>NC_137280.1:84040000-89040000 GCF_054371585.1 Giraffa tippelskirchi
TCACCTTCTTACCCTTTGACAATTGCAGTGCCCGGACTAAGGCCCATAATTCAGCTCGTTGGGCTGACCGGTGTTGTGGTAAGGAGCCAGCCTCGATAACAGTTCTCTTTGTGACTACAGCATAGCCTGACATTTGCTGTCCTAGCTTTACCAGGCTGGTGCCATCAGTATACAGAGTCCAGTCAGGATTTGAAATTGGCCTGTCTCGGAGGTCTGGACGGCTAGCATAGACCTCCTCTAAGACTTCTTTGCAATCGTGAGTGGGTCCACCTTCTCCTGTTGGGAGAAGCGTTGCCGGGTTTAAATCTTGGCAAGGCTCGATACAGAGGTTGGGGTTTTCACATAGCAGTCCTTGGTATTGAATAATCCGGGAATTGGAGAGCCATTTGTGGGGATCTCTTCGAAGGAAGGTGTTGACTTCATGTGGGACCTTTACGATCAGGTCCTGACCGAAAGTTAATTTTGTGGCTTCATGTACCAGTAAGGCGACCGCGGCTACTGCCCACAGACAGCTAGGCCAACCGGTGGCAACGTTATCAAGTCGCTTTGAAAGGTGAACTATCGGCCTGTCCCACGTTCCCAAGGTTTGAGTCAAAACCCCCATGGCTGTTTTATCTTTCTCAGTGACATATAAGGTGAATGGTTTGGTGAGGTCTGGCAATCCCAAGGCGGGGGCGGAGGTGATTGCTAGTCTTAGCTCCTCAAAAGCTTTTTGCTGTTTCTCAGTCCAACTTACTGGATTTTCTTCAGGCCCTGTCAGGAGCTCAAATAGGGGTTGGGCTATTTGAGAATACCTTGGAATCCAAATCTTACAGAATCTAGTGGCCCCTAGGAACTCCCTGACTTGTTGCCGAGTCTTAGGCATGGGGAGCCTCAGAATTACCTCTCTTTTAGATTGATCTAGCAATCTTGTGCCTTATTTTTCCCTCTGGCTCTTTGGCAGAACGGAGCTTTTGTTTAATTCCAGTGGTTCCTCCGCCTTGTCCGGGAGTACTTACCGGGAGTGGAGGGTAGAGTTTAGGGAACGTAGAGGCAGCATCCGGGGTGGTAGAGTCCGGTGGGCTCATTGTCCCTCCAGCTGAGGCTGGAGCCTGCCGAGTGGGCGGCTCTACAACCTGTGGAGCTGTTGGGACCGCTGAGGAGTCCAGGAGGCTTACTGGTCTCTGGCTGGTTTCTCCTGTTGGGCCTCCGGCAGCCGCAGTGATACTAGTTGGCAGGACCATCATCCAATACGGCGGTGGGGGAAGTTCATCTCTTTCAGGGTCTTGTAAAATTTCCTCCTCGTCCTTGGTTACCTTTTGGGCCATCAAGATTTTTCCTTCCCTGCCATGAGCATAAAAACGGGCCCATTTGGGCGGGGTCTTGGGCTATTCCCAGCCAAGAGTCTATGTACGGGAACTGATCGGGGTGTCCAGGCTTTTCCGTAACTATAGCATAGACTGCCTTTATGAGATTTAAGTCCATAGTTCCCTCTAGTGTCCAGCCAACTCCCATGGAAGGCCATTCGACTTCACAAAGGGTACAGAGCTGGTCTGGTGTCATTTTCTTCCCATAGTCTCCATCAAACCCTTTCTTAAAATTTTTAATCATATTCTCCAATACAGTGGCCTTAGATCCGCTTTTTACCATTTTCTTACTTTTGGATTTCCTTGTCCCAGAGCCTTCTTGAGAAGCCAATTTACTTGTTTCCACTGGTAGGGGAGATGATGGGTCACATAGCAGATGGGTACCTCCTGGGGGAGGGCAGAATACGAGCACACGGAATTCAATATCTCCTTTTTAAAACCCTGTGGCGACCATTCAGCATGTTCCCTAAGACGGCGTGGACACACCTTCTAACTGGCTTTCTTAAACCCCCAAGTTCCCTTTCTTTATCGCTGGCATGGCCGTCAACCCGAGTGCCGAGTAGCTATTGTCGCCAACCTAAACCAGTTTCCTATGTGTCTCCCTTCTGGTCCCTCCCAGGGGGGTGATCAGGCCCCCTCTTCCACCCTACCGGGTGGGTTCCTCCGCACCTGAGCGCTCAGTTCCCTTGCTGCCATTCACTACCTGCCAAAGCGAAGAAACCGGGCGTTGAAAGGCCGAGTTTCTCCAGAGGGGTGAGGCGCCTTCCCCCCTCTAGGAGATTCAAGCTCCAAACCTCGGGGTGGCCTCAAACGAGACCTGTCTCCTCAAAGTGAGGAGTTTCCCGGCCAATGCACCAAATGTTATAGCCACGCGCTCCGGGAAACAAGCTCACTCAGAAGGACGATGCAGATAGTGAAGTGCAGTTTATTACACCAGCGGGCCCAAGGCAGAGTCTCCCCTTAGCCAAGGACCCCGACCAGCATTTGTGAAAATCTTTATACCCCATGTGTACATGTCTGAACCCACCACCCAATTTCCTTGTGACTTACATAAACAAAGGAAAGGTAAATACAATCACAATAACCCTATCATTCATGTGTTATGTGTTCAAACGATCAATAATCAATAAGCCCGAGGTTACATTCCAAAGAGTCAATAATCAATAAGCCCGAGGTTACAGAAAAAACCTTCTATTGTCGTTTTCACAGGCACTAAGCACAGAGTTCAGAGTCCATTAGAGAGGTGGCCGAACCTGATCAGCACGAACAGGCCTAAGATGGAGACCAGGCCCTATGAATTCCTTTTTTAGGGCAAGAAATTCCTGTGACGGGCTGGAGACTGGGATCGGCCTGGAGCTAGAACGTAATCAATCTTATTGTCCATTCCTTTCTTCAGGGGAGAAAGTTCTTTATTCTGTATAGAATGGTGGGGAGGACCTGGAGGGGAGTTTTAACTCCAGGCTATCTTGCGCCGTGTAGCTTTCCTTCAGCCCCTAACTTAGTTAATAAATCTCTTCCCATTAAAGGGATGGGACAGGCCGGGGCAATGGGATGACCCAGAGGGATGGGATGGGGAGGGAGGTGGGTGGGGGGTCCAGGAAGGGGAACACATGTAAACCCATGGCTGATTCATGTCAATGTATGGCAAAAACTATTACAATATTATAAAGTAATTAGCCCCCAACTAAAATAAATAAATTTATTAAAAAAAAAAAAAGGAACCACAATTCAAAAAAATAAATAAATAAATAAAGGGATGGGACAATCAGGCACAAACAGCAATGAATGTAAAAACAGCTGACCATTAGCACTGCACAAAACAGGCTCCAGAAAATTGTGTTCTTGTTTCTTCCCTGACAATCCCATTACATATTCCTTATGATTGCAAAGGTTTCCAATCCTTTGGGTTAAGACTGAGATGGTTGCACCAGTGTCTATAAGAAATTCTATCAAGCGGCTGGCCACATCAATGATTGCTTGAGGCTGGACGTTAGTTATGTAGACAGAATCTCTAGGCAGAGCCACTTTTGGCCTTGGGTCCCATCGGTTTTCTGATTGCAAAACCATCAGTGGCTGAGGGGGCCCCCACTGCTCTCTGGCATCTAGGACATTCTCTCTGCCAACGCCCTGGCTGCTTGCAAAGGACATGTCAACCCCAGTCTTTCCTCCAGTGTCCTTTTTGTCTACACAGGATTCACTGGCCTTGTATGGGTACCCATGGGCCTTGAGGTCTGCCAGGACCAGACTGACCTAGAAACAGCTGCATCCTAGTTGGTGGTCTTTGAGCAGACAAAGCCATTGCGGTCATTTGGGTCCCTTGCATATTTCCCTGGGTGTGTTCAGCTTTTTCAGCCATATCCCTGTTATTGAAAACTGAAGCCGGTTGGAGTAATCATTCATTAGAATCTCAGGACCAGCAGTTGCTTTCTGAATTTTGTGCCTGTTGTCTGGGGCAGACTGGACTATGAAATGCATAGCCAAAATGGTCCGTCCCTCAGGGGAGAGATCCATAGTTGTATACTTCCTCAAAGCCTCCACTAACCTCCTTTGGAAGACTGCAGGATTTTCATACTGTCCCTGTTGGACCTCATTCACCTTTTCAAAATTAACAGGTTTTACTGTAAGTTTCTTTATACTGTCAACTACAAATTGGCACTTACCAAGAGCACTGCCAATGACTGAACAACAAAGGCATTTTGCCATCTGCCTCTAGGAGATTGAAACCCATGCTGCTATAGCTGCTGACCTGCAACTATCCCTGAGGGAGCTCCGGGAGGACTGAGGCACTCTGTGCTCCAGGGAATCTGCTGGGACAGGTCTTTAGATAGTTGGATGTTTTTAGGAACAGATTTTATGATCTCAATCCTTGCATCTCCTCATATCTCAGTTCAGTTCAGTCGCTCAGTCGTGTCTGACTTTTTGCAACCCCATGAATTGCAGCACGCCAGGCCTCTCTGTCCACCACCAACTCCCGGAGTCCACCCAAACCCATGTCCATCGAGTCGGTGATGCCATCCAACCATCTCAGCCTCTGTCGTCCCCTTCTCCTCCCGCCCCCAATCCTACCCAGCATTAGGGTCTTCTCCAATGAGTCAACCCTTCGCATGAGGTGGCCAAAGTATTGGAGTTTCAGCTTCAACATCAGACCTTCCAATGAACACCCAGGATTGATCTCTTTTAGGATGGATTGACTGGATCTCCTTGCAGTCCAAGGGACTCTCAAGAGTCTTCTCCAACACCACAGTTCAAAAGCATCAATTCTTCGGCGCTCAGCTTTCTTCACCGTCCAACTCTCACATCCATACATGACCATCTAGAGAAGCACTAAATCCCTTCATGGTGACATCAGATCTTCATGACTAACAAAAACCTTTTGTAAAATGAGTGCTTCAAGATATTGAACTCCCCCTTCACCAAAACCTTATATATTGGCTTTCCCCCACTGCGGCTTTGGAGCAGTCTCTCAGAGCTATCTGAGATGCTGCCTCCCAGGCTGCAGTCCTCATTTTGCCCCAAATAAAACTTAACTCATAACTCTCAAGTTGTACATCTTTTTTAGTCAACAATACCCTCTATTAAACAGTTAATCATATGATCCTGTCTATCTCTATCAATAGGATTCAGTTTGTAATTCCTGGTTTACCTCGAGACAGCATCATTTTCCACCTCTGCACTGCATGGCTCTGCTGGGCTCGGGCTGCCAACATTATACCCTGCTTTTCCTCAAAGCTATGGTTTTTCCAGTGGTCATGTATGGATGTGAGAGTTGGACTATAAAGTAAGCTGAGTGCCAAAGAATTGATGCTTTTGAACTGTGGTGTTGGAGAAGACTCTTGAGAGTCCCTTGGATTGCAAGGAGATCCCACCAGTCCATCCTAAAGGAAATCAGTCCTGAATATTCATTGGAAGGACTGACGCTGAAGCTGAAACTCCAATACTTTGGCCACCTTATGCGAAGAACTCAGTCATTGGAAAAGACCCTGATGCTGGGAAAGATTGAAGGCAGAGGAGAAGGGGATGACAGAGGATGAGATGGTTGGATGGCATCACCAACTCGATGGACATGAGTTTGAGCAAGCTCCGGGAGTTGTTGATGGACAGGGAGTCCTGGTGTGCTGCAGACCATGGGGTCTCAAAGAGTCGGACATGACTGAGCTACTGAACTGAACTGATTTCCTCAGGGGTGCAGCAATGGGATAGTAAAATCTGTAAGTCCTCCCAGGTGAGATCAAAAGATCTCACTAGTCGCGTATATTCTTTTGTAAAATGTTCAGGATCCTCCAAAAAGCTTCCCAACTTGTCCTCTGCCATACCTAGATCAGACATTGAGAAAGGTATGTAGACTCTTATTGTTTCTCAATTTCCACCAGGAACTTCTTTCAGAGGCAAAACTGTAGGGACAGCTGGTTGGTAACTTATATCATTGCCAGGCTAGCTGAGCTAAGGATGGGCCCTTTGGGTAACTCAGGATACAAAGAAGAGGTTTCAGAATATGAATGGGACCTCTTTTCATCCCTAGCTGTGTCTGCCCCTGAGACAATGGCTCCTCTCTGTAGGTGAGGAGTAGCTCTGGCACTTCCTTGCAGATGATTTAACCTTTGGATGGCTCCATAGGGTAGGTCAGTTAACATGTCTTTTGTCTTCTTACTAGAAATTATCCCTGGGAGCTAGACACACCTTAAATTCATTTTGGGTCTCATTGTCTAAATACAATGCCATGAAAATTTGAACATATGGATGGGGAGGGAGGTGGGAGGGGGGATCTGGAAGGGGAAAACATGTACACCCATGGTGGATTCATGTCAATGTATGGCAAAACAAATACAATATTGTAAAGTTAAAAAATAGATAAATAAACTAATTAAAAAAAATACAGTATGAAGGAAAAAAAAGAAAATTTGAACATATGGAAAAAAATTTTTGAACATATGGAAGCTCACTCCATTTAAATTTCCTTCTACAATATAAATCTAACTGCAGTATAGTATCATAACTCAGGGTCCCATTTAACGGCCATTTTTCTTGGCTTCCTAGCTCATACCATGGCCAAACATGATTACATAGCCTAACGAGTTTCTTTGTTTTTAATCTCAGTAGCCTGAATCTTTCCCAATCCTGGAGATAAGCCCCAGAGGGGTATTGGTTGGGATAGATGCTGCCTGACCCATTTTCACACCCAAACCAGAGATGATGTCTCTAACTCCCGTTCTATCCAAAATTTTACCCTTAAGTCAAGATCCACCACACAATTTGGTCAAGATTTGCACTTACGATTTCGGATGCTGTCCAGGACTTCCAAGGGAGTCTCCCAGCCGGTTGTTAGTGCCCAAAAGTTGTCGCAAAGAAATGGCACGAAGACTTCCCCAGTGGTGTTGATGATGAGCTGGAGGTGGTTTAACTATAAGTTGGAAATAAAGGGTCAACACTTGTAAGGGTTTGAGGGAGGGGATAAAAGCAATCTTCTGGGGTTAACAGAAGAAACAGATCAGAAATGAGAAAGAACAAAAAAATATAGGAGAAGAACCTCAAAGAAAACAGTATAATTCTGTTTTGGACCTGCTGTTGGATATGCATAAGCACACAGGATTGACCTGCCAGTCACAAATAAGCAGACAGCAGCAGAGCGCCTTCCTCAGTATACCTGGCCAGGCTTGGTATCCTGGGACCTCTTTAGGACCAAGACCTGACTCTAAACCTTTTCTTACCTTATCACCATCCCACCTAGGGTGCCAGCTGAAACCGTTAACCACAGATTGGGACTTGAATCCGTGTGCTGGGACTCAAATCCAGCCAAAACCCAGTTTTGGACTCAAACCCACATGGCTGGGACTCGAACCCAGCCAAAACCCTGCTTGAGACTTTTACCCGCAAGGCTGGGACTCAGTCAGTTCAGTCGCTCAGTCGTGTCCGACTTTTTGCAAACCCATGGACTGCAGCACGCCAGGCCTCCCTGTCCATCACCAACTCCCAGAATTTACTCAAACTCATGTCCACTGAGTTGGTGATGCCATCCAACCATCTCGTCCTCTGTCGTCCCCTTCTCCTCCTGCCCTCAATCTTTCCCAGCATCAGGGTCTTTTCCAATGAGTCAGCTCTTCACATCAGGTAGCCAAAGTATTGGAGTTTCAGCTTCATCTTCAGTGAACACCCAGGACTGATCTCCTTTAGGTTGGACTGGTTGGATCTCCTTACAGTCCAAGGGACTCTCAAGGGTCTTCTCCAACACCACACTTCAAAAGCATCAATTCTTCAGTACTCAGCTTTCTTTACAGTCCAACTCTTACATCCATACATGACTACTGGAAAAACCATAGCCGTGACTAGATGGACCTTTGTTGACAAAGTAATGTCTCTGCTTTTTAATACACTGTCTAGGTTGGTCATAACTTTTCTTCCAAGGAGTAAGCGTCTTTTTATTTCATGGCTGCAATCACCATCTGCAGTGATTTTGGAGCCCCCCAAAATAAAGTCTGCCACTGTTTCCACTCTTTCTCCCTCTATTTGCCATGAAGTCATGGGACCGGATGCCATGATCTTTGTTTTCTGAATGTTGAGCTTTAAGCCAACTTTTTCACTCTCCTCTTTCACTTTCATCAAGAGGCTCTTTAGTTCTTCACTTTCTGCCTTAAGGGTGGTGTCATCTGCATATCTGAGGTTATTGATATTTCTCCCAGCAATCTTGATTCCAGCTTGTGCTTCCTCCAGCCCAGCGTTTCTCATGATGTACTCTGCATATAAGTTAAATAAGCAGGGTGACAATATACAGCCTTGGCGTACTCCCTTTCCTATTTGGAACCAGTCTGTTGTTCCATGTCCAGTTCTAACTGTTGCTTCCTGACCTGCATACAGATTTCTCAAGAGGCAGGACAGGTGGTCTGGTATTCCCATCTCTTTCAGAATTTCCACAGTTTATTGTGATCCATACAGTCAAAGGCTTTGGCATAGTCAGTAAAGCAGAAATAGATGATTTTCTGGAACTCTTTTGCTTTTTTGATGATCCAGCGGATGTTGGCATTTTGATTTCTGATTCCTCTGTCTTTTCTAAAACCAGCTTGAACATCTGGAAGTTCACAGTTCACATATTGCTGAAGCCTGGCTTGGAGAATTTTGAGCATTACTTTACTAGCATGTGAGATGAGCGCAATTGTGTGGTAGTTTGAGCATTCTTTGGCATTGTCCTTCTTTGGGATTGGAGTGAAAACTGACCTTTTCCCGTCCTGTGGCCACTGCTGAGTTTTCCAAATTTGCTGGCATATCGAGTGCAGCACTTTCACAGCATCATCTTTCAGGATTTGAAATAGCTCAACTGGAATTCCATCACCTCCACTAGCTTTGTTTGTAGTGATGCTTCCTAAGGCCCACTTAGCTTCACATTCCAGGATGTCTGGCTCTAGGTGAGCGATCATACCATCGTGATTATCTGGGTCGTGAAGATCTTTTTTGTACAGTTCTTTTGTGTATTCTTGCCACCTCTTCTTAATATCTTCTGCTTCTGTTAGGTCCCTCTTATTTCTGTCCTTTATTGAGCCCATCTTTGCATGAAATGTTCCCTTGGTATCTCTAGTTTTCTTGAAGAGATCTCTAGTCTTTCCCATTCTATTGTTTTCTCTATTTCTTTGCACTGATCGCTGAGGAAGGCTTTCTTATCTCTCTTTGCTATTCTTTGGAACTCTGCATTCAGATGGGTATACCTTTCCTTTTCTCCTTTGCTTTTGGCTTCACTTCATTTCACAGCTATTTGTAATGCCTTCTCAGACAGCCATTTTGCTTTTTTGCATTTCTTTTTCTTGGGGATGGTCTTGATTCCTGTCTCCTGTATAATGTCACGAACCTCTGTCCATAGTTCATCAGGCACTCTATCAGATCTAGTCCCTGGAATCTATTCCTCACTTCCACTGTATAATCGTTAGGGATTTGATTTAGGTCATACCTGAATGGTCTAGTGGTTTTCCCTACTTTCTTCAATTTAAGTCTGAATTCGGCAATAATGAGTTCATGGTCTGAGCCACAATCAGCTCCTGGTCTTGTTTTTGCTGACTGTATAGAGCTTCTCCATCTTTGGGTGCAAAGAATACAATCAATCTGATTTCAGTGTTGACCATCTGGTGATGTCCATGTGTAGAGTCTTCTCTCGTGTTGTTGGAAGAGGGTGTTTGCTATGACCAGTGCATTCTCTTGGCAGAACTCTATTAGCCTTTGCCCTGCTTCATTCTGTACTCCAAGGCCAAATTTGCCTGTTATTCCAGGTGCTTCTTGACTTCCTACTTTTGCATTCCAGTCCCCTATAATGGAAAGGACATCTTTTTTGGATGTTAATTCTAGAAGGTCTTGTAGGTCTTCATAGAGCCGTTCAACTTCACCTTCTTCAGCATTACTGTTCGGGGCATAGACTTGGATTACCATGATATTGAATGGTTTGCCTTGGAAATGAACAGAGATCATTTTGTCTGCTGGGACTCAAACCCAGCCAAAACCCTGCTTGGGACTTGGACCCATGTGACTGGGACTTAAACACAGCCAAAACCCACGGTACCTGGTTTCAGAACCTAATGAAGCTCAGTGTCTTGATGTCTCATCACAGAAAGAATTCAGTGAGAGACAAAGAGATTTTAAGAAGTGGATTTAATCAGATACAGAGAGAAGCACACTTCAGAGTGTGGGCCATTGCAAAGGGCGAGTGCAGCCCCGAAATTTGGCACGGTTGGTTTTTATAGGCTGGGTAATTTCATATGCTAATCAGTGGGAGGATTATTCCAACTATTTTTGGGAGTTCAGTTCAGTTCAGTTCAGTCGCTCAGTCGTGTCTGACTCTGTGACCTCATGGACTGCAGCATGCCAGACTTCCCTGTCCATCACCAACTCCCGGAGTTTACTCAAACTCATGTCCATCGAGTCGGTGATGCCATCCAATCAGCTCATCCTCTGTCGTCCCCTTCTCCTCTGCCTTCAATCTTTCCCAGCATCAGGGTTTTTTCCAATGACTGAGTTCTTCGCATAAGGTGGCCAAAGTATTGGAGCTTCAGCTTGAGCATCAGTCCTTCCAATGAACATTCAGGACTGATTTCCTTGACCTCATTTTAATTCTCCTCAAAATTCTTACCACTTCTGGTAACTTCCTGTTTCACTGTTCACAGGTTTGTTTTCTCACTATAAGATGGGTCAGTGCCCACTGACCTTTCCCAGGGGGACTGGAGGAGGAGTGCAGGGCAAGGTGTGCAGCATACAGTACATGCACAATAAATGCTTAAAGAAGAGACAGAAGGGGAGCTTCCTGGGTGGTCCAGTGGTTATGAACCTGCCTGCCAATGCAGTGGACATGGGTTTGATCCCTGGTCAGGAAGATCTCACATGCCGTGGAGCAACTAAGCCTGTGTGCCCCCAACTACTGAGCATGCATGCCATCACTACTGAGCCCACACAGGGCAACTACTGAAGCTCGTGTGCCTAAAGCCTGTGCTCCACAATGAAGAGAAGCCCCTGCTCGCCACCACTAGAGAAAGCCCTTGTGCAGTAACAAAGACCCAGTGCAGCCACAAATAAATAAAATGAAACTGAAAAAAAAGGGAAGAGACACAAAGAAGGGGACAGAGGAAGGGGACAGAACTGTAGTCCCAGTGGGAGGAGGTGAACCCAGTGAAGAGAGGGAGGGTGGGTGGTGGGATTCACAAGGAGCCTGGCCAGAAGCAGGTGGGTCCAGTGTCCCATGCAGCCCCGAGCAGTCTCTCCATTGTGTCTCTCTTTCCGGAGCCCGCCACTAAATTGGCAGTGAGAGTCAGTCTGAGAGGTAATATTGTTAGGGAAAGCACACTGACTGAAACTGCCCACCCTGGCCAGGCACCATAGTAACCATTTGCATGAGTTATTTTGTGACAGGAGGTCCTCGTAAGGAATGCGGAACTAATAAGCCACCAACAACCGGAAGAATTTGGAAAAGGTCAAAATAAGACATCACGTGTCCAACCACCTCCCAGAATCCTCACTGGCATCCATCTTGGCTGAGCGATGTGTGCACCACTAGGAAGGACTCTGAGTCAGAATGATTGGTCAAAGACAACCGGGAAACTAACCCCATCACCATAAAACCTGAGACTGTGAGCCACGTGGCAGAGCAGTTCTCCAGCGTTCCCTTACCCTGCTGCTCTCCACTTGGGTGCCCTTTCCCAATAAAGTCTCTTGCTTTGTCAGCAAGAGCCCTGGTGGGCTGCTGTCTATGGGGTCGCACAGAGTCGGACATGACTGAAGTGACTTAGCAGCAGTAGGAGCAGCTTTGTCAGCACGTGTGTCTCCTTGGACAGTTCGTTTCCAAATGTTAGACAAGAGCTCACTCTCAGGCCCTGGAAGGGGTCCCTGCAACAATATGAGCTGAACACAATAGGGAGCCATGGAGGGTGTGTGAGCAGGTGGGGGGATGACGTGAGATCTACCTGATAGAAGCTCTATAGCTTCTTCTTCATCCATGCCCTATTTTTACTGGTGTATGTTTTCTTCTGGAAATCAAATTTTAAGGATGAATGTAGACTGATTTGATTTAAAACTTGTAAATCACTGTAAAAAAAAAAAAGACCTCAAATTCTTTTGCAAAACATTTTATTCCCTGAGGATCTGCTCTCGCAGTGAGACCCCCACTTGCCACCGTCCCAATCCGTGTGAAGCCCGTTTCAGACACCTGTTTGAGGGTGGCAGGGTGGGGGGTCACCAGCTCACTTGGATCTCCCCAATGGGAGAGACACACTGGGGTGGGGGCCAGTTTGAGAACTTAGGCACCCCAAATACCTGAATATCCCCCTTATCGGGGCACGAAAGTGAGTCTGTATGCAGGACTTGGGCCCAGTGAGAACCCCTCTGGCCTCATTACTCTTCCCTGAAATCTTGGGGAGCACAGATGAGGGTGCTGGGCCCTGCCAGGGACACCAGAAACTCTGAGCTCCCATAGTCTGAGACAGATAGCCGCCTCCCTCCTCTGCTCAATGTTCCCACCGTTAGAGCAATTGACACCACAAGCAGGGAAGGGGCAGTCACATTCACAGCCTCTCTGGCCCCTCCCACCATCTGAGGGGTCCAAGATCTGGGGAGGGATGGAGAACAGTAACCCTCTCTTCCAGCTGAAAAATCCTTCTCCCTTCAGCTATGTGTGGACCCAGAAGTTCTCAATTGGCCTTGAACCATGGCCAGAACTCACCTACCACAGCAGGTTCATGACCAAGAAGAGGCTGGCCACTGCTTAGGGTTCAGCCCGTGATCAACGTCAGGGCTAGGAGGTGGGACATTGAAAAGGAATGGCTGTAGCAGCAGTAGCTGGGACCTGAGCAGAAGTGCTTCTTCCCTCAGCAGTCATGGAAAGAGATGGTCCCTCCAGCTGAGAATCAAGGGAGGAGGATGGAACATGATCCAGGCAGTACCAGGTAGGTTTTGAAGGATGTGTAGGAGTTCGCTGGCCAGATGATTCACTCATCGAGCTCTCCCTGGTACCCTCCTAGCTCTGCCTACTTAGGAGGACCAAGGTCTCAGCTTCCTGGATGGAAGCTGCTGCCCTTTCCATAGGGATAGAGATAGTAGCCTCAAGGCTGGGGGCATTGACACCACCTCAGTAGACCTGTCTCCGCCTGCCACAGGTGAGGTTGGGCTGGCGCAGTGCATCCCACATGAGCAGCATCTCGTAGGGCAAGAAGCGGTGCACCAGCAGCAGCTCTCGGTAGAAGCAGGGGTCAAAGGAGGACAGGCGGCTGGAAGGGGAGTGAATGCCAGCCGTGCGGATACCACTGTGTGAGGCGGGCTCCAGGCCCTCCCGCTTCAGGCACATGCCCAGGAAGACATCATCGATGGGGAAGAGGTCCAGGGTGCGGGAGGCGTGGCGCAAGGCGGTGGCCGTGAAGCGGGACAGTAGGAAGCCACCACCCCCGCAGTAGGGCGGGTAGTGTTCCTCCTCCATGACCACCTTTGGCACGTAGTACTTGCTCCACGGAATCCGGATGGGGCCCACATTGTAGATCAGGTGCCCCACAAAGAGGTGGTGGTCAGGGTTGTGGCTCTGCAGGTAGGCGACCATGTTGTCTGTGTGGGCATAGACATCATCATCCCCGTTGAGCAAAAAGCTGGCATTGGTGCACCGTGTCTTCTGCCACTGCAGGAAGAGCACCTGCAAGAGGAGGCGGTGGGTAGACAGGGCATGCGGGCTTGATGCCTAGGTCATTGGCTTTGGGTCCCTATCGACCACCTCAGTGACCTCCAGTCAGGCTAACCTAGGTTCAATAATTCACTCTGTGGGGTGATCTTTGCAACCAACAGCCCCTCTCGGTGCCTCAGTTTCCAACCTCCCAGACAGGACTTGTCATAGGACCTACCTCCTGGAGTGCTGGGGGATCTTCAGAGATGATGCTCTGTAATGTACCAAGAAGTGCTTGAAAATTGTCTTATTTACATTTATTGCTATTCTTTCTGACTCTGCCTTGCCAAGCACTGCCATCACAGAATTACTTGTATGATTCTTATATAACATCTACTTTCCCTACCATGGCTCAGATAGTAAAGAATCTGCCTGCAATGCAGAAGACCCAGGTTCAAACCCTGGGTCTGGAAGATCCCCTGGAGAAGTTAATGACTACCTACCTCAGTATCCTTGCCTGGAGAATTCCATGGACAGAGGAGCCTGGCAGGCTTCAGTCCACGGAGTTGCAAAGAGTCAGACATGACTGAGTGACTAACAGTTCAGTACTTCCCCCACCAGACTCTGGACTCCCCCTGGGTGGGAGCTGTGTCTCTCCTATATGCCATCAGCACCTAGGATGGGGTCAACACTTCATAGGCACTGGATTCATGTTTGTCAAGTTGACGTTTGTCATAGGCTTTTATGTTTTTGCATTAAGAACGTGGCATGTTAAGAGGTTCTGGGTCCTCTGCCCACCTTGGCTTTAGTTACCTTCATAACAACTATTGCTGCATGCCAGGCACTGTGCTTGCTCAGTGTCTGCCCTACCTTGAATCCATAATACAATTTTAGGAGGCAGGTGTGGTCTTCAACCCCATTTACAGATGAGAAAATAGAGGGTCTCCAGAGAAAGTGCCTTGAGTAAGGTCACACAACAGAGATGGTCTATTGTTCAAGGTCTTGAACCCAGACCTTTCTGTACTTACTATGAGCAGGAATCTGCACTGGGCCCCTTTCAACCTGGATCTCTACTCAGCTTTCTCCACCCCTCCCAACCCCCCAAGCTGGTTGGGTCCTTGGAGTCTTCAATTCCTCCTCTGAGCATGGGCAAGATAACCTCTACTTCTCATGGTTTCTCTTCATCAGAAAGGTCTTTGTTGAATATCTACTGCACAGACCTGAGCCTCAGGGGGAGACAGACCGGAACAAAGAAACAAAATGTGTTCTGTCCAGTGTTTCCCCCTGTGCGAAGTCGCTTCAGTCGTGTCCAAGTCTTTGCGACCCCATGGACTACAGCCCACCAGGCTCCTCGGTCCATGGGATTTCTCAGGCAAGTATACTGGAGTGGGTTGCCATGCCTTTCTCCAAGGGATCTTCCTGACCCAGGGATCAAAACCAGGTCTCTTGTATTTCCTGCATTGGCAGATGAGTTCTTTACCACTAGCTCCACCTGGGAAACCTTACCTGGCACTGGCCCAGGTACTTTATAAATATAATATCATCTCAAGGACTTCCCTGGAGGTCCAGTGGTTAAGACTCCGAGCTTCCACTGCAGGGGGCGCAGGTTTGACCCCAGATAGAGGAAATTAAGACCCTGCATGCTGCACCACCAAATAAATAAATAAATAAAACCTCATGTAATCCTCACTGTAGCCCTCAGAGGTGAATGAGTTCAATTAATATTCCATTTCCTTGATGAGGAAACTGAGGCACAGAGAAGTGAATGATCATCCCGGGCAAACAGCAAATAAGACGTGGAGCCTGGATTTGAACCCAGGTCATCAAGGCTTGGAGAGCCAGGCTTGCAAGCTCACACCACCCTGTCCTTTCTGCCTGCCTTTCTTGGATAAAGACTTCAGATCACTATGACAGTAGAGGGGGTGGGGTGAGGGGGCTTCTGGTCTCCAGTACCCCTCAAAGGAGATGGGAGCAGCTTTGGGCAGGAAGGACAAACAGGTGACACCCCGCCTCCCGCCGTCCCCCCTACCCCCAGGCAACCTGCTTGAGCGTGAGGTTGAAGAATGAGTCGTAGAAATCCCACTGCAGGATGTCACCGTGCGTCCGCGCCTCCATGGCTAACAACTGGTTGACCTTGCGTGCCTCCAGCGGGTTGGAGTCAGTGCCCACCAGGAAGAGGCGGCGCAGCTGGACGCCGAGAATCTGGCGCTCGCGGCCCCACGTGCGCCGCACCAGCTCCCGGCGCTCGTAATTGCTGGGTGAGGACTTGATCACTAACAGCAGAAAGACAGGGTCCGCACACTTGCCAGGCGGCACTTCCTGGAGCAACGTGAAGTCGCGGCAGTGTTTGTACAGCAGGAAGTCGCGGATGTGCTGTGGCTGCCCGGCGAAGTCCGGCAGGGACGTCATGGAAGTGTTGGGCCGGCAGGGGGCGGGCGCGGGGCGGAAGGGCGGTGAGGGCCAGTCCGGAGACTTGGGGGCGCGCGGCGGCTCCTTCAGGCAGGTGGGTGGTGATCGGTGCAGACTGAAGAGGAGGAGGGTTAAGGTGGCTAGAACCAGAGCCAGGCCCGCCTCTTTCCGCAGGGGACGGGAACACCTCATTGTGGTCCACCGGAGTTTGGGAGTGGTCTGAGGAGATCCCTGGACAGCTCCTGCAGACAACAACACTCGCTAAAGGTGCCAGATGGGATTCCCCTGCCCCCTACCTCCTCCAGTACCCCATTTGGCTCTGACTGTTGGCCAGGGCCTACTAGGGAAATATATTTACAGAGAAAACAGGCATGGAGATGCCAAGGGGAGCCTCTCAGATTCAGTGTGCCCAGAATCCTTGACATCCAACCTGGACCTCTTTATGTTCCAGCCTCAGAGATGGCTCAGGAGCCTCCCAGAGAAAGAGACAGAGAACTCCCCTTTTAGTAGTTGAGAGCTGCTGGGATCCTTCCTGCTTCCCTTTTCACTTGCCCCTCCAGGAAGCTCTGAGCTTCTGATATAACCATCACTCATTCTACATTTTGGTGGCAGGGCACTGTATGTGGGATATTAGTTCCCCCACCAGGGATCGAACCTGTGCCCCACTGTGGTGTAAGAACAGAGTCTTAACCCCTGGCCCACCAGGGAAGTCTCATGACTGTTTTTAATGGTCCTGTGAGCTGAGCATGGGCTTTTCTGATGGCTCAGTTGGTAAGGAATCTCCTGCAATGCAGGAAACCAAGGTTCAATCCCTGGGTCAGGGAGATCTCCTGGAGAAGGGAACGGCAATCCACTCCAGCCTTCTTGCCTGGAGAACCCCATGGACAGTGGAGCCTGGCGGGCTACAGTTCATGCGGTCACAAAGAGTTAGACACGACTGAGGGACTGACACACACACGGAGCTGAACACGGGCCCTGGCTCTTCACAGGCCTCTCAGGCTCAGCATGTCGCAAACAACGCTATCTTCTTTGGCAAACTCCTGTTCCTCCTTTAAAGCTCATCTCAAATGATCCATTCTCTAGGAAGCCCTCTTTGACCCCTCAGGAAGAGTCCTCGTTCCCTATTCACCACCTCTAGTCCCATGGCCCTCTCTGGCTCAGTCATGGTCCCATGAGGGTGTCTGTATCTGATTTTGATTTCTTAAGACTGAGAGCTTCTTGGGGGTCCTTGGATTGCCCAGCATGAGGCAGATGCACAGGGGAAGCAAGGAGTGTCTAAAGGAATACTTTATGAATAAAAGTAAGTTCACATAGTTTCTCTCTGGCAAACGCTTGTTCATCCGTCAAAACCCCTCCTCCTAGATTTCCTTTCCCATATCTATGCAGAGCCCTTGGTCTCCTGTTCAGATCCTTTTCCCAGGCTTCCCTGGCCTCCCTTGATGTCCTTTTGTCTGAAAAGGTGGTATCTGTGCTGTGTTCCAGCCCTAAATGTGAAAATGAACAGCATGAAAATGCTAAATTAGACCCAAGGCAGGACCTACCGATCCATTAAACGCTTACTGGCTTATCTCAGAAAGGTGCCCCCTGGAGCTAAATTCCTGGGTTTCAGTCCCAATTCCATCACTCCCTGGCCGTGTGCCCTTCATACCTGGGGCCTTAGTATCCTCAGCTATAAAGGAGACATGTGAGCAATCCCCACGTCACTGGGTTGTGCAGGTGTGAAGGGAGCTCCTGGCACCTGGTACCTAGTGGGCATTCTACCGGTGTTTGTTGAATGAATATGTGAACCTCAACGTTTACCTCAGATTGCCTCAGGAAGTCCTTGCTGGTCTGGGGTCTCCCAGTTTTCCCCTTTGGCACCTGAAACACTGCAGAGCAGTCGGTGGATTCTCCTAGGCCCCTCCAGCTCTAAGCAACTTCAACCAGCTCTTTCCTAAGAGCGAGAGGAGAGGAGTTTCCCATTTTATCTGGAGCTACAAAAGGGTGCTGGTGCTGGGGACAGGGCTGCCTTCACTGATCCATGAGGTCATTTCCCCAATGTGCCCATCATTACCTCTGCACACTGCTTAGCCAAGGACTCTCTGACCAGGTATGTCCCCAAGAAAGGGCTCATACTCCACTCTACAGGTTCCACTGTGTGACTTTGGGAAAGAAGCTTGACCTCTCTGAGCTTCAACGTTAAATGGGAATTAACCCTATGTAAGAATATGATTGGTATTTTAACCTCAAACATGCTGAGGACCTCAAAAATGGTCCTGCCTCAGGACCTCTGCACAGGTTGTTTCCTCTGCCTGATTCCCCAGATTTCCACACATTCCCTCCTTCACCCCTTTCCTGTCTTTGCTCAACTGTCCTCATCTCAGGAATACCTCCTCAGGACACATCATCTCACTGGTAGCCCTGATCCTCCACCTTAGCCCACTTTTTCTGTCTTCCACAGCACTTTTCATCTTCTGAAGTGAAGTGAAAGTTGCTCAGTCGTGTCCCACTCTTTGCGACCCCATGGACTATACAGTCCGTGGAATTCTCCAGGCCAGAATACTGGAGTGGGTAGCCTCTCCCTTCTCCAGAGGATCTTCCCAACCCAGGGACTGAAGCCAGGTCTCCCACATTGCAGGTGGATTCCTTACCAGCTGAGCTACCAGGGAAGCCCAAGAATGCTGGAGTGGGTAGCCTAACACTTCTCCAGCAGTTCTTCCTGACCCAGGAATTGAACCAGGGTCTCTTGCATTGCAGGCGGATCCTTTACCAGCTGAGCTCCCAGAGAAGCCCCTTTCATCTCCTAAAATACATGATAAAACTTTTAAAAGGTACTGCTTTTCATCCATCTTCTCCACCAGAACACGAGCTCCATGAAATGTCTTGTTCACCATTTTATCCCCAGCCCCCAGAACTGGGCTTCGTGCATAGTAGGTGTCTGGTAAATGAGTATTGAATGAATGAATAAATGCTCGGATGCCGAAGATTCTGAAAAAATATTGACTCTTGGGACTTCCCTGGTGCTCCAATTGTTAGGACTACTCGCTTCCACTGCAAAGCACACAGATTCAATCCCAGCTGGAGAACTAAGATCCTGGAAATCACAGTGTAGCCAAATATACAAACATATATATAGACTCTCAGAATGACTTTATACATTCATTCAAGCCAATATTCACTGTGCTTCTCCTATGTGCCAGACACCTCCTGGGAGCTGAGGACCCAGTGGTGAACAGGCATGGGATACCTCAATGTCTCTGCCACTCTGGGACCCACACTCTCCAGGGGGAATAAACACTAAATAAAAACCTCAATGAAATGACATGGGAGGAAATGGGGTCTGGTGTGTGTGTGTGGGGGGCATGGATTTTGAGGTCTAGATGACATTAAAGTGGGATGTGAATGGCACAGAGGAGCCAATATGGCTGAGGTTGGTGTGTGTGTGTGGGGGGAGGGCAGGAGGATACCAGGGAAGGTAACAGCAAGTGCAAAGGCCCGGAGGTGGGAATGAGTCAGTGGAGCCTGAGTAGCTAGGGGCCCTGTCTGCTCGTGACACAGAGCTTGTCTTATTGCTGTGTCCCCGGCTTGGCTGCCAGCCTGCGAGGGGGTGGTTTCATCATCTGGAGGGCAGGTCTGTGAGTCCTAAAAGGACATATCACAATCTTGTGAACTGACAAATGTGATGCAAGAATGAACAAATCCAAGAAGGGCATTTTCCTGAGCTGAAGAGGAGCCTGAGTTCAGAGTGGACCACAAGAAAGGAGTATTTCAGGCAAACCTGGCAAATCCCTGAGCTCCAAGGATGGGGAAAAAACTCAGGAGCTGCAGTAGAAAGCCCAAGTCACCAAAAATTAGATACGAGATGTCACAATGTTCTCTTTGGTGACACTGGTGGCCAGAGACCCACAGATGCTAGAAGACATGGGACCCCAACTTCTAACTCAGACACCCTCATTCATAGGGTGAATTTATTTAGAGTCTAAATCAGTTTTCAACCAGGGATTATTCTGCTCCCAGGGGATACTTACCGGGCAATGTCTGGGGACATTTCTGGTTGTCATGATTGGGGCAGGGTAGAGATATGGGGCTGCTAATGGCATGGAGTGGGCGGAGGCCAGAGATGCTGCTTAAATGAGCATCCTACAGGTCACAGGACAGCCCCATGACAGAGAATGATCCAGTCCCAAATGTCAACATTGTCAGGATTGAGAAATCCTGGTTTTATTTAAATAAACATAGAAATGGAATAGAGAATTGAAAAGGAGGAAGGATTCAAAGAGGGAAAAGAGGGCTGAACACAGAACCTTGATATGCTGCTGCTGCTGCTGCTAAGTTGCTTCAGTTGTGTCCAACTCTGTGCGACCCCATAGACGGCAGCCCCCCAGGCTCCGCCGTCCCTGGGATTCTCCAGGCAAGAACACTGGAGTGGGTTACCATTTCTTTCGGTTTAGATAAATTCCCTGGATGGAGTATTTGAGATTTATTACTGTTTATTTCTATTTAAATAGAAAATCAAACCTAAATGGCCAAGGATCCCTTAGCTGGGAACGTGTTTAGTTCCCAAAACAAAGAAAATTAACTCAGCGAAATAGGAATATCTACAACTCAGCAGGCTTCCCTGGTGACTCAATGATAAAGAATCCACCTGCCAATGCAGGAGAAAGGGGTTTGATCCTTGGGTCAGGAAGATACCCTGGAGAAGAAAATGGCAACCCACTTCAGTATTCTTGCCTGGGAAACTGCATGGACAGAGGAGCCTAACAGGCTACTGTCCATGGGGTCAGAAAAGAGTTGGACACAACTTAGCCACTAAACAAGAACAACAATTCAGCCAAACTGGGCATTGGGAAGGAGGAAGGGATGAGAAGGGATAAAATGACTAAATGGCTCATATTACAGGGATCAGGGTGTCTGGACAAAAGAGAACCTCTTCAGGGTGGTCATTTGGTTCTAAATAATTCCATTAATGCTTGTTCTTTTCCTTGCACTTTCTTTCTCGTTTATTTGTAAGAACTCTTTGCATATGAAACACTCACTCTTTGTTAGCTACCTGCATTCCCAACTTTTTCTTGCCACATCTTTTCTTAAAATGGAGGGAGCTTACAAGAGATTCCATCCTCTCAGTCTCTGTGAGTCTCCTGACTGGGATCTGAGAGTTCAAGTTGGGGGCGGGGGAGGGGATGGAGGTTCATTTCCCCTTCTCCCAACTCTAGACCTCTATTAATGCACCCCAGCTCCCCTTCCCTTTTTCAATTTTAGTATATGTGCTGCCGAAGCGAGCACTCCCTTTCCCTTTTTCATCCACCTAGGTCACCCCAACGCTAACTCATGGCCCCTTGAAACTTCAAGCAGGAAATATTTCCAAACTCACAACACCGCATATCCAGATTTGCATAAAAAAAGAATCCCTGGGGCCCCCTTTCAGTCAGGCTGAGAGTGCTGGGGATTCAGTAATCCAGAATACCTCCCTGGGTGTCTCAGTGGGCGGTACCCCAGGTGGTCCCCAATCTCCCCTTATAGGTTTTACTTTCTAAAGAGGTAATGACCTCACACCTACCTTGGGAAAGGCTGGGGCTTAGGCACCCAGTGTCGATGGGAAGCCCCTTGGAATTACTTCCTCCAAGCAGCTGTGCAGCAACTCTGGGACCTTTGTCAGTGGGCTAAGTGGTTGGTGAGAAGTTCCTCTCAGGCCTGCTTTCAAATCTCTGACCCCCTACCCCACCCCAAAATTCTGCTGTCTACCCTCTCCAGACTGGGAAGGACTGGACTTATGGAAGCCGAAATAGCTGCTCAGTCTGAAGTCTGTGGGGTCTGAGTAACTCTGGGAGAATCCCCACCCTCACTTCATAGCTGGGGAAGTGAAGCTCAGAGAGTCATTCTAAGGTGGCCCAGTGGGTGACTTGCATTGTCACAGAAACCCACTTTGTCTCCAAATTCTTCAGTCCTGAGAAGGGTGTTGTAGTCTCTTACCCCAAAGCACACATATGAAACATTCATTCATTCAACAAACAGATTCTGGAGGAACTGAGAAGCCTCAACCCTGGGCCTGGCCCTCCAGAAGCTCTCAGACTGGGGGAGACAAATCCAGACACCTGTGGTTTCAGGTCTGGGCCAGAAGAATGGATTGGGGTATTGAGGCTGAGGTTTTGAAGGATGCGTATGAGTTCACCAAGGGGAGTTCAGATAGGAGAGCGAATGCAAAAGCGAGGAAGAGAAAGAAAACAAAGACTATTCAAGGAATCACGTGGTTTATTTTGTTGAAAAGCAGAATTTGGAGAGGGTTGATTTCTGAGGCCAGACCCCATAAAGACCTTGAATGCCAAACTGAGTAGTGGGGTTCTTTCCTGGGCGTATGGGAGAGCCATGAAAGGTACCCCACTGCAATACCAGCCAATCCTGCTGGGGGCTATTTGCCTTCCATGCACCACTGCAACTTCACAATCACCCAGAGCCTGCTTCTTCCACTGTACACAGCAAAGCCTCTTGTTTCCATTGACTGAGACCCATAAGCCTCTGCTTCTTGCTGTTCAGTTGCTCAGCCGTGTCTAGATCTTTGCCACCCCATGGACTGCAGCACACCAGGGTTCCCTGTCCTTTACCATCTCCCGGAGTTTGCTCAAATTCATGTCCACTGAATCAATAATGCTCCCCACGCTTGGGTGCTCTCAATCCCCTTCTCCCCCCACCCCATGACCTCTGCCTCCTCTCCTTCACTCCAGCCACTCTCCTCCACTCCAGCCACACACAACACCTGGTGGCTCAGACGGTAAAGAATCTGCCTGCAGTGCAGGATACCGAGGTTCGATCTCTGAGTCGGGAAGATCCCCAGGAAAAGGGAATGGCAACCTACTCCAGTATTCTTGCCCGGAGAATTCCATGGACAGAGGAGCCTGGTGTGCTACAGTCCATGGGGTCACAAAGAGTGCGACACAGCTGAGCGACGAAGCACACATGGACTCAAACACCCAGGCTTGACCCTGCCACAGGGCCTTTGCACCTTCCACTTCAGACGCCCTTCCCTCCTGCTCTTCCCCCTGGTTCTCCTTGATCTTCAGGCCTCCATCCAACATTATCTCCTTAGAGAGGCCTCAGCCTCCCAACTAAACCACCCCACCTCGGCTCCACTTTCCTCTGCTGCTCCCACCACCACTGGACAAATCTACTCGCTTCTTTCCTATTTATCTCCCCAGCCAACATGGAGTCCCAGAAATGGGGCCCAGCGTCTTGGCCCTCACAAGCTCAAGCCCCAGGTGACACTTGCTGCTGTTTGTTGTACGGGCAAAAATACTAACGATGATTCACGTATTGGCTATTTCCTTGTGTGTCATTTCAGCCTAACCCCATGGCAGGCAACAGCTGTCACCGTTCCCTACTCAGGACCTTAGAGGATGCAGGTGATTCAGTCCTGGTAAGTCAGCAAGCCCAACCATGGAGCCAAGGGGGCAGGACCAAGAGGCACTGAATATCCCTGACTCCTTCTTAATATGTGAAAGGGCCAAATATTCCTGGCACTGAAATACATTCACGATGTATTTAATGAGTAAGAAGTGCTAAACATGAATGACCCACTAACTATACAAGAGGCAGTCAGGATTTATAATACATGAAATAGTTATAAGGCAACAATTAATAGTTGCAAGATGCATCTGTGATGCATTAATGAATATACATATTATCACAATCGTGTTCGACTGTTTGCAACCCCAAGGACTGCAGCCCATCAGGCTCCTCTGTCCATGGGATTCTCCAGGCAAGAATACTGGAGTGGGCTGCCATTTCCTTCTCCAGGGGATCTTCCCCACCCAGGGATCAAACCTGGGTCTCCTGCATTGCCAATGGGTTCTTTACCAACTGAACCACCAGGAAAGCCCTAATTAATATGCATATTATAACAATGAATATGATACGGACCAGCCACTAAACAGCCCCAAGGCACCCAGAGACATGCTCACTGAACAGTCTTGATTCATTGCATATATACACAGTACTTCTTATTAATAACTCATTGAATACTCATGAGACACTAGATGTGCAGAAGAGGCCAATCACTCAGCAGAATTAATTAGGAACCCCCGCTGGTAACAGTGCGCTAGTCCCCCATCCTCTGTCTACACCCCCAAGTGACAGCCAAGGCCTGGCAAGGTCTGGGCATGTGTGGCTCCAGGCACCTCTGTTCTTCTCACCTTGTTCTCATCATTGTCCCTTGGGAGGCCAGGAAGACAGAGAGGCTGAGACACGTATGCTTAGTCACTCAGTTGTGTCCAACTCTTTGCAATCCCATGGACTGTGGCCTGCCAGGCTCCTCTGTCCATGAAGATTCTCCAGGTAAGAATACTGGAATGGGTAGCCATGCCTTCCTCTAGGGGATCTTCCCAACACAGGGATTGAAACCAGGTATTGCAGGCAGATCCTTTACCATCTGAGCCATCAGTGAAGCCCTGAGACATGTGGGGAAGTGAGAATGCCACACAATCCAGGTTAGCATTCTTGGGGGTCTGGGCCAGCCCCGCATCCCCACCTGGCACTATTTCACAGATGGTGAGGGCATGCCTGATGCCAACTTGGAGGTCATGTCAAGGTGATTTCCCACACGAGACTCCCAATTTTCAGATGAGAGAACTGAGGTTTGAAGAGGGTGAATCCTGGGTCCTTCTCCAGACCTGTCAGACACACTGCCACCTGCCCCACTTCCTACCCTCCAGCTCCAGGGTGCTCCCAAACAGCCCAGTCACTGGGGCTCAGTTTTTAAGTCAGGAACATGAGGGCTCATTCCCCCCCCACCAAGCAGCTGTGAGGACCAAGAAAACTGATGCTTCTGAAGCTGCCACGGTGGCCCCTGGGGGTAGGAAAGTCTGACCCAGCTGCTACTGGCCATCTGCAGACTCGGAGCAAGTAGCTGTCCCTTCCCACTCCAGGCCTCAGCATCCTCTCTCCAAAGCTGCCTGGTGACAGCTGACCACTCATGGGTTACCCTCGGCACGTGCTAAATATCAGCCACTGGGGCTTTCCTTGCTCCTCCACTCCCCACCGACCCTCAGCTGGCATCTGGATGGGGATGGGGACCTGAAACATTCTGGGGTGGCAGGAGAACCCCATTTGTATATATAATCCCCCGAGCCCTGGGAGAGGCTAGAGGACCAAGCGATGACTTTTTCTCCAAGTCACACACACGTTTATGAAGTGCCAACACAGTGCCAACAGTAACAATATTAGTAGTAGCACCAGCTACTGATATGACTTGCACACTGGTCAGCACTCTGAGCTGAACACGCAGTGTATAGCATGATCCTACTCTAGGTTCTGGGCACCCAGCCAAGTCGAGGGAGACCAACCACCATTATCGGGGAGGCGAAGGGCTAATAGGGGACAGAAGTAGTGAATGAGACAATTTTCCAGGAAAGGGCAAGTTCTGGGGAGACAAAGCCAAGGATGGGAGTCGGGGGTGCTTGCAGGAAAGGGTGTGAATCACTGGCCTGTGGATGGGCCTTTGTAGATCTTAATGAGCCTCCCAAGGAGAGCCCAGGTCCCAATTCCTGGCAGTGGGGTTCAGGTGGGCACAGAGAGGGCACCCACCTATCAGAGGCCAGGCTGCTGGAATTTGAACACTGACCACCTGGACCTGTGGGTGACCCCTCACTGGTTCGTACCAGTTTGGCCTTCCAGCAATGATAGGCTGGTCCTTTTTTACAAGAACCATGGGTTGCTTTTGTAAACAGGAATAAAAAGGAGTGAAAGCCCAGTAAAGATAATTTCTAAGAATGGCTCATTATGAGCTGACATTGTTTACCAGGTGTGTGAGTGGGTTTTATGCAAATATACGCCCAACATTCACTCTGGTGAACCCCTGGGTGTGGAAGAAAGGGTGGGAGGGGGCCGGGTGACACATGTCCTTTAGACCTTTGAGTCCTGTTTCCAGGTCCCAGGGCTCCTAATGGATGACTCATTGAAAGAGCTGGCCCTCACCTACTGCAGAAACTGCCTGGGGTACCTGGGATGAGTCCAGGAAGGATTCTGAGGCTGGACATAGGCCTCTGATTAAATGCCAGCCCTGCCCCCAGATGAGCAAAGGGCATCTCTGGGCTCATTTCTTCAATAGGGAAACTGAGGCTGGGGGAGGCAGGCCAAGCATCGCGGATCAAGGCTTCAACTCTTCCCATGATCCAGGGCTGATGCGGAAATTGAACCCCTGGGAACCTTCTGAAGGACCCCCAAACTGGGTCAGGGCCCTTTTCCAGGTCTTGTTAATTTCTTGCACACAACGATCAATAAATGTCATGAATGAGAACATAATTAAAGATAGAGTTAACATGCCAGGTCTCGCAGGCAGCCTTCCCACCTACATTGCACACTCGCGCTGGGGTAGGGCTTTGTTAGCCTCATTTTGTTTGCTAGGGAAATTGAAACACAGAGAGGTCAAGGAACTCATTCAAGGGAGGTTAAGTGGTATCCCAGTCCCTGCCTTTAACCACCGCCTAGTGGGATCTCCTTTAGTTTGTGATGTTGGTAGTGAGTTCCCCTATCATGGGGGGCAATCAAGCTCAACCAGATTCCCTTCAGGTGGAGGGACCACAGTGTGCATCCTCCTGGGGTCATGGGGGTTGGAGGGCAAGCCATTGTCCCACTCTGAGCCTCAGAGGCCATTGGCAGGAAGAGAAGACTCAGTGACACCTTATCTCCTCCCCTTGGGCTAACCCAGCCCAGCCCTAAGGTCCCTGGGCCAAGCCGGCTTGTCTGGATTCCCCAAGCTCTGGCTTGGAGGAGAGAAGCTCCAAGGCCCCTCCTCAGTTCCTCCACACCCAGAGGATCAATCTTTACACTCTGTTGTTAGAGATCAATCTTCACACTCTTGGTGAGGGAGAGCGGAATGGAGGGTGTCTGGGCTGGGCTGTGCAAACATGAGCTGCTCACACGGGCAGCTGAGAGGTGGGGGCCCAGTGGCCTGACGCAGGGGCCACCCCTCTTCCTCTGGACTCTTCATACCTGTCAGGCATGGTGGCCACCTTGGAAGGCAGCTATACTCACCATCATACCACCAGTGCTGGTGGCCACCTTGGGAACAGACAGGGCTGTGGGAGAAAGCTGCGGCCCCAGCTGGAAGTGTGTGGCTAGTTGCTCAGTCGTGTCCAACTCTTTGCGACCCCATGGACTGTAGCCCACCAGGCTCCTCTGTCCATGGGATTCTCCAGGCAAGAATACTGGAGTGGGTAGCATTCCTTTCTCCAGGGGATCTTCCCGACCCAGAGATCAAAACAAGTCTCCTGCATTGCAGGTGGATTTTTCACCATCTGAGCCACCAGGGGAAGCCCATATGGCCCCAGGGCCAGTCCCAAATCCAGCAAACTTCCCCTGGGCCCTGAATTCCAGATTTGGACAAGGAGGTCCTGGCCCAAGGGATAGGGGAAAAGAGTAGGGGTAGGGAGAGGGGGCAGGAGAAGTTGGGGTAGAGGGTTGGGGGGGGAGGGGAACAGGTCCTCAGCTTCTCCATCTGAAAAGTGGCCATGAAAAAAAAAATCTGACCCAGAGGGAAAGTTGGTGGAGAAGCCATAAAGATGGCTAATGATGCAATATAATAATTATAATTATTAATATACTCATAGGCATGGCTGGCTTTCTGTGGCCCCACGGTTTGGTTGTTGCACTTATTTTACCTTCACCAAAGTTCCATATCGTGAGCCCCACTTGACATACAGGAAACCAAGGGTCAGAGACATACAATCACTTGCTTTAGGTCTTTCAGTGGCCAGAAGCGCCCCCACCATAAAAGCTTTTGCAGGCTAACAGCTCAGGCATCCTCGCGGAAGCTGGGTCAGTCTGCTGCCTCAAGGAGGGGACACTGAGGTGCATTCAGAGAGCAGGAGCAATCAGAAGCAAGCTATATAGCCAGGCACTGGCTGAGCCGGGACCTGAATGAATCCCAAAGGAAACTGTTAGCTGGGGTCCCACGCGGGAACCTGGTGCAGCGCCTGGCAAGGCTGTTGCTGTTCCTGCCCAGACGCTCCCAATCAGCGTGCTAACAATTTTAACAATAACGATGACAGTAATAGTAATGGCCAGCGTGTACAAAGCGCACTCCACTCTTCGTTCGGTTCCCACTCTATCCTAGGAGGAAGGCGGGTGGCGGGGGTCCAGGGTGGCTTCACTGTGTGCACCACGGCTGCAACGGGGCAGTTACAGGATCAGGGGCCTCGGTGTCCCCCCATTCCCCAGGCGTGAGTGAGGCTTCCTTCCGGGCCGGGATTGAGTCGGCCGTGGGACGCAGGCGACTACTATTACCGATGGGTGAGGGCAACAGGGTTATTGAGACCCGGGGCTCCAGGATCTCGCTGCCCCCATGGGATCGCAAGAGTTGGTCACGACTTAGCGACTAAACCACCACCACACTTCAGGGTACACGCAGCGGATACCCCGAACCCAGGGATCCGTTCAGGTTTCCCCAGAGCCCCGACTCCGCCCCTCCACCAGAGTTCCACTAGATCCTCAGGGGCCCCAGTACTTACCCCAAGACAACCGTCCAGCCTCCGACCCCTTATCCTGCTCCGGAGCAGGAGGAAGAGTTGCACTTGAGCGCGAGGCCTCGCCCTTCCAGGGATCACGCCCTCCTGCGGGCCTCCCGCCGGACCCCCTACAGTAGCTGAGCCGCGTTCTTGGAAGGCCGGGTCTAAGTTTTCCGGCCCGCCCCGCCCTTCTTCCCCCGGCCGCGCCCCTCTTCCCTCCCCGACCCCGCCCCTTCCCCTCCAAATGGCGGGATCGCGCCAACCCCGCGGCTTCTAGCTTCCCCTGACCATATCCCGGCTCCAGACCCCATTTGGGTCCCGCCCACAGCCAGAGAGTGAGCACCCCGAGGCTGGAGATGTGCGAGAGGCGCTTTCCTATCTCTGGCACAGGGCCCCAAGATTGGTCCAACGTGTGTTCGATGATGAAATTATTAAGAGGGTGTGTGTGTCGGGGGGGGGGCGGGTGGAGGGGAACAAGCAGGCGAGTTGATCCCAGTGGCTCTTCAAGGGGTTACAATATTTCAGAACCCCATAATCTATCCGGAGCCCCCAGACCTCCGGGTGCCGCGGGCTGGTATTGGCAAAGTTGCAAGTCAGATTGGAAGATTCTTGAGGTTGGGGCTGGCCAAGATTCGAACCCTGCTTGTGCTGCGTTTGATTGTCTAGAACTTTCTGGTGTTGGCACATTAGATGAGCCGGGTTGCAGAGGAGAGCTCCAGGTCCACAGGTGTAAGCCAGGCGGTGGTTCAAGGCATCCTCTGCTTCCTCCCCCATCGCGATTTCCTCCCTAGGAGGAAGAGGAGCAGGTCCTGGCTGCACTTAAATTTCCTCATCTGTAACGTGGAGGAACTACACTCAGGCTCATCCTGCTGGGACAGGTCTGGGGAGCAAGGTCAACACAGAGCAACTGCATGAGCTACTCTGTGGGCGTGGAAGAGCGATGGCATTAAATGTCTGCCTCACATGGGGGCATTTCAGGCCTCAGATCCCTGGGTCGGGAAGATCTCCTGCAGAAGGGAACGGCTACCCACTCCGGTATTCTTGCCTGGAGAAGTCCTTGGACAGAGGAGCCTGGTGGGCTTCAGTCCATGGGGTCGCAAAGAGTTGGACACAACTGAGCGACTAACACTTTCGGGCCACAGAGACCCTGGCTCTTGCACTTGCTTGCGATATCAAACCTTCGAATTACGGGGCCCGTTGAAGTTCCCTGGTTTAAAGTTCCTCTCTTACCCAGTGGGGCCCCCTCGGGTTTCCTGCGTTCACAAATTCCATGTGTGTGTGCGTGCTCAGTTGCTTTAGTCCTGTCGACTCTTTGCGACCCCCTGGACAGTAGTCCCCCACACCCCTCTGTCCATGAGATTCTCCAGGCAAGAATACTGGAGTGGGTTGCCATTTCCTTCTCCACAACAGCGTGGTAGGAGAGCTTAATCAGACAACAGATCTGGTGGGTGTGCCTCTGCCCATCCCCCTCCACATCAGCCAAGTGCCCTCTTCCTGTGTCATCCCTCTCCCCAATTCCACCCCCCCCAATATGCGGGCCCTGGTTGCTGACCAAGCTGGCCCTGCCCGGCTGGCAATGTGAAAACTGAAGTCCCAGGTGGCTTCAAAAATTTTCAGGGTAGAACCGTGGGGCTGGAGGGCTTGGGTTCAAATACAGACTAGAATTATCATATGACCCAGGAATTTAATTCCTCTCCTAGGTATCCACCCCCCAAAAAATAAAAAACAGGTGTTCAAACAGGTATGCACCATGTTTATAGTAGCACAAGGCAATCACCAAAAGGTGGAGACAACCTGTGTCCATAAAAGGATGAGTGGATGAAAACAATCTGGAATATTATTCAGACTTAACAAAGAAGAAAGCAGTGACACATGCTACAATGAAAACTATGCTGAGTGAAAGAAGCCAGGCTAGAAAGACCACATCATTTATGAACCCACTTATATGAAATGTCCAGAACAGGCAAATCTCTAGAGTCAGAGAGCAGATTAGTAGGTACCAGGGCCTGGAGGGAATGGGGAGTGGCAGCTAATGGGAATGGATTTCCTTTTGGGGTGATCGGAATGTTCTAGAACTAGAGGGGACAGTTGAAAACATTGTGGTTGTGCTATATGGCACTAAATTCTTTTGTATTTTTTTTTTAAATATTGTTTTATTTATTTATTTGGCTGTGGGAGGGATCTTTTCACTGTGGCATGTGGGATCTGGTTCTCAGACCCAGGCCCCTTGCATTGGGAGTGCTGTGTTTAAGCCACTGGGCCACCAGGAAAGTCCCTGAATTGTTTAAATCATTAATTTTCTGTTATGTGAATGCCACCTCAATTAAAAAAAAAAATCTCAGGCCATTCACCTACTGCAGTGGCCTCTGGCTGGTCACCTAATCGCTTTGTGTTTGGAGGCCTCCGAGGTGTAGGAGACCATGGCATTGTAAACCACCCAACGACAGGGCTGTCTGCTTGGGCTTGGCCAGTTAAATGGGGATCTCACCTTCCCTCCTGGGACTCACCCTCCCACCTAGGCACCTGTCACGCCAGTTCTGGATGTCCGGGCACTTACGGGGCCGCACCCAGAAATGCCTGATGTGTTTTAAAGGTTGCCCAGCCTCACTTGTGACCCAAAGAAAGCAAATGAAAGCCACCAGGAGGTAACATTTTCCTGCTTCTTATCAGATGGGCAGAACCCAAATCCAGATAATGCTCAGAGCTGTGATAAACATCAGTGTCTCCTCATGCTCTGGTCCAGAGTGTGGACATGGCACTCCAGCCTTTTAGCCATACAGGACTAGCAAAGGGACTGTTTTGGAGGGCTCAAAGCCACTGAGAATACGCGTACTCATGTATGCACGTGTGCAAAGACTTGGACGGAGCGGACAATCCCATAGGCTCTGACATTTGATTCTAGCATATTTATGGGGCTCATGAACTCAGGGAACGTAGGGTGAGTGTGGGCTATGAACTTGCAGCTGAGGAGCTGAGGGCCTGTGAGGGGAAGGACCCACCTGCGCTGGCTCTAAAGTCCTGTTGGAGGCAGCAAAGTATGCATGCTGGTGCCATCCCTGGGATCTCCACGGCCTTCAGGGTCAGGTACCCAGGATCCCCACATGTCCACCAGGACCCAGGACTTTCCATCAAGCTCAGATCTGCTCCCCACCACAGTATGCTGGCTCCCTCACTTGTCCTGGCCCTCCCTCAGGCCACCCCTTGCCCACCTGCACTCAGGTCCCCATCTTCCACTCAGGGACCCCCAGTAAATAAGAGAATACCAGGACTTCTGGAGTGCTTCCTCTGTACCAGGCACTCTTCAAAGTATGTGACCTCCTCACAACCACCGAGTGAGGTGGGTTACGGATGAGGCCTGGGGAGCTCAAGTTACTGGCTTGGTCACACAGCCACTGGCTCTAAACCCTGTCTTTTCAGCTTCACAGCCTCACAGCTTCTAAGAGCTTTATCTTGCTCACGGCTGTAGGTGATGTAAGTCCTCAGTCAGTGTCTGTTGACTATTCGCTTCCTCACACTAATTGCTTTTTGCACCATTTTCCTTTGGTCCCACAGGGCTGTGTGTGGTTTGCAAAGGAATCCTGCCTCGAGGTCTTTGCACCTCCTGTGCCCACTCCCTGGGATGCCAACTCATATTATTCTGCTTGGCATGTCCATGCCAGCCTGAAAACTTCTACTCAAACCTCAAAGCCCCGTTTATACTGCCCTCTGCTTAGGAAGTCTTCCTGGCATCCCCCTCGAGGTTCCTCTAGTCCGTGTTCTCTTTCACCAGCCCACAGGACTGGAGGTATCCATGGGGTTGGGGGTGTTCATATCTGGCTTTTTTACCCTCAGTATCACCCTGCACTGGCTAGGTAAGGGTGGAGGGGTGGTGGTAAGATCATTAGGAATTTTAGATCTCTCCTACCCATCAGTCTTTTCTTCCTCTCCTCTCTGGAAATGTGAAGGAAATTTCCTGGTGCAGGAAAAGTCTTGTTATTTATTTTATTAGAAAATAGAGTGTTTATGTAAAGAACATCAAAAGGTCGAGGACCTGCATGGGAGTTGGCGTGAGCAGGAGTAGATCTCAGGCTCAGCCAAATTGAGTATGGGGATCCTCTCCACGGAGTCAGGGCCTCAGGGGAGGCCAGATGGGGAGCCCCCGGGTCCAGCAGGAGGGCAGGAAGCAGTCAGCGAGCACCAGGATGCAGTGCAGAGCTGGGGCCAGCAACGCTGGTCAGCTGCTGCAGGCTTAACAGCTCACCAGGTACTTCCCTGTGGAGACAGAGTGGTGAGGGGAGAAGGGATCCCCTAAGCTCTCCCAAACACCCCTGTAACTCACTGTTCCCACTGCCCCATGGACCCCAGGAGCCCCTTGTGGGGATAGAAGCATGGGATGGGGGTGGTGGTGGATGCACCAGCGGGGCTTCTGGCTCCCTGCCTTGGGTTCTTGCAAGGACGCCAGCCAGCCAAGGGACACTTTTTTCTTTCTTTTTTGGCTGCTCTGCGCATGTGTTCTCTGACTAGGGCTCAAATCCATGCCCCTTGCAGTGGAAGCATGGCGTCTTAACCACTGGACCGTCAGGGAAGTCCCATAGAGGATACTTCTTGATCCCTTTCACTGGGGCTCTGACCACCCATCTCTCCACCCGTACCCCCCATCTTGGGTCTCCAGGCCCCAACACCCACCTATCTTCTCCAAACACCCTAAATGTCTCCCCTCCCCCTGCATCCTAGCAGAAGCAATGAGTGGGACTCAGAGCCCAGCCTGGTCCTGGCTCCAGGGATGCACAGTGGCAGGGCGAGGGCATACCTGTGGCGAACCTCCTCTTTACCAGTGACATGCGGTAGCCACTCCCCACCAGCTCCAGGTCCACGCCGGACAGAGTGGCCCCCTCGCTGGTGAACTGAGCAGCCACAGGGCTGGGCGTGCTGGGCCCAGAGCATGGCTCCCAGCTGGCAGACAGGCGGCCAGAGCCTGGGGAGGTCTGAGGTCAGCTGTGCCCTTTTCCTGACCCCAGCCCTCCAGTGACCTGGGCTCCTCCTCAGCCCTACACCCAAGCTCTTTGATCTGTGGCTCTGTTCCCTTTGACTTCTTGTGTCCTGCACCCTTTTCCTTTGGTCCTGCTGGGGTTGTATGTGGTTTGCAAAGGAATTCTGCCTCAGGGCCTTTGCACCTCCTGTGCCCACCCCCTGGGATGCCCTCTCTTCCCACTTTGTCAAAGCCCTTTTAAGCTTTCCTTGATGCCTACACTTGCCTGCCTCCAGCACATCCCTAGTTCTCCCCTAGTTTATTTACGAAACATTTTTAGCTGCATCCCATGGCTTACTGGATCTTAGTTCCCCAACCAGGAATCGAACTCCTGCCCTCGGCAGTGAAACCGTGGAGTCCTAGCCACTAGACTGCCAGGGAATTCCCTCTCCCCTAGTTTAAACAAGCCTTTCCCATTTGAGACCTCCAAGCCCTTATGTACAACCATAACTCACCCCCTGCCTCAGACACATCTGGAAGCTTCCATAGGAGCCGCTTCTCCTCCAAGTTCCTGGCATCAAGAGATCAGGTCAGTTCTTTCCCAGAAAAGACATTCGGAGCCCAGGGTCCCAGCTCAGTTGCCCCTTGGCTACGTGACCCAAGAAAGCCAGGTCCCCTCCCTGGCCTCAGTTTCCTTATGTGTGAAAATGGGGGCAAGGGTGTGGAGCAGCTGGTTCCTGAAGGCTCCTCAGCCTTGTAGCACTTTTAGGTGATGCATTCGGTCCTATAAATTTGGTTTCTTGGTTGTAGGTTCTACCTTTTGTACAAAACAAAGGCAATGTTGTACAGTGACTAAAAGCCCGGGGCCACGAGCGGGCGGCTGGTTCACATCCTGGTGTGACCTCTGGTGAGTGACTTTGCCTCTGTATACCTCAGCTCCCCCTCCGTAAGTGGGGATAATGGTGGTCCACCCCTCAAGGGATTGCTAAAAGCCCCGAGCCAGTCAGTGTATGCAGAGATGTAAAACAAGCCTGACATGTAGAAAGCTTTTGGTGTCAGACCTTACTTTTGTTAATGATATTGCCCTTAGCTCCAAGCAAGGTTCGTGCATGCATGCTCAGTCGCTCCAGTCCTCTCTGACTCTTTACAACCCCATGGACTGCAGCCCGCCAGGCTCCTCTGTCCATGGGCATTCTCCAGGCAAGAATACTGGAGTGGGCTGCCATTTCCTCCTCCAGGGGATCTCCTGACCCAGGGACAGAATCCACGTCTCCTGCGTCTCCTTGCACTGCTGGATGGATTAACACCAAGCTTCTTTGGGAAGCCCCCAAGTGAACGGTCAGGCCCATGGTGGACCCATTAGTTGCTGCATCAGAGGGAGGTCTGCTAGGTTCTGAGCCTCCCCCGGCCTCCCACTCGCCCTCACCAGGTGGCAGCCGGCTGCAGGCGGACATTGGTCACAGGTTCCCCCACGGGCAGCAGGATCTGGACATTGGTGAGCGGCGTGGGCACAGTTGTGGCACCGGGTTGGTAGCTGTACTCCACCGAGACCTGAGTGAGGGTCGGCCCACACTGCCAGTGGGCGCTCAGATGCAGAGGCATGGACTGGGGACTGGGGCGGGAGAACTAGGGGGAGCAAGAACAGGAGAGAGGATGTGGCTTGAGCTGCCCTGTCCTGCCACACCGCACACTACCCAGCCACGCTGCCCCTGCCATGCCACCCACCATTCAAATGACCTGATTCTGCGCTGCCTGTGACACCCAAGGGGCTCCATTATCCCAAGGGAGCTCTTTGTTGATGAGAGGGTGTATTACATGACATGTCCAGCAGAGGGCAGTAGAGTACCTCATTCTAACAGTCTTGGGGCCAGGCCCTGGGAAAAGGCCCCTTCTAATTTGCATAATGCAGCCGTCTGCACCAGCAGAGTCCTGGCCCCCTTACACTGCCCACCCTGTCTGCTTCCCGCAGCTCACCCCGCTCTCATTGCTCTCACCAGTGAGAGCTGCCTGCTCACCCTGCCCCCACCCACCATCCTCTCTATGCCCACTCTGCCCCACCCCATCCACCTGGTACCGCAGGAGCACTACATTGTAGTAGGAGGCAGCTGGATTCTGCTCTGCCTGGCGCTGCAGAGTCTCTGTCAGAGTCGCCATGTTGAGCCAGAAGTCTTTGGTCTCCGGGTCACTCTGGGAAGGGTCACTGCAGAGACCAAGGATGATCACCCCAACCCTTGGGAAATGCCTACACCAAAGGCTTCCTAAAGATGCAGACTCCCAGGCTAACCTTGGGACCAGTAAAGCATAACTCCCAGGAAAGGGAGGTGGTGGGAAGCAAAACAGGGAAGGAAAGTGAGTTTTGGAGAGGGAGAGTGACTTGCCCAAGGTCACACAGCAAATCCCAGGAGGCAGAACAGAAATTCAGAGCCGGGGAGCACCTGGCCTCCACCAGCCCCTGGTACCACCTAACTTTGCACCCCTTCCTCTAACGGTACCTGAAGAGCAGGTCAGCATTGGGCTGGAAGTGCTCAATGGGGGCTGTATGCACGAGGCGGAAGCTGAGGACGGGAGGGGGTGGCGTCCCGTTGAACACGCGCACGATGCCGGCAGGGAAGGTCATGGTCAGCTCCCCAGTTACTCGAGCCAGGCAGCTGGTGGGGGGAGTTGAAGAAACTGGGCATTGGCTTAGGGCTCTACCATGCCCCTCATCCTCCCCTCGCTCCTAGCTCCACTGTAGCCTGTGGCTCACCAGGTCCATCAGAATCAGCAAGGCCCTGACCACGGCGGCATCCCAGCCCCAGCTGCCTCCCCTTGTGTCCCTGCCTGGACAGCAATCTGGACACCAGGAAGAATCCACAATGAGCTGAAGGAGACAGGGACACTCCCTTCCCCAGTTCTCTTTTCCCCTAGGCCACCAGGAAGCTCAAAGCAAACCATTCAGTCCTCAGCTTGGGTTTTGGGTCTGATACTCTCCTCCTCTTTGTGGCTTGATCTTATGGTGTCTTCAGCTGGGCAATGCCCGCAGATTATCCCTGGTCCCTGAATTCACCCTTCCCTTTCCCGCTCTGTGGGCTGGCCTGTGGTCTTGCTCCCTTCATTTTGATGCCCACAGCAGCCTCGGAGGAGCTCCTTTAAACCTGGATGGATGGATACATCAGTGCCTTGTCTTCCTGCCTGGGTGTGTGTGCACACCCGCTCAGTCACTAAGTCATGTCCAACTCTTTGTATCCCCATGGACTGTAGCCCGCCAGGCTCCTCTGTTCATGGGATTTTCCACGCAAGAATACTGGAGTGAGTTGCCATTTCCTTCTCCAGGGGATCTTTCTGACACAGGGAACCTGAATCTCCTGCTTGGCAGGCAGCTTCTTTACCACTGAGCCACCTGGGAAGCCCACATCAATGCCTTAGCTCTGTTCAAATGCCCGCTATGGTTCCTATTGCTCTCAGGATGGGCCTAGTTGTTCACTCCATGTTCGAGGCTGTTCCATGGTAAAGAGATCATGAGACCCCCCCTGAACGCTGGCCCTGCTGGAACCCAGATGCACAGCTCCCAGGAAGCCCTGTTTGCTTGTCACCATCTGCCCCACCACTGTGTACCTGGGACTGTGGCCACGGAAGTAGGCGTGGACGTACTCAGTGAAGGCAGTGGCCACGGGCAGGGCATCCTGGGAGCCCAGGACCACAGGGCTGGGACCCCGGGAGACTCCTGGGGGGTGGCAGGGAGGGAACGGGGGACAGAGAGTGAGCACAGGTCCCAGGCTCCCAAACCCCACCCTCTGTGGCAAAGCCTCCGTTGTATCACTTGGCCACCCACCCGGACTGGAGAAGGTGAACCTGAAGCCCAGGGAGGACCCACGTACCATGTCCGGTCTGGGATGAGAAGCTGGGCCGTTCAGGGATGGAGCTGGGGGCTGAAGAGCCCAGTGGGGAGGGGCTCAGGGAACGAGACTGGAAGGAAAGAAGATAAGCCGGCCTGTGAGCACCCTAGCAGAAGTGCCCCAATGCCAACCCTGGAGGCGACCCCCTCAACCCAGCTCCTGCTCTCCCCAACCCTACCAGGTCCCCATTGCTGCGCATGAGGGGACAGGATGCCTTCCTGGAGCGCGGTCTCCGGGATGGGGCTGCCAGACCCTCCCTGACTGCAAGGTCAGCAGGTACAGGCATCAAGTCTGGGGAACAAGCATAAGAACAGACATGGCTCAGCTGCTGTCTGGGCCTCTTGGAGGAAGAATTCAGTCCCAATCTGAGAATCAGGCGTACAGGGGAAACCCCCTGATGGTCAGAAGTCCTAGGGCTGCAGAGAAGGTGCTGGACAGGACTGGATACACCATATGCAACCCTGAGTCTCCCAGACACTAGACTGGTGGCTCAATAAGGGGTGAGCTCCCCATCACTAGAGGTATGCAAACAAGAACTGGATGTTCAGAAGGCAGGCACACCGTTGCAAGGGCCAGGGGGATTTGGCAGGGGCCTTTTATCCAACATTTGGCAATTCTATGACCTTCATCCTCTCTGAGAGGGTCTCCCACCCTGGCCAGTTGCTGAGTCACACCCTTCTAATTTAACTAATCTCGGTGTAACACCTCAGTTCTCCTTGCTCTCCTGCTTCCCTAGTATTCCTGCTTTGCTCCATCTATAAACACTTACTTGCCCACCTACACCCGACTATGCTGTCTATCCCAAGGGTTTCAACAGGGTCAGATACTTTGCTATGGGGGGCTGTCTTCCTCCCTGGCCTCCACCCCGCAAATGTCAGGTGTACCCTGTCCCCAAGTGGTGACAATCAAGTATCAGTGATGTCATTGCCAAGTGTGCCCGGGGAATAAGAGGGCAGAACTGGCCCAGTTGAGAACGTTAATTCTACAAAAAACCTCTGACAACTTTATCTGTCTACACTTGTGGTCTACACTCATTCCTCTGAGCCCTGAGCCCTCCCTTGAACCAGTTCCAACCAGGCTCGTTCTTTATACCAAGGATGGTACCCTCTACCCCCACTGCTGGGGATCTCACGTGGCCACAGCCCATAGACCCTCTAACTCAGGCCCCAGAAGCCAACCCACACCCAATCCCCTCCTCCCTCCCAGCCTTGACACACCCCCACCCCAGCTTCTTCCGCCCCATCCTTCCTGCTCTTTCTGTCCCTCTCTCTCCTTTCAGTTGCTCTCAGGCCCTCCGCCCTGACTCCTCTTTTCTCTGGGCCCCATATCTACCGGCGGCTTCTCCCCACTGTTACCCCATCACCACTTACCTGGACTCACCTCCCTGGTCTCCAGCTCCCATCCCCACCGACCAAGTGGTCAGAGAGCCTGTAACCCCAGCAGGTTTCATCCTTCTCTGCTCACAGCCCCTCCCTCCGATGGCTTTGATCTTGTTAGGGGTAAAACTCACGTTTCTCCCTGGGATCACTGGGCCCCATGTGGTCCTATCTCCCTGTCGATATCTCCCCCTCGACTCCCTCCTTCTCCCTGTCACTATTCTGTTTCAGTCACACTGGCCTCCTTGCTCGTCGTTCTTCAAAGGGCCTAGCCCACTTCTGCCTCAGGGCCTTTGCACATTCCTCTGCTGAGAATTCCATGCCTGGAGTCCATATGGCTTCATCCTCACCTCCATCAAATCTCAGTTCAGCCTCTTCAGGAGGCCCTATGCTTCCGAGCCGTCACCCGGCATCTGTCACCTCCTGCCTTGTTAAACATTCATCTCATTAATGTCCCTGCAAGGATTAGGGTTTCTGCCTGCCTGGGTCCTGGCTGTATCCCTCAACACCCAGTTCAGGCCCTGGCCACATTAGGAACTCTCTCATCCCCCAGGGCTCAGAAAACTCTCAGACCAGGGGTAGAGGGACTCACCTCCTCCAGCCACAGCCTCTGGCCCCCAGGGGCTCGGGGATGCTGCAAGGGGCTGTGGCGAGTCTGATGGCAGCAGAGACTGTGTGCCCCTCGACTCTGGGGGTGACACCCTACAAGTAGGTGGGCTCTGTGGGGTGCCCGGGCGTGGGACCCAGGAATCCGGGGAGGGACCCGGTGCCGCGTGGGATGGTGAGTCCAGTCCGGAGTCCTCCACATTCTCGGGAGACGAGGAAGAGAAAGGCGAGGGGCTGGAGGTGAAGCCGAGGCTGCTAGAGCCTGAGGGAGGGAAGGGGGCAGCCAGCTCCAGACCCTACTCATACGGAGTCCTGTCAATCCTCCCGCAGGCCACGCCCATGCTGAGGATGGTCCGCCTCCATTCAATGTCTTGCCCTCCTTAGCAGGCCTTGTCCATCTCTACTGATGCCCCGCCCATCCACTATTGTCATCCCACTCCCACAAAGGCCACACCTTCTCACCAGCTCCGCCCATCCCTGCTGTGGCCTCGCCCACCCTCACTTGGACCCACAAAGGATCCCCACCTCCTCCCTCCAACCCATCCCAACGTCCCGCCTATCCGAGCCTCCTACTCTTGTAGTGGCCCCACCCACCCTCCTGTAGCCACGCCCATGCCCCGAAGCCCCACCCCCCTCACCTGTAAAATCTTCGTGGTCCAAGGCGGACTCTAGGGTAGGCCCAAAGAGGTTCTTGGAAACCAGCTCTTCCGATTGCAGCTTCTCCGCACAGCTGGGGACACGGATTGGACAGGCGGGGTGCGTTCTATTACTTCCATGCTTCCTCCCTTCCACTTCAGGACCTTGGCATACCCTGTTTTTGGTCTTGAGCTCTGTTCCCCCAAATCTCCCTACATTCACGTCCTGCTCCTCTTCAGGAGTCAGCTCAAGGCCCTCCCCACCTCTCCTGCTACCCCTCCACCACGGCCCCAACTAAAGTCACTCGCTCCTATTTTCCATCACGTTCCCTCTTTTAGTTTCTTCACAGCACTTCAAAGCATCAGATATGCTCTAACGTGCCTGCTATTTAAAAAATCTGAGCCACTGGCGTGTGACTCCGAGAAGGAGGATCTATCTAGATCATTTATCTTTGGAACCCAGAACAGCAGGAACACACACAAAGCACCCAATAAATGTTCATCAAATGAATCACCAAGTGGTCCCTCAAAAATGGCATGTCCTTAACTCCCTGCCAGGGTAGAAGAAGGGGAGTCAGAGACTTGGGAAGGCAGCAGGGGAGGAGGAGGAAGAGGAGGTGTCAGGGACGAGCCGCCCACTTGCCCACTCATGTGGGCCCAATGCCCCACTCCCATGGAACCCACCTGCTGGCCCTTGGGGCGGATTGAGGCCTCTGTGGTCTCCCGGCAGGGTCCCCTGTGATAGATGGACCTCCTGAGCCTTCCTGTCGCCAGGCCTGCACGGCTTCCCACTCCACAGGCCAGGAGACCAAGGCTTGGGGCTGTCCAGTCAGCCGCCCAAAGTGACCAGCAAATCAGGCAGAGAGGGGTTTGAATCTGAGCCAACTTGTCTCCAGCTTTTGGCTTCTCTCCCAGCCTCAGTGATCCCTTTTGGCTCTCATTTAATTCTCATAATGAAGGACCCCATGTCATTCAAGGAAGAGTGAGATGAGAGTGGGCAAGCAGCTTGCCCCAAGTCACACAGCTGAGCTGGGATTCAAACCCACACCCACATTCCAGGCCCAGTCTCCCTTCCACATGCCTCTTGTCAAACTGAAGACCCCTCAACAGATTACTCACGTGAAGAATGGCGTTTCATGGTGCCCTGTGGACAAAGGGGTGGCATCAGGTCGGGGGGGCATTCAGGCAGTGCCCCCTGCCCCGTGTATGGCATCTCCCCACGCCTCACCCCAGGGCCAGGAGGAAGTATGAGGCTGCCAGCTGTGGCCTTAAGCTGGGCCGCAGCTGCCTTGGGACTGCAGGGTGGGGCCCGGGCCGAGGCAGGCTTGATGTGCACGTAGATTTTGCGGGGCTCCTCATCATCAAAATCGGAGTCGCTGGATGAGAAGTGGGTGGGCTCTGCTGTGCGTGCACTGCAGTCAAGGCACCAACACTGGTTCCCCTCCAGTCAGCCCTCACATCTGTCCCTTCCTGCTCGTATCCCTTTGAGGTGCTGCCCCCATTTCCTCTCCCGTTACTTGCCACCCTTGCCTTGACACCATGTATTTGCCACCATTCTCCTCTCCCCACCAGCCTCCATACAAGCATGTGTGTGTGCTCATCCAGTCGTGTCTGACTCTCCACAGCCCCACGGACTGTAGCCCACCAGGCTCCTCTGCCCATGGGATTTCCCAGGTAAAAATACTGGAGTGGGGAGCCATTTCCTCCTCCAGGGGATCTTCCTGACCCAGGGATCAAACCCGCGTCTCCTCTGTTGGCAGGCGGTTTCTTTACCACTAGTGCCACCTGGGAAGCCCCTCATATAAGCATTCCCTGACCTAATTAGTAAACTATTCAGCTGCTAAACCCCAACACATGACCGCCTCTTCCAGGAAGCCTCTTTTGCTCCCCCCTCTGGGATAACCAAGCCCTCCTCTCCCTCTTGCTCAGCTCTGACCCCTCAGGGTGAGCGTCTGCATTTGAATCTGCTTGCTTCACCACTGGAGGCTCCACCAAGGATGTACGCAGAGGATTGCTAATGGTGGGTGGATCCCTGTGGATGGAGCTTTGTCCTTGCTGTGCCAACAACTGCCCCCAGAGGGCGCCAGGAGGATATTGTTCTGGGTGACATCAGGCCTGACGGTGAAACCTTCCTCATCCACCTCTGGACAAGTCTGGGGAGGGACAAGCAAGCAATGCGTTAGGCTCTCCGGTACCAAACCTCCCATCTCAAACTGCCATGCCCGCCTCCCACCTCTGGGCCTTGACTCAGATTAAAAAAAGAACCCCAATGGCAATAGCTATCTTCCCGCGCTGTGTAGACAGGTTCTTAGAGGAAGAGAACACGCCACTACCTGTCCTGAGGGGCAAATTGAAGTGAAATGAGGATATTGGTCCCTCCCACATAGTCCATGGGGGTTTGCAGCCAATGTGGGACTGGAACCTGGTCCCTAAGCTGTGTGACCTCTAGCCCCTTGAGCTCCAGGTGTGGTTTCCAGGCATAGGAGTGGGGAGCAAGGCAGGACTGAAGCCCTCCCACTTGGCAGCGCAGCCCGGTCCCTCCCATGGCACTTACCCCTAAATCAGGTTCCAGGGAATCTCTGAGGATGGAGAAGGAGATGTCAGTGTCAGCTCGCCCACCTCCTCTGGCCCTCCCCTCTGCCCCCAACACCAGAAGCGGAACCTGCAGGCAGTCCCTAGGTGGCTCTGTGGTCCTGGGCCAGCCTGGCAGGTGGTACAACCTTGGAGCTAGCTTGGGGCTGGGGCCAGTGAGTCTGAGTTAGCTGAGTACGGGGCATTCTCAAACAGCTTGGAAGGGGAGGGACTTGGAAATCAGTCTGAAAGTAGGGCTCACCTTGGCAGGGAAATAACAGGGCCAGCCTTGGCAAAGAGAAGAATCCTGGGCTAGCCTGGGCAAGGCTAACCCTGGGCTAGCCAGGGAGACCACGGGTATAGGAAAGAATTTGGTACTAGTTTGGGCAGAGAGACTCTTGGGCTCATCTTGACAAGGTTAGAATTACCAGGCTAGATGAAATGGGGGAAACAGCAAGTCTAGCCCTGCTAGGGAGAAATCCCAGGCCAGCCAGGGCAGGGGTAATTCTGGGTGGGTCTGGAACAGGCCACCCCTGGTCTAGTCTTGGCAAAAGGAGAATTCTGGACGAGCTTGTGTGCGTGCTAAGTCACTTCACTCGTGTCCAACTCTGTGTGGCCCTGTGGACTGTAGCCTGCCAGGCTCCTCTGTCCATGGGATTGTCCAGGCAAGAATACTGGAGTGGGTTGCCATGCCCTCCTCCAGGGGATCTTCCCCACCCAGGGATTGAGCCTATGTCTCTTGAGTCTCCTGCATTGGCAGGCAGGTTCTTTGCCACTAGTACCATCTGGGTAGCCTCCTGGACTAGCTTGGGCACTGGTTAATTCTGAGCCAGTCTGGACAGAAGAGCTTCTGGGCTGGCCTGGGTAGAGGGCATCCTGGGCTAGCCTGGAATAGAAATTCTCTTGGGCTACCCTAAGCAGGGGACTTCCAGGAGAGCCTAGGAATGAGGACGGATCCTGGGTTAGCCTGGGCCAGGGATGGGGGTGAGGGTGCTTCCTCACACAGCTGTAGGTGGCTCCCGCTCCCGCCGGCTCAGTCCCGGGAGGCGAAAGGCCTTGGCTCCACGTAAACGTTTCATTGCTGAGAACAGATGAAGGGGTGCAGATGAGCCCTGGGTGGGGGTCCCCTTCCCATTCAGATCTGCTTCCCTCATCCCCATGGTCCAGCCTGGGCATCCAGGCCCAGACGTACTTGCCTTCCTGCAGGGTAGCCACTCTGTACGCCTCAAAGTCCAAAGGCCCTGAGACAGAAAAAAATTGAGAAACTCAGCCAGGCAGGGGGACTGGGCCTGGGAAGGGTAGCAATATACCTTTGGCACCTGGATCTGAGCTTAAGGTGAGTCAGGGTCCAAGGCATGAGCCAAGATGCTGAACCAGTCTCTGAGATAGTCATGAGTGGGATGGGCCAAGGGTTCTTGGTCTTGCCTTGGATGGCTGCCACCTTGGGATGGACAGGAGGGACTGCCTGAGTTACTTCTACTTCCAGAATTTCTGGGTATAACTTGGGTGGGTCAGAGGATGGATCATAAATGTCAGTGCAGTGGGCTGAGCCTTAAGTCCCAGGATGAGGACCTGGGACTCTCTCCCAAGGGTGATGGGAAGCCACAGAGGTTATTTGAGCAGGAGCAGGGCATGAGAAATCTGGAGCCAGTGAAGGACAAGAATGGAGATTCACACAATGAGAGGTAACCTGAGCTGGTGCTGAGCTATAGAGACGGGAGGGAGAAAAGACAGACCCTAGGGTTGTCTAGACCTAAGGATGTAAACAGCATTTACTAAGTGCCTACTGTGTGCCAAGCACACATTTTGCCCTTTATTTGCATCAAATTAGTGAACCTTGAATATTCATTGAAAGGACTGATGCTGAAGCTCCAATACTTTGGCCACTTGATGCAAAGAGCTGACTCATTGGAAAAGACCCTGACGCTGGGAAAGATTGAGGGCAAGAGGAGAAGGAGCCGACATAGGAGGAGATGGTTGGATGTCATCACTGACTCAATGATGTCCATTGAGTTTGAGCAAACTCAGGGAGATAGTGAAGGACAGGGAAGCCTGGTGTGCTGCAGTTCATTGGGTTGCAAAGAGTCGGACATAACTTAGCGACTGAACAACAATAACAGTGAACTTTCATGACACCATTAGTGGGGGGCTATCATCCCAACTTCACAGAATAGGAAACTAAGACTCAGAGAAGGCAAGACAGATGTCCAAGGTGACACAATGAATGACAAAGGAAAGATACAAACCCAGATGTGACCCTAAAACTTTGGCTCTCAATTCTTCCTTGACCCTGTATCTGGGACATTTTCAAATGGGCCTTTTGCTCAACAATCCTCAGTGGCTCCCTTGGGCCCTCAGAGAAACATCTGAAAGGCTGACCCTGGCATTCAAGGTCCCTCTGGTATCTAGTGGTAAGAGATTTATCTGTAAGATTAGGCATCAAATTCTCTTTCTCTGTGGGTTGCTGAGTTAGATTTGTCTTCAGTCTGTGTTTTTTAAAGATTATTTTTTAAAATGTGGACTATTTTTAAAGTCTTTTATTGAATTTGTTACAGTACTGTTTCTGTTTTATGTTTTGGATTTTTGGCTGCAAGGCACGTGGTAGTTCCCTGACCAGGAATTGAATCTGCACCCCCTGCATTGGAAGAAGTCTTAACCTCTGGACCACCAGGGAAGTTCCATCAATCCATTTTTCTTTTTCTTTTTTTAACCCTATTTTTCTGGTGAGGAAAATGAAGCCCAGGGAGGTTCATTCTCTAGCCTCTTGAAACCTGTTCCTTCCCCATAGCTGTGGCTACATAGCCCAACCCCCATAGATGCCCCCGACTCACCAGGCTTTTCCCGGCCTGTGCCTTTGCTCTCTGCAAACTTCCTCAGCAGCATCTCCACGCTGACGTTTTCTACATTCTGCTTAAACTCCTCATGCACCTGGGCCAGGAGGACGGAATTTGTAACCAGGCAGGGCCTTCCTGCCCCGCAGCCCAACCTCATTCCCCACCCCCAGCCCCACTCACCTGCCCAATTTGCACATGGGTGTCCTCCACTGAGTGGGCATAAGAGCCCATCAGTGCCTTCATTTGCCGCAGGTGGGTCTCTTCCATGGCTTGGAAGCGCTGAGGCAGGAGGGGAGGAGCAAAATGGGAAGGTGTGGCTAGTGACCCCACCTGGCCAAGATGTTCCAACCCCCTGGCCTCAGTGATTGATTTGGGTAAGAGCTCTGGGACTTGTGTTGGAATCATAGAAAAAACACTTTCATATCCTGAGTCAATGAGTTGGCAGATAAATGGGGCCGCTGCTGGTGGCTACTTTGCTACACACACACACACACACACACACACACACACACACACACATTGAGGAGGGTGTGTCTGCCTGGGAATAAAGCCCTCAGAGAGAAAAACAGATTTGAGAAGCAAAGAGGCACAACGTCCTGCCAACACCATTTGAGCACCTGGATCCAGACATGCCTGAAGCTCTGCCCCACCATGAACTTTTCAGCAACCTGAGCCTGTAAGTCTCCTTGTCAGTTTGAACGAAGATTTCTACTGCTTGCAACTTTCTATCACTGCAAAATCAGGGAAAAAAAAATCTAATCCTTAATCCTGAGCTCCCAATCTGCTTTTTAAACCTTTGAGTAGACAGAGACCCAGAGAGATGCAGTGCCTTGCCAAAGGCTGCACAGCTGGTGACAGACAGGCTAGACCAGGAATCCAGGCTTTTCAGTCACCAAGACATGTCAGGAGACTCTTGGCTTCTAAACCCTGCCCCATCTTGTTCAAAAACCTCATCAATGATAATAATACATCATAGAGTGGTTTCTATGCACCTGCCACTAGTCTGAAAATTTCATATATGGTGACTCATTTAATCTTCACAAGTCTATGAAGCAGGTAGTATTACTGTCCCCATTTTATAAATGGTGAAATTAAGGCACAGAACTGATTTGGTCTTTGAAATAATAATAACATCAACAACAACAACAATAGCTCACTGGCTCTAGAATTTTACAGTTTTAGCCTGTGATTCTAAGGCTTCTGGGAGTCGAGGGTTTGGAAGGTTCTGGACTTCTGAGGCCCATAGCATCCTGGGCCCAGGAATGTGCAGTTCTGCAAGGCCCGGTTCTTACCAGAGCTGAGTCCAGCATTTTCTGCTCAAAGTCAGAACGGGCTGAGTTGTATTTCTCCACCAAACGCCTCAGGCTCTCTGCTGCCTTCCTGGTCTTGGTCTCTGCCTAGGAGGCACAGGGAGGGGATGGAGTTGGGAAAGGGACACTCGGGGCACTTTCCCTGGCCCCATCCCCCAGCACGTAGACTCCTTGGGGAGCCCAGGGTGTGGTTCATGCAGGTTCAATGACCATGGCTCTGTGCTATGTTTTCAGTCTCCCATCAGGCAGCCCTGCCACCTCTCGGCAAATCCCTCAGATCTGCGTGGGCCAGTGGTGGCTGGGGACCTGCAGCTGCGCGCCCACCTTGTCCATCTCCTTCTGGCTGGTGCTCTCCCTCCGCAGCCGCTCCTGGTCCATGCACCGGTTCAGGTAGTTCTCGCGAGACTTGGGCAGGAGCTGGCTGACCCCTGTGAGGGCCTGTATGGCATCTAGGGTGCCCACTGCTTCCTCTTTGCACTGTGGGGGTGGGGAAGAACATGAGGACCACCTGAAGCCCCTGCTGGGGTGCAGGACCTGAGCAGACCCAGGTATACACCATGAAATTTCCAGCCTCCCAAACTTGTGGGGTTCCAGGTCTTACAGAATATTTTTTTTCTGAGCATTTTATGAATTTCAAAAATTTTAACTCTTTAAATAGATAATATTTACACATAATTCACATTTCAGAAAGTTTTAAGGAGTGAGCTCTGGTAAAAACCTCCCCCCACCCTTTTTTTTTCTACTATGAAGTCTTTTTTTTTTTTCTTTTGCCCCACTGCAAGGCAGACATGTGGGATCTCAATTCCCTGACCAGGGATCGAACCCACATCCCCTGCATTAGAAACATGGAGTCTTAACCACTGGACCACCAAGGAAATCCCAAACCTCCTACTATTACCATGATACATTTCCTCCAATAACTAGCAAGAAGATCAGCAAATATGCCCATTTTTTATGACAAATGGTGACAGGCCATGCTGTTTAACTTACTGCTTTTTCCACTTAATAATTCATTCTCAAGATTGTTCCATATCAGTCCAGAGAAAACTTCCTTGTTCTTTAATTTTTTAAAGAAAGTTGTGGTAAAATACATATAACGTAAAATTTGCCATCTTAACCATTTTTAAGTGTATAGTATGAAGTACTACAACTCTCTTCTTTAACAGGAGTTAAAAACTGCCGATTCTAGGGCTCTGTAAATGCAACCCTCTATGACTCTAGATTTATAAGCTTCAAATATTTTGGAATCTTGAGAGTCTAAGGTCTGGCTCTTCCAGAATTTTAGTTAGTTTTGTTAAGAGTCTAGAAGCCCGGCACTCTGTGACGACACAGAGGGGTGGGATGGGGTGGGCGTGGGACGGAGGTTCAAGAAGGAGTGAATATATATGTATGTGTGTTAGTCACTCAATTATGTCTGACTCTTTGTGACCCCATGGAGTCAGGGTCCTCTGTCCATGGAATTCTCCAGGCGAGAATATTGGAGTGGGTAGCCATTCTCTTCTCCAGGGGATCTTCCTGACCCAGGGATCAAACCCAAGTCTCCTGCATTGCAGGCGGATGTTTTACCATCTGAGCCACCTGGGAAGCCCCATGTTGTTGTATGGGAGAAACCAACACAACACTGCAAAGCAATTATCCTCCAATTAAAAATAAATTTAAAACAACTTCATTTAAAAAATAAAGTTTAGGCCAAAAAAAAAAAGAGTCTAGAAATGTCAAATAACAAGATCTGTAGCTTCTAACGCTCTAGGTCGGGGTCGGCAGACTTTTGCTGTGAAGGATCAGGTGGTAAATCTGACATTGAACTCAGCCATTGCAGTTCATAAGCCAGCCACAGAAGATCTGAACGTGAATGGGCTTGGCTGTGGGGCCAACACAACTTTATTTACTGGCATTAAAATCTAAATGTCCTATAATAGTCACACATCATAAAATATCCTTCTTTTGACTTTTTTTTCCCCCAATCCCTTAAAAGTAGAAAAAGTACTCATAGCTCAAGGTGACGGTCTAGCCATCACCCGCTGGCTGTAGTTTGCAGACCCTCTGCTCTTAGAATTTTGAGAGTCTGAAATTCAACACTGCTCAGGTCTGTGAGATTCTGAGTTTGATGTCGTGGAATTAACAGAACCCTCAGGGGCACACACCAGGAGCTGGGGTTCCAAGGCCCCAGAAGTCCTGGGATCCTGGGAGCCACAGCCGTTCCCCATCCACTGGCCCCACGGCGCCCATGGCACACACCTTCTTGTGAGCCTTGAGCTGCTCCTCCCCGTGGCGGAGCACATCCTTGATGAGATCCTGAAGCTTCCGTGTCAGCTCCAGGTGGCAGAGCGCCAACTTGTCTGAGGAGACTCGGAAGACCTCCCAGAGCGGGGCAAAGGTCCTGGAAACAGAGAGTTGGGGGTCACACCCAGGGCCCAGCAGGCCCAACCCAACCCCTCGGCAAGGGACCCCTCACCCATCATGGCTGGCTTTGGCTCAGACACCGCATGTGTCCTGGGCCCTGCTAAACATGAACATATATGAACTCATTTAATCCCCACTGCAATCACATAAGGTGGGCATGCAGCAGACAGGGAAACTGAGGCATAGGAGGCCCCGTCACCCACCCAAGGCCCCTCAGCAAACGAACGTCAGAGCAGGAATTTAAACCTAGGCTGACGCCCGCCCTCCTTTCTCTGGACTCCAGGCCCAGCCTGATACTCCCCTTCCCCTCTCTTTCTCCCCCACCTCATCTCCACTGTGCCCAGGCCCTGCAGCCCTGCCTGCCTCTTTGCTCTTCCTTGAACATGCACAAGTGTGCTGCTGCCTCAGGGCCTTTGCACTAGCTGAGCCACCTCCCTGGGTCTCTGTCCCTTGGACACCCCTATGGCTGATTCTTTCTCATTCCTGAGATCTCAGCTCCAGATATAGTACCCACCTTCTAATGCTCCTATTTCATTCTCTTCCTAGCACTGTTCTCTCTGGGAAAAGACTTTGTGTTTGTGGTTAACACCTGTCACATATCCCAGACACACACCCTATGCACAGGGCATGAAGATGACTGGAGGCTTGATCTGTTTTGATTGCCCCTGGGCCCCCTGGTGCCTCGAACAACGTCTGGCACACAGTATGGGATCAGTAAATATCCACTGAATGAATGAATGAATTATAGCTTGCCAGGCTCCTCTGTCCATGGGATTTCCCAGGCAAGAATACTGGAGTGGGTAGCCATTTCCTTCTCCAGGGGATCTTCCTGACCTATGGATAAAACCTGTGTCTCCTGCATTGGCAGGCAGGTTCTTTACTACTGTACGTGTGTGCTCAGTCATGTCCGACTCTTGCGATCCCAGAGACTGTAGCCCACCAGGCTCCTCTGTCCATGGGATTTCCCAGGCAAGAATACTGGAATGGGTTGCCATTTCCTTCTTCAGGGGATCTTCCCAACCCAGGGATTGAACCCAAGTTTCCTGCACGGCAGGCAGATTCTTTACCACTAGTGCCACCTGGGAAGCCCCTTGACCACTGAGCCACCTATATATACATTCATATTCCTCTGTCCAATTAGCCTATAAGTGGGGGGATGACTCCCTGCCCCACATATCACAAGTGTGAAGAGATGTACACCCAAAGGCAGCCTCCTGTTGCCCCCAGGGACCCCCACACCCTTGGCGACTCCTGCCTCATGCACAGCCCACTCACCCCATGGGGGTCCCATTGCTGGCCAGCTTGGAAAGTTTTGCCATCGCCTTCGAGTAGGTCTCCTCGATGGTGGCCCTGGGTAGGAGGACAGGGAAAGGATGGGGAAGGTCCTGGGCACCTTGGGACAGGCCCCATACCGCTGGGCCTCAGTTTCCCTATCTCAAACATCTGAGCAGAGGCCTCCAGGAGAATGATATAGCCCCCCGGCAGGGGAAGATGTTTGGGAAATTCATGGGAGAGGTTTTCATCCTTAAATAAAATTTTACTAATAGCAGTAGTAGTAGCAGCAGCATCAAGAGCAAGTAAACAAAATTTTGAGCACATAGTATCAATGTTTAATGTGCTTTATCTCATTTAATTGCAGAAGATAAACTCAGATTTCTTTATTCTCTCTAGACAAACACTGCTAAATGCCTACCTAATATCCACTCACATTTTCATCTTAATAGAATTTCAGTTTTGTTTGGGATAGCTATGTGCCCAGTTAAAACTAGGTACCCACTGGGGTATTTTTTGACAGAGGCACCCATCAGGTGCCACAGGCAATAGTGGATGGATCCAGGGTCTGAAGCCTCATGAAACAGAGGATGGCTGTGACAGGTCTTGCGTGACAGCCTCAGAGAGGAAAAACCTGGTTAATAATCCTTTGGACTCTCTGCCCGGATTTAACGGGCATTCAGCTGCTGAGTGGCTGGGGAGCAGAGGTTGCCTTGCAATTTGAGTTTATTGTGTTTTCTGGGACGTCGGAGCATTTACAAGCTGAAATGTAGATTATTTCATCATACATGTATTTTCTTTTATTGTACTCAGGGACCGAGATTGAGTTTTCAAATTTCTCCTTGTAAGTAGGTCATATTATCATCTCTACAAGAAGAGGCCTTAGAAGTCTGGTGATTATTGTTTAAAATGGGGCATAGGGCTGACAGTGTTGAGAACTGTCAGTCGGGAGGGTCTTCAAGCTCATTTGGTTCCTGGAGACCCCAGGGATCAGGACCCTTTCTGGCAGAATGTGGTGCCCTGTCAGCGTGGGATGGGCAAGGGGAAAAGTGGGCAGAGCCTGGGTGGAAGTACAAGATGGGCTTGGCTGTGTGGACTTCAGGTCTTGGCCACAGGGATGGATGGGGCTTGGGGAACCTCACCTCTCCCGGATGAAGTCTGCTAGCTCCTTGGTGGAGATGGGCCCCTGCTTCACGCTGTGGTACAGGACCTCAAAGCCATGGTTTTTCTCTCCCTGCAGGGGATGAGGATGGAGATTGAGAAAGGGGATGGAGAGGACATCAAGGATGCCTAGCAACAGGAGCCTGGGCTGAAGAGCTAACTGGCAGAAGTCCATCCTCTTGGCTGTAGGCATTGGATCTGGACTGAGCCAATCACCTGTTGCATTTTCCCCTGGTCCTAAGGATTGGCTTATGGACCTTAATTTGGTCTAATCAGAAAAACCCCTGGGATTCTTGTACCATAGTTGAGAGAGAGGCAGTCTCATTCACTCTTATCTTCCTCTCTCACTATCTTTCTGTCTTTCTGTACGAGTGTGTACGTATCTCTCTACCTCTGTTTGCCCCTTTCTCTTTGATCTCTTCCCCTCTGTTTTTCTCTTTGTTTCTTTCCATAAATGAGAGATTATGTGGTCACAGGAGATCCTGGAAACCAAATGGAAACCATGAATTTTGGAAAGATGCTGAACTTGAGGGTCTGAATAAAAAGTGTGTTGAGGGGCTTTCCTGGGGGTCCAATGGTTAAGAATCCACCTTTCAGTGCAACGGATGCAGGTTCGATCCCTGGTCAGGGACCTAAGATCCCACATGTCGTGGGGAAACTAAGCCCATGTGCCACAGCTACAGAGCCCAGGCAGTCTGGAGCCTGTGTGCTGCAACAAAGGTCTTGGTTGTGAAATCTTTTAAAAAAAAAAAGCATCTTGAGTAGAGTTGCTGGACCAAACCAATCCTGAAAGCCACACTATTACACAACTCTTTAATTTTATGAATTACTACAACCCCTGTTGCTTAAGTCACTGTAGCCTTATTTTCTGTTCTCTTCAACATGAAAATTCTGTCTGAGGACCCCACAAAGCAGGATGTGGGTCTAATAGTCTCTCAGGACCCAGCAATGTCCAGTGCAGGGTGGGGCACAGAAAGGGCATTTGAGTTTGTTGAATAGAGGGACAAGTTATTTTGCTGTTGCCTGGTGCTGGTGGGAACAGAGCCTCTACCCTGGTGTCTGCTGATGCCTTGCATAGAACCCCTTTTCTCCCAGTTCTGGGGTCACCATGGTTTGAGGGGGGGCTAGGGCTACACTGTGTGATCCAGACCAGTCATGTCTCTCGCCAAACCTATAGTGGCTCCTCATTAAGATGGGGGCTGGAAGTCATCTATCTCTCATATGGGATGATCCACATCATGGTCCTCTAAAGTCCCAAAGGCAGCCCTCCTTGTTGAATAAGTCACTGTCATGTCCCACTCTTTGGGGCCCCATGGACTCTAGTCCACCAGGCTCCTCTCACCATGAGATTTCCCAGGCAAAAATACTGGAGTGGGTTGCCATGGACCCAGGGATCGAACCCACATCTCTTGTACCTCCTGCATTGGCAGGCAGGTTCTTTACCACTAGCGCCACCTGGGAAGCACAGTGGTGAGGCCTCAACAAACAATCCCAGCAGCCCCCTGCCCACCCCAACTAGGGGATCCTCGGGTGAGGCTGCACCAGGCACTGCTGCCCAGGCCAGCATCTGGAGCTGACTCAGAGCCAACTGCTGGCCTGTTTCCCAGACCTGGCAAACCCCCAGCAGTGTCTGACTCCCTCGGGCTGGGCTGGCAGCTCGAGGGTCCTGGGAAGGGCTGTCTTGAGCCTATGTCTCCTATCAGAACCTCTGGACACCAGTCTTACTCTCAAGCCAGGCCCAGAGAGATGTTTCTGTTTTTTTAAAAAATAATTTATTTGGTTTTGGCTATGCTGCATCGTTGGTGTGCAAGCTCTTCTCTAGTTGCAGTGCGTAGGCTTCTCATTGCAGTGGCTTCTCTTGTCGGGGAGCACGGGCTTTAGGGCGCGAGGGCTCTGATTGTTGCAACATATGGTCTCAATAGTTGTGGCTCCCGGGCTCTGGAGCACAGGCTCAATAGTTGTGGCGCGTGGGCTTAGTTGCTGTGCAGTATGTGGGCTCTTCCTGGATCAGGGATCAAACCTGTGTCTCCTGTACTGGCGGGCGGATTCTTTACCACTGAGCCACCGAGGAAGCCCAAGAGATCTTTTTTATACAGCTTGATCATGTCCCTCTCCGGCTCACACTTCCCCCGTGGGCTCCCCAGTGCCCTCCATGCCTCCAGCCCTGCCTTGGCCCAACAAGACTGGGGCATCCTTGTCTGGCTTGATCTCTCCCGAGTGGAGCCTGCTTCAGGTCAGTCAGGGCCCCAGCATCATCCAGCAAAGAGCCAGCAATACTAACAATACATTAAAAGAAACATTAACTAAAAGAAATAGACAGGGACTTCCCTCACAGTGGTTAAGAATCCACCTTGCAATGCAGGGGACACAGGTTCGATTCCTGGGCAGGGAACTAAGATCCCACATGCTCTTGAGCAACTAAGCCTGCTTGCCACAACTACTAAAGCCTGCATGCCCTGGAGCCTGTGCACTGCAATTACTGAGCCCACAACTAGACAGTCCATGCGCCACAATGAAAGATCCTGCATGCTGCAACTAAGATCAGACACAGCCAATAAATAGATAAATAAATAAACAAATAAAAGAGAAACGGACATTCCGGGGTACTCCCTGAGCCCTGGGGAAGTAGGAGTTTCATTCCCCTTTCCCAGGTGGAGAAATTAAGGCTTCAAGATGCAAAGTTACTTGCCCAAGTGCTCCCAGAAGAGCCCAGTTCAAATCCCAAACTCAAAGCTCTTATCCACTCTGTACCAGGCTGTCTTTGGAGGGAGGGGTTGGGGGTGGCTACTATTTTCTCTTTGGAAGTCTGAATTTTCTGCAGCAAACTTGCCTGCCTCACACAATAAAAAAGAATTTAAAATACATGTATGTGCCCCTGTCAGGTGAATTTTCTGCAGCAAACTTGCCTGCCTCACACAATAAAAAAGAATTTAAAATACATGTATGTGCCCCTGTCAGGATTGCAAAATGTGGGCAACAACTGATCCTCAAACGGTCAAACCCCCTTACACAAAGTGCCACCAGGGTCTCAGAGAAGGGCAGCCCTTGGATGGGGTCACACAGCCATTCAGAGGCAAATCCAGGGACTGTGACCCTTGGAAAGAAGGTGGAGGTCCAGCCCTCCTCCCATCCCTACCACCCCCCCTACCAACCCCCCGCCCAGCCGCTACCCGCGGGTGGCAAGGGGGTGCTGCCCCTTTAAGAAAGCAAATGCTAGTAAGAGGAGCCCCAGCTGGGGAGGGAGAAAGGCCTGTTGCCAGGGGCAACTAGTTGCCTAGCAACGGGCTTCCTCTTTGCAAGCTCTGGGCCTGCAACCGAGGAAGGGGCTTTCTGCCCCAAGTCCTACCCTATTCTCCTGTTCACACATCCTCTGTGTCTCCCCATTAGCCTGGCTCTGCAAGAGGAGTCCTTGTGCCCTCCACTGGCCACCCCGTGTCACACCTCTTTATTTTTGCCCAGGTTGTTCCCCCTGCCCAGAATGCCTTTCTGGAAATCAGCCTTCAAAGCCCATGGCAAACACAGGTCTGCATCCTTGCTCCTTCTCTGGCACACTCAAGGTTGGGCTCAGTCCTGACTCAGTAGGACTAGAGGTGTCTTACTAGCTTGTGTCCCCCAGATTGGGGGTTCCTCAGGGTCAGGGTTGGGAGGGAGTCTCCTGGGGGCTCCAACATTTCCCAGAGAGGGCTGGGTGTGGGGTAGTGGTGACAGGGAGGGAGGGAGGGAGGGAGTGAATGAGTAAAAACAAATCTGTCTCACTTGGCTCCTTGAGTCATACTATGTGGTCCTCAGTCTGGAGAGCAGACAGGTAAGCAGGTCCCTAGGGGTCAAGTCAAGAAAACCCCCCAACTCTCCAGGATGGGGAAGATATGGAAATTCCCTGGCTGGAATGATCCTGGAAGCTTGGTCTGGCCCTGGGTTTGAGACCTGACTCTACTTTCTCGCTGGGCAACTTCAGGTAAGAGATTCCTACTGTGGGCCTCAGTAACCCTGTTCAAGCTGTGACATGCCCAAGACCATAAGGCCTACGACATCTGGGGCTATAGATTCAAACTCAGCCTGACTCCTCCCACTTTAACTTCTACCCCCTGCAAACCCTGCATCTGCCTAAGACTCTGCCCACAAGCCACCAGGTTTCTCCATCTCCATAAAAGCCCCCGCAGCCCTTCCAGGACACCCCACCAAAATAAGAGTGAATCTTACTTACCCAAAAATACTCTCCAAAATACGACATTTTGATGGCCTCTGTGGAGACCTCTGAAGGTTCCTATCTTGTGCCTGTCCAAAGAGAGAGGCAAATTTGAGTTGTAGTCACAGCTGGCTCGGGCCTAAGGAGGGGAAATTCCAACTTCTCTCCTTGTGGAGGAAGGAGAAAGAGGATGGAGGAGGAACCAAAAGCCCCAGTGCTGGGAGTATGCCAGGGCCCCTGGAGTGATTCAGCTTTGGGCATGGTCCCCAAGTAGCTCCTAGCCTACAGGAACAGAGTTGGATACAGATAACCCCAGCTCTGTGGGGTCAGAGCTGAACTAAATGAAGGGATAGGGTCTGGGGGGAGCCTAGACTAGAGGAGGGGGCATGGGGGTGGGGTTTTTAAGCATGAAGAGGAGTTCATGGTGGGGGATGGGTAGAAAAGCTCTGGGCCATTTCAGAGACAGAAAAACTGAGTCCCCTCAAGCTACTTGCCAAGGTCACACAGCCAGGAAATGACAGTGGATTTGTGCTTGGGTCAGCTGAGTTCCGTGAGCACTCAGCTCCGCACTGGGCAGCTCCTGTCAGAAAAGGGTCTGGTGAGAGGTGGACACTGGGACTGTGATTGGCCACATGGGAGTTGGGGTCCTTCAAGTGTCCCTAAGGTTCCCTCAGGGTCTCCTGAATCCCTCTACAACAGTCCCCATGCCATGCACATTCCTGGGATGGAAAGTTCAACCCTTGCCATGGTGACCCAGCTGACACTGGTGTGTCCATGAGTCCTGACCCTGCCCCCTGGAAGCCAGTGGGTTCACCTGGTAGGTATCTGAATCACTGTCCAGCTCCGTGTCTCAGTTTCCCTATCTGCAAAACACGAGGAAATGCCTAGAAGGGATCTTACTGGAGGACCCGAGGCCTCCAAGGAGAAGGGGATGAGCCAAGCCACCAGGCAAGGGAGGGACACTTGGTGTCCTTGGCATGTTGTCGAGGTTGGGCTTGTCACTGGAGCCCATAAGCCTCATCCATAATTCATGACCCCGAGGGCAGCAGCAGCTGGGAGCCCAGGAGGCACAGTAGCAGCAGAGACGGGGCTGGTGACCCCAGGGATGGGGAAGTTCCCTGGGCCTCACTGGAAAGGACTGAGCAAAGGACCTTGGGCAAGGCTGCCCCTTTCTAAGCCTCAGTTTTCTAATCTTGAGTTTAATTTGACCCATGATCAGCTATCCTCCAGTTACATGACTTCTATAAGTCACCCAGCACCCACCATGTGCCAACCTGGCCAGGACAATACCAGGGTCCATGAGATGATTTGGGTGGGGGACTTGAACTAAAGGAGAGGGCATGGGAGTTGGGGTTTTAAAGCATGAACAGGAGTTCACCAAGCAAACAATTATTTTATTCAACAAACATTCCCAACCACCACCCTGTGTTGAGCGGCACTGGGACCCCTGAGAAACTCCAGCCCCCAGTGTAGCCCATGAGGAAACCTAGTGTAACTGGGAGCATACCAAGCTGACATCCCAAGAGGGAAAAGCCCTAAATTCCCATCTTATTTCTTAGATTTTGGCCATGACCTAGACCCTGAGCATCTCCAAATCCCTTGGAGCTATGCTAACTGATGATGGGAACTACTAGCCCCCATTAAGTGGCAACTTAATTTTAAACTAAACAAAATTAAATACAATTTACCTCCTACTTCCTCAGTTGTGCCAGCCTTGTTTCCAGGGCTCAGTAGACACACAAGGCTGGTGGCCACTATACTGGACAGCACAGATGAAGTTCTGCTAGATAGTATAGGTCTAGAAGATCCTAGGAGCCAGAGGGCCTCAGTTTCCCCAAAACCAAGAATCTTCGCTACTGTTTTTACAACTCCCATTAGATTGCCCCTGAGCACCAGTGTGAGTGCAACACTGTGTCTGGCTCTTTCCAGGCACCACACATTCATTCAACCTTCACAACCACAACGTGGGGCTCAATATCAACTTTACAGATGAGGAAACTGAACCACAGAGAGGTCACTGACTGTCCCCAGGTCTCTATGATTTTGTCCCTGACCTGTCTGCTGAAGAACCCCTGACTGAAACTACCCCGTGTGGCTCTGATTCACCATATTCCCGCGACCACCCTCCCATCCATCCTGCCACTCAGGGTTGTAAAGTGGAGGAGCACAGTGGCAGAGCAAAGGTGACCCTGCGCAGGCCCAGGAAGTGACACCTACTGTTTCTCTCGAAACCCGGGCCAGGTAGGAGAGTCTCCCTTCTGTCCCTGAGAGGGGAAAGGAGGAGCAATGGGGGCCTCCTGGCCTGGGCTCAGACTCACCGGACAGCGAGTGGGAACAGAGTCCCTGTCAGACAGGGCGGGTACCAGGAGATAACCACGTGGCCCCTGCCACTTCCGTTAGCTGAGGCCCCTGTGCCTGGGGGACAGGAAGCTCACCCCGCCCCGCCCATGGCCCAACCGCCAGCTCACCTCCCCCGCCAGACCAGCACCCCTGGGACCTCCCTAGAACTGTGCAGGTGCTGGGTGGGAAAGCTGAGGCCCCCACCTTGGGGCTATTATTACTGAGCAAATATAATCTTGATAACAATTGTCAAATAATAGTACCCACAAATTTGAGCACCAACCATGTAGACTAAACATTCCACATCTCACCATTCTTAGGTGGGCCAGTGATGCCTGCTTCACTGGGTGGGGGCAGGGAACCCAAGACTCAGAGAGGGGAGTCCACGTGCCCAAGGTTGCACAGCCGGTGAATGGGAGCACCAAGACTCAAACCCAGGGCTGTATAAGGACTTCCATGGGCCTAAGGCACTTTTGCTTTCAGGGTCCCTTCCTCCACTAAAAAAAGAATTTAAACGATTTTTACAACTACATTTGACATAGAGACGAATATATTAATACCATATATTAAATGTTTTCTTTGACCCCAAAGCCTGGGTTTTTTCCCCCTTCTGATTTTAAAAGAAGTTAAAACACCTTTACGGACCCCAAGATTGTGCCTGAGACATGGTGGTCACTGTGTCTGATGGAGAAGTCAGCCCTGTGCAAACCCAATTCTCCCAGCCTCCTCAGTGCCAGGGCAAAGCCCAGACATGGATAGGTCCTTGCCCAAGGTCACACAGCAGGCTGTCAGCTGACCCGGATGCCCCCATCCTCTGGCTGCTGGAAGTGGGGAACAGAGTCCTTCCCAGAGATGGCTGACACAAGCTCTGGGCACTGCCTAGAGATCCAGCCTCCCCAGCATCAATTCCCAAAACCCTGGGGTTTCTTGCCAGTTCAGCATTTGAGCAGGTCCGGGAGCAGATAAAACAAGACAGGAACCAAGTCAGCAAAGAAGGCAGGGCTCCTGTTCCTGACGGGTTGTCTGGAGCTCCTGACTTCTCAGTAGGTGGCCTTGGGCTGCCCCTGACCTCTCTGGGCCTCTAGGCTTCTGCAAAACAGGATCTATCATTTTGCTCTCCCTTGGACTCCAGTTTGCTCACAGTAGGGCCAATTTGGGGTCTTTCTCTTCTTTTCCTGTGACTGGCCTCTTGGCTATGCTGTTTCAAGGACCAGCTCTGTCATGCACTTGCTCCCCTCTAGGGCTGCCCACCAGGGTTGTGCCCATTTACACAGTCTGGCTTGATTCTCACAGTGACACTTGGAGGCAGGGTCTCGACTCAGCCATTACCCTCAATGAGGCAACTGAGGCACTGGCCCTATGTCATACAGTAACTGGGTGGTGAATAGCCTCTGAGCTTCTGCTCAGGAATTTTTCAGTCTTCCCTGCTGTCTCCTCTCTCTCCATCACTTTCCTTGGCCAACACCTATTGAGCACCAACTGACTACTGAGCTCTGGAGACACAGCAAGCATTACCCTTGCAGATTTTCTCCTTTCCTATCTTGCTCTGACCTGAATCAGCTGTTGACCCTGTTTATGCTCACTAATATTGCAATTAGTATTATAATTACAATATAGTAATGATTATAATGCTGTATGATAATGACTACAGTATTACAATGTCTGCATTTACAGCACTCTTGTTCTGCCAGTCTGCTCTGATCTTCCAAGGGGAATTCAGCCCATTTCATAGAAGAACACACCAAGGTGCAAAGGGGCAAAGCCACTCACAGGAAAGCTGGATTTGAACCTGGGAACTCTAGACTTCCACCCCCACCACAGGGACAGAGCCCCAAGGGACAGAGGATAGACTGGTCCAGCACCTCCCACCTCATCCTGCCCAGGATCCTATCTAGGTAATGGCTTGCCCCTGGCGTGGGTGAAGGTATGTGGATCAGGATATGCCCCGGGCAGTCCTGCCAGCATGACCAGGGTGGAGGAGCCCCTGTTCTGATGATGGCAGCTTGGTAATATGTTTTATTGTCTGGCAAAGCAACTCTTCCAGCAATGCCAGAGTGTGACCATCAGCCCATTTTGCAGTGCAATAAACTGAGGCTCTGAGGCCAGCAAGGCAAATGGAGGGATCTCCAAACCTATTGCTCTCTCTCCTCCGACCACCATCTTTAGCAAAAGGGTGGAGTCACAATTTAGCAAAAGATGGAGTGGGTGGGTTTCAGAATCAGTAGAGTACAAGCTTTGAAGCTGCAACCCCACTTTTAAATTAAAAAAATAAATAAATAAAGGCTCAGGGAGGTCTGTCATCTGTCCAAGGTCACCGGTGAGGCAGGTCCATCCGAAGCTACCTCCTGGTACCTACTGCAGATGAGGCAGGCAAATTCTGGGATCTGAGGCAGATGGAGGGGCCGCCCACCCCCCAACCCTCCTCCGCACCCCACTTTCAGTCAGCCTGCAGCAAGATCCTAATTTACCTCGATTTATTTTAATCCCTGGGAACAGATGCTCACTGCCCATTTCCCACTGAAGCAGGGACCACCACTGAGTCCATGCTCCAGGTCTTTCCAAGCCTGGCCCGGCCTGGTCTTGCCAGGCAAGGGACTCCATCTGACCCTCCCCAGAATTCCAATCTTGGGGTCCCTGCAGAGGATGCCAGTGAAATGCCCCTCCATTACCCCATCCTTGTGGTAGGGAGCTAGAAAAAGACACTCTACAGGAGGGACCAGGGGACACCCAGCTCCTTAGCCAGGCCTAGATAGGGGTTCACAGAGGAAGGGGTTCCTCATGTTGGTCTCGGGACCGGGGGTGGGGTGGGGTGGGGCGATCTACAGGCCAGAGCTGGGAAGAGGGAAATTGAGGGTGGTCTCCATTTCATCTGTCTTGGGTCCCAGGCTCGAGGGAGAGCGGCAAGCTCATCTTTGCAACTCTGGAACCTAGATCCAGATCCAGGCTTAGAATAAAGGGATTTTGGGGAGGGGTCTCGATTCACAGCCGCCCCGCTGCATGCTCCAGTTCTAGGCCAGGAGATGGAGGATTTAGGAGGGGTCTCTATCTCCCTTCGCGGATCCCCGGTTATCACGCGGGAGGTGGAGGAAGGACCGGGTACCCAACGCGCAGCCCCCCACCCTCGGTTCTCCGCCCCTCACATCCCGCCGCGCCTTTGACCCTGGAGCCGCCGGGCTGCCGGGCGCGGTGCGCATGGGGCGCTGCGCGGGCCAGAGGGGCTCGGGGTGTTTCAGGGAGCAGCACTCACCTCCCGAGCTCGGGCCGAGCCCCGCGCCCGCCGCCACCTGCGGCTCGGTAGCTGATACCCGAGCCCGCCCCGCCCCGCCCCTCCCCTCCCTCCGCGGATGCGGCGCGGCCGCCGGATGGCCCCGCCTCCGGGGCGTGGCCGGGAGAGTCCCCACCTCCGCGGCGGCCTGGGAGGCACGGGCGGGAGGCGAGCGCGCGCGGCCAGCCATTGGGCCATTTAGGCGGCCAGTTCCACCAGCCCAGCGCGCTGATTGTCTGGGGGAGCGGCTCCTTTTTTTAATCTCCCCGCCCCACTACCCGCATTCGTTTGCATAATTTAAAGCGATAGATCCAGTTCCTTCCACCTGAGACTCGGTGGGAAGGGTCTGTATAGTTTACTGAGCTCCAAATGTGTGACAAGCACTAAGAAGGACTCATCTGATTGCTCCTACAAGCCTGTGAGCGGCACATATTGATTCTCATTTTACAGATGGGAAAACTGAGGCTCAGAGAAGGCTCCTGCAGGCTACACAGCAAGTCTACAGCCTGATGTGGGCAACCTCAGGATCTGGTCCCAGGGCTGGGGAGAACCATCCTTAAGAATGTTGTCATGTCCTAAACCTGAGAGGCTCTGGTCGCCCTCAAGTGAGTGCTCATAAAATGAGATTCATACAGCGCCTGTGGGTCCTCCATTCAAATCTGTTCCTGGCTGATCAGCTTGCCTCCAGGCCTGCTCCTCCACCAGCCTCCCCAGATTAGAAAGGCCGCGCAGGAACCTGGCCAGAGGCCTGGAAGTCTCTGAGATCCTTCTCTTCCCTTCATCATCCACACTGGTCACAGTTTGCTCATTTTCCTGTACCCTGCAGTGGCCTGGGCCCTGGGTGCAGCCTGGATGCTGCCTCGGCTTCCTATTAGTACATGTGCCTCTTTTTGCCTTCACCCCTTCCTGCTGACAATCCCTGTTCCACATGGCAACTATAGGGTTCCCCCCCCCCAAGATTTAATTATTTACTTATTTTTGGCTGCTCTGGGTCTTTGTTGCTGTACAAAGCCTTTCTCGAGTTGCAGCGAGCAGGGATTACTCTCTAGTGATGGCACATGGGCTTCTCATTGCGGGGGCTTCTCTTGTTCTGGAGCACAGGCTTCAGTGGCTGCAGCATGTAGCTTCAGTAGTTGTGGCACACAGGTCTGGTTGCCACGTGGCATGTGGGCTCTTCCCAGACCAGGGATTGAACCTGTGTCCCCTGCATTGCAAGGTGGATTCTTAACCACTGGACCACCGGAAAAACCCTAGAGAGGTTTTTAAAAGTACATTTTAAATTTTAGAGCAGTTTTCAATTTACAGAATTACTATGAAGATATTACAGAGTTCCTGTGTATCCCACACCCAATTTCTATTATTAATACCTGACATTAATATGGTACCTTTGTCACAATTAGTGAACCAACATTGAGATGTTATTATTAACTAAAATACATACATTATTCAGATTTGCTCAGTTTTCCCTAATGTTCTTTTTCTGTCTCAGGACCCCTTCAGGGGTAATCAAGTCATCACATCACTTAGGCTTTTCTGAATTCAACAGTTTCGCAGACTTTTTTAATATTAATGACCTTGACAGTTTTGAGAATTCATTAGGTATTTTGTAGGATGCCCCTCAATGGGGATTTAAAAAAATATTTTTTAATTTAACTGTGTTTGACATATAGTATTGTGTGAATTTCCTGTGTAGTACATGTTGATTTGATATGTTTATATACTGTTATATGATTGCTGCAATTGGAATTTGCCTGATGTTTTTCTCTGGGTTTGACTGGGGTGACGGATCAGATCACAGAGGTGAAACCTCCTCTCATCCCACTGTATCCAGGGCGCACATCTTCAACATGAAATTTCAGTGATGTTGAGATCACTTGGCTAAGGTAGCGTCTGGCAGGGGTTTCCACTATCAGGTTAGTCTCTGCCACCTTTCCAAGCTCTACCCTTTGGAAGGAAGTCACTATTTACAGCCCACATCCAAGGGATAAGGAATCACTCTCTCCTACCTCGAGGGCAAAAAATTACTTGGAATTCCTCCGATGGGAAATAAGTCTCTTCTCCCATATCGGTATGGAATCATGGATATTTATTCTATACTTTGGATTATAATCCAATACTACTTTATTGATTTTCTTGCTCAAATTGTTCCAGCTTTGGCCATTGGAAGCTCATTCAGTTGGCTCTCACGTTGCTTTGACACGCCCTCGTCTTTCGCATTTTTTGTCTGTCTTTGTCTTTTTTTCTCTTTTAGCACTTTTCCTTTTTCTCTTTTAGCACTTCCCTTTCTTTGCCACTACGACATGCTTCAAGCTCATCTGATATATTTCCTGCCCTAGTCCTAGAATTAGCCTTTCTCCAAGGAGCAGCCCTGGTGCCCTTCATTGGAGAATACTTTTAGAAAACCAACATTTGGACAGTAAGTGTGCTCATCACCACTGGAGTATAGTTGCTTCTAGGCCCTCTCGGTGGACAGAGCAAGGACATATATGTGTGTGTATTAACCTGTATATATACACAGATCTATAAATATTCCCATACGTAACTGTATCTATAGGAAATTAAACATGAATTCATACAGATGCCTTTACATTTACTAAACTGATCCTAACCTCCTTTGCCTGTCTGTAACCTCCCACTCCAATAGGGAGAAACCTGGCTCCTACCATCCCCTCTCCATTCGCTGAATTATTCCATTCAGGGGTACAGGTATAGAGGCTCAGGATGTTAACCTGTACCCACAGGGATCAGTTTTCAAACAGAAAGTGATCACCTGCCTCTCTAGCTCCAAACCCTGCCCTAGTGCCCAGGACCCTCAGTAAAGACCGTACACCACCCCCTCCCCCCCTCCCCATCCCTAAGCCCTCCAGGCCAGCGCATTCTGGCCTTGCCCCTCTCAAGGCAGTTCTACAAAGTTGGTCTCACCTCAGAGCCTTTGCTTCTGCTGTTCCTTCCTCCTGGAGTTCTCTCAGTTCCCCATCTGACTGGTAGCTTAGCTCTCAGTTCCTGCATGGTAGCTCTGGTCTGGCTTTCCTTCAGCTCAGAGATAACCCCTCAGGGCTGGGGCATTGTGTTAGGCTTGGTGCCCTTCCCATCAGAAGCTGGGAGGTCCGTGGGGGCTCTGGCGCCACCCACACCAGCTAGGTAGTGTCTGAACTTCATTCATACCCCCACACATGGCTTCTTCCTCGAGCCTGGGCCAGGGCAAGGTGGGGAGGGGGCTTTGATTCTTGTTTTACAGGTGAAGGGATCAAGGCTGATAGACAAGAGGCTGCTCTCTGAAGTCTCACACGAAGACATGTCAGAGGCAGGGCTTGACCCAGGTGCATTGAGGCCTAAGCTCTCACCTGTCTTGACTTTGGATCCCAGAAGATGTTGTGAGGGTGGGGAGGACAGGATGCAGAACAGGCCTGTCTGGGGTTGGGGAAGGAAACTCGGGTGTCTGGTCACCACCAATACAGTTCGAGGGTACCTGGAGGTTCATGCCAATTTTCTGTGACTGGACGTGGGATGCAGGTGTGGGGTCCAGAGAGCTTAAGTAATACTACCCAGGTCACATTCCCAGTGCTGCCAAGCTGGAACACAACCAACATTTCCTGAGCACCTACTATATGTCAGGAAGGGAAAAGGCACATGCTGTACAGGTAGGTTGCCAGCCATGTCCTGTCCCAGCAGCAACCCCAGTTACAGACCAGAAGGCAGCAAAAGAGTGACTTACTGGTGGGCAGGGTGGTGTTTTAAGTTGATGTGTTTATTTTTGATTGTGCTGGGTCTTCACTGCTGTGCACGGGCTTTCCCTAGTTGAGGTGAGTGCGGGCTACTCTCTAGTTGTGGTGCGAGGGTTTCTCATTGCAGTGGCTTCTCTTGTGGCAGAGAGAGGGCTCCAGTAGTTGTGGTGCGTGGGCTTAGCTGCCCCTTGCCATATGGGATTATTCCCAGACCAGGGATCGAACCCATGTCCCCTGCATTGGCAGACAGACTCTTAACCACTGGAGTGCCGGGGAAATCCAGGGGGGCATTTAAAAGGGAGTGGGTCAGGAAGAGCCAGAGGAGGCCCTGGGCTGGGGGTGGGGGCCAGAAAGAGAGCAGGGAGGGCTTTCTGGAGAAGGATCCCTAGGTGGTGGGTTTGGAAGATGAGAGGTTTTATGTTGCTCTCTCAGAGAAAGGCTACCCCTCCCCCCTCCATCATGGCCTTCCAAGAGTCCACATCTTTCCAGATAAGTGCCCTGGCCACGCCCCACCAGGGACCAGGTCCCCCAGTCCCGCCCCAAGCCCCTCTGGAAACTGCCAACTCTACATGCCCATCCTGGTGTGCTCACAGCTCCCCAGCCTGGCTGGTCTCTTCCAACACCGGATCCTTTGAAGGGCAAGTCCCATCTGCTCAGTGGGGTGTCCATGAAGCTGTAGGGATGGCCCCACCCCCAGCCTCCCAGTGTTCTTGAAGCTTCAATTTTCTGTCTCCTCTCGGTTCCTCAAAAAGACCAAGCCTCTGCTTTTGCGGGTCCCTCTGCCACCCCTGCTCTCGGTTGTCCCCTAATACTGGCTTAATCCTTTGCATTTTGAAGTTTTTCCCCACCCCCAGGTGTGGGGGACTCCGCTGGCACCCAGGGCCACCCAACATGCTTGGCATCATGAGGTGTTGGCCCCTCCTATGTGTCTGGCTCCCCTACTTCACACTGCTCCCCGACAAGGCAGCATGCGTTGACTGATGCGAGGCTGGATGGTGGCATTCCAGGGAGGGGACACCTTGGGCGCAAAGGCCTGGAGGCGTGATCCAGACGTTGGAGCAACACCAAGAAATCAGGGGGCAGTTGTGGCTCAGGCTCTGGGCAAGTATCGGGGAGGGGCTGCCGATGAGCAGGCGGCACCAAGAGTGGGTGCCCAGGACAAGGTCACACATGGGTCACACATCTGGCTTCTGCCACAGGCTCCAGGGCCCCCAGGTGCTCAGGCTGTCCCAGGGTATTTTTAGTGCATGCTCTGTACAGGGTGGGCGGGACAGCTGTCAGGAGAGACTGGGGTGGGGAGGGAGGAAGGAGACAGAGAGGAGAGAGAGCAGAAAGAGGGGGTGGGGAACTCCAGGTCTCTAACTGTTCTAAGAGGTAAGATGGGAAGCCAGAGTAATGCCCTACACCAGGTGTTGGTAAATCACAGCCTTTGTAAGCTGAATCTAGCCCACGGGTTTCTGTAAACAAGATTTTATTGGAATGCAGCTATTTATTTCCATTTGTTCAGCTATAACAGCAGAATTCAGGTCTGGACAGACTCTATGGCCCACAACACCAAAAAAAAAAAAATTATTATTTTTTTTAATAGAACAAGCTTGCCAAACCTCCTGCCTGCCAGAACAAAACTTTCTCTTTGGGGGAACTTGTCAGTGGCTATTCATTGATTTCCATCACTATTTCTGATTCTCTTCCTTCTAGGTACAAGAAAGGAGTATGTTATCTTTCAGCTCCTGATTTGGGCAGAGTCATGTGACTTGCTTTGGCCAATGAGACGAGTGGAAGTGGCACATAACTTCCTGCTGGAAATACTTAGGAGCTGGTGCCTGATTTGTCATGTCCCTTTCCTGCCTGGCCACCCGATGTTCTAGGTGATGGAAGCTCCGTCATGCTGGGCTACCGAGTGAGGGTGATGAGAAACACAGCAGCATGGGAAATCTGAAGGGCAGGGAAAGATCCGCCAAGTGTTGAGAGCAAAAGCCCAGACCCCTCCCTGCTCCCCACAACACATACACCACTTATTGAAATAAAAATATAATAAAAGAAATATAATCCAGGTGGAGTTCTTTCTAGGAACGTAAGGACAGATCAGTATTAGAAAACCTACTAATAGATTAAAAAAAAAAAATTTTTGGCCCTGCTGCATGGCATGTGGATCTTAGTTCCCCAAGCAGGGATTAAACCTGCACCTGCTATGGTGGAAGCTTGGAGTCTTAGAGAGTCTTAGCCACTAGACTGCCAGAGAAGCCCCTAGATTTTCTTTTTAAAGATAAAGTTACTCCCTCTGGTGGTTCATAACTTTATTTTGAGGCCCTGTTATTAGATGCATACAAATTTGGAACTGTTACATCTTCTTGGTAGTTAAAAGCTTTCATTTGACAGTCCTTATTTCTAGTGTGTCTGTGCTAAGTCGCTTCAGTCATGTCCGACTCTTTGTGACTCTATGGACTGTAGTCCTCCAGGCTCCTCTGTCCATGGGGATTCTCCAGAAAAGAATACTGGAGTGGGTTGCCACACCCTCCTCCAGGGGATCTTCCCAACCCAGGGATCGAACCCAGTCTCTTGCATTGGCAGGTGTGTTCTTTACCCACTGAGCCACCTGGAAAACCTCTTATTTCTAGTAATACACCAAAAATAAAACTTTATTAGTGTGGATATATCAGCTTTAATTTTTTTTAGTATTTGCCAGTATTTTTTTTCCCCCCATCATTTACTTTCAAAATTTCAGCATCTTCATGTTAGATATTTCTTGTAAGTAGCACAAAAATTGAACTAAAAAATATAGTCTGATAAAAATATATCTTTTAACTGGAGTTTTTTGTCCATTTACTTAATCACTGGCAAGTTTTTATGTATGTATTTTCATTATCTTGTGCTTTCTATTTGTACCTGTTTCCTTATGGAAGAATTTGGGATTTTCTTTTTTTTTTCAGTCTAACTTCCCCTCTCTACTAATCTGGAAGTTATAGACTAGTTCTGTTCACCCAGTATTTACTCTAACTATTAATACTGCTACTCTGCTCAACTAAGCAGTATGTTACTCTCCCCTCAAACAATGTAAAGATTTTAAAAGCTTACTCCACTCAGTTTTTACTTATTTGCCACTGTCACCTAAATGCAATTTTTCATCCTACATATTGGATACTATAATGCTTGTTAACGAGGGTGACACTTTAGCTGTTATTAAAACTTCTATGCTGTTTCCTCGTGCAAGTCAGCTCTTCCAGAACTTGGATCATTTTCTACCTGAAAAAAACTCCCTCAGGATTTCATTCACGAGTTTTCATTTCTTTCACCCTTCAAAGATGCTTCTGTTGAATGAGAACTTCTGGGTTGCTAAAGACGGTACCCGACTGTGTCCTGAGTTTCATGCTGTGGGGCTGAGGCGCTGTCTCTCCATTGACTATTCTTGCTTTTCTTGTTTTCTGCACTGTTGTTCAGTCGCTCAGTCATGTCTGACTCTTTGCGACCCCATGGACTGCAGCACACCAGTCTTCCCTGTCCTTCACTATCTCCCTGAGTTTGCTCAAACTCATGTCCATTGAGTCAATGATGCCATCCAACCATCTTATCCTCTGTAGCCCCCTTCTCCTCCTGCCCTCACTCTTTCCCAGCATCAGAGTCTTTTCCAATGAGTCCGCTCTTTACATCAGGTGGCCAAAGTACAGGAGCTTCAGCTTCAGCATCAGTCCTTCCAATGAATATTCAGGGCTGATTTCCTTTAGGATTAACTGGTTTGATCTTGCTGTCCAAGGGACTCACAAGAGTCTTCCCCAGCACCACAATTTAGGATCATCAATTTTTTGGCATTCAGCCTTCTTTATGGTCCAACTCTCACATCCGTACATGACTACTGGAAAAACCATAGCTTTGACTATATGGATCTTTGTCAACAAAGTGATGTCTCTGCTTTTTAATACGCTGTCTAGGTTTGCCAAGTTGTCTTTTTATATATCCTGCTTGGGATTTGGCTGGCTTTCTGAATATGAGTGAACTGACACCTTTCATTACTTCTGGAAAATTCTCCACCATTACCCCCTTCAGAATTTGCCTCTGCTCTCTCTCTTCTGTCTCCTCATCCCCTTTTTTCCCCTTCCCCTGTTTAGGAAACTCACTCAATTCCATCTTCCAGTCCACCTATTTTCTCTTCAGCCACCTACAACCCAAATAATTGGGTTGATCCAACCCAATTATTTGCTTTTTCATTTCTCTTGGCTCTTCTACAAATATTACTGTCTCTTGCACTTTGTTCACTTTTCAGGATTAAACACAGCAAAAACACCAGGATTAAAGATACCAGGTATTGGCTACTGGCATTGATAGGTTGTGAATTTTGATGCTGGCTCATATGTCCTGGGATGTGACTGGGAGAATTCTTTAAGATTAGTTGAAAGTTCCCCCATGGTCTCCAGCATGCTGGACTGCTTTAAACCATGTCATCCACCTAAGTTTGCTTTCCATCTTTGGGAAGATCTTATTTTGATGTCTACTTCATGCTTTGAGGTCTCTACTTATCAGACACACCATCTTGAAGGTCCATGAAAAGAAGATGGAAGACCACCTTGTGTAACAGAAAAGCTGCTTCCTTTTTCCCTCTTGGGGTTTCTATCTGCACTGTTCTGGCCTCTGACTGTTCCTCATTTTCTGGGTGCTCACTGATACATTAACCAACACTTAACTCATTTTCACCCAGCAATTTTAGTTGTTTTTATTGGGACTCTAGCCCACTATCTGGTCAGAAACAGAAGTTGACAGCTTTTCTTAAGCATGTGTTTGGGCCCCCTCTATGGAGATTCTAGAGCTCCAAGAGGAATAAGAATGTAAAAACAACCTTTTATGAAGGGAAAAAGTAAAATTGAAGAGAAAGAACCTGCCTGATGAGCTACTGAGGTACACAAAGCTACACCAGAGAAAGCAAGGAGATGGCCAGAAAAGTTGGCGATGGATTAGTACAGATTTGGAAATAAACAACAACACATCTGGGATCTTTTTCAGGGAGGAAGGAGTGTTTTAAATCTGTACATTGCACTGAAAATTGAACTGTCCAGGTTGAGGCAATCCCTACCTCTCCCTTCACCCCAAAATAACACCTACGTGGGTAAAAATACATAGGGAAAAAAAAAAAAAAACTAACCTTGGAAGAATTTGTGGCAACTGTAGAAGGACCTCTAAAAGCACAAAGGAGAGACATTTAAAGAAATGAGGTTTGAAAATCATAAAAATAAAACATTTACAGCAAAACTGCTCCTAAACAAAACTGAAGGGCAAATCTGGGAAAAAAAAGTTACAACGCAAGACTTTATTAGTGGTTAAAATGGCAAATTTTATGTCATGTATTTTTTTACAATTAAAAATTTTAACAAGTTTATTGTCCCTATTCTTTAAAAAAAAAAAAAAAAGAACTACGATATCTGAATGAGAAAAAGACAAACGTCTAAATAAAAAAACTGAACTAATTAAAAATAAATATAAGCAAACCGCCCAGGAAAGAAATGAAAGGAGAACAAGGAGGCAGCTGTGCTCAACAAGAGCACAGGATGAAAATCAGGGCGGCACGGCCTCAGGTATAAACAGGGACCCTTCTTCAGACCCCAGACTAAGACGTTACTCCTTATAGGAAAAGGTGGGGAGGTATTGAGGGGTTAGCACTTGACACATTTTTTCTAGGTCGCCATCCAATCTAGTGCAGATGGCATCTTACTGAAAATTAAATCTAGGTGTTCCTATACGTGCAGAACAGAGAGATTAGGGAGGGGGGTTCATCAGGAGATTGGTGTTTTGTAGCTTTTAGGTTTCAGACTGCGTTTTAAACACATTGCTGACTGGAGACATATTAACACATATTTTGTTACCTGAACATTATTGACCAAAGACGTATCAATATTTAGACAGTAATACAATTAACAACACCAGGCAAAGTTGTTAGAGCTTAAAGCTGATTAAGGGTTCATTACACAACTTAAAGACTGTCGTTATCATTCACGTTTTCCTCCGTTAGTTCCAACCTTGTGTATTTTATAAACACAAGTTACCATAAACTTTTCAAAAATGATGTATTGCTAAATTTTGAGTGGAGAATTTTTCAGTGAATTTTAGCAGATACCTGCTCTGACTGTCCGAATGAAATACACAGTAGTGTCTCCAAAGGTGGCAGTTCTTCAGAAGATGGTTCCCATTCAGACGATGTGAACGTTAGACCAATGAAAAGACAAGAAACTTTAGTGATTGATTCTGATAGGGCAAGTGAAAATGAAACTCACAGTGCTGGAGAAGACTTTACAGGGTGTCAGGTGTAACTACTGAATGTAATAACCCACACAGTGTTAGTGAAATAACAGAATAAAATTTTGGCCGGCCAAAATAAAAACGCTGGCCACAGGCATTAGTGTCTCCAAAAATCTGCCGGTCGATAATGAGTTGAGAGCTTGCTGTAGAGTGAGACTGTCCTGCCATGAGTGTCAATTATCTCTAGGAACAGAGGATGACTTCTGTTGAAATGGCTCGGGAGCACAGAAACAAGGTTCAGACCTCACCTTGGCCACCACTTGGTTTGTGCGGCTGGGGTTTGGAGGCTGCCTTCCCGTCTATAAACCGGGGCCCCCACAGGCACACTTGCTGGGCTGGAGGGCTGATGTCGGCAGCCAGCTCCACTGACCTGGGAGGTACTGCCTCCCCTGGGCCTAGGTTTTCCATCTGTGACATGGGGGCCAGAGTGCACCTGGAGGCTACTGGGGATTCCACAGAAGCTGTCCCTCCCCAAACTGGAGACCACCCCATGGCAGCAATGACCATCTGGAGTGCTGCCGAGTCTCCTGCTGGCAGAAGGAACTGAGGCCACAGCTGAGTCGGTACCTGGTTTATTTCTGACGCAGGTACATCCCAGGACAGTGGCAGATGCTGGGGGGTGCTGTGGGTGGGGCTAGAACTCCACCTTGCAGGCGGGGAAGGCCTCGTCCTGCATGGACACGGTGCTGTTGCTGCCCAGCACCGTGATGCCCAGCGCCTGGTGCCGCATGTGTGTCTCCTCGTACCACTCGTGCATCGCCACCGAATCGAAGGTGGGGATCAGGGTCACCTGCAGGTGGGACAGATGGACCAACGGTGAGGGGACGCACCCTCTGCCCTCCCGGCCCAGCCCCAAGGCATTGGAGGCCCCTCTTCTCTGACCACGTCCGCGCTGCCTCCGTTCTCCCGCCTAGGTGTCTACAGCTGGCGGCCGGCCTGTCCCTGAAGTCCCTTTTCTTTCCCATGGCACCCCAAGGGCCCTTTCACAGCCTGGGAGACCAGACCACTCCTCTGCGAATTCCTCTCCACGCTTCCCACCCATCCTCCCACTCCCCTGCCATGTCCCTGCTTCTCTTGTCCAGACCTCCTGCCAGCTCCCTGAATACAGAGTGCTCCTGCCTCTGGTCGGAACACTCCCTCCCGCTCTGTAAGACCAGGTCTCAGCACACTTGCGCTGTGTGGGCGGCCAGGTACTGGAGGCTCCTGCCACCCAAATTCATCTCCTGCTTCGAGGCTGTATTTCAAGGATTCTCATGGGGACAACCCTAGCCTTCAGGCTCAATTGTCAACATGTGTAGACACCATACACCCCATCTCTTCCTCCTGGCTGATTCTCATAATTTTGGGGAGACTCAATGCCAGGGCTCAGGTGACGTGATCAAACCAGCCCCGCCCTGCAACCTCACCCAGGGGTGCTGCAGACAAGGAAGTAGAGGTAACAGGAACAGAGTTCCAAGAGCTGGGCAGGTCCTGCATTTGCCCTCATTGCCGCATGGCCTTGGGGACAGGGATTAATTTCTCTGAGCCCCACTCCCTCTTTGGATGTGGGTGAAGGTCACACCAACCTCACAGGACTGTGTGGGTTCAGCAGGAAGACACCGGGAAGTGTTGCCCTGCCCAGTGCCAGGAGCTTGAAAATGCCCCAGTGACCTGTGCTGTCATCGGGACCATCCGACGCCCTGGTCATCACACACCTGGAGATGCCGGTCCCACTGCTGCTTGCCAGCCAGGAGCGCGTCCAGGACAGCCCGCATGCCCTCTTCCTTGTGCTGGTCCTGGCCGCTGATGACGTAGCAGAGCGCACGCACCCGCCGGAAGAACTCCTCATCCACCAGGCGGGCACTGCCCCCGCTGGGCAGGTAGGCCAGGTCAAGGTAGACAGGGGAGCCCGGTGGGGCTGCTGACCCTCCTGACCGACTGCCAGCTGACCCTGTGGGTAAGAGGGATGGGATCAGTTGTGAGCTCCAGAGAATAAGGAAGGGTTGGAGACCCAGGGCCCAGGACAAGGCTCCCAGCTCCACCTGCACCTCTCAGAGTGGCTCCCTCCCTGGCAGGAGGCCTGATCTCACCATTTCACGGGAGACAAGTCCTCCCTGGCAGGTGCAGTAACTGGATGAATCTTGCATACACCCCAATCAACCCCTCAAGGACAAATACTGGCCAGTCCCTGGACACAGACGTCTCCAGCACCTGAGGGGAGGGGTATTCACGGAGGGCTTCCTGAGAGAGGGGATTTTGGAGCTTGAGCCCCTGAAGCAGCAGATACATCTGTTTAATTACTCACAGGGGGTTTATCTGTTGTTTTTCAATTACTCCTGGGCACCACACTCATCCTGGGGACACAGCAGTGACCAGAACAAATAACAATCCCTGCCTTCAGGGTTGATGGGGAGCCAGAGTGGGTGTGGGAAGGAGAGAGTCGAGAAAGGGAGATGCAGGATGGGGCAGCTGCACCAGGGCCTTGTCTACACCCTGAACCCAGAGTCTGGTGCAAGGGGGACAGGGCCATCACTCCCGGGCCATGAACCCATCAACTGCTTGAGGATGTAGCCGGCTCCTGGACACAGGAAGTCTGTCAGATGTCTGATCATCTTAAGATCCTAAGCACTGCCCAGATCAGGGCGTGGGACCCGAGGGCTGCTGGACGGTGCAGGGGTGAGGTGGGGGGAGCATTTGCAGAATGAATGAAACCCCCAGCTTTCAGTAAGTAGCATCCCTCACTTATGACTGGGGACAGTGGTGCGCCAGGAAGGGAAAGCCACCAGAGCTGTGGAAGGCGAGAGGCAGACGGGAACAGGAGAGGCAGAATGGCAAAGAGAAGACAAGGCGAATGAGGACAGAAGCCAGGGGCAGGAGGGCAAGGGTAGAGCAGAGGCCAGCAAGCTACGGCTTGGGGGCGAAATACAGCAACTGCCTGCTCTGGCAAACAGTTTTACTAGAACACCCATCTGGGTACTCACTGAGCTGCTTCTGTGCTCTAACACCTAGCTGAGCAGCTGGGACAGAGACCACCTGGCCTGCAAAGGTGAGAACCCTCTGGCCCTTTAAGACAGGCTTTGCTGACACTAGTGTGGACCGCTGGTTTATTAGAAGTAGTGGGAGCAGGAGACCCCAAGTGGCCAAGATGTGTGGTCTCTGAAAGAGGCCAAACACCTCGGCAGAGAGGACCTCAGATGACCCCCCAGTATCCAGGTGCCAGCCTTGTTCATGGCCCTGAGGGCCACCTTCTCTCCCCTTGCCCCTGTACTGGGAACCCTTGACTTGTCAAAGGTCACAGGAGCCCACCAGGTGCCTCTCTTGTAATCTACTCATGAAAGACAAGAGGCGGTGGCTCAGGGAGGCGCTGAGGCTAGAGGCAAACCAGGAGACCAAGGTGGCCAGGAGCCGATAACAGGCCATATGGGAAGAGAAGCTGGAGATGTTTCTCAGCTCCTGGAGGGCAGGGCCACCCCAAGCAACTAGCACACTGCCCAGCCCACAGGAAGCTGGATTCAGAAAAGTCAGAGGAACCAGAGATCAAACTGCCAACAATTGTTAGATCATAGAGAGAGCAAGGGAACTCCAGAAAAACAATGATTTTTGCTTCACAGACTACACTAAAGCCTTTGACTGTGTAGATCACAACAAACCGTGGAAAATTCTGAAAGAGATGGGAATACCAGACCACCTTACCTGCTTCCTGAGAAATCTGTATGCAGGTTAAGAAGCAACAGTTAGAACTGGACATGGAAAAACAGATTGGTTTAAAACTGGGAAAGAAGTACATCAAGGCTGTATACTGTCACCCTGCTTTTTTAACTTCTATGCAGAGTACATCATGCGAAATGCCAGGGCAGATGAAGCACAAGCTGATATCAAGACTGCCAGGAGAAATATCAATAACCTCAGGTATGCAGATGATACCAATCTAATGGCAGAAAGCAAACTAAAAGGCTTCTTGATGAGGATAAAAGAGGAGAGTGAAAAAGCTGGTTTGCAACTCGATATCCAAAAAACTAAGATCATGGCATCTGATCCCATCACTTCACGGCAAGTAGAAGGGAAAAAGCTGTAACAGTGACAGACTATTTTCTTGGGCTTCAAAATCACTGTGGACGAGGACTGCAGCCATGAAATTAAAAGGCGCTTCTCCTGGGAAGGCAAGCTATGACCAACCTAGACAGCGTATTAAAGAGCAGAGACACCATTTTGCTGACAAAGGTCCATATAGTCAAAGCTATGGTTTTTCCAGTAGTCATACATGGATGTGACAGCTGGACCATAAGGAAACACCGAGAAAGTGATGCTTTCAAATTATGGTGCTGGAGAAGACTCTTGAGAGTCCCTTGGACAGCAAGAAGGTCAAACAAGTCAATCCTAAAGGAAATCAACCCTGAATATTCGTTGCAAGGACTGATGCTAAAGCTGACGCTCCAATACTTTAGACTCTGATGCTGGGAAAGATTCAGGGCAGGAGGAGAAGTGGGGAACAGAGGATGAGATGGTTGGATAGCATCACCGACTCAATGAACGTGAGTTTGGGCAAACTGTGGGAGATAGTGAAGGACAGGGAAGCCTTTAGCGCTGCAGTCCACGGGGTCGCAGAGAGTTGGACACGACTCAGGGACTAAAGAACAACAGAGAAGCACTCAGTGAATGTGAGCTGGAGCTATTATTACTGCCATTGTTGTGGCTGCTTTCTCACCAGCCTTCCAGGTGATCACAGACCCGCTCTGACGGGTACACTGGCCACTGAGTGCTGGAACATGGTGTGAGCCAAGACATGCTGGGAGTGCAGACTATGCGCTAGGCCCCCAAGATGTGGTGTGGAAAAGAGCAAGGGGAACCATCTAGTAATTTTTAATGCTGGTTATAGGCTGCACTATCATTGTGACATAGTAGGTATGCAGGCAAGAATGAACACAGCAGGATTCAGGGACGATGGCAGAGCAGGAGGCTCCAGGAATCTGTCTCCCCTTTCTAGACAGTTGTGCTGCCAGCCCTGCCCTGTAGGTTGGGAGCTACTTACATGGGATTTAAGAACTACAAATTTTTAATTCTTCTTTTCTTCCTCCTTTATTTTTTTTCTTTTTCCCCTTTTGGGAGCCAGACAGTCAAGGACTAGGACACTCAAAAGCAGATACAGGGGAATTTAGAAAGGAACCACAGACACCCAGGGAAAGGTACAGGATCAGAAAAGGCATAAGAACACCTGAAGTTTATACCTCAGACTGATCTCCAGCACAGAGACAGCCCACAATAATCAAACAAAAGAGCCACAGCAAACCCTGGGGAAGAGGAAATTTTGGATCTCCAGAGTCATCACATTTGTTAGATTCAAGTGTACAGTTTTCAATTATAAAAAATCACAAGCCGCACAAAGAAACAGGAAAGTATGGTCCAGTCAAAGGAAAAAAAAATTAACAGAAACTGTCCTTAAGTTAGGCAAATCACCAGACAAAGACTTTAAAAAACTGTCCTAAAGATACTCAAAGAACTAAAGGAAGATGTGGAAAAAAATCAAGAAAAACAATGTATGAACAGAGCACAAATATCAATAAGGAGACAGAAAACATAAAAGTAAATGAAAAGAAATTCTAGAGCTGGGAAGTATAATAACTGAAATGGAAAATTCACTAGAAAGATTCAACTCAAGGTTTAAACAAGCAGAAGAATCAGTGGTCTTGATAACAGAACAATGGAAATGATTGAGTCTGAGGAACAGAAAGATTCTGTCAAGAGGACCAACATACACATTATGGAAATCTCAGAAGAAAAAGAAAGAGAAAGGGGCAGAGAGATTATTTCAAGAAATAATGGCCAAAATCTTCCATATTTAAGGAAAGACATGAATAGAAACACCTGAGAAACTCGATGAACTCCAAATAGGATAAACTCAAAGAGAACCACACCGAGACACAATATAATCAAACCGTCCAACAATAAACGCACAGTGATAAAGAGATGAAGGGGTGTTTACAGGCATGAATGCTGTTATTAATATCTCAGATCAACAACCTAACTTTACAACTAAACCCAAAGCCAGAAGAGGAAGGAAATAATAAAGATTCAGTTCAGTTCAGTTCAGTCGCTCAGTCGTGTCCGACTCTCTGCGACCCCATGAATTGCAGCACGCCAGGCCTCTGTCCATCACCAACTCCCAGAGTCTACCCAAACCCATGTTCATCGAGTCGGTGATGCCATCCAACCATCTCATCCTCTCTCGTCCCCTTCTCCTCCCGCCCCCAATCCTACCCAGCATTAGGGTCTTTTCCAATGAGTCAACCCTTCGCATGAGGTGGCCAAAGTATTGGAGTTTCAGCTTCAACATCAGACCTTCCAATGAACACCCAGGATTGATCTCTTTTAGGATGGATTGATTGGATCTCCTTGCAGTCCAAGGGACTCTCAAGAGTCTTCTCCAACACCACAGTTCAAAAGCATCAATTCTTCGGCGCTCAGTTTTCTTCACCGTCCAACTCTCACATCCATACATGACCACTGGAAAAACCATAGCCTTGACTAGACGGACTTTTGATGGCAAAGTAATGTCTCTGCTTTTAAATATGCTATCTAGGTTGGCCATAACCTTCCTTCCAAGGAGTAAGCGTCTTTTAATTTCATGGCTGCAATCACCATCAGCAGTGATTCTGGAGCCCCAAAAAATAAAGTCTGACACTGTTTCCACTGTTTCCCCATCTATTTCCCATGGAGTGATGGGACCAGATGCCATGATCTTAGTTTTCTGAATGTTGAGCTTTAAGCCAACTTTTTCACTCTCCTCCTTCACCTTCATCAAGAGGCTCTTTAGTTCTTTTTCACTCTCTGCCATAAGGGTGGTGTCATCCGCATATCTGAGGTTATTGGTATTTCTCCTGGCAATCTTGATTCCAGCTTGTGTTTCTTCCAGTCCAGCGTTTCTCATGATGTACTCTGCATATAAGTTAAATAAGCAGGGTGACAATATACAGCTTTGACATACTCCTTTTCCTATTTGGAACCAGTCTGTTGTTCCATGTCCAGTTCTAACTGTTGCTTTCTGACCTGCATACAGGTTTCTCAAGAGACAGGTCAGATGGTCTGGTATTCCCATCTCTTTCAGAATTTTCCACAGTTTCTTGTGATCCACACAGTCAAAGGCTTTGGCATAGTCAATAAAGCAGAAATAGATGTTTTTCTGGAACTCTCTTGCTTTTTCGATGATCCAGCGGATATTGGCAATTTGATCTCTGGTTCCTCTGCCTTTTCTAAAACCAGCTTGAACATCTGGAAGTTCACGGTTCACGTATTGCTGAAGCCTGGCTTGGAGAATTTTGAGCATTACTTTACTAGCAAGAACAGAAAATAGAAAAACATCACAGAAGAAAAAAAGCAAAACCAAAAGTTGGTTCTTTGAAAAGATCAACAAAATTGACAAATCTTCAGCTACACTGACTAAGAAAGAGAAAGAAGACTCAAATTAGTAACATCAGATATGAAAGGGGATATTACTGCCAATCCTATAGAAATAAAAAGCAAAAAAAAAAAAAAAAAAAAGGGAAAGAAATGAAAAGCATTGTGAGAAAACTATGAACAATTACATACCAAGAAACTAGGTAACTTAGAAGAGATGTATAAATTCCTAGAAACACAAAACCTACCTAGACTGATTCATAAAATGTGAACAGAATTAAAACTAGTAAAGAGACTGGATCAGTAATCAAAAACCTCCTGGGCTTCACTGAGTTTTGTTTAAAGAAGAACCAATCCTCAAACTTTCCCAAAAAATTGAAGAGCAGGAAATAGTTTCTAATTCATTCTGACAACATTCGGAGGCCAACACTGCCCTGATACCAAGGTCACACAAAGATATTATGAAAAAAGAAAACTACTGACCAATACCTCTCATAAACATTGATGCAAAACCCCTGAACGGGACACTAGCAAGTTGAATTCAGCAGCATATTAAAAGGATTATACACCATGACCAAGGGGGAGCTATTCCTGGGATGCAGGAATAACTAGCCTGACACATAAAAATCAGTGTAACACATAAACAGAAGGAAGGAAAAAATCCACATGATCATCTCAGTTGGTGCAGAAAAGGTACTTGACAAAATCCAACACTCTTTCATGATAAACATACTCAACAAACTAGGATTAAATGGAAACCACTTTAACATAATAAAAGTCATATACTGAAAAACTAACAGTTCACAGATACTCAGTGGAGAAAGACTGAAAAGTTTTCCTCTAAGATCAGGAACAAGGCCAGAATGTCTGCTTTAGCCACTTTTGCTTCATACAGCCAGCAAAAACAAGACCAGGAGCGGACTATGGCTCAGATCATGAACTCCTTATTGCCAAATTGAGATTTAAATTGAAGAAAGTACAGAAAACCACCAGGCCATTCAAGTATGACCTAAATCAAATCCCTTATGATTATACAGTGGAAGTGACAAATAGATTCAAGGGATTAGATCTGATAGAGTGCCTGAAAAACTATGGATGGAGGTTTGTAACACTGTAAAGGAGGCGGTGATCAAAACCATCCCCAAGAAAAAGAAATGCAAAAAGGCAAAGTGGTCGTCTGAGGCAGCCTTATAAATAGCTGAGAAAAGAAGTGTAAGGCAAAGGAGAAAAGGAAAGATATACTGATTTGAATGCAGAGTTCCAAAGAATAGCAAGAAGAGATAAGAAAGCCTTCCTAAGTGAACAATGAAAAAAAACAAGAAAACAATAGAATGGGAAAGACTAGAGATCTCGTCAAGAAAATTAGAGATTCCAAGGGAACATTTCATGCAAAGATGGGCACAATAAAGGACAGAAATGGTATGAACCTAACAGAAGCAGAAGATATTAAGAGGAGGTGGCAAGAATACACAGAAGAACTATACAAAAAAGATCTTAATGACCCAGATAACCACGATGGTGTGATGACTCACCTAGAGCCAGACATCCTAGAGCGTGAATTCAAGTGGGCCTTAGGAAGCATCACTACAAACAAAGCTAGTGGAGGTGATGGAATTCCAGTTGAGCTATTTCAAATCCTAAAAGATGATGCTGTGACAGTGCTGCACTCAATATGCCAGCAAATAATGGAAAACTGAGCAGCGGCCACAGGGCTGGAAAAGGTCAGTTTTCATTCCAATCCCAAAGAAGGGCAATGCCAAAGAATGCTCAAACTACCGCACAATTGTACTCATTTCACGTGATAGCAAAGTAATGCTCAAAATTCTCCAAGCCAGGCTTGAAGAACAGCAATGTGAACCAAGAACTTCCAGATGTTCAAGCTGGATTTAGAAAAAGGCAGAGGAACCAGAGATCAAATTGCCAGCATGCGTTGGATCATAGAAAAAGCAAGAGAATTCCAGAAAAACATCTACTTTTGCTTCATTGACTATGCTAAAGCCTTTGATTGTGTGCATCGCAACAAACTGTGGAAAATTTTTACAGAGATGGGAATACCAGACCACCTTAGCTGCCTCCTGAGAAATCTCTGTGCAGGTCAGGAAGCAACAGTTAGAACTGGACATGGAACAACAGACTGGTTCAAAATTGGGAGAGAAGTACATCAAGGCTGTATATTGTCACCCTGCTTATTTAGACTTATATGAAGAGTACATCATGTGAAATGCTGGGCTGGATAAAGCACAACTGGAATCAAGATTTCTGGGAGAAATACCAATAACCTCAGATATGCAGATATCACCACCCTTATGGCAGAAATAGAAGAGTAACTTAACAGCCTCTTGATAAAGGTGAAAGAGGAGAATGAAAAAGCCGGCTTAAAACTCAACATTCAAAAAATGAAGATCATGGCATCCAGTCCCATCATTTCATGGCAAATAGGTGGGGAAACAATGAAAATAGTGATAGACTTTATTTTCTTGGGCTCCAAAATCACTGCAGATGGTGACTGCAGCCATGAAATTAAAAGACGTTTGCTCCTCAACCAACCTAGGCTGCATATTAAAAAGCAGAGACATTACTTTGCCAACAAAGGTCAGTACAGTCAAAGCTATGGTTTTTCCAGTGGTCATGTATGGATGTGAGAGCTGGACTGTGTAGGCTGAACTGATGCTCTTGAGCTGTGGTGTTAGAGAAGACTCTTGAGAGTCCCTTGGACTGCAAGGAGATCAAACCAGTCAATCCTAAAGGAAATCAATCCTGAATATTCATCAGAAGGAGTGATGCTGCAGCTGCAGCTCCAATACTTTGGCCACCTGAAGCGAAGAGCTGACTCATTAGAAAAGACCCTGATGCTGGGAAAGATTGAAGGCAGGAGGAGAAGGGGGTGACAGAGCACAAGATGGTTGGATGGCATTACCAACTCTATGGACATGTGTTTGAGCAAGCTCCAGGGGATGGTGAAGGACAGGAAGTCTGGCGTGCTGCAGTCCATGGGGCCGCAAGGAGTCGGACACGACTGAGTGACTAAACAACAACAAGAAGCCACTCCAAGTCAACACAGTGCTAGGAATTCTCGCCAGAACAATTAGGCAAGAAAAAGAATTAAAAGGTAACCACATTAGAATGGAAAAAAATAAAGTTATCTCTGTTCACAGGTGATATAATGTTATGTGTAGAAAATCCTAAAGATTTCACAGACAAAAAAGAAACCTGTTAGCTTGCCAATGCAGGAGACACAGACTCAATCCCTGGTCCGGGAAGATCCCACATGCCTTGGAGCAACTAAGTCCACGCACCACAACTATTGATCCTGTACTCTAGATCCCCAAAACTGCAAGTGCTGAGCCCATGTGCTGCAACTACTGAAGTCTGGCATCCTAGAGCCTGTGCCAGCAACAAGAGAAGCCACTGCAATGAGAAGCCTGCACACCACAGAATGGAAGAAAATATTCACAAATCATGTATCTGATAAGGGATGAATATCAGAATATACAGAGAACTCACAACCTAACCACAAAAAGACAACCTGATTCAAAAATGGGCAAAGGATGTTTCCACAAAGATATACAAATGTCCCACAGGCACATAAAATGGTGCTCAACATCGCGAATCATTAGTGAAATGCAAATCAAAACCACCACCAGATACCACCTCACACCCACTAGGATGACTACTATCAAGAAGCTATAAAACAACGAGTGATAGCAAGGATGTGGAGAGACTGGAACCCTTGTGCATTGTTGGTGGATTCTACAACAGTACAGCCACTGTGGAAAACCAGGGTGGCAGTTCCTCAAGAAAATAAAAATCGACTCACCATAAGATCCAGCAACCCCACTTCTGAGTATGTACCCCAAAGAATCGAAACCAGGGGTCTCAGAGAGGTATTTGTACATCCAGGTTCACAGCAGCCAAAAGGTGGAAGCAACTCAAGTATCTATCAATGGATGAACAGATATGTGGTCCACCCACATGATGGAATATTTTTCAGTTTTGAAAAAAGACATATGCTTCTGACATATGCTACAACATGGATAAAGCATGAGGACAATATGCCAAGTGGAAGAAACCAGTTACAAAGAAACCCCAATACTATACGATTCCCCTTACATGAGGTCCCCTGAGACACAAAGTAGAATGGTAGTTGTCATGGGCGGGGGCAGGGAGGAATGGGGAGTTAGTACTTCATGGGGACAGAGTCTCCAGTTTCACAAGATGAAAGGAGTTCTGGAGACGGATGGTGGTGATAGTCGTACAACAATATGAATCTACTATATTTCATGCTGTTTCCACATCTATTTCCCATGAAGTGATGGGACCAGATGCCATGATCTTAGTTTTCTGAATGTTGAGCTTTAAGCCAACTTTTTCACTCTCCTCTCTCACTTTCATCAAGAAGCTTTTTAGTTCCTCTTCACTTTCTGCCATAAGGTAGTGTCATCTGCATATCTGAGGTTACTGATATTTCTCCCAGCAATCTTGATTCCAGCTTGTGCTTCTTCCAGCCCAGCATTTCTCATGATGTACTCTGCATATAAGTTAAATAAGCAGGGTGACAATATACAGCCTTGACATACTCCTTTTCCTATTTGGAACCAGTCTGTTGTTCCATGCCCGGTTCTAACTGTTGCTTCCTGACCTACATACAGGTTTCTCAAGAGGCAGGTCAGGTGGTCTGGTATTCCCATCTCTTTCAGAATTTTCCACCGTTTATAGTCAATAAAGCAGAAATATATGTTTTTTCTGGAACCCTCTTGCTTTTTCGACGATCCAGTGGATGTTGGCAATTTGATCTCTGGTTCCTCTGCCTTTTCTAAAACCAGCTTGAACATCTGGAAGTTCACAGTTCACATACTGCTGAAGCCTGGCTTGGAGAATTTTGGGCATTACTTTACTAGTGTGTGAGATTAAGTGCTATTGTGTGTGAGATTAAGTGCTATTGTGTGGAAGTTTGAGCATTCAAAATCACTGCAGATGGTGACTGCAGCCATGAAATTAAAAGACGCTTACTCCTTGGAAGGAAAGTTATGACCAACCTAGATAGCATATTAAAAAGCAGAGACGTTACTTTGCCAACAAAGGTCTGTCTAGTCAAGGCTATGGTTTTTCCAGTGGTCATGTAGGAATGTGAGAGTTGGACTGTGAAGAAAGCTGAGGGCCGAAGAATTGATGCTTTTGAACTGTCGTGTTGGAGAAGACTCTTGAGAGTCCCTTGGACAGCAAGGAGATCCAACCAGACCATCCTAAAGGAGATCTGTCCTGGGTGTTCATTGGAAGGACTGATGTTGAAGCTGAAACTCCAATACTTTGGCCACCTGATGCGAAGAGCTGACTCATTGGAAAAGACCCCGATGCTGGGAAGGATTCGGGGCAGGAGGAGAAGGGGACGACAGAGGATGAGATGGCTGGATGGCGTCACCAACTCGATGGACATGAGTTTGGGTAAACTCTGGGAGTTGGTGATGGACAGGGAGGCCTGGCGTGCCGCAACTCACGGGGTCACAAAGAGTCAGACACAACTGAGCGACTGAACTGAACTGATACCTCAGGCTACTGCTTCATGTGCACTTAAAAATGGCTTAAGGTAGTTAATTTTATGTTACATTAATTTTATCACAATTTTCAAAAATTGAAAAGAAAAAGTTAGTACATGAAGCCTGAGACTGCTATCCTTAGAAAGCTGACAAGTTGGCCCTTGGCTACCTTCTGGGAACTTGAATTTCAAAAGGGTTCCCACCGTTTCCCAAATGGTAAAAGTGGCTCACTGTGCCTACACTGCTTGTACGGCAAGGCAGTTTATGCTGTACACCTGCTTGCTCCTTTCTGGTGGGGGGGGGGAATGTCTGAAATTTTGGTGTATGCAATACTGTGATTTATTATATATATGTATAAAATTTGATCATTTGCAGATTATCTGGTCTTTATCCCCAGTTCTGCCTCTCACCTCTTAAAGCCTTTGAAATTTTCTGATCTGTAAGAGCAATGTGAGTTATCTCTTGTCACAATAGTTCATTTCTTGTCCTCAGTTCCTGAAACCACCACTTCAGGGTCTTAACAGTGAAGTGAGTGTCTTGTTATTCAAAACAAACCCTTTCCATCACAACTGGGTTTCTGCTAATGAAGGTGACTTTGGGCCCCACCCCAGGGTGAGGGCTGGCTCCTAGAAGAGCCAAGCATGTGATTAAAGAGTTGAAACTTTCAGTCTTGCCCTTTGATTTTCATCGAAGAGAGAGGGACTTGAGGTTGAATCAATGCCATTGGCCAATGATTTAGTCAATCATAACCGTGTAATGAAGCCTCCACAAAAGCCCCAAAGGACAGCTTTCTGGCCCTTTCCCACGTCAGGGAACCAGAAGGCTTCTGCATGCTGCTGTGTGAGCCCCAAGCTCCACAAGGACATCAGATCCCTTGTTTGGGACCTCATTCTACATATCTCTTCATCTGGTTGTTGATTTGTATCCTTTAATAGCTTTTCATTTATAATAAATTGGTAATCTAGTGAGTAAACCTGTCTTTCCCCGTGTTCTGTGAGCTGTGGTATCGAATTAACCAAACCCAAGGAGGGGTCATGGGAGCCTCTTATAGCTAGTCAGTCAGAAGCACAGGTAACAAATTGGACTTGCAATTGGCATCCTCAATTGCACAAGGTCATCAGAAGCTCCAGTCTGCAGTCAGTTGGTTGAAGCACAGGTAGAAACTTGGGCTTGTGACTGGCATCCAAAAGGGAGAGTGGTCTTGTGATACTGAATGGAATGCGATTCCATCTCTGGGTAGACAGTGGCAGGATTGAGTTGAATTCCTGGACAGCCTGCTGGCATCCAGGCTTGTTCGTGTGGGGAAACCTACACACTGGAACTGGGGACAGGAACCCTTTGCAGTTGGTGTCAGTAGTGGGATTCACCAGAATGGCCCTGGCTGACAGAAACGTGTTTTTTGAAGAGTAAGGATAAAAAGATGGGGAATGAAAAAGCTCTGGTCCCTGGATGGCTACCTATTCACCCACAATGAAACTGCAGCTGCACTGCAATCTGCACTGCAGTTACTAAAGGTAACTGTTACCAGTGGAATCTAGACGAGACAGTAGAGCCAACTTCCAAGCAGTTGGCTCACTGGATATATAAAGAGATGCAAAATTATAAGCAGCACACAAAATATACAGTTTCCCAATTACTGCTGCAGTGAAAAGGGAAAAAGAGGAATGAGTTTTTCTTTCCTGAGAACAAAGAAGCTAAAAAGATCAGTGAGCAGGCTTGATCACTCCTAGTTTTTACTTTAACTATTCCTCATCTGCAGTGTGTGAGTTTGCTTTTCTGCCCCCTAACTTGGCGTAAGCTACATTTTGCACTATTATCCTTTGACTCTATGCCAATTACATCTTGTTTCCAGTGCTCACCTTTACAGCACTCTCCTCGCAGGCTACCCCTTATGGTTCTTCTCTTTTTGCATTACAGAAAGAAGGCGGAAGTACAATACACAGAAGACCATGGACCCAGTTGCCGGGTTACCTGACGCCAGCCTGTGGCTGTTTTTGAAACAATGCAAGGGAAAGAAGACAAGATCCTTGCACCTTTGTTCCTCAGCACCTATCCCTGACGGTGTGCTCTCATCTTGTATAATCCCCCAGATTCCTCACGGAAGGGGGGCCACAGTTCTCGAGGCACAAGCCTACTGCATTCTCCCACTCTGCAGGCTGAGGAGTAAAGCCACGTTTCTATTTCCTCCAAACTCTGTCTCTGAATTTTCTTTTTTAATTTGGCTTCAGTGGGCAGAAAAAGCCAAGATTTTAACAGCAACGTTATCTGTAATAGCCAAAATGAAATTTTAAAAAAGTGCTCACTCAGACCTTGATCCTGCACCAAGTTCAGATTTAGATAGATCCAAGCTTTGGCCATTAGCCTCAAAGCCGCCCCAAATTATGCAGGGGCAACAGGAAGTACCTCTAGGGTCTCTCTCTGGTCACCAAGAAGGTAGTTAATGTCAGGGGAGAGCAAAACCAAGAAACAACTAAAACCAAGGGATACAGTGTGAAGAAACTGACTCACTTTCTGGATTGGTGTCACTGGTTTCCCGGAGCATTTGTGTCTTTGGTTTTGAAGGCTTCGGAATGGAAGAACACATTTGGGTGGATGCAGGACCTGTAGCTCACTACTGAACAATCACAGACTGCCCCTGACACACAGGAGGTTATTCCCGAAGGAATAGCCAGCCTGGTCAACTGGATAAAAGACACTGAAAAGGGTGTCTATCCTGAGAATGGGGACTGCCCAACTGGCCCTATAAACGCCGAGTGGGATACCCCAGATGAAGCAGCTGAGATCCTTCCTGTGCAAGCCACGAAGGACTGGTTTTAGAACTGGGACATTCACCCACTGAAGATGCCTGTTACCCAGGTTTTGGTCAATGCTGTGATTAAGGGATGCTTACTGCATGGGCACCCCATGGAACATTAATTCCCAGTTTACAAAACTGTTCTAGAGGTCTTATCAGATCTGCTATCTCAGTTTCCCCTATGATACCAAGAATATTCAAGTAATTTAGAAAATGGGGAGAGACAAAGGAGAGTCAAGGGACTCAACCAAGCGGAGTGAGAGTCTTCAGATGGCTGTTGAAACGTGGAATGAATGAAGCACAGATGGAGCTGAACCAGGTGTCGATGTGAAATCAGGCGAGGCCGTGGGGCTCCTGGGTACAGAAGCAGCTCTGTGTCCCTCCTTATTTGTAAGGAACAGACTCCATCCTCCAAGACAGACGTTCCCTGAGGTCCAAAGGGCAGATTCAAGCAGGTGCTAAATCAGGGATGGGAGGGGAGGCAGAGGAAAAGAGGAGTAGCCAAGAAACCTGGTTCTACCTCAAGGGCTACTCGGAGCTCTTTACAGAACTAAAACCAACAAATGGAAGACGTCAGCGTTCTTCACTCCAGAGACCACCACCAGATTAAAGGATTCAAGGATGCTCATCAGATTACCTGAAGGACTTCCCTGGTGGTCCAGCGGTTAAGAATCTGCCTGCCAGTGCAGGGACACAGGACTGATTCCTGGTCAGGGAAGACTCCGCATGCCCCAGAGCAACTAAGCCCCTGCATCACAACTCTGGAGCGTGCTCTAGAGCTCGTTAGCTGCAACTATTAGGTTCACGTACCGCAACCACTAAAGCCCACATGCCCTAGGGCCTGCAAGCCACAACTACTGAGCCCGTGTGTGGCAACTACTGAAGCCCACAAGCCTAGAGCCCATGCTCCCCAACCAGAGAAGCCACTGCAGTGAGAAGCCTGCGCACTGCAACTAGAGAAAGCCTGTGCGCAGCAACCAAGACCCAGCACAACCAGAAAAATAAATTAAAAAAAAAGAGAGAGAGACTACTTGAGACCAGATTACAGGCGTGCAGGCCCGGCACACACCCTAGTCTTATCAGCAACTGTGCCCTGGAACCTCGGCTATAAAACTCCTCATCGAATCCCCCTGGGTTGGGGGACAGTTTTTCAGGGGCACAAACCCACACATCCCCTTTTGCCTGGCAAAGCAGTAACAGTCCTCTTTCCTACTTCATCTGACACTCTGTCTCCAAGATTCAATTTGGCACCAGGGCCCAGAGGCCGAGTTTTCAGCAACTGATGCAGCACTCCCAGACTGAGTGGACCAGTGTGGACACCAATATTAAAGGGCCCCAAAGAAGTCCATGATTTACTCCAGTTTGGAAGAGTTTCAAAAGCTGGAAGCAAAAAAATTAAATAAGAAACCTGACTGGGGACCCCCGGGTATTCACTGGCTAATCAAGAGAAAGACTGAAGCAGGGCCAGGGTCTTCCAGTCCCACGCCTGGGCAGGGACCCAAGGCCTTATGCAAACGCGTGTGTGCTGTGTCACTCAGTTGTGCCCAACTCCTTGAGACCCCACGGACTCTAGCCCGTCAGGCTCCTCTGTCCACAGGATTCTCCAAGAAGAGAATACTGGAGTGGGTTGCCATTTCCTCCTCCAGGGGATCTTCCCCACCCAGGGGCTGAACCCAGATGTCTCATGTCTCCTGCATTGGTAGGCGGGTTCTTTACCACTAGTGCCACCTGGGAAGCCCACATGCATATGCAGGTGTGGATAAAATGGCCAGAAGAGGAGAGAGGCCTTCCCCAGGACACCTAGATACACACTGTGATTCCAACCCTTGCTGGCGAAGCCTTAGCGGGCAGCTAAGGTTAGACTGAGATGAATGGAGATGAAACATTGATGGGATTAAGGTGAACATTTGAATGAAAACTGGGGTGTATGAACAGATTTTGTGTGAGGTGGTCACATCTCCTTTACATGAATATACAACTAGGATGGAGGTTATGTCAGACTCGGGGTTGTCTTCCCTACTTAACATTGTACAGCAGAGGCCTGTTAAGTCTGCTCTCTGGCCAGTTTTAATCGGGGACGCTAGATGGGAACCTGAGTGCACACAGGTGGCTAAAGGAGAATAATCTAGAATGCCTGGGGAGCAAAAAGAGTTGACTGCTTTAATTCATCATATACTAGAAGCCAGAGTGCCGGTACCAATGAATTCACTGTACCATATAGCCCTGCGTGGCCTGAAAAAGGCAGATGGTTTGTGGAAACCAACTGTAGACTACTGAGGCTTAAACCAAGCTGTACTGCCCATTGGCTCAGCAGTTTGGACACGGTCTCAACCACACAGAAAATGCCAGGAGGCTGCTACTCAGCAACTCACGTCGCAGATGCTCTTCTCTGTCTTGATCTCAGAAAAGGGCCAGCAGCAACTGGCCTTCACGTGGGAAGGTCCCCAGCATTTTTTTTCTGCACTACTAAGGGATAGCTGAACTCACTGTCATCATCTGCTCAGAAGTGATGTGGCCTTGATGCAGATCCCCGGTGCACCCATGCACTCTGCCGATGGCACTTGGTGGCAGGGGAGACCAAAGAGCAGGCGAGGGCTGATCTGAATGCAATGGAACACACGTGACCAACCTGTTCAGTCACTCAGTTGTGTCTGACTCTTTGTGACCCCGTGGACTGCAGCACACCAGGCTTCCCTGTCCTTCACCATCTCCTGGAGTTTGCTCAAACTCATGTCCATTGACCAACTAGGGCATGTTAATAAAACCAGCACCAGTCCCCAGGCTGGCCCAGACAGCCAAATTTTCAGGGAGAACCTGGGCAGGAGCCACCTGGGATAGTCCCCCAAGACTTAAAATAAACTGCTGTCACTACCGTCCCCAGGACAGAACAAGAATCCCAGCATTTGGCTGGTTGCTTTGGGTTTTCATTTGGGAATTCATGCTAGCTCTCCCCTTAAGACCACCCAAAAGACAGCTCTGAGTTGGTGACCCAAACAAGGGGAGGTTGCGTCTGAATTACAAACAGCGGCAGCCCTCTCAACTTGGCCTTTGGGCCCTGCTGACCCCCAACTCAGATATGATTTGGGCAGTGTCTGCCACCATATTCTGAAGACTGGAGCTTCTGGCAAAAGTCCATGAATGCCTTCTAGCACCGCTGGAATTCTGGACCACAACATTCCAAGATGCTGCCGTCTGAACAAGGTACTTGAGAGACAATTAGTAGTAGCCTGTGATTGGGCATTCACTGAGATAGCCTTGATGACTGACAGACATAAAACAATCATGAAACTGGAGGTGCCTGTAACATCTTGGGTGATGTCAGAGAAACACTAATGAGGAAGACAGTGCCCGGAAGAGTTCCGTAATAGTTTTTTTTTTTTTTTGGCCACACCACACAGCCTGCAGGATCTTAGTTTCTTGACCAGGGAGTAAACCCAGGTCCCCTGCAGTAGAACTGCAAAGTCCTAACCACTGGACCGTCTAGTCAAGGCTATGGTTTTTCCAGTAGTCATGTTTGGATGTGAGAATTAGACTATAAAGAAAGCTGAGTGCCGAAGAATTGATGCTTTTGAACTGTGGTGTTGGAGAAGACTCTTGAGAGTCCTTTGGACTGCAAGGAGATCCAACCAGTTCATCCTAAAGTAGATCAGTCCTGGATGTTCATTGGAAGGACTGATGTTGAAGCTGAAACTCCAATACTTTGGCCACCTGATGCAAAGAGCTGATTCATTTGCAAAGACCCTGATGCTGGGAAAGATTGAGGGCAGGAGAAGAGGACGACAAGAGGATGAGATGGCTGGATGGCATCACCAACTCAATGGACATGAGTTTGTGTAACCTCTGGGAGCTGATGATGGACAGGGAGGCCTGGCGTGCTGCGGTTCATGGGGTCGCATAGAGTCGGACACGACTGAGTGACTGAACTGAACCGAACTGAACCACTGGACCACCAGGAAAGCCCTACGAGCCCCATCATAAAACGCAAGTGGTTCGGAGGGCTGCAGGCTGCCAGGGGGAGCAGGGAGGCAGCCACTGTATCCTGAGCACATAGCCTCTTTTCCTCTAGGACTGACTTTGGAGCCAACTGAGGAGCTGCTGGAACCAACTGGCATGAGGAGAAGCCCTGTGGACAGCTCTCAGACGAACCACAGTGTGTGCCTGCTGTATGGACAGCAGTTTTAAGATGAATGGATAATACCCTGTTTGGCAAGTGACTGCATTAAGACCAGGAGATGGCGAGACTGTGATTGAAGGCAGCAAGAACAAATTGGCTCAGTGGGCTGAAGCGCATGCTGTTTTCCTAGCGGTGGTGGAAGAACTGAGCAATGGTAAAAGCCCCTTTGTGTTTTTACTGACTCCTGGCAGTGTGGTCAGGTAGATGGGCAATGGAAACCTGGGCTATAAAAGGGATGTCTGCAAGGGGCACGGCCCTATGGAAAGCACTCTGGGAATTTAAAGGGGATGGTCAAGTAGGACATGTCAACGTCCAACAGAAGAACCCCTTCTAGATCTAGAAGGTCACTGAACCACAAAGTAGATGTTTTGGGGGTCCAAGAATGAGTCAGCACGGGGAGGTGGGCTACAGCAATTCAGTAGTGAAAGTGTTAGTTGATCAACTGTGTCCGACTCTTTGCGACCCATGGACTGTAGCCTGCCAGGCTCCTCTAACCATGGGATTCTCCAGGCAAGAATACTGGAGTGGGTAGCCATTCCTTTCTCCAGGGAATCTTCCTGACCCAGGGATCGAACTTAGGTCTCCCTCATTGTAGGCAGATTCTCAGCAATGAGGTGGAGGGAGCCAAACCTAGATCTAGTCCTCTGGCGCCCTGCGAGGCACAAAAATGCAGTTGAGAACTCTGTCAACAAGAGAGAGAAACTGCAGATGGCTCTGAGGGAAATGTCCCGGGAGATGGAGCTGGCAAGTGGGTTTCAGTGGACCAAGGACAGTAACCCTGGGGGCTATAAATGGGTCCCAACAGGAACAGAGCCTCTAGGTTTGCATACCTGAAGGTCCAATGCAAATGCTCAAAATACTACTGAAGGATTGGAACAGAAAATACTGTAACAGTTTGAGCCACCAAGTTACATTCCTTCAGACAGACAAAGAGATGCACTTTTTCAGCCCATATTGTCCAATGGTGGGGCAAGAGATTTCACATCAGAGGTGTTGCGTATCATCCTCTGAGTAATGGTTTAATAGAAAATCCGAATGAATGGCTGAAACATTTGCTGTCTAAAACCAGGGGAGATGACAAAGGCTTGAGAGGCTGGCTTACTTGCCTTCCCGAGTGTGTGCTCACCCTCAACATAAGGGGGCTAAGGGAGGGTCCCCACTGAACAGCTTCCTCCACTTTTCTGGAGGGTATGGGGAAGTAGGCATGGATGCTGGTACATCTTCCCACACCATAGCAACCCACTCCCACCCCGCCCCCAGCTACTTGATGCAGGGGTCCCAGAACCAGGAATGCAACTGCATGTGCCAGCAGCACAGTGGATTTCTTAACAGGAAACTGTAACTATACCTTTAAATCTTTGTCAGAATTCCTAAGGGCCCAATGGGGTGGAATGTGCCCTCATCCCCTCTGGCAACGTTGGGGCTGACAGTGAATGCTGTTGTGTTGTCTAGAGGTTGTGAAAGCCTACAGGTTCTGTACTAGTGCAACCCTGTGGGGGGAGGGGGCGGGGGCGGGGAGGAGGTTTGGGTTAGCTAGCCTAGCTTCCTGGCAGCAAGATGGACCAGTGTAGTGGCCAAACGAACGTCCCTTCCAAGGGTGCAAAAGTGTGGGCAAAAAAGAAATGACAAATGAAAGGAGAAATAACCTCTGAGGGTAAAGGGGTGAATAAGTAGGTTATGCAACGAGGGAAACCCAACATTTTATTAATACCTGGAGAGAGGCTTAGAGCAGAATAATATGATCTCTTAACAGAAGCATGCCAGATGCCTGGCAGGCTGAAGCTAGTTTGCTGAGACCAGCCCTGATTTGGGGACCTGACAAGATGGAGCAGCAGCCTGCAAACCTGAATGGTGTCACTCTGGGAGACATTCTGGTCCCAAGACATATTAATGAACAGGAAAACTGTTCATGACTAAATGGAATTCAAGCGATGTGCCTATATCTCTGACTCTTATTTTTCAGGCTACATCTACTATACAAAGGACAACACTTGGGAACTGTTTCCTCTGGGACTGCAAACCGTGTGTGGCTCCCAGCAGACTGGTCTATGCAATCACTGTGTAACTACAAATCTTGATCATCAGTTGCTTAGAAACGTCCTTGGTTATGATGGTCAAAATATAATGGCAGCATGCCCAACATGGGGCTTCCCCAGGTGACACTAGTGGTAAAGAACTTGCCTGCTAATGCAGTAGACTTAAGAGACATGGGTTAGATCCCTGAGTCAGGAAGATCCCCTGGAGGAGGGCATAGCAACCCACTCCAGTATTCTTGCCTGGAGAATGCCAAGAACAGAGGAGTCTGGTGGGCTACACAGTCCATGGGGTCACAGAGTCAGATACAACTGAAGTAACTTAGCACGCACACACACCTGAGGGTGTGCCATGCACAAGCACATGACATCCTGTTTTTGCAGATAGAAAACTATTCATCAAAAAGAGGGAAAAATAAGTAATTAGCCTCCAATTAAAATTTAAAAAAAAAAAAGAGGGAAAAATAGTGGATCCCTGATGGGATTAAAGCAGTCGGCATCACTTGGTGGCTCAAGTTCCTTGGGGGAACGACCCCACCAGAGACAAGGCAGGCTGTGCGAAGTCTCGTGGCATGCTCCAACTAAATTAAACTACATCGAGGTGTGCTTACCATGCATCTAACTCAAGTCTGGGAGATCCAAAATTTTGGGGTGCAAAACATGCATCCTAAGTGTACCCAGGCCACTAGTATGCAATGGCATCAACGTCCCTGGTGGATTCAACAATGCTGGCCAACAAGCCAGAAAGAGTCTGAGGGTGAACAAGTGCTAATGGGGATCTGAGGACAATTGGAATTTGCTTTTAATGAGGAGCAGCATTCAGAGGAAAAAGATGGAACTAAAATAGGCAGATGAGGGGGAGTTCTCTTCTAGATGGAAGGCAAAGGATGGAAGCCAGCCTCGAAAGAGAAAGAGCGAGAGAGAGAGAGTGTATGTGTGTCCTTGCTCAGTTGTGTCCTACTCTTTGTGATCCCATGGACTCTGTGTGTGTGTATGTCTGTGTGTTTGTTCAGTTGTGTTCAACGCTTTGTGATCCCATGGACTGTAGCCCACCAGGCTCCTCTGTCCATGGATTTTCCAGGCAAGAATACCAGAGCAGGTTGCCATTTCCTACTCCAGGGGATCTTCCTGGACCAGGGAAAGAGAATGAGGTAGTAGCAAAGTGAGTCAGGCAGATTCAGCCACTAATGCTGGATACACTAGAACCCAGCACTGGGAAGGGGCCTGTACCCCGACCTAACAAGCCCAAGGCCTCTTGACTGTCTTAATATGAACAGAGGCTGAAGTGGCCAGGGGGCAAGTGGCCCTCTGTTCTAGCTACTGAGGCTCGGGGCACACACACCTATGGCGATGCTATGGCTCTTCAAGCTTAGGGAAGTTCTCTAGAGGCAATAACGATTTACACAGATGTACCCGGACTGCTCTCGCCTCCAGAAAAGCTAGAAATAAAATATACCCCGTGGCACAGCCAGTAGGGACAGGAATAACCTAAATGCCATTTATGTTCTCCTTATAGGAGAGATGGGCCCTGCTGTAAAACACAGACTCAGTACAAGCCTGCGAGTTTGTCCCTGGTTACCCTGGAATTCAGAGCTAACTGAATCATGGTCAACTGTTACAACCTCTACCCTTAATAACATGTGGTACATGGGCAAAGGCAGATGTTGGGAAGGCAAAGTGAATACCTCCATAGTTCTTAATTTGTTCTGTAATGAAACTGAATTGTACCCTGGCCATATTTTGATATGGTATAACCCTGGCGTTGGTAAGATTCAACTACCTCATGTAAATGAGTTTATGGCAACCCTGCATATGTGTGTGCTCATTCAGTCGTGTCTGACTCTTTTCAACTCTATGGACAGACAGACTGTAGCCCCCCAGGTTCCTCTGTCCACGGGATTCTCCAGGCAAGAATATACTGGAGCAGGTTGCCATTTCCTCCTCCAGGGGATCTTCCCAAAGCAGGGATAGAACCCTTACCTCCTGCATCTCCTGCACTTCAGGCCAATTCTTTACCGCTCAGCCACCGGGGAAGTGGTTTCCCCAGCAACACTGCATTTTGATGATCAAGTGTATTGAGAGCCTGAGTTAAAGTCTCCTAAGGATGTGACAGTTGTGGAAAATGACTGGCCTGAGGAGGAACAGGATCTAGCTAATCACCAGCTGATTTCTGTGCCAAACAGTTCTGTACAAATTGACTGTAAGGTACAAGCAGCAATGACGTTTCTTTAAATCAATCCTTATCCCACACTGACTTCTCCAAATGTCAGGCCTATTTGTGTTGGTACTATTGTTGTATCTGTTCTATAAATGTGACCCCAAATGTAGGTCTATAACAGGGACCCACGATTTTCCGTTACTTTTGATTAATCTTTTTCCATCCACAAAAAACAGGGTGTCATTTGCCATAAGGGATCTGTTCCACCAGGGGGTAGACTGCAATACTGTGATTTGTGAGAAATAAATATATTTGGTCATTCTCAGATATCAGTTCAGTTGCTCCGTCGGGTCTGACTCTTTGCGACCCCATGGACTGCAGCACGCCAGGCTTCCCTGTCCATCATCAACTCCGGAGCTTGCTCAGATATACTTGGTCTTTATCCACAGTTCCTGCCTCAAACAGTTCTAGTTCTCAAACTCTTGGAATTTTCTGATCAATAAGAGCAATGGGAGCATCTTTTGCTATATTTGCTCTCTGGTCTTTAGTTCCAAAAAATATTTTAGGGCCAGAGAGGTAAAATGGTCTTGTTATTCCTCAGCTCTCTTCCATCACAACTGGGTTTATGCTAACCAAGGTGACTTTGGATCCCAGCCCAGGGTGGGGGCTGGTTGTCAGGAGAACCCATCATGTGATTAGAGGGTCAGAACTTTCAGTCCTGCCCCTGATTTTTGAGGAGGGGAGAGGCTTGAGGCTGAACCAACTGCCACTGGCCAATGATTTAGTCAATCGTTACTATGTAATAAAGCCTCCAAAAAAGCCTCAAGCTTTCCAGCCCTTTTTCAGAGCTTCCCACCTCAGGGAACCAGAACATTTTGTGCTACCACACAGGGCCCCAAGGCTTGTGAGAACAGAAAATCCCTTGTGCCCTGTCTCGCCTTAGGTATCTCTTCATCTGCTTGTTGATCTGTATTCTTTAAGAGCCTTTTATAATAAAATGGTCACCTAGTAAGTACATGGGTTTTCCTGAGTTCTGTCAGCTGCTCTGGCATATTAACAAATGGAAGGAAGGGGTCATGGGAGCCTCTGATTTACAGCCAGTGAGAAGCACAGGTAACAGTCTGCACTGGGACTGGCACCTGGAGTAGAGGGTGCTCTGGGACTGAGCCTTTTGCCTGTGGAATGGGACTCTCTCTCCAGGCAGATGGTGTCAACATGCAGGGGAATGTTGGGCCCCGGGCTGGTGTCCAAGATTTGGACCCAGGAAGCCTTTTCAGTGTGTATGTGAGGCAGAAGGAGCCTGCACGCCCAGCGCAAATAGAACCCTGGGCCCTGAGTCTCTAAGGAGCTGCCCTGGAAGACAGGGTGTCACACGTGTCATCACAGCTCGGAGATCAGGGACTCAAGCATGTGATGTGTAATTCCACTAGAGTTTGAACTGTGGTGCTGGAGAAGACTCTTGAGACTCCCTTGGACAATACAGAGATCAAACCAGTCAATCCTAAAGGAAATCAGTCCTGAATATTCATTGGAAGGACTGATGCTGAAACTAAAGCTCCAATACTTTGGCCACCAGATATGAAGAGCCTACTCATTAGAAAAGACGTTGATGCTGGGAAAGATTGAGAGGAGGAGAAGAGGGCGACAGAGGGTAAGATGGCTGGATGGCATCACCGACAAAATGGACTTGAGTTTGAGCAAATTCCAGGAGATAGTGAAGGACAGAGAAGTCTGGCGTGCTGCAGTTCGTAAGGTCGCAAAGAGTCAGACACGGCTTAGCAACTGAACAACAAAGGTTCCAGAAGCTTATGCCTGGTTTCCCAGACTTCCCCATGCCTCGTCCCTTTGCTGATCCTCCTCTGTATCCTTTTGTTCTAATACATTTGTAAATATGACCACACACTGAATCTTCCTACCCAATCATCAAACCTGGAGGTGGTTTTGGGACCCTGGACACAAAGGGGTTTCATAAAATGTACCATTAAAATTAATTTCACTAGTTTCTTTCTGCTTCAAGTGGCTACTGGAAATGTCACCACCACAGATGTACTCACTGGGATATGTTTCCACTGACGATACTGCTCAAACACCTCAGAACTGCAAGTGCTTAAGACAGTCAGGCCAGAGCTTCCATTTTATAGGAGAAACAGGCCCGGGGGTGGGGGGGTTGGGGGTGGGGTGGCTGAGACCACATTGCAAATAGGAAACCCACTGTAGGATTCCAGCCCACAGGTACTTACCGGATGGACCGCGAGTGGTTGTCTTGGGGACGGAGGGCTTTCTGGACAGGGGTGCCCGATTTCCTTTATCACTGGGCTCACTCCGGGCGCTGAGTGGCCGACTGGCCCTGTCCCCACCGGCCAGCCCCTTGGTTTTGGCAGCAGTCACTGGAGTGGCTTTGGAGGAAAGAGTGCCAGAGCTGGGGCGGGTAAGGGGCTTCCGGGTACGGCCGCCGCCTTCTTTCAGCCGGGCCTGCTCGGGAGGCAGCATCTCTGGGTCCACCATGCAGATACTAGGTGGGGTGGGCAGCGGTGGGGGGATCTTGAGGGGGTCAGGCAGCGGGTCACGGCGGGGGACCCCGAAGCCCTCCGTGTCCTCATCTGAGTCGGCAGCGCCAGGGGCAGCCGGCAGAGGGTCCGAGTCGGACAGGGTGGGCAGGGACTCGCTAACAGATGTGGGCGGGGTCTCCTCGGCTCCTCCTGGAGCTCCCGCCCGCTCCTGCGACCGGGCGCTGCTGTCGTTGGAGCTGCCGGGGGACACGGGGGCGGGCGCCATGGGCACGGCCTTGCGGTGCTCAAACTCACAGGGCGACACCAGGCACAGGTCCACGTCGTGTGGGGAGGCTGAGCGCCGCACCCGAGGGCCGCAGAGTGGGAGGCTGAGCCCAGCTTCACCGGCGGCGGCAGGTGGCGGCGGGAGCACCTGCTCAAAGGAGACGGACAGGGACTCGTCCACCTCCGTGGAGTGAGGGGAGCCCACCTCCGCGGGCAGCGAGGGCGTGGTCACCGTGGGGGAGGCATCCGGCCCTGGCTCCCCACCCCGCAGGGGGCTCAGCGACAGCGGCCCGCTGCTCTCTGTTGGGCCCTGCTGGGCTCCGGTGGGCGAGGGCGTGCACGGCTGGGGGGTGCTGGCGGCCAACAGCAGCTCCAGGGTTTTCTCCTCTAAGCTGCCGCCTTCCTCCCCCGCCGGGCTGAACCCCAGATCCAGGCTGCTCTCCTGGCTGGGTGTGGCCACGAGCTGGGGGGCCGGGGAGCCGCAGGCCTCTGTCGGGGGGCTGGCCTCTCCGCTCCGGAAGCTGGGGGGGCTGTGGGGCCCATTCTCAGCTGGTGGGACCCCTGGGCGGGTTGTGTTGGGTGCTCTGTGGGGCTTGGGAGCCACCTGGGCACCCATGTTCTTGCCACTGACCGCGGCAGAGGCTGCCCGGCGCACCTCCCGGAGTTGGGTGCGAGGGGCACTAGGTTTGGGGTCCTTCTTCACCTCCCGGGAGGGCCTGGCTTCTTTCTCAGCCCTGCGAGGGGCCTCAGTCCGTGGGGAGTCCTTCCGGGCCACCCCAGGGCGCTCCTGGGTGGGCCTGGAGGGCACCGTCGTCCGGCTCTCTCTCCTCAAGCTGTCCCGGGAGGCCACGCTCTCCTTGCTCTCAGCTCGCCGAGGCCCCGCCAGGTCCTGGGGCGTCACCACCGGCTCCCGCAGGAACCCCAGGTGCTGCAGGCGGACCAGGCCATCCAGGAGACGGGCGGGAGGCGTGCAGCCAGGGAACAGCACACGCACCACCTTCTCGGAGGGGCCCGCAGGGTGCCACACCAGCAGGGCGCACACGGAGGCCAGGGTGTGGTCGGTGGTGGTGGCTGAGGGCGGGTGCAACACATACATGTCCAGCCGGCCCACGCCCATCTTCTGGAAGAGCACGGTGGGCTCGGCAGGCAGCGGCCCTCGGTTCAGGGGCATAGGGGTGATGCCCAGCCTGCTCAGGAGGCTCAGGGCCAGTTTGGCCTCATCCTCGCCACGCACCAGCCGCGAGGCAGCCGCGCGGGCGTTGAGAAACACGACGCCCAGGTTGGGGGAGATCAGCCGGCGGAGCCGGTCGTCCCCGGAGCCCCCGCCGGCAGCCGCCTCGTCGCGCTCCGCCAGCTTGCGCCGCAGCAGACTGTTGAGGCCCGGGAGGCTGTCGGCACCCGCGTGGGTCACCAGCACAGCGTCCACCCGGTCCAGGTGCCGCACCAGCTTCCAGAAGCTCGACTTAGGGTTGGAGCCGCCATTGACCAGCACGGTGAAGCCATTGACGGCGAAGAAGGCGGCGTCCCCGAGGCCGCCGGGGAAGATGTAGCAGCAGGGCCGGGCGAGCCTGAGGAAGCCCACGGAGGCTGGAGGCTCGAGCAGCTCGAAGGGGGACGGCGGCTCCAGTGACTCAGCCACATACTCCAGGAACTCGCGCAGGCCCTCGGAAGCCGGCAGCTGCACTGGGGGGTTCAACCGCAGCTGGAGCACGCCCTGCAGGCCAGGCACTTCGGGGGCCAGCCGGGCCCAGTCACCGAAGGTTGGGCAGGTGATGGTGAGCTTGGGCAGCTCTGCAGGAGGGGGTGTGGAGGCCAGGAGATCCCGGATCTGAGGGGGAATGGTTAAGGGGTCACCTGGAGCCAGGCAACACCCAGACCCTTGGGAAAGCTAAGCCCCTTTGCCTGCCCTTGTCACCCTCACGACAAAACCTAGCTCTCCCCACAGCCCAGGAGGGCTCATGGTCCTGTCTCACCATCTGTTCCCTCCCGCCCTCCCCCACCTGCTCACTCTCCCTGCCCCAGGGCCTTTGCACTTGCTGTTTTCACACCCTAGAGCACACTTCCCTCCAGGGAGACTTTCTACATACACCCCCACCCCCACCTCTGTCTACTAGCCTTTATCTTACCATCACTGCATCACTCACTCAAAAACATGGTTTCCCAGAGTTTGCTGCTCATTTGCCCCTCTCAGACTAAGGGATCAGAAAGGACCCCATCCAGTTGTGCCCCAGATGGGACCTAGAATCTGGGGTGCCACTTGAAGCATTTGCAACATCTGACCTAAAGGCCCTCACCTTGCAGTGGGCCACGGGACTGAGCCTGACAGTACATGTTATCACCATCACTCTACAGAGAAAGAAGGGACGAGGCTCGGGGTGGGGGGACAGTAGGTCACCTGGGCAGCTCAGCCCAGTGGGGATGAGCCAGACTTCAGAGGCAGGATGGAGAGGGGGCAGCTCACCTCTTTGTCCCCCAGGACCTGGAGGAAGTGGCGGGGTGAGAAGCCCCCGGTCTGGAGCAGCAGCTCCCCTGTCTCCTCCAGGCAGGGCCCAGCCAGCACCAGCAGCTTGTGAGAGGCAGGGTCTAGCAGAAGGTTTCGGAGCTGAGGGAGGGGGAGAGTGTTCAAAGCCCTATTCCAGGCAGTGAGATAGCCAGCACCCCTCTTTGGGGTAGTCCCCAGCCCCAAATCTATGTATAACCACCCCACTCTTGTCCTACCAGGGTTTCACTGGTGGCTCAGGGGTAAAGAACCTGCCTGCCAATGCAGGAGACATGGGTTTGATCCCTGGGTCGGGAAGATCCCCCGGAGAAGGACAGGGTAACCCACTCCAATATTCTTGCCTGGTGGGCTACAGTCCATGGGGTCGCCAAAGAGTCGGACACGACTTAGTGACCAAAACACAACAATCTGTCCCCCAAGTGGCCTGGCTAGTACTAAACTAGAAGCCGGGATTGTAGCCTGTGGGCCTCCTTCTGGAGCTGGCCCCCATCCTCCTTGCCAACTCCTGCTCATTCTACAAAGCCCAGCTCCAGTGCCCCTTCCAAGTCTTCCTGGGCCCCTCAAGCCCACATTTCCCTCTGGCCCAGCCCAAGTGCCATAGGGAAGAGGGGACTGTGTCTGGCTGTTTCTGCCAGAGCCTCCTCAGGGAGCAAAATAGGGCATTTTTGATCAATGGCATCAACCTGTACAAGGATCTCTAGAGGGCTCTATCTCATAGGAAACTGAGAGAAGAGTGCAGATGTCCACAGCTCGAATTATTAAGTCAGTTCACACAACTAGCAGGGCCCAGCCCAAGGGAACACATAAGACCCAGAAACACTGGATGGGTTCTGCCCTCCCACACTCCAGCGGTTCCCTATCCCATTCAATCCTCCCATGCTCCAGCCTTTTCTGGCTCCACCTACTCCCATCAGCAGCTCTGAGGAGGGACTAAATTGAGAGTGGAGTCATCAGGGGAGGATTTGTTGCTGCTGGGTGTCAGGAAGAGAATTTCAGGCAGATGAAGTCAGGGACCCCCGGAAGTTGGGGCCAGGGGATGGCGCCAGTCCCAGCAGCCCATTCCCCCCAGGAGCCTTCCCTTTCCTACCTCGTCACACAGGGATTTGTCTGATGGATTCAGCAGGACCAGTGTCTCCAGGGTGTCACCACGGTGGTGCAGGCTCCGCTGGCCTGTGGGAGAACCAGGTCCTTTGAGTTTAGGGCTGAACCACACACGCCAGAGTCAAATCCCGCCTCACTGGGTGATCCTAGGTGGCCAGGAGCCCCTCCAGGACTCTTGTTTCCCAGGACCTCCAGCCAGGAGGTCATCCGGAGATTAATAGACATGAGATAGAGCTGCAGGTCAGGATGAGGCAAGAACAGGAAACCGCCTTGGCAGGCCCTATGCTGGAGACAGCAGGGACAAGGCCTCCACTGCTGGCAGGACCCAATCACAGTTGTCAGCCCTGTGGGGGACAGCATTGTCACCCCATTTTATAATCAAGGAGCCTGAGCCCAGGGAAGGCCAAGGAGGGTACACTAGGAAAAGGGTACAACATGGGCAAAGGCCCTGAGGCAGGACTGAGCTCTCAGTGTCTGAGGATCAGGAAGGGGCTAGAGCGAGGGGCAGCATGGCAGGGAGGCCTCATGGGTCACGGAGAGGGGAGTGGGGTTGATTCTGGGCTCTGAACCCTCGTCTGTCCCCTGAGAATCCAGATGTGCTTCGAGGAACCTCCACTACTGGTTATCCTTTATCAGCTTATCACAGGCTTGTTATCATGTGCGGATATTGCCCCATTCAGGCAGGGAAATTGAGGCACAGAGAGGGGAAGTGGCCGCCAAGGTCACACAGCAGGGACGGGATTTCCACCCCTCCCCAATCTGATACAGTGAGGGTCAGGAAGCCACCGGGAACCGCTGGGACAATGAGGTGACGGACACTTCCTTCCCCTCCTAAAGCAGCCTGGAGGTGACTCAACAGGCCAGCTGAGCAGGGGGTAGCTAGGCAATACCCAGGCCCTGCCCAGCAGCTACTCTGTTCACCCCAGTCACCCCAGGATCCCCAGGGAGCACGGACCATGTAGGGCTGACCAAGAGTCCCAACCCCCGTCCTCGATCTTGCTTTCTCAGTTCCCATCTACTGAGCACTTACTGTGTACCTGGCCCTGTGCAAGAATCACAGCCATAAACCACACCCGGCCCCTGCCAGGCCCAGCCCACACGCCACAGCCCCTCACTTTCCAAATGTCTTGTCCCTTTGCTTGGGGGTTTCCCTCCACCCTCCCCACCAGCTGCTTCTCATCCAAAAAGACCCTCCTCAGAGGTCTCCCTGTCCCCCACACCACACAGCCTCATCTGTCACATGGGAACAAAAACGCAAGTTCTGACCTCATGAGTTGGTGATGACTGAGGGAGTGAGTGCTGGCTCAGGGCCTGCCCCCGCTCTTACTCAGTCAATCTCAGCTGTATCATTACTGTTGTCATTTACAGCCATCCCTGACGCACACAGCTGGCACTCGAAGAACATCTGCCCACTGAGTGAACAGAAGGGGAGCAGCTGGTGCACATAGGGTCACCTTTCACAGCCTCACCTTTCACAATGCTGGAGAAGGTGGCTGAGTGCCGGGACACGAAGACCTTGAGCTGCTCATCGAGGCTGCAGACGCCCGGGTCAATGTCCCAAGACCGGATGCCTGGTGGGGTAGGGGGGAAAGGGAGATAGGAAATCAGCTGGGCTCCCCAGCTCCCAGAATATTTCAATAACTGGCAGAGGGTAGGCGAGGGCCACCACAGCCCCCTACCCCCGCCCCAACCTGCCCCTGCACATGAAGGCCAGGAGATTCAGAACCATCCAGTGTGCCTTTGGAACTCACTGCATCCACCATCAAGGAACCCAAAAACTTGGGCACTTTACAAAGAATACTTAGAACCTCAGCAAGAAAGTCCCCACCTCCTAGACAGTCATCTTGTCCCCTTCAGTATCCTCTCACCCCCACCACTGTTTCACTGATCCTCAGCCCTGCCACGCACAGGTTCCACCTCTAAGCTTTGGTAGAAACTGTTCCCACTGCCCAGAGGCCCCTCTCCCTGCCTTCCCATCCTTCAGGTCCTCTCAGTCCTTGGCATCTTCCTCTGAACAGTCCTGTAACCATCTGAGCTTAATACTTGATCCATCTCCCTGCCCCCCTCCCCACCAGACCATTAGTCCTGAGAGAGCAGGACTGAACCTGCCAGAAGTCCCCGCCCTATCCTCGATGCCCTGCGGGGTGACATTCCCCAATTTTTACTGGCCATGGAGGACAGGCGCTGACGATCTGAGAGATGCAGGATGACGGATGAATGCCCTCCAAGCAGCACGGTGTGGGGTGCACCACGCCCGCCGGTCCCACTGTGCCAAGTGCTTGCAGGTGAATCTTGCAGGTGCATCTATGACTCACATATTCAGGTGCCAAATCCCCTAAGCAGGCCGCACCCGCCCACACCCCAATTAGCAGTTCCTCATGGAGCTACGGAAAGTGGCCTCCGGGGCTCAGGGCCCAACCTCCCCATCCCTGCTCCTCTCTCCAGGACGTCCAGGCTACTAAGAGCCGGGGAATGGAGGCGCGCCCGGAGGGCGGGAAGCAGAGCCGTTGCCCATGCTGCCCAATCGCGTGGGCCCCCAAGCCGGGGCCCGTGTCCCCTCCCCGGTCTGCACCACGCTCGAGGCGGAGCAGCTGAGCCCGATCCCGAACGCTGCCTCCTCCGCGGGCGCTCATAGACTCTGCTTGCGCCCTGCGTCTAACGGTAAGAGGACAGGGGTCCGGGCCACCCCCGCGCCCCGATCCGGCCGGACCCCGCCCGGACCGCTCCATCCTCGGGCTCTCAGGCCGAGATGCGCGGCCGCTCCCGCCTCCCCGACACCACGTTCCTGGACCGGTCCGACCTCGTTCAAGCTCCTCCAGCACGTAGGCAAGCAGCCCCCGGTACCCGCACTCGCCGCCTACTACGAGCAGCAGCGAGCTGGGGACCTCGGCCGCCCCGGACCCTGCGACCGTCGCCGCCATCTTAGCGCCGCCCTGACGCTCCGAGCGCCCGCCCTGCTGTCCCCGCCCCTTAAAGGGGCCGGACCGGAAGGGCTGAAGACCCCTCCCGGAAGCCCCTCCTCGCCGGTTATCTGCCCCCTCGCGCTCTCTGCGGTAGTGGGACATGCGGATACAGGCTCGTAAGGGTTAGCGGAGTCTTGAATCTCCGTTTTGGGCACCTCTCCCAAATGACTACTATTTCATTCATTCATTCACTCATTCATTCTCTCACTCATTTATCCAGCAAGTTCTCATTGCGTGCCTACTACTTGCCGATTGGAATCTCTGCCCTCCAGAAACTCACATCACATCTCAGTGGGTCCAATCTGAACCAGGTCCAAGATGGTCCCGGTTCCCTAGGTCAGGGCTTAAACAGAGAAAAGAAGGGTAACTTTGAGGGCTTTGAGGAATGTGTAGGAGTTTGCCAGGTGTGGGTTATGGGATAATGACATGTGAGGCATAAATTAGAGCATGTGCAGAGTTTAGAGATTAGGTAAGTACATATGAAGTTGAGACAGATTCCAGAGCACTCTGGATCTGGAGCAGGGCACCACAGTTGTTCTGCACCTACAGTTTGCTGGGCATTTTGCTCATTGAAGATATACATAAATCTATGAAGTTGGTACCTAAGAAGTAGGCTGTGGGCACAGCCATTTCAGAGGAATGGAGAGGAAATAGACTTGGAGAGATGAAGTCACCAGGCCCATAAGACGCAGAGGAAAGATTCAGGTGGGTCTGATTCCAGATACAGCCTGCGACAGGGACTGGCTGCCTGGTTCACATGGGTAACCCTCCTTCTCCAGTCAATTGCATTCAGCCTTTTTATGCATGGTGGCCACTACTTGAAAAATCATGTTGCACCAAACTTCTTGACAGATGATCATGTCTAGGAAGGGCTGGGTTGCATCCCTCAGGAGTAAGCTCCCCATCTTTGGAGGTATACAAAACCAATCAAGACAAATAAAAAGATCTGCTAAGAAGGATTAACCTCCCACTGCCCTTCATTATCTATTCAGTCCAACTTCCTCCCTGGTCAGTGTATAACAGTCGCTGGCCACGCGCTGTCTGTCTACCGTTTGAGTGCTCCACTTCCTCTCTCTTTATGGCCCTGGCATCCTTCCTCTATCCTAGTCCCTCCCCCTTGGCTCCCTTCCCTGTTTGCTGGCTGCCTGTGATTTCTTCTATTGTTGCTCTCAAAAGTAATGAAAGTGGGAGTGTCTGTGTCAGGTTCTATCTCCCCCAGCAGGATAGGAGATTGTTGGAGGCCAGGCCAGGCTGAGGTTTCTCTGGGATCCCAGTTGTTTTGCAGGACAAAGCCGAGCATCTGGGAAGTGCATGACAAAGGGTGTGAAATGGGAGCGAAAAGCTCCTTCATCCACCATTCACTCATGTGTACTGATTGATTGGGTCTGGACTGGAACCTGGGACCTTGGAAGGGACCTGGAACTTGCTTGAAGTCTATGCTCTCTCTTTTGCCCAGGGCTGTGAATTATGAAAGTGAAAGTGGGAGTCGCTAAGTCGTGCCCGACTCTTTGCGACCCCATGGAATAATCCATAGATTCTCCAGGCCAGAATACTGGAGTGGGTGGCTGTTCCCTCTTCCAGGGGATCTTCCCAACCCAGGGATCAAACCCAGGTCTACTGCATTGCAGACAGATTCTTTACCATCTGAGCCACCAGGGAAGCCCAAGAATACTGGAGTGGGTAGCTTATCCCTTTTCCAGTGGATCTTCCCTACCTCGGAATCAAACCGGGGTCTCCTGCATTGCAGGTGGATTCTTTACCAGCTGAGCTACCAGGGAAGCCCTAGTGTTCATTCTAGTGGGTCTTAAAGGGCTCTGAGTTGCCAAGGCATCTGGGACCTGATGTTCTGAGTGTTCTGGAGTCCTGAGGTTTTCCTGTCCCAGAGTGTCTCTCAGTCTGGAGACCCTAGTGTGAAGAGTGGGGGGAGCATTGCCCAAGAGATGAAAGAGGCATCTGGGGACCATTTTTGAAATCCCAGGCAACAGACTCCAGTCACTGCCCTCCTGCTTTTGTCCACACTCAGCTCAATGCCTGTTTTCAGGTCATCAGTTCCCAGAGGGATCAGGTGATGAAATTGTGGGGGAAATGGAAAACCCTCAACTGTCAGGACTGCTGGATGCTCTAGTCTCCTTCCCCTGGCAATTCTTTTCTCCTTCCCCTGGCAATTCTTTTCTCTTTTTAACATTTTTATTGAGGTTGAACATAGACATGGTCAAGTTCATGAATATCAGGAGTGGAGATTGATGGAGGTCAGGGTTTAGGACATTTCCAGCCCCTGCTGCACCACCTTGGATATTCCAGTTCATTATCCCCTCCCTCAAGGTGACCACTTATCTGACTGTCATCACTGTGGTGAATTTTACCTGAGTTTGAACTTCTCATAGATGGGATTGCACAGGGTACCCACTCTTGGTTCTGGCTTTTCTTGCTCCTCATGTGTGTAGAGCAGGCATTTGTCCCTTTTCATGGTTATGTAATATTCCCAAGTATCTTTTCTTTCTTTTTATATTGTGATCAAATAAATATAACATATTCCTTATCATTTTAGGGGCTTCCCTGATGACTCAGCAGATAAAGAATCTGCCTGCCATGCAGGAAACACAGGAGATGCAGGTTCAATCCCTGGGTCAAGAATATCCCCTAGAGGAAGAAAATGGCAACCCATTCCAGTATTCTTGCCTGAAAAATCCCATGGACAGAAGAGCCTTGTGGGCTACAGTCCAAAGGGTCAAAAAGAGTCAGACACAACTGAGTGACTAAGCATGCACTTTTTATTTAACAATTTAGGATATTTAGGACACACAATGTAGTATTACCCTCACTAGCATCTAGCGCCAAAATACTTAAAAGACCCCATACTCTTTAGCAGTCTTCCCCAACCCCCTCCCTCCCAGCCACGGGCAACCACTAATCTGCTTTCTGTCCTTGTCGATTGTCCTGTTCTGAACATTTCATACAATAAGAAACCATTTCTCTCTGGCTTTCTTCACTCAGCATAATGTTTTCAAGGTGCATCCGTGTTGTATCATATGTGACCATTTTATTCCTTCCTGTGGACCCACCACATTCAGCTTGTCCATTCATCTGTTGATGGACATTTGGGTTGTTACTACCTTTCCGCTCCTGCAAACAGTACTGCTGTAGAGATTCGTGTGCAAGTTTTTCTTGATCATTGCTTTCAATTCTCTTGGGTCTGTACCTAGGAGTGGAATTGCTGGGTCATATGGTAAGTCTATATTTAGCTTTTGAAGAACTGCCAGGCTGTTTTCCACAGCAGCTGTTAAATTGTACATTCCCACTGGCAGTGTACAGGGGTTCCAAAGGCTCCACATCCTTGCAAACAATTAGATTTTTTTCCTTTCTTATTGTAACCACTGGGTACCAATTTTTCACGATTCATCCATTTTCCTCATTGGTGAGCATTTGGGTTGTTTCCAGTCTGGAGCAATTGTGGATAAAGCTGTTTTGAGCATACTTGTACATGTCTCTTGGTGACTATACTCTTTTCTGCCCCCAGTGAATGCCTAGGGGTGGAATGGCTGAGTCATGGGGTAAGAAATGGTCAGGCTGTTTTCTCAAGCAGGCTGTGAGGAAATGTCCCCCATGTCCTACCAACACTTAGGTTTCAGGCTTTTTGTTTTGTTTTGTTTATAATTTATTTTATTTTTTGAAGTATAGTCTGTTTACAATATTGTGTCTCTGGTGTGCAGCAAAGTGATCCAGTTATACACACACACACACACACACATATATCCTTTTTCATGCTCTTTTCCATTATGGTTTATCACAGGATATTTAAGATTATTCCCTGTGCTATACAGTAAGACTTTGTTTATTCATTCTATAGATAATAGCTCACACCTGCTAATCCCCAAACTCCCAGTCCATCCCTCCCCCACCCCTCCTCCCGCTTGGCAACCACAAGTCTGTTCTCCAAGTCTGTGAGTCTGTTTCTGTTTCTTAGATAAGCTCATTCATGTCATATTTTAGATTCCACATACAACTAGGGTCATATGGTATTTATCCTTCTCTTTCTGCCTTACTCCAGTTAGTATGATAATCTCTATTTCTATCCATGTTATTGCAAATGTCATTATTTTATTCTTTTTTATGACAGCTATTTTAATATTTGCCTTTTCCCCCTTCTTCCCCCACACCTATCACCAACCCTGTTCATCAACATTCATTAAGCGCTTGCATTGACAACACTCTAGCTCTGGGTGCTGCGAAGGGAACAAAATTACTGGTCCTCAGTGCAAATCACTCTGAATCTGGAACGGGAGGGAGCCTGAGGCTTGTATGCTTATATGTCAGTTCATTGCATTCTTGCAACAACTTGGCCCCAAGCTCTGAGTAAACGCATTTAATAAAGGAGAAAAAAGGATTCAGAGAGTTAAGGGGCAGATCTAGTATCTAGCACCCCAGTGGGGATGTGAACCCAGGGTATGTGACTCCAGGCCCTGCAAGAGGCATTCATTCATCCATTCAGTAAACACTTCCTGACAAATTTCCTATGCCTCCAAGAGGTCCCCAAGGAGACCCCAGTCTGCAGGAGGAAGAGCTGGCCACAGATGCCCCCTAGCTGTGGAGCCAGGGCTGGGCTAGAGGGTGTACCTGGAGCTGGAGGAGTCCAGAGTGGGGCAGTGAAGGCTCTGTATGGGGAGACAGGGAAGGTATCCTGGGAAAAGGGACACTGAAGCTGGGCTTTTGAAGAATGCACTTGAGTTCATCAGGCAGATCATGCATTCATTAATTCAGCAAACACCCTCAGCCAAATCCTCTGTGCCAACCTCACCTCAGCCTGGTTGCAAGGAGCTAGGAGAGACAGAACCAGACACAGACTCTCCAAAGGGTCATGGATGGGTTGGAAGGGGAGGGAGGGGCTGGTATTGCCCCAAATGGAGGAACATAGAAGTTCTTCAGGGGACCAGCAGGGGTCTCCTGAAAGGAGGATGTGGCTTCAATTCGCTCCTGCAGAGCAGAGAGCTGATGCTAAAAGTTTTTGTTTCGAAATATATTGCATGGATTAAATGAGACCAAGACAACGTGTGTGTGTGTGTGTGTGTGTGTGTGTGTGTGCGTGCGTGCTGTGTCTCCCAGTCATGCCTGACTCTTTGCGATCCTTTGGACTGTAGCCCATGGCTCCTCTGTTCATAGGATTCTCCAGGCAAGAATACTGGAGTGGGTAGCTATTCCCTTCTCCAGCAGATCTTCCTGACCCAAGGATCGAACCTGGGTCTCCTGCATAGCAGAAGAATTCTTTACTATCTGAGCGACCAAGGAAGCCCTCTTAAACCCCATGCTGCTAAGTCGCTTCAGTCGTGCCCGACTCTGTGCAACCCCATAAACGGCAGCCTGTCAGGCTCCACCGTCCCTGGGATTCTCCAGGCAAGAACATTGGAGCGGGTTGCCATTTCCATCTCCAATGCATGAAAGTGAAAAGTGAAAGTGAAGTCGCTCAGTCGTGTCCGACTCTTCGCGACCCCATGGACTGTAGCCCACCAGGCTCCTTCATCCATGGGAGTTTCCAGGCAAGAGTACTGGAGTGGGTTGCTATTGCCTTCTTCCTTAAACCCCATACTATGGAGCAAAAAGGAAAGAGGAGTCTAGGAGTGACCTGACAGGGATAGGCACTTGTTTGCAATGAGTTTATTTCATAAAATCACCAGGATGTGGGGTGGGGATGGGTGGAATGGGGGAGGGAGGCTGCCTCTTGTTTATAATCCAGGTCCTCTCTGGGTGGGCGATCTCTCAGCCACTCCCCCAAATTCCCCACTTAGTGCAAAGATGCCCCCAGAAATGGTGATTCCCTCCTCTCTCCTCTTATCAGCTCAGGGTCCCACCAAGCTCCGCCCCCATGGGGGACTGGACAAGACAGCCCACTTTGGACACCTAACAGATGCTCACGGATATGAATGCCCACCCCTTCCTCCCCCTTGGGCCACTCCAAATCCTACCTCAGTGTGGGCCCTAGATAAAGGATAAGTAGGGAGGGAGGTGCCAGGCTAGAGTGGCTTGGATCCCTGGGGGCTGCAGAGGATCATGAAGGGGAACCATGAGTCACCATGGAGCACTTACTGTGCCCAATGTCATCCTTACAAAAGACCAGCACCCCTTCCCTCCCCCATTCCACACACATGTATTGAATGCCAGACCAGAGTGGGGGAATCTTGGTCCTGACCTCAGGAGCTTCTAGCTCAGTGCTCCCAAAAGTGTTACCAAACTGAGCTCAGGTCCTCTCACCCAATGCACTACAAAGCCTGTCAACTGATACCAGGTTATGGTGAAGGAAAGTGCAGCATTCCTTTGCACAGTGCCAAGCAAGGAGAGAAGGTAGCTAAAGTGCCAAAGATGTCAAACCTCTGATGGCTTCCAGGAAAAGGTTTTTAAAAGCAGCATTAGGGGTGAGGGTCACAGGGTGTATGACCACGTCATGGACATTTTTCTGATTGGTTGGTGGTGAGTTAACAGGATGATCAATCTTCTGCCTCCAACTAGTTTAGGCTCTATATGTTTGTGGTCAGCAGTTTCCATCTGGTGGGGTCCTGGTTTCTGCAAAAACAACATAAGAATATGTGTCAGAAGGCTATCCATATAGGGGTAACCTCAAGGAGAAACTAGGGATTTTGTGACTCTTTTTCTGGTGGACCTTTTATTTAATTTGCTATTACTTTCCCGCTTGACTGCTTCATTTTTGTCCCTGATTTTCCACTTCTCCAATCATCAATTGCTTGAGTCTGCTCTCGTGGAAGGCCTAAGAGACTAAAAGCTTTTTCTACAAGCAAGACGTGGGGAACACAGGTGTCTGTCACTGGGAAGGCCCCACAGGGTCTGTTTCTGTTTCACAAGAGTGGAGAGCTCCCGAATCTCTGGTACCAGATTAATCCATTAATTATACCAGTCAATATTTATTTCTTTTTAAATTTTATTTATTTTCGGCTGCACTGGATCTTTGTTGCTGCACACAGCCTTTACTTAGTTGTGAAAACAGGGGCTACTCTCTAGTCGTGGTGTGCCAGCTTGTCATTGCATTGGCTTGTCTTGTTGCGGAGCACAGGTTCTAGGGCACCACAGGCTTCAGTAGCTGCCGCACGCGGGCTCGAGATCCCTCAGGCTTCAGGAGTTGAGGTGCACGGGGCTTGGTTGCTCCGCTGGCATGTGGACTCTTCCCAGACCAGGGATCAAGCCCGTGTCCCCTGCATTGGCAGGCGGATTCTTAACCACTGGTCCACCAGGAAGTCTGACATATATTTCGTGAGCTCCTTCTGTATGCTCCTGGGCAATGGGGAGGCAATGTTTTCTGAGCCCCAGCCCTAGCTTCTAAAGAACTTGCTGCCTGGTTGGGAAACAGACAAGAAAACTGGTATAAGAACAGGAGATGCCGAAGGCCCAAGGGGTGGTCTCCAACCAGCCTTGGGCATCAGGGGTTTCCCAGAGGAGGGGACATTTCAGCTGAGAAGGGCAGAAAAAGCAGCCTATAGAGGAGAGAGGAAGAGGTGTTTCTGGCAATGGGAACAGTGCGTGCAGAAGCCTGCACAAGGTGTCAGAGGAACATCTTACTGAAGCATAGTCTGGAGGCAGAGGCTAGAGGAGAAGGGAAGATTGGGAGTCAATCATCGCGCAAGAAGAGCCTTGCGGGCAGAGCTTTCGAAGTACGTCCTCTAATTGGCTACCAGCTGTTGTACGAAGTACTGCTCTAACGGTTACACCCACCCAGATCCAATCAGCGCCGGCCACCAGGGCGTGGTCAGGGGCGGGGCTGCATCCTGTCCGGCATCCAGGTCCAGGGCGGGAGGCGACCTGCCTTGGGTGGCTTGCAGTCCGAGGAGGAGAACGGGGATTGGAGGGGACATAGAGGAGTTCTGACCTAGTTTCCCACCATCGTCTAGATCTGGAACCCCAAACTGCGCCGTGTCCCGACATCTATACCCTTTCCAAATCAAACGGTCACCATGGTATCCGCATCTCCCGTTCCACTGAAGACGCCGCCGTGAAACACAAGGCTGAAGACAACACAGGGGTCAAGGGTGCAGATCACATGAGGGGGTCTGGTGAGGTTCAAACCCCAGCTGTGTCCCTCCTCAGCTCTTTGACTTCCCTGTGCCTCAGTTTCCCCGTCACTTGAACCTGTATCAAAACAGCCGCACCCAGTAGGGGCGCCGTTGGGATTAAAGGAGTTAAAACACGCCCAACGAAGCAGACGTTCCACGTGCTAAATGCGCATCGGGTTAATTATTCTTGTAATTTATCATTTTGCTTTGGAAATCTACTGGCCACAGGCAACTCTCTAAAGTAGACAACTGCCGGCGATCTGCTTGGGGTCTTCTCAGGGAGAGTATTCCAAACCCAAGCCTCTTTTCAGATGGATCGATTTTAACCACAATAAAGTTGACATCCTTTTCTTAAACATAATAAAACATGGATTCATTTGGGCTTTGCAGTTCCCCTTTTGCATTCTGGAGTCCAAGTGTTTATGCATCTGGGTCTCAAACATTTTCAAAGGATTCTCTGGCTTTCTTGGGTGCCCCGGACACCTGGACTCATACAGACCTGCCTGACGGTGCCTTAATGGCAGTCTTAGAGGTATGGCTTCGGGTCCAGCTGTACCTGCTACTGTCGGCAGTTCGGGCAAATGTTTTGGCATTTCTGATCAGTTTCCCACCTGTCAAAGATAACATCACTGAAGCCCCTTTGTCGAGTGTTTTCAGCCCTCTCCCTTGGCTGGGTGGGAGTCCATGGGGTCTCCAGCCAGTTTGGGGTGGGGAAGCAGGGTGGGGAAGGGTGGCATGAATGATGGCGCACCTCTGAGTTGGGGCACGTTGAGGGCCCTGACTGGGGCAGTGGTGGCAGCAGGGGCCTGGAGACTGGGAAAGGCAGATGTTTTGGATTCCTGCTGCTTCCTTCCCTGAGCTGGATCCAGGCCCAAGGGTGGATGAGCCTCACAAACTCTTGAGATTTTCACTTTGGACATAGAAGCATCTCGACTCCAAGAGTTACTCCTTTATGCCTCTGTTCCAGGTATGTAGAATGATTGTACACACCTGGGGAATGGGAATGATTGTATGAACCTGTGAAGATGGCATATAAGAAAGGTAAGCAAGAAGAGCTCAGTAATTGTTGAGAGGGAGCCCTTGCTTTAAAAAACAAACAAACAAACAAAAACTGTCATTTTAGAGGATTTGGGAATGTAGGTGTTAAGGGCTGCAGCTGAACTCCCTGGGTTCAAACTCCAACTCTGCCACTCCTTGCTGTGTGAATTTGGCTATGTGACTTAAAGTTTTTGTCTGTTTCCCTGCCCATATAATCAACTTGGGGATTAAAGAAGTGAAAATTTGCAGAGTTTTGCCCAGCACCTAGCATACTGAAGGAACTTGCTAAATAAATTAACTCCTCTGGAGCTGGTACTTCACTCCAGGTGACCCCCAGCCTTGGGCATCAGCCGTTGGCCCAGTGCTGCCCCCTGCTGGTCACTCTGGGAACTTTAGACTGAGCCCCGTCTCTGAGGCCGGAGCCCCGCCCGCCATCCTATTAAGACAATTCCCATGACTTTGCCCCTTTCGAGGCCTCATCCTCTCGGCCAATTCAATCGCTGTCTTGTATTATATGCCTCCCCAGGCCAATCCCTCATAGTTCATAACCGAGGCATAAAGGAGTAATGGGATGAGCTGTGAGGGAGGGCGTCCTCCCTTTGCCGTCAGACCTTTGTCTTCAATGTCTCTACTTTTTAATATGCTGTCTAGGTTGGTCGTAGCTTTTCTTCCAAGGAGCAAGTGACTTTTAATTTCATGGCTGCAGTCACCATCTGCAGTGATTTTGGAGCCCAAAAAATAGTCTCTCACTGTTTCCATTGTTTCTCCATCTATTTGCCATGCCATGATCTTCGTTTTTTGAAGGTTGAGTTTTAAGCAAACTTGTTCATGCCCCTCTTTCACTTTCTTTTGAAAGTTCAAATTGGTTTTGAACTGTGGTGTTGGAGAAGACTCTTGAGACTTCCTTGACAGCAAGGAGATCAAATCAGTTAATCCTAAAGGAAATCAGTCCTGAATATTCATTGGAAGGATTGATGCTGAAGCTGAAGCTCCAATACTTTGGCCACCTGATGCAACGAACTGACTCCCTGGGAAAGACCCTGATGCTGGGAAAGATTGAAGGCAGGAGGAGAAGGCAATGATGGAGGATGAGATGGTTGGATGGTATCACCAACTCAATGGACATGAGTTTGAGCAAGCTCCGGGAGTTGCTGATGGACAGGGAAGCCTGGTGTGCTGCAGTCTATGGGATTGCAAAGAGTTGGACATGACTGAGTGACTAAACTGAACTGAACTGAACTGAACTTTCATCAAGAGGCTCTTTAGCTCTTCTTCGCTTTCTGCCATAAAGATGGTGTCATCTGTGTATCTGAGGTTATTGATATAATGTTTGCTTTGCTCTATGCTAGGAATGCCCTTCCTCCGATTCCACAGTGCTTAGAGAGACCTCTTCACTCTCCAGCTTCCTCTCTTCCAGGACACCTTTCCCAGTATACGAATTAGAGCCTCCTTCCCCCTTAGTCATCTCCCAGCACTGACTGCAGAGATTGGTTCTGTGGCTCCCCATCCTTCTCCGGGACTCCAGGCAGGATCCACCCCCTCCCCTGGCCTTGGATGTGGCATGGACATGGGTGTGGATCCAGGCTGTGTTTTTTGAATGAATGAGTGATTACATGAACATCTGTGTTGCATAAACAGCCTATTCCGAGAGTTGGCCCAATCTTACTTTATATCCCAGCTTTGTCTCCCCAGTCTCTCAGGAACTCAGTCTTCCTATCTGTGAAATGAGCACAGTATTGCACCCACCTCAGGTTGCAGAGGATTAAGGAAAATAGGATATGTCAGAAACACAGCACATTGCCAAGCACACAGTAGGCCTTCAGGAACCACAGGAGCTCTCTTGTCCTCTCCAATTATGAGAAATAATTATGAGAAACTTGGACTCAGGACTCATGTCCTACTTCATCTATTTCAGTACTCCCTGCCCCAGGACAAGGCCGTTGATAACCGAACTGTCAGAGGAAGAGGAGACTTTGTCCCATAGGACAGTCCCAAGGGCTCTGAATTCCATGTGCCCCGCACATGCCATTGCTTGCTACCCTGATTACAGGGACTGGAGTCACAGATAGACAAACAGGTAGATGGTGGAATCCTGAGTTTGATGTCTTGATTTTGGTCCTAGAAGCCAGGCAGCCCTTTACCCTCTGTCTGCAGTCTGGCCCCAAGTGGCTACACCCCATCTCGTGTTGATGTCTCTCCCATTTGCATCACCAGCCCAACCTCTCCCCTGAACTTCAGACTCAAATATCCAACTGTACTGGGTATTCTCATTGGATGTCTTGTAAGCATCTCACATTCAGCCAGTCTGAAGCACAGGTCCCAGTTTCTCACCCTGAGATCAACTTCTTCTTCAGCATGGCAGATGAATGGCTGCACCATCATTCTGCTCCCCAGGTCCCAAAGCCTGGACTCATTCTCATCACTTCTCTTCCTTTACCCCACATGTCCAGTCCATACAATTGTCCTGTAGGCTCAGACTTCAGAATGAACCCAAACCTGCCCAGCACTCCTGTGGGTCCTGCCAGCTCCTTCCTGGATCCTTCCCTGGCCTTCCACCACTTACATTCCTGCCCTGAACATCCCTGCTCCCCTGAGCAACCTGAGAGATCCTTAAAATGATAAATTAGAGATTCTTAAAATGACACCGAGCTCAGTACAGTGCAGTCACCACCCCCTTCCCAACCTGGGCAGTTGGGGCATCAGAGAGAGGTCTGGCATGGGGTTTGTGGGTGAAGATGAGGCCTTGGTGGTCACAAAATGCCCATGGAGTCTCTGGTCCTGCTGGTTCTATGTTCTGCCCCCAGGGCTGAGGTCTCATCTCTCCCTCTCACTCAGTCTCCCTCTCTCAGTCTCTTTCTCTCTGCATCTCAGACTCCTCCTCACATCCCCTAGGCTCTTTATAACCCTTGCTCATCTCCCACCTCCCTCACTCTGCTCCAGCCACACCAGCATCCTTGGTATTCCTCCAACACACCAGACATAGTCACACTGAAGGGCCTTTGCATCTGCTCTGCCCTCTGTCTAGAACGCCCCTCCCCCAACTCTCCCCATGCCTGTCTCCTTCTTCCTTGGGTCTCAGCTCATGTGTTGCCTCCACCAGGAGGAGGCAATTACCTTCTCCTCCACCATTTCTCTGTATCATGGGACCTTCCCTGTTTTCCTCATAATTTTCCTTGATTTTCTCTGTACATGCTTATTTTTGTTTCCAACTCCAATGTTAGGGACTATGTCACTTGTTGGAACCTGTTGACAAGAGTAGTTCTCAGCATCCAGATGGTGCCAAGAAATGTTTGCTGAACAAACTGATTGACATCTGATTCGTATCTGTCTCCTCCATCGAGCTTCGCTCAGTGCCAGAAACATCACATGTACCGAGTAAGGACCGGAAATTTATCTGAAGACCAAACAGTGTTGCCCTGTGTGGGGATTCTAGAAGCAGCTCTGTTCATTCCCCATTAGAAAGCTGAGCTCAGCAGATGCTGTGGAGGAGGAATTTTCTTATCCAAAGCCCAAATGTCTCCACAGCTTCTCTTGGCACCAGGGATTGGAAAGTTTTAATAAGAGCAGAGTCTCTGGGGATGGCCAGGAGCTTGGATGGCTGGGAGGGATGTGTGTGTGTGCATTTGGTGGAGTGGGGTGGGGGGCGGGTGCACGTTTCACAGATACATGTGTCTATATGTGTGTGTTGTACTTTTCACCAGTCTGTGAGCTATCTCCCATCACCTCTCTTTCAACAATTTTTACCTGTGGATTTCATAGGATGGTGGAGAGAAAGTGAGACTTCAGAAGCTACGTGAGAGATGGAAGGAGAGATAGATAAAGAGCGCAAGGGAGTTTGCAAAAGACGTGAATGAAGATGCACAGTGAGGAGAGTCAGGGAAAGAGGGAACCACAGAGAAGAGAGGGCAAGAGAAAGACAGCGGGGCATAATTAAGTGGAGAGATGAGATAGCTCAAATAAATAGCTTTGGAATGAGCCAAGTTGTTGCTGGGAGTGAAATGGGACGCTGGGGCTTAAAAATTAATTGGATCTGAGTGATCAGTTTATCGGGGTCTTTGGCAAAAGGACAGAGATGAGAGATGGGTGAGAGAGAGAGAATAAGAGAGACCAATGGGTATCAAACATATTAAGAGAACATAATTCACACTAACAAATTAAAGGTGAAGAGTTACATAGTTATCCTGACTGATGTAGGAAATGCAGTTGCTAAAATTCACCACCTGTTCATGATAAAGAAAAATCTTTTTTTAAAAAAAAAATTTTAACACACTGGAAATAGAAGTAGATCTCCTTTATTTGATTTTCTATTAAAAACACATAGCAGATATCATATTTAATGGTAAATGTTGAAATGTTTTCTTTCAAATGCAGAACAACGGAAGGATGCCTGTTACCATGGTGTCTGAGATTGTACTGAAGTACCTGACCTGTATGGTAGGCTAGGAAAAAGAAATGAAAGGCCAAAGGACTGGAAAGGAAATGAAAGTGTCTTTATTTACAGATGACATCTTTGTGTACAATGAAAATCTCAAAGAATCTGCAGATCTGTTTCTTGGATTTACAGAAGGTCAATAACGTTTCTTAGATACTAGAGCCAATTGCATTTTAAACTCCTGTGACTAACAGGTAAAAAAATAAAGTAACTTGAAAAGGCCATTCATTCATAGCATCAAATATACAAATTACCTAGAAATAAATCTGAAAAACAAAGACATGGAAGATGTGTGGAGGAAGTTGTCAGCTTTACTGAAAGATAGACAAATGGAAAGACATGTATTCACACTTCGGATGAGTCAATATGAGAAAAGATTCTTCCCTTATTTGGTTTATAGATTCGATGCAATTTCAACCAAAGTCCCAACTAGATTTCGCCACAGAACCCAACAAGCTGAGAGAGAAAGAAGAATAATCCGGATACTCTGAAGATGAAAGAATGGCATTATTAGCAGATATCAAGGACAGGTATAAAGTTCTGTAACAGGCATAGATGGTCCCAGGACAGAAGAAAGAGCCAGAACAGACCCCAGGTGGGGCAGATATCCTGCAGCACTGGGTACTCTGGTTGCTCTGTGTCTGCTATGAAGTCCACACTTGTACAAAAACTTGCTTTGTGACCGTTTCATTAAAGAGTGTTGGGACAATTGATTATCCACATTGGAAAAAATATATACAATTGGACTTTGTCTCACTCCACACTCCCAGATCAGTTCCAAGAGAGATCAAGACTTGACTGTAAATGACAAGACTTAGCATATAGAAGATGCTATGAAAATATCTTTGTGATCCTGGGACAGTAAAGAATTCCTTAAACAAGACATAATGTGTGTTCATCACAAGAAAAGAAATCTGTCACTATGTATAGTGATGGATGTTAACTAGACTCCATATGATGAGCATTTCAAAATGTGTGCAAATATCAAATCATTATGTTGTACATCTGAAACTAATATAATGTTACAATTTGATTATGCCTCCAAAAAAAAAGGCACAGTGTGCTTACTCTAAAGGTAAATATTGATCAAGTGGAAGAATTTAAAATTAAATCCATAGAGACAGAAAACAGATTAATGGTTGTCAGCACCTCAGGGAGAGGGGAATAGGGAGTGACTGCTAATGGGGATGGAGTTTCCTTTTGGGGTGATGGAAATGTTTTAGTTCTAGATAGAAGTAGTACTGTTTTCCCTAGTAGTCATGTACGGATGTGAGAGTTGGACTATAAAGAAAATTGAGTGCCAAAGAATTGATGCTTTCAAACTGTGGTGTTGGAGAAGACTCTTGAGAGTCCCTTGGAAAGCAAGGAGATCCAACCAGTCCATCCTATAGGAAATCAGTCCTGAATATTCATTGGAAGGATTGATGCTAAAGCTGAAACCAACTGAGTACGATGTTCCTTGTAACCATATGTAAGATGTTAATATTAGTGGAAGCTGGATGAAGGATATACAGAAATGCTCTGTGCTTTTTAGAGCTCTGTACTTCTGCAGCTTTTTTATACATCTAACATCTTTCCAAAATAAAAAGGTTATTTTAAAAATTAAGAGCTTCTGTTGAGAAAATGACACCATGAATAGAATAAAAACAAGCCACAAAATTGGAGATTTTTACAACACATGAAACCAACAAAAGATTCATAACTACAAATCAATAGGAAAAGACCATCATATTTTTTTAAATAGATAAAAGACTTCAACAGGCATTTCACCCTAATAAGAAACCAAAAAATTACATAAAGTGTTCTACTTTATGAGCATTCAGAAAGCTAATCAAGACCAAAATGAGGCACCACTTCACCCTTTCTATTTTGGAACAATTCAAAAACCCAGACAACTCAAAGTGTTGGCAAGGAAGTGAAACAGTCAGATGCTTATATGATGCTATTGTGATGTAAATTGCTGAAGCCACATCAAAACAAGTTGAATATTATATCATGAAGCCAAGTATGTAGGTGTTTTATGATCAAGCTATCACTACTCACATGTACCAGCCTACATTTCTGAGAATGGTTATAAAAGCTGCGTTTGTGACAATCCCAGTGGGGAAACAACCTTAAAGTTCACCAACTGGAAAACAGATAATCAAAGATGTAGTAATTCAGGAACTTCTCTGGCAATCCAGTGATTAAGATTCCTTGCTTCCATTGCAGGGGGAATGGGTTCAATCCCTGGCTGGAGAACTAAGATCCTGCATTCCATATAATTAAATAAACAAATACTTTAATAAAATGTAATAGGTCAGAGGAATACTATACAGCAGTGAAAATGCATGCTCTCCAGCTAACCACAGAAACTCAGATGAATATCGGTGAAATCACGTTGCACACACACACACTCAAAACAAAGTTATAAGAGTGTGAGTTTTATTCTAATTGTGTCAAGTTCAAAAATATACAAACCTAAACCATGATAAATATGTGGTAAAACTATGAGGAAAAGTAGAATGAAAAACAAAATTCAACATAATTCATCCTTCAGAGATGAGACAATAGATTGAGGAGGATCTTCCACTGCGATGATACTGCTCTGTATTCAAGCACCTGTCATTGCTGCTCCTTATTCCTTATGCTTGAGCCTTGGAAGAAAAGCTATGACAAACCTAGACAGCATATTAAAAAGCAGAGACATCACTTTGCCGACAAAAGTCCATATAGTCAAAGCTTTGGTTTTTCCAGTTGTCATGTATTGATGTGAGAGTTGGACCATAAAGAAGGCTGAATGCTGAAGAATTGATGCTTTTGGGCTGTGGTATTGGAGGAGACTTTTAAGAGTCCCTTGGACTACAAGGAGATCAAACCAGTCAATCTTAAAGGAAATTAACCCCGAATATTCATTGGAAGGACTGATGCTGAAGCTGAAACTCCAATACTTTGGCCACCTGATGCGAAGCACTGACTCATTAGAAAAGACCCTGATGCTGGGAAAGATTGAAGGCAGGAGAAGGGGATGATAGAGGACAAGATGATTGGATGGCATCACCGACTCAATGGACATGAGTTTGAGCATGCTCTGAGAGATGGTGAAGGACAAGGAAGCCTGGCGTGCTTCAGTCCATGAGGTCACAAAGAGTCAGACACGACTGAGTGACTGAACAACAACAAATTCCTTACCTATGGTTAATGGATATGGAATAAAAAATGTTAAAGAAATGAGAATCACAACAATGGTTAATGCTATACATTACTATTCCAAGTGCTTTCAGGTGTTGACTTATACAATATATCCTGCAACTCTGTGAAGGAGTTCCTGTTATCTCTATTTTACAGGCAGGGAAACTGAGGCAGAGTGGTCACATGACTTGTCTGAGGTCATGCTGGTGATTACAGGCAGAGTTGGATTTCGAACACAGGCTTCACTAACTCCATATATATCTTGTGTTGATGAAGTTCCTTCGTGTATGCTGGGGGCTAGGGGCTCTCTGGGGCTCAGCCTCTGGGACTGTTCTAGGTACTGGCATTACAGAGTGAACAGGTTTTTGGCCACCAGCTCACTTGGAACTGCCGGGTCAGATGTGTGGAGATGGGTAGTGAGCAGAGCTATGCTGGGGTCAGGGCCCAACCAGAGGAAGATTTGGAATCCAGGGGAGTCCAGAAAGGTGGAGTCAGGCTCAGTTTGGGGGAATTAGATAAGGCTTTCTGGAGAAGGGTATATTCAAACTGGGCATTGATGGATGAATAGGAGTTGCCAGTTACACAAGGGAGTGAAGGATGGAATCCAGTCCAACTGTGTGCAAAGATCCACAGGCTGAGCAAAACAGGGACAGAGAGAGAGGCCTAAACAGGACTTGGCAGAGACACAGAGAGACTGGACAGAGGAACAGAGGGAGACACATTACCGAGAGAGACCGGGAGCCAGAGAGGAGAACAGAGAGACCCAGAGAGGGAGACAGAGGCAAAGAGACAGAGAAATAGAGATACTGAGAAAGAGCAGAGAGACAGCCAAGGTCTCGAGGTTGAGAGCTATAGGAGAAACGAAAACATGTAGACTCAGAAGGGAATCTGCGTGGTGGCCGCCCTCAGCCCCTACCCTGATCCGGCCCTTTAAACCCCACCCCCACTCCTCAGCTCGCTGCGCCCGCGCCCCATCAGGCGTCCGTGGGCTCCGCCCGCCAGGCTCACATCAGCACCACGTCAGGAGCTGTCCGCGCCCCCGGTGCTGAACCAAGATGGCCGGCGGCGGAGGCCGGGCCCCGGCGTGAGCTGAGCGAGCGCGGGCTGCAGCCCCCGCCATGCCCCACCCCAGCGGCAGCTAAACCTGACGTGACAGAGCCGGCCCGCCGGCGACTCTGGAGACATGTCTCTGCTTTGCGTTGGAGGTAGGAGGCGAGGCTGCGGGACGGGGAGCCCATGTGGATCCGAACTGGGCTCGGGGTCCGTGTGGATGCGGCTGGGCTCCTGAGGGGGTGACCCGCGTACACGCGGCTGGACTTCTGAGGGGGTGGCCCTTGTAGACGAGCCAGGGTGCCTGAGAAGGTGATCCGTGTAGACACAACTGGGCTCTCAGGGGGTCCTGGTTGCCGCTGCTGGGGTCGTGTGGACACGGCTGAACGCGGAGGCCCGTGTGGACGCGGGCAGGGGTTCGGGGCTCCATCTGGAAACGGTCTAGTCTGGGTTGTCTGTGTTGAACAAGTTATTAGCGGGTTCGTGTGGAAGGAGCTAGGTGGTTCGAATGAATCCTGCAGGGTCCTTGGAAGGAGTCTTGTCCTGTGGGCTGGGCTGCGGACCCGCCTTGGAATTCGGAGAGGAGTGCAGGGGGAGCGGTCTCCAAGCCCTGGGCGTGTAAGATTTGGGTAGAGGGGCTTGACTATTAGGACTACCGGTGAGCTCTAGGTACTCCTCACCCTGGGAGTGGAGAGGACTGGGGGAGGAGGCCGGGGAGACCCCTTCCAGCACCCTAAGAGAGCTGTGATGGAGGGGTCTGGAGGCGCTTTTCCAGTTAACTCTTTGGTTTCCCTAGTGGGGGCTGGGGGAGTCGCCTGAGGGCCTCACTCTCTCCGCCCTCTTTGGCCCCACCGAACAAACACCTATCCGACCTTCTCCGCAGGGAGCCAACCCCTTGGAAGTGCAGTACCCCCCTGCTCCCCTCGCGGCCCATCCTCACCTCACCCACTTTGCGCTGGAGGGAGGGAGGGAGAGAGAGGTGGGGTGGAGCTATTTTGGGGCCAGAACGCCATCTGCACCGAGGCCCACGCCCAGGCCCACGCTCTGCGTTTGGGTGGGTGGAGTGAGAGATTCCGGAGGGGCATGACTCCTTCCCTCCCCTCCACCAGCCCGCCGCCCCACCCCTGAGGCAGGGTAGGGGAGAAGCCAGCCCACCTGGACCAAGGCGCCTGGGGTACTCCTGAGTTCTCAGCAGGGGACCTTGGCGTCAGGGGTGGTGGCCCAACCAGGGTTCAAGGCTTATAGAGGTCTCAACCTTGGGTTTTAAGTACTGAGGTCCACCTCCCCTCACTTCTACTCCCTTCCAGAAGGCTGAGGTGGAAGAAGAGGTGTATTGACCAAGCCTGAGACGGCAGGCTTCAGGACGCCTTAGGCAGCCCGGCGTGAGGTGTGTGTGTGTGTGTGTGTGTGTGTGTGTGTGTGTGTGTGAAAGAGAATGAGAGACAGAAAGCTAGAGAGGGGAAGAGAGAGAGAGAGAAAGAGAAGGATGAACCCCGGCCTTCCCCTGGACCCTGGTGTGAAGGCCCGGCAGCCGGGAACCGCCCCCGCTGCCCCTCCCCCTCTCTCCCCTCCCCCTGTGCTGTGACTCTCCATTCACAAACCCAACCCCGCCCGGCCGCTCCCCGCCGCGGTGGCTTCCCGTGTGCTGCTCGCGCGGGGCTGGGCTGGCGTGGACGCGGGTGTTCTTAAAGGGACAGGTGCCTCCTTTCCTTGAACTCATTCCTGACGGGCGGGGCTGGTGGTGGGCGAAGGGCCAGTAAAATCAAAAGTCAACTCGTTCAACTCTTATCCTACGGAGTTAGGAGAGTCGAGAGGTGGAGCAGACCCCCGCGCATCGCTCACAGTTTAGGCCCCAGGGGAGGGGGTGGTGAACATCCAAACCCTCTACTGGCCCCTCCCCCTCCTCTGAATTGCCTAACACTTGAAATGGGATAGCACTGCCTCAATGTGGGTTCCTGGCTGACTCCTCCAAGCTCACTCTCCTCTGCCCCCCAGCCCCATCTCTTCTCTGAAATCTCACCCTTAACTCTGATGCAAACTGGAGTCTTGGCTACACGGGTGGTGTGAAGCAGAAGCAGTAGAGGGGTGAGAAAGAATTGTATTGAATAACTTTGTGGAACTTATAGGGAAGGAGTCATCAGCAGAGTAGAGGGAGCTCGCTGGGAGGAGTAAGACAGGGGATGAGGTGGGAAGTAGAGCCCTGAGGTGTAAAGAGAACAGTTGATGCTGGGAGAGGCTGTGTGTGTGTGGGGGGGTGCGGGTGACAAGGAGAAGCAGGGAGGAGAGGAAGAATTGCTGAGAGGAGTGGGGGTGATGCCCAGAGTGGGAGGTCTTGAAGGCTGAGGGAGAAGAGGGGAGGATCAGGGCAACTAGGTTGGGAGGGCTTTCCTTGGATCTGAGTTCATCCTTAGAGCTGAGGAAATACCTGCCCCTGACCCAGGGACCCACCCATGTTTGCCCACACCTGCATACACTTGGGCCTGTACATTCATGCCCAGGCTTGCCTGCCTTGTGTGAACAGAAGTGCTTAGGATTCACCAAGTCTCTATGAAGACCATGTGCCTGTGACTGCACTTTCATGGACACATGTGCAGATTCACATGCGCATTGACACACACATACATATACACTGAACACAGTCTGTTCCACAGACATTGTCCCCATGATACAGGCATGTGTATCTGCACACACACACACACAGAGATATATCCACACGTGTTTGATGCGTGTTTACAGTATCCATGTCACCTAAATATCAACCCATGCCCTAACACTCAGGCAGGTACCTATGTATACCTATTAGGGCCCCAAATTACAAGAGACACATATGTACACAAGAGTACATGCCAAGGCCATATATATACACACATGATAACCATTCCCTGGACATTCAAGCTGTCACTTTGAACAGGTGGCTGATGATGCACACACACACACACACTAATATATGTAGCTTCAGAGGAGTCTGCACATGTATACAAGTAAACAAAAATACACATGCTATACAACTGCATAGTGTGTACACACACACACACACACACACACACACACACACACACCCAACATGTGTTTGTATTTAACATATCACTCAAAAGCCTGCACATACCTAAGCTCACACCAGCATGTCCCACATACAGTCACACCCCACTCCCCAGCACATATGTGCAGACCCTCACCTGCACTCAGGTGGTGCACATGTGTAATTATCCCACCACACATGTACACTCACACACTCATGTACACTCACTTGCCTGCCCTGGTAACGTGAGAAAATACACTTTCAAGCACACACAATGCAATTCTTATGTGCATATCCTGAATTTACATATGGGAGACTACCCTGTATAGACCTTGCCTCTGCCCCCACTCATTTCTTTATGTAGAGCCCCATTGCCCCTCCCCAACCTTAATTCACTTTCTAAGTCTTGGCAGAGTCCTAAGGCTGCTAATAGCAAGTGCCACTTAACTCCTTTGTGAATTTATTCATATACTTACTCAGCAAGCATTGAGTACCCACTATATGCCAGGCACTGATCCTGGCTCTTGGAACACAACCTTACTCCTGGCCTCATGCTGGTGGAGTCAGATTGGGAGAGATGGGGAAGGAGAAGGGTTTCCATGGCTGTTTTCCTCTGGCAAGCCTACCCCATTCCTATCATCACCATTTGCCTGTGTCTCAGAAGATGAGGGGAAACTGAGCAGAAGAGAGATCTTGCTCTAAGTGGAGGGCATATGCAAAAACATGATGGTAGTGCTTTGGTTCCAGACCTCCCTATATGCCTCGTGGCATTTTGCTAGGCCACTCAATGTTTAAAAGGATTCATAAATATTTGATGACTGAATATTGCATATAAATTAGCAATGCCTTTGAAGGTGAGTTTACCTCACAACTAATAATGATATCTACAACAAGTTCCATCTATCCAGCATTCCACAGGCATAGTTTTGAGGAATTATATGCCTATTTCCCACTTTAATCCTCAGAGCAACCCATTTCACAGATGAGGAAAACTGAGGCTCATGGAAGTTCAACAACTTGCCTGGTGCCACAGAGTCAGAGGTATAGCTGTCTGACTCCACAGTCTACTAGGAGTGAAGGCTCAAGGTCGAGGCTACCCTCAGCCTTCAGGACCTGGAGACACCTAAGTCCTTGCCATGGGGTGAGAATCTGTCCCAGGTTCATCCTTTTACTTCATCCACTCAGTAAACAGACACATCATGATTTCCCCATTCATCATGGCTGTTCCCCTGCCTCTCTCCCAGGAAGCCTTCACAAATCCCTGTGCCTCTTGCTGCCCTGTTTCTGATACCATCCAGCCAGGGGGTGGGGGAACTGCATCTGGGTCTTTGCTTTTACCACCCTCTTAGGATGCCTCTGGTTTTGGCTCTTATTCATACTCAGGGCTGCAATCTTAGTTATCTGTCTATCTTGCACCTCACTTTCCTCATGCATACAGTGGGTTTCCTCTGTGAATTTATTTTATTTTTAGATTTATTAACTTATCTGTGAGGTGCCGACCAGGACATCCTGAGTCCATAAGGCCTGGGTTTGAATCCCCAAATTCACCACTTCCTGGAAAGTCCCATGTCTTTTTCATTCCTCAGTGTGTCTATCTGTAGAATGGGCACACTAATAGTGTCCACTGCCTAGATTTACTGGAACTCTCCAGTCAGATAAGGCATGCAGAGATACTGTCATGATGCATGGCTTGTGGAAAGTTTCAATAAGTGTGAGCCAAAGGCAGGAAAAATCAATGATGGTGTTTTTATTAATGGGGACTAAAAGCTCCTTGAGTGTAGGACATTTCCTCAGAGCTCACTGCGTTCTCAGGCCTGAGGATGGCTCAGTAATACACAGCGGGGCAAAAGAAGTAGCAATTCTTTGGAGGTACTTGGGTAGGGATGAAAAGTTCAGCACCGCGGACAGTTCAGAGAGGAGCCATCGATTTCAGCGCCGTGGACAGCACGGCTCCGCGTCGAGGCACCTTCTCTCAGTGCTGGACTGCTGGAGGAGGCAATGACGTCATTCTTTCAATGAACAGTATTTAATAAGCACCTACTATATGCCAGACATAGTTCTAAGTGGTACTTGGTAAACAACACTGACTATCTGTCAAGGTTCTTGGTGCGTTTTTTTCACCTATGGCTTCAGTTGGGTTCTGGCTTATTTCTGTCCAAGGATGATGAGAGTCCTCGTTTATTCTCTCCGAGATGCCAAGTCACAGGGACCAATGTCCTCATCACAAAGCCCACGTATGCTACAGACATCACATATTAAATGCCAGACTTCCTAGAACCTAGTTTTGAATTCTCTATGCTTCCCTTCTACCGCTTGTAGTGTCTTCTGACACCCAATAAGCACCTCTTGTGGGTGGGCTTTTGGAAGGTGAAAGTCGCTCAGTCGTGTCTGACTCTTTGCGACCCCATGGACTATACAGCCCATGGAATTCTCCTGGCCAGAATACTGGAGTGGGTAGCCTTTCCCTTCCCAAGGGATCTTCCCAACCTAGGGATCAAACCAGGGTCTCCTGCATTGCATTGCAGCTTAGCTTTACCAACTAAGCTATCAGGGAAGAACCTCCTGTGGGTGGGCTTTTAGCCGCTTCCACTGATGGCTGGAACTCTCTATTCCTCCAGTCCCACCACCAGGCTTGGCAGGTTAATGGACCCCAAGGACTGGAGTCTATCTCAATTAGAATCCAGAGTCATCCAGGCCAGGGGGTACACTTAAAATTCAATCAAATAATAAAGATACTAGTGACGGTAATAATAATAGTAATAACAGTATAATAATGCTAATGTTAATAACAAAGAAGAAAGGGGAGAAGGCAGAAGAGGAAAGAAGAAGGGAAGAGGAGAAGAAACTGAGACCAAGTAGGGCCATTTTCTAGATGCAGAAACTGAGGCCCAGAGCCTGGCAGTGCCAACGCCCTGCTCCCACCTCCACCGCCTCTGCCCCCGGCAACAACTGCCTGTGCAAACACATTAATCATTCAGCGCCGATGGGCGCTGGCGGGTGGGGTGGGCAGGGACCGAGGAGTCCGCGCAGGCTGCTGACCTGGCCGTGACGCGGTATCTCCAGCCCTCCCGTCAGTGGGCACCACCCCCACTCAGCACTCCCCGCGGTCGCGTCGCTCACGCCCTCGGCGCCCACTTTATAAATAGCCCGGTGCTTGTGACCAGGAGCTCGCGAAGGCGGGGCGGCGCTTCCGCCCTGGTGACCCCGATACCACGGGCAGGAGGAAGGCGGCGGGGCGGAGATGTGATGACAATGACTCGGTTCGCTTGCTGACGAGGAAGAGAGATGGAGAGAGAGCCGTGACTCTTTCTCTGAGCCCCTGCCTCTAACCCCTCTCTTCCTACAGAGCCCCTCCCCCAGGCTACCCGCCCCTCCATTCCTCTCCCCCTTCCTGTGTCCCCTCCCCTATCGTGAGCCTCCTCCATCTCTCTGAGCTCCCATCCCTTAGTCCTCTACCTTCCTCCTTACCTCATACCCTATTCCCCCGCCATGAGCTTCCTATTCTGAACCCCCTTCTCTGATTCTCCATTCTTCTCTGAACTCCACCTCCCACGCTGAGTCTGACCCTCCTCCCTCTGAGTCCCCATGATGAACAAACAGTGATGTCCTCACCCTGCATTTTCTGAAGGGGCCTGGGGGCTTGCTGTTAGAGCTAGGGTTCTCTGACAATCTCCCACTGCTAGTAGACCCCAACTGAGCCCTTTACCCTCTGGCCTAGAGAGGATTAGGGAGGCGGGAAGGGAGAGAGACTGACGGACTAGGAACCAGAGAGACAGAGACAGAGGGAGAAAGGGAAGAAGAAAGACAGAAAGATGACAGGAGTGGAAAGACACGGAATTGGAAGGAGGGAGACAGGGAGAGACCTTCTTCCGGGAGGAGAGGATGAAGGACAGACCTTGGACAACTTGCTTCCCCTCTGAGACCTACCCCTCATCTGTAAAAAAGGGGCGCAGAGACAGAACTGCAGACTGGAGCCCAGGTTGGGTCAGACACCAGTGAGCCCCTCTGATCCCCCAAGGCCAGGCACCTACCCCCCTCTGGTACCTGCTCCCAACTTTTCTTTCCCAATCCTGCCTCTTCTTTCTGCAGCATCTCCCCTGCCTGCCCTTCCTAGTGGAAATCTGTGTGTCTCTTTCTGTCTCTCTGTGTCTCTGTCTGTCTGACTCTCATGTCTTATCGCCTCTCACTTCTCCCCCTCTCCTTTTCCTTTCTCTCATGTTGATGCCTCCGTGCAGAGAAGGCAATGGCACCCCACTCCAGTACTCTTGCCTGGGAAACCCCATGGACGGAGGAGCCTAGTAGGCTGCAGCCTATGGGGTCGCAAAGAGTCGGACACGACTGAGCGACTTCACTTTCACTTTTCACTTTCCTGCACTGGAGGAGGAAATGGCAACCCACTCCAGTATTCTTGCCTGGAGAATCCCAGGGACGGAGGAGCCTGGTGGGCTGTCGTCTATGGGGTCGCACAGAGTCGGACACGACTGAAGCGACTTAGCAGCAGCAGCAGCAGATGCCTCCATGTGTGCCTTTCTGAGCCTCTGTGTCTCTCCCATCCTTCTCCCTCCCCATCCTCCCCATGCACCCTCCTCCCTCTTTACAGAGTCATTAGGTTTGCAAGCTGAAGCTCCCCCAGGAGGGAGGCCTGGAGCTCCTGCTGGGCACAGTCCTATGTGCCCCTAAGCCTCTCTCAGTCCCAGGGGTGAGGGGCTAGGTGGGTGGGCTCTCTGTAGTCTGGATGGGGCCAAGGGTATGAGAGGGGGCATGTGGGACAGGGGGAGGGACCTTGTGGGAGAGAGAACTTTGCATGTGCAGTTATGTGCCTCACATGGGAAGATTTTGGATGTGGAAGAAAGAGACAGAGAGAGACAGAGATGGAAGCCCAGAGAGGGGGGTTCACTTGCCCAGAGTCACACAGCACCATAGTCTGAATCCAGCTCCACCTGACTCCATGCTGAACCAGGGCTCACCTTTCCTAATGCCCAGTCAAGGGCTCTATCTGTCTTCTACCTTCCAAAACCAAATCCAGGTATAGTGGGCATTTGCATTTAAAATCTGGGTCTTAGGGGGATGGTGGTGTTGGTATAGGAAGGTGCTCATTCCCTCTCTGCTCTGCAACTCTGGGGCACTCACTCAGTGCTTCTGGGCATCAGGTCCCACCCCCACAGTCTATCTGCAGTGGGAACAAGTAGTATTTACTGACAAGCGTTTAGAGCCACTCTATTTCCCCAGACCTTGATGGGTATTCTCTTTTCACTGGCTCCATTCAGGTACTTCTTTCAGAAAGAAATTCAAGTGGTGAGGACAGAGAAATGAAATCCCTATGGGAGACTGAATCCCAGATGGGAGGCCATTTTACTTGCAGAGAAAAAGGCTGAACTTGACTCTGAAAAAATAGGAGAAAGAATAGAAATGCAATTCTGATTCTAGGAATTTATCCTTTAACTCACTTGCACACACTCTTCAAGGCATGCAGAGGGTATAAAATGCTACCATTTGTGTAGGAAATAGCGCACACGTGCACACGATTGCTGATGCATGGACTATCTGTCTCTAGTCCCACGAGGAACTGCTAATGTTGATTGCATCCTGGAGGGAGAGTGAGAGCTGGGGTAGAAAGAACCTCATTTTCATCGTATAATCTTTGGGTTGCTTTGGATTTTGTAAAATATGCATGATTGCTTACTCAAACAAAAATAGTCTCTTGAAAAGTTTAAAGGGAAAAGGAAATATAGAAACCAAACCTCAGTTTGGCAGCAGCTTTTGGGTGGGAGTAGAGAGTAATGGTAGAGAAATACATTGAGGGAAGATGCAGAATTTGGGAGATATTGAAAGTGAAAGTTTAATATCCTGTAAGAAAGTCCAGTAATGAATGAAATTGCTTTGAATCACTTGGGGCTGTGGGGTTGTGTGAAATATGAAGAGACTGGACCCCCTGAGACCCTGAGGTATATCTGGCTTGCACCTTTCACAGTCAAGTAGGGCTGGACAAACTAACAACCTACTGGCCAGGACTGGGATGTCTCTATGTATACTGCAGATTCAGCTCTATGGGTTGATTTTTTTTCACCTCTCCCAATCCCTTTTGGATAGTGGACTCTAAACCCTGGGAGCATTTGGTAGGACAGACTGAGCTGGACAGTTAGGGGAGAAGTCTCACTAATCTAACTGGGGGATGGGAATCATTGGAGATTGATTCTCCTTCCTCCTCTACCTCCTTCTCCCCAACTCCCTGGCTCCTTCTGAAGAAATCCTGGAGGGCTTCCTGTAGGAGGTCTCTTCTTTTGAATCTTTGTTCAGTTGTGAGTAAAGTCACCACTGGAGGGAGGGAGCTTTGGGGAAGTTTGATGGGGAGGAGGGTGGACACAGAATATTCCCAAGGTCCAAATTTTCTTCCATCATAGGTCTGCTTGTGCTCATCTGTCTGATGGCTTCTCTCTCTCCCATTCATCCCTGCCTCCCTCCTCTCCTTATTTCTTTTCCTCTTGTTGTCTCTGCCTCTGTCTCTGATTTCACCTCTGTCTTTATTATTATCTTTTTTTAATCTGGTCTCTTTAACTGCCTCTTTTGCTCTATGTTTTTTGCCTTTCTCTTCTCTCTCTCCTCTCTATCTCTCTCATTATGTCTCTATTTTCCTGTGTTTCTCTGTCTCTCTCCTCCCCACCACACTCCCCATCTCCCTTTCCTATTTCTGTCTCTCTCCACAGTCAAAAAAGCGAAGTTTGATGGTGCCCAAGGTAAGTGCCCTCTATTCCTGTCCTGTCCTGTGTTGTCTGTCTGTCTCTTAGAGAGATGAGGGAGGGTGTCTGAGCCAGTGATGGGGAACTTGGGCTGTATGTCTGCAAGCATCACAAAGAGCATCGGAATTGGTCTGGGGTCCCCCAGCTGTCTTCCCTACCATCCCCTGAAAACCCTGATGGGAATAGGGCTCACCCTGAGCCAGTGGTGCTTCCCACGATCCTAAGAGATAGGGCAGGGACTCTTAGATTAGGCTACAGGGAAGAAAACAGGCTCAGAGAGGCAAAGGAAATTTCTTATGTCCATGGATATGGGACGTCATCATTTCTAAGCATAAAGATTAGGCATCCCCAAATTCCCCATCTCCCTGCACCAAGGCCCCTCCCTGGTATGCTCTGAGGCACTAGGGTGGGGTTCTGGGGGCTGACCTGGGGGTGGGAGGCACAGAAGCACCCCAGTGTATTGGACCTGGGGTGGCCCCAAGAACTCACAGACCCTTGGGGATCATAGTGGGGTCACTGGGAGCTTGGGAAGGGACATGGGGGAGTCCCTGAGCCCCTGCACTGACATCTGCTTTCACCGCCACAGAGAAATTCAACACCTATGTGACCCTGAAGGTGCAGAATGTCAAAAGCACAACCATCGCAGTCCGAGGCAGCCAGCCCAGCTGGGAGCAGGATTTCATGTTGTGAGTCTGCAGTGACTGGAATCTGCATGGCGTCACCCCCTGGCACAGTCGGGCCTGTTGCTGGTCCCGCAGGGCACAGCCGGACACTCGAGTGTTGTCTGGGACTCCCCTCCTTCCTCCTTCAGCCCCTTGTCCAGTCATCAGCTTTGGCTCCGAAGCGCTTCTCGAATCCAGTCACTTCCTTTTGTCTCCAAGGCCACCAGCCAAGTCCCTGCTGCCCTGGCCTCCTGCTGCCATCCTCCTCCTGCAATCTGTTCTCCTCCAGGCAGTCAGGGGGATATTTTTAAAATTGCAAATCACATCCTGTCACTCTCCAAACTTGCCCGTGGCTTGTGGATCATCAACCTCAGAACAAAGCCCATATCCCTCCCTGCGGCCCCCCAAGACCCGGTCCCTGTGACCTCACAACAGTATCTTGCTCCACTTCTCCTGGCTCATCTGCCCCAGATACACCCACCTCTGTACTGTTCTGCCAACATGTCCAGCTTGTTCCTGCCCGCAAGACCTTTGTTCTTGTTCTCTCCCCATCCCAGCTGGCTCCTTCCTGTCCTTTGGGTCTCAACTGTGTCACCTCCTCAGGGCAGTCCCCTCTGATCACCACCCTCAAACTGTAATTGAAAAGTAGTGTCATGCCTCACCATCAATTATTTTATTCATTTGTGTGACATTTGACACATTTCTGGCCCCTTCCCCTGGACTATGAGCTCCAAGAGGGTAATGCCCTATTGGTCTCCGCCCCTGTGACCTCCATGCCAAACACAGAGGCTGACACACAATAGGTGCTCAATAAATATTTGTCTGATAACTGAATGAATTCATGACCTGCACCCTCTTCTCAAGCTGGAGCCACTTAAGACTTCCTATTAAGTGAAGTGAAGTCGCTCAGTCATGTCCGACTCTTTGCGACCCCATGGACTGTAGCCTACCATGCTCCTCCGTCCATGGGATTTTCCAGGCAAAAGTACTGGAGTGGGTTGCCATTTCCTTCTCCAGAGCACCTTCCTGACCCTGGGATCGAACCCGGGTCTCCTGCATTGTAGGCAGACGCTTTACCGTCTGAGCCATCAGGGAAGTCTCTAGGACAACCTATTACATCTTACCTACTCTGATGATGGCCAACATCTGCCGTGACCTTTTCCAAGGCTTTGATTAAATCTGTTTTGTCTTATAGCCCTGGGAGAGAGTGTGCTAACACAATCCTCATGTTACAGATGAGGGAACAGAGGACCGGAAAGGCAAAGCCACCTGCTCAGTGTCATATAGCCTCTATCTGGCAGAGCTGGAATGGGAACCCGGGCAGCCCTCAACCCCTGAGCAGAGGCTGGCTAGAGACCGTGGGAGGCCATGGGAGAATACAGAATTGGGATTCTGGAGCAAGGGGGCACTTAGAAAAGGGAAGGAAGGTGCTAGTCCTACAATCTAGGGAAAAGGTGAAGGGAGCAGGAAACAATAGTCCTCAACTTTCCCTAAAGCCAGTTACTGATTGACCAGGTATATTCAAGGAGAACATTCCTTAAGATGAATCTTTGGTAAATTGGTAGATTCAGTGAATTGGACATTCATGAACATTTTCCCTCCAAATCTGCACATTTCCTGCAGGGAAAGTGATTAGAGGTGGGATCATTCATATACTTAAGGGTGTCCCCATATGATTGGAGAGGGATGACACTGGGAAGGATGGAAGAACCATGAATTGACCTTATCATGGGAGTAATAGGGAGCCATGGAGGGTGTTGAAGCCTCTTCCTCACTTAACCAGCATTCTCAGGATCTGAGGGCTAGAGGAAGGGCCAGGTGAATTGAAGGTACATGTAATACTTGTCCTCACTCCTTTCCCAGCTTGGAATCCTAATTCTGCTGTGACACCCTGAGCATGTAACTTAGCCCTCTGGCCTCAGTTTCCCCTCTGTAAAACAAGAACTACTGTGTCACCTTCCTGGCTGGCACTCATTCAAACCTGGGTTTGCATTCCGGTTGGTCATGTGTCCAAACGCTATTGAACTGACTTTTCTGTCCTCTCTCAACAGTGAGATTAATCGCCTGGATTTGGGGCTGACGGTGGAGGTATGGAACAAGGGTCTCATCTGGGACACGATGGTGGGCACTGTGTGGATCCCCCTGAGGACCATCCGCCAGTCCAATGAAGTGAGTGGTAGGATGAAGGTTGGACAGGAGTGCCTGGGAGGCGCCCAAGAGGCCAGTGGTCTAAATGAGACAGGCCTCTCTCTCCATCTCCTGACAGTGTTCATGTAGGCGTTCAGGATGGCTGTGGCAGCTCCAGTCACCAGGCTCTAAAGTCCCTCCGTCTTGTTATTCTGTCTTTCTCCCCACGTGGCTTCCATCTTATGGCACAAGATGGCTGCTCACATATTACCATTACATCTGCATTCCAGTCAGGGGGAGGGAAAGGTAATAAGGGAGGGGGTTTGCACTCCTAATTAAGAGCCCAAACTGGAAACTGCTCAAGGCACTTCACTCACATGTTATTGTCCAGAACTGTCATGTGGCCCCACCTACCTACAAGGGATTCGGGAAAATATCGTCTTTAGCTGCACAGCCCCACTAGAAATGTATCCCTATGAAAGAGAGGAGAAGGGATATTGTGAGCAACTAGGACTTTATGCCCAGATGCGCATCAGAGAGGGAGGTTGCAGCAGTCCCAAAGAAGTACTAGAAAATAACCTTGGCCTCCTTCTCTAGCCCCCTGGCCTTAAATCTCACCCCCTCCACTTGGCCCCTAGAATCCTGTCCTGCCCTCCCTGCCTATCACCCTGGGAGGCCTTCCAGATAGCATCCACCAACTTTGCCAGCCTTATTTCCCCCACACTGCAACCTACACTCCTCACAGGCCCCACAGATGGCTTTTGAGCTTTCACATACGCTGTTCTCTGGGTTTCAAGTGTTCTCTTTTCCATCACCCTTAAGCCCAGGTCCAGTGTCCTCTCCTCCAGGAAGCCCCCCTGAATCCCTCAGCTCCCCTCCCCCCTTCTGGCCTTCCCTTGACTTTGTGGTGCTGGGAGTGTCTGTGTCAGACTCTGTGACTGTGGGCTTTGCAGGGATTGCCCAATATGGCCCAGGCTTAGAGCAGGCACCAAGGAGGGTTTATTTTTTAATGAGTGAATGGAAAGGGAAGAAAGGGGTGCAATAGTCCAGGCAAGTGATTCCAAAAGGAAGCCTTGTGGATGAACCACAATTTCCTCAGTGACCCCTCCCCCCAAGCGTGAGGAAGGCCTGGTCACCTGGGACAACCACGACCTATTGCAGGGGACCCCGGACTGCTCCCCTGACCCCTGCCAGCCTCTTCCTGGGACTACAGAGCGTTAGTCTCCTTTGAGAGATGAAGAAAACTGAGGTTCAGAGTGGACCCCACTGCTCAAGAGCTCATCTGCCTGCACCAAGGGGGACTGGTTCATTCACTCTGGGGGTTTGCTCCCAGGATGGTGGTAAGATCAGGTCTTTTATCTGAAGCTGAGCCTTCAGTAGGGATGAGGAGTGCTGTACAAGGCTGGTACCGCCGCTACCTGACCCTGCAGGCCCCTCTCTCCGGGTTCCCCAGACCCACCATGTTGCATTGAATTTGTGACCTTTCTTCCCGGTTTTCTTATCTGAAGTGAGGATGTGGCCCTTGTTCTTGGCATAAGGGTGAGATGAAGGGAGAGAGACATGTCACGTGAGAGTGGAGGCCCGCTGGCCAATGCACAGCAGATGTGTGACTCACCTGGCCTCACACGGGACCCTACCCCCTGTCACCCCACCCACCCCGCAGGAGGGCCCTGGAGAGTGGCTGACCCTGGACTCTCAGGTCATCATGGCGGACAGTGAGATCTGTGGTACTAAAGATCCCACCTTCCACCGCATCCTCCTCGACACCCGCTTTGAGCTGCCCTTAGGTGAGTGTGGCTGGGGAGGGATGGGGAGGGGAGGAACCCTTGCCCAGCCCCAGGAGAATGACCAGGCCTGGGTGGATCCAGAAAACCCTTCATGTCTAGAGCCGTACCATCCTGAATGCGCCCAATCTCATCAGATGACCCTTCATTCTGAGGATGAGGCTCCCCCTCCCCAGAAGAGACTCTCCCAGATCATAGTCAGCAGAGATGTGTGCCTGCTGGGTGCAGAGCACACTCCAGCTCCTGCAGGTCACCAATGGGCTGCCAGTGCTTTTCAACCTATGGGGCTCAGATCGAGCTGTCCTGGCTGGTCTTTGGTGAAGACTTAGGCTGCAGAAGTGAGCTGGATATGGAGAAGATACAGATAGAGGCAGAAAGACAAAGAGAGACAGAGAATCAGAGAGAGAGATGTAGAGATAAGCAAAGGCAGAGACACAAAGAAGCCTCTCTACCTTTCCTGGAAGCAGCTCAGTTCTCCCATGTCATCCTTCCAAGAATCCATGGCGTTCCCATCCTGGTAATGCTAGGATGCACCTCCTCTCCCATCTTCCATTCATCCCCAAGGCAGCTCTGGGTGGTGTGGTGGAGGGGGTGTTTCTGTTCTCCTGTCCTCTCTCCCTGCTCACTGGAGACCAGCCCCATAGGCGGGCAGAACACACTGGATGGAGGTTGAGGGGCAGGGAGGGGCTCCCAGGCTCATGGCCAGGCCTCTGCCTCCAGATATCCCTGAAGAGGAGGCCCGTTACTGGGCCAAGAAGCTGGAGCAGCTGAACGCCATGCGGGACCAGGATGAGGTGAGCGTTAGCATGGGGGCTCTTTCCTTCCCCTCTCTCTCTCCTTGTCTCCCCATGTCCTCCACCCTCTATTTCTCTCTCCACTTGTCTTCCCCTGTGTCTGTCTCTAACTCTTTGTAACCTGACTAAATTCTGTGACTCACGTGGTCCAGTCTCAAACCAACGATCGCATCAAGGAACAGACAGCCCACCAAGGACATGATGCTATCAATGGACTCAGGTTCTGTATTTACTAAATACTCTCAAGGAGATGCAGAGACCCCATTACAGTTCTTAAACCCCCTTTCTGCCCCTCATCCCTCAACTCCTCAAGTCACACTTTCAGGTTTTCTTAAAAATTTGCCTTCCCCACCAGTCCCTGCCCCTGTACCTGTTCTTCTCTGCCATCCCCCTTCTTCTGGGCTCTGTATTCTCACAGTTCAAAAACCCAGTGTGGTCCAGAAGACAGTCTTCAGAAGGTAAGGGCAGGGAAGAAAGAGCAGGCAAGGTTAGAACATTCTTTAGTGGGAGGCAGGGGGCAAAGGGAGTTTCACTCACTGGTTAGTAATTTTTGTCCAAACTCAGCTCTCACCTTCTTCTGTCTTTAGCTCCCTGCCTCAGTGTTCTCTCTTCTCTCTCTCTTTCTCCTCTGGTTTTTCCCCTCGTCTGTGTTTCTTTTTCTTTTTTTCTATATCTGTTTCTCACTGTCTTTCTGTGTGTATCTCTCTCCCTCTTCCTCTGTGGACAGCTGTATCCTCCTCCAGAGGGAGAGAACTTAGGAGGCGGGGAAAAGTCAAGAGGGAAGAGAACAGAGGGCCATATCTTCTGGCACCCCACTGAGATAAACCCTCTCTCCTTCTCTCCCCCTCAGTATTCATTCCAGGATGAACAAGACAAGCCTCTTCCTGTTCCCAGCAATCAGTGTTGTAAGTACTTCTCAATTCCTTCCTGGGCATCAGTTGAAACTCTCATCCTTGCTCCACCCCATGACTGTCCTCTGTAACGAATGGGTCACTCCCCTCCAATGGTATGGGTCCTAAGAGTGAACAGAATCCAGTCACAGTGTAGTGGAAAGAAGAAAAGATCTGGTACTTGGGATTGAATCTTGCCTTGCCATGAGGCCACAGGCATGCCAGGGTCTTTGTCTGATCCTTAGAGTTCCTCTCTTTGAAATAGGGGCATCTGATAGTCCCCCACATTCTGATCTTTTTTGGAAGAATGCAGGACATCTAGAGGGTTGAAAAGAACTTTGCAGAGTCTTCAATTCCATTCCTTAGGTCCTGGATGAGGACCTATAACTCATTCAGCAAACTTTCATGAGGCCAGCACAGACCCCCCAAGCAGCCCACAGTCAGACGGTGCAGACAGACAATCCTGCCAACACATGTATAATAGGCTCCTATTTTGTTAGATAAAGAAACAGAGGTCCAAGAGGAGGGGTGGCTTGCCAAGGTCACACACGTGGCAGGAGGCAGAGCCAGGGTTTGAACCCAGGTCCCAGGGACTCCGAGATATCTTCTCTTTCCACTGTGCTGTATCTTGTAATGATGATGATGGTCACTGTATTCCTCTGTATACGTCTCCTTCATCAAAGGCTGGACTTTTCAAGAGTGTTTATCCTCCTTGGTTTGCCCTGTGGACACTTGGATGCCTCCAGACCAGGTCTTCAAAGATCTAGGAGATGTCTTTCTCCTTAAGTGCCCTCCAAGTCCTCTGAGCTGGGGAAGTGAAAATTATAGTTTCCGGGCAAAACCCCTACCCATGACATTTTGCTCCCACCCCACCCTACCCTTCGACCTCTTTCTCCTTTTCCATCTGCTTCCCCATCCTCCTCTCCTCCCCTCTCATGGTCTCTCCTGTATCCGTCGTCCACCTCCCCCTCAATATGCCCAGGATATGTGATGATGGAGATTGGTGGAGGGAGGAGCTGGGCGACTGCAATTGAAGGACCCCATTCCTACACTCACTTGGGGTGTGATATGGAGAAAGTCCCTTGATTTCCATACCTGGGAAGGGATTACCACTGCTCTGAAGAAATTATAAACCGCCTCTCTGGTGAATGGGGTCATTGAAGGATTGTGGTGGGAGCAGGGCCAGGCAAGGTGGGGGCAGGAGCAGATGACACAGAGCACCTGGGCAGGTGACCTGAAGCCAGAGGTGGGTTCAATTTAAGAATGGAGACCTACCACCCAGCATTTACCTCCAAGTTCTCTTGGGACTGTTTTATCACCCTTATTTCACAAAGGAGGCAGCCGAGTGTCAGAGGAGTCAGAATTCTGGTCCAAGTTGTTTTTCTGAGATGCCAGAAGATGGGGGTGAGGTAGTGAAGGTGTAGTTCTCTCCCTGGTTCTGACACTCAGGCTGTGTGACTTTAGGCTGTTCACTCCACCTTTCTGAGCCTTGTTTCTTCACTTATAAAATAAAAATAGTTAAAATAAAAACTCACACAACAGGGATGTTTCAAAGCTGATTTCCAGTTCAGAGTTTCCTTCATTATCTGGAGGATGGGGAGGTGGGGGTAGAGGAATGAGGCGTGCTGACCCCAGACTTCAGAGTTGGAAAACTGGGTCCAAATGGCCTCTTTATCACTTCCTGACTGAGCTTGTGGTCTTGTCAAACAATGAGGATATCCTGCCTTCCTCCCAAGATGGTGAGTGAAGGTATGACACAAGTCAGTGGTTAAAGTGATACTCGGGAAAGATCCTCAGGGCAAAAGGGCATGGGGTCCTGGGTGGGAGGAGGAGATGGGGAGAATGAGGAGGATGGGGGAGCCCCCCTCCGCATGCCTCCCCCTCTGTCTGCTCCTTTTTATTATCTCTGCCCCTTCTCTTTGTAGGCAACTGGAATTATTTTGGCTGGGGTGAGCAGCAGAGTAAGTACTCAGCTTGATGTTCTGGGAGGCCACGGGGAGGTAGGCACCTCGGAGACCATGAGGCCCCCTCCCCTTTGATCAGGGAAGCGGGGAGCTTATGGCTGACACATTGAGGCCAGAGGACCGGCAAGACCGCTCTTGTGCCCTTCTGCCCCCCATCAGTAACATCTGTTTGAGGGTCATGATCTGTCTCATGAGGAGTGGGTCCCATCACTCGGGTGGGGGGATTCAGCTGGGAGGAGTGGGCATTTAGACAGGAGACCTGCCTGTCTCCAGCTGGGCACTGTGACCTCCCACCACCTCGCTCCCCATGTATAACCTCATCTCCTCTCCTGTGATTCCTTCCTCTTTTTGTCTCCCCATCTTCCTCCTTCACCTGGAGCCCTCCTCCAGCCCCAGTGTCACTCAGAGGCTGGTGGGTGGGGAGGGGAGAGGGTCTCAGACAGAGCAGCTGGGCAGAGAACCCCCCAGGCAGATATCACTCTGGAGAGCTCAGCTCCCAAAGGCCCCCCCCCAACACACACAGCTCCCTCCAAGTTGCCCCCAGGGAAAGGGAACAAGCCACCTCTCCCCAGACTAGAGGACTGTGTTCTCCCTAAGGAATAGTTCCCCTTTCCCTATGCCTTTTTCCAAGAAATCCAATCCTCTAGTCTGATTTCTACTTCCTGATTTCTACTCCATCAACTGGAGGCTCCTCCACCCCATCCCCACATCCTGATGGACAAGTTCCACCCCACCTTCCCTTCAGGATCAGGAAAGTGTAAGTTGCTCAGTTGTGTCCGACTCTTTGCGACCCCATGGACCGTAACCTGCCAGGTTCCTCTGTCCATAGAATTCTCCAGGCAAGAATACTGGAGTAGGCTGCCATTCCCTTCTCCAAGGGATCCTCCTGGCCCAGGAATCAGGAAAACTGTTTACAGATACAGCTGACCCTTGAACAACATGGCTTTGAGCTGCACAGGTCCACTTATATGTGGATTTTTTTCAGTAAATACTACTACAGTACTACACAATCCCAGTAGGTTGAATCCACGGATGCAGAAGTGTGACTATGGAGGGCCAATTATAAAATCACACGTGGATTTTCGACTGCCCAGAGGGTTGGTGTCCCTAGCTGTTGTGTTGTTCAAGGGTCAGCTGTATTTTGACCCGAAAGAATTTGTCAAAGCAAGTTGATCAGAAGCCAGTTTAGCCAAAATAGACATTTGGCAGACAAGAAGGCTTGGTCACAAGCAGTTTCACACAAACAAGCAATACAGTTAAAAAAAAAAAAAGACATTCTGTATTAAAACCAATTTAGCAAAAGCCTGTAACAATAATTGCGTTAAGAAGAGCAAAGACAATGGGGCCCAAAGCAGAGCATTTTGTCAAAACAAAAGTGGCTGAAAATGTCTTATCCAGAAGCAGGCAATTTGGTCAAAAACAATTTGGTAAAGAGCAGAGTCTGGGAAAAAGCATAAAGAATCCAACAGAGAGCAATCTTCCCCTTAAAAACTGATAATCTGTCAGAAAAAAAATCAGTTTGGTGAACATGCACAGAGTCTCATGTGATTTGACTGGAAATATTTCAGCCTGGTCAAGGGCAATTTGGTAGACTACAAACCCAAATAACTGTGTAGAAAACAGGTTGGTGAGAGGGGCAGTTTGGTAACCCTGCCACATCGTCCCCAGTTTCAGATGCCCCACTTCAGGCCTGAAGGTCCATCAGTTTTACCCTGAAGCTCATACATCTAAGTTGTGGAAATTCACATCTGTTTCTGCCTCTGACGCCAGCGCTGTCAGCACACAGTGCATCAGGTGATGATGGTGGGACGGCAGGGACAGGATGAAAAGCTCTCAGGTCACAGTGGCCCAAGTCAAATGAGAAACTGGGAAGCCAGAGCTATGCTGCTAAAGCCAGCACTGCTGCTAAAAATGAATTTAAGGTTCCTCTGGAGGCAAAATAGGGACTGAATCAGATAGCTAGTTCTAAGCGAAGGATGAAACTAATATTTTAACAGTTTACCATATTAAAAAATTTGACCTATATAAATATAGGCAATATAAAGAGATAGACTCTATTAGAGGGAAAAAAAATTAGAAAGTCAAAATAATAAAGCAAAAAAAAAAAATCTAGAAGATGAGCAAAAATACTTAAAGACATAAAAAAAAGCATAAGCCAGGGACTTCTCTGGTGGCCCAGTGGTTAAGACTCTGCACTTCCAATGTAGGGAGTACAGGTTCAGCTGGGGAGCTAAGATTTCAGATCAAAAAAAAAAAAAACAGAAGCAATACTGTATCAAATGCAATAAAGACTTGAAAAATGGTCCACTTAAAAAAAAATCTTTAAATAAAAAGTATAACCCACCCTCTTGGTGTTTAAAATCACCAGTAAGTTGATACCACAGCCTGGTATACCATGGGGTACCCAATTAGGAAGTTAATTTAGGGCAGGCAGCTCACTTCTTTTCAGCTCAACTATTGCTTTCCAAATAAATTGAGTCTCTCCTGTTCCCACCACAATTTAACATCCTTTGAGACTGTTTTCTTTTTACTGAGAAAGAAAATCTATTTTCTGTTTACTAAGGAAAGCAAACTGAACTAAAGTATTCTTTAATTCTTACTAAACACTTGGAGTTTGGCAATCCCACTGTGTTCCATTTGAGTGATAGATTCTGGGCTTGTGATGGTGTTGCCAACCCAATAATCTAATCTTTCTGAGGGAGACAATACCTTGTCAGAGCCCCTTCCTATACATGTGAGTTCAGGTCTGGGTCACCTTCCTAGGATATCAAGAAATCTCTGAAGGTTAAAGGGCATTTATACTCTACCTTGTCTTCCTGATAGCCCTCCAACTTCCCCCTAAGTTTTTGGGTGACTCTCATTATGGGAAACTCATTACCTGATGGAAAAACCCATATTGTTTTCAGAGAGCCTGGACTGGTCCATTCTCACATCTGAGCTGAAAGACACGTTGCAATTTGTTCCTGTCCTCTTCACATTGTAGGACCTACCCTGGTCCCCAGACTCTAGGTCCAATTTGACCCACGTACAGAAAGGCAGGGTTTTCACCTCCTTTATTCTAAAACCTATACCTCTATTAACATGACCCAAGATCCTTTATTCATTTTGGTAGATTCCTCTTGGGTTAGCAATCAGTGAAGACCCTCCTAAGTCTGAGAGACTGTGTTAGCCTCCATTGAGTGCTCTCTCTCTCTCTCTCTCTGCCTCCCTTCCTCACTCTCTCCCCTCACCTCCTCTCTCTTCCAGATGATGACCCTGACAGTGCAGTGGATGATCGTGACAGTGACTACCGCAGTGAGACAAGTAACAGCATCCCACCACCCTATTACACTACGTCCCAGCCCAATGCCTCAGTCCACCAATATTCTGTTCGCCCACCACCCCTGGGTTCCCGGGAATCCTACAGTGACTCCATGCACAGCTATGAGGAGTTCTCCGAGCCACGGGCCCTCAGGTAGTCACTGTGGAGTGGAGGATATGTGTGTGTGTGTGTGTGTGTGTGTGTGTGTGTGTGTGTGTGTGTCCAACTCTATCTCCTGGAGTGGAGAGAGGAATAGGAGGCTGGAGGGAGCTGGAGGCAAATAGGTCTAAGAAAGCAGTATCCATGCTTTCTTATAGGCAGTAGAAATTTTCTTTACCCAAAATCTTACCAAGAAAACTCCGCAAGCCTGATAAAAAGGGGTTTGCTTTGGTTGAAGGAGGAGAAGGAAGTCACAAAGCCTCTAAGAGTTTCCCCTGCAAAATGGGGGCTCCTTGGCACTCCAATTAAAAGCCCCTGGTCCCTGTGTACTCTCTAACTGCTCAGGCAAGGAGGTGGATGAAGAGATGAGCATTACCAGGGATGGGGAGGGGATGAGGGTGGTGTGAAACATAGTAATGCTAGGAAGGCTCCCAGCAAGCAGGTGGCTCATGGTCCTGGAGTGGCCCTGCTCAGCCTTCCTGGTGGCCCCTGACTCTGTGTTCCTGACCCGCAGGCATGGGCACTGCTAGTCAGGCATGGGCATGTGTCTGACTCTTGGAGACCTTATGGACCATAGCCTGCCAAGCTCCTCTGTCCATGGGATTCTCCATACAAGAAGACTGGAGTGGGTTGCCATGCCCTCCTCCAGGGAATCTTCCTGACCTAGGGATCGAACACACGTCTCTTACAAATCCTGCCTTGGCAGGCAGGTTCTTTACCAGTGCCACCTGGGTGCAGTGACTTAGGAGCTACCCCTTCTCAGTCCAGCCACCATCACTACTCTTTTCAAAGTAGGCTGTCCCTAGACCTACCTCATAGGTTGGTCCCTGGCTTACATGGGTGCAGTGTGTTGGCCCTTGAGCCCATGAGACTGAAACTTGTGCCTGCTGCTCCCCTCTTGGCGGACTTGATCTCCCCAGTCCTGGTTTCTTAACTGAACAGCAGCAAACATGATATTAAACAGGTTGTATATTTGTAAAGCACTTTGGGCGGTTCCTGAAAGTGCTGTGTAGTGACTGTTAGGTAAATAACACAAATAATAGTATTCGGAGCTAACTGGGTGCCCAACTCTGGTCCAACATTTTTCCTTCATCATCTTATTTCACTCTCTGGTTGGGAATATTATTGACTCCATTTCACAGATGGGAAATCAAAGCCCAGAGGGGTTAAGTCACTTGCCTGAAGTCACACAGTTTGTAAATCATCATAAGGACAAGTATTTGTGGTGAACCCACTGGGTGGCAAGCAGTGGCTTGGTGAATTACTGGTCATGGGTCTTCCAAAATGTTTGCTCCCCAAAGAATACATTTCCTTCATTAAAAGATGGGCAGGATGAAAATTTTGAGTGTTCTCTACTCTCTTGTTGAACCTATACTTCTATTAATGCATGTGCGTGCTAAGTTGCTTCAGTTTGTGTCTGACTCTTGGAGACCTATGGACCACAACCTGCCAGGCTCCTCTGTTCATGGGATTCTCCAGACGAGAAGACTGGAGTGGGTAGCCATGCCCTCCTCCGGAGGATCTTCCTGACCCAGGGTTCGAACACACGTCTCTTACAAGTCCTGCATTGGCGGGTGGGTTCTTTACCACTAGCACCACCTGGGAAGCCCAATTCTATTAATGTGACCCCTCAAATCTCTGTAAGATATTAGATCAGGGTCTTCCCTGATGGTCGAGCAGTTAAGACTCTGCACTTCCAATGCAGGGGTTGTGGGGGAACTAAGATCCCAAATGTCTCATGGCATATGGCCAAGAAAATTAAAAATAGAACATATACATAAGTAAATAAATAAGATATTAGGCTCAATTCACACATACACCAGGGCCTCCGATTTGTGTGAGACTCTGATATAGCAAAATTGGAGGTAAACCCTGTAACATAGGTCCAGGACTAGGCTGGGGCAAGTGTGGTACACTTGAGGTCGCCTCAAGTACAAAATTTAGAGGGTGCCAAAAAACTCAGTCATCAAGATCAATATGTCAATGCAATATTTTAAAAAATCAAAATGAATGCCAAAATAGCCCATGAAACAAAAATTCACCAGAATATATCTTCTTAAGAGTGAATTTTGTTGTATGTAAGTTACACTTCAGTGAATTTTCTAAAAAATCCATGCTGAGCAAAATACACAGTTTTAAGTAAAGGCAGGAGCTGAATCAGGAGTCAGCCGCACCTGCCTTATCCTGATCTTGGTTCTGCTATGTCTATAAGCAAGAAAAATAATGCTGGTTAATTGAACAATTATTAAGTTCCAGGTTGTTTTTTTTTTAATTTATTTATGAGACTTCCCTGGTGGTCCAGTGGTTAAGAATTTGCCTTGCAGTGCAGGGGATGTGGGTTCAATCCCTGGTCGGGGAACTAAGATCCCACATGCCTTGGGGCAGCTGTGGAAAATGAAGCAGAGAGATTAAGTGACTTTCTTAAGATAACCTAGCTATTAAGTGATTGAGCCAGAATTTAAACCCTGTCAAGCAGACTTCTGAGTCCATTACTGCAGCCATAATGCCACACTGTCTATCAGCCCTAAAAAAGACACCTGGGAACCCACAAAGTTAGCCTCCCAAGGTCCTGCAGCTGGACAGAAGTGGTGTTCTTTCTACATCATCAGCAAGGACATCCACCAAGGAGATGGTCCATTCTCTCTGCTCCCAGCAGCATCTTAGAACCACCCTTGTGTTGACCACATTCTGGCTGATTCATGTTGATGTTTGACAGAAAACAACAAAATGCTGTAAAGCAATTATCCTTCAATTAAAAAATTCAGGGGCAAACCTGGTATTAAACATAGCCATTCAGCCTCCTGAACGGCAAGCCTTCTCCAACTCTTGACAAAAACGTTAATGATGTAAACAAGTGTTTACATCCTGGTTGAGATTTGGAGAAACCCTCAGAATCACTTTACTTTGAATGCAGTAAGAAAAGAAATCTTAAATGGTTTCTCTTTGTGCCATTGAAGTAAATGAGCTTTCAGAGTTGTGCCATTCAGCATGGCAGCCCCAAGTGGCTTTTTAAAGTTAAATTTTAAATGCTGTGCACTGTGCTTTGTCGCTCAGTCATGTCCGATTCTCTGCAATCCCATGGACTGTAGCCCGCCAGGTACCTCTGTCCATGGGGACTCTCCAGGCAAGAATACTGGAGTGGGTTGCCATGCCCTCCTCCAGGGAATCTTCGCAACCCAGGGATTGAACCCAGGTCTCCCGCATTGCAGGTGGATTCTTTACCATCTGAGCCACCAAGGAAGCCCACATTTTAAATAATAAGTAAAATAAAATTTCAGTCCCTCCATCATACTGGAAGCTTTTCAGGTGCTCAACAGCCATGCACGTATGGCTACTATGTTGGATAGTATGGACAGAAAACATTTCTTCTGGACAACACTCTAGAGAGTTTGGGTAAAATAGAAGTTGAAGAAAACCTTGATAAGCTCCCTACTCAGTCTTTTTTTTTTTTAACTTTTATTTTCTTGTTTCTGGATTTGCTGGGCCTTTGTTACTTTGCATAGGCTTTCTCTAGTTTGCAGCGAGTAGGGGCTGCTCTCTTGTAGCTGTGCTCTGGTTTCTCGTTGCATTGGTTTCTCTTGTCACAGAGTGCAGGCTGTAGGCGCGAGGGCTTCAGTAGCTGCAGCGTGTGGGCTCTAGAGCTTGAGCTCAGTAGTTGTGGTGCAGGCGCTTAGTTGCTCCACTACATGCGGAATCTTCCCAGACCAGGGATCGAACCTGTGTCTCCCGCCTTAGCAAGTGGATTCTTATCCACTGCACTACCAGGGAAGTCCTCCCTACTCACTCTTTAGCACCATCCAGTACAATATTTTTTTGCAGGTATTTAAACAAGTTTTACGGAGAAGGCAATGGCAACCCACTCCAGTGTTCTTGCCTGGAGAATCCCAGGGACGGGGGAGCCTGGTGGGCTGCCGTCTGTGGGGTTGCACAGAGTCGGACACGACTGAAGCAACTTAGCAGCAGCAAACAAGTTTTATGTTAAACTTCCTTATGTTTTGCATATACCATAGAAAGTTCAGGTAGTTTATAAATGACATGGGTTAGAAGGAACTTTTTCCAGAGCATTTTTGGATGCAAGTAGAGATTATCATAAGAAGTAAAGTAACTCAGAAAGAGAAAGACAAATATTTAATATATGATGTCACTTATATGTGAAATCTAAAACATGACACAAATGAACTTACCTACAAAACAGAAACAGAATTGCAGGCATAGAGAAGAAACTTGTGATTGCCAAAGGGGAGAGGTTTGGGGGAAGGAGGGGGTGGGAGTTTGGCTTAGCAGATGTAAGTTATTATATAGAGAAGGAATAAATAACAAGGTTCTACTGTACAGTACAGAGAACTATATTCAATATCTTCTAATAAACCGTAATGAAAAAGAATATAAAAAGAATGTATATGTATAACTGAATCACTTTGCTGTACAGCAGAAATAACACAACTTTGTAAATCAGTTGGGCTTCAAAAAAGAGAAAATAAGCTTGAGCATTTAGTCCAGCATCTTTATTTTTTAGGTCCAAGGAAATGAAATGACATACTCAAGGTAAACCACTTAGTGATATAAGAGGGAGTAGAATTAGTCTTACCCTAGATTTAGTCTAGCATCCTTCATTTAACTCCTTTGTGTGTGAGCCATCCTGAAAACAAAGAACTAGATCCCTTTCTGTTTGTATTAGTGACTTCCTTATTCCAAATATCTTCAGAAGCATTCCTGTCTCCCTAACAGCCTCTCCTACCATTTTTGCAACCACTTCATTTGTAAAGCATCATTCACTTGCATATTCAAGCTGGCTCAGACTCAAGCAATTATTGGAACAAAGTTTCAATGTATGGGAAACAGCTGAAAGGAGAGTAAGATATCAAATATAAAGAAAGTATGAGCTCTTCTAGTAGGTGGAAAAGTTGTCCCTTGGAGGAAAAAAGCAAAAGAATACCCATCTTACAGATAGGGAAACTGAAGCTCAAAGAGTAGGAGCGAGTTGCCTGGGTCTCAAAGCAGGGTATGCACAAAGCTGGTCCTGGACCGGATCCCATTTTGTGTGCATGGGCTTGTCTTGTCCTTCTCTGGCCCTGGGTGTGTCGGTGTGTACCAGGGAAAGTCTGTTTATCATAAGTATTCCTGGGATGGAATGGGGGGTGGGAATGGAAAAGGGGGAGCCCTCTCCACTCTCCCCATGAACAGGTCACACAACAGAGAGTGGGTGTACAGGCAGAAACAGCCTGACAGTGACTCAAGACACCATCCCATGCCACCCTGGTCTTGCTGCCCAGTGCTGGACACTGAATGTCCCCAGAGGAATAGACATTCCATCCTGCAGCTCAGGGCTTGGCTTAAGAGAGGGACACAACTGGATGCCCTGGTAGTGGGAAAGGGCAAGGTGGGTTTCCTGGAGGAAGGTGCCTGGGAGCTAGCCCTTGAAGGATAAATGAGGAGTCTGAGGAGAAGAATTCCAGGCAGAGAAAACAGCTCAGCTAAAAGTGGACTTGGTCAGATCATACAGGGAGGTTCTTGGTGGCTAACTCAATGGGATCCAGGAGAAGCGTCTGGAATCAGAGTTGTGTTGGCTCCCAAATGTCAGAGCTGGGGTGGGAGGAGTCTTGGGGACCATCAGTCCTACCATCTTGCGGTCCGGAGCGATTTACATGGTGCCTGGTGTCACAGGTGGGCATTTCCAGACCTGTGTGGGGATCCTAGTCCTAGGCGCACTCCTCACTTGGGAACCCAGAATGTGCTGGAGTGGACTTTGGGAGTATTCACCAGCAGAGGGAGCTGGGAGTCTGTTCCAGCCCAATAATACCTGAGGCTTCCCCCATCCTTGCTGTCTACAAGGACAGGCAATGAAAAGCAGTCAACCACACACATAGCTGAGCGAATAAGGACAAGGGGGAGAAACCCTTGTTTGATTCCTAAAGCATCCCAGGGGCTGGTTAAGAAAGAGGATCCTAGTCACTGAGAGTGGAGGAAGTGTTTAAGGCAAGGACCACTGTTTATTCAGTGTCTGAATGAGTGGTTAGAAGGGGCTGAGAGGTGGCCTATGTGTCTGCCCTCATGCAGATATTTTTTCCTGGTTATGTTGAGTGTGATCCAGGGTGCATATAAGGAGCATATAATGTGGATGGGGGTAGGTTTGACCTGACTAGAGGTTGAAGGAGACTCAACTCACCCAAAGAAGTGCTATTTCAGTGGGCACCAAAAGAATTTTCCAGATAAAGCAGGCAAGGAAGGATGTTCCTGGGGGAGCACAGCAAGTGCTAGGGCCCAGTTTTTGTTTAGTTGCGTTCTGAAATTTTTGTGACCCCATGGACTATAGCCCACCAGGCTCTTCTGTCCATGGTATTTCCCGGGCTAGAACACTGGAGTGGGAAGGAATCACTTTCCTTCTATAAGGAATCTTCCTGACCCAGGGATTGAATCTGTGTCTCTTGCATCTCCTGCATTGGCAGGCAGATTCTTTACCACTGGTCCAGAGGTGGGAGCAGTTTAGGGTGTTGGAGGGACAGTCAGGAGGTCAGTGTGGCTGGAGCAGGGGGAGTGAAGGTAGGATGGAGGCAGCTGAGGGTAGGGAAGTTGGAGGGCCTGGGCCACACAGAGGTGCAGGGCATGGCATGGGGTTTTAGAGAATCTGTCTGCGATGCGGGAGTCCTGGGTTCAATCCCTGGGTCGGGAAGATCCGCAAGAGGAAGAAATGGAAACCCACTCCAGTATTCTTGCCTGGAGAATCCCATGGACAGAGGAGCCTAGTGGGCTACAGTCCATGGGGTCGCAAAGAGTTGGACGTTACTGAGCGACTAACTTTACTTTTATGGTAGAGTTTGGAACAGAGGAATCTGTGATTGGGTTTATGATTCCGATAAACCCCTTTGTGGCTTTCATGGAAAATGCTAATGTCCAGGAGAGAAGTGGACATTGAATAAGACAGCATCTAATGGAGATGGCAGAGCCTGGACTGACGTGGGGCCCAGGATGCAAGGAATTGGACGCATTACACATATGTCTTTGAGGTGGAGCTGAGGGAGCCTGCTGAAGGATCAGCTATGAGTGGAAGTTGGGGAAAGAGTGGAGACAGGGAGTCCTGATGAATGGAAGGGGCTCAAGAGGGGGAGGACCAGGCTGAGGCGGGGGTAGGGGAGACATCAGGAGACAGGGGCAATTATGTTTGTTTCAGGAGCGCTAGGTCTCCAAGGGGGCTGTGACAGGGACACTCATTTGGGGTCCTCAACATGTGGGTGAATACTTAACAGCTTCCACAGTGCCTGGATAGGCACACAGTAGGGCACTGATTTTTGTCATCAATCTGATTTTATTGCCTGCCCCCCAAGACAGTCAGCGACCTAAGAACAGGTGTTTTGTCTCTTTGGTTTATGGCTGTGTTTCCCTGGTGCCCAGAGGTGCCCCAACAATGCTGGGAATAAAGGGAATGGCCAACCCAGGGAATGACTGGGTGAGGGAACCTGTGTGACCAGAGCTGGGATGGGCAGCAGCGCTGTGCTCCAGCCCCTGAGCCCTGGCCCAACCCTGTAGCCCCACAGGCAGCAGCCGCTATGCCTCCTCAGGGGAGCTGAGCCAAGGCAGTTCACAGCTGAGCGAGGACTTCGACCCGGATGAGCAGAGCCTGCAGGGCTCTGAGCTAGAGGATGAGCGGGACCGGGACTCCTACCACTCCTGCCACAGCTCGGTCAGCTACCACAAGGACTCGCCGCGCTGGGACCAGGATGAGGACGAACTGGATGAGGAGCTGGATGAAGAGCTGGATGAGGACCTGGAGGACTTTCTGGAGGAGGAGGAGGAGCTACCTGAAGATGAGGAAGAGCTGGAGGAGGAGGAGGAGGTGCCAGATGACATCCGAGGCTATGCCATGCGAGAGGAGGTGGCTGTGGCCGAGCCCAAGGACTTCAAGCGTGTCAGCCTTCCACCTGCTGCCCCCGAGAAAGAGGACAAGGCCCCAGCCATGCCCATTGAGGCCCCCGACGTACCCAAGGTGGCCCCTGAGCCAGCTGTGCCTGAGGAAGTTCCTGCATCTGAGCAGAAGCCTGAGGCCCCCAAGGCAGAGGAGAGGTAATGGGAAGGGGTTGAGGGTATCACAAGGTCACAGGGTCAGTGGTGCCATGATAGGGTCAGTGTAGACCTGGGGATTAGGGAAGAGGGCTGTCACAGAGTCATGGGTCTAGGATGGGATAGGAGGGTATTGGAGGTCAGAAAGGGCTCAGTGGGGTCAGAGTGGGTCAAGCAGGGTCATGAAGGAGTCTTGGAAGTTGTGAGGGGCTGGAGGGCTTTCCAGGGTTGGAGAGGTCACAAAAGCATCAGAAGAACCTTGGGCAGATAGGATTACAAAGTTGCAGAAGGTCCAGGAAGGTGGCAAGGGGACCCAGGGGGACCTGAAGGTGTCAGAGAGGTGATGGGCATGTGGGAAGTGGGGAGGATAACTGAGGATGGTCGGAGGGTCATGGGTGGGTCATTGTATCTCTGAAGGCCAGGGAGGCCATGGAGGGCCCAGCATCACTTAGACAGTGGAGGGTGGAGGGAGTGCTGGCCCTGGAGCATCACAAAACCCCTTGCCTCAGTTTCAGGCCACGAGAAGATGAGGAAGGCCAAGAGGGTCAGGACTCCATGTCTAGAGCCAAGGCCAACTGGCTGCGAGCCTTCAACAAAGTGCGGCTGCAGCTCCAGGAGGTGAGTGGCAGCAGCAGCAGGCTCACCCTTAGCCTGGCCATGCCCACGCCTCACCCATACCCATGACCAGGCTGGCCATGCCCATTTCCCCACTCCTTCCAAGCCCCAATCTACTACTGTGGTCCTTTCCCTGGCCCTGCTCACACTAGCGCATGCCACCCACTTCTCCCTTCCTTAGCCCCACCCATGCCTGCCCTGGCTCCAGCCCCACCATTCCCAGCTCAGCGCCTGCCCAATCTGATTCCTCCCTGGCCCTACCCATGCCTACCTACTCTCTGGTGCAACCTGATGACTCCACCAAGCCCTAGTCCAACCTCCCCAGGGCAGCCCTGGACTTCTAAGTGGGGAAGAAGGAGAGGTGAACTAGAACCTAGAGCTGAAATTAAGCTGAGAGCATGGCTATGGCCAAGTTCAGGGGCCAGGTTCATGGACAGGGATAGAGGTCAGATAGGAACGGATGTCAGGGTTGGGGCAGCAGCCAAACATTAGCTCAGGGTTAGACTTGGTGTTAAGGGAAGAGGTCAGTGCTTGGGGTCACACTGGGTGTCAGTGTTGGGGTTAGGGCAAGGTCTGAAGTCTGATCAGTATTGGAAAAGGAATTAGGTGAAAAATAGAATTAATGTCAGAGTCAGGATGACTGTTCTAATGGGCAGCAGGAATAAGCCCATTCATTCACTGACTGCTTTATTCATTCAGCCTTCTCTGGACTGGGGACAGAGCAGTGTTGTGATCCAGAGCTACCTTCCAAACTGGGGTGAGGCTGGCAGGAGGAGGAGATCCTAAACAGACTCCCAAAGTCTCATCAATTATCAGAGCTACAAAAGTTTCAAGTCAAATTTCTTATCAGTTGTGCATGGCACCCCACTCCAGTACTCTTGCCTGGAAAATCCCATGGACAGAGGAGCCTGGTAGGCTGCAGTCCATGGGATCGCTAAGAGTCGGACACGACTGAGCGACTTCACTTTCACTTTTCACTTTCATGCATTGGAGAAGGCAATGGCAACCCACTCCAGTATTCTCGCCTGGAGAATCCCAGGGACGAGGCAGCCTGGTGGGCTACCGTCTATGGGGTCACACAGAGTCGGACACGACTGAAGTGACTTAGCAGTAGCAGTGCAATAGAATTTTCTTTTACTATACATTCCCACGGCTCTAGATTCAAAGAGTAGCAAAGAATATACTGTGAAAAGGCTATTGACTAACTTTCCCCAAGTCAGCAAATTAAATGAAAAATGCAGCAGCTACCCTTGTAATGAAACTAATAATATGACAAGAAAAAATAAACATGAGTGGGACCTCTGGGTTTCATAGAAGGGACATAAAGGTAATCTGGCAATCAGGAAAACTCAGTGAAGGAGGTGATACTTAAAGTGAAGTGATATTCAAAATACTTTAACAGTATTTTAGGAGAAAGTGCCAGACCATTTTCCCTGCCCTGCCCACCACCCCACCCCCTGCCCCCATTATGCCACCGTTTAGTTGCATGGTGGGAGGTGTTGACTTTGGGTCTACACTGAGACCTAAATGATAGATGGAGGCTGGTTGAGAATGAAGGTGGGAAAGCATACAAACAGGTGGTGCACCTTCGGCAAAGGTCCTGGGGCATGAAATCAGATACTCAAGTGAGATAATCAGATGATAGGATCTTATGAATGAGAGCCAGCCTCTAAGAATTCCAGGACTATAGAGCATGAGCTGTTGCTTAAGATGATGCTCAAAAAAGTCCTCCATTTTCACAGACAAGGGGACTAAAGTTCACTGCAGTTGGTGGCAAAGAGTATCTCCTTTCTTCTCATTTTACAGATGGATAAATTGAGGCCCAGAAGAAGTCAATGAGCTCCCTAAGGGTACACAGTGAGGACTAGGACCCAGGCTTTCTGACTCCCAGCACAAAGGGGAGACGGTTGTGGGTGTGGTACCTGTGCTGACCTGGGAAGGAGCAACCACACTGACTCTATCTATCTGTCCTGCAGGCCCGGGGAGAAGGAGAAATGTCCAAGTCCCTGTGGTTCAAAGGCGGGTGAGTAATGGATCTTGGTGGGGAGAAAGAGGAAGTTTTGAATCCAGAGCCTGAGGCTGGTTTGCACCATAGCCTCAGCCCAACCAGAGCAGGGAGAGATTCCATTTAGACAGAAGACAGATTGAGCATGAGTGAAATAATGTAGCCACTGTCATAAGACACTCATAACCAGCATGAGCCAAAGACAGTAACACATCAAATCCTCACAACGAACCCATGGGGGGCCACTACCCCTATTTTACAGATGAGAAAACTGAGTCGAGAGAGGCCTTGCCCAAGCCACTCATAATTCAAGACCATTTCCCCTAGACAAAATGTAAGGTAAAGAAGAAACCCACTTCCTGCATGATACAGCTGCAACCTTGGAGTGAATTTTTTGCTTCAATTCTGCTTTTACATTTCTCAGATTATTGCTACAGCTGCTGGCTGTTTCATGACACTAGCTGTTCTTACATGGAACATTTTTCATGTCTAGTTTCTAAGTTACTGATTTTCCAGGGTGCTTTTTCAGCATTTGTGCGTTCCAGCACAATTCAACCCTTAATCCCTGGGGAGATTAAGTGAGGTTATAGGATTCGAAAGATGGTTGTAAATTACACTAATATTTTAAATGGCAGCTGGAAGGTTACTACTTTCCCCGGTACATACTTCACAAACAGAGGCAGGGAGACAGAAGCTGTGACTCCCAGGTGGGCAAGTGTCCCAGGTGGGGAGCCGTGGAAGCAGAGTCTGAAAGTGGGGCTCCTGTGTGCATGATTTATGCAAGAAATATTCTCAAGAGTGCTTCCCTCACAGGCAGGGCCAGGCAAGGGAAGCAGCCAAGCAGAGACAACGTTCAGACGTCTCCAAGCCTCTGTCTGATCCTTCAGGGAGTGCTGGTCCCTGAATAGCACCCCAGGGCTTGTCCAGGGTCATTGGCCACAGGCATCACTCTCATTGGCCAACGGGAACATTCAGGAGAGGAACCACACCTGAATTGTCTCCGGGATGAGTGCGTCTCTCAGTAAAGTGAATTTGGACAGGCCGCTAGGCATTTGCCACAGCCCTCATTCCGATTCACCAGCTACACCAAAGCTGCAGAGAGAAAATAGCACATATACCATTTCCTGTTTCCTCCTTCCCATGGGCTTTGAAATCCCTTCTTCCAGGATAGACTTTAAATATGCACATATATTTCCAATTTTGAGCATAAAGTTTTCATTGATTTCTTAAATACATTTTTATTTAGATTTGTCTTAATTCGAATTTTCATTGAATGTGGGCAACTGCATCATCTCCCCATTCCTCAGACCAGGAAGTTAAGGCCCAGTGTCTTTGTTTCTTAGGGCTGCCGTAACAAACCTCCACAAACGGGGCCCTTAAAACAACAGCATTTATCCTCTTGTGGTTCTTGGAGGCCAGAATTCCAAAACCAAAGTGTTAGCAAGGGTCATACTAACATCTGTAGGGGAGAATCCTTGCTTTTCTAGTTTCTGGTAGTTAGTTGTTGGAAGTCCCTGGTATTCCTTGGGTGGAAAACGAGTCACTCCAATCTCTGCCCCTATTATCACCCCACTGTCTTCTCCTTGTGTGTCTTTCTTCTTAGAAAGATGCCACTTCTATTGGATTAGGAGTGAATCCTACTCCAGTATGATCTTGCCTTAACTAATTACTCCTGCAATGACTGTTTCCAAATAAGGTTCCATTCTGAGATACTGGGGGTTAGGTCTTCAGTGTATCTTTTGGGGGGACATTATTCAACCCTTAATACCTGGGGAGATCAGGTGTCCTCCCCAGGGCTAAGATGATGTCTGTTGAAGGAAGGGGGACTTCCCTGGGCCCTTGACGTCCGTGGTTGTCTTGCAGCCCTGGCGGTGGTCTTATCATCATCGATAGCATGCCAGACATCCGCAAGAGGAAGCCGATCCCACTCGTGAGCGACCTGGTGAGTGCCTGTGCTCTCCCCTCCCCCAGCAGAGCAGCCCTGCTCAGGCAGTGCTCAACCTGTACAACTGCCCATGGCAGGCCTGGGGCTGGGGGCCGGCAAGGCATTCTCTGAGACTAATGTGATCTGATTTCTATTCTGTGTGCTGCGTGGACACTTCATTCAGGCCATGGTGAGTGATGGCAACCCAGGCCCTTGAATATCCTCCCCAGGCCCCCACCCCGCACTGGGATCTTCCAGCTGGCCCCCAGCACATGGGTTCTGGGGAGGGAGCCTTGCCATGTCCTACAGTTCACCAGTGGGGAAGAAAGCAGGTGACTCCCCACTTTTCATGCTGTGGCTGGTGGTTTTGTTCTGTGGCTGGTGACCATGGCCAAGTGTAGTTCCCCAGTCTGGTCCATGGTGGTGAGGGATGGCTGAGTCAGAAATGTGGAGCTACTCCCCTTCCAGGGTCTCTTCTAACCTGGAGCTTCTGTTACTTCCCAATTCTTTTTTTTTTGCCATTCTTGCTCTCACTGCTATGACCTGTTTCCTGTTTGTGGCTGTGCCCTGAATCGGTGGTTGGTGGCCTCAAACCATGGATTCTGTTTGCGGTGATAACCCCTGGGTGTCAACGGATCCTTTTGACACCCTTGGTGACTTCCCTGTTTCCAGTCCCTTGTCCAGTCCAGAAAGGCAGGCATCACCTCGGCCTTGGCATCCAGCACTTTGAACAACGAAGAGCTGGTGCGTGGGGCTCTTTTTCCCAGATTGGAGGGTGGACTGGGCTGGGGGCTCCTGGAGGAAAGGAAGTGGGGTGTGGCAGAGACAGGCACTCCTCACTTTACAGAATTCGACAACACAGGAGCATAGTCTATGCACCGGAACCATGGATTCCGACAGTGTGGAGGTGGGGGAGGGACCGGGGACTTTACCATACTCAGCCAGCCCAGGGAAGTAGGGGTGGGGGGAGGGAAGCCAGTGCCCCCAGGTTAGGGCTCTATGTCACATGCCTTGCTTCCCCCCAAGAAAAATCACGTTTACAAGAAGACCCTGCAAGCCTTAATCTACCCCATCTCGTGCACGACGCCACACAACTTCGAGGTGTGGACGGCCACCACACCCACCTATTGCTACGAGTGTGAGGGGCTGCTGTGGGGCATCGCGCGGCAGGGCATGCGCTGTACCGAGTGCGGTGTCAAGTGCCACGAGAAGTGCCAGGACCTGCTCAACGCAGACTGTCTGCAGCGTGAGTGCTGGATGCTGGCGGGAGCGGAGCTGAGACCAAGGGGCGGGACTATTAATAATAGAGGCGGGGCTCTGACGAGGGGGCGGGGCTGGGGCGGAGCTATGCTCCTGGATGGTGTTGGGGAGTATGGGGAAGGGAGGTCGTAGAGGGGTGGGGCAGGACTCAGGGAGGAGCTAAACTGTACACTATGCAAGGGTGCTCGTGCGTGCTCAGTTGTGTCCAACTCTGCTACCCCACGAACTGCAGCCCGCCAGGTTCCTCTGTTCATGAAGATTCTCCAGGCAAGAATACTGGAGTAAGCTGCCATGTCCTTCTCCATGGATCAAACCCACGTCTCTTGTGTCTCCTGCTTTGGCAGGAGGGTTCTTTACCACTAGCGCCACCTGGGAAGCGAATAAACTGTACAAGGGGCGGGCTTAATGGGAGGTAGAGGTTTTTCCACGGAGAAAAATGGATTATGGTTAGGGTTAACTCAAAGGACAGAGAGGACTCAAGTTGGGCAGAGGAGTCAGAGAAGGGCAGGGACTTGGCGAGGGCTGGGGTCAGAGCAGGAAGGGACTCACGCGGCCAGGAGGGGCTAAGAAAGGGGGTGGGGACTTTAGGGCGAAAGCCCTGTTTGGGGGAGGATTCAGAGAGCTAGTAGGAGCTCTGGTATCTCTAGTGCTTCCCAAATAGCTCAGTGGTAAAAAAAAAATCCGCCTGCCAACTCAGGAGACTCGGGTTCGATCCCTGTGTCTGGAAGATCCGCTGGAGAAGGAAAATGTGGGTTGCCACCCACTTCAGTATTCTTGCCTGGGAAATCGCATGGACAGAGGAGTCTGGCGGGCTACAGTTCATAGGGTCTCAAAGAGTTGGCCACAACTGAGCACGCATTGCTATTTCTAGCTTGAGGGCGGTGACTCACCTGAACCCGGTATCCGTGGCAGCGGATGAGGAAGCCCTGGAGTGAGAATCAGGGCTGTCGCTTCTGGGAGGGGGTGCACTGTGGAAGATGACGCCTGTCTGCATCCGTCCGCAGGGGCGGCGGAGAAGAGCTCCAAGCACGGGGCGGAGGACCGGACACAGAACATCATCATGGTGCTTAAGGACCGCATGAAGATCCGGGAGCGCAACAAGCCCGAGATCTTCGAGCTCATCCAGGAGATCTTCGCGGTGACCAAGACTGCGCACACGCAGCAGATGAAGGCGGTCAAGCAGAGTGTGCTGGATGGAACATCCAAGTGGTCGGCCAAGATCAGCATCACTGGTGAGGCCGCCGAGTGGGGGAGGGGCTGCTACGGGGTCCCATCTTACCTCCTGTGCTCCCTCCCACACTCCTTTTTTCCCTTTGCTACACATATCTGAGGGTTTCCGTAACTTTCTCATGGCTGTGTGTATGCGTTTGCGCCCACAGTTGGGCATATATGTCTCCAAATGTGTGTGCATGAAACTATCTGGGTGCGTCTCGGTTGGTAGACCCTAGAACCAGACCTGAAGAAGAGATGAGGGCAAGCAGTTTATCTAGGAGGTGAACCCAGGAAGCCCCCAGGAGTATTGGGAAGTGACACCAGGAGGGAATAAGTCCTACCAGGTGGCTCTAGTGGTAAAGAACCTGCCCGCCAATGCAGGAGACATAGGAGATGCAAGTTTGATTCCTGGGTCGGGAAGACCCCCTAGAGGAGGGCATGGAAACCCACTCCAGTATTCTTGCCTGGAGAATCCCATGGACAGAGGGGATGCAGGGCTACAGGCCATAGGGTCGCAGAGTCAGACATGACAAGCGATTTAGCAGGCGCTCAGGGTGCCAGCTAGCAAGCGATGTAGTGGATGTAGTGCACACCTGCAACCACTAGAGGACAGTATTGAGCTCCCAGACCCGAGAAGTCCTTCCCAGGGGCTGGGGCCTTGTAGTGTTTATCCATTCCTCATCCTCCTTGGGATTTCCCGGGAAACAGATGACAAGATGAGGATTTCAGGGCGGATGGGTATCCGGGATGTTGTCCCAGAAAGTCCCAGTGGGAGATGGAGACGTGAGGTGGGAGGTAAGAAGCTCGGAGGAGGATGCCAATCAAGTCATACTGTGGGCAACTGGCGGCTCAGCCCTTCTGGGGACTTTATGGGGGCAGTGTAGGGCATACGCCTGAGTGATCCGCCCCAGGGGTGACCCTGGGGCACCTTAGCCTTCTTCACTGGGTGAGGTTTCCCCAGGTTGTTAAAGCGCGAGGACGTCGCGCATGCGCAGTGGGTATGCTTGCGGCTCTTGCGGCCCACAGTCCTCGTCATAGGGGTTCCCTGAGGAGCCTGTGGAGGGACTGTTCTTGGCCTGCCTACTCCTGGAGCCCACATTTATATTGTTTTGTGTGTCTTCCAGTGGTCTGTGCCCAGGGCTTGCAGGCAAAGGACAAGACGGGATCCAGTGACCCCTATGTCACCGTCCAGGTCGGGAAGACCAAGAAACGGACAAAAACCATCTATGGAAACCTGAATCCCGTGTGGGAGGAGAACTTTCACTTGTAAGTGTCCGGCTGGGGCCCCCCATACGGAGCTTCCTGTTGGGGCAGCTGAAGGCGGCGGGGGTGGAGCGGGGCGGGCTTCAAGAGCCCTGCCCCGACCTCCTCCTCCGCTCTGCAGTGAATGCCACAACTCCTCAGACCGAATCAAGGTGCGCGTCTGGGATGAGGACGACGATATCAAATCTCGGGTGAAGCAGCGGTTCAAGAGGGAATCCGATGACTTCCTGGGTCAGACGATCATCGAGGTGCGGACACTCAGTGGCGAGATGGACGTGTGGTACAACCTGGGTGAGCAAGGGAGGGGTTCGGTGGGGGGGAGGGGAGGAGGAGTCCCAGGCAGCCAGCCAAAGTGGGGAGCCCGGCTGGAGGGAAGAGACTGTCCGGAGGTGTTAGTCTAGGAGCCCAGTCTAATGAAAGAGGCAGGGTCTGTGGGACCCCATCTGATGAGGAAGGCAGAGTCTGTGAGCCCCGTCTGATAGGAGCAGGAAGCACCCAGCCTGAGAGGGTGAGCAGAACCTAGGCATCTCTTACTTCAGTTTGGGAGAGTGAGGGAGGGACAGAATCTCCATATCCCATTCTGATGCGGGAGGCAGAAACAAGACCAGAGGATCCTAGTACAAGGAGAGAGGCACAGAGCCAGGCATCTAAACTAAGAAGGGGAATTGAACTTTGAGAATCCAGCATAAGGGAAGAGGGAAGAGGTAGATTTGGGGATTCCTAATCTGAGAGCGGGAGCTATAGACCCAAGAACTCTAAGAAGATGAGTAGAATCTGTGAGCCCAAACCAAGGGCAGAGGAAGAACCCCATTCTGAGAGGGGGGGAGCAGAGTCTCGGAACTTCTTAGTTTGGTTAGAGGAAATCTAGATCTCCCATTCTGACGGGGGAGGCAGGAAGCAAGACCTGAGGATACTAGTCTGAGGAAAGAGGCACAGATCCAGGAATCCTGTTTAAGAGGATAAGTAGATTCTGGGGAGCTTGATCTGATGAGGAAGACAGAGTCTGAGAGCTCAGCCTCAGGAAGAAGCAAGGCTCTGAGTATAAAGAAGGAGATGCAGACCAAGGCATTTAATCTGGGAGAGGAAACAAGATCTGGGATCCTAGTTAGAAGGCAGACACACAGGGCTTAAGAATTCTAGTCTAATGGGAGAGACACAAGTCTAGGGAGCCAATCTAAGGAGAAACTCCTAGGCCTTATCAAGGAGTCTGGGAGGCCTGCAGTTATGCATACGTGAAAATAGCCCGGGGCTATATTGGGAAGTTCTGACACTGTCATCATTTCTGCTCTGCAGACAAGCGGACTGACAAATCTGCTGTGTCAGGTGCCATCCGGCTACACATCAGTGTGGAGATCAAAGGTGAAGAGAAGGTGGCTCCATACCACGTCCAGTACACCTGTTTGCACGAGGTAAGGCCCACTACTCCACCTTGCCTTTGAAGTTCACCTTCATCTCCCACATTCCGTCCACTCACTATTCCTTTCTGCCCCAGCTTCTTCTTCCTCTTTCTGACCACACCATCCACACTCCTCTGGGCCTCTGAGACTGTCCCCCATGCCATTCTTTCTGCTCAGAAAACTCCTCCCCATCAATCAAGTTCCCTCTTCAGGCCCCCCTTTCCTGGGAAGGGGAATGGACTCCCACCAGCAAACTCCAGGTCTTCCATCTGTCTCAGCCCTGAACACTCACAGTTAGGTTCTTTGTGCCAAGGTTTGTCTCTTCTAACTGCCTGGGGGTTCCTAGAGAGAACTCAGTTTGTTGATTGAATGGATGAAAGAGTGCTGAGTGGATAAAAAGTGTGTAGAAAGATGAAAGGATGGGTGGATGGATGTGTGGTTGAATTGTTGGAAGTACAGATGAGTTGAATTGGTGAATTGGGGGTAGTTGGACAGATAGATGATGGATGAAAAGATGGATGAATGAATAAATTGATGGGTGGATAGATGGGTGATGGATGGTTGAATGGGTTGATAAATTATTAAATGGAGAGATTAAGCTGTGGGTAGTTAGATGGAATAGATGGATGTGTGGTTGAATTAGTTAGAGGGAAGTTTGAGTAGATAGGTGAATTTGGGGGTTGTTGGAGTGGTAGGTAGGTAGGTGAGTGGATAGATGAAAGGATGGAAGGAAGGGTGGGTGGATGGATGTGTGGTTCAACTACTGGAAGTATAGATGTGTGGATGGGAGAATTTTGGAGTAGGTGGGTGGATGTGTAGATGCACAGACAGGTGGGTGATAGATGGGTGGATTGATGGTTGATGGGTAGAAGGATAAATTATTGGATGGACAGTGAAGTTGTGAGTAAATGTATGGGATGGATGGACGTGTGGTTGAATTATTGAAAGAGTGGATAAGTGAACAGGTGGGTTTTGGGGTAGTTGTATTGATGGGTAAATGAACAGATGGATAGCGAGATGGATGGATGGGTAGATGGGTGGATGGACAGACATACTGATGGGTGGGTGTGTAGTTGAACTGTTGGAAGGATGGATGAGGGATAACTGAAATTTGGGGTAGTTGGATGGATAGATCGGTGGTGGATGGACCGAAGAGATGAATGAATTAGTGAGTAAACAGATTGGTGAATGAGGTAAGCTGCCCTCTACCTGGGATCTCTGACCCTTTGGGTCCCCTTATACTCTTGCTGACACCTTCTTCCTTGTGGTGGCAGAATCTGTTCCACTTCGTGACAGACGTGCAGAACAATGGGGTCGTGAAGATCCCAGATGCCAAGGGTGACGACGCCTGGAAAGTTTACTATGATGAGACAGCCCAGGAGATTGTAGATGAATTTGCCATGCGCTACGGTGTCGAGTCCATCTACCAAGCCATGACGTAAGGCTGCAGGCTGAGGTGGACATGAGGTGCAGGAAACTGGGGGGAAGGGGTGGTGCAGGAAACTTGGGGGGTGGGGAGGGGTGGTTACCAAGAGGACACTGGCAGATGTGGAGTGGAAGGGGCTCTTGGGAGGGGAATCCAGAGAGAAGGTGAGTGCGGTTGGGGTTCTGTAATTTTCCTGGAGGCTAGGGAAGTGTCATTGTGGGGACTAGAGTGACAAGGATGAGAGCTGGAGATAGAGGCAGAGATAGGGCAATTCAGAGAAGAGACAGAAACTCAGAGGACAGAATCAAGCAGAGGGTAAGGGGATAGTTTGAGGGTTTGGGGGGCTGTCTTAGAGGCATTCTGGGGCCTGGACACCAGACCCAGTGCTTCCCATTCCCTCCTACCAGCCACTTTGCCTGCCTCTCTTCCAAGTACATGTGTCCCGGGGTGCCTGCCGTCATGAGCACCCTGCTTGCCAACATCAACGCCTATTATGCTCACACCACCGCCTCCACCAACGTGTCTGCCTCCGACCGCTTCGCCGCCTCCAACTTTGGGGTCAGTTCCAGGAGCAGAGGCCTAGAGATAAGGGAGAGCTTGACCCTGTGCTGGTCAGGCCTCATGTGACTCCCAGATCCCCAGTCTGGACCTCACTTGCTGTGTGACTTTGCACCATTCAGTTCCCCTCTCTGAGCCTAATTTTGCCCCTGTGTTGAATGGAAATGGATGTTATGAAGGGTCAGTTCAACAGTGGGTGGGATGTGCGTAGTGTATAGCAACCACTTAGCCAATCTGTCAGCCAACTTTGGCTGGTGCGCTTGATCCCCAAGTCCCTGCTTTTGCCCAACCTCCTCCTCCACCTCTTCCTCCTCCACCTCTACCTCCTCAGAAAGAGCGCTTTGTGAAGCTCCTGGACCAGCTGCATAACTCCCTACGGATCGACCTCTCCATGTATCGGGTGAGAAGTGCACGTGTGTCGATTCACTTGCCACATGCATGTGTGTGCCTGAAGGGAACTGCTACCAGCAAGCATGCATATAGGAGGACGCAGCTTAGTATGTGGAATGTGTTCCTCCAACACGTGTATACATTTGTGGGCAGCACCTGCTCAACACGTTTAGTACATCGAAGAAGATACCCCCAGTTACTTCAAGATGTTCTCAATTGCCCCAACACACCTCTTGAAACTTGGAGGCTCTTGTGTCTCCCCTAAAACATGATCTCCCATCAACCCCTAGCCTTTTTCCATAACCCCACCTCCCTTCCATAGAATAACTTCCCAGCCAGCAGCCCAGAGAGACTCCAGGACCTCAAATCCACTGTGGACCTTCTCACCAGCATCACCTTCTTTCGGATGAAGGTAGGTAAGGGGACCTAGTTCCATTAGCTCTCCGAGAAGGATACTCCAGGACTCCTAGGTCCTAAACAAGTAACATTTTGTCTGGAAAGTAGGGCCCTTTCTCAGTGACCCTGTGCTTTCATATTGCTACATCATTTCCTTAAACACAGATCCACCTGTAGCCACTTTATGGGTACCTCCTGTCCCAATTGTGCACAACCATGCCCTTCTCCCTTCTTCCCTCCAGGTACAAGAACTCCAGAGCCCACCCCGAGCCAGCCAGGTGGTGAAGGACTGTGTTAAAGCCTGCCTCAACTCTACTTACGAGTACATCTTCAACAATTGTCATGAACTCTATAGTCGAGAGTACCAGACTGACCCGGTAAGGACCTCAGATGAGGCAGAGGGGACCAGGGGGCTCCAGCTAGACCCTGGTCTGAGTCTCACTTCCCAAGTGATTTAACTCTTCTCAACCTCCATATCTTCCCCTGTAAAATGGAGTCTTAAACCCACACCTCAGGATTGAAGAGGAAATTCAATGAGATGCAAGCTTTAATAAAATATAGCTAAGTACTCAGCATCTGGTACACAGTAGGGGCTCAATCAGTTTGGTTTTAGGGGCTTCCCAGGTAGCTCAGTGGTAAAGAATCTGCTTGCCAATGCAGGAGCCACAGGAGTCAAAAGTTCAAACCCTGGGTTGGGAAGATCCCCTGGAGGAGGAAATGGCAACCCACTCCAGTATTCTCGCCTGGGAAATCCCATGGACAGAGGAGCCTGGCAGGCTACAGTCCATGGGATCGCAAAGAACCAGACATGACTGAAGCATCTGAGCACAAACTTAGTTGAGTCTGGCATAGTACAATGTGCCTGCAATAGAGTCCCTGTTCAATAAATGTTGAGTTGAATTGAATTTCTTCAGTTCAGTCTTGAACTCAATTTATTTGAGTATTTATTTATTTATTTGAGATCTTTCAATGCATTGTTTATTTATATAATATCCCAAGATTGTCAATGAGGTTTCAAGGAGCTTATTCTCTATTGGGGGGGAAATGTATAAATTGGAAATTTACAACCAGAGTTATTAGCACTGGGATGGAGAAATCACAAGAGGCTGTGGTAGCTGAGCCCTTGCATCAGCTTGGGCTTTTGATAAGAGATAACACATAAGCTGAATTCAGCTCAATTTTCTTTTATTCTGTTCATTTACATTCAGATGACTTGAGTTGAAATCAAGTTGCTCTTAACTGGGTTGGGATGAAGTAGATTAAACTGGATTGGGTTTAGTTCAATTATTAATATAATCAGTTTAGATCTGTTTATTTCTATTCACTTGACTTAAGTTAAAATTGCTCTAGGCTAATTAGGTGAGCATCACCAAGTTGGACAGAGTTGAGTAAAAATTTATTTATTTTCATTTAGTTTACTTGAAATTGTTCTTGACTGGGTTGAATTGGCTTGAGTTAGGATGAGCTCAGCTGTTGGATTAGGTATAGTTGAGTTCAGTTGAGTCGGACCTATTTCAGTTGAGTTTAACTACCAATATCCTCGTTTCCATTGATTGACCAAAGTTGGATTGAGTTGGCCTGAGTATGTTAGGTTGAGATAAGTAGGTGAAATTGGATTGGGTTGACTTGGGTTGAATTGAATTAGATTACTTTAGGTTGGATTGAGTTCAAGTTGATGTATTTCCATTATTCTGATTTAGATTGATGTTGATCTTGGGCACATTGGTTAGGTTCAATCCAATTGGATTCATCCAAGTTGAATTCAGTCCTGTTAAGTTTAATTCTATTCACTCAGTGTAATTGGCCCTGTTCCACTGAATTAACTCTGAGAACTGCCATCTGTTAAGCTAAGTGGTCCTGATTTGCATTTATCTTGATTCTGTTGGTTTAGTGGGCTTGAGTTTGTTCAACTAAATTCAGTTCCACTTATTTTTATGAGTCTAATTAAGCTTCGTGAGCTGTGTGGACATGAGCTCTCTTGGGGCCTGTTTTGTTGTTGTTTCAGTCGCTAAGTCGTGTTTGACTCTTTTCGACCCCATGGACTGCTGCATGCCAGGCTTCCCTGTCCTCCACTGTCTTCCAGAGTTTGCTCAAACTCATGTCCATTGAGGCCAGTTTACATGAGTTTAATTCCTTTTCAAGAAGACCTCCCACCTGAATCATACACATGTTAATTGGGCCCTTCCTCCCTAACCTCCTGCCCCTCAGTAATGAACTGTCTGAGCTCCCTACCCCTGAACCCTTTGTGACCAACATCCTCACTGTTCTTTCCAGGCCAAGAAGGGGGAAGTTCCCCCGGAGGAACAGGGCCCCAGCATCAAGAACCTCGACTTCTGGTCCAAGCTGATTACTCTCATAGTGTCCATCATTGAGGAAGACAAAAATTCGTACACTCCCTGCCTCAACCAGTGAGTTCTGTGTCTGTGTAATTAATTATCTGGAGGTGGTCATGAATGTGTGTCACAATTTTGTGTCTTGTATGTAAAGGCAACCCTATCTAATTATATGTGAAATGTGTATATGGGGGCAACTGTGGGTGTGGTTGTGCATGGATGAAATACAGCATAATTTGCAAACAGAATTGTGCGTATGTACACAACCACTGGTCTAGTCAGACATGTATTTTCTATGTGTTGATGTGTGTAACAGTGTGTACATGTATATATAATTTTATGTATCTGTAGGTTCATAAATAACAATAGTGTTGCTCGACTATTCCCTGTGTGTTAGATACTCTACTAAATCTTTTGCATGTACATTGCATTATCTCTTACATGTGTGAATATAATTTTGTGTATAGTTGTGGTCTGTGGGTTTAATTGTTATTTGTGTACTGCTGCTGCTGCTGCTGCTGCTAAGTCGCTTCAGTCGTGCACTTTAATATGTGATGTGAATTGCATAATTATGTATGAATGTGCACACAGTTTTGGTTTGTGGCTTTACATGTCTGTAGAATTTTCATCTGTGTTAACTGAGTGAGCTATTGTGTTTTCTTGCTCCCTGAAGTGAATGCTAGAAGGGCTCCTGACTCTGGAGTGCCAGCATCTCTTGGTTACTTAAATATTAAGTTAAGATCAGGGATTTCGGATGAATAGACCAAAGGGTGGATGGATGAAGGGATGTATGGACAGGTGAATGGAGATGGATAGATGAATAGATGGATAGATGAACAGACAGGTGGATGAATGGATGGGTGAATGAATAGATGGATGGATAGACAGATGGCTGGATGGATAAACAGATGGATTAATAGGTGGATGAATGAATAGATTGGTGGACGGATGGTTGGGTGAGTAAAGGAATGAATGCAGGAATAGATGGATGGTGAGATGGGGGGATGGGTGAATAGACAGATGGGTGGGTGAATGGATGGGTAGATAGATGGATGAGTGGGGTAATGAATGAATGGAGGGATGGGTAGGTGGAGGCTCAGAGAGAAGCAGGCCTCAGTGCGGAGTCACTTAGCAAGTCAGTGGCTATGAGTGAACTTGAATCCAGACCCCTTGCCTGTCCCACGCTACCCTCTGGTACTGGAAAGGCCAAAGCAGCCTGTGCCATCCGGCTTCTGTCTGCCAAGGTGTCATACTTTTATGACCTCACTAGGTTTCCCCAGGAATTGAACGTGGGTAAAATCAGCGCTGAAGTGATGTGGAATCTGTTTGCCCAGGATATGAAGTATGCAATGGAGGGTGAGTGCCCCCCACCCCCACATCTCCCAGCCTGGAAACAGCAGTTGGCTGTGCCTCAGTGTCCCCACTAAGGTTGTGAGTTCCCTGGCCCCTCATATTGGAGGTCAGACCTCAGTGATGGCCAGAGTGGGCACTACCAAGGCAGAGAGTGGTAGACACCTCCGGCTAAGTTGCCCCCTTGCTTTCCCCACCAGAGCATGATAAGCATCGCCTGTGCAAGAGTGCCGACTACATGAACCTCCATTTCAAGGTGAAATGGCTCTACAATGAGTATGTGGCTGAGCTGCCTGCCTTTAAGGACCGAGTGCCCGAGTATCCTGCGTAAGTCCCCTGTCCCGAGCCCAAGCCAGAACTATAGTGCTGACAGCTAGACTGAGGTCCCGGGCGGGAGAGTCAACCTCCTCCGAGTTCTGTGGGCATCAGACAGCTAGACTGAGGTCGTGGGCGGGAAAGTCGACCTCCTCCGAGCTTCCTGGGCATCAGCAGGGCACAGGTGGGCTACAATCCCAGTGTTCTCCATTCTCAGCCATTGAACTATGGACTTCTCCAGCCTGACAGTTAATGGTCAGAAGATCCAGGAACCATGCTGAGCAGTCCCACTTGTCCTTTCCCCTTTAATCCTTTCGCCAATTCTATGAGACAGGAGTATTGTCATTTCTACTGTGTGGATTATGAAATAGAGGATAAAAGACTGAAAGACTCGCCCAGGGTGATGTCCAGTTTGTGGCAGAGCCAGAGTTTGAACTCGGGATGTCTCACTCTTGGCCTCTGTTGGAGACTGGGATGGTCACCATTTACCAGGACCTGCTGTGTGCTCTATCAGGATCTCAGAGAATAAACCCACTTGCCCAAAGGCAGTTTATCCACCAGGATCCCACATATCTGGGGCTTGCTCTGACAATGGTCATTCAGTCATTTCAAGGGTGAAGTAGGAGGGGAGCTGGGGAGTGGCCACCTAGGCCATAGGGTGAGTCTGAGCAGAGGATTAGGGAGACAAGAGATGGTAGGGCCCCATCTTGGCTCTCCATTCCAGGTGGTTTGAGCCCTTTGTCATCCAGTGGCTGGACGAGAATGAGGAGGTGTCCCGAGATTTCTTGCATGGAGCCCTGGAGAGAGACAAGAAGGATGGGGTAAGAAAACTGATCCACCACCAAGCTTCCAGTCTGCTCACAGTGGCCTCACTACTTCTGGGGTCCAATTTGGGGGCAAAACTGCCCTTGGGATGAGGCAAGACTCTGGAAAACATGTCCATCTTTGTCTCGTTCACGGTGTTGATGGGTCTTTTGTTCCTCTAACAAATGAATGAGAGTTTATCAAGCCTGACCTCTCCCCCTGCATCCACCTCTAAGTCTTGGCTCTGAGTTCACCTTGCCCACTATCCATCTCACTGTCATCCCAGGGCATTCTGGTTCTCCCTGTGGAAAGCAGGAGGGTTGGACTCTGGGGACTATCTGGCTCTGACCTCTCCTCCCTCCATCCTCCTTTCTGCTGCAGTTCCAGCAGACTTCAGAGCATGCCCTGTTCTCCTGCTCCGTGGTGGATGTCTTCTCCCAGCTCAATCAGAGCTTTGAGATCATCAAGAAACTTGAGTGTCCTGACCCCCAGATTGTGGGGCACTACATGAGACGCTTTGCCAAGGTTTGGGGGTGTGGATGGGGTCCAGGTGGGGGATGGAATAGGGTCAAAATTGGGGTTGGTGTTGAGGTGGGATTGAGGTCAAGGTTGGGGTTGTAGATATCACTGGTATTAAGGTAGGGCTTGATGCCAGTGTTGGGATTGGTCATGCCATAGACATTGGAATTGTGGTTGGAGTTTGGGGTTGGGATTCGAGGTTGGAGGTTGGGTTGAGGTTAGGGTTGAGGTCATTGAGATTGGAGTTGAAGTTGCGATCAGGGTTTAGGTTGAGTTTGAGGTTGGGGTTGAGGTCAGGGTCATAATTAAAGTTGGAGTTGAATTCGGACCTGGGGTCAGGGTTAGGGATGAGATTGAGATTTGGGTTAGTTTTTGGGTTACTGTTAGGACTGGGACTCAATCAGACATTGAGTTTGGAGTGCGTATTGGGATCTATATAGAATGTGAGCAGGTGTTGGGGTGAGTTAGAAGGTTGGGGCCATTGACCTGGGGTTGAAGTTCAGTTGGATTGACTTTAACCTGGGGTAAAGTTGAGGATTATAGATAGGAATTGGGATTCAATTTGGAACTGAGTTATGCTTATGCTTGCTGCTGCTGCTGCTACTGCTAAGTCGCTTCAGTCGTGTCCGACTCTGTGCGACCCCATAGACAGCAGCCCACCAGGCTCCACCATCCCTGGGATTCTCCAGGCAAGAATACTGGAGTGGGTTGCCATTTCCTTCTCCAATGTTTATGCTTGGGGTTAGGTTAATATGACTGTTGGGTTGCTCTGAAGAGGAGCTATGTCTATGTGAAACAATCTTCTTCACTGGTGTCGTCTCCCCTTGGTCACGATACTCATTCTGGGCGGAGAATTCGCCCAGCCTGGTGGTCCGTCTTAGGTGCTAGCAGGGATTCAGGTTCACCCCTGACCTCACTAACGGTTCTTATTGGGCCCACCTAACCCCAGCTCCTCATCTCACCCACCCTCTGTGTCCTCCCCAGACCATCAGTAATGTGCTCCTCCAGTATGCAGACATCATCTCCAAGGACTTCGCTTCCTACTGCTCCAAGGAGAAGGAGAAAGTGGTGACCTGCGGGGGTCCCTGTCCTCTTTCCCCCAACCCCATTCTGTACCCCCAGAGCATCCTTCCCTGGGCTCTGATACCTGTGTCTGCATGTATGTCCAGCTGTGTGTGTGTGTCTCTGTGTCTGACTGTGTGAGTCCAGGGGGATCCGCAGGTGAGGGGACACATCTTCAATGTGTCTGGTTGTTGTGAATGAAGCCCTCAGGGAGTATGTATGTGAGCTTACAAAGTTTTGAGCCCATGTAGAAGAATACTGGTGTGTGACAGGAACTCCCCTTTCTGCTAGTCCCGGAGGTCCAGCCCTTCTGGACTCACCAGCTCCAGCCTACCCAGAGGGGAAGTTCTCATTCCCACTCTTGATCTCTAGAGATCCCCCCAGAACTCCCAGGGACCTGATCCCAAATGCTGTCTTCCATGCTCAGATGACTTTATGGGACCCCAGCTTCCTCCAGACACAGACCCTGTAACCGTCTGAGGTCCCTGGCAGTGGGGGTGGTGGTGGTGGGGGAGGCCCTGGGGAGAGGTCCTGAGCCCTGACTCCCTCCTCTTTTCCCATCTGCAGCCCTGCATCCTCATGAACAACACTCAGCAGCTGAGAGTTCAGCTGGAGAAGATGTTCGAAGCCATGGGAGGGAAGGAGGTGAGCCAGGGCCCAGGCGGGGTCACTATCATCCCATGTCCCTGCAGGCCCGAGCGTGTACCTGATGAATTCCGGCTCAGCGACTTCATCAGACCCAAGCAAGCAGCTTAACTGTCTGAGCCTCAGTTTCCTCTCCGGCTCCTTTCCCCTGAATTGGATGGGAAAATGCCCCATCCATGTGGATGCCCTATGAACCTGACCTGATGTTCCTTCTCCCTCCTCAGCTGGATGCCGAGGCCAGTGACATCTTGAAGGAGCTACAGGTGAAACTCAACAACGTCTTGGATGAGCTCAGCCGGGTGTTTGCTACCAGGTGGGGGCATCTCCAGAGCTGGGAGCGGAAGGGAGGGGACAGCCCCCAGCCTGGGGCATCTGGAGACTCAGCAGATGTAGTGGCGAAGACCTCAGGCCCTTAGGAGCTATACAAAGCTGAGTTCAAGCCTAGATTCCCTGCTTACTACTGTGTGGCCTTGGGTGAGTTGTTTAACTTCTCTGAATGTTAGTTTACCCATCTATAAAGTGGGGATGATGATAACAATGTGAAAGTGTTGATCACTCAGTTGTGTTCGACTCTCTATGACCCCATGGACTGTAGGCCGCCAGGCTCCTCTGTCCATGGAATTCTCAAGGCAGGAATACTGGAGTGGGTTTCCATTCCCTTCTCCAGGGGCTCTTCTGACCAAGGGATTAAACCCAGGTCTTCTGCATTGCGAGCAGATTCTTTACCGTCTGAGCCACCAGGGAAGCTCAGATGGTGAAGATGATTAACAGTAGTACCTGAGTAGGACCATGTGATGAAATAAACAACACAAGTAAATATCTTAGCCTGATGCCCAATTCTGCTATTAAACCCCACTCCTGTTATATGCCGTGGCTCTCTGATGCTGGTGATAAAAGGTCCACAGATCAGCCTCATCCTGCCCTTCTTCCAGAGGCCAGGAAAGTCTAATCTGAGGTCCTCCTCTCTGTGTCCCCAGCTTCCAGCCGCACATTGAAGACTGTGTCAAGCAGATGGGTGACATCCTCAGCCAGGTGAAAGGCACAGGCAATGTGCCAGCCAGTGCCTGCAGCAGCGTGGCCCAGGATGCTGACAATGTACTACAACCCATCATGGACCTGCTGGATAGCAAGTGAGCCAGGCTGGGTGGACTGGGTCCACAGGGAGGGATCTAGGGTGGGGCCTCAGTAACCTTGGGGCTGGCCTGGAGAGGATACTCAGGGCATGCTTGCTGGGTGGTGGTTGAATGGTTTGGATGGGCTGGTGAGCGGAGGCATGAAGAGATGGAAAGATGGGTGGGTTAATGATTAGAAGGATCAGTGGGTCAATATTTGTATGGATGAATGGATGGTAAAAGACATGAGGGATGGGTGGGTGGATGGATGAGTAGATTAAAATAAAAATGCTTAGAAAGCTATATGGAGAGTATATGGATAAAAGGATGGATGGATAAATGGATGGATGGAGAGTTGGGTAAATATTTGGATGGATGAATAACTGTTTGGAGGATGCGTATATTGATGTATGGGTGGAGTATGGACTAAAGGAAAGAAGGGAGGTAGGAAAAAGTGATGGTTGCTGTTGTTCAGTCACTAAGTCATGTCCAACTCTTTGCAACCTCATGGACTGCAGCGTGCCAGGCCTCCCTGTCCTTTACCATCTCCTGGAGTTTGCACAAATTCATGTCCATTGAGTCAGTTCACTTTCACTTCACTTTTTTCAAAAAATTGATAGAGGAAGCATTAGGGTTGGGGGAAGGATGATTTGGTGGAGGGTAGCTAAGTTGTTGGAAGGATCATGACGGATTGCCCTCTGTCAACCCCATATAGCCAGTCATGAACTCTGTTGTTTTCCCTCTCAAGATTGTCCCCTTCCCTAGCATTCCCTTCTTCTCCTGAGCATGGCTCCAGCCCCCTCATAGTCCCTTGTCTCCAACCTTCCTATTCTAGTTCATCCCCCACTCTATTCATTCAAATAGAAAAATCTGGCTCTCTCTCTTGAACACTCCACAGCTCCCCTATTGCCCTCATGCTAAGGCCCAGGCTTTTCTCCTAGATTTTGAGGCTCCTTCCCAGTCTAGCTCCTGCTGATCTGTCCAGCTACCATCCACTCTTCTCCCTGTGTATCACACACTGCAGCCCCATCAGACCACTTGGGGTCTGTGTACAGGCTCTGGACCCTCTTGCATGTCCATGGCATGCCTTCCCACCTTGCCCATGTAGTGAGGGGAAGGGGTTCCTCAGGTTGGGACCATCTGGGCCCTTTCTCAGACCTATCCCTTGCCCCCAGCCTGACTCTCTTTGCCAAAATCTGTGAGAAGACGGTGCTGAAGCGGGTGCTGAAGGAGTTATGGAAGCTGGTCATGAACACCATGGAGAAGACCATCGTCCTGCCACCCCTCACTGACCAGACGGTGAGGCCTGCAGGGGGCCAGAGGGGACACCTAGGCCGCCTCCTCTGTGAGAACCCAGAGAGCTTGATGTCAAAGGCGCTGGGGGCGTAGAGGTCATCAAGGCACAAGGGCCATTTGAGGGTCCACCAGAAGGACCTTTCAGAAATCAGAGAGGTCACACATGGGTGAAAAGGGTCAAAAGGTCATTCAGGGGTCAGTTATTTAAGGGTCAAAGAGGTCAAGGAAAGAGACGTCTAGGGGATATAGGGGTCATAGGAGGAACAAGTGATTATTTAAAGGTCAGAGATTACCCAGAAAATAGAGAGATCAGCTTGGGCATCAAGGCCACCCATGAGTCACAGAGGTTATAGGGGTCAGTGGGTTCATCAGGGAGCTGTGAAGGTCAATCAAGAGGCAAGTAAAGGAGATACCCAGATTTCAAAGATCAGAGGCCAATAAAACAGAGTTCCAGGAGATCAACCAGAGGTTATAGAGAGCACCGAAGTGAACAGAGGTCAAGCAGAGTTCAGTGGTCATCTGGAGACCAGGACCGTGCCTCTGGGACTCTTCTGGGAACAGCCCAGAGATAGTGATCTGCAGGGTCAGGCTGCTGGGTAGGGGTGGAGGGACTGTGTCATCTTCAGAGGGGTGTGGCTGGGTGTCAGGGCCTAAGGACAGTGAGGGCATGTGGTTAATGGCACAGCATAGAGTGGGAGGAAGTTTCTGGGTGAATGAGGGAGGCGTGGGAGGGGCGGCGGTGGCAGCCGAGAGGCAGTGATGGTGGGGGAAGCTGGGGACCTCCAGCTGCCCGCCCGCCCCCCTCCACCCTGGACTGGGCTGGGCTGGGACACGGGGTCCGCCCTTTGGTGCCGTCTCCGCCCCCTCCCTGGCTTTTCCGGGAGACTCACGGTGACTTATTCCCCCCTCCCCCACCGCCCCGCCCCCATCACGGCTGACAGATGATCGTAAGTAGAGGCCCCTCTGTCCGTCTGTCTGTCCGTCCGCTCTGTGTCTGGACTCGGCCCACCGCGTGGCTGCACCCCCCTCCCAGCGCCCCCTCCTCACCTACTGGCCCCCCACCCACTGTCCCACCTTCCGCCTAGATGTGCCTGTGTCTGTCTGGGGCGGGGCATGGGGGCGGGGCCGGGAGGGAGGGAGGCCACGCCCCACCCCGCCCAATCATAAGTACGGAGGAGGGGCCTTCCACCTTCCAAAACCCGGGTCCACCACCTTCACATCTGCTCGCATGATTTAGTTAGAATTCACCCTTGCTGCCATACTGAGACGCCACCAGGATATCTGGGTCTCTCCCTGAAGCTAAAAGGATGTTCAAAGTCAGTGGAGCTTCTCTGACCTCCCTTTTCCACTCTGAACTGTTAGTAACCGTACGAACTACACCCTCACCACCCCGGTTCCCAAAGCTAGCTGATCAGCCAGACAGCACCATCACCCCTGCCCACCCGACTCCCACCACACGTGCTAACACACAGGAATCCCAGACAGGCACCCAGGTGGGGACAATGTTGTGACTCCTTGGTGTCAGGCAGACTTGGCATCAAATCTCAGCCCAGCCGTTTTCTCTGTGACCTTGGGAAGTCACTTCACCTCCCAACCTCCATTTCCTTGTCTGGAAAAAAAAAAAAGAGGTTAATTGTAGCAGCTCTCTGAGGGTTGTTTTCAGAACCAAGTAGGATGATGTGTTCAAGTGCTGAACTCAGTGACTGACTAAGGCAGTGCTCGCTAAGTTAGAGCTAATATTATTGGTAGTGGTGGTAGTATTTAGACACATAAAAGAGCAGAGATCAGTTAGAACCACTCTGGAGTCCTCTTTTTGGGCAAGACAAGGCTGTTACTCAAGGTTTGTCAAAAATTTGCTAGGGCTCATCTCACTTCTTGTGGCTGCAATCTGACTGTACCCACATGGTGGCAGTGTATTCAACTATAGACAATACATCTGTGGGTAGAGAACTAAGGGAATATACATTTGTTGAGGATTTCCTGTATTCCAGACCTCATAGCAATTGTTTCAGCTCACCTTCATGACACCCATTTGAGTGAGATAGATATTATTATTTCCATTTTACAGATGAGGAAAGTTGAGGCTCACAGAGGAAGAGTCACCTGGTCAAAGCCACATAGTAAATATATGCCAGGATTCAAATTCAGGTCTGTCTGAACATGTAGCCCATTTACTTTCCTGTTGACTCAAAAACCAAGAGCCTCATATATACAGTGAATATAAATGGATTATATTTTGGCAGTGACTTCTCTCTCTCTCTGGCTCTGTATTTCTCTTTCTCCTTCTCTCTTTCCTGCCTCTCTGGCTCTCACACCGTTTAAGTCAGTCATTAAGGCACACACATTATCCCCCCAGCAACTCTGTCACCAGCCCAATGTGCAGTGAAGATGCCCTTTACTTCCTATCCCCATGAGTATCATCACCCTGGGTTCCCACCCCACACTAGGTTGATCACCCTGTGACATTGTCTCTGCAGGGCACCCTCTTGAGAAAACATGGCAAGGGATTAGAAAAGGTAATGAGGGCCTCACCTGTGCTGAGGTCCCAAACTCTGCTGTGTGGGTGCGTGTGTATATGTGTGTGTCCATTTGCACGGGCATGGAGGTCAGCTGGGAGTTTCACGGGTAGGAGGTGGGTGCCCTAACCAAGTCCCACAAAACCAGGAATCAGAAACAAAGTGGTTCCCCAGGAACATGGCTTGGAGCATGTGTGTTTGTACACAAACAGCCCCTGTCCTCTCACAACAGTGCCCAAAGGGCTGATCCCAGTCCTGGGCTCAGCTGAAATTCTTTGGCCTCTAGAAGGGCCCAGACACTGGACTGCCCTGGACTGAGACATGTTTTGTTCATTCTAATGGGTGTTTGTCATAAGGAGATGAGAGCTGTGGTAATACAGTTACCCTTGCTGTGCACTCATACAGGAGCTATCGTGGCTGTGTGCACACAAGTGGTATCTCCACTTCATGAACAGAGGTTGTAGGGCTTCCAACTTACCCATCCAGCCCTTTGGAGGGCATATGTGTTCAGTATGTTCAGGCACTCTATGCATGTATGTGCATCCCTGTGGGGTGGAGAGTGTGTGGGTTTATGTGTGTGACTGTGCACATGTGTGCAAGTGTTTAGTAGTACATGTGTGTATTTTAGCTCTTGAGTTCTTTTGCATGTGTTTGTGTCTTTGTATATTGATCCAGGTGTGTGTGTATGTGAACTTTCTGCACACCCATGGATATGCCTGGGTGTGTGTCTGTGTATTGTGCGAACTTGTGATACTTGTGTTAGTATACTTCTTTTAGAGTCAGGCCTGCTGGGGTAAGGTCTTGGGAGTTGAGGAAGGAGATACCCCAAGCTCTGTCTCTCTCTCTTTTCCCCCCCTCCCCAAGGCACCCCATCTTGGGGCAGGCTGACTGTGGGATTGGGTACCTGTCCCCAGGTGATGGGCTGATTCTAGTCTCCTGGCAGTTCAGAGTCTGACCCCTAATCCCCACCAGGGGCCGAGGGGAGGTGCCTAGCTGGGGAGGGGGTCCAGCATTGGACCCAGAACCTGGGAGGGAGCTCATGGGCTGTGCGTTGAGGGGGGTAGGAAAGCCCCACTGAATATCTTCTCAGCAGCAACCCAAACTCTGACCCTCACCTGATTCTCTCCACAGGGCAGGGTGAAATTGCCAAGCCACTCAGATGTAAGACCGGCCTCTCACTGTCTGTCTGGCTCCCACCCTCACCCCCACCCCCCCACCCCACCCATGCCTCTTTCCACTTCTGTGATCTGTGCCGTCTGGGGATGTACTGTGACCCTGTCTGTCGGTCTCTTCTTCCTCTGTCTGTCTGGCTTGCTCGTGAGGGGTGGCAGGGGTGGGTGGCAAGTGGGGAGAAGGGTGTGGCAGGGGAAACTGAGGCCCAGGCTGGGCTCCCGAGTGACTGTGCCTCGTGACAGACTCGGGGAATCACAGACAAGGGCTAAGAAGAGTAGCTACAGCCAGGATGATAATACTAATACCGCTAGTGGCAGGGTGACCGGATCCCACGGGCCAGCTTGGAAAAGCATCAATGTGATTCCAAATATCCCAGCTGAAAATGGCCCTTCTCCCTGCTTAGCCTTGCCCAGGACTCCAAGGCCACCCCAGGACCAGTAATTCAAGGCTCATAACCTCTATGATACTCAGACTCCCCCACCCCCACCCCCCATCATCCCCTAAGCTAGTGTAGGTGCCCCTAGCGGCCAAGGGAGGAAACTGAGGCCCAAAGACGGCTTGAGACTTGTCTCAGTTCACTCAGCATCATGATGGGGGTTGAGGGGCAGGATATATAGCTTCCAGGCCAGGGCCCCATCTCCCCTAGCACTGCCCATGACCTTGATACCGAGTAATAATAGCTGTGAACACTGAACAAAGACATGTTTAGTCCCAGCTAAGCCACAAATGGAATAGGATTTCCTCCATCGGAGATGGGAAAACTGAGGCTCAGAGAGGTTCAGTGACTTGCTCAGGACCACACAGCAGAGCTGGGATTTGAACCCAGGCCCACCTGGCCCATCGGAGCCATAACCAGGATGTCACCTTGCTGATGTCTGTTTTGGGGAGGAATGGGAGATGGGTCCGGAGGTGGGTGTTAAGGGGGAGGATTCTTTCTTTAAAAGTTCAGGTTAACACTCCCCTACCCACCCCCTCAGATTACTGGGGAAGTTTTCCCACAGACGGAACAGGCCCATGGTGGGTGGTAGGTTTCACCAGAGCCCATCCCATGGTTTTCTCAAGGCTCCATGACCTGGGGCTGGCAAGTCCCACTCATACCCATAAACATCAAGTTGGGCTTCCCCCTCCTACTGCCCTGTTTTCTTCTCTGTGCCACAAACCTGGGGCCATGGTGGAGGTGGGAGGATGGGTAGTGCCCCCACAGGACTAAGATTTCTGGGGACAAGGTCACCATCTCTTCCTCAGCACTTTCTGGGGGCTCCAATCGTCTGTCCCCAGGACGCAACCTGGGGACAAGGTTGTCCAGAGCCTTTGGACAAGAATCAAGATGGCGTCCAGGGCTAGGGTGTCAATGGGGGCTTGGGCACTGGGCAGGAGGACCCCACCCTCACCGGGGTTATGTCGGTTATTACCTACAGGGAACCCAGATGATCTTCAATGCAGCCAAGGAGCTGGGTCAGCTATCTAAACTCAAGGTGAGGCCAGGGGTGGGGGACTTCCTGGGGAAGAGGTCTGAGAATAGGGGCGTGCTTTGCAGGCTCAAAGGACAGAAACCCTATTCAGACTGGCTTAAGCACAATTTATTTGCTCAGTGTATTGCAAGGTTCAGCTTCAGATACAGCTTGATCAAGAGTAAAATAATTTTTCAGCAAGTGTTTATTGAGCACATGTTGTGTGTCAGCCACATGCTAGGCACTGAGAGCACAATGACGAAAAGAAAGACCCACTTATCCAACTCCTTGGAGTTTAGCGAAGATGAGACCCATAGATAGGCAGATCTCCAGGGAAGAGTTTGCACTGCCCACCTGGCCCCTCTCTCCATCCATCCAGGATCACATGGTACGAGAAGAAGCCAAGAGCTTGACCCCGAAGCAGTGTGCAGTTGTTGAGCTGGCCCTGGACACTATCAAGGTGAGAGGCCTCACCCCTGCCCATCCCAGGTGGGACAAGCAGAGGCTGTGGCTAGTGTGGACATGAATCTAGGCTGCAACCCACCTTAATCCATTCCATTTATAAACACTCCCTGATCACCCTTCTTTTTCAGTCCCAGGCTGGCTGACGGCAGACCCCTGAGGACATCCCCAAGCTCTGTGGGGTCAAGACAGGGTATTGGAAAGGATGGGAGAGTCCAGGGAGGGCTTGCTGGAAGAGAGCACATGGGAGGTGGAGTTTAAGGAATAGAAATTCACAAGGCCAAACAAATAGAGCATTCTTTCAGGGAAACAGCCCTTGCAAGAACATGGAGATATGAAAGGGGCTGTGGTTTCCATGAAATAAGAAGTGTGAAGACTACTCTTGTAGAAGGAAATGTTTTGTTGAAGTGGAGAATTACAGCAAAATATAGTTGTCAACATATTAAGGAGGGGTGGTTAAGGAAAACCCTTTGAAAACTTAATCAAAGAAAGACAGAGAGCGAGCCATGGCAAAATGGAAAATTAGGGGTGGGGACTAGGAAGACCTTCTCACCAGCAAACAGAGAAAGTGCAAAGACCCTGAGGCAAGGGAAGATTTTTGGAAAGAAGGTTAGGAGACTGCAGGGTAGAGCTGCAAAGGGCCTGGGAGGGCGTGCAAGACATGGGTGTTATTCTGAGTATGCTGGTAGCCCACCTGTGGGTTTGGGGCAGGGGTAAGGGTGGGAGTAGCAGGACCTGGGTTTTTTAATATTTAGTTTTATTAATTTATTTATTTGGGTGTGTTGGGTCTTACTTGCGGCTTGCTGGGTCTTAGATCTTCAGGGCAGCTTGTGGGCTCTTTAGTTGCAGCAGTGAACTCTTAGTTGCTGCATGCAGGATCTAGTTCCCTGACCAGGGATCAAAACCACACCCTTTGCATTGGGGGCGCAGGGTCTTGGCCACTGGACCACGAGGGAAGTCCTGGGACCTGGGTGTTCTGAAGACCCGCCCTGTCACCCCGTCCATCACAGTAGAGGGCAGCAGAGTGGGAGAGGGGCGTTGGGGCTGCCCAGTCTGAAGGGCAGGTTGAGGGTCCGAGCCTGACCTCTCTCTACCCTGCTCCCCACAGCAATACTTCCATGCAGGTGGCGTGGGCCTCAAGAAAACTTTCCTGGAGAAAAGCCCAGACCTGCAGTCCCTACGCTATGCCCTGTCCCTCTACACGCAAGCCACCGACCTGCTCATCAAGACATTCGTGCAGACGCAGTCGGCCCAGGGTAAGGAGCCGCTGGTTAGCGCGATGAAAATCCCGCCTCCCATAGGGGCAGCCCAGCCCCGGCGAGACGGTCTCCTTGGACTCACCTCCTCTGTGACATCACGAGTCCGGGAAGAATTGACAGCACCGGGGCGCACGTGAGCTCCATGATGTCACCGGGCCTGTGAATGATCTACAGCTTGTAGGAGCGGGACCTCTGACGTCAATGGGTCAGGAGGGAATGCCTCTCCTGGGAAAACCCATGACGTCAGGGGGTCAGGATGTAATTGAAATCTGTAGGGCGGGACCTCTGTCCTCAAGGACCAGGGAGTGATTGACAGCTGTTAGGGGCGGGACCTCGACTCCATGGTTCCAGAGAATGGTTGATAGCTTTAGGGGAGGGACTTGTGACAGTGGAGACAGTTATTGACATCCCTGGCAGGGGCGGGATCTCTGACGTCACGTGGCCAATGACTGATTGGCAGCTCCAGGGGAGGGACCTCTGGAAGAATGGTTGAAAGTACCGTGGGGAGGGACCTCTGTACTGTCGGGGGCTAAGGAGTGACAGCACCAGCGATGGGAGGGACCCCGACCTGGGGGGGGGCGGACGGAGAGGGAGTTCTTATTTCTCAAATTCTCTCTTTCTCTCTCTTCTCTTGCCTCTGTCTCCTGTCCATGTCTGAGTTCGCACACAGCAGCTGGGGCTGGGGGGCAGGACTCTAAGGGTCCTAGTTCCCCTCCCTGGGGACCCTCCTTTTCAAAATTGGCCCTAAGAGTGCAGACACGGGAGAGAAGGTTGGCCGCTAACCCAGGCTTAGTACCGGCAGTGGAAGAGGAGGCTGGGGTGAGGGGAGCTAAACCCTGCGGCCACAGCTGCCCCCTTGCCCCCCCGAGTCAGCCCAGGGCTTAGGGCCCTCCCTGGGCGTCGGGCATCTGCGCTCAGCTTCGTGCCCAGCCCACGCTGCTGCTTTTAGTGTTCCTGGTGTTCCCCCCGGAGCGGGAGGCTGTCTGTCTGTCCGTCGGCAGCTGACGTTTCTCTCTCTCTTGTTTCTCCTCCCTCTCACTCGCCGCCCCCTCTCCGCGCCTACCCTGCTCCCCGCCACGCACACTCGCCCTCCATCCTCGCCTCTCTCTCGCTCGCTCGTCTTTCCCCTCCCTCCTCCTTCCCTTCCTTTCTCCACCTTCCCACTCCCGTGATTAGTCCATGGTGGAAAAGGGACTAGGTTTACCCTTAGTGAAGACATTTATCCTGAGAAGGGTACGTGCTTCCGCCGCCCGCCCGCCCGCGCCCGGTGCCCGGTGCCTGCACCCCTCCTGGCCCGGCTAGTAAAAGGCCCGTCCTTCCGCCTCCCAGGCCTGCGGGGCCCCGCCCAGGCCCGACTGGCTTCAGGGGTGCCTAGGCGGACCAGGGGGAAGGACGGCTTGCTGGTTCCACGTGGGGAAGGAGTAGCGAGTCGGAATCCGTTTCTCCCTAGGTGCTGATCTTAACCCAGATCCCGGGTCCCCCAGACAGGCGCTTGCCCATCTCAGATTCCAGCTGTGCCACTCCGTGGGTGGGCACCTCCCGCAACCGGCTGCCTCCTTGAGCCTCAGTTTTCTCATCTGTAAATGAGAACAGTCAAGGACCCTAATTCATAAGATTATTTTTAGGACTAGATGAATTAAATTTAGAGCAGTTTCTGACATGTACCAGCTGGCAGCAATTGTTAGTTGTATTATTATTGTTATCATTTTTATTGATGTCACTTTTATGAGCAAAGAAAATGAGCATTTTTCAAGCTCTAACTCTGAGCTAGCCTTTGTGCGAACCATTTCTCAGGATTCTAGAAGACATTCCTTTAGGTTGCCCCTCAGGGTGATCTGTTATTCCATAGATGAGGAAGCTGTCTCAAAGGAGATGAAGCCCCTTGCCCAAGGAACCTTTCCCCTCAAGGGGGCCTGGGATTGGGGGAGTGGGGGTGGGGTTGGGACAAGCACAGAGAGGCCTGGGAAAGACACTTCCCCTTGGAGCCAGCAAACCATGGGATGGGGGCTCCCAGCACTGCCCCCCTCCCCCTTCTTACTAGCTTCGGCCTTGATCTGACCCCTCACCCCACCCACCACTGTCCGACTCTCCCCTGGCACCCCTCAGTCTGGCCCGGATTGAGCTTGCTATGAAGCATCAGCCTGGGGTGGGGGTTGGTGGGGTGAGGCTGAGCATGTGACTGGTTGGGGGAAGTGGGGTGGGAGCCTGAGATGACAAGGAAGGCAGCCTGGGGTGGGTGGCAAAGATGAGGGGGTGCACACCCCAATACTGGGTCAATGGAGGTCTTCTGCCCCCTGAGCCTTGGTCACTAACCGCACAGAGCCAGGTAACCTGATCAACCTTGGACTGACCCATTCTCCTACCCCACCCCACCCCAACTTTCCCCCTGTTCCTCCCCCCATGCATGGGGTGCTCCAGGTGTGGTGAGCTTCCTGAGGGGCAGGGGAGGGGCCTGGTGGAGGTGCTGGCGGTCACAGGTCCCCAGACCCCACAGGATGCCCTTCCCAAGAGTCACGGAGGAGTGGGGACAGAAGCTTTTAAACTGTTCCTTCAATGATCCCCATCAGAACCAATCAATCAAGATGCTTGTCCTGGCTGAAATTGAAAAGTACCTTACCTTGATTCAGGCAGACTGGAGAATTTGTGAGCCTGTAACTGAAAGCCTATGGATTAATTTGCCATCAGTAATAGCTGGATCTAGAGTCTCCAACAATGCCATTGGTCATTGGTCTCTGTTGAGACCTCTGTGGGATGGACTTTCCCCTCACTGGGCCTTGGAGCAGCTTAACCAGAGAGAGACTCTTTCCTAAGAGTTACAACAAAAGTCCTGGGACCAGTTCCTATTGGCCCAGGTTGGGTCACATGACCACCCCTGAGCCAATCACTGCAGCCATGGCCAGGGACAGCTCGGATTGGGCAGCCCTGGTTAATTTAGCCATACCTAAAGTGCGAGATGGAGTCACAATGTCTGAGGTGAGGTAGGGACATTTCTCAGTGGAAACTTGAGATGGTCCGTTGGAAAAGGAATGGCAGAGAAAATAAAAAATATCTCTACAAGCTGTCACTTCAGCAGAATTGAGAATTCTGGGTCATGTTGTCACAGAGTGTTAGAGGAGCAGAGCTGGCAAGGATGAGAATGGAGGGAGGTGAGGCAGGAGAGGTAATAGTGAGGACATATCAGGAATGATTGCAGGTCACAGGACTCTGATTATTTCATAGTGAACTGAGAGCCTCGGGAGGGTTTTGAGCAGAGGAGGGATACAGTCTGACTTAGGCTTTCTCTGGCTGGTGTACTGAAAGAAGCTGAGAGGAAAGTGTAGGGAGACAGGGAGGAGGCTACTACAACAGTTCAGGTTGGCCTAGTTGGCCCAGGGACAACAACTATTGGCCTAGCTCCAATCACATAACCATCCCTGAGCCAATCACTGCAGCCATGGCCAGAGAATGCTCTGATTGGGCGGCTGTGGTTCATTTAGCCATTCCCGAAGTATGAGACGGAGCCACATGGTCGATGGGGACTGAACCAGGATGGAGGTTGTGGAGATGGGCCAGAGTCTGGATGTATTTTGAAGGCAGACCTGGCAGTATCTTCCACCATACCACTACTTAGCAAGGAAGTGAAAACAAAAAAGGGGTTGAGGACTGAGGTACAGGGTGCCCCAACAGTTTGAAGATCAACAGAGGAATAGGGAACGGAAAGAGTGTGAGAAGCAGAGACTAACTGTAAGATGAGAACTTGGAGAGTGTAGCCTTCTTGCAGCCAAGAGGAGAAACTGAGGCACAGAAAGCCAAAGTGTCAGATGCTGCCAAGATGGTGTGAAAGATGAAGACTGAGTCTGATGACAGGGAATGAAAAAGAGGACATTAGGCTCAGAGAAGTTAAGGGATGTGCCTGAAATCACACAACAAGGTAGTGAAAGCCTACAACCGAGGGTTTCTGGCCTCCTTATGAGCACCCATCTCCCCAGCCTGCCCTCAGTGCCAACCTGTCATGGCTGATGACCTGATGCCGCCAGCATATGGTGGGTGGGAGACAGTCCACATCCTTTCTGGTGGGTGGGAAAGAATGAAGCTCACGCCAAGCATCCTCCCCTGCCCCGCCCAGGCTCGGGTGTGGAAGACCCTGTAGGTGAAGTCTCCGTCCACGTAGAGCTCTTCACTCATCCAGGAACTGGGGAACACAAGGTCACAGTGAAAGGTGAGTAGCCTGAGGTGGGAGGGAGAGTGCCTCAGCCAGGATGCACTAGATTCTAAGACTGAAACCAAACTCAAACAGGCTTAAGGAAGAAATGTGTTTCATTTTTTCATTTAAAAAATTGTTTTCATAAAACTGAAACGTTCAGAAGTATCCACCTTCAGGCACAGCTGGATCAAGAGGTACAAAGAGTGTTACAGGACTCATTCTACTTTCCCAGCTCTGCTTTCCTGTTGTGGGCTTTAATTTTCTAGTTAGAACACAGATTGATCTGTTTTATCCAAGACCTAAAATAACAATGGCTTAAACAAGATACTAATAAAATAGATGGAATGAATCTTCCTCTGGGGTAACTCCAAGAATAATCAGCCCAGAACTGACATGGGGGCTTCACAGTGGTAGGGATCCAAGCTCCAAACATCTTTTGCTGTATTTTTATCCCTAATGTGTTTTCTTCCTCTATAAGGTCCCAAAGAACTCAGCCCCCATCAGCTTCCCAGTCTGCAGCTAGGGGAAGGAGAAAGTGTAGGGCATTCTCCCTGCCTTTAGGGCATTCCCCTGCTGAAAGTTGTTTGCGTCACTTTCTCTTACATCTCATTGGCTGGAAGTTAGTCACGTGGTCATATTTAGCTGCAGAAGCATGCTGCTGCTGCTGCTAAGTCGCTTCAGTCGTGTCCGACTCTGTGCGACCCCATAGACAGCAGCCCACCAGGCTCCCCAATCCCTGGGATTCTCCAGGCAAGAACACTGGAGTGGGTTGCTATTTCCTTCTCCAATGCACGAGAGTGAAAAGTGAAAGTGAAGTCGCTCAGTCGTGTCCAACTCTTCGCGACCCCATGGACTGCAGCCTACCAGGCTCCTCCGTCCATGGGATTTTCCAGGCAAGAGTACTGGAGTGGGGTGCCATTGCCTTCTCCACAGAAGCATGCTGGCAAATGTAATCAGCCAGGCTTTGAAAACCACAGCTATGTTCTGGGGGACCCTAAGCAGTCTTACCTTCTAATTCCCCCAACAGTGGTGGCTGCCAATGATCTCAAGTGGCAGACTTCTGGCATTTTCCGGCCATTCATCGAGGTCAACATCATTGGGCCCCAGCTCAGTGACAAGAAACGCAAGTTTGCGACCAAATCCAAGAACAACAGTTGGGCCCCCAAGTACAATGAGAGCTTTCAGTTGTAAGTCTGGAGTGCTTTGGGGAGCATGGCTAGGGGACATGATCTTATATGAACCTCAGGACCCACTAGGCGGGAGGGATGTCTGGTGGACCAGTGGTTTCTGGGGACAGGAACAGGAGAGATCACATCGTAAGTGGGGATGCTGGGAAGAGAGGCACCTTGGTGCAGGAGTGACACCAGGATGGAGGTGACCACCTTGGGGGACACACAGGTCAGAGTCGGGGACAGTGAGTATGATATAGTAGCAGAATGAGGGCTCATGAAGGGGAGAAGATGTCTGGCCAGAAGGAACATGTTGAGCTGGGGCATTTCTAGGGCTAAAAATTCTTGTCTAAGAGGCGTGGGTGGTCATGATGAGGCAAGAAACTTGGGGCTGAGGGACTGAGGGGCATGGGGTAGACCTCCTGGAGTCAGCAATGAGCTTTGTTGGTGCTATTGGGGTAGGTCATCTGGCGAAGTCTGCTCTGGGGGACAAGATTGGAATGTGGCTTGGTCCAGGGCATGGGGATATGTGTCATGTGGGTAAGGCTGAGATCACATCTAGATGGGGCTTTGCAACAAGCAAGAGTAATCTTGGTCAGGGGTGTCAGGGATCGAGAGGAGCGGATGATTTATAGGGAACATAAATAAGTCTGATCAAGGTATACCTGGGGTGAGGGTGAGTGTTAGTGGATCTTTGGATCATGTGTGAGCCTCACTGGGGCAGGGTAACATTGGGGAGGTGTTCTTGGGGGACAGAGTGCAGCAGGGTAAGGGGGCATCAGAGCTGAAGGGAGGGGGCCCCAGAGAGACAGGCCTGGCCAATCCTATCCTACCAAGAGCTCCTGGTCAGAGGACTTTGGAGAGGTAGGTCACCTAAAGCAATACCTGGGAACAAGAGCACTGCCTAGTAGGGGCAGATATCTCCTGGGGGTGGGCCCAAGTAGTTGATGGCTAGGAATGCAGCCTGGGAAGGAGATGCAAGGGATCAGTGCGGGTGTAGCTGGAAAGAAGAGAGTTCTTGACTAGCCAGCATCAGGGCAGGACCCAGCAGCTGGAACTTTGTAACCTGGAGGAGGGGAAGGAGTGCTGGAGTGGGTAGTCACTCATGGTGAGACATCAGGGCAGGGTTATATGGAGAGGGCATCTTGGGGGTAAGAAGAATAGGCTAGGGAGCATGGGGGAGGGGTCATGTCAAGGGGAGAACTTGGGTTCAGATGGGAGCTTGGTAAAGGGTCTTCTGGGTGCCACATCTGGGTCAGGGTGGTGGAGGCAGCAGTTCAGCTGGCTGTGGGTGTGGGTGCTGGTATCACAGGGTGGGAGCATGGGTCTCTTGGGGTGAGGATATGGCTTGGCTGGGGGCTGGGAGTAGTTTCATGGAGGAGTCCTTGAGTGAGGAGTGAGAGAAGGAAAGGTGGAGAGAATGGGCAGGGATCATGCTAGGGACAGGAGTTGTCAGCTGATGTGGCCGTGGCCCAACATGGGGTTGTGAGGCAAGACACCTGGGGCAGGAGCAGAGCCAGGCTTATTCTCTTGGAAGGTTATGAAAATCAGTTCAGTTCAGTCGCTCAGTCGTGTCCGACTCTGCGACCCCATGGACTGCAGCACGCCAGGCTTCCCTGTCCATCACCAACTCCCGGAGCTTACTCAAACTCATGTCCATCGAGTTGGTGATGCCATCCAACCATCTCATCCTCTGTTGTCCCTTTCTCCTCCTGCCTTCAATCTTCCCCAGCATCAGAGTCTTTTCCAATAAGTCAGTTCTTCGCATCAGGTTATGAAAATAGGATCACTCAATGTGGGCATGGCCCAGCCTCAGAATGCCCGGGTGTGGGCGTGACCCGGTGGGGGAGGAGGAGTTACCAGTGGGCGTGGTTGGCCAGGGGGGCGAGACCTGTCCTCACGCTCCGCCCTCCCGCAGCACGCTGAGCGCTGACACGGGCCCTGAGTGCTACGAGCTGCAGGTGTGCGTCAAGGACTACTGCTTCGCGCGCGAGGACCGCACGGTGGGGCTGGCCGTGCTGCAGCTGCGCGAGCTGGTCCAGCGCGGGAGCGCCGCCTGCTGGTTGCCCCTTGGCCGCCGCATCCACATGGACGACACGGGCCTCACGGTGCTGCGCATCCTGTCGCAACGCAGCAATGACGAGGTGGCCAAGGAATTCGTCAAGCTCAAGTCGGACACGCGCTCCGCCGAGGAAGGCGGTGCCGCGCCTGCCCCCTAGTGCGGGGCACGCAGGCAGGCACCATTGCGCCTGCGCAGAGCGCGCAGGGCGGGGCGGTGCCTGCGCGCTTGGACCTCCCTGAGGGCGAGTCTCCGGGCTCTGTACGGAAGGCATCCTGCCTCTGCGCCTTTGATTTAGTTTCCCATTGTGGGGAAAGGTGAATGGCAACGCCCCGCCCCCTCAGGAGGCCTTGCGCCAGGGCTAGAGGAAGGAAGAAGCCACATCCCCCCTACTTGAGGCCACTCCCCCAGCGTCTAGGGGCTTTTCGAGCTGGAATGGGAGGAAAACCAGCCCCTGTGGAGGAGGCCAGGTCCCAGAGCTGTGTTACCTGGACGCCCTGCCTCCTGCCCCCTGGAAAAGCCATAAGATGGGTCCCAACCTTTGGGGCCCAAGACCAATTTGCCAAGTATGGAACTCTCAGCTCCCTTGAGGGGCGGGCCTTGGGCAAGGGGCAGGGTTTCCTGGCGCACCCCCTGGGGTAGTGTGGGCACTGGAGGGGCTAGAGTGGTGGTTAGAGAGCCCTCCCACCAAGGTGGACCAGAGTCCCTTTTGATGTTTGTGCAAAAAATAAACAGGGAAGGGGGGAGGATGGATTTTAAAAGCACATGCGCTCTCGGGCGCCCAAACCCGGCCAAGGGGTCGGCTCTGGGGCATCCACGCTGCCCCAACTTCCCTACGGGGTTTTGCCTCCCCCTTTCCCCACCACATATCCAATCCTTATATCATAGAGTTCAACCCACTCATTTGACAGATGGCAAAACCGAGGCCCAGAGAGCTGCTTAAGACAATGCGGAGGGTTCCAGTACCACATCCTCTCCCTGTTCCCTTTGGCCTGTGTGCCCCTTTGAAGGGTAAGCTGAGATCGGATAACCCGACACAGCTCCCCGTTGCTGCTAACCCCCCTCAGGGGACTGCCCCCAATCCTTAAAGGGGGGGTTTAGGGCCTAGGCCCCCAGTGCCCCCTTCCACCTCTGGCTGCCAAGCAAAACCTCTGCCTTCACTGCTTTCCATTGGGACACCAGGGTTAGATACCTGAGAACTCTTGACCTCCCACCAAAATAGTGAAAATTTAGGATTCCCTGGACCCAGTCCCCTGCCCCAACCACTTCTTCCTCCCCTAGAATGCTCCAGTCAGGAAAGAATGGAAAGAGACCAGAAACTTGAAGGGTGTGTGTGTGTGTGTGTGAATATACAAATTTGCTGGGGAGCTTACTCCCCCAAAATTTCATTCGTTTAAACACACAGGCCACAGGATACCACAGGTGGAGCCTCTAGCTCCCTGAAACTCTTCCTCCAGCAGGGATTTTGGGGCAGTTTGGCCAAATTTCCCCATTTTAGCTCACACAGGCATTTGGGGAGACATTTTGGGAAAGTTTGGCATGGCTTGTCTTTGCCCAGGATCTGCTTTTTCACATTGGACTAGTGTGTGTATGCCGTGGGTTTTTTTCCCACCAGATTGATAAATACAGGATTGTGCTGTACTAGAGGAAAATTTAAACAGAGGGATGAGAAGAGGGTTAACTGGGCTCCTGGAGTGATGGGGGCTACCTCAGATGGGGAAGGTGACGGAGGGCTTTCTGCGGAGGTGAAAAGTGTAAAGAAACCACCCATTGGAGAGAAAAGAGCTCCAGGCAGAGGGAACTTCAGATGCAAAGGCTCGGAAGTGCTCTGACTTGAAGCATTAGCCAGATCAGGTGGCTGGAGCTGAGCCAAAAAATGGGGTGGTGAGAGATGCTGATGAGGTTGCAGAGGTCTCAGAGCAGGTGGGATCTCGTACGAAGCCCTGAGGAGTTTTGATTTTACCCTAGAGGCTTGGGAGGCCCCGGGAGATTTTAAATCTGAGGAGAGTCTGGATTTCAGGTTTTGACTGTCCCTCTGGCTACCTCATGAAGAATGGACTGATGTGGTGGTGGGGGTGGGAGGGAGGACAAAATGCTTTCAGAACACTGAAATTAATTCTTGGAAAGATTTTAGAGGATATATTAAAAACTATGCCTTAGATAAACCCCAGGGCCCCTTGGTACAGATGTCCTGGTTGTGCACTGCCTGGGGGTTGAGCATCTCTAAGGAGGCCATGTGCAAACTGAGAGTTGTATATTTATCGTAATGGTTTCCCCATCTGTGAACAAGAGTTTGGATGAAGCCGCTCTTATGTCGAATTTACCTGAAAGTATTCATGTGTCCCTACAATTCCCTGGTGGCTCAGACTGTAAAGAATCCACCTGCAATGCAGGAGACCGGGGTTTGATCCCTGAGTTGGGAAGATCCCCTGGAGAAGGGAATGGCTACCCAGTCTAGTATTCTTGCCTGAGAAATCCCATGGACAGAGGAACCTCATGGGCTACAGCCCATGGGGTCACAAAGAATCGGACATGACTGAGCGTTTTGAGTGTGTGTAAATTCAGGCAGTTTCAGGTAACTGACGGTACGGAATTAGAGATTAGGACGAAAGTTCTCATTCAGGATGGTGGGGCAAGAGGGCCCCCTGCCCCAGGGACAAGGGACAGGCTGGAAGGTGTCTTTCGGAGAACTTGAAGTCTCCGTCATGAGGCCCAAGAGGGAGATTTGAACTTCAGACCATCCAAGAGGTGGAGGTGGGCTGGATGGCTGACTTGGAGATGAGGACAGGAACAACATCCAGAGGGGAGTTAATCTGTTTTTTGAATGACTGGCAGGAAAAGGCAGGGGGAGCTGAGCTTCTGCCTGAGAAAGCCAAGATGTTTCCCAAAAGCTTTATTGGGAGGTGCTCTGGTCTAGGGGTGTGTGAGTGAGTGAGAGAGAGAGAGAGAGAGAGAGAGAGAGAGAGAGAGAGAGAGAGTGAGTGTGTGTGTGTGTGTGTGTGTGTGTGTGTGTAGGGTTCCCCAGCACTGGCCCAGGCACATGGTGGGAGCCTCAGGGAGTATTTGTCAAATGACGTTTTCTGACTCCCAGGCTAAAACTGTTCAGGAAATTTTCTCCCTCTTCTTTCCCCCAGAGAACTCCTAGTTATTCCTCAAAACTCATCACAAATATTCCCTTCTGTGGAAAACCTATGATCCCCATCAGGACTTCCCCAGCCAGTGTCCCTCCTCTGTTTGCCCCTCCCCCGGCCTCTGTCTCTGATGCCATGGGGCTGAGGGTATCTGTGAAAGGCTCTCTTTCCCCCCAAGATGGGGCTCTGAAGCCTCTCAAGAGCCCCAATTTCAGTGAGCAAAGGCTGGGCCCAAGGGGGCATGTCAGGGAGGGGATGTCTAATTGAATTATGTCTCAGGCAGGGAGTTCTGTGTATGCCCACATATTCACATGTGTCTGTCCATACCAACTTTCCCCTCCCACACAGATCTAGGCACCCAGAAGGTATTCCCAGCAGACTGGCTGAGCCACGGGGCAAAGAGTAAAGAAAGGACAGAGGGGACTGGAAGTGTTTGAAATCAGAATGTTCCTCTATTGGAATGGCAAGGCTCAGAGAGGAGCAGGGCTTTCCTCGGGGCCCAGCATTGGATGATACCTTGGGGCTTTCACCATTTCACCTGGGGTGCCCGGGGTTCTGAGCACAGGTGGGGTCCTGGCATTGCATTTGGACCTTGCTCCATGCGGGGAATTCACCCCAGATTTTCATAGATCAGGAAAAGGATAAAATAGGCTTATAGTGGGATGGGGGGTGGTGGTGACATTGAGGGACATAGCCAATCCTCCCTCAAAAGGAACGGAGACAATAAGGCCACAAAGAAGAGAAGGGAGGGAAGGATAGAAAAAAGGGGCGGGCAGACAGACAAAGGAAGAAATCAAGAGGATCGGATCATGCCCGGATGGGGACAGCCAGAACTTTGAAATGAGAGAGCGATTCAGAGATGGGGCTGCACAGACAGGAGAGAAAAGGCAACAACAGAGCACTAGAGGGAAGGGGAAACTCCTTGCTCTCTCTGGCTGTCACCAGTCTGTCCTCAAAAGATTTACCTAAAATAAGGAGGTGCCCAGTTGCATCCCCCAATCCTGGTTCTCTGGCACTACATCCTGAAACCTCACCGTGCCCCCATCAGAGATGCAAAAAAAAAAAAAAAAGACTTAGCCAACTAGAAATCCTTGGGACCTCTCTCGGCTGGGACCTCAGAGACCTTTCTGTCCTTCACCCCCAGCAATGTCCATCTTACAGGTGGGAACACTGAGACACGGGGGCAGAGGGGAGAGCCCAGAGTTGCCCCAATTCTGCTGCTCAGGCAGAGAGGAAGGGGAACTCACTGCCGAGCTGCTCTACATCATGACCCCTGCTGTCCCCTGAACATCCTTTCCTAATAATTGTCAAGGACCAAAGTCATTTTCGCTGACACGTGTTGCTTTTCTCTTTGCCTTTTTTTTTTAAAGAGACAAATCAAGTTGACAGTGTCAAGTAAGACCCCCTCCATCTACCCCCCAACCCCCACCCAGCCACAGTGACTCTTGTGTGAGGCACAGGTCACTGGCGGATGGTCCCTAGGCATCCCTGGCTACACAGCCAGGGGAAATCAGACCCCACCTCTGGCCCCAGCCCCTTGAGACCCCGAAACCTGGCCACGCAGTCCAGGGAGGTTCTTCCTCCACACACCTTCTCTTAGCATGTGATTGCAAATGTGAACTCAAAATGCTGTTTGTCTGTTTTAATTCCATCCTGTCAGTCTGGCATCTGCACAGATGTCCCCATTTCTCTGTAAATATTGGAACAAATGTTTAAAACCAACGAGAAGTGGTCATGAATGCATGTGTTGAGATGTTTTGCACTACTCTGACTTTTTGGTCTCTGTAAAAATATTTTATTAACAGCAGACATTAAAAGAAGAAAAAGTACACAGCCTCGGATGCGTGGTGACCTCCTTGCCTTCCTAAATTGGCAAAAAAATCACACAGCACCTACTGTGAGCAGCCACTGTTCAATATACTTCCCGCCCACAAATGCAAATCATTACAACTACCATGGTCCCATTTGACAGAGAAGAAAGCAGGTCCAGGGAAGGGAGATATTTCGGAAGGGATGGAGCCAGGATCTGAACCCAAAATATTGGGCAACTGTCGCTCTTTGCTCAAACAAGTTACGACACAAATGCCAGGGATGCACTCAAATTCCACCCACTCACCCTTGTTTGGAAGTTTTTTTTTTTTTTTGATGTAGCAGGTGAGAATCTCATGTTATCAACTTGGATGGGCAAAGAATGAAGCTTCATTTTTCTATAGCTGAGTTTGACTTCTCTGTTGATCCCCCGTCCCACCAGGGAGCAGAAATGGAATCTTACTCAACTCAGGGCTTTCTCAGTAAAGTCCAGAGGTTTCTCTTGAGGTTTCTTCTATAGGTTTCCTCCTAAGACCTGGAGTTGTTTCTACATTTGAGTGGCCAGGGCAGGGGTTGTGGGATCCACCCCTGAAAGTGAGTTTGATAAGTGCATTTGGCTGCAAGTAACAGTCAGAAAGGCTAAAAGTAAGGGACTTCCCTGGTGGTCCAGCAGTTAAGACTCTATGCTTCCACTGCAGGAGGCATGAGTTTGATCCCTGATTGGGGAACTAGCAGCCTGCATGCTGTGTGCCCCCACAAAAAGGGTAAAATAGAAAAAGTGGCTAAACCGCAGGGGTAACCCATAGCTCAGTAACTGTTCTCAAGAGGGTCTTGCATGTGGGCAAGATTGGAAGCAGTGTCAATGACATGGTATCTTCAGATGGCTGGGGGAATATTATACAGCCATGAAATGGATAAGGCACATGTGTCTGCGTAACCTCTGTGGAGGCAGCCTGCAGATCCTGAGCACCCTGCAAGTTCTTTTTTTTTTTCAATTCTTTTTAAAAAAAACAATTTTTTTTTTTAATTATGTATCTATTTGGGTAAAAGACTCCTTCTATTTCTGCAGACTCCACCTGGCTTTCAATTTTGATACATTGTCTTTTGTGGTTCTTCATGTGTAACAGTTTCTTCAGCAATGTCTTTTGTCCCTACTGTTAATACTTGTTGTCCATCTGGCATGGTCACAATGATGGGCTGACCTATTCCACTTGTTTGAATGGAGTGCAAATTTCCAAGCTGAATTCCATCTGTAACTATTGTGATGACATGAGGGATTTTTGGTCTTTGTTACATCATGCTGGTTCCTTAGTTGTGGCAGGCAGGATCTTTTAGTTATGGCATGCGGAATCTTTAGTTGTGGCACTCAAAACTCTTGTGGCATGCAGGATGTAGTTCCCTGACTAGGGCTCGAACCCAGGCCCCCTGCACTGGGAGCTTGGAGTCTTAGCCACTGGACCACCAGGGAAGTCCACCTGCAGGTTTTTGCTGACTGTGCCAGACTGCAGATCTGTACTTCTCCTAAGACCAAGCAGTTTCCATAGCTAAGCACGTAGGCTACACAACATGACTTTCTTTTCTTTTTAGCTGGGCCACCAGGCATGCGAAATCTTAGTTCCCAGACTAGGGATTGAACTTGTGCCCCTGCAGTGGAAGCACAGAGTCTTAACCACTGGACTGCCAGCAACCCCCCCACCCAGCATGACTTCTGCGTAACTGTTTCGTTCCTGACAGAGGGAAGCTGGCTTGTACTGCTTTCTACAAAAGGTGTTCAGCCCTTGGCCCTCTGCCTTTCAGTATGTGAGGTCCATCGTGTCACCCGTGGGACTTGGGGACTGAGGCTCATGCTTGCTGAACTGTGAGAAATAAACTTTCTTGCTCTGATGCAGTGAGTCCCACAGATGACTCCACACCAATGGATGAAGGACAGGCTTATTTCTGCTATTCTCTAGGAAATGAGCTTCTTCATTCTGACGAATGAAGTGTGATGATGAGTGAAAAAAAAAAGTCCTAGAAGGCTTCAAAGAGCATGACACTACATTTATAAAGCTCAAAAGACCTACCAGGTACACCCACAGAGATTTTGTTTAGGGATAATTAAGGGTGATTAATAAAATGTGATAAGCACAAAACTTCCCCAATGGCCCAGTGGATAAAGAATCCGTCAGCAAAGCAGGAGACATAGGAGAAGTGGGTTTGATCCATGAGTTGGGAAGATCCCCTAGAGAAGGAAATGGCAACCCACTCCAGTATTCTTGCCTGAAAAATCACATGGACAGAGGAGCCTGGTGGGCTACAATCCAAAGGGTCACAAAGAGTTGGACACAATTGAGCAACTAAGCACAGCACACACAGCAAGGGTTAAAAAATTGAGAATTCTACCTTATATACATTGGCTGTTATCAAAAAGCAAAACAAAACAGAAAACATGCATTGGTGAATATGTGGTGAAATTGGAACCTCTGTGCACTGTAAGTGGGAATGCAAAATGATATACCTGTTGTGGAAAACAGTACATGGCTCCTCAAAAGATTAAACATGAAGTGTAAATTGATGTAGCCACTAAGGAGAAGAGTATGGAGATTCCTTTAAAAAAACTAAACATGGAGTTACCATGTGATCCTGCAATCCTTCTTCTGGGCATATATCTGGAAAAACAAAACTCTAATTCAAGAAGATACCTGCATCCCAGTGTTCACAGCAGCACTATTTACAATTGTCAAGACATGGAGAAATAGCAACAACCTCAGATATGCAGATGACACCACCCTAATGGCAGAAAGCGAAGAGGAACCAAGGAGCCTGTTGATGAAGATGGAAGAGGAGAGTGAAAAAGCTGGCTTAAAACTCAACATTCAAAAAACGAAGGTCATGGCATCCAGTCCCATCACTTTATGGCCAATAGATGGGAAAAAAAGTGGAAAGTGTCAGATTTCATTTTCTTGGGTTCCAAAATCACTGCAGACGGTGACGCTGTCATGAAATTAAAAGACACTTGTTCCTTGAAAGGAAAGCTATGACAGATCTAGACAGCGCATTAAAAAGCAGAGACATCATTTTGCCAACAAAGTTCCGTATAGTCAAAGCTATGGTTTTTTCAGTAGTCATGTGTGGATGTGAGAGTTAGACCATAAAGAAGTCTAGGCACCAAAGAATTGATGCTTTGAACTGTGGTGTTGGAGAAGACTTTTGAGAGTCCCTTGGATTGCAAGGACATCAAACCAGTCAATCCAAAAGGAAATCAACCCTGAATATTCATTGAAAGGACTGGTTCTGAAGCTGAAGCTCCAATAGTTTGGCCACCTGGTGTGAAGAATTGATAAAGACTCTGATGCTAGAAAAGATTGAGGGCAAGAGGAGCAGGGGGCAACAGAGGATGAGATGGTTGGATGGCATTACTGACTCAATGGACATGAGTTTGAGCCAATTCTGGCAGATAGTGAAGGACAGGGAAGCCTGGCGTGCTGCGGTCCATGGAGTCACAAAGAGTCGAACATGACTTAGCGACTCTACAACAACAAAAGACATGGAAGCAACCTAAATGTTCACCAACAGATGAGTGGATAAAGAAAATGTGGAATATTAATAAGCCATGAAAATAATGAAATAATATAATTTGGACCTAGAGATTATCATACCAAGTGAAGTCAGTCAGAAATAGAAAGACAAATAACACACAATATGTGGCCATGACGATGGTGAGACCAGAGAGCCCTCTGCTCCTGGGCATCCTTCAACATCGATGGGCTCCAGGCAACAACTCCAGCAGGGTCTTTGCCAAGGCCCCTGGGCACCATGTGGGCCAATGCCCAGCAGCCTGTGAAGGTTTACACACTCAAGAGGACCAGCAGTGGGACAACCAGGGTGCCAGGCATGTTCTACAGCTACATGGAGCAGCTGAATGGCATGTCCCTGCTAGTCAGGGCCTGACAAAACTTGGTCCACTGGAAAAGGGAATGGCAAACCACTTCAGTATTCTTGCCTTGAGAATCCCATGAGTAGTATGAAAAGGCAAAAAGATATGACACTGAAAGATGGACTCCCCAGGTCATTAGGTGCCCAAGATTCTACTGGGGAAGAGCAGAGAAAAAACTACAGAAAGAATGAAGAGGCTGAGTCAAAGCAGAAACAACACCCAGTTGTGATTATGCCTGGTGGTGAAAGTAAAATCTGATTCTGTAAAGAACGATATTGCATAGGAAACTGGAATGTTAGGTCCATGGATCAAGGTAAATTGGATGTAGTCTAATAGGAGATGGCAAGGGTGACTGTCACATTTTAGGAATCAGTGAACTAAAGTGGATGGAAATGGGTGAATTTAATTCAGCTGACCATTATATCTACTACTGTGGGCAAGAATCCTTTTGAAGAAATGGAGTAGCTCTCATAGTCAACAACAGTCTGAAATGCAGACTATGGGTGCAATCTCAAAAATGACAGAATGATCTCAGTTCCTTTCCAAGGCAAACCATTCAATATCACAGTAATTCAAGTCTATGCCCCAACCACTAATGTTGAAGAGCTGAAGTTCAATGATTCTATGAAGACTTACAAGACCTTCTAGAACTAACACCAAAAAAAAAGATGTCCTTTTCATCATAGGGGACTGAAATGCAGGAAGTCAAGAGATACCTGGAGTAACAGGCAAGTTTGGCCTTGGAGTACAAAATGAAGCAGGGCAAAGACTAACAGAGTTTTGCCAAGAGAACGCAGCACCCTCTTCCAAAAACATCTTCCAAGAGATGACTCTACACATGGACATCATCAGATGGTCAATATTGAAATCAAATTGATTGTATTCTTTGCAGGCAAAGATGGAGAAGCTCTATATAGTCAGCAAAAACAAGACCGTGAGCTGACCTGGCTCAGATCATCAGCTCCTTATTGCAAAATTCAGGCTCAAATTGAAGAAAGTAGGGAAAACCACTAGGCCATTCAGGTATGACCTAAATCAAATTCCTTATGATTATATAGTGAAGGTGACAAATAGATTCAGGGGCTTAGATCTGGTAGACAGAATGCTTGAAGAACTATGGATGGAGGTGTGTAACATTGTATAGGAGGTGGTGACTAAAACCATCCTCAAGGAAAAGAAACACTAAAAGGCAAAGTGATTGTCTGAGGAGGCCTTACAAATAGCTGAGAAAAGAAGAGAAGGGGAAGGCAAAGGAAAAAGGGAAAGATATACCCAACTGAGTGCTGAGTTCCCAAGAATAGTAGGGAGAAATAAGAAAGCCTTCTTAAGTGAAAAATGGAAAGAAACAGAGGGAAACAACAGAATGGGAAAGACTAGAGATTTCTTCAAGAAAATTAGAGACTCCAAGGGAACATTTCATGCAAAGATGGACACAATAAAGGACAGAAATAGCAAGGACTTAACAGAAGCAGAAGAGATTAAGAAGAGGTGGCAAGAATACACAGAACTGTACAAAAAAGATCTTCATGACCCAGATAACCACAATGGTGTGATCAGTCACCTAGAGCCAGATATCCTGGAGTGCAAAGTCAAGTGGGCCTTAGGAAGCATCACTGTGAACAAAGCTAGTGGAGGTGATGGAATTCCAGCTGAGCTATTTCAAATCCTAAAAGACGCTGCTGTGGCTTTTGCTACCACACCGCCGCCATCATGGGTCGCATGCACGCTCCCGGGAAGGGCCTGTCCCAGTCGGCTCTGCCCTACCGCCGCAGCGTCCCAACCTGGCTGAAGCTGATTTCTGACGACGTGAAGGAGCAGATCTACAAACTGGCCAAGAAGGGCCTGACTCCCTCACAGATCGGTGTGATCCTGAGAGACTCACATGGTGTTGCGCAAGTACGTTTTGTGACAGGCAACAAAATCTTGAGAATTCTTAAGTCCAAAGGACTTGCTCCTGATCTCCCCGAGGATCTCTATCATTTAATTAAGAAAGCTGTTGCTGTTCGGAAGCATCTTGAGAGGAACAGAAAGGATAAAAATGCTAAATTCCGTCTGATTCTAATTGAGAGCCGTATTCACCGGTTGGCTCGATACTACAAGACCAAACGAGTCCTCCCCCCTAATTGGAAATACGAGTCATCCACAGCCTCTGCCCTGGTTGCATAAATTTGTCTATTGTACTAAAGCAATAAAATCATTGTTTAACAGAAAAAAATAAAAAATAAAAGACGCTGCTGTGAAAGTGCTGCACTCAGTGTGCCAACAAATATGGAAAACTCAGCAGTGACCACAGGGCTGGAAAAGGTCAGTTTTCATTCCAATCCCAAAGAAGGGCAATGCCAAAGAATGTTCAAACTACTGCATAATTGCACTCATTTCACATGCTAGCAAAGTAATGCTCAAAATCCTTCAAGCTAAGCTTCAAAAGTATGTGAACCAAGAACATCCAGATGTACAAACTGGATTTAGAAAAGGCAGAGGAATCAGAGATCAAATTGCCAACATCTGTTGGATCATAGAAAAAGCAAGGGAATTCCAGAAAAACCTGTATTTCAACTTCATTGACTATGCTAAAGCCTTTGACTGTGTGGATCACAACAAACTGTGAAAAATTCTTCAAGAAATGGGAATACCAGACCACCTTACCTGCCTCCTGAGAAACCCATATGCAGGTCAAGAAGCAACAGTTAGAACAGGACATGGAGCAATAGACTGGTTCAAAAGTGGGAAAGGAATATGTCAAGGCTGTATATTGTCAACCTGCTTATTTAAATTATATGCAGAGTACATCTTGCAAAATGCCAGGCTGGATGAATCACAAGCTGGAATCAAGATTTCTGGGAGAAATATCAATAATCTCAGATATGCAGATGACACCACCCTAACGGTAGAAAATGAAGAGAAACTAAAGAGCCTCTTGATGAAAGTGAAAGAGGAGAGTGAAAAAGCTGGCTTAAAACTCAACATTCAAAAAACAAAGATCATGGCATCTGGTCCCATCACTTCATGGCAAATAGATGGGGAAAAAGTGGAAACAGTGAGAGACTTTATTTTCTTGGGCTCCAAAATCACTGCAGATGGTGACTGCAGCCATGAAATTAAAAGACGCTTGCTCCTTGGGAGAAAAGCTATGACAAACCTAGACAGTGTATTAAAAAGCAGAGACATCAGCAATATGGTACATATGTGGAATCTACAATATGAAAGACATGAATTTATTTACAAAAGAGAAATAGACTCAGATATAGAAAACAAACTTGATCTCTTTTCTATGCTCCTCCCCACTAAGGTGGATGCCCTCACCCTTTCTCTCTGGGTGTACATCTCTGCCTTGTTTCTATCTTAACTAAACAAACCATTTCTCTATGCTCTCCCACTTGTTGTTATGCTCTGTCTCTAATAATAAACTGTACCTGCATTTATAAAAAAAAAAAAAAAAAGAAAACAAACTTTTGGTTACCAAAGGGGAAAGGAGGGTATAAATTGATAATTTGGGATTAAAAGATATATACTACTATATATAAAAAAGATAAATAACAAGGACCTACTGTATAACACAGGGAGCTATATTCAATATCTTATAATAATTGAAAAGAATCTGAAAAAGGAATATATATGTATAAATTTACATATAACTGAATCACTTTGCTGTATACCTGAAACATTGTGAATCATCTATACTTCAATTAAAAATCAGAAATAGAATTACCAAATGATCCAGCAATTCCACCTCTTGGTATATGCCCAGAAGAATAGAAATCAGGGTCTCAAAAAGATATTTGTACACCTATGTTCATAGCAGCATTATGCACAATAGCTAAAACATGGAAGAAACTCAAGTGTCCATCATCAGAAGAATGGATAAGCAAAATGGGATCCATCCAGTCAATGGAATATTATTCAGCCTTAGAAAGGAAAGAAATTCTGCAGTATGCTACAACTGGATAAACCTTGAGGATATTATACTGAGTGAAATAAGCCAGTTACAAAGAGACAAATACTGTTTGATTCTAATTGTATGAGGTACTCAAGACTAAGCAAAATCACAGAGACAGAAAATATAGTGATGGTTTCCAGGAACTGGGGAAGGGGGAATGAAGAGTTAGTGTTTAACAGGTACAGAATATTGGTTTTACAAATGAAATAATTATGGGGATGGATGGTGGTGATGTGCACAACACTGTGAATGTATTTAACACCATTGAACTGCACACTTAAAAATGGTTAAAATGGCAAAATTTAGCTTATACGTATTTTAACCCAATTTTTAAAAATCACGGATTAAAAAAGGAAACATAAAAACCAAGGGCAGTGGTTGCCTTGCGGAGTGGGGAAGGCAGGGAGGTGGGAGCAGGGAAGTGTGGGTGAGATGATATCAATAAAAATCTGGTCCTTTAGTGGGCAGTGGCTTTGTAGGGGGTTATTTTATAATGTACAACATATATTTTTGTGGTAGAGGTAGCTGGTTACCCCTCCCCCAGTACTTTCTTCCCTCCTTTAGCACAATAATAGAAGCATCATTTGTGGACATAGCTAGCTAACCAAAGGCTACATTTACCACCCTCCCTTGTAGCTCGTGGTCATGTGACCATTTCTGGCCAATGAGGTATGAGCAGAAGCCACATGGACAAAACTAGGTCATATCCTTAAAAAGAAGGCTATACAGGTCCAGTGTTGGACAGTGTTTGCTGTCTTTTTTCTGTCTTTAATGGCCTTTTCCTCAATCCCAGGATGGCTGTCAGAGCTCCAAAACTCCATTTGTGTATATTTCTTTTTCTCACGCAGTTAAAATTTTCTGGAAATCTCCTTTTGCACACCATTGGCCAGAACTGGGTCACAAGCCTACACCTAAGCTGACAAGGGAGGTGGATCACCAGGGTTGGTGTAGACCAATCAGACCTTTAGTACTGGTTCCTACCTCCCACCAGGCCACCCAGCCCATGAAGCAAATGGTGGCTTCCAGGTAAACAGTCCCCAGAACCAGCCACATTCATTGTCCTTGCTCCACTCTGGGATGGCCTCTGTATTAGTTATCTAACACTATGTAACAATTGCCTTCAAATGCATCAACTTAGAACAACAAATATTGGGACTTCCCTTATGGTCGAGTGGCTAAGACTCTGAGTTCCCAATGCAGAGAGTCCGGGTTTGATTCCTGGTCAGGGAACAAGATTCCACATGCTGCAACTAACAGTTCATATACTGTAACTAAAGATGCCACAAGTCACAAATAAAAAAGATCCAGCACGCTGCAGCTAAGACCTGGCACAGCAAAATAAATAAATATAAATACTTAAAAAAAAAAAAAGAGCAACCAATATTTATCATCTCACTGTTTCTCTGGGTCAGGGATACGCCTCTTCCTCAAAGTCTCACACAGGCCACAATCAAGATGTTGGCCAAACCTGTGGTTTCATGTGAAAGCTCAACTGTGGGAGGAGCTACTTCCCAATTCACTCATGTGGTGGTTGGCAGGTTGATGGCTCCTTGCTGGCCACTAGCTGGGGCCTCCCCTCAGTTCTATGCCAGGGGCCTCTGCATGGGACAGCTCACAGCATAGCAGCTGGCTTTATCAGAGAGAGACATAGACGTTCGAGTCCTTTGTAACCTAATCTCAGATGTGACATCCCATTACTTTTGTTACAATCTATTAGTTAGGAGGGGGTCACCATGTCCAGCCCACATCAAGGGGAGAAGATGACACAAGGGCTTGAAGACCAGGCAGAGATCACTGGGGACCATCTTGGGGGTTCCCTAACTATGACCACACTCCCTTTGGTATTAAATTCCCACCCTAATCCTGAGGCTTACAGGAATTTGGGCATTTTGGTCTGCTTTTTTCTGCTGGAAAAAAATGCATTGGAACTGAATGACTAATAGATAATCCAACATCAGAAATAAGATGGAAGATAATCCTGCTACAAGTTTACAAGGGCTCCGCTGATGATTTTCATAAAAACAGAAATGGGGTTTCTGTGTCAAAAATCAAAAGCAAAGCATTTGAAGACCCTGGCTTACCCAACATGAAACTACTCTTGTTGAACTGCTAAGTCATGTCCAACTCTTGGTGATCCCACGGACTGGAGCCTGCCAGGCTCCTGTGTCCATGGGACTTCCCAGGCAAGAATACTGGAGTAGGTTGCCATTTCCTTCTTCAGGGGATCTTCCCAACCTAAGGATCAAACCTGTGTCTCCTGCTTGGCAGGCGGATTCTTTACCACTGAGCCACTTGGGAAGTCCCTACATGAAACTATATACAAAACCCAATTCTGGGCGTATTAAACATTTAAATGTGAAAAGCAAACGATAAAAGATTTTAGGAGTCAGTGTAAGAGAATAGCTTTATGACGTTGGCTCCAGGAAAACTTTTTAAAGGAGACACAACAAGCATGAAAGGAAAATACAGGAAAAGATGATCAACTCAACTTCATTAAAATGAAGTATTTCAGTTCATCAAAGGCACTGTGAAGAGAATGAAAAGACAAGCCAAATATTGGGAGCATATGTGTGCACCACACCTGACCAAAAAAAAGAATAGTATCAGGACTTCTCTAGTGGTCCAGTGGTTAAGAATCCACCTTCCAATGCAGACAACTTGGGTCTCACCCCTGGCTGGGAAGTTAAGATCCGATATGATGTGGGGCAACTAAGTCTGAACACTGCAACTAGAGAAAGCCAGCGCCCCACAACAAACAGCCCTTGTGCCACAACAAAGACCCAGTGCAGCCAAAAAGAAAAGAATAGTATCTGTAAAGAACCCTGAATTAATAAGGGACAGATCACATCCTATAGAAAATATGCTAAAGCATGTATAGGAATTTCCTGAATGGAAAACTTGATGGCTGATAAACATATGGAAAGGCACACACTTCTGGTAATCAGAGAACGAAAATGAGAGCCACAGTGGAATTGTATTATCAGGGCTGATATGGCCATGGGGAACCACCTTTTCATCTTGCTTCCTCTACCTCAGGGTCCAAGATGTCTGCTCCAGCTGGTGGAAAAGGGGGAAGGCCTGAGGAGGTCAAATCTAATCCCTTCAGGCAAGACCAAGAGGCTGTGACCATCGCTTCCATTAGGAGTTCTCCGACCAGAAGCTCCTTATGGCGTGTACCTAGTTGCAAAGGATGCTGGGAAATGTGCTCTTTGCGGCCATTTTCTCAAGCATAATTATAGTTCTACAGGAGAAAAGAATGTTATTGGGGCAAAACTGGAAGTTTCTACAAGCACAGAGAACTATATTCAATATCCTATGATAAACCACAAGAGTTTCCCTGGTGGCTCAGATGGTAAAGCATCTGCCGCAGTGTGGGGGACCAGGGTTCAGTCCTTGGGTATGGGAAGTTCCCCTGCAGTACGAAATAGCAACCTACTCAGTATTCTTGCCTGGGAAATCTCATGCCCAGAGAAGCCTGGCAGGCTACAGTACATGGGGTCACATGGGGTCACATGGGGTCACATGGACACGACTGTGAAATTACACACACATAACATGATAAACCATCATGAAAAGAATATTTTAAAAAAAGAATATACATACATATGTATAACTGAATCACTTTGCTGTACAGCAGAAATTAACACTTTGTCAACCAACAATAAAAAATATATATTGAGTTAAAAAAAAAAAAAAAACCTAGAAGTTTCTCCCAGGTGACCTAGCTCTCAAACTCATTCACTCAGGAGTCAACAAACTTCTTCTGTAAAGAGCCAAAAAGTACATATCTTAGGCCATACAGTTTCTGATGCCACTCTTTACCTCTGCCACTAAGGCATGAAAGCAGCCACACGTGAATGACGACGGGGTTCAGTGACAATAGAACTTGGCTTGGAAAAACAAGCACTCTAGTTCTACTGCTGACAATAGTCAAGGGTTGGAAACAACCCCAAATGTCCATCAACAGATGAGTGGATCAACACAATGCAGGCCATCCATACAGTAGAGTATTACTCGGCTTTAAAAGGAAAGAAGCACTGATGCATACTACAATGTGGATGAACCTAAAAAGTATGGTGATGAAAGAAACGAGACATGAAAGACTGCTTAGATATGATTCCATTCATATGAAATGTCCAGAGGAGGAGACAGAAAGCAGATTGCCAGGGGCTGCAGGGAGGGGAAATTGGGGAGTGACTGCTCATGGGTACCAGGTTTCCACTGGGGTGATGAAAATGTCCAGAACTGGATATAGAGGTGATGGTTACATAACTTGGTGAATGTATCAAATGTCATTAAATTGTACACTTTAATTGGTTACTTTGATATTATGTGAATTTCACCAAAATGAACAATAATAAATAACTTTTAAAAAAGAAATGGGGGGGCTTCCCTGCTGGCTCAGTGGTAAAGAATCTGCCTGCCAATGCAGGAGACACAAGTAGGGTCCCTCATTTCGGAAGATCCCACATGCTGCAGAGTAACTAAGCTCGTGAGCCACAACTACTGAGCCTATGTGCTGCAACTACTGAAGCCCTCGGGCCCTGGAGCCTGTGCTCTGCAACAAGAGAGGCCACCACAATGAGAAGCCCGCACACCACAGCTAGAGAGGAGCTCCTGCTCACGGCAACTAGAAAAAAAGCCCTCGAAGCAAGGAAGACTCAGCACAGCCAAAAAATAAAATAAGTAATTTTTAAAAAAAGAAATGGGGAGGAAAAAAAGGAAATGTGCACTTCCCTGGTGGTCCAGTGGTTGAAAATCCACCTTCCAATGTAGGGGACAGTCATTTGATCCCTGGTTGCTGCTGCTGCTGCTGCTGCTGCTGCTGCTAAGTCGCTTCAGTCGTGTCCGACTCTGTGCGACCCCATAGACGGCAGCCCACCAGCCTCCACCGTCCCTGGGATTCTCCAGGCAAGAGTACTGGAGTGGGGTGCCATTGCCTTCTCCAAACATTGGATGAGAGTTCCTCAAAAAATTAAACAGAATTACCATATGATCCAACAACACATTTCTGGGTGTATACCAAAAAGAACTGAAAATAAATATGGAACAGATACTTGTACATCTATGTTCATTGCAGCTTTATTCAGAATAGCCAGAAGGTGGAAGCAATCCAAGTGTCTGAATAGGTAAACAAAATGTGGTCTGTACATACATGCAGTGGAATTGATGCAGGAGAGAGATGAGCTCCATGCTGAGCAGCTGAAGTCTGTCTCCTGTGGACAGATACTCCAAGATAAAGACAATGGCAGGGACAGAGAGGAGCTGTGTCCTGTCCAGATAAAAGATAAAGAGACCACATAGTTCTCATTCTTGAGGTTGAGGAGACCTTTCCAACTATACACCTACAGAGAGGCTCCTCAGGGGCCAAAAAGGGAAGCAACGCCGGCCCATCATAGGTGGTGTCAACCTTCCCATAGCCCTCTGCGCTGGAATCCATCTTGTCTAAGAGATGTGCAGGCACACAGAGGAGGGCCCTGAGTTATACTAAATACAGGCTCAGAGCCAGGGAAAGCAAAGTGATTGGCCAGAGGAAACCGGGAAGAAAGGGCCCCATATAAATGATTTAAACCACCACAAAGGAGAGATTTCTCTCTCTGAGTCTATTCACACGTACTCTTATTTTCCTCCTAATATACACTTCACTTGCTTCACCACTTTCTGTCTCTTTAAAAATTCATTTCCACAAAGCAGAAAAGCCAGGGCCTTGTTCTGGCCATTGGCCCTCATAGTCTCGTGGTTAGGATTCAGTGCTCTTACTGCTGCAGCCTGGCTTCAGTCTCTGGTGGGTGAAGTGAGATCCTGCTTCAAGCCGCTGCCCGCCAAGGCCACCCAGATCAGAATATTGTTCAGCCTTAAAAAGGAAGGCAATTTTCAGACTTCCCCAGCAGTCCAGTGGTTAAGACTCCACACTCCAAATAATGGGGTCCCAGGTTCAATCCCTGGTCAGGGAACTAGATCCCACATGCAGCAACTAAGAAGAGAAAGAAGAAAAAAAATCCCACATGCCTCAGTGAAGACTGAAGATCCCATGTGCTGCAACTAACACCTGGAACAGCTAAATAAGTCAATAAATTTTTTTAAAGGAAAGCAATTCTTGTTCTTGCTACAACATAGATGAACCTGGAAGATACTATGCTGAGTGAAAGAAGCTACATACAAAATTACAATTATGGCATAATTCCACTTATATGAAGTCAGTAGAGTCATCAGATTCATAGAGACAGAAAACAGGATGGTGGGTGCCAGGGGCTGGGAGGCGGAGAATGGCGAGTTAGTCTCTACTGGGGACAGAACTTCAGTTTCAGAGGATGAAAATGTTTGGAAATGGCTATTGGTGATAGTGGCACAACAATGTGAATACTGTAAATGCTATGAGATTGTGTACTTCAATATGACTAATTTTCTGTTACCTGAGTTTCACCTCAATAAAAAATTTATTTTTATTTTTTAATATTTATTTATTTTTGGCTGTGCATGCGTGCTCAGTCATGTCCAATTCTTTGTGACCCCATGGACTGTACCCCACCAGGCTCCTTTGTCTATGGGGATTTTCCAGTCAAGAATACTGGATCGGGTTGCTATTTCCTCCTCCAGGGAAATCTTCCCAACCCAGGGATCAAACCCATATCTCTTGTGTCTCCTGCATTGGCAGGCAGATTCTTTACCTCTGGTGCCACTTGCTGTGGCTCAAAGGTTTAGTAGCATCCCCAGGGCATGTGGGATCTTAGTTGCCTTACCAGGGATCGAACCTGAGTCCCCTGTACTGCAAGGCAGATTCTTAACCACTGGACAACCAGGGAAGTACCAATTAAAAAACAACAACAACAATGATGAAACATGGCTGGCCAGATTTGGCCCTCAGGCCATAGTTTGCCAACCTCTGACTTAATCCATTTTTTAAAAAAATATTTATTTTTTATTTATTTGGCTTAGCTGGGTCTTAGTTGAGGCATGTGGGATCTTTAGCTGTGGCATTTGAACCCTCAGTGGCAGCATGTGGGATCTAGTTCCCTGACCAGGGATGGGAACACAGGTCCCCTGGATTGGGACCTCAGAGGCTTAGCTACTGGACCACCAGGATGGTACATGACTTAACCCTTTTTCCTTCAACTTCCCCTCCTGGTTCTCACTTCTCCCAACCTTAGGCTAAACTCTATCACCACCCTTCCTTATACTCACCCCACCCTCCACTCTCACCTGAACCCTCTGCTCCCCCTTAAACTACGTAATCCCACCCTCTCCCCATTTACCCACACCTCTTTGTCATGACACCTGCCAACACAGCAGGCTCTCTCAGAGGAAGTCAACAAAATGCACACTCAGTTCCTGGAGGGTGTAACATGACTATGTGATTCCCGATCAACGTAAGAATACATTTCATTCTGTAATTTGTTATATTGCATTATAATTATTCAGTTCCTAATCCTGCAATTACACAGAATGGTTTCTATGATTATGCAGTCTGCAATTACACAGTCATTCTTCCCTCCATCACAATGTACAGTCATTAAATGAGAGGGAGTGCTGGGTTGACATCAGCACCCGCCCCCACCCAACTCCATTCTGGGCAGAGGCTACAGAGCTGCAACCACACTGCGAGAAGTCTCTGCATCAGTGTCTGCGCTCAGGTCTACAGGCCAGAGGTGCCCTCAGGTGGGAGTGGAGAGTTGGAAGGCAGAAGCAATCGGAGATGTCTTGGTTTTGCTTTCACTTCACACTGCTGGCAGCGGGGCATGGAAACATCTGATATTTTGGAATTCAAATTCCCTTGTTCAGTGACCAGTTTGGAAGGCATTGAAAAGCAGTTGTGGGACTTCCCTGCCAGTCCAGGGCTTAAGACTCCATGGTTCCATAGCAGGGGCACAGTTTTGATCCCTGGTTGGGGAACTAAGGATCTTGTATGCCACATGGCATGGCCAAAACTCAAAACCAAAAACAACAATAAAAGAAAAGCAGTTCTGATGGAGGCAGATACAAGGTATGTGCCCCAGGTTGGAGGTTTCTAAAATCTCCCAATTGCCCCCTTTCTGTGAGTGTGGGGAGCCTCAGTTCCCCCTGGTGAGCCAGTTCTGTTGGAATGTTCTAGAAGGCTGTGGTTCTTCCAGTTTTGGAGAGCAAAGGAGAGATCCAAGTTAGATAACAAGATGCCTATGTGTGTACTCAGTCAACCAGTTTTGTTCGACTCTTTGCGACCCCATGGACTACAGCCCGCCATGCTCCTCTGTTCATGGGATTTCCCAAGCAAGAATACTGCAGCGGGTTGCTATTCCCTTCTCCAGCGGATCTTCCCAACCCGGAATCAAACCTGAGTCTCTTGCGTCTCCTGCACTGGCAGGTGGGTTCTTTACTACTGAGCCATCTGGAAAGCCCCATAGACAATTGGACTGTTGTTGTTCAGTGGCTAAGTCATGTCTGACTTTTTGCAACCCATGGACTGCAGCATGCCAGGCTTCCCTGTCCTTCACTATCTCCCAGAGTTCCCCCAAATTCATGTCATTCACGTCATTCCCCAGATTCATAGTCAGTAATGCTATCTAACCATCTCATCCTCTGCTGCTCTCTAAATAAAACTCTGGTTTCTAGGCATCACCTCCAAGATTCTGACCCCTTCAGTTTGGAAACAGAGCCTAAGAATCTACATTTGAATCAGAGACATTTCATAGCAAAGGAAATTTTACTCACACCACAAAGAAGTCTCTTCTAGAGGCTCATGCCTTCAAGAGGCTGAATGGAATTGGGTGTGACTGTGGACTTTTGGGGCCCAATCCTTCGTTATGGACCTTCTCCATGCACCGCACGGTGTTTAATTTCTGTCCACCAGATGCCAATAGCACCCACCCCCAGTCATGACAACCAGAAACATCTCCAGACATCACCAAATGTCCTGGAGAGACACAATCCAATTCAACAGTGACCCACCAAATTTTAAAATCTTAATTTAACCCCTAAGAATTAAAATAAGATATGGAAACATCACTCGCAACAGTAACGCATGAGAAATGATTCGTGTTTTATGAGAGGGGACTGGACACCCTGGTAGACAAACGATGAACAGTTAGGATTCAACAAGAGTAAATATGGTAGTCTCTGCTGAAACGTCAAGCGTTCATTTCTGTTAACCCAGAAATCTCATCTGTATCAACTTACTCAATCGAAATAAAAAATCTAGTAGGAAAGATGTGTTGTACAATGCTGTTCATTGCCAGACTGTGATACTCTTCAGTCGGGATGATTGAGTAAATGCTGGTCCATCCTGATTATGGTATTTTTTATTATATGTAACAATCCAAAAAGAGCTGGTAGGTGCCTGCACTGATTAGAATGACCACAATATGCTGTTAAACTTAAAAAGAACCTTGCCGGGGGAGAAAAAAAAAAAACCTGGGTACAATTTGATCCTGTGTTTCTGAAATGAAAATGTGTTGTGTGGGAGAAAATACAAGCAGGTTGTAACAGAATTTATGTAATATGAAATTTCTTTTTCAAAACATGTATATATTTGTACCATACACATGGGTAAGACTGAAAAGGTTTGTCGCCAAAAAGTTAGTTGATGTCTCTGAAGAGGTGTGATTTAATTTTGTTTTTTTCAGTTTGCTTAGCTGTTAAGTTCTCATTTCTTCACTAGGATCACACACCATCTGTTATTTTGTAAAAGCCTTGGGTACATGCCTGCAAGCCCTAAGGGCTTAAGAATCTTGAAAACTTTTAAGTATTTGACCCAGAAAATGTGCATGTTGTTGAGGGTGGATAAATGCCCCACCTTCCTCATCTGAGGGCTGGGACCACTCCAAGGTCTATGCTCTATATTGCTCAGCCCCCATCTTAGGTCCCCAGTTACTGGTAGTTAATGGCTTACTGTCACACGGTCGGACACAACTCAGCGACTGAACTGAACCGCTCACTGGCGACCCCTGCAGGACTCCTTCCCTCTCTTCTTCACGTCACCCTGGGGGCTACCTGAGGGTCATCTCTTGGATAACTCAAGTCCTCCTCTCAGGGTCTATTTTTTGGAGACTCCAAACTATGACAGTCCCCTTCCTCATTCTGTCATCTGAGACAGTCCTGCAGCTGACCCGATAGGATAGAGTGAGGCTGACCATCTGTCATCCCCACGCTACTTTGGGTAAGTTTCATGGGGCACGCTGGGACACCAGGCTCTCATGCCACCCTCACCCCATCTCCCTGGCTTCTTGACAGCACCTGGTTTTCTCCCACGTCTTGGCCTGAAGCAGGGGGTGGGGAGTGTGGGTGGTGTGTAGGCGATGAGCAGACCATCGGGCCAAGAAGGGAACACAGATGTATGTGAAAACCCAACCAGGAACATTTAATAAAAAAATAAGCAAGTTATCCAGAACCCGACCGGGCCAGCAGTTAGTTACCCCTCAGAGAATGAGGCACCGCTGGCCAGTTCTGACATTCGTTTCAGGATTGAAGGCACGGTGAGTCCTCCAGGCTGTGCGGGGGGACGTCCTGCCCAGGCCACGGATAGTGCCCCAGTGCAGCGGAGCCTGTCCAAGGCCCCAAACATATGATCCCACCAGAGGCTTGGACAAAAGAATGCCATCAAGCAGGTAGACCACTCCTGAGATGCAGGGCAGGGCAGCCAAGCAACTGAGAACAGGGCGGGTCCTCACCCCCTCCAGGGGGGCTGGGTCTGAGGGAGCCTTGCATGAGGACATGGGGTCATTGAAACTTGTGGCTCTCCCTGGCAAGGAAAGAGTCACCCCTGTTCCTGGGTAGTGCTGGGGGCATGTTATGTACACACATTTCAGGTGATGGGGATGGTGCAGAAAAGGAATCAAACTCAGTCAGCCCCACCGGGAGTCCGCGAGGTCAGGCACACAGCAGGCACTCAAAAATGCTCGCTGCATGAAGAAATGGAAGGATTTGTCCATCTCTGTTGGGGGGGATCGAATGCTGACTGAACAGCTGTCCTGTTTTCTGCATCACTTAGTGCAGGAGATGCTCTCTGGATGTGTGGAGAAATCAATTAGAGTGAAAAGCACCTTGATTATCTTCAGCCCTAGCACCACGCTCAGCTCCCGGCACACAGTAGGCACTCCATAAATTCACCGAGTCTGTAAGAACTTTTGTGTTGCAGGGCCTGGGCACAGAGTAGGTGTTCAGTATGTGTTCAAATAAATGAAAGTTTGCCTCACTTGTCCCAGAGCCTGGAATGGTGCCTTGCATACAGTAGGCACTCAATAAATACTTGAATGAACTGAAACAGTGAATGTGTATCACTAGTGCTTGATTCTTGATGGGGGATCGATAACGCTTGATGACTGAATCCATCACTGATGGAGGGAGTAATCAAACCTCATTCACTGCCAGAACACGGGAACCTGGCACCCTGTAACCGATCCAAGTGTTGGGTGCACCCAGAGACGAACAGTTCCCACCCAGTCCGCCTGGCATACAGTAGGCACTCCATTAATGCTGCCTGCGTGCACGTGATTGCTGAGCAAGAGCCGGCTGGATGCTGCCCTGTGCGGGGAGCCCTCCGGGGCCTGCCAGGGGCCACAGGGGCCCTGCCGTCCCTAGTAGGCGTGTGGGGGCCGGGCCAGCGACGGCTCCTTTGGCTCCACGGCCACCAGCCCTCAGAGCTCATCCCGGGCGGCACTGTCCAGCGGGGACTGGAGCACGTCGGAGTTCTTGGCCTCGCGGCTCAGGGCCTGCTGCTCCCGCATCTTCTGGGACTTGGCACGGTCCCAGTCGGTCTTGACGTGCTCGTTGTTCCACACGACTGAGGTCTCTGTGTCGCTCACGTACCCGTCGTCCCCCGTGTAGTGCGTGGGGTAGATGAGCAGGGGCTCCACGGAGAAGGCGCGCAGGTCCCGAGGGGAGAAGTGGGCCTTGTACTCAGACCTGCGGGGCAGGAGAGGGGTGGGGGTAAGAGGCAGATGGAGACAGAAGTGCGTAGAGAAGGGGACTCATGAAGGAAGAAGCGGCAGAGGAGAAGCCCCCTCCCTGGGACCCGCGAGCCTCATGCCCCCTACCCGGGCCAGTTGCACAGCGAGACCCCAGCTCCCCTCGCCCACTGCCGCCCCCTCTCACACTGGGTGCTTGTCGAACATGACTGGCAAGAACTCGTCCACGGGCAGCATTTTGGAGAGCGGCCGGGCAGCCAGCAGCTTGCGAGCACCCTGCAGGGAGATCACGTAGGCCAGGGTCCAGTACGAGTAGTCGGCCTCCACCAGGTTCCTCACACGGGGCACAGCCTTCTCGGGGTGCTCCACCTGCATCCGCTTCCGGCCTATGTAGCTGGGGTGCAGAAAGGGGGCTCTGTAACCCTCCACCTGTTCACCTGCCCAAGAGTGCTCACCCAGGGAGCCACTGAGCCGCTGTCAGACCTGGGGTGGAGGGGAGTTGGGGAGCACTGAGGAGGCCGGCGTGACTGGACTGGGTGAGAAGAGGCCGCAGAGGTCCAGGGCCCACAAGGAGGAGAGTGGGACTGAGAAGGAAGCTGCTCTGGGTTCAGAGGGCAGTGGGACAGGTGAGCAAGGTGGAGGGTTCAGGTGAAGCAGTCAGGAGTGAAGGGGACCCATTACTATGCATTTTAATGACATGCTGGTGAGTCTGAGGCCCAGAACCAGGATCAGGGCTCTGCACAGGGGAGGGAGAAGCAGGGGGGGATGAACCAACCCACCTACATGAGACTGTTCTGGAAATACACTGGCCACCCTCCACCCAGTACTGGTCTAAGACCCAGGCTCCCTGGGCCACACCCCACACTCAGCACCAAAGGCTTGGCTGGGCTCCCAAGCCTTGACTACACCCACCCAGGCCACAACCTCAAGTTCTTTAGCCACATCCACAGGCTTCCAGGTCAAATCTTAGCCATAGTGGCTAAGTAAGGGGAAGGCCCCAGTCAAGTCTTCAAGCCCTGAAAGAGCTGGCAGGCTTCCAAGACCCCAGACTTGCAGGTCAAGTATGAGTCCTCCTGCCAACCTCTCACAAGTTGCCCCAACCTATTAACCTGCAAAGGCCCTCAGAGCTAGCCTCCAGGCCACACCTCGGAGTTCCGGCCCCACCCAGGCCCGACTCACATGAGGTCCCAGTCCAGACCCTCCCGCTCCACATCCCGCATAAGGTTCATCAGTCGCCTCTTGAAGAAGATCTCGAAGCGTAAGTCATCCTCAAACACGAGTGATTTCTGCAACCTTCGGTCCACAACCTGAGGGAGGAGGCCCCACTGAGATCTTGGAGAGATCAAGTCCAGGCCTGACCCCAAAGCCAGTTCTGCTTAAGAGGTCTGGGGCACCAGGAAAAAAGCAAAATATACACACACACAGCGTCAAAAGTTCAGATCTACCTCTTGGCCAAAACCTTCTCCTTACAACATGGAAGCAGATTTCACAGCCTCAGCCTGGCTGCTCCTTTCCACCCCAGGGCCTGGGCCTGCCCTGTGCCTTTGATACAGAGCACCCTTCTCCCATGCAGCGGCAGGCAGGATCCCTCTCACCCTGCTGGCCTCAGTTCCAATGTCAACTAAAGAGATCCTTCATGAGTATCACCTAAAACTGCTAGTTGAGGACGATTCATAACCCTGCACCTCTCCTGTAGGTGCCTGTCACTTATTTCAACATTAGTCATTTCTCTGTGGTTTATCATCAGTCTCCCCAGCTCCCAAGGCTGTGAATCCCCTGTGGGGGCTGGGTGCGTCTTGGTGGCTGTCGTGTCCCCTGGACCAGCACCAGGCTGGGCACGCAGTCACTACTTGACAAATCTTCCCTGAATGAATGAACTTGATAATCTTCATGACTGAAGACTCTGTCTTCTTCATCTGGGAAAATGAGGCTCAGATTGAGAAATGCCTTCCTTGCTCACAGAGCTCACCCCGCTCAGAGGCAGGGCTGGACTTGAACCTGGATCCCCTCTGGCTCCACAGCTGCCTGGACACTGCAACCTCTGCCCTGTACCTTCCATGATGAATGTCAGAAAAAGAGAGCAACCTGGGCGAGAATGCACTGCCTCACACACCACATCTGGCCTCAAGCTGGATGGTTCCAGGTTCGAAGCCCCATCTGACATCCTTGCCCATCATAACCTTTCCCTCCTAGGGTATCTGATGAGCCTCTGTGGCTAATGGGGTACCAATGTGTGGGGTGTGCATTAGTTAATATCACCATGGCTGGTGCTCCTACTAGCAAGCTCTGGGCATGCTGCCCAGGCTCTAGATACTTGACAGTGGCTGGGTATGAAGAGGCTTCACTTGGAGGTTCCAGGCCTCAGACCCCACCTGTTTCTAGAGTCAGGCTCATCCCTCCTCAGACTCAGGACTCACATCTGCACAGTGGAAGGATGGCAGCTGCTCTACCTGGGGTTTGGGTGCCACATTCACCCAAGGAGAGAGGCTGAGTGTCCTGCAGTGGTTTTGGAAGCCTGCCTGGGGTGCAGGGGATTCCCTCCCTGAGCTGTTAAGAAGCCCGAGGAGGGGACTTCTCTGGTGGTCCAGCGGTTAAGAATCTGCCTTGCAATGCAGGGGACACAGGTTTGATCCCTGGTCGGGGAACTAAGATACTGTATGCGGTGGGACAACTAAGCCTTTGAGCCACAACTAGAGAGCCCAAGTGCCGCAACTGGAGAATCCCCTAACTGCAACGAAAAGCCCCTGCGTGAAGGGAAGATTCCGAGTGCTGCGATTAGGACTGGAGGCAGCCAAATAAATAAAAATAATAATAAATAAGATTTTTTTTTTTTTATGACTAGAAGGGCTGAGAAAGGTCCTGCCCCCCTGCCAGACGTACCTCCTTCCAGATGTTATAGTGGCTGAGGAAGCAGCCCAGTTCGCCCTTGGTGAGGGGCCGCCCATGGTAGGGGTCCCGGTAGCCGGGCAGCATCTGGATGCCCAGAGCCTCCACCTGGCTGGTGTTCATAGCTCTGCAAGTGGGGAGGGGTGGGGGGCAGAGGAAGACCGTATCTATTCAGAAGCCCACCAGTTAGTGAGCCTCCCTTCCCCACCCTCCCCCAACCCGTCGTGGACCTGATGTGGCCTGCCTGGGTGTGGTCTATACCCATGTGCAGGTCTGTTAGCACCGGCCAGCGTCAGACCCACGCCCCCTCCGCAGCGGCCATCAGCGTGGTCTACACCCACCCGTGGCGCCGCCCCTCCCCCACCAGGACCCCACTCACTTGCCGTCCACAGCCTCCACCAGCCGGCACGCTATCTCCTGCTCTTCCAGGGCCTGCAGCATGCGTTCCCGCCGGTCCTGCCGCCGCTTCAGATTGATCATGAAGACCTGCGGCCCAGAGCCTCTGTTGGACCCTCCAGGCTGGCCCCCGGCCCCCACCCTCGAGGGAAGGCCCCGCCTACCTCGTCAAAGCCCATCTTGTCTGGCGTCTTGGTGGGCACTGAGATGAACCGCGAGGGCTCCGAGGGTGGGTGCTTCACTGGGGGTTAGAAAAGCCAAGGGGTCACAAGGGGGTCATGGAGACGGAGGGCTCCAGCCTCGTTGCTGATGCCCCCTCCCCAACCTCTGCACGGTTCCGTGTCACCCCGGGCTCCTCAGCCTGATGCTACAGACCCTGCCTGACCCAGCCCCACCCACAAAAGCAGTGTCAGTCTCTCTCCTCTGCCTCTTACACACTCTGGCTGTTGGTACTGCTCCAGACTTACCCATCCCCCATTCCTACCTCTGGACCTTTGCACATGCTGGGCCTCTGCTGAAACCCCTTTCCTTCCTCTCTTCCTTTCCCTGAGTTATCAGCTAAGATGTTTTCTTGGGGAGGCGGGGATGCACCAACAGGAGTCTCCTGACCTCCCCAGGCTGAGTGAGGTACCTCTCTGGAGGCCCCCACAGCACCTGAGCTTCCGTCAAAGCCTCATTCCGCTGCCCTAAGTCCCAGTTCTCTGATTATCTCCCATGAGCTCCACCAGATGGACACCAGGTCCACCCACTCACACTGGCTCCCTGGCGCCCAACAAGGAGCTTGGCTGCTGCTGCTGCTGCTGCTAAGTTGCTTCAGTCATGTCCGACTCTGTGTGACCCCATAGACGGCAGCCCACCAGGCTCTGCCGTCCCTGGGATTCTCCAGGCAAGGATACTGGAGTGGGTTGCCATTTCCTTCTCCAGTGCATGAAAGGGAAAAGTGAAAGTGAAGTCGCCCAGTCATGTCCGACTCTTAGCGACCCGATGGACCGTAGCCTACCAGGCTCCTCCGTCCATGGGATCTTCCAGGCAAGAGTACTGGAGTGGGGTGCCATTGCCTTCTCCGAAGGAGCTTGGCACAAACTCATAAAACAAGCAAAGGAATGACATTCCTCATCTGTGTTGTTGTTCAGTCACTAAGTCGTGTCTGACTCTTTGCGACCCCATGAACTGCAGCACACCAGGCTTCCCTGTCCTTCACCATCTCCCAGAGTTTGCTCAAACTCATACCTATTGAGTTGGGGATGCCATCCAACCATCTCATCCTCTGTCGCCCCCTTCTCCTTCTTCCCTCAATCTTGAAAATGGGCTAAAAAACCTCTCAGAGGTTTATATCATGAGATGATGCCATGAAATCACACTTGTTATTTTGGGTTAAACTGTGTCCTCCCCCCAAGATACGCTGGCATCTTGATCCCCAGTACCTCAGAAGGTGGCCTTATTTACAAACAGGATCTTTAATGAGGTCATTAGGGTGGTGGGCCCTAATCAATATGGGCTTCCCCAGTAGCCCAGATGGTAAAGAATCTGCCTGCAATGCAGGAGACCCAGGTTCGATCAGGAAGGATCAGGTTGGATCAGGAAGATCCCCCGGGGAAGGGAATGGCTACCCACTCCAGTATTCTTGCCTGGAGAATCCCATGGACACAGCTGCAGTCCATGGGGTCACAAAGTGTCAGATACGACTGAGCCACTAACACATATACACTTGGCACGTAATCAGTATGATTGGGGTCCTTATAAAAATGGGAAATCTGGACACAGAGACCTACACGGAGGGTAGACGGGGTGAAGACACACAGGGAGATGGCGGCCATGTGATTGGAGTGACACATCTACAAGCCCAGGCATGCTAAGAATCTCAGGGTGGTCATGATCGTTCCCCTTTTAGCTGCTGTGGGCAGTGCTCAGACCACATCCTCAGAGCCCTGTCTTGGCCCATCCCTGATGGTTTCCCATAGAAGGAATAGATCCACAGGGGACTGTGAGCCTGCTGAGGCTCCTGGATCTACCAGTCTGGCCCAGAAAGGCCCAGCATGCTGGTGAGTGTGGCATCTACCTCCCCAAGAACAAAGGCCCCGTGTGAGCTAGCAGGGCAGACACAGGCCCCTCTGTCTGGGAGAGGCCTGGGTGAGGCCCAGAGTTAACCCGGAGCCTCCCACCTCACGGCCTGGGCCTCCTCCTCTAGGGACACTGTGCCCTGGGGCTTCTTCCTATTCGGGACCCATCACAGCTCCCTGCCACCCCCTGCCATCCTCAGGGGACCCTGGGACCCAAAAGGGCAAGGCTTTGGGATCTGAGAATCTGGCTTCAAATCACTTTCCCTCTCTTTCTCAGTCTCTGCCTGCCTCCTTGGGGTTTATGTGTGGGAAGGATCTGCCTATGGGAAGTGGAGGTATCTCTTTATCCTGTCTTAGCAGTTCTGGGGAAATGGAGCATATTGGGGTCCAGAAAGAGCAAGGCAATGCAGCTATATCACAGTGACATAAAAATGCAACACCTCTAGGGACTTCCCCAGTCATCCAGTAGCTAAGAATCCGCCTTCCTGTGCAGGGGATGCGGGTTCAAGCCCTAGTTGGGAAACTAAGATCCCACATGCTCGAGGCAACTAAGCCGGCACATGGGCAACTACAAAGCCCATGAGCTACAGTGGAAGATCCCACAGGCTGCAACTAACACCAGATGCAGTCAAATTTAAAAAAGAAAAAAAAGAAAAAACCTGTAACATTGCTAGACCTATTACAGGGTGAAGGATAAAACCTGACCACAGAGAGGTCTGGCCTTTGCTCTCTGCTCCTGGGTAGTTGAAGACCTTGGAAATGTCTTTGTTTATTTCAGGCCTTGGGCCATAGTAGGTATCTATGCCAACAGTGTAATTTAGGGTGGGGTGTCTTGGCTCAGTCTCTACAGCAACTGGAGATGGGGGTCAGCCACATGGCAGTCAGCTGTATCTGTATGAGCCCCAGCATAAGCCCTCAACGCAGAGGCTTGGGGAGCAGCCCTGGTTGGCAGTACACCATGCATGTTGTCATGCGCTAGTGCTGGGAGAAGCAAGCACTGTCCATGAGACTCCACAGAGAACGGACACTAGGAATCCCTGTGCTTGGAACTCTCCTGGATGCTGCCCCATGCACCTTTTCCCTTTGCCAAGATTGCAATTTGTGTCTTTTTGCTGTAATAAACTGTGAGTATAATAGCTTGCAGTGAGCTCTGAGTACTTCTAGTAGATTATCCAACCTGAACATGTTCTTGGGGACTCCTAATGTTGTAACTGGTTAAGAAGTGGGAGCAATCTTGTAGCTATTTCCTAACTTTGCACCTACAGATGCATGTCTAGAACTCTCTTGTACACACTGCAATGCTAGGAAACAAGAAACGCCCTACATGCCCCAGAGAAGATGGGTAAAGTGACATATGACACAGCCAAGAGTAAATAAATCTGTAGCTGAACATCTACATGGAATACTAGACAGCAAGGCAAGGGAGTGAGTCACAGCCACACTCAGCAGCCAGTGACAGCACAGACAGGGATGCTGAGTGGCAGATACCACACTTGAGCAGCATCCTCTGTGATTCCACTGATGGAATCACAAAATGGGAAAAGCCTGTCAGCTGGTGGATTCAGGGCAGTGGGGACACTGGGGAGGGTCAGGGCTTGGTCTGCATCTGGATATAAAAGGATATAAAAACAATCATCACGCTGCACACCCATGGCCTGTCACTGCTCTGTGTGCTAAAACTCAGAGAACAGGACTTATATGGAGCCAAGTGTATGGGGCCAACTGGGAAAGACACTCAATGAGCAGGCAGGGAAGGAAGCAAGTTGCTGGATTCCCCATGAATAGAGGGCATCTCTCCGAGGTTTTCTGTAAGCTTGAAATTTTATTGTAAGAAACATCTTTGAACACATGTAAAATCACATGCACGGCCTGGGACCAGGCACCCACACACAGGTAGAGAGAAAAGATGGTTCTCACAAGAACTGTAAAGAAGGATTTGCACAAATATCTGAAACTTCCAGACCCTTCTTCTATCTCTCGTGGGTGATCTGCTCGAGCCCTCAAAAAAACAGGAAGATATTCATGCCTCTGTTGTGTTTGAGTTTATAACAGCGGAGTGAACAGTTTCCTGACCAGAAACAAGAATATATGTGAAAATTTAAACTAGGACCGTTAATAGTAGCCACAGAGAAGCTTCTCAGGGTCCAGTCACTGAAAGGAGTTGGCAATAAGCAAAGACCCACCTCTTGTTACTATGGTGGGGTTGTCGTGCTGGGCCTGGGCAATTGCATGGGACAGACACTTGGGTGTTGTGGAGGGGGGGTGGTCTTCGCCCTGGTGACTTTGTAGCCTCCAGGTGTTATCTCAAAAGATCCAAAGTGTTAAGTGTTAGTCGCTCAGCTGTGTCCGACTCTTTGTGACCCCCGTGGACTGTGGCCTGCCAGGCTCCTCTGTTATGGAATTCTCCAGGCAAGAATATTGGAGTGGGTAGCCATTCTTTTCTCCAAGGGATCTTCCAGACCCAGGGATTGAACCCACATCTCCCGCATTGCAGGCAGATTCTTTACAATCTGAGCCACCAGGGAAGAACCCAAAGCCCCCTCTAAACAGAGAGCAGAGTGTCATTCCATCTTCAACCACAAGGGGGAGCCATAGACAGAGCCTTCTAGAAATGGATGGGGGATGATGAGCCTCAGGACAGGGGCCTGGCCCTCCAATCCTCTCTCTGTGCAGTGGAAGGAATCGCTGTGCTGCTTCACAGGCCTTCACAGGGAAGTGGGTGCTCAGCACAGGGCAAGGCCCGCACAGAAGAGGACGTTGCTCCACTGTCTGGTTGCTTCAGAGACTCCCCAGCTGGGGCAGAGGCCCCTTCCTCAAGCAGCCTCAATGGTGGCTCAGCCCTGTGCACTCAGCCCACCTCACCAGAGGTACAAGTGCTAATATAATAGTCTGTGGATTTATTTGTATATGTATTAGAAAGACATCAGCTTGCAACCACAGTAAAAATACATATTAAAAGTTTCCTTTTCCAAGTGTATCCAAATAAAAAAAAGAAAGTGTCTGATAAGATAAACATTAAACAAACAGTGGGTCTGGGGGCTGGCAGGAGCATGGGTGATGAAATGGCTGACATGGCCACACACGTGCAGGGTCATCAGTGAAACCTCCTACCTTCCATGCTCCCACACCCTCCACGGCTCCTGCCTACCCCTGCGGACAAGACCCGCTCCTAAGTCCAATGTCTGATGCGCCCACCATGGCCCTGCCTGCTGGCTCTGTCCCCCTTCTGCCCCACCAACCTTGCCTGTTTTCTGAGCTCACAGCCCCTCCAGCTGCCCAGCTTCTGCACATGCTGCTCCCTCCGGCTGCAATCTCCCTTCCAGCTAACTCACCCTGCATCTTAATGCCACCCCCACCATAAAGCTCACCCTGACTTCCCCAAGCGTGCCATGCATAGCTGCTTGCAAGCCATGACAGCGGGAACAACTGTTCACACTGGGTTCTCAGTGTCCAGCAAAGAGACTGATGCCCAACAGACACTCAATCAGTGTTCACGGATAAATGCAAGATGGTGGGGAGAGGGAGGCAACTTGGCCCTCCCGGGATGGTGCGGACAGACTCACCCATGACCTCCAGCTGCACGTGCATGAAGCTCTCGGCCTCGTCCTGGAGGGTGCTGTGTGACCGCAGTGGCACCGGCAGAAAGCCGTACACTTCCTTGTTGCAGACGTACATCTGGACCTCTGGGGCCAAGGAAACAACGATGAGAATTGAACACAGAGCAGTAAGGCCACGGAGGCAGCCTCCTAGCAGCAGCATTAGCCTCATTGCCCGGCGTGGAGCCGGGGCACAAATGGGTGCAGCTATTCCCAGCAACTGGCAGAGACCACCCCAGCACTCCATCTGGGAACTGGAGTCAGATGAGGGGTTCACAGTGCCACGCGAGAAGACAAAAAAAACCTCCAGAACTGTTAATAAGCATGTTGCCGGGTACTGACAGTCCCTGCAGGCTTCCATGACAAAGCAAACCACAAAATGGTGGGTGAACAGTAAATACGCACATTTATGCACAGAAATGAGATGCAGTTGGACAAACCATGAATATCATTACCTCTGTCTGTGTTTGTCCTTCTCTGAATAGTTAAAAAAATTTTTTTGAATGGTTTAAAACTTTATAACAAGTATATGTCTTTTTTAAAAGTGATAATCCCAACGAAAATGATTTTAATTCAAGGTGTATGGGTGCTAAGTCACTTCAGTTGTGTCTCACTCTTTGAGACCCCATGGACTATAGTCCATCAGGCTCCTCTGTCCATGGGATTCTCCAGGCAAGAATATTGAAGTAGTTGTCATGCCCTCTTCGAGGGGATCTTCCCAACCCAGGGATTGAACCTACATCCCCTAAGGCTCCTACATTGCAGACGGATTCTTTATTGCTAAGCTACCAGGTAAGCCCTTCATTAAAGGGCTAGATAGTAAATATTTAGGTTTGTGGGCCAAACTGCTCTATCTCAACAACTCAAGTCTGCCTTCAGAATGTGCCCAGAAAGGGCATGGAAGCGCTGCACCCCTCGCCACACCTTGCCCCATACATCTCTTCCTGCAGGTTGTTCCTGGCTTATATACACTTTTATAATAAATAGTAACCTAGTGAGTAAATGAGTTTCCTGAGTTCTGTGAGCTGCTCTTGCAAATTAGCAGAACCCAAGGAAGGGGTTGTGAAACCTCTGACTTCCATTTGGTCAGAAGCATGGGGGCTTCCCTGGTGGCTCAGTGGTACAGAATCTACCTGCAATGTATGCAGGAGACGCAGGAGATGTGAGTTCTATCCCTGGGTTGGGAAGATCCCCTGGATGAGGAAATGGCAACCCACTCCAGTATTCTTGCCTAGCGAATCCCATGGACAGAGGAGCCTGGCGGGCTACAGTCCATAGGGTCGCGCAGTCAGACACAACTGAGCAACTGAGTATGCAGTAGAAACACAGGTGACAACTTGAACTTGTGACCAGGATCTGAAGCAGGAGAGAGGTCAGTTTTGTGGGCCTGAGACCTTAACCTGTGGAATCGGATGCTATCTCCAAGGAGATAGAGTCAAAATTGAAATAGAATTGAGCTGAATTGTCAGACACCTTGCTGGTGTCCTAGAATTGCTGGTTGGCATGGGAAATTACCCCATCTCCAACATACACACACAGGAGTTGGATCCTAGAACCCAAAAGACATTCTAGCTTGTGTCCATATGAGTACAGATGGTGGGCTGGATTTGGCCCATGAGCCATGAGTTGCTGACCCATCTTTACAATAAGTGAGAAGTCAGCATTCAGTGTTCTCTTTCTCTTAAAAAAAATTTTTTTTTGCCCTAAGTATACAATTAGAGAGCAATTATGCTCAACTATAGATAATTGGAAGAATATAGGAAAATATCAATAAGGAGGTCTTAAAGACCTGGGGAGTGAAGTCACCCAGCAGAGCCACAGCTGGAGAGAGAATGGGTCCTGAGGATATCACCTGAACACCTGGATACAGCTGCACCTGAAGTCATCGCTGTACTCTGTAGTGCTGGTTCTGTGAACCTTCTGTGGGCTGAGAATTGGTCCCAAAGAACCAGACAGACACCCCATGATGGCAAATCCCCTGTGGGCTCACCTGCCTGCTTGCAGGAGAAGGCAAAAACAATGATGTCATCAAAGGACCAGGTGTAGTCAGGGTGCGGAGGGTAGAAGGCCAAGTTCCTGGATGCTGCCTTCCGCAGGTCGATCAGGAAGGTTGAGTGCACCATGGGGACTGCAAAGCAGCCCCGGCGGTCCCGCTTGCGGATGGGGATGTAGGCAGGCGTGCGCTTGTAGTAGCCCTGTGGGGAGTGGAGGCAGAATTCTGCGTGGGGGTCCCTAAAGGGCAGGCTGGAGACCAGGACAATGGGAGGCCCAGAACACCTGGAGAGTAAGACCAGGTGTCAGCTTCTGGCTGCAGTGGGCATTCCCTGAGTGCAAAGCTCTGGGCAGGGCCAATCAGTCTCCATCCCCCAAACCTCAGTCGCTGGGCAGTGGCAGAGAAACACAGGGAAATAGTCACTCACAGACCCAGATCAATACTTCCGATCAGAAAAGGCAGCATTTGGGAAGGGAAATTAAAAAGCTGAAAAGGGACCGGATACTTGAGATTCTTTGATTTTAAAATTAAACACCAGAAGCGGGACTTCAAAAAAGTCAGGGGGAATCTTTTAGAAGTTCTAAAAGCTTCTGGAACAATCTGGAGTTGTTATCTCTCTTCCTTGTACCCTTTACTAATTGGAATTGTTAGCATATAAATTTAGACTTCTACAAGTACTTTAAAATATAGACACCACTGAATTATTCACTTTTAAAATGGTGAACTTTATATTCTATGAATTATATATCAATTCAAAACAAAAAGATAGGAAGAGATAGGGTAGGTCAGCATCCTGGCTCTAGCTACCCCCTTCCGGTGGCACAGCCCTGCTCCCACCTGTCCCTCACCCCCTCTCGCTTTCCCACTCTTAACTCTGGGGTGGGACAATCAGAGCCTAGCATTTTCGTGGCTTCAGTAATTGGTTCAGGTGGAGAAGGAGATGGCACAAGGTTCATTCAGAATGAACTAGCTGAATGCTGCTGGAATTATTCCCAGGAGTTTGAAAATGAAGTCACTCAAGGGAAGGAGGAAGAGGAATGTTAGCTGAACACATGGATCAAGCCATGCCTGAAGTCCTATCTTCGCACTACCACATCATAGCTATGTTTGCATAGGCAAGTCACTCCCCCTCTGTATTTGTGTTTCCGCCTCTGAGTATTGGTGGCTGGGGGCAATGGGTGGGGTGGCAACAATCGCAGACCATCCCCTAATTTAAGAATTGTCACAACAGTCTTTATAAAATGTTCACAGATGAGGCAGCATGGTAATGAGCTAGATTTCAAACCCAGCCCCTACTTGCTCTGCCCAGCCCCCACCACCCCCAGGCCCCTGCCCTACCCCAGGAGCCCCCTGACCTGGGATGTCATCCCACACCAGAAGTTGGAGTACGCAGCCCGGGAATCCAGCATGGGGGCCACCACCGTCTTGTTCTCTGCGATGAGCAGGGTCAGTGTGTCAGGGTTGAGGATCAGGTTGTCGGCGTCCACAAACTGCAAAATACCCAAAGGGCATGAGCATGGGCCATCAGAGTCACCTGGGCTGGCATCGGTGTGGACCAACAGAGTCACCTGGGCTAGGCCGTGGCTTGGAACAGCTGGGGCCGAGGCCAGAGTCCCGGGGGCCTGGGGTACCCTGAGTAGCACACGCGGCCTTGGAAGCCCCCGTGCTTTTCAACAGACAGCTCTGACCTAAGTCACCAGCAGAGTTACAATCACATGATTAAATACACTACACGGCAAGAGAAGGGGTGGGCCACACGGCACAAAGCAATACAAATGGGTCCCACGAACAGTGCTGGCGAGACCCCGGAAGTGACAGTGGGTGCGCCACGTGGCTCCATTTATGGGAACTTTCAAGATGGGCAGTGCTGGTTGACGAGGAGGACGGTTGGGGCAGAAGCCACCTCCGCAGGGAGGGGCAGGGAGGAAGACAGTTTTTTCTATGTAAGTTAAACGCCAACCAAAAAATTTGTAAAAATATGATCTTTATGTAAGGTTCTTTTTTTCCTTTAACACTTTGAGTATTGGAGTAAAAAGATGATCACCTGTTTGTGGCAACTGGAAGGAAATTCACCAACCCACATACAGGGTCATCATGGGGGTGGTGCGCTTGTTGGGCCTCCCCAGAAGGCCACACGGCAGAGTTGTTCATCACACAAGCTGGGAATGACTCAGGAGTCTAGTGGTGGAGAATCAGCTACAGAAACCCTGGCCCTGTCCCATTGTCTGGCTACAGGGTTGAGACAAGTGAAAATCAAGCAACAGAAAACAAGTAAGGATCTCTCTATCTACCGGGATGTGAAAACACACAGATCACAGTATATCACGGAGAGCTGTCAGGAGGTGGGATTCTTGGTTTTTCTTTTTTTTTTTAAGGCATCTGGTCCACAGAACACGCTCTCCATTACCCACGCAGGGTTTTCAGAATGCTCGAATCATTTATGCAAACAGCAAACACTAGAACACCAGCCTTCTCCAGCAACATGGGGACGGCATTCCACAAGGCACGGCGCAGCTGGAGACGGGAGGTGGCTGCCCCTTGGGACAAACCATGCAGTCCTGTTATATTCCCCGCGCAGCCGCTGTGGACATTTGAACCTGTGACCTTGGAATATACACGCAGTGAAAACGGCCGGAACAGTCTGGTAGTTTCTCAGAAAGCAAAACATTAAGTTACAGCGAGTTCACTCAGAGACACAGACTGAGGAAACTGGAAACATGGGCTTGAACAGATGTTTGCACACCGTGTTTAGCATTATCCACAGAGGCCAGACACTGGAACCAACCACGTGGCCATCAGTGGGGGAAAACAGAACATGACTCGGCCGTGAAGAGGAGTGAAGCAGGGACACACGCTGCAACATGGGTGAACTCGGAAAACACCAGGTCGAGTGAAGTCAGACCGCATAGTTTTATGAAATGTCCTGAACAGGCCAATACACAGAAACATTCAGCAGATCACTGTCACCAGGGACTGGGAGAATCGGGAGTGAGTGCTCACGGGCACTGGGCTTCCCTTGGGGATGATGGAAGCTAGTTTTGGAACCAGACAGAGGCTGTGGTTGCAAAACATGATGAACGTACTAAATGCCACTGATCTGTACACTTGAAAAGGGCTAATTTTATGTTATGTGACTTGTACCTCAATTAAAAAAACACAGCCGGAGAGTGAGTCTCTCTAGGAGGTGAGATTACAAGGTATGTTTTTTTTTTTTCTTAGGCTAATTCTTACTGTTTCTTGTATATTTTCTTACAAGTAACACCCACACCCACAGTATCCATAAAAAGAGAAAGAGGGCTTTTTAATAATTTTCAAACACTAGGGACCTCCCTGGTGGTACAGTAGATGGGAATCTGCCTGTCAGTGCAGGGGGTAATGGGTTAGATCTCTGGCCCGGGAAGATTCCACGTGCCATGGTGTAACTGGGCCTGTATGCTACAACTACTGAGCCTGCACGCCCTCGAGCCCGTGCTCCGCAAAGAAGAGCAGCTCCCACTAGCCGCAACTAGAGAAAGCCCGCAGGCAGCAGTGAAGACCCAGAGCAGTCAAAAACAAATAAATAAATGCACATACTCAGCCACTCAGTCCTGTCTGACTCTTTGCAACCCCATGGACAGTAGCCCGCTAGGTTCCTCTGTCCATGGAATTTTCCAGACAAGAATACTGGAGTGGGTTGCCATTTCCTCCTTCAGGGGATCTTCCCAACCCAGAGATGGAACCTGGATCTCTTGAGTCTCCTGCACTTTCTTTACCACAGCAAAATCTGGGAAGCCCCAAATAAACTCATAAATATTATTAAAAAAACAAAAACACTCAACAAACGATTTCACATTCCAATATGGATTACCAAAGCCCTCAATTACAAAAAATATACATCGGTGTGTCAAAAGCTGCTTTGAGTTCTGAACCAGATCCCTGAGTTCCACCCAGGTTTGCTGAGGGAAAAAAGTGAAAACCGGCCAACCTCAAACCATGAAAGCAAAACCCAGGGAGGCAAACAAGGTGGCCCTGGGCTGGATGGTTCCAGGAGGTTTGAGTCCCACCTCTGTCCCTCACTGGTTCTGAAATGCCACTGGCAGGCTGTCACTTCTCTAAGCCTCCATTTTCCCATCTATAAAATGGTCTGATAAGTCACCAAGTCACAGGGCTCCTAGGAGGAGCCTGTTACCTCCTTCCTCCTCCCAGGAGATGGCTCTGTCCTCCCCACAAGGCTCACGCCAGAATGTAAGGTCCTTCTGGCATCCAAACATCCGACAGGGACTGTTCTCTCAGCCTCAGAACACATCCTGAAGCCACAGCCCCATACCAGCGCCCACCCTGGGCTCCTGCTGCCCCTATTCCTGCCCAATCGGCCCTGCCCCCACGGCAGCCACAGGGACTTCTAAAAATCAGAAATCAGAACCGAGCCCTCCCCTGCTCACACACCCTCCATGGCTCCCCATTACCCTCAAAGTAAAAGCCACATCCCTCTCTCTTGGCCTGTATAGTCCGGCCCCCACCCACCACTTCAGCATCATCCCCTCCATCACTCCACTCTGGCTACACTGGCTTCCTAGCCAGTCCCTGAATGTCCCAAACTTGCTTCCTGCTCTCTTAGCTCTGCCTCAGACATTGACCCCCAGCTCCCACTGAGACTGGCTCCTCTGCTCCTTCAGATCTCTGCTAGGGCCCCCTCCTAAGGGAGGTCCCCAACCACTGGTACCTGGGACTGTGACCTTATTTGGAAGCTGGGTCTCTGCAGATGTAATTAAGATGGAGTTCATCCCTCCAATGCTATTGGTGGGAATGTAAGTTGGTGCAGCCACTATGGAAAACTATGGAGACTCCTCAGAAAACTAAAAATAGAATTACCATATGATCCAGCAATCCCAGATCTGGGCATATATCCAGACAAAACTCTAATTCAAAAAGACACGTGCACCTCTATGTCACAGCAGTACTGTTCACAACAGCCAGGACATGGAAACAACCTACATGTCCATTGACAGAAGGATGGATAAAGAAAACATGTATATATACCCAATGGAATACTACAAACGAAATAATGCCATTTGCAGCAACTAGAGGTTATCATACTAAGTGAAATAAGCCAGAAGGAGAAAGGCAAATACCATATGATATCACTTATATGCAGAATCTAAAATATCATACAAATGAACCTGTTCTATAAAACAGAAACAGTCACAGACTTTGAGAACAGAGTTGTGGTTGCCAAGAGGGAGGAGGGGTGGGGATGGGAGGGACTAGGGGTATGGGATTAGCAGATGTCAACTATTATACATAGGATAAACAAAAAGGTCCTACTGTATAGCACAGGGAACTATATGCAATACCCTGTGATAAACCATGATGGAAAAAAATATAAAATAAACAAATAAAACAGATTGTCCAGGACAATCCCACATTCCACAGAGCCACTTAGCCAATGTATCACAACTACTGAAGCCTATGTGTTCCAGAGGCCATGCTCCGCAAGAGAAACCACTGCAATGAGGAGCTCGCGCACTGCAACTAGAGAGTAGCCTGCACACAGCGCAGCCAAAACAAATTTTTTTAAAGAGAAGGAAAAGATCAAAGCTTGGGGTCTGATGCATAGATGGTAAACCACCATAGGCACTGTTAGTCTGGCATTATTACATTCAACCTCCACAGAGAGTTAAGCTCAGTGGTCAGTGCCCCCTGCCTATTGCACCAAGTGAGGGGACCACGATTGGTCAAGGCGCCAGGCTGAAGGAGCTCACAGGAGACTCGTGATCTGTGGGCATGTATCCCAATATTGCATTCAAACCTCAACCAGCCCCTTCCTGCCAGGGGCCCAGGAGGGGGAAGTGAAAGTCAGGGGTCAGCAGCTCAGTGTCACCAACATCCCCCAGCCCCCACCCCATCCTTCTGCTTCTCGGAGTCACCCAGAGGTCATCACTGTGACTGTGCAGAGATATCAGATCACTGGTGGTGGTGATAAACGGGGAGATGAACAACTGTCCAACCATAGGGGACATAAACACTCACTCACTTCTGATGATTAAGAACCGAGGTGGCCTCTAGGATCAAGACCCAGCTCCTCCACTAACCAGCTGTGTCACCTCTGACAACTCACTTCCCCTCTTAGAGTCTCAGTTTCCCCCTCTGTAAAATGGGGTTAAGGTTGGTCTCTGAATCCCGCTGCTCCGCCTTCCCTTGGAGACCCCAGACCTTCCGCTGGGGACCCCTGGGTTGGGTGGCCAAGAAACTCACCAGGATGTAATCAGCCCACATATCCCGGGCTGATTTCAGAGCCGCCTGGCGCAACTTCATGACATGCTCGTAGCGTGAGTCAGACCAGTGTTTGGGGCCCTCCTCATCTGGGTAGGACCTGTGGAGAGGCAGCTGTGATGGGAGAAGCACAGGGCACTGTCGGAGCCCAGAGAGACCTTGAGCTGGCTGAATGTGGGGTAGTCAGAGAGGGCTTCCTGGAGGAGGGGATGTGTAAGCTAGATCTGAAGGCTGGGAAGAAGCAAGGAGAAAATAGAGAAGGACGGAGGTATGGTGTGTCCCAAGTAGGGGACACAGTGTGTGCAAAGGCCCAGAGGGGAAGAAAGCTTGGAAAAGGGTGAGGGGCAAAAGGGCCTCTACTGCCTTGTAGGGACACGCCCCCATCTCTGAGGGGGAGGGGGAGTCGAAGAAAACTGGGAGCCTGTCTTCTTAGAGACTCCAAATCCGGTTTGGGCAGTGGGTGGGTATAGAACTAAAGCCTGAAAGAATGAAAGGAACTGAAGTCCACATCGCCAAGGGCTCATGGGGAAGGTAAACAGCTGAGCTAAGAGAGACAAGGAATAAAGCAGCGGGCGTCCACCACAAAGCCCAGGGAATGAAGGAATTCCAGGTGGAATAAAAGAGGGGGTAAAAGTCCAACAGGAGGATTATGGCCCACTGGGGAAGCTGGAGGGGAGGTGGGTAGGTAGCCAGAGCCAGTGCTGAAGGCTGCAGAGCTGGACTGGAGTGTCAGGGGCTGGAGGGAAGGGGCGGGTATGTCTGTCTCAGGACAATGGGAGCCATGGAGGGTGTGTGAGCAGGGACACAGCCAGGTCCAACTGGAGGAGGGGATCAGGGCAAGGCCTGGCGCTCACCTGGGCTCCTCCGATGGCCGCCACTCCACAGAGTGGTACAAACCCTTCACAGCCACCAGCCATTCCCGAAGCACTGCTGACGTGTTGTCTGCGTTGTGGTCTGTGGCCACCCTGCAGACAGAGCAGGACAGTGAGTCGAGTGAGGGAGATGGAGGCAGGACAAGGGCTGCCACATACCAGCTGGGCCTCACACCAGCTACACAGTCCTGGGCATGACACGTCCCCCCACCATGCCCCAGTTTCCTTATCTGTAACACAGGGGGTGAGGACTGGGCCCACTTCACTGAGCTGCAGAGGGGACTACACAAGATAATTTTGGAAAAACACATTAGATATGATGCCAGTATCCTAGGGCATCTAGGATCTTATAACCATATTCGCTACTAAATACGTACAATTTAGTAAAAATACATATATATCACATGGTCCAGTCCTGCGTTCTTCAACTCTCTCCTGTGAGTAGTGGGGTTGTTGTCACTCATTCATTCAAAAAACATTTCTTAAGCACCAATTATGTGCCTGGATTCTCTGGACTGGAGGGAAAAGGAATATTTGGAAGCCATCAGCCGAGAACTATTCTCCCATATGAACTGTTATTTAGTTGACAACAACGATAACACTGATGACAGTAATAACAACAAAATTAAACAAAATTATTATTATAATATTCACAACTCGGGTCACTGATGCCCAGCACAAGGGCTTCACACTCATTAACCGGTTCATCTTCAGAAACAACTCAATCAGAGTTATTTTAGTATCCCCACTTTCCAGATGAGAAAACTGAGGTAGGAAGCAATGAGTCACCAGCCAGATTGTTCCTGGTCCTGCCCCATTCCGCTTCCAGGAAGGATCTGCTCCCCCCTACCCTCCGCCATCCGCCGGGCACCCCACCCACCCACTCCAGTAGTCAGGAGGCAGGAAGTCTGATTCAGGCTGGGCTCGGGGACCAAAACAGGAGCAGCAGGAGCGAAAAGACGTTCAGTTAGTAGAAGTGCAATGTGGGCCACGGCAACACCCCAATGCGGGAGGGTGGGGTGGGGGTGGTTCTCAGGCTTCCCATCTTTGAAGCTGTGAGCGCTCCCAAGTGGGTTAGGGGGTTAGTCTCGGGCTGCGCGGCACGGGTGATCCCGGATATGTCTTAATGGGAGTGGGGGCAGGGAAGCCAGTAGGCGGCAGAGCTGTGGCTCGCCCCACCCTAAGGGGCCAGCGGGCTCAGCGCGGTTCCGCCGGTGCTAACGCGGCGGAGGAAAGAAGAAAGGAAGGCACACGCGGCTTTGGTCCGCTCTGATGCGGGACAGCAGGCAGGGCGCGCGCGGGGCGCGGGTCTGGCCCGCCCGAAGGAGACAGCAAGCAGAGGGCACGCGTGGGTCTGGTCCGCCCTGCCCAGTGCGAAGACAGAGGGCAGGGCGCGGCGTGGACCCGCCGGGACGGGGGCAGCAGGCCTGATGCGGAGCCGGTGGGCGCCGCGCTCACCACAGCGCCGTGCGCTCCCGCGGATGCCGCAGCCGCTCGAGCGCGCCCAGCGTGGTGGGGAGCGCGTGGGCCGCGTTGCGCGCCAGCAGCGCGATCAGCACTCGCGGCGCCTGCAGCGGCGACTCGGGGCTCCAGCGCTCCTCAGGAAAGTAGGCGGCGGCGCCGGGCGGGCCCCCCAAAGGCGGCAGCGCCAGCAGCAGCAGCAGCAGCAGCACCGGGAGCGGCCGCCCATGTCCCCTGCACGCGCGTGGGGCCGCCGCCATCGCGCCACGAGTCGCCTTTAAGCCGCTTTTCTGCCGGCGGACGCGGACCGCGCCTTAAAGGGGACGTCAGGACCCCGCCCCTGCTGCGCGCCTTAAAGGGGACGTCAGGGCCCCGCCCCTGTTGCGTGCCTTAAAGGAGGAGGAGAGCTCCAGGCGGAATCAGGCTTTAGGGCCCGCCTCCAAACGGTTTTAAAGACACAAAGTGCCTGGTACCCTCAGCAGCAGCCCCCCACGAGGAATGATGTCAACCTACGGCAGGCTCGGGATACCCCGCCTCCTCAGACTTGGAGCGCTCTGAACTTGGGTCTGTGCAGTAAAGGTGTCAGAGCTCAGAATCTGCCTTTGCCTCAGAAACTGCTCCCCGCCGGGATCAACCTGATTCTCTGTCCCACTTCTATTTGTATAAGACCCCGGTTGTGTCACGAGGCAGACCTGGATAGTTAGGATCTGGGTTGAGACTCCTGAGACCTGAATCTCAATTTCCTCTGCTGCAACATGGGTTTACCGTCTTAGTTCTCGATCTCCCAGAGATGTCCTCAGGGGTTGTTGGATACTAAGAGCATGGGCCCTGGAGTCCCCAGACCTGGCTATAAATCCAGCCCCCGCGTGGGGTCGCTGTGTGAGCCTCCGTTTGTCCATATGTAAAATGGAGTCATAACGACCTCAGGATTGTCAGAGGATAGAACTCGCTGAGCACACGCTCTGGAGACAAGGTGGGCGTTTCCCTAGAAATGCTACAAGGGGACTGTTTTTCAATAATCTATTTTTTCCCAATAATCTAATGTGTTTCTAATCACTTTTTGTTGTTATTCAGTTGCTAAGTCGTGTCCCACTCTTTGCGACCCCATGAACAGGCTTCCCTGATTGCTTTTGTGTCATTATAAAAAATTGTTTTAAGATGCTCAGATGTTTGTTAACCTGAGCGGTGGGGGGAGGCTCAATATTGTTAAGTAAAATTCAGAGCACAGATTGTGTATCCTCAATGGCTCAAGGGACATGAGTCAAAAGTTTAGGAGGGAAAGCTAAGGAAAATCTCATTCTTTTGGGGGAGGATGAACATTCCAGGGCAGAATGGGAGAAAACCAGGGAGTCTCATGTCCTCCCTCTGAAAGCTGAACTGAGAAAAACACTGGGAAAATCCCTCTTGGGACTGGTGCCGGAAGCAGCTGGAAGGCTTGTGATGTGCAGAAGCTGCCAACCTCCAGTGGACTGATGGCTTCTGGCAGTCAGGGGGAAACCAGTAAAAACTCTACTGTCAGCTGGGAAACTTGACACTAAGTTAAGATTTGGAGCAAGTAAACTGAACTGAACTGAAACAATCCCAAAGGCACACAGAAAGCTGAGGGGGAAAAAAATCTATAGCGTGTATCACAAAACTATTAATATCCTTAATATATAAAGAGTTATTAGAGATCAATAAGAAAAAGATAAACTCTCTTGAAGAGAAAAGTAGATAAAAGCTCTGAACAGGCAACTCACTAAAACAAAGCAAAACAAAAATACACAAACATATAAATGGTCAGTAGAGATATTTTTAGGTGACGCCAGTGGTAAAGAATCCCCCTCGCACTGAAGGAGACGTAAGAGATGAGGGTTCAATCCCTGGGTCGGGAAGATCCCCTGGAGAAGGAAATGGCAACCCACTCCAGGATTCCTGCCTGGAGAATCCCATGGACAGAAGAGCCTGGTGGGCTACAGTCCAAAGGGTCAGAAAGAGTCAGACACAACTGAGTGACTTAGCATGCATGCACATAGTCATCAAAGAAATTAAAACAATGCAATCTGTGTGTGTCTATTAGATTGGCAGTCTTCCTTTTATGAAAAGTCCCAGTGTTTGGAAAGGAGAATATGCACAAATACTGTTGGTGGGAGTGTTAATAAAAGGCACAGCCTTTCCGGAGAGGAGTAAGGTGTAGGTGTAGGGGTCATAATAAGCCTTGAAATGATACATATGTTTTGACTCAGAAATTCCACAAGTAGATATTTATCCGTTGAGAATGATGGTAAGTGTGGGCAGAGCTTCAGCGCTGGAATGTTCCCGGAGGAGGCAGTGGGCATAGTGGCTAGACCTCAGTGCTGGGGCCTGGTTGCCTGGAGCAAGTCCCTCTCCGAACCTCAGTTTCTACATCTGTAAAATGGAAAAGTATCGTAATGATGCCAAAACATTTGGACATATCAAGTGCCTGGAATATAATAAATACCTAGGAAATGGAAGCTTAGTGAGAAAAGCTTAATAGAAATGTAAAAGCCCCCAGAAGATACCTATGTGGCCACCGAGAGAAATAGAGTTTCACAGAGAGGCTCCTAAACACATGAAAAGACTCTCCACCTCATCCCCAAGAAGATATGTTCATTAAAATGATGCTGAGATGTTTTTCACCCAGAAGATCTGAGAAATCCCAAGTCAGCTGACAGCCTGTGGGGAAATGGTCCACCTCCAGGTGAGGGGTACCAGGTGGGACCACCCTGATGGACAGCACTCTGGAAACTGCTACTGAAATGACAAACATATATGCTCTAAACCCTGAGATTTCACCTTGGGGGATTTACCCACAGTGGCATTAGCTGTCAGTGCAAAAGACTAGAAGTAAAACCCCATCACCAATTAGATTCTGGTTAAATTGATGCTGGGAAAGGCTGAAGGCAGGAGGAGAAGGGGACAACAGAGGAAAAGATGGCTGGGTGGCATCACCGACTCAATGGACAATAGTGTGAGCAAGCTCTGGGAGATGGTGAAGGACAGGGAAGCCTGGTGTGCTACAGTCCATGGGGTCGCAAAGAATCAGACATGACTGAGCAACTGAAAAACAATAGGTTAAGAAGCTCATCCACAATCCCTCATCCTAGTTTCAAATCTCCAAATATTCTGACATTTGAGGATAATTTTAATCATTTAAAAATTGTCTAATCTTCATTCATCCCAGTGAGTGTGAATATTCATCAGTTTATCTGCAGCAATTGACTCTGAGTTGATTAAAAGGCACAGCCTTTCCGGAGAGGAAGGAGTAAGGTGAAGGTTGTAGGGGTCATAATAAGCCTTGAAATGATATATATATTTTGACTCAGAAATTCCACTAGTAGACATTTAAATCTGTTGAGAAATGACCCTGAGCTCAGTCACTTCAGTTGTGTCCAACTCTTTGCAACCCTATGGACTGTAGCCTGTCAGGCTGCTCTGTCCATGGGATTTTCCAGGCATGAATACTGGAGTGAGTTGCCATGTCCTCCTCCAGAGGATCTTCCTGACCCAGGGATTGAACCCATATCTCCTGCGTCTCCTGCACTGCAGGCAGATTCTTTACCCGCTGAGCAACCTGAGAAACCCGATTGACCCTGAGATGCTGTCCCAGATCAGCTTGGATGTGTATTAGTTAGCTACTGCCACATAGCAAAGGACCCCAAAAGCTAGCCACTGAAAACTACATTTAATATCTCAGAGTTTCTGTGGGTAAATAATGTGGGAGCCATGTAGCTGGATGGATTCACAAAGCTCTCAAAACAGTGATATCCAAGGGAGTTGAGGAGCTGTGAGCCACACCAGAATCCCTACATCCACCCTGGGTTCTGAGCACCCAGATTCTATACATCTTGCCCATTGGTCTGCTTCCAGTTGGACCAGCTATTTTCTGTCCCATTTCAGGGAATTCTCCATAAAACATTTCCATCTTAGGGCTGGAGTTCAGGATCCCCACAGCACCAGCAGTGACAGCCTCAGCCCTACATGCATTTACTGTTCCAACAAGGAGCTTGCTGTAGGGTCCTATAGTAGGAGGCCAGGCTGCCCCGGCCCCAAACACAGTTCCTTGCATTGTTCGAGTTGAACTCAAAACTCCCATCACCACTATCTTCCCCACCAGTGTTGGGAACCAGTGGCTGCTGGGAGAGGCCCTATAGAGTCCTGGCAAGAAGAAATGGGACACAAATTCATATGCACGTCAGAGGATACCTCTATCACTCAGGTACACTCTGTGGCGTCCCATTGTCCTAGTTCACTATGAGCCTGGCCAACCTGGCCAAGTCAGCAGACAAGGTTCATGCTGCTCCATCCAAGAACCCACACTCACAACCATCTTGTACCCCCATGGAGACCCCCCGGAGACTCCCCTGCCTGACTCCCAGAAATTCACTGGCATGGGCCAAGAACCTCTGAGGGCCTCACCTGCTTCTGCCTGGTCCCATGGCTCCTCTGAGTAGTCATCCAGAATGCAGGACATGTTTCTGGCCCCAAGGGCCTTTTTCAATTCTAAAATAAAACAGAAACCCTGGGCCCAAGTGTATAAACCCTGTAATCCCAGGGCTTCCACGAATTTTCCCAGAGAGGCCACAGGAGGGCAAAGGATGGGGGATGTATCTCAACCAGGAACCCTAAAGGAATGGCTCATATGAGTCTATGTCCATACCTGTGCCCATGGCAGACACTGCTAGCCAATCCTCACACCTTCACTGAGCCTGAATGCGACCTACTCTACCTTCCAGCACAGTCCTTCAAACAGACATCACAAATCATTTCAGGATGGAAACTCCGCCCCCAACTACCCACCATACCCCACCCACATGACATGTAAAGCCTCTAGGAATAGAAACTTGTTTTCTAAAAATTTTTTTCCACAGGATAGCCTTTTTCCATTTAAAATGTCCCCTATTCTAAGATAACTGGGTTCTTTTTGTTTGGCCATGCACAGAACAAGGAAACTTCCTACCCTTACTTCCTGGCTCCCAGAATTTTGCTATCTCTGAGTTTCTCCTCTGAGTTTCTTCTCACCCTTACTTTCTGGCTCCCAGAATTTTGCTAACTCTGACTGCTCTTTCTGCATCCCTTCTTACTCTTTTTTAAAAAAACAAAATACATATACATATATATGCACTGAATTTTATTTATCTTTTTTTAAATTTTCGGCTGCACTGGGTCTTTGTTGCTGTGTGGGCTTTCTCTAGTTGCAGCGGTGGGGGCTACTCTCCAATTTCAGTGCTCAGGCTTCTCATTGCACTGGCCTCTCTTGTTGCAGAGCACAGGCTCTAGGGCACATGGGCTTTAGTAGTTGCAGTGCATGGGCTTAGTTGCCCTGAGGCATATGGGATCTTAGTTCCCAGACGGGGATCGAACCTGTGTCCCTGCACTGGCAGGCAGATTCTTAACCACTGGACCGCCAGGGGAATCCCCTTTCTTCTTCTTTGTGTCCTTCAAATCCAGGCCCTTTGGGATGCCTCTCCAGTCTATCCACACCATTTCCAGGGTTGTGGTCTCTCCCATGTACCCAGTAACACCCAAGGCCAACAACAGCTTCTGATTTCTGCCTCTTCCTCATGCCTGGGCTCCGTCCCCTTGGTTTCTGCCCCTGCTTAAGTCCATCGTTTGCTCCCAGGACCAGGTCCTCAGGCTCCTCTCTGGCTTCCAGTCTGGCCTCTGTTGCCCTCTGCTCACACACTCTCCATGGCTCTCTATTGCCTGCCACGAAATGTCTAAACTCCTCTGCCTGTCATGCAAGGCCCTGCACATCTTCCCTGGCAGTCTCCAGCCTCCTCTCCTTCCTTCTGTGTCAGCTGTGGCATTCCCTGAATAACCATTACACATTGCTCATTACCCTGTGAGTACACATGTCTCAGTAGTCACAGGCATTGGGTTAAGAAGGAAGCGACAAGGCAGGAGGGAGAAGAGACCATTCAGGAGCCTCTTCTCAGCCCAGGAAATCCTGAGAGGCCTACTCCTAAGTCCAAGTACACTTGGGGCCTCAATGCCAGCTCAGAATAAAACAGGGAGAGGTTACTGAATGAATAAATGTAAATATGTACCCCCAGTTTTAAAATTTTCCCTCCCTCCTTTCATCGTAAGAACTCCTACACATCCCTCACAGCCCCACTCCAGTGCCCCCCTCCTTCAGGGAACTTCCATCACTGTCCCTGTAGGCTCTCCCACCCCAGATACCTTCTTTCCCAGTCCTGGCCCTGAGTCAAAAGGCTAGTGTTCACAGAAAGTGAGAGGTAATGGGGACTCTAGTACGGCTCAGTAGACACAGCAAGGAGTCACCAGGCTCCCTTGAGCTGTAGGGGGAGGGGGGCTCACCTCGATTGATCCTCTGGAGCAGGAACCCCCGGACAACATCCTCGTAAATCCCCTCGATGGTCAGGGCAGGGCTGCCCACAGCAAGGACGTCCCCTTCAAACTTAAGCAGCTCCTGGAACCGAAGCAGGTGAGGGGCTGAGCTAGAGGAGTGGGCTGTGTGTGACATGGGTTCCAGCCCCAGCTTTGTCACTGATTAGTTAGGGAAATTTGGGCCTCAGTCTCCTCATCTTTGAAATGGACTCCTTCCCCAGCTTTGTCACTGATTCAGTTCAGTTGCTCAGTTGTGTCCAACTCTTTGCGACCCCATAGACTGCAGCATGCCAGGCTTCCCTGTCCATCACCAACTCCCAGAGTTTACTCAAACTCATGTCCATTGATTAGACAGGGAAATTTGGGCCTCAGTCTCCTCATCTTTAAAATGGACTCCTTGACTCGTTATTCCCTTGGTTGTTGTGGGGATTGGTGAAACAAAGCACATCACACCTCAGTGGGAACAGTATAGGTTTTCCTGCTGGGTCCCCTCACAGCCACTTCCTGCCTGGCCCCTGCTGCAGACCACTTTCCAGTGCCCCTAAGCCGTGTGTAGCCAGGTGCCTGTGACCTCTTCTCTTGTCTACTTCCTACCTTCTTGCTCGCCAAGCTCCAACCACACTTGCCTTTTCACTGTTTTCCAACATACCAGAAACAGATCTACCTCAGGACCTATGCACATGCAAAGAACACCCTTCCCCTGAATATGGCTCATGCCTTTAGTTCACTGCTTCTCAAGCATCATTTTCTCAAAGAGAGCCTCCCTAACCACTCAGAAGCCTCACCACACGCACACTCCCTTTCTGCTTCCTCCTTTCTCTGAAGCCTGTATCACCTGCTGATATGTGATACATGGGACTCCATGCCAGCTCTCAAATGGCAGACATCGAGCATTGTCATGGGAGAAGCAGAGGACATTATAGGAGCCCAGAAGAGCCATCTGACCCAGCCTCAGGGGACAAAGTCTTTAAGCATCAAGGTGGCTCTATGATGCTTGGTTGCTCTGTAGGGCCTGTCCCCCATCAGCTCACCGCTTTGCAGTTCGGCTCCAGCTGGCTCAACACAAAGGGCAAGAAGATGCAGAGCAGCCAGCTGTGGATGAACCTCCTCCGCACCGAGCTGCTGTCCGACTGGAATTTCTGCATGACACACACAGCAGCTGGTCCCCCAACCTCCTGAACAATCAGGCCCATTGCCATGCCCTCCTCGCAGACCTCACCTTCAGCACACGCCCCCTGACTTTCTCCAGCTGCTGGGTGGCCTGGTCGCAGTCCAGAGTCGTGGTCAGACACTGGTCAGCCAGCTGTAGGAAGGTGGTCACGGCGTCAGCCATGAGCTGTGGGAGGAGATGCTGAGATGAGCCTTGGAAAGCCATGCTCTTTCTGGGCCCTGGGCCTGCTCAGTTGAACCCTTCTCAGTATCCAGCCTGCCCCGACCAGCTACCTCCCAGGCTCCTTGTTCCAAGAGACAGTACCCTTGAGACTTTCTTGGTGGCTCAGTGGCTAAGACTCTGAGCTCCCAATGCAGGAGGCCTGGTTTGCTCCCTGATCGGGGAACTAGGTCCCACATGATGCAACTAAGAGTTCGCAAGGCACAACTGAAGATTCCCATGTGCTGCAACCAAGGATCCTGCATCCACAACTAAGATTGGGAACAGCCAAATAAATATTTAAAAATACAATTTTAAAAAAGACAAATATAGCACTCTCTTCCTCTCAGGACCTGGGCCTCATCCAGTGCCAGGAGGCCCAGCATGGGGAGCAGAGAGTTGTCCAGAGTCCAGGCACCATGACTGAGCCCTCTTGTGCAGTATGCAGACCGAACAACCGGGCCAGGCAGTACCAGGTCTTCTCAATCTCTGTCTCTCTCACTCACCATTTCCATTAGCAGGTCCCATCCCCTTGGCCTTCAAAACCCCTGGCTTCTCTCCATCAACCTGTTCTGGTTCAGACCTTGCTTCCATTCCTGCCACCAACAGCCACTGCTCCCCATGGCAGGCAGGGCTTTCTAAAAAACTTTGAATTTGCTCGTGCCCCTTTCCGGCTCACACACTTGCTATAGTTCCCATTGCCCTTGAAAAGAACCCAGCCCCCGCAGTCCCATTACTCAAGGCCCTGTTTCATCTGCCTCCCCACCTCTCTCTCACATCGTTGCCCGCTCTTGAAATCTACAACCCAATGTCCCTAAATTGCTTTACTTTCCCAAAGGTGGACAAGCTCTCTCACCTCCCAGGGCTTATCCACACTCTTCATCACACCCAGGACATACCCTACTCCCATTCCTCCCATGGCTGCCCCAGCCTGGCAGTCCTCTCCTCCTGGAAACTCTCCCAACCCTGGAGATGGATCAGGTGCCCCCTCAGGGTTCCCATAGCACCTCGGGTGTCCCCATTACAGCCCTGTCCATCAGATGTGGTTACTGCCTGCTCATGAGTTCATGTCTGCCTGACACTGGGAGCCCGGCAAGGGAGGCTCAGGTCTGTCTGGGTCATTGTGGTCTCCTCAGCACACACGCAGCACCTGTTAAGTAGGGGCTGCCATCCTTGCCTCATCTCCTCCCAGCCTCCCACTAACCCTTACCTGCTGTGCGAGATCCTGGGCCCCAAACACCAGGCTCTGTGTTCCAAAGAAGCCAAACAGTGCTGCCAGCTGCCCCAGCTTCCCCCGGCTCCTCTTGGCCTCTCGGTAGCAAATCTGCATCAGCTCTGGGTCCCATGGCATCTCCCCAAATGAGTACACCTGCATTCCAATGACAGTCAGGTGAGAAAAACACCACCAGTGGAAAAGCAGGGCCAAGGGCCTCAGAGCCAATTCACTGAAGGAGAAACACAACTGGAAACACATCCCAACTCAGTTGTCACCAAAAAAAAAGTACAATAAGGGTGAGGCATGGTGTGATGGACATAAAATGGTGAAACTTGAAAAAAATGATAATGTGGTGATGGCATGACTGAGGGGAAATGGGCACACCCAACCCTTGTCCCACCAATGCCATCACCTGATGTTCTCTTTGTGCTGGATCCTGGGGCTGCAGAAGTGGAATAATCCAAAGTGGTATTTTCCCTCAAATTGCTCACACAAAAGTTGGAGTAGATAGAATTTAGACAAACAACTATGCTGCTGCTGCTGCTGCTAAGTCGCTTCAGTCGTGTCCGACTCTGTGCGACCCCATAGACGGCAGCCCACCAGGCTCTGCCGTCCCTAGGATTCTCCAGGCAAGAATACTGGAGTGGGTTGCCATTTCCTTCTCCAGTGCATGAAAGGGAAAAGTGAAAGTGAAGTCGCTCAGTCGTGTCTGACTCTTAGCGACCCCATGGACTGTAGCCCACCAGGCTCCTCCGTCCATGGGATTTTCCAGGCAAGAGTACTGGAGTGGGGTGCCATTGCCTTCTCCGAGACAAACAACTATAGTGGTGTATAAATGCTCATATGAGGAGGGAAGCATAAGCAGCTGCAGCTGCAGAAAGGACCAGGGAAAATTTCTGGAGGAGGTGATTATGAAACGGAGATGTGAAGATTAATAAAGGGAGTGTTAATGTTAGTCACTCAGTAGTGCCTGACTCTTTAAGACCCTGTGGACTGTAGCCCACCAGGCTCCTCTGTTAGTGGGATTCTCCAGGCAAGAATACTGGAAACCTCATTTAAAATGAAGTCGTGGGAGTTCCCTGGCAGTCTAGTGGTTAGGATTTGGCACTTTCAATGCCATGGCCCAGGTTCAATCCTTGGTCAGGGAACTGAGATCCCACACATCGAGTGGCTGGGCCAAATAAATAAATAAAATGAAGCCATTAAGCCCTAAAGGGAGAGCTCTCACGCATTGCCACTCCTTGCCCTCTGCAGACTCCAAACAGGGAAAAGAAAATTACTGCTTTACCACTCCCACAGGAGGAAGATTTTCCCCTTACCCAGTAACAGCCTCAACCAATGAGAAACTACCACCACTCAGCCAATGAGAAAGTGTCACCATGCTGAACTCCTGCTTTCCTTCAAAGTCACCCCTCCCAACTTCCTCCTTTTTCTCTATAAAGTAATGTTCCTCCCCTTTGTCAGACGTGCCTATGGTTTTGCCCTAGCTTGCATGTCCCAAATTGCAATGTGGAGGCTGTCTCTCTCTCCCTAAAATGTTTTTTTTTTTTTGTAAAATAACTGGCTGTTTCATTTTAAAGGACAACAGACACTTAACAAGTTGAATGCTTCTTGGCATAGAGTATGCTCTCATTTCATATCAGAAGAACTGAGCTGACCTGCATAGAGCAGAATTCTGTCTCAGGAGATGGGGTGGGCTGTGGCCAAACAAGTGAATGGGAGGAGGAAGAGTTTTCAGGTAAGGTGACTCCAGATTAATGTTACTAAATCGCTAATCTTGTCCTCTTACTCCTCCCCACCCATCATGGCCCACCCTAAGTAAAATGCAGCCTAGAAGAAAGTTCAGAGATTTTCAAACAAGAAAGACGCAAGGTTCACGTGACTCTTCCATAAAGTTGACACTGCCCATAGGCCCGATGAATCCAGAGCCCCTGCAGCTCACCTCCTTCCGCAGCTGGGTGCTGGAGGAGCTCCCACGCAGGAGGCGGAACAGGCGGTCCATGCCCTGGGTTAGGAGGGTCCGCACCGCTGTGAGTTCGGCTTCTACAGTGCTCAGCAGCGTCTGCGTGATCCGGGGCAGCTGTGCATCCACCTTCCCGCGCAGGCACGACTCCAGGGGGCCCTGGACCTCGGCTGCGAGTGGAAGACACTGGCCTGGATCTCCTCCAGGTGCTCAGCAAATAGGAGAGGGGAGGGGGAAGGTGTGCGACTATTGGCTCAACAGGGCGAGGAAGATGGGAGCGCAGACTCTGAGCATCCTCCTCTACCCTATTTTACAAATGAGAAAACAGAGGCTTCAGGTGCGATGAGGATCAGCTCAAAAGTCGCACACTGGGAGGCTGAGTCCGGATTCCAACCCAGTTCTCTTTGTTACTGAGCTGAGTAGGAGCCATCTCCGCTGTCTGACCGGACAACCCACAACCCGGGTCAGACCCACTGTTGCCAATGCCTCGGCCCCTCTCCCCACCCAGTCAGGGTCTGGAGTCTCCCCTCTGCATCCCTGGCTCTCCCCCTTCCCGCGGCCCCGCCCTTCCTCTTGACTCGGCCCTTGTCTCGCTCCACCCTCAGCCTAAACCTCAAAACCACGGCCATTCTCCCACTTCGGCCCCGCCCTTCCCTTTTCTGGCCCTGCCCCTGCTAGGTCTCCGGGTTCCAGATCATCGGCCTCCACCCCTTACACCCAACCAGTTCCCCTTCCTTCTCTAGGGCTCCCCGCCCCTCTAGGCCACGCCCCTGAACCGCACCCTTCAGCCCCGTAGCCACGCGCGCCCGCAGCCGCAACATCTGATCCACGTCTGGGCGGATTGTCTTCTCCAGGGCCGCGAGCAGCTCGTCCTTTTCGGGCTGGAAGGCGCGAAGCCCCGCGGAGGCCCCAGCCAGAACTGCAGCGTGGACGGCATCCAGGAGCTGCTCAGACAAGCGACGGGACCCCACAAGGGCCAGGAGCGCGGTAGACCGCCAAGACGGGGCGGGGATGAGAGGGACAGACAGAGACAGGCACAGAGAGACGCGCAGAGAAACTGGGCACTCAAGTCCGACTCCTATCCCCCTCCTGGTCTCCTGAGGGTCCCTACTCCACCTCCTCGACCCTGTGCCTACCTTGGTCCAGGCCCAGGCCCTGGCGCGGCCAGCTCCTCGCAGGCCAGGCAGGGTCTGGGCTCGCAGCGCTGGCAGCAGCTCCCGCATCAGTACCGAGGTCAGCACCTGCGGGAGAGGTGGCCATGGGTGCTTCGGTGGGCCTAGAGGGGTCCTGGGGGTGCCGGGTGCGGCCTGGTGCGGCACTGACCTCAGCGTCGGAGCCTAGGGTCACGTCATCGTTGCCAAATTGGCCGTGTCGTTGCCGGTAGAGCCGTATGGCATCTAGGAAGGCACGGGCTGCTGGCGCTTGACTTCGCTGCAGGACTGAGGGGGGGACTCCTAAGTGTCCACCCATCCCTCCCCTGCTCTCAGGCTGCCTGGCTCCCCATCACCTCAGGAGGAAGCCCTCCACCTCCTCGCCAGGTTCAAACAGCTAGGTCAACCACTACCAGACCTTTGCACAAAGAATTGCCCTCCGCAGGAAGCACACCTCCCTAAGACCATCATCAGCCCGTAAGCGAGCTTTATGTTTTGTTGTTGTTCAGATGCTCAGTTGTGTCTGATTCTTTGTGACCTCATAAACTGTAGCACGCCAGATTCCTCTGTCCTCCACTATCTCCTGCAGTTGGCTTCAATTCCTGTTGATGCCATGCCATTTAGGAAAAGACATCACCTACAGGCAGTCACCACCCGGGTCCCAAGGCAGTCTCCAATTGCCTCTCCAGTTAGGTACATGTGTTCAGTCAACAACCTGCCCAACTGTATGTGTCAATTCTGTTCCTCTTCTTGACCTGCTGGTCCCTCATCTTTTTGAGACTCCAGCTTTGACTTCCCCTCCGTGATCCCCAGGCTAAACTCCCACAGGCCTGTGCCCTCATTACAGCCCTGGCCATGCATAATTGCCTGTTTCCCCTCTGTCCTTCCCCACGATCCATTTTATAGATAAGGAAACTGAGGCTTGGAGAGGATTCCACAGCCAGCAGGATCAGAGCCATCTGACCCCAGATTCTGCACCCCACCACTGCCTGCCCTTTGCCAGGACCCACCTGTGCCTCGAAGCCGGATGCCGCCCTGCAGGGCTAGTCTCCAGGCACGCTGCGCTTCCCCTGTGGCTGCAGAGAAACAGAGGTGCTGGCGGAAGGGATGCTGCAGGAACAGGGGGGAGCTAACAGGCATTTCCAAGAGGGGATCAGGCTCTTCCTGTATATGGTCTCCTGAAAGCAGACAGAGAAGCTCCCGTCTTCATTCATTCATTCCCTTCATTCACCATGAAATACTTGTGTGTGTGTGAGCTCAATTGCTCAAGTCATGTCTGACTCTTTGTGACCCCATGGGCTGTAGCCCACCAGGCTCCTCTGTCCATGGAATTTTCGCAAGAATACTGAAATGCTTAGAAGATCCTTATTTCAGCTCAGTCCCAGGAGGAGGTGTGCCCAGGGCAGATATTAATAATCCATCTCAGCATTCTCCTCGACACAGCGGTCTGGGCAGCCACCAGCAACTGTCTGAATTGGCATGTGATCTGAGCCCTGCTTGCTGGAGGGTGCTAGAGTCAGCTAGGCCTAGATTCATGCCTGGCCAAACCATTTTCTAGCTCTTTGCACAGATTTTCATCACCCTAAAAAAACCCCTCAGTTTTCTTATCTGTAAAATGGGTTAAAAAGTGGTATCAATGACCTAGAACTGTTGGGAGGACAAAAATGAGTGAATTTATTTCGATTAATTAAATTGATGGTGGTTTAGTTGCTAAATTGTGTCTGACTCTTGTGACCCCATGGACTGTAGCCCGCCAGGTTCCTCTGTGCATGGAATTTTTCAGGCAAGAATACTGGAGTGGGTTGCCATTTCCTTCTTTAGGGGATCTTCCCTACCCAGGGATCAAACCCAGGTCTCCTAGGCTGCCTGTGGTCTCTTGCACTGCAGGCAAATTCTTTACCAACGGAGGCACCAGGGAAGCCCAGGTTAATTAAATTGGGATCTTGTAAATCCTTAAGTGTTTTGTTCAGATTTCCAGAGTGATATATACAAACTGCAGTAAAATACAATAACGCAGAAAGAAGTGGACATTCCTCATCATGCAGTCTTTTAATCGCAGCCTCCAGAGATGATAATAACTATTAACAGTTTGGGAGACATTACTGGAGTACAGCACAAAGCTGTATGGGATGTATTTTTTAACAGGGTGGAGTTTTCTGAGGTATAACTGGCCTTTTGGCTCCTGTGCATGTCTGGGATACCTTCAGAGGCTGCACAGATTTCCTTCCTAAGGGTCAGGCCATAGTTTATTTAATCAACCCCAAAGGATGAGTATTTGGGTGGGCTCCCATGTTTTCAACATTTCTGCAGATGGTTTTTGTTGCTGCATCTTTTCATCATTAAGCAGCAGAATAGCTCTGCAGTGAACCAAAGCATGTAATTTTGGCTCTATCTCTTAAGGTATGGTAGTCCTCAGCCACAGTGTCCCCTTCTATGAAATGGGGTGATTAGTGATGGGACTGCCTCCTGGGCAGAGTCAGTGAGATGATGCAGGCCCTCAGTCAGATGCATGCTAGCCACTTACGTTGCTCCTTACCCTATTCAGAGAGAGGAGGAGGAGTGGGGAGGAAGGGGAGGTTGGAGGGGCAGGAAGAGGAGGAGGATGGGGAGAGGGAGTAAAGGCAGGAAGGAGGGAAGGAGAACCCTCCTGGAAACACTAAACTGAACAATTAGAATCTTAACAAGTCTGTACAGTTTTCCTGCCCACCACTGGCCATCTCTCTATATGCTTGCTGACACCAGATTTTTATCATTTTTACCCTTTGCTGCTTTGATTCTGGTTTAGTGACCTAACTCCTTCACCCTGACAAGAGTGGGTGTTTCTCTTCCAAAGAAACAGCGTGCTCACCCAGAGGCAATGCTGCCCCTAAGGACACTTGGCAATTTCTGGAGTTTTATTTGGTTGTCACATTTGGGGTGCAGAGTGCTATTGGCATCTGGTGGGTGGAGGCCAAGGATACTATTTAACATCCTGTGGTGCACAGGGCAGCCCTCACTGCAAAAAAATGATCTGGCTCCAGTATCAGCAGTGCAAAAGTAGAGAAACCGGCTCTTGGGGTCCCCAGGAGCCTTACTTGAGGAGTCTGGGCAGAGAGCATCCAACAGGCGAAGATATTCACGTTGGGAAGTCAGGACTGTGTACCCCGTCAGGGTCGTGGAGCCCAGTGGACGGTCCCCATTTTCATATTCCTGCAAAAGGCATCCAAAGAACTGTCTTGGGACAGGTCTAAACAGTGGCTTCTATATCCCAACATGGGATCGGGGGAAGATTTGGGGTTAACTGGGGTTAACGCACCTCCCTGCCGCCACCCCTCCCCCCTTCCCCACAGTGGAGCACCCAGTACCCACTGTGTGTTAGGCCAGTCCGAAGTGCTATATGAGGACTATCTCATCGAATCCTCACAGCCCCATGTGGCGTAGACCATCATCATCCCATTTCACAGAGGTGAGAACTGAGTCCCAGGGAGACAAGAATTCCCCAGCTGGGAAGCAGGACACAAGTGGGATATGCAAAGGCCTCACATGGTTTCAACCTTACTCTGCTGATGACCACAAGTGAGTCCCTACCCTGGTCTGGGCCTCAGTTTACCCACCTGGTACAGCAGCAGATGGTTGCCCATCTGGGGCCAAGGACACAGATGACCTTGATTCATATTGATGACTGAAGAAAGGAGGGGGCTATGCTGGGAACTGGACCCCAAACCCACACTGGGGAGGATGGGACGGAGAGGTAGATGGACTGTAAGCCACTCACCTCCCTGTGGCTGAACCACTCCAGGCGGCCATCCCCACGCAGAACACAGAAGGTTGGCTGCCACTGGGGTGGGTGACCCCGCAGCTGGGTCAGGGGCCCTCGGTGCTCACGGACTCGGGGTAGCTTCTGTGGGAGGATGGGCAGGCAGATGTCAGAAGCATCTGACAGTGTCCCAGTGTCCAAATCCCCTGGACAGCTCATGCTGTGACCTGGGTGCCCCCAAGTACAAAGTACTTGGGAGCTGCTGTTGTGATGTTTTATTATCACACATGCTCACAGCATTCACTTCCAAATACGAATCGAGGCGGACACTTTTGTTATCTCCAATTTACTTGCAAGGGGATTCCCCCCCATTTGAGCTTCATATGAGACCCCAGCCCTGACCAACATCTTGATTGCAGCCAGTGAGAAACTGAAAGAAAGGACCTAGCGAAGCCCCATCTAGATTCCTGACCCAGCGTAACTGAGATGATAAATGTGTGTTGGGATGTTCTTTGTGGTCCAGTGGTAAAGAATCCGCCTGCCAAAGCAGGGGACATGGGTTTGACCCTTGGTCTGGAAAGATTCCATGCCATGGGGCAGCTAAGCCTGGGCACCACAACTCTGAGCCCACACGCTCTGGAGCCCATAAGTTGCAACTACTGAGCCTGCACACCCTATAGCCCCAACCCTGCAATAAGAAAAGCCACTGCAATGAGAAGTCCATGCACTGCAACTTAAGAGTAGCCCCTGCTTGCTTGCTGCAACTAGAGAAAGCCTGCACAGTGCAACGAAGACCCAGTACAGCCAAAAATAAATTTAAAAACATTTTTTTTAAAAGATAAACGTGTGTTGTTTGAAGGAGCGATTTTGCAGTGTATAGCTAACTGATATGGGTGGGATTGCTAGATCATGGAACAGGTGTTAGTTTAAGTTTATGAGAAATGGCCAGGCCTCTGTCCACAGGCCCCTCCCTCAGGCAGGATGAGACATTAACTTGTTTTATTTTCTTTACTGATCATCTCACTACCTGTCCACCTGAATTGTGTTGCCCCACGACTGGGCCCCAGAGTGGTGCCTGGTACACAGTCGGCACTTGGTAAATATTTGATGACTAAATGACCAGCATTAGTGATGTTTCAATTCTTTGGTAGAGTAGTGGGAACTAAGATGTTTGTTAAATGATTCTCCATCCCTCTTCCTGGGTCTGACATTTTTCACAGCAATATTGTTAAAATGTTATTATAGAAATGATATACCTAATGCAAATAGATAAAAAATAAATGTTAAAGAAAATATTCCAACTGAAGTGAGAGGAAATCCCTCCATGCTGCTTGAACCCCAACATCAGCTGTGCCCTGGCCAGGTGGCTGGGACCAGCAGGTGGTGGAAGGTGCAGGTGGGGGCAACACCCAGGCCCCGCGGTGCCCCAAGCAGGACAGGTGGCATCCCAGGTGGGAGTGGGCTCTGTGTCCACAATACCAGGGAGCCCAGATTTCCAAGAGGAAATCTCAGAGCCCTGGTTGGGACAGATGACCTAGTGTCATATGGACTGTGGGCTCTGGGTTCCAATCTCCCCTCTGCCTCTTGCTGGCAGTGTGACCTCAGACAGGTCACTTCACCTCTCTGTGCTTTTGTTTCCTCAATGGTCAAAGACTCATCTTCTGAGGCTGGTGAAGATGGAGTAAGTTGGGCAGGGCATGTGGAGATCCTGGGCACCATCATCCAGCTCAGAAGACATTTGGAGCTGAGAATGGGCAGCTCCAGGCTCTTTTGTTCCACTGACACACTCTTCCTGAGCCCCTACTAGGTGCAGGCACCACATGGGCACAAGAAGTGAGGGGGAAGGGGAAATAAGACTTGAACCCTGTCCTTACAAAGCAGACAAATGGAGGAGGCAGACCTGTGACCCTGGAGCTGCGCTGGAGAAGCAGACAGACAGGGGGTTCCAGAGGAGGTGCCCAACTCAGGCAAGGGTGATGGTAATCAAGGAAGGCTTCTTGGAAGAAGTAGCAGCCAAAGTATGGGATGGCATAGGGAGGATGGCACGTGAAAAGGCCTGGGGGTCCAATGGGCATGCTGTGCCTTTGGGAACTACACTCAGCCAGGCCACACCTTTTCCAACTTCAGGGCTTTTGTACTGGCTGTGCCCTCTCCCAAAATGACCTTCCGATGTGGGTTCCAGAATGTTCTGGCTCTGTCTCATCCTTTATATCTCAGCTCAGAAGGGACCTCCTACACCCCAGCTTCCCACCCTCAACACCACCTTTCAATTTGTCTTCCTAGCACCTATCAGGGGTTATCCTGCATCATGATACGTTAGCTTGATAACTAACTCATCATTTCTCCCAATTAGACTGTGAGCCCAGAGGGCAGAGGGAAATCTCTCTCAGTTACTATCATGTCCCCAGCATCCCTGGTGGGGCTTCCCAGGTGGCACTAGTGGTAAAGAACCTGCCTGCCAATGCAGGAGACATAAGGGATGTGGGTTCGATCCCTGGGTTGGGAAGATGCCCTAAAGGAGGGCATGGCAACCCACTCCAGAATTCTTGCCTGGAGAATCCCGTGGATAGAGGGGCCTGATGGGTTACAGTTCATGGGGTCGCAAAGAGTCAGACATAACTGAAGTAACTTAGCACCACCACCCCCGCACCCCCCAGCATCCAACCAGGGATGTGGCAGGCGGTTGATGCTTAGTGAATGTTTGTTCAAAGGATGAATCTTTTTTTTTCTTATTTGTATCCTTTCTGCCCCCAAACTCCTCTCCCATCCAGTCTACCACATAACATTGAGCAGAGTTCCCTGTGCTATATAGCAGGCCCTTGTTGGTTTTCCATTTTAAATAAAGCAGTGTGTACCTGCTCGTCCCAAACTCCCCAACTATCCCTTCCCCACATCCTTCCCCCTGGCAACCATAAGTTCCTTCTCTAAGTCTATGAGTCTCTTTCTGTTTTGTAAGTTCATTTGTATCATTTCTTTTTAGAGTCCACATGTAAGGGATGTCATATGATATTTCTCCTTCTCTGACTTACTTCACTCTGTATGACAATCTCTAGCTTCATCCACGTGGCTGCAAATGTCATTATTGCATTCCAAGAATGAATTTTTAAGTCACCCTAGGTCGTGGCTCCAGCAAGGGCAAAGATGTGAAGAGGGACCTTCAAACAAACCGCCTCCCCAGCCTTGCCTGCTCCGCGCCCCCTCCCCCTTGTGGCACCCACTTTGCTCTGCAGCAGTTGGCATCTGGCTGGCTCCTGGGGGCCCAGCTCTCTGGAGATTTGCCGCAGGACCGAGGCTGCCAGCTGCCGGCGGTAGCAAGGCAGGAAGTTCCTCAGCAGGGTGTCCACCTGGCCTGCAGGGACAAGAGGATGGTGAGGTGGCTGAATCAGGTCCTCTCAACCTGCCGGAGTGGAGGCCAAACAGGCAGAGAAGCTACTTATGGATTCCTACCCACACCCCAAAGCTTCCCCGAAAGACAAGCTCCAATTCCATTCATCCTTAACCCTCCACTGTTTTTATCCACAGGGGAGTTGGTGGGGGGCAGGGGAGTTAAGGGACTCAGGCTTAATTTATAACCGATGTACAACACACCTTAATTGTATAAATCACAGATGGTAATGAGTCTGACACATGCACACGCCTGTGAAATCATCACAGATAAAGAACAGATCATTGCATTCGAAAATTTCCTTGTGCCCCTTAGCTGAGGAGTCTATCAAAATCTTTAAAAACCTCACCCAGCACAAGGGAACTTTCTGGGGTGATGGACGTGTCCTGTAGCCTGATCTAGGAGGTGATTACACAAGTGTTAGAGCTCTTCAAGCTGTTCTAAGATGTGTGCACTTAACTGTGTCTACAACACATCCATCGAGCAGACTGGAATGTGGATCTAATGACTGGAGCTTGAGCAGCAGTTCTGGGTCAGGCGGTGACCTCAGGCACAGAAGCCACGCATGGTAAACCATGAGACGGGAGGCGTTGGGTTGTGTATCATCAGCCTGCCTTCCACTGTTCCCCTCTATGCTGTTGTTGTTTAGTCACTCAGTCATGTTCAACTCTTTTGCAACCCTGTGGACCGGAGCCCGCCAGGCTCCTCTGTCCATGGGATTTCCCAGGCATTGCCATTTCCTTCTTCAGGGATTCTAACCCTCTATAAGAGAGAGAATAAATATCTTGTTTAAGCCACTACAGAAAAAATCTTCAACCCTCTGCAGAGTAGCTTATTGAATCCATTCATGTAATGATAGCTTGACCTTGCTTCTTGGTCTATGTGAGCCCCCCCATATCCTCAGTGCACATGACCCAGTGAGTGCTCAGCTGTAGGTATGGAGTGTGAAGGACACTGGCCCTTCTTTGTCTCAAAAGAAGATCTGTGACTCAGTCCCTGAGGTCCACACAGGGGGCCTATTGGTCCCTGCCCGCCTGAGAGGATCCTTCCACATCTGGTTAGGTTCGGGGCTCTTCCCTCCTGGTCCCCCCCCACAACTGAACCCATGTCCCAAGTAGGATTACCACATTTAACCAAATAAAAGTACATGACACCAATTAAATCTGAATTGCAGGTAACTAAGGAATACTTTGTTTCAGCACAAATATGCCCTCACACAAAATTTGAGACACACTAAAGTAAGTATTCATTGTTTTTCTAGAATTCACATTAATAGGACATCCTGTGTAGCTGACAACCCAGCCCTAAATCCCACCTGCCAACATTGGGCTCCTTCCCACCTCACTCACCCTTCAGGTGCTGCTGCTGCTGTTTGTCCAGGGGGCTTGAGGGGCGCCCTCCCATCCTGCTGCCGTCTCCTGGGCTCCCCTGAGAGTGAAGTAAACACCCCTCTGTTCCCCACAATGCCCCAGGTTCCTCAGCTCAGGGGCCGCCCTTGGAGCAAGGTGACCTGAGGGGCCCGAATGCTACAAGACCAGCCGCTCAGGATCCAAAACCAGAGCACAGTCCCAGTGTGTGCGGGCGTGGGATACCTGCTCCCCACTCTGCCCTGCCCCCTGCCCCGCCTGCCTCACCCTGCACCTGTGTCCTCCTGCTTCCCCTGGGCCAAGTTCCCCAGAACTGGTGGTTTCTATAGGGGCTGCCCCAGGGTGCGGGTGGAGAAAAAAGACCTAGCTGGCCTTGGAGGGTGGATGAAGGGCAGACATCTGGCAGCACATGAGATCAACTGTTAATGTGGGGAGGGCAGGGAAGCAGGGAGAAGGCAAGGATAGGGCATCCAAATCATGTACCTGTCCCCTCATCTGTACCCATGAGAGGTGATTCTGAGGCCTAAGAGGATTCAGGCCTAGCCCAGCCCCAGGTTGGGAAGACACAACTGTACTGACACCTCCAGTCTTGGGGTTTGTGCTAGGGCAAGAGTAGGTGGGGAGCCACTGTTCTGCTGTAGACAGGGGGGGACATGTCCCTTCAGGTCCTGCTTTACCTGTCTACAGCAGAGGACTGTGTTGAATTAGTTGGGTCTCCTTACCCCTTCACCTGTTTTTCCACTGCCTGGCACAAAGCAGTCCTCAGTGTTTGGCAATGGAAGGAAGAGAGGGAGGGAGGGAGGAAAGACAGAAAGGCAGGCAGGGAGGAAGGAAGGTGTACATTTCAGACTGAAATGTGATCAGATGGGGTTTTCACAGGATTTCAGATGAAGAGAGCATCAAATTCCAGTGGGTACAACGTGGACATGATGGCTGGAGCATAGGCAGCCACTTTGGACCAGGAGGTAAAACTCACATGATGACAATGGCACAACTATGATGTCAGTTGCAGCGTCCCCAAAGAGTTCATGACATTGCTCCACCAGTTCTGGGTGGCCTCCCTCCAGAGGAAAAGCTAAATCTCCATTTTGTTTAAACCAGGAACATCTGACTGTAATCTTCACCAATTCCACAGAATTTCTGTTTTCAACATCACTCCATAATAGCCTGAGTGCCATCCCTGAGCAGGGGATGCAAATGTGGGCAAAACAGACCACACGGTCCAGCCCCCATGGACCACTAGTTAGCACAACAACAAAACTGTCAGACAGTATGGATAAGGGAGAAACATGGAATAGGAAAAAATGCTAGGGGCAAGGAGGGGTCAGGGAGGTTATGGTGCACCAAGATCTGAAGGAAACAAGGGCCAAGCCATGCAAAAAGCTGGAGGAGAAAGAATACCGAGCAGCGAGCACAACACATGCAAAGGCCCTGAGGTGGGAATGAGCTTGGCCGGTTCCAGGAAGAATACAAGGTGGATGGATTGGAGGAGACTGATTGGGGAGTAGATGTTAGGTAGGAGGGTAGGGGATTACAGGGGCCACATGGGGGCTTGTGGGTCAAGTGAGAAGGATGGGTTTCACTATGAAGACAAAGGGGAGCCACAGGCAGGTCTGGAGCAGGAACAGCTGCTGCTATGCGGAGAGGGGTACAGGAGAAGTGACACGCCTCAGGCAGGGCCCTCCACATGGGGTCTTTGTAACTGTCTCATCACTTTCCCTTCACTTCTCAGCCTCCACCTGCGGCTTCAGGGGTCATGACACCTGCTGTTGCCCAAGGTCACGGCTGAGCTGCTTTCCTTCCAAACCTCTCCTCCACCTTCCTCGGTTTCCGTTCAGAATCGGTCCCACTTCCTCACTCTCACATCTGAGTGATCAACCCAGACAAGACGTTGAAAGAAACTTCACTTTCTGTGGTTTCGGATTTGAGGTTTCAGTTCCCACGCCCCTCGCCCACCAGCTTGCCCTGGCCCCTGGAGCCAGGTGGGCCACAGGCAGACACACTCTGGGGAAATGCTGTAGCCCTGAGGCAAAGAAGCAGTGCCTAGGCGCATTCAAGGTTCTGAGCAGACCTGCAGCAGGGCCAGGTGCAGAAGTCACCCGGGCCCTGGGTTTGCAGTGGGAGTTCAGCCAAGTGAGTGTGGAGAGGGTTGAACCATGTCCCCCTAAAGGATAATGTCTACAGGCCACTATCAAGAAACCAGAAAACAAGCAAGCCAGGATGTGGAGAAACTGGAATCCTTCTGTACTGTTGGTGGGAATATAAAAATGATACAAGAGCTATGGAAAACAATATGGAGGGTCCTCCAAAAATTAAAAATAGAATTACCATATGCATATGACCCAGCAATTCCACTTCTGGATGTCTGTTGAAAGAAGTGAGAGGAGGCTCTGGAAGAGATATTTGTCCACCCTTGTTCACAGCAGCATTATTCACAATAGCAAAACACAGAAGTAACCCAAGTGTCCGCCGATTGATGAATAAATGACTAAAATGTGATATGATCATATTTTAAAGACGAAGGAAGTTCACACACACTACAACATAGATGAATCCTGAGGACACTATGCAGAGTGAAATAAGCCCATCACATTAATACAAATACTGTATGATTTTAATTATATGAAGCACTTAAGAGCAGTCAAAATCATAAAGATATAGGATAAGCAACAAGGTCCTACTGTGTAACACAGAGAACATTCAATATCCTATGATAAACGATGGATGGAAAAGAATATAGAAAATGTATATGTATGTGTGACTGAATAGTGTACTGTACAGCAGAAATTAACACAACATTGTAAATCAACTATACTTAAAAAAAAAAATTCATAAAGACAGAAAACAGAATGGTGGTTGCCAGGGCTGGGGAGAGGAGAGAATAGAAAGTGAGCATTTAATAAGTATACAGTTTTTAAATAAACAAATATATACACATATTTATACATATATATTATTTTTATTTAATTATTTGGCCACACTGGGTCTTAGTTGCGGCATGTGGGATCTAGTTCCCTGATCAGCGATCAAACCTGGGGCCCGTGCATTGGGAGCACAGAGTCTTAGCCACTGGACCACCAGGGAAGTCCCAAATACAGAGTTTTAGATTTATAAGATGAAAAGAGTTATGGGGATGGATGGAAGTGATGGCTGCTTAAAAATGTAAATGTATTTGAAACCACTGAATGTATAAAAATGGTTAAGATGGTAATTATGTTATGTGTTATTTTAATACAGTTGAAAGAGTTAAGTCCATGTCCTAACCCTTGCAACTTCAGAATGCGACCTTATTTGGAATAAGCATTTTTATAGACATAATGAATTAAGGATCTTGAGACGAACTCTCAAGATTTAGGACTTAGGGTAGCCTTATGTCCAAGGTCAGGGGTCCTTATCAGAAGAGGATGGGAGTGAGTTCCCTGGTGGCATAGTGGTTAGGATTCTGGGCTTTCACTGTTGTGGCCCAGGTTCAATCCTTGGTCTGGGAACTGAGATCCCATAAACCTAGGAGCATGGCCAAAGAAAAAACAAGACAAACCAAAAGAAAAAAAGGACAGGACAGGACACGGAAAGACACACAAAGAGAAGGCCATGTGACAAGAGAGGCAGACACTGGAGTGATGCATCTACAAGCCAAGTAAGGTCAAGAACTGCCAGCAGCAACCAGAAGCCACGAGAGAGACGTGGGACAGACTCTCCTGCAGAGCTTCTAGAAGGATCCAACCTTCCTGACACCTAGGTTTCAGGCTTCTGGCCTTGTGAACGGTGAGACAATGACCTGCACTTGTTTTAAGACATCTGATGTGTAGTACTTTGCTATGGCAGGCCTAGGACACTCATGCCAGATGCCCATCCCTGCCCTCCACAGGCTGGGATGAGTGTTATGAGACAGGCGCGCCACCTAGAGACTGATGGTCCCACCACCCACCAAGGACCACGAGACAGTGGAAACTTCAAACAGATGCTCCTTTTAATATCTGAGTCACCCAGAGCCACGGCCCATGGGCTAAGCCTCTGGGTGGGCCTGGTGGCCAGACCCAACTGGCTTCCCGTGGCACCACTCGGCTTTTCTAAAATGAAGCCTAGAGTGGGCTGGCAGTGGGGCCCAGCCCCAGAAGGTCCCAGGCCACTGGGGCTGTACATAGTCACAGCTGTAGCATCTCTCGGCATGGGTTACAAAGTGGAATGCTTCTCGAAGGGCACAGTCAGGAGTCGGGCTGCTGCCTCGTCCAGAAACCAGCAAAGTTTCCCAGTGCTGGGCTGGACCAGTGCGGCGGGGAGCGGGTTCTCCTCTTTGTCCTCCAAAATGCGCTGTGTGGAGAGGGCAGGAGCGTGGGGCCCCACCTGCACCCCAGCACCCCTCAGACCTCTCCAACCCTCAGGAGGTGAGATCACCCTTCCCAGATGTCCTGGCTTTGAGCTATCACCAGAGACGGGCGTCTCTTCCTTTTTATCATCTGTGACTGTTTAATAGTGGGGTCAGCACACTTTTTTTTTTAACACATTTAAAAAAAATATTTATTTGACTGCACCAGGTCTTAGCTACAGCACTGGGCATCTTTAATTGCGGCATATGGGATGTAGTTCCCTGACCATGGATAAAACCCACGCCCCCTGCATCGGAAGCATGGAGTCTTAGCCACTAGACCACCAGGGAAGTCTCCAGAACACCTTTCCTGCCAAGACCAGAGAGTCACTATTTCAGCTCTGCAGATCACACCCCAACTCTGTTGCAACTACTCAGCTCTGCTGTTACAGGGGAAAAGTACCAGCAGATGACTCCTCACCAAGTGGGTGTGGCCAGGTTCCAACAAATCTTTATTTCTGGACATTGAAATCTGAATTCTGTAACATTTTCACACAGCAAAGAATACTCCTCCTTTTTTGCTTTTTCTCCCAACCGCTTAAAAAGGTCAAAAGGCTTCTTAGCTGTCAGGAGGATTCGGTCCCTCTAGCTGTGGTGGGTTGACTCCCTAATGTGATTTCACGATCAGCGGGCATGGTAAATAGTGCTCTCTGTCAGCTGGGTCTGCTGCAAGCACTCTGATTCATTAACTTGTTCACTTCTGACCACAGCCCTGCGGGGTTGCCTCTGTTCTCACCCCTCTTTTCACAGTCAGGGAAGCTGAGGCTGAGGGCAGCCTCCCGTGGGTGGACTGTGAGTTGGAGCTGCCTTAACTGACCCTCAGGAGGTCCATGGGGAGGAACCTTCCTAGCCCACCTTGCAGATGGGAAAGTTGAGGCTTGGTGGGGCGGGGGGCGGGGGGTTCGGTGACCATCTAAGGCCATGCTGGGTATCACTGGCAGGGACATTGGGTCTGCTGGAATCTACACCCTGAACCCTAACATTAGCCACCCTCATGAAGACATCTGGGCCCAACAGTTGGTGGAAGAATTGCTACTTATTTATCTTTAAAAATATATCTAGTTTCTTCTATAGTTGTTGGGCTTTTCAGTGATGGTAATTAAAATATTGTTTTATTTTTAATATCCACTTTATGATTTTTTTAAATGTGGTTTTGTTTATTTGTTTTTGGCTGTGGTGGGTCTACACTGCTGTGTGGGCTTTTTCTCTAGTTGTGATGAGTGGGGGCTACTCTCTAGTTGTGGGACATGCACTTCCATTGTGGTGACTTCTCTTGTTGTGGAGCATGTGGGCCTCAATAGGTGCAGTACATGGGCTCAGTAGCTGCAGCTTGTGGGCTCTAGATCACAGGCTCAGTAGCTGTGGTGCATGGGCTTAGCTGCCCCATGGCATGTGGGATCTTCCTGGATCAGGGATCAAATCCCATGCCTCCTGCATTGGCAGGAGGATTCCTTACCACTGAGCCACCATGGTAGCCCAATATAAGTTTATTAATTTTTATATTTTCCTAATATATTATGTATAACTATACCTTTTTTCTTATTCCTACTTTTTTTTTTTTTTACTTATTCCTACTACATATGATTTTTCTCCAGTTTTGCCAAGGGTAATTTGTTATGTTAGGATCTATGTCTGTGTTATGGCTCTGTCTATGTATGGCTCTGTCTATGTTATGGATCTATTTACCATTAAGTTTTTAAGAATATGAGCCAATTCAGTGATTTCAATCTCACTTATTCCTTCCTCTGACTTTTCTTAGATTTATGTTTTTTCCTTAGTTCTCATTCTAAAGTGCTTGATTGGTTTATTTCAATTGTTTTCTAGTTAATAATGAAATATATATGTATACACATTAAGTGCTATGAATTTACCTCTGAGCCGTCTTGGCTGTATCTCGTCAGTTTCAACTCATAATTGTTAACCCCTAACTAGCCTGTATTTGCAGTTTTCATCTCTCCTTCAACCCAAGAATTACCGAAATACCTTGGGATCTGGTGCTTTCAGCACAATAGTGTCTAGGACCACATTCTCTGCCTACAACCTTCTAGGGAAGGGGGCCCTCACTGTTACCTTCAGAATAGCTGCCTTGCCTTCTCCTGTCGCCACAAATATGACAGTTCGAGCTGCATTCAGCACGGGAAGAGTGAGGGTCACACGCTGCGGAGGTGGTTTCGGGGAGTCACTGATGGGGGCCACAATTTTCTCCCGCTCCTGGGGGCAGGGAGGCCCAAGGTGGAAACAGGAAAACATCACTTGACTTCCTGAGTACTCACACAGGCCAGGCATCGTCCATCCATCATTCCATCCCACCCTGCTAATTCTGTGGTACTTGATTGAAGGTCCCTCACTGATGGATGAACTGAGGCTCAGAAGGGTCAAGCCCCAGTGGGCATGCCTGTTGGCTGAGGCAGACTCACACCATGCTGCAGGCACCTCCCAACCCTCTGGAAGCCCCAGATGGCAGAGGTCGGGGCTCAGACGTGAGCACGACCTTTGTGGGTGTGCTCACCTGCAGGAGGGGGTGGTCTGGGAAGAGTGAGCAGGTGTGGCCATCAGGACCCACACCCAGAATCAGCAGGTCAAAAACCGGGATGGAGTCCCCTTGGAAGGCCTGGGTGGGGAAAGAAGATAGTCCAGAAAAGTTGTGAGGGAAGAGCTCAGAGGACACAAAGAAACAGTTGTCAGAAAAATAAGTTGCTGTAACACAGTAAGCAAGGCTCAGCCTCACCTGCAAAAAAAAAGGAACTCTATTAATCCACAAGGCTCCACACTTCACTGTCTCAATGGCCTGACAATCTGGGGATGTAGCTGTTCCCAAGATGTGAATACCCAGGCCTACTACCAGGGTGTCAGAAGTGAGGCCACCTTTGGGGGTTCCCCCAGACCAGGGCTGTGGCCTCTCAGAGAGATTCTCAAAGGGGTCTGCCCAGGGTGAGACTGAGTCTACTGGCCATCCCCAGGGAGAGTTTCTGCCAGTGATGACCACTCAGTGTCACCAGTAGGCTTACTCCATCACCCCGGGAGAGCCCACTGGGTGGATGAGGTCTTCCTGCAGCGGCTCCAAGGGGCTCACCTGTCTCAGCTTCTTGGCGTAGTCCTCAGCCGCCTCCTCCACAGGCAACTCGGGGTTGATGGTGATCACCTGGCTGTCGAAGATAGGGAGCTTGGAGAGCAGGTGGGTCTGCAGTGGACAGAGGCACAGTGTCACCAACAGAAACGTACAGTCAGTGAGGGCACGGGGCTTACACCTAGGACTACCTGGATCCTCTAGGTTAGGACACGACTGTCATTATACCCACTTTCTGCGTGAGTGAGGATCCCAGAGGCATTCCGCCAGAGGTCTTTCAAGTCCCTGGTGATTGGAGGTCTCCTGGCTCCAGCCTGCACCTCTCTGGCCACACCAGGATCCTGTTTCTAAAGGGTCCTTTGGGCTTCAGGATAAAACCTAGCCCCTCTCAGCCTTCCAGGAGGTCCTGCTGACCTTCATGCCTAAGTAGGTACATCAGCTCTTGATCCTGCCTGGGAAACTTTACACATCCCTCAAGCTGCCTCCTCTGAGCAGCCACCTCTGCCTGCACCTTCCCCAACTGCTGCTTGGGGGTGTGACATGTAACTGTGGTAAGCACTGATTTCTCTTCTGGGTTGCACTACAGTGTGAGCATGCCCAGCCGATAGCAAGCACCCCAGCCTATGATTGGTGGGTTTAGTGCAGAAGTACCTGGAGTCAGGCGTCCTGCAAGGCAGAAGGCTCCAGCCCTTTCCCGCAGAGATGAGCCCCATGGCCTTTGATCTGCTCTGGGATGGATGCTGGCAATCCCCACCTCGGTGCCTCCTTTTGGGCAGGGCCTAGCTCAGCCAAAGCAATGCCAGGTTGACCCACAAAGTAAAAGCAGGTAAACAACAAAAATATAGTGTTTGGAGCAGAGGGAGAGGGCAGCAAGGACATTGGATAAGCCAGCCAGAACTTATGGTGCTGACTCTCGACCAAATACTAGCCTGAGGAGTGCAGGCTCTGTGTTGAGGGTAATAGGGAGCCAAGGAGGGTGTGTGAGCTGGGGAGGAACACGATCAGACAGATCCATTGTTGGAAAAACCAACTTTGCCCAAGGTCCCTATCTACATACACCCTTGGGGATCATACTGAGTGAAGTCAGGAGGGAGTACGGGTGCCCTATTTCTGTCACCTGAGTCCCCTTCGTAGCTGCCCTCCCCCTAGAGGCTCAGCGCCATTTCCTCCTCCTCAGGGTGGACATCGGTTTGGCAGGTTCCTAGAACTGGAACTGCTGGTTGATTGGGTGGGTTCTCTCTAAACACTTTGCAGGTGCTGAGGAACCATCCCCAGGGAGGTGGGCCCAGCTCTTCCTCCCAGCCTGAATAGCAGAAGGCCCATGGTACAGGGTGAACCATTCATGCTCAGAGAACCCCAACTGCCCAGGGTCCATCCTCCAAGAGAAGAAGGCCTCTGCATCCCTGTACCATGTTGCTTAGTGACCCCCCTCCCCAAATTCACGTCCATCTGGAATCTCAGAATGTGGACTTCCCTGGTGGCTCAGTGGTAAAGAATCCGCCTGCCAATGCAGGAGACACAGCTTTGATCTCTAATCTGGGGTGATCCCACGTGCCGCAGGGCAACTGAGCCTGTGCTTTAGAGCCTAGGAGCCACAACTACTGAAGCCAGAACTCCGCAACAAGAGAAGCCACCACAATGAGAAGCTTGTGCACTGCAACTAGAGTAGTCCCCGTTCACCACAACTAGAGAAAAGCCTATGCAGCAACAAAGACCTAGCACAGCCAAAAATAATTAATTAAACTAATTAAAAAAAAGAATGTGGCCTTATTTAGAAAGAGGGCCTTTGCAGTTGTCATTAGTTGAGATGAGGTCACAGGGCGTTAGGATAGGCCCTAAATTCAAAGACTTGTGTCCTTACAAGAGAAGGACACAAAGAGAGAAACATATGAACAGGTGACGTAGAAACAGAGGCAGAGATTGGAGTGATGTGGCCACAAGCCAAGAAACACCTGGAACCCCCAGAACCTGGAAGAGGCAAGGAAGCCTCCTCCCTGAGAACCTTTGGAGGGAGCATGGGACTGCTGACACCTTGATTTTGAACTTCTGGCCTCCAGAACTGTGAATTGATGCCTGTTGTTTTAAGCTACCCATTGGTTAGTACTTTGTTACCACAGCCCCAGGAAACTAATATGATTCCCTTCCTGGGGAAACTGGCAGGAGCATATCCTCACCCCACATCGGTTCCCACTGCATAGCATTTGCCTCTGCTGTACCCTCTGCCCCAGCTCACCCGTGGCCAGCTCTTCATATCCTCCCGGTCGCTGCCCAAATGTCACCTCCTCAGAGCACCCCACTGCCCTGGCTGAAGGATGCTCTCCCTTCTCCCCTGGCACTTCTTATTATCTCACACTGTTTTTACAAAATATTTATTTGGCTGGACTGGGTCTTAATTGCAGCACTTGGGATCTTTGATCTTCATTGTAGCATGCAGGATCTAAGTTCCCTGACCAGGGATCAAACCCAGGCCCCCCCTGCATTGGGAGCGTGGAGTCTTAGCCACTGGACTACCAGGGAAGTCCCCATCATCTCATACTATTATCTTTTGTCCAAACTGCATTACACGGCGGCTATGAGCGGATTTCCACTCTTATTGCCCTGTGTGTTGGTGCCCCACCCCACTATGAGCTCTATGAGGGAACTGTCCCTAGTGCTGGATACAAGGACACACACACACACACACACACTGAATATCCTTGCAACTTTCTCTTTGACTGTTAGGATTCTGTTACTTAAGCAAGTACGGCTTTCCTAATTAAGTCTTTCAGGGACCTCCCTGATGGTCCAGTGGTTAAGATTTCCTCTTCCAGTGCAGGGGATATGGGTTCCGTCCCTGGTCAGGGAGCTAAGATCACACATGCCTTATCGCCAAAAAAACCAAAACATAAAACAGAAGCAATATTTTAACAAATTCAATGAAGACTTTAAAAATGGTCCACATCAAAAAAAAAAATCTTTAAAAATAAAAAAATTTTAAAAAGTCTTTCAAAGTCTGGCAAAGTAAAAAAGAAGCACGAGCTCACTTTTAAATTAAGCTCTAGGGGAAGACACACAGGACAGCAGACTTGAGAGTGGCCCCTGCCCCTGAAATGTGTCCCAGGTGCTCTCTGGGGGGTTCCAACAGGCAGGTTCATACCCCAGCTCCTTCCCTGGTCCCTAGGTGACTCTCCTTGTCTGGCTTCAGTTTCTCCATCTATGAAATGCAGGTACTAATAGTCCCCGCCTCATAGGCACTTGTGGGGTTTCATGAGATGAGGTGGATAAAGCCATGATAATCAGTAAACCTTCCTTATTACCAAACAAACAAACAAAAAACAGCTCAAGCTTCTTCGAAGAGAACTCAACACACCCAGGACCTGAGCAACCTGAGGCTTCTGGCCAAATCCACCCCTCCCACACCTCCCTGGGTGGGTTTTCCTTTTCCATCCATGGCAGGAAGAGTTGACTCAGATGCGGGGGTGGGGTGGGGGGCAGCTCAGATGTAGCTCCTCCAGGCCTCAGTTTCCCTTCTTATAAAATGGGGGTGGGGGAGTTCCCCTGATTCTATAGGAGTCTGGGGCCCCAGGCCAAAGATAACCAGCCACGGAGCTGTCAGCGCCACAAGCAGAGTGGAGATCAAAGAGAACAAGCCAGGTTAGAGATGGGGAAACTGAAGTCCAGTTTCCACACCAGATCCCGCCTACCTGGCTCTTCCCTAACTCGGCCTCTGCACTTACGAGCCTGCAGCGCCTGACCTCGAAGTCCCTGGAATGGACCACTCTGTTTCACCTCTGTGCCTTTGCTCATGTCGTTCCCTCTACTTGGCTACCTGAATCGTACACGACTTAGCGATAGAGCACACACACAAACAATGCATCACCGGTCCACCCGGGTGGCAGTGGAGGTGCACCCCAGATGGAACCTCAGGGCACCCAGCAGACCATTCCCAGCTCCAGTCCAGGCAGAGGGCACGGTGCTACCCTGCATATCTCTCGCAGCCTGGTTCAGGCGGTGGGCGCGGCCCTCCAGGCGTGACCCCCGGCGGCCCCCGTAGCTCTCACCCGGTAGAGGCCGTACGTGCTCTCGGCGTGCTCGAAGGGCACGAGGCGCTCGTCGCAGAAGCCCAGGGTCCAGCGCGCGAGGCTAGCGGGTCCAGCGGGGGCGGCGGCAGCGGGCAGCTCGCGGGCCAGCATGGAGACAAGGCTGCCGCCGGACAAGCCGAGCGTGAAGCGGGCGCCGGCATCCGCCAGGCAGCATGCTGCCTGCTGCACTACCAGTTGCGCCAGCGACGCACCCAGCTCCTGCGGGCTCGAGAAGACAGAGATGAGGCGGGGGGCCGGCGCGGCCATGGCGGTGGCGGTGGCGGTGGCGGTGGCAGGGAGGAGGAAACCCTCCTGGCGGCCACGAGTGCGCCTGCGTGAACGCCAGTCCTGCTACCCAGGTGCCTGTAGCACATGCGCAGACCCACGAGTGACGTCCCGGATGAGCCGGGCAGTTGGTCTGGATACGCTCATTGATTTTTTTTGCCTGATCATGGAGCTTTTTCCTGGGCTGGAGCAGGCAGAGTAGGTGCAGCTGAGCTCTACTTCCCGGTATCAGGGCGGGGCTAGAGAGCGGAGCTCAGAGCTTCGAGGCTCGCAACGAGGGGTCCCTGGGGTGGGGTTGGAGGGAGCCGATTTCTTGGAGGGCGCGCATTTTGGTGGACTTTGAAATTTCTGAACTAGCACGTTTATCTTGTTGGTATTTGTTGTTTCTCTCTTTAATTAAAGTATAACTATGTATTTTAAAGTATATACTTGATAAGGACGGATGTATTTGGTTTGTTCACAGAGTCCTCTCAACCCTCCTGAACTGTGGCACAGTGTAGGAGCTGTGTTGAATTTCTCCTGCACGTTCTCTGTGGAGATCTCCTCCACCCTGGGTCTTGCCTGGAGAAGCTCCCAGATTGAGACAAGTGGGCCTTGGCTGACAAGATAGAATGGTGGTGGTTTAGTCGCTAAGTCGTGTCCGACTCTTGCGACCCCATGGACTGTAGCCTGCCAGGCTCCTCTGTCCATAGGATTCTCCAGGCAAGAATACTGGGGTGGGTTGCTGTTTTCTTCTCCAGGGGATCTTCCTGACCCAGGAATCGAACCAGGGTCCCCTTACATTGCAGGCAGATTCTTTACCGACCGAGCTATGAGGGAAGCCAGATAACATAGAATATTCAGGGAATAACATGAGCAGGGAGGATTGAAAGGGGCAGGCGGTCTGGTGGGTCAGGGCAGCTGGACCACCTCAGAACCTGAGAGTTTAGGATAATGTAATAAGTGCAATGAGATTTGCATAGGTTGTGCATCTTTCAAAGAAGTAGCAAATTAAGAAAACAGTTCCATTTATAATAGCAGCAAAGAGAATAAAATACTTAATAATTTTAGCAGAAGAGGTGCAAGACTTATACGCTGAAAACTATAAAACTTTGCCGAAAAGTAACTTAAAATATGATCTTAATAAATGGAAAAACACCCCATATTCATGGATTGGAATACTTCATGTTGTTAAGATAGCATGTGTGCTTGTGTTCAGTTGTGTCTGACCCCATGGACTGTAGGCCGCCAGGCTCCTCTGTCCATGGGCTTTTCCAGGCAGGAATACTGGAGTGGGTTACCATTTCCTCCTCCAGGGGATCTTCCCAGCCCAGATATCAAAGCCGTGACTCCTGCGTCTTCTGCATGGGCAGGCAGATTCTTTACTACTGAGCCACATGGGAAACCCGTTAAGATAGCAACAATCCCCATGTTGGTCTATAGACACACGATGTAATATCTATCAAAATTCTGAGAGCCTTTTTTGAGATATCAACAAACTGATCCTAAAATTCATGAGGAATTGCAGGGGGCCCCAAGTAGCCAACCAATCTTGAAGAACTAAATTGGAGAAATCACACTTCTTGATTTCAAACTTACTACAAAGCTATAGTAATCAAACAATGTGGTATTGACATACAATAGACATATATATCAATGGAATTGAGCTGAGCTAGAACAACAACAAACCATATGTCTGTGATCAGTGACTCTTCAACAAGGGTGCCAGAACCATTCAATACGAAAAGAATAGTCTTTTCAACAAGTGGCGCTGGGAAAATTAGACAGTCACATGCAAAAGGATGAAGTTGAACCCTGTAGTAGGCAGAAAAATAGTCCCCCAATGTTGTCCACACCCTAGTTCCTTAAATCTGTGAATTTGTTGGGTTACTTGGCAGGGGGAAATGAAGGTTGTAGATTGAATTAGGTTGCTAATCACCTGTCCTTAGAAGAGATTACATGGATGAGCACAATATCATCACAAGGGTCACTGAAAATGGGAGGAGGAGGCAGAAGGAGGAGGACCAGGGAAATGACAGCATGAAAAAGACTCAACCCACTGTTGATGGCTTTGAAGATGGAGGAAGAGGCCACGAGTCGAGGAATGTGGGCAGTTTCTAAATGCTGGGAAAGGCAAGGAAGTGGATTGTCTCAGAAACTCCAGAAGGAATGCAGCCCTGCCATACCTTGATTTTAGCCAAGTAAGATCCAGTTCTGACTTCTCACGTTCAGAACTGTGAGATAATTGGTGTTAAGCCACCAAGTTTGCGGTGTTTGTCACCTTAGCACTAGAAAACTAATACAGATCCCCACCTCAAACCATATACAAAAATTTAAATGTCAGGGCTAAAACTAAAACGTTCTTCTTAGAAAACAGATGCGTCAATCTTTATAACCTTGGGTTAGAAAATGATTCCAAAAGCAAGAGTGGGGCTTCCGTGGCAGTCCAGCAGTTAAGACTCCATGCTCCCAATGCAGGGAGCACAGGTTCAATCCCTGGATGGAGAACTAAGTTCCCAAATGCTGCATAGTGTGGCCAGAAAAAAGACAAATAGATAAACTGGTCTTCATCAAAATGAAAAATATGTTTCAAATGCTACTACCAAAAGAGTGAAAAGACAATCCACAGGATAGGAGAAATTTGCAAACCATATCTTATAAGGATTTAGTATACAGAATTCTATTAAGAACATTTCCAGCTCTAAACAGACAACCCAGTTAAAAACTGGACAAAGGATCTGAATAGACATTTCTTTTCAAAGAAGGTATACAGATGGCTTCCCAGGTGGCTCAGTAGTAAAGAAACTGCCTACCAATGCAGGAGATGCAGTTTCGATCCCTGGATTGGGAAGATCCCCCAGGAGAAGGAAATGGTAACCCACTCCAGTATTCTTGCTTGGAGGATTCTATGGAGCCTGGTGGGCTACAGTCCATGGGGTGGCAAAGAGTCAGACAGGACTTAGCAACTAGACAACAACAAACACATGAAAGATGTTCTGCTTATTAGCCCTCAAGAAATGCAAATCAAAACTACAAGGAGATACCAAGGAGAACCCACTAAAATGATCACAATAAAAAAAACTTCCCTGGCAGTCCAGTGGTTGACTCCAAGATTGCACTGCAGGGGGCGCAATTTCAACCTCTTGTTGGGGAACTAAGATCCTGCATGCCTAGCCGTGCGGCCAAAAAAAAAAAAAGAAAGTAAGTGCTGACAAGGATGTGGGAAACTGGAACTCACACACTGCTGTTGATGGGAATATAAAGTGATACAGTCACTGTGAAAAACAGTCTGACAGTTCCTCAAAAGGTTATACATAGTTACCATGTGACCTAGCTTTTCCACACTTAGGTTTACACCCAAGAGAATTCAGGACATATGTTCACACAAAAACCTTTACACAAATGATCACAGCAGCATTACTCACAATTGCCAAAAAAAAAAGAAAAGAAATCAATGTCCATCAACTGGTGGTTAAAAAAAAAAAAATGTGGTCTACCCATACAATGGTATATTGTTTGGCCATAAAAAGGAATGAGCTACAACTTGGATGAATCTAAAAACATGCTGAGAGAAATAAGTCAGACACCATAGGCCACAGATTGTGTGATTCCACTTCTATGAAATGTCTAGAATAGATAAATCCATAGAGACAGAAAGTAGTAGTTGCCAGAGGTTGAGGACAGAGGATGGGCAGTGACTTCTAATGGATATGAGGGGTTTTGGGGGTGATGAAAATGTTCTGGAATTAGACATAGGGGATGGTTGCATAACCTTGTGAATATACTAAAAGCCACTATGTTGCACAATTTAAAAGGGCAAATTTATGGACTGAATAATTAACTCAATTAAAAATAAATTAGTGATTCAGGCACAAGGAACAATAGGAATGAAGGCATTGAAGCCAGACACAGGCTGGAAACAATTATCCATGGTACAAGGAGAACAGCCTGCAGGACGGCAGTGCTAGCCAAAGAGCCTGGAATCTTCCCCGAAGTGATGGAGACGCCAGAAGAGTGTGGGGCAGGGACTCAGCCTGCAGCCGCCTATCCTCGGGAAGCTCTTGGTGCTAACTCTCCTCTTCCATATGTCCTCTCGGGCAGCTGCTGCTTCTTCCTGGCCCCTTGTGCACCACTCAGCCCCTGCCTCTCACAGCATACTTGCCAACACCAGGCTGGGGCGTTTCTCTTCCCACAAGTACAAGCGTCCTCTCTGCGCACATTCTTCCAGGGCCCATCCAGAAAGCAGCAGCTCCGGGCAGAGCACCATCAGCTCCCATCTCTCTTCATGATTTACTGAGGGTCCCCAGGGGCAAGTCACAGAGCTTCTCATTAGGTATAAACAAAAAAAGATACAGATCTATGAAGCCACAAGGAGGCATAGAGGAACCTCAAATGAAAGAAGCCACCCTAAAAAGATGACACCCAGTTTGATTCCATGTCCATCCATGACAGTCTGGAAAAAGCAAAACTAGCGAGACAGTAAAATGATCAGTGGTTGCCACAGGTTGGGATAGGAGTGATAAGAGATGGAACATGGGATTTTTAGAGCAAGAGAAACTATTCTTTGTGATACTCTAAGGGTGGTTGGAAGCCATTATGTATTTGTTGAAACCCACAGAATGTACAACAGAGTGGAACCCTAATGTAAACTGTGGACTTGGCTTAATAATAATGTATCAACATTAACTCATCAGGTGTAACAAATGTAGCCCACAAATGTCAGATGTTAATTCTAGCGGAAACAGCAGTCAAAGGGCATATGAGAACTCTGTACTTTCTGCTCTTTTTTCTGTAAACCTCAAACTGCCCTAATAAATAAAATCTATTAATTTTTAAGAGCAAACAAACACAGAGCCGGAACCTACGAGTCATCAGGATTTTCTTGCTGGTCTGGAAAGAACTTCTTACACTGTTGCAGCTAGAGTGACTGACTGCAATGAGAAGGGTCCCCACTAGACCACTTCCTCAACAGAACCCCTGACAGTGACTTCATTCCCCTCCCTGCCTTCAGTTTCCTCATCTGTTCAAGGAGGACCATGATGACACCTTTGGAGGTGGTCAGATGTCTGAAGGGATGTTACCCAGAATGCACTTGCTTATTAGCATACCAGGGGCCTCTGTCCCCACCATGACACATCTTTCTCACCTTCACTGGGCATCTATCTCAAAGGCTCTACCTTGCATCACCTTCCTTGCACTGTGGGCAGTGAAGGACCAGCACCCCCACAACAGTAGTTCATCCATTCTTAGGTTAGTCCAGCACTCATCCAACCCCCATCCATCCCCAGAGTCACCCCCTGGGTGCCCCCACCTAGCACCTAGCAATTTTCATAAGATCTTCTTCCTCTCTCCTTTGGAGACAAGATAAGACAGACATTGTAATTCTGGAGGAGGGAGCTAAGAAGATGAACTCTGAAGCTCAGTGTCCTAGGTTCAAATCCCAGGTCAGACAGTTACCCGCGCAGGCCTGGTGGCTCTCACTCAGCTATAGCCACACATGGTGGGCCCCAGAGAGGGGTAGCCAGACCTGCCGAGACATACCGCCTGTCCTGGGCCATCCTGTGCACCTGCCAGAACCCAGAGGCTTAGGGAGGTGGTAAGAACGCTAACCCATGGCCCCTCCACCCACTCCTACCCAGTCCCCAGACCCTGGACCTTGCAGGTGGGAGAAGAGGCAACGGGAGCTGTCAGTAAAGGCCGAGTGTGTTTTGCCCGTGTCTGGCGACCAACCGTGTGTTCCCTGGGAGGGGCCTGCTCTCTGAAACTCACAGGGTTCTGGGCCACATGGGGACCAAAGGTGAGTGACTGAGCTCCTATCGGGCACCAGACGCTCTGCAGGTTTATTTCTTAAACATAACAAGGAAACAAAACCTCAGTGCTTGAAAAGGCCCATGCGAAACCACATGGAGTCATTTGCTACTGGCCTTGCTGTTCTAGCTGCCGGACGGTGCTGCCAGAGGGAGCGGCAGGGGGGCAGTCTGGGTGGCCAGCCCCACCGATGGGTGTCTAGGATGAGCCACCAACGAAGCTGATGGGAATGTCTGCACTGTCCTGGCGGGGTGGTCTTGGGATGTCACCAACCAAGGGTCCAAGTTGTCACTAGCAAGGTCAGGGGAACATTCAATAGGCAGGAACCCCTGAGGGCATCTCAGAGGCCACCCCTGACTTGGAGACTCCCCCAAATCCACTGCTGCCATTCCCCTGGGTCCTGCCAGCAGCCACGGAAAGTGGGGTCCCCAAGAGCCCTCCTCCAGGGTAAGCATCTGAGCAGTGGGCCAAGCAGCCACCCAGGGCCATCTTCAGGTCCCCTCTAGCAGGAGCTCCATGGTGACAACTGGGCAGGAGCAACATCCAAGTGGTCACAGTCAGTTCTAGAAGTTTCTGGGGCATCAGGAAAGGCCAGCAAGAGAAAGGAGAGCTACCAGGGACAGAAAGTGCAAAAGGCAATTGGCCCAGCTGGGCAGAGATTCCCTGCTGACCTGGAGGGCCCCAGGCTGAGGCCCCCTTGAACCCAGGTTGTCCAGGCAGACCATCCCTAGCTCCTCATTCAGCAAGGAAGGCGGAGGGGCTGCCTGGAGCTCCCACAGGGCTACAGTGTCCTGGAATCCAGCAGCCTAGGGAGGGCTGGGCTGGGTGGGGTTTGTTAATAAGGCACAGCTGAGAGGGAGGTGGAGCGGCCCCACTCTGGGTGTACCACCCAGTGGGGAGGACCCACAGAGGCCCCCAAGACAGCTGGGCCCCCGCACAGACCGCAGCTCCCAGAAATGTCTGTTCTACTTTTGGCAGGAAGTGGGCAGGAGAGGAGAGATGGAGGAAGAGGTGAGGACAGTCAGGGACAGCGGGGAGGCCCAGAAGCAGGGAGCAGAGACAGACAGACAGACACACAGACACAGGAGTGGAAGACAGGCGGGGGCAGCCAGTTGGTGGAGAAGAGGAGGATAAGGGCAGGAAACAAGGGCTCCTCCTGCAATCCGGCTTCTCTGCCCCAGGACAGAGCACGGCTGTCTGGCTCCAGCCTGCTTTGCTCGCTGGGCCTGGCGCGGAGTCTTGGGCCAACAGAGGAGTGTCAGAGGGCGAAGGCGCCTGAGCAGATGCGGGTGTAGACACCCTGATCCAGAGGCAGGTAGTGGCCCTGCTTCAGGTCCAGGAAGAAGAGCCGGTCCGAGGTCTGGCGTGGGTCGAAGCCCTCGTGCTGCAGCCGGGTCTTCTGAATCTTGAAGGTGCCTGTGGGGATGGGGGCGGAAGTAGGGGTGGGGGTGGGGTGGGAACTTGGCAGGGGGCTGCCAGAAACCTCACCCTGCCCCAGCTCACTATTCTCTCTGGCACCTCCAGGCCTCTGAATAGGCTGTCGCCTCTGCCAGGAGCATTCTTCCCCATTTTGCCCGCCTGATTCCCCCCTGGCCTTTGGATCTCAGCTTCATGCTCCCTCCTCCAAGGAGGCCTCCCTGACCACCCACCTCATGACCCAAAACTCCATGTATACTCCCTGCCTGTCACATGTCCACCCCACACAAGACCAAGAAGATGAAAGGGCTGGGTCAGTCACACAGGAGGTCAGGGGTCAGCAACTTATAAGCCCATGATCTACCCACAGGCCAAATTCAACCCCCCATCTGAGGAAGCCACCCTCGGACACATACACACTACTTACTGCTGTTTCTGCCCTACAGCTGAGGAGATGAATTATTGCTGCAGAGGCTGTGGCCCACGAAAATATTTACTATCTGGGCCTTAAAGAAAAAGTTTGCACTCCCTGCAGTAGACAATTAAAGTGGGGTTTTGTGAAAGATCTGGGTTTGTAGAAAATCGAGGGAGAATCCCTGTGTGCTCAAGAATTAGGAAGGTTTTTTTTTTTTTCTTTTTAATGAAACTTCAGGGATTTCCCTGGTGTTTGGGACTCTGCACTTTCACTGCAGGGGATATGGGTTTGATCCTAAGATCCCTCAAGTTATGCTGCTTGGCCATTAAAAAAAAAAGGAAGGCAACTTGCAAAGTGCAAACCTCAAGATTAAAAAAGCAGGGGCGGAGATGATGATAGTGGGGTTTACGTTTGTATCAAAATTAAAGCTTCTTTTCAATAAAGGGCACCATGGACAAAGTTAACAGATTCCAAAATAGAGGAGATTTTAAATGTCTGAAATTGCTAAGGAATTAACATCTAGACTATTAGGAGGCACTCCCATAAATCACAAAGAAAGAATGAGAGAATACTAAGATCGGTGAAAGATAGGAGCAGGTGATTTACAAAATAGGAAACCTCAAAGGTGTGAGATGATTTGCTCAAATTTCCTAGTCCTCAGAAAAATGCTGAAAATGAAGAAATGCACCAAACGTTGCAGGATGGCCAGTGGGAGTAGGAGTAAGGAATGGAAAGAAGTGTGTAAATACATCAAGAGAAGAGCTTAGCTCATAGTGCCAGCTGGTTAGACCATTAGGTTAGATCAGGCACAGGGGCTGAACCAGAACGGCTAAGTAAATGGTTGAGAAACTGACAGATGGACGGATGGAGAGGCAGGGGACCGCACCTGTAGTGTCCACCTGGGGCAGGAGGCGCAGGAAGATTGGCCGGGCATAGGGTGCCAACACCTTCTGCAGTTCCTCGTACAGTGCATTGGGGCTCAGCTGGCCGTGGGGGTCTGCGATGGCTGCCATGCCTGCTTTGCCCTCTACTCCTAGAGACAGAGGTTTGGCTGAGACCACCACTCCTTGCCCCACCATAAGACCAGATCCATCCTCCAGTGGTGGCCCCCGGCCTCTGATCTCCAGCCCTATCCACCTGGGATAATGCTCACTGAAGCAGTGAACACTTTATTGAGCTCCTGCTGTACTCCCTGCAACCTTGAGCCACAGATGATTTCATGAGCCCATTTCCTGGATGAGGAAACTGAAGCTCAACATCAAGCATGAGGAATAATTCCAGATCCAGGCTACCACCCTGTTGAGTGCGGTTGTCCAGGCTATGCACTGCTTTAGGTCTTGCCTACCAGGGCACCTGTACCTCCAAGTTCCTTCTGGCTGGGCTCCTCTGGGGCTGCCCCCAGGACCCTAGGACCACCCCCAGAGCCCCAGCTTGCCTGGCACAGCCACTCCATACACAGCCACATCTGTCTGGCCCAGCAGGCGACTTAGCACGCCTTCCACCTCAGTGGTGGAGACGTTCTCCCCACGCCAGCGGAAGGTGTCCCCACTGCGGTCCCGGAAGTACATGTAACCCAGTTCATCCATCACCAGCACGTCACCTGGCAGAGGGGAGAGGGGAAGGTGAGGCGGTGACCCGCCATCCCCACAGCCGGCCCCTGGGATCTGCACACCTGACAGGTAGGCGCTGTCACCCTTGCGGAAGACGCTGTGGGCGATCTTCTTGCTCGTGGCGCTCTCACTGATGTAGCCGTCGAAGCGACGCAGTGGGTCTTGCTGGTTGATCTGACCCACGAGAAGGCCAGGCTCCCCTGGGGAGGAGGCAGCACTCAGGCTGTGCGGGGCAGGCAGGAGGTGGGGCCCCCAGCTCCCCGGGGGCACTGGACGGGATCCTGCTCACCGGTCTGGCACGGGATGCAGAGGCCCTGGGCATCCCGCAGTAGTTCCATGGTGTCCTCGTTGACCTTCACCAGCCTGATGGGGTACACGTGGGGCAGGATGCGGCTGTTGAAGCCACAGGAACCAACCTGGGATGGGGCCAACCCAGTCAGCGAGGAGCCCTGCAGTGACACGGTGTGGCCTCCCCTGACCCCCACCCCCGACACCTTGCCTCTACTGCCTCAGGGCCTAGAATTAGCACTCCTGGTGTCACCCCAACTCTGATCTTCGATGATCTGAATGAGGGGGTTATGAAGTGCAGGCTCCCACCAGGAATCATGCCCCCTTTCTACCCGTTCCCAGCCTCCCTTGCAGTCACGTGAGGAGACCTGCCAGTCAGCCAGGTCCTTAAAACCCTCCAGGCTCGCAGGAAGTGGATGCCCAGAGTGACTCTGAAGCCACGAAGGGGCACTGGCAGGGCTTCTGCCCACTGCATGGCATGCTGCCTGGCTCAGTTCTATGAGCAGAAATGCCCATCTAGTGGGTTTGCACTGCTGCACGCGGTTGGGCATGTTTGTTACAGCAACAACCTCTGCTGGTTTGGCAAGAGTGTACTCTGGGGCTGCACATTTAACCCATGTGCATGGCACGGACCAGGCCTTGTCGTCCAGTGCTGGGGACCCAGCAGCAAGAGACAGAAAAGAATGCCTGCCTCTGGGGTGCTTGCTTCATTATTCTTCTCCTATTCTGTCCCTGACGTTGGGTGGGAAAGGCTTGATAAGGGAGAAGGACAGTCCTGCAAGGATAGAGGGGAGATAATACTTGCTAATCATAAACGTCTACATGTTTTCAGAGAGCTTACTGCAGGGGGAAGGGGTGCTATGCTGAGTTCAGGATGTTCCATGATTAGAACAAACCTAAGTTGTTAATCCCATTTACTGATGAGGAAACCGAGACCCAAGAAGCCTGAGTGACTTGCCTAGTAGAAGATCAGCGCCCTATTCCTGGTCCTGGATCCCCCCAAGCCCTGCTCTCCCTTGTCACCTCCATTGCTACAAATTGAAGCTCTGAAAGGCTGAGGCACAGGGCCATGCTGTGAATAGGAACTCAGGGGCGACAGTCAGGTAACTGAGCAAGCTGGCAGGAAGGCTGCCCAGCGCCCTGGCCAAGCTGCTCACCACAAACCAGGCTGTTCTATGGGAACCCGGGCCAGTGAGGAAAGAGGGAGCAGTGTTCCCCGAACCCCTAGACCTGCCCGGGCCGCCCCACCCGCGCCCACCTTTCCGTCCATGTTGGCGATGCTGCAGTTGCATTCAGTGGCCCCGTAGAACTCGCCGATCTGGCGGACGCCAAAGCGCTCTGTGAATTCCTCCCAGATGGACGGCCGCAGCCCGTTGCCCACTGCCAGGCGCACACGATGCCGTCCTTCTGCCTCACGCACTGGCTGCTTCAGCAGGTAGCGGCAGATCTCCCCGATGTACTGGACCACCTGGGGATGGGGCAGGAAGTGAACAGTGGGCGCCTGTGCTGGGGCAGAGAGGAGCCCAGTGGGGGCGGAGGCTGCCGCAGACTGGAGGCCCCCCAGACCCAACAACCTCCTTCCTCCTATCTGGGCACTAGGAGCAAAATGGCCTTAAAGATTATGACAGCAAGAGAACAGTTCAGACCATTTATACCTATGCACTCGCTCAGAGCCCTATCTGAGCTCAGGCTGCCCGCCCACAGCCCTGACCTAGGGGTGGGACAACTGTCAAGTCATGTTCTTTGTGGCTTCCCTGAAGTCAGTGTGGCTCATGGAGTCACCTACTCACCATCCCTCTCCGCCGGCTCCTTCCCTCTCTTTCCTGTGGCTCCACCCTCTGGGGTTGTCTCCCAGATACCCCAGTTGCCCTTGAGTCCTCCTCTGCTGGTGAGCCTCGGAATGATTACCCTCCCCATTTTACAGATGCTCACAGGTGGTTAAGTGCCCACCAAGGCTGATAATTTGTTAAAATCTGATTTGAATCTGGCATCCTGGCTCCAGAGTCTCAATGAAACAGTTACATGTTCAGAATGAACCACCATGGCAATCATTATAGCTTCAAAGTACTCACACCAAAATGCATTATAAAATTTGACCTGTGATCAACTCCATCTGGCCCTGCCTTCCTCACTACCTTGCCTCCCTCCAACTCCGGTGCTCACTTGGCTCTGTCACATGGGTCTCCTCCTCAGGGCCTTTGAACATACCGTGCCCTTTGCCTAGAACACTCCTCCCTCTGATGCACTGAGAGTCAGGTCTCAGTTCAAATGCCACCATGGCTGAGCAGCACTTGGTGCGTATCTGATGAATACCAGCCTGTCTAACACAGAGCTCATCTGTTTAATCATCCCAACACTCCCTATTGAAGATGAAGGCACTAAGACCCAGAAAGGAGATACAGTTGGGCAAAGATCACCAGGAGGCAAGCCTCTGCCCTCAGGCTCCTTCACACATGTCTTGGTGGCCCAGCCCACCCCATTTCCAGGGCAGAGCAAGTCACACAGCCTGGCCAATCAGTCCAGTCCATCCTCAGACACTGATTGGTTCAAGGATACGCATGTGATCACAGCTCAGGCAATGAGAATCATCCCTGAGACTTTTAATGGACTGGTGGGAACACAGGCTCTTTGTCAACTGGAGCTGCCAGGAACCCTCCTGGGGAAGTGGGGAGGAGGCCACCCACTAAGGAAAGAAGAGATCAAAAGGAAGAGAAAAACAAGAGAGATAGACCCCCACCCCACCCTCATCAAGGTGTGCCTGAAGCTGTCCACTATTTGGCCTCTTCAGTTTGATCCCTGGGTAGGAAAGATCCCTGGAGAAGGGAACGACTACCCATTCCAGTATTCTTGCCTAGAGAATTCCATGTACAGAGGAGCCTGGCGGGCTACAGTCCATGGGGTCACAAAGAGTTGGACACGACTGAGTGACTTTCACTTGAGGATTCCACCCTCTCTACTCCTTATAGAGCCCCTCAATGCTTTCTCTTGGTCACAAAAATAACTCTTCAAGGAAACAGAATGGAAGCCTTTCAGGGGCCTGGAGACAGTGAACAAAGCCCGATGCAACATATGCATGTCAAGGACAAACAGAGGGACCACCAGACACTGTGGGCCTCCCAGTAGGAGGCCATGACACCACCCACATGGAACCCCAGACAAAAAAGACCTTGAATCAATCAAATATCTAAAGCAGTGGTTTTCAACCATGGTAAAGACACTTGAAAATGACTGGACACATTTTTAATTATCACAGTTGGGAGGTTGGGTCCTGGTGGCATCCAGTGATTTTAGGCCAGCTGCTGCTGCTGCTGCTGCTAAGTCACCTCAGTTGTGTCCGACTCTGTGCGACCCCACAGACGGCAGCCCACCAGGCTCCGCCGTCCCTGGGATTCTCCAGGCAAGAATACTGGAGTGGGTTGCCATTTCCTTCTCCAGTGCATGAAAGGGAAAAGTGAAAGTGAAGTTGCTCAGTTGTGTCTGACTCCTAGCGACCCCATGGACTGCAGCCTACCAGGCTCCTCTGTCCATAGGATTTTCCAGGCAAGAGTACTGGAGTAGGGTGCCATTGCCTTCTCCATTTTAGGCCATAAATGCTGTTAAATATCCTACTGTGCACAGGATGGCCCCCACCACAGAGAACGAGGCAGCACCAAGTGTCCACAGTGCTGTAGCTGAGAAATGCTGTGCTTCCACTATGGAGAACAGTACAGAGTGTTCTTAAAAAGCTAAAAATAGAGCTATCATATGACCCAGCAATCCCACTTCCAGGCATCTACCTGGACAAAACTCTAATTTGAAAAGATACATGCATCTCAGTGTTCACATGGAAGCAACCTAAATGTCCATTGACAGATGAATGGATAAAGAGGATGTGGTATGTATACACAATGGAATATACATACTACTCAGCCATAAAAAAAGAACGAAATAATACCATTTGCAGCACCATGGATGGACCTGCTGCTGCTACTGCTGCTAAGTCGCTTCAGTCGTGTCCGACTCTGTGCGACCCCATAGATGGCAGCCCACCAGGCTCTGCCATCCCTGGGATTCTCCAGGCAAGAATACTGGAGTGGATTGCCATTTCCTTCTCCAGTGCATGAGAATGAAAAGTGAAAGTGAAGTCGCTCAGTCATGTCCGACTCTTAGCGACCCCATGGACTGTAGCCTACCAGGCTCCTCCGTCCATGGGATTTTCCAGGCAAGAGTACTGGAGTGGGGTGCCATTGCCTTCTCCGCCTCATAGCCTAGAGACTATCATATAAAATGAAGTAAGTGAGGCAGAGAAACACAAATATCATATATCACTTACATGCGGTATCTAAAAAACCGATACAAATGAACTTATTTACAAAACAGAAACAGACTCACAGACATAGAAAACTAACAGTTATGACAAAGGACTGGCAAGGGAGGGGGGCGGGAAGGGATAAACTAGGACTTTGGGATTAGCAGATACATACTGCTGCTGCTAAGTCACTTCAGTCGTGTCCGACTCTGTGTGACCCCATGGACGGCAGCCCACCAGGCTCCCCCGTCCCTGGGATTCTCCAGGCAAGAATACTGGAGTGGGTTGCCATTTCCTTCTCCAATGCATGAAAGTCAAAAGTGAAAGTGAAGTCACTCAGTCGTGTCTGACTCTAAGCGACCCCATGGACAGCAGCCTACCAGGCTCCTCCGTCCATGGGATTTTCCGGGCAAGAGTACTGGAGTGGGGTGCCATTTCCTTCTCCAAGATACATACTACTATATATAAAATAAACAACAGGACATACTGTGTAGCACAGGGAACTATACTCAATATCTTATAATAACCTATAATGGAAAAGAATCTGAAAAAAAAAATATATATATATATATATATAACTGAATCACTTTGCTGTACACCTGAAACTAACACAACATGGTCAGTTAACTATACTTTAATTTTTAAAAATGGATTAAAAAAAAATTGCTGTGCTTAAACCTACTCCCAAGGTACAGGAAATACCAAAGTGACAGGAGTATGTCAAGGGACCTCGCAGCAATCCCCAGACAGGGAACACACCACAGGGCAAACTCCCTTTCTTCAATAAATAAATTATAAGGGGAGGGAGGGAGAAAAAGGAGAAAGAATGAGAGAGAGACAAGGAATCTTACAAGAAACATCAACTAGTTGCTGTGTGTGGGTCTTATCTAATTTAAATTTTTTAAAAATATACAGAAACAAGAAAAAAAAACCATATTTTTGACATGGTAAAACACAGGATCAGTGTCCAGATTCCTGATGATTGAGAAATCCTGTCGCTTTGGGGCTGTGATAATGATACTGCAGTTATGTGGTTGTGGGGTTTTTTTCTTCTTTTCTTTCCTCTTTCTTTTATCGTGGTAAAATATACATAACATAAAATTCACCATCTTAGCATTTTCTTTTTCCATCTTAGTCATTTTTTTGTGTGCATGCTCAGTCCCTCAGTCATGTTCGACTCTTTACAACTCTATGGACTGTAGCCCACCAGGCTCCTCTGCTCTTGGGATTTCGCAGGCAAGAATACTGGAGTGGATTGCCATTTCCTTCTCCAGGGAATCTTCCCAATCCAGGGATCAAGTCTGTGTCTTCTGTATTGGCAGGCAGATTCTTTACCACTGCGCCACCTGGATAGCCATTTTAAAGGGGTATTAAACACATTTACATTATTGAGCAGCCATCACCACCCTCCATCCCCAGAACTCTTTTCATCTTGTAAATCTGAAACTGTATCCCCGTTAAATGCTAATTCTCCATTCTCCCCTCCTCCCAGCCCCTGGAAACCACCACCCTATTTTCTGTTTATGATTCTAGCTACTGTGAGTACCTAATGTAAGTGAAATCAGGCGGTATTTGTCTTTTTTTGATGGGCATATTTCATTTAGCATAATATCCTCAACGTTCATCCACATTGTAGCCTGTGTCAGAATCTCCTTCCTTTTCAAGGCTGAATAATATTCCATTGAAGGGATGGACCCATTTTGCTTATCCATTCATCTGTGGATGGACACTTGGGTTGCTTTCATGTTTTATCTATTGTGAATAATCTGCTATGAACATGGATGTACAAATACCTCTTTGAGACCCCACTTTCAGATCTTCTGTTTTAAGAACAGCCCTCACCAGATACAAAAGCCCACACAGAGGTCCCATTTACAAGAAATGTCCAGAATAGGCCAGCCCATAGAGACAGAAAGATTCGTGGTTGCCATGGGGCTAGGAAGCGGGAATGAGGAGTGACTGCCAATAGGGACAGGATCTCCTTTTGAGGTGATGGAAATTTTTTGGAACTGCATAGAGGGGCTAGCTGTACAACACTATAAATGGACTAAATACCACTAAAGTGTCCACTTCAAGATGGCTAATCTTATGTAAATTTCACCTCAATCAGAAAAAAACCAATCATCTTTTGGAGTTTTTACTGAGGTATCTATGCAGGAAACAGGCTGCTGTCTGGAGCTGCTTCACAACAAGGCTGAAGGAGGGACATGGGTGGGGAGGCAGAGGGGGCAGGACAGGGTATCTATCTCCTCTGGAGCTGAGTGATGGGTACCTGGGAAGCCCCTAAACATTTCTGTCCACATTTATATTTGCAACTCTCAATAATTAAGTTGATCAAATGGACTGTTTTCTATTTCAAGATTCAGATTAGCAATTTTTCCCCAGACCCCTCACCTCCAGGTTGAACATAAAATCCTCAGAAGCAGAACAGGTCACAGTCCTCACCCTGAGGGATCCCCCAGGATGCCAGCCCAGAGCCCCCACCCTGCGCTATTGTGTGATCCAGGCAACTGGCTGAACCTCTCTGGGCCTCACGTGTTCAAGGTAAGGTCAGTACCTCCCAATTTGTCAGTCTCTGGACACACCCCCTTCTCACTCCTTCTTCCACCTGGAGGAAGGTACTAGCACCCGTATTTCCACCCCCACCATGGCACTGAAACCTTTGGGGTGTCTCCTCTCACTGAGAAGGGCAGAGGAGAGGAAAGGACTTGTCTTAACCCCTACCTGCTCTGCAGGACAGTGGATGCCCTCCACCTCTGTCTCATGCTTACCCCACCAGGAAGCTCTGGACCTTGTGGCCTTAACCAGGCCAGGGCGGTGACGGCACCCATTTGCCTGCAGCTACCAGCAGGGAAAACCTGGCACAGGGCATGGGAAAGGCAGCATCTTAAGGAGCTCAGGCAGTCTGCATCCAATCCTAACTGCATTAGAAGCCTCAGTTTCCCTACCTGCAAAATGGGTGTGATGCCTTTGCCCGCTCCCAAACAGCTATGAGGATACAAGGAGCTTACATGTTGAAAGTTTAGTCTCTGGCCGACAGAGAGCATGAAGCACGGATGGCCCCCTTCGAGCCCCCTCACGTCCCTGCAAGGCAGCCATTCAGAGAAGTAATGGCCAACAGGTGGGAGGAGGGTAGGGGTGAAAGGGGGCGGGGCCTGACCGGGCGGGGGCGGGGCCTGACCGTGCAGTTGTACTTGACGCAATCATCCCAGAAGCGGCTGGCTGAAAACTTCTTGCGCAGGACCACCGTCAGCCCGTAGATGAGACACTGACCCACGCCCATGATGTTCCCTGCAGAGAGTGGACTTGATGAGGGGTCTCCGGTCCCCTGCCCCCTTCCCCACCCGAGCCGCCCCATGGTACCTGCTGAGTGATACAGGGGCAGACAGTCGTAGAGCACATCTGCTGCCTGCATGCTGTAGGAGTGGTGCCCAAATGCTGCGATGCGGTAGTACCTGCGGGTCAGGGAGTGCAGGGGCTGGGGCCCACGTCCCCGAGAAAAGCGTGGCGGGGGGCAGGGTGGAGCGTGCTGTGTACTGGGGACACAGCAGGGACCCAGACAGAGCCAGCCCAGCTCTTAGGGGCCTTACAGGCTGGCGGGTGAGGAACATGCAACAAAGAAAGGAAATGATGTTTGGTGCCATGAGGAATAAAACAGCAACAGAGAGAGGTTGAAGGGGACAAAGCCAGGGAGGCTGGGGTATCCTGTCTGGGGAGGTGACTGAGACCTGGTGAGAAGGAGCTGTGGGGAGAGCTAGAGAAGGGCACGCAGGTGAAGAGCAGAGCATATGCAAAGGTCCTAAGGTCAGAAGCAACCTGGTAGGTTGGAGGAATCGAGGAGAGAGCGAGCGAAGAGGCAGAGGAGGAAAATGACATCAGAGAAGTGGCAGGTGGTGCACAACACGAATGAGGCTTTTTATTCCAAGGGCCAAGGTAAGTACAGGGAGGTTTGGCATGAGTTGGGATGTCCTATGGTCGTGGAGGAGAAGAGGGCTGTTGGGGGCAGGAATGGGGGCAGGAGGAGGCTGAGGAGGGGCAGAGGACTGCACTGGGTCCTGAGATGGGCTGTGAGTTTTACCCAGTTGAGATCAAGATGCCCACAAGATCCTCAACAAGAGCTGGGGCGGGGGGCAGGAGGGGGCGGGCGGAGGGAGGCGGGGTAGGCAGGAGGATCAGGCCTTAGAGACGACCCGGAGTGGCTCTCCATTGGGGGTGGGGGGCGGGCAACACCCACGGGCCCCTCACCTGCTGTGCACGATGATGGCAGCCTTGGGCAGCCCCGTGGTCCCCGACGTGTAGATGTAGAAGAGTCGATCTGAGAGAGACACGGGTGTTGAGGACCAGAGGCTGGGCTGGGTAGGACAAGGGGACAGGATGGGCGTGGGCAGGGGGATCCCACCTGGACTCACCATCCATGCCCTTGCCAGGGGGCTGAGCCAGGGGGGCTGTGGAGGTCTCCTTCAGCAGCGGATCCAGGAGTTGGGTGTCCGGTAAGATGCCATCAGGCCCCACGTCTCCAGAACAGAACTTGACCAGGCTCTTGCCCGACTGTCCGCTCACCTCCGCCACCACTGCAGCCCCAAACATGTCGTGGTTGAAGATGGACAGGGCCGAGGAAGCACCATCTCCCTCCCCTGAGCAGCCCCAGGCCCCCACCGAGAAGATGCTACCCACACCCGGCCTCACCCGCCGCCAGCTCCCCTCCGAAGACCAGGGCTTTGGCGCCCGAGGTGCCCAGGCAGAAGGCCAGGGGCTCCCGCCGCAGGTTCACGTTGAGCAGCGCGGCCTCCACGCCTGCCTTGGCCAGGCCCAGCCAAAGCCCCACAAACTCAGGCCGGCCCTCCATGAAGATGGCCACCACGTCGCCCGGCGCGAAGCCCCGCTGGCGGAAGAAGTTGGCCACAGCGTTGGAGTAGGCATCCAGCTGCGCGAAGGTCCAGCACGCACCGCTGCCCGCGTCCACCAGCGCCAGGCGCTCAGGCTGCTGCTGAACCACCGCCTGGAAGATCTGTGGGATGGTGTGGCGGGCGCGCTGGTGCCGCCGCAGCTCCAGGCGCACGCGTATCAGCACTGAGAGGCCGCTGGGAGGGAGATGAGGAGATGGTGTCACTGGGTACCCTACCCACCCCAGGATACCTCCCCAAGCCTCGGCATCCCCACACGGAGAGAGCAGAGGAAAAGACCCCAGTTCCCCAAGGGCGACGAGGGTTCAAAGAGGATGCTTGGGTGCCGGGTCTCTCAGAGGACTAAGGGCAAAGGGCTATTTACCAACCTGCCCAGAAGGAGGCAGATTCTCAAAGCTGGCCATGCAGTGTTCATCAGAGTCACCCTGTCCTCCCCCATCACAGCTTGCCCGGTGACCCTCAGGAAGCCAGAGCCCAGTCCTCCTTTCTCCTTACTGGGAGATCCAGAGTACCCCATGCTGACTCCACACTGCCTCCAGCCTGGACTCCTCATGCCCTGCCTGCCTCAGCTGGGCCCTGGGCTGGGGTCCGTCCCTGAGCTGGGTGGCTGCTCCACTCCCAAGTCACTGAATGGCACTAGGCTGAGTTGGCTGAGTCATCCAGCTCGGGTGCCCCCACCTAAGCGGGGGAGCTGCCTCTGCCCCAGGTGGGGCCAGGAGACAGGCTAATGAGAGGCCCTAACAGCAGGTGTCTTGTTCCTCTGTCCCCACCTGACAGCGGATACAAGGTGATCAGAGGTCCCAGGGGAAAGGAGAACTCCAGGAGAAGGAGCCAGCCTCCCGAATGACCCTGTGGAGATGAGCAGCCATCAATGATGTCAGGCCGTGAGATGAGTGAGACTTGAAGCAAAAGTGATGGCTTTTAGATCACAGAACCGAGAAAGCCAGAATTTCCTAGTGCAGGAGCTCAAGAAACAAGTGGTCTCCTGGCTTTATCTGGCTCCCTGCCCCACCATCCAGAGCCCCTGGCTCTGAGAGGTAACTTGGTGCTGGGTTAAGGCACTGATGAGTGAGGACCTGTTTGTTACAGCAGCTTCCTCTGCCCTGACCAATACAAGTGGTCTTGACTCTGCCCCTTCTTTAGGCTTCGTCCGGCTATTGTGTCCACCAGTTTTAGCATCAAATTGGTTATCAGAACCATCCTTTGTGTCCCTACTGCTTCCTCTGTGCTGCTTCCTTAATTCCCTGCAATGACTTCCTCAGACTCAAAAGATCTACAACAGACCTCAGCATTTTCATTCATTCATTCATTCCCTCTGTCCTTAATTCATGAAGGCAGCTGATGTGTATCAGGGCCTACTGTGTTTTGTTTTTTTCAGTTTGAAGATCTAATTGGCTTTATTCATATTTTAATTAGAAGATCTAATTGGCTTTATTTTTGTTTGCTTTGTTTCAGGATTTCTTCTTTTCTTGGTACTAGCACCTACTGCACGCTGGGCATTCTTGGCTCAGAGACAACTAGATCCAACCCTTCAAGGCTCATAGTTTTCCCAGGAGAGAAACCCCCCTCTACATAAATGAATGAGCATGAGGAAAGTGCTAGATGATGATAAGGCTGTGACAGATGATTCAGTCAGAGTGATGTGGGTCAGAATGGAGGCAGTGGTGGCCCTGGAGAGAGCCAGGTAGGTAAGGCCTGTGCAGGGCCTCAGAAGTGAAAAGCAGTGGTGTGAGCGTAAAGCCAGGTTCACAGCCAGTGCAAAGGCCCTGGGGTCAGACTGGACCTGGGGAATGGAGGAAGACAAGGTCCTGGGTGGGCTGGGAAGGTCTGTTAGAGGAGAGGATGGATCCACACAGCCACCTGCATCTGCAGTTTTTAAAAACAAGAGGTCAGGCTTCTGAGAGATTTATGAGACTTTCTGTTTGGGTCAAGCTAAGAGTCCCTGGAAGGCCCCTCTAGCTGCCCCTGGGAAGGGACCAGAATTCTGTGGCCCTTGTAACTTGGCTCAACTAGAGTGCCTGTACACATGTCACCTGCCAGCACACTGAGCTATACACAGCCCTACATACCTGCTCATTCTCTGGTGACTCCTTTCACCACCTCCCCCGGGAGCCTTCCAGAGCTCGGGCCGTGTGCTGTGCCCACTGCTCCCCCATCACATCCCCAAAGGGGGCCAGTCTGGATTGGGTGCTGGCTGGGCTAAGGAAATGTCCTCTTGTTCACCCCAAGAGCCCTCCCTAATCCCCTTTATCCGCCCCCCCCCCCAATCAAAACCCCTGTGTGAAGCCACCCTGTTGTGAATCCGTTTTCTCCAGGGTTGTGAGCAGCCAGGGAAGTTACATCTGCTCCAGCCAAGGAGCCTAGCATGTAGTAGGTGCTCAGTAAACAGAAACTGAATAACTGTGTTCTTGCCTAACTCAGAACCTGGTGTGCCTGCCCTCTCTAGCAGCCAGCACAGGAGCACAGACTATTCCATTCATCCCCAAATGGTGAGCACCTACTGTGTGCCAGGCCTAGAGAGACCCAATGGTGATGGAGACCAACCCTCCTCCCCCTCTATCCTCCCCACAGGTTTCCCCCTCACTCACTCACTCCAGCCTCCTTGCTGTTGCTTGAACACACCTGGCACGCTGCCACCTCAGGGCCTTGGCACAGGCTCTGCCCTCTGCCTGGACCACTCTTCTCCCAACATCCAAGTGGCTCCTCCCCCACCTCTGTAAGGTCTTGGCTCAAATGCCACCCTCTCAGGTGGCCATTCCTGGACCCCCATCTGTTATTGCATCACCCCCTCCTCTTCCCTTTCGGGTCCCTGCTTTGTGTTGTTTTGTTCTCGGCTGCGTTGCATGGTTTGTGGGATGTCGCTTTCCCAAGCAGGAATTGAACATGGGCCGTGGCAGTGGAAGCATGGACTCCTAATCACTAGGCCACCAGGGAACTCCCTCCTGCTTTTTATTATTATTATTATTATTGTTCTTCGGCCATGCCTCAAAGCATGTGGGATCTTAGTTCCCCACCAGGGATCAAACTCACAGCCTCTGTAGTAAAAGTGTGAAGTCTTAACCACTGGGCCGCCAGGAAAGTCCCCTGGACTTAAGGTCTTTAAAGGGCTTTCCTGGTGGCTCAGATGATAAGGAAACTGCCTGCAATGCAGGAGACCTGGGTTCAATCCCTGGGTCAGGAAGATCCCTCGCAGAAGGGAATGGGAACCCACTCCAGTATTTTTGCCTGGAGAATTCCATGGATAGAGGAGCCTGGCAGGCTATAGTCCATGGGGTCACAGAGTCAGACATGACTGAGCAACTAACACACACACACACACACACACACAAATGCCAAATGCAGTCTACTCATTCACCATTTGCCTCTAAGTTGTCTCTCCCTGCTCCTGGTAGACAGGACTTCTGTCTTTTTCATTCTAGGCCCAAGAGAAACAGCAGTGGAAGAGACAGACCAAGGTTCATCCTCTTGGAGTATAGTGAGCCTGCCACAAATAATCACATGGGACACTTGGAGGAAGGGAGAAGTGTCTGGGGCTCCCAGGCCAGGCCCGAACCTCGCAACCAAAGGGAGCAGCTGGCCAGGCCCTGGTCAGATCCTTGGCAAAGGCAGGGGCAGCCACACATGAATAGGGTCTCCGGGCAAGGCCTCTCTGTCTAGGGGCCAGCAATGGGGACAGATGTGAACAACAAGGACAAGGAGTCCTGGGCAGGTTCCTGCCCACCAGGTCCCTTGGGTGCCTGCCCTGTTACTCTTGGTGGCTGAATGGATCCTTGTAAGCGAACATCTCCAATTGGAGGGTTCCCCTCATCAAAGCCGCTGTTTGCAGCAACCTGGTGAGGGGGCCCAGAGGAAGCAATACCCTCTGCATCTAACTAGGACCCTGGCACATAGTAGGTGCTCTGTAAACAGAGGTTGAATGACTGTATTCACATTCCTCAACATGGAGCCCAGAATCCTGTCCCCTCCTGGCAGCCAGTACAAAGGCAGTTTCCGTCATTCATCCTGGAAACAGTGAGCACCTATTGTGGACAGGTGACCTGATCGAGTGGAGGAAGGCAGATCAGTGGCGCCTGGGGTGGAGGGCAGGGACACTAACAGCAAAGGGGCAGGAGAGGGTCCTTGGGGAGATGGGAATGTCCCATATCTTTCTAAAATGATTAATCCAACTTTTACAAATATTTATTTATTTATTTGTGGCTGTACTGGGTCTTGTTGCTGTGCACGGGATTTCTCTGGTTGTGGCTAGTGGGGGCTGCTCTCTGTTTGTGGTATACAGGCTTCTCATTGCAGTAGCTTCTCTTGTAGTGGAGCACTGGCTCCAGGGCAGGTGGGCTTCAGGAGTTGCAGCTCAAGGGCTCTAGAGTGCAGGCTTAGTAGTCGTGGTGCATGTGGCCCCTCGCCATGTGGGATCTTCCTGGACCAGGGATTGAACCGGCATCCTTTGCATTGCAAGGCAGATTTTTAACCACTGGAGCACCAGGGAAGCCCAGGAATGTTCTATATCTTGATGGTGGTGGTAACCTGGGTGTGATACCCCAAGCCCTACTTGAACACTTAGAATGGGTACATTTTATTATATGTAAATTACACCTCAAAAACAATCCATGAAGACAGAGCAGATTGGTGGTTACTAGGAGCTGTGGAAGGGGAAATGGGGAATGACTGCTAATGAGGACAGGGTTTCCTTTTGGGGTGATGGAAATGTTCTAGAATTAGAGCTAACGGTTGCACAACATTGTGAATGTACTCAATGTTGCTGATGGTAAATTATATGCATTTTACTACAACAAAAATTATTGAAATTCATGAAGCCTATCTGTAGCAAGGTTAAAAAAGGGAGTCCTTGCCTTCCTATAGATATACTCTGGAAAACTAACAGATGAAAATACATGCCACTGAGATTCAGACAGAGGAGGAAGTGGGTGGAGACGAGGAAACAATCATATGAAGATCACGAAGGCTGGGGTGTTGGCCACGTGGGCTTATTACATTATTCTTTCTACTTTTGCAGCCTTGAATTTTGCAGAGTAAAAATTTTAAGAGAATTTTTAAAAATAAAATAAATTTTAAAAATAAAAAATCAAATAAAATAATTTTTAATTTAAAATAAAATGTTTTAATTTAAAAAATTAAAATTTTTTAATTTTTATTTTTTTGTCCATACTATGCAGCTTGCAGGATCTTAGTTCCTTGACTAGGGATCAAACCTGGGTGCCCTGCAATGGAAGCATGGAGACCTAACCGTTTGACTGTCCAGGGAATTCCCTAAATTTTTAAAAATTAAAAAAAAATTTAAAATCAATTAAAAAAACAATACTTCAACTCTCCAAAGGCTCTCTGTGCCTTTGGAGATTAGTGGCGCCTGGGGTGGAGGGCAGGGACACTAACAGCAAAGGGGCAGGAGAGGGTCCTTGGGGAGATGAGAATGTCCCATATCTTTCTAAAATGATTAATCCAACTTTTACAAATATTTATTTATTTATTTGTGGCTGTACTGGGTCTTGTTGCTGTGCACGGGATTTCTCTGGTTGTGGCTAGTGGGAGTCAATGCCTTCCCTGTGTCCTGGGAAGCCCAGCATGGACCGGCCCCATGCATCTGACCACCTCTTCAACTCTTCATTCCCCCAGCTTGCTCTTGCCTCCTTCCCTGATCTTCAGCAAGTCAAAGGTTCCTACCCTAGGGCCTTTGCACAGCTCCCACTGCCTGGAGTACTCTGCCCTAGGCCCCTCATTGAGGCTCAAGGGTAATTTGTTACACAGCAGGGGGTAACAGTGGGTAAATACACTTCCAGTTCCCACCCCCATATGGTTTTATTCCTTCAGAGCAATCATCACAATCTGAAACTGTCATCTTCCTTTGTGGGTTTCCTAAGTTCTTTATCTGTTTCCATGACAGCAGGTACCCTATCTGTCTGTCTGTCTGTTGTGTCCAGAGCTGTAATTCCAGCACTAGAGATAGGGCTTAGAATGTAAGGATAATGCTGGTGTCCCACAGGCTGACTCGAATGCAACCCAGTCTCTTCTGTCTATGTGACTGTAGTTGTGGAAGAGTGTCCCCAAAATTCATGTATACCTGGAACCTCAGACGGTGACCTTATTTTGAAACAGGGTCTTTGTAGATATAATTAAGGTAAATATGAGATGAGGTCTTCCTGCCTGCCTAAGTGGGCCCTAAATCCACTGACAGGTATCTTTATAAGAAGAGAGAGGGACATCCCAGCGATCTAGTGGTGAAGACGGTGCACTTCCACTGCAGGGGGTGTGGGTTCAATCCCTGGTTGGGGAACCAAGATCTTGCATGCTAGAGATGTGTGTGGCCAAGAAGTATTGATTTTAAAAAAGAAGAAGAAGGGAGAACTCAGAGACACGAGGGAGAAAACCCTGTGGAGAGAGAGGCAGAGACTGGAGTGATGCAGCCACAAGCCAACAACACCTGGAATCCCCAGAAACTGATTTTGGCCTCTGGTCTCCAGGACTTGGAGACAAGTTCCTTTTGTTTGAAGCTACCAGGATTGTGGTAATTTATTACAGCAGCCCCAGGACACTCATACAGAGGACACTGGTGGGGACATCCTGCATTGGGCCTCCTGGTTAATGCAGACAATAAGATTCTGTGCCTTCCAGGTCACTGGGGGATAAAGAGATGGATGGAGACTTCTAAGGACAGGGCCTGACATGTCTTACGTTCTCAATAAACTCTGCTGCTATCCTGTCCTCAGGGAGGCATGACTATCAATAAGAAACCAGAATTGAATTAGCATTTTATCTGCCCAGCAACTTGACTCATGCTCAGTCACTTCAGTCATGTCTGACTCTTTATGACCCTATGGGCTGTAGCCCTCAAGGCTCCTCTGTCCATGGAATTCTCCAGGCAAGAATACTGGAGTGGGTTGCCATTTCCTTCGCCAGGGGATCTTCCGAACCCGAGGTTCAAATCTGGGTCTCCCACATTGTAGGCAGATTCTTTACCATCTGAGCCACCAGGGAGGCTCAAAAACTTGACTCATACCCACCCTGCAAGGAAGAAAGAGGAACAAACAAGTTCCAAGAGTGGTGGCCAGCACAGGAAATCCCCAAGGAGTCTAGGAGATGGGGCAAGACATCACCTGAGGGCCTTGTGCAAACACTGATTCCTCAAGTGTCTGTCCCAGAGCTCTGAGCTCCAGCAGAACCCAGGGGAAAGAAGAAGTGGGCTGGAGTTGACAGCTTTGGTACCACCTAACCACTGTGGCACCTGGGCAGATCCTGCCCTCTCTGGGCCTCAGTTTCCTTACTTGGAATCAGAAGGCTAAACATCACAACCTCTAAAGGATTCTGCAGCTCAGCAAAGTGTAGGTACTGCCATCACCCCGTTTACAAACAGGAAGCAAGGCCCAGAATGGCAGTGCCTCTGTACATGGGGAAACAATAGGATTCTTGGCCTAATACCTGTCAAGTGTATTAAGTGCCCGACCAAGTAAAAGGACTGAATTAGAGGGATTTGCAGTCCATGGGGTAGCTAAGAGTTGGACACGACTGAGCGACTTCACTTTCACTTTTCACTTTCATGCATTGGAGAAGGAAATGGCAACCCACTCCAGTATTCTTGCCTGGAAAAAAAAAAGAAAAAGGAAAAAAAAAGAAGAAAAAAAGTATTCTTGCCTGGAGAATCCCAGGGACGGAGGAGCCTGGTGGGCTGCCATCTATGGGGTCGCACAGAGTCGAACATGACTGAAGTGACTTAGCAGCATCATTACTCTGCCCAGGAGAGTCCTGCCTCCAGACTTTGCACCTGGTGTCCCATCTGCCTGAAGCAGGTCTTCCTTCTTAGGCTTTGCAAGGTGGGTTCCTTCTTCTTTGACCACCTGTGCAGGGTGCCCCATGCCCACCGCCCTGGCTGAAGTAGTCAAGCATGAACCCTGATTTCCCCCCCTTCATGCCGTTCTTCGTGTCACTTTCTCTCTTTTCTAAAAATAAATTTTATTTATCTATTTTTATTTTTGGCTGTGCTGGGTCTTCATTGCTGCTCGGGCTTTTCTCTAGTTGTGGTGAGCAGGGGCTACTCTAGTTGTGGTGCTCAGGCTTCTCTTGTAGAGCACAGGTTCTGGGGGCAGGGCTTCAGTAGTTGCAGCATGTGGGCTCAGTACTTGCTGCTTGTGGGCTCTAGAGCACAGGCTCAGTCGTTGTGGTGCACGGGCTTAGGTGCTCCACAGCATGTAGGATCTTCCCAGAGCAGGGATTGAACCTGTGTCTCCTGCACTGGCAGGTTGACTCTTCCACCACCGAGCCACCAGAGAAGTCCCCTTCCTGTCACTTTCTGATGTTTAAATTATTTCCTTCATTCCTTCTCAAGTGTCCTTCTCTATGCTGTGGGCTCCAGAGGACACAAAAAGTGCCTGATGTGTTCACAGCACGTCACAGTGACCCTGGCATCCTGAAGCCCAGATGGGGTGTGGTCCCCAGGAGGTCCTCAAGGCTAGGTACAACAAATTACTTTCTCTGTTGAAGACTAGCTGGAGCCTGACGATCTTACCAGCATGGCCAAGGCCCCGCATCACACACCTGAAACAGTGCAGTCTCCTCCTCCTAGTCTCCCACCTCCACCCTGGGCCAGGCCCTATCCTGTACGTAGCGGGGTGAATGGTGGCCCCCAAAGACACATGCAAGTCCTGACCCTCCAAACTTGCGAATGAGCCCTTAGGTGGAAAAAGAGTCTCTGCAGATGTAACAAAGCTGAGGATCTTCAGGTGAGATCCTCCTGGATTTAGGGTAGGCCCTAAATCCAATGGGTTTCTCTCGTGGCTCAGATGGTATAGAATCCACCTGCAATACGGGAGACCTGGGTTTAATCCCTGGGTTGGGAAGATCTCCTGGAGGAGGGTGTGGCAACCCACTCCAGTATTCTTGCCTGGAGAATACCCATGGACAGAAGAGCCTGGCAAGCTATAGTCCACGGAGTTGCAAAGAGTCAGACATGACTGAGAGACTAAGCACAGCTAAATCTAATGACAAGTGTCCTTCTAAGAGACAGAAGAGGAGACACAGCCATAGAGAAGAAGGCCATGTGAAGGTGGAGACAGAGATTGGACTGAGTGATGCAACCACAAGCTAAGGAAATGCCAAGGATTGTTGGAAGCCATTAGAAGCTAGGAGAGAGGAATGGAACAGATTCTCCCTGGGGCCTCCAGAAGGCCCTACCCACACCTTGACTTCAGACTTTGTGGGTGTGTGCTAAGTTGCTTCAGTCATGTCTGACTCTTTGTGACCCCATGGACTGGAGCCCACCAGTCTCCCCCGTCCATGGGATTTCCCAGGCAAGAATACTGACTTGGTTTCCTATTTCCTTCTCCAGGGGATCTTCCCATCCCAGGAATTGAATCCCCATCTCTTATGTCTTCTATATTGGCAGGTGGGTTCTTTACCACTTGTGCCACCTGGGAAGACTCAGACTGCAGGCCTCTACAAATAAATTTCTGTTGTTATAAGTCACCCAGTTTGTGCTACTTTGCTCTGAGAGCCACAGGAAGCTAACACACACTGCTTCATCTCCAACCTTTGGTTGTCTTCCTTACTGCTCTCACCCCTGTGCCCCATTCAAGGGGAGAGATTGTGTCTCCATTCCCACTATCAGGGAACAAGAGAATTTCCCGCCTGGCTGCCCCAAATCCTCTTCACCAAGCCACCATCCTCCGCTTTGCAGGTCAGCCTGGCTCTGCTGCTTCCCTACTCAGAACCATTCCCTGGGAACATAAGACTCTTCTGCTCAGTGTTCAAAGCTCTGGAAATCTGGCTCTGACTCCATCAGTGCCCAACTCACAGACCCCCTGCCATCACAATAGCTCCTTTCACACCCCCTGCAACATAGGACATGGTAGTCTCGTATTCCCTTTCTTCTGTCCAAGGAAGTTGTCAGTATGTGATGGCTGGAGCCACAGCAGCCAATCTGAGACCGTGAGGGTAATCAACTGGAGACACCAAGCCTTTGCAGCAAGGATGCCAGAGCAGAAAGGCAGAAGGAAACTGGATCAGTAGAACATGCTGAACACAAACTGATCAACCTGAAGCCATCTCATGTCCCAATACCCCACTGCATGTGGCTATAAATGTGCTTTACTATTGATGCCACTTCTAATTGGGATTCCCACTATTTGCAGCCAAAGCCTCCTCACAGAGAACGCCTCCCCAGAGGAGTTGATCAACATGTGCAGCACACCTCCATGAAGGACTACAACATGCTGGACATCATGACAAGAACGGGGACATACAGGTAACCAAGGTAGGTGTGATCCCTGCCACCATGGGTCTACAGTTAATAATCAAGGAGAAAGCAAACAAAAACCATGACAGTTTTATATGTTTCCTAAGAAAAAAGCAAACAAGATGATGTGATCAGGCACAACCAGGACCAGATTTCACCCACAGGGATGGGGGAACCTTGCCTGAAGAAGCAACATTTGCACTGAACTTTGAAGGATAAGAAGGAATCAGCCATAGGTTAAGCTCGAGGGAAAGAATTCCAAATGGAGGGCTCCACGAGTGCAAAGACCTGGAGGCAGAAAGGAGATTGGCAGGTTTAAAAGAGAGCAAAGGCCCATGGGAGAGAAGAGAGAGTGAAGCAGAGACTGGGTAGAGAGAGCACGGTGTCGGGAATATCTCTCCATGGCTCTGAATTGCTCCACTAACTCATGGATTGATTCTGGCACATTAAAGTCACATGAAGCAATGATAGCGCATTATTCATTTGTAGCTTCCAATGAGCAGAAGACGGATATGTGTGCTCAGTTCATGTCCGACTCTTTGTGACCCACTGGACTACAGCCCACCAGGGGCCTCTGTCCATGGGATTATCCTGACAAGAATACCGGAATGGGTAGCCATTCCCTTTTCCAGGGGATCTTCCTGGCCTAAGGATCGAACCTGGGTCTCCTGCGACTCCTGCATTGGCAGGTGGATTCTTTGCTACTGAGCCACCTGGAAAGCTCTGAGCAGAAGACAGGAAGGAATCCAAACATCCTGCAGTAGGTGAGAGATTAGATGAACATCAGCTCAAAGTAACAACAGAAAGCTGCACACAAGAATGGCACCCCCACTGCGAGGAATGAGGAAGGACCCTGAAGGTAAATGGGGAAAGTCAGTGCTGATCTCTTAGCAAAGGTAGCTGGTTGAGCACCCAGACACTGATTGATCATCACACCTCGCTGCATTCCCCCCAAACAGCTAGTAAAGGGTTTATATTTTTGTTTTGTTTTAGTTTTTTGTTTTTATTTGTGGCTGCTCCACACAGCATGTGGGATCTTATTTCCCCGATCAGGGGTTGAACTCGTGCCCGCCACAGTGGAAGTGTGGGGTCTTAACCACTGGACCACCAGGAAAGTCCCTAAAGGGATTTTTTTTTTAAAGTGTGTACTCACAAGGACTAGTAAGATGGGCATAGAGACCAAAACACACCACACTTTGGAAAACTGGGAAACAGCAGATAAGAGGTGGGGGCTCTAGGAGGTGGGAGAGAACAGAATCCTGGGTTGCAGGATTGATAGAAATCTGCTTAAGAAACCCCTTCTGGGACTTCCTTGGAGGTCCAATGGTTAAGACTCTGTGCTTCCAATGCAGGGGGTGCGGGTTCCATTCCAGGTCAGGGAACTAAGATCCCACATACCACGTGGCATGGCCAAAAAATAAAATAAAATTAAGAATCTCCCTCTGTGAAATAAATGTCATGAAGATGCATGTACAACATAGCAACTATAGTTAATAATACCTCATTGCATATTTGAAAGTTGCTAAAAGAGTAGATCTTAGAAGTTCTTATCATAAGAAAAAAAATTTTGTCACTATGTATGGTAATGATGTTAACTAGATTTACTGTGGTTAATCATTTCATAATATACAAGATACAATATATATAACATAATCATTTTCATAATATACATAATACACTGTACTTCTCAAAAATTCACTTTAATGCCCCTTCACTTATGTGAAAGACCTAAATGAGTACCTGTTTTTGCTAACCAAAAGAAATCCAAAGAGGACTTTCGCTTTTACAGTAAAAGGCAAAATGTGAAAACAGCCTTCAGTGTTTGTTTTGCAGGGAGCTGTTATAGGGGCAGCATGAACCCAAAGGAGCGAGAGAGGCACCGCCAAGCCCCTTATCCTGGAACTAAATACACTTGGCATCCCAGTATCAAGCCACTATAGCTGTGAATTCTGTGAGCATCTGACTTTTACCTCAATTTATTTTGTGCATCCATTAGCAAGATGCATCCTAAAGTAATTGCTTCTTTGCATTACATCCTTTTGGCTTATGAACAGTTTCATAGGAATGCTCTATTTTTGTATAGCAAGAGCAATCTTTATGCAAATAGCAAATCATTATGTTGCCCACCTGAAACCAAGAGTATTATACGTCAGTATCTCAATCAGGGCTTCCCTGGTGGCTCAATGGTAAAGAATCTGCCTGCCAGTGCAGGAGACAGGGGCTCGATCCCAGGTCCAGGAAGATTCCCATGTGCCATGGAACAACTAAGCCCCCGTGGTGCAACTACTGAGCTTGTGCTCTAGAGCCCAGGAGCCACAACTACTGAGCCCATGTGTTGCAACTACTGAAACCCGCGCCCTAGAGCCTGTGCTCTGCAACAAGAGAAGCCACTGCCTGAGAAGCCCGCACACTGCAGCTAGAGAGTAGCCCCCACTTGCTACAACTAGAGAAAAGCCACACAGCAAGGAAGACCCAGCACAGCCAAAAATAATAGATAAATAAAATTTAAAAAGAAAGTGGCCCCTTTGCCACCCAGGAGGAGACTGAACATCCAACCACAGGATGGTTTCTGGGTGGGACACCTTCCTGCAAATGGGTGTTAACATTCACCTGCCAGATACTGAGCTTCCAGACCTCTTGCCCCTCTGCATTCCTGGGATGCTGCTGGTGGGGTCTCTACCCAAGGCAGAAGACCAGAAGAGCTTCCTATGGGAAAATGTGACGAGGCCCAGAGGAAAGATCCAAAGACACTGCACTGTGGTTTCCCCAAAGCACCACTTGGCCAGGTGACCCTCATCATGAACTCAGTTGACAAAACCCCTCACCCCTTACACACACTCATGCTGAGAGCTTCTAATTGGCTTTACAATCAAAGACTACCAGGCTCCTGGGGATCTCCTCTAACAGGGATGATAGAGACTAAACTAAACAAAGAAGAAAATCTTTGAGGAAAAAAAAAGATTGTGCAAAGAGAAAAAAAAACCCACTAATAAACTCATTAATATTCCTGAAGATGTAAGAAGATTTACTGCATCCATGAAATAAGAATAGAATGCTATAAAAAAAAAGCTTTCAGGGAATGAAGAAAAAAAAAAGATCCCAGAAAGTTTAAGTGTGAGGGCACCATAGAATATACAACATAAAACATAACCCTAGTGAAAAATATGGATTTAGTGAATAGAAACAGTAATGTATCAATAATGACTTATCAATTGTGACAAGTGTACTATACTAATACAAGATCTTAAAAATAGAGAAAACTGCAGGGGAGAGGAAGGGAATATATATTACTTTCTGCTCAATTTCTATAAATCTGAAACTGATAATAAAAAATGAAGTCTTTATAAAAAAGAAAAAATATATAATTAAAAAATCAATAAAAAGAGTTTATTAATTTGAACAAATGATAATCATAATAAAAATTTTAAATGTGAGCATAAATTAAACATTAATAGAACTTAATGAACATTTGAAGAAATATCATAGGAAGTAGAATAAAAAGACAGAGATGGAAAATAAAAAAGAAAAGATAAGAAAATCATAGCATCAGTCCAGAAGATCCAACATCATATTCAACAAATAGTTATCAAGCTAGACATTGTTCCAGGCACTCAATACAGGAGTCCCAAGAAGAACAAAGGAAGGAAAGGTGAGGAAATCACCAATGACAGCATTAAAAAAACTTCCTTGACCTGAAACCCCACCAACAGACAGTACAATGGATGGAAATAGCCCACTGTCTTGAAAAGATCCCACAAGCTGCCAGCAAGAAAAACAAAAAAACAGGCCACTACAAAGGATCAGGAACCAGAGGGTTTTAGACTTCTCAATAATAACCATGATGTGAGAAGAAAATAAGAAATGCTTTCAATTTTGAAGGAAAATAATATCCAAACTACAAGTCTATACCCAGACCATCAGTCAACTGTGATGGTGGAAATAAAGATATTTTCATATATGGAGGGTCTCAAAAACTTAAATTCCCATGCATCATTTCTCCCAAAACTAATACAGATGTGCTCCAACTAATTAAAAGAGTAAACCAAAGAGGAGGACTATCAGGAACTCAGGAAACACGGTATCCAGCCCAAGACAAAAGTGATGCTAATCCTCAGGAAGATGGCTAGCAGCAAGGCTAGGGTGATGGTTACACACCAGGTGGAAAGGGCAATTTGCACAGTTTGGACAGACTGGAGGCTAGAACAGAGATTTCTCCAAAAAGGTGAAATTGAAAGCCCATCTGATACGATAAACATAAGAAGAGAGAGAGACAAATGTGTGGACTTTGAGCTTGAAGTAGAGATAAATACATAGAAAACTAACAAATACAAAGGCAATCAATAACTCCAGAGAAAATACATAAAGTTGTTTAGCTCATATTATAAAAAGTATCCTTTTGGCAGTCTTCTAAATACCACATACACCACAGTTTTTGTAAGCTTTTTTCTTTTTGTTGGTGATTTTTCTGTTTAAAATGGGTCCTACACATAATGCTGAAATGATGTCTAGGGTTCCTAAGCACAAGAAGGTGTGATGTGCCTTTTGGAGAAGATGTGGTGCACATTAGATAAGTTTTATTCAGGCTTGAGTTATAATGCTGTTGGCAGTGAGTTCGGTTATAATAAATAAACAATATATAGGAGGTGTCTTTAAATAGAACACGCATAAAACAAGATTATGTATTGATTGGTTGATGGAAATGTTATGATCAGAGGCTCTCAGGAACCTAACCCTGTATTTTCCCTAGGAACAATGGTTCAGTATTTGCTAATTCAATGTTTGCAGCAATTTTGTAGAACAGATGATAAGAATCTACTGTGATAATATTGGAACAATGAAGGAATGGAAAAACATGTATGTCTGGGTATGTATGGGGGGTGGGTATGTGTACAACATGCACAGGAACAGAAAGAAAATGAGGACAGGGGGATAAAGGGATGCTGAATCCTCATCTTCCATAGAGGGAGATGACAGACCAGCTCTCAAAGTGAAAAAATGCAGATATTGTCACATAAGCCATTTGGAGATTCAAACAAGAGGTAAGAATCACTCCTGATAGAGAAGAGAAAATGTGGGTCAAGGTTGAGCAGGCAGCTGCAACTTGAGGTAGATGGCTTAGAATCTTTCATCTTGAACCTTGCATGACTTTAATAAAAGTAAAAATTTCAAGTGTAAGTGGAGAGAAGAAAGCAAGCATGAGGTGAAGAAAATGATGATGAATGTGTGGCCACTCGTGAGCACCAAGAACAAGGGTCTGGGACTTCCCCAGCAGTTCAGTGATTAAGACTCTGCCTTCCAAGGCAGGGGGCGTGAGTTTGACCCTGGGTTGAGGAACAAAGTTCCCACAAGTCACGGGGTGTGGCCAAATACTTTTCAAAAAAGAACAAAAGGTCTGCATATATTTCGTTTTCAAAATATGTATGTATTTATTTGGCTGCGCCAGGTTTTGTTTGCAGCAAGCAGGTTCTTTAGTTGTGGCCTGTGAACTCTTAGTTGAAGCATGTAGGATCTAGTTCCCTGACCAGGGGTCAAATCCAGGCCCCCTGCATTGGGAGCATGGGGTCTTAGCCACTTGACCACCAGGGAAGCCCCTACATAACTATATCTTGGAAGAGAGACATAAGACCCCTGAGGAGGGGAACTGCAGAGCTGCAGGCAGTCCAGAGAGGGCAACATTCACTGCAAACCTGTCTAACATCGGAATTTTGTACCTGTTATGTATTGATCACTACAAAAAAATAACTGAAAATGTAAAATGTCGAAAGCTAGCTGTTTATACACTCAATTTCCTGGTAAAATCCTGATATCTTGACCATTCAACTAATAAACAGAGTTGCTACGATGAGCATCCTCAGTGTTTATTGAGCTGACTTTAACAGCCACCCTTCAAAGTAGGGTTCTAAAATCCCCATGTCAGATGGTGGATGAGGTGGGGGCTCAGAGACGTGAATTAACACACCCAAGGTCACACAACAAGTAGAGGACAGAACAACCCAGACCCAGGCCCCCTGGCAAGGTCCCTCTGCTCCTGCTCAAGCTTACCCCAAAGCTTGAGGGCAATATTCAACATGTACCACATGGCAGGCCAAGTGCCCATGCTGCACACAGCAGGTGCTCAACTCATGTTTTCTTGAAGGAGAGGCGCTGTACAAGGTGTACTCTTACAGACAAAGGAACTGAGACCCAGAGGGTGATATTTCATGGGCTAGCTACTCTGGCTCCAGCCACCAAGCTCCTAACCACTGAGGTACCCACTGCTGCCTGAAGGCAATCAGTACCAACAAGTCTGAGCACCTACTTTGTGCCCAGCTCTCCTCTAAGGGCTTCCCATGGATGAATTCAATAGGGTACCCCAAAAACCGCATGAAGGGATACTAGTGTTACAGCCATGGGGAGAGAGTTAGCAGTAAGGGTGGGAACCATAGGAAACAGCCCCCATGAGGATGCTTCCTGTCCACAGACAACACAGCAAAGAAATGCGAACTGAGGCCCAGGGGCTCGTGCTCAGGTCACTCCAGCATTCGCAGCCCTCTCTGGAGCACACCCACGGGCGGGCAGTGGACTTCAGCGCTGGGCTCCAGCCACATGCCTGGACCGCCCTGCCTGGCAGCAGCACAAGCCACCCCCACTCTGGGGACAAAGAGGCCACTGTCTGCGTTTGGACCCTTCCTGAGACTTCTTCTTGTCCCTCTGTTCCTGTTGCCCCCTCCTGTTTTCACCCTGAGCTCCAGGGCACCGGGGCAGGAAGAAATAAACAAGGATGAATGTGATCAGATTTCATGATGAAAATAGAGGAGAGCTGGAAGAACTGGGGCAGGGTGCTTAAATATTTTTGAACCTCAGATCTAAATGCAGCCAGCCTCCACCACTACTCCAGCACAACACAGCCACTAAGAACAGACTCTAGAGCCTTGCCCCTCCCTGGCTATGCATTTTTAGGCAAATGACCTGCCCTATTTGTGCTTTGGTTCATCAACAATCAAATGGGATTAGTAAGCATTCCTTCCTTACAAGACTGTGAGAATACTAGAAGGTGTTCTAGTGGGTAGGTGGGTATTATGATAAGCTGCATTAGTTAGCTATTGCTGTGTAACAAATTACACCCAAAGTTACCAGCTGGAAATAACAAACATTCATTATCTCACAGTTTCAGGAATTCAGTAGCATCTTAGATGTGTGGTCTGGCTCTGGCTCTCTTGTAAATCAAGGTGTTGGCTGGGCCTGTGGTCATCTCAAGGTTTCACTGGGAAAGAATCCACTTCCAAGTTCACTCATGTGAAACTCTCCAGAGAGCTGCCTTACTGGCTGCCATGTAAGGGACCCACGAAAGAGCACCCCAGATGGAAGCGACAATCTTTGATGACCTAACCTCAGAAATAATATCCTATTGCTTTTGCTATATTCTGTTCATCAGAAGTGAATCACTAGCTATGCAACCCATCAGTTCAGTTCAGTCGCTCAGTCGTGTCCGACTCTTTGCGACCCCATGAATTGCAGCACGCCAGGCCTCTCTGTCCATCACCAATTCCCGGAGTCTACCCAAACCCATGTCCATCGAGTCGGTGATGCCATCCAACCATCTCATCCTCTGTCGTCCCCTTCTCCTCCCGCCCCCAATCCTACCCAGCATTAGGGTCTTTTCCAATGAGTCAACCCTTCGCATGAGGTGCCCAAAGTATTGGAGTTCAGCTTCAACATCAGACCTTCCAATGAACACCCAGGATTGATCTCTTTTAGGATGGATTGATTGGATCTCCTTGCAGTCCAAGGGACTCTCAAGAGTCTTCTCCAACACCACAATTCAAAAGCATCAATTCTTCGGCGCTCAGCTTTCTTCACCGTCCAACTCTCACATCCATACATGACCACTGGGAAAACCATAGCCTTGACTAGACGGACTTTTGTTGGCAAAGTAATGTCTCTGCTTTTAAATATGCTATCTAGGTTGGCCATAACCTTCCTTCCAAGGAGTAAGCGTCTTTTAATTTCATGGCTGCAATCACCATCAGCAGTGATTTTGGAGCCCAAAAAAATAAAGTCTGACACTGTTTCCACTGTTTGTAAAGTCTTTGCCACTCTGGTTAAATACATAAGTATTGTTTCACAGTGTCCTATGACCCTATGTGACCAAGTGTTTTTAAACCTTTTAATATTTTTTTACAAACTTCCCAAAAATGAAATTCTCAAAGAAATCTTTTTGACCTCAAACTAACTTTGGGATTTTTTTTAGAGGGCCTCTAGCATATTGCAAAAGATTTGTTCTCTCTTCTCATAAAAATATAGATGTTAAACTAATTAGACTTATTTGATATGTTAAATTACATGTGAAGAAGCATTAAGAAGTAAAAATACTAAGCTTTCTTTATATTGTATTTATATAGGTATATAAGTATTTTAAAAATTATATGACGTTCCTAGAAATACAATATACGTTAGTATCTAGTAATGTTGTGATAAAACATCATAATACATAGTGATATTCTATTTATAATAATATAATAATAACTGATAATATCATCAGTCATAATTCTAGTTATTGTCTTAGAGTGCTATGTATCATAGATATAACCAAATTTCCCTGTCAACTACACTGTAATGAACTCTAATCAGATCTTTAGCCATGGTATTTTAAGTCTTTTGACATTTACAGACAGTTATTGCTTTACTCTGAGGCTTTTCCTAAAGTGTTCCTACAAGAGTGTTCCTTCTTCAGAGAAATTTCTAAAAAGGATTCTGACAAGTACTCTAGGATACAAGTTTATGGTAACTTTCAGATCATAACATCAACTGGTTAAGGATTTATAGAACTCTAAAGAAAAACTAGATTCATAAAACTGCTAACAAAAGATGAAGATCAAAAACTAATTGCATAGGACTGAATGAACTGATGAAGATGATTATAATTTTTTATGATTTTTTGTTTAAAACATTGCTGGTTCTTTTGTGTTTTGTTTTTCCAGGTTTAAGGAAATCCTCTTATCTTTTCTCTTAAAAGCTTTCAGCAATTTGGTAACAAACATTTGTGAACTAAAAAAAAAAAAGGAAGTAAATCACTAGGTCCAGCCCACACTCAAAGGAAAGGGATCATACAAAGGTATGAAGACCAGAAGGTGCAGCCATCTTCCAGGCTGCCTCCTTACAGAAAGCGTGCCAAGCTCTGTGTCGGGGATTCACAGTGGATTCATCTCCTACCCTGTTCCAGGGTAGACAGGACTGGGCATGGATAGCCCCTGCCCCATGGAGCAGAGCTGGGGCCTAGGCAAGTCCAAGGAAGGCGGTGGGGAAAGGTCTGTCAGCCAAAAAATATATCCTGTGCACTTGCTGGGTACCACCCTGATGGGAGGAGGCCAGGGCCACAGTGGCACAGTGTGTGCTACCTGCCCCCACCAGGCCCACAGTTTAGTCCGAGGGGGAAAAGAGACCCCAAAATTAAAAGGCAAGAAAGCAGACACACAAGATCATTACAAGTGACTAATGCTGCTCGTGGTTGCAAGTCAAGTTCTGGAGCCACACTGTCTGGGTTCAAATCTTGCCCCTGGTATCAGCCAGCTGTGTGACCTTGGGCAAGTGACCAAACCATGCTGTGCCTCAATCTACCCATCTGTAAGATGGGACAAGACAGTACAGACCTCCCAGGGTGGTTGGGAGGACTTGAAGAAGTCATGATTCCCAGAGTGCCTCACACAGAGGGAGCCCTGCGTCAATCTTGGCTATTCTCCTAGAAAGCAATAAGGTAGGAGGGTCTACAGAGACACAGGGTCAGGGTAGGGCTGTCTGAGGAGGTGACATTTAACCCATGATGAAAATAAAGAGCAAGGGAACTGTGATCTGGGCAAAGGGAACAGCAAGTGCAAAGGCCTTGGGGCTTGAATAAATAGGAGCATGTTTAAGAATGGCATAGAGGCCAGTATAGTGGGAAGAGTGACAAAGAAAAGGACAGGAGGTTGAGGACAAGGTCAGAAAGCTCACATGGTCTAGATTCTTAGAGCAACAAGGAGCCATGGGAGAGTGCTGTCCAGGAAAATTCAGCAAAGGTTACTCTGAGGGAGCCAACATCATAAGGCATCACCACGTGAAAAAAAAGAAAAAGAGCCCGTGGGCTTCCCAGGTGGTTCAGTGCTAAAGAGTCCTCCAGACACAGGAGACTCAGCCTTGATCCCTGGGTCAGGAAGATTCCCTGGAGAAGGAAATGGCAACCCACTCCAATATTCTTGCCTGGAGACTCCCATGGACAGAGGAGCCTGGCCGGCTGCAGTCCATGGGGTCGCAAAGAGTTAGACACGACTGGAGACTGACAACCCACTCCAGTGTTCTTGCCTGGACAATCCCATGGACAGAGGAGCCTGGTGGGCTACCAGCCCAGGGGGTCGCAGAGAGTCAGACCCCAGCAAGCAACAGAGCACCCACACGTACATGTTCCAGGCAGAGGAAGCAGCCTGAGCCTGAGAAGGCAAGTTGATCGGGGGGCAGGTGAGTCTATGGAGAAGTGGGGAGCGGCAAGTGGGCCGGCAATAGAATGGCAGGACCCCAAGGACACAGCGGGGGACTGAGTCTTTTCTACTGCAGTGGGTAGAGGTCGTGGAAAATGTGTGAGCAGAGAGTACAGTCTGAGCTGCATGTCAGAAAACCAGGGGCAGGGACCAGGGTGTAGAAAGGAAAGGACGCGTTCTAAAAGGTTCAGAACCAGTCAGTTAGCAGAGGAACTTTTCCCAGCTCCACACCATCCCTGTTGCTCACCGAAACTCAGTTTATCTTTACAATGGGTTAGTCCTCCCATCTTCTCATGGGCACCAAGACTGGCAGACCCATAGCAAGTGTTCACGGACTTCCACGTGGAGGCTGTTCCTAAGACTTGCTCCGGTGGAATGCCCAGAAACATTTATTTCACCCCAGAAGGACTCCCACCAGCTTCTCTGAGCAAGGCCCTCAGAGACAGCCCAAAGACCTTCCAAGGATGCCTGCAAACCCTCCCGAGAGATAGTCAGTCTCCAGAGACCTCTAAGCAAGCCTTGGAATACACAGCAACCTCTCGGCAGGCCTTGAACAACCCCCAAAATCATGCACAGACCTCAAACTCTCAAACAGCATTCTAACTACAGAGACACCTGTAAATGTCCCTGAGGAGACAAACATCCTTCAAAGACCCTAAAATCCCTTTACACATTCCCCAGGAAGCCCTTTCATCTTCCCCGAGAAAGTTCCCCTAACAACCCCCTAGAGACCTACCAGAGTCCCTGAAGAGTCCCCAGTCCTCCCAGCCACCGAAGCCGCAGAGAGTCCCCCGCCCCCCTAAAACGCACAGTTCCCCCTCCATCAGTCTCAGCTCTCCGGAAGTCCTACTCGCAGTCCTAATACCCCCAAGCTGCCGTCCAGCTCCCTGAAGTCACCCACTCAGTCTCAAGGGCATTGAAACCTACTCATCTCCCTCCATAGACCCTCAAGTTGTCCCCTGCAGGTGCCCTCAAAGACCCCAATCCACTCTTTTCCGTCCCAGCCCCGCCCCTAGCCCCGCCCTCACCCAAACCCCGCCCCCCAGCCTCCAAACCCTCTCTCCCCTGTCTCCACGCCGCCCTTGAAGCCCCCCTCTCTTCGCCCGCCGTGGACACTCAGCCCGCCCCGACCCCAGCCCCTAGATCAGGCCCGGGCTGCACTCACAAGAGGTCCCGCCTCGCGGTTTTGCAGACGATGCGCAGGAAACGCCAGCCGCCGCCGCCTACGTACACGCCGAGCGCCGCCGCTGTGCTCCAGGTCCACGGCAGTCCGAGCAACCATAACAGCACCAGGGAGGCCACGGAGGCCGAACCTGCACCAGGAGCCCGCATCCTGGGGAGGCGGAGAGCTCTGAGGCCGCGGGCAGCCCGGGCCCCGCCTCGCGATCGACCCAACCCCGCCCCCAGACCGAGCTCCGCTCCCGCTTCGAGCCAGGCCCCACCCCGATGTCTGGGATTGGACGTGTCTCGGACAGGCCCCGCCCCGTCCCAGACCGCCCTGCTTCAAGCCCGGCCCAGGCTTTTCTGCCAATCATTAGTGTATCTTCACGCCCCCGAATCAGTCTTCTGTTCCGTCAGTCACTGGCGAGCCCCGCCCCATGACTCGATTTAGCCGCGGTACCATGAACCCAAGCTCCGCCTTAACGACTTACCCACAAGCCTAGGCTCCACCTTGGCCCCACCACAGACCCTGGTCCTGGGCTTTCCTCTAGGTCCCGCCTCTACCCGCCTCCGCCACTCACTTGGCCCCGCCCCCAGGTTGGGCCTCTGGCCCCGCCCGTAAGCACCAAGCGCCGTTCCAGAGCCCCGCCCCCTCTAGACCAGGTTCGGCCCCCTAGGTTAGTCCTATGGCCCCGCCCCACTCTGAATCAGGCCCCGCCCCTGGGGCTCAAGCCCCGCCCCTGGTCCTGGGCTGAGCCGGTATTCCCAGGCCTGAGTTCCACCCTGGCTACCGACCCCGCCCTCAGGCCTTGGCAGTCACCACCCTCCGGGCCCACCTAGCACCCTAGGCCCCGCCCCACCTGCCCTCCCAGACACGCTCTCTTACGACCTGACTTAGAGCCCCACTGCGGCACAGCCGAGGCCCGCCCCGTACCGGAGGCCAGGACCATAGAGAGGGGTTTCTGGCCAGAGTGACGACTGCCAACGAGACCCGGGGGCTAGAACGCCCTGCCAAGGACGGCTGTTGTCTCCAAGACCAAACTTCGCCAGGCTCCCAGCTCCTTTCCCAGCCTGGTAATTAGAAAACTTGTGCCTCCCTCAGCCAAGAGGCGTGGCTCCCCGGCGCTCCCAGCCCTAGATGGCAAACTGAATTCTAACCGCCCGGGGACTATAAAGTCCCAGTTTATACTCAGGGCCCACCTGTACTGGGTTTTGGCCCAGCTTGTTCTAAATCCAATCCCTAACGCCTCTTCGGTTTTAAACACACGTTCCAGGAACCTGAGGAGCCCTAAACTCACAGCCTAGGGGCCCCAGAATATTCAACCCCTGGGTGGTGGTTTAGTCGCTTAGTCGTGTCCGACTCTTTGCGACCTCATGGGCTGTAGCCTGCCAGGCTCCTCTGTCCATGGGATTCTCCAGGCAAGAATACTGGTGTTGGGTTGCCATTTCCTTCTCCAGGGGATCTTCTCGAGCTAGGAATCGAACCCAGGTCTCCTGCACTGCAGAAAGATTCTTCACCGACTGAGACTGATCTGTGAGGGAGTCCAACCCCTATCTCAATCTTAAAGGTATATTCCAAGGACGCAACTAATCCCAAATCCGAATCTCCAAATCTTGTGAATTTAGTCTCAATAACACCCCAGCTGCCCAGGGAGAATAAAAAAATACACACACCAGGTCCCCGTCCTTCCACAGGAAGCTCCAGAGAGTCCTTTATTTGCATCCCAGAGTCCTAAATGCTCACCTAGAGACCCTAAAGCCCTGCAACTGATCAGGTGAGGGCTAGTGCTGTCCTCACTGCTCACCACCTTGTTCCCTGGCTGACCTGGAGCTGCTCACGGATCCTCAGGCTTTGGCTGCTCGGTCGTGGGCTCCCAGAAGCTCAGGCAGGAGGCAGGCATCCACAGTGAGGCCAAGACAGAGGACCTCCTCTTGGGGCTTCTGGTTCTGCAGTCTCATGGGGCCTGCTGTGATTGCATTGTGCCCATGTGGGCTTCTGCCTTGGAACCCTCTCTCCAAGCTCCCCCTTCCTCTGCCCCCCTGCCTGTCCCACCCCTGCTTGTTTCTTCTCTGCTTGGCCGACCTTCTCAGCTCTCTCCTTGGGAGGCAGCCAGCGCCTGCTTCCAGCACCATTTAGAGGACAGGACTGGGCAGGCACTCCCCCTGCATGCTGCCATTGGTCCCTGCAGGCTGCCTAGGGTGGGTGAAATGGGGAGGAGGAGGCAGATCCGGAGGACAGGCCCAGAGCCAGCCATTGGTCCCCGACTTTCTCAGCTAGGGATCAGCAGTGCCCAGAAACTACAGCAGCTACTCTTTTCCTTCCAGATAGTGCTATTGTTATCAGCTCGTTTTACAGGTAAAGAAACTGAGGCTTGACACTGTCACACTAGCTGGAGTTGAGATTCATTCTTTCACAAATGTGGGTGGAGAGCTTGTTCCCCTTCCTCCCCTTTCAGCCTTCCTTAAACTTCTCCCTCTTCTCCCTCTCGCCCCGATTCCCCCACCCCCCATTCCTCCTTCTCTCCCCCTCCCCCATTCTCCTTCCCTTCTTCAAGTTTTCCGCCCCCTCCCTTAGTCTTCTTCCACTTTTCCGCTTGCTCACCTTCTCCTCCTCCACCCGCTCCTCTTCCCTTTCTCCTGCCAGCCAGTGGCCTTCCCTCCTCCCCTCTTCTTCTTCCACTTTCTTCTCTCTCCTCCTCCTCCCATCTTTCCAAGTTCACTGAGCCCTGACTAAATATCAGTAGTACACATGAGACTTCCCTGGTGGTCCAGTGGTTATTAAGATTCTGTGCTTCCACAGGGTTCATCTCTTCTAACTCCTCCCATGACTACCGGAGACACTCTTCTGGGTCTTCAGTCAGCAATCCCCAAATCCTAAAGGCTCTGGAGACCCACCTTTTTCTTAACATGGTGCCAGTACTCCAGTGGAGGGACCATTTACCTAGCACTGACCCAAGCTGTTTTCAGTGAGCAGTGTTCTTTTTTTACCCCTGCTGCTGCTGCTGAGTCGCTTCAGTCATCTCTAACTCTTTGCAACCCTATAGACTGTAGCCCGCCAGACTCCTCTGTCTATGGGATTCTCCAGGCAAGAATACTGGAGTGGGTTGCCGTGCCATCCTCCAGGGGATCTTCTTGACCCAAGCGTTGGACCCAGGGATCGAACCACGTCTCTTGCATCTCCTGCATTGGCAAGCAGGTTCTTTACCACTAGCACCACCTGGGAAGCCCTTTATTTATCTCTTTACATAAGAGCTTCCACACACCCCCAGGGACATCACACAACACATGGCAGCTTTCCCTTCCCAAGATCTGAATAATTCCCAGTTCCAAAAATATGGCAGTTCTCCTTGGTTCCAGATGACCGGTAAAGGAACAGTCCTATCCCCATTTCACAGAAGGGGAAACTGAGACCTGGACAAGGGGACCAGAACTCAAGCTTCAGGGTCAAAGCAGGCTCTGAGCCTCTCCAGTGGGGTGACCTTGGGTGGGTCACCTCTCACCTCTGCACATTGGTTGCCCTCTGGGTGATCACCTCCCAGGGCACCAGGCACAAAGTTTCGTGGGGGCTTCTCATCTGGGAAATGAACAGGCACACAGTAGGTGGGGGACACAGAAAGATAGGCGTCTCCCTTCCCCAGGTAACCACAGGAGTCTGCAGGCCTCAGCAGAGGGAATTATTGGAACTTTCTGGAAGAACGAGAGAAGTGAAGCATACATTGAAATAAAATAAGTGGACCATCACAGCATGGGAACTGTGCTATAAATAGAACATGAGCACTGTGGGGGAGGGAGTAGTTTCTCTCAGCCAAGTTCAAGTGCCCACCACAGTAGAGGTATTAGTTTAGTGGGAATGCTATAACAGTATCCTACAAACTGAGTAGCTTAAAATAACAGGAGTGTATTGTCTCACAGTTCTTCCTGAAGCCGGGCTCAGAAATCAAAGTGTCAGCAGCTTCACTCTGTCTGGAATTTCTAGGGATCCTTTCTTGCCTCTTTCAATTTCTGGTGGTTCTGACCTCAGGTGTCCTCAGCGTGCAACAGCCTGAAGCAGGGCTTGGGTTCCCAGCTAGAGATTGAGGCCGGGTCAGTGGGAGACCACCAAATCTTAGCCAGTGGACTGGTGGTCAGTGACAAGGCCCTGGCCCTTCGGCTTTGCAGAAAAGAATTCCCACAAAGATGGAAAGTAGTGAAACAAAGTATTTGTTAAGAGGAAAAAGAGTACAGTACATGTGGATATTCATTGGAAGGACTGATGGCTGACGCTGAAAACTCCAATACTTTGGTCATCTGATGTGAAGAACTGACTCTTAGAAAAGACCCTGATTCTGGGACAGATTGAAGGCAGGAGGAGAAGGGGACGACAGAGGATGAGATGGTTGGATGGCATCACTAACTCAATAGACATGAGTTTGTGTAGGCTCCAGGAGTTGGTGATGGACAGGGAAGCCTGGCATGCTGCAGTCCGTGGGGTTGCAAAGAATCGGACACAACGGAGCGATTGATCTGACTGACGCAGAGAGAAAAAGAGCCGCTGAGTTGCGCCCTTGTGGTAGTTGAATTACTTTTAGGGGGCATTTCTTCTGGGTTTCCTTTGGCCAGTCATTTTGATTTCCTGGTTCACAGTCCATGTTTGGTATATCTCAGGATCCTCCCATGTGTGCATACACATCTCTTAGCCAAGATGGATTCTACTGAAAAGGCGTAGCATCCCTTCACATCACCTTCTTTGACTTCTAAAGAGTCTTTCTGCACATGTGTGGTCAGGAAGTTCTCCTGACTTCAAGAATGAGAAATATGTGGTCTGGGCAGGGCCCAGCCTTCTCCTTTAATTGTCCTGCTGTTTTTGTCTTGGAGTTTCAGTCCACAGGGAATGAATCTCTGATCCCTTTACTGGGGGCGGGGGGTGGGGCATCTACCTCCTGCCTCCAGTTCCAGGCATTCCTTGGCTTGTGGCCACCTTCGTCCAATCTCTGCCTCCATCTTCACATTGCTTCCCTGTGTCTGTATCTCTTGTGTCTCTTACAAGGACACTTACTGTTGGACTTAGGACCTACCTAGATAATCCAGGATGATCGCATCATGAAATTTTAATTTAATTACATCTGCAAAAACCCTTTTTCCAAAAAAAGGTCACAGTCACAGGTTCTAGGGGGTTAGGACTTGCACATGTCTCTGTAAGGGCAACCAGTCAGCCCAATAACAACAGGGTAACACATTAGAGCAGTGATTCTCAGCTAGGAGGTGATCCTGCCCGCTTTGGACATTTGTTGACACCTAGAGACATTTTTTAAAATATTTATTTATGTATTTATTTATTTATATGGCTGCACTGGGTCTTAGTCGTGGCATGTGAGATCTAGTTCTCTGACCAGGGGTAATCAAGGGCTCCCTTTGTTGGGAGCCCAGAGTCTCAGCTGTGGACAGCCAGGGAAGTCCCTGGAGACATTGCTAATTGTTACAATGAATCACGTGTGATGGGAGTGGAGGGTGTTATGATATCCAGTGAGTTGAGGCCAGGGATGCTTCCAAATGTCCTGCGATGTTCAAGACAGCCCCCAGAAAGATCTGGCCCCAAAGGGCAGAGGTGCTACAGTTTGGAAATTCTGGGATGGCTGAAAGGTCCGGTCAACCTAGAATGGGCTGTGCAGTCTGACAGGTATCATTGGCCGAGTGACTGCTCCCAGGTTCTGTGCTTCACTGTAAAATGGAATAAAACCACGCAGGTCTTATAGGGCTGTTCTGAGAACACAAGCCCGACACCTCTGTTGACGTTAAAAATAAAAGTTATTTTACTAGCAAAGATGGGCTTATAGGGGAATAGCATGGAATTGCAATTCCGGACAAGCAAGCTACAGCAAAAACCATAGGCAAGTCCAATGACTAAAAAAAAATCAGACAAGGGGACTTATTGGTGGTCCAGTGGATAAGACTCTGTGCTGAGAGCACAGAGGGGCTGGGTTCAATCCCTAGTAGGGGAACTAAGATTCCACATACCACAGCTAAGCCCATGATGCAACAAACACCCAGTGCAGCCAAAATAAATGAATCCGTTCAGTTCAGTCGCTCAGTCGTGTCTGACTCTTTGTGACCCCATGGACAGCAGCACACCAGGCCTCCCTGTCCATCACCAACTCCCGGAGTTTACTCAAACTCATGTCCATTGAGTCGGTGATGCTGTCCAACCATCTCATCCTCTGTCGTCCCCTTCTCCCATCTTCGGTCTTTCCCAGCATCAGGGTCTTTCCAGATGAGTCAGTTCTTCGCATCAGGTGGCCAAAGTATGAGAGTTTCAGCTTCAGCATCAGTCCTTCCAATGAATATTCAGGACTGATTTCCTTTAGGATGGACTGGTTGGATCTCCTTGCTGTCCAAGGGACTCTCAAGAGTTTTCTCCACACCACGGTTCAAAAGCATCAATTCTTTGGCGCTCAGCTTTCTTTATAGCCCAACTCTCGCATCCATACATCACTATTGGAAAAACCAAATAAATGACTAAATAATCATTTTTTTAAAGGAGAGGGTCATTATTTTACAGAGAAAAAGGAGGAAGCTGAGAGGCATTGTTTTAGGAAAATCCATCGGAGAAAAGAGAGAGTTCAGGTGATGACAGTTTCTCATTGGCAAAGTTCCTGGGGTAGTCGATTTCTGCCGGGAGTCCAGCTCCAGCAGCCAGGGAAACGCCCTGAAGGGATGAACGGGGCATAAGTGTGAAACTCAGTAGATAAAGCAGAAACACTTTGGTTGAGTATTCTGAAAAGGCACGGGGCTAATAGACAAATCAGAACCAACAGGCATAAGCACATGGCTGCATTAATCATTATTGTAAAAAAGGATCCATGGGAAAGTTATCCCTCTAGATTTTTAAAAAGGGAATTAGAAAGCCATTGAGAGGAAAAGTCAGACTCTGCCTGGTTCATATTCTGGATATTTTGATGTAACTTAGAAATATCAATACTAGAATCTGAGTGATTCCAAACGCCTAAAATATGGTTTCTAATGTGTTCCCAAGAATGCACAGAATCATTCACTTGTAGAGGGGTAACATACATCTATTTAAATTCAGCATGGCACCTTAAAGACAACTTAATTTTTAAATTTGTAATTTCTTGCCCTACAAGCAGGACTGCTTCTTCTAAAGCATTGACCTTATTTTCTATCTTCCTATCTATAATTTCCTGTGTAGCAAGAGCTACGGAGACATTTTTGGACAGGTGATCGACAAACGAGGCAGTATGCACTTGTTTTGACAGGGCAACAGCAGAAACCGTAACTGAAGCAATTGTGGCAATCAAGGCAGTTATTCCCACAATCAGAGCTGCAATGAATCTCTTAGGTCGAGAAATTAAGCCATTAAATTCATACAAAACTTTCAATGCATAATCATCAAACCATTGTCCCTCTAATTTTACAGGAACCATCAAATATGGTGGTTGCTTTACAATCATCACAGCCTTATAATTACTATAATCGTTCCCATCAACACAATTTGATATAAAACAATTCACACATTCAACATTATAAACAGTTTCTCCTTTAAGAACTCTCAAATCATTCCGATTTTTGGCCAACAGAAAGGCATAGGGAGAATGCATGCAGGCCCGTACAATATATCTTTGTTCATTTAAAGGTCTGTGTAAAATCACAGGTGCCATAGCAGCCAATGCTCTCCATAATTCAGGTTGTATGGGACCTGTTTCATTGAAACTCACTAAAGGAGGAACCCATCCATTAACATGCCACCTAGTAATTGCTAAAGGATAAGGGATAAATGAATTATTTCATATGGATCTATAAGGTTCTTCAAAAATTAAATTTAACCATTGATCCAAAAGATAGGGGCACCCCCATTCAATCAGAGGATGTCTGGTGGCAACAATGGGAATAAATAATTTTAGGGCATACATGCATTCTTTCCAACGAGAAAAGCCAGAAATTTTGCTTATACTTTCCCAGGCCTGTAGTCCTTGTTCATCAGAATCCGGGGTGGGGAGTGCACAGCTCAGAAAGTCCTTTAAATGAGGGGCTGCCTGTTTTATGGCATCATATTGTCTTTCTTGCGCCCCCAGCATCAACAGCTATAAGGACCAAAAGTCTCTCTTGCCATTGCTTCTCAGAGAATCAGTAAGCATGCCTTTCAAGGAAGTGCTAACACATCCATTCAAAACCGGAGGAAGGTGTGACAAAGCAAATAGGTGGATAAACGGACACGCCTGAAAAATTGAAGGGAGCGCTGACCACTGTTTTAACATTATTAGGATAGATGGAAGCCCCGCCCAAAAGATGAGTATCATTAACAAAAACATGAATGGGCTCAATTATCCAATCTACAGGCTGGAAAAAAGGTGGATTAGGCAAATAGGTCCAATGAACTTTTTCTGTGCTGGAGGGCCTCGGCTGACAAGCCAACACAACAAGCATAGCCACAAACATTACCATAGGAGTGGCCTCATATCTCCCCCTTTCTATTAATTCTTCAGCCTGCTGAGCGAGGTGTTTCAGCTGGCCCCATGTTGGCACCGTGCTGGAGGTAGTTGCTTGAGTACGATGACGGCGACGAGGTGGAGCAGAATACGGTTGGACTCCATCAGCATGTCTCTTTTGAAGTGCCAGGTGCCTGAAGCGATGTACTAGCAGTGAAGCCTCAGGTGAAGGGTCACCAGCCCTTCGGCTTTCTTTGGTCCCCTCAGGTCCGGACTCGACAAGCTTCTGATCTCGCCAATATCCTTCAGTCCCAGACTCCAGGACTCCAGGGATCTCAGCGACCTCAGCGGTCTCTGTGGTCTTGGAGATCTCATGGGGCTGGACATGTCGAATCAGTCTGTCGGGAATCTAAACAGGAGAAGTGGAGTCCTGCGGAAACACACAAGCATACCCTCTCCCACAAGTTAACAGCACATCTGGCCCTTTCCACTCTCCGGTAAGGAGGTCTTTCCACTTGACCAGGGGCCGAGTCACAGCCCCCTCAGGAATCCAGTGTCTCATGATTGCAGTCTGCCCCTGTGTATCTACGTTTGAGTGATTACAAAGGTATCCACGGTAACATGCACACAGGACAGTTTCCCAAAGACCGGGGTGTGAGTTGCGTCCATTTGCCAGAGAGCGTTAGCCCTAAGGCCTCGGGGATTTACTCCTAATGGTAGAGATGGATTAGATGTTGGGCAGTTTGGACATAACTTGACTGTTTGTCTAGCCGCCTCCCTAGGGATATGAAACTCATGCCTTAAACCAGCAGCATTTTGATGGTGAATTTTGTGAGAATTTTTAGCCTTGTCAATCTTTTCATGTAAGTTTAAGGCAATTACTTTAGTTAATGCATCTGCCAAAGCATTTCCCTATGTAAAGGGCCAGGCAAGCCGGAATGGGCTCTAATATGTCCCACAAAATATTTCTTAACTCTATGCTTAATCTCTTTCTGTAAATCGAGTAACAAAGAGAAAATAGTAGTCTTATTTTCCGGAATATTAGCAGTCTCAATATTAGGAAACAATCTTACAATATATCGGGAGTCAGTTAAAAGTTTAAAGGCACAGTCTCTCAAATGTTGAAAAGCCCAAATAACTGCTCTTAACTCAGCTCTTTGGGCAGATGTCTTTACAGTTACCTGAACATGGGATTTTTTATTAATAATTGTAACTGCTTTACTCTTAGAGGAACCATCTGTGAAAACTAAAATTGCTCCTTTTAAAGGTTGAATAGAAAATTTCTTTGGAAAAATCACGGAATGTGTTCTTTAAAAAATGCAAAAGGGGGTTTGAGGGTAAATGAAACAAAATTTGTCCCCTGAAATCTATCAGGGCAACTTGCCAATCATCACTATTTTGTAAAAGAAATTGCAGTTGATCATTATTGGATGGAATCACTATATTTGCTACCTCTTTTCCAAAAAGTTCCACACTTCTTTTTCTACCTTTTATAATTAATTGTGCCACCAAGCTGGGATAAGATAAAACTATTTTTTTGGGGTCACTGGTAGATGGAGCCATTCTAATGGACCTTCTTGCCACAAGCATCCTGTAGGTGTATGTTCTGTGGTGAGAATAATTAAATCCCATCCTCTGGTAATATTAATTCTAATTAACTGATCATTCAAAGCCTCATCCACTTTAACAAGAGCCAACTCTGCCTCACTAGTCAATTTTCTCCTAGAACTGGGATTAGGATCGTCCCTTAAGCAATCAAATAAAGGCTTTAAATCCGAAGTAGTCAGTCTTAAATGTGGGCGTATCCAATTAATATCCCCTAATAATTTTTGGAAATCATTTAAAGTTAGTAAATGATCTCTTCGCAGCTGCAAAGGAGCATGACTCACAGTATGGGTATTTAACACCCTTCCTAAATAAGAAAAAGGAGGATTTACTTGTATCTTATCTGGAGCTATCTTCAAACCCCAGTTTTCCAAGGCTTCAATCAATTCAGGTAAGATTTGTTGCAATAAGGCTCTATCTTTATGGGCAGCCAAAATATCATCCATATAGTGTATCAAATATAAATCTTTATACTTCCCTCTAACATTTTGCACAGCTTGATCCACAAATTTTTGACACAAGGTGGGGCTATTTTTCATTCCCTGAGACAAAACCTTCATTGAAACCTTCTATGGGGCTGTTTAAAATTAACTGAAGGAAGACTGAAGGCAAATCTCTTACAATCTTGAACAGCCAGGGGGATGGTAAAGAAAGGATCTTGTAGATCTATGACTATCACATTATATTGAAAAGGTACGGCTACTGGGGAAGGGAGACCCGGCTGAAGGGCCCCCATGTCTTCCATAGTTGCGTTTATAGCTCTCAAATCTTGTAACAATCTCCACTTTCCTGATTTCTTCTTAATGACAAAAATAGAAGTATTCCAGGGACTATTAGAAGACTCTATATGGCCGGCCACCAGTTGCTCCATAACTAAGTCTTCAGCTGCCTGCAGCTTTTCAGCTGTTAAGGGCCATTGCTCCACCCATACCGGATCATCAGATTTCCGGATAATAGGACCGGCAGCAAGAGCAACAGCGTCTAGGATAAATTTGAATATCTTAAACCTTTTTTATTTTTGTTAGGAACCGTTTCTAATGGAGAAACAATTCCCTACTGATCTTTACCAAGCCCCTTGTCAGAATTACACCTCATTTGCAGCATTTGGTTAGTAACTTTTTCATCTGGGCTATATAAAAGCATTCCCATCTGAGATAATATATCTCTCCCCTATAAAGAAAAAGGCAGTGAAGGAATCACATATGGGCAAAAGGTGCCTTGTGCCCCCTTTTCATCTGACCATGTCAAAATTTGTGAGCTCTTAACAACCGAGGGCATTGACCCTATTCCTACCAAGCCGGCGTTGGTCAGACGTGTTGGCCAGGACGAGCGCCAGTCTTTTCCAGCAATGCAAGAGACATCTGCTCCAGTGTCTAACAGCCTTGACATTTTATTTCCTTGAATTAAAAGATCTTTCAAAGGCCTTGAAGCTGTAATTTCTCGCACCCAAAAGGCTAGATCACTAGATCCAAATCCTCTGGGGCCCCTAGCTTGAGAAGTCAAGGTTTTTCCTATCTGATAATAAGGTAAAAGCAGAAGTTGTGCTATTCTTTGACCTTTATTAATTTGCACAGTTTTGGCAGGCTTCGAAATCAAAACTTTAATTTCCCCAGTATAATCAGAATCTATTACATCAGGCACCACCGAAATTCCTTGAAGGGAAAGCGAGCCACGCCCGAGCACGTCTTAAAATGCCCTCAGGCAGGGGACCAGCCACTCCCGTTGGAATTGGAGCTTCCTCGCCTTCCCTTTTGTTTTGGTAAAAACTACTGGAAAGGCCATAGAGAATTCTAAGTCTCCCTGTTGTTTTACTGTTGTTTTTTTTTTTAGCCTGGGTGAGGGCCCCCTGAAGGGGCTTTCTCCAAGGAGCACATTCTGTGTATTGTGCATGCGTCTGCTTTAAAAGCTTCTTTGTTTCAGAAAACTCCTTATCTTTCTCAGCCTCAGGCAATGCTCTGGGAGGCTTTGGGGGCAAAGTGGGAAACTCCTGAGCCCTGGTGAGGTGCAAACGGAGGCAGCGGCGATCGCCTTAAATCAGAAAGTGATGGATAAATTTTTAAAGGTTTGCGTAGAGGAGGAGGGGCCTTGCTAGGGCGCTCGGCCGCAGCGTCCTGCAAGTCCTCTCCTTCCTCGGGAGGTTGAGTACAGTCTCCCTCCTTTTCTTCGCCGATGGCAGAAAACATATTCTGCGTGGAAGGCGGAAGCCCACCATCCACCGTTGCAGCCTTTCCCATAGTCTGTCTAACAGCCTCATGCCAAGGGTCCAGTACGTCCCTAATCATATTCCACAGAGCAAAAGCATCTCCCAGAACCTTTTCTGGCCCATGCAAAGTAAAAAACAAATGTAACTGATCTCCAACCTTAGCCCAGGTTTTCAGATTTCCTCAGGAAACCATGGGCATTGCTCTTGGACAGAAATTAGAAGTTTAATGCCTCTATGGGCTAACATGTGAAGTAATATTTTAATAAACATTTAGAGAATACAAAAATTAGAAGTTTAACGCCTCTATGGGCTAACATGTGAGTAACGTTTCAATAAACATTTGTCTATTCTTGGATGCAGAGAGTCCCATTTTCCTAGAGAATATTTTTACTGATTCTGTGTTCTCCTCACCCTGCCTAAACTGCAGAGGGGTCCCGGTCACCCACGAACACAATCTTACCCGTCCCGCTTTGCATTTATGAAATTGCTTAATTAATTACTTACCTACTTTATTAATTACTTACCCTTCAGGTGTTCTCTGTTCGGGGGCCACTTGCCAGAGTCCAGCTCCGGCAGCCAGGGAAACGCCGTGAAGGGATGAACGGGGTCAGCGAACGAAAATGATGCAGTCTCTCGCTCAAAGCACTGGGCTGCATGTTTATTTTAAGCATCAGGTTTTCTATTATACTTCTACAAAAGCATTAGGTCAGAGGTATGACATCTTCAGTTTCCCCTCACCCATATTTACTGTCTCCATAAATCATTGTTGTCCTTCAGAGTTTCTTCTTAAGTGTCCTTGTGATAACATTGTAACTCAAGTTTGTCTTTGGGCTGTATATTACATTCCTCAGTTTATTTCTTATCTCTTTAAATCCTGCTATCCCCTAGTAACTTAAGCTCATCATCTCCTAAAAAGGCTTTTGGCTATTAGTATCTCTAAAATACCTAGTTGTCATAAGTTATAGTAAAATATGCCAACACTACAACATACCTTAAACCTTTAGCTTCTAACTATTCTTAATTATTCCTAACCCCTAAACTCAGCAAACTTCTTTTGCCATAAACATTCCCCTTACAGGCAGGTTTCAGATAACAATGTTTCCCATGGTCTCAGGCTGCAGCCTATGTGCTCATCCTGGAGCATTCTTTGTAAAGATCCTTGAACAAATGTCAATAGTTAACGTTATGGATTATAACATTCTTTCCAGCCAACTCAACCGGAGGAAGGAAAGGACAAGTCAGAATCGCAAGACCTAACTCCTTCATCCCGGGACCGTGCCTGCGGGATGAGGAGAGGGGGTTGGGGCTGTGCCTCCATTTTGTCAGTAATGCCTATCGCAGCTCCTGACAGATTTCCTGTAGGTGATGCAATGTACATCTTTTCTTTGTGGTGCCTGTAATTGATGATTCTTCTGCTGGGGCCTGTGAAGAACAGTTCTTCCTGTTATTGACCTTGAGTGTACTGCGTGAGAGCTCCTCCTTCTGGCCTCCCAATATAATTTTCCTGAGGTTTCCTTTTATTTTCCTTCACACCTTGTACACATCATAGAAAAATTCTCCATTGTTGAGATCATTTTGCTCTCAGTAACATCTTGAATTCACAACAAGTTGGGACTTGCCACGGTTCTGGCAGACTGAGGAAAATCTGGCCAGGAAATTGTTTCTGAACGGAATTGAAGCCCCATGCCTCAGATGGGACTCAAACCCACAATCTCCCAGCTGAAACGTCACACCTGATCATAGGGCTTACTGAAGCTCAGATGCTTTTGTCTTGGTGCAGAAAGAATTCAACAAGAGGCAAAGTGATAGGTAAGAAGTGGATTTAATAGTATAGGATGCTTGTGAAGGATACAAGCAGGCCAGCAAGAGCACTCTGCCACACTGAGAACAAAGCAGGGGGGTTGAGCCCAGGTCTCCTGCATTGCAGGAGGATTCTTTACCGTCTGAGCCACCAGGGAAGCCCTTCCCTGGTGGTCCAGTGGTTAAGGATACACCTGCCAAAACAAGGCACACAGGTTTGGTCCCTAGTCCAGGAAGAACCCACATGCCTTGGAGCAACTAACCCCAGGCGCCACAGACAGAGTCTGTGCTCTGCAACAAGAGAAGTCACCACAGTGAGAAGCCCACACATCACAACGAAAGGCGGTCCCCTCTCACCGCCACTAGAGAAAGCCCACAAGCAGCATGGAGCCCCAGCACAGCCAAAAATAAATAAGCAAACAGATACATCTTTAAAAAGAAAAGGGGGAGGAAAGAATACCACTTTCTTCCTCATTCTTGGATAGATGTCAAGACTTACATCATTTGCTATTGCTATTGCTAGGTCGCTTCAGTCGTGTCCGACTCTGTGCGACCCCATAGATGGGAGCCCACCAGGCTCCCCCGTCCCTGGGATTCTCCAGGCAAGAACACTGGGGTGGGTTGCCATTTCCTTCTCCAATGCATGAAAGTGAAAAGTGAAAGTGAAGTCGCTCAGTCATGTCCGACTCTTGCGACCCCATGGACTGCAACCTACCAGGCTCCTCTGTCCATGGGATTCTCCAGGCAAGAGTACTGGAGTGGGGTGCCATTGCCTTACATCATTAGCTCCTCTTTGAACTCTATATGGTCTAACTGGGACTCTCATGGGCTACCTAGAATCATATGGATATTAGCAAAAAGTCTGTAACATAGACTAAAATATAGTAACTCATCTCAGGTTTCAGTATAACGTCATCTTTCCCCTAGTTTCTTTCACTTTTCCCCCACATTCCTGTGCACACCAGGGCAGGAATGTGGATTTTCAGGGTTCTTTATCTTACAGACCTCACAAGGCCAAAAGCGGGTCTTGTATCTTTTTTGTGATACTGGCCTAAGTAAGTTTGTTTAATTTCAAAATGTTCCAATTGTTGCTTAGTTGCCAGAAGGCCTGGGCATTTCCTGATTGGTGTCTAGTTTGTGATGATCTCCTGAAGTCCTTCTCTACCTATCATCCGTAAATGGGATTTCTAACTGTGTAACTATCTTACTCTATCCCTATCAGAAGTTGTATCCAATTCTTCTTCGACCCCATGGACCATAGCCCACTGGGCTCCTCTGTCCATGGGATTTTCCAGGCAAGAATGCTGGAGTGGGTTGCCATTTCCTTCTCCAGGGGGTCCTCCTGACACAGGGATTGAACCCACGTCTCCTGGATTGGCAGGTGGATTCTTAACCACAGGGCCACCAGGGAAGCCTAATGGGGACCCATCAGGTATGGGCCTGGTAACAAAAGCCTTGACAAGGCAAAGTAGACTCTTGAGAATGAGGATTCTGTGGGTTTTCTTTTTTACTATTTAAAAGCAGTACTGGGTTTCTTTCAGAGTCTCTCACGTTTCCCCAGATCGAGAAAACGTCCTCAAGATCTGGTGTTCTGGTTACCTAGTGCTGTGTAATGAATCACTCCAAACTGAGTGCTTTCATACAAGGGTAGTCAACTATTCCTCAGGGTCCCAGGAGCTAGCCACCTCTGAGACTGGGACCTGGGACCTGGGACCTGCAGTGCTTGTACCTGGACAAATGTCTCCTTGAGGAGCAAAATACAAAGAAACTATGGTGGTTTTGGAGAAGGAAAGGCTACCCACTCAGTATTCTGGCCTAGAGAATTCCACGGACTATACAGTCCACGGGGTTGCAAGAGTCAGACACAACCGAGCGACTTTGGCTTTTATGGTGGTTTAGTTGCTCAGTCGTGTCTGACTCTTTGCGACCCCATGGACTGTAGTCCACCAGGCTCCTCTGTCCATGGGATTCTCCAGGCAAGAATACTGGAGTGGGTTGCCATTTCCTTCTCCAAGGGATCTTCCCAACTCAGGGATCGAACCCTGGTCTCCTGCACTGCAGGCAGATTCTTTAACAACTGAGCTACAAGGGAGATCGGGGACTAAAAATTAATGCATATGGGTCTTCCCTGGTGGTCCAGTGGCTAAGACTCCACGCTCCCAAGGCAGGGGGCCTGGGTTCAATCTCTGATCAGGGAACTAGACCCACATTCCATAACTAAGATCCTGCATGCCACAGCTAGGACCCGGCACAGCCAAATAGATAAACAAAAATAAATATTAAAAAAAAACAAAAAACCTTGCAAACTGTGGACAACAAGGTACAGAAGACCAAAAAAACCCCCAACTGCCACTTCTGAAGATCAGGGAGCAAAAGCAGGGTGTCAGGAACAAAAGTTCATCTTCCACATGAACACCAAAATCGCAACCAGCTGCTGAACAGCTATTGACAGGAGGATGTTGGATCCCATCAAAAAAAGATACCCAGTGTCCAAGGGCAAAGGAGAAGCCCCAACAAGATGGTAGCAGAGGTGCAATTGCATTTCAAATCAAATCTCAGACCCACCAGAGATGCTCAGAGGGTGCAAACAAAAGCTTGTGCACACCAGGACCCAGGGAAAGGAGCAGTGACCCCACAAGAGACTGAGCCAGACTTGCCTGTGGGTGTTCAGGAGTCTCTGGTGGAGGTGTGGGTCGACAGTGGCCTGCCGAGGGTCAGGGGCACTAACTACAACAGTCCTGGGAGGCCCCGCATTCTGGCATAAGTCCTTTTGAAGGAGGTAGTCATTACTGCCAATAGCCCTCCCATAGTTTGGCTTCAGGCCAAACTACAGGAAGGGAACACAGCCGCATGCATCAGCAGAAAATTGGATTAAAGATGTACTGAGCATGGCCCAACCCATCAGAGCAAGACCCAGATTCCCCCACAGCCAGTCCCCGCCCCCTCCCCCGAAAGCTTCCACAAGCCTCTTATCCCCATCCATCAGAGGGCACACAGAATGAAAACCATAATCACAGAAAACTAACCAAACTGATTGCCTAGGGCCACCCAAGATGAACGGGTCATGGAGACTTCTGACAAAATGAGGTCCACTGGAGAAGGGAATGGCAAACCACTTCAGCATTCTTGCCTTGAGAACCCCGTGAACAGTATGAAAAGGCAAAAAAGTATGACACTGAAAGATGAACTCCCCAGGTCAGTAGGTGCCCCATATGCTACTGTAGATCAGTGGAGAAATAACTCCAGAAAGAATGAAAAGACGGAGCCAAAGCAAAAACAACACACTGTTTTGTATGTGACTGGTGATGGAAGTAAAGTCTGATGTTGTAAAGAGCAATATTGCATAGGAACCTGGAATGTTAGGTCCAAGGCAAATTGGAAGTGGTCAAGCAGGAGATGGCAAGAGTGAACATCAACATTTTAGGAGTCGGTGGCCTAAAATGGATGGGAATGAGTGAATTTAATTCAGATGACCGTTATATCTACTACTGTGGGCAAGAATCCCTTAGAAGAAATGGAGTAGCCCTCACAATCAACAAAAGAGTCCAAAATGCAGTACTTGGGTGCGATCTCAAAAACGACAGAATAATATCAGTTCATTTCCAAGCTAACCATTCAGTATCGCAGGAATCCAAGTCTATGCGCCAACTACTAATGCCAAAGAAGCTGAAGTTGAATGGTTCTGTGAAGACCTACAAGACCTTCTAGAACACACACCAAAAAATAGATGTCCTTTTCATCATAGGGGGTTAGAATACAAAAGTAGGAAGTTAAGTGATCCCTGGAGTAACAGGCAAGTTTGGCCTTGGAGTACAAAATGAAGCAGGGCAAAACCTAACAGAGTTTTGCCAAGAGAATGCACTGCTCATAGCAAACGCCTTCTTCCTACAACACAAGAGACGACTCTACACATGGACATCACCAGATGGTCAATACCAAAATCAGACTGATTATATTCTTTGCAGCCAAAAATGGAGAAGCTCTGTACAGTCAGCAAAAACAAGACCTGGATATGACTGTGGCTCAGATCATGAACTCCTTACTGCAAAATTCAGAATTAAATTGAAGAAAGTAGGGAAAACCACTAAACCATTCAGGTAAACCTAAATCAAATCCCTTATGATTATACAGGGGGAGTGAGAAATAGATTCAAGGGATTAGATCTGATAGACAGAGTGCCTGAAGAGCTATGGATGGAGGTTTGTGACATTATACAGGAGGCAGTGATCAAAACCATCCCCAAGAAAAAGAAATGCATGGAGAATGAAATGGCAACCCACTCCAGTATTCTTGCCTGGAGAATCCCATGGACAGAGGAGCCTGGCAGGCTGCAGTTTATGGGGTTACATGACTGAGCACATGTGCATGAGGGTGGAGGGAGATGGGTTGGTAGCAATAAACTGGTAGAACTAAAGAAAAAGAAAAAGAAATGCAAAATAGCTGTCTGAGAAGGCCTTACAAATTGCTGAGAAAAGAAAAGGAGCGAAAGACAAAGGAGAAAAGGAAAGATATACCCATTTGAATGCAGACTTCCAAAGAATAGCAAGGAGAGATAAGAAAACCTTCCTCAGTGATTAATGCAAAGAAATAGAGGAAAACAACAGAATGGAAAAGACTAGAGATCTCGTCAAGAAAATTAGAGATACCAAGGGAACATTTCATGCAAAGATGGGCACAATAAAGGACAGAAATGGTATGGACCTAACAGAAGCAGAAGATATTAAGAAGACATGGTAAGAATACACAGAAGAACCGTACAAAAAAGATCTAATGACCCAAATAACCATGATGGTGTGATCACTCACCTAGAGCCAGACATTCTGGAGCATGAAGTCAAGTGGGCCTTAGGAAGCATCACTATAAACAAAGCTAGTGGATGTGATGGAATTGCAGTTGAGCTATTTCAAATCCTAAAAGATGATGCTGTGAAAGTGCTGCACTCAATATGCCAGCAAATATGGAAAACTCAGGAGTGGCCACAGGACTAGAAAAGATCAGTTTTCATTCCAATCCCAAAGAAAGGCAATGCTAAATAATGTTCAAACTACCACACAGTTGCACTCATTTCACATGCTAGCAAAGAAATGCTCAAAATTCTCCAAGACAAGCTTCAACAGAACACGAACCGAGAATTTCAAGATGTTCAAGCTGGATTTAGAAAAGGCAGAGGAACAAAAGATCAAATTGCCAACATCTGTTGGATCATAAAACGCAAGAGAATTACAGAAAAACATCTACTTCTGTTTTATTGACTACGCTAAAGCCTTTGACTGTATGGATCACAACAAACTGTGGAAAATTCTTCAAGAAATGGGAACACCAGACCTCCTTACCTGCCTCCTGAGAAATCTGTATGCAGGTCAAGAAGCAACAGTTAGAACTGGAGATGGAACAACAGACTGGTTCAAAATTGGGAAAGGAGTACATCAAGGCTGTATATTGTCACCCTTATATAATTTATATACAGAGTACATCGTTTGAAATGCTAGGCTGGATGAAGCACAAGCTGGAATCAAGATTGCCAGAAGAAATATCAGTAACCTCAGATATGCAGATGACACCACATTTTTGGTAGAAAGTGAAGAGGAACTAAAGAGCCTCTTGATGAAAGTGAAAGAGGAGAGTGAAAAAGCTGGCTTAAAACTCAGTATGCAAAAAATGAAGATCATGGCATCAGGTCCCATCACTTCATGGCAAATAGATGGGGAATCAATGGAAACAGTGACAGACTATTTTTTTGGGCTCCAAAATCACTGCAGATGGTGAGTGCAATCACAAAATTAAAAGACGCTTGCTCCTTGAAAGAAAAGCTATGACCAACCTAGACAGCGTATTAAAAAGCAGAGATATTACTTTGCCGACAAAGGTCTGTATAGTCAAAGCTATGGTTTTTCCAGTAGTCATGTATGAATGTAAGAGTTGAACCATAAAGAAGGCTGAATGCAGAAGAATTGATGCTTTTGAACTGTGGTGTTGGAGAAGACTCTGGAGAGTCCCTTGGACAGCAAGATCAAACCAGTCAATCCTAAAGGAAGTCAATGCTGAATATTCATTAGAAGGATTGATGCTGAAGCTGAAGCTCCAATGCTGTGGCCACCTGATGCGATGAACTGACTCTTTGGAAAAGACCCTCATCCCGGGAAAGACTGGAGGCAGGAGGAGAAGGGGACGACAGAGGATGAGATGGTTGGATGGCATCACTGACTCAATGAGCATGAGTTTGATCAAGCTCTGGGAGATGGTGAAGGACAGGGAAGCCTGGCATGCTACAGTCCATGGGGTCACAAAGAGTCGAACAGAACTGAATGACTGAGCAACAGCAATCAGGTATGCCACCTGCACATACCACCACCAAAGCCACCCCTCCTACCCAACTCCTGGACACATACTTACCCTCACCCCAAGTAAGGAACAAGCTTTCCCCCCACTCCCAGTGAGTAAGCAAGCAACAGAAACTGTCACTTGTTCTCTCTCCCCACTGCTACAGCAGGGTTCCCAGTAAAGTCTTGCCTGAACTTCTTGTCTGGCCTCTGATCAACTTCTATTGATTAAGGAGGCCCAGAACCCAACCCTGGTCAGTAGCACCTGATGGTCCTCTGCTGGTCTCACCTGGGTCAGGCACTCTGCTACATTCTGCTAGCAGCTAGGCTGTACGGTCACATGTGTGGCAGTTGGTCCTGGCAGTTGGCTGGGTATCTAGGTGTCTTCCATGTGGCTTCTGAACCAGTAGGCTAGAACAGGGTCACAGGCCAAACCCTGCTCACTATGGACAAAGAATGGTTTTCACATTTTTGAACAGTTAAAAAAGTCAAAAGATTGGTATCCCAGGACAAATGAAAATTCTAAGAAATTCAAATTACCATGTCTGTAAATAGAGTTTTATTGGAAGCCAGACACATAAATTCATTTTCATATTGTCTAAAGAAGCTTTTGCACGCACGTAATGAGAGAATTCCAAGTTGTAGCAGAGACCATGTGGCCTACAATGTGGAAAATATTTACTCCCTGGCCCTTTACATAAAAAGTCTGCCAACCTCGAGGCTAGATCAGCTTCCTTACATGGAATGTCAGGAGGCCACATTCCAAAAGAGAGAGGGTGGGAGGCAAGAATAGCCTTATCCTGAGAATTGGCATCTTCCATCACATACTGTTGGTCAAAGCAAGTTAAGAATGGACTTCCCTGGTCGTTCAGTGGTTAAGAATCCACCTGCCAATGCAGGTGACACGGGTTCGATCCCTGGTCCAGGAAGATCCCACAGGCCTTGGAGTAACTAAGCCTGTGTGCCACAACTGCTGAACCTGCGCCCTAGAGCCCGTGCTCTGAAACAGCCATCACAATGAGAAGCCCACACACCACAACGAAGAGCAGGCCCTGCTCGCTGCAGCTAGAGAAAACCTGCCAGCAGCAATGAAGACCCAGCAGAGCCATAAATTAGAAAATATTTTTTTTAATGAATAAACTTTAAAAAAAAAAAAAAGGGCAAGTTAGGAGCCAACTTAGCTTCAAGGAGAGGGAAACTAGTTCCCAGGGCTTGATGGGAGAGGGTTGCAAAATACTATGACAGTGAATTTCACACTTAGACACCATGGAATCTCAAGGTGGGCTGTCCAGACAGAATTCAGGAGGGAGGAGGGAAGAAAAAAAATAGTTGACTCTTATTAACCTCTAACTGGAATTGTGCATGTTTTCTCATGGGCTATCAAAGCAGCTATTGGCCAGTTCTGTGACTTTGTTACCCTCATAAATCTAAGATAATTTCATAGCACCTCATGGTCATGGCAGGTGGACACCTTGAAATATCATTTGCACTCATCTCAACATAGAAATCACAGTAAACTCAGCATTCAAAAAGCTATGATTGAAAAGACCAAAAGCCTTTCATTTAGAAGCCAGATGTTGGCCATGAATATTGAGAAGAAACTTAATCAGAATAGTAGGTCAGAGGCTCCTAACTGGGCAGCTCAGGACTCTGGCTTCTATTGAAGAACTGTAAAGAAAAATAGAAAAACCTTTAAAAGAAAGGTGAAATAATAAAACCATTATATAAAGGTGAAACCTTTTAGAAACAACGTATTTAGTATAAATTTTGGAGAATTTGAATAAAATTGACCGTTTCATTTAAAAAAAAAAAAGCTATGATCATGGCATCCAGTCCCATCACATGGCAAATAGATGGGGACAGACTTTATTTTGGGGGCTCCAAAATCACTGTGGATGGTGACTCAGCCACGAAATTGAAAGACGCTTGCTCCTCGGAAGAAAAGCTATGACAAACCTAGACAGTATATTAAAAAGCAGAGACATCACTTTGCCGACAAAGGTCCGTATAGACAAAGCTATGGTTTTTCCAGTAGTCATGTACAGATGTGAGCGTTAGATCATAGAGAAGGCTGAGCATCAAAAAACTGATGCCTTTGAAATGTGAAGACTCTTGAGAGTCCCTTGGACTGCAAGAAGATCAAACCAGTCAATCCTAAAAGAAATAAATCTTGAATATTCATTGGAAGGACTGATGCTAAAGCTGAAGCTCCAATACTTTGGCCACCTGACGCAAAGAGCTGACTCACTGGAAAAGACCCTGATGCTGGGAAAGATTGAGGGCGGGAGGAGAAGGAGGCGACAGAGGATGAGATGGTTGGATGGCATCATTGACTCAACAGACATGAGTTTGAACACTCCAGGAGATAGTGAAGGACAGGGAAGCCTGGAGTGTTGCAATCCATGGGGTCACAAAGAGTCAGACATGACTGAGTGACCAAACAACAACTTAGAAATCACAGAAATTAATTAGTAGAGCCTTTGTGATTTAGGATTACCAAATACATTCATGAAGATTGAATTCCTGAGTGCATTCAGTAAGATTCACTTATCTTTTTACATCACAATTGAATAAAATATTTTCACACCCGCATCTCAGTCTGACTGGCTTTTTAATTTCTTCACAGCTGTCTCCTGAGACCAGCCCATAAGCAGCTGGCCCTCTGCCCTCAAAGGCAGCAAAGAATCAGGTCGAGGTTTAGGCAGATTACTGACGTCCTAAACTGGCCTCCTAAGGATTCCTAATCCTGGGGCAGTAGCCAGCCAGCAGGCTCAGGGTCACACGAGGTCCTTCCACCCTGTCCCTAGCACCCAGCCAGAGTCGCCATGGCCTCCCTTTTCTCTGGCCGCGTCCTGATCCGAAACAACAGCGACCAGGATGAGCTGGACACAGAGGCTGAGCTCAGCCGTCGACTGGAAAACCGGCTGGTGTTGCTGTTCTTTGGTGCTGGGTCTTGCCCAGAGTGCCAGGCCTTTGCACCCATCCTGCGAGACTTCTTTGTGCGGCTCACAGATGAGTTCTACGTGCTGCGGGCAGCCCAGTTGGCCCTGGTGTATGTGTCCCAGGACCCAACGGAGGAGCAGCAAGACCTGTTCCTCAGGGACATGCCCAAGAAGTGGCTCTTCTTGCCCTTCGAGGATGACCTGAGGAGGTGAGACGAGGAGAGGTCAGGGAGGGCTTCCTGGAGGAGGGGCTGTTTCTGCTGAAAGTGAAGTGTTAGTTGCTCAGTCGTGTCCGACTCTTTGCAACCCCATGGACTGGAGCCCACCAGGCTCCTCTGTCCATGAAATTCCCCAGGCAAGAATACTGGAGTGGGTTGCCATGCCCTTCTCCAGGGTATCTTCCCAACTCAGGGATCGAACTCAGCTCTCCCACGTTGCAGGCAGATTCTTTATCATTTGAGCTACCCAGGAAGACCATTCGTTTATTGGTATATCTGTTCCATCTGGAGTTGATAAAAGCACCCCCTGTGGGCCAATCAGGACAAAGAAGTCAGGCATGGAGATGGGGGAGGGAGGGGCACCTATGCCCATTTCCACCCAGCTTCAGGGTAGAAGCTAGCCGGGGAGCCAAACATTAAACCAAGACTCAAACACTCAAAGAAACACATAATAACAAACTGCAGCAGCTCCAAATGCCAAAGCGAGGGTGTCTAGTGAAAATATAACAGGGAGACCTTGCTGAGATTTGGGAGTCAGGGAATGCTTCCCAGAGGAAATGGCTTCAAAGAGAGAACCCCAAGGACAGGGATGGTAGAAGGGTAAAGAGTGAGGAAAGGGAAGGGTTTCAAGGCAGAGGACAGACACCGCACAAAGGCTCAGAGGATTTCAGAGAAAAAACAGCCAGTTCAGGGAACTATAACACCGAGTAAGAAGCCAGCAGGCACCATGCATGCGTGTTAAGTCACTTCAGCCGTGTCCGACTCTTTCGTGACCCTATGGGCTGTAACCATCCTCTGTCCATGGGATTCTCCAGGCAAGAATACTGCAGTGGGTTGCCATGCCCTCCTCCAGGGAATCTTCCCAACCCAGGGATCAACCCAGGGATCGAGTCTGTCTCCTGCATTGGCAGGCGGGTTCTTTACCACTAGCGCCCACCTGGGAAGCCAGCAGGCACCATGTGTAACAGTGCCCCAAATGTCACCTAATAAGTGGGCATGTGATCCTCAGACAGCAGTGGAGCTGAGAGAGAGAGATGGTTGGGTTCAAGCTTTCCAGTGAGCTGCCCGATAAACAGTGTGATCATTCATGGCTATTTTCAAACTTTCCCCTTTTCTGCAATAAGACTGTCATTCTTTTTATTTATTTTTTGGCTGTACCACATGACATGCAAGATCTTAGTTCCCCCACCAGGGATCAAACCTATGCTCCTTGCAGTGGAAGCATGAAGTCTTAACCACTGGACCACCAGGGAAGTCTCAGACTTACACTCCTTTTAAGCCCCAAGTTTTTATCATGAAAAATTTCCCGCAAGCCGCACAGAGCATCCAAGAGAAAAATAGAGAGAGATAAGAATAATTTCAAAGGTACTAAAAAGTTGGAAGGAGCACACAATAAACTCCATGAAAATTTTTCCTATTTTTCTATTTGCTTTATCTCCACTGGTGTGAAGTTTGTGCCGAACCATTTGAAAGTGAGTTGCAGATTTTGGGACGTTTTACTGATCTCATCAGTTTTGTTACAAAACTTAGAAGTTTCTGGTCATGGAGACCTTTATCCGCCACCCAAGATTATCAGAGTTTGCAAACTTGCTCACTCCCACAGGCTTCTGCAGCTGAGGAGGCTCCATTCCCCAAATGGCAAATATCTCCCTCCCACGGGGCAAGAAATGCCAACTACAAGGGCATCACAGCCAAACACTGACTTTGTTTGGGGCAGGGTCCTCTCAACAACAGGTGGTGCTAGTGGTAAAGAACCCGCCTGCCAATGCAGGAGACGTAAGAGTCGAGGGTTCAATACCTGGCTTGGGAAGATCCCCTGAAGAAGGAAATGGCAACCCACTCCAGTATTCTTGCCTGGAGAATCCCATGGACAGAAGAGCCTGGTGGGCTACAGTCCATGGGGTCACAAAGAGTTGGACACCCTTCCCCCAGGCAAGTATCCAGACAGAGTTTCTACCCTTCCTACATACCAGGCTGCCAGATAAAATACAGGACACCCAGAGGAATTCCTTGGTGGTCCAGGGGTTAAGACTCCAAACTTCCAATGCAGGGATTGCGGGTTTGATCTCTAGTCAGGGAACTAAGATCCCATAGGCCACATACCCAAATTAAAAACAATTTTTTTTAATAAATAAAATACAGGATACCCAGTTCAATATAAATTTCACATAAGCAATGGATAATTGGGAGTATAAGTATGTCCCACGTAATTCAGGGACATACTTATAAAAAGTTACTTGTTGTTTACATGAAATTCAAATTCGTTCACACAGGGTATCCTCTATTTCTAGTTGCTAAGTCTGGCAACCTATTCCTTTGGGATTTTGCAAGCACTATGTTACTTTGCGTGAAGGCCAGCAAAAGGGCCACCCAAGAACCCAAATTAAGAACTGTGGATGAATGGGCCCAGCCCTGGCAGCTTCCTTTACTGTATGAAGACTGTGTAAGATTTTGGCCTAAATGGGAGATGAAGTCTGAGGTCTCCAGTGGATGGCTTCTGACAGCCTTCCTCTCAAACAGAAAACAAAATCAAGTCCTTCCCATGGCCCTGCACTATGATCAGGGCTGCACTCCAATCTCTCCCTGACGTCCAGACCTTGGCACCAGCTGAGCCCTCTGCCTGGGAAAACCTTCCCCTGCTCTCCCCTTCCTCATCCTGCGGATCTCAGCTCCAAGGGCACCTCCTTAGAGAGGCCCTCTCTGACCCTAAGTTCCTTAGCCAGTTTAATATCTCTTTATGGAATTGATCAATATTTATTCATTCATCCCACGTGCATTTTCTGAGCATCTACTCTGTGCCCCGCACTGTTTCAGGCACTGGGGACCCCCGGGTATAGAGACAGAAACCCGTGCCCCAGTGAAACTACTTTCTATTGTGGGAGAAAATGACAACAGGAGAAATAAACTATGCAGTGTGTTGGGTGCTGAGAGTCGTGCATCACCAAAGAGGCAGAGAGAGAGGCAATGAAATATAAGGCTAGGTGTCTGCAGCATACAGGGTCTTAATTCTCAGATGTCTGGGGAGAGTGTTCCAGGTAGAGGACATGGCCAGTGCAAAGGCCCTGTGATGGGTGCACAGCCGGGAGGCCAGTGTGGCCCTGGCCTCTCTGGGTTCCTGGGCATTCCCACAGGCTGGCATGGGACAGTTGCACACAGCAGGTGCTCAGTAAGTACTAGGAGGAGGGGTGGAGGGTTCCTCAGCTCAGGATCTAGGACGAGGGTCCAATCGGACTGACCCACCCGCCCCGCAGGGACCTTGGGCGCCAGTTCTCCGTGGAGCGCCTGCCAGCTGTCGTGGTGCTCAAACCCAGCGGGGATGTGCTGACGCTCGACGCAGCCGACGAGATCCGGCGCCTGGGCCCTGCCTGCTTCGCCAACTGGCAGGAGGCGGCTGAGGTGCTGGACCGCAGCTTTCTGCAGCCCGAGGACCTGGACGACCCCGCGCCGCGGAGCCTTACCGAGCCCCTGCGCCGCTGCAAGTACCGCGTAGACCCGGCTGCGCGGGGCGCACGAGGCCGGGGAAGAGCGGGCGGCTCCGGACAGGAGGGCGAGGCCGAGGGCGAGGCCGCGGGACTGTTCTGACCCCTGGATGGGGTGGACAGGACTGGGGGTTCTATGATGAAACCCTCAAGAGGAAGGTTGGGGCGGAGCCGGGAGGAGGGGGAAGCCGGCTGTTCTGATCCTTTTGGTGGTAGGGAACAGAGAGGGACAGGTCTATGATGAGTCCTCCCCCCAACCCCCAAGGGTAGGTGGGACTGGGGGCTGGGGGTCTGTTCTAAATCCCCTGTAGGAAAAGAACATAAGGATGCGGGGCGGGGGGCGGGGGTGGGGTGGGGAGAGAGGGATTCTTTGATGAGCCTTCATCTCCCCCTGATTGAGGGCTGGAGGAGAAGGGAGCGACAGAGGATGAGATAGTTGGATGACATCACTGACTAGATGGACTTGAGTTTGAGCAAGCTCCGGGAGTAGTGATGGACAGGGAAGCCTGGCGTGCTGCAGTCCACGGGGTCGCGAAGAGTCGGATACTGCTGAGCGCCTGAACAGCAAAAAACCCCTCCTCCCAGTAGTGGGCGGGACCAGAGTGGGGGAAGCTGTTCTGAGCCCCAAGGTGGAAGGCTGGCTGGCAAAGCAAGCAGAATCTCTGAACAGCCTCAACAAGGGGGGAAAGGGGGACAGGATGAGGGGAGGGAACCTCTCTGAGTTCAGTCCAGGAAGAAGGAGGATGTCCTCGGTGGCTCAGTCGTGTCTGACTCTTTGCGACCCTGAGGACTGTAGCCCACCAGGCTCCTCTGTCCATGGGATTCTCCGGGCAAGAATACTCAAGTGGGTTGCCATTTCCTATTCCAAGGGATCTTTCCAACCCAGAGATCAAACCCACTGTCTCTTACGTCTCCTGCGCTGGCAGGCGGATTCTTTACCACTAATGCCACCTGAGAAACGCAGGAAGAGGGAGGTTCAGTTCAGTTCAGAGGGGGGCACCCAGCTTAAAGCCGAACCCCAGGAGTGGGGATGGAAACTGTCTTTATTCTGAGCCCAGCCCCAGGAGCAGAGGGGCGGTAGGCGTGGGGCTGCTCTGAGTTACCCGCATGCGGAAGAAAGGCCTAGAATTGGGGAGTAGAGAGGGTGTTTTTGAGGCCCACCCTCCAGGAGTGAGTGAGGGCGAGGGGGTGTGTAATAACATGGCAGAGAGAAGCAGGGCAGGACCTGATGGAGTCAGTTCTGACCACCCTTCCACCCCCCCAAACCTCCCACCACCCTCTCACCCCCAACTCCCACCCCACCCCCACCCCCGCCAACAGATGGAGGGTGGGACCCAGGGCAGGGCGGATGACGGAGGTTTCTAGGTGAGATCCCCCTCAGAATCTGTCACCCAGGGCCTGTCTTGGTTCTCCAGTGGCATGTCTGAGTCATATTTTAAAATATCCAGAAATATCTTTCAGACTGAAGGAGGTGAGATGGTTAATAGTTGCAAAAAGGGAAAATACAAACTAAAATCGAATGATGGTGCTGAGAATGGCTCGCCCATCACACGCTAAATGAGTTGTTCACATATTTCATGCGCAAACTTGCAACGATCCTTTAACAACAGATTTATCGTTTACACAGGATGCAGTTCAATATTTGGTGTCATGTGCGCTGAGTCCCGGACTTACAGTGAGGGTTCAGTCTCCCTGTCCTTGGTGAACCCCGAGGATTCCCTGTGGGGAGACAGGGGGTGGGGAGACAGCAGAATATAGATATCAAAAACGCCAGGCTGGAACCACTTCCTGGTTGTGTGACTATAGGACAGCCACCTCCGCCTTTCTAAGCCTCCTTTTTTCCTTCTGTGCTAAGTTGCTTCAGTCGTGTCGGACTCTTTACCACCCCAAGGACTGTAACCCTCCAGGCCCCTCTGTCCATGGGATACTCCAGGCAAGAATACTGGAGTGCATTGTTATGCCCTTCTCCAGGGGATCTTCTCTATACCCAGGGATCGAACGCTGGTCTCTTAAGTCTCGGGCACTGGCAAGGGGGTTCTTTGCCACTAGGGCCACGTGGGAAGCTTTCTTTCTTTTGGGAAATGACAATAAGATAAGGTTCTACCTGGCAGGTCAGCCAAGGAGCCAGAGCTGGAGCTCGCCCCGAGCACCAATCTCTTCACTTTGTCTCTGGCGCCGCCTGGCGGCGAGACGTGTCCTCTGGGTGGGGCTAAACATGCAAATAAATGCTATCCACACCTTCTCCCAGCTCCCAGAAAGGGTAAGCGGGGAGGGATTGAAATTCGGATTTGGGAGGCCCTAGAGACTTGGGGCTATACCATTTCTGGAAAGCAGTATACAGCACTGGGTTTTAAACAGCCAGGCTGTCTGTGATGACTGTGTGACCCAGGGAGTCACTGAACCTCTCCGTGCCTCAGTTTCCTCTTCTATAAAGTCTAGATGATGACTATGCCATCTTTCAGGCCTGATACATTAAGACAGGGACCTGCTTGCATCAGGCCACGTTGACCTAAGTTACCCTTATATTTTGGATGTAGCAGGAATGTGTTACCTTTGAAACCTTTTTCAAATTTGATATTTCAAACTTAACAAGAATTCCAGAGCCAGAGTACAAGGCAACCCATTCACTCATGTCCAGCAAGCCTTTATTGAGGACCTGCTATGTGCTGGGTGCAGATCCAGACACAAAGGGAACACAGCAGTGGACACTTGAAGTAGACCTCCCACAGTCCTGAAGCAGCCCTCCTCACCCCCACTCCCCAGCCACAGATGGCAGGAAGGTGCACGCAGTGTGCTGCCAGGGATGCAAAGTGCTGCAGGAAAGCAAAAAGACAGAACAACCCAAATGAACAAAGGATACGAAGACACACTTCTCCAAAGAAGATATGCAAATGGCCAACAAGTACATTGGCCAACAAGGATGCACTACATCCCTGGTTATTATGGAAATGCAAATCAAGATTGCAATGAGATACCTCTTCTCATCCTATAAGATGGTTATAATCAAAAAGACAAAATAACAAGTGTTGATGTGCAAATCAAGAAATTGGAACCCTGGTGTACTATTGGCGGGAATGTAAAATGGTTTCAGAGTGTCTGGTGCTGGCATTGTGGAAAACAGGCAGTTCCTCGATACCATTATAACCCAGCCATTCCACTCTGGGTATAGACCCGAAAGAAATGAAAACAGACACTCAAATTGTTCCATGTACCTGTTCATAGCAGCACTATTCATAACCAACTAAAGGTGGAAACAACCCAAATATCCATCAACAGATGAATGATAAGCTGAATGTAGTCCATTCATACAATGAAATATTATTCAGCCATAAAAAAGGAATGACACATGCTACAGTGTGGATGAGTCTTAAAAATCTTAGGCTCAGGGAAAGAAACCAGACGCAAAAGACCACATATTGTTTGGTTTCTTTTACATGAAATGTCCAGAAAAGACAAATCCGTAGAAGACAGAAGGTAGATTAGTGGCTACCAGTGGCTGAGAGAGGGGGAGTGGAAAGTGAATGCTAATGGGGGTGGGGTGGGGAATGGAAATTCCAGAACTAGATTGAGGTGATGTTGCACAACGTTGTGTATGTGCTAAAGACCTCTGAATGGTTCGCTTTAAAATGGTTAATTTTATGTCATGTAAGTTTCGGTTCTATTTTTAAATTTTAAACATAAATAAATATAGAGAAGGAAATGGCAACCCACTCCAGTATTCTTGCCTGGGAAATCCCATGGACAAACGGGCTTGGCAGGCTACAGTCCACGGGGTTGCAGAGTTGGACATGACTGAGCATGCACCTTCTTTTTACAGCATACATAGGGGAAAAAAGAAATTAAATGTTGTGAATATATACAAAGAACATCCATGAACTTATATATATATATATATATATTACATATATATACACACACACACATATATATACATACATACATATACATATATATATTTATACAGAATTATGATGCATCCATGGAGTTCTGGAGGAGTCTTCCATGTCCTGGGGGTTATAGGCAGATACTTGGACTTAATACCAAACCAGCTAAGCATGTGAATTGCAGAGTTGCAGTCACAATTAAATGGTCAGCCTCGCTGTGCTTGTTATGCTAAGGTAACAACAGCACTGGTGGAAACAGGTGGAACTCTGAGACCTGGGACGGGTACCTTTAGGCAGACATGAGGTTGAAAACTGCATACCTCTAAATTGCCCCAAACCTCCTTTGCCCAAGGAGGCGACCTTTCCTCATTCTCTGAAGCAGTTATCCCTGCTCTGCACACAAGTGTCTCAGTTGCAACACCTGGAATAGTTGCCTTCCAACCCAGTGGCTAGTCTCCTTAGGGCCTCTGTTTGGCCACTAACAAAAGCCAGATGAGTCATGGAAAAATGACAGATCATCACAAATTTAGTTCAGTTCAGTTCAGTTCAGTCACTCAGTCGTTTCCGACTCTTTGCGACCCCATGAACCGCAGCATGCCAGACCTCCCTGTCCATCACCAACACCTGGAGTCCACCCAAACCCATGTCCATTGAGTCGGTGATGCTATCCAACCATCTCATCCTCTGTCGTCCCCTTCTCCTCCTGCCCTCAATCTTTCCCAGCATCAGGGTCTTTTCAAATGAGTCAGCTCTTTGCATCAGGTGGCCATAGTATTGGAGTCTCAGCTTCAACATCAGTCCTTCCAATGAACACCAGGACTGATCTCTTTAGGATGGACTGGTTGGATCTCCTTGCAGTCCAAGGGACTCTCAAAAGTCTTCTCTAACACCACAGTTCAAAAGCATCAATTCTTCGGCGCTCAGCTTTCTTTATAGTACAACTCTCACATCCATATATGACCACTGGAAAAACCATAGCCTTGACTAGATGGACCTTTGTTGACAAAGTAATGTCTCTGCTTTTTAATATGCTGTCTAGGTTGGTAAATTTATTTAGGTGGTGATAAAAAAAGAATCACAATTCTAAGTGTGGTATCTCTTCTGGAGCAAATTAACACAGCACCAGGCACCTGATAATGGAACTACAGACTTTGAGAATGCTTTCTTCTTCATTTGCATTGCAACCAAAATCAGAATAGATTTTCATTTATGAAGTGGGAACAAGAGTATAAACTTTACGGTTGATGCCTCAAGGCAATGCCGGTTCCTTTGTTCCTTATTATAATATAGACCTTAGGGACCCCAAATATCTTGACATCCCACAGAACACCATACCGGTCCATTACATGGAAGACATGCTGACAAGCCCTGGTAGACAGGAAATAATAACCACTCTAAATGCTTTTGTGATTAATATATATATATATATATACAGAGATATATACACAGACACATAAATATGTATATATTGTGTTGTCAACTAAAAGAAAAATACACAATGTGAAAGTTGTGAGTTAAATTTTATTCAGGGTCTTACTGAGGACTATAACCTGGGAGACAAGTCTCTCAGATAGCTCTAAGGAGCTGCTCTGAAGAGGTGGGGGGAAACTAGTTTACATGTTTTGTTGTTAAGGAATACATATAATCAGACATAAATCTTGGTGAAATATTACTGCTACTCACAAAGAACAGATGTTTCAAGTTCATGGTTATACTGTTTTTCTATGTATGGGAAGATGGAAGAAGTAGGGTTCATTAAAATTCTTCTTGAAATGCAAAAAAATAAATAATAATCCCCCAAAACGTGCCGTGGGAAGAACAAAGTCTAGCAGTGAAGGACAGGTGTGCTGCTTGGGGAGGAGGTCCAGGAGGGCTTCTCTGAGGTGGTGACGTCTCTGCACAGCCGTGAAAGAAGGTGAGCGGAGGGGACATCCCAGTCAATTGCCAGGTCCGCGGGTAGAGATCGCATAGCAAAGTGAATTATTTAAAAACGTGTGCAAGTTTCTTTTCTTTCCCCCCAAACAACGATAAAACAGACGCTTGGAGCGGCAGGAAGGGAAAGGGGGACACTTTAATGAGTTTAGTGGCCTGTGAGGGTCCCTGGACACAGCCACTGTGCGCTTATCCCACGTGGGACCGCCTCCGCCCCTTATTCGCCCCGCCCCTTTATGGCCACGCCCCTCAAGAACCGGAGGCCGGGAGCTGGCACCCACAGGGTCCCCAGAGAGAGAGAAGACTTCGTCTCAAGTTTTCCCAGCGCTTCCTCTTCCCCACCGCTACTGGCGTCCCAAGGTTTCTGTGGCCCTTCTAACTTTCAAAAACCGCCCCCTTCTGGACCGCCGAGGGCCCTAAGACGCCCCTCAACTGCCCTGCCCCCTAAAATCTCTTTGATTCTTCAGCTATCCCCCAGGCCCGCAGGACCCCTCCTATGGCCAGGTCGTACGGCGGCCGGGTGCTGGCCGCGATGGTCTTGTTGGGCATCCCCGCGGCGGTGCTGGCGGCGCTGGGCGCGCAGCTGCTGTTTCAGCTGCAGGCGGGCCGCGCGGAGCTTCGAGGACCGCGAATCGACGGGCTGGGCCCGGAGCTGGGCGCCGGCCCCCGGCTGCCGGAGGACGCGGCCGGGGCGCTGCTGCCGCTGGCAGCCGCACTCTCCGCGCTTGCCCTGGTGCTGGGCCTCACCTGCCTGCTGCTTGCCGCGCTCTGCGGCCACCTGGGCGCCGAGATGGCGCGGGGACCAGGCTCTAACAGGTAGGAGGACTGGCTCCACTGCCTGGCTGGGGCCTGGATCAGCCCGGGCGAGCCGCTGCCCTTCTCTGGGCCTCAGCTTGGGGGAGAGCTTTCCTCCCTCACGCCCTCTCTCCGTCCGTCTTTCCCGTCCTCCTTTCGTCCATCCATCACTCCCTCTCTCCTATATTTGTTGAAAATTTACAGCAGGTACAACTGCTGCTGCGACTCCCCATTTCACAGATGCAGAAACTGAGGCTCAAAGAAGGCCTGGAGTCAACTAGCCCCAGTGTTGATGGCACTTGTTATTTAATGCAACTCTAAGCTCTAGGTGCCTCCCACATCTTGTGATTAGCGCCGTGAAGCCCCCTGAACGGCTGTTACCGTTATTATCCTCCTGTTTAGTCTGACAGGGGAGGGTCCTCTATCTAGGCTGCTAGGATTGGAAGGGAGTGGGCTGGATTTGAACTTGAAGCTGATAGAGCTAGGAACCTGTGCCCTGGCTAGGGGTGGGCATGGGGGTGGGGATAGGGTTCCTTGTCAGGCACCTGAGCTCAGGGAGATGGGCACAGGACTGTTCCTTGAGCCAAAGACTTGGCTGTCCCACTCTCCTGGGGCAGGGGAGCCAGGATCCTGGCCCAGGCTTCCATAGATTTGATCAGATGGGCACTTCCACCACTGAATCCCATCCAAACCATGCACCCTCCATCTGCTCGTTCAAGGGGTGCTGAAAAGCATGCATTCTGTCAGTTTACAAATATGTGTTGGGTGCCTGCTGGGGGCTGAGACCAGCACTGGGTATTGGGGACTCAGCAGGACCCAAGTGGATCTGGACCACCTTCCTGGGGATGCAGATAATGAAGAAGGAAAACAGATAAATAATGTCAAATAGTGATGAATGCTGGAAAGGGAAGAAAATGAGGTGATGTGGTGGAGGAGGAAAGGGTAGGGGTGAGACCAACCATCATGGGCATGAGAGTGAGTCCTACCATCAAGGGAGGACTGAATTGAGACTTGAAGAAGGAAAGCAGGCACAAGATCTAAGGGACTGTGATCCAGGCAGAGGGACCAGCATGTGCAAAGGCCTGGAGCAGGAATGAGCTTGAGGTGTTAAAGGGGGATGGAGGTGATTGATGTGGCTGGGGTGGGGGTAGATAAGGGAGATGAGGACCAGGAAGTGGAAGTGAGAGGTACTGGATATTTTTTGGCTACACCATGCAACTTGCGTGATCTTAGTTCCCTAACCAAGGATAGAGCCCGCACTCCCTGCAGTGGCAGTGTGAAGTCTTGACTACTGGACCACCAGGGAAGTCCAAGAGGTACTGGATTATATAGAGGTTCCTGTGCTCTGGTGAAGATCTTAGGTTTTACTCTGACTGAGAAATCTGTGAGCCAGGAGGGGCGTGATCTGACTTAAGTGGGTTTAGAAGAACTCACTCTGGCCACTGTGCAGAAAAGGGGTCAGGAGGGGAGTTGGCAGAAAGACCAGGGAGGAGGCCACTTCTATGGTACTGGTGGGAGGTGAGCAATGATGGAAGCTCCTTTTGTTGATCTCACAGGACTGGAGAAGAACGTGCACACAGCAGAAAAACTTAGCACAGGGCCGGGTTCAAAACTATGTCCTCAGTTCACACAGCTCTTGGGAATCTCTGTTTCTATTGAGGGTGATAACAAATTAGCCTCAGTTTCCTCATTCCCAGATAACCTTATGGTCAGTAAAATAATGGAAGTCGGGTGCCTAGCAAGTGTCCACATGCAAAGGCTGTTTCATGCATGTTGGGTGTTCTAGTGGACTGATGTATACAAGTAGGTTGTTTTCCCTTGTGGCTCAGATGGTGAAGAATCTGCCTGCAATGCAGGAGACCCAGGTTCAACCCCTGGGTTGGGACGATCCCCTGGAGAAGGAAATGGCAACCCACTCCAGTATTCTTGCCTGGAAAATTCCATGGGCACAGGACCATGGTGGGCTGCAGTCCATGGGGTGGCAAAGACTCAGAGACGACGAAGTAACATTTTCACTTTCACTATATCGGTGGGTTATGGGGGAGGGGAATGGAATGGATGATGACTAGATGGATGAATGGACAGATAGGTAGTTGGTTGGCTTGATGAATGGTGACTGGGAGACAGATGACGGATGGATGGGTCAGGGGTGGGAGATGGATGGATGGATGAATGAATGGATGGTGAATGACAAATGGATAATGGATGATAGTGGCTGTTTAAATAAATGGGTGGATGGATTAACACAACATGGTTAAATGGATGGATGAGTGTATGGTTGAATACATACAGATGGATAGGATGGATGGATGGATAGTAAATGGTGGCGGATGATAAAGAATGATTGAGCAGGGAGGGGGATGGATACATGGGTGGATGGTTGGGTCCTCACATAGATCTCCAGTTCCCCAGAGCTGGACCATTCTCCCTTCCTCTCCTCCCCAAGCTTCTTCCACCAGTTCTGCCTCCTGAGTCCATTTTCTTCCTGCCCTCCTCCCTGCCAGGTCTGACTGGTTTCTCTATGACTGCCGCCTCCTCAGACATGTGGCTCTCGGCCTCTTCTGTTGCGGGGTCTCCGTCTACTTGGCAGGTATGTGCTCAGGACAGAACATGGGGTGTTCTATGACCCATGAGTTGGAGCAGCCAAGGGTAATGGCCCCACAATTAGGGTCAGCTCTGGAGCCAGCCTACCTTTTTCACTCTTGGTTCTGACACTTGTGCCCATGGCTGGCATCTGATCCCAATGGGGATTCCATAAATGCTGGTTGTCCTCGGAACACTCGTGATTCATCACTTGTCTACATCTGGTTTGAACAAAACTTTCCCAGTCTTTGCTGGTTTCTGGAGATAGTGTTTCACAGGTTGGCCTTAGCAAAAACTGTTTTGATCACAAATATCAGAATTCAGCTTAAGAAGGGCTTAAGAAAAAAAAAAGCTTCCTAAACCAGAAATGCAATTTTAAATTCCCAAATATGAAGCAGAGTAAAAACTAATAACTTGTGTTCCGGAAGGACACACAGTCTTTCTTCCCTAGTCTGTAACTCTTCTTTGATCACCCACACATGCTGGTAAAGAAATCAAATCATCACATTTCTTTGAAGAGACTGTTGACATTTTATATTTTGTTCTAATCTTGAAAAATATGTTGCTGATTCTGGAGACTCGATGTTAAATCATCCATAGATCTCTGGTAGCCCTATAGACAACCTGTTTTACTGGAAGAAAACAAATCAGCTTACTGAAAAACAAGGGATTTGCTGTTACTGTTTTTTCCCTTAGTACCACAATAGAGAAATAGAAGTTTAGAAGATATATTTAAAAGATTATTTATGAAATATGAGCCTAGGGTTTATTGTGGGAATTTGTACACACAGGATAGCTAACTCTGAATCACTCCTGTTGTTTGACTTAATAAAATACTCTAGATGTGGGTTTTTTTTATAAAGGAGAGTGGATGGAGTGGCTTGTCTATCCGAAAAGATCAGGGGTTAGTGACTTCAGGTGTGGCTGGATCCAGGCACTCAAATGAGGTCAGAAAAAAAATGCTTCTCACTTCGCCTCTTCACCCACTGTGCCCTGAGAAAGAAGTCTTTATCTGTAAGCACTTTCAACATAGTACCTATGACCTCAAGCCTTTTCAGGGGCTGACAAAACTGTTAGAGACTTGGAGAATAAAATATTCTTGTTCTAAAATACTCAAAAACTCACAAAGGGCACAAAAACTATGTCAGCCTCATTAAGCATTAAATTAAGAATTTGTTCAGCTCCCATTTATATTCTTTTTGAGGTTAGGTGACCTCACTCAGCAAGAATTCCCAAGCATGTCCAGCCAGTCATTCATTCATTGCTAACCAGAACCAAAATAATAATTATAAAGACCTTTTAAAAATGTTTAGAGCAAAAAAAGTCCTTGGCCTTGCTTTAATATGCCAAACATAATACAGTGTGGCATGTTCAAAAGCAAGAGTACAGAGCTGGAGAAAGCCTAAAAACAGTCCACAAAGTGCCAAGAAATCCCTCACCAACTCTGAGCTGCTCTCCTTTTTTTTTGTAGTTCAGTTGCTAAGTCATGTCCGGCTATTTTCGACCCCAGGGACTGCAGCGCAGCAGGCTGGCAATTCCTTCATTGCTGCCATGAGGAAATTCCCCTATCCTCATCGTCCAAGCAAAGGTCCCAGGGCTGACTCTGATTGGCTGAACTTGGGTCATGTGATAGTCACGCACCAAACACTACAGCCAGGGGAAGCAATCTCTGACTGGCCAAGACTTAGGACCAAATACTTCACTGATACCAGAGAAGTGGGTCAATCCTCCTAGCTCAGTGAACAGGGTTGAGCTATTTCAAATCCTAAAAGATGATGCTGTGAAAGTGCTGCACTCAGAGACATTACTTTGCCAACAAAGGTCCGTCTAGTCAAGGCTATGGTTTTTCCAGTGGTCATGTATGGATGTGAGAGTTGTACTATAAAGAAAGCTGAGCGCCGAAGAATTGATGCTTTTGAACTGTGGTGTTGGAGAAGACCCTTGAGAGTCCCTTGGACTGCAAGGAGATCCAACCAGTCCATCCTAAAGGAGATCAGTCCTGGGTGTTCATTGGAAGGTCTGATGCTGAAGCTGAAACTCCAATATTTTGGCCACCTGATGCGGAGAACTGACTCATTTGAAAAGACCCTGATGCTGGGAAAGATTGAGGGCAGGAGGAGAAGGGGATGACAGAGGATGAGATGGTTGGGTGGCATCACCGACTCAGTGGACATGAGTTTGGGTGGGCTCCTGGAGTTGGTGTTGGACAGGGACGCCTGGCGTGCTGCAGCTCATGGGGTGGCAAAAAGTCGGACACAACTGAGCAACTGAACTGAACTGAACATATAACACTGGCTTTCCTGGTGGCTCAGGGGTAAAGAATTCGCCTGCCAAAGCAGGAGATGCTGGTTCGATCCCTGGGTTGGGAAGATCCCCGGGAGGAGGAAATGGCACCCCACTGTAGTATTCTTACTGGGAGAATCCCTTGGACAGAGGAGCCTGGTGGGCTACAATCCATGGGGTCAGAAAGAGTTGGACATGACTGAGCGTCTGCACACATAGTAAAATAGATGTAATAATGACATATTTGTCAGGTGTGGAAGGGTTAGATGAGTTAGTCTATGTGCCTATCATAATGTACAGTTTTCTATAACTGCCTTCCATGTGGGGGAGTTCTTCTAGGGCTTGGGGATCAAACATTGAATAAGAGCCATTTCCTTCCCCAGCACTGTCCATCTATGCCCTGCTGCTCTTCGAGATCGAGACAGGTGCAGCAGCTGCCTCCATCCTTGGCTTGGGTGCTCTAGTCCTGGTGGCAGCACTGACCCACACTCTGCTCCAGGCCGCCCGGACCACCCGCCAGGGCCTCCGTGAGCTGTCTCCACCACACTTTGAAGATGACCCTGTCCGCCCTCCTGAAGTCTCCAAGGCCGGCCCCAGGGCTCAGCCCCAGCAGGGTATTCATCACTGGACTCTCTACTCATCCTTCCCTAAACTGGAGGACTCCCTCAGACCCATGGTCACTGACACAGCACCTGCAGTCATGGGAGGAGGCCGGGAGAGCTGCCTGCCTGCATCCCGCATGCACCAGACATTGTCTGCCAGTGAGGGGCACTGGGGAGAGGTCACACATGAGATGCGCAGCATCCTGGGCCACAGGCCAGGGGGTTCAGGGAAGGACTCCACCTTGGTGTAAGCCCAAGGATCAGGGATAGAGACCTAGTGTCAGGCAGCAGGAAGAGGACTCTTGTAGAGATAGCTCCAGGCTCAACCACAGTAGCAGTACAACTTGATTTCTCTCTCAGTTCACAGCATCTCCGAGTTTTGTCCTCAAGTTTGCCTCATGGCACAGAATGGCTGCTGGGGGTCCAACCTTCACCTCCTCACTCAGAGAGAAAGGTAGAGGCCAGGACTGACTCAGGAGCTTTTTGAAGTCTTCCTGGGAGGCCTTGGGACTCTTCTGGTTATACATCACTGGCTAGAACAGTCATGTGGCCACACTTCAATATAGAGGAGACAAGGAAATGTATCTGCCCAGAATGAATAAAATTCTGTTCTAGGCAGGAGGGGGAGGGGAGAGCTTAGACAGTGGTTCTCTAAACATCTCCGTCCATTTTACAGATGAGGAAACCGAGGCCCAGAGAGGGGCAGTGACTCACCAAGGGTCCCATGGCCAGTACTGAGCATCAGAGCCTGGATTCGAACCTGGGTCCTGTAACCTCCATGCTGCTGATAGTGCAAGTCTCAGACTCTGCGACTCCTTCTGGGCTGTGAGCATTTGAAACCTGCATGTGCCCAGCTCAGAGCAGCCCCGGGCCACGGATGTACCTGGAGACCTGGACCCAGACTCCTGGCTGTGGGCCTGTGGCTGAGGGCTTCAATACTCTGTGTCTCAGTTTCCTGGCCTGTAAAATGGGAACAGAAGTGGTTCCTTCTTCTAGGGCTCCCGTGAGACACTATATGAGTCATCCCAGGGGGCTGTGCACAGCAGGTCCTCAATGCTTGTCAACCTGTGCTTCTGTTAGTCGGGGTGCCTGGTGGCAAGAAAATGTGGGTTGATGTCTGGTTTCTGGGACTCTTGGAACTTATGGGGCTTGGTGGATAACTCAGAACCCCAGGGTCTCCAGAGGTCCTGGCCGCATCCCTTTCCTGCACAACCTGAAAATAAATTCCCTGTCATTATCTCCATGTCACTTGAGCCACAACAAAACGTGCTGCATGGCCAAGTTAGGTCCAGGATGAAGGGTGCACTGGAAGGAGTGGGGGTGGGGAGGGCAAGAATTGGGGGACAAAGAGTGTACTCCTTGTAGAGCCAAGTCTGAGGTCCATTTCCCACAAATCTTCATGCATATAAATATCACGGGGGAGGGGGGATGCCCTGGTTCCTGCCCCCACTCCAAACGGACAGATGTCCTCAGCAATCTCCCAGCCTGTCCATCCCTTCCTGGGCCACCTAGTGGAGGAAGCTCAGCCACACAGTGGCTTGAAGACCCCAGGACCTCTCCCCATGGGCAGAGAGGTGGCAGCACCCAGCAGCCTTCCGGGAGGCTGGTCCCCAAGCCAATGATCAGGTAGAGTCTTGGATGCCCTACTCCCCTGGGCCACATCCTTCCTGAGCCCTGCTAGGAGCCTACACAAACCTCCTCCTCCTATATGGCACCTGTCTCAGGGGGTATCCAGAAAGCATAGGCTCTTGATATCCATGAAAATATCAATGGAAGAGGATAAAGTTAGAACAAATATCAGACTTCCCTGGTGGTCCACTGGTTAAGAACCCGCCTTCCAGTGCAGGGGATGCAGGTTCGATCCCTCGTTGAGGAACTAAGATCCCACATGCCATGGGGCAACTAAGCTGCAACTAGAGAGCCTGCAGGCAGCACCTACTGAGCCTCCCAGCTCTAGAGGCTGTGCACCTCAACCAAGACACAGTGCAGGCAAAAAAAAAAAAAAGCATGTCATGTCACATGCCTGGTATTGCAGACACGCACCAGGCACTTCCTGGCTTTAGTTAATTCTTAGGACAACCCCACTCACTGATGGGGAAACAGAGGCCGAAGAAGCAAGGCCACTTATGTGAGTGCATGCAGAGATGGTGATGGCTAGAACTGCATAACCTTGTCACATAGGATCCAGGACAGAGCACATGCCTGGGAAACATTGGAGATTCCAGTTTTCTGAGAATTCTCTGGAATGGGGGAGGCCCTGGGGACTCTGAAGAGGGACAAGAGAGTTGAGGAGAAAGGACCCCAGGTGGCTATGGGTGAGGAGTGCCTCATCTCCTGGACTGGTCAGGAGAATTAGAAGTTAAACTTCTAGGCCTCATGCCCAAGGCCAGGACTAGGGTAGAGGGACAAAAGTTAAGGAGGTTCAAAAGAATTGAAAGCAAATGTTCAAAGAAATCCTTGTATATATGTGTCATTCTAGTCATAATCACCAAAAGATGGAAACAACACAAATGTCCATCAACAGACGAATGAATAAACAAAAAGTGGTACATACGATAATATTCCATACAATGGAATAGTTCTGAACCATGACAAGGAATGGAGCTCTGACACATGCTACAGCATAGATGAACCTAGAAAACATCAGGCTGAAAGAAGCCAGACATGAAAGGCCACATAGTGTATGATCCCATTTATATGAACTGTCCTGAACAGGCAAATTGATAAGAGTGTAGATTAGTGGTTGCCAGGGGCTGGGATGGGGAACGGAGAGTGATGGCTAATAGGGACAAGGTCTCCTTTGGGGTGATGGAAATGTCCTGGAACTAGATATAGGTGGTCCATGCACTAAATGACACTGAGCTGTACATTTTAAAATGGTGGAAGTCTGGTGTTTCAGGAGCCAGCTGGTGCAGACCTGGCTTAGGGAGCAGTCATGCGACCTGTACCTCAGTTTCTTTCTTTATAAAAATTGGATCAGAGACTTCCCTGGTGGTCCAGCGGTTGAGCATCTGCCTTGCAATGCAGGGGATGAGGTTTCGATCCCTGGCCGGGGAACTAAGATCCCACATGCCACAGAACAACAAAGCCCTTGCACCGCAATAACTGAGCCTGCTCACTCCGGGGCCCTCATGTCAAAGCAGGAGAGCCCAAGTACGGCAGTTAAGACTGGATGCAGCCAAATAAGTAAATATATTTTTAAAAATCGAGCAAATTCCCCCGGCTCCCACATAGCACAGCTGTGAGGACCAAATCAGAAAGGGTGTCAGTGACTCCTCCCCAACGCAAGTAGCTATTGGCATTTTGGTGCACTTTAAGGTGTAGACAACATCTGTCAAAGATGTGGCCTTGGTTTGGGGTCATCAGAACCAAAGACTGACACGATTGCTGAGATGTGGTTTATCTGGGAAGTGACAGAACCCAACTGCCAGTGCAGGAAACCGGGGTTCAATCCCTGAGTCTGGAAGATACCCTGAAGAAGGAAACAGCAACCCACTCCAGTATTCTTGCCTGGGAAATCCCATAGACAGAGGGAGCTGGCAGGCTACAGTCCATGGGGTTGCAAAGAGTTTGGACACAACTTAGTGACTAAACAACAACATCCCCCAGAAGCCCTGGAGCCCTGCAGGGGGCACCAATGAGCAGACAGCCCTGAGCACTTAACTCTGCTATTTGTGATTGAGAAAAACTATTAATTTTTGGATGCCTGCCAAGTGCCAACACCTTGCCTAACTCCCACAAGGGTCACCACTGTTGTCCCCTCAATACAATCCCTGGTCTCTCTCCTTTACTTAAAAAAAAAAAAATTGTCTTCACCAGGTCTGAGTTGTAGCATGTGGGATCTAGTTCCCTAACTAGGGATTGAACCTGGCTCCCTGCATCCAGAGTGCAGAGTCTTAGCCACTGGACCACAAGGGAAGACTTTCTCTCTCTTTTACTTCTTACTTCCTTTGGAATGATGACATTTAGAACAGAAGGCCAGATGCCACCTTCAGAGAAATTGCTCAGAGCAACAAGGGGCCCATTCCCATCAGAGAATACTTTATTCAAACCCTTTAAAACATATTTTGGTGAAATAAGAATTTTGAAAAGACTTCATGAGTCTTCCATCTTCAGGATGGTTCTAGGTACAAGGCAAATAGAGCCTTGGACTCAGAAGACCACCTGAGATGCCAGCTGAGTTTATTAGGATAAATGGAGCAGGAATGACAAAAATATTCCCTGAAAACCCAGAACATTCTTTCCCTGATTTAAATATACTTGTCCTTTGTATCAGTTATTTATTGCTGCATAACAAATTATCCCTAAACATCAGCAGGTCAAAACAACACATATTTCTTATCTGACAGTTTCTGTGGGTCAGGAATCTGGGCATGGCTCTCCTGAGTCCTCCCCTTCACACTGTGATCAAGATTCAACCAGGGTAATATCTGCTTTCAAGCTCACTTTGTGGTTGTTGGCAGGATTCAATTCCCTATGAGCTGTGGAACTGAGGCCGTTGGTTCCTTGATGGCTGTCGGCCAGAGGCTGCCCTCAGTTCTGTGACATGTGGGTCTCTTTACAGAGCAGCATGTATCATCAAAATCAGCAAGAGAGCCTGCAACAAGATGAAAGTCTTGTATTTTAAACTTAGTTACAAAAGTGAAGTCCCAAAACCCTTACTGAATTCCATTGGTTAGAAGTAAATCTAGGGACTTCCTGGTGGTCCAGTGGCTAAGACGCCATCCTCCCAATGCAGGAGGTCTGGGTTCAATCCAAGGTCAGGGAACTAGATCCCACATGCCACAACTAAGAGTTCAAATGCCAAAACTAAGACCTGGCTCAGCCAAATATACAAATAAAAATATTTTTTAAAAAGAACAGGCAGAATGAATGATGGGATAGAAGCCTTGGGGGATTTGGCAGGGAGGGGGCCAAAGAGGATGCTCAAGTCTGGCACAGATCAATGCTCTGATTTGGGGATGGGTAGAGAAGCAGGGACCACAGCCGGACTCTGCAACATTTAAATACAAGTGTGGGGTTTGGGTTTCCTTGGTGGCTCAGATGGTAAAGAATCTGCCTGCAATGTGGGAGACCTGGGTTCGATCCCTGGGTTGGGAAGATCCCCTGGAGAAGGGAATGGCAACCCACTCCAGGATTCTTGCCTGGAGAATCCTGCAGACAGAGGAGACTGGTGGGCTACAGTCCATGGAGTTGCAAAGAGTCAGGCATGACTGAGGGCTAACACTTTCACTTTCATAGTGTGGGGTTTGCCACTAGCAGAGGCCACTAGGACTTGCACCCTCCATCTACTCTGCATGGACCTTGGGCTGCAGAAACCTTCTGGCAGAGAAGGACTTTCAGAGCCAGGAAGCATTTTTGCAACAGTCAACATGGACAGTGGAGAGACACGCCCCCATAAAAATTCCCCCTCAGAACTACCCTTTGAGGTGAGGACCAGTGAGATGCCCATTGTATAGATGGACAAACTGAGGTATAGAGAGGTTAAGCCATTGCTCAGGGTGACCAGGTAGTGAGCATTGGAGCTGTGACCACATGTCTCCAGAAATCTCCCTCTCAGTGCTCAGGTCCCTGCAATACCCAGCTCTCAGCGCCCAGGAGCGAGCAAAAGGCAAAAGGACAAATCTCTTCTTTCCCCTCCCCTGTGCGTGCATAGTCACTTAGTCATGTCCAATTCTTTGTGACCCTATGGACTGTAGCCCACCAGGCTCCTCTGTCCATAAGATTCTTCAGGCAAGAATCCTGGAATGGGTCGACATTTCCTTCTCCAGGGGATCTTCCCAACCCAGGGACTGAACCCAGGTCTCCTGCATTGCAGGTAGATACGTTACTGCCTGAGCCACCAGGAAGCCCCCATCCCCTGTAGCCCAAGATGATATAAGCTCAGTCGGAGTGTTGATCAATGTGGCCCAAGTCAGGAGTTGGGGGGTCAGGGGACAAGCTCCACTGAGATCCTCTGGTCCCTTTGTGAGGCTGTCTGTCGCCAGGCCCTGTGGGGTTCAGAGAGTTGTGATTTTGCAGAATCAGTGACCTGGCCACAGTGACTGGTCCAGCTGGACTTAAGGCCAGCCCAAGTCATCCGGGGGCCCCTGGTCACACACAGATGCCCTGGAAAGTGATCTGGTGCTGGTTTCAGGATGGCTGAGATCCCAACCAGGGAGAACAAACAGCCTTTGCTTCCCAGCTGGATCAGATTCCGCGGCTGGCGCCACAGCAGCCTGGGTGGGCCCGGCAGGTGCCGGCTGTGCCCAGACCGGGGAGATTCCAGGAGATATCTTAGCACCAGGGACCTAGCTTTCCCAAGGCAGCTGACGTGTGTGGGGGAGGGGTACATTTTGCAGTCTCCCCCTTCCCCCTCACTCCTCCCAGATAGATCGTGTCTCTACCCTCAGAGTCCCAGATTTGGGCTATACCTCCCCCCTCAGACCCCAGGGCAGAGGACTCTCTTCCCTCAGACCCCTGTGCTGGGCAGTGTCTCCCCAGTCTGGTTCCCCAGGGCACTGGTGTTAGCCACAAGTGCCTGGATGAATGGAACATACCTTTGGGACCCCCACGTGATCCTTTCTGACCAATGAGCTGTGAGCAGAACTTTGACAAGGAGCTTCTAGACCAGAGTATTTAATTGACTGCATGTGTCCACCCTCCACTGCCTTGCAGAGATGCTGGCCACCCCTTTGGGTGTGTTTCCTTGCAACTATGGCCAGCAGCCTGTTGCCACCCTGCCGTGGGCATGTGGTGTGGATGAGAAATGGCTCAGATGGTGAAGAATCCACCTGCAAGGCAGGAGACCTGGGTTCGATCCCTGGGTCGGGAAAATCCCCTGGAGGAGGAAATGGCTACCCACTTCAGGATTCTTGCCTGGAGAATTCCATGGACAGGGGAGTCTGGTGAGCTACAGCCCATGGGGTTGCAAAGAGTCGGATATGACTGAGCGACTCACACTTTTTGCAGCCAGCAGCCTGTTGCCACCCTGCCATGGGCACGTGGTAAGGATGAGAAATACGCTTAGCCTTCCCATGCTGCAGAGATGTGAGGAATGTTCCTAACTGCAGCGACACCTGGGCCACCCTGATGCCACTGGGACCCGAGGAAGAGAGAACAGAAAAGGAAGCCACATGCATGGGACAGGTGGTGTGAGCCCGGGGTGGTTCATTTAACAAAAATATGTCAGTCACTCAGCTGTATCTGACTCTTTGTGACTCCATGGACTGTAGCTCGCCAGGCTCCTCTGTCTGTGGAATTCTCCAGGCAAAAAAACTGGAGTGACTAGCCATTCCCTTCTCCAGGAAATCTTCCTGACCCAGGGATCGAAATGACTCCAGGTCTCCTCCTGCATTGCAGGCAAATTCTTTACCATCTGAGCCACCATTGCCTATGTTCTTAACAGAAATAATTGACTCTCATTATTCACAGAGTCTGTATTTGCCACGGAGAAGGCAATGGCACCCCACTCCAGTACTCTTGCCTGCCTGGAAAATCCCACGGACAGGGAAGCCTGGTAGGCTGCAGTCCATGGGGTCGCTAGGAGTCGGACATGACTGAGCGACTTAACTTTCACTTTTCCCTTTCATGCACTGGAGAAGGAAATGGCAACCCACTCCAGTATTCTTGCCTGGAGAATCCCAGGGACGGCAGAGCTTGGTGGGCTGCTGTCTATGGGGTCGCACAGAGTTGGACACGACTGAAGCGACTTAGCAGCAGCAGTATTTGCCAGTCCTCCTACTGGCTCAAATCTGTGACTCCCAAATTAACACTTGCAGTGCTTTAGTGGTCATTTAAGGACATACATAGTGAAGGGGAAAAAAAAATTTCTTTTTGGCCATGCTGCATGGCTTGGGATCTTAGTTCCCCAATCAGGGACTGAATGTGGCTACTGCAGTGAAAACGCTGTGTCTTAACTACTGGACCACCTGGGAATTCCCAGTGCAGGGAAAAATTTGAGTCCCCAGAGGTATGTGTTCACAGCTGTGTTGGGACAAGGCTATGCTCTGCCTTCCTGTTACAGCTCACAGGCATCATTCTTGAGGTCTAGCTAGTGGCACATTTTTCATTTTTGTGCTTTTTCATTGGTGATTTTTGCTGTTCGAAAAGGTCTCCAAGTGTGGTGCTGAAGAGCTATCTAGTGTCCACAAGTGCAAGGCTGAGATGTGCCTCCAGGAGGATATACTGTTAGATGAGCTTTGTTTGGGCTTCCCTGGTGGCTCAGTCGGTAAAGAATCTGCCTGCAGTGCAGGAGACCCGGGTTCAATCCCCGGGTCTTGAAGATCCCCTGGAAGAGAAAATGGCAACCCACTCCAGTATTCTTTCCTGGGAAATCCCATGGACAGAGGAGCCTGGTGGGATACAGTTCAGGGGATCGCAAGAGTCAGACATGATTTTGCTCAGACATGAGTTATAGGACTGGTGGCTGTGAGTTCACCATTAACAAATCAGCTGCATATTAAACAAGGTGTCTTGAAACGCACCGAAAACCAGGTTATGTATTGATTACTTGAGAAAAATGTGATCAGAGGCTTAGAGGAACCTACCTGTGTCCCCCGGAGGCACCAGTATTTCCTAATTCAGGGTTCCCTCCACTTTATAGATGATAACTATCATGATTCATGAGAATTCATGGTTTGTGTCCACCACACAGTAGAGGAAAAGAGATACAGACAGCAGTACAGTTTGATGGTTAAGAAAGCAGGCTCTGGGTTCGAATCCCAGCTCTGAATTTAGCCACCTTCTGCCTCAGTTTCACTATCTGTGAAATGGCCACAAAACCAGGACTTCCCACTGGGCTCAGGACTAAATGAGATACTATGTACCAGATACTAGGGAGAAGGTCCTCACAGTACAAACCATAGCTGTTACTATTATTACTGTGAGGTGTAGTGATGGAGGGGCGGGACCCGATATGGTCCAGAATCACGGCTTAAGCACTCGTTGAGGCTCAGTTTCTCCCTCTGTAGAATGGGAATGGCAGCAGCGTCCCCTCCCCTCCAGGTTTTCACCCACTTGCTCAGTGTGCGTCCACCCAGCTCCTGCGAGCCAGAGAGACACACAGTCAGGATGGAGATGATAGACAACCTCTGGACAGCGTGGTGTTTATTACCAGGAAGACACCCGCATGGCCTCCAGGCACCAGAGAGTTTTGACACAAATGACTTGAAGGCACTGCTTTCTGTCCAGCCCCCACCCCTGCCCATTAGGGCCCGGGAGATAGGAGAACCCATCACCAAGCAAACCAGTCACGCGCCCTCCTCCAGGCTGCAGCTCCCCCAGGTGGCCGAGGGTACGGCATGCCTTGCGCTGCCAAGGGTCCCAAGGTGGAATGGGCTGGGCAGCTGCCAGTCAGCGGGGTTGGGGGTGGGGGGCGGGGGGTGGCGGGCAGTGTCAGCTGTGGCGGCTCTTTCCTGGGACCGCTGAAGGGCTAAGAGACGCTTGGAGGCAGGCGGGCAGCTGCTGTCTTCTCCACCACGAAGCCGTAGTTGTACTGGGGGGTGAGGAGTGGGGTAAGGGGAGAATAGACTGAGAGAGCAGCCACTGGGGGGGTGCCCAAGGAATGGTAGGGTGTGGGGCATGAGGGATCTAGAGCCCTCAAGGTGGGTTACAGCTGGGACAGAAGGGGGGCCCAGGGGAGACGAGGGTGGCCTGCATCCCCCCAACTCTGCCCCCTCCCTATTCCCACACCCACCTCTGCCTCAATGTCCGCCAGCGATTTGATGGTCAGATCAGCAAAAGCAGAGAAGGCCTGGCAGGCAGGGGCAGGTCAGTCTGGGACAGGGACCCCAACCTGGAACCCCCGTTCCCTCATCTTCATGAAGGGCCCCCTCAATATTTGCCTGAACATCATCTCCCCTTCCTGCCACTGCCTCTCGCCCTCCAGCATCCAGCTGCCCCTCCTGAACCCCCCATTCCAGGAGGAGACCCTCCTGCCCCTACCCCTTGGCCTCCAGCCTCTTCCCACCCAGGAACTCCCCTCTGTGCTGGATACATACACTAATACACCCCGCATCGCGGTGCCTAGAAACTCAAGGGGTGGGGGCAGACCCAGACTCCCCAGGACCTGGACTCACCAGGGGACCACAGCTCTTGCCCTCGAATCGGGGGTGCAGTGTGAAGGGAACCCCATCCATGGCTGAGGAAAGCAGGTGAGAGGGGTGGAGCTGAGGCTGAGGAGACTTGAAGCCTACCTGTTGCCCACCCCAACACAAGAAGCCCAGCCCAGAGGTCTCGGCTCTTTCCAGTCTTGACAGAACAGGGCGAGCCCAGGCCTGGTCCAACCCTGCCCTTGCCTCTCTCTACCTGGGGGTCCAGCCTCAGACCAGTCTTACCCCCCCACCCCCACCCCAGGGCGTCAATCTCCCTACTCTGCTCTCACCTGAGATGCCATAGAGGTTGGAGGCCTCGTAGATGGAGTCGTTCCTCCGCAAGGTAGAAGCTCGAGAGCCCAGTCTGGATAGTGTCCGCTCTGGGAAGCCACCCTTGCTGATGGAGGCAGGACAGTCCAGGTCGGAGACCTGATGCTGACCCCACCCCCGCCCCCACGCCTCAGCCAGAGGACTCACCTCGGCTGGCCAGGCGAGTCCAGGGAGAGGTCCCTCACGTCTCGGCTAAGAGCTCGGGGCTTGGGCACTGGCCGAGGAGCCTTGGCCTTCCTGCACCAAATGGCAAAGCCCCCCATGTCCCTAGGGGAGGAAGAAGAGAGAGAAGGGGCTCTGGCCCAACGTGCAGCCAGGGATGAGAACAGCTGCCAGTGGGAAGACAGGCTCTGGGGACCTCACATCTCAGCTCACACCATCAGCAACATCCTAATACTGCTGGGTTCAGTCACCGTATCAGGCACTTTAGACACACTAGCTCCTCACCACCACACAGTGAGATCCTGGTACAACTGTCCCCATCTTAACATGTGGAAGCTGAGGCACAGAGAGGAGGCAGAAGGGATGGGAGGACTCATGGGAGTCCCTGAGAGTCAGAGGGGTAGGTAGGGAGTTGGGAGGGCAAAGAAGGAAGGCGGGGGAGCAGGCCTACCCTACTCGCAGGTATCCAGGGACTGTCTTGGTTTTCCCACTCAGTCGGATGTCAAAGACAGCTGTGTCCGCGGCCCCCAAGGGCACCAGCTTCACACACATGCGTTTCTTCTTGGACACGGAGGCCTCTGGGAGTGGAGGGGTGGGGAGCAAGGGGTGAGAAGAGGCAAGAAGCAGAGAAGGGGCCCAAAGATGGCTCCAGGAGATCACTCTCCAGGGTGCTGTTTAAGGGAGCTATCTGTATGGCGTGGGGCAGTGGTTATATCATGAATGGTAAAGTCATAGGAGAATCCATGACGCTTTTGGGAGCCATGGGGGCAGGCTCATCTTTGGTGACATGGAGGAGCACTCATGGGGTGGTCATGGGGACCACAGTGAGGGTGGGGAGCTGTGGGATCAGATAAAACTGGGTGCCCATACTGGCCCTCCAAACTCACTTTCCCTCAGCCCTCTAACCCAGAGATCAGCAAACTACAACTGATGAGGCAAATCTGACCCAAAGTGTGCTTTTGTCTGGCTCAAGAGCTAAGCATGGCTTTTACATATATGCATATATATGTAAGGGCTTTCCCAGGTGGCATTAGTGGTAAAGAACCCGCAGGAAACATAAAAGACACGGGTTTGATCCCTGTGTCGGGAAGATCCCCTGAAGGAGGGAATGGCAGCCTACTCCAGTATTCTTGCCTGGAGAATCCCATGGACTGAGGAGCCTGGAGGGCTACAGTCCACGGGGCCACCAAGAGTTGGACACAACTTAGCGACTAAACAACATTTATCTATTGGTACAGGACTTGGCAAACTTTTTCTGTAAAGGGCCAGGTAGTAAATATATTAGACTTTGCAAGCCAGATGGTGTCTATTGCATATATATGCATACTAAGTCACTTCAGTCGTGTCCAACTCTTTGTAACCCGCCAGGCTCCTCTGTCCATAGGATTCTCCATGCAAGAACACTGGAGTGGATTGCCATTTCCTCCTCCAGGAGATCTTCCCCACCCAGGGATGGATCCCGCGTGTCCTGCATTGGCAGGCAGGTTCTTTACCGCTGAGCCATCAGAGAAACCCACCAATAGATATATGCTGACAGTCAAATACAAATGACAAGACACGGAGAGGGCATGGGAGGCAGGGAGAGCCTGGTGATTAGAAAGCAGAGCAGTCAGGGCGGAGAGCTGGGAGAGCAGCCCCTGTACAAAAGCCTGGAAATGTAAAAGAGAACTGCGCCTGGATCAGCTTGGCTACAGTGTAAGAAGGTGGAGTAGCAAGAGGAATAAAACAGGTCGCACAAACTGAACACTGACTCTAAAGAGAGACACATTTTTACGCAGGGCAGGGTTCATCATCCCGCCCTAGATCAATCCTCAGCCAACACCGTCATTACCCAGAGCATCGAGGGGGAGGCCAAGGCTCAAAAATCGCGCGCCTATGGTCCTTCCATTCCCTCCCTGGTCTTCCCTGCAGAGACGAGCGAACTTGCCCCTCACCCCCTTCACACATCCCACCCCTGCCTTCGACGTGGGACTCACTCGAGTCCAGGGGGTCGCAGACTGGTGAGAATCCCGGCGGGAGGGGGTTCTTGTCCACTAGGATCTGGATATCGACCACCACGTTCTCCTGTGGATTCTGGGGGCGGGGCGCGGGGGGAAACAGCGCGAAGCACTCAGCAGCGGGGACTGTGTCCCTGGCATAATGCTCCGCGAATGGGCAGGGGAAGTGGGAAGACCGGGGGATTCCGAGGATGGGAGCTCCTTACCTCTAGGCTGCCCAAATGATTGAGGCACAGGAAGTAGCCAGATTTCTGCGCGAAAGTCTTGCCGAAGCTGGCGGGCGCCCCCTCCACAGTGCAGGAGATCTACAGCGCGAACGCGGGTCAGAGCCAGGATATTACCTGGCCGCAGCCGCTGCTGCCCCCATTCAACCCCCGGCCCCTAGTGCCGCCGCCTTCCCGTCCCCGGTCCCCTGACATCGCTCACCGCACTGAATCCCCGCGGCGGGGGCGCCGAGGCCGATGACCAGGCTAAGCCAGCCAACGGCACCCCGTTGGCCCCGGGCCCCGGATCCATCCTCCAAAACAGGCACCGAAGGCGGAAGGCAGCCTCGGACCTTCCAGCCGCAGCGGGACTACGGAGTTCGACAGGAATCCGAACTACAACTCCCCGACGGCCTTGCGATGTCGGCGGGGGGGTCAGGAAACGCAGTGTGCGCGTGACGGGAAAGCCGCCGGCCAATCTTGTGGGGACAAGGAGCCACGCCCCTCAGGTGCGCCTGTGAGAGACGTTTGCGGAAAACGTCTCGCTTTCACCTCAAGCCCAGCGACTTCTGCCGGAAATGTCGCGCTAGCTGGGAACCAGAACTACATTTCCCAGAATTCCGCGCGGTATCAGCCTCTCCTCCAGAGCTGCGGTCGTCGGTGTTTCCCGGAAATTTCCGAGAGAAATAGGAAAAATCCACAATTTTTGTTCCGGAGGTCATCCCAAAAAACACTTTCATGGGTTACACAGCTATTAGTTTAAATAACGGAAAGTACGGGCCAGCGTGAGCCATGAAATCTTGGTGTAACTTGAGTGTTTATTCACACATATAATTCATTAAGATGGTATGAAAGTATTTAGAATGGCTACGTGCTTTTACACGCTTAGATGGAAAATATGGTCAACTGGGGAACAGAATATTATCTACTCCTATACATGTTCCAGCTTTTTACCGTATTATCGATTAGTCCACTGCCTGTTTTTTTGTTGCCACATGAGAGCAAAAAATGGTTTTTATATTTGTGATGAATTAAAATCGTTTTTAACGTAGGATAAGAAAACTTTTAATGTAAAACTCTCTCTGCCCGTTTGGGCGACTACCTGCTCGCCTTTAGTGTGCATTGTGCGTCTAGTATTATAGGTTAACGAAACCTACGCCAAAGCCTTTGACTGTGTGGATCACAACAAATTGTGGAAAGTTCTTACAGAGGTGGGAATACCAGACCACCTGACCTGCCTCCTGAGAAATCTGTATGCAGGTCAAGAAGCAACAGTTAGAACTGGACTTGGAATAATAGCCTGGTTCCAAATCGGGAAAGAAGTACGTCAAGGCTGTATATTGTCACCCTGCTTATTTAACTTATATGCAGAATACATTGTGAGAAATGCTGGGCTAGATGAAGCACAAGCTGGAATCAAGATTGCAGAGAGAAATATCAATAACCTCAGATATGCAGATGACACCACCCTTACGGCATAAAGCGAAGAACTAAAGAGCCTCTTGATGAAAGTGAAAGAGGACAGTGAAAAGTTGGCTTAAAACACAACATTCAGAAAACTAAGATCCCATCACTTCATGGCAAATAGATGGGGAAACAATGGAAACAGGGACAGACTTTATTTTGGGGGGCTCTAAAATCACTGCAGATGGTGACTGCAGCCAGGAAATTAAATGATGCTTGCTCCTTGGAAGAAAAGCTATGACCAACCTAGAGAGCATATTAAAAAGCAGAGACGTTACTTTACCAACAAAGGTCCATCTAGTCAAAGCTATGGTTTTTCCAGTAGTCATGTATGGATGTGAGAGTTGGACTATAAAGAAAGCTGAGCCCTGAAGAATTGATGCTTTTGAACTGTGGTGTTGGAGAAGACTCTTGAGAGTCCCTTGGACTGCGAGGAGGTCCAACTAGTCCATCCTAAAGGAGATCAGTCCTGAATATTCATTGGAAGGACCGGAAGGGGACAACAGAGGATGAGATGATTGGGTGGCATCACCAACTCTATGGACATGAGTTTGAGTAAGCTCCAGGAGTTGGTGATGTACAGGAAAGCCTGGTGTGTTGCCGTCCATGGGGTTGCAAAGAGTCGAGTCAGACACGACTGAGCGACTGAACTGAGATCTATTTAACACAGGAATGCATGCTTAGAAAAGAGCAATTTTCCTCTGGTGCCTGCCAGGCAGTGATGCAAGATATAGATGAGCTCTGGTTAGATATTTATAACTGGCCTCCTGTTTGCATTTCATGGGGCACAAGAAGTGGGCTTTAGGCTAAACACTTAGAACTGTTAGCATTTTCTGATATAAGAGATAGTTGGGCTCCAGTTAAGACATTATAATCAGCCTCCTGTTTGCCCTCCACACTGGAAGTAACAACAGAAGCAGGGTGAATAGCCTGTGTTTGTCTCTTGTAAACGCCTTACAGTAATAGTAGTCTTGGCAATAGTCAAGGTAATAATCATGGCAAGAACAAAGAGGGGCAAAACCCTGTTTGAGTAAAGGATTAAGGGATCTCTACTCCTCCCTCTTTGGAGACAAGGGAGACACTGCACATGCGCAGAAAGGCTCCTTGCGGGTCTAAAGTCAGGGGATAACGCCAGGCCATAATGAGTCTTGCTTCTCCCAGAAGCCTTCACTTTGAGATCCATCTTGGCTGAGGGGTGTGAGTTCACGCAGTGGAGAGTCCCATGGTAGGTCAGGTGTGTTCAAAGAAACCAGATAATTGACATGAAGGAAGACAAAGACCTGGAAGAGCTAACGTATATGAATGACATAACTGGCCCTTTACTGTGCTCCTCCTCACTAGGGAGAACACTCACACCCTTTCTCCCCGGTGTGCATCTCGGCCTTGCTTTTGTCTTAAACCATTTCTCTCTGTGCTCTCCCACTTATTGTTGTGCTACGTCTCTAATAATAAACTTTGTACCTACATTTATGGTTTCTGCCTCCGTGATAAATGTGTTTTTCACTGGGGGCAAAGACTCAGGGAAAAATAGCTTCTAGCCTCTAGCCCTTGCTGGTCTGGTGGCTAGAATTCCTGGTTCTCATCCAGGCTACCCAGGTTCAATTCTTGGGCAGAAAATTAAGATCTCCCTTCACACCACTGCTCACTGCTGCCTCACCAAGATCAGTAGCTCCTTAAGAGATAACATTTCTTTCTCAATCCTGTGAGAGATCATTATGACCCACTACTCACCTTATAATGCAGATGTGAACTATGTAAACTGTTAAAACCTTGACTCAAAAACTGTACAACTGTTCTTTGACCTCTAATGGCTGGAACAGTCCTTAGAACTTTATGAAAGACTCTCAGCTTATAATCTCAAGACTATAGGGTCCCTTTGAGGTGCCCCATTATTCCCACTGCTTAGGAGAAATTTGATTCCCAACTCAGAAGTTCCCCAGGTAGAATCTGAAGCTAGCCCCCATACACAGAAAGCAAGGAAAAACCAAAGAAAGAGGCAGATCTGTCCAGATTGGTTGTTGTTGTTTTTAGAGTCCACAAGGGGCTCATCATGTATTATTTAAAAACGGCCTATTGTGGTGACCTGACAAACAAGGGATGAAGTCACAGTGGCCACATTGCCCTGGTGGCATCCTGTTTTTTTCCTTAGGGTGATATCCTGTTTTTCCCTGCTGGTGCCAGTTTCTCAAGACTATGTGACCACCTAAGTGTAAGACCCCTCCGACTACGTGATCGCAAGACCCCAGCTGTGGGCTAAAGATAAACTAAGGCCCCCTCCCTTCGGGTCACAATTTCCCATCTATAGGGTGTAAGAAGGGTTGGCTACAGAGGGTGCACTGGTTTTTCTCTAAAGCCAGTCACTTTCTGTCTTCCTGTAATAAATCTTTCTCTGCCTGAATGCCCGGCTTGCTCTTTCTCCATGCTCACCTTACAGTTGTTCAGCCACTAAGTCATGTTCAACTCTTTGTGATCCCATGGACTGCAGCACAGTAGGCTTCCCTGCCTTTATCGTCTCCCAGAGCTTGCTCAAACTCATGTCCATTGAGTTGGTGATGCCATCTAACCATCTCATCCTCTGTCATCCCCTTCTCCTCTTGCCCTCAATCTTTCCTGTCGTGGTTGGGGTGTGGGTTGGAAAAAAAAATTCCAGACATGAGACAGAATGAGAGCGAAATAAAGTTTATTAGAATGGGAGACGCTGTTAGAACAGCGGGCCAGCTCAAAGGAGAACCGACGTTGAATGGGGGTCCTTAGTCCACTTTTATACCCAGCGTACAAGGAGTGGGATGGGGTCTTGCGGGTCATTTGCTAATTGGATAAGGCACTATACTGGGTTGGGGAAAGAGTAAGGCAAATACCTTCTCCCTATGGGGTAGGGGGGGAGACAGGTTATACTGTTCCATTAATAGTTACAACATGGGGGAGGGAAGGATGATAAGGGTCTGGTTTTTCCATTCCTGCATTCCAAGACACTTTCATCCTTGGGTCACCACATTTCCCAGAGTCAGGGTCTTTCCCAATGAGTCAGCTCTTCTCATAAGGTGGCCAAAGTATAGGAACATCAGCTTCAGCATCAGTCCTTCCAATGAATATTCAGGGTTGATTTCCGTTAGGATTGACTTGTTTGATCTCCTTACTGTCCACTCAAGAGTCCTTCAGCACCACAGTTTTGGAGTTTCAGCTTCAACATCAGTCTTTCTAATGAACACCCAGGACTGATCTCCTTTAGGATGAACTGGTTGGATCTCCTTGCAGTCCAAGGGACTCTCAAGGGTCTTCTCCAATACCACAGTTCAAAAGCATCAATTCTTCAGCACTCAGCTTTCTTTATAGTCCAACTCTCACATCCATCCATGACTACTGGAAAAACCATAGCCTTGACTAGATGGACTTTTGTTTGTCTTAGGCATTCACTAATGAGCAAGATCTGGAGAAGGAAATGGCAACCCATTCCAGTATTCTTGCCTGGAGAATCCCATGGACAGAGGAGGCTGGCAGGTCTCAAGAGTCGGACAGGGCTTAGCGACCAAAGAGAGAGAGAGAGAGAATGAGTAAGATCTCCACACTGAGATAGGAAAGGGGCAGGGCACAACCTTTAAAAGAATGACATAGCCATTGAGGACACAGCATAAACTGGTTAGAACCAGCTAGGTCCAAGGTGGTGGATGAGTCAGCTTCCACTAGATCTTGAGCCTCACTATATGCTCATTGTAATACATCAGCAAGCTAAATGACACACGGTGCATCGACAATCTCTTATGAGATTGAACATAAGAGGAGGAAAAATGGGTGGTGGCCCAACTCCTAGAAATTCCTGTCCCTTCCCCAGAATAGTTGGAAGACTCCTCTGACTCATGAGCCTACGAAAATACTCGTCATTATAAAAACTGACAACCCCATACCGTGGGGCTTCTTGCCTTCTGAGATGGCCCACACTCTGTCTGTGGAGTGCGTATCTCCCTGAGTAAACCTTCTTTCACTTTACTAAGGCTAGCTCGTGAATTCTTTCCTGTGCAAAGCCAAGAATGCATATTTGGCAGACATCCCAGGGACTCACCTGAGAGCAGGGATGTGAGGTCCTCTCCCACCCCACCTTCTTTCCTGCCACAACTCTTCTCACCAAAATCTTGTCAACTACAAATTCGTGCTTGCCCAGGGCGTTTGCCATCTGAATCCTGCAGATGCAGCTGCTGCTGCAGCTGTTGAAATGCCCTGAAGGCACTTTGTGCTCCAGAGAAACTGGTGGAACAGATCCTTAGATAGTTAGACATTTTCAGGAACTGATTTCATGACCCCAATCCTTACATCTCCTCATATGTAGAAAAGCACTGAATCTCTTCATGGTGACATCAGCTCCCCATGACTAACAGAAAACCTTTTGTAAAATAAGTGCCAAATATATTGACCTTCCCCCAACCCCAATAGTTTTGGAACAGTTTTATAGAGCTATCTGAGATGCTGTCTCTGGACTGAAGCCTTCATTTTGCCCCAAATAAAATTTATCATGCAACTCTCACTGCATCTTTTTTCGTCTGCAGTTACAGCAACCAACGAAGCAACCTGGAGTTGACTTTCCTCCTTCACCTGAACTCTAGGAGGAATTGGAGCTTTGGTACCTTTGATACCAGCAGTGGCCCCTTGGGCCCATCTGCCTCCTTGGGGAGTAAAGACAAATTCAGGCAGGTCTCTCCTGGTTCTCAGATCTCCCATATTGGGGCCTGGTTGACATACACTGGGTAATACCCACCCAGTGGAAAGGAACTGATTTGAAAGATACTGAGGAGCTCATTTGAAAGATACTGAGGAATACTCACCCAGTTGAAAGATACTGGGGGGAGGCCTGGTTAAAAGATATTGGGGGAATACCTACCCAGTTGAAAGATACTGGGCAGGGGTGGGGAGGCTGCTTTAGAGATACCAAGAGAATACCCATCCAGAGGAATGGTACTGGGTGGGGCCTGGTTCAATGATACCAGGGGAATACCCACCCAGTGGAAAGGTACTGGGGAGAAGGGGAGAATTTGTCCGGATAGAAGTGAAGAGTGAATTTTATCCATGACAAATACAACTTAAAATGGGAAAGAGAGCCTCTCAAACACGGAAACCAAGGGCATCAGAAGGCAGCCTCTAACACTCCTGCCAGGGTTATGTACATACAAAGTTTATATCTGCAAGTACCTACTTAATTGGGGAAATTATGCTAAAGGAGATCTCAACCTAAAGTGTCCAGACTGGGAGTTCTCTTGATATTCCAAAATATCAACTGTGTGCACAGTTAAAAAAAAAAAAAAAATCCAGTCGTAAGATCAAACAGACTAAGTGGAATGCTTACTGTAGTATTTAGAAGATTCTAAAAGAGGAAATGATAGAGTAACTTCTTTGCAATAAACCAACAAGAAATTGCTTGAAACTCTATCAGAACTAAAAAAGGCCGCTAGCACTGACTGCCAGGCCGCAGGTCTAGTGGGACCAGGAAGTCACATTTGGGACATTTATGCCATTTGCCTTTTGACTTCTGGGCAACTCTTTGCCATCCTCTTGGGGTATTTTTGCCATTTGGCTTTTGATTTCTGAGCATCACTTTGCCATCTTTTGGGGACAGTCTTGCTTTTCGGCTTTTGATTTCTGGGCATCTCTTTGCCATTTGTTTGATTTGGAGTGTGACTTCCGGCTGGTGAAGTTCTGGTTTGGTTTGGTTTGGTTTGGTTACTCTGGTTTGAGTGTGCAGACATCTGTACAAACTGCTTGAGCTAAAATGGCAAGTGCTTCCTCTAAGTTTCCACACCCCACCTGGGAACCCCCTGGGAAAACTTTTAAATGACTAGTCAACCTAGAGCTCTGATCCAATGACAAAGAAAAATGGCCTAAAAATATTACATACCTTTCAAAGTCAGGAAGGAGTAAGGGGGCCTCTGATGGTCTGAGTTCACCTCAAGGATCAACTGGCAGTCATGTCCTCTCAATGACCTTTGCCAACAATGCACCCATTATGATCAGCTCTTTCATCTCACTTAGCCCCCTCTTCCACAACGCGCACCGAGTGTGTTACTGAATCCAAGCTTGTTCTGCTTGTATCACAACAGGCCAGTTATCCAAGAGACAAGGTGTTCAGGCAAGGAATATGGCTTTTGAAAGTGAGCTGATCAAGAAGATGGCAAACTAATGTCTCAAAATAGCCATCTTATTGGGGTCTGGATGCAGGCTCTTTTATAGGATAGAGAAGAGGAAAGAATTGAGGAAGTAAAGACTATTATCTTGCAAATATCTCCTGGAATGGCCAAACTCAAGGAGGGAATGTGTTAATCTCTTCAGGCAGAGGGGCAGGGTTCCCTGAGGCAGATCATTATGTATGATTGTAATAACCAAAGCAATGAAAAACAAAGGCAGAATCAAAGAAACGGATCCATCACAGAGTCAGCTTTGGCTCATCCCTGCAATAAGGGTTCAGCTAGGGATTTCATTAGCAAGGAGATGACTTGTTAGATGGCTATCTGGTTGCACTGGAGGCAGGTAGCTCAGCAACAACATAGGCACATGTGAGAGGAAACATAGCTTAAGATAATGATTCCCAAAATAAGTAACAATTTTTTCCACCAAGAGCCCCACCGAGATAGGATGGGCTCCAGGTTAGGCCTTTACAACTGGCCTCCTGTCCATATTTCTTGGAGCAGAAAAAAGATGGGTTCCAGACTGGGCATTTACAACTATCCTCCTGTTTACATTTCCTGAAGTAGAAGGCAGGTGGGCTCCAGGCTAGATACTTACAACTGGCCTCCTGTTGGCACTAAGAGATATAAGTAACAATAGGAACAGGGTAAATAGCTCTACTTGGTCTCCTGTGGACACTTTAAGATAACAGTTATGGCAGGGACAGAACGGGGCTCAACCTTATTTGAATAAACATCAAGGCACCACATATTTTCCATCCTTGGGGCAAGAGAGACACTGCACAGGGGTGGAAAGGCTTCTCAGGGGTCAAAAGGCAGGGAACACCAGACCATAATAAGTCAAGTCAATTCCCACCCCTCACCCCCAGAGGCTGTCATGCTATAGGGTACGGTCTGAGGCAAATCAATCATAATTCATCTGTCCACATGTACTCTGCCTTTCTAATAAATGCTTTACTTTGCTCTCTACCCTCCGTGTCCTTGGGGGAATTTTTTCTTTTCAAGGTAAACAAAGACTGGGACACAAACTCTAGCCATGGGCCCTCATAGTCTAGTGGTTAGAACATGGAGCTCTCACCATCACAGCTATGGTTCATCCCCAGTCAGAGAACTAAGGTCTTACTTCAAGCTACTGGTCATTGCTATGTGTGCCTGAAATCACCATGATCTGAACCACTGATGTATTGAGTTCCTGAGGCTGGGGATCATTCAGGGGATTGACTTGTGTCCTCATGTGCTTTAATAAAGACACTATACTAGCAGACTCATCAGGTATGACCACACAACATCCTGCTTGGATAATGGCCCAGGCACCTCCTTGGGAGGCAGTAGTGATGTCCAAGTCCATCTTATTTTGGAGGACAGCTCTTCTCATTTAAGGCTTTCTGGGTCAATTGAGTAGGGGCTTCTATGTGTGCTATAACAGCTTCCAGGCCAGTAGAGGGTATAAAGACAGTGGCCAAATGATTGTACCAGTGGAGAAGAGAACATGTCCACCTGGGAGATGGCAGATGGGGGAGGGAGGTTGGCAACTTTTGTGACTGTGGGGTGGATCCTCCCCTCTACCCAGAGTGCAGCAGCCCAACCATTTAGGTGAAAGTTACAGCCAAAGAATTTTGTCACACATCCATTGGGTCCTATTTAGGACTACCCAATAAACATATGGGTGACATGACCAGTCAGTGCCAGACCAGTTGCTGTCCTTTACTATGTATAACAGAAGGCCTACACAGTTCCAAAGATATCCTCCCTATATTTCTGGTACAATTGGGTTGGTTCTATTGAGAGCATTTTTTCTGTTTCCAACATAGGGGTGCCTGGGTGTTCAAATATCCATAACACAGAATAAGCCACGTGACTCTGTCCTAGAGCTGGACATAGTCACCTTTGGCTCTGATGGTGGTATTTTTTAATTTATTTGACTGCACCGGGTCTTAGTTGATATGTAAGATCTTCAGTCCTTGTTGTGGCATGTAGGGTCTTTAGTTGTGGCATGTGAGCTCAAGTTTCCTGACCAGGGATCAAACCCAGGCCTCTTGCATTGGGAGCATGGAGTCTTAGCCACTGGACTACCAGGGAAGTCCTGATGGTGGTATTTTTAGGACTCTTCTGGTCAGCAGTTTGCTGGACTGCCTTTGTTGACAGACTGACAGAAGAAAAACACTCCTGTCCAGTGTTACTGATGGTTTGTGCCCCAGGCCAAGCTTCTAATCAATACTGATAATATCAAATGAATTAAGAACATTTATCTTAGTTTGTCTTTTGTAATGTCATGTACTGCTCTAGTGCCTTCATTCATTCATTCCTGCACTGGGGTGTTGGTACCCAGCATGGCAATCCCAGTGAAGCAGAGAGGGGCAGCTGCCCACACACCCAATAGTTGGATTGATTCCTCTGCTGGGCATATGGGTGGGCTCACCATTGGAAGATATTTCCACCAGGTCCCCATCTTATGACTGGGCACCATAGGAGCAGCAGAAGTTTAAAGTCAAAAAGACAGATTATTTGGGAGTTCCCTGGTGGCCCAGTCGTTAAGACTCCACACTTCTAATATAGGAGGGCGCAGGTTTAATCCCCAGTCAGGGAACTAAAATCCCACAGGCTGAGTGACATGGCCAAAAAACAGAGAAACAAGACAGGTTATTTATTAGGAACTTGCATGGGGAAGTATTTTTTTCTAGAAGAATTACAATTGTCACCTGATCCTTAGATATTTTTTTTTTCAGTTTTAAATTTTATCTGATAACATTTTCACAAATATATGTTAAATCAAAAAAATAATCTCCCCCTCGTAGAATAAGTTATTTTCGACAATACCTTAAGGAGATCCAAGTGAGACTACACTTAAAATTTATAAGCATGAGCTTGAGTGCCTTTGTCCAGTCCTCCTCCGTGTTCAAGTGGGTTCTGACGGGATAGAATCCACTGCTGCTTCCAGGGTCTTCCATCAGGCCTTTCTTCACATGAATCTTGTAAGGCAAACAGAGACCCGACTCACCTCTCTCAGCTGCTTCCTTGAACTGCTGCATGCAGTCCAGGAAAGCCATCATAGCCTGATCAAATCTGTTATGTAAGAAAACATTCTGCTTCCCACTAGAGAACAATGGCAACTCGGCACAGTCATCTGTTAAAGACTTCAGATAGGAATGGTTTCCGCAGGGGATGAGTCGGTACCTCTGGAACTCCAGTCCAATTGTATTGGCCAGGGCAAGGAGCAGCAAGGCTGTCTGTCCCCAGGCCGCATTGATCTCACTCCAGCACACAGGGACAGTGGGGAGGCGGCCCAATCTGAAGTTATTGATGATGGTTAAGGGGCCATCATGCCAGATCTCAAAGGTGGCATTAAAGATGTCGGTTTTCTCCAACTGGTTCCACTGGATCTGGGTGTACCGTAGTCGCATCTCCACACTGCTCAGCTCCTCATGTAGTTCTAATTGTTGCCATTTCAGTTTACTGTAGTCCTTCCAGTACTGCTTTTCCTGCTGCTCCAGCATCTTAGTCTCTGCCTGGGCTGCCTCGAGATCGGCTGCTACCCTTTCTTGGTTCTTCTCCACCTCTGCCACTTCCTGGAGTAGCCTCGCTTCCTCCAGCTCCAGGCCCTTCAGCTTCTCCTGCAGCATCTCCCTCTTGTCCTCACTCATCCACTCCCTGGTCTCCAAACAGCGTTTGTAGTTCTCAACGTCAGATTCTGTGATGGCGATTTCAATGTCCAGTACCTCTAAAAGATAGTCAGTACAGTCCACACACAGCGGGTGGTCCACCTCTGTTTCACCAGAGAGGATGTCAAAACTGTCCCTAATAGTCTTCTGGATGCTGTCAAGACTCCTCCGGGGCTCCAACCTCCCAAGCAGGGTGAAGTTGGAATTGTCCCAGGAAGTCCCACCACTGCGGGGGTGAGGAGTCCTGCAAAAGGCATCATCCTGTAGATTTTCAAAGTTTGCCTCCTCCCTGGAGGGAGGACCTCCTTCCTGTGTTTCTCTTGTCTCTCCCTGAGCTGAGATGAACATCAAAGCTCCAGGTTCCTGGGAGGGCTCTATGGAGTGATTCAGTTTCAGGGGCTGGCTGCAGTGCTGGCAAAGAAAGCAGAGGTAGGACATGGTGGAGGTCTTGACTCTCAACTTGACACTGCTTTCTCTGGGTCATCAGTTAGTTAGCCATTTATACCTTTTAGAACTCCTTCTAAAATGCATATCTCATCTAGTCACTCTCCTTAAAACCTTACAATGGTACCCTCCTTAAATACTTATAGACCTCCCTTAACTCCTTATAGGCAAGTGATTCTTTCTAAAAAGAAAAGCCAATCATCTTATTCCACCCTTAGAAAGCATAGTCTTTCTAAAACTAAAATCTGGTCATGGGCACATCCCTCCTTAAAATGTTTAATGCCCTTATCTTACCTTAATATAAAGTTTAAACATCTTAACCTGACACCAAGGCCTCTGCCCATCTTTCTGATTTTTTCACATTTCCTGCCACCCTCACTGTGGGCTCCTGCATAATAACTGAATTTCAGCTCTTCCAACATTTCTTATTCTTCCCTCTGACTGGAACACTCTTCCTTCCCCTCTTTACCTGGATAACTTATACCCATCTTTTGGGTTAGATGTCATTTCTTCCAGAAAGCCTTCCCTGACTACCAGATTTGGGTTTTTCTGTTCTGATGACACACTTCACACTCTTTATTTCATAGTAATGTAATGGGCATACATTAAACCTTATTAATATTTGTTTAATTAACAAATCACATCAAATAAAGTAGCTTGGAGTGGGGGAGGTTAGTCACTAAGTCATGTCCAACTTTTGCAACTCCATGGACTGTAGCCTGCCAGGCTCCTCTGTCCATGGGATTCTCCAGGCAAGATTACTGGAGTGGGTTGCCATTTCCTTCTCCAGATCCTTAGATATTTGATGTAGCTGCAGCTTTAGGAACTTCACCTGGTTGTACAAATCATACATGTTGGCTGGGAGGGGCACACAGTCAGGCATGAGGAGATAGATTGGGGGCAGGTTATGCCAGATCAGGACCCCTATCTTCTCCTCCCTCTCAATCGTGCTTGTTCCAAGCCAGGGACAGGGCACAGCTTGTATTTAATAGCAGGACAACGGGATCCCAGTGGATATTAAGTAACCCCACTTCACATAGAGATGCGAAGCAACTCACACATGCTGTTGGGATTTGTTGCTGTTGTTCAATCACTCAGTCATTTCTGACTCTTTGCCACCCCATGAACTGCAGCCTGCCAGATTCCCTGTCCTTCGCTATCTCCCAGAGCTCACATCCATTGAGCCAGCAATCCTATCCAACCATCTCATCTTCTGTCATCCCCTTCTCCTCCTCCTCTCAATTTTTCCCAGGGTCTTTTCTGATGAGTTGGGTCTTTTCTGATGACTTGACTCTTTGAATCAAGCAGCCAAAGAAATGGGGCTGCAGTTTCAGCATCAGTCCTTCCAATGAATATTCAGGACTGAGTTCCTTTAGGATTGACTGGTTTGATCTCCTTGTTGTCCAAGGGACCCTCAAGTCTTCTCCAGCACCACAGTGGGATGTCCCATTGCACAGTCCAGTAGATCACGGGGTTTGGTAATCTCAGCAGCACAGCTTGGTCATCCACGGTGAGAGTCAGGGCTGTAGCGGTCTCTCATTACTTCCTTATCTTTCCAGTGTTAGGTGTCTCATCAGGGTTCCGCAGTCTGGCATATGGGGCAACAGGCCCTATCGGTCGATCATTTAAATACATTAAAGTCTGGGAGGGACTTCCCTAGTGGTCTAGTGGCTAAGACTCCACCCTCCCAATGCAGGGGGTTCGAGTTCGATCCCTGGCCGAGGAACTACCTGGCACAGCCAAATAAATAAATTAAAATTAAAAAATAATAATAACAGAAATGAAGCCTGGGATAGTACAAGGTGGTTTTAACTGTTAGTTGTTTAATATGCTGTCTTAAAATTCCATCCTTCCTTTCTACCAACCTTGCTGCCTGTGGCTTCTAGGAGAAAGGGAACCTCTGTTCCATGTTATGTGTTTTTGCCCAATCTTGCACAATATGACCTTTAAAATGTAACCCCCGGTCACTGTCTATTTGAAGAGGGTATATCTTTACTCTGTTTCTCTAATCCTCTAATGGTGGCAGCCTGGTTTGGGCAGCCACAGGCGAAAGCTTGGGTTAGTCTAGACACTGTGTCCACGTAAACCAGGACATGTAGAACCCTCACTTGGAGGGAGGGGGCCAGTGTAATTAGCTTGCCATGCCAGTCCCTCACTGGGAACCCAGGTGAATGGCCCCGGATTCCATTGGCCATTGCCTGGGGAGGGGGTGGGGCATGGGGGTAGTCATTTAGAACACGCAGGACATGCTGCTACCGTATTAACCAAGTCACTGTATTTCAAGGTAACACAGCATCCTTGGCAACACGTCATCCCATTCAGGCACTATGGTGGCTGCTCTTCCTATGCGTTGTATTTACTGAGGAGTCCACTAAGGCTTATACTGGGCCAGGACATCAGCTCCCCAATTGCCAGTGGTTTTCAGCGACTTAATAGAGCCAGGGGCATGGAAAACAGTGAGAAATGCCTCAGGCTCTTGGAAGCAAATCCAAATGTCTTTCCATATGTCCTCGCCCCACAAGGGCTTATTCATGATCATCCATGGCTTGGCTTCCCATTGTCCAAGCCAGAGTGATAATCTCTTCAGAACAGTCCAGCTGTCAGTGCAGTTCAGTTCAGTTCAGTCGACTCTTTGCGACCCCATGGACTGCAGCAGGTCAGGCTTCCCTGCCTAAGTTTAGCAAATAGCCTGGGCTCCTGAGTGATCACCAGCCGAACTACTGCAGTTTGTCTGCTATCCACATGGTGTCAGTGTTGGACTAAATAGCCACTGCTATCCCTGCCGCCTGTAGCTGGACAAGACAGACCCCTACATAGAGCAGGCATATGTACGTATGAATATGCTAAGTATATATTCCTATATGTAGCGTATAGGAGCTACCACAGGAATAGAGGCGGGGGTATTTGGAGGATCTACATACTCTACAGAGCCTGGTAGGACCCCCATTTCTAGAGATGGTGGGCTGGCTGACAGGGTGGTCTTCTGCTGCACAAAGCGATGTCACTCAGTCAACGTGGGAGTCAGCCATGGCAGAAGTGGGTGGATGAAGCATATTCTCAACACACCCCTTGAGAGTAAGTTATACCATGATACGTGGTTTTTCGTGAGAGACTCTACTAGGAGGAGGGTGATATACACTGCTAGGAGCTATTGCTTTATGGAGATGTATTGGGTTTTTGCCCCCTTCCAGATCTTGAACCAAAATCCTAGGGGTATCTCTCCTGCTGTCTCCGCCATGGTGCTCAGCCCACATTTTCCAGAGTCACAGATACATCTAACTCAGATGGTAGCCCTGCTTAGGAAATGCCCAGAGCTTTAATCTGCTTCACTAATATTTTTGCCTTCTCAAAGGCAGCTTGTTGCTCTAATTCAATCCCCATATGCTCTTTTTACTTTAAAGTGGCTATAAAGGACGGAGGCACTGTTATATACAGGATGGATAGACAACAAGGTCTTACTGCACAGCACAAGGAAATATATTCACTACCCTGTGATAAACCACAATGTTCAAGAATATGAGAAAGAATATATATATGTGTGTATAACTAAGTCACTTTGCTGTACAGCAGAAATTAACACACTGAGGACTTCCCTGGTGGTGCAGTGGGTAAGAATCCACTTGCCAATGCAGGAGACACGAGTTCAATCCCTGATGTGGAAAGATTCCATCATTTGTGGAGCTACAAAGCATGTGCGTCACAACTACTGGGCCTGTGCTCTAGAGCCTGCAAGCCGCAACTACTGAGCCTGCGCGCTGTAACTACTGAAGCCTACACACCTGGAGACTGTGCTCCCCAACAAGGGAAGCCACCCCAATGAGAAGACTGGGCATCACAGCATAGAGTAGCCCTCGCTCGCCGCAACTAGAGAAAGCCTGCAGAAAGCAACGAAGATCCAGTGCAATCAAAGATAAATAAAATTATATAAAAACAGAAATTAACATATTGTAAATCAACTATATTTCAATAAAAGAATTCTTTTGAAGGATGGAGGCATTGCACCAGGTGGGGAATAAAAAGTCCCCCAAAACCTCCAAACCCCTGTGAAAGCTTGCACTTCTTTCACATAATTAGAGGTTGAACAGGCTTGCCCCTTATCAGTCATGGCTCCTGGGACAATGTGCCTCTCACCCAACCAAACAACTCCCAGATGGTGATGGGACTTGAATTTCCTGTGGGTTCATCCACATCGTTGTCTCCCTCACAGATGTTCCAGTAAAGTCTGCAGAGTGCTCTGCAGCACAGGCAAGTCTTCACAAGACAACATTATTAGCATATTACCAATGTAATGGGCTCACATTAGTGATATGGGGAAGGAGAATAGGGACTGGTCTGAGGCACCCATCCTATGACATATGGTGAGGGGTGCAGGTAGTCTTGGGGAAGTGCTTGAAAGGCCCACTGTTGCCCCTCCCACATGGAGACAAATTGATCTTGTGACTCAGTGGCCAAGGGGAAATTGAAAAAAAGCATTTGCTAAGTCCAACATAGCATGGTATACTCCTAGGACTGTAGCCAAGGTATCTAAGATGGTGGCAATTTGGGGCACAATTGCATGGATGGGGGACACTACCTTGCTCAATTCTCAGTAGCCCATGGTCACCTGCCATGAGCCATCCGGCTTTTTCACCTGCCACACCAGTCTGTTGGAAACACTATGGGCAGAGTGTACAACAACCCGCTCAGGGCAGTTTGGGGATAGTTTCTCCTATTTCATTACTCCTGCCAGGCAATTTATATCATTGGACAGTTACCAGTCTTTGAGCAAGTGGATAGACTTACTGGTTTCCAGTTGGTGTTTCCCCTCAGCATTGCTTTGATTACTAGCCTCAAGGTGGAATTCACAGGTAGGGGTCTACAGACTTTGAATATGTAGGATGTCAATCCCCAATATATTCTCTGATATGGGAGAGATAAAAACCTTGTATCCTCAGCAAGGAGACACACAGTTTATAATGTCAAAGGGACCTTCCTAACCAAAGACATTGCCCGCTGTAAATATCAAGGGTACCAAGGGTGCGGCTGAAAACTTCTGAGGGTGGCTATATTGTTGTTGTTGTTCGGTCGCTAAGTCGTGTCTAATCCTTTGCAACCCCATGGACTGCAAAACTCCAGGCTTCCCTGTCCTTCACTGTCTCCCAGAGTTTGCTCAGATTCATGTCCATTGAGTCAGTGATATCATCCAACCACCTCATCCTCTGTCTCCCCTTCTCCTTCTGCCTTCAGTCTTTCCCAGCATCAGGGTCTTTTCCAATGAGTCAGCTTTTCGCATCAGGTGGCCAAAAGTATTGGAGTTTCAGCGTCAACATCAGTCCTTGCAGTGACTATTCAGGGTTGATTTCCTTTAGGATTAACTGGTTTGATCTCCTTGCTGTCCAAGAGTCTTCTCCAGAAACTCAATTCGAAAACATCCATTCTTCGGCGTTCAGCCTTCTTTATGGTCCAACTCTTACATCCGTACATGACTACTGGAAATACCTAGCTTGAACTATACGGACCTTTCGGTATAGGTCATCACTCGGCAAAGCGATGTCTCTGCTTTTTAATACTCTGTCTAGGTTAAACTTTTCAAGAACCTACAGTTGTCCACAGTTGCTTTAGGAAGCTCTTGCAGTTCATAGGGAACTATGGCTTGTAATTCAGTCTTAGTCCAGGGAACAGAAAAAAACTTGTGGGTTGTTTAGATCCTCAGAAGACTCTGTTTTAAAGGGGCAGATTCTTTTTTCTTTTTCTTTTTTTTTAAAAGGGTAGATTCTGATGGTGGGGAGTGGGAGGGGGATAGATTTAGGGGAAAAAGGAAGCTTAGTGACAAAATTAGGATGGGGAAGCAATGGGTATAGAAAGAAAGTGAAAGTCACTCTCTTTGCGGTCCCATGTAATATATAATCCATGGAATTCTCGAGGCCAGAATACCGGAGTGGGTAGCCTATCCTTTCTTCAGGGGATCTTCCCAACCCGGGGATCGAAACCAGATCTCCCACACTGCAGGGGATTTTTTACCAGCTGAGCTACCAGGGAACCCCAAGAATAGGAAGAATGGGTATAGAGAAGATGGAAATAGTTTCAAGGGAAAAAAAGGAAGGTGGCACCAGAGGCCGGGCCTGAGCACAAGATGGCAGCTGGGCATCTGGAACCAAAGAAGATGAGGGAAGGGGAAAGAGCACCTTCACAGTTTTTGACTTTAATTATTTGTTTGCCTCAGTTAATTTAAAAATTGTATTTTGCACAAAAGCTGTTTTAGACTCCTGATAACATTTGGAAGCCTCAAAAATACCAATGAAAATAGGCATCCCATTCAGGTTGGACAGTTTTACAGCCTTGGCTGTCCAATTCACTTTCAAGAAAGTAGGTCTGAGGAATTCAAAAGTTTCCCATAATGGCCACCAGTGTTCTAAATTACTTTTCGTTAAGTCAGTCTATTTAGTTAGAAATGGGCATGAAGAGAGACTGTGGTCTTTAAACATACAGCTGACTAGGGGGGAGGTCCCTGAAGGAGGGTGGGGGCAGCCTCAAAACATTTAGATGGCTGGAACCCCATTTCTTAGAGGTTTTTCTCTAGAACAAAAGGAAAAATTCTTAAACAGCACAGTTTCAACAGGAACAGCCAGGTTCCAAAAGGGATTAGACTGAGAACTAGCATATTCCGGAGAAAAAAGCCCAGCCAACGTGACAAATGAGTACTCACAGAAGGGACAAAGCCTTTAACAGAAAGGATGAAGCCTTCAAAAAACAAAAACTCGAATAAAGCCTGGAAACCCTGGAAACTTTCAAAATGAAAAAGGCCAGAGTTTGAATCCAGGAGAAAACTTACCCTCAAACTCAATGATTGGCAGGAAGCAGGGGGCTCAGCAGGCTCTGTGGGTGCCACACCTGTTTGCTCACCAACCTCAGAGTTATCAGGGATCTCCTCTGGACCCCACTTCTCAGACACCAAGTAATAATTGACCTAAAACAACAAAGCAGCCAGTGATTTTACCAACAAAGTGGACTTATTTGGGAACAGCAAAGAACTGCAATTGGGGACATGCAATCTATGGAGAACCACAGGCAAGTCTGGAGAACATAGGAGAGAAACCGTTCTTTCCTAGAGGAGAAGGGGGAGTTGGGAAGGGCTGTTATAAATGAAGAATCCATTGGAGGAAGCTGGGATTTCAAAGTGTAGTGGTTTATCATTGGCTGAGTTGTGACAGTCTCTCATTGGTTGGACTATTGCCAGGCAAGGAGAAAGCCTTCTTTCCTCCTGCTGAGTAGCAAAGTAATCTTCTTCCCGTTGGAGATGCAGAGGTACCATCTCTTTCTGTTGCAGAATTGACACTGAGGGGTAAGGCATGAGAGCGTGTCTTTCTAGCCTCCGCAGTCCACTGTAAATAAGGTTCTATTCATCAGTTTTCTCAGCTGCTGTATCAGTAAGCTCAGCAGGCATGTATTGTCTCATCATAAACACTTCGTAAACTGGGGGCTGCCCCACTGGCTGGGTTTGTTGTTGCTGTGCTTTTAGTTTCCTTGGTCTTAGGGGCCCAAAAGCACAGGGCACTTCATCTGTTTCACTGTCAATCACCAAAACAGCCTCCCCTTCATGCTCTTCATTTTCTCAGAGGTCCCACCTTGGCTTTGTCACAAGTGCTCCAACCTTAATCTGAGGCAGCTTGCACACTCCTAGCTTTGCAAAACAGCACACTCAATTCTCAGTTCTCCAACTGAGCATCCTGTTCTCTACCACCTTGTCCATTAGCCCCAAGGTAGCAGGGTGGTGGACAATCTCACATCCTTCTCTAACCTCAGCTCTTCCTCCAACTTCTGGCTCAAGTTTCAGCATCTAGTTGGGCCTCAGTGGCCAGCCCCCAGCAGCAGCCATTCATCTCCCTTTTCCGCTGAAGTGCACTCTAAATTGTTCCTCAAACATATTATACCAGATGGTGTTTTCAGGACATCTCTGTATTCACACAGAGGTCCATAAGCATCTAACATATGGGCCACTCCTCCCCACCAAGAGGTCAACAGCCAATCTGAAATTTCCTGGAAGATGCCTCTTTCCTAAGGCCCATTTCTTCAGTCTCCTGGCTGGCTAACCAATTGTTGTTTTCTAGCCTCTGGAATTCCTCAAGTGAAATCTGAAACCAGTCCTTGAAGATAGAGGGTAAGAAGAGATGGGAGGAAGAGGTAGACCACTCCAGAAGGGTAGGTGGCAAGCTTGATAAGCAAGGGAACTTACATATGAGCTTATCAGGGGTGGCTGCAGAGATTAGATCTCTGCAGCCACCCACCAGAATCCTACAGTGTATGTGTGTGAGTGTGTTCAGTTACTCAGTTGTGACCAACTCTTTGTGACCCCATAGACTGCAGCCCACCAGGCTCCTCTGTCCATGGATTTTATACAGAGGCCTTAATGGGGTACAGTCAGATATATCATCCAGAGGGTCTCAAGAATGCATTACTCTCTCAAGGTTGTGTCTAGAAGTGACTTGAAGTAAGAAAAGAAGGAGGGGCTTCCCTGGTGGCACTGTGGGTGGGAATCCTCTTACTAATGCAGGGGACGTGGTTTCGATCCCTGGTCTGGGAAGATCCCCCATTCCACAGAGCAAGTAAACCTGTGTGCTGCAACTGCTGAACTCTCGCCCTAGGGCCCACCTGCCACAACTACTGAGGCCAACTTGCCTAGAGCCTGTGCTCCACAAGAAGAGGAGCTAGCTACCTCAAGGAGAAGCCTGTTGTAGGGCCCGCTTGCCACAACTAGAGAAAAGCCCACACAAAGCAACAAAGACCCAGTGCAGCAAAAAATAAATAATTTTTTTAAAAAGAAAAAGTGTGCAGGATATACATTTCAAGGATAAAAGAAGGGATATGGAGCCTCCAGCTGCCATGGTCCAGCTCTCAGGCCAACCTGTGGTCACATCCTTTGAAGGAGGAAACAGAACAGGCTCTATCTTGGGCTGGACTGTGGACTTTGAGCTATATGCCCAGTATCTATGGAAATGACATACCAACTGGAAAACCAGGCCCCCAGAAGGAAGAGCCCCAGGGCTCTCTATCACCTAAAAGAATACCCTAATTATCTGTGTAACCAAATAGAATCATACATTCTATTATGCTTATTGGGGATTGACCACAAGCCTATTGATAATTGTCCACTGTTAACTACCTAGGTTTAAGGCATATAAATCACAGATTGACTTTGATTGTATCTTTCTTTTTCCTTTGTTCAGACTAGTTTCAGGGAATTTGGGGAGGTGGGTTTAGGCACGTACGCTTAAGATATATAAGGTTTTCATAAAAACTGGTCAAGGTCCTTGGCTAAGAGGAGACTCTGCCTTGGGCCCACCAGTGTAATAAACTGCACTCCACTATCTGTATTGTCCTTCTGAGTGAGTTTGTTTCCTGGAACTCGTGGCTACAACATTTGGTGCATTGGCTGGGAAACTCCTCACTTTGAAGAGACAAGTCCCATTTGGGACTACTCCGAGGCCTTGTGGCTTGAATTTTCTAGAGGGGGAAAGGCGCCTCCCCCTTCTGGAAGGATTCTGCTTCTCAACGCCTGGACCTTTCACGTTAGCAGGTAGTGGACGGCAGCAGGGGAACTGAGCGCTCAGATGAGGAGGAACCTACCCTGCAGGGAGGAAGAGGGGGCCTGATCACCCCCCTGGAAGGGACTGGAAGGGGCTGAAGGAGGAAACAGACAGAGCTGGACTCCATCTTAGGCCAGGCTGCGAACATTGGACTACACGCACGGTCACCCTCCCAGTGGACTCTGAACTTTGTGCCCGGTGTCTATAGAAATGGTATACCAACGGAAAACCAGACCCCCCCCGGGTAAAACAGCCTTAGGACTTGTACTTGGGCTCTCCGTGGCCTAAAAGAATATGCTAATTATCTCTGTAACAGAACAAAGTCATAAATTCCATTATGTTTATCAGGATATGACCACAGGCCTATTGATAAATGTCCACTGTTTATCTAGTCTTATGACACATGAATCATGGGTTAACTTTGATTGTATCTCTCTTTTACCTTGTCCAGACTAGTTTCAAGAATTTGGGGAGGTGGGTTTGAGCAAGTACACTTAGGGTATATAACATTTTCACAAATGCTGGTCGAGGTCCTTGGCTAAGAGGAGACTCTGCCTTGGGCCCGCCAGTATAATAAACTGCATTGTCCTTTTGAGTGAGTTTGTTTCCCAGAACGCGTGGCTACAACAGAGCGGGGACCCACAGGAGCCTGGAATAGGCAGGCGGCGATTGCTTGGTACACAGGTCGATGAGCGTGTTAGGGCTTAGGAAGGGAATTTGTGAAGGTCATTTAGGAGGTGTGTCCACGCTGCCTCGGGGAAAATTATTACCAAGCAATCGCCAGGGGATTTTTAAGATAGGAAACTGGTCCTTGTATGCTCCTATTCTGCCCTCCCCCAGGAGATGTCCCATCTACTGTGAAATTCTTGACCCCTCGAAATTGTCAGGCTAGGAGGGGGATACATAAGTGAGTATGAATTGGCTTTTCCGGAGATAGCCTGGGACATGGGATATTTAACTCATCTGTGTTTTCATCCACACCTTATCAAGCCCACCAAGGCAGAACAGACTTTAAGGGAGAAACAGTCTTGGACCACGTGGTGTTCTGGTTCGGTCATGCTGACCAGCAGGTGGAGACACACAGATCCCCCTTCTCCCTCTGGGATCTGGCAGGATTTGGACGAGGATTACCTGCCCCCCCACTCCCACACTGGATGATGACGCACCTGCCACCCAGTGCTCCACCAGGACCAGAGGCCGCCTTAATGCCCGATCCAGGGCCAGGTGAAGTTCCTGCAGCAGCCGCTGCTCCTCCGCCAGCTCTCCCAGAGGTCTTAGAGCTGCCACCTCGGCAAACTCCGATCCTGGTGGTAGAAGCCTGTGGCCAACACTTCCAGGATCCGGCTCCAGTTAAACCGCCCAAGCTATACCCACCTCTCCCAGTGAGTACTGACAGGAAGGGGAGGGAGATGTCGGAATTAAGCAGAGACTGCGCTCTGCCAGAGAGCTGGAGGGAACGAAAGAAAACAGACAAGAGATTTGCAATGCTAGCTGCTGCCCTGGGAAAGTCTATCTTGGGCCCTCCAGAAAACCTCCTCTGCCCCAGGGACAAGACAGTCTTTCAACTGGTCCCAGTGGAGGCCTCGGGCCCCGTTACAGCCAAACCAGTGTGCTTGGTGCCGAGGTATTGGCCACTGGAAAAATGAATGCCCTAAGGCAAGGAAGGAAGAGGAAGCTCCTGCAGTTGTGGGGCTTGCTGACTTGGAAATTAAATAGGGCTGCCGGGGCTCAGAGATATTAGGTCCCCGAGAGCCCATGGTAACCTTAAAAGTGGGGGACCAAACACTTCTGAGTGTCCAGTACCCCTGTTGGGAAGAGACTTGCTCTCCAAACTAGGAGCACAAGTGACTTTCTCCCCTGAGGAGAGGCCCACCTTCCGGATGGGCACTATGACTTATTTGCTCTCTCTCAATACCCCCCAAGATGAGTGGAGTTTGCATGAGCCTCCGAAGGAAGAACCGGGTGGGCCGAAAGAGCATGAGAGAGAGCTAACTCAGTTATTCCCTGAGGTCTGGGCAGAAGACAACCCCACCCCCCCCAGCCTCCCGAGGCTGGGTAAACATCAAGCCCCAGTGATAATAGAACTCAAGCCAGGCACCATCCCAGTTAGAAAGCACCAGTACCCACTACCGATAGAGGCCTGGGCCGGCATACTACCCCACATCAATAGGTTGAAACTAGCGGGCATTCTGGTAGAGTGCCAGTTGGCTTGGAATACGCCAATCCTGCCAGTCAAAAAGGAAGGAGGACAGGACTATAGGCCTGTACAAGATCTCAGGCTAGTCAGCCAGGCTACCGTGACTTTACACCCCACCGTTCCAAACCCCTATACCTTACTTAGCCTCCTCCCCCCGAGGACTAAAGTTTATACTTGCCTAGATCTCAAGGATGCCTTCTTCTGCATATGCCTTGCCCCAGCGTCACAGTCCATCTTTGCCTTTGAATGGGAAGATCCATTCGGGAGCACCAAACAACAGCTCACTTGGACTTCCCCACAAGGGTTTAAGAAGTCCCCAACCATCTTTGGGGAAGCGTTGGCTTCTGACCTGGACTCTTTCCAGCTGGAAAAGTACAGATGTTGGCTCCTACAATACGTGGATGATCTGCTGCTGGCTTCCAAGACCAAGGAAAAGTGCTGAAAAGGAAAAAAAGCTCTGCTCCAGCTGCTGATGGAAGCAGGTTACTGGATGCCGAAGAAGGCACAGATCTGCAAGGAAGAGGTAAAGTATCCGGGGTTTGTTTTAAAGAAAGGTACAAGGTTCCAGACCCTAATTGGGTCATATATACTGATGGCACTAGCCTGATAAAACAAGGACAACAGCTGTCATGTTAGCCAAAACGGAAGGGGCCATAAAGACTGAAAAGAGATGGTGGGAATTGCCAAGTGGCAAATTATTGGTACCAGAGGTAGTGGCACACACTCTGGTAAGCCAAACACACCAAGCAACCCACCTAGGCCATGCTGCCTGCTTACAGGTTAATGCTGCCTCTCAGCACAGACAAAAACCTCCGGGTATTCAGCTGAAAGATACGCTGCCCTTTGAACACCTGAGAGTGGCCTTCATTGAAATGAAACCTCACTGACACTACCGTTACCTGCTGGTCATGGTGTATATGTTCTCGGGATGGGTAGAAGCTTTTCCTGCTTGGACTGAAAGAGCACCAGAAGTAGCCTGGTGCCTGCTTACAGAAATAGTTCCCAGATTTAGATTTCCTACCAACGTTGGATCAGACAGTGGCCTGGCTTTTGTAGCTGATTTAGTAAAACAAGTAAGCAAAACTTTAAACATCAAATGAAAACTACACACTGCATATAGGCCCAGAGTTCTGGGATGGTGGAAGGAACCAACCGGACACCTAAAGAGACTCTCCAAGTGGATCATAGAGACTGACTCCTCCTGGGTGGACTTGCTTCTGACAGCTCTGCTTAGACTCAGGATGACCCCACGGTCCCAAGGCTATTCTCTGTAAGGAAGCATTTAACAGGAAGCTTCCTGTGTGCTGTTTTCAGTCTTGCATAAATCCTATGTTCCTTAACAGCCCCTGAATGCAGGTGCCAGAGGGCTGGCAAGCCAGCTCTCGGGAATAATAGGAATTTATGTATCTCATTGGTATGGAAAGTAGCCTTTCCATACGGTGAAAAGTAGCCATTTACAACTCTCTTCCCTTCTGATATGGAAAGTAACTTTTACAATCCCCTCTCTTGAGAATGATTCTAGCCTCAGGCTTCCTGGATAACTTGTAAGATTTTTTGATCCCTATCTGCTGAAAAAGCTATCTTGTAAGACAGTATATATATGCCCACAATATGTTGAATAAATGCCCTGTTCCATCAGAACATTGGCCCCCGTGTCTTTCTTCATTTCTCTCTCTCTCTCTCTTTCAGGCTGCTTCCACGGAGCACAGGTGTCCTCTATGTCTACTTACTTGCCCAGGCTTTCAAGACCTCCTCGAGAGGGTGCCCTGTGCCTACATAGACGGTGCTAACTCTTTGTCTAGAGTTATATTGACATACTATGTAAACCAGGGAATATCAGCCTCTTTTCTTCCTTCTTTCACTTTCTTATTGTCGACACTGTACCCCCAGGTTCCAGTCCATTAAAGGACCATAACAATTCTCCATATGAAATTGTGTATGGGAGGCCCCCTCCCATAATAAAACAGGTGTCAACAAATTTGCCTCAGGTAAGGGGAGATAGGATTTCCCAGCAGATGGAACTACATAATGTAATAAATCAGGTAACTAAGTTTGTACAAGAAAGGGTGCCATTACCCCTTGGGGCACAGATTCATAAGTTTACGTTTGGTGACCAAATATGGGTCAAAGGTTGGAAATATGATTTACTAGCCCCTTGGTAGAAGGGCCCTTATATTATTCTAACTACCCCTACTACAGTTAAAGTTGCAGGTATTGCCCCTTGGATCCGTTGTATGAGGGTGAAGAGAGCATACCACGCACACCCAGAAAACGCTGAGTGGACTACACAGAGGGACCCCTATGACCCTCGAAAGACTAAGACCATCCTTAAGAAGAAGGAAAAGAAGATCCCGGATGAGCCCCTTCAGGATGAAGCTGCATGATACGCCAACTTCCACAATACCTCCAACTGTTGGGTATGTGGGGCTATGCCTCTGTCTGTGACGGATGGACTTCCCTGGTGGCTGTCACCGCTCTGCCAAAGAGATTTTAAACCACTCTGCTCTTTTCTGGGACACAATCATAATCTCTCCCTGCTCTCTTGATGTAAGCCAGGCCTACAGTCAATAGACTTGGGTCATGGGGTTACATATTATGTAAACACCAGTTTCATAAAAGTAACAGAAGTGGTAATTCAAAATAAAATGGTTTTGGACATGTTCACAGCTGCTCGAGGAGGGACTTGTGCTATAATTAAGGTTGAATGTTGTGTATATATTCCTGATTTATCTGGCAATGTATCAGCTGCTTTAGATGTCATGAAAAACCAGGTAAAAGCAATGTCGAACATTCCTTTCTGGACTTCGGTACTATCTTGGGTGAAGGGTGATTGGCTGAAAATTAATTTACCATTGTCAAAGTTGCCTTGATAGTTCTGTTCTGTGGACCTTGCATTTTACAATGTATTATGAACTTTGTAACCCAAAGGTTGGTGTGGTTCTCCCAAACTGGTGGTCGGAGAGCGAGGTTGCAATATATCCTTATGAATGATGCTCATACTATGAGTTAAGAGCATCAAGAGGGGGGAATGAAGGAGGAAACAGAACAGGCTCTATCTTGAAAGCAGGACTCCATCTTGGGCCAGATTGTGGACTTTGAGCTATATGCCCAGTATCTACGGAAACAACATACCAACTGGAAAACCAGGCCCCTGGAAAGAAGAGCCCCAGGGCTCTCCATCACCTAAAAGAATACCCTAATTATCTGTGTGACCGAATAGAATCATACATTCTATTATGCTTATTGGGGAATGACCACAAGCTATTGATAATTGTCCACTGTTAACTACCTAGGTTTAAGGCATATAAATCACGGACTGACTTTGATTGTATCTTTCTTTTTCCTTTGTTTAGTCTAGTTTCAGGGAATTTGGGACGGTGGGTTTAGGCACGTACACTTAGGGTATATAAGGTTTTCACAAAAACTGGTCGAGGTCCTTGGCTAAGAGGAGACTCTGTCTTGGGCCCGCCGGTGTAAGAAACTGCACTCCACTATCTGCATTGTCCTTCTGAGTGAGTTTGTTTCCGGGAACGCGTGGCTACAACACCTTTCAGTGACCTCTTGCAACAAGGAACATGGTTTCAACACCCACAGTCAGCCCTGGGCCCGAGAAAGGGGTGCTGATTGAACTATGGACCCAGGAAAATGTCCATGGCAGGTGGAGGACACTCTGGAGTTGGTGCACCTTACAGAAGAGGGATGATAACCTGATGGAACAGGGAACCAAGGAAGGAGCTGGAAGGAGCAGGAAAGAAAGCAAGAACAACTGCGACATGCTCAGAGGGACAAGAATCCACTCGGGGGCAGGAAATAGATTAAATTCTGAATTCCTCTCTAGGGAAAGCAAGAGCCAAGGAGACACATATCCTGTGGGACCCAGTGATCCCATTTCAAGGAACTGAATCAAAGGAAAGAATTCAAATGAATCCAAAACTTATCATCAAACAATGACAAAGATGAACTCTCACAGGTAGTCAGAGTCAGGCACCAGACATTGAGCTAAACACTTAAAAAATAAGTTTTTATTTATTTGTCTACATCAGGTCTTAGTTGTGGCACGTGGGCTTGCTAGTCGTGGTGTGTGGGTTTAGTTGTGCCCACATATGTGGGACTTTAGTTCCCTGACTAGGGATCGAACTCACGTCCCCTGCATTGCAAGGTGAATACATAACTACCAGGGAAGACCCTGAGCTAAACAATTTTGATATGTTGATTTATTTCATTCTCATAATGACTTGGGATGGAGTTGATATAACGCCCATTCTATAAGAAAGCACATTCTCAGCAAGATGAAGTAGTTGGTCCAGAGGCAAGACAGAATTTAAGGTCAGGTCTGACTACTAAGGGCTTCCCTCATGGCTCAGTGGCAAAGAATCTGCCTGCCAATGCAGGAGACGGGGATTCGATCTCTGGGTCTGGAAGATCCCCTGGAGAAGAAAATGGCAACCCACTCCAGTATTTTTGCCTGGGAAATTCCATGGACAGAGGAACCTGGCCAGCTACAATCCGTAGGGTCACAAAAGAGTCAGACACTGAAGGAGGAAACAGACAGAACAGGCTCAGTCTTGAAAGCAGGACTCCATCTTGGGCCGGACTGTGGACTTTGAGCTATAACCCCAGTATTTATGGAAACGACATACCAACTAGAAAACCAGGCCCCAGAAGGAAGAGCCCCAGGGCTCGTACCTAGACTCTCCGCTGCCTAAAAGAATAACCTAATTATCTGTATAACTGAATAGGATCATACATTCTATTATGCTTATTGGGGTATGACCACAGGCCTATTGATAATTGTCCACTGTTAACTACCTAGGCTTAAAGCATACAAATCACGGGTTAACTTTGATTGTATCTTTCTTTTCCTTTGTTCAGACTAGTTTCAGGGAATTTGGCGAGGTAGGTTTGGGCACGTACACTTAGGGTATATAAGGTTTTCACAAAAACTGGCCGAGGTCCTTGGCTAAGAGGAGACTCTGCCTTGGGCCCACCTGTGTAATAAACTGCACTCAACTATCTGCATTGTCCTTCTGAGTTAGTTTGTTTCCCGGAACGCGTGGCTACAACAACACGACTTGGCGACTAAACAACAACTGACTCCTAAGCAGCACCTTCCAGGGCAGTGCTTCTCACCCTCAGCATTGTTCAGACCCAGCACCCGCTCTGGTGGTGGGGCTGACCTCCTGTGTATTACAGGATGTTGAACATCATCAGCCTTGGTCTCCACTTGCTAGATGCCAGTGCATTTCCTTCCCCACTTGTTGATAGCTTAGGGTGAATGATGTCGGATTCATGATCGAAGAAGATTTAGCTTCTGGACCAGGGACGAGGCTTGATTCTTGGAGCTTTTTGTATAGCAAAATTTCATTAAAGTATAACAGAGATAGGGAAAGCTTCTGAAACAGACATCAGAAGGGGACAGAAAGAGTGTTCCCTTGCTAGTTTTTAGCACGGTGTTTTATGTCTGTTAGAAAGCTATTAATCAGATGAGAGACACCTCAAGGCTGAGGGAGTTTCACCAGTCCCCTCTCCCACAATAGATAGGATGGCACAAGGTGTGTCATCCCCCAGCCATAAAACAATTGACAGGAATACTAGTTTGTTGAGCCATTATCAGCCCAAGATCTGAGAAAAGAAAAAAGTTAGTCTTAGGTGGAACCATTTTGAAGAAAGGTAAATTCTAAAGAAAACACATACTTTCATTAACATAGCTTAAGAAAAACATTACCATAAGAAAAACACATTGGTTAGCTCAAGGCAGGATGTCTACCACTTGCAGTTTATTTCCTCCTGCCGCTTGGGGACCTCTGGCCTTCCTGCCTGTTATCCACTCATCATGACAACCAAAACCCTCTCCAGCCATTGCAAATAGGAGTAGAATCGCCACTGGGCCAGAACCTTCCTACAAGCATGGCAATGTCTTCTGCCGCCCACACATGGCCATTCGGAACTGTCCCAAAGAAAGGTGTCTTGTCAATGCAGTGAAATACCTGTGTAGTTTCATAAACAGAAACAAAGCAGTTAAGTGAAGGAAGCAGGATTGTGGATGACCTTCCTGTCCTTTATGGCATCTGTTTCTTTAATGTCTTACATTATCCTCCTAATATTAACCACGAAAAGAAAAATCACCCACAGAGATTTCCCAGCACTCCAGTCATTAGGACTCAGCACTTTCACTGCTGACAGCCCAGGTTCAGTTCCTGGGCTGATAATATGAACATGTGCTGCTGCTGCTGCTAAGTCGCTTCAGTCGTGTCCCGCTCTGTGCGACCCCATAGACGGCAGCCCACCAGGCCTCTGGGATTCTCCAGGCAAGAACACTGGAGTGGGTTGCCATTTCTTCTCCAATGCATGAAAGTGAAAAGTGAAAGTGAAGTGGCTCAGTCGTGTCCGACTCTCCGCGATCCCATGGACTGCAGCCCACCAGGCTCCTCCGTCCATGGGATTCTCCAGGCAAGAATACTGGAGTGGGTTGCCATTGTCTTCTCTATAAACATGTGATTCATAAATAAATAAATGAAGGAGAAGAGACAAATCCCCAAGGCAGAAGAATTCCAAACAATTTACACAAATGATCCACCCTCGAGGAAGTGGAATATGACTCCCATGCTTTAGTTGTGTGCTAAGTCGCTTCAGTCGTGTTTGACTCTTTGCGACCTTATGGACTGTAACTTACCAGGCTCCTCTGTCCATGGGTTTCTCCAGGCAAGAATGCTGGAGTGGGTTGCCATGTCCTCCTCCAGGGGATCTTCCCAACCCAGGGATCAAACCCATATCCCTTTGTTGTAGCCACGAGTTCTGGGAAACAAATTCACTCAGAAGGACAATGCAGATAGTGGAGTGCAGTTTATTATACCAGCGGGCCCAAGGCAGAGTCTCCTCTTAGCCAAGGACCCCAACCAGTTTTTGTGAAAACCTTATATACCCTAAGTGTACGTGCTCAAACCCACCTTCCCAAATTCTCTGAAAAGAAAGATACAAAGTTAACCAGTGATTTGTGTGCCTTAAACCCATGATTCATGTGCCTTAAGTCTAGGTAGTTAACAGTGGAAAATTATCAATAGGCCTGTGGTCATACTCCAATAAGCATAATAGAATTTATGACTCTATTCAGTTACACAGATAATTAGGGCATTCTTTTAGGCAGGGAGAGTCTAAGTACGAGCCTTGGGGCTCTTCCGTCCGGGGGTCTGGTTTTCCAGTTGGTATGTCGTTTCCATAGATATTGGGGATATAGCTCAAAGTCCACAGTCCGGCCCAAGATGGAGTCCTGCTTTCAAGACAGAGCCTGTTCTGTCTGTTTCCTCCTTCATCTTGGGTCTCCTGCGTTGGCAGTGGTTCTTGACCACTAGCACCACCTGAGGAGCCCTTAGGTGTGGGCTGTAAATAGTGACTTCCTTCCAGATGGTACAGCACAGAAAGGGAAGAAGGTAACTTTATGGTACAGACCCCTGACTGACACCCAGGTGATCAAGGTCAATGCCACAGTGACAACCCACACTGACAGCACGTGCCCTGGACACACGTGTGATGAGAAAGACTCTTATCCTCTATGGTCCTTCTCTGCAAAGCCTAGCCCAACCATGAGAAAAACACCAGAAAAATCCCAAGTGAAGGCAACTCTGCAGAACACCTGACTCCAAACACTCAAAGTCATCAAACCCAAGAAAGCCTGAGAACAGGCATAGAGAATAGGCTTGTGGACATTGGGACGGGGGTTGGGGGGAAGGAGAGGGTGAGGTGAATAGCAGAGTAGCGGGGAAACATGTACACTACCATATGTAAAATAGATAGCCAGTGGGAATTTGCTGTATGACTCAGGGAGCTCAAACCAGTGCTGTGTGACAACCTAGAGGGGTGGGATGGGGCGGGAGATTGGAGGGAGGCTCCAGAGGGAGGAGACATATGTATACCTGTGGCTGATTCGTGTTGACATATGGCAGAAACCATCACAATATTATAAAGCAATTATCCTTCAATTTAAAATAAATTTTTTTAATTAAAAAAATAAAAAAGCTTAGAAACTGTCTGAGCAGCCCAGAGGAGCCTAAAGAGACATGAGGACAAAATGTCATGTGGGGATCCTGGGGAAGGAAAAGAACATTAGGGAAAAACTGAGAAGATACGAATAATGCATGGACTTCAGTTAATAATACTGTTATCAGGACTTCCCTGGCAGTCCAGCAGTTAAGACTTTGTCTTCCAATGCAGGGGGTGTGGCTTTGATCCCTGACTGGGGAGCTAAACTCCCAAATGCCTGGTGGCCAAAAAACCAAAAAGAGACCAGAAGCAATAATGAATCAAATTCAACAAGGCTTTTAAAAAGGTCTATATAAAAAAAATTTTTTTTCCTATGGCTGATTCATGTTGAGGTTTGACAGAAAACAACAAAATTCTGCAAAGCAATTATCCTGCAATTAAAAAGTAAATAAATTAAAAAAAAATTTTAAATAAAACTGTTATCAATCACTACTGCTGCTATAACTGTAACATATGTACCATACAGATGTAAGATAGAGCAGGGAAAATGGGCTGTGGGGTTTATGGAATGTTTTTTACTATCTTTGCTGTATTTCTGCAAACAAAAGTAAAATGATTCTTCAAAAACTAAAACAGGTAAAATTAGAATGCTGGAATAAATATTTTCTTTTGCCCAGAGTCCCACCTGGAGGCGGGGCTGCATACATACACAGTCTTGGCCTCTACCTGAAATCATGGTCCCAAGCTGACCCTTCCAACCCCAAGTTTGAAGGTCACTACAGTGGGGCACAATGTTAGCTTGCCAAGATTTCTGTCTTTGCACCTGGAGTCCTCGCCCTGGAGGGAGGCCCTACTGGTGACACACGAGCTCCCCCTGGGCCTCCTCAGCAAGACAGTCTTTGATCCCTTGTCATTTGGTTGCTAAGTGGCTTTAATGAAGGGGCTTCTAGGCAGAGGAATGTCCAACTGGAGACCTCGACCCCTGGCCTTGGGCCCATGCGCCATCTGACCCAGCTGACCGCAAACACTGTGAATGGCTGTTGTAGCAGAATCTGGGTGGTGGTCAGGCTACGCCTGGAGAAGCCACAGGAAAGCACACAGTTGTCTTCCAGCAACAGGAAGTCTGTTATCTTCCGGCAACAGGAAGTCTGTAATCAGGCCAATCTCCAGCAGGAAGCTCTTGTTCCCTTGGTCATATGGAAGAGAGATCAGTGCAGCCTGAGTGTCCTGGAACGTCACTCCAGAGTTCAACCCCCTTTAGAAGTCTCTCCCCAGATGCCCCCCCGCCCAGGCCCTTTGGGTTCAGAGTGTCCAAAGTGGACCTGATCGTCTTTCCTCAAAATGTACTCCTTACTCTGGGGCCATGTTTCCATGTTACCCACCTCTCTTTCCCTGAGCCACATGCCAGCCCTCATATCCATTGAATGCCTTTGCTGTTGCTGCTGTTGTTTAGTGGCTAAGTCATGTCCCTCTCTTTTGCAACCCCATGGACTGCAGCCCACCAGGCTCCTTTGTCCATGGGATTTTCCATACCTACTGAAGGTCAAAGACGGGCACAATAAAAGAGAGAAACAGTATGGACCTAACAGAAGCAGAAGATGTTAAGAAGAGGTGGCAAGAACACACAGAAGAACTATACAAAAAAGGTCTTAATGACCCAGATAACCACGATGGTGTGATCACTCTCCTAGAGCCGGGAATCCTGGAATGTGAAGTCAAGTGGGCCTAGAAAGCATCACTATGAACAAAGCTACTAGAGGTGATGGAATTCCAGCTAAGCTATTTCAAATCCTAAAAGATGATGTGTGAAAGTGCTGCACTCAATATGCCAACAAATATGGAAAATTCAGCATGGCCACGGGACTGGAAAAGGTCAGTTTTCATTCCAATCCCAAAGAAAGGCAATGCCAAAGAATGTTCAAACTACCCCACAATTGTGCTCATTTCACATGTTAGCAAAGTAATGCTCAAAATTCTCCAAGCCAGGCTTCAATGGTACATGAACCGAGAAATTCCAGTTGTCTAAGTTGGATTTAGAGAAGGCACAGGAACCAAAGATCAAATCGCCAACATCCATTCAGTTCAGTTCAATTCAGTTCAGTCGCTCAGTCGTGTCCGACTCTTTGCGACCCCATGAATTGCAGCACGCCAGGCCTCTCTGTCCATCACCAACTCCCGGAGTCTACCCAAACCCATGTCCATCGAGTCGGTGATGCCATCCAACCATCTCATCCTCTGTCGTCCCCTTCTCCTCCCACCCCCAATCCTACCCAGCATTAGGGTCTTTTCCAATGAGTCAACCCTTCGCATGAGGTGCCCAAAGTATTGGAGTTTCAGCTTCAACATCAGACCTTCCAATGAACATCCAGGATTGATCTCTTTTAGGATGGATTGATTGGATCTCCTTGCAGTCCAAGGGACTCTCAAGAGTCTTCTCCAACACCACAGTTCAAAAGCATCAATTCTGCGGCACTCAGCTTTCTTCACCGTCCAACTCTCACATCCATACATGACCACTGGAAAAACCATAGCCTTGACTAGACGGACTTTTGTTGGCAGAGTAATGTCTCTGCTTTTAAATATGCTATCTAGGTTGGCCATAACCTTCCTTCCAAGGAGTAAGTGTCTTTTAATTTCATGGCTGCAGTCACCATCAGCAGTGATTCTGGAGCCCACAAAAATAAAGTCTGACACTGTTTCCACTGTTTCCCCATTTATTTCCCATGAAGTGATGGGACCAGATGCCATGATCTTAGTTTTCTGAACGTTGAGCTTTAAGCCAACTTTTTCACTCTCCTCTTCACCTTCATCAAGAGGCTCTTTAGTTCCTCTTCACTTTCTGCCATAAGGGTGGTGTCATCCGCATATCTGCGGTTATTGATATTTCTCCCGGCAATCTTGATTCCAGCTTGTGTTTCTTCCAGCCCAGTGTTTCTCATGATGTACTCTACATATAAGTTAAATAAGCAGGGTGACAATATACAGCTTGACGTACTCCTTTTCCTATTTGGAATCAGTCTGTTGTTCCATGTCCAGTTCTAACTGTTGCTTCCTGACCTGCATACAGGTTTCTCAAGAGACAGGTCAGATGGTCTGGTATTCCCATCTCTTTCAGAATTTTCCACAGTTTATTGTGATCCACACAGTCAAAGGCTTTGGCATAATCAATAAAGCAGAAATAGATGTTTTTCTGGAACTCTCTTGCTTTTTCGATGATCCAGTGGATATTGGCAATTTGATCTCTGGTTCCTCTGCCTTTTCTAAAACCAGCTTGAACATCTGGAAGTTCACGGTTCACGTATTGCTGAAGCCTGGCTTGGAGAATTTTGAGCACAACATCCATTAGATCATAGGAAAAGGGAGAGAATTTCAGAAAAATGTCTGCTTCTGCTTCATTGACTATGCTAAAGCCTTTGATTGTGTGGATTACAACAAACTGTGGAAAATTCTTAAAGAGATGGGAATACCAGATCACCTTACCTGCCTCCCGAGAAACTTGTATGCAGGTTGTTGACTAAAAAAAAAAAAAAAAAAATGTATAACTTGAGATGCAGGGAGCCAGCACACGAGATCCCACCCATGACAGAATCATGAGGAGAAGACCTGACGAGCAGAGCAACTCAGGCCTCAGGGATTCTCGGAAGGCTGCCTCACGCTCACCTTAAATATGATATCTATCTTTCTGATGCTTCCTATAATAAACCTCTTCTTATTTTCCGTGACTTAGGCAGAAGGCCTTTCCTGTTCTCTCCCCAAATAAATCAGTATGAAACCTTAATCGACGGAGCCCCCAAATGGTGACACCCTATAAGATTATCTAAGATATAGAGTATTTTAATCTAAACTCCCCTTGCTAGCATTTTAGTTTGTTTAATAAATGTACCTGTGCCTTTGGAGCTAATGTGCATGACTGCTCCTTAACAATAAACAACATTGAGAGCCTGAATGCACAAAAAGCCCCAGTGGGCACAGAACCCCTCGTGGGGGAGAAAGCCTATTGGAAAATATAAAAAATATTACTTTATGAAACTGTTATTTAGTCTATATTTACTTGCTATGTTTTTGCTCTTAACTTGCTTAGCCTACATAATAAAAATATAATAGTTAAAGATTTATATGAATAAAAGTTTAGCCTTAGTACAAATAATAGGACAATTGTTGATTTAACTGAAGATTCTTGCTTAGAGCTGACCTTTGTGCTACATTGTTTCAGCTTGCTGTACCATGACTTTATGGGACCACATTATTTTCTGTTAGGCTCAAGGCGCAAGATAGATTACAGAAAACAGGTTTCACTTTGAAACCTTTGAGTTGATGAATTCTTTCTTTGTCATAATCTGCTGTGCCTGTATTCTTTAAAAAATGTAACTCTGGTACCTTCTGTGCCTGATATAAAAGTGTTCTGGCTGATCAACCCTTATCAATAAAGAGTCACAAGATGTTAGCAGGCCTCCAGGCCAGAAGATGATGTAAACAAAATAAAACTTTTGTAACTAAGATATACAAACGGTATCCTGGATTCGATGAGGGTCAAAAAACTGCTGACCCATTGAGCTGATTTGGCATGACTCTACATTTTACATTTGTTTCTATGTACAACTAAAGATATAAAAGCTGCCTTGAAAACAATAAAGTCAGGAGACACCAGGAGACACTAAGACTTGCTGTGTCTTCTCATCCTTTCGCCAATGCCGTCCATCCTGAGGGAATCCCTGGACCAGCTGGAGCAGGACTCCAGCATTGAGAGTTATGAGTTAAGCTTTATTTGGGGCAAAATGAGGACTGCAGCCCAGAGGCAGCATCTCAGACAGCTCTGAGAGACTGCTCCAAAGCGGCAGTGGGAGAAAGTCAATATATAAGGTTTTGGTGAAGGGGGAGTTCAATCCCATAAAACACTCATTTTACAAAATGTTTTTGTTAGTCATGAGGATCTGATGTCACCATGAAGGGATTTAGTGCTTCTCTAGATATGAGGAGATGCAAGGATTGAGATCATAAAATCTGTTCCTGAAAACATTCAACTATCTAAAGATCTGTCCCACTAGATTCCCTGAAGCACAGAGTGCCTCACTCCACCCTGAACTCCCTCGGGGATTGTTGAAGGTCAACAGCTATAGCAGCATGGGGTTCAGTCTCCGTAGAGGCAGAAGGCAAATGCCTTTGTTGTTCAGTTGTTGGCAATCCTCTATGTAGGTGCCAATTTGTAGTTGACACGGCCCCTTTGTGGTCATAAATCTGACCATACTTTGGGGGGCATTTCATGACCATTTTGCCCTGTGTTGCTGGGAAGACTCGTTCCCAGTTCTGAAGGTTTTTGTTGATAGGCCACCCAATGTGCTATTACTGGACTAGGTTTTAATAGTCAAAGATCCCTGGACACCTGTCTTCTAGTTATGGTCCAGAAAAGTATTCCCTTTCGTTATATCTTTTCATACCTAGAGTTAGACTATTACAATCATTGATCATATATCAAGCTATACATTTGATCAGCTGCTTCAAGTCTAGTCATCATTTTCATTGGAGGCTCAGTCATACATTTGGTAATACAAGAAATAATAATCATGTGAAATAAGCAAAATATACATGGTATAGTTAATAACATTAGTGGAATTAAAAGTAAATATTTTAGCCATGAGCCTCCCACACCAAACCAATTTTTTAAAAGATTGTCAAGACTAGGGAATGGGTCACTTAAAGCACCAACCTGATTTTTCATGCGGTTCACCAAATTTGTTACATTAAAGGATTTATCAGGTGTGAAAATATAGCATTCACTTTGAATTATAGCACAGATGTCTCTCCGAGCTACTGTAAGGTGTCAGAGGCCTTGCAGTTTTCTAGCACTGCCTTTCTCATCATAGAGATCTCAGAATTTAATAGGCTAATAGCCTGGTTACTATCATTTAAAGCTTATGAAAGTTGTTAAGGCTTCGATATGGCCAATTACATCCTCTAACTCCATTGAAGGCAGACACACACGCACAGACCCAAAAGCTGCTAAACGTTCATACCAGTAGAATACAGATCTTTGACCCATTGGGATCATACTGTTAGGTAGTTAGAACAGGAAACAGGAGTCCAAAATGGCAGTGGCTAAAAGACAAGGAAAGGAAAAGCCCGAGAAAATAGAACAAAGGAAGGTCAAAAGAAGGTCTGAGGAGCCAAAGGGCCGGGGGTCTCTCTCTCTCTCTCTCTCTTTCTCTCTTTCTCTCTCTCTTCCCCCCACCCCCCTGCATGCTGGTGTGTTCCCCCACTCTCTTCTCTTCGCGTCTTTGGGTCGGCACGTCCTCACGCCTCGAGGATGGATTGTCCTGCTATTTTCTAAATAAAATAGAACTGTAACATGGAGCTGTAACACTGATTTGTCTAAGAGCTATAACACGGTCTGTCCAAGACCCGAGAGCTGTGACCCTCCGAGGGCTTTAATGTCCGTCACTCCAAATCTTTGTTGTGATGAGACAGAACCGAGGAGCACACACTCGCCTGACATCTATGGTGCCGTGACTCAGATTTAACCTGGCTGAAACAACCTCGGTGCGGCCCCTGCAAGGAGGCCAAGCACAACAGGAGCCCAACTCAGTGAAAGCGCCCGCAGTAGAAGCGGAACACGAAGAAAACCCAGCACAAGGGAAGTGACAAGAGGCACATCGTGCTGGAAACCGGGACACCGAAAAACAAAAACGAACGCAGCAGAAAGCTCACGCGGCTCAGCCTCAGATTCCAAAAGCCCTCTGGTTAAGGTAGGAGGCCCTCGCTCCTATGGCTGGAGGGACGAAAAGCTTAATTCCTTTACAATCTATCGTTTCTTGTTTCCTCGAACCCCCGCGAACAGGCGGGCGGCAGTGGGCGCAATTGAGGGACTCTGGAGGGGTTAATCCTCAGTATCCCAAAGGCACTATCTGCTGAGCCCCAGTAGCTGTTACCCAAGCCGGTGGGGGTTCTTCTGTTCTTAATCTTCTCTGTGCCAAGGATGAGGCCAATGAAAACTGTGAGCACAGGTCAGGTATTCAGCAGATTTTCCGGCAGGCTATGAAGGGTATGCCTTGGCACGTTTTTCCCACTGCTTTTTCCTCCTGTCCTTCAGCTGTCTCTCCTGGGACTCGAGCCCGGCCAAAACCCAGGATGCCCGGCTTTAGGACCTAATGAAGCTCAGGCTCTGATGTCTCATTGCAAAAATTCAGTGAGAGACAAAGCGATAGGTAAGAGGTGGATTTGTTAGGCTTCAGAGAGAAGCACACTCTGCAGGGTGTAAGCCATTGCAGAGGGCAAGGGCTTGGGCCATGGAATGCTGGCTTGGCTAGGTTTTGCCAGCGGGGTGAATTCGTATGCTAATGAGCGGGAGGATCATCCCAACCATTGGGGAACCACCCACTCTTCAGTCTTTTGACAGTGACTTGGAGCTATCCTGCCACCTCTGGGTGTGTCTTTTGGCTTACAGATTGAGGATTAAGGTTTACTTGAATTTGACTTGTCATCTTGGACATAATTGATTTTAATTGGTTTATGTTATGCTCTTGTGCTATGTCATTCTTTCAAAGGTTGTGCTCTGCCCCCTTCCCTCCTGTTTCATGCTCCTTTCCTGAGCTCTATCCAGGCCCACAATGTTGCCTCTACAATCTTCTGGAGGGACAACCTGAAAATAGCTGGCCCTTGAGAGGGAAATACTGTATAATGTCCAACCCGTCTAGATATTCAGGCCTTCATCTTCCATGTTTCCTACAACATGTGCAACATCAGCATCTCTCAGTGAACCGGCTAGGGTGGGAGACAGGCACACAATGTCTGCCAGAAGTCCATCAGTTGGCATCCCTTCAAAGCAATTGGGCTTCCAGGGATAATGTTTGCCACTTTGGGAGTTAGCCCTGCAGGCCGTTTGGGCCCAAACCCTTACCACCCTTCTCCTAAACTTACAAACATACCCCTGGATCAAATCTCCACTCCACTTTTATGGAACATCTGGTCTGTTGCCTCTTAACAAATTTGTTCTTAAGCCAATTACTAACTCCTACTATTAGGACCCTGCACCCTTGTAGGCAACGTTGCTCCACCCAGTCTATTATTAAAAACACATTTATGCCCCTAACAGGGCCAGATAACCCACTCCTTTGTCATTACTTCTGTTATTATCTAAAGTGGGTCTATGACAACGAAATGTTTACCATTGGAGACACCCTAACCTGCTCTTATGGAGGACTAGGGGAAGAAATCAGTGACTTACAATCCCTTAGAGTAAGAGGATAAGGTTTATGACTGTTTCACTGTTTCCCAGTCTCAAGGCACAGGCTTGGGTTGCTTTACATCATGATATCTATTCCCATCCACGGACAAACCAGCAATGAGTTAAGATTACAACCCCTTAATCCTACCCAGCACTGGTCACGCTGGAGGCCTTGGGGACGCCTAACTCCAGTCCAGGGGCCCCAGGAGGTCAACCTGCCCTGACCTGCCTAGGGATCTGGTCCTCAAAAGATTGTCACGCCTCGACCTGCCCGGGGATTCAATCTTCAGGAGGCTGTCACGCCTCAGCCTGCCTGGATATCTGCACCCTGACCCGGGGACACCTGGCTCTCAGGTTGCTACAGTACTGGGTAGGATAAGCTTCAGAAAGACTCATCCCTAAGAAAGTCCACCCATGGAAATAGAAGGAAGCCTATTACTTGTGGGACTGTGCCCAGTCTCAACAATAACTCAGGAGCCCAATGAAAACCCCATTGCCTTTCTGGAAAGGCTAAAAGAGGCCCTCCAAAAGTTTACCAATCTGGACTTAGACTCTTACGAGGGACAGGTGATTTTAAAGGACAAATTCCTGTCCCAATGTGCATCAGATATCAGAATTAAGTTACAACAGCTACAGCAGCAGGACCCTGCTGCCTCTTTAGATGAGATGGTCCAGACAGCCACCAATACCTTTTATAACAGAGAACAGGAGAAGGAGGCCAAGGCCCAGCAGAGGGAGAGAAGGAAAGAGACAAGGCATGCCCAGATGCTAGCCGCCCTCCAGGGAAGCCCTATGGCAAACCCCAAGTCCTTGAAGGACAAGGCATGAGACAAATGCCTAATCTGTAGACAGGCAGGGCCTTGGAAAAAAGAGTGTCCAAACCATGACAAGTCTCCTAAAATGGCTTGCTACAAATGCCATCAACTGGGACATTGGGCGGCACTCTGCCCTGGGGACCCAAGAGCCTCAAGGTCAAGCGCCAAGCCTTCCCTCATGATGTTCAATAGGACTGAAGCGGCCTGCTCCAGCCAGCCCCCCTGTCACAGATAACCCTCACGGGGCTGGAGCCAAGGGTGCAACTGGATGTGGCAGGTAGGCCCGAGAATTTCTTGGTTGACACAGGGGCTACCTACTCTGTCCCGATCTCCTACTCCGGAGCCTTCTCCTCCCAAACCTGTACCATTTTGGGTGCTACAGGAAAAACAACTACTGAAAGATTCACCCAAGCACTTCTTTGTTGCTGGGATGGACAAATATTTTCCCACCAGTTTCTGGTGGTCCCTGAGTGGCTCCCTTATTGGGAAGAGATGTACTCACTAAACGGGACCACCCTTGTGATGGGAAGCTTTTCAGCCCCTAGGGCCCTACAGCTCCTGGTTACTACTGAAGAATCCATTACACCTTCTCCAATAGAAAGGGACCAAAAACTATGGGAAGACAAAAGTAACCCCCAGGTGTGGGACCAGAGAATTCCTGGACTGAAGCTGAATCGGTCATCATTGTCCTCTGAGATCCCACTCGGTTTCCTAACTGGAAACAATATCCCCTCAAAAGAGAGGCTCAGGAGAGACTACAGCCTTTAATAAATAAATTCCTTGCTTGTGGGCTATTGGTCCCCAACAGTTCGCCATGTAACACCCCAATCCTGTCAGTAAAGAAAAAGGATGGAACCTGGCAAATGGTTCAAGATCTCCGGATCATAAATGAAGCTGTAGTCCCCCTCCATCCCACAGTACCCAATCCCTATGTAATCTTGGGAGAAATTCCACCCAGTGCCAAGTGGTTTACAGTCTTGGGTCTCAAAGATGTACTTTTTTGCATACCACTGGCTAAAGAATCCCAATATCTTTTTGCCTTTGAGTGGGAGGCCCCAGGAGAAAAACACCAACAGATGACTTGGACAGTATTACCTCAGGGGTTCAGAGATAGCCCCCGCTTGTTTGGACAGGCCATTAGTCGGGATCTCCTAGATCTGGACCTGGGACCTAATGGGAAAATATTACAATATGTAGATGACCTTCTAATCTGCTCTCCAGATGAGAAAAATGCCCCAAAAACATGCAAATCAGGTTCTAAACTTTTTGGCAGAAAGGGGATATAAAGTCTCTCGTGCTAAGGCACAGATGGACGAGACAAAGGTCACTTACCTGGGAGTTCAGATTACACACGGGTCTAGGAGGCTGTCCTCTGATCGGGTACAAGGAATCCTCCAGTTGCCCTCCCCCATGACTCGAAAACAATTGCGAGCTTTCCTGGGGCTAACTGGATATTGTAGAATCTGGATACCCAACTATGGTCTAATTGCCCAGCCCTTATATGAAAGCTTAAAGGGATGGGATGATTCAATCCCACTGATGTGGGGAACTCCTCAGAAGAAGGCAGAGGCTACACTAAAACAGGCCTTAACTCAGGCACCTGCCTTGAGGTGGCCAGACGCAGAAAAAGGATTCCAACTTTATGTCCATGAAAGAGAGGGAATAGCCTTGGGAGTGTTAACTCAAAGGTTGGGATCTGAGCCCCAGCCTGTAGCTTACTTATCCAAGAGGCTTGATCCAACCACCCAAGGCTGGCCTCCCTGCCTTTGAAATCTTGCAGCTATTGCAATCCTGATAGAAGATGCTTTAAAACTCTCCTTTGGGGGCAAACTAACTATTTTTACCAGCCACCAAGTAAAACAACTCCTAAATGGGAGAAGCCAGTTATGGATGTCTGATCAAAGAATCCTCAGATGTCAAGTAGTGCTGATGGAAAATCCAAGCCTCACTATATCCCCTTGTGAGGTTCTTAACCCAGCCACCCTCCTGCCTACCCCTGAGGGCTCTCTCCCCTTTCACTCTTGTCTAGAAACTTTGGACCACTGGACAAAACCCCAAGAGGGATTGCCGGAAGATCCTCTGACCAATCCTGAGGAAATCTGGTACACTGATGGAAGCAGCTTTGTCTTAGATGGAAAGAGAAGAGCCAGGTATGCAGTAGTCTCCAATTTTGAGATCATAGAGGCTAAGTCTCTGCCACCAGGTACTTCAGCCCAATTAGCTGAGCTCAGAGCCCTGACTCGAGCTTAAGAGTTGGGAAAAGGAAAAAGAATAGCCATTTACACCGACTCCAAGTATGCCTTCCTGGTGCTACATGCACATGTTGCATGGAGAGAAAGGGGCCACTTGACCACCCGAGGGTCCCCAATCAAACATGATGATCAAATTCTTAGACTCTTGGAGGCAGTCCATCTGCCCACTGAGGTTTCAGTCTCCCACTGTAAAGGACACTAAAAAGGGAGCATTGAAGTGGCATGAGGGAACCAAGCAGCTGATCAGGCAGCTAAGAGAGCAGCATTACAGAACAACGACCTAATAGGGGTTGCCACCTTAGTTCCACAGACTAATGTGCCTGAAACTCCTTCATATACTGAAGGTGAGACTCTTAAAGCTAAGAATGAGGGCTTTCAAAAAGATCATACAGGGTGGTTCCAAAAGGAGGGACTCATTTTTCTGCCTGGAAACCTCCAGTGGAAGTTGGTTAACTCCTTACATACCACCACTCATTTAGGGGAAAAGGCCCTCCAAAGAGTACTAGAAAGGTCCTTCAGAGGAACAGGCCTCCGAAAGACTATAAGGCAAGTGGTCTCCTCTTGTCCCACTTGCCAATTAAACAACCCCCAAGGAGCTCGAAGACCCCAGCTGGCCCAGTCCATCCAATGACGTGGGGCCTACCCAGGAAAGGACTGGCAGATGGACTTCACCAAGATGCCAGTTTCTCAAGGGTATAAATACCTACTAGTCATGATAGATACATTTACAGGATGGATTGAAGTCTTTCCCACCCGGACTGAGAAGGCTGAGGAGGTGGTAAAAAAACTGCTCCATGAAATCATTCCAAGATTTGGTCTGCCCAGGTCATTACAAAGTGACAATGGGACACCATTTACTTCTAAGGTCACCCAAGGGGTCTCTAAAGCATTGGGCATTACTTATTATCTCCATTGTGCCTGGAGGCCTCAGTCTTCAGGAAAAGTAGAAAGAGCCAACCAATTCTTAAAAGCAGCGATAAAAAAGATAACACAGGAGACCTCCCTGGGATGGAAGGAGGCTTTACCAAATTTACCATTTGTTCTCCTCTGCACCTCTATTGCCCCTAAGGAACGGGTTGGTCTTAGTCATTGTGAGATGCTACATGGGAGACCTTTTGTTTATGTCAATCACCTCTTCCTAGATCCAGAGGTTCAGACCCTCCAGTCTTATACCATGGTCGTCGGGCAATTCCAACAGGATATATGCTTGTGGGGTGTGAACCAGGACCCAAAAGATTCTAAGGAGTCACCACTGTATGCTCCAGGGACACAAGTCCTAATTAAAGTCTGGAAAGATGGGTCCCCAAAGGCTCAACTCCAGCCCACATGAAAGGGCCCCTACCCTGTAATACTTTCTACCCCCACAGCAGTCAAGGTACCAGGACATGACTCCTGGATTCACTACTCACGAGTCAAGCCATGGAAGAAAACAGAAGAGGACACTCAATACACCTGTGAGCCCCTGGGAGATCTCAGGTACCTATTCAAGACTACAAATGAGTGCCATTCTAATGAACAGCCCCAAAATCAAGTTTCTGGGAAAAGATTTCTCAGTACAGCTCTGAAGAGCCAACATAGCTTGGTAGGGACTGTACTCCAAAACAGACGGGAGATAGGTCTTCTGATCCCTGAACAAGAAGGGACTTGAGCCATCCTGGCGATGGGAATTTGGAATTGGCTAATGCCCCTACTAGTCCTTGTTATGCCATATTCATGCTGCTTATGATTGCTCCATGTATTATCAACTGTCTGACCCATTTTGTCTCTGCCCAGGTCAACAAACTACAACATCCAGTGCCAGTTCAACAAGGATATATAAAACTATAGCTGACCATGGAAAATATCACTCACTCTTAGATGGACACCGCTATAAGGACTCTGAGGCCTGAGACTAGCAAGAGGGGGAGGCCCAATATCCCTCGCTGTCCCAGTTCAGCAGGAAGTAGCCAGAAAGACCTCGACGCCCCTATTCCCAAAGAATTGGGCCTCCCATCTCTTGAGGGGGGAATGTTAGGTAGTTAGAATAGGAAACAGGAGTCCAAAATGGCGGTGGCTAAAAGACAAGGAAGGGAAAAGCCCGAGAAAATAGAACAAAGGAAGGTCAAAGGAAGGTCCGAGGACCGGAGTGAGGACCTCAAGTAGAAAAAACAGCACTCCTGGCTAGCCCAATTTACATAGGACAGGCCCAGAGGGGAGGAAAAGACATATAAAAAAAGGAGCCAAGGAGCCGGGGGTCTCTCCCCCACTCCTCCTCCGCGCGCTGGCACTCTCCCCCACTCTCTTCGCGTCTTTGGGTCGGCATGCCCTCACGCCTCGAGGATGGATTTTTCTGCTATTTTCTAAATAAAATAGAGCTATAAAGTGGAGCTGTAACACTGATTTGTCTACGAGCTATAACACGGTCTGTTCGAGACCTGAGAGCTATAACATAGTCTGTCTAAGACCCAAGAGCTGTGATGCGCCGAGGGCTTTAATGTCCGTCACTCCAAATCTTTGTTGTGACAAGACAGAACCAAGGACCATACACTCGCCTGACAATACCAATGGTAGACTGGTTGGGGTTACCTCTAATTTGTTAATATGTACGACCTTAAATTCATGGGAATCCCAGGCGACACCTTCGTATCCATCTGTGTAGATGTCAAGGCCATACATTAGTGCCACAAATCCACTGAATTCCATACCAATCACTCTCTCTAAGTGTAATAATAGGCATAGTTCATAAAGTACCGAGCCTTGTCTCATAATTACCATGTTGATCATTTTTTATATGATTTAACCCTTCCCAGGCTTCCTGGTGGCTCAGATGGTAAAGAGTCTGCCTGCAGTGTGGGAGACCCGGGTTCAACCCCTGGGTCAGGAAGATCCCTTGGAGAAGGAAATGGCAACCTACTCCAGTATTCTTGCCTGGACAATCCTGTGGATGGAGGAGCCTGGCAGGCTACAGTCCATGGGATCGCAAAGACTCAGACGTGACTGAGTGACTTCACTTTCTTTCTTAACCCTTCCCAACATGGAGGAGCTTTTAAACTTAAATGATCATCAGTTCAGTCGCTCAGTCGTGTCCGACTCTTTGCGACCCCATGAATTGCAGCACGCCAGGCCTCTCTGTCCAATGATCATAGCCTGGTGTTAAACGTGTAGATCCACCCCCATAATCATAGCAGTTTTCCTTTTAATAGATGAGAGGTAAATGTTTTCATTGAGACTTAGCTCATCACTCTGATTGAGTTTAAATGACCCTAAGAGAAAACTTAAATCTATGGCCAGCATCACAGTAGGTATTATTAATTGGTCAAGTGAGAGGATCTCATCTAGTAATATCATGAATAGATAGTACAGGACTGAACATTCATCTAAAATAATTTCCTAGGGAGTATTGAAAGGCTGTTGCTGAACCCATGAGAAGACGCCGGGATTCTTGGCCTCCGGAGGAGAAGCATTCAATCCGGGGCTAGAGACGAGGCTTGATCGCTCAGAGCTTTTGTGCAATAGAGTTTATTAAAGTATAAAAGGGATAGAGAAAGCTTCTGACATAGACATCAGAAGGGGGCAGAAAGAGTACCCCCTTGCTAGTGTTAGCAATGGAATTATATACTCTCAAATTAGTTGTTACAGTGAATCAAAAGAAGGTCTGGAGGTTGTAAAGACCTCACCAGACCCACTCCCATAATTTACAATTTCAGATAACAGAATTAGCCAGAAGGTTTTTTCCAGAGACTGTCCTCAAGCAGGTTACATTATTGTTATATAATCCTAAGAAATGTAGAGGGGGGAAAAAAATAGTTTGTCCTTTCTTCCTCCTTGAGAATTCCAGACCCCTCTCTCCTTGGGGACCCCGTAGACTTCCTATCAACCTGCCTAGGAAATGACTCTCTCAGTATCCAATCAGAGCCCTAGAGAACAGAAATCCACCAAGGTAACCCAGAAATACTAGACATGGGTAACTGGCCACAACCCAACAATTGGATTGAGTTTTAAACTAGCATAGAATCATGTCCATGATAGAAAATATTTGATTGATAGGCATAGGCCCAAGGAATCAAGAAAACATTATAAATGATCATACAAGCCAGATCAGCACCTTGGGCAAGCTGTCTGCTTCTGATGTCATCTTCTTCTCGTCCTAGTGGAGTGTCATTTCCTCTGTTTGAGCATTGTTTTAAGGTGAGTTTGAAGTCAGCAGTGTAGGGTAAGGGAGTTAGAGAAGTCGAGGTTCATAAAAAGAAGGAGACCAGCACTTTACAGGAACAGATCACCTTTAATGAGGCGAGAAGGGGCAGCAGTCAGATTAGTGAGCTGCTGCACTAACCCAAGAAAAGAGTAGGTATATATAGGCATATATATGGAAATCTACTGTCTTAAGGGGGCCTGTTCTTTTCCAAGGTTGTTCAGAGTAGTTATCTCTTAAACGGCTGGGGCAAGGAATTCTGGAGATCTGCCAGAGGCTGGTACCGGCTGGGAGCTGGGCATAACCAACCTTAATGTCCATTTTTTTTCTTCAGGTGAGAAAGTTCTTTGTTTTGCATAGAATGGTGGGGAGGACCCAGAGGGGAGTTTTAACTCCAGGCTATTTTGAGCCGTGTAACTTTCCTTCAAGCAGGCCTCTCTATAGACCAGTCCAGCTAAGGGGCCTTTGGAAGCGGGAGTTAACCCAAGAGTCAATTTCCCTTCAATTTCACTGGGCATGCGCTAGTTAGGAGTACCTGATAGAAAGGTCCTTCCATCCAGGTTGGAGGCAGTTCCTTAAATTATGTCTTCTTCCAGTCTTGGTTGCAGGTCATGCGTGAGGCATCTGATTTTCATCCAAAGATAGATTACTGAGATAAGCTTCAGAAACAACCCTAGAGTGTCCTTTAATAATTCAATTAAATTTTACATTAATATACTCTAACAACAAAGCACTACCCAGGAAATGAGTCTTAGTAGATACAGATCTCCATTAACAAACTGGCATTCAACATTCATTGAAACCTCTTTTTCTCCCTAAAGTATAGAAAGAAAGTGAACGTGACTCAGCTGTATCTGACTCTTTGCGACCCCATGGTCTATACAGTCCGTGGAATTCTCCAGGCCCGAATACTGGAGTGGGTAGCCTTTTCCTTCTCCAGGAGATTCTTCCCAACCCAGGGTTCCAACCCAGGTCTCCAACATTGCTGGTGGATTCTTTACCAGCTGAGCCACAAGGGAAGCCCCAAAATTTCCCCCTAAAATCACCATCATTTTTACCAAATATAACCAAATTAACACTTGTTTGTAATATAGATCTGATCTCAATAAACTTGGCCTGATGATTTACATAACCATAATTGATCATAGACTTTTTTGCTTTGCTGAGACTTTTATAGAGTCTCAGACTGAACTTTTAAAATAAAAGTTTTATTTTCAGGGCTACGGGAAGGTTATGGAAGGCTTATCACAGATTTTGCCTAACAGATCCAAGTAAATTCCTCCCTTCTCAAGGTCTCCAAAATTCCTTGAGATTTCTGTTCCTGTTAGATAACCTTCTTAACTTACCTAATAAGGTTACTGGAAACTAAGAGCTTCCAATCTCTGGAGGGTTCAGACAGAGAGAAAAGATAAATGTTTCAATTTTTTTTATAAAATATAGTTTTACCAAATTACTGTCATAATTAGTTTGAGGGGAAGGTTTTTTCTTCTTCTTCTTCTTCTTACAGCTGGAAAACACAGATTTAAATCAGTACTTTTTCAGATAGAAACCATCATAGTTATAAACATATTCACCAGTTCATTCAGTCATTTTGTTAACATTTTGAAGTCATCAAGTTTTCCATCAGAATCCTTACCCAGTTCAGAAACTGGTATTTATCCAAAAGTCCTGTCTATAACTCTTCTTGAAGTGAAAGCATTTTTGCAAAACTTGGTTAGTGTGATGACAATATTTTGAGACAGTAACTAGAATTATGCCTGATAACATTTTACCCAAACATATCAGAATTTTAGGAACACCATACAGTTTCTAGGATATCTATATTAGTAACATTTACCACTCCAGTATTCTTGCCTGGAGAATCCCAGGGACGGGGGAGCCCGGTGGGCTGCCGTCTATGGGGTCGCACAGAGTCGGACACGACTGAAGCGACTTAGCAGCAGCAGCAACATTTACCATAGAATATAACCTGAGACATTACTCACTTGACAATACTCCCCATGTAATTCTGTATACAAAATGAACCTAATTAGTGTAATATCTCTCTTTGGGATGTTTCAGGGGCCCTCTGAAGCATCCCAAAGTTATCTAGAGATCTTCTTCATTAGAATGATTTAGGAAGTTTTGTCAACAAATATCAAAAAGGTTTAGAACACTCAGTCAGATAAGATTATAGGTCATTGTGAAACAACAGTTATTCACTTGGCCGAAGTATGTGGATGTGAGATGTGAGAGTTGAACTATAAAGAAAGCCGAGCACCAGAAGAATTGATGCTTTTGAACAGTGGTGTTGGAGAAGACTCTGGAGAGTCCCTTGGACTGCAAAGAGATCCAACCAGTCAGGAAGGACTGATGCTGAAGTTGAAACTCCAATACTTTGGCCACCTGATGTGAAGAGCTGACTCATTGGAAAAGACCCTGATGCTGGGAAAGACTGAAGGCAGGAGGAGAAGGGGACGACAACAGAGGATGAGATGGTTGGATGGCATCACCGACTCAATGGTCATGAGTAAACTCCAGGAGTTGGTGATGGACAGGGAGGCCTGGCATGGGGTCGCAAAGAGTCGGACATGACTGAGCAACCGAACTGAACTGAACTGAGCTAGCCAAAGTAACAATAAAGGATTTCAGAACAGATCATTTAAGAGATAAAGAAACTTAAATATATTATGAAAGGCAGTTCAATATCTGAAGATAAGATTCTTGACAGAGAGAAAAGCTAAATTTAACTTTTTGCACCAGCGTACTTTATTTAAAAGGTAAATTTAATTAACTCTAACTTAGTCCTAACCATGTACATTTGCCATGAGAACGCACTGGTAATAGCAAACACACTATTCCAACAACACAAGAGAAGACTCTACACGTGGACATCACCAGATGGTCAACACTGAAATCAGATTGATTATATTCTTTGCAGCCAAAGATGGAGAAGCTCTATACAGTCAGCAAAAACAAGACCAGGAGCAGACTGTGGCTCAGATCATGAACTGCTTATTGCCAAATTCAGACTTAAATTGAAGAAAGTAGGGAAAACCACTAGACCATTCAGGTATGACCTAGATCAAATCCCTTATGAGTTTACAGTGGAAGTGACAAATAGATTTAAGGGACTAGACCTGATAGACAGAGTGCCTGATGAACTATGGACAGAGGTTCGTGACATTGTACAGGAGACAGGGATCAAGAAAATCCCCATGGAAAAGAAATGCAAAAAAGCAAAATGGCTGTCTGAGGAGGCCTTACAGATAGCTGGGAAGAGAAGAGAAGTGAAAAGCAAAGGAGAAAAGAAAAGATATTCCCATCTCAATGCAGAGTTCCAAAGAATAGCAAGGAGAGATAAGAAAGCCTTCCTCAGCGATCATTACAAAGAAACAGAGGAAAACAACAGATTGGGAAAGACTAGAGATCTCTTCAAGAAAATTAGAGATACCAAAGGAACATTTCATGCAAAGATAGGCTCGATAAAGGACAGAAATGGTATGGACCTAACAGAAGCAGAAGATATTAAGAAGAGGTGGCAAGAATACACAGAAGAACTGTACAAAAAAGAGCTTCACGACCCAGATAATCACGATGGTGTGATCACTCACCTAGAGCCAGACATCCTGGAATGTGAAGTCAAGTGGGCCTTAGAAAGCATCACTATGAACAAAGCTAGTGGAGGTGATGGAATTCCAGCTGAGCTATTTGAAATCCTCAAAGGTGATGCTGTGAAAGTCCTGCACTCGATATGCCAGCAAATTTGGAAAACTCAGCAGTGGCCACAGGACTGGAAAAGGTCAGTTTTCGTTCCAATCCCAAAGAAAGGCAATGCCAAAGAATGCTCAAACTACCGCACAATTGCACTCATCTCACATGCTAGTAAAGTAATGCTCAAAATTCCCCAAGCCAGGCTTCAGCAATACGTGAACCGTGAACTTCCAGATGTTCAAGCTGGTTTTAGAAAAGGCAGAGGTGGAGAAGGCAATGGCACCCCACTCCAGTACTCTTGCCTGGAAAATCCCATGGACGGAGGAGCCTGGTAGGCTACAGTCCATGGGGTCGCTAAGAGTCGGACACGACTGAGTGACTTCACTTTCACTTTTCCCTTTCATGCACTGGAGAAGGAAATGGCAACCCACTCCAGTGTTCTTGCCTGGAGAATCCCAGGGACGGCGGAGCCTGGTGGGCTGCCGTCTATGGGGTCGCACAGAGTCCGACACGACTGAAGCGACTTAGCAGCAGCAGCAGCAGTTCTTAATAAACTCGCTCCCTTCTGGAAAAAAAAAAAAAAAGAAAAGGCAGAGGAACCAGAGATCAAATTGCCAATATCCGCTGGATCATCGAAAAAGCAAGAGAGTTCCAAAAAAACATCTATTTCTGCTTTATTGACTATGCCAAAGCCTTTGACTGTGTGGATCACAATAAACTGTGGAAAATTCTGAAAGAGATGGGAATACCAGACCATCTGACCTGTCTCTTGAGAAACCTGTATGCAGGTCAGGAAGCAACAGTTAGAACTGGACATGGAACAACAGACTGATTCCAAATAGGAAAAGGAGTACGTCAAGGCTGTATATTGTCACCCTGCTTATTTAACTTATATGCAGAGTACATCATGAGAAACGCTGGGCTGGAAGAAACACAAGCTGGAATCAAGATTGCCGGGAGAAATATCAATAACCGCAGATATGCGAATGACACCACCCTTATGGCAGAGAGTGAAGAAGAACTAAAGAGCCTCTTGATGAAGGTGAAAGAGGAGAGTGAAAAAGTTGGCTTAAAGCTCAACGTTCAGAAAACTAAGATCATGGCATCTGGTCCCATCACTCCATGGGAAATAGATGGGGAAACAGTGGAAACAGTGTCAGACTTTATTTTTGTGGGCTCCAGAATCACTGCTGATGGTGACTGCAGCCATGAAATTAAGAGACGCTTACTCCTTGGAAGGAAGGTTATGGCCAACCTAGATAGCATATTTAAAAGCAGAGACATTACTTTGCCAACAAAAGTCTGTCTAGTCAAGGCTATGGTTTTTCTAGTGGTCATGTATGGATGTGAGAGTTGGACGGTGAAGAAAGCTGAGTGCCGCAGAATTGATGCTTTTGAACTGTGGTGTTGGAGAAGACTCTTGAGAGTCCCTTGGACTGCAAGGAGATCCAATCAATCCATCCTAAAAGAGATCAATCCTGGGTGTTCATTGGAAGGTCTGATGTTGAAGCTGAAACTCCAATACTTTGGGCACCTCATGTGAAGGGTTGACTCATTGGAAAAGACCCTAATGCTGGGTAGGATTGGGGGCAGGAGGAGAAGGGGACGACAGAGGATGAGATGGTTGGATGGCATCACCGACTCGATGGACATGGATTTGGGTAGACTCCGGGAGTTGGTGATGGACAGAGAGGCCTGGTGTGCTGCAATTCATGGGGTCGCAAAGAGTCGGACACGACTGAGCGACTGAACTGAACTGAACTGAACCATGTACAAAACTCTTTCCTCATGGTTCACTTTTCACAAACCTTATCATTTTCTGTACCCATTACTGTGTTCTTCTATTCTAAAACGCCACCTGTAAGTCAGGCTTACTTTCTTTTCCCTTCACAAAATGCAATTCCATTTCTCATACCTTCTTTACTGAAAACACACTTCCTGCTTCCCTTAAGCAACCAAGAACTGACTTTTATATTAGCATTTTATAGATTGGTGAGCATAAATACCAGTGACAATTTCTAAAACCTTTGCTTTCTTAGAGAGAATGTTTAGGATGACAACAAACACCATTCATTGAAAATCCCAAATCTCTTTAGTTTCTCTGTAAGAGGAAATTAGTGTTCAGTAGTAAATGTTTCAAAGTCTTATTTTATTTGGAAATGACTTAGCTATTCAAAAGACTTCCAACACTTAGTTTAGCACAACCCTTAGAAGTTCAATTTATCTCTACCTGGAGAGGCTATTTTAAACAGACATTCCTAAAGCATAATTATTCTTAATAGAGTTTATCTAAAGGCTCATATCTCATTTACATTTTTTAGAAGTTTCTTCACTTGAGGTAATTTCCTTGCTGACAAACTTGTAACAGATATAATATTTAACTTATATTAAACCTAGATACAATGAAAATATTCCGCTTAATGTTAATTACTCTTAGACATGTCTACATTAGGTAGATCAACAAACAAAGATTAATATCAATATTTAACACTGAATATTTCCCAGTTCACGTGAATCTGAAACTCATTTAGGTTAATTTCTCTTGTATTTAGAATTGTTTGCTTTGTAAGCACTTACTTTTTTCTTTTAGGCCAATTAGATTAGAGCTCTTTTACAAATTGAGCTCAGCCATCAGCAATATTATCCAAAAAGCAACACAAACACACACACTAAGACATACATATATCCAAATAGACACAAGAGATCCTATAGCTTTGTTTTCCAAACTTAGTTATGAATGCTAGTTGTAAAAAAAATGGTTGGAATAAGATTTTAAAAGGCTTTGTTCCCCTTTTTTTCTTCCTTTTGGTTTCAGGAATTAGAGATGGCTTAGATAAGTGATCCAGATGTGCGTACGTACCAAGTTGCTTCAGTCGTGTCCAACTCTTTGTGACCCCACGGACTATAACCCACCAGGCTCCTCTGTTCATTGGATTCTCCAGGCAAGAATACTGGAGTGGTTTGCCATTTCCTTCTCCAGGGGATCTTCCCAACCGAGGTATCGAACCCGTGTCTCTTATGTCTCCTGCACTGGCAGGCGGGTTCTTAACCACCAGCGCCATCTGCTGATCCAGACAGCTCTGGTCTAAAGGTATAGGAGTTATTTCCTCAGGGCCAGAATTCTTAAAAAGATATTTTTTTTTCTTGAAGCTTTCTCTGAAGTCTAACGAGTATTGTGACCACATTGTCAAAAATCGTTTTTCTGTGACTATAGTTTTATAGCCAAAATTTAGACCAGATAGTGCTCAACTTAGCCCTGAAAACAAAGGCAGATTGGTCCCAGCAGGGATTGTCCCTCTGGGGAAGTAGAGGTCTTAGTTTGATCAGCCCCAGGACGTTGATTACAGGAGGAAGTCCTGGACATAAGGGAACTTCAGTCCATTTTTCTATCCTGTGTCAATAAAGATCAATATTTTTAGGCCATTTGTCTTGTCATCGGATCATAGCTTTAGACTGACCAGTCAAAAAAATTTTTTTTCTCAAGGGGTTCCCAGGTGGAGTGTGGAACCTTTGGGTCAGCAATGCCCATATTGATTCGAGCAGTTTGTACCAGGTGTCTGTGTGCTCAAACCGAACCAACAAAACCAAACCGAACCAGAACTTCAGTCACACTCCAGATGAAACAAAAGGCAAAGAGATTCCCAGAAATCAAAAGCCAAGAGGCATAAATGCCAAACATGACTTCCCAGTTCCATTAGACCTGTGACCTGGCAGAGTCAGTGCTAGCAGCCTTTTTTAATCCTGATATAGTTTTAAGCAATTTCTTGTTGATTTTCTGTGAAGAAGTTACTCTATCATTTCCTCTTTTAGAAACTTCTAGAAACCATTCAAAGTAAGCACGGACGGCCTTTTCTAATTGTGCATGCAAAAATATCAATTTTGGAATATCAAAAGAACCGCAATTTGGCCATTTTAGCTTGAGCTCTCTTTTAGTATAATTTCTCCAGTTAACTAGGTAACCGCAAGTATGAGCTTTGCATGTATTGTACATGAATCTGGCTGGAGTGTTAGTCAGAGGCTGGCTTTCTGACACCCCTTTGTTTCTGTTTTTGAAAGATTCTGTTTCTCATTTTAAGCTGAATTTGTCAGGGATAAAAATCACTAGTGAACTTGTGTAGTGGGCCCATGTGCTGCTTGTGAGCTTAACTCCTCTAGGAGTCACCCCAGAGTCATTTCAGCTTGCCTTACATGTCTTGGATTCTGCCTCTGGCAATCTAAGACCACTATGCTGTTCAGGCCGCTGAATGGCCAGTTCTTATGTGCGTTTAATTAATGAGTGGGTTTCCCTTCGGGACCACTGCACGGTATGAGGACTAGCCCTCCACCACTCTCGCAAATTTCTCAGTCACCTGAGAAAACCAAAACCGGCCAGGAGGAATCTTATTCCTTTCCTTCAGAGCAAAGCTCTCATATATTTTCCTCACTTTTATCCTGACAAATTCTATAATGGCAGTCAAATTGAGGGAAAGTGTCAGATCAGTCTCTTTTTTCTTAACCAGTCAGGCAAGACCATTTAGTCCTCCACAAAGGAGCAACCTCGGCATCTTTCAGCCAAGCCCTGGGTATTCCTCAATTTTTTTCACAGTCAAGCCATCCCACCCAGTACTTTCCCATTGAGTGGGCAATTCCCCCGGCATCTTTCAGCCAGACTCCCACCCAGTATCTTTTGACTGGGTGGGAATTTCTTGGTATCTTTCAACCGAGCCCCCCTCATGAGCAGACCATGAGTAGGTATGCCCTGGATGTTTCACCCGCCCCTGACCCCAGTATCTTTCCTAATGGGAGGGGGCAGGTAACCTGCTCCACTGCCAAATAAAACTCAGAATCTCAATCAATATTAGAGATTCAAGAACCAGGAGAAATTGACCCAAATTTGTCTGCACTCCCTGACGAGGTGGATGGGTGCAAGGGGCTGCTGCTGGTACCAAAGTTCCGGTTCCTAGTGGAGTCCAGTCAAAGTAAGGAAGTCCACTCTGGGTCCCTTCGTGGTCGCCATAACTGTTGACTTAAAAAAAAAAAAAGATGTACAACTTGAGAGTTGCGAGTTAAGTTTTATTTGGGGCAAAATGAGGACTGCAGCCTGGGAGGCAGCATCTCAGATAGCTCTGAGACACTGCTCCAAAGCAGCAGTGGGAGAAAGTCAGAATATAAGGTTTTGGTGAAGGGGGAGTTCAATACCATGAAGCACTCATTTTACAAAAGGCTTCTGTTAGTCATGAGGATCTGATGTCACCATGAAGGGACTTAGTGCTTCTCTAGATATGAGGAGATGCAAGGATTGAGATCATAAAATCTGTTCCTAAAAGCATCCAACTATCTAAAGACCTGTCCCACCAGATTCCTTGGAGCACAGAGTGCCTCACTCCACCCTGAACTCCCTCAGGGGTTGTTGCAGGTCAGCATATGTAGCAGCATGGGGCTCAATCTCCTAGAGGCAGATGGCAAATGCCTTTGTTGTTCACTAGTTGACAGTGCCTTTGATAAGTGTAAATTAGTAGTTGACAATGGGGTCACAAAGAGTTGGACACAACTGAGAGACTGAACAACTGGAGGCCAAAGCACTTTGCTCAAAACTCCTCATTGGCCCTTCCTGACGAGGCTGCTCTTGTTATGGCCCCTCTTTACAGATGAGGAAACTAAGGTTCCCTTAGCACAGGTCCATGTGCTCAATGTACAGTGAGACCAATCACATGGAAATATTGGAATTTGGAACAGGGAAAGTTATATTGCAGGGCCATCCAAGGAAGCTGGTGGGTCAGGACCCACAAAAAACTCCTGAAATCCCAGACTGGTTTCCGCAAAGCATTTTTCAAGGCCAGGTGAGGGGACGTGGGACACTGATTATGGGATCAGCTCCTGCACGATTCTCTGAGTGGCTGATGAGGAGGTCACAGGGCGCTTGTCACAGGGATTAACATCATCCATCCTTTCCCACCAGTAGGTCTGGGGAGTAAACGCTAATGGTCCTAAGTACTTATCTTCCATTTGGTTGGTGGGGCATTTTCATTTGGAGAAGGACATGGCAACCCACTCCAGTATTCTTGCCTGGAGAATCCCAGGAACAGAGGAGCCTGGTGGGCTACGGTCTGTGGAGTCGCACAGAGTCGGACAGGACTGAAGAGACTTAGCAGCAGCAGCTGCAGCTTTCTCATTTGGAGCCTGTGCAGGTAGGGGACAGCCCAGGATTTTGGCTTAGGTTTTGGTTTTGGTTTCCTTTACCCTTTTCCCGGAAAAAATGGTGGGTTGCTCTTGCCAAATTCTGGCCTTGGGCATTTCTGGGTTGGATGCTGGCCAGTAAGATCCTGTGAGAGGGGAGTGGGGCTCCCTGGGACACTCCATAGGGTGTGGGCGTTTTCACCTGTAAAAAACAACTCAGGAATATGTATTAGATACTGTTAACTCCATACTTCTTAAAGGAGCTAAAACAGAACATATGGGGGAGGAGTCGCCCTCGGAAGGACGCTTAGGGTCCTGTTTGGTTACAATTCAGAGGGTTTATGAGGAGTCTCTGGGGAGGTAGAGGCGGATGCTGGCAGTAAGAGGAAGTTCCCGCCTGCAGCCAGGACAAGGGCCTGGGTGAGGTTGCTGTCTGGTGCGGCCTCTGGTGGCCATGTAGGATAACTGCAGTGTTAGTAGTGGGAGGTCAAGCTCTTCTCCCCTCTCCCTGCAGGCTCTGGTCTGTCCTCTGACACCCTCCATGGCTCCTGGTCCGCTCGGTAGGGGACAGAGACGCTAAGTAAACCCCAGCAAGGTCATCAGGAGAACCCTGAATTCAAAACCCAGTCACCTCAGTCAGACACAACCCCGCATCCAGTCACCACTCACCTCTCAGCCTTCATTTCCCCCAGCTGGGGACTTGCCGCCCAGAAAACGCCCTCTGCCTCTTGCGTTTGTGGGACAGACGAACACAAAGCTGGCATGCACTGGGTGCTCAGTAAGCGCAATTGTCACCCTCAGAAACATGTAGCAGAAGGGCAAGGACTTGACATGGGGTGTCCCACGGAGCCCCACTCCCCTCTCACAGCATCTCACTGGCCAGCATCCAACCCAGAAAGCCCCAAGGCCAGAATTTGGCAAAAACAACCCACCGTCTTTTCCGGGAAAAGGAAAAAGGAAACTGAAACCTAAACCGAAAGCCGGGCTGTCAGCTGCCTGCACAGGCTCCATTCAAGTGTCTCCAAGTCAGAGGATCCTCCGGGAGCTCGTCATTGGTCAGCGCCGCTATTCTGCTAATCAGGGGGCAGTCCTAGCCTATAAAAGTTCCAGCAGTTCAGTTCAGGATGGCACTACTTCTATTCACTGCAGCCCAATGCCCACGGACACCGAGAAGGACATGAGTGAGTCCGTGATGCCCAACGAAGAAAAGGATTCGAGTAAGTCTGCGCGGTGCTGCCGCAAGCTGCCGCTGTGGCAGGGGCTCCTGCTGCTCGCGGTGGCGGTGGGTCTGCTTGGGCCCCTGATCTACTTCGCTGTCAGGGCCAACAGCAAGGGCTGCCTGGATGGCCTCCAAGCACAGAAGGAGTGTCAGGAGCTCAACCAACACCTGCAGCGCCAGCTAAGCCAGGCCCAGGAAGTCTTACAAGAGAAGGAAGCCGAAGCTGCCACCCGCGAGCGCACTATGGTAAGCCACCGCACCCCCTAGACAGGCCCGGGTACTTGGGAGGCTTTCCCATAGTCTTTGTGGAGATCCAGACGGACCTTGAGACTGCCCCCTGGATGTCTCCACCAGGCTTTGGGGACCTCTAACTCTCCCTGGAGTGCTGGTGTGGGGAGCCTTCAAACTCCCATTATGGGTGTCAGTATCCCTGTAGGGTTGAAGGATCTCTAAACTCTGGCGCTTGAATGGGAGGACCTAGAAACTCCCCTTGGGCCAACCTTGGAGAGCAGAAATCCCCTCTAGGGGCTGGGAAGAGGACCTCCCCAGCTCCTTCCACTGCATCCTGAGAGCCTCTGAAATTTTCACTTATGTTCTAACATGGAGGACCTTGAAACTCTCAGGGACATCTAACTCCGGCATTGCTCCCACTTCCCAGCCCAGCCCCTTGTTTCTGGTTATAGAAGGAACTCTTAATCTTATTGGGCTGTACACCTGGGAATCTGGAAACTTCTCCTAGAGTCTGGACATGGGGACCCTCCATATTTTCTTCTTGGGGGCCTTCAAACTCCCATTTTGAGGATCATACTCTTATGGGTGGCCCAGGAAGGGTGGGAGATTGTGCCCATTCTTCAAGGTAGAAGACTGAGGTGCAGGGGGAGGGTTGGAAGGGAATTGAAAGAGGTGTGGATCTGAGCGCCTCTGATCCCAGGACTCAGGGAGGGGTCCAGCACCCAGGCACAGGAGTCCAGGTTCTGACCCTCCCCTCTAACCCAGGTGACCCTGAGGGACTCCCTGAAGAAGGAGCAGACACGCGTGGAGGAGCTTCAGGGTGAGAAAAGCAGATGACCAGGGTTCCGTGGAGTGGGCTAGGTGTCAGCGACAGGCCAGGTGCCGGAGGGAGGGTCCCAGGGTTGTGATCAGGCGAGAGGGAAGGGGGGCCTAGATTCCACTTGAGGTGGGGAGCCGGGAGCCCGGTTTCCCAGCTGGGGCTGAATGAGGACCTTGCTAGAGTCCCGTGATGTCCCGGCTGGGTGTCAGGTGGCTTAGCGAGGTCACTGTGTCGACCAGGCCCCTGATTCTGTACCCTATCCCGCAAACAGGAGAGTTGGCGACCTTGAACCAACAACTGCAGGACGTTTGGGCTGAACTAAGGTGCGAGACCACGCCCCGGCCACGCCTCTTTCACCCCACCCGCAGACTCGCGACTCCCTTTGGCTCAGAAAAACCCCGATGCTCAGGGGACTAAGTTTAAGTCCCAGCATCGTCCCATCTGTCACACAACCGGGGGAGGGGGGCGGGGGCGGCTGCTCGCTCTCCTCCCCAGAGACTTGGTGGGGGAGGAATGGAGATTCTTAGGGGAGAAGCCTAGAGCGGCCGGAGCGGGCCCGGCAGCTGCCTAAGTGGCCCTCATCTCTACTCCAGAAGACAGAGTGAGACCTCCTCCAGAAACAGCGCGTCCAGCTGCTCCAGCTTTCTATTCCTTGTGATCGCGGTCTTGGTCCTCAACGCGTTGCTGACATGAGATCCCAGGAAGACGGCCGGTAAGGAAGGGGCAGCTCTCGGAAGAAGAAAGCTCGGAGGGGCGGGGAGCTGGGGGTGGGTCAGGGTCTGGGGAGGTGGCTGCCTGAGGGGCAGAGGGCTGGGCACCCTGGAGTGGAATCTGGAGAGGGAGGGAGGACTCAGTGAGTTGGGAGGGGCCCTAGAGGATGGTGGGGCTCGGGGCGGAGCCCGGGATCCGTCCGCCTCTGACTCCCTATTCTGATGTCTTTTAGGCCACAGCCAGGACTAGGCCGACTCCAGCTCGGATTCCCGGCTTGAGGCTTCCTGACCTGGCCAGTCCTGACACGACCACCACGTGGCAACACGGTTGTAGGGAGGATGGGGTAGCCTAAGGCGCCCAAGACAGGACAGTCCTGAAAGGATGCCTTGAGAGTGGGAAAGTAGCAGAGCTGGCCCAAGGCCGCCTAGAGCTAGGAATGGCATGCCAGTCGGGTTGCAGCACCTCCCTCTTGCTGACACTGCTCTTAGAAAGGCACTTTCCTCTTGGGTCTTTGGACTCGACATGTAAACATGCCTTTTGGGGGGAAAACTGTACTCTCAAGTGTTTGGAGTCTCTCTGTGTGACCTCCCAAAGCATCTGAGGCCTGCCCTGCAGACAAAGGTGGACATCCATTGACATCCACAGCCCAACCAGCCTTCCCTGCTCTAGAATGTTCCTCAAGATCTCTGGGGTTCCAGCAGGCACCATCCCACTGCATCCCCAGCCCTCTTCTCTGCTGGCATCATCTTAAAGGACCCTCGTCAGTGCTCCCTGCCTGCAGTTTTCTTCTCTCATCTCCTGGCTTCTCTCATCTCATTACCGTTGCATCTTCTGATGACAGTGAGGCTGTGGCGAGGGCCACTGTGTCCTGGTTCCCAATCCCTTCCGGCAGAAAGTGCAGGACTGGGACTCAAACTTGGATGTGCAGACTTGGGACAGACCTGTGTCACCTTGTCCTGCCACCTCCATCCCCCAAGCTCTTATTCATCCTACAATACCCAGCTCTGGGAGCCCCTCTGCCAGAAATTTCTCTGCTTCTCGAAGCTGAAGGCCACAAGGAGTTCTCTGATGACTTAGTGGTTAGGATTCCAGGCTTTCCGTGGCCTGGGTTCAATCCCTGATCTGGGAACTAATATCCCATAAGCTGGGAGACATAACCAATAAAAAAGAAAGAAAGCTCTCCCTGTGTGTGCTCCCTGCTCCTAAAATTGTGTATGATGGTGGCCTTCGTTAACTGAGCCCCTAATACACATATGGTTTCTACGTGACTACAAACAATGTTCCAGAAGGCTTTAGTGGAATGAAGCTTGTCAAAAATAACAAAGAGCCAAAGTTGGAACAGTTTGAGTGATAAAATAAATATCATCACATGTAAAATAAATGTCCATGAGTTCACAGGACTATAAATACACGGCTGACTAAAACAATAAATGAAAGAGAAGAGAAAAATCTCCCAGGAGGAAGAATATCAAATAATATACACAAATATCTCGCCCTCAAGAGGATGATGTGCAGCTTCCCACGGCTTTGGTGTGGGTGATAAATCGTCACCTCTTTCCAGAAGGCGCAGCTGGAAGGGAGGAAGGAGGTGGCTTTATGCTGGAGACACCTAATGGGCACCACCTCAGCTAGGGGACCATGATCAACATCACAGGGTAAGTCGGGCTGATAGCACGTGCCCTGGACACCTGTGTGATGAGAAAGGCACTTGCCCTCTATGGTCCTTCTCGCCACAGCCCAGTCCAACCATGAGAAAAACACCAGACAAATCCCAACCAAGGACCACCCTACAGAACACCTGACTCTAAACTCTCAAGGTCATCAAGACCAAGAAAGCCTAAGAATCTGCCTGACCCAAAAGAGTCTAAAGAGACATCAGGACTAAGTGTCACGTGAGGATCCAGGGGCAGAAAAAGGACATTAAGGGAAAACCGAGGAGGTTGGAAAATGCATGGACTTCAGTTAATACTGTTATCAGTCCGTATTGGTTCATACATTGCAGCACATGTACCTTATAGATGAAAGATGACCAAAGTAGGGGAAATGGGGTGTGGGGTCTATGGAATGTTTCTGGACTACCTTTGCTGGATTTGTGCAAACCAAAATAAAATGAGTCTTTAAAAAATAACAAAGGTTGGGACTTCCCTGTGGTCTGGTGGTTAAGGCACCTCACTTCCACTGCAGGGGACATGGGTTAGATCTGTTGTCAGGGAACTAAGATCCCACATTCCGCAAGGCACAGCCAAATAATAGAAAGAAAAAGGTAGATTGGGACTTTGCGAGTGATCAAGTGGATAAGACTCCATTCTCCCAATGCAGGGAGGTCTGATTTGGCCCTGCTCAGAAAACTAGATTCCACAAGCAACAAATAAGATTCCATGTGTCACAACAAACATTCAGCAGGCCACAGATAAGACCTGGCCCAGCCAATTGTATATATACATATGTATATATCTTATTTAAACACATATTTTTTAAAGCATAAATTCAGAAGAATATGCATTACTTTTTCCAATCAAAATCTTAGAGGGAAAACTCACAAACTTTCTGTTTCCAGTGCTGAGACTAGAATGAGGTGAATACAGCACTAGCTTTGGTTACAAAATGTAGGCGGGGGGGCACAGAAAAGTTCTATTACATTCATCCCCATTTTGGAAACTAAAGCTAGGATGAAATCAGTTGCCCATGGTCTGGCAGGGAGGCAGGGCTGAGCACACACAATCTTGACCCCTATCTGAAATCATGGTCCTAAGCTGACCCTAAAGTTCAAAATTCAGCCCAGTGGAGCTCCAATATCAGCTTTGCCAAGGGCCCTGTCTTTGCATCTGGAGTCCTATCCTGGGAGGGAGGCCCTACTCAGGGGACACACAAGCTCCCCGTCAGCCTCCACAGCAAGTCCATCCCTGATCCATGGGTCATTTAGCTGCTGAGTCGCTTCAATGGGGTGGTGGGGGGGTTAGGAAATTGTCATTGTTCATTCGCTAGGTGGTGTCCCTTGCTTTGCAACCCTACGGACTGCAGCTTCTCAGGTTACTCTGTCTTTCACTATCTCCCAGAGTTTGCTCAAATTCATGCCCACTGAGTCGGCGATGCTATCTAACCAACTCATCCTCTGCTGCTGCCTTCTCCTCTTGCCTTCAATCATTCTGAGCATCAGAGTCTTTTCCAATGAGTGGCTCTTCCAATCAGGTGGCCACAGTATCGGAGCTTCAGCATCAGTCCTTCAGGATTGGTGATCCCGTGGGTAAACTCCACTCTCCCAATGCAGGTGGCCGGATTGAATATCCAGGTTGGATATTCAGGGTTGGTTTCCTTTAGGATGGACTCGTTTGATCTCCTTGCTGTCCAAGGATCTCTCAAGAGTCTTTTCCAGCAGCTCAGTTTGAAAGCATCGATTCTTCAGTGCTTAGCCTTCTTTCTGGTCCAACTCTCCCATCCACACATGACTACTGAAAAGACCATAGCTGTAAATATATGGAATTCTGTTGGAAACGTGATGTGTCTGCTTTTTAATATCCTGTCTAGGTTTGTCAGAGCTTTTCTGCCAAGGAGCAAGTGTCTTTTAATGTCATGGCTGGAGTACTCATCCCCACTCACTTGGGAACCCAAGAAAATAAAATTGGTCACAGTTTCTGCTTTTTCTGCTTTTATTTTCCATGAAGTGATGGGACCAGAGGCCTTGGTCGTAGTTTTATGAATGTTGCATTTCAAGTCAGCTTTTTCACTCTCCTCTTTCATCTTCATCAAGAGGCTCTTTAGTTCATCTCCCTTTTCTGCATTAGAGTGGTGTCCTCTGCATATCTGAAGTTGTTGATATTTCTCCTGGCAATCTTGATTCCAGCTTGCCATTCATCCAGGCCAGCATTTCACATGTTGTACTCCGCATAAAGTTAAATGAACAGGGTGACAATATAAAGCCATGTCTCAGTCCTTTCTCAATTTTGAGCCAGTCAGTTGTTCCAGGTATAATTCTAAGTTTGCTTTTTGACCCACATATAGGTTTCTCAGGAGACAGGTAAGGTGGTCGGGTACTCTCATCTCTTTCAGAATTTTCCACAGTTTGTTGTGATCCACACAAAGCCTTTAGCATAGTCAATGAAGCAAAAGTAGATTTTTTTCTGGAACTCCCTTGCTTTCTCCACAATCCAAAGAATGTTGGCAATTTGACCTCTGGTTCCTCTGCCTTTTTGAAACCCACCTCATACAATGGATGTTCTTGGTTCATGTACTGCTAAAGCCTAGCTTGAAGGATTTTGAGCAAAACCTTGCTAGCATGTGAAATGAGCACAATTGTATGGTAGTTTGAACATTCTTTGGCATTGCCTTTCTTTGAGATTGGAATGAAAACTGACCTCTTCTAGATCTGAGCTTTACAAATCTGCTGAGCAGCACTTTGACAGCATCATCTTTTAGGATTTGAAATAGCTCAGCTGGAATTCCATCACTAGCTTTGTTTGTAGCAATGCTTCCTAAGTGTCACTTAACTTCACACTCCAGGATGTTCGACTCTAGGTGAGTAACCGCAGCATTATTGTTATCTAGGTCACAAAGACCTTCTTATATGGATTTTCTGTGTATGCTTGCCACATTTTCTTAATCATTTCTGTTTTTGTTAGCTCCTTACTGTTTCTGTCCTTTTTGAGCCGAGCCGCTCATGAAATGTTCCCTTGATCTCTCCAATTTTTTAGAAGAATTCTCTAGTGTTTCCCATTCTACTGTTTTTCTCTATTTCTTTGCACTGTTCCTTGGAAAAGGCCTTCTTATGTCTCATTGGTGTTCTCTGAAACTCTGCATTCAGTTGGGTTTATCTTTCCCTTCTCCCTTGCCTTTCACTTTTCTTCTTTCCTCAACTATTCGTAAGGCCTCCACAGACCACCCTGGTGGCTCAGACAGTAAAAAGTCGCCTGCAATGCAGGAGACCTGGGTTTGATCCCTGGGTTGTAAAGAGCCCCTGAAGGAGGGCATGGCAACCCACTCCAGTATTCTTGCCTGGAGAATCCCCATGGACAGAGGAGCCTGGTGGGCTAGAGTCCATGGGCTCGCAAAGAGTCAGACACGACTGAGTCACTAAGCACAGACAGCCACTTTGCCTTCGGGCATTTTTTTGGCTTCGGAAGGATTTTGGTCACTGACTCCCATTAAGTGTTATAAACCTCCGTCCATAGTTCTTCAACCACTCTGTCTACCAGATCTAATCCTTTGAATCTATTCATCACCTCCACTGTAAGGGATTGGATTTAGGTCATACCTGAACGGCCTGGTGGTTTTCTAGGACTTTCTTTAATTTAAGCCTGAAGTTTGCAATAAGGAGTCGTGATCTGAGCCACAGTCAGCTCCAGGTCTTATTTTTGCTGCCTGTATAGCACTTCTCCATGTTTGGTGGCAAAGAACATAATCTGATTTCAGATAGACTATCTGGTGATGTCCACACGTAGACTCATCTCTTGAGTTGTGGGAAGCAGGTCTTTGCTATGAGCAGTGGAACTAACCAGAGGGGTATCATCCTGAGGACCGGGATCCCTGGCTTTGGCCCCACATGCCATCTGATCCAGCTGACCGCAAATCCTGCAAATGGCTGAGCGAACAGATTCTGAGTAGTGGTCACACTGTGGTTGAAGAAGCCACTGGACAAGTGCACAGCTGCTTTCCAGAAGTCACTTCCTGCCACAAGAAGTCTGTAATCAGGCCAATCTCCAGCAGGAAGTCCTAGTTCCCTTGGTCATATGGAAGGGAGATCAGTGCGGCCTGAGTTCCCTGGATTGTCAACCGAGGGTCCCACCCTTTGGAGGTCTCTCCCTAGACACGTCCCACCCAGGTCCTTTGGGATCAGAGTGGCCCAAACGGATCTGATCTTCTTTCCTCAAAATGTACTCCTCATTCCTGGGCCTTATTTCCACGTTTCACACCAGTTCTCCTGCCCTGAGTCACATGCCCAGCCACACCGCCACTGGAGTGCCTACTGGATGCCAAAGCACTTTACTCAAAACTCCTCATCGGCCCCTCCTGACCAGGCTGCTCCTGTTATGGCCGCACTTTACGGATGAGGAAGCTGAGGTTCTGTTAACAGAAGTCTATGTGCCTGACACAGAGTGAGGACAAACATACAGAAATTATGCAGTTTGTAGCAGAGAAAGTTTTATTGCAGGGCCCTGCAAGGAGGTAGGTAGCTTATGCCCCCAAAGAATTCTGAACCCTCCGGAGGTTTCTGAAAAGCATTTTCAAGGCCCAGGGGAGGGGGCGAGTGGACGCAGTGTATGGGACAATTCTCGGAGTGACTGATGGTGAGGTCACAGGGGTTAACATTATCAATCCTTTTCCATCAGTAGGTCTGGGAGCTACATGCTCATGGTCCTCAAGTTGTTAACATCTTCCATTTGGTGTGTGTGGCTGGGGTAGGAGGAATGGAGGTGGCATTTTCACATGTGTAAAAACAACTCAGGAACGTGTATTAGATACTATTATCTCCATACTTCATAAAGGAGCTAAAACAGTAGATATGGGGGAGGAGTCGCCCTGGGAAGGCGGCTTAGGGTCCTGTTCTGTTCCAGTTCAGAGGGTTTACTGGAGTCCCCAGGTGGTAGAGGCAGATGTTGGCAGAAAGAACAAGTTCCTGCCTGGAGCCAGGACAAGGGCCTGGGTACTGTTTGCTGTCTGGTGCGTCCTCAAATGGCCAAATGCAGGAACTGCAGCCTTAGTTACATGGATACATCCAGCTTTTGTACCCCTCCCAGCGGACGTGGTCCCTCCTCTGACTCCCTCCATGGCTCCCCATGGTCCCCCCAGCAGGGATCAGGAATGCTACGCGAACCCCTGCTAGGTTACCCGGAGAACCTTGAATTCAAAACCCAGTCTCTTCTATCAGACCTTGTTCCCAGTCACCGCTCACCTCTCAGCCTTCATTTCCCCCAGCTGGAGACTTGCCGCCCAGAAAACGCCCTCTGCCTCTTGCGTTTGTGGGACAGACGAACACAAAGCTGGCATGCACTGGGTGCTCAGTAAGCGCAATTGTCACCCTCAGAAACATGTAGCAGAAGGGCAAGGATTTGCCATGGGGTGTCCCACGGAGCCCCACTCCCCTCTCACAGCATCTCACTGACCAGCATCCAACCCAGAAAGCCCCAAGGCCAGAATTTGGCAAAAACAACCCACCGTCTTTTCCGGGAAAAGGAAAAAGGAAACTGAAACCTAAACCGAAAGCCGGGCTGTCAGCTGCCTGCACAGGCTCCATTCAAGTGTCTCCAAGTCAGAGGATCCTCCGGGAGCTCGTCATTGGTCAGCGCCGCTATTATGCTAATCAGGGGGCAGTCCTAGCCCATAAAAGTTCCAGCAGTTCAGTTCAGGATGGCACTACTTCTATTCACTGCATCCCAGTGCCCACGGACACCGAGAAGGACATGAGTGAGTCCTTGATTCCCAACAAAGAAAAGGACTCCAGTGAGTCCGCGCGGTGCGGCCGCAAGCTGCCGCTGTGGCAGGGGCTCCTGCTGCTCGCGGTAGCGGTGGGTCTGCTTGGGCCCCTGATCTACTTCGCTGTCAAGGCCAACAGCAAGGGCTGCCTGGATGGCCTCCGAGCACAGAAGGAGTGTCAGGAGGTCAACCAACACCTGCAGCTCCAGCTAAGCCAGGCCCAGGAAGTCTTACAGGAGAAGGAAGCCAAAGTTGCCACCTGCAAACAGGCTGTGGTAAGTCATTGCTCCCCCTCAAGAGGGCCCCGTACTTGGAGGTCTCTCCCAGGGTCCTTGTGGAGGTCGAGATAGACCTTGAAACTGTGTTCTTTTTGTCACCACCAGGGTTTGGGAATCTCCAAACTCTCCCTGGGTTGCTGGTGTGTTTGAGGAGGGGAGGGGGAAACCTTAGAACTCCCATTATGGGTGTCTGTATCTCTGTAGAGTATGAAAGACCTCTAAACTCTGGTGCTTGAATGCGGGGAGCTAGAACCTCTGCTTGGGCCAATCTTGGGGAGCAGAAATCCCCTCTAGGGTCTGGGAAGAGGACCTCTCCATCTCTTTCCACTGCATCCTGAGAGCCTCTGAAATTTTCACTTATGTTCTAACATGGAGGACCTTGAAACTCTCAGGGACCTCTAACCTGGGCTCTGAAATCATCACTCCCACTTTCCAGCCCAGCCCCTTGTTTCTGGTTATAGAAGGAACTCTTAATCTTATTGGGCTATAGACCTGGGAATCTGGAAACTTCTCCTAGAGTCTGGGCATGGGGACCCTCCATATTCTCTTGTTGGGGGCCTTCAAACTCCCATTTTGAGGATCATACTCTTATGGGTGGCCCAGGAGGGTGGGAGGTTGTGCCTATTCTTCAAGGTAGAAGATTGAGGTGCAGGGGGAGGGTTGGAAGGGAATTGAAAGGGGTGTGGATCTGAGCGCCTCTGATCCCAGGGCTCAGGGAGGGGTCAAGCACCCAGGCACAGGAGTCCAGGTTCTGACCCTCCCCTCTAATCCAGGTGACCCTGAGGGACTCTCTGAAGAAGGAGCAGGCACGCGTGGAGGAGCTTCAGGGTGAGAAAAGCATATGACCAGGGTTCCGTGGAGTGGGCTAGGGGGTCAGCGACAGGCCAGGTGTTGAAAGGGAGTCCGGAGGGAGGGTCCCAGAGTTGTGATCAGGCGAGAGGGAAGAGGGGCAGATTCCACTTGGGGTGAGGAGCCAGGAGCCCGGTTTCCCAGCTGGGGCTGGATGAGGACCTCGCTAGAGTCCCGTGATGTCCCGGCTGGGTGTCAGGTGGCTTAGCGAGGTCACTGTGTCGACGAGGCCCCTAAATCTGTACCCTGTCCCCCGAACAGGAGAGTTGGCGACGTTGAACCAACAACTGCAGGACGTTTGGGCTGAACTAAGGTGCGAGACCACGCCCCGGCCACGCCCCTTTCACCCCACCCGCAGACTCGCCACTCCCTTTCGCTCAGAAAAACCCCGATGATGCTCAGGGGACTAAGTTTAAGTCTCAACCATATCCCATCTGTCACACAACCCTGGGGTGGCCGCTGCTCACTCTCCCGCCCAGCGACTTGGTAGGGGAGGAGTGGAGATCTTAAGGGCAAAGCGCAGATCCCCTGGAGCCCAACTGGCCACAGCCAGAGTTCCCCGATCTCTATTCCAGAAGACAGAGTGAGACCTCAGAGGCAGACAACGGCTCTAGCTCCTCCTTCCTGTTGTTCCTCTTGTTGCCTGCGGCTGTGCTCATGACCTGCAAGTGCCTGAAGAAATGAGGTCCCAGAAAGCCTGCCGGTACGAAGGGGGCGTCTCGAGGGAGAAGAAAGCTCGGAGGGGATGGCAGCTAGGGTGGGTAAGGGTCTGGGGAGGTGGCTGCCTGCGGGGCAGAGGGCTGGGCACCCGGGAGCGGAATCTGGAGAGGGAGGGAGGGCTCAGTGAGTTGGGAGGGGCCCTAGAGGATGGTGGGGCTCGGGGCGGAGCCCGGGATCCGTCCGCCTCTGACTCCCTATTCTGGTGTCTTTTAGGCCACAGCCAGGACTAGGCCGACTCCAGCTCGGATTCCCGGCTTGAGGCTTCCTGACCTGGCCAGTCCTGACACGACCACGTGGCAACATGTTTGTAGGGAGGATGGGGTAGCCTAAGGGGCCCAAGACAGGACAGTCCTGAAAGGATGCCTTGAGAGTGGGAAAGTAGCAGAGCTGGCCCAAGGCCGCCTAGAGCTAGGAATGGCATGCCAGTCGGGTTGCAGCACCTCCCTCTTGCTGACACTGCTCTTAGAAAGGCACTTTCCTCTTGGGTCTTTGGACTCGACATGTAAACATGCCTTTTGGGGGAAAAACTGTACTCTCAAATGTTTGGAGCCTTTCTGTGTGACCTCCCAAAGCATCTGAGGCCTGCCCTGCAGACAAAGGTGGACATCCATCGACATCCATAACCCAACCAGCCTTCCCTGCTCTAGAATGTTCCTCAAGATCTCTAGGGTTCCAGCAGGCACCATCCCACTGCATCCCCAGCCCTCTTCTCTGCTGGCATCATCTTAAAGGACCCTCATCAGTGCTCCCTGCCTGCAGTTTTCTTCTCTCATCTCCTGGCTTCTCTCATCTCATTACCGTTGCATCTTCTGATGACAGTGAGGCTGTGGCGAGGGCCACTGTGTCCTGGTTCCCAATCCCTTCCGGCAGAAAGTGCAGGACTGGGACTCAAACTTGGATGTGCAGACTTGGGACAGACCTGTGTCACCTTGTCCTGCCACCTCCATCCCCCAAGCTCTTATTCATCCTACAATACCCAGCTCTGGGAGCCCCTCCCCCAGAAATTTCTCTGCTTCTCGAAACTGAAGGCCACAAGGAGTTCTCTGATGACTTAGTGGTTAGGATTCCAGGCTTTCCGTGGCCTGGGTTCAATCCCTGGTCTGGGAACTAATATCCCATAAGCTGGAAGACATAGCCAAAAAAAAGGAAGAAAGTTCTCCCTGTGTGTGCTCCTGCTCCTAAAATAGTGTGTGACGGTGGCCTTTGTTAACTGAGCCCCTTATAAGCATATGGTTTCTACGTGACGACAAAGAATGTTCCAGAAGGCTTTAGTGGAATGAAGCTTGTCAAAAATAACAAAGAGCCAAAGTTGGAACAGTTTGAGTGATAAAATAAATATCATCACATGTAAAATAAATGTCCATGAGTTCACAGGACTATAAATACACGGCTGACTAAAACAATAAATGAAAGAGAAGAGAAAAATCTCCCAGGAGGAAGAATATCAAATAATATACACAAATATCTCGCCCTCAAGAGGATGATGTGAGGCTTCCCACGGCTTTGGTGTGGGTGATAAATCGTCACCTCTTTCCAGAAGGCGCAGCTGGAAGGGAGGAAGGAGGTGGCTTTATGCTGGAGACACCTGATGGCCACCACCTCAGCTAGGGGACCATGATCAACATCACAGGGTAAGTCGGGCTGATAGCACGTGCCCTGGACACCTGTGTGATGAGAAAGGCACTTGCCCTCTATGGTCCTTCTCGCCACAGCCCAGTCCAACCATGAGAAAAACACCAGACAAATCCCAACCAAGGACCACCCTACAGAACACCTGACTCTAAACTCTCAAGGTCATCAAGACCAAGAAAGCCTAAGAATCTGCCTGACCCAAAAGAGCCTAAAGAGACATCAGGATTAAGTGTCACGTGAGGATCCAGGGGCAGAAAAAGGACATTAAGGGAAAACCGAGGAGGTTGGAAAATGCCTGGACTTCAGTTAATACTGTTATCAGTCCGTATTGGTTCATACATTGCAGCACATGTACCTTATAGATGAAAGATGACCAAAGTAGGGGAAATGGGGTGTGGGGCCTATGGAATGTTTCTGGACTACCTTTGTTGGATTTGTGCAAACCAAAATAAAATGAGTCTTTAAAAAATAACAAAGGTTGGGACTTCCCTGTGGTCTGGACGTTAAGGCACCTCACTTCCACTGCAGGGGACATGGGTTAGATCTGTTGTCAGGGAACTAAGATCCCACATTCCGCAAGGCACAGCCAAATAATAGAAAGAAAAAGATAGATTCGGACCTTCCGAGTGATCAAGTGGATAAGACTCCATTCTCCCAATGCAGGGAGGTCTGATTTGGCCCTGCTCAGAAAACTAGATTCCACAAGCAACAAATAAGATTCCATGTGTCACAACAAACATTCAGCAGGCCACAAATAAGACCTGGCCCAGACAATTATCTATATATATACATATGTGTGTATATATATATATATATATATATATATATATATATATATACACACACATATTTTTTAAAGCATAAATTCAGAAGAATATGCATTACTTTTTCCAATCAAAATCTTACAGGGAAAACTCACAAACTTTCTGTTTCCAGTGCTGAGACTAGAATGAGGTGAATACAGCACTAGTTTTGGTTGCAAAATGTAGGGGGCACAGAAAAGTTCTATTACGTTCATCCCTGTTTTCGAAACTAAGGCTAGGATGAAATCATTTGCCCAAGGTCTGGCAGGGAGGCAGGGCTGAGCACACACAATCTTGACCCCTATCTGAAATCATGGTCCTAAGCTGACCCTAAAGTTCAAAATTCAGCCCAGTGGAGCTCCAATATCAGCTTTGCCAAGTGCCCTGTCTTTGCACCTGGAATCCTATCCTGGGAGGGAGGCCCTACTCAGGGGACACACAAGCTCACCCTCAGCCTCCACAGCAAGTCCATCCCTGATCCCTGGGTCATTTGGCTGCTGAGTCGCTTCAATGGGGTGGGGGGTGGTTAGGAAATTGTCATTGTTCAGCCGCTAGGTGGTGTCCCTCGCTTTGCAACCCTATGGACTGCAGCTTCCCAGGTTACTCTGTATTTCACTATCTCCCAGAGTTTGCTCAAATTCATGCCCACTGAGTCGGCGATGCTATCTAACCAACTCATCCTCTGCTGCTGCCTTCTCCTCTTGCCTTCAATCATTCTGAGCATCAGAGTCTTTTCCAATGAGTTGGCTCTTCCAATCAGGTGGCCACAGTATCGGAGCTTCAGCATCAGTCCTTCAGGGTTGGTGATCCCGTGGGTAAACTCCACTCTCCCAATGCAGGTGGCCGGATTGAATATCCAGGTTGGATATTCAGGGTTGGTTTCCTTTAGGATGGACTCGTTTGATCTCCTTGCTGTCCAAGGATCTCTCAAGAGCCTTCTCCAGCACCTCAATTTGAAAACATCGATTCTTCAGTGCTTAGCCTTCTTTCTGGTCCAACTCTCCCATCCACACATGACTACTGAAAAGACCATAGCTGTAAATATATGGAATTCTGTTGGAAACGTGATGTGTCTGCTTTTTAATATCCTGTCTAGATTTGTCAGAGCTTTTCTGCCAAGGAGCAAGTGTCTTTTAATGTCATGGCTGGAGTACTTATCCCCACTCACTTGGGAACCCAAGAAAATAAAATTGGTCACAGTTTCTGCTTTTTCTGCTTTTATTTTCCATGAAGTGATGGGACCAGAGGCCTTGGTCGTAGTTTTATGAATGTTGCATTTCAAGTCAGCTTTTTCACTCTCCTCTTTCATCTTCATCAAGAGGCTCTTTAGTTCATCTCCCTTTTCTGCATTAGAGTGGTGTCCTCTGCATATCTGAAGTTGTTGATATTTCTCTTGGCAATCTTGATTCCAGCTTGCCATTCATCCAGGCCAGCATTTCACATGTTGTACTCCGCATAAAGTTAAATGAACAGGGTGACAATATAAAGCCATGTCTCAGTCCTTTCTCAATTTTGAGCCAGTCAGTTGTTCCAGGTATAATTCTAAGTTTGCTTTTTGACCCACATATAGGTTTCTCAGGAGACAGGTAAGGTGGTCGGGTACTCTCATCTCTTTCAGAATTTTCCACAGTTTGTTGTGATCCACACAGTCAAAGCCTTTAGCATAGTCAATGAAGCAAAAGTAGATTTTTTTCTGGAACTCCCTTGCTTTCTCCACAATCCAAAGAATGTTGGCAATTTGACCTCTGGTTCCTCTGCCTTTTTGAAACCCACCTCATACAATGGATGTTCTTGGTTCATGTACTGCTAAAGCCTAGCTTGAAGGATTTTGAGCAAAACCTTGCTAGCATGTGAAATGAGCACAATTGTATGGTAGTTTGAACATTCTTTGGCATTGCCTTTCTTTGAGATTGGAATGAAAACTGACCTCTTCCAGATCTGAGCTTTACAAATCTGCTGAGCAGCACTTTAACAACATCATCTTTTAGGATTTGAAATAGCTCAGCTGGAGCTCCATCACCTCCACTAGCTTTGTTTATAACAATGCTTCCTAAGTGCCACTTAACTTCACACTCCAGGATGTTCGACTCCAGGTGAGTAACCGCAGCATTATGGTTATCTAGGTCACAAAGACCTTTCTTATATAGTTTTTCTGTGTATTTTTGCCACCTTTTCTTAATTATTTCTGTTTCTCTTAGCTCCTTCCTGTATCTGTCCTTTATTGTCCTCGTCTTCTCATGAAATGTTCCCTTGATCTCTCCAATTTTTTAGAAGAATTCTCTAGTGTTTCCCATTCTACTGTTTTTCTCTATTTCTTTGCACTGTTCCTTGAAAAAGGCCTTCTTATGTCTCATTGGTGTTCTCTGAAACTCTGCATTCAGTTGGGTTTATCTTTCCCTTCTCCCTTGCCTGTCACTTTTCTTCTTTCCTCAACTGTTTGTAAGGCCTCCTCAGACCACCCCGGTGGCTTGGACAGTAAAAAGTCGCCTGCAATGCAGGAGACCTGGGTTTGATCCCTGGGTTGTAAAGAGCCCCTGAAGGAGGGCATGGCAACCCACTCCAGTATTCTTGCCTGGAGAATCCCCATGGACAGAGGAGCATGGTGGGCCAGAGTCCATGGGCTCGCAAAGAGTCAGACACGACTGAGTCACTAAGCACAGACAGCCACTTTGCCTTTGGGTATTATTTTGCCTTCGGAATGATTTTGGTCACTGACTCCTCTGCAGTGTTATAAACCTCCGTCCATAGTTCTTCAGGCACTCTGTCTACCAGATCTAATCCTTTGACTCTATTCATCACCTCCACTGTAAGGGATTGGATTTAGGTCATACCTGAATGGTCTAGTATTTTTCCACTACTTTCTTTAATTTAAGCCTGAATTGTGCAATAAGGAGTCGTGATCTGAGCCACAGTCATCTCCAGGTCTTATTTTTGCTGACTGTGTAGAGCTTCTCCATCCTTGGTGGCAAAGAACATAATCTAATTTCAGATAGACTATCTGGTGATGTCCATGCGTAGAGTCATCTCCTGAGTTGTTGGAAGTGGGTCTTTGCTGTGAGCAGTGTAACTAGGCAGAAGGGTGTCATCCTGAGGACTGGGATCCCTGGCTTTGGCCCCACATGCCATCTGATCCAGCTGACCGCAAACCCTGCAAATGGCTGAGCTAACAGATTCTGAGTAGTGGTCACACTGTGGTTGAAGAAGCCACTGGACAAGTGCACAGCTGCCTTCCAGAAGTCACTTCCTGCAACAGGAAGCGTGTAATCAGGCCAATCTCCAGCAGGAAGTTCTGGTTCCCTTGGTCATATGGAAGGGAGATCAATGCGGCCTGAGTTCCCCAGAACGTCATTCCAGGGTCCCACCTCTTTGAAGGTCTCTCCCTAGACACCCCCTGCCCAGGTCCTTTGTGTTCAGATTGTCCCAAATGGATCTGATCTTCTTTCCTCAAAATGTACTCCTCACTCCTGGGCCTTATTTCCACATTTCCCACCAGTCCTTCTGCCCTGAGTCACATGCCCAGCCATATCGCTACTGGAGTGCCTACTGGATGCCAAAGCACTTTACTCAAAACTCCTCATCGGCCCCTCCTGACCAGGCTGCTCCTGTTATGGCCCCACTTTATGGATGAGGAAGCTGAGGTTCTGTTAACAGAAGTCTATGTGCCTGACACAGAGTGAGGACAAACATACAGAAATTATGCAGTTTGTAGCAGAGAAAGTTTTATTGCAGGGCCCTGCAAGGAGGTAGGTAGCTTATGCCCCCAAAGAATTCTGAACCCTCCGGACGTTTCTAAAAAGCATTTTCAAGGCCCAGGGGAGGGGGCGAGTGGATGCAGGGTATGGGACAATTCTCGGAGTGACTGATGGTGAGGTCACAGGGGTTAACATTATCAATTCTTTTCCATCAGTAGGTCTGAGGGCTACATGCTCATGGTCCTCAAGTTGTTAACATCTTCCATTTGGTGTGTGTGGCTGGGGTAGGAGGAATGGAGGTGGCATTTTCACATGTGTAAAAACAACTCAGGAACGTGTATTAGAGACTATTATCTCCATACTTCATAAAGGAGCTAAAACAGAAGATACGGGGGAGGAGTCGCCCTGGGAAGGCCGCTTAGGGTCCTGTTCGATTACAGTTCAGAGGGTTTAGTGGAGTCCCCAGGTGGTAGAGGCAGATGTTGGCGGTAAGAGCAAGTTCCTGCCTGGAGCCGGGGCAAGGGCCTGGGTACTGTTTGCTGTCTGGTGCGTCCTCAAGTGGCCATATTGAGGAACTGCAGCATTAGTTACGCGGATACATCCAGCTCTTGTACCCCTCCCAACATACGTGGTCCCTCCTCTGACTCCCTCCATGGCTCCCCATGGTCCCCCCAGCAGGATCAGGGATGCTACGTGAACCCCGGCTAGGTCACCCGGAGACCCCTGAATTCAAAACCCAGTCTCTTCTATCAGACCTTGCTCCCAGTCGCCACTCACCTCTCAGCCTTCATTTCCCCCATCTCAGCTGGGGACTTGCCGCCCATAAAACGCCCTCTGCCTCTTGCGTTTGTGGGACAGACGAACACAAAGCTGGCATGCACTAGGTGCTCAGTAAGCGCAATTGTCACCCTCAGAAACATGTAGGAGAAGGGCAAGGACTTGACATGGTGGGTCCCACGGAGCCCCACTCACCTCTCACAGCATCTCACTGACCAGCATCCAACCCAGAAAGCCCAAGGCCAGAGTTTGGCAAAAGCAACCCACCGTTTTTTGCAGGAAAGCGAAAAAGGAAACCAAAACGGAAACCTAAACCGAAAGCCCGGCTGTCAGCTGCCTGTACAGGCTCCATTCAAGTGTCTCCAAGTCAGAGGATCCTCCGGGAGCTCGTCATTGGTCAGCGCCGCTATTATGCTAATCAGGGGGCGGTCCTAGCCCATAGAGGTTCCAGCGACCCCCTATAACTCTTGTTGGAACTTCCTAAGGGGAGTTCCCTTATTGCACCCACTTTTTATCACTACTGCCCAGTACCCATGGCAGACGACTTGGAGGAACCCATGCTGACTCGCCGCAAGCTCCCCCTGTGGCAGGGGCTCCTGCTGCTCGTGGTGGTGGTGGGTCTGCTTGGGCCCCTGATCTACTTCGCTGTCAAGGCCAACAGCAAGGGCTGCTTGGATGGCCTCCGAGCACAGAAGGAGTGTCAGGAGCTCAACCAACACCTGCAGCGCCAGCTAAACCAAGCCCAGGAAGTCTTACAGGAGAAGGAAGCCGAAGCTGCCACCCGCGAGCGCACTATGGTAAGCCACCGCACCCCCTAGACAGGCCCGGGTACTTGGGAGGCTTTCCCATAGTCTTTGTGGAGATCCAGACGGACCTTGAGACTGCCCCCTGGATGTCTCCACCAGGCTTTGGGGACCTCTAACTCTCCCTGGAGTGCTGGTGTGGGGAGCCTTCAAACTCCCATTATGGGTGTCAGTATCCCTGTAGGGTATGAAGGATCTCTAAACTCTGGCGCTTGAATGGGGGGACCTAGAAACTCCCCTTGGGCCAACCTTGGAGAGCAGAAATCCCCTCTAGGGGCTGGGAAGAGGACCTCCCCAGCTCCTTCCACTGCATCCTGAGAGCCTCTGAAATTTTCACTTATGTTCAAACATGGAGGACCTTGAAACCTTCGGGGACCTCTTACCTAGGCTCTGAAATCTTCCCCTACCGGCACCCTGCACCATTTTCTGGTTTTTGGAGGGCCTCTTAGTGTTCTTTAGAGACTTCCCTAGTGATCCAGTGACTAAGACTTTGTACTCCCAATGCAGGGGACATGGGTTTGATCCCTGGTCATGGAACTAGATTATTTGCAGCAGTTAAAGATCCAGCATGTTGCAACTAATACCCAGCCCAACCAAATAAATGTTTTTTTCAAATAAATATTAAAAAAACAAATTTTGGGCAATATCCCAGTGGATCTGGAAACTTCTTCTAGGGTATAGGAAACCTCCAAATTCTCTTGGGGGGAGGGCCTCAAAACTCCCACTTTGAGGATCACACTCCTATTGGTGGCCCGGGGAGGGTGGGAGGTTGTGTCCTTTCTTCAAGGTGGAGACCGAGGTGCAGGGGGAGGGTTGGAGGGGAATTGAAGGGGGTGTGGATCTGAGCGCCTCTGATCCCAGGGCTTAGGGAGGGGTCCAGCACCCAGGCACAGGAGTCCAGGTTCTGACCCTCCCCTCTGACCCAGGTGACCCTGAGGGAGTCTCTGAACAAGGAGCAGGCCCAGGTGGCAAAGTTTCAGGGTGAGAAAAACACAGCCCAGGGTTCCGCGGTGGGGGTTGGTGGGGGTCAGTTGTTGAAAAGAAGTAGGGAGGGAGGGTCCCAGAGCTGGGATCGGGAGACAGGGAAGGGTGGAGCTGGGGAGAAGGGGGGCTCCAGGTTTCCCAGCAGGGACTCGATGAGGGTCTGAAGAGTCATGTCCTGAGTTGGGGTCAGGTGAGTGGGTGTGGTCACCGTGTCCACCTGCCCCTAATTCTGTACCCCACCCCCAACCAGGAGAGCTGAAGATATTAAAGCAAAATCTGGAGGACGCGTCGGCCGAGGTGGAGCGACTAAGGTCTGAGAGGACCCCCTCGGGACACGCCCCTTTCACTCGACTCCCGACCTGGGCTCGGGAAAAAAACCTCGATGCTCAGGCGACAAAGTTTAAGTCCCAGCCTCGTCCCATCTGTCACACAGCCATGGGGGGGCCGCTGCTCACTCTCCTCCCCAGAGATTTGGCGGGGAGGAGTGCAGATTCTTAGAGGAGAAGCCTAGAGCGGCTAGAGCCGGCCCTGCAGCTGCCTGAGTGGCCCTCATCTCTACTCCAGAAGACAGAGTGAGACCTCCTCCAGAAACAGCGCGTCCAGTTGCTCCAGCTTCCTATTCGTAGTGATGGCGGTCTTGGTCCTCAACGCTCTGCTGACATGAGATCCCAGAAAGCCGGCCGGTAAGGAAGGGGCAGCTCTCGGGAGAAGAAAGGTCGGAGGGGCCGGCAGTTGGGCTGGGTCAGGGTCTGGGGAGGTGGCCTGTCTGTGGGGCGGAGGACTGGACACGGAGATCTTGGAAAGGGAGGGAGCACTCAGTGAGTAGGGAGGTCCTGTGGGGGCGGGGCTTGGGGCGGGGCCTGTGTTCTGTCCGCCTCTGAGCCCGTATTTTGTTTTTTGTTTGATTTTTAAAAATTTTTTATTTATTTTAATTTTTGCTTTTTGGTCACGCTGCATTACATGCGGAATCTTAATTCCCAGACCAAGGATCGAACGCTCAACCCCTGCATTGGAAGTGCAAAGGCTTTAACAGCCAGGGAAGTACCTGAGTCCCTATTTTGATGTTTTTTAGGCCACAACCTGGACTGGTCTGGCTCCCTCTCTGCTTCCCTGTGTGAGGCTTCTTGACATGGCAACACGGTTGTGGGGGGTGGCGGGATGGGGTAACCTAAGGGGTCCAAGATGGGCCAGCTCTGGAGGGGTGTCTTGTGTGGAGAAGTAGGGGAGTTGGCCCAAGTCTGCCCTAGAGTTGGGGAGGGCTCAGGGTTGAGGGGTGGGGCACCTGCTTCTTGCTGACACAGTTTCTAGAAAGTCACTGTCTTCTGGCATCATTTGGCTCCTAAAAGTAAACACCCATTTGGGGGAAAAAATTGTACTCTCAAGCTTTTGGTGTGTTATCTTGTCACCCCCAAGCACCTGGGGCCTGCCCTGTGGACAAGGGTGGACACCCATTGACATCCAAACTCAGCCTCCGTGCTCCAGAATGTTCCTTGGGATTTCTGGGGTTCTGGCAGGCATCACCCCACTGCCCCTCCCTCAACCCTCTTCTCTGAAAGTGAGAGAGAAAGTCGCTCTGTCATGTCCGACTCCTTGTGACTCCTATAGTCCATGGAATTCTCCAGGCCAGAATACTGGAGTGGGTAGTATTTCCCTTCTCCAGAAGATCTTCCAAACCCAGAGTTCCAAACCAGGTCTCCCGCATTGCAGGCAAATTCTTTTTTACCACCTGAGCCATAAGGGAAGCCCAAGAATACTGGAGTGGGTAGCCTATCCCTTCTCCAGGGGATCTTCCCGACCTAGGAGTTGAACCAGGGTCTCCTGCATCGCAGGTGAATTCTCTACCAACTGAGTTATCAAGGACCTACATCCTCTCAGTGCTCCCTGCCTGCAGTTTTCTGCTCTCATCTCCTGGCTGGATCTTCTTATGACAGTGGTTCCATGAGGAAACTGTGGCTGTGACGAGGAACACTTTGTCCTGATTCCCAATCCCTTCCAGCAGAAAGTGCAGGGCTGGGAGTTAAACCTAGATGTACACAGGACAGACCTGTGTCACATTGCCCCGCCACCTCTGTCCCCAAACTCTTATTTATCCTGCAGTACCCAGCTCTGGGAACCCCTCCCCCAGAAAGCCTCTCTGCTTCTCAAAATTGAAGGTTAGGTACGGGGAGTTCCCTGGTAGCTTAGTAGTTAGGATTCCAGGATTTCACTGCCATGGCCCAGATTCAATCCCTGATTGGAGAACTGAGATCCTGCAAACCACATGGCGCTACCAAAAGAGAAAAAGAAGAAAAAAAAAACTTGGGAAGGGCTCAAAGTTGAAGGCCTCTGTCTGATAGACCATTTAACCCACTTCCCTGACCCTCTCATGGCCCCTATTTCCTTCCTCCCCTGTTATCTTCCTTCCTCCAAGTTCTCCTGGAATGTCAACTATTGTCTCGATAACTTTTTGTGCATAGCACTAGGGGTACGCCCCTTGTGTTTGCCCAGGATTCTGCACTGCCCTCTAGTCCCATGGTCCCCAGCCCAGATGGTCTTAGACTCCCCTTCCACGGCCCCTACTGTCTTCCCGGGTGTCCCCAAACCCCATTCCTGCCACAGGCCCCCCTGACAACAACCCCCATCCCCTAACTTCCTCCTGTTCCGCCCACCCTGACCATTTCTCTATATATTGATGTCAAGTTCCTTCCTGCCTCACAGCCTCGGCCAGTCTCTGCCCTCTGCTCAGAGCACCTGCTCCTCACCCTGAAGTTCTAGAGCAGGGTTTCTCGGCCTCTGAACTCTTACCATCTGGACTGGACCATTCTCTGTGGTGGGGGCTGCCCTGTGCGCTGTAGGATGCTGAATACAATCCTTCGCTACTAGATGCCCGTAGCACCTTACCACCAGGTTGTGACAACAAAATGCCTCTAGACATTACCAAATTTCCCCTGGGGGCACAGATTCAATTCCAGTGAGAATCTCAGCTCTAGAAGGTGAGGCTCAAGTTTCCATCACTTCTGTGCCCCCAGCTCACAGGAGGGCTCAGTAGAAGCTCCCGTGGAGTCCCTTTCCAATGACTGGGGCATTTTACCCCCCCCCATCAGTAGCCCCATCTAACAGATGAGGAAACTGATGTCCAGAGAAGTAACTGGACCTGTTCAGGGTTTCTCAGCCACTCAGGCAGTGGTTGTTGTTCAGCTGTTCAGTTGTGTCTGACTGTTTGTAACCGCATTGACTGCAGCACGCCAGACTTCCCAGTCCTTCACCATCTCTCAGAGTTTGCTCAAACTCATGTCCGTTGAATCGGTGATGCCATCCAACCATCTCATCCTCTGTCACCCCTTTCTCCTCTTGCCCTCAATCTTTCCCAGCATCAGGGCCCTCTGCGTCTAGCAGGTTCTCTTGATTGCCAGCAAGCCCTTCTCACATGACTTCAGTCCTTTCTCACTTCCACCCAACATCCGCCACCCCCACTCCCAGCTTGGGCTACTGGAAAGTCCCGAAACAGCCCTCCTCCTACCCCTACCCTGTGTGTACTCTTTCACAGATGGAGGAGGCAGTTTTGCCTGATATCATGGGTTTGACCTGCTCAATTTCTTCCTCCAAACTCCCACCCAATGGCCAGGTTAGAAATGTCTCTTCTTCCTAAAAATGTCCCTCTTCCCTGGCTGACTGTGACCCAGCCAGGAGTTGGAAACCAGGCCTGAGGGGTGCTGCAGGGCCTGGGGGATGGGGAGGGGTTCCAGCTCCAGCAGGAATCTGGGAGTGATTTGTAGCTGCTCTGTGTCCCTGGCCTGAGACTTGGCCTCTCTGGGCTCTGTTTTCTTCATGTGGAATGGGGGTGGGGGAGTGCTGTCAGGAAGGAACACAGATTCTGGTTCACAGTGTTCACTCAGCTCACATTTACTGCACAGCTACTGTGTGCCAGGCCCACGTGGTGGCGGTGGGAACAAGGCAGGTGAAGGCTTTACTTTTTCGGGGCTCACCCAGTCTGATGCCCCAGTAGCTCAGCGGTAAAGAATCCACCTGCCATACATAAGATGCGGGTTCGATCCCTGGGTTGGGAAGATTCCCTGGAGGAGGGCATGGCAACCCACTCCAGTCTTCTTGCCTGGAGAATCCCATGAACAGAGGAGCCTGGTGGGCTACAGTCCTTGGGGGTCTCAGAGCCAGACACAACACACACACACACACACACACACACACACACACACACACACCAGTCTGATGGGAGAGGCAGTCAAAAATCAAACACACAGAAAATGACAGCAGAGCTGAGAGATCAAAAGGGATCAGAATTAGTGGGGAAGGGAGAGGAAGAGACACACTGGTGGACAGGGAAGTAACTGGTGAGGAAGTTAGTTGGGCAAAGAGGGAGGAAAGGTCGGTCAGGCAACCCTGGGATAGGAATGCGCTGGCCTGAAGAGCACGGAGCAGGGCTGGAGGGGGCAGGAAATGACCTTAAAGACGGGGGCCTCGCAGGGGAAGGAGAAAGGAGAAGCGGGAGGACTGGGAAGTGGGGAAGGATAGAGGAGGAGGAGAAAAAGCGGGGAGTAGGGTGGAGGAAGGGGAAATGGAAATGAAAGAGGGCAGAGAGGGAGGAGGAGGATTTGACTCCGCAAGTCAAGGGAACCGTGTAGACGCGCCTGGATCTGATGCACGCTGTAAGCTCGCCCCCTGGTGGCTTGGTGGAGAACGGGCAGGGAGATGGGATGCATCTACCCTTGGGCCTGCAATCTGGCCCGCACAGCTAGTCACAAAAAAGTGCGGCCTCCCGAGCCAGGCCGACCTCCGTTGTTTCGAGCAGCCGCCCGTCTTCTAGGCTTGAACAGAATGGGGGACAGTATACCCCCAGGCCCTTGCCAAGGGGCCCTGGTGCAAAGGGGGGCTTTGCGCAGATATGCTCAGGTGATTCCTACAGAGCCCTACAGGGCAGGAGCTACTGTCATCCTCAGTTTACAGAGGAGGAAACTGAGGCTTAGAGGGTCACATGGGATGCAGAAACAAGACTGGAACCCGGGATCCCCAGCTCTGTCCTGGGCTCCGGTAGCTTGGGCTGGCCCTTGGCGTGGATCCAGCCCCTCCCAATAAAGTCGAAACCACCGCCGGGAGGGGCGGAACCGTGGGTGTCCCTGGCTCCCCAAGGTGCCAATTAAATGCTCGTGGCCGTCTGGGGCCAGAGCTGTGGACAGCGGCATGGCCGAGCCTGGGCCGGAGCCCGAGCCCGGGCGCGCCTGGCGGGTGTTCGCACTGTGCGGGGCCGCAGTATTCCTGGCCGCGGTTGCTGCCGGAGCAGCCCTTCTGGCCTGGAATCTGGCCTCCTCGGCCTCCCGGAGGCCTCACTGCCCAGAGCTGGCCGTCAACACCACGGCGCCGCCTGGAGACCCCGAACCCGAAGTCGAGGAACTTCGGCGCCGACTGGCAGACGCTGCCCGCCTCGAGGAGGCCCTGACCAAGCGGCTGAAGCAGGCCGAGCGTGTCCGCCGGGAGCTGGAGGAGGCCCTAAGGGCCTGTGAGGGCCGCCAGGTAGGTGGGCAGGCTGGAGGGCTGGGGAATCCCGAAAGTGAGGGGGAGAGGGTGCACACACACAGGCAGGGTTCCCCTTCGGTGCCTTGGTTTCCCCCGTTCTTCAACTGAGGGAGGAAAATGAGAACAGCACAATTCCTTCCAACTCCTCCAGGGCCGATTCACCCTTGTGTCTACCTTCTGACCAAGAAGGTTCCACTAACACAGCTCATTCACTTTGTTGTACAGCAGAAACTAACAACGTTGTAAGGCGATTATAGTCCAATTAAAAAAAATAAAATATGACACAAATGAACTTTAAAAAAATAAAAAGAAGGCTCCACTGTCTTCTGCTATTTGCCCCATCACTGGTGGAGGCTATCCCAGACCCCTGAGCCCACCTGGGGTGGCCCTGTGCTCACCCTCCCCCTAAGTACCCACTCAACAACCACCCCCCAGTCAGTGTCCAGCAGCCCTATTTTGAGAGAGGGACATTCGTGTCACCTGTAATTTGGAAGCTAAAGTTGGCCTCTTGGAGGAGGTACCAGCCAGGTCCTCCCTTCTCTTGCCACCCCCTTCGAACTCTTTTTTAATCCTTTCTTAACTCTTTCTCAGCCCTGGGCTTCACAGAAGAACTATCCTCAAAGTCCCAACCAGTCACATTCACTGAGTAACTACTGCGTACCCCGGTATACTGGGCCCAGCAGAGGTTGGGCAGCATATGAATTCTGGAAAATTCATACCTTTTGAAAATTCATCCCTATGCCTTTCCAGCCTGCCTAAGGGAAGGGCCTGGGGCAGCTGAAGTTAAGAGCAGCCTGCCCTGGATTCAAATTATGGTTCTCCCCCAGCCCCCATGAAAGATTCTAGGGGAGAACCATAATTTGAATCCATATTGGCTTGTGCTGGTCTGAAACCCCAGTCCCAGGAGTCTAGATATAGCTAGGATTGGAACCAGAGCTGGTTGGCAGAACTAAACCTTTCTATATCCAGTTGGCCTAGAGCAGAGGTCAGTGTGCCCAGTCCCTCAGTTGTGTCCGACTCTTTTCGACCCCATGGACTGTAACCCACCAGGCGCCTCTCTCTATGGATGTTTCAGGGAAGAATACTGGAGCGGCTTGCCGTTTCCTCCTCCAGGGGATCTTCCTTACCCAGGGATCAAACTTGTGTGTTCTGAGTCTCCTACACTGCAGGCAGATTCTTTTATCACTGAGCCACCTGGGACGCCCCAGGGGTCAGTGGACCTGAGCAAAGATCTCCTTGCAGGCAGGGACCTTTCACCCCAGACTTCAGAGGCCACTTCTGTGTTTTACAACTACAGGACCCCAAATGACATTCCAAATAAAGCTCAAGGAACACCAGGGTGTTCTCCCCTAGAAAAGGCCGGGCCCATTCACTGTCTCTCCCTTCCCCCCTCATTTCTACTCCACTCCGCAGAGTCGGCTTCAGACCCAACTAATGACACTGAAGACTGAGATGGAAGAGGCCAAGGCACAGGGGACCCAGATGGGGGCTGAGAACGGGGCACTCACAGGTGAGTTGGGGTGCAAAGGGGTGGACATGCTAGAGGTGGGAGGAGCCTAGAAGGTTCCTAGCTAGGCAAAAGACATAGACAGGTGTAAAGGTAAAGCAAAGCAACGTGAAAACATGTGAAAGAAATGCACATAATATGCAAAGGTCAGGCAAATGTCACAGAACAATGCAAACGCAACAAAATATGCACACGCCGTGTAGAGACTCCCCAAAGCCATGTAAACCTCTGAAAAGCTATGCAAGTAACACGTAGAGGTCATGCAAACAGCACACAAATTTAATTCCAATACAACAAACCACATAAACAGTATGCAGACTATAAACTCGGAGTTGGTGTATGCGAAGTAGGAGCCCGGGCTCCATCCTGATCTCGTGCCTTGCGTCCGCAGAAGCCCTGGCGCGCTGGGAGGCTGCGGCCACTAAATCTGCGCAGCAACTGGACGAGGCGCAGCGGCGCGCGCGTATGGCCGAGGCGGAGGGCGAAGCCTGCGCAGCCCGGGAGGCGGCGCTGCGCGAGCACATGTGAGTGAAAGGTGGGAGGGAAGGGTCCAGGAGGAGCGGGGCTGGTCATGTGGGCGGGGCCTTGGGAGAGGATCTAAGTGAAGGTCTCAGCGTGAGAACCTAGCGGCAGGCTACGGGGCGGGAATGCCCACTTTGGGGCTGGCACTCTGGAGGCCTGGGTCCCTGGGGTCGGGCGCATATGGGGGCTCTGAGGGGAGCGGGGAGTGGAGGTGAACGTTGCAATGAAAAGTATCAAGGGAGGGATCGGGGGCCTGGAGGCGGAGCTTCTGGGGGAAAAACTGGGAGTCCCGGAGGAGTGGTCCTGGAAAAGACCAGGGGAGAAGGGATGGGGGATCCTGAAGCCTGGAATCTTTGGGGAGTGGGATACCGGGAAGAGTAGATGAATGCCGGAGGGTCTCTGGGGATGGAGGTCCTGGTGCTGACGGCCCCTCTCCCCACTCCCGCCAGTAAAGCCCTGGAAGCCCAGACGGGCCCCCAGCGCAGAGTTTCACACCCCCGGACGCGCTCCGGGTCCCGACCCCGGCCCAGCCCCCGCTCGCGCTCTCGCCCGGGAACTTCCGGGGGCTGCAGGCGACCTACGCGGCGCGCACGAGGGTGAGTCGGATCTCAGCTGTATGCGGGCTCGAGACCAGAAGGACAGACCCTGGGAGCCCTGCAGGGACACTCCGAGAGGTGACCAAGCTGGATGAGATGCTCAGTCGCTCAGCTTTTGACCCAGCAGCAACCCTGAAACTGTGCTGAAAGAAGACACGACTCTGTCTTTCTGACCATCTAGTACCTATCTACAGACGGGAATATTGCGGTCCATTGGGTCACAGTGAGAGAGTGCAGAGCCGGGACTTAAGTCCCTCTAAGCACAAGGCCAGTGTTGCCCTCATCCCTCGGACATGAGGGCTTAGGGTCCAGCCCTGATCTGGGAGTGACCTGAAGGGGTCGCTCTCCTCTCTGGCCCCCAGTTTACCTTGTCTGTAAAATGAGTGATTGGAATGGTGAGAGCCAGCATATCCTTGACACCACAACCTGACAAAAATGGCACAATAGGAAAACTGCAGACCTCTCTGCCTGTGAGGGTACAAAGCTCCCAAATGAAATTTTAGAAGAGAACCAAGTAATACATTTGAAAGATACAGCATAACAAAGGAACATAGGCCTGAGATGCAAAGATGGTTCAGTATTGGGAAGTCTGTTAATAAAATTTGCCATGCTAACGGATCAAATGAAAAGCATTCTGAAAAGGTCATCTAAATAGCAACGATTTCATGTAAGTGAGATTATACAGTATTTGTCTTTCTCTGACTTCAGTTAACATAACACCTTCTAGAGCCATCCATGTTGTTGCAAATGGCCAGATTTCTTTTTTATGAGACTATTATAAGTAATATTCCATTGTGTGTATACATACATTGTTTATGTGTATATATATATTACATCTTCTTTATCTATTCATCTGTCAGTGGACACTTAGGTTCTAATCTCCAGACTATAATCAGATTTTGCCAACTATTTTGATAATGTCCTCTATAACAAAAGATTATCCTGGCTTACACATCATATTAATCTGGAACATTTCTCAATCTGTCTTTGCCTTTCATGACGTTGGCATTTTTTTAAAGCCCCAGGCCAGTCATTCTGTGGTGTCTGAGTTTGGGTTTTTGTGGTTTCCTCATGATTAACTTGAGGTTGACATTTTTGGCAGGAATACCTCAAAAACAATTCAACTTAATATTATCTTCTGGTGGTATGACTATATATAGAAAACCCAAGAGAATTAACGGAAACTTTCCTATATCCAAAACAACAAGGTAGAGAATCCTTTGGAAGAAAAGAAAGATCCATTTCACATAGTTTTTCATATCCAGGAATAAACTCCTTTCCTTATTACGTAAGAATCTCTTCTAAATTAATTTTTCAAAAAATAATTCAGTAGAAGGACTTCCCTGGTGATCCAATGGCTAAGACTCGGGGCTCCCAATGCAGGGACCCTGGGTTTGATCCCTGGCTGGGGAACTAGATCCCACACACATCAACTAAGAGTTCCTGTGCCACAATGAAGATCCTGCATGCTGTGACGGAGACCTGGTTCAGACAATTAAATAAATTTAAAAAAATAACTCAATAGAAAGCAGGCAAAGAATATGGGCAACCGGTTCATAGAAGCATGCAGAAAAAGATTCCCAGTCTCACTCCTAGAGAAGAAATGCCAACTGAAATGACAACATGGTACCACTTTCTGCCCACTGGTTTGGCAAGGATAAAAACAAAAACAAATTAAAAGTTTGTGAATATACACAGTACTGGTGAAACGGCCTGCTGGTACGACTACTTGGGAGGGCCATTTTCTAGAATCTCTCAAAATTAAAAAAGTGTTTGACCCATCAATTCTTCTTCAAGCAGTTTTCCTGCAGCCATATTTTTTATTAAGAAAATTTTAATCTACAGTCATTTTTTAATTATAGTCTTGGATACTAAGAACCCAGCAGAGTACTTTATTCACTCCACTTTTTTGGCCACACAGCCTGAAGAATCCTATTTCCCTGACCAGGGATTGAACCCAGGCCCTCAGAAGTAAAATTTTGGAGTCCAAACCACTGGACTGCCAGGAAATTCCCAACAACTATATTTAAACACATACAAAATAATGGACTGAATGCAGTGGAGAATCCTGGGTTTGAATATTGGAACAGAAAAACACTGAGTGAGGAAATCAAAGTCTAGAGTTCAGTTCATTGTAATATACTAAGATTAATTTCTTAATTTTGACAAATGAACTATGATATATAAGATGCTAATGATGGAAGAAGCTGTGTGAGGGCTGAATAGGGCTGAAACTCTGTATTATCTCTGCAAATTTTCTGTAAATTTAAAACATTCCAAATAAACAGTTTACTTTTTTAAAGATAAGAGTGGAGGAGAGGAGAAATGAAGACATTATTACCACATTCTTGGTAATTGCAAAAAATTGGAAACAACCTCAGTGTCCACCAACTGGAGTCTGTTTAAATGAGTGCGCATACATCCACATCACAGAATGCTGTTCAGCTGGTTTGTATGGACTGGGGCGGTGGGGGGCGCGGGCGGCGGTTGGGGGATTGTTTTGTTTTGGGCCAAGTTGCCCTACTTGTAGATCTTAGTTCCCCCATCAGGAATTGAACCCGAGCCCTCAGCAGTGAAAGCACAGAGCTCTAACCACTGGACCGCCAGGGAATTCCCACTGTACAACTGTTAAAAAGGCCAAAACTGACCTTCCTGAGACACAGTAATGTAACAAGCAGAAGAGTTATAGTCTGTGTACATCTTTTAAAAATCAAGACTAGGGGAAACTTTTATCCAGATATCTCTGAAGGAAACCCTAGTCACAGCTCCTGGAAAAGGAATCAGGGATCTAGGGATCAGTGCGGGAAGGAAGTCTCATGTTCCTTTGTATTAGTTCAGTTCAGTCGCTCAGTCGTGTCCGACTCTTTGTGACCCTATGGGCTGCAGCACACCAGGCTTCCCTGTCCATCCCCAACTCCCAGAACTTGCTCAAACTCAAGTCCATCGAGTTGGTGATGCCATGCAACCATCTCATCCTCTTTCGTCCCCTTCTTTTTGCCAAGTTCGCTTTTTAAAACTTATGTGCATGTGTTACCTTTAAAATAATTAAAATTCATCTTGAAAAATTTCTTAAGAGGCTGGTGTAAGGAGCCCTTGAAACTCTGATCCCCCCCTCAGGCAGATCTGCTCATAATCTACCACTCCCGACCCCCTTGGAGATGGCTTTAAGGGCCTTTACTGGGAGAGGGCCCACCTAGAGAGAGAATTGGACTCCATTCCTTGCGCCAAAGGAGGAGGTGAGGTTGAGGAGAGGAATGTCTTAACAGCTTTGTTCCGCTACCGACCACCAGGAGTCGCCCCAGTCTTCAGACCTAGTTGTTGCTGGCTGAGGGCCCAGAACTTGTGAGTCTGGAAGGATGGGTCTGAGACACGCTCCCCCTCACCCCACCTTCCGCCTCCGCCCCCTGCTCCCCCCTCCAACTCTGGCGTAAATCCAGAAATGAGCAGGAAACAGCTTCTCCTTCTGGAGTCAGCTAGGTCTTGACACTGGCCTCGCCTTGTCTGCGGCCCCAGGGATTTAAGACCCTTCACTGTGCAGCTGTGGGGTCCAGGGCTGATCCACACAAAGGATTGGACTCAGCGCTGTATACGGAACCTCAAATATTATCATTGTTATTCACTTATTCTGTCTGCTAACTTCACCTTGGTCATAACTGCTAGATCGGTGAAAATCAGCTCCAGGGAAACGGGAAGCCATGGGATGTGTGTGAGCAGAAAGGGAACCATCAGGTCAGACAGAGTTGGGAGAAAAGAGGGAGGTGGGAGGCTGGAAGCTGTGGATCCCCTGGGGAGGCCAAAGGACAGGGAGTGGATGAGAACTGGGGGCAACTGGGAGAGAACAGACCCCAGTCCCAGGCCAGGACTAAGAATCCCCCAGCTTCCCTGCCTCCCAGACCTCATATCTCTCCCACTCCACAGGGCCAGCGCCCCCCACCTGCCCTGCTCTGTTCTGTTTCCCTGTCTCCACCTGTCTAATTACCACTCAAAGTCTCTCTCTCTGTCTCTGAATCTTTTCTCTGTGTCTCCACCTTGTCCCCTCTCTCAGGTCCCTGCCCTGGCCTCCCTGTTAACGGTCACCCTGGGATCCCTCCCTGGCTGCAGAAACAGGAGTCAGGGGCGGGGTGAGGGGTGGGGGTGAGGATGGAAAGGGAAAACCTGGGTGGAGGGCATTGGGGACAGCAGCAACTTGATCTTGTTGGTCCCCAGTCCCAGGTGTTCAACCAGAAGGCCCAAAGAGGACAGACAGGCTCTTCCCCTCCAAAGGGCTCTCTTTGCCTCCTTTGTCAACACCCAAAGTCGCAAACTTAATTTCCTTTGCAATTAACCAAAACTTGAACACGTTGGCAAAAATGTGGAGGGTTTTCTGAACTTTACTGAAATTTTTCTTCACCAGAAGTATCACTTCCTCCCGAACCTTCCTGAAGTTCCATGAGAGTTTTTTAAAAACCTCCTTGAGAACTTCAGTGTTCAGTCTTCAGAGTGACACGGAATTGACTTCCTCATGACAGTTTTCACATTTCTGACCAAACAAATGAAACCAAATGGATTGTTTTTGATTTAGAAAAAAAAAATTAAAATTGGTGTTGGGTTTTATGATGACCCTCCAAGGGAATTCAGAGAGATTTATACACAAAATTTCCTGTGACTATGACAAATGGTTTTCAGGAAAAAAACCAAACTCTCCCATCATTTGATGCATTTGACCTCATGTGAATTCAAGGACTCACCTCCCCCCTCTGGAATTTTCTGGCCAGAAATGCAGGCAGAAAGTGTTCAAAAGAGTCTGTTTTTAGAATTTTAGACACTGCTGGCAGGGGTGTCAACGGAAACAACCTTTTTGGAGGACAAATTGATGACAGCTGTCAAAATATAAAATGTTATTGCTTCAGGACCCAGCGATTTCACTTGTGGAGATTTGATTTCAAATCTTATTTTGTTCATTGAAACAAAAAAATTTAGAAACAGTCTAAGTGCCCATTGATAATTATTATGATAATAAAATATATGTGCTGAAAACCTAAACAGTGGTCAAAGGAATCAGCAATCTCAAAGTCATAATGTTTAGCAAAAAGAAGTTTCATCATTACCATTTCCATTAAAAAAAAAATCCAACTTTTTAAAAAACAAGTTATTGGAAAAAAAAAAAACTTACTGAAAAAGAAACACTACAAATATAAGTTGTGAGATGAAATTGCCAAAAAGAGTGTTGTTTTTGAGCTTGACCCCAAAGACATTTGTGTGTGTATTTCAAACTCTTGTTCTTAAACTGTGACAGTTGCTCAAAATTGTAGCCCATCGGTACTGTCAGTTCTAGAGTGGCTTTTCAGTTTTCTGGGAGTTTATGGTTGCTTTTCTCTTGACAACAGATACCATATTCATACATACTTACGTGCAGCATCTTCAACATAAGATGAAGAATAGCCAGGATCTTAAGTTCATACTAAGACTGTTACACCTCCAGGCATTGTCCCCATGCCTGAGCTCTCAACTGGACCCTTGTCACTCAGGCTCTCCCCCCATCATGCCCGCTTGCCCCCAATGATCCCACAGGACCAGGGCAACAGCACCTGGAGTAGTGTCCACCGTTTTGTCTCAGTTCCTCAGCCCAACATCAGAGGCTACACATGATCCAGCCCCACCTTTAAAAAATACCACCATTTATGAAGGCTGACTGTGTGCCAGGCACTGAGACAAGTGTTTCACTACTATGTTGCCTCCACTTTAGACAGGAGAAAACTGAGGCTCGCAAGGGGAGAAGTTACTTGTCCCAGGTCACACAGCAGTAGGTGGCACAGCCAGAATGTAACTCCAGAGGCCTACAGTGAGACCATGTGTTCACTCTGCCCGCATGGCCCCCCATTAATGAAGAGGGACAATCTCCTCCTCCCACCCAGCTCCAGGGGATTCTGGGTGGGCCTGTCCAACCTAGAGAAATAGCTGGTTGGGCATCACTTGCAGCCCCCAGCTCTCCTCCCTCCAAGAAGTGGCTGAGAAGGGGCCGGAATCAGGAATCAATGGGTAGCTGCAAAGGCCAAAGGTCAGACAGGGGTTTCCTGCCCACCGCTGGGACTTCTTCCTTCCCCATCCAACTTCTGCCTCCTTGATGAACATCACCTTGGAGGACCCCTCCCCCTCAACAACTCTCCCACCCCATTACCCTGGCTATAGGGGGATGCTTCCCCATGCCACCACTTTCACCCTGCTATGCCCCCACACAGGCAGTGGACAGCAACTCTGTTATTGTCACCCACCCATGTTCCAGCCCCCTTTCCATCTCCTTGCCTCATTCCCTTTGGTCCCTGTCCCTCCCTCCTATCAGCCTTGACCCCATGGGGCTAGGGTCTGTGTCCCACTCTGTCTTCCCAAGACTGAAGACCTCTCAATGCTCCTCCTGGGGAGGGGTTCTGGTATCACCTACAGAGAAGGTTTACCTAGAGTGCCTGTTTCGGGGAGGAGGAGGTTGGGCAGGAGGGCATACCCAGAATCCTTTGCTCCTTGGTCCCTAAATCCCTTCCCACAGTGAAGTTTGACCCCCACTATCTTGTGCTTCCCATTCGCCATCTCGCAGAGTTCAAAAATGAGGTTTCAAACAGCAAGTGGTAGTAATAATAGCAACTGGCAAATCTTTTCTCCCAGCGCTCCCCCCCCCCCCGGCCCGGGACCTGGCACCATGCACAGCTCATCTCACAGAAGGGGAAACTGAGACTCAGACATGAGAAGCCCATCATGGGAACTCACACTGGCCCCCCAGTGCACTGCTGCTTGTACTTACTAAGTGCCTGCATGAGCCAGGCATTGGGTGGGATGACAGCCTGGGGAGCCCACGCCACCGCCATCCACAGATCGGCCTTCGGTGATCTGTGCCAACTACTGAGTTCTGTGTGGCCCCTGGCAACGCGCTCTACACAATTTAGCGCCTGTAACAGCACTGTCCCTGAGGTGGGCACACATCTGTAGCCAGTCCTCTCCAAGGGGAGTTAAGGCCAACTCTGTGAATGACCAGAGTGAGACCCGACGCCCGCCCCCCAAAACAGTCCTTTCTCCTCCCTGCATCTCCGTGTCTTCCACACAAGGGGGATGTTGAAAAGACGTCATACGCAGCTGAGAACAGCTCTGGGCTCAGTAAGACCAAGGATGCCTGGCCACTCTAGCCAGTGCCCCACCCATAGTTAATCAGAGAGGCCAGACGTGCCTTGGTGCCCTCCCCCCTTCCCTTCACAGCCCAGGGTGGGAGTGTTGTGATAACCCACAGCCCCCATTTCCTCCTGGCCAGGAAGGAGCCAGGCAGAGGAAGTATTAAGAGGAGTAATATAAACACTTCCCCCTCCCCCCCGCCGTGGCGAGGTCTAGAAGGGGCAGCAGCCGCCACCCTGAGCAGGCCAGCCAGCCGAGCAGCGCTAGTACGCGGGGCAGACGCTGGGAGGAGATGGGCTTGGCGATGGAGCACGGGAGCCCCTATTCACGGGCTGGGAGCGGCTCCAGGGGCTGCTGGTACTATCTGCGCTATTTTTTCCTCTTCGTCTCGCTCATCCAATTCCTCATCATCCTTGGCCTCGTCCTCTTCATGGTCTACGGCAATGTGCACGTGAGTACTGAGTCCAACCTGCAGGCCACCGAGCGTCGGGCCGATGGCCTGTATGGCCAGGTGGTGGGGCTGACGGCTTCCCAGGCCAACCTGTCCAAGGAGCTCAACCTCACTGCCCGCGCCAGGGATGCAATCAATCAGATGATGCTAAACGCCCGCCGCGACTTGGACCGAATCAATGCCAGCTTCCGCCAGTGCCAGGCCGATCGGGTAAGACTGCAGGCTGGACACTCACCCTGGGGACCCCAGGCTGGTCACCTCACCTCTCTGAACTTCACTTTCCTCATCCATGAAGACGGGGACATTTTGCATGACAAGCCCATGTAGAGAAGTGATGCGTATTTTGTTCTTATATCTCATGCAATATTTGGAACTTTGTTGTTGTTCAGTCACTAAGTCATGTCTGACTCTGCAACCCCATAGACTGCAGCACACCAGGCTCCTCTGTTCTTCACTATCTCCCAGAGTTTGCTCAAACTCACATCCCTTGTGTCGGTGATGCTATCTAACCATCTCATCTTCTGTGGCCCCCTTCTCCTTTTCCCATCAATCTTTCCCAGCATCGGGGTCTTTTCCATTGAGTTGGCTCTTGGCATCACGTGGCCAAAGTATTGGAGCTTCAGCATCAATCTTTCCAATGAATGCTCAGAGCTGATTTCCTTTAGGATTGACTGGTTTGATCTTCTTGCAGAGTATTTGGGACATACTTAGACTGAAAAAAATGATTTGTGGTCTATCTGGAATTGAAGTTGAACTGGGCATCTGGTCTGTTACCAGACATAGACGCTATATACATACTTAATATGTATACAGCACCCAGAAGGTGCCAGCATACACTAGCTGCAAATAAGAGCTGGCTTAGTAAACCACACAGAGCATTGAGTTCTTCATAATTAGCATGAATGGCCCAGGTCTGCCTGAGGCTGGGTGTCTCCTTTGGAAATGTTCTTTTGTCACTGAATGCCGGGAGGTAGGGAGAAGCTTTAAAACCCTTTTGCAGAGGGGAAATGGCCATCTGATGTGAAGAACTGACTCACTGGAAAAGACCCTGATGCTGGGCAAGATTGAAGGCAGGAGGAGAAGGGGATGACAGAGGATGAGATGGTTGGATGGCATCACCCACTCAGTGGACATGAGTTTGATTAAGCTCGGGGAGTTGGTGATGGACAGGAAGCCTGGCATGCTGCAGTCCATGGTGTTGCAAAGAGTCAGACACAACTGAGCGACTGAACTGAACTGAACTGAAGAGAGGAAGTGGTTTTGGGGAGGCAGGGGAGCAGAAACGGCACTTCCCTTGTGGCTCAGCTGGTAAAGAATCTGCCCGCAATGAGGGAGACTTGGGTTTGATCCCTGGGTTGGGAAGATCTCCTGGTGAAGGGAAAGGCTAGTGAGCAGAAACAGTTACTCTTGGTCTTGTGAAGGCTGTCACCCACTTCACACCCTCAGCTCCTGTCAACCTTACTCAGCAAGATCCCCTGGGGTCTCTCTCACTCGCAATTCCTCTGGGACGGTCCAGCTCCCAGGAGGCACTGAAAATAAGGACGCCTCCTCAGGCTTTGGCTGGAACGGGGTAAGAGATGGGGTGAGCAGGGGAAGGGAAATTTGCTGGCAGATGAGGGGACAGCCTCGCTTACCCCCACAGGAGTTCTCTGGGCTGTTTGGGGCAGGGGACAGCCCCAAATGGGAAGAAAACATCTTTTCTGGGGCTTCAAACTACCCAGTCCCTGCCACTGGGCAGGAAGGATGTGCATGCCCCACCCCCGTGAAACTGCCCAGTCAAGGGCAGTGTCTCCCTCTCTCATACCCCCAGGACAGGGGCAGGTCCCCCTCAGACCCCCAGAATGGGGTGAGTACCCCCTCAGAACCCTTCCTGAGGCAAGTCCCTCCTCAGACCTCAGGGCAGGACCATGTACCCCCTCAAGAGCCCCCCAGGCTAGGGCAGCCGCCTCTGTCTTCTCAGTTCAGGAAACTGGCTCATTTGGATCTTTCAGGACACAGATGGCCTTCCGGTTCAGGAACTGTTAAGAATCGCAGGATCGTTAAGTTTTATAGTTTTGTTTTTTCTTTTTCTGTTTTCCTTTTTTTGTTTTGTTTTGGTCGCACTGCACAGGGATCTTGGGGCTTCCCAGGTAGCTCAGTGGTGAAGAATCTACCTGCAATGCAAGAAATGCAGGTTTGATCCCTGGATGGAGAAGATCCCCTGGAGGAGGAAATGGCAACTCACTCCAGTCTTCTTGCCGGAGAATCCCATGGACAGAGGAGCCTGGAGGCTACAGTCCATGGGGTCACAAAGAGTCGGACACGACTGAACACGAGCCCAGGGGTCTTAGTTCCCTAACCAGGGATTGAATCTGCACCCCTTGCAGTGGGAGTGTGGAGTCTTAGCCACTGGGCCACCAGGGAAGTTCTTTTCTTTGTTGGTTTATTTTTTTATCATAAAGTTATAGACTTGCACATCTTTGAATCCCAAACGCCCCCATCATAGAATATTAGAAATCTAAGAATCTGGGTCTTCACAACTTTGAAATTTGAAAATCATAGCTTTTTTCCCCCTTTAAACTGACAAATTCTTCTGGCCTGGAACCCCTCAGGATTTTCTCCAAGGATCCCCAAAAAGTCAGTGCTAATTCTGGGGAAGAGCCCCCACCCTTGCCACAGCAGCCCCATGTGTCCAATGGTAGCGAGTCGTAGCCACTGGACCACCAAAGAAGTCCCAGAATTTTCTGTATTTAGAATTTGTAATAATATCTTTTAAAAAATGTGTTTTATTGAAGTACAGTTCATTTACATGTTGTGTTAATATCTATTGTACAGCAAAGTGATTCAGTTACACACATATATATATAAATATATTCTTTTTCCTGTTTTTTCCATTGTATTTTATTATAGCATATTAAATATAGCTCCCGGTTCTATACAGTATGTAATAATCTTTTTGATGGTCAAATTATTCTGAAATAGGCCACTAGGAATCCCGCATTCTGGCTCCTGTGTCTTTTGACATAACTCCAGTAGTCTTTAAGAGTTTCCTGGGTTTATGCCCTAACAAATATTCCAGAAAACGCTTCAGATTGTTTATACTTGTTTACTAATCAGTGAGTTCTTTTCCTCTTAGTTCAAGGCAGCCACAGCTGCTAGAAATTGAGGGAGGGACTCCTGACTTGCTTCAGAAAGATGTATCTGAACACTTCCTAACAAAAGAAGGTACTTTTTTGTATTGTCAGATTGTATTTGCTATTGTTTAGTTACTAAGTCGAGCCTGACTCTTTGCAACCCCATGGACTGTAGCCCGCCAGACCCCTCTGTCCATGACGTTTCCCAGGCAAGATACTGGAGTGGGTTGTCATTTCCTTCTCCATCACATTGCATTAGTTCTAAGTACATGTTATTCTCGTCATCTTGGCATCTGGGAACCTGTGCAGAAACAGAACTTTGTATTTGGGGGAGCCGCTTCCTTCAACTAGAAGAAAACCTCTTTCTCACTTCATCGCTGGATCCAACTTACACCCTTAGATCTTCCCTTTCTGTAGTTAAAGCTTCTGAAAACAGAACTTCCAGAGCCCTTTTTTCTTTTTTAAATTAAGTAATTAATTTGGCTGCGCGGGGTCTTAACTGTGGCACATGGCATTTTTGATCTTCATTGTGGCCTGCATGATCTTTAGTTGTGGCGTGTGGGATCTAAGTTGCCTGACCAGGGATCAAACCTCGGCCCCCTGCATTGGGACGGTAGAATCTCAGCCACTGGACCACGAGGGCAGTACCCCCAGAGGTACTTTTGTTCTCCCCAACTCCCAGGTCATTAGCACAGGGTCAGCTTCCAAAAGGAGGAAGGACAAAAAGCGAGAGAAAAGCAAACCTTCTTCACCCCTCTCCTACCTTTGCTTGTTATATTTCTATAGAGGCCTCTGTTTCAAAGTTTGAAAAGCACGCCCTTTGTTTATAAAGAAAAGTTATTTATAAAACTTTATAAAGTCAAAATGTAATGCACAAGCCATACAGTTGACCCATTTGAAGTGTACATAACAAAAAAAAATGTAGACAAAAGGAAAAAAGTGTACATAACAGTGATTTTTAGTATACTCACAGAGTTGGGTAACCATCATTACAGTTTGATTTAGAACATTTTATTACCCCCAAAAGAAACTGTATCAGCAGTCACTTCCCTCCCCTGCCCCCAGCAGCTACAAATCTGCTTTCTGTTTCTATGGATTTACTTATTCCGGATATTTCATTTAAATAGAATCAAACACTATATAACCTTTTGTGTCTGACTCCTCACACTCAGCATGATGTTTTCAAGGTTCATCCACCTTACCATGTATGTCAGTGCTTCATTCCCTTTTTGTGGCACAATAACATTCCACTGGGTGGCTGGATCACATTTTATCCACTCATCTGCTGATGAAACACTTGGGTTGTTTCTACCTTATGGATACTGTGTCTACTGCTGCTGTGAATATTTGTATACAAGTTTCTGTGTGAACATAGACTTCCATTGCTCTCAGATGTATGTACCTAGACATAGAATTGCTGGGTCATAGTGTAATTCTATGGAAAATAGTTGGGGAAACAATGGAAACAGTGACAGACTTAATTTTCTTGGGCTCCAAAATCACTGCAGATGGTGACTGCAGCCATGAAATTAAAAGACGCTTGCTTCTTGGAGGAAAAGCTATGACAAACCTAGACGGCGTATTAAAAGGCAGAGATATTACTTTGCCAACAAAGATCTGTATAGTCAAAGCTATGGTTTTTCCAATAGTCATGTACGGATGTGAGCATTGGACCATAAAGAAGGCTGAGTGCCGAAGAACTGATGATTTTGAACTGTGATGTTGGAGAAGACTCTTGAGAGTCCCTTGGACTGCAAGGAGATCAAACCAGTCAATCCTAAAGGAAATCAATCCTGATTATTCATTAGATGGACTGACGCTGAAGCTGAAGCCTCAATACTTTGGCCACCTGATGCAAAGACCCAATTCATTGGAAAAGACCCTTATGCTGGGAAAGGTTGAAGGCAGGAAGAGAAGGGGACAATAGAGGACGAGATGGTTGGATGGCTTCACTGACTCAATGGACATGAGTTTGAGCAAGCTCCTGGAGATGGTGAAGGACAGGGAAGCCTGGTAAGCTGCAGTCCATGGGGTCACAAAAAGTCAGACACAACTGAGTGACTGAACAACAGCAGTGTAACTCTAAAAAGCAGTTTAGCTTTTTGGAAAACTGCCAGACTATTTTCCACTGTGGCTCCACTATTTTTACAGTTCCACCAATACTGACCGAGAATTCCGTTTCTCCACATCCTCACCAACACTTGTCCGTTCTTTTTTGTTTTATTTATGGCCATTCTATATCATTCTGAGGGGTTATCTTATCATGGTTTCTATTTGCATTTCCCGATGTCTAAAGATGGTGAATATTTGTTGATGTGTTGGTTGACATTTTGTGTGTCTTCTACGGAGCAATGTCTATTCAGATGCTTGGTCTGTTATTATTAATTTATAAAGAGTTTGCTTTTATGTATTCTGGCTCTAGTCTCATCATCAGACACATGATTTGCAAGTATTTTTCCCATCTATGAGTTTTTTTCCCCTTTCTTGATGTTGTCCCCTGAGGTACGAAAGTTTTTAATCTTGGTGAAGTCCCATTTAGCTGTTTTCTCTTTGGTTGCTTGTGTTTTTAGTATCATACCTAAGAAAACATTGCTTGGACTTCCCTGGTGGTCCAGTGGCTTAGACTCCAAGCTCCCAATGCAGGGGGCCTGGGTTCAATCCCTAGTAGGGGAACTAGATCTCACATGCTGCTACTAAAAAAACCCACATGATCCCACATGATGCAACTAAGACCCGGCACAGCCAAATGAGTAAATATTTTTTAAAAAGAAAAGGAAAGAAAGCACTGCCAAATTCAAACTTGTGCAGAGTTAACACCTAAGTTTTCTTCTGTGGAATTTTTTAGTTTATGCCCGTATAGGTCTTTGATACGTTTTGAGCCAATTTTTGTAAATGGTGTGAGTTAGGGGTCCAAATTTATTCCTTAGTGTGTGACTGTCCAGTTGTGCCAGCACCATTTGTTGAAAAGAATCATCTTCCCCATGAAATAATCTTGTCACCTGTATTAGTTTGCTAGGACTGTCTTAACAAAGTACCACAAATCAGGTGGCTTAAATAACAGAAATTTATTTTCACAAAGCACTGGATCAAGATGTTGGCAGAATTGTTTCCTTCTAGGACTTCCCAAGTAGCTCAAAAGGTAAAGAATCTGCCTGCAATGCGGGAGACCTAGGTTCAATCCCTGGATTGGGAAGATCCCCTGGAGAAGGGCATGGCAACCCGCTCCAGTATTCTTGCCTGGAGAATTCCATGGACAGAGGAGCCTGGCAGGCTACAGGTCATAGGGTCACAAAGAGTTGGACACGACTAAAGTGACTCACACACAGGACCATCAGGGAAGGAGCTGTTCCTTGCCTCTCTCCTTGGCTTGTAGATGGCTGCCTTCTCCCCGTGTCTTCATGGCATGTCTGTGCCTATCTGGGGGTCTGGATTTCCTCTGATAGGAACCGCAGTCATTGTGGATCAAGGCCCACCCTAATGATCTCATCTTAATTTAACCACCTCTTTAAAGATCCTGTCTCCAAAAAAAATGTACATTCTGAGGTTCTGAGGATTACGACTTTGACATGGAAATCTGGGGTAGGGGACACAGTCCAGCCCATACTAGCATCCATGTTGAAAATCTTTTTTTTTTTTAAGATATTTATTTACTCATTTTATGGCTGTGCTGGGTTTTGGTGCTGCACGCAGGCATTCTCTGGTCACAGTGCATGGGCTTCTCACTGCAGTGCTTTTACTTGCTGCAGAGCACAGGCCCTGGGCATGTAGGCTTCAGTAGTTGTGGCACACAGGCTTAGTTGTCCCTTGGCATTTGGGGTCTTCCAGGGATTGAACCCATCTCCCCCGCATTGGCAGCCGAATTCTTTACCACTGAGCCACCAGAGAAGCCCTTAAACATCTATTTTTGATTGGCTGTGAATGTTTTCAAGATTCCTCCAGATTATAAAATGCATCAGTGTGTAAAATATTCCTTTTAATTGCCAAATAGTATTAATGATAAAGCTTTTTTTTTCCTAGTTGACTAGAATGCGTAGGGGAAAGGGTGGGATTTTTTTTAACCTTTTTTTTTTGAATGAGAAGTTCCTTAAATTCTATAATGCTTTACAATTTTCAAAAGTTTCACACGCGTAATTTCATATAATCCCATAATAACCCATTTAAAAAAAATTTCCAACTCCTATATCGGCCCTTCCCTCTTCCTTCTCCCCACTGGTAACCACTAGTTTGCTCTCTGTATCTGTGAGTCTGCTTTTGTTTTGTTATATTCACTAGTTTGTCGTAATTTTTAGATTCTGCCTATTACAGTGTTGGTCTTTGTCACAGATGCCCTTCAAGTCCATCTGTGTTGGTACATATGGCAAAATTTCATTCTTTTTTATGACTGAGTAGTATTCCATTGTCTCTAATTGTAACAACTTTTGAAGATCAGACCAGCATCCCCTGTAAAGAAGCTATTGTCCTTGTGAACTATGCCAACACAGACCACCTAGTTGACAGATCTGGGTCCCCCGTCCCAAGGGTCTGGGCAGCCCTGGGGGCAGGGGTCCCCCAGGTTCTGGCCACTGAGCTCTGTCTTGCATCCCATTCCGGCAGGTGATTTACATGAACAACGAGCGATACATGGCTGCCATCATCTTGAGTGAGAAACAGTGCAAAGAACAACTCAAGGAAGCTAACAAGAGCTGCGATGGTGAGTGGGTTAGGGTTAGAGTCAGGGTTATGGGCCGTGGAGAGAAAGGTAGCAAGATTCCCCGCCCAGTCTCTTGGCAACTCCCAATCTTCCTGAGTCTTATGGTCCTATACTCCTAGCTTTGGCCCTTACGCTGACCCAGAAAGCCAAGACACTGGAAGTGGAGCTGGCAAAGGAGAAGTTGGTATGTACCAAAGACAAGGATGGTCTGACAGTGGGCAAGCGAGTGGTAGAGGAACAGCTGGCCGAGTGCAGCAAAACCCGAGACCAGCAACAGCAGGAACGGCAGCTGGCTGAGGACCGGCTGCGGAAGGTGCAGGCCTTCTGCCTCCCCCTGGACAAAAACAAGTTTGAGACGGATCTGCGAAACCTCTGGAGGGACTCCATCATCCCACGCACCCTCGGTACCCTGAGCTTCAACTTGTACCATCCCCTCGGCTCGGAGCTGCCTTCCATCCAGAGAGCCTGCGACAGCCTGCCCTCCATCATGACCTCCAAGGTGGAAGAGCTGGCCCGGAGTTTGCGGGTTGGCATCGACAGCGTGACCCTCGAGAACGAGAAACTACAGCGCCAGAAACTGGAGGTTGAGCAGAGCCTGCGCGCCAGTCAGGAGGCCAAGGAGAAGGTGGAGAAGGAGGCGCAGGCCCAGGCTGTCAAACTCCAAGCTGAATGTGCCCGACAGACCCAGCTGGCACTGGAGGAGAAGGTGGCGCTGCAGAAGGAACGGGACAAGCTGGTCAAGGAGCTGGAGGAGAAGAAACGGGAGGCTGAGCACCTCAAGTTGCAGTTGGCAGTCAGCAACTCAGCCCTGGACACCTGTATCAAGACAAAGGTGGGTAGGGGGCCCTAGATTCAGGTTGCTTTGGAGGGACGGGTCTGGAGGCCAAGTTGATGGTGATGTTGAACTTGGCTTTGAACTTGGCTTTTTTTTTTGAACTTCTTTTTGAGGTTGGCTTCCCAGTATAGATTGGGTTTGTTAGAACTCGCTTGCGAGTTTCACTGACATTAGGATCGAGGCAGAGCTTAGAATGTGTATCAGTACTGAGAAAGGGGATGGGGTTAAGACTGGAGTCGGACGTGGGGTGTCCATCAGGTCCAGGGTTGAGTGAGGAGTGAATCTAAAACTGTGATTCCTTTGGGACTGGGGTGACTTGAGACATTGAGGGTGGATTTAGACTTGAGGCTGGGATCAAACATAGGTGCCCATGAGTCTAGAATGGCTTTAGGATTATGATCATGTATTGACACAGGATTTTATTGGCATTAGGACTGCGTGGAATTTGGATTGGGAATGATATTAAGAAAGAGATAAGGATTGGGGTTGAGTTTAGGAAGGTGGTGGGCCTCAAGGTGGCTTAGGGTTAGAATTAGGGACTCATTCAGTGTTGGTGTCAGGGTCAGGATGGATTTGAGATGAGTTGAGTCAGAGGGTGCTGGATTAAGGATTGGGAGTGACACTGGGGTTAGCATGAGGGTTAAGGCAGGTCACAGGAAAGACTTGATGTGGATGCTAAACTTGTGTTTAGAGTTGGGTCAAGGTGAATTGTTGGTGACTCCTTTGTCTAGAGTTGGTTTCGGTTAAGGTAAGTGTTCCAAGTAGGATTTCATTAGTCTTAGAATTAGGTTGAGTTTGGAATGTGGATTGTGAGGAAAGGTTAAAAGTTGGATCAGAGGTTGCATGCAGAGTGGTCATTGTATCTAGGTCAAGTGAAGAGCGAATCAAGGATTTCAGTGGTTTTCGGATTGCATTGAGTTAAGGCTAGAGTTGAGGCTTAGGTTGCTATAGGTGGTTGGTGGGGCTAGAGGTGATTAGAAGTTTGGGGCTAAGGGTAGATTCAACACTTCATGGGCATTAAGATTGGCGTTGGGATTGACCATGGGTTAGGAGTTGAGACTAAGTTGAGTTTAGGGTGGTTGGTTGGGGTTGAGTTGGGTTGGCGTTGGGATATATTTGAAGGGAAGGATTAGGTGATCCTGAGTTAGAGCAGGGATATACCAGGGTTCCAGTGAGGGTCAGGGTTGGGTCTAGTGTAGAAGCTGGGTGGATATTGATCTTGGGCTGAGGTTGGTTAGAATTCTAACTCAGGTAGAGGCTGAGGTCTAAGGTTGAGTTGGGGTTGAGTGTGGTATTGAGAAAGTATTTATGGGTGGCCCTAGGGGAATACAGGGCTGGGGCTCAGGGAATGAAGTTGTGGAGTAGATTTTTCATAGCGGCTGGGTCTAGGGGATAGGTTATGGTCAGAGTTAGATGTAAAGTAATAGATCAGATTTGTCATTGCGATTAGATTTGATTCTAAGGGGGGTTCTGTTTTCAGTTTAGGATCCAATTTTAGGTAATTGAGTTCAGAACTGGTTTTGGATTTAAGGTTGGAGGAATTCATTTAGGGTTGTTTGAGGGATGGCCTTGAGGATGGAAATCCAGTTGGTTTGCAGAGCGGATCAGCTTCAGTTTGGAACAGGGCTGGATTGGCTGGATAGACTCAACTGGGGCCATGGATTGGAGTCAGGTTGGCACTGGGGCTGTAGTGGAGACCGAGGCAGGATCCCTGCAGAAAGGGGTCTCTGGGGGCCTGCCAAGGGGAAGCCAGTGCCTGGAGCTGGTGATTATATATCCATCATAGTATGTGTCCTTCTTCCATGGGTATCTGTCGGTTTCTCTGCCCTGGAAGGAACTCAGGTCTCTAAGGGTGTAGAAAGGCAGGAAACTCCCTAGGACTTGTGTTTGGGGGCACTGGCCTCCACCAACCTCCCTTCACTCTTCTTCCCACAGTCGCAGTTGATGATTCCTGGGCCAAGACCCGTGGCCCCCGCCCCCAACCCTCCACCTATCGGTGAGTGACAGAGGGCAGGGCCACGATGGGGTGCGGATTCCACCTTGTATCCCGGGTTGCTAGCCCATGCCTGGCCCCGGAGGCAGGGCTACTAAGGCCCCCAGTTAGGCCTGACCCATCCCTCTTTCGGCAGACCCAGCGAGCCTGGAGGAATTCAAGAGACGGATCCTGGATTCCCAGCGGGCCCCTGCCAGCAACGTCTTGGTCTCAGCCAGGTGAGGCTCTGCGCTGTCTCAGGCTGACGGTGCAGTCTCAGGGTTTGAACAAGGCTGGGTACAGGACTTGGGGGGAAGGTGCTTTTATCACACTGTTTGTTTCCTTAATTGAGCACTTGCTGTATACCAGGCCCTGTGCTGGCACATTTGGCTTCCCTGGTGGCTCAGACAGTAAAGAATCTATCTGCCTGCAATGTGGGAGACTCAGGTTCGATTCCTGGGTTGGGAAGATCCCTTAGAGAAGGGAATGGCAACCCACTCCAGTATTCTTGCCTGGAGAATCCCATGGACAGAGGAGCCTGGTGGGCTACAGTCCATGGGGTTGCAAAGAGTCGGACACGACTGAGTGACTAACACTTCGTGCTGGGCCCAAGGCACAGAGCCGTGACCAAGACACACACAGTTTCATTCATGAAAGTCTCTGAATAATGGGCCAGAGAGACAATGAAGGAGGCAGGGTAAGAAGAGTGACCAGAAACCTGCCGTGATTGGGTGCTGGCTGTAATCTTGGCATAGTCCTAAGCACTCTGCCCATTTAACCTTCAGAATCCTGACCCGTGGGTGAGCTACTGTTACCCCCACATTCTGGAGGAAGCAAATGAGGCATGGAGGGGGTGTGCATCATGCCCCAGGTAACACAGCCAGAGCTGGGACGTGAACCTAGGCGATCAGACTCCAGAGAGGCAAGGGAGAGCCTCGGTGAGGAAGGGGTCTTTGAGCTGGAAGACAGACAGGAGCCGACCTGGGGAACAGCAAAGGGGAAGAGTCCCTGCAGGTGGCAAGAGCTACCGGGGCAAAGGCCCTGTGGGCAGACGAGGGTAGCAGAAGTGAACGTAGCCAAGGAAGGGTAGGAGGGAGAGCAGTGTCTGAGGGTGACCCTGGGCCTCTCACTCCACCCTTCTGAGCCACACTTTCTAACTCTACAAAAATGTTGGGGGGTGAGGGTCTCTGAAATCATCTTCCCAGGTGTTGCAGTGGTAAAGAACCCGCCTGCTGATGCAGGAGACTCAAGAGATACGGGTTCTGTCTCTGGGTTGGGAAGATCCCCTAGAGTAGGAAATGGTAACCCACTCCAGCACTCTTGCCTGGAAAATTCCATGGACAGAGGAGCCTGGCTGGCTATAGTTCGTGGGGTCACAAAAGAGTCGGACATGACTGAGCAACTGAGCACACACGCACACTCTGAAATTAAGGGCACGAAAATACCTTGCCAACTATAAAGTGCTGTCCACAACTGGCTGGAGCAAGAGACCCAGAGCCTCAGTGGGGAGTATCAAGGGTGCCTGGCACATGATCAGCTCATAGCTCCATGCTTTTGGGCCCCTCCCCTCCTTCCAGGGCCCAGTCATCCTTTGGACACCAGCCTGTGTGTCGCGGGGAAGGTGACTCAGGCCATGGCCCCTAGAACAACCTGTGCTCCCAACAAGGTTGCTGCTACACCCCCCTTTCAGGACCACACTACTGACCTAGGAGTCAAGGATTGGCTTTCCATTTGCAGTTTATGACCTGAGGTTCAGGGAAGTGTGTGGGATTTTTTTCAGATCCCTCTGACCCCAAAGCCTGTGCTGTCCAAGATTTTGCCATGTGGCTGTTGTCAAGCTAGATCTATTTCAGCCCCATGGTGCTAAACAAAGCCCATAGGATCCAAAGGACTTCCAAAAGTCTGTCACTAACTCCCCAGAGTTCTCCACACCCAGCTCCACCTTCACTGTGTCTCTCCTTACATACTCCCCTAACGGGGAGCTCACCCCTCTTGCAGAATGGGTCCCCTCACTCTTGAATAGAGTTTGACCCTGCTTTGAACAAACAGCTTTCCTCTCTCCATCTTGGCCTGAAGCCATCATGGCAAGGAAGGAGGTTCTATTATTATCCCCATTTCTCAGAGGAGGGAACTGAGGCCCCAGGGAAGTGATCAGCCCGGGGTCATGCGTCAGCAAGTCAGGGCCGGAGCCAGGCTCACTGTCCAAGCATGTCTGGGTCTCAGCTAGAATGAGGAACCTCTTGACATTGTTGACATTGTTTTCCCCAAGTGACACACCCCACCCCCTTACCCTCCGAGGAAACAATGTGTGCTTAAACCTGGCCCCTCCTGCTTCTCTCTGCAGGATCGCAGGAAGAGCCTCTGGCTCATGGGCTCCGGCTTGATTTGCTTCCCCCTGAGAGAGGGGCCAGGGACCGGCAGGCTGGGGTCTTCAGCTCTGGGTTTGAGTCCCAGTTTGTCCAGTCACTCACTGGACAAGCTGTGAATGAGTGAATTGTAACATCTGAATTTTACAGGCACCCAATAGGGAGGTAGATTCGAGGCTGGCTTCAAATCACCCATCCCATGGTGGGGACTGTTGATCGCTCTTCCACTCTTATTCCTTCTGGGCCTCCAGAAAGTCTGTGCTGTTGTTAAGTCACCCCCATGCATCCCAGATCCTTGCAGCTTACCTGTGCTCACAGAGGGAGGGAACATTCAGGCCTCCGCCATGGCTGGGCTTGAGAACAAGGTCATGCTTTTTTTTTTTTTTTTTTTAAGGTCATGCTTTTTAACTGAACATTGTTATGTGGTTTTCTATTAATGGCAAAAAGTGCTGAAAGTGTTAGTTGCTCAGTTGTGTCTGACTGTTTTTGCAACCCCATGGACTGTAGCCCACCAGGCTCCTCTGTCCATGGAATTCTCCAGGTAAGAGTACTGGAGTGGGTTGCCATTCCCTTCTCCAGGGGATCTTCCTGACCCAGGGCTCGAACCTGGGTCTCCTGAATTGCAAGCAGATTCTTTACTATCTGAGCCACCAGGGAAGCCAAATGTTCCAGCCTTCCTCTACTTCGTAAGACTGAGCTTCCTTTGGAGATCAATTTATATAATTAAAACACAATGGACGTGAAGACAAATATTAATAATTAAATGTTGATTTAGTGCCTCTGTGGTTGAAGATGGAGAAAGTCACAGTGTGGAAGGTTGAAGATGGAACTTCAGCCCTGACTCTGAGCCAGGCAGACAGCAAGTGTCAATTCAAGTTCACTACCATCACCATGACCATTCGTTTTATCGTTCAACCCATATTTCTTGACCAGCTATTGGGTGCCAAGGACACAGGGAAGAATAAGGCATAGATATTCAAATTCCCACCCCCTGTATGACTGCCAGTCTAGTGGGGGAGACGGATAACAAACCAGATGAAAGAGCTATGACAGGGCCCCTTGGTAACGAGTGAGACAGAAAAGGGATGAGGGAGCTTGAAGAGGTTGGAATTTTCCACCCGGAGTCAGGGCGGGCTTCACGGAGGAGTGATACTGAGCAGAGAACTAAAAGTGAGGGAGAGGCCAGGAGGGGATTCCCTTCAGGGTGCCCCAGGCAGTGAGGCAGTCTGTGCAAAGGTCCTGAGGCAGGACCAGCCATGCCTGGTGAGTTTGAGTGAGGAGTTAGGTGTGGCTGGAGTGGAGTGATGGAGGGGGGAGTGGGAGGAGGTGAGGTCAGGGTGATGGCAGGACAGATCAGGCAGGGCCTTGGGGCAGCAGTGAGGACTTTGGGAGCCCTGCGAGGGGCTGTGAACAGCAGAGGAAACAATCCGACTCAGGTGTTCACAGGTTCTTTCTGATTGCTGTTCTACGGGGTGAAGGCAGGAACCTGGGACCAGGGTGAGGGCGACAGCCCTGGTTCAGGTGAGCAGTGGGGCTTAGAAAATGGCCAGGGACGACCCTCCCTTGCAGGCTGGTGGGCAGGAATGGTTAAAGAATGACTGATCTCTGTCAGGGCTGGCTGGAAGCCAGTGGATCCTGGTGACAGACAGAGGCTGGAGCTGGTTGTGGGGCGGGGGAGTGGGGGGGGGCAGGGGGCGGCGGGGGACGCGGAGGGGGTGCGGAATCTACGAACATGAGGCTGTGGGGGCCCCAGGGAAGAGCCGGGGAAGGAAGGGAGGGGGCCAGCGGAAGCAGGACTTGGCTGAGGCCCCCACCTCCCCCATCAGGAAACAGCCTCCGCGTCAACCTCTGACCCCTCACGAGAACATTTACCAGGCCAAGGAGGGGGAAGGGCATTCCATACAGTGGGATGGCTCCTGCAGAGGCAAGGGGGAGGGGCAGAGTTGAAGGGTTGGCTCTGAGAATTTGGGCGATACTTGGACAGGTTTTGATTCCCCAGTGGGGAGGTCTGGGAGTGGGGGGTGGAGTGGGTGGAGGCTTGAGTGCCAGATATAGAAGATTTGGCTTTAAAAAAAGCTGTCTTTGTCCTGAGGGTTCAGAGGAGCCAGGGAAGCCTGTGAAAAGGGGCAGGTTCCTTAGAAAAACCTTCCTAGGAATAAGTGAGGGGCCACCTCTAGGTCAATTCTGTATGGACAAAAGAGGGAAACTAAGGCCCTGTCTGGGGAGTCGGGGGTGGGGGGTGGAGGGGGGACTGGGGCTGCAGGGGCTTTGGACAAACTCCCAGGATCCCAGAGCCTTAGAGAGCAAAAGGGAGAGCCAGACAGACTGCAGCAGAAACCTGGAGGTGGCCTCTCCGAACCTCCGTCTCTTCAGCTGTATAATGGACAGGCACATACCTCAGTCCCACAGAGGTTCAACATGACGAAATCTAAGGGGAGGTTGATACTGGTGTCGACTAAAAAAAATGTACAACGTTAAATGCAAGTTAACTTTTATTTGGGGCCATGTGAGGGCTGCAGCCCAGGAAACATAAGCTCAGATAACTCGGAGCAATGGCCCCAAAGAGACGGGGAGAAGACGGTATATATGTGATTTTGGTAAAAGGGGAGTACATGAGATCAAGCACATATTTTTTTTGTAGAAAGCTTCTGCTAGTCACGAGAAACAGTTGTCACCATGAAGCATTTTAATGCTTTTCTAGATATGAGGAGATACAAGAATTGGGCTCATAAAATTAGCTCCTGAGAATATATAACTATTAAAGACCTGTCCTGCCAGTTTCCTGGAGCACAGAGTGCCTCATTTCTGCTTTCTTCTGTGAGCTCCTTCAGGGGGTGTTGGAGGTCAGCAGCTGCAGTAGCACATGCTTTAATCCTTGTAGAGGTAGATGGCAGTGCCCATGGCAAGTGCCAATTTGTGGTTGACACCAGAAAGACCCCTAGGGTTCTTGGGAGCAAGAAGGGGCCCAGGCTAAGAGGCAGGCCCAGGCAAGGTTTGTCCTGCTGTCTGCCTGACCGACTATTGTATTCCCATCTCCTTCCTGCTCCAGTGGCTGAGGAGGCTCCAGGCCCCGCTGACCGAAGGGTGGCCCGACTCACCTGTCTGGAGACCAGGTGCAGCGAGACTCCTGCAGCGTGGGACGCAGCCAGGGTGGCGTCAGATGACCTCCCGCACACACACCCAAGTGAGCGCCCTGGGCCAGATGACCTCCCGCACACACACCCAAGTGAGCGCCCTGGGCTGGTGTCCTCTGCTCACTGTCACCCACACCCTCTCTGCACGCCCTAATACTCTCACACAGACTCACACCCACACCACACGATCCCTCACGCCTAGACACCGTGACAACATCACAGATGCACTGACATCACATGGACAGCTTGGTGACGTCACACAGAGACAAGGTGATGACATCACAGAGATACATGGTGACATCACACACGCACTCTCTGCCTAGCCCTTGCCCAAAGTCACGCCCCTTTGTGCACCCAGGCCGAGGCACCCATCGTATCCCACTTGTTTAGAGCATTTTAGTTCTCCGGGTCTGAGGAAGTGAGAACAGGAAGACATTTACCATCGTCCTCCCCTGAGAGTTTCTAGGCCCCCCTGGAGAGGGAATGTCCCTGATCCAGGGGCCCCCTCAGAGGCCGAGAGGGGGCTGCCCCTTCACCCTTTCTTCCCTTACACCCAGTCCTGCCTGTGGCCCGTATAAATGTTAGTAGCTCTAAATAAATGTTATCAAAACCCTTCAAAGTCTCCTGAGTCATGATTTCTGCTTTAAAAAGGCACCAACAGGCTCTGAGTGGCCAAAGAACTAGGAATAAGATGAAAGTCGAAAAACCCCATCACCAGCATCCCCAGAACAGAAGACCCTTCAACCTGGAACAAACATGGGCGGACGCCAGCTTCCCTCAAGACGCAGGCATCTCCATGCACATGTGCGTGCTAAGTCACTTCAGTTGTGTCCGACTCTTTGCGACCCCATGGACTGTAGCCCGCCAAGCTCCTCTGTCCTTGGGATTCTCCGGGCAAGAATACTGGAGTGGGTTGCCAGGCCCTCCTCCAGGGGATCTTCCTGACCCAGGTATCAAACCTGCATCTCCTGCAGCTCTTGCGTTGCAGGCAGATTCTTGACCATTGGGCCAACGGGGAAGCTCGAGGCATCTCTGTATGTGAAGAGAAATGACAAAATCATATAATCCGTGAGGGTTATATGAAATGCCTACAAAGCCCCACATTATGACAGCAATGATATGAATTTGGTGTTTCTTTAAAATAGCAGATTTTTTTCTTTGAAGTAGAAAAGGATAGCTTTATTATTTTGCCAGGCAAAGGCGGATACTGTAGGCCTTTAAAAAAAACGTGTCCACACCCAGGAAGCTTTTTTTTTTTTTTTAAAGCTTATAAACAACATAAGTTTATTTCTCATAGTTCTGAAGGCTACAAGTTCAAGATCAGGGTGCCAGCATAGTTGGGTGAGAGCCCTCTTACCCAGGAAAATTTGATAAGGAGTTATAGAAGAGCCTGGCAGGGTACAGTCAAGGGGGCTGCAAAGAGTCAGATATGACTGAGCATGCATGCATTTATACAGCAATATTTCCCAACGGTGGGGGTTGTTGACAAGATTAGGGTGTGTACAGGATCTCATGGTGGTGGTGGTTTAGTTGTTAAGTGTGTCCAGCTCTTGCAACCCCATGGACTGTATGTAGCCTGCCAGGCTCCTCTGTCCATGGGATTCTCCAGGCAAGAATACTGGAGTGGGTTGCTGTTTCCTTCTCCAGGGGATCTTCCTGACCCAGGAATCAAACCTAGGTCTCTGGCATTGCAGGCAGATTCTTTGGCGATTGAGCTAGGAGGGAAGCCCTGCAGGGTCTCATGTGGTCTCCTAATCTAGCTAAGCTCCTCTGGGCCCTTTAATCTTGCCTCAGGTGGTTTCTTGGCGTCTCCTCCCTTGATTCTGCTGCTGCTGCTGCTAAGTCGCTTCAGTCTGTGCGACCCCATAGATGGCAGCCCATCAGGCTCTGTGTCCCTGGGATTCTCCAGGCAAGAATACTGGAGTGGGTTGCCATTTCCTTCTCCAGTGCATGAAAGGGAAAAGTGAAAGTGAAGTCGCTCAGTTGTGTCCGATTCTTAGCGACCCCATGGACTATAGCCTACCAGGCTTCTCCGTCCATGGGATTTTCCAGGCAAGAGTACTGGAGTGGGGTGCCATTGCCTTCTCCGTCTATTTTTTTTTTAAAGCAGAAATTGAAAAAGCAGTTTCTTTCTTTTTCATTTTTTATTGTAGTATAGTTGACTGGGGCTTCTGGTGGCTCAGCAGTAAAGAATCACCTGCAATGCAGAAGACTGGATTCGATCCCTGGGTAGGGAAGATCCTCTGGAGGAGGAAATGGCAACCCACTCCAGTATTCTTGCCAGCAGAATCCCATGGACAGAGAAGCCCTTGCATCCATGGGGTCGCAAAGAGTCGGACATGACTGAGCCACTGAACACGCAACACACACAGGTGATTTACAATGTTGTGAAAGTTTCAGGTGTACAGCACGGTGATCTCAGTTATACATACACATACCTATATTTAAAAAGCAGTTTCTTGGACTTCCTTGGTGGCCCAGTAGTTAAGAATCTGCCTGCCAAGGCAGGGGACACAGGTTCGATCCCTGGTCCGGGAAGATTCCACATGCTGTGGAGCAACTAAGCCTGCGGCGCCACAGCTACTGAAGCCGAGTGCCCTAGAGCCTGTGCTCCACCACAAGAGAAGGCCCCACAGTGAGAAGCCCACACTCCGCAAGTATAGAGTAGCCCCCGCTTGCCTAAGTCGAGAAAGCCCGTGCATAGCAACAAAGACCCAGTGCAGTCAAAAGTAAATAAACAAATAAATAAATTTTTAAGGCAGTTTCTTAAATAAATACAAATCGGTTTCTGAAAAAGCAAATTATCTACCTGTAGCTTTTGTTTTTGGTGGGTTTGCAAAGATTCCCCCAGGTACAGACAATTACTGCGGAACCATAGCCTGTTTTGCAGGAAATTCTTATTCCAGAACAATTTCACAAAAGTCCCAGGCATTTGTTTTTTGGGGGATTTTTGGTGGGAAGGTAGATGTTAGGAAGGGCATCAGTGTCCAGTTTGGGAGCACTTCAACTCACTGATCACTAAATAAGTAGGAAGCCAGGGAAATTTTGCACATTAGAGGGACCCAGGGAAATCACATTATACCAATCAGATTGGGGTGGGGGGAAGGAAAAGGATATGAAGAAGGAATTCATGGGGCCTGGACTCCATCTTAGGCCTGTTCGTGCTGATCATGTTCGGCCACCTCTCTAATGGACTCTGAACTCTGTGCTTAGTGCCTGTGGAAATGACAATAGAAGGATAAGACCCCCTCCGGACAGGGGAATCTTGAAGATTGTATCCAGGTTATTCATCACCTAAGAGAAAACATACACTGATCCCCCTACCTCCGGACAGGTCATAAATTTTTTTCTGTAACCTCGGGCTTATTGATTATTGACTGAAATATAACCTCGGGCTTATTGATTATTGACTGTTTGAACATATAACACATGAATGATGGGGTTATTGTGATTGTATTTACCTTTCCTTTGTTTATGTAAGTCACAAGGAAATTGGGTGGTGGGTTCAGACACGTACACATGGGGTATAAAAGATTTTCACAAATGCTGGTCGGGGTCCTTGGCTAAGAGGAGACTCTGCCTGGGGCCCGCCGGTGTAATAAACTGCACTTCACTATTTGCATCATCCTTCTGAGTGAGCTTGTTTCCCGGAACGTGTGGCTATAACAGATAAAGAGCCATAATCCCTACTGCTTGTGAAGATGTAGAAAAAAGGACATTTTCCTACAGGACTGAGAAATGCCCATCTCATCCTGGCCCTTTTGGAAGTAAGTTTGATGATATTTAATAAAAGTGAAGACAGGGAATTCCCTGGCAGTCCAGTGGTTAGGCCTCCTTGGTTTCACTGCCAAGAGTCCAGGTTCAATTCCTAACCAGGGAACTAAGATCCCACAAGCTGTGGAATGTGGTGGTGGTGGTGGGGTGAAGACATACAAATCCTTTGATTCTGCAACCCCATTCCTAGCACTGTGTCCCTGAGAAGCAAAAACTCCAGGAAACAAAGCAAATGGTCATCGGTGGGAGAACAGCCTAAAAATTGTCATCTAGAGTCTCAGCCTGTCTGTCCCCCAATCCTCCCTGCCCCCAGCCCAGCCCATCCCCTGGGACCTTGGACAGGGAGGAGATGAGTCATGAGGAGCCAGGGCTGGCAATGCCATGCTTAGGGCAGGCTAGTCAGGAGGGACAAAGGAGCGATATTTCCTGGATACGGAAACCCGGGCGAGAGACAGCCGCTGCAGGAAACACTCGGCTGGGGCCCCGCCAAGCAAGGGCAGGAGGGTCAGCCAGGCCCAGCCGCCCAGACAGGCCAGTCTGGAGGCCCCAAGGAAGCCGGGACGTCCCTGACCCTGAGCCTACTGCCTGAGCAGCCAGGAGTAAGGAGTCCTGGGAAGGACGCTGACAGCAGCCAGTCCTGAGTTTGGGTTCCAAACCCCGACATTCCTGCATTCAAATTTTGGCTCAGTCGATCTCAGCCTCCATTTACTCACCTAGAAATGAATGTAATAATAATAATACAAGGGAGGGGGATTCAGGATGGGGGGGACACACGTGTACCTGTGGCCGATTCATGTTGACGTATGGCAAAAAACATCACAATACTGTAATTATTCTCCAATTGAAATAAATAAATTAAAAAAAAAAATTCATCATCCTAAACTCTCTGGGCCCATGGATGCAGGTCTCTGACTCTTGGTTGGTCTCTCCCATTTGAGCATCCCAGGATATCAATCTTCCAACCAGCCCAGTGGGCTATAGGTCATGGGGTCAAAAAGAGTCAGACACGACTGAGGGACGAAGCACAGCACAGCACAGTCCCAGGTCAGTCCTCCAGCACCTGGGCCTCAGCCTCTGCCTCCTTTGTAGCCCCCGTGCTGGTCCAGAGGGATCCATTCATCCCAGGATCCACCTCGCATCTCTCCCACTCACACACCCTCCATGGCGCCTTAATACCCTGTGAATAAGGCCCAATTCCTCAGCTCGCTTGTGCCCTTCCTCCCCATACCCAGTGCAGCCTTTGCCTCCAGTTGTTCTGGACATTTGACTCTTCGACCGAAGACTCATGAGTTTTAACCTGTGTTGTGCCCTCAGACTAGAATGCTTTGCTTTTGCCTGCCATTTCTTTCCCCAAGGCCCCACCCTAGAGATCACTCCTCCTGGCAGCCCCTCTGGATGCCCCAGGTATAGTTCTTGCTCCTTCTGGGTACTTCCCCTACACCGTCCCTCCTTCTTTCCAGCCCTAATCCTGGAGCTCTGACTTCTCCAGGCTGAGGCCCTATGCCAGCCCCGCCCTGTCCTGAGAGCCAGGTTGGGGGTGAGTCCTAGTCAGGGAGCAATCGGCAGACCCCCTCCCTGATCCTGTGGTCCAGCCACTGGGTGAGGTTCTGACTCTTTGGGGATTTCCTGTGACCTCTATAAATAACCCCCATGCCTGCTTCCCACAAACCGCCTCCCCCTTCTTGGAAAAAAGGGACTGTAGCCAAGGACCTCAGTCCAGTGATGTGCCAGGGACAGGGTAGGTGGGCGGGGCTGAGGCCTCCTTTCCCAAGAGCATCTTCCTCCCCACCCAGACCCCACTCCTCCCTGCTGGGGGCCCTCCAGACCCTCCCCACGCAAAGGACCTCTGGGCACCCACTCTCTCTACACCCACATTAGTGTCTTTCTGCAAAATGGACCTAATAGTAATATCCACGGACTGAACTGGGGTGACCCTTCCCTTCCAGGAGCCCTTCATTCAGGGGGGACCCCAGCTGTCAAACAAGCAAACAAATCAACAGAGAGTGACATATTGCAATGAAGCCATGATGAAATGGAGTCAGAGGGTCCCTATAGTTGCATGATGGGCCCTGGACACATCCCAGCCTCTGCTCCTGTGTCCCTTGAAACCTGAGAGTTTGTATCTTCAACTACTGGAGGTGGAGACTTTTTTCTGATTCTGGAAAAGAGCTTGACCCTATTTGAGACTCCATTTCCACCTCTGGCAAAAGGGGAGTTAACCATTCATATGCCATAAGGTGGGTGTGGAAGCCTGGATCCCTGGGACCTTAAGGGGGCCGGAACTTCACTGGAGTGTCAGGCACTTTTTTTGTTAGGGAAAAGCGCCCTCTGCTGGTTCATCACCTCAACAGCAGATCCCCCGTAAGTGAAAGTTGCTCAGTCCTGTCCAACTTTTTGTGACCACAAACCACCTCCCCCTTGGACTATAGTCCCCCCATAGACTATAGTCCATGGAATTCTGCAGGGCAGAATACTGGAGTGGGTAGCTGTTCTCTTCTCCAGGGGATCTTCCCAACTCAGGGATCGAACCCGAGTCTCCTGCATTGTAGGCAGATTCTTTATCAACTGAGCTATCAGGGAAGCCCAGATCCCCCTAAGTTCCCATAACCAAAGGCTTCACTATCAGGCTCTCCTCTCCTGGATTTCTTCCTCCCTTCTAGAGCTCACTCATTCTACTGCCAGCCACACTGGCCACCTCGCTGCCCCTCAAACACACCATTATGTTCCCACCTCAGGGCCTTTGCACATGTCCTGTCCTCTGCCTGGCATGTTCTTGCTGGCCTCTTCCATCTTCTTCTCGCCTTTCAGATGTCAGAGTAAATTCCATGTCTACCCTCACATCCATCCCTGACCAGGTCAGGTCTCATCGTTAAGTTTGCCCAGCAGCCTTCAGAACTCAGGTTTCCCAGGTGACTCGGTGATAAAGAATCCGCCTGCTGACGCAGGAGTCAGAGGAGACATGGGTTTGATCCCTAGGTTGGAAAGATCCCCTGAGGGAGACAATGGCAACCCACTCCAGTATTCTTGCTGGGATAATCCCATGGACAGAGGAGCCTGGAGGGCTACAGTCCACTGGTTGCAAAGTGTTGGACACACCTAAAAGACTGAGCAAGCAAGCAACCGGCCTCACCAAAAGGAGCTGTGTCTCTTCTTTAACAAGGGCAGGAGTGGGGACTTCCTGGCATTCCAGTGGTTAAGAATCCTTCCAATGCAGGGGATGCAGGTTCGATCCCTGGTCTGGGCACTAAGATCCCACATCCCAGGGACAACTAAGCCCGCCCACCACAGCTACTGAAGCCAGCACACTCTGGAGCCCATGCTCCGCAACTAGAGAAAGCCCATGCATTGCAATGAAGACCCAGCACAATTGAAAATTAAAAACAAACAGGAGCAGGAGTAATGCCTGCTTATCCCCTCTGTTTCCAGGCCCCTTGCACTCAGCCTGTCACCTAGAAGGCCAGCAGTGAACTCAAACTGAAATCTAACCTTATGTGCAAATCCCAGAGCTGGGGGCCTTCGGCAACGAAATACTTCTCTGAACCTCCGTTTCCTCATCTGTTTACAGATGAGGAACATTAACCATAACAGATGACAACATAACCACTGCACTGGGCTGTTATGAAGATCCAGTCAAATGATGGGTGCAATTCTAACACATAGTAGGTACTTGATAAATATTCACTGAGTGACTAATGACTAAGCTTGGACAGGAAGTAGGGATTTTGCAAGTCACTTTGAGGATAAAAGAAGCAAAGTTTCAAGATTATACCACAAAAGGAATGACAGCTTGGGACTTTCCTGGCGGTCCAGTGGTTAAGATTCCCAGCTTCCACTGCAGGGGGGCACTGGTTCAATCCCTGGTTGGGGAATTAAGATCCTGCACGCTGTGTGGTGCAGGGTGGTGGCGGTGGTGGGTGTTGGGGAAGGACAGTTTGCAGAGCAATAAACACCAATTTGTGTACAAAATACAAGACAAAATATATTTTATAGGCACATCCACAAGTCTGCAAACATGCACAGAAAGTTCTGGAAGGATACAACCACCAAGGAGATATTTCTGGATCACCCGTTTTTTACCTTCCTTTGGTATTTGCAAAATAAGTTAAAAACTATAAAACAAAAACCTCTGAGACCTTTCGACCTCCGTCTTGATCCTCCACGCCTCCTCCCCCAGCATCATGTGCCCAAAAGGACCTCCCTTCAGCCCCACTCAGGGCCAAACCCCCGAAATCTGGCCGGCTGCCACTCCGTCACTACCAGCAACAGAGGCTTTGTGGTTTAGGGTCAAGTTCCCCCACTTGGCCTAAGCTGTTCCCAGACACCCCAAGGCTTCTGGGTGCTCCTCCAGCCTGGGTCTGAGCTTCAGCTGCCCCCTCACTTGCCCACGCAGAAGTCCCGGAAGATGATATCCAGAATTTCCTCGGTGCCCCCTCCACCAGTGAGATGGCTCAGATGCCCCCGGGCTACTCGAAGCGCCTCAGCTGCCAGGGCTAAGTCTTTCGCCTGCTTGTACTGACCAAGGGCATCCAGGCAGCCTTGGAGGTAGTGCTGGTGCCTCGACCGTGTCAGAAGTGGACCTGTGGACGGGTCCCCACACCTGGAAGGGACAAAGGATAAGGTGTCTCTCGGCATTCAAAGTGGGGGGTGAGGGGAACGATCATACCCCATTTTTAGATGCAGAAACTGAGCTGGCAGGGCCAGTTGTGCCCAAAGCCAGCGGCTTAGCCCCCAAACTTGGACAGAGCGAGGTTGCCCACTGGGCAAGGGGGCTCACAGTGCAGCCAGTTCCTTCTTCAGTGCTTCTAGGAGGCCGTCCAGCCCCTCACCCGTCAGGCAAGACAGCAACAGGTGGGAGGGGAGGTCAGGATGGGGGTCTGAGCACCCAGCGGGCAGCAGGTCCGATTTATTCAGCACAAGCAGGAGGCGCTGGTTGCTCCCATTGGGGTTCCCGGCTCCTGCCGGGATGACAACAGTGTCCAGGAAGTTGCAGCTGGCCGGAGAGGCCAGGTCAGAAGCATCCAACACGGCCAGAATGAGGTCAGCCTGCTCCAGCCTGGGGAGGCGGGAAAATGGAGCATGGACTCCAGAGCTGCGCAACGAAGAGCACTGGGCAGGGACAGGGGTAAAGGCCAAACCTAAAAAGCTGCCCTCCCCAAAGAACTGAGGCCCTCCCTAACGGGGCTTAGTAGCCTTTCCTCATTAAGGAATAATGAAAGATAAATGCAACTGGTAGAAACAGCCAAGGGCCTGCGTTTCCCCCTCCCACCTCCCTCCTGCCCACCTTTTTTGGGCGCGCCGCACGCCCTCCTGCTCCACAGGTCCCACGCCTTCCCGCAACCCCGCAGTGTCGCTCAGCAGCGCCGGGAACCCGGCCAGGTCCACGGGGGTCTCCAGAACATCTCGGGTGGTCCCCGGCTCCGGGGACACGATGGACACAGGCTTCCGGCCTGGGGGTGGGGGTGGGCTCAGAGGAAGCGGGCGGGGAAGCCTCCCTTAGGCTCCACCCCTGGGACGGACACTTTTCACCTCCCTGGCCCCTTCCCTACCCGGGAAAGCTCAGTACCTTAGCTCCCAGCCCCGTCCCCTGCCCTGAACCCCGCTCCCTGCCCACGCACTGAGCAGGTTCACCAGGCTGCTTTTGCCGGCATTGGGAGGTCCCGCAACTACTACGTGCGCCCCTGAACGGAGCCTCTGCCCACGCCTGGCATCTCGAAGATGTACGCCCAGTGCCACTTCCAGCTTCCGCACCTCACTGTCAGCTGTGGATGGAGGAAAGGAGAGAGAGAGTAAGAGGACCTGGGGGGAGGGGGGGGCTGGATGCCAGATGTCTCCACCTCCCACCCCCAGGGGGACCCACCTTGATCCAGGACGCCTTCCTCCAGGTTGTCATCCTCACTAAAATCGATATAGGCCTCTACATGGGCCAGAGCCTGAGGGAGGGAGAGGTGGGAAGTGTGATCATACAGAAACTCACCCCGAGTTGGGTGCCCGGGTCCAGCCTGACCTTAAGGGACCAGATTGGAGGCTCATAGACAGGAAACACTAACACAGGAAATGGTTAGGTAGTGTCTCTGAGGCAAGGTATGAGTGACTGGTGTACTTGCTTTAGTGAGGGTCTCGGCCCAGCCGCGGCAGAGGTCACCCAGCTCCCCATCAAGCTGCCTCAGGGCCTGTCGCCGCTGCGCCTCGGTTTCTGCATGGATCAGATCTGCCAGCCCCTCCACCTCCGTCAGGGTCAGCTTCCCGTGGGCGAACGCCCTCCTGGTGAACTCGCCTGCTTCCGCTGGCCTCAGCCCTGGCACACTGCCTGTGGGAAGGTTCAAGATCCTGAGGCCCCTGGTCCCTACCCAGGTCACCGGCGTAGCAATACCTCAAATCCAAGGCTGCAGACTTACCCAGGGCCTGCAGGACACCACTCACCACGGCCGGCCCTCCGTGCACGTGGAACTCCGCGCAATCCTCACCCGTAAAACTTTGGGGACCTAGTATGTTGAAGAGATGGGTGTCAGGAGGATACAGCCTGGGCGAACTCCTGGAAGGAGGAAGTTGGGTCATAGGAGCTATTTGAGGTTCCGGATCTGAAGTCCCGTACCTGGAAACCAAAGCACCAGCGCGCGATCCAAAGGCTCCCCAGAGCGGGGGTCGCTGAGCAGGCGCAGGCAGGCTTTGCGGGTCGGGGGTAAGTCCCACGGCGCCGTGAGGCTCCGGAGGGCGTGTCCGCTGGCAGGGCCGCTGGTTCGGATCACCGCGATGCCGCAGCGGCCTTGGCCAGAGCTCAGAGCGAAGATAGTGGCTCCGGAACCGGGGGCCGGGGAGCCACTGCCCTGGCGCGTGCACGGTCTGGGACTGGAGAGGAGGAGAGTCAGTGCATCTGAGAATCTCTGACGCCAGAGTGGCAGGTGGATAGATGGCTCTATGGTCGCGTGATCCTCCAAGTGGAAGTTTTGTGGCTAGAGGATGGACTGATGGGAGATTCTGAGGCCAGAAGAAGACTGGATTGCGGTGGGCTCTGCGGCAGGGAGTGGGGATTGTACGGAGGCGAAAGGTGGTTCTGCCGCAGGGAACCGGGCCCCCAGATCCCATGGAGCGAGTTTGGGGCCCAAGCAACGCCCTACGCTGTCACAGCCCTTCCCCAGGTCACCCCACCTGTGAGGCCCACGTGCCGCCCGGGATACCAGGGTCCACAGCCCCCGCCACATGGATTCACAACCAGCTAACCGCCTGCCCACCCTGCCGCGGGGGTCTCCAAGTCCTAGCAGGAGGTCCCGCCCACTCCGCGGCAAGACCGGTAAAGTGCTCAACAATTCTCGATTATCATTGGGCCCCTTAGAAGACGTACCGCCCATCCACTGAAGATCTTCGCTTCTACTGGCTAATGACAGGGAAAGAAGCCGAGGGCTCGCACGCTGCGGTGCAGTGAAATGGTGTTCCTCCAGCAACATTAACAGAGTTTTTAGGATCCTAGAGAGGCCAGGTTCCTAGACACCGGAAATGAGGAGTAGCACCGGGCAATGGAAATTATAGAAAGGCGAGGGTTTGAGTCGAAGCACGAGCATCTCGAGGGCTTCCCTGGTAGCTCAAACAGTAAAGAATCTACCTGAAATGCAGGAGACCCAGGTTCGATCCCTGGGTTGGGAAGATCCCCTGGAGAAGGAAGTGGCCATCCACTCCAGTATTCTTGCCTGGAGAATCCCAAGGACAGAGGAGCCTGGTGGGCTGCAGTTCATGGGGTGGCAAAGAGTAGGACACTTTCAAGAGCATCTCAGTGGCCGGGAGGGATAAGTCCCGGGGAACTTACGCCCTGGCCCTGGGGAAATCTATTCCAAATTTCTGGGAAGACTTCTCCTTTTCTCGGAACTCTACAGTTTCTCGCACCTCCCCAGCTTTCCCTTCCGCCGTCCCTCTGCCTCAGATACCCTTTCCTTGACAAGCAGCCTCAGTGCCTAGCTCCAAGGTCCGCTCCGCTAGGAAGCCTCCCTAGGATCACCAGCACAGTCTTCTCTCCCCTCTGGGCTACTCTGGCCCCGGTCTCCTCGTGCAGAGTTGTGTATCCCGTCTGTCTCTGGCTCCCCGAAAGCCAGAAAGGGGAGATTATTTTCAGGTTAACCCGGGACAGCGCCGGCCGGTGAAATAAAGCGCTGATGGCGGAATTCCGGGCACTGGATAGGCGGGGTCTCCGGGGGTACTGTCACGCGGCGAATTCTCTGGTTCTTGGACCGAGCGGGCGGGTGGCGCGACTATACTTAGGGAAGACTGGAACAGAGTACAGTTCTAACGATTAGCTCCACGCCTCCCTCTGTTCAGTTTTTTCATTTGTCAGTTAGGGATTTGGGAATGGACATGTTCACATTGCTATATTTAATATGGATAACCACCTAGGACCTACTCTATAGTACATGGAACTCTACTTAATGTTGTGTGGCACCCTGGATGGGAGGGGAGTTTGGGGGAGAATGGATACATATATATGTATGGCTGAGTCCCTTCGTTGTTCACCTGAAACTATCACAACATTGTTAACTGGTTATACCCCACTACAAAATAAAAAGTTAAAAAAATTTTTTTTTTCATTTGTAGAAGAGGAGCGAATGATGACGTTCGCTGTCTCCAAGTTGTTCCATCTGTCAAAAGTATACATCAAATGCCTACTGTGTAAACACGAAGAATCAGTCTGGGCCCCTGCTCTCGCTGGTCTATCAGTCTAACGGAGGAGGCTACAGAGGATGGTCAGGGGGGCGGAGGACAGACAAAATACAGGACCCTCAGTTAAATGTAAATTTCAGATGAACTAGGGTTATCCTGTCAGTATAATTATGACCCATGCAATATTTGTGTATGTGTGTGTATGTGTGTTAGCAGCTCAGTCATGTCTGACTCTTTGCAACCCCATGGACTGTAGCCCTCCAGACTCCTCTGTCCATGGGGATTCTCCAGGCAAGAATACTGGAGTGGGTTGCCATGCCCTTCTCCAGGGGATCTTCCCAACCCAGGGACAGAACTCAGGACTCCGGCCATTGCAGGCAGCTTCTTTACTGTCTGAGCGACCAGAGAAGCATGCAATATTTGGGATATACTAAAAATTTATTCATTTATCTGAAATTTACATTTAACTAGGAGAACTGTATTTTTATTTGCTCAGCTTGGAAAAGGCAGAGGAACCAGAGATCAAATTGCCAGCATCCGCTGGATCATCAAAAAAGCAATAGAGTTCTAGAAAAACATCTATTTCTGCTTCATTGACGATGCCAAAGCCTTTGACTGTGTGGATCACAATAAAATGTGGAAAATTCTGAAAGAGATGGGAATACCAGACCACCTAACCTGCCTCTTGAGAAATCTGTATGCAGGTCGGGAAACAACAGTTAGAACTGGACATGGAACAACAGACTGGTTCCAAATAGGAAAATGAGTACGTCAGGGCTGTACATTGCCACCCTGCTTATTTAACTTATATGCAGAGTACATCATGAGAAACTCTGGGCTGGAAGAAACACAAGCTGGAATCAACATTGCAGGGAGAAATATCAATAACCTCAGATATGTGAATGACACCACCCTTATGGCAGAAAGTGAAGAAGAACTAAAGAGCCTCTTGATGACAGTGAAAGAGGAGAGTGAAAAAGTTGGCTTAAAGCTCAACATTCAGAAAACAAAGATCATGGCATCCGGTCCCATCACTTCATGGCAAGTAGATGGAGAAACAGTGGACACAGTGGCAGACTTTATTTTGGGGGGCTCCAAAATCGCTGCAGATGGGGACTGCAGCCATGAAATTAAAAGATGCTTACTCCTTGGAAGGAAAGTTATGATCAACCTAGATAGCATATTAAAAAATAGAGACATTACTTTGCCAACAAAGGTCCGTCTAGTCAAGGCTATGGTTTTTCCAGTGGTCGTGTATGGATGTGAAATTTGGACGGTAAAGAAAGCTGAGCGCCAAAGAATTGATGCTTTTGAACTGTGGTGTTGGAGAAGACTCTTGAGAGTCCCTTGGACTGCAAGGAGATCCAACCAGTCCATCCTAAAGGAGATCAGTCCTGAATATTCATTGGAAGGACTGCTGCTGAAGCTGAAACTCCAATACTTTGGCCACCTGATGCGAAGAGCTGATTCATTTGAAAAGACCCTGATGCTGGGAAAGATTGAAGGCAGGAGGAGAAGGGGACGACAAAGGATGAGATGGTTGGATGGCATCACTCGACTCAATGGACATGAGTTTGAGTAAACTCCGGGAGTTGGTGATGGACAGGGAGGCCTGGCGTGCTGCAGTCCGTGGGGTAGCAGAGTCGGGCACGACTGAGAGACTGAACTGAACTGAACTGAACTGATATTTGGTAACTCTGTCAGGTCCTCTCTGAGGACGTTACATCCTGAAGGGTGCAGCAGTTCACTGGACAAAGAGGGCTTGAAGAGAGTCCTAGGTAATGAACAGCGTGTACACTTATTCTCATTCTCCCTGTGGTGGTTGGAGTTATTGCTACCGGGGATCTCCCGCGACCAGGCTCACCACCCGCTCCCCCCAACCCCACCCACACCACCTACCCGCAAGACCATCTCAGATTCCAAACCGATGGGGAAACTAAGGCTTTAAGGCAGAGCATCCAGGCCCAGGGCGGGCGGTGTCGAGACCGGGTACCGACTCGGGCGGGGACAGGGAGGAGAATGAACATTCGGCGCGGGCGGGGTCGAACACCATTGAGCGAAGTGGGCGGGCGAGAACGAAATTCGGAAAACATCACGGGCGGAGTCGAGAACCAGAGAACGACTCGCGCGGGGCCGAGAAGGAGAATCGAGGTTCCGCGCGGGCGGGGACGAGAAGCAGCGCTCGGGCACGCGGGGACGGCGGCCGGCGCGGGCGGGCGCGGCCTTTGTCTCCTTCTCAGGCGCGCTCGGTGGCTGCACCGGCCCCATGAGCCCGCGGCCCCCCGGAGCCTGGACCGCCCGCAGCCCCTGACCTTCCCTGCCCTCGCAATGGCGGAAGCCACCTCCGGCGCCGGGGGCACGTCTCTGGAGGGCGAGCGTGGCAAGAGGCCCCAGCCGGAGGGCGAGCCTGCAGCCCCGGCGTCCGGAGTTCTGGGTACGTGTGCAGCGCCTGGATCTGACAGGGTTGCAGGTGCCTGGGGTGTTCGCGGCAGGTCTACGGGGAGGGATATTGGAGTCCGCCGTCCAGGGCCTGGAGTCCAGTCGAGGCACCGGCTCTTCCCGGCACTGCGGCTGCGGCCGGGCGAGCGCGGCTGAAACGGTGCAGCGGGTGTGGGGTCCCAGCGCAGAGATATGGACACACCCCTCCTAGAGCCCCGGTGCGGGACTGAGCCCAGTCACCCCTTGGGCTATTCGATCGCTGCTGAGCAGTGATGCGCTTAAGAGCGCCTCTCCACAGAGGATACAGAATCATACAGTCCTGGGTTCAAATCCCTGCTGCACTCTGTGACCTTGGGCGCGTGACTTAAATGCTCTGGGCCTCAGTTTCCTCGCCTGTGAAATGGGGGTAAGAGCCGCACCCAGCTGTGAGGAGACGCTGACATAATGTGGTGAGGCGCTCAGCTGCTAGTGAGCGCCCCATCGATTGTGGTTTCGGAGGCGGAGCTGGGCCTCAAGAATGAGTAAGATTTGTAAGGGAGGACCTGGGGGAAGGGCATTCCTGGAGAGGGGCCTGGCTGGTACAAGGACGTGGAGGGAAGAAAACAAGCCAAGGCCAGCGCTCATAGGGCCTTGAATGCCAAGCTGAGTGCCAAGGAGCCCTGGCGAATGTGTGATCAGGGGCAAGGGTTGGAGGAACTAAGACTGGAGGTTAGGCCATCTGAGAATGACCTGACCCCAGCCTGTGCTGCCTGCTCCCCAGATAAGCTTTTTGGGAAGCGGCTCCTGCAGGTGGGTCGGTATCTGGTGTCCCACAAAGCATGGATGAAGACGGTGCCCACTGAAAACTGTGATGTGTTGATGACCTTCCCAGGTACCTGTCTGTGCTCACCCGCCCAGGGTCCACACTGAATTCCCCCGAGCTGGGCTCCCTTGTCACTCCTGGCAAGAGCCATTGGTCCCTGTGCCCCTTGGCAGATACGACTGATGACCACACGCTGCTATGGCTGCTGAACCACATCCGCGTGGGCATCCCTGAGCTCATCGTGCAAGTCCGCCACCACCGCCACACACGCGCCTATGCCTTCTTCGTCACCGCCACATATGAGAGGCGAGTCTCTGTCCCTGGCCTCTCGCTGACCCTGCTACTCAGCTCCCCGCCCTTCCAAGAGCCAACTGCGAGGTCCAGCCACCCTGCATTTGTCCCAGACGGCCACCAGGTACACCATCCCTAGTTCCAGGATGGTGAGCCAGGGTCTCCCCGTGATCCCACCTCCCCTGCCCTTCCCGCAGCCTACTCAGAGGGGCCGACGAGCTGGGTCTGCGCAAAGCAGTGAAGGCCGAGTTTGGCGGGGGCACCCGCGGCTTCTCCTGCGAGGAGGACTTCATCTACGAGAATGTGGAGAGTGAGCTGCGCTTCTTCACCTCCCAGGTGCGGCCGGCTCTGGCCCCCAGCGCACATTCCTAGCCCATGGGCGGCTGTTCCCTGTGCTCACGCCCTGTCCCCTGCAGGAGCGCCAGAGCATCATCCGCTTCTGGCTGCAGAACCTTCGTGCCAAGCAGGGCGAGGCACTGCACAATGTGCGCTTTCTGGAGGACCAGCCAATCAGTGAGTGAGGTGGTCCCAAGCTTCCAATCCTATATGGGGAGTTGGCTGGGGCTCTTAGAAGACTGCTGTCAACGTAGGAGGGTTAGGAAGGCGGGGCCTAGATGAAACCAATCAGAGTCTCCCGAGGAGTTGGGCGGAGCCCGGAGCTCAACCAATGAGCTGAAGGGGTGTGGCCCCAGCAAGGGGTGGGGCTTGTCTCCTTGGAGGCAGGTCCAGGAGAAACCCTTTTCTGGGTCAGCGATAAGGTTGGGGCAGGACCATGGACAGCACTCCACATATTGTGTGGTGAGCTCTCGGCCTCAGTATCTCCCAGAAAACCAGCCGCTGCAAGTTCACCTTCTAATGCCAGTTTTGCACCATTCCTCAGACGTTTGGAGGAATGAGCTGAAACCAAGTAGCTCTGTTTAAAAATGTGTTTCTTTACTGGAATCCCACCTGCCCCTGCACCTCCCAAATTTTGAGGAATGATGTTCCTTTCACCCAGAACGCTTCTCCTGGGAAGAGCGTCCGCTAATTTAACAGCAGGCAAAAAGTTATAACTTGGGTTTCTGCCGAGGGGGACTGACCAGGCCCAGCACAGGCAGACGGGTGGGGTCACCCATTCTTGTCCCCCAACAGTCCCTGAACTGGCGGCCCGCGGGATCATCCAGCAGGTGTTCCCAGTCCACGAGCAGCGCATCCTGAACCGTCTCATGAAGTCATGGGTGCAGGCTGTGTGTGAAAACCAGCCTCTAGGTGTGGTCCTGGCTGGAGTGGGGGGTTGGTGGGGGTCCCAGGAGGCAGGCAGGGCTGACTGGGACCGCACCTCTCCCTGTCCCCGGCAGATGAGATCTGCGACTATTTTGGTGTGAAGATTGCCATGTACTTTGCCTGGCTGGGTTTCTACACATCGGCAATGGTGTACCCAGCAGTCTTTGGCTCAGTCCTGTACACATTCACAGAGGCTGATCAGGTGCCGGGTGTGGACTGGACAGGGGGTGGAACACCTCAGACAACTTCCTCCCTGGACTGGGCCAGCCAACATTGCAGCCCTCCTCTGTCACCCCCAGACAAGCCGGGATATATCCTGCGTAGTCTTTGCCCTCTTCAACGTGGTCTGGTCAACGCTGTTCTTGGAGGAGTGGAAACGGAGGGGGGCTGAGCTGGCTTACAAGTGGGGAACACTGGACTCACCCGGGGAAGCTGTGGAGGAGCCACGACCCCAGTTCAGGGTCAGTCGGGGCAGTCTGAGTTCAGGGGCTTTGAGAATGGGGTAATAAAAAAAAAACATACTGAGCGAGTGGCATTACAAGAACAAAGGGGGAGGTGAAGTAGGGCTGCAGCTTCTGAGAAGGTTTGCCTAGTGAGAGGATCTGCATACCCAAAGGGAGAGGGGTGGAAAGTTGGATTTGAGAGACTAGGGAGGGTGCATTAAGTGGACACACCGTGATGGCCAGGATGAGATGGCTGGATGACATCACCTACTCAATGGACATGAGTTTGAGCAAACTCCAGGAGATGGTGAAGGACTGAGAAGCCTGGCGTGCTGCAGTCCATTGGGTCACAAAGTTGGACATGGCTTAGCAACTGAACTACAACAAACCACGATAACAAAGCATCATAGACATGGAGTTCGAAGGGTTGGGAAGGGGGGGGGACAGAGACACCCCTCTGATCTTGTGTTGGGCCGTGCCCCCACCCTCTGCCAGGGCGTGCGGCGCATCAGCCCTGTGACTCAGGCCGAGGAGTTCTACTACCCGCCCTGGAAGCGGCTGCTCTTCCAGATGCTCGTGAGTCTCCCTTTGTGCCTCACCTGCCTAGCCTGCGTGTTCCTGCTCATGCTCGGCTGCTTCCAGCTCCAGGTGACCTCCAGTCTCTAGCCCTGGCCTCGGCCCCAACCTGTTCAGGTGTGCCCCGAGGCGAGCCCAGTGACCGGGGTAACCTGTGAAGCCCTTTGTCCCTGCAGGAGCTGGTGCTGAGCGTGAAGGGGCTGCCCCGTCTTGCCCGCTTCCTGCCGAAAGTCATGCTGGCCCTGCTGGTCAGTGCAAGTGCCGAGGGCTATAAGAAGCTGGCTGTCTGGCTCAACGACATGGGTACGCCCTATGAGGGGAGGTCCCACTGCCCAGCTCCCAGGAGGAAGGGCCCCACTGCCTTGTGGGGTCCCTGCTGCTCATGACGGTCTGGGCTACACTCTCACTCGTCTCCTTGGCCCCCAGAGAACTATCGGCTGGAGAGTGCCTATGAGAAGCACCTCATCATCAAGGTCGTCCTGGTGAGTGGTGGCCAGCAAGCCGGCAGGGCTTCTTTTATTTTTTTAATATTTATTTATTTGGCTGCACCGGGTCTTAGTCGTGGCATATGTGATCTAGTTCCCTGACCAGGGATCGAACTCAGGCCCCCTACGTTGGGAAAATGAAGTCTTATAGCTCCTGGACCACCAGGGAAGTCCCCAGGCAGGGGTTCTACAGGGGACACATGGGGGTTCCTTGGGACAGACATGGCAGGGTGACTACCCCCCTGCCTGCTTCGCACAGTTCCAGTTCGTCAACTCATACCTGAGCCTCTTCTACATCGGCTTCTACCTCAAGGACATGGAACGCCTGAAGGAGGTGAGACCCTGGCCTAAAGCAGTACCCACCAAGGCAGCTGGCTGTGGGGGCCAGACCTGGCCCAAGGGGTCCATGGGCTCTCCAGCCCCTCCCATCCTCCTCCATACTTCTCTCCTCTCTGTCCATTCATCTGTGTGTCCTCTCTCTGCCTGTCATGCCCCCCCATCTGTCTGTCCACCTGTCCGTCGGTCCCTCCACAGCTCCTGATCGTCCTGTCCCTGTCCCAGAGCCTCGAGCGGCAGCTTTGGGCAGTACTGGTCCCGCTCGTGGCCCTGCGGTTCCACCTGCTCCTCCTCTCCCTCCAGGGCCTCCTTCTTGAGGCCCGGGCCAAAGTACGGGCAGGTGGCGGCGAGCCCTCAGGGCCTTGCCAGGGTGGGCATTGTGGCTGTGCCGGGGGCCTCACGCCTAGCTGAGGGTGCATGCTCTGAAGGGATGGGGCTCCGCTGACTGCGTGCAGGTGTCAAGAGCCCCTGGAGGCCCTGGGCACCAGCCGAACTCCAGGAGGTGCAGCATGATGGGAGGCCATTGCCTGCCCAGGTGACCAGCTAGAAGCACTGTGGCCCGCCCAGCTGTGGTTTGGGGTTGCCTCTGTGCCTGGGGAGATCCAAACTGGGTTCAGGCTGTGACTGAATGTGTGCTTTGGAGGAGTGGGTGCTCACAGCCTGTCCTAGTGCCCAGGGCCCCACTCGCCCCTGATGAGGCCGCTCTCCACACCCTTCCTACCCCCAGATGCTGGCCACACTGCTGATCACCCGCCAGTTCCTCCAGAATGTTCGAGAGGTTCTGCAGCCCCACCTGTATCGGCGGCTGGGCCGAGGAGAGCTTGGCCTGCGGGCGGCCTGGGAGCTGGCCCGTGCCCTGCTTGGCCTCCTGAGCCTCCGGCGCCCCGCAGGCCACCATCTCGAGCCCCCAGCCGAAGAGGGTGGCGGTGGCAGCAGCAGTGGGGGGGGCCGCAGGTGTCTCAGTGGGGGCTGCGGGGCACCTGAGGAGGAAGAGGAGGCCGCGGTGGAGCGGCGGCCGGCAGGGGAAGGGGGAGAGGTGGGGGATGGGCCCCGGGGGGGCAGAGAGGAGGAGGATGAAGAGGAGGAGGAGGACGAAGAGGAGGAGGATGAGGACGAGGAAGGCGAGGAGGGCGGCCTCCTGGACTGTGGTCTCCGACTGAAGAAGGTCAGCTTTGCTGAGAGGGGGGCTGGGCGGCATCGGCCGGGTGCAAGCCAGGAGGCCCTCCTGGAGGAGGGGAGCCCCACCATGGTGGAGAAGGGGCTGGAACCTGGTGTGTTCACACTGGCCGAGGAGGACGATGAGGCCGAGGGGGCTCCCAGCAGCCCCGAACGAGAGCCTCCCCCGGCTGTCCTGCTCCGCCGGGCTGGAGGTGAGGGCCGAGACCAGGGGCCGGATGGGGGCCCGGACCCAGAGCCGGGCTCAGGTGATGCAGCCCGGAAGCAGCGGCGGCAGAACCGGTCATCTTGGATTGACCCACCCGAGGAGGAACACTCGTCTCAGCTCACCCAGGCAGAGCTCGAGAGCTGCATGAAGAAATACGAGGTGAGGAGGACACCTGAGGGTGGAGGCAGGGCCGTCGGAAGGGCAGGGCACACAGTCTGAGGGTGGAGGTGGGGTGGGAGTGACAGGAAGGAATAACAGGACCCTTTAGGTGATCAGGGCTTCCCTGGTGGCTCAGACGGTAAAGAATCTGCCTGCAATGCAGGAGACTGGGGTTCAATCCTTGGATCGGGAAGATCCCCTGGAGAAGGGAATGGCTGCCCACTCCAGTCTTCTTGCCTAGAGAATCCCATGGCTACAGTCCACAGGATTGCAAAGAGTTGGACACAACTGAGCGACTAACCCTTACGTGATCAGAAACTTGCTAACCTGGCTGAGCTTGGGTCCATGCAGGATAATGTGAGGGAGGCGGGCTTAATGAGAGGAAGGTGCGTTGACGGAGGAGGTGTCCAGGGTTGGGGGAGAGCCTAGGCCCACCCCCTGGGTGCCTGCCCACAGGACACGTTCCAGGACTACCAGGAGATGTTCGTGCAGTTTGGCTATGTCGTGCTCTTCTCATCCGCCTTCCCCCTGGCTGCCCTCTGCGCCCTCATCAACAACCTCATCGAGATCCGCAGTGACGCCCTCAAGTTGTGCACGGGGCTGCAGCGGCCCTTTGGGCAGCGGGTGGAAAGCATTGGCCAGTGGCAGGTGGGGGAAGGGACAAGAGCTCCGAGCCACGATGCCCAGAGGTGGAGCGGGTGCTGGGAAGGCTGGCGGGACCCCACCTGAGCCCCTCTTGTCACCCCCCCCGCCCCTGCAGAAGGTGATGGAGGTCATGGGCGTCCTGGCAATCGTGGTCAATTGCTATCTAATTGGCCAGTGTGGGCAGCTGCAGCGCCTCTTCCCCTGGCTCAGTCCCGAGGCAGCCATCGTGTCCGTGGTGGTGCTCGAGGTGGGACTGGTGGCTGGGTTGGGGGAGCCAGGCAGTGGTGGGTGGGTTGTCCCCATGCCTGCAGCCTCCTCTTCTGTCACCTCAGCACTTCGCTCTGCTCCTCAAGTACCTCATCCACGTGGCCATCCCCGACATCCCGGGCTGGGTGGCTGAGGAGATGGCCAAGCTGGAGTACCAGCGCCGGGAGGCCTTCAAGGTACATGGGCCAGGGCCTGGCATGCTTTACGTCTCTGCTCCGAGGGGCTTCTCTCCCCTCGCCTGGCTGGGCAGTCACATCCTTAGGAGGGTAGATGTGCAGATTGTGTTAGTGTTCGTCGCTCAGTTGTATCCGACTCTTGGTGACCCCATGGACTGTAGCCCACCAGGCTCCTCTGTCCATGGGATTCTCCAGGCAAGAATACTGGAGTGGTTTGCCATGCCCTTCTCCAGGGATCTTCTCGACCCAGGGATCAAACCCAGGTCTCCTACATTGCAGGCAGATTCTTCACCATCTGAGTCACCAGGGAAGCCTGGGGTAATAATTAGCATTTCTAAAGGACCTGGTCGCTTCTGGGGTTCCGGTGGGATCCCGCACCAGGCCAGCACTTATGAACTGTCATCTCCAGCATGCCGGGCATTGTCCTATTTGGGGTCAGGGACACAGCTGATGCTTCTTAGAAGAGCGGGCCAGGGAGCTCATTGCCACCAACTAGTGGAGCCCTCCATGATGATGTGTGTGCGCTCAGTTGCTCAGTGTCCCACTCTTTGTGACCCCATGGACTGGAGCCCGCAAAGCTCTTCTGTCCATGGACTTCTCCAGGCCAGAATACTGGAGTGGGTAGCCATTCCCTTCTCCAGGGGATCTTCCCAACCCAGGGATCGAACCCAAGTCTCTTATGAGGAGTCTCCTGCATTGACAGGCAGATTGTTTACCGCTGCACTACCTGGGAGGCCCCCAAAATAGTGATGGAAATGTTCTATTCTGGGCGGCCCATATAGCCCGTTACTACAGATGGCCAATGAGCGCTTGCAATGGGACTGGTGCTACTGAGAAACAGAGCTTTTACTTCAGTTATATGTTTGTTTATTTATTTATTGGCTGTGCTTCGTGGCTTATGGGATCTTAGTCCCTCAACCAGGCATCAAAGCCGGGCCCTCCGTGGTGAGAGCACAGAATCCTAACCACTGGATCACCAGGGAATTACCTTATTTCAGTTATTTAAGGTGACAAAACCATGGGGGTCCCCTGATGGTCTAGCGGTTAGGAGTCAGTGCTTTCACTGCCATGGCCCGGGTTCAGTCTCTGGTCTGGGAACTGAGATGACTGCAAGCCATGTGGTGGGGCCCAAAAATAATAATAATAATTTTTTTTTTAATTAACGATGCCATGAGTGGCTACTGGCCACTGGAGAGTCACAGCTCTGTCTCTCCCCAGTTCGCCAGAAAGCAGGGAACCGCTGAGGCCCAATATTTGTTTTAACTCTCCCAATTTCTAAGACAGCATCTGGCATGTGAATGGGGACAGAATTGGTGGCCAGTAAATGTTCTCAGTTCTCAGAGAGCCTGGGGGTGGGTCCAGGGATGCAGCTGGAACCCAAGAAGTGTTTGGATCTCTCCTCACTTCTACAGGAGAGCCCTGACCTGGGCCTGGGCCTGGGTGGGCACCTGCTCACACACTCACTCCTCCCAGTGCCCATAATGGCTCCGTTCTTCCCTCAGAGACATGAGCGCCAGGCCCAGCACCGCTACCAGCAGCAGCAGCGGCGGAGGCGGGAGGAGGAGGAGCGACAGCGACATGCAGAGCACCATGCCCGGAGGGAGCGGGACGCCAGCGGCCGAGATGAGGCTCGGGCTGAGGGCACTGGGTTGGACCCTGCTGCCCCAGAGAAAACCTCGGCCAAGGCCAAGGGCAGTGGGGCAGGTGGCCACGGGCCGGAGCGACCCAAGCGCCCGGGGTCCCTGCTGGCACCTAACAACGTCATGAAGCTGAAGCAGATCATCCCGCTGCAGGGCAAGTTCCTGTCGTCCGGGGCCTCGTCCTCCTCGCCGGCCGGCATGGGGGCCCACCTCACCACCCGGCCAATCCCTGCCCAGTCGCCCACTGGCAGTGACACCCGCCTGCCAGCCTTCCTTAGCTTCAAATTCCTCAAGTCACCTGAGACCCGGCGGGACCCAGAGCGTAGCCACTCTCCACCCAAGGCCTTCCACGCCGGCAAGCTTTTCCCCTTCGGCGGGGCCCGGGCGGAGGCCGGGTCCAACGGGGCGGGCGGGCAGGCCCGGCAGGACGGGACCCTCAGCGGTGGCGGTTGCCGAGCCCAGCGGAGTGGGCTGGCGGACGAGGCTGCAGCTGAGGAGCCGGACACACCCCGGCCCGAAGAGGAAGGCTCAGGTCACAAGCTTTAACTCGGGGGTGGGGACTCTGGGCTGGGCTTTGGGGGTAGGAGTAGGGTGTCCAGGTGTGGGGAGAGGGGCTGAAGGGGACAGAGGAGGCTCCGTCTCCTGGTACCAGTTAGGGACCTGGGTGTGTGGTACATGGAGCCTGTTGATCAAAGCCCACCCAGTCTTTCCAGGTCCCTGAGAGCCTGGAGCCCTGTGCCTGACCCTCCTCACCTCCGAGGGAGGGATGCCAAAGTCCCTTGTCCCGCAGTGCCCTTCCCAGGGTGCCCGCCTGCCATGCTCCGGTGCCAGGAGAGATGAGGGAGGCCCCTTCACCACCTGGCCTAGCCTTTCCTGCCCCCATGAGACCCCACACCCAGCTCACTCTGGGGGACCGGAACCCCCAGGCCTCTATGCAAGTCCCCGCCCTGCAGCCCAAGCTGTTCCTGGAGGCCTTCCTTGGAGGTGGGGCTCAGGCTACTCATTAGGGGAGTTCAGGCTGCAGCCCCGTGTAGGGGGAGCAGAGTCACAGGCCTCACTGCTGCCCCTCCCACCTCATCCGAGCCCGGGGTCCAGCGACCCATCCCAGGGAGCCCAAGAGGCAGCAGCTGTAGCACCAGGGACTTCCTCAGACTGCCCTCTCTCCGTGAAGGGGAGGGGCCCAGTGCCCAGAGGCCGGGGATGCACCCGAAGAAGCCCACCCCTTGTCACTGATCAGAAGCAATAAGGCCCTCCATGTGCCTGAAAGCCCAGAGGGAGCGCGGGCAGGGTCCCCAGCGGCGGGGACGGCATCTCCCCGGAACGGCCCCTCTCGCCTCCGCAGGGACAGAGCTGGCCCCCGTGGGCGCCCCGGCCCTCCGCACCCACTGCAGCCGGAGCCCTGTGCCGCCGCCACCGCCGCCAACACCGCTGCCTCGGCCCCCGACGCCCCCCGCGGGCTGCTGGCAGTGGGACGGGCCGTGGGGTTGCGGGGGCGAGGGCGCCGCCCCCCGCCAGGCCCCTGCTGCCACCGACTGCCAGCCCTGCGCCCTCGCCGGGCCCCCGCCTGGCCCCCAGCCCCTGCCGGGGGACGCCAGCTTCTATAGCCTCCCGCCGCCGCCGCCGCCTCCCACCTCCGAGCCCCGCCAGGCCCCGGTGCCCTCACCCAGCCCCAGCTCCAGTCCCAGTCCTCAGGCCGTGTGCTGGCCCAGCGGCTGGCATTAGCTCCGCCTGCCCTGCCTTCCTGTTTTCATATGCAATATCAATCACAGACGGGGCGGCGCCCGCCACCCAGAAAACACTTGGGCCGCGCCGATGTGCCCCAGTATTGGCTGCCCCCTCCTGGGGCAGGGCCAGGGGCCTGGGGCCCCTCTATCTGCCGTTTTCCTTTCGACCAGGATGGGGGGGAAACAAAAGGAAACCCCCAAAAAACAACAGAAAACACACACAGAATAGGCGATTATTTATTTGTTTTTAATTTATTTTGTCATATTTTTGTAAAACGGCAGAAATGCAATAAAAAGTATATTTCAACAGTGCCCAAAGGCGGAGCTGCTGAAAGGGGACTTCCGGGACCCAATGACAAGGTTGGGGCCAGCTCTTGGGGGGACTGGCAGGCCCAGAGTGGGTTCCCCTTCTGTCCTGAGACCCTTGGGGAATGCCTAAGAACTGGGTCTCCAGGCCAAACATATGGAAAACTCCAGAAATCCAGGCCTAGGGGTCCCCCTGGGAGGAGCGGCAGAGCCTCAGGCCCTATCTTCAGCTCCTAGACAAAGGAAGAAATCTCAAAGTGCCGACAGGAATCAGCAGGTTGGGTTGTAGGTGTGGGTCCTGAGTCAGCCTCGGTTGTGCAAGGCCACCCTTTCTGGCACACCTGCCTCCCAGGCTGACATCTGACAAGTCAAGGGCTACAGGGAGAACTCGGGGTGTCGGAGTCAGAAGGCACCTGGTGCCTGAGTTTCGATGTTATGGGGACGGTGTGTTCAGGGCAGCATCGGGGAAGGGCTGGCATGGCCCTGCTCTGTGACCTCTGTCACAGTGGCGGGGCCCTCCACTGTGTGATCAGGGATGGGTGTGGCCTCTACCAGCCTGAGGGTGTCCATATCCAGAGGCTCAGAGTCAGAAAGGCCCTGCCCCAGGGCTGGGGGAGCCAGCGTGAGGCAGGAGCACTTTGGGAGGCCATGGAAAAGACATCAGGGTTCACTAGAGGCAAGAGAGCAGGCTGTGCAAAGACACAGAGGTGTGGGAAAGCAGTTTGATGTTTGAGGGTAGCAGAGTAGGGAGGGCCCCAAAGGCAGGAGGAGTAGGTGGAGGCTAGCTGAGGGGCCTAAGCTGGGGAGACCATGGAGAGGCCACGGACCCCACCCACAGCATGGACAGCACTGGCAGGAGATGGCACCCAGCCCCCTGGGGCCAGGGAGGTGTGGGTGAGCCTCAGGGAAGGATAGGCTGAAGGATAACACCTGCCTGGCCCCATGGCCTTTGAAGCTGAACTCCTGCCATCTACTCAGTCACCAACAGCGGGTAACACCACGCGCCTACCCAGGGCCAGGCCAGCCCTTGGGACTGGAGATTCCAAGCTGGTCTGAGAGCCTCCAGGGACTTGACTCTCCCTGGCATGACCATGGTCAAATCTGCCTTTCCTAAGCACCTGCTTTATGACCACTGCTGAAGAACTGAACACTGCTGCAGGCGCACCCGGAGCTGGGCCCCAGAGCTGGGCAGCTAAGCTTGGAACCTTCCACCCAGCAGACCCCTGGTGGCCCAGGCCCAAGCAGTCTGACTCAGGCTGGCATCTCTATGGTGATACCCTGGGGCGGGCACCCCCTGCAGCCTGCTGTCTCCCTCGCTCCACAGCCCCACCCCTCACCACCCCCAACACCCCAGCAATCAGCTCCAACACTCTGGCTCCCACTCGGGGGGGGGCGGGGGGGAAGAAGTGGCATTCCCCTTGCCCTGTGCCCTGGTAGTCAGGGCTTTGAACCTTCTGCCTGGAGCCCGAATGCCCCCTACCTCCCCAAGGTCAGCCCCAAACCCAGCTCAGCTGGTGGCTGGGAGGGGCCAAGGAACCTGCCGCCCGAGGGCACTGGGGTTAGGCTTTCCTTGGCACTTTGCACGCTGCCTCCTGAGCCAGAGCGCGAGGCCACGCCACCTGTCTCCGCGATGGCTGGTGGGCATGTCGCCCTGCTCGCTGATGTCCTGGGCATGCGGCCCGCCACAGCTCCATCCTTGGCAGCAGGGACCGTTTCTCCGGCAGGGAGGGGGGTGTCCTGGTCCTTGGGGACACCTTCATGCGGGTGAGGCCGAGGGGAGGGTCCAGGCAGGTCTTGACTCTGAGCGAGATGGCCAAGCAGGCCTGTCAGAGGATCCAGCTAGTTCTTGGGCCCCAGTGTCTGGAGGCCCCTCTTGGCTCCTCTTGGTGGTGACGGGACGACTCTCAGGGGCTCCGTCCTCTGGCGCCGAGGCACGCCGAGCAAAGACGCAAGGTCGGGTAGGAAAGATCCTTTTATTGGGGTGGACACGGAGCACGCACTAGTCCATGATAAAATGACTTAAGAGAAAGATCCAGAAGGGCTGACTTCTCCCCCTTACTCGAGCTCAGAGCAAGGTCTGGGCACAGAATAGGTCCCGGTGGAACTCGAGACAAGGCAAAGTCTTTAAGGCCCGGACCAGGAGGTGGGCGCTGGGAGAAGGGCCCCCACCCTTGCTGGCCGGCCATAGCGGGGTCCCGGCTCTAGACCCTCATAGACACGCTCCAGTTTTCCAGAGGAGAACTGGGGGGCAAGAGGAGGAAGGGGACTGGACGGGGGGAGGTGAAGAACAACGTTTTTGTTTTTGTTTTAAAGCATCTACCAACATCACACTACTGGGTCTGACGTCCCCTGTAACCATCGCTTGGTACGTTTTACAGCATAAATAAAAACTCAAGGAAAATAAATACATTGGCTCCTATGAGGTTGGAAGTGGTGTGGAAGGGGTATGGGTGGGCCGGCGGAGGGGTGGGGTGGGGGGGCGCTTACACAAGGCAGGTGGGCGAGGAGCAGACAAGACAGGAGGCGCCTGTGGGGGAACGTGAGTCTTAAGTGTCCTCGTGCATGTCCGGGCTGTCGGTCCGGGCGACCTTGCGGGGCGGTGCCGAGCTCTCGCCCTCTAGCTCCACTTGCTCCTGGTCTCTCTTCTTGGCGGCATTCTGGGGGGCAGGGGAGGCAGAGGGGCCGTGAGCTTTCCTGTGGGGGAGCACCTAAAGTCTGAGGCTGCCTCTGCAGCTCCAGGGCTCCAGCGCCTCCCCAAGCTGGGCCTGGGCTGATCCAGGGCCCCTGGCTGGGCAGACCCTTCTGTCCCCTGAACCTGCCCTGCCGAGTCACTGGGGACCCCAGTCTGTGACAGGTGCATCATGGAGTCACGACGACGTCTCATTGACCCCCCAAGCGGTCCATTTCTCAGACAGAGAAGCCACCCACTGTGCCAGAGGGCAAAGGGCACCCAAGAGCCGCCTGGGGCGGCCCTGAATTGCCACAGAAAAGGAAAGTGTGCTGATTTGGGAAAATCTCCTTCCCTCACTGGTGGGGAGCAAGGCTTGTGGAGCCCAGGGGCTGAGGTGTTCCAAGCAGTCACTTCATCATGGGGGCTCCCCTTCAACCTGGCCCAGAGCAGGTCGCTGTCCAGTGGTCAGCATTAGAGGAAAAAAGACCACGTGGCAAAACTACACAGGCAGATTTTCAAGAAAGCAAAAAAAAATCCTGTCAGAAAGATGGCCCCTTGTGGGGAAGATGACTTTTCACCTCAGCTACACATTCTAGTGGGGCCTGAATTTCTTAATCACATGAACCTTTCATCATTGAATGAAGATTCCAAGTAACAGCACCCATGTCCACCTGCCACCAGGGCCGTGCTCCCCATACCCTCTGGGGAGCCAGGCCTCTCAGTACAGCTTACCAAGCCTCTGCCTGTCCCCAGGCACCAGAGCTCCATGGCCTTGGCACAGCCCTTCTCTCCTCTAGAACATTCTTCCCTCTCCTGGATCATCTGGCAAACTCCTACTTAGCCCTCAAGGCCCCACCCGAACACTCAGTCTCCCAGCCACCAGTGTTCTTCCAGAACTCATAGCCCCCTGCTAGGCACTGTGTTCCTTCCCAGGGCCCAGCACCCAAACCCCACGTGCCTTACCTTTTTGTCCCATTGCTGATGTAGGTAGCGCAGAAGAATGTTTGTTTTTTCTGTCACGATGACTGAGGAGGAAAGACAGACAAAGCTGTAGGAAGAAGCTGGCCACCCCAGCTGGCACCGCCTTCCCTTACATGGCCTCTGGGCTGTCACTGCTCTGGGTGGCCTCTCTGGGACTCAAGTCACACCCCCAACCCAGGAGCAGATTTCTAAAAGCCAAGCGCCCCCCCACCTGAGCACATGCCACTACCAGCAGCCCGAGCCGGCTGCCGCAACGGGGTCCCGGCTTCCCAGGCAGAAGCCGAGTCCTAAGCGGAGCTTGGATTCCACCCTCAGGCAAGGAACGAGCCCCGGCATGCCAGCTCCTATTTTCCCAGACAGATCCGGAGCACAGAGCCACGTGACCAAGCCCCAGTGACCACAGAGTGAGCCTAGAAAGGTCCAGGGTTCTTTTTCACAGTTAAAAGAAAACACCAGGACCACAATAAATAACTATGAGACCCCCTTGCTCTGCAGGCTCCAGGCCTTTCCCTGCAGGTCCCTCTTGCAGATGCTCCCTCCCCAGGCTGCCCACCCCAGGCTGGGATAGGGCCCCCACCCCACGGGACAAGTCTCAAGACCTGTGTCATGGAGCCAGCAGGGGACATCTGACTCGATGGGGGTTGACCGTAGATGCCAGTGGGGAGATTAGGAGGGTCCCAGGGAAAGACAGGCTTCCAGCTGCTCCCAAGGGCTGGGAGTGGCCCAGCTTCCCACGGGTCCCCTCTTGTACCACTCCACGGCCTTTCCCCTTGCCAGCTGGGATGGGACAGAAGGACAGCTGCCACTTACTCTGTTCAGACGGGTACTCCCTAGTGGGCAGGTAGACTGAGGGACGTCGGTTCTGCAAGAGGGTTGGGAAGGCATGGGTTAGGAGAGTGGGCGGGTCTGCGGTCCCCATACACCTCAACTTGGCACCCTCACTCCCAGGCGGATTAAAAGACATGCAAGGATTTCCAGTGGGGCTGGGCCTGAAGCTAGGCCTCTGTTCCAGACAAGACTCGGACCCTCGGGCTGCACATCAACCCTGACCCTTTCCCTTGAGGCAGCTTACGGCCTACGTACTCACCGAGGCTTTGCACACAGAGTCGGCATGAAATCTACTAAAATTGCTTTTGTTGTAGACAGGCAGTCCTTTCAGAAAATCTGCCTGGAAGACAGGGAAGATGGTAAGTGAGAAACCAGGCAACAGGCTGGGCCAGACCCAGAGCACCTGTGGCAGGATGGGCTACCAGACAACTTCCGGTTTTCTTTCTTTCTGTTCCATCATTCAAGTTTTCTAGAACTCACCCTTGGGCTGGCCACCTGATGTGTCTACTCTTAGGAGCAAACAACCCCGGGGTTAGGGCACATTCTCCCATGAAAGTGAAAGTGTTAGCTGCTCAGTCGTGGCTGACTCTTTTACGACCCCATGGACTGTAGCCTACCAGGCTTCTCTGTCCATGGAATTCTCCAGACAAGAATACTGGAGTAGGTAGCCATTCCCTTCTCCAGGGGATCTTCCCAACTCAGGGATCGAACCCAGGTCTCCCACATTGCAGGTGGATTCTTTACCAGCTGAGCCACAAGGGAAGCCCAAGAATACTGGAGTGGGTAGCCTATCCCTTCTCCAGCAGATCTTCCCAATGCAGGAATCGAACCAGGGTCTCCTGCACTGCAGGTGGATTCTTTACCAACTGAGCTATCAGGGAAGCCCAAGAGGTGCGGGGAAATTGAGGGTCAAAAAGGAACGGACACTTATGTCAAGTCAGGACCGACCAGCGGGGTGGGGAACTGGTCCCAGGCCATCCGACTGCAGACCTGCCTTCTGTGCTTGTTGAATATAAAACTCCTGGTTTCATCTCCATTGGGGCATCTCTGATAAGAGTCCTGGGGTGAAGAGAGACTCGTCCACCCTAAGACACCCCATGACAATGCGTGGAGGTGGGGGAGCAGGAGCCTGGGTGAACGGGAAAGGGCAGCTGGGACTCATGGGCTGCCTGCACACAGGACCCGGACAGAGCCCAGGGTCAACCAAGCTTCCAAGTCTTGTGAAAACTCAGAAACCTAAGTTTCAGTTTGTCAGTGTTAGCTTTTTAAACCTGGTTGAGCTCTTCACCAAACACTGTGGGGACGAGGGTCAGTTCGGGGGCTGCTCCTGGGGTCCCCACATCCAAAGGCTGCTTTGTGAGGGGAGAATGCCTCGGGGGGGGGGTGCGGGCAGAAGCCTAAAGGGAGCAGGTTGGCCACCCCCTGCCCCCTCACACCCCACTGCCTGGGGCAGGGGCTCAGGCACCAGAAGCTTTAGGTCTTCAAGGTGCTAGGGAGCCAGCAACGGCATTCATCCATGGCCCTGACTCGTGGAAAGTCCTTTTTCCCTGGCATGCTGGCACCAGCTGGGTGCTCTGGAAGGGGAAGACCCTGACTCTGGGTGGGGGTCAGGTCTCTGGCCACAAGATGTGAGGAATAAAGGCCAACGGGAGCTGTGTCCACCTCAGAAAACCGAGGCACAAGAGCTTTGGGGAGGAATGACAGCTGAGAGCCTGGGGCAGCGACTGATGTCCCAGCAGAGCAGGAGAGCAACACTGTCATCAGGCCTGGAGAGGCACAGCTGGGGAGGACCAGGGCCTTCCCAAGCTGGAGTGACCCCATCATACAGTCGAGGAAACTGAGGCAGAAAGCTCATGTGACACTCATCAGAGGTCCCCCAACCCCAAACGGAAACAGGAAGCTGACTGAATCCAGGTTTGCCCAATCTTGGAGGTAAAGCTCCTGTTCCCGTGATGCCAGTGCCCCCACTTTCCTGCCTAAAAGCCAAGGCTCAGAGCCTGCAGGCCATGTGAACCTTCCCTCAGGTGCTCCATTGCCATGCCTGACCCCTGGGTGTTGCGCCATCGGGGAAGCCGCTGTTCAGGGGATTCCCCCATCATCCTCTGGGGCAGGCAGTAACAGGGGTTTTCACCTCGTGGGGACCAACCTCTCCCTCTGCTGGGCCTAGGCAAGATGGCAGCGGGATGGGCATCCCGCTCCCATCCAGGAGGCGGCCCTCATATCTGAGTGACCTACTGCCCAGAAGTCAGCTCAGAGCCCCTCACACCTGCCTGCCCTGTCCCAGGACCCCTGCCTCAGCTCAGTTCCAGACTATGGGATTTGCTTCATCCATCTGGCAGGGTTTTCTCAGGACCCAGCCATGTGGTGGGCCCCATGCCAGGCACTAGGGCACTGCGGAGAGCCACAGCAGTCCTACCCCTGGCCCCAGGGAACAGCCAGTGCATGGGGACATGGGTGTGGATCAAAGAGCGTGTGGTGAAAGCAGAGTGGCCATGAAGACAGGGCACCACGAGGTGCCATGTGAGGTCCATGACAGCAGGGGTGGGGGTGGGGAAGGCCAGCTGGCCTGGGGGAAGGGGAGGATGGCCCAGACGCAGTGATGCAGGCCTGAGACCTGAAAGGAGAGGATGGGGTCCCTGTCCCAACTCAAACCCCTCCACAGCCCTGGCAGGGCTTGGCCCATGCCAGCCTACTGCCACACCCCTCCTCAGCCTGAGCCACCCTCCAACAATGCCCCTCCGTTCTCCACATGGGAAACACCCACCAACCTCTCCAGCCAGCTCAAAACAGCCCCTCCCCCTTTCCTCTCCCCACACCTCAGGAGCCATGCTCACACCCACCCCAACGAGGTCATCTGTTTACACATCCAGCTCCTTCATGGACTGTTCCCTCCCTGAGGCAGAGGACAGGGTTGGCTCAATCCTGGGCCCCTGACAGGGCTCACATGGGGCTGGGTGGCAGAGTGGTGAGACGTTCCGGAGCCCCAGGCCTGCACTGAATGCTGGACGGCCTCTCCCTGGCTGTGTGACCTGGGGCGGGTAAACTCCCAGCCTGGCTGTCCCTGCTGTGAACCAGGGTTGTTCTGAGTTCCAGTAAGACAACATGGAGAAACAGCTTTACCCAGAGCAGCTCTGAGGTGGTAGCATCAACTGAGCATTATTAGCAGCAGTGTGCCTGTGCTGAATAAATTAATGCAGACAGGGGATGGCCTGTACTTCCTGTTAGCTGAGCAGGAAAATGAAACCTCAGACACAGGAAGAAATCCTCACCTCAGCCAGACAAATCCCAGCTACAGCTGGGCCCAGAAGCTGTCCACTGCTTCAGCAAACACTGAGTATCTGTGTACCAGTCCTGTGCGGGCAGCCTGCCAGTGACCCAACCAAAGCAAGATGAGGAAAAGAAATGGTGTGCAGAAAAGAGAGACACAGGGGTCTCCTGCAGTCAGGAAGGGGCCCTCTGCGCAGATGATATTCCCGGGAGGATGAGCATTCCAGGCAGAAGGAGTAACAGGTGCAAAGCCCCTGGGGTGGCAGGGACTTGGAACATGAAGATGTGAAAACAAGGCCACAGTGGCTGGAGCTCACGGGGAGAGGGGTGAAGGTACAGATGAGGTACACATGAGGTCACAGAGGTAGGCAGGGGGGACCTTGGAGGCTGAGGAGAGAGGTGGGTTTCATTGGGGTGACAACAGGAAGCCCCTGGAATGTTTTGTAAGCGAGATGGTGGTATTATCCGATTGTCGTCTTTAAAAGCGCCCTCTGGTTCTTGGTGCATTACAGACTGCCAGTGGGGCAGGATGGAGGCAAGGAGACCAGGTAGGAGGCTGAAGCAGGTGTTCAGGCGGGAGGTGGCAGTGCCTGGACCAGGGTGGGGAGCCGTGGACAGATTCAGAATTCGTTCTGGAGCCTGAGCCAACTGAACCCTCTTTAGGGACTGAACGCAGGCAATGAGGTTGCAGCGAGCAATCGAGGACAACGCCCAGGCCTGGGGACCCACCTGCTAGGAATCAACTTACCACTTTCCCATACTCTTCCTGACAAGAAGTCTTTTTCTGCCCATCCCCCACGACATCCTAAGGACTACAGCTTGTGGGCTGGGACTCTTGAGTCCAGGGACAGTGCTATTTGATTTGCCCTGACAAAAGCTTCCATCACCTCTGTCAGCCCTGGGGATGCCAAATAGTGGGGGGAATGGAGGGGACTTCAGCCCAACTCTAAGGCTGGGTCCCACTTCACAGGTGAAAAGACTGAACCCCACAGAACCACCAGACACAAACCCCAGGATGACTGAGTGGCCCAAGGGGGATCTTAATCTCCTAACAACAAGCTGGCATCATCCCCACCTCAAGATGAGGAGACAGCTGGGAGAGAAAGTCACCATCCCCGACTCACCCAGCTTATCTGCTGAGCGTTTACTGTCCCAAGCCCTTTAAGACGTCAGTTCCCTAAATTATCACAACCCGATGAGGTCTGGACAATTGCTACCCCCATTTAGCAGGGAAAGGGCCTGGTGACTGGAGAGATAAAGTTGCTCCCTCTTCCAGCTGGTCGGGGCCGGAATGTCGGAGGTGGGGTTAGGGCTCTGAGGGACCAGGGCAGTTCGCGATGTCGCACTTCCTTCGGCGACAAAGCCCCGCATGTCACTATGTCAAGCCCCCTCCCCGCCCCGACGCTCAGGCCGTCTTCCCAAACCCTTCCGAATTGAAAAGGCCCAGGCCCGGGCCACGGAGTACTAGGCCTGAGTTCGGGGGTCTGGGGGACCCCATCCCCATCCACCAGGCGATTTCCGGGGGGCCCACGACCCGGAAATGAATGAGTTGTCAGGGCCTGGAAGCCTAAAAAAGGTCAGGGGTCGAAGATGGAGCCAGGGTGGGGTCAGCAGGAAGCTCACAGCAGGGTCCGGGGGAGGGGATCGAAGGTCACAGGTCAGATGGAGGGGCGGGGCAGGGCCCGAGGGGGCCGGGTAGGGCGGTGAGGGGCCTCGGGGATTACTGGAAGTGGATGGGCCCGCGGCGCCATTTTGTCGAGCGGAGGGGGAATACGGCCCTGCCGGCCACTCTCACCATCTTCTGTTTCCTCCGTCACTGCCTCAGCCGCCGCCACCGCCACCACAGCCGCCTTCTTAGCCGCCGCCGCACAGTAACTTCCAGCCACTGCGCAGCCTAGACTGATGGTGCGACCGCCCTTCCGTCATTGGTCTGCCCTCTGGCTCCGCCTCTAAGTTACGCCGTCTTTACGCACCCCCATTGGCCAAATCCGGCTAAACCACGCGCCCATTGGTCGTCACGCCTCCTCCTTCGTGGTCAAGTTACGTTGAGAGAGCAAAACCCCGCCCGAGACTTGCAAGCTGTGAGCAGTGAAATCGGAAATGGGTGGAGGCCGGGTCCCCAAAGCCCCTTGGGATTTGTAGTCCGCAACACCCGGAGGTCCCCCCGCTCTCTAACATTTGCGACGCTTTTTCAGGTGGTGGTTCATAGGGTTCTCACAGCAGCCCTGGAAGGATGGGGACCCGCCGTAACACTCCCAGCCTCCTCCCCAGGGTTCCAACCTTTAGGTTTCAGCATATCTAAACTTCCCCCACACTAGTCGTTTGACTATCTTTGAACTGACAGAATAGACTATCTCTGAAACATTTCCTGTGGCTCCCCAATATCCCCAAGATCCAGTCCCGCCTCCTTGCCCCGAAATTCTGGGCCTCGTCGGCCTCCTTCGTCCTCCTTTTATCCTGACTCGTCCAATCTCTCCTTTTGGACCACGTTCTCGAAGAAGCCTTCTTCCCAAGGCAAAGTCCAGTGCCTCCTCTGGGCTCCTGCAATCCTCACCATCATCCTCCCAGCCCTGACTCCACTGGGCACTGGGTCCAAATTGCCTGGGTATGAATTAAGCCCTACGAAACCCCACCCCCCAGCCTGACAGCCTGGAGACAAGGACTTTTTGAAGAAGTACTCAATAAGTTACGGAACATTATTACTCCAACAACATGGAGAAGGAAATGACAACCCATTCCAGTATTCTTGCCTGGAAAATCCCATGGACAGAGGAGCCTGGCAGGCTATAGTCCGTGGGGTTGCAAAGAGTCGGACACGACTTAGCGACTAAACCACCACCGACAACACAGCAAAGGAGAAATGAGCATCTCATTTTAAGGATGAATCTACTTTATTTTTGGCTGCCCACGCAGCATACAGGATTGGACCTGCCCCCGTGCAGTTGGGAAAGTGGAGAATCTTAACCACTTGGACTGCCAGGGAAGTCCCTTTTTACAGGAACCAAAAGAACCTTAGAGGGCTAAGGTCTTGCTCCAGGTTACAGCGCCCATCCCCAAGGGGCAGGTGGAGGGTTCAAACCCCTCCCACCGCTCACAAGCCTTCCTAGAACTTGTGAGAATTATGACATTTTATAAGACAAGTGAAAATTTGAACATTTATTAGACTTTTAAAAACATGATGGAATTGTTGGCTTTTTTTAAAAAAAGCTGTGAAAAGTTTTGTATGTATTAACGGGACCTTATTTTAGAGAGGTGCATTCTGAAATATTTAGATCTGCCTCATAGTAGAGGGCAGGACGAGTTGTGAATACAGCTGTGTACTGGGTTACAAAAGTGTTCACTGTACCATCTGTGGACTATTGCTCCAAAGTCTTCCTAATTCAAGAGCGTAAAAAGGCACTCTGGCAAGGTCTGACTTCCCATTCCCTCTTCCAGAAACCTAGAGGAGGATTCATGTCAGTCCCAGTAGTCCCTGCTCCCCAGCTCAGTTCAGTCGTGTCCGACTCTTGGCTCCCCAGCTCTCCACAAAAACAGCTGCAGGCTAAGCGAGGGAAATGCTTTAATGGGGAGATCCAGCCGCCACGTCGCGCTCCTCAATGGCTCAACGATTTTCGACCCTTGTGCATGCGGCGAAGAATGACCTGGACGCCGTTCGGCGTGCTCAAGCGCCGGACCCAACCATGCTTATGCTTGCGCTTGATGTTGCTTGGCTGATACTCGTTCCCGCGCGTCCTGCCCCTGGTCTGCTGCATGGCGGGGAGTCCCCAGGTGTCGGGGAGCCCCAGCCAGGCCCGGGGACCCTGGAGCCACCTGCGGGAGCAGAGAGACGGAGAGAAAGGTCAGAGGGGGCGCTGTGTGACTTCTGCGTAGAGCTCAACCTTTCCAAGCTTCGGCTTCCAGATCAATGCCGGGAGGGAGTCTGGAAGGAAAAGGTACTCGAAGAGTTCGCAAGGCACTTGAAGGTCATGCGATTGGTAAATACCTGGAGGCAGCCCTCGACGCCGCTCTTACTCCCAGATTTGAGACGCTGTCCCCATGAAGACTCACCTGCCACCCAGCAGCCCCGCTGACCTACTGACGGGGCCCAACAGGCGACGCACCGATCCGACCGAGAAAGCCATGTTCAGCCACAGCACGCCATCAGTTTCCAGCTATTCCGCAGCCTATAGGCTCCGCAGCTGCGGAACGAGAGCTTCTGGGAAATGTAGTTTCTTCTACAGCGGAGCCCACATTTCTTTGTGCATTGTAGTTCTACGTAGACGCACCGCACCTCTGGCGTGAGCGTCCGCGCCCGCAGGAGAGTGTAGTTCTTCTTCTGAACCAGCAGGCGGCAGACGAACGGCGCCTTCTCCGCATGCGCGTGCCTACAAACCATTATTTCCCTGGGTCTGCTGGGAGTTGTAGTTCCTTCTCTTGTAGACCTGCAGAGGGTGCCCGGGGGCTACGGTGGCGCAGCTGGTGGCAGCCTCAAGAAACGGCTGGTTCAGTCTCCCACTCCCAGCGGGAGCAAGGCAGATGGCGCACAGCTGGCTGGCAGCTTTCCTTTAGCCTCAGCCAAGTCTCCGCCCCTTGGCGGGGAGCCCAGGAGGTCTGAGTTGGAGTTGGCTGGATGTCCTTGGTGTGGTCATTCAATTTCTCAATCTGCAGAACTCAAGGATTGCAGGCTTGCCCTTGGTGGTGCCCCCGTTCAGTCTCTATTTTTCTAATACTCGTACCTGAGCTCTTTCCCTTCTTACGTACCCTCTATTGCGCCCCATTGCCCCAGGGAAAATATTTGGCAGGCATTTGAAGACTGCCTTCGACATACACACACACCCTCCCTCCTTTGCTTAGTGCTCTCCTATTCATCTTTTAAAACTCCTCTTCAGATACTCTCCTTTCCCTGACTCCAGTCCCTCCCTCTTGTCCAACGCTCTGCCCCGCCCCCCCGCAGCATCTCCCACCTTGGGGAGAGGGCGGGGAATTTTTTTTCTGCATGAATAAAACTGTAGTCTCGCAGGAGCACCCTGAGTGGGCAAGAGTGGGTGGCTGGACCTAATCCAGCTCTGGCAGCAAATTCCAGGGGATAGGAGTGGGCAAGGGATGGTTAACCCCTTGTCATCTGAAGCCTATCCTACCTGCACCATCATTTAACAAACCACTACAATACTACAGCAGTACAATAATAATGTCAATAATGTATGGAGCACTTTCCTTGCTAAGTGTTTTACCTGCCTAGCAAACTCATGCGGGAGAGGGAATTAATTTCATAAAGAAATAAATGGAGCCTCAGAGAAGGGACTTGCCCAAGGTCATATATTAGCAAACAGCAGAAGCTGGGTTTGAACTATGGGCTCTCTGGCTCCAGCTGGGACCAGAGTCACCAGTTAAATTGACCAACAGTTAAATTGGCCTATCTGTGAAACTCTAATTCCTAATAGCTCCAGGATACCTGTTAAATGGTTTAAAGAATAACTATTTGCAGGACTTGGAGTCACACAGCCGTAGTTCCAAGCCCCATCGCTGCTCCCCCAGCTTACTTTGTGACCTTGTGCCCTTTATGAGCCTGTTTCCTCGCCTGAAATTGCAAAGATCTGCGAAACTGTAGAAAGGAAAGGTGAGCTCAGAAAGGGGCATTGGGGCGCCGTTTAGAGGAGACAGGCCAGTTGCAGCGAGGAGGGCTCCGGTTTCTACCTCCGAGGGGCCCGGAAGTCCTCAGGTTCCGACCCCTTCTCGGCCCTGGACCAGGCCCAATCTCTCCCTCCACCTCCGTAAACCCCTGAGGGGGACGGGGCCGTTGCCCCAAAAGCCCGCCCTAATCCCGGAGCTTCCGAGTCTGATTGGCAGTCTAACTAGGCCAGGTCACTACGCTGCTGCGATTGGCCAGGACGCCAATCAGTCGGCTCACGGTCCCGCCCAAGGAGACGCTTAAAGGGCCGGCTTGCTAGGAGGTAGAAGAATGTCCCCGCGCTGACCGCCCCGGGCCCGTGCCCGCCCGCTTAGACGTGCCCGGCCAGACCCCGCGCCACCATGTAAACGGCACCTGCAGGCGGACGCTGGCTTCTCTGCCCGGGACCCCTCTGCCCTGCCCCGGGTCCCAGGGCCCTCGATGAGGTGAGCAGGGAGAGGGCCGTGGGAAAGGGACATTGAGGCCCCTGGATCTTTCACTTTGGAGGGGATGTACGCAAAGCCCGCCCTCGGACTCTTAGAAAGCCGCGGCGCCCCAGTGACCTCGATCCCGCCACAGGGCTGACGGGCACCCAGGAGCTGAGGGCCTGGCTCTGTGGAGGGGGGCTGGCATGGCGCATTTGCGCCCCCCTCCGCAATCGCGGGTTGGAACCCCGCCGGAGGCGGGGGGCGCGGCCTGCTACCCCTCCACCAGCAAGTATGGGCCACCGCAGGCTAGATTTTCGGCGTTCATTATCCCCGCGGAGCCCAGGATGGGGACGGCGAGGGGTTGGTCCCATCACCAGGGCCTAAACAATGGGGGTGCGCTGCACGGGTATCCCCCTCGAGTTATGTAACTGCCTGCAGTTGCCATGGCCACGACGGGGGGGGAACGGGGGGGTGCCCAGCGAGCGGGGATGGAGGCCTGGAGGCCCCCAGCCAGGGCTCCATCCTCATCTCCACCACTGGAAGCTGTGTATCAGGTTCCCTAGAACCCAGGGTACTGACCAGTGGGGACCGAGCAGCTTCATCCCAGAGTGTCTGGGCCTCAGCTTGTTGGTCTGTGAAACAGACCCATTGCACCCATGATCTTGGGTCGCTGGGTAAAGAATTCTGGAGCTCAGTCCTGAAACTCCTATCCCAGGGCCTCAACTTTCAGAAACCACGTTTAGAGACCTGGGATGGGGGCTCATTGTTGGGGTCTGCATATTTTTAAGATATTTTTGGAGCGTTCAGGTTGTGCTGGTTTAGTGAAAGTGAGTTAACAAAAGACTGCATGAGTGAATGAGTGGACAAATGAATGAATGGATTTAGGAAGGCATAAGTTATAAACTTGAGCTGGAGGGTCCTCAGGGATGGGTCACATTTGCCACAATGTCCCCTCCTTCAGGAAGCCCCCTAACACCCAATTCTAACACCTTTCCCATGGATGCCTCTTGGTGTCAGCCATAGCCACAGCCTTCTCTTTAATGTAGACTAGGCTGACCCATGAGGCTGGCTGACCACCACACAGGCGCTGACCAGACAAAACATCTCAGTCTGTGCCTGGTTCTGACCACCCCTAAACTGGGTCCTAGACCGGGCCTCCCAGTGCAACTCACCCACCCCAGGTATAGAGAGTGGATAGTTTGGGCGTGAAAGGCTTCCTATTCAGACAGCCTCTGACCTGGCTGTCACCCCCACTCACAGGACACACCATGCTGACCGGCATGACCGATGGGATCTTTTGCTGCCTGCTGGGCGCGCCACCCAATGCAGTAGGGCCATTGGAGAGCATGGAGTCCAGCGATGGCTACACGTTTGTGGAGGTCAAGCCTGGCCGCGTGCTGCGGGTGAAGCATGCGGGACCCGCTTCGGCCCCGACCCCACCGCCACCACTGTCGGACGCCGCCCAGGGGGACCAGTCCGGTTTGGTCCGCTGCCAGCGCAGAATCACCGTGTACCGCAATGGGCGGTTACTGGTGGAGAACCTGGGCCGGGCACCACGAGCTGACCTCCTGCATGGGCAGAATGGCTCCGGGGAGCCACCAGCTGCCCTTGAGGTAGAGCTGGCGGACCCAGCGGGCAGCGATAGCCGCTCAGTCCCAGGCAGTGCTGGGAGTGGCAGTGGTGGACGGCGGCGGCGAGCCCGACGCCCCAAGCGGACCATCCACATTGACTGTGAGAAGCGCATCACCAGCTGTAAGGGAGCCCAGGCTGACGTGGTGCTCTTTTTCATCCATGGGGTTGGCGGTTCCCTGGCCATCTGGAAGGAACAGCTGGACTTCTTTGTGCGCCTGGGCTACGAGGTGGTGGCGCCTGACCTGGCCGGCCACGGGGCTAGTTCAGCACCCCAAGTGGCCGCCGCCTACACCTTCTATGCACTGGCGGAGGACATGCGTGCCATCTTCAAGCGCTATGCCAAGAAGCGCAACGTGCTCATTGGGCATTCCTATGGGTGAGCCAATGCTGCGGTGGGGATGAGGGTGAGGGGTGGGGACTGGCAGGACCCATGCCCACTCACAAAATATTGATTTCCCTTCTTGAAAAATCCCACTACCATCTGCAACAACACATGGACTCCTGCCAGCAATACTGTTGTTTCACATTGTTTTAAAGCAGTGTCTCAGTCCCTGAACTATTGACATTTTGGGTCAGGTAATTCTTTCCTGTGAGTGGCTTTCATGTGCATTGTAGGATGTTTAGGAGCATCCCTGACCTCTGCCCATGAGACGCCACTAGCACGATGGTCTAGTGATGATTGTGACAATCAAAAATGCCTGTAGATAGTGCCAAGGTCCTCTGGTGGGCAGAATCACCCCTAGCTGAAAACCATTGTCTTCTATTAAATTCAAGAATTGGTTGCTCTGGAGACCCCAAGGGCTTTAAGCAAAGACTACTTGGAATCTCATAATTTTTGTTTACAAGGGTACAGTTTACTTTAATTCACTCTCCCTTAAGGGCTTCCCAGGTGGCACTAGTGGTAAAGAACCTGGCTGTCAATGCAGGAGATATAAGAGACTCAGGTTCAATCCCTGACTTGGGAAGATCCCCTGGATGAGGGCATTGCAACCCACTCCGGTATTCTTGCTCTTCCCAGACAGAGGAGTCTGGAGGGCTACAGTCCATAGGGGCGCAAAGAATCAGACATGACTGAAGTGATTTAATATGCATGTTATCTCCCTTAAAGGGGTGATAGATAATACCACCTTGGCATTTAGATGAGAGCCCGCACCATGGCTCTGGGTCTTCGTGCCTGATCACTGCCAAGTGGTACCATTCTGTCCTTTACCCAGGATGAAAGGCAGGGTCTGATCAGCCAGCCAGGTTGAGAGTCATTGTTTTCACAGTTGTAGTGCATGCAATAAGACAAGAAAAAGAAATGTTACATAAGAGAAAGGAAGGCCAGACTAAGAAGTAGCATAGCTCGTATTTGTTTATATGAAAACATATGCCAAAGTGGATGCTTCCAATAATGATTCCTCCATTAAATGAACACCCATCTGTGGAAACTCCTGTGACCCCATAACAATCCTATGAGGTCAGTTTCTGCGTCACAAATATGGAGATGATATCTCAGAGGGGTTAAGGAGTTTGCCCAAGGACACACAGTGAGTCACTGGCACAGTCAAGTCCATTTGACTCCTGCTTGTATCCTGTCCCTCTTTTTAGCAGGAGTTGGCAAACTTTATCTCAAAGGGCCAAAGAGTAAATACTTTAGGTTTGCAGGCCTTATGGTTGGTCTCTGTTGAAACTTCACAAGCCTATCATTGTAGAAGGAAAGCAGACATGATTGTAAACAAATTTACAATTGTTTGGGTGTGGCTTTGTTCCAATAAATCTTTATTTATAAGCTATTTTACACATTTACAGAATTTTAAACTGAAGTTTAACAACAGAAACAAGCAGCTAGCTCTCAGGCCGTCCTTTGCCTAAACCCTGCTTTCGGGGTAATGAGGAGAGATACCTGCACCCTTCCATCTTGCATAAAGCAGGCAGATGTGACAAACCCAGAGGCCAATAAGAGAAGATCCTTAAAGGGAAGGTGAAGTGAAAGTGAAAGTCGCTCAGTTGTGTCCGACTCTTAGTGACCCCATGGACTATACAGTTCATGGAATTCTCCAGGCCAGAATACTGGAGTGGGTAGCCTTTCCCTTCTCCAGGGGATCTTCCCAACTCAGGGACTGAACCAAGGTCTCCCACATTGCAGGCAGATTCTTTACCAGCTGAGCCACAAGGGAAGCCCAAGAGTACTGGAGTGGGTAGCCTATCCCTTCTCCAGCAGATCTTCCTGACCCAGGAATTAAACCAGGGTCTCCTTCATTGCAGGCAAATTTAAAGGGAAGGGATACACTGGAAACAGTGACATTCTCTGAGAAGCCAAAGGTTTTGTTTAATCAAATAGCTTTCCCAACACTTGACAATATGTAATTCTTACCTCTTTGGGGGTTATGATGACTTTGAGGATCTGATAAAAGTTTGAGGATCCTTTCTCCAAAAGAAAAAAAAAAATCCACCTTCAACACACACACATACACAGTCTCACAATTTCTGGGCATTTGGGTTGCCCCTCCCATCCCTCACCCCCATTTGGTGCTCATGAACCCACCCCACGGGAAGAATCTTGGCCTTCAAGGACCTGCCTCTGGGTGAGGGGAGGGCATTCACCCTCTCACTGCTTGTATCCTGCTGACCACTGCCTTTCGCCCCTCCCCACCATCCCCCTGGGGGGCAGTGTCTCCTTCTGCACATTCCTGGCCCACGAGTACCCAGACCTGGTGCACAAGGTGATCATGATCAACGGCGGGGGCCCCACAGCCCTGGAGCCCAGCTTCTGCTCCATCTTCAACATGCCCACGTGCATCCTGCACTGTCTGTCACCCTGTCTGGCTTGGAGTTTCCTCAAGTGAGTGAACCAGCCCTGCCCCGACATCTCCCCAAGTTGGATGGGAGGGGAGGCTATATGGCTGGGGCTGGCATGGGGAGCACTGCTGGTGGCTGAGATGGCCTGAGGGCTCCAGCGGTGCTCCCCGCCCACCCCCACCCCAGAGCCGGCTTCGCCCGCCAAGGGGCCAAAGAAAAGCAGCTGCTGAAGGAGGGCAACGCGTTCAATGTGTCTTCCTTTGTGCTTCGGGCCATGATGAGCGGCCAGTACTGGCCCGAGGGCGACGAGGTCTACCACGCTGAGCTCACCGTGCCGGTTTTGCTCGTCCACGGCATGCATGACAAGTTTGTGCCAGTGGAGGAAGACCAGCGCATGGCTGAGGTATGGCACCCCAGTCACCACACCCCTCAAATCCCCCCTGCACAGCCCAGGGGGACTCTGCTTTGTGCTCTAGCCCCAAGGACGTCAGAGCTTAGATTGAGGGTCAAAGGTGGAATTCAGAAAGTGGGGCTGCCTGGGACAGGGGGTCGGATCATGTGCTGTCCCATCTGCCTGCTGAAAGGCACTCTTTGCCAGACTTCCCTGGTGATCAAGTGGTTAGCACTTCACACTTCCACTGCAGGGGGCCTGGGTTCGATCCTTCATTGGGGAACTAGAATCCCACATTTCATGTGGTGTGGCCCAAAACAAAAAAAAAAGGCACTCTTCACAGTTGGGATTTGTGATGGGCAACATAATCCTGCAAGAGGGCAAGTGGGGGTCTTTAGATTCCCCAGAAAGAGTCTTGGGATCCTTAATGCTTAGAATAGCTCTGCAACATTGGTTCTTAACCAGGGATGATTCTGCCCCACAGGGGACACTTGAAAATGTCTGCAGACCTGCCATGACTGTGGGCGAGGGAGGTACTTTTGGAACCTGGTGGCTGGAGGCTGGGGATACTATTCAGTTACCTACAGTGAGCAAGACAGCCCCACTGCAGAAAATGACCCAACGCCAAGTGTCTATCCTGTGGAGATTGAGATACCTGACCTTAGCATGAGAGACTCTGTCCGTCTGTCACTCTCAGTGATTTCTCACTGAGGTGACTTTGCTCCCTAGAGATATTTGGCAATGTCTGATTTTATTTTAATTTTAGTATTATTTTAAATTTTATTTTTGACCATGCCGTGCAACTTGTGGGATATTAGTTCCCCAACCAGGGATTGAACCTGAGCCCTCAGTAGTGAGAATGCAGAGTCCTAACCACTGGGAATTCCCTGGAGAGATTTTTGTCACACTGTGGTGGGGGAGTGGGATGCTACAACTGACATCTAGTGGATTGAAGCCAGGGATGCTGTTCAACATCCTATAGTTCCCATCCCAGAGAATGATCCCGCCCCAAATGCCATGAGTGCCCAAGTTGAAAAATCCTGCTCTGGACATATTGTAGGCACTTACGAAAGGCAGAATGAATGAATACCGAATTAGGCCCCAGCAGGGTGACAGGCCAAGCTTCATAGGTGGCGCTAGTGGTAAAGAACTTGCCTGCCAGGAGACCCAGTTCAATCCCTGGGTCAGGAAGATCCCTTGGAGGAGGGTATGGCAACCTGTTCCAGTATTCTTGCCTGGAGAATCCCATGAACAGAGGAGCCTGGCAGGCTATAGCCCATAGAGTAGCAAAGAGTCAGACACAACTGAAGCGACTTAACGCGCGTGGAGGGTGACAGGCCATCCTCTAGTTCCCCCTTGTATGGAAATGAAGGAATATAGGGTAGATTGCAAGAAGGACTTCCTGATGCTGCAGGCCATACATAGGTAGGGGTTGAGTGACCCTGAGCTCCCGGGTCCTGGCTCTGGCCGCTCTGAACCCGCCTCCTCTGCAGATCCTGCTTCTTGCCTTCCTGAAGCTCATCGATGAAGGCAGTCACATGGTGATGCTGGAGTGTCCGGAGACCGTCAACACGCTGCTCCACGAATTCCTGCTCTGGGAGCCCGAGCCCTCGCCCAAGGCCCTGCCCGAGCCCCTGCCTGCGCCCCCAGAGGAAAAGAAGTAGCCACTGAGCTGGCCGGGTATCGCTTAGTGAGCCGAAGAGCGGGAGGAAGAGTCCTGAACCGGCTTGGGGTCTGCAGTGCGGACCAGGTGGGCGGGCCATTCGCTCCGGTGGGCGGGGTCAGGTCAGGGAAACGCCCCCTGGCCGGCTGGGCCGGACGACGCGGCATTCGTGGGAGCCAAGTGGACACAGTGCTCTCTGCTAGTTCTGTGGGACCCATCGGTGTTTCGGGGCAGCAGCGACCCCCGCGGAGGGTGACCTTGTACAGAAGCCCCCTCCCCCACAATGTCGGGGCCGAGGCAGGCCGTCAACCCACTGTCTTCCGTGTCCGCCGTGCTTGATCCTAGGACCCACGAGCCCCTCGGGGACTCTCGGGACCCCCGCCACCATGCCCGAGACCCCTAACCCCCGATTCCTTGGCGCTGGGAGCTATTGTTGCCCAAGTGGGGAGGGCTTGGGAGGGGGCTGGAGCCACCGAACCTGCACATCTCTTATTGTAACTCAATAAAAACAAGTGACAATCTGAGCCTCCAGACTTGTGTTGGGTGACCACAGCATAGGGCCGCCCTGAGCCTCAGTTTCCCCAAGTATAGACTGCATTGACTCAGGTACCTCCCCTTCAGGGCTGACCCACAAAGACTTGCGAGTGTAGGTGGTCCAGGCTTGCTTTCCAAGTTCACCTCCCTTCTCAAAACACAGGGCCTGCTTGGGCAGCATTCCCGGAGCAGAAGACAGTAAGGGGTGAGCTCCCCGTCCCTGGAGAGGAGGAGGAGAACCAACTGAGGTTGATGCTAAAGTTAAGATGACGCTCAGTGGCCACTGCATCTGATTAGTGTAGCCATAATGGAGTGTCAGCTGTATGCAAAGCTGTATGTACTGAGTGCCTGATACCTTACCCGTGGGTTCACTGAATCCTCTTTACCCCACACCACACAGCAAGTTAGTACCTCTTTACTGTTCCATTTCATCTTTTTTTTTTTTTTTTCCATTTCATCTTATAACTTGGTTTTGGGTTGCTTTTGTCACAAAGACGATTTTTATTTTGAATCTATTTTTTGAATCCAGATTTCTCTGGATTTCTCTGCTCCATGGCCATCTATATTTTATTCTTTTTAAAAATATATATATTGATTTATTTATTTGGCTGCACTGGGTCTTAGTTGAGGCATGTGGGATCTAGTTCCTTGACCAGGGATGGAACCCAGACCCCCTGCATTGGGAGGGTGGAGTCTTAGCCACTGGACCACCAGGGAAGTCCCTATATTTTATTCTAATAATGTATGTATATCTAGGCTTACCTGTTGTTTGTGTGGGTGGTGGGAGGAGAGATTTGTCACCTCAGTTGCTGCACCTTTGATCCTTTCCCCACTGGTTTGCAAGCCCACCTTTAGTTTAAACTGGGGTCTTTACAGGGGCACTGTTGTCAGTCGGTAAATTCTGGAGACATGTCTGATGACCACAACTTGGGGGGAGATGTTCCTGGAATCTTGTGTGTTGATCCCAGAAATGCTGCCTGACACCCTACAGAACACATGACAGCCCCCAGTGCAAGGAGCAACTTGGCCCCAAAATCAGTAGGGCTGAGGTTGGGATACACTGTGTTAGACAAATTCCATCTCTTCTGGAACTTTTTTTGGGGGGACAGTGGGGAAGGATGTCTTTGGGTTCTTTCTGTGTATTCTTGGGACATGACATGCTGTTTTAATTATTACACATGAGGAAAGGGGCACTCAGAGAGAGATGTCATCAGCTCAGTTGAAAAAGTAGAACTCAGGCTCACACCAGAGGCAGGGACTCTTAATTATTACAACAGCCAGAGTAGCCATGGGCTCAGCTGTGGAGGTCAGGAGGCAGATGGATGCTTACCCTGCCCCCCCCACCCCGCAGGGCCTGGTTGGCAGAGCCACAATGACAGGCAGGTGATGAACCCAATGAGGCAGCAGACCACGTCTGGAAAATTTAAATGTTCCGGCCAACACCTCCCTAGGATAGTAGCTTGGCATTTACTGAAGCTCTTTGTGTAAAGTCAAGGTTAGTCTCATTTTATAGCAGAAGACAGATTCAGAAAAGCAATGCCAGGAGGTTCCAGTAACACAGCAATCCCAAGGAGGGCTGGTATCTCACACCCACACCGCAACGACTTCTCCAGCTCTCAGTTCAGTTCAGTTCAGTCACTCAGTCATGTCTGACTCTTTGTGACCCCATGGACTGCAGCACACCAGGCTTCCTTGTCCATCACCAACTCCCAGAGCCTGCTCAAACTCAAGTCCATTGAGTCGGTGATGCCATTCAACCATCTCATCTTCTGTCGTCCCCTTCTCCTCCTGCCTTCAATCTTTCCCAGCATCAGGGTCTTTTCCAATGAGTCAGTTCTTTGCATCAGGTGGCCAAAGTATTGGAGTTTCAGCTTCAGCATCAGTCCTTCCAATGAATCTCCAGCTGTACCCATCCCTCAACACACAACACACCCCTCAGGAACATCCTGCATGTTCCCCCCGACCCCGTTCCACCAGAAACTTTCCACCTGGGCTGCAAGGTCATCTCTGGGTCAGTAGGGCTCAGAGCCAAACACTTTACCCCATGACGGTTTAATCTGATTCTCTCAATGACCACCTGAGGTAGAATTTTGCAATTTCCTCATTGTGTACAACTTAGGAAGTTGAGGCTCAGACAGAGAAATTACTGGTCCAAGGTCCCACAGCTGGGAAGCAGCAAGACTTGACTCTTGCGTTGGGCAGATTCCCTGCATGTAGCTCAGGAACCCCCAGCACAACCTACACTGTGGGTCCTCTGTATCAGGGAGATAAAAATGGTCACTTGTTTGCCCAGATAGGACCAAACTGCCAAAGCACTGACATGTTTCAAAGCACCATGTTCCAAAGAATCTTCTGGTCTACTTGTTCTCCTCCCACATCCCCTTATTCTCCTTCCATGACAGGGAGCTCACTACCTATCCAGCAGTTCCATCTGTAATAAAGTCCTCCCTTACCCCAGGGAGGAGATCTGTCTTGCTGCTCCCTTACCAGCCTTCTGGAGCTGGAAATGGTGGGGGGCACGGGGGTCTGCTCTCAATGCAGGGGTAGCTGAAACATTCAAACACCCTGATCTCTACTTAGGTTAAATGACCAATTCCCTAGTGCTCAGGCACAAGTCTAGATGTCCTGGGGCCGTAGCTCTCGCTCACCCTCAGCCAGGAAGACAAGGAGGGCACGGTGCAGCAGATGTACCCCCAAGCGGCGGCGCCGGGTGGGGGGCCAGTCAGCCACCACTCCATAGCAGTGTCCTTGCTTCTGGTTAGTCAGCATCTGGATTCCTGGGGAGATTAGGAATAAGGTCATGAAGGCAGCCTCCGGGAACCGCTGGCAGAAGTTTGTACCAGGGAATCCACTGGGTATTGCCCTCAAGCAGGGATAAACCAATGGAGTAAAATATGTGTACATGCAGGTACATAGTTGGTGCTCAATAATTGCTCATTGGCTGAATGGACAGCTGTGATGGGGAAGGGGTGAGGGAATCAGTAGATTAAGTGCCCTTCATGTGACCCCACCCCTACCCCACAAGCCAGGCACCTACCTAGAGCATCCACAAGACATGCTTCTCGAGTGTAAGCCTCTGCAGGGACCACATGCTGGAAGCAATGCAGGGAAACAACGCCACGACCAGTGGCCCAAATGTCTAAGATCTGGCGTACCTTGGGACAGGCCTGGGGGGAGCCAGGGCAGGGTCAGAGGTTTGCCCCACAATTCCCTCTACCTGCCCCAGCTGGGTCACCCCTGCCACAAACCTGCTACTTATCCTCATACCTGTTTTCCTGGCCGTCTTCGGTGGTTAAGGGCCTCCCAGAGGTGAACGTCTGGCCGGGCCCGTGTTCCCTTGCCTACGTAGAAGATGGCCTGGACAAAAATCCGAAGGCATTCAGCCGGGGTCAGTGAGAAGGCTCGGGCTGGCAGGTCCTGAGTCTTCCTAGATGAAGTAGATGGCTCAGAGAGGGAAAAGTGACGAGAGTTGTCCCAGAGATAGTCCTTAATGACACAGAGCAAACTGAACCCATGTCCAGTGACCCGTTTTATAAAAGGCAGGGTGGGTAGATGATCTGCAAGGACACTCAGCAGCTTGAAGTGGATCCGACTGCCTTTTATTAATAAAGAAGCTGATGACCAGAGAGGGCCATTTCCCTTCCTAAAGACACACAGCAGGACTTCCGTGGTAATACAGCAGATAAGAATCTACCTGCCGGTGCAGGGGACATGGACATGGGTTTGATTCCTGTTCCGGGAAGATTCCACATGTAGTGGAGCAACTAATCCTGGGGACCACAGCTACTGAAGCCTACAAGCTCTAGGGCCTGTGAGCCACAATTACTGAGCCTGTGTGCCACAACTACTGAAGCCACATGCCCTAGAGCCCACACGTCCCCAACTATTGAGCCTGCATGCTTCAACTACTGAAGCCCTTGTGCCTAGAGCCTGTGCTCTACAATAAGAGAATCCACTGCCATGAGAAGCCCGCGCGCCACAATGGAGAGTAGGTGTGGCTTGCCACAACTAGAGAAAGCCTGCCTGCAGCAAAGAAGACCCAGTGTAGCCAAAAATAAATTAAAAAAAAAAAAAAAGACACAGAGCAGGCAAGAACCAATCTCAGAATTTTCTAGCTCCCACTTCTGAGTCATTCTTGCTCCAAGTACCTGGGGTCCAGCAGCAGATATGTGAAGCTGGACTTCACGACCCCCTCCCGCCACCGTCTGGTGGGGTCTGGCCGCTCGAACTGCTGGGCAAGTGCGTCTTCATCTGCTTGGGCATCTGGGATACGGCCTGTCCACAGGGCTTCGGCCAGCTCTGGGCTGTGCCCTGAAAATTCTGGGCCTGGGAAGGGAAACTGGGTCAAGAAAAATAAAGGAAAGGGTGGTTCCCAGAGACGAAGGGAGAAGTAGGTTGCACTCAGAGCCAAGGGATCTTGGAAGATTCCTGGAGACTCCTTGAACTCTGGATACTCACTAGGAACAGCCTGGGCTTCTTTCAGCCGTCGGAGGTAGTGTGGCCGGGTGAAGGACGTGATGGGACCTGGGCTCTTGCCAAGTGCCCGGAGCCCTTGCAGCAGCTCCAGGTCAGACATGGTAGGGTCTGGTGGACACTGGTCAGAAGGGCTGGGGTCCCTTCCACCTGTGGCGCTTGCCTCATCCTCTGTCAGCCAGAGGGCAGCCAAATCACTGTCGGGAGATAGCTGGTCCTCTCTTGGGATGTGGGTGTCAGAAGGTCCAGGCAGCGGTTCCCAAGGGGGACTATGGGTTGGGCTCCTGTCTGGGAAGAACTTGGGGGAGGGGGAATCATCCGGCAAGGTCAGAGTCAGGGCCTGCAGATGGGCATTTAGTTCTGCCTCCTTGTCCTCCATGAGGGGTTGATGCGCCAGCTGTAGGGTACCCAAAGATCTTGGCATCCTCTGGGAGAGTCGGACACCAGCCCAGGGGGAGGTGTGGCCGATTAGGTCCTCAGCTCCTGAGGCCTCAACAGCGGTAACAAAGGAGGTCACTGAGCTGCAGTCCCAGCGTCCCGTGGGGGACTCCAATCCACCATCTGTGTCAGCAGTCTCACGGTGGGCAAGCAGGCCGGGGGGTCCAGGGCCAGCCTCCAGGCTCATGTCCTTGCTGTCACCTGTGCCCAGTGTTGTAGAGTTCAGCATCACATTAGGAGGACCGGAGGGGCTGGTATCCAGCCCCTTTTCACAAGGGCCTGGGCCTGGAGCAGGGGGTAAGAGGGAGAGTCAGAAAGGAGGGGAGGAGGAAGTGAGAGATAAAGATCAGAGTCAGATCAGACAGAAACAGGCAGCTGCAATCACAAAGAGGAAGGAGCGAGTCAGAGGCAGAGAGACTGACCAGAGACCCTGGTGGTGAAACCCTGGGCATTAGACACAAAGATCTGCAGTTACATCAGAGGCTAACCACTCCCAGCCGCCCAGATACCACTCACCTCCAGGCTCTGGCTTGGGTTCTGGCTTCCGGGAGCCTTTCCAGGTCCGGGTTGGGGTCCTGGTCCGAGTCTCCATCTCCCGAAGCACACGGGCACAGTTCTGGTGACCCTGCTGCTCCGCCAGGTCCAGAGGCAGGAATCCGTCCTGCAGGGGTGTGGTCAGTAGGGGGCGCCCTCTTCCCTCCCTCTCTTCCTCCTTTCCTTCCTCTTTCTCTCCCTCGGGGTTTGCCTTGCTACAAACTGCCATGGGGCCCCCCACCTGGTCGCGGAGTGCGGGGTCCGCTCCCTGGCTCAGCAGCAGCTCCAGGCCCCGGCGACAGCCCCAGGCAGCGGCCACATGCAGCGGTGTCAGTGCCTCGGCCGATCTAGGGCACAAGCGGAGAAGGGGGTCAGTGAAGCATCTCCATCTCCGGGTCCGGGAGCCCTGGCTATCAGCCCTTCATCTCTGCCTTCCAGCCTGAGATGCCACCCTTCGAACCTGCGCCCTCGGGCTGGGACCCAAACCTCTGCTCTCTGACTCTAGAGCTTCTACCGCCGGATCTGAAACTTCGATTTCCATTTCGACCCTGGCGCAATCTCATACCCTACCCTTGGTCTGGTACCGTGACACTGCCCTTGGACCCTCAAGATCCCTCCCCGGAGTCCCTAAGCTCCGCCCCCGGGGATTGAGTCTGCATCCTTGGACTCCCTGTTCAGGATTCCCAGGTCTGGCTCTCGTACTCAGGAGACAGCTCTCGTTCACGGAAGACCTGCCCCGAGCCCACGCCCAGCCTCACCGAGCGTTGGGGTCCCCGCCTCGGCGTAGCAGGGCTTCGAGGCAACACAGACTCCGCAGGTGCTGGGCTCTGGCCGCCAGGTGCATGGCCGCCGCGCCATCCTCGAGTACCAGATTGGGGTCGGCACCACGGCGCAGCAACTCCTCCACAGTCCTAGGGATAGAGAGAGGGTCAGAGTGGACCGTGGCACTCGCCCCCTACCTCCACCCCAGGCCCTGCCCTCACCGCAACTCCTCCTCCTGCAGCGCCGTCCGCAGCCGCCGCGCCAAACCTACAGTCGGGCCCATGCCCCGGCTGTTGCCTTGGGGCAGCCACCTGGTCGCGCCGCCAGCCGGTTTCCAACTTCCCGCGGCGCCCTTGTGCGCACGCGCCGTTCCGCCCCTCGGCTCTCTTCTCCGCGCCTTGGTGCAGTGCAGCGACCCCAGCCAGGCTGACCGGCGCCGCATTGTCGCCCACATCGAGGGTCCGGAGCTTTAGTGCTGGTCCGAGCCCGCGACACCAAGTAGTGCCCAGGGCCAAGTGATGTTTGCTCAGGGCCAAATAATGTTTGGGGCCTCTGATAAGGGCCCGGGAGGGTGGAGGTCGCCATGTGTGCACTTATCTCTCAAAACGGTGTAAACAAGAACGCACCCTGTTGGAGGGGGTGGAGCTACGATCCCGGGGACCCGGTGGTGCCCACAGGGTACTGAGTCTTCCGGAACCCTCTGCCGAGGCGCCCGCAGCCCTGACAGTATGTAAGGTTTTAATTAATAGCTACCGCCTGCGGAGGCTCTGCGTCGCCCGTTTTCAGTCCTGCGGAGTCTGAAGTCCATTATTTTGGAGCCCTGAGTTTCTTAGGGTGTTAGTTTCCCTATATGCAGAATGGGAGAATAATGCCTTCCAGGCTGGTGTTAAATTGAAAGAGGGCCCCTGGCACACAGGTGCCCAGTAAATGCTCCTGGGAAATTAAAGCTGTTTCTTGATAAAGCTATTTTCGTTTTATATGGAACTGAGAAAATCTAGCTGGTAAGATTTTTTTTTTTCCTTTCACAACTGCTCATTATCCAGGAAGATCAAGTTGAGTGATGGACCTGTTATATCTGTTTCCCTTCCTCTGGGGAGCACCCACGCTATTTCCTGATGGAACTATAAACCTCTCTTCCCAGAGAGGCTTGAGCGAGGCCTGGCCAATGAGAGCATTCCACAGTTCTGGTCCATGACACCCCAACAAGACCTGTCATAAGGCGTGCTGCGAGAGCCCTCACTACACCTGGGTTGGGATTTACAGAGTGGTCAGCCATATTACCCCTTTCTACAGGTTGGGAGGAAAGCAGGGCACACTGAAAACCAACCATGCAGGGTGTTTCAGCTCTCCCAAAGCAACGTCAGAGCACCTGGATACAGCCAAGCCTAAAGCTGCCTCTGAGCTTCTTATCTACAAGAACCTAGCCATTCTCCTTTCAGTTCAGGGGGTGGGTTTTCTGTCACTTGCAACCGAAAAGATTTCAATGAACAGTGGACTTGGGTTAGGGAGTCTCAGATTTTTATTCTGATGACAAAAATCACAAAAAGCACAACAAAAATTACAACCTAAAAACTTGGGAGTGAGATATGGGCTGGGAAACATGGGGAATGGGTGTCTAGAGTCCCTGGGATGCTTCCTGGAATCTTAGGGTTCCTTCAGGGCTGCCCAGGTGCCTCAGATACTTCCTAGAACCCCCTCTGGGGGTCCCAAGGAGCCCAGTCTGAGAACCAGCATTCTATGCCAAGGGTTTCATTGTACAAGAAGGTTGGATGTACAGGGATGGTTCAGACAGTGGCCTCAACCTCAGTGGCTTCATCATCCTCCTCCAGCAGGCTGTAGGAGGCATGGCTTTGGCAAGGCCGCTGCAGTGGATGAGCCAGCAGCTTGGCCATACAGTTGTGAAGCTCAAGGGCTGGCCCAGCCAGCGCCACTTCGTACTTATAACTGGTACCCTTGGTATCCAGGCTTCCCATGAAGGCAAACATGTCCTGTGGGGCCAAGGAAGGGCTGTTCATGCAGATGTTCTGCTGACAAGCCCTCCCTGTCTTGGAGGGCCTCTCAGGAGGGGCCTCGGGGATGGGTTCTGAAGGGTAAAGAGGAGTTTTCCAGGCAGAAACTATTCCCACATTCAGCAAACATTTCCTGCCACCCACCCACCCCAAGAGGTCTCAGAGCTGGAGCCCCTAGTCTGGAGAAGCACATGACCCCCAGCCCCCTGACGCTGATCTATCCAGAGGAGCAGGGAAGGCTTCTCAGAGTAGGGACTTCCAGTTTGTGTACTGACATATAAGTAGGAGCTGGGCTCAACCCCCTCTGCTCACAGTTGGGTCAAGTGAGGCTCGGAGAGAAAAACGGCCAACTCGAGATGCCACAACTAGTTCAGGGCTGGAATGTAAAGGACCAGCAGAGCCTGGCGAGGCAGGGAGGGAAGCGTGCTCCAGGAAGAGGGCACAGAGACAGAAAAAGCAGGAAGAGAGAGAAGCAGGGGATGTTGGGGATGAGGTGGATAGGACCCTACATGCTCCTGGGCCACTGTCCCAGCAGCCCCATTAGTTCACTGCAGACAAGTGGGAAATGTTGGAATCTGATTTGACCATGATCTAGAAGGGCCAGGAATGGTAAGGAGAAGGCTAATGGCAGAGCAGTGCATGAGTGGGCAGGGGCAGGTGGCTTCCCTCCTCCCGACCCCATAAGAGTACAGGTGCCTCTGAGCCTTTTGCCAGGTACCACTGTGCCTGAGACATGCTGTGTGACCCTGGCCTGGTTTCTTGCCCTCTCTGAGCCTGCTTTTCCTCAGCACAGATCATAATCTAGGGGGTTAGCATCAGATGCCCTGAAGCCCCTTAGTGAAAAGAGCCTCCTTTCCTTTAGGGCTGGAGCAGGTAGGTTCGGAGACCTCCCATGTACATCCACCTGCCACCCACACTCACAGTGGCCTCTCACCTTCCAGCTCATTTCCTCCTCCTTCTCGTCAGCGCCGTTGTGGATGTAAACAACATCAAAGAAGAAATATGGGCACTGGAACATTTTCTGCAGGGGAAGAAAGGTAGCCTTCGGGACTAGGGTCACCCCATGGCCCCATGACCACAAATCTCTAGATTCTGGGGACCTGATTCTAGGTACCCCAGCATGTGTGGTCAGGAAGTCCCTCCTAGTATCTAACCACCATCGCGCTGGCTGCAGGCATCCTGCCTTCTCCTGGGTCTCACTCACCTTCATGGGCTCTGTCAGGGAGAACTGGGGCTGGCAGGGTGGGCGGCTATAGACCAGGATGGTTCGGACCACATACGGCGGCGGGATCGTCTGCACATTCTCTGTGACTGGCAGCTCAGTCTTCTGCTGACTGTGCAGCAGGAAGGGCAGATGGTCAGAGCACACCCTGGTGGCCCACCCTTCTCATCCCCCTAGGAGAGCCCAGCTCCTCACTGGGTATGTGAGGTCCCACCTGACCCCTCCTAAGTTCACTGTTGCCTCTGAGCCTTTCCCCATGCTGTTCCCTCTGCCCCGGCACCTTCCCAGCTTCACCTTTCTGCCTGACCTCTCCTGCTCCATCACAGGTTTTGCTGACCCTCAAAGCCAGAGCTTGCTCAGATTACAACGACAGAGTCTGGTCACAACAGTGACCATATGGCCCACAAAGCTAAAAATGTTTACTATCTGGCCCTTTAAAGAAAAAGTTTGCTGCTCTGCAGTTAAAACAAAGTAGTGGCGGACCACTGGGCTGTCAGAATATAACCCAGAGGAACTTCCTTGGTGGTCCAGATGTTAAGAATCTGCCTTGCATTACAAGGGACACTGGTTGGATCCCTGGTCCGGGAAGATTCCACATGCCACAGAGCAACTATACCCAAGTGCCACAACTACAGAGCCTGTGTTCCAGAGCCCACAAGTTGCAACTACTGTGCCCACGTGCTGCAACTACTAAAGCCTGTGCACCTAGAGCCTGTGCTCTGGAACAAGAGAAGCCACGGCAATGAGAAGCCCACATACTGCAACTAGAGAAAGCTAAGACCCAGCACAGCCAAAAATAAACATATAAATAAATAAATTTGAAGGAAAAAATAGAAAGTAACACAGAGGGCAAGATGTGAAAAAGAACCTCTTTTGCAAAAATGCTTTCAGACAGGTAAGTGAGCAATTGTTCCAGGGGGAAAGGGTGAGAAAGGAAGCCTTTCGGCCTCCCGAAAGGACTATTTCTGGGCTGTTTGGAGCTTTTACCCAGAAGGGGTTCTTCTCTTCAAAGGTGAGTAATAATTTCCCCATGGGGGACTTACATGAGGCTGAAGAGACCTTCCAGATCTGGTAGGAATGCTAAGGAGAGCAGAGCAGTGCATGGGTAGACAGAGGTGGGTGGTTCCCTCCTCCAGAGGCTGGGAAGAGTACAGGTGCTCTGAGCCTGTTGCCAGGAGACATGCTATGTGACCCTGTTCCAGTCGCTTGCCCTCTCTGAGCTTGTTTTCCCTCAGCACAGATCATAAACTAGGGGGCTGGCATCAGATGACCTGAAAGCCCTTAGTGACTCAAAGCCCCCCTTTCCCTAAGGACTGGGGCCATTCTCATCCTTGCATGGAAAGGATACTGAAGGTGGAACAGGAAGCTGTTTCCAGGTCGTAGAGGCAGCTGCAGAGTTCACGGGGGTCAGAGGTCAGGCCAGACAGCTGCAGGGAAGACTGAAACTCAGCGAGGTGCTCTCTCACCCCCGGGGGACCCCAGAGGAACCAGTCTTGCCCCCCAGCCTCACCCAGGCAGTGTCATCATTCACCACCACCAGCGCAAATTCGTGGCTCTTGTCAATTTTGTGTTTTGTCCGCACGAACATCTCGATCATTTTCTGGGAGACGTTGAGCGCGTTGGTTTTGGAGCTGGGTGAGAGGGAGGCGGTGGTTAAGGCCCAGGTCAGGCAGCCGGGCAGGTGGTAGAGGCCAGCCGCAAACCCACCCCAGCTGACTCTCTCCAGCTCTTGTCCTCACTGAATGGGTCCCTCTGGCCAGCCTGGGCCTCACATCCAGAGGAGGCACCCCACCTTGGCTCAGTCATGGGTCATCAGGAATGCCAGGGAAGGGGATGTAGGCTTGTGCTCAGGCCCTGCTGCCTGACCCCAATGAGACTCAGCTGCTCACAGGCCAGGACTCTGGAGTCAGTCAGGCCTCACTCTGAATCCGGCTCTGCCCATCTGCCAGGAGGCCTTGGGCAAGTCACCTTGCTTCTCGGAGTTTCCGAGTCACGGCTGTGACATGGGTAGAGTGTGACAGCTCTCAAGGGCTGAGAACAGAACCCCAATGGGCTGCAGCTGTAACATGACTAGTTATCACGGTTACTCTCCAATCCCTCCAGGACCCAGAAGTTAGTCTCAGTGAGACAACCCTGCGGTTTTTGGGCTGGGCTCCTCCCAGCCATGGTGGCAAACTGCAGCCCCCAAATAACCCCTCTCACCCATTGAATGACTCAAGCTTTGGCAGCGCCATTTCCTCTGACAGGTCCAGGCAGATGATCTGCAACAAATTTGGAGGCTAGTGAGAGCTGTGACCAGCAGTACCTGGCAACTGGATGTCACTGCAGGCCCCCATGCCACTCTGCTGGCCCTCTCCAAGCAGCCCCATGGGAGAAGGCTATATGATGACCCCCAGTTCCCAGCCAAGCCATCCACTCTAGAAGGAGGCAGCTGAGGGACTTCCCTGGGGGTCCAGTGGTTAAGAATCCGCCTTCCAATGCAGCGGACGAAGGTTTGACCCCTGGTCAAGAAACTAAGATCCCACATGACGTAGGGCTACTGAATCCACTTCAGCTGTGTCCAGCTCTTTACGATCCCATGGACTGTAGCCCTCCAAGCTCCTCTGTCCATCGGATTCTCCGTGTAAGAACACTGGAGTGAGTTGCCATGCCCTTCTCCAGGGGATCTTCCTAACCCATGGATTGAACCAGCGTCTCCTGCATTGGCAGGTGGATTCTTTACCTCTGAGCCACTTGGGAAGCACAGCTGCCCGAGGACACTAATAGAAAGGGACTGTTTTCCAGAGTGAATCCTAAAGAATGACATTTAACCCAAAGTTCCCTAACATCTCAAAGCCACAGGCCAAGCCTCTCACTTACCACTTTCTCTGGACAGTTGACCCTTGGGGTCCGCACTTGGACCTCTGGGGCTGGTGGAGGCACCTGCCACGGCTTGGGACCGGCTCCTGGAGGATTGGCGGTCCCGTCATCAGCACTGGCCGCCTCGCCCTCACCCTCACTGCGGCTGCCCACACTGGTCTGGGCCCCCAGCGCCCGGTCCTCAGCCCCCTCGGGGTTGGAGCGAGTGCGGGGCCTGGGCTCAGCTGACTGCTCCTCTTCCTCCTCCTCTTCTTCCTCCTCTTCCGTGGGACAGCTGGGCTCCGCCATCTCCATGGCTCTGGAGTGACTGGATGCAGCAGGAATGAGGGAAGCCAGGATCCTCTCCTTAGGGCTTTTAAAAGCATTTGGTTACTGGGCAGAACAGGTCATAAGTCTCTTACTGACAATAAGAGTCACTCCACTCAGGGACTCAGTTTCCTCATCTGTAGGATGGGTGCCTTTTATACTTAGCCCAGCATCCCCTCTGACTTGAGATAACAGCCTCCCCTTTTCTTTTCTGTAGAGCTAATCCCTCCCCTCCCCCTTTTGGCTAGGGTGCTCATCTGGCCACTGTGAATGGCTCAGAGATGGGGATATGACCCAGAACACGCCAGTGAGAGGCAGTTCCGAATTGCAGTACTGGGAGGTTACAAGTCCAAAGCTGCTAGGAGCCTCTCTTGCTTGCAAGAGGGGAAAGAGAGCTTGCCTGAAGTCATGCTCACCCAGAAAATGAAAGACTTCTCAGCGCCCGGATCCAGCTATGCCTAAATTTCCTTTCTTGCTCAAGCCAGACTGAGTTGGGGGTTCTGTCACCTGAAACTGAAAATGTCTTGGTGAATAAAGGATACAAACTTCTAGGGTTCTCCCCTCGGTAGTGACTGCTAAGGCGGTGTCTGCACACTGGAGAGGAGATCTGGGTGTTACAATTCCTTTGCGGAAAAACGGGGCGTCAGTGGAACAGTTTGCCTGTCTGGGCAATGGGTGAGGGCTGTCGGGGATGATCTCTGAGCGCCTTGCAGCCCCCATAATCTCTAAGCAAAGCATAGCTGCAGCAAGAGAGATGGAGGCTAGACTGCAGGAGAAACTAGAGCTGAAGGCGGAAGCCTCAGAGCAAGTGAGGGGCTCCATTTCTGCGGCTAAGGAAGTTGGGTCTCTAAGGACGGACCCCGCAAGCTTTCACCACCCAACTTCTGCTCACCGTTGCCTGAGCCTCCTTCCTACTCATCCGCGCTAGGAAGCCGCCATCTTTAGCAGCCGGAAGTAGTGCGGCGCGACCGTCATGCCTACTGGGAACTGTAGTTCAGCGGCCGAAAGCCGAGCGGAGAAATGAATGGGACGAGGCTGGAGAGCCTTGGAAGCTGATAGGCTGAGACTGTGCTAGGAGGCGGGGTTTGGATTGTGATACACTGGAGTGGGAGTCGAGTGGGGCGGGATCTGGAATGCGATTGGCTAAAGTGAGACGAGGAGGGCTTTTATGTTTCTGGCCGATTCAGTTTACGGTGGTCAGCTCTTCTAACGTGATAGGCTGAATCGAGGCAGAGTGGCGTAGGACTTACAACAGGAAAGGCTCAGAAAGATGGAGAAGACCTAGTTTACCGTGTGATTAAACAAAGTGGGGCTGAATTGGGCGGGATTTAGAGGAGGAGGGGCTGATTGGTGATTGATGGACTCGACCGAACCTCAGTGAGGGGATTTTGCTGCCGAGGTGGGAGTGGTCCAGATCCCAATGCCCCTCCCAATTATTTAAATCAGCTCCTTGTTTTACAGATATTTGCAAAAATTAAAAAAATACCAAGCCTTCCTTTCTTGATGCACACTTCTCCCCTCAGCTGCATAACCACCTAAAAACTGAGCCTCAGTTTCCTGTTAAAATCTGTTAAGCCTGCCCACATCAGCCAAGCTCCGGTTCAAAAAGACCCCGGAGGGGCTGTGTAAAATGAACTTGAAGGATGGAGAATATTCTGAAAAAACAAGAGGGGTAAGGTCATTCCAGGCAGAAGGAACCACCTGGGCAACGGACTGTAGGTTTTGAGGAGCTTTGGAGCTGTGAAAGTCTCTCATCGGCTAATGTGGCTGGAGCAGAGGTTAAGAGTGAGAATTTTAATGTTCACCCTCATTGCCAACTTCTCTCGCTACGACCTTTGGGGGCACGAAGGCAGGAAGATTCAGCCTCGTAGAGTCTGTCAGTGGAACCAGAAAGGTTCAGACTACCCCAGGCTATGCACGGTTTACATCAAATGCACGAGGAAGGAAGGGGTGTTTCAGGCAAAGGTTAAGGTATGGCCAAAGGCACCAGGGTGTGAGAGAATTGAGAAGCTTTAGCTGTTCGTGGAAGAGGTTATCGTGGCTAGAGGCGGGAGTACACATTGGTGCTATCCGCGGACAAAATTTTTTTAAAGACTTTGAATGCCAGGCTGAAAAGCATGAAATGTTTCCCAAGGGCAATGGGGAGCCATGGAGGGTGTATGAGCCAGGGAGGTGAACAGTGAGATCTCTGTCTCTGGGTCCTGGGTGGGGAAGGGAGTAGAGGTGTGGGAGCCCTGGGAGGGAGCTGGGCTGGCATCCACGTTGGGGAGGAGAGGCTTGAGCTCTGACTATGGATGGAGATGAGGAAGAGGCCCTTTAGAGGTGGACGCAGGAAAAATGAGCAGGATGTAGGGACCATCTGGGATCTGAGGAATTCAGCATTTATAGAGGAGAAACAGAGGAAGCAGAGATGGGGTGGTCAGAGAGGCAGTAGGGAACAAGGAGGGTGCCTTATGATTCAGTTCTCTGATGGTGCCTGACCACGTGCAAATTGGTTGTTAAAATTTCCATAACTCTGGTGATGTATATATATGTGTGTGTGTGTGACACACACATATATATACACACACACGTATATATACTGCTACTGCTAAGTCACCTCAGTTGTGTCTGACTCTGTGCGACCCCACAGATGGCAGCCCAGCAGGCTCCGCCGTCCCTGGGATTCTCCAGACAAGAACACTGAAGTGGGTTGCCATTTCCTTCTCCAATGCAGGAAAGTGAAAAGTGAAACTGAAGTCGCTCATTCGTGTCTGACTCTTAGCGACCCCATGGACTGCAGCCTACCAGGCTCCTCCATCCATGGGATTTTCCAGGCAACAATACTGGAGTGGGGTGCCATTGCCTTCTCTGACATATATATACACATGTGTGTGTATATATATATATATGTATATGTGTGTATATGTATGTATATGAGGAGGGTATGGCAACCCACTCCAGTATTCTTGCCTGGAGAATCCCCGTGGACAGAGGAGCCTGATGGGCTACAGTCCAAGGGGTCACAAAGAGTCAGACACGACTGAGTGACTAAGCACATATATGTATATATACATATACATATATACATATATATATATATATATACTGGAATATTACTGAGCCACAAAACAGAATGAAATTTGCAGCAACATAGATGGACCTAGAGATTATCATACTACATGAAGCGAGTCAGACAAAGACAAATATATGATATCACTTATACTGCTGTTTAGTCGCTCAGTTGTGTCTGACTCTTTGTGATCCCATGGATTGTAGCCCACCAGGCTCCTCTGTCCGTGGCATTTTCCAGACAAGAATACTGGAGTGGGTTGCCATGTCCTTCTCCAGGGATATCACTTATATGTGGAATCTTAAAAAATGATACAAGGCTTCCCTGGTGGCTCAGTGGTAAAGAATCTGCTGGTCAATGCAGGGGACATTTGTTCCATCTCTGGTCCAGGAAGATCCACATGCCATGGAGCAACTAAGCCCATGCTCCACAACTACTGAGCCTGTGCTCTGGAGCCCAGGAGCCACAACTACTGAGCTCATGTGCTGCAACTACTGAAGCCTGTGTGCCTCGAAACTGCTCCACAAGAGAAACCATGGCAATGAGAAGCCTGTACACCCCAAATAGAGAGTATCACTGCTCACCACAACTAGAGGAAAAAGTTGACGCAGCAATGAAGACCCAGCATAGCCATAAATAAATAAATAAATAAAATTGTTTTTCTTAATTTTTAAAATAAAATACAAGATGTGCAGTTAAATTTTGGGGAAAAATGATACAAATGATCTTATTTACAAGACAGAAATAGACTCACAGACGTAAGAAAGCAAATTTATAGTTACCAAAAGGGAAGTGGGAGAGTGATAAATCAGGAGTTTGAGATTAACAGTACCCACTATATACAATAAACAACAAGGACCTACATAAGGCACAGGGAATTACATTTAGTAGCTTGTAATCCTATAATGGAAAGAACCTGAGAAAGAATAAAACTGAATTTGTAATATTCTAAAAGAAAAGAATAAAAATAAAAAACACTTTGCTGCATACCTGAAACTAATACAACACTGTAAATCAGCTATATTTGAAAAAATTTTTTTTTGTTTTGAAAACAAACAAAACAAAAATCTCCCATGACACTGAAGGAAGACAGAGAAACTGAGACTCAGAAGGGATCATCGCTTGCTCAGGGTACCAACCCCACGTCTGTCTGTGACTCGAAGTGGAACGAGAACTCTGACACTGAAGGGACAGTCAGAGAAAAGAAGTTCACAAGGAAGGCAGGTGAACAGCATCAGCCTAGAGGAGCACTCTAGCTTCCAAGAAATAAAATCTAAGGGTCAGAGTTGGAAGAGCCATGGCCTTAGAAGCAGAGGTGAGGAGGAACTGACATCTCGACAGCTGGACATGTGTCCTGTTGCTAGGGCTGGAGGAAGCCGCTGCCCTTGAGGAGGAAACTACACAATAGCAAGTCACATGGCCAGGGGAGAGGGCTTCCTGTTTCCCGGCCCCTCCCAGGCTGGCCTTGGCCAGCCCAAGCTTGAGCGGGCAGTGGCCAGAGTGACCCCAAAAATGTCCAGGGACTTGGTTTTCTGACCAAGGTACCCCCCAGAAGAACAGGGAAGTAGAGTGGGCTGAGGGAACCAAATCCCAGGATTAGATTCTCTGGTTCAGGAGAGCCCTGGGGAGGAGAGAGGACTGTTGAACTCCTCCTCCCAAGCCCAGATAGGGGAGGGAGTGGAGCAAAGGGAGAGAGGAAAAGAAAGGAGACAGAAAAGAAAGAAGAGGTCAGGGCAACCTTGAGAGGTAGTGAGCTGACCATCAAGGGAGGCATTCAAATGTGCTAAATCCACATTGATAACTCAAGATTCTTTTGGAGAAGTAAAATCAATACCCATTTCACAGAAGAGGAAATTGAGGTTGTCATTCGCTTTGAGCTGAAGTCAGGTTGTGGTTTTAGTGAGTGAGGATAAAGGAGGATTCAGAAGACACTGATTTCTGGATAAGAATGAGTGTCAGGGCCACACGGCCCCGAAGCCGGCGAGGGAGACATGCTCTGCCCGTAAGTGTTGCCCCTCCCTGGCACACCCAACCCTGCAAGACCCCAGCACCCAGATCTGCCTGGCTCAGAGCTCAGCCCTGAGGATCATTTGCAGGGTGAGCTGGACCCTGTGGCAGAGAGTTCAGAGGAGGCTGAAGCAGCCAGTGGGAGCTCTGAGCCGGGCCCTGTGGCATCTCAAGATAGCACCAAGCTGGAACTGTTGGGCCCTGAGGTGGAGGCCAAAGGGCAGGGCTTGGAGAGCAGGTAAGGTCCACTTGGTCTGTGTCCCCCACTGCAGGCCTGGCACATCTTTCCCACCCATAGATGTTTTTCATGTCCCTCCTCGACTCACACACATGCCATTGCTCCCATTGCCCTTGGCCTAACTTTCAAGGCCCTGTGTGATGCAGTCCTAGCCTTGTTACAAACCCTCTGTGTGTTAGCTACCCCAGATGATCCCATTTCCAGAAATTTCCATCTCTCACCTCTTCACAGGACTGACAAAGAAGTTGATGTGGACTCTAGCAGGGGACCAGCCCCAGCCCCTGAGGGGCCCCAAGAGGAAACCCACCAGGCCCCAGAGGCAACCCCACAGGACGGGGAGAGTGTCCGCTCTGGACCTGATGTATTTCAGACTCTCCAGCAAGCACTGAGCTCTCTGGAAGCAGCTGCTGCTGCCTGGCGCCACCAGCCCCCAAACTGTCCTGGGCCAGTGGAGGCAAAGGACAGAAGTGAGGGGGCACCGAAGCCCTGCTTGGAGCAGGAGGGAGCTGGGAGCTGCCAGCGGGAGGCAGCCAGGTTGGCTGAAAGGAATGCCTGGCTGCGTTTGGCCCTGGGCAGCCGGGAGGATGAGCTGATACGCACACAGAACTCCCTGAAGGGCTTCCAGGCTGAGAAGGAGATGCTGCAGAGAGAGGTGAGTAGGGCAGGGCTGCCTCCCGGGATCCCTGGTGGGAGAGAGGGAGGCCTGGCATAAGACACATTGAATCATTTGTTCATTTGTGAAGATTTTTTGGAGCTTTGACTTGCCTTGCTGTTCAGTCGCTCAGTCCTGTCCAACTCTTTGCAACCCCATGGACTGCAGCATGCCGGGCTTCTTTGTCTTTCACCATCTCCCAGAATTTGCTCAAACTCATGTCCATTGAGTCGGTGATGCTATCTAACCATCTCATCCTCTGTCACCCTCTTCTCCTGCCTTCAATCTTTCCCAGCATCAGGGTCGTTTCCAATGAGTCGGCTCTTTGTATCAGATGCCCAAAGTGCTGGAGCTTCAACTTCAGCATCAGTCCTTCCAATGAGTATTCAAGGCTGATTTCTTTTAGGATTGACTGGTTTGATCTCCTTGCTGTCCAAGGAATTCTCAAGAGTCTTCTCCAACACCACAGTTCAAAAGCATCAATTCTTTGGAGGTCAGCTTTCTTTATGGTCCAACTCTCATATCCATAATTGACTACTGGAAAAACCATAGCTTTGACTGTATGGACCTTTGTCGGCAACCCCAAAGAGACAAAGGTCCCTTGCAACTTTAGTTAAGAGGATCAGAGAGGCCCACCGAAGAAATGACACTTGAATAAAGACCACAAGGAGGCAAGGGAGGAACCATGTAAGGAACTGGGGAAGAGCATTTTAGGCAAAAGGAACAGTATATGCAAAGGCTGGAGGTTGGAGTGGGATTAGTGTGTTCAAGAAACAGGCTGAGCAGGAGGAGACAAGGGTACCGAGGTGATGGGAGCAGATCCCTGAGGGCCTTGTGGGCCTCAAGGAGGATTTGAACTTTTGCTCTGAGTGAAGTGGGAGGCACGGAGGGCTCTGAGCAAACAAGCCTGGAGACTTGATGCAGGTGCTTACAGGCGCCCTCTGGCGACTTTGGGAGGAACAGCTTGTGGAGGGAGAAGGTGGAATCTTGGAGATCCAGGAGGTGGCAAAGTTGTGGAGAAGGTGGGAACTGGGCAGATTCGGCAGATGCTGAAGATGGAGCTGGAAGGTGGGATGTGAAAGCTAGAGCGAGGCTGAGGACAAGACCTGGACTGGGAGCCTTAGAGACTGGAAGTGAGACATAGGGAGCCTGTGGGAGGGGCAGGTTTGGAGGAAGGGAGACCAGAGCTCTTAGGCCTTAATCAGCTCAAGATGCCCTGAGCCACCCACATGGAGCCATTAAAGGGACAGTTTTATGTCCGAGTCCAGAGCCCAGGTGATGTCAGGGCAGGAGGGACATAGATGGTGAGACCTGGGCTGCGGAAGCCAAGTGCAAGGAGTGGAGCCCATTTCTCAACTGGGAAAGAGGTCTTTTTTTAAAAAAATTTTACCCCCCTGACCCCTCCCTCCAACTCTGGCAACCACCAACGTGTTCCCTGTATCTGTGAGTTCAATTTTTAAAAATTTTAACCTATCATCTATCTATATGTGACCTTCTGCATGGCTTGTGGGATCTCAGTTCCCAACCAGGGGTTGAACCCCAGGCCACAGCACTGAAAGCGCTGAGTTCTAACTCCTGGTCCACCAGGGAACCCCTTTGTTTTATTTTAGACTCCACATATAAGTGAGATCATGTACTATTTGTCTTTATCTGGCTGACTTATTTCACTTAGCACAGTGCCTTTAAGGTCCTTCTGTGTGCGTGCTAAGTCACTTCAGTTGTGTCCAACTCTTTGTGACCCCATGGACTGTAGCCTGCCAGGTTCCTCTGTCCATGGGATTCTCCAAGCAAGAATACCAGAGTGGGTTGCCATTTCCTCCTCCAGGGGATCTTCCTAGCCCAGGATTGAACCCACGTCTCCTGTGGCTCCTGCACTGCAAGCAGATTCTTTACCATTGAACCACTGGGGAAACCCTAAGGTCCTTCTATATTGTCCCAAACGGCAAGATTCCTTTTGTACAGATGAATAATATTTCATTCTATAATTATATTTACCACATCTTATCCATTCATCCATCAGTGGACACTTAGGTTGCTTTGTGTCTTGACTCTTGTTAAATAATGCTGCAATGAACATGTGGTGCAGATGTCTTTTCGAGTTAGCATTTTGGTTTCCTTCAGAGAAATATCCAGAAATGGAATTGCTGTATCATATAGTCATTCTATTTTTAGTTTTTTGAGGAAGTGCCATGCTTTTTTCCATAGTGATTTCACCCATTTACATTCTCAACAACAGTGCACGAAGGTTCCGTTTTCTCCACATCCTCGCCTACACTTATCTCTTGCATTCTTTTTTTCTTTTGGTCACTCCACTCAGCAAGGCATGCAGGATCTTAGTTCCCCCAACCAGTGATCGAACCTGTGCCTCCTGCAGTGGAAGCGCAGAGTCCTAACCACTGGACTGCCAGTGAAGTCCCTTTCTTGTCTTTTTGATGCTTGCCATTCTGACTGATTTAAGGTGGTATCTCATTGTGGTTTTGATTTGCATTTTTCTAAGGATTAGTGAGGTTTCCCCAGTGGCTCAGCAGTAAAGAATCTGCCTGCAATGCAGGAGCCACAGGACACACGGGTTCGATCTCTGGGTTGGGAAGATCCCCTGGAGGAGAGCACAGCAACCCACTCCAGTATTTTTTCTTTTTTTGCCTGGAGAATCCCATGGACTCTCATGCCAGAGGAGCCTGGCAGGCTATAGTCCATAGGGTCACAAAGAGTCAGACGCGACTGAAGTGACTGAGCATGCACACTTGCAAAGATTAGTGATGATGAGCATCTTTTCATGTACCCATTGGACATCTGAGAGAAGTCTTGATTCAGGGACTGCATGACTGAACGGCTGACCAACAAGTCATGGCTGAATGACTTTCCCAAGGTTGTATAAGAAGGTATTTGGCAGGATGAGAATCTGGGGGGTCCTACCTTCCAGCTGGTGCTCTTGCCACTGCTCCAAGAACAGGTCTTAGGGAAGAATAGCACGTGGTTGGAGCCACCCCAGCCTTACATTTCCCATTTCCCCACAGGTCCAGGAGCTGCAGGATTCCCTGCTGAGGCTGGAGCCCTTTCCACCTCCTTCGTGTGACCAAGCAGGTGGCTCAGGTAGTGGTTCCAGCAGCTCTGGGGCTGATGGAGAGACCTGGGGCTCACAGGTGAGTGTGTGAAGCTAAAAACCGTGGTCTGTTTCAGATCCTTAGGGTTTGGGGCCATGAGACTCAAATCCTGGTCATGTGATCCAATAGCTTCAGGGATTGGAAAAGGCCTAAACCCATGATGCTAGTCTCTCAATGACAATTCTGGGTGAATCAAGTCACCTCTTTTTGACAGGATCCCTTCTCCCGGGCTCATCCCCTGCTCCGGCGCCTGCAGAGTGATTCCAGCACCCAGATGCTTGGGTCTCTCCCAACCCAGCCCCTTGCTCCTGAGATGCACATCATGGAAGCCCAGACGGAGCAACTCCGAGGGTAAGAGTGACAAATGCTGAGCTCATAAGGGCACTGGTGCCTCCCAGCTGGGACATAAAGCCAGGAGTCTGGAGCTGGAGTGGGGGTGGGGTGGGGAGGGGTGGAAATCAATGGTGTCCTAACTACCCTTCAAAGTCACTCACTTTTCCCTTTTTCCCACCTCCGGAGGCAGGAACATTGAGAAGCTCAAATGCTTCAACCGCCTGCTGTCAGCTGTGCTCCAGGAGTACAAGGGCCGGTGTGAGGGCCTCAGCATGCAGCTAGGCCAGCGGGAGGCAGAGGCCACTGCACTGCGTCTAGCCTTGCAGTATAGGTCAGTGCACCCCACCCATGATTCACTGCCTGGGAAGGAAATAGACATCCTCAGAGGATAGTCCTAATCCCCAGGGAGAGACGGAGCCCTCTCAGAAAAGTATTTGCCCTTGCCGTGGAAATTAATTTAAGGCAATTTTCGTCCAAGAGTGCTGAAGGAATTTACAAACTCCCAGAGTTGGGGTTAGGAGAAAAAGTGAGGGATCCAGGAGCAAGTGGGGATGTCACTTACATAGCAAGATGGGTATGCTGGAGTGCTCAGAACTGCTGTCCCACAGTGAACACTGTGAGGAGGCATATGGAGCCTTACTCACTCTCCGGGAGGCAGACTCAGGAGCTGGAAAAGAAGCCTTCATGGATGACTTGGAGGCAGCTGAGAAGGAAGCTCAGAGGCTCCTGGTCCAAGAGAAGGCTGCCATGGATGGAGTGATACTGCAGGATCCATATCCAAGGTACCCTTGGGAGCCCTGGGGACTGGGTGGGCCAGTGAGTGGGGCTCTGGTTGCAGGATGGGGCTCCCAGAACTGGCCCTATATTGGGGGTTGGTGTGGCTCCTATGGTTGGCATTAGGCCTGCTGGAGTTGGATGGTTTCTACTCAGCAAAGTTGACATGGTGGTGACAGCCATTGGGGTTTGTATAGGACCCACCAGGGTGGCATGAAGATGGATGGTGGTGCCAGTCATTAGGTGGCATGAGGGTGCTTAATGGGGTTGGCATGATGCTGGTACCCATAGGGGTTGTCATAATGCTGCGTAACAGGGTTGGCAGGTTGAACAATGGTGCTCATTGAGTTGGTATGATGGCTTCCTCATGATGGTGTGAGTGACTGTGCCCATTGGCATGGTGGTGTTCATTCATTATTCATCACTGATGAATGATCATCAGTGGGCTGAGGTTGCCCATTTGCGTTTACATTATGGTGCTCACTGTGTTAGTTTGACCATGCCTACCACAGATGGCATAGGAAGGAACCATCACGGTCAGTAAGATGGAACATGACAAAGCCCACCAGGATTGCCATGATGTTAGCACAACCATGCTGACCAGTGTTGACACAGGCCTCTTCTGTTTCCTATAGTCCCGAAGGCAGCAGTGTGGATAGGCCCACGTCACAGGAGGTGGCTACCCAGCTCCAGGGCTATGTTCAGCGTCTCCAGGAACGCCGAGCTCTGGTGAAGATTCCCCCTGAGCCTGGCTCCACCTGGGCGCCCATATCTACCGTGCCCCATGCAGAAGCCATGGTGCAGGCCATTCTGGGGACCCAGGCTGGCCCAGCCCTGCCCCGGTTGGAGAAGATGCAGATCCAGCAGGACCTGGCAGCCACACGGGTACACACGGGCTGTGGTCACTGTGTCAGTCTTTCCTGGTGGGACCAAATCCTTTGCTGAGTCTGAGTGAGATGCAATTAGGGGACCAGGTAGTAAGGGAGAGTTTTGCTGGATATTGTTTGAAATTTGTAACCTGGCATGAAAGAGCTAGGGGCTTCTCTGGTGACTCAGGTGGTAAAGAATCCACCTGCCTATGCAGGAGACACGAGTTCAATCCATGGGTCGGGAAGATCCCCTGGAGAAGGGAATGGCACCCCACTCCAGTAGTCTGGCCTGGAGAATTGCATGGACAGAGGAGCCTGGTGGGCTACAGTTCATGGGGTTGCAAAAGAGTCAGACATGATTGAGCAGCTATCACACACATGAAAGAGCCGAGGTTCTGAATTTGGAGAAACTCCAGACACTACCATTGAGTTGCTACCTGACTTTGTCTAAGACACTTGCTCTCTCTGAATGGCTATTTCTACAGCTGTAGTTTTTATGGAAGGATATTTCCCATCATGCAAGATCAAGGTAAGGGTTAGGATTCTTGCCTGAGCAGCCCTCAGTGGGCACCTTCTAGAGGCTCAATTTTCTCAACAGTTGACCTTAAAGGCACAAATTTTCTACCCTCTCCTTGTCTCTCAGGAGACTCTGGCGGATCTGATGCTGCGGCTACAGCTGGTGCGGCGGGAAAAGCGGGCTCTGGAACTGCGGGAGGCTGCCCTCCGAGTCCAGGGCCCAGCCCATGTGCTCCTACTGGAGCAGCTGCGCTGGGAGCGGGCACAGCTTCGGACTGGTGGGGCCAATAGCAGTGGTGGAGACAGCAGCGGAGGTGGGAGCAGTGGAGATGAAGAGGAGTGGTCCCAGGTGAGTGACCCTGCCTTGACCTGGTAGGGATGGCAGTATACTACTGGATATGTGGTCCTGGTTAATCCCAGCCTTCTTGGAGCCTCAGTTTCTATTTCTGCACCAAAAAAGGAGTTGAATGGTAAAAATGCATGTGAAAGTTCACACTTGCGCCTCAGAGTTTCTTTCTTTGAGAGTATTGAGCCCAAAAAGCCCCAAGGGATTTAGTGTCTTCCACTCACACCTGTCCCTTCTACTTCCCACCCCCAGGCTATTCATACTCCCTGTTCCCCACTTCAACAACTCCAGGCCATGCTTCATATTTTCCTAAATTTTGGCTCCAGCTTACTTCCTAAGGCTTTCCTTCTTGCCCCTACTGTCTAATCATATCTATCCTCTGTTTAAAGCCTTAGAGGCTTCTGGAACTCTCCTTTGAATCATCTCTTCTACTTCCATGCCTATCTAAGTGCTACACCCCTGCTAGGAACACCAGTCACTTTCCTCTTTATCTAACCAAGCCCTTGACTTCCTACAGGTCTGAGCTCAGACATCACCTCCTCTAGGAAGTCCTCGTGAACTGCCTGAAAATGAGATCTCTTGTTATTTATTTCCCTTGTTAGGGAACAACTGTATCCTTATTGGGGTATCTCATAAGATTGGGGGCTCTGTGAGAGCAGGGACTGTAGCCACCACAGTCTGTGATGTCTTCAGTGTCCAGCTTGGGCTGAACACACTCTCAGCCTAGGTCAATGTCACAACCCTCCCTTCTGCCTCCCTCAGGGTCCTCCTGCTGTCCCTGGTGGCAGCAGGGGTATTGATGGAGGCCAAGTGAGCAAAGTGCAGGACCCAGAAGAACTGACCCAAGAACTGTCAGCATCACTCATTCGGTGTGTGCCTGGGTACTGTGCTGGGGTGTGTGTGGCCTGGGTGGGGGTAATATGTGAGAGCCCACTGGGGTGTTGCGTACAGTGGAGGACTGGGTGTATAGTTGTATTCACATGGAAACATCTTGGACAGGTGGGTGGGAGTGGGGAAGGCAGACAGGAGCAGCTATGTCTGTGAGTTCCTCTCTCTCCACCCTTGTACCAGGGCTCTGGGCCTGCAGGAGCAGCTGCAGTCCCTGCGGGAAGAGCTAGAAGAGGTGGCTCGGAAGGGACGAGCCAGACGTGCTCAGAGTACTGAGCTGATCAGTGATTTATGCAAAGCTCACAGGTGGGTCTCTCTGTGTAACCTCAGAGGCATCCCTGGCTCTCTTTGGGCCACAGCTTCCCCCCGTAAGGTGGGTGGCAGGTTCAATCCATTCCACACCTCCTCTTGTGCCTGACATGTGTCAGCCCCTGCTGAGTGATGCTGGGTCCCCCAGAAGACCCAATCTCAAAGACCTCCTCTCTGGGGCTGGGAGTACATAGCCCCTGTCTTGAGTGGAATGGGGGGCTGTTTCCTGGCTCAGCTTCTTTCCCCTTCCAGCACCTTGGTCATGGCCTTCCGAGGTGCCCACCGGAAGCAGGAAGAGCAACGGCGGAAGCTGGAGCAGCAGATGACACTGATGGAAGCCCGACAGGCAGAGGAGCTGGCAGTGCTAGAAGCCACCGCAAGGGCCCTGGGGAGGTCCAGACTTCCCTGCCCACCTTCCCGGCCTGGGGAGACCTTTCTCTAGGCCCTACTCTGGCCATGTCTGGACGTGCCAGATAGTTGTGACAGGTCACATCATAAACTGTTCTGGAGTGACATTATGTCATGTGGCATGACTTTGCATGTTGAGGCATGTTCTGTGTGATGGAGGCTGATATACCTGAGTGTCTGGGGTTTGATCGGGAGGGGGCTGGCATTTGAGAAAGACTCAGTATCTTTGGTCTGACACCATGTGGCATGCAGAGAGACATGTCAGAAGGGTCATGGCAGAAGCAACTTGGGCTATGGAGACAGAATTCCCATGACTGGCTGGGGGCATTCAGGTTCAGTGAGGTTACATAGCCAGAGCTGAAATTCCAACCCTTATCTGTCTCCAGAAGCCCAGCAAAGTGTCCACTGGGGTAGGGCACACTTTCCCCTGCCCAGCCGCTTCCCAAGGAAATGCTAGGTTTGGTCTGAAGGATGTTCCCAAGAGGAAGATACCCATAACCCAGAAGGAAGACTGAGGCCTGAACAGTTCAGCACGTGGAACATTAGCTGGAAGAGCATTGCTCCCCGAGTGGACAGAGTTGAAAGGGGGAATCAAAGGTGGCCTTAGAATCTGCAATCAAAGAATGTGGAGCTAAGGTAAAGGGCTTTAGGGTGGTGAGCAAAGGGAAGAAACTCTGCAAGTGAGAACTCAGGGGGGTTATACAGCTGTTGTTGAGGAACTCAGGTTTGCTAACGGTGGGCAAAGAAGTACACTGCCCTAGAGGGTCTGGATGGCTCCTGGCCAGTCTGAGAATTTGCCAGTTTCACCTGCAGAAGATGGGAGCTCTGGGAGGTGCCAGTGTCAGATTAAGAGCAGGCAAGTGATTAGCATCTTATTTACATAGGCCACGCCCCTTGCCCTTCCACCGGAGTCCGGCAGAGTTGGGAAAAGGGGGTTAGGCTCGACCCAGCCGCCCCGGATTAGTGGCCAGCTGTCCCCTCCTGGGTGGTAGCTGAAATTCAAGACCCAGATTAGATAGATTTTCATTCCCAGCCTGGGGAGGGTGAGGTTTCGGTGGGGGGGGGTGGATTCCAGGCAGCACCTGTGCAGGTGTGCGCGGCGCGGCTGCGCGGCAGGGCAAGGCTGACCTGAGGTCGGAGCTCTTCAGCCGCCGAGACTCAACCTGGTCCTCCGGATCCACAGGCGCCTCGGGCCAGCGCTGGGGGCTGATGACCTTTGAACCATGAGCACAAACTCCGGACCGAGGCAGGCTTTGCAGAAAGCAAGGAAACTCGGGCGGGCAAGGTCGCCCGTAGCCCGGCAGAGAACCCGACTGTACGACCCTCTTGTCCGTCTCCCTCCCTAAGAGTCTAAGAGTGACCTTAGCCCCGAGTCTCACTAGGTGGCCGGTGGCGGGGTGGCGGGGAGGGGGGGTGGTGGAGGGGGGTGCCGAGAAGAGACAAGGTCACCTGTTGGAAGGTGGGGAAGGAGTTCGCGTCGGCGGTGGGGGCGGGAGCTGAGGTCCCCGTTGGGGGGCGGGGGCAGGTTCCCAGGCCACAGGGAGCCGGGTCTTGCTGTTCCCACGGGTGCCCCGCAGCAGATGGGCCCAGGCCTCTTTGTCCCTGGTTGCCGCCTCTGCAAGGTCAAATGTCACCGCGGGGCCGCGGGCAGGGGTCATGTGGGCGGGGCCAGACCTCAGCACTACCCCCCCACCCGGGCCTCCAGGGGCTGTGGGGGCGATAGAGCTCCTGGGCGGAGGAGGGGCGGCCCCACGAAAGGTTGGATCACCTCGAGGTTCCGGGATTTGTGGCAGACCTTCTTCCAGTCTCCCACCGGACCCCTCCCCTAGGCTTGTGTCCCTCAAACTCCGGTTCTCTGTCCCCTCCCTTCTCCAGCCCCCCTCTGACTCCTTGAGCCTTCTCTTCTTTACAAGTCTCTGGCTCTCAACTCTGCGACACCCACCTCCACGTCTCCCCCCATCAAGGATCCTAGAAAGTTCAGACCAGGGACCTAGGACACCCATTGTCACCCCAAATACCCAGCTAGCGCCCCCTTTTCCCAGGCGGCAGAACCAAAGGGTCCTCTCTCTCTTTTTTTTTTTTTAAATTTATTTGGCTGCCCCGGGTCTTGGTTGCTGCATGCGAGATCTTTACTTGGGACATCTGAGATATTCCCTGACCAGGGATCGACCCCATGTCCCCTGCAGTGGCAGCACGAAGCCCTAACCACTGGACTGCCAGGACCTAAAGGGTCCTCTTTGGCCATTCAAGCCCAACGCAGGTTATGGGGCAGAGAACTCCACTCTAGTCAGACCCTTGGAAAGTCCTTCCTCCTGTCTAACCCTAGTGCTTCTTGCTTTCTGTACTTGCTAAACACCGCCCCCCCCCCCCATACCCAGCCACACCCTCCCCAGGAGGCCCAGAGGCCCGGGCTGGGCATCTATTGCCTGGGCTCTCCAGAACCTTGGTATCCTCTTAACTGCTGCAAGATCTCCAAACATCTCCAGCCCTCGCCAGGGAGGATGCCCCTCAGACGTCAACTGGAGAGGGGGATGGTTTTTCTCAAGGACCCTTCCTGAGAGAGGAGGGTGTAAGAGCCGGTGGGGGCAGAAGACCCTTCTCTCCTGCCTGCAGTCCTCAGAGTGTCCAGCTCAGCCCAGGGCAGGGCGGGAGATAAGGCCTGGACCTTCAGGACTCCAAGGTGAAAGGTCACTGCAGGAAGGGCTTTTCCAGCCGGTTAAAGGTTAACAGGCTCAGAAGCAGAGGCTCAGGCTTCTTTGCCCAGGGCGGCCAGGAGAGCATACAAAGGGTGTTTAATATATGCTGGCTGCCCCAACCCTGGGTTTTGGGGGCAGTGACATGGAGGCAGAGCAGCAGCTGGGAGACTCTGGGGAGCCTGGAAGAGACATCTGTAGTCCAGTCGGCCCCTGGTCAAGCTCTTTCTGTGAAACACAGAAAGAAAAGGAAATTAAAGAGGAAAGGGGGCAGGCCCCCGGCAGGGGTGGTGAGCATTCCCGTCGCCTCCAGCCTCGCTGGGCGGGTGGCCGCCCTGCCCCCAGACGCCTGAAATTCTGGAGAGGGGCCCCCTGACCTCGCGCCCCTGCAGGCCGCAGACCACAACATCCCTTCCCCCCCGGAGATTCCGAACACCAGGTGTTAGCCCAAGCAGAGAAAGGGTGGGGTGGGGGTCGGACGCCGCGACTTTCTGGAAGAGGAAGCAAACACAATCCATCAAGCAACTGTGCAAAGAAATGCCCCAGGGTGTGTGTGTGTGGTGTGTGTGTGTGTGTGTGTGTACTGCGCAGGGGCGTGCCCCCCGGTGCAACCGGCCCCCCATTATTGCTTCTGCCGGGAATGCAAGGGGGTGGTGCCGAGGGGCGCCTCGAGGGCGGTTGAGCTACACAACTTCCAAGGCCGGAGGTGGAGGGGAGGGCCTTAGAGAGACATCTTGGCGAGGCTGCGGAAGGGCAGAGGGCAGCAGTGGCCCAGGCTCCCGCCGCGGCCCGGCAGGGGTTAAGGCTGGAGCCGGGCGAGGACGGGGGTGGGAGTGGGGTGAGCGAGGGAGGAGGAGGGAGGAGGGTCAGGCCTTGCGGCCCCGCGCTCCGCCCTAGCCCCTCCCGCCGGCCCGGGCGCCGGGCGCCGCGCACGGCCACCCATGTCCTTATAAGGGCGGCCGTCGCCGGGGCAACGAGCGCCCGCCCCCAGCCCGCGGCGCGCGCCCCTGCCCCCGCCCCCGCCCCCCGCCCGCCCCGCGAATGGAACGTTGTGTGTCAAACCGGCCGCAGCGCGAGGCCGGCGCGCGGGGTCGGCGGCGAGAGCGAGGCTCGGGCTCAGGCACAGGCCCAGGCCGGGCGGGCGCGGCCGCAGCGGGGGCGACAGCTCGGGAAGCGCCGGCCTGCGGTCCTGCAGGCCCCGAGCGGCCGCCGGGGGCCCTGGGGGACTCAGGGGGTGCGGTGACCGGCCCCGGCGCACGCCCGCCGCCCCTCCCCCCCGCCGCGGGCGGCCGCGCAACTTGCGGCCAAACTTTCCCCCCGGCCTCCCGCGCTCGGATGGCAGCCCGCTAAGTTGGCCGCAGCCCTTGGCCGAGCGGCGGCCAGGCCGGAGGGCACCCCCTGCGCTGCCTGGGCCGGGCCATGGCCCGAGCTCCCCCGCCGGGGCCCCAGGGCGGCGGGGCGCGAGTCCCCGGGGCCCCCGGCCAGCACCTCTAGCGCGCCCCCCCGGTCCGGGGCCCGGCCCCGCGCACGCGTGGGAAAGTTGACCTGGAACCGGCCCGACCAGTTCCGCCCGGGCGCGCGGACCGGCCGCAGGAAGTTGCTGCAAAACTTTTTTGGGGGGTGCAACCGGGTGACCCCCGCGCACCGGGACCGGATGCGCGCCGGTTAGGGTCCCCCGGGCCGAGAGGGGTGCCCCGAGGGAGAAACGCGGAGGGGGCGCCCCGGCCCCGCTGCCCGGGGGCTATGGCCATGGTGACCGGCGGCTGGGGCGGCCCCGGGGGCGGCGGCGACACGAATGGCGTGGACAAGGCTGGCGGCTACCCGCGCGCGGCGGAGGAAGACTCGGCCTCACCCCCCGGTGCCGCCAGCGACGCTGAGCCAGGCGATGAGGAGCGGCCGGGGCTGCAGGTGGACTGCGTGGTGTGCGGGGACAAGTCGAGCGGCAAGCACTACGGCGTCTTCACCTGCGAGGGCTGCAAGAGCTTCTTCAAGCGGAGCATCCGCCGCAACCTCAGCTACACCTGCCGGTGAGCCCCCTCTAAGCGCACCGCCGGCGGCACCCGGGCCGGGCCTCTGACCTGCTCGGTCACCTTGGGCCTGGCGCTGACCTTCTCTGGGTCTCTACTCCCCGTCTGAGATTGGGGCACAGGTCCCTCGCCCCCTCTCCAACACATTCCTGGGATTGTGTATACAGTCGGCGCTGTATCGGTGCAGGTCCCCCCCCATCAGGTGGTCCCTGGCGGCTTCCGCCCCAGTTACTCGCTCCTCCTCCCTCCCTTCTTTTTCTCCGGAGAGGGGTCAGCTCTGCGCGGCGAGGGGTTGGGGTGCTGTCAGGAGTGGGTCCCTAATCCCAGAGCATCCCTTCCCTTGGGAATCTCGGCGCGCCGGGGACCGGGTGGGAATCGAACGTGGAACTTGGACTGTGGAGCTCACAGCGTCCGGGGGCCATTGTCTGCGGCCGCGCGGATCGATACGGCGCGCCCTTGGGGTCAAATATCACTTCCAAAGTCGCCCTGACTACTGAGGCGGCGGCTGGAGCGAAACTAGGTGGCATAGGGCGGCTTCCTTCGCATGGGGCGCGGGGGGGGGGCGCTTCTGCTGTGGGGGGTTGGGCCTGCCTGTCTGGGGGAACCCCCCTGGGCGCTCTCTGGGCCCTGGGTCACCGGAAACTGCTGCGAGAGGTCCGAGGTGGCGGCTGGATTTAACCGCATCTTGGCTACTCCAGCCCCTCAACCCCCTCTACGCCCCACAAGCTAGGAGTAGGTGCAGAACTGGGATCCTGGAAAATCCCTGAAACTTTTGTCGATTCTGAGACTGTGTGGGGATGAATGTTTCCAAGAAGCAGCCCTGGGTTGTCCTAGGTTGGAGTCCCCACTGACCCGGGGTGACTTCGCTAGCTTTTCTGGTTCCCGCCGGGGCATTAGGTCTAGGGGAGAAGCTGCTGGCACTGGGTGTCCAGTCCAGGACCCCCCTTCCCCACCACTTTTTGCTGAGTCCCCTTTTCCTCCGTTGACAAACCCCTACTCTGCATCCTCCAGGAACATGCTTGGGCTCTGCAGAGCCAGTTTGGGGGGTCCCATTTTCCACATGGGCAAAACTAAGGCCCAGAAAGCTCTTGGCACCTGCCCTGGGTCACCCAGGGAGAGACCCTGCTCACTTCGGGCTTAGCAAGGGAACTGTGGGGTTGGGAAGGTGGGGGCGCCAGGCAAGTCTGGGTCAAGACCTCCCCAGGGGGAGCTGCTGATGGAGGGCTTGTTGGCAGGACCACTGGTGGGGTCCTGGGTACCTGAAGCAGAAATTTGGCCCCAGATCTGCCCTGTTGGGGGTAGCTCTGTATGGTGCGGAGCTGGCTTACTCCCTCCTCCAATGCTAACTGGGCCACCAGACTTTGGCCTCATTCTTGCTGCTGGAATAACTGTGTGCTCTCTGGCCGGGTCTTTAGGGAGGGCAGGGGAAGGGCTCAGGTGGTTTGGGGGTCCCAGAGGCTCCCTTAGAGTGGGAGCACCAAGGCTAGGGAGAGGGGCCTGGTTTGGCGCTGGCAGGTTCTTCAGAACGTCTGTGTTGTGTGACCGGGAGAAGTCACTGCTCTCTGAGCCTCAGGTTGAATCAACAAAGACCCCTCAGGGCCTGACTTGGGTGGTTTGACGCCAGCACCCTAGAAAAGACCCCAGTTCCAAGCCCAGCCTTCTCCCAGTTTGAGGGAGACACAGTGAGACACAGGTGTCCCAGTCTGTGGGATCCGGGTTGGGCCAGAGGGAGGGATGGTCTGGGGTCCCAGGAGGGAACAAGGAGCTCTGCCTGAGGGTCAGAGAGGAAGGCCACAGGAGGTGGACCTTGAAACATGAGGGGTTTAGCAGGTAGAAGCGAAGGGCACTCCTGCAGAGAGTGTGGCTCCAGCAAACACTCAGTGGCAGGATTGGGCATCAGTGATGTAAGGTGAGACCACCCAGGCATGGAAGAAGTTAGAGCCAAGTGGGTCAGAAATTCTGGAGTGAAAGTAATGGGGAACCATGGAAGAAGGTGTGTGAGCAAAAGAGGGCGATGGTCAAATTGGACTGAAAGCCAGAAGCCCAGGGAGAAGGCAGAGTTGGATTGTGGGGTCTGGCAAAGCATGTGCTGTTTAGGTGGGATAACAGGTAGAACTTACTGTTTCCCCATCTGGAGGGACAGAAGATCTGTCCTGACTCTACAACTGAGGAAGCTGAGGCAGAAGGTTCAGGGCCTCCCCTCAAGTCTGGGGAACCCGAGCCAGGCCCCTGCCTGCCCGCCCCAGGCCTGGCTGTTTCCACCTGGCTGCCCAGGACCCTCCCACTGCCTGCCTGCTGGGCTTTGTTCTGGTTCTGCCTGAGCTCCCTTTGCCCTAGTAGGGCCTCTTCCTGGGGGCTTGGGGGCTGGTGCTGCAGGACGCAGAGGCCCCCTGGAGCCTCACCTCTCCAAAATTGGCCACTGGGACTCCCAGGTGGGGCTCAAGTCTTGACACCCTCCCCCACCCCCACTCCCAATTTTTTCCAGAATGAGTGCATCCCATATAGAATTGGCCTCTGGCCTCCCAATTCCAGATGAGGAAACCAAGGCTCAGTGGAGAAGTGGCTGCCCAAGGGTCGCGCCTTGGGTGTTCGTAGCTAGGACGTGTTTGATTTTTTAACTTCATTAAGTATTTGTCTTCCTTTGTGACTGGCTCTAAGTACCCTATTGGTGCCCAGCCCTCGGCTTGGGCCTCAAAAGGCTCAGAAAAGAGAGATTTGGAGGGAACATAGAGCAGGGGCCAAGGGGAAAAAGGGCGCTGGGGACACTGGAAGAACAAAGGCCTGAACCTTCCAACTTGCAACTGACCTTGGATGGAACTCATTGCTTCAGAGGGCAGGGCCACATGTCCCATCCCTGGAAGAGGCACCAACAATCCCCGAGGACCACTTGGAGGAAACTTCTTGGGCCCGGTTAGGTGTTGGATGGTCTTTCTAGAGGAGGGGTTTGACATCTTAGAGGGGTACAGGAGTTCATTCATTCATTCATTCGTTTGTTCATACATTGATGATGTACATACATTGATTGTTCATACACTGCCTTGTGTCAGGCAGTAATGTTGGGGCCCCATGGTACTGTGACCCCATAGAGTACTGGCCTGGGTTCTAGTCTCTTAGTCAATTCACAAAGTCTTGCTTGGTGACCATGTTCCTTCTCTGCTCTCACAGTGCCCTGGGGACAAAGACCCTGTCCCCTGGCCTGACAAGGACCAAGTAAAATGAAACTGGAAAACTTCTGGCTGTCATTGTCATTCTGCCAGGAACTGCCTCTGGTCACCTGGGGAAGTTATATTCATCCTTCAAAACCCAGTTCCAACATAACCCTCCCTGGCATGCTAATCCACTTTGCCACAGACTTCTCTTCATCTGTCTCCATTCCCCCAAATTGTCCTTTCCTCTTTGCACACCCTTTGTGCCACTTTAGGGTCACCTGCCCAGCCCAGGTTGTTGGTAGGGATGGGGGGTGGGCCTGGTGGTTCCCAGGTGCAACCTTCTAAGACGTCTCACAAGGTGGCTCCCAGGCCAGAATGTAGGTGTCATGGTGACCCCCTTGGTGACCTCAGCATGCCCACAGGTCCAACCGTGACTGCCAGATCGACCAGCATCACAGGAACCAGTGCCAATACTGCCGCCTCAAGAAGTGCTTCCGGGTGGGCATGAGGAAGGAAGGTGAGTACCTGCTGGGGTGGGTCAGCGGGGGGTGAACAAGTGGCCTCCCCTTTGCTCCCTCTCTTGGGGTCTGGGAGCCATGGAGGGCGGGGTCTGGCGCCTGCTAACCTTGTTACCACCGATCCTGAGATCCCGTGGGCCTGGATCTGGCCTTGGGCTGGAGGAATCCAATTATCTGTGGCTGCCTGGTGGCTGAGGCAGAACTGGGCTGCAAGGGGCTCCCCAACTCCGGCCCATGTTAGAACCTTTCTCCCCACCACCTCTCCCAACCCGGCCTCCGGGGCAGGGAACCTGAAGTTAACCCTGGTAACCCTCTGCCCTCTAGCCTGGCTACCACTTTGTGAACAATGATGTACTTTTTTTTTTTTCTGATTTGCTTTCCCTCCACCCTCTGCCTTGTGTTTGCCCAAGGCAGGAACTCACCCGACTAAGGCAAAGGGCAGGTCACCCTTCCGCCTGACCGGGGGTGCTGGGAGCCAGAGGGAGGCCCAGCCTCTTGTCCTTGCCCTGGGGACTTGGGTGGATCCGCGCAGAGCAGCTAGATCTAGAACGCCACCGATCACTCTTAGAATTCAGGTGGAACCTGTAGACTTCTACATGAAACACTGGGCTGGGGAGCAGAATCCAGCCCATTTCAATGACGGCCCCGAGGCTGGACTTTGTGTCTCTGCCTGGACTCTTAATGAGCCAGGCTGGCAGTTCTTCCCTGTGTCTAAAAGCTGAGTTTCTCCTGCTCTACTGTTGGTTTCTTCTCTGCTGAGCCTCTGTGAAAGAAACTGGGAACAGCTGCTCAGAGTCTTTTTTTCTCTAAAGATCATCTGATCACTCTCTTTGGTCATGTGAAGTTGGGGGTGACTGTCCGTACCCCCACTCCCGCAACCTGGATTTTGTCTCCACTTGTGGATTTGACCTAAAATCCACATCAAATCCAGGCTTCAGATCTTCAAAGTCTCGAGGTGGAAATAATAATCTCAGATCATGACCCAAACACAGCCCTATCTCATGGCCTTTGCACAGGTGGTTCCCTCTGTCTGGAACACCTCCCCCAGACACCTACATGGCTTCCTCCCTCACCTTCTTTTAAGATTTGCTGAAACATCACCTCCTCCGAGAAGCCCTCCTGATTACCCTTTGCAACCCCTTTATTCAGGCCATCTATCTTGCTTTATAATTTGCTTGCTCCTCCATCAGAATGTCTGCTCCTCAAGGTCAGAAACTTTTGTCTGTCTTGTTTTCTGACACATCCCCAGGGCCTACACCAGGTTCTAAAACAGAAGGTGCTTAATGTTTCTTGGTTTGAGTTACTATCCATTTAGCTCTTACTGTGAGACCCTGGTTCGATTCCTGGGTTGGGAATATCTGCTGGAGAAGGGATAGGCTACCCATTCCAGTACTCTTGGGCTTCCCTTGTGGCTCAGCTGGTAGAGAATCCACCTGCAATGTGGGAGAACTGGGTTCGATCTCTGAGTTGGGAAGACCCCCTGGAGAAGGGAAAGGCTACCCACTCTAGTATTCTGGCCTGGAGAAGTCCATGGACTGTGTAGTCCATGGGGTCCCAAAGAGTCGGACAGGACTGAGCTACTTTCACTTTCTTTCTTTTTTTTTTAGTTCTACCAGTTTATTGCTACCAACCCATCTCCCTCCACCCTCATGCACGCATGCTCAGTCATGTAACCCCATGGACTGCAGCCCACCGGGCTCCTCTGTCCATGGACTTTTCCAGGCAAGAATACTGGCGTGGGTTGCCATTTCCTTCTCTACACTTTCACTTGCATGTGCCAAAAGCTATTCCAAGCCAGTTAAATACATTCTCACTTAATTCAGTGGTTGGTGTTATTGTCATGATTATTATCAACTGCATACTTTTATGGGTGGGGAAAGAGTACAGAGAGCAATCTAATTGTGGTTGGGATTTGAACCCACACAGATTGAGGTGACTTAGCAGCAGCAGCAGTAGCAGCAGTCTGGGCTTAATGGGGAGGAAGAGCTGGGGAAGGGGTTCTCAGGAAGCAGGAACAGCAAATGCAAAGACCCTGAGGTGTCTGGGTGATGGATGAATGATGGCAGTGGGCTTTAGACCAAGTGAGCCAGAGGTTGATTGGGATTTATTGTCGGCCCTCAACCCAGCTACACCCATTTGACTGACAGAGGCTCCTGAGACTTCAAATCACATGGGATAAAGCTTGAACCCTGCTTCCCTGATCAGCTCTGCTAGCCCTCAGCCCCCACTTGCGTCCCTCTCCTGCTCTGCTCCATGGTGGGTTGACCAGAAGTTCATGGAGGTGATGAGACCAGGCATGCCACCTCATTAAAGCTCATTAATTAGTCTCTGCTGGGCACCCAGCCCAGTCAGCCCCTCCACCCCACCCACTGTGGCATAGGCCAGGCTGGCATGCAGCCACCCTTCCTCCTTGCACCTCAGCTTTCCTCTTCTCACCTACCTGATCCCTGGGGGCACTGGCCAAGGCCAGCAATTGGTCCTCCCCCATCACAGGCAAAGCTACTGATGGAATCTCATGTTTACTGAGCACCTGCTACTGACGGGGTTCAATCCCTGGGTCAGGATCCCCCTGGAGAAGGGGATGGCTACCCACTCCAGGATTCTTGTATGGAGAATCCCATGGACAGAGGAGCCTTACGGCCTATAGTCCGTGGAATCGCAAGGAGTCGGACATGACTGAGCGACTAACACTACTTTTTGCTAACAGTGACTTTTTGCTACTGACCAGGATTTCACTGGAGAAGGCAATGGCACCCCACTCCAGTACTCTTGCCTGGAAAATCCCATGGACGGAGGAGCCTAGTAGGCTACAGTCCATGGGGTCGCTAAGAGTCGGACACGACTGAGCGACTTCACTTTCACTTTACCCTTTCATGCACTGGAGAAGGAAATGGCAACCCACTCCAGTATTCTTGCCTGGAGAATCCCAGGGATGGCGGAGCCTGGTGGGCTGCCGTCTATGGGGTCGCACAGAGTCGGACACGACTGAAGCGACTTAGCAGCAGCAGCAGCAGCAGCAGCAGGATTTCACTCTTAACACTGAGGTCACTGCAGAGGCCCAGGCAGATGAGACCTGCTCTAGGGGGCCATGACCTGGAGGGTGGGGCTGGGAGGCAGGGAAATATCCTACTTCCGTAGGAGAGATCAGTGCCAGCCCCTACTAATCACTTGTTTGAGGGGTAGGCTGGCTACGTGCCCATGTCCTAGGAAGGTGCTTGGCCCCCCCTTAGACCCATTATCAGCTCTTAGACTCCTATGATTGACAGATGAGGACATGATTGACAGGTCTGGCTTCCCTGGCTGCAGAGGGGAGCTCACACATTCCAGAAGAGGAGGAGGGGGGTATGTGTGAATTAAATTAGCCCTCACCCAGTGGTCCCATTTCCACCTGAGACAGCACCCCCCCCCCCCACTTCCTAGTCTGATGGTGGCTGGACACGACCTCAGGCTGAGGGCACAGGGTGGAGCAAGGTGGGGCCTGCAAGACCTTGGCCTCTGTCCTCCCAACAAGCACTGTGCCCATGAGGTAGGGATTTTGGGTTCAGGGAAAGGCTGAGTTGGGGGGCTTGGAGGGGAGGGAATGAGTAACCCTCTGATAATTTTATCTCCAACCTTTCTTCCTCCCTACTTGCCCCACCCCATGACTCGGGGTACCCACTTTCCCCCTAATTCCTCCCCCACTTCCTCACACCCCACTCTCCCCTCTCTGGTTTCCCGTGCCCTCACTCCCCATCTCCTGATTCCTGCCCCCCTCCCCCGTCCCCTCTCCCCTCCTCCCTCTCCTGTACCTTCCGCATTTCTTGCGGGGCTGGCAATCTCCCTCCCCACCCCCCCATCTCTGTCTCCCCTTCACAGCGGTGCAGCGCGGCCGAATTCCGCACTCGCTACCCGGCACCGTGGCAGCCTCCTCGGGCAGCCCTCCTGGCTCTGCGCTGGCCGTGGCCGGCGGAGACCTCTTCCCGGGGCAGCCGGTGTCGGAGCTGATCGCGCAGCTGCTGCGTGCTGAGCCCTACCCCGCGGCGGCCGGGCGCTTCGGGGCAGGAGCCGCGGGCGCTTTCGGAGCCGGGAGCGGCGCTGCGGGCGCGGTGCTGGGCATCGACAATGTGTGCGAGCTGGCGGCGCGGCTGCTCTTCAGCACCGTGGAGTGGGCGCGCCACGCGCCCTTCTTCCCCGAGCTGCCGGTGGCCGACCAGGTGGCGCTGCTGCGCCTCAGTTGGAGCGAGCTCTTCGTGCTGAACGCGGCACAGGCGGCGCTGCCCCTGCACACGGCGCCGCTGCTGGCCGCCGCCGGCCTGCACGCCGCGCCCATGGCCGCTGAGCGTGCTGTGGCCTTCATGGACCAGGTGCGCGCCTTCCAGGAACAGGTGGACAAACTGGGCCGTTTGCAGGTCGACTCCGCGGAGTATGGCTGCCTCAAGGCCATTGCGCTCTTCACACCTGGTGAGACGCCCTGGAAGTGGGGGGCTCTGGCCGTGGGAGGAGCCAGGTGGGGTAGGGGAGAGACCTAGCTCCTGACTCTGACCCCCTTAGTCCTCCACTTCCTGATCTACAGCTAACCAGACTTGCGTCCCTGCATGCGCCTTTAGCGCTGCTGGGGGACAGTGGAGGAGGTGATGCAGGCGGTCTAACACCATGATGGCCCCACCCTCTGATCCCAGGCCTTCCTAAGAACTTTGATCCCTGTGGACCGCGACTCACGGCTCCACATCTTAAGGCCCCACATCTTAAGGCCCCACAGCCTCCCTCCCTGATTCTCAGGCTCCCCGAGACCCCCCACCCTTCACCCCCTCATCAAGGTGTTCATCGTGTTCAGTGGGCACTGACAGCAGAATGACAGGTGGGGGGCCGTGGGAGGGGAGGTCTGCCCACTTGGCTCTGTCCGCCACTTACTGATTTCTGTTCTCCCTAAACTCTGACCCTCAACTGCCAAATTAGGATGCTCCTCTTGTTACTGACCACTTATGGAGGACTGCCTTCCACTTATGAAAGGAAGGGGTGCTCTGACACCTGGTTCTGGGCTCTCCTGGGCCCTTCGTTCCCTAATTCCTAGGACCCTAGACCACTGACCCAGGGCTCCCAACCTGCCCCCAGGATGGCCTCCAGGAGCCACCCCCAGCTGAGCTGGATTGGGTAGGGGGTGTGGCGGAGGCATCTCAGTTCCTTCCTAGTCTTCAGTAACCCTCCCGCCGCCAAAGCCCTGCTTTATTCCAGGGAGTGGTGGCATAGCAGACTCTGCACTTTGCAAGGAGGTCCCACTAGGTGTCTCCTGGAACCAAGGATGCGGGAGCCAGAACCAGGCTACTCTGGGAGGTGGCTTTTATCCAATAATATGGCTTTGCCCCTCTTTTATTTACCCAGAATTTTCTCTGCCTGGGCATTCATAGGGCTCTCACCTGTCACCTTCGCTCACAAGGCAGGTCTATTTAGTGTGTCTGAATACCCTCTCTAGGCTTTGCTTTTCTTCCCAAGTCCCCTTGCCAGCCCCCTCTTCCCCTTGAGCTTTCTGTTTGGGATGTTTTCAGCCTCACCTCCTGGCGTGCAGAACTTCCCCAACCAGAGACTGAACCTGCAGCCCCTGCAGTGGAAGTACAGTCTTAACCACTAGACCATCAGGGAATTCCTTCCTCCTTAAGCTTGATTAGAACTTGTCACCCTGTTAAATGCCTTAGTCAGGGCCCCTCCACCCTTGAGACATCACTACCTGCACCCTGTGTCATCATCCTCAGATGAGGCCACCTTAGTATCTCTTGGGGACCAACACTGTCTTAGATATTAGACACCCCTATTTGTGCCCTAGGCCCCATCTCCCATCCCTCGAGTGCCCTCCTCTGTACCAACAGCCCTCAGTGGTGTCCCCCAGCCCCGGTCAGTCCTGGGGTCCTGTGTCCTCCTGCCACTTCTTCTGACCTTGCCCTTGTCCCTCAGATGCCTGTGGCCTCTCAGACCCAGCGCATGTGGAGAGCCTGCAGGAGAAGGCGCAGGTGGCCCTCACCGAGTACGTGCGGGCCCAGTACCCATCGCAGCCCCAGCGCTTTGGGCGCCTGCTGCTGCGGCTCCCTGCCTTGCGTGCTGTCCCCGCCTCCCTCATCTCCCAGCTGTTCTTCATGCGCCTGGTGGGCAAGACGCCCATCGAGACGCTGATCCGAGACATGCTGCTGTCAGGAAGTACCTTCAACTGGCCCTATGGCTCAGGCCAGTGACCAGACAGGGCCAGGTCTGCAGACCTCAAGGGACATGGATGCTCAGGCCTCCAGTGGGGGGCCTCCCCCGGACAGAGGACCCTGGCTTCCCTCCTCAGACTCCTATTTTTTAAAGACTGTGAAATGTTTGTCTTTTCTGTTTTCTAAATGATCATGAAACCAAAAAGAGACTGATTTGTCTAGACTCCAGTCAAGTCTTCCCCAGAAACCCTGATCAAGATGAGGGGTGAGACAGAGGGTCCAATCCCAGGACAGCCTTGTCCCTTGGTGCCCCAAGAATGAACTCATGGGGGTGTGGCTTCTCTGGTGTGATGGACAAAGTCCTGGTGTCTGGACTGGAGGGGCAGCTGCAGCCAGGCAGGGGTGATGAGTGCCAGACTGATCCTCTGGACACGTAATCCACGTTGGACACTACATGATGGATGAATCAAGGCCAATAATAAAGAAGTTTCCTACCTGCACAGTCTCCGTCATCTTAGTGGGGGGAGGGGTGACACAGAAGGCACCCTTCCATGGGGACCCACTCCCAGCCCAGCTGGAACGTCTACAACCTAACAACAGCCCTACTTGCTGGTTTTTTTAATTTGTGTGGGATAGTTTTGTGGGCAAACAGGCTGGAAGGGGAGGCCAGAGGTCAGCCAATGAGTTTGTAGGAGTTGGGCTGAGCAGATGGCTCAGGTTTGAATTTAGATTCTAGCCTATGAAAGTGAGCCTCATACATTGACACAAACCCTGGACTAAGCACTGTATTGTTTTCCTTTTTTTTTTTTTAGCTGCACCACACAGCTTATGAAATGTTAGTTCCCCGACCATGCCAAGGCCTAACCACTGGACTGGCAGGGAAGTCCCTTTGTTTTCTTTGGTCAACCCTTAATCAGGTTGTTTGGGCCCCAGTGTCCTTGGGAGAAATGTTTGGGGCTAGTTCTGTTACATGATCTCAGCCCAGATAGAGCCCTCCATTTCGCTGACCACAACGACTGGTTTAGGGACGGCATGTGGCCCAGAGCTGGCCAGTGAGATTCAATGGCAGGATTGGAAATGAGGATAAAGCAGAGCCAAAAAGGAGACCAATTTCCCAGGATACCTTTGGAGCCCCTGGATCAAGCCATATCTGAAACCCTTGGGTGTTTCCGTTCCATGAGCCCAGACTTCCCCTTTTGTGCCCGAGCCAGTTTAAATTTTTTTTTGTCACATGTAATTAAAAAAACTTTTAGAAATTGGCATTTAGAAGATGGAGACCTCTAAGGTCAGACCTTGAAATGTGGACTTAATTGAGGTGATATGGGGCGATGCAGGGCACCAGGGGGCTTGCCATCCTGGCCTCAGAAGGTTGTGGCCCAGTTCTGTAGTGGGAAAGGCATCTATGGAATTTATGCCAGGACTGTGGCTCTAGGGTAGGGGATGAGTAGAAAGGGCCCAGATGGTGGTGGTGGGTGGCACCTTTTGGCCCTGACTGAAGGCTTGTCAAGTGAAGACAAATTTATCAAACATGATCCTTTGGAAACAGGGAAGAACCTGGGTCTCACCCTGTAGGTTGGGCTAGGGCTTAGCCGTAAAGCAGCCTCAGCCCTCCAAAATGTTCCCCATTGGAACCCTAGTCTCCCCCATGTCCATCTCGGAGGACATCTGGGAAGATAGAAACGAATGAATGAAAGTGTCTTGGGTGTGCCCTGTCTCCAGAAGGGGACTGAGGTTGGAATGGGATGAAGCTCTCCCACTGGCAGCTGGGCTGGTTTCTGCCCTGGGTAGGTGTTTTCTGAGATGTTCTGTGCAAAAGTGAATGTCTGTCCACTCCAGCTGGGCTGGACAGCAATGCCCTGCTTCTCAGATTCACAGGACATCTGTGGACTGACCAAGACCATGGTGTCTGTCCTGCTTCCAGTCGGTCAGAGACTTGGATGCCTGTCCAGGCCTGATTGCTGAACTCCTCCAAAACCCAATCCTCTTCTGCAGGAAGAAGACATCTTGAACCTCCCTGGTTGTTAGGACACTCGTCAGGGTCCAGCCCTCTGTCCTTGCTCTATCACACTGGGCTCTCTTTCTGAGGACATGTGTGCCTTGAGGACCGATCCTGGGGCTGAGGCCTCTCTGTGACCCAGTGGCTGGCACTGCCTTCCTTGCCTGCAGCCTGCCTAACTGTCCCTGTCCTCTGGGAGGCCAAGGCTCAAAGAAAGCTCCTGGGCTACCATCATTGGGCTTCACATGGAGCCTGGTCCTACCTGTGCTCCATCCACACTACCCAGAGCCTGGCATGGGGTGGACATTAGGGAACCCTCCTGGCTGAGGAGGTAACACTAGCAGTTGGCCCCTCAGCTTCCTACTCTTGGAGACTTGGGGGCCATTTGAGACTCTTGGAGGACAGGGAGCCCCCTGGACAGACTGGGTTCACAGTCCACCCAGAGACCCTGGCCAAGTCCCTTTCTCAGATCCTTAATTCTTTTTTCCCTTGGGAAAATGGAAGAACAATTTTTTGGTGACAATGAGTGAAATCAGGAGTTTTAAGCGGCAGTTTTAAGGACAGTAGGTATTTAATAAATGTTTATTCCACTGGGATGGAGAGCAGGACCTGCTTCCAGGGGATGGACTGGGATGTGAGGTCTCCATGGAGGTCCTGCAGGAGGTTCTGGGAAGCCTTGCTGGAAGAGGGGCCATCAGATCTAGGCCTCAAAGGCGAAGGCATTTAAAATCAGGCATGGCTACCCCAGGTGGGGCAAAAGTAACAGCAAAGATCAGGAGGGAAGAGAAGGGCGGGCAGGGTAGGGCCCCCCACTCTGATGGTTCCCTGTTTGCCAGGACACTCAGAAGTATACAGAGCCCTCGCTGTCTCCTTGGTCGTCAAATTTCTGGATCTGTGTCTTGAGGTGCCTTAGTTTGCCCTTCAGGTAATGGCAGCGAGCCTGCTTGTCCAAGAAGCTGGGGTCCTGAGCAGGGCGACATCCAGGGAAGTCTTTGTGGCAGTCTGGCCTATGCCTCTCAAGCTGCTTGAACTTTTGTCTTTTTCTCTCTGAACCTCAGTTTTCTTTCTATGAAACTGGGCACAAGTGCCCAGCCTCATGGGAGTGTGAGTATGTGGACGGGGGGTGCAAAGGCCAGGCTGTAGGACTCAAGAGGCACGACTCACCATCTGCTTCTTCTCAAATTCCCTCCAGACACGGGCAGCAACATGGGCCTCCTTCTGCCAGGGGAGAAGGAAGCGGGTGCTCAGGGAGCACAGGACCCAAGGAGGGATGGGGAAACTGAGGTTCAGACAAGGTGGACCATGTCAAGAGCTGACCTTGGCCCATGTGATGTGGTGCCCGCCCAGCTTTGAGGAGGAAGCGGCCCAAAGATCTGAACCCATTGGGCTTCTGGAGGCCAGGCTTAGGCCACTTACAAGGGATGTAGGGTGAGGGTTTCCACTTGGGTGCTGACCTGGCTTCGGGGTCGGGGCAGTGAGTTCAGCAGGGCCTCCAGCTGCTGGAGCTTTGCCTGTGCAGAGTTCACCTCCTGCTGGAGCTCCAAGAACTCTGGGTACTGGTCCTGAAACACCGCAGCATAGCGGCTCCGATCCTTCTCAGTGCTCACTGGTGGGTACTTACTACCAGGTTGAAAGGGGGTCAGAGTATGAGTGGAAAGAACTCTTTTCCACAATCAGTGTAATTTGCTTTTCTTTGTCTCTGTTGGGCTCCCAGCCCCAAATGCCCTTCTTCTCTTTTTACTATTTGGTAAACTCTTACTCTTCCCTTGTAGCTCAGTTGGTAAAGAATCTGCCTACAATGCAGGAGACCCAGGTTCGATTTCTGGGTCAGGAAGACCCCCTGGAGAAGGAAATGGCAACCCACTCCAGTATTCTTGACTGGAGAATCCCATGGACAGAGGAGCCTGGCAGGGTACAGTCCATGGGGTCTCAAGAGTCGGACACGACTTGGCGACTAAACCACCAAACTCTTATTCACTTGTCAAAGCCCCAGCCTCAGTGCCCCTTCCCTTTTCCAAGAAATTAGGAACCACTCACAGCTCATAGTCAGGCACAGGGTGGGGCCTAGGCACATGTCTCTCGCGGACGGCTCTAGTAGATTTCTTGGTGCCCAGGAGGGCCCGGGAGGGGAGTTCATCCTCAAATACAATCTTCTTGGGCTTTGTCCTGTGGGCTCCGGGCTGGGGCTGGCACCGAGTTGGGGGAGCGCTGGGTTTGAGGCCTCTAGACACCAGCTGCTGCAGAAGGCGCAGGTATCATGGTTTGGAGTTAACGAGGGTTAGCCGGCATCCCTTAAACAGCGGGGAATGAATCCTATGCCTGGGCTCGGTCTAGGAACCTTCCTCCCTTTCAGACTCACCGGAGGACCAGGGCCAGGCGGACGGGTCTGCAGGTTCCCCCGGGAGCCATGGGTCTGGGGGGGCTCTCGGGTGGGCATCGGCTTGGGGACGGCGCCGCTCCGGCGTCCCCGGGCCGGTGTGCGGGTCCTGCGGGGAGAGTCGTGACCTGCGCGTGGCGGGGATGGTCGGCGGGCAGACTGTGGACACAGCAGGGGGACATGATTCGACGTAGGACGGTGGGAGGAGTCACAGGGAGGCGGCTCCCGGAGCTGCCAGCTCCTTCACCCGCTACGCTTTCTGCTTCTCCACCCTCATTTACATAGACGCACGCCATTGGCCTCAGAGAGCCCCAGACCCCACCGCCGGGTGCGTAACCCGGAAGAGCGCTATGCAAATAACCCGTTACGTACCGCGCAGCCCAGGATTGGCTCGCGTTAACCCCGGCGCGGCCCGAAATCTCTCCCGCAGGGCTAGGTGGAGCCCACCGACAGCGCCTCTGAGAAGATCCTAGGGATCTCCGGTCCGCTGACGGTCAGCACGAACCACTCCTGCCTGGGGTCACCTGTCCCAGCGTTTGGGGCTCTGACTCTAGGTCTGCTCCCGAAGTCCGTGTGGTGCAGGCTGGGGTCAACTGGCTGGGTCGCTCCGCGGGTCAGGGGAGGGGCCTCGATATATAGGGCGGGGCTGGCGGTGAGGGGGCGGGCCTGGGGAACCGGGAAGTGGACCCACACCCTGGCGGTGAGACTGACGGAGACAGCCAGCTGCCGTGTGTTTGGGGCCGGTAACTCACCCTTTCTGACCCTCAGTTTATTTGGAGAACTTACGGCAGAGGATGAGATGGTTAGACAGCATCACCGACTCAAAGGACAGAAGTCTGAGCAAACTCCGGGAGACAGTGGAGGACAGGGGAGCCTGGCGTGGTGCAATCCATGGGGTCGCAGAGTCCGAGAGCACATAGCGACTGAACAACAGCACCAACGTATCTATTTACTCAGCGGTTATATTTTTAAAATAGTTCTTCAAATAAGCACTGGAGGCATGTTTAGAGAATTCAGATAGAAGCGTAGCGCAGAGTGAATTTCTTACCCACCCTTATCCCCAGAGGCCACGGTTAATTGTGTCTCCTTTCGGAGAGATTCTAAGTCAATGACAAATTTTCCTCACTACGGACAATACTATAGAAAAAAGATTCACGTGCACATTTCTTTGGCCGATTGTGGGGGATTATGTAGGATAAATTCCTACAAGTGAAACTTCCCAGAATCCATGGGGGAAAGAGCCATATGTATTTTAATTTGGAAAGATATTATCAAAAAGATTGAACTGACTTGGAAAAGACTCTGAAGCTGGAAAAGTTTGAAGGCAAAAGAAGAGGGTGGCAGAGGAAGAGATGGTTACATAGCATCACCGACTCAATGGACATAAATTTGAACAAACTGGTAGATAGTGGAGGACAGAGGAGCCTGGTGTGCTGAAGTCCATAGGGTCGCAAAGAGCCGAACACAACTTAGCGACTGAACAGCATCAAGTGTCAAGTTGTTTTTCAGTGAGCTTGTGCCAATAATGCTCTGATCAGCTGGTTTTCCCACAACCCTTGCAACCTCAATAGCATCACAGTTTCCTGTACGTGAACTTTCAAAGTTTTAAATCTTGCTTAATCTGGTGAGTGAGTTTGTTTCCCTGTTTATTTCCTGCAAATCTTTTTCTTGTTGGCTTTTAGGAGCTTTTTATATATTAAGGGTGTTAATTTAACCAGGTAGTGTATCTTTGCTGTTACTATTATAAATGGGATCTTCCAATTATTTTGCAACTTTGTTTTTTGCATATAGGAAATTAATTTAAATATTCATTAACCCTCTTGCTGGTTTACTAAATTCTCTTACTGAAATAGCTGTTTTAGTTAGTTTGCTTGGATCTTTTATATAGACAAATAATTTTATCATCTATGAATAATTTTACTTCTTTTCTTTCAATTTCTTTTTGTTGTCTAGTTGCATTGACTAGCACCTCCAGACAATATTAAATCATTGGAGGAGACGGGTGGAGTGTGAGTATCCCTCCACTCCACCTCAGTTTAATTTCTTCACTTTGACAGTCAAACTTCTAGTATTTGCCCATTAAAAACACTGCCTTTGGCTTGAGATTTTTCCGTTCAATGAGGAATGCTTATTATTTTTAATTGACTTTGTGTAATGGATGCTGTGAACGGTACAAGGTACCATTTCCCCCTATGACTTTGCTTCTTGATGCATTAATATGGCTATTAACATGCTTCCTAATACTGAACCATCTCTGAGTCACAAGCATGAGCGCCCTTCTTATGGTCTATTTTTAACAAGTTGCCACTAGAGCTTTCATAAAGCTTTAAAAACTGCCACCAGAATTCTAAAAGCTATTAGTGGTGGTTTTACACCTATGCTGATGGAGTGGGGGTGGGGCCCAGGTGGACAACTCCATGCATGTTCCACAGTGCTCATGCTTCCATGGTCTGGGACAGGCACCTTCTGTCCACCCTTCCTTACCAAGCTTCTTCAGTCACCATTCTCACAGACTTTGCTCTTGACATCTGGAGTGGGGATAAGCAGAACCCAGGACCCATAATTCCTCTGGACTCATACTCCATGATCCCTTCCGGGGTCCCAATTCCAATGCCCACCCAGACTATGACCTGGGCAGGGCAGGGTCTCCACTGATTTTCTTGTGTTTGCTGAGTGACTGTGTGAAGCATCTGCAATGTCCTGAGATCTTAGGCTGTGGCTGGGCTAAGCCTTGTCTCTGAATTATCACTTTCAATCCCAAGGAACACCCAGCACTGACACCCTGAGAGGTTAATAGGCAGGAAGGCTAGGGGTCCCCAAGTGGAGGAAATAGGTTGCAAGTGTCAGACATTTTTTTCTCTCTCTCTTAAGCGACAGGATACAAACTACAAGTGTCAGACTTTTTCTCCTTCTCTATACAAAATTAAAAGGTTTCTTTTAAAATTTTGTGTTGCCATGATGACACCTGGTTCTACCTGAAATTAAGTTTTCTCAGACCTTGAGCTAACCAATGCATTTTTCTTATGGAAATGTTTTTCTTAAGCTATGTTAATGAACTATGTACTTAACTCAGACTCTGTCTTTGGTCGAGTGGGTTCTGCCTAAGGCTCAGAACCGGTAATGGCTCAACAAACCAGTATGCTTTACTCATGGAAATGTTCTCTTCAGCTATGTTAATGCAACTATGTATTTGCTTGGAAATCTGCCTTTCTTAAAGATTCATGTCAATTGTTTTTTGTTTTTTTTTTTAAAGAATTTATTTGGCCAGAAGAGGTCTTAGTTGAGGCATGTGGAATCTAGTTCCCTGACCACGGTCTGAACCTGGCCCCCTGCACTGGAAGCACAGAATCTTAACCACTGGGCCGCCAGGGACGTCCCCGCGTCAGTTGTTTTCCGGCCGGGATGGCTCACCTGGTGCCATTGTTCTCTCAGAAGGCATGCTGTGGGTGAGGGGCCGGGTGCCACCCTGAGCTTGCAGACATTTTCTCTAATTAGCAGCTTGCTAATAGGTATATAACTTCTTGCTAAAAACTAGCAAGGGGGCACTCTTTCTTCCCCCTTCTGATGTCTATGTCAGAAGCTTTCTCTTTTATTCTTTAATAAAACTTTATTACACAAAAGTTCTGAGCGATTCAAGCCTTGTCACTGGCTCTGTCACTGGCTGACCTCCAGGCATGGCCCCACTCCTCCCCCACCCTCCAGACCTCACCTTGACTCCACAGGATTGTGTTTGGCTCTGACTCCATCAGACTGGGAGTTCTTGGGGCTTCTATGGGCCCTGCCTTGTCCAGTGTGAAGTAGGTACCTGGGTGGGGGTGGGGGCGGAAATGGGAAGCAGGCTTGTTGACTCACCTTCCCCAGCTGCCTGACCTCCTTCCTTCCCTGGTCATATACTCTCTGGAGCTCTCATGGGGCTCCAAGGGCCTTCCCATCATGTTGCCAACCCCAAAGGGTATCATCCCTGACAGGGTGGAGGGCAGAGAGAGGACAGGCGACACAGGCCAGGCCAAGTCTTTATTTGAGTTTAGGCATGATACGGATGAAGAGGATCATGCTGATGAAGATGAAGCAGACGATGATGAGCATGGCCCAGAGCAGCCAGTTGACTGACTTCTGCGTGTGCTGCTCCAGCCGCTCAGATTCTGTCTTCAGCTTTTCCAGGTTCTGGTCGGCCATCTTGAGTGAGTGTGACAGGGTCTGTGGGTGAGGTAGGGAGAGTGTCAACAGGACTGAGTCCCAAGTGTCGCCTCTTGCTACTGCATTGGGGTAAATCTATACCTCTTGGCCCTTGCTAGTGCTGTTTCCTCTTCTGGGAATGCCATTTTTGACTTCTGCCAAACTCCTATTCATCCAGCTAAGTCCCAGCCATAGGGACCCTATTCTGGGACACCTTCTTTGATGCCCCAAACCAGAGGCTCTAGGGTTCCCAGAATCCTCATACCTGGTTGTCCTTCTTGATGACACTCTGGGCAGCCAGTGTGTTGGTCTTGAGGCTCTGGGCCAGGCCTAGCATCTCCTCTGCCAGCTTCTCCTGGAGGTTCTGGTGTCGCTGCAGGACAAGGTCTAGCTCGGCTGCTGACTGCTTCTCATCCCTTGGTGTGGGCCCTGATGCCCCACTGACCCCAGATGGGTACACCAGTGGGTATAAGATTGGGGGTGGGGGAAGGAGGGAAGAGACCAACATGTTTTCAAGGGACCTAGAGGTTATAGTTCCAGCTACTGCCCTGCTTGGGGCTATTTCTCCTTTTTTGCTTTGGCTTCTGGGAAGAGCATCCTCAGAAGTGGCTGTTGATTGGTGGTTTTTTGTTTTTTTTTAAATTTTATTATTATTATTGGCTGCACCGCTCAGCTTGTAGGATCTTATTCTCCAACCAGGGATTGAATCCGGGCCCTTCGCAATGAAAGCACACAGTCCTAAGTACTGGACCACTGGGGAATCCCGATTGGTGGTTTAGATGCTCATGGTTGTGCTTCAGTGGCCCAAGGTTTGTCCAACTCCCCTCTCCCCACAATGCTTCCCAAGGGCTGAAGATACTCACGTTCTCTTCCTCACATCCAGTTCAGGCTCTGAAAGCAAAACAAGCCAAGCGGGCAAAAAGGAAGAATTGGTTTGCTGTTTTCCAGTTTCCTGACCATTGCCGGGGATGTGTCTGCTACTCACAATGCCATTTCCCATTCTGTCTGCTGCACAGCAGGTGGGCTCTAGATCAGGCTTCAAAGCATCCCCTGCTAGGAAGTCTTCCTCATTGGGGCTCCCCCAGGCCCCAAGTCCTTCCCTCTAGCCAGGCTTAGTCCCTTGGGCTGGGGGTATCCAACTCTGTTTCCTCTGGGGCCCCTTCCTCTGTCCTGGCACCCCCTTCAAGTATAACTTGGTCAGGCCCCTGGGCTGTGAACACCCTGTGGGAGCCAGGTTAGGCCCGAGGGATGTGGAGCACTAAGGACACATATCTGTCCCAGGCCTTGAGTCCTGTTCTGCTCATGCTGTCTCACCTTCACTAGAGTCCTGTGGGAGAAAAGAAGAGGCACAGAATCACCAACCATGCCATGCTGCCAGACCTGTCCTTTCTGCTTTCAGAAACTCCCCACCCTCAATCAGGACCCTGGACAAGTCCTGTGACCTCTGAGGCTCAGTTTCCTCATCTATAAACTGAAAGCAAGAGTTCATATTTTGAAGGGTATCATAGAGGTATCTGTCATCCTATTTCACAGATGAAAAAAACTCACTGATGTGTGGTGAGGCAGGGGCCAAATCTTGCTCTGGGCCAACTCTGGGGCTTTTAAGTGTGGATGTGCCATTTTTGCCTTGTACTGAAACTCTTATTCATCTAGTAAAGCCCTGGCCGCGATGCCTGTCTGTTGGGAAGCCTTGTCTGATGGTCCAGGGCAGAGGTTGTTGGGTATCCTAGTCCTTGCACCGGACAGTATTTGTTCTTCTGGCCACCTCCATGCACAAATTCCTGTCCCCAACTGAAGCTTCCTGGGGACTAGGGAGGGAGCCCTACCGTGCCTAGCAGCTCACTCCGCATCTCACTGGTGTACCGAGCTCGTGACTGTAGGTGCACTGTCTTCGTAGCGGGTACCCGTTCCCTGGCTGTAGTTGGTACTCGGCCAGGGGCCAGGAACTGGTTGGCTAGTGCCTTCTCTGAGGAGGAGGTCTGCAGAAGCGGGAAGGGAGCAGTCACCAGAGGGGCAGGCCCCCGGGTGAGCACGATGAAGGTTGACCAGGCAGAGGTGCCCCTGCTTACCAGTTTCTCCGCCTGCAGCATCCCCTTCAGAAAATCTACCTTCCGAGAATATTCATTGAGCACTTCGGAAGCCGGTTTGCTGGAAGGGGAGAAGAGGAAAAGGAAAACCCACTGTCCCCAGTTGAGGGGAGGTTCTTAGCGGGAACTGGAGACCAGGGTTCTTGGTCTTCAGGAGGAGACTCATTTTTGAACCACTTGTGGCCGCCCGCACTCACCTCGCCTGTGCTTTCAGGGCCTGCAGCATGTCCTGGAGAGCTCCCACGTACTGGGGACAAAAAGTGGGGTGTCAGCCAGTCCTCCCCCCACCTCTACATCCTGCTCAGAGAGATCTGAGCCAACAAGGGGCGAAGCCATGATGGGGGCGGGGTTGAAACAGGAGGAGCCAAGTATCAGGAGGAGGGACCAGCTGAGCCCCCGGGAGAAGGCGGGAGAGCAGCAGGTAGACGTGGCCGGAACCAACCGGAAGAGGCGTGGCCAGGCTGGCTGGCGTTGGGCCCGGTGGCGTCTAGCTGCGGGGACCACTCTCTTGGATTAGGGGTTTACGAGGAAACACGAGCTTCCCTACCTTTTCTAGACGCCACTCGTCCGGGTCCCGTTTCTCCGCTGCCATCGCCTCGCAGCGGCACAGCAGCCGCACCAGGTTCAGCTCCAGCCTCGACGCTGCCATCATCACCCAGTGGTACTCCGCCCCTTCCGCCGGCGCCATCGTAAGAGATGGCGGAAGTGCCTTCCGTGGCCTCCTTCCGGTCGGAAGTGCCCTGTTTCCTGTCCCATTCTTGTTTAGGGTGGCGGAAGTAATGTCTTGTTTCAATGCGAGACACTATCCCGTCTGCATTTACTCAAGGATGAATCCCTTGCTTATTCTTACGAGCATCTTGACCCTTCCGGAAAGGCTGAAAGGATCAAGTCCTTCGGTGCCAGAAGACCCACATGCAAAGCGTGAAGTGCTCATTACTACCCCCCTCAAAATTCCTACCCCTCTCCACTCCTTCCTGAGTTTTTCCCACTCTGAGCCCTTCTGCATCCAGGCAGTCTTGTCTGAATTCACGAGGAGAGGCCCTGACCTGGGACTTCGGAATCCAAGACTTAGGGTATATTATTTCCGGTCCCAGCCCTGACCCTGACTCCATCTCCCGTCGTAGCCTTATGCGAGTTTCTTAACTTTTTCTGGACCTGTTTCCGTTCTTGGGAAACGGTTAGTCTGGCAGTGACATGAGCTAAACCTGGGACCGTGAGGTGTGGCTGGGTCACCCTCAAAGCCCAGACCCCTGTGGACAGAACCCCACCCGCCTCTTCAAGAAGTCAAGGTCCCTTGTTCGAGTCTCCCTCTGTGGGCCCTCCGAGTGAGGATGGGGACATCACAGGGGCTGAAGCCTGGCGTACGTCCCTCAACTATCTCCCCATCCTTCAGGTTACTTGTGTTCAGGTCACGTAAGTGGCCTTGGTGTCCTATAAGTACCGTGGATGAGTCCAAACTCAAACTCAGGTTATTGATGGGGGTGGGGGGGAGCGGCTCTAGAGCCAGACAGGGCTTCCCAAGTGCCTCAGTGATAAAGAATCCACCTACCAATGCAGGAGACGCAGGTTCAACCTCTGGGTCAGGAAGATCCCCTGGGGAAGGAAATGGCGACCCACTCCAGTATGCTTGCCTGGGAAATTCCATGGACAGAGGAGCCTGGTGGGCTACAGTCCATGGGGTGGCAAAGAGTCGGACATGACTGAGCACACATCCATACATGCATGAGCCAGACAGGGCAGGGTCTGAATCCCAGGCCGCCCCATCCCAGCTGTGTGGCCTTGGACGAGACCGCCAACTCTTCAGCACGTGCCACCTAAACTCAGGTTTGTCGTGGTCTCTAACTCCCCCACCCCTATAAACCCCATCTGCCAACCAGTTCCCACAACTGCCGATCTGGTTACAACCTGGGAGCTTCTCTACTGGTGGTGATGGTGGTGGTGCTGTTGCTTCAGGCTCTACTGGGTCCACCAGGACTAACTCCCCACCCGCCAACCAAGGCAGATGGCCCCTTCAGCTGACATTTAAGCCCCTGCTGGGGAAAGGCTAGGTGACAGGAGGCAGCTCTCAGGACAGCAGGCTCTCCTCACTTAATGTAGCTCTGCCATGAGCTGCCTGCTTCGTCAGCTTCCTGGATCAATAAAAAGCACTTCCAGGGATTCCCCTGGTGGTCCAGTCAAGCTTCCACTGCAGGGTGCGGGTTTGATCCCTAGTCAGGGAACTAGGATCCTATAAGCTGCATGGCACAGCCAAAAAGTAAGCCCACCTCACTTGTGTGAAATTCCAACAGGAGATGGCTGGAGGAACGATGCAAGTCCTCCTTGCCCTGCACCATCACCATCTTTGGCTGAGGCTGCATGTCTGACCCCCACCCACCAACCTGGAGCCTGTCTGAGTAGGAACTGCACACAGACACCTCTTAGGCACTTTTTCTTTATTTCACATGGCCTGTGGGTGTCTCGTCCCAGACCTGGGGCCGTGTGTCCAGGTGTTGGGAGAGTGGGCTGAGCCTAAGAGGGGAACTCCCCCTCCGCAGATGCCAGATGCCCAGACGGTCACTGTAGATTTGCAGAGACATACAACCCCAGGCCTTGCCCTCCCCTCCCGTGAACGGTCCTGAGTTGCGGGCTCCTGTTCTGCCACGTGGGGTGGGCAGTGCCAAGGTGGCCTTCTCTCTCCGGGGCACAACAGACCGAGGAGTGATGGCCACATTCGAGTATCCCTGGAATAACGTGAGGTCTGTGGTGCCTGGAGTGAAGGCTGCCTACCACCTTGTGTCCTGGCTCTAGCCAACAGTCTTGATCACTACGGAAGGCTCCCATTGTTCCCTTGAATGGGCCAGATAGCCACTGGCCAGGCCGCAGTACGGGGAAGTCAGGGGCCACAAGTTTCCAAACCCCTCATGCAGAGTCCTAGCCCTTAGCCCTCTCAGCTGTCCCTCAGTGTGGGTCTGAGCCTCTGAAGCTTGGTGGCTGTGTGGGCTTGCTCTGAAGACTCACATCCAGATTATAAGGAAGATGCAGGGCGTTAATATAAAAGTTTGTACATACACATATAAAAAAACAATTTGGTCTTCTGTTAAGGCTGTTACAGTTTAAACCTATGTAAACCACGCACAAAGAAACAGTGACCTTGAAAACGTACAAAAGGGGAGTTGGGAGATGCCAGGCTGCCCGCCATGATTCAGTGCTCTGATCGGGCGCCTCCGTGACACGTGGGGGCTTGGCAAGGGTGGCTAGGCCTCAGCCGGCCTCTCCCCGCCCGAACTCACTTGGAGCCAGTGCCCACCTATCACTCTCGGAGCTTTCCACTCTGGATCCTTCTCAGACCGCTGAATGCTGGCTCTGGAGCTCCGGTGCCCAGCTCGGGGACTGGGCCGTCCTTGGACGTGTGGATGCTGGCAGCTGTGGGCCCTCAGCCATTGGCCTGGCCCGAGGACGAGGGCAGGCAGTAGGTTGGGGGGTCCGAATACCTCCGCTTGGCCCCAGGTGGCCGGTCATCCTTGTCCAGGGGCTCCTGAGGGCCCTGAGTGGGCAGGTGAGTGCCTGGCGTGATATACACAGAGTGTACCTGGTCTGGGCGGCGGGCCGGTGGCTCTCGGCGCCTCACTGTGGTGGCAGCTTCCTGGGTACCAGGCGCCCGGCCAGGGAGATAGGAGGGCAGGCCAGGCGGAAGCTTGATGTTGGCCGTGGGCATGATCGGGGTCCGCCGGGGGGTCTTCATTCTGACCGTCATGAAGGACGACGGCCTTCGTCGAGGAGGGGCGGCCGCCTCGGGGAGGGGGCTCGGGGTGGGTGCGCCAGGGCAGGGGAGAGCAGGCGCGGGGGGCCCTTTTGAGAGACAGATGGCAGGATTACTGCAGCTTCAGGACCGGCAGATGGACCCTCGCCCGGGGGCCTGCTGGGTGTGGACATGGGAAGGAAAAAAGCAGACGCTACCTTAATACTGACCTTCCGAGGTCCCCCGCCCAGCCCGCTCTTCCAACAGGCTCTCGGTGCTGGCCGATGTCTCTGAGTCCAGGTTCTCCTCATCGGAGCCCCGAGGGTCCAGCTCTGGCAGCCGGTACGTGATGTCCTCCCTGGGGATGAAGGCGGTCACAGTGTTCAAGGCTGCTCCATGGTGAAGGACTGCCCCGTGAGAAAGTGCCAGGCCAGTAGGGGATAGAGTAGGTTATTCTGCCCCTAGATGGGACTCTCTGCCCCCTAGCATCCCAAACCCAACTCCCAAAGCACACCTCACCCCAGATGCCCCTGGCTCAGTGAAGTTCATGTGAGCAAAGGGTCAGATTAGAGGGAAACCAGGCATCTGGGACTCAGCTCGTGAGGAGTTTCTGTCTCAGGACCTTAGCACATGCAGTTTCTTCTGTCTGGAGTGCCCCAGCCTATTCCTAAGAACAGGATGCCCGGGTGGCCCGGATTACACTCGACCTCCTGGCATAATTTGTCAACTGCATCTCTGTTCATACTTCCACCCTGACTGGACAATAAATTGGTGGATCATCCTAGCTGAGGCCAACTTTAGGTTTAGGTATCTTCCCTGTGGCCTCTTTTCTCCCTGTGGACCACCATGATGGCCAAGTGGGGGGTTTAAACAGTCCTAGGCTGTGTTATAGGACAGCAGTGCCCCATGAGATGGACTCTGGACTACAGGGTTGAGCCTAGCCCATCAACCCCCTAACAGCCAGACCCCCTCTAGTGGAGGGGCCAGTGGATGGAGACCAGACAGGGCAGCTGAGGGTGGTGAGGGATCAGAGAGACACTTGCTTCTCCTCTTTGATGGACTGGATCCGCTCGATTAGGATCTCCTTCTCCCGATCCTCATCGCCACCGGCTGCTTCCTCCTCCTGCAGCACCCCTAGCTCCTCTGGGCCACCGCTGCTGCTCCCCCGGGTCTTGGGGTTCTTAATCTGCAAAGAGATGCAGCATGTCTGGCCAGCCCCTCTGGGTGGGTGGGAGATCAGTGCTTGCAGATGGGGAGAGGGTGGTACGAGCAGCTCTGGGGGAGGTTAGTTCTGACACAGAAGTCTAGGCTTAGCGAGGCTTCTCTGGGGATCATGCGGGGACCCGGTGGCCAATACTTGGCTGATTAGTTGTCTTCAGCACAGGTAATCAGCAGGCAATGAGGTTCCCCCAGCATGCACTTCCGGAGGTTAGGACACGCTCGGCCTATTCTACGAGGACCCTAGGGGCCGAGAGGAACCCCAGCATGCACCGCGCCGGGAGACGTGAGGAGGACGGACCGTAGGTGTACATACCAGGACCCCCTCATAGGGAGACGAAAACCCCAGTTTGAGAGGCCATGGCTGGGGGAGAGATGAAGAGAGGGTGACCACACAGGGCCACGACCAGGGCATAAGTGCTAGTCATGGGCATACAGCCATGTCTGACTGTGGGGACAAGGACAGGGTCCTCCCACAGGAGCCTGAGACTTGTCCTTTATCCCCCTATCCGCCCCACCCCTGCAAGCCTCTTCTGCTGTGGGTGTTTCCCTGTGGGCAGGGCCTCGGTCAGCCCACAGGGGCTGGAAAATGACCAAAAGCCCTACCAAGTAGGTGACAGGTTTCTTCCCCACCGCGGAGAGGAACAGCCGACCTTGAGGCTGGGCTAGGACGGTGGTCTTTTGCCCGAGGTGAGGAATCGGCCTCTAACCGTGCTGCCATGAGGCCCAGGTCAGGCTGACTGTGGCCAAGGATGAGTGCTGGAAGTGTGCACTGGACAGACAAGTGAGACTCCGCCCACTGCCCAAACCCCGCCACTACCCAGCTCCGCTGCACCAAAGCCCCGCCCAGCATAGCTCACAGCATTCTGGCGCAGCAGAGAAAGCCTTCGGAAGGCCATGCTCTCAGCAGCCTCCAGCTGGTTGATCTCCTCCATCTTCACTTTGTACTTCCTCATCTGTTCTTTGATCAGCATCTCCACGCACCTGTGGAGAAGGCTGCTCAGCTACTGCCTGGGATGGGGGTAGGGGATGGCCAAGGTGAGGGCCCCACATCTAGGGAGACGCTGGCCCAAGACTGGGGCATGGTGGCTGAGATACAGTCATCTGCTCAGTGGTCAGGGCCAGCCTGGAATGGTTGCTGATGGGTGGAATGGTCAGTAACAGGGCAGGGAGGGCATGGTGGGATGGGATGGACTGAGTTTAGATGAAGAGGCAGTCATGACTCAGGTTTCCTATTGTCAAGATCACAGATAAAAAAAAAGTACCAAGGAATGTGCTGGAACAGGCTGGAAGAAAATCTGTCAACACTACATGGCTGCCCAGGTAGTGTCAGGGCTACAGTGGGCTCTCCTCTCTGCCTGCCAGCTGCTGTTTATGTCTGGGGGAACTCATGGTCAGGCATAGCACTCAGGCCTTCCCGTGTTTCCCTCATGACACCATCCTGGGTGACAAGTTCTTACTTTTACAACTCACTGCCTAAACAGTGTCCTCTTAGTGATGGACGTCTGCTGACACCCTTCTGAGTCCTTTTTCTTTCATTCATTTTCATTTTTTTGGCCATACTGTGCAGCATGTGAGATCCTAGTTCCCTGACCAGGGATCAAACCTGAGCCCCTTGTGTTGGAAGCTTGGAGTCTTCACTACTGGACTGCCAGGGAAGTCCATCCTTCTGAAGAACTTTCTGAGAATTTTGAAGATCATTTGGTGGGAAGAAGGAACCTTGAGACAATTGCTTCTTTTTGCTGCCAGTTCCCACTGCTCCCAGAGGCTGGGAATGTGAGGTTCACCATCTGTCCCTCACCCTGGACTGGGGATGAGGGATTTCTCCCACTTTTGGGTTTTCACCCTCAAAAGAGCTCAGGAGTGATGCTCTTGCTGCTGGAGGGGAGATGCTGCCAGGTCTCCCCCTGGATCTGGACACGTGTCAGCCTCAGGATGCCCCCACAAGGGCCGGCTGCTTCTTGTCCCTCGTCTGTCACAAGAGCCCTGTTCACCGATCACAGCAGCCAGTGCACATCTGGACTTTGTCAGGAGTTTGGGTTTAGTATGACTGTAGGAAGTCACGACTTTCTACATGACTTCAGAAGAAAAGAAGGAAGGATAGAGAGACCAAATGAAGTCCATGTAGGACCTCAGTGCTCAGGACACCTCCTGGGGTGGTGGCGGTGGTTTAGTTGCTAAGTTGTGTTTGACCCTTTGTGACCCCATGGACTGTAGCCCGCCTGGTTCCTCTGTCCATGGGATTTCCCAGGCAAGAATACTGGAGTGGGTTCCCATTTCCTCCTCCAGGCGACCTTCCCCACCCAGGGACTGAACCTGTGTCTCCTGCATTGCAGGTGGATTCTTTATCCACTGAGCCATCAGGGAAGTCCTCCTGGGGGTATATGTGTGTGTCGTGTGTGTGTGTGCACTGTGTCTTAGCTGCAGTACATGGGATCTAGTTCTCTGACCAGGGAACCAATCCGGGCCCCCTGCATTGGGAGTGCGAAGTCCCCTGGGGTATGTTCTTCTGGGTTTTTCTCTGCAGGCACATTTACATGCCACGGAGGCTAGGCCATCCTTGGATGCTGGAGTGGGCTGTCCTGTTTAGTTGTGGGGTCCCTGGATGGGTTGCTCTGGGTGTGTGTTGGGGGTGGGGGCTGGCCGGTTCTGGCACTCACGCAGTGATTTTGAGGACATCCTTCATGCTGACCAGGGGGTCCGAGTTGTCGGGGCTTCGCAGGAGGCAGGGCGCGAAGATGATGGCCAGTGCGCTGGGTGACATGCGGTTCACATCCTCGAGCAGGGCCACCCTGTGTGGCAAGCGGCAGTTAAGGGGTGGCTGCAGGGAGACCCAAAACCAGAGTCCAGAGGCTGGGGGGTCACTGTGGGGAAAGTGCTGCTGCAGGTGGGAGGTGAGAAATGCTGGCTTTTGCAGGGTGGAGAAAAAGGTCCACGAGAAAGCTGGACCCCTCAACACAGGCTCATGCCTTGGCATGGAGCCACCAGGGCACGCCAGCCCAGAGCGTGCTACGGGGGTCTCTTGCTGGGACCCCACCCCACAGACAGCAGGCAGTTAGGGCACAGGCACTTGCTTGACCAAGTGGAAGATGAGCCGCTCCAGGGAGTTGTGGTTGGCTTCTGGCAGGTGCTCCAGGACGGCGTAGATGGCAGCCAGCTGCTCCTGCTTCTCTGGGAGCTCTAGGAGGGTCCTGGGTGTCAGCGCCCTGCGGCCCCCACCCGACGGGCCTGAGGGCACCTGGAGCCTCCCATCGTGTAGGGCCCGGGGCAGTGTGTGTGGCAAGGAGGCAGGGCCACAGAGTGGTCCTGGGCCCAGCCAAGGCCTTGTTTTCTCAGCTGGGGAGATGGGGGTCCCCCCTCCCTGACTGGCCACAGCAAAGGCTCAAGCCTCTGTCCCCTGCCCTCAACCAACTGCCCGCCCTCGCCACAATGGTGGGGACTCACCGACCGCACGGAGGAAGTCGCCATACTGGGCGAAGGTCATGAGGGGCTCAGGCAGCTCCCGCAGCCACTGCTTGAGCACCCCGGTGATGGCGTGGATGGGGAAGTTCTCCAGTTTGACTGCCATGGGGTCTGCAGGGTGGGCGCACGGGCCGGTGAGCGTGAGGAAGGCAGGCGGGCTAAGCCTGGAGCCCCAGGTGGCGCCCTCCTGCCCTTGACACTTACCCGTCTACGTCCCCTTCCTCCCCCAGCTCCCACCTCCCACTCAGTCGCTCAGTCGTGTCTGACTCTCTGCGACACCATGGACTGTAGCCCACCAGGCTCCTCTGTCCATGGGATTTCCCAGGCAAGCATACTGGAGTAGGTGGTCATTTCCTTCTCCAGGGCATCTTCCTGACCCAGGACTGAACCTGGGTCTCCTGCACTGGAGGCAAATTCTTTACTGTCTGAGCCACCAGGGAAGCCCACCCACCTCCCCCAGCACCTACCTGTCTGCAGCGCCTGCCGGAGCTCCCTTGTGCGGTTGGCGGCCCCTGACTTGCGGTAGAGGCCCTCGGTGTACAAGCCATGCATCTCCACGTGTTCCAGAAGCTTCTCCAGCACGATGGGCACTGAGACCTTGTCGCTGGTCAGGCTGTCCACGCACACGCCAAAGTGGCCCGGCTCAGTGCCTGGTTCGATCTGTGATGGCGAGTGGGGATGGGTCAAGCCTGGGCTGGTTGCCTTCCGTGTCATCCCCTGGGTCTCCTCTGTGGCCTCCGTCCCTCCCTGCCCCTCATTCTCCCTTGCAGACCTGCCAGAGGTGCTGGGCTGTGGAGGTCCCTTGATGGCCACTGGCAAGGGGTCTCTAAGTGAAGTGCTGCAGCCCAGTACTGAGGACCCCACCTCCCTTGTGCGCAGGGTAGAGGTCTCCCTCCCCCTGGTCGGGGGGAGAGTGGGGCCAGGGTCTGAGATGCACACAGAAGCCCGACCCCAGCTTTGGGGGGGCCCTGGGGGCTGACAGGACCGGGGTGTGATCTGCTGCAGGACCAGCCCACCCCCCGCCAGCTCTGCGCTCCAGCCTGATGACCAGCCTTGGCCTTGCACCCGGCACACCCTTTCCTGCACATCTCTCAGGACGGCCTCCCTTGGGTGTTCTGGAAAGTTCCCAGCCTCGGCGGGCTCACCTTCCAGGATGTGAACGAGCAGGCCTGAATCTTGTGCATACACTTCTTGTGGCAGGTGGTCTTGCACACTAGGAGGTCATGGCGGGGGTGGAGGAAGAGGGTGGTCACCAGCAGTGCCTCAGGGACCCCAAGGTCCCGTGGCTGCCTGTCCTGGTGTCTCGGGACAGTGACAACCACCTGGGCATTTATTATGGATGGGGGGTGGCAGGCTGCTCCTCACACGGGCCGAGGGGAGAGGAAATCACCCTGGCCTGGAAGGAAAGCCAGCCCTGACTGGTTCTGGCAGGAAAGCAGATGTGCTAGAGGCCTGTCTCACCTGGCCTGGGCTTCCAGGGGACGAGTGGGTTCCCACCCAGGCTTGGTCACCTCCTGGCTGCCCGACTGGGGGCCAGCTGGGTCATTCTGGGCTGCACTTGTCTCTCAGGGTCCCTGTGGGGACTGACTGGCCTTGCCTGGCACATGAGGGGCTGGCAGTTCAGGCAGTGAGGGCAACAAAAACAAATAGGGCCCAGGGTGACTTGGCCAGGTGGGCGTCCAGAGGGGAGGCTGCAGAGTTGGCTGGAGGCCTTAGGGTCAGCCGAGGACCAGCCTCTGACCCAGCACGACAGTAGCGGTGGGGTATGAGTGGGTGAGGGGTGGCCTCACTGCCCCGTGGTGAGGGGCACTGTTCAATTTTTCTATGTATTTATTTTTGGCCACATCCTGTGGTATGTGGAACTTCCCTGACCAAACCCATGCCCCCTGCGTTGGAAAGGCAGAGTCGTAACCACTGGATCACCAGGGAAGTCTGGGGGCAGTGTTCTCAAAAGACTGGTCCTGTAGCTGGGGTGAAGGCCCAGGTGCACAGTGAGGGGCTGGGGATGTAGTCGGGGCAGGGGTCAGAGAGTGTGGGGGTGGGCGTCCAGGGGGCACCTGGGGGTAGGTCAGGGGGTACAGTGGGGGAGGGGGTCAGGGGGCACGGTGGGTGATTGTGGTTAGGGGGTTAGAGGGTCAGGGGAGGGGCACTCACCACTGCAGAGCAGGGCCTTGTCCATAAGCCAGATGTAGGAGAGGCACTGCTCACAGGACTGGGGGATGCTCACTTGGTAGCTGACAAACACGTGCCCATTGTGCTGCAGCACCTGGGGTGGTGGGGGAGGGGGCTGAGTGGGCAGGTGGACCCCCGAGAGTCACCAGGGGCCATGTGGTGGGGACGCCTCCCATGGCATCTCAGGATGGGGAGCCCTTAGGGCTGGGTGGGAAAACACATGGTTCGCTGAGTGTGTGCGCACATGTGCACACACACACCCATGCCCACGAGAACACATATACTCACAGCGTGTTCCTGCTTCCGCTTTTTCTTCTGAGCTTTGCTCTGCTGTGAGAGAGCACAAAGGCCAGGTCTGTGTGGGGCCCCCTGGGGATACCCCCACCCCAGCGACGTGCCAGCACAGGGACCCTCCCGCACCCGGAGCGGCCGCACCCACCTTGGGAGCTTCGAAGTCGTTCTTGGTGTACCCGCGGGTGAACTCGTCCAGCAGTGACTGGAAGAGGTTGAGGACCAGGTTGGGGTCCTTCTCGCCGCGCTCGGCTGCCAGGTTGCTCACGACAATCTGGTAGTTCTCCATCAGGTCCTTGTAGCCCACGTGGATCTTCCCATTCTGTGGGAATGCAGGCTGTGACCCTCCCGTAGGACAGACAGACGGCTGTGACCCTCCCGTAGGACAGACAGACGGCGGTGCCCGGGCTGGGGAGGGGGTGGGGGTTGCCTCGGGGCCCCTCCCTGGGGCTGGGGCTCCACGTACGGGCACGGAGTACATGGTCTTGAGATTGCTTCGGAACGTCTCGGTGGCTTCGATGAATAAGCTTTCAATGGGAGTCTTCTGGGAACGCAGGTCATTCACCTGGAGAGGGAGGAAGAGACCCGCTGACCCCACGTTGCCTGGAGCCAGACATCTGGGTGGTCACCGTTCTGCCCTGGCTCCCCTGGGAACCATTCAGGCCCTCCTGTCAACCCTAGTCTCTCTGGGGTCACTTACTGTGGGTGTTGAGCAGCAATCCTGGCCTCCCCCACCAGGTGCTGGGAACACTCCCCAGTTGTGAGAACCAAAACCATCTGCAGATGTTGCCAAGTGTCCCCTAGGGGCAGACTCAGCCCTGGCTGAGAAACCCTGGTTTAGCAGGGCCCTTCCTGCTGCCTGGCACAGGTGCTTACTCCTGGCCACAGCCCAGGACTGGGGCTGCCTCACATAGCCTGATCATTTCAAGATGCCTCCCCCTTTGAAGGGTGTCTTAACCCTTTATTGTTCTTGTCAGCCTGATGTCTCCCTCTGAAGCTCTCAAATGCTGCTCTCTCTGTTGGCTGTGGGGCTGCCTGAAACTGAGGTGTGAACACACCCGATTTCTTTACCTTTACTGCACACATGTGTACTAAGTCAAGTCAGTTGCAACCCCATGGACTGTAGCCCGTCAGGCTCCTCTGTCCATGGGATTCTCCATGCAAGAATACTGGAGTGGGTTGCCATGCCCTTTTCCAGGGGATCTTCCTGACTCAAGGATGCAATCCTCATCTCTTACACCTCCTGCATTGGCAGGTGGGTTCTTTACCACTAGTGCCACCTGGGAAGCCTCTCTAGTACACACAGTAAGTACTCAATCATCACCTTGCACTGAATGCATTTTGTAAAAAAAAAATTTTTTTTTTAATTAATTAATTTGCCTGTGCTGGGTCTTGGAGGCTTCCTAGGTGGCTCAGTGGTAAAGAATCTGCCTGCAATTTAGGAGATGTAAGAGAATTGGCTTGGATTCCCCAGTCGGGAAGATCCCCGGGAGAAGGAAATGGCTACCCTCTCTTGCCTGGAAAATTCCATGGACAGAAACTGGTGGGGTACAGTCCATGGGGTCGCAAAGAGTCGGACAGGACTGAGCACGCATGCAAGCTGGGTTTTAGTTGTGGCATGTGGGATCTAGCTACCTGACCACAGATCAGACCTGGGCCCCCTGCATTGGGAGCTCAGTGTCTTAACTGCTGGACCACAAGGGAAGTCCCCAAAAGTGTTCTAAATAAAGTAATTTGTTCACGATCAACTGCAGTTGCGTGGTAGGGCGAGGAAAGGCCACAGGACCTAGGAGCAGCCTGGCGGCACTTGGTGTGTGTCTGGTGCTCTGCTTAGAAGGTTATTCTGCACGCCAGTACTTCCTCACGCGGAGAAAGCAGGACACTGCCCCAAGGGGCGCTGTGAGACAGCAAACCAAGTGTCTTCAATCAGCAGATCTCGAACTTCCTGGGCAGGAACCGCAGAATAAAATGCATCTGCCGGGCGCGCAACCCACGTGTGCACATGCCCGTGTACTCTGGACGATTTCAGTGGGTGAAGGGTGGGGCTGGGTCCCAGAATCAGATGCTTTGGGTATGATCTGGCTCCTCACATTCTGTGCAGTCCTTGTATTAAGACACACATTTGCCGGTATGTCAGTATGTGCACAGAACAGGACGACTGCAGGCTACAAGTGATCTCATGGGAATCCCAGCTGGGTTTTGTAGAAAACCAGCAGATGCCAAACACAGACATAAGCATGTGATTCCCAGAACCTTCTGTGTGTTGGAACCATGGACCTGGCCTTTCTGTTCCCACATGATAAGGGCTTTGGTGTGATGGTTCAGAAAACTACCAAGTGGCAACGGCCTCCTGAGGAGGTCTGGGGCCACTCTGTGTGGGACCCCTGCCCCCAGTGTTCCCGGCCGAGGGCCCCTACTGCCCACCTTGTTGAGCAGGAATTCATCCAGGTACTTGAGCTCGTTGGCGTTGGTGATCTTGCGGAACACAGACTCTCGCCACTTCTCTGACACCGTGATTTTGCCAATCTTGAGGTTTCGGTTCTTCTTCCCTTTGCCTCCCGGCTCCTTGGGGTGCTTCTCACCTGTGGCATGACGGTGCTGGTGGCTGGAGGGGACTGGAGGGGTGGGGAAGGGGGCAGGAGAGGCTGGTGAGCGTGGTGGATTTCTGGGAAGGACGTGGCTCGGTGTTGGGGGTGTGGTCACCAGCACGGGGAACGAGGGCCCCACACCCCGCACAGAGTTCTATGGCCAGAAAGTGCCTCTGGGGATGGGGACCAGCCCTGAAACCTTGTGAGCAGGACTCAGCCCTCAGCTGACTCAAGTCCCCATCTGGGACGACCCTCGGTGGCCCCACGGGCTCTGCTCTCCATCTCTGAATCTGGGAATGACCAACCTTCTAGGTTCTTCTTCGTGGTGGCAGCTTCCAGGACGACTTGCCCAGGTATTGCGCTCTCTGTCTCTTCTCCACCCTCCGGGCTGAATTTCTTATCCTTGTTCTTGTGAAGGAAAAGTCTCTTAAACGTGGACCTATAGGAGAAAATAGGGGGCTCTGCTTAAGTCTCAGGAAATGAAGGCAGATTTGAGGCCAAAGGAAGGGTCAACCTGCTGTTAATGAGGACTAGCCCTTTCACTGGTTACCACTGGCAGGGGATGCCATTAAAAATAAGGTTGGTTTGTGTGAACTGACAGGGAAGTCGGGTGGAAGAGTGAGATACTGAGCAGATGTCACAGTGTGACCCCATTTTCATATGTAAAGAAAATTGGAGACTTCCCTGGTGGGCCAGTGGTTAAGAATCTGCCTTTAAGTGCAGGGGACGTGGGTTCTATCCCCGGTTGGGGAACCAAGATCCTGCATGCCTCGGGGCAGCTAAGCCCACTCGCTGCAGCTACTGGGCCCTCATGCTCTGCAGCCCTTGAGCCACAACTAGGGATGGTCATGTGTCACAGCAAAAGAGAGAAAAAAAAATCCCCCTCTCCTCCCTCTCCCAAGATATTTCTATAGGCACAAGGTTTTTGTTGGGGGGGACTCAAAGAATAAACCCCAAATCATATATAGCATATGTGATGGGGTGAATGGATATATGGATACTGGATATGTGATGGGGTGAATGATGACCACCCACCAAAGATTTGTTCATGTGCTAACCCTCAGGGCCTATGAGCATGACCTTATCTGGGAAAGGGGTCTTTACGGATATGACTAAATGCTATGGACTGAATGTGTCCTCCTAAATCTGTAGACTGAAGCCTAACTCCTAGTGTGATGGTGTTAGTGATGGTGTGATAGTTTGGGAGGTAATTAGGTCACGAGGGTGGGGCCCTTATGAATGGGTTTAGTGCCCTTTTAAGAGACCCCAGAGAGCTCCCTTGCCACTTCCTCCATGTGAGGACGCTGTGAGAAGAAGGCCTCTGTGAACCAGATACCAAATCTGCTGGCACCTTGACTTTGGACTTCCAGCCTCCAGCTCAGTCTGTGGTGTTTTGTTACAGTGGCCTGAATGGCCTAAGACACTGAACAAAGGATCTTAAGATTCTGAGTCATCCTGGATTACCCATGTGGGCTCTAAAGCCAGTGACAAGTTGTCTTCATAAGAGACAGAAAGGGACTTCCCTGGTGGCTCAGTGGTAAAGAATCTGCCTTCCAATGCAGGAGATGCAGGTTCGATCCCTGGTTGGGGAACTAAGATCCCACATGCCTCATGGCACCTAAGCCCTTGCACTGCAACTACTGAGCCTGCACATAGCAACCAAGACCCAGTGCAGCCAGAAAAAAAGAAGAAACAGGGGAGAGGAGAAGCATGTCATGAGAAGATGGAGGCTGAGATTGGGGGAAGGGGTGCAGCCACAAGCCAAGGAGTGCCTGCAGCCCCCAGAAGCTGGAAGAGGCAAGGAGGGGTCCCTCCTTGAGATTCTTTGGAGGGACACACGGCCCTGCCCACACCCTGATTTCATACTTCTGGCCTCCAGAAACATGAGTGTAAATTCCTATTGTTTGAAGCTACCCTGTTTGCGGTACTTTATTTTGGCGGTGGGGGTCTCCCCAGAGTGGGGGGCTCTCTCTTCCCACTGCATTCCACTCCTCACTATCCTCAGGCTCTCATTCAGGGTTTGGATCAAAGCTCCCCTGTCCCAGGGCCCAACCTCTCTGCTCTGTGAACCACCTACATCTCTGCGGCAGGGACTTTTTGGGAATAAAGCTGTGACCCAGAGTTTGCTATTCAAAGACCTGGAGGGTTCCCTGACGTGGGGATGGGGGTACTGGGAGCTGGTAATGATTTCGTTTGTGAGTGCTGAATCGCTTTGGTTGTGTCTGACTCTGCGACCCTATGGACTGGAGCCCACCAGGTTCCTCTGCCCATGGGATTTTCGAGGCAAGAATATTGGAGTGGGTTGCCATGCCCTCCTCCATGGGATCTTCCCGACCCAGAAATTGAGCCTGAGTCTCTTATGTCTCCTGCATTAGCAGGTGGGTTCTTTATCACTGGTGCAATCTGGGAAGCCCGGTAATGATTCCATAAATGGCCAAAGGGACACTGCCTGTGGCCTCAGAGGAGGTGACCCACATTGGCTCCAGGCTTCAATGGAAATCATTTCACCCTGATGCAGCAACAATCTGTGCTCCATGTGGGTTTCTCTTCATGAAATGCTAAGTAAATGCCCCTCAACTGAGCTTCCTAAGTGCAATTGGCTTATGGGAATTCCCTGGCAGTCCAGTGGTGAGGACTCAGCACCTTCACTGCTGAGGGGTCAGATCAATCCCTGGTCAGTGCACTAAGAGCCTGCAAACCGAGTGGCCAAAAAAAGCAGCAGCGGCAAGAGCAGGATTGGCTTAGAAGATTAGACTGCTCTGGGACTGAAGGCCCTGGACACCCTGCGTGTACCCAAGCCCACCCCCAAACCCTATACCTACTTAGAATCGGCAGAGCCTGGGGACAGGCTGGTGTCTGTCCCTGAGACTACATCGGCCAGCTTCTTCTTCTGGATGGCCAGCTTCTTTGTGCTGGGCTCCCCATCTGTTTCGGCAGAAGGCTGTAGGGGAGCGGGGTTGGGTGAGCAGAGGCAGGCGGCCTCGCTAGAGGGAAAGCAGGGATTCCCCCGTGCCGCCGCTCCTTCTATCCACCGTTCGCTCCTGGTGGTGCCAGGGCAGCTGAGATGGAAGTGGGCTCAGACCCTCAGGGGTGGGAACCGCCGCGGAAGCTTTACCTGAGTCTTGGTCTGGGATGGGGAAAGGAGCTTGGAGACATCACTTGTGGAAAAGGAAACGCGCCTCTCCCTGTGAGATCACAGAAATGTGGCTTTTACTGACAAGGGTGAGCAGGAGACATGTGGGGTTGTTAGGACTGGGGGAGGGGTGGTGCTATTGCATCCAGTGGGTGGAAACTGGGGTTGCTGCTCTGTACCTCACGGTGTTCAGGACGGCCCCCACCACAGAGATGGAGCCAGCCCCAGAGGCCTGTCATGCCGAGGCCAAGAAAGCCTGTCCTAGCAGAAGGTCTGTGTCTTCCTCCACCTCTTCTTTTCTTTTGAGAAGCCAGCCTCTGCGACAAGGGGCTGGGTCTTTGAGTCACTGATATTTAGCTTACTAGGGGTCCAGGGTTGACAGTTTTTCCAGTAGTCACGTATGGATGTGAAAGTTGGACCATAAAGAAGGCTGAGCACTGAAGAATGGATGCTTTTGAACTGTGGTGTTCAAGGAGACTCCTGAGAGTCCCTTGGACAGCAACGAGATCAAACCAGTCAATCTTAAAGGAAATCAACCTTGGATATTCACTGGAAGGACTGATACTGAAGCTCCAATACTTTGCCCATGTGACGTGAAGAGCCAAAGCATTGGAAAAGACCCTGAAGCTGGGAAAGACTGAGGGCAGGAGGAGAAGGGAGCGAAAGAGGATGAGATGGTTGGATGGCATCACCGACTCAATGGACATGAGTTTGAGCAAACTCTGGGAGATGGTGAAGGACAGGGAAGCCTGGCAAGGTGCAGTCCATGGGGCCGTGAAGAATTTGCCACAACTTAGCAAGTGAACAAGAAGAAGAAGGGGTCCAGGTGTGTCGAGAGCTGCTCCTTCAACCTCTAGGTGTATGTGTGCAATCACCTCCACCCATTGATGAGGAAACCGAGGTCCAGGCAGGCTGGAGAAGGGGGAACCTCAACCCGAGGGGCCACCCGCCACAAGGCTGGAGGGGGGGAACCTCAACCCGAGGGGCCACCTCCCCCCAAGGCTGCAGGCTTTCTGAGTGAATAGGGATCATTTGGGCAGGGGCTTCATCTTTCCCAACCTTCACTCTGGTACCCGGCTTCCTTGGGGCTGCTGCCCACCTGGTGTTGGCTCTTGGGCACTGAACCTCATGTGTTTCTGAGATGTATGATGCTGTGCATGGCTATGCAGCCACCCCCCATTCCCCGGCATCCCTAGCCCTCGCTTGGACAAAGGAGGTGCAGGCTTACTCTGTGGGCGTAAGGGTGGCCCCCACGGCCCGGTGCCGCTCGCTGAGATCCAGGGACTGACTCAGCATGGTGTTGCTGCCCATGGTCATCAGCTTTTTGCCCCGCCACAGCTCCACAGCGTTGGCCAGCCGCTCACTGTCAGGATCCCGGTACCGCTGAATCTGTGTGGAGCCTCCAGGGCTGTCGGGCCTGTCCTGGGCCTTGGGGCTGATCCCCGGCTTGCTCTTGTCCTTGGGGGTCTCGGGGGTGGCACTGGGACCCGGCACGGTGACCCTGCTGTCCAGGGCCAGGCTGGTGGGTCGTTCCTCGTGGCCAGGCCTGGGGCTCCCGGCCTGGGCTTCTCTCGAGTCCGGGCTGCTGGGCATGGCCTGTGGGGGCACCTGAGGCTGCTTCTTGAGGGCCGCCAGCTCCATCTCAGTCCTGGCATCCGAAGGGCTTTCATCTTCCCTGCCCTCCTTTCTGTCTTCCAGGAGGCTCTCCTCTGACCCTGGGACAGCCTTTCCAGAAAGTTCTCTGAGGGTGTGCTCGTCCTTGCAGGACTGGATGTGCTTGTTCTGGAGCTTCACGTGCTCCAGCCCCCGCTGTCGCCGTGACTCACGCTTCTCCCGGCTGCGGGGCACTTTCTCGCGACCTTCAGCTGTGTGTTTCTGAGTTGGGGGTGCCTTCTCCACGCTCGGGACCTCCTTCTCAGGTTGGCAGCTCTCGGCTGGGGGAGCCCCATCGCTGGGCCACACCTCGGGCTCCAGGTCCAAATGCTCGCCCTCCGTGGAGGGTTCCAGGCCCCGCTCGGGTTCTGGCCCAGCTGCTTGGGCCGGCCCGGCCCCGGCGGTTTCCTCCTTCACGGCTTGCTCGGCTTCCCTCTCCTTCTCTTCAGCTTTCTGCTTCTCCTCCAGCATCTGGCTGAAGCTGGTGGGGCGGGGGAGGAAAGGAGGTGGGTTCAGGAGCAAATCCACCCAGGGCGTTGGGGAGCCCTGTTCCACCTGCAGGTACAGGGTTGGGGAGCCAGGCTCCCCCTCTCAAGGAGTGAGACCCTAGCCCCCAGAGATGCTTCTGGAAAGGTGGACCCATCCTCAGCCAGGAAAGGGGGAGACAGGGGAATAGCCTCATGTTGTCATGGGCACTGTTGCCCAATGGGTTCAGTGAAAAAAGTGAAAAGTGCTGGTTGCTCAGTTGGGTCTGACTGTGGACTGTACCCCATGGACTGTAGCCTGCCAGGCTCCTCTGGCCATGGGATTCTCCAGGCAAGAATACTGAAGTGGGTAGTCATTTCTTTCTCCAGGGTATCGTCCTGACCCAGGGAATCTTCCTGACCCAGGGATTGAACCCGGGTCTCCTGCATTGCAGGCGAATTCTTTACTGTCTGAGCCATCAGGGTCAGGGGAACCTTTATTAGGTTTGTTGCAGGAGGGATCTGTTCGGAACTCCCTGAATTCCTCTGGGGTCCCTGGTCTGGTGGACTCCCTGTGAGTGGGGACAAGGGGGCCCCCCTGAGGGTTGGTCCTGGTGGCCTGAACCCTTTGAGTCCAGCTGTTCTGCTCAGTGGCTGGGGGTAGGCAGGTGCAGTGGGTGGGGGTCCTCTGGCAGAAACTGAGTGCCACCAATGGTGACCTGGGGTTGCCATAGGTGCCACCTACCAGCCCTGGAGTGTCTCTAGGGCCCAGTGTGCCCAGACCAGCTAGACGCCTGCCAGCCCCTCCTCAGCCTCCCTGCATCCAGACAGGGACATCCTGACAGCTCTACTAGCCAGGTGGCATCTCAGGTAGCACTTGAGTGTTGAGTGGGTGGAATGTTCTGGGGGGTTGGGTGGGGGGTGCCTGGTCCCATTCTGCTCACCTCTTGCGCTGCAGGTGTCCCCGGCAGAGGCTCTGGAGGCGGATGATGCTGTGTCTCTGGCGCCGGTAGGCTGCCCGCTGCCGGTAGCCCCTCCACGCGGCCTGGAGGAACACGGCTGCCTGTGTCCTCTCCAGTGCCCGGCGGACGCGGTAGGACCGCCAGCAGGCCTGAGAGTGGAGGGGGCGTTCAGGGGCTGGGTGCGTGTGACCCCGGCCACCCTCGCCCCCGCCCCGCGGGCCCCCTGGGCACCTGGATCGTGATGGCTGCCCGCCGCATCTGCAGGAAGTGCCTGCGCTCCAGTACCATCCGGAACCAGCTCTGCAGCAGCAGGATCTTCCGCACGACCTCCCGGTGCAGTGTCTCCTGCAGGGTCTGCCGCTCGGTCTCCTTCAGGAAGACCTGGGGGCGGGCACGGGAAGGGTCAGCGAGGCCTCCAGCACTCCTATATTCAGGTCTGCTCAGCCCACTTGGCAGTGAGCGAGACCGAGCTGGTGTACTGACTACTGACCTGACCAAGAGGAGTTTTTGAAAAAAATACATGTTGACATAGAATTCCCACAACATAAAATGAACCATTTAAAGTGAATAATTTGGTTGCATTTAGTACTTTCATGATATTGTGCAGCTGTCACCTCTATCCAGCTATGAAACATGTCATCACTCCCAAGGAAAACTCCATATCCATTAGTAGTCACTTCCTAATCCCCCTCCCTCAGCCCCTGGCAACCCCTAATCTGCTTTGTCTTATTTTTATTTTTAAAATCTTGGGGGGGGGGTCGCATCACACAGCATGCTGGATCTTAGTCCCCAAACCAGGATTGAATCTGCATCCCTTGCACTGGAAGTGCAAAGTCTTAACCACTGGACCACCAGGGAAGCCCCCACTTTCCATTTTTATCGATTTACCTGTTCTGGACATTTCATATAAACTGGATCATACACTATAGGACCTTTCGTGCCTGGCTTCTTCCACTTAGCATAACATTTTCAAGGTTCATCCACGTAAGTGTACATCAGAGCTGAATAAGATTCCACTATGTGAATGGCCCAGGTTTTATTTATCCACCATCTGTTCATGGACACATGGGCTATTTCTACCCTTTGGCAATTGTGACTAGAACTGTGCCGCTATGAATGTACAAGTACTAGGATTTGTTTGCAAATGTTTTCAGTTCTTTTGGGTTTACATCTAGGAGAGGAACTGCTGGGTCACCTGGTAACTCTACATGATTAACTTGCTGGGGAGCTGTGAGACATTACAAAGGTTACTGACCAGTCCCTTGAACACCCTGTGCTATGGTATGATGGTTCCTAGCCTACAAATGAGAAACTGATGCCTAAGCTCCACACCTTAGGTCTGTCCCTCTGCCTTCCAGGAAGTGGCATGGGCTGTGAGAGGACCCTGTGTGAAGTGGAACGTATGGGTACAAGAGCCCTACGAGGGCTGCGATTGCTGACCTTGGTCTTGCCGATCTGGTAGCTCCTCTTATCTATGTTCATCTTCTCCAGCAGGGCAGAGATGACCTCCCTGCAGGGCTGGGCATTCTTAGGGAGAAGTACCTGGAACTGCTCCGTGAAATCCTGGGTGATTTTGGGTAAGAAAGGAAAATCTATGTGAGGGTTTCTGCCACCAGAAAGAACAGGGCTCTAGCAACTCTCCGGTCAAGTTGTTTCCGAAGCCAAAACTTGAATTGATGTGAATAGTGTTGACAAAACTAAAATCTGGGACTTTCTGAAATAGTCTGAAGCTTAAGAAAGACTGTCACAGACACAGAGCACTGGATCTTTCAGTCAGTGGGAAAGTGATCATCATCACGAGGACCTGCTGGGTGCTGGTGTTGTTAGGGGAGAGCCAGAAGGTGAAGTTGACCTTGTGGGGGCTCACAGTCTGTGATTCATTAGAAGGCTGAACCATAGCTGGAGGTATGCCTGTTTTTCACTGCATGGCATGTGGGATCTAAGTTTCCCGACCATGGATTGAATCTGCATTCCCTGCAGTAGAAGAGCAGCATCCTAACTACTGGACCACAAGGAAAATTCCCAAGATATGCCCACTGACCTTTTTTTGGCCATGCTGTGCAGCATGTGAGATGCTATGTCCCCAATCAGGGATCAAACCTGTGCCCCCTGCGTTGGGAGCATGCAGTCTTAACCACTGGACCATCAGAGAAGTCCTGGTATGCCCTTTTCAAGTAAACAGTTATGCTGAATTTTTAATAGCTAATCATGAGTGAAACACACCAGCATTTTCTCCCTTTTTGGTAATTTGCCTTTCCTGTTTATGCAGATCAGAAAGATGATATTCCCATTTCTGTGGATGAGAAGAGGGAGGCATGCCACAATGAAGCCATGTACCTGAGGACATACGGGTAAACCTGGAATGGGGATCAGGGGCTTCCACCTCTAGGTTCAGGCCCAGTGCTCACTCAAGTACTACACAGCTACTGCCAGCTCCCGGCATAAGCCAAGGGTTCTCCACTCGGGCTATGCTAACCCCTGGGGATGTTTGGTATTAAATGGAGACATCTTGGGTTGTCAGAACTCAGGGGAATAGTGTTCCTGGCATCTTGTGGGTGGAGGCCAGGGATGCTACTCAATACGCAATGGTGCACAGGGTGGCCCTCACCACAGAGCATGACCCAGCCCCAAATGTCAATAGTGACATAGTTGAGAATCTGTTGAAATTTGGTCTTCACCAATTTGGCGTTACTAGTGATTCTCTGTGTTTATAGAAAGCTCAGGGACCCTGAAGTCATCATTTCCTTGGGTCTCAGTTTCCATATTGGGAAAATAGGAACCAGGGCTCCCTTGGAACTGGTTGGCAGAATAAAACAGCTGGGTATAAAACTGTCTATTACAAGCACAGAGGCAAGTCAATATCTTGTCATAACCTGTAATGGAAAATAATCTGAAAATAATATCTGTGTATGCTGCTGCTGCTGCTGCTAAGTTGCGTCAGTCGTGTCCGACTCTGTGCGACCCCATAGACGGCAGCCCACCAGGCTCCCCCGGCCCTGGGATTCTCCAGGCAAGAGTACTGGAGTGGGTTGCCATTTCCTTCTCCAGGGCATGAAAGTGAAAAGTGAAAGTGGAGTCGCTCAGTCATGTCCGGCTCAGTGACCTCATGGACTGTAGCCTGCCAGGCTCCTCCGTCCATGGGATTTTCCAGGCAAGAGTACTGGAGTGGGGTGCCATTGCCTTCTCCAATATCTGTGTATACGTATAACTGAATCACCTTGCTGTGTACCTGAGACACAGTAAGTCAACTATACTTCAATAAAATACATATTGAGAAAAAAACAAAGATTGGAGAATGAAAAAAAAAGTGCCTATTACAGAAAAGGCTCAATAAAGGGCCAAGTCACACAGGGATCTGCTTGTGTGATTCCCTCTTCCCTGTTTGGTTTAACATGCCTCCTGTGAGGAGCTAGCCCCCCTCCCCCAACACACTATGAGAAAGAATGATCTGGTACAAATACCAACAGTTATTGTTGTTAGTTGCTTAGTCATGTCCAACTTTTTTGTAGATCCCCATGGACTTCAGCCTGCCAGGCTCATCTGTCCATGAGATTTCCCAGGCCAAGAATACTGGAGTCGATTGCCATTTCCTTCTCCAGGGGATCTTCCCTACTCAGGGATCAGTATCAGGGTGGAGAAATCCTGATGGAAAGTAACCTGCCAGGCTCAGGCTCCAGAGAAGTGTTCTCTCTGGAGGTGGCCAGTGTCCCAGATAGCCATACGCGTGCATGAATGTGTCCTACCTGAAACGTGTACTTGGCGCTGTAGCCCGACCTCCGAATCCGCACGGTCTCCAGCATGCCTGTGTAGCGCAGCTGCTGCAGCACCAGCTCATCATCGAAACATAGCTCTTTCTGAAATGGGATTGAGCGATCAGGGAAGACGTCTGCAGGTGGCTGGGGACAGGCAGCCCTGGGAGGAGGTGCTGATTCCCATGTGACTGCCATCCCTCTGGACTACAGATATGGATGCAGTCAGCGCACACCCATGGGCTGGGGCTGGTCTGGGAATTGTCCCCAGCCTGGCAGCTGTGGGCACCTGGTTTTTTTCTTTGCTCCAGTCATGCTTTTTGAAATAAAGAGGTGGGGCTGCTCAGCAGTGATACCTGAGGCATTCATCTCTTCTAGGAAACATGGCATCTGATCTGCTCTATTCCCTGCTGTCCGGGAGACAGATACTACTTCTCACTGTCTAACTTAAGATAACTTGGTGCAAAGATTTATTTCCTAAAGGCCCCTTCCCAAACCTGTGTTGAACTCATACCCTGTGCCAGGTATCAGGACAAGTACTGGGGATCCAGCAGAAAGAACACATGCCTGGGCCATGGGAGGTGTTACAGGACAGGGGACCCTGGACCAAGTCTTGAGAGCTGAGAAGAGGACAGGTAGGGGAGGAGGGCAGCAAGCAGCTAGGTGAAGACCCAGAGGAGAAAGGGGAGGCCAAGCCATGGACAGGTATGCAGGGAGGTGCTTGCTGCTGGAGGGTTGGGGGTGAGGGGGAGGAGGGGCTGAAATGAGGTGGGTTCAGTGAGCTTCCAGCCCAGAGCTCAGGGGCCTGGACTCCATGCTGGTGCATGTTATTTTAAGTGGAGGGAGGGAAGGGAAGGGCATGAGGCGAGGGATGTCATGACAGGGCAGAAGGTGCTTCTGGTATCTGGTGGGCTCTCCAAGACTGGAGACAATGCTACTCAGTACCCTAAAGAGCACAGGACAGATGCTCAACAGCAAAGAATAAGCTGTGGGCACGGCTCCTCCCCAGAGCAGGTGTTGGTGGAATGTTTTCTGAGTTGTCCAATGTTGAGGCAAAATCCAAACAGGTGGGGAAAGTGGGCCTGATTCTGCAGCTGGTGGAAGGTGGGAGCGGGGACAGAAACCTCTGAGATGCCATCGCTGGGGGACCAGGAATGGGATGGGGTAGGAGGGGACAGCCTAAGTCCAGGTCCTCGCCTGGTGATGGAAGTCTTGGCACCTGGCAGGGCCAAGCTGGGCTCTGGAGGTTAGCGGAACATCCCAGGAGCAGCGAAGAGGAACGTAAACAGGAAGAGTAGAGACAGAGGGCGTGAGTGAACAGTCACCAGGATGTCCTTGGCTCAGAGATCCGCTCATGCCCGTCAGAGAGCCCAGGTCCTGAATGGCTCCAGCAAAGTTCTCGAGGGCACAGAATTGCCAGTGGACCCCTGGGGTGAGGAAAGCCTGGCAGCAGGTGCTGAACTGGCTGCTGGGGCCCCCCACTGGTGCTCTGTCTTCCCAGAAAGTTCCGGATGAGCAGCAGGCTCAGGGCTCCTGTTTTCTGACCTCAGCCTCTCCCATCTGGCACATTTTCTGCACTGACTGCTTTGGGGATATATTTGAAGAGCACCCTGACCTGTCCGTCCTGGAGCCAACTTTCTCTGGGGCCCGTCCATGTTCCAGTGCATGCATGTGTACTCAGCTGCTTCAGTCACGTCTGACTCTTTGTGACCCTCCGGACTATAGCCCACCAGGCTCCTCTGTCCATGGGATTCTCCAGGCTAGAATACTGGAGTGGGTTGCCGTGCCTTCCTCCAGGGGATCTTCTCACCCTAGGGATCGAACCTGCATCTCTTGCACTGTAGATGGATTCTCTACCGCTGAGCCACCGGGGAATCCCCCATGATCTAGAGGATGTCTTTATTCCTTGCTGGTCACTAGATGGTCCTGGCTGCCTCCTGCTGATCCCTGCCACCCTGGCTGGCTAGAGCACACTTTTAAAATACATGTCAAAGGAGGCCAGGAACCCTGGCTGGCAGCAGAACCAGCCTCCTCCAGTCCTCAAAACCTGTGTGGACACTTGCCTCCTCCAGGACTCTCCTGACCATCCCTCCTGACTCCCAGCACTCCCCCACCCCTAGACACACAGTAACACTCCCTGCCAGTCTCCAGACCTGGGCTTGGCTTTCGCCTCCCCGGAGATGGGGGAGCCCCTTACCTTCTCAGCGTTGGAGCGGATGCAGCGGATGAAGAAGGGCTCTGCCTTCCCCAGTGCCTCCAGGAGCTTATTCAGGGAAGTCTGAGGAGAGAGAGGGGGGAAGGTGTTGAGCTGGGACCCCCTTGGGGGCACGTCCCTCAAGGGAAGGGGACCCAGGTTACCTTCCTGCATCAACGGGGTGCATCTGCACTGATAGGGAACAGGGGAGACTGCAGCAGGAGGCTGTGCTACCCCAGAGAGCCCCCAAGGGAGCTGTGGGTCCCTGTGGCCAAGGGCCGCCATGTTTCTGTCTCAGGTGAAAGGGGAGAGGAAGGTGGTGGAAGCAGGTTAACTCTTTCTAGGGATTTAAATCACATGTCAAAGGAGGCCAAGAACCTTGGTTAGTAACAGAACCAGTCTCCTCCTGCCCCCATGGAAATATTAGAACCAGCTGGCGGCCACCCTCTTATCAGAGGTTGAGCTCTGCAGGGCCTCACTTCCAAGTGCCTAAATTCTAAGAATCCCAAACTGTTCCTTTTGTTCCTTCAGCCTTAGAGGTACAAGCTCCTGCCCATGGTTACTATATCAATGTTCCTCCTTTGTTCCCCTTCTGCCTTTTCAGTTCTCTAGTACCTGTTTAACCAGTTCCATATATTAAATTCTCTGGTTTAAAAAAAAAGTCAGCCTCAGAAGGGATCATGGTTGCAGTGATTTTGGTCCCTGGCCTGCTATTTCCAAAAGGGCATTGTGGGAGTTCCTAAATGATGTAATTATATATATATATATAAGCTGAAGTGGAAACAAAAGACTTAGGTTGTGGAGAATGGCAAGGAACAGAAAAGTTAATGGTGAGGGTCTGTGGCCATTTGTTGTTTAGTTGCCAACTCATGTCCAACTCATGCAACCCCATCGACTGTAGCCCACTGGGCTCCTTTGTCCATGGGATTTCCCAGGCAAGAATACTGGAGTGGGTTGCCATTTCCTCCTCCAGGGGATCTTTCTGACCCAGGGATTGAACCTGCATCTCCTGCATTGGCAGGTGGATTCTTTACCACTGAACCACCAGGGAAGCCCTCATTGGCCATTAAACCCCACTGATAAAGAGAAAAAAGTGTCCCTGAGCTTCCTGGCAACCAGGGAAAAAAGGGAAATGTGATCTAAGGACACAGTTCGGTGTTCACATTAACTCACACGCTGACTCATGACTCTTTCAAGTTGGTGGTTCTCCACCAAGGGTGACTGTGTTCCCCCATGGAGCCTTGGCACTATCTAGAGACATTTTGGTAGTCATGTCTGGACAATGCTACCGGCATCTAGTGGGTGGAGGCCGGCAATATTGCTCAATGGCCCACAACACACAGGATGGCCCTCACCATGGAGAATGACCCAACCCCAAATGGCAAACGGTGCTGAGGTCAGGAATGCTGGGGATAATGAGAAGCTCCCTGTGCTGGGTTAGTTTCGGCCCACCCATGTGAGTGCCAGGCAGAGCTCAGCACCCCCTTACACTCCCACGGGCCACCCACCTGGAACTGGGCACTGATGCTGGGCGGCTTCTTCTTCTTGTGCAGGTGTAGCAGGGACTTGGTAGTGCGGTCGTGCAGGGTCATACTGATGATCAGCTTCAGGGATTTGGAGTCCAGCAGGTTCTAGGACAGAATCGCAGGGTCTGGCCCGCCCTCCCAAAGCCCCAGGGGGCACTGGGAGGCATCTTGTGCGGCCCCAGAGCCAGGACAACGCCCCCTGGGGTAGCAGCTCTTAGGCTCAGTTTGGGAGCTGTGCTGTCAGAGACGGGGTTGGGGCAGCAGCGGTGACCTGACTGTGGGACTGAGCCTGAGCTGTGACCTATGGATGGTGCTGCCTCCTAGAGGTCTGATTACAACCACTTGTGGCCTGAGTGCCCAGAAACCAAGAGCTGCGGAGTGCTGGCTTCCCTCCGTGCAGCTCGAGGAGTGCCAAGCACTCCATGTTTCTATGAGTGCTCATCCGGCCGGTCCTCCTGTGGGCCAACCCTCACTGTCGATACAAGGTGGGCGGGGCTAGTGCTATCCCACCTGTTGGCCAGAATGAGTGGACTGAGCGGTTGCTCTCTCTAATTTCAGATCCATCAGCTCGCTGTACGTGGAGACTAGACAGGGCGCCTGGGTGCACTCGACCCAAGGCTGGCTGCTGGGGTCTAGGTTGCTAGTGATGCACAGCTGCCCCCTTCCCAACAGGACCACCCTGGCTGACAGGCCTCCTCTCCCTGGATGCCCAGAAGGTGATGAAGCCCATTCCACCCTCTTGGAGTTGGCTCACAGCTAAAGACACCCAACGTGGGGATATGACAGGAGGGTCCCATCGCTTTTTGGTGAGATAAGCTCTGAGGTGCAGCTGACACTCCTGGGTTCCCCGGGATCCAGCTGAGCCCACTTCCTGGCTCAGTCCAGTTCCTGCCCTCCCCCACCTCAGGTTTCTCCTGGGAGTTCCCCGCTGTACACCACTTGTGCAAAGACCACATCACAGGCCCTGCTTCTAGAAAACCCAAACAAAGACCCCTCTGTGTCATTTCAACAGGAGACAGTTTTTTAGAGGGGAAAGGGGAGAGGGAAGGAAAGAGAAGGAATTAGAGAAGCTCGAGAAGGTAAAAGCCCCCGCCCCACCCCATTTTCTAGAAACATGACTCGAGCCAGGTGCTCGCAAGGCGGTGTTGGGCAGTGTTGTGTGTGTTTACCTTTGGAATGATCTGCTTTTGTTTGATACCTTTACTTTTCCTGTCAAAATATTAAAAATGGTTTTGTGAACAGAAGGAACACAGTGTCTAGCTCTGGGTTAGTTTAGCAAGCCACGCCTTGCGGGTTAGATGGAGCGAGAACAGAAAGAGCAAGAGAGTCCGGAGGCACAAGTGCAACGAGGCCTCCACCTCGCCAGGGACTGTGCACACCTGCTTCACTGGGCCAGCGGCTGCCCCTGCTGCAGGGGCCCCACGGGTGTCTGGGGGGAGCTGGTGGATCTCACAGAATGATAGTGAGATGTCCCAAAGGGGGCTTCGAGGGACCCCATGCAGCTCTGAGCCTACCAGGTGTCCCAGCTCTATTTGCTACATGTTGGGAAACATCAAAGCGGTCCAAAGACCCTTCTGGAGCCCCTGCCCTGGTGGCCGGGTCAGGGGTCTGTCTTTCAAAGAACTGAGATAGGGCCTGGGGGTATGGGGGCCTTATGGACTTGAACTGGCAGAAGGTTAAAAACGAAAGCTGATCTTTTTGGCCGGGGGCGGGGGGAGCCGCCCGCACATTCTAGACACTTTATGAAATCTTGCAGACAAGAAAAGATTTTTAAAAAAACTGCAGCCTGGGCAGTTTTTAAGACCCACTGAGGAAATGGTTCCCTGCAGATCTGCCAGAGGCTTGGCTCTGAGGTTCTTTGTGTCATGTTTCACGTTTGTCCCCATGGGGTGGAATGAGGCATCACAAAAATGACTCTGCAAACAGGCATCACTGCAGGCACAAGCTTTGTTCTCGGTTCTCGGCGGCCTGAGCCCTAAGCAGTTGCTGGGGCCCACTGGTTGAGGTGGCTGCCTGCTGGGTAGGAGGGTATGAAAACTGTCACCCCTGCTTTGCAGACAGAGGGTGAATGCTCACAGCACTCAGGTCATACAGCGATGGGGGGGGTGGTTTCCAAATCTCATCTGTGTGGCTTCTGGCCCTTTCTACCGCATCACACCCACAAAGCAGGGTGATGGGATGTGCAGAGGTCCTCAAGATTGCACACCCTGCCTCTGAGGCTACTTTATAAGCTCATAGTGGCAAAGGTTGAGGCGGGGGGAAGCAAGCCTTGGTCGGCAGGTTTGGGGGCAGAACATCAGCTGCTTTGTGGCAGGAGCATTCCTGGGAAGCTGTGCTGGACACTGGGGGGCTGGCGAGGATTTGGGTCAGGGTGCAGACACTAGGACGGGAGTATGACGAGGACCACTTAGCGACGGCTGGCTTGAGAAGAGAACCACAAGACAGCGCAGCATGGACAGCGGCTCATTCAGTGTTATGGGAAGCCCCTGTAGGCGGGGGGTGGGGTGGGGTGGGGGTGTCTGGGGCGGGGAGGCGCTCGTTGCACTTGTGGGGGAGAGGGGGGTGCCCACAACCTTGGGGGGGACTCACAGGATGAAGGTGCGGGGTTTCTGGAGCCGATTGAGGGACTGGAGAAGCTTACGGGGGTCGTCGCCCTGCCAGGGCAATCCTTTGATACTCCGGATGATTTGGTCATGCAAATCGCTGGGGGGGGAGGGGGTGCAGTGACAGAGAGAAGACAGAGTTAGAGCAGTGGGCCCGCCACCTCAGGGTCCCTGGCACGGTCGGGACCGTCTCCAGGCCACTGGAGCCAAAACATGCAACCTGGGGAATGTCTGAAGGCTGCTGCCACTCCCTCCTGCATGGAGAAGTCAGGGTTTGGCCACCCCAAGGAGGCTCCACCCTCCTCCGGTGGTGGGGGAGGGGCTGGGGACACTTGGGGCTGAACAGAATTTGCAACATGGCATCTCGGATCACTGGAAAAGGCCTCACGTTGAGGAGCCTGTTGGAGTCTATAAAAAGCACCCAGGGGCCACTGAAAACAGGAGACCAGGAGGGAGGGTTCTGTGGGAAGCAGCAGATGGGTTTCTCGTGATGGTTCTGTGGCTACATGCCTGCCTCCTTGTCCGCTTCAAGAAATGCCTTGGGAGGAATGAACTGGAACTCACACAGGGGTTATAACTGGGGTGGTGCTTGGTTATTCCGACTGGGGTGGGGGCTTGACTGGCATCTGGAGGTGGAGGCCAGGGAGGCTGCCCCACCCCTTGCAGCATTCAGGATGGCCCCACCACGGGGTGGCCCGGCAGAGGCCCAAGGGTGAAGCTCTAGCTGAAGATATTTACCCCCCAGGAGTCAATCTTATTAACTTTGTTCTGTTCAGTCACCCTGGGTTTAGGGCTGAGCGGATGTTTTAGGTGTGAGAATGACAATGGCTTAGGGACAAAAATCGAATGCTCTGAAAATGGACATTTGCGAACAATGTCTTGACAACAAATGTCTAGGGCAGAATGTCTAGAAGTGAGGCAGTGATGACTGCAGGATGATCTGGGAGTTTATCTCTCTTTTAAAAAAAATTTCCTCATTCCAAGGGACTTCCCTAGTGGTCCAGGGACTAAAACTCCATGCTCCCAATGCAAGGGGTCCAGGTTTGATCCCTGGCCAAGGAACTAGATCCCACATGTTGCAACTAAGAACTGGTACAGTTAAGTAAATAAAAAGATTAAAAAAACACTTCTTCATTGCAGTTACCTGAATACATGTTTAAGCTCTGAGCGGTTGACCTGGGAAGACCCCGATCGGCAGCCCCTTGTCTGTGTTCCATGCACCATGCCCAGGGCCAGATGGCGGCACTTACCTCTGCTCCCTCACCCTCCAGGGAGGCACCGAGCAAAGACAACAGAGAGGTCACATGTCACCTCTACACCCTGAGCGGTCAGTGCAGCGGCCAGCTCCCTACGATGACGATGAAGCCTCTAGCTTCAGCCCACAGCCCCCTGACCAGGCCAAATCTGGCGAGAGCGCCCCCTGGCTCGCTGACCCCCTCTCTTCTGGCTCTGAACGCTGTGCTGAGCGCCTTGGGAGGATGGCTCCTCGGGGCGTGCCTCCCTGGTCTCGGGTACCAAGGCCCTTGCTTCTACTTACTTCTTGCTTTCATAGAAAGCAATGATGTCTTCAAAAGCGTTAATATCGAACTCCTCAGAGCCGTCAAATGAGAAATCTAGCATTGAGCAGCTGAAAGGGAGAATCTGTATAAACTAAATGTGCTTTTGCAGGTGGGACCTGTAGCCCCAGGGCCAGGCCTTGGGGAGACCGAGTGGGTCAGGGGCCACTCTGAAATACGGGACAGTGTTTTTCTTTTTTTCTCTCCTGCCTTCTTTGGGGTGAAAAAGCTGATTTAAAAACGCATTAAAAAAAAAAAAAACCTGCATCTTTTTATCAAGAGGGAGGGGACACAGGTATACCTATGGCTGATTCATGTTGATGTTTGGCAGAAACCAACACAATACTATAAAGCAATTATCCTTCAGTTAGAAAAGAAAAACCAAAATGTATCTTTTTAAAAGGAGGAAAATGACACACTGCCTTCAGACAAATGGCACAGGATCACTTACCTAGGAGCTACCTCTAACTCCACACATAAGCTTTTATGAACCTCTTGAGGGAGGTTTTCTTACAAAGTGCTCAAAAAACAAAATGGCTTTTTCATGTTTCAAAATTTAGGGGCTCGCTCCTTGGGAATTTTGTGGAGTCTTAAGAAAGAGCTTGGGGACTCTGCTGCCCCAGAGCCTTCGCACCAGCTGTCCCCCCAGGTCAGCACACACTGCTTGCCTTGTCTGGTCCAACTGGTCCCAAATCAGTGTAGCCTGCCTGGCTTGGCTCTCGCAGGCTGCCTGAAGGCTCCCTCCTCTGGCTTTGTCATGGCCTCAAATGGCTATCAAGCATGACCTTTTATACCCTGCCTTCCTAGAAGCATAAGACTGCTCACTTTTACACTCAGTACCAACTGGGGTATCTGGAGGAACCCTGACCGTCACTAGGTGGCCATAGAACACCCCCTTAGAGGCAACAACGCATCTGTGTTTCTGACTGAGAGTAAAGTAACTTAGCAGATCAGTGTTTGGGACACCCTGGTCAGGCTAAGGGAGGAAATGCTCTTAAATCAAGCTTGCTGCTCTGCGAGACCAGCAGCCTTTCGGCCCCTCCCGCCAACAGTCACAACCGGCCCTGAAAAGGCTCCTTTGTAAACTGAGCCGCCCACATCCCCCAAAACAGATGATGCACGAGGTTGGCCTCTCTGTGTTCAGAAATGCGGCCACCAGATGCCGTTGCTTCTGGGTGTTTCTGATTCAAGCGGCTGCTGGGTTCCTTATTCAGGTCAACCCTCACCTGGGTTCAGGGTGTCGGGTTTCTGGCGCCATTGGCCATTTTAAACAATGCCGCTGCCTACAGGCTTCGGCTGGGACAAATCAAGATCTCGCTCACCGGTACAGTTTTTCTGACGGGGTGCTGGCTCCTCTGTGTAGTTCTCCCAGGTGACTCTGGGCACCAGAGCTGTCCAGACCTGCTGGGGAGACAGAGCACATGAAGTTCTGAGGTGAGGGTTGCTTGGAACTGAAGGGCTTCTTAACTTTTCCATGGAGCCTGTGATCCTGACTTGAACCTGATTTAAAAAAAAAGGAGGGGGTGGGGGGGGGCTGACACAAATTTGGGCACAGCAGGTAACCATGAAATGTTCCATTTCCTCCCTAGACAGCACCATCTATTTCCTAAAACAGATGCCCCAGGACCTTTGCACATGCTGCCCGCCCCCATGGCCAGCACACCCTGCCCATCCTGTCTGGCCCAAATGGTACCGTCTCAATGTAGTGGCTTTAACCTTTCAATCCTCCTTTAACCAACACTCCACCCCTCCTAAAATGGAACCCTGGGGCTGGTATCTGGAGCTGAGTGATCCTGGGAGAGTCACTCAGCCCTTCTGGGTGTCAGGCTGTTCTCACAGAAAAACAGGAACATACCTTCTTGCCTCGTGAGGATGAGCAGGTTAAATTATACATCCCACTACAAATCTTCTGTTTTGCAAGATCAAAAGGCTTGGGAGCTAATTTACGATAGCCAAGACATGAAAGCAACCTAAATATCTATTGATAGATGAATGGTTAGGGAAGACGTGGTATAGCTATACAATGAAATATGACTCAGCCATAAAAAAGAATGCAACAATGCTGTTTGCAGCTACATGGGTGGACCTACAGATGATCATGTTAAATGCAGTTAAGTCAAATAAAGACAAATTTTATATGATATCACTTACATGTGGCATCAGAAAAAATAACACAAATGAACTTATATAGTAAACAGACTCACAGACATAGAAAACAAACCTATGGTTACTGAGGGGAAAGGATGGGGGGAGGGATAACTTAGGAGTTTGGGATTAGCAGATACAAACTATTATATATGAAATAAACCACAAAGCCCTCCTGTATAGCACTGGGAACTATAGTCAATATCTTGTAATAAACTATTGCATGCTAAGTTGCTTCAGTGTGGCTGATTCTCTGTGACCCCATGGTCTGTAGGCTGCCAGGCTCCTCTGTCCATGGGGATCTCCAGGCAAGAATACTGGAGTGGATTGCCACGCCCTTCTCTGGGGGATCTACCCGACCTAGGGATTGAACCCATATCTCTATGTCTCCTATACTGGCAGGGAGGTTCTTTACCACTAGTGTGAAAGAAAAAAAAAAAGTTTGGGGAACAAGACAGAAGTGCAGGTTGCACAACCTCAGGAATGTGCTAAATGTGATGAAATTTTACACTCTGCAATGGACTTTGAGCACCCGCTTCTCGCTTCTCGACAGTGACACAGGGAGCCTCCTACCTGCAGCCTTTTCAGCTCTCTCGGCCCGCAGGCGCCCAGCCTCCCGGAGCACGGCCATGGCCTGGATGGCGGCCCGGAGCACTGCCCAGCGGAACACGGCCACGGGGTCCATGCCGATGAGCTCCCGCACGTAGGAGCTGTCACTGCTCCGCAGGAGGGCCACGATGTCTGGCCGCATGTAGTCCATGTTCTTCTCTCGGAAGTCCTGGCATGGGGAGGATGGGTAAGAAGGGTGGTGGGTGGTCCCTTGCTAGTGTCAGCCGAGGCCCTGGGGTCAGCTCGGGAAGGGCTGGGTAGGAAGCCCATCTCCACGACAGAGAGGGGGTTCCTGCCCATGGAGCCCTCGACAGCAGAGCCAGGGGTTTGACATTGGGTCTGAGTGCCCTGGAACCTCGCCCAGCAAAAGCAGTAAAGAGGAGGCATGGAGCAAGCGCCTGAGGGAAGGGACCTCCAGGGTACCCAGGGGTCCCCTTTGCATCCCCTGAGCGGAGCACAACTTGATTGACAGTGGTGACACATGGCTATGTACCTTGATCTGATATTTCACTTTCCCTGCGAAGTGCTGGATGATGAAGGCCGGCTCCATGACGGGGGTGCCGAGGAAGTATCTGTTGTCCTCGTGCTGCTGTTTGAACTTGGCCAGCAGAGTCTGGCTCGTGGCGTGCGGAAAGCTGGGAAGAGCACGGGAGACCTTTAACTGCAGGAACTGAGCCGGTCACCTGCTCTGTGTTGGCAGGTCGCAGGCCCTCTGTGGAGGAGGCGGGTAGGTGCTCGGGCTGCGGTGGCCTGGGCACGAGGCTGAGGTCAAAGTGATGCCCTCAGGGCTGGGGAGCAAACTTGAAACAGGTAGAGCAGCCCAGTACCCCGGCCCTGGTGGTCCATGTAAACGTCTGGTCCAGGCAAGATTGTGACCGGGGCCCACCATGGGCAGTTCCTGGAATAATCCCAGGACAGGGGTGACTTCTGGTCTCAGGTGCATCTGTGCCTGGGTGCTGTGTCTTGCAGTGGGTCTTGCCCATGCTCCCCTGTTAGAGGCAGGGGCTGGGAGACGGATGAAACAGGGAGGTGAGCAGGGCCTGACTAAGGGAGCCGCTGTATCTGGCTATTTCGGCCTCCCATGAAGGAAATGCCGCAGCCGGCTTTGGCATCCAGCCTGCGCCCTGCCTCACTGCAAACATGGGCAGAAAGGTATGCCTCTGAACCCCTGATGCCTGGGTTTCATGGCTTAACGGGGCGTAGAGGGGGAGACCCTGTAGCTATGAGGCACATCATTGCCAGGGTCAGGGTGTGGAGAGCAAGAGACTCATTTACTCAGTTGTGGAAATAAATAACATTTTCACACACTATTTCAGAAAATCCAGTTCGATGCCCCCCAATCCCCCCTAAAATCATGATGAACTAAAACAGTAAGATTTTATTTTTCTATATTTTGATTTTTTTTTTGCTCACCATGGAGGTTTTTTTTTTTTTGCATCCATTTTAATTTATTTTTTGGCTATGTCACAAAGAATGTGGGATGTTAGCTCCACAACCAGGGACCGAACCTGTGCCCACTGCATTGGAAGCACAGAGTCTTAACCACTGGACTGCCAGAGAGGTCCCCTAAAATAGCAAGATTTTAAACAAAGACAAATCCGACCAGGCTCAGCCTGGCCCTGCCTTGCATGCCTTTCCCAGATTTGGCTCTGGGGAGTTTGCTGGGATGGACAATTAACCCTACCAAGTACCCTGCTCCTTCCCTTATCTGAATGTTTTCTCCCTGGATTCTGGCCTAGAATGGATGTGTCTGTCCTGGATGGGACTCTGTTTGAAGAAGGAGGTGAGCCTGATTCTCCCCAGGCCTGAGGGGACTTCGGCAGCAAATGAGGGGCCTGATAAACGTTGTTGACAAAAAGACTTTCCAGTGGATAAGGATCCGCCTTGCAATGCAGGAGATGCAGGTTCCATCCTTGGACAGGGAACTAAGATCCCATGTGCCGAGGAACAACTAAGCCTACGACTGCAACTACTGAGCCCTGGAGCCACAACTAGAGAGTCTGTGCACCTCAACGAAAGACCCCACAGGATGCAAAGACCTCACATGCTGCAACTAAGACCCGACACAGTCAAAGCAAACCCCAAACCCTCAAAACACGTCTACGCCCTGACACACTGAACCTGTGAATGTGGCCTCAGATGCAGTCAAGTTAAGGTGAGCTCTTTACGGGGCCTTTACTGGCAGTCCAGTGGTTAGGACTTGGTACTTTCACAACCGAGGGCTGATGTTCAATCCATGGTTGGGGAACTAAGATCTCACAAGCTGTATGACGCGGTCCCCACTCTCCCCTAAAAAGATGAGGTCATTAGAGTGGGTACTAATCTATAGACTGGAGTCTTTATAAGAAGAGCCAATGAGGCGGAAGGACAGAAGATGATGTGACTACAGAGGTAGAGACTGGAGTCATGCGGCCACAAGCCAAGAACACCTGAAGCCCCCGGAAGGTGGAAAATGCAAAGAAGTCTCCTCCTTGGAGGGAGGGTGGTCCTCCTACACCTTGGTTTTGGCCCATCAAGGCTGATTTTGTGCTTCTAGTCTCCAGAACTGTGAGAGAATAAATTTCTGTTGTTTTAGGCTGTCCTGCGATTTCAAGAACTCTGGCTGAGTGACCAAGCAAAAAGCACCTTAAAAACACCCTCTCCAGCCTTCATCATGTCTTGTGGACGAGGGCCAACAGGCTTGGTGGAGAATCTTGTATCCGGGGCCCTGATTCCACTCCCTGCCCTTTGCAAGGCTGCACCAAGCCTGTGACCAGCTTATAGATTCAGGTACCACAAGTCTTTCCCAAGGACTCCTGGGAGGGCGAGGGTGTGTTCCTGAGTTCACAGCTATTGCGAGTGTTAATATTTCTCTGGTGAATGGCAAATGTGGGGTCAGGATTTGCAGCCACATGATTCTGAGCAACTTGGAAGTTCCTGGGATGCAATGGACTCAAGTAAGGCTCTGCGGCTGTAGAACCGGACGCACTGGGCCCATGGACACTCACTTGCTCTCTTCGTCCAGCAGATAGAAGAGGCCGGTGGGCTTCTTGCTGATCAGGTGGATGCAGCCGACGTTGTCTGTGTAGTCGATGTTGTGCCATGAGATCCCTTCGCTCTGGTACTCCTCCTGCAGGGTTCAAGGGGCATCTGTTAAGTTCATCATTTCATGGACACAGTAACATCTATGTAGTACATGTCCTATGTAAAAATACTTTATTTATGTATGCACATACATATTCACATATAAATGTGCAAATAACATAGAATGCATATTAATATATCAATAGAAATACATAAATAAATACATAAAATTATTTGATAAATAAACAATTAGCAACAGGGAACAGGAATGCACATTCTCAAACATCTTCAGTAAGTCCTCTACATACGAACCTTCAGGTGGTGAACTTTCAAAGATGTGAATGGGCGTTCACATGTCCAATTATGCAAGTGAGTTCACGTGTCTGGTGTACACTGCCACGTGCACACATCCTCTACAAGTGGTTGTGCAGCTTGCCCTCTGTCTTCCATTGCTGACAATCTTCAGTTCTATCATCTCCCACCTCCTCCCCCTCCTCCAGTCAGTGACTCTTCTTGCCTATTCACTCCATGCCAGCCCCTGTATGCCAGCTGTTGTACTGTACTACTGTACTTTTCCAAGTACTATAAGATTAAAGATATTTTCTTCCTTTTTTGCGTTTTTTTAATGTATTCTTTGTGTAAAAATTATTCTAAATCTGTGACAGTACACGTTTATGTGTTAACTGGGTGTGTGTGTGTGTGCGCTTAGCCGCTCAGTTGTATCTGACTCTTGGTGACCCGATGGACTATAGTCCCCACCAGGCTCCCTTGTCTATGGGATTTTCTAGGCAAGAAAACTGGAGTGGGTTGCCATTTCCTCCTCCAGGGGATCATCCCAACACAGGGATCGAACTTGCATCTCTCCTGCACTGTCAGGAAGATTCTTCACCACAGCACCACCTGGAAAACCCAGTTAGGCTAACCTTGTTGGACTTACGAACGTACTAACAGAACAGAACTCGTTCATGATGTGGGGGACTTACTGTATCACACCAGAGTGCTTAAAAATCACGCTTAAAATCACCCAGGGGTCAGCAAACTTCCTTTGTAAAGAGCGAGACAGTAAATATATCAGGCTTTATGAGTTAGATGGTGTTTGCATGATGACTCAGCTTTGCTCTTATAGCATGAGAGGAGACACAGATGCTGTGTCAACAACAGGGTGTGGCCACATGTCAGTAATTTTGGGCAGCCCCTGCTCTTGAACTACAATGTCTCCACAATCATATAATGTGAGAGACCCATGTCACTTTGAACTTTCTAACAGCCATGTTTAAAAATGTGAAAAGAAAGCAGGTGAAGTTAACTTAAACAATACAGTTAATTTAACCCAATACACCCAAGGTGTATGATGTATGTCAACATCATGACATGTGACATAACTGACATAAAAAATTACAAATATGGCCTTTTACCAATGAGACAAAAATGCCTTTTCTTTTAATTTTACTTTCTGGCCATGCAGCATGGCATGCAGGATCTTAGTTCCTGGACCAGGGATAGAAGTTGTGCTCCCTACAGTGGAGCTGACTGTGGCTCAGATCATGAACTCCTTATTGCAAGATTAAGACTTAAATTGAAGAAAGTAGGGAAAACCACGAGACCATTCAGGTATGACCTAAATCAAATCCCTTACAGTGGAAGTGACAAATAGATTCAAGGGATTAGATCTGATAGAGTGCCTGAAGAACTATGGACAGAGGTTCGTGACATTGTGTAGGAGGCAGTGATCAAGACCATCCCTGAGAAAAAGAAATTCAAAAAGGCAAAATGGTTGTCTGAGGAGGCCTTACAAATAGCTGAGAAAAGAAGAGAAGCGAAAGGCAAAGGAGAAAAGGAAAGATATAACCATGTGAATGCAGAATTCCAAAGGATAGCAAGGAGAGATAAGAAAGCCTTCCTCAGTGATCAATGCAAAGAAATAAAGGAAAACAATACAATGGGAAAGACTAGAGATCTCTTCAAGAAAATTAGAGATACCAAGGGAACATTTCATGCAAAGATGGGCACAATAAAGGACAGAAATGGTATGGACCTAACAGAAGCAAAAGATATTAAGAAGAGGTGGCAAGAATACCCAGAAGAACTATACAAAAAGATCTTCATGACCCAGATAACCACGATGGTGTGATCACTCACCTACAGCCAGACACCCTGGAATGCGAAGTCAAGTGGGCCTTGGGAAGCCTCACTACGAACAAAGCTAGTGGAGGTGATGGAATTCTAGTTGAGCTATTTCAAATCCTAAAAGATGATGCTGTGAAAGTGCTGCACTCAATATGCCAGCAAATTTGGAAAACTCAGCAGTGGCCACAGGGCTGGAAAAAGTATTTTCATTTCAATTCCAAAGAAAGGCAATGCCAAAGAATGTTCAGACTACCACACAATTGCACACATCTCACACACTAGCAAAGTAATGCCCAAAATTCTCTAAGCCAGGCTTCAACAGTATGTGAACGGTGAACTTCCAGATGTTCAGGCTGGATTTAGAAAAAGCGGAGGAGCCAGAGATCAAATTGCCAACATCTGGTGGATCATCAAAAAAGCAAGAGTTCCAGAAAAAACATCTAGCTTTGCTTTTTTGACGACAACAAAACCTTTGACTGTGTGGATCACAACAAACTGTGGAAAATTCTTAAAGAGATGGGAATACCAGACCACCTTACCTGCCTCCCGAGAAATGTGTATGCAGGTCAAGAAGTAACAGTTAGAACTGGACATGGAACAACAAACTGGTTCCAAACAGGGAAAGGAGTACGTCAAGGTTGTATATTGTCACCCTGCTTATTTAACTTATATGCAGAGTATATCATGTAAAAAGCCAGGATGGATGAAGCACAAGCTGGAATCAAGATTGCTGGGAGAAATACCAATAACCTCAGATACACAGATGACACCACCCTTATGGCAGAAATTGAAGAACTAAGAGCCTCCTGATGAAAGTGAAAGAGGAGAGTGAAAAAGTTGGCTTAAAACTCAGCATTCAGAAGACTAAGATCACGGGATCCAGTCCCATCACTTCAAGGCAAATAGATGGGGAAACAATGAAAACAGTGACAGATTTTATTTTTTTGTGCTCCCAATTCACTGCAGATGTTGACTGCAGCCATGAAATTAAAAGACGCCTGCTTCTTGGAAGAAAAGCTAGGACCAACCTACACAGCATATTAAAAAGCAGAGACGCTACTTTGCCAACAAAAGTCCATCTAGTCAAAGCTATGGTTTTTCCAGTAGTCATGTATGGATGTGAGAGTCAGACCATAAAGAAAGCTGAGCGCCAAAGAATTGATGCTTCTGAACTGTGGTGTTGGAGAAGACTCTTGAGAGTCCCTTGGAATGCAAGGAGATCAAACCAGTCCATCCTAAGGGAAATCAGTCCTGAATATTCACTGGAAGGACTGATGTTGAAGCTGAAACTCCAATACTTTGGCCACCTGATGTGAAGAACTGACTCACTGTAAAACACCCTGATGCTGGGAAAGACTGAAGGCAGGAGGAGAAGGGGATGACAGAGGATGAGATGGTTGGATCGAATCACTGACTCAATGGACATGAGTTTGAGCAAGCTTCAGGAGTTGCTGATGGACAGGGAAGTCTGGCATGCTGCAGTCTGTGGGATCACAAAGAGATGGACACAACTGAGCGACTGAACTCGGTGCAGAGGAAGTGTGGAGTCTTTTTTTAATGATTATGGAAATTATCTTTATTTATTTAAAAAAAACAACTTTTTATCTTATTGGAATACAGCGGATTAACAATGTTGAGACACTTTCAGGTGCACAGCAGAGCGACTCAGCAGTACATGTACATGTATCCATTCTTCCCCAACTCCCTCCCACCCAGGCAGCCCAGGAAGCGTGGACTGCCAGGGAAGTCCCCCAAATGCCTTTCTCCCCCTGTGCTATGTCTTTGCAATCAGCTATGTCTTTTGCTCTTCGTACTCAACTCAATTTGGACCAGCCACATTTCAAGAGAGAAATGTGAGTTTCAGCTAAAAGACATAATAATAAAATTAGCTAAGTATTAGCTAAATATAGGGGCTTCTTTGGTGGCTCAGACGGTAAAGAATCTGCTTGCAATGCAGGAGACCTGGGTTCGATCCCTGGGTTGGGAAGATCCCCTGGAAAAGGGAATGGCAACCCACTCTAGTATTCTTGCCTGGAGAATTCTATGGACAGAAGAGCCTGGGGGGCTATAGTCCATGGGGTCCCAAAGAGTCAGACACGACTGAAGAACTAACACTTGCACTTTCACATATATATCTGTATAAACCCATCAGTTTTCTTTCCTTGTCAGAATCCATCATAGGAAGGACAATACTTGGGTAAAGAAGGCTGGTTATTTTGAAGTGAAAACACCTATAACATGGGATTTGACTAAAGCAAATCCTTACAAGGCAACTCAACTTGTCTCCCATTGAATCAACTTTCACATCTGAGCAGAGAGAAAGTACAACACTGACCTGTGGCACCAAATATCCCTGCCTTTTGCCTCATCTGGGGCTGGGTGGGAATGTTCCCGGACTCTCCCTTTTTTGCAGAGAAAAATTCTGGGGCGGGTTTGATGACAAACCAGGTCCCCAGGGGGATCCTGGTTCTGGCTCATTCCCTTCCTCCTAGGACTGGATGGGTGAATAAGCTGGTATTTCCTTACCTGCTCTAGCTTGAAAATGTGCTGGTTGAAGTAATACTGGAGCTGCTCGTTGGCGTAGTTGATGCAGAACTGCTCAAAACTGTTCCTCTCAAAGTCTTCAAACCCAAAGATGTCGAGGACTCCAATAGACAGGCACTGGGGGAGATGGCGAGAACGGTTACTACTCCCTTGGGAGCGACCTGTCTGATGGTAAGGGTCTTAGAACCTGTAATATTTTTTTTTCAAACTTTAAAGTTTTTATTTTGTATTGGGATACAGCCAATTAACAATGTTGTGATAGTTTCAAGCGAACAGCGAAGGGACTCAGCCATACATACACCTGTATCCTTCTCTCCTCAACCCCCTTCCCATCCAGGCTGGCACATAACACTGAGTAGATACGACCTGTAATATTAAACAAAGAGCCCTGTGTTTTTGACTTTTGTTTGGGGCTGCACTGTGTGGCATGCAGGATCTTAGTTCCCTGACCAGGGATTGAACCCATGCCCCCTGCAGTGGAAGCGGAAAGTCTTAACCAGTGGACTGCCCAGAAAGTCCCAGAGTCCCCTGTTTTAGCTCTGCACTGGGCCCTGAGAACCGCATCCTGTTGGTTCCCTGGGGCTGCTGAGGGGAGAAACCAGCCTCACGCCTGACCAACTGCAGCCAGGGTCACAGGCTGCCAGCCGAGGAGGTGTGGCCCTCACCGAGACAGACTCTTCCATGTCCTTCTTGTTGAGGAGCGCGTGGTTGATCCGCAGAACGATCCAATCGAACAGCGCGCTGTACAGGGACTTGGCCATGGAGTCACGGGCGGTGATGGCCTGTGGGCACCGAGTTGGGGGGGGGGGTCACACCTCAGCAAGGTGGGCCCCGAGGTCTGTGCACGGGGAGGTTGAGATGGTGACTTGAAACACTCAGCTCCTTCGATACCGCCCCTTCTCACTTTGCCTGCTGTCCTGTCAGCTCAGACGCCCTTGTACACCGGAGCATGAAGCCCTGACCTGGCAGCCTGTGGTTTGGCCAAGTCTTTCTCATGGGACAGCCTGCTCCTCAGAGGACCCTGGGGACTGCTGGGGTGGGCATATGGGCTCAGGGAGGGCACTGTGAGAGAATAAACCAGGAGGTTGGGCTGGGTTCAACCTCTGCAGTTCTGGGAGCACCATGGGCCAGGCCACTGTGTGCCTAAAAGCAGTGATTATCTTTACAATTTTTTAAAAAGGCTCGTTGGGGTCTAATTTACCTATAAGAAATTCCTTCTTTGTATGCTCTCAGATCTAAGTTGTGACAAGACTTACTCAGCCTGCTATCAAGATCTAGATAACGAGTTCCTCTGGTTTTGTGGAAATGGAGCTGTGTAGGATGCTGCCCTGTACCTGGCCTTTATCTCCCTTGCTCAGCTCAGTGGCCCTGGGGAGCAGCAGCTGTGTTGTGGGCTCCAGTGACCTGTGGCACCTGTCACGTACCACAGCTGAGCACCTTTGCCCACAGGGGCTCCAACTGTCTAGGTATCCATCAGAGATGCTTGAGCAGCTTCTCCCATGAATTAAAAATCCCCCCCTGTCCCTACGGCTACGTACTTTCCTGATGCTCCCCAACCTGCAAGTCTAGAGGTGTAAAAACGCAAGAAAAACATGCCACAGAGAAAACATTGAGACTGGGGCAAAGGCTAGAGAGAGGCAACTTATCAACATGTGGGACCCACACAACGGTTGTAAAGGTCACGCTCTAACCCAGGGGTCAGCAAGCTTTCTTGGGCAAGGGCCCGTAAGTCAACATCATCAGCTTTGCGGGACAGCTCTGCCACTGCAGCAGATCATCATGTGCATGAATGTGCATGAATGGTCGTGGTCAAGTGCCAATGAAGTTTTACTGACAGAAGCAGGAAGTGGGCCGGGTTTGGCTTGCAAGCTGCAGGTGGCTGTCCTCAGCTGGTGAGAACCAGCATGCCCACTAAACAGCTGGACAAAGAGACCATCACATGTGGCTCTAGCTCTGCCCCTTGAGCTGTATAAGCTGGTTTGAGCTTCCAAGGTTCTCCTCTGTCCAACTGTGCTGTTAAATGCTCAGTTGCGTCCGACTCTTTTGCAACCTCAAGGACTGTAGCCCGGCACACTCCTCTGTCCATGGAATTTCCCAGGCAAGAATACTGGAGTGGGTTACCATATCCTTCTCCAGGGATCTTTCTGACCCAGGGATAGAACCAGTGCCTCCTGTGTCTCCTGCACTGGCAGATGGATTCTTTACCATCTGAGCCACGAGGGAAGTCAAATTAGGGGCAGGAAAATGACCACCCACGCCAGCTATTTCTGAAGGCTCTCCCTATCCCCACCCTGAGCACCCATGTTTTTGGGCCTGGGTACCCCATGAGAACCCAGGGCAGCACTCACCTCGCTGAGACTATAGGGAAGGATGAGTTTATCATTGGAGGTCACTGTTTTTCTTTTGGTCAGAACTTCCACTAAGATTTCTCGCTTCACCTGTTTCAAGGTCAGGAAGGAAGAGGAGTGGAGAGGGACAAATTAGGAGTTTAGGATTAACAGATATATTTAATCTATATAAAATATATAAACAACAAGGGCCTACTGTATAGCATAGGGAATTATATTTATATAATATCCTGTAATAACCTATAATGGAAAGAATTTTTAAAAAAGAACATATGCACATATGTTGTTGCTGCTGTTATTTAGTCATTAAGTCATGTCTGACTCTTTTGTGACCCCATGGACTGCAGCCCACCAGGCTCCTCTGTCCATGGGGATTCTCCAGGCAAGAATACTGGAGTGGGTTGCCATGCCCTCCTCCAAGGGATCTTCCCAACCCAGGGATCGAACCTAGGTCTCTCACACTGCAGGCAGATTCTTTACCGTCTGAGCCACCAGGGCAACCCCAAAATACTGGAGTAGGTAACCTATTTCTTCTCCAGGGGATCTTCCTGACCCAGGAATCGAACCAGGGTCTCCTGCATTGTAGGTGGATTCTTTACCAGCTGAGCCACCAGGGAAGCCCATATGCAGATATATATTCATACACACACATACATGAATCACTTTATACCAGAAACACAACATTGTAAGCCAACTGTATGCTTCAATTAAAAATAAATAAATAAAAACTTTAAAAAAAAAAGAGAGAAAAGCTGGAGAACTTGTTGACTAGATCCGTGTGTCAGTGAGGCAAGGCCTGAAGAGGGCGGAAGAAAGACCCCCCGGCAGCTGGGCCAGGAAGTGGGCCCAGAGTCCATCCTCAGGGCTGCCAACCCACAGTGTGTGGGACACCGGGATGTCTCAGAATGTTCACACCCACAGGCTTGCTCGATGGGCCTAGACTGTGGTGACACAGGCCTGGGTGTCACTGCAGGCCTCTGGCCCAGATGCTGCCTGTGTTTACAGCTGTCGCTGCTGGAGTGGGTTCCTGGTCTGAGTGTAAGGCCGAAGTGAGGAGACTGCTCCTCCCTGACTGCCAAGCTCTGTCCATGGGCAGTCAAGAGCTGGGCCAGGGGAGATGTCTCCATCTCCTGGCAGACGTACTCACTCATTCCCATGAGCACAACAGGAGCTGGGGCTCCTGCGTGCAGGCGCGCTTTAAAGAGCCTCAAATGGAACATACGTTCAGAAAACAGCCTTGGCATCACAGGTATTTGGGGCTGGGTCCTTCTTTGGGCTTCCCCAGTGGCTCAGATGGTGAAGAATCTGCCTGCAACACGGGAGACCCAGGTTCGATCCCTGGGTTGGGAAGATCCCCTGGAGAAGGGAATGGCAACCCACTCCAGTATTCTTGCCTGGAGAATTCCATGGACAGAGGAGCCTGGTGGGCTACAGTCCATGGGGTTGCAAAGAGTCGGACATGACTGAGTGACTAGTGCTATTCTTTGTTGCGGGGGCTGTCCTGTGCATTCTGTTAAATAGCATCCCCTACCCACCAGATGACACTGGTACACCCCCCCCCCCCCCCCCGCCAAATGACTCCAGACATTGCCCAGTGCTCCCGGGGTTGAGGACCAGTGGACAAGGGGATGGTCCAACCACAAAAGGACCTTGCTGATCACATGATGATTTTTTTTTAAAATATCATAGTTGATTTACAACATTATGTTAGTTCAGGTATACAGAAAACTGATTCAGTTATATAAATATATTAAAAACTTTGATGGGCCGTTTAACTGAGGGGCAGAGAGGGGAGACGGCCCTTCTCAGAAGGAAGATGGGTCAGAAAGATACCTGTACCCCGGTGTCCACAGCAGCACTGTTTACAACAGACAGGACACAGAGCAACCTAATGTCCATCAACAGGTGAAAATGGATAGAGGAAATGTGGCATGAATATTCATGGAATACTACTCTGCCATAAAAAGAATGAAACAATGCCATTTGCAGCAATAAGGAGAGACCTAGAGATTATCATACTAAGTGAAGCAAGTCAGACAGAGAAAGACAAATACCACATTATATCGCTTATATGCGGACTCTTTAAAAAACCATACAAATGAATTTATTTACAAAACAGAACTAGAATCACAGACATAGAAAACAAACTTAAGGTTATCAAAGGGGAAAGGGTAGAGGGAAGGATAAATTCGGAGCTTGGGATTAAAGTATACACACATATATAAAACAGACAATCAACTATATAGTGTATAGCACAAGGAACTATACTCAATATCTTGTAGTAACTTATAAGTTACTTTTTTTTTCTATAAAAGAATATATATAGAACTGAATCATTTTGCTCTACACCTGAAAGCAACACAACATCGTAAAACGGCTATATTTCAATTAAAAAAAATAAAAGGAAATGAAGAAGGGATGGTCCTTGAGGGTATTATGTTAAGTGAAATAAGTCAGACAAAGACAAATACCGTATGATACTGCTTATATGCAGAATCTTTAAAAAATGATACAAATGTACTTATGTACAAAACAGAAATACAACAGATTCACAGACACAGAAAATAAACTTACGGTTACCAAAGGGGAAAGGGTAGGCGGAGGCATAATTAGGAGCTTAGGATTAAAGTATATACATTATTATAAATAAAATAATCAACTGCATAGCATATAGCACAGGGAACTATACTCAATATCCTATAATGAAAAAGAATATAAAAAAGAATATATGTAGAACTGAATCATTTTGCTGTACACTTGAAAGTAACACAACATTGTAAATCAACTATATTTCAATTAAAAAAGAAAAAGGAAATGAGGAGGGGATGGACCTTGAGGGTATTATGTTAACGGATATGTCAGACAAAGACATATTGTATGATCTCCCTTATATGTGGAATTAAAAAAAAAAACCTCCCAAACTCACAGATACAGAGAACAGACTGGTGGCCGCCAGGAATGGAGGATGGGTGAAATGTGTGAAGGGGGTTCAAAGGCACAAACTTTCAGTTATAAAATGTCATGAGAATGTAGTGTACAGCATGGCGACAGTGGCTAATATGACTGTACTGCATAAATGAAAACTGCTGAGAGAGTAGATCTTAGAAGTTCTCATCATGAGAGAAGAAAAATCCCATAGCCACCAAGGGTGACAAACATTAACGAGACTTCTTGTGCTGGCCATTTGGCAACATATAATACAGATACTGAATCATTTATGCTGTCCATCTGAAGCTAAAATCATGTTGTATGTCAATCATAACTCGATTAAAAAAAGAAAAGAAAAGAAATGAGGAAGGGACACGGCAGAGACGGCGGGGAAGGAAGGAGGCAGACAGGCCCCAGTTGACAGAAGCTCAGCCAGTGCAGGAAGTTTGGGCCTTGGTGGGCGGCCATAGTGGCTGAGGACAAGGGACAGTACCTTCAGGAGCTGCGACAGCGTGTCCAGCGCCTCGGGGGGCCCAACCTCCAGGCCTTCGTCTCGGCCCGTGGCTCTCTTCTTGTAAGTGATGTTGCCTAGGTACAGGATGGCTGAGAGGATGGAAAAAATCCTGGGGGAGAGAAGGAGCCAAGGTTGGGGCACTTCTCCGGTCTTGAGACGGCAGAAGCTTCCAGTGAACTGGGCTCAAGTTTGTAAAACCAGCTATTTTAGTCAGAACATGCGAAATCTGAAAGATGTCCACTCTTCTGCTGGGGACTCTCTGTGAAACAGGACTTTGGAGGCACATAGCTTTATTGTTTTTTCGGTGGTAGTGGTGTTGGGGGAGCTTAAAAATTTTCTTATGGAGGCATCACATGCATTCCAAAAAAAAAAAAAAGGCACACAGTAAAAAAAATGCATACAGTTCCCCAAGTGTAGTTGTTGTTTTCTTTTTCAGCCACTCTGTGAGGCATACGGGATTTTAGTCACTCGACCAGGGATCGAACCTGCACTCCCTGCATTTGAAGTGTGGAGTCTCAACCACTGCACCGCCAGGGAATTCCATCCCCAAGTGCTGAGTCTGATGAAGTGTCACAAAATGTAGAGATGCTTGTGACTGGCACTCAGACCAAAAAAATAGAACATTTCAGGCCCTCGACCCTCCCTAGCTCCCAAAGAGAAACCGCTGTCCTGACATCTAACACCATCTGTGAACGTGACTTTGCTGAAATCACGTGTACTTATATTGGGCCTGTGATTGAAAAGGTGTAAGGTGGGGGAATCATGTGTATTACTGCATGTAGCATTGTTCATTCTTTTTTTTTTTTTAAAGATTTACTTATATATTTTTCTTTTGTTCTGGCCAAGCTGCATGGCATGTGGGATGTCAGTTCCCTGATCGTGGACGGAAACTGGATCCCTTGCAGTGGAGTCCTAACCACTGGACTACCAAGGGAAGTTCCCACATTCTTTATGCTTAATGCTACCACTTCTCAGCCTTGGCACTGCTGGTACCTGGCTTCTACCCACCTGGCCCTCCAACCACACCTGCAGTGTGACACTTAAAAGTGTCATCAGGCAAGGCCAAGTGTCCCCTGGGAGCACAATCAGGACCCCAGTGAGAACCACTGCTGTGCAGGGTTGGTACCGGGCCAACTGGGGCCTTTTTCTGCACAGCCCCAGAGCTGAGGACGGTTCTTAAGCTTTTAAAGGGTCGTTAAGAACAGAATGCAAAGAACAATGCCACAGAGATTGTGTGGCCCACGAAGCTCAAAAACATTTGCCATCTGTCCCCAGAAAGTGTGCCGACTCCTGCAGGGATATATTGTAATGTGTTGATTTATTTAATCTCTGGCTGGTGGGCATTTGGGAGGGTTTCCTGGGGTTGGGGGCTATTATAGACGAGGCTGCTGTGTGCATTCCTGTGCGTATCTCTGGCCAAGCACGTGTATGCGTTTGGTTGTGTACATGCATCTGCAGTGAAAGCTGCCCAATGGTTGTCCACATGGGTTGGTCCATGGTGCCCTCCTGGCAGCATGCTGGGCAGAGGCAACCCCTCTGGGTGTCCTGGTCACCCAGGAAGGTGTGGAGAATGCTCCAAGTGGTTTTGAAGAATTAAAATAATTTTTAATTGTGGTCAAAGACACATGATATAAAATTCACTTTCTCGGCCATTTTTAAGTGTATGGCTCTGTAACGTGAAGTATACCCACATTGTTGGGCAAAAGCCTTGTGTTTTTTTTTGTTTTGGGTAAATATACCTGAGTAAATTTTCTTTTGTTAGATTTTTTTTTCCCTGCCTCTATTGAGATAATGTAGCTTTTCTGCTAATTAACAAAATCTGTTAGTCAGTCTGTTAATGAAGAAATTAAGATTTTTAAATGGCGGAGGAATTCCCTGGTGGTCCAGTGGTTAAAACTCCAAGCTTTCACTGCTGAGGGCCCAGGTTCGATTTCTGGTCTGGGAACTAAGATCTCATGAGCTGCAAGGGTGTGGTCAAAAAAAAAAGATTTTTAAATGATGAATGACCTTTGAAAAGCCCTGTTTTTGTTGTTGTTTTTTTAATATTTATTTATTTACCTGGCTGCACTCGGTCTTAGTAACAGCATGTGGGATCTAGTTCCCCAACCAGGGACCAAACTGGGGCCCCTTGCCATGGGAGCGTGCAGAGTCTTAGTCCCTGGACCACCAGGGACTTCCCTGTGGTTTTAATTGGCATCTCCCAGTGGCTAATGATGACAGTCCTCTGTCACTCCTTGGGCTACTCTCCTTAGTGAGGTTCCTACCGGGGGTAGGTCAGATCTCTGAGTGACTGGTAACTCCAGGTAGGGGGAGGTGCCTGGCTGGGCCCACCCACTTACTGCTTCTTGGTGGCAGGAAGAAAGCCAACCATCTCCATGGCCTGCTTGAGTCTTTCAAAGTCATGCTTCAGGTCCTCTCCATCTTCGATCTTCAAGTTATGCTGAAAAACAAAGTCGGCAGTGCTTTGGGTATTTCTGGGCTGGGGAGGGTGGCATGTGAGGATGATTTTGGCTGGAACTGATGGGGCATGGCCGGGGAGGCAAGGAATGAATGGGCTTCTTTATGCCGCCCTGCTCTGGGCCTCCTTGGAGCTGGTTTGGGGGCTGGAGAGGGCCAAGGCGGATGGCCTCTGACCTCCTGGCAGAGCGTAAACAGCCCGTGGGGAACAGAGGCCTCGTTTGTGGTTGGGGCTCGAGGCTGTTTACCTGGTTGAGGTAGAAATAATCTTCAGGCTGCTTGAGCTGAAATTCCCGACGCTCTTCCTCGCTGACGCCAAGTAACAAATAATAAAATACATGGTAGTTCCTGTAGGTCAAAATTAGGAGAAAAAAGTTGTTTTTGGAGGCTGAGCGATAGCTACTCTTCAAACCACTACTAATATTGCTTTGGAGAACAGGCCAGGGAGGAAAAAGCACCTCGATTATGCACAAATTGGAGACAATAAGTCTATTCTTATGATTTTTTTTTTTCAAAAACAAGCTCCAAAAATCAAACCACGAGCTTCTCCAGTGAATAGATTCCTCAGGGGGTGGGCATCTCTCACTCACTGGCGGACCAGAGATGCTGCTAACCTGACCACATTTCAACAGACACTGGAGCAGCAGACACTCCAGGGAAAAGCCCCAGGGAGGCACAAAAAGAAGCAGAAGGTGGCAAAGCTCACGCTCCCAGGAGATCCATCAGGGCCTCCTGTAGATATTCCCCATCACAGGACGTCTGCTTCTCTCCCTCATAGGGAAGAAGGCAGACGTCAGGGATCATCAAGGAAATATCCCCCTACCTTTCATCCTTCTCCTGAGAGACCAGGCGAGACTTTTCAAGCAGGTACTTTTCAACAACCGCTCTGTCACCAAAGAAAGAGAAGAACCAAGTGTTACATGTTAATGTTGTTTCCCTGAAGAACAAGAATGATTTAGGACCGTGGTAAAGCCAGCTGCAGATTAACAACCTTGGACCCAAGGTAAGCACAGGGACGAAAGGGTGAAAGTGCTGAGTGTCGTAAACAAGCAACCTAAATGTCGTAAATAGGATTGCATTCTTAAGGTAAACACTATCGTAAACGCACCTCAACCTAACCCTACTACTACCATCTATAAAAATAAGGGACCTGGGCTGGCTACTTCTGCCCTACACACCAGATGTGGGCTGACAGTTGTATGGAAACCCAACCTGGCATCACTCGGGACGGCCCCCCAGGCGGCAGGAGTTGAAATGATTAGACCCATGTACTCACGAATAACACTGGAAGGTTGAACCCTGCTTCCACCATCTCCCCAGCCATGGAGTGTTTCTCCAATTGAAAATCGATATACAAGATAATGGATTCACTTTTCTATTCTTCTTAAAACAGCTTTACTGATGATTGATATATGATAAACTATACATACTCAAAAGTGTGCACCCAGATGAGTTTCACTGGGTCCTTCCATAATCTCTATGTAATTTTCAAGACCAGCTTTAGTAGGTATACCTGATGCACAACAGATATAACATGTATGACTGCATGAGCTGTGACACATGTAAATCCCTGAGAGTCCACCACTGTGACCAAGACAACGAACACATCCATAATCCTGAGAAGACTCCTTGGGTCCTTTGTCATTCCTCCCTGCCATCCACCCCCGAGCAGCCATGCACCAACTCCGCTAAAGATTACTTTTGATTTTCCAGAATTAAAAAAAAAAACCCAAAACCAAAACACTCATTTAGTATGTATAGTTAACTCTTGAATAACACAAGTTTGAACTGTGGATCCACTTATAGGTGGATATTTTTTTCCAATAGCAAATGCTATAGTCCTACATGATTTGCGGTTGGTTGAATCCATGGATGTGGAACCACAGATATGAAGGAACTGTGGAAGTGGAGGAACCTCGGATATACAGGGCCGACTCGAACTCATCTGCAGATTTCTGACTAACCCCTGCATTGTTCAAGGGTCAGTTGGGATACTGAATCCGCCTTCTTTCACTCAACTTAATGGTTCTGAGATTCAGCCACTTGGGAGCATGTATCAGAACTTCATTCTTCTTTATAGCTAAGTAAGAGTCTACAGGGCTTCCCAGGTAGCTCAGTGGTAAAGAATCTGCCTGCCAATGCAGGAGGCGTGGGTTTAATCCCTGGGTGAGGAAGATCCCCTGGAGGAGAAAATGGTAACCCACTCTAGTATTCTTGCCTGAAGAATACCATGGACAGAGGAGGCTGGCAGATTATTCATGGGGTGGCAAAGACTCAGACACAACTGAGCTAATCGGCACAATAGTCTACATGTCTAGACACACATTTTGTTTATCTGTTTATCACTTGACAGACATTTGCTGGGCCCGGATCCCTGAGGCTGTTGGTCCTGGGGCAGGAATGAGGTACTCACACAGCCACACCCTCAATGCTAATAGAGACATCAGACATTTCTTGGAGCTCTACTGCGAGCTTCTAGGCACTAATTTTGCTGAGATTAAATACACTGGATTTAAATGCCCTCTGGGAGGGGCACTGTGGCTCCCACTGATGGATGAAGTGTTAACGTGCTGTCCAGGACCCCACAGGAGGGGGGCGGCCTGGTGGGGACCTGACTCTCATGGGATCCACTATCACCGAGTATGTGAGCTGTACAGCTTTGGAGGTCACCCTCATCTGAGTCCATCCTGTGATACAGAAGAGGGAGCTGGGGTTTGGGGTGCAGGATTAGGGCCCTGGTCCCAGGTCTGCTGAAGCTTCCAGACTGTCTCCAGGACGGCAGTCTTCCAGCTGCAGCGGTGTACAAGCGCACACACGCTGAGTGGATGCATGCGCACACACCCCGCACGGGTGGGTTTCCAAAGGCTCAACAAGCGCGTGTCCTCTCTTCTTTCAAACTCCTGTTTTCTTCCATTCCTTCCTCTCCATCAGTAACTTGTAGTTCTTAGCAGTCTCGTTTTCCTGGGCAGGGAGGCTGCCTCTGGTCCTAGACTCACGTTTCCATCTCAATCTGTGGCCAATTCTCTGTGCTATCTCGCCACATGGGCAAGGACAGTGACCCCTGAGGGGCAATGAGCTGTCATCTGTCGGGCAACAGCCTTTGGTGATTACTCAGGAAGCCTGAGCCCCTACAGGGATGAACTTGCATGCAGCCAGGGATCTCCTCCGCACTGAGCCCTTGAGGCCACAGGAACATGAGGCCTTGCAAATTGGGGAACTAGGGGGGAGGCGTGGACTGCCCTTGACCCTTGGCCTCATCAGGAAGCGGTATCGAAAAATGTCACCTGCCCAAAAGCAGAACCGGGTCTGGGCCTGCTCCCTGTGAGCTGGTGGCAGCCACTCCCTGGACGGGAAGTGCACCTCCTTCCACCCAGTGTGGGCAGGCCACCGTCAAGGGCTGATGCAGGACTTCCTTTCCTGAATCCGAGGCCATAGACAGGACTCTGCAGCTGATCTATGAGATCCAGCGACCCGGGACCACAGCCGCCCTGAGCCTGACAAGAGCCGAGGTGGGCAGGGCAGGCTGGCTGGTTAGCTGAGGGCCAGCCCTGCTGATGTGCTGGGCCAAACGGTGGCCCCCAGCAGACACGTCTACCTGGAACATGTGAGTGTGATTCTGAAAAAACACCTTTGCAGATGGAATTAAGTGAAGGATCTGGAGATGGGGTTTCCTCGGTGGCTCAGCCAGTAAAGAATCTGCCTGTAGTGCGGGAGATCCAGGATCTATCCTTGGGTGGGAAAGATCTTCTGGAGAAGGAAATGGCAACCCACCCCAGTATTCTTGCCTGGGAAATCCCACAGACAGAAGAGCCAGGCACACTACAGTCCATAGGGTCGCAACAGCTGGACACAACTGAGCGACTAACACTCTCACCTTTTTTCTCTAGAGATGAGATCCTCGTCCATGGTCCAGATGGGCCCTAAATTCAAGGACAAGTATCCCAGAAGACAGAAGAGGAGATCATAGAGAAATGTGGGGGAGAAGACCGCGTGGAGACTGAAGCAAAGACTGGGGTGATGTGGCTACAAGCTAAGGGTACCTGGGGCCCCCAGAAGCTGGAAGAGGCCAGGAGGGATCCTCACCTAGAGCCTCTGGAGGGAGCATGGCCTTTCTCACACCTTGATCTTGGACTTCTGGCCTCCAGAACCATGAGAGAATAAACTCATTGTTTTGTGCTGATTGGTTTGTGATAGTTTGTTTCAGCAGCCATGGGACATGTAATGGAAAGCACAAGAAGGAGTGATCTGGGGGAGAACAGGGACATCGAGGCCCACTGGCAGCAAAGGCTCTGGCTTCTGGCCTGCAGAGCCAGTCCGGGACACAGGAAAACGTGAGGCAGCCTCTTAGTGTCTCTGCTCCCAAGGGAGCCGCTGGAACTGAAAACAGTTTGTTTCTGCATCTTCTACTTTGTAAGACACCATGGGCTTCTCCTGCTAGTCAGAGGCTCTGCAATGTGGCAGATACAATATGGACCCACGGGAGAAAACCAGATTTAAAATAAGGAGCAAGGGGGAATTCCCTGGCAGTCCTCTGATTAGGACTCTGTGATTTCACTGCTGTGGCCCGGGTTCAACCCCTGGTTGGGGAATTAAGATCCCATAAGCCTCAAAGCACAGAACAGTGGGACAGAATAGAATAAAATAAAATAAGGAGTGAAGGTCTTTCTGGAGAAAGGGCTGAGACCTGTGGGGCAAGTGGGGGCAGGAGAGTGGCTCTGCCCATGCAGTGACCAAGCTGGGCCCAGTAGCAGTTGGGAAGGGACTACTGGACGGCCCATGGAAGGCAGGGCCATGGGGAGAACTGCCCACTCTTGACTGTCCCTGCGGGGCTGAGGGGCCAGAGGAGATGTTGCCTTTAGCGAGGGTCTCTCTCCCTACATCACTTAAGAGCCTGGGCAGAGGGAAAAAGGAAAGAAGCCAGAGGTTGAAGGATTTGGGAAGAAAACATTTCTGTCCTTGTCTTGAACATGCACCATCAATTGAAATGATCATCAGTCAGGTTTAGGTTTATTTTTTTGGCCACACTGCGAGGCATGTAGGATCTTAGTTCCCTGACTGGGGATTGGACCCGTTCCCCTGCAGTGGAAGCATGGAGTCTTAAAACCACTGGACCAATGGGGAAGTCTCAGTCAAATTTAGATGGACAGAAGAACCTGGATACTTTGAAATCAATTCTCCTGAAGGACCTCTCCCTTCCCGAAACACAGGAGCCTTCTTGCGGCCTCCATGGCCCTGTTGCTTGGATCTCCCTGTGTCTAACATTTAAGGATTCTTATTTTACTGCTCAGAGCATCACCTGGAGCCTTTGCAAATCCCACCACCACTGTGGACCCTCACACCAGAATCGTGGAGTGGGAAGGGTTCCTTTAAGTCACCAGGCAATGGACTGTGATGAAATGTTTTTTTTCCCCCACTGTGAAATAGTTTTATGGCTCAAAAGAACTTTGCATGTTAAAAACAAAATCCAAAACACTATGCAGTATTGTCACAATTATATTTTTTTAACTACTTGAAACTACCCAGAACGTACATTTTAGAGGAAAAAAAATCCTACAGTATTAACTGCAGAAATCACATTATGACCAAATAGATAATTCCTTGTAACATTAACTCATTGCATAAGGCTGCCTGCCAGGTATTTTTATTAGCATAACATTGCACAGAATACAAATAAATACAAGTTCTTTTTTTTTTTGGAACACTATTTCAAAGTTGCACATTTAGTTGAAGTAACTGTACCTTCACCTAAGGAACTCACATTTCTGGCACAAAATGTAAATATGTTTTAACTTCCGCCTGGCAGTCAACTTCACAATCCAGCTACCACCTATGAACTCATTTATCTCATCCATCTAGCCATCCAAACCATCCATCAGCCTATACACTCATTTATGAATCCACCCATCTACCAATGATTGATCCCATCCATCCATCCATGAATCATCCCACCCCTCCATCCATCCATGAATCTACCCATCCATCCTTCTATCCATTCATCCATGAATTTACCCACCCATCATCCACCCATCTATGAATCTATCCACCCATCCATGAACCTACTATCCATCAATCTATCCATCCATCCACGAATCTACCTGTCCAAATTCATCAGTCTACATATCCATCCTCTCATCTATTCTCTACCAGTGATTCCATCCATCCATCCATGAATCTATGCACCCATCCTTCTACCCATCTATCCATGAATCTACCCATCCATCATCCATCCATCTAAAAACCTACCCATCCATCCTTCTAGCCATCCATCCATGAACCTGCTACCCATCATCATCCATCCATCCATGAACCTACCCAACCATCATCCATCCATCTATGAATCTACCCATCCTTCTATCCATCCACCCACCCTGGAATCCATCCATCAATCTACGTCCTGTCCGTCCCTCCCTCCATCCACTCACCTACCTACTTTCAGCACTTCCCTGGACAACTGCCTTTCTTTGCTACCAAGCATCATGTCTCCTTCCAGCTAAAGGGGCACATTTGGCAAATGCCAGAGTCCACATCAACTCTCCCTAGACCCACGGAATTAGAGACATCAAAATCAGGAAATAGGCTGGTGTGCCCTCACCTGCTCTTGGCAAATCCCATCATGCTAGGACCCCTAGCTCATTGTACTTAACTTAGTGGGTGCCTCAATGCCCTAGGCAATGCCCCTAGGCGATGGCAGGTAGGTTTGATTATGAAGGTTCCGCCCCCTCCCCCACCCACACTTCCTGCCACCTCTCAGACTTTCACATCAAGGACTGAAAATCATATTCATTTCCCTGCATGATTCACAAATGCCTGCAAGATCATGATTTCCGCATTCAGTTCCCTGCTGGCTCTGTCCTGGGTCCCCACTGCAGGGAGGTCCAGGACCCCAGACTGATGGTGGAGTGCACAGCGTGGGCACCAGCTGACTCACCCTCTCACGATGCCGCTCTCCAGGTAGTTGACCTGGATGAATTTCCCAAATCGGCTGGAATTGTTGTTGTGGGCTGTTTTAGCATTTCCAAAAGCCTGCGAGGAAAACAAAAGCAGGTTTTCAGATTGTGAGGATGAAATTTCTACAGGCCTCAGCCTGGAGGCTCCCTCAGGGTGTTGTGGACCTTGGCTCATTGGAAGCCACTCACAGACTCCAGGTGACACAGGTAGGCAGCCCCAGCGCATCCCAAGTGTGTCTGCACATGCTCAGTTGCGTCTGACTCTGTGTCCCCATGGACTGTAGCCCACCAGGCTCCTCTGTCCATGGGATTCTTCAGGCGAGCGTACTGGAGTGGGTTGTCATTTCCTCCTCTGCGGGATCTGCCCGACACAGGGATCGAACCCACGTCTCCTGCGGCTCCCACGTTGGCCGGCAGATTCTTTAGCACTGAGCCACAGGGGCTTCCTACACATCTCATGGGCTTGCTCTTTACCTCTGTGTTGAGGTGTAGGAGGGGCTCAAGTTAGAAGTCCTGGACATTGGAAACACCAATTGTAGGAATTTTTTTTCAGTAATAACTGTTCACGTAGCAACTTTGGCCTTGGTCAAATCCAGTCCACTGTATGTTTTTGTACTGCCTGTGAGCCAAGAGTGGTTTTTACATTTGTAAATGGTTTAAAAAAAAACCCCAAAAACCCAAGAAGAGTAATATTTCCTGCCATGTAAAAATCCTATTTAAGTTTCAGCATCCACAAATGAAGTGTCCTGGCACACGGCCAGGCCTGTTCATTTCCCAATCATCTACCGCTGTCTCTATGCTATGACGGTAGGGAGCTATGACAGAGACCATCTGGCTTGCAAAGCCAGAAAATATTTACTAATCAGAATATTTATTTTCCAGAAGGAGTTTGCTAGGTGCTGGGTTGATACCAGCTCCAGGCCAGCCACCAGTCTGCTTGTGAGGGAGCAGAAGTGGGGACATGTCCCATCCTGGAGGGTCCTGTAATACCATGGGATGAGAAGCTGGTTAACAGCAATTTTTTTTAAAAAATTAGGGTCAGAGTGACATAACATAAAACTAAGTTTCAAAAGTGAACACTTCAGCGGCATGCAGTACATTCCCAATGCTGTCCAACCATCACCTCTGTTTAGTTCCAGAACATTTCTATCGCCCCATCCTCCTCTGCAGTTACCCCCCAGCCCCCCTCCCCCAACCCCTGGTAATCACCAATCTGCTTTCTGTCTCTTGGGATTTATTTGCCTGGTCTGGACATTTCACATTATGTGGGGGCACACACTAGGTGGCCTTTCGTGTCTGGCTTCTCTCACTCGGCATGATGCTTCTGGGGTCCACCCACATCGTGGTATGAATCAGGGTTTCATTCCCAATACACAGAGGAAGTGTGTGTAGTGCTGAGAGCTCATGGCTTGGCAGTGCCCCCCTGGGGTTTCCCACATGACCACCATCCAGATGAAAACAAGAGAACACCCTCTGTCCCCCACTCAGGTTCCTAGGGTTACCTCTTTCCCACGTGGTACCCAGATAAGGGGAAGGTTCGGTGGGATCTTGGGGGAACTTGGGGCAGAAGAAGTACGTGGGGAGTGGCGGTCCCTGTTTTGGGAGTGACAGGCTGAAAGAGGTGAGGATGGTGAGGCTGGGCAGAGGAGGGAAGAGAGGCAGAGATGGCATGGGGGTGGGGGTGTCCCACGAGGAAAGGGAAGCTTGGCAGTAGCGAAAAAGGTGTCAGGCTCACGCTGAGCCTGGCAGGGAGGCCACAGCTGGGAGGAGGTGGGAAGGCCACTGTCAAGCTCTGTTGTGGGGTGTGGTGTGTATCTGCAGGTCTGGTGAGGTGGGGGACAAGGGTAGGGTGGAGAGAGGTGGCCAGGCTCTCAGGGAGACACCGAGAGGAGTTTGGATTTTCTCCAAGCCCTCATTCTGCAGACCAATCATTGATAAGAGCTTCCGACTAAATGCCTGGAGGCAGAAGCCCCATAGAAAAGCATCTGCTGGAAGGCCAGGGCTACTTCCTCAGAAAATGGCTCCATTCAGTGGAGCCTGCGATCAGGGCAGCAGCCCCCAGTGGGCTCACGCACAGATCATGCTCCTGGCTGACGAGGTCACGGGATGCATGACTTCCTGCCCTGCTGCCCCTGGGGCTCCAGACCCCAGAACCCAGAACTGGGCTTCACTGTAAAACCTGAACCAATCGCCAGACTGCCAAGCAGGGGAGGAGTGACTGAGGGAGAGGAGGTCCCAGGGAGGAAACCAGGCCCAGTTGCAAAGAGGGTACCTTCAGGGCTCAGCCAGTAAAGAATCTGCCTGCAGTGCAGGAGACCAGGGTTCAATCCCTGGGCTGGGAAGATCCCCTAGCACAGGGAACGGCAGCCCACTCCAGTATTCTTGCCTGGGAAATTCCATGGACAGAGGAGCCTGGCGGCCTACAGACCACGGGGTCCCCAAGAGTCGGACACGACTGAGAGACTAATTTGCAGGGTAGGGGGGCACTTTGAGGGGAGGGGTCTTCACCTGGCCTTGTGGTGGTGGAATCTAGCCTGACGAGGCCTGATGAGGTGCTTTCCAGAGTCAGACAGCGGCCACAGAGCCCCCTTCTCTTCTTCACGTGGTCCTGATGTGTGTGACTGAGCTCTAGGCCAGCTGCTGGGGCCCGGGCCTCCCTCTGCTCTGCTCTCCCGAGTGCCTGTGGAACCCAGTCAGGGCTCCCGGCCTCGGCACTGCTGACACTTGGGGTGAGATCAGTCTCTGGGGTATGGCTGTCCTGTGCACTGTAGGGTATTGAGGTTATCCCTGGTCTCTACCCGCCAGATGCCGGCAGCATGTGGGACAACCCCAAACATCCCCACAGGGACTTGCCTGGTGATCCAGGAGTTAAGAATCTGCCTTGCACTGCAGGGGCCGCGGGTTCAATCCCTGGTTGGGGGTCTGAGATCCCACATGCCTCAGAGCAACTAAGCCTGTACCCTGCAACTACTGCGCCTGAGGGCTCTGGAGCCTAGTCAGGCTCTGGAGCCTACGTGTCACACTTACTGAAGCCCAAGTGACACAACTACAGAGTCTGTGTGCAGCAATGAAAGATTCCACATGACGCAACTAAGATCTGATTTGTTATTCAGTTGCCAAGTCGTGTCTGACTCTTTGCGGCCCCATGGACTGCAGCACACCAGGCTTCCCTGTCCTTCACTATCTCCTGGAGTTTGCCCAGATTCATGTCCATCAAGTCGGTGATGCTATCTAATCATCTCATCCTCTGCCGTGATGCAGTCAAATAAATAAGAAAAAAAAAGTCCCCAGCGAGAGCTGAATTGCTGGGGGTTGAGAAGCACAGATGAAGGTGAAAGGTGTTTGTAGGAGCAGGTTGTCTGGGGCTCCGTTCTGTAATAAAGGCCCCTACGTGTGCTGTAGGCCCTGATGGGCCCCCTGGTGAAGAAAACTGTCTATCCAGGTTTTAATCTCCTGTTTCCCTTATGCTCAGCCTTTGGGGTAAACCCCATGGGCTCTTGAGCCACGGCTCTGGGAAAAGCAGAGGGCAGATCTGTCTCCTCCTTTCCTTTCAGACCCTGCAGGGTGGTGTCTGAGCTGAGGACAGGCCTGCTTTGTGATAAAATGAGCTCCCACGAGCGAGCATGCAAAGTGCTGCCTGTCCTAACTACAAACAGATGGCGAGGGGGATGCCTGACCCCGAGTGACATCCCTCCAGGGGCAAGTCCTGAGTCGCTGCGGTGGCTGGGTTCAAGGCCCGCCACAGAGTCACCCCAGAAATGCACATTTCCACCCAGAAGAGCCACGGTGGTCCCTTACAAATGTGGGACAAGTCTCTGGTGAGTTTTAAGGAAACATCCAGGCCCAGCATCCTGGGGACCAGAGGGAATGTCTTTGGGACCAGCTCTCTGGTTCTGTGATTACCAGCGCGGTGACCTCATTCGTCTGGTATGCGGTCTCAACACACTGCGACTTTTCAAAGCTGATCTAAAAATATCCGGTTGGTGCTATTATACGTCCATCGGAGGAGGAGGAGGAAATGCTGGCCTGGCACCCGAAGCGAGGGGAGCTATTGTGTAGCTGTTCTCGGGGCTGGCCAGGGGTGTGCAAGGCCTCCAAGTACAAGGGTGGTTGGTGTACCCAGTGGATCATGTGGGGCTGGAGATAAAGGGGAGGGAGGAAGCGGGACCTGGGTGCCAGCAGTGATGCGATGTGAGCAGGCTCTGGGGCAGGGGTGGCCACAAGCTCATGCTGTCTTCCCGGCACGCCAGACGATCCACAGCCCTGGCAAAACGCTATTTGGGAGGGGACTCTACTTTCTCAGAAATGCTGTTTCCGCTCCCTTTATAATATGAAAGACATGTTCCTTCTTCCTTTTTTTTCTCCTTTATGTCTTTTCTTTTGGCCATGCCATGCTGCATGCGGGATCTTAGTTCCCTGACCAGGGGTCGAACCCTTGCCCCTCTGTGTTGGGAGCATGGAGTCTTAACCACTGGACCACCAGGGAAGTCATATAAAAGACATGTTTCTAACATAAAGTATATGCCTTGAAAAAAAGATATAGAACCATGCTAAAAGTTTGCCCAATAAAAGGAAAAAAACCATAAAGAGAGGATCCATTAATTCAACCCCACCTCCAGTCACGGTTTCTAGGTTTAAATGAATGAAGCAGTAGCATCCTGGCCTTCTCTGACCTTCTGCTTCCCAGGTAGCCCCCTCCACCCTTGCCAGGGATGCTGACAGCTGGGGGAAGTCTGGCTGTCTTCTAACTGCTCGTCTTTGAGATTCTTCTTTTGCGAGATTCCAAAAGGTTTTTTTTATTAATTTTTTTCCCCTCAATTTTTGGCCATGCTGCCTAGCATGTGGGATCTTATTAACAGTTTCCTGACCAGGGATTGAATATATGACCCCTACAGTGGAAGTATGGAGACTTAACCACTAGACTGTCAGGGAAAGGCCTGAATGAGGATTTTTAAACCAAAGATATCCAAGGTTGAGCAGTGTAAGTAGCCAGAAATGTCTAGAAAGTGCATTTACTATCTCAAGAGGGTGGGTCTTCTCTCTGTTGAAATGCATGGTAAATATTTTCGGAAGAATGGTGATGTAACATTAAAGAATCGCCTGTGGTATGTGCCAGCCACACTCCAGGCTTACTATGGGCTTGTGAGTCTTTTTTTTGCTTGAATTCCTCTAAGGGACAGACCTGGCCTTCCTCGTTTCTGATGAGGAAACAGGAGCAGAGAGGTCAGCTGACCTCTTTGAAGTCCAGAACAGGTGGGTGATGTGGCCATGTGCTGGAACCCAGGGCCGCTAATGTGAGCCCACCCCCTGTCTGTTGCCCCTCAGTCTCTGGTCCAGACTGGTTCTTGGTGCTGGGAGCCAGGCAAGTAGACCTGGGACTTTTCGGGGTGTCTGCCTGCCCTGGCTAGAGACACCTCACCCAAGGTCTGGCAACCAGGCAGGCAGATTCCCCAGCTCCAAGTTCACATCTAGCCTCTGTACATCCCACATGAAAACCAGACAAGCTTCGATGGATTGCATTAGGCAAACAGTGTTTTGCTTTCAGATTTCAAAAGTGAAAAGCCCCATAGAATGAGATCACCAAGAAGGCAAGCGTGCTTGCTATCTCCTTTGTTAATAGGTGAGTCTCAAGTCGGCGGGGTGGGGGTGGGGGGTGGGGTGGGGTGGGGGTGGGGATTTCCCCTGGAGAGAAGTTCCCCAGCCTCACCCTTGCAGGGTGGTGGTCCTTCCAGCCAGGTGGAGGTGGCCTGAACTGGAGTAACTCCATTGCCCCCCAGATATACCTGTGACTATCTTCGATCACTGTAGCGAATTCATCTTGGTTGTGGGGCTGGCTTTCTGTTTCCTGATCTAGCCATGGGGACCCCTCCCCCAGCCCCTTCCCAGTGTATGTGGTGCTTTTATACACGAGGTTTCATTTATTCACTTGACAACAATGTACTGGTTGGCGGCCGTGTACCGGGCACCATTCTAGTCTCAGAGATCCCCTCCCTGGTGGGGCTCCCTGGGATGTTCCACGCGTTCACCTTGGCCGTGGCTGGTACGTCACTGCCTCTGGACTTCCTGGAGGCTGCCCACTGCCTCTCGTGACCTTGACGTTGCCCCTCCCCCTGCAATGCCAGGTCAGGGCAGAGCCTCTGTTCCCCACCCTGAGACCACGAGCCACTCCACACAGGATTTCCAAATCTCTTGTGTCCGGTCCAGGTCACAGACCAAGACAGAGGAGTGACCGGTGGTACCCAGAGAGGATGCGAACGGCAAGACAACTCGAGCAAATATTAGGCTACCGTGAAGCCTAAGGGCGGGGCTGAAAGAGAGACTGGCTTCCACTCGCCCTCTTGTTCTAGCCGTGGTTGGGGGTGCAGAGAGCAACACCTGAGATTGACCGGGAACCAGTCCTGGAACTCCAGTGGTTTTCCCAAGTGCTCTCCAAGTTCCAGGCATAACTTTCTACCTGATTGTGTCTGTCTGGGGATACAAGCGATTGTCACATCTGCAGGAGGAGACCTGGGAGATGTTCCATGGCCCGTGGACCCGGGCGCCCAGGAAATGTGCTCGGCTGAGTCTACTGAGCAAACAGCCCCAGGGGGCATCTAGTCAGCCTGGGGCTTTCCTGGGTAGAAATGCTGGGAAAATAATGCCCCCGGGTGTGTGTGGGGTGGAGGGCTACCTCTAGTGAGGAGCCCAGAACAGCTCCACGTCCACAGGGAATTCCAGCGGGTCCTTGTGGTCCCGGGCTGGGTGGCTGTGCCAAGAGGGACAAATTAGTTTGCTGCTCGTGAGTTTCAAGTTCCTCTTCTGTAAAACGAAGGGGTAAACCCCTGCCTTCTCAGGTTGTTCGAGGACGAAAGGCGCCTCTGTTTGAACCAGGGGCGGGCCAGCTCGTTCTGTGAAGGGCCAGCTAATAAGTATTTGGGGTTGCGGTTGGAGTGTGAAGCAGTCACAGATGACCTGTACGCAAATGGGCGTGGCTGTGGGGAGGATGCCTATGTAATGGTCAGGAACGGGCTGGGGGTCAGGCTTAGACATGGACCTATACCAGGGTCAGCAAATTATGGCCAGGCACCTGTTTCTGTGTGGTGTGCGAGCTAAAAATGGTTGTCACATTATTTTTTTTTGCCACACTGCTTGGAATGTGGGATCTTAGTTCCCCGACCAGGGATTGAACCTGTGCCCGGAGCACTGGAGGTGTGAAGTCTTAACCACTGGATAACCAGGGAAGTCCCAGTTGTTAAACACTTGAAAAAATCAAAAGAGTACCTCTCAACACATGAAAGTGATAGGAAATTCAACTTTCAACAACCATGAATAAGGTTCTGCTGGCGCACATTCATGTCTGTTTACAGGTGGTCTGTGTCTGCTTCTGGACTATGGCAGGGTTGAGTCGTGGTGGGGGAGACTGGTCCGGCAGAGAAAATACTGACACTTGGACCCTTTACAGGAAAGGTGTGTCAGCCACTGTACTAGGTGCTCTTGGTTAAATGCCTCCTTCTTCCAAAAGGGGCCAGGGCAGTGCGTAGGCAGGGAGAGGACTTCAACACTCTGATATGCAAGATGCGCATGAGAGGGCCTGAGTCACCTAAGCTGACTGGTTTCCTTGCAAAGACCTAGCAAGGACACAGACAAGTGGGACTAGGAAGTATGGAGGGCAGAAGGGGCCAGCAGAGTCACAGGCTCAGAGAGGCTGCGTGGGAGGGGACAGAGAAGCATGGCGAATGTGACTCCCACAGAGCTGCTGCTGTGCAGGGAATGGGTGGAGGGAGACGGAGCCAGGGAGGGTGAAGACAAGATGACAGTGGGAGACTTCCCTGGCAGTCTGTACTCCCAGTGCAAAAAGTCAAGAGTTTGATCCCTGGTCTGGGAACTAAGATCCCACGTGCTGTGTGGCATGGCTGAGAAAAGGGATGACAATGGGAAGTGGGCAGCAATGATGGTGAGAGGTGGTGGCTGTGGGGCAGAAGACTAGACCCCCCAATTACCAGGTCAGCCCACGCAGGTGACAGCTGCAGGCTCACTGGGCCTGTGGGTGCAGAGCAGGAAGTAGAGGGATCACCCCCAACCTCATGCTCCTTGACTCACAGATGAGGAAGTGGAGGGTTTCTAGGGCCTGGCTGACACCCAGCTTTAGCTTGGGTTCTGTTCTTTCCCTGTTGCCCATGGGGCTTGGGATACCCAGCAGGCTCCCTCTAGCCAGCTGCTGGCTGCACGGACAGACGGGCAGATGGCAGGCATGCAAAGAGAGTCGAGTGCTGACGGGACATGACACTGACTCCAGCTCCGTGTCCCTAGCTCCTAACAGATTCTGTCACTCTTACCCGGAAGGGCACTGACTGTCAGCCACAGATATGAACGGAAACATTGAAAAACACACCAAGGGTTACTGGGCCCAGGGCAAAGCCCTTTGAAATGGACAGATTCCTACCAGGGGCTGAAGTTTCATGGTAAACTGTGTCAGGGAGTGGGTGGTGGGGAGGCAGGGTTATGGAATCTTAGGGAGAAAAAAAGAAACCAAGTATGAAACAAGTTATTGTACCTCGTATTTCACTAAATTTTCATTTAGGTTATAAATGAAACCACGTGCTAGATTACAGAAAGAATAAAGAACAAATTAAGCTTTGATGGGGGAGGGTCTTGCTTGGTTCTTACTGCACCAAAAATATTGGAGGAATTGATGAATTCCCGAGGGCTCGTCTTATCTATTTGACACCCAAATCATTCTCTTTGGGTTTCCCTGGTGGCTCAGATGGTAAAGAATCCACCTGCAATGCAGGAGACCTGGGTTTGATCCCTGGGTTGGGAAGATCTCCTGGAGAAGGGAAAGGCAACCCACTCCAGTATGCATGCCTGGAGAATTCCATGGACAGAGGAGCCTGAAGGCTTTAGTCCATGGGGTCATAGTCAGACACGACTGAGCAACTAACACTTCACTCTCTTTGTGGTGTACTTGGTTCTTTTTCTCAGGTTTTTGAGTTGGGATGTTAATTCATTTACTTTCATTTATTCCTATTTACGGATATAAAGTATTTATGGGTCCGAACTGTCCTGCTGTTACTGCTTTAAATATATCCCACGGATTCTGATACTATACAGTTTCAATTAATGGTTTTTAGAATATCTGTAATTTTGGGTTATGGGCTCTCCTGATAGCTCAGCAATAGATAGTCTGCCTGCCAATGCAGGAGACACAGGAGATGCAGGTTCGATCCCTGGATTAGCAAGATCCCCTAGAGAAGGAAATGGCAATCCACTCCAGTATCCTTAACTGGGGAATCCCATAGGCAGAGGAGCCTGGAGGGCTACAGTCCATAGGGTCGAAAAGAGTCAGACAATACTGAGCAACTAAACTACCACCAATTTTGGTTTATAGATTCCCCCTTCATCTAAGAGTTAACAGAGGTTACTTTTTCTTTAAAATAAATTTCCATATGAAAGGGCCTTAAAAATTCATTCTAGTTTTACTGTATTATAAAGAGAACTGATGATAATATTTCTACTTTTGGAAGCTCTAAGATGCTTTCTCAGTGACTTGATATAGGGATGACTACTTCCACAAATCCTTAAAGATTTATTCTCATAATGGAGTGAAGGGTTTGTGATATGGCCAAAAGATCTGCCTAAATGTGAGGTCTGGGCATCTTACAGCCCTGTCTATTTGCTGTCTACTCAAGGAGGCTTATGTTATGTTTTCATCTATTTCTCCCAGTATCTTTTATAATTTCTGCTTTGTAAAAGCAGCTGCTGTGTTGTGATGCATAGATACTGACGATTATATTTTGAGAGTAAACTGAGGATTTTGGCATGATGGTGAATCTTCTTCAACATACAATATTCATAGGCCCCAGCTCTCCCTTTTATACATCAAAATAGCAGCTGTGTTCTATCCTGTTTCTATCTATCTGCTACATCTGTGCCTGTCCCTTTCTTTTTAGCTTCCTGAACTACTTTGGTCTGGGTGTGTCTCGTTCATTAAGCATGGAGTTGAATTTCGCCTGGTGAGCCCAGCTGAAAACTCCCTTTAGGCAGAGTGCACCTATGTCAAGTTAGCAACACAAGGGACTCATTCTGTCCGGAGGCTCAGGGTTCCATCCTTGGCGCTCTCTCCCATCTGCTGCTCATGGGTGTGGCTGAGTAAGCAAGCGGAGGTCAGAGCAATTCTCCGGGTCACTTTTGATGACTTCCTGCAATCATGCACCTTTTGCAAGATTTTTCAACCTCACTTTGCAACTGACTTATTTTGCATTTGTGTGGTGGGATGATATGGGAAGGAGGACTCACCAGGCCTGGTGGGCTGGAAGGAGTCACACTTAGGCTGAGCTGAGTGGGGGAGGTTTGAGTGGAGGGCTTGTTCTGTAAGTGGGTGGTGGCTCACTATGGAAGGTTTCCTTTTAGGATGATGTTTGCTTCCCTGTGCGTGTGTGCTAGCCACTCAGCCATGTCCAACTCTTTTGCAACCCCACGGACTGTACCCTGCCAGGTTCCTCTGTCCACAGGATTTCCCAGGTGAGAATACTGGAGTGGGTTGCCATTTCCTACTCCAGGGGAAAAGGAAATGGCAAATTTCCTTTGCTTCCCTGTATGAATTTCTGTACAAATTAGGACTTCCCTGGTGGCTCAGATGGTAAAGAATCTGCCTGCAATGCAGGAGACCTGGGTTCAATCCCTGGGTCTGGAAGATACCCTGGAGAAGGTAACGGCAACCCACTCCAGTATTCTTGCTTGGAGAATTCTATGGACAGAGGAGCCTAGAGGGCTATAGTCCATGGGGTCACAAAGAGTCAGACATGACCAAGCAACTAATATTTTCACAAATCTCAAGCTGCACGGTGCTGCTGCTGAGAACAGTAAGGACTCTCTTAATACTTTCCATGCAGCAAAAGTAAGCATTTGCCCTTGTGAGGAAAGGTGAGCTCCCAAGGGTGGGTTGGAGGGAGAGACTAGAGTCTGAGAGCATCCCTCCACTCTCCCTACAGCCCCTATAGCTTCTCTCCAAACCCTCGGGGACAGGCAGGGGGCAGGGGAGGGTCCCTTCCCCCGGCCACCCTGCTGGCTACCCTTGGGTCCACCCTCCATACCTGGGGTGAGCAAAGCTGTCTTCCTGGGGCTCCCCGCTTACAACAGCGGGGAAAGAGAGAACTGTCAAGATTCCTCTGCCTTTCCCCATGAGTCACCTCTACCTTGCTGCTCTTGTAGGTTGTGATAAGGGAGAGGAAAAGTTGAGAATCCAAGTATGGGCTGTAGGGACTTGTTAAAGATGCAGACTTGGGCCCATTCCAGACCTGCAGGATTTCTGGAAAGGCTAGGAAATCTAAATTTTTAAAACAGAGCCTGAGGGTGTTCTGATCCCTGGAAGGGTGAGAACTACTGCTCTAGGGTTTACTATGAGAGTGAAGGCTCTCTAGGGAGAAATAAAGCAAGAGGACATTACTTACACCCTTCCCTCTTTCCTGAACATCCAGAGTAAGGGTCTTGATAATTAGAAGCAGGACAGAGCAAACAGCTTCGTGCTCAGTATACTTAATCAGGGGGCTCCCCCAGTGGCTCAGCAGTAAAGAATCTGCCTGCAATGCAGGTGACACAGTAGACTCAGGTTCGATCCCTGTGTCAGGAAGATCCCCTGAAGAAGGAAATGGCGATCCACTCCAGTATTTTTTCCTGGAGAATCCCACGGATAGAGGAGCCTGACAGGCTACAGTCTATAGGGTCGCGAAGAGTCGGACATGACTGAAGCAACTTAGCACGCATACTTAATCAGATTGCTTTCCTAATGCTTAGCCCCAAGAGATGGGAAACTCTCACACTGCAGGGTTTCACTGAGAGCAGTCTCTCCCCACCTGCACCCCAACCCTAGACAGGTCCAGCTCCCAGCGTGCCTCCGCTTGGTAGCCTTGTTCAGCCAGACACAGTAAGGTGGAAGGAAAGTGAGCAGAAACCAGGCCCCCGGGTGATGCAGGAACAGGTGCAGGAGGAAAAAAAATCAGCATCCAGAGCCGCCTTCCAGCTTTGACTCCTCACAGCCCTGGAAGGTAAGGGGTCGTTTAGGAAACTGAGTTCAGTGGCTTGGGCCCAGTCGTGACGTGGACACCACCCTCACTGCTGGGCACTGCCACCTGCACACACCAGCCGGAGCCTGGGCACTGGTAGGAAACACTTCAGAGGAAGAGACGACAGGATATGGCGACAGCGAGCAGGCAGGCAACAGAGGAAAGCACCAGAGACCACTGATGATGGCTCAGCAGATGGAAATGGGGAAGTGGGAGAGGGCGGAGACGCGTCAGGTCGAAGTTCACTGTGTCAGGATCTTACCTGAGATTTACTCTGCACATCCTCATGGACACGGTGGTAGCCTGTCTGCGTGACAGATCTGGCCTGTGGGGGATAGTCTATGGACCCCCTTCCCTCCACACACACAGGCCAAGTCTGGCTCGACATCCTTCTTTTTCTCTAACAACCTTTTAATTTTAAAATAGTTTTAGATTTACTAGTAAGTTCTAAGAATATCACAGGATTTCCAAGTGCCCCACACTCAGTTTCTCCTACTGATGGCACATTTGTCATAAAACAATGAACAAACCAATACTGACTGATCATGCATGTGAGCTCAGTGGTGTCTGACTCTTTGTGACCCCAGGGACTGTAGCCCACCAGGCTCCTCTGTCCATGGGATTCTCCAGGCAAGAATACTGGAGTGGGTTGGGAAGTGGGATCTTCCCAACCCAGGGATTGAACTCGGGTCTCCTGCATCTCCTGAACTGCAGGCAAGTTCTTTAAAGTTGAGCCACCAGGGAAGGCCGGATACTGACTGATGCATTATTACTAAACTAAGTTTGCATTCATTCAGATGTCCTCATTTCTCCCCTAATGTTGTTTTCTATCCCAGTATCACATGTTACATGGGCTTCCCTGGTAGCTCAGTTGGTAAAGAATCCGCCCCCAAAGCGGGAGACCTGGGTCCAATCCCTGGCTTGGTAAGTTCCCCTGGAGAAGGAAATGGCTACCCACTCCAGTATTCTGGCCTGGAGAATTCCATGGACTGTACAGTCCATGGGGTCACAAAGAGTTGGACATGACTGAGCGATTTTCATTTTCATCACGTTACATTCAGTCTTCCCACATCAAGTATCTCAGGCTTATTTTTGAGACCTTAACCTTAAGGAGGATGGGATGAGTATATTTTAGGATGTCCTTCAATCTGGGTATCTGTTCTTTTTTAAAAAAATTATTTATTTGGCTGCACCAGATCTTCTTGTGGTAAGTGGTATCTTTAGTCCCCCAACCAGGGATCAAACAAAGGCCCCCTGCATTGGGAGCATGGAGTCTTAGCCACTGGACCACTGGGGAAACCCCCAATCTGGGTATCTTTGATGCTTCTCTGCCACTGCCTGTTTTTGTAAATGACGTTTTATTGGCAAACTGTCCCACCATTCATTTACGCATTGTCTGCGGTTGCTTTAGCTCTATGATGCAGGGTGAGTAGCTGCAAGCTAAGTAGTTGTGACACAGACTGAGCGGCTATGAAATCTGGAAATGCTAATTAATAAAAATGTGGCCCTTTATAGAGTCAGTTTACAGATCCCTGGGGTAAACTACTATGCCAGGGCTTAAGTGTAAACTGGTGAATCCAGGAGACATTCCACAGGAACAGCCACTGCGAACCTGCTCTGGCCGATTTTATTATCCTTCAGTCTTGGGGGAGGGGGAGGGTTTCGCCAATTCGCATCGAAGTGAAACATTCTATGGGTGAAAATGGTGATGTTCAAGATAAGTGGCTGGATGAAACATTTCAGAGCACTTTCCACACTTGCTGGAGAAATTTTACCTAAAGGGGCTCAGGTCTAAGCTCAAGCCCGTCCTGTGTCCTGTTGCTGGATCGGGGGCTTGCGTGGGGCCCCGGGAGATGGAGATCGGGTGCACCAGGGCCACCCCAGAGGCCAGAGCCAACAGGACCGGCTCTGGGACAGCTGCACTTGTGCCTGCTAACTGAAAGATCGATGGCAAGGAATCCAAGAGGCTGATGTGGCGGGACCTGTTGTTGTTTAGTTGCTCAGTCGTGTCTGACTCTTTGTGACCCCATGGGTTGTAGCCTGCCAGGCTCCTCTGTCCTTGGGATTTCCTAGGCAAGAATACTGGAGTGGGTTGCCATTTCCTTTTCCAGGGAGTCTTTCCAACCTAGGGAGTGAACCTGTGTCTCCTGCATCTCCTGCATTTGCAGACGGATTCTTTACCACTGAGCTACCGGAAGCCCGTGGTGGGACCTGATGGGGAGCAGTCCAGATGTGTATGTTGTTGTCACTCAGTCGTGTCCAACTCTTTGCCACCCCACGGACTGCAGCACACTAGGCTTCCCTGTCCTTCACCGTCTCCTGGAGTTTGCTCAAACTCATGTCCATTGAGTCAGTGATGTCATCCAACCATCTCATCCTGTCACCCTGTTCTCCTCCTGCCCTCAATCCTTCCCAGCAGCAAGGTCTTTTCCAGTGAGTCGGCTCTTCACATAAGGTGGCCAAAGTATTTAAGCTTCAGTCCTTCCAATGAACATTCAGGGTTTTAATTGTGCTAAAATTTATCATTTTAATGTACGATTTGGTGGCATTTGGCAGGTTTGCTATGTTGGGCAGCCATCACCTCTATCGAGTTCCAGAACATTTCATTACCCTAAAGGAAACCTTGGGCCCATAAGCAGTCACTCCCCACTCCCCACTCCCACTCCCCCAGCCCCTGGCAACCACTAATCTGCTCTCTGTCTCCTTGGATCTGCCTGTTGCAGACACTTCATGTCGACAGGATCAGAAGTATGTGCCTGGCTTCTTTCACTCAGCATGATGCTTTTGAGGTTCACCCACACTGTAGTGTGTGTCAGTGTTTCATTCCTCTTCGGTTGTTGTTTCATTCCTCTTTGGTTGTTCAGTCACACAGTCATGTCTGACTCTTTGTGATCCCGAGGACTACAGCACGCCAGGCTTCCCTGTTCTTCACCATCTCCTGGAGCTTGCTCAAACTCATGTCCATTGAGTTGGCATTCCTCTTTACAGCTGAGTAATCTCCATTGTGTCTACTCTGCTTTGGAAAGGGGCAGCAGGAGTAACAGCCAGTCCTGCCTTGGTGGGTCTCTTCATCTTCCTTGGGTCTCAGGGAGCCACGGCTGGTGCTAACCTGAGTCTAGCATGGCCACTGCAACCAAGGCCCTTTGATGTCCCCCGTGCTCAGGGGTAAAGTGCTTCTAGTCACCTCTTTTTTGGATTGGTGCGATCCTCCCTTTGATCTTTCATCACAGGCCTGCTCCAGCCTTTGCTTCTCTCATGGGGGCCTCTCCCCAGTGTCTCCCATCTTTTAAATTTTTTTCGAATATTTATTTGGCTTCATTGGCTTGTAGTTATGGCATGCGCACTCAGCTGTTCCGCAGCACATGGGATTTTAGTTCCCCAACCTGGGATCAAAACTTAATGCAGGTCAAGAATGCAGGTTCTTAACCACTGGACCACCAGTGAAGTCTCTCCCATTTTCTTTAAGGGGCAGCTCTGGAATGGGCATCAAAGGCCACCCATGCACAGGAGGGCTTGTATCCCCATGAGGTGTCCCCCCAGTGTCAGCGTTGCCATGACAGCATCACCATGCTTGCTTCCTCCCTGCTCTGCCACAGCTGAAATCTGGGGCTGCTGGGTTACACGAGCTGCTGCAGGAAACGAATGGCCCTGAGCACCGGAGGGCCTGTCAGAGTCACACTGTGCTGGTGCTGTGCTAGGACCCTGCTGGCCTTGGGACCTTCTGGAGCTCTCCTCTGCCTCTCCCAGGAAGCCTCGGGGGTGGACTTAGCTAGATGATGGTACAGGCGGGTACAGTATGTGCAAAGGTCCTGGGGCAGGGGAGAGCAGCAGGCAGAGTGGAGAGGTCGGCTTGCTGTAGGTCACATCACATCTATGCAGCCGAGTTGGGCTTCCCAGCAGAGTCAGCTCTTTGCCCAGAGGACCTGGAGGTGGTTAATTCTGCGGGGAGGGGTGCAGTCACGTGCTGAGGGGGAAGAACTGGTCCAGGCACTTTGGCAGAACTGGAGACGCTCCTCTGGGGCTGCACGTCCTTGTCACCTTCTCTCCCCCTTCCCCCTCCACCCCTCAATCTCACCAACATTCACACCCCCATCAAGCAGCTCTGTCCAGGCAGTGGCTCCTGGATCCACATGGCCCCCTGAAAGACTCTGTCCAGAACTGCAGGCCTGATTTTCAGCCACACATTCTAAAGGCCCCTAAACTAGAGCAGGTGCCTTGGCCTCGGTTGATACAAGCTTTGGGGGACATATCATTCTTCGCAAAAGGGCTGTTCTGTGAATCGCAGGATGTTCAGCAGCACCCTCGGTCAACAAAAAAACATCTCCAGGGACTTCCCTGGTGGTCCAGATTCTGCCTTGCAATGTGGGAAACTCAGGTTTGATCCCTAGTCAGGGAACTAAGATCCCGCATGAGAGAAACAACTGATCCTGTGTGCCAAAACTAAGACCTGACGCGGCCAAATAAATAAATAAATATTAAAGGAAAAAAATCTCCAGATGTTTCCCAATGTCCCCTGGTGGTAGAATCACCCTTGGTTGAGAAATGAGCCTTAGACTATGCTAAGAAATTAAAAAACTGGCTGCCCTCCATATCCCTGGACAAAACTCTAACTCAAACAGATGCACGCACCCCAGTGTTCACAGCAGCACTGTTCAAAACAGCCAGGACATGGAGACAGCCTACATGTCCATTGACAGAAGGATGGATGAAGATGTGGCACATATATACCACGGAATACTACTCAGCCACGAAAACAAACGACTTAATGCCATTTGCGGCAACATGGACGCAACTAGAGATGATCATACTCAATGAAGCAAGCCAGATAGAGAAAGACACATACCATATGATATCACTTATATGTGGCATCTAAAATACGGCACCAATGAAGTTATTCACAAAACGGAAACAGATTCACAGACACAGGGAACAGACTTGTGCTTGCCAAGGGGGTGTGGGGTGGGGGAGGGCAGGATGGGGAGTTTGGAATTAGCAGATGTAAACTATTATACATACAACAGATAAACAACAAGGTCCCACTGTATAGCTCAGGGAACTATATTCAGTAGCGTGTGATAAACCATAACAGAAAAGAATATTAAAAACTAAGCCCGTGCGCCACCACCGTTGAGCCCACACTCCTAGAGCCTGCACTCCAAACCAAGAATAGCTCCCATTCACCACAACTAGAGGAAGCGTGAGTGCAGCAGTGAAGACCCAGTGCAGCCGAAAATAAATTTTTTAAAAAAGAAAAAGAGAGGCTAAGAGGTATGGATAGAGTAACATGGAAACTTCCATTACCATATGTAAAATATATAGCTGATGGGAATTTGCTGTATGACTCAGGGAAATCAAACAGGGGCGCTGTATCAACCTAGAGGGGTGGGGTGGGGAGGGAGATGGGGGGAGGTTCAAGAGGCAGGGGACATATGTATACCTATGGCTGATTCTTGTTGATGTTTAGCAGAAGACAACAAAATTCTATAAGGTAATTATCCTTCAATTAAAAAAAAAAAGTCTGTATGTGTACAACTGAGTCACTTTGCTGTACCAGCAGAGATTGGCACGACACTGTAAATTAATGATGAAAGAAAGTGAAAGTGTTAGTCATTCAGTCCTGTCTGACTCTTTGTGACCCCATGGACTGTAGCCTGCCAGGCTTCTCTGTCCACGGGATTCTCCAGGCGAGAATACTAAAGTGGGTTGCCATTCCCCTCTCCCGGGGATCTTCTCAACCCAGGATTTAAACCCAGGTCTCCTGCATTGCAGGCAGAATCTTTACACCATCTGAGCCACCAGGCAAACTTCAATTTAAAAAAATCAGCTGTCCTAGAGATCCCTGGGCCCTCAGGAAGGACTAAGTGGAACTTTGTAAATTCTCATAGGTGGCTGTGACTTGCTCTCCCTTAAACAGGTGAGGATCCTATTGAACTTTCCTGACAGCTCACACCATGGAAGACTTTGGGCCCAGGCACCTGACCATTGCCAGAGGGTGGCCATTTCCCCCTCCACCCAGGAGGAGCCAGTCAACAGTTACGAGCTAGGGTCAGAGGACTGATCAGGGGCTGGGTGGTGGACCGAGAGCCTTGAGTTTGACCTCCTGGCCTTTCCAAAAGACAGGTCACTTCCATGGGCCTCAGGAAACTGAGATGTTGCTGGGCCTGGCCTTGGGAGCTGGCTGGGGCCAGCAGTGGCTGAATGACACAGAAGCAAACTTCCAGAGGGAAACTCCCCAGTGATGCTGGGGACAGGGCCCTGAAGCTGCTCCATCCTGGATAATCACCAGGAAACAAATCGGCTGCCAGGCCCTGTGGTTGCCTGATGCCTGGCCGCATCCCCGCCCCAAAGAGCAAGGCAGATGTAGCTGATGGGCTGATGGATGGTGGACAGACACTCTCATCGCGCCCCCCTGCCCCCAACCCACCAGCCCTGGTATAGCAAAGTGCCCAGAACGTTTGGAAAGGGCGGTGGCTGTGGCAGGGGTGTCCCGGGCCCGGAGCTATGCTTTGCCTTTTAATCAACTCTTTTTGCAAATTCCAAGGAGGCCTTTCTGGGTGCTTAAAATACACTCATAATTTCACTCTTCTCTTAGACACAATGTTCCCCAAAATATAACTTTCACTTTGGTCTAAAATAGCCTCAGATGACTGCAAGGCGTCAGGGCTCTGCACTCTTAGGCAGCAAGCCAGAGAGGCAGCCTTGCAGGTCTGCGAGGCATGGGAGGGGCAGAGAGTGCCCGTGGACCATGTCTTCCAGGTGGCTGTCCCCTCCCTAACACTTCCAGGGGCCCCCTGATAAGAAGGCATAGGTAATCACAGCTGTAGGGCACCCTGACCCTCTCCATACCCCCAAAGACAACCCCTCATCCTTCTGTACCCCCTCCTGCTCTGGTGTGGCCTTACTTCTCAGCTGGGCAGTCTGCAGGCTGTCACTCTGCCTCAGTTCCCTCCTTCCAATCAAGTGGTTCTTATCGCGGCTCCTGCCATTTTCCGCATCTTGTGACATCCTTGTGGTGAGCTGGGAACACTCATGCCTGCTGATATGTACTAAGCACCAGGGCTGGGAACACAGCCACCCCCAAGCCCGGGCTACAAGAAGCTGGTCCCCAGGCTCATCTCTCTGGCTGAACTATCCGTGTGCCGTGAATTCCAGGGCATCCTTCTGGGCACACATCCGGCACCCCGATGCTAGCTTCCTCCAGGGGTGCTGTGGCCCTCAGTGTGCGGCCCTGGCCTGGCCCCATCAGCCTCAGTGAGTTCATACTGGCTCTCCTAGCAGCTCGTGGAGGCTCCAGGGGCTGGCGGGGGGGAAGGGTAGGGCTGGAAAGTGCTGGGGTCTTACTTGCTGTTTTCATCCCACTGTGCCTGGCAGATTGTGTTGCCCTGCAGGCAAGATACAGGTGGGCCTCAGGGCCCAGGGTGTGGCTGGAAACCCTCCGAGGGCCCCTCTGTGAAATGTAAGGTCGGGAGGGGGGCCCCACACAGCCCCCACCACAGTCAGCCAGACCTCAAACACCCTGGCTCACACAAGTGAGCCCAGCTGCCTGTGGAACAGACAGCACTGGTAAAGGAGAGTGAGAGTTGAAAGGTGAACTTACGAGATGAACTTCTGGGACATCTACATGCAAGCCCTTCTTTTCTGACCCCTCAAAGATGGCTTTCAGACTCCTCTGTGGGTAGACGTATGTTAGTGGATATATGAACATATATATGGCACAGACCAATGCAGAAAGATTTCAGTTGGGTGATAGGGATCATCTGGAACCAGGGTGGGAACTTGGCTTCCTTATGTCTGGGAAGGGAGAACAGAGCAGAAGTCAGATGTGTGCACAGAGAAAGTAAGTGGAATGTTCCAGAATGTTCCATGTACACAAAGTATGAGGTGGTCAGCAAACCATTCTTGTAAAGGATCAGATGTTCAATGGTGATCATCAGGGGACCATATAATGTCTCTGTCACAACTCCTTTGAGAGGTGCCACAGATGATACATACATGAGCAGGCATAGCTGTGTGCCAATAAAACTTTACGTGTAGAAGCAGGCAGATTTAACCTGTGGGCTCTAGTCTGCCAAGCCCTGGTACACACAAAAAGAAATTATACCTCAGACAAGGAAAATGATACAAAAAAGTGAAGCAATATATGAAAAAAGCAAAGTACATGAGGTGAAACCAAAAGCTACAATAAAATACGTCGCAATTCTGCCATGGGGGGTGGGGGGCGGCGGTGCAGATAACCTTGCGTGCTCTCCGGCAGCGAAAACCACCATGGCAGTCTTGGTTTGTTTCCTGTTGGGGAGTTGCTTAAAGAAGAGGTGAACCACAGTCAGCGCCTGGCGTGAGGTTCAGAAAGTTACCCTCAGGAGGACAGGGATGGAGGGGGTGACAAAATTCCAGTGCAGAGAAACCAGCATAAAATGCACCAGAAATCTGCTGAAGTTCTTTCATGACATTTGCCTGAAAGAAAGCCTGCAGGGAGCGTGTGACTTGTCAGCTCTAGGGGGGGACACCACATGGGTGACTGCCTTTTTTTTTTTTTTGCATTGATGAGCAGCTTTTCAAATAACATTTGAAGACTTTGCCCTAAGCACAAACTTGGATGGAAAACCCAACCCTCGTATCTGAATGAGCTTTGCTATCGGTGAGGAAGATGGGAGGAGGGACTTCCCTGGTGGTCCAGTGGTTAAGAATCAGCCTGCAAATGCAGGGGACATGGGTTCGATCCCTGGTCTGGGAAGATCCCACATGACTCGAAGCAACTAAGCAAGTGTGCCACAGCTACTGAGCCCGTGCCCTGCAACAAGAGAAGCCACTGCAATGAGAAGCCTGTGCACTGCAACTAGAGGAGCCCCCACCTGCCTCAGCTAGAGAAAGCCTGTGCGCGTGCAGCAGTGACGACCCAGTGTGGCCAGAAAAAAAAGAAACGAGGTTTCTGGTGATGGGTGGGCAGTTCTCCTGGTTGTGGCTGGCCACAGGGCGGGAAGCAGCACCAGTCACCTGTTCCCAGGAATGAAGCAGATCACCAGCCGAAAACAGCATCCCCACCTGCCAGCCGCCCTGCGTTGAGCTGATGAGATAGAACTGAACAGAGTTGGGGTGATGTGTAACCATAACGGCACAATGTCACGGAGCCCCCCCCAATCTCAACCCATCTGGGCACTGGACATCTGTTAACACTTAAATCAATCTTTGCCTGCAGTCGGCCTAGAACTTCTCAACTGGGGTGATTCTGCCCCTCAGGGCACGCTTGGTGATGTCTGGGGACATTTATGACTGTCCTGACTGAGGGAAGGGGTGCCACTGGCATCTGGTGGGTGGAGGCCAGGGATGCTGCTCAACAGCTGACAGTGCACGGGGACGGTCCCCATCCCCGATGTCAACAGTGCAGAAGTGCAGCCTAGGTCCCCGGGTGTTTCCATCTGTGAGGCTTGAGGCTGATCCCACACGAGGCCTCGTTCACCCTCTCTCATCCTCCGTGGGACAGGCAAGCTGCCGTCCTCTCCGACCCTGGGTTATGGCTTCCACTCCTGCCTTCCCTCAGCCCGCTCTGCCAACCCAGGGCCCCTTGGTGACTTCTTTCAACATCCTGGGGAGGCCACGCGGGGGCACAGAAGCCGCCAGATGTTCTATTGCTCGCTCCCAGGGGCCACCCTGCCGGGGCCTCCCTCGCAGGCTCTCGAGTGGCTCAGCCTCCTGGCCCCACGGCACCCCCACCCCATCCCTGCCTGACTCTCACTCCCCTTCTTCCCCCATGTACATCGCTGACCCTGATGTTCACGTTGCTGACATTCTAGCCACCAAGCCTCAAGGCCAGCCTGAGGCCAGCCGAGCCTTGACCACTGGCTGGGGTCAGGGGACGTCTGGCTGGCACGTCTCGCCCTGGAGTGCCCCAGGTTGCTGCCCTAGACTCTCCCGAGCCTAATTCCACCACCTCCCCACCTGGTTAGCTGCCGGCGGACACCTGATACTCCCCATCAACAGATCACAGAAACGCCCCCAAATGCCTTTGTATTCACGTAAAGGAGACACAATCTGGCCTCTGGGTTCCTATGATCCTGGAGACAGACAGACATGCACCAGGTAAAGGCTCCCAGCCCTGACACCTTTTTTGCTTTGAATGCCCTGGCCCGTCTGTGGGTTTGGTGGGGGGAGCAGTGCGCAGCACACGACACCAGTGATTTCCCTCCTTCTGTCCCGATCCTGAGTGTCCTCTATGCTGTGGCCCATGCCCCCAGAATGGTCCCCAGAGACCTGTCTATGGCCACATGCCCCTTTCTCAACATTCAATCTTCTTGAAAAACTCACCTCCTCCCGTAGCTAACAAGCAAGACCAGGAGGTGCCCCAGCTTGCTGCAGGTCCCCATGTGACTGGACAACCTCTACGGCCCGACAAGCGCCGGGGCCCAGGGGTCTCTGTGGTCCTGGCACATTCCTTGGATGAAGCCCGCCCCCCAGACCACAGTCTTCACCAGCATCCTGGGAGAAGCCACAGGCAGCACACGCAGCCATCTCCAACCTTGCCTCTTCCTTCCCTTGGACTGTCTACTTTGATCGGATGCCTCAGCTCAAGAGCCCTGGCCTGCTTTCCGAGGCCCCTGGTGGCCTGCTCCACACATTCACTCCCCACTGTTCCCAAATGCCAGATGCCTTCTGGCCACCAGGCTCTTAGCAGATGTGGCAGGCCCATGCAGATGGGTGACACAGATGGAGAGTCCTAGGTGTGTCTGCTGGCACCCATCCAGCCCTCTCGGCATGCCCCCGAGGCCTGCATACCTGGAATAGGCCGCTGGCCAGGGCTCCACTCTCCTCCCAGGCTTGGCTCAGTCAACCCTGAGAGTCTCCAGTGGGATCACCTCCATGTCTGCCTTGTATCCTCTACCTTCCTGTTATGGGTGGAGGGGAATGCTGGTCTGCCTGGGGCAGGGAGGGGACCCAGGGCCCAGGAGAAAACTCACCTGCAGGGTCAGCCAGACAGAGGAGTGAAATGCTGAGAAAGCTGGTGAAAGATAAACAAAATGGGGTCTTATCTATAGAGTAGACTATTACTTAGCCAGAGAAAGGAATGAAGCTGACACATGCTACAGCATGGACATGTGTGTATTTATCGCTCAATCGTGTCTGACTTTGTGACCCCATGGACTGCAGGCCACCAGGCTCCTCTGTCCATGGGATTCTCCAGGCAAGAATACTGGAGTGCCCTCCTCCAGGGGATCTTTCTGACCCAGGGATTGAACCCACGTCTCCTGCATTGCAGGTGGATTCTTTACCATCTGAGCCACCAGCGAAGCACAGATAAACCTGGAAAAAACCAAGCTGAGTGCAAGGAATCAGACACAAAGACCACATCTTGTATGATCCCATGAAACGTCCAGAACAGGCAAACTCGCAGAGCCAGAAAGCAGATCAATGGTTGTCAGAGGCTGAAGGAGGGGGAATGGGGAGTGATTGCTGATGGGGTTTCCTTTGGGGTGACAGAAATGTTCTTGTACTAGACAGAGGTGAAGGTTGCACAACTTTGGGAATATGCTAAAAAAAACACTGAATTGTTTATTGGAAATGGGTGAATTATATATTAACAAAGCTCTTAAACAGAAAACCTAAGCGCAGACGCATACCCCTGGCTCTGGAACCTTCTATCAGTCCAGCTGAGTGGCTCTGCCCATGTGTCCCCAATGATGGGCAAGGACTGGCCCATCCTTGCCCTGTGGGAGGGAAGGACATGGTTTGAGCAGGTATCCCTATGAGGAAAGGTCAAGGTGAATGATGGATGGCATGGTGATTCAGGATGACATGCCCAGGTAGCTGGCAGGTGCTGACAGGGGACAGACCAACAGTGGCTGATGGGTGGGTGGGAGGGAGGTTGGAGGAGTCTGGGGTCAGGTGATTTTGGGTCTGTGGGGCCCTCGGTGGGGGTTGGTGCTCAGAACCCAGGCTGGCACAGTCTCAGGACATGCTTTTTAGGGTCCCCGGGGCAGGGGTTGGGGCAGCAGAAAGCTCCAAGAGCCCCACTGCCTGTCACTGGCCTCCCACAGGTATACCCAACACCTTGGGTGCCACAGCTTCCCGGCCTTCCCCCTCTGTGTGGGTCAGGCCACGGTGGCTACATGGAGGCACTGAAACCCCAGCTTCTGGCCGTTTGGGAAAAGAGTCCAGCCAGCAAGGATCCTCGTTTCATTTCTGCTTTCGAAATTAAAACCCCGTGTGCGTTGGCGAATATCAGTGGCGAGTGTTACAGTTCAGTAAGGACAAAGAGAACCCGAGCCTAAGCACCGCCCTCACCTGCAGCCCTGATGCCAAGGCAGAGGGGCACCTCCCGGGTGGGCTGTGCGGCCAGTGCCACGGCTGCATCACAGAGCTGCCAGGTTCTCAGAGAGCATACGCCGTGGGTCATGGCCCCCTGACTGCACTGCCCAGCTAGCCTGCCTTCTGCACCTTCAGTATTTCTGAGCTGGAACAACGGTCCTGCGTGAATGCCGTGTTTCCGGGGGGCGGTTCATGGGGCAGCTGCAGGGCAGCTGAGTGACACCGTGTGAAATGGTGACGGTAACAGTTAACTGTGGCGGACAGGCAGATCAGCTGATTGGAACCAGCTTTCCACAGTGCCCCCTTCCTGTTTTCTGGTCAGAATTGCAGAGCAAGTTTGCAGCCCGCGCCCGGGGGGGCGCCCGGCGACACCCAAACCTCAAAACAACTCAACTTCTCCTTTCAGGGAGCTGACAAAAAGTCCCAATCGGCTTTCTGTGGTCCCAGCCAAGCTGAGAGAGGAAATCTTTTTCACGAAGATGCAGAGGGGTGGGTGCCCAGGCTCAGGCTGGGTGTTAAGCATGGTCTGTCTGTGGCTGCCTGCGGTGTGGCCCGGGGCACCCAGACTGTACTGGGTGGACTCGCATCCCTCAGAAAGATATGCCCAACTCCTTATCCCTGGAGCCTGGGAGTGGGACCTTCTTTGGAAACAGGGTCTCTGCAGATGGAATTAATGGGCTTCCCTGGTGGCCCAGTGGTAAAGAATCCATCTGCCAATGCAGGATACACAGGTTCAATCCCTGAGTCAGGAAGATCCCCTAGAGAAGGGTATGGCAACCCACTCCAGTGTTCTTGCCTGGAGAATCCCATGGAAGAGGAGCCTCGAGGGCTACAGTCTGTATGGGCACAAGAGATGGACAAAAGACTGAGCGACTAAACAGCAGATGGAATTAAAAGAAGGATCTAGAGGTGAGATCGTCTTGGATCTAGGGTAGGCTCTAAATCCAATGACGGTGCCCTTATAAGAGAAAGGAGAGTGCTTGCTTTGGCATCACACATACTGCAACTGTGACAATGCAGAGGTCAGCATGGCTCCTGTGCAAGGATGACATGTAAATTCGCAAAGCATCCCGTAGTTTTGGAAGCTGTGGTACATATATACAATGGAGTATCACTTGGCTATAAAAAGGAATGTACCTGAGTCAGTTCCAGTGAGGTGGATGAACCTAGTGCCTATTATACAGAGTGAAGTAAGTCAGAAAGAGAAACACAAATATCATATAGTAATGCATATATATGGAATCTAGAGAGATAGTATTGATGATCCTACTTGCAGGGCAGCAAACGAGACAGAGACATAGAGAACAGACTTGTGGACACCGAGGGGGAAGGAGAGGATGGGATGACTTGAGAGAGTAGCGTGGAAACATATACACTACCATATGTAAAACAGATGGCCAGTGGGAGCTTGCTGTATGACTCAGGGAACCCCAAGCCAGGGCTCTGTGACAACCTAGAGGGGTGGGATGGGGAGGGAGGTTCAAGAGGAAGGGGACATAAGCATACCTATGGCTGATTCATGTTGATGGATGGCAGAAACCAACATGATATTGTAAAGTAATTACCCTCTAACTAAAAACCTTACGCAGTTAAATTTAAAAAACTTAAATAAAATTAATACTTATTTGTTAACCAAAAAAAAGAGAGAGACAAAGGGGAGTCAAGAGAGAGAGACAGATGGGGAGAAGGCCACACAGAAATAGAGGCAGAGCCTGGAGTGATGTGGCCACAAGCCAAGGAACACCAAAAAGGCAGCCACCAGAAACCAGGAGAGAGATGTGGGGAGGGCTCTCCACGGGGGGCCTTCAGCAGTAGCCAATCCTGTCCAGACCTTGATTTCAGACTTCTAGCCCCGAGAAATGCTGAGAGAATACATTCCTGTTGTTTTAAGAGCCCCACCTTCAAGTCTGTCCCATGTACAGTGCCCTGGGATGGGAGCCCCAGGACATTTACACACCAGCATGCCTCTCTGGGGCTCTGTTTTCTTGTCTTTAAAATGAGCAGAGCTACTTTGAGTCCTCAGAGAGGTAATGACGGCTGTGGCACCTGAAGCCTGACACCCCGTGGGCCTGAAAGCTTGACAGCTAATTATTCCTGTTATTAGCAAGGAACTCTCAGGCTTCCCTGGTGGCTCAGTGGTAGAGAATCTGCCTGCCGAAGCAGGAAACATGGGTTCAACGGCTGATCCGGGAGAATTACACATGCCTCGGAGCAACTAAACCCGTGTGCCACAACTACTGAAACTGTGCTCTAGAGCCTGGGAGCCGCAACTGCTGAGCCCGTGTGCCACGACTACTGAATCCCCTGCACCCCAGAGCCCGAGCTTCACAAGCAAAGAAGCCACTGCAGCGAGAAGCCTGCATATCACAACTAGAGAGTGGCCTGAGCAGCAACAAAGACCAAGCATGGCCAAAAAGAAAGAAGGAAAACTACACATCAAATATTGTATTAGAAAAAAAAAAAAGTAACTCTCAAGTTAGCCCAGAATGGTTGGGACTGACTTAAGGACAATTCTAAGCTATCAACACTTGAAAGAAACAGTGCCTGGGTCTGGTGGGACCACCAGCTGTGACCAAGGCAGCTATTCTCACCCAGAGGAAACTTGGCTCCCAGGAGACACTTGGTGATGTCTGGCGACATTTTGCGGTTGTCGCCCCTGGGGGGATGGGGTGCTATTGGCATCAGGTGGTTGGAGGCCAGGGGTGCAGCTCAGGACCCTGCAATGCACAGGATGGCCCCCAGCCCGGAGTGACCCAGCCCCAGATGTCAGCGGTGCTCTGGCTGCACAGCCTGGCTCGAAACTAAAACCACCTCCTCCCTTTCCAAACGGTTGCCTCAGGAAGCACATTTAAGGCCATGACGTGCCTTTGGCTCAAGCCTGTTTTGGAAGCTGGCATGGGCTCCTCCCTCAAGCAGCTCCTAAAACCCCGGGAGAAATTTAGCCTCGCCGGCTCACACTCTCGAGGCTCGAGGGATGCAGCCAGGCAAGGTCAGAAGCATCTGACTCACCAGGTGCAGACACCCGCCATGGAGGTGACTAACAGCCCTCAAAGAAAGTGCCAGAACCCTCTGGGGCAACAGCAGGGGAGGAGCATGGAGGGCAGCAGAGGCAGGAGGGGTCCCCAGGATGGCCCCTGGGGAATAAGACATGAGACACTGTCAGCTGTCACTTGGCAGGGGGTTGCTGTGGGCTGACTTATGTCCCCCCACAGAAGGCTTGTATATATCATCCTGACACCGGAACCTGTGAACGTGGCCTTATATGGAAATGGGTCTCTGCTGACGTAACTAGTTAGGATGAGGTCATCCTGGATTGGGGCCGGTCCTAAACCCAATGACTGGCGTCTTTAGAGGAAGAGAAGGCGGTGTGATGATAGAGACCGGGATTATAGCGATGTGGCCACGAGCCCAGGAGCGCCTGCCCAGAGCCCCGGAAGCTGCAAGAGGCAAGGAGGCGTCCTTTCCTAGAGCCTTTGGAGGGGGCGAGGCTCTGCCCACACCTAGCTTCAGACTTCAGGCCTCCAGAACCATTGGAGGGAGGGAATTCCTCTCTTTGATGCCAACGGGCCTGTGATGCTTTGTGACGGTGGCGCTAGGAACCTCATTCCGGTGCCTGAGACGCTCCTCATCTAGAAAGGAGCCTGACCCTTGGCGTCCATCCTGCTCCCTTGCTGTGTTGTGCTGAAACTTTGGGGCTTGGCGTCCTCCTCACACCTTGGTGTGCCCACGCCCCCACCGCCTGCCTGGTTCTGTGAGGGGTGAATGGTCCATTTGGCAAATCACCGCCCTCAGGAAATGCTGAGTCTGCTCTCTTGTTCCTGTTCCCAGTTCTTAAGTCATTGAGTGTCTGCACCATTTTATCCAGCCACTGCTGGGAGGACAGTGGGGCCCAGTGGCTGAGACTCTTCACCTTCAATGAGAGGTTTGATCCCTGGTCGGGGAACCAGGATCCCATGTCATGAGTGGCACAAACAAGTAAATAAACAAATAATTTTTTTTTGAAGCTAGGATACCCTCCATAGCTCCCGTAACACACAGGACCCACCCTGCAATCCTGCAAGGCTTTGAATGACCTGTCACCTCCCTCTCCCCACCGCCTTCTGCTTTGCTCCTTCTTACTGCACTCTGGCCCCTTCCCATGCCCTCCAGGACCCCTGACTTTCCTTTCACATGCCAGGCACAATCCAGGCCTCCCAGACTTTGCACTGGATGTGTCCCCCTTCCAGGCCTGGCTCACATCACCTTCTCGCCTCATTTCCCTACCCATTCTTCCTTGAGCCCACTACTGTTTTCTTTTTTTTAAAAAAAACTTGTGTATTTTTAATTGGAGAATAATTGCTTTACAATACTGTGTTGGTTTCTGCCACCCATCAACATGAATCAGCCACAGGTATACATATGTCCCCTCCCTCTAGAACCTCCCTCCCACCTCCCACCCCATCCCACTCCTCTACGTTGTCACAGAGCACCAGGTTTGAGCTCCTTGCATCATGCAGCAAATTCCCACTATCTATTCTACGTATGGTAATGTATATGTTTCAATGCTACTCTTCCAATTCATCCCACTCTCTCCATCCCCTACTGTGTTCACAAGTCTGTTCTCTGTCTGCATCTCCACTGCTGCCCTGCAAATAGATTCATTAGCACCATCTTTCTAGATTCTATAGACATGTGTTAATGTACAAAATTTGTTTTTCTTTTTCTGACTCACTTCACTCTCTGTTCTTTTTTGTTTGTTTTTGGCTATGCCATGCAGCATGTGGGATCTTAGCTTCCCAACCAAGGATTGAACCCATGCCCTCTACAGTGGAAGCATAGTCTTAACCACTGGATCGCCTACTCGTTCTTATTGGCTCATAGCTCACACTTGAGACCCACTGCTTCTCTTTCTGCCTGCCTCCTTGCCACTAGTCTGCAGTTCCCTGTGGGCAGGCCTTTGTGTCGGTTTTGGCCACTGCATAGCCCAGTGCCGAGAACAGCGCTTGCATGTGAAGTATTTGCAGAAGGAATGGATGAGAAGAGGGAACGCACACAGGCAACACGGTATTGAAGAGAAAAGTGTCCATTCTGTGACCAGATCACTCGGTAGTTTTTAAAACACACTTGCACAAAAAAAAAAAAAAAAAAGGCTGAAGAATCTTTACATTATGTGTATAGAAGACAGAAATAGGCCATGTTGTGCTGGCATAGGGCCAGGCTGGACAGCCCCAGCTAGTTTCTGGTTGATGATCTCAGAGATCGTCAGAGAGGAAGAGGAACTGAAATGTACTCAGCAGGCACAGTCTAGATGGGATTTCACTGAATTTTGGCTATTTAGAAGCCAGAGGTCAATGCTTCAGGGTGGGTGGGGCTCTAGGGTTCTATGGATGGATAGACTGAGGCACACTCAGCAGTTGTCACTCAGCAACATGGAGACATGAGCTCCCGAACCCAGAAAAGATGCAGAGGAGCCTTAGGATCAGTATTTAGTACTAGGCAAGAGACGCTGGCCTGAAAAGATGACAAATGGTATGATTCCAGCCATCTAGCATACTGGAAAAGGCAAAACTACGTAGACAGTGGGGCTTCCCAGGTGGTGCAGTGGTAAAGAAGCCACCTGCCAATGCAGGAGACACAAAAGACGTGGGCTCAATCCCTGGGTCGGGAAGACCCCCTGGAGTAGGAAATGGCAACCCAATTCAGTACTCTTGCCTGGAGAATCCCATGGACACAGGAGCCTATGGGTCACAGTCCCTGGGGCCACAAAGAGTCAGATATGACTAGGTGTGTGCACACACACACAAATACACACACAGATGGTAACAGGATCAGTGGTTTCCAGGAGCTGAAGGGAGGTAGGGGCACGAACAGGCAGAACACGCGGGACTTCCAGGGTAGTGCAGTTACTCTGTATGATCCTCATGGTGGACCCATGACCTTGTGCATCTGTCCAAACTCACACCATGTGCAATGCTGAGTGGATCCTAATGTACACCGTGGACTGTAGTTAATAATAACAACATTGGCTCATCAATAGTAAACAAATACACCAGGCCAACAAAACACATTAATGATGGGGAAGTGTGTGTGTGTTGGAGGTTGGCAGGAGAATATGGCAACTCTCTGGACCACCTGTTCAGTATTTCTATAAACCTAAAACTGCTCGAAGACACAGCATGATTTGTTGGTTTTTTTCCGTAACGTCGGAAAAATCCAAACGAACTTTTGGGTCAACCCAAAATGTTGCTGTATTTAATAAAATTAACTATTTAAGGTTAAGTTTCATACTCGAAATTATTTAATCGTTGTAAAATCTTATTAAAAACAGAAAGGAAGAAACCAGGGTCTTAGACCCCAAACCCAGAGGTGCACACCCCTGGGCCCCCATGTGACCCTGGCTCTCACCAGAAGAAGATGGTTAAGCTACGTTCTGAGATGTGGCAGCATCTTGTCCGAAGACCCCAAGGGTGAGGGCCACTGGGACCACTTCCACTGCGCCTGTGTCCAGAAGGCTCATCCATAGTGACACAGCCATGACTCCTGTGGCGTCTGGCTGATGTGGACACTGGAAAAGGCGCAGCAGGCTGGGGTGCCAGGTGGCCCCCACCTCCAGTTGGTCCCCAGCCACCAGGCCTGCATGCACTCACCTCGCTGGCTTCTTTCTACCCCACAGCCCCACCCCCACCAGAAACCCCCTGCCACAAACTGTTCAGTTTGGACACGCCACCCTTTTCCTTCTGGGACCCAGAGTGCAGAGTGTCACCCCTCCAGACATCAGGAGGACATTAAGAGGACACTGAGGCATCGATCAGGACTTGTTATTTTCTATATATGAGGCTTTGACACCCGGGGCCTGGCTGACCATGGGGGGACTGCCCCTGGCAGGGCTGGCCGATTCTTAGAGAGAAGAAAGGACCCTCCTATGAGCATGACTTCCAAACACAAACCAACCATTTCAGAGCCTACATCGTCCCCCCACTACCTCTGTGATTATGGTTTCACCCTCAAGGCTGTTCTCCCCATGCCCTAGATCATCCCGGGGAGACCATTCAACGAGGCTAGTCCTTATGCCCCAAACTCTGAAATTATTCACACCAGCCAATCCTAGGCCTGCTTTCCCTGATTCACTGGACCCTTTCCATGAAAACCATGACACAGACTCCTGCCTACACCCTCCCCTGCCTCTCGCTACTTCTGATGGACCCTGGTGCCTCCCTGTATGGCCCTGCCCACGGCATGCTGAACCTCCTATTTCTGAGGAATCGTGAATGTAACTGCCTTCTCCATGGCCACTGCCGCCCCGTATCTCAATGATCATGGAGTCTGCATGTGAAGGCCCCCTCCTGCCGACCGGCCCCCACTCACCTCCAGCACGGGGCCAGCGCCGAGGATGGTCCTCTCGACACCACTGGCGTAGCCCTTCTGGCTCAGGGCGGTGAGGCAGTGGATCAGGAAGTTGGTGCTCTGCGTCTTGCCCGAGCCGCTCTCGCCCGAGATGACGATGCACTGGTTGACGTGCTTCCGGAGCATGGAGTAGTAGGCCACGTCGGCCAGCGCGAACACATGAGGCTCCAGCTTGCCCAGCTGCTGGTTCTCGTACATCTTCACGTACTTCGGGTTGTAGATGGGGAGAAACTTGAAGGGGTTGACAGCTACGAGGATGCTGCCGGCGTACGTGTAGATCTTCTGCTGTAGGAAGCGGTGCCTGAGGTTCTTCAGGAGGTTCTCCTCCGTCAGCTCGGGGAGGTTGCACAGGTCGTCAAAGTCGGCCTGCGGCCGGGGTAGGAGGCCGCGCTCCACCAGGCGCCGCGTGGCCGTGGCCTGGGACGCGAGTTGCATGTGTAAGTACTTGATGGTCCCGTCGGTGTTGCGCTCCTGCAGCAGGAAGTAGTAGCCGTCCTCCCGTGGGTGCTCGTCGTGGGCCCGCCGTGGCCACAGCAGCACGCGGTGCACGGGCGAGTCGCTGGCGTCCAGCACCCACTCCTCCCCACCCGTCTCCTTGACCTCCACCAGCACGTAGCGCTTGCTGCCGTCCAGCTGCAGGCGGGCAATGGCGTCCTGGATGACATCGGATGTGGTGCTGTCCTTGGTGGCCGGCACGCGGCATGAGGCCAGGGGTGGGGCCTGGCTCTCGCTGGTGGCCAGCTGCGGGTAGATGTGCAGGTGGTAGGCCGCCTGCCCCCGGCGGCCGGTGCTGCCCGCCTCGTTCACACTCATCCTGCCAGCAGCCTGGCCTCAGCATGCCTCCCGGGCTCGGGGCGCACGTCCTGGAGCTGGAAGGGAGGGGGTGGCACCGTCAGAGCGGGTGGAGGGTGGAGGGCAGAGGGGTGGGGCAACACTGACATCCACCTCCGGACAGATGGCCTCTGGACCACGGCCTGGATCCACGGGTTCTCCTGAAAACCCAGAAAGGCCAAGGAGTCTCATCTGTCTATAAATGTGACCCTGACTTCAGGTTCGAGGCTCCCGCAGAGCCACATCACCAGGCACCCCCCCCGCCCCGCCAAGATCAAACCCTGCCCCTGGAGTCTGTCCACATCCCAGGCCGCATCCCTCCTCACCAGCCTCTCAACCCTCAAGTCTAGCGGCCACAGCCATCTCTCAGCTCAGTCCTTCCTGGCCTCTCCTCTCTGACAAACACTCCCCTGGCAAGTTCCCAAGCAGATGAAGACTCGGCCCCACATGCCTTGGTTATGGCCCCCAAACACAAGAGGGGCAGAGAGAGGAAGGGTGGGATGAGCAAGACTGACCTTGCCTGGAAACTCAGGGACCTCGAAACCCCACTGAGGAGAATGAAGTCAGGGAGTGCCCCCAAAACTTGCTCCAGAGAACTCTTCAGTGGACATTCACTTCTAGAACTGACAACTCCATTCCCGTCATGACGAGAACATCAGGCAGACCCAGATCGGAGGCCTCCTACAGGAGTTCTGGTCAATTCTCCCCAAGGTTGTGAAAGACTGAGGAGCCGCCCCAGCCAGAGGAAACTGGGGAGCTGTGATGACTGAATGTCCCAGGGTTGTCTGCAGAGGGTCATGACCGGAGAGAAAACGTGAGTGGAGGAGCTGGTGATGTCTGAATAAGGTCAGACGGTTGGTGAATAGCAGTGTGTTGGTGTCAGTTTCTTAGTCGTACAAACGTACCCTGATAGTGTGAGGTGTTCACATTCAGTCAACAGGGGTGAGGGGTTCAGGGGACTCCCTGTTTGGTCTTTGCAACTTTTCTGGAAACCTAAAATGATTTCCTCAGTCGTCCAGTGGTTAAGAATCCACCTGGCAAGGAAGGGGATGCGGGTTCGATCCCTGGTCCAGGAAGTAAGATCCCACATGCAGCTAAGCCCACAGGCTCTGGAGCCCACGCACCACAACAAAAGGTGTGCTTCAACTAAGACCTGACGTGGTCAGATACGTATTTTAAAGAATGACCCCAGCAGGAAAAGCCTATTTAGAAAAAAAATTTGCTCCTTAAGACATTTTGAGAAAAGAGAAAAGGCAGTCAGTGTTGGCAACAGCTCACTTTTGTATCTCAGAGCAAGAGGCAGAAATGCAGTGTGGGTCACATGGGGCTCACTGTGTGCCACCCGAGTGTGGCTGTAGATACAAAGATGAACCAGACCTTGGCTCAAAGCCCAATGGGAGATGCTGATATGCAAACAAATATGAGAGATTATCAACCATGAGCGTGAGAAACTACTGTCCCTGAGAGCCAGAGCAGGCTTTAGAGAAGTGGTACCATCTAAGAGGGGTTCTAAAGGATGAAGAGGAATTCGGTCAACAGGAAGGCAAAGGAGGGAGGAGAGTGTGGTAGGCCCATTGTCTATTTTTGTAAAAAAAAAAAAAGTTTCACTGGAATGAAGCTCTGCCCATTCATGTACATACTGTCTACATCTGCCTTTGTTATAACAACATAACCACGACAGAAACTAGTAACCTTAAGGCATGGAAAGTTGAACATACTTTTTTCCCAGTCCTTTGTAGAAACAGTAGGCTGACCTCTGCATGACTCAGCCCTGCGGACATGAGGGGCCACCAGAGGCTGTGATGATCTGGACTCCGGCGGACTGAGTCCCACAGCAGTGCTGGGAGGGCAGGTGACGGGCGAGGCTGCACCAACCAGCAGGAAGGCTGGAGTAGATGGGAACATTTAATTTCCTAAACTTTCCCCCAAATTGTTAAGGAACTTTGGTATATTTCCTTCCAGCTTAATATTCAACAGATGTTACACGTTTTAATAAAGCCTGAATTGCTCTTAATGGGATATGTTGGTACAAATGAACATGTCTCCATGTCATGAAATATGCTCTGAAACATGATTTCTGAGCTCCTGGACACACCACATTGTGTAGAACTCTGAGAATTTCCTTGGGATCAGTTAACTCATGCAGAATTAGCAGATAAGTGGATGTGAACATAGCTAAGCGTCTTTCCTCAAAATGCCACAGTATCCTGCAGAAAAATGATGAAACGATAGAAACACTTTGGCAGTTTCCTTAAAAGTTAATATGTGCCTAGTGGGTGACCCACTCCTAGCGATGGAACCACTCCTAGGAGTTACTCCAGAGACACAAAGCAGATGTTCATACACCGACTGCACATAAATGGGCTTACTGACATTGTTTCTAAAAGCCCCAGACTAGAAACAACCTGAATGCACACAAACCGGTGAATGGACGAGTAAACTGGCCACACAATGGAACATGACTCTGCTGTGAGAATGGACCAACCTCTGACCCTCACAACAGCACAGAACAACACAGAACCATCTTGGAATCTGGGTGCTGAGTGAAAGACCGAAAATGAAAAAGAATATATATAGACCCCAAAATTCCACTCCTAGGTGTGAACCCCAAGGACTTAAAGACAGGTATCCAAACAGATACTTGTACACACACGTTCACAATAACCCTATTAGCCAAAAGGTGGAAAAAACCCCAACTTTCCATCAGCTGATGAAAGAGTGGAATAGTCCCTGCTACAATGTGGACGAACCCTGAAAACATCACGCTGGATGAAAAAGGCCAGACACCAAAGGCTATGTGTTTTAGGACTCTGTCTATTAGGAAATGTCCAGAATGGGTAAATCCATAGAAATGCGCAAAACCACAGACTAGTGGTTGCCAGGGACTGGGGAGTGAGGTGGGGGAATGGGGAGAAACTGCTGATGGATGCAGGGTTTCCTTTTGGGGTGATGGAAAAGTTCTGGAGCTACACAGAGGTGACGGTTGCACAACATTATGAACATGCTAAATATCAATGAACTGTTCACTTTAATGTTATATGAATGTTGTATGTTAATTTAATGTGATGTGAATTTCACCTCAATAAAAATTTCAAAGCTGTATATATATCACATGATTCCACATACTCCTGACCCTTGAACAACATGGGTTTGAATTCCGTGGGTCCACTTATATGCAGATTTTTTTCACTATATATGTACTTTGCATGTTTAGTCACTCAGTCGTGTCCGACTCTTTGGGAATCCATGGACTGTTCCTGCCAGGCTCCTTTGTCCATGGGATTTCCCAGGCAAGAACACTGGAGTGGGCTACCATGCCCTCCTCCAGGGGATCTTCCTGACTCAGGGATGGAACCTGCGTCTCCTGCATTGGCAGGTAGATTCTTTACCACTGAGCCACCTGGGAAGCAAACACACATTATAGACTTTAGTATGACATGACCTGTGGTTGGCTGAATCCCAGGGTGGAGTGCTATGTGTAACTGTAAAGTGATACATGGATTTTGACTGCGTGTGTGTATGGAGGTCTGCATCCTTAAACCCCACATTGTTCAAGGGTCAACTGTACAGAAATTTCTAGAAAATGCAAACTAATCTACAGAGACAGAAAGCTGACTGTTGGCTGCTTGAGGGAGGGTGACAGGGTGGGAGGACAAAGGAGTCGGGGAGACTTTTCAGGCGATGGATGTGCTTTTTATCTTGATGGTAGTTGTGGGCTCCTGGGTGCTTGCATGTGTCACAACTCATCCAATTACACACTTCAAATTAGTGCCATTTATAGTGTCTAGGGTATAACTGTATACCCAATAAGACTGTTTAGGGACATCGTGGTGGTCTGGCAGCTAGAACTCCGAGCTCTCCACCCTGACCCTGGCCCCCACCCCAATGCAGGGGGCCTGGGTTTGGTTCCTGGTTGAGGAACTAGATCCCACATGGCAACTAAGACCTGGCCCAGCCAAATAATTAAATACAAAATAAATATTACAAAAAGCTGTTTATGTATGGCTGAGCCCCCTAGCTGTTCACGTGAAACTACAGTAACATTGTTTGTTAATTGGCCATACGTCAATACAAAATAAAAAGTTAAAAAGAAAAGAAGCGCTATTTTTAAAAAAGTATGTGAAATTATGAAAGGACTCAGTTCCCTAGGAATGCAACTTTTTGGAACTTCTTGCTCTCTTTCCAAAATGCCCAATTCTTGAGCCCTGTCACCAAGCTCCTCATATGACACCGCAAGGAAAATGGCTCGGAATCTATGAGCTTGTCTATGTTCAGAGGTATTGCCCACTTGATTGTCCCCCAGAAACAATGAGAGCTAATCTCAGGATGTGCCTGGGCAGCACCACAAGGCTGTGGAAGGTAGGTATTCGTGCACTGCTGAGACAGGTGAGACAGGTAAGACTGCAAATTGTAGATATACACCTTAATCACGGTCATGTGAATGCATGTCTGTGCTCATGAACATACAACGAGCATGAATGTGAGCATACATGTGCAGACGTGGACACACAGGCATCAACATGCACTCTCATACAACCATGCTCACACCTCTGCACACACAAACACAGACACATGAGTACGAACAGAGTTTCATCTGAATATACCCACACTCACGTGAGTGTAGACACATGACCCAGGGCTTCAGGCAGAGCCCGTCCCTCTGTGACGCACACTCGTGGAACTGTGACTCACGTGCACCACAACTTCCAGGGGATCGATCCAGCTCAAGGATGGGGCGAGGGCGGGGAGGGCTTTGGATGGTCTCAAGCCCAAGCAGCTTGGCTGCAAGTGACAGAAAGGTCACGTGGGTGCATCTGTTCTCTCCTCCCAGCAGACACCAGGCTGAGCAAGCAGCCACCGGGGCCCAATCATGTTCTCGCTCCTCCCAGGGCCTCTGTCACCTGGGCTGACAAGGGTTTGGATGATGCTTGGATAAGCTGAGGGCTGCGTGGCCCACATCTGCCAGGGCTGCCTGATCATCAGGCACCCTCGGAGCCCCACAGGGGACTTTCATTGCTCTGGGCCCCATGGTGAGAGGTGCAGGAGACCCCACGCTCAGAGACTGGAGGTCCTGGGGACAGTCACAGGCCGGGCTGATGCACACCCCACCCCCAGGCCAGGAGGAAGTAGATAAGGCTTGCTCAAGGCTCCTGCTGACCGCTGGAGCTGCGTGGGAAGAGGCGGGCCAAAGAGAAGGGGTAGGGCAGGGCAGACACCAGCTGGGGCCCCTTGCAGGAGTCCCCGCAGGGCCCGCCTGACCAACTCCGAAGCAGCTGCCCCTCCACGCCCCACCACATCTGCATCCTGGGAAAATTCCCCCTGCACCTGCCTGTGGGGCCCTCCCAGCATCCAACCAGCCTCACCTGAGCCCACACTCTCCTCTCAGAGTGGCTCCCTTTGCCCCCTCCCCAGGGGGAGGGGCCCTCCCACTGAAATAACTCATTTGCCTGAAAAACAAGACACTAGTAAATTCTTCTCTAGCCTAGGGTCCAGTTCCAAGCTCCCTCCTCACTTCCATGCAGCCTGAAGCAGCCCTTCCTGCTCCTTCCCCCTCCTCAGTCTGCCATCACCCCCAACCGCCCCGCTTCGGGCTGCCATCACCCCCTATCATTACCCACCCCCACACCTCCATCTGCCATCCCCTACACAGTTGAAACCACAGCTCCCCTCCCCAAAGATGCTACCAAGCTCCTGCCAGTCATGCTTTTCCTGGTCCTGCCCACTTGCTCGGCAGCCCTGGGGACCAGGTGGCACCTGGACCTACCCCTGGGGCCCATCCACTGTTGTACTCCCCCTTCAGTGGCTAAGCTCCTGCCCAGGGACGCCCACCCCACCTCTTGCCCTAAACACCGGAGGGTGTTTGCTCCCTGCTCCTCCCACTGACCACATCCTGTCTGCTGTCCCCAGAACAGCTTCTCTTTTCGCCAGGAGGTCAGGAGGACCCCTGAGGGACCCCTGCCTGCATCCCCCGGGAGCCCCTGGCAGTAGGGGTCTAGGCGTGAGTGTCCCAGCACACAGCTCCTTGGGGCCTCCCTCCAGCCAGCCCTCCGCTCCTGGCCGTCAACCCCCAGGCAGCAGAGACCCTCTTCCGTAGGTCGGCAGCCGCAGGAAGCAGCTCCTGCACATGCTCTAGCTACTTCTCATTCAGCTAGGCCCAGGCTCAAAGGGCAGACCTTGCAGGGCCCCATCAGTCAGGGAAAAGCTGCCCGAAGCCCCCAACCCACAGTGGGAAGTCTGGTTCCCGCAGCCCGGGCTACAGGCCCGAGACTCACTGAGCCACTGCCAGGGGCTGGCACCCTGCCCTCCCCTCCAGCTCAGACAGAGGCAGGCACCTGCTGCCTCTTTCCAGTGCCATCCGTGTCCCCTGTCCTCATTCTCAGGTTGGGATGTCCCCCGGACCCCTCCAGCAGACTCTAGGAAGCTCTGCTCCCAATGCAGTGTACCCTCGTAGATCCAGAACCCCCCCCGTTCTCTAGGCGGCACCATTTTAACCTGAACACTTGCCTGGTCTGATCTCCTCTACAGCCTCACTTTGAAGGCCCCTGACTCCCTCTTCCCAAGTGACTTCCGGAGAGGCCCCACCCTGCCAAAGAGAGAGGTCAGCCCAGAGCAGCCTCATTGGCATCGAGGATTAATATTTTTCTCAACCTGTGGCTATCCGTGGGCACAAAAGAGTGTTTTGTCACATTTAATCCTCTGACTGTCAGGCTGGGTTTTTGGAGAATTAAGTGTATTCAGTAACGATTTTTCTGTTTCTGGAAGCTGTTAAATGTCAGTCGCCCATTTTCCCCCCACTGAACCATGCCTACCCAGCTTACTGTTTGGGAGCAGTTCTTTGTATAGGAAGAGTATGACGTCTTCGCGATGTCTGATGAACTTCATTCATACCAATTTACTCTTTAAAAAAATATTTATTTTTTAGCTGTGCAGGCTCTTCTCTACTCTCTAGTTGTGGTGCACTAGCTTCTCGCTGTGGTGGTTTCTCTGGTTGTGGAGCACGGGCTCCAGGGCAAGCGGGCTCAGTAGTTGCGGCTTCTGGGCTCTAGCCTGCAGGCTCAATAGTTGTGGTGCATGGGCTTAGCTGCTCCATGGCATGTGGGATCTTCCTGGACCAGGGATCGAACCCGTGTCTCCTGCACTGGCAGGCGGATTCTTTATCGCTGACCCACCAGGGAAGCCCATACCAATTTACTTCTGTGTGTGCTGTTTTTTGATACAGATACCACATTTTCTGAGCAGACACCTCTGTGGGTCGTTTATTCCATGATGTCGGCAGCCTACTCTTCTCCCAGATTGGATGAACATGGAACCACACTGTTTTCCTCTCCCTCCCTGGACTTACTTTCCACATTTAAGCCTTTATTCATCTGGAAGTTATACTGGAGGGTGTAACAGTTTCCCAGGACTACTCTAACAAAGGACTGTAAACCAGGTGGCTTAAAGCAAGAAAGATGTATCGTCTTGCCTTTCTGGATGAGCCCAAATATCCAGGCGTGGGCAGCGCTGGCTCCTTCTGAGATCCTGAGAGAGAAACCTTCCTGTGTCTCTCCTGGCTTCTGGCGACCCTCACCCCTCCTTGGCTGGTAGGAGCATCACTCGGATTTCTTTGGAGGCCTTCTGTCTCTGTGTCCTCCCCTCTTCTTATGAAGACATCAGATACTGGATTCAGGATGCGGCCACCGTGAGGTCTTTAACTATATCCGCCAAGACCCTGTTATTGTTATTTTTTAATATTTATTTGTCTATTCACTTTTGGCTGCTTTGGGTCTCAGGTGCGGCATGCAGGATCTTCACTGCGGCCTGCGAGATCTTTCGTTGCGGTGCGTGGGCTTCTCCCTAGTCGTGGCTTGAGCTCCAAAGCACAGAGTGGCTCAGTAGTTGAGGCACTTGGGCCCAGCTGCCCCACGGCATGTGGGATTTCAGTTCCTCAACCAGGAATCGAACCTGCGTCCTCTGCATTGGAAGGCGGATTCTTAACCAATGGGCCACCAGGGGAGTCCTAAGACCTGATTTCTAATCAAGGCCACATTCCAAGGTTCTGGGTGGGACATGAATTTAGGGGGACACCAATCAACCCAGTACGGTGTGGGAGGTGAAAGGAGGATCCAGACGAGCTTCAAAGAATGAAACAAGTGTTTTCCTGCTTTTTCTTAAAGAATCTGTCTCTCCCCTGACCAGGAAGCTTCTTTGTTAAAGAAGAAAAGTGAAGTTGTGTTACACACGCGTGGGTCTGCCCCTGGGCTGTTGATACCTACATGGCACTGCGCTGTGATGACCACAGCTTCAGGGGATGTCCTTAAGCAGTGGACATCAGCTCACTGAGGCGCTCAGCTGATTTCTCTGGCTTCTAAGCATGCCTTCTGCACAGAGTCTAAACACAGCCTGAGGCTTGGAAGCCAGTCACACTGTAGCTTAAGGTCTTGTCCCAAGTACATGTGAAACCTGTACCCCAGGAAGCCCCAGACTGTGTCTGGAATGAAAGGAAGCAGGTCTGGGGCTGAGGAACTCCCCAGGTCCCCAGGAGGGATAGCTCAGCAAAGCAGCAACTGTACACTGTGGATGTGTGTTGGGCATGGCAGGTCCCGAAAACCTATGTCTGTCTTTGATTCAAACCACCTCTCCCAATGCCCCCAAGTTAAAAGCCTGTTCTGCCTTCTGACCAATGCTCATGGAAGCGCATGCAGTGTGAACAGGAAGGAAAATCTATCCCTGAACTGAGAGGATCTTTCTACCTGGAACTTGGTGGACAATTATGTGCTCATCACTAAATGGAACTCAAACTGCAGACTCTAACATTCCTGGATGAAAAAGCCAAAGGTGGACTTGAAATGCACATCGAAGGATGAGTGGAGGGACTCCCCTAGTGGTCCAGTGGTTAAGAAACCTCCTACTATGCAGGGGACATGGGTTCGATCCCTGGTTTGGGAAGATCCCACATGCAGTGTAGCAACTAAGGCCATGCGCCACAATTACTGAGCCTGCACTCTAGCGCCTGCAAGCCACAATTACTGAGCCTGTGTGCCACAATTACTGAAGCTCACGTGCCTAGAGCCCATGCCCTGCAACAAGAGAAGCCACTGCAAGGAAAAGCCCTTGCACTGCAACAAAGAGTAGCTCTTGCTTGCTGCGACTAGAGAAAGCCCGTGGGCAGCAACGAAGATCTGGTAAAGCCGAAAATATAAAAATTGAATTAAATTAAAAAAAAAAAGGATGAGTAGATAAACAAAATGTAGTCCATCCACCCAGTGGAATATTTTGCAGCCATAAAAAGGAATGACACTCGAAGGCAAACTACAAGGTGGACGAACCTCCAAAACATCATGCCGAGTAAAAGCAGCCAGATACCAAGTATGATCCCATCGATAATGAGATGTCCAGAACACACAAACCCATAGAGACAGAAGGCAGATGAGTGGTTGCTGGAGGCTGGGGAGGAGGGGATCGGGACTGACCACTGATGGGCATCAGGTTTACTTTAGGGGTGACGGAAATGTTGCGGAACTCGACAGAGGTGGTGGCTGTAGAACACTGGGAATTCACTCCCTCTTAACTAACAGCCAGTCTTCGGTGCACAATATCAAGAATTCCCACCGAAACACCTGAATGGTGAAAAATGAAAAGGCTTTGGCAAACACCGTACCAGTGTCCTTTCTGTGCTCTGAGGAGATGTGAGCCTCAGTTCAGGGCCTTTCTCACAGAAAGGAGGTACGGGGAAGAGGAGGAGGCAACCCAAAGTCCAGCCCCGAGGTCAAGTGACAAATGTGCAAGAGCCGCTCTCTCTGGTCCGGCCAAGGCCTCATGCATGAAAAAGCCCAGATTCTGCTGATCGGCTTGGCGAAAGATTCCGAATTGACTGGAAAGTGAGGCGGATGGGGGCCTCTAGAAAGTGTAGCATAGCTGCTTCGTTTATATAAGGCCATAATTTGAAGCCACATGTTTACTGGATGAAATCATCCTCAAGCTAAAAGGAGGAGGCCAGGGTTACAGTAGCATCAGTTAGGATGCTGTTTTAGAGGCAGCGAGTTTCCACTTTTCCAGGCGTGTTTCCTTGAGCCTGCTGGGATTTTTTTTAAGGAAATGATGACATGAAGTTATTGGTAAGATGGACCTGCCGAGAAACAGCTACAAAAGAAGCATGTTTCTCAGTCTTGGCGGCTCAGAGTTGTAAGACAGCTTAGGGCTTAAGTAAGAGTGGGGGAATGCGGCCACAGGCCATGGAGCCCCCAGAAGCTGGAAGGGGCAAGGAAGGGTCCTCCACCCATCCCCGGAGTCTCTGCAGACAGTCATGGACCTGCTGATGCTCCAGTTTTGGACTTCTGGCCTCCAGAACTTCAAGGGAATCAATTTCTATCATTTAAGCCACGCAAGCTTGTGGTGCCAATTTACAGAAGCCCCAGGACATGAGTCCAAGGTGTCGTATGCACAAGGTGCTGAGCTCCCCAAGAGAGGCTGTGATCAGGAAGGGCCACCACCTCTCTTTTGCTTAATTTAAAACCCCACGGAGAAGCCCCTCCCAAACACCCTCTCATGACTGTCCCTTTCTCTCTTAACTCATCCCTTGGCCTTCCAGTCTGGCCCAACCAGTCTGAGTCTTAGAAAAAGCTCTTTCTCCCAGGCCCATGATGGGGCAACCTGGTCCATTCATCTCTCCCCAAGGCTGATCCTTCTTCGAGCCTGCTGTTACATCCCCAAAGAGGATGTCTTCTTTCAAAATCCGTCCAGTCAACAAATGTTTCTCTGCTGCCCACCCCGCCGGGCTGGGCCAGGCCAGGCTGGCAGCCGGCAGCTGGTAAAATAGGGAGTGAGAATGTGGGGATGAGGTCTGGCCTTTAGGCAACCTGACAGATCAACCCACTAGCGAAGAGGCATTTCCAACAGTAACGGTGCTTTTGGAAAGAAAAAGAGCAGTGTGTTCAAGCAGCAGCTCTCAACTACGGGGTGGGTGAGGGGGTGATCCTGCCCCACCCCACGGGACACTTGGCAAAGGCTGGAGACATTTTTGGTTGTCACCACTGGGGGGAGGGGAGAGACTTCTAGCATCTGGTGGGTGGAGACCTGGGACGCTGCTCAACACCCTGCAACGTGTGGGACGTCCCCCACAGCAGAGAGTGATCTGGTCCTGGATGTCAGTGGTGCTGCCCCGGGGATGGAACTGACCAGAGCAGGGTGGTCATTGTGGAGCAGCCAGGGGGCGGCACAGGCAAGTGCTCAGAGGAGAGAGCTGCCTAGGCCTGTGCAGTGCGAGGGGATGCGTGGGCTGAGCGTGGCAATGGCAGCCTAGGCGAGGGCGGTGAGCTCCAAGGGCAGAGGCAGCCGGGGCTGGCCTCGGAACAAGGGGACCAGTGTGGCTGGCAGGGCCGAGGCTGGAGGGGGAGGGGCTGGGGTCAGGAAGGTCAGATCCCACAGTGCCTTGTGAATGTGGGAAGGAGTCTAGATTTTCCTGCAAGTCTGATAGGGAGCCCTAGGGGGGTGGAGGCAGAGAGGACCAAGACACAGTGACATCAAGAAAGGATCAGCCAGGCCTAGCGTGGCAGGCAGACCGGGGGGGGGGGGGAGGGGTACTGGGCAGCCCCTGCAGGTGTGACAGGTCAGGGGGACTGATGGTGGTTTGGGTCAGGTCCATGGATCAGGTGGGTTCTGATTACAAGGGGAAGGCAGACCTGCAAGGCCCTGTGAGGGGCTGGGATCTGGGTCCTTTCCTATAGACCAGTGGGCTGGTAAAGACTCAGAAAGTCTTCTGGGAAGTGGGTCTGGGCAGGCAGAGGGGGGCCCTTTGTGACCCCCACCCTCCAATCACACAGTTCATCTGTCATTGTGCCCAAATGGAAAGCCACCTTGAGAACCTAATACGGGCAGAGCTGCGGTGACAACACACAAAAGCCCTGCCTGAGACCAGGCCGAGCAGCCTCCAGAGAACAAGGGAACCCCGCTTGGTTTTTACAGGCAGTTCAGAGCCCGCATCCTTGGTGGTTCAGATGGTAAAGAATCTGCCTGCAATGCAGGAAACCCAGGTTCCAACCCTGGGTCGGGCAGATCTCCCGGAGGAGGGCACGGCAACCCACTCCAGTATTCTTGCCTGGAGAATCCCATACACAGAGGAGCCTGGTGGGCTACAGTCCATGGGGTCGCAAAGAGTTGGACATGACAGGGCAACTAACACTTTTTTTTTCACTTTCACAGACCCTCAGGTAGGGCTTTGGGGGTTGCAGTGCTAGCTCTGTCATGGGGGGGTGGGGGAGACGTGACTCTTCTCCTAGGGGACACCTGACATATATGGAGACATTTTTGGTTGTCACAACCGGGGGGAGGGGTGCTACTCGCAACTGGTGGGGGGAGGCTGGGGACACTGCTGAACACCCTGATGGGCAAGAAGGCCCCACCACAGACTATGATCCAGCCCCAGTCAGCACCAATGCCCAGGCTGAGAAAAGATGTTTTGAATAAATAAAAAAACAAAAGTTTGCACACTTTAGGGTCTCTCCAGGGCCTCAAAGGCATGTGAGATGCTCACATGATTCCAAGTCCATGTTCACCTGACTACACAAGATATAGGAGGGAGCAAGAGAGGGAGTTAGAGAGAGCCGGCCTAGTGGGGTAACTGCCTGAGCTGCTGGGGCCTAGAGTCACCTGTCCCTGTTCAAGTCATTCTTTCCACTTTCAGACACGTGTTCCTCAGCCTCCCCATCTTCATCCTCTCCTCTTCCTGCTAATCCAGGGGGTAGACTCCCTGGGGACCACCAGGAGGAAAGGGACCAGCTCCCTGAGGGTCTACGGGGCAGGCTACTATGCTCTTAGCATTGTGTGTCACCTGTTTTTTGTGTGCATCATGTGCCTGATAATGGTTCCCCAACCAGGGACTGAACTCGTGCCCCTTGCACTGGAAGTGGGGGGTTGTCACCACTGGTCGACCAGGGAAGTCCTGTGTGTCACTGTTCTGATAAACGGCATTTCCACATGACAGCCAAGGACTCTGGCCATCTTCCCAAGCAGTGGCCTTGGACCCTGGCACACTCGCCAGGAAATGAAAGACCGTGGGTGCACCCATGGGATCTGAAATGCAAAAATCTCCAAGTCTTCTCCACTCAGCTCCCCAGGTTCTGTCTACCCTTGAATGGGATGGAGACGCTCTGAGAGATGAGTGGGAAGATCCTGGCAAAGCCCTCACGGTCCTGATGCTGATGCTGTTTTCACCCCATTTGCAAGGAAGCAGCAGCAGCAGCAGCAGCAGTGGCCTTGGAGGGAGATGACCACGCCAGGGCTCCAAGTCTTCCTCTTCATCAGCCACTTCAGGCTAGGCCCAGGTTCCAAGTCCGCCCACTGCCAGGCACTTCACAGCCCTCACAAGGCTGGGAATCTGACTTTAGCGGGCATGACTGCTGGCCAGACACCTGTGCTCAGGCAGAGAGACCAGGGCTATTCCTATTGCTCAGTACACCTGAGATCGCCAAATCTGTTCCAGGCTTGTCGACATTTCTTGTGGAATGATTTTCAAGTCTTCCAGAAACTTCTTTTGTCTCATCACCTGTGGAAGCAGCTGGTCCCAAAGTCACTTTGTTCCATGAATGGAGTTGATTTTGGACTCCCCCTCTTGATTCTGGCAAAACTGAGGACAGGGACTCCCATATACCTCAATTATAAACCTTGGCTAGCCCCTGGGTGGGCAAACACTGTCTCCCAGGTCTGACTCTAAACATATCCCTAATAAAGTCCCACAACATCCGCTCTCCCTGAGTCATGTTCTTGCCTCTCTATAGTCACTCCAAGTATAAAGACATGTGCAAGATCTGGAAAATTCCCTAAGAGGGCACTTCCACAGGTGACGTGGCCAACCTGCCCATCTCCCCTACAATGTTTATTTCAGTGAATGAGACAAAACCGAATGAACTTTTCTCTATCTGGATGACTATCAAAAATTCCCTTATTAAATGAAATTTCCCTTATTAAGTTCATTTCATAAAAAATGAAACCTGTCTCCTACCCAGTGTCCTGAACTGTGTCCCCCGCCAACCCTCTGCTGGCCCCCACAGGGTTTCCCTGGTGGCTCAGAGATAAAGAATCTGCCTGTAATGCAGGAGACTCGGGTTCGAATCCTGGTTGGGAAGATCCGTGGAAGAGGAAATGGCAACCCACTCCAGTATTCTTGCTGGGAAAATCCCATGGACAGAGGAGCCTGGATGGGGGGACGTGCACTCCATATGGTCACAAAGAGTCAGACACCACTGAGCTTGCACCTGCCACCCACAATTCATTATATTGAGTCCTACTGTTCCAAGGACCTCAGAATGTGACTGTACTTGGAGACAGGACTTTTAAGGAGGTGATTCAGTTAAAATGAGGTTACTAGGATGGGCACTGATCCAAAGGGGCAACTGGACATGGACTCGCACAGAAGGAAGATTAGGTGAAGACTCAGAGAGAAGCTGGCGATCGACAAGCCGAGGAGAGAGGCCTGCATGCATCCTTCACTCATGGCCCCTGGAAGGAACCAGCCTTGCTCACACCTTGATCTGGATTTCTGGCCCCCAAATCCACAAGACAATATGCTTCTGTTGCTTAAGCTACCCAGCTTGTAGTACTTTGCTACGGTGGCCCCAGGAAACCCACACAGCCGGCAGTGACAGTCATGAAATGCTTGGAGCTGGCTTCCCTCTTACACACACAACCTCAAGAAACAGGGCAGAGCTGGGATGTAAACGAATGAGTCAGACCAGGACAGCTTATTCATCGCTCCGACTAAGCCACAGGCTGAACCCTTGAATCACTACTTTATTTATCATCAGGACTCAGGAGAGTCTCGACGAGGAAGTGAGTAGAACCCAAACTCATCGGCTGCGTTTTTGAGACGTGCCTAATCTCTGGGGCCCTTTTGGGGCCAAAATGAAACAGGCAACGAGGTGAAGTGGGGGTCTCTGAGCTGCAGCCGGCAGCGGGCTGGCTTGTTGGGGGCCCCGGCCGCGCTCAGACAGAGCCCTTTGTTCTGTTTCTCCATCTCCGGGACGAGGGCAGAGAGAAGGGCCTGTCTTGCTCGGCGGGGAGGCCGAGCAGGGGCTGCCTGGCACAGCTGATTGGGGATGCTGGCTGCACAAAGGGCCGGTGGATGGGGGCTGGGGGGAGGGCAGCCTTCAGAAGGGGTCGAATGGCCCCAGAATGTGCCCTTTCTGCCCCCGGAGTTAAAGCAGCAGTGTCAAGGTTGGGGAACAAGCAGAGGAGGATGCACGAAGAGCAAAAGTTAGCCAGCCTGTGCTTGAGGATGGACCCATGTCTGGAACCAGGAGGGCAAAAGGGAGAAGGTAACGTGGCTTCGAGAGCCACAGTGATCTGGGGCTGCCTCCAAAGTAGCTCTTTGAGAAGAGAATTGAATACCTCTAATCTCGGAAGAAAAGCAACCATTTGTTCTGAGACAAGGACAGTGCCTGCAGAAATCCAGGTCAGTGGGAAGACAAAGAGAAAGACAATGGCATTTGCTATGCCAGCGCATGACGAGTGCTCCAGCTCACCTCCTCTTCCTCCTCCGTGCAACATTCTCAGGGCACGTTCCCTAACTCCCCCTTGGTGCATTCCCAGTGGTGTCTCCGTTTTATCAGGACTCCAGATTAAGAACTGAGGGGACGGCAGAATTCAGTTGCTGGCCTCTTTTCTCCATGCCTGCTCTTGGCAGCAATTTGCTGGGAGCCCAACAAACACCAAAGAGTCACTGAGGTGATGGTAGGCCTGGTGGCAGGAACCAGCTTTTACTAGACAGTTCCTGTCCCTGGGGGACATACAAACCATGTCTGGAGACACTTCTGGTTGTCACGACTTGAGGTGGGTATGTACTACTGGCATCTTGTGTGTGCAGGCTAGGGCTGCGCTCCACCTGATATAAGGCACAGGGTGGCCCCTACAGCAAAGAATGACCTGGCCTCAGGTGTCAATGGTGTTGCAGTCGAGACACTGTTCCAATAATTTGGTCTTTAGCAAACTGAGCTTTCTAATGATCCTTCACACTTCTGGAAAGCACAGGGAGCTATTTTTGAAGTCATCACCTTCCTGAGCCTCAGTTTCTATATCTAGTAAATGGGAACCACAGTCTCCCTGCTGATGCCTGGCAGAGTAAGAGAGTTGGGTATGAAAGTGTCTATCACAGAAGATGTTCAATGAAGAGCCACACAGGGATGTACTTATGTGGTTCCCTCTTCCGGCTTGGTTCAACACCTCCGTATCCTTCAAGGCTTGGCTTGCAGCCAGCCACATCTTCTGAGGAAACCTGCTGGAATCCCCCATGCCCTGAAGCTTGAGCTGGTCATTCCTGATTCTGTCCCCACAACTTCTTGTGTCATCTCTGCTACTGAACTGACCAGTTACTGTGAACTCCATCATGCTTGTGGGGGAGGGTGGCCCACTAGAATGTCCCTCCATCAGGGCACGAGGGCTCATCCCTGTCCCTGGCACTCAGTCCACAGCATCTGACACAGTCAGCCCTTGCTTTATGGAACTCTGGACCCACCCAAGACACGTAACTTCAGGAAGATAAGGAATGGGAAGCAGTACATTAACAAGCCCCCCTCCCCTGGGGATAGAAAATGGATCCTACAGTGAACTAGAAAAGGGACATTCCAAAGTCCCCAACCTGCTTCTCTGAGTCACAGGCCTGGATTCAACAGAGGGTCTCACCCAGGATTTTCAGCCAGAAGGATGCAGCTGAAACCCTGGGAACAGGTACGACGTGTGAAAGCACGTTTGGCACTGTAATTGTCTACATGGAAGATAAGGGAGCAGTCCAATAATCATTGTGAGATATAAACTGTAGGATGGAAAAGAGGGATTACTGCAGTGGGGATTGATCTGTCTGGGGCTGCATAAAATTAGAGGAGGCTGCGTGCTGGAGAAGCCAAGGTTTGGGTTTCAAAGTTGAGAAACACTGACTAGGCCAATCCATTCATTTTGCAGGTGGAGAAAGACAAAGAGATTTGATTGGCGGTTAGGACCCCCAACACAGGACCCTTCATGAGAGTTTGCCTGGCCACATTTCTGGTACAGGAAGGAGACAAGAAGACCAGAAGATTCTGGTCCAGTTCATGGAGGGAGGTGAGGGTAGGGGGGATGGGAGGATGGGGGGGGGCGGTGGCGGAGTCCCAGCCAGGGCAAGTCCAAACTCAAAACCTGCAGGAGGCATGACTGTGAGCTCTAATCATGTGTTCTGGGGAAGCAAGGCTGACAATCTCGCTTACAGAGGTTCCCTAAGGGCCAGAACATTTTGGAAGTGAACGGGGTGGTTATCTTTCTGTGGTCTTCTTCACATTCAAGCTATCCAGACTCCTGTCCTGAACATGCTATAAATCCAGGCTCTCTAGCCCTTCTAGCAGATTCCAGACAAGGATCCCCAGGGTTGGGAAAGAAATTAATGCTGATCAAAACCATTTAGTGCAGGGACTTCCCTGGTGGTCCAGTGCTTGGGACTCCATGCTCTCGATGCAGGGGACCTGGGTTCAATCTCTGGTTGGGGAACTAAGATGCCACATGCTGTGTGATGCAGTCAGATTAAAAAAAAAAATTAAAAACAAACAAACAAACTGTTTAGTTCAAGGCCGTTGCCAGAGCCAGGCCCATCAGACAACTTTTCCTGCTGGCCACGTCACCTTTTATGCTCCCAGATGCCTTGAGAGTCTGGGGACTCCAACACCAGGACATACCTCAGGAAGGTAGGAGCTGGTACCCTTTAACTGTAAGGCACAATGTCCCCCAGCCCCTCCCACCTCAGACAGAGGTGTGGGAGAGGCTTTCCCTTAATGATTGCTGGTCTACAGAGCGCCCACCAGAGGCTGTGCCTGTCCTGGGTTGAGCTCTCGGCCGCTGGGGAACAGATTTCCTGTATGTCATTTTACCCATTTAAGTCCAAGGATGCAACTGGGAGGAGGTGGTGAGAGCCTAGCACATGTGGGTGTGTGCACACCCACCCCCTCGCCTCTGAAACCCAGTTCCGGCCCCAAAGCGGGGGCCCAAGAGCTCCTTCCTTGCTCCCTAGAATCCCCAGGCTCCAGCCAGTCAGTCTTAGAAGGAGCGTGCTGGGTTTTCAAGTTCTGAATATCGGTCAGAAGGCGCTGGAACCAGTCTGGGTCACCCAGCAGTTGGCGGGTGATGTCAGTAATAGGCTGAATCAAGAGGGGGAGATGCGTTCCCTCCCTAAATCTCCATGGGGTGCACGCCAACATCTGAACGGGGCCACTCTAGTCCTGTCCTCCCCTCCTCCCCTGCCTCTCCCTGGACCAGACCCCAGTTTCGCCATAACTTCTACCCCTTTTCTGCCTCCTCTCCCATCCTCCATTTCCCCTCGTACCGGCGGGCACCGCACCAGTGGGTCCAGAGCCCCTCACATTTATTGAGCATCCAGTGAGTCGCAGGCGCTGCCCTCCCTCAGGCACCATCCGTCTACCTCTTCACCGTAAGCAAACGCCCCCAGACCGTCCCACACCTCTTCCTCCCAACGCACCCCGGCTCTTCCCCCACCGGCCTCGCTCCTCTCAACCCCCAGCCTGGGCCTCTCAACCCCGCCTCCTTGCCGTTCTCCCTCCCAGCCCCGTTTCCTGCGACCCTCCAACTACCACTTAAGCCACGTCCTCTTCAGAGAAGCTCCTCAAAGCCACAAGATCTGCCTTCACACTCGCCCAAAAACTCCCTCACCAGGCCCATCACATCAACTTTCTCCTTTATCGTCCTGTTCCCACTCCGCCTCCTGCAAACTCGCCAAGACCCTCACGCTAGTTCCCACCCCCTCGACCCCTGCCTTCGCGAGACCCCTCCCGACTAACCCTTAGTCCCGTCTTTCTCTGCAAAGCAGCCCGCCGGTGCGAGCTTCGAGATAAAACATTCAACCCGCGGCCGCCAAGCACTCACCTGGGCCTCGGCCGCCGCGCGCCGCCGGTCCCCGGCCAGGTCCCCGCCCGGCCGCCAGCCCGCTGCTCGTCTGGCCGCTCCGCCCCGCCGCGCCCGCCGCTCCCCCGCGCTCCGGCTTCCGGGTTCCGGAGGGGCGGCCTCGGGGGGGCGTGACGCAAAGCGCTAGGGGGCGGAGGACCACGAATCTCCGCCCCTCGCTTCCGACTTCTTGCCCGTGCCCCCGCCCCCTGCCGCGGGTAGGCGAAACCAAGTGTGAGGGGAGGCCAGAGAGACGCGCGCGCAGGAGGCGACCGCTTTACTCACGGTCACCCCTCTTGCGGCGTCGCGATATGGCATGGTCCGGGAGAGGGCGGTGGGTTGACTTGAAAAGGGCGGGGGGATTCAACTTGAGAGGCTAGCCTTTGAGTTGAAGGCGGGAAAATGGCGGACACCTCGGGGCGGGGCGCTGGGTAAGTTGTGGCGCTGCAAAAATGCTTGATCTTGGGCCTTCCCTGGTGGTCCAGCAGTTAAAACTCCACACTTGCGTCGCAGGGGCTTGGGTCAATCCCTGATGGGGGAACTAAGGTCCCACATGCCACATGGCACAGCCAACGAAAAAAAGCTTGCTCTTCTCGAGTGTTTTCCCCAGGTGACAAGGCTGGGACTCAGTATCCCTCGTCCCGTGGAGGTGGCCCTGCCTTGCAGAGATGGGCAAGGGGGGTGGATGCTGGGACAAGGCTGTCCCAAGGAAGCCCAGCCTCCTGGGTGGCTTCCCAGAGCTTTTTATCCACCTGCATTAACAAGACGCTCCCCCCATCTCTCTTTTAGGAAGCCTCCTGCAGTGGGCCCCAGTACTGCTAGGGGTGCTAGGAGCAAAGGAAGAACACAAGGTGAGTAACATTGGAGAATCTATCTTTTGAAATGGAATCCACTGAAATTAAGTGATTTTTTGACTTCTGTGGAACTTCCAATGCAGTGGGCACTGATCGGGGAACTAAGATCCTACATGTTGCTGGCTCGGCCAAAAAAAAAAAAAGTGATTCCCCGCCACCCCCCACCCCCCCAGTAAGTGCTTCTAGGGAAAAAGGTAAAAACAGGTCAGAGCAGGAGAGCTGGGGCTTTACTTCTTTCTAGTCACACCTTTGGGGACCCTGAGTTTGGTCACCCAGCCCTGCAACCAAGGGTTCAGCAGGACCTGGTAGGGGTTATGTTTAGGGCAGTGGGCCTTTCTGGCCATGGGGGTCTCGGGTGTGCCCAGATACACACATTGGTAAGAATGGGTGAGGAGAGTCTGAGCTGAATTTGTTATAAAATGTTAAAGTTTGTTTCTGAATAAGTGTGTCAGTCTCTCGAGGGTACCCACGTGTCTGATGTCCACCTGTGTGTCTGGGGTCGCCGTCAACAGCCTTCCTTGACTCTTGGCAGTACCCAGTTTGGGTGGTAGACCCAAAGTTCTCCCACATTGCAGCTCAAGTTTCTGTTACGCTAAAGTATTTTTATGCCCTGCATCAGTGTGGATCTCAGAGAATTTGGAGCAGAATTCTAGTTCCCCAATGACTGGAGGTTTATATCACCTGGTCTGTAACGTCTGTCGTATTTACACATGGTCTAGATCTTGGACATAAATTATATCCTTCCTTGTAACATTGCTTCTTTGGAAAACCCACCGCTGTTGAGAACAAGCAGGTGCATTCTAGTTTTCCAGCAACTTGAAACTGCTTTTCAATTGTTCAGGGAACCCAGAATCTTCTTCCTAGATGAGTCAAATCCTTTGTTGATGGTATTAGGCCCAGTGCATTACGGTCTCCTCCACCTGGAACTGGGGGTGTCCTTTGCCCCAGTCCCTTGCTGGACACCTGGTGGCAGATCCCTCGTGTGGATTGATTCTCTACCCTGGACCCTGCCTGTTCTGACCTGGACCCTTGGTGCCTCCTGCTTGACTGTCTGAGTGAGCCCACTCTCCCTGCAGGCATGGCTCTTCCGTGCCTGGGGCACGCCTGGGGTGACCACCAGCTCTACCTCCAGCCTGCTAGCTTGAGGAACGGGACACAGGACCCGCAAGGGGCCTGGAGGCGCTCAGCCTTCAACAGCTCTTGGACCCACAAGACAGCCTGTTGTAGCTGCCGCAGGGCGGTGAGCCTGGAGGACACAGTGTGTGTCAGAGAGGAGGGTTCAGCCAGTGTGGTGCCCAGTGCTGCTGCTGCCTCAGAACGAGCCCTGAGAATGGTCCACGGGGCGTTGGAGTTGGGGCATCTCAGGGGTCTGGCCGGAAGGAGTTTCTTTGGTGGCCTCGTGATTGTAAGTGCCAGGACTGGGGAATGGGGGGATTCCAGGGAAGCGGGGAGGAGAGGAGGAGGAGCCGGTATAGTAAAGGGGAGCAGAGAAGTGGGAGGGGGCGGGGGTTGGAGTGGAGAGAGAATGAACAGTGTGACCCTTGGAGAGAGGAAGTGGGGCGACATAGGGCGGGGCTGGGGGAGTAGATGTGCCAGGACAGTTTCCTAACTGGGTAAGGGCCGGGCCCCAGCACCCAGAGCTGGGGGTTCGCTTCACCCCCAAGCACAGAAGTCCCGTCACATGGGAGAGCCCAGGTTATGGCCCTGAGGTTGGGAGGCAGCTAGATGCCCAGATGGGAGGACCTCCTGGGACTGCTTTTGTCTTCCCAGCGAAGTAGGGAAGATGTCACCAGCTAACTGGAGGGGTGGCCCAGTGTAGGAGGTGGAGGGTCAGAGCAGAGGACTGGGGGTGAGCACTGGGCGTGCAGTGAGAGCCCCTGGAGGATGGAGGGTACACGTGGGTTTCCTCCATCCACTTTCAGTGTCCCAGGATCAGGTGTGGAAGGGGACCTGGGGCTGGACTTTCACCAAGGAATATGGCTGTGTTCCAGAAGGGTATTGGTACTGAGTGAATCTCAGGGCAGCAGTCCTGAGCGAGGAGTGGGTTTGGGAGATGTAAAAGGCAGTGCCGTGATTGAGTCATAGATGGGCTTGGGTGGGAGAAGGGCAGTTGGGGTCACAGCACATAGAGCAAGTTGGGGAGGGAGGAGAAGGTAAACAGGTGGCCATCTTTGCCTTTTTTTCTTTTTCTGGCCAAGCGGCAGGGTTTGTGGGATCTCAGTTCCCCCAGCCAGGGATTGAACCCGGAGTCCCAACTACTACACCGCCAAGGAATTGCTGGGTGGCCATCTTGGAAGCTCTTTCTTCCTTTCCCTGCCCTGCCCCGCCCCGAGTCCACTTTCTGTTCTGACCGTTGGCACATATTCATTTTCTTCCTTTTTAAAAAAAAAATCGTATTTACCTATTTATTTTTGGCTGTGCTGGATCTTCGTTGCTGCATGGGCTCTTCTCTAGTTTCAGTGAGCGGGGCTACGCTCTATAGTTACGGTGTTCAGGCTTGTCACTGCAGTGGCTTCTCTTGTTGCCAAACACAGGCTCTAGGGTGCTGGAGACTTCAGTAGTTGTGGTTCCCGGGCTCTAGAGCACAGGCTCGGTGCATCAGCTTAGTTGCTCCAAGCCATGTGGGATCAGGGATTAAACCCGGGTTTCCTGCATTAGCAGGTGGATTCTTTACCACTGAGCCACCAGGGAAGCCTCCTTGCTCTTAGCCCAAGCACTTGTGTACAGTGTGTGTGTGTGTGTGTGTGTGTGTGTGTGTGTGTGTGTGTTCCATCAGTCAGTTGTGTTCTACTCTTTGTGACCCTTTGGACTAGCCTGCCAGGCTCCTCAGTCCGTGGGATTTCCTAGGCAAGAATACTGGAGTTGGTAGCCATTCCCTTCTCCAGGCGATCTTCCTGACCTAGGGATCAAATCCATGTCTCCTGCACCTCCTGCATTGGCAGGCAGATTCTTTACGACTGAATCACCTGGGAAGCCCTTATATACAGGAGGTATCTCATACGTGTTCTTGCATACAATAGATGTCTCATACATGCTCAAGGCTGAGCAGGGAGGGCTGATAGTGCCCAGCTTTCGGGGTGGGGTGTGGGCATCCTGGGTACCTGGTGAATTCTTAACACTCCATGCTGTAGTTTTATTATAAACCAACTATGTGTTCCTTACAGGTGGAAGAATAGTCGAATCGCGATACTTGCAGTATGAAAAGAAGGCCCCCAGAAAGGTAACATATAACGTACATTTGAAACAGTTCTGAACAGAATTCCAGTGAACTTGGAATTCTGAGACAAGTTGCCAGCCAGACACAGCTTGGTCCTAAAGGAAACATTTCAGGGGTTTGGCCCAGTTTGCCTTTGGGACTGTCACGCCCTTCACACCAAGGCATGGATCTCTGTTGTGGGTGGCTGATCACTTTGAGAATCCCTTTTGCAAAGCCGTGAGCTCTAGTGAATCATAAAGTTATTCCTGTCTCTCAACACAGTAATTCCTTTCTGGATTCTGTCCTGAAGCAGTTCCTTCTAATGCCTGGCACACAGTTCCCTGGCCTTGGCTGGTGTCATAAAAAATACCTTTAGGGTGTTAGAGAAAGACTATGGGGAAAAATGACGTGCCTGAATCGCCCAGTGTTACAGGAAGGGCTTAGTGACTTACCTTCTAGCCACACCACGAGAATGATGAAACCACTGAAAATGACAGGAGAAAACATTTAACAATTTGAGAACCTGCTTTGTGTGATGTTTAATGAAAACAGTCATTTTGTTTCAGTGTGTACGGACCGCCAGTGTGTGTAGTTTGTGTTATCCCATTTTCCAAATCTTTGTTTATGATTTGGAAAAAATCATAAGATTTGGTAAAGTTTAGTTAAATATTTATTTCTACTGCCTTTCTTTTATTCTGATAGGGTGAATGACAGGTTCTTTCTTAATTAATGTGATTTAAGACCTGGCTTGAAGGAAAAGGATACCTTTGTGCCAACTGATACACTTCTTGGAGTGATTTTTTTTTTTTTTTTTATGAACTTAATGTTTTTAGAGCAATTTGAGTTTTAAAGCAAAACTGAGTGGAAAGTACAGAGATTTCCCATACATCACCCCCACTCCACCCCCTCACATGCCTGCCCTCCCTGTTGTCAACATCTCGCACCAGAGTGTGGCGTGTTTACAGCTAATGAACCTAAAATGATGTATCTGGACCCAGAGTCCATGGTTTACATTGTTGAAGTAATTTTCAACGAAGGCCAACAGTCCACACTTCATAATTTTAAGATTCCCTGGCCAGCTTGGTTACAGCACCCCCGTGTGTCTACATGCTTAGATAGTATTTTAGATTTTTAAGAGCTTCTCCATTTTCTTTTTTTCCCATCTTTTAAATTAAGGTGTAGTTTCCATAAAGGAAGCATCACTCTTTTCAGTGTACAGTTCTGTGAGTTTTGACCAGTGCATCCAGTCACAGACCCACCACAGTCAAGATGGAGAAGTCTGTCACCCCTAAGACCCCTTGTGCTCTGATGGAACCAGCCCTTCCCCATCCCAGGCAACCATGATTTGTTTTCTGTCCCTGTAGCTCGGCTTTTCCAGAAGAGCTTTTAAAAGATACCACCCAGGATGCAGCCTCTTGCAGACTGGCTATGCTATGCTATGCTATGCTAAGTTGCTTCAGTTGTGTCCGACTCTGTGCGACCCCATAGACGGCAGCTCACATAAAGGTCCCCCTCCCTGCCACTGTACAGTTAGTGCTGGTTCTTTTGCTGGCTGATTAATATTCCACAGTACAGATGGACCACAGTGTGCTCAGCCATTCCCTGGCAAAGGACATTGGGTTTGTTTCCCGTTTTTGGCAATTATGAATAAAGCCACCTTAAACATTGCTGTTCAGGATTCTGCATGGATGTATTTGCATTTCTCCCAAGAGGGGAATTATAAGGGAATCATATGTTTGCCTTTGTAAGAAACTGCCCGACTTATCCAGAGAGGCTGCAGCCACAGAGGAGAGTCATTACTTTAAGATGACACCATCCTAGTGGGTGTGAAGGGGTTTTAGATTGCATTTCCATTAACAACTGATGATACTGAGCATCTTTTCGTGTTCGACCATTCCTATATCTTTGGTGATGTGTCCTTTGAAATCTTTTGCCCATTTAAAAATATTAGGGTTTTTTTTTCTCATCCTTGAGTTGTAAGAGCTCTTTCTATGTCCTTGATATCAACCCTTTGTGGTGATTTGCAAATATTTTTTTCCAGTGTGTGACTTGGCTTTCTGTTCTCTTAAGTGTCTCGTGAACAGCAGAGTTCTCACTTTCGATGAAGTTTATCAATTTCTGCTTTTATGGAATGTGCTTTTGGTGTCTTGTCTAAGAAACCTTTGCCTCAGCCAAGATCACAAACATTTTCTCCCATGTTTTCTGCAGTGAGTTTTATAGTTTTAGGTTTTACATTTAGGTCTGGGATCCATTTTGAATTAATTTTTGTATCTGCAGTGATGATGGAATTCAAGTTCATTTTTAAGTGTACAGACGTCCTCATATTCCAGCGCCATTTGTTGAAATGACTCTCCTTTTCCCACTGTATTGTCTCATCACCTCTGTTGCAAAGCAATTGACTATACATGTATACATCATTTCTAGACTCTGTTCTTTTCCACTCTTCTATGTGTCTGTCCTTTGGCCATTTATACACCGCCTAGATTACATAGTTTTGTAGTAAGTCTTAAAGTTGGGTCCTGTGAATTCTCCCACTCTGTTCTTTTCCAAAACTGGTTCTTCTAGTTCCTTTGCCTTTCTGTACAAATTTCAGACTTATATTGCCATTTCCTACCAAAACTTCTGGAATTTTAATTATATTGAATCAGGGCATCAGGTTAGGGAGAATAACATCCTAAAAACACCCAAGTCTTTCAATCCATGAACATGGTATTCCTCTCCATTTATTTGTTTTTGTTAGATTTCTTTCATCGGTATTTTGTAATTCTCAGCGTACAGATCTTCTCCATGTTTGGTTAGGTTTATACCTAAGTATTTGGTGGTTTTTAATGCTATTATACAAGATACTGTCTTTTCTTTCTTTAATTTGTTTCTTTCTGTGATGAGATTTTATTAATTTTTTAAGTTAAATAATTCACATATAACATTGTATTGGATTTAGGTGTCCAGCATACTGGGGGGCTTCCTAGGTGGCTTAGTGGTAAAAGAATCCACCTGCAATGCAGAAAGCCCAGACTTGACTCCTGGGTTCAGAAAGATCCCCTGGAGAAGGAGATGGCAACCCATTCAGTTATCTTGCCTGGATAATCCCATGGTCAGAGGAGCCTGATGGGCTACAGTCCAAGCGGTTGCAAAGTTGTTCATTGCTAGAAGTATCTTTTTATATTGGCCTTGTATCCTGCAAACTTGCTAAACTTACTTTCTAGTTTTAGCAGTGTTTCTAAACCTCTTTTGGGATTTTCTATGTGAAGTATCCTGTCTGCAAGAAGGGAGTTTATTTTCTTTTGCAACTTGCTTGCCTTTTATTTCTTATTCTCAGATGTCCTTTGGGAGGCTGACTAGGAGTGGTGTCTGTACATCAGAATATTTTCACTCTTTACAAGGTTTTCTTTTAGCTTTTATATTACTATGACGGCTTGCCAGCTCCAAGTGTTGCTTGCTTTTTTATAATTTTTGAAGAGTAAGACCTGTACAGAAGCTTTGTTTTTTCTGACTACCGAATTAATATGTTCTCTCTGTAAAACTGGGCAATACTAAAAAGTATACAGAAAATCAGTCATCTGTAGTCTGCCATATCAGATATCACTGCCAGCAAATTTTTGATAGTTTCCTATATTCAATGGATTCATAAAGGAGGGTATCCTTTTTGAAAAAAGGAACATTTGTCCTCTATGTGTGGGCGTGCATTCTAAGTTGTTTCACTCCTGTCCGACTCTTTGTGGCCCTATGGACTGTAGCCTGCCTGGCTCCTCTGCCCGTGGGATCCTCCAGGCAAGAATATTGGAGTGGGTTGCCATGCCCTCCTCCAGAGGATCTTCCCAACCCAGGAATTGAACCACATCTCTTATGTCTCCTGCATTGGCAGGTGGGTTCTTTACCACTAGCACCGCCTGGGAAGCCCTCATCCTGTATATATGCAATTAAATGTCAGAACTCCTTGAGTCTATCCCCTTGCCTCCAAGTAAGAGCAGATGGAGGCTTTGCAGATGGCAGGAAGGAAGGTGCCTTGTCCCCTGAAGGTCATATATTCCCCTAACAGGCTCCTGTAGCAGATGCATTAAAGGCCGGTGGGACAATGCCTGAAGGTGGAACAAAATCCAGCCAGCTGCAAAAGAGCAAAGGTGGGTAAAGAGGCAGGGAGGGTGTGAAAGAGCTCCGAGGCTCAGAGGGGTGATGAGCATGGTGGTGAATTTTGTTTCTAATTATGCTGGGTTAAAACTCCCTTTCCTTCATGGGGAGCATGAAGGAAGGAACTAGGCAGAGAGTTTCAGTATAAAGACTGATTTGGGATGTGTGAGGAGCTGAAGGGGGTTGGCAGAGGAACGAGGGGGCCAGTCCCTCCTTCCTGTGTGGCCCTAGAGAAGAGCCAGATTGCCATCATGGTGCTCCCTTGTGGCACCAGTTCCTTGCTCACGTGACCGTTTCCCCACCAGAGCTCTAAGAGCAGGACTTTCAGAGAGGGTACGAGCCCACATCCTCCTCCTGCCTCTCACTATCTTGGGTTGGATCGTCTTCTAAAAGCTTTCACCAGAGCGATATGAAAAACTTTCACATTTTCTGATTGTAGATGTGTCATGTGTTGGTTATTTAAAAAATGGATAATGGGGACTTCCTTAGCGGTCCAGTGGTTAAGACTGCGCTTCCACTGCAGGGCGGCGGGGGGTGAGGGTGGGACACGAGTTCTGTCACTGGTCAGGGAACTAAGATCCCACATGCCGTGCAACCAAGGAAAAGGGGGAATGTAGCCCAGGAGGGCAGAAGCTCACCCATGACCTACCATTCAGAGCATTGTTATTGGTGTATTTGCTGTTCAGTCCTAGTCAGTATGCTCATTCTAGAAGTTGGGGAAGGCTCCTCCCCAAAGTAGCACATCATCCAACTCCTCTTGTGCCTGCCTCACCAGTGGTAATGGGCAGCTCTTCTCTTGTAGAAGAGCAATTCATAAAAAGCAAAACTTTCTTGGCCCACAAACCCTCATTCAAAATGGCAATAACTTTGAGTCCCATAGGAGAAAACTAAATATATTCTTTTACGACTTAGATTTCCTGCTTTATTGTTTAGATCAAGGGTCAGCAAAACTTTTCTGAGCCAGTGGTAAATATTTTAGACTTTGCAGGCCAGATAGCCTCTGTCACCAAACAGTTAACTCTGCCTTTTGCAGCATGAAAACAGCCACAGACCATGTGTACACAAATGAGCATGTCTGTGTCCTAATAAAACTTTATTAACAAACACAGGAAGTGGGCCGGATTTGGCCTGCAGGCTACAACTTGCTGATCCTATTTTAGCTGTTTGTCAGAAATTATTCTGTTCCTTGACCCAGGCACGACTGAGAAGCGTGCACACGGAGCTGGAGCCAGCCTTTTAAAGGTCTTTTCTCATGCAGTTGGGTTGAGGGCCATATGTGAAGCTGGGAAAGCTAGCGTGGACAGAGGGGTAAAAAACTGGGCCTGCCACATTTATAACTCAGGGTTCTCAGCTGGGGTTATTGAGAGGGGAGGTATGGGATGCTGGTGGGTGGAAGCCAGGGATTGACACCCTCAGAGCACAGGATGGCCTCACAAAAAAGAATAATCCGCCCCCCACCCTCCATGTCAGTAGTGCCAAGACAGAATTATAATTTAAACATAGCCATGACAGTTTAGAGGGACTGCTTGAGTTCCATTGTATGGCTTGATAGGAAATTACTTTTCTTAATGGAAATGCTATACATGCAGATGACCGCACATTGAACCAGTGGAAACATCAAAAGTCACCATCTCCTACCTCTAGTTCCCATTCCTCACCTAGGAGGCAACCAGCTGTTTTGATAGATTTTTGTTTATGTAATGAGCATTTTTAAAAAATTTGAACACAAAAGGTACCACCATCTATACTTTTTGTCACTTTACTCTTGTTTCTTCAACTGCATAGTTGTTCATTGAATAGTTTTCTGTTTACTTGCTAACATGACTGAATTTTACATACTATTTGCTCATTCTGCAGCCTTCTGGAAACCTTGTTTAATTGAAACCTGCAGTTCACCAGGTGCCCATTTTAGACAGTACAAGGTGTAATTTCACATTTTTAAATAGAGGCTAAAAAATGAAGCTACAAGACAAAGAGAGAAAAGGAGCAGAGGGCAAAACATGTGTATTGCATGCTATTAGACTCTTGGCCTTCTCTGGTGACTCAGATGGTAAAGAATCTTCCTGCAGTGCAGGAGACCAAGGTTCGATCCCTGGGTTGGAAAGATCCCTTAGGAGAAGGGAATGCCTACCCACTCCAGTGTTCTTGTCTGGAGAATTCTCTGAGCAAAGCATCTTGTTTATTTATTTATATGTTAATTTTGTTTTTCTTTATTTTTGACTGCACCACACAGCTTTCAGGATCTTGGTTCTGCAACCAGGGGCCAAGCCCAGGGCCCTAGCAGTGAGTGCATGGATTCCTAACCACTGGACTGCCAGGGAATTCCCTATTTTTATATTTTTATTGAAGGGTAATTGATTTACAATGTTGTATTAGTTTCAGTTGTACAGCCCAGTGATTTAGTTATACATATACATTTATGTCTATTCTTTTTCCAATTCTTTTCCCTTATAGGTCATTACAAACTATTGAGTGTAGTTCTCTGTGCTATACAGTAGGTTCTAGGTCTATTTCTGTTTTGTACGTTCATATGTACACAGCATCTTTTATTTAAACTAAGCAGAAAGGCTTATTTGTGTCTTTTGGTCATAAAGAATGCCTCTCTTTTCTAGTTCTACTTTAAAATATATTCAAGTTGGTGGGTGGGAATTTCCAAAGGTTTTTCAGCCTCCTCTGCTGCTGCTTTGCAAGAAACTGAGTTTTTGGAAGCAGGTGGTATTGTAGAGAAAAGTTTCCTGCTTCCAGGCTTCCACATCTTGCTAACTGTGCTGACTCCTGGGAATTCTCCTTGGGTCCCATAGACGGCAGTGGAGTTGACAAAGGCAACCTGCAGTCTACCCTGCTGGAAGGGCATGACACTGCCTTGTCTGACCTGGATCTCTCAGCCATTAATGGTAAGTCATTCACTGTACCCGTCCATTCCCCCGCTGGGGGTTGCAACGCGTCCCTGAGCGCTTCCAAAATCTGCTCTTGTCACCTTAGAAACACTTTTTTTTTTAAAGTATGGTTGATTTACAATGTTGTGTAAGTTTCAGATATATAACACAGTGATTCATATATATATATATATGTATATATAAAGGTTATATTTATGTAGATTCTTTTTCAGACTATTTTTCCTTATATGTTATTACAAAATACTGAGATTAGTTCCCTTGCTGTACAGTAGGCCCTTATTGGGTATCTTATTTTATATGTTAATTCCAACCTCCTAATTTATCCCCCCTACCTTTCCTCTTTGGTAACCATGTTTGTTTTCTATGTCAGTGGGTCTGTTTCCATTTTGTATATAAGTTCATATTTTTTTAGATTCCACATTAAGTGATATCATATGATATTTGTCTTTCTCTGTCTGACTTCATTTAATATGATAACCTCTAGGTCCATCCATGTTGCTACAAATAGAATTATTTCATTCTTTTTATGGCCGACTAATATTCCATTGTAGATATATACTAGTGTTAGTTGCTTAGTCATGTCTGACTCTGCAATCCCATGGACTCTAGCCCGCCGAGCTCCTCCATCCACAGGATTTTCCAGGCAAGAAATCTGGAGTGGGTTGGCATTTCCTTCTCCAGGGGATCTTTCCAACCCAGGAATCGCACCCAGATCTCCTACATTACAGGCAGACTCTTTACCATCTGAGCTGCTGGGAAAGCCCCAGATATATACTGCATCTTCTTTATCCATTCATCTGTCAATGGAGATTTAGTTGCTTCCATGTCTTGGCTCTTGTAAATAGTGCTGCAGTGAACATTGGGTGGCCTGTGTCTTTTCACCTTATGGATAACACTTTTCTTCATCTTAGATAAAAGTGTGGTCCGAAAGACTCCGCAATTAAAACAAAAATCAAAGAAAGCTGAGTTGTCATCATCTTCTGCCACGAGTGAAAAGAGCCCAGTAAGTGTCTGAAATGAGAGGGAAGCCGCTGCTGCAGGTTGACTAAATCTGTTTCGACTCCTGCCTTGTGCTGGGTGCCCCTCGGTGACTTGCTCCAAGAGTAAACAAGCCAGCTGTGCCTTTTAGGACAAAAAGCCACAACATTCTTACAGGATTTACAGAATTTCCTTTTCCCAAGTATACACTCATGGAAGGAGATACAAATTCAGGGTCATGTGAATAATGAGATTGGGGTCTGGTTTTCTGGCGCCACACAAGGGCAGTCTACAGGCCAGGTCCCGACCGTGGCAGGGAGGGTGGCTGGGCTGTGGTCTCACCCGCGGGGGAACCCCTAGTCCTGGCTCTGGTGAGTCACCAGGTTGGTGGGTGCCCTCCAGCTGTCACTAGACCACCCAACTGCCAGAAAGGGACCAAAGAGCACCCCCATCCTTTCACAGAGGCCCCAAAAGACTAAGTGAGAAAATAGAGACCGCTTGGTGATACACACGGAGAAGGCAATGGCACCCCACTCCATTACTCTTGCCTGGAAAATCCCATGGACGGAGGAGCCTGGTAGGCTATAGTCCATGGGGTCACTAAGAGTTGGACGTGACTGAGCGACTTCACTTTCACTTTTCCCTTTCATGCATTGGAGAAGGAAATGGCAACCCACTCCAGTGTTCTTGCCTGGAGAATCCCAGGGACGGGGGAGCCTGGTGGGCTGCCGTCTATGGGGTCGCACAGAGTCGGACACGACTGAAGCGACTTAACAGCAGCAGCAGCAGGTAATATACAGTCAAGAAGGGGCAAATTACTAGTTTGAAGATAGTGCATATGGGTTAGGGTTCTGCCCCTTCTCTCCCAGTGGGGGAGAACTGGATTTACACCAGTTCTTGGGGAACCGGGAGTATCTTTTTCTCCTGAAGGATCTTTCACAAGCAGTGGAAATGATGGAGTCCCAGACTCTCCTTCTCACCCTGCTGACCGTGAAGGTAAGGATGGAGCCTCTTTTCTTGCGCATTGCAGATGGAAGGGTGGCCACTGTCAGCCACGGAGGCAAGGTCCCCTCTGGCCTGAACTTTTGTTTTGCATTTCCCAGATGGAGAATGGCCTGTCTGCATTCGAAGAACAGGCAGAAAAGAACCTAGAAATATTGTGTAAAGAGAAGGAGAAACTCCAGAAAAAGGCTTATGAGATGAAGCACAGGCTTCTCCTCTGTCAGAAGAAGAAGGAGCTGGAGGATTTCCTGGATGCACAGGTCAGGGGTGACCACGGCCTCTGAGCCTCATGTCCTAGCAGCATCAGTCCTTCGGGGGGGTTGGAGAGAGCCTTTATTGTGAGTGTCCCTCCTCATTGGGCTTCAACTCGGTGCTTGGCTTTTGACATCACTGGCTATTTCTGTGTGGCAGTTTATCAGAGGACGTGGCGGTAATGTCAGAACCAACCTGCAAATGGGCCTATCTCTTTAACACACATGGGCACTGGGAGGCTTCTCCAGTGGTCCACTGGTTAAAACTCCACCTTCCAGTGCACGGGGCATGCATTCCATCCTTGGTTGGGAAACTAAGGTCCCACATGCCATAGGGTGTGGCCAAAAAGAAAAAAGTGAGACATGCTCTGGCCAGCCCAGGTGGGCCAGGGTGCTGGTGGGAGATTCAAGCTTGGTGCTGAATGGACAGGAGTGTCCAAGTCGAGGGAGGTCACAGTGAACCCTGGGAACCTAGGAAGGGTCAATCAGGAAATGGGGCTCCTCACCCAGTAAGTATGTGTCCTGGGGCCACCGTAACAAAGGACCACAGATGGGGTGGCAGCTTAAACAACTGACACTTCATTCTGGAGGCTATGCATCCAAGATCAAGGTGTCAGCAGGGTGGGTTCCATCCGAGGGCCGTGAGGGAAGAGAATATGTTCCAGGCTCTGTCCTTGGCTTGTCGGCGGCCATCTTCTCCCTGTATCTCATTGTCGCCTGGCCTTCTCCCCATGAGCGTCAGTCTCCACATTGCCCCCTTTTATGAGGACACCTGTCATACTGATCAGAGCCCAGCTTAATGACCCCACCTTAACTGGATTACCTCTGTAAAGTCTCCAAGTCAGATCACGTTCTGAGGTGCTGGGGGTTGGGGTATCAACCAAGGAATTTGTGAGAACAAGTCCAGCCCGTGACACCTAGCACATGCTTGTGAGTGTTCCCTGTGGCCAGGCCCCAAGCTGAAAACGCGGTCCCTGTCCTCGTGGACCTCACAGTAGAAGAAAAAGAAAAGATAATCATGCAAAGGAATCCTTACAACCCCCAGACAGCGTGTATGAGGAAAGAAGGCTTGGCGGGCACGGCCTTGGTGGGTGGAGGCCTGTCAACTCCATGCTCTGCAGCAGGAGGGCCCCGCCTTCCTGGGTCCACCATGATCCCGGTCGAGGGCTCAGCCTTGGAACATGCTGAAAGGCCGACACATGTTCCTGGTGAAGAGGCCTGGGCCACCTTGCTACTGGCTGGCTGGGACTGGGGAGAGCCCGCCATACCCTTGGAAGCTTCCTAGGTAGACCTGGTAGGACCAGTGCTGTGTCTTTTTTATTAAGGTTTGTCTAATCAAATGTTTTAAATGGTGCTGCCAGTTTCTTAAGTGGTCGTATCCACATCACTCACTCAATGGACACAAAACTGAGCAAACTCTAGGAGACAGTGGAGAGCAGAGGAGCCCGGCATGCTATAGTCCACGGGGTTGCAAAGAGTCGGAGACGACTTAGTGACTGAACAACAACAATCAGTTTCTTTATTTTTATTTTCTTTTACTTTTGCCTGCACTGTGCAGTCTGTGGGATCTGAGATTCCCCAACCAGGGATCGAACCCGCATCCCCCACAGTGGAAGCACTCCACGTGTGGAGGCTTCACCTCTGGACCCCCAAGGAGGTCCCAGAACAGTGCTGAATCTTTACCTCACACGTGCCGTCCAGTGAACTTGCAGGGAGGGGAACGTAGGGCTTCGACTCACAGGCTCTTCCCTCCCTGCCTGCAGATTGAGATGTTGAGCCCCTTGGAGGCTGTGGCCAGCCGCTTTCGGGAACAGTACAAGACATTCGCGATGGCCCTGGACACCACACGGCACGAGCTGCCTGTGAAATCAGTCTACCTGGATGGAGACAGGCAGCTCTTCTTAGGTAAGAGCTGGGGTGGCTGCTGGGCAAGGGGCAGGACAAGCCACTGGTGCATGTTGGCATCTCCTGTGTCCTGGGTACCTTTATCCCTCTGTGTCGTGTCCCAGGCCTCCTCGCAAGTAGATGGTGTGTCCGCCGTCCAATGGCAGAGGATGCAGGGGGCTGGCGAGGCTGACATTTGTTTAGGGTCAGGTCCTGAGTCAGAGCTGTGTTGGGATTTGAACCCTTCAGTGATCTCCTGTCCTGAAAGGTGTGCTGGGGGCCTGCAGTCTCTCAGCCTTGGGCAGATCTAGTAAGGTGCTTTGGCAGCTGGGAAACCACAGGGCTACCACCCGCTACCTTGTCCCGTCTTCTGAGCAGAGCAGAGATGGTACCTTTTCCGTAGGGTGTTCCCATCTAATGCTTCACTTGAAGGAGTTGACAGGTGTGAAGAGCACCATTCAAGACCCTACGGTTCTCTTTAGAACAAGTCTCTTCTCAAGCAGGTTTTCAGCTGCCCTAGAGTTTGCCTCCTTTCTTCCTTCCTTCCTTTCTCTCTCACTTTCTATCTGTCTCCCTTCCTTCCTCATTTAAGTATAATTGAATTACAGTGTTGTGTTAATTTCTGCTGTACAGCAAAGTGATTCAGCTATGCGTGTGTGCTCAGTCACGTCTGACTCGTTGTGACCCCGTGGACTGTGGCCCACCAGGCTCCTCTGTCCATGGGATTCTCCAGGCAAGAATACTGGAGTGGGATGCCATTTCTTCCTCCAGGGGATCTTCCCAACCCAGGGATAGAACCCAGGTCTCCTGCTTTGTCAGAGAGGTTCTTAACTGCTGAGCCACCAGGGAAGCCCAATTCAGCTCTACATATATGTGTATATACAATCATTTTTTATATTCTCTTCCATTATGGTTATGGAGAAGGAAATGGCAACCCACTCCAGTATTCTTACCTTGAGAATCCCAGGGACAGAGGGGCCTGGTGGGCTGCCATCTATGGGGTCGCACAGAGTCAGACATGACTGGCATGACTTAGCAGCCATTATGGTTAATCACAGGATACTGCATATAGTTCCCCGTGCTGTACAGTAGGACCATATTGTTGAACCATTCTACATATGCTTTGTTTGCATCTACTAATCCCAAACTTCTTCCTCAGTGATCATTGCAAAGAAATAGAGGAAAACAGTAGAATGGGAAAGACTAGAGATCTCTTCAAGAAAATTAGAGATACCAAGGGAACATTTCATGCAAAGATGAGCTCAATAAAGGACAGAAATGGTATGGACCTAACAGAAAATATTAAGAAGAGGTGGAAAAAATACACAGAAGAACTATACAGAAAAGGTCTTCATGACTGAGATAACCATGATAGTGTGATCACTCACCTAGAGCCAGACATCCTGGAATGCGAAGTCAGGTGGGCCTTAGGAAGCATCACTATGAACAAAGCTAGTGATGGAATTCTAGTTGAGCTATTTCAAATCCTAAAAGATGATGTTGTAAAAGTGCTGCACTCAAATGCCAGCAAATTTGGAAAACTCAGCAGTGGCCACAGGACTGGAAAAGGTCAGTTTTCATTCCAGTCCCAGTGAAGGGCAATGCCAAAGAATGTTAAAACTGCTGCACAATTGCACCCATTTCACACACTAGCAAAGTAATGCTCAAAATTCTCCAAGCCAGGCTGCAGCAGTACGTAAACCGTGAATTTCCAGATGTTCAAGCTGGATTTAGAAAAGAGGAGCCAGAGGTCAAATTGCCAGCATCCGTTTGATCATCAAAAAAGCAAGAAAGTTCCAGAAAAACATCTACTTCTGCTTTATTGACTGTGCCAAAGCCTTTGACTGTGTGGATCACAACAAATTGGAAAATTCTTCAAGAGATGGGCATACCAGACCACCTGACCTGCCTCCTGAGAAATTTATATGCAGGTCAAGAAGCAATAGTTAGAACCGGACATGGAACAACAGACTGGTTCCAAGTTGGAAAAGGAGTACGTCAAGGCTGTATATTGTTACCTTGCTTATTTAACTTCTATGCAGAGTACATCATGCAAAATGCCGGGCTGGATGAAGCACAAGCTGTAATCAAGATTGCCAGGAGAAATATCAATAACCTCAGATATGCAGATGACACCACCCTTACGGCAGAATGTGAAGAAGAACTAAAGAGCCTCTTGATGAAAGTGAAAGAGGAGAGTGAAAAAGTTGGCTTAAAACTCAACATTCCTATCGTTATGGCATCCATTCCGATCATTTCATGGCAAATAGATGGGGAAACAATGGAAACAGTGACAGACTGTTTTTGGGGGGCTCCAAAATACTGCAGATGGTAATGGCAGCCATGAAATTATAAGACCCTTGCTCCTTGGAAGAAAAGCTATGACCAAACTACACAGCATATTAGAGAGCCAGAGACATTACTTTGCTGACAAAGATCCATCTAGTTAAAGCTATGGTTTTTCCAGTTGTCATGTATGGATGTGAGAGTTGGACCATAAAGAAAGCTGAGTGCTGAAGAATTGATGCTTTTGAGCTGTGGTGTTGCAGAAGACTCTTGAGAGTCCCTTGGACTGCAAGGAGATCAAACCAGTCAGTCCTAAAGGAGATCAATCCTGAATCTTCATTGGAAGGACTGATGTTGAAGCTGAAACTCCAATACTTTGACCACCTAATGAGAAGAACTGACTCATTGTAAAAGACCCTGATGCTGGGAAAGACTGAAGGCAGGAGGAGAAGGGGACGACAGAGGATGAGATGGTTGGATGGCATCACCAACTTGATGGACGTGAGTTTGAGCAAGTTCCAGGAGTTGGTGATGTACAGGGAAGCCTGGTGTGCTGTAGTCTATGGGGTCTCAAAGAGTTGGACACGACTGAGCAACTGAACTAAACTGAACTGAATCCAAAACTTCACTCCATCTCTCTCCCAACCCACTCCTGCTTGGTAACCACCAGTCTATTCTCTGTGTCTGTGAATCTGTTTCTCTTTTGTAGATAAGTTCATTTGTACCCATTTTTTTTTTTTACATTCCACACATAGTCGGGAACATAAGATATTTGCCTTTGTCTGGCTTACTGCACTGAATATGATAACCTCTAGGTCCATCCATGTTGCTGCAATGGCATATTTCATTCTTTTTTATGACTGAGTAGTATTCCATTGTATGTATATACCACGTCATCTTTATTCACTCATCTGTTGGTGGACATGTAGGTTGCTTCTGTTTTGGCTGTTGTGAATAGTGCTGCTGTGAAGATAGGAGTGTATGTATCTTTTTGAATTAAAGTTTTGTCTAGATAAATGCCCAGGAAGTGAAATTGCTGGTTCACATGACATAGAGTTTGGTAATTTCTAAGCTGAGCTCTCATGAGCCACTTGAATATGTTTTGTTTGAAGCTGATGTAAAATCAAGCCTTTTCCAATGTGAAATAGTATATGTATGACACAGGACCTTGAAAAATGAGCCTTGTTGAACCATCATCCATGTCCAGGTTTCTAATTTTATTTGTAACTCTCGGTCTCCATGTCTGATAAATTCCTTAGATAGTTGGGAGGAGTTGGGATTGGGGACTGTTAGAGTTTCCTAGGCTTCTGTAACAAAATAGCACAAACAGGGTGGCTTAAAACAACAGATATGTGTTCCCTGCCAGTTGAGGGGTCCACATTGGGGTTGGATGCTTCTGGAATCTCTGGTGGAGAATGTATCCCCTGCCTCTTTCCTGGCTTCAGTGTTCTGGCAGGTGTTGGCTGGTGGAGCATTTCTCCAAACTCCGCCTCTCTCTCTCTCTTTTTTTTTTTCCAGCTTTTCCTTTTATTTATTTTGTATTTAATTATTTATTTTCTTTTTGGCTGCACTGGGTCTTCGTGGTTTTCTCTAGTTGTTGCGAGCAGGGGGCTCCTCTCTGGTTTCTGTGTGCAGGCTTCTTGCGGTGGCTTGTCTGGTTTCTGACCACAGGCTGTAGGCTCACAGTCTTCAGTAGTTGTGGCATATGGCTTACTTACACCGAGGCAACTGAAGATCGGGGATCGAACCCGTGTCCCTTGTGTTGGCAGGCAGTTTCCTAACCTCTGGACTGCCAGGGAAATCCCTATTGTTATTAAGTTAATTTTGGCTTTGTTTTTTGTCGTTTATTACAGTGTTGCGGTACTGCCTCTGTCTTCACACGGCCTTGTTTCTGAGAGACTCCTTGTCTAAACTCCCCTTTTCTTACAAGAACACCAGTTACTGGATTAGGCCCCTCTCTAATGACCTCGTTCTATCTAACTCAGTTACATCTCTGGAGACCTCATTTCCAGTTAGGTCACATTCACAGGTACCTGAGGTTAAGACCTGAACATGGCTTTTTGGGAGGACATAGTTCAGTCTCTCAGCAAAGATGTGTGTTTATAAGAACCCTTACAAGGGTCTCCAAGTGTTATAACGTACAGTTGTGACGTGTAGTGTTGGGATTTGTACGAGACTCAGAGATGCTGTTTTTGCTAGAGCAGGTGGGGGCCCAGTGCTGTTGCAGGCGGCTTTCTACATGGGGGTGGGGTGGGGTGGGGAGGGGGTGCAGAAGTGGTGGGACCCGGAACTGGAAACCATGGATTTGTTCTTAAGTTACTTCTAGCCCAGACCTTCTCTGTCTTACACATTCATTTCTGTAGAGCGGACACCAGTATGCCATTTCAGGTGTGTTTCCGTAACTTCCTGGATGGCAGACACACCTGACCCACTGTCTCAGACCCCTGTGATCTCAGGCAGAAGGGCACAGAGGCAGTGCCAGTGCCCGAATGTCTTCCTTCACTGCCCTTTCTTCCTTCGAGCCTTTCACGATTCTGGCATCACACGAGAGCATTCCAGCAAAAGGAGAAAAATCTAGTTGGCCACCCAGTTCGTGTGGCCATTGCTTGGGGCACCTTGAAACCATGATTGACGACCCCTTTTTCCCTCCAGACGAGTTGCAGCGGGAATTGACGACCACACGCCATCTGCTGGGAGAACTTGGAATTGGCAGCTCAGAAGACAATACGAAGGCATTGGACATGCTGAGTGAACTCAGGGAGGTGATCCAGAAGAAGGACCTGGAGCTCCGAAGGTATTGCGGAAAATAGTTTAAGAAAAAGATAGCACCCCTCCCTGCCACCTCCCCTTTGGGCAGAGAGGGGCTGTTGGCAGCTGCCCTGTGGAGGGTGTGCTGTGCTCCAGAGGGTGGGCAGCTCTGATGTTTCCAGGGGCCGAGGGTACGAAGGTCCAGCAAGGCAGGGAGAGAGCAAGATTCTTGCAACCCAAGAAAACCCTGGTGTGTGTTCTTTTTGTAAGAAATTTTTTGTTTTTGTTGTTGGATGTGGACGGTCTTAAAGTCTTTATTGAATTGGTTACAACATTGCTTCTGTTTGATGTTTTTCGGTTTTTTGGCACAGAGGCATGTGGAATCTTAGCTCCCCAACCAGGGGTTGAATCCACACCCCTTGCATTGGAAGGTGAAGTCTTAACCACTAGACCACCAGGGAAGTCCCCTGTGTGTGTTCTTGAGCAGCCAAAATAGAAAGGGGCGATCACTTCCCCAGGGTAACATAGCCCATCAGGGGCCCTTAGATTGGTCTTCATGTGTTTTTCAGAATAGGGGCTTTGAGAGCTCTTAGAACCTCTTATTAATGTCTAAATACATGTAGAAAAGCACAGGTGGTAACAATGGCTTTCACCAACAGGCACCCTTGTGTAACCAGGGCCCAGGTCCATACAGCCCATGGCCAGTCCCACAGAGCTGCCTGCCTGCCCCCACCCACGGGACATTTCTAATCATGGGGCTTTCCTCCACCTCTTCCAAAAGAGAATCTAGTTTTCTTCTCCTTTATGATGCCAAATGTACTTCCCAAGGTGCCTTTTGAAAGGGGCCTTTTGAAAGTTTGCAGGGTCCTCATGATAAATACCACCTGCTATGGCATTGCCTCCCTCTGTGTGCCTGGGGTGAAATCAGACACGCCAAAGGATTCTAGGTCACCAGGGTCACAGGAGTGAATGGGAAACATGCTCATTTGGGAATGGGAATGAGGGTCACAGGAGTTGAAATGGGAAACACACGAATGGGAAAGCACGTTTTATGCCGGCTTCCCCACCGCTGTTTATGGCGTGTGATCCCTGGGATGGTGCCCCATTGATGGCTCTGCCTCCCGCCCTTAGGATGGCTCCTGGCACGGTGTTGGTATTTCTTAAATATTTGTCAAGTAAACGACTCTTTTCCTTCACATCTGGCCAGTCCTGTTCTGGGGGCTTTGCTGTTAGAGTTCTGCTCAGACAAATCTTACTCACCTGCGCTTTCCCACAAGCCCAAGGAGGGTCACCCTGAACCTGTCTCCTTCATGTGGCGGCCTCGTAGGCACTCGGGCAAGGTGGTAGGGGTGGTGAAAAGATTCCACCGTCTTATTGTTGTTGCAGGAGCTTCGACCAGGTTCTGGAACTTTCCGCCGAGGCAAGTAAAGAGGCAGCCTTAACCAACCAGGAGGCCTGGGAAGAGGCCCAGGACCCCGAGGCCCTCAGCCAGTGGTATTTTAATCCCAAGGAGGCCCCTGGCGGGGAAACTCAGGAAGAGGTCAGGAGCCTCTTGGGCCACGACGAGCTGTGAATCCACATGCAGGGTGTGTCCCCAACCCAAGCAAGGACATTGCTGCACCCTATGGGTAAGGAAGCACATCCTGTGCCCCTTGTTCAGGGGGCAGGGAACCTGCAGTGACCTGCCTGTGATGTTCTTGAAACTTGAGCACTTCATGCACTTAGCCTAGCCGTATAGTTATTTTTGTGTGATAATCTCATTTGATAATTTAACAAATAAAAAACTGTTTTGCAGTGGAGCCTTGGCTTTTCTGTAAGGGGCAGAAGAAGGTGTATGTTGTCCCAGCTTTTTCTGAAAAGCTGGTCTTGAGCCTCAGAACCTCCCAGACATTATGACCAGTTGACCCTTGAACAGTGTGGGTTTGAACTGCAGGTCACTTATACATGGGCCTTTTTCAGTGGTAAATACTGCATGATGGTTTAGTTGCTAAGTCTTTTCTGTCTCTTTTGTGACCCCCATGGACTGTAGCCCACCAGGCTCCTCTGTCCATGGGATTCTGCATGCAAGAATACCGGGGTGGGTTGCCATTTCCTCCTCCAGGGGACCTTCTGAACCCAAGGACTGAACCCACGTCTCCTGCATTGCAGACGGATTCTTTACCACTGAGCCACCAGGGAATACTGTATAGCATGATGCAGTCCTTGGTTGGAAGAATCAACATTTCAGAACTTGTAGGTATGGAGGCATAAATTCTGTGAAGATTTTTTCATTATGGAGCCTCTAACCCAGTGCTGTTCAAGAGTCAACTGTATTTCACTTTCAAGATGGCTTCATGTCCTTCAGTCACAGGGCAGTTCTGTTGAATAACCGGGTTAGGAGTTGGCCCTCAAATGGAAATTCTCCATCCAGCCCAGAGCCCTAGTGGCCGTGCTGGGGGGGACACCTACAGGGTTTGGCCATAGCTGCCGTCTGCACTCTGCTCAGTACTGTGGCACAGGGAGTGGGTCCAGCCCGTGCTCTGGCTCCTGTCCACACCACGTGGGCCTGGGCAGTCTTCCTGGTCCTGTGTGCCACACCTCTGTTGACATCTAGCACTTCCTGTCTACCAGCCCTCTGTGTTAGGACACCAGGGAGGGGGAGCGGTCCCCAGTGAGAAGTAGGATCCGTCCCCATGGCACTTATTTTTTTTTTGTATTATTCTTAAGTTTTTATCATTGAAGAAATGTTTTTGTTTATCATTTTTTTAATTTATTATTTAACTTTTGGCTGTATGGGTCTTCCAGTTGTGGCACGCAGGTTTAGCAGTTGCAGTCCGTGGCCTTAGGTGCCCCTTGGCATGTGGGATCTTAGTTCCCTGACCAGAGATCTAACCCAGGCCCCCTGGCATTGGGAGCTCCAAGTCTTAGCCACTGGACCACCAGGGAAGTCCCCTAATGATGCTTTTAGATTAAAGAAATGTGGCCTTTTTACCCAAAGCCTGTGTAAATAGCCTCTCTTTTGTCCCCCTTTCACCTTAACCCTGCCAACACTTCCCCTCCTCACTGGGGCCTCTGGGACCTCCATCAGCAGGATGTGGATTTGCAGATATAGGTATTTGGTACAGGTGTCCCCAGTCAGACGTAGGAGCCATTCCCACATAACCCACAGTCTCTTCCCAGCAAGCTGGTTTAAAGCTCCAGATTTGCATCCACACTCCCAACCCTTCCATTTTTACATCTCCAAGTCCATTTGAAGCCCTCATTGGAGTTTCCTGTGGAGTTCCTATATCAGAGTCCCAGAAATGTCTCCACATCCTGATCCATTTTCTTCCACCATTTGTGTGGGCTCAAAAATTATAGTTCAGGTTTAGCTGTTCCATGGCACATGGGGGTCTTCGTTTCCTGACCAGGGATCGAACCTGCATCCCTTGCATTGGAAGGTGGGTTCTTAACCACTGGGCTACCAGGGACGTCTCTTGAATGTACACTTGACGGTAGTAAGCATGTACATATACACAACCCTCCTGCAGCCTTCCCCACCTCCACCAATGACAGTCAAAACTTCTAGCCCTTCGGCCAAGCCCTCCTGTGGATATAAGTGTCTGATATTCTGCCACATGCTTTCTTTTCCCTCTGCTCTTCTTCCTCCTTTCTCTAGCAGCTTTTAGACTATTCATCTTTCCTGTAGTTCCCTTCATCTTTTAGCCTCTATTAAACAATTGTGAAATTATGCCACCCACTGTCTACAATGGGCAGTGGTGTCCAGCATGCCTCAATTTAGCAAGGGCTACGAAGTAACTTAGCACACATGCCCCCCAAGGAGCTGCAGAATGAACAGATGGTATGTAAAATACGCTCTGTTGTGTTAAAAACTAAACTGAGAACTCTTCGAAGAACAACTATTCATTGTGAAAAGGAATCACATGGACTGGATCCCATGAATTTTTAAATGAAAATAAATCAAAATAACGTGTAGGGTGTGGAATGATTCATGTTAAAATTTCTAAGCCTGAAAAGATAAACAAAAATGTGTTGAGAGAAGCTGTCTCTAGGCTGGCGTCACTGGGAACCTTGAGGTGGGAGGAATGCTTGCTTGTGATTCTCGTTGCATCTTTGTGTTCCTTTAACATTTAGGTCAAATACTTTCTCATCTGCCTGTATCACATTTCTACAAGAAAGTCATACAATGGAACTCAAGCAAACAGGCTCTTTTTTAAAATATTTATTTTTACTTATATATTTGGCTGTGCTGGGTCTCAGTTGCAGCACATGGTATCTTTGATCTTTGTTGCAGTATATGGGCATCTTTAGGTACAACATAGTGTTAGTTGTTCAGTGGTATCCAATTCTTTGCGACTCCATGGACTGTAGCCCACCAGGCTCCTCTGTCCATGGGATTCTCCAGGCAAGAATACTGGAGTGGGTTGCCATTTCCTTCTCCAGGGGATCTTCCCAACCCAAGGATTGAATCCAGGTCTGCTGCATTGCATCATGTTGAGATCTAGTTGCCTGACCAGGGATTGAACTTGGGCTCCCTGCACTGGGAAAATGGAGTCTTGGTCACTGGGCAACCAGGAAAGCCCACAAACAGGCTTTCTAAATTGTCATGCTTTGTTTTTAAGTTACGGTGTCTCAATCTCAGCACTGTTGATGTTTGGAGCCAGATCATTGTTTGCAGTGGAGGCCATCCTGCACACGGAGGGATGTTGAGTAGCATCCCTGCCCTTCATTCGCCACGTCCAGTAGCGTTTTTCCAACCAAAGATGTGTCTGGACATTGTGCAGTGACCCCAAGGGTTGGAACCACTCTGTGATAACCCCTATGATGGGAGGGAGTGCAGGCCCATTCCTTGTGCCCGTCCCCACCCTCACCCCACCAGCCACACCGTCTTTCTCTGCTTCATTCATTAACATCATTCACTTGTTGCAAAAGAAAAGACTAGATGGAAGATCTGTGTGACTGCTCCTCTACCATGACTGTGCTGAGAATGAGCACAAAGACTGGAAAAAATCTAAACCAGGGTTGGCAAACTATGTGAAAGTGAAAGTGTTAGTTGCTCAGTGGTGTCCAACTCTTTGCTACCTGATGGACTGGAGCCTGCCAGGCTCCTCCATCCATGGGATTCTCCAGGCAAGAATACTGGAGTGGGTTGCCATTTCCTCCTCCAGGGGATCTTCCCTACTCAGGGATCCAATCTGGGTCTCCTGCATCGCAGGCAGATTCTTTACCATCTGAGCCATCAGGCAAACTTACACAGACTCCAAGCCAAATCTGAACCTTCTCCCATGACTGCACGTAAAGTTTTATTGAAACGCAGTCACACCCTTTTTGTACAAATGGTCTGTGTTTGCTTTCTGATGGCAAGGTTGTCTTTGTGATGAAGACCTTTAGGTCTGCAAAGCCTAAAGTACTTTCCATCTGACATAGTAAAAGTTTGCTGACCCTGATCTAGTAGGAAATCTAAGTTATAAAAGAACGTAGTCAGTTTTTTCCCTATGGGACTCAAAGCTGTCACCATTTTTGAATGAGAGTTTATGGGCCAAGAAACAGATTTGCTTTTTGTGAATTGCTCCCATGCAAAAGAAGAGCTTCCCACTAGTGCTGGAGAGGCAGGCATGCAAGAGGTTGGGCAAAGTGCTGTGCTGGGGAGGGCCTTCCCAGATTTCTTAGAGAATGAGCACACTGACTAGAGTTGAACATCAAATATGCCAACACTGATGGTCTAAGTGACAGGTCATGAGAAAGCTTCTGCCCTCTTGGTCTACATTTTCCTTTTTTTGTGTGTAATGAACACAAGTCAGGTGTACAATCAGAAAAACTGTGGTTTCATATCAGTTTGTTGACAACTTATAGAAGGAGGGGTTAGGGTAAATTGTCATAGCAAATTGGAGATAAGAAGACACAACCCAAGGTGGTGCTCAAATTCTCTCTGAAAATCCTGCAGTCAGAGCACTCACAAAACAAAGAAATAACACAAATAAGCAGCGTCATTATTTTTGCCTTGAAAAATTCCATGGACAGAGAAGCCTGGCTGGCTATAGTCCAGGGGAGTGGCAGAGAGTCAGACACACACACACATACCATGGTGACACAGCTCTTCTCTAGGGGCACACAGGGAAGGAAGTGACCATCTCTGGAGGGGAGTTATAACCACCCTCCACTCCCACCTCCTTCCCCAGATCCTCCTTCACCCCTTAACACCTCCCCAATCTGCCATCACACCAAAACTCCTTGCCATCTCCTTCTTCTGACTCTTCCAGTAAGGAGAGAGGGGTTTTTTAACTTCATACACCTGAAACCATGCTCATCACTACCTGAAAATCAGGGCTGTTTCATGCCCGCCTTCTCTATTGAATACCTGTGCAATTCCCTTCCTAGTTATATACACCAAAGAATCAGAAACAGGTTGTCTTAGACCACCTGGGCTGCTATAACTGAATACCATAGACTGGGCAACTTATAAACAACAGAAACTATATCTTTTGCAGTTCTAGGAATCCAAGATCAAGGCAGCAGCAGATTCAGTACCTGGTGAGGGCTGCTTCCTGGTTCATAGACAGCGTCTTCTTGCTGTGTCCTCACATGGTGGAAGGGGCAAGAGAGCTCTCTGGGGTCTCCTTTATGAGGGCACTAATTCCATTCATGGGCGCTCTACCCTCATGACCTAATCACCCCAAAGGCCATGTTGGAAGCTATCTGTCAAACTGGACAAAGTCAGCATATGTTTCAGAACATGAAGGATCAAAGGAAAGACTTTCAAACCTGCAGAGAAAGAAGAAACAGAAATGAAAGTCCTGGTGTCTGAATTCTCAGTAGCAACATGGGCAGCTGGAACAGAATGGAACTAGACCTTGTCTGGGTGACACTCAGGTGTTTCAAAATGAAAAAGTATCAAGGGGGCTCCATATACAGGTAGTGGAACTGACAAAAAGCAAGACAACAGTTGCCACACACAAATTAAATGGTTACTTTCAAAAAGGAAGGTAAGGTCAGGGAGTAGCAACACTTTAACTTGGGGGTGAGAACAAGAGTGAGTCTATTATTAACTTCTTTGACCTTTGCTTAGAAGGTTTTTTTTTTTAAACACATTTATTGAGATGTAATCCACACACCACATAATTTCATCCATTTAAATTGTATAATTAGGAGAAAGGAAGGAGGCTCAAGAGGGACGGGATATATGTGTACATGGACAAGATTCACGTTGCTGTTCAGCAGAAACTGATACAACATTGTAAAGCAATTATTCTCCAATAAAAAATTTTCAAAAATTAAAAACATAAATGTTTGTGTGCTCAGTCATGTCCAACTCTTTGCAACCCCATGGACTGCAGCCCACCAGGCTCCTCTGTCCATGGAATTTTCCTGGTAAGCCTACTGGAATGGGTTGCTATTTCCTCTAGAGGATCTTCCTGACCGAGGGATGGAAACTGTCTCCTACATTAGCAGGCAGATTCTGTACCACTGAGCCACCTGGAAAGCACCCCCTCCCCAAAATAAATAAAAGTGTATAATTAAAGGGGGATATAGCCGAATGCTCGAGTATGATGATTCTTTGCGAGGTGATGAAAAAACTTTAAAATTGATTATGGTGGTGTTTGCACAAGTCTGTGGATATACTAAAATGGTATCTCATTGTGGGCTTGATTTGTATTTCCTTAATGATTTGTGATGTTGAGAATCTTTTCAAATGCATACTGACCCTTTGTATATCTTATTTGGAGAAACGTCTTAGTTTGTGCTGCTATAATGAATCTACTGTAAACTGAGTGCTTAAAATAAAGCAAGGGCTTATCCAGTAGTCATGTATGGACATGAGAGTTGGACCATAAAGAAAGCTGAGTGCCAAAGAATTGATTTTTTTGAACTGTGGCATTGGAGAAGACTCTTGAGAGTCCCTTGGACTGCAAGGAGATGAAACCAGTCAATCCTAAAGGGAATCAGTCCTGAATTTTCACTGGAGGGACTGATGCTGAAGCTGAAACTCTAATACTTTGGCCACCTGATGTGAAGAACTGACTCACTGGGAAAAGACCCTGATGCTGGGAAAGTCTGAAGGCCAGAGGAGAAGGGGATGACAGAGGATGAGATGGTTGGATGGCATCACTAACTCAATGGACATGAATTTGAGCAAGCTCTGGGAGTTGGTGATGGACAGGCAAGGCTGGCGTGCTGCAGACACAACTGAGTGACTGAACTGACCTGAACTGAGTGCTTAAATAGCAAACTTAGTTTTCACAGTTTTGGAGGCTGAGGGAATCTGAGACCATGGCTAGGTTCTTGGTGAAGACCCTCTTCCTGATTTACAGATGGCCATCTTTTCCCAGGTGGCACAGTGGTAAAGAATCCACCTCCCAAGGCAGGAGACTCAGGTTCAATCCTTGGATTGGGAAGATCCCCTGGAGAAGGAAATGGGAACCCACTCCAGTATTCTTGCCTGGAAAATCCCGTAGACTGATGAGGAGCCTGGCAGGTTGCAGTCCATGAGGTCGCAAAGAGCTGGACACAGCTGAGTGCATATGTGTGTGTGTGTATGCACACACACATCTTTTAGCTGTATCCTCACATGGCAGAAAGGAGAAAGAGAAGAGATCACCTACTCTCTGGTGTCTTTTCTTACAGTCTCATTCATGGGGATTCCATCCTCATGACTTAATCACTTCCCAACTTCTCAACCTCCTAATACCATCGCTTTGGATATTTTAATTTCAGGCTGTGAATTTAGGGGGGAACATGATATTCAGTCCATGGCAAATATCTATTCAGATCCTTTGTCCATTTTTAAAAAGATTCCACCTCTACAAGAGATTATTTGGTACTTGCCTTTCCCTGATTTATTTCATTTCATTATTGCCATCAAGGTCCACCCATATTGTCACAGATGGCAAGATTTCCTCCTTTCTTATGGCCAAATAATATTCCACCACATATATACATATCTTCCATTTTCTTTATCCATGGACACTTAGGTTGCTTCTGTGTTGGCTACTGTAAGTAATGCTGCAGTGAAAATGAGGATGCAACTATCTTTTTAAAAAACTATTTTCTTAAATTTTTTTATTGCTTTATTTTTGGCTGTGCTGAGTCTTAGCTGCTACATGCAGGCTTTCTCTAGTTGCACTGCTCAGGCTTCTCATTGCAGTGGTTTCTCTTGTTGTGGAGTGAGGGCTCAGTAACTGTGGCATACGGGCTTGATGGCTCCATGGCATGTGAGATCTTCCCAGACCGGGGATCAAACCCATGTCCCCTACATTGGCAGGCGGATTCTTAACCACTGGACCACCAGGGAAATCCGCAGATATCTCTTGGAATTAGTGATTTTGTTTCCTTCAGATGAATACTCAGAAGTGGAATTGCTGAACCATATGTTGTAACCTCTAGTCTGGGCTGAGGTGGACAGAGGAGATGAGATCAGAAGGAAGAGGTCCCAAAGATGCAGTCCTGAGGTCACCTGTGCCTCCAGTTATCTTCAAGGTGCTCACTCTGGACCAGGCACCTCACTGGGAGGTGAGCTGGAGCATCCTCTCTCTACAGTGTCGTCAGCTGGGTAGCAGTTCTATTGAGGGGATGGCACTCAGATCAGTTGGGAAGTAGGCAGGGGACCCAAAGTGGACAGCGCCCCTGCCCGTGACTGGGGGTGGGGGAGACAAGCACCCTGAAGGACCACTGCCAGGCCAGATATTCAAGGAGGAGATGAGGAAAGGGGCTTGCAGGAATCAGAGCACATACTTACACAGCCTTTCTGCTTGGCTTCCGTGCGCTTCCATCTTCCCTTTTCTGATCCTGGTGCTGAAGTTCTCCAGATGGACTCTAGGGGGCAGCAAGTCCCCAGCTTGAAAGCGTCCACTCTTTCAGTCCCCTGGCCAGTTGTGTCCTGCTGCGGCCATCACCTATCAATTCAGATGAAATTGTTCATGTCTTTCCACACTTAAAAAAAGTCTTGATGCTCACATTGTATTTGTGTTTTAGTATTTCTTAAATCTTAGACTTCTTTTGATGGTTTCGTTGTAGAAAATTGAGATCTTCGAAAGGAGAGTTGCAAATCATCAAAAACTGTCACCAGTGGCAGAGACGAGCACAACTCATATTCTGGAGTATATGATTTCATTCAAATTTCAGACAAAAATGAAGTGGAAATGCACCCTGGCGATATGCCATCTGCAATAGTATGGGCATCTTTTTGTGTCAAATGCCATCTCTCTACATGGCTTTGTTTCACGTTTTCCTGTTGCACTGGAATTGTAGGGGACGGGTTGTGAGCCCCAACTCTCTCCTGGAGCCTCTCAGCTCTGCCTCCTGGATGGTCACCAGGCCTTGTGTGGTCTGTCTGACTGTCACGTGGAACATTCAAGTGATGGTGAACTGTGGTGGAGTTTTGTTTGTTTTTTGGCTCCACCGAGTGGCATGAGGGATTTCAGTTCCCTGACCAGGGATGAAACCTGCGCCCGCTGTGGTAGAAGCACAGAGTCCTAACCACTGGACCACCGGTCTTCAGAGAGAATTCCGCATCCTGAGAAGGTTGCGTCTGTTTGGGGCACTACCTGGAAGAGACATTAAAAGAATGAGATTTGCCCAAAGGACCAGTGAGACTCCAGCAGACACCTGGTCCTCATGGAGAATGCGCTTGGGTGCCACAGTAGGGTGAAATTTGCACCCCCGCCCCAAGTTACCTCTGAATCCTGACCCCTGGAACCCGTGACTGTGAATTTATTTGGAAAACGGTCTTTGCAGATGTAATAAAGTGAAGAATCTTGAGATCTGGGTGAGCCCTAAAGCTGATGACAAGTGTCCTTACAAAAGAAAGACCGAGGGAAATTTGAGACAGAGAAAGAAATTTGTGAAGACGGAGGCAGAAATTGGAGTGATACGGTCACAAGCCAAGGAGTGCTGGGAGCTCCCAGAAATTTGAAGAAGCAAGAAGACACCTCTCCTAGAGACTTTGGAGGGCACATGGCCCTGCTGACATCTTTTTTGTTTCTTTTTCTTTTTGTAAATAAAAAAATGTAGAGGACTTCCCTGGTGGCCCAGTGGTTAAGAATCTGCCTGCCAAAGTAGGGGACATGGGTTTGATCCCTGGTCTGGAAAGATCACACGTGCCGTGGGGCAACTAAGCCTACAAGCTGTGAAGACTGAATCTGCTCTAGAGCCTGTGCTCTGCAACAAGAGACGCCATCGCAATGGGAGAATGAAAACGAATAGTAGCCCCCACTTACCACAACTAGAGAAAGCCCGTGCACAAAAATGAAGACCCAGCCTAGCCAAAAATAAATAAATAGTTTAAATATGTATAGTTTATTTCCAATGTTGTGTTAGTTTCTAATGTATGACAAGGTGATTCAGGTAGAAATGTATATATATTATATATATGTATAATATATTCTTTTTCATATTACTTCCCATTAATTGGTTATTACAAGGTGGTGAATATATTTCCCTATGGTCTACAGTAAGTCCTTGTTGTTTATCTATTTTATATATAGTGGCTTGATCTGCTAGTCCCAGTCTCCTCATTTACGCCTCCCCACCCCATTCCCCTTTGGTAACCATAAGTTGCTGACACCTTGATTTCATACTTCTGACCTCCACAACTGCAAGAGAATAAGTTTCTGTTGTTTGAAGCCACCAAGTGTGTAGCTGTTTGTGGCAAAAGCCCTAGGAAACTAATACAGGGTCCAGTCAGACACATGGGGAGAAGAGGGTGTCAGGGACCATTTCTGCCTCCTGGGCTGACCCCTTGATCTCAGGTGGCCTGCAGCAGCTTGAAGAAAAGCTTCAGTTCCCGGCCAGAGATTGAGGTCAGGTCTTGGCAGTGAGACCACTGAATCCTAGCCACTGGACCAGGGGTCAGTGACAAGGACCCTGGCTTCTCGATTTTGCAGAAAAGAATTTCCACAAAGATAGAAAGTAGTGAAACAAAGAAAAGTATTTTTTAGGAGGAAAAAAAGAGTACAGTGCATGTGGACAGACACATGGGCGGGCTCGGAGAGAGAGTCATTGAGTCACACCCTTGTGATAGTTTGATTTACTGTTATGGGGCATTTCTTTGGGGTTTCCTTTGACCAATCATTTTGATTTGCCTGGCCCTGAGTCTGTATCTGGTATATCTCAGGATCCTTCCATGTATGTACATGCATCTCTTAGCCAAGATGAATTCTAGTGAAGAGGCTTATAGGTAGTTGACATCACTTAGTGTGAGGTGATGTCCCATCCCTTTTTGACCTCCAAGGTCTTCTGCGTATGTGTGTGGGGGAGGGCTCCTTAACTTCAAGAATGAGGAATATGTTGTCTTTTATCTCTTATCTGGGCAGGGCCCAGCCTCCTCCATCATCCTGCTATTGTGGAGTTTCTGCCCGCAGGGGAGAAACTGTTCAGCCTGTTGTTGTTGCTATTCAGCTGTGTCCGACACTTTGTAATCCCATAGACTGCAGTACACCAGGCTTCCCTGTCCTTCACTGACTCCCTGAGTTTGCTCAAACTCATGTCCATCAAGTTGGTGATGCCATCCAACCATCTCATTCTCTGTCATCCCCTTCTCCTGCCTTCAATCTTTCCCAGCATCGGGGTCTTTTCCGATGAGTCGGCTCTTTGCATCAGGTGCCCAAAGTATTGGAGCATCAGCTTCAGCATCAGTCCTTCCAGTGAGTATTCAGGGTTGATTTCCTCTAGGATTGACAGATTTGACCTCCTTGCTGTCCAAGGGACTCTCAAGAGTCTTCTCCAGCACCACAGTTCGAAAGTGTCAATTCTTCGTTGCTCAGCCTTCTTTATGGTTCAACTCTCGAGTCCATTCATGGCTACTGGAAAAATCATAGCTTTGACTATACGGACCTCTGTTCGGCCTAGGGCCCCAGCTATCTCCTGCCTCACCCTCACTGCTCAGATTGGGGGTGGGGGTCCTCTGGCCTAAGGTTGTTTAGTGAGTCTGGACAAGATGCAGCTTTCAAACTTCTCCCTTGGCTACCTTGATTCAAGGCAGGAGCTGTGGCTGCCAAGTGTAGGTGCTGGAGTGAACCGGGAGAGGTGGGAAGAAATAGCCCCAGGCACGTGAGAATGACTTGATGCGACTGGTGAGAGCTACGTGGGCCATTATCAGAACAAGGCCAGATAATCTGAACCTGGACCGTCTCACCTGCCATAACTCAAGTTCAGACACTCCTTTCCTAGGACCTGCCCCAGCCAGGGGCTGGGATGGGTTTCCACAGGTGAATCACAGACTCCACTTGACCCCGAGGAATGACAGTGAACTTGGATGGGGGTGAGGGAGGTGAGACTGAACTTGAATCTCGCCCCACATCACGCCTGGTAACTGTGGGATGTGAAACTGTGTACAAACCCCTGTGTCCTTTTCTTTGGATGTGAAATGCTGACTGCAGAGTGAATGATTGGGAGATGTGAAGACATCAAAACAAAGGCTAGCTGTTGGGCTGGAGAACTGGTAACAGTTTAGACTATAATTCTGTCACATAACAGAATCACGGAACTCCCAGTTCCCTGAAAGATATAAAGGCCTGACAAACATTCCCAACTTGTTTTTACGGGAAGCAGACCCCCACCAGATCAAAACTGCTGACCACAAAAACATAGACCCTGTTATTATTTTTGTTTAGTCACAAAGTTGTGTCCTACTCTTTTGCAGCCCATGGACTGTAACCTGCCAGACTCCTCTGACCATGGGATTTCCCAGGCAAGAATACTGGAATGGGTTGCCATTTCCTTCTCCAGGGGATCTTCCCGAACCAGTGATTCAACCCGCATCTCTTGTGTCTCCTGCACTGGCTACCTAGGAAGCTCAAGATAGATCCTATACTGGTTGAAACCAGAAGGTTGATGATGCCTGAAACTTCACCTTGATGCCAACCAATCACAGAATTGTCCAGGAGCTGCTCACACCCTGCTCCTTGAACACTATATAACTGTTATTACTCCCTCCAGGGTGGTCACACAGTCTTGAGGGCATCAGCTCCCTGGAGCCCCCTTTGCCTGGCAAAACCTTAAAAGTTACTCTTTCCACTTCACCCAAAACTCTGTCTTCATGTTTCTCTTTGGCACCTGTGAACAGAGGCCAAGTTTTGGCAAGAGATGGACAGCTTGGCTTCCCTGGGCCGCACATCTGTTCCCTGCTAACCGGGACCATGATGGCCCCTTTCAAGGACTCTGGCTTCTGTGCAGAAAGCACCCAGTTTGTTTGTTTGTTTTCTTTGCCTTGAATGAACACAGTGTGATAGACTCTACACATAACAAAACAGTAATCATTTTTGATGTTTGGAAGGGGCATTAAATACATTCATCATGTTATATAGGGCTTCCCTGGTGGCTCAGATGGTAAAGAATCAAACCCAAGTTCGATCCCTGGGTTGGGAAGATCCCCTGGAGAAGGTATAATCATCACCATTATCCATATGCAAGAGGTTTTCATCAACCCCAGTATAAACTCTCTGCTCACCAAAAACTAACTCCCCATCCCCCCACCCTCCCCCGCAAGCCCCAGGACACTGGGAATCTCGATTCTACTTTCCATGTCTATGGATTTGCCTATTCCAGGGACCTCATACAAGTGGAAGCATGCAGTATCTGTCCTTCTCTGTCTAGCTTACTGAAATGTGGTTTTTAAATGATTGAATTAACTATAAAGGGTGGTGTTGCTTGATCCTGTGGCCAGGCAGCCCCGTCGAACAGGGGGACCCCATTGACCATGAGACCTGGGTTCCTTCCCTTCCCCCTCTGGTTGTGGCCAGCACCTGCGCCTGTTTCCATGAGGCGGCCCGTGGACCAGGCCTGCTCTCCTGCCGAGAAGCCCTTTCACCCCGCTCCATCCACAGCCCACATTCCTGCCTTTTCTGGTTAATTGGAACTGATTGGGTTCCAGGGAGTTCCGGAAGCCCCCCTCAGTGATCGCAGAGAACTCTGATGTCCTGAGGATTAGTTCAGTGAACCATCGACCCTGAGCAATTAGGAGTTTTCCTGGCACAGTGAGCACCGCTGTGGTGGATGCAGATCTCAGGTCAGGACGCCCTCACTGCGGACCCAGGTGGGATTTGGCTGGTGCTTGGGCGAATCCTGTGTGTGTGCGTGCTAAGTCACTTCAGTGGTGTCCGAATCTTTGTGACCCTATGGACTGTAGCCCACCAGGCTCCTCTGTCCATGGGATTCTCCAGGCAAGAATACTGGAGTGGGTTACCATGCCCTCCTTTAGGGGATCTTTCTGACCCACGGATCAAACCTGTGTCTTCTGTGGCTCCTGAATTGCAGGCGAATTACTGCTGAGCCACTGGGGAAGCCCAGGCAGATATTAGCATATCACTAATCCCCATCACAGGGGATCCATAGCTCTCCTTCCTTTGTGGTTCTCTTTCCTTCTCCTGAAGGAGATCCAACCAGTCTATACTAAAGGAAATCAGTCCTGAATATTCATTGGAAGGACTGATGCTGAAGCTGCAATACTTTGACCACCTGATTCGAAGGACTGACTCATTGGAAAAGACCCTGATGCCGGGAAAGATTGAAGGCAGGAGGAGAAGGGGATGACAGAGGATGAGATGGTTGAATGGCATCACCAGCTTGATGGACGTGAGTTTGAGCAAGCTCCAGGAGTTGGTGATGTACAGGGAAGCCTGGCGTGCTGCAGTCCATGGGGTCAAAAAGAGTTGGACATGGCTGAGCGACTGAACTGAACTGTGCTGAGTCAGAATGTTATGGTTCATGTGTGAGAGGGATTCATTTTCCTCCTCTTTTTTGGGGGGGAGGTAGTGCCCTCCCCTGCTGAAAAAGGCTTGTGGGATCTTAGTTCCCCAATCAGGGATTGAACCCAGGCCCTGGCAGTGAAAGCGCCAAGTCCTAACGACTGGACCCCCCAGGGAATTCCCTTTTCTCACTTTTAACATACTAGCAAAATAAGACTCTTTGAGACTGCTGTTTTCTCCCTCCAGTAATCACCCTAGAGCCATCACAGGCGCCCTTCTGATAAGCATGTGACGGGCATGATACTTTGGCAAACAATTTATTAACAGTGGAAGCCTGTTCTGTCTCCTGACTGCAGTGGGTTAGTTCACATGATCAGAGGCTACTAGGAGGTAGAGAAGAGAGGTTAGTGTAACTCCAGCATCTGAGACTGCAGGAAGAGATTCCACATGGCAGACCCGGCACACACAGCCCTCAGCCTTCCCCAAAAGATGGACAGACACATATTATTTCTTGCTGCCTTGTGAGGAAGACACAGCCTCTGTTCCTAGTTGAATTGTGTCCCCTAAAAAAAGATATGTTGGGGGCTTCCCTGGTGGTCCAGTGGTTAAGAATCCACCTGTCAATGCCGGAGACCCTTGTTCGATCCCTGGTCCAGGAAGATCCCACATGCCACAGAGCAATTAAGCCCGTGCACCACAGCTACTGAGGCCCACGCTCTGGAGTCCAAGAGCCATAGCTACTGAGCCCGAGTGCTGCAACTACTGAAGCCTGATAACCTATAGCCCGTGCTCTGCAACAAGAGAGGCCACTGCATGAGAAACCCACACACCACAACTAGGGAGTAGCCCCTGCTCACGCGACAGCTGCCTGCATGCAGCGACAAAGACTCAGCACAGCCATGAAAAAAAAAAAAAAAAGCTGGAATCCTAACTCCCAGTACGTCACCATGCGGCCTTATTTGGAAATAGAGTCTTTGCAGATTTAAGCGGGTTAAGATGAGATCCTTAGGGAAGGTCTGAATCTAAAATGACTGGTGTCCATATAAGAAGGGGAAGTTTGGACACAACAGACAAGCATAGAGGGAAGACAGCATGAAGATGTAGAAGGAGGAAGCTGTGTGAAGATAGAGGCAGAGATTGGGGTGATGCAGTCATGAGCCAAGGACACCTGGAGCCCCCAGAAGCTAGACACTGCCCTAGCACCTTCAGAGGGAGCATGGCCCTGCCTGCACCTTTATTTCAGACTTCCGGCCTCCAGAACTGTCAGGGAAGAAATTCCTGTTGTTTAATGCTACACCGTTCGTGGTACTTTGCTACACAGCCCCAGGATACTGACCTAGCCAGTAAAAGCCAAATGCTCCTGAAGCAGCTGATCTTTCAGGTAGCCCTGCGCACTCCTCCCCCACTGGGAGAGTCAACCCCTCCTCTGGATAACACATCCAGCCGGGGTCCTGCCACAGACAAAGGAGTGGACTTCCAGAAATGCCCTTTCCTCCCACTTGCCATGCTGAAATCTGCCCATTTGATTCATCAGGGCATTTTTTAATGCAAGGCTTCATCACCATTTGAACTCTAACACCAAAAACAGACTACCAAGACAGCACAGGGAACTCTGCTCAATGTTATGTGACAGACCGAAGGGGAGTGGAGTTAGGGAGAGAATGGATACATGTATATGTATGGCTGAGTCCCTTCGCTGTTCACCTGAAAATATCAGAAAACATCACAACATTGTTAAACAGCTATACCCCAATACAAAATAAAATGTTCAAAAGGAAAAAAAAAAGATTACAAAGAGACCTGGTTATTTTTTCCATTTTCACCTCAGAAATCCTGTTTTTATCCTCGCTAAAAGGTGTGCCCAAATTCAGTGCTTTGCCTTTGTACATCTTCTATTGATTCCAAGCTCTTATTAAAAAATGTTATGCCTTTGGGAAACATTCCTGCCTTTTCTTGTGTTTTAAAACAGAAAATATGCTTGTTGCAAAAAGTATGTGAGATGAAAAACCAGAATCTCTCCCTAGTTTCTCTCCGACAGTTTGGTGTGGCTCTTTTCTGATATGTGTTTGTATCTCTGTGCACACTCGTACACATGTGCATTCACACACACACACACACACACAGAACTATCATTCATTCAATCAAATGTGTAGAGAGTTGATCCAAAGATTCCTGCTCTAGTAGGGTTTATCCTCTAGTGAGGGGACATTGCCAAGACATGATAAACACGATAAATAAGTTATATAGTACATCAGAGGGGGAAGAAGCGCAGGCATACCTTGGAGATACTGTGAGTTTGGTTCCCGACCACTGCAATAAAGCAAATATCACAATAAAGCAAGTCACATGAAATTTTTTGGTTTCCCAGTACACATGAAAGTTATATATACACTATACAGTAGCCTGTTCATATCTTGGGTTTTGTGGGTCATACGGTGTCCATCATTACTCAATTCTGCTGTTGTAGCTCAGGCACTATGGAAACTAAGCTATTTACAAAAACAAGCAATGGATCAGATTTGGCCTATAGGAAATAGGCCCCTGGTTTAAATAATAGCCTGGAGATGATTATAGTGTATTTCGAAACAGCAAAGCAATTTTTTTAAGCCCAAGTTTTCTGCATGTTGCCAGCCTTTAGTTAACTGAGTATAAGAAGACATCAAAATAATTATCCTGGAGAAGAGAATGGCAACCCACTCCAGTATCCTTGCCTGGGAAATCCCATGGACAGAGGAGCCTAGGGGACTCCAATCCACAGGGTTGCAAAGAGTCAGACATGACTTACAGACTAAACAACAACTATATATATGTTTAACTGAGTCACTTTACTGTACAGCAGAAATTAAAACAACATTGTAAATCAATTGTTATTTCAATTAAAAAAATACTTGTTCTTCTTCTCAAAAAAAAAAAAAAAAGTACTCTTTTGGCCTAAAAAGAGGGTTTCTCAAAGTACCCATAGTATCTGGTCTAATAATGAAAGTGAAAAGTATGAGTGTTAGTTGCTTAGTCATGTCTGACTCTTTGCAACCCCATGAACTGTAGCCCGCCAGGCTCCTCTGTTCATGGAATTCTCCAGGCAAGAATACTGGAGTAGGTAGCCATTACCTTCTCCAGGAGATCTTCCTGACTCAGGGATCGAACCCGGTCTCCTGAACTGCAGGCAGATTCTTTATCATTTGAGTCACCAGGGAAACCCTAATAGTAATTTGTAGCAATATTTGAAAATCTGCCAGTTTCCTTAATAAACAGAAGTAGATTTATATGTCTTATCTACATTTAAGTTGTTAAAATAGAAAACAAAATACTTGTTGTGTGCCTTCCATAAATGCATCCGGTAAATGGAGAAAGAAACTGGGATAAAAGCTGTTTTGAGTTATATTTGGAAAGGAAAAAATTTCTATTAATGCACTTGTTACTCAACTTTGATTGTGTAAATTTCAAAAAACAAACCTTACATCACCTTCAAGTTATGTAAAGGCCTTTTAATAAATTTCAGACGAACTTCAAAAATATGAATAAAAGCACTGAATGCCATTTATTTTAAAAATAAAGAGTGCAATAGCATGATGTCTAAAAAACAATGTACGTACCTTAACTTAAAAATAACTGATTGTTAAAAAAAGCTCACCATCATCTGAGCCTCCAGTGAGTTGTGGTAGTAACATCAAAGATCACAGATCCCCATAAGCAAATATAACAATGATGAAAAAGTGTGAAATATTGCAAGAATTACCAAAATATAACACGAAGCGGTTATATCTTGGTAGGACCTCCAGGGCTTCTCTGGTGGCTCAAACAGTAAAGAATCCACTTGCAATGTGGGAGACCTGAGTTCAATCCCTGGGTTGGGAAGATCCCCTGGAGGAGACCATGGCAACCCACTCCAGTACTTTGGCCTGGAGAAGCCCATGGACAGAGGAGCCTGGTGGGCTACAGCCCATGGGGTCACCAAGAGCGGGACACGACTGAGGGACTAAGCACACAACATGAAGTGAGCAAATGCTGTTGGAAAAATGGCTTCAACAGACTTGCTCAATGCAAAGTGGCCACAAACCTCCAATTTGTGAAAAATCTTGTGCAATATCGTCAAAGTACAATAAAATGAGGTGTTCCTGCACAGTTGTCTCTCCATATCCAAGGGGGATTGGTTTTAGGACCACTACGGGTACCAAAATCTGCAGATGCTCAAGTCCCTTATATAAAATGGTGTAGTACCGTAAGCCCTCTTTATTGGTGGGCCTCACATCCTCAGATACAAACAGCTGATCATATTGGGAAAAAGTAAAAACAACAATAACAACAACAAGGGGGAGGAGATCAAGGAATCAGAACAGCAATTGTGTCTCTTACTGAGTAGGCGGTGAGTTTTGCCATGGGAGTATCCAGGTGAAGTATGTTCCAGGTAGAGGGAACAGCCAGTGCGAAGACCTGGGGCAAGAGTGCTATGGCCAGACCAGGGGCCTTCAGGGGGTTTGGAGCAGAGGAGTGAGGACTATGCCATTTGCTTGCACCATGTGGTGTGACATCACCCAGAGTTGGCAGACTAAAGTCCCCAGGGCCAAATCTAGCCTTCAGCCTGTTTTTATAAATAAAGTTTTATTGGCACACAACCACTCTCTTTCATTTATATATTGTGTGTGGCCCCTTTCATTCAATTGCAGAGTCAAGGCGTTGTGAATTTCCTGTATTAAAGCCCTTTCTGTTAAAAGACCTCAAGGGACTTCTGTTTCCCGCCTTGACCCTGAGTGATACATTATGTTATGATGCATAATAAACTGTGATACACCCAAAGAACCAGAACACAATTTCCGCCACCCTCAAGGCTGAATAACATTCTCCCCCGTTGCAAAGATGTTCATGTCCTAATCCTCAGAACCTGTAAATATCAGGTTTATGGTGAAATGGACTTCCCAGGTGTGATTATGTTAAACATTTTCAGATGATGGTGAGATAATTCTGGATTCGCAGGTATGTCCTAAAGGTAATCACAGGCAAGTGTCCTTATCAGAGGGAAGCAGAGGGTAGTCTCACACAGAAATAGAAGATGTGACAAGCAAGAGTTGGGAGCGATCCAGGAACACAGGCAGCCTTAGAGGCTCAGAAAGTCAAGGACAAAGGTTCTCCCCTTGAGTCTTTCTAAGGACTCAGCCCTGCTCATACCTTGACTTAGCCTGAAGACACTGTTTTCAGATTTCCAGCCTCCAAGACTGTAAGAGAATAAGTATGTGTGATTTTAAGCCGCCAGACTGGTGGTAATTTGTTACAGCAGGCATAGGAAACAAATACAGACTATTTCGCAGGTTTTTCTTGCACTGAACCCTATGTCATGTATCTTTCCATGTCAACATACGTAGCTTTCCTTTGCTCTTTTTATCAACTTGCTGATATCGCATTGTGCGGAGGGGACCTTAATTACTTAAGCATTCTCCCTCCTGATGGCCCTTTAAGCTGTCTCCAAGGTTTCACTGTTGCCTGTCCAACTCCTGGAAGTTTCTTCACAGCGTGGTACTCGAGCCTTCATTAACTGCATTTGGTCTCGTTTCCTCTTTTTGATTGATTAAAAATGACTCATGTGTGTTCCTGATGAAAAGGGCCCTGGAGATTATCTGCCCCACCACCACCACCCCCGCCCCACACTCCACTCCCTCCATGACATTGGCCTGGGACCAGTTCCCAAACAGCTCACTCAGCAGATGTCTGATGATTTCAGAAAGGGAAAGGGTCACAGGTCACGTCCGTCAACTCTCTGCTGAGCCCCCTTAGGATCATGCCTGTGGCGTTGCCCATCAAAGCCAAGTTCAGAGCCTTGACCACACCACGACCACACGGGTTTCCATCTTTATCATCCCTTCCACAGTGGGCCAGCTCAACTTACAAACCAAACAAACATTTTCCTGTCAGCACCACGTTTGCCCCCGAAGAGCTAGAAGCTTCTGGCCTTTGGGTCCAGAGCTGACTTGGCCACGCGCCAGCAATTTGTGCAGTCACACGGCTGCCTCTGCATCTGCCTCCCAGAACTGCCTTGAGAGGCCCGGGAACACGAGGCCGTGGGGATCAACGTGCACAGATTTGGCGTCAGGGACGAACAGGGTGGGGGCGCAGATCTGTGGAGGTGCAAGGGGGGCCCCAGCAGTGACTGAGCCAAAGCAATTTGCAATGATTCTGCAATTCTAAAGCAGGGCAGGACATGTCTTCAAGAATTCTGAAGATATTTTATGCAAAATGACTTGTCAAATTACATGATGACCTTCGAATTTGTTGTTGTTCAGTCGCTAAGTCGTGTCTGACTCTTTTCAACCCCACGAACTGTAGCACCCCTGCCTTTCCTGTCCTTCACTATCTCCCAGAGCTTGCTCAAACTCATGTCCATTGAGTCAGTGATGCCATCCAACCATCTCATCCTCTGTCGCCCTCTTCTCTTTCTGCCTTCAATCTTTCCCAGCCTCAGGGTCGTTTATGTGCTATCCTTTTTAATTGCCAGTGATCAAATCACCAGAGGGAAGTCACACAGGGGAAAAGTGATTTGGGGCACATCCTGATCTTTGTTCGCAAGCTCTTTCCTGTGACGCTTTTCCACCTCCCACCCCCCACGGCCCTCAGAAATGTCTCTGCATCTCCTGTCTTCCTACATCTCCTTCGACAGCAAGGCATCCAGGTGACACCTGAGACCAAAGACCCTATTTCCAAAGAAGATCGTGTTCACGGGTTCCAGGGCAAGAATTAGGACTAGGATATAATTTTTGGCCGGAGGACACACTTCAACTCACTCACAGTGGCCAAGCTCTTTTTCCCTCCGATTTTCACAGCACTTACTATTTATTTACTTGACTGCATCGGGTCTTAGTTTAGGCATGCAGGATCTTTGCTGTGTCATGTGGGGTTTAGTTGCAGCATGTGGGCATGTGGAATCTTAGTTCCCCCACCAGGGGCTGAACCCCCGCCCCCTGCATTGTAAGGTGGATTCTTAATCACTGGACCACCAGAGAAGTCCCAGCACTTACTTTTTTTTACTGATGAAATTTTCATAACAGCAAATTAATCTCAATATTATAAAACAGATCCTTTATGGTTTCATGGTAAAAAAGAGATTTTTCTCTTAGAGATTTGTGTCTTGATGGAAGCAGTATAAATTTAAGTTAGGAACTGAGTTATGCTATTATAGTATAGTGAATGATCATCAGCTGACTTAAGCTACAATATGAAATGCAAAGTTTAGTCCATGTACTAATACCAGTCGAAGATTATTAAAAAAATTAGGAGGCTCACAGATTAGTACATCCAACTGAAAAATAGCTCCTTGTTTATCTTTCTTTTCTTTTTGATGAGAACAAAAGAGTCAAGTTCTTTGCCTGTGCCCAGACTCAAGGTTGCCACCCTGGGAAATCCTTCCAAGTACGTGCTTAGTCACTCAGTCGTGTCCGACTCTTTGCGACCCCATGGACTGTAGCCCGCAAGGCTCCTCTGTCCATGGGAGTTCCCAGGCAAGAAGAATGGAGTGGGCTGCCATTTCCTTCTCCCTTGTGAGTACAGGGGGTTGCACGCTTCCACACTCCCAGGGAGAGATTGGCCATGAAAGGCTGCTGCGAACAGCCTTCCAAGCTGAGCGTGTGAGCAGGGGGCTGAAGAGAGGCATGTTGCTAAGGGGAGTGGGGGGAGGAGGGTGGTGGGATCCTGGTTTTGACACTGGGCTGCCGGGGTCCCCCGGATATGGCCTCCTCATCTGAGGACTGGGGATAACATTCGACCTCGCTCAAAGTGGTTATGAGAAGAAAGAAAAATGACGTGATTCATACCCGGTACGTGAGGTTCAACCACAGTCACAAAGGCCTCCCATTGTTATTATTATTTAGGCAGGTTTTAGTATTTATTTATTGGCTGCACCATACTGCAAATGGGATCTTAGTTCCCTGACCAGAGATTGAACCCCATGCTTCCTACAGAGGAAGGGTGGTGTCTTAACCACTGGACTGCCAGGGAAGTTCAAACCGTTATTATTATTAATGCTGTTATTGATGGTGGTGGTCTTTTTTTATGTCAGAGACTTTGTGGGGCTCCTTGGGGTCCTCAGCATAACCATGGTTGGCTTACTCCACCAACTTGGATAGGCTCTGAAGGGTACCTCGGAAAGGAATCTTGATAACATGATGCTGAGTGAGAGAAGCCAGGCCCCAGAGCCCATGAGTTGCATGATTCCATTTACACGAAATATTCAGAGCAGGCAAGTCTATAGAGACAACAGATTAGTGGTTGCCAGGGGCTGTGGCGGGATTGGAGAGTGAATGACAGGGACAAGGGTCTCCTTTTGAGATGATGGAGATGTCCTGAAAGTAGATTAAGGTGATGATTGCATAACTCTGTAAAATATAAAAACCCATTGAATTGTACATTTGGAATAAGTGAACTTCCTCTTTGAAAAATTTTTATTACAAGGACCTACTCTATAGCACATGGAACTCTGCTCAATGTCATATGGCAACCTGGATGGGAGGGGACCTTGGGGGAAAATGGATGCATGTATATGTATGGCTGAGTCCCTTTGCCATTTGCCTGAAACTGTCACAACATTGTTTGTTAATCAGCTGTACCCCAATACAAGCTTGAAAGTTTAAAAAATAAATAGATAACCAACAAGGACCTACTGTATAGCACAAGGAACTCTGCTCAATGTTATGTGGCAGTCTGGATGGGAGGAGATTTGGGGGAGAATGGATACATGTGTAGAGATGGCTGAGTCCCTTTGCTGTCCACCTGAAACTATCACAACATTGTTAGTTGGCTATGTGTGTGTGCTTAGTCATGTCTGACTCTTTGCGACCCTATGGACTATACAGTCCATGGAATTCTCCAGGCCAGAATACTGGAATGGGTAGCTGTTCCCTTCTCCAGGGGATCTTCCCAACCCAGGGATCGAATCCAGGTCTCCTGCATTGCAGGCGTATTCTTTACCAGCTGAGCCACAAGGGAAGCCCATTAATTGGATATACTCCAATACAAAATAAAAAGTTTAATTAAAAATGTTTATTTTTGTTGAAGTTTAGTAGATTCACAATGTTGTGTTAGGTGTACAGAAAAGTGACTCAGTTTTACATACACACATGTATCTTTTTCTTTTTTTTTTCAGATTCTTTCCTTTTATAGGTTATTATAAAATATTGAGTATACTTCCCTGTACTACACAGTATGTACTTGTTGGTTATTTATTTTATGTATAGTAGTGCGTGTATGTTCGGAGAAGGCAATGGCACCCCAATCCAGTACTCTTGCCTGGAAAATCCCATGGACGGAGGAGCCTGGTAGGCTGCAGTCCATGGGGTCACTACAAGTCAGACACGACTGAGCGACTTCCCTTTCACTTTTCACTTTCATGCATTGGAGAAGGAAATGGCATCCCACTCCAGTGTTCTTACCTGGAGAATCCCAGGGACGGCGGAGCCTGGTGGGCTGCCGTCTACGGGGTTGCACAGAGTTGGACACGACTGAAGCGACTTAGCAGCAGCAGCAGCAGCAGAAGCAGTGTGTATATGTTAATTCCAAACTCCCTCTTCCCTTTCCCCTTTAGTAACTATAGGTTTGTTTTCTATGTCTGTGAATCTACTGTACTTGTTTTGTACATCAGTTCATTTGTATCATTTTTTAACTTTTTATTTATTGATTTTCGGGTCTTCCTTGCTGCTGGCAGTCTTTCTCTAGTTGTGATGAGAGTGGGCTGCTCTTCATTGTGGTGCTTGGGCTTCTCACTGCGGGGGCTTCTCTGGTTGTGGAGCATGGACTCTAGGTGCTCAGGCTTCAGTTATTGCTGCTTTCGGGCTCTAGGGCACAGGCTCAGAAGCTGTGGCGCAAGGGCTTAGTTACCCTGTGGCATGTGAAATCTTTCTGGACCAGGGATCAAATCCATGTCCCCTGCATTGGCAGGTGGGTTCTACATCAATAGACCACCAGGGAAGTCCTGTATCATTTTTAAAAGATTCCACATGTAAGCAATATCGTATGATATTTGTCTTTGCCTGACGTCATTTAGTATGATAATCTCTAGATTCATCCATATTGTGGCAAATGACATTGTTTCATTATTTTCTATGGCTGAGTTATACTCCATTGCATAACTAAACCATATCTTCTTTATCCATTCATCAGTTGATGGACATTTCGGTTGCTTCCATGTCTTGGCTATTGGAAATAATGCTGCTATGAACATTGGAGTCCATGTATCTTTTCAAATTACGGTTTTCTACAGACATGTGCCAAGGAATGGGATTGCTAGATCGCACAGTAGCTCTATTTTTAGTTTTTTAAGGAACCTCATACTGTTCTCCATAATGGGTGCACCAATTTACATTCCTACCAATAGTGTAGAGTGTTCCTTTTCCTCTACAGCATCTCCAGCATTTATTATTTGTAGGTTTTGTGAAGATGTCCATTCTGATCAGTGTGAGGTGATAACTCACTGTGGTTTTGATTTGTATTTCTATAATAATTAGCAATGTCAAGCATCTTTTCATGTGCCTTTTGGCCATCTGTATGTCTTTTTTGGAGAAATGTATGTTTAGATCTCCTGCCCATTTTCTGATTGGTTTGTATGAAAAAGGAAAAAGATATGACACTGAACAATGGACTCCCCAGGTCAGTAGATGCCCAATATGCTACTGGAGAAGAGGAGAAATAGCTCCAGAAAGAATGAAGAGGCTGAGCCAAAGTGAAAACAATACCCAGTTGTGGGAGTGACGGGTGATGGAAGTAAAGTCCAGTGTTGTCAAGAACAATATTTCATAGGAACCTGGAATATTAGGTCCACGAATCAAGGTAAAATGGAAGTGGTCACACAGGAGATGGCAAGAATGAACGTCAGCATTTTAGGAATCAGTGAACTAAAATGGACTGGAATGGGTGAATTTAATTCAGATAACCATTATATCTACTACTGCAGATATCCCTTAGAAGAAATCCCTTAGAATCCCTTAGAAGAAATGGTGTAGCTCTTATAGTCAACAAAGGAGTCTGAAATGCAGTACTTGGGTGCAATCTCAAAAATGACAGAATGATCTCTGTTCATTTCCAAGGCAAACCATTCAATATCACAGTAATCTAAGTCTATGCCCCAACCACTAATGTCAAAGAAGCTGAAGATGAACGGTTCTATGAAGACCTACAAGACCTAGAACTAACATCAAAAAAGATGTCCTTTTCATCATAGGGGACTGGAATGCAAAAGTAGGAAGTCGAGATCCCTGGAGTAACAGGAAGTTTGGCCTTGGAGTACAAAATGAATCAAGGCAAAGGCCAACAGAGTTTTGCCAAGAGAATGCACTGCTCATAGCACACACCCTCTTCCAACAACACAAGACACGACTCTAAACATGGAAATCACCAGATGGTCAATACCGAAATCAGATTGATTATATGCTTTGCAGCCAAAGATGGAGAAGCTCTATACAGTCAGCAAAAAAAAAAAAAAAAGACCAGGAGCTGACTGTGGCTCAGATCATGAACTCCTTATTGCCAAATTCAGACTTAAACTGAAGAAATAGGGAAAGCCACTAGACCATTCAGGTATGACCTAAATCAAATCCCTTATGAATATCCAGTGGAAGTGACAAATAGATTCAAGGGATTAGATCTGATAGACAGAGTGCCTGAAGAACAATGGATGGAGGTTCATGACATTGTACAGGTGGCAGTGATCAAAATCATCCCCAAGAAAAAGAAATGCAAAAAGGCAAAATCGTTGTCTGAGGAGGCCTTACAAATAGCTGAGAAAAGAAGAAAAGTGAAAGGCAAAGGAGAAAAGGAAAGATATACCCATGTGAATGCAGAGTTCCAAAGAAGAGCAAGGAAGAAAAGAAAGCCTTCCTCAGTGATCAGTGCAGAGAAATAGAGGAATACAATAGAATGGGAAAGACTAGAGATCTCTTCAAGAAAGTTAGAGATAAGAAGGGAACATTTCATGCAAAGATGGGCTCAATAAAGGACAGAAATGAGATGGACCTAACAGAAGCAGAAGATATTAAGAAGAGGTGGCAAGAATACACAGAAGAACTGTACAAAAAAGATCTTCACGACCCAGATAATGATGGTGGTGTGATCACTCAACTAGAGCCAGACATCCTAAAGTGCGAAGTCAAGTGGGCCTTAGGAAGCATCACTATGAACAAAGCTAGTGGAGGTGACAGAATTCCAGCTGAGCTATTTCAAATCCTAAAAGATGATGCTGTTAAAGTGCTGCACTCAATATGCCAGCAAATTTGGATAACTCAGCATTGGCTGCAGGACTGGAAAAGGTCAGTTTTCACTCCAATCCCAAAGAAAGGCAATGCCAAAGAATGCTCAAACTACTGCACAATTGCACTCATCCCACACGCTAGCAAAGTGATGCTCAAAATTCTCCAAGCTAGGCTTCAACAGTATATGAACTGAGAACTTCCAGATGTTCAAGCTGGATTTAAAAAAGGCAGATGAGCCAGAGATCAAATTGCCAACATCCGCTGGATCATCGAAAAAGCAGGAGAGCTCCAGAGAAACATCTACTTCTGCTTCACTGACTACGCTAAAGCCTTTGATGGACAGGGAAACCTGGCGTGCTGCAGTCCATGGGGTCACAAAGAGTCAGAGATGGCTGAGCAACTGAATTGAACTGATGAGCTCTTTGTGTATTTTGAAGATCAATCCCTTGTTGGTCACATCGTTTGCAAATATTTTCTCTCACTCTATAGGTTGTCTTTTCATTTTGTTTATGGTTTCCTTTGCTGTGCAAAAATGTTTAAGTTTAATTAGGTCCCCTTTGTTTATGTTTGTTTTCATTTCCATTACTCTAGGAGATGGGCCCAAAAAGATCTTGCTGCAGTTGTGTGGATTTGACTGTGTGGATCACAACAAACTGTGGAAAATTCTTCAAGAGATGGGAATACAAGACCATCTGACCTGCCTCCTGAGAAATCTGTATGCAGGTCAAGAAGCAACAGTTAGAACCGGATGTGAAACAATGGACTAGTTCCAAATTGGGAAAGGAGTACGTCAAGGCTGTATATTGTCACCCTGCTTATTTAACTCATATGTAGAGTACATCATGCAAAATGCCAGGCTGGATGAAGCACAAGTTGGAATCAAGACTGCTGGGAGAAATATCAATAACCTCAGATATGCAGATGACATCACCTTTATGGAAGAAAGTGAAGAGAAACTAAAGAGCCTCTTGATGAAGGTGAAAGAAGAGAGTGAAAAAGCTGGCTTAAAACTCAACATTCAAAAAATGAAGATCATGGCATTCCGGTCCCTTCACTTCATGGCAAATAGATGGGGAAACAAGGGAAACAGTGACAGACTTTATTTCTTGGGCTCCAAAATCACTGCAGATGGTGACTGCAGCCATGAAATTAAAAGACGCTTGCTCCTTGGAAGTAAAGCTATGACAAACCTAGACAGTGTATTAAAAAGCAGAAACATTGCTTTGCCGACAAAGGGCCCTATAGTCAAAGCTATGGTTTTTCCAGTAGTCATGTATGGACATGAGAGTTGGACCATAAAGAAAGCTGAGTACTGAAGAAATGATGCTTTTGAACTGTGGTTTTGGAGAAGATGCTTGAGAGTTTGGACTCCAAGGAGATCAAACCAGTCAATCCTAAAGGAAATCAGTCCTGAATATTCACTGGAAGGACTGATGCTGAAGCTGAAGCCCCAATACTTTGGCCAGCTGAGGCAAGGAGCTGACTCATTGTAAAAGACCCTGATGCTGGGAAAGACTGAAGGCAAGAGGAAAAGGGGACAACAGAGGATGAGATGGTGGGATGGCATCGCCAACTCGATGGACATGAGTTTGAGCAAGCTCTGGGAGTTGGTGATGGACAGGGAGGCCTGGTGTGCTGCAGTCCACGGGGTCTCAAAGAGTCAGAGTTGACTGAGCGACTGAACTGAACTGATGAGCTGTTTGTGTAGTTTGAAGATCAATCCTTTGTTGGTCGCATCATTTGCAAACATTTTCTCTCATTCTGTTGGTTGTCTTTTCATTTTGTTTATGGATTCCTTTGTTGTGCAAAAGCTTTTAAGTTTAATTAGGTCCGCTTTGTTTATGTTTGTTTTCATTTCCATTACTCTAGGAGACAGGCCCAAAAAGATCTTGCTGCAATCTATGTCAAACAGTGTTGTGCCTATATTTTCCTCTAGGAGTTTTGTAGTATCTGGTCTTACATTTAGGTCTTTAATCCATTTCGAGTTTGTTTTTATGTTAGAGAATGTTCTAATTTCATTATTTTAATGTAGCTCTCCTGTTGGGTGAACTTTCTAGGATGTGAATTATATTTCTATATAGAGGTAGCATCATCATCAAAAGCATCAAATGATGTTTTGAACTGTGGTGTTGGAGAAGACTCTTGAGAGTCCCTTGGACTGCAAGGAGATCCAACCAGTCCATCCTAAAGGAGATCAGTCCTGGGTGTTCATTGGAAGGACTGATGTTGAAGCTGAAACTCCAATACTTTGGCCACCTCATGCAAAGCGTTGACTCATTGGAAAAGACCCTGATGCTGGGAAGGATTGGGGGCATGAGGAGGAGGGGATGACAGAGGATGAGATGGTTGGATGGCATCACCGACTCAATGGACATGGGTTTGGGTGAACTCCGGGAGTTGGTGATGGACAGGGAGGCCTGGCGTGCTGCGATTCATGGGGTCGCAAAGAGTCGGACACGACTGAACGACTGAACTGAACTGAACTGATAGAGGTAGCAGGGCCTTCCCAGGGTGGTAAAGAACTAGTGGTAAAGAACTTGCCTGCCAATGCAGGAGACGTAAGAGAAGTGAATTCGATCCCCGGATTGGGAAGATCCCCTGGTGGAGGGCATGGCAACCCACTCCAGTTTTCTTGCCCAGAGAATCTTGTGGACAGAGAAGCCTGGCAAGCTACAGTCCTTGGGGTCGCAAAGAGTCAGACACAACTGAAGTGACTTAGGACGCATGCACATAGAGGCAGCAGCAGGGTGAGGCCTAACCCTGTAGCTGAAACCCACTGGCGACGAGGCGGGTGAGGCAGGACCAGCTGCAGGAGGCAAGCCTGAGCCATCTGGCTCACAGGGCAGTGGGAGGCTGAGTGTTCAGGGTCGGGTGGGCCATGGGCTTCGGGAGCCAGGATGCTGAGGGAGCCTCAGAAGGTTTCCACGAAAGAGCAATGAACTGTTTCCTGCAAAGCAGCCCTCTTGGGAGCTGGTCCATCCTGCTCCCAGGCTGTCTGTGTCAAACCTGGGAAGCCTCCCAACGCGCCACGGGAAGAGGTGTCCTCTTCAGACCATGGACTACACGCTGGGCTTGGGCTGGCTTTACATCTGGGTTTTGGTCCCCATTGGTGCCCTGGGATGTGAGCTCTGCTCTCCGAGGTTCTGGAACTCACCTGTCAAAACAGATCTTCCTAAATATTGTGAGCTGCTGAAGGTTGGATTAACCTGGTGCATCTTTGAACACTTGGCTCTCTGGCCTGATAAGTGGGGTCCACAGTACTTGATGAGAGAAGGGAAGATGGGAAGGAGTAGTTGCCTTACCTAGGGACTGTCTGCACATATTCACCTCATCTGGGACTGTCTAACCTCACTTAGGGACTGTCTACCCCTGCCCATCTCACCTGGGGGCTGTCTACACCTGCCCACCTCACCTGGAGGCTGTCTACACCTCCTCACCCCACCTGGGGACTGTCTACCCCTGTCCACCTCACCTGGGGAACTGTCTATTCTGTCCACCTCACCTGGGGAACTGTCTACTCTGTCCACCTCACCTGGGGAACTATCTCTTCTGTCCACCTCACCTGGGGAACTGTCTACTCTGTCTACCTCACCTGGGGGCTGTCTACACCTCCCCACCTCACCTGGGGGCTGCCCCATCTACCTCATCTGGAAGCTGTCTGTACTTGCCCACTTCAGCCAAGGGGCTGTGTCTCTGTCCCCCCAACTGGGGATTGCGTCAGAGGTGCTGTTGGCCCAGGGGCTATCTCAGGCTCTGCCCCCTACGGACTTAGTCTCCTGCACAGCAGGGTGAGTCCACCCACAGAGGAGTGGGTACTTGGAACTGCTGGTGGCCTGGTGACTCGTAGTTCCTTCCTGGCCCAGGGTGTGTCCAGAACTTTCCTGGCACTGAGCTGGCATCTTCCCCAGGACAGAAACAGCCTGACTGGCAGGGCCAGGGCATTCACAGTGGCACTTTTATTTCCAGCCTGTTTGCCCAGAAGGGAGAACCAGCCAGGATGCCCATGTGGGGCTGAATAGTCTGGCCTTCAGTTTTCTTCTCCATCAAACTTCAGAGCAGGGATGCCATCTGAGGCGGGTTCCCGCTCTCACTTCTCAGGAGCTCTCAAGAGTGACTGATTAAGACCAGGTTAAAGTCCAGGGGACAGAAAAAGGTGCCGACCACCTAGATGCCAGTGCCTAGAGGAGTTTGACCCTGGGCCATGCCGAGGGCTCTGGTGCTGGTAAGAAGGGCTGCAGGTGGTACCTTCAACTCCTCCCAGGACAGAAGTAGTGCTCCTGCATGGCGGTCTTCCTGAAGATGTATAGCCCTGGGTGATGTAAATGGGTCTAGACAGCCCCCAGGTCAGGTGGGCAGATGCACACAGCACATGTTACGGGGACTCATTCGGAGGCATAGTCACCTGGTTGGGAGAATCCCCCAGGAGGGGCTTAGCAACTTTATTGCTGATCCTGTTCATGACGCCAGTTGTCTTGATGGTCACACTATTCGCTGAACCCAGGGTAGGCAAGGCACAAGCTAAGAGGCTGGAAGGAGACTTGAGGAGCCGTAGAAACTGCAGACATGGCATGGCAGCCATAACACAGCCTCTCTCCTGGCTGACGCAGCAGCTGCCACATAACCATGGTGGTGGTGGTTTAGTCGCTAAGTTGTGTCCGACTCTTGCCATCCCATGGACTGTAGCCCGCCAGGCTCCTCTGTCCATGGGATTCTCCAGGCAAGGATACTAGAGTGGGTTGCCATTTCCTTCTCCAGGGAATCTTCCCAACCTAGGAATCGAACCCGGGTCAGCGTAACCATAATGTAGCTACAATGTAGCCATAACATAACCTCATATAACATAGCCCGATGTTGCTCCAGTGCAGCCCCAGTGCAGCAGCAGCCAGGGCTTTCATGATGAAGTTCATACAGGCATACCACACAAAGTAGCTCGTGACCAAGCGAGTACCTTTTGCCACGTGCGTGCGTGCAGTGCTGTAAGTGATCTCAGCCACGACATTATCATGCAAAGTCATTGTTTACAAAACAGGGGGCAAGAGTGTGTGAGAGTGTGGGGCGAGAGAGCCTGACTGATGCCATCTTGTTAATGAACCCACAACAATGCTAAAGCACCTGGACAGTACCTGAAAGTTGAGAAGGAGCCGCAGGGGTACAGACAGTAAGTACATCAGTATGCACCCTGCCACAGGTGACCTGCAAGGGGATGCCAGGGGTCTACCCCAGTGACAATGTGGCTGTGTTCAGGCCCCAAGGGAGATAGTCTAGCATCTGATGATGATGAAGGGTGTGTCTTTTGCTCTGAAGAAGAAAACCCAGCAAACTGGGGTTTCCAGGAAATGATTCTGGGGACATCCAACCAGACGTTCCTGCTGTCAAGTCTGGAGCAGTGAGGCAGCAACGGGTGCTCAGAAGTGCAGGTGACATCCCTGCAGGCCCTCAAGGCCACGTGGATTCTGCCACAGCTGACCTGAGAACTGATGGGCCAGATGTGGCCTGCCTGGGGACTGCCTGCCCATCACCGCCCTCCCAGCTCCGGGAAGATGGGATGGACCCTGTTGGGCCAGGAGAGGAGCCTGGTTTGATTTCTGGGTCCCTCCACCCCAAGATGGCAACTGGACATGTCCCCTCACCATTTCCTCATGCTACTTGGAGTGGGCAGGAGCTCCTTCCTGTCGACAGGACCGTGTATGACATTTCTGTGCTCAGAGGAGCATCTGGGACAGCTGGATTTTCCCAAACCCAAAGTGGACGGAGTCCAAATGTACACTGCAGACCCCTTTGTCCTGCTAGCTCTGAGATGCTTCTGCTTCCTTGCAAAGTCTTGGCCTTGCATCCCATTCTCCTGCATCTCCATTTTTAATGTATTTTCAATTTTTATTTTTAACTGTGACTGTGCAGCACGTGGGCTCTTAGTTCCCTGACCAGGAATCAAACCCACGCCACCTGTAGTAGAAGTGTGGTAGAAGTGTAGAGTCTTAACTATCGGACCACCAGAGAACTGTTACATGTTTTAAAAATGTAACAGAACATAGCTAACATTTTCTAATAACTAAACAGATTATAACCTTTAAAAATTATATGAAAATAATTTTAAAAACATAAGCAGAAAATGAAACAGCAACAAATAAAATTATGTGCATTCTAAACATCTAAAAAAGTATGCTTCTATTTTTATAAGCAGATTGATTGTGGTATACCTGACACACTGCACGTATATGAAGTATTTAGCTATTTTTGTTTAAATTAGCGATTTAAAATTTTAATTAAGTTTTTTGCTGCACTGGATCTTTGTTGCTTTGAGGACTTTTCTCTAGCTGCAGTGAGTGGGGGCTACTCTTTGTTGTGGTGCATGGGCTTCTCACTGCAGCAGCTTCTCTTGTTGCAGAGCGCGGGCTCTAGGGCATGCGGGCTCAGTAGCTGCGGCTCCCAGGCTCTAGAACACAGGCTCAGTAGTTGTGGTGCATGGACTCAGTTGCCCCACAGCGAGTGGGATCTTACTGGACCAAATTATGATCATATCGTGTCTCCTGCATTGGCAGGCAGATTCTTTACCACTGGACAACCAGGGAAGCCCTTAACTAGCCAAGTTTTGATATATATACCTGCCCGTGGAACTATAACCACAGTCAAGATAGTGAACACAACCATTACCCCCTCAAAGTCCCTCAGGACCTAAAAGAAAACTCCTGTTTTCTGCCCTCTACTCACACAGCACTTCTGACACCAAACATATGGGTTTTCCACACTAACAATTCCTTTTCTTTCACTATTATTGTTTAAGAAGTGAGCTGTGTTTTTATTTATTGTATTTTTATTGAAGTATAGTTGATTTACAATGTTGTGTTAATTGCTACTGTACAGCTAAGTTATTCAGTTAAACATGTGTGTGTGCTCCCTCAGCTGTGTCTGACTCTTTGTGACCCTCTGGGCTGTAGCCCACCAGGATCCTCTGTCCATGGGATTTTTCAGGCAAGAATACTGGAATGGATTGCCATTTCCTTCTCCAGGGGATCTTCCCAATGAAGGGATCGAACCTGTGTCTCCTGCAGGCAGATTCTTTACTGCTGAGCCAGCAGGGAACATACGCACATTTTAAAACATTCTTTTCCATTATGGTTTATCATAGGATATTGAACATGGTTCCCTGTGCTGTAGAGTAGGATTTTATTGTTTATCCATCTTATAAATGCAAGTTTACATCCGGGACCTCCCTGGTGGTCCAGTGGCTAAGACATCATGCTTCTAATTCAGGGGGCCCAGAATCGATCTCTGATTGGGGAGCTAGATCCCACATGCTGCAACTGGAAAAAATAAAAGAAGACCTTACATGCCACAGCTGAGACCTGGCGCAGCCAAATAAATAAATACATGTTTTTAAAAAGTTTACATCTGCTAACCTCAACCTCCTGTTCCACACCACCCCCAACCCCCTTCCCCTTGGCCACCACCAGTCCGTCCTCGGTATGATTCAACAGTAACTCCCCAGAGTTAGTGTAAACCCCACAGTGCAGCACTCAGTCCCACAAGACTGTCCCCACTTTCCATGCCAGGGCCAAGGCCAGGCCTCCAGGACTTCTGAAAGACCAGTTATACACCATGGGTGTCAAAGATCCCTTTCTTGGCTTCTACAATTTGCTAGAATGGCTCATAGAACTCAGGAAAGAACATTCCTTGTTGTTACTGGTTTTTTTTGTTTGTTTGTTTGTTTGTTTTTAATAAAGTATAGGACTCAGGGACAGACAGACAGAGGAGATGCACAGGGCAAGTTTTGTAGGAAGGTGCATGGAGCTTCCATGCTCTCTCCAGACATGTCACCCTTCCAGCACCTCCACGTGTTCACCAACCCAGGAGCTCTCTGAGCCCTGCCCTCCTGGGTTTCCATGGAGGCTTCATGACACAGGCACGATTGACTAATCGTTGGTTTTTAGTGATTCAGTATCAATCTCCAGTCCTGCTCTCCCTGGAGATCAAAGGGCGTGGAACTGAAAGATCCAACTCTCTAATCACGTGGTTCATTTTCCGGGCAACCAGCCCTCATCCTCAGGTGCTTTCCAGAAGTCATCTCAGTACCTGAAATGCAGGTGTGATTGAAAAGGCATTATTTTAGGATTTCCCTAGTGGTCCAGTGGATCAGGATCCACCTGCCAATGCAGGGGACATGGGTTCAAGTCCTGGTCCGGAGAGATTCCACATGCCGCAGAGCAATTAAGCCCATATGCCACAACTACTGAGCAGGGAACAGCTAAGCCTGAGCACCACAACTGCTGAGCCTGTGCTCCAGAGCCGAGAGCCGTAACTACTGAGCCCACGCACCGCAACTACTGAAGCCTGGAGCCTGTGCTCCGCAGCGAGAGAAGCCCTCGCAGTGAGAAGCAAAGCTCCCCACCCCCACAACTAGAGAAAGCCTGGTGTTCAGCAGGGAAGACTCAGCACAGCCATAAATATATAAACAGAATTTTTAAAAATCTGACGATATCCTTTTTTAAAGAAAAGGGTATAAACAATAAAAGACACTTCTCTATCTCAAAAACGGGACTGAAACCAAATATTTTAACAAAATATGCTCCTGTTGCTCTTATCACTTAGGAAATAAGAGCGGTTTTAGGAGCTGTGTTCCCGAAACTGGGGATGAAGAACAGATATATATTTCTTGTTACATTATAATAACTAGAAAATAACAGAACACTTCCTAATCCCTCCTGGCTGTCCCTCCCCTTCTTTCTCAAGCAGCCACTTTGAGTCACTGTAGTTTGCATTTTCTAAAATTTTCTATAAGTGGAACTTTATAGTATGTAGTCTTTGTCTTTCAATCAGCATTATTATTCTGAGATTTGTCCGTGTCATTGCATGTGTCAGTATATCTTTCCTTTTCATTGCCTCAGGTATTGTGCTCCACTGGGTGAACATGATTCCTTTCTATCAAGTGCTTTCTACATGCCAGACAAGGTCCCAGTGAGTTGAATCTGCAAATTGAGTTTTAATCCCCAAATTGGTCTGAAAGGAAGTGTTGTGATCTCCACTTGACAGCCGAGATAATTAAAAGACTCAGCTTCTCACAGGTTACACAGCTGGTAAATGCAAGAGTCAGAATTTGAACTTACGTTTGGCTCCAAAATTCACTTGCTCCACTGGACGTCTGCTCTGTGCATAATAAGAATAGAAAGAGTTTTATTTGAGCCAGACTAAGGACTAGTCCAGAAGTCATCTTTCCAGATTACTCTGAGAAGCTGCTCCAGAGAAGCAGGGTTTTCAGCACAGTTTTTATATTTTGAAAGAACAAAAAACATTAAACAATTCAGGGTGACATTTCTTTCATGGCTCAAAATAAAGAACAGACTAGCATGTACACAGCGAGGTGGCATGGCCTGGCACCTGGGAAGGGAGTCTTATCATCAGAGGAGGACTAGCATTGTCATTCCAGGAGAAGGGGCATTTAATCTTTATTTTCTATCATGGACATTCTTTACTTCTGGTCAACGTGGCCTTTCCTTAAATAAATAAAGCAGATGTACAATGTATTTGAGCTTCCCATGTGACACTAGTGGTAAAGAATCTGCCTGCCAATGCAGGAGATGAAGGAGATGAGCGTTCAGTCCCTGGGTGGGGAAGGTCCCTTGGAGGAGAAAATGGCACTCCACTCCAGTATTCTTGTCTGGAGAATCCCACGGACAGAGGAGCCTGGCGGGCTACAGTCCATGGGGTCACAAAGAGTCAGACACGACTGAGCAACTGAGCACACACACAATATATCTATGAGAGGCCATGAACGGGCTAGTTTAGTTAGCATAAAATTCAAGTTAACTTATGCGTAAGGCAGAATGACTTCACTATATATCAATATGTGAATTTTTTATTTTTTAAAATCAAGACCCTCTGGAATCCTGGCCACGCTGATTGTTCTGGGTTCCTCAGCAGCAACATGCATTTTTTTTTCTTTTTCATTCTCTTTTTTTCTCTTTTTCTTTCTCTTCTCTGTTTTTTAAAAAAAACATTTATGTGGCTGCATCGGGTCTTGTTTGCAGCATGCGACATCTTCCTTGCGTCATATGGGATTTTTCATTGTGGTACAGAGACCAGAGTACCACAGTCGTTGTGTCGAGTGGGCTTAGTTGCTGCACAGAATGTGAGCTCTTAGTTCCCGGACCAAGGTTTGAACTCGCATCCCCTGCATTGCAGGGCAGATTTTTTTTTTTATTTGATAGCTCAGTTGGTAAAGAATCCGCCTGCAATGCAGGAGACCCTGGTTTGATTCCTTGGTCGGGAAGATCCACTGGAGAAGGGATAGGCTACCCACTCCAGTATTCTTGGGCTTCCCTGGTGGCTCAGCTGGTAAAGAATCTGCTTGCAATGTGGGAGGCCTGGGTTTAGTCCTTGGGTTGGGAAGATCCCCTGGAGAAGGAAAAGGCTACTGACTCTAGTATTCTGGCCTGGAGAATTTCATGGGGTTGCAAAGAGCAGGACATGACTGAGTGACTTTCACTTTTTTTTTTCAAAAAATTATTTTTTCAAAATAATTTCTAATCAGACACTTCTGTTTTGCATGTACTCTTAAGATATACTTTTCCTGCTTTTCATTCTTTATTAAAAGATACCCACAGGAAATAAAATCTCTGAACTGCCTTTTCAGAATACTGTGGGGTGGATTCTTAACCACTGGACCACCAGGGAAGTCCCTTCTCTTTTCTTTTATGGAGATGAGATTCACACATACCATAAAGGTAACCATTTTAAAGGGGAACAATTCAGTTTCATTTAGTATATTCAAGCTGTTGTACAATTCTCACCTCTGTCTGGTTCTAGAACATTTTTTCACTACCCCGCCCCTGTACCCATTAGCAGTAACTTCCCTTGAATCCTGAAAGCAGCCAGCAATCAAATTTCCAGCGCGACTCCCTCCCCAGGGCATCTGTCCCTGTTGCCAAGGTCAAGGTGTGTCTGCCTGCCTCACTCCCCCTCACCCCCGCCCTGGCAGGGTGCCCAGCGGGTGTGGGTGGGAAAAGGTGCCCAGGCTCTGTGAGTGGAGGTCCCCCACCCCCTGCCCGATGCATGACCGGAGCTAGAGAGGAAATCCCTTCTCCTGCCCTGGGGTTTCCACTTCCTAAGGGTCTCCTGTGTCTGCAGAGCCCTGCTGGCCCAGAGCCAGCTCTCCTGCTCAGCACAGACCATCACCGGCCCCTGTGGCCTGTCCAGGTTCATATGATGCTGAAATCTCAGCCTATTTCCCCGCTGAAGAAAGCACAGCCTGTCACTCTTGGAAAAGCACGATGGAGAAAAACTGCGGCCTCCCGTGGTGAGGTCCGGGGCCGGGAGTGGTGGGGGTGGCGGACAGAAGCCATTCCCAGCACAGGGACGCAGAGCCAGGATAGACTTTTAGATCCAAATTTTCAAAGCAAATTCAGCAGTGCCGTCTGGGGCTTCAGGTTGCTGCCTAAGAGGCACGTAGGGCCAGAGGGTGGCCACCAGCGCCAGACCCTGCCTGCCAGCCACACTCTGGCAGAAGACCATGCCTGGGGCTTATTTTTATTTTTTTAAATTATGAAAGCATGATAACACATTTCCAGGAGACTTGGAAGTACAGAATTAGGTTTCATATACTACAATTATTTTTTTAAGTAGATAACTGATGATTTTTAGTGAGAATTTCAATATCAAACTCTCAAACATTAATAGAATGAATATACAGAGAATTAGAAGGATATATGGAGCTTCATTTTCTTGAGTAACTGCTTTAGTGAGAGATTTTATACATTTCACCCGTTTTTTAAAAAATGGAATTTAAAAAAATATTTATTTATTTATTTTGGCTGTGCCAGGTCTTAGCTGTGGCATGGGGGATCTTTGATCTTTGTTGTGGCATGTTGGTTTTTTTTTTTAAATTGTGGCATGTAGATCTTGTGGGATCTAGTTCCCTGATGGGGGATGGAACTCTGGGTCCCTGCCTTGGGAGTGCAGAGTCTTAGGCACTGGCCCACCAAGGAAGCCCACAATTCACCCATTTTAAACGGTCCAGTTTAATGGTTTATAGCATCTCCCCAGAGTTAGGCAGTCCCCACCAAAGCCCGTTTCAGAACACTTCTATCACCCCATAAAGGGCTTCCCTGGTGGCTCAGATGTAAACTGCCTGCAATGCAGGAGACCCGGGTTCAATCCCTTGGTGGGGAGGATCCCCTGGAGGAGGGCTTGGCAACCCACTCCAGTATTCTTGCCTGGAGAATCCCCAAGGACAGAGGAGCCTGGCAGACTACAGTCCCTGGGGTTGCCAAGAGTCGGACACAACTGAGCAACTAACACACACTTCCAAAAAGAGACCCCATGCCCATGAGCAGTTATTTCTTGCCCCTTCCCACAGCAGCCTCACCCCCACCCCAACTCCAAGCCCCTAATCTGCTTTCTGTCGTCTTTTTTTTAAATAAAATGCTTTTATTTTAATGTGACAGCAAAGAGAACAAAACTTTCCAAAGTTCTCTTTTAACATCTAACAAATAGCTATCAAAAGTCATGAAAATAATAGACTTGATTGGTCATGCCAATAAAGCACCCCACAAAATGTGCTATAGAAGTTTGTTCATAAAATACATCTTTCTCTTCATCAAGCTAAGACTCTTTAGTTAAAGGGTAGCAGCAGATTAGAGGACCCTAGTATAATGTATACTAGGGCCCTAGTATAATAATATAGGACCTAGGACACTATATTATGATTAGCTATCCATAACTAATATAAACAGTGTCTCTGTGGATTTGTCTGTTCTGGATATTTCACATAAATAGAATCATACACTGTCTGTCTGTTTGTGTCTGACTTCCTCCTCTCAAGATGTATTTCAAGTTCATCCAGGTAGTAGCATGTGTTAGTGTGTCATTCCTTTTTTATGGCTGAGTAATATTCCATTGTATGAATGGACCACATTTTGTTTATTCATTCATTATTTCATTATTCATTGATGGACATTTGGGCTATTTCCACCTTTTGGCAATTGTGACTGGTGCTGTTGTGGTTGTGTTTGTACAATTATCTGAATCCATATTATCAAATCTCTCAGGTATATATTTATATACATACATACATATATATATATATATACACACATACATATATATACATGTATATGTATGCACGGTAAGTCTCTTCAGTCTTTGAGACCCTATGAACTATAGCCCCCCAGGCTCCTCTGTCCATGGGGATTCTCCAGACAAGAATAGTGGAGTGGATTGCCATGCCCTCCTCCAAGGGATCTTCCCGACCCAGGGATCAAACCCTCCTCTCTTATCTCCTGCATTGGCAGGTGGGTTCTTTACCACTAGTGCTACATGGGAAGCCCATATAGATGTGTGTATGTATATACAAGTAGAATTGCTGAATCATATGCTAATTCTGTATTTATCTTATTGCGGAATTGCCAGACTATTTTCCACAGCTACCATATGATTTTAAATTCCAACCAGCAGTGCGCAGGTATTGCAATTTCCCCATGTCCTCCTCAACACTTGTTAGTTTCTGCTGCTTTGATAGTAGCCATCCTGTCAGGTTCGAGACGGTATCTCACTGAGGTTCTGATTTTCATTTCTTTGATGACTAGACATTTAGGGCAACTTGTCATGTGCTAATTGGTCATTTGTGTATCATCTTTGAAGAAATGTCTATTCAAGTCCTTTGCCTATTTTTCAATTAGGTTGTTTGTCCTTTTCTGGCTGTTGCTGAGTTATAAGAGTTTTTTTAAATATATATATTCTGGTATTGATCCCTCATCAGCTATACTGTCTGCAAATATTTCATACCATTTTGTGTTGTCTTTTTACTTTCTTGATAGTTCACTCCACACCCTGCACTACATGGCATGTGGGATCTTATTTCCCTGACTAGGCATCAAACATGTGCCCCCTGCATTGCAAGTGGAGTCTTAACCACTGGACTGCCAGGGAAGTCCTTCTTGATAGTCTTTGATGCACAAAAGTTTTAATCTATTTTCTTTTGTTGCTTGTGATTTTAGCATCATATCTAAAATAAAATGGATAGTGAATCTGCCAAGTGGGGTCCTAGGCTGCGGGATCTCTGAGGACTGACGATTCAGGAGAGGGTGGGGCAGGGGCTCCTGTCCCAGATAGTATTCTGGAATGCAACACGACTGATGGGCGGTGTGACTAAGTCACACCACCTCCCTCTCCCCTCTGTTGTGGAGCTCACCTTTTGACAGTGGGCAGGAGAGGATGATGGCTGGGGCAAAGGCAAGAAGGGGAAAGACCAGGAGACTGACCTAGATTTTATTCCTTCCCTTTTTTCTTCCCTCTTTCCCTCTCTTTCTCTTTCTTTTTATAATTGAAAATCACCCATGGCTGATTCATGTCAATGTATGGCAAAAACTATTACAATATTGTAAAGTAATTAGCCCCCAACTAAAATAAATAAATTTATAAAAAAAAAAAAAAGAGAATATACTAATCTTAGGATCATGCAATTGTGGATATATGACATCATACATTTGTTAAAACCCACAGAATGGATTTCCCAGGTGGGTGAAGTGGTAAAGAATCCACCTGCCAATGCAGGAGATGCAAGAAACTTGGGTTTGATCCCTGGGTTGGGAAGATTCTCTAGAGGAGGGAATGGCAACCTATTCCAGTAATCTTGCTTGAAAAAGACTATGGACAGAGGAGCCTGGTAGGCTACAGTCCATGGGATGGCAAAGAGTAGGACATGACTGAGTGACTCAGCATGCACTTTCTGAAAATAGAATGTACACCACCCTACTATACACTGCAGACTTAAGTAGTAATACATCAATGTTCATACTCATCACTTGTTAACAAATGTACCACCCCAGTGCAAGATGTTAATAATACGGGAAATTGTTGCAAGGGGAACTGTGAATTTTCCAGTCTACTTTTCTGGAAACTTAAAGCTGCACCCCCCAAAAAATGTATAAATTAAAAAAAAAAACAAAAACAAGAAATGCTATATGGTAGTGATACAATTTGCAATGATTGCAAATGTATGTGAAAAATGAAAGACAGAAAAAGTAATACTAATGTATTTGGTAAATACGTGGTCAAATTTTAAAAAAATATTTTTTAATAAAGAAAAATAAAAATTTAAATGATTTTTAAACTTTTCAATAACTTAATTAAATAAAATTTAAATCCTTTTCATAATTTCTTTTGAAATAATTTCAGAATTATAGAAAACTGGCAAAGAACCAAAGAACCTTCTTTCAGATTGATTCCCTGAAGGTGAACATTTGATCATCTTTGCCCCTGGTCCCTTGCTTTCTAGATCTCCACTCATCATAGTCATTTATTTTCTGAATCATCCCCGAGCAGTTGACAAATATGCTACCCACTCACCTGACACTATTCCACAAACAAGGACACTCTCCTACAAAACCCACTTGGCACTGCATGAATCCACCATTACACTAGAGTGATGCCACTAGGCAGGCAGTCTCCAGGTGCCATTTGGACTTCAGCTGACCCTTTAGTTAGAACATTGAACATTTCTCAGTCTTTCCTTTTCCTTCATGGCCCTGATGGTTTAAAAGAATGGAGTTAAACAAAATTTTTTGTGATTTGTTTATTTTTGGTGTGCTGGGTCTTGATTGCTGCATGTGGGCCTTCTCTAGTTACGGCAAGGGAGGGCTACTCTCTAATTGTGGTGTGTGGGCTTCTCATTGTGGTGGCTTCTCTTGGTAAAGCATGAGCTCCAGGCTTGCAGGCTTCAGTAATCACAGCTTTCAGGCTCAGTCGCTGCATCTCAAGGGTTTAGTTGCTTTGCAGCATGTGGGATCTTCGTCCACCAGGGATCCAACCCATGTCCTCTGCGTTGGCAGATGGATTCTTAACCACTAGACCTCCGAGGAAGTCCTAAAGAATAGAGTTTTAATAGAGACAGAAGACAGATGAGTGGTTGCTTAGGGTGGGAAGAGGATGGAGGGGTGGTATGATAGCTAAAGGGTATGGGATTTCTTTTTGAGATCACAAAAATGTTCTGCAAATGCCTATGATGACACTTACACAAACATGTGTGCCTGTATGCTCAGTCACTTTAGTTGTGTCCAACTCTTTGCAACCCACTGGACTGTAGCCACCAGGCTCCTCTGTCCATGGAATTCTCTAGGCAAGAATACTTAAGTGTGTTGCCATGTCCTCCTCCAGGGGATCTTCCCAACTCAGGGACTGAACCCACATTTGCGTCTCCTGCATTGTAGGCATTTTTACTGCTGAGCCACTGGGGAAGTACATATATGTGTGTGTGTGTGTGTGTGTGTGTGTGTGTGTGTGTACTATAGTATATTTGTGTATATACTAAAACACCATTGGATTGGACACTTTAAATGGTCAAATTGTATGGTGTGTGAATTATATCTCAATAAATTTGTTGGGAAAAAAAGAACACACACCTTTCAGTCTGTAGATGACTCTCAACCTGGAGCTATCAGTAGACCCTATGTCCAGAGTCAGGCCCCCGTATTCTTGGCAGAACCACAGAATCAATGATGTATTCTTCTCAGGATACCACATCAGGAGGCTCCCCTGTCATCTGGCCCCTTCACTGGGTGTTATCTTGTGTGTAGTAAAGAATTGAACCCAATTCAGAGAGTCTGGACTTTGCTATTGGCTCTTGGGACATGCCCTCTAAACCTCTGGGATATCCTGCCTGAGAAGAGTGTGTTTGTTTACCTGGAAACTTGGGCCACACCAAATAATCTAATTTATGATGGGGACCTCGGGGTGTGTGGTCTCAGGTTGACCCCCAGATGGCCTGGAGACTAAAGGTCAGGCACATTGGCAGTTGACCTTGGACCTCCAATGAAAACTCTGGACATTGAGTTTTGAGTGAGCATCTCTGGTTGGCAGTACAGCATGCGTGTTGTCACACATTGCCAGGAACATATAAGTATTTGCTGATTGCACTGGGTGGGGGAACTTCTGGAAGCCCATGCCTGGATTTCTTCTAGACTCTTCTTTTCTCTTGGCTGATTTTAACCTATATCCTTCCACTGTCATATATAACAACTTTCAGTGAGTTCTGTGAATCCTTCTAGAAAATTATTGAACCTGAGGGAGGTCTTCAGTTCAGTTCAGTTGCTCAGTCGTATCCAACTCTTTGTGACCCCATGGACTGCTACATATCAGGCTTCCCTGTCCATCACCAACTCCTGTAACCTGCTCAAACTCACATCTGTTGAGTCAGTGATGCCATTTGCATTTGGTGTCAGAAGTGAGGGTGGTCTTATGCCTCCTAATTTCACACTTTGACACCAAGGGTCTCCACCACAAGGCCCTGTGTCCCCTTTTGTCACTGGCAGGTATTTTGTGGGCAAATCCTTTGTGTCTACACCAATCACCTGTTCCTTCCACCCTCCTATTATCATCGTTAGCATCTATTATGATCCTGCCTGAACTGGTTATCTCCATGGTGGGTGACAAAGGGCACTGCTCTGTTCCCATTACTTGTCTCAGTTTATTAGTAGATAGTCTATACCATTGATTCTCTTGGTAAGTGACAGCTGATAAAAATGGGTTATGAATCATTACTTGATAGAACTCATAGTATGATGGCATCTTTCCAAACATGATTTTCTTGGGAAATGGGTATTTTGTGCAAATAACAAGAATTTGGTTTTCAAAGTTAAAAACTTGGAATCTTCTAAACCAGTGATACTCAACTAGGGGTGGTTTTATTGGCATCTGCTGGGTCTGCTTGTGCTTAGTCACTCAGTTGTGTCCAAATCTTTGTCACCCTACGGACTGTAGCCTGCCATGCTCCTCTGTCCATGGGGATTCTCCAGGTGAGAATACTGGAGTGGGTTGCCATGTCCTCCTCCAGGGGATCTTCTCAACCCAGAGATCTAACCCAGGTTTCCTGCATTGCAGGTGGATTCTTTACCTTCTGAGCTGCACACCACCCCCTGCCATGGCGAAGAATAATCTGGCCCCAAATGTCAGCGGTGCTGGGGCAGAGAAATCCTGGAATAAAGCCTTAGAATTGCCCTTACTGGCTTTCTACAGTTAGACCTTCTCTTTAGTGAGTCTAAGTGGGAGGTCTGAAAGGTTTGTTGCCCAGCACTGAGATGCTGCACCTGGACCACTGTTCTTCTCAGGAACCAGCTCTCGATCCTTCACTGGCTTTGGAAAAGCAGGTGGCTTGCAACCGAAGCCATTTTCTGACAATGGGATGCCTGTCCTATTCTGGGCTGAGGGGCTACAGGAGATGTGAGTGGGCACAGAGGGGATGCACATGAGTGTACAACCAATTGTGGGCTGGACACTGTCATATTGTGTTGTCTGGTCAATCTCTTCAACAAACCCTGTAGGGTCAGAATCTGCTCTCCAGGATGGTCCATGAAATTACCTGGCTGGTGAGTGGCAGAAGTTCAGACTAGGCAGGCTTGTGTACTTCTCTCTGCCTCCTGCATGTCCCACCAAATCTTGGCCAGAACGTGGGTACATTCGGTGAGATGCAAAATGTTGCAAAGCCCTATGTTGGTCTCTCTGCTCTCTCTCTTGATTCACAAAAGTCCTTCCTCTTATCAGAGCCATCTCTCTCTCTCTCTCTCTTTTTTTGGTCACACCATGCAGCACGCAGGATCTCAGTTCCCTGACCAGGGATTGAAATTTTGTCCCCTACAGTGGAAGCACAGAGTCTTAATCACTGGACCATTGGGGAAGTCCCCATTGGAGTCTCTTCAAAACCACAACTAGATGTTCACATCCATGCTTGGCACTCTCCCTTTGCCTCCCCACTCTTTAGACAAAATCTGAGTTATCAGGGAAATGCAAATTAAAACCACAATGATATACCTCCTCACACCTACCAGGATGGCCAGAATCAAAAAGTTTGACATTAATAAGTATTGTCAGGGATGTGGAGAAATTGCAATCCTTGTTGCACTGTTGGTGGGACTGTAAATTTGTGTGGCTGCTGTGGGAAACAGTTTGGTGGTCTCAAAAAGTGAAACAGAATTACCCCACAATCCAGCTATTCCACTACTAGGTATAGGCTCAAAGGATTGAAAACAGGTGTTAAAAAAAAAAACCTTGCACATGAGTGTTCATAGCCAAACTACGAACATTCACCATTGTCAAAAGGTGTAAACAACCCAAATGTTCACTAACCAGTGGATGGATAAACAAACTGTGGCATATCCATATAGTGGAGTATTATTCAGACATAAAAAAGAATGAAGACTTCATTCATGCTACAGCATGGATGAATCTTAAAGACACTATTCTAACTGAAAGAAGCTACACATCAAAGGTCACATAGTCTGTGATTCCATTTATACGAAATGTCCAGAACAGGCAAATCTGTTATAGGGAAGAACAAAACCTGACTTTAGGTTGGATCTGTTACTTTAACCTTTGCTTCCCATTGCTTTCAATCACTAAAAAGATCTGTCTACACATAATGTCCTGCCTGGAGAAACCTTCTTTTCTGCCTGAATGTTAAACTAAAGTGTCTTTGTTCAGGGAAACATTCTGATTCTATTCACTTGTGAATGGCTGGAAGAAAGAAATGAACACATCCCCTACCCAAGCCTGGCCAGTCCAGGAGATATTTGCAAGATTAATGCCTTTTTTTTTTTTTTTTTTTTTACTTTACTTCCTCACTGCTTCCCCCTCTGTGTTCTGTGAAAGAAACTGGCATCCAGACCTCAGTAAGATGGTTATTTTGAGACATTAGTCTGCCATCTTCTCGGTCTGCTGGTTTTCTGAATAAAGTTGTTATTACTTGTCTGAACACCTTGTCTCCAAACTTACTGGCTTATGTGGCAAGCAGAGTGAGCTTGGACTAAGTAACAAATCTACAGAAATAGAAAAGCAGATTAGTGGTTGCCAAGGGCTAGGGGGTAGGGTGGTGCGGGGATGGGGTATGACTACTTAATGCACACAGGGTCTCTGGAACTAGATAGAGGTGATGCTTATGCAGTGTTGTGAATGTACTAAATGGCACTTTAAAAATGGTTAAAATAGTGTGACCTTTCTGTCTCTGGATATTGCAGATATCCACCTGGTAACAAGGCCTTAGGATAGAACAAGACTAGAGGATCCTTTCAGGTTGGGAGGTCCCCTTGGAAGAGATGATGTTTAAGCTGAGACTTAGAGACTAGCCAGGAGGAGATGGCCATGCAGAGAGCTGGAAGAAGGGCCTGCAGTTTGTGGACACAGCCTGAGCAAAGGTTGGGTGGTAGGACCTGGCCTGGTGGAGGAGATGACCTTGGTCTTGACCTTAGTCCTGAAGGGGAGGGCATCCTTGTTTTGTTAATGTGTGTGGGCAGAAAGAGGACAGAGAAAAGCCTAGCTAGACTTGCTATGGTGCTACAGGCATCCATAGTGCAGACAAAACCTACTCCCAATTTGGATGGACTCTAGAACCTTCTAGGGGAGCATAGGGTGGCACAGGGAACTGGAAGAGGATGAGTGGGAAGCCTTCTTAGGCCACAAGGTACAATGGGACCCTCTTCTCTGAAGGAATGCTCACTGAATCCCAGCACCCCTCTTGGGCTGCCGCTCATGACTGGCCCACAATTCATGACTGACACAATATTTCAGCCGTCATCATTAGCCAGGATGAGATACTGCTGCTGGCATGAGGCCCACATTCTCCGGATTCCAGATTTTGGAAGGAGACCTAGGAAGTGGATGCACAGGGGAGAGGAGCCCAGAAACAGCTCTGGTTTCCTGGGTGCGGTCCCTGAATAAGGCCCAGAGCTGAGCTTTCTGTACACACCATAGTCTTGCTTAGTCCTAGCAGCATGTAGGAGGGTGGGGTTATGACTATCCCTGTGTAATAGACAAGGAAAACCAAGTCCAGATTGATCAGCATTGCCCCAGATGTGGAGCTGGGCTGGGACCCCTAGGTCTGACTCCAAGACACCACCCAGACCCAGCCCTTCACTTGCTGCGATCTGGACTCTGAGGCTATCGGAATGACCCAGTGGGGCCAAACCTAACTTAGGCCAAGGAAGTGACGAACTGGACTTAGGCACAGATTTCAACTTATATAGCTATTATTCCCTTCCTAGGCAGTGCCTAAGAAATCACTTTAGATTATTTGCTGACAGGTCCCTGTATTAGGATGAATAGGATCTGCCTATAATTCATGTCCACCCAGAATCTCAGAATACAATCTTATTTCAGTCATAAATCCAAATGCATTTGGGTCTTTGCAAATATAATTAAGATGAGGTCATACTGGATTAGGGTGGGCCCTCGATCCAATAGGACTGGTGCTCTTATAAGAAGAGGGAAATCTGGAGACTTCCTACTGGCTTCCCAGGTGGTGCAGTGGTAAAGAATCCGCCTGCCAGTGCAAGAGACTCAAGAGACTCAGGTTCAGTCGCTGGGTTGAAAAGATCCCCTGGAGGAGGAGATGGCAATCCACTCTAGTATTCTTGCCTGGAAAATTCCATGGCCACAGGAGCCTGGCAGGCTACAGTCCATGGGGTCGCAAAGAGTCAGACACGACTAAAGCAACTTAGCACAGCACAGCACATGCACAATAAGATACAAAAAGGCTACAAACCAGTTACCTCTTCTGAGGTGCCCGGGGCAAAAGCAGAGTACTGCACATGATCCCTGCACCCAGCACCAAGAAGGGGGTCAGCAGCCATCTAAGCTACACCTCCTGCCCAACCTACTGATCTGCCCCCACCCTCACCCCATTTAAGGAACTATCTCAACTCAGAGATTGAGCAAAGGCATCAGTTTCTTCTTAAAATTTTTTTAAAAAAATATTTATTTATTTGTCTTCATCGGGTCTTAGTTGTTGCACTCAGGATCTTTCTTTGCAGTACATGGACTCTCTAGCTGAGGCACATGGGCTTAGCTGCCCTGATGCACGTGGGATCCTAGCTCCCCAACCAGGGATTGAACCTGCATCCCCTGCATTGCAAGGTGGATTCTTAACCACTGGACAACCAAGGAAATTTCAGCACCTGTTTCCTGTTCTCACTTCCTTGTACTGCAGTCTTGCTTGAATTTCTGGCCTCTTATCAATTTCTATTGATTTAAGAGTCCAAAGGGATTCCCAGATGGCACTAGGAAAGAACCCATTTGCCAATGCAGAAGACATGAGATATGCAGGTTTGATCCCTAGGATGGAAGGTCCCCTGGAGGAGGGTATGGCAACCCATTCCAGTATTCTTACCTGGAGAATCCCATTGACAGAGGAGCCTGGTGGGCTATAGTCCATAGGGTCACAAATTGCTGAACACGACTAAAGTGACTGAGCACACACACCAAAGAGTCCAAGGACCCTAGTATGGAACAATTGGAGCAGTATATAAACAAGCCAAGGTACACCAAAGACTGCCAACAGCCACTAAAATCTGGGAGAGAGGCAAGGAATATGTTCTCCCTCACAGTCTTCAGAAGGAACCAACCATGCCAACATTTTTATTTTCAGATTTCAGACCCCCAGAACTGTGAGGGAATAAGTTCTTGTTGTTTAAGCCACCTGGTCTGTGATCTTATATTACAGCAGCTACAGGACACTAATAAAGACCCCAGAAGTGGTTGTTGCATCTGCAAACAGCACACACTTCTGCCGTGGACTGGAACTGCAAATAACAACTGGAAAGCCCTCTGCTGACGTGCATCTGCCCTCTACACTGCTGTGAAATTGCTTGGACATTTTCATGATGCAAAACAGCAGGACATGGCATGCACATAAGCAGCATCAGGTGGAGCTGGCTTTGGGGAATCTGCATGGCAGAGAGCTTGTCCTTAGCGTTTGCCTTGACCTCTGCTGAGCCCTGGACTGAGCATCTTACGGTCAGGTGTGTGAAATCCACCTTCTCGTTACTGATGTTTATTAATTCAACTGCTAAGTGGAATTGAGCTGTTTTGGGCTTCTGTGAGATGCTGGAAATACAGAGTCAGAGAGCAAGGGAGAAAAAGAAAGGCAAGACCTGCCAGTGTGGGCGTTCCCAAAGCACATTGTTTGCTTTTCGGAAATATATACGCAAACAAGTATATTTGCATGTATTTCCATATGCCATCATTGCTCTATTGAGATATCATTGACATGCCATCAAATTTACCTGTTTTCAGCATACAGATCAATGATTCTTCATAAATTTACAGATTTTACATTATGACAACCCAGCTTTAAAATATCTTTTCATGCCCTTGTATGCCATTTGTATATCTTTTTTGGGATCCTTCCTCAAAGTCCACCCTGGGAGGGGGCTCACATTAACCAGATGGAGAGGCCTCTGCTTCTCTGATGAGCCAGCACCCCTAGTCCTCACACGCTGGGGGCATAGAAGACACAGGGTGAATGACATCACACAGGTGCGGGAAGATCCCCCTAGTCACCCTTCCCTCCCCTCCAGGCTCCTGCTCCCCAGGCAGCGGGAGGTGAAAGTGCTTGGGTCTTGTTGAAATCGCCTTCCTGCATCCCTCTCCCTGGTGACTGTTCTCCTCTGACCCCATACCCGATCTTCCCTGATATGTGGGAATCACCCATGACCCCTCCTTCCTTCATCGGTTTGTCCTTCATCCCCTGGATGGACACACAGGCTGCTTCGCATTATTCACCGCCCCTGAATAATACAACTGGGAAAGCTCTTGGCCAGGTCGCCTTGAAGCATCTGTGTCCTTCCAGCAGGGTCAAGGGTCACATGCAGTTTCAGCTTCATTAACATCACCGGCCACACCACAGGTGATGACCTGGCTGTGTCCTCCTGGGCAGCAAATGTCGCTCACCACAGCCGCTCCTGCCCTGTTCCCCCTCTGGCTTGGAGGGACTGGCCATTTGGTGCTGAGCTCCTATCTTCTGCCAGCAGCGAGCTCATCAGATGCTGTGTCCTGACCGCTGGGTGCTCAGTGGGCCTAGGACCTGCTGGCTCTCTGGAAGAACAAATCACTTCTTACAATTGGACTGTCTACCTAGTCCTCCCACCCACACTCAGACCCAGACCTCCATGCCACTCTTCACTGGTGCACTGGGACCTATTTAACGATCTCTTCCAGTGGGGTAAACGCAGCCAGTTCTGCCCTGATGCATGCTTGAAAATGACCACGTTCTTCACGCCAACCATAGGGCTCATGGGAAAAAGGAGGCAGGACACCACCCTCAAAAACTGTATCAGTGACACTTTGAAAAAAGATAGGCACTTACTGATAGCACCATTGTGCACACATTAAATGGCTACAAAATGACATGAATTAACTACAGTGCATATGGCATTTGACCTTGGAAAAGATTTGAGGTTTGTGTGTGGATGTGATGTGGGAAGGTTGCAGACTGCGGGTCACTGTGCAGTACTAGGAAGAGGTTTTCTGAAATGAAGTGGGACACTGTCATTCCAGATGGAGGTGGGCAGGGTGGCTCCTAACAGCTCAGGCAGTGTAGATGTTGAGGGTTTGTGTCTCTGTGTGTGTGTGTGGTTTGTATATTCCCATGTGGCTGTGGTCACTGTGGTGCTGTTTCCTGCATTCCCTCCAGGTTTCTCGCAGACCAAATCCTGCATTAGCAATACCGCATTCCATCAAATTATGTTCAAATCTCTCCCTTATGTATCCATTGTGTTGGAACAAATTTTTGTTTTCAAAACAAGCTTTAGGGCAGAATTGACTGTACTCCCCCCTTGGCCAGCTTCAAGCTGCCAGCAGAAAGTCACTACGTGGGAAGAGACGTGTCATCATTAGAGAGTCTTTTCGCCAACAGATTCTAAAGGTCAAGGACACTCCCAAGAGCACAGAGAATAGTATGATGTAGTGAAATAATGAAGAACTGATAACTTTTGCACACTTATCACTTTTATTTTTAATATGGATTTTTAATAGAAAGTTGGTATAACTTAATTTTTAGTAGCTGTTGTTGTTCAGTCACTCTGTTGTGTCCAACTCTTTGCAAACCCATGGACTGCAGCACGCATGGGTCTGTTACCCAGTGGCTCACACAAGTGCTGGAAATGTATCAGTGTGGGACTCTTCGCAGTGCCCCACTGCAGCTCACGGGGGCAGGGAGGCTGTCATATGTGTGTACTGATGCCCACTCCCAACCAGGGGCCCAGCATCCAGCAGTGAATGGTGCTCAGGCCCCAGAGGAGACAGACTGGAAAGCAGGTTCACTGGGATAATAAGATCATGGCTTCTGTACTGGGCACCACAGAGTGATGTTGAGGGCTGGATGTTGAGGGCACAGTGGTCTGCTGTTTGCTTCCTATTCACCCCATTAGTGAAGGAAGGATTGCTGTTGTTGTTCAGTTGCTAAGTTGTGTCCAACTCTTTGTGACCCCATGGGCTGCAGCATGCCAGGCTTCCCTGTCCTTCACTATCTCCCAGAGTTTGCTCAAATTCATGTCCATTGAGTCAATGATGCCATCCTCTACTGCCCTCTTCTCCTTTTGCCTTCAATCTTTCCCAGCATCAGGGTCTTTTCCAATAAGTTGGTTCTTCTCACCAGGTGGCCAAAGTAGTGGAGCTTCAGCTTCAGCTTCAGTCCTTCCAATGAATATTCAGGATTGATTTCCTTTAAGATTGACTGCTTTGATGTCCTTGCTGTCCAAGGGGCTCTCAAGAGTCTTCTCCAGCACCACAATTCGAAAGCATCAACTCTTTGGCACTCAGCCTTCTCTATGGTCCAACTCTCACAACTGTACATGACTACTGGAAAAACCACAGGTTTGACTATATGGACCTTTGTTAGCAAAGTGATGTCTCTGCCGACAGAGGATGCCTCACGCTAAATACTACAAGACAGCCAAACGTGAAACACTGAACAGGCGAGATGGAAAGCAGTCTGTTAGTTATGTATATCCACAGCTCTGGGCGAGGTGGGGGGAAGACACAGACGGTCATGCAGGACCACATGGGGGTTGCACTTGGGAGCTGAGTGGACCGCCAGAGGCTGTGGGAGGCAGGCTTTGTAGCAACAAGAGAGCGGGGTGCCCCTGCTTCCCTCAGGAGGGCATGATCAGTTTATCTGAATAATAAGAAAGTGAGGGAATTCCCTGGCTGTCCAGTGGTTAGGACTCTGCACTTTCACTGCTGTGGGCATATTCCCTGATCGGGAAACTAAGATCCTAAAAGTCAGGTGGCATGGCCAAAAAAAAAGAGAAAAAACCAAGAAAGAGAAATCTGTTAGCTAAAATTGGGTGGGGGGTGGGCAGCTGGTTTGGCTGCCAGGGAAACTAGCCAGGTGAGGTATAGCCTCTCTTGCCAAGTGGGAGGCAGATATGGCGAGAGAAGTGAACTCAGCTAGGCTTTTGGGGACCTGTATAGGCAGTATCTGAAATCTGAGGCCTTATGGGACAGGCAGTCTGAGAAGGAGGGACGGCAGAGGTATCCCTGAAGGTGGAAGGAGGACAGGCAGCTATGGGACGCCAGGAGGAAGAACATCCCAGGAAGAAGGGACAGCTGGCACCTAGGGTGGGTGGGGTGGTGGTGGTAGTGAGTTTAGGGTCCATGGAACCATGGAGGCTTGTGTCACCAGAGCCCAGTGGATGAGAGAGCAGACAGAGGGGCAGGAGGCTGGCCTCGAAATTGGGGAGTGGAGCCTGGTTTATGGACGAGACAGGGAAGGCGTGGGCTTCCCCGGATGGCTCAGTGCTAAAGAATCCGCCTGCAATGCAGGGATCGCAGGAGACTCTGGTTCAATCTCTGGGTCAGGAAGATCCTCTGGAGGAGGGCATGACTACCCTGCTCCAGTATTCTTGCCTGGGAAATCCCAGGGACAGAAGAGCCTTGCAGGCTACAGTCCATAGGGACGCAAAGTCGGACACGACTGAAGTGACTTAGTACACACGCAAGGGGAGGTGTGGAGGGGTGGGCAGATGTGAATTAAAAGGATTTCACTAGATGGCCCTGCTTGGTGCCAGCGTGGCTGGGACAGGAGGCGGGCAACTCCTCCTAGTCTCTCAGCATTGCTGCTGCCCTTGTTGCCCTCCAGTCCATTCTGGCCCCTGCATAGCCACTTGCACCATCTGCAACAGCAGGTCCTATCTATCCTGAAGTCCCCACTGCCTCCCCACCTTGGTGCTCACTGGGTGACCAGGGCTTGTGGAATGGACTGGTGGGAGAGACTGCCTGGAGGACCCACTATGCCTGGGGGGCAGGGAGGGTGCAAGGGAAGTTTCTGGAAGAAGCAGGAGTCAGGCAAGCAAAAGAGGAGACAGAGGGAAAGAGTTTAATAAAGGCAAGCAGTGGGGGTCAGCACAGAGTGGCACAGGGCATCCAGGAACTAGGGTGAGGTGGGAGCCAGCAGGGCAACCCCAAGTTTGGACTTCTTGGCCTCCGTAAACAGAGAGCCTGGAGGATTTGGGGCAGGAGGGTCATGGATTCAGTTCTAGAGTACTAGAAGTAAGGTCCCGATAGCTGTAAGAGTCCCCCTTAGAGAGACCACCTGGAAAAGTTTGCAGGGTAAAGCCAGATGGGGCTGGGACGACACAGACCTTGGGAATGGTATAAAAGGGAAGTGCCCCCAGGCAGAGGGAACTGCCACATTGAGGGCACCCTGGGAGGGGCAGGAGGGGCCACCCTGCTCTCAGAAAGGAAGGGGGTCCCCGCTCATCCCTGCTGTTTGCCAGAGGGGAAAGTGCGCCCCAGAGAGAGAGGGGCCTGGCCTAGGGGACTTGTGGATGGAGGAGGCGGGGAGAGGACAGAAGTGAGGACCAACAATCTGATGCCTGGAGGCAGCTGCGGGTCTGGAAGTTTCGTCCCTTGGCCCGCCTCAGTTTCCCCAAAGAGCTCAGCCCCTCCTGTGTGCGCACTGAACAGGTTGCCCGGTCAAGGCTGGGGCAACTGGGGGGCCCTGCTGGGTGTGGGGTGCAAGCGGCGCGGGGACACGGCGGCCCGCGGGTGGGGCGGGGCGGGGAGGGGCTGGTCCCTGGGGTTGGGGGATGCGGGGAGGCAGCAGAAAGGGAGAGATCCAGGGAGAGGGCGCGTCCGGAGCGTGCGAAGAGGAGGACAAGTCAGGTCCGATGAGGGGGACAGATTGGACCAGGTCTTGGGGTGCATCCGGGCAGAAGGCGGGGCGGGTCCCAGGAGAGATTGGGGGAGAGTCGGTGGGTGGGCGGATGGGTCCGGAGAGGGGGCGGGGCCGGAGACCGGGAGGGGATGAGCGGGGCGGGTCCGGGCAGGGGCGGGCCTGGGGACGAGGCGGGTCCGGGGAGGGGGCTGGTCGCCGGCTGCCCCAGCCTGGCCGGGCGCTGAGTGGGGGCGCATGGCGCCAGGCGCACGGCGCGGGGGCTGCGAACAAAGGGCCCCCGGCGGCGAAGCGGGGACGGCCGCGCTCGGACCCCGGCCCTGGCCTGGCCCCGGCCAGGCCCCCTCCCCCGGCGGTGCGCCCCCGCGGAGCCGGAAAATGTGGGGCGCCCAGCTCGGGCCGCTGCTCCGGCTCTTGCTGCTGCTGCTGCTGTCGCCGCGGGACGGCGTGCGCGCTGAGCAGCCCCAGGCCCCGTGAGTAGCCCCGGGGCGAGAGAAGGCTGGCTGTCTTCTCGGGGTGGGGGACTCGGGGTCGGGCTCAGAGAGGTTCAGCGACCTGTCCAAGGCCACACAGCCTCCGAGCTGGCGGGACCTAAGAGTCTTGACCCCCCCCAGCCCCACGAGTAGGACTGGAAAAGGGGCAGCTTGAGACTTCAGAAGCGGCCCCCGGGAAGGTCCTGGGACTCCCCAGAGCTAAGGCGGAGAGGCCATCCCTATCTCACCTCGCCCCCTTGGTGTGACCAGGGCTGACATCTTGGGTGGCGATTTCAAGTTATCCGTGGCTTGAAGGTAAGAGGTGCGTGTCTTGGCTGAGAAATGGAAGGAGAGACCTACCGTTCATTTTCCTTGGGAGGGCGTGGCGCTGGGGGAGGAAGTGTTTGTTTTGCTTCCACATTTTTCTTGAAGTTTGCTTACAGAGCTTCTGGTGAGCTGACACAGTGAGGAGGGGAATTCACTAGCTGCTAAGGAGAATTTCCCATGAGTTGGCTTCATAGGGAATAGTCCCAGAGCAGCCAAATTTGGGTGAGCCCTGCGGGGGTCGTAGGCTCAGGGGGCCTGCCTCCAGCTGCCCAGGCTCAGCCTTTAGTCCAGCCCTGCCTTTATGAGCCTTGTTCAAATAGCCCTTGTATAGGAGTTCCCAGAAAACAGGTCAACATTGAGCCGACGTGGGCAGGGGCACCTCCAGTGCTCCTCCTCTGATTCAAGGCTTTGAAAAGTAAGACACCAAACTGCAATTTGAGCCTTGGGATTACCTCCCCTGGGCCCCGTGAAATTGGAACCCATCAAACTTTTGACCTGATGCTTTCAAAGCTTGCTCCCTTAGGATAGCCGTTACCAGCTGAGGGGCGATTTTCGTCTCCCTGGGGTCATTCAGCAATGTCCAGAGGTATTTTGGGTTGTCACATCAAGAGGGAGGGCTACCCTAGTACCTGCCTGAGTCGGTAAAGAATCAGCCTGAAACGCAGGAGTGTGCGTGCGTGCTAAGTGGCTTCAGTCGTATTCGACTCTTGGCAACTCCATGGACTGCTGCCCACCAGCCTCCTCTGTCCATGGGGATTCTCCAGGCAAGAATACTGGAATGGGTTGCCATACCCTCCTCCAGGGAACCTCCCCAGCCCAGACATGGAACCCCCATCTCTTATGTCTCCTTCATTAGGCAAGCAGGTTCTTTACCACTAGCGCCACCCAGGAGGCCCAGGTTCAATCCCTGGTTGAGGAAGATCCCCTGGAGAAGGAAATGGCTACCCACTCCAGTATTCTTGCCTGGGAAATCATGTGGACAGGGGAGCCTGGCCGGCCACAGTCCATGGGGTCGCAAGAGTCAGATGCGACTTAGTGACTAAACCACCACCACCACCATCTAGAGGGAGGTATGCTGTTGGAATCTACTGGGTTGAAAGGCAGGGATGTTACCACGCACAGGACAGCCCTTCACCCCAAAGCATGACCCTGCCGTCCGTGAGAGACCCCGCCTTCTAAGGACCAAGTTCAGAGTCCCTGAGTTGCAGAGCTTTAAACCATTCTCAGTAATGTTCGCCTCCAACTAAAGTTTCCCTGCTGGTAGGGTGGGGGCAGGGGTCTTACCTACTGGCTGTAAGCCAGAGCTGTGACCTACCAGCCCGAAGGATCCCATTTTAGGGATAGCCCCAGATATCTGCTTCTCTGATCCAGTGATTTTTGTGTGAGGAATGCCTGGTGCCAGAAAGCTCCGTGGGTTTACATACTGTTGTAAGACCCGTACTGTCTACACTTTGCCAAATACACTTTCTCAGGATGGGACCTTCCAAGAGCAATGGATGAGAAGCCAGGATCAGCCCAGCTGTCAGGGCATATCAGGGAGATAAGGATCGACTGGCAAACACTTCATCAGTTGCAACTCCTGAGGTGCAGGGAAAGTTAATCTAGTTCCATCAGGTTCTCTGCACCTTTAGGTGAAGATGCTAACTCAGATCTGGATAAGGGCTTTAGAAGTGTGCAAGGAGGGACTTCCCTGTTGGTCCGGTGGCTAAGAGTCCATGTTCCCAATGCAGGGGGCCTGAGTTTGATCCCTGGTCATGGAACTAGATCCTGAGTGCCACAATTAAGACCCAACACAGCCAAATAAATAGATAATAAATATTTAAAAAAAGAAGTCCCAAGGAAAATGAACACGCAAATTGCCTAAGTGCTCTTCCACACTCAGTAGGTGCTATGTGGGAGGGCCTGGGAGTCATCTGGGAGCTGGACATACTCTGTCCTGAAGGTGGCCGTATTCCTAGATGGCAGTGGGACAGGACACACAGGTGCCGTCCGCATTGGAGTTAGATAGTCCACAACACGTCCCTGGGATGACTGTGTGCTCCAGACGGTACATAACTGTACTGTACTCAGGATCATAACTCAGGACCATTGCATGCTCTTGTGCACTGCTGAGGCCAGACCCTGCACAAGGGACTCCAGGGTCATTGCACCTGCTGGTCAATGCTGGAACCAGATGCTGCACAACACATATGAAGCCAGGGTCTTCCCAGGCTCTCTCGAGACTGGAGTCAGATAGAACATATGGGATGTGGGGTCAGTACACATGACCGTCAGTGCTGGATCTGGACAAAACATCCATGAAACCCAGGGGCACTGCATGCTCCAGCTGGTGCAATTCCATCCACAGGATCAGAGCATGCTCTGTGCATGGCTGAGGCCAAACACTGCACACGGGAACCCAGTCATTGCAGGTACTTCTTGGTGCTGAGGTCAAACAGATCATGGGACCCCAGCGTCATTACTAGGTCCATCCAGTGCTGGGCAGTGCACCCACTAAACTAGGGTCTTTGCACACACTTATTGGTGCTGGAGTCCTATAGTACATGGTGTGTCTCCACGGACGTCTTAGCGTGTGGTATGTGAAAGAGTTTGCTTAGTTGTGTCCGACTCTTTGCGACCCTATGGCCTGTAGCCTGCCAGGCTCCTCTGTTCATGGAACTCTTCAGACAAGAATGCTGGAGCGGGTTGCCATGCCCTCCTCCAAGGGATCTTCCCCACCCAGGGATCGAACCCAGGTCTCTTGCAATGCAGGCAGATTCCTTACTGTCTGAGCTACTAGGGAAGCCTGAGTGATGTGTGTGGTAAGAGTCTAAATGCCTCTTTCTGTGTGTGGACCTGAGGTTTTTTTCCCCAAAGAGGATTTTGAGAAATAAAAAATCTCTCCTGACCTCAATGTTTGGCCCACTGTTTCTCCCTTTTTCCCATTTCCTTCTGGTACCTGTGGGTTTTTTATTTTTGTTTTTTAATTTATATTGGAGTATAGCTGCTTAGCAGCAGGCAGGAGCTTCATTGCAACACGGAGGTTTTTCTAGTTGTGGCAAGTGGCAGGTTTCTCTAATTATTTGCCCCAGGATATGTGGGATCTTAGTTCCCCAGCCAGTGATCGAATCCATGTTCCCTGCATTGGAAGGCAGATTGTTAATCATTGGATCACTAGGTGAGTCCCTGGTGTCTATAGTTCTGCACCGTTGGAATTGTGCTGCCAGGCTCTCAGCATTTGCCATTGCATCATGAGCGGGTCATGTGGTTTTGGATGAGCCTTTGTGATTTTCCAGAGAATGCTGCAAAATAACAGGAGGTGGGGAGGACCTAGGCCTCCAGGTCAGGTGCCCTAAGAGAGCCTGCCTGGCTGTGCGATCTGGTAGGTGTTCCTTCTCTGTCTGCAGTGTTAGCTTTCCCATCTGGAAAACAGGATAAGGACGCCTTTCTTCCAGAAAAGTCCTCAGTCAAACTGAGGACTTTTCAGAAAGAGAGAACTGTTTTGATTTCACTGTTCACAGTGCTTTTCCTGTTTCAGGCCATTTAGTTTGTGTTCAGGGTCTTTTTCTTAAAATTAGTGTTGCAAGTGGCTCCTTGCTTCTTTCCACTATGTTCTAGAGCTGCCTGGTTTTGTATCCTAATCTCTCACTGACTCAGGCTTCTCTGGGGCTTAATTTCTGACTGTAAATGGGAGATGTTACCACTTCTCATGGGGTGGTTTTGACCCTGTGGGATCCTGCCAGTTACTGAGCTTCCAGGGGAGAGTATTTTAGTTTGTGGGTGCGGCATGCACAAAGGTCCTGTGGCAGAAGAAGCTGAGAAAAAAAGTCCAGAGGCTAAAATGTCTAGATCAGAGAGGGAGTATGGTTCTAGGTAGATCCAGAAAAACTGGATTCGTACCTACTGGGGGAGACTTCAGAGGTGAACAACACTTAAGGAGTTCATAGGTTGGTAGGGGACACAGACCCATAAAGTGACAGTGCCATCAGGCTGTTGTCAGGCTTAGGTGGGAGTCCACCCAGGTTGCACCCTAATTCAGCCAGGTGACCCTGAGGCTAGGAATGGGTCAGAAGCCTTTGGCCTTCACTGACATTCTCCTCTTCTGCAGGGGCTATTTGATCGCTGCACCCTCTGTCTTCCGCTCTGGAGTGGAGGAAGCCATCAGTGTGACCATCTTTAACTCCCCCAGGGAAGTCATGGTCCAGGCTCAGCTGGTGGCTCTGGGCAAGTCAGTGGCACAGAGCCAGGGAGCCATCCAGGGTAGGTCCCCGGGGTGCCTTACCGAGCCTTCTTCTCCCTCTGCAGAGTGGTCTTAAGGGATTGGGCAGTGTCGGCTTCTTCCCACTCCGCCACTGGAATGCCGTCAGGGGGAGGAGGGCAGGTTGTCTTCTCCCCACTTTACAGATGGAGAGAGTAAGGCCCAGGAGGGGCAGTCCCCTGTCCAGTCTGGAAAATCAGGGTGCTTGTTCCTCAGCAGATCAGGTTCAGTGGGTGCCCATCTGGGTACAGTTGGGCACCCTTTCAAGTCAGCTTTGGCTGGAGGTGGAGAGGGGGCTCAGAGAGAACCTTGTGACCTTTTCAGACCTTTTGTTGAGCTTCTAGCACCCCTGAAGTGTTGGATTCAGACCTGGACTCACAGCCAGCCTGCCACTGAGTTGAGTTTAGGCCCCTTAGTCAGTTGCTCCTCCACTTTCCTCCATAAACTGCAGATAACAGTGGTGCTGGCCTCCTGGACAGAAGTGTGGAGAGCAGGTCCCAGCCTCAGGGCCTAAAGTCTAGCTGAACAGGTAACTCATTCATCACACAGAATGAGGTGTGGCCACAGGAGATACCGAGAGAGGATGTCAGGTCTCCAAGGCCAATCAGGTAGCCCCTGTCCCCCAGGGGAGGGGGGAAGGAGTACAGGCTGTCCTGACTCCACGGGCCAATCCTGAAACCCAAATCAAGTTTGCTTCAGCAACAGAGTGTTAGTCGCTCAGTCGTTTCTGACTCTTTGCAACCCCATGGACTGTAGCCCACCAGGGTCTTCTGTCCATAGAAGTCTCCAGGCAAGAATACTGGAGTGGGTTGCCATTCCCTTTTCCAGGGGATCTTCCTGACCCAGGGATCCAACCTGGATCTCCTGCATTGCAGGCAGATTCTTTACCATGGTAGTAACCAGAGGAGCTTGGTGGGCTACAGTCTATGGGATTGCAAAGAGTCGGACACAACTGAGTGACTAACACTTTTTCAGCAACAGAGAGTTTATGGGCTCTTCAGTGGAAAAGTCCTGTGGCATCAACGGTCCAGCCTCCCAGCTCCACTTCTGGATGTACCTGTGTCTCCCCAAAGCTCCGGGGGACTAGCAGTTCCAGAATCTCTGGAGAAAGTCCCAGGATTCCCTCTAATTGGCCCATGTTGGGTCATGTGCTCAATCCTGAACCAATCCCTGTGACCAGAGGGAAGGTCTATGCTGATTGGCCCATGTTGGGTCATGTGCTCAACTCAGACCCAATCCCTGTGACCAGGTATACCATGCTGATTGGCCCATTTTAGGCCATATGCTCAACCCTAAACAAATCACTATGACTAAGAGGAAATCTTGTGTAGATTTGCCTACAGCCTCAGGAGAGATGAGCAGAGCCCCACTAGGAGCTGGGCAGTTGGCTCCTCCAAGAAAGCAGAGAATGGACACTGGAAGGCAAAACCAGTAGATTCCTGCTAGTCCTAGAGGCCAAAGAGCCCAGATAAGTGTCAGACAACAAATGAATCGTTTGGGTAGAAGAGAGAGGTTGATGGGAGACTAGTTAGATGCACTGGACTAAGGTCCACTGGGGACCTCAGACTCCTCTCTCTCCACCCTTCTCCTTGGTCTCTCCGGAGCATGGAGTTTTCTCTTTTCTCCCTTCACAGCTTACCTTGGGCAAGGGCCAGGGGTGAAGTGAATTAAGTATACAGGCTGGCCAACCTTCCCCTGAATAGCTCGGCTTTGTCCATCCCTTCTGGTCTTCAGTACTCGCCAGCTTGGAGGAAACCTCTCATTTCTTCCAATCCCAACCCAGCCCAGGCCAGACCAGCATGACCCAGGGTGTGTGTTTGTCCACAGAAAATCCCTCTGGGTTGAGAAAACCCTTGTTTGTAAGGCTGCATTTCAAGGAGGCAGAAAAACACAGCTCCTGATGTAACTGTTTTCATTTTATTTTCATATTTTAGATAAAGGAACCATCAAACTCAAGGTAAGCCTGTGAATTTTTAAAATCAGAAGCCCTACCTTGGGAATAAAGAATTGAGTTGGAATGGAACAAGAGAAGTTGCATGTGTTGTGAGAAAAATCATTAATGGTGATGTTAAAAATAAATAACAAAGGGAAAGAAAGATTAGAAAAGGAGAAAACTCACCCATAATCTTTTGCCTCCTACTTTTCACTTTTTTATGTTTCCCATAAATCTTTGTCCACATAAACACATTTTCTTTCATAGTTGCAATTAAAGGGTCTATTGTGGTCTTTCCTGCTATTTTCTCTCAACAGTTGCATAAACATACTTCCATGTTTCCACATCTCTATAATTATAATTTGCCTCCTATTGTAAACAGCATCCTAATGCATCTCTTTTATATACTAATTTACTAACACCCCCCGCCCTCACACACACAGTTGTACATGCTTAAGATTTTTTCTTGTTTTCAGGATTTTGATAATGTAATCCAAAAGTTGAGAGCGTATGTGTGCATGAAGCTATATTAACCTTCTGGATGCCTGCCATAGGCTGAGCACCCCAAAAGAAGAACTACCAGATCAGGATCCAAGGCTCTTGCTGGGTCCTGTTTTGTCTTAGAAGACTCAGCAGTGCCTGTGCACGGCATCACTGGCTATAGATTAGAGATCAGATTTCCTGCAGCATTGTTGACACTGAATATTATTATTTTAAAATTATTTGACATATCAAACTGCATGTAGGTCATTCTCTGACATGGACTTTTTAACTCGAGTCCTTGGATTTCAAGGCGATCATAAGCCTTGAAATTGTCGGCATTTTCTGGGTTAGCTCATCCTTAACGCTTACCAGATGCTCCAAGGAGTCTCTGAAAGGACGGGCTAAATAGAGACTCATTCCAAATTATAATGTCCCCTCCCCTGTGCCCTCCTTCAGTTATTAGAACAAGTCCCAGGTGATTCCTCTTCCAAGGTATGGGATGCGTCATTAGTGTCTCATTGCCATGGGGCAGTGGTCTTCCTGCCCTATTGTCAATGTTAGAATAGAATTCTTTCTCTCGAGTTCCCTCCAGGTGGAGGTGGGTGATGCTTGCAATGTCGCAAGACAATTTTGGTTTTCACAACTTGGGGAGCAGGAATGGGGGTTGCTACTGGCTTCTAATGGGTAGAGACCAGGGATGCTGCTCAATATCCTAAAATGCCCAGGACGGCCCCTCCACTGAGAATGAACCAGCCAGATGTCAGCATTTGGAAAACTCAGGATAAATAGGCTAGAGCCGCCCTTGCTGGCTTCCTGTGAGCAGATCTGCTTCTTTTGAATCCGCAAGTGGGGCTGTCATATCCACTAATAGATGGAGTACATAGATGGAGTACTTAGGAAGAAAAGGAAGCCTTGTATATTTTCTTTAGAGAAGTACTTTTAATAAAGCATGTGTGCATGCTAAGTTGCTTCAGTCGTGTCCAACTCTTTGTGACGCTATGGACCGTATCCCACCAGGCTCTTCCGTCCATGGGAGTCTCCAAGCAAGAATACTGGAGTGGGTTGCCATACCCTCCTCCAGGGGATCTTCCCAACCCAGGGATTGAACCCGAGTCTGTCACAACTGCTCCATTGGCAGGCGGGTTCTTTACCACTAGCGCCACCTGGGAAGCCGCTTAGTAAAGCATATTACTCATCAGAAAAAAGGAAAGCAAGGCAGGGTTAAGATTATGTGCTGTCCCTGACTGCCCAATGGCACATAAGAAGGCACTCTTCACAGGCTTGATCCTGGGTGGAGGCCAGAGATGCTGCTCAACACCTTAGAGAGACAGGATGCTCCCATCCCCACCCCTGCAAAGGATGACTCAGTCCTAAACATCAGTAGTACTGAGGCTGAGAAAGTCTCTGTGGAAACACGCTGTGGGCATCAGACACAAGAGAAGCTGCTCTTGTGGGTGTTGGACTCGCCCCCTCTACCCACTACCCCACCCCCTCCCCAGCCCTGCCTGCCTTGGGGACCTGAGTGCTTCCAGGTACACATTTCAGAAACCAGTGCTGTGGGACCCAGTGTTACCATTGGCTACCAAGGGCAGGCCCTGCCCAGTCTGCACCTCATCTTTTCACCTGTGCAGTGAGGATGGCAATAAGAGGTCTTTAATGGGATTTCAGGCAAACATGCCTAAAACCTCATGATGTTTTATTCCAGTTTTTCAAACTTACCCATGCATCTATGTAACCAAGACCTATTAAATCCCAAGCACGAAGCTGGACACATTCCTTGCTCTCAGCCTCCAGCCTCATTGGTGGTGGGTGAAGGGGTGGGTCAGACAGTAAGCCCCCAATTACATAAATGTGATCACTTCAGAGACTAGCAAGTGTCCTGTTTTTAAAATATGTCAGGGAAAGAGGATGCTGAGGAGTCGGGGTAGAATCTAGAATCACATTTTGTATGGCAGGAGGGCCCCTCTAAGCTGAAACTGGGAGGAAGTGACATGCAGGGAAGGGCATTCTAAGTGGAGGGAACAGCCAGTGCAAAAGTCCTGGGATAGGAAGGAGGCAAAGGCAGCCAGTGGCCTGGAGTGGAGCCAGCTAGAAGCCCCAATAAATAGTGGGAGTTAGATCTCCAGTCGGGCTTCCCTGGTGGCTCAGAGGGCAAAGCGTCTGCCTGCAATGTGGGAGACTCCGGTTCGATCCCTGGGTCTGGAAGATCCCCTGGAGAAGGAAATGGCAACCCACTCCAGTACTCTTGCCTGGAGAATCTCATGGACAGAGAAGCCTGGTAGGATACAGTCCATGGGGTCGCAAAGAGTCGGACACGACTGAGCGACTTCACTTTCACTTTCACTTTCAGATCTCCAGTCTGTGGAATTGGCCATGACCCGAATCCCTCTGCATTGGATGGTTTCCATTTCAGAGAGGAATCCTGATAACTTGTCACCACCATCCATGAGTGTCTGTTGTGTGTCATGTCTTCATAGTCATGATCACCCATCTGAACTATGATGTGTCGGAAACCCAGAGAGTCCACCAGTGAGTCTGGTGGCTTCTCTCCCAGGATGATTTTTGGATGCCCACAGAGTCCAGTAGTCTGGGACCCACACCCAGAGCCCTAGTGGCCTCCCTGGCCTGGAGGGGCAGGGTGCTAGGCATTAATCTGGGTGGTGGACAGGCCTGCGGTAGAACTGGCTCCTCCACACAGTCCTCCTTAGGCTGTGAGTAGCCAGTCTCAGGGAGCCTTTTGCTTTAGCTGGACCCCAGGTTCCCCACCTTCACCCTCAGCTGGAGGCACAGCACCAGCTTTGCCTGGCCGTCTCCTCTGCTTGGATCTCAGCCCCAAGTCCTTGGCTGTCAGTGATGCTAAAGGAGTGAATGTGAATGATGGAGGTCAGGGATGGGGAAGGGGATCAACTCAGTTTAGAACATTCTAGAAAGACCTCTGGTGGGTGGCAGGTGAAGGACCAGGTAGTGAAAGTGTTAGTCGCTCAGTCATGTCCAACTCTTTGTGACCCCATAAACTGGTTCCTCTGTCCATGGAATTCTCCAGGCAAGAATACTGGAGTGGGTTGCTATTCCCTTCTCCAGGGGATCTTCCTGACCCAGAGATTGAACCTGGGTCTCCTGCATTGTAGGCAGATTCTTTATTGTCTGAGCCACCAGGGAAGCCTGCCACTTAAAGCTGAGATTTTAATTGGAAACGGCAGCTCTGTGGCTTTCGAGGCCTCGGGCAGGTTCACTGCATGTCTCCAAGGGTCACATTTGATCCTTTCTGTTCTCAGAGGCAGCTTCTTGGTCCCCGCACTCCCAAACCACCTGTTGGCACACAGCCCCCCGACCTCCCCCACCAGCTCCCTCCTACCTGCCCATGCCCACTCCCCTGGGTGCCCTGAGAATTTTCCCTTGTTGCATGAAGGTCTTTGGCTGATGCTGAGAGGTTTCCAGAAACAGAAGCAGGTAAGGATTTTGGGGTCAGAGCAAAAGGATTATCCTCAGGTTGGTCCTGAAGATCAGCTTCAATTAGGGGGGACCCCACAGTGCTGAGGTGTGCCATCCTGAAGGTGGCAGGTGGGCAAGCAGGGAGGTCTCTCAGATGATGTTCACAGCAGACAAAAGGGGAAGCCTGAGAAAGATGCTGGAGGAATGGAGAAGGCCCTGCCACACCCCGACCTCATCCACCAAATGGGCACACTGGCATGAGGATGATCCGATAATTCAGCAGTACACTTAGGGGGGTTCCCAGTGATGGTGACAAGGGCCTTTTCACCCTTTGAGGGACCACGCAAGGGGATGCTGACAACCGCAAGAGGAACACCCCACGTTTGGATGGTCTTAGGAACTGGTGGTTCATGTAGCTCACAGTGTGGACTGCTGACCACTTAATGTCCACCCAACGGGTGCCCAGGGATAATCATAAGCATCATATACGTGGTGCTTGGTCACATCCGGGGAGTTGTGACTTTTGTTTGCTTTAATCACAAAAGGAGCTTCTATAGGTTACAACTCACATGCATGGGTATTCCGCTCATCACTTAAAAAAAAAAAGAGGCATTATATAGGGTGGGTTCCATCCCTAGAACATTGGAAACTTTGCCCAAAAAAAATGTGAACTCCTGGGCAAATCCTTAAGACTGCAGTGGGGCTTTGTTATTATTGTTGTTTTATCTGTCTAGGTGGCAAAAAAGAATTTTTTTAACCACTTTAACTATTTAATTTATTATTTTAAAAAGTTGGGTTTTTTTTTTTTTTGGCCATGCTGTGAGACTTGTGGGATCTTAGTTTCTGGACCAGAGATTGAACCTGGGCCCTTGGCAGTGACAGCACCAACTTCTAACCACTGGACCATCAAGGAATTCCCCCCTACTTTAACTATCTTAAATTGGACAGTTCAGTGGCATTTAGCACATCACAGTGTTGTGCAACCCCCACCCCTGTCTAGTTCTAGAGTAGAGAACTATTTTGTCACCCTAAAAGGAAACCCCATCCCCATTAGCTGTCACCACTTCCCAGCTCCCTCCAGCCCCTGGTACCCACTGATCTGCTTTCTGTCTCTATGGATTAGCCTGTCCTGGACATTTCATATAAATGGGATTGGATAATGGGTGTGCAGTGCTTACAGTGAGACAAAGCAGAGGCATATACATTATATATATTTATATATATGACATATAAAAATATATGTGCATGTACCACATATTTATACATATGAAGCTTCCCAGGTGGCTCAGTGGTAAAGAATCTGCCTGCCAATGCAGGTGCCATGGGTTCAATCCCTAGGTTGGAAAGATCCCTTGGAGAAGGAAATGGCAACTCATTTCCAGGAGCCTGGCAGGTTACAGTCCATGGGGTCATAAAGAGTCAGTATACATGTATGTGAAGGGGCTGGGGTCTCCATCGCCACCTCTTCCCAACTCACCAGCGAGGACCATATTTGGGTAAGATGTTCTACATTTGCCCTTGGAGTTCTACAGGGCTAAGAATATTTTTGCAAGCTTGCAGTGCCAGGAGAGAAGGTCTGTCATGTCAAGGTAGACCAGCATTTCTCAGTCTTGGCACTGCTGACATTTGGGACCTGATCATTCCTTGCTGTGGGGCCATCCTTGCATCTCAGAATCTTAAACAGCATCCCTGACCTTCACCCACCAGATTCCAGTAGCACCCGCTCCCTGCAACCATGACACCCAAAAATGTCTCCAGAAACTGCCAAGTGTTCCCTGGGGGGAACAGTCACCCCCCGTGACTTAGACCTCCGCGCTGCTTTCTCAATGCCTGGATCCCTTCCAGGGCGACACTCCCTGCCCAAAGCTCCATGCTCTGCCTGCAGGTGCCCACAGGCCTCCGGGGCCAGGCCCTCCTGAAGGTGTGGGGCCGTGACTGGCGGCTGGAGGAGAGCACCCTCTTCCACAACCAAACTTCAGTGACCGTGGACAGCCGGGGAGCCTCCGTATTCATTCAGACCGACAAGCCGGTGTACAGACCCAAGCACCGAGGTGGGTGGCCAGCACGGGCTGGGAGGGAGGGCTGGCCGTGGGTGGGAGCTGCCACGCACCTCTTTCCTTTCTTCCAGTGCTCATCAGCATCTTCACCGTCACCCCAGACCTGAGGCCCACCAGCGAAAAGGTGAGATCGGCTTCTAAAACTATGTGCCCGGAACGCACCCACCGGGGTCCGGCCTGGCCAGGGCCATCATCCACAACTTGCCTTTCCTCCTGCCTCTTCCAATTTCTACCTGCATTCTTGGTTTCTTCCTGGAGCTCCACATCTGCTGGGGGAGCCAGGAGGAGGTCTGTGTGACAGAGAGAGGCAAGGGCGTTAGTGGAAGTGCTTCCTCCAGAGGTCCCCACAGTGGCAATGGTCCTCCATATGGGCAGCGGCCTGTGTTCCTCTGGAGGTTGCTTGAGGGCCTGAAATGGGTGAAGTCCAAGAAGGATAAATCACAAGACGTTGAATTCAAAGTGCAAAGTTTCCCGGTGCCTCTGGATTCAATACGGACACCCCTAAGCTGATGGGGCTGTATCCACGTGCACAGGGTCAGCCACACATGGGACCTGGCAGAACATGTTGTTGGGTTCAGGAGGCACAGGTGTGCAAGCAGTTGTCCTTCCCTGGAGCCAGTGTGGACTGTTCAGTTTGACATTGATGGGCACCAGCTGGAAGCCAGGCTCCAGGCTAGTGCTGGAGGTTCAGAGATAAAAGCATGCATCCCAGGCCTTCAAGGAACCTGGCATGAGTCACTAGAAACAACCCAGTTGCCACCTGCGAGGGATGCTTGGAGGAGTTGTCTTTCTTGGGGTGTGGAGGAGGAGTCTGCGAGGGAGGGCAGGGCTGTGATGGGGAGCAAAGAACAGAGACTCCACTAAATGGGGCTCAGCCACCCTCATTGCCATTGGCAACTGCATGAGCTTGCTGGGTGACTTAAAGGGCAGAAATGCATTCTTTCGCAGTTCTGGAGGCTAGAAGTCTAAGATCAGGGTGTGAGTAGAATTGATTCCTTCTAAGAACCATGTGATGTGAGAACTGGACGTGAAGAAGGCTGAGTGCAGAAGAACTGATGCTTCCAATTGTGGTGCTGGAGAAGACTCTTGAGAGTCCCTTGGACTGCAAGGAGATCAAACCAGTCAATCCTAAAGGAAATCAACCCTGAATATTCATTGCAAGGACTGATGCTGAAGCTAAAGCTCCAATATTTTGGTCTCCTGACACAAAGAACCAACTCATTGGAAAAGACCCTGATGCTGGGAAAGATTGAAGGCAAAAGAAGAGGGCAGCAGAGGATGAGATGGTTAGATAGCATCATTGACTCAATGGACATGAATTTGAGCAAACTCTGGGAGATAGTGAAGGACAGGGAAGCCTGGCGTGCTGCAGTTCATGGGGCCGCAGAGAATCAGACATGACTGAGTGACTGAACAACAATAAGGACCATGAGTGAAGAATCTGTTCCAGGCCTCCCTCCTAGGCTTGTAACTGGACATCTTCTCTCTTCGTCTTTATTTTGTCTTCCTTTCATTCCCATCTGTTTCCAAATTTTCCTTTCTTATGACACAAGTCCTATTGGATTGGGACCTATGCTTTGTTGCTGTTTAGTCACTCAATTGTGTCCTACCCTTTGTGACCCTATGGACTGTAGGCCGACAGGCTCCTCTGTCCGTGGGATTTTCCAGGCAAGAATCCTCGAGTGGGTTGCTATTTCCTTCCCCATCCAGGGATTGAACCTACGTCTCCTGCATTGGCATGCAGATTCTTTACCACTGAGCCACGAGGAGAGCCCAGGACCTATGCTAGGGACCTGAAAATGACCACCATAAAGACCCATCTCCAAATACAGACACGTTCTGAGAATTGAGGCAGAGGACATCACATATTAATTTGGGGAGAAGTGGGGGGCACCATTCAACCCATTACAGCACCTGAGCCTGTCCCAAGGGATGAACACTCAGCAGGTACAGAGGGTTAGGTCTTTCAGGAGGGTTTGCTTATGGCATCTGTCTGTCTCATTTGCAGCTGGAAGCTTACATCCTGGTGAGTGTCCTGCCCCTCTGCAGCCCTGGCTTGGGGACAGCCTGCTTTCTGCAAGACCTGGTCTGTCTTTGTGCACTACCCACCCTCCGGGTTGATCCCTGCCTGCTCCGGTACCCCACATGCTGAGACAGGGTCCATCCCTCTCCCTGACTCAACCCTGGGATAAGCTGAGTGTGTGTCTGCCCATTTCTTTGTAGATTTTCAAGCACCTCCCTAAATGGGGAGTCAGGATGACCTCTTCTGCCCTCTTGTCTTCAGACATGTTCCTTCTATGCCCTGAGCTTCCGTTTGCTTGTCATAAGTAGTTAATCTTGGGGCTTGCCTTGACGCTTGTCCTGTCCTAGAGAGGGGGCTTGGAAGGTCCTCGTGTGTGCCAGGCACACGTGGGCTGTCCTGAGCTTATTGTGTGTGTGTCGTCTTGCAGGACCCCCGAGGCTCACGGATGATGGAATGGAGACACTTGGAGCCCTTGTGCTGTGGTCAGTCTCTCTTCTCATTCCTTCTTGGCTCGGGGGCTGCACCTCTGGGTGGCAGATGTGATAAAGCTTCCAGGAAAATAGGATGTGCTCTGCCTGGACACCTGCCACTCCTTTCCTGGAATATGGGACCCTCTGCCCACCTGTCTGTCTCTGGGATCCCAACTGAGGCTCCTCTCATAAATTGAGACCTTTCTGGAATATCAGAGCCTTATTCGTTGGCGCCCCCACCTTCTTCCCACTACAGGTCTTCCTTGTCTTCACCCTCCACCCAACACAAGACATTTCTTTTCCAGCTAGGAGTCAGAAGGCTTTGCTTTGACTGAGGAACTGGCATTTTTTTTCTTTCTCTATGACAGTGATCCCCTGGAGAAGGAAATGGCAACCCACTCTAGTATTCTTGCCGGGAAAATCCCATGGTCAGAGGAGCTTGGCGGGCTACAGTCCATGGGGTCGCAAAAGAGTCAGACACGACTGAGCGACTAAGCAGGCATGCATGCATGTGACCATGAGGGCTGTGTAACTGATACCTCCTTTTGTGCTTTGGCCCTAACGGAAGTGGAGTCCCATGACAGGAGAGCTGTAGGGGGGATTTGGGGAGACTGTGAACAGTTGTGCACCTCGACCTGGGAGATGCATAAACATGGCAGACCCCTGAGTCCTCTGTGAGTCAAACGCAGAGTACGGGCCTCCAGCCGACATGGTGGGTCCCAGTGGTTTGTGCAGCATCACACACGCCTCCAGGTCCCCTGGCCTGGCCTTGACCCCTCTCCATGTCCATTTCCCTCTTCTTGATTCTGAGATGCCTGGGGAAGGCTGCCGAGTAGGGACAGGGCTTGTGCGATTCTCTGTCCCTGAGGGAATGACTCAGGTGGGGAGCAGAGTGGAGGAGCTGGGTGGCCTGTTTCCCTAGTTCACTTGGCTCATGGTCTGCACTTCGCTTTGGCCTCAGGGCTCCCCCAGGAACCCTAAGTGCGGCCTCTCCCTGCTTCCCCAACTTAGTCTATGGAGGAGGTGCTGGCTCTGCACAAACCCTTGCCAGCCTCAGGGTGGCCTTGAGCTTCCCTGAGGGGCTGTGTGGGGAGGGGGAAAGGCCAGGTCCCCAGGGCACCTCATCACTGGATGCTGGGCTCTCTGCCCACGCAATTGCCCCAGGATGAGGGGGAGTCTCTCTTCACACAGGCATCACCAACATGACCTTCCCCTTGTCTGACCAGCCGGTACTCGGAGAATGGTTCGTTTTTGTCGAAATGCAAGGCCACGTGTACAACAGGTCCTTTGAAGTTCAGAAGTATGGTAAGTTGAAGAATCTTAGGATCTTAAGATTTCAGACCTGGGGGAACCACAGTCCTAGTGACGACACAGATAATAAGGAAGAAGAGGGCAGGAGCCTCATTTACTGGGGGGTCAGTAGGGCCAGGCATGAAGTGGAAGGCTGGGTCTTTGTCATGTCTTTTTTCTATTATTTATTTATTGATTTGTGGCTGTGCTGGGTCTTTGTTCCTGCATGCAGGCTTTTCTCTGGTTGAGATGAGCAGGGGCTACTCTCCAGTTGTGGTGCGTGGGCTTCTCATTGTGGTGGCTTTGTTTGCTGCCGAACATGGGCTCTAGGGCACGTGGGCTTCAGTAGTTGCAGCACGTGGGCTCTGTAGTTTTGGCTCCCAGGCTCTAGAGCACAGGCTCGGTAGTTGTAGCACGTGAGCTTAGTTGCTCCGCGGCATGTGGGATCTTCCCGGATCAGAGATTGAACCCGTGTCTCCTGCATTGGCAGGCGGATTCTTTACCACTGAGCCACCAGGGGAGCCCCTCTCATGTCCTCCTTATAATATTTTTTTGGCCATGCCACATAGCATGTGGGATCTTTGTTCACCAACCAGGGATTGAAACCTCACCTCCAGCCTTTGAAGCACAGTCTTAACCCCTGGACCACCAGAGAAGTCCCTCTCATGTCCTTTCAAAATAAATCATGGTAAAATATATGACCTCATACAAGTAGAATCATAATATTTGTCCTTTTGTGAGTGACTGATTTCATGGAGCATGATGCCTCAAGGTTCATCCATGTTGCAGCATGTGTCAGAATGGCCTTCCTTTTTAAGCCTGTCATTTCCTTTTCTTCTTTCATCCTCATTCTGAACCTATGAGGTATCTCCATTTTACAGGTGGAGTAACTGAGGCTGAGAGAGTCATTAAGGAAACTGCTCAAGGAACAAGAGCTGGGGAGCGGACCTGGGCCAGAGTTGCCGACTGTGGCTTCTGTGCTAAAATTCTCCCTCATGGGGTCAAGGGTTTCTCTTCCTTTCATGAAGAAGGTCTTGAAAGGAAAAGCCTTAGAGGAGAGGGTTATGAGTTGCAAGCAACAGAAGCCTGGTTCAGACTCAGTAAGCAAAAGAAAAGGGATTTACAGGCTCGTGTAACAAGCTCTAAGGACCAGAGTCTTCATGTTTCCTCTATTCTGCTCCCTGGTGTCCATGTCTCTGTGGGCCGTGCAAGGTGATGAGATGGGTGGGTATGCCCAGGGCAGCAAAGAGGGACTGTCTCCAGCCACAAGCACTCTTAGGATGCCCATAACTGGTCTAGAAGCCTGGCTACTTCTGCACCCCTGGGATTGGCTGGAATTGGCTACACTCAATGCAGATGGCCTAAAAATTGATGAGATATGGTCCCCTGAGAAAAACAGCGGGTTGATCCCTCAAAGATGGAAAATGGATGTGGCCCACAAAATCCCCAGAGAGCTGCTGGTGCTCAACAAGGCGTAGTGTGGACTCCCTTGGTGTCAGCATTGAGGCCCTGGAGTTCAGTTTGCTGTCTTCCCTTCCACACCTCCAGCACCCTTCTGGAGCCACCCCGGTGGTGGAAGCCACCCTGCCTCCTTCCTCTCTGCTCTCTCCCTTCAGTGCTGCCGAAGTTTGAGCTCCTTATTGACCCACCCGCTTATATCCGGGACCTGGACATATGTGAAACGGGCACTGTGCAAGCCAGGTGAGAAAGGGGCGGCCACTATATGCGAGCCCGCCCCTCCCAGGACACCCCCGCCCGGCCTCCCAGGCATGCTTCTCCCCGAGGACTCACCCCTCCTCCCGGGCACATCCATTCCTCCTTGGACTTGCTCTTCCCCCAGTACTTGCCCCTCCCCTAGAAGTGTCCCCTCCGCAGGGCAGCCCGGCCCCCAGGACATGGCCCTCCCCTAGGACACGCCCCTCCCCGGGGCACACCCCTTCAGCAGTGCCGCTTTCCCCCCCCCCCGCAGACAGCATCCAAGGCGGGTGGGCTGACCCCAGAGGGATCTTTTTGAGCGCTTGTTGTTCAGTCACTCAGTCGTGTCCGACTCTTTGCGACCCTAATGACCAGGCTGTTGATAGAGCTCAACGTGAGGGTCAACCGGAGGATGTCAAGAGGCGCTATTCCTTTCTGTTCCCTGGGATGGCTCTACGAGGCCCGTCTTCCCGCCCCAGCTCTGCCACCTGCTGGAGGTTGTGGCTGAGACGTCTCCCTTGCGCTTCTTCCCCGAAAAATATCCAAGAGCGCGCTGGATACACGCCCATTTTATAGTCCAGAAAATACTGTAAAAATTCTGGGCGTTTTTTTTCAGTTTTGGTCCCGTCTTGCTCCTGTGTCCCAGTAAGGAGTTGTCTCCACTGCATCAGGCATGACATACATACATTTAAGTCTTTCACCTACATTCCTGAGAAGATGGTTTATTCTCATTCTCCCAGTGAGGAAACCGAAGCTCAAAGAAATCAGATCCCTGGCTCAAAGTTGAACTCTGGGCACTTAAGCCTAGCCAGGCCTTCCTGTTGCCCACAGTTGCTCTATCCTCTGTCCTGCCTTACTCCAATGTGTGCCCCCACCTCAACAGTTGTCTCACATACCCCCCTTCTTTGGGTCCAGAGTTCCTCTCTGACCCTCGGTCTCTTTTTCTGTCCGACATGAGGCTTGGTATAGAGGATCTCAGGGCCCTGACATGATCTGTCCTGACTCAGGGCTGCAAGGAAGGCTGTGAGAAAGAAATGAAAGTGAAAGTGTCTCGAAATTAGCCACTGTACCAGTGACCACACCTTGTGGGGCCTGGCCTTTCTGATACTGACCCCTCCCCACTATTCTCTGGGCACCTGCCTGTGAAACTTACTACTCTTTGTCTTTTTGTTCCAGGTATACCTTTGGGAAACCTGTCTCGGGGACTTTAATCGTCAACATGACTGTGAATGGTGTGGGGTACTACAGCCAGGAGGTGGGGCGCCCCATCCTTAGGACCACCAAGGTGAGGAGCAGGAACCTTGAGCTGTCACCCAGTGGGTCCCTTCTCACAGCCCCTGCTCTCGGCTTCGGCCCTGTGATCACTTATTTTATTTTACTTTCCAGAACAGTTTGTATGGTGGGAATTTTCCTGATGATAAAATTCTTACAGACTGAACATACAGGCTAGAACATATGAAAAAGAAGTAATAAAGTTGACTTGTCCTCTGATAGGCAGGCATTGCCACTATTGCTATTTTGATGTCTTTCTTCTTAGGATGATATTGTAGGTAAAGGTAAAGGAAAAGTTTCATTGAGACATAATTCTCATACCATGCAATTCAGATATCTATATAGAAGGTACTATTCACGCCCCTGCAGTGGACGCACAGAGTCTTAACTACTGGGCCACCAGGGCAGTCCCACGAGTTATCGCCTTTTCTTGACTTTTAATGGATAATGCTAGGAACATTCATGTATATTTTTGTGTGATGTATCTCTTGGATTTGGAATTCCTGAGTTCTATGGTTTGAATTAAATATGATCATCTGAATAAGAACAAACAAAGGCTATTTATTCATAGCTTGCAGCAAGGGAGTCAGCCACCATCACTTGTGTTTGGCAGAGACTCAAAAGGCAGGTGGAGAAGAGGGAAAGCTTTATAGTGAAAAAGGGAAAAGGCTTCTGGTGTGCCATGATGGGAGGCTATTGGCATGTGGAAGTCATGGGTGGGTAACTAGAAGCAGGCATCCAATGTAATTGGTGAGGGGTGCATATTTGACTTTTTCCAATTGTTGCTTGGACTGCAGGGAGATCAAACCAGTCAATCCTAAAGGAAATAAACCCTGAAAATTCATTGGAAAGGCTGATGCTGAAGCTCCAATACTTTGGCCACTTGATGTGAAGAGCCAACTCATTAGAAAAGATCATGATGTTGGGAAAGATTGAAGGCAGGAGGAGAAGGAGACGACAGAGGACGAGATGGTTGGATGGCTCACCAACTCAATGGACTTGAGTTTGAGCAAACTCTGGGAGATGGTGAAGGACAGGGAAGCCTGGTGTGCTGCAGTCCATGGGGTCGCAAAGAGTCAGACACGACTTAGTGACTGAACAACAACAATTGTTTCTAAGATGGGAGTGGGGGCAAAAATCAGGGAAATAGTCAATTATTAGGTCCTGGCCATTTGGGGCTGATTGTTATAGGGTTTATTGTTGGGTTGCTATAGAGACAGAGGTCTGACTTCTTACAAGTCAGACTTATAGATACAGCTGGCTCTCCCATGTCTGCGGGTGCTGCATCCCAGGATTCAACCAGCCTCAGACAGAAACTCTTTGAAGTTGGTTGAATCTGTGGGTGTGGAACTTGTGGGTATGGAGAGCTGACTATAATGGGTTGGCTTCCTACACTGGTGCCTGCAGACCTTGAGTCAGAGGTCTTTTTTTCTATACTTGTTCAGTCGCTAAGTCATGTCCAACTCTTTTCAACCCCATAGACTGTAGCATTCCAGGTTTTCTCTGTCCTTCACTATCTCCCAGAGTTTGCTCAAACTCATGTCCTTTGAGTTGGTGATGCTCTCCAACCATCTCATCCTGTTGCTCCCTTCTCCTCCTGCCCTCAATCTTTCACAGGATCAGGGTCTTTTCCAATTTGTCTCCATTTGTATGTTCAATCTCTGAGTGGTGACTATGTTTAGTTGTTTGAGGAACTCCCCAATTTTTTTTTTCTGAAGTGGCTACACGATTTCACATACCCTTGCATGTAAAATTTCATAATCTGGCTTTTATTTTTCTTGCTCAACTTAAAATTCCACTGTGTGCGTACCACTATGCAACATATACAAGCAGTCCTGGAAGACTGTGGGGCTCTGAGTCCTGTCATCCCCGCCTCCTCTCTACCTCCACCCAAACCAGCTTCCTCGTCCCTTTGCCCTGGGGTGCGTCCTCCCTCTCTGTCCCCATGGCTTCTTTTCTGTGGAGTGGACACTCTGGCCTCTCCCCTTCTCTGTGCCTGTTGCTCGTGCCCTTGTTATCCTAGCCATTCTCCCTAGAAGCTGCCCTGGTAGCTCTTGTCTTAAAGTTCTCTTTGCTAATTCGCTCCGCAGCTGTTTATGGACATGGATTATTTGCCCCTGGGAGCAGTCCTGAGATAGGAGTTGATTGAGGGGGTTCTGTACCTTGGACGCGGGAGCAGAGCCAGTGCTCCAGCGTGTGGCTGACCAGGTTCAAGTCCCCACCTTGCAGTCTGGCCCGAGGGGTTGTTTCAGCTTCTGCCCGAAGAGCCGACCTCTCTCCTCCTAGAAAACAATGCATATCCAGCTGGGGATTCAGCCTCCATGCAGTGATGCACAGCATAGAATGGATGGGTCATCAAGTGTCCCCCTGGTCCTCCAAGTGGCCAGAGGGGCACCTACTTGAGCTGTGTGTTTGTGAGTCATCTCTCAAAGCCACTCAGCTCTGGCTGAGCATGGCCTGTGTGTCTCCTACCTCCAGATCCATGGCTCCCAGGACTTCAACATCTGTGTAAAGGACATGATTCCAGCCGACGTCCCCGAGCACTTCCGGGGCACCATCAGCATCTGGGCCATGGTGACTGCTGCGGATGGGAGCCATCAGGTGGCCTTTGACGACTCCACTCCAGTCCAGAGGCAGCTGGTGGACATCCGGTACTCCAAGGACACAAGGAAACAGTTTAAGCCGGGGCTGTCCTATGTGGGGAAGGTAAGCCCCAGGCATGGTGCCCAGCAGGGCCTGTCAAGGTCATATGCTCTGTGCCGCCTCCCACCCCAACTCCTGCCTGAGGACCACTGTGTAACCCCTGCAGTGCATTCCATGAGCCCTGAAGCCGTGATGTGGTTGAAAACCAAGAACTTTTGCCCTCTTGGGATTAAGGGGCTGCTTTGCTGAGCATAGTTAGACATTTCCGAACCTAGAGCGCTAAACCAGATGCTATGTATCCACTTATTAAATCAGTTCCACGATGGTATCACCTTCCTTAATTGGGTTGACTTTATGTCTAGATGACTTAACTACTAAGTCCATAAAAGGCAGATCCCCGTCTCTGAGACAGTCTGATTCAGCTCCCTTGTGGGGAGTGGCATTTAGAACAAGCCCCTGCCTCCCTCCCACCCACTACACCATTTTTCTACATAGTAAAATTTGAGATGACTAGAGATTTGAGATCCTTATCCTAATTGCTGAACTGGGGTGTCTGGTTTCAATTGGAATTTGGGGGGAAGGGAGGGCAAGACCAGTGAAGCCTTGTGTCACCTCAGGGTGACCCTTGCCTCTGCCCAGCACCCACACCCCTCTTCCCTTTTGCATCACGTGGGTCACCCAGAGGATCCTAGAGGTCTGTCTTCATGCTGTTCCTGCTCCTCCTGCTCTGCTCTGGGACCTCCCTTCTCTCCTCCATGATGAGATCTCAGCCCCCACCCCCAGATCTCTGTCCCATGCCCAGAGACATGGCTCGTGTGCCCCTGGATTTGAGGGTCCCAGCTAAGGCACCAGACAGAATATGTATGAATGGACTTGAGGCTGTCCATTCAGTGAAAGGGGAGCATTTCACCTACACCCAAGAAATTATCCACTCTCTGCATTAGGAGCTTTCCAGGTGGCACTAGTGGTAAAGAACCTACCTGCCAATGCAGGAGACCTAAGAGACATGGATTCAATCCCTGGGTCGGGAACATCCCCTGGAGGAGGGCATGGCAACCCACTCCAGTATTCTCACCTGGAGAATCCCCATGGACAGAGGAGCCTGGCAGGCTACAGTCCATAGGGTCGCAAAGAGTCGGACACAACTGAAGCGACTTAGCACTTATTTCGTATCTGCATTAAAGAATGGTGCTGGGAATACTCTGGCAGTCCAGTGGTTAAAACTTTGCCTTCAAATGCAGGGGATATGGATTCAATCCCTGGTTGGGGAGGTAAGATCCCACATGCCTTGTGGCCAAAACCAAAACAGAAAACAGAAACAATACTGTAACAAATTCCATAAAGACTAAAAATGGTCCACATTAAAAAAAAAAAAAGAAGAAGAAGACTAGAACTGGTCACCCCATCACCAGATACCTGCACAGTTGAGAGGTGCTCCAGGATCTTTCAGGAACCACTGATCATATTTCTTCACAACATCCATATCTTTTGAAACTCTCTCTCTGACTGCCTTTCCTACCTGCCTGAATGAGTGAGGTCTAAGAGTCACATGCAACTGTTTCCACCACATTGCTTGCCCTATTCCTTCCTGGCTGTGGCACCAGGTAAATGGCTGGTGATTTGTGCCTCATGACTTCTTTGCCAAGTCCAAGGTCATAAAAGCTTTCCCCTGTGTTATCTTCTAAGTATTTTGTAGTTCTAACCATTACATTTAGGTCTCTGATTCATTTCCAGTTAATTTTGGCATATGGTGTGAGGTAGGTGTTCAGCTTCATTCTTTTGCATCTGGAGATCCAGTTGTCCCAGAACCATTTGTTGAAGGAATTGCTGTTTTCCCATTGAATGGTCTTGGCACCCTTGTCAAAAATCAATTGACTGTGATCCTTTTCTTTTGCATTGCCGTGTGCAACGCAGGATTTTAGTTCCCTGACCAGGGATCGAACACGTGCCCCTTGCAGTGAGAGGTAGGAATCCTAACCACTGAACCTGCCAGGGAATTCCCCTTCACCATATTTTGATCTTTTTTTATCTTTAATCAATTGACTATAGATGGGTGGACTTATTTCTGGACTGTCGGTTCTAATTCATTAGTTTTCATATCTGTCCACTCATAGGAGTTCCGACAAGTGCAGTGTCTTCACTACTGCACCTTTGTAGTAAGTTTTGAAATTGGATGTACGAGTTCTTGATTTTTTAACAGGATTGCTTTGGCTATTTGGGGCCCCTTACAATTCCCTGTGAATTTTAGCATCAAATTGTCAATTGCTGCAAGGAAGCTGGCTGGGATTCTGCTGGGGGATTGGGTTGAGTGTGTAGATCAGTTTGGGGAGTGTCACCAGCCTAACCATATTGACTCCTTGGTGACCCATTCCAGGTGGAACTGTCCTACCCAGATGGTAGCCCGGCGGAGGGAGTGACCGTCCAGATCAGGGCAGAACTGACGCCGAAGGACAACATCTACACCATGGAGTCTGTGTCCCAGGGTGGGCTGGTGGAGTTTGAAATCCCCTCCATCCCTATGTCAGCCCAGCATGTGTGGCTGGAGGTGGGTGAATCACCTAGACCCTTGTCATTCAGCCAGCAGACATGGTTTTGGTCCCTCCTCCAGGCCATGCTCAGGCACTGGGTCAGTGGTCCTGGGTCCTGCCCGTGCCCTGAGTGAGTTCTCAGTCTGATGGGAGAGTTGGCCAGGGGGTCCGATAAACCAAACACCCCAGAGTGAGGCAGGATGCTGAAAAGGGGTCAGGGTGTCTGGCTTCCCCAAAGGATCTTCCTAGGTGGACTCCTGACCAGGGGGAGGTTCAGCCAGGCTGCTTCCCAGAAGGTAGAACAACATATGCAGAGGCCCAGAGAACTGCAATTGTAGTATAATCAGGTTCTGCAATGCCCAGCTGGCCAAGCCATTGCAGGAAGATATGGAGGAGGGAGCCGGTGGGGCTTCCCCTTTACCTCAAGGGATGTTGCTTACGGTTCACCCAGAAGGCAGTGTCAGTGTCAGGCAGACTGATTGGTCTGATTTTTATAAGCTCTCCCCACTCCAGAGGTCTTCCCAAATGGCACAGTGGTAAAGAATGTGCCTGCCTATGCAGGAGAGACAAGGGTTCAATCCCTGGGTCAGGAAGATCCCCTGGAGGAGGAAGTGGCAACTCACTCCAGTCTGCTAGCCTGGAAAATCCTATGGACAGAGGAGTGTGGCTGGCCCCAGTCCTTGGGGCTGCAAAGAGTTGGACGTGACTGAACACGCACACACGCACACCCCACTCCAGTGTCCATAGTGGGGGAGGGGTGTCTGGGTGAGGTCACAGGCGGACAGGTGGAAGGCAATGATGGAGCTGTGGAGGTAGAATTGGCAGGACCTGGTGTCCCCTTGTCAGGGGTGGGAGGAGCAGGAGTAATAGAGAGGATGCCCCAGTCCTTGTCTCTATGGCTGATGGTGGGCATGGTGGCCCCACAGACACTGGGGTGGTGGAGACAGGGGCAGCTGAGAATAAATGTGTAGGTGAGAGCCGAGGACACTTGTGATCACTGTGTCCCCTATGGGCAACATGTCCTTAAAGATTTTTAACAGCCAGAGGTCTCTAGGCCACCAACAGCTTTAACCAACTGGCTACAAATTTGGGGGTTCCAGCTACCCCAGGACCTAACAAATACAGATTTTTTAATGATTGAAAAACACCCCTTAATTTCCATTAGTCTATTAAGAATTAGGTAGCAGCAAACCTCCAAATGACTCCAAATACTAGAATTAGCTGAATAATTTCATCTCTCATAGATACATAACCAAAAATCAGCATTTCCCAAAAATGTCACTTTAATGGAAAGACAGGTCACAGTCTATTTCTGTGACCAAATACTGCCTAAGAAAAGATCTTTAATTAATTATTTTCTTAAAAAGAAGGATGAATTTTAAACTTTACTTTTAGTTGACATGTATATGTATATGTCTCCCTATATATGTAATTGACATGTAACATATTCATTGCAGGCATTCAATGAAATGATTCAATATATGTATGTACTATGAAATGACACCACAGTGTGTCCAATTGCCATACATAGTTACACTTTTTATTTTCTTGTGATGAGAACCTACAAGATCTGTGATAGTGCTAGTGGTAAAGAACCTGGTTGCCAATGCAGGAGACACAAGAGATGCAGGTTCAGTCCCTGGGTGGGGAAGGTCCCCTGGAGGAGGAAATGGCAACCCACTCCAGTATTCTTGCCTGGAGAATTCCATGGACAGAGGAGTCTGGCAGGCTACAGTCCATGGGGCCACAAAGAGTCAGACACGACTGAGGGACTGGGCACACAAGATCTATTCTCTTAGCAACTTTCTCTATGTGCAAATATATTTTTTATATAGCAAAATGATACAAATTAGGACCAACCAACGAGAGATACACACACGTATAGGACGAGAGCTGGAGGGTCCCAAATTTACAGCTTTGTGTGCTGTCCCTGTGAAGCTGGGGCACCTCACCCTCCCGACAACACACACACATTGGCAGAAAGCACTGCCAATCTGGATATTCACTCACCTTCAGGGTCCACAGCTTTTATTGGGATTTCATTACATAGGCTTGATTGATTTATCATTGGCCCCATGACTGAACTCAGTCTCTAGCCGTCTCCCCTCTCTTGAGGCCAACTTGATACCACATCAAGTGGTTCAAAGCCCCTAGCCTCTAATCCCATGATCGGTCTTGCTGGTTTGGCTGTCCCCACCCTGCACCGCTCCTTAGCACACATTATCAGGACCCACCATGAATAACAAAGACACTCCCACCTCTTGGGGAATCCCAGGGGTTTAGAGGCTATCTCCCAGTAACTGGGACAAAGGCAGGCCAGCTTCTTTATTCTGTATCACACAGAGGTCTTAGACACCCCTGCCCCATACCCTGCTTCTGGCATCTTCCTTGTGTTAACTGCATTCTTCCAGCAGCAAGTGAAGGCAGCAGGTTTAAACTCCCAAAGAAGAAAAAGTAGTATGACTGCCAGTCCCTGGGGTGTTCAGAGAGGGGTCTGAGGGCTCCCGGCAGAGCTGCATCCAGAGCCAAAGGGATGCAGTCCAGCACGGCTGCCCCCTCTCCTGACCGCCATCTCCTCTATGCTCACTTCCGAAGCAGGCTATACCCTCCGAGAAGCCCCTGGGGCTGCCCGCAAGCCCAGGACATGGGGGTCCTTAATATACCTGTGATGGAACTGCCTCTCAGTGGCCACGTGGGCCACGCTCCCCCAACACCCTGTGGCCAGTCTGTGACACTTGCTTCCAATGGAGACGGGAAAGAATGAGCTAGCCACACAGGACCCCATTCTCTGAGAATTGGGGAGGGGGTTCTCCAGAGGGAAATGGGAGCATGAGAGGGTCTTGCTGCAGAGCAGGGCAGGTCGAAGCATCCTCAGGACCGCCCCCTTCCTACACCAAGCCTCCGAGCCTTGACCGAGTACCCTGTCTTCTTCAGACCAAGGTGACCGCACTCAGTGGCAAGCCCGTGGGGGCCCAGTACCTGCCCAGCTACCTCTCCCTCAGCAGCTGGTACTCCCCCAGCCAGTGCTACCTGCAGCTGCAGCCGCCCTCCCGTCCCCTGCAGGTAAGGCTTTCAGGTGCGCCCTTCCCCAGGCAGGAGGGGGTTCAGGAAGCAAGCAGCATGCATGTGCCTCCAGGGGACCTGCACGTGCTTCTTCTCCCTTCTCTCTCCGCACTAGTTTCTTCTCTATTTATGTGAGTGTGTTTCTGTTTTGTCATGTTCATTCATTTGTTTTAGTTTTTAGAGTCCATATATAATATAAGTGATAGGGTTTCCCTGGTGGCTCAGACAGTAGAGAATCTACCTGCAGTGCAGGAGACCTGGCTTAGATCTCTGGGTTGGGAAGATCCCCCAGAGAAGAAAATGGCAACCCACTCCAGTATTCTTGTCTGGAGAATCCCATGGACCGGGGAGCCTGGTGGGCTACAGTCCATGGGGTCCCAAAGAACTGGACACGACTTAAACGACTTAGCATGCACACACGCCTGCACGCGTGTTTTATAAAGCACACCGTTAACACTCCTAATTGAGAGCACAGAGGGCTGAGCCCAGCTCCCATGGGTGGTAACAGGCTCATCAGTACTGTCTCTTGTGGAAGCCACTTGATGATGGGGCTCCCAGACCCTGCCAGCCCCGTAAGCCTCTGACACTCCCTTCACTAGGGGTGCTGCCGAGACCTGTCTTCAAGGGGTCCTTGTGATGTAGCTCCGAGGAACTGAGGAGTTGGGGCTGCCTGTTTGCCAGGGCTGAGTGGCCCTCTGTGGGGGTTATGAGAATGAGAAACTCCACTGAGATCGTGCCCAACTTGGCTGAACACGCTGTTCTGGTTTTAATGCTGTTCAACCAGCAGTGCACGTGGGGAGGCTGGCGTTGGCTGCCTTCCCGTGTGGGCGGGAAGGAGTCCTGTGCCCCAGCTGCCGGGACCCACGTTCCCAGTAGGCAAGGACTTGGCAGGGCTGCTCAGACTTCCCCCTGGGAGGGACACCTCTGTCTTGCCTGAGTCAGATCAGCAGGCACCCACTCTCCCTGTCCTAGACTGTAATTGAGGGGCCCTGAGTGTGAATTTGAGGCAAGAGTGGCTGTGCTTTGTCCAGTCCAGGCTCTGTGTCGGGGTCCTCTTCCTTTCCTCCAGCACCAAGGGATGTGCAGCAAGGAGCTGCTCTGCAAATGGGGGCTGTCACCCCAGTTTTTCAGGGTGACTCTGATGCCATAGGGTTAGTTCATGAGAAGAAGAAAAAACTTTGTGCTCTTTCCTTGTTTTTTTCCTAGTATCTCAAACCAGAGCGGACTTTTGTTTGGGTATCATTATAAGGAAGATATTTACAAATTTAGAGAGAAATAGAAAAAATAGTATAATAACCTTGTGCCCTCCACCTAGATTTATGAATTGATATTTTGCTCCATCCATCTACCCACCCATCCACTCACCCACCTATCCATCTATCCATCTACTCACCCACCTATCCATCCGTCCACCCATCCACCCATCCTCTCATCTTCTCACCCACCCATTCATCCTCCCCTTCCCACCCACCCATCCATCCATCCACCCATTCATCCATCCACCCATCTTCTACTTACCCAACCACCTACCCATCCATTCACTCACCTATTCATCCATTTCTCTCCACTTTTTTTGGCTGCAGCATTTGAAAGTAAGTTACAGATGTCTTGATACTTCCCTCTTAAATTCTTGAATCTTAAAAATAAAGACATTCTTTAACCTGATTTTCAGTCATTCTATCTAAGAAAATTGTATTAACTCAATTGTGTTATTTAATTCACAGGCAATAGTCAGATTTTCAAAGGTGTCCTCAAGATATAGTTTGTCTATAGTGTGGATTCACACCCATGCTTGTCTGCATAGTCATGTGCACCTGTGTGTGAGTGTGCATGTGTATACATGCTTGTGTATATTCACCTGTGTGTGTGTGTGTGCACGCATTTTATTCAGGATCAATTTATATGTTGCATTTGCTCTTCTGTGTCTGTAATCACTCCTGAGCTGGAACCTTTTCATCACTGTGACTTTTGTAAAGAATCCAAGCCTGTGGTCTTGTAGATTATCCCACATTCTGAATGAGATTCAGCTTGAAGCATTGTTTTGGTAATATTACTATGTACATGCTGCTTTTGTCACGTTCTATCAGAAGGCAGAGTTTTGGGCAGCCCCACCCTTGCTGAAGCTGATCTTATCCTTGGTTCCAGTCTAGTTCCTACCAGCTCTTTCCTTCTGCAGGCGAGGCTAATAAATAATCTGGGTGACACTCTGAGGCCCCTGCCACAGTGTTCTGACCCTCATCAACCTTTCACCCAATGCTTTTTTCATCTTTTTTTGGAGTGGGGTGTGCCTTATGGCATGCAGATCTTAGTTCCCCTTCCAGGGATCAAATCCATGCCTCTGCAGTGGAAGCACACAGTCTTAACCATTGGACTGCCAGAGAAGTCCCGTCTTTAGCATCTTTGATGATTTTTGTTGTAATCAGTTATCACTTTGGGGCTTCATGATAAAGATTCTGATTTATGCATTTATTATGATTCTTGCATCCCTTTTGCATTTACTAGGTGATGTTCCTCTGTAAAGAACTTTCTCCACCAGTATTTTAGTTGTGTGATTGTTTTTAGAGTGCCTATCGTCTTATACACTTCTAAAAAAGTATCCACTATGTTATAATCGGTTACCATCATACTTCCTTTTTTTCTTTTTAAATTTTGAAACAATTTTAGACTTACAGAAAAGTTGCTTATACAGTGCAGAGAGTCCCTCTATATCCTCCTTCTAGCCTCCCCTAGTGTTTTAAATTTTTTAAGTGTTGTTTGCTTTTTGTTTTTGTGAGAGTAATTTATGTATTTTGGACACTCCACCCTTATCAGATATATGACATGAAAGTATTTTCTCCCATTCTGTATGTTGTCTTTTCACTTTCCTGATAGTGTCCTTTGATGCAACAAAGATTTTTAACTTTTGGTGAAATCTAATTTATTTGTTATTTTTCTTTTGTTGCTTTGCTTTTGGTGCCTATCTCAAAGACACCATTACCAAATCCAAGGTCATGAAAGTTTACCTCTGTGCTTTCTTCTAAGAGTTTTATAATTTTAGCTCTTACATTTAAGTCTTTGAACCATTTGAGTTAATTTTTTTATATGGTGTGAGGGTACGGTTCAACTTCATTCTTCTGCATTTGGAGATCTAGTTGTTCCAGAATCATCTGTGGGAAAGACTATTCTTTCCTCATCAAATGATCTTGGCACCCTTGTTGAGAATCAGTTTGCCATAGATGGTTATTTCTGGACTCTCAGTTCTATCCTATTGATCTGTATGTCTGTCGTTATGCCAGGACCACAGTGTCTTGAAGATGATTTTTGAAATTGGAAAGTGTGAGTTTTACAACTTTGTTGTTTTTTCAAGATTGTTTTGGTTAATACTGGATCCTTTGCGTTTCCATATGAATTTTAGAATCAGCTTTTGCATTTTGGCAAAAAAGGCCACTCACACTTCCTTCTAATGTTATCATCTCATGTACAAACCATGGTACAACTGTCAAAACTAAGAAATGAGCACTGGAGATGACTGTTAACCAAACTCCAAACTTTATTTTGATTTCCCTAGTTTTTCCAGGGATTCCTTTTTTTTTTTTTTTGGTCCAGGATCCCATGCAAGATCTTGCATTGCACTTCCTCTCCTCCAGTCTGATGGTTTCTCAATCTTTCCTTGTCTTTCATGACCCTGCCATTCTTGAAAGGTTCACTTTTCTTTATGCTGTTCCAATTCCCCAAATTTGGCTGTGGGAGCACCTTTGGGCCAGCTCCTTAAACAAGTAAGTTCTTTTCTTCAGTGGGAGGTAGAATGGCATTTATTAACCACTCACAGTGACCAGATACAGTGTTGAGAATAATATATTCACTATTACATTTATCATCTCATTGGATCCTCAGGACCTTCTCTCCAGGAGATATAACCTTATGTTACAGATGGGGAAACTGAGGATCAGAGAGGTGAAATGACTTACTTAAGGACCCACAGCAAGAATGATACTCACCACTCACCACCCCTCCTCTGAGCATTCAGGGTGGCCCAGATGTTTGGGGAGAGTCATGAATTGTAAATCATAGAGCATAGGAGGGAACCTCTGGGGCAAAGACCCAGAGGAAGACTTCTCATGCAGCTTGTTGCCTCCGTGTTGGATATGGCCATACTCTAAGCCCTTGGGGAGGTCACAGGACCTGGGAGACTTTGGCTGTAATGCAAAGAATGAGGGCAGCTTGGAGGTTAAGCATGGGGCTCTGGCTTCTGCCCTTTGGGGTTTGAATCCTCTTCCTTCAACTTACTAATGTTGAGAATGGACCAAGCTTCAGTTTCTCTCCTCTGGAAACGTGGGGGTTGTGATAGAACCCGGCTCATCAGTGTATATCCAGTGAGAAGTTTCAGCCCATTGCCAGCACTTGCACCTGTGAAGTTAGGGAATAATCCCCAAGACCATCTGCCCATCTGACACCAATTGCTGAATTTGAGGGTCCTCAAATCACCTTCAGTTTCTTTAGTCTCTAGAGGGATTCACAGAATCTCTGAAAGCTGTCATACTCACAGTTACAGTTTAATACAGTGAATGATACAGATTAAAATCAGGCAAGGCAAGAGGATCATAAGGCAGGGGCCAGATGAGTTCTGAATGTGAACTTCCAGTTGTCCTCTCCCCACAGAGTCAAGGATAGTGTTACTTTGCCAGTAATGATGTGTGACTACATGCATGGTGTACTGCCAACCAGGGATGCTCACCTGAGCCTCAGTGTCCAGGGTTTTTGCTGGAGGTCAGTCATATAGACAAGGCTGACTACCTGCCTGGCTGGCCCCAGTCTTAATCCCTCCATAGGTCAAACTTATATAGTGTGGCCCAAGGTCCCCACCATAAATTATATTGTTAGTATCTGGTGTGGTCCCAGACCCTAGATAAACAAAGACTCATCAAGCATAACATTTCAAGGCCTCTGAGATCACCCCCAGGAGCAGTGGCCAAAGGCCAGACCTCTTTGGAGGCTAGGTTCAGTTACTTACTACACTGTACTCACTGAGAGCTTCCATGCCCTTATGACATTTCACCCACACCACAGCTCCATTTTCAGAGCATCAGCTGGGGTCCCTATGATGATGTAGTCACAGCCAGGGACAGATACTGAGCATTCTGCTCTGAGGCCAGCACTCCTCCCCAGCTCTCCTGGCCTGCTTGTGGCCCCAGAGTGGCCTTCTCCTTAGGTGAGCTGTGGCATTGGTGCTGTTCTGTGGGTGCCAGGCAGGGCTCCCCATGCCTGCATGTCTCCCACAGGTTGGGGAGGATGCCTATTTCCCTGTGAAATCCACGTGTCTCTGCAATTTCACCCTGTACTACGAGGTGGCTGCGAGGGGCAACATTGTGCTCTCAGGCCAGCAGCCTGCCCACATCACCCAGCAGAGAAGCAAGCGGGCAGCCCTGGAGAAACCCATTCGCTTAATGCACGTTTCTGAGACAGGTGAGCTCATCCACAGGCTGGAGGTTCCTGTTCTTCCTTCTGAACCGTTGAGACTGGGATGGGCATCCCAGCAAAGCATGGTAAGCAGAATGCATCCATGAGGGGAGCCTGCTTCAGGCTGAAGGGCGTGTACCCCAGGCAAGACTGGACTGGGACCAGGAGCGTGGGCAGTGACCACGCTGCTGGAGGCAGCTCCTCTTGAGGCTGCCGTGGGATGGGCCCCTGAGCACGTCCACACTATGCCATGCTGCCTTCTACCAACCCCCTTCTGCTTTTGCCCAGACTGATTCCCCATTAAGGAGTCCTTCTCCCCACTTTCCTTGATGCCACATGCTCCTCACAAAACCCGTCTTCTCCCCTGGGTCTTCCCATCCCCCTCCTCTTCACAGCCTCTCTGCCCAAAGCAGGATCCCCAAACTAAGGACCATGGACACTTGCAAGGTATTCTTTGTGATGGGGGCCATGCTATGCACTCTAGGGTGCTGAGCAACATCCCTGGTCTCCACCCATTAGATACCAGTGGCAATCCACCTACACACAGTATGACAACCTAAAATGTCTCCTGATTTTGCCAGTATTTCTAGGGGGGAAAGTGACTCCTGGGTAAGGATCACTGAGATAGATGATGATAGATAGATTCATAGATAGAGCCATCAATAGATAAATTGATAGATAGATGGATGATAGGGTCATGGATGGATGAAAAAGTGAAAGTAAAAGTGAAATTTGCTCTGTCATGTCCCACTCTTTGTGACCCCATGGATGGATAAGTAGATAAATAGATTCATGTATAGAATCATCAATAGATAAATTGATAGATGGATGGATAGATAAAGTCACAGATGGGTGGATGGATGGTTGGATGGATAGACAGATGATAGATAGGGAGACAGGCAGACAGTCTCTCTGATTCTAAGCCACTTTCTTACCCTCAGAACTACTATGTTTGGGGCCAGGTTATTCTCTGTGGAGCTGTTCTATGCATTTTAGGGTGTTGAATAGCATCCCTGGCTCCTACCCACTAGATGCCAGTAACAACCCCAAGCTGTGACAACCAAAATTACCAAATGTCCTCTGGCGATCAACATTGCCCTGGTTGAGAACCACTGGCCTGATCAGTGCATTTGACATTGTGCACTCACATCCTCTTGGGTTTATCATCCTTTCTGGGTGAAATAACAGGCAACGTGAGTATCCATGGAGTACTTGCCCTGGGCCTGGCCTAGGCTGGCATCTCCTCATGCTACACCCCAGGGTAACCCCTATGGTAAACCAGGCAACTGGGGCACCGGTGGTCCTACTGTGAGATGCTGCATTTTCATGTCTGTCCTCACTTATCTTAGAGCCTCCTCCAGCCCCAGCAACAGAGGTCAGTGTGTGCATGACCTCTCTCCAGCTGGCTGTGACCCCCAGCATGGTCCCCCTTGGCCGCTTGCTAGTCTTCTACGTCAGAGAGAATGGAGAAGGAGTGGCTGACAGCCTCCAGTTTACTGTTGAGACCTTCTTTGAAAACCAGGTAGAGCACTGGGAACCAAACTGGAGGAGGGAGAGGAGGATAGGTAAGCATCATGGGGCTGGAGGCTCCAGGGTGTCGAGGCTGGGGCGGACTGTGAACAGTCACCAGTCAGACTCCAGGTGATGTGACAGGCAGGACTTGTAAGGACTGTCCTACCTTCAGGAATGAAGGAAATCTAAGTTGCATCTTGACTAGGAGATCCTCCAGAAGTCACCTAGATGGGATTGCATTCATATACACAGGAAAAGTGGGCAGTTGTTCTCTGTCCCTGCTGGGCTCCAGACCTAAGGGACACCACTATGTCCCCCAAACCTGGTTCAGCCTCCTGTGCCTTCACCATGCACCCTCCAAAACTGGCTGCAACATGTCCTCTGCTGCCACCCGTCTCCCCACCCCTCCTGACTTCCATCTTCTGCACAGAATGTATCAGCTGTACCAGCCTAGTTCTTGTCACCCAACCCTCCGCCCTTGTCCTCATCTGGGTGGCAAAGCCAGGGTCCTGACTCTCCTTGGAGGGTGGAAATGGTGGGTGGGTCTGGAGAGTTTGGCCAAGCTCCTGATTCTTCTGCTGTGTTTGGGTCCAGGTTTCACTGACATATTCAGCAAATGAGACCCAACCCGGGGAAGTTGTCGACCTGCAGCTCAAGGCTTCAAGGGGCAGCTGTGTGTGTGTTGCTGCAGTTGACAAGAGTGTTTACCTGCTCAGGTCTGGGTTTCGGCTGACTCCTGCCCAGGTGAACTGGGGCCCTTGGACGCTGCATTCTGGCACCTGCATGGAGGTCTCTTCCTTTTCATTAACTGAACACAATCCATATAAACCCAAGTTCTCTCTCCGCTGGGTTCATTCTCAGCAAACCCCACCCCTGTTGTTGCTTGGCTATAGTTGAAAGGTCTTGGAGTCAAATCCAATGTGACGTTGTCTGGGTCCCACCTCTTCAGCCCCAGTTTGCCCATATTTAAAATGTGTTAATGCCCCAACTCCCGTCTCCTCTAAGATTGGTTCCCAGTGATCCATGTGAGAGAAGATTGAGATAGGAACATGCCAGACCCGTTGGGGTTGAAAGGAAACCCTCATTTGACCAGTCCCTGTTGCCCTCTGCCTGTAGGTTTTCCGGGAATTGGAAGATTATGATGTTTCTGATATCTTTGGGGTGTCCAGGGAGGATGGACCCTTCTGGTGGACTGGGCTCATGGCCCGACGACGCCGGCGCTCCTCTGTCTTCCTGTGGCCCTGGGGTGTCACCAAGGATTCCGGGTTTGCCTTCGCTGTAAGGAGAGGTGGTCTTGAACCCCATCGTCCCCTTCTGAGCTCTTCTTCCTCTGAAACAAAGGGTCTCGGGGTACAGAGCTGAGTCAGGGTGGAAGTTTCCAAACTCTGAGTGCTGCAGAATCTTTTTGATTCTCCACAGTGGAAGCTTGGATGCATACTTTCCCAGTTTTTAAAACAGATGAGAGCAGAATGAGTGTTCATCGATAGCTTCAACTTTGTTCTGGAGCAGACTCGAACATCGTTCTGGAGCGATGAACTTGAAAGTGCTTTGGTGGAAGGAAAACCTTCACAGGGGCTTCCCAGGTGGCGCTAGTGGTAAAGAACCCGCCTGCCAATGCAGGACACATAGAGATGTGAGTTTGATCCCTGGATCGGGAAGATCTTCAGGAGGAGGAAAGGAAAGGAAAGTCGCTCAGTCGTGTCCGACTCTTTGCGACCCCGTGGACTGTAGCCTGCCAGGCTCCTCCGTCCATGGGATTCTCCAGGAAAGAACACTGGAGTGGTTTGCCATTTCCTTCTCCAGGGGATCTTCCCGACCCAGGGATCGAACCCAGGTCTCCCGCATTGGAGGCAGACGCTTTAACCTCTGAGCCACCAGGGAAGTCAGGAGGAAGTGGCAACCAACTCCAGTTTTCTTCCCTGGGAAATCCATGGACAGAGGAGTCTGGCAGGCTACAGTCTACAGGGTGGCAGAGTCGGACACAACAGAAGCAGACTTAGCATGCATGCAAACCTTCACGATGTGTGTAGGTACTGTGTTGTCAGGTGGGAGCCTTACCCATGCTGACATTCATAGCTCACATCCATCCCCTTCCTTCCTGGCTCCAGGGACCAGGGAGCTGCTGGAGGTGCAATATACCCAAGCGTCATTTCAGCCCACATGAGCATTCTGGTGATCTCCACTTGAATGCATGAGGGCACTTTTCATCCCCATTTTTAAATCATTTAAAAGGCATCCTTGGGAATTCCTTGGTGGTCCAGTGGTTAGGACTCCAAACTTTCACTGCTGAGGGCCCAGGTTTAATTCCTGGTTGGGGAACTAAGATCCTGCAAACTGCATGGCACAGTCAAAAAAGAAAAAAAGACATCTTTTTCCTCCCATTTTTATTATGGAAAATTTTCAAAGATATAAAAAGTTGAATAAATTAGTAAACACCTGTAGCTCCACCACCTTGGTGCCACAGTTAACATTTTGCTATATCAAATGCGTGCGGGCATGCGTGCTCAGCCACTGCAGTCGTGTCTGACTCTTTGCAACACTATAGATTGTAGGTTACCAGGCTCCTCTGTCCATGGAATTCTCCAGGAAAGAATACTAGAGTGGGTTGCCATGCCCTCCTCCAGAGAATCTTCCCAACCCAGAGATCAAATGGCGTCTCCTACATTGCTGGTGGATTCTTTACTGCTGAGCTACCTGGGAAGACCATTAAATATATACATGTATTACAACAGGAATAATTGAAACTCATAGTAATTGGCTCTGGGTCTGGATTAGGCACTGTACCAATTGATTTTTTTTAAATTGAGGTGAAATTCACATAGCAGGCATTTAACCCATGTTTTTAAAATTTATTGTTTCTTTATTTTTTGGCTGTGCTGGGCATCACATGGGATCTTAGTTCTGTGACCAGGGTTCGAACCTGTGCCCCACTGCACTGGAAGCACAGAGTCTTAACCACTGGACTGCCAGGGAAGCCACAATTAACCCATTTTAAAGTGAACAATTCAGTGGCATTTAGTACTTTCACAGTGTTGTGCAAGCCAGCACCTCTATCTAGCTCCAGAACATTTTCATCACCTCAAAAGGAGATCCCGTCCCCATTAGCAGTCACACCCTATCCACCCTCCCCCAGCCCTTGGCAACCACTGATCTGCCCATGGTTTTAGACAGTTCATATTAATGGAATCCTAAGAGATGTGGCCTTTTGAGCCTAGACCACAAATATTCTGACCCCACCTCTGTTGTGCCCTGGATGGTCACTTGGTCTCATGTCCCTCTTAGTCTGTGTCACCAAGCCTAGAGAGAGGACTGGCTCCCCCAGGGCTACACAGCAGCAGTGTTGGGCCAGTGACTTCTGGAGCCACCATATCCACTTCCCCATTATGGGTCTGGGCATTGTCTGTTGCCTAGGAAACAGGACTGGTGGTGATGACAGACCTTGTGAGCCTAAACCACCGGCAGGATGGCGGCTTGTACACTGATGAGGCTGTCCCCGCCTTCCAGCCCCACACAGGGAGCCTGATGGCAGCAGTGTCCTCCAGACAACCCCCCAGGTAATTGCCATTACCTTGAGCAGGGTTGTCTAAACTCATGTCGACATTTGAGGCTGGGTCATTTTCTGTGGTGGGGCCATCCTGTGTACCATAGAGTACTGAGCAGCATCCTTGATCTCCACCAACCAGAGGCCAATAACACCCCCCTTATTCTGGGTGTGACAACCCAAACCATCTTCAGACATTGTCCAATGTCCCCAGGGGGCCAGAATCCCTACTGGCTTAGCAGGTTGGGGCACTAAGCACTTTGACTCTTCTCCCCGCCACCCCCAGTTCTCAGCCCCACCCACGTGCTTGAGCTTGGGAGTTTGGGGGGTGCAGAAGAGAGAAGAAGATGTAGCAGGGGAGTAGATCTGCCTGGGGACAGAAGAATTGGGGTAGGGTGGGTAGTTGGAGTTTGATCCTCTCATTCCGAGACTCTGCTTAGAAAATTCTTTCTACTACCCTTTCTCCCTCCCACCATTTCCTCCTTCCTTTACTTCCTCTCTTTTTCCCTTTCCCCTCTGACTCTTTATCTTTTGGAGTTAGACACCAAAGTGTCTAAAAAGCCTTTTTTATTTTAACTCAAGCATTTAAGCCTTTTGAAGGTTATGAATTTTCCTCAGAGTATTGCTTTGGCTGCATCTAAATTGTGCTAGGAAGTGTTTCCATTATTGCTGGGTTCCAAATAGGTTGTAACTTGTGGAACAGTTACCTTTTTGAGCTGTGACTTGCCCAGATATGTTTTCAATTTTCAAGTAATTTTTAAAAATTACTACCTTTATATGTTTTATAAATGTGGGTCAGATGGGCAGTGTGGCCAATGAACATTGTCTGTATGATATTCCTTGTGGCCCACAAACATGGTCTGTATGATATCCATTGCCTGGTTTTTATTTTAGAGACTGGCTATATGGTCAGTTTTTGTAAATGCTCACACCCACTTGAAAAGAATATCCAAGCCCCTGTCATTGGGTATAGGAGTCTCTATGTGTACTTTCAACGGTGGTACCCAGATCCTCCATATCCTTGCTCATGTTTGTTTCCTTGTCTGTTTGCTAACTTATCAATTACTGAGAGAAAAGAGTTCACATCTCCCCCTGAGATTTGCGGCTTTGTCCCTTGTTTCATGGAAAGCTTTGTTTCATGGGAGGTGGTGTTTGCTCTGCTCTCATGTCTCTCCCTTTGTACCCCTCTTATGTTCCTGCAACACTCACTGTCTTCTTTCCCACCTTCTTTGTTCTCTCTGCCTCTCCCACTAGCTCCTCAACTCCAGATCGCAGCCAGCCAACTAGGGAAGGGAGAGGGTGTTTTGAAGACCTTGCCCCCTCTCTCTCCCTCTGGATGTAAGGGTGCATAAGCTGGGAAAGGGGAGGCAAACCTTGGATGTACCCTCTCTTGCCAGCTTATCCAATGAGAGGCACAGAACCAAGTGGGCCAGGGATGGGATCTGGTGGTCATCAGTGGCTCAGTAACTGGGTCTCTTTGGAGACCTTGAGGGTGATACCCAGACTCCTCGGTCCTTGCTCTGAGCCAGAAGTCACCCAGAGGATCTGCCCTGGGAAGGGGGGTTGGCTATCCATGATAGTCTTCTTTCAAACCCTTTCTACCCCAATCCCAAATCCTTGGGAAGGATTGAGCCTTCCCAATCCCCTAGCCTCCTCTGCAGTGGTTCCTGGGTACCTGAACCCTCCAGCTTCTTCCTGCTTGAGTCACACATTTAGCAGGAGTGTGATAACCCCACGAGAGTCCTAGTTTTCAAACTCCACATCATGGCATGAACAGATCAGACTCTCCCTACAGTATGCTGGAGGCACACGAAGGCATTTCCAAGATATGGTTGAGTGAGGGAGGTGGAATATTGGCCCCTGGGCATCCCTCAGCCAGACACTTCTCTGGGAACCTGGAGCCTCCAATGTGCATGCCTCCTGAGAACTTGGCCTGGAGTGGATCTGCAAGCAGTCTCTAAACCCCAAACCACAAAGGCAGTTATAAACTCCAGTGCAGAAAGGCATAATAAAGGCCTTAAAAAGCAAGTGTCTGTGCCTTTTTGTAATTGGATAATGCATCCTTCCTGGAGAAGGGAATGGCAACCCGCTCTAGTATTCTTGCCTGGGGAATCCCATGGACAGAGGAGCCTGGCCGGGTACAGTCCATGGGGTCACAAAGAGTCAGACATGGCTGAGTGACTAACAGACACAATGCATCCTTATTCTGAAGACGAGGTATTTTTCTTCATCATAATGCACATAGTTAAACATTTTTCAAAGAGTATGAAAGGGTTTATCCTCCTTTCCCTTCTAAGAGGCAAAAATGGTTACTAATTCCTTAACTATCCTTCTAGAAATTTTCTGTGTAAATTTGTTGTTCAGTCACTATGTCGTGTCTGACTCTCTGCAACCCCATGGACTACAGCACACCAGGCTTCCCTGTCCTCCACTATCTCCTGGAGTTTGCTCAAGTTCATGTCCATTGAGTCAGTGATACTATCTAACCATCTCATCCTCTGCTGCCCTCTTCTCCTTTTGCTTTCAGTCTTTCCCAGCATCAGAGTCTTTTCCAATGTGTATACACAGGACTTTAAAACACACACACACACGGTGGGAGAATACTGTAGTACTGTTCTCTACTTTCCTTTTTTAAGTCAACAATAAACCTTAGAGACCATTCCGTATCAGTACATATGTGCTTACCTCACCCCTTTTCACTGACATGTAATATTCTATTGTGTGAATGTACTATCATTTGGTTAACCAAATGCCCTGTTGATGAAGATTCTGGCTGTTAGTTAATTCTCACAGTGCTGCAGTTAACCACACTGTCTTTGCACATGTGTCTGTGGTTAATTACAGTGTTCATCCCTCAGAGAGGCAACTGCAAGTTGAAAGGGAGCATTTTAATCTTGAGAAGATTTGCCAAATGTCAAGTAGGGCTTATTAATATTATTTTTTAAAGAATAGGACAGTCCCTGAGGAATGTGGGCTCTGAGGCTTCTGAGAATAAACCAAGACTGAAAGCATGTGAAAAAGAATACACACACACACACACATATAATTGAATCACTTGATGTACATCAGAATCTAAGTGTACACAGCATTGTAAATCAACTATCCTTTAATAAAAAAAAGAAACTAAAAAAATGAAAGCACAGAGGAAGTGGGGGAGAGGGAAGAGTGTCATGTAGTGATGCAGAAAAACATGGCAAACCCAAGGAGGGAAATTAACAAAGGAGAGGACTCGGGGTGGTCCCTTTGGCCCTTGTTACCTTCTAAGTTGAGGGTGTGAGGCGCCACTATCATTCTTACAAGACTCTGCCAAGCCTTCAATGCCTCACTTTTCTAGCTGTAATCAAGTAGAATGTTGATTAAAATTCTGCCAGGTGAAAGAATTAACACGTCATGTCCTTGTAAAGTAGAATGCTAACCTTTCCAGGTAAGAGAATTAAATAAACCGTGTAGCATATTAACATGTTGAGTAAGAGAATGAACACATTATAGCCTAATCAAGTAGAATGTTAACTTACCAAGTAACAGAATTAAAGTTATGGAACTTTAATCAATTCTTTTTAAAAAAATTTTCATAGAGCAGAGAAGAGGAAAAGGACCTTCTTCCCTGAAACATGGGTTTGGCACTGTCTCAACATCAGGTACAGTAAGATTTCTTTCCTTCACTGCCTTTGTGGGCTGACTCAAAGGCACTCATGAAAGATTGTTCCCAGTGGGTTTGCCTGGAGATCGGACACCAACATCTGAGTAAGCCATTGGGCATCCTTTTCTAACACATAAAACGCAAAGCTATGAAGTCAGCCCCAAATCCCAGTGCAGCCTCGGACATCTGCCCATGAAATATGAAATTCGAGGGCTTCGTGCCTCTTACAACTCCCTCTTGGGGTAACTCTATCCACTGTGTTTATATAACGATCTCATTAAAATGATTACAGTTCCCTGAAACATGAACTCAGTTCCACCCACCTACCCCCCTTCTCACTCCTCAGGGGACTTGGGCCCCTGCCCGCCAAGCAGGCTGCTTTTCTCAGCACATTTCCTTCCTACATTGTTTTCTCTTTTCATTTGCCTTGAAGCAGCAGCACTGTGCCAAACTCTTGCCAGTTGCAATTGGCTTTTTTCCTTTCAGTGTTTAGTGTCAGAACACCACTGACACTAAGCGTTTTCTTTCAATGCATAGTGTCAGAAGGTAGTGGTGACCTGCTCTGGGAAACCAGTTAGGCATGAAAGTTCAGACCCCAGGGGCCAGTGGGTGGGGCAGTGGGTGGACCTACTGCTGAGCTGGGGTCCCCTTCTCAGCATGAGATGCCATGGCACATGCTTAGCACAGAGCCAAGCACACACTCAGGGGTTTCTCAGGCTGCCCTCACTGATGTGTGTGTCCCCATTATGGGCAATCTTCCCTGAGGATCAGAACAGATGCTGATTTTTTTTTTTAAGTTTTTATTATTATTATTTATTTTTATTTTTGGCTGGGTCTTTGTTGCTGCGAGAGGGTTACTCTCTAGTTGCAGTGCAAGCTTCTTGTGACAGCTTCTCTTGTTGCCCAATGCAGGGTCCAGGTGCTTGGGCTTAGTAGTTGTGGTGCCTGAGCTTAGTTGCCCCATGGCCTGTGGGATCTTCCCAAGGTAGGGCTCCAACCTATGTTCCCTGAAACTGGCAGGTGGCTTCTTACCCACTGGACCACCAGGCAAGCCCAAGTTGCTGATTATTGCATTTTGTAATGGGAGCCCGTATTTAAGATGTGCTGTCTGTCCATCATCAGAGATGTACAGAAAGTAGAAATGTGTCTACTTTCTGTGTGCAGGGTGATGTTTTAGGCACTGAGTACTGTTTTGGTGCCAAGAATGGCACCTTGAGCAAGGCAGATAGAGTCCCCTCACGCATAGAATTTATGTTTTATGCCCTTAAAGCCTTCATGCTTCAGTAGGGCCAGTGTTCTCATGGAGGGCTGGGTCCAGGGCTTGGGAGGAAGTAGAGGGACCCTTCAGGGAAGCTGGAGAGATTCCCAGGGCAGGTGGAGCCCAAGCTGAATCCCACAGGATAAACAAGAAAGGGGTAAAGGAGTCCAGGAGGTGGGACCCATGTGGGCAAGAGCTGGAGAATCGGAGAGGCAGAAGGGGCTAAGAGGAGGAGGCAGGGAGTGTGAAGGCCGAGTGGGCTATGATGGTAGGTGTGGAGAGCCCCAGAGCGTTGCTGAGAAGCATTTGGCATTTGAGGTGTTCTCTCTCCCTCTGTTGGCTCAAGCAAGGGTGAGTCGGACAGTGTGGATCTGAGACTAAGGAGGAGGTTCTTGCTGGGCCCAGGGAAGGATTGGTTAGCTCTTTTTTTTTTTTCCTAACTTTTAAAATTTGTAAAATAACAACATAAAATTCACCGTCTTAATTGTTTTTAGGTGTGCAGCTCAGCGGCATTAAGATCATTTATATCATTGTGCTACCATTACCACCATCCATCCCCAAAATGCTTCTCATCTTGCAAAACTGAAACTATGTGCCTATTAAATACTACTTCCCATCCCTCCCTCCTTCCAGGCCCTGGCATCCACTCTTCTTTTTGTCTCTGTGAATCTTACTGCTCTAGGGACCTCATATACGTGGAATCATACAATATTTGTCCTTTAGTGTCTGGCTCATTTCACTTAGCATGATGTTCTCAACGTGCATCCACACTGTGGCATGTATCAAAATTTCCTTTCTTCTTAAGGCTGAATAACATTCCGCTGTATGGATGGACCCCGTTAAAAAAAATTTTTTTTTTTATGGTCTCACTGTGCACCTTGTGGGATCTTAGTTCCCCAACTGGGTATGGAACCTGGGCTCCCCACAGTGGAAGCTCAGAATTTTGACTGCTGGACCATCAAGGAAGTTGCTGGATGGACCACATTTTGTGTATCTATTGAGCCTTTGGTTGACACTTAGGTTGCTTCCACCTTTTGGTTATTATGAATAATCCTTCTTTGAATATTGGTGTGCAAATATTTCTTTGAGACCCAATTCTTTGGGGTATACACCCAGAAGTGGAGTTGCTGGATCTTATGGTAATTCTGTATTTAATATTTTGAGAAATCACTGTATGGTTTTCCACCGTGGTTGCACCATTTGACATTCCCACTAGCAGTGCACGAGAGTTCTTTAAATGTTGAATAGAATTTACCAGTGAAGCCATCACATCCAGTGGTTCCCTTTTTGGGGAGATTTTGATTACTGATTCACTCTCCTTAGCCCCAGGTGCAGCTTTTGTAATGGCCTCGGCAGGCTTGAAAAATCATACAAACAGGGAGTGTATGGGACAGGCAAGCCAGGCCAGGGAGTGTGGATGTTCCCCAGGGTGGGTGGCTGGCTGGCTGGCACTCGGCGTGCACAGAACAGCTGGCTAGGACCATCTGGAGCTGATGAAAGTTCTTCCAAATGGAAGACGCTGAGCTTGAATTGCTGCCATGGTGACAACTGTGACCCTCACAGAGGCAAGGATAGACGCCCCAGATCCTGCAGGGCAGTGTCCCATCACCCATTGAGGCCACCTGGGTCAAGCTCCTGGGAAGGGGATGGAGAATCCAGGTAGAGGAGAGAGGAACAGCCAGGCATCCCCCTGAAACCCAAGGCCATGTTGCCGGATTCTTCAGTTCCCACTGGGCTGCTGCTGCACAGCGCTGGACAACAGCTCATGGTTGCCCTTCTTTCCTCAGTGATCCGTCTGGCGAGGAGACACTCAGCGTGCAGGTCCCCGACTCCATCACCAGCTGGGTGGGTGAGGCAGTGGGTCTGTCCCCTGGGAGGGGCCTGGGCATTGCTGAGCCCACTCTGCTGAAGACCTTCAAGCCTTTCTTCGTAGACTTCATGCTGCCCCCCTACGTGGTCCGTGGGGAACAGGCCAAGATCCCACTCAACATCTACAACTACATGGACACCTGTGCTGAGGTACCAAACCCGTCCTCCGCATACAGCCTTTCCCATTACCAGTTGGCGGGGGAGGCAGGAAGGGGGCGGCATCCTTGATGTCAGGAGGCAGGGAGAGTTGTGGCCCTTTGGAGGGGGATGGGTTTGAGTGGCACAGTACCTGTGATGTTGGGTAGGCAGGGGGAGGTAGAGTCATCTAGGGGAGCTGTGATGTTAGCATCTGTCATATTAGTGAAGCAAGGGCTGAATGGATCAGGTCCTGCTTCATCTGCCGTCTAAGCCTGGGGAGGTTGTGGGTGGGAGTGCATGGCGGGGTTGGAGGTTGACAGATGAGATGGAGCCACTGTCCTTGGCTCCAGGCCCCTCAGGGCTTTGGGGGGGATGAGTGTCATATGTAATGCCATGGAGTCAGGGGTCGGCAAACCTTCTCTGTAAAGGGCTGCTGCTGCTGCTGCTAAGTCACTTCAGTCATGTCCGACTCTGTGCAACCCCATAGATGGCAGCCCACCAGGCTCTGCCATCCCTGGGATTCTCCAGGCAAGAATACTGGAGTGGGTTGCCATTTCCTTCTCCAGTGCATGAAAGGGAAAAGTGAAAGTGAAATCGCTCAGTCGTGTCCGACTCTTAGCGACCCCATGGACTGTAGCCTACTAGGCTCCTCTGTCCATGGGATTTTCCAGGCAAGAGTACTGGAGTGTGGTGCCATTGCCTTCTCCCTGTAAAGGGCTAGATAGTAAATATTTCAATCTTTGCCAGCCAGAGGGTCCCTGTTGCAGTTGCTCAACTTGGCCATTGTACGGGAAGGCAGTCACAGATAACACGCCCATGAATTGGCCTGGCCGTGTTCGCATAAATCTTTATTTATGGATATTTGAAATTTGAGTTTCATTTAACTTTCATGCATCACAGAATGTAATTCTTTTTAATTTATTTATTTGGCTGTGTTGAGTCTTAGTTGCCACATGCAGGGTCTTCATTGCATTATGTGGGATCTTTCATTTCAGTGGATGGACTCTGTAGTTGTGGGCTTAGCTTCTCCTCAGCATATGGGATCTTAGGTCCCTGACTGACCAGGGGTCAAACCCGTGTCCCCTGCATTGCAACATGCATGTGTGTATGTGTGCTCACTTATGGCTGCCTCTGTGACCCCATGGGCTGTAGCCGGCCAGGCTCCTCTATCCATGGAATTTCCCAGGCAAGGATACTGGAGTAGGTTGCCATTTCCTACTCCAGGGGATCTTCCCCACCGAGGGATTGAAACTATGTCCCTGGCGTCTCCTGCATTGGCAGCAGTATTCTTCCCACTAGTGCCACCTGGAAACTCAGGTGGATTCTTAAACACTGGACCACAAGGGAGGTCCCAATATCATTCTATTTTTTTTTTTTTTAAAGTTTCCCTTCTTCATCCCAATCATTAAAAAAAAAAAAAAAAGTAAAAACCATTCTTAGCTCCCTGGCCTTACAGAAATAGGTGATGGATTGGATTTAGGTCAGGTTGTAGGCTTCCCAGGTGGGGCCAGTGGTAAGAAACCCATCTGCCAATGCAGGAGACATAACAGACATGGGTTCAGTCCCGGGTTTGGGAAGATCCCTGGAGGAAGGCATGGCAACCCGCTCCAGTATTCTTGCCTGGAGAATCCCCACAGACAAAGGAGCCTGTAGGCTGCAGTCCATAGGGTCACAAAGAGTTGGACTTGACTGAAGCGACTTAGCATGCACACACGTGCTGACCCCGGCACAGAAGTGAGGAATCCTGGTGGCCCCCGAGCAGGCACTCTGAATCTCAATATCTACTGAAAAAAACTGATTGACCTTGTCCACATTATTCCACCTGCTGGTGTGTCAGTTTCTACAAACGTCAAGCAGATAGGAGTCTTAGGGTGGTTAAAGGGGTAAATAGGTCAGTCCATACAGCTGCTAAGAATGGTGATTGTGGATGTCCCGCGGACCTTGTCAGTGCTATTCCAACTCTTGGGGTCCCAGGGCCTGCAGGGTGCGTACAATGGCGGGGGAGCTGACTCCTTTTCAGAGGAGGTGGAAAAACTACTGTATCAGTTTCTTGTGGCCGCTGTAACAAAGTAGCAGAAGCTGGGCGGCTTCAAACAATGGAAATGTATTCTCTCACAGTTCTGGAGGCTAGAGTCCAAGGTCAAAGTATGGACAGGGCTGGCTTCCTCCAGAAGGAGGCTCTGAGGGGTGGTCTGTCGCCGACCTCTCTCCTGGCTTCTGGGAGCTGCCCACAATCCTTGGCGCTCTCTTAGCTTGTGGTGGCCTTATTCCAGTCTCTGCCTCAGTCTTCCCATGGTCTTCTTCTCACCGTGTATCTTTACATCATCTTCCTTCTCTGCACAGACCTATGTCCAAATTTCTTCTTAGAAGAGCCCCTGTCTTGTTGGATTAGAAAAAGTGAAAGTGTTAGTCGCCCAGTTGTATCCAACTCTCTTCAACCCCCTGTACTGTAGCCTGCCAGGCTCCTCTGTCCATGGAATTCTTCAGGCAGTAATACTGGAGTGGGTTCCCATTCCCTTCTCCAAGGGATCTTCCCAATCCAGGGATGGAACCTGGGTCTCCCACATTGCAGGCTTGATGCAATGACCTCCTTGGACCTTGATGACATCTGCTGAGACCGTAGTTCCTAATGAGGTCACATTTACAGGTACCAAGGTTAGTACTTCAGCATACTTAAAAAAAAAAAAAAATTGAATTTATTTATTTGGCTGTGCCAGGTCTTAGTTGCAACATGAGTGATCTTTCCGTTGTGGCATGTGGGTTCTTTGGGCTTCCCTGGTGGCTCAGTGATAAAGAATCTGCCTGCCAATACAGGAGACATCAGAGACTTGGATTCTATCCCTGGGTTGGGAAGATCCCCTGGAGGAGGAAATGTCAACCCACTCCAGAATTCTTGCCTGAAGAATCCCATGGACAGAGGAGCCTGGTGGGCTACAGTCCATGGGGTTGCAAAGAGTCAGACATGACTGAGCACAAACACACATGTGGATTCTTTAGTTTTGGCATGCAGGATCTCTTAGTGCAGCATGTGAGCTCTTAGTTGCAGAATGTGAAAATCCACTTCCCTGACCAGGCATCGAATCCAGGCCCTCTGCATTGGGAGCAGAGTCTTAGCCACTGCACCACCAGGGAAGTGCCTGGACTTCAACATATCTTACTGGAGGGACACAATTCAACCCATAACAGCTACCCTAAGGAAGTGGGCTTGGTGATTTCATACCCTGATGATGAGGAGGGATGGCAGACAATGTGGAGGGAGCCGTGAGGACCAGGATCAGGTGGGGGCGGGATGGGGAAGGAACATTTGGGGGCTCAGCCTCAGTGTGGCTGCAAGAAGGCAGGGGCGCCCTCCTCCACCTCTGTGATCCTTTGTGTACCATCTCAGCCTGGACATCGGCTGGTGAGTGGTAGGAAGAGAAGGGAGGTGGGCTCCCAGGGTTAGGGGCAGCCCTCAGCGATGGGGATTGGGAGCTGAGGCTACAGTTGGATGAGTGAGTTGGGGGCAGGGCCTGGGGTCCAGCTGGGAGCAAGCCTGCTCTCTGCAGGTCAGCATGGAAGTGGGGCTGCAGGTCTCAGCCTCACCCTAGCCAGCTCAGGGAGGCGCTGACCTCATCCTGGCCCTACCCGTGTGAATGGGGCCTCCCAAGGCTGCTGGCACATTCCCTACCAAGGGCAGAGATGTGAGTTGCAGCCCCAGGCCAAGGTCACCAGAAACCAAGAGATTTTATCCAACCACTACTCACTTTTCCTGAAAAACAAGGCTTTCTGGAGTGATTGGAATTTGCCACCTGAAAGGTGTCAAGGCTGCTGGGGATGGAAGTCCTGAGTGGGAGGCTGGCAGAACTCCCATACCTCAGCTATGGTTTCAGCACATCCTTGCCTCACTGTCTCCAGAAGACCCTCTAGACTCCAGCCTGGTGTTCCATTCACTAGGCTGCTTTGTCTCAGTCTCCTTATCTGGGTGTGAGAGATCTACCCATCAGCCCCCTACCCGCACTGCTGCTCTGGGGCAGGGGGAGGGAGCAGGTTTCAGGCTCCTTTGTAAGTCTGATCATAGATCCTGTGTCAGAGCCGTTTCTGAGCCTGGTCCAGAGTGGGGACAGCATTGTTCTGAGTCTCTGAGTCTTGGCTCAAAGGGTGACCTTGAACTTACATGAAATCTTTTACTCCTTTTTTCCTTTGTAAATGCTATACCTCCACTGAATAGTTAAATCAACCCAAGAACATACTGCATGGAATGCCTTATAATGGCCTTGAGGCCAGTTAAGGACCTCTCGCATGCCATCTGCCTGGCGTGGCCCAGTTTTGAGGCTGGTATTTGCATTTGGCTTTCTGATGCTCATTTGACTCTATGGAACAACCACACATCATGCACTGTCACAGAGAAATTTCTCCTCTCTTGGGTCTTTAATGGAAAGAAAATTCCAAGTAGGAAAAAAATGGTCAGCACAGGTCTAGAATAGAAATGGAACACCCAGAGGCTACCAGAAAGGAATTTCCAGGTGTAAAATGTTAGTGATTCTAATTCATTCACTCAAAAGCAATCACCCAGGTCCCCGAGGTTTGCCAGGCTATGTGCATGAATCTGAAGACCCGAATTCCCAGGCCATGAGGTCTGCCTGAGCTCAACCTGGACTTCTGACACTGCTGACTCAGTTTTCTTGGGCACACATCTCTGTGTGTGGCGCTGGGTGGACGGTTTTACCTGTATTATTATCCAGTGCACAAATGGGCTGAGAAAGGAGGAACTGTGATGGAGCAGAAATGGTTTGATGTCATTTGGGGGGCTCTGAGGAGCTCCAGTAGCATAGTCCTTTATGTCTCAGTGCAGAAAGAATTCAGTGAGAGTTGAAGTGATAGATAAGAAGTGATTTATTAGAATAGGACACTTGTGAGGCTTACAAGCAGACAGACAAGAGAGTGCCATGCCCCAAGGACTTACTGGGCTACAGTTTTATAATCAAAGGAAAAGTGGGGAGGGGGCAAAGAAGTCTTTGTCATCCTTAAGTAAACGTCATGCTTCCATCATCAGCTCCTCCTTCAGGTTGGGGGGGAGTTTTCTTGTCCCTACATGGTCAAGCTGGGTCCACAAATCATTGCTATTTTTATGTGTGCAGAGAGCATGTCCTGACTTGGTGAGCTCACTGGGCAGGATGTGGGTTTCATGCCACCATTGTTTTATTGTTTGGGGGCCACTCCTTGTGCTTCTGTTGCCTGGTTTTGTTGCTAAGCAAGTCTACTTGGTTTTGTGGTGAAGCAACCCTACTTTCTTGAGTAATTGTTAACTTACAGGGTCTCCAGTATTTTTTCTGCTTACAGTCCCCTAGTGGGATTAACTATTTAATCACTTACTTTGTCCCTACTGGTATCATTCCCATATGGCAAGCTCAGAGAAGCATTATGTTTAAGGTCCCCCAGGGACTGAGGGGCAGATCTGTGTTAGCATTAGGTGTCAGGAATTCCCCAGTGGTCCAGTGGTTAGGACTCTATGCTTCCACTGCAGGGGGCACAGGTTGATCCCTGGTCCAGGAACTGAGATCTCACAAGCCCATGCTGTGTGGTACAGCAAAAAAAAAAAAAAAAAAAAATATATATATATATATATATATATATATATATGCCTACAGGGAACCAAGAAAACCCTGAGAAGGGTTGGCTTCTCTGAATGCAGAAAAGTCTTTGGGTGATGTTTAAGCTGGGCACTGGGCCTGGAAGGGCATTCCTGGAAGAGGGAACGTATACACAAGTGACAGGGGCAGAAGGCAGGTTGGCCTGTCCCAAGAGCTGCCTGTGACACAGTCTGGCTGGATTTTAGGCTCTGGTTGGGAAAGCAGGAAAGAAGGAGGAGGCTTGTGCATTAGTCTGAGTGAGAACCACTGCAGTAGCAACCAGGGCGGTGGCCATGGGTGGCCTAGAGGGGGCCAAGGAAGACAGGTGAAGGGCTCAGGGCAATAAGCTGGGAGCAAGGCCCCAAAACACAGACCTTTATCATTCATCTATTTTTTTTTTTTGACTGTGCTGAATCTTCATTGTTGTGTGCAGGCTTTCTCTAGTTATGGCCAGTGGGAGCTACTCTCTAACTGCAACATGCAAGCTTCTCCCTGTGGCGGCCACTCCTGTTGCAAAGCATAGGCTCTAGGTGGGTGGGCTCAGTAGTTGTGGTACAGAGGCTAAATGCCCAGCAGCATGTGGGATCCTCCTGGACCAGGGATGGACCTGGTGTCCTTTGTGTTGCCAGGCAGATTCTTAACCACTGGACCACCAGGGAAGCCTTCATTCATCCTTTTTATGTGGTTTATCATTGGGAGGGGGCTTCCCACTGCTCAGTGGTAAAGAATCTGCCTGCTCATGCAGGAGATGAGATGCAGGAGACGCAGTTCAATCCCTGTGTTGGGAAGAAGGACATGGCAACCCACTCCAGTATTCTTGCCTGGAGAATCCCATGGACAGAGGAGCCTGGCGGGCTATGCCCATGGCGTCTCAAAGATAGAGAGTTGGGCACAACTGAGTGACTGAGCACACATGGTTGGGAGGAATAGGATTCCAGTTCCAAAAAGCTGGAACCAGCTGGAGGCTGGTTCCTAATCACAGGGTGGCCCCTGAGGGACGCTCTCTCCTGGACTGCAGGCAGGCCCCCCAGGTACCCATTTCAGCTCTGATCATGTCCTCGTGGCTGGCTTGTTGGCTGGAAGAAGGCATCCTTGCTGGGCAACAGGTGTGTCCAGGGATGGCCACGTGTTCAATTTTAAGAACAGGAGAGCCCCATGGACAGAGGACCCTGGTGTGTTACAGTCCATAGAGTCACAAAGAGTCGGACACGCCTGAGCAACTAACACACACACTTCCCATGTGTTAGTCTGGAGGTTCCAGGAAAACAGGCCTATCCTACCCCTCAGCCTGGACAATTGGTTCCTCCCAGGACCCAGAAAATGGATCACATCAATACTTGATGCTTGAATTTCTTCTTTCCTCCCTGGAAGAACTTTTTGGAAGAATGGTGTCTTGAGGGGGGTGGGGGAGCCCCCGAATGGACCAACCATTCTCATTTAGGTCCAGCTGGGCCTGCCCGTAGGCAGTATTCAAACACTCTGTCACACTTGCTGCTGTAAAGCTTCCTTGTACACATTTGACTGTGCGTGTGACTTAGGTGCAGTGAGGCTCAGGCATCACTCGTGTGTCTCACTCAGATCTGTCTCTTGAGTTCCTAGGAGGGCGCCTGAACCCACTAGGTGCTGTGCATCTACTGGTTGGACAAGTAGATGTGGAGCAAAGAGCATGTTATAGATTGAAGGGTATAAACACATGTACACACAACATGCACATAGCTACGTGGTGTGCACACACACGTGTAGATAGTTATGCTTGCACACATATGCAGAGACACTCGCCTTCACACGAGTGCACTCACATGTCTTGCAATGCCATGCCTACTACACATGTAGATGTGCACACAGAGGTGCGTGCATGCACGGCACACACACATATGCATGCACATGTGTACACCAAGCTCTGTTATGATGCAGTGGACCTCCATGGTTGGAGAGAGGGTCAGAGGAAGTGCTTTGAGAGGCCTGCATGTGGAGTGGCCTCTCTTATCCCTTGGCTGGGGAGAACTGGAGCTAGATAAGCAGCCCTTGAATCGACCTTGGTCTCCAAGGGGAGCTGGACCAGGGAGGGTGTGGGGGATTGAGGGAAGCAGGGGGCTCCCAGCAGGACAGTGTTAAGGAGTTGGTTCTTTTTTTTTTAACATTTATTTATTTTTGGTTGTGCTGGGTCTTCATTGCTGCATGTGGACTTTCTCTAGTTGGGGAGAGCAGGGGCTACTCTAGTTACAGGATGCGGGCTTCTCATGGCGGTGGCCTCTCACTGCAGAGTACAGGCGCTAGAGCACGAGGGCTTCAGTGGTTGCTGCACATGGGCCCAGTAATTGCAACACGCGGGCTTAATTGCTCCGCGTCATGTGGGATCTTCCCAGACCAGGAATCCAACTGGTGTCCCTTGCATTGCAAGGCAGATTCTTAACCACTGGACCACCAGGGAAGCCCGAGTAGTTGGTTCTGGTAAGAAATGCAAAGGAGGTTTCTCATGGAGAGCGTGGTTTGGGGAGAAGCCTTCCAGGGTGGACGGAGTGCAGTGAGCAGCAAGGCATGCTGGGAGGGTGTTCAGATTCTGGATACCATGGATGCTTGCCACCCTCTCCAGGTCTACATGAAGATCTCAGTTCCCAAGGGCATCCAGTTTGTTGGACATCCTGGCAAACGCCATCTGACCAAGAAGACATGTGTGGCCTCTGGGGAGACAGAGCCCACCTGGGTGGTTCTGTCCTTCGGTGACCTGGGTCTCAGCAACATCACAGGTGAGGTTTACGTGCTTATTGGGGCATCTCCCCTCTCCAGGATACCAACGGGTCCAGGAGCTGAATACAGGCATGGGGGAAGGTCAGTAGGGCAGAACATGAGGTCGAGGGACAAGAGAGCTACTGGGGGAGTCTGGATCAGTCCAGAGGGAGTGATCAAGAGGTAGGGGGCCACATCTGGGGGAAGCCAGGCTCTTAAAGTGCCCCACCAATGCAGTATACACATGCCCTTACACTTGTACACATGTGCATTCATGCAAATATATGCACTCACATATATGCAACATGCATCATGTGCGCACATATGCATGCATGCACACCTGGGAAGCCTGGGACAAGAGTGGGGGACAGAAGAGTGCCGGATGGGGTCCTGTTTTGAGAACCAGCACCAAGTACTCAAATCTCCACAGCCAAAGCCCTAGCTTACAGAGAAACGAGCTGCTGCCGGGATGGGAAGTCGGTCAGACCCCCAGAGGAGAATTACACTGACAGAAGGGTCCCCATCGGAAGGGACCACATCCGGCGCAGTGTGATGGTCGAGGTAAGCCCATGTCCTTGCTTGAGGTGCTTGCCCAGGGCCTGACTGGCTCCCCAGTGAGGTGGGGGCTGGGGTGTGTGGGCCTTCCCTGAGCCAGGGCCAGGGCAGCCCCCACCAGTCCTGCTCTGGGGCCTGGGGCTGAAGGACTGTGGCAGCCATCCCCTCTCCAAGCCGCAGAACAGTCTTTGGTGCAGTGATGTGGGGCTCGCAAAGGCTGCAGGGAAGTGTCCTTCTGACCCCCGGGGTCGATCGCCATGGAGGGTGGCGTGCCTCTGTCTCCTGGCTGCTTGTTCATCATAGACAATTGTAGAGACTGTGACCCGGCATTTGGAGGGCTGTCCTTGGAATGCCCTTGCGGGAAGGACACAGAGCCTCCAGTCGAGGCGCCCAGACCACCACCACCCCCCGCCTCACCACCCCTCTCAGCTGTGAATCTGGGATCTGCCGCTTGTGCTTGGGGCTCATCGAGTGCCTTGTGATTCCCAGTCTGCTCTGTAAGATTGGGTGCTCACACTCACCCCACAGCGTGGGGGAGGTTGGAGAAGGCACATGGCATCTCACAATGCTGGGCTTGTGGAAACGATGGTGCCCCATCTTTTCTGGGGCTGCTCGGATGCATTAGAGCCCAGAGCTCTGGTCAGCCCCGCTGAAGGGCTGAAGCCCCGAGTGTTGCCCCTCCCCAGTGGCCCAGCTGCAAACAGCTGCCCTCCCTCCCAGCTGCGGTCCTGGTGGAGCTGAGCACAAATGGTTTCCATCAGCACCAGGAATCACATGCGAACTGGGCGGAACTCCCGGAGGCAGACGGGTCATTGCTGCAGCTTTGTTGACATGACGTGATGGAGTCCTCAGGGACCAGTGTGTCATCGGATGAGGCATACAATCTCCACGAGCCAGCAGGAGTGGGATGGCCTCGACAGGAAATGCAGAAATCCCTGGTGACCCTCTGCAAAGACCTGTGCACACTCCTGAGCCACAGCCTGCCCTCCCTCCGTCCGAGGAGGCAGCAAGCCGCCCCCAGAGCAGCCGGCCCGACCTGGAAGCCTGGAGCTCTTGTCTGTTTCCTCTGCAAGAGGAATTTCTAAGATGCACAGAGAAGGATTCTCCTGTTCCTCCCACTCACACTGCTCTGCAGCATCCACTGGTCCAGCTGTGTACACTCAGCTCTAGGAGACGGGAGGTATGATGTAGGCATCAGAAGACCTGAAATGTCAATGCAAAGACTGAAGCATGAATTAGAGAAACAAACTAATGAAACAGGAAGTGTTGCGTGCATGGTTTCTCCCATCTTGTCCCACCATGGAACTCTGGGTGCACGGTTCACTCACTCTGTTATACGATGGACCCTGACCAGACATCACATGCCACCTGCCAGGTTGGAGGCCGAATGCAACAGAAAGGCCATTCCTGAGAGGCACGTGGTAGGGGGGAAGTGATGGCTGCGCCATCATGAGTGCTGTGTCAAGTGGAAGAGGGGCCACTGCCATCCTGCCTGGCTCCCCAGCTGGCTCAGGGGATTATGACCTTTCGAACTTTTGCTGGAGAGCCTTCGATCACCCCACCATGACTCAGTGGAGTTCATAGGATCGAAGAGAAGGCCGACATAATTCAGAGCCACAAGGAGAGCCTTGTGGGCATCACAGGAGTGAAAGGGGGTTCTTGGCCAGAGTTGGGCTCTGGGGTGACAGCCTTGAGTTCAAATGGGAACTGCTGGGCAATTAGTGAGAGTGTGTGTGGAAGGCATCTCTTAAGTTCCTGTCCTGAATGCTACAGAAATGGGAGCTGCTGTCATCCAGGCATTTATAATGGTCAACTGGTGGATCCTGGACACAAGCCAGGGATGCTTTTTCCATTTTAGGAAATGTCCATCAGCTGATGAATGAATAAACATGGTGCAAGGGGATACAGTTTCCCAAGATCATGGAATATTACTCAGTCATAGAAAGGAACAGAGCACTGATTTGTGCTCCAACGTAGATGGACTTTGAAAACATTATGCTGAGTGAAAGAAGCCAGATGCAAAAGGTTGCATAGTGTATGATCCCATGTATATGAAATATCCAGAGTAGATAAATCCCTAGAACAGACAAGAGTGAAGCACTGTTATGTGCTATAAGGTTGCAGAAAAGTCCTGCCAGAGATAATATTAGTGACATTTCCCAGGGACCTTGTTTTGGAACCTGACTAGGAGCTGGCTCGAGCACAGAGGCAAAGGAGATTGGAACCCAGGATCAACTAAAAGCCAGGGCAGCGTAAAGGCAAGAGGCTGGCACCAGGTCCCCTCTGAGTTAAGCTGGAAGAGGAGACAGGGCTGAGTGGCCATGAGCAGCCCCACTGGCTATTTCAAAGGCTATGCTGGGGTGGGGGTGTGTCCAGGAGACCTTGGTTGGTCAGGGGCCATGCTCAGCACCAAAGGAATGGTTCAGAGGCTGTCTCTGGATCTGCTTGTTCTGAACATTGAGTGTAAATGGAATCATACACTCTGTGGGCTTTTCTCTCTGGCTTCTTTCACTTAGCATGATGTTTTTGAGGTCTGCTTACATTGTGGTGATAGTTTAGTCGCTCAATTGTGTCTTACTCTTTGCAACCCCACAGACTGTAGCCCACCAGGCTCCTCTGTCCCATGGGATTTCCCAGGCAAGAATCCTGGGGTGGGTTGCCACTTCCTCCTCCAGGGGATCTTCCCATATCTCCTGCATTGCAGGTAGTCTCCCTCATTGCAGGTGGATTCTTTACTGCTGAGCCACCAGGGAAGCCCTATTTATAATCTACTGTTTTTCATATTATATTAGCCCTACTGACTACTCTCTTTCCCCACATATAACTCCTCTATTGTAGCATGTATCAGTGCCTCATCCCTTTTCATGGTTGTGTAATGTTCCACTGCGTCTGTTCACGCATTGATAGACATCTGAGATATGAATCATTTTTATGACTGTATAGCTATCATGGGTTTACAATGGCCAGGCCCTGTCCAGTGACAATCTCTTTTCCAACAAGAGACTGAGCTGATAGACTGGTAAGGGGGTTGCTGAGGCCCAAGCAGAACCTCAGGGGCTCACCTTGGAGCCTGTGGCTGAGCAGAGAGCCTGCAGACTACATGTCAGGTGTGCTGGGTGTGAGATGACAGCCCAGCTGGTGAAAGCTCAGTGTCATCCACAAGGGTGTGCCTGGCCTCTTGGTGCCAACCATGGGCCATTTTGCTGAAGATGTGTCAACTAGTTGCTCAGTGGGGACATCTGGCTGTGGCTTGTGTGAGTGAGGCAGGTTGATAGCAGGAAGTGGACGTGATCCAGACAGGTGCCTCCTGGACTCATCAGTACAGACCCTGGATGGATGATGCCTATCTTTGCAGCATCTGGAGAGGACTGGGGGCAGGGGGTGGAAGGAGGGCAATGAGAAGATCTAAGAAGAACTGACTATTCAGTAGAACCGAGAAGACGCCAGCCCTGTCTAAAGTACACCTAACCCTCACATCGAGGTCAATGCCTTCATCACCTCCATCTTCAGTTCAATTCAGTCACCCAGTCATGTCCGACTCTTTGTGACCCCATGGACTGCAGCATGCCAGGCTTCCCTGTCCATCACCCACTCCTGGAGCTTACTCAAACTCATGTCCATAGAGTCAGTGATGCCATCCAACCATCTCATCCTCTGTCGTCCCCTTCTCTTCCCGCCTTCAATCTTTCCCAGCATCAGGGTCTTTTCCAATGAGTCAGTTCTTCACATCAGGTGACCAAAGTATTGGAGTTTCAGCTTCAGCATCAGTCCTTCCAATGATGACAAACAGAGGCCCAGAGAAGTTAAGTGAGTAGCCCTGGCTCACCCAGCAAGCAGTGGGTGTATTAGGGTTCTCTGGGGAAACAGAGCCAATAGGACATAAATCTCTCTCTAGAAAGAGATTTACTATAAGCAATTGGCTTCCACGATCATGTGTGCTAAGTTGCTTCAGTCATGTCCAACTCTTTGCGACCCCATGGACTGTAGCCCACCAGGCTTCTCTGTCCAAGGGATTCTCCAGGCAAGAATACTGGAGTGGGTTGCCACGTCCTTCTCCAGGGGATCTTCCCGATCCAGGTATCGAACCCGTGTTTCTTACATCTTGTGCATTGGCAGGCAGGTTCTTTACCACTAGCACCACCTGTGAAGCTTACATGGTCATGGAGGCTGAGAAATCAATCATGGAGGCTGAGAAATCCACAGTCTGCAATTTTGAAGGCCTGAGAACCAGGAGCGTCAAGGGCAGAGAACATCGATGCCCCAACTCAAAAACTGTCTGGCAGAGAGAGAAGTCATCCCTCTTCCGCCTTTTGTTGTATTTGGGCCCTCAGTGGAGTGTTTGGGGGTTACCCACACTGGGGAGGGCCATTTGCATCACAGTCCATCCATTCAAATGCTGGCTCCTTCAAGAGATGCCCTTACAGGCACGCCTGGAAGTAACATTTGATCAGATGTCTGGAGTTGGCAAATAAAGTGAACCATCACAGTGGGAGAAATTGGGACCCAGGAGGCTGTCTGGCTGCAGTGGTCAAAGATTAACCCTTTAAAGTCTGACATCAAGTGGCCCCAGCTCACCAGTTTGCTGACACTGCTAAAGGAGACCTGGAAAAGTTAGAATCCCACAGGTCAGGTGAAACCCCACAAGGTGTATCCCATTAAATTTTGAGTGCTCCCTTTTTTAAAAAAATTGTTTATTTTTGGCTGTGCTGGGTCTTTGTTGCTGTGCGTGGGCTTTCTCTAGTTGCAGTGGTCGGGCTTCTCATTCGGTAGCTTCTCTTGTCGCGGTGTATGGGCTCCAGAGTGCCAGCTCAGGAGTTGTGGTGCATGGGCTTAGCTGCTCTGCGGCCTGTGTAATCTTCCCAGATCAGAGATTGAACCTGTGTCTCCTGCATTGGCAGGCGGATTCTTAACCACTGGACCATAAGGGAGGTTCTCAAGTGCTCCCTTTGAAGAGAATAAGCCAACTGCCTACTGGGTGATGTCGTGGAAGGGGTGGGAGCAGGAGCATGAGGGACAGGAGATGGAGGAGACACTAGATGGTGGGATAGAGACCCCCATCCTTGGCAGACCTGGGTGCCCCGTTCTCAGTGCTCTTGGAGGTCAGATGGGGCCTCAGATCCTGGCAGCCTTTGAGTCACTGTGTTGTTTACCCAGAGGGAGAAGCCGGGCTGGGATCCAGGTGGAAGGAGTGGTTAGGAGAGTAGGGTAGGGGTGTGAGAAGCCTGGTAACTCTAGGTGTGGTTGGTGAGTTTGACTAGAGCTTGGGGAAAGGCAAGTGAGCCTCAGTTTCCCCATCTGGACACAGGAGGTAGGAGACCTGGTCCATCTCAGTGCACTTGTGGCATCGTCCAGCGGGGTCCAGACTTAGCAGCTCCGAGTCTGCTGCCTTGGGACAGCGGCCCATGCATTGACTGCCTCCAGTGGTGCTCAGTTCTCCCCGTTTCTCTGTTTCAGCCTGAAGGAGCCCTCCGATCATACACCTACAGCGCTTTCTTCTGTCCCAATGGTGAGTCCCCCACGCCCACCCTGCCAAAGACTTTGGCCCTTACACCTACAATGTTGCAACGTCGTTGCTGCTGAGTGGACACCTGTCCTGCCTCGGGGCTGGGGACACCACAGCAAAGCCACTGAAATGTCCCAGCTAGGGACAGATGTAAGCCAGAGTGAGGACTGGGCTTCTGCCAGGCAGGAAGTAAGCACGTCATGATGGTTGACTGCAGGTGCCAACGAGGAAAGAGATTGCCGTCAGGGGAAGGGCTGTCGAACCTGGAGTCCCGAGTGAGGAACTGATGGTCTGGGGAAGGGAGGTCTTAGAGTCACATCATGGGAAAGCTGGGAGGAGGAGGGTGACCCAGAACCCAGGGGTAGCAGAGGAGGATGGGGGAAATTAAGATAGGTTCCAGGAAGTGTGAGATCTGGGGTCCACCCTGATCCCCTGAAATTGACATTAGGCCTGCCCATGATCTGGAAGTGGGTACGGAATGCCCAGGGAGTGGAGTGGCCAGAGAAGAATACTTCCACACCTCTGCCTCGGTGGGGCCATGTCCGTGCTGGGAGGAACATGAGCCTGAGCTGCCTATGGGTCTGACCCTACCCCATCCAACCCCTCCTCAAAGAGCCCTCCAGTTTGGACCTTGGGCTGGGCCTGGCACTGGACGCTCATCTAGCAGGTTTTGCCAAGAGGCAGAGCAGAGGATCTGAGATGGAATCCCCTGGTGATGCCAAGCCCTAGGTGTACCACCTCCCTGTTGCCAAGGCATTCACATCACAGTCTGGACCCAGGCTTCCTTTTGACATCCCCCCTCCCCTTTTTTTAGTAAATAGCAAGACATCACATATATGCTCAAATGATTTTGTAAATAATTGTATGTCTTTATTTTGGGGGACTTCCTTGTGGCTCAGCTGGTAAAGAATCCGCCTGCAATGTGGGAGACCTGCGTTTGATCCCTGGGTTGGGAAGATCCCCTGGAGAAGGGAAAGGCTACCCACTCCAGTATTCTGGCCTGAAGAACTCCATGGACTATACAGTCCATGGGGTCGCAGAGTCGGACACGACTGAGCGACTTTCACTTTATTTTTAGCTGTGCTGAGTCTCCATTGCTGTGTGGGCTTTTCTTTAGTTGTGGCAAACAGGGTCTACTCTCTAGCTGTGGTATGTGGGCTTTTCATGGTGGTGGCCTCTCCTGTTGCGGAGCACAGGCTCTAGAGTATGGGAGCTCTAGCAGCTGCGGCTCATGGGCTCTAGAGCGCATGCTCAGTAGTTGTGGTGAAAAATTGCTGCTATGGGCTGTGAACGACGCCGGGATCCTTGGCCTTCCCGGGGAGAGGAATTTGATCCAGGGCCAGTGGCGAGGCTTGATCGCTCAGAGCTTTTGTGTAATAAAGTTTTATTAAAGTATAAAAGAGATAGAGAAACTTCTGACATAGACATCAGAAGGGGGCAGAAAGAGTGCCCCCCTTGCTAGTTTATAGCAAGAAGTTATATACCTATTCACAAGCTGCTAATTAAAGAAAGGAAATGTCTCAAAACTCAGTTGCACCAGACCCCTCACCCACAGCATGAATTTTGAGATAACATTGGCACGAGGTGAATCATCCCGGGCCATAAAACAAGTGACATGAATCTTGAAGAAAGGCAGGTTTCCAAGCAAATACATAGTTTCATGAACATAGCTTAAGAGAACATTTCCAGGAGTAAAACATACTGGTTTGTTGAGCCATTATCGGTTCTGAGTCTTAGGCAGAACCTACTTGAAGAAATGCGGAGTCTCAGGTAGATACATAGTTCATTAACGCAACTTAAGAAAAACATTTCCATAAGAAAAACACACGGGTTAGCTCAAGGTTTGAGAAAAGTTAAGTTCAGGTGGAACCAGGTGTCATCCTGGCAACACAGAATTTTAAAAGAAACCTCCTTTTAATTTTGTATAGAGAAGGAGAAAAAAGTCTGACACTTGTAGTTCGTTTCTTCCTGCCGCTTAAGAGAGAGAAAAAATACCATGTCTGACACTTGCAGTCTGTTTCCTCCTCTCGGGAACCCCTAGCCTTCCTGCCTGTTACCCTCTCTAGAGCACAGGCTCAGTAGTTGTAGCACGTGAGCTTAGTTGCTCCGCGGCATGTGGGATCTCCGTGGATCAGGAATTGAACCCATGTCTCCTGCACTGGCAGGTGGATTCTTTACCACTGAGCCACCACGGAAGCCCTTAGAGAAATGCAAATTAAAATGCAATAAGTTATCAGTGCACACCTATCGGAATGAGTAAAATAAAAAGCAGTGACAACATGGAAAGGTGACCAGGATGTGAACAGGTTGGACCTTTCATACAGTGCTGGTGGGAATGTAAAGTGGTTCAGCCACTGTGGTTTCTTAGAACAGTTTGATGACTTAAACAACATGCCGCCAGCATACCCACTAGCAATTATACTCTTAGGCATTTCTTCAGAGAAACAAAGACTTACATTCATACAAAAACCTGTATACAAATGTTCATATCAGCTGGTAGCTCAGATGGTAAAGATTCCTCCTGCAGTGCAGGAGACCTGGGTTTGATCCCTGGGTTGTGAAGATCCCCTGGAGAAGGGCATGGCAACCCACTCCAGTATTCTTGCCTGGAGAATCCCGTGGGCAGAGGAGCCTGGGGGCTACAGTCCACGGGGTCACACAGTCAGATACGACTGAGCGATTAAGCACAAGCGCAGCACAAACTGAAAACAACCTAGATGTCCTTCCGTGGGTGAATGGTGAAGCAAACTGTGGTCTGTCCATATGTCAGAATATGAACCAGAGATAAAAAGGAAGAAACTAGTGATAATATGCAGCAACTAAAATGAAGCAGATTGAATAAAAAAAAAAATCAATCCTAAAAGAATACATAAATGATTCTTTTTATAACATTTTCCAAATGACAAAATCTTAGAGTTGGTGGTTAATCTGAATGAGATCAAGGGATTCTAAGAGTACCAATATCCTGGTAATGATAGTGTACTAGAATTTTGCGAGATGTTACCTTTGGGGAAACTGGGTCACAGGTTTCTCTTTGTTATTTCGTAAGAGTCACATATGGGCTTTCCAGGTGGTGCTAGGGGTAAAGAACCTGCCTGCCAATGCAGAAGTCATAAGGTTCGATCCCTGGGTCTGGAAGATCCTCTGGAGGAGGGCATGGCAACCCACTCCAGTACTTTTGCCTGGAGAATTTCATGAACAGAGGAGCCTGGAGGGCTACAGTCCATGGATTGCAAAGAGTTGGACACGACTGAAGCAGCTTAGCATGCACACACGCAGAGTCACATATGAATCTATAATGATCTCAGTAAATTTTAAATTAAAAACATTTTTAAAAGCCAGTGCATGAGGACTTCCCCGGCAGTCCAGTGATTAGCACAGACTTCGCCTTCCAATGCAGGGGGTGCGGGTTCAATCCCTGATCAGAGAGCTAAGGTCCCACATGCCTTGCAGACAAGAAACCAGAACTTATAATGGGAGCAATACTGTAACAAATTCAATAAAGACTTCTAAAATGGTCCCCATAATAAATCTTAAAAAATGCATGTGTACAAATACTGTATGATTCCACTTATATGATCTCCCTAGAGTAGTAAAGACCCTGGAGACAGAAAGTAGAGTAGTGATTGGGGGAAAGGAAAATGGAGATTTATTGCTTTTCGTTGTTGTTGGTTTTTACAAATTTATTGTTTAATGGATACAGAGCTTTAGTTTTACAAGATGAAGAGTTCTTGGGGTGGATGCTGGTGATGTTTAAACAATGTGAATGTATTTAATGCCACTGACCTGTACACTTAAAAATGGTTTAAGATGGCAAATTTTGCATTATGTGTGTTTTATCAAAATTTTTAAAATTGGGAAAGGAAAAAGCAATACCTATGTACTAGAGAAAATTTACAAAAATAGAAATACAAAAACTGTCTCCTCTAGTTCACATACAGAGACATTTTATTGTATTCACTTTCCTAGGATTGATTATTGTTTGTTTTAGCATAGTTGTGACTCATGAGGTGTATAGTTTTATGTCTTGCCTTTTTCACTTACTACATCCTCAGCACTTTTCCTTGTTATTGTATTGTTTATAAAGTCTTTATAAACAGCACTTCAAAACAGCTTCATTCTGGTCCATTAAATGAGTGCCCCATAATTTGATCATTACGGAACATTTTGAAACATTACTGGACATTTGCATATTGTTTGTATTTTTTATATTATAATCCACACTAAGCTGAATATATTTGTATTCAAAGTAAGATCAGTAATATTTTTAACATGTTTATTGAGGTATAATTGACATACAATAAATTAGACATATTTTAAGTGTTGTTTGATCAGTGTTGAGAAACATCTGTGAAGCCATCACCACAATTAAGGTAATGAAGATTTTTATTAACCCTAAAGTCATGCCCCTTTGAAATTCCTCATTCCTCTCCACTCTTGTCTCTAGAGAACCACTGGTCTGCTTTCTGTCTCTATAGATTACTTTGTACTTTTTAGAATTTCATGTAAGTGGAATCATACAGAATGTTCTCCTTTTTGTCTGGCTTCTTTTACTCAACAAAAGAATTTTGAGATTTGACCATGTTGTGTATATCAGTAATTCAGTCATTTTAAGTCTCAGTAGGATTCCATTGGATGTATGTATAATACTTTGTTTATCTACTCACCTGTTGAAGGATATTTGACTTATTTCCGGTTTGGGACTATTTCACATGAGCTACTGTGAAAATTTGTGCCCAAGTCTTTGTATGGATAATGTGTTTTCCCTTCTCTTGAGTCGATACCTAGGAGTGGAATAGCTAACACATATAATAGGTATGTTTTTAACTTTTTAAGAAGCTGTCAAACTATTTCCCAAAACAATAGTACTATTTTGCATTCCCACAGGCACTGGATAAGCCAGTTCTGCCCCATTCTTACCGACACTTAGTATGGTCTGTTTAATTTTAGTCATTCTAATAGGCATCTAGTGGCATCTCACTGTGGTTTTAATTTGCATTTCCATCATGACTCATGATATTAAGCACCTTTTCATATGCTTATTTGCTATCAGTATTTTTTTCAGGGGTGAAGTGTCTGATCAGATCTTTTAGCTTTTTAAAAGTTGAATTATTTATTTGTATTTGGTTTTAGAGAGTATTTAAAAATGTATTCTGGGTCCAAGTCCTTTATCAGATGAATGCTTTGCAAAAATATTTCTCCCAGCCTGTATCTTATCTTTTCATTATCTTAATAATGTCTTTTAAAGAGCAGAAGTTTTTCATTTTAAAGATGCTTATCACTTTTTCCTTTTATGGATTATTTTTTCTTGTTGTATCTAAGAAATCTTTGCTCAATCCTACATTTTCTTCCCAAAGTTTTATAGTTTTAGGCTTTACATTTGTAAAATAATCCATTTCAAGTTAACTCCTAGAGCCCATGCAAGGTATGGATCAGAGTTCCTTTTTTTTCATCTGAAAACTTCATTTTTCTAACATCATTTGTTGAGGACTTTTGCTGTTGAATTGCTTTGCACCTTTGTTGAAAATCAGTTGTTTATACACGTATGGGTCCATTTCTGGACTCCCTCTTCTGTTCCACTGAGCATTTGTCTGTATTGACATCGATGCTACACTCTTGTGATTGCCATAGCTTTAGAGTAAGTCTCAGTGTCAGATGGTGTGAGTCCTTCTTGTTTATCAAAGTTGTTTTGACTCTTCTGGATCCTTTGAGTTTCCACATAAATTCTGAAATCAGCTTTGCAACTTCTTCAAAAGACCCTGTTGGGATTTTGATTGGGATTTCATTGAATCTATAGATCAGTTTTGGGGGTAATTAACATCTTCACAATATTGTCTAACACAGGCTAGCTCTCCATTGATTTGCATCTTTAGTTTCAGCAGCATTTTGCAGTTCCCAGCATATGGGTCTTGCCCATCTTTTGTAAGGTTTATTTCTATAAGTGTTTCATCTTTTGTGTTCTGTTGACAAAGAGGTCATCCAACCAGCTCCATTCCACCGTGCTTCCCGTGGCTTCGTGGGGAGCCACACTGAGACGGGTCCCCTGAGGTCCCGATGCTCAGCTCTGGGCATGGGCAGGGGGAAGAAGGATGCTTCTGGTGCCCCCTCAACACCTCCTCTCCTTCCCTCTATCTAGAGAGAGTCCACATCTCCACGCCCAACAAGTACGAGTTCCAGTATGTGCAGCGGCCACTGCGCCTCACCCGTTTCGACGTGGCCGTGCGGGCCCACAACGATGCCCGTGTGGCCTTGTCTCCAGGGCCCCAGGACACAGCGGGCATGATTGAGATTGTTCTGGGAGGGCACCAGAACACCAGGTCCTGGATCTCCACCAGCAAGATGGGTGAGCCGGTGGCCAGCACACCCACAGCCAAGATCCTCTCCTGGGATGAATTCAGAACATTCTGGATCAGCTGGCACAGCGGGCTCATCCAGGCATGACTGGGTTTGCCTGGGGCGGGCATGGGAACCATCTGGTCCTCTGGCACTTGTTGCTTCCTGATCCATGTGATGTGATGGGAAGGTGGGAAGAGAGGGGGAAAACACAAGGCAGCCCTCAAGTTGCTTACAGTCTGCCTGGCGTTGCTTACAAAACACTAGTGAGAGCTGTGGCAGAGGAAGTACCTAGGAATCTGGGAGGCCAGGGAGAAAGGAAGTGGATATGAACAGGTAAAATGAGGACTGTGGACACTTTCTGGGCCAAGCAAAGGAGAGAAAAGAAGTTAACACCTAGAGGAAGGATATAGCCAGGTGGTGTTTTGAAGTATGAATAGGAGTTTGCCAGGCAAACTGAAGCAGAGGATGTTTCAAGCAGAAGGAACTACATATGCAAAGGTTCCAGGGAGCCCAGTGACTTTGGAACCTGCAGATGCCCCACTTGTGTCTCTGTTGGTGTTTAATGAACAGTGTGGTTTCTAGTTTCTCTCATTGCTGATGCCTTGAGAATCCCACCCCACCCCGTGAATGTGGCCAAGGCCTCTAACCATGTCTGAACCCAGCTTCATGCTTCCTGCCGGCACCCAGCAGCCTTGGCCTCTTTTTCCAGGTTGGCCATGGTCCAGAGCCATCCAATGAATCTGTCATCATGACCTGGACCCTCCCCAAACCGCCAGAGGTCCAGTTCATCGGTTTCTCCACTGGCTGGGGTTCTGTGGGCGAGTTTCGCATCTGGAGGAAGGTGGAAGCAGATGAGAGCTACAGCGAAGCCTTCACCTTGGGGGTCCCGCACAGCGCCATCCCTGGGTCTGAGCACGCAGCCGCCTCCATCATAGGTGTGTCTGCCCTGCAGCCTGACTTGGGGAGGATGGGGGCAAGTGTCACTTGAGGTTCATTCTCATTCTGGGGTTTGCTGGGGGCATGCGCCTTTGGGGCCTTTAGCCACACACCCACTCACCTAACCAGCAAGCACCTTCCAGTGCCTTCTCTGTGCTGGGTGCTGGGGCCAGACTCAGAGACGACCCCAAGTCTGCCCTTGGGGGGCTCAAGTCTGGCTGAGGAGGCAGGTCCTTGACCTCTGTGGGGTGACCCTGAGGGGTGGGTGGTGAACTTCATGAGGGCAGTGTGTCTGGAGTGATATACAAGCAGGCTGAAGGGCCAGGTGAAGTTAGCCAGGTATGAGGTGGAGGGTGGGGGCTCTGGGGGTGCAGGTGAGAGGGGCAGGGCCATTTCAAGTGCTTAGAGAGCTTACTGAGCAGGGGTAAGAGGCTGTGGCCAGGGACTTCTTGAGCACTGGATTGTCTCCTGTAGCCCAGGCACAGGAGTGGAAAGTGGGGACTATGTGATCCATCTAGTGCTGGAAATTGGATTGGTGGGGAGGGTATGAAAGGCCAGGAAGAGGCAGACAGACTTGAAGGAGGGGTCTTGGGTCTCTCTGACATCAGAGGATGGAAGCCCCGGGGCCTAGGGCAGGTTGGTGGTTGTCATCGGACCAGAGGATGCTGGAGTTTATGATTTCTGAAGCAGGAAGTCAATTCAGATGTGGCCTTGGGGATGAGTGGCCCAGCTTGAGGTGATGGATATAGGGGAGAAGACAGATGGGCAGGGATGGAGAAGAGATGAAGGCAGGCAACTGTGTGTCAGTCAGTGCCTCCAGCGCAGTGGGATGGAAGTGTAGAGAAGAAGCTGGAAAACCCAGAGGAAGGTGATGAGAAAGTGGCCAAGTAGGCCCCACCACAGGAGGAGGCTGCAGGAGCAATGGCAGCCTCAGTGGGGCAGAAGGAAAGGTCAAGGAAGGGAGGTGCAATTAGCAGGGAATCCAGAAAGTGTATCCGCACTATTTGGGGGCATAAAGGCCAGGAAGAGAAGACAGAGTATTGAAGGGATGAGAGCACAGTAAGTCAGAAGTAACAGGAAAAAAGAACTTTTAAAACCACACCAACAATACCACACATATAAGAAAACTTTATTAAAAACCCAAATACTCATAGTTAAAGAGAAAACCACATTTCATATTGGAAGTTAGAAAAAATATGTAGAATGGAGTCAAACGACCGGATTGACATCTTAACGTTTATGGGATGCAGCCAAAGTTGTACTAAGAGGAAAATGTATAGTCTTAATTGCACCATTTAAAAATCTAGAAAGGAAAAAGCATTTATGAATAATAACATAATGAAAAGGTAGAAAGAACACCTGAGTTACAAATAAAGAACATGGAGGGAAGCGTGTAAGATAGGGCCAGCAAGTGTCCACCAAGGCCAAGAGATCAAGCAGGCTGGATGGGCAAGGATGCATCCCAGTCTCAAAGGGCAGCACTGGCAATCAGATAATGGGAGGCTAGTGTTAGGCCATGGGTGAGCTCCCTCTGAGGAAAACTGTCCCTAGGACAATGCCAGGGCATTGAATGAGGCCATTCCTCAGCCCATTCTTCCTCTTCCTTCTCACCAGGAGATGTCATGGGGCCAACTCTCAACCATCTCAGCAACCTCCTCCGGCTTCCCTTTGGCTGCGGAGAGCAGAATATGATTCATTTTGCACCTAATGTCTTTGTCTTGAAGTATCTCCAGAAAACCCGACAGCTCAGCCCTGAGGTGGAGAGGGAGACCACTGACTACCTGGTACAAGGTACTGGGGGGGAACCGCCTGGGTGGAGAGTACTGGGATGCAGGTAGCCTTGATCATACTGGGCACAGCCCACATGCCATGTGCAGAGGATGGGGAAGAAGGGAAAGAAGTTGAAAGAGGCCAATCTGGGTGGCCTGAGCTGGCCCCTGTCAGTAGGAGCCTGGCATCTGCACCTGTTAGGAAACTGATCTGATTGCTGGTAATCAGCCATGGGGAGAGGAACAGCATCTTCTAAAAATGTAAATTTTTCTGAGCAACCAGAGCAATATAATAGCATTATAAAAACATTTGGGAAAAATATAAATCCCTATAAGGTTCCCATCATGCTGGCTCTGTGTTGACTCCTCTACCCTCCAGGAGCACAGGTTAGCTTTGCCATTCTTGATGTCTCATAGCACAGCATCCTACGGCATGCCTCCCCTCAACCCTGTCCTGTGTGCGTAAGATTCATCCACTGGGCTTTGGGGAGCTGTTGTCCATTCACCTCCATTACTATGTGGAGACAGCATTCGGCATGTCTGCTGATGGGCTTTGGAGCAATTTGCAATTCAGGGCTTTTAGAATGGTACTGTCATTAATTGTCCTCTTTGCATACTTGGTGAAAACTCATCCAAATTTCTGTGGGGTGAAACCGTTGGGTCTTAGGATGGGTTCAGTTTGTAATCACTCTGGAGGTTAACTTGTTTTTTCGTCACATGCATTAATGTAACACAACATACTGAACTCTCCTTTTGGGCATACTGAGTTTATTTCCAGTTCTTTCCCCCTAAATAATGCAGTATTGAACATCCTCAGAAGTAAACCACCAGTACTAAACTTTAGAAATAAACAAAGCACCATTGTACTTGTTTAGAAATAAATAACACAGCACCGATCATCTTCACAGAAAAATATCACAACACTGAACATCTTCATATATACATAACAAAGAAATGAACATCTTCATAAATAAGTAACACAACACTGGACATCTTCCATTGCCATGAATCAAGTCCTTAGGGCAAGGAACAGTCCTGTTTGGGAGTGGGGTACAGGGCTTCTGAGGGCCCTGAATTACCCTCTTTGCACATCTAGGCCCCACAGGGAAGGGGAAGAGGGAAGGCTGGAGATGGGATCTCAGCTCTATCAGAGATTCCCATTCTGTGCCCCTGGGTAGGACCTGCTTTTCTCAGTGCCTTTTTTTCCTTCCCATATAACAAGGAAGTTAAGTCAGTTGATAACCAAAATTCTGGGGCCTCCTGGGCTCTGATTCTAGCCTTACACTGGGGCCAAAGTGAAAGGAAAGCATGGAGGAGGCTGAACCTAGCTCTGAAGCTGGTATTTGCCTCATGCCGGGCATGTGCAGCTCCATCCATGCTGCCCTGAGTTTCCCTCCTTGCAGCCCCCAGGCTAATGGTCCTTGTTTCCCAAATGAGCAAAGTGAGCCTCCTGGGAGTGAAGAGGCACCCAAGACCTCACAGGTGCCAGTTGTGGGGGCTTCTCAGACCCCAGGCTCCTCTGGACTGGGTCACAAGGGGCAGGCCGGGCAGTGGACCAAGCCAGAGAGAGATGGAAAACCACCGTCACAATCACGGAAATTTCCCAAAAAGGAGTCAAGAATGCCTGGCTCAGATGATGCTGGCCCCTGTGAGATGGGGAAACAGGGGCATGTGAAAATCTCAATTCCTAAGACAAATCTGCAGTCCCTGTCTCCTGGCCTGTTGTGGTTCCCAGTTATGTTCCAAAGGCAGTCCTGATGATCTAGAACCATCTGTCCTCATGGATGAGAAAGGAAAAACTTATGATGAAGAATGTATAGCTCTCTGAGGGACTTCCCTGGTGGTCCAGTGGTTAAGACTTGTGCACTTCCACTGCAGGGGCATGGGTTCAATCCCTGGTTGGGGAACTAAGATCCAGAGATTTGGGTGCTGCATGGGGCACAGCCAGAAAAATAAAATAAATGTACAACTCTCAGGTGGAAAGAGAAGTCAGAGGTTGCCATGGGCTGAAGGTCTGGCTTTGTGAAGGCTGACGACAGACTACCTGGAACCTTAAGTCTGCTTGGTCCATGGTGGAGGGGGAGGGGCAGGGCTCAAGTTGGCAGGTTGTGAAAGTCTAGGATGTGGGTGAGCCCTGGCTTCCCAAGGCCAAGCACACCTCAGTGAACCCATCCAGACTCAGGTCCTTGATTGCCATCCACAATGTGACAACCTATAGGGGTGAGTGGCAACCTGGACCTCCCCTCTACCCAGACAGCCAGATCTGGTGCCCAACAGCCCAGTTGGCTTTTCAGACTCAACAAGCCCCAAATCAACCCCCACCCCCTGGTTTTCCGCCAAATCTCTGGTGTTCGTTTCCTGGGGCTGCCATAACAAAGTACCACAAACTGAGTGGGGTAGATCCATAGGACTTTATTCTGCCCACTTGAAAAATATTCACAACCTTAAAGTTGAGAGTTATGTTTTATTTGGTGGGAATTTTTAGGACTTCAGGCCTGGGAGACAGCATCTCAAGTAATCCTGAGAGAACTGCTCCTAGGAGGCGAGGGAAGGCGCCAGGTTACATAGAAGTTTTACAACAAAGGGTGGGTAGTCTGAACATCAAAAGATTATTGTTAAAGTAAACCAAATATTCCAAGTTAAGGAATTTAACGCTTTTCTCTGTATGGGAAGACGCAAGAGTTTGGGCTCGCTGAAATCTTTCCTTTGATGTGCACCTCAACTCTTTGGGGTCAGTACTCTGTTTTTCACATCCTGAGCTCCCTTGGGGCTCTCTGCAGGGGGTGGTGGCAGTCTGATGGTAGACTAGGTCTAGACGGTAGGTATTCTTCTCCCTCCCGAGTGCTCTTAGCGCTCATCAGCTCATATTAGAGGGCTGCAGAGGCTGATGACTGCAGCATCCTTGTTATTGATATGGCAGGAAATATTCCACCTCTCAGTTCCTTCATGATTCAGGAGGCTGCAGGACTAAAATCAAGGTGTCAACAATGTTGACTCTGTCAGGAGGCTCTGAGGGAGCAGCTATCCCAGGACTCTATCCTGGCGGAATTCTGGTGACGCCAGCTGCTCTCTGTCTGCTCACACATCACCACACCTCTGCCTCCATCTTCACAAGCCCTTCCCAGTCTGTGTAGTTTCCCTCTCTTTTCTCTGAGGACACCAGTCATTGGATTTAGGTCCCAGCCTGATTCAGAAATGTAATTCCATCTGTAAAGAACCTCATTCCCCATAAGGTCATATTTTGAGGTTCCAGGTGGACGTGAATTGGGGAGGAGAGCTGATACTGTCCACCCAGGTCTGAGCTCCTCCTCCCTCTTTCCCTGGCTCCATGGACATATATCGGTGCGTCCTGCTGGTCAGGCCACTGCATTTGGTACCCTCTGCGTTTTTCTTTTTTTTCTTCACAGCTTGTTCAGTTAAGGTAGCTTTGACTTTATTGCAGAACCCCTCCCTGTCCCTACCTCCCCAGTGTCTGCTTCCTCTCCAGACCCTACAATCCACCCACTACATCTGCTCCCTCACTCCCCTCCCCCCTCCCCCTCACCCCCTTCCTCTCATCCCCCCTGCTGCCCTCACAATAAGACCAACTCCCTGGCCCTGCCTTGGAGGCCCCAGCCCCCCTGACGTCCCTCTTTCTGGTTCTCCTCAATCCCCTGCTGATCTGAGCAAATCAAGCTCTGCCTCCAGTGGACACAGCAACAACCTCTTCAGGCCCTGGGGCGGGTGAGGGTGTGTGGCAAAGGGCCCTGCCTGGAGATAATGCATTTCACCGTCCCACCCTACCCGGCATGACTAAAGGCCAGTGTGTGACCAGGAGACATAAAGGGGTGATATCAGAAAACAAAAGAGAAATAAAGTAGAGGTTTCAATCCCTCCAGCTGTGCATGTGGGATAGTTTCAAGGACCCCAGCTATAGGTGTGGGTCAGTTTCAAGAATCCCAGCTGTGTTGTGAGACAATTTCAAGGACCTCAGATGTGGGCATGGGGCAGTTTCAGGGACCCCCCCCATGTGGGTGTAGTATTGTTTTGGGGGTCCTGGGGTAGACTGTTGGCCAGCCAGCCATTCACCAGGGTGCTGTTCCCTCTTGCCCCATAGGCTACCAGAGACAGTTGACCTACAAGCACCGGGATGGCTCCTACAGTGCTTTTGGAGAGCGGGACGAGTCGGGGAGTATGTGGTGAGTCCTCATCCCCAGGCACGGCTACTGAGGTTCCCCCACGTGAAGCCACAGCCTCATGTCCAGCACAGCATAGCTAGGACCCCTGAGGCTTGATCCTGTCGACTGACAAAGTCCATGCAACCTAAAGGTTGAGAGTTATGTTTTATTTGACAGAACCTTTTAGGACTTCAGGCCCAGGAGACAGCATCTCAAGTAACCCTGAGAGAACTGCTCCATGAAGGCAAGGGGAGGAGCCAGGTTATACAGAAGTTTTGTAACAAAGGGCAGGTGTCTGAACATCAGAAGATTGTTATTAATTAAAGAAAACCAAATAACCCAAGTTATGGAATTTAGTGCTTTTCTGTGTGTGGGAAGATACAAGAATCTGGGCTCACTGAAATAGTTTCTTTCACATGCACCTCAGCTGTCTGAGGCTAGTGCCAGTGTCCTGTATTTCCACATCCTGAGCTTTCTTTCCTCAGGGCTCACCATAGGGAGTGGCTACAGTCTGATGGCTGCTAGATGGCCGGTATTCTTCTCCTTCCCGAGTTCCCTTAGGGCTCACCAGCTCACCCTGGGAGGGCTGCAGTGGCTGATGACTGTGACATCCTTGTTTACCGATATGGCAGGAAATATTCTATTTCTCAATCCCTAGGGTGATGGGCTTCCCTTGTGACTCAGCTGGAAAAGAATCTGCCTGGGTTTGATCCCTGGGTTGGGAAGATCCTCTGCAGAAGGGAAAGGCTACCCACTCCAGTATTGTGGCCTGGAGAATTCCATGGACTGTATAGTCCATGGGGTCGCAAAGAGTCAGACCCGGCTGAGCAACTTTCGCTTCACTTCCACTTCAGGGTGATGAGGAGCCTGTGTGGAAAATGGAGACAGCCATGGTCCTAGCCCCCAGGGGTTAGAGGTTTGGTTTGGATGGGGGGTTTCTGCCTGGCCTGCATGTGGTGGAGGTGGAAGCAGTGAATGTTACTGTTACTCCTTCTGCTGTTGTTGCCACAGTGCCCAGGAACTGAACCCCTGCTCTCTGGCCCCTTGTGGATGAGTCCTGGGTTCTCTGAGCCTCCTCAGAGGCCACTGGACCCAGGAATGGGGTGACCCTGAGCAGGAGGGGGTGGACTGGGAGAGGCCAGACCACTGCCTTGAGGCTGGGTTGGAGGGTTCAGAAGGAGCATTCTGGGGTCTGATTTCCCCTGCGAGTGGCTTCCTCTGGCTTTCAGGGTCAGCCAGGGCAGGGAGGACTTGCATGTCTTATTCCCTAGGAGTTCTTGGCATCATCAGGGATTTGCCTCATCCACTTTGGGGCTTACTGAGGAAGTAGGGTACCCCCAGATTTCTGTTTCTAATGGGACCCCCTACTCAGTGCCACACCTGGATGGCACCTCCAGCACCTGTGGGCGTGGAAAATGACCACAGTGTCCACCGCACAGCAGCAGTGCCCAGGCCAGGGGCACAGGGACACAGCTGGCTGAGCCCACACTGCAATGCAGAGTCACGCACTTGGCTCTAGAGGGGCCCGGTCTTGGTGACCTACTCAGCTCCCCAGTCCCCAGAAGTCTGTCCCATTTCTGTCCCAGGACCCTGCCTTGCTGACAGCCCTTGAGGCAAGGCCACAGTCATGCCCTAGCAAGCAGAGGCCCCCACCCACTCTCGGGGATGGATAAAGTCATTGAGCCACTCTCTGAAAGCTGGCCAAGTCCTGGCAGCTCCAAGAGGCCCCCACCAGTCAGAAATAGTGAGCTGTGATCTGTGTGTGCCTTCCCACAGTGCACACACACACTGAACAAGGAAAGATGAATTCTGCTGTGGTCATGGAAATGTGACACCCAGCAGTTTGCCTGTCCTCCTTGGCCTTGTGAAACCTCCCCATAGATCAAAGTTGCAGGATGCACAGGACATTGGCAACAGCAATACATGGGACATCCACCCTGGAGCTGAGCAAACCCAGTCTCAGTCTTGTGTGAACTGTGTGACCTTAGACCAGATGCTCAACTTTTCTGAACCTGTTTCCTCACCACCCATCCCTCTCAAGACCAGGATCTAGGAGGCAGTGGGATAAGGGTGTAGGCATGCTCATTACGATGCCAGGTACCCATTGGGATGGATGCCTTGTTAGCACCACTCCCTAAATACTTAGGGCTTCCCTCATAGCTCAGTCAGTAAAGAATCTGCCTGCAATTCAGAAGACCTGAGTTTGATTCCTGGGTTGGGAAGATCCCCTGAAGAAGGAAATGGCAACCCACTCCAGTATTCTTGCCTGGAGAATCTCATGGATAGAGGAGCCTGGCAGGCTACAGTCCATGGAGTCACAAGAGTTGGATATGACTTAGCAACTAAACCACCACCACTACCTAAATACTTGGGTGGGAAGTCCAGGATCCAGTCCAACTTCCTTTAAACTCAGGGTCTGTTATAGATAGGTTCCTGTGCATCCAATGTACATTCATTCATTTATTCGTTTGTTCATTCAAGTGTTTAGTATTTGCCAGGCTATTGTTCTAGTTCCAAGGGAACAAGAAAGGCACGGTCCCTGCCTCCAAGAGAGACCTTTCATGAGATGTAATAGTTAGCTACTGCTGTATAACAAGTTACCTCCAAAACATAGCCATTTAAAACAACAAATATTTATTGTCTCAGTTTTGTGGGTCAAGAATTCAGGCGTGGATTAGCTGGCATTGCTGGCTCATGATCCCTTCTAAGTTTGCAGTCATGGTATTGGCTGAGGCTGTCATCATCCAAAGGCTTGACTAGGGCTGGACCATTTGTTTCCAAGTTGGTTCTCTCTCATGGCTGTTGACAGGAAGCCTGAGTTTCTCACTGAAGACCATTGCATAGGGCTGCTTGCACGTCCTTGCAACATGGCAGCTGACTTCCCCTGGAAAAAAAATCAAAAAGAGAAAGTAAGGAGGGTGCCACATGCCTTTTATCATCTGGTTTCCTGAGTCATACTGTCACCCCCACCACATTCTAGTCTTTAGAATCCAGTCACTAGGTACAGCCTATACCAAGAAAGGGGGAATTGGGTTCCACTGCTTGAGAAGAGAAGAAGCAAGGCATTTGTGGATATATTTTAAAGCTACTACATCAGGTATATAATTTCTCATATCCATAAAGCAAATAAAACTTGTTGAGGGGATAGGGTATGATGAGGTACACAATTATATGGGGTGGTCAGAAAAGGTTTTCCAAAGGAGATAAGGGGCAGCTGTATGAAAATCCAAGGGGAGAGGATTCCAGGCAGTGTGAACAGCCTGTACAAAGGCCCTGAGGCAGCCCTGACAAGTTTGAGCCAGAGAAGGAGACCAGTGTAGCTGGCAGCACAGGCAAGGAGGAAAGAGGCCTGCCACAAGGAAGGAGAGGGTGGCAGGGCCAGGCTGAGCAAGAGAGGAGTTTGGATTTTATTCCAGAGGGAGCAAGAGGGCTTGGTGCAAAGCATGGCTATAATCTGAGTCATGCTGGGCTATGTGCATATTGAATGAATAAACTTAGTTTGTTAGAACAGTTCTAGATTCATAGAAAAATTTTAGCAGATAGAATGAGTTCCCATACTTTCCATCTTCCCTAGATGCAGTTTTCCCTAGTATTAACATCTTGCATTAATGACGTACATTTGTTATAATTGATGGACCAGTAATGTTACATTATTGTTAACTGAGGTCTATTGTTTACCTTAGGGCTCACCCTTTGTGTTGCATAGTTTATGGGTTTGGACAAATGTACACAGTCACCTACCCACCATTAAGGTGTCATACAGAATAATTTTCTGCCCTAAAAATCCCATGGGCTCTGCATATTCATCCTTCCCTACCCCCAGTCCCTGGCCACCACTGATCCTTTTACTAGTTCCATAGTTTTGCCTTTTCCAGAATGTCACAGAGTTGGAATCATATAGCATGCATCCTTTTTCAGATTGCTTCTTTCACTTAGGAATATGCACTTAAATTTTCTCCATGTCTTATCCTGGTTTGATAGCTCATTTCTTTTTATTACTGAATAATATTCAATTGTGTGCATGTACCACAGTTTGTTTATCCCTGTTTGTGATTTAAGATGGAAAAGTAAAGAGAACAGTGTAGCAGAATGTGGGAATTTCACAATTTCCAGCGCAGGGGCAACTAAGTTCCATCTGGATCCTACAGTGTTTGAAATTTCCCTCTGGCTGCTGTGTACAGAGCTTGTGATGGGACAGGGTCGGGCTGGTGGGGGCGATGGGAGCCATGAGGTGCCAGACTGACACAGGGGCCATGAGAGTATAAGGAAGAGGATGGATTTGGGGTATCTGGGAAAGAAAGTGACCAAGACAAGCTGATTCATAGGTTTGGAATACATTTTAAGGTTAATATTTCAGATTCTGACAATTTGCAGAAACAGAGCTTGGATTTTCTTTTTCTTTTTTTTTATTGTGTTAAAATATACATAACATAAAATTTACCATTTTAACCATTTTAAGTGTGCAGTTCAGTGGTATTAAATACATTCATATTGTTGTGCAGCCATCACCACCATCCATCCTCATAACTCATTTCATCTTGTAAATATGAAACTCAATACCTATTGAAACTCAACATTCAAAAAAGTAAGAGCATGGCATACAGTCCCATCACTTCATGGCAAATAGATGAGGATACAATTGGAAACAGTGACAAACTTTATTTTCTTGGGCTCCAAAATCATTGTAGATGGTGACTGCACCCATGAAATTAAAAGACACTTGCTCCTTGAAAGAAAAGCTATGACCAACCTAGACAACATATAAAAAACAGAGACATTACTTTGCCGACAAAGGTCTGTCTAGTCAAAGCTATGGTTTTCCAGTAGTCATGTATGGATGTGAGAGTTGGACCGTAAAGAAAGCTGAGCACCAAAGAACTGATGCTTTTGTACTGTGGTGTTGGAGAAGACTCTATGAGAGTCCCTTGGACTGCAAGGAGATCCAACCAGTCCATCCTAAAGGAAATCAGTCCTGAATATTTATTGGAAGGACTAATGCTGAAGCTGAAGCTCCAATACTTTGGCCACCTGATGCAAAGAACTGACTCACTGGAAAAGACTCTGATGCCGGGAAAGATTGAAGGCAGGAGGAGAAGGGGATGACAAAAGATGAGATGGTTGGATGGCATCACCGACTTGATGGACATGAGTTTTGAGCAAGCTCCGGGAGTTGGTGATTGACAGGGAGGCCTGGCATGCTGCAGTCCATGGGGTCGCAAAGAGTCAGATACAACTGAGTGAGTGAACTGATACCTATTAAATGCTAATCCCCCACTCTCCCCTCCCCTCAGGCCCTGGAAGCCACTATCTTACTTTCTGTCTCTATGATTCTGGCTAATCTAAGTGCCTCATATAAATGAAATCATACAGTACCTGCCTTTTTGTGGTGGGCTTATCCCACTCAGCATAATGTCCTCAGTGTTCATCCATATTTTAGCATTTTTCAGAATTTCTTTCCTTTTCTTTCCAGGCTGAATAATGTTCTGTTGTATGGATGTACTGATATTGGCAGGTGAGAGGACCTCAGTCCTCATCTTCTCTGGAGAAAGAATTCCACAGAGAGTTTGTGAAGCAGGCATAGTTTATTTTTTTTTTTTTTTTTTTTTTATAAATTTATTTATTTTAGTTGGGGGCTAATTACTTTACAATATTGTAATAGTTTTTGCCATACATTGACAAGAATCAGCCATGGGTTTACATGTGTTCCCCTTCCCGAACCCCCCACCCACCTCCCTCCCGGCATAGTTTATTGAAACCACAGTATGTGCAAAGAGAACAAAGAAGCAGTTTATTTAGAGCAGAACCAAAGCAGAAATACACATCCAGAGAAGGATGCAGGCATCCTCCTTGATGGGAAGTGTGCCAGAGAAGTGATTTAAGTCACTTACATGGGGGTAGTTTTTGCAGGTTTTTGTTTTCCTCTGGCCAGTCATGCTTCATTTCACACATCTGTCGTGACCCAGGGCCCTTCCCGATATGCACATGAATCTTTTAACCAAAATGGATTCCAGTGAGGGGATCTCTGGAAGCCTGACAGAACAGAGGTTATGGGTTAGTGCCTCCTCCCTTTATGATCCCCTAAGAGCTGTTTCATGCATGTGCAGTTAGGCAGGACTTCTTGACCTCAAGAATGAAAGATGTGATCTTCTTATCTTTTTACTCCAGCAGGGCTCAGCTTCTACCATTGACTTTTTTCCTTGAAATGTCAGGGGAAAACAAGTTCCAATTTACTCAATTTGACAGACTTCAACTGCTCAGCCCAGGGGCCCATCTGCATCCTACCTCATTACCACATTTTCTTGTTCATTTATCTGTCAGTGGACACTGGGTTGCTTTTATAGTTTGGCTATTGTGAATAATACCGCTACAAGCATGGGTGTACAGCTCTCTCTTTGGGACCCTGCTTTCATTTCTTTGGAATGTATACCCAGAAGTGGAATTGCTGGATCATATGATAATTCTAGGGTTCTCTGGTGGCTCAGTGGTAAAGAAACTACCTACCAGTGCAGGAGACACCAGTTTGATCCCTGGGTCAAGAAGATCCTCTGGAGAAGAAAATGGCAACCCACTCCAGTTTTCTTGCCTAGAGGAGGAGCCTGGTGGGCTGCAGTCCATGGGGTTGCAAAAGAAGCAAACATCACATAGTGACTTGACAACAACAACAACATGATAATTCTATGTTCAATTTTATTTTAGGAATCACCATATTGTTTTCCACAGTGGCTGTACTATTTTCCATTCCCGCCAGCAGTGCACAAGGGTTCCAATTTCCCTGGATGCTCACCAATACTTGCTGTTTTCTGTTGTTTTTTGTTTTTGTTTTATAGTAGCTATTCTGATGGGTGTGAAGTAGGGGAACCACTTGATTTTGAAGAGAATGGATTACTCTTTCATCTTGAGTTGGGGCATTTCCCTTGCTGACAGTTCTGCTGTTTGTCCCTCTTGGCTCCCTGGTTTCCATCCGGTGGTTCTTCTGAGTTCATTTTTTCATTCATTCATCCCCCAGCCCCATCATCTCCCATTCAGGGTGCACTAGCTATAGTTGGGCTGGGGGATGGGGCGAACAAGGGACAGGCTGCAGAGATATGGGTGGACACAGAGGGAGGGCCTGGGAGTCTAGAAGCAGCCAGCTCATCCAAGAGTGGAGGTGCTAAGTGCTAGTGGAAGTGCTGGGAGGCTTCCTCTGAGAACCTTCCTCTGTGCAACCCCTGGGTTGCACACTGAGAAGACTTCTCAATGAATACTGAGAGGACAACAAATAAGACTTCATCTTGTAAAGAAAGGAAGTAGGAGCACTCTGCGTTCAGGACCTGGGTAACTGAGTGACTGAATGGGTTTGTGGGATGTTTTCAGCTGCAAACTATATAAAAATGGCTGAAAGAGGAATTCTGAACATCAGTTCACACTGCAGAGCTAAGGAGTCTCCAGGACTGGCCAGTCTGGCAGCTTGACAATGCACCTGGGCCCCTGATTCTTTCCCTTGGTCCCTGTGGACCTCCTCAGCACAGTGGCTGCTCTCCTTGTGGTAGCAAAATGGCTGCAGCTCTCCAGGCATCACCTCACGTGCCCATTCCAAAGCCATTTGCAGACCTGGGGACTGGAATGCTCATGGCTGTGGCTGACTAGGGCTACAGAGGGGCCCAAGTGTCCAGGGTACCTTGTTGCTGCTTTTCCCTGGGATATCTCAGCAAAACTCGGGATCTCTTGGGGAATGGTTATGGAGGAGCAACAAGGAAGGTCTTTCACACATGGTGGTGGTGGGGGACTTGACAGGCTCAGAAAAAGGTGCTTCCCAGGTGGGAGGGAGTTAACAGGGAAGATAGGCTGTATCATCAGGCCCTGCTGGGTGCCCACACACTTCCATCAAGTGCTCACAACAGGGCAGACTGGGACCTCATGTCTTACAGAGAAGGAAGCAGAGTCTTGGGTGATGTGGGGAGTGTACCACAGTCCCTCAAGGGGCACATGGGAGGTGACTTTGTTTTGGGACAGCCCAGACTGCAGCTCTCTCAGCCTGTACTCCATCCTGTTTCAGGCTCACGGCCTTTGTCCTAAAGTCCTTCGCCCAGGCTCGCAGTTTTATCTTCATTGACCCTCTGGAGCTGGAAGCCGCCAAGGACTGGATTGTCCAGCAGCAGCAGGCAGATGGCTCCTTCCCAGCAGTGGGCAGGATTCTGAACAAGGACATTCAGGTCAGCAGCCTCTCAGCCTCTTCTGGGAGCCCTGGCCTTGTGCTGCTTGCTCCCCGGGTTTGACTGAGGCCAGTGGGGTTGGCAGGCTGTCCCCTCTGGTTGGGGTGAGACCCACAAATCCTCTTACAGGGTGGGATCCATGGCACAGTCCCACTGACAGCCTATGTGGTGGCCGCGCTCTTGGAAGTGGACCCAGCCTCGGAGGTAAGTGCAGGGGGCCCGGGAGATGCTGGGCTGGAGGAGCGAGCAAGCAGTTTCCCCTTGCCAGCCAGGCTGGCCATCTTCTGGCCATCTTCAGCTTCTATTTCTTCCTTGCTGTCCTCCTTCTGTTCATTAATGGGACATTTTCATGCTTTCCAATGGTTACAGTTCTTGTGACCTAAGCACTTCTGACCTTACCACTTCTTGTGACCTAAGCAGATGCATGAGAGATTCTGGTGGTAGTCATGAGGGACATGTGTGTGTCCCTGAGTACGAGCCTTCCCAGGACTGTCCGTAGCCCCCAGCCCCCATTTGGAGAATCATTTGAAGCTCATTCATTATCCTGGACAGTGACCTGTGGGCTGGCTTTAGGAAGCCCGATACAAAATGTTGGTTGGGACTTCCCTGGTGGTCCTGTAGTTAAAGACTCCGTGCTCCCAATGCAGGGTCTTGGGTTTGATCCTTGGTTGGGAACTAAGGTCCCACATGTCGTGCAGTGCAGCCAAAAAATAAAAAAAAATTTTAACTTATAAATGCTTTGGGGGAGAAAAGTCTAGAACCTTTGGGGACAGTTAGTACTGGACCCAGCAAGGCTTAGATGTCCCAAGGAACTCAAGGGTTGTTGTCACTTCTGTGAGGCTGTCCCAAGTGGGAGTGGCATGTCCCCTGCAGAGGGAGCTCCCAGGATAGACAGATCTCAGCCTCCAGGCTAGGGATTCCACCGTTCCTCACATCTGTGCCAATTCCAAAACCTCTGATGATGAATTGTCATTTGTGGCGCTTCTCAGACTTTTCCGCCTCACAATGTAGATTTGTGACTGCTGTGACCTAAGACTCTCCGTGTCCCACATGCTTTGCCCAGAGGGCCCCTAACTTGCCCTGTGTAAAGAGGTTGAATTAGGTTGCCCGAAACCCCAGCCCCCTAAGTCAGCTCAGACTGCTGTCACAAAACACCACAGACCGGGGACTTCAACAACAGACCTTTGTTTCTTTTTAAAAAAATTTTTATTGGAGTGTAGTTGCTTTACAGTGCTGTGTTAGAGTCTACTGAACAGCAAAGTGAATCAGCTATACATATACATATGCATGCGTGCTAAGTCACTTCAGTTGTGTCTGATTCTTTGCCACCCCATGGACTGTAGGCCGCTAAGCTCCTCTGTTCATGGGATTCTCCAGGCAAGAACACTGGAGTGGCTTGCCATGCCCTCCTCCAGGGGAATCTCCGTGACCCAGGGATCGAACCCATGTCTCCTGCATTGGCAGATCGGTTCTTTACCACCAGTGCCAACTGGGAAACCCACATGTACATATATCCCCTCTCTTTTTTGAATTTCCTTCCCCTTTAGGTCACCAGAGCGTTGAGTAGGGTTCCCTGTGCTATATAGTAGGTTCTCATAGTTATCTATTTTATACATAGTAGTGTGTATATGTCAATCCCAACCTCCCAATTCATCCCCCCGTCTTCCCCCTTCGTGTCCATACATTTGTTCTCTATACCGCGTCTCTGTTTCTGCTTTGCAAATAGGTTCATCTGCACCATTTTTCTAGATTCCACATATATGTGTTAACATACAGTATTTGCTTTTGTCTTTCTGACTTACCCCACTTTGTGTGACAGTCTCTAGGTAAATCCACGTGTCTGTAAATGGCACCCTTTTATTCCTTTTTAAGGCTGAGTGATATACCATTGTATATATGTACCACATCTCCTTTATCCATTCCTCTATAAGTGGACATTTAGATTGCTTCTACGTCCTAGAAGACATTTATTTCTGATGGTTCTAGAGACCGGAAAGTCCAAGGTCAGTGTTATGGCTGACCCAGTTCTTTTTTTTTTTTCAGTTCAATTCTTAATGAGGGGTCTCTTCCTGACTTGTAGTCAGTCATCTTCTCTCTGTGTCTTCATGTGGCCTTTTCTTGGTGCACGACCATGAAGAGAGGTGGGATGGGGTTGAGGGGAGAGAAGGAGAGAGAGAGAGAGACCACTGTGGTCTCCCTTATAAGCAGTCAAATTGATTATAGGGGCTCCACTTTCTTGTGTGTGTGTTAGTCCATGGAAATCTTCAGGCAAGAATACTGGAGTGGGTATTCTTCCTGACCCAGGAATTGAACCAGGCTGTCCTGCCTAGCAGGCAGATTCTTTACCAGCTGAGCTACCAGGGAAGCTCCACTCTCTTGGTCTCATCTAAACCTAATAATCTCCCAAAGCACCGGTCCACGCCCCCTCCCACCCCCCGCCACAACCACTGGGGATTAAGGCTTCAGGATACAAATCTGTGAAGGGGAGATACAGATCCAGCCCCAGACTCCAGAATGTGATTGTATTTACAGACAAGGCCTTTAAAGAGGTAGTCATGTTAAAACGTGGACTTTAGGGTGGGTACTGATCCAATATGACTGGTACCCTGGGAAAAGGAGGACATTAGGACACAGAGACCCTCACAGAAGGAAGATGCTGTGAAGATACAGGGAGAAGATGGCTAGCTCCAAGCCAGGAGAGAGGCCTGGAGCAGATTCTCTCCTCATGGCCCTCAGAAAGAACCGACCTTGCCAACACATTGATCTCAGACTTCTGGCCTCCAGATCCATAAGACAAGAAATGTCTACTTAAAAACAAACAAACAAACAGTATTTTCTTATTTATTTGGCTGCACTGGGTCTTAGTTTGTGGCACACAGGACTTCAATCCTCTTTGCAGCATTTGGGATCTTTAATTGCTGCATGCAAACTCTTAGTTGCAGCATGTGGGACCTCATTCCCTGACCAGGGATTGAACCCAGGCCCCCTGCGTTGGGAATGTGGAATCTTAGCCACTGGATCACCAGGGAAGTCCTTAAATTCATGAATGTTTTGACTCACTCATGTTTCCATTTAACCTATACTACTGGGCAGCTTCTCTGAACTAAGGCCATCACTGGACAATGGACTTGGTTTCTGTCCTCCAGCCGCTCACACTGTGGAGCAGGAGCATGATCAGGGTTGGTGGTCTTCCTGGAGGAGGTGACAATTGAAGTGAGGCTTGGAGGATGAGGTGGGCCTGAGCTGGGAGGTCTTAGAAGCCAGCCTGATGATAGAGTGGTATGGGGCAGGGCAGCCAGGGCTTTCCCTGCTTCCTCCTGAGTGTCTCTGAGTTGAACTGTGGTGCTCAGACTTCATTTGGAAAAAGTTGGCACCAACATATTAATAAAAGAAAGGGAAAGGGGTTTTGAGAGCTGGGGCTATAGACAATCATGCACCAGAAGTATACAAAGTAAGGGGCTGCAAGCCATCCAGTGGTTTCCCCAGGCATGCCCCTGGGACTTTCAGGAGGGTGGTCTGCCTGGTGCAGGCTGAGCAGCCTCCCAGGGATCCACTTCCACCCCACCCCAACCCTACCCTGCAGGAGGAGAGGGGTGCCATTACCAAAGCCAGACTCTTCCTGGAGTCCAGTACATCCCTGGTTACGGACCCCTACAGCAGTGCCCTGACTGCCTACGCGCTGACCCTGCTCCGCAGCCCCGCAGCCCCCGCCGCTCTGCGAAAACTCCGCAGCCTGGCCATCACCCAGGGTAGGTGCCCTTGCCCACCACCCCAGCAGGCCCCAGCAAACAGCTCATGGACACGTGCTTGAAACTAAGGAGGCGTCCTTGGCTCACTCTGTTTTGTTTACTCGTTTATTTGTTGTTGTTGTTTAGTTGCTAAGTCGTGTCCGACTCTTTTGCTAACCCATGGGCTGTAGCCCACCAGGCTCCTCTGTCCAGGGGATTTCCCAGGCAAGACTACTGGAGTGGCTTACCATTTCCTCCTCCAGGGGTCTTCCCCACACAGAGATTGAACCCGCATCTCTGGCATTGGGAGGCAGATTCTTTATCACTGAGCCACGAGGGAAGTCCTTGTGTGCGTGTTAGTCTCTCAGTTGTGTCTGACTCTTTGCTACTCATGGACTGTATCCCGCCAGGCTCCTCTGTCCATGGGATTCTCCAGGCAAAAATGCTAGAGAGGGTTGCCTTTCTCTTCTCCAGGGGATCTCCTTGGCCCAGGGATTGAACCTGGGTCTTCTGCATTGCAGACTGATTCTTTACTGTCTGAACTACCAGGGAAGCCCTTACTCATTTATTACTCATTCATTATTGCCTCTACTAGTGACTTCATTTGATAAGATGGCTTGAGCCTGAGCATCATTTTCTTCCCTTATGAAACAGAGGATGTTACCCCAGCCCCCACTGGGGAGAAGAGTGCTCAGGGATCCCTGGTAGAAGATCCCCCAGGCTTCTTAGAAACCATCCCCAGGCAGGGTGCTGGGAGGCAGGGAAGGGCTGCAGCCAGACGCCACTCTGCCCCCCATTGCTGGGTGAGCCTCAGAAAGCCTCTTCCATCTGGTGGTGTCCATCTCCTCAACTACAAAATGACTCCCCATTGTTTTTGGGGAGCCCCAGTCACCGAGCTGTGACTTCTTGGAATGTCTCCAAACTCAGTCCCCTTCCCCTGCCCCCTGGCCTTCCCCAGCAGCTGCACTGGGATCAAGCTTCCATTCACCTTCTCTGCTTAAGAAGAAGAAGAAGAAGAAGAAGAAATTACTTAAAAAGCAAAATTCTAAAACCACCCAATTGAATGATGGTGTCAATTTAGGACTAAATGCTCAAGATCTGAGGCTGGGAGGGCTGATTTCTCTGTGGTTTGAGGGCTTTTTACACCACACATGAGCTTAGAATCCTTGGTGTCTTTGGAAATAGGGAGTGACTTCCTGGGCCCAAAGGGAGGATAACCCCGGCCTGCATCAGGGCCCCAGCCAGAAGGGAGACCATTGATTAAGGATGTCTGCCAGGGATGCAGAAGAGCAGCCATTGATTAGTGATGTCTGTTGGTGGTTCAGAAAAGCACCCATGGATTGGTAATATCTGCCAGGGCTTCCCCAGTGGGCTCAATGGTAAAGTATCTGCCTGTAGTGCCAGAGACGCAGGAAATGTGGGTTCAATCCCTGGGTCAGGAAGATCCCCTGGAGGAGAACATGGCAACCCACTCCAGTGTTCTTGCCTGGAGAATCCCATAGACAGAGGAGGCTGGCAGGCTCCATAGGGTCACAAAGAGTCAGATGCGACTGAAGTGACTGAGCAGCAGCAGCAACCAGGGGTGCAGGACGGGTTGGATTTGACACTGTAGTTGCAGATCTGAGATGTAGCCCCAAGGCCCTTACTGTCTCCACCATCTTTCCCTGGTACCCTCTTCCACTGGGGTCCAGCCTTGATCTGTCCTGGCCTTGCAGATGGGGTGACCCACTGGAGCTTGACGGGTTCCCGGGATGTGGACAAGGATGCGTTCCTAAGCTTCAGTGACGGGGTCTATCAGACAGGTACTGGCCACCCCACCCCCAGTGCCTGCTTTGGGCACTGGGTCCTTGGTCCCAGCTGGCCTCTTCCATTGCAGTGGTCTCGGCCGAAGTGGAAATGACAGCTTATGCCCTGCTGACCTACACCCTCCTAGGAGATGTGGCCACTGCCCTGCCTGTGGTGAAGTGGCTGTCCCAGCAGCGGAACGCCCTCGGGGGCTTCTCTTCTACTCAGGTGTGCCAGGCAGAGCCAGAGGGAGGGGCTCAGGTCTGGGTGGCCTAGGCTCGGGGCTCAGAGCCATCTGGGAAGTTACCCAGTGCTTCAAGTCTTTGGACGGCTCCTTACCAGCACCTCTGGGAGCATGAAGTCCAAGAGAGGATGGAAGGATGGGGCCGAGGGATGGATGCGCCAGGCTCTGGGATAGAGACCAGCCCCTCCTTCAGTGGAGATGCCCCCCAGCTGCCTGGGGTCCCCAGCTCTGTGGGTGTCTACACCAGATCTGCTCTCCATTCCAGCCACATGAATCCCTGGTTTCAGTGATGGTCCATGGGACCCCCAGTTTGGGCCAGACCTCTGGCACAGGGTGGAGGCACTGTGGCTGACCCCCTTCTGGGGCTGACTTCGGTCTCCCGCTCTGTCCCCAGGACACCTGCGTGGCTCTGCAGGCCTTGGCAGAGTTCGCCATCTTGTCCTACGCAGGCGGCGTCAACCTCACCGTCTCCCTGGCCTCCACCAACTTGGACTACCAGGAGACCTTCGAGCTGCACAGGGGCAACCAGAAGCTTCTGCAGATGGCCGCGGTGCGTGTTCCCAGGACCAGGGTTGAGGGGCAGGGCAGCGAGAGTGGCCCCACCTTGCTGCCTGTCTGTCCGTGTGTGTCTGCAGGTGGACGGAGGGGAACTGTAGCGTCTTCTCTCCCCAGATCCCCAGCCTCCCCACGGGGCTGTTTGTGAGCGCCAAGGGTGAAGGCTGCTGTCTGATGCAGGTGAGGCTTTGGGGAAAGGGGAGTGCTCCCAGGGGACCCTGGAGGGGCAGACAGAAGAGCTCACTATCCGGCCAGGCTGAGTGGGGTGGCTGCGTGTGTGAGAACCACCCTGAGACAGCCTGTCAGCCCCCTGAAATGTCACCCACTCTGGAGAAAGAAATGGCAGCCCACTCCAGTATTCTTGCCTGGAGAATACCATGGACAGAGGAGCCTGGCAGGCTGCAGTCCATGGACTAGCAAAAGAGTCAGACACGACTTAGCAACTAAACCACACCACCACTGCCCAAGGCAGAACCCAAGGTAAATGGCAGTGTGTCCCCTTGGGGGAAACTGCATCTGATTCCCATTTTGGTGGTCTCTGACCCTAAGCAGAGCCCGCTGCTCCACCCTCCACTGTAGGACTTGCCTGGTGGCTCAAGGTTATCCTCCCAGCCAAAGTCTGAATGCAGATGCCCAGCCCAGACTCAGCCTGGCCCTCCCTGAGGCCCCTTAGTCAGCAGGTTCAGGATTTAGTTGTGTTCTGGGCGAGGCAGACTGGTCTCCTGAGCTTTGGCCAGTGGTCAGAGAGCAAGTCAGCCAGGAGACCCTTGTAGCCTCACCTTCTCCATCTGAAAAATGGAGCCCAGACAAGACAGTGGATAATAGGAGAGGGAGCCTGGTATGCAGACAGACCTGGGCTTGAGACATGGAAGAATGGATGATGGTTGTACCTACACCATCAGGATTAAAGGGAATGATGACCATGCCCAGAACTATCACCAGTATCACTGACCTCATCGTTCTAGCTGTCCCCCACCTTCTCCTGCCCCTGTCTTTCCCTTCTCCACCCCCACAGCCCCTAAGCCTCTGTCCTCCCCCATCCCCTAGATTGATGTCACCTACAATGTGCCCGACCCGGTGGCCAAGCCATCCTTCCAGCTGCTGGTGAACCTCCAGGAGCCCGAGGCTGAGCAGCAGCGATCCCCCTCACCTGCTTCCTCAGCTGATGATGATGACCCAGCAGCTGACCAGCATCACCAGGAGTACCAGGTGACCCTGGAGGTGTGCACCAGGTAAGGCCTCCTGCTCCGCTGGCTGGCACTCCCACCTGGGTGATGTTTTGTAGAGTGATGCTCTCAGCAGGGAACGTCTGGGGGACTTATCTGGCCCCATAGATATTTCCCCGATTAAAGCCAAAGTTGTGGCTGACCAGCCCCCGTGGTCCTTATTCTGATTACAAGACACCCCTCAGCAACACCCATCAGGGAACTGTGAAGAACCAGATTTCTTACTCACAGGTCCTGGAGGGTACTTGACCCTCCTGGGGGTCACACGGTGAGGTCACAGGTAGAGAGATAGAGAGAAGTCATGGACCTGCGGTTCTACCTTTATTGAAATCTGAGGGGAGGGGTGTGCTTAGGGTTTTGTGGATTCACTCTTTATTGGTGAGTTTAAAATATAAGAACAGTAACTGAGGTGCAGGAAGGGGAAGGCAGGGTGACCCAAGTAGTCAGTTATTTAAGTTACCCAAGGCTATTTTTTTTTTTTTTGACCGTCCCACATACTGTATGCAGAATCTTAGCTCCCTGACCAGGAGCCTGTGCCCCCTGCAGTGGAAGTGCAGAGTCTTAACAACTGGACCATCAGGGAAGTCCCTATCCAGGGCTTTCTGAAAGAGAGATATTCATGGGTGGGGGCAGCCCGTTTCCTTTGTTAGTAGCTGTCAATATCTTTATTTAAGATGAATGTCTTTGAAATGGATACCTTTGCAATCAAAAGCTTACACTACAGATGATTTCTGAAATGAGTGAAATAAATGGAAGTGCTTCTGAATGGGTGCAGCAGACTCCAGTGGCAGATGGGGCTGGGAGGGACGGCTGTTTGTGGCCCTTACATGACCCACCCACCCCAGGTGTGACCCTAGGACCAGTTCACAGAGGGTCCTCAGGAGGAGGGGGTGCACGCAGCTGCCCACAAAGGATGCTCATTGCCATGGCAATGATGGGGGCACCCAAAGGTGGTTGGTAGCCATGGAGCTGAAGCCCATCAGAGCTGCCCAGGCACCTTCCTTAACCTTGACCCTTATCCCTCATGTGTCCAAGGCCGCCCCCAACTTGGGAGGTTCTGAAGAACAAGCCCAACTGGGCCCAAGCCCCAGAGTAGTGGGTCCCCGAACCATTTCTGGTTCTCAATGAGACTTGGGGTGGTACCACTCAGCAGGGCTGTGACCACCATCTAGTTGGGTGGAGGAACAAGAAGCAGCTGGACTGGCCCTGGCATGTCCACTGGGGACACCTCTGTTCCTTTCTCAGATGGGAAGAAACTAACCATGTGCCAGCTGGGTATGGTACCTCTTAGGCCTCACCTCCGTAGAAGCCTCCTCTGCCCATCCCAGGGGCTCTGGTCATCCTGTCCTTTTTGCCCACTGTCTGCAGGGCCCTCAGTGACTATCAGCCTCCCTGTCACCTGTACCCAACACAGGGAGGGTCTGGCACACAGCAGGCCCTAGAGGCAGTGTTAAACCACTGCCTCCCCCATGGCACAGAAGGGGAAACTGAGGGCTGGCCCTGGGGAGCAGCCTGGGCTCCCTGGGCCCCACAGAGCCGTTTCCCACACCGGAGGCACATGGTGGTTGTCGTTCAGCCACTCAGTCGTGTCTGACTCTTTGTGACACTATGGATTGTAGCACACCAGGCTTCTCTGTCCATGGGGGATTCTCCAGGCAAGAATACTCAAGTGGGTTGCCATTCCCTTCTCCAGGGGATTTTCCTGCCCCAGGGATCAAACCCATACCTCCTGCGTCTCCTGCATTGGCAGGCAGAATATTTACCACTGTTCCACCCAGTCGATACCCCCCAGAGTTTGCTCAAACTCATGTCCATTGAGTCAGTGATGCCATCCAACCATCTCAACTTCTGTCAGCCCCTCCTCCTCTTGCCCTTAATCTTTCCCAGCATCAGGGTCTTTTCCAGTGAGTTGGCTCTGCGCATCAGGTGGCCAAAGTATTGGACCTTCAGCTTCAGCATCAGTCCTTCCAATGAATATTCAGGGTTGATTTCCTTTAGGATTGACCTGGGTCAGGCCAAGAACACTTGGCAAGGCCTTTTCCTTATGGTTTCAGTGTTTCAACTGTGAAATTGAATGACCAATGACCCCGCCAACAGTGTCCGTGCAGATGGGCTGCCAGCCAGACCCGGGGCAGGCTGGAGGGTTGTGGGGACAGAGCGGACCATGAATTCCACTGAGAGGCTTGAGTTCAAGCGCCCCTCTTTCTCTGCTTTCATCAACAGGTGGCTGCATGCAGGGTCCTCCAACATGGCAGTCCTGGAGGTGCCCCTACTGTCAGGGTTCCGGGCGGACATTGAGAGCCTGGAACAGGTGAGGTGGCGCTGGTGGGCAGGTGCCAGGCAGAGTCTGTGGACCTGCCCTGGTTGCAGATTCCTAGCCCTTCATAAAGTGGGGTTGTGTTTTTGTTTTTGCCTTACTTTCTCACAGCAAAGTTGGTGCTCTGAGACTGGCCATCTGCGGAGGGGCAGGTGGGGAGGAGTTGGGTCTCTCCCAGTAGGTGTCACTCATTGGGCCATCTATGCTGTTACCCATGTGACCGAGGATGCTTGCTCTTTGGGGATGACATGGGCTGTCAGGGAGTGCTTCCAGAGACTTGCCAGCACCCTCCGCTTAAAGAGAGACCAGCCCCGTTTTGCATGTGGGGGAGATGGTCACCAAGAGGGGGAGCAGCCTTGCCTAGGAGGTCAACAGTGTGGGGAGGGTGGAGCAGGAAAGCACGGCCTGTCCTGGATGGGGATGGGGGGTGAATGGTGCAGGAGCAGGTGGCAGGGCTCAGTGGGTGCCTTGGGGACTTGGCCTGGGGCTGAGACTTGACTGGGGGAGACTGTGGCAGGGAAGTGGAGGCAGGCACTCAGGACAGTGATAACCAGCTTCGAATGCCCTCTCAGGGGTGCTGGCTGCCAGCCCCTGGTCCAGCCCATGGGGACTTGCTGGATGCCTGTGGGCAAACTCCTCAGCCTCTGGGGCCTTGGCTCCTCATGGGTCCAGCCCACCTTGGGCCCTTGGAGATCAGAGGACGGGAGTATTGGGGGCAGAGGGGCTGGGCAGATCCTGACTCTGGCTTCCTTGCCAGCTGCTCCTTGACAAGCACGTGGCACTGAAGAGGTACGAGCTGGCTGGCCGCAAAGTGCTCTTCTACTTTGATGAGGTATTGTGGGCTGGGGTAGCGGTGGGCGGAGGCCTCCACAGCAGCTGCATTGGCGAGGGCGTAGCCACCATGGCCTATTAATGGTTCTGGCAATGCTCTCATACCAAGAAAAAGAAACTGGAAGAGTTGATCCATGCGGAGCTGGCACGGCTGCCTGCTCTGTGCCCCAGCCAGCTCACTTTGGTGGAAAACGTTAAGAGGGATGTGGAATAGTATTCAGGCATCAAAATGAAGCACTGACTTTCTGAAACTCAAAAACATGCTAAGTTGAACAGACAGAGAGCAGACTGGTGGGGTGGTTTCCAGGGTTGGGGGGATAAGCAATGGGTGCAAATGGCAGTTTCTTTCATTCTTTTTTACTGGAGGATAAATGTTGTGTTGGTTTCTGCTGTACAAGGAAGTACATCAGCTGTATGTACACATACATCCCCTCCCTCATGGACCTCCCTCCCACCTTGCCCCCCATCCCACCCCTCTAGGTCACTACAGAGCACTGAGCTGAGCTTCCTGTGCCATTATACATCAGCTTCCCACTAGTTAGCCACTGTACACATGGTAGTGTATTTATGTCAATCCTGATCTCCCAATTCGTCCAACCCTCCTCTTCCCCCTCTGTGTCCACATGTCCATTCTCTACCTCTCCATCTCTATTCCTGCCCTGCAAACAGGTTCATCTGTACCATTTTTCTAGATGGAAAAGTTCTACAGACAGTGGTTGCACAAGATTGTGAATGTATACACACACACACACACACACAGAGGGAGGAAGGGCACCTGCCATGCTAAGTGTGGGAGATGAAAGACCAGTTGAGACACTTCCCACGTGGGTGGAAGGACCCACAAAATCGAAATAAGATCGGGTTTCTGTTTCACGCCTCCGGGGCACCCCGCAATCAACCAGTTCTGGGTTCACACTTTGTGGCATCATAGAGCACAGAGGCCGAAGCTCAGTCTCCAGCCCTAGTGGGCCAGCCAAGTCTGAGCCTGCTCACTGCCCCCGCAGATCCCCAGCCGGTGTTTGACGTGCGTGCAGTTCCGGGCGCTCCGGGAGCACGTCGTGGGCAGGACGTCGGCGCTGCCCATCTTGGTGTACGACTACTATGAGCCTGGTAGGCCCACGTCCGCCACCCGCAACCCCAGCTCGGTCCCTCACCGTCACCCATCACCTGGTCACCCTTCTCTCTTGGTCCCGCAGCCTTTGAGGCCACGCGCTTCTACAATGTCAGCGCACACAGCCCGCTCGCCCGGGAGCTGTGCGCGGGGCCTGCGTGCAACGAAGTGGAGCGCGCTCTGGCTCAGGGCCCCGGTGAGTGCGCGAGGCCACTGCCCCTTTGGAGAACCCGCCACCCCAACACGACCCATGGGCCTGGGGGAGGGCTGCCCATTTGGAGGGAGTCGTCAGGCAGAGGAGCATACAGCGTGGTAAAAGGAGGAAGGCCCAGCTCGGTCAAGGGCGCGCGTCCTGAGCCGAGGGGGTTGGAGTGCGCAGACAGGGTGGAGGAAGCAAGGATTAGAGGTCATGTATGGATGTGAGAGTTGGACTATAAAGAAAGCTGAGCATCGAAGAATTGATGCTTTTGAACTGTGGTGTTGGAGAAGAATCTTGAGAGTCCCTTGGACTGCAAGGAGATCCAACCAGTCCATCCTAAAGGAGATAAGTCCTGGGTGTTCATTGGAAGGACTGATGCTGAAGCTGAAACTCCAATACTTTGGCCACCTGATGCGAAGAGCTGACTCATTGGAAAAGACCCTGATGCTGGGAAAGATTGAAGGCAGGAGGAGAAGGGGGCGACAGAGGATGCGATGGCTGGATCGCATCACCGACTCAATGGACATGGGTTTGGGTGAACTCCGGGAGTTGGTGATGGACAGGGAGGCCTGGCGTGCTGTGGTTCATGGGGTCGCAAAGAGTCTGACACGACTGAGCGACTGAACTGAACTGAACTGAGTGAGCAGCGGAAGGGGGCGGGGTCCTAGTTGGATGGGGGCGGGGCCCATCGAGGTGGGGCGGGCAGTGAAGAGGCGGGTCCTGGCGGGGCGGGTGTGGGCAGAGGTGAGGGGGCGGATCCGAGCGGGAGGCGGAGCCAAGAGGGAGCGGGGAGTGACGAGGGGCGGGGCCTACCGCGGTGGGAGGGGCGGGCGTAGAAGCCGGAGGCCGGGAGGGGAGCCCTTGCCTCCCCTCCCCCACAAGCCAGAGGGTGTCCGGATCCAGGGACCCAAGCCGTGAGCGCAGACTGGCGGCAGCGAAGGGCAGAGTGGAGTTCCTCGAAATGAATTTAGATTGCATTTAGTTCAAAAGTTTTATTTTTAAATTTTGTTTTCGTAAATACTAGGCAAATACTCGCGTGAAATTCCACCAGGTCAGGGCTCAGGGCTTCCCGGGCACTGTCTCCACTCTGTGGAGCCTGGTTCTGGTCCCTAGAGACTTCTCCATCCCAGGCCCAGGGAGAGAGGCGAGGGCCAAGTGGGGAGCTTGGAGTTGCCAGGGCCCTGACAACTTCTCCTCGCCCACCAGGCTGGTCCCCGGAAGAGCGAGGTCCTGTGGCTGTTCCGGAGGAAGCGGTGACAGTCACGCGCTGTGGCTGCGCCCGCGCCTGCAGCATCAGCGGGGACCCGGTGTGCGGCTCCGACGGCGTAGTCTACGCCAGCGCCTGCCACCTGCAGGAGGCCGCCTGCCGCCGCCGCGTGAGATTGGAGCCCGCGCCCCTTGGCCGCTGCGCGCTTGGTGAGGACCCACCCCACGGCAGGCCTCGGGGGCTCCACCTCGTCCCAGAATGTATGGCTCCATCTCTCCATCATGCCATCTCCTCTCATCACCTCTTTGCGTCTGAGTCCTTTTGCACTGGGCTTCCTTGGTGGCTCAGCGGTAGAGTTTGCCTGCAATGCAGGAGACTCGTTTTTGATCCCTGGGTGGGGAAGATCCCCTGGAGGAGGAAATGGTAACCCACTCCAGTATTGCCTGGAAAATCTCATGGCGGGCTACAGTCCATGGGGTCGCAAAAGAGTCTTAGCAGCAAGAGCCCTTTTTATCTCCTCCATCTTGGTCAGTCTCTCTCCAGCCCCATCCCAACTTGGTACTTTTCTGAGTCTCCCCATCTCTGATTTCCGTGTCCCCTTCCCCACCTTGTGACCTCACCTCCTGTCTGTTGCTCTGGGCCACACATCTTTCCTCAAGCCCCCTGGGCTGTTAGTCATTCAGATCCTCTCCCTCCAGTGCCTTCCCTACTGACTCAGTCCTTCCTTCCAGAGCAGCCGACACCAGCCTTGGCCTTGTACAGCTACGAGTATGACTTGGGTCCCCTGGACACCGGGCACCTGGCAGCTGGCCATGAGCTGGTGGACTTGGATAAGGAAGCAGAGGACAGGTGAGAGCTGGATCTGCCCCCAGTCTCCCTCCACCATGGAACCCAGCAGGAAATGGGAGCTACTGATGGAGGGTCGACCTGCAAGGTTTTGGGGGATGAGGTAGATAACCTGTTCTCCCTTGACCTGCATCCACTCAACGCACATCAGAGAGCAGCCTGTATGTGTAGGGTGAGCTTAAGAAGCCCTCCCAAGGACTGGACCTCAGGACAGACCCACTCTCCCTTTTAAATAAGTTATTCATGATGAGAAGTGAGAAGTGAAGTTGCCCAGTCGTGTCCAACTCTTTGCGACCCCAAGGACTGTAGCCCATGGGATTTTCCAGGCAAGAGTACTGGAGTGGGTTGCCATTACCTTCTCCAGGGGATCTTCCCAATCCAGGGATTGAACCCAGGTCTCCTGCATTGTAGGCAGACGCTTTACCGTCTGAGCCAGCAGGGAATATTCCTGATGAAGGAATGTTTTTTTCAAGAGGGGGCGCTATGGAGTCTTGCACTGGGGTTGAAATTTTACCCAACTGGCTCAGATGGTAAAGAATTTGCCTGCAATGCAGGAGACCTGGGTTCAATCACTGGGTCAGGAAGATCCCCTGGAGAAGGGAATGGCAACCCACTCCAGTATTCTTGCCTGGAGAATCCCATAGACAGAGGAGCCTGGCGGGCTACAATCCACAGGGTCAAGAAGAATTGGACATGACTAAGCAAAGCAACTAAGCACACACACCTAATACAAAAAAAAAAAAAAAAAAGGCGGGGGTGCTGGACTTTATGGCCAAGGAGCACTTCCCTGGTAGCCCAGCTGGTAAAGAATCTGCCTGTAATGCAGGAGACCCTGGTTCAATTCCTGGGTCCAGAAGATCCCCTGGAGAAGGGATAGGCTATGCACTCCAGTATTCTTGGGTTTCCTTGATGGCTTAGCTGATGAAGAATCCGCCTGCAATGTGGGAGACCTGGGGTGGGAAGATCCCCTGGAGGAGGGCACGGCAGCCCACTCTAGTATTCTTGCCTGGAGAATCCCCATGGACAGAGGAGGCTGGTAGGCTACAGTCCGTGGGGTTGCAAAGAGTCCGACACTTCTGAGCAACTAAGCATAGTAAGCATAGCCAAGGAGTGGGGAAGGGGAGTCAGTGGATGGAAAACTACTGAGAGGAAACAATAGGGAGTGGAGGGGAGATATTCTAGCTAAAGAGACTGAACCTTATTCTTGCTGATGGCAGGCCAGGTTGATTGAGAGATCATGAGAGATGGGGAGGGGCGGGGGAGGATGAAGAACCCAATCAGATATCAAGAGGGATCAATGTGGAGGATATGGGGTTCTGGCTAAATTGACATATTAGCCAGATTCTTGCTCCAGCTGGACAGTGTCAAGATGAACACGGAAGCCTGGAATTTGAGACTGAGGTGAAAAAGAGCTCAGAGGAGCCCAAGTGGAGTTTGGTCAGGGAGAGAATCTTTGTCCCCCTGAGGGAAGGATGGAGGAAATGTCAGGAGACCAGAGAGCTCTGTGCGGGGAGTCTGGAAAGGGGTTTCCTGGAGGAGGCAAATCTTTTGGTTTGAGCCAACTCAACTCAAGTGGTTTAAACAGCAGGTTGATCTAGCAGCTTAGGTAAGTGCCAGGTCCTGGAGGCTGGCTGCACTGGCCAGACTCAGAGCCCTGCCTTCCTGGGTGGTAAGGGTCTCTCCACCCCATGCTGGTGGCAAAGGGTGGTTTATATCACCACTCAGCAAACCAGTAGGAAAGCTTTTCTCCCAGCAGTCACCAAAGTCCTGAAGACTTAAGGGTGCACCGTCTTGCACTAGGCACCGGGTTTAGTCCACACGCATGTAATTACTGGTAGAGCTGGGTTTAGGGTTACTGCTGCAGTATTTTTGCTTCGTTTTCCTTTCCATGCCCTCTTTTTCCCCCCTCCACTTCACACACCCTATCTCTCTTTTCTCCTTCCTAATCAAATTTCTTAAAAAAAAATTTTTTTTTTAATTCATTTATTTGGCTACATTGGGTTTTAGTTACAGCATGGGGGCTGTTTCATTGCAGAGCACAGAAGCTCTTCAAGCTCCAGTTGCAGCTTGAAGGCTCAGTAGTTGTGGCCCTCGGGCTTCAGTAGTTATGGCGTATAGACTCTCTAGTGATGTGTGGTGTGTGGCCTTAGTTGCTCCGCAGCCTGTGGAATCTTAGTTCCCTGAACAGGCATCGAAGCCATGTCCCCTGCGTTGCCAGGCAGATTCTTAACCACTGGACCACCAGGGAAGTCTGCTCCATGCCCTCTTTTGGATTAACTGAATATCTTTTAGAATTCCATTTTGATTCAGTTATGGTAGCTCTGAGGAACCAAACTATATATGTCTTTAAACTTTTCACAGTCTACTTGGTGGGAGTATGGTAACCATTTCACCAAAACGTAGCAACTTTGAAGCGTTTATGTCCATGTGTTGTCCCCTCCTGTCCCTCATGCTATAATTGTCATATGTACAGTGGTGACTCAGCGGTAAAGAATCCACTTATCAATGCAGGAAACACGGGTTCGATCCCTGGGTGGGGAAGGTCCTCTGAAGAAGGAAATGGCAACCCACTCCAGTATTCTTGCCTGGAGAATCCCACGGACAGAGGAGCCTGGAGGGCTGCAGTCCACGGGGTTGCAAAAGAGTTGGACATGACTTAGCGACTAAATGACAACACCTTTAAAGTCTCCCAAGTGTTGCCCATTCTTTCCAGTGTCTTCTGAGACAGATCTGCTTTTATTTTCGTTATGGAAGGGGAGATTTTTTATTAAAGTTGAAATTTTGAAACCACCGTAGGTTCACGGGCAGTTGTAAGAAATAACAAAGAGAGCTTTAGATGCCCTTCATCCAGTTCCCCTCATTGGTCACATGGCCAAGAATTCAAGTTACAGTATTATACCAGGAAACTGACATCAGTACAGTCTACCCTTCTTACTCATATTTCACCACATTTACGTGTATCCAGTGAGTCTGCAGTTCCCGCACATGTGAAAGTGAAACTCGCTCAGTCATGTCCGACTCTTTGCCACCCCATGGACTATACAGTCCATGGAATTCTCCAGGCCAGAATACTGGAGTGGGTAGCCTTTTCCTTCTCCAGGGGATCTTCCCAACCCAGGGATCGGACCTAGATCTCCTGCATTGCAGACGGATTCTTTACCAGCTGAGCCACAAGAGAAGCCCAAGAATACTGGAGTGGGTTAGCCTATCCCTTCTCCAGAGGATTTTCCTGACCCGGGAATCAAACCATGGTCTCCTGCATTGCAGGCAGATTCTTTACCAACTGAGCTATCAGGGAAGCCCCTTTCAGCACTTGTAGCTTTTTGTAATCATGACTGCAGTCAAGATACTGGACAGCCCATCACCTCAAGGATCCCTTTAGCTGCCACACCCACCTTGCTTTCCCCAAGCCATTCATCTGTCCTCCCACCCTATAATTTTGTCACTTCCGGGCTGCTTTGTGAACAGAATCAAGGGGTATGTAACCTTTTGAGACTGGCTTTTTTTCACGCAATAGAGTGAGTGAGAAAAGTGAACTACTGACACAACACCATCCGTGCGTGGTGTCGTGTCAGTAGTTCCTTCCTTTTCATAGCTGATTGAGTTCCACGGATATGTTCTCGATTTGAATGGTGGTCCCATGCAAGCTACACTCATTCTTACCAAAAGTGAGCACCCCATCCCGTCACTGTGAGGGGCCTGGCTGGACCATGTACCCCACCTCTATTCCAGGGGGTGCTCCTGTCTCAGTGGGTGGAAGCAGCCGTCCTGAGCGCCACTTGGAGGCCAGTGCACGGGGAGGGTCCGCAGCCCCTCCCCCAAGGCCTGGCAGCCCACAGGCGTCTTTCCTTCTCTCCTATCAGTCAGAGTGGCTTCTCCTCCTAAAACTCCAAGCTGGCAGACGTGATCAGGCTGTGATTTCTACCTGCCGGAAGAGGGCCGGTGACGGGAGACTTGACTGTCTAGGGGCTGGTAGACCCCACCCCAGGTGACCCTTGCTTCCAATTGAACCCGATAAGTGGACTGGCAGAGACCTGCCCTGATGGATGGTAGGCCTCCCAGGGGCCCAGCCCCCACCTCAACAGGGAGGACATCAGTGGGGTGGCTGGAGGCCCCTTCCCCCTCCTCCCCAGCTGCAGCTGGAGCCCCAGGCGCCCCACCCCGTAGCCCACAGGCTGGGTGGCTGGAGGAGCTCCCACAGCCTGATGCGCTGCTCCCCAGAGAAGCGACATCTCTGGGAAGGACTCGTGCCCAAAGGCCTGTTTCTGAGGGGACACGACTCTGGCCAAGTCTCAGACACAGCATCAGCAACTTGGAAACAAAACAGGCCCCTCTTCTCCAAAATGCAGAAGTCCCAGTCTCCCTTTGGGCCACCCAAGCTGCTGAGCCCCAGGACCCGAACCCCAAATTGCCCCAGATCTGTCACAGTCCCTGCAGCCCCATCTAACCTCAGGGGCCCCTTGAGTGTTTGGTCTGGATGGCACCAGGCTCTGTGGGGAAGTTCTGGGCTCTAAGAAGATGCACTTTCATCTTCCTGCTTCTGGACCTCACCGCCCCTTGAACCCCTGCTCTCCCGGGACCCCACCTGGAGGATTGTCACCCCCACTAGCAACCTGGGAGGGTGTCCCAGCTCCAGACCAACCAAAGCCATGTGCGCAGACCTGCCTCCGAGCTGCTCCTCCCCTGTGTTGGCCTGTCTTCTCCCTCCACGGTGGTATTTATTTCAGCCCACACAGCTCATCTTGGGACAGCACAGAGACCGGGCGGCCCAGCCTGTGGGTCCCCGTCATGCAGTGCTGATCCCTGACCCCCACAAGCCTACAAGGTTACAGTTCCCTTGGCCAAGCCCTGTTGCCCACTTGCCGTGGAGGCTGCTGGAAAAATAAAAGCTCATTTCCTTCAAGTCCCTGACAGGCTTGAACCTCCTGTGGGCTGGGGAGGCTGAGGGGCAGCTCCAAAGGCTGAAGCCAGCTCTCATCTGGCCCTTTGCTTCCATTCCTTCGTCTACAGCCCAGCCTTTCCAAGGAGGATGGGGAAGAGGCTTTGGAATACCTGAACCCCAAGATAATCATAAATTCAGTGCATTTGTAAAGAATCATTCCAATATGGGGGCTTAGAACCCGCCTGTCAATACAGAAGACCTGAGTTCTATCCTGGGTCAGGAAGATCCCCTGGAGAAGGAAATGGCAACCCTCTCCAGCATTCCTGCCTGGGAAATCCCATGGACAGAGAACCCTGGCAGGCTACAGTCCATGGGTGGCAAAGAGTGGGACACGACTGAGTGACTAAACAACAGCAACATAGCAACAGAGAGAGGTCTCAGGTACCCTTTCACCCAACTTTCCCCAATGGTAACATCTTGGGATACTCCATTATGTCATCACACCAGGTTAGTGACACGATATGCTTCATTGACATTATTCACATGGCCCCAGGCTCCCTTTTATGTGGGCAAGCATGTGTGTGTGTCCTGGGACTGATCACTCTTCCCCAGACCTGAGACATGAACTCAATGGGGAGCCCAGAAATGGTGCCCATTCCCCCTGCCTCTGAGGATGGCTTGCTTACCCCCACAGCTGATGCCTCAGGGGCTCCCAACACAGTGCCCTGTGCTGCCCATGCGTGTGGGGAGCAGCAGGTTATGTGTGTGTGTATGTGTGTGTGTGTCTGGGGCTGTGGTCACTCCTCCACACATGGTGTCCCCCAACTCGATTCAAAGCAGCCTTCAAGTGGTTGGGGGTGGGGTTTGCAAAGCTGCAGCCCCCTGACCCTGGGGGCACACTCTAAATCCTCCTGTTGCCCCACCCACCCACTCCACGGGGGAGCTGACAGAAGAGGGATCAGACCAGGTAAGGGGCAGGAGGTGATGTGTTGTAACCAGGATCACAGAGGGAGGCTGAGCCCCGTGGCTCCCAATGATGGGTTGCACCAGGCTTTGGGGAGCTGAGGGGGGTGCCTCAGAACCATAAAGCCCATCTCAAAGTCAGAGCCTGGCTTCTGGGGCTAAGGACCGGCAACAGGGCTCCCAGCTGCCTTGACCCCTGGGGGTGTAGGGGGCCCAAGCCTCCTCCTGGGTGGGGTCCTACAGCAGGTCTTAAGGCAGCATCAGCCTCACCTCATCCCTACCTTGGACTCTGTCTCAACGGAGCTGGTCAGACCCAGGAACCTACATTTAATCCCCATCTTTTCCTGGGGCTTCCATAACTCAGTACCACAAACGAGGTGACTTCAAACAACAGAAGTTTATTCTCTGGCAGTTCTGGAGGCTAGAAGTCCGAGATTAAGGTGTAGGCAGCGCTGGCTCCCTCCAGGGGCTCTGAGGGACACTATCCCAGGCTGCTCCCCTGGCTGCTTGTCGTCGCTGCCAGCAGTCTGTGGCTTGTGGCCACATCACCCCACCTCTGCCTCCACTGGCAAGTGACCCTCTTCCCTGTGTGTCTCTGCATCCTCTTCTTGTAAGGACACCAGTCACATCGGATTTCGGGCCCACCCTGTATTCCAGTGTGACCTCATTCTAGCTAATCACACCTGCAAAGACCCTGTTTCCGAATAAGCTCACCATGAGAGGTTCCCAGTGGATGTGAATCTGGAGGGGACCCTATTCAACCCAGAACGACTCCCTGTCTGTTCATCCAGCCTGTGAAGGGCCTGTCACATAAGCGAGGAGGACCGGGTCCCTGTCGCCCGGCTGCCCCCCTCCCTGGAGGCCGTGGCGGCGGCAGGTGCCCGGCGGAGCAACCCCTCCTGCACCTTGCTCCTGAACTCGGCAGACACGTAGTAATAGATGAAGGGGTCCACGCAGCTGTTGAGGGTGCTGAGCGCCAGGCTGGGCACGTAGGCGGCGTACAGGTCCCCCCAGGCTTCAGGGCCGGGGTTTGAGAAGTGCAGCAGTAGCAGCACGTTGCTGGGCGCGAAAAGGGCCACGGCGGAGGCCAGCACCAGTGCGGTCAGCCGCAGCGCATGGCCGTAGCGCCGGCCCCCCGCCGCCAGCGTGCGTAGAGTGGCCCCGTAGCTCAGCACCACGGCCAGCAGCGGCAGGAAGCAGCCGAACACCGCGAGGCAGATGAAGGCGGGCCGCCAGTAAGAGGCCTGGGCGCCGACGGGCAGCGCATCGTGACACAGCACGTGGTCAGAGCGTGACAGCCGGAAGGTCTGCTGCTGCAGCGCCAGGGGCATCGCCAGGGCAGCCGCCGCCAGCCAGGCTGTGACGCAGAGCCCGCTGGCCAGGCGCTGGCCTCGCAGGGTGCGGGCACGCAGCGGGTGCACCACGGCCAGGTAGCGGTCCAGGCTGACAGCGGCCAGCAGCAACAGGGAGCCGTACAGGTGGCCGTAGAGTGCGGCTGTGTCCAGGCGGCAGGCGGCCTCGCCAAAGGGCCAGCGCTGGCCCCGCAGGTGGTAGGCGATCCGTGGCGGCAACGCCAGCGCCAGCAGCAGGTCAGCGGCCGCCAGGTTCATCAGCAGCATGGTGGAGGGCAGTCGGGGCACCTGCGTGGCCAGCACCCACAGCGCCAGGCTGTTGGCAGGCAGCCCCACTGCCAGGGCCAGCCCATAGAGTGCAGGCACCAGCCTCGTGGGCACCCAGCCCAGCAGCAGGGCCCGAGAGTTGGGAGGGAGCTCCAGAGTGTCGCTGTCATTGGCACAGGGCTGGCCGGGGAAGCCGCGGGGGTGGGGCCTTGGTGTGCTGTCTGGGGGGAGAGAGATCCAGAGGGAAGGGGACAGAAACATCAGCACCCCGCCGACCCCCAATCTGGCTCCCCGGCTGGATGGTGCTACCTGCTGAGAAACTAGAGTGGGCCCCAGTTCCCAGGAGCCCCCGGGACAGAGCTGGATACGGGCACCCCCAGCCCTGTGGACTCCAGGCTGGCCTGGAAGACCCCCTTACCCCCAGTTCGCTGTCTTCCCTTTGCTAGCTCTGGGCGACCTCCCTCTCAGTCCCAAGGCAGAGCCTGAGGTCACTCACCATCGCCTTCTGCTGCGCTCCCCACCTCCTCATAGCCGATGGGAGTCTGGGTGTCACCCAGGCTGAGCCCCAGGGCCAGAGGCCACAGCAGCAAGAGCACCCACATGTTGGCGGGGCTGGGTGCTCGCTGCTCTGGGCTGTGGCCGGCTGACCTCGGGCTTCCTGCCTGGCTGGACCCCCACCCCCAACTTCCTGAGTGCCGGCGGAGGATAAGACAGCCCCTGTCCTCACGAGTGGGTGGGCGGCCCAAGGCCTGGCCTCAGGAGATCGGGCAGCTGGGGTCACTCGGGCTCTAGTTGCTGAGCCAGTGAGATGGAGGAGGAGGGGGTGTCAGGCAGCAGCCCCCGCCTCCAGCCCAGGCCCAGCCTCGGAAGCCCCCGTGGGCCAAGTGGCCACTTCTTGTTGGCCGGTCACATCTCAGTTCCAGCCCTCTGGAACCATGTCCCTCCCCCTCTTGGAACCAGCCCTCTGTACCACGTCTCTCCCCCCGCAATCAGGAACTCTTGGCCCCTCCTGAAGCCCTCTCCTCCCAAATCCCCACCCCCAGCTCTGGCAGGCAGGACACCAGGTCAGAGGTCAGAAGAGGGGAGCGGACCCCCCATGAATGCCCCTGGCCCTCTGTGGGGGCTGCCTGACTTCATGTTGCCTAACGCAGCACAGGCCCCCAGGCAGATGCAGAGTAAGATGGAGAGGGCGGAAGGCCTTGTGAGCCTGGGGTCTGCTGAGGAGAACTACGGAGGAGGGTTTGGTCTTCAGCCAGGGCCCCAGTGCTGACCATGTACTGTCCTGGGGGTCTCAGGGGAGCCCAGTGGTGGCTCTCTGGGAGGGGCCTGTTTCCTTTTCTCAAAGCCCCTTCTTCTCCTGTCCTGGTCCCACCCTCCACCTGGGGTTCCAGGTGTGACCAGGGGCTACAGCCGTGCCTGAGCTGGAGGGAGGTGGCCAGCTAGCCCAGAGAGCTCCCCGAGCCCCCTTCCCTTCGGGCCTTCACCGCAGAGACCTCTCCATGTCCCATCCAGAGGGAAGGGTACTCCTCTCTCCTGAATAAGATCCCCCCTCCAGACCTCAGAAGGGGCTATGCCATCCCACCCTGGGGGTTCTTGGTCTCTGTGTGGTCAGGGCTGGGCCACGGTGGTGGGGGCAAGGTCAGAGAGCAGGAGGATCCTGAGGGAACCGTGGGGCTGAGGGAGGAAGAAATGAACGAGGGGTTGGAGTGGGGATTGGATGACAGTGTCCTGGTATGACGAGCCCTAATCTAGACACACAGTTGGGGACACGGGGACCAGCCAGGAAATGACCAAGCAGTCCATGATAGAGTCAGTGCAGCTGGAGGCTGAGATGCCGAGGTCCTTGCCCCCAGCCCCAGGGTTGGGGGGCAGATACTGAGGCCTGGGGAGCTTCAGTGGGAGCAGGGGTCACAGCCAGGAGCCTCTCCCTCATTTCCGAGCAGTTTCCTCCAACACCAGTGACACATTCAGCCCCATGCCTGCATTTCACAGCACACATGATCAGTGATGATGGGGACACTCTCACCGCACAGGAAAATGGGGATGGGGACCCCCTGCTGCCCCTCCAGGAGAGAGCAGGAAACCTGCTCAGGGGAAGCTGGGGGCGGCGGGGGCAGCTCTTCCCCGCCCTGAGGAGGGTGGTTTGACTCAGGAGTTCCGTGTCTAGAAATTTATGGCAGATACACACGCGCAGGAAGACGTCTGTCCAGGGAAATTTCCGGCAGCGGGGGCGGGTGTAGGAGGTGCCCATGAATAACTCCCCCTCCCCTCACTAGTCACCATGGAAATGGCCTTGTACCACAGGAGAGGGCCCCCAGACAACAGCATGTGATGGTTCAGGGAGGCTGTCCCAGAAAGACAACGAGCCACATGGAGGCACCTCCTTGGGGGTGCTGGGGGGCAGCTGCCTTCAGAGAGACTTGGGTGCCTACTTTTCTCCGTGTGCTTTTTTGTGCTGCTGGAACTTTCTGCACTGTGCATCACTTTCCATAAAAACAATTTTTATGCTTAAAAAAAGGCGTAATAGTAGCTGTAAAAGGAAGAAAATTCTGACACAGGCTATAACATGGATGGATTTCATTCAAAGACACTGTGCTGAGTGAAGTAAGCCAGTCACAAAAGGACAAATACTGTATGTTGTTGTTCAGTCGCTCAGTCATGTTTGAGTCTCTGTGATCCCATGGACTGCAGATCGCCAGGCTTCCCTGTCCATTATCTCCTGGAATTTGCTCAAACTCATGTTGAGTTGATGACGTCATCCAACCATCTCATCCTCTGTCGCCCCCTTCTCCTCCTGCCCTCGTCTTTCCCAGCATCAGGGTCTTTTTCAATGAGTCAGTTCTTTGCATCAGGTGGCCAAAGTATATGTGTGTGTGCGCTAAGTCACTTCAATCGTGTCTGATTCTTCGTGACCCCATGGACTGTAGCCCACCAGGCTCCTCTCTGTTCACGGGATTTCCCAGGCAAGAATACTAGAGTGGGTTACCAAGCCCTTCTCCAGGGGATCTTCCCAACCCAGGGATCAAACCTGCATCTCTTAGGTCTCCTGCATAGGTAGGCATGTTCTTTACCACTAATGCCACCTGGGAAGCCTGGCCAAAGTATATGATTCCACTTATATGAAGTCCTTAGTGGCTACGTTCATAGAGACAGAAAGTAGAATGGTTAGGTACCAGGGCTGGGGGAGGGTGGATGGGGAGTGAGTGTGTGATTGAGGACAGAATTTCAGTTTGGGAAGATGAGAAAATTCTGGAGATGGATGGTGGGCATGGTTATACAGCCACATGGATGTACTTTCTTCCCTCCCTCTCCTCTCCTCCCCCCTCGGTCCCTTCTTTCCTTGCCAAGCCACAGGGCTTGCAGGATCTTAGTTCCCCAACCAGGGATCAAAACTGCACCCTTAGTGAAAGGGTGGAGTCCTAACCACTGGACTCCAGGGAATTCCCAGTGTGTGTGGACTTTTTATCACTGACCTGTACACTTAAAATGGTCATCATGATACGTTGCATCACAGTAATTTTACCACAATTTAAAAGTGAGAAAAATGGCGAACAGACCTAACCTAGCAGATAGTCTTGGAATTCCTTGTCCTTCAGCCCCACCTGGACCACCCCCCTCAGCAGAAGGGGGCCGCGGGGATGTTTCGGGGATGCAGGGTGGTTTTGAAGGGCCGGAGGAGGGGAAGACCTGCAGCCCCTCCCACCTTCTGGCTTCTTCTGGACTCAATGTCCGAAGTGGGTAGGTTGGTGCAGAAAGTTCACAGCAAACACTGCCGTCTTCAAATTATGTTCTGCATGTACAACACTGAGAGGAAACATGTCTCATTCCTACCATGTGAAAACTGAATTGGGAATGAATATTCTAGAAAACACTTTGCGGATAGGGCCACACCCTAAGGGAACAAACCTTGTTGCACAGGGGCAGGCAAGCCGTGGGGGGTGGGGTGGGGAGGGGGGTTTTCCCCACGCAGGGTTTGAGAATTCTCAGGTGCACGCCCTGTGGTCAGGCCAGCTCCCCTGGAAGCAAGAGGTCACCCCAAGATTTGCTCACAGGAAACGACTGACTGAACCTCACAGCTTTAGGTCAGTTATTTAATTTTTAACTTTAATGTGCAAATAAATAGAAAAGGAAAACTACATTCAAAACAGCTGCAAAGGAAGTACAAGCCCCAGAACAGAAATTTCTTCAGAAATGGAAGAGATGCTCCCTAGAAGCATGCAGGGTGGGGGCTTGGTGGGGTCTGGCCTGCACCCCAGGCCTGGGCGCAGCCGCAGGTGGGCTCCTGTGGAGGACAGCCGCTGTGAGGGTCTGGTTCGGGAATTCTGGTGGGGGTCCTTCTTATAAAACAAGGATGCGTACAAAGTGCGTGAATTACACTTGAGAAAACACGGGCGAGGAGACACCCAGGTGGGACGGGCTGGCCTGGAAACTGCCCAGGCCTGGAGTGTAAGGCTTCGCAAACCTAGAGTTCCACAAGTAACTTCTAGAATTTCCGGAACCTGGGGTCTGGCACAGCTCAGCTGCAAGAAGGCGAACGCTGCGGCTGGAGGCGGTGGCTGCACAGGGGTGCTACTGGGCTCACGTGTCAGGGGAGCCCACCTTCAGTCTGATGGTGCCAGGGGCCTGGCCAGAGCGTCTCATGGTTCAAAGGGCTGGTCCCTGGCCCAAACTACTTGGCATTCTTGGCACAGAAAGCCCTCTGTCCCTCACACCCATACCCACTCTGGGGTGGTGGCTGTAGGAACGGAGGCGCTGGGGTGGGTATGCAGAATTCCACAAAGAGGGCAGTCACCCCCAGAGAAGCTGTGGCACTTGGCCACTGTAGAAGTTACACCACTATGAGCATAGAGGAATAAATGTGTGCGTATATATACTTCTAGAATGTCCATCTTAAGTACACAACTGCACCCCGGGGCCCTCCCAGGGTGGGGGCACTCGAGCTCAGCGTGTGTGTCAGGATGGGCCCCTTCCCTTAGGGCACAGAGTCCAGCTGTTGGATCCACCCAGGGTTTGAGCCTCTTTTTCCCAGAGCAGGGTCTTCCGGGCAGTCCTGGAGGCGCCCACCCAACTCCACATCTGGACATCCAAGTGGGACCTCAAGAGTTGGGCTGAGAGGGTGCGTCTCATTTTCAAAGTGGTGGAGGACCTCCAGCGCTGGCTGGGCCAAGCTAATGCCCAAACCATTAGATGCAGGTGTTCAACTTGGGGAATGTTTCTAGAAACTCTCAGAGCCCCTTGGGAAGGACATGCTTTTCAAGCAAGTCCACCCAGGCCTGACTCCTCAGGGGCCCAGGGGTTCTCAAAGGCTGCTCCCTCCCAAATGAGAGACCTAGCGCGGCTCTTCACCGACTTTCACCACGTGCAGAAAAGGACTGTGGCCCCAGGCCTGGGTGTTTGGCACGCATGACAGGAGTGGCCCGCAGGCGTGTGAACGTGCTCACTAGTGCCTTGGCCACAGCACTGATCCTCCCCGCTCCAGTGGGAACCAAACCCCTAAAGTTCAAGTGCGAGGGGGGTCAGGTTTGGCACAGGATGGGCCCAAAGGAAGTGGGGAAGCCAAGAGGGATGACAGCGTGGGGCCGAGAGCTGCCACCACCACCCTTCTCTGGAGCTCAGCCCATAGCAGCAAGGCTGGGGGACGCTCTGCGCCCCTCATGTTGTTCATGAAAACGCCCGAGGGACACGCAGGCTGAGGAAGCGCGCGCACTATGAAGTGCACTGTTGAGGTGCCCGCGCATGGGCGTCAGGGTGAGGCCGGGCGGCGGCTGTACTGCACACGGTAGCGGTTCACAGGCAGGCCGTGCACGTGCACTGTCTCGCAGAGCGTCTTGCAGGGCACCATGTCCTCGTCCTCCTCACCCATCAGCCAGTCCTGCACCAGACTGGCTGCCTCCACCGTCACGTTGTCCTCTAGCCAGCGGCTGTGCCACTCCTCAAAGTGCTGGTGGTGGCGCAGTAGGACCAGGGGCTGCACCTGCCGGGGTGGGGGGAGGAGTGATGAGGATGGCCCAGGTGCCCCAGAGAGCCGAGGCTGGATCTCAGGGGCCCACACACCCCAGAAGGCCACGGATCAGATCTTGGGGGCCCACACACCCCAGAAGGCCACGGATCAGATCTCAGGGGCCCACACACCCCAGAAGGCCATCGATCAGATCTCAGGGGCCCACACACCCCAGAAGGCCATGGATCAGATCTCAGGGGCCCACACACCCCAGAAGGCCATGGATCAGATCTCAGGGGCCCAGATACCCACAAAGAGCTGTGGGCTGGACCCCAGGCTCCCAGGGCTCGGGCAGGGAAGGACACCTGCTTGGCCCGGCACAGGGTCCCTCGGCGGTACATGTAGTCCTCGGAGTTCACAATGAACAGCATCTTGTGGGTGCTGAGCTTGAAGCGGCAGTCCACGTTGCAGGCGCTCTCCACCCCGACCAGCCGCCTCCAGGAGCTCTTGGCCTCACCGCGGAGTGCGCGCACCTGCTCACACTGCCACCTGCGGAACTTCTTGAGGTTCCTGGGGGCGAGAGAAGGATCCGCAGGCTAGGAGGTCCCCACAGCCCAGAGACACTGGGAGGATGCCTGATCTCCCAGGGTTGGAGAAATGCAAACTGAGGCAACGGAAACCACCACCCGACCCCTTGGATCCCATGTGAACCCACACCCAGGCACACTGGGTGCTGGTGACGGTGGAAGAGGCCCCCCCAGGGCCCAGGGTCCTCTCACCTCTGCAGGAACACGGGCTTCAGGAGGAAGCCCTCGGTGGGCGAGTTGGAGGCGCCCTCCGTTCCCACATACTGCTCCACATACCGAGCCAGGTGCTGGGGGGACAGAGGGAGAGATGGCCCATGGCATCAGCGGCTCCCGGGGCCTTCATTTGCATCCCTCCCGAAGCTCCAGGCAGACCCAGATGCATGCTGGAGACCAGCAGATGGCAGCGCCCAGGGCTCAGATGGGGTGGGATATGTACATCCAGGCCGCGATTCAGATGATTTATGGCGCTTCACGCTTAAGTGGATAAATCCCTGCTGTGTAACTGCTTCACTGTATCTGCTATGTGATAAGTTCACACGGGGAATGGGAGGCCCCTGACATGGAGAGAGCGGGGTCTGGGGGATGGATGGATGGGAAGGGACATCGAGACACAAGCAACAGGTAGGAAGAGGGAGAGACAGGTAGGAGTTGGGGGTGAGTAGATGGCTGGGCTCACAGGGGCCACCGGGTCCAGGATAGGCACGGCCCGCAGCGTCCAAGGGACCCTTCATCTGCTCACCACCCTGTTAAAGCAGGAGGCTCTTCAAGACTCAAGCTTAACGAACGTGCATTTGCTGGAAACTTCTGGAAGGGACAGAGTGTGCAGGCCCCCACCCTCACTTGTTATGGAAACGGTGTCCTGTGAAGGACGCTGTGAGGGGAGCCCTGGTGGCTGTGGTGGGTGGTGTCCCCAGCTCTGTGAAGGCAGCTGGAGGCTTCCAGGCCCTGTTTCCTGGCTCAAGGGCACCAAGGGGAAGGTGCATGTCAAAGTGGGCCAGGAGAGTTTTCTCCTGGTGATGCGGGACACCCAGAGCTCTGAGCTTCAGGCACCAGGCGTGCAGCGGTCATATACCTCGGGGTCTGAGTGACTGGGCTGGCCACAGTACCATGGAGATGGCCTGGCACCAGCAGGAGGTGGGAGGAGCCAGGATTTTGGTAGAGGCCACACTGGCTCCCACATGGCCTCCTGCCATGGGACACAGCCCTGGTCTCTGAGGGAACACCTAGAGAGCCCACCTCCTCTTGGGGCTCCGTGGCCAGTGTTCAGTCAGCACAGAGGCATCCCTGGTGGATGTTCTGTGGCCTGTGCTTGGCCACTGTGTGCACAGGCTCCAGGGGTGGAAGCCACATGACGGATTCTGCCTGTGGCTGCCCTTGGTCCCCAAGGTGTACGCAAGTCTCAGAGTACAGGGCTGCAGTCCTCACCTGGACCTCCACGGGGTCCTCCGTCTGGGCTTCCTCGGTGTCCAGGAGCTCAATGGTCATGATCACTTGCCCTTTGCGCTGGAGGAACATCACCTAGGGGAGGGAGGGAGACAAACAGCCTGAAGCCGTGAGAACAGCCCAGGCTGACAAAGGATGAAGTTGAAAGGTCATCACTGTCCCCAGCTTCCCCAGCCTCCAAGCCTCACCCTTCCTTGAGGGACCACTGCTGGGTGCATCTGGGGCTCCGGCCACACCCAGAGGTCCCGTGAAAGCCGCACAGGGGGCTGGGCTCCTGTGGTGGGCGCCTCCTCTGCCCCTGGTTGGCCTCGTGTGGGGCTGAGCTTGGCTGGCTGCTCACCTTAAAGCAGTTCTCGTCGGCCATGCACCGCTCGGCCTTCCACTGGTAGCTGGTCTCCCGGGCGGCACGGACACAGCGGGAAGACAGGTTCCCACCAGCGGCACCCCGCTTCTTCTCATTCAGGTAGAGCTCCACCACCTTCAGACAGACGTCATCGCTCACAAGGTGGTGCAGCTGCAGGTTCGAGAGCTGGTTGGTGCCGGGCGTGAGCCCCCCAGGAGTGGGGAGGCACAGCCCCCACCTCACTCAGAGGGGTTGTGGCAAAGTCCACGTGGTAGGCGCTGAAGGTCAGTGTCCAGCAGGCTGTGCAGGGTGACCTCCATGCCAGGTGCAGACCAGACCAAACGAGCCCAGACCACACAAAGCAGACCAGACTAAAGCAAGCTAAGTCAAAGCAAGACAGACCAGACCAGGGCAAGCCAGACCAGAGAAAAACAAAGCTAACCAAGGCAGACCTGACCACAGCAGACCAGCAAACTCTGCCTGGGTATGGGTGTGGTAATCACTGAAAATCACTGTGACGGCAAATGATTCTCTTTCCCCAACATTCAGTTACAGGGCTTCCCTGGTGGCTCAGTGCTAAAGAAGCCGCCTGCCAACGCAGGAGACGCAGGTTTGATCCCTGGGTTGGGAAGATCACCTGGAGAAGGAAATGGCAACCCACTCCAGTATTCATTCTTGTCTGGGAAATCCCATGGACAGAGGAGCCTGGTCGGCTATAGTCCACAGGGTCACAAACAGTTGAACACGACTTAGCAACTAAACAACAACAGCAACAATGTTCAGTTACAAACATAATTAATTCTTTTAATACCTATAAACATACTTAAACCCTTTAAGTTTATGAAGAGACAAGTACTGGAAACAGCTGAGAATGCAAGGTCAGACCAAGCTGCAGGGTCAGACGGAGCTGAGTCATCTCTCTGTGCAGTGAGCTGCAGCCCAGACAGGCCAGAGACATATTAATACATCCTTTGCTACTCAAATGTTACTGACGGGAAAAGTTTCAGTATCACTTGCATAACAAATGGCCAGCCACAGGTGTTACTTTCTGCAAAAAATCCCCCGGTCAATAATGAGTTAAAAATGTTTCTAGTGACTGCATCTGAGAGGCAGAGGAATGACATTATTCTTTCCTGCACTCTTTCCCACTTTACCATGAACAGCCTCACCTGACAACCAGGAAATCAAAGTCAAGTTAAACAACCTGAGTGTTCACCAAGCAGGACTCACGGTCCAGGACCACACTGGACTTGTCTGGGGCTTTGCTGTTTATATTATGTGACCAATTTCCTCTTGTTGACGTTCTGCTGTGGGCGATGCTGAGGCACATCATGGACAGTCCCCTCAGAAGCGAGCTAAGGCTCTTTACATGTTGCTAAACTCCCCTCACGAAAGGTCTGTCAACAGGAGCGCTGACATCTCCTCGCACACACGCATGTCCACAGCAGCACTGCTCACCAGTGCCAGAAGGGAGAAGCAACCCAAGTGTCCACCAATGGGTGAACGGGAGCACAGAACGCACTCCATCCACACAATGAAATGCTATTTGGGCATAAAAAAGAAGACTGTACTGGTACTTCCCTGGTGGTCCAGTGGTTAACACCCTGCCTTGCAATGCAGGGGACGTGGGTTTGACCCCTTGGCAGGGAACTAAGACCACACATGCCTCTGAGCAACTGAGCCCACGCAGCACAACTAGGGAGTCCGGGAGACTCAGTGAAGAGCCTGTGTACCACAACACAGACCCGATGCAGTCAAATTAATAAACATTCAAAAACAAATGTACTGCCACACGCTACAATGTGGATGAGCCCTGAAAGCACAACGCTGAGTGAGAGCAGCTAGATGCCAAAGGCCACAGTGTCGCACGAGTCTGTCTCTATGAAATGTCCAAACAGGCACACACACAGAGACAGGAAAGGGCTGGGAGAGGAGGATGGGCAGCGACTACCATGGGGACGGGGTTTCTTTGGGGGATGAAGGGCATGTTTGCACATTATAAATACACTAAGTTCCACTGAAAGATTCAGTTGAGAATGGTGAATTTTACATGACACGAATTCTACCTTAACTGAAAGTGAAGAAAAGCTGCCAACCACGGGGCCAACCGCAGGCACAGGAGTGAAGGAGAGGGCCCGGTGGGGCGGAGCCGCCCGCTCACCTGCCGGGCGATGCTCTGCACCAGCTTGTCCATGGTGAAGCCCACGTAGGCGTGGATGGTGAACATCTCACGCAGCGTGTCCTCGTACTGCGTGGGATCGATGCTGCCCTCCAGCAGGCTCCGCACCATGTCCAGGAAGGCCGGGTAGTACTCCTCCAGCTCCACTTCACCTGCGGGCGGCACTGCGGTCACTGTGGGTCTGGCTCACACACAGCTGCCAGGGGGAAGGACGCAGGGTGCACACGGGCTGCACATGGGCGGCTCCTGCTCCCCACCTCCCGCCCGAGGCTTCCTCAGGGCAGCCGTCTCCCTTCCCGGGGCCCAGAGGGCAGCTCCCTGAGAGTCACCCCCAGCCCCTGGGGCTCACTCGGCTGCTTCAGCCGCAGCTCCATGGCGGGGTCGTTGCCCTTCTCACGGCGGCCCTCGCACAGCAGCTTCTCCCTCTCCTTCTCCGTGCGGTACTCCAGGAGCTGCTTCTGCGCTTGGCGGTAGATCTTCAGCAGCCTGGAGCACAGGGTCTGATGGAGGCGCAGGAAGAAGTACCAGTTGTTGTTGGCGAAGAAGAGGCTGTAGACGTCATCCAGGGGCTTGTGCTGCGGTGGCTGTGGCTCTGGGGCCGGCGCCTCGCCTGCAGCCCCCTTCTCCTCTGGAGGGCTGCTCTGCGGCCCGGGAGCCAGCTTCTTCCGGTCGCCGCCAGGGTCTGCAGCCTGCCCCTGGGGGCTGACCCGGCCCTCGTCGGCAGAGTCCTCAGATGCGCCCAGGTCCAGCTGCTGGGAGAAGAAGAGGCTGGGCACAAACTGGTGCACCAGCTGGTGGATGGTGCCCTGGTCCTCCTTCTGGATGGCTGGCTGCCGCTTCACGTAGTAGCTGATGAGGGCGGCCGCGTCCTCCAGGATCTGCCTGTCCTCGTACACGAAGATGAGGTGTGGCTCGCTGGAGGGGGCACTGCGGCCCTCCGAGTGCTGCTCCTGGTGCTGGGGAGACAGGGCAGCCATTGAAACAGGAGTGCCCCACGCGGAGAACCCCCAGTTGGGGGCCAAAATGAGGCCACACTCCCACTACCAAGGCCTCTAACAGTGCCGAGAGACCGGGGGAATGAGGGAAGCAGTATCTATTATTTAGTTCCAGCTGCCCCAGGCTGCCCTGGGGGTGAGGAAGGCTCAGCACAGCACGGGCCTTAGCCACCATCATTCATTCATGCTCAGCCAGACCCTGCAAGACCTGAGACTGCTTCCACTCCAGTTCCTCCCCCTCCAGCCTTGCCCACCTGGCTAACACCACCCTCATGTCTCCTGCTGCTGTCCATTCCCCACCTGCCACGAGCCCTCCATGGAGCTCCCATTACCTGGCGCCAGCACAGGCCACGCACCTGCTTGTTCCCGTCTACCAGCCCACTCTACATCTCCCCACACTGAGTCTAGAGTCACACAGGAGCTCCATCAGCCCTGGTTGCCCCCCTCCCCCCACCCCAGGCCTTCGCACACAACTCAGGAGAGGACCCTGGCCCTGGAACGCCACCCCACACTCCTCTGATGCTGTGGGGGTGCTGAGCTTGTTCTGCTGCACACAAGACCTTCACACGCGCCTTTGCTTTCTCCCTGGAAAATGTCATCCTTGGGCTCACCCTTCCCTGCTACCTTTATCCAGTCAACAACTCTCCTTCCAGCGAACTCAAACATAATCTCAGTACTACACAGCCTTGCATAAGCTGCCCTACATCATACTCTCTCCTGCTGACGCTGGTCCCCTGCCTGAGACAACAGAGGCAGACACACCAGGTTCTGGGAACAAGTGAGCGGGGACACTGTCCCTGTGAGCAGGGAGCTCCCGAAGGCAGGACTGGCCCTCCCTGGCACTCTCAACAGTGGCCCTGAGGGGTTCCCCAGACTCCCCTGGAATGAGGGACCGAAGGGAAATAGGGGCAGGGCCTCTCAGGCTGCTCCCTGGCCAAGGACTTCACTTTGTGGGACAGGCAACTCATGTGCTCCCGTATCCACTGTGAAATCTGCAGCATCCAGAGGCCTCCTTCCCTCCTCGCTGGTGGGAAGGGTGGGGTCTGAGTGGGTCCCGGCAGGCAGAGGTGGGGTACAGGCGCTGCAGCTCAGCCCTGCTCCCGGCTCTTTAGTGAGACCTTCATCCTACTGCTTCCTGAGTCCTCATCTTGTGTATGTTGTAATTGCCCTTCAAAATCTTCAGGGCAAGTTCTGGAGCTCGTAACATAGACTGTCCTCTGTGAGCCACATGACAGGAGAAGGGTCTTACTGCCCTAATCACCAAGGAGCCACACATGCAGTGCTCACCAGGCTCTGGTCCTTCTCCCTGAGACCCCAGGGAAGGCCCTGCAGGACGCTGCTGAAGGGAGCAGGGCGTGAGAGGCTGCGCCACCGATTCTGGGGTGGGGGTGGGAGTCTCAGGCCTCAAGGATCTGCAGACTGAAGTGCAGAGGCCAGACCACAGGGTGGACCTTGGGGCTGAGTGGTGGGCGCTGAGGGGGAGAGGGAGGCAGGAGGGAAGGTGGTCTGGGGCCAGCACCCTTGGTGGTCTCCATGGCCGTGTGGAGGAACATGAACTCTGGGCAGGATGAGCCTCCCAGCGGGGCTGCTCGAGAGCCTGGAGGTAAGACAAGGCCCCACACTCGCTGCTAGGGACTGTGTGCGGAAGAGAGGGGAGTGAGTGACCCTGGCCAGGGGGACACTCGGTCAATGTAGCCGCTCCCTGACCTGGGCTCCGCCACGGAGCAGCAGCCCGCCTTTCCCCGACAGCCAAGGCCCAGTGAGCCGCCCCCTGCCAGGATTCCTGCCTCGGGCTCCTGTTAGTAACTCTCCCCGCATGCATTGTTCAAAGCCCAGCTAGTAACTCTTTCCTCACGCGCACTGTTCTAAGCCCAGCTCCTCAAGCCCAGGCTCTGGCCAGCCTCACTTCAGGCCGGGTGAGCCGGACCACACCAAAGCCGGGCAGGACACTAAGAGGGCAGTGCGGTGGCGGCAGGTGGCGCCCTCGTCTTCTGCGGCCGGCCTGGGCAAGGGGCCAGCTCCTGTGCCTCAGTTTCCCCACTGCTAAAATTGGGACACTAACAGTACTATACAGTAAGACCTGCAAGTAAGGGTTAGATGGGATGTTCATCCTGAAGGTTATAACAGTCTGTGGCCCACGGCGAGCAGCAGCAAGGAAAGCTGCAGGCCCCAGTCACCTGTAGGAAGGTCCAGCAAGGGGGCGCAGAGTGGGAGGAGACAGCCCTCTGCTGCCAACGGCAGGGCGCCTTCCTGGGTCAGCCCGAGGCCGAGGGAAACTCCCCTCCTCATCCCCACGCAGCCCTGAGAGGGCAATGGAGGCCGGGAGAGCCAGACCCCAGCTGAGGGGGCCTCACCTCGTCATAGACACTCTCGATCTCATTGAGCAGGCTCTTGGAGCGAAGGGCCTTGGTGTCGTTCTGCTTGAAGTTCACAGCCTGGTGGTCCAGGGACTTGAGGTACGCTTTCTCATACTGCTCCCGCCAGATCTTGTTGAAGCCCTGCTGGGCCTCCCGCCACTCCTCCTCCTTGGCCTTCAGCCTGTGGGGGCGAGCAGCCTCAGCACAGGACAGCCCGGCACACCTGCCTGCCTTCCACCCGCAGACCCACTGGCCTGTTCCAACCCCGGGACGGCCAGCTCCAGGCATGGGTGGTGGGTTCTGTGCTGGATAAAGGAGGGAGGTAGGAGTGGCTGCAGGGGAACTCGCTACAGCCAGTTTTATGGTTACTCAAACATCACTGTCCTGAAGCTCCTCCCTGTCCTGGCCCGCAGCACTGACTGCACTCTGTGCAGCTGCTGGCTCAACCGCTGGCTCCCCTGCTAGATGCGACTGTGTCGGGCTCGCTCACGCCTGCGGCCCCAGCACTGGGCATGGCACCCAGCCGAGGGCAGCCACTTAACCAATAACTGTTCACAGCACAGGGAGGTCCCAAAACGTATGATTAAATAAAAGGCAAGCCATGATATAGGACAGTTCCATTTGTGCTTTAAGATAATTACTCATCATGTTTAGACATGATCACGTGCAGAGTGGAATGTTTGAGAAGGACACAAATAATCGTTAACAGCTGTACTTTCCTCTTGGGGATGGAACAGGGAGACAGAGGAAGACCAAAAAACACAATCACCCAGCCCGAGTCCCCAAGGCCCCCCTCACGATTACACCTGTGACAAACAGCAGTAATGAGCCCCTGGGTGGTGCGGTCAGAAGCGTGAGGGCACCTTTTTAGGACGACGGGGACGGCGGTGACAGGGTTCTTCTTGAGGCTCTCGATGATCTCTGGGGCCTTGTCGCCGTAAATGCGGTGGATGGCGCGGCGCTGGATCACTTCCGACGTGCCCCCTAGACAATCATCCAGCCGGAACTTCTCCTGGTCTTCCGGCGCCATGCGGGACAGCTTTTTCTGGACGCTCTCCAACACCCGGATCGTGGCCAGGTTGGTCTCCAGGACAACGTCTAACTATGGACAGGAAGTCAGAAAGAGGTCAGTGGGTCAGCTCATCCCCCAGGGATGAGCCCGGGCCAGCAAAAGGGCTGTTGGGACAGAGTTGGGGAAGGAGTGATGGATGCAGGCCCGGGGGACTGGAGCAAGCATGGCTGGTTATAGATCTGGACCTTGGTGTTACCTGGACCTCCCTACTGGTGGACCCATCTGAGGAGGGGGACAGGCCCTGGCCTGGTCCTCTTCACAGGCATCGAACGCACGTTACCCTCATCAGTGAGGAAGGGATGCACAGTACACACAGCCTGCAGGTGACTCCCCAGAATACGTGCTGGGGGAGGGGGGCGCCAATGCCCAAAGTTACACACCATGTGACTGCTTCCATTTAGAACAGAGTGAACCAGGTGGAGGACAGGCTGGTGGCTGCTGAGATTTGGGACGGGCTATATAGGAACAATGTGAGAGATCCTACTGGTGGGGGAACTGTTTGGTGTCTTGGCTGGTGGTGGGTACACAGACCTCCACAGGGCAGCGAATCCACAGAGCTAGACACACATGCACAAAACAAACACTTATGCACAAGATTCCCCCCCCCCCCACGCCACATACACATGGATACAAGTGCAACTAGGGAGATGTGAGTAAGATCATGGGCTGGGTCAAGGTCCATACCCCAGCTGTGACACTGCCTCAGATTTACAAGCCACTCCCACTGGGGCAGAAGTACCCAGAGCACTCTGTTATTTTTTAAGCTGTATGTGAATCTACAATGCTCTCAGTAAAAAATTTCTGTTACAAAAATTAACTTAAGTGACCCTAACTGTAGTTAATGAAATACACGCACACTTTAAAAAAAAAAAAGCACATCGTGGAGCCAGCCTGGAGGCCAGCAAGGCAGAGAAGGGAGGCTTTCGGGAGCTGCCCATTGCTGGAAGGCATCTGAATCGCCGACACCCTAGAGGAGACTAGACGGCTTCAGGAGGATCAGGATACATCCCATGTCCCATGGGGTGGAGGACACAAAGAGGGAGCCAGAGGGAAGGCAGGGCAGAGGAGAAGGGGGGCCCACTAAGGGGGCCCCGCAGTGCCCGCACGCACACCTCAAAGCGCTCGTCCTCACAGCGGTGCAGCTGCTCCTCGTAGGGTGTCTTCTTGGAGCTGACGAAGGTGGAGTCCTCAGACCAGGAGGGGAAGGACACCCAGGTGTCATTCAGCACCTGCGCCAAGAGGAGACGCTGTGGCTGGAGAGGAAGGGTCCCCGTGGCCAGATGGCTTTATTGCGTGGTCCAGTGTAGGAGAGCCAAGGGCAAGGAACAATCCTGATTCTACAGGAAATGACGTTCGGTCCCTGGGCTGGCAAGATCCCCTGGAGAAGGGAAAGGCTACCCACTCCAGTACTCTGGCCTGGAGAATTCCATGGACTATATATATAGTCCATGGGGTCACAAAGAGTGGGACACTACTTAGCAACTTTCACTTCACTGATTTTGTTGTTGTTTTAGTTGCTAAGTCATGTCTGACTCTTTTGTGACCCCATGGACTGTAGCCCACCAGGATCCTCTCTGTCCATGGGATTTGTCAGGCAAGAATACTGGAGTGGATTTCCATTTCCTCCTCCAGGGGATCTTCCTGGCCCAGGGATCGAACTCACGTGCCCTGCATTGACAGGCGGATTCTTTACCACTGAGCCAGCAGGGAAGCACAAATCATACTAATGGTAACAATAATTTAAAAGTGGTTTTAAGAGAAAATGTGACTTTGATCACACGAAAAAATCTTACTACTTTGGGGTTGGGAAACTTTCTCTATAAAGGGCTAGGTAGCAAACATTTTAGGTTGTGCAGGTCACTGGGTCTGTTGGGTCTACAGGGAAATAGCCTTTTATTGTGCTTCACAGATGTTACTTTTTTTTTTAAACAACGTGAAGCTTTGCAGCAATCTTGCATCAAGTGAGTCTATCAGGGCCATTTTTCCAAAAGTATTTGCTCACTTTGTGTCTCTATGTCACGTTTTGGTGATTCTCACAGTATTTCAAACTTTTTTCATTGTTACTGTATTTATTATAGGTACCAGTGATCAGCAACTCGCTGAAGGCTCAGATGGTTAGCGTGTTTTAGCAATATAAAGTATTTTAAATTAAGGTATATACTTTTTTTTTGTTTAAATATAACACTATAGCACACTTAACATTACAGACCACAGTATAGCATAAACAGAACTTCCATGTGCACCAGGAAACCAAAAAATTTATGTGACTGGCTTTATTGTGGTATTTGCTTTATTGCAGTGGTCTGGAACCAAACCCACAATATCTGCAAGGTAATGGGACTTCCCTGATGGCTCAGTGAATCCGCCTGCAAGGTAGGAGATGTGCATTCAATCCTTGGGTCAGGAAGCTCCCTTGGAAAAGGAAATAGCAACCCACGGCAGTATTCTTGCCTGGAAAATCCCACGGACAGAGGAGCCTGGCGGGCTACAGTCCATAGGGTCGCAAAGAGTTGGATACGACTGAGGGACTGAGCAAATGCGCACACGCACCCGCACACGCCTGTACTCAACTCTGCCTTTGTTCTGGTAAAGCAGCTGCAGGCAGTATGTAAACAAATGGGCCCATTTGTGTGCCAATAAAGCTTTACTTACAAACACGGCTGTGAACTAGATTTGGTTCATGGGCCATGCTCTGCTGACTCTCAGACTACCTATCCTGGAATCCAGCAGGCACTCTTGAATTCTGGAAATGCAGTAAGACTGTCTACTAACTTCAAAAAAGCGTCCAGTGGTCAAGCTAAACAGAAACTTGCTGAAGGCAGTGAACTGGAACAGAGCGGGCTCACGGCAGAGATAAATCTCAGTCTAAATGATGGTGGAGTAAGCGAAAACCTGCGTGCTGGCAGCGTGTGCTCTCTGGCTTGCCGGAGCCACCAGCAGGGTAAGAAACCATCATCTCTGCCTAGGCATTTTGTTTTGCTACATCCCAGGACCATCTACTACTCAGTGCCTGGGGAGATCAACACCCTTCCATCCATCCAGAACAGATGACAGGTGTTTTGTGGAGGGGGAGGGCACAGGCACCATGGAAGCTAATGGAGCCCCCGGGGACACTACCTCTTTGCAGATGGCTGTCCTCCCGCTGCACTTGGGCTGCTGGTAGGTTTTGGGGAGCGCCCGGTAGCTGGATCCGATGCGCTTGCATGAAGCATAGTCAATCTCCCGGCTTATTCCGTCCCCAGACCTGTCATTCATGGGTGGGGCGAAGGACAGCTCTTTCACCCCCAGGAAGGACTTGAACTGTGCAAAGAGTTCTGGAAATTTCCTTCAGAAATAAAGACAAATGGGGTGGAGGGGGAGGGAGGGATTAATCAGGAGTTTGGGATTAGCATATACACACTACTATATATAAAACAGATGAATGACAAGGTCCTACTATATAGCACAAGGAACTGCATTCAGTAATCTGTAATAACCCATAATAGAAAAGAATCTGAGAAAAAAATATATATATGTATAACTGAATCACTTTGCTGTACACCAGAAACTAACACAAGATTGTAAATCAACTACACTTCAATTGAAAAAAAAGTCTAAGGACTTTCCTGGTGGTCCAGTGGTTGGTAGCCCACCCGTCAAAGTAGGGCATGTGGGTTTGATCCTTGCTCTGGGAAGATCCGACACAGTGCAGAACAACTACTGAGCTCTTGAGCCCTAGATCCCCTGCTCTGCAACAAGAGAAGCCACCGCAATAAGAACCTGAGCACCGCAACTAGAGAGTGGCCCCCATTTGCTGCAACTAGAGAAAGCCTGTGCTCAGCAGTGAAGACCCAGCACAGCCCCTAAAAATTAATTTAAGAAAAAAAAAAGAAAGACAAATGGTAAGTCAGCCTCCTGAGGGCCTTTTGAGAATGATCCAGAGATATCAGAATAGTTTCATGTTGATGCAGGTAGTTAACAACGGTCAGAATCAACTTCAGAAAGGAGGGGTGAGAAGCAGAACTAGCTCCAACATGGTAAAGTCATCATGTGTGTGACTGTCCCCCTCCCCCATCCCTCTGTCACCAACCAGGCCCCACCACTTGCGGGAGGTCCTTGAAACACCCAAGATAAGATTGACCCAGGCTGGCAGAAGCTGGAGTTAGCGATGTTCCTTGACTGGAAGGGGCCGAGCACTAGGTCAGGGGCTGGTAAACTAGTCAACCTGCCCAGGCCTATCTGTAAAGTTTCACCGTGGATGGTCACATCCATTCGCTTACTATTTCCTTGTGCATATCTGCTTGTGCATATTTGATGATGTCAGAAGCTGGATGGTCGTGACCCTTGGTCCTTGACAGAAAAAGTCTGCTTCCCTGCTCCAGAGCCCTCCTCCCTCATGAGAGAGACCCTCTCCCTGATCAAACTCTCAGGAATCATAACAGAACGGTGGTGTATGTCGATGGGAAGATTTTAAGGCAACTGACCCCCAGCGTCATCTGGATTGTTTAAATGAATATCAAATTCAACAGAAAGGGTGCAGATATGTTAACAGCCGGTATGGTGATTCTGCCCTGTGACTAAGTCAAGCAGTCTCCTCTCCTTAACTGTGTGCTCTGAGACGGCTGTCTGCTGTAGCCCACCTTTAAGGACTGCCTCCTCCACCCCCAACTTGGCTCACAAGAAAAGCCCACAGGCCAGTGGAAATGCAGGCAAGGAAGACGACCACATCAGAGCAAAGGACATCCAAGGTTACGGCGGGATAAACCACTCTGAAGGAGGGGCGACCCCGCACCTCCATCTCCGGCCACACTGTCACTAGGGAGCAGCTCTCTGGACTGCTGCACTCGGCCGCCCACGATGTGCAAACCCAGAAAGCAGTTCATACATGCAGAGAGAGGCCTCCTGGAGGAGAGGGATGCGACACGAACAGTAACTCAGCTGGGCATCAGATCGAGATGAGCGAGCAGGGGGCTCCCTTGGTGGCTCAGTGTGTAAAGAACCTGCCTGCAGGAGACATGGCTTCAGTCCCTGAACTAGGAAGATCCCACATGCCACTGAGCAACCAAGCCCATACACCACAACTACTGAGCCTGCAAGCTGCAACTACTGAGCCCACACGCTGTAACGACTGAAGCCTGACAGCCCTAGAGCCTGTGCTCTGCAGGAAGAGAAGGCACTGCAATGAAAAGCTTGAACACCACAACTAGAGAGCAGTCCCCGTGCACTGCAGCTAGAGAAAAGCCCGCCCAGCTACAAAGAGCCGGCACAGCCAAAAACAAATAAATAGAACTGAAAAAAAATAGAACCAGCCACATTTTAGCTGAGACTTGTGTGATGCTGCCGTCCTATTCTGGGCGGCTTTCCAGAGTGTTAACAGATCTTCAGCAGGCCCAGGAAGTTAATCCAACGGAAAGGACCAGCCTGATGTGTGTGCACTCTCAGAACCACCAGAGAAGCACCTCCTGATGACTCTAAGTAGACCTCTGAATATCCCAGTCCAAGAGCGTGACCTCGGCACCGACTACAGAGAGAAACCGAGACAAATGTCCATCAAAACAGACCCTGCTGAGAAATTCACGATACATACAAGTAAGGGAGCACTATGCAGTCACTAAAAATGATCATGTGGGTCTAAAAACTGCTGAGTTTAAAAAAAGAGAGAGAAGGCTGCAGCCCAGCCTGACAGTGTGGTGCCACTGACATGAAACTCAGCAGCCACACTCAGGTCTAGAGAACAGAGGGTGATGAGTGAAGGGCCGGCTTCCAGGTCTAGAGAACAGAGGGTGATGAGTGAAGGGCCGGCTTCCAGGTCTAGAGAACAGAGGGTGATGAGTGAAGGGCCGGCTTCCAGGTCTAGAGAACAGAGGGTGATGAGTGAAGGGCCGGCTTCCAGGTCTAGAGAACAGAGGGTGATGAGTGAAGGGCCGGCTTTCAGGTCTGATCCCCCTGAGCTTGCCCACCACCACACAATGCCTCTTTTATGAGAGCTTGCCCTGGGGAAAGAAAGAGATATCCACTCAGGCCTCAGTTTCCTCAGCTTTACAGTGAATGCATTTACATTCCTGAGTTCATAGAAGGCTAAAAAAAACTAGTCCCCTTTTCAGTTTCTAACTGGTCCTGATGAGAAAGGGAAGCAACTCATGACCCTGACATTGTAATAAATGTTGAGATGCTCTCTTCTGCAACTTGCAGTGAGTGAATAAACAGATGAATAAACACAGAAAGAGGAAACCTTTGCCTCCTGACAGACAGAGGGATGTGGGGGGACCGTGAAGATGCATTTGGCAAAGTGCACCCATGCCACGGGGATGCCAATGCAGACACAGTAAAGAACAAACCTGGAGGGAGAACCTAGACATGAAGAGAGACCTACAGACATACTAGAAAGCAAAACCCAGACCAGTTTTGTGTTCGGAGTATGAGACTGAGCTGTGTGTCTGGTGATGTCGGCCTGGGTTGGCTGCATCGTAATTAGTGCAGAGAGGTGGTCACTCCTAAGTCAAGGGAGGGAGCATGACTGATATGGCACATGGAGGGCTCCTGGAGGTTGGCAAGGTCCATTTGTGACATGGGTTATGGGTACAAGGGAATTTGCCTAAAAATGATTTTACCAAGCCATTCTTCAGTTATGTGGTTTCCTGGACCCAGGTTCTATTTTATGTTAAAAAGTTTAAAAAGCTTTTTAAATTATTAGGAAGGCTCAGGTAGCTGCCCCCAGGGCCCGGTGGCCCCTGCAGTTGTCTTCGGCCTAAATAGGCAGGCTTCCCTGGTGACTCAGACGGTAAAGAATCTGCCTGCAATGCAGGAGGTGACCTGGGTTCGAATCCTGGGTCGGGAAGATTCCCCTGGAGAAGGGAATGGCTACCCACTCCAGTATTCTTGCCTGGAGCATTCCATGGAGAGAGGAACCTGGTGGCTACAGTCCATGGGGTCACAAAGAGTCGCACACGACTTAGTGACTAACGCATACACATTGTGACAAAAAAAAGCATGTCACGTGTAGTGAGAACTCACCATGTTTGAGATGTTAACAGTCTTCATGCAAAGCCCACTTGGAGCTTTTTGAAAAACTGCATAGGTGTATTTATAATCCTCTTTTGACAGCATGGAAACCTCAGATGGGGCTCAGACCCAGGCTGGACATGACCAAGCTGGTGAGTAGGAAGCACACTGGCAGCCAGCACACTCGCCTCCCCACACACAGCACCTCCAGACCAGCTCCATGCCCTCAGAAGCTGCCGGGCCCTGGGGTGGCTCACACAGGGCAGCAGCACGTGATGGAACTGGGCCATTGATCTGCTAACAGCACTTCTCTTGGGGCACCAGGGATGCTGACCAGTCATTTCATTCTTCCTGGTAATTTCTGATAGAATTTTAAAAAGCATAATGAATCTCCAGAGAATTATACTAAGTGAAAAAAGCTGATCATGAAAGGTTACACAACACACAGTGTATGACTATGTAATTCTCTTGCCATGTAAGCTTTAGAGAAGAAGCTCAGGTTTGAGGGGTTGCTAGGGGCCTGGGGCATAGGAGGGATGTGGATCTGAGTATCAAAGGCCAACACCAGGATCCTTGTGGTTCTGAAGGTGCTCCGTACCTGGACAGTGGCAGTGGACACATCAGCCTTCACAGGTGATACAACTGTACATATACACACACATATAAAATGGGAACATGAAAAGATGGGTGGGTTGTCTGAAAGTCAACATCCTGGTTATGACACTGACTACAGATGTTACCGTGGGGGAATGCTCCCCAGAAGTTCTCTGTGTTCTTTCTTACAACTGCTGGTGGATCTATTGTGATGTCTGTAACAATTCCAACTTAAAGAAAAAAATCAGAAAAAAACGGATATACCGTTTTCCAAATACAACAGCCAAAAGATGGGTGAAAGGCACTTACGGAACAAAATGCAAGAAGGGAGAAGCACTACTCACCCTAGGAACGGGCCAACCAGCTGGAGGAGCTCTGAGCCGGACACCAGCTCCTGGTTGAAGAGGGCGATGCAGCGGAGGAAGTTCTCATAGACCTCCTGGCTCTTCAGCACCCTGCGCACCTGCAGGGAGAGGGAGTCAGGGGCCCCTGCCGGCCATACCTGGCTCCGGAGCCCACCTGGTCTGACTTCACCAGGTGCACACGGAGCCACAAACACAGGCGTCTCTAGAGGGTGGCTGTGGCCTGCAGGGGACTGCTTTCCACTCAGCCATCTCACTGGCTCTGCCCACTGACTCTGGGCAGGAGCCCCTGGACCACCCCTGCTTCAGAGAAGCCATACAGCTTCCGAGCGGCAGACGTGTATGCCCAAATGTGGCATGGGCTCCAAGCTCAGCCCTTCCCACTTGTTTCACCACCTCCTGCCCACAGCCCGCCACCGGCCACCTGCCACCTCCTCCTCACTTCAACTGCTCAGATCTGAGCTGGGAGAGGCCAGCCTGGACCAGGCAAGGCCCAGAGGTCACTGGTCTCGCCGCTCACCTTGTCAAAGAAGGAGAACTCCTGCAGAGTCCCGTACTTGCCCACGGTGGCGATGGACAGGTCTTTGGTACCACGGAGTTTCATCTTCTTCTGCAGAGAGAGATTCCATGCCATGGATGCTCTGTGCATCTCACAGGTGGCCCCCGTGTCCATCTTTGTAAGAGTCACAACATCGCCAACACGGAGCTTTCCTGACAGGAACCGTCATCAGGTGCTGGCTGGCGGTCTGCCCAGGACGCCCATGGATGAACTAACTTCTCAGGACCACCCACCTCAGCCTCCAGAACCGAGTGCAAGTGAAAGTCACACAACCACCCTGCCCACAATCTGGGATCTAAATCTCAGCAATTTAGCGCTTTTGCTATCAGGCAGGGGCATCACAGGGTAAGAATAGCAAGGGAGTCATGCCCTTAGATATAGTATCAGAGACCTCTTCTCCCGCCTGCTACTCCCATGGGCTGTGACTGTGATTGGGGGGTGGCAGGGCAGGGGGATGGCAATGAGAAGATCTTGGGGAAACCTGAGTTTTAAGTCGCTGTGAAGACTGTTCTCTTTAGGCTGGACTTGGACCTGCACTTGACCACACTCCTGAGACATCGAGGATACTACCAAACCATCTCCCAAAGGCCTGAAGAATGATGGGCATGTGTCAAAAGGACACAAGAGCCAGCCTAAAGGGGCCCCACTGGCCAGATCTGAGGCAGTTTAGAGTCAAGACAGACAATGATAGTCACAGATTATAATGTGTTTCCACTTCAAGGGGCATGGGTTTGATGCCCGGTCTGGCAACTAAGATTCTGCATGCTACAAGGTGCAGCCCAGAAAAACAAAGCAAAACAAGACAAAAAAACCCCAAAAGAACATGATAGTAACAGATTATAACCCAAGTCTATAAAGACACACATTAAATAAATGGAGATGGAGAAAAAGCTCCCCCTTCCAGTAGAAAGCCAACTAGCAAATACACAAGGGATGATGGAATAAGAAAATCACCATCACAGGTGAGGAGCACAACAGGAGAGGAATCTCAGAGCCTCTCATCCCTTAGCAGGGCACCTTGTGCAGTGACCAACCTGCCCAACTGTACATGGGTGTCCTGCCTATGAAAGAGTTGTGAAGGTGAAAAGCAGCAGGCTGAGCAGTGTATCCAGTTTATGTGGGAGGAGATTACGCCACATCTCACACAATCTTGTAAGCCAAGGGGAATAGGTGAACAGCCACGTTAGAGTTGAGCTGTCTTCCCAAGCTCCCACAGACAGTGAATTTCAAGCTGGACTAGGGCCTGGGCTCAGCCTCCTGTCCCAAGCCTGTTGCTCAGGGCCTCCACACGTTGCTCCCCAGGTCACCTACAGAGAAGGCCAGGCTGCTGAATGTCCACACACACACGTCTATGTGCACAGCTGACGGTTACCTTTGCTGGTGCAGACACGGGACGGAGGAGGGAGGGCCGGGAGCGCTTTTTGCTGTGCTCCAGATTCTTCTCATGCTCGCTCTTTTGAACACTGTTCATTTCACATGGCCCATTTCCTGTGAACTAAGGACACAAACACAGGAGGTGATCAGCACTGCTGAGACATAGCCGGACCCATCAGTGCTGGTTCTCAATGTATCTGAGCACACGGAACCACCTGCAACTCAGCTCACGACCCCAGTGAGCACTGTCTGCCACGGGCCAGGGGCTTGGTCCTAATGCGAGCTGAGCCTGGCTCTCAAGATGCTCACATTTACTGGAGGAAAGACCTGTGTACCCAGCTCACCATAGTTGCACACTGAGAAGGCTTATGGAAGGCCTTGATGTACGAGGGTCCTGACAAGTGAGGGAGGGCTCAGCAGGAAGACACTGAAGTTGGGCCTTGGTGCAGGACTCACCCAGCAGACCACTAACAGGGTGTCTGCCTGTGTGTCTGGGTGCACTGCAGTAAGGAAAAGCATTTCAGGTGAGATGACCAGTATATGCAAAGCCCTGGCAGCAAGAGGAAGCAGCTGACGGCTGCCAGGTCACTTGGGGGCCTTCCAGCCAAGTCTATGTTCTTTCCTGTGAATGAGAAAATGCATTTTGGAGGCAATATCATCATGGGTGGGGGAGCGGGGGGGGTTCATTGCTGGTTCTCTGCACCAAGCACTAATTAACAGGTCAGGGTGCTGGCAATATTTATGAAGAATGGTTCTGGAAGAATCTAGTCAGCGTTTGTTATCTGTATGGAAGTCCAAGCAGGCAAGGGAGAAGGTGGACAGATCAAAGCTCTGCTGCGGGGCTGGGCAGCAGAGGCACAGCGCCATCACCCCCACCCCACCATGGGGCCTTTACACAGAGACACCACACGAAGGGTGGGCTGGGTGGATACATCGTGGTGCCTCCAAACAAAACAGAGGCAAACATCAGCTATGAGTCAGCTCTGTGTTGCTGCTAGGGACAGGCATATCTGATACACCGTTATTCCAAACAGAAAAAAACCCCTAGGGGTATGCCCAAACAAACAGGATGCCATTTTTTTTTAAAGGATAAACATTTGTTTGCACTCAGAGGTTTCTGGAAAGATATATAAGGCATTTGTAAGTTTAACTCTGAGGAGAATGACTGGGAAACTGAGGCAAGAAGGAGGGAAATTTACTTTTCATACTTGATGCTCTCATTAATGCTTTTTTTTGATAAGCATGTACTATTTTTATATAAAAAATTACAATGAAAAAGATCTATTACTTAACTACAGATATAGTCAAAGCTATGGTTTTTCTAGTAGTCATGTACAGATGTGAGAGTTAGACCATAAAGAAAGCTGAGTGCTGAAGAATTGATGCTTTCAAACTGGAGAAGACTCTTGAGAGTCCATTGGACAGCAAGGAGATCAAACCAGTCAATCCTAAAGGAAATCAACTCTGAATACTCACTGGAAGGACTAATGCTAAAGCTGAATCTCCAGTACTTTGGCCGCCTGAGGCAAAGAGCCGACTCACTGGAAAAGTCCCTAACGCTGGGAAAGACTGAAGGCAAAAGGAGAAGGGAGAAACAGAGGATGAGATGGTTGGAGGCATCACCGACTCAATGGACATGAATTTGAGCAAACTCTGGGATACAGTGGAGGACAGAGGAGCCTGGCATGCTATAGTCCGTGGGGTCGCAAAGAATCAGACACAACTTACCGACTGAACAACAACAACAAAGCCTGTCCCTGTCCCTCAGGGGATTTCTTTGGAGGAGTAGTTATCCAAAGATTCAAGACTACTCCAAGAACCTAAAGTAAAAACATTCTCAACTGGTATCTGCCGTAGATCCCAGAACTGGTGCCAACATCGCTTCTTGGAGGGGGATGGGTGACAAAATGACACGCTGAGTAGGACCTGGTGGCGGGGATGGGCGGGATGGGGAGGGGGATACCACTGCTCGCCCAGCCAAGATCACCCAGCTGGAAAGCAAGCTCAGGATCACCAATCTTCCCCTAACAGTTCAGACAGTTCTTATGTTTCAGCTAAAGGTCCCAATGTGCAAATGCCTGAGGCGGAAGGCCCCCAGAAACCATTTAGGTAGGGGCTGGCTCAGTTTGTGTTTGTCAATAAAGTTTTACTGGCGCACAGCCATGCCCACGAACCGATGTAAGGACTGTGGTTGCTTTCCCGCTACCACAGCAGAGCTGTGCCTTTGCCACAGAGACTGTGCGGTCTGCAAAGCCTAAGACACTCACTCTTTGGCCCTTAACAGAAAAACTGCTGAGCCCTGATCTAGGCCAAATAGTTGAGTTTAATTAGGATAATATCCAATTTTACCTTTGGTTTTTCTCCTGCCGTTTTAGTAGAAACACAAACGTAAGATCACTTTATAAGATGAATTATATATACAAACGAGCATTTTAATAATTTTTAAAAGTTGATGAAATCTTTTAAAAAGCACAAACAGCTCTGATCACCCAATGTACACTTAAAAAAACACTGCTGGATTGATAACAAATACCCTTTAAAGAAACTGAGTAGGTGCTTTTCTGAGGGAGATGCTTATCTTTCTAGGGTGGGCTTTGTCAGAGTCCAGCTCGGTAAATACCAAGTTGTGTCCGCCAGGGGGTGCTGCGACCACAGCCCTCTGAGAACAAGAGGCTCTACTCACCCTTCACAGGGATGTAACAAGATGATAACAGGATGATAACTCGGGAACCAAGGCCTGCACAGAGCTCATGTGAGCTGCGTAGATGGCCAGTGTAACCAGTTACCAAGCGTTTGATGTGTGCTGTCCCCACAACTCCAGCAGACGGGGCTCCCCACACTCCCCTGAAGCAGGTCTGATGGCTGCTCCGCCAAGGCATGACCCTGCTTTGCAGCCCTGGGCTCACCAGGGCCAGACACTTTGCTTAGGAAGCTTCCAACTGGCCTAGGGACAGACATTCTCATCACATTTCTTAGATGAGGGAGTTGAGGTATGAGGAGGTGCCCTGCCAGGATCCTGCAGAGAGGAGGGGACAAAGCGAGACATGAACCAGGTATGTAATTCAGAGCCCCTATTCTAGGTGCTGCCCTCACCACCTCCTCTCTAAGTGGGGGCTACGCTCTCGAGCTTCCCTGAGCAGGGCATGTCCTCTAGAACGGTGAAAGATGGCCAGGGACTCAGGTAGGCCTTTCCTTCCTGAAGCCACAAGGGTGGGCTGCCCCTGGACCACACAGCGCTGACATCAATGGCTCTGGGAAGGCCACTGGAGGATGCTGCTGTGCACACATCCCTGCAGGAATGGTTCAGGAAAAGAACTGCCAACACCAAGGTCAGAGCTGAGATTCCAGACCCAGATCCAAGAGGATGAGACCCAAAGACTATCCACCAAGTGTACAAGGGAGCAACAAAGGCTTCAAAGCAGGGGACATGATGCAGCTCGAATTCCCTGGACACAGAGGCCCAAGTGCCCACAACCTTGGGTATGCAGTGGGAAGGAGGTGCTGAGATCCCTCTGCTCCTCGGCCACGTGGCCCCGGGAGCCAGTTAGGAGGGTTGGTGATGAGCCAGTTAGGGAGGTCTCTGATGAGCAGGAACATGCACAGAGAAGGAAGATGACAATGAAGCTGCAACTGCGAAGGGCATTATTTGGGAACATGGAGAAAAAAACAAGTCAAGATTCTGAAGTTCAGAGAGATACCTGGGGCAGACAATGGACTTAAAGAAGCAAGTCAAACTCAAGGGTAGGGCCATAAGGAGGAAGCCGGGCTGAGAGGCCCAGTGTAGATGTGAGTTCTCTGTCCCTGGGAGGTCCAGACAAGGGCTTTGTTTCCCCCAGCCGCCCAGGCATTCCCTAAGGGCTTCCGGCAGGCCAGGCAGCAGGCTGGTGCTGGAGATGGGATCATCAGCCTGGATTCTAGGCTGGATTTTCCAGCACAACCACAGCGGCTCTTTCCAAAGCATTGAGTATAAGCTGGGCCCTGCGAGAAGCACTTGAAGAACAACACCTCAGTCCCTGCCTAAGCAGGAGCGGTGGTCAGTTCTACATAAGAGAGAAGGCAATGAAGCCTGGAGGTGACATGGCCAGCTCAAGGCCCCCTGCAGCACCCAGAGCCCAAGGAGGCCCGGGCTGTGTGCTCACTGGGCTCAGCCCAGCCCCCTAGGACACCCGAGACTCCAAGAGGGTGGGCAGGACTGGTCACAGATCCTGGACTTGACATCGGCCCCACAGACGGGCACAGAACTCTCTGTGCCACAAAGCCAGCCTCTCTGGCTCAGTCAGGAAGTGTTTCTGCGTGGAAACTCTATACTCAGGGATGGTGCTCTGTGTCCTGGAGACAGTAACACGGGGATGAGCCCCTGGTCGCACACTGGAAGTCCACTTGATCAACCAAGAGTCTTGAATGGCATCCAAACTCAGACTGCTATTGCCCAGTGAGCCCCTTCCTTCGAGACCTGCTGTCCTGCAGCCCCGCGCCCCCACCGCACCCTCACTCGAGAAGCAGACCTGGGAGAGGCGGTGGTGATGCAGGAGGGTGGGAGGCGGACTCCGGATTGCTCACAACCCAAGCTGTCATCAAGGGCAAAGAGAAAGAGTGAAGCGAGGAAATGGAACGCTCGTCAACCTTCAAACAGAGGGGGCTTCCTCAACCTGAGGCTGCTTATGAAAAGCCCCCAGCTCACATCACACTCATGGTGAAAGACGGAAGCTTTTCCTCAAAGATCAGGAACGAGACATGGACGCCTGCTCTCACCACCTCTAATCCACACAATACTGGAAGTTCTATCAGAGCAACTGGGCCAGAAAAGGAAACAAAAGGCTGTACACAAACTGGAAAAACTCTATTATCAGCAAATCCGAGGGAATCCACAAAAACTATCAAAGCAAATAAACGGGTTCAGCAAAGTTGCAGGATACAAAATCAACACAAAAAAGCAGTGCTGTTTCTATGCATGAGCAACAAATAATCCAGAAGTGGAATTAAGAGAACAATTGCAAGACTTCCCTGGTGGCTCAGTGGTAGAGAATTGTTCCCTGATCCGAGAAGATCCCGCATGCCTTGGAGCAACTATGCAAGTCTACCACAACTATGAAGCCTGTGCTCTGGAGCCAGGGAGTCTAAACTACTGAGCCTGCATGCCATAACTATTGAAGCCGGTATGCCTAGAGCCTGTGCTCCACAAGAGAAGCCACCACAGCAAGAAGTCCATGTACCACAACTCGAGTAGCCCCCACTCTCCACATCTAGAGAAAAGCCTGAGCAGCAAGAAGACCCAGCATGGCCAAAAATAATCAAGCAAGCAAGCAAACAAGTTACATACAAAAAAATTCCATTACAACAAAAAGGATAAAGTATTTGGAAATAAATTTAATCAAAGGGGTCAAGACTTACACAGTGGGAAAAAAAACTATGAAACACTGCTGAGAGAAATTAAACATTTAAATAAAGGGAGAAATGCTGCGAATTTGTTGGGTAGAGGACTTAATCTTTAGGATGGCAATACTCCCCCAAACAGTTGGAAGATTCAATGCAATCACTTTCAAACTTCCAATGGCCTTTTTTGCTAGAATGGAAAATCCAATCTTTTAAATTCATACAGAACTGCAAGGGGCCCTGACTAGCCAAAACAATCCTGAAAAAGAACCAAATCGGGGGACTCACGCTTCTTGATTTTAAACTTACTACAAACCAACAGTAATCAAGATGATGTGGTGCTGGCCAAAGACAGACATGGAGATCAATGGATTAGAACTGAGAGTCCAGAAATAAACCTATTAATACTAGTCATCTGATTTCTGACAAGAGTCCCAAGACTATACAATGGGAAGAGAACAATTCCCTCAACAAACCAGACTGGACCCTTACCTCACACCATATATAAACATTAACTCAATCTGGATCACCAACCCAAACATTAGAGCTAAAACTATACAAATATTAGAAGAAAACTTACAGGTAAACCTTCATGACCTCAGAATTAGCAACAGATTCTTAGATTTGACAGTGAAAGCATGGGGGACGAAAGGAAAAAAATAGGTAACTGGACTTGACCAAAGGACACTAACAAGAAAGTGAAAAGACAACCTACAGAATAGATGAAAATATTTGATAAGGGACTAATGACAAGAGTATATAAAGAACTCTTAAAACCCAACAACCAGGAGACAAATGGAAGACTGTGCAAAGTACTTGAATAGACTATTCTCCAAAGGTAAACAGATGGCCAGTAACCACATGAAATGCTTAGTATCATGAGTCAGCAGGGAAATGCAAGTCACAATCATAACGAGACACCATTTCACGCCAACTCAAAGACTATCTTTTTTTAAAACAAAAAGGGAAATCTTGAGCATTAGTGATGAGGTGGAAAACTGAAACCCGAGTATACTGCTAGTGAGACGGAAAATGGTCCAGCCACTGTGGAAAACAGTCTGGCAGTTTCTCAAAAGTTAAACATACAGTTACCACATGACTCAGCAATTTCACTCCTAGGTACAAAGAACTGAAAACATGTGTTCAAGCAAAACCTTGTACGTGTGTGTTCACAGCAGCACTATTCACAGTGATCAAAAGGTGGCAACAACCCAAGTGTCCATCAATGGATGAAAAGATGAACAAGCTGTGATCCATCCACATGATGGAATTATTATTCGGCCATTGAAATGATGAAGTTGTGACACAGCACGGATGAAGCTTAAAATCATGATGATGAGTGAAAGAAGCCACATGCCAATCAAAGGCCACATGTCGTATGATTCCATCTACCAATACATGAAATGTCCAGAAGAGACAGAAAGCAGACTGGTGGCTGCCAGGGTCTCAGGAGGAGAGGATGGGGAGTGACTGCTAACAGGGACGACGTTTCCTTTTGGGGTGCTGGGAATGTTCTGCAACTAGACAGAGGTGATGGCTGCACAACACTATGAATACCCTAAACACTACGGAATTGTACATTTTAAAATGGTGAACGTTATGTTACGTGAATTTTCCTTCAATTTTTTTCTGAAAACTGTTAAGTTTGCAAGAAAAGAAAAAGAAGAGGAGGAAATGGAAAAGGTAGCTTGGCAGGCCTCAGGCCAAGCAGAGAGAGAAAGGCTGACAATGCAGCCTGAGCTCCCAAACTCCCCATCCCAGGCCCCTCTTCTGCTCCCAGTTCTATGCCCCTCCGCCCCAGTCACTGCTGAGCCTCAGCCCACGTCCACTCGGTCCCTCCACACAGGCAGGCAGTGAGCCTGACCCCTCCTGCACCACAAGGCCCCGGTTACAGGCAGGTCTCCATTGGAAGACGTTCTGCCTCCCAAATCAGCCCTCAGCACCCGGCTGCTCTTGGTCCTGAGAAGCCTTTTTGAGGACCTGCTCCAGGTCAGTGAGGGCATGGAGCCTGCACTCGGGGCCCATGGGTGTCTGCTCTGGGTGTGGCTTCTGGAGAAAGCCAGTGTCTCCGGGGAGTGGATAAACACAGCCTGGCCCGAAGGCTGCACTGAGGTGTGGGGTTCTGGCTGAGAAGGTAGCACCAGACAGGGGTGGGTGCTCTGTACTCACCAGGGACCGCTTGGCTTCAGGCAGGAACTGTCCAAACTCAGAGAGCAGGTCCTCCTGGCCGCGGAAGAGGTTGGCCACCTCGGTAAACACCTCCTCTTCAGACATGCCTCGGAAGGGACGGCCCTTTGTGCTCAGCTGCTCCTTCTGTTGATTTTCAGGAAAAGGAAAACGAGTCGTTAGCCGAGGAACCAGGAGACACCCTAGGCTGTGACATTCAGGCATCCCACTGTGGAGGAGAGAGGGACGATTCACGAAAGACAGACTTGGTGGGCAGAGCCCCTGACTGCTGCCACCAAGAGAGGGGCCCAGCCCGCTGCCCAGCTGATACCTTGGGTTACCCCCAACCACTCCCGCTTCCACCGGCTCTGGAGAACAGTCCCTTGTGCTTGCATCTTGACTCTGCTGCACAACTTGGCCTGAGCCCCAGCCATGGATGGGGTCAGAGCTGGGAGTGTGGAGGCAATGTGGGAGAGGCAAGGTCATGGAAGGACCTTGCCCCAGCCCTCGAGCAGCACTGTTGAGCAGAGGCTGGGGAAGGGCAAGGTCAATGGTGAATCCATGGTGCTCCCAAGGTCAAGGGGACTTGTCCTGCTGGGCAGGGGAAATGAGGAGCTAGCGCTGGGTCTGGAAGGGGCAGAGGGTGAAGGACACGAAGGGACCTGCAGGTTACGGGACCTGCTCTCCCAGGGTCAGCAAGACCCCAGAAGGGAGATGGCTTGACCTGGAGCTTAAGACAACAAGATGAAGACAAGAGGGGTTGCAGGTTGGGAGGGCAGGAAGAGGTGAGGAGAACTCAAGTTGGATGTCAGAAGTCAGTCCTTGGACTCCCCTGTTGGAGCTGTGGTAAGAATCCGCCTGCCAATGTAGGAAACAGCTTTCATCCCTGACCTGGGAAGATCCTTCATGAGGTCTGTGCGCCATAACTACTGAAGCTCACGCGCCTAGAGAGTATGCTCCAAGACAAGAGAAGCCACCCGATGAGAAGCCAGCGCACCGCCTTTAGAGAGTAGCCTCCGCTCAACACAACTAGAGAAAGCCGGGGCACAGCATTGAAAACCCAGATGGGAGAGAGGTTCAAGAGGGAGGGGACATATGTATATATACCTATAGCTGATTCGTGTTGATATTCGGCAGAAAACAACAAAATTCTGTAAAGCAATTATCCTTCAATTAAAATAAAAACTAAAAAAAAAAAAAAAAAACCCAGTAGCCAAAAAAAAAAGAAAAGTGAATTACAAAAAAAGTTAGTCCCTATCAACTTTACTCCCGGCACATGACAGAGCAAGCAGAACAACAAGGCTTCGACATCCTCCCCCCAGAGCTGCAAATGGGGAAGAGACAAGGAATGGGAGCCCTCGGCTCGCCCTCCCCTCTAGGCCCGCTTCACCCCGCGATGAAAGGTACTTTCCAAATCCTGGCACACAGAGCACCTAGTCAGGAGGGAGAAAAAACTGCCTCCACCCTGCCCTGCCCAAAGTTACTGGGACACCTGAAGACCAAAGGAAAAAACAGGCAAAGATCACTCAGCTCAGAGAACAAATACAAATCATTCCTGTGCAGATAAAACAGTGATCAGACTAAGTGATGTCTGAAGAATTACAATTTGTAACAGCATCACAGCAGGTGGCTCCATGGTAAAGAACCTGCCTGACAGTGCAGGAGACTCAAGAGGCTAGGGTTCAATACCTGGGTCAGGAAGATTCCCTGGAGGAGGAAATGGCAACCCAACTTCAGTATTCTTGCCTGGAGAATTGTATGGACAGAGGAGCCTGGTGGGCTACAGTCCATGGGGTCACCAAGAGTCGGACACGACTGAGTACCCACAACATGGTCACAGCATTTTTTGCTCATCAGATTGGGTAAGTGACTGGTGATTTCTGTGCAGGGTGTGGGGAAGTGGGCGCTCTCATTACAAGGTGGAAAGAAAGCCTGGTGCCACTGGCAGAGGGAAGCCTGGCGCCATCTACAATCATGTGACGGGTGCACACTCTCTAACGGAGGGATGCACCTCCTGCAAATTTTCCCACAGTTAAGAGTTAGCTATGCTCTAAGGCCTGTTTTAAACAGACATCTGTTTGGGACAAATACTAAAGAATGATTTGAGCGTGGTGTGGATTCTGCATTTGCTAATAAGACAGGATTTTGTCCAGGAGTAACAAGGGGTGAATGTGGAGAAGCATAACAGGCTGAGCCAAGCCATGTGGGAAATACACGCCACTCGACATGCACACACCCTCCCTCAACTGTTAGGAGCCACCCTTCCAATCTGGGGTGACATCCTCCCATAGCATTTTAGGAAACTTCCTCCTGGTATCTCACAGTGACCTGCAGGCTGCAACCTTCCCACACCCATGTCCACAGGTAAACCTCAGGTTTCTCCAAGGTCGAGTGTTGCAACATTCACATCACGCTTAGCCATCTAACGAGTGTACAATGGTGGTACCAGTTTCTAGTAGGTGCCTATACACATATATACAAAAATTTATTTTTTGGCTGCGCTGGGTCTTTGTTGCTGTGCATGGGCTTTCTCTAGCTTCTGCGAGCAGGGGCTCCTCTCTAGTTGCAGCACTCAGGCTTTTCATGGCAGTGGCTTCTCTTGTTGTGGACCATGCGGGCTTCTAAGGCATGTGGGCTCAGTAGGTGTGGCACCTGGGCTTAACTGCCCTGAGGCATGTGCGACCTTCCCAGATCAGGGATTGAACCTGTGTCCCCTGCATTGGCAGGCAGACTCTCAACCCCTGGACCACCAGGAAAGGCTCAGTATCTTTTTTTTTTTGTTAATGTGTGGCTGACACAATTTGAATGTCATGCCCTGACCCCATTTCCCCATAAGCTCTGTGGCTGGGGCATATCTGCAGAGTGCAGTCACTTTGGGGACATCAGGGCAGAGATGGCTGTGCTTGTCCAGGCACACGACACATGTACGAAGTTGTGTAAGGGAAACCATTCCTGTCCACTGACCTGAGGCAAGCACTCTGCTTCAATCAGTGACCTCAGTGAACCACATTTAATTGGGTTGGGACCACCAGCTTTACAGCCATTTTATGGATTAGAACCCCAAGGTTCAGGGTGGTGAGCAAAGGGGCTCTGAAGGGCAGGGGTCACAGCTAAGGTCTGAATCGAGGCTCAACAGATTAAAAAAAAAACAAGTAACACGTGGCTAAATTTACTCTAGAGCCACTTTGGCCTCACAATGTCTTGAAAAAATTCAAACCCAGACTTCCCTGGTGGTCCAGTGGTTAAGAATCTGCATGCCAATGCAGGGAACACAGGTTCGATCCCTGGTCCAGGAAGATTCCACATGCTGTGGGGCAGCTACACTTGCAGGCCACAACTACTGAGGCCCAAGCACCCTAAAGCCCGTGCTCTGCAACAAGAGAAGCCACTGTAGTGAGAAGCCGTGCACCACAACGAAGAGCAGCCCCCGCTCACCACAACTCAAGAAAGCCTGAATAGCAACGGGGAACCAGGGCGGCCAAAAATAAATTACATAAATTTAAAAAAACATTAAAAAGAAAATCTGAGCCAATATTCTAAAAGCAGAAAAACTCACATAGAAATTCACACTGCCAGCTCCTCTTGAAGAAATGGATGGTCCCTGCTGCCAGGGTGCCTGTTGGAAAAGCAGGTGCCAGGCAGAACCTGGAGTGGAGGCCCAAGTGGCTGCATTTCCAACTGACTCCTGTGGCTGTGGCTGGAGAAGGCTGAGCTGTACCTTCCCCTCATGCTTTCTCCAAATCAACCTGCAGCCCTTTGCTATGACCTTGGTTAAGTCAGTCTAACTTCTCTGCTCAATTCCCATCAACAGAACAGATATCTCCTGACCTTCCCTCTAATGACCCTTTTTGCCCCTGAGATGTTTGGACCCCACGGAATCTGTGAAGGACCCATAAACCCCCATGGTTACAAACAGACTGGTGTTCAGAGCTGCCACGTGCAACCACTTATCTGTGAGAAACAGGAAGTTCTTAATGCTGTACAAGGCCAGTGCAGACGCTGGACGTGAGGCTGACAGGGCCATGCACAACGTCACCAGCACCAGTGCCCGCAAATGTTTAGTCCATCGAAATAGCTCCAATGGGTTTACAGGAAACAAATGTTGTTAATCTCATCATCAACATTTATGCTAAAAGGAATCTCACTTCTTTATTTCTCTTATTAAGGTTGTGCACAAGATTTCACTTTTAAAAATGGGTCCTCGGGACTTCCCCTGGTGGTCCAATTGCTAAGACTCCCTGCTCCCAAGGCAGGGGGCCGAGGTTCAATCCCTGGTCAGGGAACTAGATCCTGCAAACCACAACTAAAAAGCCTATGCTGCAACTACATGCTACAACAAAGATCTAAGACTGGGCGCAGCCAAATAAATAAATTAAAATAAACATTTTTAAAAAAAAATGGGTTCTGTTGCTTAGAAAAACAAAAAGCAGCAGAAACTCCATGTCTGGGCAAAGATGATGTCTGAACTCCTTGCATGACACTGATGACCCTTGCCACTGGCCTGCCTGTACTCCCTGCCAATTTCCCTGAAGCCAGCTGCCCGTTCTGGCCCCTGGGCCTTTGCACAGGCCATGCCCAGCACCGAGAAACTCCGTCTTTCACCTGATGATTCTGACTGATTTGTTAAGGTTCAACCTCAGAGACTTCCCTGGTGGTCCAGTGGTTAAGAATCCCCTTTGTGATGCAGGGGACGCAGGTCTGATCCCTCGTCTGGGAACTAAGATCCCACCTGCCGCAGAGTTAACCAAGCCTGCATGCCACAACTGGAGTCTGTGTGCTGCAGTGATAGATTCTACATGGTGCCATGAAGACTGAGTACCACAAATAAATCCCAATGCAGCCAAAGTAATTAAATATTAAAAGAAATTCAACCTGAGTAGCCTCTCCCTGACCCCTCATGGGGTCAGCAACCTTCGACGCTGACACACCTCTCCTTCGCACAGCCCTAAACTGAACTCCTAGGCAACAGCAACTGTTCATCTCTGTTGACCCAGTACCTGGCACAAGGCCCAGTTGTAATCAGCATAAATAAAGGATAGTTCTATTGTCTAAATAATAACTAAGCCATTTTATAAAAGGGAAACTGTCTTCTTGGGGGGTGTTCTTTAATCCTCTAATGTGTGCTTCCCAAAGAGGGTGCAGAGGTGCCTCAGGGAGCAAATTAAAAGCAAACCTACACAGAACACCAACAGGTACACTCTTGTTCACAGCAGCGTTCTTCACAGTAGCCATAAGGTGGAAGCAACCCAAGCGTCTGCTGATGGATGAATGGAGAAAGAAAAGGAGGCCAAGCCATACAATGCAATAAGGTTCAGCCTCAAAAAGGCCATTCTGACACATGGTACAGCAAGGATGGACCTTAAGGGCATCACGCTAAATGAGACAAGCCAGTCAAAAGGACAAATATGATGCCACTCACAGGAAGTCCCTAGCAGAGCCAGATTGAGAGACAGAAAGTAGAAGAGTGGGTGCCAGGGGCTGGGGGAGGGAGGAAGGGGGAGTTCTAAGAGTTTAATGGGGACACAGTTTCAATTCAGGGAGATGAAAAAGTTCTAGAAATGCATGATGGTGATGGCTGCACAACAGTGTGACTGTACAGTACTTAATACCACTGAATTGTACACTTAAAAATGGTTAAGTTTTACATATATATTCTACCACAGTAGAAAATAAAATTAATGCAGAAAAAAAAAGAGCTAATTAGAATTTTACAGGAATTCATGAAGAAAATCTGAATGCTTCTGAAGCACCTGACATTGAACAATGCCACCCATGCCCACAAAAAAGTGTGACCTAAGTCTTCTTACCTGGTAAGTGTGCAGTATCTCCAGGAAAGACCTGTAGATTTCCGGGTGGTCTAGAAAGCGGGTCTTAATTTTGTTCACGTAGCTGATGGCGTTGTTGAACTCCACGGAATCGGACTCCAAGGGCACCTGGGGTTTGTCCTCCTTGTACAGCATCTGCTGCTTCACGTTCTCTGCACAGTCGCTGTGGTTGTGTGAATTCTCCTGACAACAGTACGACAGTGAGTTATTGTTGGGCCCGACATGGGGAACACATTGCGAGAAACACCAGACTGAGCCACTGTGTGCGAGAGCAGGCAAAACTTAGCACAGGGCCGAGTTTTTTCCTTCGATACAGAAAAAGTTTACTTCTGGGGCCTGGAGAGAGGGAAGCGGAGACGGGGCACTCAAACACGGAGACACTGAGCTGTACCTCAGCCTTCCGAGCGCCCATGCATCCCTAGGAGTCTCACCAACTCATCTCTGCCTGATCCTTCTAAAAGACTCAAAGACCATGAAACCATGATACACCCTCCACACTTTGAAAAATTAGCATTCATGAGAAAACTACGAAGAGTGGATTGTTTAATCCTTTTTCGAGCAGAATTCTGGGCCGTTTATAACAAGTCTTCCCACCCCTGTGGCCAGTCCATTTCAGCACGACTGTTTTCAGGTGTGAAAGCTACTTGCTGTCAGTAGGCAGCAGACTGGGACCCTGCAGGTGAGGGAGGCCCACTGTCCAGGTTGCCCAGGGCTGTGGGACTTCTGGTGCTAAGCCCGGGGCAAGTTACATGAGAGAAGAGTGATGGGCCCTGAGCAGTCATCAAGCATGCTCCCCATTTACATGCTTTTCTGTCAACATAAATAAAAAACAGACACACGTCTCTCTCTCCCAGAAGTTGGAATCCTAATTCACAGCGGGACAGCACCACCCCACAAAGGAGGCGATGTTTCCGCTTTTAGATTGGAATTTCATGTGTGGTCCTGAGGATGGCAAGACTGAAGGCAAAAGGACAAGAGGGTGGCACAGGATGAGATGGTTGGATGGCATCACCAACTCAATGGACAGGAACCTGAGCAAACTCCAGGAGATAGTGAAAGTGGAGGACACGAAAGCCTGGCATGCTGCAGTCCATGGGGTCGATAAGAGTCGTACGTGACGTAGTGACTGAACAACCACCTGAGGATGGCCTCGCTCTGCCACTGACCATAGCTGAGCCGTCAGGACTGACCCTCGGCTTCCTGCGGGTCCCCACCTGGGTCTCAGGCAGGTCAGGATCCCTCTGGTTTGGCTTTAGGTCTTTGCATACACAACCCCTTTCTGGGAATCTTCTAGACCTCATCTCCTAGCACTTTGAGCCCCTTTCTCTCTTTTTCTCCACAGCACATACCACTTTCCTACACGTGACACATTTTACTTATTTTACTGTCTGTCCAGCCCTGAGCTGCAGGGAGACTCCAAGGGAGCAGGGATTCTACTTTGGACATGGCTGTATCCCCAGTGCCTAGAGCAGTGCTTAGAAGAGAGTGGGCTTCATCCACTGTTGGGGATGATCAGGCAAAATCCCCTGGCACCTGCAGCTGACCGGGGACTCCAGGCACACAGCTGCCACCTCCACCAGGCACACCCACCAGCACGAGCGGGTCTACTAGTGCACCAGGGTTGCCATAGCAAATACCAGAGACTGGGTAGCTTCCACAGCACACACTTATTTCCCCCCAGTTCTGGAGGCTGGAGGTCCAAGATCAAGGGGTCAGCAGGGCTGGAATCTCCCAAGGCCTCTTGGCTGGACACCTGCCCCCCTTCTTACTGCGTCCTCACAGCTGTCCCTCTGTATGCACATATCCCTGAGGCTGCTCTATGTGTCCACGTTTCTTCCTTATAAGCACAGCAGTCAGCCTGGATCAGGGCTCATCCTAATGGTCTCATTCTACCTAAATTATCTCTGTGAAGATCCTATCTCCAGACACAGTCATATTCTGAGATACTGAGGGTCAGAACTCTGAGATACGAATCTGGGGTTTGGCTGGGGGTGAATTTGGGGTTGGGGTGGGTGCAGAGGCAGCTCTAGGAAGTCTGAGCCAAGGAAAACAGAGACACAAGAGACCTAGAGCAGTCGCAACTCTTTCAGTACGGTTTCTCCCCAGCACTGCAATTGGTTCTAAATCACTTTGGGGATGCTCTTCCTGATCACCTTCCACTTAAACTAACAGAGATCTGATCTTGTGTTCCTCTGTGGTATACAGGTTTGTTGATGCGAATAGCTGAGCAGGGGCGGGGGGAGGGAGCAGCCTTGGAGCCCAGAACGGTTTCAGAGAAGGCTGTGTGGTCACTGGGGGCTCCTTTCCCACCAGTATAAGGGGGCATTTTTAAGTACCACGTGCCTCCTCCAGTTCTCTGAAGTGAGTTACTGTGACAAGGCGGAGAACCACCCCTGCAGACCAGGGCTCCACAAAAAAGGTCAGACGGTAATGGTCCAACCACTGTGGCAAACAGCCCAGTGACTCTTCAGTAAGTTAAACATGGTCACCAGGTGACTGAGCAATTCCACTCCTAGGTATCCACCCAAAGAACCAAAAACAAGTATTCAAACAAATCCCTACATGTGCTTGTTCACAGCAGCGCTGTTCACAACTGTCAAAAGGTGGAAACAACCCTAGTGTCCATCAAGTGATGAATGAACGAATAAAACGTGCTCCATTTATGCAGCGGAATATTCTTCAGCCTTAAAAAGGAATGAAGCGCTGGTACAACATGTTGCTGTTGTTGAGAGTCGCTAAAGTCATGTCCAACTCTCTGCGACCCCATGGACTGTAGCCTGCCAGGCTCCTCTGTCCATGGAATTCTCCGGGCAAGAATACTGGAGTGGGTTGCCATTCCCTTCCCCAGGGGATCTTCCTGACTCAGGGATCAAACCTGGGTCTCCTGCATTTCAGGCGGATTCTTTACTGCTGAGCCACCAGGGAAGCCCCAATACAACATGGATGACCTTCAAAAACACAATGCCAAGAGAAGGAAGCCCAGACACAAAAAGACATACAGTGCATGATTGCATTTATATGAAGTATTCCGAACAGGAAAACCTACAGAGACAGAAAGCAGATCAGTGGTTGCCAGGGGCTGGGTGGGGTGGGGATGGGGCAGAGGCGGTTCATGTTTCTTTCTGGGGTAATAAAAATGTTCTGGAATTAGTGGTGGCTGCATAGTATTGTAAATATACTAAGAAGCCACTAAATGGGACACATTAAAATGGTTATAATGATGAATTTTATGTAAACATCACAATTAAAAAAAATTTTTTTACTGTAATCTGAAAAATGTAGAAGCTACCAGCCATACAAACATAAGCTGGCTTGTTCCATGGGCCATAGTTTGCCAACCCCTGGTCTAAACTTTCTAGAACAATCCAGGCTTTTGTGTTCTCTGCCTGCTGTGGGTGGCCTTAACTAGGCACAGTTAGAAACTCCTCCTGGACACTAAGGAACTGCCTTACATGGCCAACTGGACCATCTGAGTGTTCACACACAGCCCTACCTGGTATTGAAGAGATCCCTCAGGGGGACATTTGAAACAGGGAACAGTGTCCCCCCTCGGCTCCCCTGCCCTCGCTGCTCATCTCAGCAGGTGCTGCATCCACCCAGAGACGTAGGCATCCTGCCATCACCCGGATTTCTCACTTTCACCGACACCTTACCCCTGGTCCACAATACCCTCCACTCCAACTGGCTCACAACAGGGCTTCCTCTAGCCTCCCAGATCTTCTCTTGCCCCTAGTCCACGTTTGGCATGGCAGCTGGAAGGGCCTTTCCAGAACTCCCCCCTGGCTTCTCACGCTCCTGGCTCTCTCTCCTATACCCTCTGCTTCAGGTCCCGACTCCACCAGCTTCCTGGCTTTCTCAGACACACCCACTCGTTCCCACCTCAGGCCTTCACGCCCCGACCACGAAGCCTCCCCCAGAAGACACAGGCGTGGCCCCTGCTCCCCTCACTGACCATGGCACCTCCCAAGGCCTAGCTTCTGCTATCTTTCACTCATGGCGCTGAACTCCCCTCCACGTCTCACATCCATCCATACGTGTCCCACATGAGCCCCCACCTCAACCATGCAAGGGCCCGAAGAGCCAAGAACCTGAACAAACCCCAGTGCCTGACATGGAGGAAGTGGCCTACCTCTACTCCATGGATGACTAAGACAGAAACCCAAGAGGTGGCCTCCCAGGGACTGAATGAACTTTGAATGACCCTTCCCGGAGGGAAGGCAGCCGGCATCCCTTTGAATGTAAAGGGGACACTAAACTACAAACTGCACCTCAAGGGTTATCTCTAAGTTTATCTAAGCAGCCGTGATCTTGGACAAGTACAAAGGAGCCGCCCCCGAGAGCCAAGGTCTATCCTGAACAGAAGTGGCAGCCAAGATTTACCACTCTTCTAACGTCTGGGGTCTCGCCCCTCAGGTGTCCCGGAACGGGGACAGTTGTGAACAAGGCAGGCCTGATCTGGAGGACCCCATCTTCCACGGAAGGCAAACCAACAGCAAACAGCGCATTTTTTATTTCTTAGCTTTGCTATGCTATTTTGAAATATGTAAAATGGGATGTTGTGAAAATGACTTGGGGATGGGAATTGGCGGGGGGGGCTCTCTGAGGAGGTGATGTTATAACTGAAGTCAACCAGATCCAAAAAGGTGTTGATTCCAAAGGCCGCAGCCAGGGGATGTTCTTCCTGCTGTGGTCTCTGGCCCCTCTCTGGGCATGCTGCCCATATCATGGCACATGTCTATTTATCTTTCCCTTAGGCCAGTGTCTCAACCGGGGAGATTCTGTTCCCAACCCAGGGGACACTTGGCAATGTCAAGAGACATTTAAGGTTGTCATACTTGAGGGGGGGGTTGGCATCAGGTGGGTGGAGTCCAGTGATGCTGTTCAACATCCTACAGAGCACGGGACGGGCCCCACGAAGAACAACAATTTGGCCCCAGCGGCAAGCCAGTGGCAAGGCTGAGAAATCTTGCACATGAGGCTCCCCACAGGCTAACACTTACTTCTCTTCCTTAGCACTTAAGAACTATTCTTTCCTTGTCTATAGTTGACAGGATTCGTGACGAGATGAAGAAATGGAAAATATTCACATACGCACATGCGCGCACGCGCGCGCACACACACACACACAGAAGGTACTTCGAAACAGTGAAGCCAGAAAAACCAGTTAAAAAAAAAGTCCCCAGGGCACTAGTGAGCAGGGAGCCCTGGAAAGTTCTCAGGCTACCACTGACTTGAAAAGGACTCTAGGAAGCTCAGAAGACACCGGGTTTGGGCCTGGCGGGAAGCAGGGCTGGAAACACATCAGGTCCACAGACGTGACTGAAACCAAGATGGCAGCAGGTGACCGGAGGGAATGAAGGGCACGGACCTCTCGGGCTGAGGGAGCAGCCCCACAGGTGGCGGCTTTCAGGCTGCAGCAAGACCGAAAAGCCCTGGTAGGCAGCTATTAAGGGAACGTTCTCATTCAACTCCTCTTCAGAGTTAATAAGACCGCAGTCATGAAATCTACTACCGGGGCAGACAAGACTGGTTTGTTCTCCTTATTTCTCCAACAGGTCTCGAAGTTACTTGGGGAGCAGCAGGAGCCCTGTGGCTATTTAAGAGAAGGAGAGGCTCATGTAAAGATCCACCCCTGAGGGCAGTTACTCCCACAGGGCTAGAGAAAGGCATGGGGAGTGCAATTTAGGGCTTGGTCACCAGTTGTTTCTTCAACACCCAGTGTTTACACAGCGCCTTGGATTCAGCAAAGTGCCCCTGCACACATAGCTGCAAAGAGCTCGCTTTTCTCCCCCACCCGGGACTGTTCTGAAGGTTAATCTCTGCTAAGGCTTTTATCATCTGGAGGCACAAGCGCTACCTCTGGATCCCGGAGCTTCATTTGCAAACATGAAATGGAAGGTTTTTTGGCCCCAGGCTTCCAAGTACTTTTTTAAAAGTGAGGTGCACTCCTCAGCTTTTATGAGATGACTTGCTGATGGTGCTGACGTCCTGACAAGATTGCCCTGCATAGAGAAAAGGCAGAATGTGTGCGCTAGCCCCCCTTGGAGAGGGATCTGCCACTGCCAGGTCGCCTTGTACTGCTCTCTTTTCAAATCCTGACTCCCTAATTGATAGGAAACTGCAATCTCCTTCAACAGAGGAGAAACCTACAAAATGCTTCAGAGTAGATTTTTAGCTTCCCTGCAAAAACCCCTGGGGCAGACATGGAGGAGGAGGTGGTTCAAAGAGCTGGTTCACTCACACCAGGGCTTCTCAATGCTGTGATTTTTCTCCCAGGAGACATGTGGCTCTGTCTGGAGATCTGTTTTTGGCTGTCTCGACTGGGTGAGGGCCTACGGGTGGAGGCCAGGGATGCCGCTGAACACCCACAATGTCCCGGCCAGCAATGCCACCAGCAAAGTGTTATGCCCTAAATGGCAACGGGACCAAGGAGAGAAAAAAGAGAATGGTGACCTGATAAAAGTGAAGCTCAAACAGGCTTTTTCTTAGGGAGTCTGGTGAGTTCAAACAAGAAGGGACTGAAGAGACAGAAGAGGCTGCCACCTGTCACTTAAGAAAGAAGGGACCACAAACCTGAGCTGAGTCCATGGTCCTGCCCGCAGGGAAATGAAGCACACCAACAATAAAGATGGCTGGTCACACATGCATCTCCACTGCTTTATTTTGTGTGGTGCCAAGGGGGATCAGAGGGATCACGGGCCCAAGTACAAGTATGGCCTGCCTAGCGCTCTGAGCGGAGAAGGCAATGGCACCCCACTCCAGTACTCTTGCCTGGAAAATCCCATGGACGGAGGAGCCTGGTGGGCTACAGTCCATGGGGTCGCTAAGAGTCGGACGACTGAGCGACTTCACTTTCACTTTTCCCTTTCATGCACTGGAGAAGGAAACGGCAACCCAATCCAGTATTCTTGCCTGGAGAATCCCAGGGACGGCGGAGCCTGGTGGGCTGCCGTCTATGGGGTCGCACAGAGTCAGACACGACTGAAGCGACTTAGCAGCAGCAGCGCTCTGAGGGGGAGCCCTAAACCCAGACCTTGGTGACTGCGATTGCCATTATCTTTTTTTAATCGGAGTACAGTTGCTTTACAATGTTGTTAGTTTCTGCTGTACAACCAAGTAAATCAGCTATACATACACACACACACACACACACACACACACACACACATATCCCCTCCCTCTTAGACCTCCCTCCTACCCCAACCCCATCCCATCCCTCTAGGTCATCACAGAGCACTGAGCTGAGCTCCCTGTGCTATATACCATAGTTCCTAGTAGCTATCTCTTTTACACATGGTGGTGTATTTATGCCAAACCTAATCTCCCAATTCATCTCACGTTCCCCTCCCCCACTGTGTCCACATGTCCGTTTTCTATGTCTGAGTCTCTATCCCTGCTCTGGAACTAAGTTCATCTGTCCTATTTTTCTAGATTCCACGTGTTAATACATGCGCTAATATACAATACTGGTTTTTCTCTTTCTGGCTTACTCCACTGTGTATGACAGACTCTAGGTCCATGCACATCTGATTGTGACTAGACATAAAACTATGTTTGGAGAATGCCTCCCTGACACATACAGACACATCCACTCTTGATTTAAACCTGCCAAATGGATCAGTTTGGGATGCAGAGGATGCTGGGGTAGGTGTTTTGATTTATTTTGATTTGTGCTAGAAGCATTTCAAGAAGATCGGCCCTTCATCTGCTTCCCTGCCAGTGAAACACATGAGACACACCGCCTGGCCCGAGTACCCCAGTGCCAGGGTGGGCGGCGCTAAGGCCAGATCACTCACACCACTGCATACCTGGCTCGACAGAGGCGACTGTATGTTTAACTTGCCATTTTTGGGAATGTCTATTCTGTAGCCAAGAGGAAGGAAAGCGTTGAATCCAACAATGAGGTCAGGGTGTTCATGGAAGAGCTGCGACACTCGTCGGATGACGCCAGGAGTATCAATGCTGGAACAAAGAAGACCAGGAGTGGGCAGGAGCATTTTAGGGGGCAAATTGGGAACCAAGCTGACTTCTGACTCTCTTAAGCATCCCAGAACACAGGCTGCTCAACAGACAACGAAGCACCCTAAAATGTGTTCTGTGTGACTCTGCAGACAGTGGTCCACCACCAAGGCAGCCAGGCCTGGGCTCCCTGTATCTTCCCGGCAAAAACCCACACAACAGGAACACAGCACAGCTCCCAAAAAACCGCAAGCACGTGCGCTAGGTTCTGAAAATGTCAGGAGAGCCAGCTGCACATCCTGAGCTCCAAGAAGTGACAGGAGGCCAAGTCCTCTAAACGGAGAGATAAATTCACTTCATACGAATTAGCGATCTGCTGTGACACAGGAGTTGTTCCCAGCAACTGACGGTAATGCATAAATGTCAAAGGCCCTGCAAGTATGGAAACTGCATAACAGCTCAAGGAGAGAGATGGGGTTCTCCCTCAGGGCTGCAGTCAGGGCCAAGGTCTTAGCATTGGGCTTGTGGAAGGAAACCAGGTGGGTCTTGCCATTATTATTTCCTCAGTGGGGGAAGCAGCACAGTGTGGCTGTGATACTCACAAATCTAAGTCAGAAGGGATGGAGTCCTGGTCCCGTCTCTGCTCCTAATGTGAAACTGGGTGAACCCCTGGCCCACTCTAAGTCTCAGCAAGTCCCCTGTCAAACAAGATAGGGGATCGGGAGGTCCCCGATATATCTCTAACCCTCCTGATTCTGTGCCTATGAAAACATCTAATGTGTTTTAAATGCCTTCTAAGTGCCAGGTTCCTTACTAAGCATTTTATGTGCGTTATTTCCCAAGTAGGCCTGGGATGAGGGCAAGGCAAGTAAGGCACTCACCTTGGGGATTAAGATTTGAGGGGGAGAGAGTGCCGAAACATTCCTTAATCAGGATAAGTAACATTTTCATGTAGTGCTGGGGGGGGGGGGATTTAAATTTTTAAAAATCCCCGATGAACAAAATTTATGTTAAAAAAACCCAACATTCTGAGTAGACAGGACCCCACCCTGTGCTTGCTTGACTGCCTCACTCGCCTCACCCCATCCCTGTCCTCCTTCCAGGAATCCCCACAACAGCTCCACAAGGAAGGTACCCTTCCATCCCGTTTTTTGGAAGAAGGAACTGAGGCTCCGAAAAGTCACAACCTGCGCAAGGTCACCCAGTTGAGGGGCAGCGGGGGTTGGTGGCTCCCACACCACTCAGGCTCACTGCAGCCCAGGGCGTCCCCCTAGGACGTCCCCTGGGCAGGGGCCCCGCAAGTACCTCTGGCTCTTGAACTCTTTCATGATCTCCAGGAAACCATTGTAAGTGGCAGGATCGCTGCCGAAGCGGATCTTCACCTGGTCCAGGTAGGTGAGGGCGTCTTCCACCTGCGGGGAGGGGGAGGGTCCTGGTGGGCCGCGGTCGACGCAGAAGGGGACGGGGCCGGGGGTCCCTGGCGGGAGGGGGACAGGCCGGGCTCCGAGGGGCGGAGGCAGGGAGCCGCGGGTCCAGGGCCCAGCGGAGCGGAGGCCGACGCAGGGCCAGGGTCGGGCGGGGCCCTGGTAGGGGGCGCCAACCTCCGGGGACTGGACGACGGGGTTCCCCAGGGAGGGCTGGGGCACCACTCACGTGCACCGGCAGTTTCTCGTGGCCCCCCGAGCCCGAGCGACCCCAGCGGGCGCCGCTCAGCCCCCGGCCCGCAGGGCCGCCGCCGCCGCCGCCGCCAGCGTGCGCCATGTTGGAACTCGGAGCCGCGGCCCGCCCCGCCCCCCCTCCGAGGGTCGGCCGCGCGTGCGCTGGCCCCGCCCTGGGGGCGTGGCCTGGCGGCGGCTGGGACGGCAAAACTCCTTGAGGGACTGGCTGTAGGATCTTAACCCATAAAACTGAAATGCTGCTAACGCTTAAAATGCCACCGGTGGGCAAACCAAGACCTGCCCTCTGCTTTTGTCCGGCCCCACAAGTAAGCTGAGAATGCTTTTTACAATTTTAAAAGTTGGAAAAACTCCGATAGTGAAGATTATTCCGTGCCACGTGAAAATTCTATGAAATTCAAGTTTCGGTGTATGTAAAATTAAGGTTTACTGGAACACTGGAATGCCCACTCGTTTACTGGGCTCCTCTGGCTATTTTTGCGCTACGACAGCGGGGTGAATAGCTTCTACAGATGCTAAGATCTACACAGCCTTATATAGTTACTGAAATAGTGTTCTAGATCCCTGCTTCCTAGAGTTGATGTAACAACTGGGGTATGGACACACAGCACCCGAATACAAGGCCCTGCAGTGAAGTTTTGCCAAAATGCTTTTTTTTTTTTTTTAATTTATTAATTTATTTGGCTGTGCTGTCTTAATTGCAGCATGTGGGATCTTAGTTGTGGCATGCAAACTCTTAGCTGTGGCATGTGGGATCTAACTCCCTGACCAGGGATTGAACCCATGCCCACTGTGTTTCGAGTGCAGAGTATTAGCCATTGAAACACCAGGGAAGTCCCTGCTAAATTGCTCTTGACTTAGTCCTGATCCTCCTCTCCTCACTTCTCTAGTTCTGTTCCCATCACTTCCCCACTGGACCAGTTTGGGAGCCTCTTAACCAGTTTTTCCGGTCCCAGTGCTATCAAGAACTGAGATCATTCCACAACTGCTTCCAAATCTCCAAGGTCTTCCTATTTTTACGAGTTAAATCTAAGCACCTACATGCAGCATTGAAGGCAATAAAAACCTGCCCCTTATGAACCTTTTCTTGCAGAATTTTCCACCCAAGTAAGCTGCCTTCTATCTGTGCAGAAACTCCTGTCAATGCCTACTTAGCCTGGCTGCTCCCTGACCCCATCAGCCAGAAGCCTATTCTATCTCTTCATTACACAAAAAGCACGCTAAATATCCTGCAAGATACAACCCAAATATCCTCTCTCTCAAGAAACTACCCAACTTCTCCCCTGTCATCCCACAGTCTCTTGTACATCATCTTCATTTGGTATCTCTATTTGTGAAGAAGTGCAGGAGAGCTGAGACTATATTGGCAACGAGTGCATCATTTGCCAGGGATCAGGAGTAAAATTGGGACTTCCTTGGTGGCTCAGACGATAAAGTGTCTGCCTACAAAGAAGGAGACCTGGGTTCGATCCCTGGGAAGGGAAGATCCCCTGGAGAAGGAAATGGCAACCCACTCCAGTACTCTTGCCTGGAAAATCCCATGGATGGAGGAGCCTGGTAGGCTACAGTCCATGGGGTTGCAAAGAGTCGGACACGACTGAGCAACTTCACTTTCTAGGAGTAGAATTGGACTTCCTAGGTCATGCTGGTGGTAAAGAACCCAGAGTCGATCCCTGGGTAGGGAAGATCCCCTGGAGGAGGGCATGGCCACCCACTCCAGTACTCTTGCCTGGAGAATCCCATGGCAGGCCCCAGTCCATGGGTCCACAAAGAGTCAGACATGACTGTAGGGACTTCCAGCAGCAGGAGTAGAATGGTGAGCAAAACTAACAAGGCTTTTACCCCCACAGTGTCATCAGTCTTTCAAGAAGGATAAAAATCAATCACATACACAAATGTAAAGTTTCAACTGTAACAGATATGTCAAAGGGAAGTTACAAGTGTAATAGTTACCCTGTTCCAGTTACTCTGGCTGTATTACAAACCATCTCCAGATTTAGAGGTTTACAATGATAAGAATATTTATTTTGTTCTCCAACCTGCAACTTGGGCAGGCTTGGAAGGGATAGCTCATCCCTGGCCCCTCTGTGTCAGCTGGGTGGTTGGAAGGCTAAGGCTGGAATCCTCTGAAGGTTTACTCACTCACATGTCTCTCAGTTGCTTCTGGCTATAGGTTGAAGCCAGTAGCTGTTGCCAGAATGACCCACTTGTGGCCTCCTCATGTAGCCTGAGCTTCCTCACAGTATGGCAGCTAGGTTCCAAGCCCAATCACACAGAGAGGAACAACTGAGCCAGGTGGAAGCCTTATCGCCTTTTCTGATCTACCTTTGCAAGTCACACAGAATCAAAAGTCCCTCCCAAATTCAAGTGGAGAGCCAACAGACTCCAGAACCTGGGGAGTGGCCAGGTTCTGAACTAGCACGCATGATGCCTGTGTGCTCAGTCGAGTCCGATTCTTTGCAACCCCATGGACTGTAGCCCACCAGGCTCCTCTGTCCGTGGGATTCTCCAGGCAAGACTACCAGAGTGAGTTGTTGTCGAACCTGGATCTCCTGCATTGGCAGGGAGATTCTTTACCACTGAGCCACCTGGGAAGCCCCAGGAATAGAATGGGGAGATAGGAAATATTGCCATGACCATTTTTGGAAAATACTTTCTGCCACCAGACAGACTTAACCCACTCAGGGGATGAGAAAGGCCTCCCAGAGGTAGTGATAGTCTAGCTGTGTTCTAAATGATATGTAGGTGTTCACTGTGAAAATCAGAAGGAATGGCTGTGCAAAGGCCCTGTGGTGGGAATGAGTGTGGCATATTTAAAGAACTTAAAAAAAAAAAGAAACCAGTGTTCTTGGATTTCAGGGGACTGGGAAGGAAAGAGAGAGAGCAGGATAAGAGTAGAAGGAACAGAGAAGGCAGGCCACTCTTTCTTATGAGATGAGTTAAGGCTTTTGGACTTGGCATTTAGTGCTGGTAGAAACTGCGTATGGGTTCTACGCAAGGAACTGTTTCAGCAGCTTGGAAGTTGGAAGCAAATGCTCTGACTATTCTGCAGGGAAGTGATTGGAGGGGAGCCAGGGAGGGTGCAGGGAAGCTGTTTCATCATTTAGACAGGCAAAGGATGATGGTGGTTTAGACCAGGGTAGGAGAAGTGGAGGTGGAGAGAAGGTGGTGAAAGGGAGTGATATTTAGAAGGTAAAGCAGAGAGGATGTGGCACAGGGTGGATGTGGGGGTGAGGAGAAAGGAACTTTGAGGATTCATAGCTCCTAGACCACAAAGGTATTCTGCTCAGTTTCATTGCATTTCTGTCTGATCAGAAACTAAGGCCTACTGAGCTGCATTCTGAGGCTACCAGTCCTATCCACAACAGTACCTCCTGGGGGCATTCCCTCCCCTGAGAATCAGTGACGCACGTGGGCTTCTGATAAGCCCCAGAGACCTTATACATTGCTCCCCCTCCCACAAGGGTCACTTTAAGTTTTCTATTCTTTTAGTAGGTCTCTTAGGGTCAGAGGAAGCCCTCACTCAACTGGAGAACAGGCAACCACAAGTCAGTCCCACCTTGGGCATGTGTGTGAGTTCTGAAGGATACACGAATATATGCATGTGTGTGTGTGTGTGTGTCTGTGTGTGTGTTCAATATGTAGGCAATAGCACATGTACATCTTTTCATTCTTATTTTTATAAAGCATACAAAGTTGCTAAGCTAATTTTTTTCTTTACTATTCTCATCTACACAGATTAAATTGAAAACCTTATAGATAGACAACAAGGGCCTACTGTATAGCCCCTACTGTATTTCCCTACAGGGAAATGTATTCAATATATTATACAAAACTATAACGGAAAAGAATCTGAAAAAGAATATATATATATATATATATACACACACACATATATGTATGAATTAATTTGCTGTATATACCTAAAACTAGCACATTTTTAATTGACTGTACATCAATATAAAATGTTAAAATGATTTTATATGAAAATAAAAAGTAGTTTTTAAAAAATTAGAAAAAATGGAAAACTTTAGAGATGACAGTTTGGATAGACAGCTTAGATAAATTTGGGACACAAATTTCCTTATCATTTGTCTAATTCAATGACATTAAAGTAAGGTTCTTAGGTAGGTCTTTTCTTGGACAGTATTTTGGCAAAATTAAGAAGATCAAAAATCCTGTATATTTTGAACTAGCTAAGTCTTTCCAGGTGGCAAACATTAGGATCAAACTTGCTGAAGTTGGGAATCACAGTTTGTAGCAGAATTTTACAAGGCTGCCAGAGATTCTCATGCCCTGGTGTGCACGCCCTGCCTTGTCTTCCTTCCTGGAGTACAGGTGGTCCTGGGAACATCATGGATGTCACACCTTCAGTATGTCTATGTCTACATGGCAAAGGTGAAGGAAATTCTCAGGAGTATTTAAGATTCCAAGTGAAGTTGATTTTGAATTCATCGGAAAGCAGATTATGTAGGTAGACCTGACCTAATCAAGGGTACCCTTTATTTTTTAATTTAAAAAATTTTTTAAAGATTTTAAAAAATATTTGGGCCATTTTTAACGTCTTGATTAAGTTTTTTACAATATTGCTTCTATTGTTTTATGATGTGATTTTTTTTTAGCCACAAGGCATGTAGGATCTTCGTTTCCTGAATCCAGGGATCAACCCCCTGCAATGGAAAGAGAAGTCCTTTTTGTTGTTGTTTTTTTTTAGTTTATCTATTTATTTTAATTGGAGGATAATTACTTTACAATATTGTGATGGTTTTTGCCATACATCAGTATGAATCAGCCATAGGCATACATGTGTCCCCTCCATCTTGAACACCCCCTCCCACCTCCCTCCCCACCCCATCTCTCCAGGTTATCACAGAGCACTGCCTTTGGATGCCCTGTGTCATACATGAAACTTGCACTGGTTATCTATTTTACATATGGTAATGTATATGTTTCAGTGCTATTCTCTCAAATCATCTCACCCTCTTCTCCCACTGAGTCCAAAAGTCTGTTCTTTACATCTGTGTCTTGGAAGGAGAAGTCTTAACTGCTGAATCACCAGGGAAATCCCAGGGGCACTCTTTAAAAGAGTCTGGAAGTCAGTCTTGAAGCAGCAGAGATGCGTGATTCTGTTGGCCTTGAAGGACGAACCAGCCACGTCATGATCTGCCTATGGAAAGAGGTGGCCTCTGGGAGCCAAGAGCCATAGGCCTACAGCTGCAAGGAGCTCAGCTCGAAAGGAGCGTGGATCAGGGCTCTGAGCCTGTCCATGAGATCCCAGCCCCAGTGACAACTTGTAGGACCCTGAACAGAGAATCCAGCCACATTATGCCTAGATTCCTGATCCACAGACACTGTGAGAGAATAAAAGGCTGTTCTTTTCAGCAGCTAAGTATGTGCTGATTTGTTACTCAGTGATAGCTCACTAATACCCTATGAAGTAGTCTTGTCAAAACCGTTTACCATGTGATGATGAGGTGTCAGTGTAGGTTCTTCAATTGTGACAAATAGACTGCTTTGGTGGGGGATGTTGATAATGGAGAAAATGACACATGTGTGGGTGGAGGGGGTATATGAGAAAACTCTGTGCCTTCCACTCGATTTTGCTGTGAACCTAAACTGCTCTAAAAATAGTCTGTTTAAGAAAATGTTTGCTCTAAATCTAATAAAGTCATTTAAGACCAGGTTGGCAGATTGTAAATATTTTATATATATATATATTTAAAATTTATTTGTTTGGCTGTGCCAGGTCTTAGCTCTGGCATGTGGGATCTTTGACCTTTGTTGCAGCGTGCAGGCTATTTACTTGCTGCATGTGGGATCTAGTTTCTTGACCAGGGATCAAACCCAGGCTCTCTGCACTGGGAACATGAAGCCTTAGACACTGGATCACCACGGAAGTCCCAATATTTTATATTTTAAACAAATAAATAACTGTATAATAAAAGTATTATAAATGTTATGTATAATATATATGTTTATTGTATGTCTATATAATACACACAGTATTAAAGTATACAGTATAAATAAGTACGAAGAGCCAGATTGTAAGTATTTTTCACTCTGAGTTCATACATTCTCTGTCACTGTAGCATGAAAACAGCCATAGATAATATGCGAATGAACAGGCATGGCTGTGTTTCAATAAAACTTTATTTACAAAAACAAACATTCAAACTGTGGCTTGCTGACTCCGCTCTACAATGTGAGACTAGAGACAAAGCAAACCAATACAGTGCAATGTGTGAGCAAATCTTGATTGCATCCTAGTTTGAAGAAATAGCTAATTAGGAATGTTTTAGGACTAATTAGAATAGGAATGCCTATTGTTAGTTTTGGCAGGTGTGTGCAGTTATGTAGGAGAATGACCTTATTCCTTAAAGATGCCTCTTTACATAAGCGCTGAAGTGTCCTGATGTCACCAGGGCCAGAATTAGGGTGAGGAGTCTGTGCAAGTACAGGATCAGAATCCAGTTTTATTGAAAATGTTGGTATTTTGTTCAACATGCATTTTTATTCATTTTGATTTAAAAGTTATAGTAACCCAATGTCTGTTTTGATGGTTGCCTATTTTTGGTGCCTCTTTAACTTTGTGTCTGAGTGCTCCCTCCACTCTTCTCACCCTAGTCCCAGCATCACTTTGAATTGGTTTAGCAGGAGATTGGCAGCAATAGGGAATTCGGGGAATCTCAATAAATACATGTTCATTGTCCTCAATATTGCAACTTTGCTGTGGGTTTGAATGTTGTCACATAGAGTTAAGCAAATAAAAAAAAAAACTCTAGACTTTTAAAGTTAAAATTTTTAAATTAACTAAACCCCACCCAGGTACTTCTCTGGAAGTCCAGTGGCTAAGATTTGGCACTCCCAATGAAGGGGACCCAGGTTCAATCCATGGTCAGGGAATTAGATCCCACATGCTACAACTAAGAATTCTCATGCCATAACTAAAGATCCTGCATGTCGCAGGTAAGACCTGGCACAGCCCAATAAATAAATATTTTAAAAATAAATTTAAACCCCCCCCCCCAAACTTATAGATACAGAAAACAGATTGGTGGCTGCCAGAGGCAGGGGGTAGGGTTGGGTGAAATGGGTGAAGTTGGTCAACAGGTACAGCTCTAGGGGGCAGAAATTGGGGAATTAAGAGCTGTTTAGCTGACCAGATGTCCCGATTTGCCAGCGACTGAAGGGTTACCATAACACGAGGCTTTTGCTTTTAAGTGGCATCAGTTAAGTTCAGTCACTCAATCGTGTCCGACTCTTTGCAACCCCACGGACTGCAGCATGCCCAGCCTCCCTGTCCATCGCCAACTCCCAGATTTTACTCAAACTCATGTCCATTGAGTCGGTGATGCCATCCAGCCATCTCATCCTCTGTCATTCCCTTCTCCTCCTGCCTTCAATCTTTCCCGGCATCAGGGTCTTTTCAAATGAGTCAGTTCTTCACATCAGATGGCCAAAGTATTGGAGTTTCAGCTTCATCATCAGTCCTTCCAATGAATATTCAGGACTGATTTCCTTGAGGATGGACTGGTTGGACCTCCTTGCAGTCCAAGGGACCCTCAAGAGTCTTCTAGTCAAACTCTCACATCCATACATGACTACTGGAAAGTCTTGTATACAGAGTCACCATGATCACCCTACTTCTGATTTTTACCTTATAGCCTCTGTTCTGTTTGATTTGCTTGCCATGATAATGTATTATTGTTTGTGTAACCACCTAATAAGGAAGCTGACTTCTCACCAAAAATAACTTATGATAAATAAGTCCTGGAGGTGTCATGTACAATCTGGTGACTATAGTTAATAATACTGTATTGTGTATTTGCTGGAATCAGAATTGGCAGGAGAAATATCAATAACCTCAGATATGCAGATGACACCACCTTAATGGCAGAAAGCGAAGAAGAACTAAAGAGCCTCTTGATGAAAGTGAAAAAGGACAGTGAAAAAGTTGGCTTAAAACTCCACATGCAGAAAACTAAGATCATGGCATCTAGTCCCATCATTTCATGGCAAATAGATGGGGAAACAATGGAAACAGTGACAGACTTTTTTTTGGGGGGGGGGCTCCAAAATCACTGCAGATGGTGACTGCAGCCATGAAATTAAAAGACGCTTGCCCCTTGGAAGAAAAGTTATGACCAACCTAGACAGCACAGTAAAAAGCAGAGACATTACTTTGCCAACAAACGTCCATCTAGTCAAAGCTATGGTTTTTCCACTAGTCATGTATGGGTGTGAGAGTTGGACTATAAAGAAAGCTGAGCATTGAAGAATTGATGCTTTTGAACTGTGGTGTTGGAGAAGACTCTTGAGAGTCCCTTGGACAGCAAGGAGATCCAACCAGTCCATCCTAAAGAAATCAGTCCTGAATATTCATTGGAAGGACTGATGCTGAAGCTGAAACTCCAATACTTCGGCCATCTGATGTGAAGAACTGACTTATTTGAAAAGACCCTGATGCCAGAAAAGATTGAAGGCAAGAGGAGAAGGGGATGACAGAGGATGAGATGGCTGGATGGCATCACCAACTCAACGGGCATGAGTTTGAGTAAACTCTGGGAGTTGGTGATGGGCAGGGAATCCTGGCGTGCTGCAGTCCATGGGGTCGCAGAGAGTCGGACATGACTGAGTGACTGAACTGAACTGAACTGAATTGTATATTTGAAAGTTGCTAGGTCAATAGGTCTTAAAAGTTCTTACCAAGAAAAGAATGAAAATAATGTTATTTGCAGCAACATAGATAAACCTGGAGATTATCATACTAAGTGAAGTAAGCCAGACAGAAAAAAGACAAATATATGATATTGCTTATATGGGAAACCTAAAAAAAAAAGGTACCAATGAACTTATATACAAAACAGAAATTTGCCCACAGTTTGGGCTTAACATATACATACTACTATTAATATATATAAAATAGATAACCAACAAGGACCTACTGTATAGTACAGGGAACTAAAACTCAATATTTTATAATATTCTATAAGGGAAACAAATCTGAAAAAGAATACACACACACACACACACACACACACACACAACACACACATATAGTGGGTTGGCCAAAAGGTTCATTCGCATTTTCCCATAACATCCCAAACAAACCTTTTGGCCAACCTGCTATATATAACTGAATCACTTTGCTGTACGCCTGAAATTAAGACACTATTGTAAATCAACTATATGTATGAGTGTGTAGTCACTCAGTCATGTCTGACTCTGCAATTCCGTGGACCGTAGCTTACCAGGTTCTTCTGTCCTTGGCCTGGAATGGGTTGCCATTTCCTCCTCTGGGGATCTTCCTGACCCAGAGATCATACCTCCTGCATCTCCTGCATTGATGGGTAGATTCTTTACCACTGATCCACCTGGGAAGCCCAGTGTTGAATATTAACTACACTTCTTGTGATCATTTCACAATATATACAAATATCAAATCATTATGTTGTACACCTGAAACTAATACAATGTTATATGTCACTTACGTTTCATTTTTAAAAGGACTCTCTAGAATTTAATATAAATTAACGCCTGCCGTAACTAGAGGAGCTATATATTCCAGTCGTCCTGGGACAGCCAGGACGACTTATAAGGACAGTCGTATATAAGGACAGCTTATAGCAGTTGTCCTAGAGTAATTGTTAGGATCACTCCCTTTCACTCTCAAAAAGTGTTTCAGTTTGGATAGTATGTTAATACAGCCCTGTTGGCACAATAACCATGCTCTCACCCTGGCTCCACCACAGCTGGGGAACCTCAAGCAAGTCACTCCGCTACAAAGCACTGTGCTTGTCAAACATTCGTAGCAACCGAACTCTTTCTTAAATGAAAACTCTCTACAGAAATACCACGGTAAGCAACAATTCAAAGTAGCCTTTTATTAGTAAAAAAAATTCTTTCGTATGGTCAAATTAGTGTTTACATATGAAGCAATTGATTCTCACTGAGGCTGTTGAGATGGACACTCATATTTTAAACCAGAAATTGTAGCTAAATCTTCTTTATGCATTGGGTAAACCCCTGATTCGCAGAGACATGGTGCAAAGAGTAGCTTTTTTTTTTTTTCCAAGGGCTCCCCTCCCCTCTAAGTTAAATGGAGATGGCAGGAGAATCCTATGTTAGTTATTTCCAGCAACTTAAAAACTACTATCCAATGTGTAGTTTTAAATTACAGTTATAAAACATTTTTAAATGGAATTTGATGCTAAGTAATATTTGCAGAACTGTTGAAGCCCTCCTTGGAGCACTAGTTTTAAAAATGGCTGAATGAGACCATTGGTCAGGTCACATCCAGCTCAAAAGCCTCTATTTCTAAGGTTTTTTTCTGTCTGGAATTAAGTTGGAGGTGGGAGAAGAGGACAGGATGGAATAGCACCTTGAAGGTTTGGACTCTTCTATCCTTACAGCAAAAGCCCCAGAAGCAAGTGGGGGCTTTTAGAAGGCTGCAGGCAAAAAAAGAAAAAGCCATTTAAGTGGAGGAGAAACAGACTTTTGAACTTGCACAAGGCAGAGATGGTCCAAAAGCATGGTAGGAAGATGTTGGCAGCTTTATCCATCTGCTTCCAAGAGCCTCCAGTTTTTAAGATAAAAAGCATCTCTAGCCTCAGAGTTTGAGAGCCAAGGAGTATAGATGGAAGAATGATAACAAGTTTACTGTTTTAATGCCAAGTTGGGTCACAATGAACTAGAAACATGAGCCAAGTGTGCCTAAGTGCAAATTTGAACCAATTGCCAACTTGGTTAAAATGAGGACATATCTCATAAAAATCCAGATTTCTGGCTTTACTTATGACAACAGGAAGCTCTGGCACCAGTGGGCTGCTCTCCCCATGGCCATTCTGGCATAGAATCAAGGTTCTCGTGTCTTGTGCCAAGACAGAGCAATGCCTTCCATGTTTGCATTGTCACCATCATAATCTGCTGGTCACCCCAGTGCACAGAAATCATCTTGATTACTTGTTGGTCCCTGTGGGCATTTGAATGTGCCACCCATGGAATTGATGGTTGTGCTTCTGGGTCTAAAATTAGAGTGAGGTGGTCCCAACAAAAGTTGGGACAGGAAGGCTTTGGATTCTAATTTCTCAGAGTTCTCTCACACCTCAGGCTCATGATCTTGAGCAAATCACAGCTAACTCTGCAAGGCTGTTTCCTTATCTGTAAAATGGAAGCAGAAACTCCTGCCCTCTCTGAAGGGCTGTGATAAGGATCAGACCATAGCACCTGGTACTTTATAAACTATAAAGCTCTGTGGTCCACGTTTGTGGTTTGGTTGGTCTCATATCCATCCATCCCCCTCTTGACTAGCACCCCAGTTATCCTGGGGAGTAGCCTCTCCCCTTCTCAGTCAACAGAGTTGGGTGATGTTGACTCCAACCTCAATCTGGATGGACATGGGGTCAGGACTGCCAAGCAGAGTGCTGCATTTTCCTCAAAGATAGCTTTGTGTTCTGGGATGGGTGTATTAACTAATTGGGGCTAACAGATTTAGAACCGGGACTTTGGGTCAAACTGTTGGAAAGGGAGACCTTCTTTTCTGCTGAACTTGGCCGTCATGATGCTAATTTGGGGGTGGACCTGAGAATAGAGCTGAGAAGAGAAAAAAATGGAAAGATGGTAGGAAACAAGGTCTGAGTCACATAATTGGAGGCTTTCAGTCCAGATATATATCAACACATACTTTCTTTTTGCTTCAGTTAGACTGAATGGGACTAACTCATTTGGCGCCATAGCAGGGTTTTACACTAGCAGGCAGACTTGTGAGTGTTTGTTTGATTTGGGTTCATTTCCCTGGGCACTCTCTGATCTCAAGTCCTGGAGTGCTCCTGCAGCAGCTGCCAGCTCTTCTCTCTGCCTGGATTTGACCATCCACACTGCTTTCTTGAAGTTCTTGAGAGGGTCCTGTTGTGAGATTCTTGATGAAGGGCACTGAAAACGCTCACGGATGAGATAGCCATGTCTGGAGGGGGCAATGAAGCCATTGGAGGTTGGGATGATTCTGTTCACCATGGCATGGACAAACTGGACAGCCAACAGTGTGCCTGTAGGGGGAAGTGGAGGGGTGAGTACAAATGATAAAAATGCAGCCAGAGAGATCCAATCTCACACATTCGAGAGTTAGCTGCATGGGGTCAAATTTCTGCTATCCCCCTTACTGGCTTAGGCATGACAGCGAAATTCTCAGTCCCTCTTGCTTCATCCATAATATGGGAATGATAACTGAGCCTACCTGCTGAGGGGAATTCTGAAGATTTGAAGATGTTATGCATGTCAAGTGCTAAGTATCAGTTTCATCCCAGAGTGAATTCCATCAATATTATTATTGGAGAAGGAATGGGAAGAGAAGTTGTGAGCCTGTGCAGGATGGGCTTTTAAGGCCACAGTCCACAACTTCTGAGCCATCTGTGACATTCTGCCAGGCATCTTTATTACACTGTATTAGAATACAAGGTATTCAATTGCAATGTATTAGAGTATAACTATTCAATTATACTGATTCAATCACAGTGTTTTCAGTTATAATGTATTTGATTACGATATATTCAACTCTATCTGCTATTCATTCAGCCACTTACTTGCTTTATGACCTTGAGAAAATTCCTTAATCACTCTGAACTTCAACTTCTTCATTTGTCAAATGGGAATAGCAATAACTCCTACCCCTCCCTGCCAGTGTCATAGGGGTTCCTTTCTCTATAGGAGAATGTGACAAAGGTAACCATGTGGAGCAGGTAGACCAGCTTCAAACCACAGCCCACCCCATCTCTCAGAGGCTCAAATTTTATAAAAGGCGGGTGTGTACTGAGATAATGAAATAACTTGGTGACAGTATCCAGTACACAAGAAATGTTAGCTTCTGTTAATATGTCCTTATTGTGATGTTAAACAGAATGAGAAATGTGGAGTTTTCAAAGTGGTTGATCTTAAACAAGATTCCCCAAACATTTACAGGGCCTGAGGAAAGAGAATGAATGAAGGTCAATATCCATAAGATACAATATGTAAACACTGTAAATCCAACTAATAAACTATTGTATTAAATGAAATATATCCTATCCTTCTACATTGGTTGATATACCTTCAGAACATCTGGAGGGTCAGATTTGGGTTGAGGATTCTCAGGCTCTTCAGTTCCATGTCCGAATATAATGGTGTAGGAGACCCCAGCTGTCTGTGACTTTCCCCTTCTCTTCCCACATCCAGCTCCATCCTACATCCCTAGGGGGCCTCAGATACATACATGTGAGTCCCCACCCAGCTCACACATCCAGACTCCATGCACACCATTCCACAATTACCCTCACAGCCTGGGGGTGTGCACACTCAAGGCATAGCCCACTTTCAGAAGGATAGACCTGGGAAAGAGGCCCACAGAGGCCCTAAAGAGGGCTCCTGGGGCAGGTGGGAAGGGTGTTCTGGAGTTCCAGGTTCCCAGAGCATGGGTTCTAGAAGAAGAGGTATAGCTCCATTTGGGCCTGTTCCCTGAGGCTGCAGATACCTACCCCCCAAGCAGATGGACCCAATGAGGTGAGATCAGAGCAGAGCCCTCTAATGGCAAGGATCCAGAACAGGGTCTTTTGTCTCCAGATCTAAGCTCAGTCCTACCCTCAAAGCAAAATGACTCACCATCCAGCACACTCCAGACAATTATGGAGCGATCTTTCAAGCCTGTGTAGACGTACTTGTCATCCTTGGAGAAGCAAGCACATTGGACTCCTACACAGTAAGAATTCTGTAGAAAAAGGCAATGCAATCTTGATTTCAGACTGAAAGACACCTTGGAGTCCAGCCCAAGGCAATTGTATAAGAAGCCAAACTTGTAAGCATCTCTTGGGAGACACATGTATGCTAAGTCGCTTCAGTCATCTCCGACTCTTTGCGACCCTATGGACTGTAGCCCACCAGGCTCCTCTGTCCATGGGATTCTCCAGGCAAGAATACTAGAGTGGGTTGCCATGCCCTCCTCCAGGGGATCTTCCTGAACCAGTGATTGAACCTGCGTCTCTTATGTCTCCTGAATTGGCAGGCAGGTACTTTACCATTAGCACCACTTGGGAAGCTCCTTCTTGGGAGATGGATCAAGATAAAGCCTGGGGAGATGCGTAGCATCAATATTCTTTGGCCCAAAATACATCTTCAAAGAGATTGGTTTGAGAGGATTAGTGACATTTTGCATTGGAGAACAGGAATTATAGGATTTAATTTCTTAAATGATCTTGGTTATACAAGAATTAGCTCCAGTTGTATTTAATTAAAAACTATATGCTAAATGAAATTAGGAATCCTAGAACAGAAAAAAGGAACTCACTGAAAAACATGATCCTGGACTTCCTTGGTGACCCAGTGGGTAGGAATCCACCTGCCAATGCAGGGGACGCAGGTTCAATCCCTGGTCCAGGAAGATTCCACATGCCATGGAGCCCCTAAACCTGTGCGCCACAACTACTGAGCCTGCATGCTGCAACTATTGAAGCCCGTGTGCTTAGAGCCTGTGCTCTGCAACGAGAGAAGTCACAGAAATGAGAAGGCTGGGCATCTAAAGGGAGAGTAGCGCCATTCATTGCAACTACAGAAAGCCCACGCAGAGCAACGAAGACCCAGTGCAGCCAAAAATAAATTAAAAATTTTAAAAGATACAAGTAAAACCCAACAACATATGATCCCAATAAAGTTGATAGCTAATAATATTGTTCCCATGTTACTTTCTTAGTTTTGACAAACATAGTCTAGTTATGTAAGATGTTAATATCAGGGGAAGCTGGGTGAGGAGCAGGTAAATGGGAACCTTCAAACTATCTTCACAACTTAATCTGTAAATCTAAAATTATTCCAAAATTAAGTTTATTTTTTTTAAAAAGAAAAAGCTAGGTGTATTTAACTGCTGTGGTGATATTTCCCAACTCAACAAAGCAAAAGATTACTTATAGCTCAGCCTTATAGTGACTTCATAAAAATAAGTCTGGGGGATGAAGGCGGTTTGAGACAAAATGCATATATTCTGTTCTCTTAGTTACAAGATTGTCTCCCTTAGTTTATTAACAATGCTTATATCGTGAAACCTCAGGTACTATCTTTGTTTCCCATCTGAGAAAACTGTAATAATAGCACAACCTTACAAGATTGTTGTGAGGATTAAATTATAGAATGATATTTTAATATGTATATTTGGACTGCAAGCAGATCAAACCAGTCAATCCTAAAGGAAATCAACCCTGAATATTCATTAGAAGGACTGATACTGAAGCTGAAGCTCCAATACTTTGGCCACCTGATGTGAAGACCCAACTCAGAAAAGACCCCGATGCTGGGAAAGATTGAAGCCAAAAGAGAAGGAGATGGCAGAGGATGAGATGGTTAGATAGCATCACCAACTCAACGAACATGAATCTGAGCAAATTCTGGGAGATAGTGAAGGACAGAGGAGCCTGGCATGCTGCAGTCCATGGGTCACAAAAAGTTGGCAGTAGTGACTGAACAATTTTGCATAATATATATGAATATATAAATATATATGAATATATAAATATATAATATAACTCAATCATATTGATACAAAATTTATAATAACTTCTTAAGAGATGGATGTGAAAACTCTTAGACACTTTGTATGTAAAGGAGTCACCAGTTTCCCCTCCTCAGAGCCTTTGCAGTTGCTGTTCCTTCTGCCTAAAATGCTATTCCACCAGACTTACCTGACTTTCTTAATAGTAGCCGTTGCCACGCTCTACCTCTTTTTCTTGCCCTATCTTTCTTCAAAGGTCTTGTTGCACCCCAACCATCATGTATATGCTGCTTTGTTTTTATTTCACAAACATTTAATGGTCAGGAGCTCTCCTGGGGACAGGTACCACCTCAGTGAACAAAACACATAATAATCCTGCCCTCACAGAGCTCACAGTGTCTCCCCGACTAGAACGTGGCTCCAAGAGGTGGGACACTGTCTGCCATGGTCACAGAGCCTTCCTTGGCACTAGAAAGAGCCCTGGCATGGGTCATACAATCAAAACCTTTGGGTGAAAGAAAGGCCAGACAGGATCAGGGTGAGAAGAATGAGGCAGGACTGTGCCAGTGCAGGATTTGATCCTGTCTTTATTTTATTTTTACTTTTTGACTGTGCCGTGTGACATGGGGGATCTTAGATCCCTGACCATGTGTCGAACCCGGGCCCCCTGCGTTGGAAGCTCAGAGTCTTAACCAGTGGACTGCCCGCAAAGTTCCAATCCTGTCTTTATTTTAAATGTTGATATTTTGGGCTTCACTGGTGGCTCATTGGTAGTGAACCCGCCTGCTAATGAAGGAGACACAGCTTTGATCCTTGGTCCGGGAAGATCCCACATGCCATGGAGCAACTAAGCCTTTGCACCACAACTACTGAGCCTGTGCTCTAGAGCCCAGGAGCCACAACTACAGAAGCCTGCGTGCCCTAGAGCCCATGCTTTGCAACAAGAGAAGCCACCACAATGAGAAGCCTGAGCACCTCAGCTAGAGAGTAACCCATACTCACTGCAACCAGAGAAAAGTGTGTGCCGCAATGAAGACCGAGCACAGCCAAAAATAAATACGTAAATAAAATATTTGAAAATAAATAAATGCTGATATTTTATTTTGTGTGTATTTTTTGCATTTACCTTGATTTTTTAAACATTGAACTAAACCATTATTTCTCTGGATGGCCAAGTGTTTTTGGCATCCCCTAAAACTCTCCTCTGGAGGCAAGGACCTCTCTCACTTGACTCATACTAGCGGGTCGGCCGCACATGGCATACCCTTAGTAAATGATGCCCATCATCCATTATGCTAGGACATGCACGTGGTGTGGCAGGCTACCCACCGTGTAGCTCATCTCGAATTTCCATTTGCACACCTGCAGGTCCCAGAGACACAGCAGGGCTTCCTCGGACCCGCTGACTGCCAGCTGCTCTTTGTGGCTGACCTCCACACAGGTGACTTGGCTCCCATGGGCCTCCAGAGGGAACACCTTGGAATTCACACACTCGTAAAGGAAGAGATCACCGTTGATCATGCCGTAGATGACACGATAGTCAGCCAGAATGGCTACACTGGCTATGGTGTCAGGCAGTTGGGTATAGAAGGTGTATATTGGCCCATCGATGACTGGACAGGGATCCCCCGGGCTGATGTCCAGCACCAGGACGGTGCTGTCATAGGCAATGGCCAGATGCACCTCGTCCTTACTAAGAGCCATGCAGTTGACGGCTTTCCGGGCTTCTGGTGGAGGGATACACATCACGTCTTGTCTGGAATTCAAGGGGAACACCAGGACAACCCCTGAAACGAGGCCAGTGAAAAGGAGATTGGCCTGCTCGGCAACCTCCAGACACCTGACCTCGTTGGAGGTGTCCAGAGCATCTTGCTCCTCACCTGTCATAGAGAGAAGACCGCATCAAAAATGGATCACAAGGACACTGGGTCTCATCTTTTAAGGATTTTAAAAAATGCTTTTGTTACCCTTCAACTTGGCTATTGCCAGTCTCCCTGCTTTCACTCCTGCCCACCAATCATCCAAGCTTTAAAATATGAAAATCACAACATCTCACTGTCCTGCCTCAGACCCTCTGAAGATTTCTCAGAACCAATATACATGCCTTTCTCTGGTCTTCAGAATCTCTCATCCCAAATGTTTCCTTTTGCCACCCTCTGTAAAGGGTAGGAGAATAAATATTTTTGTTCCGTATGCTCTCTGCTGTCACCACTTAACTCTGCTGGCACAGCCCTAAAGGGGCCACAAACAACATGGAAACAAATATGTGTCTGGATTTGGCCCTTGGGCTGTGGTTTACTGACTTCTATCTCCTTGCCCAGCACCTTGCTCTGTTTCTTCACATCCTACTCTCCCCCATGATGAGCAGGCAAGCACTTCAAAGTTTGCAACTTCATCTATCTTTCTGACTGTTAACTCCCAGAGTTTGGCCCCAGGACTAGCACTAAACCAATGTCTGTCCAATCCAGACATGAACTTGAGAGTGAATTTCTTTTCTCATTTTATGATTAGCCAGGCAGAAGATTGAAGGCAGAAGGAGAAAAGGACGACAGAGGATGAGACGGTTGGATGGCATCACCGATTCAATGGACATGACTTGGTGACTGAACAACAACAACAGGAATTTCTATACCTCCATCCACCCAGTGGGGATTGAGCAGATATTACTGCTGACATGCCTAGATTCCCTTTACCAGTCAATTCACCCAGATCCAAGACCTCATGGCTGTTGAGTGAAGGAAGCACCTCATTTAGAAACGCCTGGGGGCTGGGCCCACCACCTAGGATGGCCAGTGACTGCCTGATATGGGAGTAAAAAGGCTGGTCCCTTTGCTTCCAGATGGGACAACTGTGAAGTGCAAGTCATGTTCCTGGGCTCCTTGTGGAGTCAGGCTGAGACCAGGTCCATGTTCAGTTCTGCTCCCACCCAGCCTGCTTCCTTACTCTCTGCTCCTGGGAATTCTCCTCTATATACCACTTGTGCAAATATCTCCATCAGGAACCCTGCCTCCAGGGAAACCTCAACTAAAACAGGAATTGACAATCAGATAATCAATGACCATATGCTAGAAATTTATAAAATCAAGTCCTGTTTTCTATCAGCCACTTTTAGCCTAACTGGAGTGGGGTGTTACACACTGAATGTTTGGGTCCTATCCTCAAATATGTGTTGAAGTCCTAACCCCTAATGTGATGGTGTTAGGAGGTGGGACCTTTGGAAGGTGATTAGATCATGAAGGTGGAGTCCCCATTAATGGAATTAGTGCCCTTATAAGAAGAGACTCTGGAGCTTGCTTCTTTCTCTGCTCTCTGCCATTGGAGGACACATTGAGAAGGTGGCCATCTGCAAACCAGGAAGTGGGCTCTCGACAGACATTGATATGCCAGGGCCTTGATCTCAGACTTTCTAGCCTCCAGATTCATGAGAAATAAGTGTCTGTTCTTTAATCTTCTCCTCTTCCTGTCTATGGTGTTTTGTTATGACAACCGAAACAGACCAAGACAGGAGCTTCAGTTCTTACCCACACAAATGACTGTGCTTAAATCTTACAAACCTTCTGCCAAGTCCCAAATGCTGACTTTGTTTTTGTCCCCTATTTTAGGGAAGTAGACGTAGCTGCCGTTGTGTGACACTGCGGTGAGGCCAGTGCAGTCCAGAAATGGTTTAGAGGCCCTCGGCTTCTGAGTGTAGGTGAGGTCCCAGACTTTAAAAGATGAGGACTGACGGGAAGCAGATGCCACCAAGGCCCCACCCCGGGCCAGCAGACTCACTGGGGCCCCAACACCTTCCAAGATGTCTAGCAGAGTCCCCTGCTCTGACAGACTCCACACCTGAGGATGGAAGCAGAGGGGCAGAACTGACTTCTTCCTTATGCTGCTGTAATTCAGGAATATTCTTAAGCTCACTTGTCTGCCTAAGATAAACTTTCAGGCTGGAATTCAAGGGGCCCTCACATTTCCTCACCCCCTCAAACTTCCCTACATCTCATCAATCAGCTACCATGGCAGTTCTCAAAGTATGTTCCAGGGAACCCCTGGAAGTTACCCTAAAGGTGGTTCTGCAAAAGAGGAGTTTCGGGGAGTTCTACAAAAACACAATTATTTTTGCAGTGATTTAAGAGGTCATTTGTCTTTTTATACATTCTTCCTCTCACAAATGAGCAGTAAAATCTTTGAGAAACTATGGAATATGTTATCACAACAGATGGGAGAATGTAGAATCAAATGTGAGAATCTGATTGTCTTCTATGAAGCCAGACAAGAAAGAGATTTGCCAAAATATGAAATGATAACACTTTTCATGATTTCTTTTGTGTGTGTTTCAGAAAATAATAACTGTTTTCACAAAAGTATGTTATTATATTCATATGTCATGTTGAGGAATTAATGGAGAAGTATTTTTAGATTTTGGCATTTAAAAATTTAACATGGCAAGTATCAATAGATACTAAATGCAATACAGGATCTGAAAAATGACATTTGTAGAAAAACTGGTGAAATAAGGTTGAAGTCTGTAGATGAGTTTTGTCCCAAATTATACTGTCCCAATGTTAATATATTGGTTTTGATAATGAGATCAATGTGATATAAGATGTTAACCCTGAGGGTAGCTGGATGAAAAGTTGATATGTATAGTTTTATGTTTTATGGAAGAGTTGCAAAGAGACCCAGAGAGTACTCATATATGTGTGTGTGTGTGTGTGTGTGTATAATCATATATATATGTATATATATGTGTGTGTATGTATTATCATATACATATGTATATATATGTATATATATGTGTGTATATATATATATATGTCCAACCCTGCTCCTCTGAAAGTCATATATATATATATATATATACACACACACACACACACACACACACACACACACACACATATATATATGAGGCTTCCCTGGTGGCTCAGATGGTAAAGAATCTGCCTGAAATGTGGGAGATCCGGATTCAATCCCTAGGTCAGGAAGATCCCCTGCAGAAGGGAATGACAACCCACTGCAGTATTCTTGTCTGGAGAATCCCATGGACAGAGGAGCCTGGTGGGCTACAGTCCATGGGGTTGCAAAGAGTTGGACAACTGAGTGACTAACACACACACACATATATATATAAGTACTATCTGGGCTCTCTTCACAACTCTTCTGTAAAACCTAAAACTAGTTCAAAATAGATCATTTGTTAACAATATATAAATCATGTTGATATAATCCACATACATGAAAGCTCCTTGAAGGTTCTCAATAACCTTTAAAAATCCAAAGACGTCCTAAGACCAGAATGTTACTGCTACTGTATCACATGCTCTTCTCTCCAGCTTTGAGAACTTTGAGCTTAATAGGAATTTTTTCCCCATCTCCCCAACCCTGCTCCTCTGAAAGTCAAACTCTTCCCAGTACTTTAGGTTTAGCAGGAATGCTCTCTCTTTTGTTGAATGTTTTAATAATTCCCCCTAGGTCTGTCTCTGAGTCCCAGAAGACCCCCCTCCATGTCACCCAGTGACCTGCCCTGTTTTGCCTGCACTAGTTTTTGTGGGTTTCTGTATTTTGAAGCCAAATGATCCCTAAAGAACCATACTTTGGGACTTTCCTGGCAGTCTGGTAGCTAAGACTCCTTGCTCTCAATGCAGGGACATGGAGATCCCATGTGCCACAACTAAGAATTTTCATGGCACAACTACAAGATTCCACATACTGCAACTAACACCTAGAAGAGCCAAATAAATAAAAATGTTTTTGTTTAGAAAAAGAACCATACTTTCTCTTCCAGAGGTGGAGGTGAGAATGATGGGCCATGCCTCTCCCCCTCACCTGAATGAGTGCATCCCGGGACCCAGTGACAATCAGATTGTTTTCAGGACCAAAAATGGCTGTCTCTACCACATCTTCATGTTCAAGGTCAGTGGCCATGAATCGATGGAACCCCTGTGCATCTGCCAAAAATATCCTCACGGACCTTCCAAAACCTGAAACAGCAGAGACCAAGATTATACTTTTCCCTCCTTGAGGAGTTTGAGAGTAATTAAATTCAATCAATAAAGATTTTTTTGAGCACCTATTATATGCAGGTGGAAAGAATACAGTGGTGAACAAGATAGACCAGGCCTCTATCCTCATAGAGCCCACAGTTGGGGAAGGGTGAGCACAACAGTGATCAATAACCTCACAGAAAACAGTAAAGTTATTTATTATCACAAGGCTATGAGTTTTCAGAGAGCTGGTTCTGCCTGTTTGGGTTGCTTGTGGTCTCCCAGAACAAAGCTGGTCACATGGTAAATACATTTTGAAGATGGAAGGAGAGGTGGGAGGGCAGGAGGAAGAAGGAAAATAAAATGATTACAGCTTGTGTTAAAGGCAATGAAGTCAGGGGCTGGATGCCATGAGAAAAACAGGACTTAGAGACACATATAGCAGAGAAGGCAACGTGAAGATGGAGGCAGAGACTGGAGAGATGTGGCCATAAGCCAAGGAATCCTGGCAGAAGCTGGAAGAGGCAAAAAACAAACAAGTGAAGAAAAAACAACAACATTAAAAAAAAAAAGTCTACTTCTCAGAAGACTTTGGAGGGTGCCAGTCCTACCAATGCCTTGATTTTGGACTTCCTGACTCTAGAACCATGAATGAAGATATTCTTGTTGTTTTAAGCCACCATGTTTGTGTGGTAATTTGTTGTAGGACATCAGCATTGCTTTTAGAGAGATGAAGAGGTGGCAGGCACTGGAAGGGTAGGAATAGCATGAGACACCTGGAAGGAAGGAGAAGCCTGCTGTGTTTGAGAGAAGCAGGGAAGCCAGTGTGGCTGGAGCAGAAGGAAGAGGAGGTGAAGGAGAGGAAGGAGGGGGCAGATTTAGCAAAACAGCAACACGAACCTCCTTAGTGGTCCAGTGGTTAAGAATCTGCCTTTCAGTAGTGCTGATGAACCTATTTGCAGGGCAGCAATGGAGATGCAGACATAGAGAACAGATTTACGGACACGAGTTGCGGGGGTGGGGGGTGAGAGAAAGGATAGGGTAGGACGAAAGGAGAGAAGAGCAGGGACACATATACGCTATCGTAGGTAAAATAAATAGCCAGTGGGATAGCTATGTGACTTGGGGAACTCAAACCGAGGCTCTGTGACAATCTGGAGGGGTAGGCCCCCATTAAAATCATGCTGATTTCATGTTGGGTTTGGGGGTCTATTGCATTAAATAAGATACATTAATAACACAAATGCCACTTATTTCTCTTTACCTTGTTAAATGGGGTCACGAGAACATACACAATACAAATGTGGTTCACATTTGTAGTTTTCATTACTGGACAGCGCTGGTCTAAAGTTTCATTACTGGACAGCGCTGGTCTAAAGTTTCTTGACCCCTGCAAATGGCTTTGTAAAAATCAGACTGAAGGATTTCCCTGATAGTCCAGTGGCTAAGACTCCATGCTCCCTATGCAGGGGCCTGGGTTCTATCCCTGATCAGGGAACTAGATCCCACATGCTGCAATTAACAGTTCACAGGCTGCAACTAATGATCCCACATGTGACAATGATCAAAGGTACCGCCTGTTACAACTAAGACACAGTGCAGCCAAATAAATAAATTGATTAACTTTAAAAAAATTGGACTGGGACTTCCCTGATTGTCCAGTGGTTGGGAATCCACCTTGCAATGCAGGGGACAAGGGTTCAATCCTTGGTTGGGAAACTAAGATCCCACATGACACAGAGCAGCTAAGCCCATGCACCACAACTAGAGAGTCCATGACAGTATTAAAAGATCTCACATGATGGAAGGAAGATCCCACATGCTGCAATTAAGACCTGATACAGCCAAATAAAAAAAATAAAAATGAATATTAAAAAAAAATTAGACTGATCTAAGGTGGCTCAGACAGTAAAGAACCTGCCTGCCATGTGGGAAACCCGGGTTTGATCTGGGTTGGGAAGATGCCCTGGAGAAGGGAACGGCTACCCACTCCAGTATTCTTGCTGGAGAATTCCATGGACAGAGGAGCCTGGTGGGCTACAGTTCCTGAGTTGCAAAGAGTCAGACAGACTGAGTGAATACACTTTCACTTTCAAGGACAGTGAAAGTGATCTATATGATGCTACAATGATGGATATACATCATTACCCATTTGTCCAAACCCACAGAATATACAACACCAAGAGTGAACCATAATGTGAGCCATGGACTTTGAATGAGGACGCTGTGTCAGTGTAGTTTCATCAGTTGCAACAAACGCACTGCTCTGGTGGGTGATGTTGAAAATGGGAGAGGCTATGTGTGGGTGGGAGCAAGCAGGTACCTGGAACTCTCTGTGCCTTATGCTCAGTTTGGCTGTGAACCTAAAACTACTCTAAATTTTTTTTTCTTTAAAAATAAAATCAAGATATGGAGCACCTGTTTATCACCTCTACCAGGAAGCCTTCTCTGACTGCTTCAGACTAAGTCATATGTTCCTATAACCCCTGATTCTTGTCTGCACATGGCACTAACCAGTCTTCCTTGTGGCTACCTAATCACTCATATCTCTCGCTAGCCTGGAAGCTCTTAAAATCAGGGGTTGTGTGGGCTGAGTGTACTCTATCTTCTCACCCCATGCCTCTCTATCCCTGTAACTCTCAGGCAGGAATAACCACTCTCATTTCAGAGATAATAGAACAGAAATCCAGAAAGTTTCAGAGATTTATCCAAAACAAGGGTTGACAAACTACAACCCATGGGCAAGGATTGGCTGGTCATCTATTTTTATATGTGAGCTAGTAGTTTTTAAGTTTTTTCCATCCTTGAAAAAACTAAAATAGGATTACTATTTCATAACACATGACAATGGTATAAAATTCAAATTTCAGCATTCATGAAAGTATTTGTTTTTTAACTTTTTGGCCACACTGCATAGCATATGGGATCTTAATTCCCTGACCAGGGATTGAACTACTGCCCCCTACATTAGAAATGTGGAGTCTTAACCACTGGACCTCCTGGGAAGTCTCTCAGCATCCATGCAAATTTTATTGGCACACAGCCATACTCACTTGAAATATCATCCATGATGGCTTTCACATTACAAGGACGGGTTGGATAGTTATGACAGAGACCAGCAATGATGTTTACTATGAGGCCCTGTGCAGAAAGAGTCTGCCAACCCGCTTCCCTGTTTCCCCAGGCCCCTCTCCACTTCCAACCAAATCCGGGGTTGCTGCCTCATGACTCCAAATGAGAGTTAAATGCTACCTGCAGCGAGAAGAGACTCATCTTCAGAGACCACCAGGAACCCCACAGCTTCCGGAAGCTTTTCCAGCAGGCTGTCTCCTTCGGAGGAAACCTGTGCAGAATCAAGGATGCCCATCAAGCATTTCCACCAGGTTAAGGGTTTAGGGTCAAGGGCTTGCGTGTGACGCAAGGCTCTGCTGCTCACCAGCTCTGTGATCCTAAGTAAATTCCTTCAGCCGCAGGCTGCCTCAGTTTCCCCATCTGTTAAGTGGGCAATGATCCCAGGACTGCCTCACGGGGCTATCATGGGGTAAGAAGTGCATGGGATGGAGCCTTCTGTCTCATAATCAACCCTCCCATAGTGGTAGCTATTATTATTACTGTTGATGTTATTGTTGTAACCAACTCAGGGCCCCAGCGACTATCACAGCACTCTAGTTTTCTGCCCCAAGAAGAGCTCAGAGATCATAAATAAGATCGAAAGATAGATTGCAGCTGGAAGAGGGCAGTACCGTTCTCCCCATTCCCGAGTTGCAGAGATGAACTGATTTTGTTCAGTTCTTAGAGGAAGGTTTGGGTTTATTTTTGGTTGTTTTTGCTTTTGTTTTTGTCTGAAGCAGGGGCAAGAGGAAGTTAATTTCTGCAATGGTTGTTGATGAAGTTCAATTTTTATTTGAAGGCAGGACAAGAAAAAATTAAACATAAAATTCTCTCCGTGTGTTAGTTTGGGCCTTCTCCCTCCCTAAGGGCAGTGTGTGTCTGCCTGACACAGTAGCCAGCTCTCCTCAAAGATGGGAGTGCCTGCTCAACCACAAAGATCAATTTTTCTTTCTTCTTCTTTTTCTTTTTACAATTTATGCTTTGATTTTGAGGGAAATGGAGACAGTAAGATGAGTAATTCTTCTCCATAGATATTTCACCGTGAAAGAGAGTCTTTTTAAGGTTCTCGTTGATTATCTATCTTATATATAATAGTGTATATATGTCAATCCCAATCTCCCATCAGTTTTATATTAGTTTCTAGTAACACACAGTGCAGCAAAGTGAATCAGCTATACATATACATATAGGGCTTCCCCGTGGCTCAGCAGTAAAGAATCTGCCTACAATGAAGGAGCCTCAGGAGACACAGGTTCGATCCCTGGGCTGGGAAGATCCCCTGGAGGAGGGCATGGCAACCCACTCCAGTACTCTTGAAAGGAGAATCCCATGGACAGAGGATCCTGGAGGGCTACAGTCCAAAGAGTCGCACAGAGTCGGACACGACTAAATCGACTTAGCACACACGCACACATATATACCCTCTTTTTTAGATGTCCTTCCCATTTCGGTCACCACAGAACATTGAGCAGAGTTCCCTGTATTATACAGTGGGCTCCTGCCAGTATCTATTTTATACATGTATGTGTGCTCAGTCGCCCAGTCATGTCCAACTCTTTGTAACCCTATGGACTGTGGCCCGCCAGGCTCCTCTGTCCATGGGATTTCCCAGGCAAGAATACTGGAGTGGGGTGCCATGTCCTTCTCTAGGGGATCTTCACAACCCAGGGATCAAACCCACATCTCCTGCATCTCCTACATTGGCAGACAGGTTCTATACTGCTAGCACCACCTGGGAAGCCCCTCTAAAAGGGGAGTAGAACGTAAATAATATTTAACCTTAGAAAGAAGATGCTTCCTTTGAGCCTCTAGTGGAGGGGTCTGAATCAATTTCATCTGTACTTCGAGTGGGCCTGGACTTGACTGCATTTTTAGTTTAAGTTGATTTTACCACTGTCTTCAAATGTTTTGAAAGTAGGATCAAGACTTTCTCCCTAGCAGGGCTAGGATCTGAACACTAGTGAGATTCTAGAGACCCCTAGTTCTTACAACCCAGTCACCATCCTTCTAAATAGCAGAATTGATCTCTCTTCATCCTGACCACCAGCTTTTCGGGGGTGCTGGGGATTGTCGTCCAGTCATGCCAACAGTTTTCTGCCCCGATATACATGTTTCTATGGATCTAGTTTGAGTTCTGCCAGAAAAAGACACTGAGGGTAGTATTTGAGTGCGACTAGTTTATTTGGTGGAGAAGGCAATGGCACCCCACTCCAGTACTCTTGCCTGGAAAATCCCATGGCGGAGGAGCCTGGTGGGCTACAGTCCATGGGGTCGCTAAGAGTCGGATGACTGAGAGACTTCACTTTTACTTTTCCCTTTTATGCACTGGAGGAGGAAATGGCAACCCACTCCAGCATTCTTGCCTGGAGAATCCCAGGGACGGCGGAGCCCGGTGGGCTGCCGTCTATGGGGTCGCACAGAGTCGGACGCGACTGAAGCGACTTAGCAGCAGCAGCAGCAGCAGCAGTTTATTTGGGAGTTGATCCTAGGAAACACTGGTACAGAGTGGGGAATTGAGACAAGGAAGGAAAGGCAGCCAATCAGGGTGGCTCAACAAGCAGTTACCAATGCAGGCAAATGTGCGTGAGTCCTGCTGGGAATGGCCCGAGAGGCAGAGTAGGGCATGAATCAGAGTTGCCCCCATTGAGGGATCAAGAGCTGGGTGAGGTTCTACCCACCACCTCCATTTCAGCTTGGGTAGAGGCTGCTCCCAGGAGCAGGAGCGTCAACACAGAGACCAAGTGTGTGGGTGTGGGGAGAGAGGGGCAGGAAAGAAAAAAAGACTCAACTAGGTACAGGGTCACAGATGTGCAACTGTAATATAAGTGCCTGACATCAGGCTTTTTGGTTGCTGAGGCATCCATTTCCAAAGACATCCGTCTTGAATAAACAAGTTGGCAGCTGCTAGAAAAACCACTAGATAAGGAACCAGACTGCCCACCCATGAAGGGTCCTCTTTCAGAAAACTCTGGTAACCTAGATAACTGACCACTTAGGTGACACTGCCTTCCCCTTCCTACATCCTAACTCCTCCTGTATGTTTTAAATTTTCCAATAAAGATTGGATCCACAAAAGGCTTGGCACCCCATCCTCAAAATTGTGTGGGCTTCAGGCATGCTATCTACCTTCCTCAAAGTTCTCTGATTGTTTTTAGCTGAAGTGCGTCCCATGATCATAAAAAAAAAAAAGAGCCACAAGAGCCGCCCTGTCATAAATAGGGGCTCCATGGGAGAAATGTGTTAGAGCCCCCTATGAGTGATGTGTGCCCAGGCAAGCACCATAGGCATTCCTAACGAAGGTCATTACCATCAGTAGCCTGGTGACCGACAGAATAGCCTTCTGAATTGAGGGGATTGGAATGAGACATCAAAGATGAGTTACATAAGGAGAAATCTGAACTTAACTAGCACCATATTTTCAGTTTACTCCAGTGTTAGCCTAGTGGCCCCACCCTACCCCGGCCAATTGGAAGCCTGAAGCGGTGCCCATCTGTTCATCCCTTTTAGTGCCCTGGATGTAGTTTCCATGTTTGCCCCCATTTTACAGATGAGGAAACTGAAGCTCAAAGAAGGGCTGAGTAGCCCAAGAATACAACTAGGTAAAAGTAGAACTGGGATTTTCTTTTTTTTGCTTTTTTTGGTTTGTCTTTGTTTGCTTATTGAAGTATAGTTGATTTACAACATTGTGTTAATTTCTGGTATATGACAAAGTGATTCAATATATATACTCTTTTCCATTGTAGTTTATTACAGGTCACTGAATATAATTTCCTATGCTATACAGCAGGATCTTGTTGTTTATCTATTTTATATATAGTAGCTTGTATCTGTTAATTTCAAACTCTTAATTTATCCCTACCCCCATCCTCTTTCCCCTTTGGTAACCATAAGTTTGTTCTGTCTGTGAGTTTCTGTTTTTTAAATCAGTTCATTGTATCATATTTTAGATTCCACATATAAATGATATCATATGGTTTTGTCTTTCTCTTTTTGGCTCACTTCACTTAATGAGATACTCTCCAGGTCCATCCATGCTGCAAATGGCATTATTCCATTCTTTTTTATGGCTGAATAGTATTTCATTATGTACATCTTCTTTATCCGTTTGTCTGTCTGAAGGACATTTAGGTTGCTTCCATGTCTTGACTATTATAAATAATGCTGCAATGAATATTGGGGTTCATGTATCTTTCTGAATTGGAGTTTTCTCTGGATTTATGCCCAGGAATGGGATTGCTGGATCATATGGCAACTCTAGTTTTAGTTTTTTAAGGAACCTCCATACTGTTTTCCATAGTGGCTGCACCAATTTACATTTAGGACTGGGATTTTCAAACTCAGTGGGTCTGACCCTAGAGTTCATGTTCCTTGCTAGGCTGCAGGATATTAATGAAAACAATCAGTGATTGAAGGAGTAATGGGAAGCAACCAAGAGATCTGATGAAAGGACTGGGGTTATATTCCTTCATGTTTGGTGCTTTGATTGCTCACGGAGGCTATGAGGCATGCGGTCCAGAAATCTGGAGTTTGGGGTGATTCTTTTTTTAAACATTTTATTTTGCATTGGAGTATAGCCAATATACTATACTGAGGCTGAAGTTGAAGCTTCAGTATTTTGGTCACCTGATACGAACAGCTGACCCATTGGAAAAGTCCCTGATGGTGGAAAAGATGGAGGGGAGAAGAAGGCATCAGAGGGTGAGATGGCAGTACAGCATCGCCAATGCAATGGACATGAACTTGGGCAAACTTCGGGAGATGGTAAGGGACAGGGAGGCCTGGTGTGCTGCAGTCAGTGGAGTAGCAAAGAGTCAGATACAACTGGTCAACTGAACAAGAACAACAACAACATAGCCAATTAACAATGTTGTGATAGTTTCAGGTGGACAACAAAGGGACTCAGCCATTCTCCCCGAAACTTCCCTCCCATCCAGGCTGCTATACAACATTGAGCGGAGTTTCCTGTGCTATGAAGTAGGTCCTTGTTGGTTATGGGATGATTCTTCAGTGGCCATATTTCTCCCTTCCTGAAACTCTCACCTCCTCAATAGGACACGCAAAACCCTCTGTGATCTATTTCCACTCCACTTCTCTTTTCTCTATATTACCAAGTGTGTTCCTAGCGCCTCACCATGCAATCCCCGATTCCCTCCATCTTTGCTTATTCATCTTAGTAATCCTTTCTTCTGAGGCTGCCTCCCTGGAGAGGAACCTTCCAAGACTGCCTCTATCAGAAGCATTTGTTCCTTTACCCAAGCAAGAACATGCTATTTCTACCTCTACTGAAAACAGACTCTGTTCCTCTTAGTATGACTGTAAGTCATTGGAGAGCCTGGCTCCCTCCCTAGACTGGGTTCCTCCCTAGACTGAGGGTGTGGTTAGACTCTAGTGCATGGTGTGGTGCCCTTGTTCCTCCACCTGCAACTCTGATATAACTCAATCTTGGTGCTCCGTCCATATCCCCTCAATGTACTCCTCTATTCCTGAAGGGTGCTCACTGCACTCCTGCAACTCTGCGCTGGGAGGTTGTTCTTTCTGACCTCATTCCCTCATACACTTGTCCCTGTGTTAATGCTCCTGGGAGCAGCCCTCACCTAACCATTGATGGAGCTGGTAGATAGAAACCCAAGTCCTATCCGCTCATCGGGGACAGTTCTGATACATGTTCTATACTTTCTCCCAGAGCATCCGCAGAAAGACTGAGCATCAACAATTGCACATTGACCAGCCCCCAGGAGACACCAAGAGCTGTTTCCTGGACTGTGCTGAATTGCAAACCCCTAGAATGAAGAAGCCAAGTGTTATTCATTAAAAGATCAAAAGTGATGAAATAATGCCCTCTGCAGCACATGGATGGACCTATATGACATCCCTTATATGTGGAATCTAAAAAGAAATGATACAAATGAACTTATTTACAAAACAGAAACAGACTCACAGATTTAGAAAAGGAATTTATGATTGTGGGGAGGATATAGGGAAGTGATAGTTAGGGAATTTAAGACTAACATGTACATACTGCTATATTTAAATGGATAACCAACAAGGACCTACTGTATAGCCCAGGGAACTCTGCTCAATGTTATGTAGCAGCCTGGATGGGAGGGGATTTGGAGGAGAATGGATACACACATATGTATGATTGAGTCTCTTTGCTGTCCACCTGAAACTATCACAACATTGTTAATCAGGTATACTCTTAATATGAAATAAAAGGTTAAAAAAAAAGATCAAAGGTGAGATGATTTCTCCCAACTTCTAGGACATCTGAGCACTTTGGAGCTGAATTAAGGTTGACTCAGTCAACATTAGTTGCTTACCAAGGAGATGCAGCCTGTGCTGGACCCGGTAACCATCCTCGCTTGTTTCTGGACTGCGACCCCACAGGCAAGTGTATCTTCTTTGATGCTGGACAAATGTTGCTTCCTGTGCAGTGTTCCCGTGCCTGAGCTCCACAGGCTGATCATGCCACCCTGGGACACAGTCAGCAGTGTGGCCTGGGAAGCCAGCACTGCCATGCATACCCAGGGGTCAGAGGCATCCCCCAGGATATGGAAAATCAGCTCTGCAGTTTCCAGATTCCAAGCACTAATCTAACAGAATGATGAAAAGACAGAGCCATGTCAGAGGGAGACCTAGACTGCAAGTTTGCCAGAGTCAAATGCAAGACCTGTTCTTTTTTCTTTTTGGTCATTGCAGTTAAAATCTTTTTATCTTTACACAAATTTTAATAGTTCCTTTCCATTTTTTGTTTTTGTTCAGTCACTCAGACGTGTCCGACTCTTTGCAACCCCATGGACTGCAGCACGCCAGGCTTCCCTGTCCTTGACAATCTCCCGGAGTTTGCTCAAACTCATGTCCATTGAATTGGTGATGCCATCCATTTATAGTTATTACAAAATATTGACTATATTAAAACCTGCTCTCTTTTAGAGTTTATGCATTTTATTGTCAACACTCCATCGGTTTAAAGAAAAAGGAGGGAAGGACTTCCCTGGTGGTACAGTGGATAAGAATCCACCTGCCGATGCAAGGAACATGGGTCCTATCCCACTAAGCCCGCGTGCCACAACTACTGAGCCCATATGTTGAAATAACTAAAGCCCGTGCACCTAGAGCCTGTGCTCTGCAACAAGAGAAGCCACTGCAATGAGAAGCCCATGCACCGCAACAAAGAGTAGCCCCTGCTCACCACAGCTACAGAAGGCCTGAGCACAGCAGTGAAGATCTAGTGTAACCAAAACTAAATAAATAAATTTAAAAAGAAGTAACCGGCAAAGTTTTTTAAATTTAATTAAAAAGAGAAAAGGAGTGGGGAAGTGGAAGGGATCCTGGAATGGATTCTGGAACGGCAAAAGAACATGCGTGGAAAAACTGATAAACTCCAAGTGAGGTGTGGAGTTGAATTGATGGTAACTGTCAGTATTAACATTTAGTTTTGATAAATGTAAGATGTTACTTGTTATGTAAGATGTTGGCATTGGAGAAAGCTGGAACAAGGCCATACAGGAACCCTCTCTACTATCTCTGTAGTTTTTCCACAAATCTAAAACTGCTGGGAGTTCCCTGGTGGCCCAGCAGTTAAGAATCCACCTTTCAATGCAGGGGACACAGGTTTGATCCCTGGTCAGGGAACTAAGATCCCACATGCCATGGGTCAACAAAGCCTATATGTCTCAACTAGAGAGCCCACACACTCTGGAACCCAGGCATCACAGCTAAAGAGAGGCCCACAAGCCACAACAAAAGACCCTGCAAGTTGCAGCTAAGACCCAACACAACCAAAAATAAATAAATATATATATTTTTAGGAAAAAAATGGTATTACTTCTCAAATACATGTTTTTAAAAATAAATAAATAAAATTTCTCTAAAATACAGTTTTAAAAAACAGGAAAACAGCCATGCCATATGCATATATGTTCATTCCAAGTAATTACTGATTAATAATTAGAGAAGTTTCGTCCTTAACCTTACCCCCCAAAGTATCTTTTCATCAAAAGTAATCATTTAAATAATTCTATTAATTCTGCTTGTGGGATTTACAGTAAAGGACTAAGAAAAGATACACAGAATGATATATACATATGTATATATGTATAAAAGGAAAGTTACCTCAGCTATCTGAATATGCAAAGAACTGGAAGCAACCTATATGTCCAGTATTAAGGGATTAGTTAAATAAACTACAGTAGAGCCATGCAATGGGATCTTATGAAATCACTAAACATGCTGATTTTGAAGAATTTTTAAGGTTGTGGGCAAAGATCACTTTATAAAACTGTGTATATGGTTTTATCCCCATTTTGTTTCATACACACATGCACATATATACACACATGCGCACCGCAAAAAGCAAAATTATGATAATGGTTAGGTTTGCAGTTATTTATTATATATTATTTCTTTACTGTATTTTCCCAACTTTTGCTGATAACATAGCTGATTTCTGTAATCAGTTTTGAAAACAACCCACACCTCTGTAATAGTTAAGCCTACACTGTCCAATAAAAATACAATGTAAGCCACACATGATTTTAAATGTTTTATAAGCCACATTTAAAAAGGTAAAAAGAAACAAGAGATATCAATTTCAATGATATACTTTTTTAACCCAATATATTCAAATGTCATTTCAACATATAATCAATACAAAATTATTACTGAAATATTTTACATTATATTTTATGATACTGAGTCTTTGAAATACAGTGTGTGTTTTATGCTCACTGTGCCTGTATGCTCAGACGCTCGGTCACGTCTGCCTCTGCAACCCGATGGACTGTAGCCCGCCAGGCTTCTCTGTCCATGGCATCCTCGCAGCAAGAATACTGGAATGAGGTGTCAATTCCTCCTCCAGGGTATCTTCCTGACATCTCCTTGCATTGGCAGGGGGATTCTTTACCACTAGCGCCACCTGGGGAGCCCTTTGTATACCGTTCAGTTCAGTCGCTCAGTCATGTCCAACTCTTTGTGACCCCGTGAACCGCAGCACTCCAGGCCTCCCTGTCCATCGCCAACTCCCAGAGTTTACTCAAACTCATGTCCATTGAGTCAGTGATGCCGTCCAACCATCTCATCCTCTGTTGTCCCCTTTTCCTCCTGCCTTCAATCTTTCCCAGCATCAGGGTCTTTTCCAAGGAGTCAGTTCTTCGCATCAGGTGGCCAAAGTATTGGAGTTTCAGCTTCAGCATCAGTCCTTCCAATGAATATTCAGGACTGATTTCCTTGAGGATGGACTGGCTGGATCTCCTAGCAGTTGAAGGGACTCTCAAGAGCCTTCTCCAACACCACAGTTCAAAGGCATCAATTCTTTGGCACTCAGCTTTCTTTATAGGCCAGCTCTCACATCCATACACGACCACTGGAAAAACTGTAGCCTTGACTAGACAGACCTTTGTTGGCAAAGTAATGTCTCTGCTTTTTAATATGCTGTCTAGGTTGATCATAACTTTCCTTCCAAGGAGTAAGTGTCTTTTAATTTCACGGCTGCAGTCACCATCTGCAGTGATTTTGGAGCCCCCAAAAATAAAGTCTCTCACTATTTCCACTGTTTCCCCATCTATTTGCTATGACGTGATGGGACCAGATGCCTTGATCTTAGTTTTCTGAATGTTGAGTTTTAAGCCAATATTTTCACTGTCCTCTTTCACCTTCATCAAGAGGTTCTTTAGTTCTTCTTCGCTTTCTGCCATAAGGGTGGTGTCATCTGCATATCTGAGGTTATTGACATTTCTCCCGACAATCTTGATTCCAGCTTTTGCTTCATCCAGCCCAGCGTTTCTCATGATGTACTCTGCATATAAGTTAAATAAGCAGGGTGACAATATACAGCCTTGACGTACTCCTTTTCCTATTTGGAACCAGTCTGTTGTTCCATGTCCAGTTCTAACTGTTGCTTCCTGACCTGCATACAGGTTTCTCAAGAGGCAGGTCAAATGGTCTGGTATTCCTATCTCTTTCAGAATTTTCCAGTTTATTGTGATCCACACAGTCAAAGGCTTTGGCATAGTCAATAAAGCAGAAATAGATGTTTTTTCTGGAACTCTCTTGCTTTTTCGATGACCCAGTGGATATTGGCAATTTGATCTCTGGTTCCTCTGCCTTTTCTAAAACCAGCTTGAACATCTGGAAGTTCACGGTTCACGTATTGCTGAAGCCTGGCTTGGAGAATTTTGAGCATTACTTTACTAGCATGTGAGATGAGTGCAATTGTGCAGTAGTTTGAGCATTCTTTGGCATTGCCTTTCTTTGGGATTGGAACGAAAACTGACCTTTTCCAGTCCTGTGGCCACTGCTGAGTTTTCCAAATTTGCTGGCATATCGAGTGCAGCACTTTCACAGCATCATCTTTCAGGATTTGAAATAGCTCAACTGGAATTCCATCATCTCCACTAGCTTTGTTCATAGTGATGCTTTCTAAGACCCACTTGACTTCACATTCCAGGATGTCTGGCTCTAGGTGAGTGATCACACCATTGTGATTATCTGGGTCGTGAAGATCTTTTTTGTACAGTTCTTCTGTGTATTCTTGCCACCTCTTCTTAATATCTTCTGCTTCTGTTAGGTCCATACCATTTCTGTCCTTTATCGAGCCTATCTTTGCATGAAATGTTCCTTTGGTATCTCTAATTTTCTTGAAGAGATCTCTAGTCTTTCCCAATCTGTTGTTTTCCTCTATTTCTTTGCATTGATCACTGAGGAAGGCTTTCTTATCTCTCCTTGCTATTCTTTGGAACTCTGCATTCAGATGGGAATATCTTTCCTTTTCTCCTTTGCTTTTCACCTCTCTTCTCTTCCCAGCCATCTGTAAGGCCTCCTCAGACAGCCATTTTGCTTTTTTGCATTTCTTTTCCATCGGGATTGTCTTGATCCCTGTCTCCTGTGCAATGTCACGAACCTCTGTCCATAGTTCATCAGGCACTCTGTCTATCAGATCTAGTCCCTTAAATCTATTTGTCACTTCTACTGTATACTCATAAGGGGTCTGGTCTAGGTCATACCTGAATGGACTAGTGGTTTTCCCTACTTTCTTCAATTTTAGGAATCAGTGAACTAAAATGGAGTGGAATGAGTGAATTTAACTCAGATGACCATTACATTTACTACTGTGGGCAAGAATCCCTTAGAAGAAATGGAGTAGCCATCATAGTCAACAAGAGTCTGAAATGCAGTACTTGGATGCAATCTCAAAAATGACAGAATGAGCTCTGTTCATTTCCAAGGCAAACCATTCAACATAATAGTAATCCAAGTCTATGCCCCGACCAGTAATGATGAAGAAGCTGAAGTTGAACGGTTCTTTGAAGACCTACAAGACCTTCTAGAACTAAAACCCAAAAAAGATGTCATTTTCATTATAGGGGACTGGAATGCGAAAGTAGGAAGTCAAGAAATACCTGGAGTAACAGGCAAATTTGGCCTTGGAGTACAGAATGAAGCAGGGCAAAGGCTAATCAAGTTTTGCCAAGAGAACGCACTGGTCATAGCAAACACCTTCTTCCAAGAACACAAGAGAAGGCTCTACACATGGACATCGCCAGATGATCAATACTGAAATCAGATTGATTATATTCTTTGCAGCCAAAGATGGAGAAGCTCTAAACAGTCATCAAAAACAAGAACGGTAGCTGACTGTGGCACAGACCACAAACTCCTTATTGGCAAATTCAGACTTAAATTGAAGAAAGTAGGGAAAACCACTAGACCATTCAGGTATGACCTAAATCTAATCCCTTATGATTATACAGTGGAACTGACAAACAGATTTAAGCGACTAGATCTGAGAGACAGAGTGCCTGAAGAATAATGGATGGAGGTTCATGACATTGTATAGGAGGCAGTGACCAAGACCATCCCCAAGGAAAAGAAATTCAAAAAGGCAAAATGGTTGTCTGAGGAAGCCTTTGTGTGCACCACATCTCAATTTGGAATACCCACATTTCAAGTGCTCGATAGCAACATATAGCTTGTTGTCACCATATTGGACAGCATAGCTTACAAGCTACAAATATTACTTAATGTTAACAAGTACCAATTACTTTTATTACTTTATTGTAGAACAATTAATAGCTATTAATTATTTAGTGCTTACTATGTACCAACAAACTGTGGAAAATTCTTAAAGAAATGGGAATACCAGATCACCTGACCTGCCTCCTGAGAAATCTGTATGCAGGTCAAGAAGTGATAATTAGAACTGAACATAAATAACATAACATATCAAAGTTTGCAGGATGTAGGTAAAGCAGTACTCAGAGGGAAATTAATAGCTCTAAAAATGACTGTATTAAATACTATGAAAGGTCTCAAATCTTAAGGTCAGAAAGAACTACCAAGGTTATCTAATCTTCGAAACTCTTAAGTTTTGAAGTCCCCTGTGGCTCCCTCTCAAGTGGTCATGTACTTCTGTCTCATTTCAGGGAACACCTCCTTATAAACACAATATGTTATCTCTGAATGCTCTGGTCTCAGCCTTCCTTTGCAAACAGGGCAGATATTTGTTACCTTTGAGCCTGAAGCTGAATACACAACCTTCTTTGCTTCATCCACATGAAGGCTCCAGGTCTGAGATTCAATGGGATCTTTTGAACCTGCATCCCGAATGGTGAATTTCTCCTGGCCAGAGAGTAAGTCCCAGAAGCACAAGGTGTGGTCTTTCGAGGCAGAGATGGCAAGTGTCCCTTGGGCAAACACTTCCACACACCTCACCTCTCCTGCAACAGACCAGGGTGGAGGAGAGTATATTAGCTGGGAACATTTCGACCTTCCAGCTACCAAAACATCTATGGGCTTGGAAATCCCTGGTTTACCAAAGAAGAGACGTATAGATTAGAACACGTTTGAGTTACAAATAATGGAATGTGGGGACTTTTCTGGTGGTCCAGAGGTTAAGGGTCTGCCTGCCAACGCAGGGGACACAGGTTCAATCCCTGGTCCAGGAGGATTCCACATGTTGCGGAGCAACTAAGCCTGTGAGTCACAACTACCGAGGCCTCACTCTAGAGTCTGTGAGCTGCAGCTACTGAGTCCTGGCACCATAACTACCTTCAGGCCCGTGCTCTGCCATAAAAGTAGTCCCCACTCACCGCAACGAGAGAAAAAGCCCGTGCAGTGATGAAGACCCAATACAGCCAAAAATAAATAAATACATAAATGAATGCATCAAAAACCATAATGGAATGTGGCAAAGCTAAACTGAATGAAACAACTGGTTAGGATTAAATCATTTGCCCAACTGTTGAATCTCTAATAAACAGATCATTGAAATGTATAAAAGTTCATCATCTAGGGAGTATTTAAAGTTAATAAACTAACAAAAAAACCAAAGTGAGATTATAGACAATTTCATATTCGTGGAGAGATATTTTTCTAGGAAAAATATGAAATTTGGAAGATATAAAGGGGAAAAATTGACCAATTGGATTGCATAAAAATGTAAAATTTCAGAAGGATAAACATGAAAGATATCACACACTGGGAGAAAATATTTGCAGTCTATAACAGATAAGTGAAGACTCTCCCTGATAAACAAATAGTTCTTACAAATAAGCAAGAAAAATGCAAATAACCTACTCACAAACTGGACAAAGAATATAAACAAGAAACTTACAGAAACAGTACAAGTGGACAATAAGCATTTGAAAATGATACTCAACCTTACTAGTAATCGCGAAGGTCTATCATGAAATACCAATACTATTATTATCCATTGTATCGGCAAAAATTTGATGAATTGCTTGCTGGAGCGCTGGCAGAGATACAAGAAATCAGTTATTCTTATACCCCACTAGTGAGAGTGTAAGTTGATAAAAACTTGCAAAGATGTAGCTTGGTGACTTTTTTGAAGTTAAAATGTGCAACCTCTTGGTTTTGATAATATACTATAGTTGTAATAAGGCGTTGTTAGTTTGGGAAGGTGTATAAAAGGTACATGGGAACTCTTTGTACTATTTCAACAACTTTCTGAGTCTATAGATTTTTTTAGTATAAGAAGTTAAGAAAAAGAGGGAAAACATGAAAAATGTGCATAAGATTTGACTAAGAAATCCCATTTCTAGAAATGGTGTCTTACAGAAGTAATAGCATAAGTGTGTGAAGATGGATAAGGATTTTAATTGCAATACTGTCTAAGTAAAACAAACAAGCAAACAAAAAAACTGGGACTTTCCTGGTGGCCCAGTGGCTAAGACTCCGATCTCCGAAAACTGGGGGCTCGGGTTCAATCAATCCCTGGTCAGAGAATTAGACCCCACATGATAAAAATCCCACCCAGTGCAGTCAAATAAATACATGTATATTTTTAATGTTCAAAATGGGTGGAGGGGGTACCCTGAGGGCACAGAAGCCATTCTAATCTTTATTAAAGAAAACACCCAAAGGGGGAAACACGTGCAGTCACACACACTGAAGTCGATCGGGTTCTGGAGTCTCTCAGGTGTGGGGGGATTTAAGGGGCTGATCCAGCCCCCAAACTTCAGGGTCCTGGTTAAACTGTCTCCAAAAAAGAACCTCGTTGTCAAGTTTTTTTCTTGTTTAATCTTTCCTCTTTAACAGCAGCCTGAAAGAAGACAATTCTCTTTTTCCACTGGAAATATAAAATTGAGAAGCCCATCCTAGAACTCTCCTGGTGGTCCGTGGCTAAGACTCCATGCTCCCACTGCAGGGGGCCAGGATTCAATCCCTTGTCCAGGAACCAGATCCCACATGCTGCAGTGAAGATCAAAGATCTTGTGTGCCACAACTGAGACCCGACACAGCAAAATAAATTTAAAAATAAATATTTAAAAAACTAAAAACAAACTATGAAAAGGGAGTTGGTTAAATAATATGGTGTGTTGTTAATTGCTCAGTCATGTCTGACTTTTTGGGACCCCATGGACCGTAGCCCACCAGGCTCCTCAGTCCATGGAATTCTCCAGGCAAGAGTACTGGAGTAGATAGTCATTCCCTTCTTCAGGAGATCTTCCCCACCCAGGGATCAAAGCCAGGTCTCCTGCATTGCAGGCAGATTCTTTACCATCTGAGCCACCAGGGAAGCCAAAATAATATGGTACACCCATGTAAAGAATATTATGCAGGAATTAAAAATAATAAGAAGGAAGAAGGTATATATATATGCCCTGGAGAAGGAAATGGAAATCCACAACAGTATTCTTGCTGGGAAAATCCCATGGACAGAGGAGCCTGGCAGGCTACAGTCTATGGCGTTGCAAAGAGTTGGACATGACTGAAGCGACTGAGCACACATACACACATATATATGTACTAACCTGACCATAATAGTCGTTATTACTACAATAGCCAATATTTACTGAGTGCTTTCTGTGTGCCAAGCATAGCTGTTAATGTTCATTAAACTCCTTTAATCTCATAACAACTCTTTGAGATATTATTATCTCATTGGGCTTCCCTTGTGACTCAGGTGGTAAAGAATCCACCTGCAACTAGAGAGACCCTGGTTCAATTCCTAGGTCAGGAAGATCTGCTGGAGAAGGGAATGGCTATCCACTCCAGTATTCTGGCCTGGAGAATCCCATGGACAGAAGAGCCTCGTGGGGCTCCAGTCCTTGGGGTCGCAAAGAGTTGGACACGACTGAACAACTAACACACACACACATAGTGTTTTCGGTTTTTTCAGTAAATTGATAACTGAGTTTTTCTGATTACAGATAATAAGAGTTTGAGGACTTTAAAAAATGAATCAAGGTTGCCATGAGTCATATACTGTACAGAGACTGAATCATCCTCCGGGAAAATAGCCATCCTGATGACAATAATAAAATAAAGAGACTCATTTGTCAATACTCTATCAGTAGCTACTCCACTCCAACCCCTTAGACAAAAAGAATAAAATGAAAGTATCTAATGGTGGGAACTTTGGGGTTAGGGAGTGTTTTAATCTGTTGCAGCTTGTTTGGAAAGCAATATGATGACTCAAAAATCTATAGGAATGTTCATACCTTCCAAGTTAAGAGTGCCACTCACTGGAACTATTCAACAGAATGAAAAAAATACTGACCAAAAGTTAAAACAGATTCATCCCAGTATTATCCAAATAGCAGATAACTAGAAATAGCCTTAATAGCCACAAAATGTTTAAATAATTTTAAAAATTTAATAAATTCTGGAACATGATTTATTAAGATAAATGAAATATTTTTAGTGCATCTAAACATTATAAAGATGAAGATACAATGAATCAGAGTAGCATTATTCACAACAGCTCCAAATTGGGAACAATGTAAATGTCCTTCAAGTGACGAATGGTTGAAAATCTGTTGCTTGCATACAAGGGAATACAATTCAGCAATGCAAAAGGACAAACTATCTATACTTGTAAAAATACAAATGAACTGCAAACATATTATGTGGGGTGAAAGAACGCTGATGCAAAAGATCACATAGTATACAATTTCGTTTATATGAAATGTCCAAAAAGCACAAATCCATAGACTCAGAAAGCACATCAGTGTTTGCCATGGGGCCGGAGTGCCCACTCACACTGTGTGTGTCTGTCAGTCGCTCCATCGTGTCCGACTCTTTGTGACCCCATGGACTGTACCCCCATCAGGCCTCTCTGCCCATGGGATTCTACTGGAGTGGAGTGCCATTCCCTTCTCCAGGGCATCTTCCTGACCCGGGGATCAAACCCAGGTCTCCTGCATTGCAGGCAGATTCTTTACCGTTTGAGCCACCAGGGAAGTGCCCACTCACAGAGGTGAGCTAAATAAGCAGCTATTGTTTGAAGGTACTGTGTTTGGGGTGATTTTGATTTCGCATTTTTCTTTTTCATATTCTTTTCCATTATGGTTTATCACAAGACATTGAATATGGTTCCTATGCTATACAATAGAACCTTGTTGGTTTTCTATAATACAAGTTTGCATCTCCTCACCCCAAACCCCCACTCCATCCCTTTCCCAACCCCCCACCCTTGGCAACCACAAGTCTGTTCTCTTTGTCTGTGAGTCTGTTTCTGTTTTGTAGATAAGTTCATTTGTATCGTATTTTAGATTCTACATATAAGTGATATCATATGGAATTTGTCTTTTTCTGACTTACTTAGTGTTATAATCTCTAGGTCCATCTGTGTAGCTGCAAATGGCATTATTTCATTCTTTTTATGGCTAATATTCATATATATTATATATATATTGCATCTTTATCTATTAATCCATTGATGGTTGCTTCCAAGTCTTGGCTATTTTAAATACTGCTGCTATGAACATAGGGAGGCAGGTATCTTTTCAAATTATAGCACAAATCCAGGTATAGGATTGCTGGATCATATGGCAACAATCTTTAGTTTTTTGAGGAACCTCCGTACTATTCTCCACAGTGGCTGTTCTGATCTGCATTCATGTTTGGGGTGTTTTGATACACAGCTGTAGCTAGCTGATGTAGGAACAAAGACCACAGTTTTGATACAGAGAAGTAAACTGGTGGTAAATGGACCCCGGCAACTGATCACTGTAGGACTCTAGGAGGAGCCTGATCATAAAACCCCATTTTCCGAGCCTCACCTGTGTGTCCAGGTAGGATGTAGATCACCTGCTGTTCCTCCATGTCCCACACAGCCACCATGCCCTCCTGGGTGCCAACCACCAGCAGCTTCTCTTCCAGGCTCCATGCCATGGCAGTGATGCCTGCAGCCACACAGAAACGAGAGCTCATATGTCTGAGTACTCAGCCATGAAGTACTCCCCCACCTCACAGATAAGGAAATTGAGGCACACAGTCAGTTCCTTGTCCAGAGTCACACATCTAGAAGTGGCAGAGCTGGGATTTCAAAGCCAGCACTGTCAGATGCCAGATGCGGACTCTGAGCTATACTGCTTATGCTGCTCTGAGGTAGGAAGATGGACTAAACCACTGTTTAGTCTTAAGCGTCTCTAGTTCAGTGATTCCTACCCAGGGGTGATTATGCCCCACATGCCCAGGGCACATTGGGAAATGTCTAGAGACATTTTTGGTTGTTACACCTGGGGTGTTCATGTGCTCAGTCACTCAATTGTATCCAACTCTGTCCCCATGGACTGTAGCCCACTAGGCTCCTCTGTCCATGGGATTTTCCAGGCAAGAATACTGGAGTGGGTTACCATTCCCTTTCCCAGGGGATCTTCCCAACCCAGGGGTTAAACCCGCATCTCTTGTGTCTCCTGTGTTGGCAAGCGGGTTCTTTACTGCTGAGCCACCAGGAAAGCCAAGATGGTGGGGGAGGTGTTAAAGTCAGAGCCAGTCCAGGTCTAGGAATCCAGGATTGTGTTTCCACTTCACTGGGACAGGATATGAGGAGGTGGGATTTTTCTTTTCTTTCCTTCCTCTTTTTTTTTTTTTTTTTTAAATTGTGATCACTCACTGTGTGACCTTGGAAATGTGAACTCAAACTTTTCATCTTAAAAATGAAGAAACTGGGAATTCCCTGGGGGCCCAGTGGTTAGGACTCCACATTTTCATTGCCAAGGATGCAGGTTTGATCCCTGGTTAGGAAACTAAGATCCTGCAAGCCACATGGTACGTCCATAAATAAATAAAAATGAAGAAACTGAAGCCCAGAGTGGGTAGGAAGTTTCTCAATCTCAACATGTCGTGTATGTGTATGTGTTAAATTGCTTCAGTTGTGTCCAACTCTTTGTGACCCTGTGGAGTATAGTCCACCAGGCTTCTCTGTCTGTGGGATTCTCCAGGCAAGAATACTAGAGTGGATTGCCATGTTCTCCTCCAGGGGATCTTCCCGACCCAGGGATCAAACCCAATTTCTTATGTCTCCTGCATTGGCAGGCATATTCTTTATCGCTAGCACCACCTGGCAACATGATTAGAGTTCATACAACTGGCACAGTGGGTCTGAAACACAAAACATTTTCCTATTGAGATGAGAAAAACCAAAAAACTTCTGAGTTGTGACTGCCTTTCCCTATGCTTTGACAGACCTCACCAATCAATCACCACACTCTGTGATCTGCCCCACTCCCAACAGTAGCCATTCTATTGATATCATGCTTCTTTTAGTAATAAAATCCAGCCCACAGGTTTTGTTGAGTATGTAGTTACCCAGCTATGCTAAGTCGCTTCAGTCGTGCCTGACTCTGTGCAACCCCATAGACGGCAGCTCACCAGGCTCCGCCGTCCCTAGGATTCTCCAGGCAAGAATACTGGAGTGGGTTGCCATTTCCTTCTCCAATGCATGAGAGTGAAAAGTGAAAGTGAAGTCGCTCAGTCGTGTCCGACTCTTAGCGACCCCATGGTCTGCAGCCTACCAGGCTCCTCTGTCCATGGGATTTTCCAGGCAAGAGTACTGGAGTGGGGTGCCATTGCCTTCTCCGAGTTACCCAGACTAAGACCATATTTCCCAGGCTCCCTTATAGTCAAAGATGGCCATGTTCTCACCAGTGAAACAGGAGCAAAAGTGGTAAGTTCTGCTTCAAGGCTGTGTCCTTGAAGGGAGGGAGACTGCCATCTACTTCTTCCCTCTACCCCCTGGCTGGAATGCCATTGTGATGGTAAGGGCTGGAGCAGCCATTTGGGGGCATTAAATGGGCCATTTTCACATTGAAAATGGCAGAGCAACAAGTTTGAAAGTGTCTGAGTCCCTGACAACCTGGAGACACCATATTACCCTTATTTATGCCTGGACCATTGTGTGTGAGAGAAATGAAGTTCTTTTTTATTTTAGCCATTGCTATGTTGGCTTTTGTTACAGCATCAGAATCAGTATCGTAATAAATGTACATTCTTTTCTGTTAAACTAGGTTCAGTCTAAGAATCCTTCTCAACACAGTATTCTAGTAGCTGTCCCTAAGTCAATTTTTTCCATGCATTGTATCAAGTGTCTCTTAGAATTTCTATTTTTGAAGCTCTGTGCCTTGAGAGTGTAGCTTTTCCTACAAGACCCTGTGGCACAGAAAAGGCGCAAGTTATAATGGCTGGTATTTGAACAACAAGCTATTTGTATTCAGTAGCCTCATGATTAATGTGAGACTGTGGGTGGGCAGATAAAGGGATGGATCAATGGTGGTGGACTGGTGCGTGAGTGGACAGATAGATGACCGGTGAATGAATGGGTTAGTGAATGGGTGGGTATTAGAAGGGTAGATGAATTTGATAGATGAGTGGGCGAGTTGATGAATGGCTGAGTGTCTGGATGGGAGGACGGGTATGTGAGTGGATAGAAGGTAGCAATTTGGGGAAAATGGAAGGTAAGTGGTGTGAATAGTATGGTGAAAGGAAGGATGACTATTGGAAATATGGACAACTGATGGTGGATGGATGGATGGGTGGGTGGGAAGGAAAGAAGGAACAAGAAGGGAAGGAAGGATGGAAGGACATACAGATGGATAGATGGAAGGAAGGAATGGTAGATGAGGGATGGATGGATGAATGGAAAGACAGATGGATAGCTGAGTGGTTAGAAGGAAGGAAGAGAGGGAGGAAGGGAGTTTGGATGGATGAAAAGGCAGACAGATGGAAGGAAGAGAAGGGAGGATGGGTGGATGGATGGAAAGATGGGTGACAAATGGATGGAGAGAGTGAAATCCTCTCATCCTCTGACATTCTGGTGTCCCGTGGAGAACCTATAAGTCCCACCAGTCTCTCAGGGGCCAGTCAGGAACCAGTCTCTAGTTTCCAGACTTACTAGCATGAGGCTGTAAAATCACAGAAGCTATGGTAATGTGGACACCGAACTCTTAGTGATGAGACCCCAGAGGCAATCAGCATCCACTTGCTCTGGGCTCATTAGCAGTATTTACACTAGTCATCTACAGTCCCTGGGAGACAGATGGAGTCAAGTCAGCATGAGACAGCAGGGCCAGGCCCAGTTGGCACCCTTGGGCTTCCCAACTGGCAGAGGGGAGCCCCAGAGAGCAGCCTGAAATACCTGCAACCACTGCCCCCAGGCAGAGAGGGACTGTGCTAGAGAGACCCACCTTTGTGACAGCCAGTGAGAGTTGCCCGAAGGGGTCCTCCAGGGGGCTGGAGGAATCCTCCAAGGGGCACCAGTACAGGGTGTGGGCACATCCGGAACCAGCTCTGTGCCTGTTGGCACAGCTGTCCCACCAGCCTGGGATGTGAAGTGGTGAAGAAATGGAGTCTGGCCAGGAGTTCTGTGTACAGGACGCTTCTCTCTGCAACAGAGGGCATGCTGGTTAAGGGGAGGGGCACTGCTTCCCCAGGGGGAGCCCTCCCGCTTCTGCCTCCTTTTCTGTTCTCTCCACCCACTCGCCCCTACTTCAAGTGCACCAGGTGGATCCCCACCTCCTACCCTAGACCTTGGGTTTCCTGAAAACAAAGACAATCCCTGTCTTGTCCATTGCTATGGTCTGAACGCCAAGTGTGTTAGTCACTCAGTCGTGTCCTACTCTTTGTGCAGCCTCAGGGACTGTAGCCCACCAGGCTCCTCGGTCCTTGGAATTCTCCAAGCAAGAACATTGGAGTTGGTGGTCATTCCCTTCTCCAGGGGAACTTCCTGACCCAGGGATTGAACCCCGGTCTCCTACATTGCAGGCAGATTCTTTACTGTCTGAGCCAACAGGGAAACCCAGGCACCCAACCAATGTTTAGGATCATTTCACCAGCAATTCATAGTTACTGAGTGGGTTAGTGTCCTGTGGCTGCTGTAAACAAGACAACTTGGGGAGCTTCAAACAACAGAACCTTCTTCTCTCACAGTTCTAGGGGCTAGAATTCTGAAATCAAGGTGTGGACAAGGCTGTGCTCCCTCCAGAGGTTTTGGGGGAGCACCTTCCCTGCCTCTTTCAGCTTCTGGGGGCTCCAGGCATCTTTGGCTTGTGGCCACATCACTTCAATTTCCTTTTTTTATTATTTAAAATATTTATTTACTTATTTTGGCTGCATTGGGTCTTGGTTGCTGTGGGCTTTCTCTAGTTGCAGCAAATAGGGGCTACACTTTGTTGTGGTGCACAGGCTTCTTATTGTGGTGGTTCTCTTGTTGCAGAGCACAGTGTCTAGGTGCCAGGGATACAGAAGTTGTGGTTCATGGGATTAGTGGTTCTGTGGGATGTGGGATCTTCCCAGACCAAGGACTGAACCCATGTGCCCTGCATTGGCAGGAGTATTCTTATCCACTGTACTACCAGGGAAGTCTTCAATTTCTCTTTTTTTATTTTTAATTTTTTATGCAATTTTTAAAGGTTACGTTCTATTTACAGTTATTACAAGATATTGGCTATATTACCCATGTTATACAATGCATCCCTGTAGTCTATCTTACTCCCCCACTCCTAGTTTGCCCCCTCCATTCCCTCAAGGGCTTCCCAGGTGGCTCAGCTGGTAAAGAATCCACCTGCAATGCGGGAGATCTGTGTTTGATCCCTAGGTTAGGAGGATCCCCTGGAGAAGGGATCAGCTACTGGAGAACACCACTCCAGCATTCTGGCCTGGAGAATTCCATGGACTGTATAGTCCATGGGGTCACAAAGAGTCGGACACGGCTGAGTAACTTTCAGTTCATCATTCCCTCGCCCACTGATAACCACTAGCTTATTCTTGTGAGTATGCTCCTTTTTTATTATATTCACTAGTTTGTTCTATTTGTTAGATTCCAGGTATGTGATATCATACAGTATTTGTCTTTCTCTGTCTGGTTTATTTCATTTAGCACAATCCCCTATAAGTCCATCCACATTGCTGCAAATGGCAAATTTTTCTTTTTTATGACTGAGTAGTATTCCACTGAATACACGTACCAAATCTTCTTTATTCATTCATCTGTCCACAGACATTTTAGGTTCCTTTCGTATCTGGGCAATTGTAAATAATGCTGCTATGATCACTGGGGCTCATGTATCTTTTAGTGTTTTTGTTTTGTTTTGTTTACCCTGGAATGGAATTACTAGGTCATAAGGTAGTTATATTTTTTTTGTTTTTTTGAGAAACCTCCATACTGTTTTCCACCAATTAATATTCCCACCAACAGAGTGTATGTGCATCAGCCCAATTTCTGCCTCTGTCTTGACGTGGCCTTCTCATCTGTGTGTCTCTACATTTTCCCTTTTTTTGGGGGGGGGGTTTCAAATCTCATTCTGCCTTCTTATAAGGATATTTGTGATTGCGTTTTGGGCCTGCTTGGAGGATCCAAGATAAACTCTCCATCCTAAGAACCTTAATCACATTTTCTTTCGTCATATAAAGTAATAGTTATAGATTCTAGGGATTAGAGAAGGAAATGGAAACCCACTCCAGGATTCTTGCCTGGAGAATCTCATGGACAGAGGAGCCTGGCGGGCTATAGTCCCTAGGGTCACCAAGAAGTAACTATATCGGGACGTCCCTAGTGGTCTGGTGGTTAAGAATCTGCAATGAACAGGACAGAACATGGGTTCCATCTCTGGTTGGGGAACTCAGATCCCACGTGCCTCAAAGCAACTAAGCCCATGTACCACAACTACTGAGCTCTCACGCTCTAGAGCCCATACACCACAACTAGAGAGCCTGTGTGTGGCAACTACTGAGACTGCATGTCACAATTAGAGAGCCCCTGTACAGCAACTAGAAAAGCCCATGCACAGGAACTAAGACCTGATGCAGCCAAGTAAATAAGTATATTTTTTATAACTAACTATATCTTGGGGAGGGGGCAGTTTAGATGTGTCATCACTATCATCCCAAGTGTATAATGTGGAAAACTGAGGCATGGTGAGGTTCAGAAGCAGCAACCCACTTAAGTCTTCTTGCCAGGAGAATCCCCATGGACAGAGGAGCCAGCCCATGGGGTCGCAAAAGAGCTGGACATGACTGAAGCAACTTGGCACACACGCATGAGGTTCAGCAGCTTACACAAGGTCACACAGCCAGTAAGAAGCAGGACTCTGACCCCAAAAACTGGATTCAATGCCAAGTGAAAACCAGAGACACTGAAGGCGGACAGTTCATTTTGTCCCTGTTGTTGGAGCATCCTATCTGTGGGGCCTGGGGCGAGGGTGGCCATGCCCTGTGCCTGGGTTTGCTGGTGGGTGAAATGGGGTAAGTGCAGGAAGAGCTGAAAGGGCCTACTCACCACAAGTGTAGAAGTTGAAGTGGTGCCAGCAAACTTAACTGTCAAGATAAATACTATTTTAATGCAATATTTTTTTAAGAAAATCAAAAGCCTGCCCCCAGGTCCACAATGAACAAAATGTCAGTCTTTTAAATAAAAACAAACAGAAATGGCACCACGCCAAGTCATCCTGGAGCCTGAGGCAACAGGAGAAATCCATAATACGTACTGGTTTCTAGGAGCTTGCTGGAAAGTACTGGAATGTCGTTAAGAGTGCATGGTTGCTCAGCTGCACCATCTGGTGGCAACATTTATTTCTACACCTTCTCCTTGTGCTGGGCAGCCACACAGGTTGTCAGCCAAGGAGCGCTGCAAAGAACATACTGTGATTTGGGCTTTGAAATCTTTTCTTAAACTGGCCCAAGACTATTTTCCTGGGAAATCACTCCCTTCGAGGCTTAAAACCGCTGGTAAGCATGAATGCAAGAGGAAGGCAAAAGCATCATTCACTTGGATGGGATCCTAGACACCACTTTAGCGCTATCCAACATTTTGCAGATGACGAAAGCAGAGGCCCAAGGCAGAAATGGCTCCTCCAAGGCCATTCAGGTCAACAACATCAGTGCTGTCACATGACAGTAAAAGGATCCTTGGAAGGCACCATGGGGACAGGCTCTGCATGAATTGACTTGCAAACTTTTCCCAGCAGCCCTAGGTGGGAGGGTTCACCAACACCCCCATTTTGCAGATGGGAAAACTAAAGGCTGCAAAGCAAGGGGAGGGGTGAGAGTGAGGGAGGTGACGAGGTAGTAAGGGACTTGACGGTCACATTGCCAGTAAATGCCAGAGCCCAGATTTAAATCAACATGGTGGGACCAATATCCATGCACTTGGACTGATCTATGTAATGCTGCTGCTGCTGCTGAGTCACTTCAGTCATGTCCGACTCTGTGCGACCCAATAGATGGCAGCCCACCAGGCTCTCCCGTCCCTGGGATTCTCCAGGCAACAACACTGGAGTGGGTTGCCATTTCCTTCTTCAATGCATGAAAGTGAAAAGTGAAAGTGAAGTCGCTCAGTTGTGTCTGACTCTTAGCGACCCTGTGGACTGCAGCCCACCAGGCTCCTCTGTCCATGGGATTTTCTAGGCAAGAGTACTGGAGTGGGTTGCCATTGTCTTCTCCAGATCTATATAATAGGGGTGGACATTTGGCATGGAGCAGGGGCAGACAGATTCTTACCTGGAGAATCCCACGGACAGAGGAGCCTGGCGGGCTACAGTCCATAGGAGTGCAAAGAGTCAGACATGACTGAAGCAAGTTAGCATAGCACAGGGGCAGAAAGATGATGCAAAAGAAAGCCAGAGAAAATAATAACTAAAGAGTTAAGATGTGGAAGTAGCATGTAGCAATGGACTATGCAGGGGTGTGGGGAACCAGGAGTGTCCAGCCTCAGTGGTCAGGTATGAATGAACCATGGAAGGAATATAGGAATTAAGCACCCTTATAAAATCACTTGTAAAAACCCTCAAATCAAAGCCAACTGGGATGGGAATTCCCTGGTGGTCCAGTGGTTAGGCCTTGGCGCTTTCAGTGCTGGGGTCCAGGTATCTGTGGTTGGGGAACCAAGATTCCACGAACTATGCAATGTGGCCAGAGAAAAACAAACAAAAAATCCATTTGGGAACTGTATGATAAAAACCATCATGGGGTCTTCCCTGGTGGTCCAGGGGTTAAGAATCCTGCTTGCAATGCACAGGACAGGACTCAGTTTCGATTCCTGGTTGGGGACATAAGATCCCACATGCTGTCATGGGCCACAACTACTGAGCCCCTGCGACGCAACTAGAGAGAAGCCCTCGAGCCACAGCAGAGATCCTGAATGCCACAACTAAGACCCAACGCAGCAGGGAAAAGAAAAAAAAAACATCCTGGCCACTTCACACTCAATAGGATGGCTAGTTTTGTTTTGTTTTGTTTTTTAATCAGAAAATAACAAGTGTTGTAGAGGATCTAGAGAAACTAGCACCTTTATGTGCTGTTGGTAGGAATGTAAAATGGCACAGCCAGTAGGGGAAAAGATCTGGCAGTTCCTCAGACATTAAACACAAAATTACCAAATGATCGAGCAATTCCACATCCAGGTATATATCCAAAAGAACTGAAAGCAGGGTTTCAAGGAGATATTTGTACCCTTATAGTCACAGCAATGGCAGAGGATGAGATGGTTGGATGGCGTCAATGACTTGATGGACATGAGTTTGAGCAAACTCCGGAAGATGGTGATGGACAGGGAAGCCTGGCGCCCTGCAGTCCACGGGATCACAAAGTCGGACAGGATTGAGTGACTTAACTAAACGAAACTGATATTCACAGCAGCATTGCTTTCAATCGATAAAAGGTAGAAACAATTCAGGGGTCCACTGAAGAGTTAATGGATGATCAAAGTATGGTCCATCTACACAATGGAACAGAGGAGATGCAGGTTGTATCCCTGGAGTCAGGAAGATCCCCCTGGAGGAGGCCATGCCAACCCACTCCAGTATTCTTGCCTGGAGAATTTCACGGACAGAGGAGCCTGGCGGGCTACAGTCCATAAGGTCACAAAGAGTCGAACACAACTGAAGTGACTTAGCACGCATGCACACACAATGGAATGTTATTCAGCCTTAAAAAGGAAGCCTATTCTGACAGGGATGACTTGAGGACTTTACGTTAAGTGAAATAAGTCAGTCACAAAAAGGACAAATATTGCATGAGTCCACTTACATGGGGTCCCTAAAATGGTCAAATTCCTAGAGAGAGAAAGTAGAAGGGGGAGTGCCAGCGGCTTAGGGAGGGGGAAAAAGGAGTGAGTGTTTAATGAGGACGGAGGTTCATTTGAGAGGACGAACAAGTTACGGAGATGAATGGGATTGATGGTTGTGCAACGCTGTGGATGGGCTTAATGCTGCTGACCTGGACAATTAAAATGGTTCATTTTATGTTACGGGCGTTTTGTCACATTTTTAAAAGATACAAACAAGCAAAATTCCATCCTGGACAGAGTATCACCTGAGGACACAAGAGATCCTTCAAACTCTAGGCCAGAGCATGGGCCAAACCCTGCTCAATGACTTTTCCTGAGAGCTAAGAAGGGTTTTTGTAAAATCATTGATGTTTTTAAACTGATATTTGTAATTGGTGGGATGACAGGAAATACCAACTTTGAACCCCAACTGAGCCCTAAATGTTATCTGCCTGATCAAGAATTCCCCTTCCTTGTCATGAGTAGACCTAACTTAACAAAAAATTGTGCTCAGTTATTATCATTCTATGAGTTTCACCAATTAAAAAAAAAATCCGTGGGAACATGTTTTCTCCCTTGTTATATTAAGTGTCATGGGCTTCCCAGGTGGCACTAGCGGTAGAGAACCTGCCTGCCAATGTAGGAGATGTGGCTTCGATCCCTGGGTCGGGAAGGTCCCCTGGAATAGGAAATGGCTATCCACTCCAGTATTCTTGCTAGGAAATCCCATAGACAGAGGAGCCTGGTGGGTTACAGTCCATGGGGTTACAAAGAGTCAGACATACCTGAGTACTATCTATCTATACTAAGGGTCAACATAATTTCCTCAATTTTGCCTAAAATATTTCCTATGTGGCCCTTTCTAGAATAAGATGCTGGAGGAATTCCCTGGCAGTCCAGTGGTTAGGACTCTGTGATCTCACTGCTGAGGGCCTGGGTTTGATCCCTGGTCTGGGAACTAAGATCCCACAGGCTGTGTGGCAAGGCCAAAAAAATAAAAATAAACTTTAAAAGTTTTTTTAAATAGAATAAATTGCTGGGCTGAGGTGAGAAGAAGGGCACTGCCTTAGTAGTTTTTACTCCTAAACTCTCCCAGATTCAATTCAAAGTTCTAGAAGCTGGAGCTAGGAGAAACCCCTCAGCTACATCAGGAAAGGTGTGTGAGTGGCTCAGTGAGGAGCCTGGGCTTCTAGAAGTCAGTGCAGAGTGCACCACACCTCCCCATCCTGCCATCTCAGCACCACTCACCCATGCCTCGGAGCTCCACTGCCGGGCGGCACAGCTGGAGAGTTTCCCGGACCAAGTTAACCTCAGGACAGTCCATGTGTGGGGCACACAGGTCAAAGTCCTCCAACAGACCCTCAATGCCCCCAGAGAGGCCCCGGCAGGAAATCCAGGTCATGCTGCCTGTGGGGAGAAGCAGGTGCTCTGGGGAGACTGCATCTTCTTTCAGCGCATCCTGGGAGGTGGGTGCTCACCTCCTTGTTTCTTTGAGGTTCTCACTCTCAGCCTCACTGACATTTGGGGCTGGGTCGTATTCTGTGGTGGGGCCACCAGGTAGGGTGTGGAGAGCAGTGTCCCTAGTCTCCACCCACTCGATGCCAGTAACACCCCCCAAGTGATGACAGTCAGAAACATGCATATTGTCACGTGTCCCTTAGGAAGCAGAGTCATCCCTGGTTGGGAATGATAAGAATGAAGAGATGGATGGATGGATGGATGGGGAGAGAGAGAGATGGATAGATAAATAGAAAGATGGATGGACGGATAGGTGATAGACAGACAGACAGACCGACATAGATGGTAGATGGTCGGGTAGATCCCCTGGAGTAGGAAATGGCAACCTTCTCCAGTGTTCCTGCCTGGAAAATTCCGTGAACAGAGGAGCCTGTCGGGCTATAGTCCATGGGGCTGCAAAGAGTCGGACACACCTGGGCAACTGAGCGCACACACACACACAAACAGAGATAGTAGATTGATAGGCAAATAGATAGACAGATGGATAGATAGATATAAAGATGATAGATATAAATGGTAGAGAGATAGAAATATAGGTAGGTTGGTAGGTAGATAGTTATGATAGTTATTGGATAGATAAATATACAGATGATAGATACAGATGGTAGAGAGATATATATGTTAGATGAGATTTTATATTTATATATACGTATAGAGAGAAAGACATGATAGATACAGCAGATTATAGATAGATGCAGATAGATAGGCGATAGATAGATACTAGATAGACAGCCGTATATGGTAGATAAACAGAGATGGTAGATGATAGATTGACAGATAGGTAGACAGGGTCTCTCTCATTCTAAGGCAGTTTCTCATCCTTTATACTATCAACTAGCCCTAGATGCCAGCTGCAACCAAAATATCTCCAGATATCACCTAGGGTCCCTTGGTGTGTGTGTATGTGGGGGCAGTGATGGTGCAGAACTGCCCCTGGTGAGAACTAGTGCCTTAAAAGGAGCCAGAGATTTTAACCTTCACCCTTCCACCTTGTCAGGCTCTGGAAAGTGGGAGCACCAGAGGGTTGGGGACCCACGCAACCCCCTCCGAGACCTTACCCAGAACCTCCTGCTTCAGCTCCTCGATACGGCCTGCATGGAGCAGGTGGTAGGGTAACTCCTTCAGCTTCCTCAGGTTTGCGAGGGTGTCTGAGAACCACAGGGGCTGAGGGGCCACCTGCAGAGGAGGAGAGAACTGGCAGCCAGGCCACTAAGACACAATCTCATTCATTCACTCCACAAACATGGGCCAGACAAGGTACCAGGTGATGCTGGAGGGACAGTGACACAGTTTCAGATGGAGATACCCACACATACCCACACACAGGCTGGGCTGGGACAGGAGGGGTCTGGGGCTCCAGGAATCCAAGGGGCATTGAAACTGGGTCTCACAGGATAAGTAGGAGCCTGTCTGGCAAAATACATTGGAAATGATGGCATTTCAGAGCAAGGGAGAATCATGTGCAAAGGCCCAGTGGTGGGAGAGAGCAGGATCAGAGTTTGGGAAGGCTGAATTATAAGACAGAGTGAAGGATCATGGTTGGGATGAGACTAGGGAGGTTGTCGATAGTAGATCATTTCAGAGCAAGGGAGAATCATGTGCAAAGGCCCAGTGGTGGGAGAGAGCAGGATCAGAGTTTGGGAAGGCTGAATTATAAGACAGAGTGAAGGATCATGGTTGGGATGAGACTAGGGAGGTTGTCGATAGTAGATCACAAAAGCACTGAACATCAGGCTGGGGAGACTGGACTGGAGACAGAGGGCTCTGGGGAGCCATGGGAGGTATTAGAGGAGAGACATGATCAGACTGGATGGTCAGAAGCATTGCCGGGGAAGATGGACTGGAGCGGGAGGTCCTGAGGCTATGAGACAAGGAAGCCGGGCAAACCACATCCTAAAGAGATGAGGCTGAGCGTGCAGGAGTTCTGGGCACACAGGAGAGGATCTATGAGAAAACAAAGAGGAGCAAGAATCAGGCCTGGCCCTGCCTCTGGCCTCCCTGTCCAGGAGGGAAAAGGAAAAGGAAAAATCAAACTATAATTAAAGACTTAAAAGTGTATTTCCTAGTTGTAGTCACTGTGCTATGTTTAGGGAAAATGTTAACAATAGGGGAATTTAAAAGAAGTGTCCACAAGAACTCTTACACTCACGGCAACTAGTCTGTGAATCTAAAATGATTTTGAAACTAAAAGCTTCTTTTAAAAAGTCTGAGTTCTGGACTTCCCTGGTGATCCAGTGGTTAAGAATCTGCCTGCCCATTCAGGGAACATGGGTTCAATCCCTGGTCTGGGAAGATCCCACGTGCAGAGGAGCAACTAAGCTTGAGTGCTGCAACTACTGAAGCCCATACGCCTAGAGCCCATGCTCTGCAACTAGAGAAAGACTGCTTGCAGCAACGAAGACTCAGCACAGACAAAAATAAAATAAATAAATAAATAGTCTGAGTTCTGCCTCGGAGTGAAGGGAGCATGGAGTAAAGAATAAGTAATCACGGGAATTCCCTGGCATTTCAGTGGTTAGGACTCTGAGCTTCCACTGCAGGGGACATGGGTTTGATCCTTGATTTGGGAACTAGATCCCATAAGCTGCATGGCATGGCAAAAAAAGAAGAAGAAGAAAAAAAAAGAACAAGTAAGCAAAAGGAAGGAAATCATGGAAGACTTACTGAAGGAAGAGGCATTTGAACTGGGCCTCGAGGTATTTGAAAAGCAAAAAAAAAATAAGAGGTGGCAACTTGTAAGCTAAGGACCCAAGTCTTAGAGCTCCTGAGTATAAAAGAAAGACTGGAAGAAAATATGTGAATAGTGACTGGAAGTCTGGGAGCCCCTCTTCTTAGAGCGGGGACTTGTGAGTTTAGTTTTTATTTTACTTTTTGATCCTCTCTGTGTTCTCCAACAATTACACACTGCTCTCCTAGGTGGGAAACAAAATAAGTGTTATTTTTAAAATGAGTAACACTTTGGGAGAACCAATGACTGGAAATTAAATTGTATCAGGGGATTCACAAGGAAAACATCAACACTCCCCCATACACCCACCCCCAACCCACACACAAAACAAGGAGGAAACTAGTGTGTTTCAGGATGAATCAGAGCATAAGCAATTAAAATTCTGGGATGCCATGACTTTGGAGATAAGCTTTTAAATGTTGTGATTTTGTTTTCTTGTCTGGAAAGTTAGTGGAGTATAAATTCCTCATCTGCTGCTCCCAACCCTTCAAATACTGTTTGGGGACTTTTTGTCCTTTATGAGAAAAGAAGGAAAGGAGGTAGAGGGCGTCTGGGGTGGAAATAAGGGATGGAAGGAGGCACGTGGTCCCTGCCTTGTGGGCACAGAAGTGTGGAGGCTGAGAGTGGGGAGCAGGGGTCCCCGGACACCTCACCTTGCGATCCAGGTTCAGGGGTTTTCCCACAAGTGGCAGGGTGATGAGTTTCTTGATGCCCTGGCTCCAGGCCCCTGAGAAGAAGTCGGCCAAGACTCCGTGACTCTTGGCTTTCTCAGGCCCAGACAGGTAATGCTCTCGGACCACCTCGGCCAGCTGTCTGCAGAGAGGAGACATGGGCTGATGGGCCTGGGGCACCGGGTGAGCTCAGAGGTGCTGACTGCCCACCACTTCCAGGAAGTGGTTCCCAAACACCAGTCCATCCTAAACTCCTTCTAGATGCTTGCTGGCTCAGCTGATCACCTGCACCACTTGTTACCTACCATTTATCTCTAAATCAGCCCATCTTACCTTTTTCCTTAAATAATTTTACTTTAAAAAGGAATATTTGATAAACAACAAGACCTACTGTGTAGCACAGGGAATTGTATCTTATAATAATCTATAATGGAAAAGAATCTGAAAAAGAATATATATAAGAATATACTAATATATATATTAATACAAAAGATAAAATATATAAGTATAAATAATATATAATAATATATAAGATAATTTATATACAAATAACTTATATAATAATATATAAGATAAAGTATATATAAGTACTAACATATATATATAACATATATAATATATGATAATAATATGTATATATCTGAATCACTTTACTGTATTCTTGAAACTAACACAAAACTGTGAATTAACTATGGTGGTGGTTTAGTTGTTAAGTCATGTCTGACTCTCAGGAACCTATGGACTATAACCCTCCAGACTCTGTCCGTGGGATTTCCAATTTAAAATTGGAAAATTTGGGTTCCTCAATAATTAAACATAAAAAAAGTTACTGTATGATCCAGAAATTTCACTACAGAGTATATACCCCCCAAAGAATGGAAAAGCAGGCGTTCAAATAAAAACTTGTACATGCCTATTCACAGCAGCACTAGTCACAATCACCAAAAGGTAGAAACAACCATATGTCCATCAACAAATGAGCAAATAAATAAAATGTGATCCATGCCTGCAAGGGATTATTATTCAATCATACAAGGAATGAAGCACTAACACATGCTATAACATGGATAAACCATGAAAATATGATGCTGAGTGGGATAAGCCAGACGCAATAGACCACATTGTGTGTGATTACATCCATATGAAATGTCCAGAAGAGGCAAATCCATAGAGACAGAAAGCAGACTCGTGGTTGCCAGGGTCTGGGGGAGGAGGGGATGGGAGTGACTGCTAATGGGGATGGGGTACCTTTTAGGGCAGTGGGGATGTTCTGGAATTAGACAGAGGTGATAGTTGTACAACACGTGAATATGCTAAATGCCACTCAATTGTTTGCCTTCAAAATGATGAATTTCATGTGAATTTCTCCTCAATTTAAAGAAGTAGTTCATTGTGGGAGCTCACTGGGAGTCCAGTGGTTAGGACTCTGCAATTTCACTGCCAAGGGCTCGAATTCAATTCCTGGTCAGGGAGCTAGGAGCCCACAAGACGTGTGGCGTGACTAATAATGATAACAAACAAGTTAGCTGTGTTAGAGCTCATGGGGAGACCCTTGAATGCTGTGCTAAGTGGACTTGATTCCCTGGGAATGGGGAATGAAGAAGGATCTGGAACAAAGAGGAATCCGATCAGTGACTCCTTGCTCTTGGAGTCCCACCCAGACAGTGTCACCAACCTGCTCGACTCACCTGTGGGCAATGGCCAGAAGGGTGAAGCCATCCACGGGCCGCCTGGCCAAGCAGTTACCCAAATCTCGACGAAGCCTCACCCACAGCAGGGGCGGGAAACGCAGAAGCTCTTTGCTGGGTGGGGTCCAGTCTTGGTACACGCTCTGCAGGACCTCGTCATCCAAGGACAGGACATCCTTTAGCTCCGCCTCTGAGAGCCCATGCCTGTGGAAAGGAGGGATGGACATGGGAGCACAGCTGTGTCTCCTGCACTTGGAGAACACAGAAGCCGAGGGCGGGACAGATGTGACCGGCTCTATGGCATCCTGCCCATCACCAAAGGGCTCACCATGGAGATCAGCGTTCAGACAGTGCCCACAGTTAGCTGGTACTCATACCTGCTTCCAGCTGTACCCATCAAGTAAGACATTTCCTGATCTTTCCTTCTTTCTCACACCTACAGAACCCCGAACTATCCTTCCCCCAATCTCAGATGAGTCGAGTAGCACAGGAAGAGAAGTAACTTAGGAAAATAATGCGTAAACCATCCCCATGTGTTCTTGCCTGAAAAAGGAAGCGGCTTTAAACACAATAAGCATTGGACTGGAATGGACTTCATAATACCTGCAAGCATTTGACTGGAAAAACTAAGGGACTTGTCCACAAATTTCCTCTGGGTTGGAGAACAAGCAGAGTTCATTTCAAAGCGGATGAGAGAGGGAGGCTGGCTTCTGCTTTCAAGGAATACAAACACCTTGTGTGTGTGTGTTTTTAATTTCCTGATATTGATTAGTCTTCATTTTGCTGGAAACACTTCCCACATTCTTTACACATACAGAATACCTGCTCACTTGGAATTTTCTGCTGTCCAACGAGGTAGGTATTAACATCAGTATTCTCTGAGATCTCTTCCACTGAGATCATCTCATCTTTGACAATCATAGCTATGTCCCTGGTGGTGTTCTCCACAGTTTCCCCCTTGGGGTAGCCAGGCTGTCTCCCTAATCTGCTTTTCTCCTCTTGACAGGTCTTTCCAAACCAATATTCCTGGGAGCCACAACACGAGGGTTTACATGGGGTGGTCCAGTGTTTCCTCAAACATTTCCTCTTTCAGAATAGAATCTTCTGGGATTTCCCTGGCACTCCAGTGGTTAATATTCTGTGCTTCCAATGCAGGGGGCACAGCTTTGATCCCTGATTGGGGAGTTAAGATGCCACATACTTCGAAAGTGAAAGTGAAGGTTGCTCAGTCATGTCCGACTCTTTGTGACCCCATGGGCTATGCATACAGTCCATGGAATTCTCCAGGCCTGAATACTGGAGTGGGTAGCCTATCCCTTCTCCAGCGGATCTTTCCAACCCAGGAATTGAACCGGAGTCTCCCGTATTGCAGGCGGATTCTTTACCAACTGAGCTATGAGTGAAGCCACATACCTCGAGGTGCAGCCATAAGGAAAAACAAACAAACAAACAATAAAATCTTCTTTCTCAGTCTTCAGTATACTCTCGATACAAATCAGGCTTAGATTCTCTCTTTGTGGTTTCAGGCACGATGAATGGCTTGCCCACCAGATCAAAAAAATGGGACATCCCAAGAGGCTTTCAACCTGAATATCCAAGGGAAGCACAGCCTTACACTTCTCTGGCATCACATCCCTGCACGGGGCCCTCTGGGTAGGGACCAGGCCTGTCCATTCATTCTCAGAGAAGCAGAGGGCTGCATCCTGGAAGGCCACTGACATCAGTAAAGCATGGGCACTTTTGCTTAACCCTTGTTCATGGAGTGTCGTCTCTGTGCTGCCCCCTGGAGGACAGAGAGGTAGGGGCCCATGACACTTATCCTCTAGTGCAGAGAGCCACATAGAAAATAACCGGGGGCGGGGGGGAAGCAACAGAAACAGTAACACCTGTTGCTAGGAAGAAGATAAGCCAAGTCACACGAAGGAGAGACAAGGTAAATGGCAGGGGAGAGATGGTTCTTGGAGCACGTGAATCCCTCTGATAAGGTGCCCTCAAGAGCTGGAATTGTGCAGGAGGGGGCCTTCTTCCATTTGTCAGATGGGGAAACTGAGGTTTGTGTATTCATGGTCCTGGATGGCCAGGGGAAGAGGAATTCAATTCCATCCCTGCTCTTGAAGATGCTGTGTCTCATCGAGTCTAGAGCTACGATGTCCAGCATAGTCGTCACCAGCCACACAGTCATTGAAAGTTAAAAAATAATGAAATTTAAAATCCGGTTTCTGGGATGGATAAGCTGCCTTTCAAGTATTTATTTGCCACATGTGGCTTGTGGTTACCACTCTGGACAAAGAGATATACAGCATTGCCCTCATTGCCAATATTCTATTGGACAGTGCTCGAGATGTGCACTGGGGGATGTGCCTAAGGTCACAGCTGAACCACTAGAAGAGCCCTTCTCCATCCCCAAAGACATCTCCTTGACAATGTGGACCCAAAGCAGGCACCTCACCTGCCCCCACCTCACCTGCCCCCCAACATGGGACCTGCCTTTCCTGCACTGCAGACAAGCTCTGTGTGTGAGGTCACACCACTCTGCATTGGTGCTGGCTGAGGGACCTTGGCCAGTGATGTCTATTTGCAAGTATAATCTCATTATTTCTTTCAGAAGCCATATACAACAGACACTCAGCTACCCACTCTGTACAGAGGGTGTTTGAAAAGGTCACAATGCATGCCTAACACAGAATTTCTCAGCCTCCCACTGTGATGCTAAGGGTCAGATCATCTAGGATGCTAGCAGAATTCCTAGCCTCCAACCACTAGGTGTCAGCAGCATGATAGATAGATAGATGAGAGATGATGTGATGTGCTGTGTTGTCACTTCAGGCATGTCTCACTCTTCCAGGTTCCTCTGTCCATGGGATTCTCCAGGCAAGAATACTGGAGTGGGTTGCCATTCCCTTCTCCAGGGGATCTTCCCAACCCAGGGATTGAACCCTCATCTCTTACATCTGCTGCTTCCCCAGGAGGGTTCTTTACCACTAGCTCCACCTAGGAAGCCCTGACAGATGATAGATAGATACGTGTTGTTGTAGTTGTTCAGTCACTAAGTCGTCTAACTCTTTGCAACTCTTTGCAGGCCTGTGGACTGCAGCATGCCAGGCCTCCCTGTCCCTAACCATTTCCCGAAGTTCACCCATGTCCACGTCCATTGAATTGGTGATGCTACATAGATAGATACATAGACAGACAGAAGGAAAGAGAGATAACCTAGACAAATGCATGGAGACGGAAAGCAGATTAATGGCTGCCAGGGACTGGGAGAGAAGAATGAGGAGTGACTGCCGATGGGGACAGGGTCTCCCTTGTAGGGTGAGGAACTATTCCTCATGGTTAGTGGCAGCACAGCACTGTGAATGTACTGAATGCTGCCACACTGTACACTTCAAAAGAGTGAACTTTATGATATAAATGATACTGGGTTGAAAAGTGTTCCTCCAAATTCATGCCCATGGGGACCCTGTGAATAGGACCTTATTTGAAACCAGTCTTTGGGGAAGTGGTCAAGATGAGGTCCCACTGAGACAGGCTGGGACCTGGGACCTGGGACCCTTTGTTGCAGTGCTTGCACCTGGACAAACATCTCCTCGAACAGCAGAATACAAACAAACTATAAAGAACTGAAAATGGCTTCATGCATGCACCATTGGGGAAATTATGGATAAGACAGAAAAAGACCAAAAACCCAACTGCCACTTCTGAAGAGCTGGGAGCAAAAGCAGGGTGTTTCACATGCCCCCTGCCTACCACACCACCAAAGGGGTGGACAAACCACCTAAGCTACCCCTCCAGCCCGACCCCTACCTTCACCCGAATAAGGAACCGGCTCTCTGGGAGCAAGCAAGCAAAGGAACTTGTTTTTTTGTTCTCCCTCCCCCCGCTGCAGCAACGCATGCATGCTAAATCGCTTCAGTCGTGTCCGACTCTTTGCAACCCCATGGACTATAACCCACCAGGCTCCTTTGTCCCAGGCAAGAATACTGGAGTGGGTTGTCACACCCTCCTCCAGGGGATCTTCCTGACCCAGGGATGGAACCCATGTCTCTTGCATCTCTTGCATTGATAGGCAAGTTCTTTACCACCAGCCCCACCTGGAAAGCCTGTGCTCGCGGCAGAATACCAGTAAAGCCTTGCCTGAATTTCTTGTCTGTCCTCTGATCAATTTCTATTCATTAAGAAGGCCAAGAACCCCGGTCAGTAACAATACTGGACAGAAGTAGACCCTAATCCAATAAGTGACGTCCTTCCAAGAAAAGAGGGAAATTCAGACAGAGAGACACAGAGGGAGGAGACCGCAAGATGACAGAGGTGGAGATTGGAGTGATGCTTCTACAAGCCAGGGAACGTTGAGCATTGCCAGCAACACCAGAAACGAAGGAAAATGCCTGGAACAGATTCTCCTTCAGAGCCTCCAGAAGGAGTGTGGTTCTGCTGACACCTTGATTTCAGACTCTGGCCCTGAGAACTGTGAGAGAATGGGCTTCCATTGTTCTAAGGCACCCAGGTTGTGATTTGTTATGGCAGCCCTTGGAGAAGAATGCATGCGTACTGTCTCAGTTCAAAACAGAGTGAACACAGCAGAGACTCACCGGGAAGACACAATATAGCCCAGCACGCGGGCCACCAGGAGCTGCCCATGTGTCTGCTCCAGGCGGACACACAGCTGTTGCATTGCCTCCTTAGCAGTGGAAGCCAGCGGGGCTGGCACAGTGAAGGAGGCCCACTTCCGGGCCTCCTCGAAAGCCAGCCTCAGCCGCCCTGGGTGTCCACACTCTGGGAGGCTGGCCCAGAGCATGTCCCTCTGCACCTGACTCAACGTCCTCTTGGAGGCGGCTAGCAGGAGCTGGATCATCTCTTGCCCTTGGTTTCTGGAGAGGGGTTTCACCTCCCAGTAAGCCCCTCGGTCCGTGAGCACCTGCTGCATGGTGTCTAAAACCCCCCGCTGTCCAGAGCAGGCCGAGACGATGAGGTGGACCCTTGGAGGACATTTGGGAGGCAGCCAGGTGATCCTCCTAGCACAGTGGACAGAGTCCACCTCATCCACCGAATCCAGCAGGATCACGAGGGACTCAAAGTTTCGGCAGGAGACAGTGTGGAGGAGGATGTGGAAAAACTGGACCACCCTGGTGTGGGCCTCTAGGACCTGGGCAGGGGGCAGGGGCAGCCCATAGGCCAGGCACACCTGGAAGCAGATGCTCTGGAGCAGGCCTCGGGCCTCAGAGCTCATCTGTGACGTCCCCAGAAGCCGCAGAATGGTCACTGTCTTGCGGCCAAGCAGCCCCGACGTTTGTTCAGCCAGCTTGCACATCAGAGCCGTCTTTCCGATGCCTGGGGGTCCAAAAAGCACCAGAGGTGGGTGGGGGTGGCCGTCACTCTGTCGCAGTTGCTGCCCCAGCTGGGTCAGGAGCTCCTGGCGCCCACAGAAGGTCTGGTTGACCTCGGCACTGAGTCCCAGGTGGTGGCGGATCTCCTGGTAGAGCCACGCCAACTCCTGCCTGCCCGCCTCCAGCTCCCGAAGGCACGCAAGAACCTGATGGTTAGCCCTGGCCACAAACTGCTCCCCCAGCTCCTTCAGGTATCGGGCATGAGCCTTGTTTTGGGGGTTCACCAGGTCTCGGCTCCATGCTAGGTGGTGGGCCTTGAGAATTCCAGGCTGCCGGTCAGCGATGCGGCCCTTGAGGTTGCTGAGAAGGTCCTGGGCATCTGTGTCCAGGCAACCATCTGCAAGACGGTCCACCGTTTTGAGGGCACAGTCTTCCAAGATGTGTTTATTGAGGTCTTGGATCTCTCTCAGGAAGACTGTTGCCCCGCGATCCCCAGCTGTTGAGCTCAGCAGGGCCCGTTCTATTTCCCACTCGATGACTACAAAAGTAGAAGAGAGTGTGGTCAGCATTATGTCATCAGCTGGCTCAAATGGGAACACTTGGGAGACACATTCCAGGAATGAGAACACTGTAATTCAGGCTTAATGTGGGCCAGAGTCACTTGGCATAACTATAGACAACATGCAAAGGAATGGGCTCCAGTGTGTTCCAACAAAACTTTCTTCATAAAAACAAGCAGTGGGCCAGGTTTGGCTTGAGGCCACAGTTTGCCAGAGTCACTTGGGGGCTCACAAAAACCTACATGGCTGGACCCCGCCTCTAGAAGTTCTGATTCTGCATGTTGGGGTAGGGCCCATGGTTTGAATTTCCAACAAGCTCCCAGGTGATGCTGAGGCTGGGGTTCAGAGGCCACACCAAAAGCGGCATTGATTTAGCCACTATTCACAAAGAGCTGACTCATTGGAAAAGACTCTGATGCTGGGAAAAACCGAAAGCAAAAATGGGGCAGCACAGGATGAGATGGCTAGATAGCATCACTAACTCAAGGGACACAAATTTGAGCAAACTCTGTGAGATAGTGAAGGATAGAGGAGCCTGACATGCTGCAGCCCATGGGACTGCAAATAGTCGGACATGACTTAGCAACTGAACAGCAACAACAAAATCAAAGATACCTTGGTGTAGGCAACACACAGATTGTTGTGAAGCAGTGTGTGTGTTCAGCAGTCTCATCATAAAACAATGCCATCAAGCTCAAAATAGTTAAATGTGGAGTTTATATAGCTCTTAGGTATGGCCCCAAAAGAACTGAAAACAAAAGCTCAAACACTTGTATGCAGGAGTTGTTCATTTCAAAAGGTTAATTTCATGCTATGTGAAAGCAGCCATAGATAACTTACAAACTAATGTGCTTGAGTGTGTTCCAATAAAACTTTATTTATAAAAACAAGCAGTGGGCTGGGTTTGGCCCTTGGGCCATGGTTTGCTGACCCCTGTCCCAGAGCATGCAGCAGCTGCCCTGAGGACCCGTGTCTTCCAGAGCCTAGAGCCCACACTGACTTCTCCTGGGAGGCCTTTGTTTTGAAATAGCAATCAAGTTTGAGTTATTTTTGAAGCTGCCCTGGGCTCATCAGAGGCTCCCAGATCTCTGCAGCTGAGTGAGTCAGGCCCTTGGAGACAGGACTCAGTCTCAGAGCCAAAGACAAAAGCCACTCAAAAGTCCTCCTTGGTCTGACCCCACAGCCCCCTTGGCCCCATGAATGGAAATCAGAGACGAAGGCAACTCACAGTCCTTAAATGGGATCCTTCTGGTGCACATTTTGGCACGAGCCAGTCCAAGATTACCTGTCTGCCAGCAACAGGCAGTGTGACCTTGGGAAAAACCATTGCACCTCTCTGAGTCTGTCTCCTCCCTTTAACATGAGTACTAATCCCAAAATTGAAAGGGCTACTATGAGGATTTTCTATGAAATAATGCTTGTGAAAGCTGAGCATATTATTGTAAAGAAACAAAAGGTTACGGTCTGCGATTTTATCTTCTATGACATGGTTGAAATAAAATAAATGAGATGCAGTTAGGTTAGGGTCTGCCAAGGCTGGGGTTTGTGGGGAGGCGTGAGTGTAGCTCTAAATGGCAGTGGGAGGGACCCTTGTGGTCAGGGAACAGTCCTTGTGTATCAACCATAGTGGTTATTTGAAGCTATACAGGTGATAAAATTGCAGAGAAGGAAAAGGCTCATACACACACATGCACAAATGGTTTCTGTTACTCTCTCTGCATTCTAACAATGTCCACTTCCTGATTATAATATTGCACCCTAGTTATGCAAGATGTTACCTTTGGGGAAATCTGGGTAAAGGATACATGAAACCTCTTCCTCTATTTTTTTTTAAATTTCCTGTAAAGCTCTATTCCAAGATAAAAAAAAAAAATTTTTTTTAAGAAAGTTGAGCAAGGTGCCTGAAAAATAATATGGTCTAAATATACCATCTATGATGTGCCCCTGACCTCCACACCCATTTGTGCTTTCTGCTGATGTCTAGAAATTTCTATTTGTTCTTTCAGATGGGACTTACTAATGGGTGAGGTTTGACATGATTGCTTAATGATTTTATTGTTGAATAAGATCACGGCCAAGACAGGACCTTTCAGATCTCCATAACGACTACCCTAGGTACTACTTCTGACTAGTTCCATTTTACAGATGAAGAAACAGAAGCTCCAAGCCTGCCAGAAGTCAATGCGGCTGGAAAGGGGCAGGGCTGAGACGCTAATCTGGGCCCATCCCAAAGTACAGACCCCAGATGCTGATTATGACCTCAGTGTCAGATATCTCTCTGAGAACAATTGGCACACTTGGCTTTGTGTCATAGAGCAAGCTATAGTGACATAGTAAGTGCTCAATAAACAATGGACTTAACATTATTATACACACAAAAGGTGTATTCAAAATTGGTCTGTCATTACTAGTCTTAACCAAGGAGTCAAGGTTAACATCACCTGTGATGTCAGGTGGGCCTCAGGTACTCCTGATATGATGGGATGGGGAGGGAATTTCAGCTCTGTGGTCTTCCTCTCCCAAACCTATAATCCCAGTCAAATCATGAGAAAACACCAGCCAAGCCCAGACTGAGGGACATTCTATAAAAGACCTGGCCAGTACTCCTCAAAACAGTCATGAAAAACTGTTACAGACCAGCGTAGCCTAAGGAGACAAAGGATGAAATGCAGTGTGGAATCCTGGGACAGAAAGACATTGATGGAAGCACTGTAGAAATTCAAGGAAAGTCTGGAGTCTAGTTACTAGTCATGTGCAGATAGTAAATATTGATGTTCATTTAAATGTACCTCGATCGTATAAAATGTTACTCTTATATGAGTAAGAGAAATCTACACTATCTTTGTAGCTTTCTAACGTAACTTTTTTGTTAATATAAAATTATCCTCAAATAAAATTTTTAAAAATGGATATGTCATTACTAGAATTACTATATATACAATAAATAGCAGTCAATATATTTTAATAAAATACTATTACTATAAATTACTACATTCGATACCTTTAAATAAATCAATATATTTAATATGTTGATCAAATTAATTTATATATTTTATAGTGTGGGTAATATAAATCCATATATTTAAAATTTTATAACATAAATTCATATATTTAATAGTATGGATAACATGAATTCATGTAGTTAATAGTTTGGATAATATAAATTCATATATTTAATAATGTGAGGGCTTCCCTGGTGACTTAGTGGTAAAGAATCTGTCTGCCACTGTAGGTGATACGGGTTCAATCCCTGATCCGGGCAGATCCCAGATGTCACAGAGCAACCAAGCTGGTGCACCACACCTATTGAATCTGTGCTCTAGAGCCCAGGAAACGCAACTACTGAGTCCACACTGCAATTACTGAAGCTCTCGCGCCCTAGAGCCTCTGCTTTGCAACAAAAGAAGCCACCGCAATGAGAAGCTGGTGCACCACAACTAAAGAGTGGCCCCCACTCTCTGCAACTAGAGAAAGCCTGCACAGCAAGGAAGAAGACTCAGCACAGGCAAAATAATAAATAAAATTACATAAAAAAATAAGGTGGGTGATGTAAATTGTCATACTAATAAACCATAAACTGACATTGCTGCTACTGCTAAGTCGTTTCAGTCGTGTCCAACTCTGTGCGACCCCATAGACGGCAGCTCACCAGGCTCCGCCGTCCCTAGGATTCTCCAGGCAAGAACAATGGAGTGGGTTGCCATTTCCTTCTCCAGTGCATGAAAGGGAAAAGTGAAAGTGAAGTCACTCAGTCGTGTCCGACTCTTAGCTACCCCATGGACTGTAGTCTACCAGACTCCTCCGTCCATGGGATTTTCCAGGCAAGAGTACTGGAGTGAGGTGCCATTGCCTTCTCCGAAACTGACATTACTAATCCATAAATAATAAGAACCTGTTTCTTACTGAAAGAACCTATTTATTTCCTGGATCAGCAAGCAATGGGGTAATGGCTTGATCTCACTGCCTTTTTAGAAACAACTTTCTGCTAGCCCGGTGTGGAGGATGGAAGGGGCAGCGGACAAGGCTAGAGGTGAGAGGTAAGGGACCAGCAGGGAGCCAGGTGATGGACTCAGCACTGTGGGGAAACTCTACTCCCCTCCTTGGGCAAAAGAGACTCCTTCTTCCTGTGCTTCAGTTTTCAGAGGCAGGTACATTGATGAAGGACAATTTCCTCAGTAGCAGCTGGCTCTCAGCCAGCCTGGGGTGACACACTCTTCCAGTTTTCCCAGAACTGTCCTGGGTTTGGCCCTAAAAACCCTGAATCCTGGGAGGATCCCGGTCCCAGGTATATGGGGATGGTGGTCATCCTAGGATAAGTCCCTTAGGACAGAGCCAGGAGCCTGCCTGAGAGAAGGAAAGGAGCCCGAAGAGAAGAACCCTAAGAGGCTGAAATTAACCAGGATGTGACTACACTCTCTTGGATCAGAAAAATAATCTTTCTCAGAACTGGGCCTCCGGGAGCTAGGTTGGTTTGGCATTTATAGAAATGCAGGCAGTGGCGTTTGGATAAAGCGTGATGTGTATTTTGAACACCTGGGCATTTCCCGGGGACCCCGAGGGGAGTCTTGGCAGCCTCACCTGAGCGGTAGTAGCGGTGCCACTGCTCCTGGCTGATGAGCCCCAGCCTGTGGGCCTCCTGGGCTCCGGAGCGCAGTGCAGAGATCAGGGTGGCCTCCTCAGGCCCAGAGGCCTCCCCAGTGCCCAGGGCCTGCAGCAGGTAGGTGGGGGGCACTGCGTTCTCGTCCCTCCAGAAGCGTCGTGCCACCAGCTCCAGGTCGCGGGGCCTGGCAGTCAGCTGAGCCTTCAGAGCCTCCCACTCCTTTTCCTCGATCAGCGTGGGGATGGGGCAGGGGCCGTACTGGTCACCCACAAGGGCCTGGAGGAGAGAGAGGTAGAGAGGGGTGGTATTGGGTTCAAGTCTTGGCTTAGGCACTTAGCTCAGTGACCCTGGGTGAGGCATGTCAAGCCCTTAAAATGAGCCTGCTGGTTGTTGCACAGAGATAATTAGATTAATGTAAGCAGATCGGTTAGGGGTCCCCAGAGAAAGAGAACCAGTAACGGCTTTCTTGACATAAGAGAAACCATTTTGGCCTAAGCCATTTTGTGATTGAAGCCTGGCCTCAATGCTTGCCCTTGAACACATCTAAGTAATTAATTATCTTAAGGGAAGTGAGGAATGCAGGAATGCATTCCTTAAGGGATGCAGGAATAAAGGAAAAGCAGTCAAGAAACAATTCAATAGTCCAGTTGTTAGAGGGAACCACAGACTAAAGCCACCCACCCTAGCCAGGCCCAATAGTGACCACCTGCATGAGTTATCTTAAACAGGGGGTCCTGGTAAGGGAGGCAGAATCCCTGGAGGAGGGAAATGTCAAAAGGTGGTTTAGCAGTAAAGAATCTGCCTACAATACAAGAGATGCAGTTCCATCCCTGGTTGCAGAAGATCCCCTGGAGGAGGGTATGGCAACCCACTCTAGTATTCTTGCCTGGAGAATCCCATGGACACAAAAGCCTGGAGGACTACAGTCCATCTGGTCGCAAAAACATCAGACATGACTTAGCAACTAAACAACACAGAAAGAGACTCTAGTTCATATATCCTACCATCCTCCCAGGATCCTTCTCGCTGGGATCCACCTTGGCTGATGTGATGTGTGCACCATCAGGAAGGACCCGGAGTCAGAGTAATTGGCCAGAGACAACCCAGCAACCAAGCCAATTACCATAATACCGGGGACTGGGAGCCACGTGGCAGAGCAGTTCTCCTGGATTCCCTTATACTACTGCTCTCTGCCCGGGCATACTTTCCCAATAAAGTCTCTCACTTTGTCAGCATATATGTCTCCTCGGACAATTTATTTCTGAGTGTTGGACAGGAGCCTGCCAATACAGAGAGTATTCCCCTTCTTGCAACACAATGATAAAACAGACTCCTAGTTCCTCTTCAAAGGATATACGTACAATATATCTTTGAGTTCTGCAGGAATTAAGACTCCCAGCCAGGTGGAATATAGGATGATGGTGTAGACTCTCCTGATTTCAATCAACCAAAGCTTGGACACTATGGACCTTTGTCCCAATTCTAGGCTAAATTCACCTCCGCTCAAATCACTTCATGAATATGCATGCCCCCTTGGCTTAAAATTTTCTCAATTTTGCTGTTCAGGGAGACACTCCTTTGGAAAAAGTCTCTGGTGTTTTCTGACTTGTTGCAAGTAATAAGTCCTTCCAGGCTTCCCTGGTGGCTCAGTGGTGAAGAATCTGCCTGGCAATGCAGGAGACATGGGTTCGATCCCTGGTTTGGGAAGATTCCACATGCCTCCAGGCAACTAAGCCTGCATATCACAACTCCTGAGCCCACGTGTTGCAACTACTGAAACCCTCGTGCCCTAGAGACCCTGCTCTGCGATAAGAGAAGCCACTGGGATGAGAAGCTGATGAGTAGCTTCTCAGCGAGTAGCCCCTGCTCGCTGCAACTAGAGAAAGCCCGCGTGCAGCAACAAAGACCCAGAGCAACCAAAACTAAACTAATTAAAAATTTTAAAAAAAAGAACCAATCTGGAAAGGGAGATGGTGAGAAGCCAATGCAGAATATCTTCCCCAAATATATATATTGAGCCAAACCCACTACAGCTGCTCAGCAGACAGCAGTGACCAAGACAGTGTTGAGCCCTGCCTTCCTGGACCTTGGAGTCTTAACAGGAGAAACAGGCTTCAGTCTGAGAATTGCACCAATGTCAGTATTTCAGCTGTCATCGTCCTAAGGGGAAAAGGCAAATTAGGTCACAGGAGGGCTGTGGAGTCAGAGAAATTCCCCTGAGAGAGTGAGGATCAAGCTACAGAATAAGACACGAGAAGGAATGCCCCTGGCAGAGGGCCTACAGGGGAACAGTATATCCAAAGGCCCTGGGATATACTGTGCAGGAAAGACAGGGTCTACAGGACCAACAAGGAAGGGGCAGTAAAGGGAGATAAGGCCATCCCCTGGGACGATTTTGCAGGGTCTTACTGCAAGAATATAGGAGGCCCTCTTTCCTCAGCATGCTTGAAGAGAGTGCAAACTGGAATTCAAGAGAATTAGGCTGGAGAAGGCCTAGGACAGTGGACCCAAAGTCTTGAGCTTCTTCATTATGTGAAATGGAAGCAATCAACCCTCCCTTTTCATTGAGGCATACCAGAATATTCCAGGGGGTGTGCACCTGGGAAACCTGGGTCACTTGAATCTGTGATGATGGTGTAATGGAGCAGGACCCTAGGGGACAGACCTCTCCCCCATATCCTCACCTTTAGCTCCTCCCTGAAATACATAGAAAACAGTATCTGATGCACATTTCCTGAGTTGTCTTGAAAAAAAAGAAAGTGTTAGTCGCTCAGTTGTGTCCAACTCTTTGCAACCCTATGGACTGTAGCCCACCAGGCTCCTCTGTCCATGGGATTCTCCAGGCAAGGATACTGGAGTGGATTGCCATTCCCTTCTCCAGGGGATCTTCCCAACTCAGGGACTAAACCCAAGTCTCCCGCATTGCAGGTGGATTCTTTACTGTGTAAGCCACCAGGGAAGCCCAATGCGAAAACCTTCACCAAATGGAAGAAATTCACTTCTTGATGATCATGAACACATAGCCCCCAGACCTATGACACCTAAGGACTGGTAACGTTAACCCCTGTGATACCACCCTGTTACTTCACCGTAAACCAATCAGAGAATTATGCGAGTTGATGCCATACCCTGCAACTCTACTCCCTCACCTGGCCTTTAAAAGTGCTTTCCTGAAAGTCATCTGGGAGTTCAGGGGTTTTGAGCACTAGCTGCCCTGGACTCCTTGCTTGGCTCCTGCAGTCAATGCTGTGCTTTCCTTCATGACAACTCGATGTTAGTAGATTGGTTTTATTCTGCATGGGCACGTGGATCCAAGTTTGCTTTGGTAACAACAAGGTGTTGAAGAGCATTCCACTCTCCAACTGCCTTTCTTGAAGAAAGAGTCTTGGACAAGCAAGAGGAGTTGGAAAAGATGTAGCCAGCCAACCACAAACCAGAGCTCTCAGGGAGGAGACGGAAGATACAAGATGCTCCTGTCTGTGGGGCCAGAGCAACGGGAATGGGAGGAGCTTGAAGGAAGCTCAAGTTGCCACCACCAGGAGCAGCTCTCTGGAGATGCCAGAGCTGCAGGTGGCCCAAGAGACTCAGAGCTTCTAGAAGGAGGTGCCATGGGGAGCCGTCCCCTGCTGCACTGCCTAATGACTTATTTACCAGAGAGATGTCTCTCCGAGAGCCTCCACTGCACCTCTGAGTTTTGTGGAAAGGCCCCTAAACCAGAGCCACTGAAGGAGAATGAAGCTGTGACTCTCAAGAGTTAGAGGGGAGATACCTATTTCAGGAGGAACACAGGAAGTGGCTAAAGGTCAGCTTGCGGCCCAAGGAACCCTTCTGGAAGGATTTGCAAGGTCCCTGGGCCTTTCAGGCCTGGGGGAAGCTCCGAGATCACCCTCCCTCCTGTCCACCATCCCCCATGCCACCTGGAAGCTGCATTGCGCTTTTGGCTGCCTGCAATTTCGGTTGCAAAAAAGAAGTCCTCATGGAGTTCCTTTTCTCCCCATCTCCCTTTTTTCTTTTCTTTTTTTCTTTGAAACTCAACAAAATGATCAATCATCAGTCTCAATCATCAGCAAAAGCAGAAAACTGGGGAAAAATTCGCAAAGGAGATACATAAGTCAGAGGATTTTGTTGTTGTTGTTCAGTCACTCAGTTGTGCCTGATTCTTTGTGACCCCGTGGACTGTAGCCCTCCAAGCTTCTCTGTCTATGGGATTTCCCAGACAAGAATACTGGAGTGGGTTGTCATTTCCTTCTCCAGGGGATCTTCCAAACTTATGGATCAAACCCACATCTCTTGCATTGGCAGGCAATTCTTTACCGCTGAGTCACAAGGGAAGCAACTCAGAGGGTAGAGCCTTTGAAATATTAGACGTATCTTAAAGCAATAATGATTAAAATAGGGAGATATACTCAATAATTTACACCAACTTTTTAAGGGAAAAGAATCTGAAAAAGTATACACATATATATTCATTTGTACTCAGTTGCTTCAGTCATGTCTGACTCGTTGCAATCCTTTGAAGTGCACTTGCCAAGCTCCTCTGTCCATGGGATTTTTCAGGCAAGAATACTGGAATGAGTTGCCATTTCCTCGAGGCTCCAGGGAATCTTCCCCACACAGGGATCAAACCCGGGTCACCTGTGTCTCCTGCACTGCAGATGAATTCTTTACCTGCTGAGCCACTATGGATGTATGTAACTGAATCACTTAGTTATACACTTGAAACCAACACAACTTGTAAATCAACTAAAAAGTAAAAATAACAAAGAATTCAATAAAAAATAAAGAAATGAAATCAAGTGATTCAAACTTCCAGTTATAAGATAAATAACTCCTAGGGATGTAATGTACAACATGGCGACTGCAGTTAACACTGCTGCAGGGTATATTTGAAAGTTGCTAAGAAAGTAAACCCTAGACATTCTCGTCACTAGGGAAACCATTTCCCTTTTTCATATCTATATGAGCAGCTGGGTATCAACTAATATTTAATAATCATTTCACAATATGTGTAAATCAAGTCATTATGCTGTATACTCTAAACCCATACAGTGCTGGATGTCAGTTACAGCTCAACAGAACAGGAAAGAAAGAAAAATTGATGTCAACCTACAAAGAAAAGTATAGGAGGAAAGAATGAAAACACAGTGGTAACTGTGGTAACAGTGGTAACTGTATTCAAAACTTAATACATAGTAAAGCTTTTCACATCTGCTGCCCAGATCTTAGTTTTTTTTTTAAGGAGACGTAATCTCTAAAGCAGCACTAGAACTTTCAGCAACGCTGTAAGTGTTCATACCCATGCTGTCCAACACAGTGGCCACTTGACACATGTGGCCACTGAGCCACTGGAATGCAGCTGGTGCAACCGAGGAACTGAAATTTTAATTCTACCTGATTTTAATTCATTTAAATCACCACATGTGGTTCGTGGCTACTACACTGGGCAGTGGGCTTCCCAGGTGGCACTAGTGGTAAAGAATCTGCCTGCCAATGCAGGAAACGTAAAAGACACAGGTTCGATCCCTAGGTCGGGAAGATCCCCTGGAGGCGGGTGGGCACAGCAACCCACTCCAGTATTCTTGCCTGGAGAGTCCCATGGACAGAGGGGCCTGCTGGGCTACAATCCATAGGGTTGCGTGACTGAAGTGACTTAGCACGCGTGCACGCACACTGGGCAGTGCAATTTTAAGGCCAAATGGGCTTCATGTATTTGCCTTTATTTCCCTAGAAAACAGCTTTTATAATGGGGACCATCTTCTTTTACTTGCTGTATTCTTATCTCCAAGAGAAGTTTTTTGGGGAGCTGCTCAAAGCTTGTTTTTGACTAAGATGTATTGGGCAAAGATACTCTCTTGACTTTTTCTCTCTTTACTTTCTAGGACAGGTTTAGGCAAACTTTCCATCAAGGGCCAAATAACCAATATTTTCAGTGTTGATGGACAGATGGTCTCTGTGGCAACTACTCAGCTCTGCCATTGAAGCTGGAAGCAGCCTAGGGTGGTATGTAAATGAATGAGTGTGGCTGTGTGCCAGTAAAGGTTTGTTTACAAAAACAAGTAGAAGGCCAGATTTGCCCCATGGGCTGTGGTTTGCTGACCCCCGCTTTAGGATTTATGAGCCAAAATTCTCTAGTTCTTGGTATATTTGAAACTTGGTGATGTAATACTTCAAAATTTGGAAGTATCATTTGCTGATTATAACTTAAACCATTAATTGTGAGCTGGAGATTGTTCTGGTATCAGAGAGAGTTTAGTTGAGGAGTAGAGAAGACCCTGGTTGGTCTTGCCTAGGGTCAGAAGTTAGCTCCTGAGGCAGGTTCAAAACAGGGCCACAGAGATTGCTCCCAATAACACAGGGCACATGGGAGAAAAAATTTTTTCATACCCTGTAGATTTTCACCTTCTCTATGGTTTTCTAGGATCTCAAAGTTCCCCAAACAAAGCTGATGATGTGGGAACGCTCAGAGCAAATTCTAAGATTCCTTTGGGCTACAGCACTCTGCTCTCCCACTCACCTGCTGCTTCCACTTGACTGCTACTGTCTGGATTCTGGCTAGCTCTCCAGAAAAATAGGTGCTGTGATCTATTAGCAATGTCTGCCATGGGCAGGCTATGAAGATTGAGCGTAATAGAAGAAATGCCACCCACTTCCCTCCACTGATGGGTTTGGGTTTGGTCTAGAAATGGGGCCATATCCTGGTGCTAGAATGAGAAGTAAGAGTTAATCTGTCCCTCCCAAGAGACTCACAACAAAAGCTGGCCCTATGGATGTTTCCCGACAGCGGTCAAGCTCCTCCAAGCACAGTTCCGTGGTCATGTGGTCAGAGGCCTCAGTGTTCTGAATACCCCACCTCAGGTCAACCACCTGGAAATTACAAGCATGGGTTTGTCAGGAAGGCGGCAGGATGGGTGATGTTTTTCTATTCCTTTTGATAAAGGCATAAAGTTTCTTTCAGTCATTTTTTATTTTTGGCTGCCCTATGCAGCATGCCAGATCTTGATTCCTGGACCAGATATCCAACCCTGGCCCCCTGACTTGGGAGCTCGGAGTCTTAGCCACTGGAGCACCAGAGAAGTCCCTCTTTCAGTAATTTGACAACCTTTCCTCAAAGAGGGATGTCTGGATTAAAAGAACTTGAATGACACCCATAATCCCGGTGTAATCATGAGAAAAATATCAGACAGACCCAAATTGGAGGTATGCCACAGGACTCCCAGGCAATCTTCCCCATAACTGTGCTGCTCATGAGTACGAAGGAGAAGACCAAGGAGCTGTCCCAGCCACAGGAGACTGGGGAGCTGGGACAGCTAAATGTAACAGAGTTCTCCAGCCAGAAAGGAGACACAAATGGTGATAGTCAAAAAGTCTGGCGGTTGCTTAAAGGCAATGTACCAATGTCCATTTCTTAGTCACAACAAACATGCTCCAATAATAGAAGATGTTCACAACAGGGAAAAAAGTGGGTGGAGGGGCATATGGAGACTCTATCCTATAGGCAATTTTCCTTCAAATCTAAATTCCAAACTCAAACATTTACTTAAAAATATTTTAAAACATTTTTAAAGAACTTGGGCATTTTCAAACTGTTCCTTTTTAAACAAGGACATGTCCACACTTGTTCGCAGAGTTTCCTTTGCAAAGCAGGGTTTTCGCTTGGCCAGAATCAGACGTGGCAAAGTCTCCTGGGCAACTGCACGCTTGCATTCCTTTTTGGCCTACTGGCAGGAGGTGGGGTGGAGTAGAATGGTTTAATTCAAGCAGTGAAGCTGACGGGGCAGAAAGCTGGGATGAGGAGAGGGTAGGTGGGATGCAGAACAGGCCATGTCCCTCAGTTCTTTTGTCCAGAGAGGACATAAAATTCCTGATAAACTATAGCATGGGATAAAAGGACTACAGTGCTGGATGTGGCTGGAGGAGGAAAGGGAAAAGGAAAAAGGATCAGCCACTGGGCCCACACAAGAAACTTCATCTCTCCAGGCCACTGTCTCCCAGCCTGCGTCTTGAGGGTGTTTATTGCGTTAGTCACACATTAAAGGGATGCACACGGGGCGTTTCATCAGTGCTCAGCACCTATGTCTTCCTTTATAGTGCCTCTGCTGTTGAATCATGTCTCATGATCAGTGGAGGGCAGAAGCAAATTCCCACCACAGCGTTGCCTCTTTCTTAGTAATGTAGAGGGACTTTCTTGGTGGACCAGTGGCTAGACTCTCTGGATGACTGTTGTAAATGGCAAGAAGATAGCATCAACTGAGGTTGAGACTCCAAAGATGGTTTATCAGTTTCCGCTTAGAAACATGCAGGCATCTACATCCCCACCCTGGGATTGGTGCACTCTGCACCATGGTGCAGCCCATGGTGACTGCCCAGCTGGTGCACGTCTTACATGCACACCCACCCAAATATCCCACAGCCTTCTTAGACACCTCCTAAAGCTGTTCCGGTGTAGGGAGGGCTAGAGAACAGGACAAAACAACAATGAAAGTGACATGCAAGGCTTCCCTGGTGGCTCAGTGGTAAAGAATCAGCCTGCCAATGCAGGAGATGCAGGTTTGACCCCTGATCCAGGCAGATCCCACATGCCACAGAGCAACTCACCCCTTGCATCAGAACTACTGAGCCAGTGCTCTAGAGCCTGGGAACCACAGCTACTGAGTCCACGTGTCATAGAGCCCGTGCTCCACAGCAAGAGAAGCCATCGCAACGAGAAGCCTGCATCATCCATCACATCCACTGCCCCACCATCATTTTTTAAAGTATTTATTCTTATTTATTTACTTATTTGGCTGTGCTAGGTCTAGGTGTGGCATGTGAGCTCTTAGTTGCAGCATGTGGGGTCTAATTCCCTGACCAGGGATTGAACCTGGGTCCCCTGCATTGGGAGCAACAAAGAGTAGCCCCTGATCTCTGCAACCAGAGAAAGCCCACGTACAGCAATGAAGACCCAGCACAGCCAAAAAGAAGAAGAAAGTAAATCTTATTAAAAAAAAATTGACATGCCCAAGGAGCAGAGTTGCAAGGCATCTTTTCTAGTACTTTGCCACATCTCCTGGGTTGACCGCAGTGCCCATGGCCATGACCTCTCTACCTGCCTTTTTTAGAAGACTTTCATCTGTAGTACTGGTGTGGAGCCCCTCTGAGCAAGGAGTTCATATGACTGCCCAGGTTGCTGAGACAGTGAGGGGCGGGTGGGCAGTTACCTCGAACATCAGGCCGTGCTTCTGGCAGAAGGTCTGCACTTCAGGGTAGGCAGTGCTCTGTAGGGCTTCCCTCTCTGCGTCCATATCTGCAAGGAACATCATGGAGGCTAGGAACTGGAAAAACTCAGAATTCGTCCCTGCCTCACATCTCTGCTTTTAGCCCCATGTACTCTTACAAAGGAAAGCTATGACAAACCTAGTGTGTGTGCTCAGTCACTTTAGTTGTGTCTGACTCTGTGTGACCCTATGCACTGTAGCCTAGCTTGCCAGGCTCCTCTGTCCATGGCGATTCTCCAGGCAAGAATACTTGAGTGGGTTGCCATTCCCTTCTTCAGGGGATCTTCCCAACCCAGGGATGGAACCTGAGTCTCTTACATATCCTGCATTGGCAGGTGGGTTCTTTGCCACTGGCGCCAACAAACCTAGACAGTGTATTAAAAAGCAAAGACACCACTTTGCCAACAAAGGTCCGTATAGTCGAGGCTATGTTCTGTCCAGTAATCATGTACAGATGTGAGAGTTGGACCATAAAGAAGGCCGAGCACCGAAAAATTGATGCTTTTCAATTGTGCTGGAGAAGACTTTTGAGAGTCCCTTGGAGTACAAGGAAATCAAACCAGTCAGTCCTAAAGGGAATCAACACTGACTACTCATTGGAAGGACTGATGCTGAAGCTCCAATACTTTGGCCTCCTGAGGTGAAGAACTGACTCATTGGAAAAGACCCTGATGCTGGGAAAGATCAAGAAGGACAAAAGGGCGACAGAGGATGAGATGGTTGGATGGATCCATCACTGACTCAATGGACATGAACTTGGGCAAACTCCAGGAGATGGTGAGGGACAGGGAGGCCTGGCATGCTGTAGTTTGTGGGGTTGTAAAGAGTCGGACACGACTTGGTGACTGAACAACAACAACTCTTATGAAGGCTAGGACCCTTCATGACGAAAGCTACGAAAAATAGGAGGCATGCCAGAAAGACCAACTATGCCTGGGACTTTCCTGGTGTTAGTGCTAAAAATCCCTCATCCCAGGAAACCCCTCAGACCCAGCTAACCAGTATGGTTGTTCACCTTTGGTTAGGGTTGCCAGATAAACTACAGGGCACCCAATTGATTTGCATTTCAGATAAGTAATGAGAAACCTGATAGTATAAGTACAGCCCACTCCCTGAATTCCAGAATTTGCATTTCTGATAAGCCCTGTTCAATCTGTAACACAAATCACTTGTTAGCATAAGTATGTCCCTCTCTGCACACTGGTGGTGGTGATTTACTCACTCAGTCTTTTCTGACTCTGTGTGACCCCATGGACTGCCAGGCTCTTCTGCCCATGGGATTTCCCAGGCAAGAATACTGGAGTGGGTCACTATTTCCTTCTCCAAGGGATTTTCCTGACCCAGGGATCGAATCCACATCTCCTACATCGCAGGCAGTCTTCGTTGCATGCAGATTCTTTACTGCTGAGCCACCAGAGAAGCCCCTCTGCACACTGTCTTATACTAAAAGATCACTGGTTGTTTATTTCAAATGTAAATTGAGCTGCGTGTCCTGGTTTTGCTGGTTATGGTGGTGGTTTTGTTTCTTATTTTTGATAAATCTGGCAGCCCTGCCTAGGGTAAACCTGGATTCTAAGATTATTTCCTACCACTTGCCTTCAATGTATGGCCTTGTGCCAAGCATCATGCTATCCTTGGTGTCCTCCTCTGTAAAAGGTGGGTGATGCCTCTACTCTGCAGGGCTACAAGCTCCCCAAAGTCAAAAACCTCTGCTCTGTCTAGGTCATTGCTAATTTCTCAGCACTCAACACAGGTACTCAATAAATGTTAATGGAACCAATGAGGCTGTACCTACTGTAATGTAAGCATTCAAGAATTATTTGTATTCTCCACATAACCAGGGGAAGGTCACTTTAGTGTCCACAAAAGAACTCCCAAAGCCACTAGTACAAAGAAGCTGCCTGGGTCCTAGCATAGGCACTGACCTGAATGCCAATCTTGGATCTGTTTCCTACTCCCTTCCTGTACCTGTCCTATAAATTCCACAGGTTATTTATATTTGTCCATAAAATATGCACTGTGAAGTTACTTTATGTCCAAACACTAAAAAGGATCCCTGGTGGTCCAGTGCTTAAGACTCCCAACTGCCACTGCAGGGGGTCACAGGTTCGATCCCTGGTCAGGGAACTAAGATCCTGTTTGCAGGCATGCTAAGCCGCTTCAGTCTTGTCCGACTCTTTGTGACCCCATGGACTGTAGCTAGCCAGGCTCCTTTGTCTGTGGGATTCTCCAGGCAAGAATACTAATGTGGGTTGCCATTTCCTCCTCCAAGGGATCTTCCCGACTCAGGGATCGAATCCGAATCTCTTATGTCTCCTGCAGTGGCAGGCAGATTCTTTACCACCAGCACCACCTGGGAAGCCCCAAGATCTCTCAAGACAAAAATGACAAAAAAAAAAAAAGGATCAAGGACACAATGGCAACCAATACATATGTAGACAATGCAGTATGCTGGAGCCAGCCCCTACTGTCCTAGGAGAGCTGATTGCTAAATCATCAGAAATTTTGTTAAAACAGCCATTGTGAAAAATTAGCTTCTCAGCTGGCTCAGTGGTAAAGAACACATGTGCTAATGCAGGAGACACAGGTTTAATCTCTGGGTCAGGAAGATCCCCTGGAGAAGGAAATGGCAACCCACTCCAGTATTCTTGTCTGGAAAATCCCATGGACAGAGGAGCCTGACCAGCTACCGTCCATGGGATCGCAAAAGAGTCAGACATGGCTTAACTAAATAACAACAACGTGAAAAATTAAACTATATGAACTTAGGATGAAACACATTATAGTAAAAGCGGAGATTGCAAATACTCAAACCTCATCACTTCTGAATTATTTTACTACCATTGACCATGGATTCTGCTCTTGAGTTTGTTTACAGCTGTTGATTTCGCATTAGGGAAATATTCGAGGATGGTGAGCTACCCAACATATCTGACTCCGTGTTTATGAGGTCGCCCAGGGCAGCTTGAAATTGACCATGGTGGGAGAATTTACACCACGGAAATTGGCAGACAGTATAAATCAGGAGGTTTTGTTTTAATTTTTGGAGAACAGGTTATTAAACACTTGCCAGCACACACTGTGAACTCTTTGCCTTCATGGAGCTTGTAGCCTGGTTGGAGGAGTCATGCATTAGAGAAACAGATCAGTTGAATAACTACAGCTTATGGGGCTTGGGGCTTCATAGGTTCCTGGACCTATTGGAGCCCATTGTGACTATAACACATAGGTGAGGTGCGAGTTACACCAGATAAAGTTGGGGAGTGAACCAGATCCTGTCATACAGAGCTCTGTAGCTGTGGGAAGACTCAGGCACTTTTTAAGCCTAGCTTAGAACATTTATCATTAATATTAGTTGCAATATCATTTGCCACTGACAACAACTCTCTCAAGTCAAGCTCTGAGGCTGGCTTATGGAGGAGGAAACAAAGGATCAGGGAGGCTCTCCCTCACCAGTTCCTATGTGTGGGGGTCACTGGCCGGGCTGTGTTCACATCCAGGTCTCCTAGAGGACGCTGTGAGCCATGCCCACTGGCCCTGGCACCCCCTGAGCTCCCAGTCCGGCCCTGTCCCTTACCTGAGACCGTAGAGCTGATGAAGATGGCCACACTCCTGGATGCAGGCGCTGGGAGGGGGCCTGCCTGACCCTGGAGAAGCCGCCGGCGGGTGCCTGGGCTGAGGGGGCTGCAGTTCATGCTGCCCACCCACCTGGACAATCTTTCCCCAGAAAAGGGCCGGGGCCTCAGATGCCTCACACCAGTGGCCAGATGGCCTTCCTAGGAGCCCAGCCAGGCAGGGCCATCTGCAGTGGGATGCCTGTATCACCCTCTTAGGTTTCGTGACTACCTGCGGCCTCTGTCACCTCTAGGGCTCCTGGGGAGGTGAACCAGTGGCTCTTCACAGCTCCACTTGGTCTACGAAAGCTAATGGGGGGAGATGTTGGACAGTGGCCTCCCAGCCGACATCCCCTGGATGTTGACTCCGCCAGGCACCCGAGCCTTTTCCCCCTCAACTAATAGCTCCTCGCCCCGGGAGCTTACCTGTAACCACAGTAACTGCGGTTTCCTGGCGCTCAGCTTTGGAGCCCAGGGACCGACCAGCCTCCTGAACAACTGGGTCCCCTGGGGCTCCATGAAAATTGAGCCCAGGCCCAGGTGTGCAGTGGGAGGCTGTGCGATACTGGGAGTGGTGCCAAGCCCTGGCAGGGCAGGCAAGAAGGACAAACTCTGTGGAACCACCCATTCCATCCTGCGCTCACTGTGCCCTCCAACGAAGTACGAAGTACGGGCCCAAGGTGTACTATTTAAGCCAGCAGTTCTCAACGGGGGGCCATTTTGCGCTCCTCCCCTGCCAGGGGACTCTTGCAATGTCTGGAGACATTTTTGGTTGTCACGACAGGGGGAGAAGAAGCTCTTGGCATCTAGAAGGTAGGCCCCAAGGATGCTGCCCAACACCCCACAAGGCACAGGACGGAACCACCACGAGAACTATCTGTCCCCAAATGTCAGCACTGCTGAGAAACTGGGACATCAACTTTAAATCAACTCGAGTTGAATCTCCTTGCCTGCAGGAGGTGTGGAACCTGAGGCCTGCTCTCCTTAAGAAGCAGGGAGATGAGCAAGTCTCTGGAGGGGAGGTTAAGGACCTACCCACCTGAAACTGACAGGGACTTCTCTCATGGTCTGGTGGTTAAGACTCCATGCTTCCACGGCAAGCAGTGCAAGTTCGATACCTGATTGAGTAACATCCCATATGCCGGCCAAGGTCAAAAAATAAAAAAGAAAGAAACTGAGATGGGCTGTTTGCAATAATCAAATACACCATCTGAAACAACATAGATGGAGCTTGAGGGCATTGCACTGAGTCAAACAAGTCAGAGAAAGATAACTGCTCCAAGACCTCACTTATATGTGAGATTCAAAAAAGCGCAACTCGGGGGCTTCCCTGGTGGTCCAGTGGTTAATAGTCCACCTTCCAAGGCAGGAGATGCAGGTTCGACTCCTGGTTAGGGAACTGAGAACCCACATGCTGCTGGGAAACTAAGCCCACGTGTCACAGCTACTGAACGTGCGTGCCCTGGAGCCTGTGCTGCCCAACAAGGGAAGCCCACATGTTGCAAAAAAGACCCAGTGCAAAAAACCAAACAAAAAAAGCCCAACTCAGAATGTTGTACAATGGTGGTTACAAACAAAAAATAGCCCAACTCAGAACAGAGAGTAGAATGGTGGTTGCCAGGGACTGTAAGGTGGGGAAATGGGGAGATGTTGGCCAAGGGGTACAAGCTTCCAGTTATGAGTCAGCCCAAGGATCTAATGTGCAACATGATGATTACAGTTAACAATACTGTGCAATGCTGTGTTATACACCTGAAAGTTCCTAAGAGGGTAAATGTCCTCACCACAAAAATGAAATGGTAATTATGTGACACATGTTAGCTAATGCTACCTTGCGAGGCCATCCTGTAATAAATAAGTGCATCATATGGACATGATACACCCTAAACTTATACAATGTTATATGTCGATTGTATTTCAATAAAGCCTGGGGAAAAAATTAAAAAAAAAAAAAATGAGCAGGAAAAGACTTTCTCAGGGTTTGACCTTACTGAAGATGCTTTAGTGATCTCAGTCCTGCCTCACCCACCTCTCAGTGTTGACAAACCGCGGATTGGAGGAATGGATACCTTGGTGTCCACAGGTTTGCTTGGAATGCTGACTCCTCCATTGCCTTCCTGGAGGACTTAAGCCAACAGCCTCTCTCCCGGGACATCAGCTGCCATCTTCTGTGAAATGATTGTGAGAACCACTCACGGGTGGGCTAGGGTGAGAAGAGGAGGCTCTCATCTCAGGAACAACACGTAAGGAAGAAAGCACAATGTGCCTGACAATCAAAATGAATACCCAAAGTTCCATGAGGAACAAAATGTGAACAAGGCATTTGGGAGAGAGGTATGTGAGTACCCACCTCAGCTCAGCTCATTGCTCTGCGATGACAAAGAAGGGTGGAAAGGAGAAGCAGGACAGAGGCTCAGGAGGGAGGGTTTATATGCATACATATGACTGATTCATTTCATCGTACAGCAGAAACTAACACAGCATTGTAAAGCAATGATACTCCAATCAAACAAATAAAGAAAAAGGGACTTCCTTGGTGGTCCAGTGGTTAAGCCTCCATGCTCCTAATGCAGAGGGCTCGGGGTCGATCCCTGTTTGGGGAACGAAGAGCCTACATCCCACATGTGCAGTCAAAAACAATAAAAATATGATATGCTTTTCCACTTGTTCATATATATTTTTTAAAAGGCCCCACTTTACATACAGGCACTCAAGAAATAGTTTTACCTAACAGCCTGAACTTTAGCTCATCTTTTTTTTCTCTGCCCTAACTCCCTTCCCTGCTTTGTCCCTCCGGAAAGGCTTTTCTGTTCAGGGGTCCCCAGGACCACTCTAGGTTTGGAGGATTCCCTAGGAGGACTCGAAGAATTCACGAATGCTGTTTCACTCACTGTGACAGTTTTTTACAGCAAAAAGTTAAAGTGTTAGTTGCTCAGTCGTGTCCAACTCTTTGCGACCCCATGGACTGTAACCCTGACAGGCTCCTCTGTCCATGGAATTCTCCAGGCAAGAATACTGGAGTGGGTTGCCATTTCCTTCTCCAGGGCATCTTTCTGACCCAAGGATTGAACCCACATCTACTGCATCTCCTGCATTGACAAAGAGATTCTTTACCACTGAGCCACCTGGGAAGCCGGTTTCAGTTCAGTAGTCACTTAGTCATGTCCAATTCTCTGCGACCCCATGGACTGCAGCACGCCACACTTCCCTGTCCATCACCAACTCCTGGAGCTTGCTCAAACTTAAGTCCCTTGAGTCAGTGCTGCCATCCAACCATCTCATCCTCTGTTGTCCCCTTCTCCTCCGGCCTAATGCTGGCCAATTTATCTCAGTCTTAGGGCCTTTGCATATGCCATACTTGAACTCCCATGCTGCACCTTTTCAAGTTATTCACATTCCAGCTCAAACACCATTTCCTGAGAGGCTCTCTCTGACCATTCCATTACTCCTTGACCTCTCAAATTACTCCCCGCACCATCACCCTATTCTCTGCACAGTACTCACCACCAGCTGATGTTTCTTCTTCGTTTACTGTTTGTCCCTCCTACAAGAACGTGACGTCCCTGTCTGCCAAGGTCAGCGCGCCTGGCACATAGTGGGTGCTGAGTCCATAACTGTCCAATCAGTCAGCTCATCCACAATGATCCATCTTTCTCACCTCCTGTTGGTCACCTAAGGAGACAACAAGTAAGCCTGGATTCCCCAGAAAGGAAAGAGGTTTTCCTTGGGGGCTCCAGCCTTCCTCCAGCTCCTACTGGTGGTGAAAGGGCCAATTTGGAATCTTCTGGGGAAGTAGGCTGGAGAAGAAAGTTTCCTGGGTTTGGCATTGCCTGAAAGTCATGCTCCCAGTAATCCTAGTAACTTTTGTCTCAGGCACTTCACGGGTCTCTCTGCCAATTCTCCCAGCAACTAGGATAATGAAAGAAATTGTTTGGCTCTCCAGCCCTCGCTAGGCTGGGCACTTAGCCAGACTTGGCGGTTAACCGTTGTGTGCTGGCTAATGGGCTCATCCTAGCAGATGCCCTTTGTGGAGGGCAGTCCTCACAACAACCTCAAGAGGCACACCTCATAATCCCGTCCCACCAATGAAGGAGTGTGTGTATTCATCTCTCAGTCATGTCCGACTCTTTGTGACTCCGTTGACTATAGCCTGCCAGGCTCCTCTGTCCATGGGATTCTCCAGGCAAGAATACTGGAGTGGATTGCTATTCCCTTTCTCCAAGGGATCTTCCTGACCCAGGAATTAAACCTGGGTATCCTGCATTGCAGGCAGATTCTTAATTGTCTAAGCTACCAGGGAAGTCCGCCAATGAAGGAAATGAGGTCCAAAGAGATGTAGCCCCTTGTTTAGGCCACTTGGCCTCCCTGGGCTTAAATTTTCTCAACCACCTTCCTGGTGGGTGAGAGAATGAAATGTACTTACAGAGACTGTGAGGCTAGCACCATGCCTGGTTCATGCAAAGACCCCATGAAATGTTCGTTGTGATTAATTGCTATTTTTATTTATTTATTTTTTATTTGGTTGTGCCAGGTCTTAATTGCTGACACATGAAATCTTTGATCTTCATTGTGGCAGGCAGGATTTTTAGTTGTAGTACCTGAACTCTTGGTTGTGGCATATAGGATCTAGTTCCCTGATCAGGGATCGAACCCCGGCCCCTCCCTGACCCTCCCCCTATTAGGAGCAAGGAATCTTAGCCACTGGACCACTGGGGAAGTCCTGTTGATGACTGTTTTTGCTAGGGGAAACACTGACTGAAACCGCCCACCCTGGCCAGGCACTATAGTAACCATTTGTGTGAGTTATTTTGTGACAGGAGGCCCTGGTAAGGAACATGGATGGAACTAACAAGCCATTACCAACTGAAAGAATTTGGGAAAGGTCAAAGGAGATGCCCACATGTCCTACCAACCTCCCAGAATCCACCTCGCTGGAATCCATCTTGGCTGAGTAAGGCATGTACCACCAGGAAGGACACTGAGTCAGAATGTTGGCCAGAGACAACCCCAAAACTAATTCCATCACCATAAAACATGAAAGTGGGAGCCACATGGCAGAGAAGTCCTTCAACTTTTCCTCACCCTCCTGCTCTCCTCCAGGGTGCCCCTTCCCAATAAATTCTCTTGTTTTGTCAGCACGTGTATCTCCTTGACAATTCATTCCCAAGTGTTAGACAAGAGCCCACTCTTGGGCCCTAGAAGGGGTTCCCCTTTCTGCAATATTTTTACTACTACCACGTCCACCCAACCAGTGGCAGAGTCAGGAATCAAAGGCTCCAACTGTCAAAGGTTCAGCAAGAGTTAACGAACTCCAAGTCTCTAGAACACGGTTTCTCAGCCTTGGCTCTGCTGACTTTGGAGCCGGATCATTCTTTGTTGGGGAGCCATTCTGTACACTGTGGTATATTGAACAGCATCCTTGGCCTCCACATACTAGATGCCAGTAGCACCACCCCTCTCAAAAATGATTCCGACCTGGCCAGGTACGCCCTGTGTGGCAGAGTCCTCACCTCCAGCCCCTGGTTGAGAACCATCCCTTCATTCTGTCACTATACTCATGTTGCAGGCGTGCTTGTTCAATCATTGTTGTGTCTGACTCTTTGCGACCCCATGGACTGTAGCCCACCAAGCTCCTCTGTCCATGGGGTTCTCCAGGCAAGAATACTGGAATGGGTAGCCATTCCCTTCTCCAGGGGATCTTCCCAACCCAGGGATCAAACCCACATCTCTTGCATCTTCTGCTCTGGGAGGCAGATTCTTTACCACTGTGCCACCTGGGAAGCTCATGTTACCATAGTCATATTATTTTTAAAATTATTTTTTGTCTTTTATTTTTTTAACATTTATTGGAGCATAGTTGATTTACAATGTTGTGTTAGTTACTGCTGTAAAGGAAAGTGAATCAGTTATTTATATATACGTGTGTGTGTGTGTGTGTGTGTGTGTGTGTGTGTAAAGCCACTCTTTTTAAGATTCTTTTTCCGTATAGATCATTACAGAGCACAAGTAGAGTTCCTTGTGCTATACAGTAGATTCTTATTAGCTATCTATTTTATATATAGTGGTGTGTTGGGCTTCCCTGTTCGCTCAGTGGAAAAGAATCAGCCTGCAATGCAGAGGATGTGGGTTCGATCCCTGGGTCAGGAAGACCACCTGGAGGAGGTAATGGCAACGCACTCCAATATTCTTGCCTGGGAAATTCCATGAACAGAGGAGCCTAGTGGGCTCCAGTCCATGGGGTCACAAGAGTCGGACACAACTTAGCAACTAAACACCATCACAGCGTGTATATATCAGTCTCCTATTTCACACACACCCCACCCCATTTTCTACTCTGGCAACCACAAGTTACCTGGTAACCCATGAACAGTATGAAAAGGCAAAAAGATAGGACACTGAAAGATGAACTTCCCAGGTTGGTAGGTGCCCAATATGCTACTGGAAATCAATGCAGAAATAACTCCAGAAAGAATGAAGAGGATGAGCAAAAGCAGAAACAACACCCAGCTGTGGATATGATTGGTGATGGAAGTAAAGTCCGATGCTGTAAAGAGCAATATTGCATAGGAACCTGAAATGTTAGGACCATGAATCTAGGCAAATTGGAAGTGGTCAAACAGGAGATGGTGAGAGTGAACATCAACATTTTAGGAATCAGTGAACTAAAATGGACGGGAATGGGTGAATTTAACTCAGATGACCATTACATCTACTACTGTGGGCCAGAATCCCTTAGAAGAAATGGAGTAGCCATCATAGTCAACGAAAGAGTCCGAAATGCAGTACTTGGATGCAATCTCAAAAATGACAGAATGATCTCCGTTCATTTCCTAGGCAAACCATTCAATATCATGGTAGTCCAAGTCTCTGTCCCGACCAGTAGTGATGAAGAAGCTGAGGTTGAATGGTTCTATGAAGACCTACAAGACCTTCTAGAACTAACACCTAAGAAAGATGTCCTTTTCATTAAAAGGGACAGGAATGAAAATGGAGGAAGTCAAGGATACCTGGAGTAACAGGCAAATTTGGCCTTGAAGTACAGAATGAAGCAGGGCAAAGGCTAACAGTTTTGCCAAGAGAACGCGCTGGTCATAGCAAACACCTTCTTCCAAGAACACAAGAGAAGACTCTACACATGGACATCACCAGATGGTCAATACCAAAATCAGATTGATTATATTCTTTGCAGCCAAAGATGGAGAAGCTCTATACAGTCAGCCAAAACAAGACTGAGAGCTGACTGTGGCTGAGATCATGAACTCCTTATTGCCAAATTCAGACTTAAATGGAAGAAAGTAAGGAAAACCACTAGACCATTTAGGTATGACCTAAATCAAATCCCTTACGATATACAGTGGAAGTGAGAAATAGATTTAAGGGACTAGATCTGCTAGACAGAGTGCCGGAAGAACTATGGACAGAGGTTCATGACATTGTACAGGAGGCAGTGATCAACACCATTCCCAAGAAAAAGAATTGCAAAAAAGCAAAATGACTGTCTGATAAGGCCTTACCAATAGCTGTGAAAAGAAGAGAAGCTAAAGGTAAAGGAGAAAAGGAAAGATATACCCATTTGAATGCAGAGTTCCAAAGAATAGTCAAGGAGACATAAGAAAGCCTTCCTCAGTGATTAATGCAAAGAAATAGAGGAAAACAATAGAATGGGAAAGACTAGAGATCTCTTCAAGAAAATTAGAGATACTGAGGGAACATTTCATGCAAAGATGGGCACAATAAAGGACAGAAATGGTATGGACCTAACAGAAGAAGAAAATATTAAGAAGAGGTGGCAAGAATACACAGAAGAACTATACAAAAAAGATCTTCATGACCCAGATAATCACAATGGTGTGATCACTCACCTAGAGTCTGACATCCTGGAATACAAAGTCAAGTGAGCCTTAGGAACCATCACTACGAACAAAACCATTGGCAGTGATGGAATTCCAGTTGAGCTCTTTCAAATCCTAAAAGATGATGCTTTTAAAGTGCTGCACTCAATATGCCAGCAAATCTGGAAAACTCAGCAGTGGCCACAGGACTGGAAAAGGTTAGTTTTCATTCCAATCCCAAAGAAAGGCAATGCCAAAAGATGCTCAAGCTACCGCACAATTGCACTCATCTCTCATGCTAGTAAAGTAATGCTCAAAATTTTCCAAGCCAGGCTTCAACAGTACATGAACCATGAACTTCCAGATGTTCAAAGTGGATTTAGAAAAGGCAGAGGAACCAGAGATCAAATTGCCAACATCTGCTGGATCATTGAAAAAGCAAGAGAGTTCCAGAAAAACATCTACTTCTGCTTTATTGACTACACCAAAGCCTTTGACTGTGTGGATCACAACAAACTGTGGAAAATTCTTAAAGAGATGGGAATACCAGACCACCTGACCTGCCTCTTGAGAAATCTGTATGCAGGTCAGGAAGCAACAGTTAGAACTGGACATGGAACAACAGACTGGTTCCAAATCGGGAAAGGGGTACATCAAGGCTATATATATTGTCACCCTGCTTATTTAACTTATATGCAGAGTACATCATGAGAAATGCTGGGTTATATGAAACACAAGCTGGAATCAAGATTGCCAGGAGAAATATCAATAACCTCAGATAGATGACACTACCCTTATGGCAGAAAGTGAAGAAGAACTAAAGAGCCTCTTGATGAAAGTGAAAGAGGAGAGTGAAAAAGTTGGCTTAAAGCTCAACACCCAGAAAACTAAGATCATGGCATCTGGTCTCATCACTTCAAGGCAAATAGATGGGGAAACAATGGAACTAGTGAGAGCCTTTATTTTGGGGGGATCCAAAATCATTGCAGATGGTGACTGCAGCCATGAAATTAAAAGATGCTTACTCCTTAGAAGGAAAGTTATGACCAACCTGGACAGCATATTAAAAAACAGAGACATTACTTTTCCAACAAAGGTCCATTTAGTCAAAGCTATGGTTTTTCCAGTAGTCATGTATGGATGTGAGAGCTGGACTATAAAGAAAGCTGAGTGTCGAAGAATTGATGCTTTTGAACCATGGTGTTGGAGAAGACTCTTGAGAGTCCCTTGGACTGCAAGGAGATCCAGCCAGTCCATACTAAAAGAAATCAGTCCTGAATGTTCATTGGAAGGATGGATGCTGAAGCTGAAACTCCAATACTTTGGCCACTCTACGGGAAGAACTGACTCGTTTGAAAAAACCCTGATGCTGGGAAAGGTTGAAGGCAAGAGGAGAAGGGGACGACAGAGGATGACATGGTTGGATGGCATCACTGACTCTATGGACGTGAGTTTGAGTAGGCATTGGGAGTTGGTGAACGATGGGGAAGCCTAGCATGCTGCAGTCCATTGGGTTGCAAAGAGTTGGATAAAACTGAGCAACTGAACTTAACTGAACCACAAGTTTGTTTTCTACATATGGCATAGTCATATTAATGTATTTCTAGGGACTCCGAAGTTGCAGGTATTAATACACATGCCTTCACCAATATTCCCAGTGACTTGAGGACTTCAGTTTGCTACCCTGCTTTTCTTTTCTTAAAAAATTTACTTTTGGCTATGCTTGATTTTCACTGTTGCATGAGGGAGGGCTTTCTCCAGTTTCGATAAGTGAGGGCTACTCTCTAGTTGTGGTGTGCGGGCTTCTCATTGTTGTGACTTCTCTTCTTGTGGAGCACAGGCACTAGACCATGGGCTTCAGTAGTTGTAGCATGTGGGCCCTAAGGTACATGCTACCCTGGTTGCCTGATGAGAAAAATAAACCAGAGAAATTCAACAATTTGCCCAAGTTCTCTTGACAAGAGACTGATGGAACTGAGAGGCAACCCCTTCCTTTCCCAGCTATATTGGAATCTGTGTATTAAAAAATTCTTGGCAAAGGTTTTAAAACATGATAATAGCAATGTGGTTAGTCCCCCACTTTTCGCCGCAAGTCTATCTTTTAGAGATTCAAAGTAAAATATTCACAGAATGATAAGCTTTACAGAGCACTGGAATTTGACTTAAAATAATAATCCTAGGTGAGGTAGATGGAGTAGAGTTGGCCAGGGGGTGATGGTGGTCAGGGCTGGGGCTGGGAACTCATTATACCACTCTGCCTACTTTTATGAGGTTTTCAAATTCTCTGTAGTAAAATTGTAAAATATTCTTCTCTCTGCACTCTGAGGAAATAGTCATGATTATCACTGTGTACTGAGTAGGGACTGAGTCCTGGGCAGGGCATGGCCAAGGCTGCTGAGTCATCCCGCAAGTCTAACGTTATCATTTCCATCTTACAGAGGAGGAATCTGGTCTGGGAGACGTCAATAAACGGAATCAAGCGCTTAGCGTGCAAGGTGCTGGGCTGAGCTTGAGCAGAGCAGCAGCGCCCCCTGGAGGTCATAGCTGGGCCTGACTCGGGAGCTTGAACAGGATGCGGAGTGGGTTGAGAAGGCATGAGAGAAGCTGGCTGGCCCCGGGTGCAACATTTGGGGACAGGGACGCCAAAAAAACAAAGCAGTAAATATAAATAATATTTTTTAAATTGTCGTAAAAGGATAAAAATATTTCCATGCAATATGTTTTTAGGAAATCAAAATCAGTGCAGAAAAACCCACATAAATTAAATATCACAATTTAAAATACGGAGAGGTGGGAATTCCCCCACAGTCTAGTGGTTAAGACTCTGCACTTTCACTGCGGTGAGTCCAGGTTAGATTCTGGTGGGGGAACTAAGATCCCACAAACAGGGCAGTGTGATCTCCCCCCAAAAAAGCCAAAACAAAACACAAAACAAACCAACAGACAGAAAACAGTGAGGTGAGAGAAATGAGTATACAAATGCAGAATCCTGTTTTAAGATTCTGATATTTTGTTCATCATGGACTTTTGTTTGCATTGATTTTGATTTTTTAATTACTTAATAGCATTTATTTGCAAATCAAAATCACAGTGAGACACCACCTCACAAACCAGTTGTAATCAAAAAAGGAGAAAATCACAAGTGTGAATGAGCATATGGAAAACCTGGAGCTCTGCTCGATGGGAATGTAAAATGCTTTAGCTGCTGTGACAGTTCATTAAAGAGTTAAACACAGAATTGCCATGCTGTTGTTGTTATTTAGTCCCTAAGTCCTGTCCAACTCTTTTGTGACCCTACGGACTACAGGCTACCAGGCTCCTCTGTCCATGGGATTTCCTAGGCAAGAATCCTGGAGTGGGTTACCATTTCCTCCTACGAGGGGATCTTCCTGACGCAGGGACTGAACATTCATCTACAGAATTGCAGGTGGTCTCTTACACTGTGGTCTCTTGCATGGAGCCACCAGAGAAGTCCCAGAGAAATGTCTATTTAGATCTTCTGCCTTTTTTTTTTTTTTTTGGTTGAACTGTTTGGTTTTTTTAGATTGAACTGTGTGAGCTATTTGGCACTAATCTCTTGTCAGTCATTTCACCTGCAAATTTCTTCTCCCATTCCCTAGTGAGATTCAACCATTCTTAAACCAACAGCATAGTTTGCTACGAAAGTGAGACTCACTCACATGCAGAAGGGACATGTCCCAGGCACATAAAACAGTTGTCACTTCCTGAGTGTTTGCCTAGTGACAGATACTAACCTGTCACTCTTACTAACCTATTCAATAATCAGGTGCTAGTTTTCATCTCCATATTCAGCTGGAGAAGTGGAGAAAAGGAAGGTGAAATAACTTGGCCAGATGCACAGTGCAGTGGTTTTTAAATCTGACTGTAAATTCCTTGATGGTCATCCCCTCTAGAGGTAGAAACTAACTCTCCTCCCCTTGAGTGTAGGTTGCACTTAACGACTAGCTTCTACTGAACAGAATAAAGCAGAGGTAACAGTATGTGCATGTGTACAAGCTGGATTTAGAAAAGGCAGAGGAACCAGAGATCAGATTACCAGTATCCACTGGATCATAGAAAAAGCAAGAGAATTCCAGAAAAATATCTACTTCTGCTTCATTGACCATGCTAAAGCCTTTGACCATGTGGATCACAACAAGCTGTGGGAAATTCTTAAAGAGATGGGAATACCAGACCATCTTACCTGCCTCCTGAGAAACGTGCATGTAGGTCAAGAAACAACAGTTAGAACCAGACATGGAACAACAGACTGGCTCCAAATTGGGAAAGGAGTACATCAAGGCTGTATACTGTCACTCTGCTTATTTAACTTATATGCAGAGTACATCATGAGAAACGCTGGGCTGGAAGAAATACAAGCTGGAATCAAGAGTGTCGGGAGAAATATCAATAACCTCAGATATGCAGATGACACCACCCTTATGGCAGAAAGTGAAGAACTAAAGAGCCTCTTGATGAAGGTGAAAGAGAAGAGTGAAAAAATTGGCTTAAAACTCAGCATTCAAAAAACAAAGATCATGGCATCCGGTCCCATCACTTCATGGCAAATAGATGGGGAAACAAAGGAAACAGTGACAAACTTTACTTCGGGGTCTCCCCCTCGTTCTTCCGCGCCGCTGCCGCGGTGACCTGCACCCCTCGTGGACCGTGGACCGAGCGTGAGCTGTCAGCCGTCCTCGCCGCGGGCGGGTCGGGTCGGTGGGGCCCCAGGTGATCGCCTTCCTTCCCCTTTCTTCACCTCGTGGGCTTCCGCTGCCACTGCACGTCACCCAGCGCCCCGCGCCCCAAATGCCCCCAGCTCCTTGTGCTAGCTTTAGCTTCTCTTGTGGCTCAGACAGTAAAGAGTCTGCCTGCAATGCGGGAGACCCAGCTTCGATACCTGGGTAGGGAAGATCTCCTGGAGAAGGAAATGGCAACCCCTCCAGTATTCTTGCCTAGGAAATCCCATAGACAGAGGAGCCTAGTGGGCTACAGTTCTTGGAGTCCCAAAGAGTTGGACACGACTGAGTGACTTCACTTTCACTTTCACAATCCTTGTGGAAGATAACCTCAGCCATGAAATTAAAAGACACTTGCTCCTTGGAAGAAAAGCTGTGACAAATCTAGACAGCGTATTAGAAAGCAGAGATATTACTTTACCAATAAAGGTAAGTATAGTCAAAGCTATGGTTTTTCCAGTAGTCGTGTATGGATGTAAGAGTTGGACCATAAAGAAAGCTGAGCACCAAAGAATTGATGCTTTTGAACTGTGGTGTTGGAGAAGACTCTTGAGAGTCCCTTGGACTGCAAGTAGATCCAACCAGTCCATCCTAAAGGAAATCATTCCTGGGTGTTCATTGGAAGGACTGAAACTGAAGTTGAAGCTCCAATACTTTGGCCACCTGATGCAAACAACTGATTCATTTGAAAAGATCCTGATGCTAGGAAAGATTGAAGGCAGGCGGAGAAGGGAGTGAGAGAGGACAAGATCATTGGATGGCATCGCCAACTCAGTGGACATGAGTTTGAGCAAGCTCTGGGAGATGGTGAAGGACAGGGAAGCCTGGAGTGTTGCAGTCCATGAGGTTGCAAAGAGTTGGACACGACTGAGCGACTGAACTGTCCTGAACAAGGCCTCAGCTGATTGGAAAGACACAGTGTGTTGGCAAAGGCTATCTGCTTTACTCAGTTCACTAGTTCAGATGCTCATCTCTTCTGAAAACACCTTCATGGACACATCTCCTTTCTCCAGCTATCTGAGCCATCCCTCCAACCAGTTGAGTTGACACATAAAATTAACTGTCTTGTGATAGTGTTTGGGGGTGATTTAGGAGCCTTTGGGAGGTGATTAGGTTTACATGATTGGGTCAAAAGTGTAGGCCCCTCATGACAAGATTAGTATCCTTCTTAGAGAAAGACAGAGAAGAAAGGTCATGTGAGAACACAGCAAAAAGGCAACTGTCTGCAAGTCAGGAATTGAGGTATCACTAGACACCAAATCTGATCAGCACCTTGTTCCTGGGCTTTCTGCCTCTACACTCTGAGAAACAAGTGTCTGTTGTTTAAAGCACTCAGTCTGTCCTATTTGTAACAGCAGTGCCAGCAGACTGAGCCATGGAGCTTCCTGCTCCAGGTCACATCATGGTGGAGTCCCCCAGACAAAACTTGGTGAACTGGATTCCTGGGGATGTTATAACAAAGTCCCACAGACAAGGTGGCTTAAAACAACAGAAATCTATTCCTTTTTTAAATACATATATTTATTATTTATTCAATTAACTTGGTTGCACTGGGTCTCAGTCACAGCATGCAGGATCATGCTAGACCTTTAGTTGCATGTGCGAGCTAGTTCCCTGACCAGGGATCAAACCCAGAGCCCTTGCATTGGGGGTGCACAGTCTTAGCCACTGGGCCACCATGAAAATTCTCAAAAATCTATTCTTTTCCAGTTCTAGATGCTGGAAGTTGAGATCAAGGTCTCAGCATGACCAAGCTCCTTCTGAAGTCTCTAGATGAGGGCCCTTCCTTGCCTCTTCCAGCTTCCATGGCATTCCTTGGCTTGGGGCTGCATCACCCAACGTCTGCCTCCATCATCACATGATGTTCTTCCTATGCGCCTGTGTCCAACTTTTGCTTTCCTTACAAGGACATCGTCTACCCTAATCCAGTTATGACCTCTTCTTAGCTTGATTAACATCTGCAAAGACCCCATTTCCAAGTAAGATCATAGTCACAGGTGACAAAGATTAGGACTTGAGTCAAACATCTTTATGAAGAGACACAATTCAACCCACCATACATGGGTTTGGAGGACACACACAAGGTGGTTAATTCAATTAGTGCTATAAACAAACAAACAAACAAACAAATAAATATGACTTAGTGGGTAAAGAACCTGCTTGCAGTGCAAGAGACATCGGAGATGCGAGTTCAACCCCTGGGTCAGGAAGATACCTTGGAGGAAATGGTAACCCACTACAATTTTCTTGCCTGGGAAATCCCATGGAGCCTGGTGGGCTATAGTCCAAAGGGTTGCAAAGAATGGGACGAGACTGAGTGACTAAGCATGCATGCATGACTTTGGGCAAGCTCTTCCTTCTCTGAGACTCAGCTGCAGTATGGGGATGATGACCAATACCTCCCTCCTGGCCCATCTGACTGGCCCTCAGTCTTCTCTGTCTCATTAATGGTCATTCATTCACTCAGCTGTTCAGGCCCCAAACCCAGAGTCATTCTCAATTCCTCCCCATTGTCCCCAGTTCGACCCTTCAGGAGCCTCGCACCCCGTCCAGGCTCTATCATCACCTCTGCACTCATCTTCCTGTCTCCACCTTGATCCACTGAAGTCTGTTTTCCACATCTCAGCCAGCTGGTGGCTAATCTCTGGTTGAAAACTATTCAGTCTCTTCCCCCGACATTTAGAGTAAAATCTAGTCTTCTTAAAAAAAAAAGACCCTACCTGTCTCTTTGACCTCATCAGTCACTCTATGTATCATAGACTCATGGTAGAGGACTGAATAGAACCCCCCCAAAAAACATGTGTCCAAGTCCTCACCCCTGGAACATGGGACTGTGACCTTATTTGAGAAAAGGGTCTTTGCAGATGTAATTAAGAATCTTGAATGAGATCATCTCCGATGTTAGGATGGGCTCTAAATCCATTAAGTGTCCTTATAAGAGAAAGGCAAAGGACTTCCCTGTTGGCGCAGAGCATAAGAATTCTGCTGCCAATGCAGGGGATACAGGTTTGATCCCTGGTCTGGGAAGATTCCACATGCTGTGAGCAACTGAGCCCTGGTGCCACAACTATTGAGCCCGTGTTCTAGCACCTGGGAGCTGCAAGTACTGAGCCCATGTGGCCTAGCTTGTGCTCCACAGCTAGAGAAGCCACCTCAATGAGAAACCCATGCACCACAACTAGAGAGGAGCCTCTGTTCTCTGCAAATAGATTTAAAAAAAATTTTTTTTAAAGAGAGAAAAGCAGAATGGGAAATAGAGGAAAACAATAGAATGGGAAAGACTAGAGATCTCTTCAAGAAAATTAGAGATACCAAGGGAACATTTCATGCAAAGATGGGCTCAATAAAGGACAGAAATGGTAGGGACCTAACAGAAACAGAAGATATTAAGAAGAGGTGGCAAGAATACACAGAAGAACTATACAAAAAATATCTTCATGACCCAGATAATCATGATGGTGTGATCAATCACCTAGAGCCAGACATCCTGGAATGGGAAGTCAAGTGGGCCTTAGGAAGCATCACTACGAACAAAGCTAGTGGAGGTGATGGAATTCCAGTTGAGCTATTTCAAATCCTCAAAGATGATGCTGTGAAAGTGCTGCACTCAATATGCCAGCAAATCTGGAAAACTCAGCAGTGGCCACAGGACTGGAAAAGGTCAGTTTTCATTCCAATCCCAAAGAAAGGCAATGCCAAAGAATGCTCAAACTACCACACAATTTTACTCATCTCACACGCTAGTAAAGTAATGCTTAAAATTCTCCAAGCCAGGCTTCAGCAATACGTGAACCGTGACTTCCAGATGTTCAAGCTGGTTTTAGAAAAGGCAGAGGAACCAGAGATCAAATTGCCAACATCTGCTGGATCATTGAAAAAGCAAGAGAGTTCCAGAAAAACATCTATTTCTGCTTCATTGACTATGCCAAAGCCTTTGACTGTGTGGATCACAACAAACTGTGGAAAATTCTGAAAGAGATGGGAATACCAGACCATCTGACCTGTCTCTTGAGAAACCTGTATGCAGGTCAGGAAGAAACAGTTAGAACTGGACATGGAACAATAGACTGGTTCCAAATAGGAAAAGGAGTACGTCAAGGCTGAATATTGTCACCTTGCTTATTTAACTTATATGCAGAGTACATCATGAGAAACGCTGGGCTGGAGGAAGCACAGGCTGGAATCAAGATTGCCGGGCGAAGTATCAATAACCTCAGATATGCAGATGACACCACACTTATGGCAGAAAGTGAAGAAGAAATAAAGAGCCTCTTGATGAAAGTGAAAGTGGAGAGTGAAAAAGCTGGCTTAAAGCTCAACATTCAGAAAACTAAGATCATGGCATCTTGTCCCATCACTTCATGGCAGATAGATGGGGAAACAGTGGAAACAGTGGCTGACTTTATTTTTCTGGGCTCCAAAATCACTGCAGATGGTGATTGCAGCAATGAAATTAAAAGACGCTTACTCCTTGGAAGGAAAGTTATGACCAACCTAGACAGCATATTAAAAAGCAGAGACATTACTTTGCCAACAAAGGTCTGTCTAGTCAAGGCTATGGTTTTTCCAGTGGTCATGTATGGATGTGAGAGTTGGACTATAAAGAAAGCTGAACGCCAAAGAATTGATGCTTTTGAACTGTGGTGTTAGAGAAGACTCTTGAGAGTCCCTTGGACTGCAAATAGATCCAACCAGTCCATCCTAAAGGAGATAAGTCCTGAATATTCATTGGAAGGACTGATGTTGAAGCTGAAACTCCAATACTTTGGCCACCTGATGTGAAGAGCTGACTCATTGGAAAAGATCCTGATGCTGGGAAAGATTGAGGGCAAGAGGAGAAGGGGACGATGGAGGATGAGATGGCTGGATGGACTTGGATTTGGGTGGACTCAGGGAGCTGGTGATGGACAGGGAGGCCTGGCTTGCTGCGGTTCATGGGGTTGCAAAGAGTCGGACATGACTGAGCAGCTGAATTGAACTGAACTGAAAGAGGAGAAGGCCCAGTGGAGACAGAGACAAAGACTGGAGTGATGCAGTCGCAACCCAAGGAATGCTGATGCCCCCAGAAGCTGGAGGAGACAAGGAAACATCCTCCCCTAGAGCTTTCAGAGGGAGCTCTATAGCACAAACAAGAAACAAGTCTCATTAGACATAGTGGGAAAAACAAGGTACAAAACAGCAGGTATCTTTAAAAAAGAAGATGTGGGGACTTGTGGTGGGCCAGTGGTTAAGAACCTGCTTTTCAATGCAGGGCATGTGGGTTCAATCCCTAGCCAGGGAACTAAGATCCCATGTGTCATGGGACAACTAAGCCCACGTGTTGCAATTAGAGAAGCCCCGTGCCACAGCAAAGCCTGCGTGCCCAGCACAGCCAAAACAAAATTTTTAAAAATATATAGAGAGAAGATGGGGACACATATATGTATGCATGCTCACATATGCTGTGCTTAGTCGCTCAGTCTTGTCTGACTTTTTTAGATCCCATGGACTGTAGCCCGCCAGGCTTCTCTATCAGTGGGACTTCCCAGGCAAGAATACTGGAGTGGATTGTCATGTCCTCCTCCAGGGGATCTTTCCGACCCAGAGATCAAACCCAGGTCTGATGCACTGCAGGCAGATTCTTTACCAATTGAGCCACTAGGGAAGCCCTCACATGCTCACATAGGGAAAGAATATTTTTTAAAGGGAGGATAACAAGAGGCCATGGTGGTGTCTGGGGGGAGAGACAGAAGCTGGGGATGGGGGAGGAGACAGGAACACTGCTCACCCTTTGAAATCTTTGCATCTTTTATCACAGAGATAGTCTTTATTTTAAAATGCTGGTTAGAGGACTTCCCTGGAGGTCCAGTATTTAACACTTTGTACTTTCACTCCAAGGAGCACGGGTTCCATCCCTGGTCAAGGAACTAAGATCCTCCATCCTATGCAGCCAGAAAAAATTTAAAAATGCTGGTTAGAAAGCTTTTGGAGCAGTGCTGCCCCCCTTGAATTTCCTGGGATGATGGAAATGTTCTCTGTCTGTGCTCCCCAATACGGGCAGACACCTACCACACAGGGCAATTGAGTGCTTGAAACGGAGTTAGTTCCACGGAGAAAGAAAATTGTCAGTTTTATGCAAGTGTCATCCATTTAAATTTAAATGGCTGTCAGCTACCAAATTGGACAGTGCAGCTGTGTAGCATCATGGACAACATCTTAGGATTAAATATTGGGTGAAAAGAGCCAGGTCCAGAAGTGGAGGTAGAATTTGGTAGATATTACTTTTTTTTTTTTTTTAAAGAAACAGCTAGAAGTACAAGGGGGGATGGGAATGACAAGAAATAGACTAAAATACAACCTGCATCTGGAATTAAGGGTTATTTTTCTTTCTCCAAATGTTCTGTAATGAGGTTACACTTTTTTTTAGAAATATATGTATTTATTACTTTATATATAGTATGTTATGGGCTCCTCCGGTGATGCAAGTGGTAAAGAACCCACCTGCCAATGCAACAGACATAAGAGACACGAGTTTGATCCCTGGGGTTGGGAAGATCCCCTGGAGGAGGGCATAGCAACCCACTCCAGTATTCTTTCCTGAAGAATCCCATGGACAGAGGAGCCTGACAGGCTACAGTCCATAGTGTCGCACAGAGTCGGACACTACTGAAGCGATTTAGCACTCACTCACGCATAACATGTTATATATGATGAATGTATACAGTTTAGTAAATTATATATAACATATTAATTTACTGTATGTTATGCTATAGTGTGTAGTAAATTAAATCACATATATTTTGGTATGCTGTGTGATAGCACATAGTAAATTAAATGACATATACCATGTTCACCATATGCTATTATAGTACATTAATATAGTATATTAATTTTTATATTATAGTATATTAATTTATTATATGCTGTTATAGTACACAGTGAATTAAATGGCATACAATACATTAGTGGGCTTCCTTGGTGGCTCAGATGGTAAAGAATCTGCCTGCAATGCAGGAAACCCAGGTTTGATCCCCAGGTCAGGAAGATCAGAGCGACTAACACTTTCACTTTTTCACAGTACATTAATGTACTTGTGCTATTTATAGTATATATTAAATCAAATTCCATATAAACCTATACTATATCATAGTATACCGTTATACTAATGATACTAAATATAATTTAGCTGTCCTAAATTATTCAAGGCCTCCATGCTCCTAAATTTTACAAGCACTGGACTGTCCAGCTTCCTGGACAATTTCACCTGCTCTGTGTCCAGCAGTCCAGTATTTAAGCCTTTTCCTGTCCCTCTGGGCAAATGACTTCACCTCTCCAAATGTTAGTTTCCTCATCTGCAAAATGGAAAGGTTATCCATGCCTTCCAAGTGCTAGAAATCACTTCTCCAAATGTGTTCAGCACACCCCTGAGGTCCCCCAGATCCTTTCCAGGACCCACAATGTCAGACCCCCAACCATGACGTTAATGCTACATCATTTGCCTTCTTCTCTGGGCTGGCATTTACCCTGAAGGTACTCAGGCATCACATTGGTGCCTTAGAAATCAGCAAAAGCACCAAACGTACTGGAAGCCATGATACTGTCCGTCAGAGCATCTGTGCAGAAAAAGGGGTTGGGGGGAGCCATTGTCACTTGATTTTATCGCTGAAGCTTGGTGAAACAGTAAAAATTATTAATTTAAGAAAATTTCAACCCTTGAGTATATTTTTCCCCCTCATTCACTTTCTCATACTATTTTATAATTCATATATGGTTGAATTGACTCTTCAATGTGCAGGTTAGCAGACTTGGGCGCATGTGCACATTAATATTACTGTAGCCACAGTCAGGATACTGACCCAACTAGCTTTATCATCCCCTCAAACTCCTTGGCAGAAAGTGAAGAACTAAAGAGCCTCTTGACGAGGGTTAAAGAGGAGAGTGAAAAGGCTGGCTTAAAACTCAACATTCAAAAAACAAAGATCATGGCATCCAGTCCCATCATCACTTCATGGCAAAGAGATGGGGAAACAATGGAAACAGTGACAGACTTTATCTTCTTGGGCTCCAAAATCACCACAGATGGTGACCTCAGCCATGAAATTAAAAGACGCTTGCTCCTTGGAAGAAAAGCTATGACAAACCTAGACAGCATTTTAAAAAGCAGAGACATTACTTTGCTGGCTAAGGTCTATATAGTCAAAGCTATGGCTTTTCCAGTAGTCATGTATGGATGGGAGAGTTGGACCATAAAGAAGGCTGAGAGCCAAAGAATTGATGCCTTCAAACTGCGGTGTTTGGAGAAGACTCATGAGAGTCCCTTGGACAGCAAGGAGATAAAACAAGTTAATCCTAAAGGAAATCAACCCTGAATATTCATTCATTGGAAGGACTGATGCTGAAGCTCCATTTAGCCACCTGATGTGACAAGCTGACTCATTGGAAAAGACCCTGATGCTGGGAAAGATTGAAAGTAGGAGGAGAAAGGGACAACAGAGGATGAGATGGTTGGATGGCATCATCAATTCAATGGACATGAGTTTGAGAAAGCTCTGGGAGTTGGTGATGGACGGGGAAGCCTAGTGTGCTGCAGTCCATGGGCTCACAAAGAGGTGGACATGACCGAACAACTGAACAACAACAACAAACTCCCTTAGGCTCTCTGTTTGGACATCCCTCCCCAACTCCTGGCATCTTCCCCTTTCTCTATCAAGATAAGTTCTCTTGGAGACTTCCCTGGCATTCCAGGGGTTAAGACTTCACTTTTCAATGGAGGGAGAGTGGGTTCAGATCCCTGGTCAGGCAACTAAGATCTGACATGCCTCATGGCCAGAAAACCAGAATGTAAACAACAGAAGTAATAAGGTAACAAATTCAATAAAGACTTTAAAAATGGTCCACATTATTTTTTTTTAAGGCTAAGTTCTTCTGGAGAAGGTCACATAAATGGAATCATGGGCTTCCCTGGTAGGTCAGATAGTAAAGAGTCTGCCTGCAATGCAGGAGATCCAGGTTTGATCCCTGGGTCAGGAAGATTCCCTGAAGGAAGGAATAGCTACCCACACCAGTATTCTTGCCTAGAGAATTCCTTGGAGAGAGGAGCCTGATGGGCTACAGTCTGTGGCATGGCAAAAGGTCAGACTTCACTTCACACTTTCACTTTCTTTTCAATCAGTCTCTATCTATTCAGCATATTTGGATGATAGATTAGTGTCCTGGGCCTACCTGGAGGGCTTAGAACAACACAGGTTTATTCCCTCAGGCTTCTGGAGGACAGAAGGCCAAAATCAAGGCATTAGCAGGCCCACACTTTCTCCCAAGGCTCTAGGGAAAGATTTTTCCTTGTCTTTTCCAGCATTTGTGGTGGCTGTCAATCCTTGGTGACCCATTGTCAGCTTGCACACACATCACTCCAGTTTCTGGTTCCATTGTCACCTTGCCTTTTCCTCTTTAATGTCTGAGTCCAGACATTAAACGTAGCTTTCCTATTCCTATAAGGACATCAGTCTTATTGGGTTAGGGCCCAGCCTGGTGGCCTCATTTTAATTCAATGACATCTGCAAAGACCCTATCTCTAAATAAGGTCATTTTCTTAGATACTGAAGGTTAGGACCTCAATACATCTTTTAGGGGGACACAATTCACCGCACAATAGATGAGTCCATGTCTCTTTAATATTTTGTGTGACAAAATGGGAAATACATATAAAGCCCTCCTATTGAGCATTATGTTCGATGATCATCTCTTAAAAAAAGGCACTTGAACACATTTTGGCATCCAGCTGGCATCCTTTTTCAGAGAACACCATTTTTATTTGAAATATCTGACAAACCATGATTCAGACTTGGCTGTTTGGCAGACTTTTTCTCAAAAATGAACAAAAGGAGCCTGTTACTTCAAGGAAAACAACTGTCAGTTCTGTTGCCAATGATAAGGTTTAAGCTTTCAAGAGAAATCAAAATTTTGGAAATCCTATGTCTGCCACTGTGTGATCACTTTCTGACATTTTAAAAAGGCTTTTTTCCTTGCCACAGAATGGTGGTGATCTTAACAAATGTAGCTTTCTGTGGCTGAATAAGAAAGCACCACAACCTCTGCATAATTCAGGGAACCGATATTTTCCAAGTGACCAATGCTACAATATTCATAGGAGGTCCATTCAGACAGACCAAAGATTTTAATGTAATCAAGCTTATTGGGTTGAATGGGGACTGCCAGAAAGATATATTCATGCCCTAACTGCCAGAACATGTGAATGTGACCTTAGTTGGCAAAAGAGCCTTTGCAGATGTAATTAAGTTACGGATCTCAAGATGAGACCATCCTGGACTACCCAGATGGCCTCTAAATCCAATGACAAGTATCTTTGTAGGAGGAAGACAAGAAGATATAAACACAGAGGAGCAGTCAAGATGATGATGGAGGCAGGAATTGGAGTAAAGCAGCCCCAGCTGAGGAATGGAGCCACCGGAAGCTAGAATAAACAAAGAAGTATTCTTTCCTTGAGGGTGGGACATGCAAATACCCTGGGGTGAGAGACAACACAGCATGTTCAAGAAACTGCATAGTTTGGAGAGGTTAGATATGATATATAAGATACAACCAATTTAGATATAAGAAATAACAAAATAGACACTTTCTTGAAGTCCAGAGAGTAAATAGTTTCAGTTTTGCAGATCAGCCTATGGCTCAACTATTCAGCTCTATCATTGTTGTTTGAAAGCAGCCACAAACAATACATAAACAGATGGTCGTGAATGTGTGCCAATAAGATTTTGTTTCTGGGCACATGAAATTTGAATTTCGTATAATTTTCACATGGCATGACAATTGTCCTCTCTTCCTACTCCTGTCATTAAGCAAATGTAAAATCCATTCTTAGTTCAGGGGTTGTACAAAATCAGGTGACTCTAAACTAGCTTAAGAAATAGAACATTTCCAATACTTGAAAGATTCCTGCACCCTCCCCTAGTTATGTTCCAAGCCTGATTTTGCACCTCATCTTCAGAATTCCCTTCATTTGTGTTTCTTTTCTGTGGGGAGGGGGATTGTTACCAAACAAAACTTGAGTGTGCTCACCAGCACACAGTGTGGTCAGTCTACTGACACTGAGTTATGTCAAAGGAAAGTGCTGTGTTTATTGCAGTCACCAAGTGAGGAGTCTGGGCAGCTAATGCTCAAAAGACCCAAACTCCCCAATGTCTTTCAGGGAAAGGTTTTTAAGGACGGGATGAGGGAGAGGGTTTCAGCATATATGATCAGTTCACAAGCATTCTTCTGAGTGACTGATGGTGAAATAATCAGGCGTCAACATGATCAATCTTCTGGTTCCAACTGATCTGTGAGTCTATGTTTGGGGTCAACATACAGTTAACTCCTTCCTCCTGAATGAGGGTTTCAGTATTGGCAAAATAGCTCAAGAATATGGCTCAGAATATTATCTATAATCCTTGAGAATGAACTGAAAGTCTTTGACTTATTTTGGGCTTCTCAAGTGGTATAGAGGTAAAGAGTCCACCTGCCAATGCAGGAGACACAAGAGACACAGGTTTGATCCCTGGGTTGGGAAGATCCCCTGGAAAAGGAAATGGCAATCCACTTGAGTATTCTTGCCTTGAAAATTCCATAGAGAGAGGAGCTTGATGGGCTACAGTCCATAGGGTCACAGAGAGTCAGACATAACTGAACAATTGAGACCACATACACATCATTATCTTGTCTTGCTTGACTGTTTTTCTTTGGTTCTGCATTTTCTTACTTTTCTGATTAAATGTGTTCTTTGGAACTTGGGGAAGGCCTAGAAGACTAAGTTTTTTCTACAAACAAGAGGCAGGCAGAGGACAAGGAAGTGGCTCTCTCTTTGCCATGTGAAAATACAAGAACACAGCTATTCACAAACTAGGAAGAGAGCCCTCACTAGACAGTGGATCTGCTGACAACCTATTCTTGGACTTCCCAGCCTCCAGAATTGTGAGAAATAAACATTGCTTAAGGAGCCCAGTCTGTGATAATTTGTTATAGCAGCCCAACCTAATCATGGTAGATTTTTATTGAGGAAATGTGAATACTTGAGGGACAGTGAGATGCCCATTTGTGGGGTGCCACAGAGTTTGATAAAAACTGCTTTGATTTTACCTAGTTAAGTGTACTGTTCATTTTTTCTATTAATTATCAGAGTCTTGGATTTAGAGTCTTAAAAATCATCCAGTCCAGGGCTGTCAAACTTTTCCTTCAAAAGGCTAAAGAGTCCATATTTTCAGCTGTGCAGGGTGGTCTCTTTTGAAATTACTCCACTCTGCTGTTATAGTTCCAGAGGGGCCATAACAGTGTGTAAACAAATTAGTATGGCTCTGTGCCAATAAAACTTTATTGACAAACACAGGCAGTGGGCCGAATTTGGCCTGTGATATAGTATACCTACCCTTGACCTGGTCCAACATTTTCACTTAACAGCAGGTGAAAAGCATTTACTCTCAGAACTCATTCTCAGGCCTGCCAAACATCTTGTCTTGGTGCCTTCACTTTTACCTCTCAGCTGGCTTCTATGGGCTCAATTAGGTGCTTATATCCTCCACTAATTAAGCTGGGACTTTTTCCAGATACCTCCAGGCAGGTACCAATCAGAAAGTGCAAAGTAAACACAGTTATAACCGCCCACATCAGTGGTAACTGTTGATAATAGCTTTATCTTAGCCAAGCACTTGCTCAGCTTCAGAGACTCTGCCAAACGCTTCTCATGTGTGTATCTTATCCTTCCCTAAAGGGACTGAGAGAAGTGAAGAGGAAAAAGCCTCTCTCTTGGAATGAGATATACGTGGATTTCAATTCTGCGCCCACTGTCTGGTCTATGTGATTGATGTCAAGTCACTTAGCCACTGAACCTAATTTTTTTCCCTTAGAATGTAAGCCACTTCACAAAACGTACTGTGTAGAAAATACCTGCTTATGTGTTTGGCATGTTTCAAGTGCTTAGCAGAAGATTCTAGGTGTAACTGTGGTTTGCATTTGCTTATGAGAAATAGCGGATAACTTCCAAAGGGACCCTTGTGGGTCCCTGCACCTGGTGCCCATGATTGTGTATAATTCCCACCCTTGACCCTAGGGTTCTTAGAATTTTCTTTGAATGAACATAATACAACAAAAATGATTGGATGTGATTCCTCAAATTTTTAAATATAGAATTACCATACAATCTGGAACTTCCATATGAGTGCTTTCCTGGTGTCCCAGTGTTAAAGAATCCACCTGCCAACTCAGGAGACACAAGAGACACAAATTTGATCCCTGGGTCAGGAAGATCCCCTGTAGTAGGAAATGGCAATCCACTCCAGTATTCTTTCCTGAAAAATTCGATGGACAGAGGAGCCTGGTGGGTAACAGTCCATAGGGTCGCAAAAAGTTGGACATGAGCACACACATGCATCAGAACTTCCACTTCTTGGCATATATCCAAAAGAATACTGAAGAAAGCTTTGTAGATGTTGAAAATGTTCCATATCTTAATTATGGCAGTAATTACGTGAGTGTATCCATTTTTCAAAACTGATTAAGTGGTACACTTAAAATGGGGATGAGAAGTGATGAAATGTCACCTCCAAGATTAGGCTCTAAAAATCTATGACCCAGAAATTCCACTCAAAGGTACATAACCCAAATTCTGAAAACAGGTATTTAAACTAATCTCTATAGCAGCACTATCTACAATAGGCAAAAGGTGGAAACAACCCAAATGTTCATCAACATTTGTAATATTACTCAGCCATGAAGAGCAATAAAGTTCCAATCTACATTACAATGTGGATGAAGCTAAAAACGTTGTAAAAACGTTATCCTAAGTGAAAGAGACCAGACACAAAAGGGCACATATTGTGTGATTCCATTTATAAAACAGGCAAATCCATGGAGATGGAAAGCAGATTGGTGGTTGCCTGGGGCTGCAGAATTAGGTATGGGGAAGGACTGCTAACGGGCATGAGGTTTCCTTTTAGGGGAATGAAATTGTCTTGCAACTAAATAGAAATGATGGGTAAAATTGTGATTGTACTAAGTGCCACTGAACTGCTTACTTTAAAGTGGTTAGTTAAAACTAACTAACCACTATGTTACGTGAATTTCACCTCAATTAAAAAAAAAAAACTGTAACTTCCATTTTGCTAACAGGAAAGATGCTGGCTTTGATGAATTTTGCTGGACTGAAGAGGCTCCCATGGCTGAGAAACTGAGGGCAACTTCCTGCCAACAGCCAGTAAAAAACTGAGGTCCTCAGTCCAACAGACCACAAGAAACAAAACTCTGCCAACAACCATGTGAACTTGGAAAGCAGATTCTTCCCCAGTCAAGCCTTAGGATGAGACCACAGCCTCATCACCCTTACTTAATTCTTAATATAGCCCATTGTAGAGGCAAGATGCTTGAATTTCAAGAGGTACACTACTGGTGGCACAGTGGATAAGAAGCCACCTGCCAGTGCAGGGGACACAGGTTTAATCCCTGATCTGGAAAGATCCCATATGCCAAGGAGCAACTAAGCCCATGAGCCACAACTACTGAGGCTGTGTGCTGCAACTACTGAAGCCCTCATGTCCTAGAGCCCGTGTTCTGCAATGAGAGGCCTCTGCAGTGAGAAGCGCACACACTGCAGCTAGAGAGTAGCCCCCACTTGCCACAACTAGAGAAAGCCTGCATAAAGCAGTGAAGGCCCAGTGTAGCCAAAAATTAAAAAAAAATTTAGGCGCTAAATAAAAAAAATAACACTGAAAAAAAAAAGAACTATAGATTCATTGGCTTCCAGTCACGTTTTTAATAAGTTTCTCTGAGATTGAACCCCTGTTCATGCCACCTAACATCTTTTGGAGGTACAAACACCTAATGTAGTTTGCTTGATAAATATTCTTTTGATTTCTCTTTCCCTTTCTTAGGTGAAGAGTGGGTAGAGGTATCACTTCATGGTTTAACAGACAAGATTTTGCAGGTTTCTCCCTACTGGAGAAAAGTACAATATACTGTGTGTGGCTGAGTGGTTTTTATTTGTTTGTTTGTTTTTACAAATTGAAGACTGGTGGCGACCTTGTTTCGAGCAAGTTGGGCGGCACCATTTTAACAACAGCATTTGCTCACTTCATGTCTCTGTCACATTTTGGTAATTCTTGTACTATTTCCAGCTTTTTGATTGTTATTATACTCTTCATGTTGATCTATAATCAATGATCTTTGACGATACTGTTGTATTGGGCAGTGTCCTTAAAAAAATAAAGAGAAAGAGAGAAAAGACCAGGTAAAGATGGAGATAGAGATAGGAGTGATGGTGGCGGCAAGCCAAGGAGCCACAGAAGGTGGAAGAGGCAAAGAGCACCTTCCCCTAGAGCCCTCAGAAAGAGCACGCCCAGACTTCAGATTTCTGGCCTCCAGAACTGTGAGAGAATAATTTCTTGTTGTTCCAAGTGCCCACGTTTGTGGTAATTTGTTAGAGCAGCCACAGGAAGTTCATACACCTGTCTTGGATTGCTGCAATGAAACCCCCTCAAAAAAGGCACATACATTTCTAGCCAAAAGGTGTGGTACCAAGAAAGAAAGCCCTTGGAATGTGGCCACTGTTCTCTTTCTTTGTAGAACTGGACTCTGGTACCCAGTGGCTCTGCATCCACCCCATCGTTTTTGCTACAACAATCTTCCTCTTAATGGAAAGCAAGGTCTCAAAGAAACATCACTTTGCTGACAAGGGTCCATATTACTCAAAGCTTTGATTTTTCCAGTAGTCATGTACAGATGTGAGAGTTGGACCATAAAGAAGGCTGAGCACCAAGGAATTGATGCTTTCGAACTATGGCACTGGAGAGCACTCTTGGGAATCCCTTGGACTGCAAGATCAAACCAGTCCGTCCAAAAGGAAATCAACTCTGAATATTCTTTGCAAGGACTGATGCTGAAGCTGAAGCTCCAATACTTTGGCCACCTGATGCAAGGAGCCAACTCATTGGAAAAAAGCCTGATGCTGGGAAAGACAGAAGGCAGGAGAAGGGGACGACAGAGGATGAGATGGTTGGATGGCATCACCAACTCTTTGGACATGAGTTTGAGTAAGCACTGGGAGTTGGTGATGAACAGGGAAGCCCGGCGTGCTGTAGTTTATGGGGTTGCAAAGAGTCGGATACTACTTAGCGACCGAACAACAAAAACCTAAGAGGTATTTGTTCACCAGTGTTTCAGCAGTATTTTTTCACAATAGCCAAAAGGTAAAAGCAACCCATAGTTTTCATCAATGGATGAGTGGATAAGCAAAATGTGGTATGTCCATGTGCATGTTCAGTCGTGTCTGATTCTATGTGACCCCATGGACTGTAGCCGGCCAGGCTCCTCTGTCCTTGGGGATTCTTCAGGCAAGAATACTGGAGTGGGTTGCCATTCCCTGCTCCAGGGGATCTTCCCAACCCAGGGACTGAACCCACGTCTCCTACATCTCCTGTATTGCAGGTGGATTCTTTACTACTGAGCCACCAGGTGTGTCCATACAAAGGAACAATATTTACCCTGAAAAAGGCAGGAAATTCTGACCCATGCTACAACATAGATGAATCTCAAAGACATCATGCTAAGTAAAATCAGCCAGTCACCAAAGGACAAATACTGTATGATCCCACTTCTGTGAGGTCCCTAGAACAGCCAGTGTCTTAGAGAAAGAAAGTAGAACGGTGGGTGCCAGGGCTGGGGGTGGGAAATGGGATGTTCATGCTTAATGAGGATAGAGTTTCAGCGTGAGAAGGTGAGCAAGTTCTGGAGATGGACAATGGTGATGCTTGCATGACAATGTGGATGTACTTAATGCTACTGAACTGTGTACTTAAAAATGATTAAGATAGTGGGAATTCCCCTGTGATCCGGGCTTTCATGTTGAGGGTGTAAGATCCTCAAAACTGCCCAGTGCAGCAGAAAAAAGGTTAAGACAACAAACTTCATGTTGTATATTTTACAATAATGATAATACCATGTTGTGCATTTTACAATAATAATAACAATACCATGCTATGTATTTTACAGCAATAATAAAAAAACCATGTTGTATATTTTACAATAATGATACCATGTTGTATATTTTACAATAATAATAAAACCATGTTGTGTATTTACAATAATAATACCATGTTGTGCATTTTACAATAATAATAATACCATGTTGTGGATTTTCTAATAATGATAATAGTGATGGAGGCTTCCCAGGTGGCGCTAGTGGTAAAGAAACTGCTTGCCAATGCAGGAGCCACAGGAGCCATGGGTTTGATCCTTGGGTTGGGAAGATCCCCTGGAGCAGGAAATGGCAACCCAATCCAGTATTCTTGCCTGGAGAATCCCCAAGGACAGAGGAGCCTGGTGGGCTACAGTCCAAAGGGTTGCAAAGAGTTGGACATGACTGAGCAACTGAGCACACACAGAATAATAGTAATAGCAATAAAAGAGCCTTTCTCTCAGGACCAAAGAAACTATGGAGCCTGACTCCTGCTGCTAAAATTACTCTGGACTTGAGAGCTGGCAATCGGAGTTCCCACACTATCCCAGATGGCAGAGTCAGCTTGCCCAGCCAATCATCCCCCAGCCAGCCGGTGGCTTGCCCACCCCCTTCCCAAAATAGGCCTAGAGGCTATTTTGGTACAATCTGTTCTCTCATAAAATGAGATCCCAGAACATTCATGCTGGACTGCAGGGAGCTGGCTTACTACCAGCACCCAGCAGGTGCTAGATGAGCTAGAGCAGACTCTGGGGACTCTTCAGAGCTGGCTTTGTGATCCAACTTTGGTGGCTCCTGCTGGAAGTCCTAGGAAGAAACTGAGGGTCTGAGAAGGGGGTTCACATGCCCAAAGCCATGCATCCTTGAAGGTGAAAAGACAGGATAAGAACAGGTCTGAGAAGCTTCAGAGCCTATTCTGGTTTTCCTTTTCTTTTTGATTAAGTAGAATTCTCAGCATCGGTTCTATGAGTTTTGACCATGATCAAGGATCAGAACAGTTCTGCCACCCTCTCCCCTTGAAGTTCCCCTGGTCCCTTTGAAGACAATCTCTCCTCCCACTCCTAGACCCTGGTACTCACCGATCTGTTTTCTGTCTCTATGTTTTTGCCTTTCATATAGCATCCTTTGGGGCTTCCCAGGTGACTCAGTGGTAAAGAATCTGCCTGCCGATTCAGGAGACACAAGAGTCGCAGGCTTGATCCCTGGGTCGGGAAGATCCCCTGGAGAAGGAAATGGCAACACATTCCAGTATTCTTGCCCAGGAAATCCCAAGCACAGAAGAGCCTGACAGGCTACAGTATATGGAGTCACAGAGAATCGGACACAACTTAGCGACTGAACAACAACATAACATCCTACAAAGGGAGCACACAGGATGTAGCCTGAGTCTGACTTCTTTCAGTGAACAAATGCATATGTGATTCATCCACATTGCTGCACGTGTCAAAAATCTGTTCCTTTTCTTGGCTGAGTAGTTTTCCATTGTATGATGGGGTCATTGTATGATGTTCACCCACTCACCAGCCGAAGGGCATTTGGGATATTTCCAGGTTTTGGTGACTACCAAAACCAGCCACTATAAATATTTCTTGTGTGAACTTGAGTTTTTTCTTTACTTGGAAATGGGATTGCTGTGTTATATGGTCAATGATGTTAAATTTTATATGAAACTACTGTCTTCCAACTGTCTTCCACTAGCAGTGCATGAGCATTCCAATGGCTCCAAATCCTTACCAGCATCTGGCATTTTGAGTTATTTTTTATTTTACTCACTCTAAACAGTGTTGTATTCATTTGCTAGGGCTGACTTAACAGAAGACTATTCACAGTTCTGAACACTGAATACAGTTCAGTCACTCAGTTGTGTCTGATTCTTTATGACCCCATGGACTGCAGCACTCCAGGCTTCCCTGTCCATCACCAACTCCCAGAACTTGCTCAAACTCCTGTCCACCGAGTCAGTGATGCCATCCAACCATCTCATCCTCTGTTGTCCCCTTCTCCTCCTGTCTTCAATCTTTTCCAGCATCAGGGTCTTTTCCAGTGAGTTGGCTCTTTGCATCAGGTGCCCAAAGTACTGGAGCTTCAGCATCAGTCCTATAGATAGGGTGACTTAACATAAATTTATTTTCTGACAGTTCTGGCAGCTAGACATCAAGGTGTCAGCAGCACATTTGGTTTCTTCTGAGACCTCTCTCCATTCCCTGTAGATGGCCATCTTCTCCTGGTGGCCTCGGAGGGTCTTTTCTCTGTGCCTGTCTGTGTTCTAATGTCCTCTTTTATAAGGACACTAATGTCATACATCTATTCTCTTTGGTGAACTGTCTGTTCAAATCTTTTGCCCATTTTTTATCAAGTGTTTTTTTTTTCTTATTTAAGTTTGTTTTACAGCTTTATTGAAATGCAGTTGATGTATAGCTAACTGCACAGCAGGGCTTCCCAGGTAGCTCAGTGGTAAAGAATCCAACTGTCAATGCAGGAGACTCAAGAGACCCAGGGATTCGTTCCCTGGGTTGGGAAGATCCCCTGGAGAAGGACATGGTCACCCACTCCAGTATTCTTGCCTGGAGAATCCCATGGACAGAGGAGCCTGGTGGGCTAGAGTCCATGGGGTCACAGTCAGACACAACGGAAGCAACTTAGCAACTATATACGCATGACTGGTATATAGCCCCATGAAACCATCACCATAACCAGGAAGGTCAAGACTTCCATCACCTGGAGGTTTCTTCTACTTCATTGCCATCCTTCCCACCCCCACCCCCATCTCTCTCTCTCTCCCCAAGCACCCACTGACTAGATGGTATTATAGATGAATTTGCCTTTTCTATAATTTTTTATGAAGGGACTCATCCCATATGCATACTTATTGGTACAGCTTTTTCCCCACATCATGATGCACTTGAGGCTCATTCATGTTATTGTTTGTTCCTTTTTATTACTGAGCACTATTCATGCAGTTTGTTTCTTTTTCTTTTTGGCCACACTGTGTGGCATGTGAGATCTTAGTTCCCCTATCAGGGAGCACACCCAAGCCCCCTGCATCAGAAGCATGGAGTCTTAACCACTGCACCACTAGGGAAGTCCCCATTTACCTTTTGATGGTAATTTGTTCATTGTTTCCAGTTTGAGGTTATTATTTAAAAGCTGCTATAAATATACATGTCCATGTCTTTGTGTGGACACATATTTTAATTTCTCTTGGGACAAATGCCTAAGAGTGGAATGTCTGGGTTATACATAATTTTTAAAGAAACTGCCAAACTCTCTTAACTTTCCTTTTTAAGAAACTGCCAAACTGTCTTCCAAAGTGGTTGCACCATTTTATATTCCCACCTGCCATGTATGAGAGTTCCAGTTGCTCCATATTCTTGCTAACAGTTAGTGTGGTCAGTCTCTTTAATTTTAGTCCTCTAGTGGGTGTGAAGTGGTATCTTTCCACCCATTTACCTGATGGCCAAGGATGTTGTTGAGCATCTCTCATGTGTTTATCTCTATGCCATCCTGTATATTCTTTATGGCAAAATGTCCACCCAAATCCTTTGCTCCTTTTTAAACTGAGTGGTTTCCTTGTTAGTGAGGCTTAAGAATTCTTCATATATGCAGGATCCATTCCTGTTATCAGATGTGTGATTTTCAAAGATTTTTTCCTAGTCTGTGGCTTGCCTTTCATTAACTGGGTTTTGCACAGACTCTTAGCTGCAAATCCCAACCATTAATCCCATTAGTCATCCAGCCTATTTTGAAGGGTAGTGATAGTCATCATCCTCTTTTTCCCAAGCAGCAAACAGGCTTAGAGAAGGGGAAGCCCAATGACCTGCAAATGGCACAGTGAGGATTAAACCCAAGTCTACCTAATCCAAAACTCTATAGACTTCACCCACTGCCTCCATCTCTCCCTGGAGATTAAGGGCTACCATGAGCTTCATTCACACTCCCATTGTGCCCTGAGGCCAAAAGAACAAGAATGAATCAGACAAGCCATCAGGATTCTTTCACAACAAATTTATTTGCTGATCCTTCACACTGAGCCTTGATAGACATGCAAGAGGAGGAATTTGGGGGCCCTACAGCCTCAGGACCCACCAAGCTCCAGGGCATCACCAGATCAAGGCACTTTCCCAATAACTGGGCAAAACCTGGGACCCCAGCAACCCAAGGCCTATGTGACACAGCCACATGCTGATGCCCTGAGGATGCCCTGAGCACGCACACGCAAAGAACAGTCCCAAGCTGGCCAATTCTGGGCCCAAATCCCACCTGAGACTGGCCATGCCCAACCCACCTACCCCTCTCAAATACCCTGGTGACCTAGGTTGAGGTGAAGGTGGCCAGGAGGGGCGTTCAGCTCCCATCCCCCTTGCTCACCCTGAATCAAGTTCCCAGCCTGTCCAGTAGCAGCACAAGGTTTGGCATATAGTAGGCATGTGTTTGTTGAATGACTGAGCGAGCGGCAATGAAGGATGCCAGCACTGAGGGAGGTCTCATGGAGCTTCTGGAGTCCAACAGTGAGTGCTTGAAGCCCCTGGACTAGAGCCAGATCTTGGAACTCCTGCCCAACCAGCCGCATTTCTTTGGTTTAGGGGGCAACCTGAAGCCAAGGATCAGAACAAGCCTCCCAGACCCCTCCACACTCTCAAGTCTGGCCTAGACACATCTACTGAAGGCCTCCTTTGTTCCAGGTAACTTGTGGGGTTCTTCAAGCCACAAACACAAAAGATCTAAAACGCAAAACTGTTTTTTAAGCACGATGAACATCCATCAAGGCCTCACCTCCTGACTGCATTGTGCTTCTGAGCTTACAAAGCTGGTTTGTCAGGTCCAGCCTCACATCAGCCCTTGTATACAGAATGGGGTGAGGAGCCGCTATACTGATGGGGCACGCAGGGCTCAGAACAGGTGGCAGCTTGCCCAGGGATGCTCAGGAGAAGTTGACAGGAAGAGACGTGGAAATCACAGCAGCTACCTTACAGCAGACAGTAAACATCCATCAAATGGATGAGCCTCAACATGGCTTGAAATTCTTTTGGAGTCAAGGTGTCATTTTAGAGAGGGAATAACAGGACCAAGAACATAACTGCCAGGGTTTCTGGTTGGAGCTATTGCTGGGATTCTGTGGACCACTCCCCCAAAGATGTAACTCTATGGGGACCTGGCAGAAGGAGAAAGGGACCCCCATTCCTACAAATGCCCTTCACCTCCCCATCTCATTTAACCCCCACATCAGCCCTGGAGGGTGAGCTGATGGCCCCAGTTTGCAGACAGGGAAGCAGAGGACTGGAGAGGGGAGAACTGAGCCCAGGTCCTGGGTCTGGGTCCTCTCCCTGGTGCCCTGAAGACCCCCTGGGCTGCCCCCTAATCTGCCTTCTTGGTCTTCTTCTTCCTGGAGCCCTCACTCAGCTCCTCCTTGGACTTGGTGGGCAGGGGTGAGTGTGGGGAGCCAGGCCCGCTGCCACCCTGGGATCCACCGTGGTTGTTATGGTGATGGTCGCCCCCCGAGGCCGACCCAAACAGCACAGGGCAGACATAAGCTTCCAGGACATCAAAAGGGGAACTGTGGGAATGGGTGGCCGTCAGGAACACCTGAGGTGGGATGACAGAGGGACAGGAGACAGCGAGAGAGCCAGCAGGAGGATGAGGCAGAAGCAGATTGGGGGAGGGAGGATAGAGAGAGAAGGTCAGAAGGTCAAGGGCAGAGGGAGCCTAGACTCAGATTTCAGATGGCATGTACCCCCAGGAAGGTGATCAACTATCCTGCCTTTTCCAGGGTGCAAAGATTTTGGTGCTTAAAATCCCAGCCACACCAGATCAGTTGGTTGCCTTTTCCCCAGGAATATTCCCACCCACCACACACACACCTGGGCTCAGAGAGGAGCTATGCTTGGTCTGGGGTCACTCACTCCCTTCCTCTATTCAGTGTGGTCCCCTCCTAGGGAGCCAGCAATGAAGTTCCCCACCTCCATGGGGCAGGGAAGAGTGTGTGGCCCTGAAAGACCTTTCCTGAGTAGGAAGTGACTCCAACTCAAGGCCTGAGGGTTAGACCAGCACTATTTCCGGTCCAGCCCGCTCTCCATGTCCATGGCACAGGGCCCCCATACTCCCAAACAGACTCCATACTCTCCTGCTTCCATCTTGGCCTTATGGGGTCCTCTGCCTGGAAGACCTTGTTCTGCTCACTCTCACCCCCACCTGCTGGACACTGATCTTCTCATACCCTCCTCTCAGGCGTGAACCTACTGACAAGCTCCCCCCTCCCACCACCACCACCTCGACCTTAGGGCTGTCCTTTCCCCAGACACCCCAAGGCTATCAGCCTAAATTTCCCATCCTTAGCCCAGGAAGCATGGGTCAGCATTAGCTAGACAGGAGGACTTACCTTACATGATACCATGAACATGGTGAAGATGAAGATGAGGCTGGCTTTGGACACCGGGAGCCAGCGGGTCTGCTGGAGGGTGAAGAGGATGGCTCCATACAGGCTGGCCTTGGTGGGGCTGGAGAGGATGGCTCTGGTTATCTGGAGGTTCTACATGGCTCAGGGCTTTGTTCCTCTGGCCCAGAGCCCCTTCTCCACCCACCCCTGCTGTGCCCAGCTCCTCCGGGGTGTGTGGTGGGAAGATGCCCATGTGACCTGGATGAGATGGTGCCTCCCTGTGCAGTAAAGAGTTAACTTGGTGCAAAGAGAGCTCTCTCCTTTGGCCTGCTCCTGAGAGGTACCCACTAAGTTCTGCCTGATAGGAATGTCTTTGTTCACTGGGGAACTCTGGGTCACACCAGATGATAATGATGTGATTTAGGGTGGGGTCTAGGGCCACATGGTATCAGCTGAACCTCTGGAGGGACTGGAGACTGCGGTTGGCCATCCAGGGGGTCAGTTAGGTCCATGTGACCAAGCTCCAGGAAAACCCCTGAACACCAGGGCATGGGGGAACACTACTGGTTGGCAATCTGAAATACATACAGTCACACATGGATACTGGGAAACTTGGGTGCTGTCCACACAGCTCCTCGAAGAGGGGAGAATTGGGAGCTTGCACCTGGTCTCTCCCTGAATGCTATCCCTTGTGCCTTTTGCCTTTGCCAGTTTTCATCTGTTCACTTTTACTCTAATAAACTATAACCCTAAGTACAACAGCTTGGCCAAGTTCTATGCCTCTTTCTAGCAAATCATCGCACATGAGAGTGGTCTTGGGGACTCCTAAACAATGCACTCCCCTGGAATGTGGGATTAGAACACACAATTTTTATTGATTTTCCTTTCTTCTTTGAAGAATGGGCTTCTGATATTTTGACTTGCCCATGAGCTGAGTGTGTGAACACACCTCTCATGAGGATAAAATGAGACAATGCCATGTTTTCCAACATATGACATGGGAGGTAGCTTTCACTGGCATATGTTGTTGATGTTCAGTTGCTAAATTGTGTCCAGCTCTTTGCAATCCCATGGACTGCTGCAGCATGGGCTCCTCTGTCCTTCACTGTCTCCCAGAGTTTACTCAAACTCTTTCCAATGAGTCAGCTCTTCACATCAGGTGGCCAAAGTATTGGAGTTTCAGCTTCAGCATCAGTCCTTCCAGTGAATGTTCAGGGTTGATTTCCTTTCTTATTTAGGACTAGTTTGATCTCCCTGAAGTCCAAGGGATTGTCGAGAGTGTTCTCCAGCATCACAGTTCAAAAGCATCATTGGCATATGGGTGAGTCTTTTAATGTCATATTTTAATGGCAACAGCTTTATGGAAGAAAATTTAACTAGCCTGATCCTTTCAGGTCTTTTAAAAATGTATTAGACTAAATACCTCATGGGGTCCCGGGTTGAGTCCTTTATATGAACATCTGGTCTTGCCCTTTGTTCTCCACCTAACCCCAGCCACACTTCCCACTACACCCTCACTTCCCACTACACCCTCACTTCCCACCCAAAATCTGTACCCTGGCCCTGAAGAACCAGGCAGAATCTTTTCTGACTTGACAGTTGGCAGAAGCACTGGCCTCTGTCCAGAGTCTCCTTCTTTGCCAGAAAACTCCTACTCAATCTTCAAAACCCATTTCATGGGAGATGAAGGAGTGTCTTATCTCCCTGAAGCTCTGCCTATTCCCTCAGTAGTGCCAAGGCTCTGCCTCTGAGGTCCCCCAGCCATGGCCTCTGGAAGCTTCTGGAAGGAGAATCAGGGGACCAAGGCTTCTAAGTTACCAGAGTATCCAACCCAGGGTCAGGCCCAGGGGGTGGGGAGGATGGGATACTCACAAGGACATGTGCAGAATCTCGTTGGTTTCTGGCTTCCAGACCCCTCGGAGCAGCTGCTCAAGGTTGGACATGAGGGTGACACCAGAGCCTATGGGACAGGGTACTTCTGAACAAGCTTGCCACCCCTAGCTTCCCATTCTTCTTGGCTGAATTCCCAAGCAAGAAGTTTCTTTGCTTCTGGAGTCTTCTCCAGAGGAATACTGAGCCTAAGGTGTTGCAGGTGGGGAAACTGAGGCCAAGAAGGGATAGTCTTCCCAAGGATCACAAGACATATTCAGAGCAAAACCAGCATGAAGTAATGGGGGTCATATCCCACCTGCAAGATATGTCTTGACCAAATCTGGATTGTCTGCCTTGATGTTTTCAATCCAGGACCTTGAACTGTGCAAGAGGCTTCCAAAGGGCTCCCCATCCCCAGCCTCTCTCTCCCCCTGGGTTCTGAGCTTTCAACCTTTCTTGAGCCACTTGCCCTCTGGAAGGCATGTTATACCCCTGGGGAATTTTCTCTTTAGTACAGGCTTCCTAGAGAGACAATAAGGAGACCCATATCAAGATTTTTGGTTGAATTTCTAGAAGAATCTTCCCATTTACTCCAAATGTATTGGCTAAAGAGACTTAGACACTTACTGAAGGAGCGGTTGTGCCAACTGGGGTGCCCAATATGTACCCCTGGGCCAGGAGTTTGCTTCTGGGGTGTCTTTGCCCCAAAGAGGCATTTGGTAATATTTGTAGACATTTTTTATTTCACCACTGGAGAGGGAGCTGCTACTGGCAACTAGTGGGTTGAAGCCAGGGATGCTGCTCAACATCCTATAACACACAGGACAGCCCCCACCAGAGAGTGGTCCAGCCCTAAGCGTCAAAGGTGCCTTAGGACACTGGCTCACTGGAGGGTAGTCCCAGGCATTTGGGAGTACCCACTTTGGTTGGAAGGAAACAGGAATACAGAGCTTAGCGGTATTTAGCACCTGCTTAAGCCTTCTTTCCCTGCCTTCTTGTCACTCCCTGGTCCACCTCTGCAACTATTACTGTTGAATTGTCTATTTCTCCTTTAACTTCCCTCAGTTTTTGCTTTATGTATTTTGGTGCTCTGTTTTTAGGTACATATATGTTTAAAATGGTTATATCGTCCTAGTGGATTGACCCACCATTATAAACTGTCCCTATGTAATTTTAGTAGCTTTTTTTTTTAATTTTTGGTCTTAATGTCTATCTTGGTCTGCCTCTTAGCATAGATAGAGGAGGGGGAAAAGGAGGGCTTCAAAATAGTTACGAACGTGAATGTTGAATTCAGAGGACCTGGCGTCAAACCCCATCTTTGCCCCCATAGCCACATGATCTTGGGCAAGTCATTTCATTTCCCTCCTCAGTAGAAAGGGATGATGCTAACTTTCTGCTAAAGAAGAGTCAAATAAGATGCACAATGAGCTCTACTCAAAACTTACCCTGGATTGGGGATCTTAACCCAGAGTCTCTGAACCCAGAAAGGAAACAGAATTACATTTTCATTTTCACATCCTTCACTGAAACACAGCCTTTCCTTTTATCATGAAGGGAGGCAATTACCTTGGCAGGATTTGCAAGTCTATGACTGTCATCAACAGAATGCATGGATTTTTTTCTTTTCACATTCTCATTGTTGTAGATGGTTTCAAATACCATTTGTGCTCAACACTGCTTCAAGAGCATGAGACTTATTAGAAGTCAGTGGAAGGTCTGCTGTTTAATCACTAGTAAATATGCATAAAGGGCTTCCTACGTGGCTCAGTGGTAAAGAATCCACCAGCCAAGGCAGGAGACACAAGTTTGATACCTAGATTGGGAGGATCTCCTGGAGAGTGAAATGGCAACCCACTCCAGTATTCTTGCCTGGGCAATCCCATGGACAGAGGAGCCTGGTGGGTTATGGTCCATTGGATCAGAAAAGGGTCAGACATGACTGAGTGACTAAACAAACAGCAATAACAAATAGGCATAAAACTACTAAAGCCTATTTTTAAACACTTTATAACTACTTTAAAATAATAGGTTTCCTTTATTCTCCTATATATTTTATGTTATGCACTTAAGAAAACATAAAAAGGTCTGTAGGCTTTACTGGGCTGACAAAAGGGCCATAGTCCACAAAGCTTAACAGGGGTATGATTTCCTCTCTGTGAGGCACTTGACGACATCTAGAGACATTTTGGTTGTTGCACTGGTGGTAGGTGCTACAGGCATCTAGTGGGTGGAGGCCAGGGATGTGCTCAACACCCTACAATGCACAGGATGGCCTCCACACAGAGAAGGGTCCAGCCCCACATGTGAGTAGGGCCACAGTTGAGAAATCTTTCTCCAGAGGCATTAGCTATCACTGCTTCATTGTCCTATTTACTTAAAAAAAAAAAAATCTCTTCTGAATTTGTTACAATACTGCTTTTATTGTTTAAGTTCTGGTTTTTTGGCCCCAAGGCATATGGAATCTTAGCTCCCATACGGGATTGGCTAAGATGGCTGATAATGGCCACTGAGAAGGGGCTCTCAAGTGGGGTGATTTCCCTTTGTTCTGGTCATGGTCCTGTTTACCTTTGACCCACCCGGTGGCGATCATGACGAACCACCCGTGGTGGTAGTGATGATGGGCGTGATGGATGCCCACAGCGATCTTGCGAACTCTCACCACCTCCTTCATAGCCACAAAGATGAGTTTCACTGGCATGAAGCAGACACACTTGTAAAAGAGGTCCAGGGGGCAGAAGAAAATCAGGTACCTTTGGGGAGAGAATGCCAAGCATCAGAGGGGAGACAGACCCTGGGGGCCCCTTGGAGACGAGGTTGTGTCCAGACTCGGGACAGCTGGGTGGTGAGGCTGGTGAGTCGGGGCTAACTGTGGAGGTTTGGCTGGTGGGTCCTAGTTCCTCCCACCTCCCGGGTTGTGGGATCGCCCTGCCCACCTGCTCTGCTCTCCCACATCGCTCCAGACCCGTGATGCTCACCAGACAGCTGAGGCCAGCAGGATGCTGGAGTTGTTGCTGAAGTAGTCGATCACAGGCTCCCCAAGGAGCAGATCAGCCAGGATGTAACTCCCAAAGCAATGCAGCATGGCACACAGCCAGGACGCCATGGGGTGGTGCCGGGACAGCTCAACTGCTCCTGAGGGGCACGGGGGTGTCCCCACCATCACCAGGGTGCTGAGGGCATGCTTCACCATCATGCCCTCTGACCAGCCCATCCTAATTCAGCCGCCTTCCCAAAGTGTCCACCCAAAGCCTTGCAGTTCGTCCATTTACAGAGGAAGAACCAAGGCTCAAAGAGACTGTACACGTGTCCGAGATCACACAGAGAGAAGGCAGAACCAGGTTGAGGCTCTTTCCTCCGAGCTCAGAGAGGATGATAATTAAAACAAATCATATTTAGCAGATCTTCCCTGATAGCTCAGTTGGTAAAGAATCCACCCACAATACAGGAGACCTGGGTTCGATTCCTAGGTTGGGAAGATCAGCTGGAGAAGGGATAGGCTACTCACTCCAGTATTCTTGGGCTTCCCTTGTGGCTCAGCTGGTAAAGAATCCGCCTACAATGCGGGAGACCTGGGTTCGATCTCTGGGTTGGGAAGATCCCCTGGAGAAGGGAAAGGCTACCCACTCCAGTATTCTGGCCTGGAGAATTCCATAGACTGTATAATCCATAGGGTCACAAAGAGTCAGACACAGCTAAGCAACCTTCACTTTCACTTTCACATTTAGCAAGCATTCCTGGGTCAGACGTGGTGATGGTGGTGGTTTAGTCATTAAATTGTGTCCGACTCGTGTGATCCCACAAACTGTAGCCCGTCAGGCTCCTCTGTCCATGGGATTTTTCAGTCAAGAATACTGGAGTGGGCTGCCATTTTCTTCAACAAGGGATCTTTCTGACCCAGGGATCAAATCCAGGTCTCCTGCATTGCAAGCAGATTCTTTACCGCTGAGCTACCAGGGAAGCCCTCTCAGACACGGGGTTTTAGTGTTTATAGGAAGGACTCATTAAATCCTCATTGATGACTGCAGCCAAGTGATCACTATTATCCTGCCCAAGGAGACTGAAACTTGTTTTGTTTCCCTTGGCCATGCCTCTGGCTCATGAGATCTTAGTTCCCTGACCAGGGATTGAACCCATGCCCCCTGCAGTGGAAGCGCGGAGTCTTAACCACTGGACCACCAGGGAATTATGAGGAGACTAAAGCTTGAAGAGGGCAATGTCAGCTGAGAACATCTGACACAGCTACTCCTGCCTTGGGAGGATGCCAAGATCCCCATAAACCTACACCTGTACCTTTGGTCTTTTCTTATTTAAAAGAAAAAAAAGTGGGTGCAGTAAAATATACATAAAATGTGCCAGTTTAACCATTTTAAGGGTATGGTTCAGTAGCATTAAGCACATCTATGTTATTGCACAACCATCCCCATCATTCATATTTATAGCTTTTTCACCTCGCAAAACTGAAACACTGGCCCATCAAACATTAATTCTCCATCCCCCCTTCATCCCAGCCCCTGATGCCCACCACTCTTCTTTCCATCTCTGTGAACTTGACTATTCTAGAGACCTCAAGTAAGTGGAATAATACAGCATCTGCCATTTTTGTGACTGGATCCTTTCATTTTGCATAAAATCCTCAAGGGTCATCCATGTCATAGGATGTGTCAGAGTTTTCTTCCTTTTTAAGGATGAATAATACTTCATCGAATGCATCTACCACATTCTGCATATCCATTCATCTGTCAGTGGACATCTGGGTTGTTTGCATCCTTTAGCTGTTATGATTACGGCAGCTAAGAACAAGAACATACACATATCTGTGAATTCCTGCTTTCAATTATTTGGGGTATAATCCCAGATGTGGATTTGCCGGATCAAAGGTTAATTCCATTTTTAATTTTTTGAGAAACTTTCCCACTGTTTTCCACAGCAACCACCCCATTTTACATTCCCACCAGCAATGCACAAGGGTTCCAACTTCTCCACCTCCTGGGTAACACTTACTGTTTTAGTTTTTAGAAATAGCTATCCTGATGGGTGTGAGGTGGTATCTCATTGTGGTTTTGATTTGCATTTCCCTAATGACTGGTGATAATGAGTACTTTTTTCAAATGCTTATTTATCTTTTTTTTGTTTTTTCTCTACACCACCATTGTTTTAAATATTTTAACTTATTTATTTGGCTGTACTGAGTCTTAGTTGCAGCATGTGGGGTCTAGCTCCCTTACCAGGGATCGAATCCAGACCCCCTGCATTGGGAGCACAGAGTCTTAGCCACTGAACCACCAGGGAAGGTCCTTATTGGTCATTCTAATATCTTCTTTGCAGAAATGTCTATTCAAGTCCTTTGTGCATTTTTTTAAAAACTGGGTTGTCCTTCTGTTGTTGAGTTGTGCTCTTATGGAGAATGTTTATTTGCTTTGACTGGCCCCAGATAGGAAGGTACAGAAGAAATTTGAAAGGAGAATCTGAAGTCCTGCTTCCAAGTCTTGTCTTATTGGGAGAGTGCCATCAGGGCAGAGGGAAGTCACCAGATTCTGGTACCAGGGTGGACACATGCCCATGTGTGTGGAAGGGTGCAGAAAGAGCAATGAGCAAAGCTGGATAAGGGAGTCCTTGAATATAGAATTATACTGACAGAGTGGGGAGGGAGAGAGAGCAACGCTATTAGCAGCATAGAAGGAACAAAGACACAAAGCAAAACTTGCCAAGCACAAATACCACTTCCTCCAAGAAGGCTTCCTTGCTCTACTGAGCCAGTCACTCTTGAGGACTTCCATTACCCTGTGGACTCCACTCTATTGGTATTTTACACAATTTTTTCACATTGAATAAGAGAAAGGGGCTTAGTTGTTGCTTAGGGATGGAGGGGATAGGGGAGATGGGAAGGTAAGAGCTCAAGGATCCCGGTTTCTTTGAGAGGTGACAGTTGCACAATTCTGTGAATATAATCAAAACCAGTGATTGGGATGGTTTAAATGGGTGAATTGGGTGGCACAAGAATTATATCTCCATAAAGCTGTTAAAAAAATAAAAGGCCAGCAAAGAAAAGATGCAATATATTTAACAGTTTCTGCAACTGAAAATTGTTGTTTTGTTGTTTGGTGACTCAGTCACCTCCAACTCTTTTTGTGATCCCACGGACCGTAAGCCCACCAGGTTCCTCTGTCTGTGGGATTTCCCAGGCAAGAATACTGGAGTGGGTTGCCATTTCCTTCTCCAGGGGATCTTCCTGACTTAGGGATCGAACCCACGTCTCCTGCATTGCAGGTGGATTCTTTATCACTGAGCCACTAGGGAAGCCCACAGCTGAAGATACACACACACACAAATGATACTAATTGAGTCTTCTTATTCAACCCAAGAAAGAAAATGTAAAACAATGGACTTACTTAGCAAATAGAAATAGGAATCCCACCCCTAAGGAAGATGGCTCAGTGCATTGGTTTCCACCTTGACTGTACATCAGGATTACCTGGGGACTTTACAGACACCTGATCCCTCTGCACCAGCCAAGTGTCTCAGTTGGTGGGTCTGGGGTGTGGCTGGGCTTGTGGATTTTTTTAACGCTCTTGAGTGATTCCTCTGTGCAACATAGTCGAGCACCACAGAGATAGGGGAATGAGCTGGTCCATGTCCTGACATCCTGCAGCCCTGACAACCCAAAACCTTCCATCCATGGTTGAGAGGTTGGGCTCCCAAGAACAATGGTTTTCAAACTGTGTTCCTGGGAACTGTGAGGGTTTGCAGGAGCAAAGGAGAAATCAAGTGGGTATGGTGGAGTTGAAATGGAGCACAATTTCATTTACTGCTTCATTTCAGACTCTGGCATAAGATTTTGTTCAAAAAGGAGAATCTGGTATTCACATAGTCATGCATACAAATGTTCATAGCAGTTTTTATTTGTAAACAACTTAAATGGCTTCAATGGGTGAATGGATAAACAAACTCTGGTATATCTGTACCGTGGAATACCACTCAATAATGAAACAGGAATGAACCAGGGATGCAAAAACTATCCAAACAGATGTCAAGAGTATAATGCTCAGTGAAAACTGCCAATCTCAGGTTATGTACTGTATGATTCCATTTATGTAACATTCTCCATGGGATAAAACCATAGTGACGAGTGGCAGAGAGCAGATCAATGGTTACCAGGGCTTAGGCTTCTAAAGAAGATCTAATTATAGAGGGCTTCTCGGACAGCTCAGTTGGTAAAGGATCTGCCTGCAGTGCAGGAGACCCTGGTTTGATTCCTGGGTCGGGAAGATCTGCTGGAGAAGGGATAAGCTACCCACTGCAGTATTCTTGGGCTTCCCTTGTGGCTCAGCCGGTAAAGAATCCGCCCACGATGCGGCAGACCTGGGTTTGATCCCTGGGTTGGGAAGATCCCTTGGAGAAGGGAAAGGCTACCCACTCCAGTGTTCTGGCCTGGAGACACAACTGAGTGACTTTCACTTTCTTTTCACAAGGGAGTTGTCCTGGGGTGTCAGAACCATTCTATATCCTGACTGTGGTGGTAGTTACTCAAATATACACCTGTGATAAAATTTCAAAGGACTATATTTTTTAAAGTGCAAGGAAAAACAGCTGAATAAAGTCTATAGTAGGTGTTAATGGTATAATACTGGTGTCAATTTCCAGTTTTTTTATTTTTTAATATTTATTTGGTTGTGTCTGATCATAGTTGTGTACACAGGATCTTTCACTGTAGTTAGCTAGTGGGGGTAGCTGTGGGGCACAGGCTTAATTGCCCTGTGGCATATAGGACCTTAGTTCCCTGACCAGGGATTGAACCTGAATGCTCTGCATAGGAAGACAGGTTCTTAACCACTGGACCACTGTGGAAGTCCCAATTTTCAGGGTTTTTTTTTTCCATAATGAGCTATCATTAGGTAAGCTGTTGTCATTGGTTGAAGCTGGGGAAGCTAGAAACTCTTTGCTTCATTTTTGCAACTTCTGGAAATTCCCTGGTGGTACAGCAGTTAGGGGGGTTTCCTAGGTGGCACTAGTGGTAAAGAATCCACCTGCCGGTGCAGGAGACCTGGGTTTGATCTTGGGTTGGGGAGATCCCCTGGAGGAGGGCACAGCAACCCACTCCAGTATTCTTGCCTGGAGAATCCCATGGACAGAGGAGCCTGGCAGGCTATGGTCCATAGGATCATAAAGAGGTGGACACAGCTGAAGTGACAGCTCACAGCACAGCAGAGTGGTTGGACTTGATGTTTTCACTGTGGAGGGTTCAATCCCCGGTCGGGGAACTAAGATCCTGCAAGCTGTGTGGCATAGGCACAATAAATAATAAATTACTTATGAGTCTTGAACTTTTTCAAGATAAGAGCTATTTTAAGATTCCAAATTAAAATGAAGGTGGGGGGGGTCTAGTTCTTTAAAAACACGTTTACAAAACCACTAGAGGTAAAAGATTGATGTCTATTAGTCAAACTGTACACTTTGTACTATCCACTGAAAGTCTTGCAAATCTTTTGAAATAGTTCAGCTCTATCTTTATACTGTTATTGTCATAATCTTCCAGTCACCCCCCCAACTTGGAACTTAGGTGTCTTCTGGTGTGACAACTTAGTTCATCATCTTGATTCCTTCCCTCCCCTACTAGCTTCATTTTCCAGAGAATGAATTTAGAATGAAGTTGTAAGACACAGTTACTTAGCTCTCACAGCCAGAGGCGGTACCAATGACTGTCTTTATTATTTATTTTGTAAGTTTTATTTTAAAATTTATTGAAGTATAGTAGCAAAGATGGGCTCAATAAAGGACAGAAATGGTAGGGACCTAACATAAGCAGAAGATATTAAGAAGAGGTGGCAAGAATACACAGAAGAATTGTACAAAAAAGTTCTTCACGACCCAGACAATCACGATGGTGTGATCACTCACCTAGAGCCAGACATCCTGGAGTGTAAAGTGAAGTGGGCCTTAGAAAGCATCACTACAAACAAAGCTAGTGGAGGTGATGATTGAACTCCAGTTGAGCTATTCCAAATCCTGAAAGATGATGCTGTGAAAGTGTTGACTCAATATGCTAGCAAATATGGAAAACTCAGCAGTGGCCACAGGACTGGAAAAGGTCAGTTTTCCTTCCAATCCCAAAGAAAGGCAATGCCAAAGAATGCTCAAACTACTGCACAATTGCACTCATCTCACACGTTAGTAAAGTAATGCTTAAAATTCTCCAAGCCAGGCTTCAGCAATACATGAACCATGAACTTCCAGATGTTCAAGCTGGTTTTAGGAAAGGCAGATGAACCAGAGATCAAATTGCCAACATCTGATGGGTCATCAAAAAAAGCAAGAGAGTACCAGAAAAACATCTATTTCTGCTTCATTGACTATGCCAAAGCCTTTGACTGTGTGGATCACAACAAACTGTGGAAAATTCTGAAAGAGATGGGAACACCAGACCATCTGACCTGCCTCTTGAGAAACCTGTATGCAGGTCAGGAAGCAACAGTTAGAACTAGACATGGAACAACAGACTGGTTCCAAATAGGAAAATGAGTACGTTAAGGCTGTATATTGTCACCCTGCTTATTTAACTTATATGCAGAGTACATCATGAGAAACGCTGGGCTGGAGGAAGCACAAGCTGGAATCAAGATTGCCGGGAGAAATATCAATAACCTTAGATATGCAGATGACACCACCCTTATGGCAGAAAGTGAAGAAGAACTAAAGAGCCTCTTGATGAAAGTGAAAGAAGAGAGTGAAAAAGTTGGCTCAAAGCTCAACGTTCAGAAAACTAAGATCATGGCATCTGGTCCCATCACTTCATGGCAGATAGATGGGGAAACAGTGCAAACAGTGGCTGACTTTATTTTTTGGGGCTCCAAAATCACTGCAGATGGTGACTGCAGTCATGAAATTAAAGATGCTTACTCCTTGGAAGGAAAGTTATGACCAACCTAGATAGCATATTAAAAAGCAGACACATTACTTTGCCAACAAAGGTCTGTCTAGTCAAGGCTATGGTTTTTCCAGTAGTCATGTATGGATGTGAGAGTTGGACTATAAAGAAAGCTGAGCGCTGAAGAATTGATGCTTTTGAACTGTGGTGTTGGAGAAGACTCTGGAGAGTCTCTTGGACTGCAAGGAGATCCAACCAGTCCATCCTAAAGGAGATCAGTCCTGGGTGTTCATTGGAAGGACTGATGTTGAAGCTGAAACTCCAATACTTTGGCCACCTGATGTGAAGAGCTGACTCATTGGAAAAGACCCTGATGCTGGGAAAGATTGAGGGCAGGAGGAGAAGGGGACGACGGAGGATGAGATGGCTAGATGGCATCACCGACTCGATGGACATGGGTTTGGGTGGACTCAGGGTGTTGGTGTTGGAGAGGGAGGCCTGGCGTGCTGCGGTTCATGGGGTCGCAAAGAGTCAGACACGAATGAGTGACTGAACTGAACTGAACTGTAGTTGATTTATAAAGTTGTGTTAATTTCAGCTGTACAGCAAAGTGATTCAGTTATGCATACATATACATTCCTTTTCATATCCTTTCCCATTATGGTTTGTCATAGGATAGTAAATATAGTTGCCTGTGCTATACAGTAGGACCTTGTTGTTTATCCATCATATATAATGTATATATAAATATATATACACACACATATATATATTCATCCTCCTACAGTTTGCATCTGTTTATCCCAAATTCCCATTCTTTCCCTCCCCTACCACCCCAGCAACCACAAGTCTGTTCTCTATGGGTGTCTTTTTCTGTTTTGTAGATAAGTTTATCTGTGTCATATTTTAGATTCCATGTATAAGTGATATCATATGGTACTTGTCTTTCTCATTCTGATTTACTTCACTTAGTATGATAATCTCTAGGCCCATCCATATTGCTGAAAATGGCATTATTTCATTCTTTTTTATGGCTGAGTAGTATTCCCCAGTAGCTCTCTTTAAATAGTTTACTTAAATCCAATGAAAACTCCACTCAATGTGGATGTGAGATAACAAGGTTACAATATACGGTCTGGTAATCAAAAGATTAATCAAAAGATAGAATCAGTCCAGTTTTGGGGATTTTGAAGGGAAAGTTTTTCTTTATTTCTAGAGATTGGATTACTTTTGTCTCTAAATTGTCAAATCTAGGACTTCCCTGGTGGTCCAGTGGTTAAGAATCTGTCTTCCAATGCAGGGGATGAGGGTTCAATCCCTGCTTTCCCGATGAGGGGACTAAGTTCCCACATGCCTCGAAGCAACTAAGCCTGTGTGTTGCAACTACTTAGCCTGCAGGTCACAACAGAGAAAACCCCATGTATGTGCTGCCCCTAGAGAAGCCTGTGTGTTGCAACGAAGACCCAGTGCAGCCAAAGAAACAAAAATAAATAAAAAATTTAAAACTGTAAAATCTGAAAGCTTGACCTCTTTAGGCCATGTGCTAAGTGTGAAGCTATTGATATAAATAACTGTATATACTATTTATACAATCAACAAGTTGCATGCATGCGTGCTAAGTTGCTCAGTCATGTCCAACTTTATGCGACTCTACGGACCGTAGCCCACCAGGCTCCTCTGTCCATAGAATTCTCCAGGCAAGAATACTGGAGTGGGTTGCTGTGCCCTCCTCCAGGGATTCTTCCCGACCCAGGGATCGAACTCATGTCTCTTACATCTCCTGCATTGGCAGGCAGGTTCTTTACCACTAGCACTGCCTGGGAAGCACCCCAACAAGTTGACTGGATCTTAATCCTTAGGTGAGTACAAGGATCTTATCCATCTTATCTGCTGCTGAACCGTCCATCCCAGCCTCCTCCCTTCCTCCATGCTGGGCACTGTGCCTGATACATGGTAACTAATAGTAATTCGCCTGTCCATGTAGAGCTTACATTCTAGCAAATGTGGAGGGAAAACTCTTAAGCACTGCAGTTTTGTTGGGCACTTTTAGTTACATTATAACAACAACTTCCCCTGTTCTCTACTTACTGAGTTCCTTGTTTTAATTGAGTTACTATTGTATCCTAGGCAACTACATACCTTCATAGCATCCTCAAGGCTTCAGCCTCAGAGCCCAGGCTTTCCATCCCAGGTAACACAGGGATCGATATTCCTACCTACAGTGAGTTACAGCAGGGACCAGTACCCCCCTCATCCCTCAAGTTCATGTACATTAGAACCTCAGAAAATGACCTCATTTGAAATAGGATCTTTGCAGATGTGATTAAGGTAAGGATCTCAAGATGAGATCATACTGGAGCATCTGGGTTTGTCCTGAATCCAATGAGTGTTCTTGTAAAAGGCAGAAAAGGAGACGTAGACACAGATAAGAAGGTGTTGTGAGTTAAACTCACCAAGAGAGATGTTTAAGTCCTAACCCCTGGTATCTGTGAATGGGGCCTTATTTGGAAATACGGCCTTTGCAGATGTAATTAATTTAAGATGAAATCATTATGTGGGCCTTACTACAGTGTCTGGTGTTCCTGATAAGAGGAGATGGATCACAGAGGAGAAGGTTGTATAAACAAGGAGGCAGAGACTGCAGTGATGCAGCTCTAAGTCATGGAACTTCAAGGACACTAGCCACCTCCAGAAGCTTTTCCTAAGCTTCCTTCCTAGAATAATCAGAGAGAGCATGACCCTGCTGACACCCTGATTTTGGATTTCTAGCTTCCAGAATTACGAGACAATACATTTCTGTTGTAAGCCACCCAGTTTGTGGTACTTCATTACGGCAGCCAAAGGAAATTTATACAAAAAGCCAGATGAGGGGATTCCCTGATGGTCTAGTGGTTAAAACTCCATGCTTCCAATGCATGGGGCACAGGTTTGATCCTTGGTCAGGAAACCAAGATCCTACATGCCTCATGACCAAAAAATAAATAAGAATAATAAAATAATTTTTTAAAAAGCCATATGAGGTCAGAGGCAAAGATTGGAGTGAGTGTGTGTACAAGCCAAAGAATGCCAAGGATGGCTGGAAGACACCAGAAACCAGGAGAGAAGCATGAATGGTTCCTCTCCTGAAGCTTCTAGAAGGACCCAGACACCTTGACTTTGGACTCCAGCCTTCAGAACATGGAAAGAATAAATGTATGTTGTTTTAAGCCCTCTAGCTTGTGGTCATTCATTATGGCAGCCCTAGGAAACTAACATAGCACCTGACAGATGAGGTAACAGATCTTGAGTGGCTTACTCAAGAACACCCAGGCCTCAGTGAGCATTTGTGAGTTCTGACCATGTGCCAGGCTCTTGCCAGGCACTAGAGAAGCAGCCATAAGCAAGAGCTGGTTCAGGGGTTACCTTTGTGGGGTCCATAGTCTGGTAGGCAGGCAAAATGGTTAAATAATCCCACAAATGGAGGTTAAAACTCATAAGGGAGAGGCACATGGTGCTTTCAAGTGTTTAATTCAGCAACTGTCTTCACTGAGGAGGTCAGACTTCATTTAGGTAGCGGTGCTTAAGCTGAGATCTGAACAATGAACAAGGATTTCCTAGAGGATGAGGGGTGGAAGGGAGAAGATGATCCAGGGAAAAGGAGAGCATGGGAGAAGGTGGGAAGGGGAGAGAGGGAAGCTAAGAGCTAAGGGACACTTGGCACAAGATACAGTGTTCAGGGAACTTCCCTGGTGGTCCAGGGGTTAAGACTTCTCCTTCCAATGCAGGGGGTGGGGGTTCGATCCCTGGTCCAAGATCTAAGACCCCACATGACTTCCAGCCAAAAAACCAAAGCATAAAAAACAGAAGCAATATTGTAATAAGTTCAATAAAGACTTAAAAATTGGTCCACATCAAAAAAATCTTAGAAACAAACAAACAAACACACCCACACACACAAAACTGGAACAATACACTGTCAGCATCCAAGCCTCTTTCCTGGGTCCTATGTCCAGCGTTCTAAGTTCATGGTGGGGAAAGAAACATGAAGTTCACTCTACTCTATAGAAGGAGCTGCCTTCTTTTCAGATCAGTCAACCTCAGAGAGAAGGTTGGGGAGGGGAATATCGGCCCCTCCTCCACAGGTAAAAAGCCCCGAGTTTCCCTTGTACATACACAGTTGGGAGGCTCATAGGCAGAACCAGCTGAGAGGCAATTTGGCAACACTGAGGAAATGAGTCACCTGTGAGTCACTCGGGCCCCAGCAATTCCATTCCTCACTATTTGCCCAAGAGAGAAACTCATGCATGTGAACAAAGAGACATGCAGGCAGGGGGTGCATGTCACTGCCACACTGTGACAGCAGGAGAAAAGCCGAGTCTCTTGCTTCTTGCTAAGGGGCGAGTCACACAAAGGGCTGCCCAGGTGGTGCTAGTGGTAAAGAATCCACCTGCCAATGCAGGAGACACAAAAGACATGGGTTTGATCCCTGGGTCAGGAAGATCCCCCCTCTCCCCAGAGTAGGAAATGGTAACCCACTCCAGTATTCTTGCCTGGGAGATCCCATGGACAGAGGAGCCCGGCGGGCTACAGTCCATGGGGCAGCAAAGAGTCAGACATGACTGAGTGAACACAGAGTCACACAAAATGGAATAGCACAGAGTAGTTATTTTTAAGTGAACTAGGAGCTTCCCTGGTGGTCCAGTTGTTAAGAATTCGCCTGCCAATGCAGGGGGCAAGGGTTCGATCCCTGGTCTGAGAAGCTTCCACATGCCACAGGGGAACTAAGCCTATGTGCCACAGCTACGGATCCTGCACACCTAGAGCCTGGGCTCTGCAACAAGAGAAGCCACCACAGTGAAAAGCCCAACACCTCCATGAGGAGTAGCCTCCCTGCTCACTGCAACTGGAGAAAGCTTGCCTGCAGCAACAAAGATTCAGTGCAGCCAAAAATAGATAAACAAATAAATCTTAAAAACAAAAATGAACCAGAGTTAGGGAATTCCCTGGTGGTCCAGTGGTTAGGACTCCAATCCCAAGCTGGGAAACTAAGATCCTGCAAGCCGTGTGACATGGCCAAAACAAACACCAACAACACACCAGATCCAGATCTGAGCTCCTCACCTCAGCATTGCTGATGTGTGAGGTTGGATCACTCTCTGCTGTGGTGGGGACCATCCTGTGCTCTGCAGGATGTCAAGGAGCATCCCTGGCCTTGTCTCACTGGATGCCCACCCCCACCCACTCCAGTATCCCTGCCTGGGAAATCCCATGGATGGAGGAGCCTGGTGGGCTATAACCTACAGGGTCGCAAAGAGTCAGACACTTCTAGTTTGGTGGGCACCAAACCACCACCTCACCCTCGTTGTGACAACCAAAAAATGTTTCCAGATATTGCCAAACATCCCCAGAGGACAGATCTTCTGGCTGAGAACCCCTGCTCTAGATGCAACAACACTGATAAATCCCATAAGGCTGCTGATGAATAAAAAAGTTAGGTTGCAAAATGATATGTTTATGTATATTCTATGTATAATATATATGTAAAACAACACAAACTGGTCCATGCAGTTCATAGATATATGTACATTGATGAAGGTATACATATAGGCATGGGAATAATATAGGCTGATATTAGGGCAGTGATCACATCTAGAAGACTCTTGAGAGTTCCTTGGACAGCAAGACCAAACAACTGAATCCTAAAGGAAATCAACCCTGAATATTCATTGGAAGGACTGATGCTGAAGCTGAAGCTCCAATACTTTGGCCACCTGATGCACACAGCTGACTCACTGGAAAAGACCCTGATGCTAGAAAAGACTGAAGGCAAGAGGAGAAGCGAGTGACAGAGGATGAGATGGTTGGATGGCATCACTGACTGAATGGACAAGAATTTGAGCAAACTCCGGGAGATGGCAAAGGACAGGGAAGCCTGGCTTGCTGCAATCCATGAGGTCACAAAGAGTCAGACACAACTTAGTGACTGAACAACAACAACATATCTAGAGAGGGAAAGAGGGGAGGTGAGGGGACTGGCTCTGTCACTATTTCTTTAAAAAAAAAAGATCTGAAGCAAATCTATGTTCACATCTGGTAAGTGTGTAGTGAACACAGAGGTATCTGTGTCATACATATTCTGTATGTTTGAAATATTTAATTATCAAAACTAGAAAAAAAACAAGGGTCCCCCTAAAAGTTGATAAGCAAGAAGGACTTGGAGTGCTCTCCTGCCTTATCATAGCAAGCCCCCTGGGGGGCCCCTCACTGCCTGCCCCCTCCCCAAAGGTTGGGAATGGGGGTCCAGGAACAGGAGGTCTCACAGCCTAGGGTGGGGCACCATGCTGTTTTATGCACAACAACCCACCAATAGGTTCTAGAAGACTCTTAAAAGTTCATGTTCACAAAAGCACTATTCACAATTGTCAAAAGGTGAAAACCACCCAAATGTCCATCAACAGATGAACAAACTAAATGTGGTCCATCCCCATAATGGAATACTATTTAGCCTTAAAAAGAAATGAAGCACTGACAGGTGCTACAACAGGGGTGAATCCTGAAAACACGCTAATTGAAAGAAGCCAGGCACAACATGACACACATTGTGTGATTCCACCGACATGAAATAACCAGAAAAGGAAAATCCATAGAGACAGAAAGCAGGCTAGTGGTTGGCAGGGACTGAGGAGGGGGATGGGGAATGACTGCTAATGGGGACCGGAGTTTCCTTTTCAAGTGATGAAGATGGTTCTTGAACTTATACATTCCATATGCGTGCATGCTGTGTTGCTTCAGTCATGTCCAACTCTTTGCAACCCCATGGACTGTAGCCCACCAGATTCCTTGTCCATGAGATTCTCCAGACAAGAATACTGAAGTGGATTGCCATTCTCTTTTCCTGGGGATTTTCCCAATCCAGGTATCAAACTCAAGCCTCCTGCACTGCAGGTGGATTCTTTACCACTGAGCCACTGGGGAAGCCCCACATTCCATATAGGTGGGCTCATATAATACGGCCCTTTGCATCTGGCTTCTTTCACTGAGCTCAGTATTTTCAAGGGGAGTATTCATTTCCACTGCTGTACTGTATTCCATCACAGGAACAGATCCCAAGTTATTTATCCATTTTCTGGCATATATTAATACATACTATAATCAGAAACCTGCCTCATAAAAGTCATTTCAGATTAAACCAGCAACACACTTCCCTTTCTCTTTACACCCTCATTGACTAACCACATGTTCTTGGACAAACCACTCTTTTTTTTTCCATCTCTTTCCTTCTGTCAGGTGGGAACCCTAATCCCTTCTTTGCCTAACTCCTATCAAGGGTTGGAATCAAATTTTCCCTCCTCCATCTCACCCTGAAGTCACAAGCCCAAAGTACATCCTCTCTGCATCTACTAAGCTCCTCCATTATGAAGCCCAGTGCCCTCTTCTCTCCTCTCGGCATCTATTTAAAACGCTGCCAGCTGAGAGTTAATCCTTGGGAGCAGCTGGTGGGTCCTATAGGGGCTGGGTCAGGTGAGGCCCCCATGTTTTGCAGAAATGGATACCTCTGCAACTAAAAATAACCCCCAGGGGTTGAATTCTTTCCAGGATCTTTCCTTTGCCTGCTGGGAAGATAAGTCCCAGGAGAGTGGGGTGGGGGTGGGGGGAGCTTGGGTCTTGCAGGAACTCTGTAGGCTCCTCACTATGGGGGAAGCCTGGTAGAAAAGTCACACATCTGGGGTTTGGCTCTGCAGCTCACTCTGCAGTGGCTTTGGGCCAATGACCACCACCACCCCCCTCACCTCCATCCTGTTTCCTCTTTTGTCAAAGGGACAATGAGAGTATTCCCTTCACTGAGTTATGCTGGTGATTCAATGCTATGTTTATTACCATCATCATGCTTTTTTAAAAAAATTTAAGGGCATTTCCTTGGCAGTCCAGTTGTTAGGATCCTGTGCTTTCGCTACCAAGGGCCTGGATCAGGGAACTAAGATCTTATGAGCCATGTAGTGTGGCCAAAAAAATAATACATAAAATTGAAGTATAGTATATTGATTTACAATATCACGTTAATTTCAGACATATAGAAAGAGATTTAGCTATACATATATATACATACTTTTTCAGATTCTTTTCCATTATAGATTATTATAAGATATTGAATGTAGTTCCCTGTGCTATACAGTAAACCCTTGTTGTTTATCTATTTTGTATATAGTAATATGTATCTGTGGCTTCCCTGGTGACTCAGTAGTAAAGAATCTGCCTGCCAGTGCAGGAGATGCAAGAGACACGGGTTCGATCCCTGAGTGGGGAAGATCACCTCGAGAAGGAAATGGCAACCCATTCCAGTATCCTTGCCTAGGAAATCTCATGGATAGAGGAGCCTGGAGGGCTAGTCCACAGGGTTGCAAAAGAGTCAGATGTGACTTAGCAACTACACCACAACAACAATGTGTATCTGTTACTCCCATACCCCTATTTTATACTTCCCCTTTCTGCTTGGGCAATCACAATTTTGTTTTCTATGTCTGTGAGCTTATCATTATCACTACTCTCCCAGCAACCCTAGAAAGACAGGATGAGTCTCCCCATTACCACATGAGAAGATGGGCTGGCGGGGACAGTCTGCCCTGAGGATCCACAGCAAAGCAGTGCTGGAGAAACTGTCCCCCTGGCTCTTTCCCTTTGCCATGCTTCATTCTGATTTCTTTTGCTGGGTCTTAGAGCAGCACCAAGAAGCAGGAGAATGTGGGTTTCAATTCCAGGTTTGCCACCAAAGCACTCCCCTCTCAATGGGTGAGCTCTGGCCGCTCACTCCCCATCTGGGCCTCAATTTAGTCATCTGTAGAATGGGGATGCTGTCTAGAGCAACCAACTGCCGCTGTTTGCTTGGGCTGAGGGGTTTCTGGGGCTTTGGATGTCTGTCTTGGGCAAACCTGGGTGAGGTGGTCACTCAGGGCTATTACTCATTTCAAAGGGCTATTATTCATTTCATCTGTGAAAGATGAAAAGAAATTAAGCTTAGTGCTTAGCAAGTATGTGAGGGTTATTTCTGGAACTGAGCTGAAATGGAAAGTACCTGTGAGTGGAAATTTTAGTGGATGGACTTATAATAAAAATCAGATCTGCCTAAGGAAGAAGCACTGATTCTGACTCTAGTTCTGTGATGGGCTCCACACATTCCCTCTCTGGGGGTTAGTGTCCTGTCTGTGGATGGCTGGGAAGTGCTAGAAGATTCCCCAGTGTATTTTTTTTTTTTTTTTGCTGTACCAGGTCTTAGTTGCAGCATGCAGGATCTAGTTCCTGGACCAGGGATTGAATCCAGGCCACCTGCATTGATAGCAAGGAGTCTTAACTACTGGATCCCCAAGGGAGTCCCCACAGGGCACTCTTAGCACTGCTACCATTCTGTGCTATTTAGTGTGAGGTCCAAACATGGGAGGTGTGCTCACAGAGTTTCTCTAAGATGAGTCTCCCTCTCTCAAGCCTTTGTGCTCAGCTTTCTTCCTCACTTTTGGTTCTCCTGGGCTCCCCCAGTAATTTTTAAATGCTCAAACTGCAACGAAGATATCCTTCAATGGGTGAATAATTAAACCGTGGAACAGTCATACCATGGAGTATCATTCAGCATTAAAAAGAAATGGGCTATCAAGCCACAGAAAGACACAGAGGAGCTTTAAATGCATATTGCTAAGTGAAAGAAGCCAGTCTGAAAAGGCTACATAGTGTATAAATCCAACTCTGTGACATTCTGGGAAAGGCAGAAGTATAGAGACAGTAAAAAGATCAGAGACTGTCAGGGATTTGGGGAGAAGAGGCAGGAGAGATGAATAGGCAGAGCTTGTGGGATTTTTAGGTTAGTGAGAAATACTACAATGATGGATGTTGTTGTTGTTTTAGTCATGGAAAGTATTGTCCGACTCTTTGCAACTCCATGAACTGTGGCCTGCCAGGCTCCTCTGTCCATGGGATTTTCCAGGCAAGAATACTGGAGTGGGTGGCTATTTCCTTCTCAGGGGATCTTTCTGACCCAGGCATTGAATCCACTTCTCCTGCATTGGCAGGCAGATTCTTTACCACTGAGCCAGCAGGGAGGCCCCATAATGATGGATACATGTCACTATATGTTTATCAAAATCCATAAAATGTACAACACAAAGGAACCCTTATGTCAACTACAGACCAGTTGATAATGATGTTGATAATGCAACACAATAATGGTAATAGGACAATAATGATGTTGACAATAATCTTTGTTCATTGACTATAACAAATGCTCCCCTCTGGTGCAGAACATTAATGGTAGCGGCGGCTGTGTGTGGAGGAGGTAGTCAGCCTATATGGAAAACTACTTTCAGTTTTTTGCTGTGGATCTAAAACTGCTGTAAAAAATTGCCTATTAATTAAAGAAAAAAGAATGAAGATGTTCAAACAGCCAACATATAAACACAGGAAGCTGCAAATCACATTTCTAGCTTCCCTTGAAAAATTAGTTCTGCTAGTTCCAGCCCCAATCAGGTGGCGATGCACATGGCTGGATCTCACCTGGGGACTGTCCTCACCTGGCTGTCTTACTGCTTTCTATATGTGACCTGCCAGGCCCTTGGAAGCATGGGAGTTTAAGACTCAGTCTAGATTTATGATTCTTAACTGGAGGTAACTAAAGAGACACTGGCAATGTCTGGGGACATTTTTGGTTATCACAATTGGGGTGTGCTCCTGGCATCTAGTGGGTCAGGATAGGGATGCTGTGAAACATCATGAAATTCACAGGATGGCCCCCACCACAGAGGATGATCTGGCTCTAACTGTCAGGAGTATTGAGGTTGGGAAACACTGGTGCAGAAAACTGGATCTCATCTGGAGAACTTTAAAAAATATTGATGTTGGTACCATCTCCTGCAATTCTGATTTTCATGATGAAGGGTTACTCCCTGGACAACAGGAATCCTCAAAGCTCTCCAGGTGACTCTAATGTATAGCCATACTTGAGAACCACTAGTCTGGAAGGCTCTTTGCATGGATCAGGTCTTAAAGCAGCCATTGATTGTCATTCAATCATTCATCCACTCATTCCTTCAATCATGCAGCCAGCATCCACAACTTCTTCCTCTCTTCTTGCATAGAGCTAGGGGTCTTAGAATTGAGTCAGATTTGGCCCTCCCTGCCCTATTGAGGAGCTTCAGTTTCTTTTAGTCCATCATTTCTCAAATGTTAGTATGCTTGCAGGGATCCTATTCAAATGCAGAGTCTGTTTCAGTAGGCCTGAGTGGGGAGCCTGGCATTCTGCATTTCTTAACCCAGGGGTCACAGATGCTGTTCACACACATTGTGCTTCATCCTCATTCAGGGTTCTCATGGAAGCCTGACCCAGAAAATGCCTGCAGCCCAGGAAACACATTGCCTCATGCCTTACAAATTGTTCTACTACCTCTCACAAGTGCCTTAGACCTGACTACTGACCAAGTTCTCAACAGATCTTCACAAGAGCCAGATAAGGAAACCCAGATTATTGTACCAATGAGCCCATTTCACAGATGAGCAAACTGACACTCATGTAAGAAAAACAACCTGCCTGGTGTTTACTCACTGCTAAAGGCAGAACTGACTTCCAGTTTGAAGTTTATTCCTTAAGCCAGATTGGCTCTCGGGTTCACAAAATTCTAGGGGCCCATGCATTCTCTAGCTGGCCCTGCAAACAGCACACAGACTCTGAGAAGAAACCTTTATAGAGGCTTAGCAGGAACACCAAACTGGGGGACTAACAGCTAAGCCCAATAGCTCCCTTTTCTAAGGGTAGGCAAGTCCTCCAGAACAATTGTAGTGATTCCTGGGGTTAAGCAGACCTGGGTTGGAATCCCAAGGCTGTCATCTATCAGCAATGGGACCACAGGTTCATTGCATATGTAAATTAGCTTAGCCTCTACTTTCTCAGCATCTCTGGGGGGAGGAGAGCTTGAAACGTGAGCATGCCAGGTCTCTATCCCAGGCTTTCTGATTTAATTGGCCTGGAGTAGAGATGAGATAGGGGAAGGAGGGCCCCCAGCAGCCTCTAAGGCACTCTCTCAACCTTCAAGAACCTTCAGGCTCCAGCACTTCAAGTCCAGAAGATTTACTCTATGACTCCAGCAGGAATGTCTCAACCCCTCCTGCATGCTCCCAGCCAGCCCAGAGACAGTTTTCCTTCCAGACACTTGTGTCCTACATCCCTACTGGGCTCCTGCCTTCCACAATTTTAGATTCCCCAATGTGTGCTAGGTTCTGTACTTGCCCAAGAGACCTGGTATGAGCCACCAGGAATTCATCTGCAGACAGGAAATACAGCCCTGTGCTCAGGCTAAGACAATACAAAGCTTATTTTGCTTTTCAAAGTAACTGCTTTCCAAAAGAGCTTATAAAGAAATAGGCTCTGGTGTGTGGACGAGCTAAAATAAAACAGAACAGAAACACTCAGCAGGCAGAGTATGACCCTATTTGCATAAGACTGTGCATTTACATCCATAATTACAGGGATATAAACGCAGAGAAGTGAGGTCTGGAAGGCGGCCACAACCTCGATTGTAATTATCTCTTTTTTCCTTTAGGCTTTTCCATTTGACTTTTCTCTTTAATGTACACTAGCACCTATCTTTATAAAAAAAAAAAGAAAAGCTATTTCTGAGAGGATACAGGAGTAATTTACATCTAAGTGGGAGAAAAGATCACAAAGTTCCAGGTGATTGGTCTTTTTTCTAAAGCTAAAATTCTATTGTCCCTTTAGTTTGCTGTTGTGCTAGAGTTATTAAAATAGGAGGAGATGAATAAGAAACACTCCCTAAGCCTTGTATAAAAATAGGCTGCATTCTAGGGAGGCCATTTACCATTACTGAAAAAAAAAAAAAAAAATCCAAGACTCTGGGTCTTCCCCCAGCTATTCTCCAAAGAGGATCTGGAGCTGGTGGGAGGAGGCTGACCCCAAATTACCCTGCCCTAGGGCAGGTCCTGCTCAATAAGTGGAAAGTATCCGGGACAGAGCTGGAAGAATTCCCCCTGGGCTCTGAGATCCAGCACAGCCTCGGCCCAGGCAATGGGAGAAGAGGTTGCCCAGAGCCACAGCAGGGAAGGGGCATCGGTGTCACTTTCTCTGAACCTGATCACAGCCCCCAGCACTGCCGGCCCTTATATAGACACACAGCTGTGGCTTTGGCTCCCGGCGCCAAGGGCAAGGAGAGAGGTCACGGCTGCAGGCAGCCAGGACTTGTGATCTGGCCAGCAGAGCCGACCCCCGCCTGAGCCCTCACCACGACCTAGCTCCTCGCCCAAGTTCATGCGACCCTCTCCTGCCAGGATCCCTGACCTTCTCCCCGCATCCTCCCCAGCACCTGTTCCCCATTTCTCTGAACAATCAGGTTCCTCTCCTGCATCTGCTTCCCCTCCCCCAACCCCACAATCCCAGGGGCTTCTCTCCTTGCCCTCGCTCACATCTGTCCCCTCTGCCTGCCCCCACGATACCAGAACCTGCTGGCTTCCCCGAACCGGTCCCTGGGACTGTTTCTCCACGATCCGGGCCTTTCCCCTCCTCCAGACCCCTGGGTTTCCTCCCGTCTCCCGCCCCGCAATGCCAGCCCTCTCCAGCACCCCGGCCCTGGCTCACCTGGCTCATACTTGAGGTAGAGGATGGAGACGATGAAGTAGCTAAGGTCGAAAACGGGGAAGAGGGGCACCCGCGAGAAGCTGAGCGCAAGCTCGCCCAAGCTCAGCGCCGAGAGCAGCTCCATGGCGCCCACCGGGTCCCACCCCAGCCCCCGGCCCGGTGCGTCCAGTCGCTGGCAACTGCGCCCCCGCCGCTGGACCCGCCCCCGCCCGCCAGGCGCCGCCCCAACTCGGCCCCCGCGGGAGAGGAGGAGCGACCGCTGGCCTCCGGGCGGGTCGTGGGACCGTCCTGTCCCATGGAGCTCGGTCGGTCCAGCGTCCCACACTCTGTCCCTCGGGACATCATGACCCGATACAGACCAGCCCGGGGAAGTGGGGTGGGTGGATGATGCCGGGTGCGGGGTCGCTATGGAGTGTGAGTTGGACACGGAATCTATCCTTGGAGGGGGGCGATATCCGTTCCTCAAGAAGCCCCGTTACTCAGGTGGGACGGATCATTCAGGACCCCACTCTTGTGGGGCTTGGATAGGACCCACGTCCTCTGTAGAGCCCTTGGATCGAGACCTCCATCCTCCCGTGGGACCGGATCAATTGTGAACCCCATACTCCCGTGCCCCATAGGGTCTTTTCCGTCAGATTCCTCGTCCTCTATCCATCTGTCATGATCCCAGCTCTCTCTAAGTCATAACTTCTGTCCCCCGCGAGGAATCACATCCTCCGAGGAAACCGCTCAGTGGGAATCCCCGCCCCCGGTAGTGCCCCCGGCTAGTGGGGATCTTGCCTTCCGTGGGGCCCAGGAGGTGGCCCTTTTGGAACCCAACAGTCGGCATGTACATGTCAGGGAGAGCCCACTGCGTCGGGATCCATTCCCCTATGCAGTTTAATGATCAAAAGATCCCGTTTTTCCGGAGGCCGCATGCTTTGAAAGCCTAGCCCAGCAGAAGGAAAAGCTGCTGCGCTAGTGGTCTGAAGCGCTGGTCACTCACACATAGGCGATAGGCTTCCCAATCCGTGACCCAATCCTGCCCTCATATGGCTCCTCCCCATTGGATGACGTCCCGTTCTCGCCCCGCCCTTTCTTGGTTACGTTCAAGGCCTGGGGGCTCAGATGGTAAAGAATCTGCCTGCAATGCGGGAGATATGGGTTCGAGCCCTGGATCGGAAAGATTCCCGGAAGAAGGGAACGGCAACCCACTCCAGTATTCTTGCCTGGAGAATTCCATGGACAGAGGAGCCTGAGGGGCTACAGTCCATGGGGTCGCAAAGAGTTGGACACGACTGAGCGACTGACATTTTCACTAACACTTTTCGAGCAAGGAGCGGCGCTGGCTCTTCCTTTAAGGGGCTCGGCCTGTAGAAGGCGGGACCCTGCCCGCCTTGATCTTTGATTGGCTCAGCCCTCGCCAGAGCTGCTTCCAGATTGGTTGGCTCATGTGTCTCTCCCCTCCCTCCCAGAGGTTTCCGCTTCCTGTTCTGACGGACGCTCCAGCCGTAACGATGATCGGGGACATCCTGCTGTTTGGGTAATTAGGGGGACCAGAGGATGGGACGTGAGGGCCCTGTACTGTGGAGGGGAGGTCTAGGTAACTGTATTCTCCCTCTGCAGGACGCTGTTGATGAACGCCGGGGCAGTGCTCAACTTTAAGCTGTGAGTAGGCCGCGTTGGACCTTGGCTCTATCCGGGGGAACTGTAGCCCCGCCCCTGCGAGCGTGAGCCTGTCCTACGACCCCGGCCCCGCCCCCAAGTCCCGGCCTCTAGTTCCGCCTCCTTTCCTGTCCGTCCTTCTATGACCCTCTGCGCCACCGCGACTTGAAATCCAGACTCTCAGTTCCCCCAGTATCCCTCTGCTCGCACCCATGAGAGCCTCAGGCCCATCCCCCGACAATCTCTTAGCCCTAATGTGTATCCTCAGCCCCACATCTGGCACCCTCGGACCACCGCCTCCACCCCGTCGATGGCTGTAGTCATAGCTATGATTGGCGGGGCAAGTGGTGGTCCAGGGAGGATCATCGAACTGCTCGAAGTCACAGCAAACCAGCAGTAGGGCTAGAACTCTCCCCTGAGCCGGGGATCAGGGCCTGGGGACCAAGTGATGTGTTTGTCCTATTGAAAGTGGACGCTGTCTGCTTCTCTTTGTAGGAAAAAGAAGGACACGCAGGGCTTTGGGGAGGAGTCGAGGGAGCCCAGCACAGGTAAGGCCTCCTTTCAGGACTCTGAAATTGGTACATTTCAGAGAGGACAGTTTTTTCTCATCAGTTTTAAGTGTGTGTGGTGGAGGGTGGCCTGAGTTTGTGCTGTTCCTTCTACCCACCTTTGTCATACACTTGTTTCTCTTACCAGGCCTCCTTGCATAGGTCAGCACTCATATCACTTTTTACAGTTATAATTTTCTTCTGTGTATGCTATCATCTGGCTAATATCTGCTTCTCACACTTGATCTTAAGCTCCAGAAAAGAGGCTCCAGCTTGTTTTGGCTTCCTTGTGTCCTTGAAGTTCCAACATTCCAGTGTGAATGAATGAATATCCTCACAGATAGGTATTATCTTCAGAATGCTGTTGTTATTGTTTAGTCGTTCAGCTGTGTTCAGCTCTTTGCAACCTCATGAACCAGAGCCCACACAGGGCCCCCACAGGCTTCTCTGTTCATGGAATTCTCCAGGCAAGAATATTGGAGTGGGTTTAGAATGCTGTAGACCTGTTTAATTTTCAATTAGATTAATTTAATTTTCAGTTAGATTAGCTTTCAAATAAGCCAGGAGATGTCATATAAAAATTCAGATATAAATCAGAACATTCTACAACTTTGAGCTCAAGAGACCCTTTGGCATCTGTTGAATGGGAGTTGAGAAGCAGGACCCCATCAAAGTGGGGCCTGTGGACTCTAGCTTATCCCAGCCTCCGCCCCCTTATCTTTATAGCATTTTACCCGCCTGGCCCCTCCCTGTGGCCCTTGAATGTATACTTGCAGCTAAATTGACTCATATAACTATTTGGAGTCTAATGGACCTGTACCTGACTATTGTATCCGTTCATCCGTTCATTCACCTAGCATTTATTGAGCTCCTGTTATATACTAGCTACCGTGCTGGATGCTGGGAACACAGCAGGGAACAAGACAGATGTAATTCCTGCCTTTGGGTTGTAGTCACAAGGAGTGGGGCAAACAGTTCCTCAACAAAGAACAGACAGTAAAGGAGAAGATGTCAGGGGAGGAGAGCAATGGGGTTGCTGCTCCGGCTTCCTTGTGTGGAGGGAAGGCCCTCTGAGGAGGTGGCATTGCAGCCAAAGTCATGGGTGCTATGATGGAGCATTGCATGGGGACAACAGGAGCCCTGAGGAGGTGTGAATCTGAACAGACAGTCTGACAGCTCTCCTTTATCAGGGGCTTGCCTGGTGGTGGCTGCCTTGTTAGGTTCTTCCTACAGGTATTTCATTCCACTTCTGTTTCTAAAAGGTAAGGAGCATTTTCCTGTGTTACAAATGAGGAAACTGAGGCTCAGAAATGTAGCTCAACTTTTTTGTGGCCACCCAGCAAATCAGCGACAGCATGAGGATTTGAGCCTGGGTTTTTCTGTCTCCAGAGATTGTCCTCTCAATCATTAGACCATCCATCTGTTCATTCATTCATACATGCATGCATTCATTCAACAGTTGTGTACGTTGCTTACCCACTGTGTGGAAGGCACTATTCTAGCTTGGAGGTAGTAGGAGCATCGATGACAAGGATGGTCAGAACAGAAACTTCCTCTGTTAGGGGGCTTCTTGTAAGGCTCCTTCAAGCTAAGACTCTGTGTGGGCTGTTGCCCCTGCAGAGAATGCTCCTCTCTCCATTGTCAGCTTGGTTGACCCCTAATATCATAGTGACTGCATTTATCGAGAGCATCCTATATAATGAGCACTGTGCAGCGGCCTTTCCAGTCCCCCATCATCCCCATTTTCACCGGAAGAAACTGAGGCACACATAGGCCCAAGTCACCTGTGTGGAAGGGCAGTAAACTTCAGCCCATATTTAACATCCGAGCTTATGCACTTTCTCAGTGAGACTTCTTCTGACCCCACCCCCCTCCTGACACATGCCAGGTTGGGTGCCCCATTATAGCTCCCACGGCACTCATAGTGAATAATCAGTTATGTGGTTACTTGTTTAGTATTTGTCCTCCCTGTGAGCTCCTTAGGGCGTGGATACCCATCTCATTCCTCCCTGTACCCCCTGGACTAGTGGCCCTTAATCAGCCTTTGTTGAGAGGAAGAGAGGCCATTTTTGTAATCCTGGACTCAGAGAAGGGCCTCACCGAGCAGTGCCTTACAGACATCCTGGGGATGGACCTGTCTCTGACATTCGCAGTCTGTGCTAGGCCAACACTATAGAGGCTGTGTTACATGTCACTAACCCTGTGACTTGGACAACACTGTTGTTTAGTCGCTCAGTTGGGTCTGACTCTTTGCAACCCCATGGACTGCAACCCACCAGGCTCCTGTGTTCATGGGATTTTCCAGGCAAGGATACTGGAGTGAGTTGCCATGGCCTCCTCCAGGGGATCTTCCCCACCCAGGAATCAAACCTACGTCTCCTGCGGCTTCTGCGTTGCAGGTAGGTTCTTTACCGCTGAGCCACCAGGGAAGCCCCTTTGGACAGTGCTGGACTTGTCTAAACTATGTTGAGCAAGACCTTGTCCTTCTTCTGTGCTTAGATGGTGCAGTAGCACCAAGTGGCTGTCATGTTGGGTTGCTCTGGAAGTTTCTGAGCTCCCACCTGATATTCCATACTTCTCGGACAGCCCTGGTCTGTGGGTGGCACTTGGGGTGCCACCCTTGTAAAGCACCTCATCTGGATCCGTTCATCTCATTCTGGAGGCCTTAAGAGGCTGGGCAATCAACTCAAAACCCCAGAGGAAGGTTCTGGAACCCAGATCTCTGGAATCTTTTTTTTTTCCTAATATTTATCTGTTTTTTAGTTGTGTTGGATCTTAGTTGTGGCACGCAAGATCTTCATTGTGGCGTGTGGATCTTTCATTGTGGTGCACAGGCTTCTCTCTAGTTGTGGTGTGTGGGCTCAGTAGTTGCAGCACACAGCCTTAGTTGCCCTGAGGCATGTGGGATCTTCTTGCCCCAACCAGGGATCTAAGCTGTATCTCCTATATTGGAAGGCAGATTCTTAATCCTTGGACCACCAGGAAAGTCCCTCTGGAGTCTTCATGTACCAAATTCCCTCTCCTTGGAGTGGTTTCTATTCCGTGGCATCAGTGTGTACTAGAGTAAGTTGTCACCAAAGCAGAACTCTCATTTTATTTGCCTGAATTACTATACTTGTTCAGTTGAAAGGGGCTTCCCTGGTGGCTCAGATAGTAAAGAATCCATCTACAGTCCTGGAGACCAGGCTTCAATCCCTGGGTCGGGAAGATCCCCCGGAGAAGGGACTGGCTACCCACTCCAGTATTCTTGCCTAGAGACTTCCATAGAGGAGCCTGGCAGGCTACAGTCCATGGAGTCACAAACAGTTGGACATGACTGAGCAACTAACACTATCACTTCAGTTGTAAATACTGGAAACCAGCTCAAAATTTGTAAAGTGAATTGAAACATCCAAGGGTAGAATGGCGTTCAGACACATGTGGATTCAGGGCTTAAACCAGACCTGTAGCATATGACCCTCCCCAGTTCTTCTTCCTCCTGGGTTGGTTTTACTCTCAGGCTGGCTTGTGTTGATAAAGATGACCCTCAACCCACATTTTTTCTGTGGAGGGCCAGATCATAAATAGTTTAGGCTTTGTGGGCCATCAGTCTCTGGTGCAACAGTTCACCTCTGTGATTTGGAAGCTGCCATGGACAATATGTAAATGAATAGGCATGGCTGTATTTTAATAAAGTTTTATTTACAGACATTAAAATTTGAATTTCATGTAATGTCTTGTGTCTCACTAAATGCTTTGTTGATTTTTTTTTAAATCATTAAAAACAAAAATTTCTTTACTCATGGGCTATACAGAAGTAGGTAGCAGAGGCCAGTTTTGGCCTGTGGACAAGCCATGGTTTTTTAACCCCTGCCTTAAAGAATTGGGCTTCCATCTTGACAGCCCAGCAACCCTGGCAGAAAGCAAGTGCCTCTTTCCCAGTAGTTGGGGCCAAAGTCCCAGGGCCAGCTCTCATTGGACAGATTTGGGTCACGTGCTCTTCCCTGAGCCACTCAGAGACTGCAGACTTGGTCCTCTCAGGGGGTTGGTCAGTGGCAGCTATAGCCTGAGTGCTCAGGGTTGGGGAACAGAGGTGTCCCAAAGGAAAAGCCATGCTACTGCTGGAATACGTGGTCAGTGGGTGTGGGGCGGGCGGGACCACAGAAGTACAGTGCAGTGGTGAAAACAGAAGTGTTAGCACTGCTTGTGAAAATGCTTTCTGACTTTCCAGGTGACAACATCCGGGAGTTCCTGCTGAGCCTCAGATACTTTCGAATCTTCATCGCCCTGTGGAATGTCTTCATGATGTTCTGCATGATCGTGTAAGTCCAGCCCACCTGTCTCCTCCGTCATTACTGTTCTCAGTGTCGTTCTCTAGAATGATCCTCCTGATGGTCATTCTCTGTCCTCCCAGTCTGCCCTTTTGTGTCATGCTTTCTGCTTTGAAAGTAACTCTCTATCTCGAGAGGAAACTGGGGTCTACAGGAGTTAAACTATGTCCCTGCAGTCCAGGCCGAAGCTTTGATTAGAACATGGCGTTCTCCAAGTCCTGGCTGTGCCTGGTACCTTGGCGGGAGCTGCCAAGAGATGCCTTCCCTGGAGCCTTTGGCTCCATCACCTCTTGCCAGCTCTGTTGTGCTTAGCCTATACTTGGCGTTGGCCAAAGTGGAAAATATGGCTTGAGAGACCAGTGTGCTGCTGGGTTTTGCTCCCACCCTGCTGGAAACCAGCAGAAGTGTATTTAGAATTTATTTCAGTTTTTTATGCCTATTTATATTTTCTCATTAGGTGAAAAATATCCAGTGAATTGGTTTTCTTTTCAGTGTCAGGGCCATAATTCCAATATTGCTGTTAATGAATTATGAGACTCATAATTCTGAGTCTAAGTAAACAGACTCAGAGGAAAAAAAAAACAAGAGAATCAGGGGTTCTGGGGCATGCTGGGCCCATCCCTGTGTCCTTTCTCTAAAGAGTAAGAGAATGAAAAGTTGGCTGTCTTGAGTCATTGAGATGCTGAATTTGGGGTTGCTGGCTGGCCCTTGTGTCAACCAAGTAGCTATTTAAAGGGATGATTCTAGGATTTAGGAGGTCAGGTGAGCAGGGGTTTCTGTGCCACTAGAAACTATTTTAGAGCCCAGAAAGAGGACTGTAAAGTATGCCTGACAAGTATTAATTGCTCAGTTTGTCTTGACCCTTTGTGACCCCATGGACTGTAGCCTGCTAGGTTCCTCTGTCCATGGAATTCTCCAGATAAGAACACTGGAGTTAGTTGCAATGCCCTTTTCCAGGGGATCTTCCTGACCCAGGGATCAAATCCAGGTCTCCTGCATTGCAGGCATATTCTCTAGTGTCTGAGCCACCAGAGAAGCCCAAAAATACACCTAGAAAGGCCCCTTTGGGGAGTTTGGATGAGGCCTACCTAGGTACAAAGAGGGCTCATGAAGAGATCAAGGAATTTGCAGGAGTGTAGGAAGTATAACTAAGTCCTCACAGAAAGTAGAAGTGTTGGGCAGCTCTTCCTTCATTCATTTATTAGTATTTATTCACAACTGTCTGTTGAGGGCTGTGCTCCAGGGTTACAGTTTAGACCAAAACAACCATAGTCCCTGCCTTCAGTGAACGCACTGGTCGCTCAAATGGTTCAGAATCTGCCTGCAATGCAGGAGACCCAGGTTCAAACCATGGATCAGGAAGATCCACTGGAGAAGGAAATGGCTACCCACTCCAGTGTTCTTGCCTGGAAAATCCCACAGATGGAGGAGCCTGGCAGGCTACAGCCCGTGGGGTCGCAAAGAGTCAGACAAAACTGAGCAACTAACATTTTTCTTTCAGTGAATGCACAGAATAATGGGCATAGCAAGAAAATAGGAAAAAAATCAATTGCGAGGTGGAGAATTGAAGAGGGAGGCTCCCAGTTTAGGATGGTCAGGGAGAGGCTAAGAAGATGCCATTGAAATCAAGACCTAAAGAACGAGAGGAAATCTGCCGTTTGCAGAGCTGGAGAGAGGCATAGTAGTGCCAGAAGTAGCATGTGCAAAGGTTCTGGGGCAGAGGAGAACTCAGTATGTTCTCATCACTTCTCTGTCCATCGGCTTCATCATCCTTTCTTACCTGACCAGCTTTCTTCACTACTTGTCTGCTGGCTTGTGACCATCAGGATGGTAGCCTCAGGCTTCGTAACCTCTCAGCTTAGCGCAAGGCTAGCTTAGCCAGTAGCCCAGGATCCTCATTTTGATTGTGACTTTTTGTAGATCCCTGACCTAGGCCAACTCTTTTCAGCCTGTGCTCTAAGTGAGGGAAGCTTCTCTTCAGAAAGGGCTCTGTCAGGGAGGCAGTGACTGGCTTTTTCAGGATGTCAAAAACTGGAAATCACCTAAATCTCCAGGAATAGAAGAAGAATCAGGTAGCTCAAAAGATACTCACATGACCAGTGGTGATGACACCATCACTGATAACACGTCTACACAGAATTTTCTTTTCTTCTTTTTTTCTTTTTGGCCATGCTGCATGGTTTGTGGGATCTTAGTTCCCCAACCAAGGGTAGAACCTGGTAGAGTCCTAACCACTGGACTGTCAGGGAATTCTGCCTCCCCACTCCCACCCACACACACACCCAGGAAACTGTTTAGAAAGTGAAGAAGGTGGGATATCACCTGTAAGTACACTCTAGCGTCACACTCTGGCATTGTGACTTGCACACAGTAACACTGAATAAATGCTGAATGAGTGAGTGAGGGAAGTAACTGCCAGTGAGGAATTGGAAGGATCTAGTCCAGCCTGTCCACTGAGGTAACCGTGCTGTGACTGCTGAGGAAGTCAGTGGGTCCAAGGGGATGGTTCACTATTCTGTATACTCACTTTTGTAATTGTTGGAGCTGAGCTCAGTTGGAAATTTTTTAAAAGTCCTAAAAAGCTTGAATCAACCCTGAATTTTCATTGGAAGGACTGATGCTGAAGCTGAAGCTCCAATACGTTGGCCACCTGATGCAAAAAGCTGACTAATTGGAAAAGACCCTGTTGTTGGGAAAGATTAAGAGCAGGAGGAGAAGGGGGCGACAGAGGATGAGATGGTTGAATGGTATCATTAAACAACAACAACAAGCTTGAAATACAGGGAGAAATGTAGAAGACAATGGCACCCCACTCCAGTAGTCTTGCCTGGAAAATCCCATGGACAGAGGAGCCTGGTGGGCTACAGTCCATGGGGTCTCAAAGAGTCGGACATGACTCACTTCACTTCACTTCACTTCATGGGGAGAAAGGTGTCTGAATGTTTAGAGACCAAGGGCACTGATATCTGCAACTTTGAAACATATCCAGAATTATGTAGATGGAAAATTGGATAGATAAACGGATAGATGCATGATAAAGTGAAGTGTTAATTGCAGAATGTAGGTCGTGTGTTTGTGGATGTTTGCTGAACTGTCCTTTTAACTCTACTTTATGTTGAAATATTCATAAAAAATTATGGGCAGGGGAAGATAGGAAGAAAAGGAAAGTGTCAAACCATGCAAAAAGATTTTAAGTAAAAAGTGGAAGTCAGTCTTCACAATTCAGTCTTTTGTAGTATTTTCATATGGTTGTGCAACCGTCACCTCTGTCTAATTCTAGAATGTTTTCATCCACCCCAAGGGAAACCCACTACCCATTAAGCAGTTCCTTCCCATTCCTCCCTTTCCCACCCTTAGGCAGCCACTGATCTCCTTTCTGTGTCTAATGGATTTGCCTACTCTGCATATTTCACATTGATGGAGTCATATATGGCTTTTTGTGTCTGGCTTCCTTCCTTCAGCATAATGTCTTCTACGTTCTTCCATGTTGTAGTGTGTGTCAGTATTTCATTTCTTTCTATGACTGAATAATAGTCCATTGTATTGATATGCCACAGTTTGTGCATCGGTTGATGGATATTTGAAATGTTCCCACTTTTTGGCTATTTTGAATAATGCTGATACCAACATTTGTGTGCAAGTGTTTATGCAGACAAGTTTTCAGATCTCTGGTATATACCCAGGAATGGAATTGCTGGGTCATATGGTAACTATATTTATCCTTTTGAGGAACTGCCAGACTCTTTTTCAAAGTGGCTCAGCAATTTACATTCCTACTAGCAGTGTCTTGACGGTTCCAATTTCTGCATGACCTTGCTAATGCTTGTTATTATCAATCTTTTTGATTATAGCCTTCCTAATGGATGTGAAGATTGATTTACATTTCCCTGACAGTTAATGACATTGAACTATTGGCCATTTGTATATCTTCTTTGGTGAAATGTCTGTTTAGATCTTTTGCCAGTTTTTAGTTGGATTATTACTAAAGTTGTAATTGTAGGGGTTCTTTTTACATTCTGGATACCAGTCCCTTATCAAGTTAATGATTTGAAAGTATTTCCTCCCATCTGGTGGATTGTCTTTTCAGTTTTTTGATGGTGTCATCTGAAGCGCAAAAGTCTACAAATTTGATGAAGTCCAGTGTGTCTCTTTCTTTTGTCGCTTGTACTTTTTGTGTTATAGCTTTAAAGTCATTGCCTCATCTAAAGCTTCCCTGGTGGTTCAGATGGTAAAGAGTCCACCTGCAATGCGGGATACCTGGTTCGATCCCTGGGTCGGGAAGACTCCCCTGGAGAAGGGAATGGCAACCTACTCCAGTATTCTTGCCTGGAGAATTCCACGGACAGAGGGTCAGAGGAGCCTACGGTCCATGGGTTGCAAAGAGTCAGATACGACTTTCACTTCACTTTTCAACCCAAGGTCACAAGGACTTTCACCTAAAAGTTTCTTGTAAAAGTTTTATAGTTTTAATAATTAGGTCTGTAATCCATTTTGAGTTAACTTTTGTATATGGTGTGAGGTAGGGATCCAGCTTCTTTCCTTTGTATGTGGTGACTCAATTGTTTCTGCCCCACCTGTTGTTAGTTTTTCAAATAACCTTTTTATCTTGGAAAGAGTTAGGTTTGTAGAAATGTTGCAAAGATAATACAGAGAATTCCCTTATACTGTTAATTGACAGCACAAGGGTTAAGGGAGTCGACTCTCCTCGCAGTTGAAAATCCAAGTGTAACTTTACCGTTGGCCCTCCATATCCATAGTCCTGCATCCACAGATTCAGCCAACTTTGGATTGTGTAGTACTGCAATATTTACAGTTGAAAAAAGTCCACAGAGTCAACTAACCTCGGGTCGTGTAGTACTGCAGTGTTTACGGTTGAAAAAAATCCAGTCAACCAGCTTTGAATCATGTAGTAGTGCAGTATTTACTGTTGAAATCCAGTCAACCAAACCTTAGATCCTGTAGTACTGTGGCATTTACTGTTGAAAAAAAAAACAAAATCCACGTATAAGTGGTCTGGTACATGTTCAAACCTGTGTTGTTCAAGAGTCAACTGTGTATATTTTTAATAACTCTGTAGTTTTCTTCTGTGGGCCTGTATCGTAACCTATATACCCATTCCCAAATTTCATGAACATTTATACAGTTTCTAGGCCTCTCCTGTTCCAGATTTTTTCAGTTAACAGTTCTCTAATAATTGTTTACTCTAAGGTCTTTTTCATTTATGAAAGTCACCACAGACTTGCAGTGATAGAGCATGGGCTAAAATAAAATGTAGATACTTTTTAGAAGAGTTACTTTTTTAAAATTGTACAGTTGAGGAGTGTTAAGTGTGTTTACATTGTTGTGTAATAGAGTTACTTGTAAAATCAGAAAATGGTGTAAAATAATCTTAGTAATAGTATGTGTCTGACTCTTTGCGGTCCCATGGACTGTAGCCCGTCAGGCTCCTCTGTCCATGGAATTTGCCACACAAGAGTACTGAAGTGGGTTGCTATTTCCTACTCCAGGGGATCTTCCCAACCCAGGGATTGAACCTGCCTCTCTTGAGTCTCCTGCATTGGCAGGTGGGTTCTTTACTACTAGTGCCACCTGGGAAGCCCTTAGTAATGGTAACCAGAAAATATTTCCTGACAGTGTTTTCAAGGCTACAGCTTCCCATCCTCATGGAGGTTTGCCCTCTAATTTTTCCAGGCTGTTTGGTTCCTGAGCTCCAGATGCAGAACCGAGAACACACCTTCTCAGAGTCTCTCTTCCTCCGTTCCTGACGACTTCAAGAATGTTTCTGACCAGAAACTGAGTGACCGTCCCAGAAAGTCCAAGCTTGTGGTGGGTGGAAAAAATGTTCGCCAAGATGCACATGGTTTCCCAGCCACATCACTGTTTTCTTTTCAAAAATGTTTTAGCTTTGATCACTGCCTTGAAATGCTGTCTACTTAAGGAGTCTGAGGAGAGTGTATGTAAAGGGCTGGGATAATGTTGCATTCCCCAAAGATAAAAGAATCTATTTAATCAGAGCAGAATCTCTCTTCTACCAGGCTTTTCCTGGAAACTCGTTTCTGTGTATTTCTTGGTTTGTTTTTAATAACCATCCTTTTTGGGTTCGAATTATACGGATTTGTAAAAATCTTTCTTATCCAGGGATCTGAAGCAGAAAGGTTGGCTTTTCAGTTTGATGCAGCCTCTTATTGGACTGTGTTTGTGATGACTGAGCAAGTTCAAGGTTGCTGGGTCAGTGTCCAGATTCCCTCCCCATCACAATGGGCTGTGCTTGGCCATCCTGTGCCACTAAGGTTGCCCAGGACTTCAAGGGTGAAGTATTATAGGTTCCCGTGGAAGAGAGGTGCAGAGCAGTTGGCAGGGCGGATGGGGGTTTTATGAGAAACTTTGCCTTGCCTGGAAGCCCTCTATTAAAGTAACTTTTGGGGACCATTAATTGTAGAGTTTTTAGAATGAGAGTGATATATGTGGTGGTACTGGGATCCAGTTCTGAAAGCTTTGGTTTTGGGGTCTGCTTTTTAAGTGGATGATTTCAAGATTGACAAACAGTAAGCCTCATTTGAGGAAATACAGCATTTTGCACAGAAGCTTCTTTGAATCCGAGTCTGAATTTAATCACCAACATGGCCGTCTGGTGGTCAGCACCCGGATCCCGCGGGTGTTTGATGTATTTGTTGTGATGTGTGAAATCCAAGCTTGTAGGTAACCTGGTGGGAGGAAAAAATAAATATACAGGCTTTTAGAACTAAGTAGAATTGAAAATAAAGCTCATTTCTAAAAAGGGCCTTTTGTTTATACATTTTTTAAACCAAGAAGTTGACTTTCTTGTTTTACTCATTATTTTTTTGTTACTGTCATTGGGTTGTTTAAAAATTATTTTATTGAAGTAGAGTTGATTTAAAATGTGTTAATTTCTACTATAGAAGTTGACTTTCAGTTTGAGTTGTTGCAGATTACACTGTGGGAAACACCTAGGATTTGTTTTATTATGGTGGCTTTCAAAAAGTTAGAGAAGAAGCATCGTTAAATATTCCTTTTCAGATTTTGTTCCGTATATGTTGGGCAAGAATTGGGCAATTAAGATTTTGATGGGCAGCCCCTGGAAGAATAGAACAAGTGAGAGATAATGGAGGGGTTTTGCTATGCCTGGTTCGCAATCACTTATCCTGTTGCTCAGCTAATTCATTCTGTTGGGTTGGCCAAAAGTTTCTTTCGGGTTTCTCCATAACATCTTACAGAAAAACCCAAACAACCTTTTTGGCCATCCCAATACTTCATTGCTTCTCTAATTTATTCCCTGATCAAATCCAAGCCGAGCATCACCCCATGGCTTGTAAGTTGTGGGGAATGGGGCTGCTGAATTGAGCTGCACCCAGGCTGGTGTCCTTGTCAGCAGGAACAGATGTCCCAAGATCTTGGCTAGTCAGTCCTCAAGCCATGTGAATGGTGTGAGGAAACTTCTCTGCCTTATTCAGACCCGATGCTGAAGTTTCAATGAAGCAAGGCATTTGTGCATTGTGGAGATGAATCAAACTCAAAGAAGAGAATGCTGTCATTGAGATTTTGCTTCAGTAGTTGTATTTTTCTCTGGAGAACTATTATCGCATTGTTCAGTTCTTATAAGCAATGGAGCTTTGGGGGACGCACATCAAAGGCTGTTACACATTTTTAAAGTGGCAACTCGTGGATGTGTATCTTTAGGAAGCTTTTCAAGAACCCACGTTAGCACCAAAGGTTACCTGAGTTTGAGTTTAGGGTGCATAGGGTCCTACAGCATGCAAGTGCTCATGTTCTGAGTCTGATAGATGCGGGTTCAAATCGAATCTCTGTGTCTTGCTAATGGGGCCTTGACTGATTGCTTCTTCCATGAAAGCCTCCGTGTAAGCTCCTTCTTCCTTGACTGATTGCTTCTTCCCTGTAAGCCTTCCCTTAAGCCATTTTAAAGAGTTTTCACATCTTTAAAATGGGTTTGGGGAAGAAAAAAAGGGAAGAAGTTTCTTGGTGATCTAGTGGTTAAGATTCTGTACTTTCACTACTGTGGCCCCAGGTTCAATCCCTAGTTGGGGAACGAGGATCCCCCAAGCCACGCGGTGTGACCAAAAAAAAGTGGGCTGAAAGTCAAACTTCCCACGTTTGTTGTAAGGTTTGGTCAACCTGAAGGTGGGCCAAGTGCTTGACTGGGTGGCACCCAGTAAGCATGTAGTACTCATATGTCCTCACTGCCTGAATTTTCTCTCTTCTTGCCTTCATTCATTCATACAGCCCCCACTCAGACTGTGAAAAGAGCACTCACATGATTTAAAAAAATTGGAAACAACATCCAGCATGGAAAACCTTTTTATGTCTTCCCATTCCTTTTCTAGCATTTTCCTTATACATATTGGTAGTTTCTACAGTGGATAAGGCAGTTTGGGTTCTGCTGTTTTCTTTTTTTTAAATTGAAGTATAGTTGATTTGTAATCTTACAGGTAGATAGCAAGGTGATTCAGTTACATACATATCTATACATTCTTTTTCTGATTCTTTTCCATTATGTAGTTCTCTGTGCTATACAATAGGGCCTTGTTGTTTATCTCTTTTGTATATAGTAGCATGTATCTGTTAATCCCAAACTCCTAATTAATTTCTTTCCCCCTTGGTAACCATAATTTTGTTTTCTGTACCTCTGAGCCTCTGCTGTTTTCATTTCGGCATCATTTCCTTCATATCTTCTGGGCTGCCAGAGAGGTCTCATCGTTCTCGTTTTTAATTCCTGTGGAGCATCGATAAATCTCTCTTTAACCTTGGCCCTCTCATATGTACTTTGAACTTGTACGTGTCTGCTGTTACAAATGCCACTGTGGTCACCATGGTTGTGACCTCTGCTGGCTTCCCTCACTGGTAATTCCCAGAGCACCCAGGAAGGCTCCATTGTCAGGTGCCACCACTGTAGCTTTTGTTTGTTTTATTTTCTTTTAAAGTTTCTTACTACCAATGCCCGTTCATTGTAGAAAATTATGAAGTACAGCTTTGCTATAAGGGAAAAAATCACCCATAATCACTTTCCCCCAAAGAGTATCATTCTGGGTACACATTCTTCTGGCTCCTTTTCCACACATGTGCATTGGGTATAATAGATACCTTTTCTCTACACAAATGCTATCTGTGTATCTTCTGGCCTGCTTTCCTCACCTAAGAATATGACCACATTTCTGCATTTTTTTTCCCCTATAATACCATTCTTATTAATTGCAAGTAAACCATTGTGTAGACATACCATAATTAATTTAACTGGTCCCCAGCTGATGGAGACTTGAGTTGTCTTTAGTTTTTGAGTAAATAACACAGCAGTGGACATCTCAGTGTATCATCCTTAGTGGTTTTTTGGAGTCACTTTAAAAAAGAGTTTCCACTCCATATCTTGTAATTACTTACAGTGGAAAAGAATCTGAAAAAGAATACACATACAAACACACACACACATATATATATAATGGAATCACTTTGCTGTACACTTGAAACTAACACAACATTGTAAATTCGCTATACTTCAATTTAAAAAAACCCTGGTATCAAAAAAAGATAGGATGGTAAAATGACTAAACTTATTGTAGAAACTTGCATATAAAAAAACACAAACATTTTGACAGCTTTAGGCTAAGAACCACCCCCACCCCCAGAAGTGCATCTTAGACACCTTACTTCTTGTCTTTTGTTAATGTTCATTTGCTCCTATGGTATGTATTGTTTATGCATACGTATATAATACTTAACATACCAAACATACATAATACTTACATACCAAAGAACTTGGTTCTAAGTCCCTGTCATCTGTGACTGGGAGCAGTGTCTGGCACTTAAATGGATTAAATTTGCTTAATCTGTGAGTAAGGATGAGGTTTTCAGCTCCACCCAGATAACTGTCTCAGGCAACAGCAGCTGACCTCATACCAGCTGGCTTTCCACCTTAGCCTTGATAGTTAACGATCTTCAGTTCAGTTCAGTCGCTCAGTCGTGTCTGACTCTTTGCGACCCCATGAATCACAGCATGCCAGGCCTCCCTGTCCATCACCAACTCCCGGAATCTACCCAAACCCATGTCCATCAAGTTGGTAATGCCATCCAGCCATCTCATCCTCTGTCGTCCTCTTCTCCTCCTGCCCCCAATCCTTCCCAGCATCGGGGTCTTTTCCAATGAGTCAGTTCCTCACATCAGGTGGCCAAAGTATTGGAGTTTCGGCTTCAACATCAGTCCTTCCAATGAATATTCAGGACTGATTTGCTTAAGGATGGACTGGTTGGATCTCCTTGCAGTCCAAGGGACTCTCAAGAGTCTTCTCCAACACCACAGTTCAAAAGCATCAATTCTTTGGTGCTCAGCTTTCTTTATAGTCCAACTCTCACATGCATACCTGACTACTGGAAAAACCATAGCTTTGACTAGACGGACCTTTGTTGGCAAAGTAATGTCTCTGCTTTTTAATAAGCTGTCTAGGTTGGTCATAACTTTTCTTCCAAGGAGCAAGCGTCTTTTAATTTCATGGCTGCAGTCACCATCTGCAGTAATTTTGGAGCCCCGAAAAATAAAGTCTGCCACTGTTTCCACTGTCTCTGCATCTATTTGCCATGATGCTACCAGATGCCATGATCTTAATTTTCTGAATGTTGAGTTTTAAGCCAACTTTTTCACTCTCCTCTTTTACTTTCATCAAGAGGCTCTTTAGTTCTTCTTCCCTTTCTGCCATAAGGATGGTGTCATCTGCGTATCTGAGGTTATTGATATCTCTCCCGGCAATCTTCATTCCAGCTTGTGTTTCATCTGGCCCAGCATTTCTCATGAGGTGGTCTGCATATAAGTTATTTAACTTATATAAGCAGAGTGACAATATACAGCCTTGACGTACTCCTTTCCCGATTTGGAACCAGTCTGTTGTTCCATGTTCAGTTCTAACTGTTGCTTCTTGACCTGCATACAGATTTCTCAGGAGGCAGGTCAAGTGGTCTGGTATTCCCATCTCTAAGAATTTTCCACAGTTTGTTTTGATCCACACAGTCAAAGGCTTTAGCGTAGTCAATAAAGCAGAAGTAGATATTTTTCTGGAACTCTCTTGCTTTTTCGATGATCCAGTGGATGTTGGCAATTTGATCTCTGGTTCCTCTGCCTTTTCTAAATCCACCTTGAACATCTAGAAGTCACGGTTCACGTACTGTTAAAGCCTGGCGTGGAGAATTTTGAGCATTACTTTGCTAGCATGTGCTGCTGCTGCTGCTGCTAAGTCGCTTCAGTCGTGTCCGACCCTGTGTGACCCCATAGACAGCAGCCCACCAGGCTCCCCCGTCCCTGGGATTCTCCAGGCAAGAACACTGGAGTGGGTGCTAGCATGTGAGATGAGTGCAATTGTGCGGTAGTTTGAGCATTCTTTGGCATTGCCTTTCTTTGGGATCTTAACCACCATCTAAGTAATAAATAAATGCCATTGCTTGCCCTGGAGCATGTCACATTGAGCTGCTGCCTAAAGTGAGAAGCCACACATGTGAAGATTGAAAAGAAGGTAGAAATTTGCAACAGCAGCTCTGGCTGCAAACTTTGGGGTTCATATTGGATATCCCCTTTTGCTTGTCCACCCTTGCCATCTTGAGGAGTGAATCCCATCTCTCCTTTCTGTGGATTTCTCATTGCACTTCAGTTCCAGATGCTCTAGAGCAGAACTTGAAAACTGGCCCACCAACCAAGTCTGACTCACTGCTTGTTTTTATTAATAAAGTTTTATTGGTATCCAGCCACGCCCTTTTGGGTATGCGCTGTCAATGGCTGCTTCCTGCTTCAATGGCAGAATTGCAACAGAGACTGACCCACAGAGCTGAAAATACTGCCAATCTGGCCCATTTACAGGACAGATTCACTGACATCTGAGCTGAGGAGTGATGGCGAGTCTCAAGGTGCCCCTTCCTCCCAAAGCCACTCTGGTGAAGTCATCTGCATGCCTTGTGGTCTAGATGTTAATAAAGACATTTGCAAACCTGCTGGAAAATGGACTTCGCCATTTTCAAGTGATGTGGTTCACAGAGCAGACCCAATTTTACTTCCCTGAATAGTTAGGGGAGAAATCGTTACCAGGCTCCCTGGGATTCCTCTTAAGCAGCTGCAGGAGATGTGATAATGAGATTGGCTCTCTTCTGAAGTGGTTAGATTTGAAAAGCCAGGGACGCATGTCCTGTTCATGTCAAGCATTTTCATTAGCTCCTTCTTAACCAAATCTGAGTTCATGAAAGATTTGACAAACTACCTGATGTTTTCCTGTGTTGATGCAAGACATGTGCTGTTTGTGTATAAAGCAAAAGGCATGCTATTAAAAAAAGGGAGGGGAGGGAACTTCCCTGGTGGTCCAGTGGCTAAGACTCCATGCTCCCAGTGCAGGGGGCCTGGGTTTGATCCCTGGTCAGGGAACTAGATCCCACATGCTTCAGCTAAAGCCCAGCATAGCCAAATAAATAATAAAAATAAAACATAAATATTTTAAAGAAAAGATATGAATTCTACTTGGGGGTTTGTTTTCACCATTCCCTTGATTTTCATTATGCAGAGGAAGGCACTTTATCCCCTTCAAGCCTGTTTTGGGCACTTGAGAGTTCCTGGAAAGGAGTCTGGTTAATAGCAAGTGTTCCTGGATGAGAAATTGGGCCAAAGGATCTGTAGCAAACTGGAATTTCCAAATCTACATTTTTCAGTAAGAAAACAGCAGGAGCTCATCAGTGTCTAGCCCCATGGCTTTCTTTCTGATCAGTTGGTTGGTTTGGGGTTGGACCAGGGATTGCCAAGCTGCTTCCCACATCTGGCTTCCCTCCTGTCCTTTTGCTGCCCACCACTTGTCTCTTCATGGTCCAGGAGGTGGAATGGTATGTTTTTCGGTGGTTGAAAAGCAAATCAAGACAAAAATGGAAAGGAAATTCATGTTTTTCATCCATTAAGTTTTATGGGAGCTTTGTCACACCCATTTGTGTATCATCAGTGGATGCTTTCAAACTGCAAGGACAGAATTGAGTCCTTGAGACAGAGACCATTTGATCCACAAAACTGAACATGTTGACTGGCTGACCATTTACAGAAAGGTTGCCAGTCCCTGGACTGGATGATTAAAAACAAAAAGGATGTATTATGGGTGGATCTTACTCGTTTGTGTCTAGTTTGCATTAGTGTCAGTGGCTGTTAGTGGTATAGATGGGCTTCCAGGTGGTGCTATAGGTAAAGAACCCACCTGCCAATACAGGAGGTGTAAGAGACTTGGGTTCAATCCCTGGGTCTGGAAGATTCCCTGGAGGAGGAAATGGCAACTTACTCCAGTATTCTTGCCTGGAGAATCCCCAGGGACAGAGGAGGACTGGTCTACAGTCCATGGGGGCCACAAAGAGTCGGACATGACCGAAGTGACTTTGCACACATGGGCCACAAGAGTGACTGTGCTGGCAAGGTTGTAGAAGTTATTTTAGGGGGAGTAAAGCATGGTGCATTTAGTTAGACTTTATTATGTGAGTCAGAAAAAAGGTGGTAACAAAGGTTGCAACAGAAAGCACGGTGGAGACCTGGCTGAGACCCAGGCTCTGGCACCGAGAGAGCGTGACTCGGGGCTGCATCTTGCCTTCTCTGTGCCCCCATGTCCTTGTCTGTGATATGGAGACAGCAAAGGAGAGAGCTTTGACATGTGTCTGTAACCTGCCTGGTGTGGGGCAGGCACTCAGTGAAATGATGTGGTCATTTCATTAGGGCCAGTACATTTTAAGTAATCATTTTAATATCTATTTATGTATTAATTTGGTTTTCGTTACTGCAAGCAGTCTTTTCTCTAGTTGAGGGGAGTGGGCTTCTCACCATGGTAACTTCTCTTACTGGCTCTAGACACTTGACCTTCAGTAGCTGTGGCACAAAGGCTTGCCCCAAGGCAGGTAGAATCTCCCCAGACCAGGGACCAAACCATTATCCCCAAAACTAGCGGGCAGATTCTTAACCACCAGGGAAGTCCAGTACATTTATTAAAAGACATTCTCAACAGGGTTTTGTGAGGCTTAATTGAGATGAGGTCTTTGTCTTCTCTCACTGCCATAACAAAATGTCACAGGCTGAGTGGCATCAACAACAGACATTTCTTTTGTCATAGCTATTGGAGACTGCAGGTCCCAGACCAAGCTGTCAGTAGCGTTATTCCCAGTGAGGCCTGTTTCCTCAGCTTGCAGATTGCCACGTCCTTGCTGTGTCCTCACATGGTCTTTCCGCTATGTGTACTTCTCATAAGGGCACCAGCCATATTAGATCAGGGGCCCACCCTTATGACCTCTTTTAATGTTAGTTCCCTCTTTAAAGGGTTTGTCTCCACATACAGTTCAATTCAGGTTTACAGCTTTAACATGAATTTGGACAGGGGCCCAATTCAGTCCATAATAGATGGTCAAGGGTCTGGGGTGTAGTAGATACTCAACAGCTATTAGTTCATCTACTTGGCTAATAGTATGCTTTGAGGCATTAAAAAAAATTTTTTTAAAAAAGAATTTTTTGATTTGGTTTGTTTTTCTGGTGTGTTGACCAACAACCCAATCAGAAAATGGGTAGAAGACTTACTTAACAGACTTTTCTCCAAAGGAGACATCCAGATGGCTAATAAATACATGGAAAAAAAATGTTCAATATTGCTTATTATTAGAGAAATGCAAATCAAAACTACAGTGAGGTTATCACCTCACACTTCCTGAGCACAGGCCTCAGTAGTTGTGGTGCACAGGCTCAGCTGCTCTACGGTGTGTGGGATCCTCTTGGATCAGGGATCAAACCCGTGTCTCCTGCCTTGGCAGACAGACTCTACCCCTGAACCACCAGGTAAGCCCTAAAACAGCACATTTATTATATCACAGTTCTGGAGGTTCAGCTCAGTTCAGTCACTCAGTCATGTCCAACTCTTTGCGACCCCGTGGACTGCAGCACACAAGGCCTCCCTGTCCATCACCAACTCCTGGAGTTTACTCAAACTCTTGTCCATCGAGTTGGTGATGCCAACCAACCATCTCATCATCTGTCGTCCCCTTCTCTTCCTGCCCTCAATCTTTCCCAGCATCAGGGTCTTTTCAGATGAGTCAGCTCTTCACATCAGGTGGCCAAAGTATTGGAGTTTCAGCTTCAACATCAGTCCTTCCAATGAATATTCAGGACTGATTTCCTTTAGGATGGACTGGTTGGATCTCCTTACAGTCCAAGGGACTCTCAAGAGTCTTCTCCAGCACCACAGTTCAAAAGCATCAATTCTTCGGCGCTCAGCTTTCTTTATAGTCCAACTCTCACATCCATACATGACCACTGGAAAAACCATAGCCTTGACTAGATGGACCTTTGTTGGCAAAGTAATGTCTCTGCTTTTTAATATGCTCTCTAGGTTGGTCATAACTTTTTTTCCAGGGAGTAAGTGTCTTTTAATTTCATGGCTGCAGTCACCATCTGCAGTAATTTTGGAGCCCCCCAAAATAAAGTCTGCCACTGTTTCCCCATCTATTTGCCATGAAGTGATGGGACCGGATGCCATGATCTTAGTTTTCTGAATGTTGTTAGAAGTCCAAAATTAGTCTCGCTGGGCTAAAATCAAGGTGTTGGCAGAGCTGGTTCTTTCTGGAGGCTGTAGAGGAGAATCTGTTTCCCTTCCTTTTTCCAGCTTCTAGAGGCTCTCTGCATCCTTGTTTATGGCTCCTTCCTCTGTCATCCCAGCCACCAAGCGCTGGTCTGATCTTTCTCATGATGCCTTCTCTCTCATTCTGACTCTTCTCCCCTCCTCCCCATTTAAGACGGCTGTGGCTACACCAGGAACATCTTTCCATCTTAAGGTCAGCAGAGTCGCAACCTTCCTTTCAGGCATGTGTGCAAAGTCGCTTCAGTCGTGTCCAATTATTTGCAACCCCATGGACTGTAGCCCACCAAGTTCCTCTGTCCGTGAGATTCTGCAGGCAAGAATACTGGAGTAGGTTGCCATTCCTTCCTCTTCCTCCATTCCCTCCTCATCTACCCAGCCCCAGGGATTGAACCTGCATCGGCAGGCGGGTTCTTTACACTAATGCCACCTGGGAAGCCCCCTTCCTTCCATCTGCAATCTTAATTCTCCCTGGACATCAAACACTATTTACAGGTTCCAGGGATTAGGACAGGGCTATCTTGAGGGCTGGCTTCCCAGGTGGCTCAGTGGTAAAGATTCTGCCTGCCAATGCAAGAGACGCAGGTTCAGTCCCTGGGTCGGGAAGATCCTCTGGAGGAGGAAACGGCAACCCACTCCACTCTGATATTCTTGCCTGGGAAATTACATGGACAGAGGAGGTACTGTCCGTGGGTTTTGTAAAAGATTCAGACAGGACACATCACATCAAATTTATGGGGGCCTGAAGCATGGGGTGTTACTCTGTCCGACAGTAAAAATTTTTGGTTTTGCAGACAACACCATCTCTTAACTATGCAACTTGCATTTGCCACACACAAAACCACACAAACACATGGGCCTGGGTGAGTGGTTTCTTTTTTCCCTTCTTTTGTCTTAAACTCATGGAAAATTTCAAATGCACACAGAAGTAGGCCAGTGCAGAGATTCCGTGTACCCATCAGCGGATGATTTTTAAGTCTTTCTCATATTTTGCTGTACTTGACTAATTGTCTATACTGCAAATATCTATTACTTGTGTAATAGAAAAGAAAAGAAAAACCACAAAGGAGTAAACATCTGAGCATCCAGGAAACATGGGGAAAACCAACACTGCGTTTTGAGGTTAAAAAGGAAAAAGATGCAAATAGAGCTTATTAGAACCTCCATCCTTTTCTGCAGTCATCACCTGTGAGCCTGAGTGGTAGGCAGAGATCGGGATATTCTCAGGGCAAGTGAGATCTCAAATCATATAGGCTTGGGTAGGTCAGACCCTTCCAATAATAGAACCTGCTTGTGCTTGTCTCCTGACCTTTCCCCATGAAAGTTGCATTGAGATAAGAGATTCTTGTCTGGGCCATCTGATGCAATAATCTAGCTCTGCTTTAAGGCAAGTAGACTATAGTTGCCTGGATGGTGGGTGGGGGAGAGGGATGGGTGATCCCAGGTTTGACCACTTTGCATCAAAATTGTACTTTCAGTTTGGAGTCTGTGTGCCTCAGCGACCCTGAAAAGCGCATGGAAGGTTCAGGAAAGGCCAGAAGAAATTTTGATAAATGACCTGGTCCTGTGCATGTGTTTTTGTGTGTATATTTCTGAGAAGTTCCATTGGGGATCTTTCCTCCTGGCTTCCATCTGCTTCCTTTTGCCACCACCCACCTCCCGCCCCACCCCCAGAGGTCAGTCTCCTCATTTGATTTTCCACATCAACCCCTTGACCTTCATCTGCTCTTTAGGGAAATGGCTTGTACCTGATTAGGTTCCTGTGTTTCCTTCCCCATGAGTCTGGGAACCCTGATCTCTGGACCACAGACATCATCTTGCCCCTCTCAACTTAAAAAATAGTCACAACCTGAAAGTTGACAGTTATATTTTATTCAATGAGAAGTTTTAGGACTTCAAGCCCAGGAGACAGCATCTCAAGTAACCTTGAGATTGCAGCTCCAAGGAAGCAAGGGGAGGAGCCAGGTTATGAAGTTGTACAACAAAGGGCAGGTAGCCTGAACATAGAGAGATTATTGTTAATTAAAGGAAACCAGCTATCTCAAGTGAAGGAATTTAGTGCTTTTCTATGTAGGGGAAGGTGTAAGAGTCTGGGCTCACTGAAATCATGCCTTCCTTAAGTATCTCAGGGAAGCCTGGCATGCTGCAGTCCGTGGGGTCGCAAAGAGTCAGACATGACTGAGCGACTGAACTGAACTAAATATGTATCTCAGCTATCTGGGGCCAGTGTCCTGTGGTTTTTTACATTCCAAGTTCCCCAGTGCTGCCTCATGGCTGCAGGGTCACAGGTATTGTTTTCTTTCCTGGTTGCCCTTAGGGTTCAGAAATTCACTGATGACTGTGACCCCCTTGTTTATTGATATGGCAGGACTACTCCATTTCTCACTCCCAGTCCAGCTACATGACTCTGACCAGGTCTTCTGAGGAGCCAAGTCACCCAGTTGGTGAATTAGGTGACCAGCATGACAGACAGGAGTGGAGAAAACCCGCTTAGTGATGGCGAGAAATAAGGCTAGCCAGGAACATGGGAAATGTGTGTGTATGGTGTGTATCAGTATGTGACGTGTGGTGTGTGACAGGAGGACCTCAGTAGGCCAAGGACATAGGCAAGATGAACTAGGAGACCACTGCATTTTTAGAGCGGGCGGAACACTAAGATTCAAACCCTGTGTTACAGCTGCCTGGAGTAGAAAAGGTCAATCACGGATAAAAGCTACAACACCTTTATCCTTTATCCTGCAGTTCCTTTACTGAACTTATTTTACTTTTGTAGACACTAAAATAAAACAATTCACTGGAGAATTAGTGGAGTGACTGATTTTGTTTCTTTGCTCCTGACAGTAATTGAGAGAACAGGAAACTATAGTAAACAAAAGAATAGCCTCTAATTCAATCTAACCGATGATTAGATCATCACAATCAAAAGACTAGGTTATTTGAGCATTTCAATAGATTACACACTATTTTAACAAGATTAAAAAATTTTTATACAATTTTTAAAGGTTCTTTTCCTTTTAAAAAATTATTAGCTATATTCCCTGTGTTATACAATACATCCTTGTAGCCTATCTTATACCCAGTAGTTTGTACTGCTCACTCCCCTACCCTTATACTGCCTTCCTTCCACTCCTTTTTATGATTGAGTAATATTCCAGTGTTTAGCCATCCACTTTGTTTATCCAGTCATCAGTGGATGGGCATTTGGTGTTTGCACGTTGCACTATTAAGGATAGAACTATTATAGACATTTACCTGTACAAGTCTGTGCCAATGTATGTTTTCATTTTTCCTGTGGTCGTCGAAGGAGTAGAATCACTGAGTTATGTAGTAACTCAAGCCTTCTTAAAGCTTTACTCTGGATCAGGCAGTGTGTGGCTTCCACTGCGTCCCCTAGACCAAAGTGACTTGCAGACCTCCACACAGAGTCAAGGAGAAGAGCCTTACAAGGATCTGACTGTCGAAAGGGCTTCATCAGGGTCCTCGTGTCAAGCCCTCAGAGTGGAACCTGACACACAGGAGGTACCCAATAAATATTACTTACTCCCTGTTGTCATTCTCTTGATTACTAAGAATAATACAAAACTGGGGCCATAGGGAAAACATAAATGGTTAGGACTTACATTGACAACCATCAGTCAGCCTGACAGCAGATCCGTCTTCAGGATTTTGGAGATTATGATTACAGATTAGCAGTATTTGAGTCAGAAAGTGAGAACTGAAGGCTACTAGAGGTCACAGTGACCACCAGCACTGGACAAGATCATCAGGAGGCATCCCATATTTGTTCCAGAAAATGTGGAACTTCAGGCAAAATTGTCAGAATAAAAAGCACCTGTGAGAGATAAGTGCTTTGGTTTCTTTCCTTCCAGTATTTTTTTCTATGAATTATGTGTGTAAGCATATATTGCATATCTTAATAAAACTAGATACTAAGATATATAGTTTATATGTTGCATTTTATCATTTAACATTAAATTAGCATTTTTCCATATTATTCAGTATTGGTTTATAATGGCGATATGATCTAGCTTGCTCTATGTCCTTTTACTTAGTAATTTGGAAAGTTTATAATGACACACAACTTGGTGAATTTCTACATGTTGCACACATCCATAAGACAAGACCACCACCCAAATGGAATTACAGGATCCTCTGATCTCTTCTAGTCCATAACCATTGTGTTTTCATGAAATGACTCCCAGTTTATCTATATACCACCTTATTACTGGACACACAGGTGGCTTCCAATCTTTTGCCCTTATAAATGATGCTGCAGTGATCTTCCTTGTACGGACACATTTGTCTGTATCTGCTTCCTCTAGATACATTTCTAAAAGTTGCGAAATCCTGAGTCAGAGGGTGTGAATGTATGGAAACGCTCTCAGTTGACATGCTGCGTCTATGTCAATCATGGTACTTCAGAATTCCCCTCCCTGTGCTTCTGCTACACTTTGCCTGGACAGTGCAATTATGGTATTGTATTAATGAGCCCCTAACCCGTTTTTAGGACTTGGCTTCAAAACCAGCTCCACAGGGGACTTCCCTGGTGGTCCAGTGGTTAAGAATCTGCCTTCCAATGCAGGGCATGCAGGTTTGATTCCTGGTCGGGGAACTAAGATCCCATATGCTGCAGAGCACCTAAGCCCTCACCCCCACGCCACAAGAGAAGCCTGCTCACGACAACAAAAGATCCTGAGTGCCACAACTAAAATCGGTCACAGCCAAATAAATGTTTTAAATGGGTAACTACATATTCTCCATACATCTGTGTGTGCCCATGTTCATCCTCATGTGTATTTATATTTAATGCAATACTTCATTTATTAAATATTTGATCCCCCACTGTGTGACAGATCTGTATAAATATGTCTGGGTGTATGTATACAACTACCATGTATCTGGATGAGACATTCATTCACTTACTTCACATGTATTTAATAAGTACTCTTCTATCTACTGGGCTTTTCTGATAGCTCAGTCGGTAAAGAATCTGCCTGCAATGCAGGAGACCCCGATTCGATTCCTGGGTTGGGAAGATCTGCTGGAGAAAAGGATAGGCCACCCACTCCAGTATTCTTGGGCTTCCCTTGTGGCTCAGCTGGTAAAGAATCTGCCTGCAATGCGGGAGACCTAGGTTCGATCCCTTGGTTGGGAAGGGAAAGGCTACCCACTCCAGTATTCTGACCTGGAGAATTCCATAGACTGTATAGTCCATGGGGTCGTAAAGAGTTGGACACAACTGAGCGACTTTCACTTCACTTCTACTTACTGGGCTTCCCAGATGGCGCTAGTGGTAAAAGAACCTGCCTGCCAATGCAGGAGACTTATATAAGAGACACAAGTTCAACCCCTGGGTTGGGAAGATCCTCTGGAGGAGGACTGGCATGGCATCCCACTCCAGTATTCTTGCCTGGAGAATCCCTTGGACAGAGGAGCCTGGTGGGCTACAGTCCATAGGATGGCAAAGAGGTGGACACAACTGAAGCGACTTAGCACATCCATATGCACTTTTATCTACTGCGGACACAGAATCAGTACCCTTAACAGAGCTCACAGTCATCTTAATATTTTTTCTTAGTTTAATAAGAGCAGGTCAATGGAGTGCTTTCCAGATTTTTTCTTAAACAATCTGAATCATGCTGGGCGGGGGGGAAGCAGCTTATTTCTAAGGGACCCTTTATTTAACAAACAATATATATATATACAAGTCCGAAGTTAAAATTAGAGGCAGAACCGGAATATACTCGGGGGAGGGCTTGTTTCTTTTGCTTATCTGTCGTGAGATAAAAAGTATCTCCAAATGGGCTGGTTTCCAACCTGAACACCGTGTACACAAAGCACCTCATTCTAGGAGGGAGAGTGAATAAAGAGAGGTAATTTGCCCGTCTTTATTTTCTCCTACAAGTGTGATGTAAAACTTTTCACACGTGCAGGAGCAGGCAACCACAACCACGTGGGGAAGCAGCCGTTTTTTGCAAATAAAAATGCTTCCCAGAAGCATGACAAATGCAAGACTAACAGGTGTAGCACAGAGCCGAGGCGCGCATGTGGTTCTCATCAGCTGCCGCTCTCCTGTTTTAAATGTAGGTCTTCCTGTAACAAGGAGAAAAGTTATTTCTCTCGAGGCTGCGGCTAATGATCCACTCAGCCTGCCTTTTTTACCCCTTCGCGTAACCGTATATTTAACAAGAGCTTCCACGGAGAGAGCCGGCGATGAAAGAAGGCAGTGAGGGGGCGAGGGGCAGGGAGAAGCCCTTAGACTTGACATTTAACAGTCCTGGGTTTGACTCATAACTCTGGGTGACCTTGGGCCTCAGTTTCCTCCTTTGTAAGGGTGTTTCAGTTTTCCAGCACCACCGTGCAAAGCAGGGTGGAAGGGTCTTTTAAACCAGTGATTCTCAACAGGGGTCGATTCTACCAGCCAGGGGGCCTCTGGCAGTTGACTGGGGACATTTTTGGTCCCCTGCAGGAAAAGGGTGTTACTGGCATCTAGTGGGTAGAGACCAGGGATGCTGCCGAACATCTTGCAACGCACAGGACAGGCCCTACAACAGAGTGATCCAGCCCCAAATGTTACTGGTGCCCAGGTTGAGAAACGCCGGGGTGGACGCAGGTTTGCAACGTTGGTGTCAACTCATGCGGCTGGCCTCGGGGCTTTCCTAGCTGCGGTAGCGGCTCCTCCGTGAGACACTTTGCTGTCTCATGTTTTGGGGATCGTAGCCCGAGGCGCTGCAGACCCCCGACTCGCACCCACCCCCTCTGGAGGAGCAAGGGCGGCACCGTTCCATAGCGCTCCGCAGTTGACCCTTCCGCGCACAGAATTACAACGTGGACGTCTGCCTCCTGCCTTCCCCGAACGCAGAGGGGCTTGGAAGGACCCCGGGGCTCGGGAAACTTGGCAGCTTCTCCCGCCCGCGACTCCCGTCATCTTCGTCAGAATGGGGAAAGCTTTTCTGCCCTAGGAGTGGGGTCCTCCATCTGTCCTCTCCGCCCCGCTGCCCTGAAGGCGTCCGGCCAGAGCGCCCGGGTTCAAGGACTCGGCGCTCACCTAGCGTTTCCGTCGGAAACCTCCGGCTGCCACCCCCTCAACCTCACGGCTTGGGTGGGGGCGGGGCCTCCAGGCGTCGGCCGTTGCTCCGCCCAACCGCCTCCCAACGGCTCCCTTGGCCAAGCGGCGGGGCGGAACCGAGGTGGGGGCGACTGCGCCTGCGCGCGCATGCGTGGAGCCTAGGGGCGAGGCCTGCAAGTGGCCCCGCCCAGACTCGGCGTCTCTGCCCGCCCTATCTCCCAACCTCCTCAGCGTGGCGCCGACGCTGCGTGCGGCGCGGGTTACCCAGAGTGCTTCGCGCGGGGGTAGCTCACTGGAGTTTGGTTCTCGAGGCGGCGGCAGCAGCGGCGACGGCTCCGGCGGCTCCTCCTCCTCCTCTGGTGGTGGCGGCGCCCCGGGCCTGAGCCCCGGCCCCGGCTCACCTCTCCGTCACCCCGCGCGCCCCCTCTTTCCCCGGCGCCGCGGGGAACATGAGGCTCCGCTCCCGGAGGCCGGCGAGTGAGTGACCCCGGTCCCCCGCCTCAGCCTGCCCGCCCGCTGGCCCGGCCGCTCCCCCCCCGCCTCGCCCAGGCAATGACAGCGGCTCCGCCGTCTCCGCAGCAGATCAGGGACCGGCTGCTGCAGGCCATCGACCCCCAGAGCAACGTAAGTGCTCCTCATACGGGTAGAGGTGGAGGCCGCGTGGGCCCAGGACCCTCCCCCTCCCTAGTGCTCCTCGTCCGCCGGGCTCCGAAGGACCCCCCGGACACCCAGCTGCCCCTGAGGGCCGTTGCCATCCCGGCCTCTCTTCCCCCGGGCCCGGGCCGGGGGCTGGTCGGGCAGCCCGGCAGCGCTCGGTACGTGAGGCCGAGGCTTTCGTGCGGCCTGGGCGAAGGGGGCAGATGGGAGCTGAGACTAGAGTTTTTCCCCCTCATCCACTCTAATTCTACGACCCTTGCTGTTCCTGACGGAGCTCGCCCGCCTCGCCCTTACCGTAGGACCCGCGACCCCCGGGAAGCCCTCCCGCTGGGGGGGAGGGGAAGGGGAAAGGCTGTGAGCAACTGGTGTCCGGGGTAGGACTCGGGGAGCCCGTGCCGCCGGTGTCTCGGCCTTCTGGGTGATGAGGAAAGTCTTCTTTCCCTTTCTTCCCGGCTGGAAGCACCTTCCTAGCTTCGGAGGGAGTCCCCCCCGGCCTCCTTTACACCTAGCCGGGTGCCCAGGGCGCGTGGAGAGTCCCTTTCGGTTCTGAGAGTGGACTTGACTTCGTTGGGTCTCTCTTGGGGTCGCTGCCGACGGAAGATGATCTTGTGGAGAGTGGGATTCTTCCTATTACCTTTCTGGGCCTAAGTACTCCCTGCGTCTCAGACCAAGGCAGAGCCCCGCTTTTTGGTAGTGAATTAGAGGTGATTATATGCTCTCCCATTCCACCCAGAGCCCTCCTTCGTCTGCCCCCTACGTGGGGCCCTAGCCTGTTGGTTTGTGACCTAGACAGTCAGGGTTAACCCCAGGGTGTCGCTTTCTCAGGTGCTGCTCCACCGAGGCTGCTGTTTGTGGAGGGATCTCCCCTGCCCCCACCGTGTGTGTTGGGAAAGACTCATCGTATTCTCATGTTTTCTCTGAGTGGTTGTCCGTGATAGGGGTCATTTTCCCTTGTGGCCAGAGCAGGTTCAGCAATGCCAAGATGCTGTAGCATCCAGGTATGAAGTGAGCCCCTGCATTTCCTGGGAGACCAGGAAGTGACCATTGAAACCACCTTTTAATGTGCTGGGGATGGAAGAAATAAACCGTCTTCGGCTTGGCCAGGTAACTTAGGTTTCTGTCACTGTGGGGACTTTTGCTTTTCCTTTACGTGAGTTTTGCTGATTACTTTTAGCAGTAGAATTTAGCCAGCACTCTGGGAATAATTCATGGTTGGATTGTACAAATTTGGTAGAAAGAGTGGAGTTGTGATCTTTGTAAGACTGATTTCTGTATCATAAGTAATTCTGTCATTCCTGGTCTTCAGGCCCCATGAAGACAGACTTGGTGATACTTGTCTTTAAGAAATGTTGTATACATTTTTGTTATGACTTTGGGGGTGGAGTAGGCACAAGCTATATAAAGCCTTGCAGAATTTTTGCAGTAACTGGTGCTGCAGCAATTCCCAAGACTGAAAAATTAGAGGATAAAACAAGTGAAATGAAAAATGTAGCCTTGGTGACTTTCACATCAGAGTGTAATTTCTTGAATTCCATGTGCTTGTTTGCCTTCCAGAGATTCTGAATGGTTGCTGAGATATTAGCACTGATCCTAATACCACCTAGGAGAGCTTTGGGATCAGGAGGCGCTTTAACAGGCAGTCACCATGTTGTAGATTAGGTGAGGCGGTGACCTCAGGGGTTCCAGTGTTTTGTAAGACTAAAGGGTTCCTAGGAGAACAGGAGAAAGAGGGGCCAAGCCCATGGTTGTTAGGTATCATGGAGTGCACATTTCACGTGGCTTATTTGGGATGACTTAGAGTCTTACTGATGTAAGTGCAGTGGACAAAATCGGGGTATTGTCTCTGAATATGAGTGATGAGAAAGTGCTTCCTTTAAATGCTGCTGTTGTCAGTGATGTTCCTGAGTATTGTTACAAGCCATTTTTTCAAGCCATTTGGCAGGAGTGTGGCTTGGAGCAAACTCCACAGAGAAACTCAGAGCCATGGAGGAATAGGTTGCTGGTAGAGATGGTGTGACCATATTTCTGCAGTTTCTCTTGATTGAACTGGACTCAGGTGAGAGGTAGGTGGCTTCATCAAGGCATTGCCAGCACACAGCTGCTCTTCTCTGCCTTACCCAAGTAGGAACTCCACTTCTGCCTAGTTAGTTGACACATATTTAAGATGCTCCTGGAAAATAAAAATGGGGACAGTGTTGAAGAGCCAACACTAAAATTAAACCTCTTCTGAGAGAAGCGACAGAGAATTGTGTCATTAAAGCTTACCTTTATGGGCATGCAATTATGATAACAAACTTAACTTTTGCTTGAAAAGTGAATGTCAGGCAGCTGAGCTAGTATCCACAAGTATCTAAAAAGTTAGGGAAGTAACAAAGTAACATTTTCTGATCATCTCCCTGACAAAGGGGGTTCTTAAGAGGAAAGTTCTTTGCTCTAAATTCTAGCCTCTGGAGTACTTGAATATCTATAGCATCAGGCTTTGATTTAATAATTTTTGCCAACTCAGTAATAAATTCTGTACACTCCTTTTCAAAAAGCAAGTAAAAGTTTTTTAGAACAGGAGAAGCCTTACTCTTACCGTTGTATGGCAGCCCAGGGTGTTGAAAATCTTTCTGAAGTGCACTGTGTGCCTTTGTCAGTCTTGTTTTGTTATGGATAAAGTTGAGGAAGACTGTCTTCTTCCTGCCCAGAAATCAGAGTCAGTCCACTCAAGCATAGTCTCATCAGCAAGTGATTAGGTTCCTCATCAGTAAGTGATTAGATTCCCGTTTGTATTGGACACTCCTTATTTTGCCAGAGTTCAGGCTTTGTCTTCCAGACTAGCGGACAGCCTTCAGGAGGAGTTTCTTTCTCTGTCTGCTCTGTCTGGAGCAGAAGTGTTCTCCAGCAGGAAATCTCAGGACTGCATTTCTTCTGCAGTATTCTGCAGACTTCAGGTGCCAAGGGGAGGTGACCAAGGGGCCTCTGCAGAGAGACACATGGAAAAGATAATTTTCCCACCTAGGAATTGGAAGGTGAGGATACCAGTGAGCTTCCTTGAGCTGTGGGTTCCTCATCCACAACTTGGGACTGGGGACTGGTGTATTTGCCCCATAAAGCTCCTTCTAGATCCAGGTTCAGATTCTGGACCTGGGCATCAGAGGCTAACATGAATTGTTCTAGAAGTTTTTTCTTTTTAATGCAGGATCTATTGTGTGAATTTTCTGAATAACAAATACTAACACACTTCTGCACAGAGATGTATGCTTTACCTGACTTTGTGCAGCACTTAAAGTCTCCTGCTTTCTTCTAACAGCCTGTAAAGGGAGGTGGGGTGCGTGGCCAGTCTCCCCTTTCTGTGGATGCAGAAGCCGACATCATGACAGTGGGTGCTGTTTAGTGAGTGTCTTCCATGGCCTGGAGAGGACAAATTGCCTTTGTTTCCTACTGACTTAATGTGAGGTGACTGCTCTAAAGTTAGGGACTTACCCAGAGTTATTAAGCGATAATGCTTCCAACTTTAAATGCACTGTAGTGATCTCAAATGTGGAGAGACGGCTTAAGACAAGGCTATGAGGGCAGTGTTCTTGAGCTGGTAAGAAAAGATGTGGGTGCCTCTTCTCTCCCACGCAAGTTTATAAGAGATTACAGCTTGGGTTCGATTTACCTGTGATAGATCCAACAGGTTGATGACATTAGACGACCTGTCCCGGGAATATCTGAAGGTTTCTGTCAGGGGAACAGAATCCTGGGCCAGACCACACTGTGATGTGGTAACTGCCAACTGATGTGGAACTTGTCATGAGTCTGGTGTTCCAGCTTTCTTTTCTGCTTCAAGATTACAGCACTTCTGGTGTTTTTATAAGACACCATTGATCCTGCAGAAAAGAGGAATCTTGTAAGTTCTAAAATGGAAGGCTGTTCATTCCAATTCTCATTAATATATTAGAACATATGAAATCTAAACATGTGGACTCTTCCTGATCATGCCGGTGGCCCAAATTCAGTAGCCTTCCTGTCTTTGCTCTTTCTATTGTGGCCAGGATGTGTGAGGACAGCAGTGTGGCATTTTATGACTTTGGGAAGTGGACAGGTGACAGTGTTGGTTGTCAGGCAGGTGTGAGTCCTTGTTGTAACTCACCCGCTTCCTCAGAAGAAGGTGGACTTGACTTTCTTTCTTCACGGAGGTCCTCAGAGGTGGCTCTCATCGGGAGATGTTGTCCTGGCTGCAGGTCACAGAGGCCTGGGAGACAGTTCAGATCAGCTTAGGGGAGAGGCATTTGTCTGATACAGATATAAACAGGCACTGTGGTCACTTGGGCTCACAACATGGCCTTGGAGGCCATGCCCTCCAAGGGGCCAAGCTTGGCATTATGTGAAGGAGGAGCGCTTTGCTCACTTTGCCTCAATTTGTCCATGTGTCTGTCTTCTCAGATGGAGTTCTGGTTTATCCAGAACTGATTTTAACCCATCATGACCTCTCGGTGACTGCCTCCAGTGGTCTCCTGCCACCCCACCACTGGAAACTGCTTTCTGGAAGCTGGGGGCTCTGTCTCTCAGCAGCAGTCGTGCTTTTTTTGTTTATTCCTGGTGGTGGCTGTCCTGAGTCTGCCTGCTGCCCACGGGGCCCACTCAGCTGGTTGTCAGGTTGGGTACCTGAGTTTGTGGCTCGGTGGCTGGCTGCATAGGCAGTGCATTTTCAGTCTGGCCTTGTGAGTGCCCACACTTAGAACCCCTTTCTCCCACTGCTCCTTTTCACTCTCCAGACTGAGCAGGTATTGACACAGGGATTTCATGAACTGCAGAGCATTTCCTGCATAAGGAGGGCCTACCAGTATTCCGCATGCTGGATTTAAAAGTACACTCCGAATGAATTCCAGTTCTTGGGAGGCAGTACACCTACATTTCAATCACCAACTTGACACACGCTGTTTATGGAGATATATGATAAAACTGGAAATGGTGGCTCAGCTGTAGAGTAAACATTTCTAGTGAGTGTTTATGGTGCTGGCTGTGGAGGGTGCAGACCTGGGGATACCTATCCACTACTCTGCAGGGACCTGGAGCAGGCGTAGTGTGCGCTTGATGGTCTGGGGATGGGGCAGCCTCCCAGGGCTACAGCTCTTAGATCCAAATGGAACAATTCTTCATGTGTCTTATTCAGAGATGGTTCAGAATTCTTAAGAACATAAAATGTGGAATCATTTATTCCTCCATCATGTGTTTTCAGAAGGAAAAGGAAGTCATTTCTTGGTTTGTCTCTGACTGGAGGGGAATGGAGAGTTTGGAGGAATCGCTGGCAAGTCATTGAACAGTTTACCCTCTCAGCAGTGGGATAGGAAGAGGGCTGGTGAAGGGCCTGGAGGCTGGTTTACAGTATGGGTTTAGGTTGGCTTTGTGTGGCTTCTGGAGGCAAACTTCGGACTCAGAAGGCAGGAGTTCCTGGGAGGTGGGTGCTGTTGCACTCGGGGGAGCTCTTCTTGATGATCACCAGAGCTGGCTCAAGAGTCCAGGGCCAGCGTGCCAGAAGGGTGTCGAACAGGACTGGGCCCTTGGTCAGTACTCAAACTCTTGACCTATGAGTTCCTGGATGTTCTGTGATTATGTATGGAGCCTGTTAAACGAAGGGTCATGTCAGATGATGTGCCCCAGCCAGGTGAGTAGGGTTAAAAGCCTTCATATGCTCCTGGGACTGCAACAGAGTTTCCTGGATTCGTCCATTGGCGACTATAAAATGAAGAGCTGCCATTTACTAGCACTTACTGTGTGCCAGGGATGCGTAGTGTGCTTTGCATCCTGGGTAGTTCTCTGAACCACTCTTACACATGGATGCTCCATCTTCATTTTAGGGAAGAGCAGAGGTTAAGTGATCTTTCCATTGTTACAGAGGTGGATATGGGAAAGCTCTGTGCCCAAACCCAGTGCTGGTTGGCTCAGAAGCCAGTCAGCCTGACAACCTGTTACATAAGCAGTGCCCAGAATGAAAGTTGAAGTCCAGTGCATCTTCTGAGGTTTACCTTAATTGTGAAGTGTTTTTAAATGTTAAGCTTTGCCTTTCCATTCTCTTCCCAGTTCCTACAACCTTTCCCCCCTAAAAATCTTCTGGCCTACTAGCTCTTAACCTTTTGGGGTATCGAGTTCCATTTTTATGATCAGAAACATTCAGGAACTTCCACATGATGGCAGATGTACTGTTTTGTTTTGTTTTGAAAAAATTCAAGGACTGAAGCTGCTCCTAATCCAGTAATGTTTTGAAGTAAAGTTATAGCTTGTCATCAAAACAGCATCTACAGAAACCTGCAAGCCGACTTTACCTGTTTGTGTGTGGCACCTTGTGTGTGGACCCTTTGCGCTGCCTCTGGCTGGGGACTCCTGTCATCCCTACTGCTCTCCCTTTTCCAGAAACCTTTCTTGCTTTAATCCAAGACAGTCTCCTTCAGACACCTAACAGAACTTAAAAATCTTGCATTCCTGCTGAGACTAGATCCGTTCCAACGGGATAGCAAGTTCCTTGGTTAACAGAGCACGAGTTATTCCCCAAGTATCCAAAAAGAACTTCTTCGGCGAGTGGGTGCTCAGATGCTTGATGATGTTCCTGTGAAAGGGCTGCTCTTCAGAACCGGCTGTCAACACTTACAGAGATGGTACAGGATGCCAGCACTTTGCACATTTAACCTATACAGCAATACAGCAACCTGGTGAGGCAGGTACCAGTGTGGAAACTGGGGCTCAGTGAACACACTGCTAGAAGGGATGGCTCTGGGGTTGGAACCTCCCCACCCAGTCCTCACCCACCTGCTGCTGCCTCCCATGTCACTCGGGAGAGGGCAGTGGATACAGGACAGGCACTCCACTCTCCTGCCTAGATTTGGATCCTTAAGCTGGATTCTTCTGTACAGCATTTTTATGCTTGTTTTGGAGGAAAGTTGTACCTGAATACTCTGCTTTCTCTTGAATCGGATGAGAAAAGGGTGTTGTTCACTTTTCGTTTCTTGGCTGGCATTTTTCACTCCTGTCAGAGAAGGTGGCTCTTGATCTTAGATCCCTGTCTATCTGTGATCTCTGGAGACACTGATCAGATGCCACCTAGAGACTCTTTGGCCTTTTTTGATCATTGACAAACCAAACCCTTTCTGGACACCGCCCCCCCCCCCCAATTTCATTCTTCAGGGACAGAAAGTGGGTGATGCTTTTTCCAGGCCACATCTCATTGTATGTCAGCCTGGTGGCTGCTATGGAGACTCTAGTCACTTGTCCACTGTGTGCAAAGTGATTTTGTAGGTGGCTGGCCCTAGTTCTGTTCCGGGAGCTTCTGTGGTGGAGTCGGGAGCATTACTGATGGAGAATTCGGCTGCACATGACCATGGCTCACACCGAGAGGCCATTGGTGGCCTGGCTGTCCTCTTCCAGGTGTCGGTGGCCCTGCTCTCCTGCTTGTACCTTCAGCTGTGTCTCCTCCCTACACCCCAGTCACACTTGGCTCTGCAGAGCACCTGGCCTGCTAAGCTGGCCTTGACTCTCCTGGCACTGCAGGCTGGGTTCCCCCTATCCCTATGATGCCTTACTTGGATATTCCCCCTCCCCTATTCCAGCTTAACTCTCTGGACCCCTCTGCCATCAGGTCTATGGTCCAGCTTAGGGTGAATGGTGGGCTGGTGGCCACAGGGTGATCCCCAACATAGCTACCTGTGTCCTTAAGGCCAGTCCTTCTTGAAAGCCATTTCCAGTGAACATGTCCCAACTTTTTTTTTTTACCCCCTTAGTGTGCCTTGGCATTTGTGCCAGGCAGATAGTTGGCAAGCCAGCTTTTTAGTGCTGAGGGGGTGAGTGACACTGATGTGGAGGTATGTAAAATAGGAACAATGGTTTTATACCCTTTCTGCTAACTATTTCACATTGTTTCCTTCAAGCATTCAGTTAGATAGTTGCAGGCAGGCAAAGCATCTTTACTACTTCTGCATTGGCTGGTGTTGCACAGAGGCCCAGAAGTGGATCTCAGGTGACACCCTGGCTTTACTCCATCTCTCTATTTTGCTTTTTGTCGTGTTGACTTTGCACAGTGGGTATCGTCTCCTCCAGCCCCTGTAGCTTTGGGACTCACTCTTACCGACCATCATCCAGGGCAGAAGAGGAAGGTACCTCTTCCCCAGAAGGCCGAACAGAGGTTTCCTGGTGCTTTGATTGAATTTGTCTGGACTTTGATTGAATTAGCAGACTGTGTTGATTGGTTCACCCCTAAATCAGGGCATGGTGTTATTCCACCCAGACTGACCCAGAGTAGAGGAGGTGCCCCCAAGAAACATTAGGGTACTGTTCATGGGATAATAGGGTGGGAGTTGCCTGGTAGTGACCCCTGGGTGATGCCTTTGAGGTGCTGGTTTAGTCACCTCTTTAAAAATTAAAACTTTGATATGATCGCACCTTCAAGTAGTTGGGTGTTGTGCTGGGCCTGGGATTGGGTCCAGGTGACAGAATGGACATAACTGAAATATGAGTTCTAGAGTAAGCAATGGGTAGTTTGCATGGCGTCAGATCGCAACATGGGGTTCTAAGTACCCCTCCTTCTGGCTGAACTGCAGACTGATTTGCCTGTAGTCACACTTGGGTACCTTGTATTAGTGCAGGTGCTTGGTTGCAGCTTCTGAACCCATCCTGGGCTAAGGAGCCCTTTGGGAGTCCAGGAGAGCCTCAACATGGCCCTGCTTATGCTCTGTTCCTGCGTGTGCCGTCACCTCTCCTGGTGCTGCAGTAACTGCCTGGGTGAGGCTGGGTGGGAGGAGGCAGTGCCTGTGACCAAGCAGGGGCCGCACTCTCAAGCCTTGTGTTCTCTCAGGCTCAGAGCGTGGATGGTTCCTGGGAGGTCTGGTCAGAGATGATTGTTGTGCTCATTTCCTCTTATCTGTCCCCTTCCCCTGCTTAACAGACGCTGGTACCTACTTGCATTTCAGAGTTTGGTTTCTTTCCCTTAGGTTAGCTGAGATAGATGGGGTCAGGTGATCTTTCATGGCCCTTCATTTTCTCCTTCCTATGTGTCTAGGGGGCTCTGACAAGCACCCAAAGTTGGTGATGTCTGCTCCCCCTTGGCTGGATGCTGGAAGCTGGGCAGTGGCAAGCATGGGCCACGTGTTAGGACTGAGGCGTGTCTGGGGGCAGAGAGGTTTGTGAATGGACATTTCACTTTCGCTTCTATTTTAAAGGAGCTTCTTACTGTTAAGCATTTAAAGTTCCCCCTTTGAAGGCTGGTCAGCAAGCCAAAGCTGCTCCTGCATACAGGAGCCTCACTTCTCACCATCACCCTCCTGAGTGAGGTGAGCTCATCCTGCATTTGTTTGTAACCTTTCTCCTTGCACCACCGAGTCAAAATACTGTTTGGGATTGAAATTGGAGTGGGAGAACTGAGAGGGAAACTGTTCTGTTTTTTTGTCCTCGACACCACGTGCATCTGTGTGTTATGTGGATAGACTTGTTCCACATGGTGGGAAACATAGCAGCTCTGGGATTTGAACTCTTGAAGGCTCGAACAAGGATGGCTTCACTTTGAGTGTGAAAACTCCTGGAGAATCACTCTGACTTGGCTTGGTGGTGGGGTGAAAATGGTAGTGTCCACAGGAAGTTGGAGAGGAGCTTGCAGAAGAAGCAGCAAGTGTCCCTTGACTGCTGTAGCCCTCCCATGCGGCAGGGCAGAAACAGTGAGACACTTGTCTGGGCCGGGAGGTAGGGACTGTCTTTGGGTTACAGGTGAACCTGCTTGTTGGCCCCACTCAGAGTTCGGGGAGTAAGCGTCTGCCTTTCGCCCTGGGGATGACGCTCCTTTGTCAGGAGCAGAGACGACATGGTTTTCTGTCCTGTTGGTGGTGGGCTCCTCCAAGTCAGGAAATAGGAAGTGGCATCATCTGCTTTGTGAGATGAGCTGGCCTTGGGCATGAGGGTGCATTACTGATGCTTGTCACTTGAGGCCATCTCCCTGGGTCATTATGCTGTCCTTGGTGACCCACCACAGGCTCAGTGCTGAATGTGGCTGCTTGGGAATGAAGGAAGCCTGAGGCCTAGCGCTGAGTGGTTGCTGTGGTTGGCCCCCTGAACCGTACTGCACTGGCCTTTCTGCTCTCTCCAGACCTCCTGCTCATTGTACCTCCTTGCCTTTGAATATTTGACTTTGCTTTGAGGACCCCTGTCTAGCCTTTAAGACTCTCACCAGATGTCTCACCATGGTTTCCAGTGAGCCCTGGGTGCTTGCAGGCCAGCCAGCTACTGGCCTCTGCATGCTGTGCTGGTGGTTGGTGGTGCCACAATCCACAGCTCTGCTGGCTGCCTCCCTTGGTCGCCCCGTTCCTGTAAATGGCATCTCTAGGGAGATGTAGCCTCTTCCCAGCCAGTCTCCTGCATCCAGATCTTATCTCTGTGCCAGCCCCAGAGTGAGTGTTCAAAAACAGACTGGGATGTTTCACTCTCTCTGTTAGGGCCATGTGGCTGACTGGGTAGCATGGGAGCTCTGTAGGTGACGTAGTGAAGAAGGCAGTCTTTCTCCAGGTGGAAAACTTGGGCTTTAAGAGTTGGGCAGAACTGAGTTAGGATCGTGACTCTGCTGTTCACCATGTAGTTTTGGATGAAGTTAGGTTTGCAGCCTCAGTTTTCCTTGGAGGATGTCCAAGTGGGACATCCTCTACTGAGAGTGGGATGTGGTCCCTGGTCTGAAGCATCCTGGGTCTTGATGTGTGGGTGGTAGCTGACAGTTCACAGACTTGTTGGTGGGCAACTCACCCAGGTTCCATCCCTTGGTGGATGTCCTTAGGATGCTTAGTGATTGAGGTCTAGCCAGTCATGGGGCTACATCTTTCCTGGCCAGTGATTGGTTCAGGGACGGACCTGTGACCATTCGAAAGTTTTAATGCTTTGCTGGAGTACTTGGGGGAGACATCAACCTGGTGTTCTGTGAAGACCTGGAGGGGTGGGGAGGGGAGGGGAGGCAAGCTCAAGAGGGAGGTGATATATGTATAATTATGGCTGATTCACGTTGTATGGCAGAAACCAACACAATACTGTAAAGCAATTTTCCTCCAATTAAATATATCCATCCATACATATATATATATACACACATATATATGTATGTACAGGTTGCGGCTAGGGTCTGCAGCGTGAGGACAGCCTGCCCAGGAGTAAGATTGGCCCAGAGGGATGGGAAAGAATAAGTTGCCGGGCTCAGTTGGCCCTAGGTGAGTTGGTGGCGTCTTTTCTTGGTGAAGTCCGTTATTTGATCTGACCTTTCTGTCACTTGCAACCAAGAGAGTCAGCTGAGCACGGTGTGTCCTAGTCTCTGGCATCCTCTCTCCTGCCCTGCTCCAACCACTCTCAACTGCTCATCAGCTCCTGACCTGCTGTTGCACCCCCACCTGGATAGTCTGCCCTCCATTCTCTTTCCTTCCTACCTGCTTCTCTGGGCTCAAGGTGCAGCTTTCCTCCCACAAGGCCCTTGCCAGCTGTCCAAGGAGCACTGTCCTCTGTTCCTGGCATCCTGGCCTGATCTTGCCCACCTTTAACCTGTCTGGCGTGTCTGTGTCCCCTTCTGCTTTGGTCCCTTTCTTGCTGTTGCATATAGTTAATTCTATTAGGGCCAAAGACCAGTTTACTGAGGGTCCATGTCTGATTTCAAGCTGTGGATGAGCACAAGCATTGCCTAATCTGGCAGCACCAAGCTGGGTTCAGGGTGGAAAGAGTTCAGGTTTGGTGGGGACTGGGCAGGGCAGCTGCTTGGCTCACAAGCATTGGGGTTGGGGTGGCTGGTTCCCCAAAGGACAACCCTCTCCTGTGATGACTGCTGTGTGTTTGGCCCTCTCCAGGTCTATGGGGTCGCACAGAGTCGGACACGACTGACGTAACGTAGCAGCAGCAGACATCCTTCGGGGTCCTCCTGTGGTGCGTCGATTCCCTTCGAGCCATAGTGGCATGGTCAGCACTGAGGCGTTGAGCATGTCTTGTGTGTGTCGCTCAGTTTTAGGGAGTCTGGAGATTCTAGAGGCTGGAAACAGGACACGCGAGGAGGTGGGCAGCTTCGGTTTTGCAGCACTTGCCTAGCCGCCTCTGTGGTGTGAAGATCTCTCAGTCCCAGCCCGCACCCCCCCGCACCTCCCATCCCCTGTCCTACCAGGAGTGCACATACCTCCCCCCTCCTTTGGGCCACACCTGGACTCCCCCTGGAAGCGGGTTCTGAAGCCTGAGCCCCCACTGTGCTGCGAGAGCAGTGGCTCCAGGTCCTCCTCGATTGCTTCTGCCTGAGTGGGCATTCCGCTCAGGGTGAAGTGCCTAGAGCCTCTGGGCCTCAGTCTCTATACCTGCGATATGTGGCTGTTGGTGCCATCACCTGGCGGTGTTGTCCTGAGGGCTTGAGCATGCTCGGTGCTGGTGCAGTGTCTGACTTGGGCTTAGTCACCTAGATGAGGGAGGGAGCTGCTGCTGTTTGTCTGTTAAAGATGAGGAAACGAGTGAGGGAGCCTGTCCTTACCTGAGGCCTTGCAGCTGGAAAGAGCAGAGAGCGGATTTTTAATTCTGTTAGTGGGTAATAGACCTGCAGGTGGAGTTCAGCCTGGAGGGAACTGAATCTTATTCAGTCTAGTAAGCAACCCTACTTAACAAATCCAAGTGTTCAGTGTCTTGATGTCATTTTTATAAGGGTTATGTCTTTGCAAAGACTTGATCTTTGGGCCGTAACAGAAGCAGGACAGTAGCAGCTCATTGTATGCTCACTCTGTGATCTGTAGTGTCTCACTTAACAGATGAGACCCAGGCGTAGCCAGCCTAAGTAGCTGGCCACCGCACAACTGACCTCAGAGCCTTTGTTTTTCTCTGGAGGCCACTGTGTCCACTGCAAGGAGAGGAGACGAGAGCAAGAATCCCTGCTGAGCGCTTTCTTTCCAGGCAGAGCACTGTTGCTGATGGAGATGATCTCTGCCCACCCTGTCCCATATGGCAACCCCAGCCACGTGTGGCTAGGAAGCACCTACCTGATGTGGGTGGTCACACCAAGAAACTCGCTTTAAAATTTCTATTTAATTTTAATGCCTACCTCAGTTGGCCAGTGCACTTCTGGGCCTCATCCCTTGTGCTTTGAGTAAGAACTGAGGCCTTTGCTATGTTTTTCCACATGGGGCGTGGGGTAGCATGGGGGTGCAGAGTACAGCCCCTGTCCCCTCCTAGCAACCCTCAAGTTCTGACCCCTCCCCTGTCACACACCCTAGTTTTTCTGATATCTCTGGGCCCTCTGAGCCATGTCAGCTCCATTCACGAGGTCTTGTCTTTTGGAGAAGGAAGGCTTCTTCCGTTTTCTTAAGTACAGATTGATGGGTGCAAAATTGTTTGAGCCTCCCCCCAAATGAAAAAGATGAACGGATGGGCACATAGAAGGAAAGAAAAGTATTTCATATGCAGGGGTTTTGGAGTTAGACCTGGGTTCAAATCTATATAGCTCTGTTTCTGAGATGCTTGTCTTTGGGCAAATCGCAGCAGATATTGCGGACAGTCTGTCAGACTTGCTGTCCTTATCAAGTGAAGACAGGTCCTACCCTGCCAAAGGGTGAAAAATGCCCAAAGGGAAGTCGTTGGGTACATCGGAGACACTGAACACATGCAAGTACATGCGGCCCCTTGCCCCCCCGCCGTTTTCTTGAGGGGTGGGGGTGGGACCAGTTTTCCTCCTGGATGAGTTTGTAGATATTTAACTTTGGTTTTCACAGATGGTATTTTTTTCCCAAAGATAGTCTTCGTTTTAGTGTGAGCAGTTACCAGACAACATTGCATAATTTTGCACATTTCTGAAAGCTCCCTAGAGGGAGAGTGGGAAGAAATTGGTTGTAGAACAAAATCTCAGGCTTGTAGACAGAAAGACACACTTCTTTAGAAGAAGGGCTTGGGTTGGAACTCCCAACTGGACTTACCACCTGCCTGAACTTCTCCGAATCCCTCTAAATTGCAATGCAGACTGTGGGAGGGAAGAGATCAAAATACAGATTTCTGTGTGTGTGAAATCGCCTTTAGGAAGCAGTGTTCTTTCATTGTGGAGAACTTACTCAGAGCTAACAGTCACAACCTCCCAGAGACATCACCAGATAGGGAAATATTAATGTGATGAATAATTGAAAAATATACCTTATACTCAAATATCTAGGTGAAATGGCATTGGCAGGTAATCGAGACTGGGTGTTAAACCGTCCGGTTGCTATTTTATATCTCCTACTCTTACCCCCTCATCCCACCCAACCCCGCTGGCAGGACCCAGGAGAGCTTCATACTTCTTCCTTTTGAGAAATACTTCTGTGGCAGGAGGTGTAGCTTTGGTCATGTCCTTTGATCTAGACATTTTTTAACTCTTGGAAATTTATTTACAGATACATGATCATTTTTAATAATAATGCTAGTGAATATATTTATCCAATAGTAATTGTTCAGTTCAGTTCAGTCGCTCAGTCATGTCTGACTCTTTGCAACCCCATGAATCGCAGCACGCCAGGCCTCCCTGTCCATCACCAACTCCCAGAGTTTACCTAAACTCATGTGCATCGAGTCAGTGATGCTATCCAGCTATCTCATCCTCTGTCATCCCCTTCTCCTCCTGCCCCCAATCCTTCCCAGCATTAGGGTCTTTTCCAATGAGTCAGCTCTTCGCATGAGGTGGCCAAAGTATTGGAGTTTCAGCTTCAACATCAGTCCTTCCAATGAACACCCAGGGCTGATCTCCTTTAGGAGGGACTGGTTGGATCTCCTTGCAGTCCAAGGGACTCTGAAGAGTCTTCTCCAACACCACAGTTCAAAAGCATCAATTCTTCAGAGCTCAGCTTTCTTCACAGTCCAACTCTCACGTCCATACATGACTACTGGAAAAACCATAGCCTTGACTAGGTGGACCTTTGTTGGCAAAGTAATGTCTCTGCTTTTTAATATGCTATCAAGTTTGGTCATAACTTTCCTTCCAAGGAGTAAGTGTCTTTTAATTTCATGGCTGCAATCACCATCTGCAGTGATTTTGGAGCCCCAAAAAATACAGTCAGCCACTGTTTGCACTGTTTCCCCACCTATTTCCCATGAAGTGATGGGACCAGATGCCATGATCTTAGTTTTCTGAATGTTGAGCTTTAAGCCAACTTTTTCACTCTCCTCTCTCACTTTCATCAAGAGGCTTTTTAGTTCTTCACTTTCTGCCATAAGGGTGGTGTCATCTGCATATCTGAGGTTATTGATATTTCTCCCAGAATCTTGATTCCAGCTTGTGTTTCTTCCAGCCCAGCGTTTCTCATGATGTACTCTGCATAAGTAAGTAACTCTGCATAAGTTAAGTAAGCAGGGTGACAATATACAGCCTTGACGTACTCCTTTTCCTATTTGGAACCAGTCTGTTGTTCCATGTCCAGTTCTAACTGTTGCTTCCTGACCTGCATACAGGTTTCTCAAGAGGCAGGTCAGGTGGTCTGGTATTCCCATCTCTTTCAGAATTTTCCACAGTTTTTTGTGATCCACACAGTCAAAGGCTTTGGCATAGTCAATAAAGCAGAAATAGATGTTTTTCTGGAACTCTCTTGCTTTTTCGATGATCCAGCGGATTTTGGCAATTTGATCTCTGGTTCCTCTGCCTTTTCTAAAACCAGCTTGAACATCTGGAAGTCACGGTTCACGTATTGCTGAAGCCTGGCTTGGAGAATTTTGAGCATTGCTTTACTAGCATGTGAGATGTTAGTATCATTAATTAAATGGCATGGGAGAGGCTTAGGAAACATCGTGCATCCACTGAGTCAGATAGCGTAGATCTGTGAAGATTGATCCTGAAGGCTGTGCAGAAAAATGGACAAGCTTTGCCATGATGAAGAAAAGGAGCTTTTTTTTTTTTTTTGGTCAGCATCACAACTAGGAAAGGCGCAAAAACTAGAACTTAGGGTAAAATGGGAGGCATTTGTATTGGGGCAATAGGAATGGTTTTTGTTTTTGCTTTTCCTATGCTCTGTTGTTTTTTCAATTAAACAGTAAAAACATAAAGGGGGGGGGGAGAAAAAGTAGATTGATTTAGCCTAAAGAGCACTCGAACTATTGAGAGCAATCAAGATGTGGAGTGGATCATGGGGCCTCTGTTTACTGCAACCAGCAGAGAGGAGAGGGTTATTTTCTCTCTCGTGCTGTTTTTGGGAGGTTCAGAACAAGAGTGTGCAACTCCTTACCCCAGTCAAGTCCAGCCATCATGCTTTTCATGCTCTCAGAGCACAGGAGTCCAGCCCACCAGGACAGAGAGGATGTGTATGAAGCTTTCCTCATCGCAGTCAGTGCCGCTGTCGCTGTGGCTCTGTGCAAGCCCTGGGGTCATCTGTGCTCCCTGCTTTTCTCTACCTTAATGTGCCCAATCCATCTGTAAGTCCTGCAGATGACTTTGGTGACTCTACTACCAAAATGTCTATATTCCTTTCATCATCTTTTCTGTGTCTTGCCCCATCCAAACTGATATCAGATTACACCAGTGGCTTAAGATCCTCTGTGATTAGAACAGGCATCCCCTCTCCTTGCTGTCATGAAGAATTGATGCTTTCAAACTGTGGTGCTGGAGAAGACTCTTGAGAGTCCCTTGGACAGCAGGGAATTCAAACCAGTCAACACTGAATTTCAGTGGAAGGACTGATGCTGAAGCACGAACACTCGGGCTACTTGATGCGAAGAGCCAACTCATTGAAAAAGACCCTGATGCTGGGAAAGATTGCGGACTGGAGGAGAAGGGGGCGACAGGGTGAGATGGTTAGATAGCATCACCGACTCAATGGACATGAATCTAAGCAAACTCCGGGAGACAGTGAAGGACAGGGTAGCCTGGTGTGCTGCAGTCCAGGGAGTTGCAAAGGGTTGGACACGACTTAGCGACTGAACAATAACAATGACAGGTGCTGTATGACTTGGCCCCTTCTTTCCTTTCTCATCTCATTTATACTTTCCTCTCCCTCATTCATGGCTGTGTAGGTTCCCTCCCTAGATCTGACCTCAGATTCCTTCAGGCTTCTCTTGGCCAACCTTTGTAAAGAGCTCCCTCCCCTCCCTGCTGTCACACTGCCTGCCTCCAGACGCTTCTCAGTTCATGGCACACATAGGAAATAGGGTGTCCAGGCAGGGCACTGGGAAACTGGAGCTGGGAATGGGGGGATGAGCAGTTCATTTCTTCAGTTTTGAGAAAAATAAAGTGTAAAGTGTTAGGGGATGTGCTAAATATTGAACTTTATTGACTCTCCCAGTAACATTATTGATGTTCCTAAAAGGGAGCACTGTGTCCTTGAACATAACTTTTATATGTTAGCTGGGTTTTTTTGTTTTTCCTTGACATTGATAATCACCATGGAGAAATTCAGTTTGCTTCCAGAGATGATAAAACTTAGAACCATTATTTAAGTACACCATAATTTATAAGAGTTAGCATTTAAAGAATGCAGGTTCTTTCCTCTTTTCATTTATATGTAATGCTGAATTATAGTAATGCAGATGGTTTTTAGTTTCATTCAGGCTTTATTTTAAGCACTTTGAAGTAATAGAGAACTCTTATTTACTCTATGTTGTGTGCTTATAAATGTTTGACAGCTGGCTTTCCAGGAAAAATGCCTTACATATACATACATGATTATACTGATAGAAAGGATAGGTAGCAGACAGTTTACAAATAATCATGAAACACAACACTTTATTTTCAGTTCGATGTAGCCAGTTGTTTCTCTTAGACTGCTTTCCTTGTTTTTTGTTGAAGTTTTGTATGTACAGTCAACTTACGAGTTTAATTCTGACATGAACATTGACTGATAATTGTTATGTTAGTGAGTGAAGTAATATCTTTGCAAAATCAGATAATAGTTTTCAAATACTGGAAGAATATTTCCTCAGTTGTTTGTTGTACTATTCCTACTGGCATGGCACACTTTGACGTTTAATCTGCATAATCAGTATTTTCTTAAGTCTAAATCCCAGGGGCTGACAAGCTGTTTCTGGACCAGATAGTAAATATTTTCAGTTCAGCTTTGTAGCTCATACCGTCTCTGTCACAACTCCACCTTTATGCATACCACAGAAACAGCCATAGATAATTTGTAAACAAACGAATATGGCTGTATTCCAGTAAAACTTTGTTTACATGGTTGATTTTATGTTGTGTGTGTTTCACCTCAATAAAAAAAAATATAAAATGAAACTTTTGAAACTCTTTACAAAAAACAGGCATTGGTCTGGATACAGCCCAGGACTCTACTGAGGCCACCAACCTGAGAATAAATCAAGCCCTGATTTGTAGTGTTTGCCAGTTTCCTTGGTATAAATACTTTCACTGTGTCTGATTTCAAGCTACTAGCATGATGTCACCAAATGTGAAGTTGGGAAGACATGCTGCAGTAGTAGACATGGCCAAGATATGGTAGTCGTGAACAAACTCGAAAACCTAAATAATAATGCTGTGCTTAGTCATGTCCGATTCTTTGCTACCCCATGGATTGTACCCCGCCAGGCTCCTCTGTCCGTAGAATTTCCCAGGCAAGAATACTAGAGTGGGGTTGCCATTTCCTTCTCCAGGGGATCGTCCCAGCTCAAGGATCTAACCCGCATCTCTTGTGTTGGCAGGTGGATTCCTTACCACTAACGCCACGTAGGAAGCCCCAAATAATAGTAACTGTGGGGAAAAAATGAATATTTCATCACCTTTGTTTGCAAATTAAAAACATTGTACACTTAAAAAAATTGAGTATAGTTATAGTGTTGTTAGTTTCAAGTGTACGGCAAAGTGATTTAGTTATATATATATATTCAATTTTACACACACACACATATATCCCTTTTCAGGTTCTTTCCCATTACAGATTATTACAGGATACTGAGTATAGTTCCCTATGCTATACAGTAGGTTCTTGCTGCTTATCTATTTTATGTCATAGTGTATATGAATCCCAAACTCCTAATTTATCCCTCCCTTTTTCCCCTTTGGTAACCGTAAGTTTGTTTTCTATGTCTGTGAATTGTTTTTATTCTGTAAATAAATTCATTTGCATCACTTTTTAGATTTCACATATAAGTGATATCATGATATTTGTCTCTTTTAGCCATGTTAACACTGAATCACTTTGCTGAATACCTGAAACTAACACAACATTATAAATCAACTATACATCAATTTAAAAAAAAAAGCTATCCAAATGAAGATATCCCTTGAGAAGTAAAAGGGAATGCTAAAGTAAATTACATTACAAATTTTTTTTAACCATAAATGGTTTATTAAGAAGCAAAAAAGATTCTACTTAAAAGCTAGTCTTAATAAAATTTTAAAACTTTGTTTAAAAAATGTTAAATCCAGGACATGTGCTATAAAACAGATAGGAACTCAAGTGATCTAGGATAGCAGTCACCCCAGACCCCAGGAATACGGCAGCAGAAGTAATGCAGAGGTGGCATCCATCCTTGCTGCTCAGAGGAACATCTCAAGTGATATCTGGTTTCACCAGAATGTTTGTCAGAGGAGCTCTGAACTCATTCCTACCTACTCCCTTAGACACTGTCTCTGTTATGCATGTTGGTGCCTTTGTTTTTCAGGAACTAGAAACATAAAGCTTACAAGCACCAACTTGAGCCACATTGCCTGGACTTGATCCTGGCTCCGTGACTGTGTGGCCTTGGGCGAGTTACCTAACATCTTGGAGTTTCACTGTGCTTATGCAGAAGATGAGAGGTAGTAGTAATATCTATCTCCCGGCGTTGTTTTGAGGATTCACTGAATTAATACATGTCGTGTCCACCTGACACACAGGCCTGCTTGTGCAATTTTATTGCTGTTAGTCTCTGCCGTCTACCTGACATTGAGCAAATAGAGGTGATTTGTGAGCTGGGTAGAGCTCAAGGATTTGTGACATCTCCTAGTACAGTATTTTTAAAACTTTAATTAGCCACAAAAATACAAATAGAGGTTTCTTACAAAAATCCAGATATGTGACTTTTCTAGAAAATTTAGAATGCTGCCAGGTAGGAGATAACTGCCTGCTCACAGCAGCCTTCAGCTGGCAGTCCCAACCACTCCCTTAGCATCGCATTTCTTTAAAAAAATGACTTATTTTATTTTTGGTTGTGCTGTGTCTTCATTGTAGCGCACAGGCTTCTCACTGCAGTGGCTTCTCTTGTTGCGGAGCACAGGCTCTAGACACGCAGGCTTCAGTAGTTGTGGCGCATGGGCTTAGTTGTTTTAAGGCGTGTGGAATCTTCCTGGACCAGGGATTGAACCTGTGTCCCCTGTGTTGGCAGATGGATTCTCACCCACTGTACTACAAGTGATTGATCATTGCATGTTTTAACAGTGGCTGTGTGTAACAGCTGGCTCCCAAGGCTCCTGAGTACTGGCTGGCATGAGCTGAATGCAGCACACTCTGGGGTCGAGACCCTACCCCTATCCTGCTTGGATCTGGGCTGCAGGCCGCAGGCTCCTTGTCCAAGATGGCGTCAGTGCCTTTGCAGCTGACTCCTGGGATGATTCTCTTGGAGTGTCTTGGAGGCCAGCTGTTCTGGAGATGGTGTGGGGCCAGCATTCTGCTGCAGACCCTTTGCTGCCTCGGGTTCTCTCTGGGACTCCAAGCTGAAGTGACCACCTCTTCTGGCCCAGGGCTTGGGAGGAAGCCTTCCTCTAGTGTGTTGTGTTGGTGATTTTCTTCATAGTTTTGCATACACTTTGTCATGTTTCCTTGTCAGTCTCCTTTCTTCCTTGCCATGAATGTAAGTCCCTCCAGCTCCCCCTGCTCCCTGAGTTCCTCCTCAGCACAAACACATTTTGATTTTCCTGGTAAATACTTAGCCACTGAATGAATTCTGGTGTCTTTTCTCTGTGAGCTGCAGCTGTTTCAGTGTGCAGTCTGAATGGTTTTGGCTTCCACGTCCAAGGTTTTCCTGATGTTGGAGACAGCCATTCCCTCTCTGTGTACAAGGCATCTTTCTCCTCGGAATTGGCAGCTCCGTCTTCTGGCTGTGTTCTCCTGGCAGATCTCAGTCACTCCTGATAATCTCACCACTGGGCTGTAAAAATTGCTCTAGGTTTCAGCAAGATTAATGCCATATTTGCTTCTATCCCAGCCGACCTCCCCAGGTAGAGTGACAGTCCCATTGATCCTCACCTGTCTTCTCAGCAGCCTCGGAGTTAGAGTCAGGGGGGCAGAGCAGCCTTAGTGCCGGTCCTGGAGGGTTGTGTGCACTGGGTTCTCTCTCCCTTCCTGCTGGTGGAGTCATGGAATAGACGACAAAGGCAGGATAAGATAACAGCCCTGACATCTAAGTCCAGTCTGCCAGACAGCTGGGCCTGCCTCTTCAGGACCCCGTGCAAAGAAGGGTCTTCCCTGTGCAAAGAGGACTTCCTCTTCTTTGTAGTGGAGTCATTGCATTGCCCAAGGTGAGAGTGAAAACCAGTTGAGGCAGCACCAGTTGCCATAAAATATTTGGACCCCTAGGGCAGAGTTGAACACCTGAATATATTTCTGAGGGAAAAATGAGATAAGGAAGTTGTGAAGATGATCATTACAACATTGATTGCAGTAGGAGAACCCAGAAGGAGATGGGATGCCCAGCAGTGGAGAAAGTCAAGGAAATTATGATGCATTAATGGGACGTTTAGCTGTTAAGATCATTATGAAGATTATGTAGCAACAGGAAGAAGTGTTCAATGAAAAAAAAGAAAAACCAGTATCTGTGATGCAGTTTCAACTACATAATTGTTGCAGACTCTGGATAAGAGCACGAAAGTCACCCAGAGAAACATTGCCATGGCTCAGGCTGGTTGGGGCTTGAGGGGCTAAGGCAGAACTTGGCCTCTGAGGTCAGACCTGAGCCATGATGTTGTTATCTGCCTCCTGGGGCTGTTGGGGTTCAAGAGTGATGAAGGTGGTGGCCTAGAAGATGCTCTCAGAGGAAAGGAAGACCAGAGTGGGTGGAGAAAAACTCCAGAACTGAGGGCGAGGAGCTTGGGCACCATCAAGCCTCAGGTCCTCATCATCGAATCTGGTCAGTCTGCGTAAAAAGTTACGGAGCTGGATATAGGCATGCTCAGACAAAGCAACCGTCACAAGTTGGCTAGGAGGTGAGCTCAGGTCCACTGTATCAGGGTTGAAATCAGGATCCAAAAAAGACATGCCTTAGATTATACAATGGAGAAAAGACAGCCTCTTCAGTAAGTGGTGCTAGGAAAACTGGACAGCTCCATGTAAAAGACTGAAACAAGAACACCTCCTCACACCATACACAAAAATAAACTCAAAATGGATTAACGAGTTAAATGATAGGCCAGAAACTATAAAGCTCTTAGAGGAAAACATAGGCAATATACTACTTGACATAAATCACAGCAAAATCCTCTAATACTCACCTCCTAGAATAATGGAAATAAACACAAAAATAAACAAGTGGGGCCTAATTAAACTTAAAAGCTTTTGCACAGCAAAGGAAACTATAAACAAGGTGAAAAGACAATCCTGAGAATGGGGGGAAATAATAGCAATGAAATAAGTGACAAAGGATTAATTTCCAAAACGCACAAGTAGCTCATACAACTCAATAACAAAAGAAAAAAAAACAACCCAGTCAAAAAGTGGGCAGAAAACCTAAACAAACGTTTCTCCAAAGAAGATGTATAGATGGCTAATAAACACATGAAAAGATACTCAGTATCACTCATTGTTAGAGAAATGCAAATCAAAACTACAGTGAGGTATTGCCTCATACTCGTCAGAATGACCATCATCAAACAAATGCTGGAGAGGGTGTAGAGAAAAGGATACCTTCTTGCATTGTTGGTGGGAATGTAAATTGATACAGCCAGTATTGAGATTCCTTAAAAAACTAGGAATAAAACTACCATATGACCCAACAATCCCACTACTGGGCATATACCCTGAGGAGACCATATTTGAAAACAACACATGTACCCCAGAATTTATCCCAACACTATTTACAATAGCTAGGACATGGAAGCCACCCAAGATGTCTTATCGACAGATGACTGGATAAAGAAGTTGTGGCATATACATTACTCGACCATAAGAAGGAACACATTTGGGTCAATTCTAATGAGGTGGATGAACCTGGAGCCCATTATACAGAATGAAGTAAGAAAGAGAAAAACAAGTAATATTGTCTATTAATCATACATATGGACTCTAGAAAGATGGTACTGATGAACCTATTTGCAGGGCAGCAGTAGAGATGCAGACATAAAAAACAGACTTGTGGACACATGGCAGGAAGGAGAGGGTGGGACGAATTGGGAGAGTAGCATTGAAACATACACTACCATGTGTAAAATAGATAGGCAATGGGAATTTGCTCTATGATGCAGGGAGCTCAAACCCGGTGCTCTGTGACAACCTAGAGGAGTGGGATGGAGTGGAAGGTGGGAGGGAGGTTCGAGAGGGAGGGGACATATGTATACCTGTGGTTGATTCATGTTGATGTATGGCAGAAACCAACCCAGTATTGTATAGCAGTTATCCTCCAATTAAAAATAAATACATTTTTAAAAAAGAAGACATGCCTAATGGGGCTAATGTGAGGGTTTATTTGGAAGTGAGAGAAAGGGAGGCTTGCCTGCACCAAGGGTCCTAGCCCACTTCTGAGGGTGGGGAGCAATGGAGTCAGCCAGTGGTACTTAGAAAGCCTCAGTACCTATCAGATGCAGAAGTGCCGCTAAGTGCATCCAGAGGTGGTGCCTGGGCCCCAGATGCAGCTGTGGAGCTGCCTGGGGGTGGGACTACTCAGGCAGTGGAGAAGTCCAGTGAGAGAGGGAAAGGGTCTGAGACTGTTCCTTGAAGAGCTCCGAGAGGAGGATGTAGAGGGCTTGAATATAGAGGGATGTCAGGATCTGCCCAGGGTCCGAGAGATGAGGCAAGGCAGGGCTGAAAGGTCCTCGGCTTTGGTGAAAACTTGCCTGGGCAGAGCAGTTTCGGTGCATTGACAGCCTGCATGCTCAGTCATGTCTGACTCTTTGCGACCCAATGGACTATAGCCTGCCAAGCTCTTCTGTCCATGGCATTCTCCAGGCAAGAATACTGGAGTGGGTTGCCATGCCCTCCTCCAGGGCATCTTCCCAACCTGGGGATTGAACCTGCATCTCTTCAGTCTCCTGCATTGGCAGGCAGGCCCAGGTAGAGCTCTCTCTTAATTTCCTTTTCAGTGTTAATGTAAGTTTTAGTGAAAACTTGTGCTGTTTCCTCACCTAGTTGCCATGGTAAGTTATGTTTGGTATCCACCTGTAATGGTGGCTACAGAAAAGGGAAGAGGTAAACTTTTTTTAAAAGTTTTTAAAAACTGGTTTAAAATAGTGAGAAAGTAATAAAAAACTGATATACTGAGGGAAATACAGTAAAAAGCAAAGTCTTCTGTGTTCCCAGTTCTCCTCAGTGTTCTTTGCCTGGTACATTTAAAGCAAGGAAAAGCTGTTGTGGTGCTTCTCCTGGAACTGGGTCCCACCTTGCCTCTGACGTTTGATGACCAGGATGTCATGTCTTGCTGCAGGGCTGTCCTCTGACATTCAGCCGTGGGGCAGGCTCTCATCCTCGGGATCAATTTTGCCACCTTTCCCCTGTGGGATGCAGGTGGTTTGGGGTGAAGCAGACGGTGCTGATGGGGTCCACACCAGCCCAGTGGGGACGACTGTTGAGTGGTCAGGCTTTCCCAAGGGTCCCCCTCAGGGAAGGTTGGGAGGAAGCCGTTGATTTGGCTTTTGGGACCTCGGGAGCCATCGAGGTCCTGCCCTGTGCCCTAATCTTCTACCAGCACCCTTCCGTCCATCTGCATGCCAAGCAGTGCCACCACCTCGCAGATCATGCCGTCACTGAATTAGCACACTGCATTGTGGTGTTTGATTTCCCCATTGCTTTAATGTTGCCTTCACAAAAATCTCACCTGGCTTTCCTTCCCCCTGCTTATGTAATCCTTTGGAATCATTTCATGGTGGCCAAGGTAATTTAGAAAAAATCTTTGTCATTGTGGTAACTTCTAGGACCACTGTGTTGAAAATAGAAGACTCTCCCCAAAGCCATTGGTTCTACTGACCAAACATGGCCACCCTGGTCATAGCCTTCTGCTGCTCTTGTCTCAGCCTTCCCTCTGCTGGCCACCCAGACATGGTGCTTTTTCCCTTGTCTTCCGTGGGGCTGTGTGTGAGCAACACTGAGAGTCACCTCCCTATTCCTATGACCCTTGTGGGGCGGCTGGTGCAGGTGACAGCTGGCAACAGGAAAGGCCTGTTTGCTTTCCAGTGCCAACTTGGTGACTGCAGATCCCAGCTTGCTTCAGAAGGAGACCCCTGAGATGTTTATAGTATTGGCTTAACACAGTGCCCAGCAATTGAGGACAGTAAGATGGGACTTCATTTATCTATCTGTCCTTCATTCACTCACACTTGAGAGTAGTAAGGGTCTAGCTCAGCTGTCTTGGGGGAGGGGGAGGGCAGGATTTCAGACATTTTCAGGCCCAGGAGCTTAACACATTGGAGAGAACTGAAGAGTGAGGGGGAGAAAGAAGCTGTCAGATGCTTGGAGGCTGTTTTCTTGTCAGGAGGATGGAAATAGGTTATCGCTCACACCAGCTGTTTGAGAGGAGAACAGACTGCTGTTTACCTAAGACGTTCTGTAGATGTTTGTGGCCACTGGCCTTTCCCATGTGAGGATAGGAGGTTGGCTCCCTCTCCAGGGTCTCCAGTTGAAGGATGACAAAACCCCACAGGCAGGCTGAGGAGAGCACATGTCCTGAAGGTCAGTCCTCGGTAGCTAGTGAGCCGGTCATTTCACAACCTGTAAGACACTGTCACCCAGCTCCAGCCACAGTGCATTTCCTACAGGAAAGCCAGGAATCACCTTTTACAGGCCCACAGTTAGGCTGTGCAGTCTGTTGATGCACAGGTGTTGCAGGGCAAGCAGAATGTGTGGCATGAGGGAGGGGGCACAGCTTGTGTGGATTGAGATGATGCCTGCTGGAGCCCAGTCTGTTATGAGAAGTGCGTTATACACACGTGCCTTTGTCATGCAGTCGTTATGATTGCCCCTGGGAGGCCTGGGCATGACAGCCTTCTTCATTTTCCTGAAGGGAGAAGGGACTTTATGCTGCTCCCTCCACCCCAGGGAGGGCTGAGCCCTAGTTGGGTATCTAATGCCTAACCTCCAACAAAGAAGCCTTCCTTCTCACCTCCCACCCCCTCCTTCTTTTTCTAGGACCTGTTGCATCTGTCATCTGCCTCCATAGTTGTTTTACAAATTTATTGAGGTATAATTGACATATAATAAACTGCACACTGAAAGTGCCCAATTGGATATATTTTGATCTGTGAATACACTTGAGAAATCATCACCACAATCATGGTACTAAACATATTCCCAAAAGTTTTTTCTTGTCCCATTGTAATCTTCCCTTCAGCCCACCCCCGTCCCTAGGTAACTGCTAATCTGTTGTCAGTGTAGATTAATCTGCCTTTTCTACAATTTTGTGAAATCGTGTACTCGTTTTTTTTTTGGTCTGGGCTGTTTGTTCTTTCCTTCTTATTTTGAGATTCATGGATGTTATGTATATCAATAGTTTGTTCTTTTTTGTTGCTGAGTAATGTTTCATTTTATGAGTATCCTACAATTTATCATACATGTGTTGATGGACTTTTGGGTTGCTTAATAATCTGTCAGAATGTCTTCCGAGGTGATTATACCATTTTATACTGCCACCCCACCAGCAGTGTATGAGAGTATCAGTTGTCCCACACTTTGGTGATCACTTAGTATGGTCAGTCTTTTTAACTTTACCTATTTTAATAGGTATATAGTGATATCTGGGAGAAGGCAATGGCACCCCACTCCAGTACTCTTGCCTGGAAAATCCCATGGACAGAGGAGCCTGGTAGGCTACAGTCCATGGGTTCGCTAAGAGTCGGACATGACTGAGCGACTTTACTTTCACTTTTCCCTTTCATGCACTGGAGAAGGAAATGGCAACCCACTCCAGTATTCTTGCCTGGAGAATCCTAGGGATGGCGGAGCCTGGTGGGCTGCCGTCTATGGGGTCGCACAGAGTCGGACACGACTGAAGCGACTTAGCAGCAGCAGCAGCAGCATAGTGATATCTCATGATGGTTTTAATTTGAATATGTCAGGAAGATCCGCTGGAGATGGGATAGGAGGAGGAATACCCACTCCAGTATTCATTCACTCCAGTATTCTTGGGCTTCTCTTGTGGCTCAGCTGGTAAAGAATCCACCTGCAATGTGAGAGACCTGGGTTTAATCCCTGGGTTGGGAAGAACCCTTGGAGAAGGGGAAGGCTACCCACAATGCTGGAATAACTGGGTAGCCATAGGCTGCCCTCCAATTTTCTTTTTTTTTTCCAAGTTTGTTACCTTTCTAGAAACTTTGTGTTTCCATATAAATTTTAGAATCAGGTTGTCAATCTCTCCCAAAGACCCTGCTGGAATTCCATTTGGAATTGCATTGAATCTATAGATCAGTTTAGGGAAGAGCTGACATCTTAACAGTATCAACTCTTTCAAGCTATTAACTTGGTATATCTTTCCATTGGGCTTCGCTGGTGGCTCAGTGGTAAATAATCTGCCTGCTGATGCTGGAGACGCATGTTGGATCCCTGGGTCGGGAAGATCCCCTGGAGTAGGAAATGGCAGCCCACCCCAGTATTCTTGCTTTGGAAATCCCATGGACAGAAGAGCCTGGCAGGCTGCATTCCATGGGGTCACAAGAGTTAGTCATGACTTAGCGACTAAACAACAGCAGTCTTTCCATTAACTGATGCCCCTCTTAATGTCTCTCAGCCCAGTTTTGTACTTTTCAGTGTTGAGGTCTTTTGTCAAATTTATCTGTAAGTTCTTCATACTTTTAATTGCTGTTGTAAATGGAATTGGTTTTAAAATTTTCAATTTCTGAATGTTTGTTGCTTGCATATAGAAATATAGAATTTTACATTGAACTTATGTCTTGCAGCGTTGTTAAACTCACTTATTTTGTAGATTTTGTAAGATTTGCCATATAGACTGTTCTGTTATTTATGAATAAAGACAGCTTTACTTCTCGTTTTTCAATCTAGATGGATTGTTCTTCCTTCCTCCCTCCCTCTTTTTCTTTCTTCCTTTTCTTTCTCTTGCCTTATTGTATTAGGTGGAATCTCCTGACAAAAATTAGTAGAAGTGGTAAGCACACATCTTTGTTTTTGTACCTGTTCCTAGGGGGAAATCATTCAGCTTTTCACCACCAAGTATGATGTTAGCTGTGGGTATTACTAGGCTGAGGAAGTTCTCTTCTAGCTTGCTGAGAGGTTTCATCAGGAATGGATTTTCAATTTTGTCAATTTTTTTTTCTACTTCTGTTGAAATGATCATAAGGTTTTTCCTTTTTGGCCTCTTAAAATGGCAGATTACATTGATTTTTGAATGTTAATCTGCCTTCCCCACTTTAATTTCTAGTCTTTGTTTGCTATCTTCATTCCTGGTGTAGGCATGCAGAATTTTCCTTATCTGATTTGTTCTATTGTCCTCCCTTGAACCAGCTGTCTGTTCCTGCCCTTGGCATCAATACGACTTGCTGGTGGCCCATTGCATGGAGGCAGACATGGGCTAACCGCACAGAATTAGAAGGTTAGGTTAGTATTGAAACTGTGGCCAGGTGTGTAACGGGCACCCTGGCTTCCTCATTGGGAAAGTGGCATAACACCTACTCTGGAGGTCTATGGTCTTAGGAGAGAACCTAAGTGGTAGGAGGCAGAGGCCCACCCACCCACCCAGGGTGCTAGCTGGTGCTGTCCAGTGGTTGCTGCCTGCCCGCTTCTCTTCAGTAACTTAAGAGCTTGCTCCTTCCTGGGAACACTGACCTGCTCAGTGCTCCTTCTGTAGATCCTTCAGAATGCCCTTGTTTTCCCCAGACTGGCCTCTGCCCAGGGTAGGAGCAGTGTGGACAACTTTCTCTGAACTGTGAAGCATAGCACGTGCTGGATATCTCAGAGGTAGCCTGGGCTCCTGGTCCAAGTTCTCAGACCTTGTTCTATGGGACCCTCAGACGGTCTTTGCCCCCATATGGGGGGCAAGGGGCTGGCTTGCCAATACCTCTCCAGCCTCTTCAACCCCAGTAGCTCTGGCATCTGTTTCTAGGATGGGAAGGCTTCTCAGACCAATTTTTCCTAAAGGTATAGCATATACCCAGAAAAGTGCGTAAGTTCTAAGTTTATATCTCAGTGTATGTTTGTGAAGTGAACATACCCCAGTCACCCCCACCCAGGTCATGGAATAGAGCTTCTCCCCAGAAGCCATTCTTCTTCCCTCTCCTAACCTCCCCCCACCCCCGACTCCCCTGACTTCTGTCACCATGGTCAAATTTTGCCAGCTTTTGAGCTTCTAGTCCAATACAGACATATTCTTTTGTATCTCGACTTGTTTTGAGGTTTTATCTTTGATGTTATGTATAGTAGTACTGTCTTCATTTGACATTGAACAGCTAGCTCATGACTTGGTCATCTGTTACGGTGTTGGTGGCCACGTGGATGGCTTTCAGACAGGACTGTTCTGAACACAGCTGCCCTGACCATTCTCGGCACGCGTGCGCTCGAGTTTCTGTTGGTCCCAACCCCAGAGTAGGATTTGCTGGGTCCTGGGGTATGAATGTTCATCCTGACATGATGTTTGATACCATGCACAGACTTCCCTTCCTGTTCCATGTGATGTCCTTGGTTTTCTCCAAGGTGGCTCCTGCAGGAATGCCTGCTGAGAAAGTCCCCACACCCACTGCTGGTTTTCTGGCTCCACACAAAGCCCAGGGCAGCAAGTAGGGGAAAGTGGTGGCCTTGAACCTGTTCCTTCTCAAGTGTAGTCCCATGCCGGCTCCGTGGTGATCCCCTTTCTTGAGTGCTTACTGTGAGCCAGTCAGGCTAGGTCCTGGGCGTTCGTGTGTGTCTCCTGTTCCCCTCCCAGGAGCCTGCAGGACACTTCTGTCATCCTCCCACTTCGTGGCTGAGGGAACGACTGAGTGGGCTGGGTGGGTGGGCTCGGAGCTCTCTGCTCACCTCCCATGTGCAGTGTTTGCTCGTGCTTTCTGCCCTGGGGTGTGTGGTGCAGCCCATTAGGCCACGTCCTGCCTGATGGCTGTTGTGTCACGTAGGACAGGCGCACCCAACCCTCAGTTACCTTTAGGGCCTCGTGAGGTTGCAGATCTCAGATTCCTGTTCTGTGGAAAGAGATGAGGGCTCCTCCATACCTAACCCTGTGACTTGCCAAGTGACTTATCCACTGTGGCACTGGCAGTTCCTGTTACTCTTCCCATCCACCCAGCTCAGAACAGACATTGGTGACCTGTGTGGAGTAGCCAGGAAAGGGAGGGCCAGCAGACCCTGGGTGTCTGTCACCTGTCTGTGACTCACCCTTGCTGCTTACCACAGGCAGCCTGGTCGTCAGCTGTGGATATGGTCACTTCTACCCATCAAGCCTTGGCAGCCTCAGGGTCTGGGGCTGGTTTGGGCTTGAGCCCCTCTGAGAAGGGGTATGGCCTTGGCTTTCTCCTCCATAGTCCTTCTGATGTCCTAAAGGAGCCTGCTGGGTGTTGCCACCTCGGTGCTCCTGGCTGCTCAGTTCAGCCTCAGTTGCGGTGCCTCACCTGTTGCTTCTGTCCTGGCTTTGGCCGTTTCTACCCACGCCTCAGCACTGGGCCGTAACCAGCCCTTCCTGTTACCTCCCTGGCCTGTGTTTGCTGCCTTGTTGAGGGAAATTCTAGGCTCTCCCCTGTTCTCAGGACCCCCATAGCCGCCCAGGTGAGCAGACTGGCAGACTCTTGGTACCACATTGGGCGCTGCGCTGCCTGGAAGGGGTCTCAGAAACCACAGAGTGGCCTGCTGGGCAGTGGGCGGGGCTGCCTTGGCCTGACCCCTGTGGGCACGGTCTCCCCAGAGGGTGGGCCGCATGCCATTCAGTATCTACAGATGATCTGTGAATTTCCCAACATTCAGCGGAGGCTTCCCAACTCCTGGAGGGAGAACCAGGCTCAGGTTGGTGGCTGGTCTTGCTTCAAGTCTTAGTTGGGCTGGCATTGAAAGCCAGGTCTGGCCCGGCTGCTTCTCTGCCCAGCCCAAGCACCAGGAGGTTTTCACTGGCAGCACGGCAGTGCCCTGCTGTCACCTCACTATTTCACTCAGCATTCTCTTGGAGGTTGGCCCCATCACTTCCTAAAAAGCTGGCTCGTTCTTGTTTTGGGTTGCCGGTGTTCTGGGTGTATGTGAGCCGAGCGCTGTGTGTGCCCCTCCCATGGGCATCGGACATGTCATCTTACACAGCTGGTATTCTTACTGGCTGTTTCCACGAGAGCACGGCTGAGAGGGAGGAACCCCACCCGGTGTGCTGTATGTTGTCACAGGCACTGACAGCCGGACCCTTCTGCGAGCAAGCATGCAGACGGAAAACACTCTGCTTGGCTTTCTGACTTTGAAACTGCAAAGTGTAGGAATGAACCAACTCCCAGATACGACACATTGAGAGCTCTTACACTCTCTGAAAGGGCCAAATTACAACAGGAATTGTGTGTTGACGTGATCCAGAGGTCAGGAGAGTTGAAGCTTGTGGTTTTGTTGGGAAGAGCTGCTGGAACAGACGAGAGAAGGGGACAGCTTGAGGGCCAGCACTGTGAAGAGAAGTGCTGGCCTCCCCCTCTGCCCCCCACTTTGTCTGCAAGCCTCTCTCACCTCCACAAGCCTCTCACAGAGGTCCCCTGGTTGGCCGCCGCTCATGGTAGCGGCCCTGGGCTTCCTCTCCCTGGGCTGCTCACTAGGTGCAGGCAGTGTTCTCTGCCGGCTGCCTGGGCCAAGTCCCAGCTGCAGTCGGCTGCTCTGGCCACGGGTGCTCTGCGGGCTGTGAGTGTACAGCAGTCAGGGCCACGCAGGCAGTGGCCCCCCTCCAGCTGTGGACGCTCCTGGGGAGCAGATGGGCCCCACTGATGAGGAAGTGCTTTTGTGCTTTTGCAAGCGGTAAGCTTGGTGACTGTGGCTGAGACACAGCCCCCGCCCCAGTGTCGTTCTTCCTCTCAGAAGCCGTGAATGAGAGTGACTTAGCTCCTGTGGGTGTGAGGTTCCCATGGGGTCCTGGCAGAGGAAGGTGCCTTTGAAAGCCAGGCAGAGCGCTGAGAGGGCATCTGCCTGAGGAAGGTTCCCCTGGCGCCTGCCTGGCTGTGGGACAGAGCAAGGCAGAGTGGAGCCAGGAGGCTGCACCATACGGAGCTGAGAGGTAGACTCAAGGCACATCGACTTCTTTGCCTTACTCGGGGAGGTGGGGTGGGACACACGCTGGTCACTGCCAGGGCTCATCTCTTGCACTGACTTGTGGTAGAGGCAGTTTGAGTCACAGAACAGCGCCCGTTTTGGGAACGAGTAGTTCATCAGAAGCAGGAAGACTTGCTGTGGCTGAGGAGTGAGGCTGGGACCAAATCACAGACACACACTCGCCTGGCAAAGCCCCTTTCACCTGCATGCACACCCTCAGCAGACACAACGGACACCTGCTGTGGGACTGGCAGGGTATGGTGACTCAGCCCAGGATGACCTTAGAATGCTCAGCATGTCGAAAAGCTCGAGGTTTGCTGGCTTCTGGGTGCCATCTGTGTCGTGTTTTGGTTTGGAAGGACAGCTTGCTTGCTGATGAACAGTTCCAAAGCCTTTTGAGCTAATTGGTTTTTGTAAATTCTAGTCTAGACTATTCTGCTTTAAAAAAAAACAAACAAAAAAAAAATGTGACTTCCACATGGTTGGTTTTAAAGTGAACTAGCTTTTACCACTGACCTGGTGGGCTTTAAGCCCACTGAAGGAGTTGGTGTGGGCTGTACTGCATAGATGCAGGACACAGTGTGGTCACGGGCTGGCTAGACAGGCGGGGTGAGTCCCACCTCGGTGTGTGCCATTTCCAGGGCCTAGCAGGGAGACTCCAGTGCCATTGTCATTTACCAAGTGGTCTGCAGCTCAGGGAAAGCATTGGGGATGGGCTGAAGGCCCTGCTGTTGTGAGTGGGTGTGGGGATCTCTCCAGCTCTAGAGCACCCTAGGAGGGAGACAGGCAGCCCAGAGACCATCCATTGGTGCTCTGGGCATGAAGCCAACCCTGTGTGGCTACAAGGAACTCGGTAACCTGTCCATTTTCCCACTGTGGCAGGTCAATGAGAGTATGTGGGTGGGTTGCTGTCACCAGCCTGGTGGTGTCTGGGAACCCCCCCAATAAAGCACCAGCTGGGCTGTGTGTGGTAGGCAGGCCCTGTGCCAGGCTAGTGTAAAGCCACTCTCCTCCATCTTCCAGCTGCGTGGTGAGCACTGGACCTCTGTTACCTTCCTGGACCCTCAGATTTCTTATCCATAAAGTGGAGTTTCAAGAAGGAGAAGCTAGACACTTTGGTGCCTGCAGAAACCTGACAAGGAGTGGTCCTGTGAGAGGCTGAAATGAGTTACTGCCCTAGCTTACTACTGCCTTTGGGTCTCACCAGTTCTTGAACTTGGGGAGTACAGGGTTTCCCCTTTGCCACCAGGGCTGCACATGTCTAGCTTCACTGCCAAGAGATTGGGGATTTCGAGTGGAGTGGGGACTGTTGATGCGTGGAGAAAAGGGAGCAGTGAGCGGGGATAGACGCCAAAGAAGTCTCAGTTCCTTGTTTCACATCAGGGCTGGAAACCCCCACAGGGCGGTAATTACTCAGGGCCTGAGGTTTACCTACCTCTGCCCTGAATTACTGCTAGAAGGAGGCTGATGAGTGGTGGATCTGCCCCCTTGGGCTGGCCCCACCTCTGCACATGGATCCAGATGCAGAGCAGTGACCCAGCCTCAGAACAGCTCTCAGACGGGTGCTGAGGGGGTAGGGACATCTTGCACTAGATGGTCTGAACTCTTACCCCAGCTGCTTCTGAGGGCTGCCGCCCTCCCTTGGTCCTGTCACTTGTGGGCATCCAGTGTCCCTTCCTCCTTCTCATTCACTATGAGTTGAGCAGCAAATTTTGTGGGTTAGACTGGCTGCAGTTGTGACCTAGCACTCGATGAGGGGCTCTCCAGAGAAAGGCCTTGCTGCTTCCCTCATGCTCTTGGTCCTCTCCTGGTGGGAGGTCCGCATAAGGACCCTGGGGTCTGGGTTGGTGGTGAGGAGGGTCCCCTCCTCGCTTCCCAGAATGTGCCCTGGGGCATCCCTGGGCTGTAACGGGAGACATGTTTGGGAAGGGTTCTTTCTCTCCCCTCCCTGAGCCCAGCTGGGTCCTCCCAGTTTAGGGGGCTGGTTCCCCTCCTTTCTGCCTGGGATGGATATTGTTTCACTTTCCTGTCTGACCGTGGATACCCAATTGTCCCTCGTGAGTCACGGGTCTAGAATCTGCAAGCCCTTGGCGCGATAGAGAAGGAGTCAGTTCCACCCATGGTCACCAAGTGACTGTATTCACCTGGGCCTCACCCAGGGCTGCCCGCCGACTTCCCACGGATTTCCGGCCCTGCCTCTGCTCCTCGGAGTGCTCCGCTGCTGCCTGGCCCACCTCGCCTGCTCCCTGCCTTTCCAGAGGAGCCCTCCCTGCTCCTGACACTTCCTCCTTGGTGCCTACCCAGAGGACATTTAGGCATCCACATGCACAGGGGCAGACATCATCACCTGCAAGGATATTTACTTGCAATAAAGAGGCCAATCAAATAATGAAAATATGTGGGCTGGGACAATGAACAATTTACAGGAGAAGTCAACATTAGTAGAAAGGGGAGGTGACACTTGTCTTCACTCATTATTAAGGAAATAAAGATTAATCTGTAGCTATTGAAGGAGTCCTAATGAGAAGATGAGACTGCAAGTGTTCAGACATCCCTCACATGTGAATTCTGCTCCTTTTGGGAAAGCTGTTTGGCAAGTGGTTTTGAGAGGTGGTTTTTTGTTTGTTTTGTTTTGGTTTCATTCCCTGGGAATGAATCCCAGGGGAGATATCCAAAGGCCATGCATGTGCCAGGCTCTTCCTGAGCAAGAGGCTGTGAATGACCCTTGGGCTCTCTGACCTGTAGAGCTGCCCCAAAGCCCCCTTTGGGGGAAGCATCTGGGAGTGGCTTAGAGGCTTCTTCCCTGTGCAACAATGGCATACTATCTCTGCTATGATTGTGAGTGAATGTATTTTTGGACAGATAGGTGCCAGAAAGGACCTAAAAACACGGTGGTCTGTTAGGGTAGTGGGAGCAGTTCAGCTCCCACTGTGGCTGAAGTTAGTGGAAGGCAGTTGTGTAGTCAGCCTGCTTTCCCCAGGTCTGTTCTTCCTGCTGGCATCCTGGCTCATGCCAAGGTCTTTGCTCTGGACCTCTCTCCCCTCTCTAGGGCTTTGATGCCATCTCACCATCTCCGGAGGTGTTGGGGCTTCTGCTGTCCACCCTCGGAGGCCCAGCTTAGATACTTCTCTCACCACAGGCACCCCTGGCCTGCCTTTTACCTGACACCTAGCTACCTCCCTGCCCCAGAGGTCCTGTACTGGGTTTTTTTACAGGCCTGGAGCCTGGCTAGAAGCCTCCCCTTGGCTATATCTGAGCCTTGGCGTCTCTGCTATGCATAGGGCCCTCTCGTTGAGGGTGGAGGCAAGGGCCACAGGCTGCTGGGCTATCACTATTTGCTGAATCTGAGGCTGGAGGCCCAACCTCGCACTGCATAGAGCCCAGGACTCCTGCCTCTTAGGTGTAGTGAGGGCAGAACTTGGTCTGCTTCCTGGTCCCAAGGGCCTGACTGCCTCCAGAATGCCCAGATAATGCTCCCTACACAGTGCTCAGTGCCCTTGCTAGCATGGCTGGAGCAGGGTGCGGCAGAGCGAGAGGGATGAGCCCTCAGGGAGGTCCTGAACTTGAGGAAGGCAGCAGACATAGTGCTTTCCACAGGGCCGAGAGCCTGAGCGCCGCCTCAAAGCCGAAAGCCTCTTTGGATACCCGCCTGAGTGTAGGAGCTGCTCGGCTGTGACAGTGGGGTCCACAGGCCTTACCCCAGCCCCACCCTGTGCAGCTTCCAGGAGGGTCTCTGGCTGTGCAAGGGTCTACAGTGCCAGCTCGCTCCAACCCCCAGGGTTGCTCAGGTGTTCTGCCTCCCCCCTCCTATCTGGCAGCAGGACAGTGTCTGCCCAAGGACAAGGACACTCTGTGCCACTGGGCTGGCTCTGTGGGCACTGCTGGTTCAGGAGTGTGTAGGGACCCAGGGCTCTAAATATAACAGGGTGAGGTCACTGGGGTGGAGAGAGGCCGTGTGGCAAGCCCAGGACCCTGTCAGGGCCAGAACCCCAGGGCTGGGGCCAGGGAGTGGGTGGCCTTGTTCCTGTGGGACCAGCCTCCTCAACTGCCCAGTTTGTCAGGATATTTTCTTAGACATCACTGCTTTGGGGCTCCAAAAAAATCTTTGTCTACCCCAAGGTTGCAAAGATAGTCTCCTGTTTATTCTAGAAGCCTTAGAGTTTTTGTTTTCACATTTAGATATGGGGTTCATTTTAATTTTTGAGTATGCTGTGATGCTTAGGGTAATTGGAATCAACAGTGTGTATCTCCTGTGACTTTTCATCCACCGTGGTTTGAAGTTCATCTTGTTGATGTACTGAAGCTGCAGTGTGCTCATTTCTAGAGCTCTTGAATTTCTTAGTCTGTTCCTTCAACTTTTGGACGACAATGGTGTCGTTACAACATACGACCACATGACCCACTCCTTTACATCACATTCGTAAAATGTGATGGTAATAATAGTTAGCACCTTCCCCTTGAGGTTGTGATAATTCAGTGGAGTAGTGCTGTATGGAAATAGATGTTGGTGGAATAGGGCCTGGCTCATAGCACATGTCATCCGAGGTATAGAATTGCTTGGTCACGAGACACACAAGTGCTTGAGTTGACCAGACACAGCCTAGCGCTCCCCAAAGTTGGCCGCACCCCAGAACTACTTGATGTTGTCAGATGCCATTTCCAGCAGTCTGGTGTGTAGTCATTGCCGCCACTTGTGGGTTCGGTCTGCCTCGCCTGATGACCAAGAGAGTTGAGCACTGCTGCATGATCTCTTGTCATGCCCAGTCCCTATTCGTGTCTCCTGGCCCATGTTCTCTGTAGGCTCGAATACAGATCCGTGGGGCCCTGTGGCATTGGTCTGCTCCCACTTTGTGACTTCTGCTCTCCCTGTGATGTCTTTAGATGAACTCTATAAAGATCTTGTTAATGCAACTAAATTGATTAGATTATTATGTACGGCTGTTTTAAATGTGGTGCATTTTATTCAATAAATCCTTCAACCTCCCATCAGATGGCAGATTTGAGTACATTTCCCACATCAAGAGTGAATCTTGTTTCATAAATGTGAATTTCAGTTGTGTGGCAGCCACTTGGGCAGATGGGTGTGTCCATAGACAGACTCATAGTCAACTGTTCCCCATGCACTAGAGGAGGCAGATGGGAGGATGCACACTCGGTGCCATGTTGGCCCCTGGGAGCAGGTAGGAGGCTGCAGGAGGTGGGGCTCTGGTGATGCTGGCTCCACTGGCTCTTGGGAAAGGGAGAGTTCTGGAATAGGCCGGCACAGGGAGAAGTGCCTGGGGTCTGACAGTGGCTCTTGTTTTACAGATCCGGAACATGGTGGCGGTGCAGGAAGTCATCTCCAGCCTGGAGAAATACCCCATTACCAAAGAGGCACTGGAGGTGAGCGTTCCAGGTCTGAGCACTTGGGCGGGCAGTAAGGGCGGGGCCTGGGCTGCCCCAACCCTGGGCTTTCTCGACTTCTTGGAGCCTCAGAGACTTTGCTCACTGGCTCAGCAAGGCCAGGGAGGAGTGAGGGGGGCATGCCCTCCTGGCCTGCACTGTGCCGGCCCACAGCACACGCTTCCCATGGGCACTGCAGGAAATATGAGAGGCTTTAGTTCAGAGCTGAGGCCCCTTTCTTTGCAGGAGGCCCTGCACACTGCAGTGCGCAGCAGAGGTTCCAGTGAGTGATGCTGGCTCAAGGTCCCGTGTGCTTTTGCCTTTGCCACAATGTACTCTCATCTAGAAATCTCCCTTGGCAAAGTGTCCTTGCGGTGGCCTTAAATGGTCCATGGCCTTCAGGAGTTGGGAACCTGGGAGATGATGCTTCTGAGAATGCCCTCTCTGTCCTGTGGACTGTAAGATCTGAGGGCTTGGGTTTGAGAATTTAAATGTCACAAATGACCCAAAATCTTCATAGGTTTTATGTCTGGGAGACCAGTGGTTTAGGGGGCCAGTGGGGTCATTTCAAAGATACGGAGCCCTTCCCCCAGCTCCATGGGAAGCTCCATTTCTGTCCCCGCTCCCTTTTCATGGGGTGTCCCTGTCCTTAAAGCGTGTCATTGTGTCTCTTTCTCTGGCTCTAGGAAACCCGCCTTGGGAAGCTCATCAACGACGTCCGCAAGAAGACAAAGAACGAGGAGCTCGCCAAGCGGGCCAAGAAGCTGCTGCGGAGCTGGCAGAAGCTCATCGAGCCTGTGCACCAGAATGAGGCTGCGCTGCGGGGGCTGGCGGGTGCCACTGGCTCGGCCAACGGCGGTGCCCATAACTGCCGGCCAGAGGCAGGAGCGGCCGGCCCGCCCAAGAGCGTCCATGACCTGAAGTACCGCAATGACATGCCAAGGCTGTGTGGGCAGCGGCTGGACAGATTGGGCAGCCGCAAGCGCCGGGGAGACCAGCGTGACCTCGGTCACCCTGGGCCACCTCCCAAGGTCTCCAAGGCAAGCCACGACTCCTTGGTACCCAACTCGTCCCCCCTCCCCACCAATGGGATCAGCGGGAGCCCTGAGAGCTTCCCTAGCTCCCTGGACAGCAGTGGGCACGTGGGTCCTGAGGGCAACCGCCTGGAGCACAGCGAGAATGACAAGCACAGTGGCAAGATCCCCGTCAATGCCGTGAGGCCGCACACCAGCTCCCCCAGCCTGGGCAAGCCCCCCGGGCCCTGCTTGCAGACGAAGGCTGTGGTTCTGCAGCAGTTGGACAGGGTGGAGGAGATTCCAGGGCCCCCCCACCCCAAGGGGCCACCTCGCTGCTCTCTCAGTTCCCGGAACTCACGGCACGAGGGCTCCTTTGCCCGGCAGCGGAGCCCGTACACGTACAAGGGCTCCCTGCCCAGCCCATCACCTCGGCCCCAGTCGCTGGATGCCACGCAGGTGCCGTCACCGCTTCCGTTGGCCCAGCCGTCCACGCCCCCCGTGCGGCGCCTCGAGCTGCTGTCCAGTGCAGAGAGCCCCGTGCGCTGGCTGGAGCAGCCTGAGGGCCACCAGCGGCTTGCAGGGTCGGGCTGCAAGGCGGGGCTGCCGCCGGCCGAGCCCCTCCTGCCCCGGGCAGGCTTCTCCCCAGACTCCTCCAAGGCGGACAGCGATGCTGCCTCCTCTGGTGGGTCGGACAGCAAAAAGAAGAAGAGGTACCGGCCTCGTGACTACACGGTTAACTTGGACGGGCAGGTGGCTGAGGCCGGTGTCAAGCCTGTCCGGTTAAAAGAGCGGAAGCTCACCTTTGACCCCATGACAAGACAGATCAAACCTCTGACCCAGAAAGAGCCAGTGCGGGCCGACAGCCCCGTGCACACGGAGCAGCCCAGGACAGAGCTGGACAAGCCTGAGGCCAAGGCCAGCCTCCAGAGCCCTTTTGAACAGACGAACTGGAAGGAACTGTCGCGCAACGAGATCATCCAGTCCTACCTGAGCCGGCAGAGCAGCCTGCTCTCGTCGTCGGGCGCACAGACCCCGGGCGCACACCACTTCATGTCTGAGTACCTGAAGCAGGAGGAGAGCACTCGGCGTGGGGCCCGGAAGCCGCACGTGCTGGTGCCTCATGGCCCGCCCACGGACTTCCCCGGGCTGAGCCGCGAGGTCACCCGGGACGATCTGGACAGAATCCAGGCCCACCAGTGGCCAGGGGTGAACGGGTGTCAGGACACACAGGGTAACTGGTATGACTGGACACAGTGCATATCGCTCGACCCGCACGGCGACGACGGGCGGTTGAACATTCTGCCTTATGTCTGCTTGGACTGACCGGCCCTTCGGGCTCTAAGTGCATTCCCACCTTGCAGTCAGCCATGGAGGATGGGCACCAGGGCCCACCGCCTCCAGTGGTTGGGAATCTGGGGGGTCTGGCCCGGGGCGGGAGGGAGGGGGCGAGAGTCTCTAGGTCTCTCTGCACTCGTCTCTCTAAATTCTCCTTTTGTGAAATGCTGCTACCAGTTTACTAACAAAATTGCAAAGGAAGGACCGCGTGGAAGGAAGGCCAGCAAAGTGAGTTCAGAACTCAATAGCAAACCAGCTATAAAAAGCGTTAGTCTCCCACCCCAGAAGAGGTGTGGACGCTTCCCAGCCCTGGTAAGCTGGGACCTCAGTTGCAGGCAGGCACAGAAAACCTGTGGGAGAGGTTACCTTTAACACAGCGACAGAAGCACGCAACTCATCTCTTTGCATTTTCTGTTTTTTAACATGGCCCTAAGTATTTGAGGCAACACTGCAGCCTCGGTTTGCACCCCACCTGGCCAGCTTTCCCATCACGGTGCCTCAGCTGTAGTGAGCTGCTGGCATCAGGCGGGCCAGCTGGCCAACCAGTTCGACCCGTGCTCCCTGGGCGTCTACACGTTTGTATCTGGTTTAAGTTACAGCCCAGTTTTTAAAGAAATGCTGCAGAAATTTGTTTTCTAAAGTTTATTTTGCCTCCTCTTCCATCTGACCACCAGACGAATAACTTGCCTTTTGTTCTTCCCTCTTCAGTTTCCCTTTCCCACACATATCTAGAAAAGTTCACCTTTCTAGAGTTCCCTTCCCCTCAAAACACAAAAGTAACCGCGGGTGCTACTGGTGTGTAAGCTGTACTGTTGGGTGAGACGAGACCTGTCTGTATGCTGGAAACACTCATAACCATTCCTTTAGATTCGTTTGCCTTATGGTTATTTGTCATAAACGCGATTTGCAAAAACAAGGAGCCTTAGTGAATGTACAGTACCTAGACTTCTGTGTTCTCAGGACGCAGAAGAGAGCAACTTTGCTATTTGGTCCAGTAAGTGGACACCTTGTGATATAAATGTGGAAATAATAAAAAAAAAAAAAACATTTGCACAAACCAGTCTGAGAATTGTTTTTTAATTTGGTCCTTTATAGCCACATTCATCCTTTCTGGATTCTGGATTAGCCAAGACCACCTGGACCCCGTGTCCAAGGTTCAGGCCCCATAGCTAGCCAGGCTGTGAGGAGGTGGGCAGGGCAAGGTCACGAAGTCCAGCCTATTAGCCTTCTGCATGGAGACTGACCTCCACCTTGCCTTCCATTCATTCAGGGCCACAATGCCTCTCCCACCTCCAGAGTCCCCTGCTAACTCTGGGTGAGAGACGGAGAGGCCACACCTGTCCATCCAGATCTCACTTTCCCTAGAAAGAGCTTTGCCCTCCCAAGCAGGCTCCACAACCCAGGTCTCAAGTGACCTTGTCTCACCCCCTGAAATATTTGTAGTTCTTCCTTGACAATAAAGTGATGATCTTTTAATTCTTCTCCCTCATCTCTGAAACCTTATTTTCACTCTGGAATAGGTCATCTTGACCATATTTACTTGATTTCACAGATGAGGAAGCAACTCCCCCCTTTAGAGGAGCAGCCCCACCAGGCAAATCAGGAGGTCCAGAAACATGCAATCAACACAGAGCCACAGTTTCAGAGCCTTGGGGAATTCTGACATTGCCCTGGTACTGGGCATACCCTCTCCTAGAAGTGGGTGAAGTAGCTTTGAGGGCAGTCTAAGGTTAAATTCTACCTGCCATCTACCACCTGTATGGACCTGGGCTAATCACTTTACTCCTATACACCAGTCCCCATTTGGGAGATATAAGTGATACCCCAAAGCTGTGAGGATTAAATTATATGATCCAAATTTAGCCCGGGGGGAAGGGGGGACGGCGAAAGCTTGTCATGAGGACCATTTGTGCTGTGGAATAACTAGTTTCCTCAGTCCACTGTGCCTGTTTTCGCACCTGTAATGTGGCCAGCTGACATGTGGGTATCCTGAGGATGACATCCGCCCGACAAAGGGTCAGAGGCACAGCTGGAAGCTATTAAGGTGCAGGTTGGCATCCCATGAGCATCTCCGTTTCTCAGACCTGGGCTTTGAGGGAGGTCACTGCTCCTTCACCCCCTGCAGGCACCACCTCTCCTGTGTCTGAGTATCCGGTAAGCCCTAGGGTACAGATACTGCCTGACTTTGAGAACACAAGGTTAAGCTGTGACTTCCCACCAACGTTTTGCAGATCAAGCTGGGTTGCCACTTTTTAATTTGTCACGTAAAGATACAGTAGAAGGAAAACTTTAACACTCCCTATCGCCCCCAAAGTTGGAAGTACATGATTTTTCAAACAAAGTCCTGCAGTGTAAGATCATCTTGCTGAAAACACCGCTTTGTATTCCTCCGTTGCGCTTTGGGCTGCTCTATCCCAACCGGTCCTTGAGCATCAGCAGTAGGGGCCAGAACCACGCCCCTCCCTCCTGCAGATCCCTAGAGACAGGTGCCCGAGAAGGTTGCCATTACTGCGACTCCCCAACTGGACAGAGGGCCCATGCCACGTCGCTTCCCTTCTCTGGGCTTCGGTCCATCAGTCGGTGAAATGAAGACAGTAATACCGCACAGCGCATTCCCAGAACGTGCTCCAGGGCGCTCTGGGCTGGCCCGTCTGTTGGAGTGCGGCCACGGGAGTTCGCTCCCGGTTTGAAAGAATTTAGCCCATAGAGAGGTTTTCACCATTCGGTTTCTCTCCCCGAAAGGTCTGGTATTTTACCTTTGTCTTCCGCCGCCGACCATCAGGAATCTGGCTGGAGGGCGCCAATGCAGCCCGGATATCGAGGTTTGACCTACGAACTCGATCGCCCGCTCACAGACACCGACATAGCGGGGTCCCACCGCTCCCTCCCGCCCCTCCTGCCTGTGCTCCGGGATCCAGTCTACGTTCCCTCAGTCCAGCCCACTGCTCTCAGGGCCCTTTTGGGCTCACGGTCCCCTTTCCTTCCGCTTCCGGGAGAGACCCCGCCCTCCCGGAAGCCCATCCAAAGGAGGGCGGGGCCTACGTTCGCTACGTGGTGGTGGGCGCGTCGGCCGGCGCGTGGCGGTGACGGAAGCGACGGTGGCTAATAGGCAGTCCCGTTGGCTGGAGCTCCCACCCCCGTCCGGCCCCGCCCCCGCCCGGCGTCGGCCGTCGGACGGGCGGGAAGGGGCGGCCGCTCGGGAAGGATGGCGGCGGCGGCGGCGGCGGCGGTGGGAGTGGGCGCGGGCGCCGCGGGCTCGGGAGCCGCCGGCGGCGGCGGGGGGGCGCGCGAGGGCGCGCGGGTGGCAGCGCTGTGCCTGCTGTGGTACGCGCTGAGCGCGGGCGGCAATGTGGTCAACAAGGTGATCCTGAGCGCCTTCCCATTCCCCGTGACCGTGTCTCTGTGCCACATCCTGGCGCTGTGCGCGGGACTCCCACCTCTGCTCCGCGCCTGGCGCGTGCCCCCGGCGCCGCCCGTCTCGGGCCCTGGGCCCGGTCCGCATCAATCGTCCGGCCCGCTGCTACCGCCGCGCTTCTACCCGCGCTACGTGCTGCCGCTCGCCTTCGGGAAGTACTTCGCATCAGTGTCCGCGCACGTCAGCATATGGAAGGTGCCCGTGTCCTACGCGCACACCGGTGGGTGCCGAGGCTGGCCTAGGGGGCGGCGGCTGGCGCACGCCGCCTGGGGCTTTGACGCTTGGGTCGGAGTGCGCCGGCTGGGGTGCGCTCGACGGCCTGGAATGTCGGGCTGAGAAGTCTGTTTCAGTCCAGAAGGCGCTGGAGGCCGCCAAAGCTTTTAGCAAGAGAGGGACACACGCAGGGGTCTCCGGGAGGGAAGGGACTGAGAAGAAAGCTGGGAAGTGAGCAGGGCGGATCAGAACTGTTGGGTTCGGGGAAGGCCCACAGATAGAGAAGAGCAGAAGTGGCTTGAGGGGCAGCCAAGCCTTCCTACCCCTCCCCCCCCCGCACTGGGGTTGGGACAGGTCCCAGAGTGGGTTCTGGGACTAGCGCAGCTCCCTGAATGCCCCTACCCTCTCTTTGCAGTCAAGGCCACCATGCCCATCTGGGTGGTCCTCCTGTCCCGGATCATCATGAAGGAGAAACAGAGCACCAAGGTAACCTAGGAGGGCTCTGGGCCGGTGGGGGCCCCAAAGGCTTCCCAGCTGTTGCTGAGCTGGTGACGTGATCCAGGTTCCTGGTCTGCAGGCTGCCTGGCTTCCTGTCAAATAGGGAAGTCATCTTCTAGACCTCTGGTGGCTCTTTTGCTGCTAACGTTCTGGAATCACCCGCGGGGCAGTAGCGTGTGGGGAGTGTGTTCCTGAGTTGTTTCTGATGTGTGGTCTCAGGATGCTGCCGCCCATCTCAGATCCAGCGGTCCTCCCTGTTTGGATTCCCAACCTGGGGTTGCTGGTAGGCAACTTGGATAACTTGGTCCCATCTTGACCAGACCACCCTCCTCCAGTGGAATGAGGGTTGGAACATCTGACTCCTTGCTGGAATGGACCTCTGACAGAGTTTACATCTTTGCAAGAGATAGTGGTCAGGCTCAGGATTTCTGGGGTCAGAAGTGAGATGCTAATCAGAGGAATCTGATTTTGGCAAACCCCAGCAAAGTCTTCGAAATAAAAACAGCCAGGAATTGTGAATGTCTGGAAATGGAAGTGAAAGCAGCCCGCAGAGCCCAGGGCTGCATGGGGAAGATGCTCTGGGCACAATCCAGGGTCTGTTTGAGATGCCAAGCCAGGGTATTTCCTGGCTTGGACTGAAAGAAGCTGTGGCTTCAGCCAGAGACAGCCTTGCCCTGTGTCCTTAAGTGGAAGTGGGATTCCTGTTGTCCCAGCTGGAATCCATTTCATGCTGGACAGAGTGCCTCTTTTCTATGTGGTTGGTTTCTGGCATCCTGTATTTTATGTAACTTAGAACGGCAGTGCCCTGGATCAGCTTATAGAAATGGGGCCACCCCTGGCTGGTGTTTTCTTTCGGTCAGTCTTGTCCCCTGCCATATCTGGTGTGCCCTGCAGCCCACCCCCAAGGTGATGTCAGATGTGACTGGTCTCCCCTGGTTGGAGTTGACCAGGAGGTGTGTGGCTTGCCTCTCTCAGTATCACACTGTGTTTATCAGGTTTCCTGGTGTAAGGGTCATTGTACCTGGCTTGGGCAGGGAACTACGAACCTTTCACAGGGAGGAGAGACAGGGGAATGGCTTAGGCAGGAGACTAATGATGATGATAGAGTAAGTGTGGCCCCACCCTTTCCAGATAAGGTCGGTGATCATTTCTGATCTTAGTGAAAGCAATGAGACTTCAAAAGGAAGAACCTGAGGGCCACAGCCGGTAGTGAGGGAGCAGGAATTCTGGAATTCAGAGCTCTTACTCTTAACCTGTGTATGTGGAGATGGGGGTGGGGAGCCTCACCACCCCTTCCCAGAATCTCTGAAGTGTTTTTTGTTTTTGTTTTTAATCTCTTTATTTGTTTTTGTGCCGAATGTGGGATCTTAGTTCCCTGAATGGAGATCAAACCCCAGCCCCCTGCATTGGGAGCAGAGTCTCAACCAGGGAAGTCCCCAAAGTGCTTTATGAGTATCCTCTGTAGGGGAAGGATGAGCCAGGAGTAAGGAAAGCCAGATGTTGGGAATGGACCCCATTTCTCTGGAAGTTGGGAGCCTATTTAGCCTTGAGAGCTCCGGGGACTTTCCAGGCCCGGAAATGCTTGAACCTTCTGGGAGACCCCGGTCACAGCACTCACTACTCGTTCTTGCAGCCAGCAGTTGTTGAGGGCCTGCTAAGTGCCGGGCAGCAGCATAGAGCAGTGAACAAAGAGCCTCCCTAAAGGAGTGCAGGGATGCAGACGGTGTAAAGGGTGCTTCTAGTGGGCGGAGAGCACTGTGCCCAGAACACACAGCTGGGGAACCTGACCGTGTCTAGGGAGCATTGGGTCAGGGAAAGTTCTTGGCCTTTGTGAACTGACCCCTGAAGGGAAAGGAGGTCTCCAGCTGGAGAAGGTGTAGGGGGAGTGTCCTCCCAGGGAAAACTGTATGTTGGAAGAGTGCAAAATAAGAGGGACCCAGGAAGCCCATCAGAGGCTTAAAGTTTCAGATTTTGGTGTGTTTGTGGCGGCAGCTGGGTAGATCCTATTAGGACCAGCCCCGGTTTGTGGCTCTTAATGGGGGTGTTGGCATGGCGGGGGGGGGGGGTGCCCACAGTGACACAGCCCTGCCCTCAGGTACTCTGAGAACCATCTGCCTGTTCCCCACTCCCCAGAGTATTACTGTCACAGCTAACACTGGCATCCAACGTGGTAGGTGGTGTCCCTTTGGGGAGGGAAGAGAGAGCAGTCCAGGCTTTCCTCTGGGCATCTGTGTTGGGTGGTCCAGCCCAACCCTGGCCTGTCAGCCACTCCTGCCATCCTCTCACAGGTGTACCTGTCACTCATCCCCATCATCAGCGGCGTCCTGCTGGCCACCGTCACCGAGCTGTCCTTTGACATGTGGGGGCTTGTCAGCGCCCTTGCTGCCACACTGTGCTTCTCGCTGCAGAATATTTTCTCCAAAAAGGTATTGAGGTGCCATCCAGGATGCACCTGCTGTTTCTGGGGTGTGCGGGTGGCATCTAAAAAAGTAGCCAGGTAAAGATTTCTTCAGTGTTGGAACAAAAAACATCCTGTCACCCTTCTGCTGGTTTTCTATTGTTTTGTTTTTTAAATAGCTTTTTTATTATTATTATTACTGTTAGGAAGTTTACTTACATTCAGTGTGAAAAAATAGAGAAAAGCGCAGTGAAAAGAAATCAGAAAATTTATTGAGCACCTGTTGTGTGACAGACAGGTCCCGTAGTAGGTGCTGGGGACCAAGACTCAATAGAGACCTGCCCCCTGGCTCAGGGTATCCTCTTTCTTGAGGAAAGTCACAGTACTGTTCCCTAATGAGAACTACTGTTAACGCTAGGGGTTTTTTCCTGCATGGTTTTTAGAGTTGCAATATTATACATACTTTTTAAGTTTTGCTTTGTCCATTTATTATTTTAACATCGCATTTTCCCATATCATTAAAAATTATTGCTCCTAACTCATAATAATCACATTCTTTTTAGGTACCATAATTAACACAGTTGGTTTTCCTATTGCAGATGCAGATTATTTCCAACTATTCCCTACAAATAATACAATTTATGAACATCTTTGTGCAGAGTTTTTTGATGAGTTTATCATTCTTGGGTCAGAGGGTATGAGATATTTACAGCTCTTGATATACTTTGCTTGCTTGTTTTCTGGAACTATATGCCAGTTTAGACATTAACCAGTACCATTTCAGAGTGCCTGTTTCACTGTAGCTTTACCAGCAATTGAGTGTTGCTGTTTTGTTTTGTTTTTCTTTTCTTGGTCCTTTGCATATGAAACACTGTGCTTGTTTTAGTCATGGGCAGTGTGTCTTGTCATAGGTGCACTTGCAGGTTTGGCGGTCAAGGGCAGATAACGGGGATAATGTACAGTCACCATGTTTGGGGCCTGGGTAAGCGGAGCCCCTCTTGCCACTTATAGTTACAGCCAGCCTTTAAAGAGGTTTTCTCTCTTCAGGTATTAAGAGATTCAAGGATCCACCATCTCCGGCTGCTGAACATCTTGGGCTGCCATGCCGTCTTTTTTATGATCCCCACGTGGGTCCTGGTAGATCTCTCGGCTTTCCTGGTCAGCAGCGACCTGGTGAGTTGGCCTGTGCCAAGAACATGCCTTTTTCTTAGCTGGTTCCAAAGTAGGTGCTTTGTCAGGGAATTATGCCTCTGTGTTGACTGGGGCATCAGGCCTCTGACCACCAGCCCTTTTAGCTCTCGGCTCTTTGATGATTCACATTGCGTGCAGTCGAGGAAGTCAGCTTCTTATGCATTTCCTTCTCAATCGTGCTAGATCCCAGCAGCTGATAACTGCTGCATTTGTGCCAGTGCATTCAAGGAAGAAGAAATGCCAGCACGGGCCACTTTCTCACTCTGACAATCTGGTTCAGGTCTCACTTGGCCTTTTTGAAACTGTGCTTTCACTGCTCGAGTCCTTTCTTGGTGTCATCTCTGTCTGTACTTCCGTTGACTCCAGATGTACCCATAGCTCTCTTAGCTGAGCCCAGGAAAGAGCATCTTCCCACCCGCCACCTATAGGACCAGCCTCCAGAGAATGTACTGGAAACTAATGCAAGCAACAGTGATAAGGAGGTGGGCATGGTTCTAACAGGTCTGAGTTGGATGGAGTCAATGTAGCACTTAATGAGGTCTGACTGGATTCTTTTTTTAAAGATCAGTGTATCAACTTTTTTTTTTTTAATTTTTAAATGTATTTATTTTTTGCTTCGCTGGGTCTTCATTGCTGCTTGGGCTTTCTCTAGTTGGAGCGAGCGGGGACTGCTCTTCTTGCAGTGCCCAGGCTTCTCATTGCAGTGGCTTCTCTTGTTGCAGAGCACAAGTTCTAGGTGCGTGGGCTCAGTAGTTGCAGCTCACGGGCTTAGTTACTCCACAGCATATGGAATTTTCCTGGACCAGGGATCAAACCTGTGTTCCCTGCATTGGCAGGCAGATTCTTAACCACTGGACCACTAGGGAAGTCCCTGTCTGGATTCTTGACATTGGTCTTTAATCTTTACCACCAGCTATGGATGCAGTGGAGGTTATCTCTGGTTTCAGGGTGAGGAAACTGTGGCTCCATGTTCTCATTTCCCTTCCATGTTGATTAGCTGTAACGTTTCTGTGATGAACTTGCCATCATCAACCAAAACTAGTTTATTACCTGGAAGTACAGTGCACAAAAAGCAGTTTACTGCCTCTCTTGCCTTTTCAAGTATGAGTTTTCAGAGTGAAGAATTAGCACTTACTTCAGTGTTAACTAGTGAGTTAAGGTTTTGTTTTTTCAGGTGAAGGAGGGTTCTTTTAGTTTTTTGTATTACTGTGAACTCGCACTTGTCAGGTGTACACATGATTTTTTTAATATTCAGATTATCTTTGTGTGGGCTGATAGAGTCCTTCCTGTTGGCTCCCTGCCCTTCTGATAGCACGTATCAGCCTTTGGAAGCTTCTGGTCTGACAGGATGTCCTTCCTCATCTTGTGCACCTCCCATCCCACAGCTCCTTCGGGAACTCAGGTTGCTTTCAGCAGAGAGAGTGGTGTTCAGAGATACCTTCTGAGTGCCGTGTGTCCTCACTGCTGTTGGGCTGTCGTTTTTAAGCCTTTGTAGTGGAAAACTAAGACGCATTTGGTGGCATAGGGGAGAGTTTATCCCAATTCATTCTCATTCCAGTGTAACGTTGCAGGATTTATTATTGCTTTGACTTTTTTACTTGCATCTTTTTCTGGGACACTTGGTTTCTCACAACATTTCTTATTCACATATACTGAAGCTATTCATACATGATTGAACTGCACACACGTATTGTTGCTTCAGAGTGAGTCCCTATGAGACAGCTGCAGGTAGCCAGTTTAGGTTTCTTTGCAGCTCTCTTTGTCCTTAGAGCAGACTTTATTACAGATGGACAACTGGAATATTGTGTTCTAAGGGTACTTGAAATAGTTGTTTTCACAATGTGCCTCTGTCACCGACTTCATGTACATTTGGGTTCCTTTACTTCTGTTTGTTTTCAATTTTAGGCAATCCCACCCCCACCCCACATAGAGTATGACAAATCTTTGTGTTTCCAAATGATATGGCAGGGTTTATTCAAAGAAGTCTGGCTTCACTTTCTGTTGCCTCCTCCCCCCAACCCCTGTAAGTAGCCATTTTTATGATCTCGGTTTACCCTCTCAGGGTTTTTTTTTCTTCATAAACATAAGCAAATTTCTATATATAGTCAGCCCTCAATATCCACAGATTTTGAGTCCCCATATTTAACCAAGGATCAAAACTTCAATCCAGGGTTGGTTAAATCTGCAAATGTGAAAGCTGTAGATACAGAGGGCTGAGTATAAACTGTACTATACCATTTTATTTAACTAAAACTTTAAATTAATTAGCTAATTTATTTATTTGGCTGCACCAGGTCTTAGCAGCACTTGGGATTTTTTTATGATTAGCTGTGGTACATGGTATCTAGTTTCCTAACCAGGGATCGAACCTGGGCCCCCTGCATAGGGAGTGCAGTCTCAGCCACTGGACCACCAGGGAAGTCCTTGCACTACACCATCTTATTATATGAGCGACTTGAGCATCCTCAGATCTGGGGACTTCTGGAACCAATCCCCCACAGGTACTGAGGGCCAAGTATGTTCATTCCTCCCTCCTCATACAAATAGTGACTTTTTAGATATTTTAGATATTTAGAAAAGGTTTTCACTCAGTAACACGTCCTGGGGATCATTCCATATTAACCTGTTAGGCCTTTCTTTTTCCTTTTATTGGCTGCTTTGTATTGTCTGTAGGTTTGGCGTCAGTGCTGTTACACTGTTCTAACTCACTGGTGTCGCTGTGTATACACACCCACAAACAGGTATATGTAGCTTTTGCTCTGCTCTCTCATTGCTCTCTTTGCTTTGCTTTCTCTTGTATTTAGGACATTTTTTGGTTTTCTTTTAGTAATAAACTTACTTGTATTGCCATTGGTACCCTCTTTTTCTCATCGAGGTCATTTTTTTGTGGTTTTTTAAATTTCTGATTGGGCTGGGTCTTCGTCGCTAGATGCTGGCATTCTCTGGTTAAGGCGACCAGGGACTACTCTCTGCTTGTGGTATGCAGGCTTCTCATTGCAGTGGCTCCTCTTGCTGTGGGGCATGGCTCTAGGGTATGCAGGCTTTAGTTGTTGCCAACTCACGGGCCCTGGCATGCACACTCTGTAGTTGTGGCATATGGACTTAGTTGCCCCACAGCACGTGGGATCTTCCTGAACCAGGGACTGAATCTGTGTCCCTTGCATTGGCAGGTGGATTCTTAACCACTGGACCATCAGGAAAGCCCTGAAGCCATATATTTTTTACCTTGATGGGACCCTTGTATGCTTTAACAGCAGCCTTAGCAGCACACGGTATTCCACAGTGCTGCCTCCTGAAAGTGGGGTTCCTAGTGGGGCTCCCGCACCCTCCCCTGTGTCTTCCCACAGCAGCCAGGTAAGTTAGGTTTGTCCTGGTGCTGTGCTCCATAGTGGAAGGGAGAAAGCTCAGGTTGGAGACCATCATCTGGGGCCTGCTATTCACCCTGTTTCCAGGAGTCAAAGGCTACAGCAGGCAGTTCCCAGACATATCCAGACCTGCTGCCAACAGCTCAACTGTAGCCAGGTATGGATTTCCAGACTCTGAAGCAGGTAGCCCAGTTTTAAAGCTTGGACAGGATGGGTGAAGCCAGTATTTGAAAACTGAAAAGTAAATGCGAACAGGCAGGCTGGTAGAGAAAACCAGATTACACAGTCCCACTGAGCCAGCTGTGGGTTTGCTTTCTTTTGCCTCCTGTGTCTTCAGCCTGGACTTAAAGCATCTGGAAACAGAAGTGGGCACTGGGGGAGGAAGAGAGTGAAAAGCCCTCTTTCCTGGCTTGCTGAGGGGGAAAGGAGATTTATGATGCTCTGAGAGCATAGGGGGAATCCTCTGTTTTCTGTTTCCTTTGTCCTCTCACATCCTAGGCCCCCAGCAGTCCCATTTGGAGGTGGCAGCAAGGTCCCATAGGCACCTAAGATGCTGAGGTGGACAACCTCCCTCTGCAGTAGCAGGATAGGATTAGCCCCTGTTGCATTTTTTCTTTTCTTCATCCTCCCACTGCTTGGCCCCAAATGGAGGTGCAGTTGTAGGAAGGAATCAGAGTGGGGTAATTAAGTCCAGCTTTCAACTGGATTGAAAGAGGGAGACCTCAGAAACCAGAAAATACCAAGGAGACATGGGAAGAAGGAACCTGGGGGAAATGATCTCATAAAACACCATAAAAGAGACTTCCCTGGTGTTCCAGTGGTTCAGACTCTGCACTTCCACTGCAGGGGACGTGGGTTCAATCCCTGGTTATGGAACTAAATCCTGCGTGTCGTGCAGTGTGACCAAAAAAACAAAGGCAGAGCCAAAATGGAAAAGCAAGCAGAAATCTGAAATTCAGTTAAAGTTGGAAAGACAAAATTACCATTTTAAAAATAAAACAACAAAATCCTGAGCTGCACATGTGAGGATCTTATCCTAACAGCATACAAAGACAGAGTAGTCTGCTACCCAGGACCAAGACTGATCACTGGGTAGAGCACACCTGGGACAGAGCTATGTCCCACTGAAAAGGCTTTGAAAACAGAACTGGTGTTGGAACCACAACTCACTGGAGGCTGGTCAAGCTTGTAGCCTGAACCTAGCTGCTGCTGCTGCTGCTAAGTCACTTCAGTCATGTCTGACTCTGTGCGACCCCGTGGACTGCAGCCTACCAGGCTCCTCTGTCCATGAGATTTTCCAGGCAAGAATACTGGAGTGAGTTGCCATTGCCTTCTCCGGAACCTAGCTGAGTCTGCTAAAATCAAATATCAACATTCTCCATGGGACCTACAGTCTTATAATATTCTAAATGTCCAGGATATAATCCAGAATTACTGGGCATACAAAGAAACAGAAAAATTTCAGGTCTTATGAGAAAAGACAATCAACAGATGCCAGCACTGGGATGACCCAGATGTTGAAATTATCAGACAAAGCCGTTAAAGCAATTATTTATAATCATGCTCCAAGAATGTTCTTGACACAAATGGGAAGAATAGAAGATAGAACCAAGTGGAAATTTCAGGATGGAAGAAACAACTTAAACTCACTGGATGGTATTGGATGAACTCAGTAGCAGAATGGAGATGACAGAGGGAAGTCCATAACTTGAAGATATGTCACCAGAAGGTATCTAGTTTGAACCACAGAAAGAAAAAGATTCAAAGACAAAAAAAGCTTGAAAACAGAAAAAGGATGCATTATTTATAGCAGAGCAGCAAAGTGATAACTGTGGGTTTCTCATCAGAAACCATGAAGTAGAATAACATTCGTAAAGTACCAAAACTAAAGAACTGTTAACACGTAATTCTATATCCAGCAAATATAGAATTTCCAAAATCACTGGATCTATAGAAGATCAGGAATAAAGAATTGAACACCACTATCAACCAACTGGAAATCTCATTTACATTTATAGAATATGTTACCCAGCAGCATCAGAATAGACATCTTTTCAAGTGTACATGTGGAAATTCACCAAAATAGATCACGTTGTATGTCGTAAAAAAAAACTAAAAGGATTGGAATTATACAAAGTATATGCTCTGATCATAATAAAATTAAAATAAATAACAAAGAGGTAACAGGAAAATCTCCAAACACCTGGAAACTAAACAGCACATTTCTAAATAATCCATGGACCAAAGAGGAAGTCTCAAGGGAAAAGAAAAAAAATTTTAACTGAAGCAAGACTGACCCTTCCAAAAAGAGAGGGATAGGACAGTACAAATAATCAGGAATGAAAAAGGGAACAGTACTGCAGAACTCACAGAACTTAAAACCATAAAAATACTACTGACAACTCTACACACATAAAATCAACGACAGCTGAAATAGACCAGTTCCTCATAAACCACACACTATCAAAATATACCCACCCCAGATGAAAAAGATAACCTGAAACTTATAACTATTAAAAAAATTGAATTCATAGTTTAAAGCCTTCTAAAAAGAAGTCATCAAGCCCAGATGGTTTTACGGGTAATTTCTACCAAACATTTAAGGAAAAATAAACAACAGTTCTGCACAATCTCCTCTGGAAAACAGAAAAGGAAGAGAACACTTTTGGTTCATATTAACAAACCAGAAGAAGGACCAATATCCCTTGTGAGCATAGAGGCAAAAGTCCTTAATAAAATATTAGAATAAATCAAATGCAGGGATATGTTAAATAACATACTACACTATGAGAAAGTGAGATTTAAATCAAGAATGCAAGGCTAATTCAATACTTTGAAATCAATCAATGTAATCTACTGTAATAGCCTAATAAAAAACACGTAGTCATACCAACTCATGAAGAAAAGGCATTTGACAAAATCCAACATCCAGTCATGAGTTTTACAAAGTCAACACACTAGAAATAGAAGGAAACTACCTCAACTTGATCAAAGGCATATATATCTAACATAATAATGAGAAATTGAAAGTTTTTCCCCCTAAATTCAGGAATAAGGTAAAGATGTTCACTTTCAACAGGCCTATTCCACATGATACTTAACATCGTAGCCAGAGCAATAAAACAAGATAAAGAAATAGATTTGAAAGTATGAAATAAAATTCTTTCTACTCAACAAAATCTTATACTTCTTATATTCAACTATAAATCATTATTTAAATTTTAACTTTAATTTTTCTGCTGGGCAAAAGCGTTAATGAAAAAAGTTGAGAAACTATCTCCCTGTGTGTATATATTTGGAGATAGATAGATACCTATATATATTAAATTTGTTTAATATAGAAAAGCTGATTGGAAATTTTACATTGGCAAGAGAACGGAAATAGCTAAGTAAGTTTGAGAAAGAAGAACAAAGTTGGAGGAATCACATTACATAATTTTAAGACTTAGTATAAAGGTATAGATATTGGTGGAGAAAGACATCCATTAGTGAGCAGATAAAGACAGCCTGAAATTATACTCACAGATATGGGTGATTGATTTTTTACAAAGGTTCAAAGGCAGTTCTGTGGAGAAAGGATAGTTTCTTTAACAAATGGTGTTGGAGCGAATGAACATCCATCCATATGCAAGATCTGAGCCTTGACTTCAGCCTCACACATTATACAAAATTTAACTCATAAGGTATTCTAGACCTAAATATAAGAGCAAAAATGGTAACCTTTAGAAGAAAACATAGAGGAAACATCTTCATGACTTGGAAATAGTTTGTAGACATTGCACCAAAAGCACAGTCCATTAAAAAAAAAAATTTTTGCTAAATGGGGGCTTCATCAAAGTTAAAGGCTTTTGCTTTCCAAAACACTACTAAAGAAAGACAGGCTACAGACTAGGAAAAAAAATACTTGCCAGTGAGATACTCACAGAGGACTTGTGTTCAGGATATATAACGAACTCTAAAAACTCAATAGTAGTTTAAAAATAGGCAAAGGACTTGAACTTCACCATTGAGATTGTACAGATGTGAAGTATGTTCAACATCATTAGTCATTGCTGCTGCTAAGTCGCTTCAGTCGTGTCCGACTCTGTGCGACCCCATAGATGGCAGCCCACCAGGCTCCGCCGTCCCTGGGATTCTCCAGGCAAGAATATGGGAGTGGGTTGCCATTTCCTTCTCCAGTGCATGAAAGGGAAAAGTGAAAGTGAAGTTGCTCAGTCGTGTCCGACTCTTAGCGACCCCATGGGCTGTAGCCTACCAGGGTCCTCTGTCCATGGGATTTTCCAGGCAAGAGTGCTGGAGTGGGGTGCCATTGCCTTCTCCATTAGTCATTAGAGAAAAGCAAATTAAAACCATGAGATGCCACTTTGTATCTAATAGAATGAAAGTGAAAGTGAAGTTGCTCAGTCGTGTCCGACTCTTAGCGACCCCATGGACTGCAGCCTATCAGGCTCCTCCATCCATGGGATTTTCCAGGCAAGAGTACTGGAGTGGGGTGCCATTGCCTTCTCCATCTAATAGAATAGCTCCAATGAAAAGTACTGACAATACCATGTTTGTCAAGGATGGGGCACAACTGGAATTTTCCTGTTGTTGGAGCAACTGCAAAATGGTGCAGCCACTCTGGAAAACATTTGGGAGTTTTTTCTGAAGTTAAACATACACTGACCATATGTCTGAGCAGTCTCACTCCTGGGTGTCTACTCTAGAGAAATGAAACTCAGGTTCACACAGAAGCCTGTACACAAACGTTTATAGCAACTCTGTTTATGATCACAGAGTATTGGAAACAACCCAAATGTCCTTCAAAAACCTGTCTGAGAAGGTTCCATGATGTATCTTTCTAGTTAGAGGATAGTCTCCAAAAGACAAACCTATCATGTAGAACACCTCAGTGGTTGCCTAGGTTGGGGGAGGGAGGGTGCACAAAGAAGCCCTGGAGAGTGTCATGGGGTGATGGAGCTGTTCTGAATTCTGATTGTGGTGTTGGCTACACAAATCAATATACGTGTGTTAAAACACATGGAACTATCCACCAGAAGGAAGAAACACTTAACTTTTTTGTATGTCAGTTCTTTTGAAAAGCTGGATTGGCTGGGTTGCTTTCCTGGAAGATATCTTTGCAAGCAGGCTGCCTTGTAAAAATAGCTTGTAAGTCCCTGTGGGTCACCTCAGGGAAGAATTCCTGGGAGAACAGGCCAGCTCGCCCTGAAGGCATTTCTGAGCAGGTCCCTACTTGGATCTCCCTCACTTTCAAGAGGACTACATGATCCTTCCCTATCAGAGGGTGCTGGAGATAGAATCAGGCTGCTGCCCGAGGATTGCTGCAACTCCCTTCCTGGCAAGGCCACTAGCCACCACTGTCCTGAGAGATCCAGCTGTGTCCTCCTGTGTGAGAGGCCAGAGCAGCCTGGGAATTGGTCTGAGATCAGCCCAGGCTCTTTGAGGAGTTTGTGGTCCTAATGTTTGCTAGTTGGTGTTCAGCCAGTCAGTTTTGTCCAACTCTTTGCGACCCTAGGGACTGCAGCACACCAGGCTCCCCTGTCCTTCACCATCTCCTGGAGTTTGCTTGAACTCATGTCCATTGAGTTGGTGATGCCATCCAACCATCTCATCCTCTGTTGCCCTCTTCTCCTTCTGCCTTCAGTCTTTCCCAGCATCAGAGTGTTTTCTGATGAATTGAGTGTTCACATCAGGTAGCCAAAGTATTGGAGCTTCAGCTTCATCAGTCCTTCTAATGAATATTCAGGATTGATTTTCTTTAGGATGGACTGGTTTGATCTCCTTGCTGTCCATGGGACTCTCAACGGTCTTCTCCGGCACCATAGTTTGAAAGCATCATTTCTTCAGTGCTCAGCTTTCTCTGTGGTCCAATTCTCACATCCATACATGACTACTGGAGAAACTATAGCTTTGACTATATGGACCTTTGTTAGCAAAGTGATGTCTCTGCTTTTTACTACGCTGTGTATGTTTGCCATAGCTTTTCTTCCAAGGAGCAAATGTCTTTTAACTTCAAGGCTCTGGTCACCATCTGCAGTGATTTTGGAGCCCAAGAAAATAAAGTCTGTTACTGTTTCCATTTTTCCCCCATCTATTTGCCATGAAATGATGGGACTGGGTGCCATGATCTTAGTTTTTACTTCTAGGCCCCCTTTATTACGGTGGCTTCATTCTGGCGAGGGTCGGATGGTAACATTTTGTTTTTTTAAATTTTCATTTCCTTTTTTAAAATTTTTATTTATTTTATTTTTGACTGTGCTGGATCTTTGTTGCTACGTGCAGACTTTCTCTAGTTGTGGCATGCCAAGCTTCTCGCCATGATGGGTGCTCTTGTTGCAGTGCACTGGCTCTAGAGCATGCAGGCTTCAGTTGCTCTGCAGCATGTGGAATCTTCCTGGACCAGAGATTGAACTCATGTCCCCTGCACTTGCATTCTTAACCACTGGACAACCAGGGAAGTCGGCAACTAAAGTTTTAATGATAACATCATTTTCTGTTCGTTTGGCTTGGGATTGTTTTAAAGCACTTTCAAAACTACGATTGCATTTGGTCCTCATAGCAGCAGTGTTGTACAGACTCATCAGGATCAATCTTCCCCATTGCAGAGATGAAGCCAGAGAGGTTGGGCAGCTTGCCTGGGGGCTCTCAGTGATGGGGCAGACCAGAGCCTCGGGCTCCCAGCCTTGTGGGGGGAGTCTTCACACACCAGGGGCTGCCACCCCAGGACCTCCCCATTTGATACAGTGCAAAATGTCTGCTATGGTTTGAATGTCTGTGTCCCCCTAAAATTCATATGTTGAAACCTAAACCTTACAACATGATGGTGTTTGGAGACGGGGCTTTATGGAGGTGATTAGGTCATGAGGGTGGGGCCCATCATGAAAGGGATTTGTGCCCTTCTAAGAGACCCCAGAGCTTCCCTGGTGGCTCAGCATCAAGAATCCACCCACCAGTGAAGGAGATGGGAGTTTGACCCCTGATCCAAGAAGATCATATGCCATGGAGCAACTAAGACCATGCATCACAACTATTGAGCCTGTACTCTAGAGCTCACAAGCCCTAGAGCCTGCGCTCCACAACAAGAGAAGCCACCACAAGGAGAAACCCACGTACTGCAACTAGAAAGTAGCCCTTTCTCCCTGCAAGTAGAGGAAAGCCCATGCAGCAGTGCAGACCTAGCACAGCCAATAAATATATAAATAAAATTATTTTTAAAAAGAGAGAAACCCCAGAGTTCCCTCCCCACGTCTGCCCTGTGAGGACCCAGTGAGACCCACTGAATCAGGAGGGCACTCACCAGATGTGGAATCTGCCAGTGCCTTTATCTTGAACTTCAGCCCACAGAACTGTGAGAAATCAACATCTGTTTTTTGTAACCCATCTAGCCTGTGGTACTTTTGTCATAGCAGCTCAGACAGTTGATGTCCAGTATGTAGACCCTGCTCTGCTAACCCAGAGCCCTGACCCTCCCTGCCCAGGGACAGGGGAAAGCTCTGGTTCGTGTCATACTCTGCACCCCTTAAGTACCTGATGTCCCCCTCGAACCTCCACTTCCTTGGCAGGAATGAGTGGTAATTATTATTATTGTGCCATGCAGAGAGTCATGAAGGACAGAGGTTGTACGTATAAAGCACCTGGTATCACACGATGACCTGCCTGGGTCTGTTCCACTACTGGGAGTGTGACCCCCGAGAAACCACTGTATGTCACCCCCACTAGGGCAGGTGTGCTGTTCTGACCGCAGTGCTGTTCTCGTTCCCCCATCTCTGCAGACCTATGTGTCCCAGTGGCCTTGGACGCTTCTGCTCCTGGCTGTCAGTGGCTTCTGTAACTTTGCCCAGAATGTCATCGCCTTCAGCATCCTCAACCTCATCAGCCCTCTGAGCTACTCGGTCGCCAATGCCACCAAGAGGATCATGGTCATCACAGTGTCCCTGATCATGCTGCGGAACCCAGTCACCAGCACCAATGTCCTGGGCATGATGACGGCCATCCTCGGAGTCTTTCTGTACAACAAGGTGAGTCTGGGCTGGGGGAGGCTGTCCCTTTGACACCCAAGGAGGCACCAAGCGTTGGTGGAAAGGATGGAGCCTCACCAGGAACCAAGAGGCAGGGGTTCCAGCCCCCAGCTTTGCCACTGCCTGGTTTACGGTCTTGGCTCCGCTTCCTCCATCCTGGGCTTCCATTTTCCCTCATAGATGCCCCAGGCTCATGCCTCACTCTATTTGGCTCTCAGTTCTACCAGGCTCTGTTGGGAATTTCACTCCTTCCTTGTGAAGGTTCTGTGTATCCCCCTGTGAAGTTGTGGGGTGGCTGACAGGGAGGGCTGCTCCATTAACCATTCACTGGGCGTGCCCCAGCTCCACTCGGGGTGACACTCGTGTCACCTTGAAGGCCTCTGGGCCATGAATCTCGAGCCCCGCTGTGTCCTCTGAGTGCGTCCCAGGCACTAAGGTGATGGCATCACTGCTCTCTTGACCTTGCAGACCAAGTATGATGCGAATCAGCAAGCCCGGAAGCACCTCCTCCCCATCACGACAGGGGACCTGAGCAGTAAGGAGCACCACCGGAGCCCCCTGGAGAAGCCCCACAACGGCACCCTCTTCCCCCCGCACAGTGACTACCAGTATGGCCGCAACAACATCTTGACAGATCACTTCCAGTATGGCCGGCCGAGCTACCCAAACTCATATACTTTGAACCGATACGACGTGTAGAGCCTAGCGAGCTGGGCAGGACGTTCTGCCAGTCCTCCCCTCCATCCCCGCCCCCAGCAGCATCAGAAACTCCTGACAACCAGTGAATGTACAGCCCAGCCAAGGGGGCATGGTGCGGAACCAGCAGAAGACCCTGGGGTTCCTGGCCCCCACCCCTGCCCAGGGGCAGCAGGAAGCAGACCCTGCCGTGGGGACCACCACCCCTGAGCTCTGGTGTTTCACGCCCTTTCTTCCTGGAGCCTTGTCTCCTGAGGGCGGCATCACTCTGGAAACCTTGGCTAGGTTTTTACCTTTCCGTGTACTTATTTCCCCATCTGTTCTTCAGAGTTCTTTTTCTGCTTTCCAGCCAGGACCCTCTCTGGAAAGGACACAGACCTCAGACCGGGCGAGATGCGCTTTGCAGGGAGGGTGGCAAGGAAGGGACCCTAGGGTGGTGCTTTGTGACTGGCCACTTTCTCAGGCAGGTGCAGGACTGAAGCAGGTGTGGAGCAGAGGAGTGCAAGGGTTATGAAAACGTCTCCAGCCACAAAGGTGGACTCAGCTTTGGGTCATCCCCATGATGGTTTGCAATTCTGGCCAACATTCCTCAGTGCAGAGCAATTGCAATTGGCGGTGAATCCTTAGAGCCTAATTCTCTGACCTGCACATCAGAATTGGTGTGCCGACCGAAAGGGAAGGGTGGCTGCTGACTCCCGACTCTCTCTTCCTTTGCTGGAGTGGAATGACTCTCCTCTTGGAGCAGCGAGAAGGATCATTCAAAATCATGTTCAGCATTTCAAGCTCAACTAAAATACTTTGTTTTCTCATAAGCCTTCAACACTGTGTTTAACAGGATATCTGGTGAGGAGATGTTGGTTTTCTGAGGATCTTACACTTTTCTAGGGCCTATTTTGTAGTTGTCTGTGTTTTTCGCCTTGGTCCCCCACCCCTCACTCCCCTCTTAGGGGATGCATGCAGATTGGCTTATGGTTGAAAATCCCTTTGGTTTTTAAACGTTTAAAAACAAGAAAGGTTGCTGGCGATGCCTGTCTTGGCACATGTCTGCATTTAGTAGGAAGAAATGAAGTGTTCTGAAGCGCTTTTCTAGTGACCACAACCTCTGAAAGTGAGATGAATCAAGAATGTCATCTCCATACTTTTGTGTCACAGGGCTTGGCGCTCTGATTCTGTTAGCTGCTCTAGCAGTGTTTCTGTCAGGATCTGAATCACGTCCCAGGGAAGGGGCAAGCACCAGGCCAGGATTTCGTTTGCCAAATCAGTCTTTGGTCAGGAAGTTTGGCTTTTAGCAGAATCACATCGCCAGGAAGATTATGTGAGCTCTGAGAGTAACCTGTGTGCTGAGGTCCAGGTCGGGACACCTGGCATCACAAGATTGTGGCCTCAGAGGGGACCCCTCCCTTGACTGCTGGCTGCCTTCTTCCTTCTGCCCTGCGCCTAGCCTCTTGAACAGGCACTTGGCTTGATCAGCAGATGGGACCTCGGGTCACCTTTTACCTTCTGGCATGTGAGATGGTTCTCTGCTCCAAGAGGGAAGTGCCAACTGTAACTTATGCTGGACTGGGGTTTGTTTTCGGTAATTGGAACTTTGTACTTAGAGGTTACATTTTGTCGCTCATGGATGGGCAGCTCCTGGAGAGGTCATGAGGTCGCCTTCTGGCTCGAGTTTAGTACCATTGGCCTCAGGAGAACCCGTTTGACATTGGCTTGCTTTTTACTTACTTTGGCCCCAAGTTCTGGGACTATGCTGTGCGAAACAGGAAGGGGCCGCCCTCAAGGATATTTTTTGTGAAAGGAACTTGCTGAGTGCCTTCATCAGAGGCAGTAAGTAGTTGGACCTGCAGTTGGTTCCCAATAAATGGGGATAATTTTGCATGGCAAAGAGATTACAGTAATTGTCTTCATGATAGGAACTGATTCCTTGAACATAAAATTGAACTCCAAAATGAATTATGCTTCTCTGCAGGCTTAATGAAATTTCTGAGGTTGCTGAAATTTGTGTATTTGTTTTTCCAAAGCAAAATCTGCTGGTGAGGGGAAATACCTGACTGGTTTCATTACGGTTTATAAATGAATAAATGGATATTTAATTCTGTACATAAATCTACAGTGAGTACATACACTGGAATGAGACAATCATTCGGTCAGATCAGAAGACAAAGACATACTTTTGAGACTTGAAAGCTCAGAGCGGATGTTGACCTCCTGAAGATCGGTTTTCCAGCCACTTGCTGCCCTGGCTCAGCCCCCACTACTCCTACTCTCACATCCACATTTGCAGTTGGGTTCTTTCGCCCTCCTCCCTGCTGGGGTTTGTAACAGCAAATTTAGTTCACCCATCCGTGCTGTGGTCTGCAAAACTAACTCGAACCCAACCCCTTCATTTTACAGAAGGGGAAACTGAGGCTCAGAGGGCATTTTTAAATAGTGTTTGTAAACTATCTTGAGACTCAGTGTGGAATTTTTAAGCACCTTATTTTAAGTCATTCATTATTTGGGAAAATCAAACCCCTGTTACAAAGGAGAGAAGCCAAACAGGTTCAAATGAAGAAGCACCTGGAGTTTCTGAATTTTGCTGTGTATTTAGCACTCATCGTACAGCAGGTCCTGTGTTATCGCTGGGACATAACCAGACCTGGGTCCCTTAAGGTCTAACAGCCTTAAGGCAGAGAACATTAAATTATTGAAGAATCTGAAAATCGTGAACTCTTTATGTCACTGTGTTTTCAGGACTTTTCATGCTATAGATTGTTCTGCAGGAATGATACTGTGTATATTCTTGGATGGCATTTACCAAAAATAAATGATGGTCTCCAGGGAATTAAGATTGGTCCCAGTTTGTCGGTGAAGGGCCCCTTCTGAGTCTGTCTGTCACCAGTGTGTCCAGCCACAGAATTTGTAAGAGGAAGAAAGAACACACCCACTTGGTTCCCACATCTAGGTATACTGCAACCTTTTTATTTTTTCTGAGCCCAAATTTAGATGTGTGATTTATGGATTTGTGAGACAGTAAGATAAAACTAGAAATCACAGTTAATGACGTGCCTTTATTGAACAGAATAACATGCAAAATTCAAGACTGTTGAAACAGCTGTGCTTATGCAGCATCTGTGTGAAGGAACAGTAGATAATACTGAATACCTGATACAGGTGGGCTTTTCATATACAATTTGCCTTGCTACAGAAGAAAATGGGGCCCAGAGGGGTTAAGTAATTGGTCCAGGATCACACAGCTACTGCAGTCTGCTTCCAATCCCATTTCCCCTCACATCACTCAGAAACCACTGCCAACAGAGAATTTCCTTTCATCACAATGGATAGGTAAGTTTCTTCTAAAACAATTGCCTACATCCTTCTGTTCAGTGATTTACTGAGTGCTTAGGTGGTGCCAAAAACAGGAAACAGATACATAAGCCTCCTGCCCTCTGAGCACTCAGCTCAATTTCTAGATGTGTGACTAAGGAGCACACAGGTGCTCTGTTAGAGGTGGGGGAGAAAATGCTGAAGTGCAGGGTTATTTGAGGGGCACATGGGAATGTGCTAACATGCATTATCAATTCATAGACTATTTTATTCACACATTTTTTAATACATACATCTCATTTAACTATCAGAACCCAAGAGGCAGATATTAGCCCCATTTTACAGAGGGAAATGGCAACAGAGAAAGTCAGGCTTGGCCCACTGAACAGGGCTGGAACCCGAGTGTCAGACTCCAAGCCCAGGGCCCTTTGCCCTGCAAAACAGCCTCAGGAAAGGCAGCGGTTTTTGTTTTTTGTCACCTTTGGCTCACACACTTAAAGATATATTCTTTCATTTCACTCACCTGGGCCCCCCTGTGACAGTAAGACCCTGGAGGAGCCGTGATGTCCAGGTGACCCAAGCAGCTTTGCAGCTGTCTGCTGCAGTTCCACAAGTGGTGTCACTGTCTTGTGAGTCAGGCAGCCAGCCAGGTTCAGGGATGGCCTCCTTGCCTGGACACCAGAGCTGGAACCCCCCTTCGGAGATGTCCTCTCCCAGACATTGGAATCCTCCTTTGTCACCCCAGGGCAGCTCCTTTGTGACCAGAGGTTGGTTTGGTGACAGGCAGTCAGGCCCAAGGAATGCTCATTGTCTAGGACACGAAAGGATCTCAGTTCCCACAAGACATTCCTCCTGCCGTGGCTTCAGCTTGTTGACCACATAGCGTTCACTTATTGCACAAGATGAGGCTATAGCCACACAAAGCTTTGGCTTTATTGAAACCATAGATCCAGATGGGCCTAGATTTCCTCAGTCAGCCACTACTTTTTTTAATACAACTTTTATAGTCTATATAATTTTTTAAGTTTGGAAAAAAATATTAAAGCCAAAAGATTACCTATACTATACAGAGGTCAAAAAGAAGGGGACAGAGAAAACAACTTGTTTTATATAGATATAAAGGTGCTTGTGAACAGTTTATCTCTGGAAAGGTACACAGAAGCTAGACATAGCAGTTGCCTCTAAGAAGGATATACATACTTTCCTCAAAACTGGTATATTGCCCATAATATTTTCTAAGCTGCGTTTTAGTAACATTTCCCTGTGTTACTAAATATTCTCCCTTGATTCTGTGTCTGCTGTATATGGTATTAGAGGATGTGCTACAATTAACCAACCCCTATGGCTGCACCTTAAGTACTATTTTAGTGGGATAAGTTTGCACACGCTTCTGATCTAGGATAAATTCCTCCCAGCACATTTGCAGGACCAAAATGGGCATGCATATGGTTCTTAAATTCTTGCCTTTTTGTTACATGGGTCCCCTCAGCAACTTCATCTCACCAAGAAGTGTGCACTTTACTTGTTTACTTAAAGAGTTCTGTTTCTAGATCCTTGAAGATCATCTCTGTCTGCAGCAGCCTCGACTTCTAGCAACTGTCTCTCTCCTTTCTCCTGACAAGTGGATTCTGATTTGGCCCACTGAAATAAGCCTGCGGGAGGGTTTGTGATGCTTAAATTTTCAGTCTCAAACAGCATTTTGAACACTATGAGATGAATGTATGATATAGTGGTCAAGGGTATATAACCTTTTTGGTGGGTAGCTGAGCAACACGAGCATTGAAAGTGCAAACCCTCCTACCTCAACACCTGTGTACACACTAAAATTTTTAACAGTAATTTAAAAGCACAACCAACCCAAGAGACTCCAGAGACTGGCTTCACTAAGGTATGGTAAATCCACACCACATTGTCCTATGCAGTCATTAAAGATGACCACATGGGAACTTCCCTGGTGGTCCTGTGGTTAAGACTCTGCACTTTCACTGCAGGGCCACGGGTTCAGTCCCTGGTAGGGGAACTAAGATCCCACATGCCTCGGTGCAGCCAACAAAAGAAAAAGGGATACAACTTGTTTGATTCAGAGATCCTGTTAAGAAACTGATAGTGAAGTTGCTCAGTCACGTCCGACTCTTTGCGACCCCACGGGCTGTAGCCTACCATGCTCCTCCATCCATGGGATTGAACCTGGGTCTCCCGCATTGTAGGCAGACGCTTTACTGTCTGAGCCACCAGGGAGAGAAACTGGTAAGTGCTGTGTATTTTCATCTCACGAAAATACACGTGTGCAACAGGGCTATCTCTGTAATCCAATCGTGGTGGATCACAGGTTAACTTTCTTTTTGGCTGCACTGGGTCTTCATTGCTGCGCACAGGCTTTCCCTAGTAGCAGTGCACAGGCTTCTCATTGTGGTGGCTTCTCTTGTGGAGCACAGGCCCCAGTGCTCATGGACTCAGTAGTTGTGGCACAGGGATACAGCCGCCCCATGGCACGTAGGATCTTCCCAGATCAGGGATTTAACCGGTGTCCTCTGCACTGCAAGGCGGACTCTTATTAACCACTGGACCACTCGAGAAACCCCAGGTTAAAGCTACTTGATACAGGTCTTGATTGATACAGAGCAATCACACTATCCAGATTTCTGAGCATTATACGAAACAGAACATCCCCTTGATAGTCCCTCTGCCTGAAGTGTTCACATACCTGGTTCCGGAGTGGGGATCTCAATCAAACCTCACATCCCAAGGGCCTTCTCAAATAACCTTATCAGCGTAGACACTGCCCTTCTCCCTTATCATAGTCTTCACACCCTTTGGTTTTCCTCAGTAACACCTTTGAGGTGATATATTTGTTTACTGATTTATGGGGTCTGCCTATCTTAGCAGTGGGCTCATGAGAGCAGAGATTAGGTTGGACTTGTTCACTGTTTCATCCACAAGTTACATCCAACCTGCCTTTCTGTGAACCAAGGATGGTATTTACAGGTGAACATTTGCAATCAACTGAGGACAGCAAAGACTGACTTGGAATCTTCAAAGAGCACTGCACTCTTCTCATTAGACCTATATCTTCAAAACTGTACTCAATTATTATATTTTAAATTCCGCCAACAAGTACTCTGGACGTTTTTATCTTTGGTTATATAAGCACCTACATAAAAGCCTCGTTTTTGGCTCTTGGCCATCAGTTCAGTCCAGTTTCAGTTCAGTCGCTCAGTCGTGTCTGACTCTTTGAGACCCCATGAATCGCAGCACGCCAGGCCTCCCTGTCCATCACCAACTCCCGGAGTTTACCCAAACCCATGTCCATCAAGTTAGTGATGCCATCCAACCATCTCATCCTCTGTCGTCCCCCTCTCCTCCTGCCCCCAATCCTTCCCAGCATTAGGGTCTTTTTCAATGAGTCAACTCTTCGCATGAGGTGGCCAAAGTATTGGACTTTCAGCTTCAACATCAGTCCTTCCAATGAACACCCAGGACTGATCTCCTTTAGGAGGGACTGGTTGGATCTCCTTGCAGTCCAAGGGACTCGCAAGAGTCTTCTCCAACACCACAGTTCAAAAGCATCAATTCTTTGGTGCTCAGTTTTCTTTACCGTACAACTGTCACATCCATATATGACCACTGGAAAAACCATAGCCTTGACTAGACGGACCTTTGTTGGCAAAGTAACGTCTCTGCTTTTAAATATGCTAGCTAGGTTGGCCATAACCTTCCTTCCAAGGAGTAAGCGTCTTTTAAAAATTTCATGGCTGCAATCACCATCTGCAGTGATTTTGGAGCCCCCCCCCAAAAAAGTCTGACACTGTTTCCACTGTTTCCCCATGTATTTTCCATGAAGTGATGGGACCAGATGCCATGATCTTAGTTTTCTGAACGTTGAGCTTTAAGCCAACTTTTTCACTCTCCTCTTTCACTTTCATCAAGAGGCTCTTTAGTTCTTCTTCACTTTCTGCCATAAGGGTGGTGTCATCTGCATATCTGAGGTTATTGATATTTCTCCCGGCAATCATGATGTACTCTGCATGTAAGTTAAATAAGCAGGGTGACAATATATAGCCTTGACGTACTCATTTTCCTATTTGGAACCAGTCTGTTGTTCCATGTCCAGTTCTAACTGTTGCTTCCTGACCTGCATACAGGTTTCTCAAGAGACAGATCAGATGGTCTGGTATTCCCATCTCTTTCAGAATTTTCCACAGTTTCTTGTGATCCACACAGTCAAAGGCTTTGGCATAGTCAATAAAGCAGAAATAGATGTTTTTCTGGAACTCTCTTGCTTTTTCGATGACCCATCAGATGTTGGCAATTTGATCTCTGGTTCGTCTGCCTTTCCTAAAACCAGCTTGAACATCTGGAAGTTCACGGTTCACGTATTGCTGAAGCCTGGCTTGGAGAATTTTGAGCGTTACTTTACTAGTGTGTGAGATGAGTGCAATTGTGCGGTAGTTTGAGCATTCTTTGGCATTGCTTTTCTTTGGGACTGGAATGAAAACTGACCTTTTCCAGTCCTGTGGCCACTGCTGAGTTTTCCAAATTTGCTGGCATATTGAGTGCAGCACTTTCACAGCATCATCTTTGAGGATTTGAAATAGCTCAACTGGAATTCCATCACCTCCACTAGCTTTGTTCGTAGTGATGCTTCCTTAGGCCCACTTGACTTCACATTCCAAGATGTCTGGCTCTAGGTGCGTGATCACACCATCGTGATTATCTGGGCCGTGAAGATCTTTTTTGTACAGTTCTTTTGTGTATTCTTGCCACCTCTTCTTAATATCTTCTGCTTCTGTTAGGTCCATACCATTTCTGTCCTTTATCAAGCCCATCTTTGCACGAAATGTTCCCTTGGTATCTCTAATTTTCTTGAAGAGATCTCTAGTTTTTCCCAATCTGTTGTTTTCCTCTATTTCCTTGCATTGATCGCTGAGGAAGGCTTTCTTATCTCTCCTTGCTATTCTTTGGAACTCTGCATTCAGATGGGAATATCTTTCCTTTTCTCCTTTGCTTTTTGCTTCTCTTCTTTTCCCAGCTATTTGTAAGGCCTCCTCAGACAGCCATTTTGCTTTTTTGCATTTCTTTTCCATGGGGATGGTCTTGATCCCTGTCTCCTGTACAATGTCACGAACCTCTGTCCATAGTTCATCAAGCACTCTATCAGATCTAGTCCCTTAAATCTACTTGTCACTTCCACTGTATAATCATAAGGGATTTGATTTAGGTCATACCTGAATGGTCTAGTGGTTTTCCCTACTTTCTTCAATTTAAGTCTGAATTTGGCATTAAGGAGTCATGATCTGAGCCACAGTCTCTCCTGGTCTTGTTTTTGCTGACTGTATAGAGCTTCTACGCCTATAAAATAATTGCTATCTGGCCCTTTATAGAAAGTTTGCCAGCTTCTGGTCTAAGGCAATATCTTGCGTACAGGAGACAAACCATAACCGTCAGATGGGAGAAATTACGAAACAACAAAAAAGAAACGAATCTAAAACACACAGACATCCATTTCCACAAAACAAGATTCCGTATAGCCAACCAAGTATTAATGTGAACAATGCTATCCTAAGAGCGTCAGATTACCGGGCAAGTCCACAGTTTACATGTCTCTAATGCATACTCCTGCTTGTTACCTTTCCCCACAATTGGCATACATTAACATCACCGTTTTGCATCTTTCAGGATGGCTTCGTGGCCTCTGGACGCGCGGTGTAGAGGGCCCAGCACCCGCAGGTCTTGGGCGCTAGCTCGAACACCGCTGCTTAAACGACTGCACAAAAGCCACGGGAGCCCCAAAGGGGCGCACTCGGAGGCTGACGGAGGTGGGGGTAGGGGTTTCCCTCGCCTTAAAATCTTATCAAACCGCTGGATCGAGGAAAAGAAACCGAATTGAAGGATCTCTTGAACCTCAATAAGCCAGTTCCATCCCTGCGAATCCCGTAGCTTCCTGGTTCTGCTTCTACCTCCGGGCGGGCCCGGGGGGGATGTGACAGGCGCCGCGTCCAGGAGCCTCCCGGACGTACCTCACCTCGTATTTTCCTCATCGTCGTCGCGAGGAGAAAAGAGGCCCTGACATGGGCAGGAATTCCCCAAGTTCCTTATTCCCGCAGAGAACGCGGCCAGTCAAGCCCTAGGATTGCAATGCGGACAGCCAGCCCGCGGCTAACGGTCGTCCGCGCAGTTCCAGCCGTTGCCCGGCGTCGCTCAACAGGAGCCCACTCTGCACATGCGCGGAAAAGCCACCACACGTGCGCATCGCGAGCCCCTCCCGCGCGCCCAGCCACGCGCGGTTTCTTCCCGCCCGCTCCGTGCCCTCACTTCCGGAGTTTCCTGGCGACGGCCGTAAGTGGCGGGCGGAAGCAGCGCGCGAGGCCAGCCGTAAAAGGCACCCTCGCGCCACTTCCGGCCGGCTTCCGCAGACGGCTCTGGTGGGCGATCGTGAGGCGCGGAGGACGTTCCCCGCTGCTGGAGCCATGGAGATGCCGCTGCCGCCAGACGGTGAGGCCCAGGCCGGACTCGGGGGCCGTTGATCTCTCCCCAGGATCCCCAGCCGACCCGACCCGCCTCCTAGGGCCCTCAGGCCTAGAAAGGGGCGGGGCTCGGCCTCCCGGGTTTGCCCGCGGCCTCTCCCGCGGGTCCTCGCATTCCCGGCGCGCTTCTGGCCCCTATCGGTATCCGTACAAGGGCGGCCTCTCCGGGGCCCACCCCTAGGGACCCCGACCGGCGGACGCGGGCTGGGAAGCCAGGGCCCCCGGATTTGGGCGGTCCTCGCTGACGCCCCTTGTGGCCTTTTCTCCGTTCTCCAGACCAGGAGCTCCGAAATGTCATCGACAAGCTGGCCCAGTTCGTGGCTCGGAACGGGCCCGAATTTGAAAAGATGACGATGGAGAAGCAGAAGGACAACCCGAAATTCTCTTTTCTTTTCGGAGGCGAGTTCTACAGTTACTACAAGTGCAAGTTGGCGCTGGAGCAGCAGCAGCGTGAGTCCTCTCCAGCTCTCAGGCCGCCCCCTCTAGCCCTTCCTTTCTCCGATTCCGTCTCGGGCTCTACCACAAAACGCCTTATTTGGGGTCGCATGCTATTTTTTTGTGAAAATGGGTTAGTTCGGCATGTACGATCTTTTCCGCAGTTACTGCAGCCCTGCAGCCCTGAGGCTACGGGGTCCGAGTGTCATGGAGAACGAGGTTATTGATCTTCCTTCTGGGCTCGGAATCAGAGATTCCTGTTGTTTTGCAAACATGATGACTGATGTCACCGAGTAGAGTGCTTCAGTGTTTTACAGAGAGGAAGTGATAGAAGCCAGGCTGAGTGGGACCCTCCGGACAAATTCCGTCTAGCCCTCTTTGCAGGCTCTCTGGGGCTTCCAGCAAGGTTTTTGTGCATTTCTGGTGGTTGCAATCCTGATCAAAATGAATTGTCTTGTGGACTTTAGTACTTGGCAGCTGTTTATGTTCCCTGGTTTGTGCTTCAGGAACCCGGCCTTGCCCTTAAAGAGTTTAAGATGAAGTTTGTTATCATAGCAAGCCTGTGAGTAACAAATATAGACACCAGATAGATAGTCCCTGAGCTCACTTCTGTCTTGTTCAATAGCAAATCCCTAGCTTCTAGATGCCGTTGTGTTTTAGATTCCCAAGCAGTTGGGCATTGAAAGGTGAATGCTCCCTAGACTACAAGCTCCTTGAGGCCAACCAGACCTTGTTTGGGACTTGATTGTGCCTAATAGGTAGCATGTAGTAGGTGTTCTTGTGGCAAAAGTACAGTGGCTTGAACAGGCACAGTGTGTTTTGAGAGCCGAGAGAGAAACCAAAGTGTAAGAGATCCTGCCTGGTCCCTAGACATGTGTAGACAGGAGAAGAGTTTGATCTGGAGTGGGAAAGTTTCCAGGGGGAAAGTTTGGGTTTTTTTCCTTTGTTCAGGGGTTCTTCTGGTGCCTGTTTAGGTTTTTTGTTTGTTTTAATATTTATTTAGTTGTGGTTTGTGGGCTCCAGAGCTCAGGGGTTCAGTAGTTGTGTTGTGAGAACTTAAGTTGCCTGTGGCACGTGGGATCTTAGTTCTTGATTGGAGATCGAACCTACATCCCCTGCATTGGAGGAAGGTTGATTTTTAACCACTGGACCACCAAGGAAGTCTTGCCGGTTTAGGTTAGAGATGTGATTAGGGGAGATCTGTTGCCTGAAATTGTAGGCAAAATGTATCCACTTACATATGTGTTTCTGGAGCAAACCGTTCCTTAGCCTCAGCCTATCCCTGGTATAGCAGTAGGGAACCACAAGAGAGGCTAAAATAAGGAAGCGGTAGGTTGGGTTTGTGTGGCCTATGTGGCAGACAGGCTGGAGGGAGCATGAGTGGAGACCGGGACCATTGAGGCCGGGACCAGTGAGGCCGGCAGTTGGTGATAAGGTCTGGATTAAGTCAGTGAGTTGAGTAGAGAAAGTGGGCCTGGGGACAGCTAGGGTTAAGGGGTAGAACACATGAACTGAAATGCCAGTTGGATATTGACGTGGGTGATATAACTGGGCAAGGGAGGACTGTGTGTGGGTTCGAGTGACCATGAGGCGAGAGATGCTTCTCCTTCAAGGGGAGCCCACTCCCACCCTGGAAGGTCAGCAGTCGGAGGTGGCTTGGGACTTGGTGCCATAATGTGGGGAGCTTGGGGTGTTTCTAGCAGGTGAAGATCGGGGCTCAGGGAATCCTTTCTGCAGGTAACAGTATCTCCATTGCCATTAAAGTCTGTGACAGAGTTAACCAGGTAGAAACAGGAGACAAGAGTGTTCAGATGGAAGATAGAACCTTAGGAGGGGTTGAGGAGTAGTGGGAACAGCAGCTCAGGGTTCCCAAACCCCAGAGAATGAGTGATTCTTGGAGTGACCAGAAGTGAGGGTGCAGAGCAGGGAAGGCTGGCTTGCAAACGACTTAGAAATTCTGGAAGCTCTGGGGAAGCTCTAGAAGGGTTTCGGTACTGTGTTCTGGAGCAGGGCTAGCCACTGTGTAGCCAGCCTGGTGGTTTGAGAAAACTGAGTCCCAGGACCGCTCAGGAATTACACCCTACAGACTCCGGTAAAGGACTGGTTTTTTTTTTTTTCTAATCTGTTGCAGAAAGTACAGTTTTGCAAAGTACAATAAAACTGTGAACTTTTATGAGAGTTCCCTGGTGGTCTAGTGGTTAGGACCTTGGTGCTTTCAATGCCGGGGCCCGGGTTCAGTCCCTGGACAGGGAGCTAAGCTCCCACAAGTTTCACGGCACAGCCAAACTGCTGTGAAAGCGCCCAAACACTCCCCTGCTATTTCTGTGCTTGTCTCGGTGTCACCTGGCACTGGCCCCTTGGACCACACTTGGATCAGCAGCACTACAGCCATGGGGTAGAAAAGAGGAAAGGGGGCCAGGACAGGGCGTAGGGAAACCAGTTCCTAGGGTGATGCAGGTCAAGGCAGAGTCGTGGCAGTGATGGCAGGACACAGTGGTGTGTGATCTAGAAGGGTGACTTGACTACGTGGGGCAGCTGGTTAGCGTGGGGTGCAAGGAAGAGAGAGGTGCAGGAACTTCGCTTCTGACTTGGGTAAGTGGGCATGGCTGTGCCAGCCATGGATCAGGAGTGGGGCTTTGGAAGGGGTGGGGCACAGGGTGAGAGGAACCCATACCTGTTTGAGGCATCTGCGGAAAACAGTGGCTGTTTGGTCTAAGATTAGACCCAAAGCCTGAGAAATCCAGGATGCCACTGATAGATTTAGGGGTTATAGAGCAGTGGTCCCCACACTTTATGGCATCAGGGACCAGATTCATGGAAGACAGTGTTTCTGCAGATGACGGTGGGGGCAGGGGAGGGGACTGGTTTGGGATGATACAAGTGCCTTATACTTGTTGTGCACTTTATTTCTATTATTATTACATTGTGATATATAATGAAATAATTATACAACTCACTATAATTAGATCATGAGGCATTAGATTATTCTCATAAGGAGCTCGCAACCTGGATCCCTCACATGCGTGGTTCACAGTAGGGTTCATGCTTCTGTGAGAATCTAATGCTGCCACTGATCTGACAGGAGGCGGAGCTCAGGCGATAATGGAAACAATGGGGAGCAGCTGTAAATACAGATGAAGCTTCGCTTGCTCACTGCTCACCTGCTGCTGTGCGGCCGGGTTCCTCACAGGCCAAAGGTTGGAGGCTCCCTGTCGTAGAGTGCAGATTGTAACTGCAGCCACAGGAATACATCTCGTTCCCCTGGAGGCTTGCTCAGAGAAGAGAGCTTAGTTCGCGGTCCAGGCATCCGGCATATAAGAGTTGGACAGAGGAGGAAGGGGCCAAGGGGACAGCCACACCAGCTACATGCGACAGGGAGCCGAGACAGGGCCATCTGGCTGAGTGGGGATGGCTGCAGTGGCTTTGAGAGTGAGGTGGGCTAGGCAGAGCCCAGGCCTCTGTGGGTTGAGATAAAGGGGAGAAGAACTGAAGATGAACCTTGGCTGTAAAATTGTTGGGTGGGGAGGCACAGGCTGAAGGGGGAGTTTGTAAAGATTGAAGACTCCTTCCCGCTGTGACTAGATGCTGATGGGCGGAGCCAGTAAAAATAGAAAATGAAAGAGAGCAAAGGAGACACATTTGCTGAAGCAGTGTGGGGCACGATGCAGACTGCACGTTGGGGTGACCCCATGGGGTGCCCTTGGGTGCAAGGCCCGGGAGGCCTACCTCAGACCTGGGCACCCTGTGATGGGCCCTGGGCAGCACTCTCCACCCCGCTGTTCTTTCTTTGGCTGGGCCCCCTGAGGGTGGGACTCAGAAGGGCTCCAGCAGAGTATGGTCCTGTTCAGACCAGATGAGACCCAAAGGCAGAGGGGGACGCCATCTGTCCAGGGACCCTTCCCCAAGTCCTCCCTTCCTATCTTATCAGGCAAGGTTTGGGGCCTGCACTTGCCCATCCTGACTCCTGCCAGCAGGATGGGGCAGCCTACGCTGCCTCAATCTGGATTGACCCCTGAATGCACAAGAGTAGAGTGTGTGGAAGGGCAGGCGAGGGGCCCAGTGTGGGGAGGCCACTGCGTGTGTTGGGTTGCTGGCACACTCCTTCTGCAGGGCTGCAGTTGTGTGGGCTTGCTGGTTGGCCTTCCAGAAGCTTGGTAGCTTTGATATCTGGAAAGGGAAGAGTAGACAGGGGGACAGCAGGTGAGGATTCTAGGGGTCAAGAGACCCCCTTGAGGAGGGACTGTCTGTTCAGGCCCAGGAGAGGGTGGAAGGGGGTGGCTTTGGGTTTCTGGGCCGAAGGACAGCAGGCAAGGCCAGATGGTGTTAGCTGGAGAGTGGAGAGATGACCATCCCAAAGGTCTCCGAGGAGAGGGCGAGTAGAAGGGGCCCAGGGCCAGGCCCTGTGAGACAGGGCGAACGTAGCTGGGACAGGTCGCAGGGGTCCTCTTCTGGGGGGTGAGTATATGGAGGGGAGCTGCCCAAGTGGCCGCCAAGGGGATACCTGGACCCCCGCCTCCTCACAGGAGCTGCCTCTCCTCCTCTCCTGCCAGTCATCTGCAAGCAGCAGGCCCCGGAGCTGGAACCGGCTGCGACCCTGCCACCGCTGCCCCAGCCCCCGCTGGCCCCTGCTGCGCCCGTCGCACCAGCCCAGGGCACCCCGTCCATGGATGAGCTCATCCAGCAGAGCCAGTGGAACCTGCAGCAGCAGGAGCAGCACCTGCTGGCCCTCAGACAGGTACGGGCCCGCTCCTCCTGCCCCACCCCTCCTCCCAAGGGGTACCCGGCACTCACCTCTGTGCATTGGCGCTGATAACAGGCGTCAGCGCTGCGGACACAGCTGTCCCATTGCCCGGGGCTTGGTGCCGGACAGTCATCAATCCTCAGTGCTGCCAAACACTTTGTTGTGTTTCGCTCAGCCCCTCATGCCAGACCCTAAGGTTGCGTCGCCTCCCAGTGAGGTCACTGCATAGGCTTTGACACACACATGCCCCCATCATGCTGGAGCGGATGCTGACAAGTGAGACTGCACGTAGGAAATGGTGTGACGGAGAATGCCAGATGGCCTCTGGGGCCATTGGCACCAGTTCTTGCCAGTTAGGAGGAGGCTCTTACAAGGTGGACCCTTTTGTCCCAGTCCATCGGAGTCTGGTCCTTTGGCCAAATACAGTAGGATGAACTGCCAGAAACACAAGATGAATAAAAGGACACCTTAAACACCAGCCCCAGTTTCATTACTGGAGTTGAGACGTAAGTTGATGTAGTGGAAACGAAACACTCCAGAACGTTCATTCTCAGTTTGCACATGGAACTCTTCACAAACCGGGCAGTCCAGCCTTAGCCAGCCCTGGGCTGACCGCTTGTTCCCCCAGCAATGCTGGGTCTCAGCCACGTCTCAGTTTGCCAATCTAACAGACAGAAGTCTGGCATCACGTTTTAATTTTGGACTCCTGGTTGCTAGCGAGATTGCTCTGCTTTTATTTGACTGGTGTCTGTTTATGTACGTCCTCTCCATGCCTTGTTCACAGCCGCCACTCATTTTTCTTTCTTTTTCTTGATGAGTTGACGTGCAGAGGTTCCTTGTTCCTCTGAGTCTTAACCTTTCCATCTGTCACCTCTGGGGGAACATTGTCTCCCCCTGTGTCTCGCTTGGCTTCACCCTCTGCCTACTCTTGTGCTGTGGTGTGACTCTCCGATGCCCATCTCAGGCTCCCTGGGTGAATGCTGGGGGCGAGGCACAGATGGGCTGGCCTGCTTGTGCCTGGGCTAGGGTCCCTCCTCATGCAGTCTCGGTGTCACCTGGCTTTCCAGGAGCAGGTGACAGCAGCCGTGGCCCACGCACTGGAGCAGCAGATGCAGAAGCTCCTGGAGGAGACGCAGCTGGACATGAACGAGTTTGACAGCCTGCTGCAGCCCATCATTGATACCTGCACCAAAGATGCCATCTCGGTGAGGACGGAGTGGGGATGGGGTGGTGTTTCCAGAATCTGGTGCTCCTGATGAGGGCGGGGCTCCTCTCGGGGCACCCCCTTTCTCCCTCCGCTTCCTGCCTGAGCCCTTCCGTGGGCTCCCCTGCCGAGAGAGAGGGAAGGTGGGTAGGGATTCCTGGGCACTCCCTGGCATCCACACACCCTCATACCTGGAGAAGACGGCCCCGCTTCACCTGCTGTCCTGGCTGTTGCAGGCTGGGAAGAACTGGATGTTCAGCAATGCCAAGTCCCCGCCGCACTGCGAACTGATGGCAGGCCACCTCCGCAACCGCATCACGGCTGACGGGGCGCACTTCGAGCTGCGGCTGCACCTCATCTACTTGATCAACGACGTGCTGCACCACTGGTGAGCACCCGCCCGCCCCTCCATCCCCCCGCTCCTCCACCCCCTCTCGGCTGCTGCTCTGCCTGCAGGAGCCCAGCCTGTCCTGGGGCCAGGGATCCCTCTTCTAAAGAGGGTTGTTCTGAGCCACAATCCCCCCACAGGGAGGACAGCCACCCCCTCTCCCCTCACATACACCCTTCAGCCCCTACCCCGGACCCCGCACCCCACCTGAGGCCACTGTCCTCTTGCGCCTTGCTTTCAGGGCAGCTTCTACATGTTTTTCAGTGTCTGTTAGCTGCCTTGTTCATACCTGCCACTTGTTTTTCTTTGTTCACTGATCTGCACACACTCCATTGCCCTGATTGCACTCTGCTTCAGGAGTCTTCCCATGGGGCCTCCTGGCTAACCCTGTGTCCCAGCCCAGAGACTTGCCTCCCCTCACTACCCAGCCATCCTAAGGCCGGGCCAGTATGTACTTCCTCATGGCCTTTCTCGTGTCTTAACGACAAAGATTAAGTCACAAAACCAATGCCTGGGCCAAAGACAGATGGAAGCTCATGGGGCTAGTGAGGCTAGCCTGTTGCTCTGAAGACTGACTGCCACATTTGACCTTGAACTTGACTGGCTGAAGGGACAGCTCCCATGAGGGCAGCAGGCTCAGACCCGGCTCTTGCCCGCTTCGGCCCACATGCAGCTGGCCCCGCCACTCCCTGCTTCCTGAGCCACGTGGGCAGTTCTGCTTCCACTCCACGCTCCCTGCCTCGCCTTCCCTTATTTCTCTGCCGCTGGGAAACTAGCAGCTGCTCGGAACCTTGTGTGCCCTTCTGCTCCACCAGCCGCTCCACGGACTCAGGGCAGCTCGGCAGAGATAGCCCTGTTTCTGGCACTTCTCCAGCCATGCCTTTCCAGAGCCCCGCTGTCGGGAAGCCCAGTGCCGCCGGCCCTGTCCTCTTGCCTGGACTGCCCTCCCCCAACCCGGCCTCCCAGCTCCTGGCCCTTGCTGCTCTCTCTGAGCCCCCTCGGGTGGGCTCGCCTCTGGGAGGGGCTCCAGCTGCCCCCCTTTCCCAGGCTCTGACAACTCATTGTACAGCCTGGGGAGTCCCCATACTCACTCACGCTCAGAGTGTACCCGCGGCCACCCCCCAGCTGCACCCTGCCCCCGCTGAAAGGCCACCCCATCCTGCGGACCTGACTCCTAGCCCCCCTGACAGCCCACGTGCTCCCTCGTAGAAGGCGGGGTCCCGACCCAGACTGCCTTGTGCAGAGAGGGTGGCTGTGCTGAGCGAGGCTTCAGGGACTAGGCCCCATGCCCACAGCAGCACCAGCCCAGCCCTTGTGGGCAGCAGGGGCTCTCACTGGCCCGCGTCTGTCAGTCCTCAGGCCGCCCTGGGAGGGGAGGGTCACGGTGCCGATGAGGCTCTGAAAGCCCCTGGGCTATGTTCTTTCCCGCCGCCGTCTGTCCGTCTGTCACTCAGGCCCGGGTGCCAGCACAGCTCTCGTGGGGAGCGCAGCCCTTGTCCCAGCCGGGTTGGGGGCCCGTTTCCCGAGAAGGCAGAGGGTGCTGTGGCCGGAGCCGCGATGGTAACGGGCGCGTGGCTGGGTCCCGCCCCAGGGCCCTGACGCGCGGAAGGTCTCTCCCTCACAGCCAGCGCAAGCAGGCCCGGGAGCTGCTGGCCGCCCTGCAGAAGGTCGTGGTGCCCATCTACTGTACCAGCTTCCTGGCTGTGGAGGAGGACAAACAGCAGAAGATCGCCCGGGTACATGGCGCAGCAGGGTGGGGCGGGGCGGGGGTTGGGAGACGTGTGCGCTCATCTCCCCCTGACAAGCCTCCCCCTTCTCCACGTCCAGCTCCTACAGCTCTGGGAGAAGAATGGCTACTTCGACGACTCCATCATCCAGCAGTTACAGAGCCCGGCCCTGGGGCTTGGCCAGTACCAGGTGGGCACTGCTCCTTGAGGTCGGGGGGCTGGGTGGTGCCCTTGGGGTCCTGGTGGCATCTTCCAAACTGGACTCCTAGGGGTGCCCTGGTATGATGGTGAGCAGTGGGAGGCGGGGTCTGAGGAGCAGCATTGGGGCCCATCCCCTCCATAGCAGCCAGTGAGCTCCCTCCTACGGGAGCTCGAGAGGGTGTCTCCTGGCATGCCGTGACCAGGTTACCTGGTGTAGGCCCTGCTCTCGGGGATGTCTTTGGCCCATCTGCCCTGGTCCTCCAGGCATGATAGGAACATGTGGAAAACCTTGAGTAATCTAGGCTGCCATGGTCATCGTGTCGGGCACAGGGTCCCCTGTGTGCATGTGTGCTTCTCTCAGAGGGGGCATCGGCTCAGAGGACAGGGTTGTAGGGCAGGGAGAGGAGGGCCAGATCTCCTTGGTTCCCTCTGCCATGGCTCCGGCATTGCTACCCCAGCGACAGCTGTCTGGATAAAAGACCCAGCTCACACCCCTGATTGTCAGGCCATGAGGTGTCGTCTTCTGCACATCAAGAAGTGTCAGAAGCCACATGTTGACTGTTCCCGCTGTGATGCTCCTGACCGCCACTCTCCCTACAGGGGAGAAGCTTTCCTGCTCAGAGAGGCAAACGGGGAAAGTGCATCTCAGACTTTCTAAAAATTTTACCTGCTTTTTTTGGTTGCTAAATAAGAACGGGCTCACATCACCATACCACAGTGACATTCCCTGCTTTTCTCTTCTTGAGTTGGTGGCAGTAGCTCATGGTTACTGAGCCGCCCTGGTCCTGTTCACCGTATTATCTCCTAATCCTCAGAGGTAGGTTCTGTTATTGTCCCATTTTACAGATGAAGAAATTGAGGCCCCAGAGGGGTAGTGACTTGTTCAAAGCCATATAGCCTGTGAGCCCACCCTAGGATGTTTGTCAGTGGTGGGATTTTAGTGTGTGTGTGTGTCAGCCTAGGGCATGGCCATCCTTGTGTATTCCCTTTGTGAGGGAATTCTAAGCTACTGCAGCACTGATCATTACCAAATCTGGCTAGATTGAGATGCTCTGTGGTTGTCAAGCCTGAGTTGATTATTTTACATGTCAATCCCACGCCAGCCTTGGATCCCTGGACCTTGCTGCCCACAGCATTACCCCAACCTTCTGGGTGCTGTCCCTGTGCTGCTCCAGAGGGTCTCGGACCTTGAGTCCCACATGCTGAGCGCTGGCTTCCATGCTGTCCCCCAGGCGACCCTCATCACTGAATACTCGTCAGTGGTCCAGCCAGTGCAGCTGGCCTTCCAGCAGCAAATCCAGACCCTGAAGACCCAACACGAGGAGTTTGTCAACAGCCTGACCCAGCAGCAGCAGCAACAGCAGCAGCAGCAGCAGCAGCAGCAGCAGATCCAGATGCCGCAAATGGAAGCTGACGTCAAGGCCACGCCACCGCCACCCGCCCCGCCCCCAGCCCCCACACCCGCCCCGGCCATCCCGCCGACCACCCAGCCCGGTACGTGGCTCCCTCAGTGCCCATCTCCAGGAGGCAGCCTCCAGAAATCAGTCTTCTCCCCCAAGGAAGGGCTCGGGTTCTGTAGTCTCAGGCCCAATCCTAGGATCAGATTCTAATCTATTTAAAAGCACCGGCAGGTGATTCACAGGTAAATGTAACCCCGCCCTTACACCTGAGACAGTTGTATACAAACCATCCCAGAGAATGGAGAGGAAGGCTCTCCAAGTCATTTTCTAGGCCAGGATAACTTACACAAGATGCACGTGAGCAGGGAAAAAAATTTTTGAAAAAGATGTCAAGTACCTAAGAGAGCCGATGGAGTAGGAATTATTAAAGTCTAGGAAGATCTGGGTCTATTGCGATAATGTTAATCTACTGTCACTTCTGAGTGGAGATGGAGAAATAAGAAATAAAGTCTTAGCAAGTGAAATCTAGCAAAGGATTTAAAAGGTACATCATGATCAAATAGGATTATGTCTTAGGAATATGTAAGGGTGGTTTAATACTAGAAAATCTGAGACATCCCTGATGGTCCAGTGACTAAGACTACACGCTCCCAATGGCGGGGGCTCGCGTTCCATCCCTGGTCAGGGAACTAGATCCCACATGTTGCAACTAAGAGTTGGTGTGCTGCAACTAAAACCCAGCACAGCTAAATAAATACAAAATCTTTTTTTTTTTTTAATACTAGAAAATCTAACAAAATAACGATTAGGAAGAAATGATCTTTCAGCTAGATGCAGAGTGTATTTAATGATAAAAATTTTTGAGCAAACTAAAGTCAACACAGTATAGCAGTCAATAAGTAGGATACTTATCGTCAAGCTTTCAAAGAAAAGAGGTGTGTATCCCGAACAAGTCTCCTATCCATGCTGCCTTCCCCAGGGCAGTAGCAGTTTTCCATGGGGTCAAAAATCAAGGGTTTATTGGGCAGTAAAGCCCAGCCTGGCTAGGCCCTGGGTGCTTGCTGAAGATCATTTTGGGTGGTGCTTCCTGCCGCCCCCTTCTCTGACTGCTCTTTTGTCTGGTTCTAGATGACAGCAAGCCTCCCATCCAGATGCCTGGGTCTTCCGAGTACGACGCCTCAGGAGGGGTTCAGGATCCTGCCGCCAGCGGCCCCCGTGGCCCTGGGCCCCATGACCAGATCCCACCTAACAAGCCCCCGTGGTTTGACCAGCCTCACCCCGTTGCTCCTTGGGGCCAACAGCAGGTATCTCTTAGAACTTGCTGCTGGGGTAGGTGGATTGCAGGCAGGTGGGTGCTGGCCCCTGTGTGGGTTCATAGGCCTTTTAACTGATTCTGCGGCAGGACACAGGGTGGTAGGGGCAGCCAGAGGGTGGTCATCTTCCCAAGGTGTGGGGACGGAGCTGGGGAGGAAAGTGGGCCTTGGCATCCTTCCTGGGCTTCTCAGTGACACAGGCCGCACGTCCACGTGAATGCTCAGAAGGTTCACGGTGTTGAGTATAGCGTGGTGACGTGTTTCCTTCCCTTTTTAACTGGTTCGACCAACACTGTCAATATCTCATCACCTTAGAAAGAACGTGGTGCTTAGAAAGGAAAGGGAAGTGAAAAGTGTTCAGCCAGCAGTGTCTTCTGGGGCTGGGACGCTGGTCCGTCCCTCCCTCCAGGTTCCTTGGAGTCAGACTCATAGGCCAGGGCAGGTGCATCTCAGCCAGCAGAGCATGACTGGAAAGCAGCCCACAGTTTGCTGTCCAGGCCTGGGCCTGGTCAGAGCATCCAGGTCCAGCTCTAGGCGTCCACGTGCCTGTGGACCGGACGTGCTGGGTGTGGCCCTCCCTCGTGACCCTGTGTAGAGGCAGGGTGCGTAAGGGAGATGGCTCTGGACTGACAAGTAAGGGATTGTGGCTGTGATTTGCCCCCCTCCCCCCAGCCCACCCTCAGCTTCACAAAGGATTGGGCATCCACACAAAGCGGCTCCCACCTTTGGGTGCCTGCGGTGACAGGCAAGTCGTGGGCACCCTCTGATGTGGGGGTGCTTCTGCCCATTCTGTTGATGCAGAAGCAGACGTGCCTAGGGTCTCCTGGCCTAGTGTTTTTGGGGACCAGCAGGTTAGGCTCACAACAGTGGGGCTCCTTGCTGAAGGCCAGCAGTGTGCCTACAGTCCACAGTAGAAAACCATGGCCTGGCCTGCTCACATGGCGTCTTACACATTTTGAAATAGTTGTTATATTGAAAATCTGGCTTTTGGGCTTCTCTTAAAAGACCTGAGGGTGTGGTGGCCTGGGCCAGCTTCCCAGCCCTGATCAGCCCTGGGCAGCCTGACGCTGGCCCCAAGTCTGGGTTGCGGTCCCGGCTCATTGAGTGTTGGGAGCAGCAGCTGGGCAGGCTCTGGAGCTTATTGTCTTCAATTCGCAGTAAGACAGTTCCTGGTGGCAGAGTAGACGCTGAGATGGGATGAGAGAACTGTGTCGGGGAGAGAAGTGATGGAAGGGAGGACAGGCAGGCAGGGGTTGCCCATGGGCCCCGTGGCTCAGCCTCCACACCCTGGGAGCACTGCGGAGGCACCCCTGCCTGTGCCGCTGAGGTGTTCACGGACTGGTGTTCGTCCCCCAGCTCCTGTCAGGCATGAGGTGGGCGTGCTCCCCGGCCCCGACGTGGGTGCAGGCAGGCACTTCAGCATCGTCCGCCCAGGGCAGAGTGACATGAAGGCGGCTGCACCCGGCTGGGCTGTAGGCCTACAGCTCAAGGTGCTGGGCTCAAGGCCGCCTGCCTTGCAGCCCGAGACCAGTGTCGGCAGATGGCTGCCAAGCACCCCGTGTGCCCAGTACGGGCTGGGACTCACCTCCGCTCTTTGCCTTGCAGCCTCCTGAGCAGCCCCCCTACCCACACCACCAGGGTGGGCCGCCCCACTGCCCACCCTGGAACAACAGCCACGAGGGCATGTGGGGCGAGCAGCGCGGGGACCCCGGCTGGAATGGCCAGCGCGACGCCCCCTGGAACAGCCAGCCTGACCCCAACTGGAACAGCCAGTTCGAGGGCCCCTGGAACAGCCAGCACGAGCAGCCGCCCTGGGGCGGGGGCCAGCGCGAGCCGCCCTTCCGCATGCAGCGGCCGCCGCACTTCCGCGGGCCCTTCCCACCCCACCAGCAGCACCCGCAGTTCAGCCAGCCGCCGCACCCCCACAACTTCAACCGCTTCCCGCCCCGCTTCATGCAGGACGACTTCCCCCCACGACACCCCTTCGAGCGGCCGCCCTACCCTCACCGCTTCGACTACCCCCAGGGGGACTTTCAGGCTGGTGAGTGTGAGATCACCCTGGCGGGTGGGGTCCGTCCTGGGGCTGGTGAACACATCCTCACCTGTGCCCAGATCCCCGAGGTCAGGTCACTCACCGGCCTGCCATGTGACCTGGCATGCCCTGAGCCAGGCTGGCAGGCGGAGGGGTCCTGGGGTGACAGAGAAGCCCAGCCCAGGCCCTGAGGAAGGGGGAAGGTGAGGGCCCCCTGGCAGCCTTGTTGGGCTGGCTGATTCTGTGTTTTCTAAAAAAATTTCGTTTCTACTCGGCTTCTGCCTGGGTTTTCAAATCCATTCTTGACTATAAATTGAGCTGGGAGACCAGTAGGTTTACTGCTTACGTGAAGTGTCCTAGGATTGCTGTAACAGGATCATGGGCTAGTTGCCTCCCACAGCAAGGAATTCTCCACAGTTCTGGAGACTGGAGATCTGAGATCAGGGTGTCAGCTGGGTTGGTGTCTCCGGAGACCTCTCCTGGTGGCCCATAGATGGCCGACCTCTCCCTGTGTCCTCTCTGTGTGTCTGTGTGTTAATCTCCTCATCTTGCAAAGATACTGATTAGTATTAGATCAGGGCCCACTCACAGGACCTCAGTTCCTCAGGACTAGGAGTGAATTTGCTGGGGAATTGGCACAGTTCAGCTCATAACATGGCTCTTTGAAGGTTATGTGATTTCCCTTGTGGTTCCTCCTTTCACCCCTGAGGTCTGTTAGGTGCCGCTGTGTGTGCAAGACAGGCCACTCCCAGCCGTAGCTACTCTGGGCTGTGAACGAAGCAGCCAGAGGGAAGGCGCTGGGCAGGTCTGCTGGCACTGCCCCGCTCTTGACTTGCCAGCAGGCCTGAGTCCAGTTTCTGTTTTGCAGAAATGGGACCCCCTCACCACCACCCCGGCCACCGCATGCCTCACCCTGGGATCAATGAGCACCCGCCTTGGGGTGGGCCCCAGCACCCTGACTTTGGCCCTCCTCCCCACGGCTTCAACGGGCAGCCCCCTCACATGCGGCGACAGGGCCCTCCACACATCAACCATGACGACCCCAGCCTGGTCCCCAACGTGCCCTACTTCGATCTCCCTGCTGGGCTGATGGCCCCCCTCGTGAAGGTAACGTTGCAGAGCTGAGCACCAGGCTTCATCACATATGCTTGGTCTCCAGGTGGGAAGTTCGTGGGTAGGATCCATTTCCCATTTGGCTACAAGACGTTGTTTCCCAGGCCCCTGTCCCCCTCATTTCCTGCACCCCAGTGAACTTGACCAGCTTGTCATAAAGGGTGTGCCTAAGTTCACGACCCTACCTTGCACGCTCACATGTGGCCGTGAGCAAGGCGCGTGTCCCTCTGAGCATCCCTCCAGGGCTGCAGTTTTGGTAGCCTCTCAGAGAAGGCTGGGCGTGAGGGGGGCTCCTCTTGGTCTCGCCCTTGGAAGCCCCCTTGTCCAGGGACTGAGGACGGGGGTTTCTCAGAAAAAGGGTGATCACCAATCAAGATAGGCAGGAGAGGGTGTCGGAAGGGGCTCAGGGCGCTCTGGTCACTGCCCCTCCCTGTCCTCTCTGAGACCCTGGAAGTTGAGACAGGTCACACGGGGGCAGCATGGAGAGCTAAAGGCTGAGGGGCCAGCGGGGCTGCCCTTAGGGTAGGAGCTGGAGCAGAAAAGGGGGCAGAGAGTGGGGCCCCTGGGGTGGGCATCTGGGCACAAGTCACTGGTTGGCAAGTGAGGGCATCTGGGATCCACGGAGTGTCTGGATAAACAGGGTCTGTGCATTTTTGGTAGTGAGAATTCTGTAGCTTTTCTTGGCTTCCACGGAGCCCTCAACCACCCCATTCAGGAACTGAATCTTTGGTGTGGCTGAAGCCCTGCAAGAGGATGGGGTTTCCCAAGAAGGGCCACCTGAGGCACTGTGATGCCCAGGACAGCTGTCTGCTGCCCCGCGGTTCCCGGGGTGGGATGGGCCTGGGGTGGCTGAGGCAGGGAGCAGTGACAGCATGTTCTCTGCTGCAGCTGGAAGACCACGAGTACAAGCCTTTGGATCCTAAAGACATCCGCCTCCCACCCCCCATGCCACCCAGTGAGAGGCTGCTGGCGGCCGTGGAGGCCTTTTACAGCCCTCCCTCCCACGACAGGCCCAGGAACAGGTATGGTGCTCCCGGAGACCAGCTGGGGGGCTGGCGACAGGAGGGGAGGCTGCTGTCCCCTCTGCTGGGCTGTCCTCCCGGGTCTTACTTGACCGGAAACTCACAGCAGTCACACCTTCTGCCCCAGGGTGGTGGGAGGAAGTGCGATTAGGAGGGCCCACTTCTCCCCCAGCTTGCATGTCACACGTGCAGTGCCCTCGATAAAAAGCTTTTGTCACATTAGACACGTCAGAACAAGAGCTTACCTCGGCGGGGGTATTTCAGAGACAGTCAGCTGCTGCCCACCAGGCTCTGTCATAGGCCTCACTCGGGATCCTCCCCCCTGGTGACCTGCTTCAGCGTTTGTCCTGCTCTGTGGCAGGAGATAGGCCTAGCTGCCTACATCAGAGTGCCTCAGCCCCATTATGATCACCCGAAGACCCTGCTCAGCTATGCAGAGAATCCCTACCCTGGAACGGCGAGGAAGCCGCGCAGGGCTGGGAGCGCATCCCGGGGGTGGCCCAGCCTCTCTGCCTGGTTCCTCGTCCGAGGGGCAGCCCGGCTCAGGCGAGCCCCCAAGTGCTTTCCATGCTGGGTCCTTGCTCAGGAGCCTGAGGGAGGGAGGGAGGGAGGGAAGGCCTGTCAGGCAGGAGAAGGTCCCTATAGGAGGGAGACTCGGGTTCACCCCCAGGACACGTGTGTCTTACAGCGAAGGCTGGGAGCAGAATGGTCTTTACGAGTTCTTCCGAGCAAAGATGCGGGCCCGGCGGAGGAAAGGCCAGGAGAAGAGGAACAGGTGAGCGCCGCGTGCCCACTGTGTCCCCCGTGAGAGCCAGTCTGCACGGTCTTATCCCAGGGCAGCCTGGAGGCAGCTCCACCGAGGCCGACAGGCTCGCTGTGGGGTCCTGCCCGAGGCGAGGGGCGGGGATGGGGGTCAGTTCTGGTCTTTGCCTGGATCTCGGGTGAAGCACCCTGCAGTGAGGGTGCTGGGAGCCGCTGCCCACACGGCCAAAGTCACATGGGAAGCGCCGGCATGTGCGCACAGCGTGCTGTTGTCTGTACTTAAACCTGATGGGAAAGGCTGTGTCTGTCCTCGGGCTGGGCGCCTCTGCGTCCTCTAGGGCCGGGCTGGGGGGTGTCTCCAGCTCACCAGGCCTCTCCCCGCAGTGGACCCTCAAGGTCTCGGAGCAGATCCAAAAGCCGAGGGCGCTCCTCCTCGCGCTCCAACTCGCGGTCCTCCAAGTCGTCCGGCTCCTACTCGAGGTCACGGTCCCGCTCCTGCTCCCGTTCCTACTCCCGCTCTAGATCCAGGTGAGCAGGGCTCCGCTGCATGGGGTTCGGGGCCTGGGGCTCCTCAGCGGTCGTGCTGACCCTTCCCTCTCCCCGGCCCCACAGGAGCCGCAGCCGCTCCCGCTCCTCCCGAAGCCGCTCCCGCTCCCGCTCCCGCTCGAGGTCCAAGTCCTATTCCCCCGGAAGGAGGCACCGGTCGCGGTCCAGGAGCCCCACCCCGCCGTAAGATTTCTGTCTTAACTGTCGAATGACCTCTGGTAGCGCTGGAACCCTCTGATGCTTTGCTGTGAATGTTGAAACGTGTCGTTAGAAGACCCACTGTAGGTGGCCCGCGCCCAAGCAGCACCTGGGGGCCCCCAGGCGCTCGCTAGCGCAGTGACAGTGGCATCACGTCTCACTCTTTGTTCTTACCTCTGTGGTCACATTGTAAAGCCCAAGGCCATGGCTGGGCTCTGTTTTCTAACCATTTGACGGGTTCTGTGTGGCCGGCCGTTGCCACCAAGTGTGGGGCAGGGACCATCATCTTAGGGGACCCCCTTAACTGGTCGGCGAAGAGGATAACGAAGGCGGCTAGAGACCCGAGATGTGTGTGTGTGTGTCCATCTCACGCTGGCGACCCTTCATAGAAGCCACACGCTGTAATATTGTAAGTTTTCATTCCAATAAATGTATTCGCTCTTTTGTAAAAGACGTTACCTGTCTTAATTTTAGTTCCTCGGCTGGTCTGGGTTCTAATTCAGCACCTCCTATACCTGACTCAAGGCTTGGGGAAGAGAACAAAGGACATCAGATGCTGGTGAAAATGGGTAAGCTTCCGGGGAAGACAGAACAATCCGCTCTGGGCACTGGGGGCTTGGGGGGGCTGAAGGAGTCAGAGAACTTTCCCACTTGGAAACAGAAACTCTAGGAAGGGCGAGCCTGCAGGGGTTTTACCGGTGTTCCTTCTCACCATGTTAGTTTCAAGTTTGTGACCAGCATGTTGTTGAACTCCCTGTAGGCATTTCCACTGAGCTTCACATCAGGGTAAAGGCACCACGCTTTGGGCTTCCTCTGGGTGGTAACCACTCATCGGTCTTTCCTTCAGGCTGGAGTGGATCCGGTGGCCTCGGCGTGAAAGAGCAAGGAATCCAGGACCCCATCAAGGGGGGGGACGTCCGGGACAAGTGGGACCAGTACAAGGGCGTAGGCGTGGCCCTGGACGACCCCTACGAGAACTACCGCAGGAACAAGAGCTACTCTTTCATCGCCCGCATGAAGGCCAGGGAGGAGTGCAAGTAGGCGCGGCGTGGCAGAGCCACGCCCGTGCTGGCCGCCGGCAGCGCAGCGGTCAGACCGTGCTGGGCTCACCGGTGGTGGAGGATGGCAGGGACAGCCCGGTTCCCGCCTGGCCTCTGCCTGCGGGGAGCGACCGAAGAAGAGGAAGACGGGCGCGGGTCTTGTAACCTGTGCCACACTTGACGGTGCCGAAGGCCCAGGCCCCACCCGCAAACCAGCCCTCACGGAGCAACAGGCATCACGAGGAGGTGCCCAGCCCGCTCGGCCACAAGCTTATTTTCCCGGACAGTGAAGCAAGAGACACAAGACCCCTGGATAAAAATTCCCACCATCTGAAGGCACGACCGTCTCACTCTCCCCTCAGCCCAAGCCTCTGAAGCCAGGGGGAGTGTGTGCAGGACGGCCCTGCACACGCATGCCAGGCCAGGCGCTGGTACTGCTCACTCTAAAAATGGAAAAAAGCAAAACCTTTCTGATTTGCAGAGTTAAACGGGGTTTTCATTTTTATTCCAAGCGATTTAGTTTTAGAAAAAAGAATACTGATCTAGGCTGATCCCCAGTGAGATAATTTGAAACCTATTTCCTGAGACATACCAGCCCTTAATTCAGTTACTTTAGCTGTTTAAGTTGAGGATTTTTTTTTTCTTTTTTTTTTTTTTTTAAACATTAGCCATTTGCTGTTACCTGCAGAAACGAAAAGCTCTGAGGAAACTCACCTGAGGCATCTTCAGGTCACGGGAACGATGACGCCCTTGGAGAACTTGTACCCTTAGCGTCTCTGCTTGTTTTTTTCACTGAGAGGAACCCCCACACCAGCACTCGTGTGAGATGGCCCATTCTCATCCAGAGTGTGGGGCGCGACCCCGGGCCCTGCCTCCTGCTCTGTCGCTTCCTTTGCCGGTCCCAAAGGGCAGGAAGGCCAGAAGGAGCAGCCTCTGCCAGGAGCCGCCAGGTGCCCGCCCGGGATCCGCCCTCCTCGGGCAGCTTGGTGCGGTGCCGTTTATTTGTACAGAAACGTTTTTGGAAGATTCTTTTCAATAAGACGCAAAATCCTCTCCAACTTTTCAACCTGATAGGATAAACTATTTGATTTTTGTTCTAGACTTCCTGTAGCTGTGAATTGTTCAAACATGTCTGATTCAGGATAAAACGTAAACGTGTTGTTAACAATTTCTTGTGGATTTTACTGTTTTGCCTTCAAATAAACACCTTTTTTTAAAGACCTTTTTCTCTGTGCATTTAAATCAGAAGCGTGCTCAGGCTGAGGGTGGAGGCGCGTCCTGAGTGCAGACTATGTCTGAATCGTGGAGTTGGGTCGGAGCTCTGCCTGGGTATCTCATGGGGGTCCCCAGCGTGGATGCGTGGCCCTGCTCCCTCATTAGTCGAGGGGGCTCCTCACCCCCACCATCTGCTGAGCCTCTGAGAAGCCAGCACCTGCCCCAGTGGAGCCACTCCACGTGGCATCACCTGGCATGCTGGCATCCCCGTCCTGTGCGCGTGGCGACAGGCTCCACCTGGGTTCCACTTCACTGGCCTGTAGTGTCCTCTCCAGTGACAGGCACGCCGACGAAGTGGGGGCTACTCAGCTGGAAATGACTGGAGCACCCCCAACCACCGAATGCCCCCTGCGATCTCAGGGGTGAGTGTCACGGCCGGCGTATGGGACCAGCGCCTCAGATCCTCAAGTCCATCTCCCCTCCTGGCATTCAGAGCTCCCTCTTCACCTCCTCCAGGGCCTCCTCCATGGTCAGCAGGGCAGGCCTGTGTTGTCTGATGTACTGCGGGGCAAAGGACACACAAGGAAGCCATCACCACTGCTGCCTCCGTGCACTGAGGCTCTGGGTCCTGGGGATGGCACCTGTCTGTCTCCAGGGGCTAACAGGAAGAATGATGGCATGCTAGGTGGCAATGCTGTGGAAACAGAAGAGGAGGGCTGAACCTGGGCAGGCAACCTGCGAGGGGCGAGCCTGACGGAAAGGGAAGAGAGGTTGTGGTAAAGGGCAGAGGGGCGGAGCTACCCAGCTGCCCTCAGAGGATACAGGCTGGGGAGAAGGGCTCGGGTGCCACCCTCAGGGTACGGGCCTGGAGCAGAGCAGGCCACAAGCCACCCATGGGCTATAGGCAGAAGTAATCAGATCGCTTCAGCTTGCATTCAGCTAACACACATCCAACAGTGGAACAAGTTCAAGGTCCCCTCGGGGGTGCCATCAGCCAAGTCCAGAACGTGGGAAAGTGTGGGACAGCCTGTTTTCTTCCAACCAATAAACTTGAAGGAAACAAGAGGTGGGGAACAGGGGCTGGCCTGTAAGCAGCGGTCCCCAGTGGGAGGAACACCCCTCCCAGGCCCACCCTACCACCAAGGCAAAGCCGGTGGTCAGGCCTTCAGGGGCCTCACACTCTCAGGGCTGTGAACCCCTGCTATATAGGTTAGGAGTCTAAAAAAATACTGAGCAAACTTGATGTACGACTCTGGATACATGTGAAAAAAATAGGAATGAAACGTACACCTTTTATGAGATAAGTGGAAACACTGGACATCTAATAATGATAACTAAGAAAAGTCAGTTTGGTTTTGGTATTACAGTGGTATTGTGATTATTATTTTTAAGTCCTTCTTCTTAAGAAATATGTACTAAAATATTTGAAGCTGAAATGCTAAAAATCACCACGCAGAACAATTCATATAGTATGATGCCATTTCTATAAAGAAACACCTATCACATTATCATATATAATGCTACACCTACTCTATATATTTTATATGTTGTATAGAATGTGACATATTGTATATATACTTAATGGTTTATATTTTACACAGAAGAAATCTAAAGAATATATATCAAGTTGGTAATAATGATCTCTGAAATTATGGAGAACTTTATAAGTAACAGATCTCCAACAGAATTTTTATAAAATAGTGTCTTTTTGTCATCAGACAAAAAAATGAATTTTGGAGGGGAAAAAGCGAGGTGAGCGTGATACCCCCGGAGTGCCAGTCCTCAGGACTGGCGGCCCTCAGGAAGGGTCTGTGGAGGGGCAGGGCCCTAACCGAGGAGAAGGGCACCTTTGCTCTGATGTCACATGGCACCCCTGCCCCAGCCCTGGTCACGGCCAAGGAGAGAAAGGGGCTCCTTCAGCCAGGACTGAAGGGTGCTGGGGCCCCAGCATCCCCAGCGTCCCAGTTTGAGCCCCGGAAGCCCCCTGCCCTCTCCCCCCATGGAAGGGGGAGCCCTGGAAGCCCCCTGCCCTCTCCCCTCATGGAAGGGGGAGCCCTGGAAGCCCCCTGCCCTCTTCCCCCATGGGAGTGGGAGCAGCGCCGTCACCTCTTTGGTCTCCTCCAGGGTGTGGTAGTGGAATGAGTCTCCGTCCAGGGAGCGCAGAAGGGACGCGTGCAGGTGCTGGCTGGCCTCGATGAACTGCTGCGTCAGGCTCAGCTGCTGCTTCAGCATGTCGTTGAGTGCAAACACAGCCGGGCTGTATGCAGTCAGGGCTGCAATCCCGGCTCCGGGTCAGCTGTCAGCCCCCGGGGTCCCAGCCCCCAGCCCTCACTGCACCCCCGGCCAGCCCTGCAGCCCCCACCCCTCGGCTGTGTCAGGATGCTCTCTGCAGATACTGCCACCTTCGGAAGCAGCAGTGGCCTCGCCTTGTTATGTGCCTTTCTAGTCAGTTGTAAATGAACTGTGGTCTTCTCTGACTTGTGTGTGGATCTCACACACTCGGCACCCAGGCACGACCGGAAGCCTCAACCTCAGTGTCCAACACAAGGAAGGCAGGTCAGTGACATGGCTCTCCAGACAGTGCAGCCTCATGGTGTGAATCTAACTCTCCTGAATTGTACACTTAAAAATAAGGAAGAGGAGAAATTTTACACTTCATATGTTTAAACAGGTGGGGCTTCCTGGTGGCTCAGCAGTAAAGAATCCACCTACAATGCAGGAGACGGGTTCTATCCCTGGGTTGAGAAGATCCCCTGAAGGAGGGCACAGCAACCCACTCCAGTATTCTTGCCAGGAGAATCCCATGGACAGAAGAGCCTGGCGGGCTGCAGTCCCTAGGGCTGCAGAGTCAGACACGAGTGAAGCAACTGAGCAGGCACACACGCATGTTTAAACACGTAATTAAAATAATTTAAAATGCAATTAAGATAAAATTTTTAGGGACTTCCCTAATGGTCCAGTGGTTAGGGCTCCAAGTTTCCACTGCAGAGGGCACGAGTTTGATCCCTGGTGAGGAACTAAGATCCCACATGCCACATGGCATGGCCAAAAAAAAATTTTAAATATTTATGTATAATTTTAACAAAATAAAAGTACAATTAAAAATAACCTCAATGGTTAAAAATGATCATTACTAAAATAAAAAGATCATTACTAAGACTATACTCATGGAAAAGTCACTGAGGTCAATATTATGTTTAAAAAAAAGGATGAGGGTTTTTTTTAAAGATATAAACATTTCACTTATAACCAATACATTTTAGCATCTTCATCTTCTAAAATGGTAAGAAAATTGAAGTGGTAAGAAAAAGAACAGGTTCCAGATGACCCCTGGCTTCTGTCATGTGAGCCATCAGTGGCCCCATGGGGACCTGGTACAGACTGGGTTTCCTACAGTGACTGTCACCTCTTCACTGGCGCCTTCCTCTCACCCCAGGCTTGGCTGGGCCTCCCCAAGGCCCCGTGACGCCTCCACACTAAGGAGGCAAGGAGGCAAGGGCCATGTCCACGGGACTGGGCCACTCAGTGCTGGCTGAGTGCCTTCTGGAGGAAGCCAGCTATGGAATCTGGAGAGAAGGGCTCAGAGGGAACACACAGTGATGGCCCTGTCGGGGTGGAAGGCTCGCAAGTCTGTCCCTGCTAACCCTCCTGTTTTCTTTAACACGGGTGTCCTGTTGCAAGACAGACAAGGTTCTGGGACACTCAGTCTGTCGTCTGGGAGCCCAGAAATTGTGGTGGTTAACTGGGGCTATGACTGTCCCCACCAACAGATTCTCCAAACCCAGCACTTAGGAGTGGCTGTACCTCCAAAGGTGGACGTGAAATGTGTCCACTTCACCTAAAGGGACCCACAGGTGAGCTGAGCTGTTACCTTCTATGGCATCTGCGCTGATGACGTGGCTGGCGATGGGTGTTGGGTCCACGTAGGCACCTCCCAGGGCTGGTCCAATGGCCGCCACGCCGGCCGCTGCTCCAGAAACAGGGGGAGAGGTGAGTGGGCAGGGTCCAGAGCAATGACTTTCTCATCAACAGGTAAGATGCTGAAACAGGCTATGTGAGTCTGTCTTTTTCTCTGAATGTGATGGCCACTCTCCTTGCTTTTTTTAATCTTTCCGCTTCTTAAAGTTTCCCCAAACCTGCCTCCATCTTTCTGGTAGGTTCTCCTTGTTCAATACACAGGTCAGGTGAGCTTGCTAAAGCAGTCATTCAGCTCAGGGTGGCTGCCCTTCCCTGGATGGGCCCTCCTCTGACAGCCATTTGTGAGCTTCAAATGTTCCCTGGACTCTTAACAGGCTGATTTATTTAGGCTGCCTTTTTCCTCCCTCCTTTCGATGTCAGGCCTAATCTAGGAAATCAGCACCATTGATGTTTTATGAAAGCATCTCTAAATTGCAAAGAAAGAAACAGACATGTGCCCATTTGCTGCCCAAGGCTCTGTTGTCAGAAAGCCAGAAGGAAGACATGGGGACAGACTCGGAGGTTTCTGAGTCACAGAGCCAGGGTTTAAAATCCTGAAAGATTGAGGGCAGGAGGAGAAGAGGACGGCAGAGGATGAGATGGCTGGATGGCATCACTGACTCAATGGACGTGGCTTTGGGTGGACTCCGGGAGTTGGTGATGGACAGGGAGGCCTGGCGTGCTGCTGTTCATGGGGTCGCAAAGAGTTGGACACGACTGAGCGACTGAATTGAACTGAACTGAACACCTTCCAGTGATTCAACTGGGCCCATCTGACTGACCTGCCTCCCTGAGAAACAGAACAGTCACACCCCTTGGCCAGGTGCGAGGTCTGGACAGAAGTATCATGAAGCCCCCAGATCCAAATAAGCAGATCAAGCAAGAATCACAGGGATTTCCCTGATGGTCCAGTGGTTAAGAATCCACCTTCCAAGGCAGGTTCAATCCCTGGTCTGGGAACTAAGTTCCCAGGTGCCGTGGGGCAACTAAGCCTGAGTGCTACAACTAGAGAAAAACCCACCTGCCTCAATGAAGAGCCCATGCACTGCAACAAAGACCATTGCAACAAAGACCCAGCACAGCCAAAATAAATAAATAAATTTTAAAAAGCAGGCATCAAACCCCAGCGCACAGCCCGGGAACAAGTTCTGTCTGCATCGTGGGTGTTGTCTAGACCAGTGGTCCCCAACCTTTCTGGCATCAGGGACTGGTTTTGTAGAAGACAATTTTTCTACTAACTGGGGTGGGGCTGGTGATGCAGGGGGACAGTTTGGGGATGACTCAAGCATATTACATTTGTTATGGTGCCACTGATCAGACAGGAGGTGGAGCTCAGGCGGTAATGCAAGTGATGGGGAGCAGCTGTGAATACAGAAAATGCTTCGCTCACCCACCGCTCACCCGCTTACCTCCTGCTGTACAACCAGGTTCCTAACAGACCACAGACCTGTAGTGGTCTGTGGGCTGGAGGTTGGGGACCCCTGGTCTTGACGAGAAAAAGCAGCAGAGCATGTGTGCATGCAAAGTTGCTTCAGTCACATCCGACTCTTTGCAACCCCGTGGACTGTAGCCCACCAGGCTCCTCTGTCAATGGGATACTTCAGGCAAGTATACTGGAATGGGTTGTCATGCCCTCCTCCAGGGAATCTTCCCGACCCAGGAATCAAACCTGCATCTCCTGTGTCTCCAGGTGGATTCTTTACCGCTAAGCCACTGGGGAGGCCCCAAAACAAAGAAGGGAAATCACTCAAAGAAAGCGACCTTTCTGTCCACAAGGGCCAAGGCCAACGCTGAGAACAAGAGAAATGATGAGCCGTGCCTGCTGCACGCCAGAAGAGAATCCACCAAACACACACAGCGAGTTCAGACCACCAGCTGGACAGGCGACACAGCAGCTCTTGGAGCCCCCATGCTCAAGGACCCCAAAGCATCTGAGGATGTGCTGTCCTAGAAGGCGGTTCCTGTCACACCTGATGTTTCGGGCGGGGTCGCTCTCTGGCAGGGCTTTCCTGGCCACTGCAGGGTGCTGAGCAGCACCCCGGCCTCCACCCAGAGACAGTCAGTCACCCACCCTTGCCGATGTACCCTGGGGCCAGGATCAGCCCTTCTGACAACCACTGCTTTAGTTTTTGGTTTGAAACCTTTCAGTGTTTTGAAGCTTGGGAGACAGTGGGGAATACCCAGGGAGCTCCCCTTTTCTGTGGAAGAGGAAGCAGGAGGCTGGGGTCCCACCAGCTGGCTGATGACAGTCTAGCCCTCCTGGTCCAGGGGCTCCTGCCGATCACTGCAGCTGGCCTGGCCCCTCCCTCCTCCAACCCTCAGGCCACATCCTTACCCTTAGCCCACTGGTAGGTGAAGGCGGGATCGGACGTCTGCACGGCCGTCTCCTTCACCACGACTCTTGGGACACCCGTGGCCCGCTTCTTCCGGGACCTGGGACTTGAGGGAGGGAGGTCTGACTTCAGACTTGCAGAAAATTCAGACCGAGTGGCCAGCATCCTGTCGGGAGACTCCTCTGAACAGGCCGTCAACTCAGATGCTGTGGGACTGGGGGATTTTTCAAAATCTTCTGAGTAAGTCAAGCTCACTGCGCTGGCCATAGGTTCCGGAGACGTCAGCCCCAGGCAACAAATGCCCTGGGGCCCAGGGGATGAGGCGGATGGCTCACTCAGGCGCTCGGAGATCTCGCTCTCAGAGTGGGGATCTCCTGCCCAGGGCCTTCTACTGGATGCCTTGCCCCGCTGACCTTCTTTCTAAAATGAAGGATGGCAGAGGTAACTAGAAAGTATTTTCGAATGAGCAACACAATCAAAATACACAATCAAAATACCACTGCATTAGAAGTGAGGGCACCCCAGGGACCCAGCAGGTGAGGGTCTACATGGTCCTTTCTAGATTTGGGCATGCCAAGTATTGCGAGCAGAGTTCTTGAAACCCTTCAGCACGAAGCTGCTGCACTGAACACTGACGGTGTGAGCATGTGTTAGCAGCAGGTGGGTGAAATGTGCTGTGTCATTATTATGTTTTATTAAAACCTGTGCTGGGACTTCCCTGGCGTTCCAGTGGTTAAGAATCTGTGCTTCTATTGGAAGGGGGACTGGTTCAAACCCTGGTCGGGGAACCCTGGTGATCCTGCATGTCAGTCCTGAATGCTACATGGCACTGATGGTGAGGTGGTTACTAATACAGCAAGAATCACCATGGGGCACTGGAATAAATACAGGTCAGTGCAGGAATTGCTGTGGGGAGGTTGAAGTGGGACCTGCTCTAATCGTCTGATACGTTAAATAACTCCTCTCTTATCTTAAATCAGGGTCTCTGCACATGATATGTTGACATTCAAGACACAAATATTCTCTGCAGTGGGGGCCACCCTGTGAACTCTGGGACACTGAGCGGCATCTCTGGCCACCGCCTACTCGATGCCAGTAGCACCCTGCACCACAGTTATGACCACAATGTCGCCAGACACCGCCAAGTGTTCCCAGGTGAGAATCGCTGACCTAAATGAAGTATCATGGTTGCAAACCATTCTACATAAAGATCTAAAGTGAAAAATCAGTTCAGGGACTACTCTGATGGTCCAGTGACTAAGACTCCAAGCTCCCAATTCAGGGGGCCCGGGTTCAATCCCTGGTTGGAAAACTAAGACGCTGCAATTAAGTGTTCATATGCTGCAACTAAAGATTTCCACAATGAAGACAGAACATCCTGCATGCCACAACTAAGACCTGGCACCGCCAGATTAATAAAATAAATAAATAAATCTTTTTTAAAAAAAAGAAACAAAAAATCGGTTCACTGTACTTACTTCCCATTCCAAGTCTGATTTCTCACTGACAGCTGGAGCCAGATCATCCAGGGATAAAATGTTTATTCTAAAATCTGTAATTAAAAATGTAACATGGCAATATTTACTCATTTACTCCACATGTATTGATCATCCTGTTGAAGGAACTGGGCTAAGAGCTAGGGATGGGAAGATGCAAAAGTGTGCAGTCCTTGCCCTCAGAAAGCTGGCCCAGGCATCTGAGCACTTTTCCTTTAAAGGGCAAGGTAGTAAGTATTAATAGTCTGGGCTTTTTCAGGCTAGTCTGCCTCTCTCACCATTGTTCAACTCTGCCCGGGTGATGGGAAAGCCACCAAGGACTGTGTGTAAACAAATGAGTGTGGCTGTGTCCGAATAAAACTTTACTTATAAAAACAGGCAATGGGAAGGGCTTCCCTGGTGGTCCAGTGGTTAAGAATCTACCTTGCAATGCAGGGGATGCAGGTTCAATCCCTGGTCAGGGAACTAAGATCCACATGCTGTGGGGCAAATAAGCCCGGGCACCGCAACTACTGAGCCCCTGCCCTGCAAAGAAGATCCCACATGTGGCAACTAAAACCCAAGGCAGTCAAATAAATACATATTTAAAAACAGACAACAGGAGGATTCCCTGACGGCCCAGTTGTTAGGACTCCATGCTTTTACTGCCAAGGACCCAGGTTCAATCCCTGGTCAGGGAACTAAGATCCAAAAAGTAGTGGTGGTGGTCGTTTAGTTGCTCAGCTGTGTCTGACTCTGTTGACCCCCAAGGACTATAGCCCATCAGGCTCCTCTATCCATGGGATTCTCCAGGTAAGAATACTGGAGTGGGTTGCCATTTCCTTCTTCAGGAAGATCTGAAAAATAGAGAAGCAAGGAAAAAAAGCAAAACAGGCCAGAAGCTTCCCAGCCCCTGGCCTCCACAGAGTGGCTCACAATGCAAAGAGGGCAGCGCAGTGATAAGTGTGCTTGAGGTAGGAAGGGCGGACCCTCCGCTCAGAGAGTGGCACCTCATCCTAGGTTCTCATTTAAAGCAAGTTAAGGGCACAGGGGGTCTTTCCTGGGGGCTCAGATGGTAAAGAATCTGTCCGCAATGCAGGAGACCCAGGTTCAATCCCCGGGTCGAGAAGATCCCCTGGAGGAGGGCATGGCAACCCACTCTGGTATTCTTGCCTAGGGAATTTCATGGACAGAGGAGCCCGGTGGGCTACAGTCTATGGGGTCGCAAAGAATTGGACACGAGTGAGTGACTAATACTTTCACTTTCGTTTAAAGCTCAGGCAAACTTCCACTTTGTGGTGCCAGCTAGCCAGCTGCCAACACCTGAATGCCATGGGTGCAGGTTACTAGAAGACAGGGGCTCCACGTAGCTCCCGTGCCCCATCAACATGTGGGCCTGCTCTTCCCCGGGAGGAGGAAGGCTGACAGGCAGCTAGGGTCAGGAGCAACTCCACCACACGGCTCATTTCATGACTGAAGCCCAGAGGCTGTGTGTGTGTGATGCGAGGGGGACGGGGGTGTCCACCCTGCGGGGCCTCAAAACCCAAGCAGGCGCATGATCCAACCCCGGCTGAGTTGGGTGGACACTTGGTGGGGCCCTCCAAGGTGTCTTAGGGGCTTCCATGGAGGGCACCGAGCAGCCTGGCTGGGCTGGAGGGATGAGTCTCCTGGAGGAGGTAGGATGCGACCCGCAATTCCAAGAACAGACAGGGGACAGTTAGCGGGAGCAGCTGGAGCAGCGCCCACCATGCAGGAGGCACAGAGCTGGGGGTGAACGGGAGACGGAAGACTGAGCGGCTCACTCTTCCTGGAAAGGTCAGCTGAGTGCAATCCCAAACGCCAGGCTGCCCCAGCAAGGTAAGACCTAAATGAAAGCCTAGCTTATCACTTCAGTGCTAAGGGCTCACCCCGCCTCTGAATTCCTCGAACATGCCAGTTGCCAGCACGCCTGTGGCACACAGGTCCTGAGATACGTTCACAGACAAGCCTCTGAACTAAGCCATCTTGGCTAGCTTGGGCCAAGGCACCCAGGAGACTGTGGACCAGTAACGTTATTGTCATGTTGGCCAACCGTGCCTCTCCCAGGCCTCCTGTGCAGGAGGCCCTTCTTACCATGCAGGAGGCACTCCACGTGCACTAGCTCACTGTCATAGCTCTGCCCCATGTTACGGATGAGGAAACCGAGACACAGAGAGCCTGAGGCCGTGTGGCCAGAAGGCAGCGGAGCAAGGGTGTCCACCCCAGGCAGTGTGTGTGTTAGTCGCTCAGCCTTATCCGACTTGGCGACACCATGGACTGTAGCCCGCTAGGCTTCTCTGTCCATGGAATTCTGGCAAGAATACTAGAGTGGGTTGCCATGCCCTTCTCTGGGGGATCTTCCCGACCCAGGGAGCAAACCTGGGTCTCCTGCATCACAGGCAGGTTCTTTACTGTCTGAGCCACCAGAGAAGCCCCCACCCTAGGTGGACTGGACCCCAAACTCAGACTTGTCCTCACCACTCCTTGCTGCCTTCCTCTCTTGAAGCTGCATCTGGAGGGGAAGGTGGGTCTGGACATGGAGGGGGTCCCTCCCAGCCAGCAGTGAGGGCTGAGGGGCAGCCTGGAGGGGCAGGAACCCAGGACTGGCGTTCCTGTCAGCTGTCATGTCGGCCAACCCTGACTCTCACAGGCTTCCTGTGCTGGTACGCCCACCTTCTCATCCACACCCACCAGGCTGGCCAGGACACCCATCACCAGCTCCTCGGGCCTGAAGATCCGAGCCAACAGCAGTGAGGTGCAGCATGGCATCCAGCAGATGGTGGCCCCCAAGGGGGCTCCAAAGGGGCTTCCTCGCACCCTCAAGCCCATCCCACTGCACAGGGAGGGGACTTTGGTTAGCTGTGCTTCTCCTCCCTGCCCCTACATCATGGTGCCTTAGCACCTTGGATTTTCTTTCGGGGGTAGGGGCACACCACGCAGCCTGTGGGATCTTAGTTCCCCGACCAGGGACTGAACCTGTAACCCTGTGGTGCAAGTGCAGAGTCTCAACCACTGGACCACCAGGGAAGTCCCGCCTCTTGAATATTTTGAGCTACAGGAATCTGAGACACAGAAGGGGCTGCAAGGACTCCCTGACCACCTCCGAAGCAGGTCGTAAGACCCTCAGGTAAGACTCACCTTTCCTTTATCTGGGGGAAAGGAGCATCCTTATGTCCAAGATGGGGGGAGCTGAGCCACCCCCACTAGCAAGCTTTGCTACATCTCCCCTCATCTACTTCTCTCCTTTTGTCTATCACATTCTCCCAGGACTCTCCACTTCTCATCACACCTAGCGGGAGGCATCACCATTTCTTTACATTTTTGTTTCCTTATGAAGGCTCCTGGGTCACATAAAACTTAAATGGAATATTTATGGAATCTCAGAATGCTTTTCTCCAGTTAACCTGTCTTTGGTTACAGAGCCCCAGCTGAGAACTTAAAAGGACACAAGGGAAAAGCTATTTTTCCTCGCCTATCGCTAAGTCACAGGCTAAAGATCATCCCAGCACCTGGGACCTGGGGGCAGGGGCGGGGGCAGGGCAAGTTTGCGTGTTTGTCATCATGCCCCTGACACCATCACGCCTGGCCCCTGCTGGCAAACAGCAGGCACTCAAACCAGTTATTTAACTGGGTTTTGGTGGTAAGGAAATTGCAGAGGGGAAAAATCCATGTTGGCTGCCCATCTTTTCTCTTTCTGGTCTTTTCTTAAATACATACGGTATTAAAACTCACACTGGGGACTTCCCTGGTGATCCAGTGGTTAAGAATCTGCTTTCCCGGCTATACCCCAATACAAAATAAAATTTTTTTCTTTTTTAAAAAGAAAAAATCTGGAGAGTTCATTAAGGAGGAGAAGGAAAAAAAAAAGAATCCACCCTGGCTTCCAGTGCAGGGGATGCGGGTTCAATCCCTGACCAGGGAACTAAGACCCTGGCCACTGCTACAAAGACCCAGCACTGCCAAAAATAAAAAATAAATAAGTTCATAAAAAATCATGTTGAATGATGGTGAAATAATAACAATGTCTGTGACTGCTTAGAGATTGGTTTCGTTTTCTGCATTTAAAAAGGAAAGGAAGCACACTTCTCTTTTACAACAAGGAAAACTTTCTCTCATATGAGGCTCTAGAAGGATTTGCTTTTGCTCTGTCACTGGGCAGGGTCACTAGATGAAGACTTAAAGACAGAACGGGGACTTCCCTGGCGGTCCAGTGGTTAAGACTGCATTTCAGACACAGGGGTGCAAAGGGTCACGGAACTAAGAGCCCACATGCCCCACGGGGAAAAAGAAATCTGACTTGGCCCCTCAACTAGGAAAGAGGGTGTGGAAAAGCCGAGGGTGACTTGCAACCCTTGTGATAATACCCTGTGACCACCAGGCTGGGGACCCTAAAGGCGGTCTCGCCCTCCCTGCCCAGGGTGACGACTCTGCACAGGGACGAGGGCTGCCATTCAGACCGTCATCGGTGGCTGCTGAGGGAGGCTCCTCCTGAGGCTCAGGCTCACTCGTTCTCAGGGAGGATGAGAGCTTGCCGTCCCCTGCGGTCAAGGGCGCCGACTTCGGAAAGGCGCCAGGGATGGAAAGCGACACTGTGCGGGAGGCAGATGTGTGCATCTGCGGGGAGCGAGTTCTCAAGCCGGCACCACAAAGGGTCCCATCTGCTGACCGTGAGGTTGACAGCCATGAAGTGGGGAATGGCTTTGAGCTGGGAAGATCCTTACTGGGCTGTGAAAGGGCTCTCGGTGGAGTTGGGATTTGATCCTACGTGGGTGGAAACAAAAGAAGGGAAATTAACCAAATATATGCTAAGTCCTGATCAAGCGACATCGGGGTTGGTGGACAGTGTGAGGCCTCATGATGACCGTTATTGTTCTCTGCCCCTTTCTGTCTTCTCACCTCATCTATGGAAGTTGAGGGACAACATTTAGGCAAGATAATCCTGGGATTAGAAACACTCAGAAATATTGCTTGGCTTTCAAATCGTGTTTGACTTTTTGCAAGCCCAGGGACTGTAGCCCGGCGGCCTCCTCAGTCCATGGGATTTCCCAGGCAAGAATGCTGGAGTGGGTTGCCATTTCCTTCTCCAGGGGATCTTCCTGACCCAGGGATTGAACCCACGATGCCCGCTTGGCTGGAGAAAGAAATGGTGACCCATTCCAGTATTCTTGCCTGGGAAATCCCATGGACAGAGTGGCCTGGTGGGTTACAGTCCACAAGGGTTGCAAAGAGTCAGACAAACTTAGTCACAAGAGTGACTAAGCAAAATTGGCCAAAGTACTTCTACTGTAATTTCCCTTAATAACAAGTGTTGGTGAAGATGTGGAGAAATTGGGACCCTCATACACTGCTGATGGGAATGTAAAACAGTGCAGCCACTGTGGGAAACAGTTTGTCTGTTCCTCAATTAGTTACACACAGACTTACTATAGGACACAACAGTTCTGCTCCTAGGAAAAACTCAAAGAATTGAAAACAAGGACTCAAACAGATACTTGTGACACTATTCACAATTGCCAAAAGGTGGAAACATCCCAGATGTCCATCAGTGGATGAGTGGATAAACACAATGCGGTCCATCCACACAATGGAATATTACTCAGCCATAAATAGGAATGGAGCACTGATGCATGCTGCAATGTGAGTGAACCCCGAAAGGATCATGCTAAGGGAGAGAAACTGGACACAAAAGGCCACAGGTTGTATGATTCCTCTAAAGAAATGTCCAGAACAGGAAACCCACAGAGACAGAAAGCAGATTAGTGGTTATTAGGGTCTGGAGGACAGGAAAACAGGGAGTGATTACTTGGTGCACGTGTGTGTGCTAAGTCACTTCAGTCATGTCAACTCTTTGTGATCCCATGGACCGTAGCCCACCAGGCTCCTCTGTCCATGGGATTTTCCAGGAAAGAGTACTGGAGTGGGTTGCCATGCCCTCCTCCAAGGGATCTTCCCAACCCAGGGGTCAAACCTGCATATCCTGTGACTCCTGCATTGCAGGCAGATTCTTTACCACTGAGCCAACAGGGAAGACTGATAGTAATCAGTAACGGTTTACTTTGGGGAGGATGGGAATGTTTTGGAATGAAACAGGTGGCAGTTATACAACATTGTGAATGTACTAAATGCCACTGAATTGTTCGTTTTTAATAGGTTAATTTTAGGTTATAGGAATTTCACCTCAATTTTTTAAAAAAATGGAAATGGAGCCTTCCCAAGTTAGTGATTCCCATATGGTACAACCAGCAAGCGGGCGTGGGTCACCAATGGCAGTGATCACGGCTGGGGTTGGATCAGTCATCCAAAGTGCTGTCCTGTGCAGTATAGTTATCAGCACCACATAGTACAAAACTACCTGATGTGTCCGAAATCCGATCCCTTACGGAACAGACCAGGAGTGGGTCCCCGTGACTGGCTGAAACCCACCCTTCCTCATCCAACACTCTCTCAAGTAGCTTATGGGTGATGGCGCTCATCAAAGGACTCTAGTGCTATGACATAAAGGTACAAATGCAAAGTATTAATACAAACAAGTGCAAAATGCAGGGATGTCCCTGGTAGTCCAGTGGTTAAGTGCAATGCAGGGGATGGATGCAGGTTCGATCCCTGGTTGGGGAATTAAGATCCCACATGCCACAGAGCAACTTGTGTCACCAACTACTGAGCCCAAGAGCTCGCTCCAGAGCCGTGTGCTGGAACTAGAGAGTCCCTGAGCCACAAGGAAAGACCCCCAGTACCACAACCAGGACCCGATGCAGCCAAATAAATACATAAAAAATAAAAATGGATCAATACATGCAAACCTTACCGAGACTAGTTTTGTTCGTTCTTTCTCACTGGCTTTGGTGCTGGTGAAACCCTGATTGGTGGGTGTGTCTTTTTCCCTGGAAGAGTCTATCAAGCTCCCCAGCAACTCTCTCATTTCCTCTTCATCACTGTCTGGAGAATCCAGTGTTCTAGGAGCTTGTTTCTTTTTGGGTCTTTGAGCATCCCTCTCCTTCCCAACCTGGGCTTCCACGGGTATCTTTTCCACCCGTGCTTCTCTCTTCTTTAGAAACCTACTGACCTTCCCACTTGGCATGTTTGTCTCAGGGACAGGAATTTCAAGGGCCTGTTCCTGGGAGGGTTGTCCTGTGTTCTGTGAAGAAAGGTCAGCCGTCCTCCTGGGGGGAGTTTCCTCTGCTCTGCTTGAATCCTCGGATTCAGCGTCCAACGGAGCCATCCGTACCTTCCGGTTCCTGATCTTGGTCTCTATCTGCGCCAGCTTCGTGAGTGCCGCGTTGGCTCTGACCTTGGAAGCAGTGGTTGATGGTCTACTTGAAGAGCGCCAGGGCCCGCTCCCCAGGACAGAGTTCTCTCTTGGCAGGAAGTGTTTTCCACCCAGAGTCTGGTTTCTTTTTAAAAATCTGCTGGGACTGGGTACTATTTTGGTAAGACTTCTACTGATAGCAAAGTTCTGCATGTCCTCCATCTTTGAATCTTCTAAGGAAATATCACTGAGGTCGCCAAAGATGTCACGCACGGGATGGCTGGGTTTTCTTATCGAAGCCATTCTAGGGAGTAAAGACGGAAAACTTAAGAATCAGAACACCTGATGTTCATACTGCCAGTTCAAATCTCTCAACACCTCCCACTGCTTGGGAGAGACCACATCCCCTTTTGCCATCTGGCCAGAGCCTCCCCTCCAAGCGTGATGACCACCATGAAAATAAGACACCTGGGACTTCCCTGGTGGTACAGTGGATAAGAATCCGCCTGCCAATTCAGGGGACACAGGTTCGATCCATGGTCCAGGAAGATTCCAGATGCCACAGAGTAACTAAGCCCGAGCACAGCTTCTGAAGCCTGCGTGCCCTGGAGTGTGTGCTCCACAAGAAGAGAAGCCATCCCAATGAGAAGCCCATGCACCACAACAAAGAGTAGCCCCCTCTTGCTGCAACTAGAGAATGCCCTGGAGCAGCAACTAAGACCCAGGGCAGCCAAAAAATAAATTAAAAATATATAAATAAGACACCTGGTATGTTACCACTGAATTACCCTTTAGGGCCAGGTATTAAGTGACATATGTTACATATTAAAGACAAAAGTCAGTGATTCTCAGGCCCCAGCAGGATGCCCGGTACTCCACTCAGAGCCGCAGTATCTCATTTAACCCTCACTTGACCCTGTGAGTTGGTTATTGTCATCCCTCTCTCATAGAGGAGAGGAAGGAAATGAAGGCCCAGCAGGTTAGGTCCTGATCAGTGAGTTGTTATTGTTGTTCCGTTGCTAAGTCGTGTCTGATTCTTTGAGACCCCATGGACTGCAGCACACCAGGCTTCCCTGTTCTTCACTGTTACCCAGCGTTTGCTCAAACTCATGTCCATTGAGTTGGTGATGCCATCCAACCATCTCATCCTCTGTCGCTCCCTTCTCCTCCCGCCCTCAATCTTTCCCAGCATCAGGGTCTTTTCCAATGAGTCGGCTCTTCGCATCAGGTGGCCAAAATATTAAGAGTTTCACCATCAGTTCTTCCAATGAATACTCAGGGTTGATTTCCTTTAGGATTGACTGATTTGATCTCCTTGCAGTCCAAGGGACTCTCAAGAGTCTTCTCTAGCACCACAGTTCAAAAGCATCAACTCTTCGGCGCTCAGCCTTCCTTATGGTCCAACTCTCACATCTGTACGTGACTACTGGAAAAACCATAGCTTTGACTGTATGGCCAATGAGTAGCAGAGCCAAATTCAGAGCTCAGGCCAATTCCAAAGATCTCGCTCACCCCCACAGTTCTTTTCTGTCTCTCCAGCTGCCTCACTTCAACTCCAAGTCAGTCCTACTCCCCAGTCGCACCCCAAGTCCAGTCTCCTCCTTTATCCAAGTGTCCTCAGTTCTCTCAAAAAAAAAAGAGCTGTTGAGAGCCTGCCCTGGTAGTCCAGTGGTTAAGACTCATGCTCCCAATACAGGAGGCCCAGGTTCAATCCCTGGTCAAGGAACTAAGATCCTACATGCCACACAGTGAGGCTAAATAAATAAAAATAGTTTTAAAAACTGGCTGTACTATTTTTTTAAAAAAGCTGTTTTTGAAACTCAATCTATATGTTTAATGAGCTCCCCAGAAATCTTATTTTACTTAGTGTAAGAACCACTGCCCTGGGAGCAGGATTGGGGGCTTTGGACAGACACAGACCGCCCTCTCCTCCCATCCTGCACAAAATGTCAGCCATGCGTTGTACATGTGTGCTAATGTACATTTTTCTGGGGAGAAGGGCCTGACTTTACATCGTATTCTGAGTTCTCATGTACCCCTGAAAGAATATGAACAATCCACTGCAAGATTTACCAAGGTTTCAAAAGATTTTAAAGACTTGGGAAAAATATGGCATGGGTGGGTGTCTGCTGCAGGCCCTTTAGTGAGAAACGTGCCAATGGCAATGAAAATGTGAAATGCACAGAACCATGACCCCACAATTCCACATCTGGGAATTTACCTCCAATTACGTTCTCAAAGTCACATAGAGATGTCCAAGGAATGTCTTGGCAGCATTATTTGTACTAATCAGAAACAGAGGCCCAGTGAGGTCCAGACAACCACAGGCACACAGTGGAATATTAGGCAGCCATTAAAGGAAGGGGGAAAATCTGTGTGCATAACATCTCCAGCATAATGGTCTGTGAGGCAGAAAAGGCGAGATGTAGAACCATGCCTCAGCCCCATACTGTTTGAGTCGTGGGACTTGCCTGGTGGTCCAGTGGTTAAGACTTTGTGCTTCTAACGCAGAGGGCACAGGTTCAATCCCTGATCAGAGAACTAAAATCCCACACCCTGAACAGTGCAGCCAAAAAAAAAAAATACTGTTTGAATGTTTTACCAAGACTATATGTGTTACTTTTACTAAAAAAACAAAAAAGTACTGTGAGACCCAAAAAAGCCTTTTTCCCCTTCTCTGTCCACTTGGAAAACTACTTTATTAGGATTACCAGAATAAATAGAGGACAGTCAGTTATTTGAATTTCAGATAAACAGCAAATAATTTTTAAAAATTAAGTATGACCCAAATATTTTTATGGTAAAAGGTAATGTTCTGAACATTTTATACTAAAAAGCAATGTGTTCCAAATATCTTTATATTAAAAAATTATTTATCTGAAATTGAAATTCAACTGAGTGTCCAGTACTCTGATTTGTTAAACTTGGCAACTCTACATCTTATACATCTTTTAAAGCTGAGTTCAAATATTTTGTGCAAGGCAAAGCATTTAACCCAGTCCCTAAGATTCTGGACAAGAATGAATTATTTTTATTATTTTATTGTCTGTTTCTCTGACTAGTGTGCTTGCTTTCTTATCCCCATCTTAGCAATTCATATACTAAGAGTGCCCAGCATAGGCCTGACCACAGAGGTCAGTGAATGGAAAACCACGGAGAATTCCTAGTGGGAGTGACCCTGGTCAGGTTACTTAACCACTCTGTGCCTCAGTTTGCTCATCTGTAAAAAGGGAATAACAGGATTCCTATGTTTCTCATAGGAATCCCATGTTCAGTATGGGGCATGGAATAAGCATACAGTAAAATTTAGATAGCTGTCATGATGGTATTGGGGGGCTTCCCAAGTGGCTCAGTGGTAAAGAATCTGCCTACCAATGCAGGAGATGTGGGTTCAACCCCTGGGTGGGGAAGATTCCTTGGAGAAGGAAATGGCAACCCACTCCAGTATTCTCGCCTGGGAAATCCTACGGCCAGAGAAGCCTGATGGGTTACAGTCCATGGGGTCGCAAAAGAGTCAGACATGACTTAGCAACTAAACAAAACAATAACAATGACAGTATTTGGACTACCTGCAGAACGGACTAACTTTTAGCTGCAAAGACATGGTGAAGGGGAAGTGGAAAGCACTGGAACAACATCAACAGCTATCTCTGTGAATATTTTTGTTGTTAAGACTCCAAGCCATTCTGTGCTGGTCAGAGGGCAAGTCTGACCACCAGGCCAGGTTTTCTGGCATCTAGTTCTTCTGAAAGGTTTAAAATAAATAAACAAATTAATTAAAAAAATTTTTTTTAATTAAAAAAAAGCACAGGGGAATTTCTCTGGTGGCCTAGTGGTTAGGATTCCAGGGGGTGGGATTCAGTCCCTGATCTGGGAAGTGATATTCTGCAAGCCCCACAGATCAGCCAAAGAAAAAAAGAATTAAAAAAAAATTAATAATGTTTAAAAGGGTAAATTTCATGCTATGTACACTTTACCACAACTAAAATAGATATGTATTTTTTTAAGTTAAAATTTTTTATTGAAGTATAGTTGATTTACAATATTGTGTTAGCTTCAGAAACAGGTATTTTTTGTAAAAATACATTGTAAACTCACAATTAAAAATTAACCAATAGGCAAAATATATGAACTGATATTTCACAAAAAAAATATACAAATGGCCAATAAGCATGTAATAAGATGCTCAACATCATCCATGAGGGGAATTCAAAGCCACTATGAGATCCCACTTCACACCCACTGGAGTGACTGTAATCAAAAGTACACAAAGGAACACGTGGTTGATATGGATGTGAAGATGTTAGATAGAACCTTCATACCCCTTGGAGGAGACTGTAAAAACGATCATCTGCCAACCTGGAAAACAGTCTGGTAGTTCCTCAAAAAGTTAAACATAGTTACCATAGGACCCAGAAATGCCAGTCCTGTGCAGCCCAAGATAACTGAAATATATGCAAATGTTCGCAACAGTTCTCATTCATAATACAGAAAAAGTGGCAACAACCCAAATAGCCATTAAGTAGTGAATGGATGAGAACTACTTAGTAATAAAAAAGAACAAATAATGATACACACAACATGCGCACGTGTCAAACACACCACACTAAGTGAAAATACCATATGATGCAAAAAACCACACACCCTATTATTCCAGTTACAAGGACTGTCCAGAAAAGGCAAATCCACAAACTCACAAAGCCCATCGGTGGCTGCCTGGGACTGCAGGTTAGCGGGGATAGAGAGATACACTTGGGGTGACCCACAAGTTCGAAAGCTGGATGGTGGTGATGTTTGCACCATTTGGTAAATTTTTAGTAAAATAACGGGAATTGTAAGCTTAAAAGGGGTGAATTGTACCGTATGTAGATGAGTTATCAATAAAGTTGTTAAAAAATAAGCCAATTTTTGAAAATAGGGGCGCCCCTCAGACCAGCGGGTTGTTCCCCAAGGCCTGGAGCGACCCACATCGGACCATGCTCTCCAGTGCGCCTCAGACCGGGAAACTGAGGCTTGAGGCCCCTGAACCGCCCTCCCGCTGCCCGACCTACTCTGCTCCGGAGCGCGCCCGTTTCCCTCAATTCCTCTCCCGAGCCCAGGCATCAAGCCCGGCCACCGCCCAACCAACCCCGCCAACCTCCTCCCGCGAAGTCCTTCCGCGGAGGCTGCCGCCGTTCACGGTGGAACACTCGTGCCAGAGGGGACCGTTGCCCTCGGCAACGGCGCCAGGGCGAAAGAGACTACATCTCCCGGGTCACCCCGCGCCCTGAGGACCAATAGCGCTCTAGGTCACAATCGCAAGGCGTCATGGGATAGGTAGTTTTGGGGCGGGCCTGGCGTGCACCGCGCGTCAGAGCCCAATGGAGTCTCGGGTCATAATCGCGAGGCGTGACGGGAGTTGTAGTTCCGGGACGGGCCCGGCGGGCCTCGGAGACCGCTGGACGCGCAAAGGGCAGTTACGAGAAGAAGTGGTGCCGCACGGTCCATGGCCGCGGCTCGCGTCCCGCTCTGGGCAGTCTGTGTGCTGCGGGTGGCGCTGGCCACCATCTACTTCCAGGAGGAATTTCTAGATGGAGGTGAAGGGGCGACGCCGATGGTGGCGGGGGTGTAAGCTCCAGCATACCCCGTTGCCCATCGGATGGCCTGAGTTGCCATTTGGCCCCGGCCTGTAGACGAAGGATCGGTGGTATCAAAACCCTGAAGCTTCGAAGCCTCGAGCGTCCCCATCATTCTCCCCACGACACAAATTAACAGTTTTCAGCCCTAACCTGTGTTATTTACCCCCTACAGAGCGCTGGCGAAACCGATGGGTGCATTCCACTAATGACTCCCAATTTGGGCATTTTAGACTCTCGTCCGGCAATTTTTATGGTCATAAAGAGAAAGACAAAGGTTAGTGTAGGAATCGTGAGATTAATTGAATGAATGTTAAACGCCTCATAGCAACCTTTCAAGGTAGGTGTGGCACACCCCAACACCCATTTCACAATTCGGGAAACAGGCCTGGGTAGGGTCGTTTTGTCTTTTCTCTCTTTAGAAGAGACCAAGATGATGCCTCTTTACAAGCACTAGTCAGATGGGTTTGGAGACCTGAGGGCCTTACGCTCCAGAGGAAAAAGATTAGAAGCTACTTCTCATTTTTATTTTCAAGTTAAAAAAAAATTAAGGTAAAAGTTATATGCTGTCAAGTGGATGGATCTTAGGGAGACCAATAGAATGAATATAGTTTATGACTGCACACCCAGATCAAGATAGGAACTTTTCAGGCCCCACTTCCACCCCCAGAGGCAAGTCCCCCACCCCACCCCTCCCCAAGTCAGTAGCCTCCTGGTACCAAGAATAACCTCCATTCTGGCTTCTCATTCCTAATGATCAAAAGTAGACAAACTACTGCCTGTTTTTTCATACACCCAGTTAGATTTCTAAGTTGTTTTTTTTAATCCACCTCAGGGCTTAGTCGTAGCATGCGGAGCTTCCATTCTGTGGCAAGAAGATCTTTTTCTTGCCACGCACGAGCTCTCTAGTTGTGTCACCCTGGCTTAGTTGCTCTGCGATATGTGGGGTCTTAGTTCCCAGAACAGAGCTTGAACCTCTGTCTCCTGCATTGCAAGGCAAATTCTTAACCACTGGACCACTAGGGAGTCCCCTCTTCATTGTTTAGTTGTTGGAGAAAAAAAGAAAGGGAAATAGTATTTTGTGATGCATAAAAGTTATACAACGTTCCATGCAGTGTCTGAAATTTCACAGTCCCTAAATAAAGGGTTAGTGGAACACAGCCATGCTCACTTATTTGCATACAGTCTGTGGTTGCTTTCAGGCTACAATTCTCAAGGCAGAATTGAGTAGTTCAGACTCTCAAAAATGTAAAATGTTTATGCCCTGGCTTTAACAGAAAAAAAGTTTACCAACCCCTGATTTAGATGAAAAGTTCCCCTCTTCACCACCTTCCATTCACCTTCCATTCATCTTCCATCTTGGCCCTGTTACTCCAATGTTGCCCTAACACCTGGCAACCTCTGGTTTTGGAATGTACTTGCATTGTTTCATAGATACACATTGCTCCAAGTTTTCAGGCTGTAATGGAAAAAATGGAGTGAAAATAATAAGTTCTATGAAGCTTGTCTAAGGAGTGGGGTTGTCATTTGTTTTTTTCCCCCACAATATTTTTCCTTCCTCCAACCTGAAATGCTGAGACTCTAGACTCTGCATTTCATTCACTCCAGCACATGTCTGCTGAGAGCAGATACAGGCAAGGCACTGAGTATACTGGTTAATTCGACCCCTCATTGTGGTCTCCCAGAATCATGACATAGAAGTCACGGATGGAAAGATCGATAGAATTTAACTAGACAGAGAAGGGAGGTACTGAGAGGTGATGGTGATGGCTGAGGAGTGGGGTGAGTCAGATGGCCTTGAATTCAGTTCAGTGGCTCAGTCGTGTCCAACTCTTTGCAACCCCATGGACTGCAGCACTCTAGGCTTCCCTGCCCATCACCAACTCCTGGAGCTTGCTCAAACTCATATCCATTGAGTCGGTGATGCCATCCAACCATCTCATCTTCTGTCGTCCCCTTCTCCTCCTGCCTTCAATCTTTCCCAGCATCAGGGTCTTTCCCGATGAGGCAGTTTTTCGCATCAGGTGGCCAAAGTATTGGAGTTTCAGCTTCAACATCAGTCCTTCCAGTGAATACTCAGAACTGATCTCCTTTAGGATGGACTTGTTGGATCTCCTTGCAGTCCAAGGGACTTTCAAAAGTCTTCTCCAACACCACAGTTCAAAAGCATCAATTCTTTGGCGTTCAGCTTTCTTTATAGTCCAACTTTCACATCCATACACGACCACTGGAAAAACCATAGCCTTGACTAGACAGACCTTTGTTGGCAAAGTAATGTCTCTGCTTTTTAATATGCTTTCTAGGTTGGTCATTACTTTTCTTCCAAGGAGTAAGCGTCTTTCAATTTCTTGGTTGCAGTCACCATCTGCAGTGATTTTGAAGCCCAAAAAATAGTCTGCCACTGTTTCCACTGTTTCCCCATCTATTTCCCATGAAGTGATGGGACCGGATGCCATGATCTTAGTTTTCTGAATGTTGAGCTTTAAGCCAACTTTTTCATTCTCCTCTTTCACTTTCATCAAGAGGCTCTTTAGTTCTTCTTCACTTTCTGCCATAAGGGTGGTGTCATCCTGTATCTGAGGTTATTGATATTTCTTGCAGCAATCTTGATTCCAGCTTGTGCTTCATCCAGCCCAGCGTTTCTCATGATGTACTCTGCATAGAAGTTAAATAAGCAGGGTGACAATACACAGCCTTGACATACTCCTTTCCCAATTTGGAACCAGTCTGTTGTTCCATGTCCGATTCTAGCTGTTGCTTCTTGACCTGCATACAGATTTCTCAGGAGGCAGGTAAGGTGGTCTGGTATTCCCATCTCTTTAAGAATTTTCCACAGTTTATTGTGATCCACACAATCAAAGGCTTTGGCATAGTCAATAAAGCAGAAATAGATGTTTTTCTGGAACTCTCTTGCTTTTTCGATGATCCAGCGGATGTTGGCAATTTGATCTCTGGTTCCTCTGCTTTTCCTAAATCCAACTTGAACATCTGGAAGTTCTTGGTTCATGTACTGTTGAAGTCTTGCTTGGAGAATTTTGAGCATTACTTTGCTAGCGTGTGACATGAGTGCAATTGTGCGGTAGTTTGAACATTCTTTGCCATTGCCTTTCTTTGGGATTGGAATGAAAATTGACCTTTTCCAGTCCTGTGGCCACTGCTGAGTTTTCCAGATTTGCTGGCATATTGAGTGCAGCACTTAAACCGCATCATCTTTTAGGATTTGAAATACCTCAACTGGAATTCCATCACCTCCACTAGCTTTGTTCATAGTGATGCTTTCTAAGGCCCACTTGCCTTCACACTTCAGGATGTCTGGCTCTAGGTGAGTGATCATACCATCATGATTATCTGGGTCATGAAGATCCTTTTTGTATAGTTCTATGTATTCTTGGCACCTCTTCTTAATATCTTCTGCTTCTGTTAGGTCTATACCATTTTTATCCTTTTTTTTGCACATCTTTGCATGAAATGTTCCTTGGTATCTCTGATTTTCTTGAAGAGATCTCTGAAAGTGAAAGTGAAAGTCGCTCAGTTGTGTCCAACTCTTTGCAACCCCATGGACTATACAGTCCATGGAATTCTACAAGTCAGAATACTGGAGCAGGTAGTCTTTCCCTTCTCCAGGGGATCTTCCAAACCCAGAGATCCCAACCCAGGGATCTGCATTGCAGGCAGATTCTTTACCAGCTGAGCCACCAGGGAAGCCCAAGAATACTGGAGTGGATAGCCTATCCCTTCTCCAGTGGATCTTCCGAACCCAGGAATCAAACCAGGGTCTCCTGCATTGCAGATGGATTCTTTACCAACTGAGATGCCAGGGAAGATCTTGTTTTTCCCATTGTATTGTTTTCCTCGATTTCTTTGCATTGACCACTGAAGAAGGCTTCCTTATCTCTCCTTGCTATTCTTTGGAACTCTGCATTCAGATGGGTATATCTTTCCCTTTCTCCTTTGCCTTTAGCTTCTCTTCTTTTCTCAGCTATTTGTAAGGCCTCCTCAGACAACCAGTTTGCCTTTTTGCATTTCTTTTTCTTGGGGATGGTCTTAATCACTGCCTCCTGTACAATGTCACGAATCTCCATCCATAGTTCTTCAGGCATTCTGTCAGTCACACCTAACCCCTTAAATCTATTTGTCACTTCCACTATAATTGTAAGGGATTTGATTTAGGTCATACCTGAATGATCTAGTGGTTTTCCCTACTTTCTTTAAGTCTGAATTTGGCAATAAGGAGTTCATGATCTGACCCACAGTCAGATCCCGATCTTGTTTTTGCTGACTGTATAGAACTTCTCCATCTTCGGCTGCAAAGAATGTAATCAATCTGATTCCGGCATTGACCATCTAGTGATGTCCATGTGTAGATTCATCTCTTGTATTGTTGGAAGAGGGTGTTTGCTCTGACAAGACGGCCTTAGAATTGCCTGGATGGTAGCGGGAGGGACTGCAGATCCCCTGAGAGAGGGATGGGTGGGGAGAGAGTGGCAAAGAGAGAGATAGGTGTGGGAGTGGGAAGTCAGCTGTGAGTTCAGGCTTAGACCTGATATAGAATGCCAGGTTCATTAATGATGGCTCTCAGCATAAGCAGTTATGGGGACAGGAGTATGTTGCACAGAAGGGTAGGTTATAAGAAGACTGGCTGTTTTCAGGTTTGTCTTTCTTTTTTTAATTTAAGTATAGTTGATAGTTGATTTATAATATCATGTTAGTCTCAGGTGTACAGCACAGTGATTCAGTTATATATATATATATATTTTCAGGTTCTTTTCCTTTATAGGTTATTACAAAATATTGAGTGTAGTTCCCCTGTCCTATTACAGTAGGTCCTTGTCAGATTTGTCTTATAGTCCAGTATAAGGTAAGGAATTGGTTCAGAGCCGTGTGGCTGCTGAAAAAAGGAGTTTGGTCTTGAAGTAAACGGCTAAGCTTGTTGTATAAGATGATTCACATGACAAAAGGTTGGTTATCTTCATAAAAATAGCCATTACACAAATGACACCTAGGGCCAACTCACCCCATGCGGTGAAGCACCTTTTTTTTCCCCAGATCAGCCCTCTGTTATCCTTTAGCCATTGTGTGTCTAAGGTAGCTGTTTTATGATGAGAATTAAGGTAAAGAAGTAGGCTGCTCCATGTATTTATTTATTTATTCAACTTTGTATTTTGTATCGGGATATAGCCAATTAACAAACAGTGTATCGAAGGGACTCAGCCATACATACCCATGTATCTGTTTTTCCCCGACTCCCCAACCCTCCAGGCTGCCACATAGCACTGAGCAGAGTTCCCTGCACTCTGCAGTAGGTCCCTGTTGGTGATCCGTTTTAAATGTAGCAGTGCCTACATGTCCATCCCAAACTCCCTAACTATCCCTTGCCTACATCCTTCCCCCCTGCAGCCATAAATTCATTCTCTTAAATCTGTGAGTCTCTTTCTGTTTTGTAAGTTCATTTGTATCATTTTTTTAATATGGATTCCACATATAAGAGCTGTCATAGGATATTTCCCCTTCTCTGTCAGATTTACTTCACTTAGTATGACGTCTTTAGGTCCATCTATGTTGCTGCAGGTGGCAATATTTCCTTTTTTAAAGAATTGTTTATTTAGTTCGTTCTGACCGCACTGGGTCTTCGTTGCTGCGCTCAGGCTTTCTCTAGTTGTGGTGCGCAGGCTTCTCATTGCGGTGGCTTCTCTTCCTGCAGAGCCTGGGCCCCAGAGCACATGGTCTTTAGTAGCTGTGGTGCCCAGGCTTGGTTGCTCCACAACATGAGGAATCTTCCTGGATCAGGGGACACACCCATTTCCCCTGAACTGGCAGGCAGATTCTTAACCACTAGACCACCAGAGAAGTCCCAGAATGGTCCATTTTTTTAATCCAGTTGCTACAAAGCTTCCTTGTGTATTCCCACCCCTTGGAAAATGAAGGGAAGCAAAATGAATCTTTTATCCGTAATTAGACTGCATATCTGTCAGCTCGAACTGAAGCGTTTTTATAACTTAAGACCTAACAGTGGTATATTAAATACAAAAACACATACATGGGTATGTGAGATAGAAGTTCTGTGGCAGCAGAGAGCCTGTTAGTGACACGCCCATCGCGTATTATCATACAGATGTGCTATAGGTGCAGGATCAACATAAATGGTTGGGAGGTTTATTATCGGGTAGGGGAGGATAGCCATTTAATTCCTGCCTTGCTGAGCGGTGTCATTCCTATTCCTTCATGAGTACTTTTTATTTAAAGGTCTGCAAACCACCCAAAATAGCCGATTCTACGCCATCTCTGCACGGTTCAAACCATTTAGCAATAAGGGGAAGACTCTGATCATTCAGTACACTGTGAAGCATGAGCAGAAGATGGACTGTGGAGGGGGCTACATTAAGCTGTTCCCTGCAGACGTGGATCAGAAGAACCTGAATGGAAAGTCTCAGTACTATATTATGTTTGGTGAGTTTCGATGGTACTGACAACCATTTCTGGTGATTTTTGAAAACCCTTCCACTTATAGGATCCTTAGATTGACTTTGCTCAAGTTGTGTTGAGAATATCTAACTAAAGGTTTTTAGTACTGTTAAACCTAATTAATCTGGAGGAGGGCATGACAACCCACTCCAGTATTCTTGCCTGGAGAATTCCATGGACAGAGGAGCCTGACGGGCTACAATTCATGGGGTCACAAACAGTCGGATATGACTGAAGCGTCTTAGCATGCCCACACACAGATTTAATTAATATTACAGAAAGACAACTGTACCATTCTATTGTTCTGGGGAGAAAGTTATTTATTCAACATTTATATAGCCCAGGTATTTTGAATGCCTCAGGAATGTATACCTTGACCATGGGCCGTGTCAGCCCAAAGCCTGTGTGTATCATGGCTGGTGAACTGAGGATGGGTTTTTAACTTTTTTTGTTGTTTGTTTTGGCTACACTGCATGGCTTGCAGGGTCTCAGTTCCCTGACCAGGGGCTGAACCTTGGCCATGGCAGTGAAAGACCAGAATCCTAACCACTAGGTCACCAAGGAACTCCCAGGTTTTTAACATTTTTGAATGATTAAAAAAAGAACAGTACTTTTGATCCATAAAAATAATAGACGCTCAGATTTCAGTGTCCACAAGTGAAGTCTTAATTGGAATGCAGCCTCACTCTGTTCATTCACATCTTGTCTATGGCGGCTTTCAAGCAGCAGTGGCAGAATTGAGTGGTCATGACAGAGAATATGTAGTTCACAAAACCAAAACTATTTACTGTCTGGCTCCTTACAGAAAAAGCTTGTTGACTGCTAGAATACATTAAATGTCTCTTAACACCAGGAGTAATTAACATCTGTGCTAGAATTAGGAAGGGACCACATTTGGCCATAGGAACCAGACATAACTGAAGTGTGTAGATTCAAAAACCTTTAAGAATGAAGAGGATTCTGGGAAGATGGGGGAATAGGAATCACCAGGAATCTGTCTCCCCACCTAGACAACAGTTGCACTGGCAGAATCTTTCTGATGTAACTATTATGGAGCTCTGGAGTCAGTGAAAGTATTGCACCTTCCAGCAGAAGACTGGGGAGGTCACTGTCAGTGAATTTCAGTTCTTTGCATGGTAGTACCTACCCATCTCCCACCTCTAGCCACATGGCTGACAGACTGCTGTGCACCATGTTCCTGGAGCAACTTTTACTGGAACCAGGGTAGGCAAAAAGGATCCTGTCCTCCAAATATCAAAGATCTGAGATCCCATGGCTGATTCCTGCTTCTAATGGTAGAAGCACAGAAAAAAAGATGGCCAGCCATTGTTGTTACACCTCCATACATTGTTGTAAGCCTCTCCTCTTCCAGCTTGAAATGAATCTCAGGAGACTAAAAGGCCTAGAACCCTCCCCTCCCACCCTTCATTTTTCACCTTTCCCCCTTTAGGAAACTAGGCATTAAAGACTAGGACATTAAAAAAACAAAAGCTTATGCAAGGGAAACTAAAGTGACTGCACATACCCAGGAAAACACTCATAAAAAACCTGAGAAAACCCTGTTTATGTACAGGCTTACCCTTGGTACAGAGTGAGCCTTCAACAAATCAAGCAAAAAAACCGAAAAACAACAAAGCAAAGCCTACAGAAGGAGGAATATCCAATTTCCAGAGTTAACATTAGACTCAGATGTCCAGTGTTTACCAAATAATCACAAAGTATACAAAGAAACCAGAAAGTATGGCCCATTCAAATGAAAAAAAAAATCAATATAAACTGTCCCTGGCAAAAAGATCTAATGACAGACCTGTTAGACTTAAATATCTCTCTGAATGATTCTAAAAGAAATAAATGAAGATGTAGTGAAAGTCAAGAAAAATATGAGAAAATGGAAATACAATAAGAAGATAGAAAAAAAAAAAAAGAAAGAAAGCCAAGGATATAGTAAACTTAACAAGAACCCAAAATCAAATTCTGGAGTTGGAAAGTACAACTGACATGAAAAGTTCACTAGAAGAGTCAAAGGCAGATTTGAGCATACAGAAGAAAGGATCCAAGAAGTTGAAGATAGGATAGTGGAAATGATCAAGGCTGAGAAGCAGAAAGAAAGACTGAAGAAAAGCAAGCAGAGCCTAAGGGACCTATAGGACACCATGAAACAAACCAACGTATGCACTGTGGGAATTTCATAAGGAGAAGAGAGAGAAAAGGGAGCAGAGAGAATATTTGAAAAAAAAACAATGGCCTTACAAATAGCTGTGAAAAGAAGAGAAGCAAAAAGCAAAGGAGAAAAGGAAAGATATAGACATTTGAATGCAGAGTTCCAAAGAATAGCAAGGAGAGAAGAAAGCCTTCCTCAGCGATCAATGCAAAGAAATAGAGAAAAACAGTAGAATGAGAAAGACTAGAGATCTCAAGAAAATTAGAGATACCAAGAGAACATTTCACACAAAGATAGGCACAGTAAAGGACAGAAATGGTATGGACCTAACGGAAGCAGAAGATATTAAGAAGAGGTGGCGAGAGCGCACAGAAGAGCTATACAAAAAGATCTTCATGACCCAGACAATCAAGATGGTATGATCACTCACCTAGAGCCAGACATCCTGGAATGTGAAGTCAAGTGGGCCTTAGGAAGCATTACTATAAACAAAGCTAGTGGAGGTGATGGAATTCCAGTTGAGGTATTTCAAATCCTAAAAGAGATGCTGTGAAAGTGCTGCACTCAATATGCCAGCAAATCTGGAAAACTCAGCAGTGGCCACAGGACTGGAAAAGGTCAGTTTTCCTTCCAATCCCAAAGAAAGGCAATGCCAAAGAATGTTCAAACTACCGCACAATTGCACTCATCTCACACGCTAGTAAAGTAATGCTCAAAATTCTCCAAGCCAGGCTTCAGCAATACGTGAACCGTGAACTTCCAGATGTTCAAGATGATTTTAGAAAAGGCAGAGGAACCAGAGATCAAATTGCCAACATCCACTGGATCATCAAAAAAGCAAGAGAGTTCCAGAAAAACATCTATTTCTGCTTTATTGACTATGCCAAAGCCTTTGACTGGGTGGATCACAAGAAACTGTGGAAAATTCTTAAAGAGATGGGCATACCAGACCACCTGACCTGCCTCCTGAGAAACCTGTATGCAGATCAGGAAGCAACAGTTAGAACTGGATATGAAACAACAGATGGTTCCAAATAGGGAAAGGAGTATGTCAAGGCTGTATATTGTCACCCTGCTTATTTAACTTATATGCAGAGTACATCATGAGAAACTCTGGGCTGGATGAAGCACAAGCTGGAATCGAGATTGCCGGGAGAAATATCAATAACCTCAGATATGCAGATGACACCATCCTTATGGCAGAAAGTGAAGAAGAACTAAAGAGCCTCTTGATGAAAGTGAAAGAGGATAGTGAAAAAGTTGGCTTAAAGCTCAACATTCAGAAAACTAAGATCTTGGCATCTGGTCCCATCACTTCATGGGAAATAGGTGGGGAAACAGTGCAAACAGTGGCTGACTTTATTTTTTGGGGCTCCAAAATCACTGCAGATGTTGACTGCAGCCATGAAATTAAAAGACGCTTACTCCTTGGCAGGAAAGTTATGACCAACCTAGAAAGCATATTAAAAAGCATAGACATTACTTTACCAACAAAGGTCCGTCTAGTCAAAGCTATGGATTTTCCAGTAGTCATGTGTGGATGTGAGAGTTGGACTACAAAGAAAGCTGAGCTCTGAAGAATTGATGCTTTTGAACTGTGGTGTTGGAGAAAACTCTTGAGAGTCCCTTGGACTGCAAGGAGATCCAACCAGTTCATCCTAAAGGAAATCAGTCCTGAATATTCACTGGAAGGACCGATGTTGAAGCTGAAACTCCAATACTTTGGCCACCTGATGAGAAGAACTGACTCACTGGAAAAGACTCTGATGCTGGGAAAGCTTGAAGGCAGGAGGAGAGGGGGACGACAGAGGATGAGATGGTTGGATGACATCACCATCTCAATTGAGTAAACTCTGGGAGTTGGTGATGGACAGGGAGGCCTGGTGTGCTGCAGTCCATGGGGTCACAAAGAGTCAGACACGACTGAGCGACTGAACTGAACTGAACTGAATGGCTCCAAACTTCCAAGTTCGATGAAATACATGAATATAAATGTCCAAGACGCTCTATAAACTCTGGGTCAGATGGTCCACACCAAAGAGGTCCACACCATGACAATTATAATCAAACTTGCAAAAACAAAGAATTTTGAAAGCAGCAAAAGGGAAGCGAATCATCACATACAAGGCATTTGCAATAAGCTTACCAGCAGATTTCTCATCAGAAACTTTAGAGGCCAGAAAATGGTGGACTGGTGGATTCAAAGTGCTAAAAGAAAAACAAAACTCAACAAAACTCATATTTGGCAAAATTGTCCTTCAAAAATGTGGAAACATTAAGACATAAAAACTGAGGGATTTTGTAAACACTAGACCTGCCTTGCAAGAAGTGCTCAAGGAAGTCCTGCAAGGTGAAATGAAAGGACACTCATAGACAGTAACTTGAACCCATATGGAGAAATAAAAATCTCCCTAAAAGTAAACAAAAAAGCTAGAATTATTTAACAATGGTTTATAACTACACTTTTTGTTTTGTATATGATTTAAATGACTGATGCATTTGAGAAAGAACAATTGTTTGTGTAAAAGCTAATATTATTGTAACTGTGATTTGTAACTACAAATCTTGTTTTCTACATAATTAGAGACTAATACTTTTTAAAGAATTATTATTAATAGTTTACGTTTTAGGGGACACAGCACATAAAGATGTAACTTTGGGATGTCAACTGAAAGACATGGAGACAGAGATGTAAAGGAGAAAATTGTTGTATGTTATTTTATTAGAATTAAAATTCAAATTAGAATCTAAAATTCTAAATTTTGAATCTAAAATTCAAATTAGAATATTATAACTTTAAGATGTTAAATGTAATCCCTGTGGTAACTAGAAAGAAAATAGCTATAGAATATGCACAAAAGGAAATTGTGGCAAATCTCTAATCTTTCCCATTCTATTGTTTTTCTCTATTTCTTTTCATTGATCACTTAGGAAGGCTTTCTTATCTCTCCTTGCTATTCTTTGGAACTCTGCATTCAAATGAGTATATCTTTCCTTTTCTCCTTTGCTTTTTGCTTCTCTTCTTTTCACAGCTATTTGTAAGGCCTCCTCAGACAGCCATTTTGTTTTTTTGCATTTCTTTTTCTTGGGATGGTCTTGATCTCTGCCTCACGTACAATGTCATGAACCTCTGTCCATAGTTCATCAGGCACTCTGTCTATCAGATCTAATCCCTTGAATCTATTTCTCATTTCCAGTGTATAATCGTAAGGGATTTGATTTAGGTCATACCTGAATGGTCTAGTGGTTTTCCCTACTTTTTTCAATTTAAGTCTGAATTTGGCAATAAGGAGTTCATGATCTGAGCCACAGTCAGCTTCCTGTCTTGTTTTTGCTGACTGTATAGAGCTTCCCCATCTTTGGCTGCAAAGAATATAATCAATCTGACTTCAGTATTGACCATCTCGTGATGTCCATGTGTAGAGTCTTCTCTCATGTTGTTGGAAGAGGGTGTTTGCTATGACCAGTGCATTCTCTTGGCAAAACTCTATTACCCTTTGCCCTGCTTCATTCTGTACTCCAAGGCCAAATTTGCCTGTTATTCCAGGTGTTTCTTGGCTTCCTACTTTTGCATTCCAGTCCCCTATAATGAAAAGGACATCTTTTTTGGATGTTAGTTCTAGAAGGTCTTGTAGGTCTTCATAGAACCGTTCAACTTCAGCTTCTTCAGCATTACTGGTCGGGGCATAGACTTGGATTACCATGATATTGAATGGTTTGCCTAGGAAATGAACAGAAATCATTCTGTCATTTTTGAGATTGCATCCAAGTACTGCATTTCAGATTCTTTTGTTTACTATGATGGCTACTCCATTTTTTCTAAGAGATTCTTGCCCACAGTAATAGATATAATGGTCATCTGAGTTAAATTTACCCATTCCAGTCCATTTTAGTTCGCTGATTCCTAAAATGTTGACGTTCACTCTTGCCATCTCCTGTTTGACCACTTCCAATTTGCCTTGATTCATGGACCTAATATTCATGGCCTAACACTAATAGTTGGAGATTTCAAAAATCCATTCACAATAATGGATAAGATAATCAGAAGGTAAGGAAATAAGAAGACTCAGACAGTTCAATAAACCAACTAGAACTAACAGACATTTACAGAATACTACCTGACAACAACAGGATACATAGTCTTCTCAAGTGAACATTAGACATTTCCAGGATAGATGATATATGAGGCTACAGATTGTTTCAGTACATTAACAAAGACAGATATACAAAGTACCTGACCACAATGAGAGGAAATTAGAAATCACTAATAAGAGAAAAACTGGAAAGTAAAAAAAACTGTGGCAAACAACACCTAACAGTCAATGGATCAAAGAAGAACTAAAGGAGATTAGAAAATACTTCAAGATAAATTAAAATGAAAACACAACTTACCAAAACTTATAGGACAAGCAAAAGTGTTGCTATGGGGGAAATTTGTAATTATGAATATTTATATTTAAAAGTAAATATCTCAAATAAAAAACATAACTACAATTTAAGTAATTAGAAAAAGAACAAACTAAGCTCCAACTAGAACAACTAATGAAATAATAAAGAGTCAAGTATAGAGGTTAATGAAATAGAAGCAATAAAGAAAACCAGTGAAATAAAAAGCTGATTCTCTGACAACGTCAACAAAATTGACAAACCTTTAGCTGGATGGATGCAGGGAAAAAGGAGACTCAAATTACTAAACTCAGAAATGAAACTGGGGATGTTATTACCTTATCTACAGAAATAAAAATATGTTATAAGAGAGTACTATGAATATTTGTACACCAACAAATTGGATAACCTAGATGAAAGGAACAAATTCCTAGAAACACAAAACCTACCAAGACTCAATCACAAAGATAAAGAAAATCTTAATAGGGCCATAAGTCATAAGGAAATTAAAGCACTAAACAAAATTCTTGCTACAAAGGAAAGCTCTGTCTCAACAAAGGGAATATATAGGGAACATAACTCAATATAATAAAGCTCATATATGACAAACCTACAGCCAACCTTATATTCAAAGGTGAAAAACAGAAAGCATTTCTTCTAAGATCAGGAATGAGACAAGACAAGGATGCCCATTCATGCCAATTTTAGTCAACATAGTATTGGAAGTTATGGCTATAGCAATCAGGTAAGAAAAAGAAATAAAAGGATTCCAACTTGGGAAGGAAGAGGTAAAACTCATTGTTTGCAGATGACATGATACTATACATAGACAATGCTAAATATAGATATATTTAGCATTGTCTAACGGAGAAGGCAATGGCAACCCACTGCCTGGAAAATCCCATGGACGGAGGAGCCTGGTAGGCTGAGGGGTCTATGGGGTCGCCAAGAGTCAGACACGACTGAGCGACTTCACTTTGACTTTTCACTTTCATGCATTGGAGAAGGAAATGGCAACCCACTCCAGTGTTCTTGCCTAGAGAATCCCAGGGATGGGGGAACCTGGTGGGCTGCCGTCTGTGGGGTTGCAGAGTTGGACACGACTGAAGCGACTTAGCAGTAGCAGCAGCATTGTCTAAATATATTCACCACCAAATGCTATTAGAACTAACAAATTCAGTAAAACTGCAGGATATAAAACTAGTATACAGAAATCTGTTTTCATTCTTTACACTAATAACAACAAAGTATCAGAAAGAGAAATTAAGAAAACAATCCCATTTACAATTGCACCAAAAAGAATAAAATACCTAGGAATAAATCTGAGGTAAAAGGCTTGTACTCAGAAAAGTATAGCATATTGAAAGAAACTGAGGATGACACAAATGGAAAGGTGTACCTCACGGAGGGCTTCCCAGGTGGCGCTAATGGTAGAGAACCCGCCTGCCAATGCAGGAGACATAGGAGACATGGATTCAGTCCCTGCGTTGGGAAGGTCCCCTGGAGGAGGGCATGGCAACCCACTCCAGTATTCTTGCCTGGAGAATCCCATGGACAGAAGAGCTTAGTGGGCTACAGTCCATGGGGTCAAAAAGAGTCAGACATGACTGAAGCGACTCAGCATGCACACATACCTCATGGATTAGAAGAATTAAAATTGTTAAAATGACCATCTTCCCTAAAAGGTGATGTACAAATTAAATGCAATCCCTATCAAAATACAAATGGCATTTTTCACAAACTAGAACAAATAAAGCTAAAATTTGTGTGGAACTTCAAAAGACTCCAAATAGCCAAAGCAGTTTTGAGAAAGAATAACAAAATTGGAGATATCACTCCCTGATTTCAAACTATATTGCAAAACTACAGTAATCAAAACAGTATGATACTGGCACAAAAATGAACACATAGATCAATGGAACAGAATAAAAATTTCAGAAATGAACCAATGCTTATATGGTCAATTAATCCACAATGAAAAGACAAAAGTTTACAATGGGAAAAAGACAGCTTCTTCAATAAATAGTGTTGGGAAAACTTGACTACTTTCTCACTATATACAAAAGTAAACCCAAAATGGGTCAAAGACTTAAATTTCAACCTAAAACCATAAAACTCCCAGAAGAAAACATAGGCAGTATGCTCTTTGACATCGACTTAATATTTTTCTGCATCTATATCTTCAGGCAAGGGAAATAAAGGCAGTTTATTTGACTGCCTTATTATTTGACTACATCAAACTAGAAAGCCTTTGCACAGTGAAGGAAACCCTTGACAAATGAAAAGGCAGCCTACTGAATGGGAGAGGAAATTTGCAAATTAGAGTCAAAAAAGAGTTAATAGTCACAATAAAGAATTTATAGAACTCGACATCCAAAAAAAAAAAAGCCCAATTAAAAAATAGCATGGGGAACACATGTAAATCCAGGGCTGATTCACGTCAATGTATGGCAAAAACCACTACAATATTGTAAAGTAATTAGCCCCCCAACTAAAATAAATAAATTTATTTAAAAAATAAATAGCATGGGCAAAGGACCTGAATTGACATTTTCCCAAAAAAGGCATACAGATGGGCAAAAGACATAAAAAGATGTTCAACATCACTAATCATCCTCCTGCTAAGTCACTTCAGTTGTGTCCGACTCTGTGCGACCCCATAGACGGCAGCCCACCAGGCTCCGCCATCCCTGGGATTCTCCAGGCAAGAATACTGGAGTGGGTTGCCATTTCCTTCTCCAGTGCATGAAAGTGAAAAGTGAAAGTGAAGTCGCTCAGTCGTGTCCGACTCTTAGCGATCCCATGGACTGTAGCCTACCAGGCTCCTCCGTCCATGGGGTTTTCCAGGCAAGAGTACTGGAGTGGGGTGCCATTGCCAGTGCAGGGGACATGGGTTCAATTCCTGGTCTGGGAAGATTCCACATTCCATGGAGCAACTAAACCCATGCACCACAATTTTTTGAGCCCATGTTCTAGAGCCTGTGAGCCACAACCGCTAATGCTCTAGACCCACACGCCACAACTACTGAGCCTGTGTCCTGCAACTATTGAAGCCCAGGAGCCTAGGGCCTATCCACCACAACAAGAGAAGCCACTGCAGTGAGAAGCCTGAACACTACAATGAAGAGTAACTCCCGGTTACTGCAACTGGAGAAAGCCTGTGCACAGCAATAAAGACCTGCTGTGTTGTGCTCAGTCGTGTCCAACTCTTTGCGACCCCATAGACTGTATATCACCAGGTGGTTCTTACCATGGACTTTTCCAGGCACAATAGTGGAGCGGGTTGCCATTTCCTTCTCCAGGGGATCTTCCCAAGGCAGGGATTGAACCTGCATCTCCTGCATTGACCAATAGATTCTTTACCCACTGAGCCACCTGGGAAGCCCCCAAAGACCTGGTGCAACCAAAAAAGTAAGTAAATAAAAAGAAAGAAAAAAAAACACAATCACACCAGTCATAATGGCTATTATCAAAAAGACAGCAAATAACAAGTGTTAATGAGGGTATAGAGAAAAAGGGAACTCTTGTGAACTATTGATGGGAATTTAAATTGTTGCAGCCACTATGGAAAACAGATGGAGATTGATAAAAAAATTAAAAATAGACCTAATATATGATCCAACAATTTCACACTGTTTATTTTTCCAACAAAAACAAAAACACTAATTTGAAAAGATGTATACTCCCCTATATTCCCTACAGCATTATTTTCAGTAGCCAAGATATGGAAGCAATCTAAGTGCCCATTAATAAATGACTGGATAGGGAAGATGTATATATACAATGGAATATTATTCATAAAAATAATGAAATCTTGCTATCTGGGACAACACAGACAAACTTAGAGGGTTTTATGCTAAGTGAAATAAGTCAGACAGAAAAAGACAAATACTGTATGATTTAGTTTATATGTGGAATCTAAAAAACAAAACAAATGAACAAATATAACAAAATAGAGAGTCACAGATGTCAAGAACAGGCGATTGCCAGAGGGGAGGAGGGTGAAGGGATGAAGGAAATAGGTGAGGGAGATTAAGAGGCACAGATTTCCAGTTGTAAAGTAAGCCACAGGGATTAAATGTACAGCATGGGGAATATAGTCATATATTATATAGTCATATATAGTAATATAATTTCTTTGTATGGTAACAAGTTAACTAAATTTATCACTATTTTGTATAGTATAAAAATACTGAATCATGTGTTCTACACCAGGAATTAATAATATTGTAGGACAATTATATTTCACAAACTCATAGAAAAGGAAATCAGATTTGTGGTTACCAGAGTGGGCATGGGGGAAGGGAAATGGGATGAACGTGTTCAAAAGTACAAACTTCCAGCTATAACACAATACTAGGGATGCAATGTACAATATGACTAATATTCTTAACACTGCTGTACGTTATGGATGGAAAGTGTTGGTAAAGTAAATCCTAAGAGTTCTCATCACAAGGAAAACGTGTTTTACTTTGTATATATATGAGATGATGGATGTGTTCACTAAGTTTATTGTAGTAATCATTTCACATAGTAATCAAATCATTATGTGGTACATATTAAACTTATACAGTTCTGTCTGTCAATTATATTTCAATAAAATGGGAAGAGAGAGAAAGGAAGGAAGAAAGAAAGAAAAGCTCTGACTCTGATTGGTTTCTCTGATAAATTCTATCAAACACTGAAAGATTACAAATCCTCAAACTTTTCAAAAAATTGAAGAGAAAGTAATACTTTGTAACTCACTCTGTGATGTCAGCATTATCCTAATACTAAAACTAAAGACACTACAAGAAAACACTGATGCAAATCTTTAACAATACGCCACTGGACAGAATTCAGCAGCATACTGGAAGAATTATACAACATGACCAAGTAGCATTTGTTCTTGGAATGCCAGCAGGGTTTGACATATAAAAAATCAATCAATGTGGGAGAAGGAAATGGCAACCCACTCCAGTATTCTTGCCTGGAAAAGTCCATGGACAGAGGATCCTGGTGGGCTGCAGTCCATGGGGTTACATGACTGAGCACGCGTGCATGAGGGTGGAGGGGAATGGGTTGGTAGCAATAAACTGGTAGAACTAAAAAAAAAAAATCTATCAATGTAATATGCCGCATCAACAGAATGAAGAGGGAAAAGACAGGCTCATTACAACTGATGCAGAAAAAACATTTGACAAAACTTATGTTTTGTCATGTTAAAAAACCTTTTCATGTTAAAAAACACTCAACAGTCTAGGAACAAAAGGAAACTACTTCAACATATAAAAGCCATATATGAAAATCCCACAGCAAATATACTCAGAAAAATTGAAAATGTTTCCTCTAACATCTAGAACAAGGCAAGGATACCTGTTTTCTCACTTCTATTCAACATACTACTGGAAATTCTAGCCACAGCAATTCGACAAGAAAAAGAAAAGAAATTGGAAAGGAAGACGTAAAATCATCTCTGTTTGCAGATTCTATGATACGTAGAAAACCCTAAAGACTGCACTAAAAAAAAAAAACCCAAAATCCCTATTAGAACTAATGCATGAATTCAGCAAAGTAGCAGGGTACAAAGTCAACACATTAGAAAATAAGTTACATTCTTATACACTCTGAAAAGGATATTACAAAAACAAGGTCATTTACAGTGACATCTGAAGGAGTAAAATACTTGTAATCAACTTAACCAAGGAAGTGACAGACTTGTATAATGAAAACTACAAACTATTGCTGGAAGAGATTAAGACATAAATAAATGGAAACACATCCCATGTGTTTGGACTGGAAGGCTTAACGTTGTTAAAATGTCAGTATTACCCAAAGCAATCTATAAGTTCCAAAGCAATTCAATCCAATCCCTGTCAAAATTCCAATGATCTTTTTTGCATAAACAGAAAAACCCATCTTAAAATTCTCATGGATTCTCAAAGGGACCCTAAATAACCAAAGTAACCTTGAAAAGAACAGCAGGACTAAGTCATGTGACTATTGATGGATTAATGGATTAAAAAGTATGATACACATTCAACCAAATGTTGCTGCTGCTATTCAGTCTTAAAGAGGAAGGAAGTTCTGACACATTATGATATGGATGAATTTTGAGGACGTTATGCCCAGTGAAATAAGCCAGTCACAAAAGGACAGATACCCTATGACTTCACTTATATAAGGTACTTCGTCAAATTCATAGAGACAGAAAGTAGAATGGTGGTTGCCAGGATCTGAGGAGAAGGGAGACTGGAGAGTTATCGCTTAATGGGTATAGAGTTTAAGTTTTACAAGAGGACATATGTTATGGGATTGATGGTGGTGATGGTTGCCTAACAATGTGAATGTGTTTAATATCATCGATAGTGAAAGTGTTAGTCACTCAGCCATGTCCAACTATTTGTGACCCCATGATCTGTAGCCTGCCAGGCTTCTCTGTCCATGGAATTCTCCAGGCAAGAATACTAGAGTGGGTTGCCATTCTCTTCTCCAGGGGATCTTCCCAACCCAGGGATCAAACCTGGTTCTCCTGCACTGCAGGCAGATTCTTTATCATCTGAGCCTCCAGGGAAGCAAGCCCCAGTACCACTGAATTGAACACTTTAAAGTGGCTAAGATGGTAAATTTTGTGTTATACATATTTTACCACAATAAAAAAAGGATTAGCATGTTATTAGGTATTAGATGACTTACTAGATTTAGATCTAGTTCTGCTCTGTCATTCTGGAGATCGAGACAGCTTCTCCAGGGAGACAGCACTAGATAAATCCAGAGTTTCCAGGGGTGGTGCAGTCCCCAACTCCCTACCTAGACTTCTTTCTCTCTACTCTGCCATGTCTCACATTTACTCTTGAATTTAAAATCTGGAATGAAAAAGGTCTTTCTTTAGATTAAAAAAGAATTTTAAATGGCTCAATTTGGGTTATGGTGATTATTCCTTCAAAACAGGATGGCAGAGATATCTGGCAAAAAAAATTACCACCTGTCGAATTAGAGATGATTTCACAAATATTCACCAAGGCTTCCCTGGTGGCGCAGACGGTAAAGCGTCTACCCGCAATGCCGGAGACCCAGGTTCAATCCTGGGTTGGGAAGATCCCTGGAGAAGGAAATGGCAACCCACTCCAGTACTCTTGTCTGGAAAATTCCATGGACTGAGGAGCCTGGTAGGCTACAGTCCATGGGGTCTCAAAGAGTTGGACATGACTGAACGACTTCACTTTCACAAATATTTGATTTAGTTAGATCTGGTAAACAAAATAACCACAAATATCCACCTAAATACTACCTTTAAATACACTCAACATGTCTGCTACATGTAAATTGCAGAGCAGTGTATTTTGGAGTAAAAATTTCAAGTTTTCTGTATTATTTTGTTTTTAACTCAAAATCAGTTACACTTCACTCAAACCTATTGTGTCACCCTTAGAACACTTGCTTTGATTTCTTAGCTGCAGTTTTGGGTTTGAGAGCAGCTTGCAAGTGTTGAAGAGGAAGAGAGGAATATGTTTCATTGGGCCCTTCCAGGGGCCTTAACTATGAGATCTTAGAGTATGTTTAAGACCCTGGAAATGGGTAACATGGCCCCCATTTTGCAAATAAGGAAACTGAGGCTCAGAAAGATTAAAACACTTGCCCAAAAGTCAGGTCAGCCTCACTTCAGAGCCCATATGCTTCCATTCTTCACAAAAATCCATTCCCGCATAGCTATTTTATGATTGCTGTTAATGGAAAAAGTCCAGATTTTTCTGGTCAGATGTGGGCACATTCTGAAGCTGAATTTAATAGTAAAAGTGTGTAGGTGCTTAGAGATAGAGAAGAAATTTCTGACCAATTTCGAGGGAAAAATAAGTTTCATGTTCCAATCCCAAGGTAACAGACTTTCATACAAATAGTTCACATAGCTTTTGTTTTTTTTAAAAATTAAACTCTTTTCAAGCAATAACCAAAAAAAAAAAAAGAAATTTCATAAACCACACATCTTCAGGGAACTGCACTGGGAGATAGATGTGATGTTTTTTGTCCTCCCGTAGGATGCTATTTCTAAGTTCAACGTTGGATCTACTCTGACAAATTGTTAATATTCTTTAAGTAATTATGTGCCAGCCTAGTTATCTCTTATTTAATCTGGAGGTTCATCACTACAGGTTCTAGAAGAAATCGCAGTCATCTGCTTGTGTTTACAGGGTTTATTCACGGGGGTGGGTACAGGCTTGGGCCTGGGGTTGTGGTGTACTTCGATTTGAGACAGGAAGACATGCAGACGGCCAAATACATTCCTACGGCTTCAAGTCAATGAAGGCGCAGCTGGGTAATTCCAAACATTCTCAGAAGGCTTGACAGATTTTCTAGATCCCTCCTGTAAACCTTGCTTAGAATATTCAGAACTTCTTAGTCTCTGAACAAGGAATAGAGTATCCTACAGAATTCCATTTCCTTAGTGACTGAAACTTGATCTCATACCAATTTAAAAATCATTAACTTTGTTTTTTTTTTTTTAAGGTTTTTTTTTTGTGTGTGTGTGGACCACTTTTAAAACCTTTATTGAATTTGTTACAATATTGCTTCCATTTTATGTGTCTTTTGTTTTTTGGCCATGAGATGTGTGGGATCTTATCTCCCTGATCAGGGATGGAACCAGCACCTCCTGCATTGAAAGGCAAAGCCTTAACCACTTGACCACCAGGGAAATCCCCAAAATCATTGAATAGAACTTCTTACAGACTTTACCATTCATCAGAATCTAACATACTGATCGTAACCTCTCTTTTGCTTATGATGTGGGGATATCGTTAAGAAAGAATATCTATGTATGTGTATATTTTCTTGGAGTGTAACAATAATAACAACAAATATTGAGCTTGCCATACTAAAAGCTTTACATACATTAGCCCCTTGAATTGGCAAAATAGCTTTGTGAAGTCAAGATTAACACCCGCATTTTATAGACTGGAACACTGAGGCGTTAGAGGCAAATATGTTATTTGCAAATATGTCTCACCATGGAAGGTGGCTGGGATCGGAGCCAGTCAGTCCAGCTCTGGAGCCCTCCTGTGGGTACAGGAGCTCTGGTCAGAGCTTCAGAGGGAGGGTCTGCGGTTTAGACTGCATGTGGCGGGGACGCTTCCCAGACTGTTGTTGGACCTTGCTTTTCTTCCCCACCTGCTGGCTTACCCTGGGGTTCAAAGTGGCTGCGGTGACCATGCCCTGAACTGAGTGTTGCCGTCTATTTAAAAAATCTCCCTGTGAGCATCTGATTATTCCCAGACATGTACGCTCCCTGTGTCTTGTGTACTATTTCAGGAGAATGGTGGGGATATTGCTGTGATGATATATTACGGAAGGAAATTGAGAGCAGTTAATTTTTGTTTGTTTGTTTGTAGGACCTGATATTTGTGGGTTTGACATCAAGACAGTTCATGTTATTTTACATTTCAAGAATCAGTATCACGCAAACAAGAAATCAATCAGGTGTAAGGTAAATGCTTTCCTGTTAAATTGGTGATCGTGTTAACTCTTGAAAAGATGATAATGGAAGTTTGTAGAAAATAGTTTTGACTTTAAAATATTTAAGTGAACCATGGGGGTGAGCCTTGTCTGTCCTGTCCCCACTTTCCAGTTTAGCAGGCCCATTAGGGACACGTGTCCACAACTTGGATTGGACTGGGTTCTGAAGTCTTTTGTTTGTTTGGTTTTTTTGGATGAAAAATTATTTTATTTTAAATTTAAACTTACAGTTTTTTTTAAACTTTTTATCTTATGTTGGGATATACTTTAACAATGATTAACAATGTTGTGATAGTTTCTGGTGGACAGCATAGAGATTCAGCCATATATATATATATATATATATATATATATATAAATGTATATCCATTCTCCCCCAAACTCCCCTCCCACCAGAAGGGCACACTTACTTCTCACCCTGAGCTGTGACACCCATTTATAATTTGCTTCATAAGGGTTATAGCAGAATGGTGGTATTTCAGCCCCCATCATCACTGGGCTTCTCAGGTGGTGCTAGTGGTAAAGAACCCACCTGCCAGTGCAGGAGATGCAAGAGACTCAGGTTCAATCCCTGGGTCGGGAAGACCCTCTGGAGGAGGGCATGGCAACCCACTTCAATATTCTTGCCTGGAGAATCCCATGGACAGAGGAGCCTGGAGGGCTACAGTCCCTGGGGTTGCAAAGAGTCGGACATGACTGAGCGACTTAGCACGCATGCACATACATCATCATTAAGGAATGAAATATTCAGGATGAAAAATCACTCTGGAGGAATTAATCTTCCAAATACCAAAACATTTTTTTTTTCTAAATATTTATTTGTTTGGCTGAACTGGGTCTTAGTTGCAGCACGTGGGATCTTAGTTGCAGCATGTGGGATCTAGTCCCCTGACCAGGGATCGAACCCAGGCCCCCTGCATTGGGACCAAAGTGTCTCAGCCACTGGACCACCAGGGAAGCCCCCCAAAACATTTAAAAATGGGAATATTTCTAAAATGAACGCATACATCCTTTACCTTTCTACCCAGAGGATCCTGTGAAAATGACCCTTTAGGTCTTAGGGCCTGTTTATACTCAATGACCCTGCCCCGGGCTTCTCCGAAGAGGCAGCTTGCATTAAGTCCCTGGTGTCTGGACCGGGGAAGAAGTACCCTCCCCAATGTGCAGCCTCCACTTTGAAGGTAAGCACCAGGAAGTAGGGACTCTTCCCCTGAGAAATCCCCAGCACCCATAGCCTCTGGGAATCTGGGCAGGAGAACAGTGTGTTGCAAGATTATTGTCAGCAAGGAGAGGGAGCATACATGCGTGTGTGCTCAGTCACGTCCAACTGTCTGAAACCCTATGGACTGTAGCCCGCCAGGCTCCTCTGTCCTTGGGATTCTGTAGGCAACAGTACTGAAGTGGGTTGCCATGCCCTTCTCCAAGGGATCTTCCTGACCCAGGGTTCAAACCCAGGTCTCCTGCATTGCAGGTGGATTCTTTACCAACTGAGCCACCGGTGAAGTCAGGGAACAGCCATACTTGTCTCTTATGCAGTCCTGAGCAGTGGGTGTGGCTTCCTCACAAAGCCCCAGTGAGTCTCTATCTGCAGAGTGGTTTCCCTCGGAGTCCCACCTCTCTATCTGGTGGTTCGAAAGAGTCAGCAGATCCCCCCTGTATGTGAAGACCTGACACCCTCCCTTGGGGGATTGAGGAGGAGCTCGAATTCCAAGTCTTCCTCCTCCGCCTTAGTGTTGGACCAGCGGGTACATCTTCGTGATTGACTCCTGTTCACCGGCACCTCAGGTGTGCGAGAATGAAAGGGGGTGACCCTACCAGACGGAGGCTGTGAGTTCTGGCCTGGACTGTGCCTGGGAGGCCAGAACTGGGTCACCTGGAGGCAGCAACCCTACAGGGCCCTGGGTGGCACCGGCAGGCCGATGACACCCTGGATGGGTGCTGCTATTTCTGCAGCCTGCTAGAAAAATAAGAGATGAGTCTGTTGAGGGAGCTTTGGAGCCTCGGATCATAGCAGCTAATCGGCATTAGGACCTCCTGAGTGAGGAGTACGGTTGTCTTCACCGGGCTCCAATTCTCTCTGCGATGCTGTAAAAGAAATGTAGTGGTCAGCCCTCTGGGGTTTTCATGGAGGAGCTCTGGTCTGCATTGTTAGAAAAATACCTCGGATGTTCTGGGGAGGGAACAGAGCTCAACAGTTAGAGAGATGGATGAGATTGTTAGATTAAGGCTTCAGCAGGGTGCAGAACCCAGGAGCATTTTATTTTATCTCACTTTTGACTGTGCTGGGTCTTCACTGCTGTACAGACTTTTCTTTAGTTGCAGCGAGCAAGTTGCAGCTGAGAGTTGCAGTACGTGGGCTTCTCACTGTGGTAGCATCTCTTGTTGTGAAGCGCAGGTCTAGGGTCACAGTCTTTAGCAGTCACAATTCGCAAGCTCTAGAGCATAGGCTCCGGAGAAGGCAATGGCACCCCACTCCAGTACTCTTGCCTGGAAAACCCCATGGACGGAGGAGCCTGGTAGACTGCAGTCCATGGGGTCACTAAGAGTCGGACACGACTGAGTGACTTCACTTTCCCTTTTCACTTTCATGCATTGGAGAAGGAAATGGCAACCCACTCCAGTGTTCTTGCCTGGAGAATCCCAGGGACGGGGGCGGCTGGTGGGCTGCCGTCTATGGGGTCACACAGAGTCGGACATGACTGAAACAACTTAGCAGCAGCAGCAGCAGAGCACAGGCTCAATAATTGTGGTGCACTGGCTTAGTTGCTCAGCAGCATGTGGGATCTTTTCCAACCAGGTGTGGAACCTATGTCTCCTGTATTAGCAAGTGGATTGTTTACCACTGAGCCACCAGGGAAACCTGGAACCTGGGAACATTTTGACAGATGATTCCTGTGCCCGAAAGACTTGGCAATGTTTGGAATGTGGATGTTGAGGGTGTGGATGATGACCCTCAGCAGCATGGCTGTTAAACAGGAGAGGAAATAAAGGCCAAGAAAGGGGTCAGGGCTGACTCAGGGGTCGTGTGTAAAACAGCTGGTTGTGAAATCCGTGTTAACGCTGAGGAAGCATGAGTGTGTGTGCCCAGTTGCTCAGTTGTGTCTGACTCTTTGCGACCCCAGAGCCAGCCAGGCTCTGCTGTCCATGGGATTTCCCAGGCAAGACTACTGGAGTGGGTTGCTGTTTCCTCCTCCAGGAGATCTTCCTGACCCAGGGATTGAACCCGAGTCTCCTGTGACATGGGGCAAGAGTAAATGGCTGGAAACTTTGAAACTGAAGCTTGGCTGGCAGGTGGGATTAAGGATGTTGGTTTGAAGCTGTTTGCATATGTGTGAGTGTAGCTGTTATCTCTCAGGAGGCTTGAGCCTGTGGCCAAATCTCAGAGGGTGCCAGCCATGGGGCAAGCAAGCTCAGACTCTAAGCTGAGAAAGGTGAGTGGAGACAAAGGCAGACAGAGAGCAGGGGGAGAGCATTGGAGGAATCGTGCATTCAGCTGTCAGAGCGGACTACAAGGGCTGAAGGGGACACAGAATAGACTGTAGTGCTGATTCTGGATAGAGTTATTGGCCACACAGTATGGCAGACCAAAGGGGTACTAAAATTTTTTTCTTTTAGTTTTATTTATTTACTTTTGTCCGTGCTGGGTCTTCATTGCTGTGTGGGCTTCTCTCTAGTTGCGGCGAGTGGGGGCTACTCTCTTGTTGGGGTTCACGGGCTTCTCATTGCAGTGGCTTCTCTTTGTTGTAGAGCACAGGTTCTGGAGTGCTTGGGCTTCGGTAGTTGTGGGATTTGAGCTCAGTAGTTGTGGCACACGGGCTTAGTTGTTCCACAGCATATGGGATCTTCCTGGACCAGGGACTAAACCCATTTCTCCAGCATTGGCAGGCAGATTCTTTACCACTGAGCCAACAGGGAAGCCCCTGAAAGTGTTTTGATTTGGCTTTTAGCAGGGAGAGACTCCTCCTGGCAGGGCCTTTATGCTGGGGCGGTGGTTCTCAAACCTGAGTGGTGTCAGAGACCCCGGAAGATCTGTGAAAGTGACCAGAGGTCCACTGAGTTCCAGTGCAGCAGATCAGGGCTGACCTGGGAATGAGCATTGCCCATGTACCCCCAGTGATACTGATGCTGCCTGGGTATGGTGCTGCGGTCCCCTCTGCTGGTGACAGGCACATCCTGGGAACCCCCAGCTTCCCTAGGTGCCCTCCCACCCACCTTCCAATCTTCCTTTATTTTATTTATTTTTGGCTGCACTGTGTGGCTTGAGAGATCTTAGTTCCCCAAGCAGGATTAAACCCATGTCCCCTGCAGTGGAAGCGCAGAGTCTTTTTTTTTTTTTTTAATATATCTATTTGACTGTGTCGGTCTTAGTAGCATCCTTAGGATCTTTCCTTGTGGCACACAGATCTCTAGTTGTGGTACCCGGGATCAGTAGCTGCAACCCATGCGGGCTTAGTCGCTCCACCTAATGTAGTTCCCTGACCAGGGATCAACCCTCATCCCCAGCATTGCAAGGCGGATTCTTACCCACTGGACCACCAGGGAAGTCTCCAGACCTCCTTTATTGAATGATAAATGCTTTTCTTATGTCCAGTCTGGGCTTTAACCATGCCCAAGAAAGAAACCAGGCCTGCCCCATCCAAGCTACAATTGTTGGACAGCTCATCAGGAGAGTGTGAGGAAGTTCTCCCCTGTATTGAGAAACAGAGTGGGCTTCATTTGGTATCGTTCAGAACGCTGAACAGGAAGTTGTTTTCCATACAACTTTTCCTAAGTCAAACAGCATAATGGTCCCTTGGTTCACACCGACCTACCCCATCATGATTGCCTGGGAGGTTAGAGGTGAGAGCCATTGTCTTTCCATAGAAAAGGGATCAGCCACAGAGGGAAGGCCGCCAGTAGTGAGGATAGTGAGGAAGTACTCTACAGAGGGTGACTCTTCTGTAGGACACCTTTCATGGTCAGGTTAGCCCCTCTTTCTAGAATGTCTCTGCTTGTGTTTACAGTAAGGCTTTGACTCATGACAATGTGCACTGTTTATCTAGACCTGCCTTGAAACATCAAGGGTCTCATTCTTTTCTTCTTCTCCCCCCAAAACACACAGGTTGATAGCTTTACACACCTCTACACTCTGGTTTTAAGACCAGACCTCACTTATGAAGTGAAAATTGATGGTCAGTCGATTGAATCTGGAAGCGTCGAGTATGACTGGCAGTTAACATCACTGAAGAAGATGGAGACGGCATCAGCAGAGGCTAAGGGTTGGGACCAGGCTGCCAAGGACAAATCCCAGGTGTGGATTCTTCCCACACAGCTGCTAGAAAGTGTGAAGTGTAGTTTGTAAGTACCCAGGTGCCGTACAACTGCTGCGTGGCTGGTAGTGATGATGACAACAGTAAGACAAAGAACCCTCCCTAGAGCGTGTGTGCTGAAGCAGCCACACAGCTGCATACTTCAAGGTATTGTGAAAGAGTTAAAAGTGTTTGAGATGAAAGCAAGAAGGGTTTGTTTTCTTAACCGATATTTTTAAATTATTTATTTATTTTTATTTATTTGGCTGCACCAGGTCTTGGGCTTCCCAGGTGGCTCAAGTGGTAAAGAATAATCCGCCGGCCACTGCAGGAGACTTGAGTTTGATCCCTGGGTTGGGAAGATCCCCTGGAGGGGAGCATGGCAACCCACTCCAGTATTGTTGCCTGGAAAATTCCGTGGACGGAGGAGACTGATGGGCTATAGTCCATGGGGTCGCAAAGAGCTGGACATGACTGAGCATGCTTGCACCTGTGCCAGGTCTTAGTTGCGGCATGTGAGATCTTAGTTCCCTGACCAGGAATCAAACCCATGCCCCCTGCAATGGGAGCATGGAGTCTTAACCACTGGACTACCGGGGAAGTCCCAAACCAATGTCTTTTTCCAAAAAAAGGAAAATGCATCAGCAACCTTTATAAAAATGATTTTCTTTTCATTCTGCATTTGAACATAGTATTTTTGAGCATCATACTTGTGACTGACAACCAAGCATCCATGACTGTAACAGTTGTGTATTAGTTTCCTATTGTTGTTCAGTCAATAAGTCTTGTCCCCCTCTTTGCGACCCCATGGACTGCAAAACACCAGGCTCCTCTGTCCTTCACTATCTTCCGGAGTTTGCTCAGATTCATTTCCATTGAGTTGGTGATGCTGTCTAACCAAAAGGACCGCAAACTGCAGGCTATGATCGAAACCGCTGGTGAGGTTAGGAACCCCAGCACTCAGCCCTTCCACCATCAAGTTGAGGAGGAGAAAAATGCACCCGGGGTCACAGGCCTGCCTCTGCCTCTTGGCAGATTTCCTTTCTCAAAGCTGAGACTCTAACTTTTCCCCCTGCATGCATTTGAAGGACTGGGAGAAGCATTTTCTGGACGCCAGTGCCAGCAAGCCGAGTGACTGGAACAGCGAACTGGATGGGGACTGGCAGGCGGCCATGCTCCAGAAGCCTCCATACCAGGTGCGTATGTGGCGTCATCTCCCTGCCAGTCCCCTCCCCACCCGTGTCGCCGGGGACTACCACATATGGTTTGTTGTTGCAGGATGGCCTGAAACCTGAGGGCATAGACAAAGATGTTTGGCTCCATCAGAAGATGAAAAACACCAACTATTTGACAGAATACGATCTCTCGGAATTTGAGAACATCGGTGCCATTGGACTGGAGCTTTGGCAGGTCACTCATTTTGTCTTTTTGTTGTTTTCTGCACTGGATCTCTATTGCCATGTGTGGCCTCTTTCTAGTTGCAGCGAACAGGGGCTACTCTCTAGCTGCGGTGTGTGGGCCTCTCATGGTGGTTGGCTTCTCTTGTTGTGGCTTTCGGGCTCCAGAGCGAGGGCTCAGTAGTTGTGGTGCATGGGCTTAGTTGCCCTGAGGTATATGGAATCTTCCAGACCGGGGATCAAGCCCGTGTCCGCTGCGTTGGCAGGTGGCTTCTTAATCACTGGACTGCAAGGGACGTGCAAGTCACCGGGTTTTAAACTTGCTCTAGTTTAATAACTCTGAACTTCAGCCTGAACTTCTGCTCCTATCATGCACCTGGCACCCCTACCCAGACCCAAAACTTACAGCCCTAGATAAAACAGACATCCTTCCTGCCCTCTGGACACTTCTTGTCTGCCCTCCATGCCCCCTGGAAATATGCATGGGGCTGACCTTGTGGTGCCTATCAGCTTTAGGATAAGATTGCAGGTTCTGATGTAGTGGGTCCAGGGTGGAGCCTGAGATCCCTAATCCCTACTGATGTTGATGCTGCCCATCCATGGCTCACACTTTGCACGGGAGGTTCTCAATCAGCAGTTCTCAAACATCACTGGATGCTTGAGTCCCTGGGGAAAACTTCAAAGCCTCTATGTCGGGTCATACCCCAGACCTGCTAAACCAGCATTCCTGAGAGTGAGACCAGGCATCAGCAGTCTTGTCACCGTTCTCAGTGGTCCCCATACACAGCCAAGTTTGAGGACCAGTGCCCTGGAGGGAACTGACATTCTAGAAAAGGGTTTCAGCATGTGCTAATATTGACAGCTAATCTCTGTGACAGTACTGAATAAATCACAGCAGTTTTTATTTTGTGGAAAGTTTCATTTTCCACACCAGTAACAAAGGTCTTATTTTCATCCATAGGTGAGATCTGGAACCATCTTTGATAACTTCCTGATCACAGATGATGAAGAGTATGCTGAGAATTTTGGCAAGGCCACTTGGGGTGAAACCAAGGTACGATGAACACAATGAACCTTTTTTTGTTTTTTCTTTTTTTTTTTTTAAGAAGCCTGCCCTTTATTTATTTATGTCTTTATTTGGCTGTGCTGGGTCTTCACTGTTGCACGTTTGTTTTCTCTAGTTTTGGTTGGTGGAGGCTGCTCTTCGTCGCAGTGCGAGGGCTTCTTATTGCAGTGGCTTTTCTTGTTGCAGAGCATGGGCTCTAGAGCGCAGGCTCAGTAGTTGTGGCGTACGGGCTTATTTGCCCCACGGCATGTGGGATCTTCCTGGACCAGGGATTGAACCTGTGTCCCCTGCATTGGAAGGTGGATTCTTAACCACTGGACCACCAGGGAAGTCCATGAACGCAATGAACTTTGCTTTTTTTATTCATTTATTTCCATACTTGAGTCTCACATATAGAAAAAGGTGCTTTATTTTTTCTATGATAAACACCCCACCCAGATCAAGATATAGAACGTCACCAGAGCTCTAGGAGCCTCCTCCCAGCTGGCACTCACCCCCAAAGGAACGGCAGCTGTTCCACTGTTCCATCACTGCAGATGGATTTGACCTCCTTTTGAAATTCGTATCAGTTCATATCAATTAATATCAATGGCAGCTACCCATTTTTTATTCATTCAGGCCATGTTGTGAGGCTCATTTATATTTTCCCATAGAGCAGTAGCTTGTCCTTCCTTTGTGAATATTCTAGAAGCTGTGTATCTGTTCTCTGTGGATGCAGCTTTGGGATGCTTCCAGCTTGTGGCCTCAGGGATTAGCTAGTTCCCGTCATTCCTATCCCTGTCTTTCAGTGGCCACATGCCCAGGAGTAGACAGAACAGTCACCAGTTCATACACAAACAGTTTCTAGCGTGTCATCCTATTTACATTCCCTTCTGCATGGATGAGAATTTCAATGCAGAAGGGAATGTAAATCTTTGGCCATGCTAGGCATTACTGTCGATTGCTGATGAGTCGGATTTATTGAAGTCTGACTTATGTGCTCTGAAACGTACAGTTCTGTGAATTCTGACAAACACTTATAGTTATGAAAACACCACTAAAAATCAAGATGTAGAACAGTTTCGTGCGTGCATATTCAGTCGTGTCTGACTCTTTGCAATCCCGTGAACTATAGCCTGCCAGGCCCTTCTATCCATGGGATTTCTCAGGCAAGAATACTGGAGTGGGTTGCCATTTCCTTCTCCTGGGATCTTTTCAACCCAGGGATCAAGCCTGATTTTCTTGGATCTTCTGGATTGGCAGGCGGATTCTTTACCACCATGCCACCTGGGAAGCCCAGAACAATTTCACCACCCCCAGAAGTCTCCTTGTAGCCAAGCCCTCCCCTACTCCAGCAACTACTGATGATCTGATATCTGTCCTTATTGGATTTTTTTTGAAGTGTAATTTATTGACAATGTTGTGTTCATTTCAGGTATACAGCAAAGTGCTCTCTCTATATATACATGTGTATGTGTGTGTGTTTATATTCTTTTTCAGATTCTTTTTTCCTTATAGGTTATTACAAGATATTGAATATAGTTGTTCCCTGTGCTGTACATTAGGTCCTTGTTTTTATGCCCCTATAGTTTTGCCTTTTCCAGAATGTCATATAAATTGAATCATGTAGTATAGGGTCTTCTTTTTTTGTCTTTTTCTCTTTTGGCCTCACTGTGCAGCACGTGGCATCTTAGTTCCCCGACCAGGGATCGAACCTGTGCTCTCTGCATTGGGAGCATGGAGTCTTAACCACTGGAACCATGCAGTCTTTTTGAGTCTGCTTCTTTCACCAAGCGCAGTGTCTTCAAGATTTCTCCACGTTGCTGGGGTTTCATCAGTACTTTGTTTCTCCATCTTACTGAGTAGTTTATCTGCTCACCAGCTAATGGACATTTGGGTTGTTTCCAATTTTTAACAGTATGATCAAAGCTGTGAACAATTTCATATATAGTTTTTGTGTGTGTGTGTGTATGAGCACTTTTATTTCTTTTGGTTAAAACCCAGGATGGGGTTTGCTGAGTTGCCTGGTGTGTCTTTAACTCTATGAGAAATTGCCAGACTGTTTCCTGAGGGGTTGCACTATTCTGCACTTCCTCCAGTCTCCCCAGCACTGGGGATTGTGGGTTTCTATAGGTGTGTCGTGGTATCTCTCTCTAGTTTTGTGTGTATTTCTCTGATGAGGAATGGAGGTGGGCGCTGTTTCATGGCTTTTGTGGCCATTTGGATATCCTCATTTGTGAAATACCTGTGTTCTTAAATTAAAAAAAAAATCTTTTGGCCCCACTGCACGGCATGAGGAATCTTATTTCCCCAACCAGGGATCAAACCCAGCCCCCCTGCATTGGCAGCACAGTCTTCACCATGAGGGAAGTCCAAAATACCCGTGTGTTAAGATGTAATACCTGAGTGTTAAGATGTAAGTTTTGTTGTTAATCAGGTATGGCAAGACTCCCAGACCAGGAAGTGGCCACCATCAAAAAGATAGTTTGTTTTACTAACAGATCCTGAGAGGAGGGGCCACGCCAGGCCATGCAGGGCCACATGGGGAAGCACCAGGGTTGGTCAGGAGGCAGAGGGAAAGAGTGGAAGATATGAGCAAAAAACTTTGGTTTGGTCTCTGCAGGAAGGAGTAGATGAAGCAGGATAAACAGGCTTAGGATTGGCTAGTTTTAAGAATTTCAGTGGGCCCTGGGGCACTAGTTCTCCAGCACCTGGCAATGGGATAATTCAGATGAGATATCAGAACTGAATATAAAAAGCCCAGTAGTGGAGGTGGTTAGGGATGTGAGCTCTGGATGTAGCTTGCATATGAAAGGAGTTCTTTTAGGCACTGACTGTCTCTAAGACTCAGTCCCCTTGGAGGGGCCATCCCTCCCTGGGTCAGCAGGGCCCCACACGTCAGAGCAATAGAAACATGTCATGTCCGTCACCCTGGGACCAGCTGCAAAGTGGGTGCTTAAACTTTGAACATTTCATGGCATTTCAGGGGGAAACTTCCCCTCCACTGATGAAAGGTGGTTATCATTAAGGGATTTTTCTTATGATCCATTTCTTCTTGAATCTGATTTCTGCCACAGAGGCTTACTAAACTCTTTTTGGCAATGACTTCGGGAACCTCCTTGACAAGTCTGCACTCAGTCCTGGCCTTTCTTTTAATTACACAAGTTTGGATTTTCTCATTTAGGCTCTGAGGCCTCTTCTTGTCTCTCCCTTACTGGTCAGCTGGTTGAAAGACAGGCCAGGTGCTATGGGAATGGAAGAAGGAGGGGGTATTTGTTTCCTGGGGCTGCCATAACAATATTACCACAAACTTGCTGGCTTAAAACATCACAGATGGGAACTTCCCTGGTGGTCCAGTGGTTAAGACTCTGAGCTTCCACTGTAAGCGGGGGTGGGTTTGATCCCTGGTCAAGGAACTAAGATCCCCCTCATGCCACGAAGCTGGTCAAAACCAAAAAAACCCATGGCAAATGTATTCTCCCAAATTCTGGAGGCCAAAAGTCCAAAATCAGTATCAGTGGGCTGAAGTCAGGACATCAGCAGGGCTTTGCTCCCTCCAAAGGTTCTAGGGGATAACCCTTACTTCATCTCTTGCAGCTTCTGAAGGATCCTGGTGCTCCTTGGTTTGTGGCCACATCCTTCCAATCTTTGCCTCCATCTTCATCTGGCTATCTCCTCTTCTGTCTCTGTTTGTGTCAAATCTCCCTCTGCCCCTCTCCTATGAGAACACTGTGATAGAATTTAGGGCCCACCTGGTAAGCCAGTAGAATTTCCTCATCTCAACATGCTTAATTTAATCACATCTGCAAAGCTCTTTCCCTCTACATAGTGTGTGTGCATGCTAAATCGTTTCAATCGTGTCCAACTCTTTGCAACCCTGTGAACTGTAGCCCACCAGGCTCATCTGTCCATGGGATTCTCCAGGCAAGAGTACTGGAGTGAGTTGCCATGCCCTCCTCCAAGGGGATCTTCTCCATCCAGGGATCAAACCCACATCTCTTTCGTCTGCTGGACTGGCAGGTGGGTTCTTTACCACTAGCGCCACCTGGGAAGCGCTCTCCTACTCCATATAAGGTTACATTTACAGGTTCCAGGAATGGGGACCTGAATATCCTAGGGGGGTTTCTTTTTCAGTCAACCCCAGCTGGTGTGGAGGCTTCCAGGAGGCAGCAGCAGGCCATATGCTGAGAGCCAGTCAGCCCTCAGAAAGCATAATCACCAGCCACCAGTTTCTTTGTTTCTTTCCCCAGGGCCCAGAAAGGGAGATGGATGCCATACAGGCCAAGGAAGAAGCGAAGAAGGCCCAAGAGGAAGATGAGGACGAGATGTTGATGGGAAGGTTTAGTGGGCGAGAAAATAGCTTCAAAGGATTCTACAAAAGAAACGAGTTTTAGTCATCCCCACCCCAGATAAAGATGACTGGTAAAGTCTTGTTTCTTTACTTTATTCTACCTTCAAAAGCGCAAATGTCCGCATATGTGGTCATTTGTCTAGTTTTCTTTGAAAAATGTTCCTATTCTTCTCAGTGGGGTGGGTATGGTTCTCCCAGAGCAATCTCCCCTCCCCTCCCCTCCCCCCAGGTCCCCCTTGTTCCAACCTCCCCTCATCCTGGTACCCAGAAACGTTTCCTCTGGACAAACGCAAGTGGTGGAGGAAGCCTGAGGCCAGTGAGACTCTGGCCAAAAACACCGCACTCTCTTCTTAATCCCCCCCAAATGTTTTATAAATAAAAGGTAGTAAAACTTACTTTGAGAAAGGAGAAACGATGCTTTATTGCTTTGGGTTCTAAATTACTGGGGCTTCTCTGATAGCTCAGTTGGTAAAGAAATCAGTTGCTCTCCTGCCTGAAGTGCAGGAGACCCTGGTTTGGTTCCTGGGTTGGGAAGATCAGCTGGAGAAGGGGTAGGCTATCCACTGCAGTATTCTTGGGCTTCCCTTGTGGCTCAGCTGGTAAAGAATCCACCTGCAATGCGGGAGACCTGGGTTTGATCCCTGGGTTGGGAAGATCCTAATAACATATGGGAAACTTTTCCAATATGGAATCTTTATGCAGCACCCTTGGTCTGGAAAGGTTTTGCATGCTTCCTGTGCACGCTGGTTATCCAGAGAAACCAGGCCTTGTACCTACATGTTTAACATTCCATAAAGAAGGTGATGCTTTTCCCCCTACTCTGTGGCCCACTTCTATGGCCGCTGGTTCTCTGTAAAACAGAGCAATGAAATCCATTCTCTCAAGTGAAAATAGTGATTACTTTGTAGTTTAATTTTTTTCCCTTAAATCAAATGACTTGCTTTGAAAAAGTCACACATAGAGGCTTCTGTTTTGAAGAGCTCTGTTTTCACACAGAAATTTGTGTTGGAAATAATCAAGTTTAAGACACCAATTTTGGAATTTGGAATTTAGTCATGTTACAAGGAAGCCAAATAAAATTGGAAATGATACAGAGCATGTGGATAAATGATTGGTATGAAAAGTCTGACCAGGAAGTAAAGGTTGGCCAAGTTTTGTTCTGGCTTTAGTTGAAGTTGGGAGACTTGCAACCTTGAACTTTCTCAACTGCTGGATCATTTTCATCTTTCCAGGTAATCAGGGGTTATCAGTCTCAGAGGTCTTCTCTGGTGCCTCAGTGGTGAAGAATCTGCCTGCTTATGCGGGAGTCCCAGGTTTGATCTGTGGGTTGGGAGGTTCTCTTGGAGGAGGAAATGGCAATCCACTCCAGTATGCTTGCCTGGGAAATCGCATGGACAGAGGAGTCTGGCGGGCTAAAATTCCATGGGGTCACAAAGAGTTGGGCACTTAATAGCAACTGGACAACAACAAACCAGTCTCAGAAGCTAAAGACTCACTCCCTGGAAGCTCAGTGGTGGGTTTCAAACACTGCCCACCTTTTAAATCTCTAAACAAGGGAAAAGTTAATGAGGAAAGAAGCAGTGCTAGAACTTGAGGGAAAATGCCAGAAACAACTGAACAAAGGTGGGTCAGACCAGCTCAGACCCTGCAGGACTCATCTTCTGCAGCAGCACAATCCTGGAGAACTTTCTTCATCTTCGCAGCCAATACAGTAGCCATTGGCCACATGTGAGCCCTTAAAATGTGGCTGGTGAGACTGAGAAATGAATTTTTTTTTAATTAATAAACTTCATTGGGCCTTCCCTGGTGGTTCAGTGGTTTAAGAAAACATGCTTCCACTGCAGGGGGCGTGAGTTCAATCCCTGTTCAGGGAACTAAGATCCCACCTCAAGGTTGGTTGCCTCAAGGTGCAACCAAAAAAATAAAAATAAAATAATTTTGTACATTAATAAACTTCATTTTCTAGAGAAGTTTTAAATCCACAGCAAGACTGAGCAGAACTGAGAGAGTTTCCATTCACTGTCTGTCCCCACACTCGTATACCCTCCCCTACCAGTGACATCCCACACCACCGTGGTTCGTTTCTGACAACTGATGAGCCTACACGGATATATCATTATCACCCAGAATCCTACTGTGCATTAGGGTTTGCACTTGGTGCTGTACCTTCTCAGGAGGAATGAATTTTTAATCTCACTTAATTGTAATTAATTAATTTTTTCTTCCAGTTTTATTGATATATAATTGACATACAGCACTGTGTAAATTTAAGGTGTACAGCATAATGATTTGACTTACACACATCATGAAAGGATGACCACAATAAACTCAGTGAATGTCCATCATCCCATATAGATATAAAATCAAAGAAATAGGAAAGAATATATGTTTTCTTTGTGCTGAGAACACAAGATTTACTCCCAACACCTTTTATATATAACATACAGCAGTGTTAATTATATTTATCCTGTGGTACATTATATTCCTAGTACTTATTTTTCTTATAACTGGAAGTTTGTACCTTTTGACTGCCTTCATCCAATTCCCTTCCCCCAGCCCCCTGCCTCTGGTAACCACAAATGTGATCCCTTTTTCTCTGAGCTTATTTTTGAAGTATAACTGTCCTACAACACTACATTAATGCCTATTCCATAACGTAGTGATTCAGTATTTCTATACATTTTAAAATGAGAAATAAAGTCTTGGGACTTCCCTGGTGGTCCAGTGGTTAAGATTCTGAGCTTCCAATGCACGGGACATGGTTCAATCCCTGGTTGGGGAATGAAGATCCCATATACTTTGTGGCCAAAAATACATAAATAAAAATTAAAAAATATAAAGTCTTTATAGAGGTAATCAAGTTAAAATGACATCATTATGGTTAACAAAAGCTATGACAAACCTGCTGCTGCTGCTGCTAAGTCGCGTCAGTCGTGTCCGACTCTGTGTGACCCCATAGATGGCAGCTCACCAGGCACCCCTGTCCCTGGGATTCTCCAGGCAAGAACATTGGAGTGGGTTGCCATTTCCTTTTCCAATGCATGAAAGTGAAAAGTGAAAGTGAAGTCGCTCAGTCGTGTCTGACTCTTAGCGACCCCATGGACTGCAGCCTACCAGCTCCATCCATGGGCTTTTCCAGGCAAGAGTACTGGAGTGGGTTGCCATTGCCTTCCCCATGACAAACCTAGTGAAGTGAAATTGAAAGTGTTAGTCACTTAGTCATGTTCGACTCATGCGACCCCATGGACTAGCCTGCCAGGCTCCTCAGTCCATGGAATTCTCCAGGCAAGAATACTGGAGTGGGTAGCCATTTCCTTCTCCAGGGGATTTGCCTGACTCAGGGATCACACCTGGGTCTCCTGCATTGCAGGCAGATTCCTTACTGTCTGAGCCACCAGAGAAGCCCCAAGACAAACCTTGCTGCTGCTGCTGCTGCTGCTAAGTCGCTTCAGTCGTGTCCGACTCTGTGCGACCCCATAGACGGCCACCCACCAGGCACCCCCGTCCCTGAGATTCTCCAGGCAAGAATACTGGAGTGGGTTGCCATTTCCTTCTCCAATGCATGAAAGTGAAAAGTGAAAGTGAAGCCGCTCAGTCGTGTCCCACTCTTAGCGACCCCATGAACTGCAGCCCACCAGGCTCCTCCATCCATGGGATTTTCCAGGCAAGAGTACTGGAGTGGGTTGCCATTGCCTGACAGCACATTAAAAAGCAGAGAGATCACTTTGCTGACAAAGGTATGTATAATCAGAGCTATGATTTTTCCAGTAGTCATGTATGGATGTAAGATTTGGACCATAAAGAAGGCTGAGCACCGAAGAACTGATGCTTTCAAACTGTAGTGCTGGAGAAGACTCTTGAGAGTCCCTTGGACAGCAAAGAGATCAAACTAGTCAATCCTAAAGGAAATCAACCCTGAACATTCATTGGAAGGACTGACACTGAAGCTCCAATACTTTGGCTATCTGATGCAAAGAGCCTACTCATTGGAAAAGACCCTGATAAGATTGAAGACAAAAGGAGAAGGGGGAGGCAGAGGATGGGATGGTTAGAGAGCATCACTAACTCACTGGACACGAATTTGAGCAAACTCCGGGAGACAGTGGAGGACAGAGGAGCCTGGACTGCTATAGTCCATGGAGTCACAAAGAGTCTTGCAGGCACATTGCCATATGTGGAGTGGCTACTGTGTTGGATGGTGCAGCTCTAGACTCCGGTGAGAGAGACCCCAGGATGGTTGATCACCACCCAGGATGGCCACCACAGCAGTAGAGGGAGTGACCTGGTGGGACTCTTATCATAGAGCCTCTGATTCCAGTCAAGACCAGGCCAGAGAGTCTCTGTGTGGTTGTCACCCCTGTAGACTCTTGACAGTGAGGCTGGAAGCCTGCACACGTTTCCCAGACACCCTTGCCCACTAGTGTCCCGTCATGTTCTGTGAGAAGGACGTCAGAAGACAGCTGGAGAGGAGAAGCCAATTTTTTCCCAGGCTCCTGCCCGTCCCTTAGTCAGTGGAGACAATAGCAATGACTTTAGCAACAACAGCAGAGGGACTTCCCTGGTGGTCCAATGGTTAACATTTTGAGCTTCCCATGCAGGGGCCATGGGTTTGATCCCTGATGCGGGAACTAATATCCCACAATGTGGCATGGCCAAAACAGAAAGCGATAATGGCAGAAACAGCGGTGGCTAGTGAGAACCAGCATCTGGGTTCCTCCTGCTCAGGGCCCAGTGGTGGTGGGTTTTGGCATAACACCCTTTCCCTTTTGACTTTTAACCCTAAACAGGCTAGCAGTTTCCTCCTGTTACTAATCTTCAGTAACCTTGCCTTCCCCTCTGCTTTTCCAACAATTTTGTACTCAATCTTCTCTATCAAATTGCCTTCTGTTTGAAATACAGATATTGCTGGCTTCTCTTTTCCTTATTGTACATGGACTGATAAAGCACTCAAGGCACCTAAAAGCCTCTGTCACCCCCACCTGGACCACTGCTGCATCTTTCCAGCTGTTCCACTTGCTTCTACCCATCCCCCTTCCATTCACTTTGCCCGCCTTATCCAGAGCCACTGTTCTAGAACACAAAGCTGATCATGTGCAAACCAGTCTGGTGGCCTCCCCTTTCTCTGTGCACAGGGAGTGAAGGAGCATGCGAGACTGAGAACTTGGAGCTCGGAGAGCAAGATGGTCTCAAAATGAGGCTGAATCACATATGGTCTTGTTTCACTGCTCTATGCGGTGTTGTCCGATCAGACTATATGTGATCTGGCCTTGTCTCAAGACCCCGTGGGCTCAGCTGATAAAGAAGCTGCCTGCAGTGTAGGACACCTGGGTTTGATCCCTGGGTTGGGAAGATTCCCGGGAGAAGGGAAAGGCTACCCACTCCAGTATTTTGGCCTGGAGAATTCCATGGACTGTATAGTCCATGGGGTCGCAAAGAGTTGGACACAACTAAGGGACTTTCACTCTTACTTTCAAGACCCTCTCTCTTGCTCTATGAGCTCCAGTGTCTCAGTCTCAATATGTTTCTTTGCTCTTCAGCTCCTTTTTGCTTGTGATGGTTCCTAGCCCCCGCCATCACTGAATGCACCCTCAGTCTTCAAGTCTCACACCCTTGGACTACTCTGTAGCACTTATCACTGTGTATAGTTATCTATTTCCTCACGTGATTTTTTTTTTCTTTTGGATTTTTTTTTTCCTCTAGACTTGTGGTTCTCACAATGGCGGGGACGGGGGGTGGCCTGAGACCAGCAGCTTCAGCACCTCCTGGGGATTTGTTTGTTGTTGTTCAGTCGCTAAGTCGTGTCCAACTCTTTTTGACCCCATGGACTGCAGCACCCCGGGCTTCCCTGTCCTCTACTGTCTCTTAGAATTTGCTCAAATTCATGTCCACTGAGTTGGTGATGCCATCCTCTGCCACCCCCTTCTCCTTTTTTGCCTTCAGTCTTTCCCAGCATCAGGGTGTTTTCCAATGAGTCTGCTCTTTGCATCATGTGGCCAAAGTATTGGAGTATCAGTGTCAGCATCAGTCCTTGCAGTGACTAATCAGGGTTGATTTCCTTTAGGATGGACTGGTTTGATCTCCTTGCAGCCCAATGGACTCAGGTCCCACCCAGAGCTATAAATCAGAATCAGAGACCCAGTCTGTTTAGCAGACCTTCTGGGTAGCTCCAGGGTGAGACCTATTTGTGGAGAGCGTGTATCTGCCCAGCTCACCAATGGAGCACAGTGAACATTTGACTGTGAATAGTTTGTTGAATGAATCACAAAGCACGTTGTGCTCATTTGAGTGGCACGAGGTACATCACGTTGCTGAAGACCCTGGAGCAGGAAGCTTGTGAGACTTCAGAGTGGAGGAGGTGGACCAGAAGCTGTGCCCTCACTACCTTAGGATTGCTCGACCTTCCAGCTTGACTGCCTGAGAAGTACCACTGTCACAAGAGAGACCACGTAAGGGGAACCTGTGCTGAAGAAGCCTTGTGTTGCTGTGGTCAATACCCAGTGGGACCTTCCTTCGTCATCCTTTTAGTGGAAATTGGCTAAGGATGAGTAGAAAGGAAGTGTTAGTCGCTCAGTTGTGTTTGATTCTTTGTGACCCTGTGGACTGTAGCCCACCGGGCTCCTCTGTCCATGGGATTCTCCAGGCAAGAATACTGGAATGCATTGCCATACCATCCTCCAGGGGATCTTCCTGACCCAGGGATCGAACTCCATTATCCTGTGTTGAAGGCAGATTCTTTACCATCTGACCCACAGATGAGCAGGTGTCCATAGCAAAAAGAAGGTAACACATGTCTAAAGAAATAAATGCCTCTCCAGTAATGGTCCTCCGGCAAACATCAGATGCCTGCTCTGTGCAGGGTACAGTGCAGAGGTAGAACAATAGCAAATACATACTACCATTTCCTTTTTTCAGAAGGGGGACTGGGGGTGCAGAGAGGCTACTTGCCAAGGTCACACATCAAGAAGGTTCAGTTCAATTCAGTCGCTCAGTTGTGTCCGACTCTTTGCGACCCCATGAACCGCAGCACGCCAGGCCTCCCTGTCCATCACCAACTCCCGGAGTTTACCCAAACTCATGTCCATCGAGTCGATGGTGCCATCCAACCATCTCATCCTCTGTCATCCCCTTCTCCTCCTGCTCTCAATCTTTCCCAGCGTCAAGGTCTTTTCAAATGAGTCAGCTCTTCGCATCAGGTGGCCAAAGTATTGGAGTTTTAGCTTCAACATCAGTCCTACCAATGAACACCCAGGACTGATCTACTTTAAGATGGACTGGTTGGATCTCCTTGCAGTCCAAGGGACTCTCAAGAGTCTTCTCCAACACCACAGTTCAAAAGCATCAATTATTTGGCACTCAGCTTTCTTTATAGTCCAACTCTCACATCCATACATGACCACTGGAAAAACCATAGCCTTGACTAGATGGACCTTTGTTGGCAAAGTAATGTCTCTGCTTTTTAATATGCTGTCTAGGTTGGTCATAACTTTCCTTCCAAGGAGTAAGTGTCTTTTAATTCCATTGCTGCAGTCACCATCTGCAGTGATTTTGGAGCCCAGAAAAATAAAGTCAGCCACTGTTTCCACTATTTCCCCATCTATCTGCCATGAAGTGATGGGACCGGATGCCATGATCTTAGTTTTCTGAATGTTGAGCTTTAAGCCAACTTTTTCACTCTCCTCTTTCACTTTCATCAAGAGACTCTTTAGCTTTTCTTCCCTTTCTGCCATAAGTGTGGTGTCATCTTCATATCTGAGATTATTGATATTTCTCCCGGCGATCTTGACTCCAGCTTGCGATTCTTCCAGCCCAGCGTTTCTCATGATGTACTCTGCATATAAGTTAAATAAGCAGGGTGACAATATACAGCCTTGACGTGCTCCTTTTCCTATTTGGAACCAGTCTGTTGTTCCATGTCCAATTCTAACTGTTGCTTCCTGACCTGCATACAGATTTCTCAAGAGGCAGGTCAGGTGGTCTGGTATGCCCATCTCTTTAAGAATTTCCCACAGTTTATTGTGATCCACACAGTCAAAGGCTTTGGCATAGTCAATAAAGCAGAAATAGATGTTTTTCTGGAACTCTCTTGCTTTTTCGATGATCCAGCGGATGTTGGCAATTTGATCTCTGGTTCCTCTGCCTTTTCTAAAATCAACTTGAACATCTGGAAGTTCACTGTTCACGTATTACTGAAGCCTGGCTTGGAGAATTTTAAGCATTACTTTACTAGCGTGTGAGATGAGTGCAATTGTGTGGTAGTTTGAGCATTCTTTGGCATTGCCTTTCTTTGGGATTGGAAGGAAAACTGACCTTTTCCAGTCCTGTGGCCACTGCTGAGTTTTCCAAATTTGCTGGTATATTGAGTGCAGCACTTTCATAGCGTCATCTTTCAGGATTTGAAATAGCTCAACTGGAATTCCATCACCTCCACTAGCTTTGTTCATAGTGATGCTTCCTAAGGCCCCCTTGACTTCACGTTCCAGGATGTCTGGCTCTAGCTGAGTGATCACACCATTGTGATTATCTGGGTCGTGAAGATCTTTTTTGTACAGTTCTTCTGTGTATTCTTGCCACCTCTTCTTAATATCTTCTGCTTCTTTTAGGTCCTTACCATTTCTGTCCTTTATCGAGCCCATCTTTGCATGAAATGTTCCCTTGGTATCTCTAATTTTCTTGAAGAGATCTCTAGTCTTTCCCATTCGATTGTTTTCCTCTACTTCTTTGCATTGATTGCTGAGGAAGGCTTTCTTATTTCTCCTTGCTATTCTTTGGAACTCTGCATTCAAATGGGTATATTTTTCCTTTTCTCCTTTGCTTTTCGCTTCCTTTTCACAGATATTTGTGATACCATCAAGAAGGTGGCGGCTGGGAAATAATCCCAGGTGTTGTGGGTGCTGCTGCGGCACAGAGAGGTACTGCAACCCAGTTTCGCTGACACCCATATCATACACACACACACCACACAAACACCCCCCTATCCTGGGACAGGGCGCCTTGTTGGGAAGGGTGGTGTACACACACACACGCACACATACACACACAGTTGTTGGGAAGGGTGGTGTGTACACACACACACAGACACACAAAACCTATCCTAGGAACAGGGCGCCTTGTTGGGAAGCGTGAGGATCCTTTTTGCCAGGCGCACGGGAATGGGAACGGCATCCCTTGCAGAGGGCCCAGAATCGGCAGGGACCCGGCAGGCTAAGGGACCTTGGCAAAGGAGTGGAGAAATCCTGAAAGAGGTGGTGAAGGAATGCAGGAGGAATTCCGCAAAGGTCTCTGGCCCGCGCACCTCCATGGTCCCGCCCCTTTCGGCTGGGGCTTGGCGCGCGGCCCCGCCCCGACCCCGCCCCGACCCCGCCCCGACCCCGCCCCGACCCCGCCCCGACCCCGCCCCGACCCCGCCCCTTCAGCTCCGCGGAACGTGCACCGCCCCGCCTTGGCCCCGCCCTCCCCTGGGCTCAGCTGCGCGCGCACCGTCCCTCGTACCAGTGCGCGCGCGCGGCCCCGCCCCATTCCCCGCCGGCGCTCGGAGCCCGAGTCCGCGGGAAGATGGCGGCCCCGCTCATCCCCCTTTCCCAGCAGGTACTGGCCAGACGGGCGAGGGTGCGGCGTCGCCGTGCGGGGCGCGAGGCGGGCGCTGCGGGGAGGCCTTAGCGTGGGGAGGCCCAGCTGGGTGACGGCGGCTCACGCTGACGGTCCCCGGCGAAGAGCGGGCGAGTGGGCGGGCGGTCCTGAAGGTGACAGGCCGGTCCGGCCCGCGGCCTCCCGCACCCTAGCGACCCTCTGCGGGCGGCGACCCCGCAGGCAGGGCCTCATCGCGTGTCCGCTCCGTCCGGCGCCCGGTATTCTCCGCAGCTTCCAGGCCGGGTGATGCATGGTAGCATTCGGCTGCCTCCCGGGGAGGTGGGCGAGGGGCACGAGCATTTTTGCGGGTGCGGCGGCCCCGCGGGTCTTTGTCTCCTGTCAGGTCCCGGTGCCGGGGCGGCCAGCATCTCCGCCGCGGTGGAGGGCAGAGCCCCGCCGGAGCCGGGACCCACCAGCATTGCGACCCCGGACTCGTCTCTTCCCTTGGGAGCCCCTTCCGCTACCCCTGCGCTGTGAAAGGGAGGTGGGGGTCTCAAGTCTTCGGACTCCTTGTTGTGCCTCAGATCAGCCTGATGCTCTTACCGAGGGGCAGTATCAGTGGCGCGACACAGATCTGAAATAAGAACGATGCACAGGCAGCCCTGCCTTCTGGGAGGCACGTTCATTCATTATCCATCCTTCAAATGTGCATAGGGCCAGGTGCTGGGAGCGCAGCAGTCACCCAGACTAACAAGGTCGCTGCTCTCCTGGAGGTGACACTCTCGTGGGACCTAGAAACTACCCATGTCCTGCTGATAACAGCTGCTCTTATTTGCTGAATTTCTGTGTCGTACCAAGCACCGAATTATGTGCAGTTTGCCAGAATGATCTAGCACAGCGCTGGGATTCAGAGTGAGGACACAGGGTCACATTATCACGTGTTCACATCTTGGCTCTGGGTCTTACTCCTCTGGGTGTCCTTGGATGAAGCCCTTATCTTCTTCACTCCTCAGTCACCTTTTTTGGAAAATGGAAATATTACAAAAGTATTGGGATCAGGTGAAGATTAAGCATGTCAAGTGCTTACAGCAGTGCTTGGCACATCGGTATCACTCCGTGATCCTGTAATTAGGGCCATTATTTACTTCTCTGGCAGATTGGGACATTTGGAAGTAGAGATGACAGCAGTGAGAATGCCCAACCCCAGAAGAGCTCTTAGGCAGGTTGTCATGACTGGTCAGCTGATCCATGGAGAGAGAGGGTGCCTACTTGCTAGATATTGCCAGAACTAGCCAATTTGTAACACTGTCACTAAGTTCAAAGCACTGGAGACCTGTGGTTATTAACAAATATGAAAGTGCTCTGTAAGCTATTAAGTGCCTTACAGATGTTACATACTATTATTAATAGCCAGTCGCTACATTTTAGGGTATGGGGGGGTGAAACACCCGTAGGCTCATTTAATGATGAAGTGCCTCTGATTTTTAAAGCTTCTGATCCAAATGACACTTGCCTTAATTTGCACTTTGATGACAGTAGCTAATGTTAATTGAGTGCTTTAGAGTTTATTAAATAATTCTAACTTGTGCTTATCCACACAACAAAGAGAGGGGATTCTTTACCGATGAAGCTTTAGAGAAAGCCAGTGGTTTGCTGCTGTGAGGTCAGATATGAAAAGCTGAATAGGTCATGTGATTCCCCTGCTTAGAATCCTTTAGACTAAAGTCCCAATCCCCCCCTAACACCACCACCTCCCCGCCACCCCGCAGGAATCCCTGGTGGCCAGGTGCCTGTTTAGCCTCTCCTGCCTCTTCCCCACTCTGGCACCCACACGGCAGCCCTTCTTGTGGCTTTTCTCCTCCTCCCATAGCCTAAGTTCTGTCTGTTCTCCCGGTGTCCTGCAGGTTGTTCCTTCTTCCTGAAGCGTCCGTCCCTATTTCTACCCTTGATGCTGCCAGAGCCTGGCTCCCTTCAGGTGGCCACTCACATGTTGTTCTTCTGAGAGGCCTTCACTGGTTACCTGTCCTAAGTAGTCCCTCTTGAACAGCAGGGTGCCTCCCTGACACCACCATCAGCACCAGTCGTGCTCCACAGAGGTCTGTGGGTCTCTTTGCTGTGTCCCTATCCGACCAGACACAGGCTTCTTGCTCAGCGCCCAGGGGGTGTTACACCACCCAGCACCCTTCACAGGTGGCCTTTCTTCTCTCCATCTGGCCAGGGATCTCGGCCTTGAGGGTAGGGAGCTCCACAGCGTGGATCTCCTGGTCTCTGACAAGTTCAGGTCATTGCCGGGTGTGCTTTTTCCTGTTCCTTTCTCTGTACGTTTGTTGGATGGTGACATGGCCAGACTTTCTTCCTTGGATAATCTTGTCAGCAGTTCACGCTTGTTAAGTGAAGCGCTGCACCACGTATTCCTGTCGACCCAGACCTACCAGGTGCTTCCAGTCTAGCTGAGGGCCTCCCAAAAGTTCACGATTATTACCGGGGAAGCATGGATGTAATTCCAGGATAGTTTCTGTTTGGGGGCAGTAGGGGAACCCCCTGGATCAGGAGACCATGAGCTGGCTGGATTGAGGTGTAGGGCACCCTTGGAATGTGAATGGCCAGTTGAAGGTGAGTGAAGCTAGTAGCCAGTGAGTTTGTGGAGGGTGAGGTGTTTTTCCTCTGTCTCCAGCCCTGTCTGGGTTTTTCTTATCAGCCTCATTCCTGGTCTGCTCCCTACTCAGCCGTATCTGTGATGTCCTCTCCCCGTATAGTCTCTGCTGACCCTGAATATAAATCTTGTCAATTTGAAGAGTGGATAGTTCTCCCTCTAACAGTGATTTTTTTTTCCCCCTCCATCAACATCTCATTGATTTTTCTTTCTCCCAGGCCCCCCTTTAACTCTCCTCTTGCAGCGCACCGGGAACTGTACCTGTGTTCCTTACCCCCTTTCTCCCAGGTGCTCTTGTGCTTTCCTGGCCGCCTTGCTGACCTGAACCAGAGTGGCCTGCAACACTTGTCAGTCCCTGTAGTCCACCGCAGCCTTTACTGTCTTCTCTTCTCTGCTGCTTGCATCCTTTCTTTCTGTGTGTTCCCGCCTCTGGTGCAGAGCACTCTAACTCCCCCTCTCCCACCCCAGACCCCATGGCCAGAACCTCATGCTGTGACCTCCTGTCGAATCCTGTCTGCCCCAGAGGCCTCTTTGGTGGTGTCTCCCCTCAGCTCCGCTGGGCGTTCTCCCCGCTGTACCTTCTGTGGGTCCCTTACGTGGTCCCCAGACTCAAGGAGCAGTGGTAACGGAAGGAGAGCATTGGGCTCAGTGGTAATGAGTCTGCCCAGTGCTCACGGAGTTCCTTCTTCCTTCCTTTCCTCTTCGTCATAAGTTTCTTTTTAAAAAATATTTATTTTTATTTTACTTATTTTGGGCTGTGCCGGGTGTTTGTTGCTGCGCGCAGCTTTCTTTAGTTGTGGCTGGCGGGGGCCACTCTCTAGTTGGGGTCCACAGGCTTCTCACTGCGGTAACTTCTCTTGCTGGGGAGCACAGGCTCTGGACATGTGGGCTCAGTGGTTGCATCTTGCAGGCTCCAGAGCACAGGCTTGGTAGTTGTGGCACACAGCTTAGGCGCGCCTCACTTCTTTTTAATGTGTGCCACTGTTCCGAGAAGCTTTTATTCCCATTTTACAAGCGGAAAATGGAGACTCAGAGAGATGAAGTGTTAATAACTTGCTGAAGTCCCATTGGTGGTGAGTGCAGAGATGGAGTTAAATACACTTCTGTCTGCCTGCCGAGCCCTGCAGTTTCTGCTCTTCCAGGCGGCCCACTGGGAACCCCACCCACAGCATCATCCAGCAAATGTGTCTGGAATGAAGGCTCAGGGCTTGGGACATTTGTTTGTCCTTTCCTCCCTTGTTTTTCCCTCCAGAGTAATCACTAGTTTCTATATCTCACTCAGATGCTAATGCGGTATAACTTGGGGGTGGATGGGATAGAGAGTCAGGTTTTAGAGTAAATCTGGCCCACCCTGTAAGATCCAGAGATCCTGGCTGTCTCTGTCTTAGTGACCTGCATCAACCTGGTCTTTGTTGACTATGTGGCTCCCAGTCACATAAAGAACATGTAAGTTTTGTCTCTTCTGCCCCAGCTTTGAGCTTTAAAACAACTTTTCCCACACCTAATTCTTAATCCCAATCAGCTGATGGGGGAAGTGAGTGAGTGTCTTTGATCAGATGTACCGAATAGGGGGTTTTTCCATTAGTCATGTATGGATGTGAGAGTTGGACTATAAAGAAAGCTGAGTGCCGAAGAACTGATGCTTTTGAACTGTGGTGTTGGAGAAGACTCTTGAGAGTCCCTTGGACTGCAAGGAGATCCAACCAGTCTATCCTAAAGGAGATCAGTCCTGAATATTCATTGGAAGGACTGATGTTGAAGCTGAAACTCCAGCTGAAACTCCAAACTTTGGCCACCTGATGTGAAGAATTGACTCGTTTGAAAAGACCCTGATGCTGAGAAAGATTGAAGGCAGGAGGAGAAGGGAACGACAGAGGATGAGATGGTTGGATGGCATCACCAACTCTGTGGACATGAGTTTGAGTAAACTCCGGGAGTTGGTGATGGACAGGGAGGCCTGGCTTGTTGCGGTCCGTGAGGTCACAAAGAGTCGGACACGACTGAGTGACTGAACTGAACTGGATAGAGGGTGCTTCCCAGGGGATGCTAGTGGTAAAGAACCTGCCTGCCAATGCAGGAGACATAAGAGACACGGATTCGACCCTGGGTCAGAAAGATCCCCTGAAGAAGGGCATGGTAACCCACTCCAGTATTCTTGCCTGGAGAATCCCATAGACGGGGGAGCCTGGTGGGCTATGGTCCATAGGGTTGCAAACAGTCAGATGTGACTGAAGCGACCTAGCACGCACGCACTGGATAGAGTGTCCACTCTCTGGTGCCTCAGGCTGTGCCAACAGACCCAGTCACCACCCAGGTGAGAGGCACCTCGTGAACCCCACTCCAAGGAGTGGTCTTGGGTTCCCTCCACCTTGACCTGACCTGAGCAGCCAGCACTCACTCAGAAAGCTGCTTGATAGTCTTCCTTGGGATGGTGCTTGCAGGGCCCCATTATCCTTTGAAGCCCCATCAGGGTGCCTGTTTTTCCATGTTTGGGCCCCTAGGTATTCTTTCAGTGACCTTAGTTGTGCAGTACTTTCTGTACCTCAGTTTCCCCATCTGCAGATGGGGAATAATACTCTGTACTTGTTTTATCGGTTTCACGATAGTGGAGTGTCAGGGTCCCTCAGAGTGGTAGTTGTGTGTGCAGTGTGCCTTCATTGTGCTGTTCATGCAAGTGTTCTTACTGGGCATCTTCTCTGGGCAGGTGCTTTTTGGGCAGCAGGTTACACCTGTGAACCTGAAGACCTCCTGCCTCAGGGAGCTGAGGTTCTCAGGAGGGGCCTGTTATTGTCCTTTAGTCGCTAAGTTGTGTCCGACTGTTCACGAGTTCGACTCTTCGCGACCCCATGGACTGTGGCCTCTCTGTCCATGGGATTTCCCAGGCAAGAATACTGGAGTAGGTTACCATCTCCTTTTCCAGGGGCATCTTCCCGACCTAGGGATCAAACCTGTGTGTCTTGTATTGGCAGCGGATTCTTTACCACTGAGCCACTTGGGAACCACAGACCTGCAGAAATGCACAGACCTGTCCGCAGTGAAGCGATGCCATCTGTGCTCTGAAAAGTATAAAGCTGAGGAGGGCAGTCAGATGTAGAGGTCTGGGAAGGCCTGGAGTTCATGCAGGCTCCCAAGGACTGAGCAGGACAGGCATTTAGTTGACTCAGATCATTCTCCCAGTCACCCTGGTTGGTCTCCTCCTTGCCTTTATAAAGCGGTAAACTGAGGCCCAGAGACCTAATGTCACTTGTGAAATGTTGCACCCAGCAAGCTCACGCCAATATGGCTCTTCTTACCCCCTCCCTGGACTCTGCGTTGCTCTGTAGTTTCCTGTCCTGGAGTTTGTTTTTTAAAGCTGCCAAACATTACAATAATGTGAAGTTTCATCTGTTTTTAAACAGCACTCATGCTGCTTCCTCATTGGGTTCTGCATAGTCTAGTGGGGAGAAGATCACTTGGTTATGTTTTCAGTGATTTATTTTTGGCTGTGCTGGGTTTTCGTTGCTGCCTGTGCTCTTCTCTAGTTGCAGAAGGTGGAGGCTACTCTCTTGTTGTGCAGCATAGACTTTAGGGTGTGGACTTCAGTAGTTGCAGTATGTGGATTCCATAGTTGCGGCTCCCAGGCTTACTTGCTCAATAGCATGTGGAATCATCCCGGATCAGGGATCGAACCTGTGTTTCCTGCCTTGGCAGGAGATGCTTTATCACTGAGCCTCCAGGGAAGCCCTGCATTTTAATTTTATTGTTTTAATCTTGTCTCAGTGGAAGGGGGAGGGGGAGATGGAAAAACCTCCTCATTATCTTTATGAGGGGGCAGCAAGTTTCCCTGCTGGCGTGGCTCCTCGGTGCTTCCAGAGGCTGCTGGAGGAATGAGCGGGCCTCGCCCAGCCCAGAGGGAGCTTGGACTCTGCTCAGGCCAGGGCGGCTCAGGTCCAAGCTGGAGGAGGGGCGGCTGACTTGCTTGGGTGTGTTGGAGACAGCTGCGTGGACAGGGCTGGGGTGGGGTGGGGGGTGGGGGTTGGTCGGGGTGGTCCTGGGAGGGGAAATAGGCACGGCCTTTCTGACAGAGGCAGGACAGAATGAGGTGAAGCCGAGAAACCAGAGCTCCAGCTCAAAGGGCCGTCGTGGCTGGGACTTTGGGGTATATGTCCTGCTTTTAACTAGGGTGACTTAGGGTTGGAGGGAAGAAGGTGGCTTGGTAAAATGGGACACAGGAGTCTGTGCCTGGCCTACAAATCAGCCCGAGACAAAAGGGCCTGACGGGTGTCCGCTTGCCCAGAGAGGGGCTGACGCAGACGCGGGGGAGGAAGGGAGATGTGCTGGCTCACAGGCCCCACGACTGCTCCTGCATGCAGGCCCGCCATGGCCGTCCCAGTTCTTACTGCCACTTGCTGAGGGGGGGAAGTAGAGGTTACAGATGACCGCAAACAGCCATCTCCCCGGATTGCCACCCGCTCTGCCTGCTGGGCGGGATTCCTGCAGTGTTTGACCAAAGAAAGGATTCAGTGGCTGTGTTCTGGTCTGGCTGACACAGAGTCTGTTCTCCTTTTGTGCAAACTGGCTGAAGGCAGGGGACGGTGGTGCCTGGCTTCCACTGTCTGCACTGGACCAGGCTCCTGCCCTGCCCCACACTTGGCGCCCCTGTAGCCTGCACCTCCCAGACTTGTCACTCTGCCCTGCAGCCCCAAGGCCCTGCTTTCAGTAGCTTGCACATTCTCTCTTGCCTCAGGGCCTTTGCACATGCTCTTTATGGCCTCTCTGGAATGTCCTTTTCCCTCTACATCTCTGGTTAATCCCAGCTGCTCTTCATATCTCAGCTAGCACATCGCTACCCTGACAGACTGGCCCAGCTTTTCTGTTACTGCCTTAGGGGAGACCTTGTGCTTTTCTACATACCAGTTTGTAATTTTGTGCTGGTGGGAGTCTTCGATTGATGGTGTTTCTTCCCCACTGCGTGGACTGTGTCTATGAAGGCAAGGACTGTGCCGGTTTTAATTTATCCTTGGGTGTGCTTCCCTGATGGTTCAGTGGTAAAGAATCTGCCTGCAACATAGGAGACATGGGTTTGATCCCTGGGTCAGGAAGATGGCCTGGAGAAGGAAATGGCAACCTGCTCTGGTATTCTTGCCTGGGAAATCCCATGGACAGGGTCACCTGGCAGGCCACAGTCCATGGGGTTGCATGAATTGAATATGACTTAGAGACTGAACATCAGCTTTAGGTGCTGGTAATCATCTATTGAGCTAAAGGGTGACTGGTTGGGCAAGTCCATTTTATGAGAGATAGTTAGGCTCTCTGACAGTTCTTGAGGAGTGAAGCGACAAGCGTAGGTCGTCTGACTGCTTCTACAGGGAATGGCCAGAGTTGGTGCTAGCTCGGAGACATCTGCTGTGATGGGACCTGCAGTGACACAGAGCAGCCTGTCCGGAGGGTGCCTGGTGGGCAGAAGGGCTGGCGATCAAAGGAGTGTGTGGATCGGCTCCTTGGACGGGGTCCTCCGAGGGGGTGGGTGGGAAGTGTGGGCCGGCAGCAAGACTAGCCTTCCTGGGAGCCAGGCGGGTGGTGCCAGGTGGCGGCTGTCTCCCCTTTGCAGCAGGTCTTCCAGGCCAGGGTAGACCCCACACAGAGGCACAACCCATCCCCTGGGGACACCCCCATGTTATGTTTACCGAGCACTTATGTGTGCTGGCTGAGGCCCAAGATGAATAAAACCAAGCACCCACCCTTTAGACAGCTGAACTGGGGCTGGGCTCCCAGATGATCAGGGCACACGGTGGCAGAGGTCTCGTGGAGGGCAGGTGGCAGCCCGCAGAGGTGGAGTGAATGGCCTCCACTGGGCTGGAAGTGAGGAGAGGTGGAAGAGGGGACCTGCCTCTCCCTTCTCCCACCCCTTCCGTCCAGTCAGAGCCCCAGTTCCTGGACTCTGGTCACCCAGCGTCCCCCAGAGTGGTGTTGGGGAGAGATTTGGGGCACAGGTCTTGCGTGGAAATAAGGGAGTATGGTTGGACACCCCCTTTGTGCCCATTCACCACTGATTCCTTGTCAGGTGTCATTGCCATCATCCTTATGCTTATTGATTTAATACTTTAAATATTTATTTATTTATTTGACTGAGCCGGGTCTTAGTTATGGCACGCAGCATCTTTAGTTGTGGCATGTGAACTCCCAGTTGCGGCAGGTGGGATCTAGTTCCCTGACCAGGGATCGAACCCTGGCCCTCTGCGTTGGGTGTGCAGAGTCTTAGCCACTGGACCACCAGGGAAGTCCGAGGGTGGGGCTTTCAGTTTTACATTTCCAGTGGAAACAGAAAACTGTTCTTTCAGGCTGTTTTTAAAGAGGAAAGATTGAACAAGAAAACGACTTGACAGTGAGGCCCTCTTTTGGAGACAGTTTAACCACTAGGACTCTGAAGTTTTGAGGCTGCGACCGGCCTCTAAGTCGCCCCCGACCTGGGAGACAGCCGTGTTTGAGGTCCCAGAACCTGATTGACTTCGGTGTGTGTGATTACAAATGTTTCTCCCTTTGGATGTTTTCTTTGATAAGGGTCAGAACGGCTTCTGTGCCCTCAGCACACTCCTATGTCCATTTTGAACAGGGAAAAATATTTGGCTGTGTTGAGTCTTAGTTGTGGGATCTTTAGTTGCAGCACATGGAATCTAGTTCCCTGACCAGGAATCAAACCCAGGCCCCCTGCATTGGGAGTGTGGAATCTTAGCCATTGGACCACCAGGGAATACTCCCCATTTTGAATACTCCCTGTGCAGAAGGGGGGTTCCCCAGGGGATGAGCCGACACCCATGATGCTGAGTGAGTTGGGCAAGCCTGTGGGTCGCTCTGGTGCTCACACATCAGGCCGTGGAATCAGTAGGTTCTTCCAGACCAAGTTTCTAGTATTGGCTTTCTACTTTTTGATTTTTTTCTGTTGCCTTCTTGCCACTAGAAAATATTCTTTCATTCACAGTCCTGTGAGTGGGTTCTTATTGGTATGTACTTAGCCTACTGTGGGCTTCCCTGGTGGCTCAAACAGTACAGAATCTGCCTGCAATGCAGGAGACCTGGGTTCATTCCCTGGGTTGGGAAGATCCCCTGGAAAAGGGAATGGCAACCCACTCCAGTTTTCTTGCCTGGAGAATTCCATGGACAGAGGAGCCTGGAGGGCTACAGTCCATGCGGTCGCAAAGAGTCAGACACGACTAAGCAATTTTCTTTCTTTCTTTCTTTAGCCTACTATATGTGAAATTATATGTTAAATAAAAACAAACCACAGAAACTAAGAGAACTGAAAGACTGTTCTGTCTTGTTGTTGAGAGCAGCTCAGCCAACGAGTTGAGAGAGAAAACGAGGATGATATGTACCATCGTGTGGCCAGCACTTGGTGAAATATTTTACTGTTTGCTGAAAAGATCGTTTGGCACTGCCAGCTGTGACATGGTTTGGTGTTGCAGCACATGTCCTAACAGCTTTGTCTGACTTCCCTCCCAACAGTTCTTTGTAGATAAAACCTGGTCTTCTGTCTCAGTGACAGTAATAAAAGCCACCATAATAATAGATCTTGTAAGTGCTTCCCTTTGCAGAGAGTGTTTTATCTACGTTTTCTCACTTAACATAGGAGCAGACATCTTACAGATGGGGAAACTGAGGCCCCGAGAGGCTTCAAGCTCGTCTTCACTTTGCCACCTCCGAGTGGGAGCCTTGTCTGCCCGAGGGCTGACCACCTTCCACCCATCTCAGCCCCTCCCTTCCAAGGCGCCATCTAAATCTCACCTATCCCGCAAACAACCTTTTTCTGACCCAGTGTTATGGGTGTGAAACTCCATCCCCCAAGAAGTGAAATGTAGAGAAGGGGCCCAGTCAGTACAGTAGTCTTAACATAAATTAGGCCTTAAGAAGTGTCTCTTTTATAAATTTGGGGCTACGGAAGCATGGGAGAGAGGGACTCACTTCAGTGGGGAATTTGGACTGCTTCTTACAGCAGGAGATTTGGTGCGGGGGCTGGAAGGTAATTGGCTTTCAGCAGGCAGACACACAACCACACTCCCCACTAGGGGTAATCTGCGCTCAGACAAGGTGAGAGGTGCACAGCATCCGCCAGACCGGGAGGGAGGGCAGGCGGGGCTTGACAGCTGTGTGCGTGTCTGTGAGCCAGTGTAAGTGTGAGTGTGTGAGTGTGTGTGTACGGGTGAGTCTGGGGGAAAGTTAAGCCATCAGGGCCAGAAGGTGGCTGTGGAGCACATAGAGAGCATGACCAGGTGGAACTCCGTACTCCTTCAGCAACCACTGAGGGTCTTTCCCAGCGGAGCTGTGACCCTATGCCAAGTGGGATGGAGAGGGCAGCGGGTGAGCGCGGGCGCCAGCTGAGAGGCCGAAGTGTGTGCAGAGTGCAGAGCGGGTTGGAAGGCCGCCCTCGCTGCTGTCTGCCTGACCCTTCCCTCCTTCAGGACGAGGCTTCGTTCCTGCGCTGCCCCTGCCCGAGCCTCTGCTCTTCTGCCTTTGTGGTTTGTTCTCTGACCAGACCTGTTGCTCTGCTCGGTGGTGGCAGGAACTGTCTTTTTCACTCACTGTGAAACGGGGGAGCCTGGCTTGGGGCTGGGAACTTCTAGAGGCCCTGGGCTCTACCGAGCAGTGGGGGCTGGGAGGCCTGATGCGGCCGCCTGCAGAGGGGAGCAGGGAGGCAGCACGGAGAGCTGCTGACCCCATCTGGCCCGGGTCCTGGTGCCCTGTTGCGCCGGGGGTCAGAAGACGGCAGGGATGTTGGAACCCCGGGGTGGCTGAGGTAGAAAGGGATTTGGGGAAGGCTCAGGGCACGCTTGGGGCTTCCCTGGCGGCTCAGTGGTAAAGAATCCACCTGTAATGCAGGAGACGTAGGAGACTCGGATTTGATCCCTGGGTCGGGAAGATCCCCTGGAGAAGGAAATGGCAATCCGCTCCAGTGTTCTTGCCTGGAGAATCCCATGGACAGAGGACCCGGCAGGCTGCAGTATGTGGAGTCACCAAGAGTCGGACACAACTGAGAACAACAACAGGGCACACTTGGGGGAAATTGGACCACTGTGAGAAATGGGCACTTTCAAGGAGGACTGTCAGTGCCCTGCGGCATGTAGGGGGCACTGACTGCTAAGGTGTCACCCCTGTGAGTCTACAGGGCCTGGTCCCTCCAGTGGAGGAAGGGAAGATAGAAAGGAAATGATGGGGGGAGGAGCTGTTCTCTGAGATGCCTGGAGGAGCCGCGTCTAGGAGGGCTATGAGCTTCCCTGGTGGCTCAGAGGCTAAAGAATCTGCCTGCAATGTAGGAGACCCAGGTTCAATCCCTGGGTATGGAAGATCCCCTGGAGAAGGGCATGACAACCTGCTCTAGTATTCTTACCTGGAGAATCCCATGGACAGAGGAGCTTGATGGGCTACAGTCCATGGGGTCGCAAAGAGTCGGACACGACTGAGAGACTAACACATACACAGGGATACAGGGAGGCCAGGGCTGTGTTGCTCTTAAGCAGGAGTTTGGGGCTGGAAGCTGCCCCCTGCTCCCTCCAGGCGGCCTGGGCAAGGTCCCTTTCCCGCCCACCTGCTCCACGTGTGGCTGCGCTCAGCCCCGTACCCCTCCCTCTGTGCCTGGCAGTCCCCCCAGGGCCCCAGCCCCACTGGTGGCTCCTTCCATCTCAGTCGGGGCCCGTCCTCACCCAGCGCTTCAGCGCGTTGCTCGGCGTCTGCTGTCCCCTCGGGCAGACTCGGCCAAGGTGGCTGCCATCTCCTCTCCCCACAGCTTTGTGTCTGGGGCCCCTGAGTCGCTTCATCCTGCCTTTTCCTCACAGCACTGGCGCCCCGCTGTTGTCACTGTCATGTCTAATGACATCCTCCTCCAGGCCAGGGGCTCTAGGAGGCTGAGGGGGGATCCCCTTATTCACTGGTGCACCCCCACTGAGGCCAGTGCCCAGAACCAGGTGGGCACTGCGTAGGTGCTGCGGACTGGAGAAGGGGTTGCCAGCTCGGTGCCCCGTAGAGACCTCGCAGAGAGACATGTTCGGGGTGAGCAGCCCCTCTCCCGTGTGTTTCTGCCCCATGATGGCTGCATTCTTGGGCATCGTTCCTGGAGGACGAGGCAGTGTCTCCCCAGTTTCCTCCACTCCCTCCTGTCACCCGCTCCCAGTAGCTGAGTGTATACTCGGTCCTCCTGGTCATGAGTGCATCTGCTCAGCTCGCCTTCAGGAGGATGGGAAGATGTTCTGACCGCTCAGCAAGGGGTGGGCAGACCTGTTGTCTTACTGTGTCTGCCCTTCCTGTCTCGTGTTTCAGCTGAGTGACCCCAAGTCCCTGCTGGGGGACTCACTGCAGAGTGGGCCTCGCCCATCCCTGACCTCTCCCTCTGACTCTGCAGGCCCGGGACGTGCCTCCCATTGTCACAGCCAAGGCTCCTGTGCTGGAGTCTGGGCTCACTTTGCCTGCCTCTTCCCTTTCTTGAGCCTCAGAGCTCAAGATACGAACCTGTGTCCCTTGCATTGGCAGGTGGATTCTTTACCACTGAGCCACCAGGGAAGCCCAACAAGTATGCGTTTATAAGTGAATGAATGAATTCGTAAGTTCAAGAGCAGAAAACTGGCAAATCCAAGGGCATACCACTGTTCTAAGAAGTTGTCTGTGAAGGACAGGAGGAACTTGGTAGTTTGAGACGCAGTCATGATGGAGTGGGCATTTCTGAGCATATAGGAGCCGGTGGAAGGACTTGACATGCCAGTGTTTGTCACGTGCTCACCACATGTCAGCGACCAGCAGTGGGAATCCTTGTCCTCTTTTTCCAAATGAAGAAATCAAGGCACAGCAAAGCTGCTCAGCCTCCCCAGGGTTGTACAGCATCCCAGTGGTGGGATAGGACTTGAGTCTACATGTGTGTGGTGGTGCTCTTGAGCTCTGTGTGGTTCTGCTTCCCCTGGTGATGGGAAGACCTGGCTGAGAGGTGTGGGCAGAGGCTTTCTTGGGGAACGCTGGGGCTCCGTGTAGGTCCTGCATCCCGTGTGTATCAGTGTGTTGGAGCCAGAAGGCGGCCTCTAGTGACTTTATTCCTTCCTCCCTTCCATTTCTGGTAGATGGGGCAGAGAGCTCTGGTCTCCTGGGAGCACGGAAGCTGTCACATCTTGATTCTGTGTTCCTCCAAATGGCTTCTCGCCCTGAACTCCCCCTGCCTGCCTGTTCACCTGGGTGCTTCATGGTGTGTCTGAACATTCTGAACGCTCTTGCTCCATGGTTCTCCTTGTGTGTGCGTGCTCAGTTGTTCATTCTTGTCCGACTTTTTGCAACCCCATGGACTGCAGCCCGCCAGGCTCTTCTGTTCATGGAATTGTTCAGGCAAGAATACTGGAGTGGGTTGTCATTTCCTTCTCCAGGGGATCTTCCTCACCCAGGGGTCGAACCTGAATTTCCTGCTCTCCTGCATTGAGGCGGAGCCTTTACCACTGTGCCACCTGGGAAGTCTCCTTGTAGGTGGGGACTATAAATGTCACTCCCCTGTGTCATGTCGCCAGTGCAGGCCCTGAGGTCTGCCTGGGCCGCAGGGAGGCCCTGCCTTCTGTGCCACATGGCGGCTGGTCCTTCATCGTGGCGTCATTTGGGTCTTCAGGGAGAATCATGTATCTTCCTTCAGATCCCTCATCTTCCACGTCTCCTTTTCCCTTTTCTGTCCTGTTTACAAAAGCAGTGTGTGTTAACTGGAGAGCTCAGAAAGCCGGGGGAGGCCACCAGTTCACAGGGAAGAATCACTGCACACCTGTGGTGTCCACCCCGCCAGGTTTAGATCCCTGTGGACGTGGTTGCTGTGTGCCCCCCAGCCAGGTCATCACCGGGCATTCTGCTCTGGGCCCTTTTAACTTCATAAACGTTCTGCCTGGGCTGTTTTTACTGTTCTGTGGTATTCTGTCCCAGGGAGACACAATAATTCATTTATTGGCTTAACCCGTTACTGACTGCTTTCAGCCCTTGACTGTCAGCTTCAGTCCCTGCCGGCAACAAGGGCACATGGATCTAACCTTCTTGCCCTTCTGCCTTCCTGCATATCTGATCATCACTGAATCCCTGGGGTTATGTGTTAAATTCTGGTTTTTATTATTTGACAAAAGCACCATCCTGCCAGTGGTAAAGCTGCTCTTCATTTATCACACTTGAACCTGAAGCAGCTTGTACCATGAAAATCCTTGCCAGAGCAGAAACACATCAAACGTTGGTCTTTAATTATGTGAAAATTTTAAACAGACTAAAAGCAGAGGGAAGAATTTAATGAACTCCCATATACTTACCACCAGTTCACAACAGATGCCAACATTTTGCAAATATCTTTACCCAAGTTTGTTTTCACCTTAGAAATCATATTTCGAGACTTCCCTGATGGTCCAGTGGCTAAGACTCTGCACTCCCAATTCAGGGCTCCTGGATTTGGTCTCAGGTCAGGGAACTAAATCACACATACCGCAACCACGAAGATTGCATGTGGCTTTGAAGGCCTCAGAGCAGCAAAATAAATAAATACTAAAAAAATCACATTTCAATATGCACCTCTAGTAGTTGAGACTGTTTTCTTTTACATCACTGCTGTGCCCTACCACAACGTAAAAAAATTAATAAAAATTGCTTAGTATTATCTGATACCCAGTCCATAATTCAAATTTCCCTAATTATCTAAAAATATCACCTTGCATTTGGTTGTGAAATCTCCTGAGTCTCTTTTTAAAATTTTTTAAGTTTTGTGACAATCCACTCCAGTGTCCTTGCCTGGAGAATCCCCACGGACAGAGGAGCCTGGCGGGCTACAGTCTATAGGGTTGCACAGAGTTGGACATGACTGAAGCGACTGAGCACGCACGCACAGGACACCACCCTCACCAGAAAGTCGATGTGCTCTACAGTTGGATGCAGAACAGCTCCATCCCCACAGGGATCTCTCTGGTTGCCCTTTTACAGCCACACCCCCTTCCCTCCTACCCCGTTCCTTCCTTAACCCTTGGCAACCACTGATCTGTTCATTTCTGTAATTTTAGCATTTTGATTATGTGCGGTGGACTCATACAGTATGGAGCCTTTGGAGATTGGCCTTTTTCACTCAGTATAGTGCTCTGGGGGCTTCCCTGGTGGCTCAGTGGTAGAGAATCCACTTGCCAATGCAGGAGATGTGGGTTTGTTCCCTGGGTCAGGAAGATCCCCTGGAGAAGGAGATGGCAACCCACCCCAGTATTCTTGCCTGGGAATGGACAGAGGAGCCTGGTGGGCTGCAGTCCAGGGGGTCGCAAAGAGTTGAGCATGACTTAGCAGCTAAACAACAACCACTACAGTAGTGCTCTGAAGATTCTCCGGGGTTGTTGTGTCTATCCGTAGTTGATTCCTTTTCATTGCCAGGTAGTATTCCATGGTGCTGTGGGACCATGGTCCATTAAAGCAAAAACCCATTAAAGGAGGTCTGGCATGTTTTCAGTTTTGTGAGACTATTAGTAATAAAGCTGCACTCAGCATTTGAGTATGGGATATTCTGTGAATTTAAATCTTCATTTCTCTGAATGCCCAGGATAGTTGCTGGTCTGTGACAGTTGCATGTTTAGTTAATTTTTTTTTTTTTTTTTTAAGAAACTGCATGCCAGGCTGTTTTCCAGAGTAATTGTACCTTTTTACATTCCCACCAGCAGTGTATAAGTGACCTAGTTTCTCTGCATGCTCACCAGTGTCACTGTTTGCTGTTTTAGCCATTCTGATAGCTATGTGGTGGCCTCATACTGTGGTTTTTCAAGAGAATTTTTTTTTTTAATTGAAGTATGGTTGATTTGCAATATTGAGTTAGCTTCAGATGCACAGAAAAGTGATTCAGTTATAAATATAACTTCTCAGATTCTTTTCCATTATAGGTTATTACAGTGTATTGAATATAGCTCCCTGTCACTGTGGTTTTTAATTTGCACTTTGCAGCTGAAGGTATACTGACCATCTTTTCGTATCCTTATTTGCCATCTGTATATCCTGTTTAGTGAAATGTACCTTCATGTCTTTTGCTTATGTTCTCATTGAATTGTTTCCTTTTTGTGTTGTTGAGTTTTGAGAGTTCTTTATGTATTCCTTCCTGGCTTCTGTGGTGGCCCAGATGGTAAAGAATCTGCCTGCGATGTGGAATAGCCGTGTTTGATTCCTGGGTTGGGAAGATCCCCTGGAGAAGGGCATGGCTACCCAGTCCAGTATTCTTACCTGCAGAATTCCATAGACAGAGGAGCCTGGCAGATCGCAAAGAGTCGGACATGACTGAGCAACTAACACTTTCACTTTTACTTTATGTATTCCGGGTACCAGTCCTTTGTTGGATATGTGATTTGCAAATACAGTTACCCTTGAACAATACAGGTTTGAACTGTGCAGGTCCACTTATATGTGAATTTTTTCTTTTCTTTTTACTTTCTTGAGCAGGCCAACCCTGAAGGAGTGGCCTCTTTTTCTTTATTTTTAAAACTTTTTTTTAAAGTAAATGTGTACTACAATCAAGTACTACTTGATCCGAGTTTGGTTGACTCCACAGATGTGGAACAGAGGAGCCGTATATAGAGGGCCGACTATAAGTTACACTTGGATTTTCGACTGTGCAGAGGGTGGGTGCCCTAACCTCCACAGTCAGTGTTCAAGGGTCAGCAGTATTTCCTTCTAGTCTGTGGCTTGTCTTTGCATCCACTTGTCAGTCTTTCATAGATCAAAACATTTTAAATTTTGTTGAGGTCCAGTTTATCGATATTCTTTTTTTTTTCCCTTTTGAATCAGGCTTTTGGTGGCAAGTCTGAACTCTCTCCCCAGCTGCTGATCCTGAATATTTTCTCCTTTGCTTTTTTCTGAAAGTTTTATGGCTTTACATTTAAGTTCATGGTCCCCTTGGAATTAATTTTGTAGGAAGTGTGAGACTTAATGTCTCCAGGCTCATTTTCTTCCTCTGGAGGATGGCCAGTTGCTCCAGCACCATTTGTGGACACGGGCCTCTTTCTTCCTGGCTGGCTTCTGCACCTTTGTCAGAAGTCAGTTGGGCATATCTACGTGGGTCTGTTTCTGGGCTCGCTGTTCTGTTCCATGGTTCTGTGTGTCTTTACCTCCGTCAGTGCCACGCTGACTGGATTACTGGAACTTTATAGCAAGCCTTGGAATTGGGTGGACAGAGTCCTCCCACTCTATTCCCTTGCAACATTGTTCTAGCTATCTTAGTTCCTTTGCCTTTCTATATAAATTTTAGAGTAACCAGATCTGTATCAATGAAGACTTGGCGGAATCACATTAGACCTGCGTGTCAGGGGCATGCATGTGTACCACATGTTGCATTGGCCTCCAGAAAACCCCTCCACTCACTTAATTTTCCCACTGGCAGGGCCTGGGTTGTGTTTGTACCTTTGCCATCCTGATAGCAAACACTGGCATTTCCTGCCGTTTTGTAGTATCTAACTGAACATCTCCCCTAACTTTGCTGCATTCCTTCTTTCAGAATCGCCTTTTTCTTATCCTTGGCTAGTTTTTTAAAATTGGGACATCTCTTTCCTCAGGATTTATGAAGGCTCTGTCTCCTGTCTCAGTTCTTCCCACAGTGTTCACCTTAGCTCTGGCTTAGAAGCCTCGGATCCAGCAGTTGGAGGGAGCTGTCAGTTTCAGGGAGGTTCAGGATGCCCCAGTGTTTGCTGATGCTCTTTGAGAGCTACTGAGTTATATCCTGGTTTCCTTACCTTCAGACTGTGGTCTGGCCTGCCTGGAGGGCTGTACACACAGCCAAGGTGATGGTTGTGCAAACCTCCGGGGTGAAGGCTGCGCGCACACCGCTGGGGTGAAGGCTGCGCGCACCCTGCTGGGGTGAAGGCTGCGCGCACCCCGCCAGGTTGGTGGCTGTGTGCACCGCCGGGGGAACTTAAGAGGAAGGTGAAATGCAGGGATTATCAAGTGAGCACTTCTCTAGGCCTGTTCTGGTCTCAGCATCTGGTTTTCCAAGTAGGAACTCAAACAGGGATGTCTTCTGGTGGTATGTGCCTAACTTCCTGCAAAACTTGGCTGCTGCTGCTGCTGCTAAGTCGCTTCAGTCGTGTCTGACTCTGTGCGACCCCATAGACGGCAGCCCACCAGGCTCCGCCATCCCTGGGGTTCTCCAGGCAAGAATAATGGAGTGGGTTGCCATTTCCTTCTCCAGTGCATGAATGGGAAAAGTGAAAGTAAAGTTGCTCAGTCGTGTCCGACTCTTAGCGACCCCATGGATTATAGCCTACCAGGCTCCTCCGTCCATGGGATTTTCCACGCAAGAGTACTGGAGTGGGGTGCCATTGCCTTCTCCGCAAAACTTGGCAATAGCTGTAAAAAACACGGCCATTACGGAGTCTCAGTTTTCCTGAGGAAATGGCAGTCTGCCCTGGTTTTCAAGTCAGTTCTCATGCTGAAGTCAAGTGTTGCACTTTGACCACGTCCGTTGAATGCAGTCTACCACGACACAGTCACGTGTTTGCATCTTCTCAGGTGAGTGTGCACAGGAGGCTGTGCAGTGGCCCTGTGTCCAGCTCTCTCACGCCCCGGCTGTTTTTGCAGAGTGCAGAGTGGATTTGTGTCCCACAGCCTGGGTCTCCTCTGGCTCCATCACTCCTGGGCTGTGTGACCCCAGGCAAGGTAACTTTGGTCCCTTCCCCCATATATTGGGGCAAACAGTAGTATCTGCCCTGTAGCATTGTTGGAAACAATTAAATGAGATACAGGACAGAAAACAGTGAGAGTTCAGTAAATGTGATCCACTATTTATCAGAACAAGGAATTATAGATACTTTTTTCTAAAAGTTTAAAAATGAAAACAGGTTTACGTTACAAACGTTTTGAAACAAGCAAGGCTAGCGATCCTGGTTTTGTTTTGCAGAAGAGCTCCTGCCTGGTATGAAAGCAGGAATTAGAGCTGATGGACTCAGTCCTGAGAGGATTAGGAAGCCCAATCCTCAGGGCTTCCCCTCCAAAGTAGTACTACCATGTTCCTCATCTCAAGCTGCTTTTTCCCAAATGTTAAGATTGCACACACTTGCATGAACTGTGGAGTTTTAAAGGCCTCCCAGCAGAAGGATGTGAACTTGTTCCCTGCTGTGTTCCCCTTCCTGTCTCCCATTTGTACGTTGCCTCTTGGGCTTCCCTTGTGGCTCAGCTGGTAAAGAATCCACCTGCAATGTGGGAGACCTGGGTTCGATCCCTGGGTTGGGAGGATCCCCTGGAGAAGGGAAAGGCTACCCACTCCAGTATTCTGGCCTGGAGAGTTCCATAGACTGTATAGTCCATGGTTGCAAAGAATCAGACACGACTGAGCAACTTTCACTCTGGGCTGGAGGATAGATAGAGTGAAGAGGCCCTGGGAACTTTTCTTAGTATTTTAGGAGACCAGCTGAAAGATCAGATTCAAAGGTTTTTTATTTTTTTGGGTGTGCCAGGTCTTAGTTGTGGCATGTGGGATCTAGTTCCCTGACCAGGGGTTGAACCCGGGACCCCTGCATTGGGAGTGCAGAGTCTTCGCCGGTGAACCAACAGGAAAGTCCCCAAAGTGAGTTATACTGAATGTCAGTGAATAATTCAGAGTCAAAGATGGCCTCTTAGCACCCTGGGCTGGTGGAGGAGATCACCCTCCTGTGCGGGCTGTCTGACTTCCGTTCTTGAAGCCATCTCTGAGCTGTCCACAGCCTCTGAATACTGAAGGCCTTGTCCCCTGGCCTGTTCCCTTTCTACTTTTGCCCTGGCCTCACTTCGGGGTTGGGCAGAGGTGGACAGCTCTGGTGCCCACTCTCAGCACTCAGGGGCCTCTGTCCTAGCAGCGTGGCTGCCTGCACCAGCGAGCTGTTTGTGTCCAAGGTCTCTGCCTGTCATCTAGGGGCTCGAGGCCTTAGCAGCATTTATCTTCAGTTTTGTTGCAATCATGTATTGGGCAGCTGGCAGGCATGACTCCAGTGTCCCTGGGGGGAAGTTGTGTGGTAAGAGGAAGTGCCAATTAGATCCACCGATGTTTCCCCTTCCCCGCCCCCTTCTGCTTGTGTAGTGGCTGACGTGTATGTAATTAAATCAGAACCTCTTAACTGCTGTCATTGTCCCAGGTTACCCAGACTGATCCCTGTATTTAGTGAGGAATGAGTGAGGCATACTCTGTGGTTTTCCATTAGTTGTAGGTCATTTGGGATCGACCTCTGACTACAGATTGCCTATGAGAGGAGCCCTTAGCACTGACAGTCCAGCCTGGGGCTTCAGGGCCTTTTCTGGACTATCTGGGGTCTTGTTTCTCCTGATTGTGGATCTGATTCAGAAGCATTTGGGAAGTTTGAGACAGTTATTAACCCTCGGTGCTCCAAATACCATAACTCTGTTTTTCATTGGAATCATAGTATCTTAGAAACCTCTCTCCTGCCTACCATAAGATCTTAAAAAAAAAAAACCACTGGAAATTCGCTTTAGAGCCATGCCTCTCCGATTGCTGGCAGCAAGGGGATCTTTGTCCAGGCAGGAGGGGCGTCCCTGTGGTCTTGCATTCTGTTCCCTTGCGCCACGAGCACATGATGTACTATCGGGACCCAGCACCACCACCTTTACTGAGAGGTGACAAACAGCTAGCCTGACTTTGCTTCCTCTCTTGGCCTTATTCCTCTGGGGTGATGTGTTTTGAGAGCATGTAGACCTTTAATTAGTTAATTATTTTAAATGGAGATTATAGTTGACCTGTATAACATTATGTTAGTCTCACGTGTACAATGTGATGATGTGTTATTTGTTATTCATGTTGTGAAATGATCACAATACTTAACATCCATCACCACACATAGTTATAAAATTTCTTTTCTTGTGATGAGAACTTTTAAGGTGTCCTCTTAGTAACTTTCAGTATACAATACGATATTATTAACTAACTTATTTTGTACCTTTTGACCACCTTTACCCATTTGTGCCCACACCCTATTCCCACCTCTGGCAACCACCCATCTGTTCGCTGTATCTGTGGGTTTGGCTTTTTGTTTTTTAGATTCCACATACAAGTGAGATCCTGTCTCCCTGTTTAACTTATTTCACTTAGCATAATGCCCTCAGGGTTCATCCACTTTGTCACAAATGGCGAGATCTCCTTCTTTAACGACTGAGTAATATTCCTCTGTATGTGTGTGTACACACCACGTTTTCTTTATCCAGTCATCCATCAATGAGTAAATATTCAGGTTGCTTCCAGGTCTTGGCTATTGTAAATAATGCTGCAATGAACATGGAGGTTTCTGTTTGTTTGTTTTCCTTTGAGTTAGTGTTTTCATTTCCTTTGGATAAGCACCCAGCAGTGAAATTGCTGGATCGTATGGTAGTTCTATTTTTAATTTTCTGAGGAATCTCCGTACTGTCTTTCATAGCAGCTATAGCCATTTACACCCCACCATCAGTGTTCAGAGGTTCCCTTTTCCCCACATCCTCACTAATACTTGTTATTTTTTTAATCTTTTTGATGCTAGCCTTTCTAACCAGTGTGAGGTGGGATACTGTAGGTTTTGATTTGCCTTTCCCTAACGATTAGTGATGTTGAATGTCTTTTCACATACCTGTTGGTCATCTGTAATGTTTTCTTTGGAAAAATGTCTATTGAGATCCTCTGCCTATTTCTTCATTGGGTTGTTTTGTTTTTTGCTGTTGAATTCTGTGATATCATGTGGAATTTAAAATTCTGGCGATCAAACAGGGCGTGATGGTGGTCACTACTATCTAAGTCATAAGAAGCTAAGGTGGACAGCCTCCCTCAGAATGGTATCTGCAAGGGCCCAAGGCAGGAGGAAGCTAGCGGCCAGGGAGTTGCCGTAGCTGCTGTACACTTAGCTTTTTTTTTTTTTTGGCCATGCCACACTGCTTGCCGAATCTTAATTCCCTGAGCAGAGAATGAACCTGGGCCCATGGCAATGAAAGCACCAGGTCCTACCCGCTGGACTGTCAGGGAGTCCCCACTCAGCTGTTAGCTTCTTCTCATTGGTGTCGTCATCTTTTCTTGCTCAAGCATCGGGCTTTACCCTCCGTTCTTGCCTTTTTTTTTTTTTTTAAAGATATCTTTATCACATAGCAATGTACTTTAAAAATATTTATTTATTCATTTTGGCTGCAGCGGGTCTTAGGTGCAGCTTGAGAGAAGTCTTCGTTACGACATGTGGGGAATGGTGCCCTGACCAGGGATTGAACCGTGGGCTTCTGCATGGGGAAAGTGAAGTCTTAGCCACTGGACCACCAGGGAAGTCCCGCTTCTTGCTTTTTCATATGTTCTGCTTCTCTTTCTCTGCCTTCTCAGGACTTCCCCTCTTTCTTTTGTTTTGACTCTCCTCTGCCTCCCTTTCAGGTCTTTATACTCTTTCTCTTCTATTTTCATTCGCTATGGCTGCTGTTCTTGTACTTTCACTTCTTCCTGTGTTTGCAGGTGTTGCCATCCCCGGGAGAAGCTGACCATAATCTGGCCATTATTTTTAAACTGAAGTGACTTTTTACCACTCAGTAGTATGCAAGCTTTGGGCTGGTTCAAGTCAGTGATTCTAGCCGAAAGGAACCCACCTCACCCGTTTTATTCATTATGAAAAATTGCACAGCAGTGTTTGAAGACTTTTAAAATGAACAGTCATCCCACCTGTCATCTGGTACTCATTTTTCCTGGTATTCTTCTCTTTAGCTGTTTACACACCTGTTCTTCCATACGATTAAGCATAATATTGTCTTCTTCACTTTTCTCAGCTCCCTAAGTCAACAGCACCTTTGCCGTGTCCTGCTTTTTTCTTTTCACGCAACAAAAGACACGTGTAAGCCTTTACAGCCAGCATCTTAGAGGCTGCTCAATTCCTGCCCCTGCTGGCACACTCCCGCAGATCTCCTCGCCACTGGGGGGCGATTCGCTGAGGTTGGAAAGAGACCACAGACACTTGGATTTGTGAGGGTTTGGCTGCCACCAAGCTGAATCCAGGCGTGTCTCAGTTAGCCTCTTGACTGTAGATCAGGTGGTTATCTTCTCTGAACAGCAGCATCTTAGGAAATCTGATGGCTGGAATGTGGAGTGTCTTCCGTGCCAAGCTGAGGACTTTGAACTTCCTGCCTGTCATAGTGGGAGCTGTCACTGGCCAAGTCTTTCCTGGTGCCTGGGGCTGGTCTGTGCCTTTTTGCCCAGTCCTTCGGGTGGGTGGCTGGAGGAAGACCAGATGGGTGGGGATAAGACTTGGAGCAAGGAAACCAGTCTGAAGCTGGTGTGACTGGTGATTCATGGTGACTTGCAGAGACTCCTATTCCGGTTCTGGAGCCAGAAAACAGTCTCAAAGGATAATGGTGTCTGCTCCCTGTGAGCTCCCGGACGCACCGAAATCCCGTCGGTCAGTGAATGGAAACCAGCCCTGGGCTGCCACTCCTTCCTGAAGAGCTGCGTGGTTTGTGTTGGAATCAGGACTTATTTGAGAGCATTAGCATTTCCTTTTTCTAAACTGAGGAAGTGTGAGATGTCTGTCTGAGAATAAACTGCAGTCTGGGTTTTTTGTTGTTAAGTCACTCAGTCATGTCTGACTCCTTGCGACCCCGTGGACTGGAGCCCGACAGGCTCCTCTGTCCATGAGATTTCCCAGGCAAGAATACTGGAGTGGGTTGCCATTTCCTCCTCCAGGGAGTCTGTGTAGAGAGGACATTTACGGTGCCTACATTTTGATTTTGATATTTATGTATTTTGGTGATGACAGATTGAGGGGATGACACTTTTTTTAAAGAGAGGCTTTGTGTCCACGTTTGACCAGTGTCTGTGGTTTTGTTTACAGATTCCCACCGGAAATCCATTATATGAGTCTTACTACAAGCAGGTAAGTTTTCGCTAGTGTCTTTCTGGATTGAGCTTAGAGAGAGAGTGACTTGGAAACCCCCAGCTGAATTGCAACCCAGAGAGGCCTTGCCTCCCTTTCTGTTTCCCAGCTGTCAGCTAGCAGCCAGTGTCATGGGTGTTGCTTTCCCTGCTGCTCAGCTGCCAAAGCCTTATCTCAAGTGTTGCTCCCCAATTCCAGGTAGACCCAGCATACACAGGGCGAGTTGGGGCGAGTGAAGCTGCACTTTTTCTAAAGAAGTCTGGGCTCTCAGACATTATCCTTGGGAAGGTAGGTGATGAATGATAGCGATTTCTCTTCTGCGACCACCCTCAGGGTTCCCCTGGCAGGTGAACACTGGCCTGTGCAGACCCCTCTTCATGGGGTCTGTATTCCTCTTGGGAAGCGGGCTGGCCACTGCGAACCTCTCGGGGCTATAACTGGTGGGTGCAAATGCTTTAATGCTTGCTGCCCCCCTTTGCTTGGGTAGCAGACAAGGGGCCTGAGCGCTCTTGGGGTCTTAGCTGTGGATTTATGTTGGCCTTGGAGCCTGGTACACTTAGGAGTTCTCTGGCCTGTGCTGCTGCCTCGCTGGGGAGAGGGAGGGGCCCAGGCCGTTCACCTCGTCTGAGTCTGGCTGCTGGGACCTGTACATAAGGCTCACGTGTGCAGGTCAGTGGCGACGATGGCTCCTGCTTGGTGAGGAGATGATCGGCGGTCACACTCATGAGCATTTTTGTGTTTCCACAGATATGGGACTTGGCTGACCCAGAAGGTAAAGGGTACTTGGACAAACAGGTATATACACGTACACACAGAGTAAGTGGAGGGCTGGGCCAGGCCCCCAGGCCAGGTCACCTCTGCACTTCCTCCCTTGTTGTCCCCACTGACGAGTGTCGCTAGACATCAATGGGGCCATCAGACTGTTAAAACGGCAAGGTTTCACTTCAGAATAAAGGTCTCTTGAACTCTTGGAGCCATGTTTCCTGGTTAGCGTAATCTTTTTAATATTTTGTGTGGTTACAGGTGACTCAGATGTTTTCCAAATGTTCTATGACTTCAGACTCTCAGGGAAGTTGCAGAAAATAGTTGAGGTTGTTCCTGTGTGTCCTTTCCCTGCTCTCCCCAAAGCACGGTGCTCAGGTCCGCGCAGCACTAGACCAGAGGCCTAACTCGGAGCTGACCACGTTCGTAGGCACTTTGGTGTGGTTTTTGTCTCTGGTGTATAGGATTCTGTGTAATTGTATCGCCTGCATAGATTCAAGTAACCACCACCACCGTCAGGATTAGAACATTCTCACCGCCCCCGAAGAGTCCCCCTCATGCTGCCCTTTGGGCGTCACATCCTGAACCCTGGCAACCACTGGGTCCTTCTGTGATGTAATCCCGTCATTCTGAGAATATTCTGTAAGTGGAATGTTATAGTGCTTTAGACTTTTTGTGCATTGGCAGTTGGATTCTTCACCACTGCGCCATCTGGGAAGCTAGTACTTATGATTTTTAACTGGTCATATTTTAATTTAGTTCAGTCTTTCCCCAAACTATTCAAAGGGGTGTGGTTCCTGGTGTCTCACTGTCCATGATCTGACCTGTGGAGTAAGCACCATACTCTCCTCCTCCCTTGCTTGAGATTCATAGCGCACGTTTGTGTGTTAAGGGTTCAGAGGACCTTTGTGGGAGAGAACCCTGTTTTATTTCTCTTTTAAAAAAATTTTTGGCTGCAGCACGTGGCATGTGGGATCTTTGTTCCCTGACCAGTGATCAAACCCCTGCGCCCTGCATTGGGAGTGTGGAGTCTTAACCACTGGACCACCAAGGAAGCCCCAAGAACCCTGTTATCTTTGCTGAGTGCAGTTCTTCTAACTTTACTGATGTCCCCATTTCTCTACATGGTACACGGGCATTCTGTAGACATCAGCCAGAGAAAGGCTGCTCTAGTGCTCACATTTCTGTGAAGAAGATTTTAAAACCATAATTGTGTTTATAGCTTTAAAAAGAATCCATGTTCTTCAGCCTGTTGATCAATTTAGAAAAACTAGGTGATCCTGCACTAGTCCCCTAAGCCCGTGGCATGGCCAGTCTTGGCTTCGGAGGAGGGTGAGGAGGAGGCAAGGCCCTAGTTCAGGTCCTTTGTCCTTGTGTGGGAGATGAAGTCCACATCCGGCCATTGGGGAGCAGGGGGTGAGTGGGGGATACTCTGTTCAGTGAGGCCAGGGGGATCCACTGAATGATGAGTGTCAAGTCCCAAACAGCTGTGTCTATTCCAAACCATTTCTAAAAAGTCAGTACATATTTGAACCACCCTTTAGACTTAAAACTGTACACTCTAGCATTTCCTAAATGTTGAGAGCTCATTGTTTCTGAAAACACACCTATTTGAAATCTTATAGCATTCAGAAAGCAATGGGCTAAGTCTGTCGTAGCACATTCATTTATACAGTGCTCCCAGGGTGAGACCGGTTTTGCTTGAGTCTGTAAGAGACTTGAGCATGTGTGGGCTCCCTTGCTGAAGTGACATGAAACCCCTCGTCCCCCAAAGCCCCTGACTGCAGACAGCTCCTCCACCACTGCTGCCAGCTGGGTGGGGTTTACGCCTCCCCCTCTCTTGGATTTGCAGGGTTTCTATGTTGCACTGAGACTAGTGGCCTGTGCACAGAGTGGCCACGAAGTTACCTTGAGCAATCTGAATTTGAACATGCCACCGCCTAAATTTGTAAGTGTCAAAACCCTCCATGCTTCTCTAATTTTTCTGTTTGTCTCTCTCTCTCCATGTTTTTTCTCTCTTTTTAATTTTTTTTAAATTGCGGGGAGATTCACATAATCTAAAATTGATTTTAAAAATGAACCACTGGGTGCTGTTTAGTGCATTCACAGCACTGTGTAACCATCACCTCTGTCTGTTCTAGAACATTGTCATAGTCCCCCAAAGAAAACCGTGTACCCATGAAGTAATTCTTGATTCTGCCCGCCCCTCTCCCTGCCCCCAGCCCTTGGCAGCCACTAATCTGCTTTCTATCTCTGTGCATTTTATAGGATCATACATCTTGTTTCTTTCACTTAGCATGCTGTTTTCAAGGTTCATCCACTTTGTAGCATGTGTCAGTACTTCATGCCTTTTCATGACTGAATAAGATTGCATTCTGTGGTCTGCCTCATTTTGTTGATCCTTTCGTCTGTTGGTGGACATAATAATTCATGTACAAGGGATTGTTTGCACACCTGTTTTTAGTCCTTTTGGGTCTATACCTAGGAGTAGAATTGCTGAGTGATGTGGTAATGCTGTGTTTAACTTTCTGAGATCTTTCTCCCTTTTGAGAGCACTTTGAAAGGGATACCCTTACAATAAACACGTGCTCCTGTAGTAGAATTCGGTGCCAGCTACAGTGGAGTGCTTCTCTTTCTCCTCAGCATGACACCAGCAGCCCTCTGATGGTCACGCCGCCTTCTGCAGAGGCCCACTGGGCTGTGAGGGTAAGTGATGGGCAAGGCGCCCCCTCAGCTGTCTTTCACATGCATTTGTTTTAGTCATTTATGACGTTCAGCACATTTCATAGGATGACTGTATCATCCACTTTGTTTCAGAGTGACTGTGCCACAGAATTTGGATGAAATACTTTTCTAAATTAGAGTCTTTTGCAAAAACCATCACCTTTTCCTGTAATTGGGTGTTGTTGCCTACTAAGGCAGGCAGATGTTGCATTCTGAAAATTTCACAGTGGATACCTTGTATTTCTAGGTCACACTCTGTGATTTTGCTGCCCAGGTAGGTTAATCAGGATAGGAGAAATTGTGAGAACTCTCAAGCATGAAGACTTCCAGAATGTCTTCTTAGCTTTCTCCCTTATTTCCAGCCAGTTTATGCTTTACAGTTCTTTCCTCTCTGTTGCTGTCATTGCTTTTTGAAAAACTTCTCTCACCACTTTAAGTGTTCTTTTAAAGACAGGATGTTGAGGCCACAGACCTGTGTTGCTGCTTCTAGAAAGAAAAGAAATGAGTGTTGTGTCTCTTAATAAGTGCAGAATTACTCTTGAAGGCAATTTGTGTATGACTCAAGAGATGGTCTCCCAATGAGACTTCCTCCCCACTCACTGTTGTTACATTGCCTCAGTTTTATTTGACTTAAATACCAGCATTAATAGCAGTCCTGCTATCAAATAGACACCTCTCTTCAGTTGAAGTGAGGTGATGAACCTAGAACCTGTTATACAGAGTGAAGTAAGTCAGAAAGAGAAAAACAGATATCGTGTATTAATGCATATGTATGGGATCTAGAAAAATGGTACTGATGAACCTATTTGCAGGGCAGGGATAGAGACACAGACGTGGAGAACGGACTTGTGGACACAGCAAAGGGAAGAGAGGGCGGGATTAGTTGGGAGAGTAGCATTGACATATATACACCACCATGTGTAAAACAGATAGCTAGTGGCAAACTGGTGTATAACACAGGAAGCTCAGCTCAGTGCTCTGGGATGGGGGTGGGGCGGGCGGGCTTAAGAGGGAGGGGATATATGTATACTTATGGCTGATTCATGTTGTACGGCAGAAACCAATACCACATTGTAAAGCAATTACCCTCCAATTAAAAGTAAATTAAAAAAATAGACACCTCCCAGCCCCAGGTGGTTTTGTCCTTTTTTATTGGTGATGGACAGGGAGGCCTGGTGTGCTGCGGTTCATGGGGTCGCAAAGAGTCGGACACGACTGTATGACAGAACTGAACTGAATAGAGTTGGAAGGGTTCAAGGAGGGAACCCTTGGGAGAGGTCTGTGCAGGGACAGGGCGGGGAGGCCTCAGCTGACCCAGGGGCAAGGAGTTGCCTTTGTGATAAATCAGGCACTTTGCCAGCCGTTATTGTAGTACCGAAGGATTTCTTTCTGTGTAGTCCACTTGCATGGCATCTACTTTGAAAAGCAGCTGCTTCATTGTGAAAGACGGTTCTAAAGGGCTCTTATTATTCCTCAAACCGTTTCAGCCCCTTTCCAGCAGGGGCTGTGTTGAGTCCTCCAGAGAAGAGCTGGTGGCTGAGGAGCCTGTGAGGCCTTGAAGAGGGGAGTTGGGGGAGGAATGGTGCTGTGATGGGGCAGGGAGCTTCGAGTCCCTTCAGAGATCAGTGACCAGTGTTAGCGTTCTTTTCTGTCGTGAAAGTCCCTGAGCTTCTTGAAGCCAGAGTTGGCAAGTCGGACAGATCCGCAGAGAATTCCACACTCCAGGCAGATGCAGGGAAGTGGGCTTCTCAGCTCTGACGGCGACTCGAGTGCAGTGTCTGCTTGTATTCTGATTGCAGTTTCTTTCTTTTGAATTGTGGTAAAATATACATCACACATTCACTATCTTGCATGCATGAGCGCTCAGTCGTGCCTGACTCTTTGCGACCCCATGGTCTGACCACGGGAGTATCCTGTCAAGAATACTGGAGGGGGTCCTCATTTCCTCTCCAGGGGATCTTCCCGACCCAGAGATTGAACCTGAGTCTCCTATGCCTCCTGCATTGGCAGGTGGATCCTTTACTACTGAGTTACCTGGGAAGCCCCGATTCACTGTCTTAACTGTTTTTTAAAATTGAAATATAGTTGAAGTACAATATTATGTAGTTTCAGTTTCAGTGTTATGTTAGTTTTCACAGCGATTCGACATTTGCATATGTTGATGAGATGATTGCCATGGTAAGCCTAGTAAGCATCTGTCTGCATATAAAGTTACTACAGTGTTACTGACCGTATTCCTTATGCTGTGTATTGCATCCCCTGGCTTATCTGTTTTGTACCTTCAAGTGTGTACCCTTTAATTCCCTTCAGCTATTTGTCCAACCTTCCACCACCTCCCCTCTGGGAACCACCTTGTTTCTTCTTTGTATCTAAGAGTGTTTTCATTTTGTTTTGTTTCTTAGATTCCACATGTAAGTGAGATCATATGGTATTTCTTTTTTTCTGTCTTCTTTCATCTAGCATGAAACCCTCTAGATCCAACCATGTTGTCATGAATGGCAAGATTTCTTTTTTTTTTTTAATGAGTAATAATTCCATTGTGTGTATATATGTGTGTGTGTGTGTATGTATATATACACACACCACATCTTTTTAAAAAAATAATTTTATTCATTTTTGACTGTGCTGGGTCTCCATTGCTGCATGGGCTTTTCTCTAGTTGCAGTGAGTGGAGGCTCACTCTTTAGTTGCGGTGTGCAAGCTTCTCATTGTGGTGGTTTTTCTTGTGCGGAGTGTGAGCTCTGGGGCACACGGGCCTCAGTCGTTGCCGCCTGTGCTCCTGGGCTCGAGAGTACAGGCACAGTAGTTGTGGCACATGCGCTTAGTTGCTCTGCAGCATGTAGAATCTTCCTGGATCAGGGAGCGAACCCGTGTCTCCTGCATTGACAAGCAGATTCTTTACCACTGAGCTCCCAGGGAAGCCCCTACCACATTTTCTTTTCAGTCTTCTATCGATGGACACTTGGGTTGCTTCCCTATCTTGGCTATTGTAAATAAAGCTGTAGTGGACATAGGAATTATGTCTTTTCCAATTAGGGTTTTTGTTTTCTTTGGAAAAATACCCAGAAGTGGAATTGCTGGATTGTGTGATTGTTCTGTTTTTAATTTTTTGAGGAATTTCCATACTATTTCTGATAGTGGCTGGACCATTTTATAATCCTGCCAACAGTGCAGAAGGTTTTTCTACACTCACACTAACATTTGTTATTTGTTGTCTTTTTGTCAGTAGCCATTCTGACAGGTGTGAGGTGATACCTCACTGTGGTTTTGATTTGCATTTCCCTGATGATGACATTGAGCATCTTTTCATGTGTCTGTTGGCCATCTGTAATACTTTGGAAACATGTCTGTTCAGATCCTCTGCCCGTTGTTTAATCAGGTTGTTTGGTTTTTGATACTGAGTTGAATGAGTTCTCTGTATATTTTTAGATATTAACCCCTTATCAGGTAAATCATTTCCAAATCTCTTCTCCCGTTCATAGGCTACCTTTCATCTCTAATTTTATTGATTTTAGTCTTCCCCCTTTTTTTCTTGGTGATTCTGAATAATGATTTGTCAGTTTTGTTTATCTTCTCAAAGAACCAACTTTTAGTTTTGTTGATCTTTGCTATTGTTTCCTCCATTTCTTTTTCATTTATTTCTGCTCTGATCTTTATGATTTATTTCCTTCTACTAACTCTGGGGTTTTTTTGTTCTTTTCCAAGTTGCTTTAGGTATAAGGTAAGGTTGTCTATTTGATCTTTTTCTTGTTTCTGGAGGTAGAGTTGTATTGCTCTAAACTTCCCTGTAGAGCTGCTTTTGCTGCATCCCATAGGTTTTGAGTCATCGTGTTTTCATTGTCACTTTTTTTGTTAGGTATTTTTAAAATTTCCTCCTTGACTTTTTCAGTAACCTGTTGGTTATTTAGAAGCATATTGTTTAATCTCCATGTGTTTTTGTTTTTTACATTTTTCCCCCTTAGATATCCCTAATTGATATCTAGTCTCATAGTGTTGTAGTCAAAAGATGCGTGGTACAACTTCAGTTTTCTTAAATTTACCAAGGCTTGATTTGTGACCCAAGATGTGATCTATCTTGGAGAACGTTCCATGTGGCATTTGAGAAGAAAGAGTATTCTTCTGCGTTTGGATAAATGTCCTGAAGATATCAATTAGGTCCATATAGACAGAGTGCCTGATGAACTATGGACAGATGTTCGTGACATTGTACAGGAGACAGGGATCAAGAAAATCCCCATGGAAAAGAAATGCAAAAAAGCAAAATGGCTGCCTGAGGAGGCCTTACAGATAGCTGGGAAGAGAAGAGAAGCGAAAAGCAAAGGAGAAAAGGAAAGATATTCCCATCTGAATGCAGAGTTCCAAAGACTAGCAAGGAGAGATAAGAAAGCCTTCCTCAGCGATCAGTGCAAAGAAATAGAGGAAAACAACAGATTGGGAAAGACTAGAGATCTCAAGAAAATTAGAGATACCAAAGGAACATTTCATGCAAAGATGGGCTTGATAAAGGACAGAAATGGTATGGACCTAACAGAAGCAGAAGATATTAAGAAGAGGTGGCAAGAATACACAGAAGAACTGTACGAAAAAGATCTTCATGACCCAGATAATCACGATGGTGTGATCACTCAGCTAGAGCCAGACATCCTGGAATGTGAAGTCAAGTGGGCCTTAGAAAGCATCACTACGAACAAAGCTAGTGGAGGTGATGGAATTCCAGTTGAGCTATTTCAAATCCTCAAAGATGATGCTGTGAAAGTGCTACACTCGATATGCCAGCAAATTTGGAAAACTCAGCAGTGGCCACAGTGGGAGAGGTCAGTTTTCGTTCCAATCCCAAAGAAAGGCAATGCCAAAGAATGCTCAAACTACCGCACAATTGCACTCATCTCACATGCTAGTAAAGTAATGCTCAAAATTCTCCAAGCCAGGCTTCAGCAATACGTGAACCGTGAACTTCCAGATGTTCAAGCTGGTTTTAGAAAAGGCAGAGGAACCAGAGATCAAATTGCCAATATCCACTGGATCATCGAAAAAGCAAGAGAGCTCCAGAAAAACATCTATTTCTGCTTTATTGACTATGCCAAAGCCTTTGACTGTGTGGATCACAATAAGCTGTGGAAAATTCTGAAAGAGATGGGAGTACCAGACCATCTGACCTGTCTCTTGAGAAACCTGTATGCAGGTCAGGAAACAACAGTTCAAACTGGACATGGAACAACAGGCTGGTTCCAAATAGGAAAAGGAGTACATCAAGGCTGTATATTGTCACCCTGCTTATTTAACTTATATGCAGACTACATCATGAGAAACGCTGGGCTGGAAGAAACACAAGCTGGAATCAAGATTGCCAGGAGAAATATCAATAACCTCAGATATGCGGATGACACCACCCTTATGGCAGAAAGTGGAGAAGAACTAAAGAGCCTCTTGATGAAAGTGAAAGAGAGAGAGTGAAAAATTTGGCTTAAAGCTCAACGTTCAGAAAACTAAGATCATGGCATCTGGTCCCATCACTTCATGGGAAATAGACGGGGAAACAGTGGAAACAGTGTCAGACTTTATTTTTTTGGGCTTCAGAATCACTGCTGATGGTGATTGCAGCCATGAAATTAAAAGACGCTTACTCCTTGGAAGGAAGGTTATGGCCAACCTAGATAGCATATTTAAAAGCAGAGACATTACTTTGCCAACAAAAGTCCGTCTAGTCAAGGCTATGGTTTTTCCAGTGGTCATGTATAGATGTGAGAGTTGGACGGTGAAGAAAGCTGAGCGCCGCAGAATTGATGCTTTTGAACTGTGGTGTTGGAGAAGACTCTTGAGAGTCCCTTGGACTGCAAGGAGATCCAGTCAATCCATCCTAAAAGAGGTCAACCCTGGGTGTTCATTGGAAGGTCTGATGTTGAAGCTGAAACTCCAATACTTTGGCCACCTCATGCGAAGGGTTGACTCATTGGAAAAGACCCTAATGCTGTGTAGGATTGGGGGCGGGAGAAGAAGGGGACGACAGAGGATGAGATGGTTGGATGGCATCACCAACTGGATGGACATGGGTTTGGGTAGACTCCGGGAGTTGGTGATGGACAGAGAGGCCTGGCGTGCTGCAATTCATGGGGTCTCAAAGAGTCGGACACGACTGAGCGACTGAACTGAACTGAACTGAGCCTAATGTGTCATTCAAGGCTTGTGTTTTCTTATTAATTTTCTCTGTGGATGATCTGTCCATTGGTATAAGTGGGATGTTAAAGTCACCCACTATTATGGTGTTACTGTTGATTTTCCTTTTTATGTCTGTTAGTGTTTGCCTTATATGTTTGGCTTCCCTGGTGGCTCAGTGGTAGAGAATCTGCCTGCAATGCAGGAGATGTAGGTTTGATCCCTGGATCAGGAGGATCCCCTGGAGAAGAAAATGGCAAGCCACTCCAGTATTCTTGCCTAGAGAATTCCATGGACTGAGGATCCTGGTGGGCTATAGTCCATAGGGTCACAAAGAATTGGACATGACTGAAGCGACTGAGCACACTCCTATGTTGGTTGCATCAACATTTACAATTGTTAGGTCTTCTTTTTGTATTGATCACATGATCATTATGTAGTGTCCTTATCTCTTATAATATTGTTTATTTTAAGATCTGTTTTGTCTGATAATGAGAATTACTGCTCTGGCTTTCTTTTGATTTCCATTTGCATGGAATATCTTTTCCCATCCTCTCATTTTCAGTCTGTATGTGTCTCTAGGTCTGAAGTGGGACTCTTGTAGACAGCAAATATATGGGTCTTGTTTTTGTATCCATTCAGCCAGTTGGTATCTTTGGTTGGAGTGTTTAATTAGTTTACATTTTAAGTAATTATTGATATATGTGTTCCTATTAGCATTTTATTGTTTTGGGTTTATTTTTGTAGGTCTTTTCCTTCTCTTGTGTTTCCTGCTTGCAGAAGTCCCTTTAGCATTTGTTGTAAAGCTTGTTTGGTTCTGCTGAATCCCTTTACTTCTGCTTGTCCTTAAAGCTTTTGATCTCTCTGTCAATTTTGAATGAGATCCTTGCTGGGTAGAGTAATCTTGGTTGTAGATTTTTCCCTTTCATTACTTAAAATGTATCCTGCCACTCCCTTCTGGCCTGCAGAGTTTCTCCTTAAAGATTAGCTGTTAATCATATGGGGTTTCCCAAAGCAGCAAGTATATTACTTGCTGCTTTTCACACTTTTTTTGTGTGTCTAATTTTTGTTAGTTTGATTAATAAATGTCTCAGTGTGTTTCTCCTTGGGTTTATCCTGTATGGGACTCTCTGTGTTTCTTGGATTTGATGGACTATCTCCTTTCCTGTGTTGGGGAAATTTTCAACTATAATCTTTCCAAAAATTTTCTCTGACACTTTCTTTTTCTCTTCTTCTTCTAGGACCTCTATAATTTGAAAATTGGTGCATTTGATACTGTTTCAGAGATCTCTGAGACTGTCCTCAGTTTTTTTCATTGTTTTTTCCTTTGTTCTGCTCTTTAGCAGTTATCTCCACCATTCTGTCTTCCACCTCACTTATCCATTCTTCTGCCTCAGTTATTCTGCTATTGATTCCTTCTAGAGTATTTTTAATTTCAGTAACTGTGTTGTTCGTCACTGTTTTTTCTTTGTTTCTTCTAGGTCCTTGTTAAGTGTGTTAAATGATTCTTGCGTTTTCCCTATTCTATTTTTGAGATTTTGGATCATCTTTGCTAACATTACTCTGAATTCTTTTTCAGGTAGTTTACATATTTCCTCTTGTTTGGTCTTGTGAGTTTTTATCTCATTCCTTCATTTGCACAGTATTTCTCGTCTTTTCATTTTGTCTGGCTTACTGTGTTTGAGGTCTGCTTTCCTGAGGGCAGAGCGTCATAGTTCCTCTGTTTTGGTCTCTGCCCTCGCCGAGTGAGGTTAGCCCAGTGGCCTGTGTAGGCTTCATGTTGGGAGAGGCTGTTCTTGTGTTCTGGTGGGAGGAGGTGACAGGGCTCTGTGAGGTGGTGTGTTTTGGGGTATCTGGGGGAAGCCTGTCTGCTGATGACTGGGTTTGTGTTCTTACCTTGCTCCTTATTTGGGTGAGGTATCCTGCGCTGGGTGCTACCGGCAATTGGGAGGTGCTGGGTCTTGAGTCTATGTGTTCTTTCCGGTGGTCAGGGACTCCTGCCCATACTCAGCTGTTCTCTGCAAGATTTTCTGCATCTGAAGATGTATTCCTGATGTATCTGTGGAGAGAGATGTACTCCACTTCCACCTGCTCCTCTGCCATCTTGTCTCTCTGCCTTCTCGTTTTGTTGATGGTTTTCTGTGCTGTGCAAAAGCTTTTAACTAGGTTCCATTTCTTTCTTTTTGTGTTTGCTTTTGTTTGCTTTAGAAGACAGATCTAAAGAAATACCGCCATGATTTATTTCAAAGAGTGTGCCTATGTTTTCTTCTCGGAATTTTCTGGTCTTACATTTAGGTCTTTAATCCACTTTGCCGTATTTTTGTATGTGGTGTAAGACAATGTTCTGGTTTCATTCTTTCACATGTAGCTGCCCGGTTTTCCCAGCACCACTTACTGAATGGACTGTCGTTTCTCCAGTGTATGTTTTTGCCTCGTTTGTCTTGGATTAATTGAGCATAAGTGTATGGCTTTACTTCTGGGCTGTCTGTTCTGTTCCTTTGATCTTTGTGTCTGTTTTTGAACCAGTAGGATACTGTTTTGATAACTGTAGCTATGTAGTATAGTCTGAGGTTAGGGAGCTTGATATTTCCAGCTCTACCTTTTTTCTCAAGACTATTTTGGCTATTTGAAGTCTTTTGCATTTCCATACAGAGAAGGCAATGGCACCCCACTCCAGTACTCTTGCCTGGAAAATCCCCTGGACAGAGGAGTCTGGGAGGCTACAGTCCATGGGGTCGCTAAGAATTGGACACGACTGAGTGACTTCACTTTCAATTTTCCCTTTCATGCACTAGAGAAGGAAATGGCAACCCACTCCAGTATTCTTGCCTGGAGAATCCCAGGGACGGTGGAGCCTGGTGGGCTGCCGTCTGTGGGGTCGCACAGAGTCGGACACGACTGAAGCGACTTAGCAGCAGCATTTCCATACAAATTTTAAAATTACTTGTTCTCATTCTATGAAAAATACCATTGGTATTTTGATAGGGATTGAATCTCTGGATTACCTTGGGTTGTTTTTGTTGTTGTTTAGTCACTAAGTTATGTCTGACTCTTGTAACTCCATGAACTGTAGTCTGCCAGGCTCCCCTCTCCCCTGTTGACCTTTGCCACCAGATCCATAGTCACTTGAGGACTGTATTCTTCTGCCTAGACTTTACTTTGGAAGTGCAAGAAGACTGTCCTGTGCTCTTAGGTGAGCCCAGTGCTGGATCCTTGCCCACTTTCAGTCAGCTTCAAGGTCAGGGCTCATTTTGGGTACTCATACTTTTTCCCTCACTCAGGCTGTTTCTTTCCAACTAGGTAGAAGAAAAGGCAAAATTTGATGGAATTTTTGAAAGCCTCTTACCTGTCAGTGGTTTGCTGTCTGGAGACAAAGTCAAGCCAGTCCTCATGAACTCAAAGCTGCCTCTCGATGTCCTGGGCAGGGTAAGTGGTTCTCTCATACAGGGCACTACTGCTGAATCTGGTTGGTATGCCACCCCGCCACCTCCCCCGACACTTCAGGGCCTTATGGCACAGCCATACACCATCAATTTTCACAGGGGCTGACGTGGATGGAGTAGTCACTGCATTTGGGCTGGCTCGTGGCCTCACAGGGTGCAGCTCACAGAGGCTCCCCAGCACGCATGGGCTGGCAACCTCAAAGGTGCTCTCACTGCCCAGGGCTGAGGACAGGCCAAGCTGGATTTGAACCCAGACCTCTAGGGGACGAGTATGGTCATATATGTCTGTATTTCCTTTCTATTTTTAATTTTTTTTCCTGCCTGTGAACCTGAGGTAAAGGTACTTTCAATTCTGCTGCAGTTTTAGATAAAATTTTATGCATTCTCCACCCCCTCCCTTTTATTTTAAAGCCTCAGTTTTGTTTCTATTAAACACAAGTATTTAAAATTTTATTTTTGGCCACACTGCATGGCATGCGGGATCTTCATCCCCCAACCAGGGATCAAACCTATGCCCCCTGCAGTGGAAGCACAGAATCTTAGCCACTGGATCGTCAGGGAAGTCCCTACAAGTTTTTTTAGATGCAGCTCTCTAAACCTGACTGTTTTCCTTCTGATGAGATTTGGTTATGGCCCCTCATGTCTGCCATGTGCACATAGCCCAGTTCTGCAGTGGCTGTCTCTGTGCCACTCTGGATCTAGGGGGATGGATGTTGTCCTCTGTCTGGATGGAACTGCTGATGTGACAGGTGCAGGAGGACAGAGCAAGGTCCCTGCTGCCCTAGGCCACACCTGTGGGTCAAGCTCATGACATTTGGTAGAACTGTGGGGAAAGGGGCAGATTCCTGCCCACTTGGATTCACCTAGTAACGTCCCTGTTTGAGTCGCACATTTGCAGATTCTGGCCCTTTTTATAGCACCCAGATAAGACTTTGTTTGGAAATGAGGCCACTAAGAAAGGGGATCTCACAGATCCCTTTGTCTCTTGGTCGTGGTGTGGTATAGACGGAGACCTGTGAGGGGGACCCACAGTGATCACCAGTGGTCTTTATGAGGCAGGATGGGGTGATCTGCTCCTGCACAGAGTGTGCCTTTATTTGGCAGTTCTTCAAAGTACCTGACAGTTGGCTGTGATAGTGTCGTAGAGCCAAGTCATGCACAAGGCAAGGAGATCGACAGAAGTAGGGTGTGCCTTACTAGAAGGGGAGCTACAGCTTGGAAGGGTGGGTTCTGCAGATCTTCTACCCTGGCGCCAGGTTTTGTCCACAGGGGTCACTTCTTTGCTCTTCTCTCATTCTCTCCCTCCTTCCAAACACCAGCCCACATGTGCACCCGTTTACCCGTGTATGCATGCCTCCATGTCCATGCACCTACACGTCTGTGCATGCACGCCTCCATGTCCGCACATCTCTACGTCCATGCACCCACCCATCCACGCTTGCACACCTCCACGTCCACGCACCCACCCATCTGTGCATGCACACATTGGTGCACCCAGGCATCCATCCATGCATCTCTGTGCACACTCATTCATCTGTGCACCCCTGCACCCACACATTGGGTATCCATTTAGTCATTTGGAACCTTTTTGTGGAGTCTGTTCTGGGCCAGCCTTGCGCTGAGCACTGGGAGGAGGGGGATGAAATTATTAATAGATACAGTCCTGGAGGTCAAATAAGTAAGTAATAGTTAAGATCCTAGTATTTATTTATTGAGGGCTTAGTATGTGCTAGACCCTGTTCTACAGCTTTGCAGGAATGAAGTCACTGAGTAACTTGCAACTCCTTTGTTATGGATAGTGTTATGGATGCTGTCACTTTTGTTTTCTTTCTTTTTTTTGAGATACAGCATGTGGGATCTTCCCTGACTGGGTCTTGAACCAGTGCCCCCTTCATTGGGAGCACAGAGTCTTAACCACTGGACTGCCAGGGAAGTCCTCCATTTTCCATATGAGGAAATGAGGGCCTTGAGAATGGGCAGTCAGTTGCTCAGGGTTTCATGGAGAAGGGAATGAGGTCCTGGTGGTCCCAGAGCCCTCGCTTTTCCCTGGTGCTCCCCCACCCCACCATTGCTTCTTAGATAATCACAGTTCTGCTTGGTGGGGACAGTAGTAGAAGGGGAGGTACCTGACCTGCCTGAGCGAAGGGGTTCAGGGCAGGCAGGGAAGGCTGCCTAGAGGAGATGCCCCTGGGTTATAGCCTCTAGAGGGATGGAACAGGGGGTGATGATGGGTTGAGAAGGCCGGGTGCACGATGGCATGAGCAGAGGCCGCCCAGCATGCCGAGGAGGGCTGGCATTCTCACCAGGCAGTTCCACCCACAGGGGATGTTGAGCAGTATCTGGAGACATTCTTGGTTGTCCCACCTGGGTTGGATGCTATTGATAGCAGGTGGGCAGAGGCCAGGGATGCTGCTCAGTATCCTACCGTGCAGAGGGTGGCCTCCACAGAGATGATCTGGCCCCAAACATCGGTGGTGCCAGGGTGGGGTAGGACCGTGGAGCCAGGAACGCCTGTATGTGCTGTATTTTTGGGGAATGTTACTCCTCCGGAGCTGCTACTTCCTCCGTTAAGACCATGGACGTAAAGCACTCAACCCAGTGCCAGACACTTAAAAGGGCATCCATATGCTTGAGGGGACTGTGAACAGTTTGAGGTCCCTAGAGGTCAAGGTGGAGTCCCAGGAGGATGGGCTGGGGCGTGGAGACCAGCTAAGGGCACAGGGCTCCCTGTGCCAGGCGGAGCAACAGGGTCTGAATGCTGTCAGTGAGGTGAAGTGGGGTGAGAGTGTATTCTAGAGCAGGTCCTGAGGTTATCGTGGGGACAGGACTAGAGGCAGGGAGGCCAGCTGAGGCTCTGGCCTCTGTGGAATGATGGAGCGGCCCAAGCCAAGGACACAGCAGCAGGAGGTGAAGAGGAGGGCCTACACATGACAAGCAGCCCTGGGCTGAAGCAGCTAGTGGTTGACTGGGGGGTGGGCATCAGCATACATAGCATCATGGATGGACCCTGGCCCTTTGCCTGGCTCTGGGCACTGGTGTCTGAGTCAGGCTGGCCCCCCTACTAGTCCTGGATAGCTGACCTAGCTCAGGAAGCTTGTGCCTTGATTGTACTTTGGAAAATGTAGCACACGGCATTTGATCCGTGCCTGCCTTGTCTTTCTGGGTGCTAGGTTGACCTGGCATAGTTTGTGGCCTCTTTCTCACCATCCATTGATAGGGGAAAGGAGGCAAGATCCCATAGTCCTACTCAAGTGTTTGCCCGTGGCCCTCCACAGCCATGATGGGGATGGGGTGGGTGGGTGTGTGTGTGCGCGTGTGCGTGCGTGCACGCATGCACGGGGGGCAGGCTTCTGTTCAGAGCAACAACTGTACTAAAACCAAAGACTAAAAACCAGATTAGACGTGATTATAATCATGGTCCTCTTTAGTGAAAATGACCGTCAATATGGTGGAAAGTATCTTGGAATTGACAACACTTCATTGGATGATGGCTTTGCAGAGAACCTAAAGACTGATTTTTAAATGCACTTTGATTTCCTTGTCTTAACCCGGGTGTGCAGCACCGGAGAAGGAAATGGCAACCCACTCCAGTATTCTTGCCTGGAGAATCCCAGGGACGGTGGAGCCTGGTGGGCTGCCGTCTATGGGGTCGCACCGAGTCGGACACGACTGAAGCGACTTAGCAGCAGCAGCAGTCAGAATGTGAATTCTGGTGGGCGTGCCTGCCACCACACAGGCCCTTCCTGCCTGCGGAAAGCCCAGGTACCGTCCCCTACTAAGCTTCTCTTCCCTTGCAGGTCTGGGACCTCAGCGACATCGACAAGGATGGGCACTTGGACAGAGATGAGTTTGCTGTGGTAGGTCCCTACTGTGACTCTTTTCCCCACACTCCTGAGGATGGAAATGTGCAACTCATGTGGGGATTTCTGGACTTTTTTCCTTCTTTTTTTATTGGAGTATAGTTGCTTTGCAATATTATGTTAGTTTCTGCTGTACAATGAAGTGAAGCAGCTGTATGTGTACATATATTCCCTCCCTCCCACCCTGGATGGATTTTTTTTTTATCTTATTTGTTTATTTATTTATTTGGCCATGCCTTATGGCATGTGGGGTCTTAGTTCCCCCACCAGGGATGGAACCTGTGCCCTCTGCATTGGAAAAGCAGAGTCATTAACTGCTGGGCTGCCAAGAAATTCCTCTTGTTTAATTTTTTTTTAAATGTTTATTTTGACATAATTAGGGTTTAATTTGACAGAATTGTTTTGAATCTTTGCTCAGATTCCCAGTGTTGCCATTTTACTACAATGACTTTCTTTCTCCCTCCCTCTCTTCCACTCCTTGCCCCCCCCTCTCATTTGCATATGAAGATATACAGGCATATATACACACACATTAATTTTTCCTTTGAACCATTTTAGAGTTTCAGACGTGGGCCTTTTCATCCTGAAATACTTCAGTGTGTATATCCCAAAGCCAGAGGGTTCTTTTACGTTACCACTGTCTAATTCAAAATCAGGAAATTGGCATTGACATTGTGTAATTTATTGTAGTATCTGTTATTATCAGTTCAGTTCAGTCACTCAGTCGTGTCCGACTCTTTGCGACCCCATGAATTGCAGCACGCCAGGCCTCTCTGTCCATCACCAACTCCTGGAGTCTACCCAAACCCATGTCCATCGAGTCGGTGATGCCATCCAACTATCTCATCCTCTCGTCCACTTCTCCTCCTGCCCCCAATCCTACCCAGCATTAGGGTCTTTTCCAATGAGTCAACCCTTCACATGAGGTGGCCAAAGTATTGGAGTTTCAGCTTCAACATCAGTTCTTCCAGTGAATACCCAGGATTGATCTCTTTTAGGATGGATTGATTGGATCTCCTTGCAGTCCAAGGGACTCTCAAGAGTCTTCTCCAACACCACAGTTCAAAAGCATCAATTCTGCGGCGCTCAGCTTTCTTCACCGTCCAACTCTCACATCCATACATGACCACTGGAAAAACCATAGCCTTGACTAGACGGACTTTTGTTGGCAAAGTAATGTCTCTGCTTTTAAATATGCTATCTAGGTTGGCCATAACCTTCCTTCCAAGGAGTAAGCGTCTTTTAATTTCATGGCTGCAATCACCATCAATCTGTTATTATAGGTTATATCATATATGTTTTGTATATATACACATATATATTATATGTATTATTTTATTAATCTGTTGTGTAATCTAAGGGTATTACTCACATTTTGCCAGTTTTTCCCAAAAATGTCCTTTATAGTGAAGGAGACTCCAGTCTCCTGTGTCTGTAGCCCTGTTTCTTGTAATCTAGGTCAGCTCCTGCATCTGTCTTCCTGTCTTGTGGTCGTGTGGGCAGTTTTAAGGCCAGCAGTTTGTAGAGTGTCCCTTAGTGAGGGGTTGTCTGCTGTTTCCTTGTCATGATCTGGGGCATGTACTTTGTGGGGCAGGTCCCCACTGAGGTGATGCTTGTTCTCCCCAGCAGTTTGTAGAGCGTCCCTTGGTGTGGGGTTCTCTGCTGTTTTCTCGTGATGATCCAGGGCTTGTACTTCTGTGGGGCAGGTCCCCACTGAGGTGATGCTTGTTCTCCCCAGGGCACAGGACATCGATAGGACGTGTGATGTCTTATTACACGTCTTCTACTTTGATGTCAACTTTGATCTAGGTCGGGTGGAGGCTTCGGGGTTCCCTCTGCAGTTACTGTTTTCTTTTGTGCTCAGTCTTCCATGAGAGACGACACATGGAGACTGAACACCCTGTACCCTTGCACCTCTCACCTGCTAGCTGTTGCATCCTCCCAGGAATCTCACCTGAATCAGTCAGGTTTCTGATAGTTGCCTTATGAGAATTTTCTGGTTCTGTCATTCCTTGTACATTTTCTAGCTCGCCCTCTACTGTAAGGGATTTGTTCACATCACAGTGGACTTAGGAACGTGTCTCCTGTTCTCTGTTCCATGGTTTAGAATCCTTTACTAGCATGATTTATTTTGCCCAGTGGTGAGCTCCTTGCAGCCCAACTCCTTTGTCATTTGGTCACATCGTATCATTCTTTGAGCATTTGCTTCCTTTTGATGTGATGTGATGTTCCTGGCTCTTGCTGTGTACCCCTTCTCTCAGCTCCATTATCAGCTATTTCTCCGGACCCCCAGTTCGTTATAGTGGAGAAGGGTATTAGAGACCATGGTCTGGGCTCTGGAGTGCTTAGTGGCCCCTGGGATGTCACTGCTTCCTCTGTCCCTTTCAGCAGAGCTGGGAAGCAGGTGTATGTATAGACATGACCACCAGGTGTTGTGACGCTCCCATGTCGGCTTCTGTCCATGCCAGATCCCTAACACTCCTGCCCTCTTCTCCTTTAGCAGCAGTGGTAGATCTCTGTGTGGTTGGGGGCTCTTAGGTCCCATGGGCTGCCTTCCTATGCAGCTGCCCTTCCTCCACACCCCCGCAGCTCCCCACCCACTTCTCCCAGCTGCCTGCTGGGCTGACTTTGCCTGGCCCCCATCTCCCCACCCTGGGCCCATGTCATTCTGTCCTCTCTTTTTCTTTCTCCCTTCCCTCCTCCTCATTCACATCTTTGAACTTTCTCTTGTTTTATGACATTTATTCACTCATCTCATTCCATTAAATGTCAAACGAAAATAGAATAAAGTAGCCGCTTATAGTTAAGGACAATGCTTTAATAAATAGTAATTAAGTTCAGGGCTTCCCTGGTGGCTCAGGTAAAGAATCTGCCTGCAGTGAGGGAAACCTGAATTTGATCCCTGGGTTGGGAAGATCCCCTGGAGGAGGGTATGGAAACCCACTCCAGTATTCTTGCCTGGAGAAGCCCCAGGGACAGAGGAGCCTGGCGGGCTACAGTCCATGGGGTTGCAAAGAGTTAGACATGATTGAGTGACTAAAAAGCACACACATGGTTAACTTCAAGCAAAAAAAAAATTGCAGAATAATCTGGGAATTCCTAAGTAATAGAAAAACAATGAAATACAACAATATCCATCTTCTGTTCTAAGAATTTTAAATGTATTTAAGATGAAATTTTACAACATACAAATGAATTAAAGCTTATTACTATCTTACTGTACTGTGGTATAAAGCCTTTGAAATTTTAAACTTCTAGATTAAATTTAAACATTTTTCAAGAAAATTATAAATTTCTCATGTGACTCCATTCATAACCCCTTACACCCCACACTGCTCAGGTGTGTTTTTTTCCCCAACACACATCAGCTTCTTTGAGCATTTCCTGTGTTTCTCTGTTATCCTGTTCTTTTCACTGGCTGTCCATTATTATTTTTTAATTTATGGTAAAATACACATAACAGAATTTATCATCATAGCCGTTTTTAGGGTGTGCAGCCATGACTGCCATCCGTCATCAGAGCTTTTTGACCTGGCAAAACTAAAGCCCTGTCCCCATTAAACACTAATCCCCAAGCCCCTCATTCTTTATTTTTATACTCCTTTTTTTTTCAAATATATTTGACTGCCCCAGGTCTTAGTTGTGGCATGCAGGATCTAGTTCTCTGACCAGAGATCGAACCCAGGCCCCCAGCAATGGGATCGTGGAGTTTTTAACCATTGGACCACCAGGGAAGTCCCTCTTTTTGTACTCATTTCAGTGTTGTGTGATTGAATGAACGTCTTGGAAAATCATGCATTGGTGGCACAGCTCATCAGAAAAGGTTTATTTTCACTCGTTCTGTTTGGAAGCAGCCTCAGAAAGAGCCGTCTTCATGGCATCCCTGAGCCACTGGAAGAGCTGCCCTCCACCTGCCCTGGCCATGGGCCTTGCCACCCAAATGCCTTCTTGTGTACTCACAGGCCATGCACTTGGTGTACCGAGCCCTCGAGAAGGAGCCCGTGCCCTCCGTCCTGCCCCCGTCTCTCATCCCACCCTCCAAGAGGAAGAAGACAATGTTCGCGGGTGCCGTGCCTGTCCTGCCCGCCAGCCCCCCACCGAAAGACAGCCTCCGCTCCACGCCTTCCCACGGCAGCGTCAGCAGCCTCAACAGCACTGGAAGCTTGTCTCCCAAGCACAGCATCAAGCAAGCACAGGTACAGTGCCCTCTGCGTGCTGGCCACGCCTCAGAGCAGCTGTTGGCACTGCTGCATAGAGTCCCAGTAAGATGTTGCTCGGGAGTGGTCATTTGTGACCCAAGAAGGGTTAAGTCTGTGATTAAATCACATCTTTATAGCACATGTCTTAGCCCATCTGGCTGCTGTGACAATGTCATAGACTGGGTGGCTTCTAAACAACAGATTTATTTCTCACTTCTGGAAGCAAAAGTGCAAGATCATGGTGCCAGCAGACTCGGTGTTTGGTGGGGCCACTTCCTGGTTCACAGATGGCTGTCCTCTCACTGTGTCCCCACACAGCTGAAAGGGTGCGGAAGCTCTCTGAGGTCCCTCTTATAAGGGCACACTAATCCTATTCATGAGGGCTCTGTTCTCATGACCTAGTCACCTTCCAGAGGGCCCCCCACCACTTCTAACACCATCACACTGGGGCTTAGGACTTGTAATGTATGAATTGAGGGGGTCACAGACATTCAGACCATAGCAACAGGGATTCAGAATTAACTTTCTCCTTCACTTATACATAAACACCACCTTTCCCCAAACACACTGAGCATGCTCCCACCTCGGGGCTCTCTGCTCACCCTCCCACCCCTCCTACCTCGGGTAGACCCTTGGCTGGGAGGGCGCCTCCCCAGATTGTCCACCGAGGCACCTGGCATCGCAAGGCCTCTGCTCACAGGTCACTTTGTCTGGAAAGCCTGGTGTGGCCACTGCTGACCCTCTACCTGCATTCTTCTAGATCTTGCACACCTGGTCTGTTCTGCAGTTAATTATGTATCGTCTGTTCAGGTTCCCCCCTCACCCCCAGCCCTCTGCTGTTACCTTTGTGAGAGCAGAGTTAGTTCCTGATTATAATGTCAGCGTCGAGAAGAATCTCTGGTGCTTTGATGCTCAGTAAATACATGTTGAGTAATCAGATGATGGAGGGAGGCATCTGTCTCACGTTAGGAAAACAGGAGGGGGCTCCACCTCCACATGATAGCACCTTATTTGTCAAAAAATATGCTTCTCACTCTGGCAGCATCATAAGGGGCTCTTTATGAAAAGGCACCTTTGACATTGAAACATGCAAGAACATAAGATACATCTCTGCCTCACTTGTGGTTTCAAAGGCCATGAATTGTGACAAGAAGACCAGCCAGCACCACATGCATGTTTGCAATATGATGAAAATGAGAAATGCATAAGAAGACAGTGAGGTCTCTTGATAGTGACATTTGAAAAAAACTCAATATTATTTATTTTTGGCTTCACTGGGTCGTCACTGCTGCACATGAACTTACTCTGGTTGCGACACGTGGGGCTGCTTTGTTGCGGTGAGCAGGCTTCTCATCGTGGTGGCTTCTCTTGTGGCAGGTGCTAGGGCACATAGGCTTCAGTAGCTGCGGTGCATGGGCTTAGTTGCTCCAGGGCATGTGGGATCGTCCTGGACTGGGGATGGAACCCGTGTTCCCTGCATTGGCAGGTGGATTCCTAACCAGTGGACCACCAGGGGAATTCCAGTGATCGTGACATATATTTAAAGCTCAGTTTTCGACTTGTGAGGTTCTAGGAGCTCACATATCTTGGAGTTGAAAAAAAGAAAAAGATATCAGAGGGGGAGGAGGAGGCTTAGCCCTAGGAGCTCGTTGGAGAGGCATGGCATCTGGTTGGTGAGTTGTGCGTGGCTCTCGATGAAGGGCAGTCGCCGCTGGCCCCGCCCAGGCACCTTTCCCAGCCCACCAGCTGTTCCCAGTACTCTCTGGGGCGACAGACGATAATCTAAGCTTAAGATGATAGGCTTAGTTTACATTGGTAAACTGAGGAAGCTCCAGCAGTCCTGAGAAAGCAGAACTTGGCCTGGCCTGGAAGTGTCAGGGTGAGGAAGGGTTGCACTCCTGCAGGTGGGGCCAGCTGGAAGGCCCCTGCTGCGGTGACATCTGAGCCGACACCTGAACCATAAGCCACCTGAGGACTAGTGCCTGGCCAGGCTCTGAAGTGGGGACGTTCCCTGTGTCCTTGAAACAGGAAGAAGGCTGGGACAGGGTGAGCCAGAAGATGGTGAGCTGGACTCAGAGAGGTGGGGCTGGGCCCAGTGAGTTAGACTTGCATGAGCTGCTATTTTCCAAGACCCAACACCTTTTAAAAAATTATTTATTTATTTTGGTTGTGCTAAGTCTTCGTTGGTGCACACGGGCTTCTTCTAGTTGCAGTAAGCGGGCTGTTGCTCTTCACTGCGGTGCTGAGGCTTCTTAGTGTGGTGGCTTCTCTTGTGGGGAGTGTGGGCTCTAGGTGCACCAGCTCTAGTTGCTCCACGGCATGTGGGATCTTCCCGGATCAGGGATCGAACCTGTGTCCCCTGCATTGGTGGGTGGATGCCTATTCACTGTACCACCAGGGAAGTCCCAGACCTAAGACCTTGGGTCTGCAGAATTCTTGCCAAGAGTTCTTAAGTACCATAGGTGAGGCCACGTGTGGTGTGTTTTACTGACAAGGGAGCAAGTGGGGCTGAGATTGCTGGTGGGGGCAGCCCACCCCCTGGTGGTCTGGCGGCTCTCCCTGGATCCCAGGAGCATGTTGCTGACCCCCCTGACTAGACGGTGTACTGCTGGCCACAGTTGGGGGTCAGAGGTAGGTGGGTGTGTGTCCCCTTCCCCAGGAATAGGTGCAGCTCGTGGAATCACAGATACGAGAACAGGCATCTCTGTGGACCCACAAACTCCATGCCTCCCCCACTGCCCCCGATCCCTGCTACTTTCCTCATCCCTAGGCGAGCAAAGCCCCACCTGGGCCCCAGAGGGCCAGTTACAGGGGACCAACCCCACGTCTCCTGCGTTAGTAGGCAAACTCTTTACCAGTGAGACACCAGGGAAGCCCTGCCCTGGCCCTGGTGGACCCTGGCATCTACCTTTCTTGTGTAGGACTTGAGCAGGTGGTGTGAGGAGAGATCACACATGTGCTGGGTGACCGACCACCGAAGTCACAACAACTTGCTGGGCTCTCAGCTTCGTCCGCCACAGCAGGGCCCTCCTGGGTAGTGGGGCCCTCCTGGGTGGTGGTCGTGCTCCTCCGAGGCCCGGGCTCCCGCACCAGCACTGCGAACTCGGGGTGCCCACCTGTCCCATGGGCGCAGTTTGCACATCAGCCCCACTCACTGCATGGCAGTGCCTAGTGTGCACTGACGCCTCACAGAGGGTCTGCTGTGTCTCAGGGAGTGGGCTCAGGCTCAAAGGAGGATGGAGTGCAGGGTCTGCAACTGCAGGCTGTGAGGATGGCCCTGCGGCAGCGGAGAACACCTGCAGGTGGAAAAGAGGGGGCCGAGAAGGCTGGCCTGGCTGCTGGGCCAGTTCTTGGGAGACAGTCCTTCTAGAATGAGTGGTCAGGAGGGTCCTCTCTGGTGCACTTGGAGCCTCCTCCTGGCAGGGGTAACCGGCTTTCCCTTGTGTCCCAGGCAGCAGGGATGGATGGGCTGTTGGCAGATAGACCTGCTGAGTCTTCACATTTCTCTCGGGACAAAGGTGCAGGGCGCTGTGATGGGGTTGCAAGAGGCACAGACGGGCCATTGAGTGGGACTGACCGAGTCAGCATTCACCTTTCTGAGCCTCAGTTTTCCTATCTACAGACCAGAGATCCTGTCTGCCCGTTCGCCTCATGGAGGGTCTTCTGTTGCAATGAGCATGAGAAGACTTTAATGGTGTAATATTTGTAGGTGATAAAAAGCCCGAGGATTTTTTAAAAACAGCAGTTGTGTCTGTTTATTTCTGGCTGTGATGGGTCTTCGCCGCTGCTCTCAGGCCTTCCTCTGGTTGTGGAGAGCAGGGGCTGCTCTTCAGCAGTGTGCGGACTTCTCATTGCAGTGGTTTCTCTTGTCATGGAGCACAGGCTCTAGGGCGTGCAGGCTTCAGTAGTTGCGATTCCTGGGCCCTCGAGCACGGGGTCAGTAGTTGTGGGGCACAGGCTTAGCTGCTCCATGTCTCGAGGGGTCTTCCCGAACCAGGGATTGAACCCATGTCTCCTGTGTTGGCAGGTGAATTCTTTACCACCGAGCCACCAGGGAAGCCCCAAAGCTTGAGGATTAACTTCTGAAAACCCCTTTCAGCCAACAGTAAACTGGGTGGTGCCAGTGGCAGACAAGATGCGATTTGATGAGATTTTCCTGAAGACCGACCTGGACTTGGACGGCTATGTGAGTGGCCAGGAGGTGAAGGAGATCTTCATGCACTCGGGCCTCACCCAGAACCTTCTGGCACACATATGGTAAGGGCAGACAGACGGACCTCTGCTCCTCAGCACTGGGGGCCTCACTGACCCTCCCGGTGAGGTTTGGGCTGTGTGTGGGCAAGGCTGGAGCGGGTGGCTGTCAGGTTCAAGTGTAAGGGCCTGTTCCTTGCATTCCATGCGTGTCCACATAGTCCTCCAGCAGAAAGGCTTCCTGTTTTGTCCCTGTGGGGAGCTCAGGGGCAGTCTGAATGGCCGGGGCCAGTTCTTGCTAGTGGTCATGCAGCCTTCAGCACAGCCACTGGGGCTGCAGGCGCTTGATCCCAACCCCTTGGGGGTGCAGTGAGGATGCCGAAGGCTCCAGCAGGGCCACCCTGGGCCTCAGGGCTGTGGCCACGTCCCTGAGAGGCCCTGCCCCGTGAAGGCCAGTGATACGGTGGTGGGGAGAGGGAGGCTCCAGTCTGCACCTCAGGACCGGTCAGGGAACCATCTCCATTGCCCGTTTCGTCCCGAGCAGAACAGTCTTCACGGCTCTGGGATGGCCGGTGGTGGAAGTTACTTCCTAGCTATCTTCTCAGAGGGGCGAGTCCTCCCTTAGAGGGCTTTACCTGGGAGCTGTAAGAGAATTTCCATGAAGCTGGAGGGATGAAGCCCTCCCAGCAGAGCTGTGAAATTCAGGAGTGACTTGGGGAAATAAGTATCCTTAGCAATAACTGAGAGATGGCTGCATTGTGAGATGAGGCCTCAACTGAGAAAATGGGCCATCCCTCCTCAGGGAGCACATGCCTCCCAGTCAGTCACTAGAAAGGCTGGGGGAGGCCCAGCTCCTTGTGACAACTCCTGCAGCCTGAGCCCTCAGATGCTTACGTGCCTGTGAATGGGATTCAAATTATGGCAGATCATAATGTAAAGGAAGGTAATTTATAACATGGAACTCGACCTGTAAGGGTCGACCCATAAATGACACAACGAAATCACAAATATACTCGGATTAAAGGAAGGCTCGTGGAAGGGATGGCATACAGAGTGAAGGCGGAGGACAGGAAGAGCGAGCTCTAGACTAACCACCGGCATGGTGAAAGGACAGTCTGGGGTTGTCTGCAGGTGGCTGGGGGCGGGGGAGGGGGCCGCCACCAAAGTGGAGATAACATGCCAGGAAGGATCGCAGGGACCACACGAGGATGTGGGCCTAGCCCCTGCAAGTGCCCAGGGAGCTTGTCAAAACAAGCAGAGTGACGCTGCCTGAGTGGACTCGGACAGAGCAGCCCCAACCTGTGGGCCTGGGAGCCTCTGCGCCTTCAGTGACCTGGAAGCAGGGGTGGGCCGGAGAGACGAGACTGCAGATTGAGAGCCGCCGTGGGCTGGGCGTGCTGCAGGACTGGCCCTCGCCAGGAGAACCAGGAGACATAGTTGCAGTTCAAGCTTTTCTATCCTGCCCTTGAATGGGAGCAAGAGCAGAGATGTCTTAAAACCAGCCTTCAGTAGAGACTCTCAGGGGGATCTCACCCAGCCCTGTTGGCTCGGTGTTTGGACCCGAGGCAGTTCTTCCCCCTGGGAGAAGAGCCCCTTCCTGCCTTGACGCTTGGGTTGGGGGCTGCTGTGGTGGGGGACTGCTCCTCAGTAGAAAAGGAACCGCGGCTGTGATGTGTTGTTCTCAATTTCTGTCACGGGCCATTTTTTAGAAGTGTGGGTTCCTCGTACTCAGAACTGACGCTGGTGCTTGTGATGTGTAATCAGCATTGCCATGTTTCTCCCAGGGCCCTGGCCGATACGAGGCAAACGGGGAAGTTAAGCAAAGACCAGTTCGCGTTAGCTATGTATTTCATTCAGCAGAAGGTCAGTAAAGGCATCGACCCCCCTCAAGTCCTCTCGCCAGACATGGTGCCGCCCTCAGAGAGAGGCACTCCCATCCCGGTGAGTAGCTGCAGGTCCATTCATTCCCCTTCATTCCCTTAGTGTTCGCGTCGTTCCCCTCAGCCCACCACCAGGTGGCGCCGGCAGCCCACCGAGCCAGCGGGTGCTGGCGGTCTGCCCAGCCTTCACCAGGGGCCCCACAGGGTGTGTCTGGACTGCCCAGATGGTTTCCAGGTTGGGGGCTGGAGATTAATGATTTCGCACCTCGTTCTAAGACCTGTAGCCCCTGCTGTCTTATGAGGTCCACTTGCCAGTTTGTAATTCTGTGTCTGAATTTGGTTCCAGGATAGTTCAAGCACTCTTGGATCGGGAGAGTTTACTGGTGTGAAGGAACTTGATGACATCAGTCAGGAGATCACCCAGTTACAGAGGTATGCTAAAGTGTCCCCTTCCCCTCCGATTCCAGTCTGTTTTCCCAGGTTGATACTGGAAGCAGCAGAGGCTTGTGGACTGCCTCTCAACTTGGCCATCACGAGTTTGTTCAGCAGGAGCAAAGGGACACAAATTCTCCCAAGTTCCTGAATTGACTTAATGAGCTCAAGTCGTGACCTCCTCAGTGGGAGCCAGTGTGGGATGCGGGGTCTCCAGCACCGAGGGCACCCCCATCCCCTCTGCAGGAAGGCGTTGTAATATCCAAACATGTAAAGCAAGTAGTCTCAGGTAGCGAGACTGTGACTTAGGAGGAACCGCTGAACTTTGTGAGCGAGGCCTCGTGTCCAGGTTTCCACCTTCACTCCCAGCGCCCACTTGTAAACAAGGGCTTTCACGGGTGTGTCTGTACTCTCAGCGTCTGGCTGAAGGAAGACCTCTACTTGCGGTGTGCCCTGTGGTCTTCTGTACAGCAGCATCCTCTTATCAGCTAATTCTGGGGGTGGGGGATGGGCTCTCATCACTTCCGAGGGCCGGGAGGTGGGGCGTAGCCAGTGAAAGGACCAAGGGCACCCCGCCATCCACCAGAAAGGGAGTGTTTCTGGGCTGAAAGTGAAAATGGTGTCACTTTGCCAAAGCAAGTGAGACCCTGCTCACAGCTGGGTGCCCCTTGGGCGTGTTTGCACCCTGATGGAACAAAACTCTGAGAGGCAAAGGCAGATCAGCTATCGTGGAAGGCCAGTTGGGTGGGTGCTTGGCTGACCACTAAGTTCAGCCTTGGCTACCTCCTGAAGCCAGATTCTCTGCTTCATACTCAGCCCAGGACATGGCTCTTGTTCTGTCCCCGGCTCCCCTGGGGCCGTATTTCCAAACCAGAGATCAGTGTAGGCAGCCTGGCAAGGCAGAGAGGGTCTGTGAGGATGGAGGGCCAGTTTCTTAGAGCCGGGGTGAGGCTGTTAATCAGGACCGCAAATAGAGGAGGGAGAGGACCCTCTAACGCAAGGGTTGGGGTCTTGGTGTCTGAGTCAGGCCAGGACTGCCTCTTCACAGCTGTGCAGCCTCGGGTAGCCTGGAGCACTTCCTGGTGAAGATGAGAAGCAAGTGTGTGTAGAGCAAGCTTGTGCAGGAAGCCGGGCCTGGGTGGCCTTGAGAGTGACCTTCAGGCCTGTTGCCTGGGGGTGTGGCGAAAATGCACCTCTCCCCTGGAGACATGACCCAGTCGTAATGGATCTGAAGGGGACATTGTATTGTTAGGTGGTCCTTAGATTTGTGGGAACGAATATGCAAGCTCTCACGGTTGTTCCACCTCTGACCCTGTGACCCAGAGGAGGCCTTGTTGTTGAGCAGGTGCTGGGTTCCTGGCAGGGGAGGCAGGGTGTGTTGGCCACGTGAGGTTTCTGACACGGAGGCAGCCCATTCAGGCACTTGGTGCATTCAGGCTGTTGTAACAAGCCGCCCCAGACTGCAGGGGCTTAAACAGCAGACACATACTCTCCTCATCATGGAGACCGGGGGTCCAGATAGAGGTGTTGACAGATCCGGTGTCCAGTATGGTGTGTCTCCTGGTCCACAGACAGCATCTTCTTGGGATGTTCTCCCATGGTGGAGGGGCGCAGAAGGTCTCTGGGGTCTCTTGTAAGGGCACTAATCCCCTTCCTGGAAGCCCTGTCCTCATGACCTAATCACCTCCCAACGGCCCCACCTCCTAACACCATCACAGGGGGGGTTAGGGTTTCACTGTATGAATTTGGGGGAGGGGCACACAAACCTTTGTCTCCCAGGAGAAGAGCCAGACTGGTTGCTGCCGGGGGTGGGGGAGTCGTCTGCAGCTGAGGTGACAGACAAGGCCCCAGCAAGCACCCAGTGTGTGCAGCGGCCCACCACAGCCTCCTGTGAGAAGTAGCTGGCCTCAGAGACCCTCACCGCCACTCCTTGAGGCCAGCCCTCTGGAGTCCCTAGCCCACTTTGCATCACTCTGGACTCAACCGTGGCTCGCCCAGCTGAGCTCTGCCTTCCTGTGCCCCTTGACAGGAATGTTTTTCCATCACATTTTCTACTCACAGGCCATGTCCTCATGTCCTTCCTTGGTCATCCATTGCAGGACACTCCCACCCCCTTTCCTTATCCCATTGGATTTCCCTCCGTGGTACTTAGGTTGTGTGCATTTGTGTGTTCATTTGTCCCCTGTGAGCTCCCTGAAAGCTGGGCCCCTTTCCATGTGTCCTCAGCGCTTGGTCTTCTGAGAATGAGGCGCTCACCATTCATGAGCAGGTGCACCAAGGATTTAGAGAGCATATTCATTTTCTCTTGCTGTGTATGGAATGGCTTAAAACAGCACAAATTCATTTGTGCGCAGCTCTGCAGACCGGGAATCCAGGAGGGCTCAGCTGGGCCCCTGCTCAGGGCTTCACAAGGCCGAGTTTAAGGTGCTGTCCACGTTCCTCAGAGCTGGGAGTCTGGGGTCTCCTTTCCGTGCTGTATGTCGGTGGGGCTCATTCTGCTCTGAGGGGTGGCCCTGTGCCCCTCTCTTGTGACCCTCCATCTTCAAAGTCAGCAGAGGCATGTCCAGCCCTTCTCACCCTGGGCGTCACTCCAACATCCTCTACTTTAAAAGGCTCATGTGACCATGTTGGGGGCAAAGGTTTGTGGTATCCACAGGTTCCACCCACACTTGGAGGGGAGAGGGTGACTAAAAGCAGATGGTCGTTGGGAAGAAGTGTCAGGGAGACGGTCAGCTCATTCCTCCTGCCCTCTGTCTGTGCTTTCATGGACTGTTTAAACACATAGGGAGAAATACTCACTGGAACAAGACATTCGAGAAAAGGAAGAGGCAATCAGACAGAAAACCAATGAAGTACAGGTAAGCACGCAGCTGGTTTTGGTAGGATGGACCTACCAAAAATGTGGTTCAGGGACTCCCGGCGGGAGTAGTGGGGCAGGGCAGAGGGTAGCAGTGTGGCACTCATTGGAAACTCAAGCTTTTGGGGATTTACAAGTGATTTATTTTGAGTTTCCTGTAACCGTAGATAGTGGATTTTTTTTAAAAAAGGGGATATTCATGTAACATAGCATCCATTTTTCTGAAGTATATAATTCAGTCATTTTTAGAATATTCTTTATATTGCTTAACCATCACCTCTGTCTAGCTCCAGAACATTTCCATCACACCAAAAGGAGATCCCATCACCATTAGCAGTGACTCCCTATCTCCTCCTCTAGCCCCTGATAAGCTCTTTTCTGTCTCTATGGATTTGCCTGTTGTGGACATTTCACAGAAAGGGACTCATACTACATCCCATCTTTGATGTCTGGTTTCTCTCACTTAGCCTGAAGTTCTGAGGTTCAGACAGTGCTCTCTAACCTGTTCTTAGGACAGCCCTGCTTGTAGATTCTCCTTGTGGAGGGTGGTGACGGTGGACACTGAGGGTCTGAGTTGTTTTTCAGTCACTCAGTCGTGTCCGACTTTTTGCAACCCCACAGACTGCAGCGTGCCCGGCCTCCCTGTCCCTCACCGTCTTCTGGAGTCTGCCCAAGTTTATGTCCATTGAATCGGTGATGCCATCTAACCGTCTCATCCTCTGCTGCCTTCTTTTGCCTTCAGTCTTTCCGAGCATCAGGGTCATTTCCACTGAGTCGGCTGTTTGGGGTCTGAGTGCCAGGGCTCAAACCTGGCTCTTCTTAGCAGCTGTGTGCCTTTGGGCAAGTTATGTAACATCTCTAGACCTTATGCAACATTGGTAATGAGTGTTCCGCTCCTCTGGACACAGGGCTGGTGCCCTGGGGTCCGGCAGGTGCTCTGTGCTCCCTCGTCTGGGCAGAGTGAGGCTGTGCTGGAAACGCAGTGGTCAGTGCCTGGGAGCTGCACGCTCGAAGAGACCTTGGTTCCCAAGATGTCTCAGGTCTGAATGAATAGAGAATGGCTCTGCCACCAGGGGGAGATTCAAGTTGTCTGTGCCCCCCTCCTCCGAGAATGTGTCCTGCTGGGCCTGTTGGTCTCTGTGTGGGGCCTTTGAGTGCTCTGAGCTCAGAGCTGGGGGAAGAGGAGTGAGGCAGAGCAGCCAGCACTGGCCCCACCGTGGCTCACCTGGGAGACTGTAGGCGTTGGCTGAACCTCCTGGCCTCGGTCTTCCCATCAGCAGGAGGACCAGCGGCGGGAGCAGCATCTGGCCGTGATGTGCAGGCGCCGTCCCGCCACCCTGCCGTGGGTGGTTCTTTCTGGGCCACCTCCTGGGGCGGTGGCCTGAGCCAGGCCAGGGGAGGCAGCACCTGACTCAGTGAAGTGCAGGGGTCTGGGTAGCACTCTACCCCCCTCCCCTCCCCTGTTCAAGAGGGCTGGGGGATGTCACGAGACACCCAGTGGACAGACGGCGTGCAGTGCCTGCTCACCAGCTGCAGGAGGCGTCCTCTGTCACAGCTTCCATCTGCAGGTGGGGTAGGGTGGGTTCTCATTGGTTCACACACTGCAGTGTCCAGACTCTTCTTTCCTGGCTTCTCACTCTGTACTTGATGGCATCGGGGGTTGGGCCTTAGATGGTCCCTTGGCATGTTTTGAATCAAAAGGCAGGGAACAGCCTGCTTCTATCGTCATATTTTTTGTTTTATTTTTGTGCTCAAATAAGCTGCATCATATATGAGGCCATGGGTGAAGGGACTATATTTTTCTGGGTGTTTGCATGTTTGTTCTGATGTATTACTCTCACCTCAGCCCTCTGATTTCTATCCGTGTCCTAGAACTGCGCTCCCTCAGACTCACTTCTCCCCGTCCCGTCTCACTCACCCTCCATCCTGTTTGGTGCAGGGATGCTGGTCTCATCTTCCGTCTCCACTTGGCCCTGGCCCAGCCGGCCACACGAATGCCTGGGCGGTCCTCCCTCTCGTGTCTTTGCCACTTCGTACGGTCTTCTGTCCCTGAGGATCTGAGTGCTGTGACGTCCTTGAACTCCAGGGAAGCCAGTCCCCAGGTCTCTGACACCTGCTCCTGGGTGATTCTGAGAAAGCCATCGGGTCGATCTGATGTCTGGAGGTGCTGTCCCCTCTGGTCTGCACAGCAGGCTGGATGAGGCCCCCCAGAACCTCGCTGCTGGGCTCTAACAGCATACTCCTGCAGCCTTTGAGATGTGGTGTCCCTGTGCACCCCATATCCCCTCAGAGCTGGAGCAGGGCCAGCGCCAGCCAGGCCAGCCCCTGCTGCATGGGATCCTCATTTGTACTCAGACCAGGACGGGGCTCTGCTCTAATGAGATGGCAGCTCCTTAGGCAGCGACAGAACACTATTTATTTATTTATTCACGCCATGCCATATGCAACATGGGGGATCTTACTTCCCCAGCCAGGGATTGAACCTGTGCCCCCTGCATTGGAAGACAGAGTCTTAACCACTGGACCACCAGGGTCCCCTCAGAACATTATATGTATTAAAGCTCTTTGGTGAAAACCAGGTCTGACTCTGGTTCCTGTTGCCTTTTCCCAGATGGGTTTGGCCAGGAGATCATATGTCACACCTGCTAGCATGGGCTCCAGAATAGGGCCCAGCACTGACTAGGAGGCCTTGGACCTCTGGCCAGTTTATGTTTGGTTTTAAGCAATGGGAGCTTCAGCTTCAGCCCCCAAAGACCTCCCCTTCCCCCTCCTGCCTGAGGGGGTCTCTCTCCATTTCCGTGACTGTCCTAGTGAGATCCTGTGGCATCTTTGCCTGGTTTACTGTTCTGTTTTGTGTTTCTAACAACAGCTTTATTGAGATGTAACTCACATACCTTACAATTCATCCATTTAAAGTGTATAATTCAGTGGTTTTTAGAATATGCATGAAGTTGCACAGCTGTCACCACAGTCAATTACAGAACATTCTCATCCTTCCAAAAAGCAACTCCATACCCATTAGCAGTCCCCAGTCCTTCCCAGCCCTTGGCATCCACCAGTGTACCTTCCATCTCTGAATTTGCCTGTTCTGGACATTTCCTATCAATGGAATCATATACTGTGGGCCTTTTGTGTCTGACCTCTTTTCACTCAGCATAGTTTCAAGGTTCATTCATGTTGTCGCATGTATCAGTGCTTCATTTCTTTTTCTTGTAAAGATTTATTTTATCTTCTGTTTTTTATTATTTTTTATTCTACATTGTATTAGTTTATTTTTGATTGTGCTGGGTCTCTGTTGCTGCGTGTGGGCCTTCTTCAGTTGCGGTGAGTGGGAGCTGCTCTCTAGTTGCGGTGCTCGGGCTTCTCATTGTGGCGGCTTCTCCTGCTGCAGAGCACGGGCTCTAGGCTCATGGGCTTCAGTAGTTGTGGCTCCCAGGCTCCAGAGCACAGGCTCAGTAGTTGTGGTGCATGGGCTTCGTTTCCCTGCTGCATGTGGGACCTTCCCGGACCGAAGATTGAACCCACGTCCCCTGCATTTACAGGCAGGTTCTTTACTGCTGAGCCACTACGGAAGCTCCTTCTTTTTTTTGTTTAAATAGCTGAATATATGCTGGACCACCAGGGTCCAGAGAATTTATCTGGAAAATATAAAGAACTCGTACAACTCAGCTACAAAAAGGCAGATAACCCAATAAAAAATGGGCTTCATTGTGTGGCTGCACCACACTTTACTCACCTGTTCACCAGTTCATCGCTATTTGGGTCTTTCTGTTTTTTAGCTATTGCAAATTATCCACTATGAATATTAATGTGCAGGTTTTTGTGTGGACCTGTGATTTCACGTCTCTTGGGTATGTGTGTCTAAGAGTGAAATGCTGGGTCACTTGGTAACTTTGTGTTTAACCCTTTGAGGAAATTCCAGACTGTTTTCCAAAGTGGCTGCACTATTTTTCACTCTCACCAGTAATAATGCATAAGGATTCCAGTTTTGCCACATCCTCACCAACGCTTGATATTAGTCCTGTTTTTTTTTAATAGCCTTCCTAGTGGGTCTGGAGTGGTATCTCATTGCCCATAACGCTTCCCCTAATGATGGTGAGCATCTTACCATGTGCTCATTGGCCATTTGTGTATCTTCTTGGAGAAAAGCCAACTCATATACTTTGCCCATTTTTTATTGGGTTATCTGCCTTTTTGTAGCTGAGTTGTAAGAGTTCTTTATATTTTCCAGATAAATTCTCTTATCAGATACATGATTTGCAAATATCATGTCCCCATCCTTGAGTCATCTTTTTGCTTTCTTGACGGTGGCCCTTTGAAGCACAAAAGTTTTAAATTTTGATGAAGTCTGGCTTATTTATTCCATTTTTTGCTCTTTTTTTTTTGGCTGTGCCACTCAGCCTGTAGGATCTTAGTTCCCCAACCGGGGACGAACCCGTACCCTCTGTATTGGAAGTGAGGAATCTTGGACCCCCAGGGAAGTCGCTGCTCTTACTTTTGGTGTCATATCCAGGAACCCACGGTCAAATCCAAGGTCACAAAGATTTACCCCACATTCTCTTCTAAGAGTCTTGTAGTTTTAGCTGTTAAATTTAGGCCTTTGATCCATTTGAGTAAATATTTACATATCGTGTGAGGTAGGGGTCCAACTTCATTGTTTTGCACGAGGAGGGCCAGTTAGATCCTTTTCTTGAAGAGACTGTTCTTTTTTTCCCCTCACTCAATTGTTTTGGTACCCTTTTCAAAAATCAGTTGCTCATAGACATGTGGATTTATTTTTGAACTCTCAGTTCTGTCCCATTATTCCTGTCTCTCCTTATGCCAGAATCACACTGTCTTGATTACTGTTGCTCTGTAGTAAGTTTTGAAATTGGAAAATTTGCATCCTCAACTTCGGATTTTTCAAGGCTGTTTTGTCTGTTCTGGATCCCTTGCATTTCCTTTTGAATCTTGGAGTCTGCCTGTCAGAAGATGGCTGGCATTCCAGTTGGGATTGAACTGGGTCTGTAGGTTGTCTGGGTTTTTTTTTCTGTCTTCTCTTTGCTCAGATACCTCCTCCACTCTGACCCAGCATCCTTCCTAACCAGCAGCTGGCAGCCCATCTTCCCCTGGGCTCCTCCACGACTGCTTCTGCATTACAGAAGGAGGCCCAGATTCCTTGACGTCCTGCGTGATGAAGCGGCTGGGTCTGACCCTCCTTCTTCCTCTGTCTCCCCGCCTCCACCACCACTTGTCCTTCCCTCAAAAGTGGCAAACCCATGTTTCTACTCTGCCACTAGCCTTCTCTCAAAAACATTTGATTTTATCCCTTCCAGACTTGTCACACTCAAGGTCTGTTCTTCAAATTAAAGGTCAGGGACAAGGAGACTGGGGAGCAGAAAACTCAGTCCCACAAATAACTCAGAGATGTGCTTTGGCGGACAAAGAGGAGCAAGCCATGACTTTTTGTTCTCAAAGCAGGGAGAGAGAACGACTTCCCTGGTAGTCCAGTGGTAAAGAATCTGACTTCCAATGCAGGGGGTGTGGGTTCGATCCCCAGTTGGGGAACTGAGATATCCCACATGCCGTGGGACAACTAAGCCCAGGTGCCACAACTAGAGAGTCCATGCGCAGCCTTAAAAGATCCCGCATGATACAACTAAGACCCAACACAGCCAAATAAATGAATAAATATTTTGTAAAAATTAAAAAAGCAGGGAAAGGGAGACCTTGCACCTCCTTTGGGTTGTGTTCTGAGAGGACGTCAGCCTCTGGCAGCCCCAGCCAGTCTTGGGGACCGGTCTCACTACTCCTGTCTCCCCAACCCCCAGCGGTCACCTCGAGTCCATCCCTTCCCTCAACTCCTACAGCCACCACCTTGCCCAGGCTACTGTCGCCTTGCCCTCGGCCCCAGCTTGAGCCCCTTCCCCACCACCGCTGGCTGCTGCCTCTTGTCAGCCTCCAGCCACACTCTCCCCTCCCATCCTGTCTCTCCTTTAGTTCTCTACCTTGCAGGTAGATGTGACATTCACCTGGTTGAAAATAAGACAGAGATGCCTCCTACCTCCCACCCCAACCCCCTTTCCCCCAGAGGCGCAGTCCATTAGCTCCCACAAGGCCTTGCAGAAAGGTCTTCTGTGTGTTTAAGGAGAGATGTCTGTGCCTGTTCTTGCCTTTTTGTGTGCACAAGTGCTGGTGTGCCTCGCATGTGCATGCTCTGCCACGTGCCTTGTTCTTTTCGCTCTGTAACTCAGTCACCAGGTGCAGTGTCCCTCAGGGTGCATTGTCCTGAAAGTCCAGCCAGCTCAGCTTGGAAATTTGCATCGCTTTCAGATTCTGCCGTCACAGACAGTGCACGTATTCACACTTGCCCTTCCACCTCTAGGATCCTTCCCCTAGAAGTCTTAACAGACAAGTACAAGGACACCTGCATTGGCCGTCTTGGAGCCAAGCTCCTCCCGCTTGGAGGAGCTTTAGTGGTTGAGAACCATCATGTCCTGCTCCCATGTTCGGACATCCGCAGGGTCTTCTGTCTGCAGAAGCCAGTGGCATCTCTGGCGTGGCACATGGCCTCTGGTGCTCTGAGCCTGCTCTCCTTTGATCCAGGTGGAGCACAGCACCCCCTTCTCTTACAGGTCCTCTGTGGCCCCCCATCTTCTCTTCACCTTCCTGGCTTTTTCCTGGCTGCCACCTGCTCGACCTTTAGGTCCACTGAAGTGTGCTTCCCTGGGCTCTTCTCCACCCGTGCAGCGTCGGTCTGGTCTCCCCACACCCCCGCGACTCTGACCAACAGCACCCAAGCTGTCCATTCATCTCTGCTCATTTACGTCTGACTGACGCCTCTTCCCTCCCACCTCATGACCACCAGTCACTGGAGAGCTCATCTTGCCAGGAACCCAGCCCCTCTGCTGGTGCCTGGCCTCTCTTAGGATGTCAGTAAATACTTTCTGAGGGCCTTAGTGAGAGATTCAGCTGGGGCCGCCACGCTGGGATGTGTACATTGTTTGCTGTGCTATGTGTGGGTTTGTAGGCCATTTTTGTTTCTTTTTTTAAATAATTTTTATTATTTTTTGGCTGTACCACTCAGCATGCAGGATCTTCTGTTCCCCAACCAGGGATTGAACCCTGGCTCCCTGCAGTGGAAGCGTGGAGTCCCAGCCACTGGACCCCCAAGGAAGTCCCTGTAGACTGTCTTGGGGGCTCCAGCCTAGGCTGTGACAGTTAGCTTGGACATGCCCCCATTTTAACGAGTCTCAGGTAAATTCATGTGATCCTTCCCTAGGAATTACAAAATGATTTAGACCGGGAAACAAGCAGTTTGCAAGAGCTGGAAGCTCAAAAACAGGATGCCCAAGACCGCCTGGATGAAATGGACCAGCAGAAGGCCAAGCTCCGAGACATGCTGAGTGACGTCAGGCAGAAGTGCCAGGACGAGACCCAGATGGTGAGTCGTCTCCCCACGCCCCCAGCCTAGCAGGAGAAGAAGGCTTTTTAGGAACTTCCCTGAGCTCACCGTGACCTTGAATCAAGGCTGAGACATCCTACTGGTTTAGTAGAGTAGTTGAACCTATCATTTGGGAAAGTGTCCAAGCATCTGTGGCCTGACCTCCATCTTACCCGCCTTGTCACACATATAAGTGTGAAGCTATGTGTGGACACCCCACCCTGGCCTGTGCGACACAGCATACCTGTCTCCCCTCCCCTGGGTGTCTTGCTGCTTGTCATAAGCAAGGAGGCTGTGACCTCAGCAGATCTCTGAGATGAGCGGATGTTCAGCCCTAAGGGACAGACAGATTGCCTATGCTTCTCCCACATGTGGAGAGGGGTCCATGTAAGGAAGCTAGGCGTCCACTTTTCGGGCTGGTATCTCCCTCCCTGGGTCAGCTCATCTCAAGAAACACAAACCAGGATTCTTCCTCGAAGTTGCATTTAATCTCATTTCAGATTTCCTCGTTGAAGACGCAGATCCAGTCTCAGGAATCTGACCTCAAGTCCCAGGAAGACGACCTTAACCGGGCCAAATCTGAGCTGAACCGACTGCAGCAGGAGGAGACACAGCTGGAACAGAGCATCCAGGCTGGGAAAGTTCAACTGGAAACCATCATCAAGTCCCTGAAATCCACTCAAGACGAAATTAACCAGGTATCTCCAAGGGGGCGAGGTGGGGCAGGGCCTGCCACCCCTGGCTGGGGCTGGGGGAGGGGGTGGGTGTGGGATGGGGCTTCTGGGGTCTCCTGCCAAGCAGGGTGGCTGCCACAAGCAGAGCAGTTATGGAGATGTGTGCGACCGCGGTCCCAGGTGTCTGCGCTGCAGGAGGTGTCTCCGGTGTCTCCGTCGCTCCTGCCCACCTCATTTACATTAGGTTCTCTCCTTGGGAGGCTTATTCAGCCTGAAGGTGAAGTGCTGAGAACCCCCAGCATATGTTCCCCTGTCATGATGACTTTGGCCTGGTAGTATCTGCTTTCCCTCACCAGCCTTCTGCTTCCCTGCTGGATTGCGCATCATTTTTGGAGGAGTGGGTGTGGGCTGAGTGAGCACATGACGTTAACTGGTTTGAAGAGAGCCTAGGTTCAGGACCTGTCTCACCAGCCTTGGTCCTTGCACAAGCAAGAGGGATAGAGTCCAGGATGCCTTCTGTCCCCATGCAGCTCAAAAGGCGGCACAGCGAGGAGGCCCCACCCTCTCAGGAGCTCCGCCCCTCCCTGGCCTGCTCTGGGGAGAAGGTCCCGAGGCCTGCAGCCGCTGCCCTGTGTGGAACGGCCAAAGGCCTCCTTGCTGGCCCTCGAATGTCCCACCTATACAGTGAGCGTTATGTTTGACCTTGGCAATGTCAAAATGCATATCTGTGCTTCCTTTCTTGACTGAATCGATCTCTTGGCTCTTTTTGCCAGTTTACAGGCAAAAGTTGATTACAAACTCAAACCTCAGGGATTTGATAACATATATTGTGCTTTATGGGGCTTCCCTGGTGGCTCAGATGGTAAAGAATCTGCCTGCCATGTGGGAGACCTGAGTTCAGTCACTGGGTTGGGAAGATCCCCTGGAGAAGGGAATGGCTACCGTAACTCCAGTATTCTCGCCTGAAAAATTCCATGGACAGCAGAGCCTGGTGAGCTAAAGTCCATGGGGTCACAGAGTCGGACACAACTGAGCAACTAACACTAACAATGTGCTTTATTGTTAATTAATATCTGTAGAGTCTTTTCCCACTCAGCCTTTTTGTTATTGTTCAGTCGCTCAGTCGTGTCCAACTCTTTGCGACCCCATGGACTGCAGCACTCCAGGTTCTTCTTTCCTTTACCATCTCCCGGAGTTTGCTCAAACTCATGTCTGTTGAGTTGATGATGCCATCCAACCATTTCATCTTCTGTTGCCCCCTTCTCCTGGCTTCGATCTTTCCCAGCCTAAGGGTCTTTTCCAATCTGCTGCTGCTGCTAAGTCACTTCAGTCATGTCCGACTCTGTGTGACCCCATAGACGGCAGCCCACCAGGCTCCCCCATCCCTGGGATTCTCCAGGCAAGAACACTAGAGTGGGTTGCCATTGCCTTCTCCCTTTTCCAATGAGTCGGTTCTTATTAGCATCAGGTAGCCAAAGCAGTGGAGCTTCAGCTTCAGCATCAGTCCTCCAGCCTTTATAAAATAGCAGCCAAGACATAAATGTATGTTAGTGATAATAATAATGATGTTAAACATGATAGCTACTACTTACTAAGGCCACCCTGCCATACAGTGCAAGAGGGCTCTTACTCATCAATCCCATTTTGGAGAAGAGGAAACAGAGGAGAAGTCACCCGTGTGCAGGAGACAGTTAAGATAAAGCCGGGGTCTGTCTGCCCACAGATTGCCATCCTTTCCCTGGCCTCACATGCCTTCTCCAGGAACAAGGAGGAGCAAATGGGGCAATAAAAATCCCATAAAGCAAAATGACTGCTGAACATCACTTTGAATAGATAGTGAATCTGAATTTTGTCCCATTTCAGTTTATTCCGAATCAGCAAATGTCTGTTTGAACACTTGCCTCTCTCAGGGACCGGGGATACAAAGAGGCCGCCTGAGGGCAGGCAGAAGGGGGTCTCTCTCTCTCTTTCTCTCTCTCTCTCTGTCTCGGTTTATGAGCAGCCTCAAGTCTTATAAACATGGCTGCAGGGACCCTCTGCTCTGTAGACAGGTAACTCAGTTATCTGCGTGAATCATCTGGGGCGGGATGCCCTGAGAGAAAAATATGTTGCCTAGTGCTTTCCCCCCAGCCCTCCTCCATGCCAACAATGTCTTTATTGTCCAGGCCAGAAGCAAGCTCTCCCAGCTGCATGAGAGCCACCAGGAAGCCCAGCGCAGTCTGGAGCAGTACGATGAGATGCTCGACGGGGCCCCTGGTATCAGCCTGAGCAACCTAGCAGACCTGAGCGCGGGTGTCTCCCTGACAGAGAGGGGCAGTTTTGGAGCCATGGTAAAGGTTGAATGAGTGTTTTCCAATCCTGGGATTGGTTCCCATGTTGGGCTCAGAGAAGGCGCCTCCTGCTGGATCCAGCCCTCGCCAGCCTTAATCCTATCCATGTGCAGGGTGTTTCTCGTTTTCGCGGCTGCTCTGCCTCTCCCCACCAGCCCTGCAGCATGGCATCTGGGACAAAGCCGAGGATAGGCCTGGATCCTTTGTAAAACCAGTTTGGGAAGACCTCCATCTCTGTGGGCTAGTGCCTCCCAGTGGGAGGGTTTCCCCAAAATGGGATCAATTCTCACACATTGTGAAACCCCACGTTCTCCTCTTTGGGAGGCTGGAAAAGTGTGTGTGTGTGTGTGTCCATGTTCTACAAGGAGCACCTTGAAAAATCACAGGTGGAGATAAAAGTCAATAGGAATGGCAGTCAGCCCTCCTGGGGTGTTGCTGTGTCACCCACGAATTGGCCCATCTCCTGAAATTTTGGTCACATTTGAAATGTCAGCACTTGGGTTCACGCAGCATGACCCTGGGGGTCCTGGTGGGGGCCTGCTGGCCTCTTAGGCTTCTGCGGGCCCTCAGGCTGCTGCATCCAGACAGTGTTACTTAGTCCTCTGTTCTGGCCAGAGTTCAGTGCTGTGGCCCCGAGTCCTGGTGTGTGTCATTTCCAGCTCACTTGGGCTGATGAAGGCATCTCTGTGCTGCTGTGGGAGCCGAGGGGACACAGCTGGTCTCTAGTTGCCTTGTGCTCTGCCCCAAAGCCTTTGGCCGCACGCCCTGCACTGCTGTCTCTTTCTTCCAGGCTCCTGCTCCTGGCCTTATTCGCTTCGTGGATTCCTTCCCCTCCCCATAACAATTCAGCTTCTCTGTCTCTCTCCATGTGAGACTCTGGGCCTTTCTTGACGTGTTTCTTTTCTCAGTAGCCAAGTGCTCCGTGCCCAGGATTTACAGGAAGGCTTATGCCTAATTCTCCAGAGTGCTCCGAAGACACTCTTGGTGTTCTAATGCCTCCCATCTCTGGCCCTCTGCCTCCCTCTGCCATTCACACATTCCTCTCCACTTGGAAATGGCAAATGAGGGAGTCCCATATCCGCTCCAGGGGCCGTATAGGCAGCTTCATCGTCTGAATAGAGACTGTGGATGGTCCTCCTTCATGAACCGCCTAAGGCGGGATTTCCTGCTGGACCGTCTGTCTGCCTCAGCGTGTGTGTTCCAGCTTCATAGCCTTGCTCTTACTCGTGCCGTCTGTCCAGGTACCCTCACAGCTCTTGCTTGCCTGTTCCATCTTAGTCCATGGGACAGCGCACTCTTAAATTCTGTCGCGCAGGCTTTGATAAGATGTGTTTCCTTGGATAAAAAGTTGGCAGGGAAGTGTCATTTGGAAAACAGGGATTCTCCCCATCACCACCCCCCCCACAGAGTTTTTTGCCTTTATTTTTATTCATCTTACTACAGATGTTTACATGATGGTCAATCCATCTTGAAACGTTGACGTCACATGTGTTACATAGAAACCCACAACCACTGTTTGGAAGAAAAACTATCTTGTTGCACAAATACAATCTTTAAAGCACTCACTTTTTGGTTTGTTTCCATTTCTTAATAAACACTGTGAAGAGGGCTTTTGTTCACTCCTGGACATTTCAAGACTGCTCCCAAGGAGAGGGCGGTCTCTTAGTTCTCTTCGAAAGGGGTGAAACTAAAGGGCTTAGTTTCCCGAGAACAAGTGTAACCAAAGAGGTGCATCTAGAACGTTCTATGTCTGAACAGTTTTACTGAAGTCACTGGATTTAGTGTTAGGCTCACATGATTTTACTTTGTCCAAGATGGCAGGGTTCCGAAAGCCGTGTTTAATCCTTGTGTCTCATCTGCTGATAAGGGTACTGGCTTCTTATCCTTGGAGTCAGTGCTCAGCCAGCCTGTCTACTAGAGAGAAGCAGAATTCGGCTTCACCACAGACTCATCACGAAGGACGGGCTTGTCTGTCACATTCAGCCCGTGGCCTACTGGAGCCACTTTTACTGATTCTTCAGAGCTGATGATTGAATAGGAATTTTGTAAACCACAGCTCCACCTTTGGTAACTGGACATGAGCCATAGTGGGGTAGTGACACCATGGGAATTGGCAGTGACTATCAAACAGATGTTTTATTTTCTCTTGAGAGTATTGATTTCACGGGCACACCACCGCCCAGCCCCCATCTGAAGGGGAGGAATGTCGCAGAATGCCACCATGATGCCCTTTTGGAGTTGTCAACGTCTGTTTCCTGAGACGTGAAGAACTTAAGACTGGTCAGGGAGCTCCTTGTTCATGGCGCTTAAGACTGGTCAGGGAGCTCCTTGTTCATGGCGCTCACTCTCTGCCACGAGTGGTGCCGTTCACCCCAAGCTTGGCCACCACACTTGCATCTCCCAGGTGGGCAGATGGCTCCGTGCTCCTCAGTAGGTGGTCAGCAGATGGTGGAGTTGATGGCATCTTTGTGCCAGGGCAAATCTAGCTTTCTGCTCTGAACCTGAAATGGAATCTGAACCACCTGTGGTTACCCTAAGCACATGAATCCTGCGGGGTTTGTCTTAGGCTTCTCCTTTGAAGGGGAGGAAGCGGCTGCTGCCTCAGGCCAAGCAGTTGCTCCTGAGAGAGATAGCAGACCTGCCTTTCAGTTAGGGGAATTGCAGCCGGAGCACCCAGGAATCAGTGTCCTCTCTGCCATCGTCCACTGTTATTTGTCAAGTCTTCCAAGTGGCATTTGAAAACATAAAAACCCGAAAAACAATTGGTACGTCACTGCTAATTAAAAACCAAATAGAAGCTTTCATTCTATTTAGTTTTCCAAGTTGTCATTCTTAATTCACTACTTTATCCAAATCATTCACCGTTTTTCTCTCTCCTTCTGGAACAAATACGTTCCTTTCCCCAGGGCTGAAGGGCGTTGATTTTCCATGCTGGCCTCCTGGCTTGAGTAGGTTAGGACTTCTCCGACATGTTGGTCTGTGTTTCAGACCTGCATTGGGTGCTTGCTGGCGTGAGCGCCTCCTGGTAGTTAGCACCACAACATCCTTACTGAGTCTGTACATTGCAGACTCAGACGCCACTCTTGCGGATGTTGGTACTCACTTGCCCAAGACCTGGCGTGGCTTCCCCACCTGTGGTTGGAGGCCCCTGTGGTTGGAGGCCCCAGGTAATCTTTCTCAGGTAAGGAAAATCGTTCCACATCCATCAGAGGGAAGGGGTGTTGGTCTATTCCTCGGGAGCCTGGGGCTTCCTGTTGGCCTGGTACCTCTGAGACACGTCCTGCTTGCTCCCTGGAGTCACCCAGCCTTGTCAGGACCTTCCCATGGGCACCTCTGACGTCACTGCCCTGTATTTTCATGGAAGCCCCAGCTCTTTCATCACCTGGTCTCCGTCAGGTGGAATAATGGCTGAATTTGCACCCCAAGGATGCTGACACATTTGCCAGATTCAAGGAGGATGTTGTGCTTTTTAATGTCATAGTGAAACCTTTGTGTTTTCACTGAGGGTGTGTCTTTCTGAACCAAAATATCTCAGTATTTCTAAACCAAGGGCACTGTTTTCCCGCATATATTGTGAAGTCCCTCCCCAACCCCTTTCAGGTAATTTTTCCACTGTAAAAACTTGGTCTTCAAAAGCAAGTCTCCCCCCCCACCCCCGATTTAAATATGCTGTTTGTTTCTACAAATAAGCACTTTTTAAAGAAAAAATGCAAAGTGCTGTGTATGCTCTAGTAGTTCCAAGTGCATAAGCACTTACTTCCTCTCTGGATGTAAATAGCCATCATGCCTCTTGGTGTAGAAGCAGGCATTTTTAAAAATGCCCACATAGGCACATACTCTCTGAGGAGGTGCTTGAGGGATGTGCACTTTTGAACAAGGAGGCTTCGAGCTGCAGTCGTTGGAGGGACTTGTTACATTTTCTTTCTGACATTTCCAAAAATATGACTTTTTTTCTGACACAGTGATTTATTAAAAAATATTTCTAATTATGGTAAAAGACATAACATAAAGTTTACCATCATAGCCATCTTTCATTATACAGTTCAGTGGTGTTAAGTATATTCATGTTGTACGGTCAAGCTCCAGAACTTCTTCATACCCATTAAGCACTACTCCCCATCCTCTTGACCACCCACTATTCTGCTTTCTGTCTCTATGAATTTGATGGCTCTAGGGACTTCATGTAAGTAGAATTACACAGTATTTGTCTTCTGGTGACTGGCTTCTTTAACCTAGCCTAATGTCTTCGGGGTTCATCCATGTTGCATGTGTCAGAATTTCCTTCCTTCTAAAGGCTGAATGATAACTCCATTGTATGGACATAGCACACTTTGCTTATCCGTTCATCCATCACTGGATGCCTGGGTTGCTTCCACTCAACGATTTTTAAATAGACTTTCATTCTAAAAGACTTAAGGAAAAGTTGCAAAGATAGTACAGAGAGTTCCTGTATAACCCACAGCCAGCTTACCCTATTATTAATGTCTTGTACATTTATCACAATTAATGGACTATTGTTGACGTTATTATTAACCAAAATCCATTTTCTGTGTTTTTTTTTTTAAATTACTCTCTTTAGGGTCACATCACTTAGAGGGGAAAATACACCAGTTAGGTATAGAATTCTGTACTTGGCTTTAAATCTGAAATAATGAAATCCCTGTCCTGTCTCTTCGCAAAATTACAGGACGATCCTTTCAAAAATAAAGCCTTGTTATTTAGCAACAACGCCCAAGAATTGCATCCGGATCCCTTTCAGGCAGAAGACCCCTTCAAATCCGACCCATTTAAAGGAGCCGATCCCTTCAAAGGTATCTCATTTGGCGCCCACTTTGTCATTGAAAGGCTGTTTGTTTTGTGCCCCTCTGGGTTGTCTAGTGACGGGCAGCACCCTGTGACGTGGGGGGAGGAAAGAAATTCTTGGAGCCTAATTGGCCTCTTGAGTTTTTCACTTCACCTGGTTAACTGAAGAGCTATAGTGTTGAGTGGGGGTGGGAAGAGCTCCAAGCTCACTGTGAGATGTCCACGTTCAAGAGTAACTGACTTGGCCCTGAGATTGCATCCACCTTGCAGGACTAAGATAAGTGGATGTAGTGGTGATTATGGAACGCCTAGTAAACAGCAGATCCCCACATACACAGTCTCTAAGGTCTTAACACAGCGAGTTCACCCAGAGTCACACACGAGTCAAGAATAACTAAGAATTCTAGAAACAAGATTTCCTAAGTTTTCTTTTTTTTTTTGCAGAGCAAAACTATTTCCAAGAAGGCTATCTGTATTTTCCTGAGAAAAATGCCAGGGCAGGGAGAGGGCAGTGGGAGTGCCTTTCCAGTTAGAGACTTGGAGTGGAAGCACCCGAGTTCTGAGAGATGACTTGGGCAGCTGCCAAGGCTCAGGTGTCTCAGGAGGCTGAGGAGGGGGCAGCTCTGGGGGCTCAGGTTCTTGGAACCCTGGGGGGTGATGGGGAGGGGAGGGGTGAACCATGAGCAGGGCGTAGAAAGAGAGTGAATTCAGGCCGGTCCTACATTTCCCCCGAGTTGGGCCCACGTTGAGTAGCCAGAGTTCTTGTCGTTTCATCTTCATCATCCTTGCCATGATGAACTACCTCAGCCACTGTCCACCCTTGCTTTCCCACTTTGCTCTGCCAAGGTTATTTCCACCACAGAGCTGAATGGTTCTCTCTTCTCTAATCCAGGTGACCCATTCCAGAGTGACCCCTTTGCCGAGCAACAGACGGCTTCAACAGGTAAAAAAAGCCTTCGTTAAAAGAAACGTTCTGTGAACTGGTCCCCAGAATATTCCCATTCTAATGAGAACCTAGCGTATAGCACAGGGAACTCTACTCCGTGCTCTGTGATGACCTAAATGGAAAGGAAATCCAAAACAGAGGCAGTATATATATATATATATATATGTGTGTGTGTGTGTGTAGATATACTTGATTTATCTTGCTCTACACCAGAAACCAACACAACATTGGCAAGCACCTATTTTGTTGTTGAGTCACTGAGTCGTGTCTGACTCTTCATGACCCCATGGACTATAGCCTGCCAGGCGGCTCTGTCCATAGAATTTCCCAGGCAGGCATACTGGAGTGGGTTGCCGTGCCCTCCTCTGATAAAAATTCAAAAAGAAGAGGATTCCCAGTCCTAGTTCAGGTTGGGGGAAATGGAGAAACACCTTGCCGCCTACTGTGCCAGGTGAGCTTCTGAAGGAAGCCCTGTTGTCCCTCCCTTTCTGGTGCCCCTTCTTGCCAGTCACACAGCATGATGAGAGCTAGAACCAGAAAGCCAGCCCCTGATAGCCAGACGGCTGTTCAGATGCTTGATCACTTGTGCCTGCTTGTGTCACTGTGGCGGCATCAGGGTGTCCTGTGTGGTACCTGCATGCAGTGGCACTTCTGCCCGCACAAACTCAGGGTGGCAGTGGTGTAAGCAGGGAAGGACAGCATCACTTTGCACAAAAGCGTAGCATCTTGGTCTTCCCCAGTGGCTCAGTGGTAAAGAATCCAGCTGCCGATGCAGGAAACACAGGTTCAGTCCCTGACTCGGGAGGACCCCACCCAGAGCCTGTGCTCTGCATCAAGAGCAGCCGCCGCAGGGAGATGCCCCAGCACCACAGCGAGAGAGTGGCCCCCACTCCGTACAGCTAGAGGAGAGCCCGAGCAGCAGCAAAGCCCGAGCACAGCCAAAACAAGTAAACAAAAGGTTTTAAAAAATACTTAAAATTGGTCCACATCATAAAGAAAAAAAAAGCCCAACATTTTGTTCCCTCCAGGTGATGGGGGCTCCCCTCTCGGTCGCCAGGCCTGCACCCCACATGAACATACTCTGGGCGTGGTGGTGCTGGCATCATGTTGCCTGTTTATTTCCTTCTCCCCTGTTATTTATTTGTTCCTATTGAGGTGGAATCCGTGTAACACAAGCTTAACAAACTTGCATAGCACAGATTAAGCATCGTAAAGTGCACATTGCACTGACCTGTAGCGGGTTCACTGTGGAGTGCACTCACTGCCTCCATGTAGTTCCAGAACGTTTCTGTCACCCCAAAAGGAGACCTCCTCTGCCAGTTCCCCCCGACCCAGCCCCTGGCAGCCGCCAGTCTGCTTTCTGTCCTTATGGACTTACCCACGTTGTTTGTTTCTACTGATTTTATTTTTAAAATCAGCATTATTGAGAGGTATAATGAACATACCACAAAACTCACCCACCTTGAGTGTAGAATCGGATGCGTTTCAACATGTGTATAGCCAGATGAGCGAGAAAACATCTGCATTGTCCCTAAAGGTCCCCTAGTGCTCCTCTACCCCTGTGCCACCAGGTCTCTGGCAACCACCGACTGGCTTTCTGCCACTATGGTTTGCTAGAATTTCATGTAAGTGGTGTTAGTCAGTCGTGGTTTTTTTTTTTTATGGGAGTTCTCTCACTAAGCATAGCGTTTATTCATAGGGCATTTTTTTTCTTCTCCTTCCAAAACACCTTCCAGATCCATTTGGTGGGGATCCTTTCAAAGAAAGTGACCCATTCCGTGGCTCCACCCCTGATGACTTCTTTAAGAAGCAGACAAAGAGCGACCCATTTACCTCAGACCCGTTCACGAAAAACCCTTCCTTACCGTCAAAGGTGAGTGACCTCAGGAGGGCCGCTTTCCCAGTGCGGCCTGTGTGCGTGCTCTACGTGTATGAAGGCAGCCTTTCCCACCCCCCTTGGACCAAGTCAGGGCCTCCATCTCTCAAACTGAGCTTGCTAGGCCTGGCAGATGAGAGCGGTCAGAGGCCGGGCCATTACCTGGCAGCTGGCTAGAAGGCCCAACCTCCTTCCTGGATGGCACGGTGACCGTTTCTGCTGGTCCCTGTGGAGGCTTGCCCTGTGAAGCAAGGTGTCACATCCAGCAGTCCGGTGAGCCCACATCAACTTGAACTGTGTCCTGAACAGCTGTCACCCCTCCATCCCTTTCTGTGCCCCTTTACTTCTGCTCAGGCCCACTGGCTGGGTTCTCTGCTTGGCCACTGCATCCCCCAACAGAGACAAAACAGAGTACCACACACTCCCACAGGTCTGCCCTGCTGCCTTCTGAGTGCCCAGTGCTGATGTGACATTGGCATCAGCGTGCCCCAGTGGGTCCCAGCCACTGCAGGAGGAAATCCAGACGCACAACCTGGCTGCCCTGAGTGTGCTCCCCACCCCCCAGCAAGTAGTAAACCATGTGTTTTGTACAGTAGGCCCAACAGACTTGTTTAAATTGGTGTCAGCGAGGATTTAAAAAGCAGAAAAGTGACTTTGTGATGGAATGAGAATTTCGTGTCTAAGTGAGGGCCATGCGTAGCTTTCCTGAATGTTCTAGGCTGCATCTCTGTCCTCATTTTACCCATGCCTTGGCTTTTCACATGTCCATGGGCCTACTGGTCTGCAGCACCAGCCCCAGAGCTCCTTGAAGGCAAGGATTAACCTGGAACATTTCTGTCTCTGAGGCCAGTTGTGAGGTCCCCTTTCATTCCTGATGTTGGTGGTCTGTGTTCTCACCTCTGTGTTTATCAGTTTTATCCATCTTTTCCACAAGTCAACTTGGTTCTGGTAATTTTCTCTCCTGTCTGTTCTCTGTTTCACTGATTTCTGCTCATAATTTCCTTCTTCCTACTTTGCTCTTCTGTTTCTAACTTCTTAAGATCCAACCTTAGGTCATTGATCTTGGATCTTCTTTTTCTAATGTAAGTGGTTAATGCTACTTATTTCTGGGCTTCCCTGGTGGCTCAGTGGTAAAGAATCCACCTAGCCACTGCAGGAGACACGGGCTTGATCCCTGGTCTGGAAAGATCCCACATGCCGCGAGGCAGCTGAGCCCATGTGCCACAAGTATTGAACCTGTGCCCTAGAGCCCAGGAACTATAACTGCTGAGTCCGAGCGCTTGGAGCTTGTGCTCCACAACAAGAGGAGCCTCCGCCACGAGAAGCCTGCACACCGCAACTAGAGAATAGTCCCCATTTGCCACAACTAGAGGAGAGCCTGCAAAGCAGCGGAGTCCCAGCACAGCCAAAAATAAATAAGATTATTTTTATAGAAAGGCTGTGCATTTCTCTTCAGGCCCTGCTTTAGGTGCATTCCACACATTTTGCTATGTTGTATCTTCATTGTCATTCAGTTTGAGATATTTTTCAATTTCCCTTGTGAATGCTCTGTTGAACCATGGATTATTTAAAGGGTATTGTTTCATTTCGAAGTACTGCCCCCCTCCAGGTATTTTATAATATTGGTTTCTAATTAGATTTATTGTTATTAGAGAACATATTTTGTATGTTTTCAATCCTTTTAGATTTATTGAGACTCGTTTTATGGTCTTTGTTGGTGAACATACAGGGTACAGTTGAGAAGAATATCTATTTGCCATTGTTGGGTATAATGTTCTGTAAATGCCAGCTAGGTCAAGGTGGTTGTTCTGAAGGTCTATTTTTTTTCCCCATTTTTTTTTAAGGGGGCCACGCCCATGTAGCTTGGGGGATCTTAGTGCCCCAACCAGGGATTGAACCTGGGCCACAGCAGTGAAAGTGCTGAGTTCTAACCACTGGGTGGCCAGGGAATTCCCCCTCTTTCTTTTTTTTAGTTGAAAGTTTAGTTGATTTACAATGTTGTGTTAGTTTCTAGTGTACACCACAGTGATTCAATTATATATTTATATATATATATATATATTCTTTTTCATATTCTTTTCCATTATGTTCTAATAGAGGACTGATCATCTATTTTTAAGGTGTTTGTTTGTTAGCTCTACCAGTTGCTGAGGTGTTAAAATCTTCTCCTAGGATTGCAGCATTGTCCATATCTCCCTTAATTCTGTCAAGTTTAGCTACATGTATTTTGAAGATCTGTCAGTTGCCTACATATTGATGATTGTTGCATCATCCTGATGCAGTGATCTTTTTTCTTTAAAAGGGTTCCATTTTTCCTCTGGTGATAATCTTTGTCTTAATCTATTTTTATCACGTTTTAAAACAGCCACCTCATTTTTCTTATGCTTATTCTGCATGCTTTATCTTTTTTTATCCACTTACTTTCAACCTATCTGGGAGTTGAAGTTGATGTCTTTTGTGTTGAGCATGTATCAACAGTTGGGCCTTGCTTTTCTATACAGTCTGGAAATTTCTGCCTTCTAAATGAAGTTTCTAGTCTATTCACATTTAATGCAATTATCAATATAATTAGGTTCAAGTCACTATTTTATTAATTACTTCCTTTTATTCTCTGTGTTTTATTCGTCTGTTCCCCTCTGTCTTCTTTTGGGTTATTTGCATGTTTTCTAGGATTCCATTTTGTAGTGCTTACTGGCCTCTTTTAACTATACTATTTTTTATTATTTTTAGAGGTTGCTTTAGGGATTGCCATTTTCACACTTAACTTTGTTTAGGCTACTTGGAATTAGTACTACATCATTTGCTGAAGCTGAAGTGCCAATACTTTGGACACATGTTGCGAAAAGCCGACTCATTGGAAATGACCCTAATGCTGGGAAAGATTGAAGGCAAAAGGAGAAGGGGGTGGTAGAGGATGAGATAGTTATATAGCATTACAGACTCAATGGACATGAATTTGAGCAAACTCTGGGAGATAGTGAATGACAGAGGAGCCTGGCGTGCTACAGTCCATGGGGTTGCAGCAAGTCGGACACAACTTAGCGACTGAACAGCATCAACAAACAACACTTAATGTAAAATGTAAAAAACTTGCCATCATGTAGATCCATTTATCCACCTATCCCCAAACAGCAGTGTCTCTGTTATAGTTGTCCTATGAATGTAACATGTCTAAATATATTAATTGCCTTAAGACAGTGTTATAATTTTTGCTTTAATCCACTGTATCAGTTTTAAACCAGTTTTACAGTCAGTTTTAAATCAGTTTTAAACCAGTCAATCCTAAAGGAAATCAGTCTTGATTATTCATTGGAAGGACTGATGCTGAAGCTGAAACTCCAAGACTTTGGCCACCTGATGCAAAGAACTGACTCATTGGAAAAGACCCTGATGCTGGGAAAGATCGAAGGCAGGAGGAAAAGGGGATGACAGAGGATGAGATGATTGGATGGCATCACCGACTCAATGGATGCGAGTTTGAGCAAGCTTCGGGAGTTGGTGATGGACAGGGAAGCTTGCCGTGCAGCAGTCCATGGGGTCACAAAGAGTCGGACATGACTGAGCAACTGAACTAAACTGAACTGATCAGTTTTAAAGAGGGGAAAAGTAGTTCTTGTTTTCACCCATATAGTCACCATTTCTCAAGTTCTTCATCCCTTTCTCAAGATCTGGTTTTCCCTCCATTATCATTTTCCTTCAGCCTGAAGAACTTACATTAGCCCTTGTGATTCAGGACTGCTTTGTTGTCATCCTTGAGTATATTTGTGCCTAATCTAGTATCATTTTTCCTTTTGGCACTTGTAGGATGTTGTCCCACTACCTTCTAGTCTCTGTTGTTCTTAATGAAAAGTTACCAGCCTTTCAGATAGTTGTTCCCTGCATGTAATATGTTCCTTTCTCTGGTTATTTTAAAGAACCTTTCTTTATCTTTGCTTTTCAGTAGTTTGTGTAGGGTCTGGATAGTTTTCTTTTTATTTATGGTGCTTGGGGTTTGCTGAAGTTCTTATATCTATAAATTAGGTCTTTCACCAAAATTGCCATGTTTTCAGCCATTATTTCTTCGAAAAAATTTTTCTTTTTTATTCTCTCTCTCTCTTTGTGGGATTCCAGTCATACAGGTGTTAATATTATCCTCAAAGTTCCCTGAGGCCCTGTTTTTCTTTTTTCTTTTTTCCTCTTTTTCTTTATCAGATTGTGTAATTTCTACTGATTTACCTTCAACTTCACTTACATTTTTGTCATTTATTGATTAGCTCATCTACTGAAGCTTTTATTCTGGGTATTGTACTTTACAGTTTTAGAATGTCCATGTTTCATCTGTATAGTTTCCACTTCTCTACTAAGATCTCCTGTCTTATTGTTCTTCTGCGGTGTATTTTCCCTTATCTCATTAAGCCCAGTCACTGCTGCTGTAAAGTCATCCTCATCTGAGAAATCCAGTATCTGGGTCATTTTGGGATCGTCTCCATTAATTATCTTTTTCCCTTGAGAACCATATTTTTCTTGTTTTTTGTATTTTGAATAACTTAGAGATATATCCTGTGCATTGTGAGTACTCTGTTGTGGAGACTTGATTCTGTTGCATTCTTCCAAAGAGTGTGGATGGTTTTGTTTCAGCAGACAACTAACTTGGTAAGACTCACACTGTAGTCTGTCCCTGTCAGGCCTGTGGTTTCATTCCTGTGGCCTTAGCTATAGACTGCTCTGAGTCTGCCCACCCACACACAGTGTAGGGGTCAGCCTGAGACCTGGGCAGAGCTTATCATGGAATTTGGGATTCCCATTCTCTGCCTCTCCTTTCTAGACCCCACATCCCCCCACCTTTTTTTTTTAAGCTTTGGAAAAGATAGTCTTTTAATAACTGTTTTATCACCATATTAAGTCATGCAGTTACAAAATAGAAATTTCTGAAAGGATATTATTGTTAAAAAAAAAAGAGAAAAGTTTATTCTTTTTTTTTTTTTAATTAGTTTATTTTCTAATAAATAATATCCAGCACTTCATTGGGACCCTGCTGTTCAAAAGGCCCTGGCCAAATAACTCCCAAATAAAACACAACCCCAGGTCGTTTCCAGCCACCTGGGGATGAAGCCATGTGCAGAGGACGAGGCCTGTCAACAAGGACACGATGTCAGGACACGTCGGGGCCGCTGGCGATACTCAAGGCCGCCAGCCAGACTCCAAAGAGGGAGTGCAAGCGGGTTTCTTTCTGGGATACTCTACTTGAATTATTGTTCAATTAGTCAACACAATAGATCTTCATAAGAGAACAGTTGATTAACATGATAAGGAGGTTACTTAACATTCTTCGGACTATACGTTGTAATTATGGTTAGTAAATTCCAACAGTCTTAACAAAAATAGCCTACATCATTTGCAGGTATGAAGACAGCTTAATTCTCCCCTGGGCTTTTTTTTTTTGCTGGGCCACATCCCTTTTTTCATGGCTGTGGTTGTCCTGGGATTCCCGCCTCTGAGCTTCAGTGCGGAAAGACAGTGAGTTTTCTTTTGGAGTCCATAGCCTCTCAATATTTGCAGACTGTAGCTATCAAGACGGAAAACCTGGGAGTTCCCTGGTGGTCTAGTGGTTAGGATTCAGTATTTTCATGGCCGTGGCCGGGTTAGTCCCTGGTTAGGGAACTGAGATCCCACAAGCTGAGCAGTGGGCCAAGATCAAACAAAACCTGGAAAACTCAGCCTTGTACTGTTTTTTTACTGCCAAATTTCAATTCTCTTCCAAAGTCTTGCTGCTTTGATTCACTTCCTAGGTCTTCAGGTGATTGCTTTTTTTTTTCCTGGTCCAGAGTATTTGTTGGTATTATATGCAGGAGGGGTTGGCCTGTTGGACTCTGCCAGGATTTGGTTTAAATCACTGTGTCCTCCCCATCTGGCTGGGGCAGATGTCCAGAGAGTTTGTGGTTGAATGAATAGGTGATGGGCACAGGAACTGCTTTTCACTCTTTCCTCTCTCCTTTTCACTCAGCTCGACCCCTTTGAATCCAGCGATCCTTTTTCATCCTCCAGTGTCTCCTCAAAAGGATCAGGTGAGACCGATGGCTTCTTTTACTTCTCACTCTTCCCTGGGCAGTAGAATGGCCCACCTGTTTCCAAAGCTGGTGTGTCCTCAGCGTTTGTGTCGTTAGTAAGTAGCACCCGGATCCTCACCCGAGGCAGTGTGGCCCAAGCCATGGCCCTCGTCTTCCTGAGGGGGAGCTGGCCTCTTGCTAGAAAGGAAGCTTGGCTGTAGGGATTAATTCAGTAATAACACCAACGTACTAGTTACTCTTTACTCAGTCTTCCTTATGAATGTTTGGTTTGTATGTTTGGCTTTTTTTCCTAAATAAATCCAAAGTTCTGTTGAGGCTTGTGCTGTGGGCGCTGGGTTTGAGGGACCCTCCCTTCACAGCGTAAAACCCTTAGGTGTGCCTCTAAGGGAGGGGAGCATTTGCGGACTGCCCCCCCCCCCCGCCACCTTGCCTGTGGGAACAGGCCCCACTTGGTACTGCTGCCTTGCCTCACATCTTGGCTTGTTAGTTACAGAGCTTGACTTCATAGGTGGGCTTGTGGGCTACTCCAGGAAAATCACACTACCCACCAAAGGAAAAAGCTCAACAGAAATCTCTACCCACAGATGCCCTCCCCACGTGAGCTGAGTGGGCGGCAGCCCCCTCCCTCTCACTCCCCCTTCCTGGTCCAGCAGGACAGACACCAGGCCCTGCCTGTCCTTCCATGGGGGGCTTGTCACTCCTTCCGTGACTGTGAACAATGCTGGCTGGCAGCCCAGCCACAGGGCTGAGTGCCCCCAGCTCTCGTGGCCGCAGACCATCTGGCTGAGCTGCACCAACCACAAGCCGGAGTGGGCCGGGCGGGGGGACGGGGGGGGGTCCTGGTTGAGGACCTGCACCCGGAGTCGCCACCCCGCAAACAGACGTGGCCACCCTGGGTCTGCTCTGGTGCTCTTGAGGTCTGAGAGCCGACACTTCGGCTTGCCCCCAGGAGGCGTGTTCCGTGAGCGCGCTGTAACTCTGCCTCTCCCGGTGCTGCTTGCAGGTCCCTTTGGAGCCTTAGACCCCTTTGGAAGTGGGTCCTTCAGTAGTGCTGAGGGCTTTGCTGACTTCAGCCAGATGTCCAAGGTAAAACCTCTCCCGTGGAACCTCTGTGCCTCTGCCAGTGTCCTTGTGCTGTGGTCGTGGTCGTGGTCTTGTCACGGGCTGCCAGGCATAGTTGTTTCACGCCACGTATGTATTTCCTTGGCACCTGTCAAACTCTGAAATGCAAAATGCATGCTCATGTGAGGTCATGAGTCCGCAGACAGGGTCTAGAAGGTGTCCATGGCTGTGGCTGGACCCATTTCCCTTCCTCCAAGTGGCGCTGCCAGAGCCCTGAGTTCCTCCCCCCGCCCCGCTGCCGCGCAGGCATGGGCATGAGGGGCTCCCTCCTGCCCTCGCTGGTGTCTCATGGCCGTTAGACCTCAGGTGATAAAGCCGTCCCAATGGCCAAACAAAGCAAGAAGGTGTTGGGCACAGTGGGCCAGGCCTGGCGTGCAGCCCGCTGAGGCCGGAACCGGGGACCATGGGCCCGAACGCAGATGTGTCTGGAGCTGCCTGTGGGCAGAACCTGAGAATAATGTGAAAAGCGAGGCCTGGGCTCAGTCGGTAAATAAATATGCGGGTGAAAAGTGAGCTGTTCAGGAAGGCCCATAAGTCACTCCTGTTCGGCCTGGGCGGTGTCTATGTGGCTATAATTACCTGAACTGACTGTAAATGTAGCCCCACACGCGGTGTGATCACTCTGTGGAGAGGGGCTCGAAGGAGGTGTGGCTGGAGAGCTCAGTCTTTAACATAGCAAGAAGTCCGTCGGTAGAGATTGTCCGAAACAGAGCAAGCAATAAGAGTAGAGAGCCCATGACTCTGAGGTACATTCCAGAAGAAACTGCTGGGAAGTTGAAAACGGTGGCCTTGGGGAGTTGATTTGTTGCTTCTGTTCTCCGTCCTCACCTTTAGCATCCCTTGGTTTCGACTGCGAGCCCAGGTTAACAAGAGTTAAAGGAAGAGTTTGGTGTATGTGTCTTGGCCTCATTGGGAGGGTGGGGTCCCCCTCAAGGATACAGAACCGGGTGCAGCACAGCCTGTTGAAGCCCCCGTGTTCTCCATTTATTCCTCCAGTTTTTTCCAGCCACTTGCTCCCGTCCAGGTGGCCCGGCTCCATGGCCACTGGGGCCCTGGTGACCACATGCAGATACAGTTCCTGTCCCTGATCTTGCCCCTTAGCTGGGGGGTGGGGGGGTGGGGTGGCTGCAGAAAGAACCCTGGAGCAGGTGGGAGTCCCACAGCCTGGAGTCCTGTACTGCCCACCCCCTCGCACCCCACATGCCAGCTCCTCAGAGGGGCATCCCGCCTGCCTCACTCAGCCCGAGGGGCGCACGGCTGTCTGGGTGCTGAGTGCTTGTGGTTAGCGACGTGTGATTGTGGCATGTGGCTTCCAAGAAACGTTTGAGGTTTTGTTCAGGTTTTCAGAGAAGCGCGTGAGTGTAAACTGTCGAGGTAGCAAATCTAACTCCTGGCTGGAGACAGAGCATCTGCCCGTTGGCTGCCGCGGGAGGGAACCTGGCGGTGCTGGGGTTTCCGTCTTGTCTCCTTCCAGCGCCTGGAGGGAGTCACCCTCCTATGGGAACTGGGATGCTGATGGTCTGGGATCGGCCAGAAGGGACCAGAGCCTGCGATGTGCCTTCATGTTCACCTGTCACTGTGTGGCTGTTACATACGCTCCTTGAGCAGAGCTATGTGTCCTTGGCTTATATCCCTGCGTAGCGGGCGGGAAGCTGTCCCCTGACGCAAAGAAAGCTCTGCCACACGGGGGCGGTAGTCTCCAGGGAAGGGGCTCACGCTGTGTTTTCAAGCCCGCACAAGCGGGCCCTCTCCCCCAGTGGGCCGGCCCCAGGCAGGGGAATGAGGGAGAGCAGTGCCCCCGAGCTGGGACAAGGGGACGAGGACAAGGGCATGATCCAAGCCCTCTGTGGCAGGGAGTGCTGGAGGCTGTGTGTGGAGTGGCCGCCTGCCGGGACCCAGGCCGCCGCCTCCAGGCAGCACCCACCTGTGTCTCTGCTCACTGCAGAGGCGACCCCGAGCCAGGCAGTTCAGAGCCTGGCCCTTCCCTCTTGGTGCCCTTTCTAACCTACAGTTGCGTTTTCCCTCTTTTACTCCGCTTTCCCTCTCTTTGATCTCGTGTCCCAGATCAGGCCACACACACGTGCACTTGTGACTTCAAAGCCAGCGCCCCTTCCTGTTGGTGGTGCTGGGCGGGACAGGGCTGGCTGGGGCCATGGAAAATTTGTCCGGTTCTCCATTGTTTTGTTTCCACGATCCCATCAGCTCCTGATCTCATGCCACTTGCCCAGCTCAGTTCAGTGCCCTAATCTCATAGATCTCTGTTTTTCCCTTTTGGTTCCCTTTCTGTTTTTCAAGAACAACATTGTGTGTATAAATAAAATGCTGAAGGAAATGAAAGTAAAGTGGCAAGAAGGTGTTTTTTTTTAACTGCTTGGGGTGTGTGTGTGTGTGTGTGTGTGTGTGTGTTTTGAACATCACTGTCTTTTCTCCACCTGAGTGGGGTGGGGAGGCCATGCAGGCTGGCGCCCTTTCTTAACTTCACCCAAAACTGGCATGTCCCCCACTCTGCCTGGCAGTGCTGGAGGAGAGAGTGCCCGCCAGCAGTCTGAATTCCCTGGATTCCTCTGGGAGTTTCTCCAGGCTTGCACTCTTAGTTGAGGTCCCCTCATACCTGAGGTGATTTTTCTAGGCAGTATTACCTTGCGTTAAGAACACCTTCCCCAAAGTAGATCTCAGAGAGTATCTGAGAATAAAAACAAGACTCCAGCTTAATTATTTCACCCCTCCCACCCTAGGATTAAAAAAAAAAAAAGCCAGCTATGAAATACTTGACTGCCCTTTGTCAGCCCATTTTCAGTCGTTTTTCAAGCATGCATTTCTATTTAGGGCTTTTTTTTTTAAATTTGAAGGTCATTTGTTTTAAGTCAGTTCTTTAAACTGTAAACCTTTTAGAGCTGTGTCTTGTATAGTAGCTTTTCTGTCTGTGCATTTTCCTTTTCTGTTTTTTTTTTCTTTTTTTTGGAGCACACTTCGCTATAGCCCAGCCAGAGAGCCCCTACCGGCTTTACTGAAACCCTTCTAAAAATAGCAACTTTCCCTGAAGCCGCAGCCTGAGTAGGAACCAGTCAGGTCCCAGAGGAGGCTTCTTGGGAAACTTCAAGTCATGAAAGTCAGGATTCGGAAATGACGCAGGCTTTTTGGTGTCAGAAGTGATAAAACTCCCTGCTGTGGGCGAACTCTTTCTCTTTGGAGCCGGTCCACCAGCCACGCAGTGGGTTTAGACAGATGAGGGGGCGGAGAGTCAGCTTGGCCCACGGTGTCCCCAGCCAGCCGGGAGGCTCAGTGCAGCTCGCGCTCCGGGGTGCAGTGCACAGGCCGGGTGGACGAGGGCCTCACCATGTGCCATGCAGCTCTGGGGGCGGGGGCGGGGGGTCTGCACCCAGAGGGTCCCGGGTGTCCCTCTGCACCCCTTCCCCAGAGCTGGCGCATACCCAGCTCCCAGGACAAGAACAGGTCCACGCAGGGGCCTTGGGAGCTGGTCACGCCCCCTGTTTGCCAAGAAATTGGTTTTGGTTCTCGCCTACCTGTCTCAGGTTGTGGCAAGCATGGAGAGAGCTGTCAACCCAGGGCATGTCCTGGGAACAGCAGAAGCAGAAGCAGCTGCACGCTCTCCATCTCCTCAGCGGCTGCTCCGTCTTCTTTCCCGAACAGCAGACCCTAACCCACTCACTTTAGAGCTGAGCTGCAGGTCCACGCTGCACCTTGGCTCTCCGGCTTGCTCCATCTGGGAAAGGCTCTGTGGATGATAGGAAGCAGCAGAAACACAGTGTCTGTGGCCAGTGGGCATTTGCAGATTCTTGCGGGCATCCAGGAGAATCCTAGTCACGTCCACATCCTCAGTATGATGCTGCTTGTGCTGTCTCTGCTGATGTGGCTCAGGCGCCGGTTGGAGCCGCTTATGTTCCCTTGCGACTTCTCGCCCCAGCCCTGCGAGTGCGGGCCAGTCATGATTGTCACTCCACAGAAGAGGAGGCAGAGGCACGGAGCCAGGAGCGGGGCCCTGCAGCAGATAGAAACTGCCCGACTTGTGTACCTGAAAGGGCAGGCACTCCAGAGAGCGCCCGGGAGAGGGGGCGGCAGCCGTGGACGGAGGTTCCTCTCGGCTCTGCCGCAGCCCAGCCGCACCACTCATCCAGGGCTTCCCGGCGGGTCCAGTGGTCTTGGAAGGGAAAGGAGCCTTTCCCACTTGACCCCTGTCCTCCCAAGGGCCCCTCTCCTGCTCTGCCTCTTGCCTGCACCTGGGCGTGTCACCCCGTTGGCATGAGGACAGCCCCCAGACCTCCCGTGGGAGGGGTGGACTGCCAGCAGCCGAGGGCCAGGAGGCCATGACACGGATCCCCAGCCCACCTCCCCCTCCCCCTCCGTCTCCCACCCTGGGGTGCTGTGAGGTCAGCAGGCTGTGTTTCCTCCCAGTTGCTCAGCTTCCCGGCATGTGAGATGGAAGGGGTGGCAGGAGGACTCTGTGCCCAGGCCGGTGGGATGATGTGCTAAGGTCAGCACAGAGTGAGCATCTCCTACCCTGGGGGCCCTCTGAGGTTCCGGGGGAGGAACCGGGGTGCCCAGCGGTCTTGGCTGAGGGTGCTGCCGCCCTCTCGGGGCCCCCTCCTTATCTCTGTGGACCAGCTGCCTCTCTCCCACCCAAGACGAGTATCTGGAACTAGGTACCAGGGACAGGGTTGGCTGTGTCCTTGTCCCCATGACCACAACCCTGTGACTGATGCCCGCCCTTCTCCCCACTGCTCCCTCCACGCGTGGGAACCCGGTACCTAAGGAAGTCCCAAAAGTGGGCTCTCCTGTCCCTGCTTTGCCTTCCGCCCCTTGACTGGCCCCTCCATCCACACTGGGGGGAGCATTGCAAGTGCCCCTCCTCACGCCCCCACCATACCCACCGTGCATAGTCTCCCCTGCCCCCCTGTGCATCTCCGTTCCTTTGATTTTTTGAGGATTATATCAGCGTTTTCACTCCAGTGTCCACTACTTCCCTTTGTGTCCAACAGCTCTGAATCTCCTCTCTCTACTTTTCCCTAGTTCTTTTCTGTATGAGTGAACATGATCCCCCACCCATAAAGTGATCTCCCTTTGGGGCGCCACTGATCCTCTGCGCCCATCCATCTATCAGTGGAGGTTTGTCGTGCCCAGCGCCATGCTGGTGCTCCAGGAGGGTGCGCACGTACAGACGAGTCCTTGCCCGCCGCAGGCAGGTGTGCACCCTGTCAGTGCCTCTTGCCTTTCACTTTCAGGCCACTCGGTTAGACAGGAGGGTCCTGGGTACCCGACCCTGGCGTGGTAAGATGTGTCCTGTCAGCTCCCTCTAGGACATCCGAGCTGGTACAGGAAGGGGTGGCAGGGAGGGGTCTGGGGGCGGCAGTGAGAAGGAACAGGCCATCTCTGAGAAGGAACAGGGGCTCAGGGTGGACGGGAAGGGCTGAGCGCCCCCTGATCAGGGACCCTGTGTGTGTGGAGGCCTAGGGATGGGGTACCCGGGGCTCCAGTCACCAGAGAATTGCCAAGAGAGGGTTGAGTCCCCTGCAGGGGTGAGGCTGAAGCATTGTGCAGTGAGGGGGTTGGGGGGCTATGAGGAAGGCCCTGTGTGCCGTGAGGAGTACTGGGACTTACCTTTAAGCCTCAAGGCCTTTCAGCGCTACTGCCGACTCATCTACTGGCCTCCCAACTCACCTGTCATGTTTACCTTCCCACCTACCTTCCTGCCCACCTGTCTCTCCAGGCGTCTCTCTGTGGCTGGTGTGACGTGGTCTGATTTGGGTGTGAGATGGTAGATGTCGGGGCAGGGGGCGGTCACGGGTGAGACCAGGGCTGGAGGAAGCTGGTGGAGGGTCCAGGCCAGAGGCAACGAGCCCATCGGAGGCGGTGGTGGCTGTGCCAACATGGGTGGGGTGGGCTCCAGCTTGAGTCACTGGGGGGGCAGCTCAGCGACACAGAGAGGGTCTGGTGCCACTCTGACCGAGTGCCTCACACTGACTGAAGGGAGAGGGGGTGGGACACGTCTCTGAAGTATGAGCAGGAAGACCCGATACCCCCAGGCAGGTGGCAGGGAACAGCTCCCCGCCCCCAAGCCCCACCACATGACATAAGCCCATCGAGGCACTGGGTGTTCTCGCCTGCCTCATATGTTTGCCAGCTGCCCCTCATGGGCCAGAGGACCCTGTCTGTCGAGGGTGGAGGAAAGCAGGGGGCTTGCGAGCAGCCCTCTGGCCGAGCGGGGGCCATGCCGCACAGCCTGGAGGGCTCAGTGGACATCCCTGCCTCCATGTTAATGATTGTTTCTACCTCTCTTTTCGTGTCCTCTCTTGCAGCCCCCAACTTCTGGGCCTTTCACCTCCTCCTTTGGAGGGGCAGGATTCTCAGATGACCCCTTTAAAAGTAAACAGGACACTCCCGCTGTGCCTCCGAAGAAACCTGCTCCTCCGCGGCCTAAACCGCCCAGCGGTCAGTACGCTTTCTTCTCTCGCAGCCGCCTGCCCCCTGTCGCCGGGCAGCGGGGGGACAGAGGGCCCCTCTGTGCACCAGCCCAGAGCAGATGCTGCAGGGTCTGTGTTCGGAGCCAGAGGGGCTCCCCTCTGCCCGTCACGTGGTTCTTCACACACTGTGTGCCTGGAGGCACCTCCGGTCCCTCCTGCCCTCGCCTCATCCTGTGGGCCCTGGGCTCTGGGCTCTGTGTGGGACTTTAGGGTGGTCTTCAGAGGCTGGGGGCTAAGAACCCTCCTGGTGGTTGGCAGAGCTGCTGCGTAGCCCCTCTGACCTCCCCACCCCTCCCAAGCTCTTTGCCAGGTTGGCTCAGGGAGGGCCCAGGGGTGGGGGTGGCAGAAGCAGTGGTTGTAGCCCCTGCACCCATCCTGCGCCTCCAGATTGGTTCAGGACTTGGGGAGGGGTGGGAGGTCTTCCTTGGCCGTATTTGACGTGAGAGGAGCCAGATGGCTTGGGGCTCCCTTCCTCTCTGCTCCTGCCGCAGCATCTAGGCAGGTAGCTCCGAACAGGGAGCTTCCTGCAGCCCTTCCTTCTCTGTTGGTTCTCTTTGTGGGCTGTTGCTGGTTTCTCTCAGGATTGAGCCCCTCTGAGGGTGCTGAGGATGGTTAGCTCGTGCGGGGTACCTCTCTTGGGTGATGGCGATAGTTCAACAGGCCAGGTTATCATACATAAAAGCAGGAAGCTGTTGCTCCCGGTGGCAGAGGGAGTCACTGCAATTTCCCAATCATTAGTGTATTCCCTCTTCATGGTCTGCTCTGGTCCCCTAGCAAAATCCCCTGTGTTGTCCCTAGACTGTAGCGTCGTAGAAGAACCACATATTCCTGTGATCATGCCTTCTGTTCACTGCCTTCCTCTCCTGGTCCTGTCTGTTGGAGAGTGACTCTCTCCTTCCCACCTGAGTGCACCCTGCCCCCTCAGGCAGCCCCAGGGCCTCCGCCTTGTTGCTGGGCAAAGGTGGAGGCCCCCTCCACCCCCTGAGGTCACTACTTACAGGAGGTCATCAGCTCAAGGGTGGCCAGCCTTCTTACACCTGTCATTAGAACCGCACAGAGGGGAAGCCGTTTACAAACGCACCCTCTCCCCTCCCCTGCCAGCCAGGGCCTTGTCTCAGGAGGACAGGACCTCTGCCCGCAGTGCTCAGTTTGGCCTCCTTGTGGATGGGACACGAGAGAAAGCACAACCAGTGGGCGGGGTGAATTGATGACAGATTTTCTATAAACCATGCTTCAAAGGCATTTACCCTGAAACGGGGCAGGGAGTGGGGGCGGGGAGCAGAAACTCTGAAGGAATTCCCTGTGTCTGCGAGAGGCCGCTTATACCTTAGAGGCCGTGGCCCTCGCGGGACACTGGCTGGTCTCCTGATGCAGTGGCATTGGGCCTTCTCCATCAGAGACGGGAGCCATAGCAAACCTGTGCACTCAGTGACACGCTGCACGGCTGCATGCACACGCGCTCACACAGTGCTTGCACGCACCTGCACGTACGCTGCACACGTGAATGTACATGCACACGCACATGCACGCCCAGCAGCTTGGCATCTGTTGGGCCTCGTGGAGGAGCTGCTCCCCTCGCTGGCTGCGGCAGGCGCTGAGCTTCGTTCTCAGGGTTTCTTGGAAACATTCGTCTCAGCCTCCTCCCCTTCCCTGAACCAGTGCGGGGGTGCCTTTGAAGTCGCCCTCAGCTGGCACCTCCCCTGTGTCTCCCTCAGTGAGCTTCCCCACCCAGCTCAGCTTCTGCCCTTAGCGTGCCGTAGACTTGGAAAGCAGAGCCCTCTGGAGGCGCAGCTCGGCTCCTGGGGGCTGGCCCCAGGGCTCAGGCTTTTCAGAGCCCTGTCCGTGTCAGGGGAAGTCTGGGCGTGTAACCCGGGCGTCTCAGGCTGCCTCTGCTCGTCATGGCTTTGGCCTGCTGCACCCTTGCTGAGCCACAGCTGGCAAGGTGCTGGGTGCCCCGAGTATCCTCTTCACATCACTACCCTCAGAGTGTAAGGTCACGACTGTAAGCCTGCCAGATTCTGGCAGGACCCACAAGACCGGACCATGATGCCCTCTTATCAGAACTGGAAAGGGAAGTGAGAGAGGTCCACGTAGCAAGTTGGGGGCAGCAGGGCCAGCCCTACACCCAGTGACCCCTACCCCCCTCCCAGGCCTCCCACGCCCCCTTAGACAGCTATAATGAGAACCACGCCATGAACTGCGGGTGCTCTGGACAGCAGTCAGCCTGCATGCAGTGCTTAACCCGTGAGCGGCCACACCGTGCCCACGTAGAGGCCTAAATGTCTTTCATCTGATTCTCTTACCTAGAAGCAGTGGCTGAACAGGAAACCCCTGCATTGTACACGTTGCTGGGTGGTAGGTACACGCTGTGTGGCAGGTGCTGCCAGAGCACTTCCAGTGGTGTTTCTGCTGTGATTTCGTACTAACCTGTAACAACCTGGAAACTGCTGGCCGTGTCGATGCCCCTGCGAGGGCTGCCTGACCAGCAGGTGTCATCGAGCAGGGTGGATGCTGGTGGAGGGCGTGGACTTGTCCTCTCCAGGTTGCTTCCCTGATTGTGGGATTGGAGCCCAGCCATGTGCATGGCCCTCCTCTCCCCCGTCTACATCACAGGGAGCGAGGCCTCTTCAACTGGAGCCGCCTGGCCATTGTCTTCTCATGAGCAAGACAGGTCAGCAGAAAGTCAGAGAAAATCCCGCTTAGAATGTTTGTTATGGAAGCATCAGGCTCAGCTCTCGCTCTCTTGGCTCGTAAAGATGAGAAGCAACCAAGGGGATGTCCACAGGCGGTGGTTGTTGTCTTTGTGAGAAAACAAAGTCCAGCAGATGGCGAGTGAGGGCATCACGGAATGTGCTTTTCTGCGCTTCTTGCTGATCCAGCCCTTTCCTGCTTGGAGGGGCCACGTGGCCAGCACATGAATGTGCCACGTCGTCACACTCAAGGGCCACCTGCCGTGCGAGGGAGTGTTGGTCCTAGGAGGGTGAGCAGAGAGGGGCTGAGGCGGGTCCCCTGCTCCCAAGGCCGTGTGGCCTTGGCGGTGGAGCCGTGACCCCCTCCTCCATGGAGGTAGGTGAGCAAACAGTCCAGCCTGCCGGGTGATCATGGTTTTTCTTACATATACAGGTTCATACCCACACTCCAGAAATCATGAGGAAGGAATGGGCTCTTCTGTCACCTTCACCACTCTGTATGGGAAATGGGTCTGATTAACCACACTCCCACTTAAGGCTCGCCTGGAGGGGACCCAGAGATTTCTAGAACCCCACCAGGTCTTTGTGTCTGGAGTCAGCTCCGATGTGTGAGGCCAGGACAGGCGAGTCTGATGCCGCATCCCTCTGGCATCTGGGTCCCCTGTCCTGCTAGAATCCCAAGAGGATGCTTGATCAGACTTGTTTCACGTTCTGGCTGCTTCCGTTTCCCGGGGAGGGGCTCTGGGCAAGTGTCTTAACCTTGCCGAGACTCAGTTTCCCCGTCTGAACTCGGGCGCAGCTGTGGGCTAGCATGTGGCCTCTCTGGTAAGTGCCTTGTACAGTTGATGAGCATTGTGATGAGCGTGGTATGTACCCACCAACCCGGCCCTGGGGTACAGGGACTAAGACTCAGGGTCCTCCTTCCCCAGGAAAAGACAGAGGTTGGGCCTGAGGCTGTCATATATGTACAGGGAGTTCTCAAAGGATCCTTTTCCCCCATGAGTTGGCAGTTTAGCAGAAATCTTTGCAGCTGAAAAAAAATAGCGTGGGTAGTTGAACTTCAAAGAGGGCTTCCAGGGTCCTCTCTGGCAAAGCTCAGCTGTCGTCACTCATGTGGGACCAGGTGGATGTTTGGGTCTGAGTTAACTCCTGGCTTTGGGGGTGCCAGCCTTTGTGCCCCAGAGGCTGCAGTGCTCACAGCCTATGGGAGCTGAGTTTTGGTTGCATCTTTTAAGTTTGATGAAAGATTAGTTGACATGCAGTCAACACACAGCGTCAGCCTGTGCAGTCACGGTGGGGATCCCACCAACCGGGAGCCTCACCAGGGTTCTCTGGGAAAGAGCTCTGGCATCTGAGGTGTGTGCATCCGAGTGGAGCAGCCCTTGGGCCGGCCAGCTTGGGCCAGCCCTTGGCTCTGACCCAGGCCAGAAAGCGGATGCTCGAGAACCTTTGAGAATCACCCTCTGGGGCATGTTCATGGAGCTCTGGAGTTGGCACTGAGTTCTCTGAGCCCAGAGGTCTTTTCTAGAAAGGTCTATCAAGGTATGTAATAACTAGCAGGTGTCTGTTTGGGTAGAAAGACTCAGTTTCTTCTAGGCAGATGCAAAACAGACCGCTCCAGCAGCCGCCGAAACCTGTCAGTTAGAATTAGCGCTGGTACACCTCCCCCAGGTAAACAGCGGTATGCTTTCTGCAACGGACCGGAGATCGAGATCAGTCAGAACTCACCGCCGAAGAGTTTCTAGGTAAAAGTTGTTGATTTGCAAAGGGAGAAACAGATTTTTTTTTTTCAAGTGCAGGAAATGGCTGTGTGGGTGTCAGTGATTGGGCCCTCGCGCCTGCGGCGACAGATAGCGGGATCCTGTGCCCCAGGCCCCACCCTTGCCACTTCCTGTAAGTGCAGCCCCACTTTGCGGTTCCTGCAGCGCCTGGGTGACACCAGCTAGCGTGCCTTCACCGCTAACCAGCCAGTCACCTTTAACCTCTCCCCAGTTTAATTATTATTACAGCTAATGACCTTTTCACCTGCAGAATAAAGCCACGCACACTCCCGTGGTGTGTCGTTCTGCCCCCTCCCCCTCCTCAGTATCCTTCCAACCCACACCGGACAGCGGGATGCTATTTAATAACTAGGGTCCTGTTTGATTCAATTGATTCTGAAAAAATAAATCATCATTTCTCCCCTAGAACCCGAGTCCCCTCCCCCACCTGTGACTGACTCCACACGGTAACAGGACAGGGTCGCAGAATGCGGCATCTTTCTTCTGGGTGCTTTTCTGGTGTCCTCCCGCCCCCGGGGCCAGCCCGTTCGCCCGGTGGTCAGCTTGACTGTCCCGGGAGCTGCCACCCAGGAGCCGGTCGCAGAGGAAGCTCTGGGTCCCTCCATGGCACCAGCTGGGGTGTGTGCTCGGCTCTGAGAGGCCAGGCAGTATGGCGTGAAACCAGAGCGATTACGCAGTGCCCCTGTGGATCCCGACCCCTTGTTTATCGCACAAGATCCACTCTGAAAATGGCTTCTCCAGTTGAGCCGTAGCGGTTAGCACCTCAGCCTTGAACTTAACTACTTGAATTCCGTTCCCACGATGATTTCAGAGAGATAATTCAGTGGGTACGTGTGATAGTTCTAGAACAGGACAAATTCAGTTCACTGCCAGCTCGAATGTGGAAAAACGCGGCAGTTGCCAGTCAGCCAGGGTCGGGAAGCTCCAGGGGAACCTCAGGTACCCAGCCTAGTGGAGCCCTCCTTTTCCCGCGGGCTGCCCACCCCCTCCCCACCCCGCCTATCAGGAGCATCCATGCTGGGACTGGGCAGGACCCCTGACCGCAGTGCTTGTGAGCCAGCTCCTGGCCAAGGGAAAAAAGTCACTTTCCTCTCAGCTTCTTAATGTGTGAAACGCCTGGAGACGAATTGTTCTCTGGGGTGAATTTCTGTTTTGCAAAGTCGACTGAGTTCAAAAATAGAAGCATTTGCCTACCTTAGCCCACGCCCACCCTCCTGCACCCAGAGTCGCGTGGTGGGTTGAGTGGGAGTTGAGTGACACTATTGTCACCTGCTGTGTAGCGGGGTGCAAGTGCCCAGACTCGGGGGGCCTGCAGCAGAGGAGTCAGGGCTCAGCCTGCCGGGGCCTGGGGGGATTTGTAGCAAGGCCTTGAGGTGGGGTGCGAGGGCCTGGAATCCCCAGTCTGGCATCTGTGTGTAGGTGTGAACAGACAGCAGCTACCGCCCTGGCCCCGGCCCCCTCCTCGCACACGGCGGAGGCCCCATGTACCCCCCCCAGCCCCTTGGTTCCACCTACAGCAAGGTGAGGGGGACCCAGGGAGATGTTCCCCATGAGGTGCTGGCTTTTCTGACAGAGTGAATGTGGTCCCCCATCTCTTCACTCCTCGCATTCAAAGCACTGAGTCAACCCCGCTCCTGCCGCCACTGTCACCTGAAAAACGGCAGTGTGTGTGTGAGTGGGCGGTGGGAACTGGCCCTCAGGAGAGCGGGGGTGGGCGGGTCCCCCTCTACTCCAGGCTCTCTCAGTGCCTTTCGCGCTGCCCCCACACTGGGAGGGGCTCCCGGTGGGCTCTGCACCCCCCACTCCAGCGCACACGAGTGCTTTCTCACCTTCCCAGACCCGCCGCGCACCACCCTGGGGACTTTGTTCAGTGTGGGCACGGCACCTCCCTGCCCGTGCTGAGGTGGCATCCTGGCCGCACGGGCGCCGCTCTGGAGGGAGGAACAAAGGTTGGGCCCCCGCGGCCCCAGGGCTCCCCCCACATGGCTGTAGCTAGCATCTCCCTGTCCCCCCCAGGCAGCCCACAAGGGCCCTCAAGGGGATGTGTAAGGCCAGCACACAGCTGATTCAGCAGAGTGTTGCAGGCGCAAATCAAAAAACAAATATAATTTTTAAAAAAAGAAAAGCAGAACTGTGAGACTTGCCAGGCTGTATTATTTTTGTTGTGAAGGCTGATTTATGATTTATAAATTCATTGATAAGTCACGAACCCTCTCCCTGTGTTTGCTACAGAACCAAAGTAGCCCCTGTCAGGTTTCTTACGAATGTCTTTGGCATCTCCTGTGGAAACCTCTTAAAAAGTGTGTTTTTCAGTCATAAGGGTATCTGTCCTTTGAGGACCCCAGAAGTGTGGCAACATTTTCCCCTTCTCACCTTCTCCCTCTGATGGGGCAGTGACCCCACTGTCCCCTGGGCTCGCTACCTCTGACCACCCCTGGCACCTTGCAGAGGGTGAAACAAGCTCATCAGTTGTAGGGGTGCCTGGTGGATGATAGTAAATATTTGTTCAGCTTTTCTCAACAGTTCAGAACCAAACCTCATCCTGCTCCCTTCAATGCATTAAGCAAATTTGTCTTAAAATTCAGTAAATATTTTTAGTGGAAAATCTCAACGTTGTGATGGTGGGGACCTCAGATTTTATCTTGCCGGGGCTCTGCTGCTTGGCACGGCTTTGATCTGTGGGGTTTGCCTTCTCCTCGCGTGTGCATGAGCCAGAGTGAGTGGGGCTGCTCTCTGCAGGGCTCCTGGCTGGCAAGCCGCTCGCGTGGCCCTGTGGGTCACGTCCCGAGAAGTTAGCTCTCCTCGTCCCACCAGAGGGGGCCGGGTGCTTCTCATGTGCATTGGTGAAAAGCAATCTTTTTCAGTAAATAAAAAGTTTCCGAGTGATGATGGATGTGAAAGGTGAAGCTCTGGACAGCCTGCTTTCTCTCTCCCCCCAGTTCAGCTTCTTTGCCGGGTTCAGGGGGCAGGAAGGGAGCAGCCAAGGTGACAAGGAGGGCACCTCCGCAGCCATAGCTCTCCCGTAAAATGACTTTCAGAAGTCTGGCGGTTGTGTGGGTGTGCCGTGTTGTGTGGGACGAGTGACAGTTATGTGGGTGTCCCGTGTTGTGTGGGACGAGTGACAGTTGTTTGTGTCCCATGTTGTGTGGGACGAGTGACAGTTGTGTGGGTGTCCCGTGTTGTGTGGGACGAGTGACGGTTGTGTGGGTGTCCCGTGTTGTGTGGGACGAGTGACGGTTGTGTGGGTGTCCCGTGTTGTGTGGGACGAGTGATAGTTGTGTGTGTCCCGTGTTGTGTGGGACGAGTGACGGTTGTGTGGGTGTCCTCTGTTGTGTGGGACGAGTGATAGTTGTGTGTGTCCTGTGTTGCCTCAAATGGCAGCTTGGGAACGTCCTGTGTTGTGGAGAGTAATAGCTCAGGTGGGGCAGCTGTCCTGACCACAGACCTTTGTTTTTTATTTTTGTGTTTGGTTGTTTTTGTATTTATCTCTCATCTACAGAGCTGCACTTTCCAACTGTAGTCCTGAATCTTATAAACAGAGCCCAGCAACTCTCTGGTTGGGATGGAAACACAGACTCTGGCTCACGTCTATTTTTGATTGTGTTCTATTCATCTGATTTATTGAGACACCACCCCCACCCCGCCCCGCAAGTCACCCAAACCTGTTAAACTCTCCTTCGAGGTAAAAATTTGCAAGCAGGAGAGTCTGCCTTCCTTCAGTGTTTGTAAGTCGTGGGGGGGTTTGTATTCCATTGTTTTCTCCCCTCCCTGCCGACTCTCGACTCTTGGGGCGGAGACCTTCCCAGAGAAGCTAGGAGGGAGAGGTCAGCCCAGGGCTTCACACCCCCCGGCACCCCCTGGTCTGCCGCTCCCTGATCCTGGGTGCTGGGGCCCCTCTTGGTCTCGGAAAGTTCAGAAGCAGGAGAACTAAAGACACTGCTACAGGGTGGGGCCGGCCACCAAGGTTTTTTTTAACAGCACACACCGTGGTAAACCATCAGGTTCATATTGTTTTTGCTCAAGGCTGTCCTGTGTGCGGTTTCGGTGCACCGCTAGGGTAGCTGCTGAAACTGCTGCGGTTTCAAATAAGCCCTGTTCTGTCCTGTCTTCAACCTTGGTTCCCCCACCCTGGTAATGAAGCCTCCTCTGAGTGCTGGGGAGTCACTGGGGGGCTCAGCAGCAGCTTCCAGCCCCGGGGTGGGGGAGGGTCTTTATCTGATGGTCTGCCGTCACAGCCTCCCGTCCACTCAGGCCTCCCTTCCCTGGGCAGATGTCTAGGAATGACAGGCCAGGTGTCATCCTGGTTATTAGTTTTATATCAAAATTTAAGGGAAAAAAAAAAAGATTTGTGCTCTCTTCTCTGAAACACGCCCCAGACAAGCCTCTTTCCTTTACTCTCAGTGCCCGGAGCCACAGAAAGGCATAAAACTGGGCAGCAGATCTGCCCAGGGGCACGGAGGCAGATTGAGTTACCCTGTCACGTTTAATATGAGCACCACTTCAGAAAAAAACAAGGACTTAGCAGAAGTGGTTACATAAAAGCAGGAACCAGCCCCAGAATGTATGAAAAGTGCAGCTGCTAAAAATAAACGGGGGCGCAGAGTGGGAAGTGTTGTGGACCAAGGGCAGTCAGGGCAAGGGTGTCTTTTGTAAAAGGCTTCTCTGCTCGTGAGCCTCGTGTCAGGCCAAAGCTGGGAGGCCACTCGTTTTGCACGTGTCAGGTCTGATAACTCAGCCTCTATGCGCAAGCACAAGAACAGATAACCGAGAAAAAACCGTTTCCCCACCGCCACCACCGCTCCAAAACAGGAGCAGTTGATGTGCCCTGGTTTCATATTAACATAGTCATGATTTCTAAATAACAACGGTTTCGGCAGTGGAGCAAAACCAGGCCCCGGGCCGTTCTTGGGTGTGAGTGCCTCCTTTCAAGATCTCCCCTATCATCTCCGTGCTTGTTAGAAACCTCAGCTTGACATTCTTGCCGGCTAGATTCTTAACTGCCCCCACCCCCCCAACCCCTGCCCCCAAAGTGATTTTTTTAAAAAAATCCCCTAAACCAGGGGAGGAAGCTCTTCTTAATTGAAAAAAAAAGGGGGGCACCGAAGTGGGTGATGGTGTATTTGAACATTTGCACTGTTGTGGTCACTCTCAGGGCCTGGCTGGGGTCAGCTGACCCCGTGATGCGTGCTCGGACGTTTGCCGGGCTGGACGGCGCAGGGAGGTCTGCCTGGTGGAGGTACCTGTGGGAGGGAAACCGCGGTGGCCAGGCTGCAGGGACTGTGCCCGCCGAGGTCAGTGTCCCCATGCCTCAGAAGGCCATCCCCCAGGGCGCCCCGCCAGAGGTGCGTGCACCGGGTCGGTTGTCAGGTGAGGCCCCATCCCTCGGGGCCCAGGGAGGGGTGTAGGTGTCCCAGGGACTCCCAGTACAGGGTTCGCTCAGGATCATGTCTGTCTGTTCACAATCAGCCTTTGGTGACACCACCCCTTGGGGTTTGGAAAGCGAGGCAGAATCTGTGTCTGGGTGTACCCTGTGGGGCGGGGGGGGGCTCTTCTAAAGGGGGGCAGGCCTGGGCTGTGGTGCTGCTGCACCGTGGCAGGGGGAGGTCGCATGGAGGGTTTGAGGGAGCCCAACAGGTGGGGTCCAGTGCAGGGAACTTGGCAGCTCAAGGGGAGGCCACCCCTGCCCGGGGGCTGCACACGCCCACCCACCACCCTGCGCGGGGGGCATCTGAGCAGCTCTGCAGGTGGGGTTCTCAGTCTCCGTGTGGAGCTCATGGAGGGGTGCCTAGCTGTCCTGACCTCTGGGTATTGGAGCTACGCCATCCTGGCATTGGCAAACTGGTAAAACTTGATTTACAGAAGCAGACAGCCCCCTCACAGGCCGACCCCAGCTCTGGTGGCGATGGAGAGCGGACGCTCTTTTACCCCGCCTGAGTATCCTAGGGCCGCCATACCACATACCACAGACTGGGCAGCTGAGACAGCTGAAACTGACCATCTCACAGTTGCGGAGGCTGGAAGTCTGAGATCAAGGTGTTGCCCGGGTTGGTTTCTCCTGAGGCTGCTCTAGTTGGCTTGTAGACGGTGTCCACCCCCGTGCCTTCCCCTCTGTGCATGTGTGTGTCCTGCTCTCTTTTCTCCCAAGATCACCAGTTCTGTTGGATTAGGGCCCGCTCAGAGGACCTCCAGAGAAGGCAGTGGCACCCCACTCCAGTACTCTTGCCTGGAAAATCCCATGGATGGAGGAGCCTGCTAGGCTAGAGTCCATGGGGTTGCTAAGAGTTGGACACGACTGAGCGACTTCACTTTCACTTTTCCCTTTCATGCACTGGAGAAGGGAATAGCAACCCACTCCAGTATTCTTGCCTGGAGAATCCCAGGGATGGCCTGGTGGACTGCTGTCTATGGGGTTGCACAGAGTCGGACATGACTGAAGCGACTTAGCAGCAGAGGACCTCATTCTAACTTAATTACCTCTGCAAAGATCCTGTGTCCAAAGACAGCCACATCCTGAGATACCGGGGAAAAAGGACCTGAGCGTAATGAATTGGGGGTGGGGGACCAGTTCATCCCATCACAACCCCATTTCACAGATAAGGAAGCTGAGGCTGAGGGGGGTGGTTCCCATGTTCCTCCCCATCTTCCAGGGGTCCACAGCCCACTCCCTGCCCAGGGCTGGGCCAGGAGGGCTGAACACAGGCCTGGGGAGACGGTGGGTCCCAGGCACTTAAGGCAGAGGGACTGCCTTGAGAGAAGCCCTGGGTTGGGGTCCTGGGGGAGCAAAGTATGGCTTGGGCCCCTGGAGGGGTGTCAGGGGATGAGGTGAGGAAGGGTTTTGTGTGTGCTTTCTGAGTTCGCCACGGTGGAGCTTGCATGTTAGAAAGCTCTGTTCAACAGAGCGGTCTGGGAAGCGGGGACACAGCTGTGGGCAGCCAAGCGCTCTGCCTTCTGGAGCTCGTGTTCTCTTGGGCAAGAGAAGAAATACACGGCGAGTGACCTAATGACAGAGCATGACAAGGGCTGCAGCGGTATCTGCGCCAGAAGTGGGGAGGGTGGCCTCTGAATATGCGCCCCCACATGGGGAGGGCCGCTGGGCCTGGGTAGCAGCGAGCGCAGGGCACTGTGCTGGGCCGGGGCGGGATGGCCAAGGCTGGGGTGGAGAGCTCAGCGGGGTCAGCGCAGCTCTGAGTTAAAGGGCCGCCTCGCTGAGTGCAGGGAGCCCATGGGGCTGGAAGCCCACAGCGGCTGTGGCAGGGGTAGTTCCCAGGGACCCAGGGGAGGCGAGGACCACCACCTCGGGTGGTTGTGTCACTCTGGGGACCAGAGCTCCTGGAGCTCACGCCCACCCTCCTCCTTGCCCAGGGTGCCCCCGTGATCTGCCTGGCTTCCCATTCATTCACTGCTCCCAGCTGTACAGCCTGGAGTTGACAAGCTGCGGGGCAGGTCTTGCCCAACCCCTCCCGCCAGCGCTGCCTGCTCACCTCTGAAGAGAGGCTCTCCTCTGCCTGCGGTGCCGGGCCCAGGGGGCCTGGACTCACCCATCAGCTCATCTCTTGGACCAGGGAGTAGGCTGCTGTGTAAGATAGGCTTGGGGGAGGTGGTTCTTCAGGCCGGCACCCAGATTGAGTCTCCCTGCTGTCTGAAGCCTAAGGGGCTGTGATCTGGGAGGGAGAGCAAAGCCAACAGCTAGGAGGACAGCTCAAGGGGAAGCATTTGGTGCTGGAGGGGGAGCAGCCTGAAGTCTGTGGCTCTGTCTCAGATAGGAGATGAGGGACCAGAAGTAGAGAACCCAGCCTGTACAGAAGGTGGGGTGTGGGCACAGCCCCCAGGACTTCCCTTGAAGAAGCCAGTTGCCCTGGGGAAGAGGGGCCCTAATTCCCACTGTCCTGCGCAGTGGACTTGGCCCCGCCCTTCCAGGGAGGTGTCCCTGACCAGCAGGTGGGGCCCACCCAGGGGTTTTGGCAGAGAGAAGTTCACCTGGCCCCCGGAGCCTCGTGGTTGACTGTGACCTGACTTGTGGCCACCAGGAACCTCCTACAGCCTCCCCAAGCCTGCAGCCTTCCCCCTCCCCTCCCTTCTAGGTCAGGGTGTCTCCTGTCGGAGCCTGGGCAGGTACTAGGAAGGTCAGGCTGCAGTGGGCACGCCTCCTGACCCACAGCCCCACCTCCAGAAAGTGTGTGAAAGTGTGAGTCGCTCAGTCGTGTCCAACTCTTTGCAACCCCGTGGACTGTATAACCCTCCAGGCTCCTCTGTCCATGGGATTCTCCAGGCAAGAATACTGGAGTGGGTTGCCATTTCCTTCTCCAGGGGATCTTCCCAATCCAGGGTTTGAACCCAGGTCCCCTGCCTCGTACGTAGGCAGTTTCTTTACTGTCTGAGCCACCAGGGAACGTCTCCTATAAATAGACACACGTGGGCAAGGCTGTGCTGTTTGTGACACTAAGAACCTGGGAAGGCCAGAGGTCAGCAGGGGGGCCCCATGAGGCCATAGGCAAGGGCATATAGTCCTCTGATCCAACCTCGGGAGGTGACGGAGAGCTGGGTGCAGAGCTGCCTATGTCTCAAGAGCCCTGTGTGAGCCTCGGGAAGTCAAGACTCTCGGTGTTTCCTTAAACATGCAAACAGAAATCAGCGGTAGCTCTCGGGGGCGGGGGCGGCTCGGGGCCTCTGTGTTCCATCCACACTGCTGGCATCACCCGCCCAACCAGAAGTCCCGATTCAGGTGGGAGGGGGCGTGGGGATTTTCACCACCGCTTCTGGTGGGCTCCGCCCCTGTCTCTTCTCCGTGGGCTCTCCTGGGGGCAGAACCACGTCTCTGGTGACTCGAGGTTCAGAATGAAACTGATGGAGTCAGGGCAGCCTTTGTACCTTAGGGCCGCCCAGCTGCTATGTTGAGTGACAAGTAAAAAAAACTCGTGTATCCAAAGGGGCCTGAGGTCAGGTTGTCACAGGCCCCACGTGTGCCAAGCCCCGCTTGCACGCGGGGTAGGGCGTCAGTCACGGGCTCTGACCCCTGACTCTTCATGCCCACTTCCCAGACAGAAGCAGGCCAGCTGGGCCTGAGGCACTGGGCCTGGTCTGGGTCTCAGAACTCAAGGGGACAGAGGCAGAAGTCCTTAGGGCCCCCTGGGGACCCTCAGGAATGTGGCCTTAGGAAGCAGCGTCAGAGAGTATGGTTTTGGAGCTGGGCGTGGAGATGGACATGCGGGCAGGTGGCATGGCAGAGGCCAGCAGGTTGAGAAGGCAGGTGCCCTGGGCTCAGGCGCTGCAGACAGGTCAGGCGTGACTTAGGACCAGGGCCTGCCTCTGGACGTGCAGCTGACGTCCAGGGTTCTGTATGAAACGTGGCCCTCGGCTTTTGGCTTCTTCTCGCACATTAGTCTTAGAATTGCAAGAGCAAAACACGGGCAACTCAGTTAACAGATCAGAATCATGTTAAGTATGCCCTAGCCTGGGCTTGGACACAGAGCTGCCAAATTGACCGTCTCACCCCCTGGGTACCTTAGTACCCCAGGCAGCTGTTGGGCAAATGAATGGCGTCAGGCAGGAACCTGGCCTCCAAACCCAGCAGATCCTGGAGGCTCATCCTGTGGGCCCCCCTTGCCAAGCAGACCTGGAGAGGGGTCTGGTTGCTCGTGGATGTTTCTGACATGTCGGCAGGACTTGGTGGGAGAAGCCCCTTGTCCTTGGGCCACACCCCCCAAGCGTGGCCTCACAGCCTCATTTCCTACCAATTCTAAACACCTGTCTCCCGTGTCCTCATGGAGATCTGCCTTGCTGGGACCTGGGCCTCCCAGAGCCACCCTCTTGGCAAGAGCCCACAAAAGCCCAAAGCCTGCCCCCTTGGAGCCAAAGGGACAGACGCAGGAGCCAGAAATGAATTTCAACCCAGGATGGCCGAGTGGGTTTGTCTGGTGAGCTGCATACAGACCCTTACCACTAACATGGCTAACTCCACATCATGTCGTGAAACTAATTCCCCATCCTTCCTGTTTAGTTGCAAGTAATCCCCCACCCTTTTTTTTTTTTTAATTGTTGGCCTCTTATAGTGATCTTTTTCTGCTCGACCATGACTTTGTAAAAACTCAGTGTGATAGTGAATGTGTTGCCCTGCTAAAATGAATCACTTTGAAACACGCCTGCATGTGAGCTTTCTAAAGATGATGTAAATTTTAGCTGTGGTGGGTGGGGAGAGGAGAAGGGTCATCTGAAGTGGTTTTCTAGGACCGCCCACAAAACCATTAAGCCTCCGGGATAAAGGGAGAGGAAAGCAGAGACCCACGCCGATTCCCCCCGGAGTCCGTCCCACGAGCGAGCCACATTCCAGCTCTTTCCAAGTGAAGGATAGAGTTTCCCAGGGAGCTGGTGCCCAGCTCCTCAGGCAGGACTCTTGTTCTGTCCCTGGTCAGTAACTTGTATTTCTTCTTCTTTTTTTTTTTTTCTCCTTTTTTTTTTCTCCTAAATTTTCCAGGTAAAAGTACACCCGTAAACCAGCTTGGTTCTGCAGACTTTACCGAACCCCCTGATCCATTCCAGCCACTTGGGGCCGACAGCAGTGACCCGTTCCAAAATAAAAAGGGGTTTGGGGACCCGTTTAGTGGAAAAGATCCATTTGCTCCCTCCTCTTCAGCTAAACCTTCTAAAGCCTCCTCTTTGGGCTTTGCAGACTTCACCTCTGTAAGTTGAGTTCTCTGCCTTCGCGCCATCCCCTCCTCCCCCGCTCCGCTTGCAGCTTCCTTGGGGTTATCACTATTATTATTATTATTATTATTATTATTTGTCTCTTTCAAATGGCAAACCTCCTCCTGGCCCAAGTCTCCCGGAACCTCACGCCATCACCCGTGTTATTTATTCTGTACTGCTGCTTGTTGTAAGAAAAAAACGGTTTCTCAATAAAAAAAAAAGAGCACTGGTTTGGATACTCTGTGATGAGGATGCATTTCCTTCTGGCAGGATGGCCCAGTTGCCTGTTTCTTTATCCTTCAGGGTAGACTCTCTGTAGTTCTGTTGCCCAGAGGCTTTTGTGTTTGTTCATTTTTGAGGGGAGGGGGGAAGCCACCACGTCAAACACTTCTGAAGTACGAAAACAAGATCGCTAAAGTTACATCTGGGTGCTGCTGTCCTCAAAAAGTCTCTGTGCGAGAGTTCTCATGGTCCCAGTTTAGGGCAGCAAGGATCCAGGCAGATCACACCAAGGGAAAGCAGTTTGATTTGTTTTAAAAAAAACTTTTTATCAGCTATGGAGAAAACCAAAATGCAACCTAGAACAGCTGCTCTGAAGCCCCTTCCTTGTGCAGGGAGAAAAAAACAAAACCAAAACTCAGAAAGCCATTTAGCAGAGTGAAATGCCTTTTCAGAAGCTAACCCGGGGATTTTGAAAGCCTGGCTCCGTGTCTCGGTTTGAAAAAAAGATTCCAGGCTGTAAAAGGCTTTCATGTTAGTGTGCTTTCAGCACCCTCATGAGTACCCAAAGATCTTGTTCTCAGAGAGCTTCAGACATTGTCTTCCCAGAAACTGTTGCGCACCTAATGGTTTTTTTAAAAAGGCTTTCTTCACTCGGTTTGACAGAGTACCTTGTTTCCTCGTTAGGTGTGAGATGTATTGTTTATAGATGCTTCAGCTCCTAGAATGTCTGTCTTAAAGCAAGCACCGCCGTTCTAGTGCCCAGTGCACGCCTGATTCATGTCAGATCCAGCTCATGCACAGCTAGTCTGTGGCTTATTGAAATCGCCCAAGATGCTGACACGTTCCTGGCTCTTGGCAACCTGTAAATATTTTACAACTGCAGTTGGCCCGGTTTTGTTGACAGCTGGTGCACACTGGATATATACAAATGGTGACATTGTTAAATAAAAGCCAGAAACAAAACCTGCTTTATCTACAGTTTCTTGAATAGCACTGCTTTTATTTTTTGGTTAAAAAGAAAAATGAAACACTGATGGAAAAAAATTGAGCTATTCACGTGTGACTCGGGTACTCTGTTTAAGGTAGGGGGGAAGGGTAAGTGGATTTGAACAGCAGTTTGAAGAAATGATTGTTCTCTCTCTGAAATGTACAGTTTGATTTCTTACAGTCCCCTTCCTGCCCCCCAATGGCTGATTTTTGGAACACTTTTTTTTTTTACCCCCCAAGATTTCAAGTTATCATTTAGTTCATCATTTCTGGTCATCTCAGCACAGTTGTTAACTTCCTATTTTAAAACACCTGTGGGGTTGAGTCACCCTCAGTTCCAGGCAAGGAATTGGGTTCTGCCAGTTTTCAGGTGGTATAGAAACTTCCTGCAATACAGGATACCTGGATTTGATCCCTGGGTCAAGAAGATCCCCTGGAGAAGGGAATGGCAACCCACTCCAGTATTCTTGCCTGGAGAATCCCATGGACACAGGAGCCTGGCGGGCTACAAGTCCATGGGGACACAAAGAGTTGGACATGACTGATCGACTTGCACTCAGTCTGCAGCCCTGCTGTCTTATGTTTAAAATCACCTCTCCCACTTCGGGCACCCCAGTCTTCCCAGGGGAAATCAGCTGACTGGGAGGTTCAGCCCCTTGTGATGGGACGGGAAGTGGGGGAACGCAGGACATCTAGCTGATTTGTGTTGTCCCCTCAGTCATACAGAACTGTCCCACCCCTGGGGACTCGGAGTATCTTTCATGTTTGTGGCATCCAGGGACTTGGTCCATTGCCCAATGGTTTCTTTGTTCACTGGACCTGAGAGATGGGTGCCAACTCAAAAACGGCCAAAGTTGGTTCCTCGAGTTTGTGTATTTCAGCTTCCCGGGGGAGATGCAGAGTGATCTCTGACTGCTCAGCAGCCTGGCAGCATGGCTCTTTCAGATCAGACGTTCTAAGCATGCCATCAGGACATGTTAACCCATGCAGAAGCAGCTTGGTCCGCGTTGGAGGTCAGGGAAGCCAGTGTCACGCGAGTACCCAATCCCGCTCCCCCGCCCCGTTGGTGCCCCAGTGCTGCCACTCTGGAACCCTCTGATTTACAAACCCCAAGTTTCCATCAATGGGTTTCTTGTGCTTGTAGCGGATCACAGGAAACCTCTCTGGTGTTTCTTTTAAAACAAGCCTTTTCTGCCTCAGGCAAATGTGTTTTATTAGGAAGTCATATTTCTAGGTGAGCCAAATAGTGCTTTCTTTCGGAAGTCCGCAATTAAGAGCAAATATCAGATGGGATAAGTTGCGTTTTGCCTCATCAAACGAGTTGGATGCGTTTTCAACAGCAGGATAAGCGAGCTAACGGGAAGTGGCTAGAAGTGTCCCTACGCGTGGTGACAGCAGATGGGGCGCACACGTTATCCATCCCCATGGAGGAAGGGTGCTGTTACTTCATGGGTGGAGGGCTCTGAACCTCAGATTTCCACGGAGAGGCCTCCAAAATCAAACCACCCAGAGTCTATGAGGCCCCGGTGTGTGAAGTGTCTCAAGGGGGCAGAGTGCTCATGACCTGCCGGGTCAGCTTGGTCCCTCGCCGTCATGAGTAAAGTAGAAACCGGAGCTGGCCACTTGCCGAACAGCCCCTGCACGCGCCAGTGTTCCAGATTCGGGCCGTCGTGTGACGCACCTGACGCATCCAGATCGGAGGACCAGAGCGTGGCCTAGGCGAGGGGCTGCCGCCAGGGCCCGGGAGGGGATGCTCCGCTGATTCAAGACACGGAGGAGCCACAGAGAAGCCCGTGCCTTCAGTCTGCCTCCAACCACGTGCCCGCTGTGAGTCTGCATCCTGGAGCCTAAGCTCGCCTCGAACGAGTCCTCCCCGAAGGCATCTGGAATGTACCCATCCGCACATTTACTTTGAACTCACGGACTCCTGGATCGGGAGGTTCCGGGGCTGAGCAGGCCCCACCGAGGTGCGGGCCTGTTACTCGTCGGCCCCCCACAACCCGCCTGCTCCTCTGGGCTGGCGAGGGCGAGGTCCCCTGTCTGCCCCGCTGCCTGTCCCCTCCCACCACTGTCAGCAGCACCGTGGCGTTCCCATCGGCATTTGTTGTTTTTTCCTTGTTTTTCTCCTGAAGAGGAGTTGGAAAATTCCCCAAAGAGTACGAGATGGGGGAGGGGAGGGCAGCCAATGGTGGAAATACGAGGGCCGGAGACTGGCTTTCAGGAGTCCAAGCTGGAGGCCCATCTGATCCCTGAGTGTTTTTCTGGGCCATTTCTCTAAGAAACCAGGACTCAACCTTTGTGCCCAGAGGGCGGCTCCTCTTCATGCTGACCCTCACCTGCCCCTGCCTGACTCCCCAGACAGGTGGAGGGAGGCCTCCTGGGCTGTCCCATCTCCTCCTCCTCTTCCTCGGGGCCACACCTGGCTCCAAACCAGGCTTCCCCAAGCCAGCCCTCCCCTGCCCAGCCCCCGCTGTCTGGCCCCATCACCCCCAGAGTGGCGGTCAGGTCATGCAACATTGACAAACTGCCAGTCTGATTGCCCCCACTTGCTTGTGCCAGGAATGTCCTTGGGAAAATCTTAGCTCCTTTCTGGGGCACATGGGTTCACTGTCCCAGATCCTTGGAGTTCAGCTGACTTCTCCGCACAGAGGAGAGATGCCAACCCAGGCAGGCTAGGAGCCCAAACGGGCTGCAGCTCTGCTGGGGGTCAGTGGTGCTGGAGGCACCTCACCTGGAGACAGAGCACAGTGACCACGGGGCCTCAGGGGCCGGGGACGCCCACCAGGGGAAGTGGCTTTGCTTTCCTTTACATAGAGCTGGAAGTCCATCGCTCGAATGGTTTGAAATCACGTATCTCAGGAGAAGGAAATGGCAACCCACTCCAGTATTCTTGCCTGAAGAAGCCCGTGAACAGAGGAGCCTGGCAGGCTACAGTCCATGGGGTCACAAGAGTCAGACACGACTTAGCGACTAAATTACCATCTTGGGATCAAAATGGTTTCTTCTCTTGTTTCAAAAAAATTTTTTTAAAAGTTGCACCTTTTGGAAAAGGACCCCCGCTACCCCCTCACCACCACCAAGAATGAAAAACTCCTGGACCAAATGACAGCATGATTGCTGAGGGCTCCTGTGAATGTTCAAGTACAAAGTGGCTCTTAGCACCTCCCGGAGCCCCTGGGACCATGGCTGAGACAGCACTGCTGCGTCTCAGGACCCTGTCGTCTTGTTTGGCCTCAAGGCCCTTGTACACATTGGAGACTCAGAGATCTATTCGAGCATGAAGTCTCCAGCCCCAGCTCCTCTCGCCCAGGCATCACGGCCTGTCATGGAGGCCCAGGCTCCGCGGGTTCGCCGTCCCATCTCCTTGGGGATCAGCTGACTCTGCTCCCCAGCTGCTTCAAGACGCCCGTGCCGTCCCCCAACAGGAGGCCCAGCGGAGCTTCTCCATCTCACCCCTCCACCCTCCCCCACCCCCCCGTGAAGCCTTCTCCAGGCCGGGGGGGGAGGGTCCCCGAAAGTCTCTCAGTGTCGCTAATCTGATGCCTGGCCTCCGCCTGCTTCAGCTCCCAGCAGGGATGGGGCATCTGGTTTCTCTCCGAGGTAGAGGTGGCGGTTAAGGTCAGACTCAGCCCCGCGTGTCTCAGTGCATGTGACCCCCTTCCAGACTGGGGGTCAAGACTGGGGCATGTGTGTTCCCTCTGCATCCCCAACCAAGAGGGGGCTTCTGGCTTTTCCTGGTTTTCACCCCCACGTACCAGGCACCTCCCTGCAACGCATCCCAGCCTGGCGTTTCCCCACACCCCCCATCCACTCACGGCAGACCTCCACATCCTCACTACCCCAGCCAGCTGGCAGGCAGGCACCATTTCGGGGGCCGTGTAACCCACCCTCCATTTTTCCTTTGCAGTTTGGCAATGAGGAGCAGCAGCTGGCATGGGCCAAGCGGGAGAGCGAGAAGGCAGAGCAGGAGAGGCTGGCGCGGCTGCGGCGGCAGGAGCAGGAAGACCTGGAGCTGGCCATCGCACTCAGCAAGGCCGACATGCCCGCCGCCTAGGCGAGGCCCCGCACACGAGTGCCCGGAGGCAGAAGGGCCACGGGTCGGGCATGCGACAGGAGAGGACTTGGAAATTCCAACGTATACACACACACTCACTCTTGGCGGTCCCCGAGTCACAGCCACTGTTACATCAAGGACTTGCTGGTCAGAGAGCCCTGGGTGCTGGATGCCTCACCCAGGAAGAGAAGACATGGTTCACCCCAGCAGCGGGAGGCCCAGGGAGAGGCTGAGGATCCACCTGTTCGCTGTGACACCCCCGCCTCCCTCCTGGAACCGGCAGGCAAAGCACGGGGCGAGCAGAGGAAGCGCCTGTCTCCTTACCCTCATCTGCTGCTCACAGCCACCCGACCCCTCCCTGACTCCCCTCTCAGACAGACACCCCGGTGATGTATGCATTCATTGTATAAAAATTAAGTTTGAATGATTAATATAAAATATTTTAATACAAAACACAAGAATCCTTTTTTTTTCACTTACCTGTTGTTTTCCTTGCATGAAGGTCCACGCGTGATGTCACAAAGGCAGACCGGCCTTGGGCAAGCGTGGAGGACCAGGTCAAATATCTCTGGTTAAATCCTAAGTGTTTGAGGGAGTTCCCTGCAGTCCATGCTGCCTGTGCAGGGGGCATGGGTTCAATCCCTGGTCGAGGATCTAAGGTCCCACATGCCGAAGGGGAAAAAAAATTTCTAAGTGTTTGAGCAGAGGCCACAGAAAAAAGCCAGTTTGGGAAGTTTTCAGAGGTCACCCTGTACCTCAGGTTGCAGAGTGCTTTTGAAATGGTGGGCAGTGACCTCACTGCCCTGTAACCAGGGCAGGCAGCCCTCAGTCACCATGCTGCCGTATGAAATGAGACTCCCACCATGCAGTTCACTGGAGCCCCGTCCAGTCTGCACAAGGGGCAAGGCCAGCGGGGCGGGCCTCCTCACCAGGAACCTATACTCAGAATTGGCACACAGGGAGAGACTTCCACCAGCATGCAGTCCCCAGAAACCCCTAGAACCTTCCAGAAGCTTGGACATCACTGTTGGGATGACCTCCGGTGTTGCTGAGGCTATCACACATTTGCTTTCTGCTTGGCCTCTTACGTCCCCAGGGAGACAAGACGGCCCAGGCCAACATCTCTCAGGTGAAGATGGTCCAAACGCGTGACTCTGAGCAGCCTGAGCGCATAGAAATAGAGTAGAGAAGCCCTGACCTTAAAACCAGGCAGGAAGGGGGCAAGACGCCATTTCCAGGACCAACAAGGCCCAGACTATTCCACGTCAGAAGCAGCCTTTACTGGAAATGGCAGGGCACACACAGGCCCAGCCCCTCTGCTACCTGGAAGCCCTTCTCTCTCTCTCCCTCTTTTTTTTTTCACAAGCCTCACAACTTGCAGGATCTTAGTTCCCCAACAAGGGATTGAACCCACACCCTCAGCAGTGAAAGCATGGAAGCCTAACCACAGGACCCCCAGGGAATTCCCATAAAAGCCCTTTTTTGAGAAGTTCCTTTTCAGAGCATGTTTTGGGTCTCTGGGTTCCAGTCCTTCTCCCCTTCTATCCTCAGCTTGGGCATCTGTTGACAACCCCCTTCCTACCCCAGATGCCTTAGCCCAACCAGGGAATCGTTCTGAGAGAGGCATCTCTTTGCTTGTTTTTGCACTTTAAGAAACTTAATTTTTTAGACCAGTTTTAGATGTGTTGAAAAATCACAAAGAGAAGAGGAAGAGTTCCCATAAGCCCCTCACGACTTCCTTTCTTTTTAACATCTTATCTCAGGCTGGTATGTTTGTTATAACAAAGGAACCCAATATTGGGACACGATTATTAATTAAAGTGTACACCTGCTTCATGGGGCTTCCTAAGTGGCACTAGTATAAAGAATCGGCCTGCCGATCCAGGAGATGCAAGAGATGCAGGTTTGATCCATGGGTTGCGAAGATCCCCTGGAGGAGGACATGGCAACCCACCCCAGTATTCTTGCCTGGGAAATCCCATGGACAGAGGAGCCTGGTGGGCTCTAGTCCATGGGGTTGCAAAGAGTTGGACACGACTGAGTGAGCGCACACACCTGATTCATATCTCGTCAGTTTTGTCCCCTAATGCCCCTTTTCTATCCCAATATTTCACATGACATTTGGTTGTCGTGTCTCCTTAGGTGCCTCTGGCCTGAGATAGTTGCTCAAGACTCTCCTTGATTTTCACGACCTCAATGGTTGTGAGGAGTGGTCAGCTGTCTTGTAGGTGGTCTCCTGTTGAGACGTGTCCATGTTTTTCTCATGGTTAGTCTGGGGTGACGAGTTTGGGGAGGACCTCTGGGGTGAAACGCCCTTCTTGTCACATCATATGGAGTCCATGTCATCAACCGGATTCATTACCATTGATGTTGACCTTCATCACCTGGGGACAGGTGTTCTTAATTTTTTGGCTGTGCTGGGTCTTTCTGCAAGGGCTCTCTCTAGTTGCAGCAGGTGGGGTCTAATCTTCATTGAGGTGCAGGGGCTTCTCACTGCGGTGACTTCTCTTGTGGAGAAGGGGCTCTGGGGTGCACAGGCTTCAGTAGTTGTGGCACATGGGCTGAGCAGTTGTGGACCACAGGCTTAGTTGCTCGCAGCATGTGGAATCTTCCTGGACCAGGGATTGAACCCCTGTATTGGCAGGTGGATTCTGTACCACTGAACTGCCAGGAAAGTCTGAGAGGTTTGTGTTGGAAAGACAGCTTTTCAGACCCAGGTGTTCAGTCACACAGTCTTGTATCAGAGCGGTACTCTGTAAGACTGAAAGTAAACCATAAACTGGTGTTTAATAATAGATTTAGGGGAGTGAGATCAACCAGGACACTGCAAGTCTCGGTAAATCTCCCTGAGGTCCTGGAGGGAGAGAGATTGCTTTGTGTCCGTGGAAGGTGATCTGGGTCTGCGACCTGGTACCTGTTGTGAGGTTGGTGGGCTTCCTAACCTCTGACGTGGCCCTAATCCTCTCTAGAAGAGGAAGCAGTTTCTAGAACATGGCTGGAGGCAATCCTTATAAGGCTTTCTCTTCCTGCCGCAGAACCATCAGAATAAATCTGAAAACCCATGCTGCTTTCCCCATTATATCCCTTTGGGGGAGAACTGACTGGACCACCTCTCCCTGAGGTGCTCAGAGCCATGTGCATGCGTGCTAAGTCACTTCAGTCGTGTCCGACTCTTTGCAACCCTATGGACTATAGCCCGCCAGGCTCCTCTGTCCATGGGGCTCTCCAGGCAAGAATACTGGAATGGGGTGAGATTCCCTTCTCCAGGGGATCTTCCTGACCCAGGGATTGAACCCATGGCTCCTGTGGCTCCTGCGTTGCAGGTGGATTCCTTATGTCTGAGCCACTGAGGAAGCCCTTGCTCACAGCTGACCACTCCTCAAAACTCAAGGTCCCTTACCTAGGAAACTTCGAGTTGTGAACTTTTAAAAAATGCAAACGTGTGTTCACATGTCCAGTCATGTAAGTTAGTTCACGTGTCTGTTGTACATTGTCACATGCATGCCTTCTCTACAAATGGTGTGCTTTTGTGTACTTTACAGTACTGTGTAGAGTACAGTAGTGAAAGTGTTAAGTCACTCAGTCATTTCTGACTCTTTGTGACCCCATGGACTGGAGCCCAGCAGCCTCTTCTGTCATAGAATTCCCCAGACAAGAATACTGGAGAGGGTTGCCATTCCCTTCTCCAAGGGATCTTCCTAACCCAGGGATCAAACTCGGTCTCTTGTGTCTCCTGCATTGCAGGCAGGTTCTTTACTGCCTGAGCCACCAGGGAAGCCCAGTACCTTTACTTCAAGGCCAGAATCTGTGCCATCAATGTGAGTGAGTGAGATCACAGCCATGAGTAAAACTGCAGCTTGCCCTCCGACTCCTATTGCTGAAGATCCTTCAGCTCCATCATCTCTCCCTCCTCTAGCCAGTGACTCTTCCTGCCTGTTCACTCGATGCCAGCCCCTGTGTGTCAGCTGTGGTACTGTACTGTAAGGTTAAAAGTGTTTATTTTTTTGTGTTTGTTTTTTATGTACTATTTGTGTGAAAAATATCCTAAACCTATTACAGTACAGTATGATACAGCTGATTGTGTTAGTTGGGTAGCTAGGCTAACTTTGAACAAATTAGACTTACAAACAGGCTCTCAGAATGACTTGTTCATATATGGGGGACTTACTGTAAATCTCTCTGGTCTAATGTGTCATTTCAGGCTGGTGTTTCCTTATTTTTGCCTCAGCAGTGGCCACAGGACTAGAAAAGGTCAGTTTGCATTCCAATCCCAAAGAAAGTTAAAACTACTGCACAATTGCACTCATTTCACACACTAGCAAAGTAATGCTCAAAATCCTCCAAGTCAGGCTTCAACAGTATGTGAACCATGAACTTCCAGATGTTCAAGCTGGATTTAGAAACCAGAGATCAAATTGCCAACATCCGTTGGATCATTGAAAAAGCAAGAGAGTTCCAGAAAAACATCTGCTTCTGTTCTGTTGACGATACCAAAGCTTTGACAGTGTGGATCACAACAAACTGTGGAAAAATCTTAAAGAGATGGGAATACCAGGCCACCTGACCTGCCTCCTGTGAAACCTGTATGCAGGTCAGGAAGCAACAGTTAGAACTGGACATGGAACAACAGACTGGTTCCAAATTGGGAAAGGAGTATGTCAAGGCTGTAAATTGTCACCCTGCCTATTTAACTTATATGCAGAGTACATCATGAGAAACGCTGGGCTGGATGAAGCTCAAGCTGGAATCAAGATTGCTGGGAGAAGTATCAGTAACCTCAGATGACACCACCCTTATGGCAGAAAGCGAAGAAGAACTAAAGAGTCTTGATGAAAGTGAAAGAGGAGAGTGAAAAAGTTGGCTTAAAACCCAACATTCAGAAAACTAAGATCATGGCATCTGGTCCCATCACTTCATGGCAAATACATAGGGAAACAATGGAAACAGTGAGAGACTTTATTTTCTTGAGCTCCAAAATCACTGCAGATGGTGACTGCAGCCAAGAAATTAAAAGACACTTGCTCCTTGGAAGAAAAGCTATGACCAACCTAGACAGCATATTAAACAGCAGAGACATTACTTTGCCAACAAAGGTCCATCTAGTCAAAGCTATGGTTTTTCAGTAGTCATGTGTGGCTGTGAGAGTTGGACTGTAAAGAAAGCTGAGCCCTGAAGAATTGATGCTTTTGAACTGTGGTGTTGGAGAAGACTCTTGAGAGTCCCTTGGACTGCAAGGAGATCCAACCAGTCCATCTTAAAGGAGATAATCCTGAGTGTTCATTGGAAGGACTGATGTTGAAGCTGAAACTCCAGTACTTTGGCCACCTAATGCGAAGAACTGACTCATTTGAAAAGACCCTGATGCTGGGAAAGATTGAAGGCGGGAGAAGGGGACGACAGAGGATGAGATGGTTGGGTGGCATCACCGACTCGATAGACGTGAGTTTGAGTAAACTCTGGGAGTTGATGATGGACAGGGAAGCCTGGCGTGCTACAGTCCATGGGGTCACAAAGAGTTGGGCACAACTGAGCAACTGAACTTAACTGAAATGTGTCATTTTAGGCTGATGTTTTCTTATTTTTCTATCTGAATGATCTGTCCTTTGATTTAAGTGGGGTGTGAAAGAACCCCCCTTAACCAGTTTTAAATCCTGTTTCCTTCTTCCCCAGGTACACACACACACACACCTCTGATGTCTAAATGTGCATGTGTGTGCATACTTAGTCGTGTCCAACTCTTTGTGACCCCATGGACTGTAGCCCACCAGACTCCTCTGTCCATGGAATTTTCCAAGCAAGAATACTAGGGCGGGTTGCCATGCCCTCCTCCAGGGGATCTTCCCCACCCAGGGATTGAACCTGCATCTCCTGCATTGGCAGGCAGATTGTTTACCACTGCACCATCTGGGAAGCTGCTGTGTAAATAGCCAGCTTCAAATCCACCAATCCATTCACACTCCCGTGCGTTCTCACTCAGCCTCTTCCTTGGCAGAGAACACTTACACCCTTTCCTGAAAAAACAAAGAGTATCCAGTTTAAAAATCTTTGTTGTGAAAAATCTCCAAACATAATAGCGAGAAGAGTACAATAAACCCCTGTCACTTAGCCTCACTCTCTGGGTTTTGCCACTTTCTCTTCACGCATCCCTTTCTTTCTCTCCCTCTCTCTGCAAATGTGCTTTAAAGCAGTTCAGTGATGACATCACTTCACCCTTCCATGGTCAAGTGCACGCGGCTAAGACCTGTGGGACCTTCTCTCATAACCGGCAGGCATGGTCACACCTGAGAAAATCAAGACTAACACCTTCTTTTTACCAGTCACATCTGTCAGATGGGCAGCAGCTTGTGATTCTGCAGCATCATCAATTTACCACCCTGGTGCTTGGGAGTGCTTAGGGGCTGATGCGCCCTCCCCTCAGGTTCCCACCCATGGCAACTGGTTCCCAACCCCTTCACAGGCCAGTGACCCAGCTCCAGCTACAGTCTGACCGGAACCCAAGGGTCCGGGGTACCTGGTCTGAACAGCATTTTGCCAAAGGATGATTGATTACACACTTGCTCCAATGACATGAAATCACATCTTCAAAGCCAAGTTCATTTAAAAGGACATTCTAGTCCTGAAACAGTGGTAGAAAGCTATTTTTAAAACAGGAAGTATCTGACCAACAAAGAACCTGCCTCTTGAAATAATAGAGTAAATATTTCTGCTTCCTTATCAGATCTGGTGCCTTTGAAACATGGTCCTTTTTTTTCCCCAAAGTTTTCCCCAGTAAAAGTTACCAGGAGCTGTACAAATTGTATCATGAGCTGTTGTCGGAAAAACATAGAGGGAAATGGAAATGTGATCTCATCGCGAGCGTATTCCAAAGAAATTACGTGATGTGGGCTTGCACGGTTGCACTTGTGTTTGTCTGTAGCGGGTCTTTAAATATCTCACTTTGATTTGCTTTCTGATGGCCATGCTGTGTGGTCTCTGCTTTGTGACCTTGGCCCCCCAACCTCAGGTTCCTCATTTGGCCGAGGAGTTTGGACTATGCAACTAATGAAGACTTTCTAGCTATAGGGTCCTTAAGATTATTGTTCAGATCTCTAAAAAGGCACATATTTTAGGATCTCAGTTAATGTATAAGGAGAAAATGAGGTAGATGTCATCCTGCCAGCCTGATCTTTGTTGAAAATATTTTGTCCACATGTAGACAACCATATTGCATTATAATCATCAAACTTGCTAAGAGACTGGAACTTGATTATTCCCACCACTCAAAATAAATGATCGTTATATAATATGATAGAGGTGCTAATTGCTACCATGGCAATCATATTACAATAGAGAAATGTGTCACTTGCTGTCCACCTGAAGCTATCACCACATTGTTAATTGACTATACTCCAATACAAAACAAAAAGTTTAATGAAAAATATGTATCTCCCACCCCATCCCACCCCTCTAGGTGGTCACATATCACCACCTAGACCTCCCTAGGTTTGAACTCCCTACATCATACAGCAAATCCCCACTGGCTATCTCTTTTACATATGGTAATGTGTAGGTTTCAATGTTATGCTTTCAATTTGTCCCACTCTCTCCTTTCCCTACTGTGTCCACAAGTCTGTTCTCTATGTCTGTGTTTCTATTGCTGCTCTGCAAATAGGTTCATCAGTACCATCTTTCTAGATTCCATGTATATGTGTTGATATAAGATATTTGTTTTTCCCTTTCTGACTTACTTCCCTGTGTATAGTAGGCTCTAGGTTCATTCACCTCATTACAACTGACTCAAATGCATTCCTTTTTAAAGAATCCAACTTGCAATGCAGGGAATGCAAGCTCTATCCCTGGTCGGGGAGTTAAGATCCCATATGCTGCAGGGCAACTAAGCCCATGCACCGCAACTACTGAGCCCAGGTACTCTGGAGCCTGTGTGCCACAACTTAGACTTGACACAGCCAAATAAATAAAAATTTAAAAATAACACAAGTTTCATATGATATAGTATAATATCATATAATGTAATACAGTATATAATGTAAATCAGTAATATAATTATATCAATATCAATAATATATTGATATAAATATATTAATAATATAAGTATATGTATCTTATAAGCTTTAAAAAACTAGTATAAGAAACACTAGTTTAATAAGTGAACAATACTGAATTGCCAACAGTTTTTCTTCTACACTAACTTCAACTAAGGGAAGAGAGAGGCCTTCCCAAAGACCAGAAGCATAAGGACTTTTGAGATAGTGGTCTGCTATGAATACTGTTTCTTTGTACTAAAGACAAAGGACAGAGTTTCCAATCCAAGAGCCAAAAAAAGACCCAAGACAAGATGTAGCCATTGTTCCACAGTAAACATACTTTTTAAAGGAAGTAGGGATCCTGGGTCTAAGAGGACAACGTGGTAGACCAGAACTCTGATTCCTTTCCGGTTCTAGATCCTGGGATAAGAGTCCTATGATTTCTCTTCTCTGAGGGAAACCACAGAAGACATGAAGCTGTGCAGAGGCCATGGGTGTGTTGGAGAGGGCACAGCCTTGGAGTCAGACTGACTTGGTGTAAATCCAGCGCCCCTCTTGGTAGTGGGATGAGCCTGGGAAGCCAGTTTTACCTCTGCAGTCATTTTTACTTGTCTGTAAAGTGGCAATAATAACGTCTATCTCTCAGGGCTGTTGTGAGAATCCACAGCAGAATCCACAGGCTGTGGTGAGAATCCAGAAACTTCTAGATGCTCAAGGTAGTCAGAACAGTAGTAGTTGTTGTGTTTTTTATTTTTTATTACTAATTGTGGTTTGAAAAAAGCATGTGACATACAATTTACCATCTCAACCACTTTCAAGTGTACAGTTCAGTAGTGTTAAGTACATCTACTTTGTTGTGCAATAGCTCTCTAGAACTTTTTCGTCTTGCAAAACTGAAACTCTCTACCCATGGAACAACAGCTCCCAATTACCCCCTCCCCCCAGCCAGTAGTAGTGGGTTTTGTTATTACTGAATCACATGGTTATTATTAAAGCTGTGGCTGCTTCGATAGTGATTGCTTTGCATTTTGCGAGTAGGGTGTATGTATCCTAGTTCTACTACCCAGGAACAGGCTGAGAGGTAACTCTGTCCATATTAAAAATAAGCTACTATATTATTCCTTATTACAGGAGTCTTGTTCTAAAAGAAGTTATATTGGGTTGAGGAAGACAGGAAGCCCAGCCCTGCCATTAACTTTCTGTATGATTCTGTGGTCTTGGGAGAGAAGGAGGCTCAAGTGTACTGAACACCCTATACATACCAAGTCCATTATCAGCCACCATTCAGGAAAATGGCAGTCTTATCCCAAACCAAGATGGTACCATTAATCCGGAGGCTTGGCCAGGGGACTTTCCACTCAAGGGGGGCCAGATGCCATGGCCCATCTGTGGCACCATAGGACTGTATCATGAGCTTGTCACCACTTCAACCGTGGTTATATTTATAGCTAATGATGAGACTTTACTGGAAATAGCTTGGCATTCTTGTGTAGAAAGCTCCTGCGCTTAAACCTGGGTAGTTGGAATGCATGAGCCCTGGCATGAGCCCTTGACTGAGACATTCCCACAGAGCAGATCACTTCCAGCCCAGGAAGAATTCCAGGGATGCTCAGCCTTCTCAAGGACCAGTTCTCTTAGGACACTTGTTTGAGGCCACAGAGCCATCATCCTGTCTCCCGTGTCACAGTTCTCTGACCTGCAAGGCTTACTTCACCTCCCCTGCCTGGCCCTCCAAGCAAGAAATACATCTGCCAAGATTGAAGGCAGAAGGAGGAGGGGACAACAGAAGACAAGGTGGTTGGATGGTGTCGCTGACTCACATTAGCCTGAGCAGGCTCCAGCATACAGTGAGGGACAGGGAGGCCTGGTGTGCTACAGTCCATGCGGTCGCAAAGATTCAGACAGGATTTAGTGACTGAACAACAACAACAGGGGGAGAGAATTCTCCCATTTTCCATTCCTCATCCCACTTTCTTGAGTTGTAAGCTTTTCCCAGTTGCCCTCTCTCTCTCTCTCAAGCATTGACTGGGCCAAGGAAGGTGGTTCATTTGATGGAGGAAGTGACAGGAACCTGATTTTCAGCTGGGAGGGTGGAAGGGGGCACTCCCTTAAGACATAGAATATGTCACCCATGACAGCATTATCTCTGTTCCCCACACCTGTGTCCTGGCTCAGGAGAAGTCCCTGCATGTGGCATTTGGGGAGATAGTTTGTCTTCAGGGCCTTTGTCACATTTCCAGCAATTTTTTTTTTATACTTTTATTTTGTATTGAGGTATAGCTGATTACGCTGTGGTAGTTTCGGGTGAACAAGGAAGGGATCCAGCCATACATATACATAGATCTGTTCTCCCTCTAACTCCCTTCCCATCCAAGCTGTCATGTAACATTGAGCAGAGTTCTATGTGCTATACGACCTTGTTGTTATCCATTTTAAATATAGCAGTGTGTACATGTCAATTCCAAACTTCCTAACTATCCCTTCCCTAATCCTTCCCCCCAGCAACCTCAAGTTTTCTAAGTCTGTGAGTCTTTTTGTTTCTCAGCAATTCTTTGTCTGACTGCCTCTCTCACATCCACACCAGCCCCTTTGAACCCTGTTTTGGCACATATTGTCTTGCTGACACTGTACCCCAAACCCTAGGTCACTGCCACATGTATTCCCTGAACTAAAATTCTTTAGTAGCGTGGCTGAGCAAACAAGCAGGCATTTTCCATCAGTCATAGGCTGAGTCACCTCCCCACAAAACAGACTGAGGGTTCCCCGGGGCTTGTGTACTTTCTTGGGGGCTGCAGGGACCCTGGACAGAGGGGAGATTTTGCAAGGCTTCTGAAGGGCTGAAGTCAGGGAGCTCCTCTCGTCTAAGTCTGCCCTTCACCGAGGGCCTGTGGCGCCTGTGACACTGGATCTAGAAAATTCCTCCCACTTGTAGTTGGTTAAATGGCAGCAGAGCCTGTTCTCACCACATCACCTTCCTCCTGTTACCCAAGAGGCTGGGAGGAGTCTGTTCAAGCCCTGGACACCTTTTTCTACTGTTTGTCATCTTCCTCAAACAAGTGTCCTAAGAGAACTGGTCCTCGGGAAGGCTGAGCATCCCTGGAATTCTTCCTGGGAGCCTTGGTGTGCGTGCGTGCTAAGTTGCTTCAGTCATGTCCGACTTTTTACAATCCCATGGACTGTAGCCATTAGCCAATTCTACAATGAATTAGAATTCTATGTAGAATTACCTAATGAAAATAGAAAAGAGGGTTTGAATTTTCATCCTTTCTGTGTGTCTGTTGCTAATACTGTTAGCAAAGGAGATGCAAAATTACTGTTTGTGAGACCAAGAGGCTACAGGTCAGTTCTGTTATTACTCTGGTTTTCCTACCTATTTGCTTATGTATTAAATTGTGGTAAAATACACATAACGTAAAATTCACCATCTTAGCCAATTTCAAATGTACAATTTAGTGGCATTAAGTGCCTTCACATTGTTGTTCAACCATTGTCACAATTTTTTCATCTTCCCCAGCTGAAACTCTGTCCCCGTTGAACACTAACTTCCCACGCCCCTCCCTCAGCCCCTGGCACCCACTCTTCTCCTTTCTGGTGGTGACTCCTCTAGGGACCTCATATAAATGGAATCGGGCAGTATTTGTCCTTCTGTGACTGGCTTATCCTACTCAACAGAATGTCCTCAAGGTTCATCCATGTCGTGGTGCGTGTCAGAATGTCCTTCTTTTTAAGGCTGAATAATATTCCATACTTTCTATACGATGTATGTACATTGTGCACACTGTTTGCCCTGGTGTGTATGTACCATATTTTGTTATCTGTGCGTACCTTGATGAAATTTTATTTTAAATTTTATTTTATTTTACATTTCCATTCATGAAAAGAATTTCATTCAAAACAGCAACATTTTACAATTGAAGTTTCTATTCCCAATTATTTCTTTTTAAAAATTGTTTTGTTTTTATCGAGGTGAGATCCACATAAAGTAAAATTAATGCTTTAAAATGTATAATTCAGTGGCATTTAGTATGTTCACCATGCTGTGAACCAGCCACCACTTCTAGTTCCAGAACATTTCTATCATCCCCCACAAGAAAACCTGTCTCCATTAGCAGTCACTCCCCACTTACCCTCCCCAGCCCCTGACAACCACTAATCTGCTTTCCAACTCCATGTATTCACCTGCTCTGGACATTTCGGATACACAGGATCATGTATTAGGTGGCCTTTCTTTTCTGGCTTCTCTCTCTCAGCCTGATGTCTTTGAGTTTCATCCATGTTGGAGCATGTGTCTGTTTTTCCTTTTCATGGCTGAGTAATATTCCATTTTGTGGATGGGCCACATTTTGTTCTTTTTTTAAAAAAATTTCTTGGCTGCGCTATGTGGCGTGAGGGATCTTGGTTCCCCAATCAGGGATTAAACCCATGCCCCTTGCATTGAAAATACAAAGTCTTAACCACTGGACCACCACTGGTTTAGTCACTAAGTCATCTCTGACTCTTGGGATCCCATGGACTGCAGCCCACCAGGCTCCTCTGTCCATGGGGTTTCCCAGGCAAGAATACTGGAGTGGGTTGCCATTTCCTTCTCAGGCTTCCTTCCTTCCTGGCTCAGGGGATCTTCCTGAGCCAGAGATTGGCTGCATCTCCTACACTGAAGGCAGATTCTTTGCTGCTGAGCCATCAGGGAAGCCCAGGGGCCACCAGGGAAGTTCCCTATTTATTCATTATTTGATGGCCACTCGGCTTCCTCCTACTTTTTGGCTATTATGAATGCTGCTGCAATGGTGGAGTAGGTTGCCGTGCCCTCCTCCAGGGGATCTTCTCAACCCAGGGATTGAACCTGGGTCTTCTGCATTGCAAGCAGGTTCTTTACCACCTGAGCCATCAGGGAAGCCCATGAACATCCCAGCTGTTTCTTAGACAAGCCAACAATAGCAACAACAGTAATGAAAATAATTGCCAAAACTTTTCTTCCAGGCAAAAATCTTGCAGGAGCCCCTCCCACTCAAAAAGACATCCTTGAGATACATGCTTACACTGGAGTGCGAGGTCACCCAAACTGACGCTGTCCCTGTGCATTTCCATTGGCCTCCTGACTTACTCATGCAGAAGTCAGCTTGGAGGCTGACAGTGGTATCAGGTCTGTCCCAAGACACGGCAGTCCCCTCACTTCCAGTTTCACCTCCCAGGGGCCAGCAGGATTAAGCAGAAAGAGATGGCTTGTTACTTTGAAGTCCCACTGTGTGTGTGTCTCTCTCTCTTTCTCTTTTTTGTTTTGGTTGCACCATACATCTTGCAGAATCTTAGTTCTCTGACCAGGGATTGAACTGGGGCCCTCAGCGATGAAAATGCAGAATCCTAACCACTGGACCACCAGAGATTTCCCTGCCTCTCTCTTAATAATGAGGGCTTCCCTTGTGGCATAGATGGCAAACAATCTGCTTGCAAAGTAGGAGACTCAGATTCAATCCCTGGGTCAGGAAGATCCCTGGAGAGGGACTGGCTATCCAATCCAGTATTCTTGCCTGGAGAATTCCATGGGCAGAGGAGCCTGGCGGGCTTCAGTCCATGGGGTCACAAAGAGTCGGACATGGCTGAGAGACTAACAGTTTCACTGTTCACTTAATAACGAGTTCCTCATTGAGCACCTACTGTATGCCAGGCATAGCACAGACCCCAGCCATTGGACAGCAACCACCAAGACACATGCTAAGGTCCCTCTTTTGACAGTGGAGGAGAGGGGGTCCTGGGAGTCACAGATTGACCATAGTGAACCCAGGAGCTCAGCTCACACCTGGCCAATGTCCACAAGCCCCTGCCTGGCTGCTGGGGCTGCCCCTTTGAGTCATCAGGGGCTCAGATTTTGGCAGGCAGGGCCAAGCTGGCCACAGGCTCCTGCGATGAACAGCACAGATGCAGGCAGAGGGTTGGTGGGAACCAGCCGTGCTTGATGGAACAAGCGCCAATTTCTGAGATGAGAAACCCTTCCTTTGACAAACCTCGGGGTGACTCAAAACGAACTGACGAGCTCCCAGTGAGCTGGCCTAAGTCACCCCGGGGTGCGCTGAGGAAATGAGACATCAGAATGTATTTGAGGTTTGGGGTTCAACAGAAACACACTGGGAATGTGGAGAATTCTGCTCCTGAGAGCTGGAATTGGTGCCTCTGGGCATATTTTAAAGCCAAGTGAAAAATGGGTCTGGCTGGACTCCTGATCCTGGTTTCTCTCCTTGCTTTGAAATGTCATAGAACCCCCGAGGCCACAGACAGCGGGGGGTTAGCCAAGGAGTGTGTCGTTCGATCTTGGGACAGTCCCCAAAAGGCCAACTCGGGGTCAAGGTTGAAATCAGGGGTGATGGCGGTGGAGGACAATCAGGATGTACTGGAGAAGGCCAGACGGCAACCTCACAAACAGCAAACAGCATCTGGCACTCGGCGGGCGCAGAACTATTTCCTGAATGACTGTGACAGTTTATAGCCGCACGTCTCAAGTATGGCTGAGCCAGTCCCCAGAGCGCGGCACAGATGTCAACTTCTGGGCCCTGCCTGAGCCCCCCTAGATGAGATTCAACTTCTCCTGGAGGAATGGAGGGGGAAGAAACAGCGGAGGCTGAGCTCCCACAGTGTGGGGCAAGGAACCTGACTTTGATTTACTTTTCTGACCAGCCCAGATGGAAGCTCTCACTCCCAGAGACTGAGCAGCTGCTTGGGGCCATGGCCAGAAGACCAGTGTCAGAGCTGGGGTGACCTGGGCCACCAGACTCCAAGTCCTGTCTACACTGCCTGCTGCACACAACCCCGCATTAGCATTAGCACAGACTCCTGGAGTCAATCAGAAATCCTATCACCCCAGGAAGGCCTGAATTTGGGGTTTGCTTGCACATGAGGACCTGGGAACACAAGCGCTAGGCCCACTCATGGGTACTGACTCCTCAACTGCCCCCCCACGTAGGTAGCACCCCTCACTCCTGGCTGCTCAGGCCTCACTGGATGAGGGTGCCAGGTAGCCATGCAGGTGTCTCCACCCCAGTGAGGCCAGGCCTGCATGGTGGGAAGTAGAGGTTTTGCTGGGGGAATTGGGGCAGACTTCCTGGAGGAGATGATGCTTGAGTTAGGCCTTGAAGGATGGACTAAGGTTTCCCATGGATGCATGGAAAGGGCTTTTGGGCATAAGGAACAGTCTCTGCAATGATGTGGGGTTGGAGAGGAGCCAGGGTGAGTTGGAGTGGTGGGGAGACAGAGATTAAGTTGAAAGGTGAAGGGTGACATGGAAGAAGCAGAGGTTCAGAGGAGAGAGACTGCTGACCATTAAAGACTGGAATGCAGAGTGTTTTCAGCATGTTCTCAACAAGCAAGGGAGAAAAGTGTCTGGACGGCTGAGGGATACTCTCAGAAGCAACCCCCATGTGAATCCCACTGGAGCAACGAGGAGCTGCCCTTGGGGGTTTGGGGGTCACTCATGTGCATCAGGACAGGCTCCCATTCTGTAAGCCACAACCCCTTGGGAACCACAAGAAATCCCCTGGGGACACCAGAGACTTCACAGATCCCATCCCCCCAGATCTGCAGAAGAGCCCTGGGTCCACACAGGCCCCCAAGCAAAGCCGATGCGCGTCCTGCCTCCCACCAGCCTTGGAGTTCAGGCTCCTGCAACGAATCTCCCGCCTCTGGGATTTGCTGGCTCTGTCTTGAAGCAGGTCTCTCTGTACTACTGTTACTTCATTTCCATGTATTTCCAAGGTTGCCAACTTTCTCGTGTTTGGGGTTTCTAATTTCATTCCACTGTGGTCAGAGAACATACTTGGTATTATCTCAAGCCTCTTCAATTTGTTGAGGTTGGTTGGTGGCCCATCCTGGGGAATGTTCATGTGTATTCTGCTGCCTTTGGGTGGAGTGTTCTAGACACGTCTGTTCAGTCTTGTTGGTTTCCATGCCTGCGTGTTCAGTCGTGTCTGACTCTGCGACCCCCTGGATATAGCCTTCCAGACTCCTTTGTTCATAGCATTTCCCAGGCAAGAATACTGGAGTGGGTTGCCATTTCCTCCCCCAGGGGATCTTCCCAACTCAGGGATCGAACCCACATCTCCTGCATTGCAGGCGGATTCTTTACCACTGAGCCATCAGGAAAGCCCAATTAGTTTCCAGACTCCCTCTACTGAAAAAAAAAAAATAACAGTGGTGGAGGGGAGAGAAGAATAGAAAGGCTTGTCAATAACATGTTCTGTTCATGTTGATCTAGGTTAAAACAGAGCAGGTCCTGGGAAGCAAGGGCCATTGGCAGGCAATCAGCCTGTGTGTCTAGCTCTTGTGACTCAGGGCAGCCAAGGGACCCAGGAGGTCTGGCTGGCCAATCCCACTGAGTGGTCTCTGCTGCTTCGGAGTGAAGGCAGATGATGTTGGCCTAGCTCAGGCCCTGGCCTGGGGGAGGGTCTCACGGTCTGGCCTCCAGGCGTCTGTGTGCCTTCTCGAGAAGGCTGTCCTGGGCCTTCTGCGCCGGGTAGGGTCGGGTACTGGCTGCACACAGAGCATCTTGTAGGCTGAGCGGGTGGGCGGGCGTGCCGGGTGTGAGTGGCACCTCGACCGCAGGCCTGTCCAGCTCCCTGGGAGCCTCAGCCTCTCTGCACAGCCTGTGCTGCTGCGAAAACCCAATTTCCGGACGACCCCAAAGCCAGGCCACTGGCAGCGCTCCCCTCCCCTCTGCTGTTGCCCCCATTTTACAGAGGAGGAAACCGAGGCGCAGAGTGTGGCTGGCTGGAGCTGACGGTGGTGAGCTGGTGTTGATGCGAGATGGGAACCCTGAGCGATTTGCAGCTGGGCCTGGGCGAGCTGCTCAGAAAAGAAAAACACATCTGAGTTTCTGAGAGGCGGTGAATAAAGCTTTCAAAAGAAAATGAGAGATCCAGTATTCCATTTCTGGGTCGATCGCCAAAGAACTGAAAGCAGGGTCTCAAAGACACGTGTGCACATCCACGTTCATGGCAGCTTTACCCACAGCAGTCAAAATGAGAGAGCAGCCCAAGTGTCCATCAATGGATGAATAAACAAATGTGGGCTATCCACATGAAGGACTATTACTCAGCCTTAAACAGGAAAGAAATTCTGAAATATGTGACAGCATGGATAAACCTTGAGGACATGATGCTGAGTGAAATAGGCCAGCCACAAAAGAACATATGCAATATGACTCCACTCACATGAGGCCCCTAAAGTAGTCAGATTCATAGAGATAGAAGATAGAGTGAAAGGTGCCAGGGCCTGGGGTCGGAGCTGGGGAGTTTGTGTTGAATGGGGCCAGAGTTTCAGTTGGGAAAGATGAAAAATTTCTGGAGATGGATGGTGATAATAGCTACACAATGGTGTGACTGTACTTAATGCCACAGAACCACATGTACACTTAATACTGGTTAAAATGTTTGACTTTGGGACTTCCCTGGTGGTCCAGTGGTTAAGACTTTCCCCTCCAATGCACGGGGGGCAGGTTTGATCCCTAGATGGAGAGCTAAGATCCTACCTGCCATGCAGCCATAAAACCAAAACATAAAATGGGAGTGATATTGTAACAGGGCTTGCATGGTGGCTCAGACGGTAAAGAATCTGCCTGCAATGAAGGAGACCCAGGTTTGAGAGTGAGCACACACGCACGCACACACACACACACACACACACACACACACAGAGTACTGTAACAAATTCAGCAAAGACTTTAAACATGGTCCACATTAAAAAAAGTCTTTAAAAAAGGGTTAGTTTTGTTATATGTATTTTTGTTGTTGTTGTTCAGTCGCTTAGTCGTGTTCAACTCTTTGTGACCCCATGGACTCCTGTCCTTCACCATCTCCTGGAGCTTGCTCAAAATCATGTTCATTGAATCAGTGATGCCATCCAACCATCTCATCCTCTGTCACCCCCTTCTCCTCCTGCCCTCAATCTTTCCTAGCATCATGGTCTTTTCCAATGAGTTGGCTCTTCACATCAGGTGGTACTTCAGCTTCAGCATCAGTTGAATCAATATTCCTTCCAAGGAATATTTAGGCTTGATTTCCTTTAGGATTGACCAGTTTGATCTCCTTGCTGTCCACGGGACTTTCAAGAGTCTTGTATTTTATGACAGTGAAAAAAGAAAGAAAACAAGAGATTGTTGGCAGGAAGATGAAGAAATGGAGAAGACAGAGGCTGGATATGGTACTCAGTCCTGAAGCAGGGTCTTGTCAGAGTCCCTGTGTCCATTCTCTCTGACCTGTGTGACTCCTAGAACTGTGAGGTTACTTCTCATGGTTGGTCTCAGCCAAGGTCCCACCCAGGGAGCTCCTAGTCAGAACCAGCCTCTAGGTTCTGGGGTGAAAAATACTAAGGGAACCAAGAGAAGAGTAGGGGAGGGTGTGTGGCCTCAGAGAGAAAGGGGGGTGCCTTCCCAGCGATGGTCATGGCGGAGGAACCATGTTATAGGGCTTGAGGGACATGGCACAAGGCTGATGGTCACCCTGGCCTTCATCCTTCTGTGGCTTCCCACTGCCCTTCAGTCCTGCATACCTGACTCACCCCTGCCTCCTCCTGTGGGTTCCAGCCAGATCCACCCTCTCGCTCTTGAAAGCCCCCTAGGTGGGACCTCCTTCCACCCCTCTGCCTCCCAGGTGGGTCAATCCATGAGGCCTAACATTGGAGGCAGGATAAATGGAGGTCCCACAGGCTGAATCAGCTATGTCCTCTGAGAAGCGCAGCAAAGTCTCAGGGATCTGTGGAGGAGACCAGTGGGGCAGGGGTGCAGAACCTTCTAGGACTGGATGGCCACTGGGTCTCAGGCTTGGGGAATCTGGGTAAGGATTTAGGGAAACAGAACTCCAAGAAACTCTAGCTTTTCCTGCTGTGTGACCTCAGGCAGTTTCCTCCCTTTTCTGAGCCTCCCCATGCACTGCTCACCTCCCTGGCACAGCAAAGAGTTCGTCTGCCCTGCCAGCCCCAGTTCCACCTATTTGGGTAACACTGGCCCACGTGCAGTCAGGCCTGGAGGAGCCCAGTCATTTGAAAGAAGTCACTGAGTGTGGCCCAGCAGGAGGACGGCATTGAATCTTCCATCCCAGAGAGTGTGTAAGGTTAGCTGGACAGACAGGGCCTGGAAGGGCAAGGAGCAGCTGGCTAGCATTTCCAGCTGTGTGAACGGCAAGTGCAAAGGCCCTGAGGTAGGTCTGGAAGGCACGTCTGTTTATTCACGGAGCCACATGTGGCCATAAATGTAACCCTGCCCCCTTCCTCTCTCTCTTCTAAAAGAAGAATTAAAATGGGTGGAGGATGGGGCGTTGAGGTTTGCCTCCTCCCTCTGCCTCTCTCATGAACCAGAGTGAACCTGGCCTTCTGAAGGTGCGCAGTGAAGGGAAAGCCCCTGCCTTCAGAGTGGGAGTCCTAGCACCAGTGAATGACTCTGGGAAACACCTCCGGGCCTCAATTTCCTCTTCTACAAGGACAGGGAGAGGACACCTCTGAGCGGCTTTCCCCCGGTTCAGCTCAAGAAGCAGAGGTGTTGGGACTTGAGATTCCAGGGCCAGCTTCTTTTACCTGGTATCTGGTGAGAGCCAGTGGGGCCCCTGCCCCTTGTCTGGTGGCCTCCTGCCTTTCCCCTGAAGATCTGGTGGTGTCTGGCTTTGAGGCCTCAAAGATTCCCCCAGTACAGCTTGGCTTGGCTGTTACTGGTGGCTATGGGAAGAAAGCAGGGAACATTTCAGGTCTGGAGAACACCAGGTGCAAAGGTCCTGAGGCAGGACTGAAGAGGAGCATGTCTGGTAGACAGTAAGGAGACCAGTGTGGCTGGCTGAGCACACAGGCATGAAAGAGAGTTGAGCAGGAGGAGGTGGGGCCCCACAGACCACAGTGAAATCTTTGGATTTATTCTAGAATGATAACAACCTGCTACATGATACCATCTGGTTTTACTGGGGAGACGAAATTGTCCCCAATACGTGGTCCATGTAGAGGAGCCGCTGGGTCCGATGCCCTAGTTGGTTTGTTTTTTTGGCTGCACTGGGTCTTTGTTGTGGCATGTGAACTTTCTCTAGTTGCAGTGAGCTGGGGGCTACTCTCTAGTTGCCGTGTGTGGTCTTCTCATCGTGGTGGCTTCTCTTGTTTCAGAGTATGGGCTCCAGGGCACGTAGGCCCCAGGGGTTGGAGCTCACAGGCTTTAGAGTGCAAGCTCAGTAGTTGTAGGGCACGGGCTTTGTTGCCCCATGGCACATGGGATCTTCCCAGATCAGGGATTGAACTCATGACGCCTGCATTGGCAGGCAGATTTTTAATCACTGGACTACCAGAGAAGTTCCCTTCTTTTGCTTTTTATTGCAACATCTCAGGGAACTCCATCCACACAGTTAGGCTCCCTTCCCCCAGACACCTGTGTTTCCTGAGCCTGCTCCCCTTTGCCCAAGATTTTCCTGGAATATGAGTTTTCCAGGACATTCAGAGGGAAGCCTCTAAAGGACTCACTGGGGCTTCCAAGCCTGCCAGGTAGTGTGCAGGAAGAAAACAGGGTGAGTTTGATGCAGTTTGGCATGTAGGTGTTTCCAAGTGTGGGTAGGAGCTGTGACGTCAAGATTGGGCCAACCTGGGTTTGAGCCCAGCCTCCACCACCTACCCCTGCACTGGGCTAGGGGCTAGCCTTCCTCTCTTGGCACCCACTATCCACATTTGGAAAATGGGGGTGGCCATTCTCTGCCCCGACACACCACAGCTTAGTGGGAAGGTTGAAAGAGAGAATTTGTGTTAAGGGATAAAAGCGCCTGCCCCAGCCGGGAGCTCAGCTCCAGTTCTCACTGCCTTAGTCAGTCAACAAACACTTGTGGATGCTGGCTCTGGGTGATGAGGCGAGGCTGAGTCACTTCTGCTTCCCCAGAACTCTGCTCGGGACTGAGGCATTGGGAGTATTTGCTGAGTGAATGAGCAGAGGAGAGAGATTAAGAGAGAGAGGGAGAATGGAACAGAGGTGGAGAGAAGGAAAGAAAGAGAGATTGAAAGATTATCATCTATCTATGCATCCTTCATATCTATCATCTATCCATCCATCCATCATATCTATCTATCCACCCATCATCTATCTATCCATCCATCTATTCATCTATCCATCTATCCCTTCATCATATCTACCCATCATCTATCTATCCATCCATCATATCATCTAACATCTATCCATCCATCCATTCATTCATCATATCTATCCATCATATCTATATATCCATCCATCTATCCAGTCATCTATCCATTCATTCACCCATCCATCCATCATATCTATCCATCCATCATCTATCCATCCATCTATTCAACCATTCATCCATCCATTCATTATATCTAGCCATCATCTATCTACCCATCCACCCATCATATCTATCTATCATCTATCTATCCATCCATACATTCATCCACATTCATCCAGCATATCTATCCATCATATCTATATATCCATCCATCCATCGAGTCATCTATCCATCCATCCATCCATCATATCTATCCATCTATCATCTATCTATTGATCTATCTATCATCTCTCCATCTGTCATATCCATCTATCTGTCTATCTGTCTCTATATCTATAGAGACACGAAGAGAAATGGTGGGGGGAGAAAGACTTGAAAGTCCCACACACTGACCTCATCCCCACCACCAAGAATGATCCAGCCCCAATGTTGATGGTGACGGGGTTGAGAAATGCTGAGCTTGTCACACACCTGCTCAGCATGAGTCCAGGCAGCTACCTCATGCTGGTGCCTCTGAGAGCCATTCATCACTGACCTGTTGCCTTGAAACTCTGTAGGGTGTGGCTGAGTCTGTGTGATAGCTCAGCTTTGCTGATGGTGTAGGGTGCTGAGTCAGGCATATACTGGGACTCACCTTCTCCTCTGAAGGCTCTCCCTGCCCCCATTTCACACCACATCATTCTGCAGGATGCCTGGGCCTCCCTGACATACAGGAAACTCCTGAGAGAAAAACAACTCCTATATCTTTCCCCCATCACTGGAGTCACTCTAGGGAGAGCATTTTGGGCAATACCCCAAACCCTCCAAAACCGTTATCTTTTTCAACCCTAGGGGGACAATCTGAAATATGGCCCAGCATGTATATACAGATGCCCAGAGCTTGTTTACATAAGCAACTCCTGGCCCATCTAAATGGAATATTGTGCAGCCATTTAAAATGATGATAAAACCATATCATGGAGGAAAATAGATGGAAAAATAGTTATAATCTTTCCTGGAAAAAAAACCAAAAGATACAGTGATAGTCACAGCCATGTGAAAATAACTCAACCACTGACCAGCAATCCCTTTCTCCAAAAAACCTTTGATGGGAACTGGATATAGAATGAAGGGCAAAAGTTTTTTTTTTTTTTTTCTGGTTTAATACTTTGTGTTTTCTCAAGTGGACACCAGGAAGGAAAAGTGTTCTGCGTCTTCTCACAGGGATGGAGACGGGGCCCAGCAGTGAAGTTTTATTCATACTTTTCTCTGGGTAGCATCATCTATCATGGAAGCTTACTCCCTGAGATGGAGCCCCCTCCTCGCTGATAAAAGTGACGAATGAGGATGATCATTTAGGAGCCTGAGCAAGCATTTCAATTGCGACACTAATGACACTGGGACCGAATGACTCTCTGTTGCTTTGTGTCTGCTACAAAGCTTCTGCAGCATCCCTGGCTCCCACCCACTCAATGCAAGCAGCATCCCCCAGTTGTGGCAACCCCAAATATCTCGAGACCGGGTTGCCACTGGCTGAGAACCACTCATCCGGAAGATGTTAGGCGTAAGTCAAGCTTTGGGTTTCAGAAAGGGGCAGAGAAAACAATAAGCGAGGGTTTCTGCATTAATCAGTGCGAGCTGGCTCTTTGCTGGCCCGTGTCTCTTGCCGAAAGGTACAGCTGTGTAGGAGCCTGACACTTTCTATTGTATCAGCCGGAGGTACTCAGGAAACAGAAACTTCAGCAGCATCAGTCCCTTCACAAGTAGCCTCTCATTGGAGCCCGAGGCCTCTGGGAGGTGTTTTCAAGGCAGCGAGAAAAATGGTTTTACCCCAAGTTCAAAAACTCAATGAGAAAGATCAGAGGACCCTACCAAAAATTACTTAAAATCTCTTTCAAGTCATTCTTCTACTCCTATTGCCTCTGAAACCAGCTCCGAGCAAAGAGGGGGTGTTCCCAGAGATGGAGGGGGCCAGTGCTCTGCTCAGGAATCGTTTCTTTGCAAAAGCTGCAGAGAGAGGATACAGAGGCTCACACACGCACACTCGCATGCCCTGCATCGCTAGCGGAAGTGGGTCCAGGCTATTGACTCAAGAAAGATGAATCAGATTGTCATCTTCCATTTCTGCTTTTTGTGGATTGCCAAACACTCTCAGCTGTTTCCAGGGCTGCTGGGGAGGCGGGGAAGGGGGGTGGTGGTAGGAAGGATGAAGAGAGGGAGGGAGGGAGGAAATCCCAGCCTCTGTCGCAACAGGGCAAGAGTGTTTTTAAAACAGGCACTGCTTACAAGCTATTTTCACTTTCTGCAAACAACTTGTGCAATTGTTAGTGGCCATAGTTACCCACCCAGAGCTCTGAGAAGGGGGAAGAGGAGGGGGAACCTGGCAGGGAGCAGTACCTCCTTGCCTGATCCGAGGCATCCAGGGTGCTATGTGGGGATCCTGTCTTGCTCACGAGGTAGACTTCTGGAGTGGATACCTCCAACCATCAAGGTTGGGGCTCTGATGTGACTCTGTCACACAAGGGCTGCAGGGGAGGGTCTTCTAACCCTCCAACACCAGCAGCAGGTGGCTTGCTACAGAAATCCCTCTAGTGGGATCTGGGGACCCTTGGGAGGCAGACAGACCAGGCTGACACCTTGACATCACTGTTCCATAGCCACCTCTCTGGGCCTCTTGTTTGCTCCTCTGGAAAAGAACACTCACCATTCATGACCCTCAAACATGGATTTCATTTTTTTCTCCCTAACAGGATGGGGAACTCATCTTAAAAAAAAAAAAAAAAAAATCTGCTAAAAGGCAAGACTAGTGAAAGGCAATGCAGGTCAGAAACTCAGCATTTTACCCCTTCCAAAAAAAAAGAAAAAAGTCTGTGCTTTACAAAAGTTTGGCTAAAACCTCAGAAGCTTCCAAAAAGAGGTAAGACTTTTTTCAGCCTAGAGAAGGCCACGTCAGTGGGACCAGCAAGCAGTTTCTCCAGCTCTAGGGAAAAGGAGGCAATTTATGGCTCAGGGAACAACCTTAAAATAACTCCCTCAGTCCTAAAATGCAGTGTTTAAATTTATAGAAAAACCCACAGGTTCCTGGCAGCTGGGGGCTGCAACTGGCAACCCCGGGAGCTAGCTGGAGCAGGACCCCCCTTACCCAGACTCTGCCAGGCTGCCCTCCACCTAAGCTGCCTGTCCCCACATCCCCTTACCCCACCCAAGTGTCCCAAGCCCCCAGTTATCCAAGCGGCTGGACCAGGGCTGTGATTTTTTTTTCAAACGATGCAAAACTTTTTTTTAATTAAAAAAACAGCAAAATCTTATAAAAATGAACCAGGTAATCAAAATGCCCACTTGTCTCCTTATTTACAGTAATACAATATGTCACAGTTTCTATGTACAATATTATAAAAAAGGTTGCACAGTACAAATTAAGGCGTTATTTTTCACAAGGCATCAAGCCTCGATCCTCTAGTGTAGACCCGGTGGGGCGGGGGGAAGACGACGCTTAATTATTGCACCATTTTGAAAACAAAACTCGTCAAGGAGGATCGTGGTCTTCTCCCACCGGGCCTTCAGTCTCTGCCGGGGGTCGGGCATCGTGGGTGGGGGGGCGCGGGGAGGGGCGCCCCCTCGGTGGCCACGCTATGCCCGGCCCCGGTCCTCTGGGCCCAATAAATACCAGTCACAGTTTGGAAGGGGGCCGTGCCCGGCGCGTGGGACCCGCCACGGCCGCGCGCGGGTTGGGGCGGGGGGCGTCCGGGCTACATGTGCCGCTTCATGTGCAGCGCCAGGTGGTCGGAGCGCGAGAAGGCGCGGTCACACAGGTGGCACTGGAAGGGCCGGTGGCCGGTGTGCTTGCGGTAGTGGCGCGTGAGCTCGTCGGACCGCGCGAACTTCCAGCCGCAGCCTTCCCAGTTGCAGTGGTAGGGCTTCTCGCCTGCAGGGAGAGGGCGAGAGCGGGTCTTCGTTTCCCTCCTGCCGGAGACTCCCGGTACTCACCCCGCTGCTTAGTGGCTACTCGGGTGCGCACATCCTACCCCTAAGCCGCTCTCTGAAGTGCTCCCCGCTACTTTTTGAACCTGTAGGCATCCTAGGCACATTATCCCCCACTCCCCGGTCTCGCGATCCTCACTCCCCGGGGGTCCGAGGCGCACCCTGTCCGCTCCTCAGGGTCTAGAGCCACGCCCCCAGGGGGCTCCTAAGCCTGCACTCTCTCCGCAACAGTCTGAGACACCGCGTCCCCGTAGGTTTCCTGAGTGCGCACCCCTGCCCAAAGTCCCGAGCCACGCTCCCAGGAGGCTCCTAGGGCCGCGCCCACGCCCCAGGTTCCCGAGCCACGTCCCCAGGGGGCTTTCTAAAACCTTGCCCCCTGCCCAACCCTTGGGCTGCGCCCTCTGGGGGTTCCTAAGCACGCCCTTCCTCTCGCGCGCCCTCGCAGCGCTCCCCAGCCCGTGCTCGCCGCCCACCTGTATGCGTGCGCAGGTGCGCCTTGAGGTGCGAGCTCTTGGTGTAGGTCTTGCCGCAGCCAGCGTAGCTGCAGGTGTGCGTGGCCGTGCGTTTCCGCGGCCAGGACCGGCGGCCGCGCTTGGGCTTGGCCTCCAGCAGCTCCAGCGGAGACGCAGGCGGCGTGAGGAGACCTCGGGCGGCGGATGGCGCCAAGCCCAGAGCCGCGGCGGCGGCGGCCGCGTCGTCAAAGAGACCGAAGGCGGCGGGCGCGGACGGCGCGTAATGCAGGCCGGGTCCGGGCGCGCCGAAGCCCGGGCCGCCGAAGGGAGGCGGGAAGGGGGCGCGCGGGCCGGGTGCAGGCAGGCGCGCGGGGCCATCGGGGCTGAGCGGTGGCGTGTCGGCCGGTGGCGGGGGGCGGCCCCCGGGGCCTCGCATGCACGCGGCGGCTGGGCCCGGGGCGCCCTCGCGCTTGAGGCCTCGTGGTCCGCGGGCCAGGCCGGGCGGGCAGCCGTAGCCGCCGCCGCCACCGTCCGCCTCGGGGGGCTCAGCCTTCACCAGGCGGCCCGGCGGCGCCAGCAGAAAGCGACCGTGCAGCGCGGGTCCCGGTGGCACGTCCAGTTCGGGCCGCAGCAGCTCCGACACCAAACCTCCCGCGGGGGCGCCATAGGGAGGCGGCGCGCCGGGGTCCGGGTAGTAGAACGCAGGCGGCGGGGGCGGCGGGGGCGCCGGGGGCTCCGGGGCGGACTCAGCTCCTAGGCCGTCCAGCCCCATGGACAGGATGAAGTCCAACACGCTGTTGAGGTCGTCGTCGGTGCCGCCTGCCTCGGGCTCGGTGCGCGGCCAGCGCTGCGGGTGACAGAGCGATAGGCGCGGGCGTGAGCGCGCGGTGGGGCGGGGATCACGGCTCGCTACCCGCCTTCCATTACCCTGAGCCCGCCGTGCCTGCCGCCTGCGTTTTCCTACCCCGCAGCCCACGTTCTGCTACCCTGAGCCAGCCGCCCCCGCCGCCCGCGGTCCCTGCCGCCCTCACCTCCTGCAGGCCGCGCTCCCGGCACGGGCTAGCGAAAGTGGAGAAGGACGGGAGGATGGGCTCGCTCAGCGCCATGGTTGGGACCCGGGGCTGATGCGGATTCGGGACACCGGTGAGCGGCTGCCCGAAGCCGGGCTGGTCGGGGCGCGGGCGGGCGGGGACGGCTCTGCGGGCCGCGGCCGGGCCCGCCCAAGCCTTATAGGCGCCGCGCGCGCGGGGGCCGGGCCAAGGCGGCGGCGGCGGAAACGCGTCCCGGATGGGGACGAGCTCCGGGCGCAGCCTAAATTTAGCCGCAGTATATAAGCCGGCGGGCGGCGGCGGCCGTGGCCACTGAGGCCGCCAGGGCCCTGCACGGCCGGCTCGGCCCCTAGAGCGCGCAGCCAGGCCGCGCCCCCCCGGGGCCCGCCCCCGCCCCCGCCCCCGCCCCCGCCCGTCTCCCAGGCGACGGCGTCAACACACGCTCCACAACAGCAGCGTGACGCTCAGGGATCCCCGCTGTCCCCCCGTGGGCTCCCGCCTGCGCGAGTACAAGGAGGACCCGGAGCGGGGGATGGCATCGGGGACCCGAGACTGTGAATGGACCGGGATCCCTGACGGATGGGGAGATGGGCCCCGCAGTCACAGAAGGGTCCCCAGAATCCTTGATGGATGGGGGTAGTGTGTCTGACGAGCTCAGGGTGGTGTTCCCTGGACTCCTGGTGGATGGAGAGACTCAGCGGCTCATTTCCTTGGGACCCACCAAGCCCTGATCCACTGTTAGGCCCACCACTCTGCTTGCATGACAACATCAAGAAGTGTTAAGTTTTTGAGATGCTCTGTCTCAGGGAAGCCCTTCAGGGAGGGGAAACTGAGATTCCGGACGTGCTGGGAGAGGCTTGAGGTCTGACAGGCTTGGTGCCTTTTCTGACTCATGTAAGTGAAGAGACTCAAGACAAGGAATCTGACAACACAGACCCAGAACCAGCGGGGCCAGTGGCTACAAGCCTCCCCTGGGAACATCTTAAACAGGGCCCCCTAGGTGCCCCACACCATGCTCAAGGACCTGCCAGTAGGGGACTGTCACTCCTGCTGTTACTGCCTGCTAGTTCTCTGTGGGCACTGGGAACACATTTGCCAACAGGCAGACTAATCCCTGCCCTCCAGGCTTTCACTGTAATGGGGGGTGGGGAGGAGATGTCACATGAACAACTATATGGGGGAAAGCAGGGGCCAGAGATAGGTAGTGAGTGCGTGTGAGAGGGGGAGAGAGAGAGAATGTGTGGAATTTTGAACCTCACCCAAGAGGAGATGTGTGAGTCAAGCTGTAGGGGAAAGGGGAGCCAAGTGGGCATCAGAGGGAGAGCATCTCATGGGGTAACCTGGAGCCGGTATACAGCCTTGGTCTCTTGATACCAGCACCACGTTCAGGCTTGGAGGTGTCCATAATCAGGTAGAGTCCCACAACCAGGTGGGGAGGGGTGCAGGCAGCTCCTGACCTGAAAACCTTCCCTGGGGTCAGGAGACTTTGTCACAGATAGCATCTGGACCCCCCAAAGCCCAGGGCCACTTCAGAGGGACCACCTTGCCATCACATAGACGCCAAGAGACCCCCTTTGGGGTCCACAGTCCTGGATCCTCCCAGCTGGAAGGAGCCTCAGGGATGGGCCATCTCATCGTGATTCATCAGATTGTGGATTAGGCAAACACTTGTTGGTAAGCCCTGTTTGCCAGCTGTGGGGGCACCCAGAGGTGCTTTCAGTCCCAGGCACAGTTGGTGACTTCAAGTTGAGCTCCCACATGCTTCTTGCCACTGTGATGGTGGAGAGTCAGTCTTAGCCACTGACCACTCCCTGTGTGACCTCGAACAAGTAGCTTTGCCTCTCTGAGCTTGCAGAATCTAATAATGCCTTACTCTCACAGGAATCTTTTGAGAGTCATGCAGATGCTTTTTCTTTGGTGGAAGTGTTGGTGAGACCCTGTGTGTTTACCTGAAGGGCCGATTGCTTTGCTCATTGACATTCTGTTCTCTGGGCCTCAGTTTCCCCAAATGTAATGAGGGGAAGTCGAAGGGAAGTGAATTTGTTTCCCAGGTTGTGCGATTCTCAGGCAATTGCAGACCTCTGCTCAAATGGCCCCTGGGTCGTCCTCCCCTTCAGAGAGGTCCTACAGCTCTCTCCAGCCCATCCCTGTTCCTACCCTACTCTTGTTTCCCTGCAGGTTCTGAAACATACCAAGCACATTACCTCCTCCTGCCCCCCAGGCTTTGGTACTTAGTGTGCCTTCCACCAAGGCTTCAGTCCTCTCACTTTCCACTTGTTGGACTCTGGCTCATCTCCCACCCCCTCCTCCCGTAACTAATGAACTTTATTTTTATAGAGGAGTGTCAGGTTTACAGAAAAAATGAGCAGAAAGTACAAAGAGTTCCCATATATCGTCCCAATACACAGTTTCCCCTGTTATTAACACCTTGCATTAGATACATTTGTTACATATTGATGCATCATTATTGAGCCAAGGTCAATACAGTATTATTAATTCCAGCCCACAGTTTACCTTAGGGTTCACTCTTTGTGTTGGACATTCTATGGATTGCAACAAATGCATAGTGACATATCTACTGTTATAGTATAATATAGAACAGTTTTACTGCCCTAAAAATCCCTCTCTCCCTCCCCTCTAAGTCCTGGGTTAAGTTCCATAGTTTTGCCTTTCTTGGAATGTCATACAGTTGGAATCACACTGTATGTATCTTTTTCACATTGGCTTCTTTCACTCAGCAGCATGCATTTAAGATTCTTCCATGTCTTTTGGTGGCTTGATAGCTCATTTCTTTATATCAAGGAATAATAGTCCATTGTAATAATGGACTCGAGTCCAATTATATCCATGGATACACCACAGTTTATCCATTCACAGTAAACAATCTACGGGAGACCCCAGTTCAATCCTTGGGTCAGGAAGATCCCCTGGAGGAGGGCATGGCAATCCACACCAATATTCTTGCCTAGAGAATCCCCATGCACAGAGGAGCCTGACGGGCTATAGACTACGGGGTCACAGAGAGTTGGACATGAGTGAACAACTTTCACATCCATTCACCTATTTTTTTTTGTAATGATGATAGTAGTAAATTATTTCTTAAATATTTATTTTTATGTATTTATTTGGCTGCACCAGGTCTTAGTTGCAACATGTGGGATCTTTAGTTGTGGCTTGCAAGATCTAGTTCCCTGATCAGGGATCAAACCCAGACCCCCTGCATTGGGAGTGTAGAGTCTTAGCCACTGGACCACCAGGGAAGTCCGTCTATTCACCTTTTGAAGGACATCTTGGTTGCTTCCAGTTTGGGGAAATATAGTTTCAATTGAATAGGCACTGATTATGGCTGCTGTAAAGTTTCATGTGCAGGTTTTGCCTGGATAAGTTTTCAGATTAATTGGATAAATATCTAGGAACACAATTGTTGGATTGTAAGATAAGACTATATTTAGCTTGGTGTAAGAGACCACCAAATCGCCTTCCAAAGTAGCTGTACTATTTGCATTTCCATCAGCAAGGAATGAATGAGAATTTTGGTTGCTCCACATTCTTGTCAGCATTTTGTTGTTATGTCGCTCAATCGTGTCCGACTCTTTGCATGGACTGTAGCACACCAGGCTTCCCTGTTCTTCACTATCTCCCAGAGTTTGCTCAAACTCATGTCCATTGAGTCAGTGATGCCATCCAGCCGTCTCGTCCTCTGTCATCCCCTTCTCCTCCTACCTTCATTCTTTCTCAGCATCAGGGTCTTTTCCAATGAGTTGGCTCTTCACATCAGGTGGCCAAAGTATTGGAGCTTCAGCTTCAGCATCAGTCCTTTCAATGAATCAAGGTTGATTTCCTTTAGGATTGACTGATTTGATCTCCTTGCTGTCAAGGGGCTCTCAAGAGTCTTCTCCAGCACCATAGTTCAAAAGCATCAGTTCTTCTGTGCTCAGCCTTTCTATTGTCCAGGACACATCCATACATGACTACTGGAAAAACCATAGCTTTGACTGTATGGACTTTTGCAGGCAAATTAATGTCTCTGCCTTTTAATATGCTGTCTAGATTTGTCATAGCTTTTCTTCCTAGACAAGGAGTAAATATCTTTTAATTTCATGGCTTCAGTCACCATCTGAAGTGACTTTGAAGCCCAGGAAAATAAAGTCTGTCACCATTTCCATTGTTTTCCCATCTATTTTCCATGAAGTGATGGGAATGGAAGCCATGATCTTCGGTTTTTGAATGTTTCATTTTTGAATGCCAGCTTTTTCCCTCTCCTCTTTCACCTTCATCAAAGAGGCTCTTTAATTCCTCTTCGCTTTCTACCATTAGGGTGGTGTCATCTGCATATATGAGGTTATTGATATTTCTCCTGGCAATATTGATTCCAGCTTGTGCTTCATCCAGCCCAGCATTTCACGTGAGGTACTCTGCATATGGGAAACAGTGGAAACAGTGGCAGACTTTATTTTGGGGGGCTCCAAAATCACTGCAGATGGTAACTGCAGCCATGAAATTAAAAGACACTTACTCCTTGGAAGGAAAGTTATGAAAAACCTAGACAGCATATTAAAAAGCAGAGACATTACTTTGCCATCAAAGGTCCGTCTAGTCAAAGCTATGGTTTTTCCAGTGGTCATGTATGGATGTGAGAGTTGGACTATAAAGAAAGCTGAGCGCCGAAGAATTGATGCTTTTGAACAGTGGTGTTGGAGAAGACTCTTGAGAGTCCCTTGGACTGCAAGGAGATCCAACCAGTCCACCCTAAAGGAGATCAGTCCTGGGTATTCATTGGAAGGACTGATGTTGAAGCTGAAACTCCAATACTTTGGCCACCTGATGCGAAGAACTGACTCATTTGAAAAGACCTTGATGCTGGGGAAGACGGAAGGCGGGAGGAGAAGGGGATGACAGAGGATGAGATGGTTGGATGGCATTACCAATTCAAGGGACACGAGTTTGAGTAAACTCCGGGAGTTGGACAGGGAGGCCTGGTGTGCTGCAGTCTTGGGGTCGCAAAGAGTCAGACACGACTGAGCAACTGAACTGAACTGAACTTTGCATATTGGTTAAATAAGCAGGGTGACAACATATAGCCTTGACGTAATCCTTTCCCAATTTAGAATTCGTCTGTTGTTCCATACCTGGTTCTAACTGTTGCTTCTTGGCCTGCATACAGATTTCTCAGGAGGCAGGTCAGGTGGTCTGGTATTCCCATCTCTTTCAGAGTTTTCTACAGTTTGTTATGATCCACACAGTCAAAGGCTTTAGTGTAGTCAATGAAGCAGAAGTAGATGTTGTTTTGGAATTCGCTTGCTTTTTCTATGATCCAACAGAAGTTGGCAATTTGGTTCCCCCGCATTTTCTAAAATCCAGCTTGAATATCTGGAAGTTCTTGATTCATGTACTGTTGAAACCTAGCTTGGAGGATTTTGAGCATGACCTTGCTAGCATGTGAAATGAGTGTAATTGTGTGGTAGTCTGAACATTCTTTGGCATTGCCCTTCTTTGGGATTGAAGTGAAAACTGACCTTTTCCAGTCCTGTGGCCACTGCTGAGTTTTCCAAATTTGCTGGCATATTGAGTACAGCACTTTCACAGCAGCATCTTTTAGGATTTGAAATAGCTCAACTGGAATTCCTTTACCTCCACTACCTTTGTTCGTAGTGATGCTGCCTAAGGCCCTCTTGACTTCACATTCCAGGATGTCTGGCTCTAGATGAGTGATCACACCATCGTGGTTATCTGGGTCATTAAGATCTTTTGTGTATAGTTCTTCTGAATTTTCTTGCCACCTTTTCTTAATATCTTCTGCTTCTCTTAGGTCCATACTGTTTCTGTCCTTTATTGTGCCCGTCTTTGTGTGAAATATTCCCTTGGTATCTCTAAATCTCTAATATCGTCAGCATTTACTGGTGTCAATTTTTTATATTTCAGCCATTTTAATAGGTGTTTGGTGGTACCTTGTTTTTTTTTTTCAAATCTAAATATTTTATTATACAGTTACACCCAAAATTATGTTTTTGCTATATACTTTTACCAGGGGATACGGGGGAGAAGGATACATTGGGAGATTGACACTGGCATATACACACTACTATACATAAAACAGATGAGAGTAGGAAATGGCAACCCACTCCAGTATTCTTGCCTGGAGAATCCCATGGACAGAGGAGACTGGTGGGCTACAGTCCATGGGTTTGCAAAGTTAGACAAAACTGAAGCAACTTAGCATACATAAAACATATAAGTAGAAAACTGCTGTATAGCACAGGGAACTCTACTCAATACTCTGTAATGGTCTATATGACAAAAGAATGAGTGGATATATGTATAACTCATTCACTTTACTATATACCTGAAGCTAACACAACATTATAAATCAACTACACTCCAATAAAAATATAAAAAAGTATTAAAGGAAAGCCAGCACCATATAAACAGCATACGCTTAAATAAAAGATGAATGTTTAACATACAGAGCCATGTTTTTTATTCACTGATAAGCTACAGGTCCATTTCAAGATGTTTCTTTCTTTTGTATGCTTAATTTGTTTTATTAGCAAGCAAAGCCCTATAAAGGATGGCATCATCTATTCCTTAGACTCGGATTCATCTTCATCTTGACTAATCTGGAAATAACGAAGCTCATAAGTCTCCTTGTCAGATGCAACCACACGAAGCCAATCACAGTGATTGTTCTTTTTAAGGCATTTCTTGGTAAGGTACTTCAAATACCTTTTAGAGAACTGTTTCTCAGAAACGACTATGATTTTATTCTTGAAGCGTTCAATGTGAACGACATTCCCAAGATTTCCAGTTTTTCCATTCACTTTAACCTTCTCCTGCAGAAACTGTTCCTATTTTAAAACAGAAAAAATGCCACACTAGGGAAGAAAACCTACTATTCACTAGGAAAGGTACCAAAATTTCCAGAATCAAAAATTCCATCTTCTACTGGATGAGTAAGATCCAAATTAAACTTCCAGGTTGACTTCTTAGGCTTCTTGTCTTTCTTCGGCGCCATCTTGAAGGCTCGCCGCATGATGAGAAAAGGTATCTTGTTGTTTTAGTTTTCAATCCCTTGATGACATCTGATGTGGAGCACCTTTCCATGTGCTTATTTGCCATCTGTATGTCTTCTTTGGCCCAGTTTTTAACTGTTTTTTTAATTTTCTGATTGGACTTTAAGAACTCTTTGTGTATTTTGAATATTAGCCCTTTCCAGGTAGGTGTTTTGTGAAGATTTTCTCCCAGTCTGTGGCTTGTCTTTTGATTCTCTTGACAGTGCATTTTGTAGAACAGAAGTTTTTCATTTTAATGAAGCCTAGCTTATCAGTTTTCCATATCACAAATTGTGCTTTTGGTCTTGTCTCTGAAAAGTCAGTGCCAAACCCAAGGTCATCTTGATTTTTCCTTATGTTATCATCTAGAAGATTTACACTTTTGCATTTTATGTTGAAGTGAATGATCCATTTTGAGTTAACTTTGTTGTTGTTGCTTGGCTGATTGTTTTGTTTTGTTTTGCATGTTTTGCATGTGGTTCCAGCATCCTTTGTTGAAAAGGCTGTCCTCAGCTCATCTGACTGTGTGTTTCAGTGTAAATGTGAGCTTTCCTGGCTCCCTGACCCCACAGATACTAACCCATCCCCAGGCCATATAGTGCCTTTCTCCACCCCGTATATTTTTGTTGTACAGCACTTTTCACCATTGATCATTATTTTAATCCACCCATTTGCTTTTTTTTTGTCTCTCCCACAAATAGTGGATGACTCACAGGGAAGATGGGAGCCAGGTCTATATTGGATCCATTGTGTGTGTTCTTCAAGCCCAGCTCAGCACACAGTGGGTGCTCAATAAATGTTCACCAGAGGGATGAGCAAGCAAATGATTGGCTACATCTCTTGCAGCCATAGGAACTTCTGTGGGTAGTTCTCTACTCCTGCAGGATTGTCTATACTCTCTCCCCTTCACCCAGCCTCCTGTGCACCTTCCTTGTCACCATGGGTGATAATAAGTTAAATATATCCCCAAAAGTTATGTCCAAGTCCTCACTCCTGGTTCCTGTGAATGTGACTTTAATTGGAAAGAGGATCTCTGCAGATATAATTAGGGGTCTCGAAATGAGACCATCCTGGGTGAGGATGGGTCCTAAATCCAATGATAAGTGTCCTTATAAGAGAAAGGACATGCAGACACACACACAGAGAAGGCTATATGAAGGTGGAGACAGAGACTGGAGATTCGTAGCTATAAGCCAAGAGGAACTGAAGATTGCCAGGGGTCACCAGAGGTCAGGGGGGAGGCCTGAGACAGATATTTTCCTCAGAGCCATCTGAAGGAACCAACCCTATCGACAGCTTCATTTTGGAATTCTGGCCCGCAGGACTAAAGAGAGGCTACATTTCTGTTCTCTTAAGCCACCCAGTTTGTGTCATTGTGTTGTGGCAGCCCCAGGAAGCTCAGACATCATGGTAACCAGCTGTTCTGCCTTCCTAGTTTCCTCTTCAGAAAGGGAGCCCCTCAGAGTCAGGGGCCTCCCTTGATTCATCTCTGTGTCCCTCAGGCCCAGCTGTGGACCTGGTGTGGAAGCAACACGACGTGAGGATCCTGGCCACCCACCGAGGACCTCCCGGGACAGCGTGAGACACTTCAGCAGAGCATCCAGGGAAGGGAACCCACACAGCGTTCCACCAGCGGGTGGAAGGAACGTGAGCTTTAGTTACCACTCTCGTTGTGTTACCTTGGGCGCATCATGTAACCTCTCTAAGCCCCAGTTTCATGGTGAGATAGGAGTACTTACTGCCTGATTATGGGCATGGATGAGTGAGCCAGATAGGAGATCCTGGACAGAGGGAGAGACTTGGCACCGAGGAGTCCGGGGTATGGCCCCTCTCTGGCTGTGGGTCTGTCTCCCTGCTATCCAGGCTGTGCCCCATCCTGTGTGGGGATGTGTGTTTGTGATGTCTCAGATGATGATACTTTTGGAAAACGAGCTCTGGACTTGAAGTCAGGCTCCAAGTTCACCTCTTACAAGTGGGGTGACTTACTCCTTTTTAAAAAAATTTTATTTATTTATTTATTTTTGGCTGTGCTGGGTCTGTGTTGGCTGTACGTGAGCTTTCTCTACTTGTGGCAAGCAGGGGCTACTTTCTCGTTGTGGTACACAGACTTCTCTCATTGCCAGGCATGGGCTCTAGGCCATGTGGGCCTCAGTCATCACGGCTCGTGGGCTCTGGAGCACATGGGCTCAGAACTTATGGTGCATGGGCTTAGTCAGGGGATCTTCCCAGCCAGGGGTTGAACTGGTGTCTCTTGCATCACCTGCATTGGCAGGCAGGTTCTTTACTACTAGTACCATCTGGGAATCTTCCTGGAGCATGGATCAACCCCTTGTCTCCTGCACTGGCAGCGGATTCTTAACCACTGGACCACCAGGGAAGAAGTCTTGGGGTGTTCTGGCAAAGCTTCCGAGCAGCCTGTCCCATTGCTAAGTAGGGGAGAATAAGGCATGTGTCCAAGGATTACACGGTCAGTAATCAAACTGCTGATGCTGAAGTGCACAGTGGCTGCTAAGTAAATAAGTATTCTTCTGCCTGCCATGGGTAAGTTCCTAAAGGCTAGGGACTGGCCCTGTCAGCCTCACCAGCCCTTTCTTGCAGTCAGCAACTCTATGTCTCTTGATAGTGATGTGCTTGTTCTCATCTCTTGCCCCAGTCCTCCCACCCTCTCCTAGCAGCCCCACATGAATAGTCTAAGCCAAGGGGGCATATCATTTCTCTCAAACCCATCAATAATGTTTGGAGCGCTGTGGTTGCACGGATTCTGAGATTATATCCAGGTTCAGTGCTGGAAAAGAGTGCCGTGATTGATTAGTGATGTCAGTCCATGATTGATTGGTGATGTCACCAGTGAAGCCTTGTAGGAGTAGTAGGCATGCCAGGCTCCTCTACCCATGAAATTCTCCAGGCAGGAATACTGGAGTGGGTTGCCACTCCCGTCTTCAGGGGAGTAGGCATGCAGCTTCACGTTTACCATCTCTTGCCAGGCTGTCTTTAAGAACTCAGAAAACTTGCAAATCAGAAATTTTGAGTCTGAGCAACAAATAAATGTTGAGCTTCCTCTTCACATTCTACTGGTCATGGAGAGGAAAATAAAAATGTACACAGCTCCGTTTCTGCCCACAGAGAGCTTACAGTCTCCTTTAACTGGGTCCTGGCCATTTCTAGTATCCTGTACTTCTTTCCCCTTTTCTTCTCAAGTCTGGATCGCCTCTCCCTTTAACAGCTGTTCTGTCCCAAATAGCTATTGTGTGCACTTGGCTCAACTCCCAAGAGCAAACACTCAGGAATTCTACAGAAAACACGTCACTTAAAATACAGCTGAGCTTCCAAGACAAATTGTGAACGCTCTAGAGGAATTACAGTCGCATGACAGCAGCAACTGGACGATGACTCCCAGCTGGGGCGGTCAGGGTATTTCTGCTTGAGTTTGCACAAGTTTTTGCAGCACATTGCCAAACTCGGCTTCCAGACGTTCCGAGGCCCAATGTTTCTCGAGGATGAGAAATGATGCAGGCAGAGATGACCCTGTAAGTGGGCTTTCCTGCAGGTCACCACCTTGCTACTGCCATGCTTGTGGCAGAGACCCACTGAGAAAGGGCACTTGCCAATTTGCCTTCCAGTCTCTGGGGTTTTCTTATCGCTTATGAACAATTAAGTAGTGAGCATGTAGGGAGGGTGCAGAATGTGTTTGGTTGATGACTGATGGATTTCTATGAGGACCCTTCATCATCTCCTCACCATTCAGGCTGTGACTATCTCAGTCTCATCGATGCAGGGACAGGAGAGAGGAACAGTTATTAAGCACCTACTGTATGCCAGGTCCTACACTAAAGAGCTGCATGTATTTTCTCATGTTTAATCGTCATAGCAGATCTGTTCAGCATGGTGAGCAATGAACAGAATGAGGGTGCTTAGCCAGAACCCCAGGTCAGATCCTAGCCCTGGCACTCATAAATCAGTAACTTTGAGTGAATGGCCTTCTCTTTTTTGAACCTTTGTCCCTCTTCCATCACAGGAGCATGAGAATACCTTGTCACATGTTAATGAAGATAAGAGACACCCCATGTAAAAAAACTTTTCCTAGAAGAGGCCCTCTGTTCCTGGAAGCTATTTTCATTTGACTAAAGCAAGGGCTGGTACATCCTCGCTTGTAGTTTTTTACAAATATGTGTGTGTGTGTGTGTGTGTGTGTGTGAAGATGTCATGAATATTGTTCTTTTTTCAAAAAAATTATTTTGTTGAAGTATAGTTGATTAACAATGCTGTGTTAATTTCTGGTGTACAACAAAGTGTTCTTCATATCTCCCATATATTTCAGTTTTAATTATAGATGCGTACACATGTGTGTATGATTTTTATGGAGGTGAGATTCACATAATATAAAATTAACCATTTTAAAGTGAAAAATTCAGAGGCATTGAGGACATTCACAGTATTGTGCAACTATCCCCTCTCTATAGTTCCAGAATATTTCCGTCCCCTCAAAAGGAAACCCCATTCCCATCAGCCAGCACTCCATATCCCCTTCTCCCCCAGCCCCTGGTAACCGCAAATCTGCTCTTAGTCTCTACGGATTTGCCTGTTCTGGACATTTCAACTAAAGGCAATTACACATTATGTGACCAGAGCAGCTTTTGTTTGCCCAATAGTTGCGTGTGTTATTTCCCCCTTTATGAATGATTAGATAGATTGTGAAAGTCACTCAGTCATGTCTGACTCTTGTGACCTCATGCACTGTAGCCCACCAGGCTCCTCTGTCCATGGAATTCTCCAGGCCAGAATACTCGAGTGGGTTGCTATTTCCTTCTCCAGTGGATCTTCCTGACCCGGGGATCAAATCTGCGTCTCCTGCATTGCAAGCGGCTTCTTTACCATCTGAGCTGCAAGGGAAGCCCTTTATGAATAATTGGAGAAAACCAAAAGAATACTGTGAATATTCTATGAAAATCAGATCTCAATGTCCACAAATATATTTTTTATTTATTTTTAAGTAATTTTCTTTATCTATTTTGGCTGTGCTGGGTCTTTGTTGCCGTGGGAGCTTTTCTCTAGTTGCAGGGAGCGACGGCTACTCCCTAGCTGTGGAGCAAGGGTTCTAGGGCGCACGAGCTTCAGTAGTTGCAGCTCCCCAGCTCTGGAGCACAGGCTCAATAGTCGTAGCGCGTGGCTTAGTTGCTCCATACCATGCGGGATCCTCCCAGACCAGGGGTCAAATCTGTGTCTCTTGCCATTGGCAGGTGGACTCTTTACCGCTGAGCCACCAGGGAAGCCTTCCTAAATATGTTTTATTGGCACACAGACACACCCATTCATGGATGTATTGAGACTATGCACAGAAAGAGACTGGATAAACTCAAGCAGAAAACACTGAATCTCTGGACCAAAGCTTAGAGAAGTTGAATCCCTTCTGGACTCCAGAGACTGAGCTGGGTCCCCAAACCATAACTGCCTCTGAGTGTGTATTTAATAGACATTTCTGGAATTCTTCTTACTGAGCAGGTCCTGAAGAGTGAGTTGTCATCAAGAATGAGTGAGTGGGTCTCTGCCCTTACTTAGCTCCCAAGTGTTAAATCAATAACTAGCCAAATAGATACGGAGATGAATCTGAAGACATCCTTCAGATCAGGGATGTAGGGACATTCCGCATCAGGGATATTGCAACAGCTGGTTGTAGAGGTACATTTCTTTAGTGATGACTGACTTCATAGGTTTTTTGCTTTTGCTTTTTTTGCTTAGATTTTTTGTTACCTTTTGGCCATAGCATCTGGGCTAGGGGCTGCCTTTTTGTTTTATTTTTACTTCATTTTTATTTTTAAAAATGTTTTATTTAGATTAAAATTTTTTATTTTATTAAAATTTTGTTTTATTTAGATTTAAAATGTCTAAATTTTAATTTTTTATTTAAAAAATTTTAGTTTTATTTAGATTTAAAAATTTTTCGAGTTTGAGAGTTTTCCTTGGTGGCCTAGTGGTTAGGCTTCTGGGCTTTCACTGCTATGGCCTAGGCTCAATACCTAGTTGGGAACTGAGATCCTGCAAGCCACACAACCCAGTCAAAAAAATTTTTAAGTTTTGTTTAAGTTTAATTCTTTTCATTTAAAAATTTGAATTTTATTCAGATTTTCTAAAATTTTAATTTTATTTAGATTTATTGTGGGATCTTTTGCATACTCTGAAATTTCCAAGTGGTGCAACCATCACCACAGTCCAGCTTTAGAACTTTTCCCATCATTCCAAGGAAATCTCTCTTGGCCCTTTTCAGTCCATCGCCACTTCTACCCCCAGCCCCAGGCACCCACTGATGTGCTAAGTCTATAGATTTGCCTTTCCTAGATATTTCATGTAAATGCAATCATATAGTGTAGTCCTTTTCATCTGGTTACTTTCACTATACATAATTCGAGGCAGAGTGTATCAGTCACTGGTTCCTTTTCATTCCTTTCCTTTTTCATAGTATCCCATCTTACGTATGAGCCACAACTTCGTCACCCCTTCACCTATTGATGGACACAGTAATACTGTGTTGTCCTTGTGATTTCTTGGAGCCCAGGAACAATCCCACACGCATAGCTTAGAAAAGGTAGTAGGGCTTCCCTGATGGCTCAGTGGTCAAGAATCCACCTCCCAGTGCTGGAGACACAGGTTTAATCCCTGATCCAGGAAGATCCCACACGCCGCAGAGTAACTAAGCCCGTGAGCCACAACTATTGAGCCTGTGCTCTAGAGCCCAGGAGCTGCAGCTACTGAAGGCCATGTGCCCTAGAGCCTGTGCTCTGCAACAAGAGAGGCCACTGCAATGAGAAGCCTGTGCTCCACCACTAGAGAGTGGAAGCCCACCCAGCAATGAAGACCCAGCAGAGTGACAAATATATAAAATTTAAAAAATTTTTAAAAAGAAAATGCAGTCATGTTCTTTCCTACCTTGAGTGCCCTGGCCTCCCCTTCCCTCATTGACTGGGGACTCTAGCACTGTTGTCTGCAAAGTCACCCCTTTGGGCGGCTGGTTAGACCTGTGTGTTTCCCTGCCACACCTAGCCAGGAGGAGGAGGATAGAGTCCTGCCCTCTGAGACACCCATGGGTTCTGCACTCACGTGCCCAGCATAATCAAACAGATTGACCTAACAAGAGGAACAGGAAGGGCCTGGGGGCTGGGGCAACAACAACCAGTTTTGAGCTCTGCATGTTTGGCGCCTGGGAGACCCTTTTCCTCGCACAGTCCCCTGACTTGCCTTCTGACTTCAAGAAAGGTTTGATCCTCGCTCATGTGGATAACAAGCCTGCTCAGAGCCTCCTGTCCTTAGGGATCATGGCCTGTTGTCACACAACTTGCTCTGGTTTCCTGTCATCAGCTGGAGGAGCTGGTTTTGGCATTGACCTCATTTGAATCTACCTCTGCTCCTTCCTTGGTAGATGGCCTCAAGCACATGGCTTCACCCTGCTGACCTGCAATGCTGTAATCATTGCAGGTGGAAAATAATAATGACATGATTAAGTTATTATATGTTATTATATCATTATTATATAATTGTTAATAATGATAGGCACTAGACAGGTTGGCCAGTGCTCTTCAAGGAATACAGAGTTTAAGGACCCCATTTAACATTGTTAAAGTTTATTTATGAATCTCCACATCTTTTATTTGGGCAAGGGGATAAGGAATTTCTGGATTCCTGGAACAGCTTCTCTGGAAAATAAAGAACCATAAATATTTTTCAGATCTGCTTTTTTTTTTTGCTTTCATTTTTTTAAATTGAGGTGAAATTCACAAAAGAAAAAATTAACCACTTAAAGTGTACAGCTCAGTGGCATTAAGTGCATTCAAAATGTACAAACATCCCCTCTAGCTAGTTCCAGAACACTTTCATCACCCCAAAAGGAGACCCTGTACCCATTAATGGGTACACTCACTCCCCATTACTCCCTCCCCCTCTCAGTCCCTGGCAACTATTAACCTGCTTTCTGTCTCTATGAATTTGCCTGTTCTGGATGTTTCATAAATGGAATCATTCAGTAAGTGGCCTTTTGTGTCTAGCTTCTTATACTCAGTATAATGTTTTCAAAGTTCATCCATGTTTTAACATGTGTCACTATTAGTTGCTCAGTCATGTCCAATTCTTTGTGACCCCATGGACTGTATCCCACCAGGCTCCTCAGTCTCTGGAACTCTCCAGGCAAGAATACTGGAGTGGGTAGCCATTGCCTTCTCCAGGGTATCTTCCCCACCCAGGGATCAAACCCAGGTCTCCCACATTGTAGGCACATTCATGTCTCAGTGCTTCTTCCCTTTTTATGGCTGAATAATATTCCAAGATCTAGAGGACCACATTTTATTTATCTGTTGATGGACATTTGGGCTGTTTCGACCTTTTGGTGATTGTGACCAGCACTGCTGTGAATATTTGTGTACCGGTATTTGTTTGAGACCCTGTTTTCAGCTCTCTGGGGTCTACACCTAGGAATGGAATGGCTGGATCTTATAATAACTTTATGTTTAACTTTTGGGGGAGCTGCCTGATCAAATCCATTTTGAAAAGGCTCACCTGGGATGGAGACAGTACTGGGTCTTCTAGCCTTGACCGCACCCCCCACCACTGCCCCAGGATATTTCTTCTTCTGATGACATTTATTTGAGCCTATACAAGCACAATCTCATGTCTTCCCTCCAGACACCCCATGATGGCTCTCTATACCAAACGCTTTCTCCCCCTGTTCCAGGAACACTGGGCTTTTCCCACTTCCCACTGGGAGCCAAGCCATGGGATGGATGAGTGACATTGCAGCTTTGACAGGGTGGAACACACCTGGCTGGTGATCAGCCCCCTTTACAGATGAGGAATCCGAGGCTCACTGCCATCACACCAGCCCCCTCTCACCCCCTGTTCTTCAACATCTATGCTCATCAACCCTGGGCAAATGCTGGCATGTGGTCCCTGAACTACAAATGCTTTTCTGATCGAATCTGGGGGAAGGAGGTTAAACAAAAACTTAAAGAGTGATAGGCCCCGATGGAAAAATATCTACAGTATCGCGGGGTCAGTGGTGTCCCCACTAAAAGACACACCTGCATCCGAACCTCCCATATCCGTGAATGCGACCTTCTTCCCAGGATGCATAGTGGCAAAGAATCTGCCTGCTAATGCAGGAGGTGCAAGAAACTCGGGTTCAATCCCTTGGTAGGGAAGATCCCCTGGAATAGGAAATGGCAACCCACTCCAGTATTCTTGCCTGGGAAATCCCATGGACAGAGGAGCCTGACGGGCTGCAGTCCATGGGGTTGCAAAGAGTTGGACATAACTGAATGAGCATGTGCACACGTGATTAAATGAAAGATCTTGAGATCATTCTGGATTTAGAGTGGACTCTAAGTCCAGGGACAGGTGTCCTTGTAGAGAAAAATAAGAGGAAACAGAGAGAGAAAGGAAGGCCATGTGAAGACAGAGGAAGAGAAAGGGTGATGCGCCCACAAGCCAAGGAATGATGAGGGAGGGTTGCTGGCAGCCACCAGAAGCTGGAAGAGAGGTGGGACAGATTCTGCCTCCGAACCTCTGGAAGGAGCCAACCATGCCCACACCTTCATCTCAGACCTCTGGCCTCCAGGACTGTGAGGCAACAAATGTGTCTGTGTAACGCTACCCAGTTTGTAACCATGTGTTAAAGTAGCCACAGGAAGGCGGGGACAGGAGGGCTGGTCAGGGGTCTCTGCACACTGAACCTGGCCTGATTGTGACTCAGATCGCCCGCTGAGGCTGAGGTTCCCTGGGCCCAGCAGAGAGTAAGGCATGCCCACAAACAGCCAGGGTGGAGCAAGATAAATGCCGTGAAAGAGGTACAATTATTATTGTCCTCATTATCATTATTATTGAGTCCTTACTGGTCTCCGTGAAATGGGGGGCTCATTATTCCCCCTACTCCAGCGCATCCCTCCCTTCCCCGCCCCAGTTAATGGAGCCCCCTTCTTTCGCTGAGGCTAGAGTTGCCAGATCAAACACAAGACACCCAGTGAAATATGAATTTCAGAGAGATGAGGAAAGATGTTTTCATATAAGAATCTCCCCATGTAACTGCCTTCCCCTCCCCATGCTTAGCCTAGAGTTGTTGTTTTTACAAGTAACCTTTTTTTTTGGCTGTGCCACGTGCATGTGGGATCTTAGCTCCCTAACCAGGGATTGAACCTGTGCCCCCTGCAGTGGATTGAACCTGTGTCCCTGCAGTGGAAGTGTGGAGTCTTAACCACTGGAACGCAGAGCAACAAAGCCCATGCACCTCAACTCCTGAGCCCGTGCTCCAGACCCTGGGAGCCAAAACTACTGAGCCCACAGGCCTAGAGCCTGAGCTCTGAAACAAGAGGAGCCAGTACAAAGAGAAGCCCACGTGCCGTAACAAGGAGTAGCCCCCACTCGGTGCAACTGGGGAAACCCCACGCAGCAATGAAGACCCAGCACAGCCAAAAATAAATAAGTAAATACATAAAATTAACCACTGGACCACCAGGGAAATCCCTACAAATAACCTTTCGCTTTTGGAGTGACAGATCTAATTGCAGAAAAGCTGCGAAGATCGTACGCACAGTTCCCAAGTCTCCTTGACCCAGTTTTCCTGAAAGTTAACATCTCACAAGACCATGGTGTGTTTGTCAAGACTGAGAAATTAACACTGGGCAAAACTATTGATGCTACACTCCAGACTTTATCCGACGCCCCCTCATCATCCATGAGTGTCCTTTTTTGGTTTTGGGTCCCGTCCAGAATTTAGTCATCACATCACCCCAATCTCTTCTGGTCTGTGACAATTTCTTGGGTTTGGTTTTTCCATCACCTTCACAGTCCTGCAGAGTGCTGGCTGGCTATCCCCCAGGACCACAGAATGTTCCTCCATCTGGGTTTGTCTGCTGTTTTCTTGTGACTAGGTGAGGGGATCTGGGGAGAGGACCACCGAGGTGAGGGGTCCTCCATGTCACACCGTCCCAGGGGTCTCTGATGTCGTCGTGACTTCTTACTGTGATGTGAACACTGCGTTTCATGCTTGGGGGCACCAGGAGCGTTCCCCCTAAACATCTTCAGGAACCAGATGGAGCTTTCGTTCCTTGAAAGCAGAAGACAGCGACAGGACGCATCAGGCACTGGGCCAGTCCCTGGGATGAACCTAGGGCTGCTGGAAGACAGATTTTTAAAAATGAATTAATTATCTTTGGTTGCGCTGGGTCTTCATTGCTGTGCATGGGTTTTCTCTAGTTGCGGCAAGCAGCGGCTACTTTTCATTGAGGAGTGAGGGCTTCTCATTGCAGTGGCTTCTCGTTGCTGAGCATGAGCTCTAGGTGCATAGGCTCAAGAGTTGAAGCACACAGGTTTAGTAGTTGTGGACCCTGGCTTAGTTACCCAGCAGCATGTGGAATCTTTTCAGACCAGGGGCTCGAACGCGTGTCCCCTGCGTTGACAGATGGGTTCTTAACCACTGGATCGCCAGGGAAGTCCCAGAAGACAGATTTTGATGGGAGAAAGTGGATGTAGAAGAACTTCTCCAACTGCAGAGCCTGGAATCCTGAAACGGTCCTCTTATCTTCTTCCTAGTTTCCCGAGGCTGCATACTTTGCAGCTTCTTTAAGCGATGAGAGGCAGCCATTTTTGAGAAGTGTGCCTGAAGCGTGTTCCTCTAATTTAATAGCCTGAAGAACTTGAGCTAGGCCGTTTTAACTCTCAGAGTTGATTTCATCTGCACAGCAGCTCCATGATGTTACCCATATTCTCCCAAGGAGAATGGAGGCTCAGAGAGGCTGAAGTACCTCTTGAAGATCACACAGCAGCTTGAATTTGCTTGCTCCCACCAAATCTGCTTGCTATTGCAAGAAACCTTAGTAGTTAAGTTGCTCTTCCCTAGAATATGTTGTTTTTTTTACTTAATTTATTTGGCTCAGTGGTAAAGAATCCACCTCCAGTGCAGGAGACACAGAAGACTCAGGTTGGATCCCTGGGTCGGGAAGATCCCCTGGAAGAGGAAATGGCAACCCACTTCAGTATTCTTGCCTGGGAAATCCCACGGACAGAGGTGCCTGGCAGGTTATTGTCCTTGGGGTCGCAAAGAGTAGGACACGACTCAGCGACTGTACACGCAGGCCCACACATTTTAGTTAATTATTTTTGGCTGTGCATGGTCTTTGTTGCTTTGTGTGGGCTTTCTCTAGTTGCGGCGAGTAGCGGCTTACTCTTTGTTGTAGTGTATGGGCTTCTCATTGTGGTGGCTTCTCTTGTTGCAGGGCACAGGTTCTAGGGCACTCAGACTCAATAGTTGTGGCACATGGACTTAGTTGCTTCGCAGCATGTGGGATCTTCCTGGACCAGGGATTGAACTGGTGTTCCCTGCACTGGTATCCCTGAACCAGTGGACCACCAGGCAAGACCTAGGGTATGTTCTTAAAAGGTTGGGGGTGGGGGCAGGCCATCATGAGAACTGGGTTATGGGGGCCTGCAAGCAGGATTTTCCAGCCTCGGTGCTGCTGACATTTGGGGCCGGATGGGACTGTCCTGTGCACTGTAGGGTGTTGAGCAGCATCTCTGGTCTCCACCGACCAGATGCCAATAGCATCCTCTAGTCGTGACAACCAAAAACGTCTCCAAGCTTTCCCCAAGGGAGCAGAGAGACCCTCCATGTAAGAACAGGAGACGAGGCTGCTACTCAGCTGTGATTTGCATTTCCAACAAACCCTGGAGCCCAGCTGGGCAGTGGGCCCGCTTCCCAGCTCTGGGAAGGAAATCTCCCTCCACCCGTCGTCACCGTCACCAGCCAGCTTGGAAGACGTTGGACATTTGCAATGTAATAAAAGTCTAAGCTCCCCTGACTCAGGGGAGCCTTGTACTCAGCAATCAGTACTGTTTACACCAAACAATGACTGAGGAACCGCAGAAAGCCTGTCACATGTGTGTATGTGAAGAGCAAGAAAAACCAGAGGAGCCGTCAGCTCTCCTGGCCTGACTCATATGCTGCTGTGCCGGGAGTTCGGCCAAGCCCTGACTCACGGCGATGTCATACCTGTGCCATAGCCCAGGGACGGCACCCTTCTGAGAAAATATTGGCTCAAGCCATGGCAATTAGGCTCGGCCCTGTGCTTGCTTGCAGCACCCTGGGTGTGAAGGGGTGTGGGACCAAGGGGTGTGGGACCCACGATGGCCTTGCACCCTCCTGGGGAGCCCCGGGCTGTTTGCCGGAGACAGGCTGAGTCAGCCGTGGAGGGTGGAGGGTGGAGGGTGGTGCTGGCCAAGACTCCTAGAGATGGAGAAAGGGGGAGGGGAGCAGAACTTCATATATGCACCTTCTGGTTCTGTGTATTCATTTTTGCCTTTGACTTAAAAAATTGAGATGAAATTCCTATCACATAGAATTAACCTGGGCTTCCCTGGTGGCTTAGTGGTAAAGAATCTGCCTGCCAATTCACGAAACTCAGGTTTGATCCCTGGTCTGGCAAGATCCCCTGGAGGAGGAAATGGCAATCTACTCCAGTTTTCTTGCCTGGGAAATCCCATGGACAGAGGAGCCTGGAGGGCTACAGTTCATGAGGTTGCAGAGTCAGACACAACTTAATGACTAAACAACAACAAAAATTAACCTGTTTTAGTCCTGCTATAACAAACTACCATAGACCAGGTGACTTAGAAACAGCAGGAATTTATTTCTCAAAGTTCTGAAGATTGCAAGTTAAAGATCAAGGTGCCAGCTGATTTATTTCACTCCATTTGTTTTCAAGGTTTACCTATATTAGCACATGAATCAGGGTTTCATTCCTTTTTAAGGCAGGATAATATTCCATTGTGTAGATGAACCACATTTTTTTTTTATCTCTTCATCAGTTGATGGATATATATATATTTCTTGGCTATTGTGAGTAGTGCTGTTCCGAACATGTGTGTACGAATATTTGTTTGAACACCTGTTTTCAATTTTGGGGGGTCTACACTTAGGAGCAGAGTTGCTGGGTCATGTGATAATTCTATGTTTAACCTTTCAAGGAACCGGCAAAGTGATTTCCATGGCGGCTACAGCATTTCACATTCCCACTAGCAGTGCACAAAGGTTCCAATTTCTCCACACTAACACTTGTTATTTTCCTGTTGTTTTTTTTTTTTTGGTGGGGGAGCGGGAGGCAACCTAATGAGTTTGATTTGCATCCACTTTAAAGCATCTGCTCTGTGCAGACTCTGTCCCAAGTATTGTGGGGGGAGGGGGAGGGGGCGTGGTCCCTGGGGCCTGGAAGAATTTGCGGGGACTCTTGGAACAGTGGGAGCATATGTCTCTTCACCAGGCCAGGAGGGGCATCCAGGAAGACTTCCTGGAAGAAATGGGTTAGACAGAGCTTCACTTGTGGCTCAGACAGTAAAGAATCCATCTGCAGAACAGATGGACCAGGATTCGATCCCTGAGTTGGGAAGATCCCCTGGAGAAAGGCATGGCAACCCACTACAGTATTCTTGCTTGGAGAATCCCATGAACAGAGGAGCCTGGAAGGCTACAGTCCATGGGGTCTGCAGAGTCAGACAGGACTGAGCGACTAACACTTTCACTTTCACAAGGGTCTTGCACTATGGCCCATGGGTCAGCTGCTTGTTTTTACAAATAAAGTTTTTATTTATTTTTGGCATGCGCTAGGGCCTTCGTTGCTTCGAGCAGGCTTTCTCTAGCTGCAGCAAGCGGGGGCTACCCTTAAGTTATGGTGCCTGGGCTTCTCATTGCGGCGGCTTCTCTTGTTGCAGAGGACAGGCTCTAGGGTGCAAGGGCTTCAGTAGTTGTGGCTCCCAGGCTCTAGAGCACAGTCTCAGTAGTTATGGCGCATGGGCTTAGGTGACCCAGGGCATGTGGAAACTTCCCGTACCAGGGATCAAACCCATGTCCCCTGCATTGGCAGGTGGATTCTTAACCACTGGACCACCAAGGAAGCCTGCAAATAAAATTTTTTTGGAACACATCCACGCTCACTCATTTACATGTTGCCTATGTCTGCTTTTCACTATAACAGCAGAATTGAGTCATTTCAAGAGAATGTATGACTGAGAAAGGTAAAAATGTTTATGTCAGGCTCTTTATAGAAAAACTTTGCCAACTCTTAGGCTAAGAAGGATCAGTGCGTACATCACTCCGACTCATGAGCTGGCATGATTAGGAATGGTGTTCTAGGTTTTCTGTCTGGTTGGGTTGTCCAGTACCTGAGAGGAGTGTGAGGGATGAGGCCAAGGAGCTGGGGTCGGGGGTGGGGGCGCTCTGGGGCCAGTTGTCTCCTATGCTGAGCCAGGAAGGCTGACAGCAGGGCCTGTGCCGGCTCCCGCCTGTGTCTCCATCCTGCTCTGGGCTGGGAGGCTGGCCTTTAACACATCAATGCTCCTGAGGGGCACTGAGGGCAGGAGGAAAGTGACCTGGGAATTGGTCCTCTGGGGTCCCTCCTGCCAGGAGGCTGCAGTGGCTTTGTTTTCTGCTGAGAGCTACACTGCCCTCCCCAGGACACACTGCCTGCCCCTCCCTCACCCCTGCTGCCTTGGGGTGTTACTACCATAACAGTCCCCCAGTGCTGCTCATCCTGGATGCTCATCCTGGCTGGCTTCCCAAACCCTGTCCCTTTGCCTGTTCTCCCCAGGCACCCAGGCTGAGCATCTATCTGGGCTGTGTCCTGGGGGGATGCATGGACCCACTTGTCCCCAAAAGGATTGTCTCCTTTTTTTTTTGGTGGGTGAAAACAGAACAACTTATTTTTTTATGGACTGAATGTTTATGTCCCCTCAAAATTCACATGTTGATATCCTAACCCACAATGTGATGGGATTAGGAGGTGGGCCTTTGGGAGGTGATTAAGTCATGAGGGTGGAGTCATCATGAATGGGATTAGCACCCTTATAAAAGAGACCCCAAAGAGCTTGCTCACCCCTTCTGCCATGTGTTGTTCAGTTGCTAGGTCATGTCCAACTCTTTGGGACCCCATGGACTGCAACATGCCAGGATTCCTTGTCGTTTACTATCTCCCAGAGCTTGCTTAAACTCATGGCCATTGAGTCGGTGGTGTTATCTAACCATCTTATTCTCTATCACCCTCTTCTTCTCCTGCCTTCAGTCTTTCCCAGCATCAGGGTCTTTTCCAGTGAGTCAGCTCTTCGCATCAGGTGGCCAAAGTATTGGAGCTTCAGCTTCAGTCCTTCCAATGAATATTCAGGGTTGATCTTCTTTAGGATTGACTGGCTTGCTCTCCTTGCAGTCCAAGGTACTCTCAAGAGTCTTCTTCAGCACCACAATTCAAAAGCATCAATTCTTCGACACTCAGCCTTCTTTATGGTCCAACTCTCACATTTGTACATGACTACTGGGAAAACCATAGCTTTCACTATCTGGACCTTTGTTGACAAAGTGATGTCTCTGCTTTTTAATGCTGTCTAGTTTTGTCATAGCTTTTCTTCCAAGGAGCAAGTGTCTCTTAATTTCAAAGCTGCAGTCATTGTTCGCAGTGCTTTTGGATCCCAAGAAGATAAAATCTGTCACTGTGAGGATACCATATATATTGTATCAGTGTATATATCAATATATATTGTCTGCAGCTGGGAATCAGGCTCGTGTCAGAACCTGACCATGCTGGAACCTTGATCTCAGACTACTAGCCTTCAGAACTGTGAGGGGTAAAAGTCTGTTGTTTAGGGACTTCCCTGGTGATCCAGTGGTTAAGACTCAGCACCCCTAGCGCTGGGGGCCGAGGTTTAATCCCTGCAGGGAACTAGATCCAGTGTGCTGCAGCTAAGAGCCCGCAGGCTGAATTCAACTAAAGATCCTGCATGCTGCAACTAAAGATCCCAGATGCTGCAGCTAAGACCTGGCTCGGACAGATAAATGGAAAAAAAAAAATTTTTTTTTAAAAATCTACTGTTTAAAAGCCACTGAGTCTATGGTATTCTGTTAACAGCAGCCTGTGCTGATGGAGACAGTCTGTATTATCTCCCAGTTTACAAGTCAGGAGCCCAGCATGGCAGAGCTGGTCCTCTACTCAGGGTCCCACAAAGCTGCAATCAAGGTGCAAAAAGCAGAGCCATCACTTTGCCAACAAAGGTCCAGGTGGGGGAGCCTCACCTGAGACTTGGGGTCCTCCTCCCTGGATGCTGGTGAAATCCAGTTCCTTGTGGGTGTAGGACTGAGGCCCTCAGCTCCTATGGGCTGCCTGTTCTCCCTCCTTACAACTTGGCCACAAGCTTCCTCAAGGCTCGTGGCATTGCAGTTCTCTGCTGCTTCTAATTTCTGACTGCTAGACCTTCTTCTCTAAAAGAATTGTCCTTCAAATACTTAGTTTAATTTTGGATTGTCCAACATTGTTTTTGTAAAATTGTGGTAAAGTATACATAACAGAAATTAGCCCCCCTTTTATGCTTTGTTTGATTTTTAAAATTTGAGTATAGTTGATTTACAATGTGTTAGTTTTAAGTACACAGAAAAGTGTTTCAAATACACACACACACACACACACACACACACACACACACACACACACACATATATGTGTGTGTGTGCTAACTCTCTTCAGTCATGTCCAACTCTTTGCGACCCTCTGGGCCATGGTCCACCAGTCTCCTCTGTCCATCTGTGTGTGTGTATATATATATATATATATATATTCCTTTTCATATTCTTTTCCCTTATAGGTTATTAGGTTATTAAAGAATATTGGGTATAGCCCTTTTTAAGTGTACAGTTCAGTGGCATTAAGTACATTTACATTATTGTGCAATTGTCACCACCATTCATCTCCAGAACTTTTTCATTTCCCCCAACTGAAACTCTACCTTTATTCGACACTAACTCCCCATTCTCTCCTCCCCCAGGCCTTGGAACTACCATTCTACATTCTGTCTATGAATCTGTCTACCCTAGGGACCTCAGGTAAGTGAAATCATACTGCATTTGTCCTTTTGCACCTGGCTTACTTCACACACAGTCATATTCTCAGGGTACATTCATGTCACATGGTCAGAATTTCATTTCTTTTATGGTTAATATTGTGTTGTACAGATACACCATATTTTGTTTGTCCATTGATCCTTTGATGACACCTGGGTTGCTTCTACTATCCAACTTAGTTAAAAAATTTTTTGATTAAGAAAACTGTGGTTAAAAAAGAAAGACATAACCTAAAATTTAACCATCAGGTCCTCACCTGATTAGGCCAGGCCCACCCCCCCTTAAACGGACTCAGAAATGAAATTATTTGGAACCTTAACTGCATCTGCAAAAATCCGTTCACTTTGGCCCTATAATGTAACCTAATTAAGGGAGCAATGTCCCAACTATTCACTGGTCCCACCCATAAGTAAGGTATTACACCGGCTAGGAATCTTGGGAGTCTGAGTCCCTCCTACCACGAGCCCCACCACCTGCCATTGCCCGTGGGTGGTTAGAAAGGATTGCTCTGGAGGCTTGGGGGTGGAATTGGGAGTGGGGAGTCCCTCATCAGAAACACAGTTCCCCATCCTTTCAAATAAAGACAACGTGCATTGAGATGGTGACAGTCCTTTGTCCTCTGGGCTTTGAGTGTCAGTGCCCTGGATGACAAGACACCGCAGGTGGGAATGGAGGAACCACATTCATGTTGCAAGTCCCCTGTCCCCATGCACAGAGGAAGCATCTGCTCACCTTTGAGACCTTTTGGAGGTGACCGGTCATTGGTTTTTGTCCCTATCGGGTCCAAGGTGACCCCTCAGAAAGGTTTTCAAAGGACTGGCTGGCTGACAGCCAGACCTCTTACCAAGGTTATTGATTTGTTGCGATGAAGGACCTTTTGCAGACAATCAGAGGGCTGCGTCCCTGTGACTCATGGTGGGCACCTGGAGGCTGTGTACCAAAGGTGGTGACCATAGTGGAGGCTGCGTGTGTGCATGTGTGTGGCTCCCAGACACACCTGGTTGAGTCACCAGGGAAACCGCTGGGCAGTGGGGACACTGGCAGGTTGGATGGGGCTGGCCTAAGGGGTCATCAGTTCCTTCAGGGGTCCCTGTTTCACGTTTGGGTCCAGTTTGGGGTCCTTGGGCACGTCACTGAGGCTGTTTCCATGTGGGGCTTGGAGTGGGGAGGGGTGGGTCTCTGGCTGTAAAGCACCGGTGCATGGAGAGCACTGACCTACAGTGGCCACCATCATCAGTGACAGCTCCTCGTGGGCAGGGAGGTGGCCCCTGTGAGCACAGCTCCTTTCACCACCACCCTTCCACGGCCTGTAAGAAGAAGCCTTATCCTTCCTCTGGGAAATCCCTCCAGAGGTAGCACCATTAGAGCAGGGCTCCCTGGGTCATGGGGCTAACGGGACTCTGAGCACCAGCTCCGATCCAGGCGTGGAAGTTTCTGCTGAAGCCTAAGTCATTGCTGCCCCTTAAAGCATACACTAGGTGCTCAATAAATACCTGCCCAGTTTTTTTCAAAGGAGGGTAAAACTTGCACGCAGCTTAGAGCGCTAACCTGAAGTGTACACTCAGGGGATTTCACTGACGTGACCATCACCCAGGTCAAAATGTGGGAACATCCAGTCCCCAAGGCTCCCTCTGCCAGTGAGGGAAACCGTGCCTCCAACCTCTATCCTCGGAGATGAGTTTTGCCAGCTGTTGATTTCACTGATGGAATTCACTGTGGAATCACCATTATGCCCTCTTTCATGTCTGGTCTCTTTGCTCAATTTGGTGCTCAGTGGATCCCACGTTCTGTATGTAGTAGAACTCTCCCACCTCAGCCTCCCCTGCCATTGATGTATTGTTGTTGTTATTCAGTCACTAAGTTATGTCCCATTCTTTGCAACCCCTGGATTGTAGCACTCCAGGCTCCCCTGTCCTTCACCGTCTCCGAGTTTGCTCAAATTCATGTCCGTTGGGTCTGTGATGCTAAACCATTTCATCCTCTGCTGCCCCCTGTTCCTTTTCCCTTCAACCTTTCCCAGCATTAGGGTTTTTCCAATGAGTCAGAGCTTCGCATCAGGTCGCCAAAGTATTGGAGCTTCAGCTTCAGCACCAGTCTTTCCAATGAATATTCAGGGTTGATTTCCTTAAGGACTGACTAGTTTGATCTCCTTGCATTAAATGAATATACTATAGTTCATTCACTGATGACATTTGGGTTCTTTCTTCCCTTCCTTCCTCTCTTTCTTCCTTTCCTCCCTCTTTCTCTCCCTCCCTTCCTTCTTTCTTCACTGTGAATACTGTGGCTATATTTCTTTAGTGCAGACATACGGATTTATTTCTTTAGGGGTACACATCTAGGAGCAGTATTACAGGATTGTAACTTTAGGAGATACTGACAAACACTTTTCCGAAGTGGCTGGACCAATTTATTGCTTGTGAAAGCAGAACAACCACCCCAAGGGGAGAGTGCAGCTCCTTAAGGAGCATGGCCCACAGAGTCTGCAAAAAGAAAATCCTGAACATGAACCTTGGACAAGATTTGAGAGTATCCCCTAGACTGGCTGATGGGGGGCATGTAGCAGGTAAACAAATAATGCTCAGGTTGAATTTTGTGAAATGAGACATCCCCACCGCATCTGAGTTGGAGAACTCTTGTCACACCCTCTCAGGCCCTGATGGCCTTCCCTGGTGGCTCTTAACAGTAAAGAATCTGCCTGCAAGGCAGGAGACCTGGGCTTGATCTCTGGGTTAGGAAGAGCCCCTGGAGGAGGAAATGGCAACCCACTCCAGTGTTCTTGCCTGGAGAGTCCTATGGACAGAAGAGCCTGGTGGGCTACAGTCCACAGGGTCTCAGAGTCAGAGATGACTGAGCAACTAACACACACACACACAGGTGCTTATTCTGACCATCACCAGCTTCTATGCCCACAGGAGTGGTCTTTCAGGAAAATATTGAAAAACATTGAATGTGACTTCGGACAAATCTAACTTTGGGTTCCAGGGCTTCCTGCTGCAGCCAAGCGTGACTTCGCTGGGCTAAGTTGCCTCCCCTCTCTGTGCCTCAGCTTTCCTTTTCTGTAAAATGGGAAAGGCGTTGGGAACTCCCAAGGGCACTATGAGCAGTACAGAGAGCTGCTAGCGGACTTCCTTTGTGGTCCAGTGGCTAAGACTCTACAGTGTCAATGTAAGGGGCCCCGGTTCGATCCCTGGTCAGGGAACTAGATCCCAGCTAAAGAGTTTACATGCTGAAACTAAAGATTCCGCATGTCAAAAATAAGACCTAGCACAGCCAAAAATACATACATATATATATATATATATATATATATATATATTTAAAGGGAGACGTTGATAGAAAGTGACTTAAAAACCCCGGCTCACTGTGGGCGACCCGCAGATGCGCTGGATCCCAGCTGCCGGTGGTTCTTAGAGGAAGATTCCTTTCCTTTCCTCGGAAGATTTGTGACGGTTTACAAGTGCTGGGCCTTGCCAACATATTTCAAATATGTGCTTGGCCTCCCAGCCGCATCCACATTCCCCTTATCACTCCGGTGGAGGAGTCAGAGATCCCAGCCAAGGCGTCACTTTCCCTTCTCCGCGTCCGCCTGCTGCCAGCGGAGCCCTCCGCCCCGCGCTCGCTCGCAGCCTGGGATATGTGTCCAGGGGCCGGTTGCATAAACTCTGTGTTACGTAAGTCCTGAGCTGATTTTTGGAAAACTCCCACCCCCTCCTCCCAGCACCTTTTTTTTTTTTTCCTTTCCCTCCAGATTTTCCAGTGTCACCCAAACACCCAGCTGCAGGAGGGGGGATGGAGAAGAGGTTGTTTATACGTCTTGGTCAGAACAGCGTGTCTGGAGGCCAGGCCGAGATGTGTGTGAGTGCTTTCGATTGTGGAAAAACAAATGTGATTTGAGAAATCAAAAAAAAAAAAAAAAAAAGAGGAAAAGTGAAATGGAAAACAACTGCTGGCAGAACTGGAACTTGGGAGGCACGGCCCCGATTGTAGGATTTCTAACGACCTGGGGAAGAATGTTCCAGAATACTCTAGGAGGCTCTTGTGCTCTTGGCAGGCTGACAGCTCGTGCCCCTCACCCTCCACACCACATCACTCAGGCCACTCTGGACGTGCTGAGGAGGACAAACGGCTGCTTCTTTTCCCGGGGTTGTGAGCATATGTCCCCAGGCGCTTAAAAATAGCCACGGTTTATTGCAGACCTGAGTCTAACAATCAGGGTTTTCTTCAGATGTAAAAACTTTTCCACGGCAAGGGCAGTTTTTTTTTGAAAATATGTGTAGTAAGAGTTTTCCTTTTTTTTTCTCCCAAGAGTAGATATGAAGGCTGGAGTTTAAAATGGCCAGCCCAGTGCTGTGTGTGTGTGTTTGAGGATTGAGGGACCTACTAATATTGAAGACCTATTATGTGCCAGTGCCTGTGTGGAGCCCCCATTGGGCCTCAGGACTCAGAGAGCCATTAGTTTTTCTGGGTGAGGGGAGGAGTCAGAGGCACTGCTGATCCTCAGCTGAGTCAGGAGTTCCACTGTCTGAGTTTGAAGTCTCTGATCCTGACCCAGGCTTGTTTCCCTGTATGAACCTCACCTCCATGGACCCCTTGAAACTGAAGGTAAGTTGCTGGCGTATGTCTACCACGAATAGTTCCAGCTTTCATCACATAGGGCCCCAGGACATCAAAAAGATACATCCCCTCTCAAAGCAGGGGGCCTGGGTTCCATCCCTGGTCAGGGAACTAAATCCCACAAGCTGCAACTAAAGATCCCATGAGCTGAAACTAAGATCTGGGGCAGCTAAATGGGTAAATATTAAAAAAAAAAAAACACCCAAAACCACTCCTCCAAAGAGATTTTTTAGAGAACCATGGCCTAGAGCTTGAGTCAAGTTGCTTCTCTTTTCCAGTCCTCAGTTTTGATATCTGAGAAATGGGTTTATCTCCTGACACTTGCTAGATACATGGTCTCGAGTCCCTCCCCATACTCCACCAGATACTGACATGTCTGGGAGAGGAGGCTTTTTCCTGCCTTTGTAGTGCAAACGTGTAAGGAGGCCACCTTGATCTTCGTGAGAAAAGCTCAGGGCTGAAATATGACCTCTGGGAGGGATTTCCTGCTGGTCCAGTGACTAAGAGTCCATGTTCCCAATGCAGGAGGCCCATATCATGCCCCAACTATAGATCCCATGTGCTGCAACTAAGACCCAATGCAGCCAAATAAATAAATATTTTTTTAAAAAAGAAAGTTACCTGTTTATTTTTAAGAAAAAGGAAAAAAAATGTCTTTGGGAGGTCTGAGGAACATTTCCTTTCTCGTTAGTTTTCTGCTTGACCAAGAGGTAACCAAATGATTAAGTCGTCAGATTTAACATCACAGAAATGTAACATCACAAGTTTAACCTCATCAGATAAAACATGAGGTACCCAGTTAAATGGAGATTCAGATAGCACATTTTTAGCATGAATATATACCAAATTTCACATGAAATGGGACATATTTCCTCCATTTAAAATTTTTTTTTAGGTTTTAGGACCTAAAAATTTCATTTTCACCCTCTGAAGTAAAAAAAAAATAAAATTTTCTTTTCCTCTGCCCTAAAATATTTTTTTCTTCTAATTTTAAAAGATATCAAGGGACTTCCCTGGCAGTCCCAGTGGTTAGGACTTATCCTTCCAATGCAGGGGGTGCGGGTTTGATCCCTGGTTGAGGAGCGAAGATCCCACATCCCCTGAGGCCAAAAAACTGAACCATAAAGCAGAAGCAGTGTTGTGACAAATTCAATGACTTTTTTTAAAAAAAATTGCCATGTTAAAAAAAAAAAAAAGAAAGAAATTACATTTCTGTGAACTCCTAAAAGTACCAGGGCTCTGTACTTCCTGTCCGTGATGTATCAGCTGGCCCTGGAGAAGGTGGCCTTCACTTAAGTCCACGTTCCCTGGGTGGACAGTGACCACAAAGATTCCCTTAAGTGACACTGTCCGGCATCTCCCAGGCCTAAGGCCAGTTCTGGGAAAAATGGAGGGGGAGAAGTGTCGCCAGTTCAGGCCGCTCTGCCCCTCACAGAGATGCTTCCGGTCCTGAGGGGCTCTGTTTGAATACAAGGAAGCGTGAATCAGACCTTGGCGCCCCGGGAAGCAGGCCCAGTGAGGTGTCTTTCCAAGGGGCTACCCTGAATGCTCACCCCTTTGCTCACTGGCCTTCCGGCGGCCTGGGGTTTGAGAACAAATTTAGATCATTGGTCATCTGACCAAAGTAGACCTTCAACAATTTCCCAGGGTTTTAACAAGTTGTCACCAGACCTTTCTCGAGGAACCAGTAGAGGGTCAGAGCCATCTTGGCGGCTTGGGCCCCAGCTGGGTTTTGTTGAGACGAGCCAGGTGGATCAGATATTTGGGGCCCCAAATAACCAGAACCACCTTTGATTTCTGTTTGGCTATGATGTCTGACTTTTGTGTGATTCCTGCCTGGTTGTGAGGAGGTTCAAGAGGGAGGGGACATATGTATACCTATGGTTGGTTCATGTTGATGTATAGCAGAAAACAACACAATATTGTAAAGCAATTATCCTCCAATTAAAAAAAAATAAATTAAAAAAAAAGGAAACAAGCTGTAACAAAATCCAGTTGCCAGATTGAGAAAATAAAAGGCAGGATACCCAATTAAACTGGGATTTCAGATAAACAATTTCCCCTCCCTCCACCCCTGTCACCACACGGCATGTGGGATCTTGGTTCCCTGACCAGAGATTGCACCCTCACCCCCTGCATTGGAAGCGTGGAGTCTTAACTGCTGGTCCATTAGGGAAGTCCTAAAGATTTTAAAAGGTAAGTATATCCTAAATTTTGCATGGAATGAGATATACTGAAAAGTCACCCAGTGTTTATCGAAATTCAGATGTAGCTGGGCGTCCTGTGTTTTGTCTTGGGACACTGCAGGGGAGGGGCTGGGGGTGGGGGAGCACGAATCCTAGCTTGAGGTGGTAGTGGGTGCCAGGCCACCAATGTCACCTCCTTACGTCAATCACCATAGCCAGTAAACAGATGAGGAAGCTGAGGGCTGAGCGATGTTGGTGCAGAGTGAAGGTGTTTCTGGTGGGCAGCTGCAGGTGTGTCCACACAGGCATGCAGAATTCAGGTTTAACCCTGCCAGGGCAGAACTCCTCAAATAATTAAATGTAGCATTACAACATGACATAGCTATTCCACTCCTGGGGAATCTACCCCACCCCACCCCCACCAAACTGAAAACAAGTATTTTCATGAGTTTTTGCACACACATGTCCACAGTGGCACTAGTCCCAATCGCCAAAATGTAGAAATAAAGGAATTTCCTGGAGGTCCAGTGGTCAGGGCTTCAAGCTCCCACTGCAGGGGGCTCGGTTCAATCCCTGTTTGGGGAGCTAAGATCCTGCCGTCTGTGAGTTGTGGCCAAAAGAAAAAGGGAAAACGTAGAAACAACCCCAATGTCCATCAGTGGATGAATGGATAAACACAATGTGATCCATCCATACAAAGGAATATTACTCAGCCGTAAAAAGGAGTGAAGCACTGTTTCATGCTATGATGTGGATAAACCTCAAAAACATCATGCTGAGTGAAGGAATCCCAGACACAAAAGTTTATGTGTGATTCCATTTATGTGAAAGATCCAGAATAGGCAAATCCGCAGAGACAGGAAGCAGATTTGGTGGTTGCCAGGGGCTGGGGGAGGGGGCATGGGGAGTGATTGCTAATGAGATGGGCTGTCCTTTTGGGGGTGAAGGAAATGTTTAGGAGCTAGATAAAGGCGTGGATTGCCCAACACTATAAATGTAATAAATGCCACTGAAACACACACTTGAAAATGATTAAAATGGTAAATTTTATATTGTGTTTATTTGACCACAACTTTTTAAAAATATTAGGGAGGGGCTGGCTAAGAGGAAACCTGGGCTATCATCAGGCCTGTGGCCAGATTCCTGGAAAAGTTGTGAGCAGGGACCCTCTTTGGTGGGCCTCCCAGGTGGCTCAGTGGTTAAAGAAACCACCTGCAATGCAGGAGACATGGGTTCAGTTCCCAGGGTCAGGAAGATCCCCTGGAGGAGGACATGGCAGCCCACACTCGTGTGGATAGCAGAAAAGAACACAATATTGTAAAGCAATTGTTGTAAAGCAGTAGTGGGATTTCTGCTCTGGGAAATCCCATGGGCAGAGGAGCCTGGCGGGCTACCGTCCATAGGGTTGAAAAGACTCAGACATGACTGAGAGAGTATCCATGCAGGCACATGCCCACTTTGGTTGGTTAATTGCTGTCAGGAGCTGTGTGGGATATAGATGTCAGGCTCCACTGAATGCTGGGAAGCAGGACCACTGGTGTGCTGCCCTCTTGCAGAAGTGGCAACTGAGGCCCTTGAGGTCAGGGAACTTGCCCAGGGACCCAGCATGAGCAGCTGGGATTGCCTGTGGGACCTCAAGCCCAGCAGGTCCTTCCAGGGAAATACCATTTGCAGGCCAAAGGTGCTCAAGTCACCCTGGGGGTGGGCCCAGGAAAGCCATCATGGGACATTGTAGCGGAGAGAGCCAAGGTCTACTCCTCTGACAGCCCCTGGCAGGCCCAGCATATAGGGGCTGACAGAGGATCAGAAAAAGGCTGGAATCCCCATAATCAGGAGATGCTTTGGTTAAGAGCTGGGTTCTTGGAACCAGCTAGCTGGCTTTGTTGGGCTAAGGGAAGGGCTTCACCCCTCTGAGCCTCAGTTTCCCCTCTGAACCTGCCCCTCCCCCCGAGGGTCGGCATTAGCAGAAGGTAGTACTATACGTGGGCTGGTACGGTGTTGAACCCAAGCCCTGGAGAGTTCACCATACCCCAAGGCATCTGGACCAAGCCTTGAAACCCCTCCCCCGAGGGGCCTGGACATCTAGTTATCTGTTTGAGAAATGAGAATCACGGAGAGGACACCGGCTCATTCTGAAATGTTTAAACAGGACCAAAGTCAGTCCACCCTGCTGAGAACTGGGGACTGGGGTCAAGCACACACGGGGTGCTCTGGGTAGGAGATTTAGGATAATCCATCGATTGATGGATTGATCGATGGATAATACTTTCAAGAAAACAAGGTAGCAGATCAGGTCATCTTGTTCTTGCAAGAGAGAGTGGTTCCCTGCTCAGGCAGAGCTGAACAGAAAAGCACAGCATCCCATGAAAAGGAGAGTTAAAGGCAGAGAGAAAGAGAGGGAGCTGCAGAGAGAGATGGGGAGAGAAAGAGACAGAGAAAGTGAGAGAGGGACCCTGAGACTGGTTGATAGAATTCAGCCTTTGAGCCACTTTGAATCAAAGCCCCTGATGGGATTCAAACCTCCACCTGACAGATGCAGAAAGAAGCTGAGACCTGGAGGGGGCACCCCCCATTCATCAAGCCCCGCACCCAGGACGCAGCTCTGGTGGAGCCCCCGACTGGCCTGCCACAGCCCCCAGCCTCACGGATGCCCTCCGTCCCCACTGCTGCATCCCCCTGGCACACAAGTCCAGTTAAAAATAGCTGGTGGAGGACCACGGTGACTTCTGAAAGGGGCCTCAGAGCCCAGGCAGCCACGATGTGCAGGCCACAGCCAGGGACGGCATTCGCTGTGGCAGCACTCAGGGTACAAAGGCGCCTTCAGGGCAACCGGCCTGTCTGGATCGGATTTCTGGAGAGCAAACGCTTCTTTCATTTCCCTGAGCCCGGCAGGGATCTGCCCTAACGGCAGAAGAAAACATCGCCTGGAAGGGAACAGGATCTCTTTGGGGTGTGGGGGGAGCCCCAGGGCTCTACTGAATGCTGGCACAGAGAGAAGCCCCCCAGGCACCCCAAGGCAGCCCCCTCCCCCCATTTAGAGTAAGCTGGGAAGACTTCCTTCTCCAGTGTTGTGAAAGCGGCTGTGTAGCACTGGCATTCTTTCTTTCCTAAACGCTTGGGGAAATTTACCAGTGACGCTGTTCAGACCTGGCTTTCTACGCGGGAAAGTTCTCCACCAGCCCATCGGTTTCTTCCATAGATACAGGGCTATCCTGGCGACCTCTGTCTTCTTTTTAAGAATATTTATTTATTTGGCTGAGTTGGATCTTAGTGGCAACACCCCAGATCTTTAGTTGCCGCATGTGAACTCTTAGTTGCGGCATGCAGTATCTAGTTCCCAGACCAGGGATTGAACCCAAGGCCCCCTGCATTGGGGGAGTGGAGTCTGGACCACCAGGAAGGTCCCCTGGTGATCTATTTCTTCTTGAGTAACTTTGGGGAATTTTGAGTCTTTCAAGGAATTTGTCTTCTGAGCCATTGAATGGACTGGAATCAAGTTGTTTATAGAATGCCCTGGTGAACCTTTTAATACGTGTAGGACTGTCCCGGGGTCTCCTCTCTCCTTCCTGACATTGATCATTTGTGTCTTCTTTTATTTTTCTGATCCATGTGGCTCAGCCCAGGATGAGAAGCCCCAAACCTTGGTGTTGAGTTTGTCCCAAAATTCGGGCAGTAGTGGGCTTTGTTTTTCTCATTGTTCTGATGGCAATGACATCAGGGCTGTTTCTCATTGTTCTGATGGCCTTTCCTTTTGGACAGGCCACCCCGCCTAGCTCCGAGCACGAACAACCTACCTGTGTAAAGGTGATGGTCATCCATCTTCTGGCAGCACCCTTCAAGCTCCCTAAGTTTAACTTCTAAGCATAGAACAGAAAGAATTTTGGGCCCTGTGAAGTCCAAAGTCCCTGGCTCAAATCTGTTCCTTTTCGTCAGGACTGGGCTAGGGTAAGGCAAGTGAGGCCTCCAAGTGTAAAATTGAAAGAGGTGTCCATCAGCAGGCTTGTGGAAGGCAAGGTTGGAAAAAAGCTCCCTGAGACAACTTGGCTACATCGTTTTGGGTTACCTTGACAACAGGTGTTGCTAATCCCTGCTTGCTACACCTGTGAAGAGGGGGAGGAGATGGAATTAGAACTGATGCATGGATTAAATATGTAATAATATATGGATGCCACACCCAGGGAAGTAAACATTCTGAAAATAATGATGGTGCATGCATGTTCAGTTGTGTCCTCGTCTTTGTGACCCCATGGACTGTGGCCCTCCAGGCTCCTCTGTCCATGGGATTCTCCAGGCAAGGAATACTGGAGTGGGTTGCCATTTCCTCCTCTAGGGGATCTTCCCAACTCAGGGATCAAGCCCGTGTCTCCTGCATTGGCAGGTGGATTCTTTGCCACTGAGCCACCTTGGAAGAATTCATAATAATTACTCAGCTTCCTAGAGCCTCTGTGCTAAGTATTTAGTGCTTACAACAACGTAGGAACCATCGTTTGTTCCATTTTACAGATGAGAATACTGAGATCCAGAGCTGGTGGCAGAGACAGGATTCGAACCCTGGCTGTCAGCCCTCCGGCCTGTGTGCGCTTTGGTCATCACTGCCTACCGAAATCACAGCTCCACCCGAGTTCCTCTCTGCTTGAGTTTGCATGTTCAGCTGGAGAAAAGTGATTTAAAACAGGAACACCCACGGTGGCCCTGACTCTGCCTAAGTTCTGGAAGCGGGGCAGCCTCGGGACTCTGAACTTGGCTGATGTTTTCCCCCAGCCCCAGGGGCCCAGGGACCAGGATTTGGCCTGTCTTAGGCCCCAAACCACCTGCTCGGCCCGGCGTCCAGCCGGCCTGTGTGCGAGTGAGGGAGAGAGGGGACCCTCCGCCGTCCTTATATACCGGGGTTATTTTTAACCCGGCCTTCCAGAACATTACGGAGCTTCCTCTCTCCGACTCGCAGGAAGCCCTACTTGGCTGTGTTTCCTGCTAACACGCGGCCCCGAGATTGCTGAGAACAACAGGCTCAAGACTGCACGGCTCCGGGGGGAAAAAAAACCTGGCCCCCTTTCAAAGCCCTGACAAAACCCTTTCAGAGCCCAGTGCTCCTCCAGCCAGAGCGTGGCCCCCACAGCGCTGACAAATTGGTCCAGACTGTGCCCAGGGCCCCCAGGCAGGAGGCCCCCTACTCCATCATCCCTTCCCAAGGTGGGTAAAAAATGTGTGCCCTCCACCCCCCAACCCCCTCTTGGATAGACAAATACTTGCCTTGGTGGATTTTTTTTATGCTTCTGTTTTTTATTTTTACCTGTGTATTTTTACTGAGCTGAAATTCACGTAACATAAAATTAGTCATTTTCAAGTGGAAAATTTGGTGGCATTGAGTACATTCACCATGTTGTGCAACTATCACCTCTATCGAGTTCCAAAACATTTTCACCACACCAAAATGAAATCCGGTCCCCATCAGCAGTCACTCCCCATTCCTCCTTCTCCAGCTCCCGGCAACCACTGATTTGCTTTCTGTCTCTATGGATTGGCCTGTTGTGGACATTTCTTATAGATGGAATCATGCCCTGTGTGGCTTTTAGTGTCTGCCTTCTCTCTCATAGCATCATGTTTTCGAGGGTCATCCACATTGCAGGATGAATCAGTGCTTCACTTCTTTTTATGACTGAGTACTATTCTGCTGTATGGATGCCCCCGTGTTTTGTGTTACCCACTCCGCTGTGTTTTTTGTTTGTTTTGGCTGCAGCATGCAAGATTTTAGCTCTCCGATCAGGGATTGAATCCGTGCGCCCTGCAGTGGAAGCAGTGGAAGCACGGAGTCTTGACTAACTGAACTGCCAGGGAAGTCCCTACTTGTTGATGGATGGATTTTGCTTTCCAACATACCCTGAAGGCTTAGGTTTGGAAGAAATTATTTTTGTCGATGCTGTGTCATTTGTTTTCTTGGAAGTGTGGCCGTTTGAGAGCAGAACGAGTCATCCATGGTGTCTGCGATTTGGCAGCAGGTGCGGAGGAAAAGTGCTTAGCGACAGAGGCATCTCAGCACTTCCATTCTGGTTTGTTCTGTTCTTCCCGTGGTCTTCTGTGCACAGTGATGGTTTCTTATGGGGAGGCAGTGAGCTGTGGGGGGCAGCCAGGATCTGGTTCAATCCAGCCTCCTTTACTTAACAACCGTGGGACGCTGGACAAAGCCCTTTGGTTCTCTTAAAGCCTAAAACCCTCTTTGACATCAGCCCCCAGTATCCAGAGATCTCTGAGCTGGGAGGGCCCTTCCCTTTGCAGATGAAGGAACTGAGACTTAAAGAGGGCGTATGACTTGCCCAGGGTCTCAGGGGCACAAGAAGCTCAGAGGTGGGGCTTCCCTGGTGGTCCGGTGGTTAAGACTCTATGCTTCCACTTCAGGGGTGCAGGTTCAACCCCTGGTTGGGGAACTAAGATCCCATATGCCATGTGGTGCAGCCAAAGGAAAAAAAAAGCAAACAAACAAACAAACAAACAAAATGCCAGGGATGCAGCCCCAGCCTGATCTTGGGTGGGCTCCTCTCCTGGTTGGGGGCTGGCATCCTTGTGAGCAGCCCTTCTGACCCTCCTGGGGTCCTTTCTTTGGCCCTTCAGAGGAGCCACTGCCTCCTTTTCCAGTTTTTCTTGTCATCACCTCCTGGGGTCACCCATCCTGTTGTTTGCTCCTTTGTGGCTTTGTCTCAGATAAGATCTTGTCACCATGTCTGAAGACATTTGCCTGAGTCAGTGGTTCTTACCTGGGGGAGATTCTGCACTCCAGGGGATGTCTGGCAATGTCTGGGGACATTTTTGGTTGTCACAACTGGGGGTAGAGAGTGCTATTTGCTTTGACTGGGTAGAGACCAGAGATGCTGCTCAACACTCTACAGGGCCCAGGATGTCCCCGACCCACAGGGATGATGGACCCCAAATATCAGTATTGCTGACATGAGAGAGACCCTGCCTCAACATGTGAGAGACCCTGTTTGCTGTCTGTTTATCTATCATCAATTAGTCTATCATCTGTCAATCGATCATCTAGTTATCATCTTTCAATCATCAATCAATCATCTATCAATTATCTATCTACCATCCATCTAATTATCTGGCATCTATCTGTCAGTCATCTGTCTATATCTATCTACCATATTTATTCCCGGTGGCTCAGATAGATGGTAAAGAATCTGCCTGCAGTGGAGGAGACCCAGTTTCAATCCCTGGGGAGGAAAGATCCCCTGGAGAAGGGAGTGGCAACCCCCTCTAGTATTCTTGCCTGGGAAATCCCATGTGCATGGGGTCAAAAAGAGTTGGACACGACTGAGCAACTGTCACTTTCACCATATCTATAATCTATCAATTATCTATCTTCTGTCTATCTAACCTGTCACAGATAACAATCCAGTCTCAAATATCAACAATGCCAAGAAATCCCACCCCAGCGATGACTCATGTGTCTGTAGCAGAAGGGGCAAGAGTCCTCTGTGGGCTGGCTCCTTCCCACCTCCCAAGACTTGCAATCCTCCTACAGCCCTGTGAGGTGGGATCCTTTATCCCCAGGTGAGGAAACTGGGACCCAGGAAGGGGAGGGGCCTTGTGTGAAGCGGAGCTCAGGCTGCATTCTGAGGGCAGTAGGGAGCCATGAGAGGTGTTAGAGCAAGGGAGGAAACCAGTTGAGTCTGTGTTGGGGAGATGGCTTTGGGGCCCGCACGTGGTCTTGATTGAGGCTGGGAGCCTCAAAGGGACCCCTTTGGGAGAGCTGAAGGACTCCAAGATGGAGGGGCCGACCCAAGTAGGGCTCGGGAGAGGTATTGGAGAGAGAAAGAGAAGAGCAGGGATGTTTCTGTAACACCAGCTGCAGGCTGTGGCCGCAGAAGGGAGGGCACTAGCTTCATCAGGCTCCTCCACGTGAAGATGGGGGAAGGATGACCATCTTCTGGGAGTCCAGGCATGGACTACCATATCTATCCCTGGGGAGGGAAGGTCCCCTGGAGAGGGGAATGGCAGCCTAGCTTGTCACCGAATAAACCTTCATCAGTGTTTATCTAGGCGAGGTACGGTTCAGTGGGGACATAGACTTCTGGTGAGGACCTGGCATGGGGGGCTCCAGTCTGAGGGGGACATCTGGACACAGACACCGCCAGTTCTGTGGGATCAGGACGGGGCAGTGGGAAGGACCCAGTGGTGGGAGCACCCAGAGCGGGAACAGGGTCTCTGCCTGGGACTGGGGAGCACCGCCCAGGGAAATGCTATGTAGGTTCAGGCAAACAGGCAGAGCGGTGTTCCAGGTAGAGGGCATGGGTCTGGAGGTGAGACTTTGGCAAATTTGGGAAACAGGAGGAATTCAGTGTGTCAGAAGGAAATCTAGGGAAGTGAACCTAGATTAGAAAAGATCGTAATGTGAGTGGCTCTTCCCCGGTGGCTCATCGGTAAAGAAACTGCCTGCAGGGCTGGAGAAGTGGATCCAATCTCTGGGTCAGGAAGATACCCTGGAGGAGGAAATGGTAACCCATTCCAGCATTCTTGCCTGGGAAATCTCACAGAAGCGCCTGACGGGCTACAGTCCATGGGGTCGCAATGAGTTGGACACGACTCAGTGACTCAGCAACGACACTGAGAGTTGGAGGTGGTGTGATGGGCAGTTATGGGGACTGGATCCTTTCTCTTGTCACCCCCCATCGCTGCCCCAACATCTTACAAGGTGGCAGCAGCCGTGGTTGGGAACCTTATCCCAGTAGGAACAGGGGACCTCAGCTCAGGGCAAGTTTAAAAGTTGCATCTAAATTTATACTCAAAGCAACTTCCAAGCCTGCAGCTATTTCTCGTCACCCTATTTTGGGTCTGCTGCCCTGGACACCTAACCCTTTGTAGCTGGCTCCACCAGCCGGGTCCCAGCACTGAACTTAACCCTCTGACCTCGCATGGCCCTGGGTGGAGCCCCTTGTCATAGCTATGGGTTCCTGAAGTCACTCAGCAAACCCTCAGCCTCTGGGCTGCGTGAGGCTGGGGGATACAAGTCCATGCAGGCCATGCCCGAGGAGCCCTGAGTCTGGGGAGAAAGAGCAGGACAGAGACACTCAGACTGTGCAGTCAGGGCTGGACAGGAGGGCGGGATGGGATGTGGGGAGGGGGAGACAGCAGGCTCCATAATGGGATCTGACACATGGAGTTGAGATGTGGGGGCAGAGAGGGGTTCCCCTGGTAGGGGGATGGCATGTGCAAAGACCTGGAGAGCTGAGGCAGTTTGCGGCCAGCCAAGATGGGTGGAGATGCCCAGGGCCAGGTCAGTGGGGCCTGAAGACTGGAAGCCTGGACTTGACCTGAAGGCAAGCAGATTTCTTTCTTTCTTTCTTTTTAAGTTTTTGTTTTATTTATTTATTCATTTTTGGCTATGCCGGGTCTTCGGCGCCCGGTGTGGGCTTTCTCTAATTGCAGCGAGTGAGGGCTACTCACTAGCTGTGGTGTGCGGGTTTCTCATTGTGGTGGCTTCTCTTGTTTTGGAGCACGGACTCTAGGGTGCAGGGGCTTCAGTAGTTGTGGCCCGTGAGCTCACCCGCGGCTCCCAGGCTCAAGAGCCCTAGCTCAGTGGTTCTGGCACAGGGCTTAGCTGCTCCACGGCATCTAGGCTCTTCCTGGAGCAGGGATGGAATCTACGTCTCCTGCATTGGGAGGCGGATTCTTTACTACTGAGCCACCAGGGAAGCCCAAGAGGGTTTCTTTAAAAAAAAAAAACAAAAAAAAAACAACTTTACTTGCATTGGGATATAGCCGATTAACGGGGGCTTTCCAGGTGGCTCTAGTGGTAAAGAATTCTACTGTCAGCTGCAAGAGACGGTTCAATCCTGGGTTGGGAAGATCCCCTGGAGAAGAAAATGGCAACCCACTCCACTATTCTTACCTGGAAAATTCCACGGAGAGAGGAGCCTGGCGGGCTACAGTCTGTGGGGTCGCAAAGAGTCAGACATGACTGCGCACAAGAGCACATGACGTGACAGCAAAGCGGAATAACAATGTTGCGATTGTTTCAGGTGAATGTCAAGGGACTCAGCCACACACAAACATATATCCATTCTCCCCAAGGGGCTTTCTTGACAGAGAGAAACAGCTGGGTTCCATCCTACTTGGGAGGGTCCATGGCAGGGGGCGGGGGGCGGGCAGCTGAGCTGGAGGAATCTTGCTGCCTTTGCCTAGAAGAGCTGCAAGCATCTTCTGGTTTCTCATTTCCATGACCCTCCAACCGTGGCTTGTCTAAATGTGGAGCATTTTACTCCATGATGGATGCTGGCAGCAGCCCCCTCTGCCTCTCCCAATTTATCTCTGCACCCACTCACTCATTCCTTTATTCACTTACTCAGTCATCTCAGTCATTCCTTCCCTGTCCCTGGGGAGCCTGGCACTCAGCCTGCTTTGGTCCTCCATGACCCCTGGCTCATCTACCAGAGCAGATGCGTTCCTCACCCAGTTTTGCCTCAGGAACAAATTCCCCTTTGATTTCCACTGGCCACCGCCATCTGGGATTCACACACTGCTAATCCCAGTGCCAACCCATATGGGGTGGTCCAGGGGTCCATGGACAGATGAGCTTGGCGGGCTACAGTCCATGGGGTTGCAGAGCCAGACATGACTGAGCAAGGGGTCTATAAACTGTAGCCTGGGGCGGGGGACAATCCTGCCTGCTGCTTGTGTTTGTAAAGCCTGGGAGCTGAGAATATTTGTTATCTTTTCTTTTTTAAATTGTGGTAAAATACGCATAAATTGAAAGTGTTAGTCTCTCAGTTGTGTCCAACTCTTTGCAACCCCATGGACTGTAGCCCTCCAGGCTCCTCTGTCCATGGGATTTTCCAGGTAAGATACTGGAGTGCATTGCTGTTCCCTCCTCCAGGGAATCTTCCCGACCCAAGGATCAAATCTGGGTCTCCCGCATTGCAGGCAGATTCTTTGCCATTCTGTCTGAGCCACCAGGGAAAGCATGGTGCATAACATAAAATTCACCATTGTAACCATTTGAAAATGCACAGTTCAGTAGCAGTAAGTACATTCACATTGCTGGGCAACATCACCATCGTCCATCCTCAGAACTCTTTCATCATCCCAAACTGAAACTCTGTCCCCATTAAACACAAACTCTGCGTTCCCCCTCCCCCGAGCCTGATACCCACCATGCTCCTTCCTGTCTCTTGTGAGTTCTGACTCCTCTAGGGACCTTGTATAAGTGAGATCATTTAAGTGAGGTCATATAAGTGAGATCAGTATTTGTCCTTCTGTGTCTGGCTTATTTCATTTAGCGTAATGTCCTCCAAATTCATCTGTGTTGTAGCCTGTGTCAGAATTTCCTTCCTTTTTGAGGCTGAATAATATTGCATTGTACGGATGGACCATAGTTTGCTTATTCATTCATTCATCAATGGACATTTGGGTTGTTTCCACCTTTGGCTATTGTGTGTTTTCTTTTTATAACAGCTTTACTAAGATATAGCTCACATCCCATATAATTTCACCCACCCAGGGTGTACAATTCCATGATTTTTGTGTATTCACAGAGCTGTACCTCTGTCACCACAATTGCTCTTGGAACATTTTCATTACTGTGAAAAAGACCCGTATCTCGTAACTGTAACCCCCTGATATAAACGACTTTATATTTTTTAATAGTTGAAAAAATACAAAACGAAGCATACTATTTTGGGACATAAGGAAGCTCTATGAAATTCAAATGGTGTCCATAAATAATGTTTTATTGGCACCTGGCCCTGCCCATTGATGTACATCTTTTTTTTTTAAGAAGTTATTTTTTAAGTTTTAGTCTTTCACCCACAGCATAATCATACTAACTTCTCTCTCTCTCTCTTTTTCTAGTGGTGTGGCATGTGGAATCTTAATCCCCCAACCAGGAATCCAACCCATACCCCCTACATTAGAAGCACAGAGTCTTTTTTAAAAAATTATTTATTTATTTATTGGCTGTACTGGGTCTTTGTTGCTGCATGCGCTTTTCTCTAGTTGCAGTGAGTGGGGGCTACTCTTGGCTGCGGTGTGCTCGCTTCTCTTTGCAGTAATTCCCTTGTTGCGGAGCGCACGCTCTAGAGCCCGGGCTTCAGTGGCTGTGGTTCATGGGCTTAGTTGCTCCATGGCATATGGGATCTTCCCAGACCAGGGGTTGAACCCATGTCTCCTGCTTTGACAGGCGGATTCTTTGCCACTGGACCACCAGAGGAGTCCCAGATGTGTATCTTGTCCCTGGCTACTCTCAAGCCATAGTGGCAGAGTTGAGTGGTTTGGGCAGAGACTGCATAGTTCACAAAGCTGAGCCTTGGTACCGTGTATACCTTTGCAGGAAAAGTTTGCCAACCCTGCAATTTCTCTTCACCTCATCATCCAGGCTCCAGTCCTGCTGTGTGAGCATGCATGCTAAGTCACTCAGTCGTGTCTGACTCTTTGTGACCCTATGAATCGTAGCCCACCAGGCTCCTCTGTCCATGGGATTCTCCAGACAAGAAGAATGGAGTGGGTTGCCATACTAGCCTCCAGGGGATCTTCCTGACCCAGGGATAGAACTCACGTCTCATTATGTTTCCTGCACTGGCAGGTGGGTTCTTTAGTACTAGGGTCACCTGGGAAGCCCCTCAATCCAGCTGAGCCCCCTCCATCTTGCCCAGGGATGTCAGCACCAGCCTCCTGCTTCCTTCCCTGACAGACCGTTATGCCCAGGAGCGCGAGTGTCAAGTATGCCTCCTTCAAGGAGGCCCTGCAAACGTCACTGGATGGTATGTTCAGATTTCAATTCAGATGTCCCCTCCAATGGCTCCCTTAGCTCAGGGATTCTTAGCATCAGCGCCACTGACATCTGGGACTGGATTGTTGTCTGTGGTGGGGCCATCCTGTGCCTTGTAGGGGTTCTTTTTTGAGTATTTATTTATTTGGCTGCACTGGGTCTTAGTTGTGGCACTTGGAATCTTTGATCTTTGTTGCAGCATGCGGGATCTTTAGTTTTGGCATGTGAACTCTTTAGCTGCAGCATGTGGAATCTAGTTCCCTGAGCAGGGATAAAACCCAGGCCTCTAGCACTGGGAGCGTGGAGTGTTAGCCACCGGAGCACTAGGGAAGTCCCAGATTGTAGGGTTTTAAGCAGCCACCCTGATGTCCGCCCACCACATGCCTGCAGCATCCTCCACCTGCCAGAGGTGATGACCAACAGTGTCCCCACATAGCTAAATGTCCCTTAAGGGCAAAATTGCCCCTGAGTGAGGATCCCTGCAATAGAACTTCTTCATTTGCATGTAAGCAGTTTAATATTCCATACTATGAATATATGCAGTGTATATATAGCTCTTTCCCTGCTGATAGATGCCTCCGCTACTTCTGGTTTTTCCCCTTTCTTAGAAATAATGTAACACACATCCTGTGTGTAACATTGAGTCATATTTTAAGTCACCAAAGGACCTACATGAGACTCATCTGGCTGTTTGAGAAACACAGTATTCGTCCCCAGTAGCTTCTCAGCCTGGGCACTGCTGACATTTGGACTGGGATCCTTCTTTGCTGTACACCTCTGTCCTGTGCATTGTAGGTGCATTGCAGCATCTCTGGTTTCCACCCACCAGATACCAGCAGCCTCCAATAAGACCTCCCCCACCAATATAACCAAAAATGTCCCCTGACATTGCCCAAAGTCCCCTGGGGCTTAAAATGACCTTCCACTTTTGTCTGACCCCACCTGGCCTGGCTTGGTGGGTGGTAGAAAGGGAGTAGAGACCTCCCCCTCATCACATAGACACACCAAGGGATGGACTTTTCACACCTGACACCTCTCCCACTCCTCAGGGCCGTCCTGTGATATGTCAATTACTCGCCTCTTTAGCAGATGGGTAAACTGAGACCTGGCAAGGGAAGCCAGTAATCTATCCTCCTGCTCCCTCAGGTTTTCTCCAGGCAACAGAAATTACAGCCTTCAGAGTCCTAAATAGCTTGTTTCTCTCTTTCTCTCCAAGGCAGCCGCTGAACATACTGGCCTGTGGTTCAGACTCCCAGCTGCAGAGATTAAAAAAAAAAAAAGATTCAATTCTCATCTGCTGGAGATCACAAGCTTTAAAGAAGGCAGAGCGGTCTGGTCCCTGATGAGGGGGGCCTGGTTGTGTTTGCCCACTGCAGTGGGAAACCATCACAACTGTGTGATGGGGAAAGTAAAAAGAGCCCCTGCTAGTGAACCCCACCCCAGGCTGTTCTGCTTAGTGAGCTCAGAAGGAGGCTCCTTCTGGGACCCTGAGATGGTGCTGGATGCAGCTTTAGAGGCATGGCTTAGAGGTCACCTCCTCCAGGAAGCCTCCAGGAGTGCATTCCTTCCATTCTCACCTGGTCTGCTTTACAAAATTCCTCAAGGTCAGGGAAGCCACCACCCCTGGGCCCTGAGGGCTTCTCACCAACTGGTGAGACAAGATGTCGAGGTGAGGGAGCCTTGAGTAGAGCGTGGAGGTTCAGGCTGTTAGAGCTTTGAGGCTTCTCCACATTTTCAAAAAAGAGAAGGCTATTTAAGCTGGTTGTTTCCAACTCTATCTGAATATTCAAGTGACCCCGGGGGAGACAGGAAGACCTATGATCCCACCACCTGAACTCCGTGAACACAGTATCACCGGCAAAGGGATAAGCCAAGGTCAGGCACCTTGGGATACAAGGGACCGTGGAGGACCAACATGGCTCCTCAGATCCTGCCCCCAAGATACACAACCAAGCCTGGTCACCAGCAACGAGCAGGCGTTCTTACTGACTGTACTCTGCAAAAATGTCACTTTCTTGAAAGACACAGAAAGGCTGAAAAAAATGCTCCTGATAAAGGAGACTAGGTGCTGAAGAAGACTCTTGAGAGTCCCTTGGACAACAAGGAGATCAAACCAGTCAATCCTAAAGGATATCAATCCTGAATATAATATTCATTAGAAGGACTGATGTTGAAGCTGAAGCTCCAATACTTTGGCCACCTGATGTGAAGAGCCGACTCAGTGGAAAAGGCCCTGATGCTGGGAAAGATTGAAGGCAGGAAGACAAGGGGGTGACAGAGGATGAGATGGTTAGATAGCATCACCGACTCAGTGGATATGAGTTTGGGCAAACTCTGGGAGATAGTGAAGGACACGGAAGCCTGGCGTGCTGCAGTCCATGGGGTCGTAAAAAGTTGGACACGATTGAGCGACTGAACAACAATAACAGCAGAAAGACATGAGAACAAAAGACAACCAGTGAGAAACTTCCGTGGTAGTCCAGGGATGAAAACTTTGTCTCCTAATGCAGAGGATGCCACTTTGATGCCTAGTTGGGGAGCTAAGATCCCGTGTGCCTCACAACCAAAATATCAGAACATAAAACAGAAGCAATATTGTAACAAATTCAATAAGGACTTTAAAACTGATGCATATTAAAAAACAGTCTTAAAAAAAAAAAAGACAACAGATGAGTCTGGACTGGATCCTAAAGGAGGAAAGAAAATGTTGCCATAAGGGATATTGACTTAGTCTGTTTTTGCAGCCATAACACAATAGCAAGGCTTCCCAGGTGGCTCAGCGGTAAAAATCTGCCTGCAATGCAGGAGGCAAGTGTTCGACCCCTGGGGTGGGGAGATCCCCTGGAGAAGGGAATGGCAACCCACTCCAGTATTCGTGTCTGGAAAATCCCATGGACAGGGGAGCCTGGTGGACTATAGCCTATGGGGTCACACAGAGTGAGACACGATTGAGCATGCACGCATGCAACACAATACCAGAGACTGGGTGGCTTATAAACACAAACTTATTTCTCAGAGATCTGGAGGTTGGAAGTCCAAGTTCAAGGTAAGGGCTGATTCGGCACCTGGTGAGGGCTTCCTGGTTCATAGGTGTTGCCTTTTCACTGTGTTCTTGCCTGACAGAAGGAGCCCTCTGGGATCTCTTTAAAAGGGTGCTAATCTCATTCACCGAAGTTCCACCTTCATGACCTAATCATCCCCCAAAGGCCCCACCTCCTTGATACCACCACACTGAGTGTTAGGATCTCAGTGTATGAATTTTGGGAGGACACAAACCTCAGACCACTGCAGCAGTGGGGTTCATTTGACTACAAAATGTAAGTTTATTGTTGTTTAGTTGCTAAATCATGTCCAACTCTTTGCCACCCCATGGACTGTAGCCCACCAGGCTCCTCTGTCCGTGGGACTTTCCAGGCAAGAGTACTGGAGTGGGTTGCCATTTCTTTCTTCAGGGGATCTTCCTGACCTAGGGATGGAACCTGGGTCTCCTGCATTAGTAGGCAGATTCTTCACTGCTGAGCCACCAGGGAAACCCTACCAAATGTGAGTAAGATCATGGCATTTCTCAATGAAAAATTTGGGGAGTGCAACATTTGTCCTGGAGTTGTGTGGGAATCTCCTGGTTCTCAGGAATCTCGGAATCTCCTGTATCTCAGGATATACGAACAGAAGAATTTAGGGGCCGTGGAACATGAGGTTAGCTGTGTATTCTCAAATAGTTAAAAATGATATTATATTGCTATGAACTGAATATTTATATCCTCCCTAATGCCTGTGTTGCAGTCCTAACCCCATGTACCTCAGAATATGACTGTAATTGGAGGTATGGTCTTTAAAAGGATGATTATATTAAAATGATGCTGTACAGTGGGCTCTAACCCAGTCTGACTGGGGTCCTTATGTGCATGCTTAGTTGCTCAGTTGTGTCTGACTCATTGTGACCCCATGGACTCTAGCCCACAAGGCTGCTCTGTCCATGGAATATGGAAGCATCATGGTTGCAACAGCAGGACCAAGGCCGGGGCACTTCTCTGGGGGCCAGTGGGGATGGTGGTGCCAGGGTGGGCATAGGGTGCAGTCTTGGGCGGAGGTCCACACTGCCCCTTTCCAGCCTCTCCCCCACCTCAATGACCTCAGTCCCTTTCTCTGTCTGGTCTCTTGAGTTGTCGCTCATGAGAGCAGTGTTTGCTCCATTTTGCAGAGGTGGGAATTGACAGGTCTGTTGGCTGTACACTGATGTGCTTCTCACGCCTGAGGGCAGAGAAACCCCGTCCTCACAGCAGTCACTCCGCGCTCCCCTCGCCCCACACCTGGCACCTGCCAATCTCTTTCCTGTCTGGATGGATTTGCCTGTTCTGGATGTTTCATATAAATGGAATCAAATACAATGTGACCTTTCGGGTCTGGCTTCTATCGCTCATCAGTTTTCGAGGTTCCCATGTGTTGTAGCGTATATTAGTGCTTTGCTCCTTTTTGTTGTTGTTGTTCAGTCGCTAAGTTGTGTCCAACTCTTTGCAACTCGATGGACTGCAGCACACCAGGCTTCCCTGTCCTTCACTATCTCCAGGAGTTTGCTCAAACTCACGTCCATTGAGTTGATGTTGCTCTCTAACCGTCTCATCCTTTGCTGCCCCCTTCTCCTTTTGCCTTCAGTCGTTTCTTTTTAGGGCTGACCAAATATGTTATTTTTTAAAATCAGGGCTTTGCTTATAGAAATGCAAAATGCTATATTTGGCAAACATCAAATGATGTTTGGTTTCTTTTTTTTTTATCCCCTCCACAAATAGCTCAAAATTGACTCAAGCTGCCAAGCATCACACACTCTCAACGCTTAACCACAAGCCCAAGGGTCTCCTATTGAAAAGATTCGGGGTTCGGGCATCCTTGGATGGCCCCCACAGGACTAACATTTTAATTAAAAAGGTCTTACAATGACAGACTTGAAATGTAAACTCCCAGGCAGTGACGGCCCGGGCCATGCCTGACATTCCAGGCCAGTCTCCTTGGAGCCCAGCAGCCGCAGAAGTCCCCAAGCTGAGCCAGGAATAGTTCTGCCTTTTATTTGGAAAGAGAATTACAGGGCGTGCAGCCCAGCCCCAAGGTTGCTGCGTCGAAGCCGTATTTTTGAACACGACCGTAACCGCACACTTGCCTTCGATAGTCCGTGCCAGGCTAAATGCTGCCAGCTGCCTAGACGCTCGGCGTGAGGCTCTAAACACAGGTTCTTTTTTATTCCTGTTTTAAGGTCTATCTGACTATTTCTGTGCAAAAACAGATTTAAAATCTCGATGGCTCAGAAGGCACTGGCAGCTGCCAAGGCCGCCCTGTTCTCTCAGCTCCCTCCAAGGGGATCTCAGGTTTGCTTTGTCCATGGGGATTTTCCTACCTGGAGGAGCTGTCCCTGGTTCCCCAAATTTCCACCTCCCCATCACCCCAAGCCTGGGGAGGGTGGGTCTCTGGGATTGATGGGCTGACTGGCCAGGACAAGGTGAGTGATTCCTGGAAGGAGACCTGAGTGTTTCTACCAGAGAAAGCAGGATGCATGATGGGAATGAAAACAGTCATGTGGTCACAGTGGTTGAGCCAAGATTTGAAGTTGGCTCCTAGTTAGGTGAAAGTCACAGAGTTAAACAATGTTGAGCCCTGGCTGGCGGGAGTATAAAATGGCGAAGCCGCTGAAGTTTGGTGGGTCCTCCGAAAGTTAAAGGTAGAATTATCAGCTGAGCCACAAGGGAAGCCCAAGAATACTGGAGTGGGTAGCCTATCCCTCCAGGGGATCTTCCCTACCCAGGAATTGAACCAGGATCTCCTGCATTGCAGGCAGATTCTTTACCAACTGAGCTATCAGGGAAGCGTAGAATTACCCAATGATCCATTAATTTCAGTCTTACCACAAAGAATTGAAAACAGGGGTTCAAATAAAAAAGGGCTTTCTAGGTGATGCAGTGGTAGAGAATCCAATACAGAAGACATAAGAGACAAGGGTTTAGTCCCTGGGTCGGGAAGATCCCCTAGAGGAAGAAATGGCAACCCACTCCAGTATTCTTGCCTGAAAAATTCCATGGACAGAGGAGCCTGATGAGCTACAGTCCATGAGGTTGCAAAGAGACAGACATGACTGAGCGACAGAGCATTCATGCCTGTGCTTCCTGTACCTGTTCAAATAAAACTTACACAGGCATGTTCACAGCAGCACTAGTCAGAGTCTCTGAAAGGTGGAAACAACCCAAATGTCCATCAAAGGATGAATGGATAAACAAAATGCAGTCCATGCATACAGTTGATCCTAGCTGGCATAGTGGTAAAGAATTTGTGTGCCAATGCAGGAGATGCAAGAGATGCAGGTTCAATCCCTGGGTTGGGAGGAGTGCATGGCAACCCACTCCAGTATTCTTGCCTGGGAAAGCCCATAGGCTGAAGAGCCTGATGGGCTACAGTCCATAGGGTCACAAAGAGTTGGATATGACTGAGTATGCATGAGGTGAGGTGTACAATAGAATATTACTCAGTAATCAAAAGAAATGAAACACTGACACATGCTACTATGTGGACAAACTTTGAAGACATCATGCTGATTGAAAGAAGCCAGACACAAAAGGCCACATAGTGTATGATCCCATCTATAGAAATTGTCCAGAACAGGCAAATCTGTAGAGACAGGAAGTAGACTAGTGGTTGCCAGGGGCTGGGGGAGGGGGAAATGAGCGGTGAGTGCTTATGGGGACAAGCTCTCTTTTGGGGGTGATGAAAATGTTCTGGAACTAGGTGGTGAACTAGAGATGATGGCCGCATAATCTTGTGAACCTATGAAACCCACTGAATTTACTTCTAAATGGTAAATTTCATGTTATGTGAATTTCATTGCAAAAAATAAAAAAGCAACTCAGCTCTACCCTTGGGTTCAAGGAAAGGAAGTGTCTGGAAGCAGGTGGGGGAGATAACGGCATATCAGCAACACCTGTGAGAAAAACTTTGGGGTTCCGTTGGGTTGATATGACTCAGCAGAGGGAGGGGGCAGGGCCCGGGACCCAGTGAATCTCTGCCGCTCAGCAGGGGTATAGGGTCCGGAAGAGGGAGGTGGGTTCCCTGGCCAGACCACAGCCATGGAGTGAGGCAAAGGCAAAGAGCTGGGGATTTGGGGAAGAGCTCTGCAGGGCTGAGGAAATTTCAAAACCCATCCCTTCGAAGAGAAATAGTCAGTGTGAACTCTAGAGCTGGGCTGATTGCATTCAAATCCCAAACTCTGCCACTTACCAGCTGTTGTGGCCGTGGGCAAGCCGCATGGCCTCTCTGACTCACAGTTTCACTGTGAAATGGGGTTAAGAATAGGACCTGTTTTGAGACTTCCCTGGTAATCCAGTGGCTGGGACATCGCGCTCCCAATGGGTGATGGTGGGGGTGGAGGCTCTGGGTTCGATCTCTGGTTGGGGAACTGGATCCCACATGCTAAGAGTTTACACACTGCCACAAAGGTGGAGGATCCCAAGTGCCACAACTAAGACTCAGCACAGCTGAATGAATACATAAATATTAAAAAGAAAATAAAAGAATAGGATCTGTTTCGTAACAGCTGTGAGAATTCAGTGCCTTGGGGTAAATGCATTATTCCCAGCAGAGGGAATGGCTTATGGAAAGCTCTGGAGATGTGAAGCTGTGTGGCAAAGTGGTGATGAACAGTGAGCAGACCTGGAAAGAGGCTGGGTTTCCACCTCAGATACACCCAGCACACAGTAGGTGTTCAGACGGCTGCAGATGCCTGCCCTCGCCTGGAGGAAACAAGCCAATTCCATCTGCTTTGCTTCAGGTTGGCCCCTAGAAATTAAAGCCCCACCCGCCCCCAGTTCTAGTCTAAAGAAGTTATACAAATGAGCAAGCACATAAAAAGATGCTCAACATCATTAATCATCAGGGAAATGCAAATCAAAACCACAAAGCGGTACCACCTCACACCCATGAGGGCGGCTCCTATCAAAAACACAGAAAATAACAAGTGTTATCGAGGATGTCGAGAAATTGGAACACTTGTACACTGTTGGGGGGGAAAGTGAAAAAGTTCAGCTGCCATGGAAAGAGTACAGGAGTTCCTTGAAAAATTAAAAATAGAACGACCTTATGATCCAGCAATCTCACTTCTGGGTAGATCCCCCGTAAAACTGAAATCGGGGTCTCTAAGAGATCCTTGTCCACTCGTGTTCATAGTAGCATTTCCCACAATAGCTGGAAGGTGGAAGCCACCCAAGTGTCTAGCAAAGGATGGATGAATAAGCACAACGCGGTCCATCCATACAGCCGAATATTATTCAGCCTTTAAAAGAAAGGAAACTGTTGCACACTACACGGATAAACCTTGAAGACATTATGCTGAGTAAAATAAGCCAGTAATGAAAGGACAAGCTTAGGTGAAGGATTCTGCTTAGGTGATGTTCCTAGAGCAGATTCATCGAGACAGAAAGTAGAATGCTAGGTGCCAGGGGTTGGGGGAGGGAGAATGGGGAGTTAGCGTTTAACCAGGACAGGGTTTCATTTTTGCAAGGTGAAGAGCACTTGGAGATGGATGGTGATAATGGTGTGAATGTACTCAGGGCCACTGAGCTGTGCATTTAAAAATAGTTAAGATGGTGAATTTTATGTTACGTGAATTTTACCACAGTTTTTACCACAATTTGAAAAGAAACCACACACACTCTGAAATGTGTCTGTAAGAGAATAGATAATTCATTTGTACCCAGGGTGGGGCTCGCTGGGTGATGCAGGGTGAACATCTCATTCTCTGGGTGCCTGTTTCCTCCAGTGCAAACTGGGGGTGTGAGGCCACCCTCCAGTGTCATTAGGAAGGTTAAGATGTCATGTGGGAAAGCCAGATGGGGTTGGGAAGGGGCGCCCCACATTCTGCAGGTCCTGCTTGGGAAATCAAACCTTGCATGTTCTGTTTTGGCTGATTGAGCACCATGCCTGCACTTTATTGCACAGAAAGATGCCAAGCACTTTGAGCAACCATAAAACTAAAACTTGGGGCTTCCCTGGTGGCTCAGTGGTAAGGAATCTGCCTGCCAATGCAGGAGACGCAGGTTCGATCCCTGGTCTGGAAAGACCCCATGTGCTGAGGAGCAACTAAACCCCTATGCTACAACTATTGAGCCTGTACTCTAGAGCTTGTGCTCTGTAACAAGAGAAGCTGCCACAAAGGGAAGCCTGTGTGCCCAGACTAGAGAGTAGTCCTTGTTCTCTGCAGTGAGAGGAAAGCCTGGGCAGTAACGAAGACCCAGCACAGCCAAAAATAAATAAATTATATAAAAAAAAACAAACAATAAAAAACACAAAACCCCCAAACTTGCTGGTGTTTGTCCCGTGCCTGCCACGTGCCTGGCCAGCATTGTATCCGCCCATTTTACAGAAGAGGAAACTGAGGCTCAGAGAGGTGAAGTGACTCGCTCCAGGTCACACAGCAGGATGTGGCTGGGGTGGAACTAGAAGCCCTAATTTGCCTGAGCCCAAGCCGTGAAGGCCCTGAAAAACAGGGGAAGGCTCCCCTTGATGGTTCAGAGACATGGGCAGCGTTGATTTCTTCTGACACAACATAGCATGGTTGGGTGACCAGAACTCTGTTCTAGCTGTACAACTCTTTCATAAATGCAAAATATATTCATTTTCTTCACTATGGTGAGGAAGGGAGGGGGGAGTGCTATTTTATAAAATATGCTGCCTAAATGCTATTGTGGGGAGGGGGGATCATCCCTGATGAGCCCCTGGAACAGCAAAGGGAGACCTGGGGAAAATCCAAAAAAGGTCTGGAGTTTGGCAAACAGAATTGTTCCAAGGTTGTTTAGTCAACAACGTTACTCAAACTCATGTCCATTGAGTCGGTGATGCCTTCCAACCATCTCATCCTCTGTTGTCCCCTTCTCTTCCAGCCTTCAATCTTTCCCAGCATCAGAGTCTTTTCCAAATCAGGTAGCCCAAGTATCAGAGCTTCAGCTTCAGCATTAGTCCTTCCAATGATTTCCTTTAGGATTTCCTTTAGGATTGACTGGTTTGATCTCCTTGCTGTCCAAGGGACTCTCAAGAGTCTTCTCCAACACCACAGTTCAAAAGCATCAGTTCTTCAGCCCTCCGACTTCTTTATGGTCCAGTTCTCACATCTGTACATAACTTACTAGAAAAACCATAGCTTTGACTAGACAGACCTTTGTCGGCAGAGTATTGTCTCTGCTTTTTAATATGCTATCCAGGTTTGTCATAGTTTTCTTCCAAGGAGCATCCTTTAATTTCATGGCTGCAGTCACTGTCTGCAGCTATTTAATTGCTCCATTTTGACAAATGGACGGCAGACATGGGAGAAGATGGCTTTGGGGAGGCTGAGGAGTGGAGGTAGGGGAGACAGAACTCTTTGTACATCATTGCAACTTTTCTGAAATAATAGTCTGGATGAGCTAAGATCATCCAAAGTAAAAACTTTCTTTTCATGAAGTCAACATTAATTTCGGCCCAGATGGGGCTGTGTCTGTGGGGGAGGCTTATGCTTCAGGCTAGAGTGTACACAGAGCCCTTTGTCACCCTCAAGAATCGGTGATGTTAGGTCAGGTGGCCTTGGCTCACTAGACATGGCTGTGAGGCCACCTTGGGGCCAAGCGGATTGGAGGGAGGAGCAGGCTTGGGAACAAGAGGGACAAGTACCCAACCCTTTCTTTTTTCCCCCCCTCTCCTCTGGGTCACCGAAAAGTCTTGTTGGTTCTGCCTCCAAAATGCATCCTGATTTTGTTCTCTCTACTACATGGCACCGCCCAGCCTTCATCCCTGCTCCAACCCACCCCTCTGCCCTCTTCATCTCCTTCATCACTCTGTTCCAGTCACCCTGACCCCCTTGTCCAGGATTTTTCAGCCTCAGGGCCTTTGCACTGGCTATTCCATCTGCCTAGAACACCCTTCCCCCAGGAAGCCAGGTTGCTCCTCCTCTAACTTCCTCCTGTTCTGTGCTCCAGTGTCACCTGGGAGCAGTCGCCCTTAGTCACTCTGAATTAAACAGTCCCCTCTCATCTGTTTGCTGCTTTGCTGAATCATCTGTCTCCCCTGCCAGGTCTTCACTTTCCAGGAGGACAGGTGTTACCCACCAGGGTCCTTGGCCTTCCCCAGCCAATAGAAATTGACTAGAGGCCAGACAAACTATTCAGGCAAGGCTTTATTGGGGCCCCTGCTGCAGCAGGAGAGAGCGGCCGCATGTACCAGTTTTCCTTGCTTACTTGCTCCCTGGGGCGGGGGAGTCAAGCTCATTCTGTTCGTGGGATGAGGGTAGAGAATGTGTCCAAGGGTCAGGCTGTAGGGATGGCTTAGGTGGTTTGCCCACCCCTTAGGTGGTTCTGTGTGCAGGGTGCCTGCACAGTAAGCTGCTTTTGCCCCGACGCCTTGCTTTTGATCCAGGCTCTTAAAAGTGGCAGTTAGGTTTTTTGGTCTCTTTGTATCTTTTAGAATTTGCCCTAACTGCTGGATGTACCCAGTTATTTTTAGTCCCATACAGTTTCTTTGTATTTTGTTGCTTGAGGAGAGGTGTGTCCAGATGCAAGCTTGGCAACACTGCAGCAAGTGTTCCCAGGTCCCAGCCTGTCTCAGCTTGGTTGCAGCTTTACTGTGATACAGTGGCTGTATGAGGGATTCCCTGGAGGCTCAGACAGTAAAAAAACAAAACAAACAAACCAAAAAACGCCCTCAATGCAGGAGACCCAGGTTCGATCCCTGGGTCAGGAAGAGCCCCTGGAGAAGGGAATGGCAACCTACTCCAGTATTCCTGCCTGGAGAATTCCATGGACAGAGGAGCCAGGCAGGTACAGTCGATGGAGTCGCATAGAGTCAGACACAACTAACACTTTCAAAGCATGCACCTGGATGGGTTTTGGTAAAACTGCATGCACGCAGTGGAACTGGTGAGAGTGTTTATGCCTGTAAATTTCCCAAGTCTCTTGGTAATTCCTTTCTCTCCTCCCCTTCCTCACCCAGTCCCTCCCATCTTCACCCCTTCCCTCATTCCAGGTATCCACAGTCTGCTCTCTCTGACTATAGATTAGTTTGCACTTGCTAGAATTTCACATAAACGAAATCATCCAGGAGTTTCCTGTCCGTTTTTTTCCACTCAGCATCACAGTCTTGAGCTCCCTCCAGGCCATCAAGTATATCTGCAGTCCATTCCTTCCTGTGGGTGGAGGAGTGTTCTGTGGTGGCCACGGACACAGTTTCTCCCTTCACTGTTTGATGGGCATCTGGGTTGTTGCCATTCTTGACAATTCTGAATAAAGCTGCTATGAACATTCTTCTGAACATGTGTTTTCATTTCTCTTAAGTAAATACCTAGGCGTAGAATGACCGGGTCAAATTCTAAGTATGTGTCTAACTTTTTTGATGGAGGTAAAATTTGCATGCCATGAAATTAACCATTTTCAAGTGAACAGTTCAGCAGAGCATTCAGTACATCCACAATGTTGTGCAACATCGCCTCTATCTAACTCTAGAACATTTCCATCACCCCAAGATGTTTAACCTTTTAAAGCTACCAGGCTGTTTTCCAAACTGGTTGTACCCTTTCTACATTCTCGCTGCAGTGTTTGAGAGTTCCAACTGATCCACCCCCTGAGAGTCAGTGTTTTTTTCTGCCTGTTTCACCCAGATCCAGCCTTGGCTCATGCAGGTGTTAAATAAATATTTGTTGAATATGTGAACGAACGAATGACCCAGATGACTCCTGGGGTGGTTTCTGAAATACACAGATGGAACCTGGACAGATGGGACATACGATGAGTGTTGAGGAGAGAGACGCCCCCTAATGTTTGGAGACCCTAGGGCATCCGGGTCACAGTATAGCTCCACGTGCTGGCCGCCAAACAGCCCTCAGTTCATCCATAGCCCAAGTCCCATTTTACAGAGGGGGAAACTGAGGGTCTGAGAGCACCTCCGAGGAGAATGTGGGGTTAGCAAGTACTCTGCAAGGGCCCCAGGAACAAGGCAAGAAGGATCAAACTGCACAGAGGCCAGTGGTTGACCTGGTTTCAGGGGACTTGGTTCGAACCCTAGCTCTGCCGCTGTCATTGTGTGAGCCCAGGCAGGGCAGCCACCATCCTGATCTTCCCTTTCCTCTCTTTTGGTTCAGACAGTAAAGAATCTGCCTGCAGTGCAGGAGACCTGGGTTCGATCCCCAGGTGGGGAAGATCCCCTGGCAAAGGGAGTGGCTACCCTCTCCAGTATTCTTGCCTAGAAAATCCCATGGACAGAGCTACAGTCCATAGGGTCACAAAGAGTCAGACACGACTGAGCAACTCACACACACAATTACTTAATTAGGCTGCACAAGGATCTTAGAGACAGCATGCAGGATCTTTTTTTTCAGTTGCAGCCTGTGAGATCTAGTTCACTGATCAGAGCTCAAACCTGGGCCCCCTGCATTGGGGCTCGGAGTCTCACCCACTGGACCACCAAGGAAGTCACCCCTTTCCTCTTCCAAAAGGGATTTATTGAGGGTCTTGTGCGAGTGGAGGTCATAGCTGTGACTAGGACACTTGGTCCCATCAAGTCAAATTCTAGGAGGTGAGACCAAGAGGAGGGGAAAGCTGGGATATATCATGGCTCATTTATCTCTATTTTTTTTAACTAGCAAATATCCAACATCCCTGGTTTTCCTACACATATAGTATCAATCTATAATTACCTAAACAAATATTTATAAGTATAAAATATATAAATATTTTCCTTATATATTTATTTATATAACTTTGTATATTTATGTATCAATATATTATATATTTTATATAATTTACTATATTTGCTGTTTTTGTTCAGTCACTAAGTCATGTCTGACTTTGCAAACCATGGGGTGCAGCATGCTAAGCTTCCCTGTCCTTCACTGTCTCCTGGAATTTGCTCAGATACATGTCCACTGAACCAGTGATGTCATCCAACCATCTCATCCTCTGTCTTCCCCTTCTCCTCTTGCCCTCAATCTTTCCAAACATCAGGGTCTTTTCCAATCTCTTTGCATCAGGTGGCCAAAGTATTGGAGCTTTAGCTTCAGCATCAGTCCTTACAATGAATACTCAGGGTTGATTTCCTTTAGGATTGGCTAATTTGGTCTCCTTGGTGTCCACGGGACTCTGAAGAGTCTTCTCCAGCTCCACAATTATTACGTGCAAATATAGACAGTCAATCCTCATTAGTGAAAGAGTCTGTGAATTCTCCAACTTGCTAAAATTTACGTATAACACCCAAATCAATTCAAGGACACACACAGAGGGGCAACAAATCTGAATCACTTAGTGCAGGATCCCATCCAAGGTGGGATAAGGCGACGCTCTGCCTTCCTGTTCCAGACTGTAAACAAGCATCCTTTTCATACCTTTTTAGTGCCACAGTTTCCCCACTTCTGTGCTTCTCATTGATGATCCTGCTGTTTAAGAAGGGCCCCAAGGGTAATGCTCATGTACTGCCTGATGTTCCTAGGAGAACAAAGGCTGGAATGCATGTTGGGGAAAAACACATGTCACTTCATTCAGGCGTGAGTTCTGTTGGCTGTGAGTTGGATGTGAATGAATCAACAATATATATTAAACAAAGTGTATTTAGGACTTCCCTGGTGGTGCAGTGGATAAGAATCTGCCTCCAATGTTGTTGGACACGGGTTCAACCCCTAGTCTGGGAAGATCTCACATGCCTTGGAGCAGCTAAGCCCTTGCACCGCAACTACTGAGCCCGCGTGCTGCAACTACTGAAGCCCATGTGCCTAGAGGCTGTGCTCCCCAACGAGCGAAGCCACCGCAGTGAGAAGCCTGCACACCACAGTGAAGAGTAGCCCCTGCTCTCCAGAGCTAGAGAAAGCCCTCTTGCCGCAACGAAGACCCAGCACAACCAAAAACATCTTAAAAAACACAAACACCTATGGCTGATTCATGTTGATGTTTGGTATAAACCAATGCAATACTTTAAAGCAATTATCCTTCAATTAAAAATTAAAAAAATTTAAATCCAAATAAATAAAAATTTTTAAAAAGTGTATTGAAACATGTGGAAAACAAGGCTATGTATTTACTGGTTGATGAAGATGTTGTGACCAGAGGCTTGCAGGAACCTAGCCTTGTATTTTCTTTAGGGGCTATGGTCCAATATTGGCTAAGTCAGTGTTTTTGGTGTATAATGAGGACTGACTACACACACACACACACACACAATATGTAAACATATGTAAATATATGCAAATATAAGATAATACACGAATGTGTAATACATGTAAAGTTTTATATATAAATTTATATTTACACACATTTTAAATATATATATAAACACAATATTGTAAAGCAGCTATACTCCAATACAATGAATTTTAAAATATATTTCTGCTTTGTTGACTACACCAAAGCCTTTGACTGTGGATCACAACAAACTGTGGAAAATTCTTCAAGAGATGGGAATGCCAGACCACCTTTCCTGCCTCCTGAGAAATCTGTGTGCAGGTCAAGAAGAAACAGAACTGGACATGGAACAACAGACTGGTTCCAAACTGGGAAAGGAGTACGTCAAGGCTGTATATCGTCACCCTGCTTATTTAACTTATATGCAGAGTACATCATGTGAAATGCCAGGCTGGATGAAGCACAAACTGGAATCACAATTGCTGGGAGAAGTATCAACAATCTCAGATACACTGATAACACCACCTTTATAGCAGAAAGCGAAGAACTAAAGAGTCTCTTGACAAAAGTGAAAGAGGAGAGTGAAAAATCTGGCTTAAAACTCAACATTCAAAAAGCTAACATCATGGCATCTTGTCCTATCACTTCATGGCAAATAGATGGGGAAACAATGGAAACAGTGAGAAACTTTATTTTCTTGGGCTCCAAAATCACTGCAGATGGTGACTGCAGCCATGAAATTAAAAGACGCTTGCTTCTTGGAAGAAAAACTATGACTAACCTAGACAGCATATTAAAAAGCAGAGGCGTTACTTTGCTGACGAAGGTCCATCTAGTCAAAGCTATGGTTTTTCCAGTGGTCATGTATGGATGTGAGAGTTGGAACATAAAGAAAGCTGAACGAGGAAGAATTGATGCTTTTGAGCTGTGGTGCTGGAGAAGACTCTTGAGAGTCCCTTGGACTGCAAGGAGATCAAACCAGTCAATCCTCAAGGAAATCAGTCCTGAATATTCATTGGAAGGACTGATGCTGAAGCTGAAACTCCAAGATTTTGGCCACCTGATGCGAAGAGCTGACTCATTTGAAAAGCAGAGAAGGCGATGGCACCCCACTCAGTACTCTTGCCTGGAAAATCCCATGGACGGAGGAGCCTGCTAGGCTGCAGTCCATGGGGTTGCTAAGAGTCGGACATGACTGAGCAACTTCACTTTCACTTTTCACTTTCATGCATTGGAGAAGGAAATGACAACCCACTCCAGTGTTCTTGCCTGGAGAATCCCAGGGATGGGGGAGCCTGGTGGGCTGCCATCTATGGGGTTGCACAGAGTCGGACACGACTGAAGTGACTTAGCAGCAGCAGCAGCATTTGAAAAGACCCTGATGATGGGAAAGGTTGAAGGCAGGAGGAGAAGGCGACGACAGAGGATAAGATGGTTGGATGGCATCACTGAATTGATGGACGTGAGTTTGAGCAAGCTCTGGGAGTTGGTGATGGACAGGGAATCCATTGAGTGGCAAAGAGTCAGATACAAGTGAGCAACTGAACTGAACTGATATATATATATAATTTTTTAAATTTTTTATGGTTGGTTTGTTTGAATCCTGTCCCAAGCCAATGTGTATTGGGTTGAAATGTCTCTAACTTATAGTTTTTCCTCTCTCCTTTTATTCTCCCCTTTGCTTTCTATTTGTGGAGGAGCTGGGGTCACCTGTCCTGTAGTTCCCCACAATCTAGATTTTGCCACTGGCATCCGTGTGTGTCACTCACTTTGTTGTGACTTGGTGTCAATTTTCCAGCATGGTTGACCCCCTTGAGACACAAGACAGGTCCCTGGGCTCTGTGCCATCCGAGGGACCCCACATTGCCAGGTCCTGTCCTCGAAGCCTCCAGTGACCACCCACTGGAGCCCCAACCTCTGCGTGGGCTGTGTTTGGGGCTGGACAGCTGTCCCTCTGAAGCCAGGATTCCCCCTGGGACTGGGGTTAGGACAGCAAGGTGAATCCCACCCCTGCTGGATCAGACTCGTCTTTATTTAGAAAGAGAATACTTTGTTCATCATGGATATTTTTGCACTCATTTGATTTTCAAAAAGACTGCATTACATATTATTGATCTCGAAGATGGAGATATTTTTAGAGCACTCTGGACCCCCTTGACTTTGATCCTCATCTGCATGGGATAACAGTAATAATATCTTCCCCCCTACCGCCGTGGGGTTGGGGTGAGGTTGGAAGGAACCCACAGGCAGGAGAGTGATTTTGCCCCCCTCCCTCCCCCAGGAGAAGGTGGTCCTGGAAGGGAAGTGGTTCAAACAGGGAAAGTGAGAAAGAAGAGGGTCACCCGGTCACTGGGCAGAGGGGTAGGGGAGAGAGGACCTGGTCACCTTCCTGCCCTCCCTGACTCTGTTACTGCACCTGTCGCTTGAGATGGCAGCCCCATTCTTCTGCTTTCCTCACGTCTACAGACTTCAGGCTTCCAAAAACTGACATCGCCTGGTTCTCTGAGTTTCCTGAACACCTACTATGTGCTGAGCTCAGCCCCACCCCCGTCCCAGGGCCACAGCAGTGAATAGGACAGATCGAGTCCTGCTAGATGGTCCTGACATTCCAAGGGGATCACGTCTGATGATTTGATGACAGGTCATGGCAGAGATGGGGAATTGCATAAACAGGGTGGTGAGAGGTGGGGATATGGGGGCTATTTAGTAGCTAGGGGACCCAAGGGGGCCCTCTCTGAGGAGGTGACATTTAAGCTGAGGCCTGAAGGAGGTGAAGGAATACACTGTGTGAGAATCTGGGGGAAAGTGCTTTGGACAGAGGGAACAGCATGTGCAAAGATCTTGGGGTAGAGAACAAGCTGGGCTTTTGAAGAGCCTGTGGCCCAGACAAGGAGGGAGTGAGGGTGGAAAAGTGGGGGGAGGTTTGCCAGAAACTTCAGGAAACCAGGAGATCAGTTTGGGGATAAACATTCGAATCAGGCTTTCAGATGTAATTTCTCATAGTATCTGCCTTTCTGGGGCCATTTGGCTGTGTAGTGCCTCTGAAGCCCTCCATCTACCCTCGCATCCCCATCTGCATGCCTCTTATCTTGGAGCTGTGCATTGGAAAGCAGAATCGTCCCCTCCGGCTTTGCAATGAGCTATAAATACTGCACTTAGTTAAAGCTTAGTTTCCAGTAGTTATGTATGGATGTGAGAACTGGATCATAAAAAAGGCTGAGTGCCAAAGAACTGATGCTTTCAAACTGTGGTGCTGGAGAAGACTCTTGAGAGTCCCTTGAACTGCAAGGAGATCAAACCAGTCAATCTTAAAGAAAATCAACCCTGAATACACATTGGAAGGACTGATGCTGAAGCTGAAGCTCCAGTACTTTGGCCACCTGATGCGAGGAGCCGACTCATTGGAGAAGACCCTGATGTGGAGTTGTGGGGGAGGCTGTGACAGAGGATGAGTCGATTAGAGAGCATCACCGACTCAAAGGACATGAACTTGAGCAGACTCTGGGAGATAGTGGAGGACAGGGAAGCCTGGTGTGCTGCAGTCTATGGGGTCGCAAAGAGTTGGACACGACTTAGCAACTGAACAACAATAAATGCTCGAAGTGAGGGTGAGGGAAGCAGTGAGCATTATGCCAGGTCCCTCTAGGTTTCAGGTGCATGTTTTTGTGTGTGGCGGTGGGGGAGGGTGTAGGAACCATGGCAGAGCCCTAGGAACCCCCAACCTGACCCAGGATGAGCATGAGAATCCTAGAGGGCTTCTCAGAGGCAGTGTCCAAACCGGGGCCTGCTCCCAAGCAGCCATATGGGGTAGGGTCTTGCTAAGTGCTGTAGCTCAGGCCCCTGCCTGGAGCTCTGGTTGGCTTTGAGATGCCCAGTGGTTTTGAATCCTGGCTCTTCCTTCTTTCAGGCCTAGGGCTCAGGACAGTCCCTGAACCACCAGGAGCTCTGTGGCACCCAAAGATCTGGAGGGAAGTGTCTTTTACCATTTTTTTTCCTTCCAGTTTTGGGAATATCTGAAGGCAGGGGCGAGACCAGGGAAGGGTGTGGGGGGTTCCTAGGGTTCTGCTGCTCAAACTTTGCCTCTTGGAGGTGGGAGGTGGGGGTGGAGTGAGGCTGGACCCAATCTGACCCACCTCAAGCAGAGAATTTCTTTGAGGTTTCAGGATGTATTTTGAAACATCTCTGAAGTTTTCGCTCACCCCCTTGACATTTTCATGTTAACTTTGCTGTAAAACCACACGCAGTTTTCTGTTGAATCTGTGCGTTCACTTCCGCAGACTCAATCCTCTCATTACTGGATGCTGCTGCTGCTGCTGCTGCTGCTGCTAAGTCGCTTCAGTCGTGTCCGACTCTGTGCGACCCCATAGACGGCAGCCCACCAGGCTCCCCCGTCCCTGGGATTCTCCAGGCAAGAACACTGGAGTGGGTTGCCATTTCCTTCTCCAGTGCATGAAAGTGAAAAGTGAAAGTGAAGTCGCTCAGTCGTGTCCGACTCTCAGCGACCCCATGGACTGCAGCCTACCAGTCTCCTCTGTCCATGGGATTTTCCAGGCAAGAGTACTGGAGTGGGGTGCCACTGCCTTCTCCCGTTACTGGATGAATAGTCACTAAATCCCAAATGGGCTTGGGACCCAGGACCCTTTGCTGCAGTACTGCTGTCCTTCTCCCTGGACACACCTCTCTGCCAGCAACAAGATACAAAGAAACTACACCGGAGAGGACTTCCTGCGCCATCCAGTGATTGGAACTTTTCCTTCCAATGTAGGGGTTGTAGGTTTGATCCCTACCTGCCTCCCGGCCAAAACGCCAAAACATAAAAACAAGCGATATGGGACAGATAGAGAGAGTAGCATGGAAACATATACGTTACCATACGTAAAATAGACAGCCAATGGGAACTTGCTGCAATGACGCAGGGAGCTCAAACCAGTTCTCTGTGACAACGTAAAGGAGCGGGAAGGGGTGGGAGTGGGAAGGAGGTTCAAGAGGAAGTGGACATATGGATACCTACGGTTAACTCATGTTGATGAATGGCAGAAATCAACGTAATATTGTACAGCGATTACCCTTCAATTAAAAATAATTTTTATAATGTGAAGAAAAAAATGATGATAATAATCCACAACAGCCCATGAGCTAGGTACCGCTGTCATCAATTGTACAAACGAGAAAATCAAGCTGTGGTTAATCTGTCTCCAAATTTGGTAAGAGAATGAAATGAGCTTTCTATCTTGCTTATATTCCTGCTAATTGGGTTGTTACTGTTCCTAAAGCCAAAACTAGAAGATATAACAGTATTTGTTGCTGTTCACTCGCTAAGTTGTGTCCGACTCTGCGACCCCATAGACTGCAGCACACTAGGCTTCCCTGTCTTCCATTATCTCACAGAGTCTGCTCAAGTTCATGTCCTTTGAGTCAGTGATGCTCTCTAATCATCTCATCCTCTGTCGCTGTGTCCCTTCTCCTTTTCCCTTCAATCTTTCTCAGCATCAGGGTCTTCTCCAATGAGTCGGCTCCTTGCATCAGGTGGCCAAGGTACTGGAGCTTCAGCTTCAGCATCAGTCCTTCCAAAGAATACTCAGGGTTGATTTTCTTTAGAATTGACTGGTTTGATCTCCTTGCAGTCCAAGGGACTCTCAAGAGTCTTCTCCAACACCACAGTTTGAAAGCATCAATTTTTTGGCACTCAGCCTTCTTTATGGTCCAGCTCTCACATCTGCACATGACTACTGGAAAGTGTTAATCGCTCAGTCTTGTCCGACTCTTTGTGACCCCATGGACTGTATCTCACCAGGCTCCTCTGTCCATGGGATTCTCCAGGCAAGAATACTGGAGTGGGTTGCCATTTCCTTCCCCAGGGGATCTCTCCGACCCAGGGATTGAACCCAGGTCTCCCATACTGCAGGCAGATTCCTTTACCGTCTAAGCCACCAGAGGAACTGGTAAACAGACACAGAAAAGAATTCTAGGTGTTGAGGTGCGTGCTTTTAGCAGGAGAGAAGGCTTATTCACGCCTATGGCTGGAAGGAGGCAGGGGGGTTCTTCCGTGAGGTGAGAGAGGTCAGAGGGAACAGCTAGTGCAAAAGCCCTGTGCTCCTCACAGCCATCCTGCATGGTTGGCGATGTTTTTTTAAATTTATTTTTTGGCTGTGCTGGGCCTTCATTGCTGCATGGGCTTTTCTCTAGTTGTGGCACATGGGCTTCTCCTTGCAGTGGCTTCTCTCGTTACGGAGCACGGGCTCTAGCACGCAGGCTTCAGGAGTTGTGGCTTGAGGGCTCAGTAGTGCGGTTCCTGGGCTCTAGGGTGCAGGCTCAATTGTTGCAGCACACTGGTTTGGCTGCTCCCCACACACGTGGTGTGTGGGATCTTCCCTGTCCAGGGATCAAACCTGCGTCTCCTGCACTGGCAGGCTGATTCTTTACCACTGAGCCACCAGGGACGTCCCATGGTTGGCAATTTTAACCCCATTGCTCAGGTGAAAAAAACTGAGGCTCAGCTATCCCAGAGAAGCTCCCCCCCAGGGGGTTTGTCGCAAAGCTGGCTCTGACTTTGGACCCTTTTTGCTGGGAAGAGGGTCAGGACTAGGCCTTCCTCTCAACTTGTCCCCAGTTCATTCTGAGAGGTCTTGCCAAGAGGTCAAATGGGGGGTTGCAGGTGGGGTCAGGAGAAGCCACATACCTGTGAGCAGACAGACAGATAGGCAGGTGGCAGCCGGCAGAGGAAGTGGCTTAGCAGGTAGACAGGTAACAAATGCATGGAAACCCCAGGCTGGCCCGGGGTTGTGGGTGGGCGGGGGGCCTGGTGCCCGCTGCCACATCTGAAGGGCAGCTCCTGGCACTTGCCCCGCTGAGGAGAGGCAGGAACAGCTGTGGCGGCTGGGGTTCCCAGTGGAGGCTCACCTGGTCCTGGCTTGGGTGTCAGGGCACTCACGAGCTCTGTCCTTCAGCATCCCTCAAAACATCTCTTATCAGGAGGTTCGCCACTGCCTCCTACATTTTCCAGCTCCAAGGAAGAAAAGACCTGTTTTGTTTTTTATATTATTTGTTTTATTCTGGGCTGTGCTTGGTCTTCGTTGCTTTTGTGTGGGCTTTTCTCCTGCTGCGGTGAGCGGGGGCTCCTCTCTAGTTGCAATGCCCAGGCTTCTCACTGAGGTGGCTTCTCTCGCTGTGGAGCACAGGCTCTAGGCCCGCGGGCTTCAGTGGTTGCGGCTCCCAGGCTCAGTAGTTGTAGTGCACTGATTTAGTTGCCCTGAGGCATGTGGAATCTTCCCGGACCAAGGGTTGAACCCATGTCTCCTGCATTGGCAGGTGGATTCTTATTCACTGGACCACCCGGGAAGTCCCCTCCTTTGTGTTTAAGTTTTGTTGAGATATAAAAGCACATACCCTGTAATTCACCCATTTAAAGTATCCTATCCAGTGGTTTCTACTGTATTCACAGAGTTGTGCATCTATCACCACAGTCCATTTTAGAACATTTTCATCACCTCAGGAAGTAACCCTGCACCCTTAGCTGTGTGCGTGCTCAGTCTTGTCTAACTCTTTGAGACCCCATGAACTGTAGCCCTCCAGGCTCCTCTGTCCATGGGATTTTCCAGGCAAGAATACTGGAGTGGGGTGCCATCTCCCCCTTCAGGGGACCTTCCCGACCCAGGGATCGAACCCTTGTCTCCTACACTGCAGGCAGATTCTTCACCGTTTAGCCACCGGGAAAGCCCTACGCTTTAGCTGTCATCTGCCTATTGCTCCAGTCGTCTCCCCCGACCCTAAGCAACCACTAATCTGCTTTCCAGCCATACGGATTTTCCAGTTCTTTCTTTCTTACTTTCCTTTATTTATTTGGCTGCATTGCGTCTCGGTTGCACCATGAGGGATCTTTGGTTGCAGCGCATGTATTCTCCAGTTGTGGCTCGCAGGCTCCAGAGCTTGCTGGCTCAGTAGTTGCCAGTGCAAGAGCTTAATTGCTCCCTGGCACGTGGGATCTTACTTCCACAACCAGAGACTGAACCCATGTCTCCTGCTTTGCAAGGCGGATCCTTAACCACTGGACCACCAGGGAAGTCCCTGAATTTTCCATTTCTTGGTGGCGTCACCGGTCCAGCTCCCTCCAGCCTGTCCCTGCTTGGCACTTCTCCCTCCAGCCCATGTCAAGTGGTGTCGCTTTATCTCCACATCACCCGCATGGGGTGAGTGCTACCTCTGTGCCCATTTCACAGATGAGAAAACCAAGGCTCAGAGACTGCAAGCTCTGGGTCCTGTTACAGAGCTGGGGCTAGGATTTGAACCTTCACCTCCCCAGCTTGAGATAAGGCCCAGCCTATTAACTTCAGTTTGTCAAGTGGTCCTCCCCTCTAAGCCTTTGCCCATGTGGGTCCTTCTGCCTGGAGCACCCTCCCCACTTTCTGCAACTAACCCGCACTCTCTCCCGCTGAGACCCCCTTCCAGTGTCCCTTCCCCCAGGAAACCCTCTGGAGGCCCCGGTATAGCCATTCCCTGCCCCCTCCCCAGCCCTGAGCCCTTGGCTGTGAGACCAGGAGGCATCCGGCTAAAAATATGAAAAATAAGTCCTGTAAACAAGTCACTGGCAGCACTAAAGGCTCTCATAGGCCAGAATCGCGATGGGGGGGCCTGATAACCCAGCTGTTTTGTGCTAGCTGCCCTGTGATGACATGGGCCAACTCTTCTCAGAAGTACACACAGGGAGAGGCCCCCAAACCGCCCTCCCTCACCCGGCGCTGATAGCAGATAACAGCACCCGAGCTGTGGTTTCGCAGCAATCAGACTTGTGGTGCCGGTCGACCGAGAGAGTGAGATCAAAACAGTATCTGGGCCCAGCCGTGGTCAGGAGTGAAGGGCCGCGCGTGGGGCGCTCGGGGATTCGAGGGGGAGGAAAGGGGCCCCCAGTGCCTGATGAAAGCTCTGGGTTGGTATTATGCACAGTGGGGCTTTTTCCATCCATTTCACACTGAAGAAATTGAGGTCCGGGACTTCCCTGGTGGCCTGGTGGTTAAGAATCCACCTGCAAATGCAGGGGAGATGGGTTCTATCCCTGAAGATTCCACATGCCGCAGGGCAACTAAGCCCATGCACCACAATTACTGAGCCCATTCTCTAGAGTCCACAAGCCACAACTACTGAAGCCGGTGCACCTAGATCCTGTGCTCTGCAACAAGAGAAGCCATTGCAGTGAGGAGCTTGTGCATAGCAATGAAGAATAGCTCCGCTTGCTGCAACTAGAGAAAGTCTGCACACAGCAACGAAGACCCATTGCAGTCAAAAATAAATAAATAAGTAAAAATAAAGTTATTAACAACAAAAGAGAAATTGAGGTCTGGTTGGTCCACAAGCCACATTCCTTGGGTCTGTTTTGGCCAAGTGGGCATCCAGATGGGTCTCAAACACTCTTGGTTCATAGACAGGGTTCAGGAGTAGTGGAATGAGCTGCCATCAGGCCTGGAGCTATCCAGGGGGACTGTGGATTGTCTTAGGGGATGGCAGGAAGTGCCAGTAGCTTAGGAGACTATGTCTGGAATGGTGGCTTCTTTTCTGTCACACAGTCATGTCTCTGCAAAGGGGCACTTCAGTCTTCCTGGGTTCAGGTTTGAGGCTGGCATTGCCAGCCAAGGACTTGGGTCCTGGGGAGGCTGACTCAGCTGAACCCTGCTGGAAAGAGAGGCTTGGCTCCAGAATGCATCCATGCTATTCCACACAGTTGCACACAGTTTCAGCTTTCTCAGGAAAACATAAACAGGCTCAAATTCCCTGCACCCTGGGGTCTCCAAGGATAGGCCTGAAAGCCCCCAAGCTTCAAAGGCAGGGCTGGGTCTGCAGTACATCCACCCACTTTGAGCAAATATTTTCAGAACAGCCATAGCATGCCAGGCCCTGTCCTAGGTATGTCCACAGGCAAGTTTGGGAAAAAATCCAGACCCTGTGATCTGATCCCTAACGTCCTCTGACCCCATCTTCTCTCATTCGTAACACACTACTTCTCTCCTGTGCCGTGATCACACTGGGTTCAGTCTGCCTCTGGGCTTTGCATTAGCTGTTCCTTCTGCCAAGAATGCTGTTCCCGTGGCTTACTACCTCTGGTTCACTCCCTCACTTCCTGCAGGTCTGAGTTCAAACAAGGAGGCCTTCTTTGACCTTCTCAGCTGAAATAACCTCCCTAGTCCCACCCACCTCCTTACCTCGATTCGTTTTTCTATATCACAGAGATTTTTCCTGATGCTATGTTGACATGGATAGCAAACCAGTCAGTCCTAAAGGAAATCAACCCCGAATATTCACTGGAAGGACTAATGCTGAAATTGAAGCTCCAATCTTTGGCCACCTGATGTGAACAGTGGACTCATTGGAAAAGACCCTGATGCTGGGAAAGATGGAAGGCAGGAGGAGAAGAGGGCGACAGAAGATGAGATGGTTGGATGGGATCACCGACTCAATGCACATGAGTTGGAGCAAACTCTGGGACATAGTGAAGGACAGGGAAGCCTGGAGTGCTGCAGTCCATGGGGTCGCAGAGAGTTGGACATGACTTGATGACTGAACAACAATGTTGATGTTGTATTGCTTGTTATACATTTTTTTTCTCCATTGCCAGGAATCTTGTCTTTCTTGCTCACTGTGGTATCCCAGCCGGGCATACAGCAACTGCATAGTAAATAGCTGTGAACAGTCTGGGGGAGAAGGGATCTATGTGTATGTATGACCGAGCCCCTTCCCTGTTCACTTGAAACTCTCACGCCATTGTTTGTTAATCAGCTATACCCCAATACAAAATAAAAAGTAAAATAAAATAAAATAAATTGCTGTGAACAGATGGATAAAGTCAAGTGGAGGTGTGAGGTGGGACTGATTTGGGTTTGGGGAGGTCTATGGGGGACCTCTCTGATCTGACATTGGAAAGGAGGCTTGAAGAGTTTGCTCCTGGGGAAGTTGGCCCAGGTGTGACCCAGGACAGGAACAGAGCCACGGGGAACTGCCAGGCAAAGGGGTCGCCAGAGTCCCCAGGCTTTGCTCAGGCCCCAAGTTCTGAGATTATCTTTTTCTCTGTTCCCTACCCCTGTCCATGGGATCTGGGGGTTGATGTGAGTTCATGTCCAGCTAACTCTTTAAATAAACTTTTTATTTTGGGATAATTTCAGGCTTCCAGGCAAGTCACACAGGAAGGGCAGGGAGCCCTGCAGCCCTCCCCTCAACCTCCTCTATCGACATTTGACATTTTCACAGTATGTTTGCCAAATTGAAGGAACGTTAATGTTTCGGTTCAGTTCAGTTCAGTTGCTCAGTCGTGTCCGACTCTTTGCGACCCCATGAATCGCAGCACACCAGGCCTCCTTGTCCATCACCAACTCCTGGAGTTTGCCCAAACTCATGTCCATTGAGTCAGTGATGCCATCCAGCCATCTCATCCTCTGTCGTCCCCTTCTCCTCCTGCCCCCAATCCTTCCCAGCATCAGGGTCTTTTCCAATGAGTCAACTCTTCGCATGAAGTGGCCAAAATATTGAAGTTTTAGCTTCAACATCAGTCCTTCCAGTGAATACCCAGGACTGATCTCCTTCAGGATGGACTGGTTGGATCTCCTTGCTGTCCAAGGGACTCTCAAGAGTCTTCTCCAACACCACAATTCAAAAGCATCAATTCTTCGGCACTCAGCTTTCTTCACAATCCAACTCTCACATCCATACATGACTACTGGAAAAATCATAGCCTTGACTAGATGGACCTTTGTTGACAAAGTGATGTCTCTGCTTTATAATATGCTATCTAGGTTAGTCATAACTTTCCTTCCAAGGAGTAAGCGTCTTGTAATTTCATGGCTGCAATCACCATCTGCAGTGATTTTGGAGCCCCAAAAAATAAAGTCTGACACTGTTTCCACTGTTTCCCTATCTACTTCCCATAAAGTGATGGGACCAGATGCCATGATCTTAGTTTTCTGAATGTTGAGGTTTAAGCCAATTTTTTCACTCTCCTCTTTCACTTTCATCAAAAGGCTTTTTAGTTCCTCCTCAATTTCTGCCATAAGGATGGTGTCTGAAGTGCCACATTTTACTTGAATATCACCAGCTTTTCCACTGGCATCCATTTGTGGTTCCAGGATCCCACACTGCATTTAGTCACTGCACTGTTTTAAAAATATGGAAACTAGGGCTTCCCTGGTGGTCCAGTGGTTGGGAACCCGCCTGCCAATACACGGGACATGGGTTGGATTCCTGGTCTGGGAAGATCCCACATGCTGCAGGACAACTAAGCCTGTGAGCCACAACTATTGAGCCTGCACACCTGGGGCTCGTGCCCCACAGTAAGAGAAGCCGCCACAATGAGAATCCCATGTACCTCAATGATGGGCAGACCTGCTCACTGCAACTAGAGAAAGCCCTTCTGCAGCAATGAAGACCCAGCCCAGACAAAAGCAAATTTTTAAAAAAATTAAATAAAGGAATTCTCTTTTCTCCCTGCAAATAAATAAATAAAATTAATATATGGATTCCATGTATTAGAAGGGCTTCCTTGGTGGCTCAGATGGTGAAGAATCTGCCTGCAATATAGGAGACCAAGATTCGATCCCTGGGTCAGGAAGATACCCTGGAGAGGGGAATGACAACCCACTCCAGTATTCTTGCCTGGAGAATCCCATGGACAGAGAAGCCTGGCGGGCTACAGCCCATGGGGTCTCAAAGAGTTAGACAAATCTGAGTGACTCACACACACATATATTGGAAACCCAGCTGTGAAGCTGGAGAAGGTTTGAATGAAGGGCTGGGTGGTGTCTGTGAGGCTGCCCCTGAGCAGGAGGTCCCTAAGGTCAAAGGCATGCTGCAAGGAAGCCAGGGGAAAATTGAGGCTCCATCTGGGAAAGAATCTGCTGATCCTGGGAGCTGTCAGGGGTGAGGGTCCCACCAGCTGCTCTGTGGGTAGTGAGTGCCCTGTCATGGGGGCATGTAAGGAAGTTCTGTTTGGGCTTCTGTTGCTATTGTTCAGTCATCAGGTCATGTCTGACTCATTGAGACCCCATAGACAGCAGCACACCAGGCTTCCTTGTCCTTCACCATCTCCCAGAGTTTTCCCAAGTTCATGTCCATTGCATCAGTGATGATATCCAGCCATCTGATGGATGTCACCCTCTTCTCCTTCTGCATTCAGTCTTTCCCAGCATCAGAGTCTTTTCCAATGAGTCAGCTGTTTGCATCAGGTGGCCAAAGTATTGGAGCGTCAGCTTCAGCATCAGTCCCTCCAGTGAGTATTCAGGGTCAATTTCCTTTAGGATTGACTGCTTTGATCTCCTTGCTGTCCAAGGGTTCCTAGAGGAGATTTTATGGTGCGCTCTGGCAAGCACAGGGAAGTTGGATGGGATGAGCAAATGTCCGATTCCCACTTGAGAAGAATTCCCTGGGGCACCTCTATCTTGTTCTCCTTGTGATCCACCCATGTTCCTCTTTGCCTTCAAGTCTGAGGAGCTGAGTTTTCATGTTGGGCAAGCAGGTCCCTCTCTCTGAGCCTCAGTTTCCCCATCTATAAAACAGAGGCTTCTCACACACTGGGATGACTATCTTCAAAAAGACGAAAATGATCAAGGGTTGGTGAGGATGTGGAGAAATTGGAACACTCAGAGGGTAAATTTTTTCTTTTTTAATCTTTGGACTTCCCAGCGAGGCATGTGGGATCTTAATTCCCCAACCAGGGATCGCACCTGTGCCCCCTGCATTGGGAGCGCCGAGTCGTAACCACTGGACTGCCAGGGAAGTCCCCACACTGAGGATACGAATGTAAACTGGCTTTGTAGCTTGGAGAAGAATCTGGTCGTTCCGCAAAGTTAAACATCGAGTTGCCATATGACCCAGCAATTCCACTTCTAGGTACAGACCCAGGAGAAGTGAAAACACATGTCCCCGCAAATGCTTGCACACACACGTCCACAGCAGCACTAGTCACAGTCACCGCAAAGCAGAAACAACTAAATGCCCATGGACAGGTGAATGGATAAACGGAATGTGGTCCCTCCATACCACAGAATTATTGTATTATTGTATTACTATTATTCACCATGGGCGTGTATGCTCAGCACCTTCAGTGGTGTCTCTTTATGACTCTATGCACTGTAGCCTGCCAGGCTCCCCTGTCCTTGGGATTTTCCAGGCAAGACTACTGGAGTGGGTTGCCATGCCCTCCTCCAGGGCATCTTCTCGACCTAGGGATCAAACTCATGTCTCCTGCAGCTCCTGCATTGCAGGTGGATTCTTTACTGCTGAGCCATGGGGAAAACCCATTATTCAGCTATAAAAAGGAATAAAGCTCTGATACATATTAAAATGTGGATGAACCTCAAAAATACGATGCTGAGTGGAAGAAGCCAAGCCCTAAATGCCACATAGTGTGCAATTCCATTTATAAGAAATATCCAAACAGGCAAATCCATAGAGATGGAAGGCAGATGCGTGGTTACCAGTGGTTGGGGGTGGGGCCATAAGGAGTGACTGGTAAGGAGGGCAGGAGTTCTTTGTGGGGTGATGAAAATGTTCTATAATTAGATAGGAGTAGTGATTGCATAACACTGTGAGTATGCTAAAAAACCACTGGATTGTATACTTTAAAATGGTTAAAATGGTGCATTTTATGTTATGTAAATTTTATTAGACCATCCCTAAAGCAGGGGACTGGTGGGGGGAGGGCGGCCACAGGTACTGTCCCATCCCCCTCCCTTTGACTCAGTGACCAGGATAGATTTGGGGTGTCTATTGACACCCCACCCGCCATGCCCAGGTGGCAGCTACTCAGGCTAGAATGGTAAAGGGGGAAGTGAGGCTTTTCGTGGGTCTAGGGCCCCTGGATTTGCATCGGCCACTTTTACATAAAAATCTTTCCAGGCTGTGCCCAGTGGGCCCTGAAGCCGGCCATGGGGTCCCCGGGCTGTGCACAAGGGGTGACCTCGCTGGTTTAGTTGCTAAGTCATGTCCAGCTCTTTTGAGACCCCATGGACTATAGCCTGCCAGGCTCCTCTGTCCATGGGATTTCCCAGGCCAGAATACTGGAGTAGGTTGCTGTTTCCTTCTCCGAGGTATCTTCCCAACCCAGGGATCAAACCCACATTCTCCTGCATTGGCAGGTGGGTTCTTTACCTCTGAGCCACCAGGGAAGCCCTCACTGGAAGCTTCTGCAATACCCAGTGTGACCCGCTGGTTCCTGTTTTGGGGGAATGTTATCACTACTGGCTTCTTAGAAAGAGCTTGAAGTGGGGGAGCCTGCCAGCCCCCACCGAGTCCGGGCACCACCTTTGTCCTCTCTTTCCCCGGTGTGAGGGGCAGACCACAGCTCTATCCCCAGGTCAGCAGGGGCTCAAGGCCGAGGTTTTGGGGTGGGGGAAGGTGACAGGGCCCATTTACAGAGCACTTCCTGTGTCCCTGGCTTTCTCTGTGCTGTGGGTCATCTCCTGGGACCCCCAAACAATGTGTTAGCCCCAGGCCCACAGTTTAGCTGAGAACAGAGGGTTCATAGAGCTGTGATGGCCAGACCGAAGCCAGACTGGTGTTCGAGGTGCTCGCCTGTTGCCAAGCCAAGGCTGATTAAGCCCCTGTTGAGATAAGCTGGGGAGACGGCCTGCTACTGTTTATTCAGGCAACAAATATTTACTGAGCTCCTCCCGGTGCCAGGGGCTGGGGCTGGGAGCTGGAAATTTGATGGAGAGCAAGCCAGAATGGTCTCACTCTCCTGATGACCCGATGGCCTATGGCCAGGGACAGATGAGAGAAAGACAAATGAGCAAGGTGATTCTAGAGAGTATGGTGGGGGGGTGGTGGGGTCCGAGAGCTGCAATGAGGGCCTGACTAGGGGAGACGGGCTGGGGGAGTCTTGATGGTGACCCCCTGACAAGGTACCTGACAAGGCATCTCCTCTGTTGCTCTCTTTCCTGCTTTGGTTTCAGCCCCATGGGTCTGAATTTGCATTATCGGGACATTTCTTCTTTTTAAGACTTCTACCTCCTGCCTTCTCTTGGTGCAGGCTGAGGTGGGGGGCAGTGCCGCTCCTACCGCATGGTCCCCTATAAGCAGAGGAATTCCTCCTCAGCTTCAGGCTTCTCAGAAAAGCCACCTCTGCGGTCCCCGGCTTGTGAAATGACCCCTGGGCTGGCCAGGAAGACCCGGCTGGACTCGCTGCCTACCGAGCGCCCCCTGCAGTTGAGGCTGGAAAGGACACCTCCTAGCCAGCCCCATTTCACAGAGGAGACCCCGAGACCAGCGAGCTCAGACCAGGACTTGAAGCCAGGGAGCCTCACCTCTTGGGCGCAGTGAGCTGGCCTACCCTTCAGGCACACAAGGGCATCGGAGTAGAAAGAAAGAGACCCAGGAAGGATCAAAGAGGCTCACACTGCAGCTCCACCATTAACATGGAGCCAAGTAGCCTGGCCTCACTGGGCCTCAGTTTCCCCCTCTGGCAAATGGACTGGGCACCACTTCTGCTTGTGGCTTTAGTGGCTTTTGTATGTGTCCACTCCATATCGTCAGCCTCCACTTTAACCTCTTGTTGGCATTGCATTAGTTTCAGAGTCACGTCCATGCTCTTGGTGGTGGCTTTGGAGGTTCTATGTGGCCAGTCCCTGCCCCCACCCCAGACCTGGGTCTCTGCCAGATCCTCAAGCACATGAGAATCCCCCAGGACCCCAGGTCTTTGTATTTGCTCTTCCTGCATCCATCCATGTCTCCAAACCTCATCTAGTTATTGTCTACTTACCTGTCAGTCTCGGCCTGATGTCAAACTTCTTTCCTTTTCTTCTTTTAAAATATTTTGTTCAAGTATTGCATACAGACATCTACAGCTCGATAACTTTTCGTCAAGTGAACACACCTGTGTAACTAGCACCCAGATTAAGAAACAGAACATTCCCAGCCCTCATCCTTCCTGCCAAACCCTGGTGGGCTCAAAATTTTTGAATTGATGGTTAGCGATTACATGACAGCCCTGCTGTCTGTGATGTAGCTGCCAGATAAGCTGCTGGGTCTGTGGGTTGCATTAATAGAGCTATAGACTCCAGAACAAGGGAGGTGATTTCTCTCCTCATTTTGGGTTGATCAGAGCAGGCAGATGGCTGCCCCTTCCACTTTGAAACAGGGCACACAGACAGAGGGTTCAGTGAAGACCACCATAGTGTGTGTGCTTGTATGTGTACACTTCAGAGTGGTGCCCTGGGAGAAGGCATTGGAGACTTTAATGCATTTAACTTAGAAAAGCACAGGCCCAGGTCCTTGTCACCGGCTACAGGTGGCTCAATGGCAGAGCAAGGCAGGGCAGGGGCAGAGGGTCCTCTCTGAGGGACGTGTAGGTTTCTGGGCTACTTTAATGGTAGTGAGCATCCCATCAGGAGAGCGACGGCAGCCTGCTTCCCCACGACAGCAAGCTGAGCAGGAGCTTATTACTGCAGGCTGGCCAAGACAGGGGTAGTCTAGCCTCTTACGTCACACCAGGCCTTGCAGAGAGGAGAGGGTGGAGGAGGTCTACGGGAGACGTGTGGCCACGCTGAGACCTTTCTCAGGAGGGAAACAGAAGCCCAGAACCTACTCAAACTCACGGGGCCCAAACTGGCTTTCCAGGCACGGGCTGGCCTTGGAGCGCTGGTTTTGGGTGGAGTTCAGGTTGGGTTATATCTGGCATGGCCGTTCCCTCTCGCCGGCTGCAGCTGCCCGGGTGGGGGGCCACCAGGCACGCTCCACCACCCGGACCTTCGGGTCCCCGCAGGTGCTGAGCCGGCCGCTTTACATAGCCACGCTTGGTCTCCCCCGCCTGGCTTGCCGGCCTGCCCCCTCGACTCTCACCAGGAAAGGGCCCGGGGTCTGAGAGCAGGAGCCGACTCCGAGCCCCAGTGAGCTCTTGGGTATTTTTATTTCACTTCTGCGTTTCACTTTTACTGGTCGTGGGTGACATGTACATGTTAGTCAGGCTGCGAGCAGTAGCTGCTGAGTCTGGGCTGGTTCCCTTGTGTGTTGATCAGGGGTGGGGATGGGGGCGGGCACACAGACCTGGGTTTGAATTCTGTCCCCACCATTGGCTGGCTGTGTGGCCTCTGGAGTGATCCTCAGCCTCTCTGAGCCTCCTGAGAGGGGCGTGGGATGCAGGAGGGGACCCTGGGCCTGGGTTCTTCGCCACCCTGCTTCTGGCCTGCTGTGTAGCCTCAGGCAAGTCTCTTCTCTGCTCTGAGCCTCAGTTCTCTACTCTGTAAGATGGAAATAACTGCGATCACATCCTCAGAATGTTGTTTCTCTGATCCAGTGGTTGTTTGGGGTCTGGTTGGGTGGTGTCCGGGGGAGGGGAGGTGTCCTGGAGACTTTGAACCAACGGTGTGTCCTTGAACTTGAGAAGCTTGAGCTTTTATGAGGCTAGTTTAAAATGCAGATTCTTGAGCTCCCCCTCACCAAAATCACATATATTGACCTCCCCACTCCCAGCCTCTCTGGACACAGAGGTGCTGTCTCTTGGGCTGCAGTCCTCATTTTGTCCCCAGTAAAACTTAACTCGCAACTCAAAAAATAAAATGCAGATTCCCAGGCACTTCCCGGGGTGTGGAGGGAGCGGGGGAGGGTTGGCCCTCAGGTGTTAGCAGATGACGCCACGTCAGGCCAAGAAACTTCAGGAAACGCTCTAGGACCCGTGAGTGTGATTGGAGTCGGGTGTGTGTCTCCTGAGGGGCTTCCCTGGTGGCTCAGTCGGTGAAGAATCTGCCTGTGACCCAGGAGATGCACATTTGATCCCTGGGTCGGGAAGAGCCCCTGGAGGAGGGCATGGCAACCACTCCAGTATTCTTGTCTGGAGAATCCCATGGACAGAGGAGCCTGGTGGGCTGGAGTCCGTAGGGTAGCAAAGACCTGGACATGACTGAAGCGACTGAGCACACGCTGTTCCCTGGGACAGGACGGGGGAGGGCTATGGGGAGGGAAACACCAAGGCCGGAGAGGTGAAGTCATTTGCCCTGGGTCACTCAGCCAGTGGCCGCACTGAGATTGAATGGGGTGGGGGAGTCGCACACACAGGCCCCGGCAGCTCCAGCGAGCCTGGCGCTCTGGTGCACCCCGCTCTGAGCATCTGGCCCAGGGGCCACAGGGCTGCCGAACGTGAAGCTTCGAGCTTCCCCTGGGAACAACTGGCAGCCCAGTCGGGGTTTATATAGCGGCTCCCAAAATATCAGGCCGCGGATAGGCTGAGGCGGCTGAGGGTGCGGCGGGCCAATACCGTGGCTTCCTGTCCTGCCAAGATGTTTCCTGCCGATAGCCGGGCCCAGTGGCCTTATCTGTGACCCTGGGGCCACCAGGAGGACACCCCCCGCCAACAAGGGGACAGACTGTTCTAGGCCCCAAGGAAGGGGCTGCAGAGACCCAGGAGGGGGTCAGGGCAAGCAGCCCTCTGAGGGTGGTGGGTAGTTAGGTCCACTCTCAAGTTTTGAGATGGAGCGGAGCCCAGCTGCCCCGAGTGGAGCTGCAGCTCTGCAGCTATAGTGACTATGTGACCCTCAGGAGCTGGGTCCCTCTCAAAGTCACCCTCATCCATCAAATGGGGATAGTGGTGTCTCCATTTTCACTTAACATTCCCCACCCTGCCCCTCCCAGCCTGGCCCTCAAGGACCCCCCAGTCTGGGGGAGATGCCCCCCGCACACACAGCCCTATAGGCTCAGGGCTCAGCTAGAAGGAGGCTGGAGGAATCCAGGTGTCTATCTAGGGTGACTGCCTGGAGGAATGGTGTCATAGCTAGGGTTTAGTGGATATGTAGGAGTTCATCAGGCAGAAGGCATGGAAGGGATGACCAGGCTGAGGGAACAGTGTGTGTGAAGGCTTAGAGTCAAGTGACACTCTCCCTATTTCACAGAGAAGGAAGTTGAGATTCCAAGAGAGGGTGATTCCATGGCTCTGAAACCTGGCTCTTCCTCCTAGATCAGCCGACCAAGACCTGAGCTCCTGGGAGAGGACTTATTCCCTCTCGGTCGAGACCCTGGGATCTGAGGGATTTTTCTTTTAATTTCAAAATAGATTTTATTGTAACCCAAATAGTAGAATTAGTTAATTCACATAATAAACTATATATATATATGTGTGTGTGTGTATGCCTATTTTAAATTGTAGGTGATAAAAGGAATAATATTTTCTAGGAAATAAAGTTCATTTTGACAGAGGGTGTAAAATTAAAGTTGCCTCTAGTCATAACTCAACAGCCTCGATTTTGTGTAAGTGTGACATATCTTCTTGCCTTGCTGTGTCCTGCTCAGTCACTGCGTCTACTGCTTTATCGGACTGATACACTGTGATTAAACATTACTCATTTCACTCTGATTCTCTAAAGAGTCTTTCACCTCTGACTCTCACCGGCTCCACCATGGTCCTCTGAGCACTGGTGCCTGAGTCTGGGGGCTCTGATGGGAGAAGCAGGGAGGGACCAGGGTCAGTGATGCATCTCCAGGTTCCAGCTGAGGTCTGAGACAGGGTCACTGGCCCTGCCGGTGTTTTGCCCTCTGGCTTCAAGGACGTGGTCCACACCTCCCTGCCCTTGGAGGCAGGGACCAAGATGCTGCAGAACACCAGGATCCCACGACTGTTTCTCCAGGAGGACCCAGCCCCTGCCTGCTGGGCCCATACCTCCCTTACTGGCTCAAGTTTAGAGCTTTTGTGCTGAACACAGGGAGGGTCAATGAGGTGAGAGATGAGGGAACTGCTGGCTTTCATCTCCTCTTTCATTTTTAAGAGACGTGAGTGAAATATGGAACTTTGTTCATAAATCAGTGCTACCTCTGTGGGGCCTCAGCCATTTAGGTCTCCTGGTTGGAGGAGTCAAGCAAACATGTGTGTGCCTGCTCAGTTGTGTCTGACTGTGACCCCATGGACTGCAGCCCGCCAGGCTCCTCTGTCCACGGAATTCTCCAGGCAGGAATACTGGAGTGGGTTGCCATTTCCTCCTTCAGGGGATCTTCCTGACCCAGGGATCGAACCCCAGTCTCTTGCATCTCCTGCATTAGCAGGGGGATTCTTTACCACTGTGCCTCCTGGGAAGCCCCACTCAAACAAATACATGTACATGAATATTCACAACAGCATTTTCACAGTAGCCAGAAAGTGGAAACAAATCAAATACCCATTGATGGGTGAAAGGTAAACAAAATGTGGTCCATCATACGAGGAAATATTACTCAGCCATAAAAATGAACGAAGCCTGATACACGATACAGCACGGATGAACCTCAAATTCATCACCCAGAGTGAAAGAAGTCAGATACAGAAGGTCATATAGTGCGTAATTCCATTTATATGAAATGTCCAGAAGAGGCAAATTCATCAAGACAGGAAGCAGCCTAGTGGCTCCAGGGGCTGAGGGAGGGGTTATGGGGAGGGACTGCTCATGAGAACAGGGTTCCCTTTTGGGGTGATGAAAACGATCTACAATTAGATACTGCTGGTGGTTGCACAATTTTGTAAATGCACAAAGTGCCCCTGAATTGTTTGTTCACTTTAAGATGGTTCGTTTCATGTCATGTGAATTTCAGCTTACTTAGAAAAAAAAAAAGATTTTTTTAGCTGTGTGGCAGTGTCCTGGGGCTGGTTTCTGGGGGGTGTTTAAAATGTCAAATGGTGAAGGCTTGTGCTATGATCTGATTTTCTTGGCTGAGGACCGGATGTGCCCCCGCCCATTAGGCAGTCAGTGCTCCGTAGGAAGACCTGCTTCTAGAGCTGGGGCGAGGTGGTCCCACCCTACTGTAATGATGATGTCTGTGCTGATCAAATGCTTGCATGCTTTAGCTCTGCCTGCCTGCTGGATCTTGCGCTACATACGCCCCACCAGCTTCCAGTCCCCTCACAGAATCCTCCTAAGGGCCATTGTGAGCCCATTTCCCAGATGATGAATTGAGGCTCAGATTCCCTTGGTCACCCAGACAGATAGCAAGCAGCCGAGCCCTGGTTGCACCCAGGTCCGACTGGCTCCAGCACTGTTTGCTTGGTATACCTCCCAAGCCCTTGCTTTCAGATCTAGGATCCCTCCCTCCCCCAAGCGGTGGTATGGCAGGGGCTGCAATGTGACCACATGCCTCCACACACACCCATTCACGTGGCTGGGCTCCTGCTGCCCTGGATCTTCTGGGAAGCCGTGCCAGGTGCAACCTGTTTCTCTTGGAAGGGAGCAGAGCCAGAAGTGGGATGGGACATGCTCTCAGCATCTGATTGCAGGCAGGGTGGGGGACGGGCTCTGCGGGAACTGCTGGGGGGAGCAGCTGGGAACATTCTGAGCTTCGCAGGGAGGGGAGCCAGGGCAGCCCCTGCTGGGTGATCGCTAGGCACATCACTCCTGCTCTCCAACCTCAGTTTTCTGCCATGAAATGGGCTTTATGAGAGCTACTGTCTCTTAGAGCAAATCTGAGGGATTACTGTTGTTGTTTAGTAGCTAGGTTGTGTCTGATTCTTTGCAACCCCATGGAGCGTAGCCTACCAGGCTCCTCTGTCCATAGCACTTCCCAGGCAAGAATTTTGGATCCCCTTCTCCAGGGGATCTTCCTGATCCTGAGATCAAACCCGTGTCTCCTACATTGGCAGGTGGATTCTTTACCACTGAGCCACCTGGGAGGCCCAATGTGAGGGATGGATGAGACCACTAGGGGTTCAGGCAAGGGGGGGCCCTGCTTGGCAGGTGGAAGTTGGGACAGGAAGGACTGTTTGGATCCTAGATGGGACAAGCAAGAAACACTGTACGCTTCAGATGGTAAAGAATCTGCCTGAGATGCAGGAGACCTGGGTTCAATCCCTGGTCAGGAAGATCCCCTGGAGAAGGAAATGGCAACCCACTCCAGTATTCTTGCCTGGAGAATCCCATGGACAGAGGAGCCTGGTGGGCTACAATCCATGGGGTCACAAAGAGTCGCACACCACTGAGCAATTAACACTTTCCCTGGTGGTCTAGCGGTTAAAACTGCACTTCCACTGCAGGGGCAGGGGTTCGATCTCTGGTCAGAGGAAGTTCCGCATGCCTCACGGTGCGGCCAAAAAGAAAAAGAAAAAAAGCAAACAGTATGTTTTGGCAGTTCCTCAAAAAATTGAAAATAGAATTGCAACAGATGAATTGATAAACCCAATGTGGCATATATGTTTGATGAGCTATTATTCAGCCTTTAAAAGGAAGGAAACCCTGACACCTGCTGCAGGTGGAATGAACCGGGAGGATGTTACTCTGAGTGGAAGAAGCCGGTTGTGAAAGGACAGATACTGTGTGATCCCACTTCTGTGACAGCCTGAAGGTAGTCACATTCGTAGAGACAGGAAGTAGAATGGGAGTTGCCAGGGAAGGAGGGAAATGAGGGGGGTTAGCATTTAATGGGGACAGAGTTTCAGTTTTGCAAGATGAAAATTCTGGAGATGGACAGTGGTGGTGGTTGCACAACAGTGTGAATGTACTTAATGTCATGACCTGTGCTCTTTAAAATGGCGAAGATGGTAGGATGGCCCTGGGGGTCCAGTGACTGACTCCGTGCGCCCCATGCAGAGGGCCCAGGCTTGAGCCCTGGTCGGGGAACTCGATCTCATATGCCGCAACCAAGAGTTCCCACGCTCCTAAACCAAACAATTCTGCATGCCACAATGAAAGTTGAAGATGCCACATGCTGCAACTAGAACCTGCAAGCCGAACAAATAAATAAGTGCATGTGTGTGTGCATGTGTGTGTGCGTGTGTGTGCGCATGCTAGTCGCTCAGTCGTGTTCGACTCTGCAGCCTCACGGAATGTAACTCCTATGTCCATGGAATTTTCCAGGCAAGAATACTAGAGTGGGTTGCCATGCCCTTCTTCAGGGGAATCTTCCCAACCCAGGATTCAAACCCTCATCTCTTGCATCTCCTGTGTTGGCAGGCAGATTCTTTACCACTAGTGCCACTTGGGAAATTTTTACAAATTGGCTAAGTTGGTGAATTTTATGTCTTATCATGATTTTAAGAAAGAAGAAAAGAGCCCAATGATCCCTCCTGTTGGAGCTGCTCTGGGCTCAGACTGCACTAGAGGAAGTTACTAGATTTGTCTCTCTGATTAGAAGACCCCCAAACCATCTGCCTGCCAAGCTCCAGCTCATCCTACAAAACCCAGCTTGAATGCCCCCTCCTCCAGGCAGCCCTCTTGGATCTCCCAAGTAGATTCTGCTTTGCCATTGGGCCCCTCAGCCCTTTCCTTCTTCTGGCTCATCCCTGACCTCTCTGAGATGGGGTGTCTGTGTCTGGCTCAGTCAAGGGATGAGGCTGAACTGATGAGAAGTTGGGGAGTGGGGAATCCTGCTTTGAGGATAGGAGAATATGGGGCAACAGCACGGGAGAGAGGCTTCGGAACCAAGACCATTTGTTCAGTAGGCATTGACCGCCCCTCCCACACCTGCCGTGTGCCCTGAGGAGCTCCCACTGTGGGGGACAGAACAGGACACACCGTGTGTGGTCAGGATTGGGCTGGGGCTGAGCAGCAGGGAGGGACCTTTGGCTCTGCCTCAGTGACACCAGCACCTGGCCTGGCCCTGCCAGGGGGAGCTGGAGGCCCTGGCCGGGAGAGAGAGAGGCAAAAAGGATTGTCCCTTAAAGGCTGGGCTGGAGAGGGTGAATGCATGTCTGTGTCTTGTATGTGTGAGCTGTGTGTGTGTATCTTTCTGTGCTGTGTGTGTGTCCTTCTGTGTATCTGTGTTGTAGATGTGTCTCTCTGTGTTGTGTGTCTCTCTGTGATTTGTATGCATCTCTGGGTGCGTACACATGTGTGTGTGATGCACCCGTGTGTGTGTGTGTGTGTGTGCGCACATGCACACGTGCGTATGTGGCAATTTTGAGGAACTGAATCCCCTGCTCAGATGTGTTTGCTGCCCAGAGACTATGGGAAGTCTCTCCACGCCGTCATCACCCCCACACCCTCCCCATCCCACAGCCCCGTGTCCCCAAGCCTTCTTGGCTCTCGGGCCACACTCCAAATCCAACCTCTTCTCTCCATCACCCAGCACCTCTGGCCTCCCCACCTCCCTCCTGCCTGGGTTCACCCCCTCCCCTCAGCCACCAGGGGAAGCTGTGAAAATCTCAACCTCTCTGGGGCTCCCCATCCCCTTCTCTGGGGGCTCCTGGTCTTTGTTCTCCCTGCCACGCCCAGCCTCAGCCTCTACCCTGAGTTCCCTGGGGATGTCTCCCCACCCCCTGCCAGGCTGAGGCATCCCTGCCCTCACACAGCCCCCCACATGCTGTGAGCATGGAGATAACTGTTTTCCCCGCCCCCTACCTCATGCTCTCCAGAGTAGAGGTATTTTTTGGTCTGGTATGGTTGCTTCTCTGCATTGAGAATGAGATCTGGTACACAGCAGGTGCTCAATAAATACCCAAATGAATGAATGAGTATGTGAGAGGTCAGAGGAGCCAGATCCAGCAGGTACTCAACTGAGGGCCTAGGCAAGGGACTGATGCTGAGAAGCTGTCTGAACACCTAAGGAGGGCCATGCGTGGTCTTAGAAGCATCACTTTGGTGTGGGTTGGACAAGAGGCAAGTGCCAGGTATGGGATTGTCAGGAGCTGGACAAGTCTGGAGATGGTTGAGATGCAGGGGCTTAGGCTAGGTGGGGATGGGAGGTGAGGGGGGAAGCGGGAGAGCTGAGATTCGGGAGGTGTAAAGGGCAGGAGAGTCACTGATACATGCTCCTTGAGTTCCCGTTTGTGCCTTGAGTTGGCTGGGCAGTCGCTCACTCAGGCCGAGCAGGCAAAATAGAATGTTGAGTCCTTCTGGGGATGCCTTGACTCTGTGGCCATTTGCTGCAAGGAGGGAGGACCTGGAGACTTTGTTTCCAGACCAAGCTGAGATAGAGGATCCCGTGAGGGAATGGAGAAGAAACAGAGGTAGACAAACACAGAAGGAGATGGTGGCCTGGAAGCCAAGGACAGAGGCTCCCCACCTTCAAAAATGTGGGTGTGGTCTGCACTCCTGTAGTTCCCAGAGGGGATCTTGGCATAGAATCCAATGGGCAGGGACTTCCCTGGTGGTCCAATGGCTAAGACTCTGGGCTCCCAATGCAGGGAGCCTGGGTTTGATCCCTGGTCAGGGAACTCGATCCCACATGCCACAACTAAAGATCATGCATGCTGCAATGAAGATCAAAGATCCCATATGTCTCAACTAAGATCCGGCACAGCCAAATAAGTAAATATATTAAAAAAAAACAATCTGGTGGGCGAAGAGCCCCAATGCAGTGGAGTTGGAACATGCATGAACCACAGCCCCACCTGCAGGCATGAAATGGAAAAGAATGGCTCCTAAGTGCTGGTGAAGATGTGAAGCAAATGGAACTCTCACTCACTGCTGTGGGAGGTAAAAAGCCACCTTGCAAGATGGTTTGGCAGTGTCCACGGAACATAGGTCTCCCCCTCCTCTATAACCGAGACATCACACCCCACAAGAGATGAAAACACGCAACAGCCACAAGACCTGGGCACACACGCTTGGAGCAGCTCTGAACACAAATCAAACACCCGGTGACAGGACTGAGCAAACAAACTGCTGAGTTGTTTATATCCCACGGTTGTGCTGTGGGATAGTATACAGCAAAGAAAAAGGATAGGGGGATGTGGGTGAGTCTTGAAGTTATGATGAACAAAAGCGGACAGATCCCAAACAGGACACATGGTGTGAGTCTGTGTATCTGAAGTTCAAGAACAGGCAAAATGAACCAATGGTGTGGCCAACAGGATAGTTCCTTCTGGGAGGTAGCATGAGAGACACTGCCCATGGGATGGGCAATTTGAACATATGTGTCAATTTGAACATCCACAGAGTTAAAAATGCATCAGGCTACACACCTCAGAGCTGAGTATTTGGCACAAATTTCTGTGTATCTCTCAATCCAAAGGTAAATACATACAGTCACTAAAAACTCAAATGGTAAAGAATCTGCCTGCAATGCAGGAGACCCAGTTTCAATCCCTGGTCAGGAAGATCCCCTGGAGAAGGAAATGGCAACCCACTCCAGTATTCTTGCCTGGAGAATTCCATGGACACAGGAGCCTGGCAGGCTATAGTCCATGGGATTGCAAAGAGTCGGACATGACTAAGCACACACAGGCAAACACAATTTGGACAGCACCTGAAATACATGAGATTTGCTGGGGTAGGGAGGCTGGGCAGCGATTACTGAAAAGAACTTGCTGGAAATTTCCAAGCATGGTATTCCCAGTTTGGCCAAGAGCCATGACCTTTTAGTCTTATTAAAAAAAAACACTTAAATGCCCCCAAAAAACATGGAGTTACCTTATGATCCAGAAGTTCCAGTCCTAGGGACATAATCAAAAGAACTGAAGGCAAGGATGCAAATAGATATTTTTACACCCATGTTATTAAGAGCGCAATTCCCCTTAGCCAAAAGGTGGAAACAACTCAAGTATCCATTGACAGATGAGTGGATGAACAACATTTGGTAAGTCCACCCAATGGAATATTATTCTGCCATAGAAAGGAAAGCAGTGACACACACGACCATGCGGATGTATCTTGAAAACATCATGCCGAGTAAAAGCAGCCGGACAAAAAAGACCACACAGTGCGTGATTCCATTTACATGAAATGAACAGAACAGGCAAAACCACAGAGATGGGAAGCAGATCAGTAGTTGCCAGGGACTGAGGGAGGAGGATGGGGAGTGACTGCTTATGGGGACAGGTTTCCACTTGAGGTGGTGAAAGTTCTGGAATTCGATATAGGTTGTGGTTGCACAATGTTGTTTGTCTCTCATTCTTTATTTCTTCTAGGTCCTTGTTAGCTGTGTTAGTGTCCTTCCTTATCGCTTATAATATTCTTTATTTTAAGGTCTATTTTGTCTGATACGAGAATTGCTATTCCGGCTCTTTTGAGTTCCATTTGCAAGGAATATCTTTTTCCATCCTCTCACTTTCAGTCTGTATGGATCTCTAGGTCTGAAGCGGGTCTCTTGTAGACAGCAAATATATGGGTCTTGTTTTTGTATCCAGTCAGCCAGTCTGTGTCTTTTGGTTGAAGTGTTTAACCCATTTACATTTAAAGTAATTTTTGATATATGTGTTCCTATTGGCATTTTCTTAATTGTTTTGGGTTTATTTCTGTAGGTCTTTTCCTTCTCTTTTGTTTTCTGCCTACAGAAGTCCCTTCAGCATTTGTTGTAAAAATGGCTTGGTGGTGCTGAATTCTCTTAACTTTTGCTTGTCCATAAAGCTTTTCATTTCTCCATCAATTTTGAATGGAATCCTTGCCAGGTAGAGTAATCTTTGTTGTAGATTTTTCCCTTTCAGTACTTTGAATATATCCTGCCATTCCCTTCTGGCCTGCAGAGATTCTGCTGAAAGATCAGCTGTTAATCATACAGGGTTTCCCTTGTATGTTACTTGTTTCTGCACAGTACTGTTGATGCACTAGATGCCATGGAATTGCCCACTTCAAAAGGGTTATGTGAATGGTGATAGATTATGTGAATTTCACCTCAGCTGAAAAAACAGCACGGCCTGCCAGTGCAGGAGACTCAGGTTCAATCCCTGGGTGGGGAAGATTCCCGCAGGAGGAAGTGGCAACCCACTCCAGTATTCTTGCCTGGAAAATGCCATGGACAGAGGAGCCTGGTGGGCTACAGTCCGTGGGGTCGCAAAGAGTCAGACATGGCTGAGCAGACAGCACATACAAAGAAACAACGGTGAATTGGTAACACCAAGGTCTTACACCTTCTGAAAGGATCTTGGCTCCTAGGAAAGGGCAATGAGTCATTCCTACTTGGTGGACAACAACCTGGAACTCGCTTTCTTCTAACAAAATGGCATGCAGAAGCTCCATGTGGTCATGGACACAGGCCCAGAGAGGGTCAGGAGTCTGCTTAAGGTCACGCAGCAAGGGGAGCCAGTGAGTGGGGCTCGGCTTTGGACTGGGGCTCCCGGGTGAGCTTGAATGAGGCACAGACTCAGTTCCTCATCTGTTGAATGGCTGGAAGGAAGTGGGTAAGGGGTACTCTGCCTGCTCTCCCCCAGGAGTCCCCCATCCTCCCAGGGGGCAGCACTGGGTATAGGGGACATGTGCAGTCCTGGTGCCCTGGGGACTGCTCCAGCCTGTCTCTGGGCCCCAGTTTCCCCAGGTGTACAGCGGGGCTGTGAGGTTCAGGCAGGCACTAGGCCACCTACATGAGCTGAGTCCCCCTGAGTTTGGGAGAGTCAGCCTGAGCCCTTGGTGGCCCCGACTTGACCCTTCTAGTGGGACAGGCTGGTCAGTGGGTATCACAGGTGCTACCTGAAATCAGAGTCCCCAGCGGCTCTGCCCACCCTCCATCCATAAGGGGCTGAGAGGGCACAGCCAGGCAATCTGGGAGCAGTCAGAACCTGAGACCTTTCAGGATGTACCCAAGCCTCAGTTTCTACATCTGTCCTGCTCAGGCTGAAAGAGAATCCCCTATGCAGGATAACAGGTGTTTGGGGGCAGCTCTGTGCTCGGAGAGGGATTGATCCTTCCCATCCCCAGGTCTGTCCCGCCTACCTTTCTCTGTGGCCTTGGACCTGCCCTATTCAAAGGTACCCAAGCATTTACTTATGACCTGTGAGTGCCTCCTGGTGGTCATGACTGGCAGAGCCTTGTGGGAGTGTCCACAGGCTTGAAACTCAGCACTGCCCTGGACTCTCGGGTCACAGCAAGGATAAACCAGACAGGGGATCCTTCCCTTCAGGGGGCTTCTAGGCAGAATGGGGACACAGAAAATGTGGAACAAGGAACTCTTGTTTGTAGGAACAAGCTGGCATGGCTGGGGGAAGTTGAGATTTGAGTTAAGCTGTGTCAGGAAAAAGGCAGCCAAGAGATGGGTACACAGGCAGAGGGAACAGCGAGTGCACAGGCTCCGAGGTGGAAACAAACCTGGGGCAGAGATGTGGGGATGGAAAGAACACAAAGGAGGAGGGGAAGAGTGGAAATCTAGAGGGAATGGGGCCAGACAATCAGGCGAAGAGGGAAGGTCTTACTCTGAGGGCACTGGGGAGCCATGGCAGGATTTTGAGCAAGGGTGGGACATGATTTCAATTACAGTCTTTATTAAGAGTGATCTTAGGGGACTTCCCTGGTGGTGCAGTGGATAAGAATCTGCCTGCCAGGGACTCCCCTGGTGGTCCAGTGGTTAAGACTTTGCCTTCCAATGCAGGGAGTGCCTGGTTCAATCCCTGATTGAGCAGCTAAGATCCCACATGCCTTGCGGCCAAAAAACCGAAAACATAAAACAGAAACAATATCGTAACAAATTCAATAAAGTTAAAAAAAAAAAAAAGAATCCGCCTGCCAATGCAGAGGATGTGGGTTCAATCCCTGGTCTGGGAAGATTCCACATGCCAAGGAGGAATTTAGCCCCTGAGCCACAACTACTGAGCCTGCTGTCTGCCTTTCTCGCAACTAGAGAAAACCTGTGAGCAGCAATGAAGACCCGGCACAACCAAAAATAAATAATTTTTTTTTTAAAAAAAAGAGTGATCCTAGGCTTGTCACAAAAACACTGGTGGTAGTTTAACATGTATGCACCACTGACCAGAAGAAACAAAACTTGACAATTGCAACTGAGGTTCATGGTCCCCAGCTCAGCCCTGGACATTCCCTGCCCCAGAAGGTGCTGTTGTCTAGAATTTGGAGTTAGTCTTTCTCTTGTGTGTGTGTGTGTGTGTGTGTGTGTGTGTGTGTGTGTGTGTGTGTGTCAGTTGCTCAGTCGTGTCTGACTCTTTGCAATCCCGTGGACTGTAGTCTGCCAGGCTCCTCTGTCCATGAGATTTCCCAGGCAAGAATACTGAAGTAGGTTGCCATTTCCATTCTATTCCCTTCTCCAGGGGATCTTCCTGACCCAGGGATCCAACCAGGGTCTCCTGAATTGCAGGCAGATTCTTTACCATCTGAGCCACCAAGAAAGCCCCAGTCTTTCCCTTATATGATTTTCCATTTTATTATATACTATGTGGCCATAAGGGCTTCCCAGGTGGTACTAGTGCTAAAGAATCTGCCTACCAATGCAGGAGACGTGGGTTCGTTCCTTGTGTAGGGAAGATCCCCTGGAGGAGGAAATGGCAACCCACTCCAGTATTCTGGCCTGGAGAATCCCATGGACAGAAGAGCCTGGTGGGCTACAGTCCACAGGGTCGCAGAGAGTCGAACATGACTGAACATATGAACCAGCGAACCATGTGGCTATAAATGTTGTGGTGCTGTTTTATGTGATTTTAAACTTTGTATGAATGAGTGGAGGAAACATCCTCCTGCGGTTTGCTCATTTCATCAACAAGGTTTATAGACTTCTAGTTGTTAGTATTTTCCATTGGTTTTTAAGCTTTGAAAAACTGAGGTACAGCACGTGGACATGAAGTGTTTAAAGTGCACGTGAGCTGCATGCCCATAAGCAGCACCCAGGTGACTAGGTAGAAATCTATCTCCCATCATTCCAGAAGGTTCTGTCCGGTCAGTAGCCTCCTGGCCCCAGCAGCTGCTGCTTTCGCGTGGGGGTGATCCTGTGATGTTATGGGCGAGCTCTTCTGGCTTTGTCGTTGCTGTAACTCTTCCATTGTGTGGCTCATCCACTCCTTGTGTTTCTAGTCTGAAGCTCTCGTGTGTCAGGCTGCTGTGAACTTTGGAGCCCCTGTCTTTTCATGATATGTGTGCTCAGTTGTCTGGGGTGAATGCCCAGGGGTGGAATGGCAGGATCGCAGGCTGGGCAAATGGTCAACTTTGGTACGACTACTGGGCGGAGCTGAGAGATGTGTTAGCATTCCCAGCCCTGGGCCGTTCACTGAGTGAGCAGAATATTCGCGTGGATGAACTGACAAATGTTCTGCCATCATCCCACCCGTTCCCATTTGGTTGTTTTCCATTGTTAGCTCTTACAGAGCCGTGGTGAGTGTTCTTGGACTGTTTGCGCTTGTGTGAGGGGTATAGGGGGGGCCTGTGATGGAGTCTGGGCCTGGGCCAGGGGAAAACAATGGCATAGTTACTTTAAATTAATTAAAATTAATGAAAATTCGGGCTTCCCAGATGGCTCAGTGGTAAAGAATCAGCCTGCCAAGCAGGAGACGTGGGTTATATCCCTGGGTCAGGACGATACCCTGGAGGAAGAAATTGCAACCTGCTCCAGTATTCTTGCCTGAAAAACCCCATGGACAGAGGAGCCTCGAGGGCTATAGTGCATGTGGTCACAAAGAGTCAGACACCACTGCACTCAGCGACTGAGCACGCAATTAAAATTCAGCATTTCTGAGCGAGGGCTATGAAATCTCAAGGGGCTTGTGGGGGTATTGATTCCTGGCCCTTCTTCCCTGCTGTGAGCTCCTGCCAGAGAAGGCCATTAACTCACCTAGCCTTCTGTGCTTCAAGAAGCACAGAACCTTCAAGGACCTCCAAGACGAGCACTTTCTGACGTGCGTGTTCAGAAGCTCAGTCGTGTCTGACTCTTTGTGACTCCAAGGACTGCAGCTTGCTAGGCTCCTCTGTTCTTGGGGATTCTCCAGGCAAGAATACTGGAGTGGGTTGCCATGCCCTCCTCCAGGGGAGCTTCCTGACCCAGGGATTGTACTCGCATCTCTTATGTCTCCCGCGCTGGCAGGTGGGTTCTCTAGCACTAGCGCCACCTGGGAAGCACTTTCTGATGCTTGATGGTAAATGGGGCTCCTTTGTGAAGGGGAAGTAGCTTCTGTCTATTCCTACACCTGTTCCTGTTAGAAATGTCTGTTGTATCTAAGAATTCCTTTCCCAAATTTACTGATGTGGTTCAGTTTGGTGGCGGGATGAGTTATGTGGCTCAATTAGACTCTGTGGAAAGATATTTTCCTAAGAGTAAACCCTGCTTAGTCATGTTGTAATACTGACTGCCGCTCAATTCTGATTGCTAATATTCTGTTTGGAAGCTCTAAACTAAGGTTCATCTACAGTTGCCTTTTTTTTTTTTCTATCTTTAACTTGATTTGAGTATTCAAGTGTTGGCTCCTTCAAAGAATGAATTGGGGAGCTTTCCATCATTTTGATTGCCTGGAATTACAGTCATCTGATTTCAATACATTAAATTGGGGGTATTATTATACTTGTAACGTTCTTTTAAAAAATGTACAATTTAACAGAATTATGAGGCAAACGTCTATGTCACCACCACCCACTTGAGAAATAGAATATGGTGTTGTATGAAAGGAGAGAAGGTTAGCACTCTTTTTAACAAGGATGGAAGAGGACCTTGGGCCTGACAACATCCATACTGTTAAGGCATTGTGTCCTACTTCATGGGATCTAACGACTGTTTTTATTGGACCTAATTAAACTTAAAAGTTTTTGCACAGCAAAGGAAACCATAAACAAGATAAAAAGACAAGCCCCAGAATAGGAGAAAATAATTGCAAATGAAGCAACCGACAAAGGATTAATCTCCAAAATATATAAGCAGCTCATGCAGCTCAATATCAGAAAAACAAACAACCCAATCAAAAAGTGGGTAGAAGATCCAAACAGATTTTTCTCCAAAGAAGACATACAGATGGCTAATAAACACATGAAAAAATGCTCAGCATCACTTATTATTAGAGAAATGCAAATCAAAACTGCAACAAGGTATCACCTCACACCAGTCAGAATAGCCATCATCAAAAAATCTATAAACAATAAATGCTGGAGAGGATGTGGAGAAAAGGGAACCTTCTTGCACTGTTGGTGGGAATGTAAACTGATACGGCCACTGTGGAGAACAGTACAGAGGTCTCTTTAAAAACTAGGAATAAAACGACCATATGATCCAACAATCCCACTACTGAGCAAACTCCAAGAAAACCATAATTGAAAAAGACACGTGTACCCCAATGCTCATTGCAGCACTATTTACTGCAGCCAGGACATGAAGCAACCTAGATGTCTGTCTACAGATGAATGGATAAAAAAGTTGTGGTACAGATACACAATGGAACATTACTCAGCCATAAAAAGGAATGAATTTGAGTCAGTCTGAGTGAGGTGGATGAACCCAGACCCTGTTATTATGGAGTGAAGTAAGTCAGAAAGAGAAAAAACAAATATTGTATATTAATGCATATATATGGAATCTAGAAAAAATGGTACTGATGAACCTATTTGCAGGGCAGGAATAGAGACTCAGATATAGAGAAGAGATTATGGACACAGTGGGCACAGGAGAGGGTGGGACAAATTGAGAGGGCAGCATGGAAATATATATATTACCATATGTAAAATAGATAGCTAATGGGAAGTTGCTGTATTACACAGGGAGCTCAACCCGGTGCTCTGTGACAATCTAGAAGTGTGCAAGGTGGGAGGGAGATCCATGAGGGAGGGGACATATGTATACCTATGGCTGATTCATGTTGATGTATGGCAGAAACCAACACAACGTTGTAAAGCAATTATCCTTCAATTAAAAATAAATTAAAAAAAAGAATACGGCTGGCATCCCAACCCACATCCTCTGGTCCTTCTCCTCTCCTCCCCACTCCCCCAGGTAGCTGTGCTCTGACTTGATCTTCATCTCACTCTTTAGAGGTTTTCCCTTACCCTAGAAGCATCCCTGAAGAATATAGTTTAGGCTAAGCCTGTTTTTGCACTGGAGAAGGAAATGGCAACCCACTCCAGTGTTCTTGCCTGGAGAATCCCAGGGACGGCAGAGCCTGGTGGGTTGCCGTCTATGGGGTCGCACAGAGTTGGACACGACTGAAGCGACTTAGCAGCAGCAAGCCTGTTTTTAAACTTCATCCCAAAGGAATCACACTCTCTATGTTATTTTGTGTCTGAATCACTGCTCACTGAGTAGGTCTTAGTGCCCAGCTAAGAAAGCCATCCCATCTTACTCTTTTTCAAGATTCCTCTTCTTAGCCCTTTGATCTTCTATGCACATTTAGTTAATTTTGGGATGCAATGGGCTTTCTCCAGTTGCCGCAAATGGGGGCTCCTCACGAGTTAGTTGTAGCAAGCAGGAGCTTCTCATAGCAGTGACTTCTCTTGTGGAGCACGGGCTTTACAGTGTGTGGGCTTCAGTAGTGGTGGTGCATGGGCTTAGTTGCTCCAAGGCAAGTGGAATCTTCCCGGACCAGGGATTGAACCCATGTCCCCTGCACTGGCAGGTGGATACTTAATCACTGGACCACTGGAGAAGTCCTTCTATGTCCATTTCCAAATCCATTTGTCAAGTTTCACAAAAACCTGATTGAGATTTTATTGGGAAATGCATTTAATCTATAATTCAATTTGAGGAATGTATGAGTTTCTTATTGCTGTGGTAACAAATTACCAGGTTAAAACAACACAGATGGATGAACATAACAGTTCTGGAGGTCAGAAGTCTAAAATGGGTTTCACCGGGCTAACAAGCAAGGTTATCAGCAGAAAAGTATCCTTTCTGGGGTCTCTAGAGGAGAATATGTCTCCTTGGTGTTTCTAGCTTCTAGAGGCTGCCTCTGTCCTTGGCCCATGACCCCTTCCTCCGTCTTCAAAGCCCAGCAACACTAGGCAGAGTCCTTCACACGCTGCCACTTTCTGGTTCCGCCTCTTCTGCCACTGTCTTCCACATTTAAGGACTACTGTAATGAAGTTCGGAGAAGGCATTGGCACCCCACTTCAATACTCTTGCCTGGAAAATCCCATGGACGGAGGACCCTGGTAGACTACAGTCCATGGTCGCTAAGAGTCGGACACGACTGAGCAACTTCACTTTTACTTTTCCCTTTAATGCACTGGAGAAGGAAATGGCAACCCACTCCAGTATTCTTGCCTGGAGAATCCCAGGGATGGCGGAGCCTGGTGGGCTGCCGTCTATGGGGTCGCACAGAGTCGGACACGACTGAAGCGACTTAGCAGCAGCAGCAGCAATAATGAAGTTGGGCTCACCTAGGTTATTCAGGGCAATCTCCCTATTGAGGTCAGCTGATTAGCAATCAATCCCATTGGCAAGCTTAACTCCCCTCTGCCATATAACTTAACATAGTCACAGATTTGATGGATTAGAACATGGGCATCTTGAGTCGGGGTGGGGGGAAGCACTCTTCTGCCTTCCACAAGAAGTGTTGCTGTTGCTGTTTAGTTGGTAAGTTGAGTTCGACTCTTTCAGAACTCACAAGAAGTACTGGTGTCTTTGATATTGCGATTCTATACTCAGGGTATATCTAACCATGTGTGTGTGTGTTAGTCACTCAGTCGTGTCAGACTCTTGGCGACCCCATGGACTGTGGCACACCAGGCTCCTCTATCCATGGAATTCTCCTTGCAAGAATACTGGAGTGGGTTGCCATTCCCTTCTCCAGGAGGTTCTAATGACCTCCATGAAGTTCCCATACAGATCTTGGATAGTTCTTTAAGTTTAACCCTAGGTGCTTCATTTTTTGACACTATTGCTTAGTTGTGGTTTGCTTTGTGCTTGTGCTCACTGGTGTCGGACTCTTTGTGACCCTGTGGACTGTAGCCCACCAGGCTTCTCTGTCCATGAGATTTCCTAGGCAAGAATAGTGGAGTGGGTTACCATTTCCTCCTCCAGGGGATCTTTCCGACCCAGGGATCGAACCCACGTCTCCTATGTCTCTAGGTGGGTTCTTTACCACTGAGCCACCAGGGAAGCCCTGTAGTTTGCTTAAGGGTTATTTATGTAAATCATGAATGGATGTTTAATTTTATCAAATACTTTACCTGCACCTACCTATTGAAATGATCACATATACTTTCCTCCCTTACTTTTTTTTAAGACAGTGGATGGATTTTCCAGTATCACGTCAACTTTGCCTTCCCAGGATTTAACCAGAATTTAGTCACAACGGTATGTGCTTTCTATATAATGCCAACTCCACCGCCTGCCACGTCAACTTTGCCTTCCCAGGATTTAACCAGAATTTAGTCACAACGGTATGTGCTTTCTATATAATGCCAACTCCACCGCCTGCCCCGAACCCCTGGAATTTTATTTAGGATTTCCACATCTATGGTCACATCTAATCTCACTGAGAGAGATTATAATTTTCTTGTCTCATATTGCTTCAGGGACATGCTAGTCTTGTAAAATGAGTGTTTCATATTTAATTTATTCTTTGGGAGAGTTTGTGAAATTCTTTTTTTTTTCCTCGAATGCTTGGTAGAACTTTCCCAATAAAGTCATTTGGATTTGGAGTTCTGACTAGCTTAATTTCTTTAGTAGTTATAGGACTATTTAGATTTTAATTTCTTTTTGAGTTTTATTTCTCCCCTCTAGGAATTTATCCAAGGTATCTAAAATTTTCAAGTTTGCTTGCATAAAGTTGTTCATAATCTCTCTTTATCCAGTGCTCTTCTTGCCCCTATGGTTTAATTCAGGAGGATCAGAAAAACATACCTCTCCCCAATGTGGATGAAGTCTGAGCTGGGCACACAATTTGGTGGACAGAAAGTGGACTGAGTGTCTTTGTGAAGTGGCACATGCCCTGCGCTCATCTTTTTAATACGTTTAAGCTGTAATAATGTTTCTCCCTCATTTCCAATAATAGCCTTAGTGCCTTTATCTTGCTCAAAATTTCCAGCAAATCTTCAATTTTAAATAGCCAACTTGTTTTGTTGATTCTCTTTATTGAAAGCTTTCTATTTCCCTCATATCTGTTCTTTGTTATTTCCTTTCTATGCTCGTAGGTTTATTTTATTTTTCCTAACTTTTTGAGATGGATGCTAAGCTCATTCTTTTCAGTCTTTCTTTTATATTTTATATACAGTGGGCTTCCCAGGTGGCTCAGTGGTAAAGAATCTGCCTGCCAATGCAGGAGACGTGGGTTCAATCCCTGGGTTGGGAAGATCCCTGGAGAAGAAGAGGCAACCCACTCCAGTATTCCTGCCTGGGAAGTCCCATGGACAGAGGAGCCTGGCAGGTTACAGCCCATGAGGTTGCAAAAGTCTTTCTTTTATATTTTATACATAATGTCATAGTATATGGGAATCGCAGGTGGCACTAGTAGTAAAGAACCTGCCTGCCAGTGCAGGAGACATAAGAGATGCCTAGGTTGGGAAGATCCCCTGGAGGAGGGCATGGCAACTCACTCCAGCATTCTTGCCTGGAGAATCCCGTGGACAGAGGAGCCTGGCAGGCTACAGTCCATAGGGTCACAAAGAGTTGGACACAACTGAGGTGATTTAGCATGCAGCATGCATTATATTATATATTACATATGTGCAACATACATTACATAAACATATATTGTAATATCTAGTATTTATAAACCTAAGGCCACACAAATTTCCTTTGAAGTACTAGTTTAGCTGCATTGCACAAGTTTTGAAATGCAGTATCTTCATTACTTTTCAGTTCAAAATCTATAATTTTCCTAGAATTCCTTCCTTGATCAATGGATTACTTAGACCTGGTTCCCAAAGAATGGCGATTTTTCTCATTATTATTTTTAAAATTGATTCCTAACTAAGCAGCATTTGGCCAAGGAACTATTTCCTTCAGTCTTGCTTTATAACATAGTGTGTGCTTCAAAGGAAAATGTATTCTGTAGTTGCTGAATACAGTGTTCCACAAATACAGGTCCATTAGGTAAAATTCATTGTACTGTTCAAATATTCTCTTTACTTCTTTGGGTTTACTTGTTCTATCAATTGCTGAGAGAGATGTATTTAAATTGCTCATTTTTACTGTGGACTTAACTATCCTTGTAGTTGTGTCAATTTCTGCTTTATGTATTTTGAGACCATGTTATTTAGGGTCACACAAATTTAAAAAAATTTTATCTTCCTAATGAAGTAAATCTTTTATTATTTTTATTATGATGTCTCTCTTTATCTCCAGCAATGATTTTGCCTTAAAGCATATGTTGTCTAATATTAACTTAACCATTCCAGCTTTCTTTTGGTATTTCTATGGTTATTTCCTCCATCCAGTTATTTTTCAATTGTCTGCATCTTAATGGTTTTTGATGCTTCTCTTATAAATAACACTGAGTTGAAATTTTAAGAAATCCAGTGTGACAAACTGACTTTCAGCTGGAATATTTAACCCATCTACATTTAATGTAAGAACTGATCTGACACTTAAACCTAGGTTTAAATCTACTAGATTGTTTTGTTTGCTGTTTCTACCCCTTATGTTCCTTTTCTCTGGCCGTCTTTTAGTTTTGTGTGTGTGTGTGTGTATGTGGCTTTAAAAAAATCATTGCTTTCCCTCGGAACATTTGGAAATTGCAATTATTTTGTTATTTTAGTGATTCCCTTAGAAAATATAATGTGCTGTGCTTAGTTGCTCAGTCGAGTCTGACTCTTTGCAACCCCATGGACTGTGGCCCACCAGGCTTCTCTGTCCATGAGGATTCTCCAGGCAAGAACACTGGAGTGGGTTGCCATGCCCTTCTCCAGGGGATCTTCCCAACCCAGGGATTGAACCCAGGTCTCCCACATTGCAAGCAGATTCTTTACCAACTAAGCCACCAAGGAAGCCCTTAGAAACGATAATGCATGCTTATAAAAATGCAGATTTCATCAATGTTTTTTACTGTCCTCCCTCACAATCATGTACTTGGAAAACTTTAACTCCATTTACTCCCCAGGACATGGAAGCAACCTAGATGTCCATCAGCAGACGAATGGATAAGGAAGCTGTGGTACATATACACAATGGAATATTACTCAGCCATTAAAAAAAATACATTTGAATCGGTTCTGCTGAGATGGATGAAACTGGAGCCCATTATACAGAGTGAAGTAAGCCAGAAAGAAAAACAACAATACAGTATACTAATGCATATATATGGAATTTGAAAGATGGTAACGATAACCCTATATGCGAGACAGAATAAGAGACACAGATGCATGGAACAATTTTATGGACTCTGAGGGAGAAGGTGAGGGTGGGACGTTCTGGGAGAATAGCATTGAAACATGTATATTATCATATGTGAAACAGAACACCATTCCATGTTCGATGCATGAGACAAGGGCTCAGGGCCGGGGCAATGGGATGACCCAGAGGGATGGGATGGGGAGGGAGGTGGGTGGGGGTTCCAGGAAGGGGAACACATGTAAACCCATGGCTGATTCATGTCAATGTATGGCAAAAACTATTACAATATTGTAAAGTAATTAGCCCCCAACTAAAATAAATAAATTTATAAAATTAAAAAAAAAATTATTCTTATGATATGTGAAATCTCTGTTATCAGGCATATTACACAGAAAATAAATATAACCTTTTACCAAAAAAATAAAATAAAATAAAATAAAAATGCAGATTTCATCAATGTTTTTTACTGTCCTCCCTCACAATCATGTACTTGGAAAACTTTAACTCCATTTACTCCCTCAGGACGTGTTTTTTTCTTGTGTATATTTTAATTCTATCATTTTTCTTAACTTCAGGAAACATTTTACGCAACCTGTTTACATTTTCACATGCATTTACTTTATTCCTTACTCCTTCTTGCATCTTGACCTTCCATCACTTTCCTCTCGCCTGAAGTAATATAATTTAATGTTTTCTTTAGTGTGAGTTGGCTGTTGGCAAACTAACGGGTTTTGTCTGAAAAAGTTTTTATTTCAACCTCAATCTTGAATGTTTTTATTGGGTTGGCAGTTTTCTTTCAGCACACTGAAAATATCACTCTGCTTTCATCTGGCTTCCTTTCTTGCTGATGAAAAGTAAGCTGTTTACCTCGTTGTCATGCTTTTGAACTTAACATTTCACCCCCCTCCCGGCTGCTTTAAAGGTTTGAGTTTTTTCTGTAAACATTTTACTGAAATGTTATATACAGAAGAGTGAGTAAATCATAAGAGGTTGATGCATTTTCAAAAGTAAGACCACTTATGTAACCTGCATCCAGATTAAAAAAAAATTCACTCATATTTTCTAATTTCCCTTACATTTTCTTCTTTGACACATGGTAATTTAGAAGTGTTCTTTAAAAACTAATTATATTTGGAAATTCTTTTAAAACACTCATTTGTTGTTAATTCTAACTCAATTCTCTTGAGAATTTCTTAGAGAATGTAGACTCTAATACTAAGAATTCTTAGAAATTTGTGAAAACTTTTTCAGGGTCTATCACACTTTTTTTTTGCCTGAGGTCTGTTTGGTCTGATATTAATATAACTACATGAGATTTATCTTGGTATGTTAGCATCTTTTTACTTTTAACTGTGTTGTATACTTATGTTTTAGGTGTGTATTTCATAAATGGGCTTCCCAGGTGGCGCTAGTGGTAAAGAACCTGCCTGCCAAAGCAGGAGACATAAGAGACACGGGTTTGATCCCTGGGCCAGGAAGATCCCCTGGAGGAGAAAATGACAACTAACTCCAGTATTCTTGCCTGGAGAATCCCATGGACAGAGGAGCCCAGCGGGCTCTAGTCTATGGGATCACAGAGTCAGACACGACTGAAGTGACTCAGCCTGTATTTCATAAAGAGGGTATAGCTGGATTTGGAATTTTAGTTCAGTCTCTTTAACAGTATCTTAAACTAGCAGGTTTGCATCATTTACGTGTATGATTCCTAATGTTTGAATTTATTTTTACAATCTTATTTTGCAGTTTCTATGGCACAAAATGAAAAGTCGTAGTACAGTTTTTTCTTTCTGGCCACTCTGCATGGCATGTGGGATCTTAGTTCCCTGACCAGGGATCAAACCTGTGCCCCCTGCATTCCTGCACTGGAAGTGTGGAATCCTTAACCACTGGACCACCAGGGAAATATCATGTGGTGCAGTTCTAAGTGCTATTTATCATTAAAAGATTCTTAGGACACTTGCATTTATTCTGATTTTCCTATGCTTCTCTCTCCTGTTGGTTCATTAAAATTTTCTTTAAATCCTTTCCCAACCACTGGTTTGGGAGTTATACATGGATACATAGCTTTTTTAGACTTTAGTCCATTTTCCTCCCAAACAGTATAAAGACCTTGGGAGCCACTGATGGCAACCACCTATCTCCTCTATTTTGCAGGATGCTGTGCAGAATTTTAGTTGTACCTTAGGTTACTACTCAGACATTACTTGTTTAATACCACAACTGCTTTATATATAGTCAATGATAGTTTAGATATTCCCAATGGCTCCCAAGTTTTTTCAGCATTCCTAGTCTCCTTCCTTCCTCGTGCATTGAATCTCCTTTTTAAAAATAATTATATATATATTTGGCTGTGCTGGGTTTTCGCTGCTGCGAGCTTTTCTCTGGTTTCGGAGAGTGGAGGCTACTCTTCATTGCAGTAAGCAGACTTCTTGTTGCGAAGCATGGGCTCTACAGCACACCGGCTTCAGTGGTTGTGGTTCCAGAGCTCCAGAGCACAGGCTCAACAGCTGTGGTGCATGGGCTTAGTAGCTCCGCAGCATGTGGGATCTTCCCGGATCAGAGATCGAACCTGTATCTCCTGCAATGGCAAGCGGATTCTTTACTACTGAGCCACCAGGGAAGCCTTTGAATCTCCCTGATGTACACACGTTGCTTCATTGAGGGTCTCTTACTGCTGAACATTTCATCTTGTTCTTTTGCGGCTTAGCCGGGCACAGAATTGGTCAAGATTGGTCATCTTCTCTGAGCAATCTGAGCCTATTCTTTATCTTCTGATTTCCACTGTTGCCATCATGAAGCCAGCTCTCAGCCTGTTTTTTTGTGTTCTGTGTTTTTAATCTTCTTTGCATTGCTTTTATACTCTTCACTGAGTGTCTGATGTTCTGCGTTTTGACTGTGATGTTTTTTAGTTATAGACTTAGGTTTATTGATCCTGATTTGGGCTCACTAATTTCCTGAATCTGAGAATTTATAAAGATTTTCATTCATCTGGGGAAATTCTGGCCACTGTCTCTTTGTACACTGTGGGTCCCCAGGGTCTTCTGAAGGGGGCTGTCAGGGCTTGCTGCAGATGCGGGCATGGCTGTGAGGGGTGGGGCATCAGGGGTGCCTATAAAGGCTTTGGCCTGAGCCCTGGACCAGGGCAGCGTCCTTTCCTCCATGTGGTGGACGACCAAGACTCCACTCGGGCTGATGCCCACTAGACCTCCAAGGGGGAGCTGGGTGATATGGGAGAGGGAAAGGAAAACACAGCCCTTGAAGGCAGGAGGGGGCAGGCCTGTGACTGCAGTGGGAAGACAAGCTGTCTTCTGCCCACGCCCCTGCCAAGATCCCCCTCTATGAACCAGGCAGCGGTCCTCAGACTCCAGTGAACATATGAATCACATGCAGAGCCTGTTAGCCGGCCTCCTGGGTCCCATCTCTAGAGACTGCCTTGGCGGATTAAGGAGGGGGCCTGTGAACCTGCATGTGCAGTGGGATGTTGATGCTGCTGGTAGCAGGGCCGCTGGGTTGGGGAGGGGAGCAAGCTGCTGGTAATCTGAGGGTTGAGGGTTGTAATGGTCATCTCAGATGAGAGGGAAACGTTGCGCCCATGTGCCCTCCCCTCTGGGAGGCCCCTGGGCAATGGCTCTGCTCGCCCATTGCCTGGTCCCGTCTTCCCCAGGGGACGTGGGGGCACCAGGAACTGGTGATGCCACATAAGCCACACACAGGCTGGTGTGAGCCCGCGCCTCTCCCAGGCATCCAGGAGTCAGCACAGCACTGCACCAGAAGGAAGACACGTTTAACCAATGGAATTTAATGTACTCATGACACAGACATGGACAGGGTTGGGGGCCCGCGCCGGACCCCTCTTCCCCTGGTGGGACAAACACTGATGTGGCTGAGTGACAGCATCATGTGGCACGGGCTGGCCCTGAGAAGGTGTCTCTATTCAAAGCTCCAGGCCAGGAGCCTCCAGTCGAAGTGCCAGGTGCTGGGAGGGCGACCCGGTGCCAACCTCACTGGGGAGGAGGGCGAGGACGGGGAAGCCTATCCTCGCTAAGTGCTGCCTGAGAGCTCCAGGACGGGGGAGGGAGGTGCAGACAGTGACGATCACGTAAACAGCGACGGACCGAGACAAAATCTAGGAATGCTCGATAAACCCACAACGTTCAACAGAATGGCAACACAATGGCGGCCCTGCCAGCCCGGCCAAAGAGCGGTCTGGGCAGCGCTTCCCAATCTTTTTATGACAGGGAGCTGAACAGCACAGAAGGCTGTATTTGACCTCTGAAGGGAAAGATATCTTTCCTTCCCCCCAAACTGACTCAGGGGCTGAGAGACAAGACCTCTTAAAGATGAGCCTCTTCTGGGAAAAGGGGACTTGGGAGGTGGGAGTGGCGACAGCAGAGCAGGTGCACCTGGAGGAGGAGGGGCCCCGGGTGGAGCCGGGAGGGGCGCCGGTGTCCAGGGGAGCCCCTCCCTCCAGCAGGCTTGGCAGGCGCTTCCACCAGGAGCCCCCGTGCTGGGAGCGTGGGCCACCACAGCCCCTCACTGGGTCCGGAGCTGGTAATCTAGAAAGAGGGAGGGGGTGTCCATTGTCTGCTCTGACCCTGGAGGAGGGGCCGCCCCCACCTGCCCCGACCCTGGGGCTGCTCCCTGAGCACCACCCTGGGGACACTGGCACGCCCACCAGGGACCTTTTCAGCACCCCTACCTGCCCCATGGGCAGGTCACACGTACCTCCGTTCTGAGTGATATAACGAACCCACGGTAAGGCCTGGTAGCCACTCTTCTCGATGATCTTCAGGTAACGCACCTGGGGCACAGGTATCAGGGCCCTAAGCATGCACACGCCACCCCTGCTCCTGGCTGCCCACCGAGTCATTCCTCCCAGGGCTGGGCTGTGTCCAAGAGGGCGAGGGAGAGGGTGAAGCACCTTAGTCTGTATCACACTCAGGCCGAGGGAGGGTGGAGAAGCTTCTAGAAGGTGCGGCAAAGAGCCAGATGTGCACTCGCAGGCACGAGCCTCTAGCAGATTCCTAGAGAAGGGGCTAATCCCAGGGTTTTCCACCTCATATAGGTCTTCCGTGGAGGTGCCCAGGAAAATGGGCCCCATGGGGGCAAGTGTGTGAACATTAGTTTTGGGGCCTGAATGCATCTCTGAGCTTGGAGCACAGGTCAGGTCTGAGGATACCACTGCGGGCCTCTTTCCATCAGGGCCAGGCTGCCCATGGGGATGGGCAGGGCTGGAGAGCAGCTTGGAGCCCCGGGACAAGTCAGCTAGCACCCTTTGCTAACTGGCTGCACTGGTGTCTGTCACCTGCGACCCTCTGAGCCTGGACTGACGCCTGGTCCCTGAGAGGCCCCACTGGGCCTGTCCATGTCTGCTCCGGGGCCCCAGCAGCCCTGGTCACACGTACCTGGATGCCAGAGGTAGTGAAGTAGGGGATCTCGAACTTGACGCTGATCGGGGGCTTGCCCTCCTTGTCCTCTGCCTCTACGCTGGGCAGGCCAAAGTGGGCCCGCATCAGGTACTCCTTGCCGCCCTGGGGGAGCAGACCACAGAGGAGATGGTCAGGCGGAGGCCCTGGCAGGTTCATCTAACTGCCCCTGGAGAATGCCAGGCTGCGGGCCTGGCCAATGAGTCCCTTCCTGCATGATCTGCGGTCACCCTGTGCCTCAGCTCCTGCAACACACTCACACTTATCTTATCCTCCAGGCCTCCTGGGCTGCCCACACCAGCCCTGCTGGGGAAAATTAATCCTCTAATTCTCAGGATGAAGAGAAACTTCTACAAGTTCCCAGGCACAGAAGCCTAGTTGCTTCAAGGAAAATAAGAACACTAGGCCTTGAGGAGGAAGAAGGGAGAGGAAGAGCGAGCGCTGACAGGGGGCGGCAGGGCTGCCTCGGACTGATGAGCTGGCCCTAGGTCTTCCCCTGGAAGGGAAAGGCTCTGGTCCTGGATGCTGAACAATGACTCCAGAGATGGGACTTGTAGTAGGGGAAGGAATGGCTTCCCTGCTGGTGCAGTGGTAAAGAATCCACCTGCCAATGCAGGAGATGCTGGTTCGATCCCTGGGTCTGGAAGATCCTCTGGAGAAGGAAATGGCAACCCACTCCAGTATTCTTGCCTGGGAAATCCCATGGACAGAGGAGCCTGGCAGGCTACAGTGCACGGGGTTGCAAAGAATCGGACACGACTGAGAGACTGAACTCTCAGTCATGAGGGGTCAGGAGTCCTGGCCTGGTGGTCCCAGTGCCTGGTGAGTAACACAGAACTGTAGGGAGCAGTAGGAAATGCAGCTCTCATCACACCAGGACACGGAGGGTTTTGATCCTCAGGCCTTTGGCAACAGGAGTCACTGCTGACCAGGGCTGCCTCTGCATGGCCTGGGCGGAGCAGCGCAGAGCTCTGCCTCCCCAGTGCTGCACTCACCCTCCCCTTCCCAGGATGAACTGAGTGGTCAGGATCTGCTCATCAGTGCAGGCGTGTGGACTCTGCCTGACTTGGTGCTGCGTGCTCAGTGAAGATTCTGGGACAACAAGGGGAGAATACGCAGTCTCAGCAATAGACAAAGCAGAGCTTCCCTGGTGGCTCAGTGGTTAAAGAGTCTGGTTGCCAATGCAGGAGACATAGTTTCGATCCCTGATCTGGGAAGATCCCACAGGTTGTGGAGCAACTAAGCCCATGCTCCACAACGGTGGAACCTGGGCTCTGCAGCCTAGGAACCGCAACTACTGAGCCCACACACCCTAGAGCCTGTGTTCCACAACAAGAGAAGCCACTGCAATAAGAAGCCTGAGCACCATAACTAGAGAGTGGCCCCACTCTTGTCTACCGAAACTAGAGAAAAGTCCATGCAGCAGCGAAGACCCAGCACAGCCAAAAATAAATAAAATTATACAAAAAAATAGACAAAGCAGGCAGCAAAGGAATAAAACCAGCTCCATCAGTCTGTGCATCAAACAATAACCAGACCAAAAACCTAAGCTTTATAAAATCCAAGTGGAAAATGAAAGCAAAAGAATATGTAGAGAGATAGGCCCTCCTGGTGAGTGGCAGAAGTTTGCAAGCCTACCTTGTGTCAATCATGTCCATGTAAATGGGTTTAATTTCCTCTGTTAATGAGACTTGGAGACTGGCTCACAGACCAAAACCCAACTCTCCACTGTAAAAGCAGGGTCAGAAAGAATAAACCAGTAGAAAGAATGGGTGAACGCATGCTGGCCAAAGTCAAACAAAGCAGAGCAGGGCTGGGCTTCCCTGTGGTCCAGTGGTTAAGAATCTGCTGGCCAATGCAGGAGACACAGATTTGATCCCTGTTGGGGAAGATCTCACATGCTGCAAGGCAACTGAGCCCATGTGCCATAACTACTGAGCCCACATTCTACAGCCCGCAAGCTGCAACTAGACTACTGAAGCCTGTGCACCCTAGAGCCTGTGCTCTGCAACAAGAGGGAAGCCACTGCAATGAGAAGCCTGCTCACGGCAACTAGAGGGTAGCCTTTGCTCACCATAATTAGAGAAAGCCCACGCATAGCAATGAAGACCCAGTGCAACCAAAAATTTTTTTTAAAAAAAATAAAAAAATAAAAGCAGAGCAAGACTGCTGCCACAGGGGAGAATTAAGGGCAAAGTATTCCAGGTGCAAAGGACAACAGTTCACAGCCCGAAAGGCTACTGTCCTACAAATCCACAGGGAAGATACAATAGTTATGAGTATCTATGCACCAGGTAACATGGCAGCGACTTCTGTTAAGCAGAGGCTACAAGCGATGAGACAGGAACCAGGGGGAGGCAGTGCTGACCCCGCTCTCCGTGTGGCTGATGCTGTCGTGGCCTCCTAGCAGACCTCATGATGCTTGTGTCAAGTTCTCTACCCTGGGTACAGAGGCCTTATCTTCTCAAGTACACATGGGATACTCACCAGCTCTGACCTTACATTAACACACAATGAATACTTCAATGAATCTTATAAGCAGAATAGCATGAATAACCTTCTCTGACCTCAATGCACCAAACTCAAAGTGAAGATAAAATGGAATAGAAAAGGCCCTTTGACCAGAAAAACAGAAAACAAACAAAACGAAAAAATACTCATTTGGTTACAGAATTTCTAGATGATAGTATCAAATATTATATGCCCATTCTATGGGTTATATAGCTAAGGCAGGGTTCAGAAGAATATCTGTGGCTTAAATATTTATGTCAATACAAATTTTAAAAGAAAATAATAAAATTTAAAAAACTTGAAAATCAGGACAAAGGGTGAAGGAATTAAAATTAAAGACTTAAAAAACTGAAAATATGACAAATAAACTAAAAAGTGAATCTGGAAAAAAAACAGACAAATCACTAGGTAACCTTATCAAGGAAAAGAAGTAACAAAAATGCAAAATAAGATAAAACAAGGGAGAAGTCACTGTCATAAGACAAGGGGAAAAAGACACCCCTTTCTACAACTCTGTAGGCAAATTTGAAAACCTGGTTAGGATGGATAATTTTGTAGGAAAATACAAATTTATCCAAACTGACTCCAACAGAAATAGAAAGTCGAAATGGCCTAATTTCCACAGATGAGTTAGAAAAAGTAACAGAGATACAGATGGTCACACACAGCCAAATTCTATCAATCCTCTTAAGGCCAGATGATCTCAAGGCTACTTTAAAGCTGTTCTGCAGCATGGAAGAGGGAGACTAAAAAAAATTATGAAACAGGTACAATATTGATACCTGAGACAGAGGTACCAAAAAAAAGTCAATCTCAGTCATGAATCTCAATGTAAAAATACTACATACAAGTTAACCAACAGAATTAATGGCACATCAAAGAGAAGACATATCATGATCAACTGGAGTTTGCCAGAATGCAAGGATGATTCAAGATCCATCCTGTGTTAATATCTGAACTGACAGACCCTGAAGATGCATTTGGCTAAATTTTGTTGCCCTCTTGTGCTAAAAACACAGCAAAGTAGAACTGGAATGAATTGCAGCCCAAAGCAGCAAGACACTGAAAAGGGAAACCCTAGCAGCTCCGGTTGGAGGCAAAGCCAGGAGGCCGCTCTCCACCACCACTTACAGGCACGGAGACAGCAACGGAAGCAGGAGATGCCAGGACTCATAAGGTGCCCAAGAATAGGAGAGGAAAAGGGGTAACTGCAACTGCCTGCAAACATATGAAAGAATATCTAAGAACCCATGAGAACGGAAAAAAAACTACCACAATCAAAAAAGATTACAAAGCAAAAATACTCCAGAGGCAAGGCTGAAAGACAAATTCTAAACTAAGGAAAACCATTTGCAACTGCTATCAGAGAAAAAGTACTAACCTTGCCCATGTGCAAACAGCTTTTGGAAACCAACAAGAAAGTGACCAAACCTGACAGAAAAGTGAGCAAAAGGACAGCTACTACAGTTTCCAGAGCAAGAAACACAAACAGCCCCGAGACAAAAAGAAAAGGCACTCCATCTTTTTTATCATGAGGAATGTGCAGTCCGTGCAGCTTCATTCCTGCCTTCCAGTCCCTGGGCACTCTGCCCACAAACCCAGAGTCAAGTACTTGAAATCCTGAACACAAGCCAGGCGGCCAGGCCAGCTTGTGGGTTGGGCAGCAGGTGCTCTATGTCCCTGGAGCTGGTGCTGCTCTGGCCCCAAGGCAGTCAGTCTCCCTTGGAGGCAAGTCGAGTTCCAAGCAGGAGTGGCAGGGAGAGAAAGAAGGCCAATGGGAGGGAGGGGCGGGGGGGCGCTAACCTGACTCTGAAGACAGGCCGGATCACACACAAGAGGAAGGTGGAGCACCCCCACCCCACCCCGCCCCTCAGTTCTCCACCCACCCTCCCTGCTGCACCTCCTCGAAGCCCCAGGCGGGGATCCCGGCCCTGGGCTTGAGGGGCTGCAGCGGTCAGGCTGCCATGCTGCATGGGACCCAGGGAGCAGGAGGGTGTGGGTGGGAGTCTGGGGGGCGCCCGGCCAAGAGGGTGCTCACCGGGAAGGACTTGATGGACCACACGATCTCACTGTTCTCGGGCACCCACTTGACGCTCCCCACTGTCGTCTTGAACTTGGGTGAGTCGGCATCGTTGGGCACGGGGATGTGGATTTCCACATTGTTGGCTGTTGATCGCCGCTTGAACTGGCTCTTGGCCTGGAGATGAGGCAGTGGGGCCAAGGGTGCAGAGGGTGAAGGTGAGACAGCCCAGCTCCCACCCAGCCTGCTCCCACAAGGGCCACAAACCCCTTAGCCTGGCCTGTGGGATTCTCCCACCCTCTCCTGCCCTCTGAGGTTTTCTTGAAGCTCAACTTTGGAAGGTCATTTCTGCCCTCCTGTCTCCTCAGCCTTTGGGGCTTCCCATCCTTCTCTGCGGTCCTGGCCTCCGAGGACAATGTCTGCGTCACCAGGACTGGCCTGGGATGGATGAGGTCACTGGGTGGCAGAAGTGTGCCACCTGGACACTTAGTCACAGCCTGCTTCCACGGTGGCTGCACCTAGGACCTGGGCGGGGTGTCCTGTGTCCCAGGTCCACACTCGGCGAGCTCAGTGAGACAACATGGATGACAGCCACAGGTGCAGCCCCGGGGCAGGGGTCACAGGAGCCCCAGTGTGCCCCTAGTCCTGGGTCAGGACCCTGTGTCAAAGGCCCTGGACAGACCAGAGATTCCGGAAGGCCCGCACCATGCGGGGCCGCCCACGTCCCCTCTCTTACGCCCCGTGCATCCGGCTGACGCCGCGCGCAGGACGCATGCGCACCTTGATCATGTACTCGATGCGGCTGTGGGAATGCTTTTCAATCACGGACTCGATCCAGATCAAGGGCTTGACCTGTCGGGGAGAGGGAAGACGGCGCTCTTGCCTAGTCGTTTTACAAAGCTCCCTTTCACAGAGGGGAAACAGGGCAAGCGACCACTGGGCCTGGTGTGAGCCCAGTGCCCGGCACCAGGGGCTCTTGGGAGAATCCAAGCCGGTGCCAGGATGGGTCAGAACAAAGAGAGAATGCAGAAGGCATCACAGAGGACACTCTGGGGGTGCTGCCTGGGAAAAGGGGCAGTGGTGCCAAAGGGTCTGCCCCCCTCAAAGTTCGGAGCCTTGTGTTGGCAAGCAGGCTCCTTGGAGCCTGGGCTGCCCCTGGGAAGCTGTGCCCATTCCACGTGTCACCTCACAGACCTGAGACTCACCATGGAGGAGGCTGCCTGGGTGTGGCGGGGGTGGGAGCCTGGGGCCCAGGCAGCTGGGGACTGTGCACTCACGTGGGTGTTGAGGCGGTAGGACATGAGCTCGAACTCGCCATCGGGCGGGATGAAGGAGATGGTGCGGTCATTCTCAAAGCGCGAGAGCCGCACACACTGGTGGAACTTCACATCCTCCAGCTCCACGGACTTGCTTTTGCCACCTGCAGGGAGTGGGGGTGTGAGGGCGTGACAGTAAGACCCTAGGTCCCCTGGGCCACTCTCTCAGTGACGGTCCCCCACTGTCTGGGGCCCAGCCCTGACAGAGCAAAGCTGCTTCCAAATCTGTGAGAGCATCTTGGGCCATGAACACCAAGGTGGCCGGCTCTTGAGACAGCCATCCCCACCTCTCCTCACCCCCAGGAAGCCCCATCACAGCCCAACACTGGGCTGAGGGCAGAGCTGGTAGGCCTGTTCACTCGGAGCCCCTAGCCGGGGGTGCTGCCTGGGATATGTTTGCTGAATGACTGGCAGACTCCACTGGGGGTGCTCAGGGATGACTCGGGGTCCCCTGAGGGCCCTGGTCCTGTCATCCCTGGGATCCTATCTCAGTTTCTCAGCCCAGAGAGCCTGAAGTTTGGGCCCAGTCCTGGGAGTGGAGCTGCTCTGATGAGCGGATGTCTGAGGCCCTCACTAGCGCTACTGCTGATGTAACTATGACAACCTTCCTGCTGGTGGGAGGGGAGGCTGGAGGTCCAGCTTGGGAACACCAGAGCCTCAGCAGCCCTGGGCTTCTGAGGTCGCCCTACCACAAAGCGTTACACCCGGGCCAGGCAGGGCGAGCTCGAGCTGCTGTGTGTGGTTTCTGCACAGCCCGGACCCAACGCCGGAAGTGAAGACAGAAACTGGGCCCGGGAGGAGATGAGAGCCCTGCAGTCCGCCCAGGAGGGCAGGGCAGAGGACCTTCTGTGTGACCATCTAGGTGCTCATCTGCACCTCTGGTCTGTGAGGCGACAAGGGGACTAGACTTGAGGATTTTTCACTCTCCCATGTCCTCCAGACCCAGGTGTTAGCTGACTAGTTTTCACTGTTGTAAACAACAGAACAATGTTTCTAAGCCAATATGCCTAAGGTGAACTTGTTCACCACTCAGGCAGACGCTCCCTCAGCGGCCCCAGGGCGAGGCCTGCTCTGTCCCCAGGGCTGCCCCAGGCTTGGGCGGGGTACTCACGGCCCGTGTTGTCGAAGAGGACCTTGTCGTTGAGGCCCAGGCGCAGCTCGGGCATGCCGGACAGGAAGACGCGCATCTTGATGGAGCCTACGATCTCACTGCGCAGGACGTTCCCGTTGGCACTGACCTGGGGGTGGGGGGGCCGGGGATGAGGGGAGGCCCCACGCCAGCGGCCACTGTCCCCCACCACGCTGTGTGACCCTCCCGGCCTCTCCCACTCGCAAAGCCCTTCTCTCTGTTCCCCGAGCTGAGGAGGCAGTGTCAGGTCAGACCCGGAAGGCAGACACCCATGGGCCCTGCCCTCTAGGTCTCAGGCCACAGCAGGCTCCTCTCTCTCGGATGGGCCAGGGGACGCTGTGCCTGGAATCCTTCTGGGGGCTCTTTCAGGCACTGACCCCTCTGAGGTGCCCCTAGGATGCCCAGGGCAGACCTGGAAGCTGGAGGCTGTGTGCGTGGCTGGCCTGGGCAGGGATTCTATCGGTGTCTGCTCATCTACTGGGCTCTGTGAGGTTTTCTCGGAGCAGGGCGGACTCAGTTTCCGGAAATCTGTTTCTTTATTTGGGGCCAGGTGAGGCTACTTTATGCTCTAGGTGAGCCTAGGGCTTGTTGAAGATGGTGCTGCCTGGGTCCTGCTCCCAGGGCTGCTCTGAGGTCTGATGCAAAGTAACAATTACACTTAAGCAAATATAATCCCAGTTCTAACACTGCCTGGGCAGTTCCTCCTTGACAAGGCGGGGCTGTGACTCAGGCGACTTTTAACTCCTGTGCAAACTGGAAGGCATCTGAGAGTGCAACTGAAAATCACAGCACATAGAGAACAGACTTGTGGACACAGGGAAATAAAGGGTGGGATGAATGGAGATGGTATACAAAAGGGAAACACATACACTACTGCTGCTGCTGCTGCTGCTGCTGCTAAGTCACTTCAGTCGTGTCCGACTCTGTGCGACCCCACAGACGGCAGCCCACCAGGATCCGCCGTCCCTGGGATTCTCCAGGCAAGAACACTGGAGTGGGTTGCCATTTCCTTCTCCAATGTATGAAAGTGAAAAGGGAAAGTGAAGTCGCTCAGTCATTTCCGACTCTTAGTGACCCCATGGTCTGCAGCCCACCAGGCTCCTCTGTCCATGGGATTTTCCAGGCAAGAGTACTGGAGTGGGGTGCCATTGCCTTCTCCTTCATATGTATGGCAGTACTGTATATCACAATATTATAAATCAATTATCCTTCAATTAAAAATAAATACATTTTTATAAATAAGTAAAATAAAAATCACGGCAGGATGATGGGTAAACCCGGGGGCTGTCTTGAGGCAGTTGGGCTGCTGCAGCATGTCTCCATGCCCCATTTTAGAGACGAGGACACTGAGGCACAGAGCAGGTGGCAGAGGTTTTGGGGCTGCAGCCCCGCCCGCCACCCCATAGTGCCATTCTGTGAGGATGCCGCATCCACACCAGCAAGCAAAACAAACTCAGAGACCTAGGGCTATATGGGCCACTCCTTGGAGGCCCTGACTTTCTGATTTCTGTGGAGAAGCAGGAAAATCTGTCCAGTCTTTAACTCAAATATCTAGAAGTGCCGTGGGCAGGCATGGAAGACCTTCACCTCTGAGGGAAGTGGGGAACTGAGGCACCAAGTGGATGATGACTCAGAAAAAGGCCTTGCCACTTCCCGTCACTCACTACGCTCTGACCTCGCTGTCCTTGCCTCAGCAGGCAGCCAGTGACCTGACCCCCCATCTGCCTGTCCGTTCACCTCAGTCCACACTCTGGTGAGGGGTCGGGTCGGGCTGCTCACTGCGGGGTCCAGCATGAGGACAGTGCCTGGGGCAGCACGCACTCATGAGTCCGTGCAGACACGGCCCCTGGCCCCTGAGCTCTGGGCAGCTGGCACGCCCACCGCCTTACTCTGTGGGTTCTCAGTGCTCCCCCCGACTGCCTTTAGTTCTCCTTCTCTGGGGGGCTATCCCCCCTTGGGGAGAGGGGGCTGCACAGCCCTCTAGAGCTGAACGATGGCAAAGGAGGCTTGGGAAGTGGAGACAAAAGCCACGCACCCCTACGGGCAGCAGCCAGGACAGTGCCGGCCCTCTTAGCTGAGGCATGACAGGCAGCCCAAAGCCGGCGCCATCCCAGGGCAGGAGTGGAGGAGATGAGTGTCAGCAAAACGGCTGCTAATTATACCAGTAGAACCAGATTTTCAGAATCTGGAGGCCAATGTTGATTTTGGAGGCTGCCAGTTCTGCAGTCAGACTGAGGAAGGTATGCTCTAACATGCCTGGGATGTCCACACCTGCCTTGTGCTGCCCCTTGTATGAAAGGACAGGGCTCCCTGGTCAGTGCCATGTATGCGGACATAAGGGCTGGGGCAGCCCTGAACGCCCAGAGCTTTACTGGGCAGCTGCTTATAAACTACTCCCTGGGATTTGCTTCTCCACCTCAGGACACCCGAGAACATGTTCTGGGCTCAGTAAACAATCCAGATGAAGATCCTCATGCAGGAGGGGAACGCAGTGAGCCACTGTCGCCTCACGGCTTAGAAAATAAGATGGCAGATACTTTATATTCAGTCCACCGGAACAATTTTTTGGAAAGTACTCTCATTCAGGAATTCCATGCCTGGGCACTCAGCCCTCCAGAGATCCTGCCCAGGTAAGGGAGATGCCCAAACACACATGAGGATGAGCAAGCATGCTCATTTCTGCACTGGCTGGAACAGCCAAAAATGGGCAAATCTAAGTAGCCCATCTGATGGGATTGGCCCAGTCTGCCCTGGTTTGCCCAAGTAGTGGGAATGAGGTCTTCTCCTGTGTGGAGACAGGCAGGCTGCAAGCGAGATGGAATTGGCTCGCATCACCTGTTCTCTGCCACCGACTACAGCTATAAAATCTGGGCAGGGGGTTTCCCTGATGGCTCAGTGGTAAAGAATCTACCTGCCAATGCAGGAGACGCAGGTTTGATCCTTGATCTAGGAAGATCCCACATCATCCCGTAGTTGCTCCACAACTGCTAAGCCAGTGCTCTAGAGCCTGGGACCCGCAACTATTGAAGCCCACGCACCCTAGAGCCTGTGCCCCACGACAAGAGAAGCCACTGCAGTGAGAAGCCTGTCTGCTGCAACTAGAGAACAGCCCAAGCATTAACAAAGACACAGCACATTAATTAATTAAAATTAAAAATCAACAACAAAAAACCTGGGCAGAATGCATGGGCAACTACTGGGAGACCAAAAAGGTGGATCCAGAAGAGCTGGCGGAATGAGCAGTGTCTCCCACTTGCCGTGATGTGAACGTGTAGCAGAAACCTGGAAGTGGAAGTCAGCAGTGGGGTGTAGCCAGAGCTTGCAGAAGACTCTAGTTCTGACTCCAGGGCCAGAAGGGGAACTCCTGCCACTCAGAGGGAGTATGGAAATCCCCCGTTTCTCCCCCTTTTCAGTTTTCTCACGTCTGTCTGGGGCCCAGGCAACTGAGCTGCTTTTCTAGGGGTGGGGGTGGCAAACCTAGGATTCCAGCCCAAGTGCAGACCAGCACAAGAGTGGGGATCTAGAGCCCCGAGTTTTTGGCCACAGAACCAAAAAAGGAAGCCCCAGGCAGCCAGAGAGCACAGCGAGTGAAAGGTTCAGGAAAGCAACCTCAGGAAGTTGTTTATATCTCCAGATCTCTCTAAAACCAGGTGCGCACAGATAAGATCCTAAGGCCAAAGGCCTTGAGAACCAAACTGTTCCCAGTCCCGGATGGACCGCTGGGCACTGCATATTTGGAAGAGATGCAAATAGCAAAGGGCACAAAGGCTTTGAAAACTGAACTGATGCTCATGGCTCATAGACTGGTGGTTGAAACTTGTGGACTGAACCTAACCAGGACAACTGTCAGCTAAAACAAACCAAAAAAATCAACACTTTCTGTATAATTTAAATAAGACCTAGAATCCTACTCCAAGATATAACGTGAAATTACTTAGCATACAAAGAACCATGAAAATTTCAGCTTACATGAAAATACAATCAACAGACACTAATACTGACGTGGATGTTGGGATTCTATGAAGAAGACTTTAAACTGCTATGGGAAAAATCACAAATACTCTTATAACAAATGTCAAACTAGAAAGTCTCAGGAAAGAAATAAGACTATAAGGAGAAGGATCTGAAAATCTTAGATCTGAAAAATACAGTAACAAACTAAAAACTCACTGGATGGGCTCAAGAGCAGAATGGAGATAACATAGTAGGAAAAGGGTCAGTGAACTTGAAAGTTGATCAAGAGGAATTATCCAATCTAAACAATAGAAAGAAAGATGGAGCAGAATGAACAGAGGCTCAGAGACCCTGGGGACAATCATAAAAGGTCTAACATTCATGTTACTGGGGTCCAGAAGGAAACAAGAAAGAGTGAAATAGTAAAAACATATTTGAAGAAATGATGAATGAAAACATCCCAAGTTTGGTGAAATACATGTCTGCAGATCCAAGAAGCTGAACAAAACCCAAACAGCAGGAACTCAAAAATATCCATACCTAGACACATCATAAACTATCTGCTGAAAACTAAAGACAAAGAAAAAAATCTGGAAAGCGGCCAGAGAAAAACTACATATTATTATTACCTACAGGAGAATACTGATGTGAGGGACTGTGGATTTTCATCAGAAATCATGGAGCCCAGAAGGAAGTGGTACAACATTTTTAAGGTACTAAAGGAGAACTGTCAACCCAGAATTTGATATCCAGTGACAGTATCCTCCTGGAAAGAAGGTGAAATAAAGACATTCTCAGATGAAGGAAAACCAAGGGAATTTGTAGCCTGTTGCCCTGTTCTGAAAGAACTGCTAAAAGAAGCACTTTGCTGCTGCTGCTGCTGCTAAGTCGCTTCAGTCGTGTCCGACTCTGTGCGACCCCATAGACGGCAGCCCACTGGGCTCCCCCGTCCCTGGGATTCTCCAGGCAAGAATACTGGAGTGGGCTGCCATTTCCTTCTCCAATGCATGAAAGTGAAAAGTGAAAGTGAAGCCGCTCAGTCGTGACCGACCCCTAGCGACCCCATAGACTGCAGCCTACTAGGCTCCTCCGTCCATGGAATTTTCCAGGCAAGAGTACTGGAGTGGGGTGCCATTGCCTTCTCCGAAAAGAAGCACTTTAGACAGAAGTAAAACTGTACCAGAAGGAAACCTGGAAAACTGGGAGTGAAGGGAGAGCAACAGACACAGTAAACACCTGGGAAAATATGGCAGAGAGCCTTCTTTTCCTCCTCAGTTCTTTACAGTATGCTTGGTAATTGAAAGCAAAAATGTTCAACACTGACTAATATGGTTTTCAGTATAGAGAGATAATTATATGGGACAACTCTACAATGGGGTAGTAAAGTTTCTAAATTTCAAATGAAGTTGTAAAATATTCACTCTAAGTAAATGATAAGAAAGTATGTATTTTATAGCAACCACTAAAAAAAACTATACACAGAAAAAATGATAGAGTGAAGAAACAAAATGGAACACTACAAGTGTTCAAGTTTAATTGGTATTTACAGAACACTCTATCCAACAAGGGCAGAATGTACATTTTTTTCAAGTGTACATGGACATTCACCAAGACAGATCATATTCTGGATCATTAATCTTAACAAACTTTAAAGAACTGACAGTAATATAAACTATATTCTCAGACAATAACAGAATTAAAAGTCAATGACAAGATAACAGAAAAATCTGTAAACATTTAGAAATTAAACAACACACTTTCATTAAATAATCCACGGGTCAATGGAAGTCTCAAGGAAAATGTGAAAATATTTTCAACAAAAATGAAAACCCAATGTTATCAGTGTAAAATACAGCTAAAGCAGTGCTTAGAGAGAAATTTATAGCATTAAATGTTTGTATTAGAAGAAAGGCTTCAAATTAGTATCTTCAGTTACCACTTTAAAAAACTAGCAAAAGAAGAGCAAAGGGAGCTGAAATCACAAGGAAGACAAAAGCAGAAATCAATGTAATCGAAAACAGAAAAACAATAGAGGAAATCAATGAAATCAAAGCTGATTCTTTGTGTATATCAATGAAACAGATAAACCTCTCATAAGACTGACAAAGAGAAAAGAAAGACAACATAAATTACCAATATCAGACATGAAAGAGCGGGTATCAGTACAGACCTTGCACATATTAAAAGGCTAATAAGGGAATACTATAAACAACACTATGCACATAAACTCAGTGACTTAGATGAAATAGACCAATTTCTTAAAAACTGAAAACTACCAAAACTCACTCAAGATGAAACAGAAAACCTAATCAATCCTATAGCTGTTATATAATTGAAATCTGTAGTGAAAAATATTCTGAAAAAGAAATCTTCAGGCTCAGACAGTTTTACAGGTGAATTCTACCAAATAAAATTAAAAATTAGCAATTTGTGATAGCTTCCAAAAAATGAAATACTTAGGTGTAAATCTGACAAAAAACTTGTACATGGTAAAAACTATAAAATGTGATGAAAGAAATAAAATATTATCTAAATATATATAGAGAGACATATTTCTCATGGATTGTGAGACTTAATATACTAAAGATATCAAATCTCTCCAAATTGATTAACAGAGTTATTTAACTCAATACCAATCAAAATCCAAAGACAAGTGGATTCTAAAATTCTATAAAAGGAACTAAAGAGCTAAACAATTTTGAAAAAGCAGACTGCTAGGAGAATCACATTATCTGGCTTTCATACTTACTATAAAGGTACAGTTATCAAGACTGTGTGGTACTGGTGAAGAAACAGATATACAGATCAATGGAGAAGAACAGAAATCAGAAATAGACTTGCACAATATAGCAAATTGATTTTTGACAGAAATGCAAAAGCAATTCAATGGAGAAAGGATAATCTTTTTAAAAAAATGATGTTAGAACAAGGAAAAAATTGTTCAGTGTGCAAAATCAGATATAAGCCTCATACCTTACATAGAATTTAACTAAAAATTGATCATAGATCTAAATATAAAACTATAATCTTTTAGAAGAAAACTTAGGAGAAAAATCTATGTGACCTTAGGTTTGGCAATGAGTTCTCAGACATGGCACCAAAAGCATAATCAGCTTAAAAATTTGATATTTGGATTTTTTTCCCGAATTTTCTTTTCTGTGGATCATTTTTAAATCCTTTATTGAATTTGTTATAATACTGTTTCTGTTTTGTTTTGGTTTTTTGGCTGAAAAGTATGTGAGATCTTAGATCCCCAACTCGGGATCAAACCTGTACCCCCTTCATTGGAAGGTGAAGTGTTAACCAACTGGACTGCCAGGGAAGTCCCTAAATACTTGATATGTGGACTTTCTCAAAAACTTCTGCTCTGTGAAAGACAATGCCACAGAATGAAAAGTGACAGACTAGGAGAAAATATTTGCAAATCACACATCACATTGGATAAAGACAAAAAAAGACTTTATCCGATGCAAAGAATTTTCAACTCAACAATCAGAAAACAAACTCAACTTAAAAATGATCAGAGACATGAAAAGACACTCTGCCAAAGATATATGGATGACAAAGAGGCATACAGAAAGATGCTCAACATCATTAGCCATTAGGGAAATGTACATTAAAGCCATAATGAGATACCTAGTAGGATGACAAAAGTAAAAACATTGATCAAGGATGTGGAGCAACTGGAATTCTCATCCACTGCCAGTGAAAATGCAAAAATGTTACTGGAAAACAGTTTGACAGTTTCTTATAAAGTCAAACATACACTTACCATATGACCCAGCAATCCCACTCCTGGGTATTTGCCCTAGAGAGAGGGAAACTTCTGTCCACACATAAATCTATACATAAAATGCTCATAGCAACTCTTTTCACAATTGCCAAACACTGGAAACAACCCAGATGTCCTTTGATGGGTGAATAGATAAACCAACTGTGATTCAGAATATAAAATAAATGAACCAAAGAAGACATGAACTTTTGATAAACAGAGCAACTTAGATGAATCTCAAAGCCATATACTGAAAGAAGTCAGATTCAAACTGACACACACTGTATGATTCCACTCCTACAACAACCTCAAAAAGACAAAACTACTGTGATGGAGACCACAGTAGCAGTTGCCAGGGGTTGGGAACAGGCAGGAGGGTGTGACTGCTGAGAGGCAACATAAGTGAGGTTTTTGAGGTGATGGAGCTGTTCTGCTTCTTGGTTATGGTAATGGGTACACAAATATGTGAAAGTGAAAGTGAAGTCGCTCAGTCGTGTCCGACTCTTTGCGACCCCATGGACTGTAGCCCACCAGGCTCCTCCATCCATGGAATTTTCTAGGCAAGAGTACTGGAGTGGGTCATCATTTCCTTCTCCAGGGGATCTTCCCGACCCGGGGATCGAACCCGGGTCTCCCGCATTGCGGGCAGACGCTTTACTGTCTGAGCCACCAGGGAATCATGTGTTAAAATCCACAGAAAATATGGTCAATTACCAAATAACAACAACTTAATAAATAAAACTAAAGAAACAAACATGCGCAAAACAATAAAAACCAAAACCCAAGCAACTCCAAAAGTAGGAGAACTACACCTTACGCTCTCAATTTTACACAAAACAACGTCTGTCTGTAAACCTACAGCATGAGGGGCCAAAAGATGACAATGAATCCTTATGTGAAGTGGCCTTTCTGATTACGGAGCCCTCTGCTTGCTTGCTTGCTTTCTAATTATTTTTTTACTTTTGCCTGGAGGCATGCAACATCCTAGTTCCCCAACCATGGTGGAACCCAGGCCCCCTGAAGTGGTAGCATAGGGTCAGCCGCTGGCCTACCAGGAAGTCCTGGAGCCCTTGGCTTTCTAACCCTATACATTTTTTTTTTTTAATGATATGCATGCATTCGTTCTAAATAAGAACAAAAACTAATGAAGGTAAAACAAGCTTGTGTTGCAATGAGTAGCCCAAACCAAATCCTGCTGATCTGCTATCACACAGAAACTGTTTCTCAGAGCCTTGCTAATTTTAAAAGTCAAGTTACTTTTATTTCCAATCACGAAGAAGACAACATTTTTTAAAAAAGAAGCCTACCAGGAGATTGACAGACTCGATGACATCCAAGAACACCTCATTCTTCCGGTACTTGATGCCCTCAGAGCGCCAGGACACTGCATTGGTGACAGTGGCTGGGGGCCGTGGGGCCCCCGTTTCCAGCTTGTGGCCTTCCTGAGTGATGTACCTGTGGGCCCGGGCTCAGAGTTAGGTGGCTCAGGCACTGATATTCTTGAAAACAGCCTCTCCCTGTAGCAGGCACCAGGAGAGGCAGGCTCTGGTTTCACCTGGGGCCATTTAACACAACAATATCACGATTTCCAAAACCCCAACAAACTCTTCAGTTACAATGAGTACAGAGTTCTCAGTCTCAGGGCAGCAAGGAGACAGTGTTGGTGAGGAAAACAAGCAGTGGGCACGAAATGCTTCCCCGCTGGGCAGGCAGAGGAGACCAACCCCCCTGGGAGAGGAACCTGGTGACCCTGATTCCACTTGCTGTTTAGTCAGGAAGTCATGTGCCACCTGACCCTGTGGACTGTAGCCCACCAGGCTCCTCTGTCCATGGGACTTCCCAGGCAAGAACACTGGAGTGGGTTGCCATGCCCTCTTCCGGGGGATCTTCCCGACCCAGGGATCAAACCCACGTCTCCTGCATTAGCAGGTGGATTCTATACTACTGAGACACCCGGGAAGCCCGTTTGCTTCCACTTGGGGAACAACAGATGTGGGGTGTGCTGAAGTTACACGGCTTCTCTGAGTGTCCCTCTGCTCCCCTGTAAAATGGGAAGACAGCACCTCTGACTAACTGAAATGGAAAAAAGGGCTCATAAGAGGCCTGCTTCCCAAGAAGTGCTTAATCAATGATGACCATTATTTGGTGCTCAGGATTCCAAAGGAGGGAGATTTTTCATCACAATCTCATTTATGACAGTAAAAACAAAGGCAGTGGGACTTCCCTGCTGGTCTAGTGGTTGAGAATCTGCCTTCCCACATAGGGGACACAGGTTCGATCCCTGGTCAAGGAACTAAGATTCCACAGGCCACGGGGCAACTAAGCCCATGAGCCTTTACTAGAGAGCCCTCGGGCTGCAAACTACAGAGCCCACTTGCTCTGGAGCCCACATGCCACAACTAGAGTGAAGCCTGCATGCTGCAAGGAAGATCTTGCATGTCCTAACTGAAACCCAAAGCAGTCAAACTAAAAACATGTTAAAAAAAAAACAGAACAGTGGCAGGTGACTCCCTAAAAACACGGCATTGAGCACACTTCTGTGGATGGAAATGAAGACCTGGCAACAGGAAAAGTGCTCGTGCCATGCAGTGATGCTGAGTGGAAAAGGACCCACAGCTGCCCCAGGAACTTAGGAAACTGCTGGTGGGCTGGAGACAGGCAGGGGACCAGCAACGTGAACACATACTTGCCTCCTGCACCTCCAAATCTGCCCGTGACTTCAACACAGTGACGTCGCCCTGGCCTGACCCCCACTCACCCCTGTCCCCAGGCCCCATCCCACCCACTCACTCCTGCAGGATCTTGCTGTCTGTGGTCTGGGGGTAGCCGAAGTCCATGAGCTCATCCAGCAGCTCGTAGATGATGACGAAGTTGTCTCGAATGCTCTCCTCCTCCAGCTCCTTGAAGTATTCTGAAAATACCTGCAGTGTTGCCGTGGGAGGCAGATCAGTGAGAGGAGAGAGGAGGAGGGGATGAATGCCTGCACAAGTTCATTTGCACTTCGTGCCCTGAGGTCCCTGCCAACAATCCTTCTGTCCACTAGCTGTGTTTGCCCGGTTCCCAGGAGTGCTCGGATGAGGTCTTGGGCTCAGGGAACGTGGGCAGGAGGACAGCAGTGGCTGCCTGTGACATGGGAACCAGACTGGGGGTGTGCAGGGGTCCTCTGAGACCTGCTCAGAAGCCCGAGTTCCCACCCCTGCAGGCCCACTCTCCTCCTCTCCTTGACAGACAACTCCAGGCCTGGGGCCTCTTCCCTGACCCTTTGCCTCTGAGTCAGGAGTGATTCAGATGAGGGACAAGGGCCCCTGTGGACAGGACAAGTAGCTCTTTAGGCCTCTCATGACCTCCCTGAACCCCAGTCTGTACAGTTGTGCCTGCAGATAAGCCTGCCCCATTTCAACAGAAAATTCAGAGGATGAAAGCAGGGGCACCAGGGGAGCCAAGGGGAAGAGGAACTCGATAGAAGGTCTTTCAGGAGCACAAACACGGAAGCAGGAAGGCAATGCCAATCACTGCAGGGAGAAGAACCTTCCTCCTTCCCACTGCCCCATCTCTGCACCCCAGGACTGCAACTGCTGGGCCTCTCCTTGGAAATCACAAACAGAGCAGATTGGCCCGCGACAGCCTGGGGATGCCGGCTACTCCTCAGCCTGCACTTGGGGCCTCTCCTGCCCCCATGTCCTCACCACCCCGTCCCCCACTGTGTAGCAGAGGTGACTACTGAGCGAGCTGCACACGGCACCATCTGGAGTAGGAAAGCTTTCCTGGGCGCACCCCAAGCCTCCTGGGTCACACTGTCCACTCTCTTCAACCCCATGAAGCCCCTACTTCAGCCAGCCCCTCCATCCACCTCCTCCCTGGCCTCCCTGCTGCCTTTAGGTTCTTTTCCCACTCAGCTGCCAGAGAAGATCTTAACTCAAATCAGGTCTTGCCAGTCTCCTGCTTTAAGCCTTCCACCATCTCTCATCAGACTTGTAACGAAATCTAAACGCCTTACTAGGCCCTGTGCAGCAACCCCCACCCTGAAGTCCAGCCCAGCCACCCTGCTGACAGCTCCACACTCTGTCCCAGGAACACTGGGCACCACAGGGACTTCTGCCCCAGGGCCTTTGTACACGCTGCTTTGTCTCCCCATCTCGCTGGCAGCTGGGCCTGGCATGTGTCACCCCTCTCTAAGGTGGGGCCTCAGGCCACTGTGCCTTTAAGAGCCCCCCCCAAGGAGATTCTGAGCAGAACTTGGCTCCTGGTTAACCCACCTCCCTAATCCTGACTCTCCCTAATCCCTGACTCCGAGGGTCACTCTCCACCCTTCCACAGCCAGCTGGGGGCACACCTATCCCTCTTGGAAGCAGGGCACACCTCTGGCCTGAGCCTTGCCTCCTGTTCATTTCCCTGTCCTCACCAGGCAGAGGGGCAAATAAGGCCGTGGCATCCCACTCCGGGATCAGGTAGAGCTCCCTGTCTTCTTCCTGGGGTTCCAGCTCCACCAGGGACGCTGCGGCCTTCAGGTGGCCAAGAAGGGGAGGCACACTGAAGAGCCGGGGCGATGGGTACCCTTCACGGCCCCTGTGGCTCAACTCACCTGCACCACCTTATAGAGGAAGGAGAACACCAGGGACACGCACGCGTTCTTCTTGGAGGTGGCGACCACTGCATGGCAGCCACGGTTAAGGAGCATTCAGAGGTAGGGCTGCCACCCCCCAGACTCCAGGGCCCTGCATGTTTTGGAGCTGCCCCCAGTCATTGACTGGGCCCTCAGGGTTCCCAAGCTCCTGGTCTGAGCCAGGCCTGGGCACCGTGGTCCCAGACAGGGGTGGTCCCGGCTCCCAGGGAGCGCTCAGCTGACAGAGGGGCAGCAGGGGCACCGGAAACCCACCCCAGCTGCCGGGTAAGGGGCACTGCCCAGGGGAGGTGACGCCTGAGTGGAGGGCTGAAGCCCGAGGTGTGGTAGAGGGCACTTTAGTAAGGTGAGCAGCCCCGGGAGAGCAGTGCAACTCATCCTAGAGCAGAAACCAGGAGCACAATCTGCCCTCCTCCAAAGCCCATCGCTTACAGGACCTTCCTGAGGTTCAGGGCTCCCCGGCCAGGGCCAATTCTGACTTGAGCCTGTCTTTGAGCCTTTCCCCCTGAAGCAAACCTTTTGAATGAAGCCTCCATTTTCTCACCCAGGTGCTTTCAGGTGGCTCAGCGGTAAAGAACCTGCCTGCCAAGGAGGAGTTGTGGGTTTAATCCCTGGGTCAGGAAGATGCCCTGGAGAAGGAAATGGCAACACATTCCAGTATTCTTACCTGGGAAATCCCATGGACAGAGGAGCCTGGCAGGCAACAGTCCATGGGGTCGCAAAGAGCCAGACATGGCTTAGCAACTGAACAACAATAACATGATAGGGGCCTGGGAGTGGATTCACCAATGTGATGTGTGTAAGCTGGCACACACTCCTGACTTGGGGACGTGTTCCCAGTTCCTGGGGTCAGTGTGTACTGGGAACTTCCTGTTCCTCTTTCCCTAAGGGCTTGATCACCTGGGGACAACAGTTCCTCTGCACTGCACCCTGGCCACCCCAGTGCCAAGCTATGGGCTCTAGGAGGGAGAAAGGGGCCATCTCCATCTCACTTCCAGCCTCATCTCGGCCCAGCACAGGGCCCCAGGAAATGGACCCTGGGCCAATCGGGAGTGCTGGCTTCCCTAGTCCAAGCAACATGGGTTCTAGGTGCTTTCTAAGGAGGGGCAATGGGCACCTCCAACTCTTTGGCTGGGCTTGGAAACTGCCACCTGACAATGGAACTTGGGCTGGAGGTGAGCAAGTGTCCACTCAGGCAGGGTGTGCTGAGCACTGGCATCCAGAGGGACGAGCCCTTGTCTCCTCGCCGGCTGCCCACACATGAAACACTAGGGCCCCACTGGGAACTGGTCTGACAGCTCCTGCTGAGCTGGCACCACTACTCCCCCACCCCCCACAGCTGGGCAACCATGCCCAGACCCAGGGCAGCTTCTAAGACAATCTTTTCCTGGTTCATGGGCTGCCTGCCACACTCTGCAGAGATGCCCCCTCTAGAGACAGGTGAAGAAACAGAGGTGCACTGCAGGGAGCCAGACCTCAGGGCAGTGGATAAGCGTCCTGGGCCAACACCTTCCACCCTGCAATGTGCACACACATCACGAGGGATGGCCCTGCTCTAATGTAGCTTCTGACCTGGCAAGGCTGTACGGACCCAGGATTCTGCATTCCCAGAAGGCTCCCAGGGGATGCTCTGGCCTGTGGACCACACCTTCACTAGCAAGGTCCCGTGTGTCTCCATGAATGTGAAAAAGGGGACAGAGCCCATGTTGGCTGGGCGCGATGCACATGCACAGCTCAGCTGACCCCAACAGTGCTGCAAGGAGGGGTCACTGCTCTCACTGGACCAGGGGGAGGTAAGGACCTGCCTCCAGTCACATGGCGACTGGAGCACGGGGCTGTGAGCTGCAAAGCCAGGCTCTTCCTGTAGCAGTGTAGATACCAGAACGCACCTAGAGGGGTTGACCAAAGCCACGGGATGGCCAATCAGACCTCCTGGATGGGAACTGGCTTAGCCAGGCCTCCCCATGGGCCTGAGATCTGGGCAGGGTGGGGAGGAATCTCTCCCCTTCTCTGTATCCCACCACCCCTCACAGTCCAGGCTTCTGCCCCCTCACCTGCCTGCCAACTCCCACCTCCCCACATCCACTTCTGATCCCTGAAGTCTGGTCTCCACTCAGCAGCCAGAGAAAATGCAGAAAATGCAAATCAGACCATGTCAGCCCTCCGCCTGAAACCCTCCAAAGACTTGCCAACACATTTCATTCAGGTTTCCTACAGGGCCCTGCAGTGCACACCCCGCTGACCACTGGGCCTTGCTCCTACCATGCACCCTACTCTAGGGCTCCAGTCACCCCCACTGCAGCTGCCGAATGAGACTTCACCCAAGCCTAGCATGCCTCATGCCAGCAGACACCTGGCCTTCCTGCAGGTCTCCTCTGGGATGTTCCCTCCCCAAGGAACCTGTCCTGGCTCCTTGGACCTCTGTCACACTGGTCATCTTTAGGCAGCAGGGAGCTCCAGAAGACAGGGCTGTGCCTGATGGACCCTGCTGGCCTGAGCCAGCCAGCCCTGGGGACAGCAGCTCTCAGTTGCACGTGAGTATGTGTGTGTACACATGCACACACAAGCCCACACAGGAGCCATCTCCCCCACCCCCGACAAAGGGATACGATACAGGTTGTTGTGCTTGATCCACATGAAGCGGACTCCCCCATGGGCCAGGATGGGCGACAGCATGCCCTCCTCTTCCTTCTCCATCAGGATGGGCATGAAGTGCTCCACCTCCGACATGTCCACATCGCCGCGGTAGTTCCGGCAGATGAGCACCTGGGGGAGGAGGAAGAGAGGGAAGGCGCTTTCACCTTCAGTTACACCAGCAGGATGTCAGGGTGGGGGTGAGGGCTGGCAGCCTCCTGCCCTCCAGGGAACCCCAATCACACCTGTCCATCAAAGGGCCATTCCATCTCTACGCCCCAGGGAATTCCTCAAGGAAAGGACTTCCCCATGTGAACATCTACTGGGGCCAGTGAGAGTCTTCGTAGGGGGGCCATAGGAGGGGGCTGTGAGGCAAGAGTCCAGGACTGAATCACATGGGAGACGCCAGGTTAAACAACGCCCTGCAGGCTCTCAATGCAGATCTTCTCCACGCCCTTCTGTGTTAATGCACCCTGCTCTTCTGTCTCTGTCAGGAGAGGGACACTGCTGAGTGTGCACACCTACTAGATTCCACCTGTGGCCTGAAAAGAAACCCTTCTCCTCATCTCTCTCATGGGTCCAGATGTGCAGCATCACTGCTGATGCGAATGTAAAATGGGACAACCACTTTGGTAAAGTTTGACACGTTCTCAGAAAGCTAAAATCAGCTTATAACCCAGCCATTCCTCTCTTAGGTATTTATTTACCCAAAGAAAGGAAACCAGACATCCACGTGAAGACACATGTGCGGATGTTCACAGCGCATTATTTTAAGTAGACTCAGGTTAGCGAAAATGCCAACATCCTTCAACAGGTGAGTGGAGGCAAGAATTGTGTCCATCCACACTACAGAAAACTGCTCAGCTATGAAAAGGAATGACTACTGACACTGGTGACAGCAGGAGGGAAGTTCAGGATCACTGAGCCAAGTGAAAGAAACCAGACAATGGAGACGGTAACTATGTGATTCCACTTAAACAAACACATCCTGGGAAATGGTAACAGAAAATACATTAGTGGCTGCCTGGGGACTGGCTGGACATAGATGGGTGTGGGGAACCTTTAGGAAGTGACAGAGTGTGTGCCTATGGTTTTCTGGGTGTATACAATGACTGAACTCATCAAATGATATGCTTTATGTAAGCACAGATTGTTACATGTAACTCACTGAAGGAAAGAAAAAGGAGGTGTAAAGCTACGCCATGGTGAGCAAGGCTCTATTTGGAGAAGCTGCCCAGAGCAGCTGCTGCTCCCGTGTGTCCGAGGCCAGCCAGCTGCAGGACGCAGTAATGTGCAAAGAATGACACCACAGCGCTGACCAGCCCGGGAACTGCCTGCCTCAGAACCTTTGCTGTTGTGTGCTTGCTAAGTCGCGTCTGACTCTTTTATGACCCCCACGGACTGTAGTCCGCCAGGTTCCTCTGTCCATGGGAAAATACTGGAGTGGGTTGCCATTTCCTTCCCACAGAATCTTCGTTTCATAAAATACATTGTCTTACTGTTGCAAGCCAGAGAGAGAGTGGTCAAGTGAGTGACAGAGAAAGAACCTTCCTTTCCTAGTTTCTCCTTTGTGGCCTATGGGCAAGGGACCCTGTGCACTCATTGCTGTTTAGAAGGCCTCTTAAGAGACCCAGCACCCAGTGGGTGAGCTTGTGGGTACCTGGCCCAGGGACTAGGACATATCCTCTCGTATATTCTTTGCCAGGAGTATATACTGCCTCATATAAATCCGCCCTACTATGAAGTAGGACTGATATTTTTAAAGCGATGAACAGTGATGTCCAGAGAGGTGGCACCACCTGCCTGAGGTCACACAGTGAACAAAGGTGAGCCAGGATTCTAACCTCACTTCTCACTCCCTGTAGGGCTACTTCCACTTGATAAACATTGCTCTCCTGGGCTTCTGAACCTCATCTTCTACTCCAAGTATCCAACTCTGGGGGATGCAATTGGCATGGAGCCCCTGAGGCCCCAGTATATTCTGAGGAAAGAGCAGGGAGCAATATATTTTGCTTGCCTTCATCAACACAGGCTGCAGAGGTCCACTCGCTCATGCTCTCTACCATACACTATGCTAGGCCTGGGGACACCAGGGTGACCAAGACAAACAGGGTCCCTGCACTGAGCTATTTGCTTCAAGGGAGATGAGAGACTCTGCAAGGGTGTGACCTTCAAACTGAGGCCTTAGGATACAGGTGGGATAGAGGCAGAGGGACCAGTGGAGCTAAAGCCGTGGGGTGGGAGGCAGAGCCTATGCTGGGTACCTAGGAGCACTGGTTAAGTAGAGTGAGGGCAGCCTTGGGTCCTGGCCCATAGCAGCCACTCAATAAATGTCTCCGCAGTGAGCATGGTAGTGAGGCAAACAAGAATAATGCCCAGGTCTCTAAATGGGCACCTATGTGGATGGTGGTGTCACTCCCTGAGATGGAGAAAGACAGCAGGGCTGAGGGGTGGTGTGGAGCTCATCTGGGGAAATGCCGAGTTCGTGACGGCTGTGAGACCTCCAGGGTGTCCTGAAGGCCCGCGGATCTCCAGATGAGTGCTCAGGACTTTGGTACAAATTCAGGAGTCATTGGCACAGTGACAGAAATCAAAGCCTGGCCCTTGGGACTTCCTGGCAGTCCAGTGGTTAAGACACTGTGCTTCCACTGCAGGGGACACAGGTTCAATCCCTGCTCATGAAACTAAGAACCTGCAGGTGGTGAGGCATGGCCAAAAAATAGGAATGAATGAATGAATGAAAGAATGAGTCAAAGCCTACCTCAAGTAGAGCAACAGTATGTGAGGCATGCCAGGCCCAAGCAAGAGGAGCCACCATCCTAGGGGAGGGCAGGAGAGAAGGGGCAGCAGTGAGAGAAACGGGGGAAACAGAGACACAGCAACCCCGAGGCCAGTGGAAGCCTGATGAGGAGGAGCATAGTAGCGGTGTCAGAATCTGCAGGGAAGTAAGAGAGATAAGGACAGAGAATTGTCCTGGAGGGCTTTCCATCAGCTGAATGTGGCCCCGCTGGTTTCCCTGGAGAGCAGAGGTGCTGGTTGGCAGGTAGACCTGTGGTTGTGAATTTCCTTGATGTGCCATTACCTTCCTTTTTTATTGAATGCAGTTTCTGCAGAAGGCAGACTTTCAAAACATGAGGCCCAAGGGGAGTGGAATAATAAATGCGGATGGTCAGGGAGGATGGGAGGCAAACCCACCCATGGCAGCCTCTACCGAAAGACACGTATTATCCGGCTTCTCCCAGGCTACAGTCTCCTCATGGCGGCTGTTCCTTCTCGCGATCAAAATGGTCTCCTCCTGCTCTCCCATCTGGACCCCCCTCACCCACGGCCCTCTGGGTCCCATCCTCCAGGCTCCAGCATTACCCACGACTACCCAGCCTCAGCGGGCTGCCCCTCACCCCATGGGCCTATTGTGACACCTCCTCATCCACCTGACTGTCACCTGGTCACCTTCCCAGCGCTGGCATCTCCCTCCTCCAGGAAGCCTTTTGCAACCACTTCTCCTGCCAGCCCACACTGAGGTTGGGCAACTACGTTACCTGAGGGCCTTGACCTTGCTGTGCTGGCTAACTGATCATCTGGATCCCATCTGCTTGGATCTGTCAGCTTCCACGCACCTCCCCTACAGGACTTCAAGGTCCAAGGGGACTGTGGACCATGGGTGGTGCTGCACATGTCTCATGTGTCTGCTCAGTGAGTTCACACGCTTGCCCGAGGTCATGCAACTGAGCAGCAGGGGCAGGTTTTGAGCTCAGCCCCCGACCTGCTGCATGCTAGGTGCTCATGAAATGTTTGCTGGAGAAATGAGTGATCTGAGGAGGCAGCCTGCGGGACCTCTGGTGACACGGTGGCCAAGGAGGAAACAAGAACACATGCTACATGGGGTGGGGGGTTGGAGGTGGGTGGGAAGCTCAAGAGGGAACATGTGTATACCAATGGCTGATTCATGTTGATATATGCAGAAACCAATACAACACTGCAAAGCAATTATCCTCCAATTAAAAATAAATAAATACAAAAAAATAAGAAAAAAAAAACATGCTACAAAAACTCAGGGAATACTGCACCCTCCCACCCCTGGGGTGTCCTGTGTCTTTCTTTGCCTCCAAGGACTCAACCTTCTCAACCTCCCATCCTCAGAAGGGAGCCCAGCACAGGGCCTCACTAGTTGTTGACTTTGGGTGGCATCCAAGGAAGGCAACCCACTTAAGGGAGGTTTGGGAAAGTACTGGGGGTGGGGAGTGAGGCAGCAAGGGGCAGGAATTTCAACTCTTCACTCCCTACTGCTTCTGGGCACACTCCTACCCACTCCACCTAGGACTGGCACCCATGCTTCCCTCACTCACTGATGTGGGGCTGGTTAAATGTTGGTCCTGTCCTATTATAGGAAGCCCTGGTGGCTCAGCGGTCAAGAATCTGCCTGTTCATGCCTGCCAATGCAGAAGACATGGGTTCAATCCCTGGCTTGGGAAGACCCCCTGGAGGAGGGCATGGCAACCCACTCCAGTATTCTTGCCTGGAGAATCGCATGGACAGAGGAACCTGGTGGGCTACAGTCCACTAGGAAGGAAAGAAACGGACACGACTTAGCGACTAAATGACAACAAACTGTCCTATTCTTGTTACTCCTCAATGCAAGAGACCAGATACTCACTTGCTCTCTAGCCAGGACAGACTTGGGGGAAGGCAGCAGGCCACTTCTGAAAGGCTTTGCGATCCCTCATATAAAAAGCTTTCCTAGAACCCCCCCGGGAAAAGGTCCCCCTGGGAGCGGGTCCTAGGGTTCTATTGCTCCTTCATATTTCAGCTGGTTTGTCACTCCCCCCTGGGCAGTGCTTCCTTATCCCCAGTGGAGGCTGACTCTATTAGATCCTCATTGCTCCACCACTGCAATTTACATTTATTTGTGCTTTTTGAGATCAGTGTCCTTCCCTCTCACCAGATCGTGGGCTCCAGAAGGACAAGGTTCTGGGACTGACTCTGGTTTCGCTCACCAAAGGCAGCCCGAGGCTTAGCACCCTGCTTGGCATTTAGTAAGTGCTCCTCAAATATCAGCTAAATGAACAAATGACTCTGGGTTCAGCTCCTAGACCTGCCACTTTTCTGTGACAGATGTGACCGTAGGCTCTTTGTATCACCTCTCTGTGCCTCAGTCTCTCCCTCTGTGAAAACAGCACTCCCGCCAACCACCTCACCTAGCCCTTGTAACTCAGTGTCACAGTGAACGTTAAGAAATTGCTTCAGGTACTAATACACAAAAATCGCTGGATAAACAGAACGGGCCGAGCTCCCAGAGGGCGAGACTGGCCCGAAGGTACACCGTCCCCGACACGCTTCACCACCTCTGGTCAAGGGTCGCGCACCCTCTTGGCGCCAGGATTGTCTTCCCAGCCGGCTGCGGCCCGCGCTCTCCACAGCCTCGGGTTGCCCTGGGCCTCCACAGAGGCCTAAAACCCCCAACCCAGAGGGGGTGGGGATGAGGGTCGTGCAGTCGGTTATCTGGCAACTGCAGCAGCCCACCGCGTTCCCGAGCAACAAGGCAGGGCTCGCGGACCTAAGACCCCTTTCTGGATACCCAGCAAAAGGGTGGAGTCCTCAGGTGAGGCCAAACGGCTTCCTTGCCTAAAACCAAGGTGGCTCCCATTGGACGGTTACCTAGCAACAGGGTGGGTCCCCAAGGGGCGAGGCCCCCGCCGGTTGCCTGGCAACGCGGAGGGTTGGGAGCCCTTGGTACCTTGCCCTTCAGGTCCAGCACGTAGACGGCACTGGCGGACATGGCGGCTGCGAAAAGCCTCGGCAGTGGCCGAGGGCGGCGGCGATAGCGGGGACTGCCAGGCGGTGAGCCAGGCCGGGCGCACCCCGCGACAGTCCGTCTCCACTTCCGGTCGGGGGAGCCGCGCGCGGACCGTTATGTTCGGCCGAGGCGGAGCGGTCGAGAATGCGCCGGCGCAGTGTGCACTGTGCACAGGCGCAGTTTGTCCGATGTGCCCTTATTTCCCGCTCCTCCCTCAAGCATCCCGGAAGTAAGCCCAGAGGGGCGGGGCAGGGAGAGGCCTGGAGGCGGCGGGCGGGGCCAACTGAAGCAGGACATATAAGGTGCCAGGCTGGGAGAAGCCATAGCAGCTGGAAATTCCCACTTTGCAGGCCAAGTTAGGTGAGAGATCCTGGTGGTGGAACCCACCTAGTGCCATACGGAACTCACAGTCTGGTGGGGAAGTCTAGGAAACAAATATACAGTCACCAATTGTGACACCCTTTATCAGTTCAGTCGTTCAGTCGCTCAGTCGTGTCCGACTCTCTGCGACCCCATGGACTGCAGCACGCCAGGCTTCCCTGTCCATCACCAACTCCCAGAGCCTGCTCGAACTCACGTCCATTGAGTCGGTGATGCCATCCAACCATCTCATCCTCTGTTCCCTTCTCCTCCTGCCCTCAATCTGTCCCAGCATCAGGGTCTTTCCCAATGAGTCAGTTCTTCGCATCAGGTGGCCAAAGTATTGGAGCTTCAGCTTCAGCATCAGTCCTTCCAATGAATATTCAGGACTGATTTCCTTTAAGATGGACTGGTTGGATCTCCTTGCAGGTCAAGGGACTCTCAAGAGTCTTCTCCAACACCACAGTTCAAAAGCATCAATTCTTTGGCGCTCAGCCTTCTTTATGGTACACCTCTCACATCCATCCATACTACTGGGAAAACCATAGCTTTGACTATTCGGACCTTTGTTGGCAAAATCATGTCTCTGCTTTTTAAAATGCTGTGTAGGTTTATAGGGAGCAGTGAGATGGTTGGATGGCATCACCAACTCAATGGGCATGAGTTTAAGCAAACACTGGCAGACAGTGAAGGACAAGGAAGCCTGGTTTGCTGCAGTTCATGGGGTTGCAAAGAGTTGGACATAAATTAGTGACTGAACAACAGCAACAAAGCAGGTGATTACTTGGAAGGAGGTCAAACTCTCTTAATGGCCCTAAGTCGAGTCTAACCAACTGTGCCTGTCACCTGTCAGTGTTAACACTTGTCAATGAACAAGTGTGCCAGTTTACTGCCTGAAATGATCTCTTGAACACCACACCCCACTGAACCTAGGCAAAAAAACGTTGATTACTATAGTTAGTGGTTACTATAGGTAATACAGATTGTGATTCCTGATTAATCTCATTATATCTCTTTTGCTTTATGAACACTGGAGAAATGCCTTCATTTCATCCTAATGAACCATCACAGTGCCCTGGGCCCAGTCCAGCAGTGTCAGAACCATTTACTCAGGCTGCCTGCTTCTCACTTTTCTTTTTATCTTCCCTATTACCTCCATTTGGGGTTTTGAAAGAGGTTTTGCAACTCTGTGGTTATATATACTATACTTGGGGTAGAGATGTAATTACAAGAAAATCCAGAGAAGAAAAGCAGAATTGATGCTGAGCAGGGCCCTGTGGGACTCCAGGGCATGGAGGTCTTTTTGTCCCCCATTCCTTGTAGGCAGAGCTCTTGGCCTCCATGACCTTTTCTGAGTTCCAAAGGGCAGAAGAGTTGCTAATCAAAGAAGCAGCAACAAAACCACCTGAGACAGAGACTCATCAAGATTAGAAGATGAACCACCTAGGACCCTGCAGAAGCAAAAATACAAGACAGTTACTGCCTTGATCCTTATCACATACTCAGCCTAACTATGTAACCTTTCCATGCTCACTGGGGGTGGGTGGGGTGGGGTGGGACACAGTTCTTGAGATGCTAGCATACTGTGTTCCCCCTTTGCCTGGCAAAGTAATAAAGCCACTCTTTCTTTCTCCTCCATAACTGTCTCAGTATTTCTGTTTGGCACTGGTATGCAGACAGCCAAGATTTTGACGACAAATCTTTAAAGATTATCAAGTGAATCCTGGGCTGGAAGAATTCTTGCACAACGCAGATAAGAGAGACTTTTTGACACCAACTGTCTTAAGAAATCCTATATTACCTGGCCTCATTCTTGCCTAATTTATTGCAGTGTTTTAGAAAAACATGTCTCTTTTCTAATTACAAATATCTCACTGAAGAAAAACTGAGGAAATGACAAAAGCATAAGGCAAAAAGAAAAACCACCCAGGAGAGGTAACACCTCCCATTATGGAGCATTTCCTTTTCAGGCTTGCTCTGCGCTGACAAAGGTCCGTACAGTCAAAGCTATGGTTTTTCCAGTAGTCATATACGGATGTGAGAGTTGGACCATAAAGAAGGCTGAGTGCTGAAGAATTGATGCTTTCTAACTGCGGTGCTGGAAGATTCTTGAAAGTCCCTTGGACAGTAAGATCAAACCAGTCAATCCTAAAGGAAATCAACCCTGAATTTTCATTAGAAGGACTGATGACGAATCTCTGATACTTTGACTACCTGATGTGAAGAGCCAGTTCACTGGAAAAGGCCCTGGTGCTGGGAAAGGCTGAAGGCAGGAGGAGACGGGGGAGGCAGGTGAGATGGTTGGATGGCATTATCAACTCCATGGACAGGAGTTTGAGCAAACTCAGGGAAATAGTGAAGGATAGGGAAGCCTGGTGTGCTGCAGTCCATGGGGTCGCAAAGAGTCGGACAGGACTGGCGACTGAACAACGGCAACTAGGCATTTTAGATGTTTAATACAGTGTCAGCAGGGCTAGGACAAAATCTTTTGAGGAAACAGACTTCCAAGTGCCAAAAGTACTGTCATAGTATGTGTGCTGTGCTTAGTTGCTCAGTCGTGTCTTGACTCTTTGCCATCCCATGGACTGTAGCCCCCCAGGATCCTCTGTTCATGGGATTCTCCAGGCAAGAATACTGGAGTGCGTTGCCATGCCCTTCTCCAGATCTTCCCAACCGAGGAACTGAACCCAGGTCTCCCACATTGCAGGTGTTCTTTACTGTCTGAGCCACCAGGGAAGCCCCAAACACTACACATAAATTACTTGTAACCTGCTTTTCTCTATATGTGAAGGAATTTGAATCACACCTGAATTTCATCCTTGGCAGTGAATGTATAGGACCATAGTTGCTCAGTTGTGTCTTTGCAACCCCATGGACCGTAGCCTGCCAGGCTCCTCTGTCCATGGAATTTTTGAGGCAAGGATACTGGAGTTGGTTGCCATTACCTTCTCCAGGGGATCTTCCTGACCCAGGGATTGAACCCGGGTCTCCTGCACTGCGGGCAGATTCTTTACTGTTTGAGCCACCAGGGAAGCTGCAGTCAACGAACAGACCTCTGTGACATCTCAAAAAAGACCATACTGATTGTGCTAGACCGGAATCTCTCAAACTTTGCTGCACACTGGGGTCACTGGGGAGCTCTGAAAAACCTCAATGATGGAAGCCCACTCATTCTGGCTGCTCTGAGTCTTTCTTGCAGTGTATAGGCTCTTTGTTGGGTGTGTACACTTCTCTAGTTGTGGTGCTTGGGCTTAGCTGCTCCAAAGCATGTGGGATCTTAGTTCCCCAACCAGGGATAGAACCCACATCTCCTGCACCAGAGGGCAGATTCTTAACCACTGAACCACCAGGGAAGTCCCAGCATCAGTGGCTCTTAATGCTCCCCAGGGGAGCCTACCATACAGATTTTGAGAATCACTGTGGTAGATTGTCAGCCCTCACTAAAGCACATCTCCTGGTTGTCCATGCCCTGTGTAGTTCCCTCCCAGAGAGGGTTTGGCAGTGACTTGTGTTGGCCCCGTGGAATAGGTTATGAGATGAGATTCCGGAAGAATTCTGGCACCATGCAAGTCACTGTAACTTACGTGAAATAAACTACACCTCCTGAAGCAAAACCACCCAGCTGAGGTTGGTCAACCACAGAATCAGGAGAGAAATCCCGTTGTTTTCAGTCTCTCTGTTTTGGAGTGGTCTGATGGGCAGGGAGAATTGGAATAGTGGTCTTCCCCACTGTCAATGCCTGCTTTTCACAGCACCACCACATCATGCTTGAAGACCCCAACTGCTGACCCATGGGTGGTGAAGGCCTGAAAGTGCCTTCCAGTCGGTGGGGGAATCTGCCCCAAGGAGCCACAGCTAATGAGAGAGTATATCACCTCCATTAGGTAGGTTGCAAACCACAGGTGAAAACATGTGTCATCTAATTTTTCCAAATTGAGGGATAGTGGTTTTGCAGTATGGACATTCTCTGTGAGTGATAATACAAGAGGCAACATTTCTAGTGATAGACAGCCTACAATTAAGCTACTCAGACTTATATTTAATAACTTTTTTGTTTTATTCTGCATTCCACATGTGGCAGTCCCCAAACCCAATACTTAGTTTTTCTTCCCTTTCTTATTCTTTCAGCATCTCTGTCAACACACTTTCTCCCAATAGTAAATGCAATTTTATCCTCATCTGGTGGGTACACAGAGACCCTCAAAGATCCTGGCTCTCCAGCATGGGGACCTGAGTCCTTCCTTTCGACTGTGTCCATGTCTGTCTGTGCTGGGGCTCTGCCTTGGTGAATGTCAAACACGTAATGTACCAACTCTGAATAAATACAGGGGGCTGCCTGGAGCCCAGGGTTGAGGGTAAAATGGCAGGCTGTGTCTGGCTGGGTTCCCTTACAAAGAAAGCTGTGTTGACTGGCAATGTCTGCCACGGTGACACCCACTAGACCCATGTCTGGAATGGGGATGGTGGGAGAAGAGGCTACACGCTGGCCGCAGGATCAGAAAGGGACAAGGTGTATGTTCCATCGGTGCCTTACGTGGTGGTTCTGTTTCCCAGGCTGTCTTGCCTCACTGGCCAGGTGGCTGAGGAAGCAGTTTGAAGGCTACGGAGCTCCAAGTGGCTTCTCCAGGCCCTGGGAGAGCACAACCCCCAAGCTAGAAGCAACTGAGAAGGGCAGGCTGTGCAGGGCCCTACAGGGATGTACATGCTCAGGGCCACGACGACATCAGCTCTTTGATCTCTGGAGTCAGTTTTATCCACGCAAAGCTAGCTGGCTGGCTGTCAGAGTCAGAGGCAATTTGGGGTTAAGAACACTTTTCCACGGCACTTACCCAGAAATAACCTTCATCTCTGGATAAACTTTCCAAACTAAAGAGGTCTCTCTTCTATGCGCTACTGAGAAATCAAAACTGAGGAAAAGAACAGTCTTACTTTAATCAAGTTCCAGAATGAGGACACACAGCTTTGAAAAGCACTGTCTCAGCAGAAGACACAAGGATGTGTGCACAAGAATGTTTCTAGAAAATACCAAAGGCCCAAACATAACCATGACGCTGCCTTCTGCTCCTCCTCGATGCCATTCGGTACCCAGGGTGGGCCTGCTACTTTGTCCAGCTGACTTTGGGAATGTCATAGTGCTCCGTGAGCGTGTCCAGGTGTCTGTTGAAGTCCTGGGAAAGCCGAGGGGAAATGCCATGTCAGCAGTGCCCAGTCCCCTCTCTCCATGTTCTGTCTCTCCTCAGTGAACCTCACCCCCTCTCAAATCCACCCTGCCAGGCCTTCTGGATGCCCTGCCCTTACATGACCCTGGGGAGGTTGGGTAAATCTGCCAACACTCCAATGGCTCCGCTGCCAGGCTCCCAGCCTCTCGGCCCAGCCTGGCCCCTATGTGGCCCAGTCTCCCCCACCAGCATGTGACTTACCTCTACTCTCTGCTTGTGGGTTTTGGATGCTTTCTTCAGGATCCTTTCCATTTGCTGAAGAGAGGAGAGAAGTGGAGGTGAGTCACTTGCCTGGTGCAGCCCAGGCCAGCACCGGATGGAAGACAGGAGCCCGGGCCAGCCTGCCTCTCACCCTCAGTATGGCTGGAGGTCTCAGGATGTACACCCCACCCCTCCCTTGACTCCACTCAGGAGGGTCCAACAGGGATGCCTGGCCATAACATGCCCCACTAGGAACTCGCATCAGCTGCCCTTTGGTCTGAGTGGCAGGAGACATATTAGCATTGACTTAAGGAGACCCTGCTGGGAGCTGTATATGTGCTTCCTGCATCCTTGGGCAATTGACTGCTTCCCCAGTTTGCAGAAAAAGAAAAGTCTCAGAAGGGGGTCTGAGGAAGGATGACAAATGAGGAAGGTAAAGGGCCCGACACAGAGAAGGAGCTTGAGTGACAGTGTGTGTGTGTGCTCAGTCCGACTCTTTGCAATTCCATGGACTATAGCCCACCAGACTCCTCTGTCCATGGGATTTTTCCAGGCAAGAATACTGGAGTAGGTTGCCATTTCCTTGTCCAGGGGATTTTCCCAACCCAGGGATCGAACCTTTGTCTCCTGTATCTTCTGTACTGGAGGCGGATTCTTTACCACTGAGCCTCTTGAGTGATGGTACACAATGTCAAGAGGGCTACAAGATCCAGATCACCTTGACAAGTGTAATTCTGGAACATCCATCCTGTTCTACCACGACCTCCCCCGTTCCTTCTGCTTAATACCAGTGGTACCTGGTATGAGTTAAAAGCATGGGATGCAGAGTCAGACAGACCTGGGGCCACACCTTACTAGCTGGGTGACTGTGGCCAACTCTCTGTGGTGCTCCCCCACCTCCCCTGCAAATGAACCCAGCTGCCTGGCACTGGTGCCCTGGTGCAGTCCCCTACCACGCTGACTCCGGGCTGGTCCTGTGATACAGTTTACTTAACAGAATTCAGTGCCAGTGCTGAAGCCATAAGAAGACCTGGCACCTTTTGCTTTGTGTTCTTAGAAGCTAGTCAGCATGCAGGAAGTCTGATGACCTTGCTGGAAAGAAAGGACCTGGAGAATGAGATGACATGTGGGGAGGGATGTCCTGGAAGGAGCACTGAGGTACCAGACATGCCATGGTGAAGCTATCTCAGATGTTACAGCCTAGCTCGGCCTTCAGCTCCAGCTGCCATCTGACTATACCAGGTTCCCAGGGAGGCCAGCAGAACTACCCAACTAAACGCAGTCAGCCCAGGGAAGCTTGAGATATACTGTAGACTGCCACGTGGCTGTCTCCTTTGTTGCCTCTTCATCTCCCTCTACATCCAGTTGGCTCCCACCGAGCTGACACTCCCTCTCTCTCTCAGGTATCTGCTTTGTCCATCCCTGGCTCTTCCTGCTGTAAGCCCACGTGGGGTCCCTGTCTCCTCACAAGAGGCCATGCTCTTGACCAGCTGTCACCAATGCCAGGCACTTGGCAGGGCTCTGCCCTCCCTCCTCCCACTCCATGCACCAAATTCACAGGCTATCATGGGTGCTGTCACATACCCCACTTCATAGACAAGAAAAAACCAGGACCAGAGTGAAGAGTGGGTGATGGAGCTGGAGAGGCCAAGCCCTGACCGTTTCCACCAGGCTGGAGCCTTCCTTCTAGGAGCTGTCCAGCCTATAACGCCCACTGTGCTCAATCCAACACTCTTCCATGAGGGAATCCGCATTTCCCAACTGTCCTCACTTTGCCCGCACCTGCTCCCCCACGTCCCTCTCCTCCGTCAAACAAAACCCTCAGGAGTACTTCATTTCCAACAACAAAAATTTCACCTTGATCTTCTACCCTCCAGCTGGAGGACTGTTTCTCCATTCCCTTTGACAGCAAATCTCCCAAGACCTGTTTCAAACCCTTGTCTCCACCTCTGCCTTTCCCCACCCCCGTTTGGATCCACTCCAATCCGTCTTCCTTTCTTCCCCGTCACAAACGCCATCTAAGGGCTCGGAGTGCACTTGATCCCTTCTAATTTTTAAAATTTTTTTTAAAGGAATTCAGGATAAATCAGATTTATTTATGGCTGTGTGAAGGTGGGCTCTTAATGGTGGTGCATGGTCTTTCTCTCTAGTTGTGGCACTTGGGGGCAGCTGTCCCACAGCCTGTGGGATATTAGTTCCCTGACCAAGGATTGACCTGAGTTCCCTGGATTGGAAGGTGGATCCTTAACCACAAGACCACCAGGGAAGTCCCGCTTCTTCCTCTTGGAACACTTTCTCCACTCAGCTCCTAAGGACATGCTCTCTCCTGGTATCCTTCCATCCTGTGCTCCTTTGCAATTTCCTCTCTCCCACCCTCTAATCATCAGAGGTCTGATCCTAGACCTCTTCTGTCATTATGCCTCCTCAAAGGATCTCATGCAGTCCCAGAACAACTACCCAGACCCTTCCTCCAAACTGTAGATTCAGGTATCAAAGAATGTCCATGAGAATTCTCTACTTGAATTTTTAACGGGCACTCAAATTTAACTTCTAAAACCAAGATCTTTTCCTTTTTTGGCTGCACTGGGTCTTTGTTGCAGCGTTCGGGGTCTTTACTGCCATGCACGTTGCCTTGCTGCACACAGGCTTAGCTACTCCAAGATATGTGGATCTTAGTTCCCTGACCGTGGATGGAACCCACGTCCCTTGCACTCGAAGGCAGATTTGTAACCATTGGGGGGGGGGGCGGGGAGTATGTGTGTGTGTGTGTGTGCATGCACACGCTCTGTTGCTCAGTTGCCCCACAGACCGTAGCCCATCAGGCTCCTCTGCCCATGGAATTTTCCAGGCAAGAATACTGGAGTGGGGCAATAAGAGAAGCCACTTCAATGACAAGCCCTCACAATACAAGGAAGAGTAGCCACTGCTGGCCACAACTGGACAGAAGGCCCTCACAGCAACGAAGACCCATTACAGCCAAAAATAAATAAATAAATAAATAAAGAATACTGGAGTGGGGTGCCACTTCCTAGTCCAGGGGATCTTGCTGACCCAGGGACTGGGTCTATGTCTCCTGTATTGGTACCATGTCTCCTGCATTGGCAAGTGAATTCTTTACCACTAGTGCCACCTGGGAAGCCCAAGATGTCCTTACAACTAAGATCTTGCTCCTCCACTTTATAGAAACCTGCTTTACTTACAGTCCTTCCAATTTCAGTAAACCAGCACCTCCATTCATCCAGGTTCTCCCACCGAAAATCTTGATCATCCTTGATTCCTCTTTCCCAACCCACACCCAACCCATCAGCTTATCAGGCTGTTCTTCCTTCAAAACCTGTCCCAAACCTGATGCCTTCCATTACTTCCACTATTACTGCCCTACTCTGAGGGGCCATTATTGGTCACTTTGACAGTTGTATGAGCCTCCCTCTCCCATCCAATCGCAACTCCAGCAGTAAAATCTCAGCCCTGCCTCTGACTAGAACCTTAAGGAAGTGGCTTAAATGCATTCACTTGTTAAATCCTCACCACAAACCTATTGGTTTGAGGTTGGGACTTGAGTCCACTATAGAGATGAAGAAATTAAGGTGTAGGAGGTAAGCCAGCTCGCTCAGACTTACATCATCAAGAGCAGCAGAGACAGAATGGGAGGCAATGTTGTCAAAGCCAGTGAGTTGTCTGGCTTTGCTCTCCTATGACTCAATTAGGCCTGGAAGTAATGAGTTAACTTTTCCTGATATTACTGGACCAAATCACCAAGACCGGGGTTAGTGTTTCTCAGCCTGGGCACTAATTACATTTTGGGTCAATCTTTGCACGGCGTCTGGGGTGGGGGTGGGGCGCACATTGTCTCAAGCACTAGCAGCACCCCTCCCCACCCCACAACACACCCAAGAGGTAAATAAAAGTCTCTAAACAAAAAGTCTCTAAACCACGGGACCTAGACTGATTACTCCCTCCCCCAAGCATAATGGGCAGAACTTATTTATCCCACGCTGACCTATCCTTCCGTCATCCGAATTTATCAAATATTTAACATTAAGAGAACTCATTTATCAGAGCTTGAAAATACAACATATTTGAAGCTGCCAAAGTTGTCATGGAAACACTTTGTGGTGACTGACAGCAGGGAGTATGCTCATTTAACGTCAACTGCTAACGTCAACTGAGCACTGACTTTAAGCCAGACTAAGTGCCATTTATCTACGTCACCTCATCCAAAGTTGTCATCCCTCTTAGGAGACAGCATTATCCTGACCCTTATATTTGTGGAAACTGAGGCACCAAGAGGTGAGTCACTGACCCAGTGTCACGAGGCAAATGAGTGACAGCGTTGGAATCCAAACCTGGGTCTCTGTCTCTCCCCTCTGTGGTCCACTCTGGCCGAAGAACCTGCTTGTCCTCGGAGTTTCCCCGCCGTGAACTCTTCCCCTCGTACTCACTGACTCTCTTCTCCCCGGAATTAAGGTCCTCTCTGACCGCTCTCCCTCCTCCGTGCGTCCCGGGTCTTGCCTCTGAATCCATCCAGGGAGACCCCGATCCGCGATGCGGGGCATCCCCAGGCTTCCCACCCGCCTTACCCGCTTCTCCTGCATCTTCTCGAATGCCTCTTGGGCCGGTGTCCGCTTGTCCAGTCCGCGCCGCTTCTCCTCCTCGTTCTTTTTGCTCGTTCCCATCGCTTCCAGGAGTTTCGCCTTGTCTTTGTCTTTCTTTTTCTTCTTCCTAGATGAGACGGGTAGGCAGGTGGATAACGGCGCGTCAGAGGGCAACACCCGGAGGTCTCAGGGAGAGGCTTAAAAAAGAGAATACAGGGTCTCCTGGGATCTCAGGACTTACCGCTTAGTCACTCCGAGCTCTGCGACGCCTTTCAGCTTCAGGGGCCCCTTTTGGACCTGCTCGTAGGCCTCCATGGCCTGCTGCAAAGTTCGGGACGTAAAAGCCACACTTCCGTTTTGATAGCCCCTCCCCATGCCCGCCCCCCTTCGTTTTTATTGGTCATCTAGGCGATGCGCACGCGGTCTTGGAATCTTGACTTAAGCCACACTTCCGAGTTCCGGGCGGCTGGCCGGGAGAGTCGAGCTCGACACAGTCTCTGCATCCTGTCTCCTGCCAATATTGCCGACTTTGGCTCCCGCCGCCGATTTCCCCCGTCTTGGGCGCCTGGACCTGGGAAGCCCATTGAACACAGCCCGTATTTCCTAAAACCCAGCGTTTTCTTGGGGCTTCCCTGGTGGCTCAGACTGTAAAGAATCAGACTGTAAAGAATCTGCCTGCAATGCGGGAGATCTGGGTTCCATCCCTGGGTTGGGAAGATCCCCTGGAGGAGCGCACGGCAACCCACTCTTGTATTCTCTCCTGAAGAATCCCGATGGATAGAGGAGCCTGGTGGGCCACAGTCCATGGGGTCGCAAAGAGTCGGACACGACTGAGCGACTGAGCACAGCACAGCAGCGTTTTCTTGAGTGGTTTGCGCGTACTGGGATAGTGTGTTCTCTGTCGCTGCCATATTTGAGGGTTCAATGGATAAACTATTTTGTAAACCGTGTAAGTAATCGTTAGTTTTTCAGGTAAATGAGGATAGTATGTGAAATACTTTTGTGGTATTTAAAATATTTTTAAGGTGGGTGGGGGGTCCGGGAAGGGGAACACATGTAAACCCATGGCTGATTCATGTCAATGTATGGCAAAAACTATTACAATATTGTAAAGTAATTAGCCCCCAACTAAAATAAATAAATTTATAAAAAATAAATAAATAAATAAATAAATAAATAAATAATTAAAAAAAATAAAAAAAAATAAAAAAATAAAATATTTTTAAAAATCGATTTAATTGGGGTACAATTTATAGACAGTAAAGTGCACCCATTTAAATTGTACCCTTTCACGAGTATTGTCACTTTTATGTTGTTTTGTTGTTTATCACTAGGTCGTGTCTGACTCTGCCACCTTAGGGACTGTAGCACACCAGGCTTCTCTGGCCGCCAGTATCTCCTGGAGCTTGCCCAAACTCATATCCATGGAGCCTATGATGCCATTAAACCATCTCATGCTCTGTCGTCCCCTTCTTTTCCTGCCTTCAGTCTTTCCTTGCATCAGAGTCTTTTACAATGAGTCAATTCTTTGCATCAGGTGGCCAAAGTATTGGAGTTTCACTTTCAGCATCATTCTTTCCAATGAATACTCAGAGTTGATTTCCATAAGGATTGACTGGTTTGATCTCCTTGTTGTGCAAAGGACTCTCAAGAGTCTTCTCTAGCACCACAATTCAACATCAATTCTTTGGCACAACTCATTAGCATTAAATACTTTCACAGTGTTGTGTATCTATTTATTTTTTTATCAGATTACAAAAGCTACACAAACATTAATTGTGGAATATGTAATTTAATAAAATACAGACAAATCCAAAGGAGACAGTAGAAATCACACCCATCTAGGGAAAAAATCTGTTGCAGTGTTAATTTATTTCAATCTCTTATAAAAATGAGATCTCACTCCATGCTTGCTTTCTGTTTGACTCTCTTCCCTATCAGAATATCATGACTGCTTTTATGGATTTTTTTTCTTTTCATGTATTGAGTTAAAAATTTTATTGTTGAATTTTTAATACTGAGGAAAACAGGGAAGAAACCTAAAATCTCCCATAATTTTTTGCTAACATTAAACATATATATATGTATATATATATGCATATATACACACACATATGTGCGCATGCCCCATGTTAGAAAACCATGCAGTACAGAAAAGGTTAAAAGAAAGAAAAAGAAAAACAAGAGTAGAAAAAACAAAAGAGTGGAAACTTCCCGTCTCCTTCCAAACCGATTAACACGTTCATTTTGATTCTTTACAGCACAGAAATGTGTGTTGGTTGTTGTATAGTCACTAAGTCATGTCCGATTCTTTGTGACCCCATGAACTGTAGCCTGCCAGGCTCCACTGTCCACGGGATTTCCCAGGCAAGAATACTGGAGTGGGTTGCCATTTCCTTCCCTCAGGGAACTTCCCGACCCAGGGATGGCACCCACATCTCACACACTGTAGGTGGATACTTTACTGCTGAGCCACCTGGGAAAGCTAAAAGTGTGTATATGCCTATATATATATATATCTGTGTGATGTTCTTTTATTTCTGTCCCTGATTTTTCATTTATCAAAATGTCTCGAAACTCTTCACAAGAAAGCAGGTACACCTCTACCCCACCTTTCTCAAAGCTGGATGTCTGGTTGTCTGGTGGCTGAGTGACGCCCTCTCCAATGACCATCTACCCATAAATTTTACCTGACTTTTGCAAGTGGCCTGAATCTGTAGCAGTGGAATTGCTAAGTCCAAGAGTATCTGCGTTTATGCATTTAAATATGTACTTCTGTTGCCCAAGCTGTGCCAGGGACTTTTTTGGGAGGGGATTAGCAGTGTGGAGAGGGAGAAAAAGTGAAAAGAAGCAAGAAGCAAGCTCCCATAAATCTAGAGGGGGCCGGACGAAAGAGGGCAAGATGCCAGCCTTTTCCTGTTCTACCTGCAGGGGGCAGCAAACGACTGCCCAATTCTCCAGCCATAGGCTCAACCTTTGGCTAGCTGGAATTGATGAGATCGCCAAGGAAGAAACAGCTTTCCCATGCCAGCAAGTGGGGGCGACCAGGTAGTACCAACTTCTCAGGGAGGGACAGGACAGACTCAGGTGGGAAGACCTGTTCTCCCCTAGGCAACCCAGCGGCTTAGGAGCTCCCTTTTTGTCACTTCCAAGGCTGTGTGCCCTGGAGCAAGTGGCCTGATTTCCCTGAACTTCTCTTCCCTCTTTTATAAAATGAGAATGATGATTACAACAACAGGTAATACTTATATGAATTCATATGGATAACCTCATTTACTCTCACAGTCACCCTTTTATGTAAATCATTCTCGGTTCAATTCAGTTGCTCAGTTCTGTCCAACTCTCTGCAAGGCTTCCCTGTCCATTACCAACTCCTGGAGCTTGCTCAAACTCATGTCCATTGAGTCGGTGATACCATCCAACCACCTCATCTCTTCCTCTGTTGTCCCCCTTCTCCTCCTGCCTTCAGTCTTTCCCAGCATCAGGGTCTTTTCCAATGAGTTAGTTCTTCATATCAGGTGGCCAAAATATTGGAGTTTCAGCTTCAGCATCAGTCCTTACAATGAATATTCAGGACTGATTTCCTTTAGGATTGACTAGTTTGATCATCCTAATTATATATTAATAAAACCCTAACCCTAATTTTGATTAACATCCTAATTTTATATTAATAGGTAGAGAAACTGAGGCACAAACGTAATCCAATGCATACTCAGTGTTCGACCCTTGTCACCCACTGTGAGGCCATCCTCTCAAATAAGAGGATTAGTTTTATAAATCTTTTTATAAAGATTATGCATTATTTTATAAATCTTAGGAAAGTGTTTCTCAACCTTTATTCCCCATTATTACCTCCTAAAGAGGCCATTTTAATTTAATTTAAAGAGAAAGTTAAATACTGATGAATTAAGATTTTGTCGGGGAGGTTTAAGCTTTGGAGGGCCACTTTGTGGCCTATTGAAATATTTGTTTTTTTGTCCCCTACTTTCCTGAACCAATTTTCATCCTCTTGAGGGTAGTATTAACTTCACTGATAATTTGTGTTCTAAGGGGGTTCGGTTCAGTTCAGTTTAGTTCAGTCGCTCAGTTGTGTCCGACTCTTTGCAACCCCATGAGCTGCTGCACGCCAGGCCTCCCTGTCTAACACCAACTCCTGGAGCCCACCCAAACTCATGTCCATTGAGTTGGTGATGCCCTCCAACCATCTCATCCTCTGTCTTCCCCTTCTCCTCCTGCCCTCAATCTTTCCCAGCATCAGGGTCTTTTCAAGTGAGTCAGTTCTTCGCATCAGGTGGCCAAAGTATTGGAGTTTCAGCTTCAACACCAGACTCTCCAATGAACACCCAGGACTGATCTCCTTTAGGATGGACTGGTTGGATCTCCTTGCTGACCAAGGGACTCTCAAGAGTCTTCTCCAACACCACAGTTCAAAAGCATCGATTCTTTGGTGCTCTGCTTTCTTTATAGTCCAACTCTCACATCCATACACGACCACTGGAAAAACCTAAGGGTTTTTTTCCTAAGGGGATAAACGTCGCAAATAAACTATGACACAATGCTTTTGATCACTTAAAATTTTTATTTCATTTCTTTTAATTTATATATTTTTTGGCTCTGTCAGGTCTTAGTTGTGCGGGATTTTTTGTTGTGGTGCATGGACTCTTTAGTTGTGGCAGGCTGGCTCAGTAGTTGTAGCTCACAGGCTCCAGGGCGTGTGTGTCTCAGTAGTTTCAGTGCATGGGCCTGGTTGCTCTGAGGCCTGTGGGATCGTAGTTCCCTCACCAGGGATCAAACCCAAGTCCTCTGCATTGCAAGGCAGATTCTTAATGACTAGACCACCACCCCTTAATTTATATCCTCTTAAAGAGTCTCAAGATTTTTTATCATATACCGCTGCTTTGTCTACAAACAAAGAAAATGCAATGAATCAGTTAAGGCTTCCTCAGTGTCTTCATCCTCAGAGTATATTCTTCAAAATCACTTTCCAACTCCAGGTTGTCAATGTCTTTGCTTTATCACATGACATCTCCCTCTGTGCTATCAAGGACTCTTGTAAGGAGCATTTCTTTAAGACAATCTGCATTGTTTTAAAAGAATAGGGTATGGAAAGGGGGAAAAAACATATGGTATGGTGGGAAAACATGGGAAATATTGCCTTCCAAGCAAGACAAAGTTGTCGGTAACGTGGCACAGCCCTCAAATAATCCCTGGTGGGACTTCCCTGGTGGTCCAGTGGTTTAAGACGTCACCTCCCACTGCGAAGGTGCAGTTTTCATACCTGGTCGGAGAGCTAAGATCCCACGTGCCTCATGGCCAAACTACCTAAACACAACACAGAAAGAATACTGTAACAAATTCAATAAAGACTTTTAAAAAAATGGCCCACATTAAAAAAAAAAAAAACCTTAAAAAAGAGTAATCCCTGGTATGACATGATAATGAAATTGAGCAGGACCCTGTAGGGCCTTGCCTGAGACAGACCCCCTTGTCTTCTGCCTTTTGTTTTTAGAAAAGTTTTAGTGTCCTAGGCCTTTCCCAAGTTCGAGAGAGTGAACTTAATCAGAGAAGTGAGAAAATGTAGAAAGAAAGGAAAACAGTCAAGCAAACAAACGTAATAGTTTAGTCGTTGACATAGGAAAAGACCAGACTTCCCGGACCTCCTCAAAAACTACAGATGATATTCCAAGGCCTAATTGAGCTGTTTTGGTTTCCCTAATGGCTCAGATGGTAAAGAATCCAGCTGCAATGCGGGAGACCTGGGTTTGATTCCTGGGTTGGGAAGATCCCCTGGAGGAGGGCATGTCAACTCACTCCAGTATTCTTGCCTGGAGATTCCACATGGACAGAGGAGCCTGGTGGGCTACAGTCCATGGGGCCGCAAAGAGTCGAACACGACTGAGCGACTAAGCACAGCACACACAGCAGATACTGAAACCCCCAGCAGGTGGAAGAAGTTAACTGTATGCTGCCCACAAGCAGGTAACCCCAGACTGGTTGGAATCAGGTTGACGATCGAGATTCCCCCAAATAGCCACCTTGATACCTCACCACCAGTCAGTGAAAAGGACATAAAAGAGCTGATCATTCACCCTGTGACTCACTCTTTCACCTTGCTTTTAAAAACCCTTTCCTGAAAAGCCTTATGGTTTTCAGGTCTTTTGAACATGAGCTGCCCATTCTTCTTGTTTGGCCCTGCATTTGTCACCTTGCCATAAATGCTGAAATTTCCTTCTGTACAATCTAGTGTCATTACAGATTGGTTTTACAGCATGCAGCGGGGCAGACCCAAGTTTGGCTCAGTTCCAACAAGCTGGGTACATCACCTCTGAGGTCTTTCCCCCACCAACTCATAAATTCAGTCCAATCATAAGAAAGCATCAGACAAATCAAACTGAGGGCCATTCTACAAAGGATCTGACTAGTATTCCTCAAGACTGTTTTTGTTGTTGTTGTTGTTCAGTTGCTAAGTCGTGTCTGACTCTTTGCAACCCCATGGACAGCAGCACGTCAGGCTCCTCTGTCCTTCACTGTCTCCCGGACTTTGCTCAGATTCACGTCCCTTGAGTTGGTGATGCCATCCAACAACTGATCTTCTGCCGCCCTCTTCTTGTTTTGTCTTCAATCTTGCCCAGCATCAGGGTCTTTTCCAATGAGCTGGCTCATCACATCAGGTGGCCAAAGCATTGGAGTTTCAGCTTCAGCATCAATCCTTTCAAGGAATATTCAGGGTTGATTTCCTTTAGGATTGACTAGTTTGATCCAGACTATCAAAGTAATGAAAAAAACCCACCAAACTTCCCCAAAACCCAAAACCACAGACTGATGATCGGGGCCTAAGGAGACATGGGGATTAAACACAATGTGGAATCCTGCAACAGAACAAAGGACGTAACTGCTGTGTGCACTGTTGTTCACAGCAGTATTATTCACAATAGCCAAAAGGTGAATGAAAGAACCCCAAGTCTCCATCGGTGGATGACTAGATGAACAAAACATGGTAGATCCATACCATGGAATATTATTCAGCCTTAAAAAGGAAGGGGATTCTGACACATTCTACAACATGGGTTCAATCCTTGGTCCGGGAGAATCTCACATGCCGTGGGGCAACTAAGCCCATGTGCCACAACTACTGAGCCTGTACTCTGGAGTCTGAGAGCAGCAACAAGAGGAGCCAGCTCAGTGAGAAGCCTGCACACTGCAACTAAAGAGTAGCCCCCACTTGCCACAAGTAGAGAAAACCTGCACACAGCAACAAAGACCCAGCACAGGCAAAAATACAACAGCATTTTTAAAAGGAGCCCTATACCATTAACAGTCATTCCCCATTCCCCCTCCCTCAGCCTCTGGCAACCATGAATTTGTTTTCTGTCTCTGTGGATTTGCTTGTTCTGGACATTTCAAATAAATGGGATCATACAACACGTGGCCTTTTGTATCTGGCTTCTTTAACTCAGCATAATGTTTCTGAGGTTCATCCACGATGTAGCATGAATCAATGAATCGTTCCCTATTATGACTGGATAATATTCCATTGTAAGGATAGACCACAGTTTCTTTATCCATTCACTAATTGATGGCCATGTGTGTTGTTTCTACTTTCTGTCCGTTTTGAATAATGCTGCTGTGAACATTCACATACAAGTTTTTATGTGGACATAGATTTTCAGTTCTCTTCACCTAGGAGTAAAAATTGCTGGGTCATATGGTAACTCTAAGTTTAACTTTTTAAAGACCTGCCAGATTGTTTCCCAAAGTGGCTGCATAATTTTGCATATTCATCAGCAGTGTGAGGGCTTCCCCAATGGGTCAGTGGTAAAGAATCCACCTGCAATGCAGGAGACACAGAAGATGTGGGTTCAATCCCTGGGATGGGAAGATTCCCTGCAGGAGGGCATGGCAACCCACTCCAATATTCTTGCCTGGAGAATCCCATGGACAGAAGAGCCTGGTGGACTATAGTCCATAGGGTCACAAAGAGTTGGACACAACTGAGTGACTGAGTAACATGCATGAGCGCGCACCAGCAGGGTGTGCTGGTTCCAATATACCTACATCCTGGTTAACACTGGTTATTGTGTGCCTTTTTTTATTATAGCCATCCTAGTGAGTGTGGTTTTGATTTGCATTTAATTTATCTAATGATTAGTGATGTGGAGCATGTTTTCATGTGCTTATCGGTCATTTGTATATCTTCTTTGGAGAGACGTCTATGCAAATCCTTTAGCCATTTTGTTTTGCTTTAATAGACATTTTTAGAGCAGTTTTAAGTTCACAGCAAAACTGAGAGGAGGGTACAGAGACTTCCCTTACATTTCCTGCCTTACTAATTCACCATCTCCCCAGTTACCAGCACCCCCCCACCAGAGTGGTGCATTTGTTATAATTAATGAATCTACATTGACCCATAATCAGTCAGAGTCCATAGTTTTAAATTAGAATTCACTCTTGGTATTGTACATTCTGTGGGTTTGGACAAATGTATAATGATGCATGTGTAATGATGCATGCTCATCATTATACATACAGAGTAGTTTCACTGCCCTAAAAATCCTCTGTGTTTTGCCTATTCATCCCTCCCTCCTCTTAACCTTTGCCCATTTTTTACTTGGGTTATTTGCCTTTCTATTGTGGTGTTGGTGATGGTGTAGTCCCTAAGTAGTGTCCGACTCTTGTGACCCCATGGACTGTAGTCTGCCAGGCTCCTTTGTCATGGGATTTCCCAGGCAAGAATACTGGAGTGGGTTGCCATTTTCTTCTCCTCTTTTTTTTTTTTTGTAGACTTGTAACAGTTCTTTATGTAGCTTGGAGACCAGTCCCTTGCCAATTATGTGATTTGCAAATGTTGTCTCTATTTTGTGGGCTCATGCAGGTTATTGTGTACACATAGGTTTTCATGTCCTCTGGGCAAATGCCCAGGAGTGGGATTGCTAAGTCTTGTATAAGTGTCTATTTAACTTTATAAAAAAACTGCCAACTCATTTTCCAGAGTGGCTATACCATTTTGCATCACCATGAGCAATGTATAAGAGTCCCAGTTGCTCTATATCCTTGTTAATACTTGATATTGTCATTTTTTTCCAAAAAATCATCCTCAGGGGTTCTTTAAAGCTTGATCATAGTCATATTTTATAAGATGGCTTCACATATTTGGAAGCTGAAGCAGGGGCCAGAGAAGCCTGGTGGGAGGAACTGTGATGGTTCATGCCATGGAGAGCAGGGATGAGGGAAGGATAAGACTCAAGGGTGGTTCAGGGGGCCTGGGGTGTGGGGCTGGAAGTGGATAGGCAGGAGAGGAAAGTGGAAGGAGGCTAGATCCAGAGTGAGAAGGGCAGGGAGTACCAGGCTGGGAACATCCGACTCCCAAACTTTCTGTCCAAGAGGATTCTGGATCTTAATAACATTGGCAGCTGCTACATTGTACAGTAAGTTCTCTACATATGAACCTTCAAGTTACCAACTCAAAGATGTGAACATGCATCTGGCTCCAGCAAAGAATCGGGATCTGTGCCATCAATGTCAGACGGGAGTGAAATTGCAGCTTGCCCTCCATCTCCTATTGCTGGTAGTCCTTCAGCTTTACCACATCTCACCTCCTCTCCCTACTCCAGTCAGTTACTCTTCTTGACTGTTCATTTGATGCCAGCTCCTGTATGCCAGCTACTGTACTGTACTACTGTACTTTTCAAGATACTGTACTGTAGGATTTTAAATGTTTTATTTTGTGTGTTTGCTTTTTATGTGCCTTTTGTGTGAAAAGTATTATTACTGTATAAACAGTACAAAAAGCCTATTGTATTAGTTGAGTACTTAGACTAACTTTGTTGGACTTAACAAATGAATTGGACTTAACAAATGAATTGGACTTAAGAACGTGCTCTTGGAATGAAATTCATTCAATATGTAGGGGAAATTACTGAATTTACCCCTTGAGGATGCATGGTGCACATTAACATATTAAAGGGTCTGACAAGTCCTGCAATAAAGAACTACGGTGTTAATTTAACCCAAACTTAGACATTAGATTGCTTTTCTCAAGCCATAACATCATTCTCGTCATCATCTCCAATGCACACCTCATCTAGCTTGTTCACTATCATGTGTCTAGAATTGGCTTATATCCAATGGTCAAAATTTTTTTTTTTTTGGTTGGGGAAGTTGAGTGAATGATCTCATTAGATCTTCAGAACAACTCTATGCTGTTGTTGTTGTTGTTGTTTTGTCACTAAGTCGTGTCCGACTCTTTTCGACCCCATGGATCGTAGCCCACCAGACTCCTCTGTCCGTGGGATTTCTCAGACAAGAATACTGGATTGGGTTGCCATTTCCTTCTCCAGGGGATCTTCCCGACCCAGGGATTGAAACCGAGTCTCCTGCTTTGGCAGGCAGATTCTTTACTACTCTATGAAGTAGGTACTAATATAATTTCCATCTTACAAACAAGTCTCGGAGAGGCCAGGTGACTTGCCTAAGACCACACAGTTAGTGGGTAAAGAGCTGGAATTTGACCTGAAGTGGGCTGGCAGCCTCTCTACCACCCTGCCCATTTCTCAAAGATGCCCCACACCCCCAATCTCACTGGTGATGGCAAGTGTGGTCTCCCCACTGAGGGCTGCCCTGTGACCTCCCTGAGCCCTTCTCCTTGCCCTGATGGCTGTGGACATATACTCAGGCCGTTGCCCAGAGAGCTTGGCTGTAACTTGAGTCTCACCCAGGCTGGGGGTGATGAGGAGGGTGGGCAGGTGACAGCCAGGGCAGGGAGATTTGCCCAGACACTGGTGAGCAGCCGCCTGGCAACCGGTGTGGCCCCGAGGAGATCGGGGGGCTTTGGGAGCCTATTCCGGAGTCCAGGCAGAGGTCTCCACTATGGGCAACAAGCAAACAGTCTTCACCCATGAGCAACTGGAAGCTTATCAGGTAGGGGTGATGGACCAAGCCATCGGTGGGTTTGGCAGCCTTGTTGTTTTCTTGGCTGAAGAAATGCGGACAGCATCCCTTCATCCTGGGGGCTGAGGTGCAGTCAGAAAGCGGTCCTGGGGTGGCTCTGTGTGTGGATTCAGGCAGTGATGGGTTGCAGGAGATGAAGGAGGCACCACCTGCATCAGGCAGGGTCTGGGTTAAGTCAACATCTCTCTCCACAGGACTGCACCTTCTTCACAAGAAAGGAAATCATGAGGTCAGTCTGAGGACGAAGGGAAGAAGAGCTGGGCACTTTCTATATGCTTTGCAATTTGACTGCACTCAATGCGTAATGGGGGAATCACATGCTCAGTGGCTGGATGGACGTAGAGATGGGAAGGCTGCTGAGAAGTCCCATCTGGTCCTATTGTCACACCTCTAGGCTGACGAGCTTGGGCTTTCTCCCAAAGGTGACAGGGAGCCATAGAGAGCGTGTGAGCAGGGGCGATGCGGATCAGCATGTTTGAAACTTCCCCTGAGGCCCAATGAGAACAGGCTGGGACTCCAGGGGGCAGAGTCTAGAGCCAGCTCTGGGCTGTGGAGTTGACATCAAGGTTAGAGGGTGAAGAGGTGTCCCCAGGCTGCTGCAGGTTCCTAGTGTGAGTGAGACAGGCATGAGGGGGTATCCTACAGCGTCACTCAGCCCATGGAGCCATTATCCAGAGGCCAGACCCATGAACTTTGACCTGTGAAACGCAAGCTGGATGGGGTTTGGCTGCAGAGTGATCAGGGCCAAGGTCCCAATTGTGTGGGTGCAGGACATCCATTATTGATGGGCACAGCTTCCACCAGTAAGCCCCATTGTCTAGGTGAGGACTGTTCACAGGGTCACCCTGACCATCATGATCGGATTACTGATGGGGAAACTGAGGCTCATATAGGGGAGGCTGACCTCAGGCCCCTGGGTAGATGGGTAGAGCCCCAAAGAGTTTGTGGCTAACATTTTGTGTGTCTCAAGCTTCTTGCTTCTCACACAGACCTACTGAGCAGAAAGGGGGAAAAGGGGAAGAGGGACTTACTCAAGGCCATACAGAAACCGAAACCCAGGCTATTCTCTGAAGGGACCCACCAGTGAAGTTCCAGATACCCCCTCTTCCAGTTCCTAGCCATTATATGACCCAGAGGCTTCTATCCCCTTCTGAGATGTCCCTAACAACTTCAGGATCTCTGGCTCATCAAGGATGGTCTGTACAAGGTGACTGCTCAGCATGTTCCAGTGACGGTATGGTATCACCAAGCAAGGGCATTGGAGTAGACACCTGACCCCACCATCTAGGCAGTATGTATAGCCTTCGGTGTTTTGCAAAATGCCTTTCATTTACCCTTTTGAAAAACCTGAATATTAGACTTTGTCTCTGGCCCCTTGAGGGAACTGCAACCCCCACTATGGAGGGAGAGAAGGAAAGTGTGAGGATGAGGGTCTTTAGAGCAGGGTCTTGCCAACAGTGTGATGATGTCTAGCAAATCATAGATTCGCTCAGAGTCTCTGAATGCTCAGTGTGAGATTGCCTTAAGCACTCTCTTTTCTGTCAACCCCATCTGCCTGGTGAGCTCTTATTTGTGCTTCAAAGCCCAGCGCCTAGCACCTGTGCCCCCTCCTCCAGGAAGTCCTTCCTTCTCCTTGGTTTACTTTTCCCACTCTAGTTTCCCCTAGCTTTGGGGTCTTCTCTTTTTTCACATTTTAAAAACAATGAATTAATTAACTTTCTGGCTGCTCTGGGTCTTTGTTGCTGTGTGGGTTTCTCCAGTTTTGGTGAGCAGGGGCTACTCTCTAGTTGTGATATGTGGGCTTCTTGTTGCAGTGGCTTCTCTTGGGAGCATGGGCTCAAAGGCGCGTAGGCTTCAGAGGTTGTGGTGTATGAGCTCAGTAGTTGCCTCATGGTATGTGGGATATTCCCAAACCAGGGACCAAACCTGTGTCCCCTGCATTGGCAGGTGGATTCTTAATCACTGGATTTCCAGGGAAGTCCCTGGGGTCCTCTCTTTACCTTGGCCTTGTCCCTAGGGAGATAAAGGTGTCTGAATCTGGCTCTGTGTGTGAGGCCTGGGCCCAGGGCTGATGGCTCTTGGAGGCTTGGCATCCTTCAGTGTAGAGTGAGCATCTGTGAAAGGGAGAGAGTAGAGACAAGCCCACCCTCACTCATCTCCCAGACCTTCTCATTGTTTCCCTCCCCATACCAGGCTCTTCTATCGCTACCAGGACCTGGCCCCTCAGCTTGTCCCTCTCGACTATACCAGCTGCCCTGAAGTGAAGGTGCCCTATGAGCTCATTGGCAGCATGCCTGAGCTGAAGGTATGCCCGGGGCCCTGGGGGCAGGCATGGGAAAAAATAGAAGGGATGTCCCTTGCTGTATTTCTATGAAGTGACTATTGCAATTATTTCTACTTTACAGGTGAAGAAACTGAATTTCAGAGAGGTTAAGACACTTGTTTATGGTCACACAGCTAAGACATGAGAGAGACACAATTCAAACTCTGGGTTGTGGGAAAGATGAGATGAGATAATGCAGGTAAAGGGCTTAGTACAGGGCCTGTGACATGGCAAGTACTCAGGAACATTGTGCTGAGTATGTGCTAAGTCTCTTCAGTCATGTCCAACTCTTTGTGACCCTATGGACTGTAAGCCCGCCAGGCTCCTCTGTACATGGGGATTTTCCAGGCAAGAATACTAGAAGTGGGTTGCTGTGTCCTCCTCCAGGGGATCTTCCCAACCCAGGGATCAAACCTGCGTCTCTTATGTCTCCAGCATTGGCAGGCAAGTTCTTTACCACTAGCACCACCTGAGAAGCCCACTAAGGAACATTAGTTCTTCCTTTTCACAGTAGAAGACATTAAAGGCAGGTTCTTCTCAGCAGGATGTTTGACACTAGTTTGTGACTCTGGAGGGGACTTGTGAGGTAAGTGACAGAGAATAGAGATTATTTTATCACAAGGACAGAAACCTCATTCAAGAGGGACAGAAAGCATTGTGCTCCGGACTCTCCCTCCATAATTCAGCTTCTCCCAGGAGGAGGCTTCAGTCTCAGGCAGGCTGTTCTCTTGAGGTAGTGAAGGGAAACACCAGCTGCCCCAGATTTCTTCCCATCAGCTCTGCAACAAGCAGAAATGAGGTTCCTCCACCCCAACTGTTCAGAAACTCTCCCAAGGCAGCCTCTGATTGGCCATCTGGAGTCACATGATCATCCTAGAGGCAATCGCCATTGCCAGGTGAATGGAAATCCCTGATTGGCCTCACTGGGGTCATGTGACTGCCTCTGAAGCCAGAATTGGGGGGGGTTAACCGGCACCCAGGCCATAGGGGAGGAGACTGGAGTTGCTGGAGTCCTCTCCAGGGATCATAGGAGGAAGAGAGTCTTGCTGAAGGGTACTCAGATGTTCCCAGGAAGGTGGGGGCTGACCATGAAACCACATGGAGCCCCAGGGAACCTGGTAAGGGATGGATTTCCTGTCTCTAGGACAACCCCTTCCGTCAGAGGATCGCCCAGGTCTTCTCCGAGGATGGAGATGGCCACATGACCTTGGACAACTTCCTGGACATGTTTTCTGTGATGAGTGAAATGGCTCCCCGTGACCTCAAAGCCTACTACGCTTTTAAAATTTATGGTGTGTGCACAGACCCCAGGGTGGGGAAGTGGGAACGAACCCAGGTCTTGGGTCAGGGACTACATGGCCATCACATATGTCTCACCAAGGGCTCTGAGGCCCTGCATGGCCCTGTCCTCACCCCACCTTGGTACCTCCCCCTCCGCCCTATCCCTTTGCTAATTCCATCCAGCTACACTGGATTGGCTGTTTCCCCAACACGTCAAACCCTTTCTGCCTCTGGGCCTTTGCCTCTGCTGTGCCTTTTGTCTAGAATACCTTTCCCCTAGTCCCTTCTTCCCTTGATATCTCTGTCTAAAGTAGTCCCTGCCTCCTAGTCACTCTCCATGCCACATTCTGTTTCTCTCCTAGCATGGAGCAGTGCTGCTTAACTTCTTGTTCATTCATCTGTTCACTTCTTATTGATTTTCTCTCTGAAGAGACCCAAGACCAGTGACAGTGTTTGGCTTGCCATCTGTCTCTGTGACTGGCACGTAGTAGGTATTCAGTAAATACTTGTTGAATGAATGAATGAAAACTTATCACAGTGCCTGGCACAAAGTAGGCACTCCATAAATACTTATTGAAAGAGGGAATGAATGAAAAACAGTTATCACTCACCTGACACATAGTAGTGTTAGTCTGTCAGTTGTGTCCAACTCTTTGCAACCCCACGGACTGCAGCTTGCCAGACTCCTCTGTCCATGGGATGCTCCAGGCAAGAATACTGGAGTGGGCAGCCATTCTCTACAGGAGATCTTCCCCACCCGGGGATCGAACCTGAGTCTCCTGCATTGCAGGCAGATTCTTTACCATCTAGGCCCCCAGAGATTGACACATAGTAAGTGCTCAATAAATACTTGAGTGAATGAATGACCTCCCAGCAATTACCTACCCGATTCCAAAGCAAGATCTGGCTATTAGCCCAGGGTCTTGGGTTCCCTCCAGTGTCTTAGTTTCTTCCTTTGTCACATGGGGACAAGATGTGTTCACCACTGGCCCAGCCTGCCTGGTCCCTGTTGTCCAGTCACCCCCATGTCCCCACCTGTCCTACTGTGTAGACTTTAACAACGATGACTACATCTGTGCATGGGACCTGGAGCAGACAGTGACTAAGCTGACTAGGGGGGAGCTGAGCGCTGAGGAGGTGAGCCTGATATGTGAGAAGGTGCTGGATGAAGCCGATGGAGACCACGATGGGCGGCTGTCCCTGGAAGACTTCCAGAACATGATCCTTCGGGCACCGGACTTCCTCAGGTGATATTCCTCGCCATCCTGCACAATCTATTCCCATATACAAGAGGAGTGCTCATAGATTAGATTCACAGACTCTGTGAAATTTCCTCCATTTTTTCATTTGTGACCTTGGGGAACTTTCCTGACCTCCTTGGCATCAGTCTGTGTCTTTTGAATGGGGCTAATTAGAGACCCTGGGGACACCTCTTGTGGGTGGACACAGCTCTTTGGGTGAGTAGAACATGGTTGGGACTTCAGCCCTCACTTGCCTGAACATTTTGCAGTGAACAGACTGGAAAACTGTACTTGGCAACCCTAGGGAGAATCAGCGCTCTAGGAGGATTGTTGTTGTTCAGTCGCTCAATCGTGTCTGAGTCTTTTGCGACCCCATGGACTGTAGCCTGCCAGTCCAAGGGATTTTCCCGGCAAGAATGCTGGAGTGGGTTGCCATTTCCTTCTCCAGGGGATCCAGCGCAGATTAAATGAGTTAATACAGGGGGTGGCCCACCATCTGTTTTTATATCTCCCATGAGCTTGGAATGGTTTTTACATTTTTAGATGGTTGGGGGAAAAAATAATCATACTCCACAACACATGAAAGCAATATAAAACTCAGATTTCCATGTCCATTGCTGGTTTTATTGGCATACAGCCATGCCTATTTGTGTTCATAGTGTCCACAGCTTCTTTTGAGTTTTAAGGCGACATTGAGTCATTGTGCAAAGTTGTAAATATCAATCATTTGCTCCTTGGCAGAAGAAAGTTGACTGACCTTGAGCTAGTACATGGAAAGAATTTAGAGCAGTTCCTTGCACACAGTAGGTGCTCAATAGCTGTGTGCTGTTGTTACTGTTGTGGTTTTCATGCCCAGAGGACCTCCTTCCTCTACCCTGGATAAGCAAGGCTGGTCTCCTGACCACGGAGACATGAATAATGACACTATGATGAGTCCTTTGCCACTAACTGAGCACCTGATGTGCGTCCTGCTCTGTATATTTGCCTCTTTTTAGCCCTCATTACTGTCTGAGCCACCAAGCATCCCTAGTGGCTCAGACGTTAAAGAATCTGCCTGCAAAGCAGGAGACCTGGGTTTGATCCTTGGGTGGGGAAGATCCCCTGGAGAAGGGAATGGTAACCCACTCCAGTATTCTTGTCTGGAGAACCCCATGGACAAAGGAGCTTGGGCAGCTACAACCCATGGGGTTGCAAAGAGTCGGACATGACTGAGTGATGAACACTTTCTATCCTTTCAGCCCTCATTACAGTTCAGTTAAGGAGGGACAGCTATTACTCCCATTTTGTTGTTCAGTCTCTCAGTTGTGTCTGACTCTCTGCGACCCCATGGACTGCAGCACGCCAGGCTTCCCTGTAATTCAGCATCTCCCAGAGCTTGCCCAAACTTATATCCATCGAGCCCGTGATGCCATCCGGCCATCTCATCCTCTGTCGTCCCCTTCTCCTCCTGTCTTCAATCTTTCCCAGCATTAGGGTCTTTTCCAATGAATCAGCTCTTTGCATCAGGTGGCCAAAGTATTGGAGCTTCAGCTTCAGCATCAGTCCTTCCAGTGAATATTCAGGACTGATTTCCTTTAGGATGGACTGGTTTGATCTCCTTGGTATCCAAGGGAGTCTTCAAGAGTCTTCTCCAACACCACAGTTCAAAAGCATCAATTCTTCAGGGCTCAGCCTTCTTTATGGTCCAGCTGTCCCATCCTAGACTGCTAGAAATACCACAACTTTGACTATATGGACCTTTGTTGGCAAAGTAATGTCTCTGCCTTTTAATATGCTGTCTAGGTTTTTCATAGCTTTCCTTCCAAGCAGCAAGTGTCTTTTAATTTCATGGCTGCAGTCACTGTCTGCAGTGATTTTGGAGCCCAAGAAAATAAAGTCTGTCACTGTCTCCATTGTTTCCCCTTCTATTTGCCATGAATGAAGTGATGGGACCAGGTGTCATGATCTTAGTTTTTGATTGTTGAGTTTTAAGCCAGCTTTTTCACGCTCCTCTTTCACTTTCATTGAGAGGCTCTTTAGTTTCTCTTCACTTTCAGGCATAAGGGTTGTGTCATCTGAATATCTGAGGTTATTGACATTTCTCCCGGCAATCTTGATTCCAGCTTGTGCTTTATCCAGCCCGGCATTTCATATGATGTACTCTGCACATAAGTTAAAATAAGCAGAGTGACAGTATATAGCCTTGACGTACTCCTTTCTCAATTTGGAACTTAGTCCATTGTTCCATGTCTGGTTCTGTTACTTCTTGACCTGCATACAGATTTCTCAGGAGGCAGGTAAGGTGGTCTGGTATTCCCCTCTCTTTAAGAATTTTCCACAGTTTGTTGTGATCCACACAGTCAAAGGCTTTAGAGTAGCCAACGAAGCAGAAGCAGGTGTTTCTCTGAAATTCTCTTGCCTTTTCTATGATCCAGTCAATGTTGGCAATTTGATTTCTGGTTCCTTGCCTTTTCTTAATCCAGCTTGTACTTCTGGAAGTTCTCAGTTCACGTACTGTTGAAGCCTAGCTTGGAGAATTTTGAGCATGACTTTGCTAGTGTGTGAAATGGGTGCAATTGTGTGGTAGTTTGAACATTCTTTGGCATTGCCCTTCTTTGGGATTAGAGTGAAAACTGACCTTTTCCAGTTCTTTGGCCACTGCCGAGTCTTCCAAATTTGCTGGCATATTGAGTGCGGCTCTTTTAGGATTTAAAGTAGCTCAGCTGGAATACATCACCTCCACTAGCTTTGGTCATAGTGATGCTTCCTAAAGCTCACTTGACTTTGCACTCCAGGATGTCTGGCTCTAGGTGAGTGATCACACCATCATGGTTATCCAGGTCACTAAGATCTTTTCTGTATAGTTCTTCTGTGTTTTCTTGTCACCTCTTCTTAATATTTTCTGCTTCTATTAGGTCCATACAATTTCTGTCCTTTATTGGGCCTATCTTTGCATGAAATGTTCCCTTGGTTTTCCAATTTTCTTAAAGAGACCTCTAGTATTTCCCATTCTATTGTTTTCCTCTATTTCTTTGCATTGTTCACTTAGGAAGGCTTTCTCATCTCCCCTTGCTCTTCTTTGGAACTCTGCCTATAGATGGGTTTATCTTTCCTTTTCTTCTTTGCCTTTCGCTTCTCTTCTTTTCTTAGCTATATGTAAGACCTCCTCAGACATCCATTTTGCATTTTTGCATTTCTTTTTCTTGGGGATAGGTTTGATCACTGTCTCCTGTACAATGTCATGAACCTCCATCCATAGTTTCAGGCACTCTGTCTATCAGATATAATACCTTGAATCTATTTGTCACTTCCACTGTATAATCATAAGGGATTTGATTTAGGTCATACATGAATGGCCTAGTGGTTTTCCCTACTTTCTTCAATTTTAGTCTGAATTTTGTAATAAGCAGTTCATCATCTGAGCCATAGTCAGCTCCTGGTCTTGTTTTTGCTGACTGTATAGAGCTTCTCCATTTTTGGCTGCAAAGAATACAATCAATCTGATTTTGTATTGACCATCTGGTGATGTCCATGTGTAGAGTTGTCTCTTGTGTTGTTGGAAGAGGGTGTTTGCTATGACCAATGTGTTCTCTTGGCAAAACTCTGTTAGCTTTTGCCCTGCTTCATTTTGTACAAGGCCAAACTTGCCTGTAATCCAGGTGTCTCTTGACTCCCTACTTTTGCATTCCAGTCCCCTATGATGAAAAGGACATCTTCTTTTGGTGTTTGTTCTAGAAGATCTTGTATGTCTTCATAGAACTGTTCAACTTTAGCTTCTTCAGCATTAGTGGTTGGGGCGTAGGCTTGGATTATTGTGATATTGTGTGGTTTGCCTTGGAAACAAACTGAGATTGTTCTGTCATTTTTGAGATTGCACCCAAGTACTGCATTTTGGACTCTTTTATTGACCATGAGGACTACTCCATTTTTTTTCTGAGGGATACTTGCCCACGGTGATAGACATAATGGTCATCTGAATTAAATTCTCCCATTCCCATCCATTTTAGTTCACTGATTTCTAAAATGTCAGTGTTCACTCTTGCCATCTCCTGTTTGACCACTTCCAATTTTTCTTGATTAATGGGCTTCCCTGGTGTCTCAGATGGTAAAGAATCCATCTGCAATGCAGGAGACCTGGGTTCGATCCCTGTGTTGGGAAGATCTCCTGGAGGAGGGATAACAACCCACTCCAGTATTCTTGCCTGGAGAATCCCCACGGACAGAGAAGCCTGGTGGGCTACAGTCTATACGGTCTCAAAGAGTCGGCCACGACTAAGCGACTAAGCACAGCACTGCACACATGGACCTAACATTCCATGTTCCTTTCCAATATTGTTTGTTACAGCATCGAACTTTACTTTCACCTCCAGACTGGGCATTGTTACCGCTTTGGCTCAGCCTCTTCATTCCTTCTGAAGCCATTTCTCCACTCTTCTCCAGTAGCATATTTGGCACCTACTGACCTGTGGAGTTCATCTTTCAGTGTCATATCTTTTTGTCTTTTCATACTGTTCATGGGGTTCTCAAGGCAAGAATGCTGAAGTGGCTTGCCATTCCCTTGTTCAGTGGACCACATTTTGTCAGAACTCTCCACCATGACCCGTCTATCTCGGGTGGCCCTACACGGCATGGCCCATAGTTTCATTGAGTTGGACAAGGCTGTGATCCATGTGATCAGTTTGGTTAGTTTTCTGTAATTGTGGTTTTCATTCTGTCTGCCCTCTGATGGATGAGGATGGGGTTTGTGGAGACTTCCTGGTGGGAGGGACTGGCTGTGGGGAAAACTAGGTCTTGCTCTGGTGGGCGGGGCCACACTCAGTAACTCTTTAATCCAATTTTCTGCTGATGGGTGGAGCTGTGTTCCCTCCCTGTAGTTTGGCCTGAGGTCAAACTATGGCAGGGGCAATGACTGCTGCATTCACCTGGTAGGTGATAAGTCCTTTTGGAGGAGGTTGCCATTATCCTCATTTTACAGGGAAGTAAACTGAGGCCCAGAGAGAGGTAGCCTTAGAGTCTGGGGCAGAGCCAGGATGTAATCTCTGATCCAAAATGATGTGCTCTCAACCCCTTTAGGGGCCAGGAAGACCATAGCCTAGGGTTTATTGAAGAGGTCCATCTCCCCCCACCCACCCACCATGGCTCCTTGCCTGCCTTGGGGACTCCGGGTGGGAGTGTTGGGGAGGAGGATGAAGGGAGGCTGCTCTCTGCCTGCTGACAGGCTCCTTTCCTCTTTGCACCCAGCACCTTCCACATCCGCATCTGAAGGCACCACGGAGGAGGAGCCGGGTCAGAGGACATCGGGGCGAACCCCTCATCCTGCTGTGAAATCTGGTTTCCCTGGGCTCTGGGAATAAACGCACATCACTGAGTCACAGCTGCCTGGAAAATGTGTTTCCCCCCTAAACCTGATAGATCAGAGGGAGGCAGCCTGGGAATGCACCTCTGTCCTCACTGTGTGATTCTGGTGTGGCTGCACCCTCTGTGGGCCATGATCTTCCCATTTGTACAAGGAAAGGGCTGACTCTGGACATCTCTCCACTGTGAGGGCTGGAAGTGACTCACCTGGTGGGCAGAAGAGATGAGGTCCCTGCTGTCCCACCCCAGGGCATCCCAAGGGGTGGAACATGACTACTCAAGTCCCCCCTTTCCCCCTCAATCCCTGAATTTCTCAAGGAGACTAAAGCTTCACCCCCTTGTTGATTCATCAGAACTGCCAGAGGAAGCCTCTGGGCAGGAATGTCACTCACTGAGGCTGGCACAGTGCTTTATAGTCAGGAAGCACCTGCCATTCTGCCATTGCATTGACTCCCTGTGACATCCCAGCAGGGCTTGCAGAGAAGCACTCCCACTTCATTCAGAGACAGTGCAGTGACTTGCCCGGAGGCCACACCTGAAGTCATTTGCAGGGCAGACGTGAGCCCAGGCCCACCTCACTCCAGATCCCCAACCTCTACATCTTGCAGATTTGGGAAGCCACACACTATTCCACTTGGGCTTCCCTGGTAGCTCAGCTGGTAAAGAATCCGCCTGCAAAGCAGGAGACCCTGGTTTCATTCCTGAGTCGGGAAGATCCCCTGGAGAAGGGATAGGCTACCCACTCTAGTATTCTTGGGTTTCCCTGGTGGCTCAGACAGTAAAGAATCCGCCTGCAATGTGGGAGACCTAGGTTCAATCCCTGGGGTGGGAAGATCCCCTGGAGGAGGGCATAGCAACCCACTAGTATTCTTGCCTGGAGAATCCCCATGGACAGAGGAGACTGGTGGGCTACAGTCCATGGGGTAGCAAGAGTTGGATACAACTGAGCGACTAAGCAGAGCACAGCACAGTACTCTACTCCACCTAGAGTCATCCTGGGGGCCCATTCCATGGCCCTGATCCATCCAAGGAGCAATCATTCTTGTGACTGAAATCAGACTCCAGGGACCTTCCCAGACACCTCCACTGTACATCATTTCTAGGGTGCCCCCTCCCATCCTAATCCCCATTTACTAAGCACCAACTGTGTGCCAAAGCCCTAGGTTTTATTCACATTCTGCTGGTTCATCCTGAGAAAAAGGGGACTGCTCTTCTCATTTTCCAGATGAGGAAACAGGCCCAGAGAGTGACTCACCAAAGGTCACACAGCCCCACAACCCAAGATTTCCTCCTGAGCCTACTCCCAACTACAGCCCTAGGCTGCCTCTCCCTTCTTAAAGCAAAGGGCCGCCTATGCTTCTCCTACAGCTGCCATTGATGTCAGGAATGCTACTGTGCCGAGCTTTCCTTGAGTCTCATCTCCTCCATTTGCACAAAAACCCAAGGGGAAGGCATGAACAGCTGTGCCTAGGCGCAGGGGATGTGGAAAAAGGGTTCAAACTGCCCTGGCTTCAAGTCTTGGTGCTGACACCCCAGCCATGTGTGTGACTTTGGTCATACCTCTTTTCCTCTCTGAACCTGTCTCTTCTTTATTTTCTAAATTTAATTTAATTTTTTTGGCTGCACCCTGAGGTTTCTGGGATCTTAGTTCCCTGACCAGGGATCAAACCTGGGCCCTTGGCAGTGAGAGAGCAGAACCCTAACCACTGGACTGCCAGGGATTTCCCCTGCCTCTTCTTTAAAATATGCAGAATGAGCCTACCTGGTGGACCTACACTAAAGGTGAAAAAAAAAGGGATAGTGTTAGTCCCTGTCAGGCTCTTCTGTCCATGGAATTCTTCAGGCAAGAATATTGGAGTGGGCTGCCATTCCCTTCTCCAAGGGATCTTCCTGACCCAGAGATTGAACCTAGGTCTCCTGCACTGCAGGCAGATTCTTTACCATTTGAGCCACCAGGGAAGTCCCTGGGTCTGCTGAGAGGCATGAAAGACACAGTGAATGTGAAGGGTCTAGTGTGAGGCCTGGCGCACAGTAGGTGTCCTAGCCCCATTGTTATAACTGATTGTTATTATTACTACTATTTTTTGGCCGTGTCACATGGCAGGCGGGATCTTAGTGTCCCAACCAGGAATCGAACCCATGCCCCCTGCAGTGGAAGTGTGGAGTCTTAACCACTGGACCACCAGGGAAGTCCTTATTATTATTATTAAAATGACCAGGTTACCCCATTGGCAATCATAGGACCAGACCCAAGCAATGTTTTTATTACATTTCTCAGGGCCCTGAGGGCTAGTGGGTTGTGGCAGAAAACAAGAGGCCTGGGCATGAACAGCCCCCAGCAGTGAGGGTCCCAGAGCCAGGGCGAACCTAGCAGTACCCAGGAGCGAAGGGGGGTGGGGGGCGGTACTCCTCAGGGAGAGAGTTCTGTGGTTCTTTCAAGTCCACTGGGTCTGGTTTGGACGCCTGTAAGGACAGGACCCTCGTTACTGTCTGGTGCCAGTCCCTGACCTTCGAGGTTGCCTGGCTCCAGCTGACCGACCTTGAGGTTTTCCTGGAGGGGCCCTGTCTGTCTCTTGGAGCTTGGGGCTGTGGGGGGCTTGCAAGGGACGTGGCCACAAAGGGGTCCTTGTCGACGTTATTTTCCCAGGCTGTGTCACCTGTCCCAGTTTCCGAGCCGTCGGTCACTGACAGTGAGCTCAAAGCCACCAGGTGGGATTTCAGCTGCTGCTGGACCTTCTTGCCTGTCTTGGGGAGCATCCTGAGATTCCTCCAGAGTTTCTGACAAGCCTCCTCGAGAGGACCCTCCATGGATGCACCTTCCAGCCTTGCTGACAGCTTCCTTTCCTTTGACCAATGGAGCAGGCCTGGCTTTTCAGAGGCCTGAAACAGAGAACAGGTGAAACCTAGGGCCACCTCACCCACCAAAGCACTGAATCTCCCCCAGAAATTGGGACCCGGGTCCCACCCAGATGCCCCGGGATGGAGAAAGATCCCAAGAGAACCCCCAAACCTGATCCCATGCCCCATCCTTCCTGTCTCAGTAAAGGGCTTCACTATCTCCCCCAGCATGCAGCAGACTTTTTCCATAAAGGTTCAGAGAGCCAGTGTTTTCAGCTTTGTGAGTCCAATAGTCTGTGCTTCATTACTCAGCTCTGCTGTTATGGGAAGCAGCCAGAGATTATAGTCAGTGAGCCAGCATGTCCATGTTCCCATAATACTTTATGGACACAGAAATGTGGGTTTCACCTGATTTTCACAGGTCTTGAAATACTATTTTTCTTTTGATTTCTTTCAAACATTCAAAAACACAAAAGCTGCACTTAGCTCATGGGCCACACAGAAGGCGGAGAAGGAAATGACTACCCACTCCAGTGTTCTTGCCTGGAGAATCCCATGGACTGAGGAGCCTGGAGGGCTACAGTCCATAGGGTCACAAAGAGACAGACATGACTGAAGTGACTGAGCATGCACACAGGCATGGGGATTCAAACTATGAAAATGACCTTCTTCCCTGCTTACCCTCCACCTCCAAGTCAATGGCAAGCTCCACCCTCAGACACAATTCAGGGTCTTGAACAACAACAGGATCTAACATTTATTCTAGAGACTCTCCTCTGGCAGCTGTGGGTCACCTCTGCCCCTGCATCCTGCCACCCCACCTCCCACTTTCCAGATTGGAGATGCCACCTTTCTGTCACATACCTTCTTGAATGGGGCCATGGGATAAGAGGAGGGAATCTGATGTTCACTGAAGCCAAGAGCAGAGCTGGTGGCTTCCTCAGCCAGTGCATTGGAGTAAAGGAAGAGATCTTCATAATCCACGTTTACTGGATCCTTCTGCAGGGCAGAGGGGACCTATAGCTCAGTCCCAAGGAAGGGGACAGGGATGAGGCTGTGGTCGTGTCCCACCCACAAAACTTCCCACAGCAACTACTGAGGGCTAGGCTCTGCCCTCTGGGCCTTATAAGGCCTATGCCACACTCACAGACAGTTTCTGAGGGCCTAGGCAACACTCATCAAATAAGGAGATATTCCCCTCCCACAGCAGTTCCTGAGGACCTAAGCCACGCCCATCAGTCCTTATAGGGAGACACACCCCTCCCACAACAGCTTCTGGGGGCCTAGGCCACGCCCATCAATCCTTATAAGGAGATATGTCCCTCCCACAGCAGCTTCTCAGGGCTAGGCCCCACCCACCGAGTCTTATAAAGAAATAGCTATTCTGGTAGGTCAGCCAAGGTTACACCTGGTACATGAATCCCTGTAAAAAGAAAACAGCCTGGGGACCCAGGGAACAAGGACCAGGAGGGGCGGGGCCCCAGGGGAACAGGGACTGCAAGAATGATGGGATCTCAAGAGGCAGAGGGGGCATGGGTGAGCCAAAGGGTTTGGGGGGCTTGGCCCTTGGGGGTCCCAATCCTCACCTGTTGGCAGGACTGCATCAGCAGGTCCCCATGTGGCCGCAGCGGCTGCTGCTGATAGAAGGTGACCAGGGCATCTAGAGAGTCATGGACCCTCTCTTCCCCAGAGATCATGAAGCTCCCATCATCCAATAGTTTCACCATGAAGTGGCGGCAGCAGTTCTGAGCTCTGTGGAGACACGGTTGGGGCTAGGCTATCCCATTCTCCATCATATGGTTCCCAACCCAACCCCCTCCTCCTCCCTCCACCCCCAGCTCTTGAGCTGGCAGCATCATGGCTACAGCCTGCTGCCTAGATTCCCTTGTAAGCTCCTCCACTCATTAGCCATGTGACACCTGGCAGGTGACTGTACTGTGCCTCAGTTTCCCCCTTTATAACAGGAGGCTACCCAGGCCTTCTTGTGAAGATGGAAAAATCCACTGCAGGTAAAAGCTTAGCTCCATGCCTGGCAAGGGTAACTGATCAATAGAAATGACAATGAAAATTGGTACAGGTACTCAATAAATGCTTCGTTATTAATGAATGAATGAATTTATTGATTGGCCCCTGTGTGCTTACTGGGCTTCCCAGATGGTGCTAGTGGTAAAGAACCCGCCTGCCAATGTAGGAGACATAAGAGACGTGGGTTCAATCCCTGGGTCAGGAAGATCTCCTAGAGGAGGGCATGGAAACCCACTCCAGTATTCTTGTCTGAAAAATTCCATGGACAGAGGAGCCTGGCAGGCTATGGTCCATAGGGTTGCAAAGAGTTGGACACAATTAAAGTGACTTAGCGTGAATGCAAGCATGTGCTTGTTATGTCTCATTAAGTCCTCACATCAAGACTCTGAATTAACTTTAGCATTTTTATGTTAGAGATGAGGACTTTGAAGGAGGCACAGAAAGAGTGAGTGACTTGTCCAAGATCACACAACATGTTAAGTGGCAGCCTTGGGCTGCCTAAGTGACTGAAGGCATAAGCTTTTCCCTCTGTGGGTAACTCTGTAATAGGACCAACCATTTAAAAAATTCCTTTGGAAAAAAAAATTCCTTTGGTCTGGAATCCTTTTGAAAAGTAGTTTGTGCTACTAAATCCTCTGAGATGCTGGATCAGGCATTGAAAACTTAGGGAGCTGAGCTGCCCTGGTTTTCCGTAACATGTCCTCAAGGAAGTCAGGGAGTTGCCATTTATTTATTTATTTTTAAGTTAACTTATTTAATTGTTTTATTTTTGGCTGTGCTAGGTCTTCTATACTGTGCAGGCTTTTCCCTAGTTGTGGAGAGCAGGGGCTACTCTCTAGTTTTGGTTCCCGGGCTTCTCATTGCAGTGGCTTCTCTTATTGCATAGCACGGGCTCTAGAGCTTGGGCTTCAGTAGTTATGGTGCTCAGTAGTTGCGCCTCCTGGGCTCTAGAGCATAGCTGTGGTGCATGGGCTTAGCTGCTCCATGGCATGTGGGATCTTCCCGGACCAGGGATCGAGCCTGTGTCTCTTGCATCTCTTGCATTGGCAGGAGGGTTCTTTACCACTGAGCCACCAGGGAAGTCCAGGGAATTGCCATTTAAGTGGCTGGGGAGAGGGAGTTAGAGGAAAGGCAATAGCTACTCTTGGGTCTCATACAATCCCTGTTATCACAGTCTCAGTTACCATCAAGCCCAAGTCTGCTGGTTACAGCCATACCTGCAGCCACCCACTCTTCAGTTAGATTCTACCAGACCCTCACAATGGTTGTTCACTGAGAAGCTGTGGTATGAAGCACCCATGCTCCTCCAAGTGGGCCCCAGAGTCCCCCTGCCCCTGCCCCTAGTCCAGGCCTTACTTGTAAGACAGTGTGTAGCCCACGTGACTGTGACTGACCCTGATGAGGAAGGATCCCAGGGGCTGTGACTCCAGCAAGTTCTCAGCATCCCTGGAGGGCAAATACACGAAAGAGATGGATAAACATACTGGCCAGACATCTGGTACACCAGTCATCCCGGTAGTGGCACCCCCTGAGCCAGAGAGGTCTGTGCTTTTCTTTTTTTAAACATTTTATTTATTTATTTTAACTGGAGGATAATTGTGGTGGTTTAGTTGCTCAGTTGTGTCCAACTCTTTGTGACCCCATGGACTGTAGCCCACCAGGCTCCTCTGTCCATTAGATTCTCTGACAATTGGAGGATAATTACTTTACAATATTGCGATGTTTTTGCCATACATCAACATGAATCGGCCATAGATATACATGTGCCCCTCCATCCTGAGTACTGCTCCTCCCTCCCTCTCCACCCTATCCCTCTAGGTTGTCACAGAGCACTGGCTTTGGGTGCCCTGCTTCATGTATCAAACTTGCACTGGTCATCTATTTTACATACGGTTTTCCATTTTCTAAGTGAACAAACAGCTTAAAATCACTTCTTTTCTTGGTTGTTTCAGACCTTGGGATATTCAGAGACAAGGATGTTCTCCCAGAGGTGGTAGGAAGTCTCTGATGACTTTGACCATCTCTCATAGCCCCTGCTTGCCTTCCCAACAACTGGAAGGCAAATCAAATGTCTTTGGGTAGATCAAGGTGTCATAGGTAATAAAGCAGGAGCTATCTCAAATGCTTTTGATTAAAAAAATTTTTTTAATATTTTTATTTATTTATTTGGCTGTGCCGGTCTCAGTTGCAGCACACGGGATCTTCCATCTTTGTTGTGACCTGTGAACCCTTTAGTTGAGGCTTGTGGAATCTAATTCTCTGACCAGAGATTGAACCTGGGCCTCCTGCATTGGGAGCACGGAGTCTTAGCCATGGGACCACCAGGGAAGTCCCTAGATGCATTTGATTTTAGATCCAGCTTTGTTTTTCATTAGCTGTGTGACACCTGGGGAGGGTCAGTCCCTTTCTGACCTTCAGCTTCCCTAAGGGGAAAGTAAACCCTAACTCCCAGAGCCTGTGGGAGGACAGATGAAATGAACATGATGTGAGTATGGGAACTGCCAGCTGGTAGGAACACACAAGATGCTCACTATTATTATTATTATCCTGGGTTCACACCTAGTGAAAGGTAGCCTTCTAGGAGACAGAAGGGGGATTTTGGACCTGAGCTATCGACTACAGAGAAAGAAATGGAAATCCACTCTAGTATTCTTGCCTGGAGAATTCCACGGACAGAGGAGCCTGGTGGGCTACAGTCCATGGGGTCACAAAGAGTTGGACACGACTGAGCAACTAACATCTACTACCGAGGCCACTGGCCATGTGTGGCTGCTGAGCACTTGAAATATGGCTGGTAGGAATCAAGATATACTAAAAGGACATAATACGTGCCAGATTTTAAGGACTTAGGGCTAATTACATGTTGAATATATTGGTTTAAATAAAAATTATGGTTAAAGGTAGTTCCACCTCTTTCTTTTCACCTCTTTTAAAAAAGCTACTAAAATGATATAAAATTACAGTGTATGGCTTACATTATACTTCTGCTGTGCACCCCAGAACTTAGAAACCATGCCTAATTCCTCCTTTCTGTGGCTTTTACAAGGTTTCCTCAACTTCCTGCACTTAGAATGTGTCATAGGTAACAATGTTCTTCACATGTTCTTTTCGCTGTTTATTTAGAGCCAGCCCCTGGGGGTGGCTAGGTGGATTTGTTCGTGTCCTAGGAGCTCAGTCAGATGTAGAAAGTGCATTCTGGCTAAACCCTGATGGACCGAGAGCAGCTGTCTGGGGGGCACTGTGTTAAGAAAGATTCTGAAACTGCATTTCACCATCACTGACTCAGTGAGGTTTCATCCCCGCCTGAGCGAGGTGAGAGGCAGGGGCCTGTCAGGTCCCTGGCAGGACTGCTCTGGTGGCGACGTGTATAGAGAGAGCTGAGGCCCAGTAACTTGCCCAAGGTTGCATAGTGAGTCCATGGAGGAGGCAGAATTTAACCCTCTTAACTCACTTATCACTTAGCACAGCTGAGCCCAGGATCCTGAAGTCAAAACCTGCCTAGGGTGTGGGCAGACCAGGAAAGAGGGTGAGGGCAGGGTGGAAGGTGTGGGTGTGTCCTTACTCTCTTGAGATGGCACCATGGAACCACTCAGGGACCCCTTCACAGGTCAGCTGGTCCATCTGCGTCTGCACGAACCAGTCCAGTCGTGGAGGCAGTGGTGGGGGCAGCCTTCTGGCCTCAGTCATGGCTTCCAGGGGTGAGGGATGACCTGGAGATGGGAAGGAGGAAAGAGAGTCAAGCGTGGTCCACTTCCCACCTTCGCTTCATTCATGCAGTTCATGATGCCTCCTCCTTTGAGAAGTCCTCCAGGTTGGACAGAGCAACAGGATCGAAATCGACTTGTGTTTCTTGAGCACCTACTATGTGTTGGCACTTAAAGCACATTCATTCACTGACTCATCCCCCAAAACCCCTCCCAAGGATTTTTCCTTTTCCTTTTATTATTATGTGTACCATTACTACAAGTATTAGAAAGCCCCTTTTATACATATACGTATTTAAGTTTAGAGCTTCTCTGGTGGCTCAGTTGGTAAAGAATCCACCTGCAATGCAGGGAGACCAGGGTTCAATCCCTGGATAGGGAAGATTCCCTGGAGAAGGAAATGGCAACCCACTCCAGTATTCTTACCTAGAAAAATCCCATGGACAGAGGAGCCTGGTGGACTACAGTCCATGGGGTTGCAGAGTTGGACATGACTGAGCGACTAAACAACCACCATTTAAGTTTAAGAACTGAGCTTGTGTCACTAAGTCGTGTCTGACTCTTTGCGACTCCATGGACTGTAGCTCCTCTGTCTATGGAATTGAATGGAATTGGATGGAATTCAGCAATTGGATGGAATTCAGTATTCTAGGCAAGAATACTGAAGCGAGTAGCCAGTCCATTCTCCAGGGGATCTTCCCGACCCAGGGATCGAATCCAGGTCTCCTGCATTGCAGGCAGATTCTTTACCATCTGAGCCATGAGAGAAGTCTGAATTTATTTAAATGTTAAATTAAGTAACTATCACTTTCCCAGGAGGGATGTGGAGATGGCAAAATAATAAGTGAGTGAATGAAATAGCAGGTACACAGTGGGTGTCATAAAATGTTGCCATGGTTTCATTAAACACTACAGAGATGTGGCCCCAAACAGTTGCTTCTGCCACTGTTGTCACCAAGGGTGGTGGCTACAGATGGCACATCTATAACTTGACAAGTGCGTGATTAATTCACACACATTCTCAACAGTTTTAAGCTCAGGTACCAATGGACTTCATGAGCCAATGACACAGAGCTGGAAAACAGAGAAAGAAAACAGCAGCAATTCACAAAATGGTATTAAGTCAGTGAAAAACCAGCCAAAGGGTTGTGCCCTGCTTGGTTGTTCACACATGACCCTTCACTCTTACCCTTAATTTTGTGCCCACACTGGAGCTCAACCCTCCCCCATCCCCCACTGATCAGATTTTTCAATATCTCAGAAGGTCTTTGCTACCAAGCTGTTTCTACAGGGAGGGTGTGTTTATCAACCCAGTCAATATTGACTTTCTTTTGCCAGAAGACAGATATCAAACACACTCTCTGGGGAAGAACCCAAAGAAACTCTGTAGTGAGTGAAATTAAAGAAATCTATTAAGAGATGTTTAATAAAGCAGGGTGATAAATCAATTGAGCCCAATTAGAGCTAGAAAACCTGGGTTCAGACCACAGCTCTCCCACTTGGCTGCTGTGTGATCTTGAGCATGTCACTTAACCTCTCTGTGCCTGAATTGTCATCTGCCATTTGGGGCTAATGATGGTAATTGCCTGAGAAGGTACAGTTAGCACTGAGGTCAGCACTGTATGCATATAATGAATATTCATGAATCTAATAGTGACCTAGAATGAGGAAATATTTGCAGGCTTGTTCTTTTTGCTACCTGGGAGAACTCTTCCTTATCCTTCAGGACCCAGCAAGAATATCCCTCCTCCAGACAGCTTTCTTGCCTCTTCTCCAGGACAAAGCCCCAGCATCCATCTCTGTCTTCCATCTTTCCCACCATTCCCGCCTCTGGCTTAGCCTTGCCTCATGGAACATCTGTGTCTGGTTCTGTCTCTCCCATATTAGGGGCTCTTGGGGATCAGGTCCAGGGCTAAGTTCTTTTGGATTTTTCTGGGTCCCCAGCATCACCTGGCACTGAGGGGGTGGCACAGGGGAGGGTGCAGGGTGATGAATGAAGTCATACTGTTTTAAGCTCCTAACCACGGCCTTGGAGCCTCCTCCACCTCCTCATCGCCCACATCCTTGCTCTGCTCCACATTGACCAAGCTCTCTCTCTCCTCTCCATGTCTCTGCCCCAGCTGTGCCCGTCAGGGATGCTCTTTTCCAAATTCCAGCTTGGTTTTCCAATGGTCACCTACCAGTGCCGCCAGAAGGTTCTTCCTGCCTCTCTGGACCCCGCCAGCCCTGGCTCTCCTTCTGGTCCAGCCTGGTTCCCATGTGCTATCTCCTCAAGGGTGGAGATGAGGCTGAGGCTCTTGGGGCCCCAGTCTCACCCAGCATGGGGTGGGCACAGAAACAGGCACGTACCTGGGAGACCCCCGCAGGGCCCGAGGCCCTCACTCTGGCTGTACCTCGGCACCTACAGGAGCGTTGGGTTTCGTTTTAGGGTCTGCACGTCAGCAGGGCGGGGCACTCTGCCCCAAGTGGTTCCTGTTTCCTTAAGTAGGTGAGCCCTGGGCGGGGACTAGGACACCAACTGGCCCCCACCCCCACCCTCGGCCCCCGTCTGCGGGCCAACTGAGCCGCTGCACTGTGTGCAGAGGGATGGACACCCTTCCTCCACCCAGACCTTGACAAGTCTTTTTCCTTTTTTTATTTATTTTTTTGGCTGGGTCTTTGTTGCTGCATGTGGGTTTTCTCTAGTTGCGGTGAGCTGGGGCTGCTCTTCATTTCGCCTTCTCTTGTTGCAGTGGATGGGCTCCAGGGTGCACAGGCTTCCATAGCTGCAGTGCGTGGGCTCGGTAGTTGTAGCTCTCGGGGCCTGGCGGGTTCTCAGCATGTGGGATCTTCCCAGATCAGGGATGGAACTGGCAGGCAGATTCCTATCCACTGTGCCACCAGGGAAGCCCAGACCTCAACAGGTCTTTACTGAACACCTATTGTGTGCTAGGTCCTCAGGGGACACAGACATGACCCCAAGACAGGCATAGGCCCTGCCCTCCCAGCACTGATAACCTGGCAAGCAACGAAGAGGAGTGAGAAATGATTCATGTCATTGTTTTCAAGTGGACAGCCTATTAGGAAGGGGGAACTGGTGTTGCAAGAACCCCCAGAGGAGGCCAAAATGATCTGGAGGACTGGGTAGGGAGGGGCAGGTTGGAGTCAACTTGACTGGGGGATTGTTGTGTGGAAAGAATGCTCTGGGCAGGGGCAGGGGTGAGAACAGCACAAGCAAAGGGCCTGAGGCAGCAGGACTGAGCCTGAATAGGTGAAGGCCTCACTGTGTAGGCAGGGCTAAATTACCACTTCCTCTGTAAGCAAACAAACAAAGCACCCACTTAACATTCTACTTTATGACTGCATTGACATCAAGACCAATGCAGCCCAGGCTTGATTCATTTTATATATTCATTATTATTGTACCCATTTTTTTCTTCTGATAAAAAACAACAGAACTAAAACATTTTGAGGGGCATCCTACACACACTGTGGGCTCTGAGGGTGGGAACCCCTGCCTAACAGATCAGCTAGCCACACATGTGTGCTGGCTACATCACCCCTCCCCGGCAAAACCACTTCCTCTGACCTTCTCAGACAGAAACCGCCCAGATCCTTGCGGCTGAGCTGGGGCCTCCCTGCGGACCTATCGCCCTGGTACAGCTGATCTAGGTAGCTACCTCCCCCCACCCCCACTTGAAGGCTCAAGTTGGATTCCCCCCAGCCCCCCGCTGGCCCCTCGCACCAAGGGTTGTGATGGGGGTTGGGGGCGCTGGTCCTCGAGTCAATCACGCTCAAACAGGAGACGCATGGAGCTAGGTTCCTCACTCACTGTGTGGCTGTGCGTGAGTCACTCAGACCCCCTCTCAGTTTCTTCATCTGTGAAGTGGGCACAGGGACAGCCCTCCTTAGCCACGTGATTATAAGGTGATACAACCTGCCGGCATGCAGCATGGTGTTCAATTAAGAGGAACACTGGGACTCTTCACTGCGGTTTAAGTTGATGCCTTTGTTCCTGGCTGAGGGAGAGGCAAGCTTGACCTCCAGACCTCACAAGCTGGGCTGCCTTGGGCAACTCACTTCACCTCTCTGATCCTCTATGCCTTCCCGGCCTGATGGATGGGCTCCCAGCCTTGAGGAGAGGAGCAGTGCTGTTGTGGAGGGGATCAGGATTGACCAACAGATCTTCATCACTTCGAAAGTCTGACCATCGGGGATCTCATTTACATGGAGCTCAGTCTCTAGAAACATGAGGTTTTTCAGTCTCTAGGCCACCTCCCTGAGACCCCACCACAAAGGGCGCCACCCTGATTATGCTGACTGCATGGGGGATGTGTTCTTTCACAGACCAAGTCCTCCCCTGAGGCTGTCACAACAGAAATAACCCCCTCCTCTTGGTGATCAGTCTTTGAACCTGTGAATACACACATGGCTCTAAGAGGAACATTCCAGAAGGGGACCAGCAGGGAGACAGTAGGGCTGGGGAGCTCTAAGACTCCTGTCCACCCCCTTACGTCAGCCCCTTACTCTAGGATTTGGGATCCTTGCTGGAGGCCTCAGCTGGTGTGACATTCAGTGGACCCCACGGGGTTGGCTCTCCAGTAGTAGTGGCCACAAAGGAGTCTCAGCCCTGGGACACACTAGGCTGTAGATGTCAGGGCTGGGGAAGCCCTGTCAACTAGGCTCTGTCAACTCTGGGCTTCGCGTGACTTCATGGTTCTTATGTTCATGCTCCAATGCCTCCATTCTATCAATTCACTCATTTGTTCATTCCATAGACACTGGTGAGCCCCACCTGTGGGCACCATGCTAGACGCTGGTGAAGAAGACAAAACAGATTCTGTTCTTGTCCTGCTGGAGCTCATTATGGTCCATGAGGAGACTGATGCCACGCAAGTCCACATGCAGGAGAGGCTAGCGGAAGAGAAAACAGCAGGGGAGATGTCCTGGGAGAGGAACAAACTTGGCAGGCTTGCAAAGCAGACAGGCAAAGTATCCAAAAGGTGGAGACAACCCAAACATCCATCAACGGGTGAACGTAGAAAAGATGTGGTCCATTCACAGTGGAATATTACTCAGCTGTAAAAAGGCATGAAGTGCATGACTGATCCCCAAAACTTAAGGCTGAGTGAAAGAAGCCAGATGCAGGTCACACAGTGTACGATTCTATTTATATGAAATGTTCAGGACAGGGAAATCCATAGAGACAGAAAGCAGATTAGTGGTTGCTGGGGGCTGAGGAATGGGGAGTGACTGCTAATGGGTAACAGGTGATAAAAATGTTCTAAAACTGACTGTGATGATGGTTGCACAATGCTGTGACTAGTCAAAACTACTGAATTGCACACTGCGGTGGGTGAATGGTATGGTATATGAATTACATCTCACTAGAGCTGTTACTGGGAAAGACACTGATGCTGGGAAAGACTAAGGCAGAAGGGAACAACAGAAGATGAGATGGTTGGATGGCATCACCAACTCAATGGACATGAGTTTGAGCCAACTCCAGGAGGTGGTAAAGGACAGGGAAGCCTGGCGTACTACAGTCCATGGGGTCGCACAGTCGGACACAACTGAGTGACTGAACAACAAAAGCTGTTATTAAAAAGAGCCAAGATATTATGTCTCAGTACAGAGGGGAGATGGTAGCTGAAAAGCTGATTCTCCACCTGCTACCTCATCAAGATCTTTAGAAACAAGGAAAAGTAATGACTCTCTGAGCAAGAGGCTGATACAAGGTGGGACTGAGGAGCTTAAGGATCCCACCTGACCTGGTTGGCAACTTGGGGCATTATGGAGCAAATACTTTACAGCTCAAAGCTGTTAACTTGGATGACTTGTTCCCTGTTAGACAAGATTAAAACAAGAGGTGAGCTTTTCTCTTGGGAGACGAGTTAACAGTGCTAATGGTAATGAATCAGATGACAACAGGCGGCCTCAGCAGCTAGCCTGGGATGTGCCCTCTCGTGGACTTTTCAGAGCCATCCTGCAAGGTGGAGACTGTGATACTGTCCATTTTACAGACGAGGGAACTGAGGCTCAGCCCCTGGTGGAGCAGCGGGTCTGAAGCAGGCTCTCCCGATAGGTGAGGAAGGGGGCTCACAGTGGAATGCTCAACTTGGCCAAACAGGTGTCAGCAGGGACCAAGAGAAGCCTGGTGGCATGGCAGGGTGAATGTGGAGAGTGGGTTCAGTAGAGGGCATGATGCTGGCAGGGAGCGTTCTGTTTTCCTATGCTGTATGTGTATGTGTGTTTGAGGGTGTTGGAAAGCTTATTTTCCCAAGTCAGTCTTCTTATAATTGTGTCACCTCCTCAGAGCTTGGGGCTACCTTCTCCTCCAGCCTGGGTTAACCTGCCGCCTCCACTTTGATCCCGTCCAGACCCAAGGCCCCTAATGACCTGGGCTGCGTTTTAAATAGCGGGCATCCTGTGAACCCAACGTCTGGCCACATCCGTGTACTTACACGGAAAAGGCGGACATAAAGATCCGTTAGCTTTGAAATGAGCTTTAATTTGTTTGTTTTCTATTAGTGCATTTATCGATGTAAACAGAGCAGGTTAAAGAAATTTCCAGGGAGAGCAGACTATTGCTGGTATGTTGGTTTCAATTCAAAAAAGAAAGAGAAAGGCTCCCTGATGACAGCCCTCTGACCTGGCGACTTGGTCCCGACTGCCGTCTCTCCGGCAACTTAAGAGCTGATGAAACAGCACTGGGCGACAACGGCAGTTGAAAACCCACCCAGACTGCTCTGCAGCCAGGCCCCACAGGCCACCCCGTGCTCTCGCGGGGGAAGGGTGTGCCTGTGTTCCTGACAGATCGTCTGGGCCTGCCACTGTAAATCAAAGACGGAATCACCTCCTGACACTATGGATCTGGAAAAATAAGAATCTCTAGAAAGAACGTCCAATTTGGAGACGACGGGAGGAGGAAGAGGAGCGGGCGCCCCAACGGAGGCGGGGCTGAGTGGAGACGATGTTTGAGTGGAGGCCCCCGAGGCACGCAGTGACTCCTTGGTGCTCAGGTGGGGACTGCCAGAGAGACCTACCGGCTGAGCCCGAGGCCCAGCTGGACCAGGGACCAAACCTGGCTGTAAACAGGAAAGGCCACTCCATGCTTCTTTCCTCAGGATTTCCTTAATTTGTGCTTCCCTTTGGTTTGACAGTTAAAATGAGATGGGATGGGGGGAATGGGGTAGGGTGGGGTGGTGGGGATAATGGTTTCTGTCACTTGTCCAAAAACTGAGAGAATAGGTGACAGTGGGCGTCGGATGTGCGGGGCAGCTGCTTCCCGGCCTGATGTGGGTCGTCGTGCTCAGGGGGCAGAGCCGAGTGCTCTGGGAGCGATCGCTGGCCTCTGGGGGTTCTCGCTTCTGCTGCAGGGGGACGTGGATGGTGGAAGGGCTTCCCAGTGGGGCTCTGGCTGTGCTGAGGCCCAGAAGTGGTGGCCTGCCATGTGGGCTGCTACTGATGGCCACGCTGCGATCCATCTCTCTCTGTAGTTGCACGCTGTGTGGACCCATTCAGTGGACGTCGCAGGAAAGACAGCAGGTTCTTTTAACTCATTCCATCTCCAGAGTTGAAAAAGATCAGTTGCTAAAATAAACGATTTCTCGATTGTGTTCTGGTGGCCGTGGGCCCAGTGGCCGCAGCGCGGCGAGGGGTGCTGGAGTGGGGAGGGCCCCGGCTGAGTGAGGGGCTCACTCAGGACAGGCACAGTCAGCTGGGCCGGGCAAGGCTCAGAGTAAGGCGGCACTCCTCACAGAAGAACACATCGGAAGAAGCTGCTCCTCTTCTGCTGGTCTGGGGTGATTTTGACTCCTTGGTTGCTCCCCTGGGGGCTGTTGCCTTCCTGAAATCAAAAGGGTTTTCTGGGGTTACAGCCAAGCAACACAAGCTCTACGTCCCTCAATCAACCAGCCAATGTATCCATCTGTCACCTTCCAGCCAACTGTCCATCCACCCGTCTCCTTCCTTCCTTCCATCCAACCATCCATCCATCCCCTTCCATCCAGCTACCCACTCCCTCCCATCCATCATCCATCTAACTCCTTCCATCAAACAACCCACCCATCTCCTTCCTTCCATCCATCCATCTTCCATCCCATTCCAACCAAGCACCCACTCCCTCCCATCCATCATCCATATATCCCCTTCCTTCTTTCCATCCATTCCCTTCCATTCAATCATCCATCCATCTCCTCCCAACCAGCCATCCCAACCATCCCCTTTATCACCCATCAATCCTTCCAGCTGTCCCCTCCAACTGACAACTTATCTTTCAAACACCCACAGATCTGCTTTTCATCTACTACCCATCCATCACTCCTTCTAACTGTGTATTCCTTCAATCACTTATTCATCTACCCATCCACCCCTTTCCAACATCTTTCCAACCACTGATTCACCCATCTCATGCTCTTCTTCCCCTATTTCCTTTTTTCCAGTCACCCATCCTTCTCTCCTTTCCATCTGTCTACCCATCTGTGTCGAGCACCTATCAGTGAGGCAGCTGAGGGGCAGTGAAAGGCTCTGCCTCTTGGAATGTGGAGGTGCTGGATTCCAGGACCCATTGCCACTCACACTCACTGGCCTCCCTGTTCCCGTGCCTAGGCTCTGGCTCCCACCCCTCCCCACGGTTTCCCCTTCGCCCTGCTGCAGGTGAGGCACGCCCTCAACTCAAGCCCTTCTGAAAGCCCATCAGTGCTGCTGCCCAGCATCTGAAGCCTCTGATCTGGCCCCTGCCAGCCCCAACATCTGAAATCCTATTTTTCCCCACGTTTGGAAGGGTGCAGGCGCTGTTTCTTTGACTAATTTCTTCTCATCTTTCAGCTCTCTCAGGTAAAATCTGAATTTATTCAACAGTAACTGTTGAATGTTACAACAATGCCCAACTTATACAATGTCCCATGTCAATTACATTAAAAAAAATAAAGACCCACAGGAAGCGATCTGGGACTGCCCTCTGAACATAAACAAAGGTAGTAAGAACTGGACCGAATTTAACTGTTGGTGATTTGCAACTTAGTTAAAAAAAAAGAGAAATTACATAGATTTTCGCTGAGCATCAGCATCTCATAGTCTATGCCTTGGAAGGAGGCAACCAACAGGCCTGTGTGAAAAGCACAGGGAGGGACTTTCCTGGTGGGCCAGCGGTTAAGAATCCACCTTCCAATGCTGGGAATGCGGATTTGATCCCTGGTAAGGGAACTAAGATCCCATGGAGCAACTGAGCCTGTGTGCTGCAGCTACTGAGCTTGTGTACTCCAGAGCTCATGCTTCATAAGAGAAGCCTACACGCTGAAACCAGAGAAAACCCACGTGCCACAAAAAAAGATCCACCACAGCTGAACTAAAAGATAATAATCATACAATAAAATAAAAAATAAAAGCATAAAGTATTGTCATGATGCCCAGTGTAACTCCCAGTGGGCCCAAGTAAGTCAGAATGATGGTTAAGAATCAAAATTTTATGGTTATATTGAAGAGAAAAGAATTCTAAGAAAATTACAACTGTAAGAAAATTTTTCTAAAAGTACGTGGCTTACACAGAGTGTTTCCTGTTTTGGCTAAAGAGCTGCTACTCAATCGATCATGTGCCTTGCAATTCAATTCACAGCATCTTAGAATTATGAAAATGACACTCATTTTAATGACCAGACGTAGAACAGGTCATAAAGAGAGTGCTTCAAGCTCTTGTATCAGACAACAGGAAGCATCACTTGGCAGGAAAAGAATGGTTACTGGAACAGAGGCCCTGGAGCAAGACTCACGACAGCCTTTAGGTGCTGAACATTCCCAAAAAACAGTTGAGCGTTCAGACTCCACCAAGAAAGCACTAGTGATGCCGAATGCTTGGGACTATGAAACTGTTTGTGTGGTAAACCAACAAGCTGGAAATGAATGAAAGGGTATATGGGGAGGGACTCAGGCAGGATCTCTTAGAGGCCTCAGAGCCCTGGGATGCACTGAAGGTTGCCACAACTTGCAGACTGAGGCTGGAAGGAAAAAGGCTATCAACCCGCCAGACTTGTCAGGATGGAAAACCAGCAGCTGTCAGGACACAAGCCTTGCTTGGGGGCCTTGCTGCTGGGCAGACTGTGGTTCTAGGCCTGCCTGGTGGGTTTTTCTGCAGGAGGCCATCCATCTCCCTGCGCGGTTGGCTCCTGAGAGGGAAGGAAAGGGCCATGTGTCCCCAGCCAGCTGGCGGGCTTAGAGAACAGTGCCTGCTACTGAGTAGCTCTGGGCCAGAGGAAAGATGAAGCTCATGACGGACTTCTCTCATGGCACAGTGGTAAGAATCCGCCCGCCAATGCGGGGGACATGGATTCGACCTCCCATCCGGGAAGACCCCACATGCTGTGGAGCAACTAAGCCCGTGCACCATAACTACCGAGCCCGCTGGCTGCAACTACAGAAGCCCTCGAGCCCAGAGCCCATGATCCACAACAGGAGACGCCACCAACTGTAATGAGAAGCCAGCGCACCACAATTTCGAGTAGCCCCTGACTCTGCAACAAAAACCCAGTGCAGCCAAATAAATAATAAAATAAATAAATTAAAAACAACTATGTCATCATTCTTAAAAAAAAAAAAGATGAACCCGAGGAGCAAGCTCAGGGTGGATGCCCCCATCCCACCTGCTAACTCGGCCCCTCTTCCTAGCGATGCCCTACTAGGTGCAGCCCTCACAAGCAGGGCCCTGCCCAGGGATATATCACACCACTGGCGGCGACGCTGGCCAGTTTCAACAGGGACATGCACTCACCAATTTTTTATCCATTTTTGCTTTGATGTCTCTGGCGAGAGTGTAAAATGCCTGTGGAATAAGTACATGGTTAGCACCCTGGGAGTGGGAGGTAGATGGGGGCTGGCTGGATCCTGGCCCCTGCAATGCAATGCGTGTGGCTCAACAGCAGAGCCAGTGGGGTACCAGTGTTAGGACAGAGACCCAGGCATGGGGCTCACCTGTCCCTGCAGGGATACCCCTGCTCACCCAGACCACCACTTCCCGAGCTAATGATCCTGGGAGGTGGGATCACCCTTGATTGGTCAGAGAGGAAACTGAGGCTTGGAGGGGGCCAAGTGACTTGTCCCAAGGCAGCCAGTGGCTCACTGACTCCTCGAGCTCTCTGTCCTCGACCCCTGTGCTCTGTCTGCCTGCTCTGCCCTGCTTCTAACAGTCAGAGGCAGGGCAGAAAGACAAGTGGCTCCTTGGCCAAACAAGCTTCATTTTGGGTTGCTGCCCTGAAAGGCCTGGCAGGCAGGGTCAAAGGTTCATCTTCCCAGGATGGGTGAAGGCTCGAGCTGACCTGACCCCGGCTGCTGGGGTCCCAGTCTCCTGACAATTTATTTCCTCCCTCCCCTCATCTGGGAAATACTTCCAAACCCCACTCTGGCACCAAGCCTGCCCCGGGCCTAATACAGGGATGAATTAGCCTTAGCATGTGCAGTCGACAGGCTTCTGGTCCGGGGAAAGGCAGAGTCTCACCGAAGACTTGTTGATGTGGTCAAGTTCTGCTGTAGAGGGGGTCTCAGGGTGCTGGAGATGCCCAAAGTGGTGGGCCTGAGGGCCTGGGGGATGGCACAGGCCTCCTAGGGGAGGGGCCGCATGGGCTCATCCCTGACGGGAAAGGGACGGGGGGACGGGAGCACGGTAAAGGCTTGGAGGAGGGCACGGTACAGGGGGCCAGGGACAGACAGTGGTGGGCGAGGCCTGAGTCACGGGCAACACACACTGGCTGGGGCCAGCTAGGGACGGCTTTCTGTGCCTCTTGTAGGTGGCTGAGGTCAGGAGTGGCGTGGAAGATCCATTCCGAAAAGATTTCAGAAGTGGTGGAATGGAGCAGAAGGCAGGGAGTTACAGGGCTGGTGGAGCGGAGAGGAAGGCCTGCCTGGGCCAAGTCTCAGGCAGGGCCCCCTGCTCTGGATGGGCGAGCGCTATGAATGAAAGCGTGAACCTGGAGGCAGGCCTGGGGGCCAGTCGCTGGAGGACTGCCTTGGTCCCCCACCTACAAAACTGCACCTGCTCCCCAGCGCAGCCTGAGAGCCACTGACATCGTGTCCCAGGCACCCGGCTGGGACTGGCACCTGCTGGTGTCAGAACAAGGGGGCGATTCCCCCAGACTGCCTGGGCCTTGCAAGGGGCCTGGCACATGGTGCTGCTCAAGGACTACCTCTCTCTTGGTCATCAGTCTAGAGGCCGCGGGAGCCTGTGGCCAGTCCCTAAGACAGAGCCTCCTTGGAGGGTGCTATCTGACCCTCGGCCCAAAGGGGCTGGTGCTGCAAGCCTGGGACTCACGTTCTCCACGTTGATGTTGGCCTTTGCGCTTGTCTCCATGAACTTGATTCCATAGTCCAGGGCCAGCTGGGAGGGAGGGAGACACACATGTGAACATCAGCTGCCGGGTGCCCTGACCCCCACACAGCACCCTAAGTGGGTAACAGTGAGGGGGCTGAGACAGACAGAGTGGGGCCTACACCCTCTGGCCACCAGCATAGAGTAGGTGGTGAACGTCCCTGGCAGGAGGGTTGAGGGGGCCTGGCTCAAACCATGGCTCTGTTCTCTGCCCCCTCTGGCCTTAAGGGGACCCACGAGATGCTGTGTGGGAGCAGCAGAGCACACCAGGAAGCCCTTGCTGCTTACAATCTTTAGCCTGAAGCCTGGCTGGGCACGTGCATCCCACCTTCCCTTCCCAAGGCACATGCCCACTGACATCCGACTCAACAACTGTGTGCCTTAGCTAAGCCTAGCATCCCGGGATGGAGGGGCATCTTTGTTCATAAAGATGGTGAGGGATTCTCCCCTTCTAAAGCCTGCCCCCCAACCCCATCAGGGGGCCCATTTGGGGCAGGGCTTGGGTGGCCTCCGTGCAGGGAACTCTAGACCCTGAGGTCCCTCTGCCCCACGGTACCTGGCAGTGCCAGGCCCAAGCTGGTCACCACACCCACCTTTTCTCCCCGTTCCTTGGAAACTTGTCTCTTGTCATTCACATCGCACTTGTTCCCAAGTATCATCTTTTCGACGTCTGCAGAGGCGTGCTGGGGAGGAGGGGCAGGTGGGGGAGGGGAGAGGTGAGGTCCGACTGGACTGTAGACCCGCTGCCATCCTGTGCCCCAAGATCAGAGTGGTGGGAACAGGACAGCTAGACACACCCTGAAGGTAGGACAAGCTGAAGCTCAGAGAGGCCGAGAGGCCTGTCCTGTGTCTTAGAGCCAGTGCCAGGGCCGAGCGCAGGGTTCTGCCTGCTACCCCGACCAAGCGCATGCTTTCCGGCTGCCAAGGACGCTTTCTGTATGGGCTGTGTCAACCAGGTTACAGCGCTTGTCCTTGGACTCCTGGCGGTGTCTGGCCTATGGGAGGCAAGTGAGGTTGGGGTACTGAACCCTGCTCGACTCGCTCCTTCCCTGGCTCCCCTGCTAGAGGTGTCAGCCACTGTCCTAGGACTGTCTGCCTGGCTCCAGCTCCCTTGTTTTGGGCTTCAGACACAGGCTGTGCCCGGGGTGGTCCTAGATCTTGGCAGTCACCAGCCCTGGGTGCTCTGCCTTAAGGGCATTTCCTTAACTCTGTCCTCATGCCTGAAAGGGCTTCCCTCGTAGCTCAGTTGGTAAAGAATCTGTCTGCAAAGCAGGAGACCCCGGTTCAATTCCTGGGTCAGGAAGATCTGCTGGAGAAGGGATAGGCTACCCACTCCAATGTTCTTGGGCTTCCTTGGTTGCTCAGATGTAAAGAATCCGCCTGCAAAGTGGGAGACCTGGGTTCAATTCCTGGGTTGGGAAGATCCCCTGGAGAAGCGAATGGCTACTCACTCCAGAATTCTGGCCTGGAGAATTCCATGGACAGAGGAGCCTGGCAGGCTACAGTCCATGGGGTCGCAAAGAGTCAGACATGACTGAGTGACTTTCACTTTCACTTCATGCCTGAAAATGGTTTCTTCCTTCATCTTTCCTCTACACCCCACAGTGGGCCTCACTTCCTGAAAGATTGGGCCATGAGAGGCCCTTAGAGATACAGCAGTGTGCAAACTATTACAGGAGGATTTCAAAAGGTCCCTAAAGCACAGGAAATGGAGAGTTATCCAGACCCACGATCGAGCCTATCTAGTTTCTCAAGGAGGGAAAAAAAGAGTGGGCTGATTTCATGGTCACTCGCTTTAAATCAGAGACATTAGAAAAACAGGAGGGTCTGAATCTCAGCTCTGCCACCCACTGACAGTGTAGCTTTTCACCACTCTGATCCTGGGTCTCCATTTTGGTGTTATAAATGAAGTGATAATGTTTCTTATCTTTAAAAGGTGGGTCAAAGGTGACTAAAGAAAACAGAACCTTTCTGTTCTCAAAATATGGTTCTTTTTCAAAAAGTGTGTGTGCTTTTTGATTTGAGCACAGAACAGGTTTAACGTTATTACTTTAAGTAAGTAAATACATTTTTTTTTTTTTAAATAAGAAAAGGTTCTTTTGTTGTAGCTTAGATCTGGCCTCAGAAAAACGTTCTCCGCTGCTCCCAAACTTCCTACTAACTAGAAGGCTCTCTTGCCTACTGGCTGGAACAGAGAGCTTCCAGAGACCGCAGTGAGGATCCCTTCTGCCAGCAACCGTGGGGTCCTCAGCCCAGCGCCACTGTCCACAGGTGCTGACTGTGCTGTGACCTTCAGCCCTGGCTTCACAGGTGCATGAAGTTCTCAGATAGGAAGCCTCACCAGGTGAGTCATCAAAAGCCACAAGTTTGTCATCTGGGGAGGCTTTGGGGGTGAGGGCAAGCTCTTTGGAGAGCAGGAAGATGACCACACTGGTTTTGGGGCCAGTGGGGACTGGTTTTGGGACTGGTTTGGGGCGGGAAGGGGAGCCTGAGGGTTCTCTTCCCTCAGGGTTCAAGGTCTCCTCCCACGGGCTGCTGCGGGGCCGCACTGTTGGCCTGAGCACGCGTCCCTCCTCCCAGCTCACAGCCTGCTCTGTGGCAGCTCAAAGTCCCGCCTAACACGCGCCCTCACCACACCCTCCAAGTACAAAGGTCACGCCACTTCGAGACCCTCCCTTCTCTAGGAAGCAATGAGTGCTCACGGGGACTGGGTCCTCTTCTTCCTTGATCTCGAGGTCGCCCAAACCAGACAGCCCAGCTGGGGGAACAGGCTCAAGGGGCTGCTCTGTGACGAAGCCACACGTGGGTGGTTTCCAGGGTCGACTGTGTGGATTCCCGTCCCTCTTTGTTCCTAGCGAGTTACTCCTAGGTGCTTCTGTGCTCAGGGATCTCATGGGTAAACCAGGGTGCTCCCGGAGACTTACCTCTTCAATGTTCCGAATCCAGTTCCGGATGTTATCAAAGGACTTCTCGTTGGTGATGTCGTAGACCAGCATGATGCCCTGAACAGGGGGAGACAGACACACAGGCTCTGGACAAGCTGTGAGCTCTCGAGGGGAGACCCCAGCAAGGCGGGCAGCAGGGACCCCGACAGGACACCCTCCCGGACCCTTCCTTCTGCTGGGCTCCAGCACCAGCCTCTCCCTGGTGGCCCAGCCTCCAGTCCTGTTCCAGGCCACCGATGTGACCCTTCCTCCAGGAGACTAGACACTACTACCCTCATGCTTACAGAGGAGTCCTGCGGGCAGGAAAGACAAGCCTGTATGCCTTGGCAGCCAGCGAGGCCCAGTGGCTGACCTCCCAACCTCGTCTCCTGCAGCCCTTGCTCTACAGACTGTGTTTCATGGTCCTGAGGCCCACCGTGCTCCCCCTCTTGCCACCCTTGGCTATGCTCAGCCTCTTCCACACCCACTCACCCTGCACCCTGCCAAGTCTTCTCCTAGACTCGGCCAGGGCCACCTCCTCTGGTCATCCCAGCATCACCCCTCATCTGGTGCCTACCATGAGCTGGGCACTGTAACAGGGTCTCCCTGAGCCACACAGGCTTGAGTCGGGTTGCCCCACTGTCCCCACTGTGAGAATGGGGACTCTGAGGCTGCAAGTGGGGGCGGGGGGGCTAGGTCCCTCTCTCCAGACACACGAGAAAGTAAAGGACACAACTAGGGTCTAAGCCTAGAGGGACAAACCCTGATGCCCACGTGCTTTCCAGCAATCCCTCCATTATTGGGCTGGCTTCAAGCCCTGGGGCAGGCAACGCTGAGGCCTCTATGGTTCTGTAACCAACGTGTGAGCAACTGGGAGACGGTCCATGGGTTCTGAAACAGCTGCAAAGTGAGCCCGCCTCTGCTTGAGCCTACAATCCACCTTCGCCAAGAAGGACAAATACCCATCTTGATGAAAGAGGAAATTGAAGTGCAGAGAGAAGCAACCTTTATGATTCCAACCCAGCTCTGACGGAGCTGATGACAGGAACTTCCCTGGACCCTCCACAGGATCATGCAGTGCTCAGGGCCACGCTGCGACAGGCCCCCTGCCGCCCTGGACATTCCTGCAGGGCACGTGGTGAGCCAGCCTGCAACAGGCTCTCCGGCCCCCGTGTGGCTCGGCCCCTGGGTTCCGAGGCTCACGGCCCCAGCTGTCCTGCCCAGGCCCAGCTCACTCCATTCCCTCACCTTACATGCTTCCCTGGGGGTCAGGGGTTAGGAATCTGCCTGCGACGCAACACAGGGGACGTGGGTTTGATCCCTGGGCTGGGAATATCCCCTGGAGAAGGAAATGGCAACCTACTCCAGTATTCCACCTGGAGAATCCCATGGACAGAGGAGCCTGGTGGGCTACAGCCCATGGCGTCGCAAAGAGTCAGACATGACTTAGTAACTAAACAACCACCACCACCTGCTCCAGGGGCCTAAACCCTCCGTTCACAAGCTCTGGTGCTGGCCGAGATGTCTCTAAGGCTGCCTGAATTTGCAGAGTAAGAACGCGGGCCATGTGTGCTGGGCAGATAACCAAAGGGCGAGGCTGTGACAAAACCACAGAGAGGGCAAGCAAGCCGCTGCAATTCCAAATCCCCGCTGTGACTCTGAGGCTACATAAAGTGGTCTTATAGCCCACCACAGCCACGACTCCTCAAAAATGCCGTCTGGGAACCCTCATTCAGTGGTCTCTTGGGGAGACTAAACGGAGATTGCGGACAGGAAGACTTGGACGAGCTTTTAGTGGCTGTGATGTGTGCCACGCTCCAGCCAAAGTGAGCGTGAGAAGAAGACACTGGTGGGTGGACATTCTGAATCGAGCATCACTGGGGCAAGAAACGCCACAAGCCTGGGAGGCCTTTCTGCCCCTTTATTCAGGGACTGGCCCCTCTGATGGCCTAGGATTCTGCTGCCACCACTGCTAGGTTGGCGCCATGGATGCAAGATTCCAAGGTCCCTGTGGGGGTTTGAGGGTGTGAGGGCAATGAATACAACTGTATCAGGAAGGAGCAGGAGTTCCTGGAAAACATCTGTTGTTGCTCAGTCATGTCTGACTCTTTGCGACCCCATGGACTATAACCCACCAGGCTCCTCTGTCCATGGGATTTCCCAGGCAAGAAGACCTGCTTACATTCCCACAGGAGGTAAAAGTCTTCTGTGTAAGAAGTGGATTGCCATTTCCTTCTCCAGGGGATCTTCCCAACCCAGGGCTTGAACCTGCATCTCCTACATTGGCAGGCAGATTCTTTACCACTAAGTCACCAGGGAAACCCAAAACACAGGATCACTCTTATTTCAGGTCCTCCCTGAAGCTCCCCTCAAGGCTCCAAGTGAGCATCTTCCTGGCCTGTTTGGGCACAGCTCCCCAGATCTGTCTGCAAGCTTACAACCGGACACCAGATGTCCGATGCTCCCCAAACTTTGGACCCAAGGGTCTAGTGCCACAAGGACAAAGAAAAGATGTTGATGGGGCTGCAGTGGTGGCAATGTTCTCTGCCCTATCCTTTATGGTCACCACTGGCTGTACAAGGCTCTGGGGCACCTTAAGTGCAGCAGGTAGGACTGAGGGCCTGGATTGCCAACTTTAACAGATTTAGATTCAAATGGCCACACACAGCTGGTAGCTTCCGTATGAGTTAGTGTAGGTCTGGGAGGACACGGTCATCTTGGGGCTGGACAGCGTCTCACAGATGGCTCAGTCCTGCCTTGTCAGGAGCTCGCTGAGGATGTGAGGGCTGGGAAGAGCCAGTCACTCACTACCGGCCCAGACATTTATCTTCTGTGTGAATTTAAGCAGGGCCTGAAATGGTGCCGAGGCTCAGGCTCCTCATCTGTAAAATGGGGACGATCATGGCACCTACACTCAGGGGTTTATGGTCAAGACCTAGGCCCCCTGCCAGCTGCAGAGAAGGGCTTGGTGAATGGGGCGAGTGGCTGACTGGTGGGGGTGGGGGTATTATTTCAGCCCAGAGAGGGACAGGGTCTGCCTGAGGCCACACAGCAAAAGCTCCCCCAGGACCCAAGTGCCCCAAGACCTCTGCTATACCAGAGTACAGCAAGGTGAGGGGAAAATTAGTAAATTAATTTTAATGAGGAGCACTAAGGTTGCAACCCACATGATTGAGTTTCTATTATGTTCAGATGCTGTGTGGGATGCTCTAAATACTTAATGCTTCTATTCATTGCTGCCATCCACCAGCATTTCCCAAGCTCATTCAGTTTGGTCCCAGGCATTGGGGATGTGCCGGGGAGCCAGAGGCAGCCCAGCCCTCCTGGAGCTTACGGCCTAGTGGAGGAAACAGGTCTAAGCACCTGATTGATGGGGTGCACCGTGGAAAGGATGGGGCAAAGCTGGAGCTGGGAATGGGGAACTGGCCATCTATGCTCACAACTGCCTGGGACAGTCCTGTTCTCTGTACCACTTTCCTAGTAAGGAGAACGAGCTCAGAGAGTGACCCAGGAGGCTGATTCAGGTCTTGGGGACTTTCCTCCCACTCCCCGCAGCCCCTGGGCACCCTGCTTTGTATACACTTCTCACAGGTGCGTGACCTGCTTGGGGGTCGTGAGGACAGGACCCTGGCCCAGGCCAGGTTGCCCTCTGCATCTGGTTTGGGCCTGGCCTGGAGAAGGCACTTGGTGAAAATATTTGACAGATGAAGAGTGAGGCCCCCCATCGCCTCATCCCACCTCAGGCCCAGGAAGCAGATATAACAGACAACAACCCAGAGCGAGTCAGCTCCTGGAAGAGCTTCAAGTTTTCGGTAGCAAATTCCACAGAGACTGACGCGGGCCACGTGAGTGCTCCTCAGCGTTGGGGCACGCCAGCTCCGATTTACCTGACCTCACTTGGAAGAACCGGCTTCCTATGTCTTCCTTCATTCCTGGGGAATTAGTTTTCCTTAAACCCTGCATTGTCGCTGGAGCTGGAAGGGGATGCATGGACAAGGGGGTGGAGGTGGGGCCCAGAGCCTTTTCCTAAAACTAACCTGGGACCAAGGATCCCCGAGGAGCCAGACCATGGCCTCCTCAGAAACTTCCTGGTTTCAGTACCTAAGGACAAGATGTTCATCTGACTTGAAAAAAAACACCCCAAACCCCACGCAAACCAATACATACCATTGCACCCCTGTAGTAGGCCGTTGTGATCGTCCGAAACCGTTCCTGACCAGCTGTGTCCCTAACGATGAGAAGGAGAAGAAAGGATATTAGCGGTGATGCTGAACAAGAACAATCATCACGGTGAGAACGAGGGGCATTTACCCAGGACGGACAGCCAGCTTTCTCATGGGTCATCATCTCCTGATTCATTACTCTGCTGCAGGGCACTGCCCCCCATTATTATAGAGAAAGGAACCACAGCCAGGGCAGCTGTCTGACACCTCCTGGCTGGGGATATGGCAGAATGACTCCTCTTCTACACCCTGTCTTCCTGGGGATTTCCCCCAGGGTTTCTGGCCCACAGAAAAGCCAAGGTTGGATGGTGTTATTTGTGAAAATCTGGGGCCAGTTGTGTGGAAGGGGCTGGTCAGGTGGCAGGGGAACACAGCCCTGGGTGGTGGGCTGAGTTAGGGGAGCCCCGAGAAGCTCAGGAAGCAGCTCCATGCTCACCATCTTGGTGGAGACCCTGGGGAAAGACCTTCCTTGTGGGTACGGTGGCGACACCTGGGTCAGATATGCCCCTGCCCAGCCCAGCTCCTGGCACGGAGGGCATTCAGTATTCTGTTTGAAGGTGACAACTGGCTGGTGGCAGAGCCAGGGCAAGACCACAGCTTTTGTCTCTGGGCCCAGGGCTCCTCCTGTGACCCTGTACCACTCTCTGCTCAGGGCTCAGCATGTCCGGACCAGACAGACACACCTGATTTGGGGCCATGTTGACTTCTGGCCGCCAATAGCAGGTGACGTTAGCAGTTATGATCAGTTATTTTACGACTGTTATAGACGAGTTTTAAGAGAGTCATTAACCCCACCGTGATTGCTAAGAGCAGAAGCAGGAGGAGGGGAGGAAAAGAAAGCAAAACTCCTGCTTGCTGGTGCAGTGTCCCTTTGAACTTGGGCACTGAGGCTGCCAGGGGGCCAACGTGTTGTAAAATAGAGGAACTTGTACGGCCTGTAACTTACGAGTCGGCCAGAGACTGGCTGCCTCCCAAGCTCAGGAGGATCAGTTAGGCCACACCCAGATTTCAATTCTGAAGTTGGGCTCAGAGGTGGAGACCCCTGAAGTTGAGGGGACCCGCGAGGCGGGTGGGGCAGCTCTCAGCATGAGACTTGAGCTGGGGAGACAAGCTGCAGGGAGGGGGCTCCGCAGCCCATCTCCGGCCCCCATCCCACACACAGGCACAAGCCTGGATTGGAAGGACTGAGTTACCCTCCCACATGTGACCTTTCTCTGTGTGGTTCAGGGTTTATGTTTCCCCTGCAAGTGATGGGGCTGCAGGGTGAGGCCCTCCTGCATCTGACCACCTGAGCCCAGCCTTCCTAGTGCAGTGGCCTATAGACCACAATCCGTGACAGGACTCACAAATTCTGATTTTATGGAGCACAGGAAGTCAGTCCCAGGTGAGCTGAACAGAAACAGATCTCACCGTTGGGCCTGGCTTCAGCTCAATTTCGGTTCTGGGGTTTCAGGTCTGTGTATGAGGAAGTAAGGCCTGGGTGTCCCCAAGAGAGAAAGGAGGAAGTGATGTCAGGCCTCCTTCATCAAGCTGATGGGCTCACGGAGAGGCTGGGCAGGGGTATCCTGCTATTCTTGTGGCCTTCACTGCCACCATGAGGGTTCTCTGTGAGCTCAAGGGGAGCAGGCTGCTCTGAGGCGCAAAGTGCGCCCATATGTGAACTGGGACTGGTGGCTATGTCCTCAGAGGGGGCAGACACCGACTCTAAGCCCCATCAACCAGCAGAGCACCGTTCCTGAGGCTTCTGTCAGCTCCTCCTTTCTTTTTCGGGCCACATAGCTGGGGATATGGGGCTGCCCTAGTGGCTCAGACGGTAAAGAATCTGCTTGCAATGCAGGAGACCTGGGTTCAACCCTGGGTCAGGAAGATCCCCTGGAGAAGGGAATGGCAACCCTCTCCAGTATTCTTGCCTGGAGAATTCCATGGACAGAGAAGCCTCATGGGCTGTAGTCCATGGGGTTGCAACGAGTCAAACACGACTGAGCGACTAACGGTCACGTTTCTGGGTATGTGGGATCTTAGTCCCCTGACCAAGGATCAAACCCACGCCTCCTGTAGTGGGAGTGCAGAGTCTTAACCACTGGACCACCAGGGAAGTCCCTTCACCTGGGGCTTCTGAAGAAAGCCCAAAGTGTTTGGGCTAGGCACAAAGAGATGAGGGCTGTGGTTGCGGTGGCGGGGAGGGGTGGGGTGAGGGGTGGTGGAGGTGGCACACCAAGGGCTTCTAGCTCAAAGCATTTGCTGGTAGAGGGGGATGATGAAGGCCACAATGCTTACCATATCTGTAGTTTAATTCTCTTGCCATCGAGCTCTATGGTCCTAATTTTAAAGTCAATTCCTGAAAGAAAAGAAAAGAAAAGAAAAAAAAAAAAAAAAAAAAAAAAAAGGCACATCACTGTCAGCCTCTTTCCCAAGCTGTGTCTATGGCAGGTGCCACCAACCTGTGTCGTTAACGGCTGCCATGGTCTCTGGGGAACCTGCTGGCGCTGAGCATGCAGGATCTCTAAATTCCTCAAACAAATCTGGAGGCACCTGATGAACTTTCTCCTCTCACAGAAGGGGAGGCTGAGGCTCAGAGGACAGAATGCAGCTGCACTGAAGGAAGCTGGCGAGGGGCAGGGCTGGCGGGCAAACCCAGGCAGCTCAAATGCCAAAGCCTTGCTCTCTTCCCTTCCCTGGTCGGCGGCCTCATGGAGTGGGTGCCAGAGCCCCCCACCTCCCACCGTCCGTAAGCTGCTGAAAGGTCCCCTCCCAAGAAGCCTTCCTGACCCTGCCCTCCTTCTCTCCCACCCTCTGGCTCCAGGCCCCTCTCCCCAGCACCAAGGCAACCTCTCAGCCTTCTTAACTGCCTTCCAGGCTCTCCCACCACTGTTCCCTCAATCCCCTCCCTAGCTTCCAAACACACACTCAACCATGTCACTGAGCTAACCTCTGCTCCAAACCTTCCAGTGTGTTCACCAACACATGAGTGGATAAACAAAACGTAGTCTGGCCCTACAGTAGAATATTACTCAGCCATAAAAAGGAACGGGGCACTGACACATGCTACTGCATGGATGAACTTTGGAAATATGACACTGAGTGACAGAAGCCAGACATGAAAGGTCACATAGTACACAATTCCAGTCATATGAAACATCCAGAAAAGGCAAATCCAGAGCAACAGAAAGCAGATTATTGGTTTCCCAGGGGTGTGGGGGAATAAGATTGACCAGGGGGTGTGGGGTGTCTTTCTGTCATAATGAAAATGTTCTCAAATTGACTATGATGATGGCTGCACAACTCTGTAAATGAATCTGAAGCCACTGACTTGTACACTTTAAATGGGTGAGTTGAATCATATGTCAATAAAACTTTTTTTTTTTTTGGCCACACCATATGACGTGCAGGATCTCAGTTTCCCGACCAGGGATTGAAATGAGCCACAGCAGTGAAAGCCTGGGACCCTAACCACCAGGCCACCAGGGAACTCCCCGTAACAAGACGTTTAAAAATTTCCCCCAACACCTTTCAGTGGCTTCCCACTGACTCCTTGGGCCCAGAATAGAGTGAAAACAGTTGCCCAAGTGCTCTAACCTGGTCCCATCAGCACCCATGGCTCTCAGCCTCCTCTCTGGCCACAGCGCCCAAGCATGTTTCAGCCTCAAGGCTTTTAGGTTTGCTCTTTCCCCTCCTGGAATGTTCTTTCATTCCATGGCCACCTGGCTCCCCTCTCCCTTCATTCAGGTCTCTGTTCCAGTCACCTCCTCGGGGAGACTTCCTAACCATCCTCTCTCCTCCAACCTGCTTCATCTTCTTCATGTATTATCCCTGACATTGTTTATTCACTCCATGAACCTAGGAGCAAAACGTGACAATCTGAATGGCCTGCATGGAGGAGTAACAGCTAAGTCCAGTCTTTGCCCCTAAGAGTTTGTTCTAAATCTCTACCTGTGGGGATTTCCCTGGTGTCCCGTGGCTGAGACTCTGCACTCCCAATGCAGGGGACCCAGGTTCAATTCCTGGTCAGGGAATTAGATCCCACACACTGCAATTAACAGTTCATATGCTGCAATTAAGCCCTGGTGCACCCAAATAAATTAATTAATACATATATATTTTTAATCTCCACCTGTGAAACTTTGAGACTGAGACCTGGCTTGACCCCTTAGAACCTAGAGTTCATGCGTGTGTGCTCAGTTGTTCAGTTGGGGTCCAACTCTTTTTGACCCCACGGACTGTAGCCTGCTAGAATACCTCTTAGGGATTCTCCAGGCAAAAATACAGGAGTAGGTTACTATTTCCTTTTCCAGGGGATCTTCCTGACCCAGGGACTGAACCTGGGTCTCTTGCATCTCCTGCATTGGCAGGTGCATTCTTTAACCACTGCGCCACCTGGGAAGCCTAGAACCCCGCAGGGGGATGCTAATTCCATCCTTGCCTGCTTCAGGAGCTGTCCTGTGGACGAGAGGGAATGTGAGCCTGCATCTGAGTACTGCCCTTTAGAACATAAGCTCCAGGAGGGCAGGTGCTCTTTTATTTATGATTGCATCTCCAATGACCAAGTGTGGCAGGGGTTGAGTATGTATTTGCCAGAAGCTGATCACTCAGTCCTGCACACAAACTTTGACTGCAGGCCTAATTACAGTTCCGCTTCCTCCTGATCCCTCCAGCTCCTACACTGAGCCAGATGTCTGGTGTGCAGCAGGCACTGGGGAAAAGATGGCTGCGTGAAAAAAAACGAAGAGCAATGGATCTACGTGGTGCTGTATGGTTTAGCAAGCACTTTCACGTACATCATCCACCTCCCTGAAGGAATGAATGAATGGGGCCCTAAGGAGGAGCCAGGAGTTGAGCCAGGCTGGGGAGAGCCAACTCCAGGCGCCATGGGGCCAAGTTCGCACCACAAATGATCGATGGAGCTTAAAAGAGCAGGCTTTGGCAAAATGTAACCTGGGCAGAAAATGAACAGCCACTTAATCCCCAATCTATAAAAATACAGAGGTACGCTCAGTGCCAATCGCCTCTATGCATTAGGCTGTATTTCAGGACTAAGCCACATGCAAGTGGCTTCTTAAAGCATTCTTAAAGTTTTCCTAAAACACCTCCTGCTCCTGTTATACATGCGTGTGTGTGTGTGTGTGTGTGTGTGTGTGTGTGTGTTAGTTGCTCAGTCATGTCCAATTCTTTGCGACCCTATGGACTGTAGCCCTCCAGACTCATGTGTTCATGGGATTCTCCAGGCAAGAATACTGGAGTGGGTTGCCATTTCCTTCTCCAGAGGACCTTCCCCAACCAGGGATCAAATTCAGGACTCCTATATTGAAGGCAGATTCTTTACCTTCTGAGCCACCAGGAAAGCCCACATACATTGGAATGTATGAAATCAAGAAGCACTGTCCAATCGACAGAATCCAAAGCGCCACTCTGTTCTATCTGCCTCTTGGGTTTTACTAACACACCAAGTTTAATTAGAAGTGTAAACTTTACAAGGCCTAAGAGTTATGAGGCCATAACTTCAAGGTCACAGGGAATTAAATTTTCCTAGAAAACAGAGGCCAGCAGGAAGGCTACACATGTAATGAGGATCCTGGGGTGGGGCAGAGGGATCCTGGGTTTAAGTGCCACGTCCACTGCCTTAGATGACCTTGCCCAAGTTACAGCCTCATCTTTAAGTGGAGGCTGGCCTCCTCAGAGATTAGACTGGGTTTTCCCGTCAGGAATTAAGAACCAAACAAAAGACTCAACCCCCGAATTCTCACTAGGAAGGTTCTGACTCTGGGAAACCAAGGTCTGGACTGAGAGCAAGCCACAGTCTACCAGGAGTGAATATCACTTCCTGATTGGTGGGGATGCAAAGGTAAAACCCCAAAGTTTGACCTTGGTGTTTGGGAAGGGGAGGAATCAGAAGGACATGTGTCTGGGAAACGATGCTGTCATGATAGGAAACATTGTACTTCCTCTAGATGGCCACTGACAGTGGTGAAAACCCCCTATTCATCGTACAGTTCTGATCCTCCACTATCCAGGTGCTGGCCAAAACAGAGAACACCACTCCTAAACTGAATAAACAAGGCTCAGAGAGGTGAAGTGCTTGTTCAAGGGCAAACAGCACCTGGACATCCGAATAATGACTGCCAGTCCAATTCTCCTTCCATCTGGCAGCTAAGTGTCTTGCAAAGTGCAGCTCTGGAAGATGGCAAAGATGGAATTGCCAGCTCACTATGGGGATTAGGGAGATAAGGCACACACGGGTAAAGCAAAGCCCATTTCCTAGGTTTTTTTCTCCCAACTCTTGGGCTTAGTGATCTTTCTCCCACTTCCCCACTCCACAGCAAGGCTGCATAGTTTACAGGCCATCGGCTTGATGGATGTTACTTTCAGGTCAAACCCTTTCATGTGGACAATGGTCATTTTTGTGGGGTGGGGAGAAGTCAGCTCCACTTTCATGGATGTCAGAACTGAGAGGCAACAAGCCAACTCTGTTCCACCACAATGTGGGTTGGCCCCGCAGGCAAGGGCTGTTCTGCAAAGTGACAACCAGTGTCCTGGGCCGAGCGATAGGGAAGTCAGGGCTGTCAGTGGCAGCGGCTGATTTTGGTTTCTCACTGAAGCTTTTATCTGGCATCCTCCTTGAGACGACAGGTCCCAGAGCAGACAGCTATCAATCGCCATTTCTGTCACCCTCGAGTGGGATGGAAGGCTGGGCACGGGCAGGGAAAGTCTCTGGACTCCCTCTCATCATTCCTTCTAGAAGAAATTCATCCACAGGGGAAACAGGTCAGGGAGAGGGGTGCAACCCCCGAATATTCCAGAGGAAAGAAGAAGAGATGTCTGGGTTGGAGTCCTGGCTTTGAGATGGATCAGCTGTGCTTGTCCTGGGGGTGAGTGCTCACCCACACCTCTCTGGGATGGTTGAGCCTTGAGTTCTGGGTTCGGACATAAGGTGAAAGTGAAGTTGTTCAGTCGTGTCCGACTCTCTGCGACCCCATGGACTGTAGCCTACCAGGCTCCTCCATCCATGGGATTTTCATACATATCTGGGAACAAATACCATCCTTGCCACCTGTAGACGGTGTGACCATAGGCAAGTCTAGTGTCCTCTGTGAGCCTCAAATTCCTCATCTGTGAAACGAACTAGTAACAGCACCTAATACAGAGCATCGGGAAGTGTGATAATGCACCATAAAGCGCCTGACACACAGTAAATGCGTAATAAGATCAGATGTCACTTGTCGCTGTCCTTTCCCCATGGACAAACTCTCCATGCCTGTTTACAATTAGTAAGACGAGGAAACCAAAAACTGCTTCAAGGGCTGCTGCGAGGACAGAACAAGACGACGGCGGCCAAGACCTCATCCAGGACATATACTCCCTGAGCAGGCCGAGGTTTGGGGGCCTCAGTTTTCCCATCTGCAAAATGGGCACCTGGTCCCCAAGCCCTCCCATGGCCGGGGAACCCCCAAACGACGATGCAGGCGACTGCTCTTTTCCCCTCTACCTCCCTTAGATCCTCTGAGATCCCTGGTCCATCCCGCCCGGCCGCTCCCTCAGCCCCAGCTCCTCAGGGGCGAGCCCGGCCCGGGCCTCTCGCGCCCCCGGCCGCTCCCCAGACCCGCTACCTATGGTGGAGATGAAAGTGGAGTTGAAGGCGTCCTCGGAGAAGCGGAACAGGACACAGGTCTTCCCCACCCCCGAGTCCCCGATCAGCAGCAGCTTGAACAGGTAATCGTAGGTCTTCGCCATATTACACTCTCTCCCCGACGGGAAGTGCTGCTAGCGCCTCGCCACTGGCCGCTAGCCCCGTCCATCAGCGCCGATCCCGCCCCCGATTGGCTCCTGGCCCGACGCGCGTCACCGCGGCCGACGCCAGCCCCCGCACCCCGCCCGCCTCGGGAAGACGTGGGGAAGGGGCGAACTGGGCGCAGAGCCGGAAGCGACCCAAATGCGCCGCTCATTGGCCGGCGCTCAGGACAAGGCGGGCTGCGATTGGCCAGCGGTGAGGAGTCAAGGGGCTTCAAATAGGGACAAGGAGGAGGCGTGGCATCCCCTGTCCCCGCCTTCTTCCCGCGACTCTGGGGCGGCCCCGCCCCCCGATGGGACGGGGATAAGCTTGGTCAACGGCTCCGCGCGCCCTCAAACCAGAGGCTGGTCTGGAGCTTGTGGGCATGCGCGCCGGGAAGACCGTTGGCGACAGCAGAGGGCGCACGCGCGTGGGGTCTTTGGCTCCCGCGCTCCAAGACCCGCGCAGCCTCAGTTGATGCCGGGACAAGTGCTGGGAGGCAGCGTGGCTGTGGTGGTGCGGTGTGGAGGCGTCCGCGTCGTTCCAGGGGAGCCAAAGAGCAAAGGAGAACAGGGGCGCCGTGATAGTCGAAGCGAGGTCTCCTCGAGACCTGCTGAGGGACCTCGGCGCTGGCCAGGGGACCTACCTAGAGATACTCAGACCTCATTCACCAAGCTGCGCCCCGAGGCCCGCAGCACTCCAAACTGTTTAGAAGTTGTCCAAGTCTTACCCCAGAGCCTCGCCCGCGGCAAACCAATCAGCTCTTTTGAGGCGCACCTGGGGGTTCGAAACCCTCTGAAGGAGTTAGCACAGTGTGAATTATAGGGAATACTTAATGGGCGTTGGTTCTGTGCCTGCCAATGTTGTCAGCATTTATAAATATATAGTGTTTTATCCCCACCCCAACCCACTGAGGTAGGTATTATTGTCCTCCCCGTTTTATGATGAGGAAACCGAGGCCAAATAGATTAAGTGACTTTCCCAGGCTCTTACCGGGTAGGCTGGATTTTGAACTCAAAGGGACCAGCTTCAGAGGTTGAGGTCTTTTTTTTTTTGGTCTGCACCGTGTTGCTCAAACGGTAAAGAATCTGCCTGCAATGCGGGAGACCTGAGTTCGATCGCTAGTGGGGAAGATCCCCTGGGGGAGGAAATGCCAACACACTCCACTATTCTTGCCTGGAGAATCCCCGTGGACAGAGGAGCCTGCAGGGCTACAGTCCATGGGCTTGCACAGTCGCACATGACTTAACCGACTAACACACACACACACGTACATATTGCATGTGTGGACCTTAGATTCCTGTCCGGGTATGCCTCTGCAGTGGGAGTACAGATTCTTAACCACTGGATCGCCAGGGAAGTCTGGATGCTGAGGTCTTGATCACGATGTTTTCCTGCATCAGAGATGAGCCATACCACTTGCATGGCCACCGCTAGGTGTCGCTCTGGGGGCATCATGCCTGGAGACTTGCCCAAGGATCTTATAAAAGATGGCCCCTACCTCTCCTTCCTCCCGCTGCAGCACATCTTGCTATGGTTAGGAAGAGCTTCAGCTAGAGCCATTGCCCACTTCGCAGGTTTCTGCCTGTGTTGTTTGCTAGTATTGAACACATTCTCCGGTGGTCCTCCTTTTCTTGGTACTGTTCCCATTTTATTTTCCCGTTTCTTTCATTACCCACACCACCTCTTCTCTGGGTGCTGCTTCTCAGATTCCATTGCAGTCTTTTGAGGAGTTTTTGCTTGTCTCTTAGATATTGCTGTTCCTCATGGTTCTCTCTCTGTTCTTGCTTCCAGGGTGATCTTATTCACTTCCTTGGCTCCTATTATCTCCACGCTGGGTAGTTTCTAGCCCATAGCTGAGCCATCCCTCCATGTCCCAACTACTTTCTGAGTATCTGCCTTTGTATCTGTTAAAGATACCTCAAACTCATCATATCCACAACTGAACTTGTCATCTTCTACTCACACTAACTTGAGTTATCTTCTGAGTGAGACCTAAGTTGCCTTCGATACTTTTTCGTTTTTAGAGGTTCTAAATGGCTCTTAAATCTTGGCCTTCTGTTTCCTGTCAGATCATCACATCTCTCCGCTAGTGTCCCCGATCATTCTCTAATCCAGATTCTGCCCTTCAGTGTGCTTAGTCTAAAACATTGATCCCATATGCATCCATGGTCTGTTGGCAGGATAAAGTCCTCACAATCTGGTCCTAACCTCACCTGTCCCACTCACACTTAATGGGATTGGGTACTCCCCAAGAGCTGAGACAGGTCAGTTGAACAAACATTACTTGTATTAAGTGCTGAGGCACCAGGATGACTAAAACAGTATACTGAGATTAGATTACAGCCCAAGGAGGGAGGGGGGAGATGAGGAACTTCAATGGAGCAATGGTAGGGCACTTAGAGGACTGCATTATACTTCATTTGATCTACCAGCTTAATAAGCTCAGTGTCAGCGTAACTATTGAATTAAAATGAAGGAAATGTTAATTCTACTAGGTGACAAAAAAAATTGTTTGCCTTACTGTCTTAAAGGCTTTCATTTCTCCTTTTGATTCCCTATTCCCCTTCCTCAACATCAGATCTTAGAGCAAGTATCAAAGCAATTCAGGTAGTGAAACTGCAGTCATCTTTGACCTTTTCTTCTTTAGGTTCTTCTTTAAGTTCCTGCCATCCAATAAGCTAAGTCTTAAGATTACATTCCTTCAGATCACTTTTTCCTTCTTATTCCATTATGGCAAGCACTATTATCCTGGATTAATTGAAATATCATCCTAGCTGATCTTCCTGCCTCTAGTCTACCCTCTCTAGTCCTCTGACAATGAATACTAAGTGGATGTTCCTAAGTAATTTCTTCGATTTATTGATTCCTGATCAGTGGCTCTCCACTCCTGACCAAATTAAGTTCAGGCTCTCATCAATGTGGACCCTGCCTACCTTCCAGCTTTCCTACTCCCTTCCTTTATATATGTTAACATAGAGAAAACCTTACTCAGGCTGGCCTTGTGCTTTCCTAACTCAAGTGACAGGGACCATCTTTCCTGCTCCTATCTTACCTATTAATAAAACCTTTCTCATTCTTTTAGTCTGGCGCAGGCAAGATTGGAGATGACAGAGGACCAGAGGTTTGACTTACTAAGGCAAAGAGCTCTCCCCTGTAATATAGAGATCATAATGCTTATATCAGGTAGTCATGTAAACAGCAAATAACATTTGTTGAATTGTTGGCATTTTCCCATTCACATTTGTTGAACCAAAATGCTGTGTTATGTCTCCACACATTCTAAAATTCACACAAATTGGAGTTTATGTAAAAATTTATTTGACCAAAATGTAGAAAAAGTGATACTATTACATATGATACAGTTGCAAGAATCTAAATGAAAAGTGTGGGCTTTATTCAATTGCACAATTTGCTAGTGTATCTCCTGGGTAGTGTGGCGCTTAATAAATAGGAGTGAGGGGCAGAGGATTCAGATAAGCTAGAAGCAGGGTGATTTTTTTAGTCAGAATTGTAAACTTGAGTTGGCCCCCACACTGCTGGGGAATGTGGAATGTTTCAGCTCTGAGATGTTAACTGAGAAAGCAGAAATATAACAAAATATAACACATTTTGTGCAGCCCTGTGTACAAAATCCTCCATATCCAGTTTAATCAGGAGTTTCTTGGTCTTTTATTAACTTGGTCCTGAAGAAGGAATTAAAATTCTAGATAAGTAAATCTCCAATTTGCCATTCTCTTGAGTATAGAGATGAAGTTATGCCAATTTTTTAGTTTTTACTTTGCTGTCTGAGAGGGCCATTCTGCCTAATATTTGTTCACAGAAAAACAGTCTTGCTCAATTACTGATGGTTTTGAAAAAGACTGCTTCTCTGAATAGGACTGAATTCTCCAACATTCATTCCTCCTGAGTGGATGGCCTCATATCAGAGCAGATAAGGATGGGTCATTATTGGATTAAGACATCAGCTCCTCAGAGAACTTTAGAGTGAAAGAAACATAGAAGAGCCTATCAAGAATCTATCCAAAAAACATTTGTGTAATTATTATGACTCTTCTAAGCATTCTCATGCTGACTGCTCAGAGGATGTTTGTTCTGCTTTGCTCCGTGGAGTGCAGAAAAGAGCCAGGATGATCAGGTTAACCTCTCTGTGGTGGTTTATGACTTCCTACAGTAACCCCCCACCCCCCGCCCTTTTGGTCTGGATGGAAAATCCCCACCCATTTTAATGTGATGATCTATGGCCTCCTACCACATGACCAACGGTTGACATTCTTCAACGTTTTAAACTGACCTGTGTCTAGACATCAGAATCTGTGTTTTGAAAGTGTGGGGTTATCTATTCTCCCAGGAACCAAATGCCCTCAGTCTTAAAATAGAGTATGTATGCTCAATATGAAATACCCTGCCTACCTTAGGAATATATGCAATTTAAGGATAAAAATAGAGCTGAAAAAACTGGTGTCATTTTGAAAAAAAGGAAGGAACAGATTAACTGGTGCTCAAAGCTTCTCTGATACAAAATATTTGGTCATGTATTCATAATTTGCTTGACATTTCCAGCTAAGCGAAGAGGCAGTAACAAAAGAAACTTCTTAGAAGAGAAAGACACGGCGCTCTCGAGTTTCTGTTGGAACAAGACTCTTCTGTTTTGGTTATATACAGTTTAGTTCATTTAGTGTCTGATCCAGTGTCTGATGTAAGCCCACGTTCTCTTCTTTGGCCTGGGCAAGTTTTTCTGGTGAAAATTAAGAATGAGGGAAAAACACATTAATAAGCATCTTTATTAAAAGGGGGGAAAAGTTTCTAAACTCCACATTGCCAGAATGAAAGAGCAGAGAAAGTACTCTGCATTTTAATTATAGCAGAACACCATGGACTTCTAGACACTAAATGCCAAATCTGGGAATTAGACAGGGTTGGAAAATGAAATACAGGGTGCTCAGTTAAATTTGAATTTCATATAAATAAAATTTTTAATGGAAGCATATTGAAAATGTTGCTTGAAATGCACCTATGCTCAAAATTTATTCATTGCCTATCTGAAATTAAAATTTAACTGGGTGTCCTGTATTTTAATATGCTAAATCTGGCAATCCTAGAGTCAGAACACCTGGATTTAAGCCCCGTGAAATAAATCCCACTTAACCTAAGTCATTTAAACTTTCTAGGTCTCAGTTTCCCCATCTGTCAAATGGGAGTAATACCATTGTGTGGCAGAAGGTTATTATGAGAAACATGAGAAATGCTTCAGAACTTATAAAATGCTACACAAACATAAGCTTTTAGTCTGAGATATGAATGAGTTAATACATTTTCTCTCTAGTGCTGGTTAGTCCTTGAGCTTATGGAAGGGAAATATAATCCTGTAACCCATCTTTCCTTTGGAGCTTCTGAGAATTGCTGTTTAAATTCCAGACATAATTGTGTTACTGTTTCTACATGTCCATCTATGTGTCCATAGCAGTCAAACTCCAGGTAAATGCAAAATGACTGAAATTTAAGCCAGACTACAGGTACGTTATTAAATGGTTGAGCTGATGAAACAAATGAAAAAACAAACCCCTCCCCCCGCCCCAAACAAACAAATCAACAAAACTCTGAGATGCCACCTAGAGCTATGCATGACAGAGCACGAGAGAAAACTGGTTTGCAAGGAGAAATGGCTGATAAGGGACTAGGCCAAGACTCATTAAAATACCAGAGGAAAGCAAAATACCTCATAAAATGTGATATGATCAGCTTGGAAATATTCAGAAAGAAAACAACTGCAAAAGATGGCCACCTTGCAACTACAACTACTGAAGCTTTCATTTGATGTGATACTTTAAGAAAAAACTAGTGACTTATGATCTGGGAGGATTCTGTCAGAGAATAGTGACCTGGGCCTGTCTGGATTAACATAGTAACTGAGTGCCTACTGCATGCAAACCCATTTCTTCTCAGTTATCTCATTTAATCCTCAAGAACTCAGCTATCACATTTATTCTTGCTGAAAAGGGCTAGACAGCTCAAATGGCAGAGCTGGGGTGCAAAGCAGAGTATCCCAACTCCAAATCCTGACCTCACTTCACCCTGCCACTTGGATTCCCTGGCATCTATTTTGTTATTAGGTCTGAGAGAAAGTAAGATTCCCTTAAAGTGTTAATTGCCCTTGACAAGTGTGACAGCAAACCCCGCCCTCCATCCACCCCACCACACTGTCAACAGGTAGTAGTAGATCTACCATAACCCTAATCTCTGAAGTTCCACCTAGGTGCTTAGGTAGAATGACTGGATAGGCAGGGCTGCAGTTATTTCAAAGGGTGGAGGCTACATATGTCTGGAAAAATCCCAGGAACAAATATGTGGAGAGAGCAAACAAAAAACACCCACCCCTGTAACATTTCATCTTTCCAGGGTCACATGCATGGCAATATGTGAGGGGAGTGGTTTATGCAGAAGTTCAGGGGGGAAGGCAGTTAGGAACAGAGGAAAGTTGGGGGTGGAAGGGTGTGGGTAGTTCAGTAAAGTTGTATTTTGCAGGAATGAATATAAAGAATTGTGACAAAGGTTCCCACCTGAATAAAAAAATTACTGGATGAGGAATAATAAGTTATGGTGACTAAAAATAAATGATCTACTCAGAGGTTTTCATGCCACTTTCAGGTTCAAGGGGGCAATCTAGAAGATGGCTTGAACTTCAAAATGTCAGTGTTTCTGGGAGAATTTGAGGTGGTGGTGGTAGTGGGGTGCAGGGGAGGACCAGATTATTTGAAATTTGTGGATTCTCTTGGGGAAACTGATGAGCTTTTGATCACTGGAGGTTTTTAACACCCAAACACAAACTTCATGAGCCCTCACTAAACCAAAGTTCCTGGTTCTTGTTAACTATGAGGGGAGATATGTGTTGCTCAGGAAAGTTGCTTTGGAACTCAGGAAGCAAGATCAAGAATCACCTCAATTCCTTTGTTCGGCATTCTAGCAGCTTCCATTCCCTTGCCCTGCTATGGGATGCCCTTTAATTCCTTGCAGGGTTATTTTCTAAGGGTAGGGAACAGAGGTGAGCTTCTCTGGTGAGCTGCCTCCCAGGACTGGGAGCTGAAGAGGTGCTTCGTGAACAACGAAGACATAGAGAACCCCAGACACCATTCTCCAAGTATAACACAGAGAAAACAAGAGAAAAGGACTAAGGAGACCAAAACGCTGTTGCCACTGTTTAAATCCACAGATGAAGTGCCATCCCAAGGTAGCTTCTTTTTAGAGATAAGCCTGCTGGTTTTTGCATGTTCTGCTGACTCTGTTAAGCTGCTCAAGAGATTGGATGAGTCTCCATTCAAAATAATCTCTATGTAAGGAAAAACTGCTGGTGGCATGCAGATACAGTTAGCTAATACATTTGAGAGCTCAGGCCAAGTTGGCTTTTGTTTTTACGTTGTTAGAAAAGAATCATATGAGCATAATTTTCTTTTTTGAAACCAGCTCTTCATTTGAACCACTCACTTTTGGTTGCAATCACGGTCAAGGGCCTCAGGCTACGGCTCAAAGGTGGTGAGTGGAGAAAATGAAAATGAGAGGGCATGAAGATGATGATGGCCTGTCTTTATTTCAGTCACACAGTCACAGACACAGCAGCAGAAGCCTTGAAAGATCAAACCAGGAGGCAGGAAACAAGCTTCTAGAAGCCCACAGGAGTGGAAGCACCACAGTGAGAAGGCAGACGTCAGTATTGCTAGGACAGAGGGTGGCATCCCAGCCACCTCTCAGAGAGAGGTTGTGTTGTTCAGCTTCTCGCTGATAGCTTTGTATGTGAGCTTCTGAGTGTACAGCTCGTCTGGAGGGCAGAGGTCCCCAAGGAGAGAGTTCAGAAGAGATACAGGGGATAGAATGCGAGGGTTGGAATGGAGTGCCACACATGAGAGGAAAAAAAAAACAGTGAGAAAGCAAAGCACAAACTAGGACAAGGTTGTGTCTCATGTAAAACAAAGGAGAAAATATAAGATCTACGGAGTGATTTCTAAGTGGAGTGAAGTTCTGCAGGGGATTAGCCATAATGAAACTTTAGAAAGAGTGGTGACTAGAAATGGTGAGAGCTTCTTTCCACCAATCTCCCATCCCAGGTTATTTGACTTTCAGTGATGTCATCCAGTCTGAAGGTCAGACTTTGGAATGGGGCATTTTGCCTTATATGGAAACCTCACGTCCCAAACCAAACACTGAGACACATGGTCTGAAGAACGAGTTCTGTACCCTTTCTGGGTGGGACAGGCAGTTTGGGAAAACTGAAATTCCAGGATTCTGGAATTTCCGGGTTACTCCACAAAGAACACAGGACAGAATTTTTTTTAAAGATGAAACACTTCAAGAAATTCTGGGATACGTGGGCACCAGACTCACAGACTGGGGTCTTTATTCAGGTCTCTACAGTCTCTAAATTTTCATTTTCTCATATTGTGATAAGCTTTGCGCTCTCTGGGAGAGAGTTTCCATAAAAAATGCAAGGCATTTAAAAAATGTGAGGCGTCTCAGAAATGAGCAAATTGAAGGAAACTCTAAAGAGCTAAAAAATCAGCCATATTTGGATCTCTGTACTTGCATATGGAGTTAATTACGCAGAAATATTTTAGTTCTGGAAAAATGGCAACCCTAGTTTGAATCTGATTTTGCACTGGCCCATCCCTGGGCTCCAGACTTCCAGATGTGACATCACTCTGCTCCCCTGACGTGGATGAAGCCCAAACCAGCCTTTCCAGATTTCCCCCGACTGTGGATGTGTCGACTGTGGATGTGTCGTGTAAGGGGGAGGCATAACAAACACAATTAGATGGTGATTTCATACCTTCCAGGTCATCAATTGTCTTTTCCAGTTTTGCAACTGTTCTCTCTGCAAATTCAGCACGGGTCTCAGCCTAGGGCAGAAGCAAGGAGTCACCAGGACTGCTTCAAGACCAACCCCAGGAGAATCCTGAACTAGCTGGGTGGGAATCACACTCACCTCTTTCAGCTTGTCGGAGAGAAGTTTAATTTCTTCTTCATATTTGTCCTCCTTTTCAGAATACTGCGAGAAAGATCAAAACACTACTTTTTAAAAAGGAGGGAGCGCGAGGAAAGCACAAGAGAATGCACGTTCCCCGATCCTCGGAGAAAAGCATGTGCTTGAAGCTATGAACCTGCCTGAGAAGCAAAGTAGAGACAGGCGCCTTTCCAGGCAGATGAAATGTGTGGGAAACTCAGAGAGTCTGGGATGGGATCCCTCTGGGATGGGACTGATCTCAAGACCTGAGCTGACAACTCGAGATAGACGTGTGATGAAGATGGAGGCAGGTGAATGAATGGAAACATGCCTCTCAAGGCCCTCCACAGCAGCTGGCCTAGTCCGTCTTTCCAACCCCACTTCCTACCAGCTTCCCCAAGGTGCCAGCCACTTCCTAACCCTCTTCTGAGTACTCTCTGGTCTCCCAGCCCTTGACTATGTCTGGGCTCCCAGGCATGGAATGTCCCATTCCTCATTGCTGTCTGTCAGAAGGTATGTTTGTCTTTCAAGGCTCAACCCAGATGAGTATTAGCTAACCTTTATCAACTACCAGCTGTGTTGTTAGCACCAATCCCAGTTTACAGATTAGGAAAGAGTCATGGAAGCTAGCTAATTTGTCAAGGGTTTCATGGCTACTACCTGACCAAGCCACAACTGGAACCTGATTCTGAAATATGAGCTCCTGGCTGGCATCCTGCTCTATAGTTTTTTTCTCCTCTAATAATTTTGTTTATTTATTTTTGGCTGTGCTCGGTCTTCCTTGCTGTGAGGGCTTTCTCTAGTTGTAGCAAGTGAGGAGGGCTACTCTCTAGGTACACTGCACAGGCTTCTTACTGCGGTGACTTCTTGTGTTGCAGAGCACAGGCTCTGGGGTGCTCAGGCTTCAGTAGTTGCAGCTCCTGACTCTAGAGCGCAGGCTCACTAGCTGTGGTGCACAAACTTAGCTGCATGTGCGATCTTCCCGGATCAGGGATCAAACTCTTGTCTCTCGCACTGGCAGGCAGATTCTTTACTACTGAGCCACCAGGGAAGCCTCTATGTTCTTTTCTAAGGTCACCTCCTTGCGACACCTTTCCAAGCTTTCCAAAGTCCCTCTGTGGAAGCCCCACCACACCCTAATTACTTTGTCAACCCTTCTACTCAACTAGACTACAAGCTCTTCAAGAGCAGAAGATCACCGTAGCATCTCTCCCAATGACCAGTCTCTGGCATACCCACATTTATTCACCAACTATCCCAGCATGAAACACCCGCCAGGCACCACGCTGGGATGAATGACACAGCTCTAAACGAGACCAACAGAGTCCCGGTCTCTACAGTCTAGCGCAGAAGGCGTGCAATTAATTATAATAAATGTGATCAACCCTCACGATAGGAAAAGAAGTAGGTGGGGCTATGCAGCTGAGAAATACCTAACCTAGATGAGCAATCCGGGAGGGGTGAACAGGGGGTTGCCAAGCAGAGAGAAAAGGGGGACGCCACCCCAGGCTGACTGGACAGAAGGTTCAAAGAAGGCACTGGAAGCTTTCACAACATGGAATGTCTGTGAAACAAGTTTAGTGCAACTGGAGGGGAGTAGGAGGAGGGAGAGTGAGAAAGAGCTGAGAAAGGGGAACTCAACAGCAGGGGTTGGTAGGGGAGGGAAGGAAGGTCACGGAAGGGTCTGTACATTCTCTCTAATGTAATGACTAATGCTCTCTCCTGTAATGACTGCTTTGGGTACTGTTTCAGCAACAACAACAAAAAAGCCCAATTCCACCTGTGGTTGCTGCTCAACCTTCTAGAAAGTATTTCTGGAGGAACCTGGGGATTTGGTTGAGAGTGAGGTTCTGCAGGCTCTGTATTTATATGATGAGGCTCAGAACTCCCTAAAATGAGCCTGACCAGGTCCCGATCTCATATTCTAAATTCATCTTCAGGGGACTTCCCTGGTGGTCCAGAGGTTAAGACATCTCGCTTCCACTACAGGGAGTATAGGTTTGATCCCTAGTCGGGAAACTAAGATCCCACATGCTTCCTTATATGGCCAAAATAAATAAATAGATAAATAAGTCCACCTTCGTAGGAGGTTGAGATAAAAGCTGGCATTAGACCCTATGAAAGAGAGAAATCTAGCCACTGGACATCCTTTTCTATAGGAGAAAAAAAACCTGGCTGGTGGGTACCAAAGCTACTGTTAGCAAATACAGGTCAGATCCCCGATACCCTGGCACACTCCTGTGCTCCTTGGGGGAAGAAAAAAGTCCAGCAAATCACCCTCCATCTCAAGCCAACCACCAACCTTTTCGGATGCAGCCTCTAGTGACTTCAAGTTGTTAGTGACATTCTTGAGTTCTTCTTCCAGGTCACCACATTTTCTGCCCAAAGACAAGAGAGGATTTTTGGTGTCTTATTTTTTTGTACAAACCGCAGTCTCCCTAAAAGAAGTTTTCAAAAGGAGGAATCCACACTGCCAGGGGCCCCCAGAAGGAATGTGGGGAAAAATGTTAATGGTTTTCTTTGAGACACAGTGCTGTGTACTTGTCAAAACCCCATCGTGCCAGGCAAAGGCGCGGCAGGCCGAGGAGTATTTGGGAGGTTTGTAAAGCTCTCCTGGGCTCCCGCCAAGTCTGAGGCAACAGGGACTTGTGAAATCCATGACTGATGAGGCTGACTCCGGAAGGTGTTTAAGAATGAGACGCAGAGCAGGAGGCTGGGAGACGGTGATCTGAGTTTACACCGGACATGCCAGGAAGCAGGCCTGGAACGGATTTTGGAAACCAGATCTCTCTCAGCACTGCAGGAATGCTCTGGGGAGCTTGATTCCTCACCCGAGTCTGAGGGGAGAGGCTTTTGGGGGTTTGTGGTGGCCAGCAGGGGAGCTTGTGGGAACTCTGGTCAAGCTTCTCACCTTTCCTCGCCACCAAGAATGTGTCCCAGCCAAACAATGACATCAAGAACAAGGCATTTAGACACAGACATGGCAGCCTGCCCTCAGTGTTCCCTTAAGAAGGCACAGCCTCCTGAGGATTCCTCTCTGGGAAAACGGGACTTCTGGGCTTCTCGGCTACTCCCCGACACTTGTATTTCCCAATACCTTAGTGGCAAGAGTCAACATGTGGGCGGTACTTCCCTGGGCAGTGAGAACAAACAGTCGCCTGTCACTCTTTGTCAGCCAGGGAAGCAAAGAGGAGGGTCTGAGGGATGAGTCCCAGACACCCATCCCTCTGGTCAAAGAGGCCCTGGTCGGTATCCATTCCCAACATAACTTGCTCCCTCCCAGCTCCCCTACCAACCCCCATCCACCATGTCCAGAGCTGAGCTGGGTGGGCACCACCCAACCCCGCTCTGCCACTTACAGTTCGGACACCTCGGCACGCTCCTCTGCCCTCTCTAGCTCACCCTCCAGGATGACCAACTTACGAGCTACCTGCAGAAACAGGAAGGACCAATTAAGACACCCCCAAGTGCTACATCTAATAGGATACCCCACCCCCACCCAGTGCAAACAGCGAGGCCACATCCAGCAAACTTGGGGCTTTCTGCTGCTGCTCCAACTCTAATTTCCAAATCTAAATTCTCTCCTGTGGGCTGCAGGAAGGGGAAGGGAGAGACAGGGCCATGGGGGCAGGCAGAAGGAGCAACTGAGCTTTCGTGGTCTGAAGACCCACAGCCGGGGACCGCAATTCCCCATTTTAGCCTAACGACCAGCTGGAGGACAGAAAAAAGGGATCTGATCACTTGGTTTTCCCTTTAAGCCTAAGTTCCCACTTGTCTGAGTGTCACAGAATTTCCCAGGACTTCTGGCATCGTGGAAGATACGGTTTCCCAGCCAAGTGGCTGTCTTCGGAAAAAAACAGATGTGGCTGCAGAAGGACAGCTGAGTTGACCAAGAGCTTCCTTTAGGCGGCCCCAGCGTTTTCCCTATCACAGGTCCATTTCCTCCCCGCTTCCTGCTACTGCCATCTGCCAGCCCCACTCTCCACCACTCACCTCCTCGTATTTGCGGTCGGCCTCCTCGGCGATGTGCTTGGCCTCTTTAAGCTGCATCTCCTGAATCTCCATCTTCTCCTCATCTTTCATGGCACGGTTCTCTATCACCTTCATCCCTCTGCAAGAAGCAGAACTCGTCATTGCCTCCAAACACACATCACCACCTCATTGCACACCTCCAGGCATCTGCTCATCTAAACACTTCACTGATACCTACCAAGAACCACACTCCAAAGAGGAAACTAGAGCTGCTCACACTCACATGCATCTTTGCTGAACGCCAGGCACCATTTTTAAACTTCACAACCCCCGTCCCTAGAAATAGGTTCAGTATCCCCATTTCACAGAGGAAGAAACTGAGGCATAGAGGAGCTAAGTAACTTGCTCGAGGTCACACAGCCAGTAAGAGGCAGAGCTGGGATTCAAACCCCGGTGATGTGGCTCCGGAGTCCACACTCCTATAGTGTCTCACTAACTAGTAACGAGGGGGACTTGTATGCCAACAGTTACCAGGATCTGATTGAAGGTCTGGGCTGGCCTGGCTGTGGGAATGATGAATTCTGCATTGGGGCGGGGGGTGTGGGGTGGGGTAGGGTGGGTGTGTTTGTATGTCACAAGGGACTTCCCAGACGAGAGTCCACAAGTGAACAAGGAGAGGAAACGTATTCTTCAGTGAGAGAGAGAGCTATACAAGAAAGCTCCAGAGAATGGATAAAGAACATGTGGTACATATATACAATGGAATATTACTCAGCCTTTAAAAAGAATGAAATAATGCCGTTTGCAGCAAGATGGATGGACCTGGTGATTGGTATATTCAGTGAAATAAGTCAGACAGAAGTGAAAGTTGCTCAGTCGTGTCTGACTTTTTGTGACCCCAAGGACTATACAGTCCATGGAATTCTCTAGGCCAGAATATTGGAGTGGGTAGCCTTTCCCTTCTCCAGGGGATCTTCCCAACCCAGGATCGAACCCAGGTATCCCACACTGCAGGTGGATTCTTTCCCACCTGAGTCACAAGGAAAGCCCAAGTCAGACAGAAAAGGAGAAATATTGTATGACACCCCTTATATGTGGAATCTAAAAAGAAGTGATACAAATGATCTTATAAAACAGAAAGAGACTCACAGACTTATAAAACAAACTTATGTTGCTGGGGGGAAGGGATAGTTTGGGAGTCTGGGATGGACATACACACGCTGCTAGATTTTAAACGGATAACTAACAAGGACCTTTTGTATAGCACAGGGAACTCTGCTCAATGTTATGTGGTAGTCTGGAAGGGAGGGGGGTTTGGGGGAGAATGGATTCATGTATATGTAGGGCTGAGTCACTTTGCTATCCACCTGAAACTATCACAACATTGTTAATTGGTTATACCCCAATACAAAATAAAAAGTTCAAAAACAGAGAAAGCCCTGGAGGAATGAAAGAATATGGCAGGGAAGTCAGGGTGGTTGCACCACAGGCCGCTTGAATGACAGGCTAAGGGTTTTGCACCGAGGGAACAGGGAACCACAGGAAGGTTTCAAAAACAAGTGTGAATGGAAACCAGAATGACGGCTGGGACTTCAGTGGGAAGACCAGGTAAGAGGCAGATATCCACAGTGATGGGTGAGGAAGGCCTGAACTGAAGTGGATATGTACACTAGGGGAAGGACGGTGTCCTGCGAACAGCTGGAAGTGTCCTACAACTTCTGACCATGAAATGGAGCTCACTGTGGCCTGCACAGTGTGGAATGGACATGGTAAACTCATGTATCTCCAAAGAAGAGGCCAACCCAGTATAATGTATCAGTGTATATCGAGCCCGCCCACAGAAGAGGACAATTATTATACTTCTAATAAACACTTCCATTCGGACTGTCACTGCCATTCTCAGCTAACTATCAGAACACTCTCTAGGCCCGTACTGGGCTTTCCAGGTGGCACAGTGGTAAAGAATCTGCCTGCCAATGCAGGAGATGTAAGAGACTGGGGTTCGATCCCTGGGTTGGGAAGATCCCTTAGTGTAGGTAACGGCAACCCACTCCAGTATTCTTGCCTGAAAAATTCTATGGACAGAGGAGCCTGGCGGGTTACACAGTCCATGGGGTCACAAAGAGTTGGACACAACTGAGTATGCATGCCTGTACCAGGCCCTGAGATCAGCAAGCTTGGAAAATCCTCTGCAGTCAAGGAGCGATCAAAGGGACTAGCTCAAGGGTCCATAGTAAATGGCAGTGGAAGGACATAAATCTAGATTCTTCAGCTCCCAAGTATAGAATTCTTCCCACCTAAACAGTAGTCTCTAACAAGGGTGCCATCAAAGGCTACTGGTAACATGATACCAACAAGTGAGGGGCCTTTTGACTTGAGGAGGTGCTAGAAGTGAGATACCTGGCCAGGCCAGTCTGACTGTGAACAAGGGAAGCACCTAGCTGAGGACCCTGGCACAGCCGTGATTAACCTGTGACTAGATCCTTCACACTTCCACGTGGCTGCCCTGAGCTACCGCCCTTTCACTCTATTAAGCGGCTGAAGCAGAGCCTGTACTGCGACCTGTGCCGTCCATAAGGGCTATTCCACTGTACGGCAAAGAAACTTCCCACTTAGGCAACTCAAAAAGTCAGTCTCCAAGATTCTCCAGTTGGTTTAGCCCCTCCAGTGTTAGGGTGTGACAGAACCATCAGGAATTGATCCTTGGGAGAAGTTTATACCAGAGAACTACGGTATGCATGTGCCTTTGCAACCCTATAGACTGTAGCCCGCCAGGCTCCTCTGTCCGTGGGATTCTCCAAGCAAGAATCTTGGAGTGGGTTACCATGCTCTCCTCCAGGGGATCGAATCTGCATCTGTTGCATTGGGAGGCAGGTTCTAGCATCACCTGGTAAACTTGAAAACTTGATGAGTCCAGTGAGAATTCTGGTGTGATGCTGTGGCAGACACGTGAGGACCACTGGCCCAGCCCACACCACCACCACACAAGGAACCCACTGACCACCACACAGAGACGGCCGCTTCTGTGAATTACACAATCTGCCCTTAGTCCTCCAGAGCCCGCACCAAGGCGTGCTGCTCGAGAGGACCCAGCACCTTGCTGGAGGCAGCAGGAGAATGCCCTGGAGGTAAGAAGTGCTATCAGTTGCAAATACATTAATCGGAGGGGTTTGTGCATGTCCCTGACACACAGTTGTCCAGTGACCCAAAGCCTGAAGCACTGCTAATAATCATTTATGCAGACAGCCCATTCCAAGTTTTCATCCCCTGACTTCTCATTATCACCCTGGAAACTGAGGTCTTGAGAGTGATGACAACCAGACGCACAGTGATTTTCAGAGAAAACAGGAGACACAGCGCTCTGCAAACTGACTGCCAACGACAGTCACAGTTACAGTCTAACACCTGCCTATTTTCTGCCTCTCTCTGTCTGGTGGTAGTTTTCCTTCATAACCGCCACGTCAAATGCCTCCACACACAGCATGATGGTTTACAAGGTATTGTTGCCCATTTGTATGTATGTGTACACACGTGTGTCCCTGGGATCTCACTGACTCTCACCACAGCTTCGGGAGGTTGGCAGTATGGCTTGACCCCAATTTCCCAGAAGTAAACGCTCAAGCCACCGGGTTCAAAGTGTCCTTACCTCTCACTCTCATCTGCAGCCTTTTCTGCCTCCTCCAGCTTCTGCAGGGCTGTGGCCAACCGTTCCTGAGCCCTGTCCAACTCCTCCTCAACGAGCTGGATGCGTCGATTGAGAGCTGCCACATCACCTTCAGCCTAGGGAGGTCAGAGGTGGAACCAGGTTAAGAAGGAAATAGGTCAGCCAGCCTTCCACTCACACAGTGCCCTTTCTTCCAGTTAACACGCTTCCCCCGCGAAAACCCACCCAGGAATCCAGGAGGTAAGGAATTCAGGCTGTCTCTTCTGGACAATGGAATTTTCCATATGATCTTTTCCCCCAAATGTCAGTGAACACTCCCCACAACAGGACAGGCTGTCAAGTCATTATGGGCTTCCCTGGTGTGGCACTAGCGGTAAAGAATCCATCTGCCAATGCAGAAGACGCAAGAGATGTGGGTTCAATCCTGGGTCAGGAAGATCCCCTGGAGGAGGAAATAGCAACCCGCTCCAGTATTCTTGCCTGGAGAATCCCCATGGACAGAGGCGCCTGGCAGGCTAAAGTCCACAGGGTTGCAAAGAGTTGAATACGAGTGAGCACAACACTCAAGTCGATACAGGACAGAAAGAGAAGTAAGCTGTATCTTCCAAGAGGATGGTGCTGGCCTCTCCATGGGACTTCTAGAGCAAGGCCACCAATCAACTGGCTCACTCTGTCTTATAAGGTATGCTCCTAGCCACCTGAATAGTAAGACAAATGCAAGAATCTGGACGCCTCAGTTATATGCTGGCTGTACAGTTGGGGCAGCGGGGGCAGCCCAAGTGGAACTCCATCCTTAATCAAGGCTGGCTGAGAGATGTTGGGACAAAATGATATAAGAAAGCAAAGAAAATTTGGTTACAGGCACGGGAGAGATGGCGGAATGGTTTTACTGGCTTTTCACCTACAAGGAAGGTAATAAATATGTTGGCATGCAGAAGAGCAAGAATTCAAGGATCAAAACGTACTGGTCAGAATCCTTGCTCCGCTAGTGTTCAGCCATGTGGCACTGAGCAGGCAGCCTCCCTGCTTGCTTTGAGCCTATCCCAGGGCCTGTTTCCTTCATACCTTTCTGGGGACTGTAATGCAAGGGTGTGGCACTGCAGCTGGCATGTGAGAAGTCCCACAAAGGGCAGCTCTTGCTGCCATGATTTCTCCCCCATTTAATCCTCATGCATCTCACCCATTTTACAGTTGGGAAAACTGAGAGATGCAGGAGAGGTGAAACAGTCTTTTTCAACGTCCCAGAGCCGGCAGGGAACAGCTTCTTGAGCCCCAGCCCAGGGTTCTTCCCTCGCCAAATCTACACTCTGAGTCCTGTGGGGGCTTTGAGGCCTCACACTTAGGAATATTGAGAACTGGTAAAATAGGGCCCAACCGACGGGAGAAGTATAAAGTCACCCTGGCTTCTTCAGAACAAGACAAATAAAGAATCTCTGAATGGGGGAGGGCTGTAAAAAATTAGTGGAGTAACAAAATGAGGCCAGAGTTGCTGAAAAAACACAGAATCAGGAAACTTTTCTCAGCTCCACAATCCTAATTGAGGAGGGAGAAGAAATTCCCGAAGGTGTTTCTGATCACAGCTTCCTCTGGAACACCAGTTTGGAGAATCCATTTAAACCACTGATGTGCTATTTTAAGAAATGTCACCCACTCCTTTCAAAGAGTGGGTGATTTTTATTCTTTTTAAAATTAGATGAATCTTCACTCCTTCAGCAACTGGGGCAGGAATGGACTCCTCCCCTCAACGTTTTTTTAGTACACTCACAAAATTGTGTAACCAACACCACCATCTAATTCCAAAAGTTTTATCACCCCAAAAAGAAACCTCACACCCATCAGTAGTCAAGGCACTGACTTTTCAGATCATGCTTGATTCATGAGTAGGTTTTTTTTTTATTTTAAAAAGAGCCCCTCCTTTTATGGAGGATTCTGAATCCTGACGACCATGCTTTTGGCACATTTTCAACTATCTGGAACGGAAATAGTTCTGAGATACATTCTTCTACGTACAGATATACATATATATGTATTCTCGAAAAATTGCTAGTCACTGCTAGTCATTTTGGGCTCCACCCCTTCCTGCAATCAAAGCTTCTACACTCTACAAAGGATTTTCCTTATAAGGTAAAAGAGGCTTGCTAGATACATGTGGCAAAGCAACAGGAAGATGTCGGTTAATCACACAAAAATCTAAACCAGCTGTCGGGAGGCAGACCCTGAAGTCTGCCACACGCCGGCTCTTGGCTTTCTTTACAAGAGACTGAAAAAGGTCTCCCCTCCCTCCTGGGCTTTATTGCTTCTGCCCAGGAACCTTCTTAAGGCTTTCTCCCCTTTTCCTGACCAAGAGAAGCATGTTTTGAAAAGTGAACTTTTTAAGAAGTTCGAAACTTTTCCAAAAACATCTTTCTTCCCAACTGGATGGTCCCACTCCTGAGTCTTGGCTCGAAGCTGAGGGCCATTTTTAAGCAGGAGTAATTGTCCTCCAGCGACATGGCTTGGGATGAGATCAGAGGGAGGGTTATGCCGGTTACGTGTGTGAAAGAGGCCAAACCAGCTACTGTTGGGAGGCTTACACCAGGTTTCTGAGGGCTCTTCAAGCCAGGTCGGCCCTTGCAGGATTAAAGGCTTTGACTCCAGCCAGCAGGGAAACAAGTCTTTGGGGTGGGGGAGTGGTTCTTACCCAGATCTGTCGATACCCACAGCAGTGCCCTCTTGCTGGGCATCTTTTCCACTTCTGGAGTCCCCACCCTGAGTCTCAACACTCCAGTTTTCCGAGACCCTGGGCCTCCACACTCTCCCCCAACTTTCTCTCTGAGTCTTTGCAGTGTCTTGTCCCAGCAAACTCTTACTTATTCTATAAGACTGCTCAGCCTCCATTTTGAAGCCTGTCCCACTGGCTGGTTGCTTCTGTCATGCAGTTAACAGAACACAATCCCCCGCCACCCCCACCCCTCCATGGTAATCAGCCTTATCTGTCTGACTCCCCTTGCCCCCACTAGGCTGTGAGCCCCTCTACAGGTAAAATGCGGGGAGAAAAGCACAGGAATAGAGCACCTACTATATGCTAGGCAGAGAGGTTTTCCTCCACAGTCCCTCCCAGCAATCCTACCGGGGGTGGGGGGGCATTATTGTCACCCCGACTTTGGAGACACGCTCCTCCTAGGAGTCAAGTACCAAGTAGTATGGGATGGGATTGGAATACAAATCTCTCTACAGTCCCAGAGGTGGCCACCACCTGTCCCGTCCCAAGGGGTCATCAAGGGACGGAGAGAGGGCGGTTAGCCCCCCGCCCCCATTCAGCCCCAGGCCTCTCATTGTGCAGCGGCCGCACACAAAACGACCGTGGGTCGAGGGCCCCGAGCTAACATTCCAAGGGGCTTCGCGAGCCAGGGAGGGTTCCGCGGCCCTCGTTCCCGCAGGGGACCAGCTGGGGAGGGAAAGGCCGGCGGCTCGGGGACTGAACTTCCGCCCCCCGCCTGGAGTAGACACGTCGCCGCCGCGCCCCTGGGAACAGCTGGGAAAGTTCGGCAGGAACCGGGAAGCCTCGGAGGTGGCGAGAAAGTGCGGCGCCCCCACCCCCACTCCCAGTATCGGCCGGTCCAACCCCAGACAATGGAAGCTCAACGTTTTCACTCTCACTTCCCGCTCCTAGGTGGAGCCGCAGCTCCCCGCCCTCCCCCGCCCAAACCCGGGCGCCGGCGGCGGTGAGTCGGAAGGCAGCAGGGTGCCCCCTATCTCCACTCCCCACTCCAGGATCGCGCACCCCCCCCACCATCCCCCCATTTCCCGCTCCACCAGCCCCGCCCGACCCGGATGCGGCGCCCCCTCCCCTCGTCCCAGGCCAGGGAAGGAGAATGGCGGGGCAGGATGGGGTCTCTGCAGCCGGTCCGCGATCCGGAGCGCTGGGGCCCCAGGGTGCGAAAGTGGGATCAGGAGGGGGCGACAGCGGCTGGCGGGCAGGGAGCGGGAGAAGCGGGTGGCGCCGGGAAAAGGGAAGAAAGGAGAGTGCGGCGGGGCCGGGGGTGCGGGAGCCCGGGCGCGCGGGGCCAGGGCGCGGGCTCTCACTTTCTCGCGCCGCTCGCGCTCGCCGTCCAGCTCGCGCTGCAGGCCCTGCGCGCGGTCCTCCGCCTCATCCGCTTGCTGCTGCAGGGCCTGGATCTTGCGTTTCACCGCCTCCAGGGAGTTGAGGCCAGCCATGGCGCGGAGGCGCACGCAGCGGGCGGCGGGCAGCGGCGGGCGCTCGGTTCGGCTCGGCTCCGGCAAGAGCTGCAGCAGCCGCGCCCCGGCCCCCGAGCCTTTGCCTGCGCCGGGGCCGCCCCCGCCTCTCCCCGCCCCCGGCCCGGCCGCCGTCGGGGCGATGAGGTCACCCGGCCGGGCAGCCGACGTCAGCACCGCTGGGGGAGGGCCTGACGTCGGCACCGCTGGCCGCAGCTGCTGGAAAGTGCCCCTTTTCGGGACTTATTTGGAGAAAGCGCTGGGAGGCACCGCCTTCTCTTCCTCCTCCTCTTCCTCGAGCGCTTCCCGCCCGCCCGGCCCCGGGGCTCCTGCCCGGCCCGGCCCGGCCCGGCCCGGCCGCGGGCGCCCGCGTTACTGGGCACGTACGTCGGAGGCTTTCTTCTCCGTCAGCTCCAGCTTCTCCTGCGCGTCTTTCAGGTTCTCGGAGTATTTGTCCAGCTCATCCTCCGTCCCCTTAAGCTTCTTCTGGAGGTGGGTCAGTTCTTCCTCCACCTGGGGACAGATCGGGGGACGCATCAGCCTGGGGGGCCCCGTCCTTGCGGTACAAGGGCGCCGCCCCCCCTCCCCCACTCACAAGAATCCAAGTTTCCTGATCTGTGAAACAGGGAGAACAATGTTCTGCCCCACTCACTAAATGCACCACTCATACCTATTAACGTGGCTTTCACATCCTTCACTTCTTCTGGGACCAGCTGTGTTTATCTTTTTGGGGGGTCCCCCAGTACTCTTGGAGAATCTATCACAGCTTTTGAGAAACAAGTCCCGACACGTTTTCTAGAAACTCGGGTTCAATTTTGCAGCCTCCCCCGTGGAGTCTCATACTCTGGCTTGGACCATACCCCTACCCTCAACCTTCCCAACATTGGCAGCCAGAGAAGCTTCTTAAGTCTATGTTGATCCTACCTCTGGCAAGAACCTGCCATGGCTCTCTATTGCCGAAAAGAGTGAAAAAATGAAAGTGTTCGTCGCTCAGTCGTGTCCCACTCTTTGTGACCCCATGAACTGTAGCCCACCAGGCTCCTCTGTCCATGGAATTCTCCAGGCAAGAATACTGGAATGGGTTGCCATTCCCTTGTCTAGGGGATCTTCCTGACCCAAGGATCCAACCTAGAACCTGCCATGGTTCCCTATTGCCGAAGAGTGGTTCTCACAAAATACCCTGAAGGTTTGAAAGGCTTAACCCCTGCCTCTGTCCCCCACTCCTGGGACTTTGTGGACCTTACTGGAAGAGAGCTACTCCTTAGAGATCCCTTTCTTGGAAGATTCAGGTTAGAACTTTTCAGTTCTTGCAGTCTGGCTTGTGTTTAATAAAAATGTCCCCAACACTCCCCAAATTTTCAGTCCTCTTCGTTTATCCAGAGAGTCTTACCCCCTCCTGGCACCCCCAGTTTGAGAAGCCATATGGAGTACAAAGACCCCTTCACCTCTCCATCACCCCCCACCACACCAGTCAAGGGTCAACTCAGAAAGCTTCTCTGTCACCCTCCTTCCCTCTGCACCTCCCCCTCCTGCCCCTAACTTTGGGCTGGGGTGCTCAGTCCAGCTCAGGTTTTGATCTGACTTTATGTCTCAGGTGGTTTGACCCCTGGTCCTATTCATGCTCCCAAGGTGAGCAGACAGCCCTCATGGGCCCTGCATCCTCCTTATGGTAGGAAGCCCAGAGAGGTGGAGTGACTTTCTGTGGGTCACACAGCACTGGATTTGAACCCACATCTGAACAAGCCCTCCTAACCGACCTACTTTTCTGCAGCCCTCCATGGCTTGCTCCTGTTCAATCCTGAGACAGTGTGCAAAATGTGCTCGGTGCTGTGTGTGTTGTGTATGTGTTTCACGTGTGTGTGTGTGTGTGTGTGCACATGCAGATTCTTAAAAGGGCTGCTATTCCAGCCTCCCATTCCCAGGACTTCTGAGTGTCTTACTGATGAGCTGAGGAATGGAAAAGAGGTAGGGGATCTGAGGAGGAGGAGGGTGGCTGCAGCTTCCGCCTACGACAGGGTTCACCGACCTTGACATCTAGGCAAGGAGCCTGGAAGGCTGACTCCAAATCCTCGTTGTCTGACCCTGTCCCCCTTTCTGGCCTCTATCATCATCTGCAAAGTGGAAGCCTTGACCTGGTGGTCTTCCAGCACCCTGGCAGTTGCTTTTGAACTTCTGCTTTCACTGAGAAAATGAGCCAGTTTCCTTATAGAAACAGGTCAGCCTGACCCAACATCCACCTGACTTCCTTCCAGCCCTGTACGGTACAGCATTTCCTAGGTGCTAGGACTTCCCTACAGTCCAGTGGTTCAGACTCTGCTTCCACTACAGGGCACGGGTTCGATCCCTGGTCAGGGAACTAAGGTCCTGCCTGTAGTGGCCAAATTTTTTTTTTTCTATAGCAGCATTTCCTTGGTGCTGTGTGCCAGGCACAATGCTCTTTGAACATAAACGATTGAGGGCAAATTCTGCAGCATCGGGCTCATCTGATGGGTGTCAAGATTGTTTTTGATGACCTTTTCTGGACAATAAAGGATGGGGACTCTGATAAGGTGGGCAGGGGGCTATGAAGCAGTTAGAATGTGCCAATGTCACAAAAGGGTAAACAGTCTCTAAATGAGAACAGGGCCTGCCTGAGGCCGTTCAGAGAGGGCGTTTGAACCCTTGTCAGACTGACTTCAAAGCTGGTTTGCTTGACCGCTAGGCTATGCTGTCCCCACGGCCCAGCAAGCCCTCCTCCTATTGATCAGCCCACCCGGGTCCCTCCCCTGGGTGGTCTGCACTGCTGCACTGGGCCCCTAGTCCCTGTCCCACCTATGGCCCCACCCTGACCCCTGGGGCAGGGCTGTGCCTCTGTGTTTGGCTCTGTCTCCCTTAAGGATTTCCCTGATGGCTCAGCAGGTAAAGAATCTGCCTGCAATCCAGGAGACAGAGGAGATGTGGGTTGGATCCCTGGGTTGGAAAAATCCCCTGGAGGAGGAAATTCTCCAGTGTTCTTGCCTGGAGAATCCCCTGGACAGAGAAACCTGGAGGCTACAGTTCAAACGGTTGCAGAGTTGGATTCGACTGAGTGACTAAGCACAGCACCCCCCCCCTGGGGCTAGGGTCCTTTGTGAAACAGGCCTGGGGCTTCCCCGGGGTTCCATGGGGCTCAGTGTTCACCATGGAACCCCGGGGGAAGTTTGCAGAATGAATCCATGACACAATTGCAAGTCCCTCAGTGTTTGAAGCCAGGTCTGAAAAAATAAGTAAAGCTGACACAGATCGGGTTCCTGTCCCTTTGAACTGCACACACACAAACCACCTAGGATGTGTGGTGTCTCGCTGGGGAGGCTGAGCCTTGCACTGGCTCTCCAAGGTCTCCTTCAAGTCACTTCCTTCTTGGAGCCTCAGTTTCTCAGCCTGTAAAATGGCCAGGAAGGTCATGGATGGCAGACCTTAGTCCCTGCAAATGGGGCCTTTGGGCTGGGCTGAGGCAGGATGTGGGGTCAAAGGCCAGTTGGGGCGGATGTCACCGCCCTGCGAGGGGCGTGGGCAGGAAGCAGGCCAGAGAGGCCCGGCCCATTCCCATACTGTGCAGAGAGGGCTTGGAATGGGGGCTTTGTTACAGGGTCCCTGAGGGTCAGGCTGGCCCGAGACCCATGCTCTCTGGCCTCCTGAAGCATAAGACGCTCCGAATAAGCCTAGCCTTTCATGCTCTGCCTTTGTTCCCAGGCAGAATGGGCTATCTGCTCTATGGGGCTCAGGCTTCTGCTTTGCACCTCTGGAATCTTATGTACCCTCTATCAGAAGGCATCATTTGCCCCCATTTCTCAGATGAGAACACTGAGGAAGCTCAGTGAGAGAGGGGCAGCAATGTGCCCTAGTTACAGAGTTAGATGATCTGGCCCGGATGTGAGCACAAGTCCATGGGGTAGCAGAGTTGGACACGACAGAGCACGCATGCGTGCACCGCCCTAGTAGGAAGCTTTGGGCAAAAAAAAAAAAGAACAGAATGAAAATCCAGTTGGAGATCAGAGACTCTATCCCCGCCTCCTTGGCCACGCAGCTGGTGGGATGCTTTGAGGAGCCTTCCCTTTTGGACTTGTGTCTACCCAGGGGCTTCCCTCGTGGTTCAGTGGTAAAAAATTCTCCTGTGATAAAGGAGATTTGGGTTTGACCCCTGGGTTGGGAAGATCCCCTGGAGAAAGAAATGACAACCCACTCCAGTATTCTTGCCTGGAAAATCCCATGGACGGAGGGGCCTGGTGGGCTGTAGTCAATGGGGTCGCAAAAGAGTCATACAAGACTGAGCAACTGAACAACAACTGCTTTGGTAGAGTATGCTATATCAGTCACTCACACCTTAGTGCAAATTAGAGCCATTAAGTTGCTTTTATCTGAATCCCTGGCTAAAGCCCTCATGCTGAACTCTTAGTTGCTCAGTCGTGTCCAACTCTTTGCAACCCCATGGAGTGTAGCCCGCCAGGCTTCTCTGTCCATGGGGATTCTCCAAGCAGGAATGCTGGAGTGGGTTGCCATGCCCTGCCTCAAAGCCCTCATGGTAAGTGCTAAATGATGGATGGAGGCCGGCAGCTCAGGGCCAGCACAGGATGGGCGTTTGTGTTTGCCAGGGAGGGAGGAGGGTTTGTGGCAGGGAGCACTGGGGTGGGGCTGTCCTGTGCGGATATGTTATGGTGCACTTAGGGTAGCTCCGGGACACTGGGGGATGGGGAGGCCTAAAGGGGAAGTAGGGTGGGGTAGGAAAGAATCCTGAGTTTATGGAGCGCTTACACTGTGCCAGGTACCACGCCAAGGGCTCCACCTGCCTAGTCACCTCCAGTCCTCCCACGTGGTAAGGGAAGCAACACTGTCACTTCCTCGTTTCACACATGTAGCCACAAAGGCACAGAGGTGAAGGTGGCTTCCCTGGAGGCCCAGCGGTAAAGAATCTGCCTGCGATGCAGGAGACCTGGGCTCGAGCCCTGGGTTGGGAAGACCCCCTGGAGGAGGGCATGGCAACCCATTCCAGTATTCTTGCTTGGAGAGTCCCATGGACAGAGGAGCCTGTCAGGCTACAGTCCATAGGGTCAGAAAGAGTCAGACACGACTGAGGTGACTTAGCATGCAGCAAGCATGCCCGATGCCTGAACTGTGAACACTGCCAATCTGAGCTCAGAGCCTGCACTTTTACCTGTTGAGCTGGCCTGGCGCCCAGGATGGGCAGGGCTGGGCACTTGGTGTCACCATCCTGGGCGTCTCCTGGGGCTTATCGGAGACCCTGAAGCTCCCCAGGGCTTGGCAGCTGACCCCAGGTGGGGCAGGCTACTGTGGGAGGGATCAAGACCCCCTTCCCTCCTCTTATTGGCTGCTCTGACCACCCAGACCCAGACAACTGACTCCTGTTCTCTGCCCCAAGCTAAGGTCTTGGGACTGTTCAGCCCAGCCCCCTTCCACTGGCTCTCTGATGGATCCCTGTTGTCCAGGCCCCCTGGGAATCTCGTCCCCAAAGCTCTGAATCCAGGGCCTCTGCCTGCCAGAGGCACCCCCACCTTCTCCTGCCAGGCTCACAGCAAGGGCACCCTCAGAGACACATTGAGATTCTCCAGTTCACCCTCAAATCTCTACCCACCCCAGCCCCCAAACCCTCAGTCAGCTGCCGTTGCAGCCAGTCACAGCTGCCCCACCACACACCCATACTCAGCCACACTTCCCAATCTGTCACTCACAGTCACATCTGAGTGTGCCCTGAAACAGGCACCTTGTCACCCACACTCACACACAGATACCCCAGCAGAAACACAACCATGCAATAGGTGCACACATACCCTGAAAAACACACACGCACCCATGCCAGCCCAAATGCAGTCACCTCAACACACACACACACACTCACCCTGACACACACACAGTTTCATCAATATCATGTCAACCTTTGTACAAGAACACACAGCTAGTCTCTTCCCCTATTGGTAAAACCCAGGGCAATACCACCGTCAACACACACTCAGACTCACAAACACATCCATACTTTTTCACACCCACTGTCAACAGCTACACACTCAGGCCTTCCTCGGCACACATATTCTCAGTCACCTTCAGGTCTCCACACAGCCAGAACACACACAACACATGTAGACACACAAATGCTCAGACACACACAAATACCTTTCACATACACACAGCACCCCTTCTACCACACCCCGCATGGTGATGCCCTCACCCCAACACACCTCCTCAGACTCTCATATTTGCACACACACACACAAGCAGCCCACACAAATGCCCCTCCCTTTCTTACATGCTTTCCCACTCTCTCTCACTTTGCTTCCACCGGCCTTATTGGAAGTGGGTCCAGTCGGCCCCCTCTCTCCCAGCCCAGGGACCCCTCCAGGGAAGACAATAGTCCCCTTACTCTCAGTCAGAGCATAACCCACTGTCTCACCCCCGGTCTCCCAAGTCCTCAGGTTTCCTGGGATTCCCACCCTCGGCCCCAGAACCTCACCAGCTCAGAGAGGGTGCTGGGCAGCCCGGCGCGGCCCAGCGGAGGTACATTACCTGCTTGCACTTCTCCTCGGCAGCTTTCTTATCCGACTCTGCCTGCTCGGCCCGATCGATGGCGTTCTCCTTGTCCAGCTTCAGCATCTGCATCTTCTTCTTGATGGCCTCCATGGCTGGGTGGTGAGGGGCCGTGGGCGCAGAAGGGGCTTCGGCGGGGGCTGTGGCGGCTGTGGCGTCAAGTGAGCAGCCTGGGCGGCGGAGAGGCCCTTATAGGCTCCAGGGGTGCGCCGCCCTGCTGCGGGGCGAGTCTTGGAGGAGGCCCAAACGCAGGCCGTCTGGGCCAGCCGCCACTTGCTTGCTTGCTCAGGAGGACTTGGCCAGCTCACCGGCCTCCCCGCAGCCCTCGCCTTATTTGGGCCTAGGATTTTCTCAAAGGGAAAAAAAAAGAAAAGCCAGACCCATTTCCATTTTTAACCCAGTGATACAGGTCCTGTGTGGGCAAGCAGGCACAGTGCTGGCCCCAGAGGATGAGGGTGGCCTGCGGACTGGCCTCAGTTTCCCCATCTGTGGTTGGGTGGGCTGAAGAGGGCTGGTGGGTGGGTGAGAGTAGGAGTGAGGTGGGCAGAGGAGGCGCCTGTTCTCCCTTCTCCCTCCTCTTTCTGGGTCCCTCCAGCTATTGGGGTCAGGGCCGCACCCTGTCTTCTGCCACCCCTGGGGGCCTCCCTGCATAACTCCCAGCTCGGTCTGTCTCCTTGTCTTTATCTTCTGTCTTCCTTTTGGTGACTGTCTCTTGTGTCTCTCTCCGTTTCTTTGTCTCTCCTGCCTCTGTGTCTCTCTCCATGTCTTTTCCTTTCAGTCATTAAAAAAAATTATTTATTTCGGGCTGCATTGGGTCTTTGTTGCTGTGCCCAGTCTTTCTCTAGATGTGGCTCACAGGCTCTGGAGCATGGGCTCAGGAGCTGTGGTGCAGAGGCTTAGCTGCGTCGCACACAGCATGTGGGATATTCCTGGACCAAGGATCCAATCTGTGTCCCTTGCATTGGCAGGCAGAGTCTTTACCATTGAGCCAGGAGGGAAGTCTTCTCCATGTCTTTTTGTCTCTGTATCTCTCTTCATCTCTTTCTTTTTGTCTTTGTCTCTCTGCATCTCTTTTGTCTCTGTGTCCTTCTCCATCTCTTTTTTTGTCTCTATGTCTCTCTCCATCTCTTTTTTTTGTCTCTGTATCTCTCTCCATCTCTCTGTCTCTTTGTATCTTTCTCCATTTTCCTCTTCCTGTCTCCCCATCTCTTTGGGTCTTTCCCCCTTTGGACTTTCTCTGTATCTCTTTGTCTCTCTCCCCCTCTCTCTCTGTCTCTTCCTCTATGTCTCTGTCTCTCTCTGTCATCTCACCTGCCCCTGTGGATCTGGCTCACCAGGGCAAGATGGACCCGGGCTGTCTTTCTCTACGAATCTCTGGGAGGCCAAGGCAGGCCCAGACCAGACTCTGAACGCCTTCCTTAGCTCTTGTCCTCTCCCTCCCCTGCTCTGAATCTGGCCACGGCTCCCCAGCACTGGTAGGAACAGGAAATGGATTAGCTCCTCAGCTTCTGACTCAAGACTCATGCCCACTCCAACCCCTAGCTCTCCTCTCACTCAACTCACCTCCTCCACTGCTTCCCCAGCAGGGCATTCCTATTATTGTTATTATTTGATCATCTGTTTTGGGATGTGAGCAGCTTTGGGGCAGTCCTGTGCCTGAGTCTTGTCTGTGGCCCTCTGAATGCACTCCTGGAAGATCAGAAAGTCCTTATTAATTCAAATGAACAAGTCCCTCTGTACAGTCATGCACTCATTCATACATTCACACACAGACACATCTCTAACTAGGAAACTTCTATTCATCCTGCAAGGCCCAGATCAGATGGCCTCCTCCTCCAGGAAGCCCTCCTGTACTCTAGACAGAGCTCTGGACCCCCAGCCCAGCATCAAGACTTCTATATGGGATGGAGTGGAGGTAGTGATGCTTCTGTGTTTCTTGCCCAAGGCCGCAGAGGGAGTGAAATAAAGGCATTGGGCAGTAGGCAGCACGACTGGGGAGTGTGAGGGTCAGGCTAAGATCTAGAGTCCCCAGCACTTCTATGCCACCTCCTGATTCCTTCACTGCTCCTTAAGCCAGCTTCCTTTTCTTTGTCATGGTGAGATCATGGTGAGACTATCTCCCCTGCATACTCACCCCACACCCATTGGCACGAAGGCCAAAATGGTAGCACACAGAATACTCTAGAAACTTTCTCATGCTCCAAAGACACATTTCTCCCCATGTTCATGAGCTGAGATGCTCAACCCAGACCCCTCCCCGACTCTCTTCTCCATCCGCCTCCCTTATCTCACCCAGCCCTATGTCCTGGCTGTGCAGACTGCTTCCTCTCATGATAAAAGCATACCATCATAATTGCATCTTGAAGAATTCAGTGATGATTAAAGGATACTAGATAAATCATGGAATACTGTTCATTAATTGTACACCACGTGCGGGACACCATGGTCAGCATTGGACTCACAGTGTCTCACTGAAACCTCCCTGAACCCTAAGAGTTAGGGAACTGATATTTTGTTTTTTAAGAATTGTAGAATTTTTTTTTTTGGCTTTTTATTTTATGTTGGAGTTGATTAGCAGTATTGTGTTAGTTTCAGGTGTACCACAAAGTGATTCAGTTATACGTATACATGTATCAGTTCTTTATCAAATTCTTTCCCCTGGACTTCCCTGATGGTCCAGTGGTTAAGAATCCACCTGCCAATGCAGGAGACACAGGTTCAGTCCTTGGTCTGGGAAGATCCCACATGCTGTGGGGCAACTAAGTCCATAAGCTGCAACTACTGATCCCACACGCCTAGAGCCACTGCTGTGCAATGAAAGAATCCACCACACTGAACCTGCGCACTAGAGAGTAGCCCCCGCTCGCCACAACAAGAGAAAGCCCTCACAGCAACAAACACCCAGCACAGCCAGAAATAAATAATCAATTAAATTTTAAAAAATTCTTTCCCCACTTAGGTTGTTACATAATATTAAGCAGAGTTCCCCTTGCCACACAGCCGGCCCCTGCTGGTTATCCATTTCAAATACAGCAGTGTGTACATGTCAGCCTCCCTGAACCCTAAGAAGTAGAGGACTGTTTTTATTCTCATTTTATAGAAAAGGAACCTGAGGCCCAGAGTGGCCCATGCAGGGTTACCGAGCTTGCAAGTCACTGGACCCCGCTGACTCTGAAGTCCTAAGACCCTACCCTCCCACCATATCTTCAAACCCCCCAGCTCCCATCCTCTGACTGTCCCAGGGTGGGTCATCAGAGGTCAGCTCTCTACACCCCTTATGTCCCCCAGGGAGACCTGGGACCAGCCTTATCACAGATGGTGAGGCTCAGTCCTGACATCACTGACTCCAAAAAGGGATCCTTCCCCCAGGAAACACTGGCTGGCTCCATGGCTTTGTAGGGTAGACCCTTGTCCCTGGAACAGCCACTTGTTCTGGGAGCTCCCACAGGTGGAATCCGATGCCGAGGAGGGGACAAGGCGGCCATGAATGGTGTTAGAGCCCAGCCCTGCCCCCTGCCCTGCAGCCTTAGGACTGGACTTACGTGCTGTCTGTGTATCTGCTCCAGGGACACCCCAGAAGTCCTGGGCAGCGCTGGAAAGGTCATCTGGGGTTCCTGGCCCCTGGGGGCTATGGTCCAGCTCTCCAGGCTGTGTGGCCTGGGGCATGAGGTGGGTGAAACCTGACATTTATAGCTTAGAAGGAGTGAGCTCCCTTCTTGAACATCACTCTCCAACTGGGGGTCCTGAGGACCAGGGTGGGGGCAGCGCTCCATGCTTTCACCTAGCAACCTCACAACCCTGAGACTCAGGGTCACTTATTGAGCACCTAGTACATGCAGGCACTGTGCAGGCTTTGGAGACATGGACATGACTCAGCCCAGTGGGGAGAGACCAATATCTGCAAACCAGTGCTGAATTTGTTAGGTAGGATAGGGCAAACTGCTCTTTTAGGTTGGGATTCCCCAGAAGTGGATCCCGAGACAAAAATTCAAGAGCAATTACTTTATTTGGGAGATTACGCAAAGAGACACAGATAAGGGGTGGGAAAGTGGACAGAAAGAAAGGAGGCTGGTAAAATCTCCTTTATGGGGAACCCAGTTACCACTCTTGAGCCTGGGGCACAGTCCCACAAGGGACCTCTAGAAGGCAGCAGGGAGCATGCCCTTTGGAGTTTGAGGACCAGACAGGTGAAGGAGCTGAGGCATTTATCCACCAATTCCCATCCTTGTCAGTTGAAGGCAGCCCCTGGGGGTGCTGATATGCCAGCCTTCTATCTGGCCTTTGTGCGGGCCACCTCCAGCTTCAGCAGCTGCAGAAAAACCCTTTCTTCTTTGTATGGACGTGAGAGTTGGGCTATAAAGAAAGCTGAGCACTGAAGAATTGATGCTTTTGAACTGTGGTGTTGGAGAAGACTCTTGAAAGTCCCTTGGACCGCAAGGAGATCCAAGCAGCCCATCCTAAAGGAGATCAGTCCTGGGTGTTCATTGGAAGGACTGATGCTGAAGCTGAAACTCCAATACTTTGGCCACCTCATGTGAAGAGCTGACTCATTGGAAAAGACCCTGATGCTGGGAAAGATTGAGGGCAGGAGAAGAAGGGGACGACAGAGGATGAGATGGCTGGATGGCATCACTGACTCGATGGACATGGGTTTGGGTGGACTCCGGGAGTTGTGATGGACAGGGAGGCCTGGCGTGCTGCTGTTCATGGGGTCGCAAAGAGTTGGACATAACTGAGCGACTGAACTGAACTGAAGTGAAGGAAGCCCTTGATGTAGGAACTTGATTAGTTTTTTTCATTCTTTTTTCTTTAAAATTGGAGGATAATTGCTTTACAATGTTTTGTTAGTTTCTGCTGTACAATGAAATGAATCTGCTATATGTATACATATATCCCCTCTCTCTTGAACCTGGCCCCCCTGCCCCCCATCTCACTAATCTAGGTCATCACAGAGCACCGAGCTGAGCTTCCTATGCTTTATAACAGGTTCCCACTAACTATCTATTTTACACATGGTAGTGTATATATGTCAGTTCTAATCTCCCAATTCATCCCATTCTCTCCTTCTCCCACTCTGTCCACCTGTCTGTTCTCTATGTCTGTGTCTCTATTCCTGCCCTGGAAATAGATTCATCTGTGCCATTTTTCTAGATTGCACATATATCTGTTACTATGCAATATTTATTTTTCTCCTTCTGACTTACTTCAGTCTGTTTGACAGACTCTATGTCCATCTACATCTTCTACAAATGACCCAATTTCTTTCCTTTTCGTAGATGAATGATAGTCCATTGTATCTATATATGTACCACATCTTCTTTATCCATTCATCTGTCTTTGGACATTTAGGTTGTTTCCATGTCCTGGCTACTGTAAGTAGTGCTATGATGAACATTGAGATACATGTGTCTTTTTGAAACCTTGATTAGTTTTGGGTGGAAATCAGGGAGGGTTTCCCTGAGGAGGTGGCAATTGAGGTGAGGTCTGAAGGAGGACTGTAAAGGGGTCCTCCCATGATCTCTGCTGGAATTTGAGACACACAGAGGGACTGAGGGGCTAGAGTGAATTTACAGAATACTGAAGGAAAAGAGCAAAGATGTTCTTAGGTTGCATCCGATGGAGTCTTGCTCATTAAATAATAACATGACAATGATAATGATTGAAATGACAGTGGCTAAAGATGACCCAGAGTGTGTGCTGGGTGGGTTGTGTGCAGCATGTGGGGGTGGGGTGGGCAGAGATGGAGGTTCTCCCCTGAGAACCTTGTGCTGTGTGTACTTGGAGTCCCCTCAGCAGAGAAGCTGCTCAGCTTTCCCATCCCAAAGTCAGGATCTGAATTTGAGTCTGTCTGATTTCCCTGGACTCTAAAACCACCACTGCCTCCGCCCTGCTCCCTTGTTCCTTAAGAATCATTGGGGGAGGAGCCAGTGTGGAGAGGAGGGAGCAAAGGGCTCTCTGTCTTCCCCAAATTCTTGGAGACTGACTCTAAGGGAACTGTGTGGGTTACAGAGCTTGCCCACAAGTGCTGAAAAACAGGCATGACCACAAGCTTTAAGGCATCGTCATAATAATGAATCATAATTACAGTGAACACTGACATGGCCCTCAATCTGCCTGCACTAAGTGCCTCACATATATAAGCTCATATATGAATTTTCACAATAAACCTATAAGATAGGGGTTGTTATTATTCCCATTTTTACAGCAGGACCAACTGGAGCACAGAGAGGTCAAGAAAGTTGCTCAAGGTCACACAGCTGAAAAGTGGCAGAATCAAGATTTGAACTTAGGCTTGTCTGACTGCGGAGTTTCCACGCTGAACACCTATATTGAAGAGCCACCTCATACGCTTGGTGTCCAGCCTTAATTACCTTCACAGATGACAACTACTGCCCATTGGGTATCAGAGCTACCACTATCGGGAGAGGATCCTCTGTGAGTCCCAGGTATTTCTATACAGCTCATGAGCAAGGATGTGGATGACTTTCCTTCTGGCTATCTTTTCAAGGTTGTTTGTAGAGCAAACAGCCCTGGAAGATAGGATTTCTTGCTCTGGAGCAGACAGCAGGTTTGTTTGCTGTCCATATAATAAAGTTAATGCTTCCTTCTGACATAAAGGTAAACAGGTTTGTTCATAGTCCACAAAAAAGACAGAAGTTTCTAAACTCAGAGTTACTCAGCCCTGGTGCAAACCCAATGTGCACCAGGAATGTCCCTGTTGGGGACCTGGAGGAAAAAGCAGAAACATGAAGTTCATGCCGCCTGCTGTGCTGTAAGAAATAAAGTCCTTGGTCTCTGACCCTGGAGTCTTGTGTCTTCTGTCAACATCCATGAAAATGGCAGGTTAAAAAAAAAAGCTTAAGCTTTTTGGGGAAAAAAAAGGAAAATAAAGATTAAATAATCAATAAAGTTAAAGGAAATACATTCATAATATTTACAATATAATTATAAATAAAATTCAACAAGTGAGCAATTTTAAAAGACACATAATCAAGATTAGGAAGATACATACATGTATGTTTTTATATATACATATATGTATTGAGGTATTTAGTTATATAGGGTTTCCCTGGTGACTCAGCAGTGAAAGAATTCATCTGCAATGCAGGAGATGTAGGAGGTGTGGGTTCGATCCCTGGGTCTGGAAGATCGAACTCTTTTGCAATCTCATGGACTGTAGCCTGCCAGGTTCCTCTGCCCATGGGATTTCCCTGGGGAAGAATACTTGAGTGGGTTGCTGTTTCCTCCTCCAGGGACCTTCCTGATCCAGAGATCGAACTTGAGTCTCCTACACTGGCAGATGGATTCTTTACCACTGAGTCACCAGGGAAGCCCAGATGGTACTTTATAAATTACCAAGTCTCAAAAACTAAAACAAAAAAAATTGTGAGCTTATAAGTAAAGTCTCAGACCCTTCACATTTCTAGATAAGTATTTACTTTCTCTCTGTGATGTTACCTGACAACAAGATGTCTCACCTGGGATCCTGGATTGAGCCTATCTAGGTACCTCTGCTGCTGTCTTTCTGACCTGGTGCAGAATGAGGTGGTAAAGGGTTAAAACATGTCATCCTTTAAGGTTGGTTTCTTAACGTTGGTGCTATTGACATTTTGGACTGGAATTCTTTACAGTATAAGTCTGTCCTGTGCACTGTGGGATGTTGAGTAGCATCCCTGGCCTCTACCCACTGGGTACCATTAGCCCCTCACCCCCAGGCCTAACAACACAAAATGTTTCCATACATTGGCGATGTTCCTTGTGCATACATGTTTCACGCGTGCTAAATTGCTTCAGTCGTGTCCAACTCTTTGTGACCTGTTGGACTGTAGCCTGCCAGGCTCCTCTCTGTCCATGGGATTCTCCAGGCAAGAGTACTGGAGTGGGTAGCCACTCCCTTCTCCAGGGGATCTTCCCGACCCAAGGATCCAACCCTTGTCTCCTGCATTGGGGCAGATTCTTTACTGTCTGAGCCATGGTGGACTAAATCATCCTGCTTGTTGAGAATCACTCCTTTTGGAAGGACTGACATTGGGGCATCTAGGAAATCTGCCTTCTTTTTAAAAACATTATTTATTTATTTTTGGCTGCGCTGGGTCTTTGTTGTGGTGTCGGCTTTTCTCTAGTTGCCACGAGCAGGGGTTCTTCTTCATTGCGATGCTCAGGCTCCTCGCTGGGTGGTTTCTGTTGCTGTGGAGCGCGGACTTTAGGCATGCAGCTTTCAGTAGCTGTGGTTCCCAGGCCCTGGAGCACAGGCTCAATAGCTGTGGCGCACTGAGTTGCTCTGAGGCATGTGAGATCTTCCCAGATCAGGGATTGAACCCGTGTCTCCTGCAGCGGCAGGCGGATTTGTTACCACTGAAAATCTGCCTTCTTTTGTCTTAAGGAGTCTGTTTTTTGTTGTTTTTTTTTTTTGGTTAGTTTGTTTGTTTTACTCCCAAATTATATGGAATACTTAGAGTACTCTCAGTTTGAACAGGGGCATGTTGGAAGTCTCGGAACTTTGAATGAATGAACGAGTTAATGGGTAAGTGATAAAAAGTAACAATAGAATTGTACACCCACTTTCATGGCAGCATGATGCACAATACCTAAGTGGTGGAAACAACCCTAGTGACCACTGATGAATGAATGGATGAACAAGGTATGGTTCATCCACACAATGGAATATCATTCAACCTTAAAAAGGGAAGGGAATTCTGACACATGCTTCAGTGTGAATGACACTTGAGGACATTATGCTAAGCTGAAATAAGCCAGTCAAAAAAGGAGAAGTATGGTATGATTCGTGAGGGATCTTAGTTCCCTGACCAAGGATTGAACCTGGGTTCCTGCAGTGGAAACAAAGAGTCTTAGCCACTGGAGCTCCAGGGAAATCCCTGATTCATCTTATAAAAGGTCCCTGTGTGTGTGCTCAGTCAGTCAGTCGTGTCTGACTCTTTGTGACCCCATGGACTATAGCTCACCAGGCTCCTCTGTCCTGGAATTTTCTAGGTAAGAATACTAGAGTGGGTTACCATTTCCTACTCCAGGCGATCTTCCCTACCAAGTGAGCAAACTCAAGTCTCTTGCATCTCCTGCACTGGCAGGTGGATTCTTTACTATTGCACCATGTTGGAAGTCCATGAGGTTTCTAGATAGTCAAATTCACAGAGACAGAAGAAAGTACAATGGTGGGTGCCAGGGACTGAGGGGTGGAAATGAGGAGGAAGTTTTTGATGGAGACAGTCCCAGTTCTGCAAGATGAAAAGAGTTCTGGAGATGGTTGGTGGTGATGGCTGCGCAGTAACATGAAGGTACTTAATGTTCCTTAACGGTACACTTATAAAAGATGAAGATGGTAAATCTTACGTTTTGTGTATTTTACCACAGTTTTAAAAATTAACAACAACAAAGCAACTAATAGCATCAGTTGAATATTTATTATGCACCAGGCATCGAGTGTTTTCCATGCACTGTTTCAGAGTTTACAAACTTCAGTCATTCCCACGTCACCTCTCCCCTTTTGTCCATGTCTTATTCTGGGTTTCTCCCAAAGGAGACCCAAAGTAAGAATGTGATGGAGGTGGTTCTGTTGCAGTGAAAAGGAAAAAAGAGGAATGAGTTTTTCTCTTTCCCTTTCCTGAGAACAAAGAAGATTAAGAGAACAGTGAGCAGGCCTGAACATTCCTAGTTTTTTTTGCTTTAACTGCTCCTAACTCTGCATATCTGTAACTTAGTTTGCTTTTTTGTCCCCCAACTCTACAGGAGCTACAATTCACATTTCTTTCCTTTGACTCTGTGCTAAGTACATCCCCATCTGGTGTTTACCCTTGCAACACACTTCCCCTTGTAGTAACGTATCAGAAAGAAGGTGCAGGGGCCCTGAACTGCCAGACTCAGTTACTGGGTTACTGATGCCAGTTTATGACTGTCTTTGAGACAATGCAAAAGGAAGAAATCAAGGTCCTATCACCTTTTTTCCTCTTCACCGACTCCTACCGCAAGCCCTGACCTTATATAAGCCCCTAGAGGCCTCAGGGATGGGGGAGGGCACAGTTCTTGAGGCGTGAGCCTACTGTGTTCCCCTCTCTGCCGGCTGAGGATTCAAGCCATCTTTCTATTTCCTCCAAAATCTCGTCTCCATGTTCTTTTATTTGACTTCAGTGGGCACAGAAGGCCAAGATTTTGGCCAGCAACAGTTTCTGGAAGCCTGGTGAGGGGCTGGGGAAAGAAGATAGGGAGAGGAGGCATATTCATGAGTGGCTACTCTGTGGGCAACCAGGGATTGGTTCCACTTAGGATCTTCTTTCTGAACCACTTCTGACATCTGCTCTAAAGACGTCTGAGAGTCATCCAGCTGAAGGGTCAGGAGGCTGGGAGTATTGGCCAACTGTTTTTTTGTTTTTTTTTTTTACAGTTACTTAATTTTTAAAATTTATTTTTGGCTGTGCTGGGTCTTGATTGCTGTGCCTGGGGCTTTCTCCAGTTTTGATTAGAGAAACTAGTGGGGGCTAGTCTTCCTTGTGGTGCACGGGCTTCTCATTGCAGTAGCTTCTCTTGTTGCAGAGCACAGGCTCTAGGACACGAGGCTTCAGTAGTTGTGGCTCCGGGGTGCCAGAGCACAGGCTCATTAGTTGCAGCGTAAGGGCTTAGTTGCTCTGCGGCATGAGGGATCTTCCTGGACCAGGGATTCAACCCGGGTCTCCTGCATTACCAGCAGATTCTTTATCACTGGGCCACTAGGGAAGCCCTGTCTACCAACTCTTGACCCTCAGTGATTGATGGCTGCTATCTGGACGTTAACACCCTAGTGTTTCTGGTCAACCCTACAGAAGGACAAGAACACTCTGTATCAGAAGTTGTTGGCATGGGATGGAAAGTGTCTGAAGGTGAACTATGAGTTGTTGAAGAGAAGGGTCATCAACAGTGGCTGCTAAGGCCATGTCTGTGTACCAAAGATACTATCATTTCTTTGATATTTAAAAGATTTTTTAAAAATTTATTTATTTATTTATTGGCTGCACTGGGTCTTCACTCCTGTGTGTAGGCTTTCTCTCCCTGACAAAAGGGGAGCTACTCTATGTTGTGGTGCATGGGCTTCTCTGGAGTAGGAAATGGCAACCCACTCCAGTATTCTTGCCTGGAAAATTTCATGGACAGATGAGAAAGGCTGGCTACAGTCCAGATGGTCACAAAGAGTTGGACATGATTGAATGGCTGAGCTCATGAGTTTCTCATCGTGGTGGCTTCTCTTCCTGTGGAGCTCAGGCCTTAGAGCACAGGCTCAGTAGTTGTGGCACATGGGCTTAGGTGCTTTGCAGCATGTGGGATCTTCCTGGACCAGAGACTGGACTTGTATACCCTGCATTGACAGGCAGATTCTCAACCATTGGACCACCAGGCAAGTCCTATTTGATATTTTTTTTCTTTATGCATGCACGTATGCTAAGTCGCTTCATCGTGTCCAACTCTGTGCAACCCTTTGGACAGCAGCCCACCAGGCCCCTCTGTCCATGGGATTTCCCAGGCAAGAATACTGGAGTGGGTTGCCATTTCCTTCTCCATTTTTTCTTTAAATCTACCATTAAAAAAACCTCAGGTGGGTTAGTCTTTGTGGGCATCCACTATCATGTACTGCTTTTGTGTATGTGTTAGTTGCTCAGTCGTGTCTGACTCTGTGATCCCATGCACTGTCGCCTGCCAGGCTCCTCTCTGTCCATGGAACTTCCCCGGCAAGAATATTGGAGTGGGTAGCCATTCCCTTCTCTAGGGGATCTTCCCGACCCAGGGATCAAACCCCAGTCTCTTAAATTTCAGGGGGATTCTTTACTGTCTGAGCCATCAGGGAAGCCCATCGCGTACTGTGGTCAGAACCAAAACCTGAGGAAAGTAACAGTGCCGCATATCATCTTCAAAAGAGATCTCAGATTCATGTGTGACTTTATGAGCAAGTGAATATGCAGATAGAGGGCTGTGTCGTTGGTTTTGATGAGTATAGAAACCTTTGCTGTTGTGCAGTTGCCAAGTTGTGTCCGATTCTTTGCAACCTCATGGACTGCAGCACCCCAGGCTTCCCTGTCCTTCACTATCTTCAGGAGTTTGCTCAAACTCACGTCCATTGAGTCAGTGATGCCACTCAACCATCTCAACTTCTGTCATCTGCTTCTCCTCTTGCCTTCAAGCTTTCCCAGCATCAGAGTCTTTTTTCAATGAGTCGGCTCTATGCATCAGGTGGCCAAAGTATTGGAGCTTCAGCTTCCACATCAGTCCTTCCAATGAATGTTCAGGGTTGATTGACTGGTTTGATCTCCTTGCTGTCCAAGGGACTCTCAGGAGTCTTCTCCGGCAGCACAGAAACTTTGTATTAGATAATGAAGAGGGAGTCATTCTAAAACAAAGTAAAAAAAACCAACTGGGATGGATGATGCTTAAAGGAGGTAATCTTGTTCTGCTCCAAAGTGTCTCTAACTAGAATATTAGAACACTACTCAGCCATAAAAAAGAATAAAATAATGTCAAGGGTAGACCTAGAGATGATTATACTAAGTGAATGAAGTCAGAAAGAGAAAGACAAAAAACATATGATATCACTTATATGTGGAATCTAAAATATAACATAAATGAACTTTTCAGAAACAGAGTCACAGATGTAGAGAACAGACTTGTGGTTGCCAAGAGGGAGGAGGAGTGGGGGAAGGATGGATTGAGAGTCAGCAGATGTAAACTGTTATATAAAGAATGGATAAACAACAAGGTCCTACTGCACAGCACAGCAAACTACATTCAATATCCTGTGATAAGCCATAATGGAAAAGAATATGCAAAAGAATATCTATAAGCATAACTGAATTACTTAGCTGTATGACAGCAATTAACACAACATTATAAGTCAACTACACTTCAATAAAGTTAAAACAAAACATAACATAACAGCTTCAACTAGACCTTTTCAGCAGCGGCTTGTAACTTGATTTAGTCTAATTTAAGATGCTGACAAACTTCAAGGCTGGTGCTTGAAAGAAGCTTTTCAAGGAGATGAGGTGTATTTGAAGATGTGATGACTGATATATATAGAATAGATGATTTGCTTTCTTTGTAAAGCCAATTCTGGCCTCTGTAAGCCCATACTGAATTAAATCTTGGAGACAGAGTTTTGGGTGAAATAGAAAACAACAGCTTTATTGCTTTGCCAGACAAAGGGGGCCATAGCAAGCTAATGCCCTCAAAATCGTGTGTCCCAACTTGGAGAGGATAATGAGAAGTTTTACAGTAATGGTTCAAAGAGGGCGTGATCAGCTTGTGGACATTTTTCTGATTGGTTGGTGGTTAGGTAAGTGGGAGTCAGCACCATCAACCTTCACGTTCCAACTGGTCTGGGGTCTATGTGCTTGTGGGCAGCATACCATTCTTAAATTCTCCCACCTAGAGGGCATTTCAGTATCTGCAAAACAGCTCAAAGATATTGTGTGTGCATCCACTGATGGAGAAACAGGACCTTTCCCCAAAGCTGCAATAGTTTCTCTTGACTATTTCTCCCTGGTCTTGCATCCCCTCCCTTCCCTAAGTAGCAACAGATTGAATCTGCCCCTTGGAACTCGGGGAAGGTCCTGGAGGCTGAATGAAACCTATTTTCTGTAAGCAGAAAGACTTTGTGCCCAGGAACCCCACCGGACCCTGCTTGGTATCATTTGTCCCTTTCACGGTGGGAGCAGGATGAACTTTTGAGAAGGTGCCAAATATCTAAGAATGTGTATCTCTCTCTGAGAGAATTTCTGTAGAATTCAACTCTGTTAGTTAAAATAGTTTCTCTACCAACCAATCCCAGCCTGAAGCAGGATGCAACAACTAGATTAGCTATTTATCCCACTGCTATCTTAAGACAACTCTGTCACCTGCTTTAATTTACAAAGTTTATATTTAAATTCCATTCTTTTGACTATGCTAAAGATTGTATGTTTCAAAGGATCCTTTTTTTAATATTTCTTTTTTTAATTTTTTAAATTTATTTATTTTAGTTGGGGGCTAATTACTTTACAATATTGTAGTGGTTTTTGCCATACATTGACATGAATCAGCCATGGGTTTACATGTGTTCCCCATCCTGAACCCCCCTCCCACCTCCCTCCCCATCCCATGCCTCTGGGTCATCCCATTGCCCCAGCCCTGAGCATTTGTCTCATGCATCAAACCTGGAATGGTGTTCTGTTTCACATATGATAATATACATGTTTCACTGCTATTCTCTCAGAACATCCCACTCTCACCTTCTCCCTCAGAGTCCTTAAGACTGTTCTATGCATCTGTGTCTCTTATTCTGTCTCACATATAGGGTTATCGTTACCATCTCAAAGGATCCTTTTAAAAACTTGTTTTTTGTGCTTACAATTTTTTTCTATAGTAGATCAGTTTAATGATTAAATTTGACCCCTTTGACAAATCAGTGGATTCCTAAGAATCAGGGAAGAGTTGGTTGCATAGGGTTTTGGGGGTGGGGGTTGGGGGGGCTAGTAAATGGAATATTGCCTGCCGTATCAGTAAACAAAGATGTCAGAGTCATCAGCAATTACAGCCCTCCTGTGTGATCTGGTGAGCTCTAAGGGAACTCAGGAAGGAAAGAATACCTGCCATCTAGCAGCCATCAGACTGCAACCACTCCCTATGGTGAGCTCTAAGGAACTCAGGATGTGAAAACACAAGATACTGGCCCTAGATAGCTAAGGTGTTTATCAAAGAATGTTTTCAGTGAGCTCAGACTCTTGCATCTTCCCATACAAAGAAAAGCGCTAAATTCCTTAAGTTGACATGTCTGGTTTTCTTTAATCAACAATAATCTTTTGATGTTCAGACTACCTATCCTTCACTGCAAAGCTTCTATATATCCTGTCTCCCTGCTCGCTTCTTCAGAGCAGTTCTCTCAGGGTTACTTGAGATACTATCTTAAAAATTCACACCTAGTAAAATGTAATTCTCAACTTTTAGGATGTGAATATTTTTTAAGTTTACAGGGCTGAAGAATTGTTCTACACTTTAACTATGATGATGACTGCATTTGTCAAATTTCAAACCAAGTTTTACTGAATGTAAATTCCACTTCAATAAACATGTCTTTTAAAAAGTTAAAAAAAAAAAGTGTCTCCAACTAGAAATGATTAGTGAAGTGACAAACTGTTGAGAAGGCAATGAAGTTTGTCTTTTAGGTATTCTTTGTTGGGACTGTGGTTCTAAAACACTTGTTTACATTGTTTTGATTACCCCTTGTAGCTCAGTTGTTAAAGAATCTGCCTGCAAGGCAGAAGACTGGGGTTTGATTTCTGGGTTGGGAAGATACCCTGGAGAAGGAAATGGCAACCCACTCCAGTATTCTTGCCTGGAGAATCCCATGGACAGAGGAGCCTGGTGGGCTACAGTCTATGGGGTTGCAAGAGTCAGACACGACTTAGCAACTAAGCCACCATCATATTATTACCATATGACAATTAAAAATAAATCTCATATAACGTCTTTGGCCTCATCATAGTGCAAGCTCTAGGCGCCAATTGTGTTTTCTCCTGATTTACATTTAAGTAAAATATGTTTATCCATTTCACACTTTAAAAAAATTAAAAAAAATTTTTTTGGCCAAGATGCACAGCATGCAGGATCTTAGTTCCTCTACCAGGGATCAAACCTTTGTGCCCTGCAGTGGAAGTGTGGAGTCTTAACCCTTGGACTGCCAGGAAAGTCCTCATTCCACATCTAAAATCACCTTGCTTTCCCGTCATTCATGAACCGTATTATCTCATTCACTCCTCCTAACATCCCTGTACACTAAGTGTTATTACTCTTATTTTATACATGAGACAACCAGAGCTTAGAGGGTGAAATGACATATCCAAGGTGACTCTCAGGTGTACAACATCATGATTTCATATTTGTATATATTACCAAATGACCACCACAATAAGTCTAGTTAACAACCGTCTCCATAAACTATAATGGAAAAGAATTAAAAAAATATAGATATACATGTGTAGCTGATCTCAATGAGGCAGCAGGGAGCAGTGGCATGAAGCAAGATCTTAATTCCCTGCCCAGGAATTGAACCTGGGTAGTCTGGATGAGAACCAGGAATCCTAGCCACCAGAGCAGCAAGGGCTACAAGCTAGAAGATAATTTTCTCTGGATATTTGTCCCCAGTGAAAAATGCATTTATCGTGGAGGCAGAAACTGTAAATGCAGATACAAAGTTTATTATTAGAGACATAGCACAGCAATAAGGGGGAGAGCACAAAGAGAAACAGTTTGGTTGAGACAGAAGCAAGGCAGAGATGCACAGCCGGGGGGAAAGGGTGTGGGCGTACCCCTTAGTGAGGAGGAGCAAGTAAAGAGGCGGTTACGGCATTTATATAGGTCGGTTCTTCTGGTCTTTGTCTTCCTTCAGGCCAGTTATCTGGTTTATTTTTCTACATCTGACCTACCCTGGGACCTTCTCCTGGGGTACACACACACCCCTCAGCTAAGATGGATCTTGAAGTGAAGGTTTCTGGGAGGAGCGAGACTCATTGTGGCCTGGTGTTATCCCCTGACTTTTGACTCCAAGGAGCCCTCGTGTGTAGTCTCCCTTATCCTCTACTCAGACAGGAATTTTTTCCTCTCTTTATCTTTGCCATAATTATTCCCTTGAGATGTTTACAGGAGGCCTGTAAGCATTCTTTAATGGCTATTTACCCTGATTCTGTTGTTACTTCCATTTCTGAAAGCAAACAAGGGGCTGGTTGTAAATTCCTCAACTGGAGCCCGCCTATCTCTTGCCTCAGGAAATACAAAGAAGAGAATGGCTGATTGTAAATGTCCAACCTGGAGCCCATCTATCTCCTACCTCATAACTGATACATAACATACATATACATGTATAATTGAATCATTTTGCAGTATACTTGAAACTAACACAATATTGTATATCAACTATAATAAAAACAAGCAAAAAGACCCAACCATCATCAGACATAGTTACAAAATTTTTTTTTGAAAAGAACTTTTCTAGATCCACTTTCTTAGCAACTTTCAAATATACTGTACAGTATTATTAACTATATGAACCAGGCTGTACATTATACCTCATGACTTAATTATATTAGAACTGAAAGTCTATACCTTTTGACCGCTTTTACCCATTTTCCCTATGACTCACTCCATGCCTCTGGTAAACATCAATCTGTTCTCTATATCTATGAGTTCATTTTGTTGATTTTTTAAAAAAAATATTTATTTCTTTTTTTGACTGTGTCAAGTTTTAGTTGCAGTATGAAGGATCTAGTTCCCTGGCTAGGGATTGAACCCTGGTCCCCTGCATTGGGACCATGGAGTCTTAGCCACTGGACCACCAGGGAAGTTCCTGATATTGTTTTTTAGATTCCACATATAATTGTATAAATGAGATCAAATGGTATTTTCTTTCTCTGACTTATTTTACTTAGCATAATGGCCTCACGGTCTGTATTGTCACAAATGGGATGATTTTTTCCCCTCTTTTTTTAATGCCTGAATAGTAATTCATCCATCTTGAATAAATATATTGACAATTGTATGACACAGTTACTAAGGTAAACAACCAGATGAGGAACAAGGCTGCCCTGAGACAGGCTGGGACCTGGGACCCTTCGGTGCAGTGCTGCAATGTTTGCAACTGGACACACCTCTCCTAGAGCAAACAAAAACAACAAAACTATATGGGATTAAAGATAACTGCAGGTATGCACAGTTTCAGCAAATGAACAAAAGATATAAAAAGACCAAAGAACCTCTATTGCCACTTCTGAAGAGCTGGGAGCAAAAAGTGGGTGTCAGGAGCAAAAGCAGGGTACTGTGCATGCCCCCTGCACTCAACACCACCAAAGGGGTGGGCAAACCACCTAAGCCACCCCTCTGGCCAGCCACTGGACACACCTCTACCCTCGCCCTATACAAAGAACAAGCTCCCAGGCAAGCTCACCTATGAAGGGATTGAGCAAGCAAGGGAAACTGTTACTTGTTCTCACTCCTCTTTGCTACAGCAGGAGCCCAAATACAGCCTTGCTTGAATTTCTGTTTCTTTTCCTTTAAGTTTCTATTGAGTGGGGAAGGCTAAGAACCTTGGTTAGTATCAGCCCCAACCATGAAGCTCTCCTTTCAGAAAGTTCTGGGTAACCTTGGTAACTGACCGCTTGAGTGGCCCCACTTCTCCCTTCCTGTGCCCTCATTCTTGTTCTTAGGTTTTAAATTAGACAGTAAAGAGTAAACTTGAAAAACCCCTGGCACCCCCCTCCTCGAACTCTAATAAAGGCAGAGCACCATGTCTGTGCTGTCTCTCTACCTGTGATTTCACCATGTGGCCCCTAGTGCATCCTATACCCTTGAGGACCTGTGAGTAAGGAGCCTTATTTTTACAAAGTTGCCCAGTGGTTGTTGCTAAGGTGTGTCTTGCGATCATAAGAACCACAAGGGCTGGTCCAGCCACCAGGTGATAAAGAGACCTGGGTAAATCAAGCAATACAAATACTTTGGCCAGGAAAAAGCTTTGGGTATGGCTACTGCCTGGGAGCAAATAGCCTGCTGAGTGTTGCAGAGAATTATCTTGAAACCATGCACTGAGCTTGTGCCTGTTCGAGCCTTAAAGTAATGCCCAGCTCCCTAAATCACACCAGAGGAATCAGACGATTATGGCTGTACAGTTCCCAAGAAGGGTATCTCCTTCCATGAAATGCTCAGTTCAGTCTTGTCCAACTCTTTGCGACCCCATGGACAGCAGCATGCCAGGCTTCCCAGTCCATCACCAACTCCTGGAGCTTGCTCAAACTCATGTCCATCAAATCGGTGATGCTATCCAACTATTTCATCCTCTGCTGTCCCCTTCTCCTCTTGCCTTCAATCTTTCTCAGCATCAGGGTCTTTTCCAGGGAATCAGTTCTTCGCGTCAGGTGGCTAAAGCATTGGAGCTTCAGCATCAGTCCTTCCAGTGAATATTCAGGACTGGTTTCCTTTAGGATGGACTGGTTTGATCTCCTTGCAGTCCAAGGGACTCTCCAGAGTCTTATTTTGAAATGTGGTGTGAAGTAAAATTCATATTTTATGATAAGATTATAAAAATTAAACATAAAAAGTCATCTCTACCCTTCGACCTCCTCTCTCTCCTCAACTGTGACTGTGTATCTGTGTAACGCAACTGTGCGTTATACATAAGCAAACCTCCCCACTGATAGGAATACCTGCTCAGCTGTAGAGAGCAACACGCTTCTAGCATTAATTAGACAACTCTTTAAAAGATTGAATTCCTTCTTGATCTTATCAGGGGTCTCAAGACCCACTATGATGACACGTATCTGGATTATGTAACTGTCAATAACAAGTCATTTTGATGTACAGTCCTGGGCTTCCCTGGTGGCTCAGTGGTAAAGAACCTTCCTGCTTCTTTTGCAGCTACTTATAAACCACTGTGGGCTTCCCTGGTGGTTCAGACGGTAAAAAATCTGCTTGCAACACAGGAGACTTGGGTTTGACCCCTGGGCTGGGAAGATCCCCTGGAGAAGGGAATGGCTACCCACTCCAGTATTCTTACCTGGAGAATCCTGTGGACAGAGGAGCCTGGTGGGCTACAGTCCATGGGGTTGCAAAGAGTCAACACGACTGAGTGACTAACACTTTCACTTTCATAACCCAGTGTGGAATGTGAGAAGTACATGGCACTTCAAGATAATGGGCTTGTCTCCCCTGAGCTCTCTGATTATTTTTTGATAATCTAGGGTTCACAGCTTCAATGTTACAGACAATAATAATGTCCTGGGAAATAGGTAAGAAATAAGATATAAAGAACCTGGGTTTCTGAATGCTTGAAAGGAGCAGAATCACCCGCTGACCTAGAATTCTGACGGTTGCATGAGACAGAAATAAACTATCTTGTTTGAGTCATTACTTTTTGTCTTTTTTTGTTTTTAGCAAATGTAGTTTGAGTTATGTACATTTCCCAAATTCATTTGTTGAAATCCTAACCCCCAGTATTTCAGAATGTGATCTTATTTGGAAATAAGACTATTGCAGATATAAAGGGGCTTCCTTGATGGCTCAGCGGTAAAGAATCTGCCTGCAATGCAGGAGACACAGGGGATGCGGGTTAGATCCCTGGGTAGGGAAGATCCCCTGAAGTAGGAAATGACAGCCCACTTCAGTATTCTTGCTTGGAAAATTCCATGGGTAGAGGAGCCTGGCGGGCTGCAGTTCATGGGGTTGCAAAGAGTCAGACATGACAGAGTGATGAGCACACATGCATGCAGATGTAATAGTTAAGATGAGGTCATATTAGAGTAAAATGGATTCCTAATCCAAAGTAGCGGGTGTCCTTATAAAAAGGGAATATTTGGAGATAGACATGCACACAGGGAGGATGACACGTGAAGATGAAAGCAGATATCTACAAGCCAGGGACATCAAAGAGAGCTAGTAACCACCAGGTGGGGAGAGAGGCACGGAATGGACGTTCGCTTATACCTCAGAAGAAGCCAACCTGCTAGTGCCTTGATTTCAGACTTAGGGTCTCCAGAAGTGCAAGACAACAAATTTCTTTTATTTAAGGTATATGTTGACAATTTGTGGTATTTTGTTATAGAAACCCTAATATAGCAAATAGGCTATTCATCCTAACTAATACAAAAATTAGTATCAGAAGTGGAGAGTTCTAATCACAAAAATAAAAAATTAGTTGCACTAGTCTAGTGACCTGGTGGCAAGGACACAAATATTGCAGACTGGAAAGCTCTTGAACCTTGTTATGTCAAAGAACAATATTTGGTAATGTCATCATCTGGTATAACCTACCTGAAAGGTAGATCATAGGTCTACTGAGTCTGTGTTTCTAGAAGTGATTGGGAAGAGTTAGAATGCCGCCTTAAATTGACTGCTCCTGGCTGCTTGCAGCAAGGAATCACAACAAAGAGGTGATCTGACCCAAGAACAAGCCAGTTTTGAAAGTCAGAAATACCACACAATTGGAAGAGCCAACAACTTTCTCTTCTCTCAAATAGTTTAAATAGGGATTTTGCCTCATGCCCAAGGCTATTATTCCAAATGACCATTAACAGAGAGTGACAAAGATGCAGGTAGTTCAAGAGACCAATTACTGTAAATTAAATAGACTTAATAACTTTGGCTAGAAAAGAACGCTGAATATGGTTCCTAGCAACTAGAAGTACTAGACCAGAGGTCTGCTGTTTTTTGAAGGAACTCAATTGCTAAAAAATCCAAGAGTCTGCAAAACCTTACACCCTTTGAGTTTTTGCCTTTGTGTCTCTTTGTTACAGCAGCTTAACCTGACCTTAACCCAAAGTAGCACTTGAATCCTGGTCTCTCTGGTTTCCAGAACACTTCCTTTTAACCATGATGTGTTCTTTAGACTTCAGTTTAAGTACCACACGGTCAGAGATTTTGTCTGTCCCCTGCCAGACTCTTGAAAGAGAGTAAATAATAACCAACCAATAGTAAAATGTAACAGATGTTCAATAAATATATGTTGGAATGATAAAGTAATAAACAAATGAACCAAGAGTGAAATGTAGGGGCTATCTAAGATTGGGACCGTGCAGGAAAGTTCAGGACAGATGGGTGCTGAATTTGGACACTCAGATGCTGCAATGCTGTGGTCACTGAATAAAAACTGGCCTCCTGCTGATGAGGGCCCCCAAGGCGTTCTTCATGTCACTGTTGCGTAGGCTGTAGATGAAGGGGTTCAGCATGGGAGTGACCACAGTGTACATCACTGCAGCGGCTGTGTCCTTCTGGGCTGTGTGGGAGGACATGGGGCTGAAATAAACCCCAATGATTGTGCCGTAGAACAGGGACACCACAGAGAGATGAGAGCCGCAGGTAGAGAAAGCCTTCCGCTTGCCTCTTGTGGACGGAATCCTCAACATGGCAGCAAAGATGCGCATGTAGGAGACCAAGATGCCCACAAAGGGGGTGATGATAGGCAGGGCGCCCACAGTGTATACCATTGCATTGTTGAGAAAAGTGTCAGAGCAGGCGAGCTTCAGCAGAGGGCTCAGGTCACAGAAGAAATGGGGCACTTGATTGTGGGTGCAGAATGAGAGACGGGTCAGTAATACTGTGTGGGTTAGGGCATTCCCAAAGGCTGCAGTCCAGGATGCTGCCACCAGGAGGCTACAGAGCTGTGGTGTCATAGACATGGCATAGTGCAAAGGGTGACAGATGGCCACATAGCGGTCATAGGCCATGGCGGTCAGCAGGAAGCTGTCGATGCTGGCGAACCACATGAAGAAGAACATCTGGGCCAGGCATCCAGCATAAGGAATCCCTCTGTGTCCTGACACATGGTTGGCCAGCATCTTGGGGATGGTGGTGGAGGTGAAGCAAATGTCCACGAAGGCCAGGTTGGCCAGGAAGAAGTACATGGGAGTGTGGAGCCGGACGTCAGTGGCGATGGCCAGGATAATGGACAGGTTCCCCAGCTGCGTGACCAGGTACATGATCAGGAAGAGTATGAACAGCAGCTGCTGTTCCTTGGGGTCCTCCGAGAGGCCCAGGAGCAGGAACTCAGAGACCAGGGTGAGATTTGCCCCAATTTCAGCCATCCTGAATCAATCAGAAAGGAAACAGAGGAGCTGTCCAGGGTCCTGGTCAAGGCCAACCCCTCCTTTGCACCCTGGATCTCATCCCCTCTCCTTAGTTCAGCCGTTCATCAATTCTTCCCACTCTTTCCTGCAGCAGAATCCCTCCACCCATTTGCTGGATCATTTCCATCAGTAAACACATCAACACACCATTCATTCTGCACAGCCCACCTGCAGGGTGTCACCAGCAGCTTGGTGGACAGCTCCTAAGCACACTGACCATCTCTCACCTCTACCACCTGGGTCTCTGTGCACCAAGGCTTCATCTGATCACTGGAGCAGGCTTAACCTGCACACGATGTAATGAGGAAGTGCTGGGAGTTGACATCCCAAGAACGACTTTTGGCTAGTGAGGAACTGGGCTTGTTGAGTGAATGTCCCAGCTTCATCCCTTCTGAGTGAGGCAGCTCTGGGGTGTGTTCTCACAGGGATCCCTACTCAACCACACCTTCTTTCCCCAAACACTCACTGAGTCTTCTGGGATTATTTTCCAAATTAATATTTGCACTCAAGTTCTTGACTCAGAATCTGCTTTGGCGAGAACTCTAATTAAGATGGCTCAGTGGAAAAGAATCCATCTACCAATGCAGGAGCTGCAGGAGATGCGGGTTCAATCCCTGGGTTGGGAAGATCCCCTGGAGGAGGAAATGGCCACCCATTCCAGTATTCTTACCAGAATAATCCCATGGACAGAAGAGCCTGGCAGTCTACAGTCCATGGGGTCACAAAAAGTCAGACACAACTTAGTGACTAAACAGCAACAACAACTGCAAGCAGTGTGTTGTGTGCTTCTAAAATGCTTTGTGCTATACAAGATGTACCAATTTATCATTATCTTCATTTTTTATAGTTATTAATATTTATTTATTTTATTGGAGTACAATTGCTTTACAACATTGTATCAGTTTCTGCTGTACAAAGACGTGAATCTGCTATGCGTGTGTGCTAAGTCACTTCAGTTGTGTCTGACTCTTTGCGACGCTGTGGACGGTAGCCTACCAGGCTCCTCTGTCCATGGGATACTCCAGGTAAGAATACTGGAGTGTCAAGAGGGACATATGTATGATTATAAAATCAAAAGCTTACAATAAAGTATGAAAAGAAAGCATGCGGAATGAAGAGGCAAAAATGCTTAGGTAATGTTCTTATTAAATATCGCAAACAGTACTCTGCTGTATCTGTGGATGGACAGAGAAGAAATGATATTTCCAATGAATAGCAGTCTTGGAACATCTGATACTTGCAGAAGTCTGGGCAACCTGGAGCAGTTTTGTTACTGTGTAAGACTCACTAGAAACTGTAACACTAGAATACTGGAGTGGGTTGCCATTTCCTGCTCCAGGGGATATTCCTAACTCAGGGATTGAAGCTGCATCTCTTGCATCTCCTGCATTGGCAGGCAGATTCTTCACCACTGTGCCACCTCAGCCCAAAATGTAAAATAAAAAATTAAATTAGAAAGCAAAAACAAACTTATACTTTTCAGAAAGAAATAAAAAGTATTGAACACACAAAAGTAAATGATGAAACAGAAATGCAAGGTAATTATAGAAATGAAGAAGTGTGATATGCCATTTGAAAACCAACAAAATAAATATTGATCCCAGGTATGTGGTGGGGGAAAACTCTTAAGGGGTCTACCACTAAATCTTAGGAAAATGAATTCATTGTTTAATGACAAGAGTAAATTTAATCTATTGAATCCTAGAAGTTGATCAAAGTATATCCATGAAGCTCTATGGAACAAATCTTAATGAAATTAAGGTGATTAAATAAATAAGACAACTAAACCATTCTTGGGCTTCCCTAGTGGCTTAGACTGTAAAGAATCCACCAGCAATGCGAGAGACCTGAGTTCGATCCTTGGGTTGCGAAGATCCCCTGGAGAAGGGCATGGCAACTCACTTTAGTATTCTTGCCTGGAGAATCCACGTGGACAGAGGAGCCTGGGGTCCATGGGGTTGCAAAGAGTTGGACACAACTGAGCCACTAAGCACAGCACAAACCACTCCTAGGACTTAATTGCACTGAGCGGAATTGAATACATAAAAATCTCAGAAAGGGTTATGAGAGGAAGGACTCTGCTTTTAATTTTAATTCTGTTAGCTTAGTAGAAATTAAGAGAGAACTCAGCACCTTCAACAATGTTATTGACATAAAAAGAAAAGCAAGAATTTTAAAAGCTGCAATAGACCTAGTGGTGATCACTTTCAGGGCTGTGCTTCCCTTCTCATTTCTTACCTCATCTCCTGTGCTCATTCTGGTTTCTTTGATGGTCCTTGAATAAACCAGAGATGCTCCTTCCTTAGGGCCTTTGCACTTGCTGTTCCCTCTGCTTAGAACACTCTTTCCCCCAGGATATTCTTATAGCTCTGTTTTCTACTTCTGGCCCGTATAACAATATTTCCATTAATCAGGAAGGAGGAGCTTTAACAAAAGTCAATTAGGCTTTGCCCTTCACATTTCCAATCCCAAAGAAAGGCAATGCCAAAAAATGCTCAAACTACCGCACAACTGCACTCATCTCACACGCTAGTAAAGTAATGCTCAAAATTCTCCAAGCCAGGCTTCAACAGTACATGAACCATGAAGTTCCAGATGTTCAAGCTGGTTTAGAAAAGGCAGAGGAAACAGAGAGCAAATTGCCAACATCCACTGGATCATTGAAAAAGCAACAGAGTTCCAGAAAAACATCACCTTCTGCTTTATTGACTACGCCAAAGCCTTTGACTGTGTGGATCACAACAAACTGTAGAAAATTCTTAAAGAGATGGGAGTACCAGACCACCTTACCCTGAGAAACCTGTATGCAGGTCAAGAGGCAACAGTTAGAACTGGACATGGAACAACAGACTGGTTCCAAATCGGGGAAGGAGTACATCAAAGCTGTATATTGTCACCTTGTTTATTTAACTTATATGCAGAGTACATCATGAGAAACACTGGGCTGGAAGAAGTACAAGCTGGAATCAAGATTGCTGCAAGAAATATCAGTAACCTCAGATATGCAGATGACACCACCTTTACAGCAGAAAGTGAAGAAGAACTAAAGAGCCTCTTGATGAAAGTGAAAGAGGAGAGTGAAGAAGTTGGCTTAAAACTCAGTGTTTAGAAAACTAAGATCATGGTATCCAGTTCCATCACTTCATAGCAAATAGATGGGGAAACAGTGGAAATAGTGTCAGACTTTATTTTTTTGGGCTCCAAAATCGCTGCAGATGGTGATTGCAGCCATGAAATTAAAAGACACTTACTCCTTGGAAGGAAAGTTATGACCAACCTAGATAGCATATTTAAAAGCAGAGACATTACTTTGCCAACAGAGGTCCGTCTAGTCAAGGCTATGGTTTTTCCAGTGGTCATGTATGGATGTGAGAGTTGGACTGTGAAGAAAGCTGAGCACTGAAAAATTGATGCTTTTGAACTGTGGTGTTGGAGAACACTCTGGAGAATCCCTTGGACTGCAAAGAGATCCAACCAGTCCATCCTAAAGGAGATCAGTCCTGGGTGTTCGTTGGAAGGACTGATATTGAAGCTGAAACTCCAATACTTTGGCCACCTCATGTGAAGAACTGACTCATTGGGAAAGACCCTGATGCTGGGAAGGATTGGAGGCAGGAGGAGAAGGGGATGACAGAGGATGAGATGGTTGGATGGCATCACTGACTCGATGGACATGAGTTTGAGCAAGTCCTGGGAGTTGCTGATGGACAGGGAAGCCTGGCGTGCTGCAGTCCATGGAGTGCAAAGAGTCGGACACAACTGAGTGACTGAACTGACTGACTTCACATAGCACTTTTCTCTCCACAAAGTTTGGAGTAAAATTCCAAATCCTGGCAAAACTGCTAAGGAAAACAATATGCAGTTTCCTCAAATATTAAAAGTAGAACTGGCATATGATCCAGCAATCCCACTTCTAGTTATATATCCAAAAGAAATAAAAATGGGACATCAAAGAGATACCTGTATTCTCATGTTTAGCACAGCATTGTTTACAATACTTGAGATATGAAAACAGTGGATGAATGGATGGATAAGGAAGATGTGGTATTTTATATATATATATACACATATATATGCAATGGAATATTATTCAACTATGAGAAAGCAGGAAATCCTGCCATTTGCAACAACACAGATATACCTTGAGAACCTTATGATAAGTGAAATAAGCTGGACAGGGAAAGACAGATACTGCATGGTATCACCTATATGTGGAATCTTAAAAAGAAAAAGTTAAAAAAAAAAATCTCAGCTTCTGTGAAGTCTAGCCCCAGTTGATCTCCCCCATCTCCACTTGTTCACTGTCTCCCAGTCACAAGGGTCTCTTGGTCCAAGACTGGTTCTACCTCAGGACCTTTGCACTTGCTGTTTTCTCTGCCTCAAATGCTCTTCCTTCAGGGCGTTGCTCCAGCTTCCACGAGTCATCTCAAGTCCTTCTCTCTCCTATAGTTCAGTGCATAGTGACTGCTCATTCCTCGGTCCTCCGAGGCCTTGTGCTCTCTGGACCTGGGGAGGGACCTTCTCTTTGAGCCCCTCTGCCTGCTGCCCTGTTTCTCTCCTCTCCTGGCCAGGGAGTCTACGTGTCCTATTTCACTTTCTTGTTGATTCACTGACCACTTGTTGAGCATCTTCACTGAGGCATTCCCCAAGATGTGGCCAGTAATTCTGAGGTGGTGACAAAGACAGAGTACCTCTCCCCACCTGCAATTCTACCACAGAGGAATTCTTTTGAAGGTGGACTCTAAGGCATGCTCAAGGAAGTTTGGAAAGAGAAGCATCCATTCATGATAGAGGCACATCCATCAACTACCATGTTCCCTTTTGGTGGATGCTACTGTAAGTCCCAGGTGGTGCTAGTGGTAAAGAACCCCTCTGCCAATGCAGGAGACAAGAGACACGGGTTCAGTCTCAGGGTTGGGAAGATTCCTTGGAGGACAGCGTGACAACGCACTCCAGTATTCTTTCCTGGAGAACCCCATGGACAGAAGAGCCTGGCAGGCTACAGTCCAAAGTGTTGCAAAGAGTTGAACATGACTGAAGCGACTTAGTACTTAGCACACACTATAAGTCACAGAAAGGGGGCAAACGTGGGACAGCTCGCACCAATGTGGATGAATCTCAAAAGCATGAGGAAACAATCATAGAAGAATCCGTGGAATAATGCCATGTAAATGTAAAGCTTAAAACATGCAGCACAATTTTATATGTTGTTGGGGGACACATCTCGTGTAGTAAAGATGAAAAATGTGTGTGGGAGTGATAAAGACTTGATATAGGATGTTGGTTATCTCAGAGATGCGGAGAGGGGAGGGGAGAGAGAGAGACAGACAAGCCGAGAGGGAGAAGAAGAGGGAGAAGGAGGCAAACAAGCACATGGGAGTAGGGAGATGTACGCGGATGCTTTACTTCTGAAGTTGAGTGATGAATACAGCTGTATTCCAGCATGAGTTATGATCTATGCTTTTTTTTTTTTTTGCATGCCTGGTATATTACATACAACACACACACACACACATCATGGTTCCCATGTTCAGTTGCTCAGTTGTGTCTGATTCTTTGTAACCCCATGGACTGTAGCCCACCAGGCTTCTCTGTCCGAGGGATTCTCCAGGCAAGAATACTGGAGTGGGTTGCCACTTCCTCCTCCAGGGGATCTTCCTGACTCAGGGATCCAACCTGGGTCTCCTGCACTGGTAGGCTGATTCTTCTCTACTGAGCCATCTGGGAAACCCTATCATGGTCCCCACCTATCCTCAAGGAGCTCACTAGGAGAGACAGGCCCCAGAGGAGTGGGCAAGTAATGATGGATCCCCCTCCCCTTCTCTGGTCAAGAACGCTGTCTCTCGAACTCCCGTCCCAAGGGTCCAGACACACCTCTTGGGTGTCCATCTCTGCCGAGAGTGCCCAGGTCCCCACAAACCTTGTATCCAACCCTGCTAGTGTCTACCCTCAGTCCTGTCCTTTCACTGTACTTGAGCTTAGCCCCTGCTGATTACCCAGTCACTTGGGCTAGAGATTTGGGTGGCAGCCAGGTCTCCTTCAACCCCACTCGAGTCAAACTGACAGTTTAACCTGCCCCCCTCCTTTTCCCGATCCCTCCTCTCCTTCCCAGCACCCTACCAGATTCTCATCTTGTCACCGTTAGATTCCAAACCCATCCCTTCTCTGGTCGCTTTGGCTCCAGGCTGGCTTTTTTGGTTCAACCTTCGCAATGGCCTCTATCAGGGTGAGATGACCTGCTTCTCCCTATCTTAAAATCCTGCACTGGATCCCTATCACTCTGCTACCAAGAGCTAACAGTTCTTTTAAAAATTTATTTATTGGTTTATTTTTGACTGTGCCCTTGTTGCTTGCTGTAAATAGGGTTTCTCTGGCTGCAGTGGATGGGGGCTGTTCTCTACTTTCCATTCATGGACTTCTCATTGCTGTGGCTTCTCTTGGGCTCAGAAGTGGTGGTGCATAGGCTTAGTTGCTCTGCAGCATGTGGGATCCTCCTGGATCAGGGACTGAACTTGTGTCTCCTGCACTGGCAGGTGGATTCTTAACCATTGGATCGCCTTGGAAGTCCTTTGCTAACATTTCTTGCAGGCATGTGTGCTGAGTTGATTCAGTAGTGTCCCACTCTTTGTGACCCTATGGACTGTAGCCTACCAGGCTCCCCTGTCCTTGGGATTCTCCAGGCAAGAATACCAGAGTGGGTTGGCATCTCCTCCTCCAGGGGATCTTCCCAACCCAGGGATCAGACCCGGGTCTCCTGTGTCTCCTGCATTGTAGGAAGGTTCTTTACCACTGAGCCACTGGGAAAGCCCAGATAACATTTCTCACATGCTCCTTTTGCACCCAACACCAAGACAAGGAGTTCTATATGCTTTCTCTTGCTTAATCCAAGATACGCACTCTTATAGGATGAGGAGGCTTGGAGAGAATAAACCATTACCCAGCATTTCACAGTGTTTCTTGTTCCAAAGCTCTTAAAACTCTGCGATGAAGGACCCAGAAGTTGGAACCTCTCGGCAGGCCTTGTGCACATAGGATACTTCCCTTTTTTTATTGGAATATAGCCAGTTAACAATACTGTGATAGTTTCAAGTGGACAACAAAAGGACTTAGCCAGACTTATACATGTATCCATTCTCTCCCAAACTCTCCTCCCATTCAGGCTGCCACATAATATTTGCGTCCCATTTTTTTGTACTCATTATCCAGACTAATGAATGGAGGCTCAGAGAGGCAAAGTCACTTTCCAAGGTCATACAGCAGGCCTGGTTGGAGATGCACAGCCCCCATATTTCTAGTTTCTTTTCCTATCTGCTTCCCTCTCTCCCCACTCACCTGTGGCAAGTGTCTCCTCTGGCTTTGGAGATGTCTGGCAGGAGGTGACACAGCTTTTGCTGGGAGAATTTCCTGGGCTGCCTGCCACATGGAGGGAGGTCTTTGGCCCCACATCAGGGAGCAGGAGAAGCTGGCAGATCCCAATTTACCCTTCCATCCTCACACCTCAGGTTCAGTCCCTTGTGTCTTGTTAGGGCACCTGCTAATTGTCTGCTCCAAACTCTGTCCCTGCCGGCTCGTCTCTTTGGGAAAGAGGGCGACCACGTCTTGTTCTGGGCTTTTTCTTTTACCCCTGAGCTCAGGATCAAGGTGACTCTGGGCCTCTTTGGGGGAACTCTCTGCAAGTTCAGGGCTCAGAGGACTTCCCCCAACTCTGGGGGACCTGCTTGACCACTCATGTATGTCCTTGGCTTCCCACTGCTGGGAACAATGGTTTGCAGATGTTATTTCTTTTTTAAAAAATCTTTTTATTTTGTATTGGAGTAAGCCGATTAACAAGGTTGTGATAGTCTCAGGTGAACAGCAAAGGGTCTCAGCCATACATATGCGTGTATCAATTCTCCCCCAAACTCCCCTCACCCAGGCTGCCACAGAAGATTGAGCGGAGTTCCACGTGCTGTACAGGAGGCCCTTGCTGATTACCCATTTTAAACATAGCAATGTGTGCATGTCCATCTAAAACTGCCTAATTACCCCTTCCCCCCACCTTTCCCCCTCCAGCAACTGTAAGTTCCCTAAGTTTATTCTCTATGTCCATGAGTCTCTCTCTGTTTTGTAAGTAAGTTCATGCATATCATTTCTTTTTGGATTCCACATATAAGGGATGTCATGTGTTATTTCTCCTTCTCTGCAGCCATTACTTCTTAATTGAGGGGAGATTCACATGACATAAAATTGACCTTTAAAAAGTAAACAATTCAGTGACATTTAGCACATTCACAATGTTGGGCAACCACCACCTCTGTTTAGTTCCCAAGCATTTTAACCCTCCTACAAGGGGACTTCATATCTATTAACAGTCACTCCCCATTTCCCATCCCCCCAACCTTGAATCCATCTCTGTGGATTTACCTATTCTGGACATCTCACATAAATGGATCGTACAATGTGTGACCTTCTGCAACTAACTTGCTTCACTTAACATAATGTTTTTGGGTTCATCTATCTCACGTGTGTGTGTGTGCTCTGTCATGTCCAACTCTTTGCAACCCCATGGACTGTAACCTGCCGGGATCCTCTGTCCATGAGACTTCCCAGGCAAGAATACTGTAGTGAGTTGCCATTTCCTTCTCCACATCTACATTGTAGCATGTGCCAATGTTTCATTTCTTTTTATGTCTGAAAAATATTGCATTGTATGAGTGGACCACACATTGTTTATCCATTCACCAGTTGATGGACATTTGGGTAGTTTCCACCTTCAGGCTACTGTGAATTGTGCTGCTATGCACTCTGGCTTACAGGTATCTGTTGGAGTCCCTGTTTTCAGTTCTTTTGGGTACATTCATAGAACCAGGATTGCTGGTTCACGTAGCAATTGCTTTCACATTTTGGCTATTGTAAATAATGCTGCTATGAACATGAGCATACACATATCTCTTCAAGACATTGCTTTCACTTCCTTTGGAGATACCTATCTATCTATATATATAGATATATATAGATATATATATATACACACCCATAAGTGGAATTTCTGGGTCATATGGTAACTCTATTTTTAATTTTGTATGCCGCAGTGGCTGTACCAATTTCTATTTTCACTGACCGTGCACAAGAGTTCCAATTTCTTCCTATCCTCACTAACACGCATTTGCCTTTTTTTTTTTTATTACAGCCGCCCTAATGGGTGGTATCAAGTGGTGTCTCATTGTGGTTGTGACTCGAATTTCCCTGATGAATAATCACTTTGACCATCTTTTATATTCCAAATAATTTTGAACTTGCATATCTATTGATAAAATATATTTGAGCACATATCCCCCACTATGTGTACATTTATTTAAAAACTAGTAGCATTATCAACATTATAAAACAGGGCTCCCAAATTTAGGTGAAAAGGGGAAGCTATTAGAATGAAATAAAATCTTGGTTGTTTCAAACCACCCTGACAGTAACACTGCCTGCCTGCTAAGTCACTTCAGTCATGTCTGACTCTTTACAAAGGTATGGAGTATAGCCCGCCAGGCTCCTCTGTCCGTGGGATTCTCCAGGAAAGAATACTGGAGTGGGCTGCCATGCCCTCCTCTAGGGGATCTTCCAGACCCCTGGATCGAACCCATATCTCATGACTCCTGCATTGGCAAGCATGTTCTTTACCACTAGTGCCACCTGGGAAGCCCAACAGTAACACTAATATTAGCTAATACTTCAAGGTATCCTGGGACAAAGTTCATTATTAATGGTCATGGATAGAAACCTTTATTACAAATATACTTTTTGACAATTGAAAAATGTTTGACTATTTCTGGTTGCTACTGGTTTCTTCGTCATTGCCTTTCCTCCTCACAATGTGTCTAACGTAGAGGGTAGACATTTTAGGGGTCGATAAGTCTCTGCCCACATTTTTGGGCTGCCATGAGGGTCAACCTGGATTCTTTTATGTCACAGGAATTATTTTTTATGATTGATTGAGATAAAAATGGATAATACAACATATAGGTCTACCTGTTTGGGCACATGAAAACTGTGTTATACACACCAAAATAGGCTGAAAGCTAGAATCACTCTAGTAAAAATAAAAAATGTTAGTAAAGTACATATTATTTTTATTTTTTTTAAACTTTTTTGTTTTGAAATCATTTTAGACCCACATGAAAGTTAAAAACATAATACAGAGAGGTCCTGTGTATCCTTTACTCAGCTTCCTCCAATAAAACTTTTTACAATTGAATCATTATATATATTTACATTGGAGGAAGAAATGGCAACCCACTCCAGTATTCTTGCTTGGGAAATCCCATGGATGGAGGAGCCTGGGGGGCTACAGTTCATGGGATCACAAAGAGTTGGACACAACTTAGCAACTAAAACAACAACCATAACATATGTTTACATATAATGAATTTAAATATAATAATGCATTATATATTTACATATAAATTTCATTTGTATGATTATAGGCAGTTATAAAAACCAGGACATTGACATTGACACTATTAATTAACTAAAGACCTTATTTGAAATCCACCAATTTTAATATTCACTCAACTGCTTTGAAATGCTCTGTGAAATTTTGTCACTTGTGTACATTCAAGTAACCACCGCCACAATCAGGACATAGCACTGTTTCATCATCCGAAGGAACTCCCTCATGCTGCCCCTTTGTAATCAACACTCCCACACTTTCCTAACCCTTGGCAACCATAATCTGGCAAACATAACCCCCACAATTGTGATTTTGAGAACGTTATGTAAATAATATTATACAGACTTGTGACCTTTGAGGTTGGTTTGTTTTACTCACCAAATACCCTAGAGAATCATCCAGGTCATTACATGTTATCAGTAGTTTGATCTTTTTTAATGCCAAGTAACATTTCATTATGTGGATGAACAGCTGTTTGTTGGAGGACATTTAAGTTGTTTCCAGCTTTTGGCTATTACAAATAAAGCTGCTCTGAATATTCATATGCACAAGCTTTCATTTCTTCAGGGTAAATACCTAGGATTAAGATTATTGGGTTATATGGTAGATGTAAGTTTATAAGAAACTGTCAAACTCTTTTCCAAATCATTTTGCGTTCCCACCAGTAACCCATGAGATTTCTGATTACTTTGCATCCTTGTTAACACTTGATTTTGTCAGTGTTTTATTTTAACCATTCTGATAGGTGTGTAATGGCATTTCATCATGACTTTAATTTGCATTTACCTAATGACTAACGATGTTGTACATCTTCTCATGTCCATCTTTGTGTATTGTCTTTGGTGACGTGTACAGGTGTTCAAGTCTTTGTCCATTCTCGAATAATTATTATTTAAAAAATTTTTGGAAGGTAAAAATGAATGCAAAATGAAAGTTTTTCATTTCTTTTACATGCAGGACCACTATACAGCATAATTCATCCTGCATTTGCAGGAATTCTTGCAAATGGAGCACTCCTAACCCACAAGTAACTTTCCAACTTAGTGACATTTTGTAGGAATGTTGAGAATGTGAAGTTGCTCAGTCGTGTCTGACTCTTTGCGACCCCATTGACTGTGGCCTGCCAGGCTCCTCCATCCATGGGATTTTCCAGGCAAGAATACTGGAGTGGGTTGCCATTTCCTTCTCCAGGGGATCTTACTGACACAAGGGTCGAAATGGTTCTCCCACACGGCAGGCAGGCTCTTTACCATCTGAGCCACCAGGGAAGCCCTGGTGTTAAAGACAACAATGAATGAAATAGATGTCCTATGAGTTTAAGAAGACAATTAATTCAAATATTTATTGATTTTGTTTTGTTCAGCTTGCTTTTATGTTTCCCATCATCAAACTGTGTGGTTTTAAATGTTTTCTTCGGGTAACGGAACATTTTCCGAGTCTTCTAGAAAACCTACTGGTGCGGTGTTGCACTGGCGCCCCCGAGCGTCCGAACAGGGAAATACGCTCTCTGAGGGTGTAGATCATACCCTACATCAGTTCAGTTCAGTTCAGTTGCTCAGTCGTGTCTGACTCTTTGCGACCCCATGAACCGGAGCACGCCAGGCTGCCAACAATGAGTGAAGTCGATATAACATTTCACTTGGTTGTTATTTCTTTAAACATTTATTGATTTCAATTCTGAGGTTTTCCATTTGTGCTTTGGGACAAAACTCTGCTTCATTTTTTTTTTTTCTTCATCCCTTGATTGCAATTACTTTCAGATTCTCCTGGGAAGCTTCAGAGTAGGGGCAGGCAATGCCCAGTGGTGAAATATGCCCCAGAGAGTCTTCCTAAATGACCGAGGGTACTGGATTTTTGAAACACTATCACCCCCAAGGCATTTGGAATACACGCCACAGAAGAGTTGGGCATCAATGTAAATGGGGTTGTGCTCAGTCGCTCAGTCATGTCTGACTCTTTGCAACCCTTTGGAGGGTAGCCCTCCAGGCTCCTCTGTCCATGGGATTTTTCAGGCAAAAGTATAGGAGTGGGTTGCCCATTCCATCCTCCAGGGGATCTTCCTGACTTGACTCTGGGATTGAATTCGCAGCTCCTGTGTCTCCTGCATTGCAGGCGGGTTCTTTACCAGTTGAGCTATCAGGGAAGCCCAAGTGGGAATGAGGAATAAACTTATCTGCTATGTTTGAAAGACACTTCAGTGATGGTATCAATCACTGCTGCTCCTTGTCTCATGGCCGCCTTATCCTCACTCCCTCCCTGTGCAGCTCCGGACACTTTGAATGGAGACTTTGTTCAAGCACCAATGTGTTATTTCATTTTATGGTTCTTTGTCTTTGACATGCCATTCCTACTGTCCTTTCCTCCATCCTTTAATTTTTTGAGGTATCATTTATATACAGTAAAATGCACCGATCTTAAGCTTGCTAAAATTAGACAAATGTATTTATCTATGTTATCACCCAAATCAAGATACAGAACATTCCCATTGCCCCAGAAGCCTCTCTCTTGCCCTTTTCCAGTCAAGCCCATCTTACCATCACCAGAACAACCACTATTATGGTTTTTACCTTTGTAGATCAGAATTTTGGTTTTTTTTTTGGGAAACTTCAATAAATTGAATGGTTATGTACTCCTTTGTGTTTGGTTTCTTTCAAAGTCTAGCCACTTTGTTGAAAAGACTTTCCTTTTCCTTAACTATAGAGCCTTTGTAGAAGACCAATTGACTGTACATGCATGGGGCTATTTCTGGATTCTCTACTATATATATATTTTAATTGATTTGTTTATTCCTTTGGCTGTGCTGGGTCTTAGCTGTGATATGTGGGATCTTGCCCTGCAGCATGTGGAATCTAGTTCCCTGACTGAGGAAGGATGTCCGCTTGCATTGGGAGAGTGGAATCTTAGCCACTGAACCACCAGAAAAGTCCTTCTATTCTGTTCTTGGATATATTTGTCCATTCTAATATTTGTGAGAAAATGCCTTAACTTTTGTAAATTTGTAGTAAGCCTGGAAATTAGATAATGTGAGTCCTCCAACTTCATCCCTTTCAAGATTGCCTTATTTTGTTCATGGTCATTGAAATTTCTATAAAAATTTTAGGTTCAGTTTGTGAATTTCAATTAAAATCCTGGTGGGAATTAGGTTGGGGGTTGCTTTGGCTCTATAAATTAATTTTGAGAGGCTTGTCATTTTTAACCACTTTGAGTCTTCTTACATAGGAAATGGTATATCTCTTCATTTATTTTTAAAATAGATTATTCAAAAAAGCTTAGCAGTTTTCAATGTAGTGGTCTTGCACATATTTCATTAGATTTATTGCTGGTATTTTATATTTTTGATGTTAAGTAGTATTGCTTTTAAGATGTCATATTGTGTCTTTTGATAAAGTTTTTTTCCCCCTCCTATTGTTTACTGCCAGAAGAGGACATACAATTGATGTTTTAATAGATTAACCTTGTCTCCTTGTTGTTCAGTAGCTAAGTAGTGTCCAACTTCTTGAGACCCCATGGACTGCAGCATGTCAGGCTTCCTTGTCTCCTACAACTTTGCTGATTCACTTATTAGTTCCAGTAGCTTGTAGATTTTTTTGGGGGGGAGGCGGTTTCTATGTACACAATCAGGTTGTGTGCTAACAAAAGCAGTTTAATTTTTTAATTACTTCATTTCTTTTTCTGCCTAGAACCTCCAGAACAACGTTAAATATAAATGAGAGCAGACATTCTTTTCTTCCCAATCTAAAGAGGAAATAATTCAGTTTTTCACAGTAAGTTTGATGTTAGATATGTTTTTTAAAAATCTATCCTTTATCAGATTTAAGAAGTTCCCTGCTGTTCCTGGGTTGAGAATTGTTTTTGCTTTGTTTTTGTTTTTAAAGAGGAGTGGGTATTGAATTTTGTCGAATGCTTTTCCTACACCTATGAGATGATAACATGTGTTTCTCATTCATTGTCTCCATGTGTTGAATTATAGTGATTGATTTCCAAATATTAAACCATACTTTCATTCTTGAAATAAACCTCACATGGCTATGGTGCATTAGCCTTTTAATATATGACTGGATTGTGTTTGTAATTACTTAAAACTTTCATCTATGCTCATGTGAATATTGAGTTTTAAATTTTATTTTCCTGCAGTGTCCTTGTCAGCTTTTAGTATCAGGGTTTTTCTGGTTTCATAAAATGAGTTAGTGTGTGTCCCTTTTTTTGTCTTCACTGGATGCATTTGTGTAAGATTGGTATTATTTATTCCTCATATTTTTGGAAGCATATAGAGAAATTCAAGTTTTCTATATCTTATGTCAGTTTTTAAAAATTTTTAAATAAATTTTACCAAAAACATACAGATGGCCAATAGGCACCTGAAAAGATGCTAAACATCGCTAATTATTAGAGAAATGCAAATCAAGACTACAGCTAGGTACCACTTCACACTAGTTAGAATGGTCATCATTAAAAATCCTACAAATAACAAATGCCAGAGAGGTTGTGGAGAAAAGAGAATCTCCTACTCTGTTGGTGGGAATACAAATTGGATCCCAATGTTCACAGCAGCACTATTTACACTAGCCAAGATGTGGATGCAACTTAAATGTCCACTGACAGAAGAATGGATAAAGTGGTATATATACACAATGGAATATTATTCAGCCATAAAAAGAATGAAATCATACTATTTGCAGCTACACAGATGAACCTAGAGATTATTATACTAAGTGAAGTAAGTCAGAAAGAGAAAAATCAATACCATATGATGTCACTTGTGTGTGAAATCTATAATATGACACAAATGAACTTATTTATGAAAGAGAAACAGACTTATAGACATAGAAAACAAAAGTCACCAAAGGAGAAAGGAGGTGGAGGAGAGATAAATTAGGAGTTTTGGGATTAACGGATACAAACTACTATATAGAAAATAGATAAACAGCAAGCTCCTAAATATTCACAAATCAATGTGATACACCATATTAACAAATTGAAAGATAAAAACTATATGATTATCTCAACTGATGCAGAGAAAGCCTTTGACAAGATTCAACACCCATTTGTGATAAAAACTCTCCAGAAAGCAGGCATAGGAGGCACATACCTTGCTTATAGTTTCCTTTGTTGTGCAAATGATTTTAAGTTTAATTAGATCCCATTTGTTTATTTTTGCTTTTATTTACATTACTCTGGGAGGTGGGTCATAGAGGGTCTTGCTGTGATTTATGTCAGAGAGTGTTCTGCCTATGTTTTCCCCTAAGAGTTTTAAAGTTTAACATAATAAAAGCCATATATGACAACCCCACAGCAAACATTATCCTCAATGGTGAAAAATTGAAAGCATTTCCCCTAAAATCAGGAATAAGACAAGGGTGCCCACTCTCACCACTACTATTCAACGTAGTTTTGGAAGTCCTAGCCATAGCAATCAGAGAAGAAAAAGAAATAAAAGGAATCCAGATTGGAAAAGAAAAATAAAACTCTCACTGTTTGCAGATGACATGGTCCTTTACATAGAAAACTCTAAAGACACCACTAGAAAATTACTGGAGCTAATCAATGAATATAGTAAAGTTGAAGGATATAAAATTAATACACAGAAAAACCTTGCATTCCTATACACTAACAATGAGAAAGCAGAAAGAGAAATTAAGGAAACCATCCAATTCACCATTGCAGTGAAAATAATAAAGAACTTAGGCATAAATTTACCAAAAGAAACAAAAGACCTATATATAGAAAACTATAAACCACCAATGAAAGAAATCAAAGATGACACAAATAAATGGAAAAATATACCAAGTTTGTGGATCAGAAGGCTCAATATAGTGAAAATGAGTATACTACCCAAAGCAATCTATAGATTCAATCAAATCCCTATCAAGCTACCAATGGTATTTTTCACAGAACTAGAACAAATAATTTCACAATTTGTGTGGAAACACGAAAAACCTTGAATATCCAAAGCAATCTTGAGAAAGAAGAATGGAACTGGAGGAATCAACCTGCCTGACTTCAGACTATACTACAAAGCTAGTCATCAAGACAGCATGAAAGACAGAAATAGAGATCAATGTAACAAAATAGAAAGCCCAGAGGATAAACCCATACACCTATAGGCACCTTATCTTTGACCAAGGAGGCAAAAATATACAATGGAGGAAAGACAATCTCTTTAACAAGTGGTACTGGGAAAACTAGTCAACCACCTGTAAAAGAATGAAACTAGAACACTTTCTAACACCATACACAAAAATAAACTCAAAATGGATTAAACATCTAAATGTCAGACCAGAAACTTTAAAACTCTTAGGGGAAAACATAGGCAGAACACTCTCTGACATAAATCACAGCAAGACCCTCTATGACCCACCTCCCAGAGTAATGTAAATAAAAGCAAAAATAAACAAATGGGATCTAATTAAACTTAAAATCATTTGCACAACAAAGGAAACTATAAGCAAGGTGAAAAGGCAGCCTTCAGAATGGGAGAAAATAATAACAAATGAAAAAACTGACAAAGAATTATCTCCAAAATATACAAGCAACTCATGCAGCTCAATTCCAGAAAAATAAACGACTCAATCAAAAGGTGAGCCAAAGAACTAAACAGACATTTCTCCAAAGAAGACATACAGATGGCTAACAAACACATGAAAAGATGCTCAACATCACTCATTATCAGAGAAATGAAAATCAAAACCACAATGAGGTACCATCTCACACCAGTCAAAATGGCTGCCATCAAAAAGTCTACAAACAATAAATGCTGGAGAGGGTGTGGAGAAAAGGGGACCGTCTTACACTGTTGGTGTGAATGCAAACTTGTACAGCCACTATGGAGAACAGTGTGGAGACTCCTTAAAAGAAAGGACATAGAACTGCCATATGACCCAGCAATCCCACTGCTGGACATACACACGGAGGAAACCAGAAATGAAAGAGACATGTGTACCCCAGTGTTCATTGCAGCACTGTTTACAATAGCCAGGACATGAAAGCAACCTAGCTGTCCATCAGCAGATGAATGGATAAGGAAGTTGTGTACATATACACAATGGACTATTTATTACTCAACTATAAAAAAGAACACATTTGAGTCAGTTCTAATGAGGTGGATGAAACTGGAGCCTATTATACAGAGTGAAGTAAGTCAGAAAGAGAAACACCAATACAGTATATTAATGCATATATGAAAGGTTGTTGCTGAACCCACGAAGAGACACTGGGGTTCTTGGCCTCCAGAGGAGAAGAATTCAATAGGGGCCAGAGACGAGGCTTGATCTCTCAGAGCTTTTGTGTAATAAAGTTTTAGAGAAAGCTTCTGACATAGGCATCAGAAGGGGGCAGAAAGAGTATCTACTTGCTAGTGTTAGCAGTGGAGTTATATACTCTTTAATTAGTTATTACACTGAATCAAAAGAATGTCTGGAGGTTGTAAAGACCTCACTAGACCTACTCCCATAATTTACATTTTAAGATAACAGGATTAGCCAGAAAGTTTTTTCCAGAGACTGTCCTCAAGCAGGATACATTATTGTTATATAATCCTAAGGAATGTAGAGGGAAAAAAATAGTTTGTCCTTTCTTCCTCCTGGAGAATTCCAGACCCCTCCCTCCTTAGGGACCCCTAGACTTCTTATCAACCTGCCTAGGAAATGACTCTCTCATATATATGGAATTTAGAAAGACGGTAATGACAACCCTATATAGAAAGAAGGAAAGCAAAGAAAATGAAGTCACTCAGTCATGACTCTTTCTGACCTCATGGACTGTAGCCCACCAGGCTCTTCTGTCCGTGGGTTTCTCCAGGCAAGAGTACTGGAATGGGTTGCCATTTCCTTCTCCAGGGGATCTTCCCGACCCAGGGATTGAACCCAGGTCTCCTGCACAGTAGGCAGACGCTTTACCGTCTGAGCCCTCAAGGAAGTCCAGGAGGACAACCCTATATGCAAGGCAGCAAAAGAGACACAGATGTAAAGAACAGAGTTTTGGACTATGTGGGAGAAGGCGAGAATGGGACGATATGAGAGAATAGCATTGAAACATGTATATTACCATATGTAAACTAGATGACCAGTCCTAGTTCGATGCATGAAACAGGGCACTTAAAACAGGTACTCTGGGACAACCCAGAGAGATGCGGGTGGGGAGGGAAGTGGGAAGGGGTTCAGGATGGTGGGGCACATGTACACCTGTGACTGATTCATGTTGATTTATGGCAAAAACCACCACCATATTGTAAAGTAATTGCCTCCAATTAAAATAAATAAATTAAAAAAAAAAAGGTCCTGTAAACTATACTCAAGATCCTGTAATAAATTATAACTGAAAATACTCTGAGTTATATGTATATTGGGTTGGCCAAAAAGTTAATTCGAGTTTTCCTATGACATCTTATGGGAAAACAGGAATGAATTTTTTTGGTCAAAGAAGTTTAATATGTATACATAACTTTGTTGCATACTAAAAAGTAACACAACATTGTAAATCAACTACACTTCAACAATAAATAAATAAATAAAATTTATCTACTTAACGTTATTGGAAGAGAGTTGTTAATAATACACAGTTTATGTCTGGAGGAGCTGTAATGATGGCCTCTCTTTGATTACTGGTATTGGTAATTTGTGTTTTCTCTTTCTTTTATTCTTGGTCACTATGTGGTTGAGGTATTTTTCTTATTACTCGTCTAAAGAAACCATTTTTCTCTATTGTTTGCCTCCCACATACTTTATTGATTTATGCTCTTATTTTTATTTTTTACTGCCTCTACTTACTTTACGGAGCAGGAAATGGCAACTTCACTCCAGTATTCTTGCCAGGGAAATCCCATGGGCAGAGGAGCCTGGAGGGCTACAGTCCATGGGGCTGCAAAGAGTCGGACACTGAGCACACTCTCTTACTTTAAGTTTAACTTGATCTTTTTTCAAAAAATATAGACACCTAGATCAATGTTTTTAAATCTTTCTTGTTTTTCCATGTATCTATCCAAAGCTATAAATTCATATCTAAGCTCTGCTTTAATGAGAATCTCATACATTTTGATAGATTACTTTCGTTATAATTAAATTAATAATTATTTTTCATGTGATTCTTTTTCTGACCCACGGATTGTTGCTTTTGTTTTTAAAGGTATTTATTTATTTGACTGTGTCAGGACTTAGTTGCGGCATGCGGGATCTTTCCTTGTGGTGCACAGACTCTCTAGTTGTGGCGTGCAGGCTTAGTTGTTCTGTGGGATGTGGGGTCATAGTTCCAGACAAGGAATTGAACACATGTCCCCTGCATTGCAAGGTGGATTCTTAACCACTGGACCACTGGGGAAGTCCTTGTTTTGCTTTTAAGCAATGTGTTATTTAATTTCCACAGATTTGGAGATTTTTCTAATTAACCATTTGATTAATTTCTAATTTACGTTTGTCATAGTTAGAGATGATACTGAGAGTGATCTCAGTCATTTGGAATTCATTGAGACTTGATTTATGACCCGTCATATGGATCTGTTTTATTAAATATTGATGTAACCTGAAAAAAAAAAGGCATTATGTTGAACATGTTGCTCTCTGCTTTCCATTTGTATCATCTGTTTTTATTTCCTTTTAGGCCTTTTTTCAATTAACTAAGCATTTTTAAAATTTGCTATTTATCTCCTCTTTTACATTTTTAGGTACATCTCTTGGATTTATTTTTTGAAGTGATCGTTATGGTGAATTCAGTAGGTATTCTTCATTTGTCACATTTGTCCTTAGATTATTTTTATACCACATATTGTGTGCTCAGTCGCTAAGCCATGTCTGACCCTTTGTGACCCCATGGACTGTAGCCAGCCAGGCTCCTCTGTCCATGGGATTTTTCAGGCAAGAATAATGAACAGGGTTGCCATTTCCTACTCTATGGAATTTTCACTCTCCAGGAATCAAACACATGTCTCTTGCATCTCCTGCTTTGGCAGGTGGATTCTTTACCACTGTGCCACCTGGGAACCCATATCACATACTGTATACAGTTAATAACTTAAAACATGTTATTGCAAACATCCATGTTGCTGCAAATGGTAAAATTTCTTTTTTTTTTTTTATGTCTGAGCAGTACTCTATTGTATGTATATACCACATATTTCAGTTTCAGTTTAGTTGCTCAGTTGTATCCGACTCTTTGTGACCCCATGGACTGCAGCATGCTAGGCTTCCCTGTCAATCACCAACTCCCGGAGATGCTCAAACTCATGTCCATCGAGTTGGTGATGCCATCCAACCATCTCATCCTCTGTTGTCCCCTTCTCCTCCTGCCTTCAATCTTTCCCAGCATCAGGGTCTTTTCTAAGGAGTCAGTTCTTCTCATCGGGTGGCCAAAGTATTGGAGCTTCAGCTTCAGCATCAGTTCTTCCAATGAATATTCAGGGTTTATTTTCTTTAGGATTGACTGGTTTGATCTCCTTGCAGCCCAAGGGACTCTCAAGAGTCTTCTCCAACACCACAGTTCAAAAGCATCAATTCTTCAGCACTCAGCTTTCTTTATAGTCCAACTCTCACATCCATACATGACTACTGGAAAAACCATAGTTTGACTAGACGGACCTTTGTCAGTAAAGTAATGTCTCTGCTTTTTAATAGCTTCTAGGTTTGTCAGAGCTTTTCTTCCAAGGAGCAAGAGTCTTTTAATTTCATGGCTGCAGTCACCATCTGCAGTGATTTTGGAGTCCAAGAAAATAAAGCCTGTCGTTTCCATTGTTTCCTCTTCTATTTGCTGTGAAATGATGGGACCAGATGCCATGATTTTAGTTTTTTGAATGTTGAGTTTTAAGCCAGCTTTTTCACGCTCCTCTTTCACTTTCATCAAGAGGCTCTTTAGTTCCTCTTCGCTTTCTGCCACATTAATTCATCCATTTGTTGTTGGACACTTAGGTTGTCTCTTTGAACATTTTACCTGTGTTTTAAAATAAGGCCATGAGATATCTCTGTGTCTTTCATCCTGACCCCAATCTTTCCCCCTACTGCTAAGCAGATGATCCCTTTGATCTTAGGAAGATTTGGGGTGACAGGGATTGGGTTAAAATGTTAAAATGATTTCAGATCACTTTTGGATTCATCTCCACTGTGAGTTTTGTGTCTGCTTTCAGCTCCATTCCCCCTACTTTTTACTCAGCAAAATTTTCTTGGGAGAAAATTGCCAGACTGTGGGACTTATTTCTGTGTTTAAGGTTATCCAAGATTCCAATCAATAGTAACAATCATGACAGCACACATGTTATCTTTAAACATTGGGAAAATTTCTCCTGTCTCAGCAGAATCTCTCCACGAAACTCCTTCCAGTATGAAAGAGGCTGCTAGTCTTTGCTCACCTATGAAAAGATTATCCCTCTTGAAGTTTAGTTTACTGAAACTTCTTTGCATCCATAACTTTTGAAAAGCTTTAAATAAATGATGACTTTTTAGTTCATCTAGTTTTTTGTTGCTGTATTGTGGAACTTATAAAAACTTCAGGAATCCATTACCAAACATTGAAATCCATGTTCAAAAGTTTCTCTAATGGTTACAAACTTTTGTGTAAACAAGGAAGTGATAGAGGAAAAACAAGGAGTTATAGAGTCACCCTTCAAAGAAAGAATTGCAGGGTAGGGATTCACAGTAATAAGTAAGGGTTGCTTATTGTGTCATTACAAAGCTTGGGCAAAGCCATGGTACCTCCAAGATGGGAAGTCATTTCCACAAACCATTCTGCAAAGAGATCATCAGAGTGCTGAATCTATGAGAATTCCCAACCCCCTAAATGAGTGATCAACCCAGAATTACAAAACAGGTAAGAAGCAATTCTATGAGTGATCACAAATCCAAGACATGGAAAAATTCACATTCAAGAGGTAGTGATAATAGATAATCTGAAAATGATTTTAAAACAAGTACATTTAATAGCTTCATAGTGATAAAGGATAAGGTCATATCCATGAAACAAGAATAGTTACTCTTGATAAAAGAACCAACAATAGGTAATTAAAATGAAAATTCTACAATGGATTGACAGCAGCGATAGCAAGCCAAGCATAAGAGAGAACTGGCAAGCTGGAAGACCAAAGAGCAATTCTGCTAGGATACAGCATGACAAAATGAAAAATATAAGCAGAGACTTATGGCAAATTACAGGGAAATCGGAAGGGCACATGGGAAAAATTATGCCTCACATTATACCCCCCAAATATATATTAAAATAATCAGAATACAGTTGAGGACAATATTCTTATAATATATTGGAGAAAAGAATTTTTAAAGTAAGACATAAAAATAAGTAAAAAGATCTATGATTTTGATTCCATTAAAAAAACTTCATATGAAAAATCCCACAAAGTTTAAATTCAAAGGCACTTTGAAGAGTACTTTTGCTTAATATATAACATATAAAGATATAAAGAACTTCTACAAATCAGTAAGAACAGTTCTTTGGAGAGTTGACATAAACAAGAAATCCATAGTCAAGGAAATTTGAATCGCCAAAAAACTTATGAAAAGATATCACCCTCACTAGAAATCAGGGACACTGAAAGTAAAACAATCAAGAAACATAATTTTCTTTCATGAAATTGGCAGAAATTTGAATTATTCAAAATTTTGCTGTTGTAGTTGGGGAAATGAACACTTATTCATGAGTGACAGTCTCTGCAGAACAATCTGGCAATATTTATTAAAACTAAAAATGCATGCACTTTATGATAGACTGATTCATGTTCTAGAAATCTTGATTGTGTGTGAGAAGGAAGAAGAAGAGGAGGGAAGAGATAAGTGATCCAGTGCTTCTGACAAGGTTAATGGTGTAGCCAAAGGTAGAGGAAGAAGCTGAACCAGATCTGAAATCAATTCGCTCACTAAACATGGCTTAAAGCCTTTTATTCCTTCTGTCAATACTCATAAGGTGTCTAAGAAATAAAACCAACCTGCCCCCAAGGAACCTTATTCTTTTCTATATCCCTCCACTGCATCTACCACAGTGGAACAGTTCTAAAAAGTATTTTAGGTTTGGGGAGGAATAAACACATCTCAACTCTATCTCTTTTAAACTTCAAGCCTATTTCTTGTAACTTCAGTTCAGTTCAGTTCAGTCGCTCAGTCGTGTCCAATTCTTTGAGACACCATGAATTGCAGCACGCCAGGCCTCTCTGTCCATCACCAACTCCTGGAGTCCACCCAAACCCATGTCCATCGAGTCCGTGATGCTATCCAACCATCTCATCCTCTATTATCCCCTTCTCCTCCTGCCCTCAATCTTTCCCAGCATCAGGGTTTTTTCCAATGAGTCAACTCTTTGCATGAGGTGGCCAAAGTATTGGAGTTTCAGCTTCAACATCAGTCCTTCCAATGAACACCCAGGATGATCTCTTTTAGGATGGATTGATTGGATCTCCCTGCAGTCCAAGGGACTCTCAAGAGTCTTCTCCAACACCACAGTTCAAAAGCATCAATCCTTCAGTGCTCAGGTTTCTTCACCGTCCAACTCTCACATCCATACATGACCACTTGAAAAACAGGGAAGCTTTAATGGGTCTGGGAGGAGCAAGGGTAGAAATTAAAGGGAAGGGCAGTAGCAAAGACTCTGGCTTCATCATGCTGGTTTGTAATACTGCATAAAATATTTCCACTCCACCCCACCTCTCCGGTCAGTCCTTCATGCAGCAAGACCATTATAAGGGCTCCCAGTCATGCCTCTGACTTTAACTTCACTTATGACCTCAGAGTGATCAGCTTAAGGATGACTGTGGTGAGAACATTATTGTCAGAGCACCAGCCCCTCGATTCCATTTTTTTGGGCTTGGATTTCAAGAGTTGGATTTTATCTATTGCTCACTGTACATAAATGTATAAGAATGGGATAATGTGAGATACTAATAAGTGGCTGAAACATTTACAAGCTGTGATCCTGTGATCCATCTCTGTTTGTGGGTTGACAATTTTGCAGTAAAATTTTCTTTGTTTTAAGACAAACAAACAAACCAACCCCTCCTCTTGTTTAAATAATTGGGATCATTAAATCCACAAGAGAAAAAGCGAGTCTTGGAGGAGGGAGGGAGCTGGTCAGAATATGTCTTGAACCACATGGACTGCAAACTAAAGATGGGTCTCAACTGTAAGGTGGGGTCCCTGGGACAACTGGGCATCCTCCAGGAGGTCATCTCTTTGATCTGAAGCCAGTTCTAAAAAGCATCTTGAACAAAGCCATTTGAACTTCTCGGTTCCTCAGGCTATAGATTAGGGGATTGAGCGTGGGAGTGATGAGACTGTAGAATAGGGAGACCACGTTGTCCTGCTGTGGGGTGTGGTAGGTGCCTGGCACCATGTACATGAACACTGCGGCCCCATAAAAGAGCCCCACCACAGTGATGTGCGAGGAGCATGTGGCAAAGGCCTTGTGTCGGGCCTCAGTTGAGTGCATGTGAAGAACAGCCCCCAACACAAGACTGTAGGAGGTGGCGATGAATGACAGAGGCAGCAGCAAGATCAGCACCCCAGAGATGGACAGCGCCAACTCATAGGCAGAGGTGTCTGCACAGGAGAGCTTGAGGAGGGCGGGCAGCTCACAGAAGAAGTGGTCCACAGTGCGTGAGGCACAGTAGGGGAAGTGCAGAGTGATGGAGGTCTGGATGGAGGCTACAAGCACACCTGACAACCAGGAGGTGCCCACCATGAGCAGGCAGACCTGATGTCTCATGAGCACAGGATAATGCAAGGGGTGGCACACGGCAATGCAGCGGTCATAAGACATGAGGGATAGCAAGACACCCTCAGAGACACCTATAAGCATCAAGAAGAACATCTGAGCTGCACAATCGCCAAACGAGATGGTGCCTTCTTCCTGCAGGAAGTCAGCTGCCATCTTGGGAATGGTGACCAGTGGAAAGCCAATATCCAACAAGGAGAGCTGGCTGAGAAGAAAGTACATGGGCATGTGGAGTCTGGCATCTGTGTGGATCAGGAAGATCAGGATTGCATTGCCCAGAAGGCCCATCATGAATATGGCAGCCACCAGGGAGAACAGGGCCAGATGTGGCCCTGAGTGGTTGAAAAGGCCCGTGAGAGTGAAGTCCGAGGTCACTGACTGATTTGTTTCCCTCACTCTCTGAGAGGCATTGCTCATCTGCAGGAAGAAAAGGGTATTTGCAAGGAGTCTCAGTGGGGAAAATTTCATCTTATATGGCAACTGCAATTGTTTAATAATGACTGCCCAGAGTCTCTTAAGAAGGACTGATGAGCAAATTCAGTCTCAGAAGGAAAAAAACCACCATGATTGATTCATTATGGGAGATGGGGAACAGAAAAATAAAGCCCCAATTTTACCATTTCTGTGTAAAAGTCTTGCCTTCACCTTACAGGAGAGCACTACCCACCAAGACTTGCAGTTAAACCCTCTGTACCCATGCTAGAGAGTGCAAGACATCAGCAGTGGAATATTGGAATACATTCCATCCCAAATGCCCTGGTGTCAAAGCAGAGATGGGATTCTGAGGAGACTAGCTTATGAAGTAGGGAGACCTTGCCAAAGATGATAGAATACAATGAAGTTGTGTCCAAAAGCAGTGAGGAAAGGCTCATTGCCAAATTCTTGGATGAGAGAATGAAGGGGCCAAAGTCTGGGAAGAGTCAGTGTGGGATGGCATTTAGGATATTAACCCAAGAAGTCTACACTGTAAGGGAATAAATGAATGACAAAGTTTGGAACCAAATGGTCTAGGGTTGTGGGTGACAAGTTGTCCACAATATTAGTCATCTTTCTGAGGCTTGAATTCAAAGGGTAAGAGTGGAGAACATTATGCTCAGTGTGTGCACTAAGCACTCAACAACACCCTGCCAAATGAATGCAGTGGACCAGGGAGATGATTGAAGGATCAGGAGGGATTGCCCCCACCTAAGAATACTTATCCTTGACCTTCTTGCCTTCATCATCACTTCTCAGGAACTCATATTGTCCCGGAATACTGTTCACACACATCATCATCAAGACTGAGAACTTCTGTCAAAGTGATGATGGCAACCATCACCATCAGCAATGAGGAAGTACACAGAAGTGTATACAGAAGTATAGAGAAGCCACCCTGTGAAGACCAGGAGGGTTTGATGTTGGGTAGATCCAGTAGATGTCTGCATCCCCAGATGTCCAAAGGAAGTGGGCTACTTAGAGACCAGGAGGAGTCAGTGTTAGGTGGCTGTCTACTCAAGACCCTCTGGTGCCCAAATCATCGACAACACTTACCTTAAATATCAGGATTTCCCTGATAGCTCAGCTGGTAAAGAATCTGCCTGCAATGTAGAAGACCTCAGTTCGATTCCTGGGTCAGGAAGATCCACTGGAGAAGGGATAGGCTACGTTCTTCAGTATTTTGGGGCTTCGCTTGTGGCTCTGCCTGCAATGCGGGAGACCTGGGTTCGATCCCTGGGTTGTGAAGATTCCCTGGAGAAGGGAAAGGCTACCCACTCCAGTCTTCTTGCCTGAAGAATTCCATGGACTCTATAGTCCACGGGGTTGCAAAGAGTCAGACACGACTGAGTGACTTTCACTTCACTTCACCTTAAATATCTTTCATCTTCCTGACTTGATTTCTTCTAATTATGAAATCTGGTCTAGAGTTTTCCCTTTGCCTAACTGCTCCCTTCCCTCTCTCTCTTTGACTATGCTGCGTCTTTGCTACTACTGTGTGCACCTGTGCTTCTCTAGTTGTGGCATTCGTCCAGAGTGCTATGGCTCACAAGTTGTAGCCCTTGGGCTTAGTTGCCCCATGGCATGTGGGATCTTAGTTCCCCTACCAGGGATTGAATCCATGTCCCCTGCATTGGAAGGTGGATTCATAACCCCTGAACCACCAGGGAAGTCTCTGTTCCCTTTTCTCCATCTCTGTCTCTTTGTTTTGCGTAGATCAATGGCACACTTAAGTTGGCATTTAAGACTTTCTTTTTTTAAAAGTTTTATGTACTTATTTATTTTTGATGGTGTCGAGTCTTCATTGCTGCGTGGGGACTTTCTCTAGTTGCAGTGAGCAGGGCTACTCTCTAGTTGTGGTGCATGGGCTTCCTGCTGTGGTGGCTTCTCTTGTTGCAGAGCAAAGGCTCTAGGGTGCGTGGGCTTCAGTAGCACGGACTTAGTTGCTCTACAGCATGTGGGATCTTCCCGGATCAGGGATGGAACCTGTGTCCCTTGCATTGGCAGGCAGATTCTAAACCACTGGATCACCAGGGAAGCCCTAAGACTTTCTTAAATTACTACCCAACTTGATTTCCAACCCATTAAGACTTCTTATTGTCCTGTTCCCATGTATTCATTCATTCATTTAATAAAAATTTAATTCAGCTCTACCTAAGGGCCAGTCACTGAAGGAGGCACAAGCAACAAGGGGATGAAAAAGATGAACAAAGTCCTGTTTTCATGGGAGAGATAAAGAATGAGGAAACAAGTAAACCGTATATATATATATATATATATATATATATATATATATATATACATAGTAAAAAAACTTGATATATTTGTTTTATAAGAAATATTTATTAATTTGGTAGTGACAGGTTTTGGTTGTGGGACACAGGATCTTTGAACTTCACTATGGCGTGTGGCATCTTTTAATTGTGGTGTGTGGGATCTACTTCCCTGATCAAGGATGCAACCCAGGGCTTCTGCATTGGGAGTGTGGAGCCTTAACCATGGGACTCCCAGGAAATATTTTTTTAATTAGCGGAAAATTGCTTTAAAATGTGTCAATCCCATTTTACTAGAAATAAATGTAAGGAAAAATAAACAGAGTGATCTTACAGGGAATTGCTAGAGAAAACATCTTTGGATGAAGGGATTGAGGGAGGCCTCTCTGGACATGTGAGAACTGATTTAAAAATCTAGGTGTTATGGGACTTCCCCAGTGATCCAGTGGTTAAGGTTCTCTGCTCCCAATGCAGGGAGCCTGGGTTTGATCCCTGACCAGGGAACTGGATCTCTCAGGCTGAAACTAAGACCCTACATGCTGCAACTAAAACAAATAAAATAGATCTTGTGTGTGGCAGCTAAGACTGGCACAGCCACACACCCACAAATTCACTGTTATAAGAAGGAAAGAGAAAATCTAAATATATGGGTGAAAATCAGACAGGCTAATTATGGTTCTATACAATGCAGAATTCTTTAAGGATGAAATCTACCCCAGAATGGAATGGAGAACTTCTTGGGGTAGTCTGTATAGAGAAGGATTTGTTCTCTATTACCCTTTGGGGGCAACTCATAGCCATAAAGTACCTCTGGATCTTGTCCAAGGATTTTCAAGTGGATTTTACATTTGGTTCTTCTCTTTCCATGCTGTATCTCCTCGCTCCCCTTGGAGGGGAGAAAAGGGATTTGATTCCTACTAAGCATTCATTATGTACTGGCCATCAGGCTAAGATTAGAGAAAGGCTGATGGATTTCAGCTGAAAGATTTATCACCATTGGCACTACTGACATTTTGAGCCGAATAATTTTAAGTACGTTATAAGCATATTTTTTTTTTCACTCGATCCTTACCAATTGGTGCTGTTATTACCTGCCTGGTATGGGCAGGGGAGCAGAGATTCAAAGCAGTGCAGTAACAAACTATAAACTGGGTTGAATAGTGCTGCCCACAACTTCACGTGCACCTGAATCCTCAGAACGTGTCTGTATTTGGAAATACAGTCTTCACAGGTGTAATTATTAAGAATCTTGAGGGACTTCCTTGGTGGCTCAGTGGTAAAGAATCTGCCTGCCAATGCAGGAGACATGAGTTCAATCCCTGATCCAGGAAGATACCGCATGCTGAGGAGCAACTAAGCCCACACGCCACAACTACTGAGCCTGTGCTCTAGAGCCCGGAACTGCAACTGCTGAGCCCATGTGCCCTGCAGCTTATGCTCTGCAACAAGAGAAGCCACCACAACGAGAAGCTTATGCACTGTAACTGGAGTGTAGCCCCTGCTTTCTGCAACTTAGAGAAAAGCCCGCACAGCTTTTCTCTAGAAAAGACCTTAGCACAACCAAAAATTAAAATAAAAAAGAAGAAGAAGAAAAAAAGAATCTTGAGGAGGTCATCCCAGATTTAAGGTTTGCTTGAAATCCAATGAATAGTTTCCTTACGAGAAGAGGAGAGGATACAGAGAGACACAAAGAAGATGGCCACGTGAAGATGGAGGCAGATATTGAAGTGAACAGCTACATGCCAGCAAACAATAGTTGCTAGAGCCTCCCGAATCTAGGAGAAAACAAGGAACAGATTCTCCCTCAGAGACTCCAGAAGAAATCAATCCTGTCAATGCCTTGATTTCAGACATCTGGCCTACAGAACTGTAAGAGAATACATTTCTGTTGTTTTACATCACCTCATTTACAAACAGAGAATACATTTCTGCTGTTTGTTACAGCAGCCACAGGAAATTAATGCGTCAACCCAAGATCACCCCGCAAAAAAGCAGTACAATCAATTTTTAAACAATAGGTGTAACTTCGGAGTTCCTGCTTTTCTTTTCATATCTTTCTTTCCAACAAAAAGTAATGAATTGTTCAGGTCTTGCTTCCTTAAGTGAGCCTATGACTTTCCTGCCCCAATGGGCTTCCCTGGTGGCTCTGGCAGTAAAGAATCTGTCTGCAGTGCAGGAGATCTGGGTTCGATCCCTGCGTCGGGAAGATCCCCTGGAGAAGGGAATGGCAACCCACTCCAGTATTCTTGTCTGGGAAATCCTATGGACAGAGGAGCCTGGTGGGTTACAATCCACGGGGTTGCAAAGAGTTGGACACGACTGAGCAATTAAGCACGGATACACATCTCCTCTGTCTGATGACTGTCCTACTGCCTGGCCCAGGGCAGAAGCCACCTCACCAGCCATGAGTCAGCAGTCCTCTTGGATGCTCTTGCCCTGATGCTGCTCTTGTCACTCACCTGGCTCTGGTCTGACGGTCCTTTCAGCTGATTGGTTAACAGCACTCCAGTCTCTGCCTTAGAAGAAACCGTGCAGATTGACTCTAGTTTACTGCCAAGAAATGTTGATTGGTCTGAAACATGATGTGAACTAAATATTACTGGCCCTGGTGCTTCGGGTCCTCTACCTCTGAAGGTCGTATGGTATCTCTACAATGTCTTCCCTGATGAAAGCCTCTTTCCTTGCCTCACACACTCCATGGTGTTTCCCTGACCTCAACTTCCCTTCCAGTATCTCCAGGTGGTTCCTTAGCTAAATATGCATTCACTGAGCATCACATTCTCCCACTACTGACTTTTGGAATCTTCTGTAAGCAGCTTCTCCAATAGGATAATGATCCCCTATGTCATGGTTTCCCAATGGTGCTAGTGATAAAGAATCTGCCTGCCAATGCAGGAGACGCAGGAGACTCGGGTTTGATCCCTGGGTTGGAAAGAGCATCTGGAGGAGGAAACGGCAACCCACTCCAGTATTTTGCCTGGAGAATTCCATGGACAGAGGAACCTGGTGGGCTACAGTCCGTGGGGTCACAAAGAGTTGGACATGAGTGAGCAAACACGCAGCCACAGCCACACACACATCATAGTTTGCTTTGAGCTTTGGGCACATTTTTTCCCTTCAGAACAATTTAGGAAACAGGCATTTCGTTTCACTAAACTCACCTTCTCCAGTTAGTCAGATAGGAAGGGCTAGACAGAGACAAGTCTAGGCTTTGGGTGAGTTGTTTGGGTGAGTTGTTCCTCCTTGTTCCTCTTCTTCCTTTTTTTTTTTTTTTTAAATCTCTTTGTTCTAAATCAGTGCCCTCATGTTTAAGGATGAAGAATCCTTCCAACTAGTTTTTTTGAGTTGATTTTTAAAACCCTTCCTTTTCACATTTTCCTCACTGCTGCTTCCGTTTCAGATCTGATGCCCTTTGCTGAAAATGAGAGACGAGAGAAGGGGAATTGAGGTTAACTGACTCCTTATTGTGAATAAAATCTTCACAGCATCTCCCGTCTATGATGGAGCATGAACAAATCCTTTCTCCATCAAACACAGAAGGCCCAGAGTCCATGAAAATATTTCGATTTCTTTTAAACTTAGAAGAAGAAAGATGATTATTCAACAGAGGAGTCTGATGGGCTACAGCCCATGGGATTGCAAAGTGTCGGAGAGGACACGACTGAGTGACTAACACACACACATGTGTCTTTACACCAACAATAATCTATAAAATAAAAACTAAAAAAAATTTTATTGATGAAGGGGCAGGAAAAAAAAAAAAGAAAAACATGCTTTTGGCTCATTAAAGTTACGCTGCATTCCTGCCTTTCTTTCTCTTTGATAGTTTGGTAATCAAATAATGAGTTACCTGAAAGCCCAGTTCACAAGTATTTTCTCCTCTTTTGATCTATTTGACACTCACCCCCAAACACAGCACCAGGTGCATAGCAAGTACTCCATAAGCATTTGCTGAATGAATAAAATCTTCAAGGGAAAAACTTACTGTGATGAGATGTCTAAGGTGACAAAGAGATTGACTGGCAGAGCTGAGAGCAGAACACATTGTGACCAGTTCTAAGATGTGTTCTTTCAACTCTGCCAGTTGAACTGAGGTTTGGTTCCTTCTGCCCTGGCTCTTCAAGCTAATCTGATTTGATCTCTGAAAACAGCTCTAGGGTGTTAGAGTTTTAGATTGTCCCTGAAAGGGTTGCTGAAAGTGTCTCTGAGCTGTGCCCAGGATTCTGTCAAAGTCTGATCTCTCAGCAGTGGTCAAGAGCTCCAAGTCTGCCCAGCTCAGCAGCTATCATGGAAATTCAAGTGTGCACAGTAAAATAGAGGCTTCCCAGGTGGCGCAGTGATAAAGAATTTGCCTGCCAATGCAGGAGACACAGGTTCGATCCCTGGGTCGGGAAGATCCCCTGGAGGAGGGCATGGAAACCCGCTCCAGTATTCTTGCCTGGAAAATTCCATAGACAAAGGAGCTTGGCGGGCTACAGTCCATGGGGTTGCAAAGAGTCAGACATAACTGAACATGCACGCACACACACACACACACACACACACACAGTAAAATAAATGACCTCCCCATCAACAGTCTGGCTTACTCAGGCTCATGGCTGTGCCAGCTGACTAAGATAAAATAAATAGATGCCTCCCTGCAAGATAGGGAAGAGTAAGAGGCATACATAATCTCTCTCACCAAGTGCTTGCTTATACTCAAACTTGGTGTGATCATAAAAATCAAATAAAGCCATAGTTCCTGGGTATCTTCTTCCCACCAGTATCTTCCCTCTAATCATCCCAGAAAGCCCTACAAACAGTGGGATCCCAGATTCTCACCTCTGTTTTCCAGGGTCGAAGAGACTGCCTCACACTTCAATTCTTATCCCGGGATGCCTTGATGAAACCTCCCTGGAATCCAACACCTTCGGTTAATGAGTCTGGCCTTGGTCTACGGGGTGACTGATATAATTGTCTGAGGATAGAGGCTCTGGAGAACAGTGTTGCATCAGAAAGCTTCATTTTATCTCCATTTTTTTTTCCAGAGAGAAAATTGTCAGCTGTGGGAGCCAGAGCCCTTGAGACTGCAATGACCCCAGGAGATATGTTTTTCATCTCTCAGTCCCAGGAATGTGGGAAGCACTATGATAGATAATTGAACTTTCCAGAGAATCTAAATTCAAACTCAAAAGTCTTTGCTTGTCCTTTTTACAAAAATAATTTTATTTATTTATTTTTGACTGTGCTGGGTCTTTGTTGCTGTGCAAGCTTTTCTCTAGTTGCTGTGAGTGGGGACTACTCTCTAGTTGCGGGGTACAGGGTTCTCATTGTGGTGGCTTCTCTTGTTGGGGTGCACAGGCTCTAGGGTGCTCAGGCTTCAGTAGTTGTGGCTTCCAGGCTCCAGAGCACAGGCTCAATAGTTGTGGTATGTGGGCTTAGTTGCTCTACGGCATGTGGGATCTTCCTGGATCAGGGATCAAACCTGTGTCTCCAGCTTTGGCAGGTGGATTCTTTAACAATGAGATGGCAGGGAAGCCCTACTTGTCCTCTTGTGAGAGAAGGGGTGTGAGAATCTTTTTTTTCTTTTTTAGCAGGGACACACTTGTGTGTGTAATTGGACCCCTGCCAGTTTGAGCCACTCTCCTTTCCTTGCTGCCCAAGAGTCCTGTCATATCGATCTTCTTTTCCTCAAGGGAACAATCACGTCCCTACTTCAGTTCCTTTGCACATGTTATTCCTTCTGCCTAATGCACCCTTTCCTCTCCTATACCTCTGCAGCCAATGTCTCAGCTGAAATGCCACCTTCAGGACTTCCCTGGTTGTCCAGTGGTTAAGAATCCGCCTACCAATGCATGGGACATGGGTTCAGTCCCTGGTCTGGGAATATCCCACATGCCGAGGGGTAACTGAGCCCATGCTCCATGACTACTGAGACTCATGCTCTACAGCCTGTGCTTCACAACAAGAGAAGCCACTGCAGTGAGAAGCCCATACAGCACAACAAGAGAGGAGCCCTCACTCACTGCAACTAGAGAAAGCCCAAAACTAGCAAAGGAGAACCAGCACAACTAAAAATACATAAACAGAGAAACAAATTAATAAAATTGAAGTGCCACCTTCTCCATGAAGCCTTCCTAACCTTCCCTGTTCTCTATGCATTAGGTTGTTAAGCTCTTGCCTTCCCTTCCTCAAACTCCTGACATTTTTGTCTAGATTCAGTTCTTCATCATCTACCCTCTCCCCCTGCCTCCACTGTAGTGTCATAGAAGCAAGTATGTCTGTCGTGCTCAATGTGGTCTTCCCATTGAGGGGATTAGTGATAGGCTCAGATGTTCCATACACATCTTTTGAACAGATGGTTTCTGGGGCTGGACTTCCCCTGAGCTGGAGGTAAGAATTACCTCGAGCATAGTATTGAGGCTGGTCACACCTATCAAACTATCCAGCTTATGTGGCCAGTTCTGACTTTTTCCAGTTATCAAAGAGCAGATCAAGCATAAGGTTCATTCTTTTACTTATCTAAGAAAAGAGGAGAGCAAAATGTTGACCAAGGATATGAAGAGCCCTTCAACTTAACTGTCCAATCTTTTCTTTTAAAAATAAGGTAATCCCATTAAAAACATTTATTTATTCAGTTGTGCTGGGTCTTATTTGAGGCACATAAGAGCTCTGATCTTCTTTGCAGCATGTGAACTCTTAGTTGCTACATGTGGGATCTAGTTCCCTGACCAGAGATTGAACCCAGGCCCCTTGCATTGGGAGCACAGAGTCTTAGCCACTGGATCACTAGGGAAGTCCCAACTATCCAACCCTTAATAGAAAATTTGCCCTAAAATATTCATAATATACCTAGTTTGTGCTAGAGATGAAAGATCACTGGGCTCAGATTTCATTTCTAAGTGGTCCTGAACAAGGGAGAGAGAGAGAGAGAGACAAGTGCATACGTCATTCAGGATATTGCAAGATAAATACAATGAAGATGCAACAAGCTCCTAGGACAGTCACAGTCCCTTTTCCTCCTCTGAAACCAATTAAGATAAAAAGACATAAAAAGGAAATCCAACTGTTGTATTGTCATCAGTGCTAAAGGTTTTCTGCTAGATTCATATATAGATCAAATACACATGGAAGTTGCCAACACATTCCTTAACTAAAGGGTTTCCATATCCTAGCTATTGTGAATAGTGCTGCAGTGAACACTGGGATACTTACGACTTTTTCAATTCCTCAGGGTATGTATCTAGTAGTGGGATTGCTGGGACCTGGAAGCAATCTAGGTTCCATCAACAGATGGATGGATAAAGAAGCTGTGGTACATATATACAATGGACTATTACTCACCCATAAAAAGGAATGCATTTGAGTCAGTTCTAATTAAGTGGATGAAACTGTAGTCCATTATACAGAGTAAAGTAAGAAAGAAAAAAGAAATATCAGATATTAACGCATATATATGGAATCTAGAAAGATGGTAGTGAGGTACCTATTTGTACCTGCAATGGAGATGCAGACATAGAGAACAGACTTATGGACACAGGCCAGGGGAAGGGCAGAGAGGGTGAGATGTATGGAGAGAGTAACATGGAAACTTACAACACCATGTGTAAAACAGACAGCCAATGAGAATTTGCTGTATAACTCAGGGAACTCAAACAGGGGCTCTGCAACAACCTAAAGGGATGGGAAGGGGTGGGAGGTGGGAGGGAGGTTCAAGAGGGAGGGGACATATATTTACTTATGGCTGATTCACGTTGATGTATGGCAGAAACCAACACAATATTGTAAAGCAATTATCCTTCCATTAAAAATAAATAACTTAAGAAAAAATTAACTTAAGGTCTTGGTGCAGTAGAGAGAAGTAGATGAAGAACATTATTCTTAAGGGAGGAATGAGTTCCTCATCTGCCAGAGCAGGGCACTGAGGAAGGGCGTGCTGCAGGGGCTGAGGAATGTTTGGGGGAATGAAATGAGTTGAAATAATATTTACTGGTCATCTTCCAGATCAAATCCAGGATAGGCAGGACCTTTACAGCCCTTTCCTAAGCCAGTGCATTGCCATGTCTGCTCCCTGAAGGATGAAACTCCAAGTCCTGTAATTCACATGTAGTTCCCGGCCGGTATGCCCCCACTGCCCCAGCATGTGGCCATGGTCCAGCCATGAATTTTCCTGCTTCATATTTTATGTATACATAGACATCCCTGGTGACTCAGCGGTGAAGAATCCACCTGTCAATGCAGGAGACTGAGGTTTGATCCCTGGGTTGGGAAGATCCTCTGGAGAAGGAAATGGTAACCCACTCCGGTATTCTTGCCTGGGCAATCCCATGGAGAGAGAAGCCTGGTGGGCTACAGTCCATGGGATCACAAAGAGTTGGACATGACTTAGTGACTGAACAACAACAACAACAATATATACATTTTATATATCTATAATATATATTATAGATATATAAAATCAGAGGATAACTGCTTTACAAAGTTGTGCTGGTTTCTGCTGTACAACATGAATCAGTCATAACTGTATATATATTTGCACCCTTTCCCTCTTGAGCCTCCCTCCCACCCTCACCCCCACATCCCACCCCTCTAGGTTGTCACAGAGTACCAGACTGGGCTCCCTGTGTTTTATAGCAGCTTCCCACTGGCTACCTATTTACACATGTTCCTACTTCCTACTTTCGATTTCAGTTCTTGTGCCTGGAATTTCTTTTCCTTTGCTGTCTGCCAAGAGAAGGTCCATTCATCTTTTTAAATACCAGAGAAAACATTCCTTTCTCTATATTTTCCCAAAGTGACCAGCAGGTGTCTCCCTCATAGCCATTGTTCTAGGTCTGCGGGATGGTGGGTCTGGGACTGATGTAATTTCCCTGTGTCTCCAGGGCTTTCTGGAGTCACAATAGTGATTCAGTTTATGTCTCCTGAATGAAATTCAGTGGCGAAGCCACCTCTATTGCCCGAGTCCACACTCTTAAACTGACTTTCTTTTCTTAAATTTGTTTTTATTTCACCTTATTTGACTGCACTGTGTCTTAGTTGCAGCATGTGGAATCCTTATAGTTGCGGCATGTCAACTGTTAGTTGCAGCAGCGATCCAGTTTCCTGACCAGGGATCAAACCCATCTGCCCAGCACCCCCGTCCCCCTAACCCCTCACTGCCCACACTGGAAACGTAGAATCTTAGCCACTGGACCACCAGAGAAGTCCTTTCAAATTGACTTTCTTTCTCTTAAAATTTTATTTATCTGTTTATTTTTAGCTGCCCTGGGTCTTTACTGCTGCATCTGGGCTTTCTCTAGTTGTGGAAAGCAGGGGCTGTTCTCTAGTTGCCATGCTTGGGCTTCTCATTGAATCTTAAGCTGTGAATTCCTAAAAGCAAGTGCACACATTTGTGCACACATACCTAGACATATTTAGCTGCTAAAACCCAAAGATAAAGAGAAAAATCATCATGGTATTCAGAGGAAAAAAGACATTAAACAACATGAAGTATGAAAGTGTCCTAATGTGGGTTTGGTAAACAGAAGCCTCTCCACCAACATTAGTTTGCTTCTCCTCTTTGTTGCATCTCATTCTTCATTTAAAAGATAAAGTTATGTAAACACTGCTATATTTTAAATGGATAACCAGCAAAGACCTACTGTATAGCACAAGGAACTCTGCTCAATGTTATGTGCCAGGCTGGATAGGAGAGGGGTTTGGGGGTGAATGGATACATGTATATGTACCACAGAGTCCCTTTGCTGTTCACTTGAAACTACCACAACATTGTTAATCGGCTATACTGTGATACAAAATGTTCTTGGTGTTAAAAAATAAAAATTAAAAAATTTAAAAAAAAAGTAAAGTTACAAATCAATGTGTATGGGTGGACTTTGGTTATGTGCTCTGAAAGAGACAAGTCACAAGAATAACTATTATGTTGAAAGAACCACTGCCTTATCAATGAGAAAATAAAAGATCTTTGGAAAATAATGTGACTGGAAGTCTAAAAGGCCGATGTACCAGGGACCTCTAGGCAGACTTCCTGGGCAACTATTGTCCTTTCCATCATGCAGGGAAATGAAAGCTATAGAGAAGACTTGGAGCAAAATGCCTTCTCCTACATGCCAGTATCATCTCGCAACAATGTGAATGATAATAAGCTGCCATCTAGAGATCTTAGTAGCTTTGCGGAGCCAGGAAGGAAATATCTGAAGGTTTACAAGGGGGTGGCATTTTCCAGCACAGGAAGGGTGTGTATTCAATAACACCAGAAGGGCTATGGGTGTCTAGAGCAGAAGGAGCGGCAGCCACAGCTGGATACAAGCACAGAGAGCAGCTGCCTGCAGGGCTGCACACCAATGGGAGAAAAATCTCTGCCCCTTCCCAGGGACCCACGTGAGGCAGGAGTAGATGCCCTCCTTGGTACCAGTGATCACTCACCACCTCCCACTCCAGTGAATGATTCAGTCTCAGCCCTCCACTGTCCTTGTACCATCTCAGCACTTTTCCTTGACAGTGTGTGATGACTCCCTCTTGCTCCAGTCTCTACAACACAGCAGGATCAAAAGCCTCCCCAGGAGGATCCCTGGAAGGTTTTCTGCCTGGCAGTGACCCTGATGCTGCTTCTGTTAGTCCTGATCTTTGGTGCAGTCCTGGCTGAAGGTAAGTTGGCTGGGCCAGTGGGAAAGGTGATTAGATAGAACTGTTAGGGGAAGCACAATGACTGAAACCACCCACCCTGGCCAGGCACCATGGTAACCATTTGCATGAGTTGTTTTACGACAGGAGGTCCTGGTAAGGAACACAGAATTAATAAGCCACCACCAACCGGAAGAATTCGGAAAAGCTCAAAAGGAGACAACACATGTCTGACCACCTCCCAGAATCCTTCTCACTGGTATCCATCTTGGCTGAACAAGGCGTGCACCACCAGGAAGGACTCTGAGTCAGAATGATTGGCTAAAGACAACCCGGAAACTAATCCCATCACCATAAAACCCGAGACTGCAAGCCAGAGCTGTTTTCCTGGGTTCCCTTACCCTGCTGCTCTCCACCCAGGTGCCTTCTTCCAATAAAGTCTCTTGCTTTGTCAGCACATGTGTCTCTTTGGACAATTCATTTCCAAGTGTTAGACAGTTTCAGGCCTTGGAAGGGGTCCCCCTACCTGCAACAGAACCAGGACCCCAGTCTGGTCTTCAAAAGAGGATTTTATGGGGCTGTTAGAGAGATGGAGGAGTAAGGGGTGGCAGGACCATGTTCTTGGATATATGACTTTAGGAAGAAACTGCCCTCCCCATCTCAACCTGTAGAATTTGGGGATGGTGAAAGAGCTGTGTGTCTAAAGGTCTAGAGTTTATAACTTTTCTCCCCTTAGTCTTGCAGTCCATAAACCAGATTCAGGAAGAACTGAAGCAACTGAACATCAAATGTGAGTGCTGATCAGAACGGTGGGCTTCTTTCCCATGCATGCAGAGTCGTGTCCGACTCTGTGCAACCTCATGGACTGTAGCCCACTAGGCTCCTCTGCCCATGGGATTTTCCAGGGGAGAATACTGGAGTGGATTGCCATTTTCTCCTCCAGGGGATCTTCCTGACCCAGGGATTGAACCAGCATCTTTTAAGTCTCCTATATTGGCAGGTGGGTTCTTTACCACTAATGGCACCTAGGAAGCCCTTTCCCTTGTGTACCAGCAGGTTTGTTTTTTTTTTTTAATTAAGACTTTTACTTTATTAACCACTCAGTTAACTTAATTTAAAATCAACAGAAGACAACCACCCCATAAAACAAACATACAGCAACATAAACATAAACAAAGAGACAAGATGCTCCTGAGAGGGTAACAGGCAGGAAGGCCAGGGGTCTCCAAATGGAGGAAATAGGCTGCAAATGTCAGACATTTTTTTATCTCTCTCTTAAGTGGCAGGAGGAAACAAACTAGTGTTATATTTTTTCCCCTTCTCTGTACAAATTTAAAAAGAGGTTTCTCTTAAAATTCTGTGTTGCCATAATGACACCTGGTTCCACCTGAACTTAACTTTTCTCAAACCTTGAGTTAACCAATGCATTTTTCTTATGGAAATGTTTGTCTTAAGCTATGTTAATGTACTATGCATTTACCCCAAACTCTGTCTTCAAGTCGGTTCCACTTTAAGGCTCAGATTTGGGCTCAGAACTGACTTGACAAACCAGTAGGTTATACATTGTTCTCCTAATCTATGTTAATGACACTATATATTTGTATGGAAATTTGCCTTTCTTCAAGATTCATGTCAATTGTTTTATGGCCTGGGATAACACACCTGGTGACATTCTCTGGGTTTTTCCTTTCTTTAATTAGCAGACGCTAGTAGCTATATAACACCCAGCTAGAGACTAGCAGGGGGGTACTCTTTCTGACCCCTTCTGATGTCTATGTCAGAAGCTTTCTCTATCTCTTTTACACTTTAATGAAACTTTATTACACAAAAGTTCTGAGCGATCATTCTTCATCTCTGGCCCTGGATTGACTTCTCCTCCAGAGACCAAGAATCCTGGCGTCTTTCATCGTTTAGCAACAACCTTTCATCCTCAGCATTAAATGTAAGCAATAAATTAAATTACTGTAATGTTTTGGGAAACAAATCTTCCACTAGGTTTCGATCAGCCTTTCTTTATGGGTCTCTCAGTTCTACAGGGTCTGGCAGATGCTGGACAAAAATAGGACATCATTCGGGGGGAAATCTTCCGGCAAATGGAGGCTGTGAGGGCAGGCAATGGTAAGGAGATGGGGTAGTTTGAGTGGTGAACATCAGAGATGGGAGAGGGAGGTTGTTTTTTCCAGCACTGTTGATGGTAGCAGTTCTTGTAGCATAGGAGTGTATCACGTGTGTTATTTCAATCAAACCTCTGTCATGGTTGATGTTAACACAAAGTCTGAGGTAATCCTCTTTTTCATTATGCTACCTCTGATAATGTTTATCCCTTGAATGGACAACTAGGAAGCTAGCGTGTTTCACTTTTGCAAAGTGTCAAGGATGCACAGGTGGGTCAAGTTCAAGTCATTTCATTCAGTGACCAGAGCAGCTGCCAGCCTCAGCCGACCTGACCTCTTTTCCCTTTCCCAGAATCCTCCTGTGAGTCCTGCCCAGAGACCTGGAAGGCATTCCAGGGGTCCTGCTACAATTTTCCACGGATGAACTCCCCTGGCTCAAAGCCATGGGTCGCTGTACTGAGGAGGGTGCTCGCCTGGTCATCATCAATACCCAAGCAGAACAGGTGAGAAGGAGGAAGGGGTGCTTTGGGGGTCCTTGCAGCCAATGCAAACTGATGTCCTTGTCCCCTGTAGGATCTCACACAGATCTTCATTCTGTGCTTCATATTACATATTCACTCTCTTGGCAAGTAGAGTTGGTCAGGATTATTCTGTGTCCTGATTCTGAGCAATTCTACATGCTGGTTTTTCAATCTGATGTGCCCTCCCTCTTTTAATCTATGTGGATAACTACTCCTTCTTCACTATCATAGTCCCTCAAGATCTTTCCCACTGTCTGTTCTTTAACACTAGACTGTACTTCCAGATCATGGATCCACCTCCCCACACATGAGGAACCTGCAGAAAAGGGGGTGGATCTGACTCATCCTTGAGTCCATAGTGCTTGGATCCAGACTGGACACACAGCAGGGCTCAATATTTGTCAGTAGAATCCTTGCCAGAACCACTTCTACTGGAGAGAATCCAAACTGCTGACCCTGTCAATCAGGCCCTTGAATAATACTCCTAATTCCATCTTAGCCACTGCTCAACCGGGCACCATTCTGGGTTCTTACTCCCTCAGTGACTCTACAGAGAAATTCTGGAAGCCCCTGTTATGCCCCCATTAAGATATTCAGCCTGAGGGTCCTAAGTGGCTGTAATTTGCTGATCACATAGGTCATCATAATTGTAGAAATGGAAGTCTTCCTGATCTTTCAACCAGTGTGCTCAACTACTACATTACACAGCCTCCCAGCCCAAGATCTCTAGGTATTTGCCCCATTCATGGACAGTTTTCACCACATTTCCTTCTCTGGCTGCAGCATTTCTTGACCTAAACTATCTTCTACCCACACAGGAATTCCTGAGTCCAAAGAAAAGATGTTATGTACTGGATTGGCCTCAGAAAACAGTCCTCCACTGACATCTACAAGTGGCAAGATGGCTCAGCCCCCACCTTCATGTGAGTCCCACTAAGGACTTAGAACTCAGTCCTGGCTCATTTGTCTGTTGGATCTTGGAAGATATCTTCTCATAGATAAGTCTTTCAACTGCCTACAGGGCGTAAACCAAAATGCCTGTCAAACCTTTGTTGTTATGCTTGATGTTATTTTGTTACTTACAAGTGTGTGTGTGTGTGTATAAAATATCCTTTAAACAACATTCTTTATTGTAGGAAGTCACAGTACCTTTGATACATGAAAAAGAATAGAGTACAGTAAGTCCCCAACATACTAACAAGTTCAGTTCCAGAGTGCCTTGGTACATCCGGATTGTTTGAAAGTCCAAAAAAGTTAGCCTAGGTACCCAACGAACAAAATTGGCTATATAGTTCTGTACTGTAATAGGTTTAGAGTAAGTTTACTGTACTGTAACAGGGCTTCCCTGGTGGCTCAGATGGTAAGGAATTCCACCTGTGACTCAGGAGACCCAGCTTTGTTCTCTGGGCCAGGAAGATCCACTGGAGAAGGGAATGGTAACCCACTCCAGTACTCTTGCCAGGGAAATCCTACAGACAGGGGAGCCTGGTGGGCTACCTTCCATTGGGTCTCAAAGAGTTGGACACAACTGAGTAACTAACACCACAGCACCATTTGGTATTTGGTATTTTGGTAATAGGTTTATAATACTTTTCACACAAATAATACATAAAAACAAACAAAAAATAAAGAAAACACTTTTATTTTATTATTATTTTTAAATTTTATTTTATATTGGAGAAAAGGCAATTGACAATGGTGTGATAGCTTCAGGTAGACAGCAAAGAGACTCAGCCATACATATACATGTATCCATTCTTCCTCAACCTCCTCTCCCATCCAGGTTGCCACATTGCATTGAGCAGAGTTCCCTGTGTTATACAGTGAGGAAATGGCAACCCATTCCAGTATTCTTGCCTGGAGAATCCCATGGACAGAGGAGCCTGGCAGGCTACAATTCATGGGGTCTGCAAGAGTTGGACACGACTTAGTGACTAAACAAACCAACCAACTTTTTGGTAAGAAAACATTTGAAATCTTACAGTATAGAACCTTGAAAAGTAGAGTAGCACAGTACAATATCTGACACACAGGAGCTGACATCGAGTGAACAAGCAAGAAGAGTTACTGACTGGAGAAGGGAGATGAGTTGAGATGATGGAGCTGAAGGATTGTCAGCAATAGGAGTCGGAGGGTAAGCTGCAGTTTCCCTCATGCCTGACGTCGATAGAATGTTCTATTGTGGGGACTTATCTTACTTTAGGGAGGGGAATAGGCAATGTGTGATGTGCCAAGCTTATTTAGCATTCATCTGGACCTATCTAGAGTCTCAAGGGAGTCCTAGAGAACACATTTTAAGAATCACTGCCTGGAGGATCCAGTCCTAACTGCTCAGTGTATAATTTAATGGCATCATTTTCTGATTACCATCTGTCTCTGAACTTTTCTTCATGTCCACACACTTTCTCAGAACTGCACCCCAAGCCTCCTGGACCATCTCAAGTATACCAGTTTTCCTTCACCCCCACTGCTTCTGCCTCCGTTCAGGCCTCAGACAACTGATATACACCCTCATTAAAGATACTTAGTTTGGAATCCTAACAATGGCACCCTTCAGTGCCCACACAGAAGGTCCCATTCATCTTCACATTCTCAACTCCTGCACACTGTACCCCCTTGCAACAACTTCATGCCAGATGACTCATCTTTTTTGAAAATTATCTTGCCTCCTATCCTTTTGCTTGCTTCTGCTGTGGCAGCTGTCCGGAACATATTTTATTAGTTTGGTGTATCGCAATATGTGTGTCAAGCCCAAAACACTGTGCCTCATAGAGGGATCCATCCTGTGACCAGCATGAATTAACCTCTCATGCATCTCATACCCTCTTAATATCTCAGGCACTTCTGTAGATTTTCATGTTGTGTTTATTATAATCTTCTTCTGACTGTATATGTCTTACCCATCAGATGGGCTGCAGCTTGAGGGCAGAATCAGTATTCTTTTTAGATTTATTTATTTGGCTGCACCGGGTCTTAGTTGTGCACATGGGATTGTTGACCTTTATTGAAGCATGTGGGCTCTAATTCCATAACCAAGAATTGAACCTGGGCCCCCAGCGTTGGAATCATGGAGCCCTAGCCACTGGACCACCAGGGAAGTCCTGAGAGTCAGTATGCTATGCATCTGTGTGACTCCACTACCGAATATAAAGCTTGGTACACAACAGGTGCTCAACAAACCATTTCAGAATGACTGAGTGTTGTAAACATTTTAAGAGACATTTAGGAAAGAGGGTATGGGATCACTTGACAGTCTGAGCTAATATGTCATGTCTTCAAACTTAATCTCAGAGATCTAGATACATCAAACCTCTTGTCCCATTGTGTGCTGCAGGTAAGTCATTTTAGTCATATTTGACTCTTTGTGACCCCACGGACTGAAGCCCACCAGGCCCCTCTGTCCATGGGGATTCTCCAGGCAAGAGTACTGGAGTGGGTTGCCATACTCTACTCCAGGAGATCTTCCCAACCCAGGGATCAAACCCAGGTCTTTTATGTCTCCTGCATTGGTAGGCGAGTTCTTTACCATTAGCGCTGAGAGGCTAACAGGCAGGAAGGCCAGGGGTCTCCAAACGGAGGAAATAGGCTGCAAGTGTCAGACATTTTTATCTCTCTCTCTTGAGTGGCAGGAGGAAACAAACTAGTGAGATATATATATATATTTTTTTTTTTCCCCCTTCTCTATACAAATTTAAAAGGAGGTTTCTCTTAAAATACTGTGTTGCCATAATGACACCAAGTTCCAACTGAAGTTAACTATTCTCAAACCTTGAGTTAACCAACGCATTTTTCTTATGGAAATGTTTGTCTTAAGCTATGTTAATACACTATGCATTTACCCGGAACCTACCTGACAAACCAGTATGTTATACTCAGACATTGTTCCCCTAATCTATGTAAATGAAACTATTTGTATGGTAATCTGCCTTTCTACAAGATTCAAGTCAATCATTTTATGGCCCAGGATGAATCATCTGGTGCCAAGATTATCCCAAAATACATCTTATGGATGAGGGGCCTGGTGCCATTCTGAGTTTAAAGACATTTCTTTCTTTCATTAACAGACTGCTAGTGACTATATAACATCCAGCTAAAACCTAGCAGGGGGGTACTCTTTCTGCCCTCTACTGATGCCTATGTCAGAAGTTTCTCTATCTCCTTTATACTTTAATAAAACTTTATTACACAAAAGCTCTGAGCGATCAAACCCTGTCTCTGGCCCTGGATTGAATTCTTCTCCTCCGGAGGCCAAGAATCCTGGCTTCTTTTCGTGGTTCAGCAACAACCTTTCAGTGGGATGGGGTGGAGTTCTGGGTGCCTTCTCAATTGGAGGGAAGGGGTCACAGACCCCACTGCTGCTGCTGCCCAGTTGCCCATGGCCATGGTTGCTACAGTGGCTGGGGGGCCAGAGTCGTGCCCATCACCTTCCTTGATGCTACCAGGTACTCTAGGACTGTGGGCTCAGGTGCCTCTTCAGGGGATCCAGATTGCAAGTGCCACCTCTGCTCTTCCCTCAGTTCTGCCTTCTCTGTGGGTTCCAATCCACCCACTTTTGATGTACAGACTTGTGGAACTTTCTGACACCCTGGTGTGTTGGGCAGAGGACCCTTTGTTGAGTTATGGATATTTTGCTAGATGTGGATTGAAGGGGGAAAACAAAGGAAGCATCCCATGGCACTATGATACTGACATCTAGAAACATAATTTTTTAAAGCACCAAAATATGGGGCCCTAGCTAAACTGATTTCAAAATCATACGAAAGAGATCAAATGCCAGAATAAGCAAAGGCATTCTTTTTTTTTTTTTAATGTCTAAACAATAGTGATTTATTGGTAAAAGCACTTTATTGGTTAGTTTAAATGGATACAAAATTGCTGCAAAGACATTCTCGAAAAAGAAAAAAGTATAAGTAGTAGTTCTAGGTGGGTGTCGAGATTACAAAGCTACTGAAAGTGTAGCCTCCCAGTGGAAGGACAGAAAAATAGGTAAGTGGAACAAATAAAGAGGTCATAAGGAGACCACATTTCATGCAAAGATGGGCTCAATAAAGGACAGAAATGGTATAGACCTAACAGAAGCAGAAGATATTAAGAAGAGGTGGCAAGAATACACAGAACTGTACAAAAAAGATCTTCACAACCCAGATAACCACGATGGTGCGATCACTCACCTAGAGCCAGACATCCTGGAATGTGAAGTCAAGTGGGCCTTAGGAAGCATCACTATGAACAAAGCTAGTGGAGGTGATGGAATTCCAGTTGAGCTACTTCAAACCCTGAAAGATGATGCTGTGAAAGTGCTGCACTCAGTATGCCAACATATTTGGAAAACTCAGTAGTGGCCACAGGACTGGAAAAGGCCAGTTTTCATTCCAATCTCAAAGAAAAGCAATGCCAAAGAATGCTCAAACTACCGCACAATTGCACTGATCTCACAAGCCAGGGACAGGGGAGCCTGGTGGGCTGCCATCTATGGGGTCACACAGAGTCGGACATGACTGAAGCAACTTAGCAGCAGCAGCAGCAGCAGCAGCAGCACATGCTAGTAAAGTAATGCTCAAAATTCTCCAAGCCAGGCTTCAGCAATATGTGAACCGTGAACTTCCAGATGTTCAAGCTGGTTTTAGAAAAGGCAGAGGAACCAGAGATCAAATTGCCAACATCCGATGGATCTTAGAAAAAGCAAGAGAGTTCCAGAAAAACATCACCTTCTGCTTTATTGACCATGCCAAAGCTTTTGACTGTGTGGATCACAATAAACTGTGGAAAATTCTGAAAGAGATGGGAATACCAGACCACCTGACTTACCTCTTGAGAAACCTGTTTGCAGGTCAGGAAGCAACAGTTGGAACTGGACATGGAACAACAGACTGGTTCCAAATAGGAAAAGGAGTACATCAAGGCTGTATATTGTCACCCTGCTTATTTTACTTAAATGCAGAGTACATCACGAGAAACGCTGGACTGGAAGAAGCACAAGCTGGAATCAAGATTGCCTGGAGAAATATCAATAACCTCAGATATGCAGATGACACCACGCTTATGGCAGAAAGCAAAGAACTAAAGAGCCTCTTCATGAAAGTGAAAGAGGAGAGTGAGAAAGTTGGCTTAAAGCTCAACATTCAGAAAACTAATGTCATGGGATCTGGTCCCACCACTTCGTGGCAAATAGATGGGGAACAGTGGAAACAGTGGCCGACTTTATTTTTTTGGGCTCCAAAATCACTGCAGATAGCGATTGCAGTGATGAAATGAAAAGACATTTACTCCTTGGAAGGAAAGTTATGACCAACCTAGATAACATATTAAAAATCAGAGACATTACTTTGCCATCAAAGATCCGTCTAGTCAAGGCTATGGTTTTTCCAGTAGTCATGTATGGATGTGAGAGTTGGACTATAAAGAAAGCTGAGCACCAAAGAATTGATGCTTTTGAACTGTGGTGTTGGAGAAGATTCTTGAGAGTCTCTTGGACTGCAAGGAGATCCAACCAGTCCATCCTAAAGGAGATCAGTCCTGGGTGTTTGTTGGAAGGACTGATGTTGAAGCTGAAACTCCAATACTTTGGCCACCTCATGCGAAGAACTGACTCATTGGGAAAGACCCTGATGCTGGGAAGGATTGGGGGCAGGAGGAGAAGGGGACGACAGAGGATGAGATGGTTGGATGGCATCACTGACTCAATGGACATGAGTTCGGGTAGACCCTGGGAGTTGGTGATGGACAGGGAGGCCTGGCATGCTACATTTCATGGGGTCGCAAAGAGTCAGACACGACTGAGTGACTGAACTGAACTGAACTGAAGGAGATCACAGGGCTTCCCTGATGGTTCAGTGGGTGGAGAACCCACCTGCAATGCAGGAGACACAGGAGACACAAGAGTTTGATTCCTGGGTCTGGAAGATCCCCTGGAGGAGAGCATGCAACCCATTCCTGTATTCTTGCCTGGAGAATTCCATGGACTGAAGACCCTGGTGGGTTATAATCCAAAGGATCGCAAAGAGTCAGACACAGCTGAGTGACTAAACACCCACCTACACACACGGAGACTGCACAAACGTGGTCATATCTTGAGAGAGGTTTATTGAAGAGACTCGGAAAATACGAAGTTTCAATGAATGGTGCAGGGATAATTACAATGTTGTAAACAACAAAGTGGAATGCCTTTATCTTATGTATAAAATTCCTTCCAGATTGATTAAAGATTGAAATATGAAAACACACTAATAAAGCCTTTACAGGGTGATATGGAAGAATGTCTTCATGACTTCAAAGTATAGAATTTTCTAAAAAGAGAAAAAGTCCAAAGACACGAAAGAGACTGACAGATTCTACCACAATCAATGGGTTTATCATGAGACACCACAGTGTGAAAAGATAAGTCAAAGAGTTGGAAACTAAACTGAAACACATACAAATAACAGGGAGCTCATGTCTAGGATTAGAGATTTCCTATAAAGCATTGAGAAAAGTGGGCAACAGTATTTGAATTTAAGAAACCTACACTTTTAACATACATGAACACTCTTTGATATAAACCACAGCAGTATCTTTTATGATCCACCTCCTATAGTAAGGAAAAGAAAAACAAACAAATTGGACATAATTAAACTTAATAGTTTCTGCACAACAAAGGACACCATAAACAAAATGAAAAGGCATCCCAAAGAAGGGGAGAAATATCTGCAAAGGAAACAACCAACAAGGGATTCATCTCCAAAATATACAAACAGCTCATGCAGTTCTATGTCCAAAAACAACCCAATCAAAAAAACAGGCAGAAGATTTAAATAGACATTTCTCCAAAGAAGGCATACAGAGGGCCAAAAAGCACATGAAAAGATGTTCACCAATTACTGAAGAAATACAAATCAAAATCATAATGAGGTATCACCTCACACCTTTCAGAATGGCCATCATCACAAATTCTACAAACAATAACCGCTGGAGAGGGTGTGGAGAAAAGAGAACCCTCCTACACTATTCAGTTCAGTTCACTTCAGTTGCTCAGTCATGTCTGACTCTTTGCGACCCCATGAACTGCAGCATGCCAGGCCGCCCTGTCCATCACCAACTCCCGGAGTCCACCCAAACCCATGTCCATCGAGTTGATGATGCCATCCAACCATCTCATCCTCTGTCATCCCCTTCTCCTCCTGCCCTCAATCTTTCCCAGCATCAGGGTCTTTTCCAATGAGTCAGCTCTTTGCATCAGGTGGCCAAAGTATTGGAGTTTCAGTTTCAACATCAGTCCTTCCAGTGAATGCCCAGGACTGATCTCCTTTAGGATGGACTGGTTGGATCTTCTTGCAGTTCAAGGGACTCTCAAGAATCTTCTCCAACACCACAGTTCAAAAGCATCAATTCTTCAGCGCTCAGCTTTCTTTATAGTCCAACTCTCACATACATACATGACCACTGGAAAAACCATAGCCTTGACTAGACGGACCTTTGTTGGCAAAGTAATGTCTCTGCTTTTTAATATGCTGTCTAGGTTGGTCATAACTTTCCTTCCAAGGAGTAATGTCTTTTCATTTCATCGCTGCAATCACTATCTGCAGTGATTTTGGAGTCCAGAAAAATAAAGTCAGCCACTGTTTCCACTGTTTCCCCATCTATTTGCCATGAAGTGATGGGACTGAATGCCATGATCTTAGTTTTCTGAATGTTGAGCTTTAAGCTAACTTTTTCACTCTCTTCTTTCACTTTCATCAAGAGGCTCTTTAGTTCTTCTTCACTTCTGCCATAAGCGTGGTGTCATCTGAGGTTATTGATATTTCTCCCGGCAACCTTGATTCCAGCTTGTGCTCTTGCAGCCCAGCGTTTCTCATGATGTACTCTTCCTACACTATAGGTGGGGATGTAATTTGGTACAGCCACTTTGAAGAACAGTATGGAGATAACTTAAAAAGCTAACAATAGAGTTACCACATGATCCAGCAACCCCACTCCTGGACCACAGCAGGGTCATGCTTTAGGCCTTTCCATTCCTGTCCTGGCCCTTCTCTTTCCAATAGGAGCCAGATATCAGCCCATCTGATGAAACACTCCCAGTATCTGGGAGCCAGAATTTCCTAATGAAAGTGGGTGCAGGTATGGTCTGGGAACCTTGTGCTGTCTTCTCTGGGATGGCCCAGGGCTTTTTATGGGCTGTGGATGGCCTTTCAAGATGCAGTGTCCACAGTGGACCCTCCCAGAAAAGGAAGAAGCGGCAGGGATAGGGAGATTAGGGGAAGCAGATCTACTTCTTTTCTATTTCTTCCCTGGTTCAGTCAGGGGCTGTCTTGTCACCTCCATCTCCCAACCTAATCATCCCCTTTTGGTGCCACAGAATAGCCCAGCTCCCAGCAGAGCACAGAGGGCTGTTAGGGAAGTTTGAAAACTGCATATACCTCTGTGGGTTGATCCCAGGGGAGACTGGTGTGCCTAGAAGTCTCCCCCCACACTCCCCCCGCCACCTGACTCTGGGCCCTGAGGGAGCCCCTCCTGCCTCCTGCACCAGGCTCCCCTGGGATGCCTTTGGAATCTGCCTCTGGAGAAGAAAGGGATAAAGCGAGGGAGCAGCTTCCTGCCCTGCCCACTCCCTTCTGAGCTCCTTGTGTGAGTGAGGGGTCCAGGGTCTCCTCTGCTACCTGGGTGGCCGCTGATAGAGGCCAGTGTGCAACTCTGGTTGCCTTCCTGGAGAAGGTGATGTTCAGATAGAGGGAAGGGCAGTGGGTAGTTAAGACTGTTGGGTGTGGACCTTAGGATCAGGAACCCAGGAGAACAAAGCCTGGGGCAAGCAGTGCCTGAGCAAAGGCTTCTTATCCGTGAATCATGCACCCAGGCTTCACTGGGTGCTCACACCCACACACATTTGTGCATGCCTCAGTTGTCAGACAGATATTAGGGGGAAAGTGCCCACCAGGGACACAGGCATTAGTTATCTTCTTCATGTTTCTGCTGTGTTGTACTGTGAGAATGCAAGTCTGAGTGGACTTCCAGGTGTGCCAGAGGCTGGGACTCTGCAGGTGTGCATCCATCCTGGCATCTGGGTAAGTGCAGAGGTTTGGCACGACCCTGTGTGCAGCAGGACGGCCACGTGCATATCCGGTGGAAGTAAGAACAGAAGACACTGTGCACGGGGGTCGGGGGAGAGATGGGAGGAGGCATGCGGCCATGCAGAGGTAAGGGGACACCTGCGTGTAGGTGTGTGAGACAGTCCCAGTTTGTAGAAACAGGAGACCGCCCACCGTTGGGGAGAGCTGTCCGGAAGTGCCTTCCCTCGTGCTCTCACACGCACCTGGGAGGAGGCTTGGAGGCTGCCCAGGACAGGAGCAGGAGGCTGAACCACAGACAGTGCATTCTCAGTCCCTCGGCTCAGGGCTGGCCTCAGGCACTCTGAGACCTCCCTTCTCTTGTTCTGGGCACTGGCTGGGCTGTGAACGAGGGGAGAAGCAGTGCAGAGGTACAAGTGGGCTGAAGGAGGGGATTATCTTGCTTTTTAAAAAATTGATGTAAAATTCACATAATACAGTATTAACTATTTTAAAGCATATTTTTCAGGGGCATTTAACACATTCACAATGTGCAACTCTTAACTCTGTCTGGTTGCACAGTACTGTCAATACCCTCAAATGAAATCCTGTTCTCCTCAGCAGTCATGCCCCGTCCTCCCTGTCCTCAGCCCTCGGCAGCCACTAATCTGCTTGTACCCCTACAAATTTGCTTATTTTAGGTATTTCATATTAATGGCATCAGACAGGACTTGCCCCTGGCTTTTTTCACACAGCACAATGTTTTCAAGTTTTCATCCATGTTATAGCAGGTGTCACTACTACTTTATTTATTTATTTTTTGCTGTAAAAAACACAAACATAGAATTTGTCATCTTAACCATATTCAAGTATACAGTTTGTTAGGGTTAAGTCTGTTCACAATGTTGCATAACAGATTTCCAGATGTCTCTGCATCTTGCAAAACGGAAGCTCTAAACCTATTAAACAACCCTCTTCTGCTCACTCCAGCTTTTGGCAAGTGCCATTCTGTTTTCTAGATCGATGAACTTGACTACTTTAGAGACCTCATATACAGGATTTCATTTTGGAGGAATTGGCTGATCCCACTTAGCATAATGTTGCCGAGTTTCATTCAGGATGTAGCATGACACAGGATTTTCTTCCTTTTAAAACGGAATGGCATTTTGTTGTGTGGCTAGAAGCCACATTTAGTTTACCATTCATCCAAGGATGAACATTTCGGTTGCTTCCACCTCGTGGCTATTGTGACTAGTGCCGCTATGAGCAGGGGTGTGCAAATATCCTTTTGAGATCCTGCTTTCAATTCCTTTGCATACATATCCAGAAGTGGGATTACTAGATCATATGGCAGTTCTATCAATAGTTTTCATTTCTGATGAATATCCATACTGTTTCCCACAACTGTGGTACCATTTTACAATTCCACTGGCAGTTTATAAGTGTTCCAACTTGTACACATTCTTGTCATTTTATTTTGTGTTTTTGGCTGCTTGGCAGGTGAGATCTTAGTTCTCTGTCCAGGGATCAAACCTGTGCCTCTCCAGTGGAAACGCAGAGTCTTAACCACTGAACCATCCGGGAAGTCCCTTCATCCTCGTCACTTTAAATGGCACAGTTCAGTGGCATTTAGGACATTTACAAAATCGTGGAACTATCACCTCTCTTTAGTGCTCAGATATTTCTCCACCTCAAAAGGGAATCTTGAACCCATTCCCCATTCCAGCCTGTTTCCACCCCCTGACAACCACTAATTTGTGTTCTATCTTGACGTGTTTAACTATTCTGGATATTTTAGGTAAATGGAATCATACAATGTGTGGTCTTTTGTGGCAGGCTTCTTTCACTCAGCATAAGGTCTTCGAGGTTCATCCCTCGTGTAGCATGCATCAGAACTTTATTCCTTTATGTGGCTATATGGTATCCCATTGAACTGTCTGCTTGTGAACATGGTGTTAGGTCTATGACACAGGAGGATAAGCAGAGAGAGCCAATTGGGTTAAATAGTGTCCCCCTGAGGAGAAAAGATACAGGAGTAGGATCTGAATGCCAGCCAGGGTGCGCCCTGGTTAGTCTCTATTGGGGAGGTCATAGCTGAGATCACGGCCCTGGCCTTTCTTTTCCCTGAGGTCCAGACTTGGAAGGTTCACTCGGGGAGTCTTGCTCAGGGGTTGTTATGGGAAAGGGTGACACAGAGGAAGTGCCCGAAAGAGACAGGGAGCCAAGAGAGCCCTTTCTGGTTTTTTTTTTTTTTCTTTAATGTATTTATTTATTTTTGCTATGCAGAGTCTTCACTGCTGTGCAGGCTTTCCTTTAGCTGTCGTGTGTGGGTTCTCATAGTGGTGATTTCTCTTGCTGTGGAGCACTGGCTCTAGGGCACCCGGCTTCAGTAGTTGCAGCTCCCAGGCTCTCGAGCACAGGCTCAGTAGCTGCGGTGCATGGGCTTAGTTGTTCCACACCATGTGGGATCTTCCTGGATCAGGGATCAAATCCACGTCTCCTGCAATGGCAGGTGGATTCTTTACCACTGAGCCACCAGGGAAACCTCATTTCTGTTTTATTTTTGGTAACATTTTGTACATTTAGGAGCTCATACCTGGAGCACTTTTGTAGCCAGAAGAAGCCAAGAGGTGGGCTGCCAGAGGAAGCAGATGCTGAGGGTTTGGGACATCCATAGTATTAGAGGAAAGATTATCCTGTAATTAGGTCTGAAGCCCTGGATTATTACAGTGCCAATATAGTCACCTGGTAGGATGGGTGAATAACAGCCAGCCAGCAATGACAGTAAAAGATGACAACAATTCACATAGCGTTCCTTAAGAAATTTCTCTGTGCTGAGCACTTGGCATCAGATGCCTACAGGGAACCTGAGCAGTTCTCTGATTATCCCAACACACAGTGAGGACCTGGGGTTTGAACCCTGGGTCTCTGTGACTCCACAAACTCTGTGTATCTCAAAGAATGGGCTCTGGCAGCCAGAGAAGGGGTGGCACGGAGGAGAAGAGATGGGCAGACACAGTCCTCAGGAGAAAGAGCGTGAGGCCAGAGGCAGGACTGGTCCAGAGATGATGGTGGCTGAGGAATAGAAGTGAGGAAGAGTGGGGAATTGAGGATGGCATTCCGGCTACTGGCTTGGCTGCTTAGGTCCCCTCTAGTCCACAAATGCTGTTTTACTACGTGAGATGCTCTATCCTAATTTCAGTCAAATTGTCCATTTTCCAGGTGAGATTCTGGGTCCTCCAAGAGTTGGTTGACCATGACTCTGGGGGAACAGTTTGTGACAATCTTTTCTTGAATGAAGATTCGGTGAATGAAGTAAAATGTCATAATATTTGACAGAACTTTCCTCAGTGTGTTTGAAAACTGATTACATGCATATATTTATATTTGATGTATGGGCTTTCCAGGTGGCGCTGGGAATTCCCTGGTGGCTCAGAAGGTAAAGCATCTCCCTGCAATGCAGGAGACCCAAGTTCGATCACTGGGTTGGGAAGCTCCCCTGGAGAAGGAAATGGCAACCCACTCCAGTATTCTTGCCTGGAGAATCCCATGGACAGAGGAGTCTGGCGGGCTATAGCCCAAGGGGTCACAAAGAGTTGGACACGACTGAGAGACTTCACTTCACTTCTTCAGGTGGCACTAGTGGTAAAGAACCCACCTGCCAGTGCAGAAGATATAAGAGATGCAGGTTTGATCCTGGGTCTGGGAAGATCCCCGGGAGAAGGAAATGACAATCCACTCCAGTATTCTTGCCTAGAGAATCCCCTGGACAGAGTAACCTGGCAGGCTACTGTCCAAAGGGTAGAAAAGAGGCAGACATGACTGACATGATTTAGCAAGTACACATGTGTATTTTATATATATGTGTATATATATATATATATATATATATATTTTTATTGAAATATATACACATGTGTGCGTGCTGAGTCATTCAGCATGTCTGATTCTTGGTGACTCCATGGACTGTAGCTAACCAGGTTTCTCTATCCATGGAATTTTCCAGGCAAGAATACTGCAATGGGTTGCCATTTCCTCCCCAGGGTATCTTCCAGACCCAAGATCGAACCACATCTCTTGCATCTCCTGCATTGGCAGGCAGATTCTTTACCACTGCGCCACCTGGGAAGCGTATATATATCATTGATTGAAACATATGTAAGTGTAAATATATATGTGTACATTCACAAATTTTTATTGGACTTAAGATTTGGAGTTTGGAGTTTTAATCAGTCTCTTTCATTGATGATGTTTTTACTAACATTGACTTGCAGAATGATCCTGTGTTATTTATTCCCATTTATCATCACGTCCTACTTCTGATCCCCACTCCTGACCAGTAGCTGTGTTAATTTTTTCAATGTGTATCCTTCTGTTTGCATGAATTCTTGGAAAATGTATATTGATACACATACTGTTTTGACAGTGATACAATTTATTGTGCTGGAAGTCTGCTATTTTTTCTGATTTTCCAGTGCTATTTTTAAGAGCCATTCAGGTTGTTCCATGGATTCTAGGTTTGTTTTTTTTCCCAATCTGTTGTTCAGAGCTTCTGAACCACTGATCTGTTTGTCTGTCCTTGTACTAATCCTACAATGCTTTATTTGCAAGGCTTTGTAGAATGCTTCAATATCTTAGAAGTCAATTCCTCCCCACCTCTTTCACTCTTCACTTCAAGGTGGACCTAATTATTTATGGATAGCTATTCTTTAGTAGAAACTATGTAACAAGTTTAACATCTTTCTCAAACAATTCAACTGGCTTCATTTGAGAGGTACATTGAATGTATAGATTAAATCTGGGAGAGAATTAACATCTAGGATACTGTCTTTCCATTTCACCCACTTATTTATAATGTCTACCATGTTTAATTGTTTTTTTACTTTTATTTTATTTTTTAAAAACTATTTTTTTTTTGTATTGGGGCATAGCCAGTTAACAATGTTGTGATAGTTTCAGGTGAAAGAGAAGGGACTCATCTATACATATCCATGTGTCCATTCTCCCCCAAACTCCCCTCCCATCCAGGCTGCCATATAACATTGACCAGAGTTCTCTGTGCTACACAGTAGGCCCTTGTTTGTTATCCATTTTAAGTCTAGCAGTGTGTGCATGTCCATCCCAAACTCTCTAACTATCCCTTCCTTCCATCATTCCACCCAGCAACCATTAGTTTGTTCTCTAAGTCTGTGAGTCTCTTTGTTTTAAGTTCATTTGTATCATTTCTTCTTAGATTCCACATATAAGCTATATCATATGCTATTTCTCCTTCTTTTTCTCACTTCATTAGGTATGCAATCTCTTGGTCCATCCATGCTGCTACAAATGGCATTGTTTCATTCTTTTTAATGACTACATAATATTCCATTGTATATATATACCACATCTTCTTTATCCATTCCTCTGTTGATGGACATTTAGGTTGTTTCCACGTCTTGGCTATTGCAACATGTTTAATGTTCTTGGTGGAAGTTTGTATGCACATACTTAAATTAATTTCTAGATACTTGAGAGTTTTGTGTTCCTTTGAATGGTAACTTGTTTGTTTTACTAATTTTAAACTTACAAAAATTTTTCAAAAGTAACATGGAAAATTCTTGGACTCCCCCCTCATCCAACTTCCATCTTACACAATGCCAGTACAATGATTAGACCCAGGAAACTAATAGCTGTGTAATACTATATAGCAAATAACAGATCTTATTAGATTTTTCTTAGTTTTTACACTAATATCCTTTTTTTAAATTCCAGGACATAAGTCATTTTGTTTAGTTGTTATTTCAATGTCTCATCATTCTGTTCTTAGTAATTCTTATTTTTCCTTTTATCTCAAAGGTAGTTAGCTTTGTGTGACTATGACAATGTCAAATGATACAATCTTAAATTGTGTTTAAAATATATGGGAACTTTCAGGTATCCTGTTCCTATTACTTTCCAGTTTATTTTAATGTGGTCAGATGCTCTGGGTCTTTGCAATATTGGCACTTGATGATTTACCTAGCCTTCTTTTATGGCCTTACACAAGGTTCTTTTTAATGACAATTCCATGTTTTTAGGGTTTTTTTTTTCTTGGGTGTGTTTGGTGTAATAAATAGGACTGTGTGCATGTTTTTGTGTTTCTATATGTTAAATAAACATATATATTAGCTAGGTATATTTATATATATATTAGCTCAAGTATTAAATGTGACAGAATTAAGTCTGAAAACAACAGTAATTATGAAAAGATAAAGGCATTAAGTCCCTCAATCAAAAGAAAGATACAACCATGCTGCTGCTGCCAAGTTGCCTCAGTCGTGTCCGACTCTGTGCGGCCCCACAGACAGCAGCCCACCAGGCTCCGCCGTCCCTGGGATTCTCCAGGCAAGAACACTGGAGTGGGTTGCCATTTCCTTCTCCAGTGCATGGAAGGGAAAAGTGGAAGTGAAGTCGCTCAGTCGTGTCCGACTCTTAGCAACCCCATGGACTGTAGCCTACCACGCTCCTCCGTCCATGGGATTTTCCAGGCAAGAGTACTGGAGCGGGATGCCATTGCCTTCTCCAGATACAACCATAGGTTGCTGTATTTTAAGAGAATTTAATTCTGGTCATTTATACCTGTCCTCAATCTCAACTTCTTGATTTCAGGTGCTGTGGAAGACATTTGCTGCTGTTGTTTAGTCACTTTGTCATGTTTGAGTCTTTGCGATCCCATGGACTGTAGCTTACCAGGCTCCTCTGTCGATAGCATTTCCCAGGCAAGAATACTGGAGTGGGTTGTCATTTCCTCTTCCAGGGGATCTTCCTGACCCAGGGATCAAACCCACAGCTCCTGCCTTGGCAGGTGGATTCTTTACTACTGAGCCATCAGGAAAGCCCTTGGAAGACATATTATGTGCATAATCTTACTCAATGCTTATCAGCTAAGGATTATTAGTATCAATTTCCTCTTAGGGGTGAGAAAACAAAGGCTCAAAAAAATTGAGGGACCAACATAATGAAGGTTTTTTTTTTGTTTTAAGCACTGTTTTAAAACAACACCTCAATTTGTTTGAATTTATGTGAATAACATGGTAGAGTTTTTATAAAAAGGGAAAAAAGCCTCCACTTAATACTTACTAAGCCTTGCAAAAAACTCTTTGGGGTCATAAAGAGTTGGACACGACTTAGCAACTAAACAACACAGGCAGCATGTTAAGTATAGTGATCACAAGATATGCAGAGATGAAATTCCAACCAGCAAGAAAATTTTCCAGTTAAAATTTTTTATTAGGGATCCCAGAATAATAACCGATTTTAAAGATTGTATTGTTGACTTTTTCTTTAATTTTACTTTTTTTTGGAAAGAAATGATAGAGGCAACAGCAACCTCTGAAGTGGGGACTTAATCCACATGTAGAACATAGAGATCATTACTTCCTACCACTAGGATTTAAAAATATAGTAATAATAATGAAAATTTACTTAATTCATACTATGTACCAAGACTTGTGCTAAGCACCTTAGATGCATGTTGTTGTTGTTCAGTCGCTAAGTCGTGTCTGACTTTGTGACCCCATGGACTGTAGCACACCAGGCTTCCCTGTCCTTCACTATCTCCCGGAGTTGCTCAAACTCATGTCCATTGAGTCAGTGATGCCATCCAACCATTTCATCCTCTGTAGCCCTCTTCTCCTGCCCTCAATCTTTCCCAGCATCAGGATCTTTTCCAATGAGTCAGCTCTTTGCAACAAGTGGCCAAAGTATTAAGTTTCAGTTTCAGCATCAGTCCTTCCAGTGAATATTCAGGTGGTCCTATTTAAACCACAAGGCAGACCTTTATTCTGAACATTATTATGCAGATGGACTGATCTTAGTTTGAAGAGATGAAGGAGCCTCTCCAGGAAGTCCTGAAGAGGGCTCATTAGAGACTCTGAGTTCCTACCTACGGGAATTCCTCCTTCTTTTCCCCAACAGTATGGCTGCCATTCTGAGGCTAAATTACACCTCAGTGTCTGAATTCATCCTCATCGGCTTCTCCACCTTCCCCCACCTTCAGCTGATGTTCTTCCTGCTCTTCCTGCTGATGTACCTGTTCACGCTGCTGGGGAACCTGCTCATCATGGCCACCATCTGGAGGGAGCCCAGCCTCCACACCCCCATGTACCTCTTTCTGTGCGCCCTCTCCATCTCCGAGATCCTCTACACCTTCGCCATCATCCCGCGCATGCTGGCCGATCTGCTCTCCAAGGACCGCTCCATCTCCTTCATGGCCTGTGCCAGCCAGATGTTCTTCTCCTTCACACCCGGCTTCACTCACTCCTTCCTGCTCACGGTCATGGGCTATGACCGCTATGTGGCCATCTGCCATCCCCTGCGCTACAACGGGCTCATGAGTCCTTGTGGCTGTGCCTGCCTGGTGGCCTGGTCCTGGGCTGGTGGCTTAGTTGTTGGGCTAGTGGTGACATCTTCCATTTTCCAGCTCACTTTCTGTGGGTCTAATGAGATTCACTATTTTGGCTGCCATGTGCCACCTCTTCTGAAGTTGGCCTGTGGGGACAACGTCTCTACTGTGGCCATGGGTGTGGGCCTGGTGTGTATCACCGCCCTGCTGGGCTGTGGTCTTCTCATCCTCTTGTCTTACGCCTTCATCGTGGCCGCCATCTTGAGGATCCCTTCAGCCGACGGCCGGCACAAAGCCTTCTCCACGTGTGCGTCCCACCTCACTGTGGTGGTCGTGCACTACGGCTTTGCCTCTGTCATCTACCTCAAGCCCAAGAGTCCCCAGTCTCTGGAAGGAGACACGCTGATGGGCATCACCTACACGGTCCTCACTCCCTTCCTGAGCCCCATCATTTTCAGTCTCAGGAACAAGGAGCTGAAGATCGCTATGAAGAAGACCTTCCTCAGCAAGGCCTACCCCTCCAGCATCTGAGTGGCTGGGGTGGCAGTGTTTTCAGATTATGGTAGAAGGATGACCACACTCTCATCTATACAATGGGGTTAATCAAACCTACCTTGTAAGATTGATGTAAAGATTTGTGTGTGTATGTGTATGACACTTATCACATAGTAGGTGCTCAATAAATGTTAATCTTTTTTTCCTTTTTCCTCTCATGGTCTGTGTGTCTCACATTAAGCTTCAATTTTTAAAAAAGATTTATTTATTTATTTTTGGCTGCAATGGGTCTTCATTGCTGTGCGCAGGCATTGCTGTGCGCAGGTTTTCTCTAGTTGTGGCGAGTAGGGACTACTCTCCAGTTGTGGTACACAGGCTTTTCATTGCAGGGGTTTCCCTTGCTGCAGAGCATGGGCTCTAAGGTGTGCGGGCTTCAGTAATTTTGGCTTGCGGGCTCAGTAGTTGTGGCACACGGGCTTAACTGCCCTGTTGCATATGGGATCTTCCCAGCCCAGGGATCAAACCCATGTTCCCTACGTTGCAAGGCGGATTCTTAACCACTGGACCACCAGGGAAGCCCCTAGTTTCAATTTTTAACCAAAGAACTTTGTTGAAATGTAATTCACATTCCATAAAATTCACCTATTAAAGTACTTGCCTGAGGACACACAGCACCTCACTCCCACTCCAACAGTATTAAGGAACATGAAAAAATTTTTGCTCATCCAGTTTGATAAAGATTGAACGTCACAGTTACCTTCATTTACTGTCATTTTTCTAAAATAACTAGTTAAACAGATATTTGAGAGTCTCTATATGCTATTGGCTTCCCAGGTGGCACTAGTGGTAAAGAACACCTCTGCCAATGTAGGAGACATAAGAGACACAGTTTTGATCCCTGGGTTGGGAAGATCTTCTGGAAAGAGCATGGCAAGCTTTCCAGTATTCTTGCCTGGAGAATCCCCATGGACAGAGGAGTCTGGTGGGGTACAGTTCAAAGGGTCACAAAGAGTCGGACACAACTGAAGCATGCACACACACACCATCGGCTGTGAACGAATACCATGGTGAACCTGGACTGAGTGTCCCTGACCTCCCCAAAGCAACATTCTACTGGGGAGAGACAGACAATATCCAATAAGCTAATATGCCAATAATAAGCCAATCCACTATGTTAGGTTGTAATAAGCACATGGGAGTCAAGTAAAGCAAGTCAAGAGAGAAAGACATGGCCAAGAGCATTCTATTTGTTTAGTACATTTAGGAAGGGGATCCATGGTATTTGAGTAGGTAAGATTCCAAGGGACTGAATTTTGAGTTGCCGTTTTCTAAGAAAAAATAGACTGTAGGAGAATGAAGTGTGTGTGTGTGTGTGTGAGAGAGAGAGAGAGGGAGAGAGAGAGAGAGAAATGATGATAATGCCAACAAGAACATCCAAGGTTTGGATACATTATATTTGAGATGCTTCTAGTTATCCACTTGGAGATACTGAGTATACAGTTGGATAGAAGTAAATATAAGAATTTGAGGATTACCTGTATGCACAAGGTACATAAAACCATGATACTGAATGGGATCCCCAGGGAGAGAGGATGCTGATGAAATACAAGGATCAAGTGGCTTAAATAGCTGTTTTGTGTTTCATGTATAAAGGAACCAAGATTTTGTTTAATAGTGTTTTAGTTTAAAATTTTGTGCTTTAAAATATTGTGTTGGTTTCTGCCATACATCAACATGAATCAGCCAGAGGTATACATATGTTCCCTCCTGCTTGAAGCTTCCTCTCAACTCCCACCCCATCCCACCCCTCTAGGTTATCACAGAGTACTGGTTTGAGCTCCCTGAGTCATACATTAAATTCTCACTGGCTATTTATTTTACATATGGTAATGTACATCTTTCCAAGCTACTCTCAATTCTTGCCATCCTTTCCTTTCCTCACTGTGTCCATGAGCCTAACAGTTCTTTATTAATGATTGTATCTAAAGTTTTCTGACCTTAAATGTCACAGCTCTGAACATCCTATTATTTAGACAGATGGAGAAGGAAATGGCAACCCACTCCAGTATTCTTGCCTGGAGAATCCCAGGGACGGAGGAGCCTGGTGGGCTGCCGTCTATGGGATCGCACAGAGTAGGACATGACTGAAGTGACTTAGCAGCAGCAGCAGCAGCAGAATGATATCTATAAAATATCCATATAATTAGGTGGAAAATGGGATGCAAGAATTAAAGCCAGGTCATCCTGACTTCAAATACAGTTTTTCACAAACTATTTCCCTCTGCTTTGGAAGGTAGCAGGATTTCTTACAGTAAACTTCATAGCCAACATTCTGGCTTGTTCAGCACAGATCACATTGGTAATTGAGGGAGATTACATTGGCCCAGCTAAGAAATATCTGTTAATAAATTTTATCTTCCAAGTCCTATGTAGGTGCTAGGTGTGATGGTGAGCAAGATGGACAGACTTCCTGTGTTCAGGAAACTGATAGCCTAAGGAATCACAATAAGTTTGCAGAAGGCATTGGGTGCCCAACTCATTGTTGATATCAAATCATTTTCCAGGCTCTTTTTCCATTTGGATACCAGTAGGACCAGAGGCCAAGTTGGCCTTTAATGAACAAAATGAAAGAGCCCAGCTTGTATTCTTGCCCAGATCTGTTTTGCTGCCAAGGGTGGGGAGTATCTTGGCTCAGTGTGAAAGAGTTACTCAGGAATTTCAACAAGAATAAAACTTATTTTGAAATCATGAAGTAGTCCTGAATCTGTAGAAATGTTACATCAATGTCCCAAGGATGCATGCTCCAGTGCTTGGCGGGTTACAACCGGCCACCTGTGGTTTAAAAGGCTCTTAGGATCCTGGAGTGTTTGATTTGAAACTGAGATAGTCCTCCTTAGATGGGGGACCCACAAAACCCATTGTCGGAAAATGGTGTGTAAGGCTTTGGGTGGAGAAGGCTGAGAATCAGAAAAGATCTACAGGAGAAACCTGGCCCTTCCAACTTGTGTGATCTTGAATGAGTCATGCAACCATCTTGAACCTGTTTCCCCTCTGTCAGATGGAATGAATATGAGTTTATCTGCCCTGATCCCCCACTGTGAGACTGTAATGAGATAACATATGTGAAGGGGTAACAGGAAACCTGCAATATATTCTGCAAGGGGGATGCTCAGGGTTCTCCAGTGTGGTTTGAAATTGTTTCCACATTCTTACAGTTTATATTAACATGAGATACTTCACTACTTAATTTATAGAGATAGACTGGATTCAACTTTAGGACAAATAATGCATAGTTACTGCTCCAACATAAATACAAATATTTTCTTTTTTTTTTAAACTTTGGCTAATTTGACTGATTTATTGCTTGTGTGTGTGTGTGTGTGCATGTGTGTGTTTAAGTATTTAATTTATTCATTTTATTTTTGGCTGAGCTGGGTCTTCCCTGCTTTAGGTGGGCTTTTCCTAGTTGTGTGAGAGGGGGCTACTCTTTTCTTTGGTTTATGGGCTTCTCACGGCCCACTCTCTTGATGTGGAGCAGGGCTCTAGGCATGTGGGCTTCAGTAGTTGCAACACGCTGAATCAGTAGTTGCAACACGCTGAATCAGTAGTTGCGGCTTGCAGGTTCTAGAGTGAAGGCTTAGTAGTTGTGGCACACAGGCTTAGTTGCCCTGCAGCCTGTGAGATCTTCCTGGACTGGGGATCAAACCCATGTCCCCTGCATGGCAAGACGGATTCTTAACCACTGGACCACCAGGGAAGTCCTCTTGTGCATTTTAATTATATATGTTGTTGCATACAACAGCATCACCACAAACTAAAATCCATTAAGTATTATAAATTGCTACTTAAAAATAAATGCATCTGAAACAATTTAAATTTGTCAAGGAAACTTAAAAAAAAATAAGTTATAATTGACATAGGACATTGTGTAAATTTTTGGTGTCCAACGTACTGATATGATACTGTTGCAGAAACCAGTCCTCCAGAAACCAAGCACCACACTCGGAGAGTTGGAGAACTCAGGTTTATTATGCCGGCGGGCCCAGAGGAGTTAACACTCCAAACTCCGAGCCTCAAACAAAGGGGTTGTTGAAGGTCAGCATCTTGTAGTGGTCATGACTTAATCTTTGTACAGGCAACTGGCAAGGGCCAAATTTCAGTCAGCAGGGCCCCTTCATAGCCACATATTTGACCATGTTTTGAGGGTATTTCATGGTCACTGTGTCCCGCGGTGCTGGGAAGGCTCATTCCCAGGTCTAACAAAGATTCCATTGACAGACCACTCAATGTGTTGTCACTAGACGAGGCCTTGTAAGTAGCAAAAGTCTCTGGACCATACTTGTCCTACTAGCCTCTTGGTCCAGGAAAATATTTCCTCTTGTTGCTTCTTCCCATATCGAGAGTTATGTTATTACAATTATTGATCTCATATGGAACTGCATATCAGCATTTTATCACAAACTTGGTCACACATTTAGTAATGTAAGAAATAATCTTCTGAAGCAAGCTACATAGAAAATAATATAGTTAGCAGTTATTAGTAAGGTCATAAGCAAGAATTTAAGTCAAGAATGTTCATTGGGTATAGCCCGGTATACCCCCGGTCATCTGACTCAGTTAAATGATTATAGTCAAGTGTTCATCTCCTGGTTGTACATCATGGAACATCGGACCTTTATCCAAAGATTGGTTGCTGAGATAAGCTTTAGAAACAATCTTAGCGTGTCTTTTTATAACTTAATTAAACCTTTTAGCAGTATAACAAGGAACTAGCTCAGAAGTGAGTCTTAGTAAGCACAGACCTTAATTAACAAAACTAGAACTTAATATTCAGTGAAACATAAGCTTTTCCTTTTTGGATAACTCATTGTGAGGGCATTAACACTGTATCCAGGGAAGGCTTTAACCCATCAAATAAAAATAAGGTCTGTCAGGGAGCCAGGAAAAGCCAAGTGGCTGTCTTGGATTTTCCATAGCCCTGGCTCTTTGATTTTTAGCTGTTGTTTATCCGTTTTTAATTTCCTGATTTAGGAGCAGACTATTGCCATGTTTTAAGGACATCAGGATAGCAAAAGTATAACCATGAGGGATTATTTTTTGTAGAAGCAGAATGAGCTTTGTCTACATGTACCATAATCTAAAATAATGTTAATTTACTTTACCAAAGTAACAAAAAAGATTTAAAAAAAAAATATAAATCACTTAAAGGCAAAGAAATTCATAATCTGTTATCAAAAGCTTCATTCTAAGAAAACCTTGTTCTCTGAACAGAGAGAAGACCAAATTCCAGTCTGGTACCAGCTTACTGTTAATAACAAAATTTGTTTATCTGTTTAATCTTAGAAAGTCTTTTCCATAAATCTTGAAGAACTAGCAGTATTTTTCTAAAGGCATGAGAGTAAAACCATAGAAGGCATGTTTAAAATCTGATTTTATTGCAATTTACAAAGAAACCTGGTCATTGAACACTTTAATATGGTAACTAGAATTGTAATTGACCATATTTTATCAGGGTATATCAGATCTATATGAATTTCACATAATTTTAGGATATCTATATTAGTAACATCAACCATACAGTGTAAACTGAAAAGATTTATCAGCCCTTCAACAGTACTTCTCATGTAATTTAACATGTCCAACGAACCACGGTAGCCTAATAGCTCTTTGGGATGTCTCAGGGGCCCTCTGAAGCATCCCAAAGTTAGCTAGAAGTCAAATTATTTAGGAAGTTTTGCTGACAAATATCAAAAGGGTTTATAATAGTCAGGTAGGATCATATAAGTTATTGTGAAATAATAGTTATTTACTTAGCCAAAGTTAACAAATGATTTCAAAAGTAAATATAAAACAGATCAATTAAGAGATAAAGAAACTTAAATCTATTTAAAAGCAGTTCAACATCTGAAGAAAGTATGTCTTCTTAACAGAGAGAAAAACCGAATTTAAGTTTTTGCATCAACTTACTTTAAATTCATTTAGGCAAATTTAATTAAATTTATTTTAAACTTAGTCAGTCCTAACCATGCACAAAACTTTTTTTTCAGGGTCCACTTTCCATAAACCTTCTAATCACTTTTTGTAACAGCCACCTGTAAGTCAGAACTACTTTCTTTTTCCTTCATAAAATGTGATTTTATTTTTTATAACTTCTTTGTTAAAAACATACATCTACTTTCCTTATTAGATTAGCAAACAAACATTAATATTATATATTGAATATTGAATATTTCCCAGTTCACATGAATCTGAAATTTATTTAGGTTAATTTTTCTTGTATTTAGAATTGTTTGACATGTAAGCACTTACTTTTCTTTAGGCCAATTAAATTAGAATTCATTTACAACTTCAATAATATCAGGAAAAAACAAAAGACATACACTGAGACATACATAAATCCAGACAGACAGACAGGCAGCAATCTTATAGCTTTCTGTTTGAGATTTAAACTATCTCTTTGACTCTCTTTTTTTTCTTTGCTTGAAGTTCTAATTTGCCCAGGGCTGAGGTCTCAGGCAAAGCTGGCTGTCTATTTCAAGGACATGGAAAGGGTTAACTTCAAGCTTTTCCCTAGGCAGGCCTTTCAATAAGCTAGTTGTTTTTAATTGTATGTGCAAAAAGAATGGGTTTTACAGTTTCCAAAAAGAAAAAAGTTTCTCTCTCTCTGTTCAATCAGCAATCACGCACTCACAATCATTCAGAGGCTCTCACAATGCCTCCCTTCTCCAGGATCCTCAGGTCTCTTTAACTGTTGCTCCCTTCCCGGGAGCTCCAAGGAGGTGATCAGCCTCCTCTTCTACCCTTTGGGGTAGGACCTGACTGGGGACTGGCCCAGGGCCTTTCCTGATCCTGTGGCCATTCCTGATGAGTTAGTCCATCCCTCCAATGAGTCCAGTTGGGTCTCAGCCATCCGTAGAGTCGGAACACCAGTCCGAAAGAGAACTCAGAATACCGTGAGGTGGCACGCCTCCTCGTTTGCCTTGGGCTTCCTTGTTCCAGCCCAGCCAAGCCACCAGTGTGGCAGCTCAAGGGGCTGGAGTGGTTGGAATCTTGCTGGGGCCTCCAGAAATGTTGGAGAAACCAGTACTCGAGAAACCAAGCACCACATCGGAGAGTTGGAGAACTCAGCTTTATTACACCGGCAGGCCCAGAGGAGTTAACACTCCAAGCTCTGAGCCCTGAACAAAGGGGTTATAGAGTTTTTATAGGCAGACTAGAGTGGGCAACACTGGCTGTTAATAGGCTGATTTAAACTAAGGGGTTTTGCGTGCATGGGAACAGCAGTCAGGATGGGGAGGGGTATGCATGACCTTTACATGAACAGGCATGATTAAGCAGGCTTGCAGGGGCCGGGCAATTTCAAAGAGCAGGACAAGGGTGAGTGAGATAAGCTCCAGTTCCTAGTATTGCGAGTCCTCACTTTCTGAGACTGCGTGACCTACGTGATCCAGACTTTGCAAGGAGCAAGCTGAGTTATAGAGGCAGGACGAGAAGGAGGTTATGTAAAAATTTAACTTTTCCTCTTCAATACATTGATGTTGCAAAATGATAGCACTGCAGTGTTAACTCACACCTCTGTCATGTTTGTGTGGGTGAGTGTGTGTGTGTGTGTGGTGGGAACAATTAAGATGTAGTGTCTTATCAGCTATGAAATTTATAATAGAGTATTATTGTCTATAATTACTGGCTCTGCATTAGACTGCAGGTTTTATTTATCTACTGTTTACAAATTTGTGCCCTTAAAAAACATTTCCTTGGGACTTCCCTGGTGGTCCAGTGGCTAAGACTCCACACTGTCAATGCAGGGGGCCCGGTTTCAATCCTTGGTCAGGGAACTAGATCTTACATGCCACAACTTAAAGATTCTGTTTGCTACAACTAAGACCTGGAGCAGCCAAATAAATAAATAAATATTTTTTAAAAACCCCGAAAAACGTCTCTTCAATTCCTCCACCCCTCAGTCCCTGGTGATCACTTTTCTATTCTCTGGCTTTAATGAGTTTGCCTTTTTTAGCTTCCACATATAAATGATGTTACTGTACTTGTCATTTTCTTGAATACATGTATATTCAATAGATTAAAAATGTAACCTGGAAAGGTTAATTTTGAATTCATGCTGGGCTTGCTTCTGTGACTTTAACCCTCATCCTGCCACTTTTGTTGTTGTAGGCATACAAAATATTGGCCTGCGTCAAGGAGACAACCTGAGCCACCCACTTGTGAAGGACTAAGGAAGTGAAACTATCACATCCCCCTGCCTGAGGCTTGCCATTTATTCTAGGGGCCATTTGTAAGGACCGAATAGTCTTTTTACTTTGTTTCCTCAACCCATCCCATCTCTGATCCATAAAAGAACCTGGCAACCAGGTCCCGACAAGATGGCTACTTTGAGGTGCTAACCTACCATCTTCTCGGTCAAGGGGCTCCCAAAATAAAGTCCCTTCCTTGTCTCAACACCTTGTCTTGGATTTATTGACCTATCCTGTGGTGAGCACAGCAAGCTTGGACTCTGTAACAAAAGTACTATGAAGTGTTCAGTTCACTTCAGTACCTCAGTCGTGTCTGACTCTTTGCGACCCCGTGTGCTGCAAAACTCCAGGGTTCCCTGTCCATCACCAACTCCTGGACCTTGCTCAAACTCATGTCTATCGAGTTGGTGATGCCATCCAACTGTTAGGGGAAGCACACTGACCGGAATGGCCCACCCTGGCCAGGCACCATAGTAACCATTTGCATGAGTTGTTTTATGACAGGAGGTCCTGGTAAGGAACACAGAACTAATAAGCCACCACCAACCGGAAGAGTTCAGGAAAGGTCAAAAGGAGACAACACATGTCTGACCACCTCCCAGAATCCTTCTCGCTGGCATCCATCTTGGCTGAACAGGGTGTGCACCACCAGGAAGGACTCTGAGTCAAAATGATTGGCTAAAGACAACCCGGAAACTAATCCCATCACCATAAAACCCGAGACTGCAAGCCATGTGACAGAGCTGTTCTCCTGGGTTCCCTTACCCTGCTGCTCTCCACCCGGGTGCCTTTCCCAATAAAATCTCTAGCTTTGTCAGCACATGTGTCTCCTTGGACAATTCGTTTCTGAGTGTTAGACAAGAGCCCAGTTTCGAGCCCTGGAAGGGGTCCCCTTCCTGCAACACAACCATCTCATTCTCTCTTGTCCCCTTCTCCTCCTGCCTTCAATCTTTCCCAGTGTCAGGGTCTACTCTTGGAGTATGAGTCTTCTTCACATCAGGTGGACAAAGTATTGGAGTAGTCGATCTTAACTCCACTCTCATGCTTGTATCATCAATAAGCCACAGTGCCAATGGGATATACCTTCATCCCGGGCTCTGCACTTGTTGACTAAAAAAAAGATGTACAACTTGAGAGTTGCGAGTTAAGTTTTATTTGGGGCAAAATGAGGACTGCAGCCTGGGAGGCAGTATCTCAGATAGCTCTGAGAGACTGCTCCAAAGTGGCAGTGGGGGAAAGTCAGAATATAAGGTTTTGGTGAAGGGGGAGTTCAATCCCATGAAGCACTCATTTTACAAAAGGTTTTTTGTTAGTCATGAGGATCTGATGTCACCATGAAGGGATTTAGTGCTTCTCTAGATATGAGGAGATGCAAGGTTGAAGGGATTTAGTGCTTCTCTAGATATGAGGAGATGCAAGGATTGAGATCATAAAATCTGTTTCTAAAAACATCCAACTGTCTAAAGACTCGTCCCACCAGATTTCCTGGAGTGCAGAGTGCCTCACCCTGAATTCCCTCAGGGGTTGTTGAAGGTCAACAGGTATAGCAGCATGAGGTTCAATCTCCATAGAGGCAGATGGCAAATGCCTTTGTTGTTCAGTCAATGGCAATGCTCTTGGTAAGCCCCAATTTGTAGTTGACACACTTATTATTGTGGTTCAACAAAGAGTTACCTTCTGGCCCATGTACCATGTCACTCTCTAATATAGCAGGTAATTTCTCCTGGTGGGACTTCCTTCCTTGACCTAACTAAAGAGACTTCTCTGTCTCTCTGCAAGTGTTCAAGATTTACTCTTGAAATGTGGGGGTTTCCTCAATGTTTCCTGAGTCTGCTTATTACTGTTTCCAGCTACTATTGCACATATATGTGCCATAATAAATTTTAGGGAAGGCAATGGCAACCCACTCCAGTACTCTTGCCTGGAAAATCCCATGGATGGAGGAGCCTGGTAGGCTGCAGTCCATGGGGTCACTAAGAGTCGGACACGTCTGAGCGACTTCACTTTTCACTTTCATGCATTGGAGAAGGAAATGGCAACCCACTCCAGTGTTCTTGCCTGGAGAATCCCAGGGACGGGGGAGCCTGGTGGGCTGCTGTCTATGGGGTCGCACAGAGTCGGACACAACTGAAGCGACTTAGCAGCAGCAGCAGCAGCAGCAGCAGCAGCAGCAGCAGCTCTCCCCTGCTGTTATCCAGCTTAGTCTTTTGTAGCCGCACAATATCTGTGTTGTAGCTAATTGTTGCTGCCTAAAGGAGGGTGAAGGCTGGATGTCTTCCATTTCTCTTTGCCATAGGGGTTTATGGTAATGGGAGCAATTAGATCACCCTGGTTTCTGGCAGGAGAATGTGGTGTCCCAAGGATGAAAGAACAGAAAAAAACCAAGGAGGGCCTTGGAAAGCAGGAAAGGAAAAAACTAGACCCATATTGTTCTTCCCTCCCACATGTTGTAATTATTACTGAATTTCAGGTCCTCCTGAGCAGTATAACCTGTCTCCCCTCCTACCCCATATGTGCTGTGCTTAGTCGCTTAGTCGTGTCCGACTCTTTGGGACCCCATAACTGTAGCCTGCCAGGCTCCTCTGTCCACGGGTATTCTCCAGGCAAGAATACTGGAGTGGGTTGCCATTTCCTCCTCCAGGGAATCTTCCCAACCCAGGGATCGAACCCAGGTTTCCCACATTGCAGGCAGATTCTTTACCATCTGACACATCAGGGAAGGTATTTGCCTTATTCTTCCTCTACCCTGTTTATGTACCTCATCCAATCAGCAAATGACCCACAAGACCCCTATCTCACACGTTATATCCTGGGTATAAAAATGGACCAAGGACCTCTGTTCAGCGTTGACTCTCCCTTGAGCCGGCCCACTGTTCTAACAGCACCTCCCACTCTAATAACCTTTTTTTTCCCTCTCATTCTGTCACATGTCTGAAAATTCTTTTCCAACCTGCACATGGACCACGACAGAGAAGAGAAGATTCCAGGATTAAGGCGAACTCATAAAGTACCCTGTAAGAGATAGGGATCATTGAATTGCATTTTCTCTATGTGATCACCTCATACATCTTTCCACCCTGAATAATTTTAGATAAAGGGCCTGTTCCTAGAATAGAGTTGCTGTACTGTGCTTAGTTGTGTCCAACTCTTTGCAACCCCATGGACTGTAGCCCACCAGGCTCCTCTGTCCATAGGATTTTCCAGGCAAGAATACAGGAGTGGGTTGCCCTTTCCTACTCCATGAATAGAGCTATCACCAGATATATCTGCAAAGAATAGGGGCCAGGTGTGATGGGGGAAATGCAGAAGAGCCTTGAGATCAAAGTTCACCTTGGATCCTCTGGTCTCTTCAGAGCCCAGCAAATACTTGTTTACCCAACATTTGCTTTTCCATCTTTATGTGAATTGTCCTCCTTCCCTTTGAAGTTCCAAAACACTACCCCCAGCACTCAAGCTCTTTACCTTGAACTAACAATGGTATTTAAAGTGAAGTGCTAAAGAGTTGAACATGACTGAGCGACTGAACAACAACATTTGTAGATAAAAGATCAGAGAAGTTAATTCACGAATATCACACAGCAAGAAATTGGATGGGCCAGGGGTTGAACTTGCATCTCTCTGATGTGAGTCATTGCCGGAAGCATCAAGTTATCTAGGTCTTGGCTATTGATCTCTTTTTAAGAGTGTGGAGAGAAATGAACAATTCTCATGGACAGTCAGCTTGTCCCTGTTTAAGAAAACAAACCAAAAAAGCCCTAGAAATGGAGTTGAAATGATGGAATGGGTCTCCCAGAGCAGGCAATTGGTAGACCCCATTTGAGCCGGCCACCTCCAGCCCCACCCCCTAGTTCTCATCAACGAAGGCACTTGGGTATCCTTTCTGCAGGGAACAAAGAGATGAAAACACTTGCTCTGCACAGCCTACCAAAATCTACTATGGCATAACATTCCCTAGGAGCCAATTACAAGTTTCATTAGTAAATAAGCCAAGGGACATTCTGTGACTCTTGGGGGCTCATTGAAAGTTGACACACATTTCCCATCCCCATTTCTTCTGTTGAAAAATGTTTTAAAGTCCCTAAGATTCAGGCACTGAGCTGATGCAGATGAGGTTGGATGCATAGATCAGAGAGCCAAGGTGCAGTCAAGGCTACAGGTCCATCCCACTCTAGAGGAAAGGTCCCCAGATAGTTTACCTGCTTACTTTTAAGCTCAAACTTTGATCAGCAGCCAAGAGATTTAATTGGGAATTGAAGGTGACCTTCTCTTCCCCAAGGCACAGAAGTTCCAGACCTCCAGACAAATGCTCCAGCATACACCATGGTACCCTGAGCTGCAGAACACAAGGTACACAAAGCAGTTAGTGTGATATGCCTCTGGGAGCTACAGCTTCTACTTCCTCAATAATAACATTTACTGCACTTTTTGATATAAATTCATGTTCAACACCTCCCCTCTTCCCTCTGTTACTCTGGCCAGGTCCAAAAGGGTAGAACCACTCTAGACTTGCTCATCATTGTGTTTCCACAGTCTGGCAGCTAACAGGTGCTTAGTAGTACTTGCTAAGGAAACAAGCAAATAATTCTTTCATTGTAGGCCTACGGAAGTTCTGTGAGCTGCAGAATCCTTCTGAAATGTAAATGGCTGTCCCCTAATTTCTCTGAGGTTCATTTTCAGGTGTGGTGGGCCTTACAGGAACCCACCTGCCCTTTTGTGTGTGTCATAACCAGTATCCTCTGTACAAACAAATGTTATCTTGTGGCTGTTGGGAGTAGGGAGCAAGGTCCTTTTATTCAGACCCCTGCCAGTATCCTTAGGCCACTATGAGCTATTTCCCCTTCTTGCTGTCATTCTGTTCCTCAAATGGACACTGATTTTCCCACCTGAGGTCCTTTGTACATTCTAGTTCTTTTGCTAGTGCCCCCTTCCCTCTCCTTCTTGAGCAGAAAGTCTTATTGAAATGTCACCTTCTCTGTGAAGCCTCCCCCTAGCCTGTCCCACTCTCTATGGATTTGGTCACTGAGCCTTCATAGCCCTCTGCCTTCCCTTCCTCCCACTTTTCCTTCTTGTCCAAATCCATCATCTATTTCTTCTCTCCCCTGTAAAGTCCACAAGAGCAGGTATCCCTGTCCTGGTCACTGTGGTCTTCCCAGAGATGGGCTCAGATGTTTCATACACATCCGTTGAACACATGGTTGCTGGGGCTGGACTTCCTCTGAGCTGGAGGTAAGAGTTATCTCATGCACAGTCTTTAGGTACTGAGGTTGGTCATGCTTATCAAACTATCCAGCAAGTGTGACCAGTTCTGATTTTTCATAGTTACTAAAGAGCAAATCAAGTATGCATTTTCCTTCTTCTATTTACCATTGCACAGCCTTAGAAAAGAAGGCATGTCCTGAGCAAGTTGATGACCAAGAAATTGAAGAGCTCTTCAACTACTTAATGATCTGGGCTTGGTGGGGATTTTACCCTACAAAATTTTTGGTATTCATAGTATATGCTAGATGTAAAAGGTCAGTGGGACTCAGATCTCATTTCTGAGAGGTTCTGGACAAGGGATGGAGATAGGGAAGTGTCTAAGTCCTTCAGATACTGCAAGACAAATACAATGCAGATGTGACAAACTCAAGATAAAAAGATCCCTAAAAAGGAATCCCATTAATAATTAAATTGCCATAAAAAATAAAGGGTATCTGTCAGATTCATATATTAGGGGTCAGTTTGAATATGCATGAGAACTGCCAGCACGGTCATTAACTCAAGGGCTTGGTGCAGTGGAGGAAAGAGGGTGGAGAATGTTCTTCTCTTTTTTTTTAAATTTTAGTTTTAACTGGAGGATAATTGCTTAACAATATTGTGATGTATGACAATACATCAGCATGAGTCAGTCATAGGTATACATATGTCTCCTCCCTCTTAAACCTTCCTCCCACCTCCCTCCCCATTCCATCCCTCTAGGCTGTCACAGAGCACTGGCTTTGGGTTTCCTATGTCGTACAGCAAATTCCTACTGGCTATCCTCTTTACATGTGGTCATGTATATGTTTTAATACTACTCTCTCAAGTCATTGCACCCTCTTCCTTCCTCACTGTGACCAAAAGTCTGTTCTCTATGTTTGTGTCTCCTTTGCTGTCTTGTAAATGTAGGACCATCAATATTATCTTTCTCAGTTCAGTTCAGTTCAGTTGCTCAGTCGTGTCCGACTCTTTGCGACCCCATGAATTGCAGCACGCCAGGCCTCTCTGTCCATCACCAACTCCCGGAGTCTACCCAAACCCATGTTCATCGAGTCGGTGATGCCATCCAACCATCTCATCCTCTGTCGTCCCCTTCTCCTCCCGCCCCCAATCCTACCCAGCATTAGGGTCTTTTCCAATGAGTCAACACTTCGCATGAGGTGGCCAAAGTATTGGAGTTTCAGCTTCAACATCAGACCTCCAATGAACACCCGGGATTGATCTCTTTTAGGATGGATTGATTGGATCTCCTTGCAGTCCAAGGGACTCTCAAGAGTCTTCTCCAACACCACAGTTCAAAAGCATCAATTCTGTGGCGCTCAGCTTTCTTCACCGTCCAACTCTCACATCCATACCTGACCACTGGAAAAACCATAGCCTTGACTATTATCTTTCTAGCTACCATATATAGTGTTTTATATGATATTTGTCTCTTTCTGATTTACTTCACTCTGTATAATATGCTCAAGGTTCATCCACTTCATTAGAACTGATTCAAATACGTTGCTTTTTATAGCTAAGTAATAGTCCACTGTCTATATGTACCACAATTTCTTTATCCATTCATCTGTTGATGGACATCTAGGTTTCTTGCATGTCCTAGCTATTATAAATAGTGCTACAATGAACATTAGGGTACATGTGATTTTTTCAGTTATGATTTCCTGAGGGTATATGACCAGTAGTGAGATTGCTGGGTCATATAGTTTTCTTTTTAATTCCTAGTTTTTTTAAGGAGTTTCCATATTGGAGAGGTTGAGGGAGTGATGGATCTGACCCAACCCTCATGGGTAGCCGTGAGCACAGGTTCTGGCACACAGCAGGGGCTGGGAAATGTTTGGGGAATAAAATAACTTGACTTAATATTTATTGATCATCCAAGTGGAGAAACCCAGAGATGCCTGGGTCCTGCCTGGGGGAAAAGCTGAGTAAAGCTGCCAGGCTGTGGTTCAAATGGACTTTGGTTACTTATCATTGTTTCTCTACTGGCCACATATTGCTTGGCACATGGTAGGTGCTCAACAAATATCTGTGAGCCAAATGAGGGAATAGCATCCATAGTTAAAGAAAAAGCTCTATATGAGAGTGGAGGGAGGGGAGTTCATCTCCACCAAGCACCTACATGCCAACATCCTTACATGCATTGTGTCTCTTATCTGTATAATTCAGCCCCATTTTACAAAAGAGAAAATGAGGCCCAAAGAAGCCAAGTCACATGTCCTAGTCACAGTGCCCCCTCCAGGCAAGACTGCAAGATGCAGCTTAACTGTGACCTTGGTTTCCCGCTTTCCATCTCCAGGCTTAGTATTGACCCCATTCCGTGACTCTAGTCCCATTTCCTTATCTCTGGTCACACAGATGCAATAAGAAAGGATCTTTTTCCTAAGTCTTGGCTCCATTTCTTAGCTAAACATCTGTTCTTCTGATGTCCTTTAGTGATGTGTGCAGTGTTAGGGAAATTCGCTCAAATCCTGGGTCTTCTTGCTGTCCCAGGGGGTGTTGCTTAGTGGAAAATATTGGCTGAAACTTCAGTTCAGACTGGCATCTGCCTGTGCCATCTAGCTGCCCTGGTCCCCTCCTGACCTCTCCTTCCAGCCCACTCTCTCCCTGGAGGCTGGAAGGGTGTTCTCAGTTGCTGTCAAGCCCCTTCAAAATTTGGCTCCAGCCAGACCTCTCTGCCTCCTCTAACCCAGTTCTGAGCATCTCTCCATGGTTTTGCTCAGGATGGTTCCTGTGCCTGGGATTCCCTCCCTGACACCATGTACCCAAGGACTCTTGTTCATCCTTCAAAGTTCAGTTTAAATGGCACTTCCTCACCAGCGCCACCCCCTCCGCCCCCGCCGCCTACATGATAAAGTCCCAAGGGCACCATGCTGTCCTTCATTCATTTTTTGCTTAAATGCATATTTATTGAATATTTACTATGTGCAGAAAGCTTCTGAGTGCTGGCAAAACAACATGAAACCAGACACAAGCCCTGCCCTCAGGAATTCCCGGTCTCACGGGAGACTCTAACCCATAACCAGGCAACCACCCCACCTTATGATAGGGGACTCCAGGGGAAGGTAGGAGACAGAAAGACACCTTATCTAGCCAGCTTTGGGGATATCATGGAAGGCTTCCTGGAAGAGGTGACATGTAATCTGAGACCAGTTGATTGAGGCAGAGGGAAATGAAGGGTGAGGTATGCCTGGGTCTCTGGGGTGAGAGAGAATCTGGCAAATTCAAGAAACTTAATTTTGTTTTAGACTAGAGGTACAAAGTGAGAGTGCTACATTGAATGAGAGGGAGAGAGTTGAGATTGGGAATTGGAGAAGCTAACAAGGACAAGACTGCACAGAAACCTGTAAGATGCAGAGAAGCATCTGGGCACCAGGGAGCATTGGCTGGTTCTAAGCAGAGGAAGGATAGTAGTTTTTACCTCTTAATCCCTTTCCCCTGTATAGCCTCTTCCCTCTTTCCACTCCCCAATGGAAACTGCTAGATTGTTCTATCTGTGAGTACGTTTCTGTTTTGTTATATTCATTTCTTTGTTTTATTTTTTAGATTCCACATATATGTGGTAACATAGGTATTTGTCTTTGTTTGCCTAATACTAAGCATAATATCCTCCAGGCCCATCAATGTAGCAAAGGCAACATTTTATACTTTTTTAGTGGCTGAGTAATATTCCATTGCATATATACACCACATCTTTATCCACTCATCTGTTGAGGAACACTTAAGTTGCTCCCATATCTTGGTTATTGCAAATAACCCTGCTATGGGCACTGGGGTGAAAATATCTTTTCAAATTAGTGCTTCGCTGTCTTCAGATATATACCCGTGAGTGGAATTTCTGGATGAAATGGTAGTTCTACTTTGTTTCTTTGAGAAACCTCCATACTGTTTGCTTCCCAGTGGCTCAGTGGTAAAGAAGCTTCCTGCAATGCTAGAGTTGCAGGAAATGAAAGTTTGATCCCTGGGTCAGGAAGATCCCCTGGAGAAGGGCATGGAAATCCACTCCAGTATTCTTGCTTATAGAATCCCATGGACAGAGGAACCTGGTGGGCTGCAGTCTATAGGGTCACAAAGAGCTGGACACGACTGAAGCAATTTAGCATGCACACACACCGTATGTTTTCCATAGGGGCTGCACCAATATACAGTGTACTAGGGTCCCTTTCCTCCACACCCTTGCCAGCATTTGTTACTTGTAGACTTTTGACAATAGCAATTCTGACCAGCATGAGATGATATCTCACTGATGTGTTGATTTGCATTTCTCTGGTTGAACATCTTTTCATTGGTCCCTTGGCCATAGGTATATCTCCATTGGAAAACTATTTTCGGTCTTCTGCCCACTGAAATATCAAGTTGTTTTTTTTTTTTTTTGAGTTGTATGAGTTGCTCATATATTTTGAATATTAACTCTTTATTGGTCATGTCATTTGCAAATATTTTCTTCTATTTCATAGGTTGTCTTTTTGTTTTTTTGAGGCTTTTAACTCAGTCCCATTTGCTTTTTTTTTTTTTTTTTTTAAAGTCTGCTTTAAAAAAAGCAGACTATTCCAAGAAAATATTGCTGTGATTTATGTCAAAGTCTGTTCAGCCTATGTTCTCTTCTAGGAGTTTTATGGTTTCAAGGGTCCATTCATAATCCATTATGAATTTATTTTTTATATGGTGCAAGAAAATGTTCTAATTTTATTATTTACATGTAGCTGTCCAGTTTCCCCAGCACCACTTATTAAAGACATTGTGTGTATATATGTATATATATATATGTGTGTGTGTGTGGGTATGTGTATAAGACATTGATTATATATAAATAGCACTACTTATTAAAGACACTGTTTACATATAACATATATATATATATATGTTGAGTAGTACTTAGTTTTCCCATATCTTAGTTATTGTATTATAAATAATGTTGCTATGAATATTGGGGTGCAAGTATCTTTTTTAAAACAGTGTTTTTGCTTTCTTTGGCTATATACTCAGCAGTGAGGTTGCTGGATCATGTGGTATTTCTATTTTTATTTTATTTTTTATTTTTTAACAAATTTATTTATTTTAGTTGGGGGCCAATTACTTTACAATATTGTAGTGGTTTTCGCCACACATTGACATGAATCAGCCATGGGCCCACACGTGCACCCCATCCCGAACCCCCCTCCCAGCCCCCCCGATCCCATCCCCCCATCCCATCCCCCTGAGCCATCCCACCACCCCAGCCCTGAGTATCTGTCCCATGCATCGAACCCAGAATGGGGTTCTGCTTCACACATGATAATATACATGTTTCAATGCTATTGTCCCAGAACGTCCCACCCTCACCTTCTCCCTCAGAGTCCATAAGACGGTTCTATACATCTGTGTCTCTTATTCTGTCTCGCATATAGGGTTATCATTACCATCTTTCAAATTCCATATATATGCATTGTTATACTGTATTGATGTTTTTCTTTCTGGCTTACTTCACTCTGTATAATGGGCTCCAGTTTCATCCATCTCAATAGAACCGATTCAAATGTATTTTTTTAATGGCTGAGTAATATTCCACTGTGTATATGTACCACAGCTTCCTTATCCATTCATCTGCTGATAGACATCTAGGTTGCTTCCATGTCCTGGCTATTGTAAACAGTGCTGCGATGAACACTGGGGTACACGCATCTCTTTCAATTCTGGTTTCCTCGGTGTGTATGCCCAGCAGTGGGATTGCTGGGTCATATGGCAGTTCTATTCCCAGTTTTTTAAGGAATCTCCACACTATTCTCCATAGTGGCTGTACTAGTTTGCATTCCCACCAACAGTGTAAGAGGGTTCCCTTTTCTCCACACCCTCTCTAGCATTTATTGCTTGTCAACTTTTGGATAGCAGCCATTCTGACTGGTGTGAAGTGGTACCTCATTGTGGTTTTGATTTGCAATTCTCTAATAATGAGTGATGTTGAGCATCTTTTCATGTGTTTGTTAGCCATCTGTATGTCTTCTTTGGAGAAATGTCTGTTTAGTTCTTTGGCCCATTTTTTGATTGGGTTGTTTATTTTTCTGGAATTCAGCTGCAGGAGTTGCTTGTATATTTTTGAGATTAATTGTCTGTTGCTTCGTTTGCTATTATTTTCTCCCATTCTGAAGGCTGTCTTTTTACCTTGTTTATAGTTTCCTTTGTTGTGCAAAAGCTTTTAAGTTTAATTAGGTCCCATTTGTTTATTTTTGCTTTTATTTCCAATATTCTGGGAGGTGGGTCATGGAGGATCCTGCTGTGATTTATGTCGGAGAGTGTTTTGCCTATGTTTTCCTCTAGGAGTTTTATAGTTTCTGGTCTTACGTTTAGATCTTTAATCCATTTTGAGTTTATTTTTGTGTATGGTGTTAGAAAGTGTTCTAGTTTCATTCTTTTACAAGTGGTTGACCAGTTTTCCCAGCACCACTTGTTAAAGAGATTGTCTTTTCTCCATTGTATATTCTTGCCTCCTTTGTTGAAGAGGAGGTGTCCATAGGTGCATGAATTTATCTCTGGGCTTTCTATTTTGTTCCATTGATCTATATTTCTATCTTTGTGCCAGTACCATACTGTCTTGATGACTGTGGCTTTGTAGTAGAGCCTGAAGTCAGGCAGGTTGATTCCTCCAGTTCCATTCTTCTTTCTCAAGATTTCTTTGGCTATTCGAGCTTTCTTATATTTCCATACAAATTGTGAAATGATTTGTTCTAGTTCTGTGAAAAATACTATTGGTAGCTTGATAGGGATTGCATTGAATCTATAGATTGCTTTGGATAGTATACTCATTTTCACTATATTAATTCTTCCAATCCATGAACACGGTATATTTCTCCATCTGTTTGTGTCCTCTTTGATTTCTTTCATCAGTGTTTTATAGTTTTCTATATATAAGTCTTTTGTTTCTTTAGGTAGATATATTCCTAAGTATTTTATTCTTTTTGTTGCAATGGTGAATGGTATTGTTTCCTTAATTTCTCTTTCTGTTTTCTCATTATTGGAGTATAGGAATGCAAGGGATTTCTGTGTGTTAATTTTATATCCTACAACTTTACTATATTAATTGATTAGCTCTAGTAATTTTCTGGTAAAATCTTTAGGGTTTTCTATGTAGAGGATCATGTCATCTGCAAACAGTGAGAGTTTTACTTCTTCTTTTCCTATCTGTATTCCTTTTATTTCTTTTCAGCTCTGATTGCTGTGGCCAAAACTTCCAAAACTATGTTGAATAGTAGTGGTGAAAGTGGGCATCCTTGCCTTGTTCCTGACTTTAGGGGAAATGCTTTCAATTTTTCACCATTGAGGATAATGTTTGCTGTGGGTTTGTCATATATAGCTTTTATTATGTTGAGGTATGTTCCTTCTATTCCTGCTTTCTGGAGGGTTTTTTTTTTTTTATCATAAATGGATGTTGAATTTTGTCAAAGGCTTTTTCTGCATCTATAGAGATAATCGTATGGTTTTTATCTTTCAATTTGTTAATGTGGTGTATAACATTGATTGATTTGCAGATGTTAAAGAAACCTAGCATTTCTGGGATAAAGCCCACTTGGTCACGATGTATGATCTTTTTAATATGATGTTGGATTCTGTTTGCTAGAATTTTATTAAGGATTTTTGCATCTATGTTCATCAGTGATATTGGCCTGTAGTTTTCTTTTTTTGTGGCATCTTTGTCTGGTTTTGGAATTAGGGTGATGGTGGCCTCATAGAAGTTTATGAGGAAGTTTATCCTCATGGAAGTTTATCATCTTCTGCAATTTTCTAGAAGAGTTTGAGTAGGATAGGTGTTAACTCTTCTCTAAATTTGTGGTAGAATTCCGCTGTGAAGCTGTCTGGTCCTGGGCTTTTGTTTGCTGGAAGATTTCTGATTACAGTTTCGATTTCCATGCTTGTGATGGGTCTGTTAAGATCTTCTATTTCTTCCTGGTTCAGTTTTGAAAAGTTATACTTTTCTAAGAATTTGTCCATTTCTTCCAAGTTGTCCATTTTATTGGCATATAGCTGTTGGTAGTAGTCTCTTATGATCCTTTGTATTTCTGTGTAGTCTGTTGTGATCTCTCCATTTTCATTTCTAATTTTGTTGATATGATTCTTCTCCCTTTGTTTCTTGATGAGTCTGGCTAATGGCTTGTCAATTTTGTTTATCTTCTCGAAAAACCAGCTTTTAGTTTTGTTGATTTTTGCTATAGTCTCTTTTGTTTCATTTGCATATATTTCTGCCCTAATTTTTAAGATTTCTTTCCTTCTACTAACCTGGGGGTTCTTCATTTCTTCCTTCTCTAGTTGCTTTAGGTGTAGATTTAGTTTATTTATTTGATTTTTTTCTTGTTTCTTGAGGTACGCCTGTATTACTATGAACCTTCCCCTTAGCATTGCTTTTACAGTGTCCCATAGGTTTTAGGTTGTTGTGTTTTCATTTTCATTCATTTCTATGCATATTTTGATTTCTTTTTTGATTTCTTCTGTGATTTGTTGGTTATTCAGAAGCGTGTTGTTTAGCCTCCATATGTTGGAATTTTTAATAGTTTTACTCCTATAATTGAGGTCTAATCTTACTGCATTGTGGTCAGAGAAGATGGCTGGGATGATTTCAATTTTTTGGAATTTACCAAGGCTAGATTTATGGCCCAGGATGTGATCTATCCTGGAGAAAGTTCTGTGTGCACCTGAGAAAAAGGTGAAATTGATTGTTTTGGGGTGGAAAGTCCTGTAAATATCAATTAAATCTAATTTGTCTATTGTATCATTTAAAGTTTGTGTTTCCTCGTTAATTTTCTGTTTAGTTGATCTATCCATATGTATGAGTGGAGTATTAAAGTCTCCCACTATTACTGTGTTATTGTTAATTTCCCCTTTCATACTTGTTAGTATTTGCCTTATATATTGTGGTGCTCCTATGTTGGGTGCATATATATTTATAATTTTTATATCTTCTTCTTGGATTGATCCTTTGATCATTATGTAGTGTCCTTCTTTGTCTCTTTTCAAAGCCTTGATTTCAAAGTTTATTTTATCTGAAATGAGTATTGCGACTCCTGCTTTCTTTTGGTCTCCGTTTGCATGAAATATATTTTTCCATCCCTTCACTTTCAGTCTGTATGTGTCCCTAGTTTTGAGGTGGGTCTCTTGTAGACAGCATATATAGGGGTCTTGTTTTTGTATCCATTCAGCAAGCCTTTGTCTTTTGGTTGGGGCATTCAACCCATTTACATTTAAGGTAATTATTGATAAGTATGGTCCCATTGCCATTTACTTTGTTGTTTTGAGTTCGTGTTTAAACATCCTTTCTGTGTTTCCTGTTTAGAGAAGATCCTTTAGCATTTGTTGGAGAGCTGGTTTGGTGGTCTGAATTCCCTCACCTCTTGCTTGTCTGTAAAGCTTTTGAATTCTCCTTCATATCTGAATGAGATCCTTGCTGGGTACAGTAATCTGGGTTGTAGATTATTCTCTTTCATTACTTTAAGTATGTCCTGCCATTCCCTTCTAGCCTGAAGAGTTTCTATTGAAAGATCAGCTGTTATCCTTATGGGGATCCCCTTGTGTGTTATTTGTTGTTTTTCCCTTGCTGCTTTTAATATTTGTTCTTTGTGTTTGATCTTTGTTAATTTGATTAATATGTGTCTTGGGGTGTTTCGCCTTGGATTTATCCTGTTTGGGACTCTCTGGGTTTCTTGGACTTCTGTGACTATTTCCTTCCTCATTTTAGGGAAATTTTAAACTATTATCTCCTCGAGTATTTTTTCATGGCCTTTCCTTTTATCTTCTTCTTCTGGGACTCGTATGATTCGAATGTTGGGGCATTGCATATTGTCCCAGAGGTCCCTGAGATTTTCCTCATTTCTTTTGATTCTTTTTTCTTTTTTCCTCTCTGCTTCATTTATTTCCACCATTCTATATTCTACCTCACTTATCTTATCTTCTGCCTCCGTTATTCTACTGTTGGTTCCCTCCAGAGTGTCTTTTATCTCCTTTATTTCATTATTCATTATATATTGACTCCTTTTTATTTCTTCTAGGTCCTTGATAAACATTTCTTGTATCTTCTCAATCCTTGTCTCCAGGCTATTTATCTGTAACTCCATTTTGTTTTCAAGATTTTGGATCATTTTTATTATCATTATTCTAAATTCTTTTTTCAGATAGATTCCCTATCTCGTCCTCTTTTGTTTGGTTTGGTGGGCATTTATCATTTTCCTTTACTTGCCGAGTATTTCTCTGCCTTTTCATCTTGTTTAGATTGCTGTGTTAGGTGTGGCCTTTCTGTATTCTGGTAGTTTGTAGTTCCTCTTTATTGTGGAGGTTCCTCACTGTGGGTGGGGTTGGACGGGTGGCTTGTCAAGGTTTCCTGGTTGGGGGAGCTTGTGTCAGTGTTCTGGTGGGTGGAGCTGGATTTCCTCTCTAGAGTGCAATGGAGTGTCCAATATTGAGTTTTGAGATGTCTATGGATTTGGTGTGCCTCTGGGCAGCCTGTGCATTGATGCTCTGGGCTATGTTCCTGCGTTGCTGGAAAATTTGCATGGTATGTCTTGCTCTGGAACTTATTGGCTCTTGGGTGGAGCTTGGTTTCAGTGTATATGTGGAGGCTTTTGGATGATCTCTTATTAATTAATGTTTCCCCTGGCTTTCAGTCTTATTCTTGCAGTAGCCTCAAGACTTCTCCATCCATACAGCACCGATAATAAAACTTTTAGGTTAATGGTGAAAAGATTCTCCACAGTGAGGGATACCCAGAGAGGTTCACTGAGTTACATGGAGAGGTGAAGGGGGGTGGTTGAGGTGACCAGGAGGAGAAGAGGTGGATTCAAATGTGGAGAGACCAGTCTAGCCAGTAAGCACTTCCCTCTGTGCTCTCCACAGTCTGGAACCCTCAGAGTGGTTCACAGAGATACATAGAGAGGGGGGAGGAAGGTAATAGAGGTGAGGATGAGTAGAAAGGGAGGAATCAAGAGGGGAGAGAGAGATCTGGGCAGTATTCTGTTCCTGAAATGTTCTCTCGTGCCCAGAACACCCTCAGAGATTCACAGAATTGGGTTGAGAAGAGAAGGAGGAGTGTGGGAGATAGAGGTTCCCTGGAGGAGAAGAAAGAGCGTCATTAGGGGGAGAGAGTAATCAAGCCAGTGATCACACTCCTGAGTAAAAATGGGTCCTAAAGATTGGGTTCTTAAATGTACAAAATTGATATCAAATATGTAAAACAAAGATTAAAAATCTAGAGTAGAGGTTAGACTCTTATAAAAAATACAATATAAAAAAAGAAAACAGTATAAAAAGAAAAAACAGTAAAACAGTAAAAAAAAAGAAACAGTAAAACAGTAAAAAAAAGAAACAGTAAAAAAAGAAAACACAAAAAGTATAAGATATATGTATGCAGTTTGCTTTAAAAATAGGGTTTGTTTTTTTTTTGCAAGGTAATAGTGGGTTACGAAAATGAAAATTAAAGGTGTAGTAGAGGACTTACAGAAAAAAGAAAGAAAAAAAATTTGAAAAAAAATTAAAAAAAAAAAAGATAATAGTAAAAATATATCCTGGACTTTCTCTGGAGCTGTTGTGAGCAGTGTGGGGTCTGTTCAGTTTCAGATAGATCCTTGTTCCTGCTTATACTTTTCGAGATCTATAGGCCCCTTTCAATTAAGTCGGTGTTAACTACAGGAATTTTAATCTGTTGGCCTGTCACTTCCAAAACGCTTCCCTCTGTTTATTTGGCTTCTGTTTGGAGGTCTCTTCAGTGTCTAATTTCCGCCCTGCCACAAAGGGGCAGAGGTGGTCTCTTTAGGTTCGCTTGTTCAGTCATGCTGTGGGGAGGGAGGAACACTGCAAACCAATATCACTGGCATGTGTGTGGAGAGCTCGCAGTGTCTCGGCCGCACTGGGTTTGCCCCCACTCACGGCGTGTGTGCTTTCCCAGTCTGCCCTGCTCAGGCTTCAGGTTACTCTGCCGGGGAGTGGGCCCTGAGATGCGTGCACTTCCCAGGTCTAAGCCGCTCAGGTTCAGGCTCCCGGTTACTCCACAAAGGTGCAGACTCGGTTGCGCCCGCGGTTTGTGCCGTTCCAGTTCGGAGCAGCTCAGGCAGCCAGGAGTTTGGCAAGCGCACTCTCCCCTGTTGGGGAGGTGCAGCTTATCACCTCCCTGGTCCCCGCCTCGGTTTACAGGTGCGCCCGTCTCCGGTGTGCTTTGTGTTAGTTCTGGGGAGCTGGTCTCTGGCTGCGACCCTCCCGGCGGCTGTCAACTCTCTGGGATCTCAGGCAGTCTTTGCTTAGAAACTGGAAGCCTGTTTGCAGTTTGGTAGGGGATGCCCTCTCTGGGGCCAAGTTTGCCCCCTTCCGGCTCTGGCTGGCCCCGCCTGCCTGCTGTGCTCGGTGGGGGATGGGGCGGTCCGCAGCCGGCTAGCTCTCCTCTGGTATCGCTCAGTCCTTTGTTCTGTGAGCGAGCCGGCAGTGCCTTAGATTTGGGCTTTTCGCGGGATAGTTCTCTCTCTCTGGCTGTCCCACAGTTTAGGTTGCTATCTCACGTTAGCTTCCTCAGATTGCCGTCAGGGCGTTCGGGCCCAGTCCTTACCCTAAGCAGTGCCGCCCGCTCCTCTCCATTCAGCCCCCACTTGCTGGTGGTGGATGCGAGCGTCTGGGGTTCTTTGCTGGGAGTTGCCTTAAGGCACGTAATCTGTGGGTTTTATTTATTTTTTCTCCTGGTTATGTTGCCCTCTGAGATTTGAAATCTTCCCCCAAACCCGCTGGTGAGAAGTTTTCCTGGTGTTTGGAAACTTCCCCTCTTTTACAACTCCCTCCCTGGGACAGGTCTCCGTCCCTAACTCTTTTGTCTCTCTTTTTATCTTTTATCTTTTGTCCTACCTCCTTTTGAAGATAATGGGCTGTTTTTCTGGATGCCTGACGTCCTCTGCCAGGGTTCAGAAGTTGTTTTGTGAAGTTTGCTCAGAGTTCAGATGTTCTTTCAATAAATTTGTGGGGGAGAGAGTGGTCTCCCCGTCCTGTTCCTCCGCCATCTTAGCGCTGCTCTCTCTATTTTTAGTTTTTGAGGAACCTCCATACTGTTTTCTATAGTGGTTACACCAACTTACATTCTCACCAACAGTGTACTAGGGTTCCCTTTTCTCTACATCCTCATTAACATTTGCTATTTATAGGCATTTTGATGATATTCTTCTTACAGGTGTGAGGTGATATTCATTGTGGTTTTGATTTGTAGTTCTCTGATGATAAGTGATGTTAAGTATTTTTTCACTTGCCAATTGTCATCAATATATCTCCTTTGGAAAAATTTCTATTCAGATCATCTGCCAATTTTGAATTCGATTCTTTTTTTACATTGAGTTCCATGAGCTATTTATAAATTTTGGATATTAACCCCTTATTGGTTAAATCATTTGCAAATATTTCTCCCACAAAGTAGTTTATCTTTTTACTTTGTTAATGATTTCCAAATCCTAAAAGATGATGCTGTGAAAAGGCTGACTCAATATGCTAGCAAATTTGGAAAACTCATCAGTGGCCACAGGACTGGAAAAGATCAGTTTTCATTCCAATCCCTAAGAAAGGCAATGCCAAAGAATGCTCAAACTACCACACAATTGCACTCATCTCACATGCTAGTAAAGTAATGTTCAAAATTCTCCAAGCCAGGCTTCAACAGTACGTGAACTGTGAAATTCCAGATGTTCAAGCTGGTTTAAGAAAAGGCAGAGGAACCAGAGATCAAATTGCCAACGTCTGCTGGATCATCGAAAAAGCAAGAGAGTTCCAGAAAAACATCTATTTCTGCTTTATTGACTGTGATAAAGCCTTTGCCTGTGTCAATCACAATAAACTGTGGAAAATTCTGAAAGAGATGGGACTATCAGACCACCTGACCTGCCTCTTAAGAAATTAGCATGCAGGTCATGAAGCAACAATTACAACTGGACATTGAACAACAGACTGGTTCCAAATAGGAAAAGGAGTATGTGAAGGCTGTATATTGTCACCCTGCTTATTTAACTTATATGCAGAGTACATCATGAGAAATGCTGGACTGGATGAAACACAAGCTGGAATCAAGATTGCTGGGACAAATATCAATAACCTCAGATATGCAGATGACACCACCCTTATGGCAGAAAGTGAAGAAGAACTAAAGAGTGTCTTGATGAAAATGAAAAAGGAGGGTAAAAAAGTTGGCTTAAAGCTCAGCATTCGAAAAACTAAGATCATGGCACCTGGTCCCATCGCTTCATGGCAGATAGATGGGGAAACAGTGGAAACAGTGGTAGACATTGTTTTTTGTGCTCCAAATCACTGCAGATGGTGATTGCAGCCATGAAATTAAAAGACGCTTGCTCCTTGGAAGGAAAGTTATGATCAACCTAAACAGCATATTAAAAAGCAGAGACGTTACTTTGCCAACAAAGGTCTGTCTAGTCAAGGCTATGGTTTTTCCAATAGTCATGTGTGGATGTGAGAGTTGGACTATAAAGAAAGCTGAGCACTGAAGAATTGATGCTTTTGAACTGTGGTGTTGGAGAAGATTCTCGAGAGTCCCTTGGACTGCAAGGAGATCCAACCAGTCCATCCTAAAGGAGATCAATCCTGGTATTCATTGGAAGGACTGATGTTGAAGCTGAAACTCCAATACTTTGGCCACCTGATGCGATGAGCTGACTTATTTGAAAAGACCCTGATGCTGGGAAAGATTGAAGACAGGAGGAGAAGAGGACGACAGAGGATGAGATAGTTGGATGGCATCACTGACTCAATGGACATGAGATGGAGTAAACTCTGGCAGTTGGTGATGGACAAGGAGGCATGGCATGCCATGGGGTTGCAGGGTCGGACATGACTAAGCAACTGGACTGGACTGAATGATTTCCATTGCTGTGTGAAAACTTTTGCATTTAATTAGGTCCCATTTGTTTATTTTTCTTTTACTTATTCTGCTGTAGGAGACTGAACCAAGAAAATATTGCTATGATTTATGGCAAAGTGTGTTCTGCCCATGTTTTCTACCAAGAGTTTTATGGCTTCAGATCTTACATAAAGACATTTAACCCCTTATTAATTTTTAATATAGTGGTAGAGAATGTTTTAATCTCACTGTTTTACATGTAGTTGTCCTGTTTTCCCGGATTGTCTTTCTCCATTGTGTATTGTAGATTGCTTTTGGTAGTATAGACTTTATAACAATATTATTCTTCTACCCAGGAACATGGGATATCTTTCAATTTTTTGGTCGCATCTTCAATTTCTTTCATCAGTGTTTTATAGTTCTCAGAGAAAAAGTCATTTACCTCTTTGGTTAAGTTTATTCCCAGGTATTTTATTCTTTTTGATGTGATTTTGGTATAAAGAAAAGCAGCAGATTTCTGTATATTAGTCTTATAAGTTACAAATTTACTGAATTCATTTACTAGTTTTGATTTTTTTAAAGTAGTGATTTTAAGATTTTCTCTCTATATAGTGCCATATCATCTGCAAATAGAGAAATTTTTACTTTTCTTTTCCACTTTGGATGCTTTTATATCTTTTCCTTGTAGGATTGCTGTATCTAGGTTTTCCAATATTATGTCAAATAGAGGTGACAAGAGTGGGCATCCTTGTCCTGATTCTGATTTTAGAGGAATAGTTTTCAACTTTTCATTCAGCTACAATGTTAGCAGTGGGACTGTTACAAATGGTCTTCATTATGTTGAGATATGTTCCTTCTATACCAACTTTGATGAAATTTTTAATCATGAATGGATGTTGAACTTTGTCAATTTTTTCTGCTTCTAATGAGATAATCATGTGATTTTTATCCTCTCTTTTGTCTATGTGGTGTATCACACTGGTTGGTTGGTGGATATTGAACCATCCTTGCATCCCTGGAATTAATCCAACTTGACAGCCATGTATAATCCTTTTTATAAAGTGTTAAATTTGGTTTGATAATATTTTTGAGGATTTTCATCTATATCATCATGGAAATTGACCTGTAACTTTCTCTTTTCCTTGTAGTGATTTTATCTGGTTTTGGTATCAGGGTAATGATGGCCTCATAGGAAGAATTTGGGAGTGTTCCATCCTCTTTACTTTTTTTGCAGTATTTTGAGAAGGATAGGTGTTAGTTCTTCCTTATATATTTGGTTGAATTCCTTTGTGAAGCTGTCTGGTCCTAGAGATTAGTTTGTTAAACAACTATTGGGTCAATAAAGAAACCAAAAGAGAAATTAAAAATTATCTTGAGATGAATGAAAATGGATAACAATATAACACAACTTGGAATACAGCAAAAGTGTTCTAAGAGGAAAGTTTATTGTCATAAACACACATTAAGAGAGAAAGAAAGATCCCAAATGAACACTTGAACTTTACATCTCAAAGAATTAGGAAAAGAAGAACAGATAAAGCCCAAAATTAGTAGAAAGGAGGAACTAAAAAGAAATCAAAGCAGAAACAAATAAAACATAGATTAGAAAAAGAATAGAAAAGATCAATGAAACTGAGAGTTGGCTGTTTGAAAAGGTAAACAAAATTGACAAAACTTTACTAGACTACTCAGGAGAAAAAAAGAAAGAAAGCTCAAATAAAATCAGAAATGTAAATGGAGACATTAAAACTGATAGCATAGAAATGCAAAAAATAAGAAGAGACTATTATGAACAATTATACACCAACAAATTGGACAACCTAGAAGAGATGATAAATTCCTCCAAACACAAAACCTACCAAGACTGACTCATGAGAATTAGAAAATGTGAACAGATCAATAACAAGTAAATAAATTGAACAAGCAATCAAAAATTTTGCAACAAAGCCCAGAACCAAATGATTTCACAGGTAAATGTTACCAAAGGATCAATGCCAGTCATTTTCAAGCTCTTCCAATAAGTTGAAGAAGAGGGGACAGTTCCAAACTCATTAACAATGCCAGCTTTGCCATTATACCAAAGTCAGATAACAACAATACTAGAATAGCAAACTACCGGCCAATATCCTTGATAAATAAAAAATTCAAGTAATCTCAACAAAATGCTACTAAGCCAAGTTCAGAAGCACATAAAAAGAATCATAAACCAAGGGAGAGAGGCCAAGATGATGGAGTAAATCATTTCTTTATTGGAGACAAATACTTTATTTTCTTTTGTGCATTTCTTATGATTTAAATAATAATGATGATAAAACACTAGACACAGTGCTTGACACATAGAAAAGATCCAATTCTGGTGGCATTTCTTATTATATTTTGGTTATTTTGTTTATTCTTATTTTGGGGGATGGGGAAATAAAATCTTCTTTTGCTAATCCATTCAAAAAGAATCATGTGGTGCTTCCCACCTATCTCTATAGATAGAGAACACATTCTTAGGCACAGATAATGGGATGGAGTTAATCTCACTGGGTATAAATAGGAGACTATGATGGCTTGAGATAATGCAAGAGGGAGAAAAATTTGAGACAAATAAAGCTAGTATGAACCAAATTTCTATGGAGTGTGGGTATTTTACAGACCAGAATCATTTTAAAAAAAGTATTATAAAGACAGACATTATTATTTCTAACCTTTCTTTCAAACTTGCCATCAGGAACTTAGGGGGCAGAAGGTTCTGCGGAAGCTTCTCTGTATGGCATTCTTCAGCTCTTTATTCCTGAGGCTGAAAATGATGGGGCTAAGAAAGGGGGTGAAGACTGTGTAGGTGGTGGCCAGCAGAGTGTTACTGTCCATGGAATGGGCGCCTTTGGGCTTGAGGTAGATGAGGGAGGCAAAACCATAGTGCACAACCACTATGGTGAGGTGGGAGACACAGGTGGAGAAGGTCTTGTGCCGGCCTTCAGTGGAGGGGATCCTCAAGATGGCAGCCACGATGAAGACATAGGAGAGGACGATGAGGAATAAGCACCCCATCAGGGCCGTGACACAAACCATGATCACAACCATGGTGACAGAGGCTGTCTCCTTCCCACAGGCCAACTTCAAGAGGGAAAGCACGTGGCAGAAAAAATGGTGGATCTCATTAGACCCACAGAAGCTGAGGTGAAAAATAATCAATGTCACCATCATCCCCATGACTGAGCCACCAGCCCAGGACCAGGACACAAGACAGGCACAGTCACGGGTGCTCATGAGCATGTTGTAGTGCAGAGGGTGGCAGATGGCCACGTAGCGGTCATAGCCCATGATCATGAGCAGGAAGGAGTGGGTGAAGCCAAATGTAAAGGAGAAGAACATCTGGCTGGCACAGGCCACAAAGGTGATGGAGCGGTGGGTGGAGAGCATGTGAACCAGCATGTAAGGAGTGATGGCAACAGTGAACAGGATCTCGGAGATGGAGAGGGCACACAGAAAGAGGTACATGGGTGTGTGGAGGCTGTGCTCCCTCCAAATGGTGGTCATGATGAGTAGGTTCCCCAGCAGTGTGAACAGGTACATCAGCAGGTACAGCAGGAAAAAGGTGGGCAGGAGCTGCTGAGAAAAGTTGGAGAAGCCGATGAGGATGAATTCAGACATCATGCTGTAGTTTTGATTAGACAAGAATGCTGCATCTGGTGAGATCAGAAACAGAATGAAAGCACAGTGGTTAAAACAGATTGATCGCATGCAGAGGATGGAAGAACTAGTTAAATGACACCACGAGGAAGCAATCAGATAAATTCAAGGTGGATCATTCCACAGAACAATTGGTCTGGTCTCATCAATAAGCCAGGATCAAGAAAAGGATAAAGAGAAATTCAGGAGACATAAAAATAATATGCAATATTGGATACTAGATCAGATACTGATTAGATAAGCTAGTTGTATTTTTAAGGAAATAGAGAAGATTTTGATTGTGGTATGGATAAATAATGAAGTACAAATAATATTAAGGGATTATTATTAATTAATTTTTGGTTTCCCTGGTGGCTCAGATGGTAAAGAATCTGCCTGCAGTATGAGTGACCTGGGTTTGATCCCTGGGTTGGGAAGATATCTTGAAGAAGGGCATGGCAACCCACTCCAGAATTCTTGCCTGGAGAATCCTCATGGACAGAGGAGCCTGGTGGGCTATAATTGTGGGGTCACAAGGAGTCAGCCATGACTGAGTGACTAAGCACAGTACACATTAATTAATTCATTAATATTTTGTTTGGTCTTATTTTTTTGGCTGTGAAGGTAAATATTAGTAGTTTAAAGGGATACTGAGAAATAAAAAGTGATGAAAGTAGAAATGACAAATTTAAAGTTCCAGCAAATAAGATTGGAGCCATGTTTTTGTTAGACTCAGCAAACAATCTCTATCAGATTCACTATTCCAAGCATAGAAAAGCATACAGGTATTCTCCCCAGTGCGACCTACTAAGACCATGGGACAAAATTTTCAGTTTTATTTGAAAATCATGAATATTGGTAATTTTCTTCACTCCCCCCGTTCTTCCTCCTACTCCTGATAAATAAGCAGTGATTATTAGTTTTCTGTAAGTCTTTCTTTGTTTTGACATCCATATATCCTATATATTTTATTTATTTATGGATATCTAAAAGAACATGTGACTAAATACAAAATTCAAAAATTAAAAAAATAAAGGCATACTGAAATTTAAAAAATTCACACACATGCACACACCAAGGGGCAAAGGAATGTTTCATGAAGGTTAAAAGAACATTGTATCAACCTACATGTATATAATTAACCTGTATAAAAACATACACTTGAATGTTAGAAATTAATATTCAACACAACTTCAGTGAAATAATTATAAAACAGAAATTGCTAATCAATACTAGATAGATAAGAAATGGAAGTTGGAAATTTTAACAGAGTTCAGAAATGCAATTTGGGTGTTATTAATTATAATGCACTATAAAATTCAGACATTAGTTCCTATATATATTTAAGCTCTTCACAAAACAATATTAAACATGTCTTTTCAAGTACATAGAGGACTTTATAACAAAATTTTACCTTATTTTCAGATATAGAGAAATCCTCCATCTACTTCAAAGTATAAATAATATATAGATTATAATGCACTAAGGTTGGAAATCACTGGAGAAAGAATAGCTTTCCAAATCCATAAGTTAGAAGGATGTAGTATTAACCTCTTGCTTCAGTAGCAAGTCATAAAATAAATGAAGAGGTATTTATAAAAAATAATTTAAGCATCAAATGTCAATTTAAAAAAAACCTAAAACATACCTTGAAGGGAATATGCAATTTTATATATTAAGAAATATATATATATATATATATATATATATATATATATATATAAAGAAACTTTACCCAGAAAAGCATGCTTACTACAACTAAAATCAAGTGATAAAAACTAATAAGATAGAAACAGGAGAAAATGCCAGTGAGAAAGCATAAAATTAAAATTGGGAGACAACTACAGAAATATGGATATTTAAAATGAATAAAAATAGTAAGAAAAATGTAAGTTAAGAAATTGAAATAAAAGATGAATAAATTCTCAGGAATAAAAAATTCCAAAACTGGTGCAAAAAGAAAAATAGAGACCCTGGGTATTCAAAAACATTCTAAAGAAATTGAAATGTTAAAAGTTTTCCCCTTCCTATAATTATCAGCCCCAGTGGGTTTATGAATGTGCACTCATATACCTTTTAGGAACAATTGATTAATATCTTACACATATTCTTCAAATAAAAGAAAAAATGGAAAAAATGGAAATCTGCTGAGCTCATTTCATCAGGTTAATGCAATCTTGATTCTAAAACCAGGTAAAAATGTTATAAGAAATGACAGTTACTGGCCCAATTTACCTATCAATTATTGATTTTGAAATCTATTTATGACATCACCTAATCAATGAAATGATGTATTAAAATTAGTAAATTAAGATCAAGTGGTGTTGATTTATCCCATTAATGACAAAATGGTTTGTATCATGTGGTTCACATAAATAAATTAAAAAAAATAATGTAAGTATTTTGACCAAGGAAAAAATGTATTTTCTTAAATTCAATTTCTATTTCTGATATTTTAAATGTTCATGTAATAATTGCCTGTAATGTGGGAGACCTGAGTTCTATCCTTGGGTCAGGAAGATCTCCTGGGGAATGGCAACCCACTCCAGTATTCTTGCCTGGAGAATCCCATGGACAGAGGAGCCTGCAGACTACAGTCCATGGGGTTGCTAAGAGTCAGGATTGAGCAGCTAATACTTCCTTACCTTACTTTAGGTGTACAACATAATGATTTCCCATATGTTTGTCTATTTATGATTTCTAAAAGCCCCTTTGCAACATGAAATTGAAGGGGACTTTCTTAGCTGGATAAAGAACACATCCTACAAACCTAGCGAATAGTATACTATGTGGGGACCTTTACATACATTATTTTTTTTTAATAAATTTGTTTATTTTAGTTGAGGGCTAATTACTTTACAATATTGTAGTGATTTTTGCCATACATTGACATGAATCAGCCATGGGTTACATTTTATAATCAGGAAGAAGCCAAGGATACTCACTGTCTCTGCTGGTCTTTAACATGGAACTGAAAGTCATGTACGAGGCTACAAGGAAAGAGAGGAAGAAGATACAGGAAGACTGAAGTGGTGAGAACTGATCACCTGTCTGGAAAGATTAGAGAATCAAGATGTAATACGTTAGAACCATAGGACAGTGCAGTGATGCAGAAGGCAAGATTAGCTTCCCAAAACCACAGCATTTCTTGTGCCCTTAAATCAGTAGTTATTATCAAAATTTAGATTTTAAGTAAAAAGTAAGACAACAGTCTCAACTGATACAGATGATATAGAAACAGTTCTCAAGCATTTTGGCCTCAGGATGCCTTTATGCTGAAAAATTATTGAGGCTCCTTGATGAAAGTGAAAGAGGAGAGTGAAAAAGTTGGCTTAAAGCTCAACATTTAGAAAACTAAGATCATGGCATCCAGTCCCATCACTTCATGGGAAATAGATGGGGAAACAGTGGAAACAGTGGCTGACTTTATTTTTCTGGGCTCCAAAATCACTACAGATGGTGATTGCAGCCATGAAATTAAAAGACGCTTACTCCTTGGAAGGAAAGTTATGACCAACCTAGACAGTATATTAAAAAGCAGAGACATTACTTTGCCAACAAAGGTCCGTCTAGTCAAGGCTATGGTTTTTCCAGTGGTCATGTATGTATGTGAGAGTTGGACTATAAAGAAAGCTGAGCACCGAAGAATTGATGCTTTTGAACTGTGGTGTTGGAGAAGACTCTTGAGAGTCCCTTGGACTGCAAGGAGATCCAACCAGTCCATTCTAAAGGAGATCAATCCTGGGTGTTCATTGGTAGGACTGATGTTTAAGCTGAAACTCCAATACTTTGGTCACCTGATGCAAAGAGATGACTCATTTGAAAAGCCCCTGATGCTGGTAAAGATTGAAGGCAGGAGGAGAAGGGGACGACAGAGGATGAGATGGTTGGATGGCATCACCGACTCAATGGACATGGGTTTGGGTAAACTCCGGGAGTTGGTGATGGGCAGGGAGGCCTGGCATGCTGCAGTTCATGGGGTCGTAAAGAGTCGGACAAGATTGAGCGACTAAACTGAACTGAACTGAGAAATAAACATAAACTATGCAATACATCCAAAGACTTTAAAGCATTAATAATGTAGAAGGTGATCTGAATACTTGAAAACAGTCTACTCCCCTGAATGAGATGAGCTAATATTATCACGATGTTAATTTTTCCTAAATTATGTTGCACTAGCAATTCCAAGGAGAAGGCAATGGCAACCCACTCCAGTACTCTTGCCTGGAAAATCTCATGGACAGAGGAGCCTAGTAGGCTGCAGTCCATGGGGTCGCAAAGAGTCGGACAGGACTGAGCGACTTCACTTTCACTTTTCACTTTCACGCATTGGAGAAGGAAATGGCAACCCACTCCAGTGTTCTTGCCTGGAGAATCCCAGGGACGGTGGAGCCTGATGGGCTGCAGTCTATGGGGTTGCACAGAGTTGGACACGACTGAAGTGACTTAGCAGCAATTCCAAAGAATTGATTTTGAATGTGATGAAACTTGCCTAAAATTTCTTCTGAGAATCAAATCAATATAAAACTACAACAAACTTTTAAACATAGAGTAAACAGGAGAGGTATATCCTCTTGGATCATGAGCCACATTATGGAGTCATAGTCATTTTTAAAGAGTGATCCTGGATTAAATAGGCACCGATTAAATTGATTCTATATTTCAGAAAATACCCCTGTATGGTTCAAAACTTAATGTATATAAAGGTGGGAGCACAAATCAATGGGAAAATATAAGATTGCTTGCTACTTTCTGGTGGGGAAAAATTGTTCATTTTAGGAAGCAAAGTAAATCTGAATATCTGCCCAAGAACACATGCAAAGGTGGAATCCAGACAGATTCAAGACACAACTATGAAACACCAACTACACATCTAATAGGAGAGAGCGCAAGAGCACTGAGGAGGGCATGGCAGCCCACTCCAGCGTTCTTGCCATATTCGTGCTTGGAGAATTCTATGGACAGAGGAGCCTGGTGGCTGCAGTCCTTGGGGTTGCAAAGAGTCAGACAGGACTGAAGTGACTTAGCATGCACGCACTCAAGAGAATTGCTTTTTTGATTTTAAAAAGCACAAAATTTAAGGTGATTTTTTTTTTAAAGACATGAAAACATCAACATTAAGGACTTTTGTTCCACAAAGGAAATTATGGGTAAAGTTATCAGGCAGATGAAACTTTGTGAAAAATAATTTTCACTGTGGGAAACTGTCGATGGAATACTATCTAGAAAAATGAACAAAGAGTAAGAATCTCAGTACAGGTATGAGCAAAGAAATCATGGAAAGAGTTACACAGGCAAATGGAAAGATGCCCGGTAAAAAGGAACACGGGGAAGGAGGAAGGTAGGAAGAGAGGGACGGGTGATGGAATTTCATCGTATAACTATTCAATCCCCCAAGGTAGAAAATGCTGTGTTGACTGGATTATGGGGAAAAAGGAATACTCTTGCAATGCTGGTGAGAATGTAGAATGATGAAAATTCAGAATATACATGCTCTGTAAACCAGCAAATTTGATCCTAAGTGCTTGTCTTGATTTCTCAAACCTATTTATAGGGGAGCATTTAAGAGTTTGTTCCTTGTAGCATTGCTGTAGTAGAGGAATTGGGGAGAGGGGAGGTAAGATGGATTGGATGCAAACGTTGGAACCTCAAACAGGTGTTAGATATACACAGAGAAGTATAAAGGGATTTAAAAAATAATGTTGAGTGAATGAAGCAAAGACCAGGATGAACTTCCTACCACAATCCCTTTGGGGCATATTAAAAATTTAGCACAAGAAACTACTCTGTATGAAACTGGAACAGTGAAAGCATGTCATTACATACTTGTCAAACCCATCGAATGTACAGAGAAAGAGTGAAGGTTAATGTGAACTTGGACTTTGGTTAATTATAATGTATCTCTATTGGTTGATCAATTGTAACAAATGGACCACACGATGCAAGATGTAAAAATAGAGAAAACTATGTCTGACAGAGGAGGTTAAGTGGGAACCTGCTATACTATCTGATCAGTATTTCTATAAACCTAAAATTCCTATAGTAAAATGAAGCCGATTAATTTAAGAAATTAAAAAATTAATTTAATGGATATATACAAACTTGTCAGTTCAGTTCAGTTCAGTTCAGTCTCTCAGTTGTGTCCGACTCTTTGCGACCCCATGAATTGCAGCACGCCAGGCCTCTCTGTACATCACCAACTCTTGGAGTCTACCCAAACCCATGTCCATCGAGTCAGTGATGCCATCCAACCATCTCATCCTCTGTCGTCCCCTTCTCCTCCCGCCCCCAATCCTACCCAGCATTAGGGTCTTTTCCAATGAGTCAAACCTTCGCATGAGGTGGCCAAAGTATTGGAGTTTCAGCTTCAACATCAGACCTTCCAATGAACACCCAGGATTGATCTCTTTTAGGATGGATTGATTGGATCTCCTTGCAGTCCAAGGGACTCTCAAGAGTCTTCTCCAACACCACAGTTCAAAAGCATCAATTCTGTGGCACTCAGCTTTCTTCACCGTCCAACTCTCACATCCATACATGACCACTGGAAAAACCATAGCCTTGACTAGACGGACTTTTGTTGGCAAAGTAATGTCTCTGCTTTTAAATATGCTATCTAGTTTGGCCATAACCTTCCTTCCAAAGAGTAAGCGTCTTTTAATTTCATGGCTGCAGTCACCATCAGCAGTGATTCTGGAGCCCAAAAAAATAAAGTCTGACACTGTTTCCACTGTTTCCCCATCTATTTCCCATGAAGTGATGGGACCAGATGCCATGATCTTAGTTTTCTGAACGTTGAGCTTTAAGCCAACTTTTTCACTCTCCTCTTTCACCTTCATCAAGAGGCTCTTTAGTTCTTCTTCACTTTCTGCCATAAGGGTGGTGTCATCCGCATATCTGAGGTTATTGATATTTCTCCCAGTATTCTTGATTCCAGCTTGTGTTTCTTCCAGCCCAGCGTTTCTCATGATGTACTCTGCATATAAGTTAAATAAGCAGGGTGACAATATACAGCCTTGACGTACTCCTTTTCCTATTTGGAACCAGTTTGTTGTTCCATGTCCAGTTCAAACTTGTCAAAACATATATAAATCAAAGGGTACACATGAAGTGTTTTCAAGTGTTTGTTGAAACAAAAAGGCAATGGGATGAAAGAAAGGGAATTAATTCATGAAATATGAGGAGGACCTCACACAAACCAATGATGATCAAAAGCCATAAACTGGAAATATCATTGCTCAAACCTCTGCACCTGAACTCAGTCATAAAATTAGAAGAAAATTTTATGAATAATTTGAGCCACATTGCTATCCATAGCTCCTGAACTCCTGGCTCTGAGACAGCCCTCCCATCCCTGACATAACTGGACCCCTAGCCATTTCATTAGGACGTCGTCTCTAAGAATCCCTCACAGTAGCAGTCATCTGGAACGTGGAGGACATAGAATCATCAGGACAGTGAGGAACTTGGCAGGAGTTTGGGGTGCTCTTTAGAGTGAGGAAGACTGCATTTGGGACCTGAAAAACACGTCCTCTGACCACCTAATCAAGCTCCCCACCCAGAAGCCAAGACACTGGCATCAACTGCCTTCCATGCTTCATCCCTCCCTTCACTCAGCATTCTCTTTCCCTACTAAGTAGTTCTGGGTTTCTCCAGCTCCCCTGCATCCTTATGGCTCCATCTCCTTTTTCCTAGACTGCTGCCCCAGGTTCCTCCCGTGTGCCCTTCTCTGGTCCTACTCTACTCTGACTTCTAGAGTGAATTTTCTGAAATATGCCCAGGGTCTGCAGTCATCAGGCGCAGGGTTCAAATTCAAAGAACTTTGCAGGGTTGATCCACCCCTCCCCAACTGAGAGTACACAGAGATCTGCCTCCAGTGGATCCATGAAGTTCACCTAAGGGCTTAGGTGCTTGTGCTCAGTCATGTCTGACTCTTTGCAACCCGTGGACTGCCAGGTTCCTCTGTCCATGGGATTTTTCAGGTAAGAATTTTGGAGTGGGTTGCCATTTCCTTCTCCAGGGGATCTTCTCTATGCAGGGATCGAACCCATGTCTCCTGCGGCTCCTGCATCACAGGCAGCTTCTTTACCCGCTAATCCATCGGGGAAGCCCACATAAAGGCTTAAAGTTTACCTAAGAAATGTAGTTATCACTGACTGAGAGACTGTGTTCCTTCTGATCTGGTTTGTTGTCATCCTTCTGTACTTGATACATTACCAGCTGACCCCACTCTAAACTCGTGGTCTCTGACCCCAGTGGAGGACTTAGTCCCTCCACAGTTCCCCCCAGGAGGCTGATTTAACTTCCACTCTTTTCTCCAGCCCTTATGTCACCCTGCAGTCTACCTTTCCACCTCCTGCATGGTGGAACACCCTGATTATTCAGGCTGGCCTCTCCCATCTTCTCTAATAGGTGGACAGAATTCTGTCTCCTTTGGTCTCATGGAGGAGTGCTTGTGCACCAGTGCTGAGCAAACATCAGACACATCACAGGAGTGAAGCCTGCTCACACTTCTGTCTCCTCCAGAGCCTCCCCTCCAGGTTAGCAGGGACCACTCCGGGCCAGAGCAGCACAGAGCAACCAAGACAAGATAACCCAGAACAGGATTTCTCAGCTTTAGCACTAGTGATGTTTGTTTCTGTTCTGCAAACTTTAAACTTTTTATTTTGTATTGAGGTATAGCCAATTGACAATGCTGTGGCAGTTTCAGGGGAACAGAGAATGAATTCAGCCATGCACATACATGTATCCATTCTCCCCCACGGGCTTCCTTGGTGGTTTAGATGGTAAAGAATTAGCTCACAGTGTGGGAGACCCAGTTCAGTCTCTGGGTTGGGAAGATCCCCTGGAGAAGGAAATGGCTACACACTCCAGTATTCTTGCCTGGCGAATTCCATGGACAGAGAAGCCTGGTGGGCTACAGTCCATGAGGTTGCAGAGTTGGGCACAATTGAGCAACTAACACTTTCGCTTTTACTTTCACTGGCTTCAATTCACCAGAGGCCCGTAGCATCCTCTCCCCACCATAAATTCTGATGACCAAAAAGCTTCAGATTTGTCCAGATGTCCACCATGGGGCAGATTCATCCTGGGTTGACAACTGCTGACCTAGAAGCTGCAAAGGACACTTAAGCTAAGGGAGAAGAAGGGACCCAGAGTGGGCAAAATGAGAAGACCCCGAGCAGCTTTCCAAGACCAAGCTCCTCTCTTACGACTCTTCCCCAGCCCCGATCTCATCCCCAGGCTGAGAATTGCTGCTCACAATGGTAGATTCTGCCTCCGTAGCGTTCTGTCCTGGTTTCCCTCTGCCTGGGCTGCCTCTTCCAAGAAATGGTCAGTAGGGGTGAGCAGAAGCTCTCCTGCTTGTTGCTGTCAGCAGCACCCACAGGCAGGTGTGGAGTGAGACCTAGAAGCTCCCAAACGTGATATACAGTGTGCTTTATCCCTGCTGCAGCCTCCAGCAGGCTGTTCCCAAGAGCATCTTCATGGAACCAATGGCAAGGGCAGTCCTCAGGGTCTGGATAAGCTGAGTGGGACCTCAGGGGGAGCTTCTGGGATCTTCAGTCTCATCTATTCACACACAACAGAGATTCCCTGCTGTCTCTCTCTACCCAGTGTGATGGCAGCCCCTGCTGAGGGCTGAGCTCTCAGTCTTGGGGGATACGGGGCTGGATACAGATGCCCTCAACCCCTTGGGGGTAAAGAAAGGGTCAGAGGGAAGTCAGGAACTGGAGGAGCCCAGAGTAAGAATCCATGGCTGTGCCCTTGGGTGAGGCCAGTTGGGAAGTTGTCCAGAATAAGGATACTTTGGAGCTGGCTCCTAGGGAGTGGCTTCTCTTGCATAAGATAAGTGCTCAATGTCTTCTACCCACACTGGAAAGCCCCACCTCTCCTCTCCATCTAGCTCTGCCCTGTTCCTGATGTCCTGGTGATCCAGGTCAGAAAGTCTTGTTACTGAGTCCAAGTGTGCTCTGGACTATCGCCGCACATAGGCCAATGAATCCTAGAGAGGAGGTGTTGAGGCAAGGAAGAAACTTTAATTGGGGAGCCAGCAGACCCAGAAGATGGCAGTCTAGCACCTCAAAATAACCATATTATTGGGGTCTGGATGCCAGATTCTTTTACAGATTAGAGATGGGATGTGAAGAAACAATGTAAAAAGGCCATTAATCTTGCAAATTTCTCCTAGAATGACAAGCCTCAGGCAGGGGATATGTTAATTTCTTCCTTCCTGCCATCCACTGGTGGACAGGATTCTGAAAAAACTTTAGTTTAACAGTCAGGCAGAGGGGCAGGATTCTCTGAGGCAAACCATTCTGTATGATTATAATAACAAAAGCAATGAAAGGCAAGTCAAAGAAACAGTTCCACCAGGGAGTCAGAATTGGCTTCCTCCCTGCAGAAGTCTGACATTAGCATAAGACTCTTTATGATAAAATATAAACATTTGATCTTTTGGTCTTTATCCCTGGTTCCTGACTCTCAGTTCCGGAAACTGTTAGTATCTCAGGAGTGATCAAAGTGTCTTTTTTTATACTGATGAGATGACTAGTGACTGGAGGCCCCAAGGTAGCTTTCTGGGGATGGTTTCCAGAAAGATTAAGGCAAGATTAAAATGTTGAAACTTTCACCCCACTCCCTTAGACCTCCAGACTGAGGAGAGGAGCTGCAGATTGAGACAGCCACCAAAGGTCAAGGATTTAATCAATCATGACTCTGTGATAAATCTTTATAGAAACTCCCTAAACAACAGGATTTGGAGAGTTTCTAGGTGGTGAACAGAGGAAGGTGCTAGGAAGGTGTGGTGTATCCGGAGAAGGATGGAAACTCTTCACTCCTTACCTTGGAATTTGTCTTATGCTTTCCTTCGATTTGTCTGTGCCTAAGTTGCATCTTCAATAACAAACTAGTACATAGGTGGCCCGTGGTAAAGAACCCGCCTAATGATGCAGGAGACACAGATTTGATCCCTGGGTCTAGAAGGTCCCCTGGAGAAGGAAGTGGCAACCCACTCCCATATCTTTGCCTGGAGAATCCCATGGACAGAGGAGCCTGGCAGGCTACAGTTCATAGGATCACAAAGAGTCAGGCATGACTGAGAGACTGAGCACACACAATAGCAATGAAAGAAATTTTCTGAATTCTATAAATCATTTTAGCAAAGTGTAGAACCTGAAAGTGGGGGGTGGGTTGTGGAAACATCCAACTTTCTAGCCTGGACTGGTGGCTGAAGTGGGAGCAGTCTTGTGGAACTGAGCCCTTCTCCTGTGAATTCTGATACCAACTCCAGGTAGTTGTATGTGCATGTGTGTGCTCAGTCCCTCAGTTGTGTCTGATTCTTTGCAAGCCTATGAACTGTTGCCCACCAGGCTCCTCTGTCCGTGGGATTTTCCAGGCAAGGAGACTGGAGTGGGTTGCCATTTCCTACTCTAGGGGATCTTCCCAATCCAGGGATCGAACCTCTGTCTCAGTGTAAGAATTGAACTATAGGACACCACTGGTGTCCAGAGAGTTGGAGAACTGATCCTTAGTGTAGAAATAGAAGCCACACATTTAATGCCGTAAGTGCTCAGCAACACTGTCTGCTCAGCCTCTGTAATCAGCCTCAAATCTGGCCACTCAACTCATCCAGGAAGCCCTCAGCTATCTCCCCTCCACCTCTCTGCACCACTCTCTACATCTCCCCACATCCATTCCTGCCCTCAGCAGCTTACTACCCTCAGAGCATTCAGAAAGAGCTCTCCACAAAGAAGAATCTGATCCTGCTGCTTGTGCTGGAAACCAACTGCTTGGTACAACCACCTTGGAAAACTGGATTGGCAGTATCTATTGCAGATGAATTGTAGATCTTCACTATGATTCAGTAATCTAGGTACAGACTCAAGAGAACAACACATAAGTATTATCCACTAAAGGACATGTTCTAAACTTTCACAGCAATGCCATTCATGGGAACCCCAGAGTGGAAACAACCCAAATGTCTATGAATATGTTCATATCATAGAATATTGTACAACTTTTTTTTTTTGTAAGTGTATTTAAAACATTTACAGGCAATGCAGTGGTTTGATATATTTGTATATTATAAAACAATCACTGAAATAAGATCAGTTACCATGTGTTATCTCTTCATATTTTCTTTTAGCCTCTCCACATGCTTTATAATCCACTGGGCTTCCCAGATGGCACTAATGGTAAAGAATCCACTTACCAGTGCAGGAGATGCAAGAGACATGGCTTCGTTCCCTGGATAGGAAAGATCCGCTGGAGAAACAAATGGCAACCCACTCCAGTATTCTTGCCTGGAAAATTCCGATAGAGGAGCCTGGTGGAGACCCCCTGGTCCATGGGGTCACAAGGAGTGGGACATGACTGAGTGACTGAGCACAACACACACAACACACAGCCTCTGAATTACCAATGACTTAAATTTCTAGTATTAAATAGTATAGTGAAATTACTCTTTTTATTAAAAAGCGGAGCATCTAAGCTTACTTCTCACATGTACCTGATTTGACTCTCATTTCTCAGAGCAGCTGAGATGAGGAAAGACCACTATTGATGTAAACATTTAAAGTTCAAGCCAAATAAACAAATAAATAAATAAAATAAAAATTTATGGACCCCTATTGCCATGGAAACAAGCTCTTCAAGGAGAACTCAGCATCTTGTATGTTGTTGCTGTTGTTCAGTCACTCAGTTATGTCCGACTATTTGCGACCCCATGGACTGCAGCACACCACCTGCTTCATATTCCAGAAACCCTCAGTTATATCTAACCTTTCACGGTTCACCAGACATACCATTGTGCCCAAATGCATCATGCCTATGTCACTCTTAACCTTTATGCTTGCTGTCTCTTCTTCCTAGAAACTCCTCTCCCACCTGCGTACCTCACCTGGATCACACCTCCTTACCCTTCAGGTCTCACTTTAGATGCCACTCCCATCCAGAAACCTTTGTTAAGCCACAGACCAGTCTTTGATCTACTGTTAGCTCTCACAGGCTCTTAGGCTTTCCTCATCACACCTTGGGCCACTCTGTGTTGTCACCTTTGGTTACATGACAGCTTCCCCACTGGGCCACAAGAAGATGAGTGCTGAAAGTGAAAGAGCTAGTGACTCAGTCGTGTCTGACTCTGTGACTCCATGGACCATATCCCTCCAGGCTCCTCTGTCCATGGGATTTCCCAGGCGAGAATACTGGCGTGGGTTGCATTTCCTCCTCCAGGGGATCTTCCCCACTCAGGGATCAAAACCTGGTCTCTTGCATTGCAGGTGGATTCTTTACCATCTGAGTCATCAGGTCAACTCTGTCCTTGGTTATTGCTGGATACTAGTCCCTAAAATGTTTCCACATTAAATAATTATTTAATAAGCTTTTGTGACTATATAAATAAGGGCAAGTGCTGTAAGTGTTGCAGAGAAAAGCAAATTCTGACTTCATGTTGGAACTGTTTCTTTGACTTGCTTTTCATTGCTTTTGTTTTTCTAATCATACATGTTGAAGCCGAAACTCCAATACTTTGGCCACCTCATGCGAAGAGTTGACTCATTGGAAAAGACCCTAATGCTGGGTAAGATTGGGGGCAGGAGGAGAAGGGGACGACAGAGGATGAGATGGTTGGATGGCATCACTGACTTGATGGACATGGGTTTGGGTATACTCTGGGAGTTGGTGATGGACAGAGAGGCCTGGCGTGCTGCAATTCATGGGATCACAAAGAGTCAGACACGACTGAGCGACTGAACTGAACTGAACTGAACTCCTTCCTGCTCACGGTCATGGGCTATGACCGCTACATGGCCATCTGCCATCCCCTGCGCTACAACGGGCTCATGAGTCCCCATGGCTGTGTCTGCCTGGTGGCCTGGTCCTGGGCTGGAGGCTCAGTCATGGGGTTGATGGTGACATCTGCCATTTTCCACCTCACCTTCTGTGGCTCTAATGTGATCCATCATTTTGGCTGCCATGTGCCACCTCTCTTCAAGTTGGCCTGTGGGGACAACGTCTCTACTGTGGCCATGGGTGTGGGGCTGGTGTGTATCACCACCCTGCTGGGAAGCTGTCTCGTCATCCTCCTGTCTTACGCCTTCATCGTGGCCGCCATCTTGAGGATCCCTTCAGCGGAGGGCTGGCACAAAGCCTTCTCCACGTGTGCGTCCCACCTCACCGTGGTGGTCGTGCACTACGGCTTTGCCTCTGTCATCTACCTCAAGCCCAAGAGCCCCCAGTCTCTGGAAGGAGACACGCTGATGGGCATCACCTACACGGTCCTCACTCCCTTCCTGAGCCCCGTCATCTTCAGTCTCAGAAACAAGGAGTTGAAGATCACCATGAAGAAGACCTTCCTCAGCAAGCTCTAGCCAGAAAAAAAAATGTGATTATCTGGGAGGAATTCCTTGGAACTGACTAGACTGTGTTACCAGATGCTACCATCAGAGATGGCACCTGTAAGCATGTAATAACCTGTGTTTGTCTGATGCTTTATGGTTTACAGGGACATTTGTAGGCTATATCTATGTGTTTGCAAAAATGATTAAACAGTGTCATACATATATGCAGGGTGGAAAGATGTATGAGATGATAATACACAGAAAGTCAGATTCACTGATTTCCCATCTGTTGCAGAGCACTTTGTCAGGTACCATTAAACTTGGAATTTGTTCTTTTCCTGTGAGAAAGCAGGGTGGTGTAATTACTTCCATCAGCATAAACCCATAGTGCCAAGAGAAATGTAAGATATCAGGGCTCCACCTTCTTGTAGGCAGCAACAAGTAGCTACATCACAAGTATTTTGAGGCTACGGTAGACTAAACCAGATTACAGCAGAGGAGAGTGAAGCACTCTAACATCAGCATTGCTGATCTGTGCAGTTGCAGTTAGCAATGATAATATGCAGGTGGCGCTAGTGATAAAGAATCCGCCCGCAATGCAGGAGACACAAAATACTCAGGTTTGATGGATCCCTAGGTGGGAAATATCCCCTGGAGGAGGAAATGGCAATCACTCCAGTATTCTTGCCTGGAAAATTTCATGGACAGAGGAGCCTGGCAGGCTATAGTCGATGGAGGGCTGCAAAGAGTTGGACATGATGACTGAGCAGCAACCCACCACCAATGTGTAGATTCAGAAAAAGTTGAGGAAATCTCCATGTTTCAAGTGTGAATCTCAAGCAGCTGCAGAGAGACAGAGAAGTCTGTATAACTAGTTTGAGGGAAAAAGTCCCATCGTGGGAAATTGCCTGCCGTGTTAAGAGTGTGAAGTGGCACAGCCACCAGGGGGAACCCTTTGTTGAATCACAATAGTGAGTGCAGAGCTCAAAATGAAGGTATATCTCATGGTCACATCAGTTTAAATATCTCCATTTGCACTAAGGGGGATTTCAGGTGACTCTTGAGAGTCCCTTGGACAGCAAGGAGATCAAACCAGTCAATCCTAAAGGAAATCAATCCTGAATATTCATTGGAAGGACTGATGCTGAAGCTTGAAGCTCCAATACTTTTGCCACCTGATGTGAAGAGCTGACTCACTGGAAAATACCCCGATGCTAGGAAAGATTGAAGGCAAAAGGAGAAGGGGATAGCAGAGGATGAGATGGTTAGATAGCATCACTGACTCAATGGACATCAATTTGAGAAAACTCCAGGAGACAGTGGAAGACAGAGGAGCCTGGTGTGCTGCAGTCCATAGGGTCACAAAGAGCTGGACATGACTTAGTGACTGAACAACAACAACATCTTCCCACCTCCATGTCCACTCATCCATTCTCTACATCTGCATCTCTATTCCTGTCCTGAAAATAGGTTCATCTGTACCATTTTTCTAGATTCTACATATTTGCATTAATATGCAATGTTTTTCTTTCTGACTACTTCACTCTGTATGATAGACTCTCACTCCAATCACTCTGTATGATAGACTCTCACTCCAATCAAGTCTTTACAAATGACCAAATTTTGTTCCTTTTTATGACTGAGTAATGCTGCAGCACGAGTTCCAATAAAGCCTTGCTTGAATTTTTTACCTGACCTCTTCTCAGTTTCTAATGACCCACTCCAGTATTCTTGGGCTTCCCTTGTGGCTCAGCTGGTAAAGAATCCGCCTGCAATGTGAGAGACCTGGGTTTGATCCTTGGGTTGGGAAGATCCCCTGAATAAGGGGAAGGCTACCCACTGCAGTATTCTGGCCTGGAGAATTCCATGGGGTCACAAAGAGTCAGACACAACTGGGCGAATTTCAGTTCAACTGAGTCCAAGAACCTGGATCGGTAACACAACCAGTAGATGAACAAGATAGTGTTTATTGCAGCATAGTGATTATAGGCAGTAATACTATTATAAACTTCAAAGTTGTTAAGACACTATTCCCACTACAAAAAAATAAAGAGATAATTATGTGATACAATAGAGGTGTTATTAGCAAACACTACAGTGGTGTTTTGCGGAAAGGTTTCACTTTCGTCTCAGGTTCAAAGGATTTGTTAACAAAATAAGCCACTCCTATATACAAATAAATAACGCAAATATTTCTTAGAGAATTATCTTGCTTACTTTCAACATACTAATTAAAAGAAAAGAGAAATAGAAAGAGCAGAGCATCACCAAATTGGGTTCTGACCAACATCCAGACTTAAACAGCACTGGGAAGCCCTGTGTCACAGCACATCTGGAATCCCAACTGGGAAAGGGTCCCAGGCAGTGTGTCCACTCCGTGGGTGAGATTTCCAAGATTGCAGTGGTGGTGGTGGTGGGGGGTGGTTTCCTGCTTATAATCCCAAGATGGTTGAAAACTGATATCATCATCAGTCTGTGACCAAATTGTGGCTCTGGTTTCATGTTAATGCTGTTTGTTTTGTTGTGTAAAACTTGGAATGTTGCCAAGCCTGGGGCTTGGTTGGAGGGGGCTTGGTTGAGCCCCCTCCAAGGGCTCAACAACCTCAAGATTTCTCCCTCATCTTATCTAAGGTGCTTCAAGTCTTGTACTCACAGCAGGCTCATCATCATCATCATCACCATCACTCCCAGTCGGGGCAGTGTCCAGGCAGGTTAGAAGCAAGATCAGAGGCCTGCTCTGCTTTGTCTCTGAAGCCTAAACAAGACTATTCACTTAATTTCCCCAAGAAGTGGTAACCATATTGCAGTATATAAATAGATCAAATCAGCACATTGTATACCTTAAACTTATACAATGTTATATGTCAATTATACCTCAATTTCTTTTGCAGTGTAGTTTATTAACAATGTTGTGTTAGCTTCTGGTGTGCAGCAAAGTGATTCAGTTATACTATACATGTATCTATTCTTTCTGAAGCTCTTCTCCCATTTAGATTGTTACATAATACATCTCAATTTTTAAAAAGCTTCCTTGAAGTATTTAAATTGTTTCCAAATATGAATTTATGGTTTTTTTGTTTTTACTTATTTATTTTATTGGGATGAAAATTACTTTACAATATTGTGATGGCTTTTGCCATACATCAACATGAATCGGCCATAGGCATACATGTGTCCCTTCCCTCCTGAAACCCAGGGGCTCCCACCTCCCTCCCCATCCAATGAAGAAGGAAGTTGTGGTACATATACACAATGGAATATTACTTTGCTATAAAAAGAATTCATTTGAGTCAGTCCTAATGAGGTGGATGAACCTAGAGCCTTTTATACAGAGTGAAGTAAGTTAGAAAGAGAAAGACAAATATCATATATTAATGCATATATATGGAATCTAGAAAGATGGTACCAACGATCCTATGTTCAGGGCAGCAAAGGAGACACAGGCATAAAGAACAGACTTGTGGACAAGTGGGAGGAGAGGGTGGGATGATTTGAGATAATGGCATTGAAACATGTACATTACCATATGTAAAATAGATAGTCAGTGGGAGTTTGATGTATGCATTTATTTTAAAATAACTTTATAATATTTAATGAACACTAGTTATGGTGATTCTGTTATACACAGCAACAACTGTAATTAAAAAAACATAAGCAATTAATTAGACAAAGTAGCCAAAGTTAAAGGAAAAGAAAATATGTGTATTTACGTTTAAGTTGATGGGCTTCCCTGGTAGCTCATCTGGTAAAAACCTGACTGCAATGCAGGAGACCCTGGTTTGACTCCTGGGTTGGGAAGATACCCTGGAGAAGGGATAGGCTACCCACTTCAGTATTCTTGGTCTTCGCTGGTGGCTCAGACGGTAAAGAATCTGTCTGCAATGAGGGAGACCTGGGTTCGATCCCTGGGTTGGGTAGATCCCCTGGAGGAGGGCATGGCAACCCACTCCAGTATTCTTCCCTGGAGGATCCCTTAGACAGAGCAGTCTGGCAGCCTGCAGTCCCTAGGGTTGCACAAAGTTGGATATGACTGAGGGACTAAACGCACACACACGTTTAAGTTGAATAGTAAATTATCCTAAAATTATCCTCATTTGTCCTAAAGTTGAATTCAGTCCTTCTTTATAACTTGAGCAGTAAAAACCTCTCATGTTAACATGAAGTGTGAGGATGTGGAAACAAGTCCAGTCAAAACTGGAGAACCCTGAGCAGCTTCTTTTGCAGAATATAAGGCAAGTTTCCTGTTATTTTTCACATGTTATCTCATTACATATGTGAATGAACCTCACAAAGAGGGATCAGGGCAGATAAACTCACACCCACTCCATCTGATAGAGGGGAGACTGAGGCTCAGAATGGTTGTATGACTCATCCAAGGTCACTCAACTTAGGCTTCCAATGTTTGTCTTTCCATCCAACCCTTCACACATCACTTTCCTGCAATATGATATATTCACCTCTTAGAATGGGCTTCCCAGGTGGCATTATGGTAAAGAATCTGCCTGCCAACAGGGATGCAAGAGACATGGGTTTGACCCCTGGGTTGAGAAGATCCCCTAGAGAAGGAAATGGCAACCCACTCCAGTATTCTTGCCTGGAAAAGTCCATGGACACAGGAGCCTGGAGGGCTGCAGTCCATGGGAGTGCAAAGAGTGGCACATGACTGAAGCATTCATGCAACCTTCACACTTAGAGAAAAGTTGAAATAATAGAGTCACTGTGTGGTAAAGAATCTGCCTGCAATACAGGAGACCAGGGTTCGATCCCTGGGTCAGGAAGATCCTCTGGAGGAGGGCATGGCAACCCACTCCAGTATTGCCTGAAGAATCCCATGGACAGAGAAGCATGGTGGGCTAGGGTCCATAGGGTTGCAGAATGAAACATGCCTGAAACTACTTAACACACACGCATGCACCTCTTGGGATGGCTCAGAGAGTTAAATAACATCCTCTATGTAGGGCAACTGATCATGATTGGCAGACAGTAAGGACCCAGTAAATGCCAGCTTTCAAAGATCTATTTAATCATTACCTATGGCCTTCTGTAGGAGAAGGCAATGGCACCCCACTCCAGTACTCTTGCCTGGGAAATCCCATGGATGGAGGAGCCTGGTAGGCTACAGTCCATGGGGTCGCTAAGAGTCGGACATGACTGAGCGACTTCACTTTCACTTTTCACTTTCATGCATTGGAGAATGAAACGGCAACTCACTCCAGTGTTCTTGCCTGGAGAATCCCGGGGACGGGGGAACCTGATGGGCTGCCGTCTATGGGGTCGCACAGAGTCGGACACGACTAAAGTGACTTAGCAGCAGCAGCAGCAGCATGGCCTTCTGTGTCTCAACTCTTGTGCTAGTTTTGAGAGTACAGAGATGGATCTGTTGCTAGTCTCTCTCTTTGAAGAGTTTCCATGATGCTTAGTGGCAAGACACACAGAGAAATGTCAGAGCTCTCACCAAGACATGGACCAGGTTCTAGCATTAGTTAGTGTGTTAGTCGCTCAGTCGTGTGTGACTCTGCGACCCCATGGGCTGTAACTGGCCAGGCTCCTCTGTCCGTGGAATTCTCCAGACAAGGATACAGGAGCGGGTTGCCCTTCCCTTTTCCAGGGGATCTTCCCAACCATGTCTTCCTCCAGAGGATCTTCTTGGCCCAGGGATCGAACCCTGGTCTCCTGCACTGCAGGCAGATTCTTAACTCTCTGAGTCACCAGGGAAGCCCAGACCAGGTGCTAAAGGCCATCAAAAGGAGTGTGACTCTGCAGCTTGGGAGCATCAGCCAGGTCGTCCTTCATTCCTGTACTCCATCAGCTCTCACAAGGGCCCCCCTTCAGAGGACACTTGGGAGTTTCTGGAGACATTTTTGGTTGTTACAACTAGAGGAGGCAGAGATGTGATATAATTTCTAGTGGGTCAAGACCAGGCATGCTGTTCAATTTCCTAGAATGCACGTCGACTTAAAAAATAGTCACAACTTAAAAGTTGAGACTTACGTTTTATTCGGTGGAAGATGCTTGCTCCTTGGAAGAAAAGCTATGACAAACCTAGACAGCATATTAAAAAGCAGAGATATTACTTTACTGACAAAGGTCCATCTAGTCAAAGCTACGGTTTTCCCAGTAGTCATGTATGGATGTTAGAGTTGGACCATAAAGAAAGCTGAGCACTGAAGAATTGATGTTTTTGAACTGTGGTGTTGGAGAAGACTCTTGAGAGTCCCTTGGACTGTAAGGAGATCCAACCAGTCCATCCTAAAGGAAATAAGTCCTGAATATTCATTGGAAGGACTGATGCTGAAGCTGAAACTCCAATACTTTGGCCACCTGACATGAAGAACCAACTCATTGGAAAAGACCCTGATGCTGGGAAAGATCGAAGGCAGCAGGAGAAGGGTATGACAGTGGATGAGATGGTTGGATGGCATCATTTACTGGATGGACATGAGTTTGAGCAAGCTCTGGGAGTTGGTCATGGAAAGGGAAGCCTGGCGTGCTGCAGTCCATGGAGTTGCAAAGATTCGGACACAACTGAGTGACTGAATTGAATTGATTGAAGCCCAGGAGGCAGCATCTCAAGTAGCCTTGAGCGAATGACTCAGTGGAGGTGAGGGGAGGAACCAGGTTATATAGGTTATATAGAAGTTTTGTAATAAGGGCAGGTAGTCTGAACATCAAAAGATTATTATTAGTTAAAGAAAACCAAATATCCCAAGTTAAGGAATTCAGGGCTTTTCTGTGTATGGGAAGATACAAGAATCTGGGCTCACTGAAATCTTTCCTTTCATAGGCACCTCACCTATCTGGGGCCAGTTTCCTGTGTTTTTCACATCCTGAACTCCCTTGGGGCTCACTGTTTTTGTTTTTCAGTGACTAAGTCTTGTCTAACTCTTTGTGACCCCATGGACTGCAGCACACCAGGCTTTCCTGTCTTTCACTATCTCCCAGAGTCTCCTCAAACTCATGTGCATTGGGTTGGTGATGCCATCCAAACATTTCATCCTTTGTCTCCCCATTCTTCTCCTGCTCTCAATCTTTCCCAGCATCAGGATATTTTCCAACGAGTCGGCTCTTTGCGTCAGGTGGCCAAAGTACTGGAGCTTCAGCTTTAGCATCAGTCCTTCCAATGAGTATTCAGGGTTGATTTCCTTTAGGATTGACTGGTTTGATCCTCTTTCTGTCCAAGGGACTGTCAACAGTCTTCTCCAGCATCACAACTAGAAAGCATCAGTTCTTCAGCACTCAACCTTCTTTATGGCCCAACTCTCACATCTGTACATATGAGTTCCTACAGGGCTCACCATAGGGAATGGGTATAGTCTGATGGCTGCTAGAAGGTATTTTTCTCCTTCCTGAGTGCCTTTAGGGCTCACCAGCTCACATCAGAGGGCTGCAATTGCCAATGATTGTGACATCTTTGTTTACTGATATGGCAAGAAATATTCCATTTCTCATACAGAATAGACCCCACTGCAAAGACGAGCCAGCTTCAGATGTCAGCAGTGCCAAGGATGATAAACCCTGCTGTATTTACTTAACAAGGGCTTCCCAGGTGGGTCAGTGGTAAAGAATCCACCTGCCAATGCAGGAGACATGGTTCAATTCCAGGGTCAGAAAGATCCCCGGAGGAGGAAATGGCCCACTCCCATATTCTTGCCTGGGAAAAATCCCATTGACAGAGGAGCCTGGTAGGCTACAGTCCACGGGGTCTCAAAGAGTCAGACATGATTGAAGCGACTTAGCACACACACAAGGGGAAGTCTAGCAGGGTTAGGACTAGGTGCAAGCAAATCCCCTTGACAACTAAATTTAAGGGACTACCACACAATTCAGTGGCCAAGAAAAATCACATTTCATGCAATATTTTTAAAAATCAAAATTAATGCAAAAAATTCACAATGAACAGAGTATCAGCATTTTAAATAAACATGTGCTACAACTCTGCACTTTCATCAACCTGCCTCAGTCTTCTTGCTCTGATCCAGCCCTTGGGGTCTAGAGTACGACTATTAATTCTATGTACACTCACTAAGTTTAACTTCTTTGGTTGTTTTTAATTTTTTAATTAAATTACTACCATGTAAAAATTAATAAATTTGTAAGCAATTAATACAAAATAAGGTAAAGGAGTAAAAATACAGTTTATTAAATTTCAGAATGCAGTGACATTAATCAAACTAGAATAAGTTGATTTTTTTCTTTAGTGATCCCAGGGAAGCACATTGGCACTTCTTGGATATAATTCAGAAGTCACCTATGCTGTCAGTTCTCTCATATTCACATAGTCCGATTCTTACCCATTTCCTAGGATCATCAGTGTATTCTAAGATGTCTCCAGATTTGTGATCAGTCATGGAGCACTGACTGTACCCCAGGGCTTGTGCTAGCCACTTAATCATCCATTGTACATAACATTTTCAAAAGAGGCAATCCTTACCATCTGGGACTTCTTCACAATTTATAGTGGAGACAAAGGATGTTTCCAAATATTGCTAATGAACTAACATGAATCTTTCAATACAACCCAGGAGCCTGACTTTATAAAAGGAGTCAGAATTATTTTTAGCTCAAGCAACTTCGTGTTTAAACCCGACACTCTTTTTGTATTCATACACCTGCTAACAAAACCAAACACAAAAAGCATATAGTCTGTTTCATTAAACTTAAGACATGTCTCCCCAAGCCCCTCATATCGGGTGTTTCTTCCTAACTGCCTGTGAGCAGCATATTTTAAGCTTTGGCCTCATTTCATTGATGTCTGCTAAAATTGGTCTCTTCCTTCCAATTTAGGTTTTCATCCCTTCCTGGAACAGACTGGCCTCCCTTCCTCATAACCCTAAGAAATGAATGCCTCTGAGCCCCAGCTCCAACTTCATGAATTCTATTTTTTCCACTTAAGGGGCAAGCAGCTGATCGAGAGCCAAGTAGGAGCTCCCTCTTGCTTATAAGATGGCTGGATAGAGGTCACTCACTTTTTGCAGGCTCAACTCTATGCTGTTGTTGTTGTTTAGTTGCTAAAAGTGGTGTCCAACTCTTTGTGACCCCATGGACTGTAGCCCACCAGGCTCCTCTGCCCATGGGATTTCCCATGCAAGAGTATAGGAATGGGTTACCATTTCCTTCTCCAGGGGATCTTCTCAACTCATGGATCGAACAACCCAGGTCTCCTATATTGCAGGAGGATTCTTTACTGAGCCACCTGGAAAGCCCGTAGCTTGAACAAATAGCTCAATCTTTAAGATTCTCATTTTCCTCCACTCAAAAATATGGGTAATAATAGATGTGGGTGTAACATATGCATGTGTGTGTCAGTCGCTCAGTCGTGTTCAATTCTTTGCAACCTCACAGAGTAGCTTGCCAGGATCCTCTGTCTGTGGGATTTATTTTTCAGGTAAAAGTATTAGAGTGGGTTGCCATTTCCTCCTCCAGGGGATCTTCCTGACCCAGGGATCGAACCTGCATCTCCTGCATTGCAGACAGATTCTTTACCTCCTGAGCCATCAGGGAAGCCCATAAATACAGATATATATGGATTTATTTTGTGATTTTGAGGAGCTAACATATATGAAATCCTACCACAATGTATGACAAACTGCAAGCACTCATATGTGATAGATATTCTTAAGATCCTTGTTTTAAAATCTCTTCTGCCTCCAACTTGAGGTCTGGTCTCACCCCAAGTTAAAACTTTACATCCCATGGAAGATGCCCTTCCCGGATCATCAGTCATATCATTCTCAAACATCAGCACGGGAATCAGATAGATCTAAACTTCCCCATGAGTCTGCCCCTTGCCCTGCCCCCTGTCTTTATTTTGGCTGTGTTTGGCCTTCATTGCAGCATGCAGGCTCCCTAGCTGTGGTGCATGGGCCTAGTTGCCGCAAGCCATGTGGGATCTTAGTTGAACCCACGTCCCTGCATTGGAAGGAGGACTATTTACTACTGGACTACCAGTGAGGTCCCCCCCATAAGTCTTTTATTCACCAGTTGTGTGACCTCCACCCACATTTCTCATCTGCATAATGGGAGCACCCAAAAGTAGCCTCTGACCTCTGTGCCTTTTTGAGATAGCACTTCACCCTTGAACATACACCCCAAAGAGAAACGAATATTTCATGAGAAATTAATATTTTACTTAATGTATGTGCAGGAAAGGGGAAAAAGAATTTTCATAATATGTCAGCTAGAAACATCCTTTTAACACACCTTAAGAACTGAGCCTTAAGAACTTGAAGGTTTAACACACTTAAGAACTGACCCTTCTGTTCTTTTCTCTTTCCCCTTCCTCTCTCTCTCCCTCCTCTCATTCACTCTATTTCTCTCCTATTTCATTCTCTCTTCCTCTCTAGTTCCCTTTCTACCTCCCTTACATTTCCTCTCTTTCTTCTTCCTCATATACAATTAGACCTGTTACCAACAGTTTCATTCTATCTCTCCCAGATTTGACCCCATTTCCTATTTTCAAAAAAAAAAAATTTATTTATGGCTGGCACTGGGTCTTCATGGCTGCTTGCAGACTTTCTCTAGTTGCGGTGAGTGGGGGCTACTCTTTATTGTGGTGCCTGGGCTTCTCATTGAGGTGGCTTCTCTTGTCATGGAGCACAGGCTCTAGGTGCGTGGGCTTCGGTAGTTGTGGCCCACATTACTAGATCGCAGGCTCAGTAACTGTGGCGCATGGGCTTAGTTGCCTCATGTCATGTGCAGTCTTTCTAGACCGGGGATGAAACCCATGTCTCCTGTGTTGGCAGGAGGATTCTTAACCACTGGACCACCAGGGAAGTCCCCCATTTCCTATTTATCCAATTCATTTTACAGATGGATTTAAAAGATTCCCATTCACTAGTTCATTCTCTTTTTCTTTCCACCTGCATTCTGACCTACTTCACTCAGCTCAGCTCAATACAGAAAACCTCTGTTGGGTTTATCCATTCCAGAGATAGTATGGAAATGTAAATAGCAAACCATTATCTTGGAAACAAATAGTTTTCTTGTTTTACATGTGTTGTAACTAAGATGATGATAATTAAAAGACATTGGAGGGGACTTCTCTGGTGTGTCAGATGGGAAAGAATCTGCCTGCCATTCAGGAGACCAGGGTTCCATCCCTGGGTCAGGAAGATCTCCTGAAGAAGGAAATGGCAACCCACTCCAGTATTCTTGCCTAGAGAATCCCATGGACAGAGGAGCCTGAGGGCTACAGTCCATGGGGTCATAAAGATTTGGATATGACTGAGTGACTAATACACTTTCCCTGGTGGCCTACTGGTTAAGACTTTGCCTTTCCAGTGCAGGGGCTATGGGTTTCAACCCTGGTCAGGGGGCTAAGATCCCACACTGCTTGCAGCCATAGAAGCAAATCATAAAATAGAAGCAATATTGTAACAAATTGAATAAAGACTTAAAATGGTCCACTTCCAAAAAAAAAAAAACTTAAAAAAAAGACATTGGACACAGTGTTTCATACATAAAACTGCTTAGTGTTTGGGTGGTACTTACTGGGCTGGCCAAAATGCTCCTTCCGGTTTTCTGTAACATCTTACAACCATTTTGGCTGACCCAATATTATCAGCTTCACATTAATCTTTTTATTTTTATTTTATGTGAAAATCTTCTCTGGCTTGCCTGTCCAAGACAATCTGCCTGTATCAGTGCCCACACATCCATCTGATGCTCCCCATCTGCTTATAGACAGATTACAATTCTAAGGTATACATGATGAAACAGATTTTATCACATGAGGTATAAAAAAGAGATCATGATGGCTCAAGTCTATGCAAGAAGGAGACAAAAAAATTGAAGAGAAACAAATAGCCAGTATGTATCAAACTCTATAAAGTGTGGATATATTCACAAACCTAAACCCTTACAACAGTTCTAAGGAGACAGACATTATTATACCAGCCCTTTTGTTCATATTTCTCCACCACCCAACCGGTCATCAGGAGCCTAGAGAAGAGAATTTTCTGTGGAAGCTTCTCTGAATGGCGATCTTCAGCTCCTTATTCCTCAGACTGAATATGATGGGGCTAAGAAAGGGGGTGAAGACTGTGTAGGTGGTGGCCATGAGTGTGTTACTATCCACAGAATGGGGGCCCTTGGGCTTCAGATAGATGATGGAGGCAAAACCGTAGTGCACGACCACTATGGTGAGGTGGGAGACACAGGTGGAGAAGGTCTTGTGCCGGCCCTCAGTGGAGGGGATCCTCAAGATGGCAGCCACGATGAAGACATAGGAGAGGACGATGAGAAATAAGCACCCCAGCAAGGCTGTGACACAGACCAGAATCACACCCATGGTGACAGAGGCTGTCTCCTTCCCACAGGCCAACTTCAAGAGGGCAAACACGTGACAGCCAAAATGGTGAATCTCATTAGACCCGCAAAAGGTGAGGTGAAAAACTATCAATGTCAGTATCAGTCCCATGACTGAGCCACCAGCCCAGCACCAAGACACAAGACGGGCACAGTCATGGGGGCTCATGAGCACATTGTAGCGCAGAGGGTGGCAGATGGCTACATAGCGGTCATAGCCCATGATCATGAGCAGGAAGGAGTGGGTGAAGCCAAACGTAAAGGAGAAGAACATCTGGCTGGCACAGGCCATGAAGGAGATGGAGCGGTGGGTGGAAAGCATGTCTACCAGCATTCGAGGGGTGACTGCAACAGTGAACAGGATCTCGGAGATGGAGAGGGCACACAGGAAGAGGTACATGGGGGTGTGGAGGCTGTGCTCCCTCCAGATGGTGGCCATGATGAGCAGGTTTCCCAGCAGCGTGAACAGGTACATCAGCAGGTAGAGCAGGAAGAAGGCGGGCAGGAGCTGCTGAGGGAAGTTGGAAAAGCCAGTGAGGATGAACTCAGACACTGTGCTGTAGTTCTGACCAGACAAAGATGCTGCACCTGGTGAGATCAGAAACAGAATCAACAATGGCTAAAGTATAGGCTCTGTTGTAGATCATGGAAATTTAAGAGCTGTATACTACTTTAAAATGTCCTTAATTTATCTGAGTCTCACCATCTTCATCAGTAAAATGGGTTAAATCATAATACTTCTTACTGTTCAGTCTTGTGATAAAGATAAACTGAGATTAAATGCTTACGTGTATCAAATGCTTAAGACATAGTTTGGCCACTGGGTTCTCATTATAATCTTTTCTTTCAAAAGTAAATCATAAAATAAATCCAGAAATATATCTAATTGAATAGTTTAAACATCAAATGTCAAAATTTTAGGCTAAAATAATATTGGAGTTGAATATACAAATTTAGGTATTTTATTAAGAAATTTTATCAAGGAAAAAATTGTGCTTAAATAAAGTCAAATTAGGTTATTGGAAAAGATTAATAAGATAGAGATACAGAAAGAGAAGATACCAACAACAAAACATGAAATTAAAATTGGGAAGTCAATATAAATATAATGAGTATTGGAAATTAATAAAAATAGTAAAACAGTATGTCAACAAATACGAAACTCTAGATGAAATGAATGAACTTTTAAAAGAATGTAAAATTCCAAAACTGGAACAAGAAAAATTAGGGGTCCCAAATACATAAATATTTTTAAAAATTCAAAAGTTTTAGTTAGTTAAAAAGCTTTCCTCTCTAAAATCATTTCCCCAATTGGGTTTGCAAGTAAGCTCTCTAAACTTTAAAGGAACAGTGGGTGAGTATCTTATGCATGTTCTTCAACAAACAGAAAAATACATGAAATTGCCCAGCTCATTGCATCAGGTTAATGCAATCTTGATTCTAAAACCCGGTAAGAATATTTGTAAGAGAAGATAATTATAAGCTCATTTTATCTACTCATGCAGATTTAAAAATTCAGAGTAGGATATAACCCAGTAAAATATCATGGTACTAAAAATAATATATTATGATCATGTAGCTTTCATTTATCCTATTAATGACAAGGATGGTTCAGCATCAGAAAATCTATCATGTGATTCACTACATGAATAAGCTATAAAAGAAAAAATCATTTATTTATTACTATTCCAAATAAGGCAGGAATAAAGTTCTAATATTCAAGTTTTATTCACAATTTTTAAAAAAACTCTTTTGACCATGTGGGAAGGTGCCTTTCATAGCTAGATTAAGAATATATAGTATAAAGTCCAAAAAAGAGAGGATATGTGCATACAGGGATGTTCTTGATGGCTGAGATGGTAAAGAATCCACCTGCAATGCAAGAGACCCAGTTTCAATACCTGGGTCAAGAAGATCCCTTGGAGAAGAGAATGGCCAACCACTCCAGTATTCTTGCTTGGAGAACCCATGGACAGAGGAGCCTGGCAGGCTATTGTCCATGGGCTCACAAAGAGTTGGACATGACCAAGCAACTAACACTTTCACTTTTTCATATGTATACATATAGCTGATTCACTTTGCTGTACAGCAGAAGCTATAATAACATAGTAAAGCAACTGAATTCCAATAAATAAGTTTAAGAAAAGAAAATACACCATAAAGCCAGCAAGTAGTATACTAATGGTGAAACTAGATGCATTATTTTAGGATCAAGAATAAGCCAAGCATACTTACTGTCTCTGCTGTTCTTTAACATGGAACTGAAAGTCATGAGTGGTGCTACAAGGGAAAAAAGATAAGGACTGGAAAAAAAGATAAGGATTGGAAGGGAAGACCTGAGCATCTATCTAGAAAAGATAAAAGAATAAAGATGTAACATGTTAGAACAATAAGAGATCACAAGGCTACATAAAGAAAGATCAACTTTCAAAGATTTATGATCTTTCTCATAATATTACATCTAATAATCATTCAAAGTATACAGTTTAAGTTAAAATTAAGATAAAACTCCCAATAGCAACACAAGCTATACAGAAACCACTCTCAAGCATTTTGGTCTCAGGATATCTTTACACTAAAAAATTACTGAGGCCCCTAAAGGGTTCTTGTTTGAGTGGGTTATGACTATAAATTTTTACTATATTAGAAATGAAAACCAAGAATTAAAAAATATTTAATTATTAGTACATTTAAAAGAACACTAATAAACCTAGCACATGCTAATTTAAGTAACACTTTTTAGTCAAGTAACATTTTCAAAAAAACTTAGAGTGAGAAGAGTGGCTTTGTTGCACATTTTTTCGAATATACCTAATATCTGCCTTGTAGGAGACAATTTGATGGCAGTGTCTGCTTCTTCATTCAGCTTAAAACATGTTGTTTTAGTTGAAGTAGATGATGAAAAACATTCTCATTGGTAGAATAAGGAACTCACAGACCCGCAGAAAAGTTGTCAGGGACCCCCAGAAGTCTCCACATCACACTTGGAATACCTCTGTTACAAAACAGCTGGAGTTAACCAGAAATGTAAATACTCCAAAGACTTGGGTCTGAGAACCACTGACCCACGAACTGCAAAGGGCACCTACATTGGGTGAGAGCTAAAGACTCAGATGGACAACCTGAGAAGACCTCAGGCAGCCTCCCAAGATGGAGCTCTTCCCTAACGACCCTTCTCTCCAGGACTGACCTCCATCCCCAGGCTGGACAGTGCTTCCCACAGCTGTAGGGTTCTTCCTTCCTACCATTCCCTCCAGGTCCCCCTCAGTTCAGTTAAGTTCAGTCACTCAGTCTTGTCCGACTCTTTGTGACCTCATGAATTGCAGCACACCAGGCCTCTCTGTACATCACCAACTCCAGGAGTCTACTCAAACCCATGTCCATCGAGTCAGTGATGCCATCCAACCATCTCATCCTCTGTCGTCCCCTTCTCCTCCCGCCCCCAATCCTACCCAGCATTAGGGTCTTTTCCAATGAGTCAACTCTTCGCGTGAGGTGGCCAAAGTATTGGCTTTTCCATGAGGTGGCCAGGAGGGAAGGGCAGAAGAATTTCTGCAGCTTGATGCTATCAGTGATACCCATAGGCCAGGGTGGGATCAGACCCCCTAGAACAGATCTTGTCAGTTTATTTCTGCTGTAGCCTTTCCTACTGGCTGCTCCCTAGGGTGTCTTCAGGATCCCAGCCTAGAAGATCTGTCTTCAGGGCCTGGAGAGGCTGGGAGGGGCCACAAGGGCTCTTCAGAGACTGCTGCCTCTAAATTTCCTCCAAATATCCACACACAAAAAGACTCCCTGCTTTCTGTACTCAGAGAAATCTCAGCCCATATTCAGGGCTGAGAAGCTCCCAGTCATTGAGGAGACTAGGTTGGACACAGATACCATCATCACCTTGGGATCAAGGAAGGGTCAGAGGGAAGGCGGGAGCTGAAGAAATCCCAAGTGGGAATCAGTGACTCTGCTCTGGAGAGAGGGCAGCTGGAGGGCTTCCCACACAAGGGTAATTTGGAGCTGAATCTTGGATACTGGTTTCTCTTGGGCATTGTAAGTGTTCAGCATCTCTGATCAAATTGGATAGTCTTACTTCTCTTCTCAATCAGATTCCACCCTATTCCCATGGTCCTGGTGACCTAGTCACATATGCCTCCTTGTTATGTTATAAAACACAAATATTTGGGGTTTTGGTGTTGTCCTTGGTCTCTGACCCTGTGATAAGAGTGTCTTTTGTATGCTAATGAGATGACTGGTGGCTGTGAGTTTATCCTTATAAAACATCTTTGGTTTGTAACTCAAATATTTGACCTCATCTTTTAAGTTAACAATTTACATTCCACAGAGGAATGTGAATTCCTGGATCCTCAATCATATAGTCCCAAAAATCAGCATGGGAGTCAAACAGATATAAAGGTCCATAGGACTCTGTTTATTCACAGGTTATGTGACCTCCACCAACATCTCCTTTCTACATAATGAAGATACCTGTAGGTAGCCTCTGATCTCTCTTTGTGCCATCTTGAGATAGCCCTCTGCCCTTTAAACATACTCCCCAAAGAGATACAATTTTTACACAGTAATGAGAAATCTATGTGTTATTGAAAGTTAAATGTGGGAAAAAGATTTCTGTAAGACATGCGATAACAACACACTTTTAAAGAACTAAACAGACATTTCTCCAAAGAAGACATACAGATGGCTAACAAACACATGAAAAGATGCTCAACATCACTCATTATTAGAGAAATGCAAATCAAAACCACAATGAGGTACCACTTCACACCAGTCAGAATGGCTGCTATCCAAAAGTCTACAAGCCATAAATGCTAGAGAGGGTGTGGAGAAAAGGGAACCCTCTTACACTGTTGGTGGGAATGCAAACTAGTATAACCACTATGGAGAACAGTGTGGAAATTCCTTAAAAAACTGGGAATAGAACTGCCATACGACCCAGCAATTCCACTGCTGGGCATACACACCGAGGAAACCAGAATTGAAAGAGACACGTGTACCGCAATGTTCATCGCAGCACTGTTTACAATAGCCAGGACATGGAAGCAACCTAGATGTCCATCAGCAGATGAATGGATAAGGAAGCTGTGGTACATATACACAATGGAATATTACTCAGCCATTAAAGAGAATACATTTGAATCAGTTCTATTGAGATGGATGAAACTGGAGCCCATTATACCGAGTGAAGTAAGCCAGAAAGAAAAACACCAATACAGTATACTAATGCAAATATATGGAATTTGAAAGATGGTAATGATAACCCTATATGCGAGACAGAATAAGAGACACAGATGCATAGAACAGTCTTATGGACTCTGAGGGAGAAGGTGAGGGTGGGACGTTCTGAGAGAATAGCATTGAAACATGTATATTATCATATGTGAAACAGAACACCATTCCAGGTTCGATGCATGAGACAAATGGTCAGGGCTGGGGCAATGGGATGACCCAGAGGGATGGGATGGGGAGGGAGGTGGGAGGGGGGTTCAGGATGGGGAACACATGTAAACCCACGGCTGATTCATGTCAATGTATGTCAAAAACCACTACAATATTGTAAAGTAATTAGCCCCCAACTAAAATAAATAAATTTATTTTAAAAAAAAGTTTATGTGCTTACCTAAGCATTGATGCCTCTTCTCTTTCTCCTTCCCTCTATCACCCTTCTTTCTCCTCTAAATCACTCTTTCTTTCTTACTTTCTCTCCCTCCTTCATTTTCCCTTCTATTTCTTCTCTCTCATAGCCTTGTAATTAGTAAACAATTTCCATGAAGACAAATAATTTATTCTTTTATTTTTATTTTATTTTTTACATTTGTCATAACTAAAAAGATAGTTATAAAACACTGGACACAGTGCTTGATATAGAGAAAATTTTCAATGCTTGTTGGTTTTTATAATTATTTTCTGTTGTTATTTTCTATTTTATAGTGGTGGGTAAGAAGAAAAATGAAGTCTTTTCTTGCTTATCCATTCAAAAAGGACCATGGGCATCAGGGCCAGCACTCATTCATGGGATGTTCCCTACTTGACCATAGATATATGTTCTAACCCATAGATGATGGGATAGAGTTTATCACACTGTGTCATGAAAGAGTGGTGCCAAAAGGATTGCAAATGGAGGAAAAATAAATAGCTAGTATGGAGTGTAGATATTTCAACACATCTGAATCCTTACCATAGTTCTATGGAGAAAAATATTATGATCCTAGCCCTTTTCTTCACCACCCAACTGGTCATCAGGAGCTTAGAGAAGAGAATTTTCTGTGGAAGTTTCTCTGTATGGCGTTCTTCAATTCCTTATTCCTCAGACTGAAAATTATGGGGCTAAGAAAGGGAGTGAAGACTGTGTAGGTGGTGGCCATCAGAGTGTTACTCTCCATATAACGAGGGCCCTTGGGTTTGAGGTAGATGATGGAGGCAAAACCGTAGTGCACAACCACTATGGTGAGGTGGGAGACACAGGTGGAGAAGGTCTTTTGCCGGCCCTCAGAAGAGGGGATCCTCAAGATGGCGGCCACAATGAAGACATAGGAGAGGACGATGAAGAATAAGCACCCCATCAGGGCCGTGACACAAACCATGATCACACCCATGGTGACAGAGGCAGTCTCCTTCCCACAGGCCAATTTCAAGAGGGCAAGGACATGACAGGCAAAATGGTAAATCTTATTAGACCTACAGAAAGTGAGATGAAAAACTATCAGTGTCACCATCATCCCCATGACTGAGCCACCAGCCCAGCACCAAGACACAAGACGGGCACAGTCATGTGTGCTCATGAGCATGTTGTAGCGCAGAGGGTGGCAGATGGCCACATAGCGGTCATAGCCCATGATCATGAGCAGGAAGGAGTGGGTGAAGCCAAACGTAAAGGAGAAGAACATTTGGCTGGCACAGGCCACAAAAGTGATGGAGTGGTGGGTGGAAAGCATGTCTACCAGCATTCGAGGGGTGACTGCAACAGTGAACAGAATCTCGGAGATGGAGAGGGCACACAGGAAGAGGTACATGGGGGTGTGGAGGCTGTGCTCCCTCCAGATGGTGGCCATGATGAGTAGGTTCCCCAGGAGTGTGAACAGGTACATCAGCAGGTACAGTAGGAAGAAGGTGGGCAGGAGATGCTGAGGGAAGTTGGAGAAGCCGATGAGGATGAATTCAGACACTGCGCTGTAGTTCTGACTAGACGAGGATGTTGCATCTGGGGAGATCAGAAACAGAATGAAGGCACAGTGGTTAAAAGAGAGGCTATAACATAGGTTAAATGATAACTGAAGACTTCTGTACTATATAACTAACTACCTTCTTAACTTTTCTGGGTCTCAAAATTTTCATCAGTAAAATCATAATAGTTGTTATCATTTCATAATGTGATAAAAATAAAATGCGATCAGTATATTAAATGCTGAAGACATAGTTTAGCTCCTGGGTTTTCAGCAGTGACTACAAAATGAAAAGTTTCCATTTTTTGGAGGCATTGAAGACAAACAGAGATGATCAGGATCATATTCTCTTGAATAATGTGCTTATTGTAGAAAACACTTATTTGGTTCTCAAGGCTGTAAAATGTTTTTCTTCTGAGACTCTTTGTCTTTTAATTGATAATTTAATACATTCATATTTATTTTAATACTGTATTAATGGCACTCTTTTTTTCTGTGTGGTTTCATATTGATATTTACTATTCTAAATTAGCTGAACAGAAAGTTTGAAAATAAATGGATGGAAGAATATATGCCAGAAAAAATGTAGCAAGTGACAGCTGAGGCAGTAATTTTGAAAAGAGACAAAATGAAATTTAAAGAAACAATAATTATCTTCCATTTACAATTGCAACTCAAAGCATCAGATTTCTCTGGAGGAATCAGAAAGACACCAAGCTTAGGACATATTGTGCCAGTTTGAAAGGAAACTTTTGGTGAGTAATGGCTTAATGTTAAATGCATGCCAGAATCAAATTGCAAATGTGCCCACTGGTCAAAGCTAATTGCCAGAATGAAGGATCATTGTACGAAGAATGGAGGAGCAAGCTAAATGACACCACAAAGATGCAATCAGAAAAATCCAAAGGTGGAACATGCTACAGAACAATTGATTTTGTAATGTAGGTATCACTTTCACTAAAGAATATGGAAAATTCAAGGGACATAACAAGCAATTGCAATATACAGTCCTAGCTTGGATACTAGTTTAGAGGAGCCAGTGTGAATTAATTTTAAGGCAACAGAGGAAATTTTCATATGTTATAAATGAATAATTAGGTATAAATAATGTGAGATCATTATTAACTTAATTATTGAGTAGGCCAAAAAGTTTATTCAGGCTTTTCTGTAACATCTTATGGAAAAACCTGAATGAACTCTTTGGCAAACCCAATATTAATTTTAAATGTGATCTTGTGATTTTGTGTGTGACGAGAAGCATTCTTAGTTTAAATGCAGACTGAAATTAAAAATTACACAGACACACACACACATCCACACTCCAAGAGAAAAAGAAAATTATTAAGTATAGAAGAACATCATAATGATTGGCATAAATATCACTAAATCTATATAACTGTATACTTTGAAATAGGAAGTAATAAATAATCAGCATAATTTCAGTGAATATATATAAAAAGGAAAAGCTAAATTGATATGAGATAGATGCAATATACAGCTAGACTTGCTCAAAGTATAGAAATTTAACTTATGAATTATTAATTAGAATGCAATTAATAATATTTGTAAATGGTGGCTTAGTAAAGAATCCACTTGCAATGTGTGAGCCTTGGATTCTATCCCTGGGTTGAGAAGATCCCCTAGAGGAGGGCATGGTAACCCACTCCAGTATTCTTGCCTGGAGAATCCCATGGACAGAGGTACCTGTTAGGCCACAGTCCATGGGTTCACAAAGAGCTGGACATGACTGAGTGACTAAGCACAGAACAGCATAAATTAGTTATTGGATATATTTAGACTCTTCAATAAAGAGATAGTAAACATTTTTTTAAAGAGTTTAGGGAACTTTTACAAAAACTGAACTTGTATTTAAGACATAAAAACATTTTCCATGAATTTCAAGTATAAATATGACGTAGATTACAGTGCACTAAAAGTAGACATTGTTGAGCAGAAGCTTCTTAGATCCACTGTGTTTGGGAGCTAAAGTATTAAATAATACTTTGTAACAATAGCAAAATATAAAGTAAATTTTAATACTTTATAAAATTTTATAATTAAATAATTCAAGCACATAATGTCAAATTTTAAACTAAATTTGTACTATGAAAAAATACACAGCTTTCAATATATTTTTGGAGAAATTTTTACAAGAAGAAAGTCATGCTTAATAAAATCAAAATCAGGTTGTTGTAAAAGATTAAAACAAGGAGAAGATGCCAATAAGAAAACACAAAAATTAAAATTGAAAAATAACTAGAGAAATAATAGATATTTTTAAATTAATAAAGATAGAAAAATACAAGTTAGGAAATTTGAAATAATACACTAAGGAAATAAATTTAGAATATATAGGGAAATGTATCTTAGAAAACTATAAAATTCCAAATCTGGTGCAAGAAAAAATAGAGACCTTGGGGACTCAAGTCAATTTTGAGGAAACTGAAAAATTTAATGAAATGCAGTCATTCCTCAATAACCTTGGCCCCAGTGGGTTTTCAGGTAATCTCTCTTAAGTTTTTAAGGAACATTTGAGGAGTATCTTATACTCATTTTTAAAAGCCAGAAAAATCATATGAAATATGCTCTCCCTGTTTCATTAAGTTAATGCAATCTTGGTTCTAAATCAGATCGAATGTTAATAAGAAATGAAAATTATGGGTCCATTTCACCTACCCATGCAGATTTTTAAAAACTCTTAAGAAGACATAGCCTAGTCAAATCCATTCTTTTTTCAAAAATAATGTATGATGATAAAGTGTTTTGACTTCTCCCATAGAAGACAAGAGTGGTTCAACATCAGAAAACCTATCATCCGACTCATCAGGTGAATAAACTAAAGCAAAAAAATCATATAATTATTTCTATCAAGGCAGGAATCTATTTCCTAAAATTCCAGTCCTATATTTATGATTTTAAAAATTGGCATGTATTTAATATATGTATTAGTATATATAAATAAAACATTGTTTTATATCTACAACATAATGAATGATATATATGTATACATATATATACATATAAATCATAAATCACAATCATTTATGTCACAAACATGTTATGGAAAAGGATTTTCTTAGCTAGGTAAAGAATATACACTATAGGTACTGGCACAAAACAGACACATACAATCAATGGAACAGAATAGAGAGATGATAAATAAACCCACGCACCTATGTTCATTTAATCTATGACAAAATAGCCCAGAATATAAATGGAGACAAGATAGTCTCTTCAATAAGTGTTGCTGGAAAAGCTGAACTAGATGTAAAACAATGAAATTAGAACATTTTCTCACCACATATTAAAAAATAAACTGAAATGGATTAAAGACTTAAATGTAAGACTAGAAACCATGAAACTCCTGGGAGAAAACATTGGCAGAACACACTTTGACATAAATTATAGCAATATTTTTGTCTCCTAAAGTAAAAGAAAAAGCAAAAATAAGTAAATGGAACCTAATTAACTTTAAAAGCTTTTGCACAGCAAAGGAAACATGGACAAAACAAGAAAAAAGCCTACAGAATGGAAGAAAATATTTGCAAATACTATGACTGAAAAGGGTTAATGTCCAAAACATAATCATACATCTCAATATCAAAAAACAACCTAATCAAAAAATAGGCAGAAGTTCTGAGCCATCAGTTTTCCAAAGAAGACATACAGTTGGCTAACAGGAACAGGAAAAGATGTTCAACCTTGCTGATTATTAGAGAAATGCAAACAATAAAAAGAGCTATCACCTCACATCTGTCAGAAGGGCTATCAAAAAAGTCTAGAAATAACAAATGTTGGAGATGATGTGAAGAAAAGGGAACACTTGTACATTGTTTGTGGCAATGTGAATTGGTGCAGCCACTATTAAAAACAGTATAGAGGTTTCTAAAAAAAAAACTAAAAATAGAACTATCATATCATTTAGCAATTCCACTCATGGTTATACATTTGTAAGAAATGAAAACACTTATGTGAAAATATACATGCACCTCAGTGTTCATAGCAGGACAATTTACAATAGCCATGATTTGGAGCATCCTAAGTGCCCAAACAGGAGATAGATGAATGGCTTAAGAAGATTAATAATATTATTAATATAAATAATGTATGTAATGGAATATTATTCAGCCATAAAAAGAATGAAATTCTGCCACTTGCAACAGCTGGGTGGGCCCAGACAATATTATGCTTTGTGAAATAAGAAAGAGAAACACAAATATTGTGTGATATCACTTATAACTGTAATATAAAAACTAATACACACAAACGTATATGTAAAACAGAGACAGATTCACAGGTACAGAAAACAAACTAGTGAGTACCAAAGGGGTGAGGGAAAGGGTGAGGGAAGAGGTGAGGGAAAAATTAAGGGTAGGGGATTAAGAGTTACCAACTTCTGTGTATAAATAGATAAGCAACAAAGAAATATTGTATAGCATAGGAAATTATAGCCATTGTCCTATAATAACTTTTAACAGTAGGGGACGACAGAGGATGAGATGGTTGGATGGCAACACCGACTCAATGGACATGGGTTTGGGTAAGCTCCGGGAGTTGGTGATGGACAGGGAGGCCTGGCGTGCTGCGATTCATGGGGTCGCAAAGAGTCGGACACGACTGAGCGACTGAACTGACTGACTGAATCTGTAAAATTACTGAGTCACTATGCTGTACACCAGAAACTTGTGTAACATTGTAAAACTCAACTGCATTTCAATGCAAAAACACCTTAAAGCAGGATATATGCTACAAAACCAGCAAATAGTTTACTAATGGGGAACTTTAGATGCATTATTTTAGGAGCAAGAATCCAAGGTTACTTACTGCCTCTGCTGTCCTTTAACATGGAACTGAAAGCCATAAGCAGTGCACTAAGGAAAGGAAAAGAGAGAAGGCATGCAAGGTTGGAAGGGAAGAAACATGATTACGCACATAGAGAAGGTGAAAAAATGAAAATGAAGTTTATTAGAACACAAGAAGGACAAAGTTTCAGAAGGCAAGATCGACAACAAAGAAACATAGTATTTCTCATAGTATTACACCAGTGATTATCATTCAATACATATAATTTAAGTTAAGTAGAATAAGACAGGGCAAAGGCTAATAGAGTTTTGTCAAGAGAATGGACTGGTCATAGAAAACACCCTCTTCCAACAATACAAGAGATGACTCTACAAATGGATATCACCAGGTGGTCAATACTGAAATCAGATTGATTATATTCTTTCCAGCCAAAGTTGGAGAAGAAACAAGATCGGGAACAAAAATAAGTCAGCAAAAACAAGACTGGGTGCTAAGTGTGGTTCAGATCATGAACTCCTTATTGCAAAATTCAGACTTGAAGAAAGTATGGAAAACCAGTAGACCATTTGGATCTGATCTAAATCAAATCTGTTACAACTATACAGTGGAAGTGACAAATAGATTCAAGGGATTAGATCTGATAGACAGAGTACCTGAAGAAATATGGATGGGGTTTCATGACACGGTACAGGAGGCAGTGATCAACACCATCCCCAAGAAAAAAAAAAATGCAAAAAGTCAAAATTTTTGTCTGAGGAGGCCTTACAAATAGCTGAGAAAAGAAGAGAAGCTAAAGGCAAAGGAGAAAAGGAAAGATATACTCATTTGAATGCAGCATACCGAAGAATAGCAAGGAGAGATAAGAAAGTCTACCTCAGTGATCAATGCAAAGAAATAGAGGAAAACAATAGAATGGGAAAGACTAGAGATTTCTTCAAGAAAATGAAAGAAACCAAGGGAACATTTCATGCAAAAATGGGCTCAATAAAGGACAGAAATGATATGGACCTAACAGAAGCAGAAAATATTAAGAAGAAGTGGCAAGAATACACAGAAGAACTCTACAAAAAAGATCTTCATGACCCAGATAAGCACAATGTGATCACTCACCTGGAGCCAGACACCCTGGAATGTGAAATCAAGTGGGCCTTAGGGAGCATCACTATGAACAAAGCTAGTGGACGTAATGGAATTCCAATTGAGTTATTTCGAGTCCTAAAAGATGAGGCTGTGAAAGTGCTGCACTCAATTTGCCAGCATATTTGGAAAACTCAGCAGTGGCCACAGGACTGGAAAAGGTCAGTTTTCATTGCAATCCCAAAGAAAAGCAATGCCAAAGAATGTTCAAACTACCACACAATTGTACTCATCTCATACGTTAGCAAAGTAATACTTAAAATTCTCCAAGCCAGCCTTCAACAGTACATGAACTGTGAACTTCCAGATGTTCAAGCTGGTTTTAGAAAAGACAGAGGAACCAGAGATCAAATTGCCAACACTCGTTGGATCATCAAAAAAGCAAGAGAATACCAGAAAAATATCTACTTCTGCTTTATTGATTATACCAAAAGCCTTTGACTGTGTAGATGACAACAAACAGTGGAAAATTCTTAAAGAGATGGGAATAACAGAACACCTTACCTGCCTTCTGAGAAATCTGTATGCAGATCAAGAAGCAACAATTAGAACTGGACATGGAACAACAGGCTAGTTCCAAATTGAGAAAGGATTATGTCAAGGCTGTGTATTGTCACCCTGCTTATTTAACTTGTATGCAGAGTACATCATGTGAAATGCCAGGCTGGATGAGGCACAAGCTTGAATCAAGATTGCTGGGAGAAATATCAATAACCTCAGATATGCAGATGACACCGCCTTTATGGCAGAAAGTGAAGAAGAACTAAAGAGCCTCTTGATGAAAGTGAAAGAGGAGAGTGAAAAAGCTGGCTTAAAACTCAGCATTCAAAAAACTAAGATCATGGCATCTGGTCCCATCACTTCATGACAAATAGATGGGGAAACAATGGAAACAATGTGAGACTTTATTTTTTGGGCTCCAAAATCACTGCTGATGGTGACTGCAGCCATGAAATTAAAATATGCTTGCTCCTTGGAGGAAAAGCTATGAGAAACCTAGACAGCATATTAAAAAGTAGAGACATTATTTTGTCAACAAAGGTTCATCTAGTCAAAGCTATGGTTTTTTTCATTAGCTGAGTGCCAAAGAATTGATGTTTTTGAACTGTGGTGTTGGAGAAGACTCTTGAAAGTCCCTTGGACTGCAAGGAGACCAAACCAGTCAATTCAGAGGAAATCAGTCCTGAATAGTCATTGGAAGGACTGATGCTGAAGCTGAAACTCCAATACTTTGGCCACCTGATGCGAAGAACTGACTCTTTGGAAAGACCCTGATGCTGGGCAAGATTGAAGGCAGGAAGAGAAGGAGATGACAGAGGATGAGATGGCTGAATGGCATCACTGACTCGATGGACATGAGTTTGAGCAAGCTCCAGGATTTGGTGATGGACAGGGAAGCCTGGCATGCTGCAGTCCATGGGGTCACAAAGAGTTGGAAAGACTGAATGACTGAACTGAACTGAGGATAAGACTGTCAGTGGTGACACAGACTATAAAGAAAAACCCTAAACATCTTGTTCTCAGGGTCCTTGAAACAAAAATTATTGTGTTTGCAAAAGGTCTTTTCTTTGGGTGAGTTATAACTACTGATCTTCACCAGTTTAGAAATTGAATCTGAGAATGATTTAAAATATTTAGTATTAACACATTTAAAAGAACAATAATAAACCCATTACATTTTAATATAGAAACACTTTTAGGAAAGCAACTGCATTTTCAAAAACCAAGTAGTGAGAATAGTGGTCTGGTTTCAGATTTTCTCAAATATGTTCGATTTCTGGCCTACTGCAAGACAACTAGATTCTGGTGTTTGATGCTTAACTTAATCTGTGGCAATGAAGCATATGACAAATATACATCCTGACATGAGCGGGGAAAATAAGGACCTGGTGTCCCTCGAGAAGTGGTCCCTGGAACCCTATGGGTCCTAATATGACATTTTGAAAAGCTCTTGTACAAAATATCTAAGATTTAACCAAAGACATGCAATACTTCCTGAGACAAATATTTCAGTCTATAACAAACACATAGAGGATGACTGGAATACATGTAAAATAGTACATACTCTTGAATGGGATGACCTAATATGGTAATAATATCTCTTCTTCCCTAAATTATCCTGTCAGCACAATTGCATTAACTATTCAATTAATGGATTATAAGTTTAATAATTATATTAACCTTCTTCTAAAAATAAAGTCAGAGTGAAACTATACATCTTATAAATTGAAGCAAACAGGAGAAATATTGTATGTCTTCCCAGATATTGTGACACATTATAGAGTCACAGCAATTTTTAGCATTGTGAACCAAGAACAGAAAAAGACACTGGTAAATTGAATGGATATCTCAGAAAATACCCCAGCATTATAAAAAATCTAATATATGATATATGTGGCAGTACATATAAAGAAAAAGATGCATTGTTTACTCGTGTCTAGTGGGAAGACTGGTTCTTTTATGAAGCAAACTTCATCTGAATTTCTACCCAAGACCACATACAAGGTGGAATCCAGATGGATTCAAGACATATACATGAAATATAAACCGTAAAGTTAATGGGAGAAAGTGTATGAGAATTACTTTGTTGATCAAGCTGTGAGTGGAGAAGGACCTCCTAAACAAAACTTCTAAAGCACAGACCTAAAGGTGACATGAAAACATTAGCGTTTTGAATTTTGGTTCCGCAAAAGATATTCTGAATAAAGTTAACAGGCAGATGGGAAATTCGTACAAGACCATCTGCATTGTCTAAAACAGGTAACACTCGCAAGAAGAATAAAGAAGTAGGTACCTCGATATAGGTATGAGCAAAGGATATGAAAAGAGAAATCACAGGAGTTACTCAGGCAAATGAAAAGATGCTCAAAGAAAGGATTGGGGGGAATGAATGAAAGCAGTGGGATTTCACTGAGTACATATTCACATGTACATATTCAGTTTCCCAAATTGGAAAATGCCATGGTGATTGGGCAATGGGGAGAGGGGAATCCTCCTGCACTGCTGGTTGGAATGTAGAATGGTGAAATGAAGAATAAGAGTAAACATGCTCTGTACACCAGCAAATTCATACCATATCATAATAAATTTGTTAAAATTCATAGAAGTTATAACACAAAGAGAGACTTCTAAGGTAAACTATGAACTTCAGTTAATAGTAATTGATCCATAATGGTTTATCAGTTGGAACAGGAGTGCCAGACTATTACATTTGCTCAGTATGTAACAGCATCCCAGGCATCAAGACACCAGGTGTCTGTAGCATCTCTCCCTCCCAAGATCATGACAACCAAGCTATCTCTGAACATGTCCAATGTCGACTGTAGGACAGAACCATCCCAAGTTAAGAATAGCTGACCTAGGAGCAGCAAAGTGAACCTAGGCTGGGTGAGAACCAACGATTCAGAATGGGTAAACAGAGAAGAGCCCCAGCAGCCTCTTGGGAATGAATCCTCTCTTTTGGACCTTCTCCCCAGCCCTGACTTCATCCCCAGGCTGGCCAGAGCTACCCACAACTGTCTGATTCTGCTTTCCTACTCTTTCCTTTCTGATTGCCCTCAGCCTGGCCTGCCTCTTCCATGAAGCAGCCAGCAGGGAAGGGCAGAAGATGCTCTCCTGCCTGAGGCTCTCAGTGGTGCCCACAAGCAAGGGTGGAGTTGCACCTCGGGCTCCTGGAAGTGATCCTGTGTGTTTTATCCCAGCTGTGGGTTTCCAGCAGGCTGCTCCCCCAGGAAGCCAACCTAGAAGCTTTGTCCTCAGGGTTTGCGGAGTCAAAGAGGGACTTCAAGGGGCCTTTGAGAGCTTGTAGCATCTACTCCTTCCTCTCATTATCCACATTCACAAAGGTCATGAGTCTCTCCTCTACCCACAGAGGCATGAGACCCTGCTGAGGGCTGAGGAGCTCCCATTCTCGGGGGGAGACAGGGCTGGAGACAGATGTCCTCAATCCACTGGGGTCAAGGTAGGGTCAGAGGGAAGGCAGAAGCTGGAGGAGCCAAGAGTGAGATTGCAGGACTGTGTCTACAGGAGAGGACAGATGGATGGCTTTTTAGAATAAGAGTCATTTGGAGCTGGGTCTTGGAGAGTCGTTTTCCTTGTGTAACATATGTCTTCTGGCCAAATTGGCCAAAAATTACCTCTTCTCCCAATCAAATTCTACCCTATTCCCATAGTCCTGGTAGTCCAAACCAGAGACTGTGATATTCACATAGGTCTCCCAGTGATGTCATAAAACGTAACTATATGGCAGAAAGCGAAGAAGAACTAAAGAATCTCTTGATGAAAGTGAAAGAAAAGAGTGAAAAAGTTGGCTTAAAACTCAACTTTCAGAAAACTAAGATCATGGCATCCAGTCCCATCAGGTCATGACAAATTGATGGGGAAACAATGGAAACAGTGAGAGATTTTATTTTCTTGGGCTCTAAAATCACTGCAAATGGTGACTGCAGCCATAAAATTAAAAGGTGCTTGCTCCTTTGAAGGAAAGCTGTAATCAACCTAGACAGCAAATTAAAAAGCAGAGACATTACTTTACCAACAAAGGTCTGTCTAGTCAAAGCTATGGTTTTTCCAGTATGTATGGATGTGAGAGTTGGACTATAAAGAAAGCTGAGCGTCTAAGAATTGATGCTTTTGAACTGTAGTGTTGGAGAAGACTCTTTTTTTTTATAATAAATTTATTTATTTTAGTTGGGGGCTAATTACTTTACAATATTGTAGTGGTTTTTGCCATATATTGACATGAATCAGCCATGGGTTTACATGTGTTCCCCATCCTGAGCCCCCCTCCCACCTCCCTCCCCATCCCATCCCTCTGGGTCATCCCATCGCCCCAGCCCTGACCATTTGTCTCATGCATTGAACCTGCAATGGTGTTCTGTTTCACGTATGATAATATACGTGTTTCAATGCTATTCTCTCAGAACGTCCCACCCTCACCTTCTCCCTCAGAGTCCATAAGACTGTTCTATGCATCTGTGTCTCTTATTCTGTCTCGCATATAGGGTTATTGTTACCATCTTTCAAATTCCATATATTTGCATTAGTATACTGTATTGGTGTTTTTCTTTCTGGCTTACTTCACTCGGTATAATGGGCTCCAGTTTCATCCATCTCAATAGAACTGATTCAAATGTATTTTTTTAATGGCTGAGTAATATTCCATTGTGTATATGTACCACAGCTTCCTTATCCGTTCATCTGCTGATGGACATCTAGGTTGCTTCCATGTCCTGGCTATTGTAAACAGTGCTGCAATGAACATTGGGGTACACGCGTCTCTTTCAAGTCTGGTTTCCTCGGTGTGTATGCCCAGCAGTGGGATTGCTGGGTCATATGGCAGTTCTATTCCCAGTTTTTTAAGGAATCTCCACACTGTTCTCCATAGTGGCTGTACTAGTTTGCATTCCCACCAACAGTGTAAGAGGGTTCCCTTTTCTCCACACCCTCTCTAGCATTTATTGCTTGTCAACTTTTGGATAGCAGCCATTCTGACTGGTGTGAAGTGGTACCTCATTGTGGTTTTGATTTGCATTTCTCTAATAATGCGTGATGTTGAGCATCTTTTCATGTGTTTGTTAGCCATCTGTATGTCTTCTTTGGAGAAATGTCTGTTTAGTTCTTTGGCCCATTTTTTGATTGGGTAGTTTATTTTTCTGGAATTTAGCTGCAGAAGTTGCTTGTATATTTTTGAGATTAATTGTTTGTCTGTTGCTTCGTTTGCTATTATTTTCTCCCATTCTGAAGGCTGTCTTTTCACCTTGCTTATAGTTTCCTTTGTTGTGCAAAAAGCTTTTAATTTTAATTAGGTCTCATTTGTTTATTTTTGCTTTTATTTCCAATATTCTGAGAGGTGGGTCATGGAGGATCCTGCTGTGATTTATGTCGGAGAGTGTTTTGCCTATGTTTTCCTCTAGGAGTTTTATAGTTTCTGGTCTTACGTTTAGATCTTTAATCCATTTTGAGTTTATTTTTGTGTATGGTGTTAGAAAGTGTTCTAGTTTCATTCTTTTACAAGTGGTTGACCAGTTTTCCCAGCACCACTTGTTAAAGAGATTGTCTTTTCTCCATTGTATATTCTTGACTGCTTTGTCGAAGAGAAGGTGTCCATAGGTGCATGGATTTATCTCTGGGCTTTCTATTTTGTTCCATTGATCTATATTTCTATCTTTGTGCCAGTACCATACTGCCTTGATGACTGTGGCTTTGTAGTAGAGCCTGAAGTCAGGCAGGTTGATTCCTCCAGTTCCATTCTTCTTTCTCAAGATTGCTTTGGCTATTCGAGGTTTCTTATATTTCCCTACAAATTGTGAAATGATTTGTTCTAGTTCTGTGAAAAATACAGTTGGTAGCTTGATAGGGATTGCATTGAATCTATAGATTGCTTTGGGTAGTATACTCATTTTCACTATATTAATTCTTCCAATCCATGAACACGGTATATTTCTCCATCTGTTTGTGTCCTCTTTGATTTCTTTCATCAGTGTTTTATAGTTTTCTATATATAAGTCTTTTGTTTCTTTAGGTAGATATATTCCTAAGTATTTTATTCTTTTTGTTGCAATGGTGAATGGTATTGTTTCCTTAATTTCTCTCTCTGTTTTCTCATTATTGGAGTATAGGAATGCAAGGGATTTCTGTGTGTTAATTTTATATCCTGCAACTTTACTATATTCGTTGATTAGCTCTAGTAATTTTCTGGTAGAATCTTTAGGGTTTTCTATGTAGAGGATCATGTCATCTGCAAACAGTGAGAGTTTTACTTCTTCTTTTCCTATCTGTATTCCTTTTATTTCTTTTCAGCTCTGATTGCTGTGGCCAAAACTTGCAAAACTATGTTGAATAGTAGTGGTGAAAGTGGGCATCCTTGCCTTGTTCCTGACTTTAGGGGAAACGCTTTCAGTTTTTCACCATTGAGGATAATGTTTGCTGTGGGTTTGTCATATATAGCTTTCATTATATTGAGGTATGTTCCTTCTATTCCTGCTTTCTGGAGGTTTTTTTTTTTTTTAATCATAAATGGATGTTGAATTTTGTCAAAGGCTTTTGGAGAAGACTCTTGAGAGTCCCTTGGACAGCAAGGAGATCCAACCAGTCTATCCTAAAGGAAATCAGTCCTGAATATCCATTGGAAGGACTGATGCTGAAGTTGAAACTCCAATACTTTGGCCACCTGATGCGAGGAACTGACTCACTAGAAAAGACTGTGATGCTGGGCAAGATTGAAGGCAGGAGGAGAAGAAGATGACAGAGGATAAGATGGTTGGATGGCATCACTGACTCGATGGACATGAGTTTGAGTAAGCTCTGGGAGTTGGTGATGGACAGGGAAGCCTGGCATGCTGCAGTCCACGGGTTCACAAAGAATCAGACACAACTGAGCAACTAATGTGACTGACTGATTTTGTCTTTTGGTGTTGTCTTTGGTTCCTGACCCTCTGATTAGAGTAGGAAATGGCAAACCACTCCAGTATTCTTGCCTGGAGAATCCCATGGACGGAGGAGCCTGGTAGGCTACAGTCCACGGGGTCGCAAAGAGTCGGACACGACTGAGCGACTTCCCTTTCCCTTTTCCCTTTCCTCTGATTAGAGTGTCTTTTGTATGCCAATGACATGACTGGTGGCTGTGGGTTTATCCTTTTATAAAAGATCTTCTGTCTCAACCCAAATATTTGGCCTCATCTTTGAGTTAACAATTGACCTCCCACATCAGGTTCCCTTTCTTGGTCCTCAGTGATATATATTCCCAAACACCAGTGTGGAACTCAGACATAAAACGCCTCGTGATTCCCTCCATTCACATTTGTGTGACTTCCACCAACATTTCCCATCTGCATAATGAAGGTACATATCTTTGGCCTCTGACCTCTCTTAGTGTAATCTTGAGACAGCATTCTGTCTTTTAACACACTTCTCAAAGAGGTGCAAGTATAATAGAGTAGTAAAAATTGATGTTTTACTGAAAATTATGTGTGGGAAAGGAAGATCCCCTGGAGAAGAAAATGGTAACCCACTCCAGTATCCTTGCCCTAAGGATCCCATGGACAGAGGATAGAGGAGCCTGGCAGGCTACAATTCATGGGGTCACAAGAGTTGGACATGATTTAGCAACTGTACCACCACATGTGTGGGAAAAATAGAGATTTCCATAAGATGTTGGATAATAACACCCTTTAATATGTCCATGTTCTTACCTAAGCACCCATCCCTCTTCTTTTTTTCTCCCCTCCCATTCTTTCTCTGTCTCTCCCTTCCTCCCTCCAGCTTCTTTCCTTTCTTCCTTTTCTTCATATGTAGATTGCTCTATTAGCAACCTCCTTCTGTTCCTCTCATCTTGCCCAGATTTTGCCCCATATATGCTTTAATCAATTGAATGATCAGATCTAATCAGCTCAAATACTACTTGCCTGCTTTGTCTCTCCCTCTCTGTCTCTCCCTCACTCTGACTCTCACAGTTGCTCTCTCTCTACTTTGAATTCTTCCATAGTTCACTCAGTTCAGCTCAACAGAAAGACTTCCTTTTCTGTCTATAACTCCAAAACCAAGTGAGAAACTGTAAAAAGTAAGCCATTTTCTCTGACAATTGCTTTATTTTCCATTGTACATTTGTAATAATTAACGTATGTCAGTAATAATAAAGCACTAGGCACAGTACTTTATGCATAAAAGGACTCAATTCTCATGGCATTTATTACTATCTTTAGGTTATTTTGTTTATTCTTATTTTCTAGGATGGGGAAATAAAATCTTCTCCTTGCTGTCTATTCAAGAAGAACCACACATGTCAGGGTCCTCACTCATTCTTCTGGTGGCCCCCACCTGCCTATAGAAAGATAAGATATTCTTAGACATAAATAATGGGATGAAGTTCCTCTCACTGAATATAATTTAAAGATTATGATGATAGAACTTATGGAAGAGAGGGAAATATTGGAGAAAAACAAACAGTATGCATGAAACTGCTTTGGAGCATGGATATTTTACAGACCTGAATCATTGCAAGAGTTCTATGGAGACAGACATTATTAAGCCCAAACCTTCTGTCACACTTCCATACCACCTAACTAGCCATCAGGAACTTAAGGGACAGAAGGTTCTGCGGAAGCTTCTCTGTATGGCATTCTTCAGCTCCTTATTTCTGAGGCTAAAAATAATGGGGCTAAGAAAGGGGGTGAAGACTGTGTATGTGGTGGCCATGAGTGTGTTACTGTCCATAGAATGGGGGCCCTTGGGCTTGAGGTAGATGATGGAGGCGAAACCGTAGTGCACGACCACTGTGGTGAGGTGGGAGACGCAGGTGGAGAAGGTCTTGTGCCGGCCCTCAGTGGAGGGGATCCTCAAGATGGCGGCCACAATGAAGACATAGGAGAGGAAGATGAGGAATAAGCACCCCATCAGGGCTGTGACACAAAGCAGAATCACAGCCATGGAGACAGTGGCTGTCTCCTTCCCACAGGCCAACTTCAAAAGGGAAAACACGTGGCAGAGAAAATGGTGAATCACATTAGACCCACAGAAGGTGAGGTGAAAAATTATCAATGTCAACATCATCCCCATGACTGAGCCACCAGCCCAGCAACAGGACACAAGACGGGCACAGTCACGTGTGCTCATGAGCACGTTGTAGCGCAGGGGGTGGCAGATGGCCACATAGCGGTCGTAACCCATGATCATGAGCAGGAAGGAGTGGGTGAAGCCAAACGTAAAGGAGAAGAACATCTGGCTGGCACAGGCCACAAAGGTGATGGAGCGGTGGGTGGAGAGCATGTCTACTAGCATTCGAGGGGTGACTGCAACAGTGAACAGAATCTCGGAGATGGAGAGGGCACACAGGAAGAGGTACATGGGGGTGTGGAGGCTGTACTCCCTCCAGATGGTGGCCATGATGAGCAGGTTCCCCAGCAGCGTGAACAGGTACATCAGCAGGTAGAGCAGGAAGAAGGTGGGCAGGAGCTGCTGAGGGAAGTTGGAGAAGCCGATGAGGATGAATTCAGACTCTGTACTGTAGTTCTGACCAGACAAGGATGCTGCATCTGGGGAGATCAGAAACAAGATTAAGGCACAGTGGTTACAACAGAGGCTCTTCCATAGATTAATGGCCAAGTGAAAACCTCTATACTATAAAACTTCCTGAGCTTCCCTGGTGGCTCAGATGGTAAAGGATCTAGCTGCAATGTGGAAGACCCAGTTTCCATCCCTGGTTGGGGAGATCCCCTGTAGAAGGGAATGGCAAGTCATTCCAGTATTGTTGAATGCAGAATTCCATGGACAGGGGAGCCTGGCAGGCTACAGCCCGTGGGGTCACAAAGGGTCAAACAGTACTGAGCCACTAACACTTTCACTTCATATTATATAACTATTTTTTAAACTTGTCTGGGTCTCAAAATCTTCATCAGTAAGATGGAGTAAATCATAGTAGTCCCTGCCGTTCATCTTTATGATAATGATAAAGCAAGACACAGATAAAGCAGACACAGACAATCAAGGTCATATTCTCTTCAATATTGTGCCTATTCTAGAACACATATATTTGGATATTGAGATTCTAAAAATTTTCTGAGAGTCTTCATCCTTTTATTGAGTAGCCCTTTTATATTTATTTTAATTCTGTTTGATTGGTACTCACTTCAGTTATCTTATTTTGAATTATGTATTACTTTCCTAAAGAAGCATAAGCAAAGGTTTGAAAATAAAGGAATAGGCTGCAACTAAAGAAAGATCCCACATGGCACAACTAAGACTTGGGGCAGTCAATGGAATAAACAAATACTTTTAAAAAGAAAATAAAATGACGGACAAATATACCCCAGCCAAAATAAGCACCAAAGGAAAGCTGAAGCAGTGATCCTGAAAGCAGAAAAAAATGAGAATTTAAGGAAAGACTGATTATAACATCTGTTAACTTATTCCATTAAAAGGAACCAAGTTACCTAGAGAAATGATCTGTGCATAGATGGCAAGCCTAGGATACTGCTGCAACAGTGAAATGGAATTTCCGTTGAGCAATGTATTTATGTTAAATGATGCCAGAACAGTATGGATGGTCCTCAAAAAACTAAGAATAGAACTACCATATGATCTGGCAATTCCAATCCTGGGTGTGTAACTGGAGAAAATGAAAACATTAAATCAAAAAGTACTTTCACCCCAGTGATCACAGCAGCACTATTTACAATAGCCATCATCTGGGAGCAACCTAATTGCCCATCATCAGAAGAACAGATGAAGAAGATGTGGTATATAAATACAATGGATTATAATTCAGCCAGTAAAATAATGAAATCTGTCATTTGCAGAAACCATGAAGAAACCTAAAGAATACTATTCTTAGTGAAATATATCAGATGGAGAAAGACAAACATTGTAAGATATCACTTATATGTGGAATCTAAAAAACAATACAAATAGACTCACAGATAAAGAAAACAAGCTAGTGGTTACCAAAAGGGAAAGGGAAGGGGAGAAGAAGAAAATTAGGGGACTGGGATTAACATATACAAACTACTATACAATATAGATACAAGTTACTATATACAAAGATATATTGTATAATACAGGGAATTGTAGTCATTATGTTGTAATAGCTTTAAAACTTTGAATGGAATATAATCTGTAAAAATACTGAATTACTAAACTGTACACCTGAAACTAACATAATGTTGTAAATTAACAAAACCTCAATAAGAAATAAACTAACTTACAAACACATGCACACACCAAGGGAAAAAGAAGAATATTTTATGAAGTGTAGAAGAAAATTTTAGAGACCTGAATATCATTTAACATATAACAATATACACTAGAGTATTAGTAATAAATAGATGATGTCAGTGAAATAGATATAAAATACAAAGAGGTAAGTCAATTTTGGATAGTTGGATAAAATAATTGAAGTTGGAAATTTTAAGAGTTCAGAAATTCAATTTGGGAATTATAATGCAATTAATACATACAGACATAGGCTCCTGAATATACTTATGCCTCTCACCAGAGATTAAACATTTTCTTTCAAGAACATAGAGGACTTTAACAAAATTTGTTTTGAGGCCAAGAGAAACCTCCATCCATTTCAAAGTATAACTATTATATAGATTACAATGCATTATATTTGGAAATCGATGGAGAAGAAATAGTTTTTGAAGTTTCATAAGTTAGGAAGCTCAATACAGTATTAAATATGCTTTTCGTTCAGTAGTAAATCATGAAATAAAGAAATATTTATAATTAAATAATTTAAACATCAAATATAAATATTTTAAGCTAAAATAGTATGAGGGAATGAGGGAAATTTACAGATCTACATGTATTTATCAAGAAACTATCCAGAAATAATTATGCTTGTGACAGCCAATATCAGGTGAATGAAAAAAGACTAATAAGATAAAAACAAAGAAAAGATGCCAATAAGAAAACTAAAGTTAAATTAAGAAATAACTACAAAAATTATGGATATTTAAAAATTAATAAAAATAGAAAGAAATTATAAGTTAAGAAATTTAAAACAATACATGAAATTGACATATTATCAGAAATATAAAATCCAAACTGGTGCAAGAAAAAACAGACTCTGGATATTCAAAAAAGATGTAAGGTAAAGGAAGTGATTAAAGAAATTCTCTTTCTATAATCATCAGCCCCACTTGCTTACAAGTGAGAGCTTATAAATTTTTAAAGAGCAGTTGATGAATATCTTATACATGTTCTTCCAGTTTAAAAAAAAGGGAAAAATAAATTAAAATGTTCAATTCATTTCATCAGGTTAATGCAAGCTTTATACTATTAATAAAACCAGGTGAGAATGTTTATAAGACAAGGCAAATTATGAACCCACTTCACCTATCCATGCAAGTGTAAAAATCCATTATAAGTCAAATAGAATGTTGTAGTAAATATAGTGAATTGTGATCAAGTGGTGTAGGTTTATCCCATGAATGACAAGATGAATGAGCGTCAGATAACCTATCATGTGATTCATTACATACATAAGCTGACAATATTCATATCATTATTTAGATCAAGGAGGGAATACACTTCTAAAATTCAACTCATTTAAAATTGTAGAAATTTTGATACAATTGTCATATAACTTTGTATTAATTTGAGGTGTACAACATAGCAGTTTGATATACCTGTACCTGCTTATGACTCTTAAAAAACATTTTTTGCAGCATGAAGTCAAAGCGGACTTTCTTAGCTAGACAAGTATGAAACTAGCAAGTAGTATACCAGCTGGGGACCTTTACTTGCATTATTTTAGGACCAGGAACAAGCCAAGGTTACTCACTGTCTCTGCTTGTCTTTAACATGGAACTAAAAGTCATGAGCGGTGCTACAAGGGAAGAAAAAGAAAAAAGATACATAAGGATAGCAAGTGAAGAGACAGGACCATCTACCCAGAAATGATAAAAGAATCAAGATGAAATATTTAAGAACAATATGAGAGTGCAATGGTGCAGAGGAAAAGATCGATTTCCCCAAATCACACTTTTTCTCCCGTTGTTACTCCAGTAATAATCATTCAAAGCATAGAATTTAGGTGAAAGTAAGAAAACACTTCCAATAATGCACTTAACTATAAAGAAATAGCTCTCAAGCATTCCTGTCTTCAACCCCTTTGTATTAAAAAATTATTTAGACCCCCTAAAGGATTATTGTCTGGGTGTGTATAACTATCACTTTTACCATATTAAAAATTACAATTGAGAATATTTTAAAAATTGAGCTAGTGTGGGAAGGGAGGTGGGAGGGGGTTCAGGATGGTGGGATACATGGCTGATTCATGTTGATGCATGGCAAAAACCACCACAATACTCCAATTAAAATAAATTAATTTTTATTTTTATTAAAATAAATTAATTTTTCAAAGTACATTTAAAATAATAATAATAAAACTGTTTCACGTTCATATTAGTAACATCATATTTATTATATGAGAGCAATTATATTTTTAAAAAACATTTAGTGAGAACAATGGCCTTGTTTTACATTTTTACAGATATGCCTGATATCTGCCTTGATAGGAGACAACTTGATGCTCGTGTCTGCTTCTTCATTCAGAGTGTAGCAATATACTGTTTTAATTGAAGTATCTAATGAAAACACATTCTCACATGTAACTGGAAAAGTAAGGACCTGATGGACTACAAAGAGGGTCTCTGGAACCTCCAGGAATCCTTATCTCATTTTGAGAACCTGTCTACTATAATATCTAGAAATTAATGAAAAGCATACAGTACACCCCAAACCAAAAGTTTTAACCACTAATAAAAAATGTAGAAGATGATAAGAATATTTGAAAACAGTTGATACTTTCAGAGGAGTTGAACTAATTTTGTGATGATGTCAATTCTACCCAAATTATATTATCAGTGCCATTGCACTTAAAATTCCAGTGAACTGACTGTGAATTTGATAAAAACTAACCTAAAATTCCCTTTGGAAAAAAGTGAACTTCCTTGGTCGTCCAGTGGTTAAGAATCTGCCTGTCAATGCAGAGGATGCTGATTCAATCCCTGGTCTGGGAAGATTCCACATGCCGCAGGGCAGCTAAACCTGTGCTCCATGCTACTGAAGCCTGCACTCTCTAGAGCCCATGCTCTGGAACAAGAGCAGCCATGGAAAGGAGATGCCCACGTGCCACAACTGGAGAGTAGCCCCAGCTCACCACAACTGGAGAAAGCCTGTGCACAGCGAGGAAGACCCAGTGTAGCCAAAAAAAGTAAAAAACTATACTAATTTTATAAAAATGGAGTAAACAGAAGACATATGCCCTCTTATGTCATGAGACTCCCTGTAGATTCAAAATCGTTTTTTAAAGTGTAAACCTTGAATAGACATAGATATTGATTAGATTGATTGAATATCTCAGAAGATATCCCTTTATCATTCACATCCTGATATATGATAAAGGTGGCAGCACAAATCAAAGGGAAAAGATAAATTGTTTTCTAGTTTGTGGCACTAAAACTCTTCATGCTATGAAGCAAAGTAAATCTGAATTTCTGCCCAAGACCACATGTGAAGGTAAATCCATAAGATATAAATATAAAACATAAACTAGAAGGTTTATGTTTATGTTTCACTTCTAGGTTACTAGAAGTGAAAGAAAAGAATATCGTTGAGTTTCTAAAACATAAATGTTAAGGTGATTTTTTAAAATGATATGAAAACACCAAAATTAAGAAGTATTAAAGGATACCCTAGATAAAGTTATTAGACACATAGGGATTCCCTGGTGCTTCAGCAGTAAAGAATCTGCCTGCCAATGCAGAAGACGCTGGTTCAATCCCTGGGTTGGGAAAATCCCCTGGAGAAGGAAATGGAAACCCACTCCAGTATTCCTATCTGGGAAATCCCATGGACAGAGGAACTTGGTGGGCTACAGTCCATGGGGTTGCAGAGTCAGATATGACTTAGCAACTAAACAACAAAACAACAAAACTGACAAGAAAAGACTATTTAAAAGAATGAAGATGTAGGAATACAGAGATGAGGAAAGGATATGGGCAGAGAAACCACAGAGGAAGTTACCCACACAAATGAAAAAGCTTAGTAAAAAGGGAAAGGAAGGGAGGAAGAAGATAACAATATGCCTATTCAATTTTCAAAACTAGAAAATGCCATGCTGATTGGACTATGATTGGACTATAGGGAGAAAGAATTTTTTCACCCATGCTGGTGAGAATGTAGAATGGTGAAAATTCAGAATGTACATGCCCTGTATGCCAGCAAATTTGGTCCTAAGCAGCTATCTCGATTTCTCATATCTACTTATAGGCAAGCATATAAGATGCTCCTCGCAGCATTACTTTAGTGTGGGAACTGGACAAGTCTGCTTATCCATAACTGGGGTGAGAACATGTAAGATGGGGTGGATGAAAGCATTGAAAACCCAGCAGATGTTAGAGGTACATATAGCAATGTCAATGAATTTTTAAAATAATATTGAGTGAATAAGAAAAAAAAAAACAACCCATAATGAACCCTCTACAATAATTCCATTTGGGCATATTAAAAGTATATTGCATGAAACAATTCATGAAACTGAAACAGTGGATACATGTCATTATACATTTGTCAAAATGCATATAACATACCACACAAAGAATGAAATTTAATGTAAACTTGAACTTTGGTTAATTATAGTGTTATACTGGTTCATCAATTGTAAAAAATGTACCGCACAATTGCAAGATGTAGAAATAGAGAAAAATGTGTGCTTGGAGAGGAAGCAAGTGGGAACCTGCTATATGATTTGATCATCGTTTTTATAAACTTAAAATTTCTCTAATAAAATAAAGCCCATTAATTTAGAAATTGATTTAAAGAGATATACATATAGAAAGCAATACAAAAGTGCAAAAATACACACATATACACAAACTGAAGAGTATGTATGAAATATTTTTAAATGATTGGCAAAACAGAAAGGAAATGGGGTGAAAGGGAATATATAATACAGGAAAGATCTTTTGCAAACGAATGCTATTCAAAAGCTGCAAGCTAAAGTATCATTGACTTAAAACTCTGCACCTAAATTCCATCCAAAAAATTTAAATATATATGTTTTTATGAATAATTTGAGCCATGTTGCTACCCAGAGATCCTGAACTCCTTGGTTCTGGGACAGGGACCCCCTTCTTCCCCCTCATTATTGCAGCTGCTAGTTGACTTATTAGAATATTGTCTATAAGTATTCCCCACAGTAGGGATCAGCCTGGAATTTGGAGGACACAGGATCTCTAGGACATTAAGGAACTTAGCTGGAGTGAAGATACTCTATGGAGTGAGGAAGATGCATTTATAACCAAAAAACAGTCTCCTGACCACCTAAGCACCCCACCCAGAAACTAAGACATGGGTGTCACCTGCCTTCCATGCTTTATCTCTCACTTCACTCAGCATTCTCCCTCCTAACTGAACAGTTCTGGGTTTCTCCCACTCCTCTCCATCCTTATGGCTCCATCTTCTCTTTCCTGGACCACAGCAGGTTCCTCCTATATCCCCTCTTCTGCTCTCACTCCACTCTGGCTTCCAGAAAGAATTTTCTGAAACATACACAAGGTATGCAGTCATCAGACCCAGGGTTCAAATCTCAGCTCCCACTGTGTACCTTTGAGAAGGAACTTGACATCTCTGAGCCTCCTTACCCCAAATGAAAATTATGGGTACACAGAGAGCAGCCTTCAGTGGGTATGTGCTAATTCACATAAAGGGCTCAGGTTACCTAATAGATGCAGTTATCACTGACTTTGAGACTGTGTGCCTTCTTCTGAGTTGTTTTATTGTCATTCTGCACCAGATAGCACCCATTGGCCCCATTCTAAACTCATGGTCTCTGACCCCAGTGGAAAACTCGTGTGTGTTAGTCGCTCAGTCATGTCTGACTCTTTACGACCCCATGGACTGTAGTCCGTCAGGCTCCTGTGTCCACGGACTTCTCCAGGCAAGAATACTGAAGTAGGTTGCCATTTCCTTCTCCAGGGGATCTTCCCAACCCAGGGATCGAACCCTGGTCTCCTGCACTGCAGGCAGATTCTTTACCATCTAAGTCACCAGGGAAGTCCATCTTTAACCATAGAATGCAATTCCACCCAAGAGACTGATTCAACCTCTGCTTTCTCCTCCAGCCCCTGCATCATGGTTATAGTCAACCTTCCTACCTCCTGCTTGGTGAAACACAGCTATGATTCTTGAGGCGGGGCTCTCCCAACTCCTCTGACAGGAGAACAGAATTCTGTCTCCTCTCTGGTCTTACAGAGGATGGCTCACATATCACACACGTCACGGGAATGCACCCAGCTCACACCTGTCTCCCTCAGAGTCTCTCCCTCAGGTTCACAGGGGCCAGCCCAGGACACAACAACAGAGACAAGGTATGTCTACAGCAAGATTTCTCAACCTCAGCACTGGTGATATCTGGGGGAAGATCATGCTTTGGCTGTCCTTTTCATTGCACAATGTTTAGCAGCATCCCTGGCCTCACCCACCAGATACCAGTAGCATTCCCTCCCCACCGTAAGTTGTGACAATCAAAAATGCTCCAGATATATCCAAATATCCACCATGGGAGAGAATGGCCCTGGGCTAAGAACTACTGACCTAAAAGCTACAAAGGGCAGCTAGGCTAAATGAAAATCAGGGACCCAGAGTGGGCAAACTGAGAAGACCACCAGAAACATCCCCAAACTAATATCCTCTTGTATTACCCATCTCCCCAGCACTGACCTCATCTTCAGGCTGAACAGCACTACCCACAATTGAATTATCTTTCCCTCCTACCCTTTCCCTCCTCGTCCTCCTCTGCTGGAGTTGCCTCTTCTAAGAAACACCCAGCAAGGAAGGGTAGAAGAAATTCTCCTGCTTGTTGCTGTCAGCAGCATCCACAGGCAGATGTGGGGTCAGACCTAAGGGTTCCTGCACCTGATACAGTGTGCTTTATCCCTGCTGAAGGCTGCCAAGCAGGCTGTTCCCAAGAGCCTCGCCATGAAACCAACCTGAACGGGCAGCCCTCAGGGTCAGAGGGGCTGGGAGGGACCTCAGGAGGCCTTCTGGGATCTGCAGTCTCTATCTCCGCCTTCAACTATCCACACACAACAGACTCCTTGCTGCCTCTCTCTGCCCAGGGAGGTTGCATCCCCTCCTGAGGGCTGAGGAGCTCCCAGTGTTGAGGGATGCAGGGCTGGATACAGATGCTCTCAATCTCTTGGCATCAAGGTAGGGTCAGAGCAAAGTCAGGAGCTGGAGGAGCCCAGAGTGAGAGTCCAGGGCTGTGCCCTTGGGTAAGGACAATTGGAACATATCCCGAGATAAGGATGGTTTGGAGCTGAATCATAGAGAGTGATTTCTCTTGGGTAGTGCATGTGCTCAATTTCTTCTAGCCAAACTGGAAAACCTCCCCTCTCTTCTCCATCAAGTTGTCCCCTATCCCTGTTCTTTGGTGATCCAAGCCAGAAAATCTAACATTCACACATGCCTCCAGGTGGCACAGTGGTAAACAATCCACCTGCTAATGCAGGAGGTGCAGAAGACACGAGTTCAATCACTGGGTCAGGCAGATCCCTTGGAGACGGAAATGGCAACCCACTCCAGTATTCTTGTCCAGGAAATCCCATGGATAGAGGAGCCTGGGGGGCTACTGTCCATGGGGTTGCAAAGAGTCGGACACGACTGGAGCGACTGAGCATGCGCGCACACACACACATACACACACACACACACACAGAGTGATAAAATATAAATATGTGATCTTTGCTCCTTGTCTGTGATTCTTAACACTTAGTCCTGACACAATTTGTGTCTTAGGAGTGAGTATGTTTTTTATGCTGATGAGATGACTGGTAGCTGGGAGCCCGTAAGTAGCTTCAGGAAGGGGGTTGCTTTCAGAAAAGACCAAGGTATGATTAAAGTACTGGAACTTTCCACCCTACTCCCTAGACCTCCAGGGCTGGAGATTGAGTTAATCACCAATGGTCAATGATCTAATTAGTCATAACTCTGGGATGAAAACTCCATTAAAAACTCCTTAAACAACAGAATGGGAGAGCTTCCAGTTTGATGAACACCTGGAGGTGCTAGTTCAGTGCATGTAGAGAGGGCATGAAAGTTCCTCACTTCTCCCATAAAGAAAGAAAGTGAAGTTGCTCAGTTGTTTTGGACTCCTTGCAACTCTGCCAGTCTCCTCAATCCATGGGATTTTCCAGGCAAGAATACTGGAGTGGGTTGTCATTTCCTTCTCCAGGGGATCTTCCCAACCTAGGGATCGAAACCTGGTCTTCTGCATTGCAGGCAGACTCTTTACTGTCTGGGCCACCAGGGAATCTCTCCCACTTGGCTGTTCCTGGATTTATTGTGTGTGTGTGTGTGTGCATGCACACTCAGTCACATCTGATTCTTTGCAACAACTTTGACCTCTGTGTTGTTATCTTTGATTACATAACAGCTTCCACATTGAACCATAAGAAACTGAGGGCAGAGACCACTCTGTTCTTGGTCATTACTGATCATTTTCATATAAAACAAGCTCTGGATAAACTTCTGTTGATTTTGTGTGTGTGTGCTCAGTCATGTCTGACTCTTTGCAACCCCCTTGACTGTAGCCCACCAGGTTCCTCTGTCCATGGAATTTCCTATGCAAGAATACTGGAGTGGGTTGCCATTTCCTGCCCCCCAGGGAGCTTCTCAACCCAGGGATCAAACATGCTTCTCTTGCATCTCTTGTATTGGCAGGTGGATTCTTTACCACTGTGCCACCTGAGAAGTCCTTGTTGACTATATGGATGACTAAATAAGGGCAAATGCTGTGAGGACATAGAGAGATAAGATCATCAAAGTGTGTTCATAGAAGAGGCATAATTTAACCTGGAGCACTTTGAAGGACAAAGAAGAGTTTCGTAAGCAATGCTGTGATGGCATTCAAGGCAAAGGGAACAGTCTGAGGAAAGGTGTGCTGAGTATAGATGGAGAGGGATGAACTTGGCTTGAAAGACCTCTTAGAATAATTTCTTTGAGGCCCAAAAAGAGGCCAATAAGAGGCTCAGCAGGTAGTAGGTTAAGGCAGAGTTCAATATGGACTGAGGCAGTCCTGCCATCACTGTCACATGAGTTCTGTGTATGCCCATACTGCCCTGTATCTAGATATTTGGGGAAACACAACATGATTCACCTGTGTATGTTGGTGGCAAGTTTCCTCAGCTCAGCAGAAATCCAGAAAGAAGCTGAGGGAGAGCCAGTCATTCTGTTAATAAAAAATTGCTGGGTTCCATGAACTCACTCTTTACTGATGTCTCTGGTACACAAAGGCCAGAGAAGAAAGAGACCTAGATTTCAGGCTCAGAGATGGAGTAGATATAGACCAGGGGAGGGGCTCTGTTTCTTCTCACAGATCCACCTGTCCGAGTGACCATTCTGCAGGAAGCTATTGTAGGGACCATGATGGAGCATCTTGATGCAATCTTTAGATTCTTGGATGCTGTTTGTCCCCAATTTTCACATTTCTATGAAAAGACAAAGGTATCCTGATGCAGAAACCTTCCTTTCTTGGCTCCAGGATTACATATATATGTATATTCTAATATATATATTTCCCTCCACAAAACCGGAATCTGATCTCTTTAACACCTAAGATTCCAAAGGGAATACTCCATTCACATCTCAGGAAAGTTAACCTCACTAGATTCACAGAATGAAAGAGGAAGCATTCAAGTTTAGTTCCTATAGTAAGTCTGTGCCATCCTGACCACTGCCAGGGCACCACCTCTGTATGCAGCCCATGGTTGGCTCTCTCTCTATGAGGGAGTCTCCTTAATTGTCTGCAATCGTCTGTGATTAGGTTCTGGAACCAGCCTTGTGAAGTTGAACAAGTAACTTGTTTTTCTCTGAGCCTCAGTTTTCCCTTTGGTGAAAGACTGGTTTATGAGGACAGAAGATCAAGTGTCCGTAGAATATATAGTAGTGATTGGTCTGTCAAGTCCAACACACACTTTGGGGAGGAGTGATAACCCAAGACAGCCTCCTGCAGGAGCTGAGTGGTCTGGCTCTAGATGCACACAACTGCATTTCAACCCAGATTCGGCTGTGTGATCTTGGCACCTTATCAAATTTACCTAGCCTCAGTTTCCTCGGGTGGAACATAGAGGTGAAAACATAACTACAACTCATAATTGTTGTGAGTATTCAATGAACTAATGTGCAAACAGTGCCTGACACAGGAAGCAGTCATGGAAGGGGTTCTAAGAGTATGATTATAGAACACTGAATGCTAGGCTAAGAATTTTGGTATATTTCATAGAGACATGTTTCTGATCTTCAGCATATATATTAAGGACCAGGCTCTGTAATCAATACAAGGACCACAGAGATGGATTGGATCTCATTCCTTTTCTGAAGGTACTCTAGTTTGTCAGAGAAGCACAGGCATGAGAATATAACTACAAGAAGAGGTATATGTATGTGATGCTGGAAATTTTGTAACTGTGTAAAGCATACCAACATTCTTTTTACAGGCTACAGACATCCCAGAAGGAAAAAAGAAAAAGGGGTCAAAAAAGTACCTGATGAAATTATGGCTGAAAACTTCCCAAAGCCAAAGAAAGAAGTAGAATCCCACACACAGAAAGCACAGAGAATCCCCAACAAGATGAATGCAAAGAGACCCACAATAACACATGTCATAGTGAAGATGGCAAATGTTAATGACACAGAGAGAATTCTAAAGGCAGCAAGAGAAAAACAAAGAGTCGCATAAAAGGAACTCCTATAAGGCCATCAGCTTTTTTTTTTTTTTTCTGAAGAAAATTTCCAGGCCAGAAGTGAGTAGCATGACATATTTAAAGTGCTGAAAGGAAAAACTTTCAACCTAAGGTACTCTACCAGATCAGATTATTGTTCAGAGTTGAAGGAAGATAAAGAACTTATTATACAAGCGAGAGTAAAAGAGCTCACCAATACTAAACTTGCCCTACTAGAAGTGTTAAATGATCTTTTCTGAGTGTGAAATAAAAGGCTACAAGAAGAAGTAAGGATCTATAGGGAAACAATCTCGCTACTAAAGGCAAATATATAATAAAGTCTGTGGATCAACCAATTAAAAAAAGGCTAACTACAAATGGATCAAACACTTAAATGTAAAAGCAAAAACTATAAAATTTTTAGAAGATAAAACGACGGTGAATCTCAGTGACATTGGATTAAGCAATAGTTTCTTAGATATGAGGGCTTCCCAGGTGGCAGAGTAGTGAAGAATCCATCTGTCAATGTAAGAGATGCAAGAGATGTGGATTCAGATTCCTGGGTCAGGAAGATCCTCTAGAAGAGGAAATGGCAACCCACTCCAGTATTCTTGCCTGGGAAATATCATGGACAGAAGAGCCTGGTGGGCTACAGATCATGGGGTCACAAAGAGCTGGACACAACTGAGCACACATGTTTTAGATATGATATTAAAAACATGAGCAATAAAAAAAAAACAATACATAAATCGACTGTTGTCAGAACAAAAATCTTTTGTACTGCAAAGAATATCAACAAGGGAGTGAGAAAAAATCTCATCAAATGTGAGAAAATATTTGAAAATTACATAGCTGATAAACTGACTCAATTGAAAAGACCCTGATGCTGGGAAAGATTGAAGGCAGGAGGAGAAGGGGACGACAGAGGATGAGATGGTTGGATGGCATCACTGACTCAAGGGACATGAGTTTTGGTAAACTCCAGGAGTTGGTGATTGAGAGGGAGGCCTGGCGTGCTGCGGTTCATGGGGTCACAAAAAGTCAGACACGACTGAGCAACTGAACTGAACTGAACTGAACATGTGTACTAAGTGAAAGAATCCACTCAAAAATATCACTTAAATAATGTATGATTCCATTTATACAAAATATCCAGAATAGGCAAAGTGGGACAGAAAAAAATAAGTGATTTCCTGTTGTTGCTCAGTCACTAAATCATGTCCAACTCTTTGCTACCTCATGGACTGCAGCATGCCAGAATTCCCTGTCCTTCACTATCTCTCAGAGTTTTCTCAAATTCTTGTCCATGGGCTTCCCTTGTGGCTCAGACAGTAAAGAATCCACCTTCAATGTGAGAGACTTGGATTCAATCCCTTGGTTGGGAAGACCCCCTGGAGGAAGGTATGGCAACCCACTCCAGTATTATTGCCTGGAGAATCCCATGGACAGAGGAGCCTGAGTGACTAAGCACCTGTCCACTGAGTCAGTGATGCCATCCAACCATCTCATCTTCTGTCGCCTCCTTCTCCTCCTGCCTCAACCTTTCCCAGCATCAAGGTCTTTTCCAATGAGTCAGTTCTTCACATCAGGTGACCAAAGTTTTGGAGCTTCAGCTTCAGCATCTGTCCTTCTAATGAATAATTAGGGTTGATTTCCTTTAGGGTTGACTGGTTTGATCTCCCAGAGTTAGGGATAAGTACATTGGGAGGAGGAAGGAAGTTACCGATAAAAACTGACAGTGTATGGGTTTCTTCTTGAGTGACAAAAATATTTTTAATTGATTGTGGTGACCACTGTTTAACTATGCATATAATGAAGACCAGTTGAATTGTGTACTTTAAATGGTTGAATTATATATTACATAAATTATATCTCAGTAAAACTATTTGATTAAAAATAAAACTAATATCAGACACACAGACCAAGAGAGGAAAAAGAAGTTAATATTTATTGAGCACTTACTATGTGATGAGTGGTGTCACACACACACACACACACACCCCAATCATACAAGGCAATCATTATTAACCCCAACGTACTGATGGTCATCCTGCCATATCCTGACCACCTCCCCCGTGGCCACTCAGATGCTGGAGGGATAGAGTTTGCTGAGGAAGGTCTTCTTTATGGCGATATTCAGCTCCTTGTTCCTGAGACTGAAGATGATTGGACTGAGAAAGGGAGTAAGGACTGTGTAGGTGATGGCCATCAGAGTATTGCCTTCCTCAGAGTAGAGACCCTTGGGCTTGAGGTAGATGATAGATGCAAAGCCATAGTGCACAACGACCACAATAAGATGAGATGCACAGGTGGAGAAGGCTTTGTGCCGACCTTCGGCTGAAGGGATCCTGAAGATGGCGGCCACGATGAAGGCGTAAGACAGGAGAATGAGAATAAAGCAACCCAGCAGAGCCGTGATACACACAATGCCCACCCCCAGGGCTACTCCTGGTACATTATTTCCACAGGCTAACTTCAGTAGTGGAGGCACATGACATAAGAAATGGTGAACCTCATTGAGACCACAGAAGGTGAGGTGGAAAATGGTAGATGTCACCAGCAACCCAATGAATAAGCCACCAGCCCAGGACCAGACCACCAGGCAGGCACAGTCACGGGGGCTCATAAGCACAGTGTAGCGCAGGGGGTGGCAGATGGCCACGTAGCGGTCGTAGCCCATGACGGTGAGAAGGAAGGAGTGGGTGAAGCCAAACGTGAAGGAGAAGAACATCTGGCTGGCACAGGCCATGAAGGAGATGGAGCGGTCCGGGGAGAGCAGGTCGGCCAACATGCGCGGGATGATGGCAAAGGTGTAAAGGATCTCGGAGATGGAGAGGGCGCACAGAAAGAGGTACATGGGGGTGTGGAGGCTGCGCTCACTCCAGATGGTGGCCATGATGAGCAGGTTCCCCAGCAGCGTGAACAGGTACATCAGCAGGAACAACAGGAAGAAGACGGGCAGGAGATGCTGGGGAAAGGTGGAGAAGCCGATGAGGATGAATTCAGACACGGAGGTGTAGTTTAGCCCCAACATGGCAGCATACCTGCTTGAGGAGAAAGTGAAGAAGACCCAGTGGGAAGGAATTTAGAGGATCTAATGAGCCCTACCTGGGAGGACTTCCTGGAGAGGCTCCTTCACCTCCCCAAGCCATTGTTAATCCATCTGCAAAATGGTATTCATAATAATGGGTTGAGGTTTAAATAAGATCATGTATCTAAGTGCTGTAGCACACATACTGACACTTAGCAAGAACTCAATAAAACATAATATGGATAATAACAATTATTATGACTCCTATTATTACTATTATTAACTCCATGCAGGACCTACACCCCGCCCCCAACCAGTCGTTTCTTAAGCTTTTCTGTCTTTGAGCTGGCTGGTCACTCTGTACTTCTCCCCATCTCCATGAGACCAACTCCCTCCTAACCTTTAAGATCAATCTACTCCCCTTAATTGCTACCTTCAGTTAGAAGACAGATCTCCCCTACCACATGGAAAGGACTTAAGTTCTGTTTTTAATTCTCAGCACTACTCTTTGCAGCTCACCTGGAAATGAAGTAATATTCCTTATTCCACAGGGCTACTTTTGTGCTTCATTGAGGTGATGCACCTTAAACTCTTAGCTACTACTGTTGTTTCATGGTCTAACTTGCATAAGTTCCTTACAAGGATGTGATACTGACTGGCATCACCATAGAGTCCTGTTCTCTGACCCCAACTGGGCCCTTTATCTCTGGTCACTTCCCAGTGCTAGTCTCTGAAGCTCCTCACCTCTCTTCAACCCTTATGCCACTCTCCTATCAACAACCTGCTTGTTGTTGAAGCAAAAACGATGCTTCGTGGAGAAGCCAAGATGCTCAGTGGTGGGTTCTCTCATCTCCCTCCCTGAGTGGCAGCAGATTCATATCTGTCCCAGCTCCCTGTGAGGTCCACTCTCCTTCCAAGCACCTGCTCCACCAGCAATCCTTTTCTCTCCCTCTGGTTTTCTCTCTCTCCCTCATCTGTCACAAAAGAATCTGATGCAAAATACAACAATTTTTAAAGATGCAAAATTGGTCAACAGATGAATAATGAAAATATGGTATACCATTCGACATGCTAAAAAACAAACTACTGATACATGCTACAACATAGATGAACCTCAAAGACATTATACCAAGTGGAGGGAGCCTGCCACAAAGGACCATCTATTGTATGACTCCATTTATTTGAAATATCTTGGATAGGTAAATCTATCAAAACAGGAAGCAGATTAGTGATTGGCAGGAAATGGGAATAGGCTGGAATGGGGAATGATTGTTAATGGGTTCAAGATTTCCTTTAAGGATGGTTAAATGTCTTGGAACCTCAGATATGCAGATGACACCACCCTTATGGCAGAAAGTGAAGAAGAACTAAAGAGCCTCTTGATGAAAGTGAAAGAGGAGAGTGAAAAAGTTGGCTTAAAGCTCAACGTTCAGAAAACTAAGATCATGGCATCTGGTCCCATCACTGCATGGGAAATAGATGGGGAAACAGTGGAAACAGTGTCAGACTTTGTTTTTTTGGGCTCCAAAATCACTGCTGGTGGTGATTGCAGCCATGAAATTAAAAGACGCTTACTCCTTGGAAGAAAGGTTATGGCCAATCTAGATAGCATATTTAAAAGCAGAGACATTACTTTGCCAGCAAAAGTCCATCTAGTCAAGGCTATGGTTTTTCCCGTGGTCGTGTATGGATGTGAGAGTTGGACGGTGAAGAAAGCTGAGCGCCACAGAATTGATGCTTTTGAACTGTGGTGTTGGAGAAGACTCTTGAGAGTCCCTTGGACTGCAAGGAGATCCAATCAATCCATCCTAAAGGAGATCAATCCTGGGTGTTCATTGGAAGGACTGATGTTGAAGCTGAAACTCCAATACTTTGACCACCTCATGAGAAGAGTTGACTCATCGGAAAAGACCCTAATGCTGGGTAGGATTGGGGGCAGGAGGAGAAGGGGATGACAGAGGATGAGATGCTTGGATGGCATCACTGACTCGATGGACATGGGTTTGGGTAGACTCTGGGAGTTCGTGATGGACAGAGAGGCCTGGCATACTGCAATTCATGGGGTCACAAAGAGTCGGACACGACTGAGCGACTGAACTGAACTGAACTGAACTGAACTGAAATGTCTTGGACCTAAATGGAGGTGATAGTTCCACAATATTGTGAATGTCCTAAATGCCACTGAACTGTGCTGTTTAAAATGATGAGGCTGTGAATAAGTTGGAATACTTGTGAACTGTTGGTGGGATTGTAAACAGCTCTGGAAAACCATCTGGGTATTCCTCAGAATACTAAAAATAGAACTACCATATCATCTAGTAATCCTACTTCTGGATATGTCTGTAAAGTATTGAGAGTAGGATCTCAGGAAGATATTTGCACACCCTTGTTCATAGCAGCACTCGTCAAAATAGCCATGAGCTGGAAGCAACTCAAATGTCCATCACTGGATGAATGGTAAACAAAGTGTAGTCTACCCATATAACATCATGTCATTCAACTTTAAAAGGAAGTTAATCCTGTGTCATACTGCAACATGAATGAACCTCAGGGGCATTATGCTAAGTGGGATCAGCCAGTCCTTCCAAAAGGAGAGATCTTTCATGATTCCATTTTTTGAAGTATCTAAAGTAGTCAAATGCATGGAAATGGAAAGTACAATGACTTTGGCCAAAGGCTGGGGGGAAGAGGAGTGGAGAGTTACTGGTTAATGGGTATAGAGTTTCCCTTTTGCAAAATGAAAAGAGTTTTGGAGGTCTATATACAACATTATAAATAGGCTTAACACTACCAAAAAGAGTCGTGTTTGACTCTTTGTGATCCAGAGAGTATAGCCCTCCAGGCTCCTCTATCCATAGAATTCTTCAGGCAAGAATACAAAGAGGACACAAACAGATGGAGAAATATACCGTGTTCATGGATTGGAAGAATTAATATAGTGAAAATGAGTATACTACCCAAAGCAATCTATAGATTCAATGTAATCCCTATCAAGCTACCAACGGTATTTTTCACAGAACTAGAACAAATCATTTCACAATTTTTATGGAAATATAAAAAACCTAGAATAGCCAAAGCAATCTTGAGAAAGAAGAATGGAATTGGAGGAATCAACCTGCCTGACTTCAGGCTCTACTACAAAGCCACAGTCATCAAGGCAGTATGGTACTGGCACAAAGATAGAAATATAGATCAATGGAACAAAATAGAAAGCCCAGAGATAAATCCATGCACCTATGGACACCTTCTCTTCGACAAAGCAGTCAAGAATATACAATGGAGAAAAGACAATCTCTTTAACAAGTGGTGCTGGGAAAACTGGTCAACCACTTGTAAAAGAATGAAACTAGAACACTTTCTAACACCATACACAAAAATAAACTCAAAATGGATTAAAGATCTAAACGTAAGACCAGAAACTATAAAACTCCTAGAGGAAAACATAGGCAAAACACTCTCCGACATAAATCACAGCAGGATCCTCCATGACCCACCTCTCAGAATATTGGAAATAAAAGCAAAAATAAACAAATGGGACCTAATTAAAATTAAAAGCTTTTGCACAACAAAGGAAACTATAAGCAAGGTGAAAAAACAGCCTTCAGAATGGGAGAAAATAATAGCAAACGAAGCAACAGACAAACAATTAATCTCAAAAATATACAAGCAACTCTTGCAGCTGAATTCCAGAAAAATAAAAGACCCAATCAAAAAATAGGCCAAAGAACTAAACAGACATTTCTCCAAAGAAGACATACAGATGGCTAACAAAAGATGCTCAACATGAAAAGATGCTCAACATCACTCATTGTTAGATGAAAAGATGCTCAACATCACTCATTATTAGAGAAATGTAAATCAAAACCACAATGAGGTACCATTTCACACCAGTCAGAATGGCTGCTATCCAAAAGTCTACAAGCAATAAATGCTGGAGAGGGTGTGGAGAAAAGGGAACCCTCTTACACTGTTGGTGGGAATGCAAACTAGTACAGCCACTATGGAGAACAGTGTGGAGATTCCTTAAAAAACTGGGAATAGAACTGCCATATGAACCAGCAATCCCACTGCTGGGCATATACACCGAGGAAACCAGAATTGAAAGAGACGCGTGTACCCCAATGTTCATTGCAGCACTGTTTACAATAGCCAGGACGTGGAAGCAACATAGATGTCCATCAGCAGACGAATGGATAAGGAAACTGTGGTACATATACACAATGGAATATTACTCAGCCATTAAAAAAATACATTTGAATCAGTTCTATTGAGATGGATGAAACTGGAGCCCATTATACAGAGTGAAGTAAGCCAGAAAGAAAAACACCAATACAGTATACTAATGCATATATATGGAATTTGAAAGATGGTAACGATAACCCTATATGCGAGACAGAATAAGAGACACAGATGCATAGAACAGTCTTATGTACTCTGAGGGAGAAGGTGAGGGTGGGACGTTCTGAGAGAATAGCATTGAAACATGTATATTATCATATGTGAAACAGAACACCATTGCAGGTTCCATGCATGAGACAAATGCTCAGGGCTGGGGCAATGGGATGATCCAGAGGGATGGGATGGGGAGGGAGGTGGGAGGGGGGTTCAGGATGGGGAACACATGTAAATCCATGGCTGATTCATGTCAATGTATGGCAAAAACCACTACAATAATGTAAAGTAATAAGCCCCCAACTAAAATAAATAAATTTATTAAAAAAAAATACTGGAGCAGGTTGCCATGCTCTCCTCCAGGGGATCCTCCCAGGGATGAGCCCTGGTTTCCTGCATTGCACGCAGATTCTTTACCATCTGAACCACCAGGGAAGCCCAACACTACCAAACTACTTATCTAAAAAGGGTTCAGATAATAAATTTTATGTTATATGCTTTACACACACAAAAAGCTAGTGCTGACCCATGCTACAACATGGATGAAACTTGAAAACGGTATGCTATATGAAAAAAGGCAGATGCAAAAGAATGCCTGATTCTATTAACATGAAATACCTAAAATAAGCAAATCTATAGAGACAAAGAGCAGATTAATGGTTGCCAGGGGCTAAGGGCAGTGAAGATGTGGAGTGTGGCTGCTAATGAGAGCAAGGTTTCCTTTTGGGATGATGAAAATGTTTTGCAACTAGATACAGGTAATAGCTGCACATTGTGAATGTACTAAATGCCACTGAAATGTATACTTTAAAATGGTTAATTCTATAGTATGTGAATTTTACTTCAATTTTTTAAGAAGCAAAATGATCCCCTCATTCAGCCCTCTTAAACCTCTGCACTGTCTTTACCCTGGTTCACAGCCCAGCCGATCCCCAGAAAAGGAGAGGGGGTTCTCAGAGTGTCCAGGGCCAGCCCTGAGCCAAGAGAGGGAGAACGCACCTTCTCTGGTTCAGCCTCCCTGCTCCTGCTGTGGGCAGCCTCTGACCTTTACCCAAGCAAAAGGGGATGCACTTCAAGACCGCTCTTCTGAGGGGGGTGCACCTTCCTGTTCCTACAGACTAGGACCCAGGTAACCCTTGTGTCTCACACACACACCTACACCTGGGTGTCCCCACATCTCCGCATCCCTGCATTCCACCACCGTCTCCCCCACCACATACAGTATTTTATGTTCTTACGTCCACCAGATACGCACGTGGCAGTCCACTGCACTCAGACCTGTGCACTCACACAGATGCAGAGACCCCACCCTTGAGGTTGGACGCACACCTGCAGAGTCCTGGCCTCCAGCACACCTGGAGGTGCACCCAGACCTATAAACTGTCATAGCACGATACTGCAGAAACTCGAAGAAGATGACTGATGCCTGGGCTGCTGTCTGGCAACTTTCACTCTGTGGTCTGCCTGACAACAACATTGTGCACACAAATGTGCATGAGTGTGTGTGCCCCCTGGAGCCTGGGTGCAGGATTCAGGAGTAAGGAGCTTTTGCTCAGGCACTACTTGCCCTGAACTTTGTTCCATTGGGTTCCTGATCTGCATTCCACACCCAACACTCCTATTATCCATGGCTAGTCCCCCTATCTCATGCTTGCATCACCTTCTCCAGGAAAATGTCCAAGACTCACACTCCCCTCTCTTGGCAGCCACCAGGAGCACTCTAAAGAGGTAGCTGAGAAGACCCTGGGCCCCCTCACTCACACAGGCAGCTCAGAAGGGAGTGGGCGGGGTGGGAGGCTGCTCCCTCACTTTATCCCTTTCTTCTCCAGAGGCACATTCCAAAGGCATCCCAGGGGAACCTGGTGCAGGAGGCAGGGGGGCTCCCTCAGGGCCCAGAGTCAGGTTGGGGGGGGGCTTGCGGGGACTTCTGGGCACACCAGGCTCCCCTGGGATTGACCCACAGAGGTATATGCAGCCTGCAAACCTTCCCTGACAGCCCTCTGTGCTCTGCTGGGAGCTGGGCTATTCTGTAGCACCACAGGGAATATTAGGTTGGGAGATGGAGGTGACAAGACAATCCCTAACTAGACCAAGGAAGGAATAGAGAAGAAGTAGGTGCCCGTCCCCTAATCTCTCAAGCCCAGGGACTCCTTCCCTTCCTGGGAGGGTCTACTCTGGGCCTTGCAACTCAAAAGGCTAAGACCATCCACACCCCATAAAAGGTACCCCTGGGCCATCCCAGAAGACATCACAAGGTTCCTAGACCAGACCTGCCCCCACTTTGGTCAGGAAACCCTAGCTCCCAGCTACAAGGAGTGTCCTAGCACAGAGGCTGATGGTCTGACCTCTGTGGGAAGGAGAGGGACCAGGTTGGGATGGAATCTCTAAAGCATGAACCTGCTCTGGACCCAGGCCCTTGAAACTGAAGGACTGGAGAGGGAAGGAGGAGACAGTGTCAGGCTCTGACAGCCACGAACAACTGGGCTTCCAGGTTGTTGGGCTAAAATGCAGCTCAGTGTCTGCTCTCTTCCCATTTTCCACATTTTCATCTCCAAGATGCCAGCCTGCTGGGTGTAAGCACATAGAGACTGGAGGACAGGTATTAGTGTAACCCTGTAACTAATAATCCTGGGTTAGTATCCTAGGGCTGATAAAACAATTTACCACACAATGGGTGGACTTAAAGCAACAGAAATTTATTCTCTCATGGCACTGGAGGGCCAAAGTCAAAATCAGGATTTGTTACAGAGCCCATATTTGATGTCCCTGGGTCATACAGCAAATTCCCATTGATTATCTGTTTTATATATGGGAGGGGGTAGAAGGTGGGAGGGAGGTAAAAGAGGGAGGGGACACATGTATACCTATGGCTGACACATGTTGATGTATGGCAGAGGCCAACACAATATTGTGAAGCAATTTTCCTTCAACTATGGATAAATAACTTTTGGGGGTAAAAAGCATAAAGAATGAAAAAAAGAAGAATTGATTCTTCTGGAAGCTCTGAAGGAGAATCTGTTCTATGCCTTGCTCCTGGTGGGCTGCTGGTAACCCTTGACTGCATTGCTGCAATCTCTGGCTACCTCTTCACATGGATTTCTCCTTGTATCTCTGTATATCTTCTCCTATTTTAAGTCATTAGGGTCCACCCAAAACCAATGATGATTTCATTTTGATATCTTTAACTAATTACAACTGAAAAGACCCTATTTCCAAAAGAAGTCTAATTCTGAGGTTCCAAGTGGACATGGACTTCTGAAGCACACTATTTTAACTTACTATAGCATCCTTCTTGTTATAGTTTTCTGCTTCAGCTCTCACCTCTACACCCACTTCCTACACAACAGCAGAGGGATCCTGCTAAACAAGCTGATTACTTCCTTCTCCTGCTTAAAGCCAGCCATGGCTCTCTAGTGCCCAGATGCTTCATTGTGCTCTACAGGGCCCTGTGCAATCTGGTTCGTGTTAGCATCTTCAATTTCCAATCTCAGCTCCTATCCCCTCCTCCAATGCAACACTCTGTGAAATGGAATATCTCCTGTCATATCAATAAATGAGGATATAACAGCCATCAGCAATTTTGGGCCTCCAAATGTGAGTGAGGGCTCCCAAAAGGGAACACAACACCTGAACACAACTCCTTCTCTTGCCTCTGCAGAACAGTTTCTCAGGGCTACTGAGATGCTATCTTCTGGGCTCAGAGTCCTAAATATTGTCACTGAATAAAACACTCTATTTTCAGGTTGTGACTGATTTTTAAGTCGACCACTCCCATTTTATATCTCTAGCCTAAAATAGAACAGGAGCATTTTCTGATTCTTATCTTCCCCTGGAGTACTGTATCAAAGTTGTCATCATTGCCTGGTTATGAGTCAGTGTCTCCCACTAGACTGTGAATTCCCGAGGGCAAGAGTGGTGTCTTACTGATTTCCATGCTGTGTTCCCAGCAAATAGTGAACAGTCAATAAATATTGAAGAAAATAGTGAATAGAGGAACTTGCATGGTGCCTTTGAGACTTTATCATGCAGGCAGGAGAGTGAGGAGGTGGCATCTGAACTGAACTTTGAAGGATGAACAAGAGTCCTTGGGTACATGGTGTCAGAGAGGAAATCCCAGGCAGAGGAATCAGCTTGAGCAAAGGCATGGAGAAGAGTCCAGAGTAGGGTTAGGATAGGTTGGGAATTCAAACTGGGGTTGAATTATGAAGGGTCTTGATAGCACTTTAGAACCACCCCTTTATCCCTCAGAGTGTGAGTGGGCTAGAAGAAGAGGCCAGGAAGAGGGGCTGGGGCAGCCAGATGGCACAGGCAGATGCCAGCCTGGACTGAGGGTCTAGCCAAGACTGTCTGCTGAGTTCCATCCTCTTGGGACAGCAGAAGACCCAGAATTTAAGGAATTTCTTGGGATAGTCCACTTCTAGAAAGTGAGAAGGACAGAATGAAGGGAAAATATAGGTGATTAAATAGTTAACCCCACTAGGAAATTAAGGGCTTCCCTGGTGGCTCAGATGGTAAAGCATCTGCCTGCAATGTGGGAGACCCGGGTTCAATCTGTGGGTTGGAAAGGTCCCCTGGAGAAGGAAATGGCAACCCACTCCTGTATTCTTGACTGGAAAACCCCATGCATAGAGGAGCCTGGAGGGCTACAGTCCATGGGGTCACAAAGAATAGGACACAACAGAGTGACTAACACAACAAGGGGGATTATAAGTAGGAAAATATGGGAAACTTCTGTAAGTTAGTGATTATTCAAGAAAGCAGGCTTGTTTAGCAACAGAAGCATGGTACATGTCCCCAAACAATAAAACAATGGTGGCATGAAACCCACAGTGAGCTCAATAAGTTAATGACCCCCAAAACAGACTCTGTGCACTCAAAAAAACATCATTTATGGGAAGGTGACCTTTTCAAAATGAAAATTCCTCATTGTACTGAGACCAGAAAATAGTTCTCCAAAGTGCGATGACATTCCTGGCCTGACCATGTAGGGAGGGACAAGTAAACTTCCCTGCCCTATATAGGGTAGGAACTGATGATGGAAACATGACGTCTACTCAAGAAAGACAAAGAAAGTCTTCTTCCCCTCCCCACTTTTTCCTTTGATTATAAAACTGTAGCCCACTAAGTTCTCGGGGCACACAACATTTCTTGCCTTCCCGCTTGTAAGTCTCACAAGCATCCTATTCTAATATAGCATGTCTTATATCACTTTGCTCTGCTGAATTCTTCTCTGCACTGAGACATAAAGAACTGCGGTACCAGAGTTCTTCGGAGCCCCCCTGAAATGATACCAATCAATTTGAAAAGAACATCAGAGGGACAAGTGTTCAGCCAAGAAATGGAGTCAAGACGTAGGCAAAAATTCTAAATGCCTGCTTTCGCATGGCCAGAGGTCAGGAAATGGGACTGGAGTCATAGAATGCAGTCAATACTAAGCCTAGAAACAGAATACAGGAAACCAAGGTCACAATTAAGCTGTATCTTAGGGTCTTCACTGGAGGCAGTGCTGTGACAAGGACATGTCTTAGACTCTCTGGGTCTCATCTTCTCTTTTGTAAAATGGGGCAGAATTATACAATGCATGTAAGGAGATTGGCACAGGGTAGGTGAGTTGTGGGGGCAAAATCTCCTCCATTTACCTCCATTTCAAGTTTGTGTGCGTGTGTGTGTGTGTGTGTGTGAACTACGGATGCTGTTCTTTCATTTGCGTCACAAATATTTGTTGAGCAATGACTGTGTTCCTTAACAGTTTGTGGCCACTAGAGAAATAATGACAAGAAGCCAAATTCCCTTTGAACCACAGCCTTGTAGCTTTGCTCAGATTTTCTCCCAGGCAGGACCCATGCATCTCTTGATCTCTCTGCTGGGTTTTTCCCAGAGTATGACCAGTAAATATTGATAGTGACGCAAGTTGCTTCATTCCCCAAACATTCCCCATCCCCTGCTCTGTGCCAGTCCTATGCTCAGGGCAACCCATGAGAATATGGGTCAGATTCATCACTCCTCAAGAAGAATGTTCTCCATCTACTTTCCTCCACTGTACCAAGCCCTTGAGTTAATGGGTGTGCTGGTAGTTTTCCATGTGTATTCAACCTGATCCCTAATATATAAATCTGACAGATACCCTTCTTGTTTATGCTACCGAGTCCAAGCTCTGTTTGCCCATGACTCAATGAGTCTGAGGGACAAGGGATTGAGGCAAGGAATACGACTTTATTCAGGAAACCCAGCAGGCCAAGAAGATAGCTAATTGATGTCTCAAAATAACCATCTTATGGGGTCTGGATGTCAAGTTCTTTTACAGAAAAAAAGATGGGGGAAAGTGAGGAAATAAAGTAAAAATGCCATTAATCTTGTAAATATCTCCTAGAATGGCAAGCTTCAGGCAGGGGATTTGTTAATTTATTTCTTCCTGCCATCCACCAGAGGACAGGTTCTGAAAAAAGGCACTGTAACTTAACAGTCAGGCAGAGGGACAGAATTCTCTGAGGCAGGTCATTTTGTGTGATTATAATAACAAAAGCAACCAAAAGCAAGTCAAAGAAACATTTCCAACCGGGAGTCAGGATTGGGCCTTCCCTGCAACATTTATAACAACTTGGTTATTAGTGGATTTGTTTTGGGGGGATCTTTTTATCTTGAGATTCACATCTGTATTGTATTCATGTTGCAGTATCTGTATGTCTTAGGCACTTGCCTGTCTCCATCCCTCATCCAGAGTCTCTTAGAAATGGAATCTGAGTCCCACTGACTTTTTATGTCTAGCGCATTCTAGGTATACCATAAATATTTACAGGATAGAACTCCCACCAAGGCTTGGGCTGTTAAATGGAGTTGAACTCTTCCTCAATTTCTAGGTGATTGGCTTGGTCAGGAGGTGTCCTCTTTTCTGAAGCTGTGCAGTGGTAAATAGAAGAAGAATACTTGAATACTTGAATCAAATACTTGATCTGCTCTTTAACAACTAAGAAGTCAGAGCCAGCTGCCCTTGCAGGATAGTTTGATAAGCATGACCAGCCTCAGTACCTAAAGACTGTGCATGAGATAACTCTTATCTCCAGCTCAGAGGAAGCCTGGCTCCAGCACCCATGTGTTCAACAGATGTATATGGAGCATCTGAGCCCATCTCTGGGGAGACCACAGTGATCAGGACAGAGATACCTGCTCTCATGGACCTTACAGGGGAGAGAAGAAATAGATGGTGAGTAACTGACCAAAGAAGTTACAAGTGGAAGGAAGAGAAAGCAGAGTGCTATGAAAGCTCAATGACTGAATTCATAGAGAATGTTGCAGACTAGGGGGCGACCTCATGGAGAAGGTAGCATTTCAATAAGACTTTCTGCTCAAAAGGGAAAAGAAAAGGGGCACTAGACAAAAGGAACAGCATGTGCAAAGGACCCAAGGTGGGAAGACAGTTGCCTGTTTGAGGAACAGAGGAAGGCCAATATGACAGGGCACTTAGGCAGCAAGGAGAGGCTGTGGCTCATGGTGACTACTGGCAGGGGTCTGAATAATAGTGTTGCAGGGAAAAGCCAGTTCTGACTCCATGTTGGAAATGTTTCTTTGACTTGATTTTTGTTGCTTTTGTTATTATAATTATACACAATGGCCTGCCTCAAAGAGCCCTGCCCCTCTGCCTTAAACTAAAGTTCTTCTTTTCGGAACCCTGTCCACCTGTGGATGGAAGGATGGAAGAAATTAACACATCCTCTTGCCTGTGACTTGCCATTCTAGGAGATATTTGCAAGATTAATGGTCTTTTTACTTTGTTTCCTCACCTCCCCACATCTCTGATCCATAAAACAACCTGACATCCAGACTCCATAAGATGGTTATTTTGAGACATTAGTCTGCCATCTTCTGGGTCTGCTGTTTTCCAAATAAAGCTGTATTCCTTGTCTCAACACCTCATCTCTGATTCACTGGCCTGTCATGCGACAAGCAGAGTGAGCTTGGATTCAGTAACAATAGGACCTTACTCCATAGCCCCACAGCCACAAGATGACTCTCATTGACACAGCAGACTCTAGCTATGACACATACACAAGAGGAGGCAGGTTTCTGTGATGCCAACCACACCTGAAAATGAGTTTCAGAGAAACTAGAGGATAGCCATTCACACTTCAGAAAGATTTTGTAGCTCACAGTTTCCATAGAGTTGTAATAAGAGAGCTGTTTGCTTGTTTAGAAACAAGCACCTAATATTTGCCAGGTTTTAGAAACACAATGGTAAGCAAGTCCAGAGTGGTCCTACCCCTTTGGGGTTGCCAACAGAACAAGGAAAGAGGGGAGGTATTGAACATATAATTTATATCACATAGGAAATGTGAGCATTATGAGGAAGTAGAAGCTGCAGCTCCCAGGAGTATGCAACACTTAGCTGCTTTATGTGCCTTGGGTTTGGCAGCCCAGGGCATCAAGGTGGATGATGTAGCATTTGGCTGCTTGGAGGTCTGGCAATCCCATGCCTTGGGGAAAAAGAAGGCCACCTCCAATTCCCACTTATATCTCTTGCTGCCAATTAAATTTGGGGCTTGAGAGTAAGTGGGAAAAAGTAGGCCTGGGACCATTCCTCCAGCGTAGGGTGGACCTGTGGCTTTGTCTGTACCTTATCCTTGAGCTATGCATCTAACCACATCTGCCTTAGCTTTGTGCCTGAAACTTATGGACTTTAAAAAAAATTCAGAAATGAAGTGGGAGTGGGAATTATGTGTCAACTTTTAATGAGTCCCCAGGTATCACAGAATATCCCTTGGCTTATTCACTAATGAAACTTGGAATTGGCTCACAGGGAATGTTATGTCAGCGGAGTTTCACAGGCAGTTCAGGACAAGTGTTGTTCATCTCTCTGTGTCCTTCAAGAAGGACGCTCAGGACCTTCACTGATGAGAACACTGGGTTACAGCTGGAGGTGGCAGGTTCAGAAGAGATATACTAATTGTCTGTGAGAAATGGAGTATTTCCTACCATATCAGTAACAAGAATGTCATAGTCATCAGCAATTCTGGCCCTCAAAATGTGAATTCCTGGGCCCTAAGGACAACCAGAAAGGAGAACAATACCTGTGCAACCTGGCAGCCATGAGGCTGCAGCCACTCCCTATGGTGAACACTGAGGAACTCAGGATGTAAAAAAACACAGAACACTGGCCCCGGATAGCTGAGATGCACAGGAAAAAGTGATTTTGGTGAGCCCAAGCTCTTGCATCTTTCCATAAATAGAAAACTGCTAGATTCCTTAACTTGAGATGCCTGGTTTTCCTTGATTAGCAATAATCTATTGATGTTCAGACTACCTTCCCCTTGTTGCAAACTTGTGTATAACCTGACTCCTCTGCTTGCCTCCTTAGAGCAGCCCTCTCAGGGTTCTTGAGATGCTGTCTTCCAGGTTTGAAGTTCTAAAAATTCCCACCAAATAAACCATAACTCTCAATTTTTAGGTTGTGACTATTTTTTTAGCTTACATCTGCTAAGAAGACCATACTACATCATTTCAACTCAGTTTTTAGGAATTTTTCAATTTGTGTTCTTAAACAGAGAGAAGCTGACTGTTGGTGTTGTTTAGTTGCTCAGTTGTGTCCAACTCTTTGTGACCCCATGGACAGCAGCACATCAGGCTTCCCTGTCCTTCACCATCTCCCAGAGCTTGCTCAAACTCATGTCCATTGAGTCAGTGATACCACCCAACTGTCATCCTCTGTCATCCCCTTCTCCTCCTGCCTTCAGTCTTTCCCAGCATCAAGGTCTTTTCCAATGAGTTGGCTTTTCACATCAAGTGGCCAAAGTATTGGAGTTTCAGCTTCAACATCAGTCCTTCCAATGAATATTCAGGTTGACTTCCTTTAGGATAGACTAGTTTGGTCTCCTTGCAGTCCAAGGGATACTCAAGAGTCTTCTCCAACACCACAGCTCAAAAGCACTAATTCTTTCATGCTAAGCCTTTTTTATGGTCCAACTCTCACAATTGTACATGACTACTGGAAAAACCATAGCTTTGGCTATATGGACCTTTGTCAACAAAGTGACGTCTCTGCTTTTTAATGTGCTGTCTAGGTTGGTCATAGCTTTTCTTCCAAGGAGCAAGCACCTTTTAATTACATGGCTGCAGTCACTATCTGCAGGGAATTTGGAGCTCAAGAAAATAAAGTCTGACACTGTTTCCACTGTTTCCCCATCTATTTGCCATGAAGTGATGGGACCAGATGCCATGATGTTAGTTTTTTGAATGTTGAGTTTTAAACCAACTTTTTCACTCTTCTCTTTCACCTTCATCAATACACTCTTTAGTTCCTCTTTGCTTTCTGCCACTAGGGTGTTGTCATCTGCACACCCGAGGTTGTTGATATTTCTCCCAGCAATCTTCATTACAGTTTGTGCTTCATTCAGCCCAGAATTTTGCATGATGTACTCTGCATATAAGTTAAATAAGCAGCATGACAATATACAGCCTTGATGTACTCCTTTCCCAATTTGGAACCAATCCATTGTTCCATGTCTGATTCTAACTGTTGCTTCTTGACTTGCATACAGATTTCTCAGGAGACAGGTCAGGTGGTCTGGTACTCCCATCTCTTTGTGAATTTTCCATAGTTTGTTGTGATCCACACAATCAAAGGCTTTAGCATAGTCAATGAAACCCATGAGAACTGTTCTCTCCGCATTCTTAAACATATATTGAAAACCAAGGTCTAGATAACTTAGTGCTTCTTTGAATGACTCATATCAGAAGACTCACATTCAAACCCTGGTCAATCCAATTTCTTGCTGTGTGACTTTGGTGAAGTGAATTGACTTCTCTGAGTTACCATCTGCCAGTGGGGAGGCTAATATTAATAGCACTTCATCTTAAACACCATTTTCAGCTAAAGAAAAAGAGGCTGTTGGAGGTAGTAATTTGAGACTTCAATGGGGGAGAAAAGCAATTCACATAAAAATGGAAAAGCTTTCTATCTTGGAGGTGGCACAGCTGCTTGGACCACATGGGAATACAAATTGATACAACCACTATGGAGAACGTGGAGATTTCTTTAAAAACTAGGAAAAAAACTGCCACATGACCCAGCAATCCCACTCCTAGACATATGCCCTGAGGAAACCATAATTGAAAAAGACATATGCACCCCAATGTTCATCACAAAACGATTTACAATAGCTAGGACATGGAAGCAACCTAGATGGCCATCAGTGATGCATGGGTAAAGAAGTTGTGGTAATATACACAATGGAATATTACTCAGCTGTAAAAAGGAACTCATTCAACTCAGTTCTAATAAGGGGGATGAAACTAGAGCCTAGTATACAGACTGAAGTAAGCCAGAAAGAGAAAGACAAATATTGCATATTAATACATATATATGGAATCTAGAAAAATGGTACTGCCTTATTTGCAGGGCAGGATGAAATTAAAAGATACTTACTCCTTGGAAGGAAAGTTATGACCAACCTAGATAGCATATTAAAAAGCAGAAACATTACTTTGCCAACAAAGGTCCATCTAGTCAAGGCTATGGTTTTTCCAGTAGTCTTGTATGGATGTGAGAGTTGGACTATAAAGAAAGCTGAGCGCTGAAGAATTGATGCTTTGGAACTGTGGTGTTGGAGAAGACTCTTGTGAGTCCCTTGAACTGCAAGGAGATCCAATCAGTCCATCCTAAAGGAGATAAGTCCTGGGTGTTCATTGGAAGGACAGATGTTGAAGCTGAAACTCCAAGACTCTGGCCACCTCGTGTGAAGAGTTGACTCATTGGAAAAGACCTTGATACTGGAAAGGATTGGGGGCAGGAGGAGAAGAGGACGACAGAAGATGAGATGGTTGGATGGCATCACCGACTCAATGGACATGGGTTTGGGTGAACTCCGGGAGTTGGTGATGGACAGGGAGGCCTGGCGTGCTGCAGTTCATGGGGTCGCAAAGAGTCGGACACTACTGAGCGACTGAACTGAACTGAATGGAAACAGACATAAAGAACAGACTTGTGGACATGATGAGGTGGATGTAAGGAGAGGATGGGATGAATTGAGTGAGTAGTGTTGAAATATATACACTACTGTATGCAAAATTAGATAGCCAGTGGAAATTGTGCTGTATGATGTGCTGCATGATGCAGGAAGCTCAAATATGGTACTTTGATAACCTAGAGGGGTGGGAGGTGGGAAGGAGGCTCAAGAGGGAGGGGACACACATATACCTATGGCTGACTCATGTTGATATATAGAAGAAACCAACACAATATTGTAAAGCAATTATCCTCCAACTAAAAATAAATAATTTTTTTAAAAGATGGAAAAGCAAACATTGGGTAAACAATAATTAAAAAAAAACCAGTCCTACAATGAACACTGTAGTACATAAGTCTTTTTCAGTTATGGTTTTCTCAGCGTATATGACCAGTAGTGGGACTGTTGGGTCATATGGTAGTGTTATCCTAGTTTTTTAAGGAATCTCCATACTGTCTTCCATAGTGGTTGTATCAAGTTACATACCCACCAACAGTGCAAGAGAGTTCCATTTTCTCCACACCCTCTCCAGTATTTATTTTTTGTGGATTTTTTTTTTTTATGATGGCCATTCTGACATGTGTGAGGTGATATCTCATTGTAGTTTTGACTTGCATTTCTCTACTAATGAGGTATGTTGAGCATCTTTTCATGTGTTTATTCACCATCTGTATGTCTTTTTTGGGGAAATGTCTGTTTAGGTCTTTTGCCAATTTTTTGATTGGGTTGTTTGTTTTTCTGGTATTGTTGCATGAGCTGCTCGTATATTTTAGAGATTAATTCTTTGTTTAGTTCACTATTATTTCCACCTTGCTTATAGTTTCCTTCTTTGTGCAAAAAAACTTTTAAGTTTAATTAGCTCCCATTTGTTTATTTTTGTTTTTAATCTCCATTACTCTAGCAGGTCGGTCATAGAGGATTTTGCTGTGACTTATGTCATGGTGTTCTGCCTATGTTTTCCTCTAAGAGTTTAATGGTTTCTGGTCTTACATTTAGGTCTTTGATCCATTTTGATTTTATCTTTGTGTATGATATTAGGAAGTTCTAATTTCTTTCTTTTACATGTAGCTGTCCAGTTTTCTCAGCACCATTTATTGAAGAGACTACATTTTCCCTATTGTATATTCTTGCCTTCTTTGTCAAAGATAAAATGCCCAGAGGTGCATGGGTTTATCTCTGGGCTTTCTATTTTGTTCCATTGGTCTGTATTTCACACTATCATTTCTTGACTGATTCTCCCTTGTCTTGCACCCCCCCAATTCCCTGATTTAACAACTGCTTGAATGTGCCCTTTGGAACTCAGGGTAGGTCATAGAGGTTGGAGCCTATTTCCTACAAACAAGAAATGGCAGGGGCGGGGGGAGATACAGAAAGGCCCTGTGCCCAGGAGCCCCACAGGGTCCTGCTCAGTTTCATTGCCAACCTCTTCCTTCCTCCTCTCTTTTCCAGATTTTTCCCATATATTTTATATTTTTTAATCCAATTGAGTAATCAGATCTATTCCTAGTACTCTACTCTCTCTCTGTCCTTTCCATTTTAGAATCTTTCACTTAACTCAGCTCAAAATAAAAACTTCCTTTAGACTCCATTACTCCAAAATAGAGTGAGAAACTATAAATAGCAAATCATTTTCTCAGAGACACTCTATTTTCTTTTGTACATTTGTTATAATTAAAGGATAATAGTAATAATACTCTAGACACAGTACTTTATACATAGAAAAGACTCAATTCTGGTGGGTTATTATTTTTAGGTTATTTATTCTTTTTCTTTAGGTTGTTTATTCCTATATGGGGGGGGGGCGAAGGGACAAAATCTTCTCCTGGTAGTCCATTCAAGAAGAAATATGTGCATCACGGTCCTGACACATCCTTGTGATTCTGCTCACCTGCCTATAAGTAGGTAGCATATTCCTAGACATAGATAATGGGATACAGTTAATCACATTGGATATAAACAAGATATTATGATGGCTTGAGGCGATAAGAGGGGGAGAATTGGAGAAAGTCAAATAGCTACCATACATCATACTCCTAAGGAGTGTGGGTATTTTCATGTACCTGAATCATCACAAGAGTTCTATGAAGAAAGACATTATTGTTTCCAACCCTTCTACCCTACACTGGTGGTTAAGAGTTTAGGGGACAGAAAGTTCTGTGGAAGCTTCTCTTTCTGGTGTTCTTCAGCTCCTTATTCCTAAGACTGAAAATAATTGGGCTAAGAAAGGGGGTGAAGACTGTATAAGTAGTGGGCATCAGAATGTTACTGTCCATAGAATGGGGCCCCTTGGTCTTGAGTAGATGATGGAGGCAAAACGGTAGTGCACGACCACTATGGTGAGGTGAGAGACACAGGTGGAGAAGGTCTTGCACCGGCCCTCAGCAGAGGGGATCCTCAAGATGGCAGCCACGATGAAGACATAGGAGAGGACGATGAGAAATAAGCACCCCAGCAAGGCTGTGACACAGACCAGGATCACACCCATGGTGACAGAGGCTGTCTCCTTCCCACAGGCCAACTTCAAGAGGGCAAACACGTGACAGCCAAAATGGTGAATCTCCATGGAATTCACAAAAGGTGAGGTGGAAAACTATCAATGTCACCATCATACCCACAACTGAGCCACCAGCCCAGCACCAGGTCACAAGACAGGCACAGTCACGGGTGCTCATGAGCACGTTGTAGCGCAGGGAGTGGCAGATGGCCACATAGCGGTCATAGCCCATGATCATGAGCAGGAAAGAGTGGGTGTAGCCAAATGTGAAGGAGAAGAACATCTGACTGGCACAGGTCACAAAGGTGATGGAGCGGTGGGTGGAAAGCATGTCCACCAGCATTTGAAGGGTAATGGTAACAGTGAACAGAATCTCGGAGATGGAGAGGGCGCGCAGGAAGAGGTACATGGGGGTGTGAAGGCTGTGCTCCCTCCAGATGGTGGCCATGATGAGCAGGTTCCCCAGCAGCGTGAACAAGTACATCAGCAGGTACAGCAGGAAGAAGGTGGGCAGGAGCTGTTGAGGGAAGTTGGAGAAGCCGATGAGGATGAATTCAGACACTGTGCTGTAGTTCTGATCAGACAAGGATGTTGTGTCTGGGGAGATCAGAAAAAGAATGAAGGCACAGTGGTTAAAACATAGGCTCTAGCATGCATTAAAGGCCAATTGAAGAGCTCTATATTATGCAGATGGAGAAGGAAAAGGCAACCCACTCCAGTATTCTTGCCTGGAGAATCCTATGGACAGAGAAGCTTGCCAGGCTACACTCTATGGGGTTGCAAGAGTCGGACACGACTGAGCGACCAAGCACATACTATACAGAGAAGTTGGACTTCCCTAGTGGCTCAGACAGTAAAGTATCTGCCTGCAATGCAGGAGACCAGAGTTTGATCCCTGGGTTGAGAAGATCCCCTGGAGTAGGGCATGGCAATCCACCCCAGTATTCTTGCCTGGAAAATTCCATGGACAGAGGAGTCTGGCAAGCTACAGTCCATGAGGTCACAAAGAGTTGGACAAGACTGAGCAGCTAATATTTTCACTTCACTTCTTTTTTCATACTGTACAGGAAGTCCCCAACATATGAACCTTCAAGTTGTAAACTTTCAAAGACATGAACCCGTGTTCAAATGTCCACTCTCATAAGTTAGTTCACATATCTGGTAAGACCTGATATACTTTTCAAGGTAGTGTGCTCTAAGATTAAAATGTTTTCTTTATTTTTTGTGTTTACATATTTTCTATGTATTTTTTTGTGTGAAAAGGATTATAAGCTGGTAATGGTACAGTGTTGTATAGAAAATTGTGTTAGTTGGGTACCCAAGCTAACTTTGTTGGACTTGAAAGAAAATTACACTTATGAACGCATTCTGGTAATGGAACATATTTGTATGTAGGGGGCTTACCATGTATCCATTTGCTTAACTTCTCTGGGTCACACAGTCTCCATCAGTAAGTTGGAATAAATCATTATAGCTTTTGCCATTCAGCATTGTGATAAAGATAAAATGAGATCAGTGAATTAAGTGCTTAAGACATAGTTTTGGTTCCTGGGTGTTTATTAACAGCGATGAAAAGAAATAAAATATCCAGGTTTATGATCAAGACAGACATAGATGATCAGGGTCATAGTTTCTTGAATACTGTGCCTGTTCTAGATTGGATTTCAGATTTATAAAAACAATTTTTTCTCTGAGAGATTTTTCTTTTAATTGAGTAACCCGTTTGTCTTTATTTCAGTACTGTCTTCTTTTAGTACTGAATTCATTTCTGCCATTGTTATCTTGTGTGCGTGTATATGCGTGCATGTTAAGTTGCTTCCAACTCTTTGTGACCGTACAGACCGTAGCCCAGCAGGCTCCTCTGTCCATGGGATTCTCCAGGCAAGAATACTGGAGTGGGTTGCCATGCCCTCCTCCAGGGAATCTTTCCAGCTCCTGTATTTAACCCACATCTCTTATGCCTCCTGCATTGGCAGGCAGGTTCTTTACCACTAGTGCTACCTGGGAAGCCTGTGTCTGATCAGTCACTCAGTCATGGCCAACTATTTGTGACCCCATGTACTGTAGCCTGCCAGGCTTCTCTGTCCCTGGAATTTTCCAGGCAAGAATTCTGAAGTATGTTTCCATTTCCTACTTCACTGGGAAGCCTATATATGCAATCTGAAGAGAAACCAGATTATTGTATATATATATATAAATATATCTTCTAAAGAAATTGAAGAGAACATTTGAAAATAAAAGGACGGGTGAATATATTCCAGGCAAATGTTCACCAAAGGAAAATGAAGAAGCAATGCTGAGAGCAGAAAAAATGGAATTTAATGAAATAATAATCATAAAATCTCTGTTACCATATGCCAGTAAAAGGAACCAGGTTCCCTGGAGAAATGGTCTGTTCATGGATGCAAACCTAGAACATCTCTCCAACAGTACAATGGAACTTTTGCTGAACAGTGTATTAGTGCTAAAGGATACTGGAACCAGACTGAAAATGTGCCCATTGGCATAGCTGAGCATCAGAAAGAGTGATCATGTGCAGATGATGGAGGAACAAGCTAAAGGATGCCAAGAAGAAGCAATTAGGAAATCCAGAAGGTAAAAACTTTCAAAGAACAATTAATTGAATCTCATCAGCAAGCCCGGGTCATGAAAAGGGTGAAGAGAAATTCAAGGGACATAACAATCACATCCAACATAGGGTACTAGATTTGATGTGGATTTAGATAAGCTAGTTGTAAAGTATTATAAAGGATATAGAGAAGATTTTGATTTGTTATGGGTGAATGATGAGGTATTAATAATATTATTTTGGCTATGAAAGAAAATATTAGTAGCTTAAATACACACTGAAATTAAAAAATTGCACACATGTGCACACCAAAGAAGAAAGCAGAATATTTTATGAAGATTATTAGAACATTGTAGCAACCTGATAGATACAAATAACCTATATAACTGACTCAATGGACATGAATTTGAGAAAACTCTTGGAAACAATGAAGGACAGGACAGCCTGGCGTGCTGCAGTCCATGGGGTCGCAAAGAGTCAGACACGACTTAGCAACTGAAGAACAGCAACAACAGTGTACCCTATATAATTAATAAAAAAATAATGAACACAAATTTCAGTGAAATAGATATGAGATGGAAATATATAAATTGAAACTAGATAGGTAGATTTTAAAACTGAATTTGCAAGTTTTGATAGGGTTCAGAAATGCAATTTGGAATTATTAATTATTATGCAATAATAATATTCAGACATTAGCTCCTGAATATACTTAGGCTCTTCACCAAGCAGACACTAAACATAATTTTCAACCATATAGAGAATTTTAACAAAACCTGACCTTCTGCTTGGACATAGAGCAAACCTCCATACACTTCAAAGTATAAATATTATATAGATTGTAGTTCATTAAAATTGGAAATCAGTAGAGAAGAAATGTCTTTCCAAATTCTATAAGTTAGGAACTCAATATAATATTAAATAATATTTTTTTCTGTAGCAAGTCATAAAATGAATGAAGAAATATTTGTAATTAAATCATAAAATGTCAAATTTATAAGCTAAAACAGTACTGTCATGGGGAACATATTGCTTTAAACATACATGTACATATATGTCATAAGACTTTATTCAAAAAACAAATCATTCTTAACACAGCCAAAATCAAGCAATTGGAAAAGATTAATAAGATAGAAACAAGGAGAAAATTGCCAATGATAAAACACAAAATTAAAATTGGAAAATAGCTACAGAAATAAATGGCATTTCTAAATCAATGAAAATAATAAGAAAAATATGTTAAGAAATTCAAAACAATAAATGAAATGAATAAATTCTCAGAAACATGTACAATTTCAGAGCTGGTTCAAGAAATAGACATCCTGGATACTCAAAAAAGTTTTAAAGAAATTGAAATGGTTAAAGACCTTCTCTTTCTATAATCATTAGCCCCAGTGGGTTTATAAGTGAATGCTCATAAATTTTTAAAGAACAGTCGATGAGTACTTTATATATATTTTTAAAAATATAAATAACAGAAAAATAGTTGAAATCTACCAGGCTCATTTCATCATGTTAATGTAATCTTTATTCTAAAACCAGATCAGAATGTTTATAATTATGGACTCACTTTACCTCTTCATGTAGGTTTGAAAATCCATTATACAATATTATCAAGTCAAATGAAATACTGTAGTAAAAGTCACATAGTGTGATCAAGTGGTATTGGTTTATCCCATGAATGACAGGATGCACAGCATCAGGTAACCTATCATGTGATTCATCACATAAACTAAAAAATTATATAAGTATTTTGATCAAGTAAAGAACATATTTTCTAAAATTCAATAATTATGATTTTTTATTTAATTGACATATAAGATATCAGTTTCAGGTGCACAACATAATGATTTGTTATATATCTATTTATGACTTTTTAAAAATCCTTTTGCAACATGAAATCAAAGGGAACTTTCTTAGCTAGATAAAGAGAATATACTACAAAACTAAAAAGTAGTATACTAAGTGGGGAAGTTTATGTGTATTATTTTAAAATTGGAAGCAAGTCAAAGTTACTCACTGTCTCTGCTGTTCTTTAACATAGAACTGAAAGTCATGAATGATGCTACAAGGAAAGAAAAAGAAAAAAATATATATAAGGATTGGAATAGAAGAGACTTGAGGATCTAGAAAGATAAAAGAGTTGAGACATAATATGTTAGTACAGTAAGAGAGCACAGTGCGGCAGAAGGCGAGATCAGCTTCCAAAAATCATAGTCTTTTTCATTACACCAGTAACAATCATTCAAAATATGCAACTTAAGTTAAAATTAAGATAATACTCCCAAAGCAACACACATTATAAAGAAACAGCTTTCAAGCATTTTGGTTTTAAGATCCCTTTACTAAAACTCCAAAATTATTGAGGCTCCTAAAGAGTTTTGTTTAGGTGGACTGTAGCTATCAATTTTTACCATATTAAAAATTAAAGCAGAGAATCTTTTAAGTATTTAGTTAGTACATTTTAAAGAATAATAGTAAACCTACTTCAAGTTAATAATGGTAACATTTATATGAGAGTAACTCCATTTTCAAAAACATTTAGTGAGAAAAGAAGCCTTGTTTTATATTTTTGAAAATATGCCTAATGACTGCCTTATAAGAGACAGCTTGATGTTCATGTCTGTTTCTTCCTTTAGTCTGTAGTAAACACATTCACACCTGTAATTGGAAAGGGTATTCCCAGGTGGCTCAGGTGGTAAAGAACCCACCTGCCAATGCAGGAGATGTAGGTTCGCTCTCTGGGTCAGGAAGATCCGTTTGAGTAGGCAATGGCAGCTCACTCTGGTATTCTTGCCTGGGAAACCCCATGGACAGAGGAACCTGGTGGGCTACAGTCCATGGGATCGTAAAGAGTCAGACACGACAGCACTCACACAATGCAATTGGGAAAGGAGGACATGATGGACCCCCAGAAAATGTCTCTGGGACCCTCATTGGTCCTCATATCACACTTTGAAAACCTCTGTTATAAAATACCCAGGAGTTAAAAAAAAAAATATTCAGTACCGCCAAAGACAATCTAACCACTAATAAAAATCTGAATATATGAAAATAGACTATATTCTCAAGTGAGCTAATATTGTAATGATGCCAGCTCTTCTCCAAATTATGAGTGCAACTGCAGTTACAATTCCAGTGTATTGACTGTGAATTTGATAAAAACCAAGCAAAAATCCATTATGAAAATAAGGTCAGTACAAAACTCTACTAGTGTTATAAAAATGAACTAAGCAGGAAAGAGATGCCCTCCTAGATAGCGAGACATGCTTTAGTCATAGTCATTTTATAAAGTGTGAAACCTGGAATAGACATAGACACTCATAAAATGGTTTGGCTGTCTCAGAAAATATCCTTTCATTATTCAACATCTAATATATTATTAGGGTGGCAGCATGAATCTAAGTGAAAAGATGGATTGTTTAGTCCTTTGTGGTGGGAAAACTATATTTTATGAAGCAAAGTAAATTTGAATTTCTGCCTAAGACCATATGCAAAGATGAAGACCATTTGGATTGAGGACATAAATATTAAATATAAGCCATAAAATTAAAAGGAAAAAGTAGAAGAGAATTACTTTGTTGATTTTTTAAAACCAGGAATGCTCAGGTGATTTTTTTTTTTTTTTACATTAAAAGGTTTATACACCATGACCAAGTGGGATTTATTCCTGGAATTTGAGAATGTGTCAACAGACAAAAATTAATCAATGTGATATATCACCTTAATAGAATGAAGGAAAAAAAACCCAAATCATCTCAATTAATGCAGTAAAAGAATGAGAAAATTCCACATCTTTGCACAATAAAAACACTTAATGAACAAGAAACAGAAGGAAACTACGATAAAAGCCATACATGAAAAACCCACGGCTAATAACATACTCAGTGGTGAAAGACTAAAAGTTTTTCCCCTAGAATTAGGAACAATGTCCGCTTTTGCCACTTCCAGTAAATATTATATTAGATGTTCCAGGCAGAGCAAGTAGGCAAGAAGAAAAAATAGGCATTCAAATTAGAAAGGAAAAAGTAAAATTATCTCCATTCACTGACAATATGATCTTATATCTAGAAAACCCTAAAGATTACACACATTAAGAGCTAATAAATGAATTCAGCAAAATTTCAAGATACAAAATCAACAAACAAAACTCAGTTGCAATGAACAATCCAAAAAGATAATTAAGAAAACAACTCCATTTACAATAGCATAAAAAGAATAAAATACTTAGGAATAAATGTAACCCCGAATCAAAGTCTCAATGATGATGAAGCTTTGAAACTAGAGAGGTGGTGGTTATACAACATTGTGAATGCACTAAATGCTACCTGACTGTACACTTTAAAATGGTTAATCATGTTTTGTCCAGGCAAGACCCAGCTTGCTTTTCTTTCTCTTTTCCTCCCAACATTTTAGTTTTAGAATTTTTCAGTGAACACCCATATACTCATCACCTAGTTTATACTCATTAGCATTTTACTATTCTATTCTTTACTATTCTTTATAACATAACTACCCATCTTTCTACCAGTCCATTTTATTTTCTGATGCATTTCAAAGACATTGTTATCATCAGTACACTTCGCCCCTAAACATTTCAGCATGCATGTCATCAACTAGAGCTCAGTATCTGTTTTACATATTTTTGAGTCAAACTTACATAAAATGCACAAATTTTATGTGTATTTTGCTGAGTGTTGACAAATGCACCCATCCGTCTAACCCAACCCTCTATCAAGATACAGAACATTACCATCTTCCTAGAAATCTCCCTCAGGCCCTTTCTTAGTCAATCCCAACCACACCCCACCAGAGACAACTACTGTTCTAATTTTGTCCCAACCATACATTCATTTTCCATTATATAAAACTTCAAATAGTTGGTATCATAGAACATGTATTCTTTTGTCTCAAGTTTCTGTCATTCAGCATGATGTCTTTGAGAACTGCTTCTCTTTTAGACCTCCAATTTTGTTTTGTTTGTTTTGAAAACATCGACATTAAGTATTTTTGTTCCACGTGGGATATTTTAGATAAAATGATCTGGCAAATGAAAAGTTGGGAAAAAAGTATATTCCATTCTGTAACACTGACAAAGGAATACTATCTAGAAGAAGAAACAAGTAGGAACTTTGCTACAGATATGAGCAAAGGATATGAACAGATAAATCACAGAAGTTACCAATGAAAATGAAAAGATGCTCAGAAAAAAGGGGGGGTCAAGGTGGTTAATGGAAAACAGCAATGGAATTTTATTGCACACAGCAGCATTTAATTCCCCAAATTAGAAAATTCCATGTCAACTGGACTATGGGGCAAAAGAATCCTCCTATGCTGCTGCTGAGAATGTAGAATGGTGAAAATTCAGAATATACAAGCTCCGTGCACCAGCAAATTTGGTCCTAAGTCTATCTCTACTTTTTAAACTTATTTCCAGGGAAGGATGCAAGAGGCTGGGCTTCTCTGGTAGTTCAACTGGTAAAGAATCCACCTGCAACACAGGAGACCCCAGTTGGATTCTTTGGTTGGGAAGATCCCCTGGAGAAGGGATAGGCTATCCACTCCAGTATTTTTGGGTTTCCCTGGTGACTCAGACAGTAAAGAATCCACCTGCAATGTGGGAGATCTGTATTCGATTCCTGGGTTGGGAAGATCTCCTGGAGAAGGGAATGTCTATCCACTCCAGTATTTTTGCCTGGAGAATTCCACAGAAGAGCCTGGTGGGCTACAGTTCACCATGTTGCAAAGAGTCGGACACAACTGAGCAACTAACACACACAAATGCGAGAGGATGTTCCTGGTAGCATTGCTGTAGTAGGGGAATTGGAAAAGTTTGTTGGTCACAACTGGGGAGAGTCCAGGTAAATCGGATTGGATCCCCAAGCAGATGTTAGATGTGCACCTAACAGTGTAAATGAAAATTTACAATAAGATGGAGTGAATCAGGCAAAAAGCATTATACCTCTCAGCATAATTCCTTTTGGGCACATTGCAAATGTTGAACTTAAAACTATTTTGTGAAACTGGCACAGTGGATACGTGTTATCACATTGGCAAAACTCACCACGCAAAGAGTGAAGCTTAAGGTAAACTTGGACATTGGTTAATTATACTATATTGGTTCATCTGTTGTAAAAAATGGACAACATTAATGCAACACATAAATAATAGAGGAAGCTGTGTTCAGGAAAAGGAGGTAAGTGGGAACCTGCTATATTATCTGATCAGCTTTTCTGTAAACCTTTAACTTCTCTACTAAGCCTCATTAATTTAAAAAATAGATAAAAATCCATTTAAAATTGCATATAGAGAACAATACATAACTTGGAAGAACACATACAAATCTAAGAGTACACATGAAGTATTTTGAAATGATTGTCAAAACAAGAAGGAAATGGGGTGAAAAAAATGGAATACATTCATGAAATATGAGAAGGATTTTGGGCAAACCCAGGATAATCAAAGCTGAAAACTGGAAATACCATTGACTCAAATCTCAGCAGCTGAAGTCCATAAAAAAGTTTTTAAAATATATTTTTATGAATAATTTGAGTTATGTTGCTGCCCAGAGCTCCTAAACTCCTTGACCCTGAGACAAGGCTCTCCCTCATTGCATACCCTAATCGTCTCATTAAGGCATTGTCTCAAGAATCCCCCACAGTAAGGGTCAGCCTGGAACTGGGAGGACAGAGAATCACCAGGACAGTGAGGGCCTTAGCTGGAGGGAAGATGCTCTATGGAGTGAGGAAGATGCATTTATGGCCAAAAAATTCTTCTGACCATCTATGCACTCCAGCGAGACACCAAGACACTGATGTCAACCCCCAGGAGGTTGATCCAACCTCTGCTCTTCTCTCCAGTCCCTGCTTCACTCCTGCAGTCTGCAGTGTCTACTGCCTTCCATGCTTCATCCTTCCATTCACTCAACGTTCTCCTTCCCCAAGAAGTACTCAGTTTCTCTCACTCCTCTACATTCGTATGGCTCCATCACCTCTCTCCTGAATCACCCTCCACACTCCTCCTCTGTCCCCTCCTCTGCCCCCACTCCATTCTGATTTCCAGAGAGAATTTTCTGAAACACGCACAAGGTAAGCAGACCTCAGACCCAGGGTTCAATTCCCTGCTCCCACTGTGTATCTTTGAGAAAGAACTTTAGAGCTCTGAGCCTCCTCTCTGAAAAATCAAAGTTCCTAGAGAACTGCCTTCAGTGGGTCCGTGAGGATTCACATAAAGGGCTCAGAGTTTACCTCTGAGTAAAAATAAATAATATTTAAATGTAGTTATCACAGATTTTGAGATGCTCCTTCTTCTGATTGGTTTTCTGCCATCCTGTATCACATGTCATGAGTTGGCCCCATTCTAAACTCATGGTCTCTGACCTCAATGGAGTACTCAGTCCCCCTAGTAGCCACACAACACTGTTCCCCCTACCCCCAGGAGGCTGATCCAACCTCCACTCTCTTCTCCAGCCCCTGCCTCACCCCTACAGTCTGCCTTCCTACCTCTGGCTTGGTGGAACGGCCGTGATCCTTGAGATTGGTCTCTCCCAGTTCCTCTGACAGGTGAACAGAATTCTGTTTCCTCTGGTCTCACAGAGAATGGCTCACATACAGGTGTTGAGCAAACATCACACACATCACTGAGTGCATCCAATTCATACTTATGTCTCCCCCAGAGCCTCCCCTTAAGATGAGCACCAGCCCAAGACACAGCAGCTGAGACAAAACATACCTAAAGCACAATTTCTCAACCTCCCACTACTCACGATATTTGGGGCCAGATCATTTCTTGGCTGTCCTTCTCATTGTACAATGCTTAGTAGCATCCCTAGTCTGAACCTAACAGATGCCAGGAGCATCCCTCCCCAATGAGTCATAACAGTAAAAAATTATCAAGACATATTAATTTCTCATCTACATGCTTTCTTCTCTGCAATCACCCTCTGTGTTTTTTCAGCTTTTTAACTTTATTGAGGTTTTCAATGGCTAAGTTGAAGATCTCTCTCAGTAAATGTCACATTGCACTTGAAAATATGTGGGTTATTTTCTAATATCTTTTGATATTGATTTCTAACATAATTCCACAGTGATAAGAGAACAGACTCTATGATTTCAGTACCTTTAGACCATGAAATTTTTGCACCTCATTTTATGTTCCTGGATATGTTCCAGTGTCTCCTAGATTATAGTCTATGGGAACTTGAATAGAATTTGTATCCTACTGTTGTGTGAAAATTGTATGCATCTTAATTATGTTGAATTGGTTCATGGTGCTTTTCAGGCTTATTATACCCTTCTACTTTTCTATATATTCACTCTATTAATTTTTGAGAGCTTGATATTGAAACTCCAACTAAAAACCTTAATTTATCTACTTAAAAAAGTAATTGTAATAGATAGCATAACTAAAGAATCCACCTGCAATTCAGGAGATGTGGGTTGGATCCCTAGGTCAAAAAGATCCCCTGGAGAAGGGAATGGCAACCCACTCCAGTAATCTTGCCTGGAGAAGCCCATGGAGAGAGGAGCCTAGCAGGCTACAGTCCATGGGGTTGCAAAGAGTCAGACATGACTGAGCGACTAACCCTGCTTCCTGCAACTTTGTTCTGTGTTCCACATCTCCTGTAATTGTGTTATCATACTTTCATCATTAAAAATAAATAAATGAAATTAAAAAAATATCAAGACATATCCAAATGTCCAGTGTCAGGCAGAATCCCCCTGGGCTGAGAACTGCTGACTTAGAAGCTGCAAAGGGCACCTAGGCTAAGCAAAAGCTAGGGACCCAGATGAGCAAACAGGAATGATTCCCAGGAGCCTCCCAAAGCTATAGTCCTCTATTACTACTCTTGTCTCTTGCCCTGACCTCATCCCCAGGATGAGCAGTGTTACCAACAGCTGTAGGATTCTGCTTTCCTATGCTCTCCCTCCTGGTCCTTCTCTGCTTGAGTTGCCTCTTCCAAGAAGTCGCCAGAGAGAAGGGGAGAAGAAGCTCTCCTGCTTGTCGCTGTTAGCAACATCCACAGGCAGGTGTGGGGACAGACATAAGCTCTCCTGGAACTGATACACTGTGCTTTATCCCTGCTGCCGGCTCCAGGAGACTCTTCCCAAGAGCCCCTTCATGAAACCAACCTGGGTGTGCAGTCTTCAAGGTCAGGAGATGTTGGAGGAACCTCAGGGGGCCTCCTGGGATCTGCAGTCTCTTCTTCCTCCTCCACCTACCCATTCAAAGTGAAGACTCCTGGTTGCTTTTCTCTGACCCCAGAGACCTCAGCCCTTACTGAGGGTAGAGAAGTTCCTAGTCTTGGGGGAGACAGAACTGGATACAGATGCCTTCAACTGCTTGGGGTCAAGGTACTGTCAGAGGGAGAGCAGGAACCCAGAATGGGAATCCAGGGCTGTGCCCTTGCGTAAGGGCAGTTGGAAGGCTTCCCAGAATAAGGGTAATTTGGAGCTGAGTCTTAGAGAGTGGTTTTCTCTTGGGCTTAGACTGTAAAGAATATGCCTGCAATGAGGGAGACCCAGGTTCAGTCCCTGGGTTGGAAAGATCCCCTGGAGGAGGAAATGACAACCCACTCCAGTATTCTTCCTTGGGAAATCCCATGGACAGAGGAACCTGCCTGACTACAGTCCACAGGGTTGCAAAGAGTTGATATGACTGAGAAACTAATACCTTACTCTCGGGCAATATAGGTGCCCTGTCTTCTAGCCAAACTGGAAAATCTCACCTTCTTCCTGATCAAGTTCTACACTATCGCCACTTCCCTGCTTATCCAAACCAGGAAGCCTGATGTTAGCATAAGCCACCCTGGGATAAAATATAATAATTTGATCCTTCAGCTTTTGCCCATGGTTCCTGACAGTCAGCTTAGAAGTGATAGTATCTTTTTCATGCTGATTGCTGATGAAATGACAGGGGCTTAGAGGCTGCTAGGTACCTACAGGATGGATCTGGTCTCTAGAATACCAAGGCAAGATTTATAAGATTGGAACATTCAGCCCCACTCCCTAGATCTCTAGGGAGAGAAGAGGGGATGTAGATTGATTTAAGCATCAGTGCCAGTGATTTAATCAATCAGGGCCTCTGTGCTGATCCCTTTACAGAAAATCCCCAAATGGGATTTGGAGAGCTTCTAGGCTGATGAGCATATGTGGCTGCTGGTAAGTAGGGTGCATCCAGGGAGGGCAAGGAAGCTCCTCATTCCTTACTTCATAATTTCGCTTTTGTTTCTCTTCCATTTGTCTGTTCCTGAGTTGTATCTTTTATAATAAACTGGTAATAGGAATTTAAGCACTTTTCTGAATTCTATGAGTTATTTTAGCAACATGTAGGATGTGAAAGGGGAGGGATGGATTGTGGAAACATCCAACTTTCTAGGCAGTGAAGACTGGCAGCCAAAGTGGGAGCCATCTTATGGGACTGAGCCCTTCACCTGTGAGTTCTGACACCAGTTGCAGATTGTGAGTGTCCCAACTGAATTGTAGGACACTATTAGTGTACAGAGAGTTGGAGAACTGACCTCCTTTCCTATAGAAAAAAAGCCACACATGTAATGTCATAAATGTTCAGCAGTGTCGTCTTCTCAACCTTGTAATCAGCCTCAATTCTGGCCACTCAGCTCATCCTGGATGCCCTCACCTATATCCCCACCTCCTCCTCTCCCCATCACTCCCTGCATCTTCTCATACCAATCTCTACCCTCAGCAGCCTACTCCCCTCATAGCAGCCAGAAAGGGCTCTCTGCATATAAGAATCTGACCATGCTGCTTATGTCTGAAACTAACTCCTTGGTACAACCATCTTGGAAAACTGATTGGCAATATCTATTCAAGCTGAACATAGATTTCTGCTATGACTCATATGACTCCACTATGGTTTTCCCTGGTGGCAAAGTGGTAAAGAACACGCCTGCCAATGCAAGAGAGGTAGGTTCAATCCATGAGTCAGGGAGATCCCCTGGAGAAGGAAATGGCAACCCACTCCAGTAATCTTGCCTGGGAGATCTGATGGATAGAGAACCCTGGGGGGCTACAGTCTGTGGGGTCACAAAATAGTCTGACACAACTTAACGACTAAACAACAACATGATTCATTAATTACACGTTTAGGTACAGACCCAATGGAACACAAATGTATTATCCATTAAAGGACATGTACTAGATGTTCATAGGAATACCATTCATAGGAATACCATTCACAGAAATCCCAAAGTGGAAACAACACAAATGTTTATGAGTATGTTTACCTCATGCAATATCTTTCAGTTATTTTATATATGTATTATAGAAATATTTAGAGTACCCTATTGCCAATGGAACAAACTCTTCAGGTGGCCTTCATGATCTTGCATGCCCTTGACCTTTCAACCTGTATGCCTACACATCCCAGAAAGCCACTAGCCACCTTCAGCTCTCCAGGGTTTACCAGACATAACATTGCCCCCAAATGCACTATGCATCTGTTACCCTGAACTTTTACACTTGTGCCTTCTTAGAAACCCCTCTTTCCTGCCTACCTTTTCTGGATCACACCTCCTTACCCTTCAGGTCTTGCTTTAAGCATGAACCCCTCTGTTGTTGTTGTGCAGTTACTAAGTTGTGTCCAGCTCTTTGTGACTCCATGGACTGCAGCACGCCAGGCCTCCCTGTCCCTCACCATCTCCTGGAGTTTGCCCAGATTCATGTCCATTGAATCAGTGATGCTAGCCAACCATCTCATCTTCTGCCACTGTCTTTCTCTTTTGCCCTCAATCTTTCCCAGCATCAGGGTCTTTTCCAATGAGTCAGCTGTTCACAGCAGGTGGCCAAAGAATCGGAGCTTCAGTTTCAGCATCAGTCCTTCCAACGAGTAACCCCCTCTAGAAGGCTTCAAAGCTACAGGCTGGTCTTTGACCTGAACTTAGCTTTCACAGGCCCCTAGGATTCCCTCATCATGCCACTGACCATATATATATTTTTTCATCACCACACACCTGTAAAGCAGTTACTCCCCATTCTGTCTCGCTTTTCAGCTCCTTGAAACCACCAATTTGTTTTCTGTCCTTCTGATTTCACCTGTCCCAGACACTTCACATAAGTGGATTCACACAATATGTGCCCTTTTGTGCCTGGGTTATTTTACAATTCATCCATGTTGCATCATGTATCAGGACATTATGGCTTTTTTTGCTTGTTTTTTTTTGGGGGGGGAGGGAGTGGCTGAATTATGCTACATTATATGGACATACCTTATATTGTTTATCCATCAATCCATTAATGGACATTTATTGTTAACCCTTTGAGATTTCCTTATTTTTTCTGTATAAATTCATGTATGCATTTAGGAGAATGCTTGTAATATTTTACCCATTACTTCCAGTGTTCTGTAGAAGGAGTCCTGTCAGATTTTCTAGACTTTAATATTCAATGATTTAAGCATCTTTATGAATCTTGCCTTTTTCTGTCCAGAAAAAATCTTTGACAACTCACAATGTCTCCAGTTATGTCTATGTTGCTGTTGTTTAATCACTAAGTTGTGTCTCACTCTTTTGCAACCCCATGAACTGTAGCCCACCAGGCTCCTCTGTCCATGGGATTTCCCAGGCAAGAATACTGGAATGGGTAACCATTTCCTTCTCCAGGGGAATCTCCCTGACCCGGGGATCAAACTTGTGTCTCCTGCTTTGGAAGGCAGATTCTTTACCACTGAGCTACCTGGGAAGCCAAGTTATGTGTATAGTGTATCAATTGTGCTGCCAGTATGCTGGTATTGAATAATATCCTAATTTATATTTACTTTCATAAAGTAAGCTGAGTACCTCAATATTGTTTTAATTAATGCCTATGCTCATTAACAACAAAAAGTACTATCATTTTCAAATGTTTTTCTTTCCAAACTAATTCTTCTAAGTGAAGCAGTTGAACTCAGACTAAATCAACTGTACAGGTTCACACAGCCCAAACAACTGGAGTAACATTTAAAACCCAGGCTGTCTGAGTAGTAAAGCAAATTAAATGTCTCCTGATGGATAGGTTGATAAAGAAAATGTGGTCCATACACACAATGGAATATTATTCAGCCCTAAAAAAAGAAATAAATTCTTCCATATGAGACAATGTGGATGAACCTTGAGGACATTATGCTAAGTGAAAGAAGGCAGTCATAGAAGAACAAATATTCTATAATTTCCCTTACATGGGGCTTCCCAGGTGGCACAGTGGTAAAGAATATATTCATAGCAGCATTGTTCTTTCTTAAATTTTTATTTTATATTAAAGTATAGTTGATTTACAATGTTGTCTTAGTTTCAGGTGTATAGCAAAGTGATTCGGTTATACATGTATTTATTCTTTTCCCATATAAGTTATTACATAATATTAAGTAGAGTTCCCTCTACTATACCATAGGTTCTTATTGGTTATCTGTTTTATATATACTAGTGTGTATGTCAATCCCAAGCTCTTAATTCCCCCTCCCAACATTTCCTCTCTGATAACCATAAGTTTGTTTTTGAAATATGTGAGTGTTTCTGTTTTTAATTAACAATTTAAAAATGAGCAATTCAGTAGGATTTATCACATTACAGTATTGTACAACTATCACATCTATCTCAAACATCCTCTTCACCCCAAAGAGACCTCATACTCATTAAACAGTCACTCCCCATTCTCCACTCCCCTAGCCCCCAGAAACCACTATCTGCTTCCTGTCTCTATGGATTTGCCTATACTGGACATTTCATACACATGGAATTGTATGATGTGTTTCCTTCTGTGTCTGGCTTCTCTCAGTTACAGTGATGTTCTTGAGGTGCATACACTTTGTAGCATGTGTCAACACACAAAAAGCTGCTAGGAAAAGGGATATTCATTAGATTTTCACTTCCGATACCAATAAACCTACAGTTTCTCTTTTAAAAACAAAGATGATCAACATCATTAGTCATCAGGTGTCAGGAGACGTTCAACTTTAAGAAATCCAATATGTTGCACTTTTCTTCCTTTGTGTGCCATTTCTCAAGGATTCTCTGTTCCTTATCAGTTCCTATTCCAGAAACGAGTAGAGCTGCATGCAGTTCTCAGGACTGAGATCATGGGAAAGGGTACCTGCTGGATTCCTTTCAACAACTCCCTTCAGTGACTCTTTTCAGCGTCAGCTTCCTTGTGTGTATTAGACTATCCACTTTGTTGCAACTGATGGAATTTCATTCTTTGTAATGGCCAAGCAATCATTTTACTAAGAATATATAAGCATGCATTTCTGCTAATAAAATACCCTTGTTCCACTAGAGACTTGGGTCTCCCGCGTCCTTCTTTCTGTCTCTGGCTAGTTCTTCGGAGTGTGGAAGCCTACCGAGCTCACTTTCTCGCCCGAGGTTTCAAGACCTCCTTGAGAGGACTCCCTGTGCCTTCGTGAGCGGTACAAGTCCTTTGTATGGGCTTTATTGGTTTTCCACGTAACCCGAGAGATACTGCTCTCTCTCTCTTTTTCTCTTTCTTTTCGTCGACTCTGGTCCACCAGGCCCCAGTCTGTAAAGAAGACCACAATCAGGGAAATACAAATCAAAACCACAATGAATAGAACAGTATTATGGACTCTATGGGAGAGGGTGAGGGCGGGAGGATATGGGAGAATGGCACTGAAGCATGTAAATTATCATATGTGAAACAAATCGCCAATCCAGGTTCGATGCTGAGCTCTGCAGCAGAGAAAGGGACTTATTCATGAGGAGACAGGAGAAAACGTCTCAAACCCACCTCCCTGAAGGTGAAGAGGCTTGGAATGTGTTCTCAGTGTATTCTCTGAGAGCAGAAATAACTGCAACAGAAGTAGACAAGAGTAGCCTTAACACTAATGGCTCAATTAAGTGTTCCACATGTACTAGTAAGGTAGAAATTACTAGGCAGTCAGTGTAGAACTCTGAGGCCTCTGTCTTGTTTTCAGTAAACATCCTGCTCCATTGTCCTGAATTCCTGGAATGTGTCTTTCAGTTCAGTTCAGTCACTCAGTCATGTCTGATTCTTTGTGACCCCATGGACTGCAGCATGCCAGGCTTCCCTGTCCATCACCAACTCCCGGAGCTTGCTTAAACACATCCATCGAGTCGATGATGCTATCCAACCATCTCATCCTCTATAGTCCCCTTCTCCTCCCACCTTCAATCTTTTCCAGCATCATAGTCTTTTCTCTTGACTTCCTACTTTGCATTCCAGTCCCCTATGATGAAAAGGACATCTTTTTTTTGGTGTTAGTTCTAAAAGGTCTTGTAGTTCATCATAGAACTGTTCAGCTTCATCTTCTTCAGCATGAGTGGTTGGGGCGTAGACTTGGATTACTGTGATATTAAATGATTTGTTTGCCTTGGTAACGAACCAAGATCATTCAGCTGTTTTTGTGATTGCATGGTGGGAGGGGGGTTCTGGAAGGGGAAAACATGTACACCCATGGTGGATTCATGTCAATGTATGGCAAAACAAATACAATATTGTAAAGTTAAAAAAAAAATACTAGCATAAAAAAAAAAAACACAATGAGATATCACTTCACTCTCACTGGAGTGACTACATTTTTTTAAACAACAGAAAATACCAAGTGTTGGAAGGTATGCGGAGAAACTGGAACTGCTACACTCAAGACCTTGGGCTCTTTAATCAGTAGAAGTTGATAGAAGGCCAGATGAGAATTTCAAGTAAGACTTTACTGGGGCTCATGCTGCAGCAGGAGGGAGCAAAAACAAGAAACAGGTGCCCTTGCTAGGTCCTCAGGTTCGGTGGGCGAAGGCAGGGGGCAAGCTGGTTTCTTAAATTGGATGCTGGGATCAGTGAGTTAGACAGGAGGCATAGCTTAGGTGGCTGCCCATCCCCTTGGTGGTGCTGTCATGTGGAGTACCCTGCTTTTGCTCTTGTCATCTCAGAAATGGCTTGTTGGTTTGTTGTCTTTTTGTATCTTATTGTTCATATTACTCAGACTGCACTTGCTTATTGGAGGTTATTTTTAGTCCCTTATAGTTTCTTTGTATTCTATTGCTCAAGGAGACATTTGACCAGGTGCAAGCACTCCTGTAGGGCTGCCCAGGTGGCTCAGTAGTAAAGAATCCACCTGCAACTCATGAGAGCTGGGTTCGATCCCTGGGTCAGGAAGATCCCCTGGAGAAGGAAATGGCAACCTGCTCCAGTATTTTTGCCTGGGAAATCCCATGGATAGAGGAGCCCGGTGGGCTAGAGTCCATGGGGTCGTAAAGAGTCAGACATGACTTGGTGACTAAACAACAACAAAAACAACAAAGCACTCCTGTAAAGGGTCCCAGGTCCCACTCTATCTCAGAACCACTATATATTCCTGCTGGGAATGTAAAATGGTGCAACCACTATGGAAAACAGTTCAGCAGTTCCTCAAAGTGATACATACAATTACTATATGACCCAGAAATTCCATTTATGGATATATACCCGAAAGAACTAAAAATAGGGACTCAAATATTTATCCATGAATGTTCACAGCAGTGCTATTTCTAATAGCCAAAAGATGGAAAACAACTCAACTGTTCATCAACAGATGAATGGATAAACAAACTGAGGCTTATAAATACAATGTAATATTGTTCAGCCATTCAAAGGAATGAATATCTCTTTATGTATGCTGAGAGATATTTGCATTCATTAGTTTGTCCCTGGAGCCAGACTACCTAGATTTGAATGCTAAATCTGCCACTTCAAGCTGGGTGAACAATGGACAAGTGAGAGTCTCTGCTTCTTTCCTCATTGGGCTTTTGTAAGAAGCATAGGATGCTGCATGCTCTGCACAGCTCCAGCCACATTACAAATCCTTAACACATCATAACTGTTTTCAAGGGGCTTCCCAGGTGGCACTAGTGGTAAAGAATCTGCTTGCTGATGAAGAAAATGCAATAGACAGTGGGTTTGATCCCTGAGTTGGAAAGATCCCTTGAGGAGGAAATGGCAACTCACTCCATTATTCTTGCCTGAAAAATTCCATGCACAAGAGGAGCCTGGTGGGCTACAGTCCATGGGGTCACAAAGAGTCAGACATGACTGAGTGCCTGAGAACACACACAACTGTTTTCAGGAATAACATATCTAAAATCTTCTTCACTGGAAAAACTGAGTTCCATACTAACCCTCTGGCAGCCAAAAGAGACAGATCTGAAGAATGGCAATGCTCTTGGGGCAAAAACTCTTTCCCTAAGGGGTCCTAGACTCAAAGGCTTCACTGGAGAAGATGAGCTAATTGTAGTCACTCTAACAAGTTTCTCTGGGGATCATACCCGAAGGCCAAAGATTCTGATATGAATCTGCTGGCATGATTCTGCTGTGTGTTCTCTGAGAAAGCCTGCTCTTCATCCACAGTTGCAAGACAAAGTTGAGGATGCAGGAACCCCAAACCCCTGGAAACAGGACCCCTGAGGGGCTGAGAGGTCCTGGAATCTGATAGAGGTACAGTAGTCATTGGTTAATAAGGCATCAGGAAGACAAGCTGCAATCGAGCTGGTCTCAGGGAAGATCCTCCCCCACCAAACTTGCCCTCAGAGGTTAGGGGGACTCTCTGATCAGTTTCATCCACAAGGACTTAGGTTAACTGGTATCAAAGCCTCATAGATGGGTAGGGGTATTGTGAGTTGGTCAGGAGAGTGGATATTTGAATCAGAGCATGAACTGGATCCCAGATCCATGCAAGAGTCAGGTTTGGAGCCTCAACTGTTGGCTCATGATGTGGCTGAAGGTTAAATGGGATGATAATTGTTAAGAGGCTAGCTCATTGTGGATTGCATAGAATAAAGGTCACTGTACCACTCTAAGGATTTCTCTGGTGGCTCAGTGGTAAAAAAATTCAACTGAAACGCAAAAGACACAAGAGACTCAGGTTCAATCCCTGGGTCAGAAGATCCCCTGGAGGAGGGCATGGCAGCCCACTCCAGTATTCCTGCTGGGAAAATCTCATGGACAGAGGATCCTGGAGGGTTATGGTCCATAGGGTCAGAAAGAGTCGGACATGACTAAAGTGACTGAGCACACACGCACGCTTGCACAGACCACTCTAACTTTGTCCACTTATATAGATGCTGAGGGAAGGAGAGAGTTTGGCAGGGTTTAACCTAGATCAGTGATCCTCAACTGGGGGAAATTTCTACTCCTCCTCAAGGGGTGTTATTCAAGATATTTTTGCTCCTTACAACTGGGGATAGGAGGAATGCAATTGGCATTCAGTGGGTCAAAGCTAGGTGTTCAATGTCCTACAATAATATATAAGACAGTCTGCACAACCAACAGAAATATGATCCAGCATCAAATGTCAGTAGTGCCAGGATGAGAACCACTAGGTTCCACCCCAAAGAGGAGAGGAAAAGGGAAGGGATCCCTGAAGAAGTGGAGGCAGTTTAAGTGAGGTGAAGCTGGAGACTAGAAGCTTCCAGGCAGGAGATAGCAGGTGCAAAGGGCCAAAGTGTTAAGCGCTCAGTTGTGTCTGACTCTTTTGCGACCCTATGGACTATATAGCCTGCCAGGCCCCTCTGTCCATGGAATTCTCCAGGCAAAACTATTGGAGTGGGTAGCCATTCCCTTCTCCAGGGGATCTTCCTGACCTAGGGATTGAACCCAGGTCTCCTGTATTGCAGGCAGATTCTTTACCATCTGGGCCAAGGCACAGAAAGGTTATGTACCTTGGCTAAATCACACAGCTGGTAAGTGGCAGAACTGGAACTGAAACCCAGGTGTGTTTTCAGAGTTTGTCTTTAATCACTCTTTTACTATTTATTTTAAATATCAAACCCTAGAAGTGCCTAGGCTGTTTATTTTCATTTTATGTCTTTTATCCCTATCTTAATTAAGGAATAATTGACAAAATTGTATATAACTAAGGTGTAAGACTTGAAGTTTTGATACATGTATACCCTCTGAAATAATTGCCACAATCAAGCTAATTAACATAAGACTCTTTATCTTGATAATATCACTAAGAGTTCCCACAAATAAAAATGTTTGTCCATATAACATGTCAGCTATGGATTTAATCCCCTTATCCTATTTTTCTCACTTAATCCTTATAAAATCCTAAGGAATAAAAAAATTAGTCCCATGTAACAGATGGGGAAACTAGGCTCAGTATGGTTAAGTGAGATGCATCTTTAGGGATGGGTTTGAAAGGTAGTGAGGTAATCTGTTTCCTTCCCACTGTTGACACCCTATTTCTGGCTTTAGAACTGCCTGGATATGGAAAATCAGACCCAAGTCTTTGAATTCATCCTCCTTGGCTTCTCACAGCAACCCCTGCAGAGACAGGTGCTCTTCAGCCTGTCCTTCATTCTTTATTTGAGTGGGTGCCTGGGGAATCTTCTCACCATCCTGGCCATCATCTTGGACCCTCATCTCCACAGCCCCATGTATTTCTTCCTCAGCAACTTATCTCTTCTTGACATCTGCTTTACCTCCACCACCATCCCCAAGATGCTGGTGAACCATCTGTGTGGGCTCACCACCATCTCCTTCTCAGCTTGCCTGGCCCAGATGTATTTCTTCATCACTTTTGGGGCAGCCGACAGCATGCTTCTCTCAGCCATGGCTTACGACCGCTACCTGGTCATCTGCAGCCCACTGCACTACATGACAGTCATGAGTGTCCTTCGGTGTACTTCGTTGGTGGTGATGCCCTGGATCTCAGCCAACCTCATCTCCATGGTCCACGCTATCTTGATGTCCCACTTGTCCTTTTGCACCGATAGGATCCCACACTTCTTCTGTGATATCAATGCCTTGATCAAGCTCTCCTGCTCTGATACCAAAGTCAATGAGATGCTGGTGTTGGTCCTTGGGGGCCCGGTGGTTCTCATCTCTTTTGTGTGCATCATGGCCTCCTATACACCCATTGCTGTGACAGTGTGGAAAGTGTCTTCTGTCCAGGGCAGGTGGAAATCGTTCTCCACGTGTGGCTTTCACCTTTGTGTTGTCTGTCTCTTCTATGGGACTATCATCTGGGTCTACTTCAACTCTGCATCCACACACACCACTCAGAGGGACATGGCAACCACAGTGATCTACACCATGGTCACCCCCATGCTGAACCCCTTCATCTACAGCCTGAGGAGCCGAGATCTGAAGGGGGCCCTCAGGAAACTTCTTCTCAACAGGAATCCCTTTGCCCAGCCTCTTTAAAGACTCTTTTTAGACCTAATTGCTTTTGAAATAAACTAGATATGGAGGCAGTGACAGATTTTATTTTCTTGGGCTCCAAAATCACTGCAGACAGTGAGTGCAGCCATGAAATTAAAAGATGCTTCCTCCTTGGAAGGAAAGCTATGACAAACCCAGACAGTATATAAAAAAGCAGACATCACTTCCAGTAGTCAAGTACAGATGTGAAAGTTGGCCCATAAATAAGGCTGAGAACCAAAGAATTGATGCTTTTGAATTGTGGTGCTGGAGGAGACTATTGAGAGTCCGTTGGACAGCAACAAGATTAAAAAAGTCACTCCTAAAGGAAATCAACCTTGAATATTCGTTGGAAAGACTGATGCTGAAGCTCAAGCTCAAGCTCAAATATTTTGGCCACCTGATGTGAGGAGCCGACTCACTGGAAAACACCCTGATGCTGGGAAAGATTGAAGGCAAAAGGAGAAAGGGACAGCAGAGGATGAGATGTTTGGATAGCATCATTAACTCAATGGACATGAATTTGAGCAAACTCCAGGAGATAGTGGAGGACAGATGAGCCTGGAGTGCTGCAGTGTTGCAAGGAGTTGGACACAACTTAGTGACTGAACAACAATGACAACAATGCTTCCCAATATTAGAATGCTTTTCTTTTAAAGATAGAAGCAATATATTTTTATTCATGTAAGTACTTTATTGAATACATTTGACATATAACATTATATAAATTTAAGGTGTATAAAGCATTACTTTGACACATTTATACATAGCAATATGACTTGCATTGCAGTGATATTTCACACCTCTATCACATTAAACAAGTTTCCTTTCTCTTAACTGGTTGGGATAAATCAGTTTTAGTTTTTCAACAAGTTTTATGATTGCAGTACAATATTGTTGTCTACACTGTTCACTAAATTCTCTATGACTTATTTACTATTCATTGCAATTTTGTACCCTTAAAAATATCAGTCTTACTACTCCACTCCTCCATTCCCTGGTAACTACCATTCTGATCTTTACATGTTTGATTATTTTTTTAGCTTCCAGATATAAGTGATATCTGATTCCATATGGTATTTGTCTTTCTCTTTTTCACTTATCTCACTTCAGTTCAGTCGCTCAGTCATGTCTGACTCTTTGCGACCCCACAGACTGCAGCACACCAGGCTTCCATGTCCGTCACCAACTCCCAGAGCTTTATAAAACCTGTGTCCATCAAGTCAGTGATGCCATCCAACCATCTCATCCTCTGATGTTCCTTTCTCCTTTTGCCTTCAATCTTTCCCAGCATCAGGTTCTTTTCCAATGAGCCAGCTCTTTGCATCAGGTGGCCAAAGTATTGGAGTTTCAGCTTCAGCATCAGTCCTTCCAGTGAATATTCAGGGTTGATTTTCTTTAGGAGTAACTTGTTTGATCTTATTGCTGTCCAAGGGACTCTCAAGAGTCTTCTCCAACACTACAGTTAAAAAGCATCAATTCTTCAGCACTCAGCTTTCTTTATGGTCCAACTCATATCTGTACATGACTACTGGAAAAACCATAGCTTTTACTATATGGACCTTTGTTGGCAAAGTAATGACTCTGCTTTTTAATATATTGTTTAGGTTTGTCATAGCTTTTCTTCCAAGGAGCAAGTGTCTTTTAATTTCATGGCTGCAGTCACCATCTGCAGTGATTTTGGAGCTCAAGAAAATAAAGTCTGTCACTATTTCCATTGTTTCCCCACCAATTTGCCATGAAGTGATGGGACCAGATCTTAGTTTTTTTGAATGCTGAGATTTAAACCAACTTTTTCCACTCTTCTTTTTCACCTTCATCAAAAAGCTCTTTAGTTCTTCTTTGCTTTCTGCCATTAGGGTGGTGTCATCTGCATACCTGAGATTATTGATATTTCTCTCAGCAGTCTTGATTCCAGCTTGTGCTTCATCCAGCCCAGCATTTCACAAGATGTACTCTGCATATAAGTTAAATAAGCAGAGTGACAATATACAGCCTTGACATACTCCTTTCCCAATTTGGAACCAGTCCACTGTTCCATGTCTGCTTCTAACTGTTGCTTATTGACCTGCATACAGATTTCTCCGGAGGCAGGTCAGGTGGTCTGGTATTCCCATATCTTTAAGAATTTTCCACAGTTTGTTGTGATCCACATAGCCAAAAGCTTTAGCATAGTCAATAAAGCAGAAGTAGATGTTTTTCTGGAATTCTCTTGCTTTTTCTATGGTCCAACAGATATTGGCAATTTGATCTGTGGTTTCCTCTGCCTTTTCTAAATCCAGCTTGAACATCTGAAAGTTCTCCATTCACGTACTATTGAAGCCTAGCTTGGAGAATTTTTAGCATTACTTCACTAGCACATGTGATGAGTGCAATTGTGCAGTAGTTTGAACATTCTTTGGCATTGCCTTTCTCAGGGATTGGCATGAAAGTTGACATTTTTCAGTCCTGTAGCCACTGTTGAGTTTTCCAAATTTGCTGGCATATTGAGTGCAGCACTTTCACAGCATCACCTTTTGGGATTTGAAATAGCTCAGCTGGAATTCCATCACCTCCACTGGCTATGTTCGTAGTGATGCTTCCTAAGGTCCATTTGACATCACACTCCAGGATGTCTGGCTCTAGGTGACTGATCACACCATCGTGGTTATCTGGGTCATTAAGATCTTTTTTTAATATATTTGTGTGTGTGCTCAGTCACTTCAGTCATTTCTAACTCTTTGCAACCCTGTGGACTATAGCCTGCCAGGCTCCTCTGTCCATGGGATTATCCAGGTAAGAATACTGGAATGAGTTGTCATGCTCTCCTCCAGGGGATAATGATGTACATTAACTATAATTCAATTAAAAAATTAGTTATCATCCATTGTCTCAGATAGTTGATCCCTTTATCCAGTTTGCCCTTCTCCCTATTTCCCCTTTGGTAACATCTACTTTTTTCCATATGTACATTTTTGTTTTTGTTAGGTTTTGTTTGTCCACTTATTTGGGGTTTTTTTGGTTATTTATTATTATTTTTTTTTTATATTCCATGTATGAATGAAATTGTATGGTATTTGTCTTTCTCCAGCTGACTTATTTCACTTAGCATAGTACCCTTAACGTCCATCCATGATGTCATAATTGGCAAGATTTCATCATTTACCAGCTTCCCCAGTGGCTCTGTGGTAAAGAATCTGCCTGCCAATGTAGCAATACAGGAGACAAGAGTTCAATCCCTGGGTTTGGAAGATCCTCCGGAGAAGGAAATGGCAACCACTCCAATATTCTTGCCTGATTATCTTGCATGATACCCTCAACATCCATCCATAATGTCGTAAAAGGCAGGATTTCGCCTTTTAAGGATTTTACATAATATATATACATGTTGAAGGTATTATGCTAAGTGAAATAAGTCAGTTTGAGAAAAACAAATACCATACAATTTCACTCATACATGAAATATAAAAAATAATAAACAAAAAAATGCCATATAAATGGACAAACCAAATCAGATGAAAACAAACACGTAGATATGGAAAACAGAGTAGATGTTGTCAGAGGAAATAGTAAGAAAGGAAAATTGGGTAAAGGGGTCAACTGTCTGTTGATGGATAACAACTACTTTTTAAATTGAATTATAGTTGATGTGAAATATTATATTAATGTAAGTTACAGGTGTACAATATAGTAATTTAAAATTTTAAAATATTATTCCCATTTATTCTTATTATAAAATGTTGATTATATTCCCTATGCTGTACAGCATACCCTTATAGTTTATTTTATATGTAACAGTTTGTACCTCTTAATTCCCTGTTCCTGAATTATACCTCCCCAAGGAGGTACATGAATTAAGTATTCATGTAACCAGTAGTTTGTTCTCTACATCTAAGTTGGAGAAACTATATTTTTGGTGATGAGCACACTATCAAGGGTCTTCTATACAGAACAGACACATAATTTTGTACAAATGAAACTTACATAATGTTATAAATCAATGTGACCTCAATAAAAATAAATTTTAAAAAAAGGAGACGTAAACATTGTAACAAAACAAAACACACACAAACCAAGCAACTAATTCTTCATGGCTCAGGGCTGGGGCAATGGGATGACCCAGAGGGATGGGATGGGGAGGGAGGTGGGAGAGGGGTTCAGGTTGGGGAACACATGTAAACCCATGGCTGATTCATGTCAGTGTATGGCAAAAACCACTACAATATTGTAAGGTAATTAGCCCCCAACTAAAATATATAAATTTATTTAAAAAATTAAAAAATAAATAAATAAACTGAAAAAAAAAGAAGACGAGTTCAGTGACTAAACAAACAAACAAAAAATTCTTCATGGCTGAATAGCTTGGCCAAGTTATTTAACCTCTCTATGCCTTTGTTTCTTAAACTTGGAAAACTGGAAGGCCATGAATACCTAACTCATGCAATTATTGTGAGAATTAATGATTCACATATACACCTGTTTATATGTTAATAATTATAATCTAAGGAGGTTATCAGGTCAGAGTGAGTAGTTTCTAAATCAGACAGTATGAACTACTATGTTACCATACTATTATAGTACACAAATAACATACTATAAACATTTTACTACCACTAAAATTAGAAATCTAAAATAATTTTTTAAAATAACATTATCTTGTACAGAAATAGACATGTAAAACAGTAGAACAGCATTAAGTGTCATGGAACAGCCCCAAGTGTAAATAAATTTGCTATATTAAAAAGCATGGCATTGCAAATCAATGGGTTATTTATTAAACTGTGCTGAGATAATGTTAGCCATAAAAATAAACTTTATCACTACATGCATATTAGAATGGCTAAAATCTGGAACCTTGACAACACTAAATGCTAGCAAGGATGTAGAACAATAGGATCTCTCATTCATTGCTGGGAATGTGAAAAGGCACAGTCATTTTGAAGGATAGTTTGGCTGTGTCTTACAAAACTAAACATACTCTTGCTATGCAATCCAGCAATCACACTCCTTAGTATTTACCCAAATACTCACTTAGATTCACACTAAAACCTACACATGGAAGTTTACAGCAGGTTTCTTCATAATTGTCAAAACTTGAAGGAACCAAGATATCTTTGAGTGGGTGAATAGATAAATACTGTGAAATATCCAGACAAGAGACTATTATTAAGTGCAAGAAACCCAAACAAACAAACAAAAGTGATGTATCAAGCCATAAAACAGTTGAAGAGCCTTTGATGCACACAACAAAATGAAAGAAGCCCATCTAAAAGGGCTACCTACTGTATAATTCCAACTGAATGACATGGTAGGAAAAGCAAAACCATTGAGAGAGTAAAAAGGTCGGTGGTTGCCAGAGATTAGCAGTGAGGGATGGATGAATAGGCAGAACACAGAGGATCCTTAGGGCAGTGAAAATACTCCACATGGTATAATACTGATGAATACACCTCGTTGAACATTTGTTGAAATCCAGAGAATGTATGAAAGTGAAAGACAATGTGAACTATGAACTTTGGTCATGATGGTCATGATGGTTGAATATACATTCAACGATTGTAATAAATGTACTACTCAGGTGGAGGATGTTGATAATGGGAGACCCTGTACATGTTGGGGGTGGGGGGACAGAGAGTATATGGGAAATCTCTGTGCTTCCCTCTCAATTTTGCTGTGAACCTAAAACTGTTCTAAAAAAATAAAGTCTTAAAAATGAGTTGAAACCAAATCTGAAATGCTTGCAATATATTTTTGTAGATTAAAGTTTGAGAGCTTGGCAAATTTTTATGTAAAGATCAGATGGTAAATATTTTCAACTTTGCAGGTCACATATCTGTCACAACTACTTAACTCTGCTATTGTAGCACACACCAGTCACAGCCAATATGTCAACAAATTGTCATGACCACGTTCCAATAAAACTTTATTCATAAAATCAGGTGGTGGACCCACATGCTGTAGTTTTTTATCCCTGAACCTTCAGTATAAAACTATTAGAAGAGACCAAGTAGAAGGTTTCTGACAGGAATAGTATTAAGGCACAAGAAATAGAAGGCAAAGGAAAAAGATTAGTAGGCAAATGAGTATTTAGAATCTCTAATAATATGCCTGCAAATCAGTAAGAACAAAACAATCTTTTAAAAAAATAGGGAAAATTTTAAATAGACAATCAAAAAAGGAAACCCATATGGTTAATAACCAATGGAGATTTTTCAAAAGAATAAAATTAGAACATTCTCTAACACCACAACAAAAATAAACTGAAAATAGATTAAAGACCTTAAGTAAGACCAAGTACTATAAAACTCTTACAGGAAAACATAGGCAGAACACTCTTTGACATAAATTGCAGCATTATCTTTCTGGATCCACCTCCTAGAGTAATGAAAATAAAAACAAACATAAATAAATAGAACCTAATTAAACTTAAAAGCACTGCACAGCAAAGGAAGCCATAAACAAGATGAAAAGACAAACCTCAGAATGGGAGAAAATATTTGCAAAAGATGCAACAAAGGATTAATCTCCAAAATATACAAACAGCTCATGCAGCTCAAACACACACACACAAAAAATCAAAAAATGGGTAGAATATCTAAATAGACATTTCTCCAAAGAAGACATAGACATGGCCAAAAAGAACATGAAAAGATGCTCAACTCTGCTAATTATTAGAGAAATGCAAATTAAATCTACAATGAGGTATCACCTCACACCAGTCAGAATGTCCATCATTAAAGTCTACAAGCAATAAATACTATAGAGAGGGTGGAGAGAAGGGAACCGTCCTATACCATTGGTGAGAATGTAAATTGTGACAGTCAATAGTGAGAACAGTATGTAGGTTCCTTAAAAAAAAAATAGAGCTACCATCTGATCCAGCAATCTCACTTCTAGGAATACATTCAGAGAAAACCATAATTCAAAAAATACATGTACCCCAATGTTCATTGCAGCATTTATAGCCAAGACATGGAAACAAGCTAAATGTACAACGACAGATGAATTAAGAAAGTGTGGTACATATATATGATGGAATTTCAGCCATAAAATTGAATGAAATACTTTCATTTGCAGCAACATGGATGCAACTAGAAATTATCATACTAAGTGAAGTATGTCAGACAGAGAAAGACAAGTATTATATGATATTGCTTATTTGTGGAATCTAAAAAGTGATACATAGCTTCCCAGATGGCACAGTGGTAAAGAATCTGCCTGCCAGTACCGGAGATGCAGGAGATGAGATGACAGAGGATGAGATGGTTAGATGGCATCACCGACTTGATGGACATAGGTTTGAGCAAGCTCTGGGAGTTGGTGATGGACAGGGAAGCCTGGCATGCTGCAGTCCATGGGGTCACAAAGAGTCAGACATGACTGAGCAGAACTGAACTGAAAAAGTGATACAAATGAACTTATTTACAAAACAGAAACAGACTCATAGACTTAGAAAACAAACTCATGGTTACCAAAGGGGAAAGGTGTGGTGGAGGTATAAAATAGGAGGTTGGGATTAAGAAATATATGCCACTATTTATCCTGGAGGAGGAAATGGCAACCCACTCCAGTATTCTTGCCTGGAGAATCCCAGGGACAGAGGAGCCAGGAGAATCCCATGGACAGAGGGCAGTCCAAGGGTCACACAGAGTAGGACATGAGTGAAGTGACTTAGCACACCACTATTTATACAATAATCAATAAAGACTTACTGTATAGCACAGGGGACTCTACTCAATACTCTGCAATAACCTTATGGGAAAAGAGTCTAAAAAGAATAGATATATGTACTTAGTTCGTCACTCAGTTGTGTCCAACTCTGCGACCCCATGGACTGTAACTGGAGTGGACTGCCATTCCCTTCTCCATGGGACCTTCCCAACCCAGGGATCGAACTTGGGTCTTGGCAGATTCTTTACTGTCTGAGCCACCAGAGAAACCTTGATATATGTATATGTATAACTAAATCACTTTGCTGTACACCTGGAAATAACACAACATTGTAAATCAGCTATACTCCAACATGAAAAAAGTGGAGATTTTTCAACCCCAGTAGTAATTAGGGACAAGCAGTTTTAAGTGACAGTTGGAAATCACTTGATTGCTTGATAACCATATTAGCAAAATTAAGTTTAACACTATCAAGCATTGGTGAAGGTGGGGGAAATAGATCTTCTGACACATGGATGAGAGTGTAAATTAGCACAGCCACGTGGAAGTTTAACCTGACTATTCTTCTTAAATTTAAGATTCATATTTCTTATGATATGGTCATCTGACTACTTGGTTTGTATTTGAATTAGATAGTGACTATTTGTAGGAGAAGATGTACAAAGATATGTACTATATTATTCCTAATAATGGAGAAAAATTAGAAGCAAACTGAGATCTCTAACAGTTGAATGTATACTGCCTATATTTATGAAATCACTTTATTAAATTGATTTCATAAAAATGAGGTGTTTCCATAGCATTGGTTCTCACCTACAGGTGATTTTGTCCCCGAGGTGACATTTGGCAATATCTAGTGGCAATTTTGTCAAGACTTGAGTGACATCTAGTGGGTAGAAATCAAGGATGTTACTCTTCCCAGGTGGCACTAGTGATAAAGAACCCTCCTGCCAAAGCAGGAGATGCAAGAGACGTGGGCTTGATCTCTGAGTCAGGAAGATCCCCTGGAGGAGGAAATGGCATCAAGCTCCAGTATTCTTGTCTGGAAAACTCCATGGACAGAGGAACCTGGTGGACTATGGTCCATGGGGCTACAGAGAGTTGGACATGGCTGAGCACATAAAGTACAGAATAACCCCAACACAAAAGATGATCCATCAGCCCCCAGTTTCAACACTGCCAAGGTTAAGAAACCTTCAGCTATATAAACTAACATGAATATCACTCCAAAATAATGAGTAAAAAAGCCAAGTTACAGAAAGGTACCTACAGAACAATCAGACCTGTGTTAAACACACAGTATGAAAAGCAGTCTGGTGGTTCATCAAAAAAATTAAATCCAGAATCACTATATGACCCAGCAGTTTCACTACTGGGAATATACCCCAAAGAAGTAAAAATAATTCAATCAAATATTTGTACACAAATATCCATAGAAACACGATTCACACAGACAAATGGCAGAAACAACCTAAATATCATCAGTATGTGAATGAATAAACAAAATGTGGTCAAACCACACAACGGAATATTACTCAGCTATGAAAAGGAATGAGGCATTGATGCTTGCTACACGATGGATGAATCTCAAAAATATGCTAAGTGAAAAAGCCAGACCCTATAGGCTACATATTGTATGATTCCATTTATTTGAGATGTCCAGTAGAGATAAATTCATAAGGTAAAAAAGCAGATTAGTGTCTTCCACTAATCTGGAGCTAATGAGCTGGGGGAGAAGGACTGCTAATGGGATGGGATCTCCCATTTTGGGTCCTGATAAAAATGTTCTAGAACTAGAGAAAGACGATGGCTAAGCAACATTGTTAATGTGCTAAGTGCTACTGAATTGTTCATTTTAAAATGGTTAATTTTATGTTATGTGAATTTCACTTCAGGAATAAAACAAAATCAAAAAGCACAACAAAACTCCATGGTACTACTATTTTATGAGCTTGTGTTTGTTCAAATGCCCCAGGTATACAGAGGTCTGTAAGTATGTCCATCACATTCATCATAGTCGTCTCATGACTGTCCATTGCATGACTTTGAGCCTGATTTATAGCATTTCAATTATTTGATAAGAAGAAACAAATATTTGCGTGATAATTAAAAATTTTAAAACAGACGTTTAATTGGGAAAATAACCTGTAAGGGAAAGAGTGAAGGTGGAGAGGTACATTGGGTAGTTTTCTCAGTCCCAATGGGCAGTGAAAAGGCTGCTTTTCCCCCAAAGTCAGAAGCCAGGGCCCCAAATCCCCCAACAGCAGAGCATTAGATTCTGCTGGAGCCTCTGAGAAGCACAGGTAATCAACTCACCCCTGGAAGGCAGGGAGGGAGGGACAGTGAGGACAGAGTCTCCCTGGGGTTGTCCTATGCCTTGCAGGGTTCCCTGGGGTCCTGGCATGCCTGTAGCAGAGGTAGAGGCAGGGACAATCGTACCACAGTGAGAGGAGGCAACAGGCAGAGAGTAAAGGCAGCATAAATGATGGGGAACAGGCTCAGGTAAAACCCCCCTGAGCGGCTGGCACGCTCAGGCTGGCAGGCTCCTTGCCTTGCAGCCCTCACTGGCAGGGAAACACCACGCCGGGGCCTCTTGCTGGAGTGAGGCAGAAGAAAATGCAGAACCTGGAGCTCCAGGTGGGTCACTATCACTCCCTCTCACTTGAGCAGGAGAGACCTAAGGAACCAACACCTGCCACAGACTCAGAGAAGCCACCCTGTTTAGACAACTCCCTGTGCAATATGAGTCAATGGGGTGGGGACAGCAGTCAAGGCTCCACTTCCTAGTTTCAAGATAATGTGATGATTGTTTTGCAGGACAGGTGAGAACACACATGCAGAGAGAAAAGAGCTAAGTTGAGGCTAAGAAGCCCCAAGTTGGCTTCTCTGGTGGTTCAGATGGTAAAGAATCCTCCAGCAATGCAGGAGACCAGAGTTTGATCCCTGGATTAAGAAGATCTGCTGGAGAAGGGAATGGCTACCCACACCAGTATTCTTGCCTGGAGAATCCTATGGACAGAGGAGCCTGGCAGGCTACAGTCCATGGGATCGCAAAGAGTCAGAAATGACTGAGCGACTAACACACACACCCCAAGTTACCCAGAACACCTGCCTGAATTTTAACCCCTCTCCTCTTTCTGTCCTGGCCAAAAACCAGAGGTAAAAGGATTGTGGAGAAGTAGAGAAAAGAAATAGACAAGAGAATTTAGGATTGAGGGGCTCCAGTCACCTTCCGGGTGGTGTAAAGTATTAGGGAGCCACCAGGGTAGATAGGTGCTCTGATGGTAAGGAGTCAAGAATGAAAATAGGGAGAGAAAAGGGAGGCAGGAAGTGGCTGAGATGGGAGGGAGGTTGCAGAGAGGGTAACCTAAACAGCTTCATGAGAAGAGAGAGCCAGGATGGGGGCATATAGGTAAGACAAGATGGAGACAATACACCTAACCTGTGTATCTCAAACAGGGGCAGTTCTCCTCCCCAGGGGACATTTGACAATGTGTGAGGATACTTCTGATCATCACAACTGGGAGAGGCTACTGGCATCTAGAGGGTGACAGGGATGCCGCTCAACATCCTCTAATGCCCAGGAAGCCCCACAGCCCCAGCTACAAAAAATTATCAGCCCCTAAAGAACCTACTGTTGAAGTTGGAGAGCCTGCAGTGGTACATGAGCACAGGATTTGTCCACGTGTGGATTTTGTTCCTGGAGTTTCTGGGTGGGGATCTGGCCCCACTATGAGTCCCCCTAAGTGTCATATAGCTGGATTACACATACACTCTCTGTCCAGGGTTGCTCAGTTTATTTATAGGAAACCCACTAGGTGTTCTCCTGGTAGATCAATGCCAGGAGACTTCAGTCTACCTCTCTGCTCTCCTGGTCCCATAACATGGTTCTGTGTCTATTTGTTTTACCTTTTAAAAAAATCAATAGAATTTAGTTTTTAGAGTAATTTTAGGTTTACAGAATATTTACGGAGAAGGCAATGGCACCCCACTCCAGAACTCTTGCCTGGAAAATCCCATGGATGGAGGAGCCTGGTAGGCTGCAGTCCATGGGGTCGTGAAGAGTCAGACACGACTGAGTGACTTCACTTTCACTTTTCACTTTCATGCATTGGAGAAGGAAATGGCAACCCGCTCGAGTGTTCTTGCCTGGAGAATCCCAGGGACGGGGGAGCCTGGTGGGCTGCCGTCTATGGGGTCGCACAGAGTCAGACACGACTGAGGAGACTTAGCATCAGCAGCAGCACAGAATATTTAGCAAATAGTGCAAAAGATTACCACGTACCCTCTCTCTCCCTGCACAGAGATTTCCTTATTATTAACATCCTGTATTGATGAGGTAACTGTATTACAGTTGCTAACCCAATACTGACACATTATTATTAACTAAAGCCCACAGTTTACATTAGGGTTCACTCTTGGTGCTGTACATCCTATGAGTTTTGACAAATGCACAATGTCATGTACCCACCATTATAGTATCATGCAGAAGAGTTTAACCACCTTAAAAAATCCCAAGTTTTACCTATTCATCCCTTCTACTCTCTCCTTGAGCCCCTGACAACCACCAATCTTTTTACTGTTTCCACAGTTGTTCAGAATGAACAGATGCCAGTCCTAGCAGGGTTCTACCTCCCCATCATCCCAGAAGGTAAATATGCAGACCTGGGCTGCCTCCCCAGGACACAGTGAGCTCTTATCTTCTTATAGTTTCTCACTCTTTCTTTCTTTGTGGCTGTGGCTTTTGTAATCTTTATTAATATAGAGAGGGAGTGTGTGAATGGTCTGATATGGTGAAGCTAGCCCTGGTCTTGGAAGTAGCCTGGACATTCACTAACAGCCACCAGTAAGTGGTGAGTATAACAGAGAGGTTAGAAAAGATAGGCATTGGGGTCATTCAGATGTAGGTCAGATCCTGGGTCCCGCATTCAGGAGCCATGGTCCATTGGACAAATGATGTGTCCTCTATGGGACACAGCTGCCACTTCTGTAAAACAGATCATAGCAGGTGCCTCACAATATTGGATTAAAGATTTCATAAAAAACATGTAAGCACAACTGCCATTGTTCAACAAAGTGTAGCTACTCTCATCAAGAACTGAAAATCCAGTGCCATAGACAGTTGTATCCCCAAAGTGACACATTATAATGAAGGTCATGAAAGAGCTAAACTCATGGAGGTTTAAACTTACAAAGGAGTTGTTTTGGAAGCAGACAGGAATGAGTGACAAAATCTGTTTTGGGAAGAAGTGTTCAGGAAGGCTTCACAGAGGAAGTGACATTTAAACTGAGTCTTAAAGATGAACAGGTGTTTGCCAGTTGGAGAAGGAGAAGAACCAAGATCTGGGCAGAAAGACCAGCTAAGTAATTACAACTATGCTCTCTAGATCATTGGTACTCAACTGGGGGCAACTTTGCTCCCCACGGGGACATTGGCAATGTCTGGAGATAATTTTGTTTGTCACTACTGAGAAGGAGCTATGGGCGTCCAGCCAGTAGAGGCCAGGGAGGCTGCTAAACACCATACAGCGCACAGGATGACCACCCCCCACCATAGCAAGGGATGATCCAGCACCAAATACTGAGAAAACTTGCATTGGATGTTGGAGAGCTTGGAGAAGTTGAGAGCACAGCCCACTTGATTTTGGTCTCACCCATTCAGCCTCTTCTTGGAGGCTCTTGTTTCCAAGTCACTAACTTTGACTCACTCCCTCTAGGATCTCAGAGTACTGGGACTGAGTGGGGCTGTTGGGACGAAGATCCTGGGGACCTGTGGTAGATGCTGACCCAGAAGTGAGGGAAAGAAGCAAGTGACTCCAAGGGAGGGAGGCCAAGAAACTCTGGAAACCAGTCATGTTGGGGAATGCAGCCTCCATTCACCCAAGCGTCTGGTTCTCTTGTGTTTTTGTTTTGTTCTCAACCTATCGAGCTTGATCAAGTATATGAGCCCACTTAAGAGGGTGCTTACTACTTTTTTTTCCTATTTTGTGTTGTGATAAAATACATATACACAACTTAGTGACTAAATAACAGCAACAACAAGTACATATAACGAAATTTACCACCTTAGCCATTTTACAGCATACAATTCAGTGACATTAAGTGCATTTGTGATGTGTAAGCACCACCTATCTATCTAGTTCCAGAACCTTCTCAGCACCCCAAAAGGAAACCCCAAATCCATTAGCAGTCACTCCAATTTATCCCCTTCCCCCAGCCCCTGGTAACCACTGACATGCCTTAAACCCCTATGTGAATGTTCACAGAAGCATTATTATTTATAGTGAAAATGTGTAAACAGCCAAATGTCCATCATTGGGTGAATAAATCAATGAAATGAGATCTGTTGATACAATGGAACATCACTCAGCCATAAAAAGGAATGAAGTTATGACAACGCTACACACAGATGAACCTCAAAAAAAAAAAAAAGGAAAAGATGCTGAGGGAAAGAAGCCAGACCCCAAAGGCCACAGAGTGTACGATTACATTTAGATGACTTGTCCAGAGCAGGCAAATCCATAGAGACAGAAAAGGGATTAGTGGTTCACTGCCAATTAAACTTGACATAGCCTAATAAAAAAAGCACTTAAAATAGTTATCCATAAAGATACAATGAATACCCATAAAATTAAGGTTATTTACTGATCACAGACCATATACATTTGCTCACTGAGGGTATTGAGTTAGTTATCATACGAAGTATCTACTGTCTTCCAGGTCACAGAAAGATCCCCTGGAGAAGGGCAAGAAGGGCATGGCTTCATGCCCTTCTAGTATTCTTGCCTGGAGAATTCCAAGGACAGAGGAGCCTGGTGGGCTACAGTTCATGGGGTTGCAAAAGAGTAGGACACGATGGAGGGACTAACACTTTTCACTGTTTTCCAGGTCACAGTCCAAGAATAACTCTTTCAGTTTGGTAGGGGGAAATAGAGGTACAGAGAGGTGAAGATACTTGCTCAAGTTTACAGCAGGCAGAGCAGGGGTTCGAACTCAGGTTGGCTGACTCACTCATTCTTTTGTCAGACGGCTATGTTGCATTGCTCAGAACATACACATGCACATCACAGGATCTTGAAAACAACTAGAACATTATTTCTACAGTCTCTTGCCTCAGATTTCTTGCATGGGTAACTCTAGAGGAAGAATCTGATTGATTCATACTAAATTAGAGATGCACTTGGTTCAAAGTGTTGTAGACATGGGGTGGGTAGGTCTTGTGGTATCTGAAGCTCTGGGAAGAACAAGATTCATCAGAAGGGAGTAAGAGGGCAAAGTAGTAAAGGCTGTAACCTCTGGTAAAGGAATATTTTCATTTTCAGAGATAACCTAGATGTACAGAAAGGTATAAACTTTGGAGGCAGCCAGCCATGGGTCATGTCTTAACTCTACCATGTTTGACAGCTCACCTCAAACAAGTTGCTTAGCATTTATCCACCCCAACATTCTCAATGAATATTCTCAAGGTATTCAAAATGGGGTAATCAAATCAACACCTCCCCCACTACATTGGTAAGAGGATTAAGTCATAGGTGGCACAGAGTAGGAGGGCTTCCCTGGTGGCTTAGTTGGTAAAGAATCTGTCTGCAATGCAGGAGATTTGATCTCCTGCAAGGGGTTTGATTCCTGGGTTGGAAAGATCCCTTGGCAAAGGGAATGGCTACCCACTCCAGTATTCTTGCCTGGAGAATTCCATGGACAGACAACAGAAGAGCTTAGCCAGCTACAGTTCATGGGGTCGCAAAGAGTTGGATATTACTGAGCAACTTTCACTTCACAGAGTAGGAACTCAGCCAATGTCATCTGTCATTTATCTGGAGCAGCCCCTGGGGCAGAGCCAGGAGTGATGGAAGCTGACAACTTCCCTCCATCCAGTAGCTGATCTCTCCACATCACACCTCACTTCAGGAACAGCCTTCATGCAGGGAGCCAACTTCTCGGCAGTGACTGAATTCATCCTCATCGGCTTCTCCTCCTTCCCCCACCTTCAGCTGATGTTCTTCCTGCTCTTCCTGCTGATGTACCTGTTCATGCTGCTGGGGAACCTGCTCATCATGGCCACCGTCTGGAAGGAGCGCAGCCTCCACACCCCCATGTACCTCTTCCTATGTGCCCTCTCCATCTCTGAGATCCTCTACACCTTCGCCATCATCCCACGAATGCTGGTAGACCTGCTCTCCACCCACCGCTCCATCCCTTTCAGGGCCTGTGCCAGCCAGATGTTCTTCTCCTTCACATTTGGCTTCACCCATTCCTTCCTGCTCACCATCATGGGCTATGACCTCTACGTAGCCATCTGCCATCCCCTGCGCTACAATGTGCTTATGAGCCCCCGTGGCTTCGTCTGCCTGGTGGCCTGGTCTTGGGCTGGAGGCTCAGTCATGGGGTTGGTGGTGACAACAGCCGTTTTACAACTCACCTTCTGTGGCTCTAATGTGATCCACCATTTCTTCTGCCATGTGCCACCTCTAATGAAGTTGGCCTGTGGGAACATCGCCACTGTGGCCACGAGTGTGGGCCTGGTGTGTATCACCGCCCTGCTGGGAAGCTGTCACTTCATCCTCCTGTCTTACGCCTTCATCGTGGCCGCCATCTTGAGGATCCCTTCAGCCGAGGGCTGACACAAAGCCTTCTCCACGTGTGCGTCCCACCTCACCATGGTGGTCGTGCACTATGGCTTTGCCTCTGTCATCTACCTCAAGCGCAAGAGTCCCCAGTCTCTTGAAGGAGACACGCTGATGGGCATCACCTACACGGTCCTCACTCCCTTCCTGAGCCCCATCATCTTCAGTCTCAGGAACAAGGAGCTGAAGATCGCCATGAAGAAGACCTTCCTCAGCAAGCTCTTTCTCCATAGCTCCTGAAATGGCAGGTTTTGTAACAGGAGTTGTGGCAGGTAGAGGCACTTCAGTCCATTGTCTTGTCTGAAAAATGGAAATAATCCTGCTGCATTTGTGATGAGTCCTGTGTGTGGACTTCCTCTCCTCCCACCTCGGCTAGTTCTCTATAAATGCTAAAGGTCTGTTTTCTCTTCTCCGTGGTCTGGCTAACTTCACTCCTCTTGAATTCACTGGAGTCACCATCCGCCAGTATTGACCTGCTGAGTCAATTTCCTCCCGTTGACTGTGCCTGAGAGCAGAAAGCAGGAGGGGATGCCCATGGCTGTGTTGAGGAACCTGTGTACCTTGTGTATCTTCAATGTGTGAGGGAGGGATGCTTGCTCTGCCCCAAACAATGAGGGAAACAGCAACAGATATTTGGTGCCTGCTCTGAATCAAGCGGCTTCCCTGGTGGCTCAGATGGTAAAGAATCTGCCTGCAATGCACGGCATTCTATGCTTTCAAGACCTCACCTCTTTCATTTATCGTACTTAAGGAAAGGAAAAAAGGAAAGCATTGTTGATGGGGAAATGGTTTTTCATTTCAAATCTCCACATTTTTGGAGGTACGGTGTCTTCTCCTATGTGTTGCTTTTGTTGGCTGAGCAAATGATATGTCTAAGGATAAAAATTATAGAAAGAAGAGAGAGAGGGTCTGAATCTCTTCTTCTAAGATAAGAAATATGAAAGAGATGGGGGGAATGTGGGAGAGAGAAGATGAAGTGGTGGCTGGTTTGAGAAATATGGGAAGAACAGGTAGAAAAACCAGATTGCTGGCAGTTGATGGGGACCTAAGGGACTTCCCAGTGGTGCAGTGGGAAAGAATTCACCTGCCAAAGCAGGAGGAGCAAGAGACTTGGGTTCAATCCCTGGGCTAGGAAAATATCCTAGAGTAGGAAATGGAAAACCTCTCCAGTATTCTTGCCTGGAGAATTTCATGGACAGAGGAGCCTGGTGGGCTACTGTCCATGGGGCCACAAAGAGTCAGATACAACTGAGTGACTGAGCATGCAAGGAGGATGATGGATCCAGTGACTGGTGAAGAAATTTGGGGAAAGAGCAGGTACATAAATGGACATTTTATTAGGTTACTAAGGTTGCCATAAAGTACCTAATACAAATCCCTTTTCTAGACTCCTTTGAAATCCCCAATGAGAATTCATTTCACTTTCACAGATTGTGAAGCCAGATAGATTGGAAGGATGCATCCACAGGCTGGGCCTGCTTCAAGGGAGGAACTCAGACAGAATCAGGTAAGTCCTTTGGGTTCAGTTCAGTTCAGTTCAGTCACTCAGTTGTGTCCTACTCTTTGTGACCCCATGGACTGCAGCACGCCAGACCTCCCTGTCCATCACCAACTCCCAGAGTTTACTCAAACTCATCTCCATTGAGTCGGTGATACCATCCAACCATCTCATCCTCTGTCGTCCCCTTCTCCTCCTGCCCTCAATCTTTCCCAGCATCAGGGTCTTTTCCAGTTAGTCAGCTCTTCGCGTCAGGTGGCCAAAGTATTGGAGTTTCAGCTTCAACATCAGTCCTTCCAATGAACACCCAGGACTGATCTCCTTTAGGATGGACTAGTTGGATCTCCTTGCAGTCCAAGGGACTCTCAAGAGTCTTCTCCAACACCACAGTTCAAAAGCATCAATTCTTCAGTGCTCAGCTTTCTTTATAGTCCAACTCTCACACCCATACATGGCTACTGGAAAAACCATAGCTTTGACTAGATGGACCTTTGTTGGCAAAGTAATATCTCTGCTTTTTAATATGCTGTCTAGGTTGGTCATAGCTTTTGTTCCAAGGAACAAGCATCTTTTAATTTCATGGCTGCAATCACCATCTGCAGTGATTTTGGAGCCCAAGAAAATAAAATCTGCCACTGTTTCCACTGTTTCTCTTTGGGTTACACTCTGTTTTTAAATCAGACAGTGGACACAGTGAGGTTTGGCAGTAGCTTAAACTAAAGAAGCCTGGGAGATTCATGGATGCAGAATGAGATTGGCTGAGTGAGTCTTCTGGGGCAATGGGTCTCCAACTTGAGAGCACATTAGAGTCAAGCTGCTGGGTCCCACTCCAGGGTGTCTAATTCAGCAGGTCTGGGTTAAGAGGGTTGGCGGGGGAGACTCTAGAATCTTCATTTCAAACAAGCTCCTAGGTGATGCTGAAGTTGGTCTGAGGATGACACTTTGGAAACCATTGCTCTAAAGTATTCTTAGCTCAAAGAAGAAGCCACATTTAAAAAAAATTATTTATTTATTTATTTTTGTCTCTGCTGAGTCTTTGTTGCTGCCCATGGGCTTTTTCTAGTTGTGGTGAGTGGGGGCTACTCTCTAGTTGCGATCTGCAGGCTTCTCAATGTGGTGGCTTCTCTTGTTGCAGAGCATGGGCTCTAGGGCACATAGGCTTCAGTAGTTGTGGCATATGGGCTCAGTATCTGGGCACATAAGTCTAGTTGCCCCGTGGCATGTGGAATCTTCCTGGACCAGGGATTGAACCCATGTTTCCTGCATTGGTAGGTGGATTCTTAACCACTGGACTACCAGGGAAGTCCAAAGCCACATATTTGACTTAGAGATAGAAGTAACCTTTCTCTCTCTGTGTCTCTCCTCCCTCTCTTTCTTCCTCCCTCTCTCCTTCCTTCCTCTGTTTCTTCTTATCTTTTAAAATAGTTATGAAGATAACAGCTTCTCATTTTTTTGAGAAGATAAGATTTTTTTAATTGGAGTATAATTGCTTTGAAATGTTGTGTTAGTTTCTGCTGTACAACAATGTGAATCAGCTATATGTATACACATATCCTTTCCCTTCTGAGCCTCCTTCCCACCCCACCATCCCACCCTTCTAGGTCATCACATTTACCATCAGCTATTATGGTCTATAAAAATACTTTTATTGAAATGTAGCTCACATACTATATAATATATCCATATGCTGATGTGTGTAGTCATCATTATAGTGAATTTAGAACATTTTCCTCACCTTCAAAATGAACCTGTACCCTTTAGCTATCATTTCTCTTTCCTCCTCTCTTTCCAGTCCTAAGCATCCACTAATCTACTGTCTCTATAGATTTGCCTTTTCTGGACATTTCAGATACATGGAATAATATGATATTTATCATTTTGTGTCTGTCTTCTTTCATGTAGCATGTTTTCGAGGTTTATCCATGTCACAGCATGTTTTGCTAATTTCATTCCTTTTTATGGCCAAATAAATTTGCATTGTCTGGATATATGACATTTTTACTCATCCATCTGTTGATACATGTCTTGGTTGTGTCCACATTTTGGTTATCATGAGTGTTTCTGCTGTAAACGTTCATGTACAAGTCTTTGGATGGGCCTATGCTTTCATTTTGGAGGGGTATATATGTAGGAGTGAAATTAATGGGTCCCATTATAACTCTATGTTTAATCATTTGAGTAGCTGCTAGACTCTTTATGACAATGGCTGCACCATTTTACATCCCCATCAACAGCATATTAGTGTTCCAGTTTCTCTACATCCTTGCCAATGCTTGTTATTATTTAACTTTTTAATTGTAGTCATTCTAATTGTGGTTTTGATAAAACCACATAGATGAAAATGGATATGGTCTTTTTATTGGAGTGTAACTGATTTATAATGTTATGTTAATTTCTACTGTACAATGAAGTGAATAAGCTATACGTGATCAGTCATTTCAGTCGTGTCTGACACATTTGAGACCCCATGGACTGTAGCCTGCCAGACTCCTCTGTCCATGGGATTCTCCAGGCAAGAATACTGGAGTAGGTTGCCATGCCCTTCTCCCCTTAGGTCTGGCCTTAAATGTCATCTCCTCAGGAAACCCTTCCCTGATTTTCCCATACTGAGTCACCACTCCTATTACAAGAACTCACAGCACCTCCTTTCTCTCCTCATATCTTTTATCACAATTGATCAAATATATACATATTTGTTAATTAGTATAATCTACAGAAATATTTCTCTAATAGCCACATCTTGCTTTGTCAACATGCAGGCACAGAGATCAGGGTCACATCTAATCAGCTCCACAGTGGATCCCCGGTGGCATCTAAAAACATGCCTGGCACAAAGAAGATAATCAATAAATGTTTGTTAAGTGAATACAGCAGGGTTTATCATCCATGGCACTGTTGACATTTAGGACTGGCTCATTATTTGCAGTGAGGTCTGTTCCATGCATTGAAGGGTGTTGAGCAGCATTCCTTACCTTTACCAGCTAGTTATTATAGCACATCTCCCTCTCCTTGAGTTGTAACAATGAAAAACGTCTCCAGAACCTTCCAAGTGTCCTCTGGAGTCACTGGTGAGAGCCACTGGAGTACAGAAATGAGGGAAGACCCTCATTTGATGCTCCCAAGAGGTAGAGTCATGCCCCTTTTGGTGGTTCTTAGCATCTAGTCCATATCTTGGTGAGAACCCTGACATTTCTGTGTGTCTTTTCACCATGGATCATGGAAACTCATCAAAGACAGGGGCTAGTAACAGATCCATCTCTGTTCTCCCAAAACTAGCACAGAATTTGACACAAAGAGTGTAATTAATTATTAAATACATTTTAATTTATTTTTTTATTGAAAGAGAATTGCTTTACAGAATTTTGTTGTTTTCTGTCAAACCTCAACATGAATCAGCCATAGGTGTACATATATCCCCTCCTTTTTGAAACTCCCTTCCATCTCCCTCCCCATCCCACCCCTCTAGGTTGATACAGAGCCCCTGTTTGAGTTTCCTGAGCCTTACAGCAAATTCCTGTTGGCTATCTATTTTACATGTGGTAATGTAAGTTTCCATGTTACTCTTTCCATACTTCTCACCCTCTCCCTATGTCCATAAGTCTGTTCTCTATGTCTGTTTCTCCATTGTTGCCCTGTAAATAAGTTCTTCAGTACTGTTCTTCTAGATTCCATATATATGTGTTAGAATACGATATTTATCTTTCTCTGCCTTACTCACTTCAATCTGTATAACAGGTTCTAAGTTCATCCACCTCATCAGAACTGACTCCAATGCGTTCCTTTTTATGGCTGAGTAATATTCCACTGTGTATATGTACCACAACTTCTTCATCCATTCATCTGTCAATGGACATCTAGGTTGCTTCCATGTTCTAGCTATTGTAAACAGTGCTGCAATGAACAATGGGATACATGTGTCTTTTTCAGTTTTGGTCTCCTCAGGGTATATGCCTAGGAGTGAGATTGCTGGGTCATATGGTGGTTTTATTCCTAGTTTTTTAAGGAATCTGCTTACTGTCCTTCATAGTGGCTGTATCAATGTACATTCCCACCAAAATGCAAGAATGTTTCATTTTCTCCACACCCTCTCCATCATTTATTGTTTTTAGACTTTTTGATGATGGCCATTCTGACCAGTGTGAGGGGATATCTCATTGTGATTTTGATTTGCATTTCTTTAATGATGAGCAATGCTGAGCATCTTTTCATGTGTTTGTTAGCCATATGTATGTCTTCTTTGGAGAAATGTCTGTTTAGGTCTTTTTCTCACTTTTTGATTGGGTTTTTTGTTTTTCTGGCATTGAGTTGTATGAGCTGCTTATATATTTTGGAAATTAATCCTTTGTCAGTTGTTTCATTTGCTGTTATTTTCTCCCATTCTGAGCGTCGTCTTTTCATCTTGCTTATAGTTTCCTTTGCTGTGCAAAAGCTTTTAAGTTTAATCATGTCCCACTTGTTTACTTTTGTTTTTACTTCCATTACTCTAGGAGGTGCGTCATAGAGGATCTTGCTTTGATTTATGTCATTGAGTGTTCTGCCTATGTTTTCCTCTAAGAGTTTTATAGTTTCTGGTGTTACATTTAGGTCTTTAATCCATTTTGAGTTTATCTTTATGTGTGGTGTTAGGAGGACTTTCCTGGTACTCAGATGGTAAAGTGTCTGCCTACAATGCGGGAGACCTAGGTTCAATCCCTGGGTTGGGAAGATCCCCTGGAGAAGGAAATGGCAACCCACTCCAGTATTCTCACCTGGAAAATCCCATGGGTGGAGGATCCTTCTAGGCTATACAGTCCATGAAGTCTCAAAGAGCCAGACAGGACTGAGTGACTTCACTTTCACTTCATGGTGTTAGGAAATGTTCTAATTTCATTCTTTTACATGTAGCTGTCTAGTTTTCCCAGCACCATTTATTGAAGAGCTGTCTTTGCCCCGCTGTATATTCTTGTCTCCTTTGTCAAACATAAGGTACCCATAGGTGCATGGGTTTATTTCTGGGCTTTCTATCTTGTTCCATTGGTCCATATTTCTGTTTTTGTACCAGTACCATGCTGTCTTGATGACTGTAGCTTTGTAGTATAATCTGAAGTCAGGAAGGTTGATTTCTCCAGCTCCATTCTTTTTTTCTCAAGACTGCTTTGGCTATTCAGGGTCTTTTGTGTTTCCTTATGAATTGTGAAATTTTTTGTTCTGGTTCTGTGAAAAATGCCATTGGTAATTGATAGGGATTGCATTGAATCTGTAGACTGCATTTGTAATATAGTCATTTTCACAATATTGATTCTTCCTACCCAGGAACATGGAATATCTCACCATATGTTTATGTCATCTTTGATTTCTTTCATTAGGGTCTTATAAGTTTCTGTGTACAGTTCTTTCATCTCCTTAGGTAAATTTACTCCTAGATATTTAATTCTTTTTGTTGCAATGGTGAATGGGATTGATTCAGTTTCTCTTTTTTTCTTTATTTTTTAATTTTTTTTAATTTTTAATAAATTTATTTATTTTAGTTGGGGGCTAATTACTTTACAATATTGTAGTGGTTTTTGCCATACATTGACATGAATCAGCCATGGGTTTACATGTGTTCCCCATCCTGAACCCCCCTCCCACCTCCCTCCCCATCCCAAGAATTAATATAGTGAAAATGAGTATACTACCCAAAGCAATCTATAGATTCAATGCAATCCCTATCAAGCTACCAAAGGTATTTTTCACAGAACTAGAACAAATCATTTCACAATTTGTATGGAAATATAAGAAACCTCGAATAGCCAAAGCAATCTTGAGAAAGAAGAATGGAACTGAAGGAATCAACCTGCCTGACTTCAGGCTCTACTACAAAGCCGCAGTCACCAAGACAGTATGGTACTGGCACAAAGATAGAAATATAGATCAATGGAACAAAATAGAAAGCCCAGAGATAAATCCATGCACCTATGGACACCTTATCTTTGACAAAGGAGGCAAGAATATACAATGGAGAAAAGAATCTCTTTAACAAGTGGTGCTGGGAAAACTGGTCATTTCTCTTTTTGATTTTTCATTGTTAGTATATAGAAATGCAAGTGATTTCTGTGAATTGATTTTGTATCCTGCAACTTGCTAAATTCACTGATTAGCTCTAGTAATTTTCTGATACTATCTTTAGGGTTTTCTATCTACAGTATCATGTCATCTGCAAACAGTGAGAGCTTTGCTTCTTTTCCCATCTGGATTCCTTTTATTTCTTTTTCTTTTCTGATTGCTGTAGCTAGGACTTCCAAAACTATGTTCAATAACAGTGGTGAAAGTGGACACCCTTGTCTTGTTCCTGATCATAGGGGGAATGCTTTCAGTTTTTCACCATTGAGAAAAACGTTTGCTGTAGGCTTATCATATATGGCCTTTACTATGTTGAGGTAGGTTCCTTCTATGCCCATTTTTGTGAAGAGTTTTAATCATAAATGGGTTCTGAATTTTGTCAAAGGCTTTTTCTGCATGTATTGAGATAATCATATGGTTTTTATCCTTCAATTTGTTAATATGGTGTATCACATTGATTGATTTGCATATATCAAAGAATCCTTGTGTTCCTAGAATAAACCCAACTTGATCATGGTGTATGAGTTTTTGATGTGTTGCTGAATTCTGTTTGCTAAAATTTTGTTGAGGATTTTTGCATCTATGTTCATTAATGATATTGGCCTGTAGTTTTTTGTTGTTGTTGTCTTTGTCTGGTTTTGGTATGAGGGTGATGGTGGTCTCATAGAATGAGTTTGGAAATGTTCCTTCCTCTGCAATTTTTTGAAAGAGTTTTAGAAGGATAGGCATTAGCTCTTCTCTAAATGTTTGATAGAATTCTCCTGTGAAGCCATCTGGCATTTGGTTTGTTGGGAGATTTTTGATCACAGCTTCAATTTCAGTGCTTGTAATTGGGTTGTTCATAATTTCTTTTTTTTCCTGGTTCAGTCTTGGAAGATTGAACTTTTATAAGAATCTGTCCATTTCTTCCAGGTTATCCATTTTATTGCCATATAGTTATTCATAATAATCTCTTATAATCCTTCGTATTTCTGCATTGTCTGTTGTAACCTTCATTTCTAATTTTGTTGATTTGATTCTTCTTTCTTTCTTGATGAATCTGGCTAAAGGTTTGTCAATTTTATTTATCTTCTCAAAGAACCAGATTTTAGTGTTATTAATCTTTACTATTGTTTGTTTCATTTCTTTTTCATTTATTTCTGCTCAGATGTTTATAATTTCTTTCCTTCTACTAATTTTTTTTGGGGGGGATTGTTCTTCTTTTTCCAGTTGTTTTAGGTGTAAAGTTAGTTTTTCTATTCAATGTTTTTCTTGTTTCTTGAGGTAGGATTGTATTGCTATAAACTTCCCTCTTAGAACCGCTTTTGCTGCATCCCAAAGATTTTGAGTTGTGTTTTTGTTGTCATTTGTTTCTAGAAATTTTTCTATTTCCCTTTTGATTTCTTCAGTAACCTGCTGGTTATTTAGAAATGTGTTGTTTAATTTCCATGTGTTTGTGTTTCTTACAGTTTTTTTTTTTTCTTGTAATTGATATCTAGTCTCATAGTATTGTGGTTGGAGAAGATGCTTGACATGATTTCAATTTTCTTAAATTTACTGATTACACAATTTTCTTAAAATTCATGACCCAAGACGTGGTCTATCCTGGAGAATGTTCCATGTGCACTTGAGAAGAAGGTGTATTCTTCTGCATTGAGATGGAATGTCTTGAAGATATCAATGAGATCTATATCATCTAATGTATCATTTAAGACCTGTGTTTCCTTATTAATTTTCTGTTTTGATGATTGGTGTGATTAGGGTGTTAAAGTCTCCTACTATTATTGTTTTACTGTCAATTTCTCCTTTTATGTCTGATAGTGTTTGTCTTATGTATTGAGATGCTCCTATTAATTATTAAATACATTTTTAAAGCTGGCTTATTGGTTGCAAGTCACTGTTCATTGCTCTATATAGATGATAATATTTAATTCTCAGGACCATCCTAAGAGGTGGCTACCTTATCATTAAATACATTTTAATGATGGAAAACTGAATCTAAGAGATTGCATGTGAGTTAACCAAAGCCACTTTGTTTCATCACTTAACCACTGCACAGACCTATCTGCAATTCTAAGCATCTGTCTTTTTTCTCTTTAGATTGCAAAGTATCACCTATCTCTTTGCCCATCCGCTGTTGCCATAGAGCTGAGTCTTGGGGACCACTCCTAAGGACCAGTAGCCATAGAAAGGAAGAGGTTGTTTGTAGAGAAGGGGATCCTGGGGGAAAGGGAGCAGGTCAGGAAGCTCATTGAAGTAGCATTGATGGTAAGTGCCTCCTTCTAGAAAAAATGCTCTTCACTGAGGTCCCGCTTTCTTGGTCACATTGATAACCCAGATGATAGTCAAAGTTGGTGGACCATTGAACAATCCCTCAACCAACACTCTCTCTGTTTCTAGGCTCATTAAACAAAACTTGAAATTATAATATCATCTCAACTACTCTTTATGGAGTATATCTATGTGCCTGGCACCATTATAAGGCCTTCACAATCATCGTCTTACTTCAGTCTCATAACTGTCTTAGAAGGAAGGTGCTTTTTATTATTCAAGATTAGGCTCAAAGAGGGCTTCCTTTGTGGTTCAGCTGGTAAAGAATCTACCTGCAATGCAGGGGACCTGGGTTCGATCCCCAGGTTGGGAAGATTCCCCTGAAGAAGGGAAAGGCTACACACTCCAGTATTCTTGCCTGGAGAATTGGACTGTATAGTCTAATTGGAGTATATAGTCCAATTGGAGTGTATAGTCCATGGAGTCACAAAGAGTCGGACACAAGTGAGCGACTTTCAGGCTCAAAGAAGGGCAGTGATCTGCCTAAGGACATATAGCAATGTGCTGTGCTTAGTCTGTCAGTCATGTCTGACTCTTTGAGATCCCATGGACTGTAGCCTGCCAGGCTCCTCTGTCCATGAAATTTTCCAGGCAAGAATGCTGGAGTAGGTTGCCATGCCCTCCTGCAGGGGATCTTCCTGACCCAGGGGTCAAACCTTCATCTCTTACATCTCCTGCATTGGCAGGCAGGTTCTTTACGATTAGTACCACCTGGGAACCCTCTGGCCCCTTGGATGGGGGACCCACAAAACCCATTGTGTGAAAATGATGTGTGATGCTTTGAGTGGAGAGCCACGGAAATCAGAGAAGACCTACAGGGGAAGGCTGGCTCTTCTAACTTGTGTGATCTTGGATGAATCATGCAACAGTTCAATTTCCCTGGTGGCTCAGACAGTAAAGAATCTGCCTGCAATGCAGAAGACCTGGGTTCAATCCCCGTGTTGGGGGTCGACTGAGTGACTAACACATTCCCCTCTGTCAAGTGGAGTAGACGTGAATTTATCTGCTCTGATATCCAATTGTGAGACTGTAATAAAATAATGTATTGGAAGGGTAATGTGAAGCATGCAGTATATTATGTAAAGGAGGACGCTCTGGTATCCTCAGTCTGACTGAAATTTTTTCCACTTCTTCCCACTTTGTGGTAACATGTAATTTTCTTACTACTCAAATTATAGAGAAAGACTGAATTCAAGTTTAGGGCAATGATGTACAGTTTACTATTCAACTTATACGTGAATAAACATAATTTTTTAACACGCTAATTTTATTATTACTCATACATCTTAATTACATTTATTGTTGTATAAAACTGCATCACCATTAAAGAGTGTCTATTATAAATTGCTATTTTGAATGCATAATTTCTAATGCTGTTCTGAAATGCTATAAATTTGTCAAGGGACTTTTTTTTGCATTATAAAACAGTTTAATACATGTATGACTTATAGAAAGGAACACAAATCTTAAGTGAAAAATTAGTGAATATTGACCACTATATACAGTCCAGAAGCAGCGCTCCAGCAAGCTCCTGCATGTCCCTCCCTAGTCAGAATGCCTTTCCAAGAGTAGTCACTACTCTCACTTCTAACACCTTCTAACTTCTAACACCTAGGTCATTTTGCATGTTTCTAAACTTGATATAAAAGGAATCATGCTATGTACTTCTGTGTCTGACTTCCTACATCCAGTGTTATTTATGCAGTATGTTGATGTGTGTTGTTATAGTTATCAGTGGTTTATGTTTTTCATTACAGTGTTACATTCTATTGTATGAAAATAACAGTTGTTAGAAATGCATGTTGTTTCTCTTTTTGATTTATTATGAACGAAGTCCTGTGGTTGTTCTTTATATGTCTTTTGGTGGGCATAAGCATTTACTACTTTTGGAACATATTCAGATATATATACAGGAAAATAGCTGTCACAGATTTAGCTTTCATAGGTAATGCCAAACATTTTCCTGAAGTAGTTTTACCAGTTTACACCAGCAATGTAAGAGTTTCTCTAGCTGCCAGGGTTAACACTTGCTATCATTATTTATTTTAATTTCCATCATTTTGATCGAGATGTAGCTGCATTTCATTAGGCTTTAATTTGTGTTTCCTTAATCACTAATGAGGTTGATTTCCTCTTCATGTGTTTATTGCCCATTTTGATATCCTCTTTTGTGACGTGTCTGTTAGGTTTTGCCCAATATTAAACTTGTTTGTTTTTTCTTATTGATTTATATAATTTGGATACAAATGCTTGCACAGTTTGGGACTTGCATTTTTATTACCTTAATGCTGTCTTTTGTCATCAAAAGTTCTTAATTTTAATGAAGTAGATTTTCTGATTTTTCCCCTAGTAGTTAATGTATTTTGTGTCTTGTTTAAGAATCCCTTGCTTTCTCAGAGTGATGAACACATTCTGCTGTGCTTTCTTCTAGAAACTTGATTATTTTAGCTTTCACATTTGGTCTTCATTGGTTTCCAATTAATTTTTATATATACAAGGTATATCATTTTCTTCATATGAATATCCAGTTGTCTGGATCCAGGATCATGTATTTAAAAGATCAACTCCTTTCCTCTTGCCTCCAGTGAATTCTAACATGTCAGGTGGCTGTATATATGTGGGTTTGTATCTGGATTCTTGGTCCTTTGTTCAGATTGTCATTTTTCATGAAAAAAAAAATTGACTAGTATTCTGATGAGAATTGCATGCACTCTAAAGATCAATTAGAGAAAGACTGACCTCTTAGCAATGTTGAATCTTCCAAACCATTGATCTTTTCATAAAACTATTAATTTTTCCTTGTATACCACTTTAGTTGCATCCCACAAGTTTTTGATACGTTTGTATTTCATTATTATATACCTTAAAATAATTATTTTCTTTTTATTATTAATTTATTTATTTTAATTGGAAGCTAATTACTTTACTCTTGATGAAAGTGAAAGTGGAGTGTGAAAAAGTTGGCTTAAAGCTCAACATTCAGAAAACTAAGATCCTGGCATCCGGTCCCATCACTTCATGGCAGACAGATGGACAAACAGTGGAAGCAGTGGCTGACTTTATTTTTCTGAGCTCCAAAATCATGGCAGATGGTGACTGCAGCCATGAAATTAAAAGACGCTTACTCCTTGGAAGGAAAGTTATGACCAGCCTAGACAGCATATTAAAAAGCAGAGACATTACTTTGTCAACAAAGGTCCGTCTAGTCAAGGCTATGGTTTTTCCAGTGGTCATGTATGGATGTGAGAGTTGGACTGTAGAGAAAGCCGAGTGTCGAAGAATTGATGCTTTTGAACTGCGGTGTTGGAGAAGACTCTTGAGAGTCCCTTGGACTGCAAGGAGATCCAACCAGTCCATCGTAAAGGAGATCAATCCTGGGTGTTCATTGGAAGGACTGATGTTGAAGCTGAAACTGCAATACTTTGGCCACCTGATGCGAAGAGCTGACTCATTTGAAAAGACCCTGATCCTGGGAAAGATTGAAGACAGGAGGAGAAGGGGATGACAGAGGATGAAATGGCCGGATGGCATCATCGACTTGATAGACATGGGTTTGGGTGGACTCCGGGAGTTGGTGATGGACAGGGAGGCCTGGCATGCTGTGGTTCATGGGATCAGAAAGAGTCGGACACGACTGAGTGACTGAACTGAACTGAACTACTTAACAATATTGTAGTGGTTCTTGCCATACATTGACATGAATCAGCCATGGGTATACATGTGCCCCCCATCCTGAAGTCCCCTCCCACCTCGCTTCTCATCCCGTTGCTCAGGGTCATCCCAGTGCACCAGCCTTGAGCACCCTGTCTCATGCATTGAACCTGGACTGGCAATCTATTTCACATATGGTAATATACATGTTTCAATGCTATTCTCTCAAATCATCCCACTCTCGCCTTCTCCCACAGAATCCAAAAGTCTGTTCTTTACATCTGTGTCTCTTTTGCTATCTCGCATATAGGGTCATTGTTACCATCTTTCTAAATTCCATATATATGCAATAATACACTGTATTGGTGTTTTTCTTTCTGACTTACTTCACTCTGTATAATAGGCTCCAGTTTCATCCACCTCATTAGAACTGACTCAAATGCGTTCTTTTTAATAGCTGAATAATATTCCATTCTGTTTATGTACCACAGCTTTCTTATCCATTCATCTGCTGACGGACATCTAGGTTGCTTCCATGCCCTATCTATTGTAAACAGTGCTGCGATGAACATTGGGGTACACATGTCTCTTTCAATTCTGGTTTCCTCAGTGTGTATGCCCAGCAGTGGGATTGCTGGGCTGTATGGCTGTTCTATTTCCAGTTTTTTAAGGAATCTCCACACTGTTCTCCATAGTGGCTGTACCAATTTGCATTCCCACCAACAGTGTAAGAGGGTTCCTTTTTCTCCGCACCCTCTCCAGCATTAAGAGCCTCATGCTCTACCGACTGAGCTAGCTGGGCTGATGTCAAGGGACTTTTAAAATTGAGATGTAATTGACATATAGCAGTGTGTAAGTTTAGACTATATACATGCATACATTTGTATAGTGCATTATGATTACCACTGCAGCGTTAGCTAACACTTCTGTCATGTCACATAGTTATCATATCTTTTGGGGGAATGACAATGAAGATCTAATCTCTTAGCAACTTTGAGCTTGATAATACAGTATTATTGTCTATACTCACAATGCTGCATCTTTGATCCACAAGATCTTGTTGATCTTCTGGTTGATCAACTGGTCACAAATTTGTGCCCTTAAACAACATTGCCCCAATTCTCCCTCCCCTCCGCCCCTGATAACCGCCATTCAACTTTCTATTTTTATGAGTACCTTTTTACAATTCCACTTATAAGGGAAATCATACAATATTTGTCATTCTCTTGAATGTACATATTTTCAACAAATTATAGGTACTATGAAGTATGCTAAGTCGCTTCAGTTGTGTCTGACTCTTTGCGACCCTATGGACTGTATCTTGCCAGGCTCCTCTGTCCATGGGGATTCTCCAGGTACTTTCTAGCACAGCAGGTGCTTTCTCACTGAGGGACTTCTTTCCTTGACCTAACTAAAGAGACTTCTCTCTCTGTAGCTGCTCAAGATTCACACTTGAAACTTGGAGATGTCCTCAACTTTTCCTGAATTTGTTTATTACAGGTTGTGCAATGCTGAAATTTAGGGTGCTTTGCACTCCTCTGCTGTAATCTGACTTAGTCTTCTGTAGCCTCACAAAAGTTGAGTTGTAGTTACCTGATGCTGCCTGAAAAGTGAAAATCGCTCAGTCATGTCCGACTCTTTGCGACCCCATGGACTATACAGTCCCATGGAATTCTCCAGGCCAGAATACTGGAGTGGGTAGCCTTTCCCTTCTCCAGGGATCTTCTCAATCCAGGGATTGACCCCAGGTCTTTCGCATTGAAGGAGGATTCTTTATCAGCTGAGCCACAAAGGAAGCCGTGTTGCCACCTAGTAGAAAGTAAAGGCATGGCCTCATCCATTTCTCTTTGCAATGTGGGTTTATGGTGATGGAAGTAATTAGCCTATCCTAGTTTCTGGCAAGAGAAAAAGAGATTTCCGGTTTAATGCTACCTGGCCAAATGTCCTGCAACAGATAGGAAATCAATGAATCTGACTTCATGCATGTTATCATTTCATACATCTTTCCACCCTGAATACATTCATGGGGCTGTTGAACCATTTTGCAAACATTTGTGTGTTGCCAATAAGGGTCCTTGTAAACCATAAAGCATCAGACAGATGTAGGTTATTACATGCTTGCAGGGTGTCACCTCTGGTGGTAGCATCTGGTAACCCAATTTAGCTATTTCCAAGGAACTCTTCCCAGATAATCATATTTTTTCAGGGTAGAGCTTTCTGAGGAAGGTCTTCTTCATGGCAATCTTCAGCTCCTTGTTCCTGAGACTGAAGATGATGGGGCTCAGGAAGGGAGTGAGGACCGTGTAGGTGATGCCCATCAGCGTGTCTCCTTCCAGAGACTGGGGACTCTTGGGTTTGAGGTAGATGACAGAGGCAAAGCCATAGTGCACGACCACCACAGTGAGGTGGGACGCACACGTGGAGAAGGCTTTGTGCCGGCCCTCGGTTGAAGGGATCCTCAAGATGGCGGCCACGATGAAGGCATAAGACAGGAGGATGAGGAGACAGCAGGCCAGCAAAGCCGTGATGCATACCAGTCCCACACCCTTGGCCACTACTTGCACTTCAGTTCCACAGGCCAACTTCAATAGTGGGGGCACATGACAAGCAAAATGGTGGACTTCATTGGGTCCACAAAAGATGAGTTGGAAAATGGCAGATGTCACCACCAACCCCATGACTGAGCCTCCAGCCCAGGACCAGACCACCAGGCAAGCACAGCCTTGGGGGCTCATGAGCACGTTGTAGTGCAGGGGATGGCAGATGGCCACGTAGCGGTCATACCCCATGACCGTGAGCAGGAAGGAGTGGGTGAAGCCAAATGTGAAGGAGAAGAACATCTGGCTGGCACAGGCCGTGAAGGAGATGGATCTGTCAGTGGAGACCAGGTCGGCCAGCATGCGTGGGATGATGGCAAAGGTGTATAGGATCTCGGAGATGGAGAGGGCACACAGGAAGAGGTACATGGGGGTGTGGAGGCTGTGCTCCCTCCAGATGGTGGCCATGATGAGCAGGTTCCCCAGCAGCGTGAACAGGTACATCAGCAGGAAGAGCAGGAAGAACATCAGCTGAAGGTGGGGGAAGGTGGAAAAGCCAATGAGGATGAATTCAGTTACTGCTGAGAAGTTGGCTCCTTGCATGGGGGCTGTTCCTGAAGTGAAGTGTGACATGAAGAGGTTAGCTACTGGATGGACAAGATCATTAGCTTCCATCATTCCTGACTCTGTCCAAGGGGCTGCTCCTGACAAATGACAGATGACACCGGCTAAGTTCCTACTCTGTGCCTCCTATGATGTAATCCTCTTATCAACATAGTGGGGGAGATGTTGTTTTTATCAACCATTCTGATCATTTGAAGCATAAGCACTGTGAATATTTGGTTCAGAGAGGCTAAGCATCTTGTTCAAGGTGAAGCTGTCAAAATAGCAGATTAAAAGACTTGAACCCATGGCTGACTGTCTCCAAAGACTATATCCCTCTCTTCCTCTGGTTACCTCCAAAAAATATAAATGTTCCTTCACTAGAGTTTGCAGCCATTGTCCACCTCCTCCTTTCTGATAAATTTTGTGCTTCTCAAAGTTTCAGATACCAGAAGACCTACCTACCCCATGTCTACACCACTTTGGGCCAGTGTGCATCTCTAACTTAACATGAATCAATCAGATTCTTCCTCTGGAGTTATCCGTGCAAGGAATCTGAAGTAAGAGACTGTGTAGGAATAATGTTCTCATTGTTTTCCAGAGCCCATGAGGTACGTCTGTACCTACTGAGGCAATGCAACATAGCCATCGAGGAAAGCAATGAAAGAGTCTGGGAGTTTGAGTCCCTGCTCTGCCCACCGTGTAAGCTTGAGCAATTTACTTCACCTCTTTGTACCTCCATTTCTCTCCACCTGCCTCTAAGATTCTTTGTGGGAACTAAATATGTTATTCTTCTGTAGTGACCTGGAAAACAGTAGGTACTACTTACGATAATTAGCTCAATACACTCAGTAAACAAATGTATATGGTCTATGCTCAGTAAATAACCTACCTGGTGACTCAGTGGTAAAGAATTCGCCTCCAGTGTAGGAGACACAGGTTCAATCCCTGCATCAGGAAGATCCCCTGAAGAAGGAAATGGCAACCCACTCCAAGATTCTTGCTTGGAAAATCCCATGGACAGAGGAGCCTAGCAGGCTACAGTCCATGGGCTCACAAAGAGTTGGACATAACTGAGCACACATGCACAATGACAGTGTACTCAGTAAATAACTTCAATTTAATGAGATTTCAATGTGCCTTTATAAATAGCAACTATTTTTGAGTAATTTTTTAAAAGGCATTTTCAAGTTTAAATCGCAGTGAACCACTAATCTGCTTTCTGTTTCTATAAATTTGCCTTGCCTGACATTTCATGTAAATGGAATCATACACTGTGTGACCTTTGAGGTCTGTTTTTTTTTTTTTTTCCACTCAGCATGATGTTTTTGAGGTTCATCCACTTGTAGCATTGTCAGAACTTCATTCCTTTTTATGGTCAAACAATATTTTCTTATGGACATCACATTTTGTTTATTCAGTCACCTCATTGATGGACATGTCAGTTGTTTCCACTTTTCCCCTCTTGTGAATAGTTCTGCTACGAAAGTTCATGTAGGCATTTAAAGCATAGCACTGGCTTCCAGGAACTGGAGGAAGGTGAGAAGAGGGAGGACTCCTAGTGGGTATAGGATTTCCTTTGGGTGTGCTGAGAAGATTCTGGAACTAGACAGATGGTGTTCATACAACATCGTGAATGTACTTGATGCCACTGAATTGTATGCTGTAGTATGTCTAAAATGGTAAGTTGTACATTACATGTATTTTACCACAACACATGAAAAATGGGAGGAGAGGAGTAGGAAATACCCTCTTAGGTGGGCTCAGGTCCTAGATCAAACCCTGGCAGGTTAATAATGAGTACACGAAGTGGAACCATACACTTTGGGGACTGGAGGTTTCATTCCCCAACATCATTGGTCTCCAGAGTTTTTGGCCTCACTTCTTTGGAGTCAATTGCCTTTCTCTGTCTCCTCTGAGTCGGCACCTGCCTGGAGGTCCCCAGAAGCCTCACTTGGCCCTGATACCCTGAGATCCTAGAGGGGCAAATCAAAGTGGATGACTTGGAAACAAAAGCCTCCAAGAAGAGGTTGAATGGGTGAGACCAGGATCAAGTGGGGTCTGCTTACAAGCCGCCAGATTTTCAAATGTCTAGTGCAAGTTTTCTCAGTATTTTATGACAAATTATTCCTTGTTATGAGGTGGGGGCCATCCTGTGCACTATATGGTGTTTAGCAGCATCCCTGGCCTCTACCATCTGAATGCCAATAATCTATGCTCTGTAGTAACTACCAAAAGTGTCATTATTTGATATTGCCAATGTGAACTTTACTGCTGGCTCAAACAGTAAAGAATATACCTGTAAAGCAGGAAACCTGGGTTCAATCCCTGAGTCAGGAAGATCCCCTGGAGAAGGGAATGGCAACCCACTCCAGTACTCTTGCCTGAAGAATTTCATGGACAGAGAAGCCTGGTAGGCTACAGTCCATGGGGTCTCAAAGAGTTAGACATGACCGAGAGAATTTCACTTTCAATGTCCCCATTTGGGGGGGGGGCAAAATCACTCCCAGTTGAAAACCAATGATCTAGAGAGTACAATTGTATTTACTTAGCTGCTCCTTCTACCCAGATCTTGGTCTCTCCAACCAGAAAACCGTTGTTCTTTTGCATCAATGTTACCTACTCTGTACAGTCTTTCTGGACGTCTCTTTTCAAAGCAGATTTAGTCACTCATTCCTGTGTACTTTCCAAACAACTACTCCAGAATGAGTTTAAAAGTCCTCATTTCTAACGTCGTCATGATTTTCACTATAATGTACCATGCTGGATACACAACTATCTCTGGCATTGGATTTTGAACTCTTGATGAGAACAGTTGTCCTTAATTGGATGTGGTTCCTATGCTCATGCAGTTCTTATTAAATTTGTTCTTCAATATTGTGAGATCCCTGCTATGATCCCTGTTTTACAGAACTGGCAGCTGCATCCGTAGAGGACACGTCACTTGTCCAAGAGACCATGGCTCCTGAGTGGGGGAGCCAGGATATGAACCTGCATCTGAATGACCCCAAAGCCTATCTTTTCCTAACCTCTCTGTTACATTCACCACTTACTGGTGGCTGTTAGTGAATGTCAGAGCCACATTCAGGACCAGAGAAATGTTAGCTTCACCATACCAGGCTATTCACACATTCTCCTCCATATCAATTAGATCACAAAAATCATACACATATAAAAGGAAGATGGGAACTACGGGGAGACTAGAGCTCACCATGTCCTGGGAATGTGGCCCAGGGATGCATATATACCTTCTCAGATGATGGGGATGCAGAACTCAGCTAAGTTTGGTACTTCTTCATTCTGGGAAAAGGCAAAACTATGGAGACAGTAAAAAGATTGGTGCTTGTCAAGGACTCAGCGGAAGAGAAGAGACAAATAGATGAAACTCAAGGGAGTTTTTAAGGGGGCGAAACAGTTCTGTATAATAGATACTATATATTGCATACATGATACAGGGCATTTGTCAAAACTTGTAGGCTGTACAGCACCAACAGTGAACTCTAATGTAAACTGTTGGATTTGGTTATAATAATATGTCAATATTGGTTCAGCAACTGTAACACAGTTACTCACTAATTCAGGATGTTAATAACAGGGGAAGTTGAGGGCAGGGAGAGAGAGGGTATGTGGAAATCCTGTGCACTATCTGCTCTTGCGTGCATGCTCAGTTGCTTCACTTGTGCCCAACTCTGTGATTTCCATGGACTGTAGCCGGGTTACTCTGTCTATGGGGATTCTCCAGGCAAGATAACGATAACCCTATATGCGAGACAGAATAAGAGACACAGATGCATAGAACAGTCTTAAGGACTTCTGAGGGAGAAGGTGAGGGTGGGACATTCTGGGAGAATAACATTGAAACATGTATATTATCATATGTGAAACAGAACATCATTCCAGGTTCAGTGCATAAGACAAATGCTCAGGGCTGGGGCAATGGGATGACCCAGAGGGATGGGATGGGGAGGGAGGTGGGAGGGGGGTTCAGGTTGGGGAACATATGTAAACCCATGGCTGATTCATGTCAATGTATGGCAAAAACCACTACAATATTGTAAAGTAATTAGCCCCCAACTAAAATAAATAAATTTATTAAATTTAAAAAAAAGTACTATATAAAAGGAAAAAAAAAAAAAAGAATACTAGAGTGGGTTGCCATGCCCTCCTCCAGGGAATCTTCCCAATGCAGGGATTGAGCCCACATCTCCTATTTTTTCCTGCATTGCAGGTGGATTCTTTACCCACTGAGCCATCTGGGAAGCTCACTGTCTGCTCAGTTTTCTGCAAATCTAAAACTACTCTAAGAGGTAGAGACTCCTAATTTTTTAAGTAAAATAAGAAGCCTTGGACCCACAATGGGTGTAGGTTCAGTATTGCAAAGAAGTGGACTGAAGGCCCTAGTCATTGACCTACCAGAAGAACACTAGTGGCTTCTCTGCAATTAAACTGAACAGCCCCAGAGAAGGAGTGTGACCTGGCTATGTGGCACTTGGAGGAACTCACAGAGGGGCCAGTCCCCACCCAGAACTCAGGGGTCAAACCTGACTATGGCCAAACCCTATCTACACATATCATGGCAGCAGGGTTTTCCAACTTTAGCATCAGGAACTTTCAGTTCAGTTCAGTTCAGTCACTCAGTCATGTCCGACTCTTTGCGACCCCATGGACTGCCGCATGCCAGGCCTACCTGTCCATCACAACTCCCGGAGTTTACTCAAACTCATGTCCATTGAGTCAGTGATGCCATCCAACATCTCATCCTCTGTCATCCTCTTCTCCTTCTGCCCTCAATCTTTCCCAACATCAAGGTCTTTTCCAATGAAACAGGGACTTTAGGAGCTGATAATTTTTTGTGGTTAGAGGCTGTCCTGTGCATTATAAGATATTGAGCAGCATCTCTGTCACTCTCTATATGCCAGTAGCATCTCCCAGTTGTGACAATCAGAAGTATCCTCACACATTGTCAAGTGTCCCCTGGGGAGGTAATTACCTCTGGTGGAGAACCACAGGTTTGGTGTGTTGTCTCCATCTTGCCTTACCTGTCTGCCCCCATCCTCTCTCTTCTCATGAAGCTGTTTCTGTTCCCCTCTCTGCATCCTCCTTCCCACCTCAACTACCTGCTTCCTCCCTATTTTCATCCTTGACTCCTTACCATCAATGCACCTATCCACCCTGGTATCTCCCTGATACTTAACACCCTTGGTGAGGGGATGACTGGAGCCTCTCCATCCTGAATCCTCTTGAGTGGCTCTTTTCTCTGCCTCTCCCCAATCCTTTTACCAATGGATTGGCCAGGACAGTGAGGGGAGTTAGGTTAAAAGTCAGACAGGTGCTTTGGGTAACTTAAAGTGGTAGCTCTTCTCTCTCTGCATCCCAGTTTTCCTACCCATACTGCAAAGTAATCATCACATTCATTACCTTGAAGGTGGGAAGGGTAGAGCCCTACCTACTGCTCCAATTCATAGACTCAACTTTCACAGGAAGTTTTATAAACACAAAGGCTCTCCTTGTCTGTGAAAATTGTTGGTTCCCCAGGTCTCTCCTGATCAAGTGGAAGGGAGAGAAGGTGACTCACTTGGGACTCCAGGCTCTGCAACTGCTGCTGCCTCCTGCAGCTGGAGGCTCTAGTTTGATGCTCTCCAGCAGGTAAGGGCTGGATGAGTGAGGGTTGCAAGGCAAGGAACCTGCCACCATGAGTAGTAGACTGGTGGACGGGGGGGGGGGGGGGGGGAGGCACTGCCTGAACCTCACCTCCATTATTTATGCTGCCTCAGCTCCCTGCCTGCTGCTTTCTCTCGCTGTGATCCCCTGGCCTCTGTCTCTGCTGCTGCTACAGGGATACTGGGGCCCTTGGGAACACTGCAATGCATTGGGCAATCTCAGGGAGACTGTCATCACCTTTTGTCCCTCCTTCTCTGCCTGCCAAGAGTAATTCAATTACCTGAGCTTCTCAGGGGTTCAAGCAGAGTCTAATACTTCACAAATTTGAAATTTGGAGCCCTGGATCCTAGCAGTGGCAGGAGAGCAGCCCTGCCATTGCCCCCTGGGGCTGAGGAGGCTGCCTGGCTTGACTCTCCACTTTCTTTCATGCCCATTCAGGGCATTTGCTCAATTAAATGCCTTTTTAGAAATTCTGTAAAGCATTTATCCTTCAATTAAGAAAATAAAATGGCAAAAACTTTTTAAATAAAATTTTTAATAAGCACACAAAAATATGTTTCTTCTTATCAAATAATTGAAATGCTGCATACCAGACTACAAAGTCAAGCAATGGCCAGCCATGAGATCACAATGATAAATTTGATGAACATTGTTACACATCTTTGTATGCATGTGGCAAGTGAGTAACACAAGCTCTTAAAATCAAAGTATTATTATGGTGTTCTGTTGTGGATTTTTTGGTATTGTTTTTCTTTTTAAGGTGAAATTTACATAACTTAAAATTCACCACTGTAAAGTGAACAATTCTGTTTCATTGAACACGTTCACAGTGTTATTTAACTACCATCTCTACCCAGTTCTAGAACATTTTCACCACTTTAAGAACTGGGAGATCTTATCCCATTATCAGTCTTCCTCCCCTGTGCCCCTGACAACCACTAATCTGCTTTTTCACCCTGTGGGTTTGCCTGACTTTGGCATGTCATGAAAATGGAGTGATACAATATGTATGTAGACTTCGGGATCCGGCTTTTTCACTCAGTGTAATATTTTCAGGATTCACCCACCACATAGCATGCATCAGTGCTTCATTCCTTTTTATAGCTAAGTAATATTCCACTGTGTGGATGGATCATATTTTGTTTAGTCATTCACTTATTGATGGGCATTTGGGCTGTTTCTGCCTTTGGGCTGTGTGAATAGTGCTGCTCTGGTTGTGTACAGAGGATTAATTGAATTCATTTCTTTGAGGTGTGCTCCTAGGAACCACCTAGGAGCAACTAGGTGGAATTCCACGTTTAATCTTTTGGTGGACCACCAAACTAGTTTTCATACTATGTATTTAACACAGATCTGATTGTTCTGTAGGTACCTTGGTGTAACTAGGCTTATTTATCCATCATTTTGGAGTGATATTCATGTTAGTTTATTATAGACTGATGTTTCTCAACCTTGGCAGTGCTCCTCCACGCCCTCACCAATGTTCGATGTGGTGAAACTTAATTTTGCCAATATGGTTGCCAAGTTGGCTCCCACTGGCACCTTAATTTACATTTCCCTAATTACTAGTGGAAATTACAGTTCAAAAGAATCATTTCTTTCCTTTTTAATTAATTAATTTATTTTAATTGGAGGTTAATTACTTTGCAATATTGTAGTGGTTTTTGCCATACATTGACATGAATCAGCCATGGGTATACATGTGTTCCCGATGCTGAACCCCTCCCCCCCCACCCTCTCCATCCCATCCCTCAGGGTCAGCGCAGTGCAACAACCCTGAGGACCCTGTCTCATGCATCAAACCTGGGCTGGCAATCTATTTCACATATGATAATATACATGTTTCAATGCTATTTTCTCAAATCATCCCACCCTCACCTTCTCCGAGAGTCCAAAAGTCTGTTTTTTACATCTGTGTCTCTTTTGCTATCTCGGATATAGGGTCATCATTACCATCTTTCTAAATTCCATATATGTTCATTAATACACTGTATTGGTGTTTTTCTTTCTGGCTTATTTCACTCTGTATAATAGGCTCTAGTTTCATCCACCTCATTAGAACTGATTCAAAGGCATTGTTTTTAATAGTTCAGTAATATTCCATTCTATTTATGTACCAGAGCTTTCTTATGCATTTGTCTGCCAATGGACATCTAGGTTGCTTCCATGTCCTGGCTATTGTACACAGTGTTGCAATGAACATTGGGGTACACATGTCTCTTTCAATTCTGGTTTCATCGGTGTGTATGCACAACAGTGGGATTGCTGGGCCATATAGAAGTTCTATTTCCAGCTTTTTAAGGAATCTCCACACTGTTCTCCATAGTGGCTCTACTAGTTTGCATTCCCAACAGTGTAGGAGGGTTCCCTTTTCTCCGCAGCCTCTCTAGCATATATTTTTTGTAGACTTTTTGATAGCAGCCATTCTGACTGGCATGTGAAGGCACTTCATTGTGGTTTTGATTTGCATTTCTCTGATAATGAGTGATGTTGAGCATCTTTTCATGTGTCTGTTAGCCATCTGTATGTCTTCTTTGGAGAAATATCTGTTTAGTTCTTTGGCCTATTTTTTGATTGGGTCGTTTATTTTTCTGGAACTGAGCTGCAGGAGTTGCTTGTATATTTTTGAGATTAATTGTTTGTCAGTTGCTTCATTTGCTATTATTTTATCCCATTCTGAAGGCTGTCTTTTCACCTTGCTTTTAGTTTACTTTGTTGTGCAAAAGCTTTTAATTTTAATTAGGTCCCATTTGTTTATTTTTGCTTTTATTTCCAATATTCTTGGAGGTGGGTCATGGAGGATCCTGCTGCAGTTCATGTCAGAGAGTGTTGTGCCTATGTTTTCCTCTAGGAGTTGTATAGTCTCTGGTCTTACATTTAGATCTTTAATCCATTTTGAGTTTATTTTTGTGTATGGTGATAGAAAGTGTTCTAGTTTCATTCTTTTACAAGTGATTGACCAGTTTTCCCAGCATCACTTGTTAAAGAGATTGTCTTTTCTCCATTGTATATTCTTGCCTCCTTTGTCAAAGATAAGGTGTCCATAGGTGCGTGGATTTATCTCTGGGCTTTCTATTTTGTTCCATTGATCTATGTTTCTGTGTTTGTGCCAGTACCATACTGTCTTAATGACTGTAGCTTTGTAGTATAGTCTGAAGTCAGGCAGGTTGATTCCTTCCGTTCCATTCTTCTTTCTCAAGATTGCTTTGGCTGTTCGAGGTTTTTTGTATTTCCATACAAATTGTGAAATTATTTGTTCTAGTTCTCTGAAAACTACTGTTGGTAGCTTGATAGGGATTGCATTGAATCTATAGATTGCTTTGGGTAGTATACTCATTTTCACTATTTTGATTCTTCTGACCCACGAACATGGTATATTTCTCCATCTATTTGTGTCCTGTTTGATTTCTTTCATCAGTGTCTTATAGTTTTCTCTCTATATACGTCTTTAATTTCTTTAGGTAGATTTATTTCTAAGTATTTTCTTCTTTTCATCACAATGGTGAATGGGATTGTTTCCTTAATTTCTCTTTCTGTTTTCTCATTGTTAGTGTATAGGAATGCAAGGGATTTCTGTATGTTAATTTTATATCCTGTAACTTTACTATATTCATTGATTAGTTCTAGTAATTTTCTGGTGGAGTCTTTAGGGTTTTCTATGTAGAGGATCATGTCATCTGCAAACAGTGAGAGTTTTATTTCTTCTTTTCCAATATGGGTTCCTTTTATTTCTTTCCCTTCTCTGATTGCTGTGGCGAAAACTTCCAAAACTATGTTGAATAGTAGTGGTGAGAGTGAGCCCCCTTTTCGTGTCCTGACTTTCAGGGAAATGCTTTCAATTTTTCACCATTGAGGATAATGTCGGCCCTGTGTTTCTCACATATGGCTTTTGTTATGTTGAGGTATATTCCTTCTATGCCTGCTTTCTGGAGGTTTTGTTTTGTTTTGTTTTGTTTTTTATCATAAATGGATGTTGAATTTTGTCAAAGGCTCTCTCTGCATCTATTGAGATAATCATATGATTTTTATCTTTCAATTTGTTAATGTGGTGTATCACATTGATTGATATGCAAATATTGAAAAACCCTTGCATCCCTGTGATAAAGCCCACTTGGTCATAATGTATGATCTTTTTAATATGTTGTTGGATTCTGTTTTCTAGAATTTTGTTGAGGATTTTTGAATCTATGTTCATCAGTGATATTGGCCTGTGGTTTTCTTTTTTTGTGGCATCCTTGTCTGGTTTTGGTACTAGGGTGATGTTGGTCTCATAGAATGAGTTTGGAAGTTTACCTTCCTCTGCAATTTTCTGGAATAGTTTGAGTAATATAGTTGTTAGCTCTTCGCTAAATTTTTGGTAGAATTCAGCTGTGAAGCCTTCTGGTCCTGGGATTTTTTTTTGTTGGAAGATTTCTGATTACAATTTCGATTTCCGTGCTTGTGATGGCTTGTTAAGATTTTCTATTTCTTCCTGGTTCAGTTTTGGAAAGTTTTACTTTTCTAAGAAATTGTCCATTTTTTCCAAGTTGTCCATTTTATTGGCATGTAGTTGCTGATAGTAGTCTCTTATAATCCTTTGTACCTCTGTGTCATCTGTTGTGATTTCTCCATTTTCATTTCTAATTTTGTTGATTTGATTCTTCTCCCTTTTTTTCTTGATGATTCTGGCTAATGATTTGTCTATTTCATTTATCTTCTCAAAGAACCAGTTTTTAGTTTTGTGGATTATTGGTATGGTCTCCTTTGTTTCCTTTTCATTTATGTCTGCTCTAATTTTTATGACTTCTTTCCTTCTACTAACTCTGGGGTTCTTCATTTCTTCTTTTACTAGTTGCTTTAGATGTAGAGTTTGGTTATTTATTTGATTTTTCTCTTGTTTCTTGAGGTAAGCTTGTATTGCTGTTAACCTTCCCCTTAGCACTGATTTTACTGAATCCCATAGGTTTTGGGTTGTTGTGTTTTCATTTTCATTTATTTCAGGCATATTTTGATTTCTTCTGTGATTTATTGGTTATTCAGAAGCGTTTTGTTTAGCCTCCATATGTTCATATTTTTAATATTTTTTTCCTGTAATTAACATCTAATCTTACCACATTGTGATCAGAAAAGATGCGTGGAATGATTTTAGTTTTTTAAAATTTACCTAGGCTAGATTTATGGCCCAGGATGTGATCTATCCTGGAGAAGGTTCCATGTGCACTTAGAAAACCGTGAAATTCTTTGTTTTGGGGTGAAATGTCCTATAGATATCCATTAGGTCTAACTGGTCCATTGTATCATTTAAAGTTTGTGTTTCCCTTCTAATTTTCTGTTTAGTTGATCTATCCATAGGTGTGAGTGGGGTATTAAAGTCTCCCTCTATTATTCCATTACTGTTAATCTCCCCTTTCATACTTGTTAGCATTTGCCTTACATATTGCAGTGCTCCTGTGTTGGGTGTGTAAGTATTTATAATTGTTATATTTTCTTGGATTGATCCTTTGATCATTATGTAGTGTCCTTCTTTGTCTCTTTTCAAAGCCTTGATTTCAAAGTCTATTTTATCTGATATGAGTATTGCTACTCCTGCTTTCTTTCGGTCTCTGTTTGCATGAAATATCTTTTCCCAGCTCTTCACTTTCAGTCTGTATGTGTCCCTTGTTTTGAGGTTGGTCTCTTGTAGACAGCATATATAGGGGTCTTGTTTTTGTATCCATTCAGCCAGTCTTTGTCTTTTGGTTTGGGCATTCAACCCATTTACATTTAAGGTAATTATTGATAAGTATCATCCCATTGCCACTTACTTTGTTGTTTTGGGTTCGAGTTTATAAACCTTTTCTGTGTTTCCTGTCTAGAGAAGATCCTTTAGCATTTGTTGAAGAGCTGGTTTGGTGTTGCTCAATTCTCTCAGCTTTTGCTTGTCTGTAAAACTTTTGATTTCTCCTTCATATTTGAATGAGATCCTTGCTGGGTACAGTAATCTGGGTTATAGGTTTTTCTCTTTCATCACTTTAAGTATGTCCTGCCATTCCCTTTTGGCCTGAAGTGTTTCTGTTGAAAGATCAGCTGTTATCCTTATGGGAATCCCCTTGTGTGTTATTTGTTGTTTTTTCCTTGTTGCTTTTAATATTTGTTCTTTGTGTTTGATCCTCATTAATTTGATTAATATGTTTCCTGGGGTGTTTCACCTTGGGTTTATCCTGTTTGGGACTCTCTGGGTTTCTTGGACTTGGGTGGCTATTTCCTTCCCCCATTTTGGGAGGTTTTCAACTATATCTCCTCAAGTACTTTCTCATGGCCTTTCTTTTTGTCTTCTTCTTCTGGGACTCCTATGATTTGAATTTTGGGGTGTTTGACATTGTCCCAGAGGTCTCTGAGGTTGTCCTCATTTCTTTTAATTCTTTTTTTCCTCTCTGCTTCCTTTATTTCCACCGTTCTATCTTCCATCTCACTTATCCTATCTTCTGGCTCAGTTTTTCTTGCTGGATCCCTCCACAGTGTTTTTGATCTCAGTTATTGTATTATTCACTATTTATTGACTCTTTTTTTTATTTCTTCTAGGTGCTTGTTAAGCTTTTCTTGCATCTTCTCAATCCTTGTCTCTAGTGTATTTATCTGTAACTCTACTTTGTTTTCAAGATTTTGGATCATTTTTATTATCATTATTCTGAATTCTTTTTCAGGTAGACTCCCTATCTTCTCCTCTTTTGTTTGGTTTGGTGGGAATTTATCATGTTCCTTTACCTGCTGAATATTTCTCTGCCTTTTCATCTTGTTTAGATTGCTGTGTTTGGGGTGGGCTTTCTGTATGCTGAATGTTTGTGATTCCTCTTTATTGTGGAAGTTCCTCCCTGTGGGTTGGGTTAGATGAGTGGCTTGTCAAGGTTTCATGGTTAGGGAAGCTTATGTCGGTGTTCTGGTGGGTGGAGCTGGATCTCCTCTCTGTGGAGTGCAATGAAGTGTCCAGTAGTGAGTTTTGAGGTGTCTATGGGTTTGGTGTGACTTTTGGCCACGTGTATATTTATGCTCAGGATTATGTTCCTGTGTTGTTGGAGAATTAGCTTGGTATGTCTTGCTCTGAAACTTGTTGGCTCTTGGGTGGAGCTTGGTTTCAGTGCAGGTATGAAGGCTTTTGGATGAGCTCTTGTTGATTAATGTTCCCTGGAGTCAGGAGTTCTCTGGTGTTATCAAGTTTTGGATTTAAGCCTCCTGCCTCTTGCTTTCAGTCTTATTCTTACAGTAGCCTCAAGACTTCTCCATACATACAGCACCAATAATAAAACATCTAGGTTAATGGTGAAAAGATTCTCTGCAGTGAAGGACACCCAGAGATGTTCACAGAGTTACATGGAGAAGAGAAGAGGGAGGAAGGAGATAGAGGTGACCAGGAGGAGAAGAGGGGGAATCAAAAGATGAGCATGCAATCTAGCCAGTAATCAGCTCCCTATGTGCTCTCTACAGTCTGAAACAACCAGAGAGGTTCACGGAGTTACACAGAGGAGAAAAGAAGGAGAAGGGGGATAGAGGTGACCAGGAGGAGAAGAGGAGGAATCAAAAGGAAAGAGATCTAGCCAGTAATCATTTCCCTAAGTGTTCTCCATGGCCCAGAACACTCAATGAGATTCACAGAGTTGGGTAGAGAAGAGAAGAGGGAAGGAGGAGATAGAGGTGACCTGGGGGAGAAAATGGAGAGTCAAAAGGGGGGAGAGAGAAATCAAGCCAGTAATCACACAACTAAGTAAAAGTGGGTACTGAACATTGGCTTCTTAAAGGTACAAAATTGATAACAAATACCAAAAAGCAAAGATTAAAAATCTAGAATAGAGGTTAGACTCTCAAAAATACAATATTAAAAAACAAAACAATCACAAAAATTAGAAAATATATATATATATGAAATTTTCTTTAAAAATAGGGTCTTTTTATTTGCAAGGTAATAGTAGGTTATAAAAATGAAAATTAATGGAGCAATAAAAAACTTAAAAGTTGTGGCCACAGCAATCAGAGCAGAAAAAGAAATAAAAGTAGTCCAGATTGGAAAAGAAGAAGTAAAACTCTCACTCTTTGCAGATGACATGATCCTCTACATAGAAAACCCTAAAGACTCCACCAGAAAATTACTAGAACTAATCAATGAATATAGTAAAGTTACAGGATATAAAATTAACATACAGAAATCCCTTGCATTCCTATACACTAACAATGAGAAAACAGAAAGAGAAATTAAGGAAACAATTCCATTCACCATTGTGATGAAAAGAAGAAAATACTTAGAAATAAATCTACCTAAAGAAATTAAAGACGTATATAGAGAGAAAACTATAAGACACTGATGAAAGAAATCAAACAGGACACAAATAGATGGAGAAATATACCATGTTCGTGGGTCAGAAGAATCAAAATAGTGAAAATGAGTATACTACCCAAAGCAATCTATAGATTCAATGCAATCCCTATCAAGCTACCAACAGTAGTTTTCAGAGAACTAGAACAAATAATTTCACAATTTGTATGGAAATACAAAAAACCTCGAACAGCCAAAGCAATCTTGAGAAAGAAGAATGGAACGGAAGGAATCAACCTGCCTGACTTCAGACTATACTACAAAGCTACAGTCATTAAGACAGTATGGTACTGGCACAAACACAGAAACATAGATCAATGGAACAAAATAGAAAGCCCAGAGATAAATCCACGCACCTATGGACACCTTATCTTTGACAAAGGAGGCAAGAATATACAATGGAGAAAAGACAATCTCTTTAACAAGTGATGCTGGGAAAACTGGTCAATCACTTGTAAAAGAATGAAACTAGAACACTTTCTATCACCATACACAAAAATAAACTCAAAATGGATTAAAGATCTAAATGAAAGACCAGAAACTATACAACTCCTAGAGGAAAACATAGGCAAAACACTCTCCGACATAAATCACAGCAGGATCCTCCATGACCCACCTCCAAGAATATTGGAAATAAAAGCAAAAATAAACAAATGGGACCTAATTAAAATTAAAAGCTTTTGCACAACAAAGTAAACTAAAAGCAAGGTGAAAAGACAGCCTTCAGAATGGGATAAAATAATAGCAAATGAAGCAACTGACAAACAATTAATCTCAAAAATATACAAGCAACTCCTGCAGCTCAGTTCCAGAAAAATAAATGACCCAATCAAAAAATAGGCCAAAGAACTAAACAGACATTTCTCCAAAGAAGACATGCAGGTGGCTCTCAAACACATGAAAAGATGCTCAACATCACTCATTATCAGAGAAATGCAAATCAAAACCACAATGAGGTACCATTTCACGCCCATCAGAATGGCTGCTATCCAAAAGTCTACAAGCAATAAATTCTGGAGAGAGTGTGGAGAAAAGGGAACCCTCTTACACTGTTGGTGGGAATGCAAAGTAGTAGAGCCACTATGGAGAACAGTGTGGAGATTCCTCAAGAAACTGGTAATAGAACTGCCGTATGACCCAGCAATCCCACTGCTGGGCATACACACAGAGGAAACCAGACTTGAAAGAGATACGTGTACCCCAATGTTCATCACAGCACTGTTTATAATAGCCAGGGCATGGAAGCAGCCTAGATGCCCATCAGCAGATGAATGGATAAGGAAGCTGTGGTACATATACACAATGGAATGTTACTCAGCCATTAAAAAGAATACATTCGAATCAGTTCTAATGAGGTGGATGAAACTGGAGCCTATTATACAGAGTGAAGTAAGCCAGAAAGAAAAACACCAATACAGTATACTAACACATATATACGGTATTTAGTTAATCGGTAAATATAACCCTGTATGCGAGACAGCAAAAGAGAAACAGATAAATAGAACAGCATTACGGACTCTATGGGAGAGGGCGAGATGATATGGGAGAGTGGCATTGAAGTATGTAAATTATCATATGTGAAACGAATCACCAGTCCAGGTTCGATGCATGATACAGGATACTTGGGGCTGGTGCACCGGGATGTCCCAGAGGGATCGGATGGGGGGATCTGGAAGGGGAAATCATGTACATCCATGGTGGATTCGTGTCAATGTATGGCAAAACAAATACAATATTGTAAAGTTAAAAAATAGATAAATAAAGTAATATAAAAAATAAAAAAGTAAAAAAATTAAAAAGTAAAAAATGATAATAGTAAAATATATCTAGGAATTTCTCTGGAGCTGTTGAGGGCAGTGCAAGATCAGTTCAGTTTCAGACTGTTCCTTGTTCCAGCTTATAATTCTCAAGGTCTATAGTCCCCTTCCAATATAGTCAATGCTAACTACAGGATTTTAACCTGTTGCACTTGTCACACCAGATCAGCTCCCTTTTCTTTGTTTCTTTTGGATTCCTCTGTTTGCAAGTCTCTTCAGTGTTTAGTTTCCGCCCTGACACTAGGGGTCGAAGGTGGTCACTCATTTAGGCTCACTTGTTCAGTTGCGCTGTGGAGAGGGAGGAACACTGCAAACAAATATCACTGGTGTGTGTGGGGGGTGCTCACAGTGTCTAGGCCACACTGGGTTTGCCCCCACTCACAGTGTGTGTGCTTTCCTGGTCTACACTGCTCAGGCTCCATGTTGCTCTGCAGGGGAACTATCTAAAGTGGGCCTTGGGTTGCATGTACTTCCCATGTCTAAGCCACTCAGGTTCAGATTCTCGGGTACTCCACAAAGGCACAAACTTGGTTGGGCCTGCGTTTTGTCCCCTTCCCAGGTCCCAGGAGCTCAGGTGACCAGGTGCTTGGTTAGCACACTCTCCCAGATGGGTGGTGCATCTTATCACCTCCCTGGTCCCAGTCCCTCGTTTTCCTGGATGTGTAGCAAGAGTGCCATCTCAGGTATGCCGTTTGTCTCCTCTGGGGACAGATCTCTGACTGCAAACCTCCTGGCAGATGTCAACCATCTAGGATCCCAGGAAGACTTGTTAGCTACTGGGAGCCTACTCACAGTTTGGTAGAGGATGCCATCTCTGGGGCCGAGATTGCCCCTTTCCGGCTCTGGCTGTTGCCCACCTGCCTCTCTCTCTGCCTCTGGTGGGGGGATGGGCCAGTCTGCAGCCGGCTAGCTCTCCTCTGGTATTTGCTCAATTCTTTGTTCTGTGAGCGGGCCAGGCTGTGCCTTAAAGCTTTTTGTGGGAAAGTTCTCTCTCTCTCTCTTTTTTTTTTCTCTCAGGCTATCCCACAGTTTGTGTTGCTATCTCACGTTAGCTCTCTCAGATTGTCCTCTGGGCATTCAGGCCCAGTCCTTACCCTAAGCATGCAGTCCATGCCTCCCTGTTCAGCCCCTGCTCGCTGCTGGCGGTCGCGAGCATCTGGGCTACTTCTCCGCTAGGAGCTGCCGTTAGGCACGTAATTTGTGGGTTTTTTGTTTTTGTTTTTGTTTTTTTCCTCTCGGTTATGTTGCCCTCTGAAATTCCAAAACTCCCCACAGACCCGCTGGTGAGAGGGTTTCCTGGTGTTTGGAAACTTCTGCTCCTTCACAACTCCCTCCATGGGACGGGCCTCTGTCCCTAACTCTTTTGTCTCTCTTTTTATCTTTTATATTTTGTTCTACCACCTTTCAAAGAGAATGGGCTGCCTTTCTGGGTGCCTGGTGTCTTCTGCCAGCGTTCAGTTGTTTTGTGGAATTTGCTCAGCGTTCAAATTATCTTTTGATGAATTTGTGGGGGAGAAAGTGGTCTCCTTGTCCTATTCCTCTGCCATTTTAGGACTGCCCCCCAAAAGCATCATTTCTAAAGAAGGCTGAGTGCTGAAGAACCAATGCTTTCAAACTGAGGTACTGGAAAAGACTCTTGAGAGTCCCTTGGACATCAAGGGGATCAAACCATTCAATGCTAAAGGAAATCAACTATGAATATTCATTGGAAGGATTGATGCTGAAGCTCCAATACTTTGGCCACCTGATGTGAAGAGCAGACTCACTGGAAAAGTCCCTGATGTTGGAAAAGACTGAGGGTGGGAGGAGAAGGAGAAGACAGAAGATGAGATGGTTAGATGGCATCACTGACTCAATTGTCATGAGTTTGAGCAAACTCTGGGAGATGGTGAAGGACAGGGAAGTCTGGTGTGCTGCAATCCATGGGGTCACAAAGAGGCAGACAGAAAGAGACTGAACAACAACAACAATTACTAGTGGGTTAAAAAATCTCTATTGTTTGTTAGACATACGGATTTCTTTTTTGTTTTATGCTTATTCAAAGCCTTCCCCCCTTTCAAGATTGTTTTACTATTGATTTGTAGGCATATAATTAGAGATTCTAAATTGTCATTTTGCCAATGAATCTTTTCCCTTTGCCTTTTGTTTCTTGTGCCTTAATGCTGTTTCTGTCAGAAACATTCTACTCGGTTTCTTCTAATGCTTTTATACAATACGTTTAGGGGTGAAAAACTGCAACATGTGGGTCCACTGCCTGTTTTTATAAAGTTTTATTGAAACCACACTCATGACAATTTATTGACATATTGTTTATGGCTGATTTTGTGGTATGACAGCAGAGTTCAATAGTTGTTATGGAGGTAGTGCTCTGGGACAACCCAGAGGGATAAGGTGGGGAGGGAGGTGAAGAGGGCTTCAGAATTTGGGGGGACACATGTATACCTGTGGCCAATTCATGTTGATGTATAGCAAAAACCATCACAATATTGTGATTATCCTCCAATTAAAATAAATAAATTAATTTTTAAAAAGGGAAAAAATTGTCAACCTCTTAAAATTTAATCTACCAAAAATATTGTGCAACCATTTCAAATTTGTTTTCAACTGATTATTTTTTAAGAGCAATTTCCAGTTCACAGCAAAATTGAGAAGAAAGCAGAGATTTCCCATTTACCCTGTGTCTCCTCACACATATACAGAGTCTCACATTATCAATTTCCTCCACCAGAGTGGTACATTTGTTGCAATCGATGAACCTAAGTTGACATAGTATCATCACCAAAGTCCATAATTTACATTATGGTTCACTTTCATTGTGTCTTCTATGGATTAACATATATAGTAAGATGTATCCATTGTTATAGTATCATGCAGAGTATTTTCACTGCCTTAAAAATCCTCTGTGTTCTGCCTAGTCATCCATCACTCTCCCTTATCCTTTGGCAATCACTGGTCTTTTTATTGCCTCCGTTATTTAACTTTTCCACAATATCATACAGTTGGAATCATACAGTTCGTAGTCTTTTCAGATGGGCTTCTTTCACTTTGTAATGTGCAATAAAGATTCCTCAAAGTCTTTTGATGGATTGATAGCTCAAATTTTTGGCACTGAATAATATTCCATTGTCTTGGTGTTGTTGTTCATTCACCAAGTCATCTCCAACTCTTTGCTACCCATGGACTGCAGCACCCCAGGCTTCCCTGTCCATCACAAACTCCCAGAGCTGCTCAAACTCATGTCCAATGAGTCAGTGATGCCATCCAACCATCTCATCCTTTGTTGCCCCCTTACCCTCTTGCCCTCAATCTTTCCCAGCATCAGGGTCTTTTCTAAGGAGTCTGCTCTTCGCATCAGGTGGCCAAGGTATTAGAGCTTCAGTTTCAGCATCAAATGAATATTCAGGACTGATTTCCTTTAGGATTGCTCAGCTTATATATCTATTCACCTATTGTAGGACATCTTGATTCTTTCAAGTTTTGGCAGTTTCGAAGAAATATGCTATAAACATTGGTGTGCAGATTTTTTTGTAAACCTAAGTGTTCAACTCCTTCGGGTAAATACCAAGGAGTGTGTTTGATGGATTATATAGGAAGATTATATTCTGTTTTGTAGGACGTCACCAAATTGTCCTCCCAAGTGGCTGTACCATTTTGCATTCTTAGTAATGAATGAGAGTTTCTGTTTTTTCACATCCTTGCCAGCATTTAGCGTTGCCACTGTTACAGATTTTAGTCATTCTAATAGGCATGTGGTGGTAAAACATATTTTTTAATGGATAACTAATTGCCCCAACAAGATTTAATAAATAGTCTATGGTTTTGAAATGGGGTTATTCCATGACGCTTATGCCAATCCAGTTTTACATGTCTATTTCTGTACAATATTGTTTTTAAAAAATTATTTTAGGTTTCCAAATTAATTTTAGTGGTAGGAAAATATTTATAGTGTGGTATTTATATAACATGATAATGATGATAGTTATAGTAGTTCATAACGACTAAGACTTAGTCACTACTCTGCCTCTGGTAGTCATTTATGATTATAATTATATAAGCAGATACATGTGTAAGTCATTAATCCTCACAATAACCATATGAGCTAGGTACTTATGATATCTGCATTTCTCAAATTTAGGAAACAGAACTATAAAAAATTACATAGCCATGGTTACATAAAAAAGTTACATAGCCATAGTTACATTGGCCATGAAGTATATTTTTTTCCTATGTATATCTCTCCTTTTTAAAAATTTATTTTTGTTGAGGTAACATTGATTTATAACATTATGCATGTTTCATGTGTACAACATTATATATCTACTCTGTACACATTACAGTTACCATCAAAAATTTATTTTCTATTCATCTCCACACATTTGATCTCTTTCCCCATTTTACCCTCACCTCTCCTTCCCCTCTGTGTCATGTTTATTTTTGTTTGGTTTGTTCATTTATTGTTGTGTTTATTTCTTTGTTTTTTTATATTGCACAAATGAGTGAAATTATATGCTATTTGTCTTTAACCACCTGAGCTATTTCACTTAGCATACTACGCTCAAGATCCATCCATGCTGTCACAAGTGGCAAGGTTTCATATTTCTTATGGCTGAGTAGTATTCCATTATGTATTTAGATATATCTCACATCTTCCTTATCCCATAGTTAAGTTGTTTCCACATCTTGGCTATCATAAAATATGTATGATGAACATAGGGCTTGCACACACCTTTTTGAATTAGTGTTTTCATATTCTTTGGATAAATACCCCCGAAGTGGAATAGCTGGATCATGTAGTAGTCCCAGGCTTAATTTTTTTGAGGAATCTCCATACAGTCTCCCATGTTGGATGCACCAATTTACATTTCCAACAATGTCTCATGGGGATTCCCTTAGCTCCACATCTTTGACAACACTTATTCTTTCTTGGTAGAAGGACTTGAGCTCACTTCCCCTCCTGAAAACACTAAAATCTAACTGCTGCATAACCTGGACAAAAAAGACTGGAATCTGTCTTTCTGAGCCTCTTCTAAAATAAGCAGAGGAAGGACACTCCCAAGCTCATTTTATGAGGCCATTACCACACTGAAATCAAAACCACAAAAAGAGAAAATTACAGGTCAATATCACTGATGAAGATAGAGGCAAAAATCATCAACAAAATACTAGCAAATCAAATCCAACAACACATTGAAAGGATCATACATCATGATCAAGTGAGATTTATCCTAGAGATGCAAGGATTCTTCAATATACACAAAACAATCAATATGATACAGTACACTAACAAACTGAAGAGAAAAAATCATATGATCACCTCAAAAGATGCAGAAAAAGTTGTTGATAAAATTCAACACCGATTTATGATTTAAAAAAAAAACACTCTACAGAAAGTGGGCACAGAGGGAACCTCCCTAACATAATAAAGGCTATATACGACAAACCCACAGCAAACATCATTCTCAACAGTCAGTAATTACTTTACATGTCAATAGACCAAATGCTCCAATCAAAAGACTTAAGGTAGATGATTGGATAAAAATATCAAGACCCTTCAATATATTGCCTGCAAGAGACTTAGTTCAGAGCTAAAGACACTCAGAAACTGAAAGTGAGGTGATGGTAAAAGATATCTTATATAAATGGAAACAACAAGCAACACTCTTTTACATGCCTATGTTTTTACCAAAAGACTCATTCCCTTTCTCTCTCTTCCATTTGTCTCTCTCTTTCTTCCTCCCTACCTCCTTCATCTTCCATTCTTCACATGAATATTGCTCTATTCTCAACCACCTTCTCCATCTTCTTCTATTTCCCAGATTTTGTCCCATATTTTCTCTATCCAATTGAATCATTCAATCAATTTAAAGGACTCCATTTCTCTTAGTCTCTTCTCTGTCTTGCTCTTACTCTTACTAGGACTAGTTCTTGCTCTCTCTCTCTCTCTCCCCTTACATTTTGATCTTCTTCATTCAATTGAGCTCAGGATTTAAAAAATCTCTTTTAGAGTCAGAAAAACCTCTCGTGGAGTCAATCACTCCAAAAAGTAGTGATGAATTCTAAATAGAAAACCATTCTCGGAGTCAAGTGCTTTATTTTCTTTTGCATATTTGTTATCATTAAAAAGATAATAATAATGAAACAGTAGACACAGTGTTTCATATATGGAAAAGACCCAGCACTGGTGGCATTTATTATTATCTTTAGATAATTTTATTCATTTTTATTTTGAGGGATGGGGAATTAAAATCTACTTTTGCTAGTTCATTCAAGGATAACCTCCTGTATCAGGGTCCTGATACATGCATTTGGTACTTCCCACAGAAAACCAAAATCATGGCATCTGGTCCCATCACTTCACGGGAAATACACGGGGAAACAGTGGAAACAGCATCAGACTTTATTTTGAGGGGCTCCAAAATCACTGCTGATGGTGATTGCAGCCATGAAATTACAAGACGCTTACTCCTTGGAAGGGAAGTTATGACCAACCTAGATAGCATATTAAAAAGCAGAAACATTACTTTGCCAACAAAGGTCTGTCTAGTCAAGGCTAAGAGTTTTCCAGTAGTCACGTATGGATGTGAGAGTTGGATGGTGAAGAAAGCTGAACACCTAAGAATTTATGCTTTTGAACTGGTGTTGGAGAAGACTCTTGAGAGTTCCTTGGCCTGCAAGGAGATCCAACCAGTCCATCCTAAAGGAGATCAGTCCTGGGTGTTCATTGGAAGGACTGATGTTGAAGCTGAAACTCCAATATTTTGGCCACCTCATGAGAGGAGTTGACTCATTGGAGAAAACCCTAATGCTGGAAAAGATTGAGGGCAAGAGGAGAAGGAGACGACAGAGAATGAGATGGCTGGATGGCATCACCGACTCAATGGACATGGGTTTGGGTAGACTCCAGGAGTTGGTGATGGACAGAGAGGCCTGGCATGCTGCGATTCATGGGGTCGCAAAGAGTCGGACACGACTGAGTGACTGAACTGAACTGAACCTGCTTATAGATAGATAGCACATTCTTAGGTATAGATAATGGGATAGAGTTCATTTCACTGGGAATAAATACAAGATTATGATGAGAGAGATTATACAATAGGGGGAAACACTGGAGAAAAGTGAGTAGCTAGTATGCATCAAACTCCGATGGAGTGTTAAAATTTTACAGACCTGAATCATTACAAGAGTTCTATGGAGACAAATATTACTAAAACCCTCTCATCCATCACAGTTCCATACCGCCAAACTGGCCATCAGAAGCTTAGGGGACAGAAAGTTCTGCGCAAATTTCTCTTTATGGCATTCTTCAGCTCCTTATTGCTGAGACTGAAAATGATGGGGCTAAGAAAGGGGGTAAAGACTGTATATATGGTGGTCATCAGAGTGTTACTGTCCATAGAATGGGGGTCTTTGAGCTTCAGATAGATGATGGAGGCAAAACCATAGTGCACGACCACTATGGTGAGGTGGGAAACACAGGTGGAGAAGGACTTGTGCCGGCCCTCAGTAGAGTGGATCCTCAATATGGCAGTGATGATGAAGACATAGGAGAGGAAGATGAGGAATAAGCACCCCAGCAGGGCTGTGACACAAACCAAGATTACAACCATGGTGACAGAGGCTGTCTCCTTCCCACAGGCCAATTTCAAGAGGGAAAACACGTGGCAGACAAAATGGTGAATCTCATTAGACCCACAGAAGGTGAGATGAAAAACTATCAGTGTCACCATCAACCCCACAACTGAGCCACCAGCCCAGCAACAGGACACAAGACGGGCACAGTCATGTGTGCTCATGAGCATGTTGTAGTGCAGGGGGCGGCAGATGGCCATATAGCGGTCATAGCCCATGATCATGAGCAGGAAAGAATGTGTGTAGCCAAACGTAAAGGAGAAAAACATCTGGCTTGCACAGGCCACAAAGGTGATGGAGCGGTGGGTAAAGAGCATGTCAACCAACATTTGTGGGGTGATAGCAACAGTGAACAGAATCTCAGAGATGGAGAGGGCACATAGGAAGAGATACATGGGGGTGTGGAGGCTCTGCTCCCTCCAGATGGTGGCCATGATGAGCAGGTTCCCCAGCAGCGTGAACAGGTACATCAACAGGTACAGCAGGAAGAAGGTGGGCAGGAGATGCTGAGGAAAGTTGGAGAAGCCAATGAGGATGAATTCAGACACTGTGCTGTAGTTCTGACCAGACAAGGATGCTGCATCTGGGGAGATCAGAAACAGAATGAAGGCACAGCGATTAAAACAGAGACTTTAACATAGATTAAATGGCAATTGAAGAGCTCTATATTATATATTGAAGGGTTTCTCAGCAGTGAAGAATTCACCTGCAATGTAGGAGATGCAGATTCAATACTGGGGTTGAAGAAGATCCCCTGGAGAAGAAATGGCAACCCATTCCTGCATTATTCCCTGGGAAATCACATGGACAGAGGAATCTGGCAGGCTACAGTCCATGGGGTCGCAAGAGTGGGATATGACTTAGTGACTAAACCACCACCATCCTAAATATTCATTTGCTTAGCTTGTCTGGGTCTCACAATCTTCATCAGTCAGATGGAATAAATCATAATACTTCTTACCATTTAGTAGTGTGATAAAGATAAAATGAGATCCCATACATTAAATGCTGAAAACATAGTTTGGCTTCTAAGTTTTTGTTAACAGGGATGAAAAGAAAAGATTCAGGTTTGTAATCAAGACAGACATAGGTGGTCAGGGTCATATTGTTTTGAATACTGTGCCTGTTCTCAAAAATATGTTTGGATCTTGGATATATAAATTTTCACTGAGAGTCTTTGCCTTTAATTGAGTAACCAATTAATATTTATTTTAATACTATTTTATTAGTACTCATTTCTGTCAACATATCACATATTTTGTATTTACTCTTTTATAGGAACTTAAGAGAATGCTTGAAAATAAAAAGATGGACAAATATATGCCAGGCAAATGTGCACCAAAGAGATGAGGAAACAGTCCTGAAAACAAAAACAAAACAAATTTAACGAAATAATAATCATAATATCTCTATTGAAAGAAAGTGAAAGTGAAGTCGCTCAGTCGTGTCTGACTCTTTGCGACCCCATGGACTGTAGTCTACCAGGCTCCTCCATCCATGGGATTTTCCAGGCAAGAATACTGGAGTGGGTTGCCATTTCCTTTTCCAGGAGATCTACCCAATCCAGGGATTGAATCCGGGTCTTCCACATTGTAGGCAGACACTTTACCGTCTGAGCCACCAGGGAAGTCCCTATACCATATGCCAATAAAAGGAACCAGGTTCCCTGAAGAAATGGCCCGGGGCATGGAAGCAAGCTAGGACATCTCTGCAACAGATCAATGGAAATTTCACTGAGCAATTGTTTATGTTGAAGTATGCTGGAACCAGATTGAAAATGTGTCCACTGGAATAGTGAGCATCAGAAAGATTGATCATATGCAGAGGATGAAGGAACAAGCTAAATGACACCATGAAGACACAATCAGAAAATCCAGAACCTGACATGTTGCACAGAACAATTGGTCTGGTCTCATCAATAAGCCAGGGTCATGAAATTCAAGGGACATAACAATCATATGCAATATAGGGTAGTAGATTACATGTTAATTTACATAAGATATTTGTAAGCTTTTAAGGAATTAGAGAAGACTTTTATTACGGCATGAATGAATGATGGGTTATGAATAACATCAAGAGATTATTCTTAATCTAGTTATCCATTTTTAACTGTGATGTTGTTGTAAAAAGGCTGTGAAGAAAAATATTACTAGTTTAAAAGCACACGGAAGTGGAAAATTTATGCACATAGGAAGTGTCAAAGGGAAATATTTTATGAAAGTTAAAAGAACATTGTAGCGACCTGCATATATATAATTAACCTATATAATGATATACTGGTTGAATATTAGGAATAAATATTCAAAATAACTTCAGTGAAATAGTTATAAAGTCAATGCTAGATAGATTTTTAAATTAAAGTTGGAAATTTTAACAGAGTTCTGAAATGATATGCAATTTAGAAGTTATTAAATGAAATTGATAAGAGTTAAAGGGGAGAGTGAAAAAGCTGGTTTGAAACTCAACAGTAATAAAACTAAGGTCATGGCATCCAGTCCCATCACTTCGTGGCAAAAGAAGGGGAAAAAGCAGAAGCAGTGATCGATTTTATTTTCTTGGGCTCAAAAATCACTGTGGATGGTGACTGCAGCCTTTGCTTGCTACTTGAAAAGAAAGTTATGACAAACTTAACCAGTGTATTTAACAGCAGAGACATCCCTTTTCTGGCAAAAGTCCATATAGTCAAAACTATGATTCTTCCAACAGTCATATATGAATGTGAAAACTGAACCATAAAGAAAGCTGAGAGCTGAAAAATTGATGCTTTTGAATTGTGGTGTTGGAGACGACTCTTGAGAGTCCCTTGGATTGCAAGGAGATCAAACCAGTCAGTCCTAAAGAAAATCAACCCTCAATACTCATTGAAAAGACTGTTGCTGAAGCTCCAATACTTTGGCCACCTGATGCAAACAGCCGACTCATTGGAAAATACCCTCATGCTGGGAAAGATTGAAGGCAAAAGGAGAAGGGGGTTGCAGAGAGTGAGACGGTTAGATAGCATCACCAATTCTATGGACATGAATCTGAGCTAACACTGGGAGATAATGGAGGACAGAGGAGCCTGGCATGTTGCAGTCAATGGAGTCACAGAGTCAGACACAACTTAGTGAATGAACAGCAACAACAATTCCAATGGATTAATAACATTCAGATGTTAGTTCCTGGTAATAGGTAGACTGTGTACTGAGGTTAAATATTTCTTTCATGCACATAGAGGACTTTAATAAAATTTTACCTATCAGAGCTATCAGAGTCCCTTGGACAGCAAGGAGATCAAACCAGTCAATACTAAAGGAAATTAGTCCTGAATATTCATTTGAAGGACTGATGCTGAAGCTGAAGCTCCAATACTTTGGCTACCTGATGCAAAGAACTGACTCCCTGGAAAAGGCCCTGATGCTGGGAAAGGTTGAAGGCAGGAGGAGAAGGGAATGACAGAGGATGAGATGGTTGGATGGCATCACCGACTCAATGGACATGAGTTTGAGCAAGCTCCAGGAGTTGGTGATGGACAGGGAAGCCTGTCGTGGTGCAGTCCATGGGGTCACAAAGAGTCGGACGTGGCTGAGTGACTGAACTGACTGACCTTGTTTTAGGACATAGAGAAATCCTCCATCCATTTCAAAGTACAAATAATATGTAGATTATAATACACTAAAATTGGAAATCAGTAGAGAAAGGATAGCCTTCCAAATTCCATGAGTTAGATCTGTTAAGCAATCTTTTGTGTCAATATTAAATTGAGGAAGAAATATTTACAAAGACAATTTAAGTATCAAACATCAAAGTTTTAAGCTAAAAGAGTACTACAATGGGAACGCACATTTTAAAATGTATTTAGAAGAAACATTATCTAGAAAATCATACTTGATACAACCCAAGTTGGGTGAAAGATTAACAAGATAAAGCCAAGGAGAAAATGCCAACGAAAAAGCATAAAATTAAAATCAGAAATAACTATAGAAATAATTTACATATTAAAATGAATGAAATAGTAATAAAATATAAAAAATGGAATGAATTCTCGGAGACACATAAAATTGCAAAACTAGTATGAGAAAGAAATAGAAACCATTTCAAAAAAGTTTTAAAGAAGTTGAAATGGTTAGAGGCCATCCCTTCCTATGATTCATTAGACCCAGTGGGTTTACAAGTGAGTGCTCATAAACCTTTAAGGAACAACTGATTAAATTTTATACATGCTCTTCACACAAAAGGGGGGAAAAGGGAAAGATCTGAAATCTGCTAAGCTGATTTCATCATTCTAAATTCTAAAACCAGGTAAACTGTTGTAAGAAACAGTTATGGGCCCACTTTACCTATCCAAGCAAATTTTAAAATCCATTGCAGGACATTACCTAATCAAATGAAATGATGTACAAAAATTTGTAAATTATGGTCAAGTGGTGTTGGTTTATCCCATGAATGGCAAGATGGTGTAGCATCATGTGATTCATCACATAAAGAAACTAAAAGAGAAAAATGATAGAATTCTTTTGATTAAGGGGGGTGTACATTTTCTAATATTCAACTCCAATTTATGATTTTTTTAATTTGTATATAACTGATGTAACACTGCATGAGGTTTAGGTTACAACATAAAGTTCTGATATAGGTATGTCGACTTTTGATTTTTTTTACAAACTTGTTTACAACATGAAATTGAAGGGGACTTAGCTAGATAAAGAATACACACTAGAATACAAACAAATAGTATATAAGTGGGACTTTAACATGCACTATTTTATAATCAGAAAGAAGGCAAGGCTACTCACTGTTTCTGTTGTTCTTCGACATGGAATTGAAAGTCATTAATGGTGCTACAAGGAAAGAAAAAGAAAGAAGATACCTAAGGATAGGAAGGGATGTGACCTGATCATCTATCCAGAAAGATAAAAGAATCAAGGTGTAATATGTTAGAACATAAGAGGGCACAATGCTGCAAAAAGCAAGATCAACTTCAAAAGATATAGTATGTATCAAAGTATTACACCAGCAATAATCATTCAAAATATAGAATTTAAGTTAAAATTAAGATAAACTCTCAGTTGTGATGCAAACTGTAAACAACCATTTTTGGTCTCAGGATCCTTTTACAGTCAAAAATTACTGAGGTCCTTGAAGGGCTTTTGTTTGGGTGAGTTGTAACTATCAATTTTTATCATACTAGAAACTAAAACAGACAATCTTTAAAAATATTTAGCTATTAGTAAATTTAAAAGAACAATAATAAACTTGATACATGTTAATATTAACAACATATGTATACAAGAGTAACTATATTTTCAAAATACATTTATTGAGAAGAGTGGCCTGGTTTTACACTCTGGCAAATATACCTAAGGCCTGCCTTGTAGGACACAGCTTGATGCTCACATTTGCTTCTTTATTTAGTCTGTGGTTATATACTGTTTTACTAGCTGAGCCACAAGGGAAACCACTGCAGATGGTGATTGCAGCCATGAAATTAAAAGACGCTCACTCCTTGGAAGGAAAGTTATGACCAACCTAGACAGCACATTAAAAAGCAGAGACATTACTTTGTCAACAAAGGTCTGTCTAGTCAAGGCTATGGTTTTTCCAGTGGTCATGTATGGATATGAGAGTTGGGCTATAAAGAAAGGCGAGCATTGAAGAATTGATGCTTTTGAATTGTGGTGTTGGAGAAGACTCTTGAGAGTCCCTTGGACTGCAAGGAGATCCAACCAGTCCATCCTAAAGGAAATTAGTCCTGAGTGTTCATTGGAAGGACTGATTTTGAAGCTGGAACCCCAATATTTTGGCCACCTGATGCGAAGAGCTGACTCATTTGAAAAGACCCTGATGCTGGGAAAGATTGAGGGCAGGAGAAGGGGACGACAGAGGATGAGATGGTTGGATAGCATCACTGACTCAATGGACATGGGTTTGGGTGGACTCAGGGAGTTGGTGATGGACAGGGAGGCCTGGCGTGCTGCATTTCATGGGGTCGCAAAGAGTCAGACACGACTGAGTGACTGAACTGAACTGAACTGAATAGCAATTGAAGGACTTGCCTGAGTTCCATGAGTCATTCTGTCAAAGTGTGCAACCTGAAAAGGAGGTGTGCTGTGGAAAGTTCCAACTTTTTGGCCAATTAGAATGGAAGTGTGAGTCCCACAGCCACCCAGTACTTGCAATTGATGTGTGAAGTGGGGACAGTCTTGTGGGCCTGGGCCCTTCACCTCTGAAGCCTGACAGTAACTCCAGGTAGATGGTGTCAAAATTGAATTGAATTGTAGGACACTGAGTTGGTGTCCAGAGTTGGAGATCTATCCTTGATATGGAAAGAAGCCACATAGTTGGTGTCATAAGTGTTATGAGTAAAAACAGTTGACTCCTTTCTCCCTCTGTCTTGTCAGCAACACTGTCCACTTCACTCCTGTAATCAGCTTCAAATCTGTCCATTCAACTCAGTCCAGAGTGCCTACACGTACGTACTCTCACCTCTCCCCATCTCTCCCTAGGTCTCACCACACCCAGGCTCCTCCCCTCACAGCATCCACATAGAGCTTTCTACATCAAGAATCTAATGATGCTGCTTGTGCTTGAAACCAACTCCGTGGTGTCACCGCTTTGGAAAATTGATTGGCAGCATCTATTCCAGGTGAACACAGATCTCTGCTATGACTCAGCAATTACACATCTAGGTGCAGACCCAATGGAACACAAATAAGCATTATTTACTAAAGGACATGTGCTAGTTATTCACAGGAATACCATTTATAGGATCCCTAAAGTGGAAACAACCTAAATGTTTATGAATATGTTCATATCATGGAATATCTTGTAAACTTTTTGTAAGTGTATTTAAAATATTTATGGTACCCCATTGCCCTTGGAACAAACTCTTCAAATAGCCCTCATAGTCTTGCCTGCTCTTACCCTTCCCACCTCTGTGCCTTCATATTCCAGAAACCTCTGAACCACATCTAACTCTCCAGGGCTCACCAGACACACCATTGTCCCTGAATGCACCATGATTTTGTCACCTTGATATTTTGCACTTTTCTGTCCCCTCTATGTAGAAATCCCTGATCCCATTTCTTGCCTTACCTACATCACATCTACTTACCCTCCAGGTCTCATTTTAGACATCATTCCTCTCTAGCAGTTTTCTTTAAGCCCCAGGCTGGTCTTTGATTGACATGCAGCTCCCGCAGACCCTTAGGATTCCCTCAACACACCTCAGACCCCTCTGTGTTGTCATCCTTGGTAACATGACAGCTTCCCCACTGGACCCTAAGAAGCCCAGGGAACAGATCATCTCTGTCTCTGGCCACTGCTGTGCACCATAATCCTTTCTAACTCAGCACTGGGCCCATTATACAAGATATCCATACAGATGGGCATCAGTTGATTTATTTGAAGAAAGAACCTGTTTCTAGACTTCTGCTCAGCTCTATCATGAAAGGTCCTTGCCAGTTCTTAGTGAATCAGAGGTGGCTATTTCAAGTTAAGCAATCATTCTAGACACTCCTCTCTTTAACTGCATGTTGTCATAGACAGTCCCCTACAGTTTTATTCTCTTACTATTATTTTAATTTGTATTTATTTATTTTAATTTGAGGATAATTACAATATTCCAGCCAGAATGGCCATGATCAAAGAGTCTAAAATCAATAAATGCTGGAGACAGTGTGGAGAAAGGGAGCCCTCTTGCACTATTGGGGGGAATGCAAACTGATATAATCATTATGGAGAAAAGTATGGAAATTCCTTTAAAAACTAGGAATAAAACTACCATATGACCCAGAAATCCCACTACTGGGCATACACCCTGAAGAAACCAGAATTGAAAAAGACACAAGCACCCCAAAGTTCATTGCATCACTATTTACGATAGCTAGGACATGGAAGCAACCTGGATGTCCACTGGCAGATGAATAGATGAGGAAGTTGCAATACATATTATTTTAATTTTAAGTGTAGGATGCAACAAGGAGGGAGAATGGAACTAACTTATCTGGAACGTCCTCTATTTTCCAGATTCACTGCAAAACACACAAAATCCATAATCACATTTACTCTTCACACCCATCCTACAAGGTTCAGTTCAGTTCAGTTCAGCTGCTCAGTCATTTCTGACTCTTTGCAACCCCATGGACTGCATTACATCAGGCTTCCCTGTCCATCACCAACTCCCAGAACTTGCTCAAACTCATGTTCATCAAGTCGGTGAACCCAACCATCTCATCCTCTGTCATCCCCTTCTCCTCTCACCTTCAATCTTTCGCAGCATCAGGGTCTTTCCCAATGAGTCAGTTTTTCACATCAAGTGGCCAGAGTATTGGAGCTTCAGCTTCAACATCAGTCCTTCCGATGAATATTCAGGACTGATTTCCTTTAGAATGGACTGGTTGGATCTCCTTGCAGTCCAAGGGACTCTCAAGAGTCTTCTCCAACACCAACAAGGTGAGAACTATTTGTCAAATAAAGAGAGTGAGGCTCCAAGAGCTTTTAATACATTCCAAAGTGGTGGTAACAAGGAGTTGGTTTCAAGAACAAGTAGCATCATTAGATTCTTGATATAGAGAGCTCTTTCTGGACGTTGTGAGGGGAGTATGCTGCTAACAGCAGGGTGGGTGTGATGAGACCTAGGAAGAGATGGGGAGAGGTAGAGGGAGGGAGGTGCAGGCACCCTGGACTGAGTTGAATGGCCAGATTTGAAACTGATTACAGGAGTGAAGTGGACAGTGTTGCTGACTAGAAAGAAGGAGAGAAGGGCCAATTGTTTTTACTCACAACACTTAAGACACTAACTGTGTGGCTTCTTTCCACACCAAGGATAGTTCTCCAACTCTGCACACCAATTGGGTGTACTACAATTCATTTCAACTCAGACACTAATTACCTGAATTACTGTGAGACTTCAGAGGTGAAGGGCCCAGGTCCACAAAACTGCCTCCACTTCAGATATCAGTTTCAAGTATTGGGTGCCTGTGGGACCCACACTTCCATCTGAATTTGCCACAAAGTTGAACTTTGCAGAACCCACCCCTTTTTTAGATTTCACACTTTGATAGAATGACTCATGGAACTCAAGCAAGTGCTTCAGTGGCTATGACCAATTTATTATCAAAGACATAACTCAGGAACAGCTAAATAGAAGGGGAGGCATAGGCAAGGTATGGGGGAAGGTGCAAGGAGCTTCTATCCCTCCTGGACGCACCACTCTACCAGCACCTCCATGTAGTCACCAACTTAGTTACTCTCCAAATTGTGCTGTTTGGGGAGCATTTATAAAGGTTTCATCACAGAGCCATGGTTAATTAAATCATTGGCCATTGGTGCTTAACTTAATCTATAGCCCCTGGCCACTTGATTCAAAGAGCTAACTCATTGGAAAAGACCCTGATGCTGGGAAAGATTGAAGGCGTGAGAAGAAGGGGACGGCAGAGGATAAAGTGGTTGAATGGCACCATCAACTCAGTGGACATGAGTTTGAGCAAACTTTGGGAAAGAGTGAAGGACAGGGAAGCCTGGCGTGCTGTAGTCTATGGGATCACAAAGAGTCAGACACGACTGAGTGACTGAACAACAGTAATCTTTCCTTTTGAGGCTGAGCTTTCCTACCTGTTATGACAAGTGGACTGAATTCTGTCTCCTCTGGCCTCATAGAAGATCATTCATACACCAGTGCAGAGCAAATACACATACACATCACAGGAGTGCACCCATCTCACATCTCTGTCTCCTCCAGAGCCTCCTTTCTAGGTTAGCAGCAACCACTTTGGGCCAAACCAGGATAGAGCAGTAGAGACAAGTCATATATAGAACAAAATTTCTCATGATTGGTCTTTCTGGAGATCAGCCTTCATCCTGAAGCTACCTAGAGGCCCCCAGCCTCTAGTCATCTCATCAGCATAAAAAAGAAACATCACTCCTAAGATACTAACATATTTATGTGCTGAGTGTCAGGAACAAGACAAAGAATGAGAGATCAAATATTTATATTTTATCCTAGGGACACATATGCTAATGTCAGACTGTCTGCTTTAGATCAGCAGGACAAAAGGAATAGGGTAAAACTTGATTGAGAGGAGAGGTGAGGTTTTTCAGTTTGGCTAGAAGACACTGAGCACTTACATTACCCCCAAGAGAAGTCATTTTCCAAGACCCAACTCCAAGTTACCCGTTTTCTGAGAAGTCTTCCAGCTGCCCTTTCCCTGAGGGCACCACAATGGATTCTCACTCTGGACTCCTCTAGCTTCTGCCTTCCCTCTGACTTGATCCTGAGGGGTTTGGGCATCTGTATTCAGTCTTTTCTCTCCCACAGCTAGTTGCTCCTCAGCCCTCAATAGGGGCTGCAGTCTCTCTAGTTGGAGGAGGAAGCAGAGACTACAGGCACCAGACGGCCCTCTGAGGTCCCACCTGGTTTCTCCATACCCAGAGGACTGCCCTTTTGGTCTGGTTTCATGGACAGACTCTTGGGAACAGTCTGCTGGAGACTTCAGTGGGGATAAAGCACACTGTATCAGGGAGAGGAGCCCTTAGGTCTGACCCCACTCCTGCCTGTGGATGCCACTGACAGCAACAAGCAGGACACTCTCTTCTGCCCTTCCCTGCTGGCCATTTCTTGGAAGAGACAGACCAGGCAGAGGGGGACCAGGAGAGAGAGCGTAGGAAGAAATGTGCGTCCCTAGTTCTTGCTTAGCCTATGTGCCCCTGGCAACTTCTAGGACTGTGGTTCTGAGCCCAGGCTGATTCTGGCCCACAGTGCACATTTGGACATAAACAGGAACTTTCTTAGTTGTCACAGTTCATGGTGAGAAGGGGATGTTATTGGCATCTGGTTGATAGAGACCAGTGTTTCTGCTAAACATTGTACAATGAAAAGGACAGTCAAAGAATGATGTGGCCCGAAATTATCATGAATGCTGAAGCTGAAGCTGAGTACTCTTTGATTTGCATATGTTCTTTGCAAGTTTGTCTAGTTTTCCATATGCATATCTTTTTAATTTTTTAATTCTCAAATTAATGGGCTTTAATTTATTAGAGACCTTTTAGGTTTACAGACAAACTGATCAGAAAGTATATGGAGTTCCCACTTGCCTCCTTCCCTATATAATTTCTTCTGTCATTTACATGCTACACTATTGTGATACATTTGTTATAATTGAGGGACCTATATAGATACATAATAATTAACCAAACTCCAAGTTTACATTAAGCTTCACTCTCTGTGTGGTACATTCTATGGATTTTGACAAATGTGCAGTGACATGTATCAATTGTTCCCCTTTCATACGAAGTAGTTTCATGTGCTATATTTTTTAATGTGGAATTATAGAGAGTTCACTATGTTTTTTGCTTTATTCACTCAATTTGATTTTTAAAAATCCACTTACAATGCTGTGTGTGCACCTGGTTGGGGCTCCAGTGTTTGCATCCATCCCATCTTGCTGCCTTCTACAGGTTTGTCCAAGTCCCCCACTAATAAAAGGGACATCCTCTTACCTGATCCCCTATAAATAGGTTTGAGAAATTGAAATATACTTAGGACCAAATTTGCTGGAGTACAGAGCAAGCCTGTTCTGAATTTCCACCATTCTACATTCTCACCAGCATTGCAGGAGGATACTTTTCTCCCCATAATCCAAGCATTTTCTAATTGGTGGAATTAAATAGTTATATAGTGAAATTCCCCTGTGTGTGTATGTGTGTGTGTGCCCACTCCCCTTCCCTCTTTTACTGAGCATTTTTACATTTGGTGCATCTTTACAAACTCCTGTAATTTCTCTGCTCATATCTGTACCAAGGTTTCTAATTTATGTTCATTCTTATAGATAGTATTTCTTTGTCAGTTTTACACAATCCAATAATTTTTCCCAATGTTCCATCTGCCTCATAACTTTGTCCAGATTTCCCTTGTGAATAAAGGTCCTTAATGTTGATGTTTGCATGTTTTTTAATATCCTTAGCATTTGTCTTTGAATATCAACAAACTAATTCTCTTGCCCTTTCTTCTTTTAACTTTAGTTGAGAGTACATATTTATGTCTTGATATTACATATTTATGTCTTGAATCTGTCTGAATGCCACTTTTGCATTTGTTCTTGGGCAGAAATTCAGATTTACTTTGCTTCACGATATAAACAGTTTTCCCATCAAAAAGAAGTTAACAATATTATGTTTTCCCTTTGATTTATGCTGCCACCTTTATCATATTAGGTTTGGATAATGAAGGGATGTTTTCTGAGATATGAAATTGATTTAATCAATGCTTCCTTGGTGGCTCAGTGGTAAAGAATCTCCCTGCCAATACAAGAGATGCAGGAGATGTGAGTTCAATCTCTGGGTCGGGAAGATCCCTTGGAGAAGGAAAATGGCAACCCACTCCAGTATTCTTGCCTGGGAAATCCCATGGACAGGGGAGCTTGGCGGGCTACAGTCCATGAGGTTGCAAAAGAGTCAGACATGACTTAGTGACTAAACAACAAACAACATGTCTAATCCAGGTTCATACTTTTAAAAAGTGGCTATGACTCTACAATATGTCTCACTATCCAGGAGGGTATATCTCTCTTGTTTATTTAATTTTTAACATTTTACATCTTGATCCTTTTATTTTTTTTCTGGATAGATGATAAGGTCATTTCCCTTCCTATCTTTATGTATCTTCTTTCTTTGTAGAACTGCTCATGGCTTTCAGTTTCACATTAAAGAACAGCAGAGACTGTGAGTAATCTTGGGTTGTTCCTGTCCCTATAGAATGGTGCATGTAAAGGTCCCCACTTAGTATATAGTATTATCTAGGTTTCTAGTATGTATTCTTTATCTAGCCAAGAAAGTCCCCTTCAAGTTCATGTTGTAAAAAGGTTTTTTAAAGAATCACAAATAAACATACATATATCAAATCATTATGCTGTACACATAAAGCTAATACAAAGTTATATGTCAACTATAATAAAAATTTAAAAATCATAAATAGTAGTTGAATTTTAGAAAATATATTCCTTCCTTGATCGAAAGAATTCTATCATTTTTCTTTTTCAGTTGTTTTTGTGATGAATTAATGATGCTGAATCTTCTTGTCATTCATATGATAAATCAACATCACCTGATCATAACACACTAATGTTAATACATCATTTTATTTGATTAAGTAATATCTTTTAATGGATTATAAAATTTGCAAGGATAGGTAAAGTGGACCTGTAATCGTCATTTCTTATAACATTCTTACCTGGTTTTAGAATCAGTTTACATTAACATGATGAAATGAGCTCAGCGGATTTCTTTTTTTTTTTTAAGCACATGTGTAAGATATTCATCAAGTGTTCCTTAAAAGTTTAAGAGCACTCACTTGTAAACTGGGACTAATGATTATAGGAAGAGAAAGTCTTTAATCATTTCAGTTTCTTTAAAGCTTTTTTGAATATCTAGGGTCTCTATTATTTTCTTGTACTAGTTCTACAATTTTATATGCTTCTGAAAATTCATTCATTTCATTTTTTGTTTCAATTTCTTAACTTATATTTTATTACTACTATTTCTATTCACTTAACGGAGAAGGCAATGGCAACCCACTCCAGTACTCTTACCTGGAAAATCCCATGGATGGAGGAGCCTTGTAGGCTGCAGTCCATGGGGTCGCTAGGAGTCGGACACGACTGAGCGACTTCACTTTCACTTTTATGCATTGGAGAAGGAAATGGCAACCCACTCCAGTGTTCTTGTCTGGAGAATCCCAGGGACGGGGGAGCCTGGTGGGCTGCCGTCTATGCGGTCGCACAGAGTCGGACACGACTGAAGCGACTTAGCAGCAGCAGCAGCTATTCACTTAAAAGCATCCCTTATTTTCGTAGTTAGTTCCAATTTTAATTTTAGGTTTTTTTATTGGCATTTTCTCCTTGTTTCTTTCTTATTAATCTGTTCCAATCACCTTACTTTCATTGCGTTAAGCATTATTTTCTGGACAAAGTATCTTGATAAATATATTTAAAGATGTGTACGCCCCTCATAGTAATGTTTTGTTAAAACTTTGACATCTGATGCTTACATTATTTAATTATAAATATTTATTATATTATTTAAATTGAAACAGAAGAGTATTTAATAATATGTTTATTTCCCACTTATGGAATTTGGAAAGCTACTGGTTCTGCACTGATTTCCATTTTTAGTGCATTTTAATCTGTATATTATTTATACTTCCAAGTGAATGAAGGATTTCGCTATGTCCTAAAACAGGGCAAGATTTGGTTAAGGCCCTCTGCATACTTGAAAAAAATGTTTAATTTTGTTTGGTGAAGAACCTAAGTATGTCCAGGAGCTAATGTTTGAATATTATTAATGAACTGCAATGAATAATTCCCAAATTGCATTTCTAAGCTCTGTTTCAATTTCCAACTTCAATTTTTTATCTATCTGTCTAGTACTGATTTAGCTATTTTTATTTTATAACCATTTCATTGAAGTTATGTTGAATATTTCTTCCTAATATTCAAGTGTATATTGTTTCATGTGCTAATCATATATATGCAGGTTGCTACAGTTTTCTTTCAGCTTACATAAAATATTCCTCTTAGGCCCATCCTATGTGTATATGTGTAATTTTTGTATTTCAATATGATTTTAACTTGGTTATATTTTCCTTCACAACCTATTTATAACAAAAATCACAGTTAAATGAATAACTAAATTAAGAATAATCCCTATGATTTGTATTTCATCATTCATTCACACCAGAAGAGGCTCTAGTTCCTTAAAAATACTTTCCAGCTACTTATCTAAATCAATACCCCATATTTTATATTGTTATTATGGCCTTTGCATGTCTATTCATTTTTTCTTGGTCCTGCCTTATTGATGAGAACAGACCAACTGTTTTGTGTAGGATTTCACCTTCTAGATTTTCTGATTGCTCCCTCATGGTGTCATTTAGCTTATTCCATCATCCTCTACACATGATCAACTTTTTTGATGCTCAGTGGGCATGTTTGGAATCTGGTTCTGGCATCCTTTAAAATTAACACATTTTCAGTGAAAGTTCCGTTTTACAGTGGGAGAGATCTCTTAAGCTTCCTTCCATGCCCAGATCACCTTTCCAGGGAACCTTGTTCTTTTTACTGGCATATGGTAACAGAGATTTTTATGGCTATTATTACAATTAATTTCATTGTTCCTGCTTTCAAGATTGCTGCCTCAGATTTCCTTTGGTGCACATTTTCCTGGCATATATTTGTCCATTTTTTCATTTTCAAATTTTCTGTCTGGTTCTTTAGAAGAGCAAGTACAAAATGTGAGATAGGATGCCAGAAGTGAGTACCAATAAAATAGTATGAAAATAAAGATGAATGGGTTACTTAATAAAAGGACAAAGATTATCAGAGAAAAAGATTTTTCAGAACACTAATAACCAAATATATGTTTTCTAGAACAGGAGCACTATTCAAGAGAATTGACCCAGATCATCCATGTCTGTTTTAATGATTACAAACTTAGATTCTTTTATTTCTTTCCATCACTGTTAATAAAAATAACCCAGCAGCCAAACAATATCTTAAGCACCTAAGGAGCTGATCTCAGTTTATCAATATCACAGTAATAAATGGTAAGTACTATTATGGGCTCCCAGGTGGCTCAGTGGTAAACAGTCTGCGTGCCAATGCAGGAGACGTGGGTTCCATCCCTGGGTCAGAAAGATCCTCTGGAGGAGAAAATGGCAACCTGCTCCAGTATTCTTCCTGGGGAATCCCATGGACAGAGGAGTCTGGCAGGCTACAGTCCATGGGGTCAGAAAAAGTCGGATGTGACTGAGCGACTGACCATGAGAATGAGCACAAAGTGCTATTATGATTCACTACATCTTACTGATGGAGATTGTGAGACTAGTATAGAGGTCTTCAATTGTCATTTAACCTACATTAAAGCCTCTGTTTTAATCACTGGGCCTTCATCTTGTTTCTGATCTCACCAGATGTAGCATCCTCGTCTGGTCAGAACTACAGCACAGTGTCTGAATTCATCCTCATCGGCTTCTCCAACTTCCCTCAGCATCTCCTGCCTGCCTTCTTCCTACTGTACCTGCTGATGTACCTGTTCACGCTGCTGGGGAACCTGCTCATCATGGGCATCATCTGGAGGGAGCACAGCCTCCACACCCCCATGTACCTCTTCCTGTGTGCCCTCTCCATCTCCGAGATCCTGTTCACTGTTGCAGTCACCCCTCGAATGCTGGTAGATATGCTTTCCACCCACCGCTCCATCACCTTTGTGGCCTGTGCCAGCCAGATGTTCTTCTCCTTTACGTTTGGCTTCACCCACTCCTTCCTGCTTGTGATCATGGGCTATGACCGCTATGTAGCCATCTGCCACCCTCTGCGCTACAATGTGATCATGAGCCCTCGTGACTGTGCCAGTCTGGTGTCCTGGTGCTGGGCTGGTGGCTTAGTTATGGGAATGATGGTGACATTGATAGTCTTTCATCTCACCTTCTGTGGGTCTAAGAAGATACACCATTTTGTCTGCCACGTGCTTTCCCTCTTGAAGTTGGCCTGTGGGAAGGAGACAGACTCTGTCACCATGGGTGTGATCCTGGTCTGCGTCACAGCCCTGCTGGGGTGCTTATTCTTCATCGTCCTCTCCTATGTCTTCATCGTGGCCGCCATCTTGAGGATCCCCTCCACTGAGGGCCGGCACAAGACCTTCTCCACCTGTGTCTCCCACCTCACCATAGTGGTTGTGCACTACGGTTTTGCCTCCATCATCTACCTCAAGCCCAAGGGCCCCCATTCTATGGACAGTAACACACTCATGGCCACCACATACACGGTCTTCACCCCCTTTCTTAGCCCCATCATTTTTAGCCTCAGGAATAAGGAGCTGAAGAATGCCATACAGAGAAGCTTCCACAGAACTTTCCATCCCCTAAGCTCCTGATGGCCAGTTTGGTGGTATGTAAGGTGACAGATGGTTTGGGTTTACTAATTTCTATCTCTATATAACATCTGCAGTGATTCAGGTCTGTAAAATACCCACACTTCATAGGAGTTTGATGCACACTGGCTATTAGTTTTTCTCCAATTTTCCTCCTTCTGCCATAGACTCTATCATCACAATCTCTTCTTTTTAACTGGAGTATAAAGGCTTTACAATGTTGTGTTAGTTTATGCTTTATAACAAAGTGAATCAACTGTACGTATACATATATCCTCTCCTTTTGAACCTCTGTCCCACCCACTCCACATCCTACCCTTCTGGGTTATCATAGAGCACCCAGCTGAGGTCCCTATGCTATAACAGTAGGTTCCCACTAGTCAACTATTTTACACATGATAGTGTATATATGTCAATCCTAATCTCCCATTTCACCCTAATCTCCCCTACCCCCAACTATGCCCACATGTCAGTTCTCTATGTCTGTGTCTCTATTCCTGCCCTGAAAATAGGTTCATCTGTACCATTTTTTTTAGATTCCTCATTTATGTGTTAATATATGATCTTTGTTTTTCTCTTTCTGACTTACTCCAGTCTGTGCCTGGAAAAGAATGAATATATGTACATGTATAACTGAATCGATATGCTATACACTTGAAACTAATGCAACACTGTAAATCAACTATATGCCAATAAAATTTTTTTTTAAAAAAATTAAAGACAGACTCTGGGTTCATCCTCAGTTCCACTGACTCACTTTTGTTCCTTTTTATGGCTGAGTAATATTCCATTGTATATATGCACCACATCTTCTTTATCCATTCATCTGTTAATGGATATCTAGGTTGCTTCCATGTCCTGACTACTGTAAATAGTGTTGCAGTGAATATTTGGGTATATATAACTTTGTGCCCAGTGAGATGAGCTCCATCCCATTATTTTTGCCTAAGAATGTATTACTTATCTATAGGCATGTGGGGAGCACCACGTGCATGTGTCAGGGCCTGATGCAGCTGGTTCTTCTTGAATGGACTAGTAAAATAATATTTTATTTCCCCATTCTCCCAAATTAAAAAAAAATGAGAATAACCTGAAGATAATAAGAAATACTACCAAGACTGTGCCTTTTTCATATGTGAAGCACTGTGTCTAGTGTTTTGTTACTTTTGTCTTTTTTAAAAAACATTTTTATTGGTGTATAGTTGATTTACAGTGTTGCATTAGTTTCAAGGGTACAGCATATTGATTCAGTTATAACATGTACATATATTCATTCCTTTTCAGATTCTTTTCATATATAGGTTATTACAGAATATTGAGTAGAGAGAATTCCCTGGGCTGTACAATAGGTCCTTGTAGGTTATCTATTTTACATATAGTATTGTGTATATGTTACTTCTCAATTCATAATTTATCCCTCCCCCTCATGTTTCTCCTTCAGTAACTGTAGTTTGTTTTCAAAGCTTCTGCATCTGTTTCTGATTTCTAAATAAGTTCATTTATATCACTTTTAAAATTAGATTCTACATATGAATGATATCATGAATATTTATCTTTCTCTGTCTGACTTACTTCACTTACTATGATAATCTCTAGTTCCATCTATGTTTCTGCAAATGGCATTATTTCATTCTTTTTTATAGTAGAGCAATATTCCTTTATATATATACATATACGTATATGTATATATACATATATGTGTATATATATATAATAATATATACACATTTTTTTAAGTTAGTTTATTTTCTAACTTTACAATATTGTATTTGTTTTGCCATACATTGACATGAATCCACCATGGGTGTACATGTTTTCCCCTTCCAGAACCCCCTTTCATCTTCCTCCCCATCCCATCCCTCCGGGTCATCCTGGTGCACCAGCCCCGAGCACCCTGTATCATGCGTTGAACCTGGACTGGCGATTCGTTTCACATATGATAGTTTACATGCTTCAATGCCATTCTCCCATATCATCCCACCCTTGCCCTCTCCCAGAGAGTCCATAATACTGTTCTATTGAATATATACACATATTCTTTTCTGTTCCTCTGTCAATGGACATTTACGTTGCTTCCATGTCCTGGCTATTGCAAATAGTGAACAATGGGGTGCGTATACATTTTCTAATTATGGTTTTCTCCATGTATATGCCCGAGTGGGATTGCTGTATCAGATGGTAGCTCTATTTTAATTTTTAAAGAAACTTTCATAGTGGCTGTACCAAATTACATTCCTGCCAACAATGTAGGAGGGATCCCTTTTCTCCATACCCTCTCCAGTGTTTATTGTTTATAGCCTTTTTGATGATGGCCATTCTGACTGGCATGAAGTGATGCCTCATTATAGTTTTGATTTGCATTTCTCCAATAATTACCAATGTTGAGCATTTTTTCATGTGCTTTTTCACCATCTGTATGTCTTCTTTGAAAAAAAAGTCTACTTAGATCTTCCACTCAGTTTTTGGATTGAGTTGTTTGTTGTTGTTGTTGTTCGTATATATTGAGCTGCATGAGCTTAAAAAGGTACAACTTTTCAAGACTGAACCAGGAGAAATAAGATATGTAAACAGACCAATCACAAGATTTGAAACTGAAACTGTGATTTTAAAACACCTAACAAACAGAATTCCAGGACCAGATGGCTTCAAAGGCTAATTCTATGAGACATTTAGAGAATAGTTAGCACCTACCCTTCTGAAACTGTCCCAAAAAACTGTAGAGGAAAGAACACTTCCAAGCTCGTTCTATGAATCACCATCACCCTGATACCAAAACAAATCAAAGATATCACAAAAAGGCAAATTAAAGGCCAATATCTCTGATGAATATACACACAAAAATTCTTAACAAAATACTAGCAAACAGAATCCAACAGCACATTAAAAGGATCCTACACCATGTTATGCCAGGGATGCAATGATTCTTCAATATACACAAATCAACCAATGAGATACACCACATTAACAAAGTGAAGAATAAAAACCATATGATCATCTCAATAGATGCAGAAAAGCTTTTAATAGACTCTTAAATTTGATTTCCTAGAATTTTGTTGAAATTATTTGTACCTATATTCATTAAGGATATTGGCCCATCATTTTCTAATCTTGTGGTGTCAGGGCAAAGCCATCGTTTAAACTGAGTTTGTAAGTGTTCATTTTCTTCAATTTTTAAGAAGAGTTTGAAAATGATTGGAATTGATTCTTTAAGAATTTAGTAGAATTCATCTGTAAAACAGCTGGTTCTGGGCTTCTCTTTTCTAATTCTATGAAACATTTAGAGAAGGGTTAACACCTAAACAAAAACCTGATTCAAGGTTTTTGATTATTGATTCAATTTCTTTACTTGTTTTAATCTGTTCATATTTTCTATTCCTTTATGAGTCAGTCTTTGGATTTTGAGGAATTAATCATTTCTTCTTCTATGTTGTCCATTTTGTTGTGTATAATTGTTCATTATAGTCTCTTATGATTTTTTTGTCATTTTTGTTGTATCAGTTGCAATATTCCCGTTTTCATTTCTGATTTCATTTGAGTCCTCTTTCTTTTTTTCTATTTAGTCTACCTAAAGGTTTGTCAATTTTGTTTATCTTTCCAAAGAATCAGATCTTATTTTCATTGATCTTTTCTGCTGTTTTTCTAGTCTGTATTTTACTTCTGCTTTTACCTGTTTTATTTCCTTCTTTCTACCAACTCTAGCCTTTGTTTGTTCTTCTTTTTCTAATTCCTTGAGATTGAAAGTTAACTTCTTTATTTGGGGGTCTCTGTTTTCTTCTTAGTGTAGATGTTTATCAAAATAAACTTCCCTCTTAGAACTACTTTTGCTATATCCAAAGTTTTGGTATGTTGCATATCCATTTTTCTGTCTTCCAATATTTTTAAAAATTCTCTTTTGTTTTCGTTATTGACCCAACGGTTGCTCAGCAAACAAAAGCCTAGGACTGGACAGCTTCACAGGAAAATTCGATCAAACATATAAAGAAGAGCTAATACCTATCCTTCTCAAACTACTCCAAAATGTTGAAGAGAAGGGGACACTTGAAAAATGGCCTGCCTGCTTATACCCGTGGGATACAGTATAAACTCCCCTGCGGTCAAGAGATCATGCTTCATCTTCAACATTACATCCCAGCCTTCCACAGCTCTCCAGCTTTTCTAACTTTCTGGCTGTTCCTGGAAAAAAACCAAGCATGCTTAGACCTCAGAGACTTTGCACATGCTGTTGATTCTACCTGGAATATCCCTCCTCTGGCATATTCTACACATCCTTGAGTCTGACCTTAAATGTTACCTCTTCAGGAAAGCCTTCCTTTATTTCCCCATACTAAGTCATCACACCTATTATAAGCCCTCATAGTGACTTCTTTCTTTTCCTTGTAGCTTTTAATCACAATCAACCATGTATATTAATTAGTGTGATTTTTTTAATAGTCACATCTTTGTCTCTCCACTACTGTTTGCTTTCTTGAGCACTGGAATCAGGGTCACATTTACATATTTCAATGATGGATCCACTGTAACATCTAAAAAAGTGTTTAACACACATAGTAGGTGCTCAATAAATGTTTGTTAAGTATATGGTGGTGATGGTGGTTTAGTCGCTAAGTCGTGTCCGACTCTTGCGACCCCATGGACAGTAACCTGCCAGGCTCCTCTGTCTATGGGGTTCTCCAGGCAAGAATACTGGAGTGGGTTGCCATTCTCTTCTCTACATCTGGGTTTATTACTTGGCACTATTGACATTTGGGGCTGACTCATTCTTTGCAGTGGGATCTGTTTTGTGCATTGTAGGGTGTTGAGCAGCATCCCTTACCTTTACCCACTAGATATTATAGCACATCTCCTCCTCCTTCAGTTGTAACAACCCAAAATGTCTACAGAACCTTCCAAGTGTCCTCTGGAGGCACTAGTGAGAGCCGCTGGAGTACAGGAACGAGGAAAGACCTGGCTTATGCTCCCAAGCTGCAGAGTCATGCCCCTTTTGGTGGTTCTTAGCATCTGGTCCATATCTTGGTGAGAGCCCTGACATTTCTCTGTGTGTCTTTCCACCACGGATCATGGGAACTCTTCAAAGACAGGAGCTAGCAATAGACCAATCTTTATTTTCCCAAAACTAGCACAGGATTTGGCACATAGGAGGCCTCAAATAATTATCAAACAGTGGCTCAACTTATGGAGAAAGACTGAATGTAGCTTTGAGACAAATGATGTATAGTTACTATCCAACTTAAACATGAATACTCATATTTTTTTTTAACTTTGGCTAATTTGATTAATTTATTGCTTGTGCATTCCAACTATATTTTGTTATTGTATACATGGACTTCCCAGGTGGCACAATGGTAAAGAACGTGCCTGCCAATGCAGGAGACACAGGAGATGTGAGTTTGATCCCTGGGTCAGGAAGATCCCCTGAAGTAGAAAATGGCAACACACTCCAGCATTCTTGCCTGGAAAATTCCATGGACAGAGGAGCCTGGTGGGCTACAGCCCGTGGACTCACAAGGAGTTGGACATGACTGACCACACATGCGTGGTTTCATGGTTGTTGTTGTGTGTAGCAGTATCACCATAACCTAGTGTCCATTAAGCGTTATAAATTGTTATTTTAAATAGCTGCAAAAGTTCATATTCCAAAACAATTTAACTTTGTCAATGAAACTTTTTTAAACATTGAGATATGATTGACAGATAACATTGTGTAAGTCTATGGTATACCATATGATTTGATACATTTATTTGTCACAATATGATTATCACTGCAGTGTTAGCTAACACATCTATCATATCACATAATTATCATAACTTTTTATCGTGGGAACAATTAAGATCTAGAGTCTTAGCAACTTTGAAATTTCTAATACATTATTATTGTCTATGATCACTGTGCTGTACATTAGACCCCAGATCTTATTTATCTTCTGGTTGACCTACTGGTTGCAAATTTGTGCCCCTAAACAACATCTCCCCAATTCCCCCACCCCTCATTCCCTGGTAATCAACATTCCACTCTCTGGTTTTTATGAGTTTACCTTTTTCAGATTCCATTTATAAGGGATATTATACTGTATTTGTCATTCTCTAGAATACACATGCTTTCAACAAATTCTAAGTACTGTGATGTGTGGTCAAATTTAAATCCTCCCCTCATACCCAAGGGATATCATTACACATTGTGACTAAGGAATAAATTTAATCCTGGGCTCTGCCCTCGTCATTGTTCAACAAACAGTTCCACACTCTGACTTGTGTGCAATGTCATTCTCTCACAGAGAAAGCGATTTCTCATGGTAGGACTTTTTTCCTTAATTCAACTCTGGAGACTTCTCTCTACAGCTGCTCAAGATTCACATTTGAAATGTGGTGGCTTCCCTGACTTTTTCTGGGGCTGCTTATGATTGTTTCTAACTGCTACTGCACAGATCCATGCAATGTTAAAATTCAGGGGTGTTTTGCTTTCCTCTACTGTAATCTGGCTTAGGCTTTTGTAGCCTCACAAAATTTGTGTTGTGGCTATCTGTCGCTGCCCAGGGGAGGGTGGAGGTCTGACCCATTCCTTTTGACAGAGTTAATGAGAAGTCCAGGGTAGGTTGATAAGAAGTCCAGGGTCCCCAAGGAGGAAGGGGTATGGGGCTCTCAAGAAGGAAAAAGGGACAAATGTTTTTTTTCTACATTGCTTTGTCTCAGTCACATAAGACGTCTTTTCTTAAACTCTGAGTTGTTATGACAACAATCTTTAAGACTAACTTTCTTTAAGCCCAGAGCTAATGATTACACAACAAAACAACACATCTTGCTCAAAGGTATCTTTTTCCTTAAGCTCTGTACTAATGATTATATAACAACAATGTATCTATTGGAGGACATGTTTCTCCTTTTTAACAAGAACCTGTGACTAATCTTGTTATCTTAAGATAACAAGATAACATGTTGTGGGAGTGGTTCTAATAAAAGTATATAAGGCCTTGATAAGACTAGCAAGTGGGGCACTCTCTGCCCCACATTCTGATGTCTGTGTCAGAAGCTTTCTCTGTCCCTTTTCACCAGAATAAAACTTCTGTCACACAAAAACTCTGAGTGAGCAAGCCTGGTTCCTGAAGCTAAATCTTCGGAGATCACGAATCCAACATCGTTCACCGTAAGCTATCACTTTTCTCTTAGCAATTGGGTTTATGGTGATGAGAGTACTTAGATCACCCTGGTTTCTGGCAGAAGAACAAATTCCAGGTTTAATGCTACCTGACAAAGTGTCGTGCAAGAAATAGAAATCAGTGAGTCTGACTTTCTCCCTGTTATCATCAAATACATCTTTCCACCATGAATATATCGAGAATGATGTTTAACCATTTTGCAAACATTTGAATGTTGCCTACAAGGATCCTCATAAACCATACAGCATTAGGCAAATATAGGCTATTATGTGCTTACAGGGTGCCATCTCTAATAGTAGCCTCTGGTAACCTGATTTAACTATTTCCAAGGAATTCCTCCCAGATAATCACTTTTTTTTTCCGGTTAGAGTTTTCTGAGGAAGGTCTTCTTCATGGTGATCTTCAGCTCCTTGTTCCTGAGGCTGAAGATGATGGGGCTCAGGAAGGGAGTGAGGACCGTGTAGGTGAGGCCCATCAAGGTGTCTATTTCCAGAGACTGGGGACCCTTGGGCTTGAGGTAGATGACAGAGGCAAAGCCATAGTGCTCTATCACCACGGTGAGGTGGGACACGCACGTGGAGAAGGCTTTGTGTCGGCCCTCAGCTGAAGGGATCCTCAAGATGGCGGCCACGATGAAGGCGTAAGACAGGAGGATGAGGAGACAGCAGCCCAGCAGGGCAGTGATACACACCAGTCCTAAGCCCATGGCCAGAATGGAGACATTTTCTCCACAAGCCAATTTCAGAAGAGCCTGCACATGGCAAACAAAATGATGGATCTCATTAGATCCACAGAAATTTAGTTGGAAAATGGCTACTGTCACGACCAAGCCAATGACTGAGCCTCCAGCCCAAGACCAGGCCACCAGGCAGGCACAGCCACGGGGGCTCATGAGCACATTGTAGCGCAGGGGGTGGCAGATGGCCACATAGCGGTCATAGCCCATGACGGTGAGCAGGAAGGAATGGGTGAAACCAAACATGAAGGAGAAGAACATCTGGCTGGCACAGGCTCTCAAAGCAATGGAGTGGTCAGTGGAGAGCAGGTCGGCCAGCATGCGTGGAATGACAGCAAAGGTGTATAGGATCTCGGAGATGGAGAGGGCGCACAGGAAAAGGTACATGGGGGTGTGGAGGCTGTGCTCCCTCCAGATGGTGGCCATGATGAGCAAGTTCCCCAGCAGCGTGAACAGGTACATCAGCAGGAACAGCAGGAAGAACATCAGTTGAAGATGGGGGAAAGTGGAGAAGCCGATGAGGATGAATTCAGGTGCTGATGAGAAGTTGCCTCCCTGCATGGGGGCTGTTCCTGAAGTGAGGTGTAACATGGAGAGGTCAGCTACTGGATGGAAGGAGGTCTTCAGCTTCCATCATTCCTGGCTCTGCCCCAGGAGCTGCTCCTGATCCTGATAAATGACAGGTGATCTTGGCTGAATTCCTACTCTGTGTCTCCCATGATTTAATCTTCTCATCAATATTGTGGGGGAGGAGGGTGTATGTTCTGTTTTTATCACTGTCTAAAGAAGGGTTAGGCTACCCACTCCAGTATTCTTGGGCTTTTATGGTTGCTCAGATGGTAAAGAATCTGCCTGCAATGCGGGAGATCTGGGTTCAGTTCCTGGGTTGGGAAGATACCCTGGAGGAGAGCATGGCAACCCACTCCAGTGTTCTTGCCTGGAGAATCCTCATGGACAGAAGAGCCGGGTGGGCTACAGTCCATGGGGTGGCGAAGAGTCAGACACGGCTGAGTGACTAAGCACAAAGTATCTTCAGAATACACACTGAGAATATTTGAGAGAGTCCAAGCAACTTGTTTATGGTGCAGCTGTCAAAATGGCGGAACCCATGCCTAGCTGTCTGCAAACACTCTACCTTTCTATCACTTCTACATCTTCCAAAAATGGAAAAAGCTTCCAACCATTGCTGCTCTGCCTTTCTACTCCCTTCTGATAAGCCTTGTTCTTTTCAAAGCTTCAAATACTATGTGGTGGTTGTTGTTGTTCAGTTGCTCAGTCGTATCTGACTCTTTGTGACCCCATGGACTGCAGCACGCCAGGCTTCTCTGTCCATCACCATCTCCCAGAGCTTGTTCAAACTCATGTCCATTGAGTCGGTGATGCCACCAAACCATCTCATCCTCTTTCATTCCCCTTCTCCTGCCTTCAATCTTTCCCAGCATCAGGGTCTTTTCTAATGAGTCAGCTCTTCGCATCAGGTGGCCAAAGTATTGGAGCCTCAGCTTCAGCATCAATCCTTCCAATGAATATTCAGGATTGATTTCCTTCAGGATTGACTGGTTTGGGATTTGCCTAGAAGTCAAATACCATGAGACATCCCTATTCCATGGCTACAGTCATTTGGACCTGTGCACATCTCTAACTTAACATGCATCAGTCAGATTTTTCCTCTGGAGTTGAGTTATTCATGCAAGGAATCTGAGGCAAGACACTGTGTAGAAATAACATTCTGGTTGTTTTCCAGATCCCATAAGCCTATCTGTGTGTTCTGAGGCAATGCAACACAGCCATCTGACAAAGGGATGAGAGAGTCAGCTGACAGACTTCAAATCCCTGCTCTTCCCACTGTGTGAAACTGAGCAATTTGTTCACCTCTCTGTGCCTCTGTTTCTCTATACCTGTCTCAAAGAAGTTTTTGAGAAGTTAATGAATTATTCTTGGACTGTGATCTGGAAAACAATAGGTGCTATCTATGATAATTAAATCAATACACTAAATGAGTACATGTACATTGTCTGTGCTCAGTAACTTCAGTTTAATGAGATTTCAATATCTCTTTATAAATTAAGTACCGGTTTTTATCTGATCTTTCTTATTAGGCAATGTCAACCATAAAGGCACGAAAATACCAATCTACTTTCCACCCCTGTGGTTTGTCCTGCTCTGGGCAATACGGACTCATACACTATGTAGCTTTTGAGGTCTGGCTTCTTTCACTCGGAATGGTGTTTCTGAGGTTCATCCACATGGTGGCACATATGAAAAACTTCATGCCTTTTCATAGCCAAACAATATCACTTTATGTATAGACCAAATTTTCTTTACCCAATAACCTATTTTTTCTTTAAAAATTTTTTATTTTGATTTTTATTATTTTTTAATTCTTATTTTGTAATTAATTAATTTATTTTATTTGGAGGCTAATTACTTTGCAATATTGTAGTGGCTTTTGCCATGTATTGACATGAATCAGCCATGGGTGTACATGTGTTCCCCATCTTGAACCTCCTCCCGCATCGCTCCCTATCCCATCCTTCAGGGTTGTCCCAGTGCACTGGCTTTGAGTGCCCTGTTTCATGCATCGAGATTGGACTGGTGATCTATTTCACATATGGTAACATGCATGTTTCAATGCTATTCTGAAATCATCCCACCCTCACCTTCTCCCACAGAGTCCAAAGGTCTGTTCTTTATATCTATGTCTCTTTTGCTGTCTCGCATATAGGATCATTGTTACCATCTTTCTAAATACCATAAATATGTGTTAATATACTATATTGGTGTTTTTGTTTCTGACTTACTTCACTCTGTAAAATGGGCTCCAGTTTCATCCACCTCATTAGAATGACTCAAATGCATTCTTCTTAATAGTTGAGTAATATTCCATTGTGTATATGCACCACAGCTTTCTTATCCATTCATCTGCGGATGGACAGATTGCTTCCATGCCCTAGCTATTGTAAACAGTGCTGTGATGAACATTGGGGTACATGTGTCTCTTTCACTTCTGGTTTCCTCAGTGTGTATGCCCAGAAGTGGGATCCCTGGGTCATATGGCAGTTCTATTTCTAGTTTTTTAAGGAATTTCCACACTGTTCTCTATACAGGCTGTACTAGTTTGCATTCTCACCAACAGTGTAAGAGGGTTCCCTTTTCTCCGCACCCTCTCCAGCATTTATTGTTTGTAGACTTTTTGATGGCAGCCATTCTGACCGGTGTGATTTGGTACCTTATTGTAGTTTTGATTTGCATTTCTCTGATGATGAGTGTCACTTCCACTGTATACTCATAAGGGATTTGATCTAGGTCATACCTGAATGGTCTAGTGGTTTTCCCTACTTTCTTCAATTTAAGTATGAATTTGGCAATAAGCAGTTCATGATCTGAGCCACAGTCTGCTCCTGGTCTTGTTTTTGCTGACTGTATAGAGCTTCTCCATCTTTGGCTGCAAAGAATATAATCAATCTGATTTCGGGGTTGACCATCTGGTGATGTCCACGTGTAGAGTCTTCTCTTGTGTTGTTGGAATAGGGCGTTTGCTATTACCAGTGTGTTCTCGGGGCAAAACTCTATTAGCCTTTGCCCTGCTTCATTCTGTACTCCAAGGCCAAACTTGCCTGTTACGCCAGGTGTTTCTTGACTTCCTACTTTTGCATTCCAGTCCCCTATAATGAAAAGGACATCTTTTTTGGATGTTTGTTCTAGAAGGTCTTGTAGGTCTTCATAGAACCATTCAACTTCAGCTTCTTCGGCATTACTGGTCGGGGCATAGACTTGGATTACCGTGATATTGAATGGTTTGCCTTGGAAACAAACAGAGATCATTCTGTCGTTTTTGAGATTGCATCCAAGTACTGCATTTTGGACTCTTTTGTTGACCATGATGGCTATTCCATTTCTTCTAAGGGATTCTTGCCCACAGTAGTAGATATAATGGTCATCTGAGTTAAATTCACCCATTCCAGTCCATCTTAGTTCACTGATTCCTAGAATCTCAACGTTCACTCTTGCCATCTCCTGTTTGACCACTTCCAGTTTGCTTTGATTCATGGACCTAACATTCCAGGTTCCTATGCAATATTGCTCTTTACAGCATCGGACTTTGCATCTATCACCAGTCACATCCACAGTTGGGTATCGTTTTTGCTTTGGCTCCATCCCATCATTCTTTCTGAAGTTATTTCTCCACTGATCTCCATTAGCATATTGGGCACCTACTGACCTGGGGAGTTCATCTTTCAGTGTCCTATCCTTTTGCCTTTTCATACTGTTCATGGGGTTCTCAAGGCAAGAATACTGAAGTGGTTTGCCATGCCCTTCTCCAGTGGACCACATTCTGTCAGATCTCTTCACCATGACCCATCATTCTTGGGTGGCCCCACAAGGCATGGCTTAGTTTCATTGAGATAGACAAGGCTGTGGTCAAGCCAGGCTTCAGCAATACGTGAACCGTGAACTTCCAGGTGTTCAAGCTGGTTTTAGAAAAGGCAGAGGAACCAGAGCTCAAATTGCCAATATCCGCTGGATTATCAAAAAAGCAAGAGAGTTCCAGAAAAACATCTATTTCTGCTTTATTGACTATGCCAAAGCCTTTGACTGTGTGGATCACAATAAACTGTGGAAAATTCTGAAAGAGATGGGAATACCAGACCATCTGACCTGTCTCTTGAGAAACCTGTATGCAGGTCAGGAAGCAACAGTTAGAACTGGACATGGAACAACAGACTGGTTCCAAATAGGAAAAGGAGTACGTCAAGGCTGTATATTGTCACCCTGCTTATTTAACTTATATGCAGAGTACATCATGAGAAACGCTGGGCTGGAAGAAACACAAGCTGGAATCAAGATTACCGGGAGAAATATCAATAACCTCAGATATGCGGATGACACCACCCTTATGGCAGAAAGTGAAGAAGAACTAAAAAGCCTGTTGATGAAGGTGAAGGAGGAGAGTGAAAAAGTTGGCTTAAAGCTCAACGTTGAGAAAACTAAGATCATGGCATCTGGTCCCATCACTCCATGGGAAATAGATGGGGAAACAGTGGAAACAGTGTCAGACTTTACTTTTTTGGGCTCCAGAATCACTGCTGATGGTGACTGCAGCCATGAAATTAAAAGACGCTTACTCCTTGGATGGAAGGTTATGGCCAACCTAGATAGCATATTTAAAAGCAGAGACATTACTTTGCCAACAAAGGTCCATCTAGTCAAAGCTATGGTTTTTCCAGTGGTCATGTATGGATGTGAGAGTTGGACAGTGAAGAAAGCTGAGCGCCGAAGAATTGATGCTTTTGAACTGTGGTGTTGGAGAAGACTCTTGAGAGTCCCTTGGACTGCAAGGAGATCCAATCAATCCATCCTAAAGGAGATCAATCCTGGGTGTTCATTGGAAGGTCTGATGTTGAAGCTGAAACTCCAATACTTTGGCCACCTCATGCGAAGGGTTGACTCATTGGAAAAGACCCTAATGCTGGGTAGGATTGGGGGCGGGAGGAGAAGGGGACGACAGAGGATGAGATGGTTGGATGGCATCACCGACTCAATGAACATGGGTTTTGGTAGACTCCGGGAGTTGGTGATGGACAGAGAGGCCTGGCGTGCTGCAATTCATGGGCTCGCAGAGAGTCGGACATGACTGAGCGACTGAACTGAACTGAACTGAACTGAACTGATGATGAGTGATGTTGAGCATCTTTTCAAGTGTTTGTTAGCCATCTGTATGTCTTCTTTGGAGAAGTGTCTGTTTAGTTCTTTGGCCCATTTTTTGATTGGGTCGTTTATTTTTCTGGAATTGAGCCGCAGGAGCTGCTCGTATATTTTTGAGATTAATTCTTTGTTAGCTGCTTTGTTTGCTATTATTTTCTCCCATTCTGAAGGCTGTCTTTTCACCTTGCTTATAGTTTCCTTCATTGTGCAAAAGATTTTAAGTTTAATTAGGTCCCATTTGTTTACTTTTGCTTTTATTTCCGTTACTCTGGGAGGTGTGTCATAGAGGATCCTGCTGTGATTTATGTCAGAGAGTGTTTTGCCTATGTTTTCCTCTAGGAGTTTTATAGTTTCTGGTCTTTCATTCAGGCGTTTAATCCACTTTGAGTTTATTTTTGTGTATGGTGTTAGAAAGTGTTCTAGTTGTGTTCTTTTACAGATGGCTGACCAGTTTTCAAAGCACCACTTGTTAGAGATTGTCTTTTCTCCATTGTATATTCTTGCCTCCTTTGTCGAAGATAAGGTGTCCATAGGTGCGTGGATTTGTCTGTGGCCTTTCTATTTTGTTCCATTGACTGTAGCTTTGTAGTATAGTCTGAAGTCAGGCAGGTTGATTCCTCCAGGTCCATTCTTCTTTCTCAAGATTGCTTTGGCTATTCAAGGTTTTTTGTATTTCCATACAAATTGTGACGTTATTTGTTCTAGTTCTCTGAAAAATACCGTTGGTAGCTTGATAGAGATTGCATTGAATTTATAGATTGCTTTGGGTAGTATACTCATTTTCACTATTTTGATTCTTCTGATCCACAAACATGGTATACTTCTCCAACTATTTGTGTCATCTTTGATTTCTTTCATCAGTGTTTTATAGTTTTCTATATATAGATCTTTTGTTTCTTTAGATAGATTTATTCCTAAGTATTTTACTCTTTTCGTCACAATGGTGAATGGACTTGTTTCTTTAATTTCTCTGTTTTCTCATTGTTAGTGTATAGAAATGCAAGAAATTTCTGTGTGTTAATTTTATATCCTGAAACTTTACTATATTCATTGATTAGCTCTAGTAATTTTCTGGTGGTGTCTTTAGGGTTTTCTATGTGGAGTATCTTGTCATCTGCAAACAGTGAGAGTTTTACTTCTTCTTTTCCAATCTGAATTCCTTTTATTTCTTTTCCTTTTCTGATTGCTGTGGCTAAAACTTCCAAAACTATGTTGAATAGTAGTGGTGAGAGTGGGCACACTTGTCTTGTTCCTGACTTTCAGGGAAATGCTTTCAATTTTTCACTATTGAGGATAATGTTTGTTGTGGGTTTATCATATATAGCTTTTATTATGTTGAGGTATGTTCCTTATATGCCTGCTTTCTGGAGAGGTTTTTATCATAAATGGATGTTGAACTTTGTAAAAGACTCTCTGCATCTATTGATATAATCATATGGTTTTTATCGTTCAATTTGTTAATGTGGTGTATCACACTGATTGATTTGCGAATACTGAAGAATCCTTGCATCCCTAGGATAAAGCCCACTTGGTCATGATGTATGATCTTTTTAATATGTTGTTGGGTTCTTTTTGCTAGAATTTTGTTAAGGATATTTGCATCTATGTTCATCAGTGATATTGACCTGTAATTTTCTTTTTTTCTGGCATTTTGTCTGGTTTGGTATTAGGGTGATGTTGGCCTCATAGAATGAGTTTGGCAGCCCATCTTCCTCTGCAATTTTCTGGAAGATTTTGAGTAAGATAGGTGTTCGCTCTTCCCTACATTTTTGGTAGAATTCACCTGTGAAGCCGTCTGGTCCTGGGCTTTTGTTTGTTGGAAGATTTTTGATTACAGTTTCGATTTCCATGCTTGTGGTGGGTCCGTTAAGATTTTCTATTTCTTCCTGGTTCAGTTTTGGAAGGTTATACTCTTCTAAGAATTCGTCCATTTCTTCCAAGTTGTCTGTTTTATTGGCATATAGTTCCTGATAGTAGTCTCTTATGATCCTTTGTATTTCTGTGTCGTCTGTTGTGATTTCTCCATTTTCATTTCTAATTTTGTTGACTTGATTCGTCTCCCTTTTTTTCTTGATGAATCTGGCTAATGGTTTATCTATTTTATTTATCTTCTCAAAGAACCAGCTTTTAGTTTTGTTGATCTTTGCTACAGTCTCCTTTGTTTCTTTTTCATTTATTTCTGCCCTAATTTTTATGATTTCTTTCCTTGTACCGAACCTAGGGTTCTTCATTTCTTCTTTTTCTAGTTGCTTTAGGTGTAGAGTTAGGTTATTTATTTGATTTTTCTCTTGTTTCTTGAGGTAAGCTTGTATTGCTGTTAACCTTCCCCTTAGCCCTGATTTTACTGAATCCCATAGGTTTTGGATTGTCCTTTTTTTCATTTTCATTTGTTTCTATGCATATTTTGATTTCTTTTTTGATTTCTTCTGTGATTTGTAGTTTATTCAGAAGCGTGTTGTTTAGCCTCCATATGTTTTAATAGTTTTTTTTTTTCCTGTGGTTGGCACCTAATCTTACCGCATTGTGATCAGAAAAGAAGCTTGAAATGATTTCAATTTTTTAAAATGTACCAAGGCTAGATTTATGGCCCAAGATGTGATATATCCTGGAGAATGTTCTGTGTGCACTTGAGAAAAAATGAAATTCATTATTTGGATGTGGAATGTCCTATAGATATCAATTAGATCTAACTGGTCCACTGTATCATTTAAAGTTTGTGCTTCCTTTCTAGTTTTCTGTTTGGTTGATCTATCCATAAGAATGAGTATTTTTTAGTTAAACTTTTATTTTCATTATAGCAGATTATAACTATATAATTTTATTTTGGATTATAGTTGATTAGCAATGCTGTAGCTTCAGGTGGACAGCAAAGAACTCAGTCATGCATATACATGTATCCACTCTCCCCCAGACTCTCTTGTCATCCAGGCTGCCACATAACATTGAGCAAAGTTCCCTGAGCTATACAGTATGTCCTTGTTGGTTATCCACTTTAAATATAACAGTGTATGCCTGTCCATCCCCAATTCCCTAATAAACATTCAGGTTGTTTCCATATTTGCACTCATGTGAGTAGCGCTACTAGGAACATTCATGTAGGAATTTAAAAATATCGGTGGTTGCCAGGGGCTGGGGAAGGGAAGAAAGGGGAGTGACTGATAACAGGTATGGGGTTTACTTTGTGGATGCTGAGAAAGTTCTGGAAATAGAACAGATGGAAGTTGCACATCGTGAATACATTTACTGCCACTGAATTAACTGTATGTTATAAAATGGAGAAAATGGTAAATTTTGTTTTGTGTATTATATCACAATGAAATGAATCCCTGATCAAATGGACTCATATCCTAGATCAAGTCTCAACAGGTTGAGAGCAAAACTTTGGTGACTGGGGGCTGCATTTCCCAAACATCATCAGTTTCCAGAATTTCTTAGCCTCCCTCCTTGGAGTCACCTGCTTCATTTTCTCACACTTCTGGGTCAGCATTTGTTTACAAATCCCCAGGATGGCCCCACTCAGTCCTGATACTCTGAGATCCTAGATGGAGTACGTCAAAGCCAACAACTTGGGAGCAAGAGCCTCCAAGAACCTGAATGGATGAACCGAGGTCTTGTGGGCTGTGCTCTCTCTAGCTCTCCAGCATCCAGTGCAAGCTTTCTTAATATTTTTGGCAAGACCATTCTTTGCTGTTGGGGGTGGTGGCCATCCTGTGCACTGTGAGGTGTTTAGCAGCATCCCTGCTCTCTGCCACCCAGATGCCAGTAGCCCCTGCTCAGTAGTGACAACCAAAAATGTCTCCAGACATTGCCAATGTCCCCACGGTGGGGGGGAAAAGTCACCCACAGTTGAGAACCAAGGATAAACAGTATACAGTAGTAATCCCTAAGCTGCTCATTTTACCCAGATATTGGTTCCTTCCCTTTTCCAACTGGCAAATACCTGTTCATTTATTTTTGGGGGGTGTATTTTAAGGATGAAGGGAAGGGATAGTTAGGGAGTCTGGAATCAGCATGTACACTGCTTTATTTAAAATGAATAACCAACAAGGACCTACTGTATAACACAAGGAACTCTGCTCAATGTTATATGCCAGGCTGGATGAGGGAGGGGTTTGGGGAAGAATGGAGACATGTTTACCTACAGCTGAGTCCCTTTGCTGTCCACCTGAAACTATCACAACACTGCTAATCAGCTATATCCCAACACAAAATAAAAAGCTTAATTAAATTTTAATTGCTTTATAACAGTTGTGTTAGGCTCTGCTGTACAAAAGTATGAATCAGCTATGAAAAGAAAAAGTGAAAGTGTTAGTCGCTCAGTCATGTCCAACTCTCTGTGACCCCATGGACTATAGCCCACCAGGTTCTTTTGTCTATGGAATTCTGCAGGTGAGAACACTGGAGTGGGTAGCTATTCCCTTCTCCAGGGGACCTTCCTGACCCAAAGATCGAACCTGGGTCTCCCACATTGCGGGCAGATTCTTTATCATCTGAACCACCAGGGAATCAGCTATATGTATACATATATCCCTTCCATCCTGAACCTACCTCCCACTCCCCCATCCCACCCCTCTAGGTCATCACACAGCACCAAGTTGAGCTCCCTGTGCTATACAGCAGCTTCTCACTAGCTATGTGGCTTAAACATGGTACTGTATATTTGTCAATGCTACTCTATCTGTTTATTTTTAAGACTCAGTTAAAATGTCATCTTCCCCACACAGCCTTCCTGAACATCTATTCCCAAAACAGGTTTCGTCACTCATTCCTGTGTACTTCTGAAACTCCTGAGTAGATCTCAAGTCCTTGCTTCTAGCTTTTTATGACTGCCTTTATAATGTGTCATCTTGGAGATACAACTCTCTCTGGCACTGGGTTTGGGGTTCTTGATAAGAATAACTACCATTTACTAGATGTTGGCACCTGTCCTCATGTGCTTCTTATGAAATCTTTACCCCAATATTGTGAGGCACTGTCTATGATCCCTATTTTACAGAAGTGGTGGCTGCATTCCACAGAGAACGCATCACTTGTCAAAGGGAGCATGGCTCTTGAGTAAGGGAGCCAGGATCTGACATACATCTGAATGACCCCAAAGTCTACCTTCTCCTAACTTCTCTGTTATACTCACCACTTATTTCTGGCTGTTAATGAATGTCAGAGCCACTTCCAAGACAATGGAACTGTTAGCTTCACCATACCAGACCATCCACACACTACCTCCCTATATTAATTCAGATGACAAGAGTCCACAGCCAGGAATCAATAGATGGGAACTATAAGAGGACAAGAGCTCACTATGTCCTGGGGAGGTGGTCCAGGGCTGCGTATACACATTTTGGGATGATGGGGATGCAGAACACGGCTGAGATTGGCTTCTGTTCATTCTGGGAAAAGGCAAAACTATGGGGACCAAAATATTGGTTTTCAGTACTCAGGAGGAGAGAGAGAGATGTTCAGGTGGAACTCTTTTTTTTTGTTTTTAAGGTGGTGAAACAACTCTGTATCATACTATAATGGTGGATACATAACAATGTACATTTCTCAAAACTCATAGGATATACTGCACCAAGAGTGAATCTTAACATAAACTGTGGGCTTTACTTAATAATACTGTGTCAGTGTTGGTTCAGCAACTGTAACATATGTACCTCTCTTATGCATGATATTAATAACAGGGTTGAGTTCCTTGTGCCACGCAGCAAATCCCCACTGGCTATCTATTTTACATATGGTAATGTATATATTTCCATGGTACTGTCTCAGTTTGTCCCATCCTCTCCCTCTGACACTACATCCACAAGAATTGTTCTCTCTGTCTGCATCTCCACTGCTGCTTTGAGGGGTGGGATATGGTGGAAGATGGGAGAGAGGTTCAAGAGGGAAGGGACACACGTATAGCTGTGGCTGATTCATGTTGATGTATGGCAGAAACTAGCACAATATTGTAAAGCAATTATCTTCCAAAAAATTTTTTTTAAATAATAATAATAGGAGAAGCTGTGTGCAGGAAGAGAAAGAGTATGTGGAAATCCTCTACACTACCTGATCAGTGTTCCATAAACCTAAAAGTGCTCCAAGAAGTAAAGTCTCTTAATTTTTTAAAGTAAAAAGAAGAGTTAGAACCAAGATGGGTGTGAGTTCATGATGGCAGAGAGGTGGACTGAAGTCTCTTGGCATTGATCCACCAGGAGAACACGTAGGGGCTCCTCTGCAATTAAACTGAACAGCCCCAGAGAAGGAGTGTGTCCCAGCTATGTGGCACTTAAAAGAACTCACAGAAGGGCAAGTCCCCACTCAGAACTCAGAGGTCAAACCCACCTATGGACAAACCCTGTCCACACGTACCACTGCAGCAGGGTTTTCCAACTTCAGCATCAGGGACATTAGGGGTTGATCATTTTTTATGGTTGGGGGCTGCCCTGGGCATTAGAAGATGTTGAGCAGTACCCCTGTCACTCTCTATATGCCAGTAGCATCTCCAACTGTGACAATCAAAGGTATCTCAGGTATCGCACAGTGTCCCCTGGGGAGGAGAACTGCCCCTGGTGGAGGACCACAGGCTAGATCTGTGTTTCCCTACCTGTCTGCCCTCATCCTGGCTCTCTCTTCTCATGAAGCTGTTTGTGTTCCCCTCTCTGCATCTCCTCCCTCCCATCTCAGCCACCTGCTGCCTCCCTTTATCCTCCCTATTTTCATCCTTGACTCTTTACCATCACAGCACCTGTCCACCCTGGTGCCTTCCTGATATTAATACTTTGTACGCTCACGGGATGAATGCAGCCTCTCAACTCTAAATCCTCCTGTTTCTCTTGCCTGCCTCTTCACAATCATTTTACCATTGGTTTTTGGCTGAATCAGAGAGAGGATAGTTGGACAGCTGTTCTGGGTAAGAGAGAGAGGTAGCTCTTCTCTCGGCACCTCAGTTTCCTCACTTGTCTGGCAAAGTAACCACCACATTACTCTGAAGCCAAGAAGTGGAGCCCTGACTTCTGCACCTACCGATAGATTCAAATTAGACAAAGAGTTTCATAAATAGTGTGACTTCTCCAAGCAGCTCCAGGTCCCCCAGTTCTCTCCTGGTCAACTGGAAGGGTTGGAAGATGACTCACCTGGGCTCCAAGCTCTGTATCTGGTTCTGCCTCACTCCAACTGAAGGTCTTGGTTTGGTGTTTCCCAGTAGATGAGGACCTTACAGGTGAGGGCTGCAGGCAAGGAGCCTGCCACCCTGATCATGCCAACCAGGCAGGGTCGGTTTACTGAGCCTCACCTCTATTATTTATGCTGCCTCTGTTCCTGCCTGCTGCCATCTCCCTCTGTGATCCCACTGACTCTGCATCTGTCCTCTGGTACAGGGATGCTGGGACCCCTGGGGACTCCAGGAAGCACCGGGCAACCTCAGGGAGACTGTCCTCACTTTCCCTGTCACCCTGCCTGTCAGGGGTGAGTCAATTATCTCAGGGCCTTGAGCAGAGTCTAATGCTCTCAAATTTGGGATTTAGGGCTCTAGCTGCTGACATTGGCAAGAGAGCAGCCCTGCCATCGCTCCCTGGGGCTGAGGAAGCTGCTTCATGTGCCTCTCTATCTTTTTTCTTCCCCATTTATATCATTAGCCTAATTAAATGTCCTTCAAAAATTTTAAATAAATACAAAACTGTGATTCTTCTGTTAAATAATTGAGATGCTACAGATAAGGCTAAAAGTCATGCAACGGCGAGCTGTGCGATCAGGATGATGAATTTGACAGGCATCCTTACAGACCTCTGTGTGCATGGGGTATGTGAACAAACACAAACTCATAAAATAAGAGTAGTATTGTGGGATTTCACTGTGTTTGGGGGGGCTTTGTTTTATTTTTGAGGTGAAATTCATACAACTTAAAACTAACCACTTTAAAGTGAATAATTCGGTGGCATTTAGCATATTTGCAGTATTATTCAACCACCATGTCTGTCTAGTTCTAGAACATTTTCATCATCCCCCCAAAGGGGAGGAGGACGAAGGGAGAAGGAGAAGAAGAAGAGAAACAAGGAGAAGTGGGATGGGGAGGAGAAGGGGAAGGGGGAGGAAAAGAGGCAGAGAGTGAGAGAGGAAAAGAGAAATGGAAAAGAAGAGAAAGAAGATAAGGAAGGGAAGGAGTCAGGGGGAGGGACAGAAGAAGAAAGAAAGGGAAAGGATGATGAAGGCAACAAGACCATGAAGAATTTGGACACGTTAAGTTCAAGACGCCTCCTAGATATCCACTTGGAGATGTTGAGTAGGTAAGTTGATAGGGATAAATATGAGAAATTGAGGACCATCTGTGTACACAAGGTACATAAAGCCATGATATTAGAAAGGATCCCCAGGGAAAGAGGATGCTAATGAAGTCCAAGGATTAAATGAACCCAGTGGTTGCCTTGTGTTCCATGTATGAATGAATCAAGATTTGTTTAGCAGTTATTTGTTAATGGATATACCTAATGTGACATATACATGTCACAGCTCTGAACATCCTATTATTTACACATATGTGGAATATGTCTATAAAATGTCCATTAATTAGGTGGGAAAATGAGAGGCAAGGTTTAAGCCAGGTCATCCTGACCTCAAGCACAGCTTCCCACACACTGTTTCCCACTGCTTTGGATGGCAATGAGGTTTCACACGGTAAAAATTGTAAGCCAACATTCTGCTTTGTTTAGTGTTCTGGGGATTGCACTGGTCCAACCAAGAAATATCTGTTAATTAACTGTATCTTCCAAGTACCATGTTGATGCTCGATGTGATCGTGAGCAAAATGCACAAACTTCCTGACCTCAAGAAGCTGATAGCCTAAAGAATTTTAATAAGTTACATCAGACATTGGGTGCCTGACTCAATGTGGATACCCAATCACATTCCAGGATTTCTTTCCATTTGGATGTTAGTATTAATAAGATTAGAGGTCAAGTTGGCCTTTAATGAAGAAAATGAAAGAGCCTGGCTTGTATTCTTGTCCAGACTTTGCTTGGTGCCAGGGGAGGGGAGCATCTCAGCATCATTGTGAAAAGAGTTACTCAGGAATTCCTACAAGACCAGACCTTTAAACTCCTGAATCTGTAGAAATATTCCCTCAGTGTCCCAATGCACACTCCAACGTATAAAAGTGAAAGTGAAAGTGTCAGTCACCTAGTCATGTCCGACTCTTCACGACCCCATAGACTGTAGCCATCCAGGCTCCTCTGTCCATGGAATTTTCCAGGCAAGAATACTGGAGTGGGTTGCCATGCCCTTCTCCAGGGTATCATCCTAACCCAGGGATCAAACCCAGGTCTCCTGCATTGCAGGCAGATTCTTTATCATCTGAGCCACCAGGATGCCCACTCCAATGTATGATTGGCTTCAATTGCCCACCTGTGGCTTAAAAGGCTCTTAGGATGCTGATAAGTTTGATCTGAAAATGGACTGATTCTCCTTGGATGGGGAACCCAAAAAACCCACTGGAGGAAATTGGTGTGTGAAGCATTGGGTGGAGAGGCATGGGAATAGAAAAGTCCTCCATTGGAAGTCTGACCCTACTGATATGTGTGATCTTGGTGAGTCATTCAACAGTTTTGAGGCTCAGTTTTCCCCTCTGTCAAGTAGATGGGAATTTATCTGCCCTGATGCCCCATAGCGAGGTGGTAATGAGATAATGTATTTGAGGTGTGACATGAAGCATGCAGTATATTATACAAAGGAGGATGCTCTGAGATCCTCAGTTACACTGAAATTTTCCCCACATCTTCCCAATGCATGGTAACACAGGATGTTCTTACTGCTCAAGTTATAGAGAAAGATTGAATTCAACTTTAGGAAAATGAGGTATAGTTTACTATTCAATTTATACATGAACATAGTGATTTATACTTTCACTTTCATACACATTTACTTTCTTAAAACATTGGCTAATTTGACCATTACTTACATATTTTAATTGCATTTATTGTTGTACAAAATGGTATCATAAATGTGTGTTCATTAAATACTATAAACTACCATTTTTAATGTATAAATTCATACTCTGAAATGCTATAAGTTTGTCAAGGGACATTTTTAAAATTGAGATAAAGTTGATACATAATAATGTGTAAGTTTAGGGTGTACAACGTGCATACATTTGTGTACTGCAGTGATTACCACTGCAGTGTTAGCTAAAATCTCTGTCATGTCACATAATTATCATATTGTTTTTAGGGTGTGGGAACAATTAAGATCTAGTCTCTTAGAAACTTTGAAGTTGATAATACATGATTATTGTCTATACTCACAAAGTTGTATTTTGCCCCCCAGATCTTGTTGATCTTCTGGTTGACTTACTAGTTTCAAATTTGGGCCCCTAAACAACATTGTCCAAATTCTTTCCCTCCTCAGCCCCTGAAAACCACCATTCAACTCTATTTTTGTGAATACCTTTTTACAATTTCTCTTGTAAGGGATGTCATATAGTATGATATGCCATTCTCTTGAATGCACATATTTTCAGCAAATTATAAGTACTATGAAGTATTGCTGTTGTTGTTCAGTCACTAAGTTGTGTCCAACACTTTGCAGCCCAAGGGACTGTAGCCTCCTCTGTCCTCCACTGTCTCCTGAAGCAACAGTCCTTCCAATGAATATTCAGGTTTGATTTCCTTTAGAATTGACTGGTTTGATCTCCTTGCTGCCCAAGGGACTCTCAAGGGTCTTCTCCAGCACCACAGTTCGAAAGCATCAGTTTTTCAGCACTCAGCCTTCTTTATGGTCCAACTCTCACATCCATACATGACTACTGGAAAAACCATAGGGTTGACTATACAGACATTTGTTGGCAAAATGATGTCTTTGCTTTATAATATGCTGTCTAGGTTTGTCATAGCTTTCATTCCAAGAAGCAAGCATCTTTTAATTTCATGGCTGTAGACACTGTCCACAGTGATTTGGAGCCCAAGAAAATAAAATATTTCACTGCTTCTACTTTTTCCTCTCCTATTTGCTAGATACTGTGAAGTATGACCAACCTCAAATCCTTCTTCATATTCATGGGTAATGATTAAACCAGCATGGCCACGGGATACACTTTAAGCCTGGGCTCTGCACTCATTACTGTGCTTCTCCAAAGAGTTGCACTCTGGCCCATGCGCCATATTACTATCGAACACACAGGTGATCTCTCATGGTGGGACTTCTTTCTTTGCATTAGCTACAGAGACTTCTCAATCTCTTTGCACTTGCTCAAGAGTCACACTTGAAATGTGGAGATTTCCTTGACTTTTTCTGAGTCTGCTTATTACAATATGCACAAAGCTGAAATTTAGGGCTCTTTGCTCTCCTATGCTGTAATATGGCTTAGTCTTCTGTAGCCTCACAGAAGTTGGGTTGTACATACCTGTTGCTGCCCAAAGGAGGGTGGAGGCTTGAACTTTTCCATTTCTTTTTGCCATATGTGTTTATGTTGATGGGAGTAATTAGACCACCCTGGTTTCTGGTAGGAGAACAGATTCCAAATTTTTAATATTTATTTATTTAACTGAATTGGGTTTTAGTTGTGGCACAGGTGATCTTTGCTGCTTCCTACAGAATCTTTTGTTGCAGTGCACAGACTCTGTAGCGTGGCATACGGTCTCCAGAGCACACAAGCTCAGTAGGTGTGGGGTGCGGGCTTAGTTGCTCCATAACACGTGGAATCTTTGTTCCTTGGGCAGGGATCCAACTCATGTCCTCTGCATTGCAAGGTGGATTCTTCAGCACTGGCCACCAGGGAAATCCCCCAGATTCCAGATTTAATGCTCCCTGACAAAGCATCTTGCAACAGGTAGGACTCAGTGAATCTGACTTTCTCTGTGCTATCATCTCATCCATCTTCCCACCCTAATTCTGTTTAACCATTGTGGATACATTCTCATGTTGCCTACAAGGGTTCTTAAAAATCTTAAAGCATTAGACAAATATGTACTATTACATGTTTGCAAGGTGCCATTTATACTGGTAGCATCTGATAAGCCAGTTTAGCTATTTCCAAGGAATTCCACCCAGATACTCACATTTTTTTCTGGGTAGAGTTTGCCAACGAAGGTCTTCTTCACAGCGATTTTCAGCTCCTTGTTCCTGAGACTGAAGATGATGGGGTTGAGGAAGAGAGTGAAGACCATGTAGGTGATGCCCATCAGCGTGTCTCCTTCCGGAGACTGGGGACCCTTGGACTTGAGGTAGATGACACAGGCAAAGCCGTAGTGCATGACCACCACGGTGAGGTGGAGAGCAGGTTGGCCAACATGCATGGGATGGTGGCAAAGGTGTAGAGGACCTCGGAAATGGAAAGGGTGCACAGGAAGAGGTACATGAGAGTGTGGAGCCTGGGCTCCCTCCAGATGGTGGCCATGAAGAGCAGGTTCCCCAGCAGTCTGAACAGTTACATCAGCAGGTACAGCAGGAAGGAGGTGGACAGGAGATGCTGAAGGAAGTTGGAGAAGCTGATGAGGATGAATTCAGTCACTGATGAGAAACTGGTTCCCTGCATGGAAGCTGTGCCTGAAGTGAGGCGATACAGAGAGGTTAGCTACTGGATGGAGGGAGGACATCAGCTTTCATCATTCCTAGCCCTGCCCAAGGGGTGCTCCTGATAAATGACATATAGATTTGGCTGTATTCCTACTCTGTACCTCCTATGATTTAATCCTCTCATCAGTATAATGAGAGATGTCCTGCTTTTATCAACTCATTTTGTGTAACTTGAGAATGCTCATTGATAATATTGTGGTGCAGGTGAAGCTGTTCAAGGTGAAGCTGTCAAAATGGCAGAGTTAAGACTTGAACCCATTGCTGACTGTCCCCAAAGACAATACACGTTTATCCCAAGTTGCCTCCAAAAAATGAAAGTGTTTCTTTACTGGAACTTCCAGCCATTGGTGCTCTGCCCTCCTGCTCCCTCTGATAAATCCTGTCCTTCCCTGGCAACAGCTGATCTTTCTACTCTTTCCATAGTTTTGCCTTTTGCAAAATGTAATGTGAGTTTTCTTATTATTTATTTTTATATTTTTGGCTGAGCTGGATCCTTGTTGCTGTACGTGAGCTTTCTCTAGTTGCAGCGAGTGGGGACTACTCTCTAGTTGAGGTGCACGGGGCTTCTCATTGCGATGGCTTCTCATGTCATGGAGCACAGGCTCTAGGGCTTCAGTAGTGTCAGGATACATTTAACAGGAGGCTTCCTGTGTGCTGTTTTCAGTCTTGCATGAATTCTATGTTCCTTAACAGCAACGGAATACAGGTGCTAGAGAGCTGGCAAGCCAGCTTTCGGGGATAATAGAAATTCATGTATCTCATTCGTATGGAAATTCCATACAGTGAACAGCAGCCATTTACAACTCTCTTCCCTTCTGATATGTAAAGTAACTTTTACAACCTCCTCTCTTGAAAATGATTCTAGCCTCTGGCTTTCTAGATGACTTGTTAGATTTTTGATCCCTGTCTCTGCTAAAAAGGGCTATCTTGTAAGAGAGTATATATGTGCCCACAATATGTTAAATAAATGCCTTTGTTCCACCAGAGCACTGGTCTTCGTGTCTTTCCTCATCTCTCTCTCTCTCTGTCCCCTTCAGGCTGCCCAGCCTCTTTTCTTCCTTCTTTCACTTTCTTATCAGTCAACTCCGTACCCCCAAGTTCCGGCCCATTTAAAGGGCCACAACAAGTAGTTGTGGCTCATGGGCCCTAGAGCATGGGCTCAGTAGTTGTGGCACACAGGCTTCGTTGTCCCATGGCATATGCAGTCAGCCAGGACCAGGGATTGACCCGGTGTCTCCTGCATTGCAAGGCAGATTCTTAACCACTGGACCACCAGAGAAGCCCTGTCATGTGGTTTGAATTATACATTGTGTGGCCTCTTTAGATGTTCTTCTTTCGCTTAATAATGTGCATGTAGGTTTCCTCAATGCCTTTTTGTGGCTTGATAACTCAATTTTTTGGCACTGAATAATATACTGTTGTCTGGAGGTATCACATTTTATTTATCCACTTATCTATTCAAGGACATCTTGGTTCTTTCAGGTCTTGGCAATTGTGGATACAGCGACTATAAATATCTGCGTGCAGGTTTTTGTGTAAACCTGTTTTCAGTTCTCTTGGGTAAATGCCAAGTACTGTGATTGTTGTTCTTGTTGCTCAGTTGCTAAGTCATGTCCAAATCTTTATGACCCTATGGACTATAGCATGCCAAGCTCCTCTGTCCTCCACTATCTCCCAGAGTTTGCTCAAACTCATGTCCATTGAGTTGGTGATGCTAACCATCTCATCCTCTGCCGCCCTCTTCGCATGCTTAGTTTTGTAATACACCACCAAACTGTCCTCTAAAGTGGCCATACCATTTTGCACTATCAGAAGTGAATGAGAGTTCCTGTGGTTCCACATCCTTGCTAGCATTTGGTTTGTCAGTGTTCTGTATTTTGTTGTTCAGTCACTCAATTGTGTCTGACTCTTTGTGACCACGTGGACTGCAGCACACCAGGCTTCCCTGTCCTTCACTATCTCTTGGAGCTTGCTCAAACTCATGTCCATTGAGTCGGTGTTGCCATTCAACCATCTGGTGATGCCATTCAACCATCTTGTCCTCTGTTGTCCCCTTCTCCTCCTGCCTTCAATCTTTCCCAGCATCAGGGTCTTTTCCAATGAGTCAGCTGTTTGATTCAGGTGGCCAAATTATTGGAGCTTCAGCTTCGGCATCAGTCCTTCCAATGAATATTCAGGGTTGATTTCTTTTAGGAATGACTGGTTTGATCTCCTTACAGTCCAAGAGACTCTCAAGAGTCTTCTTCAACATCACATTTCTGGATTTTAGCCATTGTAATAGACACATTGTGATAAAATTTATTTTTTAAGGGCTAACTAGTTCTACCAATACAATTTAATGACTAGCCTGCTGATTTGCATATAATAAGTTTATTTATACATGGGTCTGTTCCATTACTCTTACTCTGTTCCACTGTTTTATATTTCTATTCCTGTACAATATAATGTTGTTTTTAAAAAAATTATTTTAGAAAAGTGTGCTGCTGAAAGCCTGTTGACCTAGTATAGCTGACTATGAGTTCCAGACTCTTAGTGGGCCTCATGGCTATTGAGTTGGGCATATTCCTGACAATCTAAGTGACACACATCCTAAAGGACCAACATGTTTTTCTTTCTCCATCAGATTTTATTTAGGATCCTCAGAGATAAAATTTTCTTAAAAGGGATATATTAGAAGTATTTGAATCATGGCTCTTTCCCCCCACTTGCAATGTTTTTAATATTATACATTTCACAAGATTATGAGAAATTTTTCAGACTTGGGACTTGGGTTACTAAAGTGCCTGTTACAAATAATAGAACAGTTAATGGTGCTCATTATTTTTTACCAAGCAGTGAGCACCACAGGAAACAATGGGGACACAGAAATCAGTAAAACATGGCCCTAGACTTGGAAAGTTCAAAGTCTGATGGAGAAGACAGACATGTATACAAAGAGCTGTTGCCATGTGCAGTGGTGTTATGGAAGCCTTAGACTCAGCTTGGGTGAGTTAGAAGAGCCTTGACAGAGGTGCCAGAATCTGATTTGAGTTCTGAAGAAAGAGGGAAAGTGCAACCATTCTTAATACTCTCCCAGGCTACTGCAGCTGCTTCCTGAATGGCCACCTTGCTTTTACCACTGCCTCGTTACAATCCATGCTTCACACAACAGCCAAAGTGAGTCTTTAAAAGCATGTGAATAAAATACATGACTAATGAGAACCTGCTGTATAGCACAAAGAACTCTACTCAGTGTTCTGTGGTGACCTAAATGGGAAGGAAATTCCAAAAAGGAGTGGATATATTTATGCACATAGGTGATTCACCTTGCTGTACAGCAAAAACTACCACAATATTGTAAAGCAACTATACTCTAATAAAAATAAAAATTATTTTAGTTTTCTAAATTAATGTTAGTGGTAGTAAAATATTTAGAGCATGTTATTTATATTACATTATAATAATAGTAGCTATATTAGAAGTAGTTTATAATGACTAAAAGGTCAGTTTTGGAAATGACTGGAAAAGGCCAATTTTCATTCCAATCCCAAAGAGAGGCAATGCCAAAAAATGTTCAAACTACCACACAACCTCACTCATTTCACATGCTGTCAAGGTAATTCTCAAAATTCTCCAAGCTAGACTTCAACAGTGGGTGACCTGAGAAATTCCAGATGTTCAAGCTGGATTTAAAAAAGGCAGAGGAGCCAGAGATCAAATTGCCAACATCCACTGGATCATAGAAAAAGCAAGAGAATTTCAGGAAAACATCTACTCCTGCTTCATTGACTATGCCAAAGCCTTTGACTGTGTGAACCACAACAAACTGTGGAAAATTCTTAAAGAGATGGGAATACCAGACCACCTTACCTGCCTCCTGAGAAATCTGCATGCAGGTCAAGAAGCAACAGTTAGAACCAGACATGGAACAACGAACTGGTTCCAAATTACGAAAGAAGTATGTCAAGGCTGTATATTGTCACCCTGCTTATTTAATTTATATGCAAAATACATCATGTGAAATGCCAGGCTGGATGAGCATAAGCTGGAATCAAGATTGCTGGGAGAAATATCAGTAACCTCAGATATGCAGATGACATCACCCTTACGGCAGAAAGCAAAGAAGGGAAACTGAAGAGCCTCTTAATGAAAGAGGAAAGTGAAAAGGCTGGCTTAACACTCAACATTCAAAAAACTAAGATCATGGCATCTGGTCCCATCATTTCATGGCAAATAGATGGGGAGACAATGGAAACAGTGAGAAACTTAATTTTCTTGGGTTCCAAAATCATTGCAGATGATGACTGCAGCCACTCATGAAATTAAAAGATGCTTGCTCCTTGGAAGAAAAGCTATGGCCAACCTAGGCAGCATATTAAAAAGCAGAGATTACTTTGCCAAGAAAGGTTCCTATAGTCAAAGCTATGGTTTTTCCAGTAGTCATGTGTGAATGTGAGAGTTGGACCATAAAGAAGGCTGAGTGTTGAAGAACTGATGCTTTTGAACTGTGGTGTTGGAGAAGACTCTTGAGAGTCCCTTGGACAGCAAGGAGATCAAACCAGTCAATCCTAAAGGAAGTCAATCCTGAATATTCATTAGAAGGAATGATGCTGAAGCTGAAGCTACAGTTGTTTGGCCACTTGATGTGAAGAGTCGACTCATTAGAAAAGACCCTGATGTTGGGAAAGATTGAGGGCAGGAAGTGAAGGGGATGACAGAGGACAAGATGGTTGGATGGCATCACTGACTCAATGGAGATGAGTTTGAGCAAGCTCCAGGAGATAGTGAAGGACAGGGAAGCCTGGTGTGCTCCAGTCCATGTGGTCGCGAAGAGTCAGACACGACTGAGCAACTAAACAACAACAAATAATGATTAAAATTTCAGTTCAGTTCAGTTCAGTCACTCAGTCGTGTCCAACTCTTTGCGACCCCGTGAATTGCAGCACGCCAGGGCTCTCTGTCCATCACCAACTCCCGGAGTCTACCCAAACCCATGTCCATCAAGTCTGTGATGCCATCCAACAATCTCATCCTCTGTCGTCCCCTTCTCCTCCTGCCCCCAATCCTACCCAGCATTAGGGTCTTTCCCAATGAGTTGACTCTTCGCATGAGGTGGCCAAAGTATTGGAGTTTCAGCTTCAACATCAGTTCTTCCAATGAACACCCAAGATTGATCTCCTTTAGGATGGATTGATTGCATCTCCTTGCAGTCCAAGGGACTCTCAAGAGTCTTCTCCAACACCACAGTTCAAAAGCATCAATTCTTCAGCGCTCAGCTTTCTTCACCATCCAACTCTCACATCCATACATGACCACTTGAAAAACCATAGCCTTGACTAGACGGACTTTTGTTGGCAAAGTAATGTCTCTGCTTTTAAATATGCTGTCGAGGTTGGCCATAACCTTCCTTCCAAGGAGTAAGCGTCTTTTAATTTCATGGCTGCAGTCACCATCAGCAGTGATCTTGGAGCCCCCAAAAATAAAGTCTGACACTGTTTCCACTGTTTCCCCATCTATTTCCCATGAAGTGATGGGACCAGATGCCATGATCTTAGTTTTCTCAACGTTGAGCTTTAAGCCAACTTGTTCACTCTCTTCTTTCCCTTTCATCAAGAGGCTCTTTAGTTCTTCTTCACTTTCTGCCATAAGAGTGGTGTCATCTGCATATCTGAGGTTATTGATATTTGTCCCAGCAATCTTGATTCCAGCTTGTGTTTCTTCCAGCCCAGCATTTCTCATGATGTACTCTGCATATAAGTTAAATAAGCAGGGTGACAATATACAGCCTTGACGTACTCCTTTTCCTATTTGGAACCAGTCTGTTGTTCCATGTCCAGTTCTAACTATTGCTTCCTGACCTGCATACAGGTTTCTGAAGAGACAAGTCAGATGGTCTGGTATTCCCATCTCTTTCAGAATTTTCCACAGTTTATTGTGATCCACACAGTCAAAGGCTTTGGCATAGTCAATAAAGTAGAAATAGATGTTTTTCTGGAACTCTCTTGCTTTTTCGATGATCCAGCAGGTATTGGCAATTTGATCTCTGGTTCCTCTGCCTTTTCTAAAACCAGCTTGAACATCTGGAAGTTTACGGTTCACGTATTGCTGAAGCCTGGCTTGGAGAATTTTGAGCATTACTTTACTAGCATGTGAGATGAGTGCAATTGTGCGGTAGTTTGAGCATTCTTTGGCATTGCCTGATTAAGATTTAGTCAGTACTTATACTTCCCCTGGTAGTCTTCTAAGATTATAAAAACAGGAATATGTGTGAGTTATTAATTTTCACAATAACTATATGAGCTGGGTACTTTCTACGTCCCTATTTCACAAATTTAAGAAAAAGAGACAAAATGAGTTTAAATAACTTGACCAAGATAATCAGGCAAGGAGTGGATTTTTTCTGTTTTTAAAATAATGTTTATGTCTCCTTTCTTTTTTAAATTCATGTTTATTGAGATAACCTGGCTTTATAGCATTGTATAAGTTTCCTGTGTGCAACATTATATTTCTACTTCTGTGTAAAAAATAAAGTACTTAAATAAAAAATAAAACTTTTTCTTCTACCTTAAAAAAAAAAAAAGAAAACCACCCTGAGTTCTAACACTGGGAGACATTAGTTTTTTTCAAAATTAATTGAGTCTAAAAAGCATCTTCATAGAGGCTTAACAAAGGGGTTCCCAATGAAAAATTTCCTGAGGGCCCCCTTCAGATCTCGGTTCCTCAGGCTGTAGATGAAGGGGTTCAGCATGGGGGTGACCATGGTGTAGATCACTGTAGCTGCCTTGTCCCTCTGGGTGGTGTGTGTGGATGCAGGGTTGAAGTAGACCCAGATGATAGTCCCATAGAAGAGACAGACAACACAAAGGTGAGAGCCACACGTGGAGAATGCTTTCCACCTGCCCTGGACAGAAGGCACCTTCCACACAGTCACAGCAATAGGCGTGTAAGAGGCCATGATGCACACAAAAGGGATGAGAATCACTGAGCCCCCAAGGACCAACACCAACATCTCATTGACTTGAGTGTCAGAGCAGGAGAGCTTGATCAAGGCATTGAGATCACAGAAGAAGTGTGGGATCCTATTGGTGCAAAAGGACAAGTGGGACATCAGGATAGCGTGGACCATGGAGATGAGGTTGGCTGAGATCCAGGGTATCACCACCAACAAAGTACACCGAAGGACATTCATGATTGTCATGTAATGCAGTGGGCTGCAGATGGCCAGGTAGCGGTCGTAAGCCATAGCTGAGAGAAGCATGCTGTCAGCTGCCGCAAAGGCAATGAAGAAATACATCTGGGCCAGGCAAGCTGAGAAGGAGATGGTGGTGAGCCCACACAGATGGTTCACCAGCATCTTGGGGATGGTGGTGGAGGTAAAGCAGATGTCAAGAAGAGACAAGTTGCTGAGGAAGAAATACATGGGGCTATGGAGGTGAGGGTCCAAGACGATGGCCAGGATGGTGAGAAGATTCCCCAGGCACCCACTCAAATAAAGAATGAAGGACAGGCTGAAGAGCACCTGCCTCTGTAGGGGCTGCTGTGAGAGGCCGAGGAGGATGAATTCAGAGACTTGGGTCTGATTTTCCATATCCAGGCAGTTCTAAAGCAAGAAACAGGGCATCAACAGTAGGTGGGCTCCTGGAGTGAAAACAGATGACCTCATTGCTTTTTCACACTCATCTTTCAAGATGCTTCTCACTTAACCTCTGTGAGCCTCTGTTTCCTCATCTGTTACATGGGATTGATAATTCTAACCTCTTAGGATCACTATAAGGATTAAATGAGAAGAATATATATTAGGAGTTTAAATCCATACACAACATGTAAACTATTTTATTAGTGGAAACTCACAGTGATGTTATCAAAACAGCGATGTGTTAATTAGCTTGAATGTAACTGTTATTCCACAGTGTATATGTACATTAAAATATCAAACTGTATACCTTAATTAAACACATTTTTTTATCTGCCAGTTATTCTTCAATAAGGATAGACAAATAGGAAACCAGAATTGAAAGAGACGCGTGTACCCCAATGTTCATCGCAGCACTGTTTACAATAGCCAGGACATGGAAGCAACCTAGATGTCCATCAGCAGACGAATGGATAAGGAAGCTGTGGTACATATACACAATGGAATATTACTCAGCCATTAAAAAAAATACATTTGAATCGGTTCTACTGAGATGGATGAAACTGGAGCCCATTATACAGAGTGAAGTAAGCCAGAAAGAAAAACAACAATACAGTATACTAATGCATATATATGGAATTTGAAAGATGGTAACGATAACCCTATATGCGAGACAGAATAAGAGACACAGATGCATGGAACAATTTTATGGACTCTGAGGGAGAAGGTGAGGGTGGGACGTTCTGGGAGAATAGCATTGAAACATGTATATTATCATATGTGAAACAGAACACCATTCCATGTTCGATGCATGAGACAAGGGCTCAGGGCCGGGGCAATGGGATGATCCAGAAGGATGGGATGGGGAGGGAGGTGGGTGGGGGGTCCAGGAGGGGGAACACATGTAAACCCATGGCTGATTCATGTCAATATATGGCAAAAACTATTGCAATGTTGTGAAGTGATTGGCCCCCAACTAAAATAAATAAATTTATAAAAAAAAAAAAAAAAAAAAGAAATAAAAGCAAAATAAGTAGTCTAAATATTTCAAGGATTTGACTTTATAAATAAAAATAAATAAAAAAAAGTGATTCAGGATCAACTCTGGAGCCCGACAGGCTGGCTTTAAAGCTCAGTTCTACCATTTGATAGCTGTGTGATATTAGGCAAGCTACTTAACCTCTCTGTGCCTTAGTTTTCTCACCTGTAAAATGAGGATAATAATAGTACCTGCTCCATAGGGTTGTTGTGAAAATATGATTAGTTAGCATGTAAAATGCTGAACCTTATGTATTTTTCTGAGAGTTAACATCTTTCAGTGGTTGAGAGCAAGGACCCTTTGGAGGGGTAGAAATTGCTCTCAGTTAAAGATTACTGATTTAGGTTAAACACACCTGAAGTGTCTCATCTCTAAAGGACCTGCACAAATAGACTAACCTTGAGCAAGAGAGTTGGCATTTATTCTACTCACTCCACTTTGGAACTAGCTGCTTATCACATGTGTCATCTTAGTCACTAAGTCATGTCCAACTCTTTATGATCCCATGGACTGTATCCCATCAGTCTCCTCTATCCAAACAATTCTCCAGGCAAGAATACTGGAGTGGGTTGCCATTTCCTTCTCCAGGAAATCTTCCCAATTCAGGGATCAGCCCATGTCTCCTGCATTGCAGGAAGATTCTTTACTGTCTAAGCCACCAGGGAAGCCCATCATTCTATTTAACCCTCAACAACACCGTGAGCAGGCAGCTGAGTCTCCAAACCTAACTTCTGCATTGCAATAACACTACTCATCCATGGGGCTGTGATGACAAGCACCCTAAATCCTTGTGGATGAAACTGATCGGAATCCTCCCAGCCTCTGAGGGGAAGTTTCAGATGGGGAGTCCTTCCCTGAAACCAGCCATGCTGCAGCTTGTCTTCTGGATTCACTTACAATCAATGAATATTCTATATGATAAGTCGCTTCAGTAATGTCTGACTCTGCAACCCCATGGATTGTAGCCCACCAGGCTCCTCTGTCCATGGCATTCTCCAGGCAAGAATACTAGAGTGCATTGCCATGCCCTCTTCCAGAGGATCTTCCCAACCCAGGAATCAAACCCACATCTCTTATGTCTCCTGTATTGGCGGGTGGGTTCTTTGCCACTAGTACCACCTGGAAAGTTCTAATGACTACTGTACCTCTGTCAGATTCCAGGACCTCTCTGCCCCCAGGTGTCATGTTTCCAGGAATTTGGGGCTGCTGCAGCCTCAACTTAGTCTTGCAGCTGTGAAGGAAGAGCATGCTTTCTCAGGGAGCACTCAGCAGAACCACACCAACAGGTTTATAAATGACTCTTTGTCCTCTGGGCATGATCCCCCAAGAACCTTGTTAGATTGAATACAATTAGCTTATCTTCCTTAGTGGGGCTTTTGAATCTAGCACCCTGTGGGGAAAAGTTTTTATCCCAAAGAGTATTGCCTTTCTTTAGACCTGTCTTTCTTGGTTAACAGAGGGATAGCATGGTACTCAATATTTCCCATAAAGGAGCTTTTAAATATGTTATTCCCTGGTGCTCAGTGGTAAAAAAAAAAAAAAAAAAAAATCTGCCTGCCAATGTAGGAGACATGGGTTCTACCCCTGGTCCAGGAAGATCCCGTATGTCACAGAGCAATTAAGCCTGTCACGACTACTGAAGCCCGTGCTCACAAGAGAAGCCACCACAATGAGAAGCCTGCACATCACTTTCTGCAACTATAGAAAGCCCAGGCAGCAACAAAGATCCAGTACAGCCAAAGATAAATAAATAACAATAAAAGAATGAAAGAGTAATTTTAAATGGAATTAAAAATGTTTTTAAAATGTTATTCCTAAAAATAGTTACAGTGTATTGAGTATTTTCTATGTGATTCGAGTTGTGCTAAGCATGCAACATCCTATGATTTTTACAAAAGCCCAATTAGAAAAGCAATTGTGTTTTATGAATTTCACCTCAGTACAAAAAGAAAGATGTTCAGCTTCCATCATGCTTTAAAAAATTACAGCAAAAACAACAAAATATAACTTTTGGCCTGGAAGACGTGTAGAAATGCACAGTATGGACAACATTCAGTGTTGGCAAGTATATGAGGAAGTGAGCATGCTCACGAACTGCTAGTGGGAGTGTAAACTGCTACAACCATTTGGGGAGAGCAATTGACAGGTGGAGTTTGACTTGTTGAACATTCATCTATATGGACTGTTTCTAAATGTTGCCTTTTGGCTATTAAAAATAGTATTGCTGTGTCCGTCTAGTCAAGGCTATGGTTTCTCCAGTAGTCATGTATGGATGCAAGAGTTAAACTATAAAGAAAGCTGAGCGCCAAAGAATTGATGCTTTTGAACTGTGGTGTTGGAGAAGACTCTTGAGAGTCCCTTGGACTCTCAAGGAGGTCCAACCAGTCCATCCTAAAGGAGATCAGTCCTGGGTGTTCATTGGAAGGACTGATGTTGAAGCTGAAACTCCAATACTTTGGCCACCTCATGCGAAGAGTTGACTCATTGGAAAAGACCCTAATGCTGGGAAGGATTGGGGGTAGGAGGAGAAGGGGCCGACAGAGGACGAGATGGCTGGATGGCATCACAGACTCGATGGACATGGGTTTGGGTAGACTCTGGGAGTTGGTGATGGACAGAGAGGCCTGGCGTGCTGCAATTCATGGGGTCGCAAAGAGTTGGACATGACTGAGCGACTGAACTGAACTGAACTGAATTGAACTGAACTGAACTGAACATGCATGTATATGTATTTGTTTGAGTCTCTGATTTCAGTCTTTGGAAGTATAATCTAGAAATGATTACTGGGCCATACGCTAACTCTATGCTTAAGTTTTGGGAGAACCGCCAAACCACATCACTAAACAATTTGACATTCCCACGAGCTATGTACAAGTAATACATCTCTCTAATCCCCACCAACATTTGTTCTCTTTCTGCTCCCCTCATCTTTTATTTTATTATAGCCATCTTGGCGTATGTGAAGTGGTGTGTCGTGATTTTAATTTGTACTTCTCTAGTGATTAATGATGCTGAGCATCTCTTCATGCACTTCTTGGCCATTAATATACCTCCTGTGGAGAAATGTTAATTCAAGCCTTTTCCCACTTTTTAAGTTGGGTTTTAGTTCTTCTTGTTGCATCATAAGAGCTCTTGACATATCCTAGAGAAAATAAATATTTTTAAAATAAGTGTTCCCTCTTGCTGGGCATCTTCCTAGACAAACTCAACAACAGGACAAGTCAGGAGGGTTGTGTCTCACAGCCAGGATAGGAGAGGGTGGGATGAATTAAGAGAGAAGCATTGAAATATATACATTGTTGTTCAGTTGCTCAGTCGTGTCCGACTCCTTACGACCCACTCCAAGGACTGCAGCACAGCAGGTTTCCCTGTCTTTCACTATCTCCCGAAGTTTGCTCAAACTCATGTCCATCAAGTCAGTGATGCTGTCTAACCATCTCATCCTCTACCATCCCCTTCTCCTTTTTCCTTCAGTCTTTCCCCAGCATCAAGGTTTTTTCTAATGAGTCAGCTCTTCGCATCAGGTGGTCAAAGTATTGGAGCTTCAGTTTCAGCACCAGTTCTTCCAATGAGTAGTCAGGGTTGATTTCCTTTAGAACTGACTGGTTTGCTCTCCTTGCTGTCCAAGGGACTCTCAAGAATCTTCTTCAGCACCACAGTTCAAAAGCATCAATTCTTCAGCACTCAGCATTCTTTATGGTCCAACTCTCACATCTGTACATGACTACTGGAAAAAATAAAGCAGAAATAGATGTTTTTTCTGGAACTCTCTTGCTTTTTCGATGCTCCAGCAGATGTTGGCAATTTGACCTCTGGTTCCTCTGCCTTTTCTAAATTCAGCTTGAACATCTGGAAGTTCACAGTTCACTATTGTTGAAGCCTGGCTTGGAGAATTTTGAACATTACTTTACTAGCATGTGAGATGAGTGCAATTGTGCAGTAGTTTGAGCATTCTTTGGCATTGCCTTTCTTTGGGATTGGAACGAAAACTGACCTTTTCCAGTCCTGTGGCCACGCTGAGTTCTCCAAATTTGCTAGCATATTGAGTGTAGCACTTTCACAGCATCATATTTCAGGATTTGAAATAGCTCAACTGGAATTCCATCACCTCCACTAGTTTAGTTCGTCGTGATGTTTCCTAAGGCTGACTTGACTTCACATTCCAGGATGTCTGGCTCTAAGTGAGTGATCACACTATCGTGATTATCTGGGTCGTGAAGATCTTTTTTGTACAGTTCTTCTGTGTATTCTTGCCACCTCTTCTTAATATCTTCTGCTTCTGTTAGGTCCATACCATTTCTGTCCTTTATTGAGCCCATCTTTGTGTGAAATATTCCTTCGGTATCTCTAATTTTCTTGGGGAGATCTCTAGTCTTTCCCATTTCATTCTATTGTTTTCCTCTATTTCTTTGCATTGATCACTGAGGAAGGCTCTCTTATCTCTCCTTACTATTCTTTGGGACTCTACATTCAAATGGGTATATCTTTCCTTTTCTCCTTTGCTTTTTGCTTCTCTTCTTTTCACAGCTATTTCTAAGGCCTCCTCAGACAGCCATTTTGCTTTTTTGCATTTCTTTTTCTTGGGGATGGTCTTGATCCTTGCCTCCTGTACAACGTCACGAATCTCCATCCATAGTTCATCAGGCACTCTGTTTATCAGATCTAGTCCCCTAAATCTATTTCACACTTCCACTGTATAATCATAAGGGATTTGATCTAGGTCATACCTGAATGGAGAGGTATTTTCTCCCTATTTTCTTCAATTTAAGTCTGAATTTGGCAATAAGGAGTTCATGATCTGAGCCACAGTCCACTCCCGGTCTCTTTTTTTTTTTTTTTTGCTGACTGTATAGAGCTTCTCCATCTTTGGCTGCAAAGAATATAATCAATATGATTTTGGTGTTGACCATCTGGTGATGTCCATGTTAGAGTCTTCTCTTGTGTTGTTGGAAGAGGGTGTTTGCTATGACCAGTGCATTCTCTTGGCAGAACTCTATTAGCCTTTGCCATGCTTCATTCTGTACTCCAAGGCCAAATTTGCCTGTTCCTCCAGGTGTTTCTTCCTACTTTTGCATTTCAGTCCCCTATAATGAAAAGGGCATCTTTTTTAGATGTGAGTTCTAAAAGGTCTTGTAGGTCTTCATAGAACCATTCAACTTCAGCTTCTTCAGCATTACTGGTCAGGGCATAGACTTAGATTACTGTGATACTGAATGATTTGCCTTGGAAAGGAACAGAGATCATTCTGTCATTTTTGAGATTGCATCCAAGTACTGCATTTCAGATTATTTTGTTGACTATGATGTCTACTCCATTTCTTCTAAGGGATTTCTGCCCACAGTAGTAGATATAATGGTCGTCTGAGTTAGAACTGGACATGGAACAACAGACTGGTTCCAAATAGGAAAAGGAGTACGTCAAGGCTGTATCTTGTCACCCTGCTTATTTAACTTATATGCAGAGTACATCACGAGAAACGCTGGGCTGGAAGAAACACAAGCTGGAATCAAGATTGCCAGGAGAAATACCAGTAACTTCAGATATGCAGATGACACCACCCTTATGGCAGAAAGTGAAGAACTAAAGAGCCTCTTGATGAAAGTGAAAGAGGAGAGTGAAAAAAGTTGGCTTAAAGCTCAACATTCAGAAAACTAACATCATGGCATCCAGTCCCATCACTTCATGGCAAATAGATGGAAAACAGTGGAAATAGTGGCTGACTTTGTTTTGGGGGGCTCCAAAATCACTGCAGATGATGATTGCACCCATGAAATTAAAAGACGCTTACTCCTTGGAAGGAAAGTTATGACCAACCTAGATAGCATATTAAAAAGCAGAGACATTACTTTGTCAACAAAGGTCCATCTAGCCAAGGCTATGGTTTATCCAGTAGTCATGTATGGATGTGAGAGTTGGACTATAAAGAAAGCTGAGCACCAGAGAATTGATGCTTTTGAACTGTGGTGTTGGAGAAGACTCTTGAGAGTCCCTTGGACTACAAGGAGATCCAACCAGTCTATCCTAAAGGAAATCAGTCCTGAGTGTTCATTAGAAGGACTGGTGTTGAAGCTGAAACTCCAATACTTTGGCCACCTGATGTGAAGAGCTGACTCATTTGAAAAGACTCTGATGCTGCGAAAGATTGAAGGCAGGATGAGAAGGGGATGACAGAGGATGAGATGGTTGGATGACATCACCGATTCAAGGGACATGAGTTTGGGTAAATTCCAGGAGTTGGTGATAGACAGGGAGGCCTGGTGTTCTGCGGTTAATGGGGTCACAAAGAGTCGGACACGACTGAGCAACTGAACTGAACTGAACTGGAAAAAAAAAAACGTAGTTTGAAGCATATACATTACCATGTGTAAAGTAGATAGCTAGTGGGAAGCCGCTGTATAACACAAGGATCTCATCCTGGTGCTCTATAACTACGTAGAGGGGTGGGTTGGCGGGGAGGTGAGAGAGAAGTTTAAGAGGAAGAGGATATATGTATACTTATGGCTGATTCAGACCCCCCAATTAAAAATAATATTTTTTAAAAAGAAGTTAGAAAAGAAAGTAAAAAGAGGGTTGTTTCCATGCAAGTTGTGGTAGGTCCTGCCCCCAGCTCAACTTTCTTGCTTATCCTGGGACTGCCTTCAGCATCAATTCAGATGTGTCTGTAATACAGTCAGATTAGTCTCTCAGTTGTGTCCAACTCTTTGTGACCCCATGGACAGTAGCACACCAGGCTCTTCTGTCCATGGTATTCTCCAGGCAAGAATACTGGAGTGGGTAGCCATTCCCTTCTCAGGGGATCTCAGCCATTCCCAGACTCAGGGACTGAACCCCTGTCTTCTGCACTGAAAGCAAATTTTTTACCAGCTGAGCCACCAGGGAAATCTCACTACAGTCAGCTAAGGAGGCACTGAGCACTGTGTGGTCACTGGAGAAACAGTAGCAAATAACCAGCCTCTTTAAACCACAGCTTTGCAAAGCTTTTCCCACAGGCAGAACACGTGCATTTCTGGATTTCTCCACTGGGTTTAACACAGGTGATAATCAGTGATTATTAGTTCATGTTGTTTCAATCTCCTAAGCATTCATCCATCCCCTGCTGAGTGCCAGGCTGGTGCTCACAGCTTCAGACAAGGAGATGGGTTATCTTCATCCTTCTCTCAAGAATACTGTTCTCTACCTCCTCCTTCCACTGTACCATGCCCTTGAGTTAGGGAGTGTGTGGCATTTTTCCTTCTTTTTAATTGGATACCAAATGTGGGCGGCGCTAGTGGTAAAGAACCCACCCATCAATCCAGGAGACATAAGAGATGCAGGTTCGATCCCTGGGTTGGGAAGATCCCCTGGAGGAGAACATGGCAACCCACTCGAGTATTCTTGCCTGGAGAATTCCACAGACAGAGGAGCCTGGCAGGCTACAGTCCATAAGGTCACACAGTGTCAGACACGACTGAAGTGACTTAGCACACACACACATGTGAGATCTGGTAGACACTCTTTAGTGTTTGTGGCCATTTAATTGTAGGTGGGGGCTTTCCTGTGGCTCAGTTGTAAAGAATCCATCTGCCAATGCAGGAGAAATGGGTTCAATCCCTGGGTCGGAAAGATCCCCTGAAGAAGGAAATGACAACACACTCCAGTATTCTTGCCTGGGAAATTCCCATGGACAGAGAGACTTGGCAGGCTGCAGTCCATGAGGTTGCAAAAAAGCCAGACATGACTTAGTGACTAAAGAATAACAATTGTAGGTGGATTTCCTTTTTCAGTCTTTTTATCTCAATAGGTTTCAGGAAATGGAAAGGGACAGTAACCCTCCCAGGAGTCTGTCACATCTTAATTGCATTTATATCCCGGTAGCTGAATGACTTATGCTCTGATCTGTTCCCCTCTCTTATCTAAAAGCTCTTAGAAGCAGAATCGGGTTTCAGTCATCTTTCCTCTCTAGCACACAGAAGGAGTGCCATACTTGTTTCTAGGATAAATTTCCAGCCAAGGAATGGAAGGGTAAATTGAGTTGAAGTGCTCTTCCATTTCTTCATCAGCATCTTGCTGAAGAGACGTCCTGTTTCTGAGATAAATGGTTGCCAGTCATTAGAGGAAGGGAACCATGTTTAATCTGCTCTTTGATAACTTGGAGGAGTCAGAACAGCCACACTAGCTATTTCGTTTGTAAGCATGACCAACCTTGAGCTACACTTATCTCCAGCTCAGAGGAAGTCAAGCCTCAACCACTACGCATTCGACAGATGTGTGTGAAATATCTGAGCCCATCACTGGGAAGACCACAGTGGCCAGAACAGACATGATATATGCCTTGATGGGACTTATAGTGAAGGGGAAAAGGCAGATGATAACTGAATTTAGAAAACAGTGCAGAATATGAGAAAAGGAAGATGGTGCCTTCAAGATAATCCAATCTGTAGATAACTTCACATAAAACTTTAAAATGTTTCACTTAAAGACATTGGAATACCTGTAGTTATTAGAGTCACTTAATATTTGGGTACAATAGTAAATGTGATCTTTTCTAAACATCTCTGTGTCTCTCAGTTTGTTCTTGGTTTATAAAAATGCAATTAATCACTCTATTGACTCTGAATGCAGAAAACTTGGTACATGCTTATAAACACTAAAGGTGAAGGTAGATTCATTTGTGTCTCTGTAAATACAAGTGATACACCTGTGAAAAATTATGGTTTTGTATTTTCCTTTCCAAATTTTCATACTTTTGTTTCTTTGTTTTATTAATAAAGTTTTGTTTTGTTTTAATTTATTTTTAATTTTTTAATTTTTTAAATTTATTTATTTTAATTGGAGTATAATTACTTTACTTTTTTTTACAGTTTTTTCCATACATCAATATGAATCAACCATAGGCATATATTTGTCCCCTCCATTCTATACGCCCCTCCCACCCCCCTCCCCACCCCATCCCTCCAAGTTGTCACAGAGCATTGGCTTTGGTTGCCCAAGATTATACATTAAACTCCCGATGGCTCTCTATTTTACATGTGGTAATGTATATGTTTCAATGCTATTCTGTCGAGTCATTTGGTTTCTGCCATACATCAACATGAATCAGCCATAGATATACATATGTTCCCTCCCTCTTGAGCCTTCCTCTCACCTCCCACCCCATCCCACCCCTCTATGTTGTCACAGAGCACTTGATTTGAGCTCCCTGCATCATAGAGCAAATTCCCACTGGCCTTCTATTCTAAATATGGTTATGTATATATTTCAGTTCTACTCATTCAATTTGTCCCACCTTCTCCTTCCTCCACTGTGTTCATAAGACTGTTCTCTATGTCTGCATCTTCACTGCTGCCCTGCAAATAGGTTCATCAGTACGATCTTTCTAGATTCCATATATATGTGTTAATATATGATATTTGTTTTTCTCTCTCTGACTTACTTCACTCTGTATAATAGGCTCTAGGTTCATCCACCTCATTTGAACTGACCCAAATGTGTTCCTTTTTATAGCTGAGTAATATTCCATTGTATATATGTACCATGACTTCTTTATTCATTTCTTGGTTTTTGTTTTGTTGTGCCTTACTGCTTCATCCAGGACAACCATTAGAATGTGGAAGATAACTCATGCCATTAGCACATCTAACAAACCCATATATTGTTCCTGAGCTAAAATGAAATGCTCTCAACACTATACCATTAAATATGATACAGGCCAGTTTTGTGTAAACATCATTTTGGTTAAAGTGTTTCCCTTCTACTACCAGTTTGCTGAGTTTCTTTTTAATATTTATTTGGCTGTTAGGTCTTACTTGTGGCACGCGAGATCTTTCATTGCAGTGTGTGGTTTCATTGTCTCACATGAGTTTACTTGCCCCACAGCATGTGGGCTCTTAATTCTCCGACCAGGGATTGAACCTGTATCCCCTGCATTGGAAGGCAGATTCATAACTACTGGACCACCAGGGAAGTCTCTGAGTTTCTTTTTGAATCGTGTTTACCTTATGTGAGTTATTTTAAATTGCACTGATTAATTTAAAATTTTATGTAGATTATTCTTATAGACACAAATTAGAAGAAATCTATAACTAGCTCCCATGTCTCAGTTTTAATAATTACAACACTTGGCCTAGGTTCTCAATTATTTGATTTATCATTTTAAAGAAAATCCCACACTATACATACATTTATCCATAATTACTTGTTATGTATTGCTAATCTATCTATTTAGCTACCTACCATGCCATTAGCACATCTAACAAGCAAATAAAAATGCCTCATATTTCCGATAGAGTTCAGTTCATTCGCTCAGTCGTGTCCAACTCTTTCCGACTCCATGAATTGCAGCACGCCAGGCCTTTCTGTCCATCGCCAACTCCCGGAGTCTACCTAAACCCATGTCCATCGAGTCGGTGATGCCATCGAACCATCTCATCCTCTGTAGTCCCCTCCTCTTCCTGCCCCCAATCCTACCCAGCATTAGGATCTTTTCCAATGAGTCAACTCTTCGCATGAGGTGGCCAAAGTATTGGAGTTTCAGCTTCAACATCAGTTCTTCCAATGAACACCCAGGATTGATCTCCTTTAGGATGGATTGATTGCATCTCCTTGCAGTCCAAGGGACTCTCAAGAGTCTTCTCCAACACCACAGTACAAAAGCATCAATTCTGTGGCACTCAGCTTTCTTCACCGTCACACTCTCACATCCATACATGACCACTAGAAAAACCATAGCCTTGACTAGATGGACTTTTGTTGGCAGAGTAATGTCTCTGCTTTTAAATATGCTATCTAGGTTGGTCATAATCTTTCTTCCAAGGAGTAAGCGTCTTTTAATTTCATGGCTGCCATCACCATCAGCAGTGATCTTGGAGCCCCCCAAAATAAAGTCTGACACTGTTTCCACTGTTTCCCCATCTATTTCCCATGAAGTGATGGGACCAGATGCCATGATCTTAGTTTTCTGAACGTTGAACTTTAAGCCAACTTGTTCACTCTCTTCTTTCCCTTTCATCAAGAGGCTCTTTAGTTCTTCTTCACTTTCTGCCATAAGGGTGGTGTCATCTGCATATCTGAGGTTATTGATATTTGTCCCAGCAATCTTGATTCCAGCTTGTGTTTCTTCCAGCCCAGCATTTCTCATGATGTACTCTGCATATAAGTTAAATAAGCAGGGTGACAATATACAGCCTTGACGTACTCCTTTTTCTATTTGGAACCAGTCTGTTTTTCCATGTCCAGTTCTCACTGTTGCTTCCTGACCTGCATACAGGTTTCTCAAGAGACAGGTCAGATGGTCTGGTATTCCCATCTCTTTCAGAATTTTCCACAGTTTATTGTGATCCACACAGTCAAAGGCTTTGGCATAGTCAATAAAGTAGAAATAGATGTTTTTCTGTAACTCTCTTGCTTTTTCGATGATCCAGCGGATGTTGGCAATTTGATCTCTGGTTCCTCTGCCTTTTCTAAAACCAGCTTGAATATCTGGAAGTTCACCGTTCACGTATTGCTGAAACCTGGCTTGGAGAATTTTGAGCATTACTTTACTAGCATGTGAGATGCGTGCAATTGTGTGGTAGCTTGAGCATTCTTTGGCATTGCCTTTCTTTGGGATTGTAATAAAAACCGACCTTTTGCAGTCCTGTGGCCACTGCTGAGTTTTCCAAATTTGCTGACATATCGAGTGCAGCACTTTCACAGCATCATCTTTCAGGATTTGAAATAGCTCAACTGGAATTCCATCACTTCCACTAGCTTTGTTCGTAGTGATGCTTTCTAAGGCCCACTTGACTTCACATTCCAGGATGTCTGGCTCTAGATGAGTGATCACACCATCGTGATTATCTGGGTCGTGAAGATCTTTTTTGTACAGTTCTTCTGTGTATTCTTGCCACCTCTTCTTAACATCTTCTGCATCTGTTAGGTCCATACCATTTCTGTCCTTTATCGAGCCTATCTTTGCATGAAATGTTCCTTTGGTATCTCTAATCTTCGTGAAGAGATCTCTAGTCTTTCCCAATCTGTTGTTTTCCTCTATTTCTTTGCATTGATCGCTGAGGAAGGCTTTCTTATCTCTCCTTGCTATTCTTTAAAACTCTGCATTCAGATGGGAATATATTTCCTTTTCTCCTTTGCTTTTCACTTCTCTTCTCTTCCCAGCTATCTGTAAGGCCTCCTCAGACAGCCATTTTGCTTTTTTGCATTTCTTTTCCATGGGGATTTTCTTGATCCCTTTCTCCTGTACAATGTCACGAATGTCCATCCATAGTTCATCAGGCACTCTGTCTATCAGGTCTAGTCCCTTAAATCTATTTGTCACTTCTACTGTATACTCATAAGGGATTTGATCTAGGTCATACCTGAATGGACTAGTGGTTTTCCCTACTTTCTTTAATTTATGTCTGAATTTGGCAATAAGCAATTCATAATCTGAGCCACAGTCTGCTCCCGGTCTTGTTTTTGCTGACTGTTTAGAGCTTCTCCATCTTTGGCTGCAAAGAATGTAATCAATCTGATTTTGGTGTTGACCATCTGGTGACGTCCACGCGTGGAGTCTTCTCTTGTTTTGTTGGAAGAGGGTGTTTACTATGACCAGTGCGTTCTCTTGGCAAAACTCTATTAGCTTTTGCCCTGCTTCACTCTGTATTCCAAGGCCAAAATTGCCTGTTAAGCCAGGTGTTTCTTGACTTCCTACTTTTACATTCCAGTCCCCTATAATGAAAAGGACATCTTTTTTGGGTGTTTGTTCTAGAAGGTCTTGTAGGTCTTCATAGAACCATTTAACTTCAGCTTATTCAGCGTTACTGGTCAGGGCATAGACTTGGGTTACTGTGATATTGAATGGTTTGCCTTGGAAACGAACAGAGATCATTCTATCGTTTTTGAGATTGCATCCAAGTACTGCCTTTCAGACTCTTTTGTTGACCATGATGGCTACTCCATTTCTTCTAAGGGATTCTTGCCCACAGTAGTAGATATAATGATCATCTGAGTTAAATTCACCCATTCCAGTCCATCTTAGTTCGCTGATTCCTAGAATGTCGACGTTCACTCTTGCCATCTCCTGTTTGACCTTGACTTCCAATTTGCCTTGATTCATGGGCCTAACATTCCAGGTTCCTATACAATATTGCTCTTTACAGCATCGGACTTTGTGTCTATCACCAGTCACAACCACAGCTGGGTATCTTTCTTGCTTTGGCTCCATCCCATCATTCTTTCTGGAGTTATTTCTCCACTGATCTCCAGTAGCATATTGGGCACTTACTGACCTGGGGAGTTCATCTTTCAGTGTCCTATCTTTTTGCCTTTTCATACTGTTCATGGGGTTCTCAAGGCAAGAATACTGAAGTGGTTTGCCATGCCCTTCTCCAGTGGACCACATTCTGTCAGATCTCTCCACCATGACCCATCATTCTTGGGTGGCCCCACACGGCATGGCTTAGTTTCATTGAGATAGACAAGGCTGTGGTCCGTGTGATCAGATTAGCTAGTTTTCTGTAATTTTAGTTTCAGTGTGTCTACCCTCTGATGCCCTCTCGCAATACTTACCGTCTTACTTGGGTTTCTCTTACCTTGGACGTGGGGTATTTCTTCATGGCTGCTCCAGCAAAGTGTAGCCGTTGCTCCTTACCTTGGACAAGGGGTATCTACTCACGACGACCCCTCCTGACCTTGAATGTGTAGTAACTTCCCTTGGCCCTCCTGTGCCCACGCAGCCCCTGCTCCTTGGGCCTGGGGTAACTCCTCTCGCTGCCGCCCCCGGCCCAGCCTAGCCCCTGTCGGCCGCCACCCCAGCCCCCGGCCCAGCCTAGCTCCTCTTGGCCAAGCTTCTGCATGGAGCCTTCACAGCCGGCTGATACAAATGATGTTCCTGATACAAATTTCCTGATACAAATGATGTTCAAATACTGTGATTTCTTCAAAAATAATTGCTTGAAATAAAAATCCAAACATGTACACATGTTTATTTAGCTATGTCTTTAAGGTTCTTTTACTTTCTAACAATCCTAATTTTTCCTTCATTTGTACTATTTTGGGCATAAAAATCAAATTCTTTGCCCTGTAGAAAGTCATACATGATACATGTTACATATCATGTTCTATATGATACATGTTAGTATCATGTCCTGCATTACACATTTTGCTCATTGTTCCATCTTGGTGTCATTTTACATGAACCCCATCATAATTTAGATGGAGAAACAAGAGAGGAGAAAGATGCTACCAAGAGAACTGGGGCTTGCAAGAAGACTCCCTTTTCTGCAGAGAAGTTAGGAAATTGTTCTGAGGTTATGCCTAATAACAATCTCTCCCAAGCCTGGAGATAGAGCAAAGGCAGCAGGCTCAGCAGACCTGTGGCTTCTTGCAGATCCAGTAATAACTGTACCAATGTGTATTATAGTCATCAGAGGACTAGAACTGAGACTTTTTCCTGTAGACACAGTCATGGCAAAAAGATTCATTAGAAGCCCAGTTGCTGTGAAAACACACACAAGCATCAGCCAAGTCCCTTATCCACAGTGTTGGGGGTCCCTTACCCACAGTGTTGGGCGAGGCACTCTAGCCATGCCCAGCCGGAATTCTTACCAACAAAGTCCCAGAAGAGGATCAAGCCACCAGGTGAGAGTCTATCCCTAAAGGTACATGAAATCTAAGAAATAAAAAATCCTAGCCATATCTTATATCGAGCCATGTCTCATACAGTAGGGAACTATTGGCATTGAAAACATATCGTTACCTGCTGTGAGGGATTATCCTGTACATTATAGGATACTAAGCAGCATCTGTGGTCCCTGCCCACTAGGTGCCAGTAGCAGTCACTCTCCATCATGGCAACCAAAAATATTCCAGACAGTGCCAAATATCTGGGGGGGGGGGGGGGGGGTGACATCAAAATCATCTGATGCAAGATCTTGCATTATAAATAAAATAAATGAGGCTCAGGGGCAGGTGACTTAAAATCTCTAGATCTAGGAGATTAATTTTGACAACATGATGCATTTGAGTGTCTGGCATATAATAGGTGTTATGTCTGCCAAATAATCCATATCCTCCTTCCTAAAGGTTTCTTAAAATGTTTGCAACCCTCATTCATTCATTGCAAAACTTTTTGTTGTGCACCTGCTGTGTACCAAGCCCTGTACAAAATATTGGAGTCACATAGATGTGCGGAATGCCTGCCTACTTTAAAGAAGCAGCTCACCTGATGGATTATATGTGTATAAGGAAAGGAAGACCATATTAAACACAGTCACAAAACTCTGCACAGTGTGTGGCTGGGATAAGGGAGTTGAATTAATTCATGCTGGGCATGGAATAGATTGCTGTATGGGGCACAGTATCTGTATGGAGCCCTGTTGAGCACAGGGCTCAACAGGCATAATACAATTCGCCAAATCAACAGAATGTGTTCTAGACAAATGACACAGCAGGAGCAAGAGTAGAAGGACAAAGATGCATAAATATGCAAGACAGTCCTTTAAAAAGTAGGAATAGAACTATCCTATGACCCAATAATCCCACTACTAGGCATATACCTTGAGAAAACCATAATCGAAAGAGATGCACATAGCCCAATGTTCATTGCAGCACTATTTACAATAGGAGGACATAGAAACAAACTAGAAATCCATTGACAGACTGAAGGATAAAGAAACTGTGGTACATATATACAATGAAATATTCAGGTTCAGTTTCAGTTTAGTTGCTCAGTCGTGTCCAACTCTTTGTGACCCCATGAACTGCAGCATGCCAGACCTCCCTGTCCATCACCAACTCCCAGAGTTTACCCAAACTCATGTCCATTGAGTCGGTGATGCCATCTAACCATCTCATCCTCTGTCATCCCTTTCTCCTCCTGCCTTCAATCTTTCCCAACATCAGGGTCTTTTCAAATGAGTCGGCTCTTCACATCAGGTGGCCAAAGTATTGAAGTTTCAGCTTCAACATCAGTCCTTCCAATGAATACCTAGGACTGATTTCCTTTAGGATAGACTGGTTGGATCTCCTTGCAGTCCAAGAGACTCTCAAGAGTCTTCTCCAACACCACAGTTCAAAAGCATCAATTCTTCTGTGCTCAGCTTTCCTTATAGCTCAACTCTCACATCCATACATGACTACTGGAAAAACCATAGCCTTGACTAGATGGACCTTTGTTGACAAAGTAATGTCTCTGCTTTTTAATGTGCTATCTAGGTCAGTCATAACTTTCCTTCCAAGGAGTAAGCATCTTTTAATTTCATGGCTGCAGTCACCATCTGCAGTGATTTTGGAGCCCCCAAAAATAAAGTCAGCAACTGTTTCCACTGTTTCCCAATCTATTTGCCATTGCTCAGCCATAAAAAGAACACATTTGAGTCAGTCCTAATGATGTGGATGACCCTACAGCCTATAATATAGTGAAGTTGAGTCAGAAAGAGAAAAACAAATTTCATATATTAACGCATATACATGGAATCTAGAGGGGGGCTTCCCTGGTGGCTCAGTGGTAAAGAATCCACCTGCAATGCAGGAGTTGCAGGAAATGCAGGTCCAATCCCTGGGTCAGGAAGATCCCCTGGAGGTGGGCATGCAGACCACTCTAGTATTCTTGCATGGAGAATCCCATGGACAGAAGAGCCTTGTGGGCTACAGTCCATAGGGTCACAAAGAGTCAGACACAACTGAAGCGACTTAGCATACATGAATGGAGATACAGACATAGAGAACAGACTTGTGACAACAGTGGGGAAAGAGAGGGTAGGACGAATTGAGAGAGTAGCATGGAAACATACATTACCATATGTAAAATAGCCAGTGGGAGTTTGCTGTACCATTCAGGGAACCCAAAACCAAGGCTTTATGACAACCTAGAGGGGTGGGATGGGGAGGAAGGTGGGAGGGGCTTCAAGAGGGAGGGGACATATGCATACCAATGGCTGATTCATGTTGATGACCAACATGATATTGCAAAGCAATTATTCTTCAATTAAAAATAAGTAAAAATTTTAATTGCAAGACAAGGTCCATGAATTGAGTTATTAGGCATGTAGCTGTGACAAAAAATTGGAGAGCACTTGGGAGTATAGAAAATGAGATAGTGAAGATAAGTGGCACCCAATGTGTGTGCAATGAAAGGTGCCATCATAAAGATTCTGGACTATAAGTGTGCAACTGAGGAGTTGAATGTTTTCTAAAACTATATCAAAGACATATTTTAGAAAGCTGGCACCCTGGACTTGACTACAGCATGATTTGCTGAAGGTAAGACTACATATAGGAAATATAATAATTGTCTTGAGACCTGAGCTGAGGCGGAAGCAGAAGGGATATAAGAAAACAAATGTACACAAGGTGGTCCAGGAGGCTTGGGGTGCAGTTCGTTTGGAAGTGAAGGAAAGTTCAAAGACAAATGATGTTCAGAACATGAGGTCACTGAATCAATATGCTGAGGAGTTAGGACTAGATCCCCTGGGTAATCACTCTCCTCTCTTGCCTCTCCTAAATTCTGTTCTATAGGACACTAGAGGCTCTGAAAGTGAAAGTGTTAGTCGATCAGTCTTGTCAGACTCTTTGCAACCCCATGGACTGTAGCTGGCCAGGTTCCTCTGTCCATGGGATTTTCCAGGCAAGAATACTGAAGTAGGTTGCCATTTCCTTCTCCAGGGGATCTTCCTGACCCAGGGATCGAACCTATGTCTCCTGTAGCTCCTGCATTGCAGGCAGATTCTTTACCATCTGAGCCACCAGAGAAGTCCCTAGAGACTCTAGATAGGTACAAATGAGCTCTTAATAAGCTTGGCACGTCACACATTGCCTACTCCTCTCCTTAAAGTGCTCAATTCCTTTTAATGTTGCAGAAGTACTATGACTTCCTACAATAAGGAACTTCCTGTTTAGTGTTTCCTTTTTATATACGCTTCCCTTGTAGCTCAGCTGGTAAAGAATCCGCCTGCAATGCTGGAGACATGGGTTCGATCCCTGAGTTGGGAAGATCCTCTGGAGAAGAGAAAGGTTATCCACTTCAGTATTCTGGCCTGCAGAATGTCATGGACTGTATAGTCCATGGGGTCGCAAAGAGTCGGACACAACTGAGTAACTTTCACTTTCACTTTTTATAAAACAAATACGTGTTATTGCAAAACAATCTGTGTAATATAGATGAAAGTAAAAATCCATTTTTACCAACCACCCATCCCTATTCCCAGAGAAGACAATGGCACCCCACTCCAGTACTCTTGCCTGGAAAATCCCATGGACAGAGGAGCCTGGTAGGCTGCAGTCCATGGGGTCGCTAGGAGTCGGACACGACTGAGCGACTTCACTTTCCCTTTTCACTTTCATGCATTGGAGAAGGAAATGGCAGCCCACTCCAGTATTCTTGCCTGGAGAATCCCAGGAACGAGGGAGTCTGGTGGGCTGCCGTCTATGCGGTCGCACAGAGTCGGACAGGACTGAAACAACTTAGCAGCAGCAGCATCTCTATTCCAAACTCATTCCAGTCCCCTTCCAGAACAATGATCGTTCCCAGTTTGGTGCTATAGTTCTGCAAATTTCTATGTAAATATATACATTTTTTTCTTTTTTTACAAAAAATATAATTTTGAGGGGAATCAAATTGATACATATTTTGATACATATTTTCCAAAACTTGCTTTTTTTCACTGTGTAACATATTTAATGTTCAAACATATGGATCTAACTTAATTTTTTTAAGTTACTTAATGTGAATATGCCACATTTGTTTTTCCACTCCTCGAGAGATATTTAAGCAATCAAAAGTCTGTGACCACTGCAGACGATGCTATACTGCACATCCTTATACACGTATGCAAATGTTTCTCTGGGATAGATACCAAGAAGTGAAAATTCTGGGAATAATATGTACATTATAAATCTTAATAGATATTGTTGGCCTAAACCAAACCGCCTGTCACATTTCCTATTGTCATGCATAATGTTATTTTGCTAGCGTCAAGTGTGTGTGCACATGCAAACCATAATCAAACAACATTAGACAAGATATGTGTATACCTGTTTAATGCTGCTTAATTATGGTTTGCACACAAACAAATAACACTAACAAAGTAACATTAAGCATGACAATCGGAAATATGACAGGCAGTTTGGTTTAGGTCAAAATTAGATCCTCGAGGGAATTGAGGATCTATGGGAAGATGGCTCCAAGATCCATCTTCCAATGAGACAGACTACAACAGGAGCACTCATATGAAGATAGGGACTGAGTCATGGGACAGGCTGCAACAGAGACACTCACGTGAAGGTAGGCACTGAGCCATCTTGCCACTTGTAAATGCCTTTTGAGTACTGTTTCCTGAGGCCAATCCAGTATGGGAAATCTCCCTGTAGACTCAGGAATGTCTTTATGGGGAGAAGGCAGTTTAAGTCGAGCAATACTACAGCCAGAGGTGGGGATGGTGGTGGATGCACTCTAAGAACTGGGCTAACCTATAAGATTCCATGGATAGGGATGTCACCCCCTGTCACAGATGAACACAGTGGCCAAGAGCTCTGAGTTGACCTCCATGTCCACCATTATTATGGCCGATGTGGTCAGCAAATTACCAACACTTGTGATCCTTAGGCTCCTCATCTGTAAACCGCACATAACAATGGCAGGTGCCTTCTAGGATTTTTCTGGAAGGTCCAATGAGGGAATAAGAGCTTAGTGTGTTTCCTCATTGAGCACTGGGTAAGAACTACTTAAGAGTGCTATTTAAGGGCATGCAGCCATGGACAGGATGAGGAGTTTGGACACTACCACATAGAAATGGTTCTGGCAATCAGTTGGATTCCACTGACCAACACTGAGTTTTGCTGTGTGTCCAACCTGTTTCCAAGCACTAGGGACTCAAGGGTGAATCAGACCCACCTCCTTTTTCTGGAGGTTCCTCACATGTGGGGAGATGGATCCATGATCTGGCAGTACAGCCCAGTGTTGAAGAACAGAGAGTGGAAAGAATGCTGAGGAACAATGTTAGATCTGATAGTGAAGAAGGAGTAGGAATTATCCACATAGACTAAGGGAGGGAGAGCATTTCAGACAGAAGGGCCAGCAGGTAGAATTGGTCAGAAGCAGGTCACAAAAGAAGGCTGGCCAACTATACTTGCCAAGAGAGTGGATATGTAATATGAAGCATAGAATGAAGATCTGCATGATATTCTCCAGGGGACAAGGACATCAGTTTGCATTGGCCACAAGGACCCCCAAAGCACCCCTTCCTCCTTCTCACCTGCTCTGCTTGGCTATTGATGATGACCAGGTGAGCACCCTCCTCAGCACAGCGACCCATGGCTTTGAGCCAGGGGAGTTCATCACTGGAAAAATTGTAGCAGGACCCTTGGAATGCCTTCCAGGTCTCTGGGCAGGACTCACAGGAGGATTCTGGGAAAGGGGAAAGAGGTCAGGACGGCTGGGACTGGCAGCTGCTCTGGTCACTTAATGGAGACACCAAAGAAATGACTTGAACTTCACTCACCTGTGCATCCTTGACACTTTGCAAAAGTGAAACACGCTAGCTTCCTAGTTGTCCATTCAAGGGATGGACATTATCAGAGGTAGTGGAATGCAAAGCAGGGTTGCCTCAGACTTTGTGTTAACATCAACCGTGACAGGGGTTTGATTGAAATACTCATGTGATGCACTCCTATGCTACAAGAACTGCTACCATCAACAGTGCTGGAGAGAACAACCTCCCTCTCCCAACTCTGATCTTCACCACTCAAACCACCTTGTTTCCTTACCATTGCCTGCCCTCACAGCCTCCATTTGCCAGAAGATTTCTCCCCGAATGATGTCCTATTTGTGTCCAGCATCTGCCAGACCCTGTAGAACTGAGAGATCCATAGAGAAAGGCTGATCGAAACCTGGTGGTACACATGGTTTCCAAAGAAGCCCACCATTCTGGTCAGCACTCACATTTGATGTCCAGTTGCTTCAGTTCTTCCTGCATCTGGTTTATGAACTGTAAGACTAAAGAGATAAAAGTGATATACTCTAGAGCTTTAGACACAGTTTTTTCACCATCCTCAAAATTCTCCAGGCTGAGATGGGGAGGGCAGTTTCTTGCTGAATTCACAGGTTCAGGAACACAGTCCAGCCACCCCTTACTACTCCATCTTTCTCACAGCCCCATAAAACCCTCTTCTTAAGACCAGATTTCAGGTCCCTGTTCTATCGGATCACCTTTCCCACTGGCCCAGCCAACTTACCTTCAGCCAAGACTGCACCAAGGATCAGGACTAACAAGCAGCATCAGGGTCACTGTCAGGCAGAAAAACTTCCAGGGATCCTCCTGGGGACACTTTTGATCCTGCTGTGTTGAAGCAAGAGTGAATCAGCAGGATTTCCCACACACAGTGTGGGAAAGGGCTTCCCAGGTGGTGCTAGTGATAAAGAACTTGCCTGCCAATGTGGGAGACGTAAGAGATGCAGGTTAGATCCCTGGGTCAGGAAGATCCCCTGGAGGAAGAAATGGCAACCCACTCCAGTATTCTTCTTTGGGAGATCCCATGGACAGAGGAGCCTGGCAGGGTTACAGTTTATGGGGTTGCAAAGAGTTGGACATGGCTGAAGCGACTGAGCACAGCACTCAGAGTCAGGAAAAGTGCTGATATAGTGCAAGGACTGTGGAGGGCTAAGACTGAATCACTCACTGGAGTGGGAATTGGTGAGTGATCACTGATAGCAGAGGATGTCTACTCCTGCCTCAGCTGGGTCCCTGGGAAGGGGCAGAGATTTTTCCCCCATTGGTGTGCAGTCCTGCAGGCTGCTGTTCTCTGTGCCTATGTCCAGCTGTAGCTGCAGCTCCTTCTGCTCTAGCCACCCACAGCCCTTTTAACTGAAGACACACCTTTCCTATGCGGGGAAATGCCACCCCCATGTAAACTATCAGATATTTCCTTTCTGGTTCAGCAAAGCCCCTGAGTTCTCTAGATTGCTTATGATTATTCATATCATGGAAAAATGATACTGGCACCTTGAAGAAGGTATTCTGCTCCCAGTATATTCTCTACAGCTTTCATTTCTGCTGCCCCAGAAATCTGCCTCGAGGGCTCTGGTGCATTTGTGTTGTAAGGCTTCAGGTCACACTAGTTTCAAAAGATCTTGCATTTTCTCAGAGATAAAATTGTGTTAATTTCAACATTGGAGTTATTTTTATGACTCTTCTCTCAGAGCATGTGGCTGATCATTCCCCACATATTGATATTTTATAACTTTACATTTTAATGGAGAATGTGATGCAATAAGAAAGAGAAGCAAGCTAATGTTGATGGAGAGGCTTCTGTTTATCAAACCCATTGTTAGGGAACTTTCATACCATGTCATTTTTTTTTAAGGAAGTCTTTTTTAATCGGTCATTTATTTATTTTTGGTTGTTCTGGGTCTTCGTTGCGGCATGGGCTTTGTCTAGTTGTGGTAAGTGGGAGCTACCCTTTGTTGCAGTGCACTAGCTTCTCATTGTGGTGGCTTCTGTTGTGGTGTAGAACAAGGTCTAGGCTCACGGGCTTCAGTAGCTGCAACACGCAGGTTTAGTAGTCCTGTCACATGGGCTTAGTTGCTCTGCAGCATGTGGAATCTTCCTGGACCAGGGAATGAACCCACGTCCCCTGAATTGACAGGTGGATTCCTATCCATTATACCCCAGGGAAGTCCACCATGTCATTTAATATGTATTTTTCTCTGGATGTCATTATGATTTTTCTCTTTTTCTTTGGTTTTCAGCAGTTGGAGCAGAATGTATTTGTCTATGTGGATGTGTGTTTATGCATGTGTGTTTGTGTGTATGTGTGTGTGTATGCACATTATTTTTGGAATTCACCCAGCTTGGGATTCTCTGAGTTCCTTCAACCTGTCTTTTGATTATCTTTCATAATTTTTATAAAATTCTCAGAATTATGAGCCTCATGTCTCTTATTTATTTACTATAACCTGAGATATGCCACGTAAACTCTCAAACTGTTTTCTTATTTGTAAAATGGAAATAATTAGAATATCTGCCTATCTGCATTGAGAACATGATATTTGGTGGTTCAGGCTTCCAAGGTGTCTCAGTGGTAAAGAATCCACCTGCCAATGCAGGAGATGCAGGAGATGTGGGCTCAATCCCTGGATCGGGAAGATCCCCTGGAGAAGGAAATGGTAACCCACTCCAGTATTCTTGCCTGGGAAATCCCATAGACAGAGGAGAATGGCAGGTTAGAGTCCATGGGATCACAAAAAAGTCAGACATGACTTACCAACTAAAGAACAACAACAATCTTGTGATTCACAAGCCCCTGATAAGCACCTGTATAAGTCTTTTTAAAAGTACAATTATACTCTTAGAATTGACCTGCATCCTGAATATCCGAGGATCTTCAGTTTCAAGTATCTTCCTGAGGCAGTACTTCTCTGCTCTCTGGGACCAGACAAAACTGTCAGTGCCTTCTAGGAGAAGCACTCAAAGCCCCCAAGGTCATACCGGGTTTGAGTGGGTCCCAGTCATAGGAAAGAATTGTCTCAAAAGTATCACTCTCCTGCAGTACTTGTCATCTGCAAGGACAACCCTTATCACCGTTTCTCTCTTTAGAGGGTACTCAACCCTCAAGCCCATACGTGGGGTTGACCAGAAGCCTCAAGCAGCTCTGAGATTTGTACTTATACCTCTTAGTACCATATTTCTTTCATAGATATGGTGGCGGTCTGATGGTGGTAACAAACTGCTTATGGAGGAGACTCACCATGGACCTAGGATGAGTTCAGAGGTCTAGTTTACAGATGGGTCAGCACCAATCCCGGAGCCTGAGTTGCCTGTGGTCCTGTGCATGTGCTTGTGTGTTCATTTTCTGGATGCCATCTCTGGTCCACATTGTTCAAAGCAGGCAGGGATGGTGGCAGGAGTCCTTTCCCCTGTACATTCTCAGATGTTACCCCCTACCCTGCTCTCCACAATGTATGGTCTCCCACAGGTCAGCCACAGGCTATACACCACATCTCCAGCCATCCACCAAGGATGGACAAGCCTCTCTCCTCCAAACGTATTTGAAACTGTTGCTCTGTAATACCATCAGTCCCTTCCAATTGATGTCCTCTTGAGAGCCCTGAGTTTGATCCCCAGCTTTATCACTAACTTGTCTTTAGACTTCGAAGAAATTAACGTAAACCTCTGAACCTCAGTCTCCGCATCTGCAGACTGGGGGTAATAACAGCTCTTTCTTGCCAGAGTAGATCTAACAATTAGTCTTGTCCATTTGAACATGTACACTCACTATGGCCATGAAAACATTGCATCTGTGAGTTTTATTACAAGACCTTTAACTCCAGACTTGAGAGTTTGGAGTCTGGGCAGCAGGAGTGGCTCTGCCATTGAACTTTGTACAAGAGGCACACAATAACAATATTTCTACTGTGTACCAGCACTGTTATAAGTCCGGGAAAACTATAATTGAAATTAATCATTTCTAGTCTCACACTCATGACCCCAAGTGTCACAGCACAATGTATGGAGCTGTGAGGGAGACACCTGCTGGTCATTATGGGAAAATGTGGAGAAAGGAATATTTTCTCTGGGACTTAAAGGACCAAGGGGACATTTCACGTGAAGATGGGCTCAATAAAGGACAGAAATGGTATGGACCTAACAGAGCAGAAGATATTAAGAAGAGATGGCAAGAATACACAAAAGAACTGTACAAAAAAGATCTTCACGACCCAGATAATCATGATGATGTGATCACTCACCTAGAGCCAGACAGCCTAGAAAGTGAAGTCAAGTGGGCCTTAGGAAGCATCACTATCAACAAAGCTAGTGGAGGTGATGGAATTCCAGTTGAGCTATTTTAAGATGATGCTGTGAAAGTGTTATACTCGATATGCTAGCAAATTTGGAAAACTCAGCAGTGGCAACAGGACTGGCAAAGGTCAGTTTTCATTCCAATCCCAAAGAAAGGCAATGCCAAAGAATGCTCAAACTACTACACAATTGCACTCATCTCACACACTAGCAAAGTATTGCTCAAAATTCTCTAAGCCAGGCTTCAACAATACTTCACCTATGAAATTCCAGATGTTCAAGCTGGATTTAGAAAAGGCAGAGGAACCAGAGATCAAATTGCAAACATCCGATGGATCATCGAAAAAGCAAGAGACTACCAGAAAAACATCTATTACTGCTTTATTGACTATGCCAAAGCCTTTGACTGTGTGGATCACAATAAACTGTGGAAAATTCTGAAAGAGATGGGAATACCAGACCACCTGACCTGCCTCTTGAGAAATCTGTATGCAAGTCATGAAGCAACAGTTAGAACTGGACATGGAACAACAGACTGGTTCCAAATAGGAAAAGGAGTACGTCAAGGCTGTATATTGTCACCCTGCTTATTTAACTTATATGCAGAGTACATCATGAGAAACACTGGGCTGGATGAGGCACAATCTGAAATCAAGATTGCCGGGAGAAACATCAATAATCTCAGATATGCAGATGACACCACCCTTATGGCAGAAAGTGAAGAAGAACTAAAGAGCCTCTTGATGAAAGTGAAAGAAGAGAGTGAAAAAAGTTGGCTTAAAGCTAAACATTCAGAAAACAAAGATCATGGCATCCAGTCCCATCACTTCATGGCAGATAGATGGGCAAACAATGGAAACAGTGGCTGACTTTATTTTTCTGGGCTCCAAAATCACTGCAGATGGTGACTGCAGCCATGAAATTAAAAGACACTTTCTCCTTGGAAGAAAAGCTATGACCAACCTAGACAGCATATTAAAAAGCAGAGACATTACTTTGTCAACAAAGGTCCATCTAGTCAAGGCTATGGTTTTTCCAGTGGTCATGTATGTATATGAGAGTTGGACTATAAGGAGGGCTGGGCGCAGAAGAATTGATGCTTTTGAACTGTGGTGTTGGAGAAGACTCTTGTGAGTCACTTGGACTGCAAGGAGATCCAACCAGTCCATCCTAAAGGAAATCAGTCCTGGGTGTTTATTGGAAGGACTGATGTTGAAGCTGAAACTCCAATATTTTGGCCATCTGATGCAAAGAGCTGACTCATTTGAAAAGACCCTGATGTTGGGAAAGATTGAAGGCAGGAGGAGAAGGGGACGACAGAGGATGAGATGGTTGAATGGCATCACCGACTCAATGGACATGAGTTTGGGTAAACTCCGGGAGTTGGTGATGGACAGGTGTCAGGGAACGTTCAACTTTAAGGAATCCGATATGTTGCATTTTCTTCCCTGTGTGCCATTTCTCAAGGACTCTCTGTTCCTTATCAGTTCCTAGAATACAGGAACGAGTAGAGCTGCACGCAGTTCTCAGGACTGAGATCATGGGAAAGGGCATCTGCTTGGATTCCTTTCAGAGACTCCCTTCAGTGATTCTCTTCAGCGACCTTGTACTTAATAGACTATCCATTTTGTTGCAACTGGTGGAATTTCATTCTTTTTAATGGCTGAGTAATCACTTTACTCAAGATATATAAGCATGCATTTCTGCTAATAAAATACCCTTGTTCCACTAGAGACTTGGGTCCCCCGCATCCTTCTTTCTGTCTCTGGCTAGTTCTTTGGAGCGTGGAAGCCTACTGAGCTGATTTTCTCACCCGGGCTTTCAAGACCTCCTTGAGAGGACGCCCTGTGCCTTCATGAGCAGTACAAGTCCTGTGTATGGGCTTTATTGGTTTTCCACGTAACCCAAGGGATATTGCTCTTTCTCTCTCTTTCTCTCTTTCTTTTCGTCGACTCCAGTCCCCAGGTCCTGGTCTATAAAAGATTGCAACAAGTGGCTCCCGAACAGGGACCTGGAGAACGCCCTTGGAAGCGGACGGAGTGACTATGGACCTAAGGAGGTCAGTAAGTGCGGGCTTATGGGACAAACGGCTGGAAAGCCCCACCACTTTTCTTCTTTACTTCATTTATTTTAAGTCCCTTCAATTCAAGGACAAAATGACTTTAACGATGACTCTTCTGAGGCTCTTTTTGACACGAAGGCTGACAATACTTTTCTTGATGACAATGATAAACCTTTGGCATGCACTCGTATCTATAAAAAATACTACCCATTCATTCTCCTTCATGACAAAGGCTTTCTGAGTTACTGGCTTTGCAGTCTCGAATCTCTTGAGGCCAATGGTTTCTCTGCTTTTCCTGTTTTGAAAAATACTAATGCCCAAGGACAAATAATACCTCAATATGAAAGCACTGATTTTTCTCACATGCAACAAATGAAAAAAGCTAACTATATACTGCCCTCATTCACCTTTTACTAAAAAACTTTTAAATGCTATGGCATCTTCTATTAGAAATTTTGTTCCATATGATTGGTGACTTTTGATAAGGGGCTCTTCTTAAACCAAGAGAATATCTTCAATGGACAATGTGGTTTCAGGATGTGGCCCGAGATCGTGCCAATTCTAATGCTCAAGCTGGCACTCCCCAAAACCAAATTACTTTTGAAATGTTAACCAGTACAGGACAATTTGATGCTATAGAAGCCCAAATACAAAGCCCTCCTTGGTGGAAAACTATCTTGACTGTAATAATTGTTGTCATCTTATTCTTGCTATTTGCTTTTTATATCTGTAACTATATAATGAACTTTATATCTAAGTGGCTTAGGCATTTAAGTTACAAGTGATTGTTCATGCCCCGGCAGTTTCCACTGCCTCCTCTAGCTATTACTCAGGGCCCCTGGATCAGAGACCCTCAATATGAGGATAGGGAGAATATGTTGCCTCAACAATTTAGGGTTTACACCCCTTCCCAACATGAATAACTTACAGAACGATTTCGCCACCCCTTTCCCTGGCAACCGTATTCTCCTAAAAGCAGGAGGAAATGATAGAGTTAAAGCATAGGCAGGCAGTCCAGGGCCCTGTAGGGAGGAAACAAACATTCTCACTCATGCTTCCCTTAAACCTTGTGCAACAATGTATCTTGCCAGAGAACTGACCTTTCTAATGATTACACAGCACAATGTCTTACTCATAGAAATGCTTTTCTTAGGCTCTATGTTAATGATTATAATCGTAACAAATCTTGCCTGGCAACCTATATCTCAAGACTTGTACCCTTGATTACACAGCAATAGTATATCTTGCCCAGAGACATTATCTGGAACTTGTTCTCCCTGGCTAATCTTGTACCAAAGTTATCTCAGGATATATGCCTTGGGAAAGGGCCTAATAGAACTCTGACAACGTTGAGGTATTCTTTTCATCTATTCTCAGCAGTTAGTTGAGAAATATATACAGTCCCACTTAAACTAATGAGGCGGATACTCTTTCTACCCCCACAAACTTTTGGCCTTTTACTTGGCCAATCTAGTTTGACTTCTAAAGGAATTACTGTTCACCATGGAATAATTGATTCAGATTATAAGGGAGAAATTCAAATTATGATGTCATCTCAGATACTATGGCAATTCAAAAAGGGGGACAAAATTGCCCAACTACTTCTTTTACCTTACATTTCTATTAACTCCTCTAATGGCATATGGACAGGTGGATTTGGTAATACTGATCAAAAACAATCCTTATGGACATCAATAGTATCTAAATATACACGGCCAAATACAAATATCAAAATTAACAACAAAAGATTTTCTGGTCTTCTTGATACTGGATCCAATATTACCATTATTTCCAAACATTTATGGCCAAAATCTTGGCCTTTACAAAAAATTTCTTGCCAAATTACAAGAATATCTCAAACCAAAATACAAGAGGTTTATCAAAATGTCCAAATATATCCATATGAGAGACCAAAAGGCCAATCTAGAACATTACAACCTTATGTGATAGATGTACCCCTTAATTTACTAAGAGATTTACTTATGCAGTGGCAAGCTCAAATATATATTCCACATTTTTCCTAGGGGCCACTGCTCATTTGACAAACAATGCAATTATTAAAATAACTTGGAAGAATGATGAGCCTATTTAGACAGAGCAATGGCCCCTTACAAAAGAGAAATTAGAGGCTACTAAGGAACTTATAACAACTTTTTTACTATACCTTCACACCCTCTAGACCGATAGAGATTTGCGTTCTCTCTTCCTTATCTTAATCACACCGGGCCTCACAAACAGTATCAGTGGACTATATTGCCTCAAGGAATGATGAATTCTCCCACCATATGTCAATATTATGTAGCCAAAGCTCTTGAACCTATAAGAAAACAATTCCCTAACTTTCTTGTTATTCACTAAATAAATAATATATTATTTTCAACTCCATCTGTTTTAGAAACTCAACAGATATTTGACATAACTCAACAATGCTTAAAAGCTTCTAGATTAATCATTGCCCCTAAAAAATTCAAACCTCTACACCTTACCATTACTTAGGATTTGTTGTTAATAGACAGCGTATTATTCCCCAACTAACACAGATTCGTGCTGATGCATTATCAACCTTGAATGATTTTCAAAAACTGTTAGGTGATATAAACTGGATTGCTGCTGCTGCTAAGTCGCTTCAGTCGTGTCCGACTCTGTGCGACCCCATAGACGGCAGCCCACCAGGCTCCCCCGTCCCTGGGATTCTCCAGGCAAGAACACTGGAGTGGGTTGCCATTTCCTTCTCCAATGCATGAAAGTGAAAAGTGAAAGTGAAGTCTCTCAGTCGTGTCCAACTCTTCGCGACCCCACGGACTGCAGCCTACCAGGCTCTTCTGTCCATGGGATTTTCCAGGCAAGAGTACTGGAGTGGGGTGCCATTGCCTTCTCCAAAGGATTAACTGGATTAGACCCTCTTTAAGCATTGCTAATTATCAATTGACTAATCTATTCAATATTTTGAAAGGAGATCCCAATTTAAATAGCCCTCATTCACTTTCATTACAAAAACAGTTTCTCACGAATATTAGACTTGATTTACCTCTAGAATTGTTTATACTCCCCTCTCTTCATTCTCCCACAGGACTTCTTGTCCACCAAGAACACCCAATAGAATGGCTCTATACCCATTTTAAAGGGACAAGGTCAATTACGCCCTATCTTGATTTGATCGCTCTAATAATTATCAATGGGAGAAATAGAACTAAGACTCTAACTGGCTCTGATCCTCATAAAATTGTAATACATATTAATAAATCTCAATTCAAGAATACACTACAAACTTCTACCAATTTCCAAATAGCCTTTCTGGAATATTTTAGAGAAATTTCATTTCATTATCCTTCTAACAGACTCTGGAATTTCTTCAAAAATATTGAATTTATTATCTCTCACATTGTCACATCACAACCTATACCTCAAGCTAATGTTTTCTATATAGATGGGACTAAAAACGTCAAAATCTCATTCTAGTCTCTCAAAGAATATAAAGTCTTTTATACTAAATTTTATTCTACTCAACAAAACGAATTATATGCTCTTATTCAAGTTATTCACCTATATCCTTATCCAATTAATATAGTATCTGACTCCTTATATTCAGTTTTTATATTAAAAATATAGAAACCTCTGTTATAAATTCCAATCAACCTATTATTCAACAACTTTTTCTCGAACTACAGCCTCTTATTAGAGATTACACTTACCCCATTTATATTACCCATATTCGAACACATTCCTGCCTTCCCAGCCCTATGACTCATAGCAATAAACAAACTGATAAACTTGTTTCTTTTGCTACTCCCAAGGAACAACATGCTCTATTGCACAATAATGCTGGCTCCTTACACCAAATTTTAAAAATTCCATACTGCCATGCTAAAGAAATCATTAATAATTGCTCTATTTATAGACCTTTACATCTTTGACCCATTGCACAAGGTACCAATCCTCGAGAATTACAACCCAATAAATTATGACAAATGGATGTAACTCATTGCCCTGAACTTTCTCCATCTTCTTTCCTACATGTCTGTATCAACACAAATTCTTCTTTTATATGGGCCACACCTCTTCGAGGTGAGGCTACACAGCACGTTATAACTCACCTATTAGCTTGTTTTGCAGTAATGGGAACTCCTAGTTCTATAAAAACAGACAATGGCCCTGCCTATATTTCTAGGCAATTCAAACAATTTTTACAATCATTTTCTGTTAAGCATATTACAGGTATTCCTTATAACCCACAAGCAAAAAGCATAGTTAAATGAGCTCATCACACACTGAAACTACAAATAAAAAAAAATTAAAAAGGGGGGAATAAATAGAAACACTTCTATCTTCCTTATCCAAAGCAGACTTACTAGATTTCAATGTAAGATATTCTTTAAACCTATAACGATTGTTAATACAGTTTTATTTGTTTTAAATTTTTTAAACGTGCCACAGGGAGATATCTTAACAAGTGCAGAAAAACATTTCAAGGAATTGCAAGATAGCTCTCTTCCTCTGCCCATTTGGTATCAAGACAGGCTGACTAAACAATGGAAATCTAGGAAATTAATCTTACAGGGAAAGAGGTATGCTTGTATTTCTCCAGATGGATCCAATGAACTCAACTGGCTTCCTCTTCGGAAAATCCGCCCCAGGGGAGCCTCCGGTGCTCAAAATAAAGACAAAAAGACAAAACCCCAGGAGGAAGAAATTCCAATACAGGCCATTGTGGCTCTAAAAATCTCCAAGAAGTATGGCCCTCGACGTCATCAACCTCATGATCTCCCTACTTGGGGACAAATAAAAACCCTTACTAATCAAGCTGAAATTCTGGTTTCTCAACAGGGAATGTCTCGGAATCCAGAAATATTTTTGTTCCTATGCTTGCTTTGCTTGCTTTTGCTTCCCTTGCTCAAGCTGAATTAATTAATCATACTTACTGGGCCTATATACCCAACCTCCCCTTACTACAGGTTATAAAATGGACAGATAAAGGACCGATTGTATCCACCGATGACTCAATACATATGCCTCCTCCTTGGAGCTTGGAGGGGCCCTCTCATCCTGAGAAAGAAGGAAGACTAATTACTATTTCTCTAGGGTATGAAGTCCTTCCTCTATGCATGAGTCCAACAGAATTATGCATTAACATTAGCCGACAAACATGGGCTTTCATTCTGCCTCCAAAGAAGAACTTTCAGACATTGCTTGGACTGTGTACTGCCCTTTCTTTCTATGAGAACCATGTGAACACTACCAAAACTTTAGGAAAAGGACAAAAATCATTATGCAAAGGATTTACATATAAGAACTTTAAATATACTCCTGTTCATTGGGACAGATGTCAAGCTAAATGAGGAAAATTAATGTTTGTGGCCAATTACATCATTGATGATTGGGGACCCCATGTGCCAGGAGCCAGCTCACGGGATCCCACCCATGACAGAGTCATGAGAAAGAGGAATGATTGAGCACGGCTTCTCAGACCTCAGAGATTCTCGGAAGGCTGCCTCAGCGCTCACCTTAAAGATATCTGTCTTTCTGATGTTTACTATAATAAACCTTTTCTTATTTTCTATGACTTAGGCAAAAGGCCTTTCCCGATTTCCTTCTAAAATAGATCATTCTGAAACCTCAAATCAACAAGGCCCCTGAATGGTAGCACCCTAAATAAAATTATCTGGGATATAGAGTATGCTGATCTAAATTCCTTTTGCTAACATATTAGTTTGTTTAATAAATAAGCCTGTGCCTTTAGAGCTAATATACATGACTGCTCCTTAATAATAAAACAGCATTGAGAGCCTCCACACAGAAAGCCCCTATGGGCACAAAACCCTTCGCAGGAAAAAAGGCTTGTTAGGAAATATAAGAAATATTGCTTTATGAAACTGTTACTTAGTATGTTTTTACTCTTAACGTATTTAGCCTATATAATGAAAGCATAATAGTTAAAAATTTATAAAAGTTTGGCTTTAATACAAATAATAAGACAACTGTTGATTTAACTGATGATTCTTACTTAGAGCTGACCTTCAGCTTGCTCTTCTATGACTTTATGGGACCACATTCTTTTCTGTTAAGCTCAAGGCATAGAGTAAATTACCGAAAACAGGTTTTACCTTGAAACTTTCTATTGATGAATTCTTTCCTGCTGTGCCTGATACAAAAGTGTTCTGACTGATCAACCCTTATCAATGGAGAGTCACAAGATGTTAGCAGGCCACCAGGCCAGAAGATGATGTAAACAAAATGAGGACTTTTGTAACTAAAAACATGCAAACAGTTTCGATGAAGGTCAAAACTGCTGGCCTATTGAGCTGAATTGATAGGCCCATTAAGCTGAATTCATATGCCCATTAAGCTAAATTGGTATGCCCACTAAGCTGAATTGGTATGACTCTATACTTTACATTTGTTCCTATGTACCACAAAAAATATTAAAGCTGTCTTAAAAATAATAAAGTTGGAAGACACTTGAGAGACACTTGGAAACACCGAGACTCGCTGTGTCTTCTCATTCGTATCGCCGACGCCGTCCATCCTGAGGGAACCCCTGGACCTGCTGGAGCTGGACTCCGGCACCCATGGTATCTGGTTGTATAACTGCTCAGATGATATTAACAACAATGTATGTGATTATGCTACTCAAGTAGCATAGAAGGTTACTAATACTACGATGGAACATTACCATGACAAAGGACTTCTTGGCTGGCTTGACAGTGGAATGGCACCCCCTCACCCTCGAATCGTCTTCAATAAACGGATTGGGCCTAAACAATGGGACATCTGGAAACTTGCTGCGAGCACCGAAGAACTTGGAACTTGGACTGGATATTTTATGGGGACCAGTCATAGTCATAGTAACTATTCCTTTCATTATAATCATTCATATTTCATACAAGTTGTGTTCCCCTTCCTTTTGTTATAGCTATAGAGAACTTACAATTTAATAAGACTTTACATTCTATGACTTGTGTAGATTGCAAATTGTATACTTGTTTCTTTGAAAACCTAATCTCTTCTAATTCTTCGATCTCAACGTAATCTGTGGTTGCCAGTAGATCTCCAATGACCCTGGGAAGAAGGTCCCATGGCAGGACTTGCCTCCTGGCTACTTACAAAATTACTTTGGCGATCTAAACAATTCATTGGATGGTTAATTTTTGGCATTTTGAGATTAATAGCCATTTGCACTGCTGCTGCTGTTGCAGACATTGCTTTACAAACATCAATTCAAACACACAACTTTATTCAATATTGGACCAAAGATGCTCACACTATGTGGACCACGCATACTATGTGGACCTCAAATAAATGAGGAAGTTCAAGATGAAATACAGGAAATAATAAAAACAGCCATCCAATGGGTCGGAGATCAATTAATAGATTTACAAAAACAAGTTATACTAAAATGTGACTGGAATTCTACTCAATTTTATATTACCCCTGTTCGGTTCAACTATAGTACCTACAATTGGGAACAAATCAAATTTCATTTGCAAGACTTATATGATAATGCTTCCTTAAATGTACAATTATTACAAAAAGAAATCTTTGAAACTTTCTCTAAGAGTCTACCCTCTTCCAACAATCTGGAAACTTTAACTGAACAGCTAGCTGATCAGTTATCTGGGCTGGACCCTCAAGGATGGTTTCAAAGCATTATACATAGTATTGGATCTGGAGCTATAATGCTGATAATTATCCTGGTAATTATATTTGTAGTATACCATGCCTTTCAACTAAAATTGTTCAAACTAAACAAACTCAATTGGTCAAGGCCTTTTACACAAAAGTATCTACAGTCACCCCCAATTATGAAAAAATAAAAAATGGGGAATTGTCAGGGGATGTTCAACTTTAAGGAATCCAATATGTTGCATTTTCTTCCCTGTGTGCATTTCTCAAGGACTCTCTGTTCCTTATCAGTTCCTGGAATACAGGAACGAGTAGAGCTGCACACAGTTCTCAGAACTGAGATCATGGGAAAGGGCACCTGTTTGGATTCCTTTCAGTGACTCTGTTCAGCACAGAGTCACTTGTACTTATCCATTTTGTTGCAACTGGTGGAATTTCATTCTTTTTAATGGCTGAGTAATCATTTTACTCAAGATATATAAGCATGCATTTCTGCTAATAAAATACCCTTGTTCCACTAGAGACTTGGGTCTCCCGCATCCTTCTTTCTGTCTCTGGCTAGTTCTTCGGAGTGTGGAAGCCTACTGAGCTCACTTTCTCACCTGGGCTTTCAAGACCTCCTTGAGAGAATGCCCTGTGCGTTCGTGAGTGGTACAAGCCCTGTGTATGGGCTTTATTGGTTTTCCACATAACCCAAGGGATATTGCTCTTTCTCTCTTTCTTTTCGTCGACTCCAGTTCCCAGGTCCTGATCTGTAAAAGACCGCAACAGACAGGGAATTCTGGCATGCTGCAATTCATGGGGTCGCAAAGAGTCGGACATGACTGAGCGAATGAACTGAACCGAACTGAACAAGTCATTTCATTTCCCAAACATTCATGAGCCCCTGCCAGAATCTATGCTCACAACTACACATGAAAAGATGGGTCAGACCCTCATCTCACCCTCAAGAAAAATGCTCTCGAACAGACATGTTGACACAGTGGGGGAAGGAGAGGGTGAGGAGAATTGGGAGAGTAGCATATATACACCACCAGGTGTAAAATAGATAGCTAGTAGGAGGTTGCTGTGTAGCACAGGGAGTTCAGCTCGGTGCTCTGTGATGACCTAGATGGGTGGGATAGCAATGGAGAGGGAATTTCAAGAGGGACAAGATATCCATATAAATATAGCTGATTCATTTTGTTGTACAGCAGAAACTAACACAACATTGTAAAGTAATTATATCCCAATTTTTTAAAAAATTAAACAAAAGAAAAATGTTGTCTACCTACTTTCCTCAATGCCCTTGACTTAGGAAGCATGGGACAGTGTCCCATGGCTCTTCAATCTGATCTCAGAACTGGTAAATAGTCTGAACTTGGTAAATAATCTTTAGTGTTTGTGGTTAATGGTCAAAGGATTTCCTTTTTGGATCTCCACCTTGATGGGTTTCAGGGAAGTTAAAGGAGTTTGTAACTCCCCAGGAGTCTGTCACATTTTCATTGAATTTATCTCCAGTATCTGAATGACTAATGTTCTTGCCTTTTAGGAGGGAAATTTGGCTCCCTGTCATCTTCCATCGCTAGCACAAACTATGTTTATCTCTGTTGGAGAAGGGGATGACAGAAAATGAGATGGTTGGATGGCATCACTGACTCTATGGACATGAGTTTGAGCAAGCTCTGGGAGTTGGTGTTGGACAGGGAAGCCTGGCATGCTGCAGTCCATGGGGTCATAAAGAGTCAGACACGACTGAGCAACTGAACTGAACTGATGTATACCGTTAAATATGTATAAAATAAAATTCCAACTAAAGATTGCATAGGAAAGAGTTCTTCAAAGTCTTAGTCAGCATTTTGCTCAAGGGGCCCCTCTTTTTCTGGGACAAGTGACTGATAAAAATAGAGGTAGGAAATCTCATGCTTGAACTGTTCTCTGACAAGTGGGAAAAGTCAGAACTCACCACAGTCACTGGTTAGTTTGATAAGCATGACCAGCCTTGGTATTTAAAGTCTGTGCATGAAATAACTCTTATCTCCAGCGCAGAGGAAGTTCAGCCCCAACAACCATGTGTTCAAATGATATGTATGGAACATATGAGCCCATCTCTGGGAAGAAGACAGTGACTATAGCTAACACAATACCCACTCTCTTGGAAATTATAGTGGAACAGAAGAGGCAGATGATAAATAACTGAAATTAGTCAAGAAAGTGAAGTGTTTTAGGATGATAAGTCAACTATTATCTATGAGAACCCAACAAGATAATCCATCATAGAGGGACTTCCCTGGTGTTCCAGTGGCTAAGACTTCACCTTCCAATGCAGGGGGTGCTGGTTTAATCTCTGGTCAGGGAGTTAACATTCCACATGCCTTGGGGCCAAAAAGCCAAAACAAAGCAAAAGTAATACGGTCACAAATTCAATACTTTAAAAATGGTCCACATCAAAACAAAAAAATATTAAAAAAAAAAAAAAAGATAATCCATAGAGAGTAAGGCGAGCTGGGGATAGTTTGGAGGGGTGGTTCACAAAGAAGTTGGCATTTCAGCTGAGACGATCCACTCCAGGGGCAGAGGGAGAGGACAGGTTGCAGCAGGTAGAAGGGGCAGCATGTACAAAGGACCTACAGTGGAAGAATGATGGCCCATCCAAGGAAAAGAAGAAAGCCAAAATGACAGGGCCCCTGGGCAGCAAGAAAGGGCATGGAGAGATCAAAGTGGCCTAAAATGACATGGATGAAATTGCAAAGAGCATGCTTGCTAAGTTGCTTCAGTTGTGTCTGACTCTTTGTGACTCTATGGACTGTAGCCCACCAGGCTTTTCTGTCCATGGGATTCTCCAGGCAAGAATACTGGAGTGGGTTGCCATGCCCTCCTCCAGGGGATCTTCCCAACCCAGGGATGGAACCCACATCCCCTGCGACTTCTTCATTGGAAGCTGAATTCTTTACCATCTGAGCCACCTGGAAGCCCATTACAAAGAACATTATCCCATAATCCCAACAGGCATGAGATGACATTCATTGACACGCAGAATTCTGGCCATGATACAGACACAAGGAGAAGTGGATTCTGGTGATGTCCATTGTACCTGAAAAGTGAATTTCAGGTAAATGAGGAATAGCCAATCATATTTCAGAAGGATTTTGCAGTTCACAGACTTTCCCATGAAGTTTTTTGTTTTCTCAGCAAGTGTTTAACGAGCCCTTATTATGCACCAACCTGTAGGAACATACTGGTGAGTAAGTTCAGAGTGGTGCTACACTCTCAGGGCTGCTAGTCTAGTGGGGAAGGTGGGGAGGTGTTGATCAGTAATTTATATAACAGAGCACAGTGAGCACTACAATGGAAGCAGAAGCATCAGCTGCCCTCAAATCTCTGGACACCTTCACTTCCATGCAAACCCAGCAGCCTGGAGTGCTCACAGTGACCATGTGAGCACCAGGGGCTTAGCATGCTTTCAGTTCCTCTGACCAGAGCACCATAGGGAATGCTGTAGCATTTGGCTGTTTGGAGCTCTGGGGATTTCATGGCTTAAAGGAAGAGAATGCCACCTCCAATTAAGTCTCTTGATACTAATCAAAGGCCCAAGTTTGGGCTTGAGCCTAGTGGGAAAACTGTCTGAGACCATTCCTCCAGAGTAGGGTAAAACTGTGGCTCTTGCTACATCTTAGCCCTGAAGTATTCATCATACCTCATTTGCCTGCAGCTCTGATCCTCAGGGACTCTCTCATTCACACAAATGAAGTGGAGGGGGGGAATTGCAAGTCAACTTTTAATGAGCCCCAGGTGTCACTGAAAAATCCCATGACCTCTTCACTAAGAAAACTTGAAATTGGCTTCTAGGGGTTACCATGCCAGTGGAGTTTGGCAGACTGTGCCTGGTGTATGCCCCATTGGGCTCTTTAACATCAGTTAGGTCTATAATATTTCTAAACTATTGTGTTCTCAAGGAAGATTTCCCAGGGGTCTTGACTGATGGGCACAGAGAGGACTGGGGTGGGGCTGGTGGCGATGGGTTCTGGTAAAGTCTATTAATTGTCTGCTAAGGAGATCTTATAACATCAGTTCTCTGGGGACTTATTTTCTTTTTTTGATATATTGTTTTCATTTATTAAACAGAGACCAGCTGGCCACCAGTACAAATTGTTCACTTCTCTTCAGTGTCTAAAATATAGATTAATAGGCAAGAGGAGATGTGTAGTAGCATGTATAGCACTGACTCATAGCAGGTAGTTCAGTTCAGTCACTCAGTCGTGTCCAACTCTTTGCGACCCCCTGGACTGCAGCACACCAGGCTTCCCTGCCCATCACCAACTCCCAGAGCCTACTCAAACTCATGTCCATTAGATGTGGGTTCAAATCCCGATGCTATCCCTTACTGTCTGTTCAAATGTGGTGACATAACTTGACATCTCTAAGTCTCTATCTGCAAATGAGGAAACTAATTAGTAATAGCACCTGCCTCATGGTGTGCTGCATGTAAACTTGCTGGCACTTGGTAAATGTTTAATGAATGCTAGGTAGCATTGTTTCATCACTCTGTACAGTCTTGTAGGTGTCTAAGCCAATCAACTACTTCATTCACCTTACCCCATGCCTTAAGGACGTATCCACTCATTTATTCAACCAACATTCTTTAAATATTGGAGTATAGTTGCCTTACAATGTTGCGTTAGTTACTACGTACACTAAAGTGAATCAGCTATACATATATCTGGGCTTCCCAGGTGGCGCTAGTGGTAAAGAATCTGCCTGCAATGCAGGAGACCCCGGTTTTGTCCCAGGGTCAAGAAGATCCCCTGGAGGAGGGCATGGCAACCCACTCTAGTATTCTTGCCTGGGAATCCCATGGGTAGAGGATCTTGGTGGGCTACAATCCATATGGTCGCAAAGAGTCAGAAACAACTGAAGCAATTTGGCACACACACATACATATATCCCCTCTTTGGGGATTTCCTTCCCATTTAGGTCACCACGGAGCATTAAGTAGAGCTCCCTGTGCTATTTAGCAGGTTCTCCTCAGTTATAAAATAGATAATCACATATCATCAATAGTGTATATATGTCAGCCCCAATCTCCCAATATTTTGCCCACTATAGAAAGCACCTCTGGGCAAGTCCCAGCTTCCGGGAATTCAAGCACAGAGCAAGCCAGATGAGGTCCCCTGATCTCTGAGTCTTCATCTCATAGTAGAGAGAAAATATTTCACAAGAATATGAGTAAATGAGTCAAACAGTGATACATTCATATTAATGTCTTGGTGGTGGTTTAGTCACTAAATTGTGTCCAACTCTTGTGACCCCCTGGACTGTAGCCCACCAGGCTCCTCTGTCCATGGGATTTCCCGGGCAAGAATACTGGAGTGGATAGCCACTCCCTTCTCCAGGGAATTTTCCTGACCCAGGGATCATACCCAGGTCTCTTGCATTGCAAGCAGATTCTTTACCAACTGAGCCATGAGGGAAGCCCGTTAATGTCTTAGATAAAAAGCGTGCTGTGATTTTCAAATAGTGCATTCTAGACATTGAACTGAATAACTCCCATGATTATAAGATTGCTGCACAGCACACCTGTGTGAGTGACTATTGGAGACTCGAATGCTCCATAAGATGGATTTTTCTCCTGATTAAAGGCATCCAAAGGGGAAATGCCCCCACCTAGGGAGGCAGAGAGGCTTCAAACATTGACTGGGTGCACCACATGAGTGAGAAGACTTCCACATTGGATGTAGAAGTATGACACTCCCAAATTCCTTTCTGATTTTTTAAAAAGATTTTTTGATATAGACATTCATTAAGTCTTTATTGAATTTGTTATGGTATTGCATATTACAATATTGAATTTGTTACAATATTTTTTTAAGATTTTAAAAAATTTATTTATTTAATTAGTTATTTTTGATCACACTAGGTCTTCATTGCTGTGTAAGTTTTCTCTAGTTGTGGAGAGTAGGGACTACTCTCTAGTTGTGGTTCAGAGGCTTTACATTGTGGTGACTTATCTTGTTGCAGAGCACAGGCTCAATGCCCATGGGCTTCAGTAGTGCAATGTGTGGGCTCAGTAGTCTCAGCTCCTGGGCTCTAGAGCACAGGTTCAGTATTTGTGGCTCAGTGGCTTAGTTGCTCCACAGTATGTGGGATCTTCACAGACCAGGGATCGAATCTGTGTCTCTTGTATTGGCAGGTGGCTTCTTTACCACTGAGCCACCAGGGAAGTCTACAATATTGTTTTATGGTTTTGGCATTTTGGCCATGAGGGATGTGGGATTTTAGCTCCCTGACCAGGGATTAAACCCACACCCCTGCATTGGAAGGCAAAGTCTTAACCACTGGAATGCCAAGAAAGTCCCCTTCCTTTCTGATTTAGTGGGAACTGTTTCAGTTGTCAGTTACAGAAATGTAAATTTAAGGCAAAGTTTTGGTAAAGTGAGTGGAAATCAAGGAATGTTCAAAGATAGGTGAGGACCTGAATCTGAGGGTTATTGAAAGACATGACGAGGAATTAGGAAGGAATCCTCCAGTAGTGGTTCTTCCAGTGTTGTCTGTGGGGTGCTAAAGCCTCCAGATATTTCCAGATTCTCTGGTAGTTCAGCTGGTAAAAAATCCACCTGCAATGCAGGAGACCTGGATTTGATCCCTGTGTTAGGAAGACCCGTTGGAAAAGGGAATGGCTACCCACTCCAGTATTTTGGCCTGGAGAATTCCATGGATTGTATAGTACATGGGGTCGCAAAAGAGTCTATGACTGACTGACTTTCACTTCACTGAAATTTACTAAGCTTAGCAAATGACACATTGTCTATTTCTCTTCAGAATGAGCACAGTTCTCTTTAATATATTCAAGATACTATGGCTTCCTGTGATTAAAAATTGTTTGTTTCTTTCTTGTAATTTAATCCATGAGTTCATTGGGTCGCAGAGAGTCAGACATGACTGAACAACAACAGTAATCCATAACTTAGATACATACATACGTTTTGACTAGCAAAATAACACTAAGCAAGACAACAGGAGATAAGTGGACAGTTTGGTTGATGCCAAAGTCAGATCCTTGAGGTATTTGAGAAAGCATATATTGGAAAGGCTGTCTCAAGTTCCAGGGGTGGGTGCTACCTGGGGTAGAGGAGTTTGGAGTACACAAATAGAGACTAATGTGAAGATGAGGGCTGATCCATCTCATCAGTTGTAGATGCATTTTGAGTACTGTTTTCTTGAGACCAACCAATATTACTCATCTTTTATTTGGATTTAAGAAATTCTGCATTGGGAGAAGGCATATTCAGTCAAAAAGTATGTGGGACCATAGGTGGAAGTGGGCCCATTGAGCCATAGATGGGTGGTCCATGAAAAGAAGTAAGACAAAGGGGGTCCCAAAGACAGGTGACACTGTGCAAGACAGAATGTGAGTAAGCAGGCAAAAAGGTCTCAATAGACTGCCATATCCAATAGTATGGCCTGTGTGGGCAGTCAGATTATGGTCACCTATGATGCTAGGCCACTCATCTGTAAAAAAGAGGCAACAAAGGCAGCTGCTTCTCAGATTCAGCGAAGGAATAAGAGCACACTGTGGTGCTTAGCTGCTGCTGCTGCTGCTGCTGCTAAGTCGCTTCAGTTGTGTCCGACTCTGTGCGACCCCATAGACGGCAGCCCACCAGGCTCCCCCGTCCCTGGGATTCTCCAGGCAAGAATACTGGAATGGAGTGCCATTGCCTTCTCCGGGTGCTTAGCTGAGCACCAGATAAATTGTAACTAAGAGTATTGATGAGTAATACTCTGAGTATACTCTTCAGTAACAGTAACTAAAGGGTACTGATGATGGGGTGAGAAGTTCAGATTCCACCCAGTCGACATGATTTTGGTACTCACTTGGAATCTCCTGACAAATATGGAGATCTGCTGTGTGTCCAATCAGCTTCCAGGAACCATGGACTGAAAAGTGCGTTAGATTCAGCTCTTATTCTAGGATAGCCCTCATTTGAAGAGTGATGCCCCCATAATATGGCAACATTTTCCAGGTTTGTGCACTGTGATGGAAGCGGAGTTGGGGAAGAACATTGAGGATGGGTATCTGTTCTGGGTTGTGAAGTAGGCATAGGAGTCCTCCATGTAGATAAAGAAGAAAGAACATTCCAGACAGAGGAGCCACAATGAATGATTGCCCCAAAACAGAAACATGAATGAATTGTGACCAACTCTTCATGTCAATACAGTGAGTGTGTATTATGAATAAAAGATTTGCACTGGATTATGCAGGGGACAGGGACATGACATTGCCGTGATTTGGAAAGATTCCCAAATTCCTTCTCCCACTCTTCCTACCTATTCTGCTTGGTTGTTGATAATGGACAGATAGTGACAGCACAGTGATCCTCAGCTTTGACCCAGAAGTCTTTGTTTATAGAAAAGTTATATCAGAAGACACCATACTCAAGCAAGTCCTTGGGACAGGTCTCTCAGGAGGATCCTTGAGGATGGGAACCGGGTCAGCTCTGCTGGAACTAATGGCTGTGCTGGCCATTGATTTGAGCCTTCAACCAAGCAAAATGATTTGAATATAACCCACCTCCTTGGAGAAGGCAATGGCACCCCACTCCAGTACTCTTGCCTGGAAAATCCCATGGACGGAGGAGCCTGGTAGGCTGCAGACCATGGGGTCACTAAGAGTCGGACACGACTGAGCGACTTCACTTTCACTTTTCACTTTCATGCATTGGAGAAGGAAATGGCAACCCACTCCAGTGTTCTTGGCTGGAGAATCCCAGGGACGGTGGACCCTGGTGGGCTGCCGTCTATGGGGTCGCACAGAGTCGGACACGACTGAAGCGACTTAGTAGTAGTAGTAGTAGCACCTCCTGCATCCTTGACATTTTGCAACAGGGAGCATACTAGCTTTCCATCTATCCATCCCAGAGATGGACATTATCAGAAGGTAGCATAATGCAATGCAGTGTGCCTCAGATTTTGTATCTATAACAAAGGTGTTAGTGAAAATGACCATCATGAACTAATATGCTACAAGAACTAGTATGATTAAGTGTGCTGAGAAACAATTCAACCCTTATTCACCATTATCCAGCCCTGTCCCCTGACTCCTTACTGTTGCCTGCCCACACATACTCTATATGTTGAAATGTTTCTCCTCAGATGATGTCCCATTTGCCTTCAGCATCTGTCAGTTCTTATAAGACTAACAGATTCATGAAGAAAAGCTGGTCAAGAACGAGGAAATGTTGATATGTTGGGGAGAAATGCTAACATCCCTATCAGCACTCATATTTGATGTCCAGTTGCTTCAGTTTATCCTACATCTGGTATACACAGCCTATGAACGGCAAGATTGGGGGCAGCAAAGTGATATGCTCTAGATCTTTGGACCCCTTCTTGGTTCTTCCCCCACCCTAAAAATCCCCCAGGATGAGAGGGGGAAGACAGTTTCCTTCTAAAATCCTACTGGCCAGGAAGCAACCCACTCATCCTGACTACTCCTTCTCTACACTAGACCCATGTCGGTAGACTATAGACAATGGGCCTGTTTCCTTCTTATCACCCATCCTCAATGGCCTAGCCATCTCACCAAGAATAAAGAGCAAGAGAAGTACCTTCTGATACTGTTCTGGAAAGGAATCAGTCATGCGGGGGAGGGGGAGGTCTCTTTGTATGGGGGCAAACACTGTCAGCGATGCAGAGAGGCTGGTCTTCATAGACTGCCCAGCTCCCAACCCCAGAAAGAGTTGAACTCTTTCTCCAGAATCCACCTGGGAGTCCAGCTCAATACTTTCACTGATCCTTGAGGGCTCCTGTTACTGCTTACCCACACAGATGACTCTTTTGGAATTACACCAAGTCTCCACTTTCCAGAATACCCAGGTCATAATGAAGTCTAAGTTATGCTCACATAGGCCAGACCCTGGATCACCAGGAGACCCAGGGAAATGCTTGAAATGCTTTCAGGGCCCCACAGGGGTAACCTCAGAGCCCTGAGAATGTGACCACTGACTCCTTTTGTTCACTTTTGTTGTTCAGCTCATTCTGTATTATGTCAGCATAATACAGTGACTGGAGACTAGAAGGTGAAGGGAGATGAGGAAAGAGGGACCAAATGCATGATCCTCAGCCCCCAGCCCAGCTCCAGGATGCTCTGAACCTAGGACCTCCACATAGGTCCATGGTCTGCCCCTTCCTTCCAGCCTAGATATATAATCCCCAAAGACTGGGAAATTTTCCCAGCCCCTACCTCTCCTTCCCCTAGGACCAACTCTTTTAAACCTTATCATCTGGCCCTACAGTCCCCTGTTCAGGATGCCAGGAGCTCCTCCAATGAACTCCGCTGCACTGACAGTGGCTGACATGGGATAAAAGGGAAGAGAGTTTCAGGCCAGCCTCAGAGGGAGGGGGAAGGCACTGCCATCAGTGCCTGGACTGGATTCAGCTCTGTGGGTGGCTCTTGTAATAATACTTGCTTCCTCTGTTTAAAGAAGTTCTCCTTTCCTCCTCTCATCCTCTCTCATCACCCCTTTCAGCCACTTCCCCAAGCCCAAAACCCATCTTCCATACACCTTATACCCCTTCTCCTGAAGGTGACCATGGCAATATGAATAAGAATGTCATTGCTATTCACCAGTAATTTACTATGTACCAGTCCCTGAACTCAACATGTCCTTGGGTCATCTCATTAACTGTTGCGAAATAAATGCAATTAAAACTCCCATTGCACAAATGATGGAGCTGACTCTCAGTGAAGGGTATGCATCTTGTAAGGAACAGAGCCAGGACCTGAACCAACTCTGCCTGATCTCAGCGTCTGAGTTCTCACCACCATGCTACCCTGCCTCCAGAATATCCCAGCGTTCTGATCTTGTTCATACCTGGTTGCTTGTTTAGAGAAAATGTCATGCCTGTCACTTCCTGTTCTAGCTTCAGCTGATAGATCACATGAAGTGCCCCCCAAACCTGCCCAATGGAACCCAGCTCCCCTGTGATCTACCAAAAAAAAACATGTGAATGGGAGAAATTTAAAATTTTAATCACAATAGGTAAAAAATATTAAACTTAAAATTTTTGCACAGCAAAATAAAAAGACAACCTACTGAATGGGGGGAAAATATTTGCAAATGAAAAGTAGACAATAGTTAAACTTCTCGTGTAAAAGTCACTCCTCATACATGCTGCTGCTGCTGCTAAGTCGCTTCAGTCGTGTCCGACTCTGTGCGACCCCATGGACAGCAGCCCACCAGGCTCCGATGTCCCTGGGATTCTCCAGGCAAGAATACTGGAGTGGGTTGCCATTTCCTTCTTCAGTGCATGAAAGGGAAAAGTGGAAGTGAAGTCACTCAGTCGTGTCCAACTCTTAGCGACCCCATGGACTGTAGCCTACCAGGCTCCTCTGTCCTTGGGATTTTCCAGGCGAGAGTACTGGACTGGGGTGCCATTGCCTTCCCTGCCTCATACATGAGAGAATGCAATTGGGTTAAAGTCACTAATTAAAAGAAAGAGTTCATGGATTTGATTAAATAAGAAAGAAATGTCTCACAGGATGGTGTATACAAAACACTCACTTAAAATATAAGAATACAGAAAGTTTTAAAAAAGAGGGAACAGGGGAGTGACTGCTTACTAGGTACAGGATTTCCCTTCGGAGTGATGAAAACACTCTGGAAGTAGATAGAGGTGACAGCTGTTCAAAATTGCAAATGTACTAAATGCCACACAATTGTTTACTTTAAAATTGTTAACTTATGTGAATGTCACTTCATTTTTTATGGAAAAGATATAGCCAACAAATATTTAAAAAGTAACCTCAGGGTAGCAATCTCAATATTTACATCTGATTAAAATTAAAAGAAAATCATCTTATGTTACAAATGAAGTTATACATTTTTAAAGGGTCCAAACATTATGAATAGATACAAACCCAATATAGATATATCAGTAAATGAAAATCCATAGCTACATCAACACCAGTACTTGGAGCTTTTATCCCAATCCTCTTAAAAATCGAAAAATCAAGAAGACAATATAAAGACAATATTCTTTATAGAATAAAGAATATATTATCTAAACACAACTTAAACGTTTGAGCTACTAAGTAGAGAGAGAAATGTATATGCAAGAGAAAAGCAACTCACTCTCCAGCACACATAGAATATTTACAAGAAATTAACCGTGTATTTAGCCCCAAAACCATGTAATGAATCCCAAAGCCATCTATTGTCTATGTGTTTTACTAATTGCACTATAATTAAATCACAAAAAATATCTTTAAAACGCACATGTCTGGAAACTGAGTCAACAAAACCACTTTTGGAATCATTACAGGATTCCCCAGAGGTCTGGGGGTGAAAGAAAAATCAAGAATTTAGTTTGGACATAACAAGTCTGAGACAGCTATCAGACTTCCAAATAAAGATGATTATTGAAAGAAGGGCTAGTTTTCCTATTGACCAGGCTTTTATTGGATGAATCAATATCCCTTTTCTCTTTGTCCAAAAGAATGGTGGAAATTTTAAACATTCTACTATTATACTCTGTTAGTTACACATAAGTTTTTGTTTCACAAGGAAATAATTTAGATTTACTAACTTTCTGGGTGTTCTTAGGGTTTGTTTTTATTTGGTTTTCTTCTTCTCATTTTTTTGTATTTGATACTGTTTCATTTAAATATTTATTTGTGTTTACTAATATATGAACTTGATTAAAAAGAAATCGGAGTAGATGAATAGATAGATAACCCATGGTACATCCAGACAATGGAATATTATTCAGCACTAAAAAGAAATGAGCTATTAAGCCATGAAAACACATGGAGAAAATTTAAATGCATATTACTGAAAGGTTGTTGCTGAACCCACGAAAAGACGCCGGGATTCTTGGCCTCCGAAGGAGAAGAATTCAATCCAGGGCCAGAGACGAGACTTAATCACTCAGAGCTTTTGTGCAATAGAGTTTATTAAAGTATAAAAGGGATAGAGAAACCTTCTGACATAGACATCAGAAGGGGGCAGAAAGAGTACCCCCTTGATAGTGTTAACAATGGAATTATATACTCTCAAATTAGTTATTACAGTGAATCAAAAGAATGTCTGGAGGTTGTAAAGACCTCACCAGACCTACTCCCATAATTTACACTTTAAGATAAGAGAATTAGCCAGAAGGTTTTTTTCCAGAGACTGGCCTCAAGCAGGATACATTATTGTTATATAATCCTAAGGAATGTAGAGGGAAAAAAAGTTTGTCCTTTCTTCCTCCTTGAGAATTCCAGACCCCTCTCTCCTTGGGGACCCCTAGACTTCTTATCAACCTGCCTAGGAAATGACTCTCTCATTACTAAGTGCTAGAACCTAACCTGAAAAGGTTACATATCATGTAATTTCAACTATTCAACATTCTGGAAAAGGCAAAACTATGGAGACAGTAAAAAGATTGCTGGTTGCCAGGAGTTGAGGGGCGGTATAGATGAAATCGGCAGACCTCTGGGAGGGTTTGAGGGCAGTGAAATATTCTGTGTGGTACTATAATAATGGATACATGCCATTATCTGTTCACCAAAATCCATAGAATGGACAACACTGAAAGTGAACTGTAATGTAAACTATGGACTTTGGATGATAATATTGTGTCAATGTAAGTTAATCATTTGTTACAAATGCACCACTCTGATGCATGATGCTGAAGGCTCTGAACATGGAGGATGGGGGGGGGTCTGGTATATGAGTGGGGGTACTGACAGGAAGTCTGAAAACCACTTCCCAGTTACTTAATTTAGAGAGACTACCTGGGGAGCCTAGAGTTTTAGTACGCATGTCTTTGTTTTATTTTTTCCATGTTCATTGGAGATCTGGAGTAACCATAGATTTGATGTACTCACATATGTTAGACTCCTCCCAGACTCCAACATATATTGAAGAGCACTCGCCACCTCTTAAGTCCACCCTTAACCCTGGTCCCTCTTCTGCTCAAACACCTCATGTGGCTTCCTATTGCCCATGTTTGGGTTCTGGGAGAACCAGCCATCAGTATAGGATCCTGTAGTCAGCCGTGCATATATCCATGTGTGCTCAGTGCGACCTCATGAACTGTAACCTGACAGGCTCCTCTGTCCATGGAATTTTCCAGTCCAGAATACTGGAGTGGGTTGTCATTTCCTTCTCCAGGGAATACTCCCGACCCAGGGATCCCACCCGCGTCTCTTGCATCTCCAGCATTGGCAGGTAGATTCTCTACCACCGCGCCAGTCTGGTAGTCAGCTGAAGAGGTAATTTCGGGCACATGGCAACTGGCCCCGCCTCCACTCAACCACGCCCACCCTCTGTATCTTCAAAAGCGCCAAGAGCGCCCCCTGTTGGCTCTCGGTGAGACTCAGGCAAACATGAACGGAACTGGGGTGAGGCCGTTGCAGACTCCCAGGAATAAAATGCTGCTGTCATGTTTGCCTGAGTCTCACTGAGAGCCAGCAGGGGGCGCTCTGGGCCCTTTTGACGATAGAGAGTCCCAGGCAGGGTGGTAGTGGGTCATTGAGTCACTGAGGGCCTGCGCTCAGTGGCTCCACCTGCAGCCAAAGTCCACCCTCTGCGCGCAGAATCAGCTCCGGCTTCCTGCGTGGCTCCTCCTTGTCTGGCAGAAAACGGAAGCGTAGCAGGGTGAGAGCGAGGACCACCTTCATCTCAGTCATGGCAAACGTCTGTCCAATGCAGTTCCTGTGGAAGGAGTTGGGGCTCTGATTACACGGAACCCTCATCTCAGCCCCACAGCACCTGAAATCTGACTGGCAGAGATAGAGAAAGCTAACCATGCCTGGGACCCCTCTCGTGGACCTGCATATCTCCTGAGCCTAGCCCAGACCTCAGTCTAGAATGCAGACCAACAGAAAATGGAACCCCGCTCTCAGCATACTGCAGATCCCACTTTGCACCCACTACCATTCCCGGGGGAGGGGAGAGAAGGAGTGCCAGAATTCTGACCACCTGCAGTTTTGCCCCTTCCTTGCCCCCACAGTCACGTCTGGAATCTCAGCCCCAGACCCCCGCCCCCACCACTCCATCCTCACCTCAAATGCCCAATGCCCTCACCTGGGACCTGCTGAGAAGGGAATAAAAGCCAGAGGTGACCTCCCTTTGATGTTTTCTGGGTCGAAGCGGAAGGGGTCATAGACCTGGGGGCAAGACAAGACAGGGTTACTGGGTGGTATCGCCCAGGACGTCCATCCTTGGAGAGGCAGATGTGTGTATAATGGGAGGGAGGTGATATCTGATTTGCTAATCAGAATTCTGTAGTCTCCCCTGGGTCCCCCAAGGTGAATGGACAGGGATGATGGAGGTATGGCGTGGGGGAGACATCACCTCAGGGTCTGGCCACACAGATGGGTTGTGGTGGGTCCCGAAAATACTGATGAGGCAGATAACACCTGTGGGAGAGGAGGGACCAGTCAGAACTAGGTCCAATCTGCCTGATGGGCCCCTCTTCCTCACCAGGAACCTCCTCCCCTAATCATTATGGTCACCTTTGGGGATGACCCGGCCATCTGGGAGCACAATATCCTGGGTACAGCAGCGGGAAATACTGGTGACAGCGGGGTGCAATCGTAGACTCTCCTTGATGCACATGGTCAGAAAGGGCAACTGGGTCAGGTCGTCCCTAAGGAACCCCCATGACAATTATCTAAGGCGAAAAAAGAGAGACACCATCCCAGCCCTCCTGGTGCCCTATAAGATCCTTTCTGCCTAGAACAAAATCACAGACAGATCAAATATCTCCAAACTCATTAAGTCATATAAATAAATATATACAGCTTTTTCTTTGGTCATCATACCTCAATAAAATGGTTTTTAAAAAGAGAAAAGAAAAGCAATATCACAGAAGTACTAGACAAAATTTAGTCAGATATTTTTAGAAGCTTTTCTGAACAAATCAACAAAAAGTGAACCATAGAAATATTTACAAATTTGTATAAATGTGGAACATTCTTTACGGCAAGATTGCAAAATCAAAAGGTAAATGAGCAAGAAACAAATTCAATGTTTATCTTATTTATTACAGGACTAGAGATACTAGCTAATGCAATTAAACAGGAGAAAAAAAGGAGAGTGATGCCATTTGAAATGTGGGAATAAATGCATCATTTTGGCAGACAGTGATTTTATACTTAGAAAACAAGAGAATTCACTGGAAAAGTTTTTATAAGAACTGAAGATAAGATCCAGTAGAATTTAGAAAGTAGCATTGACAAATATACACTACCATGTGTAAAATAGATAGCTAGAGGGAAGCTGCTATATAACATGAGGAGCCCAGCCTAGCACTCTGTGATGACCTAGAGTGGTAGGATAAGGAGCTGATAGGAGGCAGGCTCAGGAGGGAGGGTGTGTGTGTGTGTGTGTGTGTGTGTGTGTGTGTGTGTGTGTGTGTGTGTGTAGTTATGACTGATTCATGTTGTTGTATGGCAGAAACCAACACAACATTGTAAAGCAATTATCCCCCAATTAAAAATAATTAAATACAGTTACCCTCTGAGCCACCAGGGAAGCCAAGGCAAAGAAGAACTAAAGAGCCTCTTGATGAAAGTGAAAGAGGAAAGTGAAAAAGTTGGCTTAAAACTCAACATTCAGAAAACTAAGGTATCCAGTCCCACCACTTCATGGCAAATAGATGGGGTAACCAAAGACAGACTTTATTTTCTTGGGCTCCAAAATCATTGCAGATGGTGACTGCAGCCATGAAATTAAAAAACGCTTACTCCTTGGAAGAAAAACTATGATGAACCTAGACAGCATATTAAAAAGCAGAGACATTACTTTGCCAACAAAGATCTGTCTAGTCAAAGCTTTGTATTTTCCAGTAGTCATGTATGGATGTGAGAGTTGGACTATAAAGAAAGCTGAGCACCGAAGAATTGATGCTTTTGAACTGTGGTGTTGGAGAAGACTCTTGAGAGTCCCTTGGACTGCAAGGAGATCCAACCAGTCCATCCTAAAGGAGATCAGTCCTGGGTGTTCATTGGAAGGACTGATGTTGAAGCTGAAACTCCAATACTTTGGCCACCTGATGTGAAGAACTGACTTATTTGAAAAGACCCTGATGCTGGGAAAGATTGAAGGCAGGAGGAGGAGGGGATGACAGAGGATAAGATGGCTGGATGGCATCACGGACTCAATGGACATGAGTTTGAGTGAGCTCCGGAGGCTGGTGATGGACAGGGAAGCTTGGCATGCTGCAGTCCATGGGGACACAAAGAGCTAGATACGCCTGAGTGACTGAACTGAACTGAACTGAAATACAGTTAACTAGCTCAAAATTGGAAAACTGCAAAACACCAACCCTATGGACAAACAGCATTTATCTCCCTTTCTCATAGTTTGTCTAGTGATTATTTTTTATGTATCCTTCCAGAGGTATTTTTGCATTAAAAAATTGTATACTAGCATACTGAATACCATACGCACTGCTATTTATCTATTTCATGAAATAGTATATCAATCTTTTCTTGTACATCTCTTAGGATTTGTCTCAAAAATAGAGTCTTCCCTACTCTGGAGCTATAACTTCCCATGGTTTCTTCTAGAGCCTTTAAGACTCCATCATTTTTTCAATATTTGATTCATGTGGATGTTACTTTCTTATAAGACATGAGAAGCAGGATGAATTAACTTTTTGAATGAATTAACTACATGATGAACTTACATGTAGCTTCCCCATTGTTCCAGAGATTTTAGGAAACAATCTTTATTTTTCTTGTGGATATGAGACTCAATATTTAGCATTTCCTATGTTCACTCCAGTACTCTTGCCTGGAAAATCCCATGGACGGAGGAGCCTAGTAGTCTACAGTCCATGGCGTCGCTAAGAGTCGGACACGACTGAGCGACTTCACTTTCACTTTACCCTTTCATGCACTGGAGAAGGAAATGGCAACCCACTCCAGTATTCTTGCCTGGAGAATCCCAGGGACTGCGGAGCCTGGTGGGCTGCCGTCTATGGGGACGCACAGAGTCGGACACGACTGAAGCGACTTAGCAGCAGCAGCAGCAGCATGTTCACTGGGCAATAAATTTATATTAATAAATTATCAGTTTTTCTATTTGAAATAACAATTAGTTAGAAAAATAATAAAAGAAAAAATGATGGTGATGATATAAAATACATGAATTAAACTTAACAAGAAATGTGAATGTATATTTTCCAATTAAACTTATATTTCTCGATCCAGATAGAATATATGGTTTACCATAGCAACAAGAGTATCTAAGGTTGAGTTAACAATGTGTGAATATGATCTCTTTGCTAAAATTTTAGACTTGATTAAAAGCCTAAAGATTCCCTGAATATCCAAAAATAGATACCCACTCCACACTCTGGAATACTGTGTATTAATATTATGAGGTAATCTGCTTTCCACAGGTCAATTATATATTTAAGTCAAACTCCTCCCTCCCTCCTTCCTCTCTCTCTCTCTCTCTCTCACTCTCCCTCTTTCTCATCCTTTTCCCCAAGTTCTTCATTTTCTCCCAGCTGTCTTCTTGACCTAAATGTACCTCAAATGCACCCAAATATCTACTGATTATATCTCAGAGTCTCTGCTGAGACACTTCTTTCCACCTTCAACTTGGCCCCTCTTGCTCCAAATCCCAGCCCTGCCCATGTACACTGGGAGTGTCCTGACCTGGGACTATTTCTGCACCAGGTTAGGAGCTCCTAAAAAGCAAAGACTGGGTCTGGTTCTACCTGAGTCTCCAGGATACAGAATGGGGCTGGGAAGAATTGGAGACGGCATAGAACTGGGGATGGAGAGGGAGTATGGCAGTGTTTCCTAAGCAGGGATTATATGGATGAAGCTGCAGATGTTCCAAGAAAGGAGTTGAATGACTTTAATACGCAGGTGATCCTAGTGAACCCTAGACTAAACAATACGAGGAATTAAGGGGCAGGAGATAAGCAAATACTCAGAAAGTGAAGATGTTTGAAAACATGTAATTTCAGAGAAAACAGTAAGGGAGTGGAGGCAAAGTTCACTTACTGAATGTGTGCTAAGTGGCAACATCTGTCCTCACATATTGTTGCTAATTATCTCAGAAATCCAGATTCTCTGCCAAAAGCCAGGAAATTTTGTCCCCCTATCCATGCTGAGTGGGCTTCCCAGGTGGCACTAGTGGTAAAGAACCTGCCTGCCAGCTCAGGAGATCCAAGAGATGCAGATTCCTTCCCTGGGTTAAGAAGATCCCCTGAAGGAGGGCATGGCAATCCACTCCAGTATTCTTGCCTGGAGAATCCTATAGACAGAGGAGCCTGATGGGGCCATAGTCCATACAGTCACACAGAGCCGGACACAACTGATGCAACTTAGCACGCGTGCACATGCACACACACATGCTGAGTATGAGATCCTGCCTCTGGGCTCTGTTCCTATTTCCACTGAGTGACAGAATGCACAAAAAAATTTCTTTCTTCCCCAGCCAGGGAGCAGAGGCAATGAGAAGGACTCAGAAAAAGGCCATGAGGACTTGTACTCACCATTCAATCTCTTTAGACTCACGGTCCCTCAGGAGCTCTTGCACCTCCTGCCGGCAGCGCTCCTGATATTCTGGGTGCTTTGCAAGGTTGTACAGAATCCAGGAGAGGCTACTGGCTGTAGTATCATGGCCTGGGGGCATCCAGAAAGACTTGTGTCTCTGGACTACTTCAGCACCACAGGGCGGACAACATCCCCATGATAAAGCCCATGAGGAGGATGGAGAGGGATGGGGTGGTCCAGGGTCCACTGGACTAGTTCCTGGGCTTAGAGACACCCTATCCCTATTTGTCTCACACTGGGGCCTCACCCTCAAACATAAAGGTGTCAGCTTCAGCCCGGATGTCTTCATCTGACAATCCCTTCCCATTTTCATCCTGGAGAGAAAGCAAGATCCCACTAGCTCAGAGGGTCTCTGAGGCTAAACTGAGACAATCTCTGAAGCCCCATTATCCATTCAGAGAGAGACCCAAGCCCACCCTGAAATTTTAAACCGCCTGTGCACTCTGTCACCAGAGGCCCCATCCCAGAGACCTCCTCTTTGACCTCTTTGTCTCCTGTGTTGTCCCTGGTGAAAAAATAATCAGTCACCCATAAATATTTTTATATTTCAAAATAATGAGGGATTTCTGGAGGAAAAAAAAAGTTCCTGGCAACCTGGGTTACAACCTGGGTTATAAAAATACAAAAACTTTAGACTTTGCCTTCTCACCAAAAAGAATTTGTTTAAGCTCGAGAATAATCTCTCTCCCTGTGTGTGTGTCTCTCTCTCCCCATGGGGAGAAAGGGGCAAATGTATCAGCTGTCTTGTATAAGTTCCAAATTTCAAAATCTGGAGGTATGTACTTGTACTGTGATGCAAGTATGATTGCATGTACAGGTAATAGCATACTTGAGCCATCAAAGGAATTTAGGAATGGGGTAGCAGAGCTACAGTTCTACTCTGGTTACTATTTTTGCCATGAGTAATAAATGGCCTGTTCTGATCCAGGATACTGTATGTATACTGTACATACACATACATATGTACACAGTCTGTCTCTGTGGTAGACTGACTTATTAGTTTCCCACTTGAGTGAAATCTCAGGCCCTTCACAGTTTCAGACTTAGCAGTCCCCCACAGGCAATATTCCACATGGTCATCTCTAAAACTTATCCCTGACCCATCCCTCCCTTCCACAAGCACCTTCCATGGCTTCCCAGGACCCTCTGCATCCCATTCAAATTCTTTGATCAGATCAAAGTCCATTCTACCTCTTGAACTCAGATCCCAGAGGAACCCACCTTGGTCAGCAGAAGCACATCAATGAAGTCCAAAGTCTTGGTCTTCGCCTTGGCCTTGAGGAAGTCATCAATATTCTCCTTGGGGAGAGTCTGGCGCCGCTCCTGAATGACAGCATCTGTGAAGTCATGTACCAGGCGGCAGGCCTTGCGGAAGCGCTGCCCATCTGAGGTGAGATAGTACAGGAAGTCCATGTGCAGGAAGATCTGCCGGTTCCGCTGTGCCACAAGCGCACTGAGCTCCAAGATGGCGGCAATATATTCACTGGACTTCCTGAAGGATGAGAGCATGAAGGGAGGCAACAACTTAAAACACCTAAGGGCAGAAGCCAGGGGCTACCTCCCTTCAGGAATTGAGGCTCCAAGAACAAATGGCTCACAGATACAGTGTGGGAATGAGCCAGGAGATGTGACTCTTCAGACTCTTCTCAACCCACATCCCTTCTCCGTGAGCTGCCTCCATGCCCCAGGCACCCAGAGCACAGCTTAGATATCATGTTTCTCTCCTGTCTCTCTCACTGCCCCCTTATCCTTTCCAGAACCGTCCACCCAGCTCACACCTTATCTTCTCCCAGCTGGTCAGTGGCCCAGCCCCTTCCCTAGTCTTCTTACATCCAATGTCTACATGACAGTTGGATGCTTTTGAGTCAGATTTGCTTTGCCTGGCTTCAGAATGTCCTTAAGATATTACCTGCCCACTCCTTCAACCTTATTTCCAACATGTCTCCTCACTATTGCACATACTTTTCTCATTCTAGCCTTCTGATCTTTATCAAACAGGTCTACCTATCTGAAAGGATAGCTCCTTCTCTTTCCCTATTCCTGTCCTGGGTTGTCCTGCTTTGAGCCACCTCCTTCAGGAAGGCCCTCCTGATTGCTCTGGTCAGTCCTCCCTCCTCTGTCTACTACCTTGGGTCTATGGCTTATGTTTCCAGGCCCTTGGCCGAGACTCACTCCTGGCAATTGCTGTCAAAACTGAAGACACATTTCTGCAGACTGTCCAGGGTCATGAGGCTGATGTGTTCAAACATGTCCAGACGGGTGTAGCCTTGGGTGACCAGGCACTGCCACTTGGTCTGGACAGAGAAGGAGACAGAGTTAGGGCCCCTTTCCAACCACCTGGGTGGACTCCCCCAGACCCTGCCTCTTAGCCCCAGGAAACCACCTCCAGAGAGTATCAGGCTTGAGTGGGAGTGGAAGCTGTTACTGCTAGGACATGAAGTTCTCATGACTGGGAGTCAGGAGACCTGGTTTTAAATCTTGGCTCACCCTCCTGCTCTCTCTGTAACCTTGGTCAACTTATTGCATAAAGTTAAGTGCTAAGCAAATGTTATCTTTCATCACCTTCATGTTGGAAATTTTTTTTTAATAAATTTATTTATTTTAGTTGGTGGCCAATTACTTTACAATATTGTAATAGTTTTTGCCATACATTGACATGAATCAGCCATGGGTTCACATGTGTTCCCCCTCCCGGACCCCACACCCACCTCCCTCCCCATCCCATCCCTCTTGGTCATCCCATTGCCCCGGCCCCGAGCCTCCGTCCCATGCATCGAACATGGAATGGTGTTCTGCCCCACATATGATAATATACATGTTTCAATGCTATTCTCCCAGAACGTCCCACCCTCACCTTCTCCCTCGAGTCCATAAAATTGTTCTATGCATCTGTGTCTCTTATTCTGTCTCGCATATAGGGTTATCGTTACCATCTTTCAAATTCCATATATATGCATTAGTATACTGTATTGGTGTTTTTCTTTCTGGCTTACTTCACTCTGTATAATGGGCTCCAGTTTCATCCATCTCAGTAGAACCGACTCAAATGTATTTTTTTTAATGGCTGAGTAATATTCCATTATGTATATGTACCACAGCTTCCTTATCCATTCGTCTGCTGATGGACATCTAGGTTGCTTCCATGTCCTGGCTATTGTACACAGTGCTGCGATGAACATTGGGGTACACTCGTCTCTTTCAATTCTGGTTTCCTCGGTGTATATGTCCAGCAGTGGGATTGCTGGGTCATATGGCAGTTCTATTCCCAGTTTTTTAAGGAATCTCCACACTGTTCTCCATAGTGGCTGTACTAGTTTGCATTCCCACCAACAGTGTAAGAGGGTTCCCTTTTCTCCACACCCTCTCCAGCATTTATTGCTTGTAGACTTTTGGATAGCAGCCATTCCGACTGGTGTGAAATGATACCTCATTGTGGTTTTGATTTGCATTTCTCTAATAATGAGTGATGTTGAGCATCTTTTCATGTGTTTGTTAGCCATCTGTATGTCTTCTTTGGAGAAATGTCTGTTTAGTTCTTTGGCCCATTTTTTGATTGGGTCGTTTATTTTTCTGGAATTCAGCTGCAGAAGTTGCTTGTGTATTTTTGAGATTAATTGTTTGTCTGTTGCTTCGTTTGCTATTATTTTCTCCCATTCTGAAGGCTGTCTTTTCACCTTGCTTATAGTTTCCTTTGTTGTGCAAAAGCTTTTAATTTTAATTAGGTCCCATTTGTTTATTTTTGCTTTTATTTCCAATATTCTGAGAGGTGGGTCATGGAGGATCCTGCTGTGATTTATGTCGGAGAGTGTTTTGCCTATGTTTTCCTCTAGGAAACAAAAGACTTATATATAGAAAACTATAAAACACTAATGAAAGAAATCAAAGAGGACACAAACAGATGGAGAAATATACCGTGTTCATGGATTGGAAGAATTAATATAGTGAAAATGAGTATACTACCCAAAGCAATCTATAGATTCAATGCAATCCCTATCAAGCTACCAATGGTATTTTTCACAGAACTAGAACAAATCATCTCACAATTTGTATGGAAATATAAGAAACCTCGAATAGCCAAAGCAATCTTGAGGAAGAAGAATGGAACTGGAGGAATCAACCTGCCTGATTTCAGCCTCTACTACAAAGCCACAGTCATCAAGACAGTATGGTACTGGCACAAAGATAGAAATATAGATCAATGGAACAAAATAGAAAGCCCAGAGATAAACGCACGCACATATGGACACCTTCTCTTCGACAAAGGAGGCAAGAATATACAATGGAGAAAAGACAATCTCTTTAACAAGTGGTGCTGGGAAAACTGGTCAACCACTTGTAAAAGAATGAAACTAGAACACTTCCTAACACCATACACAAAAATAAACTCAAAATGGATTAAAGATCTAAACGTAAGACCAGAAACTATAAAACTCCTGCTTTCTTTGGTCTCCGTTTGCATGAAATACGTTTTTCCACCCCTTCACTTTCAGCCTGTGTGTGTCCCTAGTTTTGAGGTGGGTCTCTTGTAGACAGCATATATAGGGGTCTTGTTTTTGTATCCATTCAGCCAGCCTTTGTCTTTTGGTTGGGGCATTCAACCCATTTACATTTAAGGTAATTATTGATAAGTATGATCCCACTGCCATTTACTTTGTTGTTTTGAGTTCGTGTTGAAACATCCTTTCTGTGTTTCCTGTTTAGAGAAGATCCTTTAGCATTTGTTGGAGAGCTGGTTTGGTGGTGCTGAATTCCCTCAGCTCTTGCTTGTCTGTAAAGCTTTTGAATTTTCATTCATATCTAAATGAGATCCTTGCTGGGTACAGTAATCTGGGTTGTAGATTATTCTCTTTCATTACTTTAAGTATGTCCTGCCATTCCCTTCTAGCCTGAAGAGTTTCTATTGAAAGATCAGCTGTTATCCTTATGGGGATCCCCTTGTATATTATTTGTTGTTTTTCCCTTGCTGCTTTTAATATTTGTTCTTTGTGTTTGATCTTTGTTAATTTGATTAATATGTGTCTTGGGGTGTTTCACCTTGGGTTTATCCTGTTTGGAACTCTCTGGGTTTCTTGGACTTCTGTGACTATTTCTTTCCTCATTTTAGGGAAATTTTCAACTATTATCTCCTCGAGTATTTTTTCATGGCCTTTTCTTTTATCTTCTTCTTCTGGGACTCCTATGATTCGAATGTTGGGGCGTTTCATATTGTCCCAGAGGTCCCTGAGGTTTTCCTCATTTCTTTTGATTCTTTTTTCTTTTTTCCTCTCTGCTTCGTTTATTTCCATCATTCTATCTTCTACCTCACTTATCCTATCTTCTGCCTCCATTATTCTACTGTAGGTTCCCTCCAGAGTGTCTTTTATCTCCTTTATTTCATTATTCATTATATATTGATTCCTTTTTATTTCTTCTAAGTCCTTGATAAACATTTCTTGCATCTTCTCAATCCTTGTCTCCAGGCAATTTATCTGTAACTCCATTTTGCTTTCAAGATTTTGGATCATTTTTATTATCATTATTCTAAATTCTTTTTCAGATAGATTCCCTATCTCCTCCTCTTTTGTTTGGTTTGGTGGGCATTTCTCATTTTCCTTTACTTGCTGAGTATTTCTCTGCCTTTTCATCTTGTTTAGATTGCTGTGTTAGGCGTGGCCTTTCTGTATTCTGGTAGTATGAAGTTCCTCTTTATTGTGGAGGTTCCTCACTATGGGTGGGGTTGGACAGGTGGCTTGTCAAGGCTTCCTGGTTGGGGGAGCTTGTGTCGGTGTTCTGGTGGGTGGAGCTGGATTTCTGCTCTCTAGAGTGCGATGGAGTGACCAGTATTAATTTTTGAGATGTCTATGGATTTGGTGTGCCTCTGGGCAGCCTGTATATTGATGCTCAGGTCTATGTTCCTGCGTTGCTGGAGAATTTGTGTGGTATGTCTTGCTCTGGAACTTATTGGCTCTTGGGTGGAGCTTGGTTCCAGTGTATATGTGGAGGCTATTGGATGGTCTCTTATTAATTAATGTTTCCCCTGGCTTTCAGTCTTATTCTTGCAGTAGCCTCAAGACTTCTCCATCCATACAGCATCAATAATAAAACTTTTAGGTTAATGGTGAAAAGATTCTCCACAGTGAGGGATACCCAGAAAGGTTCACTGAGTTACATGGAGAGATGATGTGGTGGGGGGGGTTTGAGGTGACCAGGAGGGGAAGAGGGGAATTCAAATGTGGAGAGAGCAATCTAGCCAGTAAGCACTTCCCTCTGTGCTTTCCACAGTCTGGAACCCTCAGAGTGGTTCACAGAGATACATAGAGAGGGGGGAGGAAGGTAATAGAGGTGAGCATGAGTAGAAAGGGAGGAATCAAGAGGGGAGAGAGAGATCTGGGCAGTATCCTGTTCCTGAAGTGTTCTCTGGTACCCAGAACACCCTCAGAGATTCACAGAATTGGGTTGAGAAGAGAAGGAGGAGGGTGGGAGATAGAGGTTCCCTGGGGGAGAAGAAAGAGCATCAATAGGGGGAGAGAGTAATCAGGCCAGAGATCACACTCCTGAGTAAAAATGGGTCCTAAAGATTGGGTTCTTAAATGTACAAAATTGATATCAAATATGTAAAACAAAGATTAAAAATCTACAGTAGAGGTTAGACTCTTATAAAACTTACAATATAAAAAAAAGAAAAAAAGAAACAGTGTGAAAAGAAAAAAAAACAGTAAAACAGTAAAAAAAGAAACAGTAAAAAAAAGTAAAACAGGAAAAAAACAGTAAAAAAAGAAAACACAAAAGGTATAAGATATATGTATGCAGTTTGCTTCAAAAATAGGGTTGTTTTTTCTTTTTTTGCAAGTTAATAGTGGGTTATGAAAATGAAAGTTAAAGGTGTAATAGAGGACTTGAAGAAAAAGGAAGGAAGAGAAAAAAAATTTTAAAAAAATAGAAAAAATAATATATATCCCGGACTTTCTCTGGAGCTGTTGTGAGCAGTGTGGGGTCTGCTCAGTTTCAGATAGATCCTTGTTCCTGCTTATACTTTTCAAGATCTATAGGTCCCTTTCAATGCAGTTGGTATTAACTACAGGGATTTTAATCTGTTGGCCTGTCACTTCCAAGGCGCTTCCCTCTGTTTATTTGGCTTCTGTTTGGAGGTCTCTTCAGTATCTAATTTCAGCCTTCTTTTGAAGATAATGCGCTGTCTTTGTGGATGCCTGACGTCCTCTGCCAGCCTTCAGAAGTGGTTTTGTGAAGTTTCCTCAGCGTTCAGATGTTCTTTCGATAAATTTGTGGAGGAGAGAGTGGTCTCCCCGTCCTATTCCTCCGCCATCTTAAGCCGAAATTCCATGTTGGAAATTTATGAATAAGCTGTCCCTATGTTTAGGGAGGTAGTTCTCCATGAGCCCTGAGTACCCTTGCATAATCTTGCTGGGTATGCCAAAAAATTGTTAGTCCATGATGTTCTTTACCTGGGCTATTTCTCGGAGTTGTGTTTGCAGCAAACAATCTTTAAGAGTGAGGTAAAGTCTCCTCCTGGGCAAATATCAGTCTTGCTTCTAGTTCTAAAAGTCACAGACACCCTAAATCTAGTATTCTTCTACCCTATAATAAAACATACTACTTGAGTACCAGTCAAAGTCCACCTGTGTCATCCATATGGGATTTGTTGACTTGGAGGAAGAACGAAAATAAGCAAGAAGAAGGTGTCATTTGCTATGCCAAGAGTAAAAATCTATCCTTTGTCAGTGACCCAGGACTCTCATGTCTTCTGACAGAATCTACAAAACAGTAACAAGCTCTCTTGTCAGCTTGCAATATGGAAAAGACACAACCATGTCACAAATTCCTGACCTTCCCCATGTGTATATATCCAAACCCTTTGCAATGTGCTTTTTCAGTAACTTCTGTTAGTAGGTGGAGCCTACTTTACCATCCTTTGATTCTGAGCTGGCGTTGGATCTACTTTGGCCAATGTGTGCTATGCTTAGTTGGTTCAGTCCTGTCCAGCTCTTTGAGAACTCATGGACCACAGCCCTCTAGGCTCCTCTGTCCATGGGATTCTCCCAGCAAGAATACTGGAATGGGTTGCCATGCCCTCCTCCAGGGGATGTTCCCAACCCAGGAATCAAATCCGTGTCTCCTGCATTGTTGGCAGATTCTTTACCACTGAGACACCAGGGGAAGCCCTGCTTTGCCCAATAGAGTCTGATGGAAATGATGAGTAGATCGTCTCAAACCAAGCTCCCAAGCAGCATTGCAGCTTCCTGTCAGGCTGTTGGAACCCTGCTTCTGCCATGTGAACAAACCTGAAATGCATTCTAAAGGGAGAGAATCACATGAAAGGAAGTCCTTTGCCCGGAGTAAGGCCATCTGAGATCAGCCTGCAGCCAGCCAAGAGCCAAATATGTGAGAATGACCCTAGATCAGCAAAACTTCATATCTGATCACAGATATACCAGTGGCCCAATCTACATCCAGAAGAACCAGCCAACTGACTCACAGACTTCTCAATACTAAGCACTTACTGTTTTTAAGTGACTTGTTACTCTAGAATAACTACTACAAAATATTCATCATTTTTACCAAACATGTCTCAAGATTCCAAGGCCTCTTTGACGGAAATGTAGAAACTAACACCTTCTGAGCATCTCTTATGTGCCAGAGACATGATTCCGTTAGATCATCTTGGCCACCCTACAAAGCAGGGATCACATAATCCTTATTTTTCAACTGTGGAAACCAAGGTTCAGAAAGGAAGAGCCCATGGCCTTAAAATCACCCACAAGAGCCAGGTTCCAGACAAGACGTCTCTGAGCCCCCGTTATCTCCAAGACTCCAGCTGGGACCCTGGGTTCAAGAGACTTACGTGCATGATGTCTGCACTGTTGGTGAAAATCTTCATATAGGGCTTCAGGATGTTGAAGTGGAAGGCAGGCGTCAGCATGCGACGGTGCCTGCTCCACTTGTCTCCAGCACTCAGCAGGAGTCCATCCCCTATCAGAGACAGCCACGGGGAGTGGGCAAAGAAAGACCTTCCCCTTGGTCCCCAGGGATGTCCCCAATTCCCTTCACTCCCAGTTACTCACCCAGCCATGGCTTCAGAAAGTTGTATAACTCCATGCTTTTGGGTGCAACAGCAGCTGACATGAAGGAGGATCATCAGGGGCCAGGGAGATGGGGAAAGGAGGAAATTTTGTGTGGAATAGAGGATCCCAGCCAGGAATCTGCATTCCCCCTCCAAGCCCTGCATAGCAGGAATGGGGCCAAGAGCATAGGAAGCCAGAAGCCAGGTGGAGAGGTGGTGGGAGGGGGATACCAGACCAGGCTGCAGAACAGAAGAGAGCACAGGCAGAGCCCATAGACACAACTCTTAGGTGCTCAGAAACACTCCAACAAGATACAACATGCCCCAACATTCCCTGACATGGCTCCTACATGGTCCAACATGTTATGAAGACACAAGCATAGCCTAGCACTCTACAAAATATCTTTATGGGGACCTAGAACACCATGTCTGCCCCAACACTCTGACCTCTCCTGAGATATGTGACAAGGCCCCATGTGTTAACATGTCCTGACATGACCCCAACATGCATGATACAACCTGATATGATACAACATGTTCTGGCACAGACCTGAAGACAACCTAACTTGGCCTGAATTTGCCCCACATGAGCCCCACACAGGGCTTACATACACTAATGTCACAGACCTGAACCAGGTGTGTCCCCAGCTGGGCCCCAGACATGACTCAGACATACCCTAAGATGGGCATCACACAAGATTACATAAGGTCACTAGCATGTCTGAAAGTGACCCTGAGTCCCAGACCTCAAACAAACCTGAAACATGACCAAGATGTGACAAGCAGGAGAACCAGACATCTCAGGCAAGAAAAAGACAGACCCCAAAATGCCTCAGATATCCTTGGCCACAGCTGAAGCAACTCCAGATGTGACTGAGACCATGTCTATTTGAGCCCACGTTTAATCATATACCAGGTGTCACCAGGTAAAACATGTACCAGCTGTAATCAGAAACCAGGTAGAAACATAAAGCTGACGGGACACAGATATGCCCTAGGCATGAGTAGACATGACTGGAAGTAGGCAGGTGAGAGTCCAGCTAAGAAAGAGGCAGAGGCATCTCTACCACAGCCCCCTATGTCTGCACCCAACACAGAGGACTGGGCAGCAGGCAAGCCATGTCTACCTGGAGTGGTGGGGTGCAAGATGCAGATGACCACATGCCAGGGCCCCCCCACGAGCAGCACACATCCCCATAGGTGCTGGCCAGGCCCTGTGTGTACAGGAGACCTTCCTCCCAGCTCTGAATCTGGAGAGGAACAGAAAGGACCCAATTCACACTCTTCTAGGCTACCAGAGGCAAGGATTTGCAGGGCAGAGATCCACACCTGAGTCCATGAGTCACCTCCGGCAGCTTCTCGTCTGTCCAGAGCTTTCTCCTGGGCTCCCTCCCCACATTGGCCATACACAACTTTTGTGGTCCCTCTGGTACAGGGATAGAAAAGGTCTTTCCCTGTTTGGATCCCAAACATTATGTTCACCTGACTTCTCTTTCATCCCCATATTGCAGATAAGGAAACTGAGGCTCTCAATGATGGAGTCCCTTGTGCAGTTCTCCCAGACAGTAAACCTGAGACACCAGCCCAAGACTCTTTAGTCATGGCCTGAATTCTTAATTATCCAATTGCTCTGAGCCCCAAAACAATAGTTCAGTGGACCCTACAGTGCCAAGACTGGATGCTCAGAATCTTAGGCTTGCAGGAATTGATCCTATGACCCAAATAAGACAAATTAAAAGGAATCCTCAACTTTTCCTAAAACTCTTGTAAATGAACTCCCTTTTCAATGGAGATTGAGCTTCTGAGATTCAGTTTTACCAGGAGAAGAGTAAAGCCATCACAGATGAACACTAAATGATGAAAACAGATTTCTGATAACATTGTTTAAGACCTGGATCCAGCTGGGCCTGAAGACAGCCCTCCTTGGAGTTTACAGTCAGTTGATTTCCTTTCTTTGCTTAGACCATACAGGGTGGCATTTCCACCACTAACAGCTGAAAGAGACTTCAGCAGCCAGAGAGAGCCAGGACCCTTCCCAGAGTCATTCAGCATTCTGGTGTCTGAAATTATGTCTCTTTCAGAAGCTGCCCATTCCCCTGGTCTGTCTCAGATGGGAGGGGCAGAGGGAAAGGGAAGGGAGACAGGGTGGGATGGAGTCTCCTCAGGGAGATTCCTGGGGACTGGAGAAGGAGAGCACTGAACTAGTGTGGCTGAGACACAGAATAGGATAAATGAAATGGACCCACCAGAGAAGTGGATGTCACAGGAAGAGCAGCCCCCAATCCTGCACCAGCCAGAAGCCTTCATTGCTCTGGGTCTGCAGATGAGTGAGACTGAGGGCCAGCCTGGCAGGGGGCCTGGGATACTATGGATGCCCACTGCATCACTCTACCCCTCTGCTTTGAAGTATTTTCTTCTCATTGTTCCAGACCTAGTTCCAGCACCTCCTCCTCCAGGAAGCCTTCCAGCACACCCCAGCAGAGAATCTTGTTTCTTCTCTGGATTGCCACAGCCCATCTCCTGCTGGCCAGCTCCTGGCCAACCACACCAGGTCAAGAATCTCTCTGTCCAGACCTGAGACCTTGAGATTGGGGACGAACTTCAGCAGGGTACAAGGCTGGGGTCCAATTGACCATGGGAAGAAACAAGAGTCAGTGCGATGGAACTTGATAAATGCATGAAGCAAAGAGGAAGTGGCTGAGAGAGAAGAGAGGAAGGGGGGCCAGGGTCCTATAGGGGCCACATAAAAAGTTGGCAAGGAGGGGCTAGAATCCCTCAAATGTGTCATGACACCCACCACCACAAGCTCTGCATGGGTACCTGAGGCATTGGTGATGCTCCGGAGCATGTCAGGGTGGCAGAAAACGATCATGGGAGTGATGGGGCCAAACCAGATCATATATCCATGGGGGTAGTCAGCAGACAGCTGGGTTAATTTTCTCAAGCCCTGCTCTGTCGGGGAGACCTGAAACCATGTAAGGACATCACTCCCAAGAAGAACCACTGCAGTGGACAGTGTGTCAGATCCCGCACAGATGGAGGGAATCTCTGCTTCCTACTGCTCCTTCCCTCATGGGGAGGAGTGGCCCTGGAGCATCTCCAAGTCCCAAGGAGATACTCCAGAGCACAGGGATAAGACAGGCTCTTTGCCCACAGATAGGATGACTTTATCTTGAGAAGCCAAACTTTTTATTGTCCTGGGAATGGTCTCAGCCCCAGGGGTGGCCACAGAAAGAGATCCCCCACTGGAGAGGTTTGTAGGTAGCCGGGTGGCCTCAGTACTTGTCCCTGGGTTTTGGTCCCACAACCTCTCCTATTCTGGCTGGTCCAAACAGCCTGCAGTTCCTTGCAGTAAATCATCTGCAGATCTGGGGCTTTCCATACCCTGCTGATCCCAAAGGACAGACGTGAATTCTGCCCCTCACTCATGACAGCAGCTCTGACCCATGAAACCCCCTCCCCAAACTGGCTCCATGCAGAGTACGTTCTGCCTATTTCTCTGCAACCCATGGATATGACTTTCAATTACGCCATTTATAATTGAAGAAGCTGACACCTTATGCACCCAAAGGGAAAGAAGTGTGGGTTGCCCCCTAGTAAAGTATCCTCTCCCTCAGGATGCCTCGTTCAAACCTGACAAATATCCCCAGGGACTCTTGGCAGATGAATGTAAGTCATGTTCACCTTTGTGACCTGCTCCCTTCTCCTCAAGTACCAAACTGAGAATTCAAAGCACTTGGTGAGATTGGTCCAGAGAGGGAGAGTGACTCAGCTGAGGTCACACTGCAAAAGGGACCGCAGGAAGGAAAAGTGACCAAGACCAGACTCTGTGACCAAGCCCTTACAGGGGAGGGCAGAAATGCAGTAACTTTGTAACATTCCTGCTGCCTCCAAGACTCACTGTGCCTTGTGTGCTAAGTCGCCTCAGTCATGTCCGACTTGGCAACCCCATGGACTGCAGTCCATCAGGCTCCTCTGTCTATGGGATTCTCCAGGCAAGAATACTGGAGTGGGTTGCTGTGCCCTCCTCCAGGGCATCTTCCCAGCCCAGGGATCAAACCCGCCTGTCTTCCATCTAACCTGCATTGGCAGGCGGGTTCTTGACCACTAGAGCCACCTGGGAAGACTCGCTGAGATGCTTTCAAGACCCAGAATCTCAGGAAATCTTCCCATGGAGATTTGTAATGCCCTGGCAGAAAGTGAAGAGGAACTAAAAAGCCTCTTGATGAAAGTGAGAGAGGAGAGTGAAAAAGTTGGCTTGAAGCTCAACATTCAGAAAACTAAGATCATGGCATCTGGTCCCATCACTTCATGGGAAATAGATAGGGAAACAGTCGCTGACTTTGTTTCTTTGGGCTCCAAAATCACTGCAGATGGTGATTGCAGCCATGAAATTAAAAGACGCTTACTCCTTGGAAGGAAAGTTACGGCCAAACTAGATAGCATATTAAAAAGCAGAGACATTACTTTACCAGCAAAGTCCATCTAGTCAAGGCTATGGTTTTTCCAGTAGTCATGTATGGATGTGAGAGTTGGACTGTGAAGAAAGCTGAGCACCGAAGAATTGTTGCTTTTGAACGTGGTGTTGGAGAAGACTCTTGAGAGTCCCTTGGACTGCAAGGAGATCCAACCAGTCCATCCTAAAGGAGATCAGTCCTGGGTATTCATTGGAAGAACTGATGTTGAACCTGAAACTCCAATACTTTGGCCACCTCATGCAAAGTGTTGACACATTGGAAAAGACCCTGATGCTGGGAAGGATTGGGGGCAGGAAGAGGAGGGGATGACAGAGGATAAGATGGCTGGATGGCATCACCAATTCGAAGGACATGAGTTTGGATAAACTCCAGGAGTTGGTGATGGACAGGGAGGCCTGGCGTGCTGCAATTCATGGGGTCACAAAGAGTTGGACACGACTGAGCGACTGAACTGAATGCCCCTGCCTTCTGCACTTTGCCACAATAAACAGTAAAATTTCAGTAAATCCTCCACCAAGTGGTAGCTCTTGTCCAAGACAGGAAAGAAAAGATGGGCATCTTTCTCAGCTGGGCTGTTAGATGGGAGGAGCAGGATACCCATTCCTTTTACCCTGACAGAGGGAAGTGATGGCATGCTCATCACTTAGGTCATCACACCTTTATTTTGCATCATAATATTAGCCAGCCATGGACTGTAGTCTGCTTCCCAGAACCATCGTCAAACTGGGAGGTGCTTATTAAGCAATTCCACAGTTGAGCTGTTTAATTAATCATGAGCAGGGCCAAGCCAGAGTCAAGGTCTGAGGCACAAGGTTGGCAGGCATGGAGGAGAGAGAGGTCTATGAAGGCTTCTTAGAAGGTGTGGTGATTGGCCAACTTTATCCAGATTGGGCTATGAGCACTTTGGGACATCTTGGTAGAGGGAGGGGAATTAGATAAAAGGAGGGATCCTGGAAAGAGGAGGTGTGGGGATGGGGAAGTGATAGATAATTCCTGTGGGGAAGCTGTAGCCCAGAATGAAAAGTCAGAAGGAAAAGGACCACATGCAGATCGGACCCCGGACAGCACCCTTGAGAGGACCTCAAGGCCACCATGGAGACTGGAAACGCCAAGGGACCAGACTCTGTGCAGCCCAACCTCAGAGATGCACTACTGTGTGCAAGGCAGGCAGAAAATGGACCCCAAAGCAGGCTAGGGCTGGAAAGACAGGATGTGGGGGAGGGCTCGACGGCAGAGCAAAGGAATGAGTGAGTGCGGGAAGAGGGGCTCGCAGGCCTCCCTGGCTTCTCTGCCATCCCAGACCCCAGCCCAAAGCCTGAGCCCCATTCCTGATCTCCCAGGATCTCCCAGGAAACTCACCAGGTAGAGGTGAGCGAAGAACCAGTTCAGTTTTGGGGGCTGCGGAAAACACTGGAGGTGGCGACAGTTGTTGTAGAAGGTGTAGGTCCAGGCCAGGACGCAGACCAGGATCCAGGAGGCCCCGACCAGCAGCAGCAGCAGCCACAGGGAGGCTACCACTGGCCCGAGTCCCAGCCAGGACAGGCTCAGTTGCAGCATCCTGTGGTCAGAAGGGGTGGAGGGTGAGTCCTGAGGATGAAGGAAGAGGCAGTGATGCTGAGCTGTGAGGCAGAGACAGATAGAAGGAGAGGAACAAGGGAGTGAGGGGCCGAGTGAGTGCTGGAGACGGTGTGAGAAGAGCTCAGAGACAGACAGACAGGGGCTGGGAGAGGGGACAGAGACCAGAGAAATTCAAAGGAAGAGGGAAAGATAGAGACAAAGAGACAGAAAGACACACACAGTTTGTGTGTGTGTGTGTGTGTGTGTGTGTGTGTGTGTGTGTGTGTGTGTTAGTTACCCATTGGTATCCACTCATCTCCCAAGCCAGCTCATTCCCTAGAGCCACCCTGCTGTGGGCAGTGGCCTTCCTCACACCAAGTCAAAACCCCGAGCCCCTTGACCCTCAGCCTGGCACCTTCTTTCTAGAGTGGCTTGTCTCACACAACTTCCTTTCCCCTTCTCGTGCTAAGGCTTTACCCAGCCCGTCCCCTAAAAATACTTCCAGGCTCCAGACTAAGCCAGCCCATTCTCCCAGCATGCTTACTCCCTCCCCACCTGGACGCTGCCCAAACATGAAATGAGGCCTGGGAACCACTTCAGTATAACAGACACTGGATCCTCAGGACAGATGGGGGGTCAGCCTTGTCCCAAGTCATCTCCAGGGCTCCCTTCCCCAGGTGAACCAGGGAGACATCATGGACCATTTCTCAGCAGAGACCCCAGAAGCTCAGAGCCCTGAAGCACCTGGCCTCCAGGGAACACAGCTTGGCAGGAGTTCAACTCCCACCTCTGCACAGCCCAGGACCTGTGTTGAGACATGACTTGAAACAGGAACAGAGAAACCAGTCTGACTGGAAATTACCTTTATCTGAGTCTGGGAGCTGGTGATGAACAGGGAGGCCTGGCGTGCTGCACTCCACAGGGTCACAAAGAGTCGGACACAACTGAGTGACTGAGCTGAACTGAGTCTAGGGATAAAGGAGCCAATCAGAAGAGGGCACCTTGAGGCATGAGGGGCCAGGCTGGGGTGGGCTGAGAGAGGACAGGGTCCACACAGTGGGTGGGAGGACAGAACTGGGACTGGAATTCTGCCCTGCCCTCCCTCTGACTGTGGGCTGTGCGGACCATCCTCAGTGGGATATTGAATGAGACCCTGAGATAGGGAACCAAAGAGGATCTCACAGGAAAATTGGAAGAATCTGGAGTCCTCAAAAAAGATGGAATGAAAGCAAAGTGATGGCTACTAGTGCTTGTGTTAGTGTGTGCCAGTAGTGACCTAGAGCAAGCCTACTCGGTGAAGACAAAGCTATACTTGAAAAGTGCCTTCTATGTGCTGGTACCTGAAGAAGCAGCCTATAGTGTGTCAGAAACTCTGCATAAAGCGTGCCTGCTATGTTCAAGGTAGGCTGCAGAAAGTGCATTTACTGTGTGCCAAGGACTCTGCACAGATCCTGCCTACTGTATGCCAGGTGTTGTACATAAGGCACACCTACTATGTGTGCAGTACTTTGTGCAAAGAACACATACTCTGTGTTGGGCACTCTATGTAAAGCACTGCCTCTGTATGCTGAGTGCTCTGTGTATATATGCTCAGTGTGCATCAGGTATCTTACATAAAACACACCTCCTGTGAGTCAGGCGCTCTACATAAAGTAATCCTACTGTGTGCAGGATGTTCTGCCAGCAAGTTAATGCATCACCTTCCCCTCAGGGCTCTGGCCAACACCCTGGGATCATGCAGAGGGACCCACATGATGGCAGAAAGGAAGATACCTATTTAAGAGAAGAGCAAGCTGAGGTTCTAAGAGAACAAGCCTCTAGCCTAAGCTGCCCATCTGAAAGGCTCTCAGGTGCATCAAACCACCAAGCCTAAGTCTTCCCCCTCTGCCATGCTGTTCCAACATATTTGACAAAGATGCAGAGCCAGCATGACTAAGCACAACAACCTAGCACAAATGTTAGAGTCAAAGGAATAGATCCAATGTGGAGTCACATTTGTTCTTCTCTGTTACAACAGGAGTTTTTAGCCACCTGCTTGCAGTCTCTCTGGGTAGAGAAAGGAGATGACATTTGGTTAGTGGAAGGCCCTGCAGGCAATCAGAGAGGTTAGAGGATTGACATCTGTCCTCGCCAATGGCCACTGCTGCTTTCAGCTTCAGCTCATCTCTCTGGGTTTCAGGATCAGCTACGCCCTGGGCTGTGGGTGGTGTCAGCTCTCAGCTGATGCTAGCTCCAAGAGTACTACACCTGATGGTTCCCCTTGGTCCTGTTGTCAACTGAAATAAAAAATATACGGTGTAAGAACAGTGAGTTTCAGTTTGATTCGGAGACCCTACTGAGGACTATAGCCCAGGATACAGTTTCTCACATAGCTCTGAGGAACTGCTCCAAGGAGCTAAGGAGGGAGGTAAGCATATATTTGACTTTCGCTAAGGAAATATGCAATCCAATATGCATCATGGGAGAAGGTCATGAGGAACAAGTTTCTTAGTTAATAATTTTAGTACTGATCTAAGTACGGCAAGATACAAAAATTCAGGTTCATACAAATTTTACCTGAAACTATCTAAAGGCAATTTTGCCTCTTTTTCCGTGTACACAGCGCCTCACCCTCTTCTCTGTCCTGAGTTGGCAACTGCAGTGGCTAATGATTTTACCTTGTAGAACCAGACGGTGAGCAACAATTCTTGTTTACACAGCCTGTACATTGTAAATGGCCCCTACTTAAACCCACTCTCATGTAGTCCATCTGAGGTTCCTGGAAGGACCCAACTATTGCATTCCCCAAAAGGATGGGACACCTCAGACATCTCAGCAAACCAGTTATGTGAGTGTCCCTGTTTCCGTAAGCACAAAAACAAAAAAAAAAGAAGAAGAAGAAAGAAAGAAAGAAATATACCCACATCCTGGAATGGGAGGGTGAAGTAGAAGGAACAATATTTCTGTTGTTGTTGTTGTTCAGTCACTAAGTGGTGTCTGACTCTCTGTGACTCCAAGAACTGCAGCACACCAGACTTCCCTTACCTTCACTATCTCCCAGATCTTGCTCAAATTCATGTCCATTGAGTCCGTGATGCCATCCAACCCTCTCACCCTCTGTCGTTCCCTTCTCCTCCTGCCCTCAATCCTTCCCAGCATCAGGGTCTTTTCTAATGAGTTGGCTCTTTGCATCGGGTGGCCAAAGTATTGGAGCTTCAGCTTCAGCGTCAGTCCTTTCAGTAAATATTCAGGACTGATTTCCTTTAGGATTGACTAGTTTGATCTCCTTGGTTCTGTTAAACGTCTGCATTTAACCAATTGTTTCTTTTCCTTAGATGAAACCTGCAAAGCATTTTTCACCACAATTACCAATCTATGTAATTACAAAAATTACATTTTTAAAAGGAAAAAGCTTAATGTCATGCATAGTACCATACTGAGTAAATGTTTAGTGCCATGCCTGGCATGCAGCAGAACTTAATATGTACAAACTGTTAAAAGCCAGAAAGTAACCTGGTTCAGAAAAAGGACACCAAGTGCCAAGGTTCAAATCAGGACCAGCTAAGTTAATCTGGGTAGCTCCCTTTACCATTTTGTGCCTAAATTTTCTTGCCTGAAAATTGAGGATATTTTCAAGTTAGTTGTGAAAATCAAATGAATTTAAAAGGGTTAAGTGCTTTTAACAATACTCCCAGACTCACAGTCAGCACCAAGCTTGAATAACTGCCATTGTTTCCTGATTTCACAACAGAATGAGGATTTTGGCACCAGCCATGAGCCATAGGTCCCCCTTGTACAGACATCAGTTATCTTGCAGACTATGAACATCCCCTGTCCATTCCCTCTGACTTTAGCAGGGTAGAAGCTCCTAGGAGAAGAGAAAGCACTGGGGTTGGGGTCAGAGGGATCTAGATCAAAGCTGGGTTTGCCATTTTCCAGCTACATGACCTTGGGCAACTGATATGCCTTTTCTGAACTTCACACTTCTCCTCAGTAAAAAAGGAATAATAACAAGCCCTTGGGGCTTCCTTGGTGATTCAGAAGGTAAATAATCTGCCTGCAATGCAGGATACTCAGGTTTAACCCTTGGGTCAGGAAGATTCCCTGGAGAAGGGAATAGTTATCCATTCCTGTATTCTTGCCTGGGGAATTCCATGGACATAGGAGACTGGTGGGCTACAGTCTATGGAGTTACAAAGAGTCAGACATGACTGAGTGACTAACACTTTCACTTTTCAACAGGCCCTTGGCAATTGGAGAAGTAAGTCTGTGTGTTTCTTAGTCTGAATGTTTCTTGCATTCTTTGAAAGCAGACCTTGATTCAAGGATTGAAATGCAACTACTTTATTTGCTTATGACCCTAGGCAAGGGTTAATGTGAGTTGTTTCTTTGAAAAGTGATGCCAGGAAAGGCCAGTAAGGCACTGTGGAAGTGAGACCGGGAAGGGAAGGCAGAAGGAAAAGCCTGCTTCATCAAGAAGCTCACACTCTGGAGAGTCCTTTAAAACCTGAAAATAGAATTGCCATATGACCCAGCAATCCCACTCCTGGGCATACACACCGAGGAAACCAGAACTGAAAGAGACACATGTACCCCAATGTTCATTGCAGCACTGTTTATAATAGCCAGGACCTGGAAGCAACCTGTATGTCCATCGGCAGATGAATGGATAAGAAAGCTGTGGTACATATACACAATGGAATATTACTCAGCCATTAAAAAGAATAGATTTGAATCAGTTCTAATGAAGTGGATAAAACTGGAGCCTATTATACAGAGTGGAGTAAGTCAGAAAGAAAAACACCAACACAGTATAGTAGCGCATATATATGAAATTTAGAAAGATGGTAACAACGACCCTATATGCGAGACAGCAAAAGAGACACAGATGTATAGAACAGTCTTTTGGACTCTGTGAGAGAAGGCGAGAGTGGGATGGTTTGAGAGAGTGGCATTGAGGCATGTATGTTATCATGTGTGAAACAGATCACCAGTCCAGGTTCTATGCATGAGACAGGGTGCTCAGTGCTGGTGAACTGGCATGACCCTGAGGGATGGGATGGGGAGGGAGGGGGGTTCAGGATGGGGAACTCATGTACACCCATGACTGATTCATGTCAATGTATGGCAAAAACCACTACAATATTGTAAAGTAATTAGCCTCCAATTAAAATAAATAAATTTAAAAAAATCTTCCCATTAAAAAAATAAAAAGAAGCAGAAGCTCACACTCTGGGCACATGGGGCTCAGTTCCTTTGGGGGACAGCAGAGAACATGCACCCATCAGTTCTTAGACAGGGCTCCTTCCTTCAAAAGCATTATTTTTCCAGATATCCTGCCTACACCGCATAGCTGAGGTCTGGGGACAGAGGAAGAGGCCACCCGCAGCAGTTGTTGTCAGAAATACAGCCTGGTTGGTGCACACATAGTTAGACATAGTTCAGTTACTTCCAGACACATACATTCACACCTTTACACACATACACACATGTACACCCACCCTTGCAACACAATTGTATACACAATCACATATGCATACACACTGTGCACAAAGACACACAAAACCAGAACTACATACACCCACATGCCCTTACAATTGCATGCACACTCTTAGGCACACCAAAAACCTGTATACAACAACACACATGTTCATATGTACACATACACATACGCATCTACCCATGCAGACAATTAAATTCATACACTCATATACACATACCATAACACATATATGCACAGAGCCACACATATACTTACTCACAATCACACCCACAGTCACACAGAGCCACTCACACATATTCAATGAATGGAGACCAGATGTCTTAGAACTTATTTCCATGTCCTTTAGCAGAGGGAACCTCCAACACACTCAGAAGAGGAAAGGATACTTCCCCCACCCCCACAGCAGCAAGTGGCTGGACCAGGGCTGGGCGTGTACCAACAATTAAACTCACAGGTACAGCACCATCTGCAACTCTATGGCCCCCAGGCCTCTCTCCTCCTCCTCTCATTCATTCATATCACAGCCCTTAGTGAAAAGAGAAAGCTTTGAAGTGGGAAGGAAACATTTGACCCCTCAAGTATAGATAACTCTTTGAAGGGGTTAGCTCCATGGTGGTGGAAAGAAATAATGCATTAACTGGTGGAAAAACTACATCAAGGAAAGGGTTTTTTCTTTAAAGTTGAAGTAATAGCAACATTATTTGTATTCCAACAGGAATGATCCATTGTCAGTATACCTGGAATATCCATGGAATGATTCACTGTCAATGTACCAAAAAAAAATTAAGTCTATTTCTTGGGGCTTCCCTGGTAGCTCCATTGGTAAAGAATCTGTCTGCAATGCAGGAGACCCCAGTTCAATTCCTGGATCAGGAAGATTCGCTGAAGAAAGGATAGGCTACCCACTCCAATATTCTTGGGCTTCCCTTGTGGCTCAGCTCGTAAAGAATCCTCCTGTAATGTGGGGGACCTGGGTTTAATCCCTGGGTTTGAAAGATCCCCTGGAGAAGGGAAAGGCTACCCACTCCAGTATTCTGGCCTGGAGAATTCCATGGACTGTGCAGTCCATGGGGTCGCAAAGAGTTGGACATGACTGAGCAACTTTCACTTTCACTCTTTCTATATTCTACATGTTAGCAAACCATAGTCTATGGACCAAATCTGCCCTATAGCCTATCTTTCTAAGATAAATAAGCAAAAAAATTGTTTTATATTTTAAAAGGATTGTAAAGGAGTGGGGGGAAGAGGAGAAATTTTTAAATATGGACTATATTAAAGACTGAAATATTCACTACATGAGTCTTTACAGAAAAGGTATGCCAACCCTGCTGTACCCTGCTGCTGCTGCTGCTAAGTCGCTTCAGTCGTGTCCGACTCTGTGCGACCCCACAGACTGCAGCCCACCAGGCTCTGCCATCCCTGGGATTCTCCAGGCAAGAATACTGGAGTGGGTTGCCATTTCCTTCTCCAGTGCATGAAAGAGAAAAGTGAAAGTGAAGTCGCTCAGTTGTGTCTGACTCTTAGCGACCCCATGGACTTTGGCCTACCAGGCTCCTCCATCCATGGGATTTTCCAGGCAAGAGTACTGGAGTGGGGTGCCATTGCCTTCTCTTTAGCAATGAACAATTGGAAAATGGTTTCAAATGCCATTTTCAACTATCATGCATCATAAAAAGTGAAATTTGTTGTTCAGTCACCCAGTAGTGTCTAACTCTTTGCGACCCCATGGACTGCAGCACGCCAGGCCTCCCTGTCCCTCATCATCTCCCGAAGTTTGCCCAAGTTCATGTTCATTGCATCAGTGATGCCTTCCAGTCATCTCAGCCTCTGATGTCCTCTTCTCCTTCTGCCCTCAATCTTTCCCAGCCTCAGGAAGTTTTCTAATGAATCATCTGTTCACATCAGTTCGCAAAATACTGGAGCTTCAATTTCAGCATCAGTCCTCCCAGTGATTATTCAGTGTTGATTTCCTTTAGGATTGATTGGTTTGATCTCCTTGCTGTCCAAGGGACTTTCAGAAGTCTTCTCCAGCAGCACAGTTTGAAGGCATCAATTCTAAGCCTGCTCTTTCACTCTCCTCGTTCACCCTCATCAAGAGGCTCTTTAATTCCTCTTGGATTTTGTCATTAGAGTGGTATCATCCACATATCTGAGGTTGTTGATGCTTCTCCTGCCTATCTTGATTCCAGCTTGTAACTCATCCAGCCTAGGATTTCTCATGATATGCTCCGCGTATAGGTTAAACAAACAGGGTGACAGCAGACAGCCCTGTTGTACTCCTTTCTCAATCTTGAACCAATCAGTTGTTACATACAGGGTTTGAACTGTTACTTCTTGACCTGCATACAGGTTTCTCAGGAGACAGGTAAGGTGGTCTGGTATTCCCATCTCTCTAAGAGCTTTCCACAGTTTGTCATGATCCACATAGTCAAAGGCTTAGCAAAGTCGATGAAACAGATAGATGTTTTTCTGAATTCCCTTGCTTTCTCTAGCGGATGTTGGCAATTTGATCTCTAGTTCCTCTTCCTTTTCTAAACCCAACTTGGACATCTGGTAGTTCTTGATTTGCATAATGCTGAAGAGTAGCATGCAAGATTTTAAGCATGACCTTATTAGCAGGGGAGATGAGTGCAATTGTCCGATGGTTAGCATATTCTTTGATACTACTCTTCTTGGAAATTGGGATGAGGACTGACCTTTTCTAGTCCTGTGGCTGGGTCTTCCAGATTTGCTGACATATTGAATGAAAAACATTGATGGCACCATTCTTTAGGGATTTGAATAGTTATGCTGTAATTTCATCACATCCATTAGCTTTATTAACAGCAGTGCTTCTTAAGGCCTTCTTGACTTCACAGAGCCAGAATGTCTGGCTCTGCGTGACTAACCACACCATCGTAGTAATCCAGATGATTAAGATCTTTTTTATACAGTTCTTCCACGTATGCTTTCTATCTCTACTTGATCTATTCAGTGTCTACTAGGTCTCTACCATTTTTATCCTTTATTGTGCCTATCTTTGGGTGGAATGCTCTCTTGATTTTCCAATTTCCCTGAAGAGATCTCTAGTCTTTCCCCTTTTGCTGTTTTCTTCTATTATTAAGCATTGTTCATTGAAGAAGGCCTTCTTGTCTCTCCTAGCTATTCTTTGAAACTTTGCATTTTATTAGGCATACCTTTCCATCCCTTGCTTTTCACTTCTCTTTGTTCTTCTGCTATTTGTAAAGCCTCCTCAGATAACCACTTTAACTTCTTGCTTTTCTATTTCTTTGAGATGGTTAGGTTTGCCACCTCTTGTACAATATTACAAACCTCTGTCCATCATTCTTCAGGCACACTGTTAACTAGATCTAGTCCCTTGAATGTATTCACTCCTTCCACCACGAATTCATACGGAATTTAATTTGAGCCATACTTGGCTGGCCTAGTGTTTTTCCAAATTTTCTTTAGTTTAAACCTGAATTTTGCTATGACAAGCTGATGATCTTAGCCACGGTCAGCTCCAGGTCTTGCTTTCACTGACTGTAAATGGCTTCTCCATCCTCAGCTACAAAGAAAGCAGTCAATTTAATTTCAATATTGACCATTTTGGTGATGTCCATGTGTAAAATCATCTCTTGGGTTGTTGAAAAGGGGTGTTTGCTATGACTAGTGCATTTTCCTAGTAGAATTGAGTTAACCTTTGCCCTGCTTCATATTGTTCTCCAAAGCCAAACTTGCCTGCTACTTCAGGTATATCTTGACTTTCTACTTTGCATTCCAATCCCCAATGATGAATAGAACATCTTTTTTAGGTTTTATTACTAGGAGGTCTTTAAGGTCTTCCTTTTTTTTCTAATTAATTTATTTATTTTAATTGGAGGCGATGGCAGAGGAACCAGAGATCAAATTGCCAGCATTCGCTGGATCATCAAAAAACAAGAGAGCTCCAGAAAAACATCTATTTCTGCTTTACTGACTATGCCAAAGCCTTTGACTGTGTGGATCACAATAAATTGTAGAAAATTCTTCAAGAGATGGGAATACCAGACCACCTGATCTGCCTCTTGAGGAACCTGTATGTAGGTCAGGAAGCAACAGTTAGAACTGGACATGGAACAACAGACTGGTTCCAAATAGGAAAAGGAATACGTCAAGGCTGTATATTGTCATCCTGCTTATTTAACTTATATACAGAGTACATCATGTGAAATGCTTGGCTGGATGAAGCACAAGCTGGAATCAAGTTTGCCAGGAGAAATATCAATAACCTCAGATATGCAGATGACACCTCCCTTATGGCAGAAAGCGAAGAAGAACTAAAGAGCCTCTTGATGAAAGTGAAAGAGAAGAGTGAAAAAGTTGGCTTAAAGCTCAACATTCAGAAAACTAAGATCATGGCATTGGGTCCCATCACTTCATGGCAAATAGATGGGAAACAGTGGAAACAGTGGCTGACTTTATTTTGGGGGGCTCCAAAATCACTGCATATGGTGATTGCAACCATGAAACTAAAAGACGCTTACTCCTTGGAAAGAAAGTTATGACTAACCTAGACAGCATATTAAAAAACAGAGACATTACTTTGTCAACAAAGGTCCGTCTAGTCAAGGCTATGGTTTTTCCAGTAGTCATGTATGGATGTGAGAGATGAACTATAAAGAAAGCTGAGCACCGAAGAATTGATGCTTTTGACCTGTGGTGTTGGAGAAGACTCTTGAGAGTCCCTTGGACAGCAAGGAGATCCAACCAGTCCATCCTAAAGGAGATCAGTCCTGGGTTTTCATTGGAAGGACTGATTTTGAAGCTGAAACTCCAATACTTTGGCCACCAGAAGAGCTGACTCATTTGAAAAGACCCTGATGCTTGGTAAGATTGAGAGTAGTAGAAGAAGGGGACGACAGAGGATGAGATGGTTGGATGGCATCACTGACTCAATGGACATGGGTTTAGGTAGACTCCAGCAGTTGGTGATGGACAGGGAGGCCTGGCGTGCTGCGGATCATGGTATCACAAAGAGTCAAACACGACTGAGTGGCTGAACTGAACTGAATTACTTTACAATACAGTAGTGGGCTTTTGCCATACATTGATATGAATCAGTCATGGGTGTACATGTGTCCCCCATCCTGAACCCCCACCACCACCACCCTCCCCATCCCATCCCTCAGGGTTATCCCAGTGCACCAGCCCTGAGCACCCTATCTCATGCATCAAACCTGGACTGGCGATCTATTTCACATATGGTAATATACATGTTTCAATGCTATTCTCTCAAATCATCCCATCCTCACTGCTCCCACAGAGTCCAAAAGTCTGTTCTTTACATCTGTGTCTCCTTCTCTGTCTCACATATAGGGTCATTGTTACCATCTTTCTAAATTCCGTATATATGTGTTAACATACTGTATTGGTGTTTTTCTTTCTGACTTACTTCACTCTGTAAAATAGGCTCCAGTTTCATCCACCTCATTAGAACTGATTCAAATACATTCCTTTTAATGGCTGAGTAATATTACATTGTGTATATGTACCACAGCTTTCTTATCCATTCGTCTGCTGATGGACATCAAGGTTGCTTCCATGTCCTAGCTATTATAAACAGTGCTGCGATGAACATTGGGGTACACGTGTCTCTTTCAATTCTGGTTTCCTTGGTGTATATACCCAGCATTGGGATTGCTGTGTTGTATGTATAGAAATTTCCAGTCTTTTAAGGAATCTCCACACTGTTCTCCATAGTTGCTGTACTAGTTTGCATTCCCACCAATGGCGTAAGAGGGTTCCCTTTTCTGTGGAGAAATGCTTCTCCAGCATTTATTGCTTGTAGACTTTTGCATAGCAGCCATTCTCACCAGCATGAGATGGTACCTCATTGTGGTTTTAATTTTCATTTCTCTGATAATGAGTGATGTTGAGCATCTTTTCATGTGTCTGTTAGCCATCTGTATGTCTTCTTTGGAGAAATGTCTGTTTAGTTCTTTGGCCCATTTTTTGATTGGGTCGTTTATTTTTCTGGAATTGAGCTGCATGGGTTGCTTGCATATTTTTGAGATTAATTCTTTGTCAGCTTCTTCATTTGCTAATATTTTCTCCCATTCTGAAGGCTCTCTTTTCAACTTGCTTATAGTTTTCTTCATTGTGCAAAAGCTTTTAAGTTTAATTAGGTCCCATTTGTTTATTTTTGTTTTTATTTCCATTACTCTGGGAAGTGGGTCATAGAGGATCTGCTGTGATTTATGTCAGAGAGTGTTTTGCCTATGTTGTCCTCTAGGAGTTTTATAGTTTCTGGTCTTATATCTAGATCTTTAATGCATTTTGAGTTTATTTTTATATGTGGTGTTAAAAAGTGTTCTAGTTTCATTCTTCTACACGTGGTTGACCAGTTTTCCCAGCATCACTTGTTAAAGAGATTATCTTTTCTCCATTGTATACTCTTGCTCCCTTTGTCAAAGATAAGGTGTCCATAGGTACTTGCATTTATCTCTGGGCTTTCTATTTTGTTCCATTGATCTATATTGCTATCTTTGTGCCAGTACCATACTACCTTGATGACTGTGGCTTTGTAGTATAGTCTGAAATCAAGCAGGTTGATTCCTCCAGCTCCATTCTTCTTTCTTAAGGTTGCTTTGGCTACTCGAGGTTTTTTGTATTTCCATACAAACTGTGAAATTATTTGTTCCAGTTCAGTGAAAAATACCATTGGTAGCTTGATAGGGATTGCATTGAATCTATAGTTTTGGAAGGTCATACTTTTCTAAGAATTCATCCATTTCTTCCAAGTTGTCCATTTTATTGGCATATAGTTGCTGATAGTAGTCTTTTACGATCCTTTGTATTTCTGTGTTGTCTGTTGTGTTTTCTCAATTTTCATTTCTAATTTTGCTGTTGTGATTCTTCTCCCTTTTTTTCTTGATGAGTCTGGCTAATGGTTTGTCTATTTTATTTATCTTCTCAAAGAACCAGCTTTTAGTTTTGTTGATTTTTGCTATAGTCTCCTTTGTTTCTTTTTCATTTATTTCTGCCCTAATTTTTATGATTTCTTTCCTTGTACAGACCATGGAGTTCTTCATTCTTCTTTTTCTAGTTGCTTTAGGTGTAAAGATAGGTTATTTATTTGATTTTTCTCTTGTTTCTTGAGATAAGCTTGTATTGCTATGGACCTTCCCCTTAGCCCTGATTTTACTGAATCCCATAGGTTTTGGGTTGTTGTGTTTTCATTTTCATTTGTTTCTATGTATCTTTTGATTTCCTTTTAATTTCTTCCATGATTTGTTGGTTATTCAGAAGCGTGTTGTTTAGCCTCCATATATTTTTATTTTTAATAGTTTTTTTTCCTGTAGTTGACATCTAATCTTACCACTTTGTGATCAGAAAAGATACTTAAAATGATTTTAATTTTTTGAATTTACCAAGGCTAGTTTTATGGGCCAGGATATGATCTATCCTGGAGAAGGTTCCTTGTGCACTTGAGAAAAAGGTGAAATTCATTGTTTTGTGGTGAAATGTCCTATAGATATCAATTAGGTCTAACTGGTCCGTTGTATCATTTAAAGTTTCTGTTTCCTTGCTAATTTTCTGTTTAGTTGATCTATCCATAGATGTGAGTGGGGTTTTAAAGACTCCCACTATTATTGTGTTACTGTAAATTTTTCCTTTCATACTTGTTAGCATTTGCCTTACATATTGCAATGCTCTTATGTTGGGTGCATATATATTTATAATTGTTATATCTTCTTCTTGGATTGATCCTTTGATCATTGTGTAGTGTCCTTTTGTCTCTTTCCATGGCCTATATTTAAATGTCTATCTTATCTGAAATGAGTATTGCTACTCCTGCTTTCTTTTGGTCTCCATTTGCGTGAAATATCTTTTTCCAGCCCTTCACTTGCAGTCTGTATGTGTCCCTTCTTTTGAGGTGGGTCTCTTGTAGACAACATATACAGGGGTCTTGTTTTTGTATCCATTCAGCCAGTCTTTGTCTTTTGGTTGGGGCATTCAACCCATTTACATTTAAGGTAATTATTGATAAGTATGATCCCATTGCCATTGACTTTATTGTTTTGGGTTCGAGATTATACACTCTTTCTGTGTTTCCTGTCTAGAGAAGATCCTTTAGCATTTGTTGGAGAGCTGGTTTGGTGGTGCTGAATTCTCTCAGCTTTTGCTTGTCTGTAAAGCTATTGATTTCTCCTTCATATTTGAATGAGATCCTTACTGGGTACAGTAATCTGGGTTGCAGGTTTTTCTCTTTCACCACTTTAAGTATGTCCTGCCAATCCCTTCTAACTTGAAGAGTTTCTATTAAAAATCAGCTCTTATCTTTATGGGAATATCCTTGTGTGTTATTTGTTGTTTTTCCCTTGCTGCTTTTAATATTTGTTCTTTGTTTTTGATCTTTGCTAATTTGATTACTATGTGTCTTGGGGTGTTTTGCCTTGGGTTTATCCTGTTTGGTTCTCTCTGGGTTTCTTGAACTTGAGTGACTATTTCCTTCCCCATTTTAGGGAAGTTTTCAACTATTATCTCCTCAAGTACTTTCTCATGGCCTTTCTTTTTGTCTTCTTCTTCTGGGACTCCTATGGTTCGATTGTTGGGGCGTTTGACATTGTCCCAGAGGTCTCTGAGGTTGTCCTCATTTCTTTTAATTCTTTTTTCTTTTTTCCTCTCTGCTTCATTTATTTCCACCATTCTATCTTCCACCTCACTTATCTTATCTTCTGCCTCAGTTATTCTACTGTTGGTTCCCTCCAGAGTGCTTTTGATCTCAGTTGTTGCATTATTCATTATTGATTGACTCTTTTTAATTTCTTCTAGGTCCTTGTTAAACATTTCTTGCATCTTCTCAATTCTTGTCTCTAGTCTGTTTATCTGTAACTCCATTTCGTTTTCAAGATTTTGGATCATTTTTACTATCATTATTCTGAATTGTTTTTCAGGTAGACTCCCTATCTCCTCCTACTTTGTTTGGCTTGGTGGGCATTTATCATGTTCCTTTACCTGCTGAATATTTCTCTGCCTTTTCATCTTGTTTGGATTGCTGTGTTTGGGGTGCCCTTTCTGTATGCTAGAAGTTTGTGGTTCCTCTTTATTGTGGAGGTTCTTCCTTGTGGGTGGGGTTCAATGAGTGGCTTGTCAAGGTTTTCCGGTTAGGGAAGCTTGTGTCCATGTTCTGGTAGGTGGAGCTGGATCTCTTCTCTCTGGAGTGCAGTGAAGTGTCCAGTAGTGAGTTTTGAGGGTCTATGGGTTTTGTGTGACTTTGGAAAGCCTGTATTTTAATGCTCAGGGCTAAGTTCCTGCATTGCTCGAGAATTAGCGTGGTGTGTCTTGCTCTGGTACTTTTTGGCTCTTGAGTGGAGCTTGGTTTCAGTGTAGGTCTGGAGGCTTTTGGATGAGCTCTTGTTGATTAATGTTTCCTGGAGTTAGGAGTTCTCTGGTGTTCTCAAGTTTTGGATTTAAGCCTCCTGCCTCTGACTTTCAGTCTTATTCTTACAGTAACCTCAAGACATCGCCATCCACACAGCACTGATGATAAAACATCCAGGTTAATGGTGAAAAGATTCTCCACAGTGAGGGACACCCCGAGTGTTTCACAGAATTACATAGAGAGAAGAGCGAGGAGGGAGATAGAGGTGGCCAGGAGGAGAAGAAGGGCAATCAAAAGGGGAGGGAGCAATCTAGCTAGTAATCAGTTCCCTATGTGCTCTCCTCAGTCTGGAACATTCAGAGAGGTTCACAGAGTTACATAGAGAAGGGAGGAGGGAGAAGGGAGATAGAGGTGGCCAGGAGAAGAGAGGCAGTCAAAAGGAGAGAGACCCATCTAGCCAGTAATCAGTTCCTTAAGTGTTTCCACAGCCTGGAACACCCAGAGAGATTCACAGAATTAAGTGGAGAAGAAAAGGGGGAGGGATGAGATAGAGGTGACCTGGGGGAGAAAAGGGACAGTCAAACGGGGAGAGAGCAATCAAGCCAGTAATCACACCCCTGAGTAAAAATGGGTGCTGAAGGTTAGATCCTTAAAGGTAAAAAATTGATAACAAATACCAAAAAGCAAAGATTAAAAATCTAGAGTAGAGGTTAGACTCTCAAAAATACAATATTAAAAATACAACACAAAATCAACCACAAAAAATATAAAAAATACATGTGAAATCTGCTTTAAAAATAGGGTCTTTTTTTTGCTAGGTAATAGTAGGTTATAAAAATCAAAACTAAAGTAGTAATAAAGAACATAAAAATAAAAAATTTTTAAAAATGATAATAGTAAAATATATCTAGGAATTTCTCTGGAGCTGTTGAGGGCAGTGTGGAGTCAATTCAGTTTCAGATATTTCCTTGTTCCAGCTCATACTTCTTCTCAAGGTCTATAGGCCCCTTCCAATGCTTAGTCAATGGTAACTACAGGGTTTTAATCTGTTGCACCTGTCACTTCCAGATCAGATCCCTCTTCTTTGTTTCTTTTGGCTTCCTCTGCTTGCAAATCTCTTCAGTATCTAATTTCTGCCCTGACACAAGGAAGTGAAGGTGGTCACTTATTTAGGCTCACTTGTTCAGTTGTGTTGTGAGGAGGGAGGAGCACTGCAAAAAAAAAATCACTGGAGTGTGTGGGGTGTGCTTGCAGTGTATGGACCACACTGGGTTTGCCCCAGCTCACGGCGCCTTTGCTTTCCCGGTCTACACTGCTCAGGCTCCAGGTTGCTCTGAAGGGGAACTGTCCAAAGCGGGCCCTGTATTGAGTGCACTTCTCAGGTCCAAGCTGCTCAGATTCAGATTCTCAGGTACTCCACAAAGACACAAACTCGGTTGGGCCTGTGTTTTGTGCCCTTCCCAGGTCCAAGGAGCTCAGGCAACCAGGTGCTTGGCGAGCGCACTATCATAGGTGTGCAGTGCATCTTATCACCTCCTGGGTCCCAGCCCCTTGGTTTCCTGGGTGTGCAGCAAAAGCACCATCTCAGGTGTGCTGTGTGTCTCCTCTCAGGGGGCTGACCTCAGGCTGCGACCCTCTTGGCAGATTTCAACCGTCCAGGATCCCAGGAAGACTTGGTTAGCAACTGGGAGCCTGCTCACAGCTTGGTAGAGGATGCCATCTCTGGAGCCGAGATTGCCTCTTACATTCTGGCCCTGGCTCTCGCCCGTCTGCCTCTCTGCCTCCTGCAGGGGATGGGCTGGTCCGCAGCTGGCTAGCTCTCCTCTGGTATTCACTCAATCCTTTGTTCTGTGAGCCGCCGGCCAGGCTATGCTTTAGGTTAAAGCTTTTCGGGGGAAAGTTCTCTCTCTGTCTCTCTCTCTCTCTCTAGCTATCCCACAGTTTGAGTTGTGAGCTCATGTTAGCTCCTTCAGATTGTCCTCAGGGCATTCAGTCCCGGTCCTTACCCTAAACATGCAACCCTTGTCTCCCACGCTTGCTGGTGGCAGACATGAGCGTCTGGGCTATTTCTCCTCTGGGAGTTGTGGTTAAAGCATGTATTCTGGGGTTTTGTGTTTTGTTTTCCCCTCCCAGTTATGTTGCCCTCTGAGATTCCAAAACTCCCCACAGACCCGCTGGTGAGAGCGTTTCCTGGTGTTTGGAAATTTCTCCTCCTTCACGACTCCCTCCCCTGGATGGGTCTCTGTCCTGAACTCTTTTGTCTCTCATTTTATCTTTTATATTTTGTCCCACCTCCTTTCGAAGAGAATGGGCTGCCTTTCTGGGTGCCTATTGTCCTCCACCAGCGTTCAGAAGTTGTTTTGTGGAAGTTGCTCAGCATTCAAATGATCTTTTGGTGAATTTGTGGGGGAAAAAGTGGTCTCCCAGTCCTATTCCTCCACCATCTCAGGGCTGCCCCTCGGTCTTCTTAGAACTTATCAACTTCAGCCTCTTCAGCATCAGTGGTGGTGGCATAGACTTGGATTACTGTGATGCTGAATGGCTTGCCTTGGAAATGAACAAAGATCATTCTGTCATTTTTGAGGTTGCACACAAGTACTGTATTTCAGACCCTTTTGTTGATTTTGAGGGCTACTCCATTTCTTCTATGGGATTCTTGCCCACAGTAGTAGATAAAATGGTCATCTGAATCAAATTCACCCATTCTCATCCATTTTAGTTTGCTGATTCTTAGAATGTCAGTGTTTATTCTTACCATCTCCTGCTTGACCGTGCTCAATTTTCCTTGATTCATGGACCTAACATTCCAGGTTCCTATACAATACTGTTCTTTGCTGCATCAGATTTTACTTGATCATCAGACACATCCACAACTGAGCGTTATATCCACTTTGGCCCAGCCATTTCATTCATCTTAGGGCTTTTGGTAACTTTCCTCCACTTTTCCCCAGTAGCATATTGGATACCTTCAGACCTGGGGGACTCATCTTTTGGTGTCATATCTTTTTTTGCCTTTTATACAGTTTGTGATGTTCTCACAGTAATTTACTGGGGTGGTTTGCCATTCCCTGCTCCAATGGATCAAATTTTTTCAGCACTCTCTGCTATGACCCCTCTATCTTGGGTGGCCCTGCACAGCATGCCTCCTAGCTTCAGTGAGTTATGCAGGTCCCTCTGCCATGACAAGGCAGTGATCCATGAAGGGAAAGACATGAAGTACTCAGGTATAAATCTAATAAAGTATGTGTCTGATTTCTAGGATGAAAACTTCAAGACACTGATGAAGAAATGAAAGAAGACCTAAATTAATGAAGCGATAAACAGTGTTAATGGAGCTGAAGATCCAGTATTGTTAAAATGCTCAGCCTCTTCTAGTTGGTCTACAAATTCTAAGCAATCAAAAACCTAGGAGGACTTTTGTTGAATTAGATAAGCTAATCATAAAGTGCAAAGTATATATCAGAGCCAAAATTTTTATGGAAAGAAAAAAACATAGTTGAAAGGTTTATAATACCATTTTCATGACATACAATAAAACAAGGATAATCATGATAGTGTGATATCAGCTAAAGACCAGACACATAAATCAAAGGAACAGAATAGAGAACCCAGAATTAAAAAAAAAAAAAACATCCCAGACAAGTCGATGAATAAAGGATAGTCTTTTCAATAAGTGGTACTTGAAAAATTGGACATCCACGTGTAAAAATATGTTCAACCCATATCTCATAGCTTATACAAGATTTAACTTAATATGAATCATAGAACTAATATAAAATGTGAAACTTTTAGAAGAAAAAATAGAAGAGAACTCTCTGTGGCCTTAATTTAGGTAGAGTTCTTATATATAACACCATAAGCATAATCATAAGAAGAAAAAATTGATAAACTGGACTTTTAAATTTTTTTTAAAATTTTGCTCTGTGAAAGGAATTTAGGATAATGTAAAGACAAAACACACACTAGGAAAAAAGACTTGCAGATCACATATCTGACAAAGGACTTGTATGCAAAAATTCAACAATCAGGAAGTAAATAATCTAAGGGAAATTAATGGGCAAAAGATTTGAACAGGTGATTTACCAGAGATGACATGTGAATGGAAAATAGGCACATGAAAAAATGTTTAACATCATTAGTCATTAGGAAATGCGAACAAAAATCACAGGTATGTATCATTGCACATCCACTGGAATGACTACAAAAAACTGACACTTCCAGGTGGTGCCAGTGAGTATGGGAGCAATTAGATATCTTATACTTCAAAGACAGAAATTTTGAATGATACAGACATCTATGGAAGACAGTACAGAAAGTCCTCAAAAATTTAAAACTAACATGCTGTTGCTGCTGCTTAGTCGTGTCAGTTGTTTGTGTCCGATTCTGTGTGACCCTATGGACTGCAGCCTGCCAGGCTCCTCTGTCCATGGAATTCTCTAGGCAGGAGTACTGGACTGGGTTGCTATGCCTTCCTCTAGGGGATCTTCCTGACCCAGGGATCGAACCCAGGTCTCCTGCATTGCAGACAGATTCTTTACCACTGAACCACCCAGGAAGCCCTAAAACTAACACACACTCCAGCAAAATTGAAATCCAATCTACACTCTCATGTTCACTGCAGCATTATTTGCAATAGCTAAGATATGGAAACAATCTAACTGTCCACCAGTGGATGAAGAAGATGTGTGTATATATATGATGGAACATTATTCAGAAGGAAAACCTGCCCATTTGTGACAAGCAGGATGGACCTTGAAGGCATTATGCTACATGAAATAAGTTAGTGAAAGAAATATATAGGTGGCCCTGTTTCCAGGTTCTGTATTCTCATATTCAATCAATTGTAATAAAAAATATTCACAATGGAAAAATCCAAGAAACAAGCCTTAAATTTGCTGCTCACCAGCAACTGTTTACATAGTATTTACATTATATTAGGCTTTATAGTAATCTAGAGATGATTTAAAGCAAACAGGAGAAGATGCATAGGTTACATGCAAATAGGACACCATTTTCAATGAAGGATCTGAGCATCTCAAGATTTTGATGTGTGTAGGGAGTCCTAGAACCAATGCCCTACACAGACATTGATGAAAACTCTACTGTATGAAATCACTTATATGAGGAATCCAAAAAAAGACAAACTCAAAAGAGAAAGAATAGAGTGGTGATTATCATGAGATATAGCAATGGGAGAAATGGGAGATGTTGGTCAAATGGTAGTTAAAAAATTAACAAGTTGAGGATCTAATATACAGTATGGTGATTAGAGCTAACAGTACTGTATCACATGCTTGAATGGTGCCTAGAGAGTAGATTTTAAATGTTCTCACCACAGAAAACGAAATGGCAACTACGAGATGAGGTGGAGGTGGTAACCTAATACTATAGTGATCATGGTTTCCTAAGTTATGAGTATATCAAATCAACTGTGTTGTACACCTCAAACTGACACTGTATTATGTGTTAATCATATCTCAATAAAGCTGGGGATCTTATTTATCTTTACAGACTTTATTGAATTTCTTTTTTTAATTTTTAAATTAGTTTATTTATCTATTTTTTAACTTTACAGAGAAATCCCTTGCATTCCTGTACACTAACAACTAGAAAACAGAAAGAGAAATTAAGGAAACAATTCCATTCACCATTGCAATGAAAAGAATAAAATACTTAGGAATATATCTACCTAAAGAAACAAAAGACCTATATATAGAAAACTATATAACACTGGTGAAAGAAATTGTATTGGGTTGGGTATTGGGTTTGCCATACATTGACATGAACCCACCATGAGTGTACATGATTTCCACTTCCAGAACCCCCCACCCTCCTCCCTCCCCATCCCATCCCTCCGGGTCATTCTGGTGCACCAGCCCCTAGCACCCTGTATCATGCATCCAACCTGGACTGGCGATTCGTTTCACATATGATAATTTACATGATTCAGTGGCATTCTCCCATATCATCCCACCCTCGCCCTTTCCCATAGAGTCCATAATACTCTTCTATATATCTGTGTCTCTTTTGCTGTCTCGTATACAGGGTTATCTTTACCGATTTACTAAATTCCATATATATGTGTTAGTATACTGTATTGGTGTTTTTCTTTCTGACTTACTTCACTCTGTATAATAGGCTTCAGTTTCATTCACCTCATTAGAACTGATTCGAATGTATCCTTTTTAATGGCTGAGTAATATTCCATTGTGTATATGTACCACAGCTTCCTTATCCATTCGTCTGCTGATGGGCATCTAGGCTGCTTCCATGTCCTGGCTGTTATAAACAGTGCTGCGATGAACATTGGGCTACAAGTGTCTCTCATTTCTGGTTTCCTCAGTGTGTATGCCCAGCAGTGGGATTGCTGGTTCATATGGTAGTTCTATTTCCAGTTTTTTGAGGAATCTCCACACTGTTCTCCATAGTGGCTGTACTAGTCTGCATTCCCACCAACAGTATAAGAGGGTTCCCTTTTCTTCACACCTTCTCCAGCATTTATTGCTTGAGACTTTTGGATAGCAGCCATTCTGACGGGCGTGAAATGGTGCCTCATTGTGGTTTTGATTTGCATGTCTGATAATGAGTGATGTTGAACATCTTTTCATGTGTTTGTTAGCCATCTGGATACCTTCTTTGGAGAAATGTCTGTTTAGATCTTTGGCCCACTTTTTGATTGAGTCCTTTATTTTTCTGGAATTGAGCTGCAGGTGTTGCTTGTATATTTTTGAGATTAATTCTTTGTCCGTTGCTTCATTTGCTATTATTTTCTCCCACTCTGAAGGCTGTCTTTTCACCTTGCTTATAGTTTCCTTTGCTGTGCAAAAGCTTTTAATTTTAATTAGGTCCCATTTGTTTATTTTTGCTTTTATTTCCAATATTCCTGGAGGTGGGTCACAGAGGATCCTGCTGTGGTTTATGTCGGAGAGTGTTTTGCCTATGTTTTCCTCTAGGAGTTTTATAGTTTCTGGTCTTATGTTTAGATCTTTAATCCATTTGAAGTTTATTTTTGTGTATGGTGTTAGAAAGTGTTCTAGTTTCATTCTTCTACAAGTGGTTGACCGGTTTTCCCAGCACCACTTGTTAAAGAGATTGTCTTTTCTCCATTGTATATTCTTGCCTCCTTTCTCAAAGAGAAGGTGTCCATAGGTGTGTGGATTTATCTCTGGGCTTTCTACTTTGCTCCATTGATCTATATTTCTGTCCTTGTGCCAGTACCATACTGTCTTGATGACTGTGGCTTTGTAGTAGAGCCTAAAGTCAGGCAGGTTGATTCCTCCAGTTCCATTCTTCTTTCTCAAGATTGCTTTGGCTATTCGAGGGTTTTTTGTATTTCCATACAAATTGTGAAATTATTTGTTCTAGTTCTCTGAAAACTACCGATGATAGCTTGATAGGGATTGCATTGAATCTATAGATTGCTTTGGGTAGTATACTCATTTTCATTATATTGATTCTTCCAATCCATGAACACGGTATATTTCTCCATCTATTTGTGTCCTCTTTGATTTCTTTCACCAGTGTTTTATAGTTTTCTATATATAGGTCTTTTGTTTCTTTAGGTAGATATATTCCTAAGTATTTTATTCTTTTCATTGCAATGGTGAATGGAATTGTTTCCTTAATTTCTCTTTCTGTTTTCTAGTTGTTAGTGTACAGGAATGCAAGGGATTTCTCTGTGTTAATTTTATATCCTGCAACTTTACTATATTCATTGATCAGCTCTAGTAATTTTCTGGTGGAGTCTTTAGAGTTTTCAATGTAAAGGATCATGTCATCTGCAAACAGTGGGAGTTTTACTTCTTCTTTTCCAATCTAGATTCCTTTTATTTCTTTCCAGAGTCCAGCTCCAGCAGCCAGGGAATCATCCTGAAAGGATGAGCGGTGTCGGCGGAGAATGATGCAGCCTCTGACTCAAAGTGCGGAACTGCATGTTTATTTCAAGCATTAGGTTTTCTGTTATACTTTTACAAAAGCATTAAGTCAGAGGTTTGACACCTTAGTTTCCCCTCACCCATATTTACTGTCTCCATAAATCATTGTTGGCCTTCAGAGTTCCCTCTTAAGTGTCCTTGTGATTACATTGTAACTCATGTTTATCTCTGGGATGTATACCACATTCCTCAGTTTATTTCTTATCTTTCTAAATCCCCTAGTAACTTAAGCTCATTATCTCCTAAAAAGGCTTCTAGCTATTAGTATCTTTAAAATTTCTAGTCTTTATAAGCTATAGTAAAATATGCCAACACTACAACATACCTTAAACTTTTAGCTTCTAACTATTCTTAATTATTCCTAAACCCTAAACTTAGCAAACTTCTTTTGCCATAAACATTTCCCTCACAAGCAGGTTTCAGATAACAGTGTTTCCCATGGCCTCAAGCTGCAGCCTATGTGCTCATCCTGGAACATTCTTTGTAAAGGTCCTTGAAGAAATGTAACTTTATGGATTATTTCCTGGGCAACTGCAGAAGGCTTTGTGCTTTCTCATGCAAGAACAATAAGCACCTTAACATACTTTCCAGCCAACTCAACTGAAGGATAGAAAGGACAAGTCAGAATCACAAGACCTAACTCCTTCATCCCAGGACCGTGACTGCCGGATGAGGAGAGGGGGTTGGGGCTGTGCCTCCATTTTGTCAGTAATGCCTAACGCGGCTCCCGACAATTTCTTTTTCTGCTCTGATTGCTGGAGCCCAAACTTCCAAAACTATGTTGAATAGTAGTGGTGAGAGTGGGCACCCTTGTCTTGTTCCTGACTTCAGGGGAAATACTTTCAGTTTTTCACCATTTAGGATAATGTTTGCTGTGGGTTTGTCATATATAGCTTTTATTATGTTGAGGTATGTTCCTTCTATTCCCGCTTTCTGGAAGGTTTTTATTATAAATGGATGTTGAATTTTGTCAAAGGCTTTCTCTGCATCTGTTGAAATAATCATATGGTTTTTATTTTTCAATTTGTTAATGTGGTGTATTACATTGATTGATTTGCAGATATTGAAGAATCCTTGCATCCCTGGGATAAAGCCCACTTTTTAATATGTTGTTGAATTCTGTTTGCTAGGATTTGGTAAGGATTTTTGCATCTGGGTTCATCAGTGATATTGGCCTGTAGTTTTCTTTTTTGGTGGCATCTTTGTTAGGTTTTGTTATTAGGGTGATGGTGGCCTCATAGAATGAGTTTGGAAGTTTACCTTCCTCTGCAATTTTCTGAAAGAGTTTGAGTAGGATAGGTGTTAGCTCTTCTCTAAATTTTTGGTAGAATTCAGCTGTGCAGTCATCTGGTCCTGGGCTTTTGTTTGTTGGAAGATTTGTGATTACAGTTTCAATTTCCATGCTTGTGATGGGTCTATTGAGATTTTCTATTTCTTCCTGGTTCAGTTTTGGGAAGTCGTACTTTTCTAAGAATTTACCCATTTCTTCCAAGTTGTCCATTTTATTGGCATATAGTTGCTGATAATAGTCTCTTATGATCCTTTGTATTTCTGTGTTGTCTGTTGTGATCTCTCCGTCTTCATTTCTAATTTTGTTGATTTGATTCTTCTCCCTTTGTTTCTTTTTTTTTTTCTTTTTTTTTTTTATAAATTTATTTATTTTAGTTGGGGGCTAATTACTTTACAATATTGTAATAGTTTTTGCCATACATTGACATGAATCAGCCATGGGTTTACATGTGTTCCCCTTCCTGGACCCCCCACCCGCCTCCCTCCCCATCCCATCCTTCTGGATCATCCCATTGCCCCGGCCCTGAGCCCTTGTCTTCTCAAAGAACCAGCTTTTGGCTTTGTTGATTTTTGCTATGGTCTCTTCTGTTTCTTTTGCATTTATTTCTGCCCTAATTTTTAAGATTTCTTTCCTTCTACTAACCCTGAGGTTCTTCATTTCTTCCTTTTCCAGTTGCTTTAGGTGTAGAGTTAAGTTATTTATTTGACTTTTTTCTTGTTTCCTGAGGTGAGCCTGTATTGCTATGAATCTTCCCCTTAGCACTGCTTTTACAGTGTCCCACAGGTTTTGGGTTGTTTTGTTTTCATTTTCATTCGTTTCTATGCATATTTTGATTTCTTTTTTGATTTCTTCTGTGATTTGTTGGTTATTCAGAAGCGTGTTGTTTAGCCTCCATATGTTGGAATTTTTAATAGTATTTCTCCTCTAATTGGCATCTAATCTTATTGCATTGTGGTCAGAAAAGATGGTTGGAATGATTTCAATTTTTTTGAATTTACCAAGACTAGATTTATGGCCCAGGATGTGATCTATTCTGGAGAAGATTCCATGTGCGCTTGAGAAAAAGATGAAATTCATTGTTTGGGGGTGAAATGTCCTATTAGGTCTAACTGGTCCATTGTATCATTTAAAGTTTATGTTCCCTTGTTAATTTTCTGTTTAGTTGATCTGTCCATAGGTGTGAGTGGGGTGTTAAAGTCTCCCGCTATTATTGTGTTATTGTTAATTTCCCCTTTCATACTTGTTAGCATTTGCCTTACATATTGTGGTGCCCCTTGTTGGGTGCATATATATTTATAATTGTTATATCTTCTTCTTGGATTGATCTTTTGATCATTGTGTAGTGTCCTTCTTTGTCTCTTTTCACTGTCTTTGTTTTAAAGTCTATTTCATCTGACATGAGTATTGCCACTCCTGCTTTCTTTTGGTCTCCATTTGCGTGAAATATCTTTTTCCAGCCCTTCACTTTCAGTCTGTATGTGTCCCTTGTTTCGAGGTGAGTCTCTTGTAGACAACATATATAGGGGTCTTGTTTTTGTATCCATTCAGCCAGTCTTTGTCTTTTGGTTGGGGCATTCAACCCATTTACATTTAAGGTAATTATCGATAAGTATGATCCCATTGCCATTGACTTTATTGTTTTGGGTTCGAGATTATACACCCTTTCTGTGTTTCCTGTCTAGAGAAGATCCTTTAGCATTTGTTGGAGAGCTGGTTTGGTGGTGCTGAATTCTCTCAGCTTTTGCTTGTCTGTAAAGCTTTTGATTTCTCCTTCATATTTGAATGATATCCTTACTGGGTACAGTAATCTGGGCTGTAGATTATTTTCTTTCATCACTTTAAGTATATCCCGCCATTCCCTTCTGGCTTGAAGATTTTTTATTGAAAGATCAGCTCTTATCTTTATGGGAATCCCCTTGTGTGTTATTTGTGGCTTTTCTCTTGCTGCTTTTAATATTTGTTCTTTGTTTTTGATCTTTGCTAATTTGATTACTATGTGTCTTGGGGTGTTTTGCCTTGGGTTTATCCTGTTTGGTTCTCTCTGGGTTTCTTGGACTTGGGTGATTATTTCCTTCCCCACTTTAGGGAAGTTTTCAACTATTATCTCTTTAGGGAAGTTTTCAACTATTATCTCATTTCAACCATGAGTATTTTCTCATGGTCTTTCTTTTTGTCTTCTTCTTCTGGGACTCCCATGATTCGATTGTTGGTGCGTTTGACATTGTCCCAGAGGTCTCTGAGGTTGTCCTCATTTCTTTTAGTTCTTTTTTCTTTATTCTTCTCTGTTTCATTTATTTCTATCATTCTATCTTGTACCTCACTTATCCTATCTTCTGCCTCAGTTATTCTACTGTTGGTTCTCTCTAGAGTGTTTTTGATCTCATTTATTGCATTATTCATTATATATTGCCTCTTTTTTATTTCTTCTAAGTCCTTGTTAAACCTTTCTTGCATCTTCTCAATCCTTGTCACCAGGGTATTTATCTGTAACTCCAATTTGTTTTCCAGATTTTGGATAATTTTCACTATCCTTATTTGGAATTCTTTATCAGGTAAATTCCCTATCTCTTCCTCTTTTGTTTGATTTGGAGAGCATTTGTCCTGTTCCTTTACCTGGTGGGTATTTCTCTGCCTTTTCATCTTGTTTATATTGCTGTGTTTGCGGTGGCCTTTCTGTTTTCTGGCAGTTTGTTGTTCCTCTTTATTGTGGAGGTTCCTCCCTGTGGGTAGGGTTAGACGGGAGGCTTGTCAAGGCTTCCTGGTTGAGGAAGCTTGTGTCGGTGTTCTGGTGAGTGGAGCTGGATCTCTTCTCTCTGGAGTGCATTGAAGTGTCTAGTAATGAGTTTTGAGATGTTAGTGGGTTTGGTGTGACTTTGGGCAGCCTGTATATTGAAGCTCAGGACTATGATCCTGTGTTGCTGGAGAATTTGTGTGGCGTATCTTACTTTGGAACTTGTTGGCCCTTGGGTGGTGCTTGGTTTCAGTGTAGGTATGGAGATGTTTGATGAGCTCCTATCAGTTAATGCTTCCTGGATTCAGGAGTTCTCTGTTGTTCTCAGGATTTGGACTTAAGTCTGTCTCTGGTTTTCAGTCTTATCCTTACAGTAACCTCAAGACTTCTCCATCTATACAGCACCAATGATAAAACATCTAGGTTAATGATGAAAAGATTCTCCACAGTGAGGGACACCCAGAGAGGTTCACAGAGTTTCATGGAAAAGAGAAGAGGGAGGAGGGAGGTAGAGGTGAGCAGGAGGAGAAGAGGGGAATCAAAAGGGGAGAGAGCAAGCTAGCCAGTAATCACTTCCCTATGTGCTCTCCACAGCCCGGAACACACAAAGAGATTCACAGAATTGGGTTGAGAAGAAAAGGAGGAGTGGGGAAATGGAGGCTACCTGGTGGAGAAAAAGAAGAGTTAAAAGCAGGAGAGAGCAATCAAGCCAGTGATCTCGCTCCCAAGTAAAAATGGGTACTGAAGATTGGGTTCTTGAAGATACAAAGTTGATAACAAATACTAAAAAGCAAAAATTAAAAATCGAGAGTAGAGGTTAGATTCTCAAAAATACAATATTAAAAAAAGGAAAGAAAAGAAAAGAAAAGAAACCCCACCAGAGTCACAAAAGTTATAATATATATATATGAAGTTTACTTAAAAATAGGGTCTTTTTTTTTTTTGCGAGACCCCATAGACAGTAGCCTGCCAGGCTCCTCTGTCCATGGGAGTCTTCAGGCAAGAATACTGGAGTGGGTTGCCATTTCCTCATCCAGAGAATCTTCCTGACCCAGGGATCAAACCCCCGACTCCTGCATTGCAGGTGGATGCTTTACAACTGAGCCACCAGGTAAGCCCATAAAAGGGTCAGCTAACTCAGATACTCTTGCCTGGAAAATCCCATGGAGGGAGGAGCTGGGTAGGCTGCAGTCCATGGGGTCGCTAAGAGTCAGACACGACTGAGCGACTTCACTTTTACTTTTCACTTTCATGCATTGGAGAAGGAAATGGCAACCCACTCCAGTGTTCTTGCCTGGAGAATCCCAGGGATGGGGGAGCCTGGTAGGCTGCCGTCTATGGGGTTGCACAGAGTCGGATACAACTGACGCGACTTAGCAGCAATAGGTTATAAAAATGAAAATTGAAGGAGTAATAGGGGACTTAAAAATAAAAAAGAAAATAAGAAAATAAATAAATAAATAATAAAAGTTTTAAAAATGTAAAAAATGATAATAGTAAAAATATATCTAGGGCTTTCTCTGGAGCTGTTATGGAAAGTGTGTGGTCAGTTCATTTTCAGATAGTTCCTTGGTCCAGCTTGTACTTCTCAAGGTCTATAGGCCCCTTCATATGTAGTCGGTGCTAACTACAGGGTTTTAATCTATTGCACCTGTCACTTCCAAAGTGGTTCCCTCTGTTTCTTTTAGCTTCTTCTGTTTGCTGGTCTCTTCAGTGTCTAATTTCCACCCTGACATAAGGGGGGCAGTGGTGGTCACTTTTTTTTTTTTTTAGTCTCACTTGTTCAGTCGTGCTGTGGGAAGGGAGGAACACTGCAAACAAATCTCACTGGCGTGTGCTCACAGTGATTCAGACACACTGGATTTGCCCCGCTCACGGCGTGTATGCTTTCCCAGTCTACACTGCTCAGGTTCTAGGTTGCACTGCCGGGAACTGTCTGAAGCAAGCCCCTGGGGTTGCCTGTACTTCCCAGGTTTAAGCTGCTCAAGTTCAGGTTCCTGGGTACTTCACAAAGGTGCAGACTTGGTTGAGCCTGGGTTTTGTGCCCTTCCCAGGTCCGAGCAGTCCAGTGACCTGATTTTTGGCTAGCACTGTCGGGGGCTGCACCTTTTTCCCTTCCCCCATCCCAGCCGCTCGGTTTTCTGGGTGTACAGCGGGCGCAGCTTCCTAGGTGTGCCGTGTGTCTCCCCTGGGGAGCTGACTTCTGGCTGCGACCCTCTCGGCAGGTGTTTACCCTCCAGAGTCCCAAGAAGTCCTGGTTAGCAACGAGGTCTGCTTGCAGTTTGGTATAAGATGCCTCTCTGGGCCCACAATTGCGCCCTTCCGGCTCTGGCTGCCCTCGCCTGCCCATCTCCAGTGGGGGATGGGCCAGTCTGCAGCTGGCTTGCTCTGCTTAGTCCTTTGTTCTGTGAGTGGGTCTGGCAGTGTCTTAGGTTAAGGCTTCTCGCAGGAAAGCTATCCCACAGTCTAAGTTGCTGTCTCAATCTAGTTCCCTCAGATTGCCCTTGGGGCATTCAGGCCCAGTCCTTACCCAAAGCAATGCAGCCCGCCCCTCCCTGCCCAGACCCTGCTTGCTAGTTGGGGATGCGTGTGTCTGGGCTGCAGCTCCGCTGGGAGTTGCTGTTAGGTATGTAAACCGCGGGATTTAATTATTTATTTATTTTTTCCTCCTGGTTATTTTGCCCTCTGAGATTCCAAGGTTCACCACAGACCCACCGGAGAGAGTGTTTCCTGGTGTTTGGAGACTTCTCTCTTTTTTAAGACTCCCTTCCCGGGACAGATCTCCATCCCTACCTCTTTTGCCTCTCTTTTTATCTTTTATATTTTGTCCTACTTCCTTTCGAAGACTATGGGCTGCCTTTCTGGGTGCCTGATGTCCTCTGCCAGCATTCAGAAGTTGTTTTGTGGAATTTGCTCGGCGTCTAAATGTTCTTTTGGTGAATTTGTGGGGAAGAAATTCCTCTCCCCGTCCTATTCCTCTGCCATCTTAGGACCGCCTCCTAGATGGGGGTGTAGACAGAATTTACACCAAAGCCTTTCTTTCCTGGTCGGACTTAGTCTGTCCCTTACCGACGCAGGTGCCGTACTCATCCCTCCCGGTTCTATCACCGAGATGGGGTGGAGATGCACCAGGGGTAGACCTGGTGGCATCACTGACTGACGTCCAGCTCCTCATCATTAAAATCTTGCTTTCTTCTGATGCCACCCAAGGTGCAATCAGAGTAACCTTCCAGAATCCTCCCAAGCTAAGGCCGCTGGGCGAAACATTTGTCACCTGAGTGCCTGTGCATGACCTTGAGTATATTCCTGACCACAATAAGACCAGCACGAACATAAAACTGAAATGTTCCTTCCAAGCATCCCCACACCAGTATAAGAGCCTCCTCTGGTCCACTAAGAGCCAGCGTTACCAAAGGAAAAAACCCCATTGCAGTTCCAATCTTAGTAACCTTTAACCTCAGAGATGCTCTTGTAGCTAGATCTCCATCTAACTTCTGAACTTTTGATTCCTAGCGAGGCTAGGCGCTTCCTGACTACCAATCCAAGTTTGGGACCTAAGTCATAGTACACAGTAACAGCATAAATCACAAGTCCCTTGAAAGTCTATGATCCGACAGATTAGGTTAGTACTTCTACTTCCCAAGGAGTTATGAAATGGTCAAAGAGACCAAAAAGTTTGACCAAGAAAGGAGAGTTTGGTCTACATGCTTTGCCCATTTCTGGTCGATCCCCAAAGGAGACATTGGCATTGGTAGATCAGTATAAACCCCCGACAGGTTTCTGCCATGAGCTATATGAGGTCACCACGGAACAGCAGAGCAGGGCTCCTCACTTGCCTTATGCAGGGCATGTCATTCATTCACAAAAGCACACCGTAAAGTACAGCAGAAAACGTGTTCACTAGGAGAACAAAGAACTAGAGCTCCAAGCATCCTTACCTTGTCCTGAAGAATCCCGGACGAGCCCCCAAGATGAAAGGTTGTTGCTGAACCACAAAAAGATGCCAGGATTCTTGGCCTCCGGAGGAGAAGAATTCAATATGGGGCCAGAGACGAGGCTTGATCGCTCAGAGCTTTTGTGTAATAAAATTTTATTAAAGTATAAAGGAGATAGAGCTTCTGACATAGACATCAGAAGAGGGCAGAAAGAGTGCCCCCTGCTAGTGTTAGCAATGGAGTTATATACTGTCCAATTAGTTATTACAATGAATCAAAAGAATGTTTGGAGGTTGTAAAGACCTCACTAGACCTACTCCCATAATTTACATTTTAAAATAACAGGATTAGCCAGAAAGTTTTTTCTAGAGACTGTATTCAAGCAGGATACATTATTGTTATGTAATCCTTAGGAATGTAGAGGAAAAAAAGTTTGTCCTTTCTCCCTCCTGGAGAATTCCAGACCCCTCTCTTCTTGGGGACCCCTGGACTTCTTATCAACCTGCCTAGGAAATGACTCTCTCAGTAACAGAGGTAACTGAGACTCATGTAGGCTCACTCCTCCAGTCCCCATGGGCCTGTGTTTATTACCTTTTTTACTGAGAAGGAATGTGAAGTTCAGAAAGAGCACATCAGTTGCCCAAGCTTACACAGTTGGAGAATGGCAAAGACCAGCTTTGACCATGAGCCCTCTGACCCCAAGCCCAGTGCTTGCTCTTCTCCTAGGAGCTTCTACTCTGCTAAGGTCAGAGGGAATGAACAGGGGATGGTCATAGCCTGAAAGATAACTGATTATCTGTGCCACAGGGACCTGTCTCTCATGGCTGGTGCCCAAGTCCTCATTCTGTTATGAAATCAGGAAACAATGGCAGTTATTCATTCTTGGTGCTGACTGTGAGTCTGGGAGTGTTGTTATAACCACTTAACTCATTTCAATTCATTTGAGAAGAGACATGCCCATATTTAATCTGCTGGTCCTGATTTGAATCCTGGAGCCTGGAGTCCTTGTTTGTTTTTTTTAACCAGGATGCATCTGGCTTTTCATAGTTTGTATATGTAGTATCCTGCTGCATGGCAGGCAGGGCATTAAGCATGCAATAAGCATATTGCTACCATAAAACTAAGCATTTTTCTTTTTAATTTTTAAAATTTTGCAAATTAAAAATTTTATAATTTTCAAATTATATTTTATAACTTATAATCACATAGATTAGCAATTACAATGAAAATCATTTTGCAAGATTCATCTAACAAAAGGAAACAATTGGTTACATGTAGACTATGCCAAAGATTTTGACTGTGTGGATCACAACAAACTGTGGAAAATTCTTAAAGAGATGGGAATACCAGACCATCTGATCTGCCTCCTGAGAAATCTGTATGCAGGTCAGGAAGCAACAGTTAGAACTGGACATGGAACAACAGACTGGTTCCAATTTGGGAAAGGAGTACATCAAGGCTGTATATTGTCACCCTGCTTATTTAACTTATATGCAGAGTACATCATGACAAACGCTGGGCTGGTTGAAGCACAAGCTGGAATCAAGATTGCTGGGAGAAATATCAATAAGCTCAGATATGCAGATGACACCACCCTTATGGAAGAACGCAAAGAAGAACAAAAGAGCCTCTTAATGAAAGTGAAAGAGCAGAGTGAAAAAGTTGGCTTAAAACTCAACATTCAGAAAACAAAGACCATAGCACCAAGTCCCATCACTTCATGGCAAATAGATGGGGAAACAGTGGAAACAGTGTCAGACTTTATTTTTCTGGGCTCCCAAATCACTGCAGATGGTGACTGCAGCCATGAAATTAAACGATGCTTGCTCCTTGGAAGAAAAGTTATGATCAACCTAAAAAGCATATTAAAAAGCAGAGACATTATTTTGCCAGCAAACGTCCATCTAGACAAAGCTATGGTTTTTCCAGTAGTCATGTATGGATATGAGAGTTGGACTATAAAGAAAGCTGAGCACTGAAGAATTGATGCTTTTGAACTGTGGTGTTGGAGAAGACTCTTGAGAGTCCCTTGGACTGCAAGGAGATCCAACCAGTCCATCCTAAAGGAAATCAGTCCTGAATATTCATTGGAAGGACTGATGCTGAAACTGAAATTCCAATACTTTGTCCACCTGATGCAAAGAACTGACTCATTGGAAAAGACCCTGATGCTGGGAAAGATTGAAGGTGGAAGGAGAAGGGGACAACAGATCGTTGGATAGCATCACTGACTCAATGGACATGAATTTGAGTAGGCTCTGGGAGTTGGTGATGGACAGGGAAGCCTGGAGTGCTGCAGTCCATGGGGTCGCAAAGAGTTGGACATGACTGAGCAACTGAAATGAATTGAACTGAGACACTCAACAGAACCATTGTTCCTTTTACTCTGCTCTCCCATTCCAGGTATTGGATGTAATATTTTAATTTTTCTGTGCCTACACAATCAAAGACACTGTCTTGACTGGATTGCTGAGGTGTCCCATCTCTTTGGGGAATGTAATAGTCAGGTCCTGATGAGGACCTCAGATGGGCTACTTTGTCAGGTTTAAGCAGGGGCCATTTACAAAATATGAGCTGTCTAAGCAAGAAATACTGCTCGCTATCTGATTCTATGAGGATTAAATCATTAGCCACTGCAGTCAATATTCAGCACAAAGAACAGGATGGGGTACTCTGTACATTGGGAAAAGAGGCAAAAATGCCTTTAGATAGTTATACATATATATATATATATTTCAGGAAAAAAATTTCATGAGCCTGAATTTGGCATCTTGCCATACTTAGAAAAGTACTTCAGTGATTAACTGAGAAATCTTTTCCTTGTGACTGGCAGTAACCTTCTCCCAAGGTGTATATTGGATTGTCTGTACCCCTTAACCAAAATCACATGTATACTGACCTCCCCTCTTACCTCTTTGGAGCAGTTCCTCAGAGCTATGTGAGAGACTGTATCCTGGGCTATAGTTCTCAGTAGGGTCTCTGAATTAAACTGAAACTCATTGCTCTTACACTGTGTGTTTTTCATTTTAGTTGACAACAGGACCAAGGGGAGCCATCAAGTGTAACACTCTGGGAGCTAGCACCAGTTGAGAGAGCTTACACCACCCCCAGGACAGGGAGTAGCTGGTCCTGGAACACAGAGAGATGAGCTGAAACTGCAAGCAGCAGTGGCCATTGGAGAGGAATGATGTCAACCCTCCAACCCCCTCTGATTGCCTGAAGATGCCTTCCACTGACCAAATGTTATCTCCTTTCTCTACCCAGAAAGGCTGCAGGTAGATGGCTAAAAACTCCTGTTGTAACAGGGAAGAACAAATGTGACTTCACATCAGATCTATTCCTTTATCTCTAACCTTTGCCAGTGCTTAATTGCCAGTGCTTAGTCATGCTGACTCTGTAACCTTTGTAAAAGAACGTTGCCTATAGCCTGAAATATACATGATATCCCTTTCTCAAGACTTTGCCTCCCAGGATTGACCTTTAAAACCATAACAGTTTTCATTCACTGTTGTTGTTCAGTCCCTAAGTCACTTCCAACTCTTTGCAACCCCAAGGACTGCAGCACACCAGGCTCCTCTGTCCTCCACTGTCTCCTAGAGTTTGCTCAAATTCAGGCCCACTGAGTTGGTGATGCTATTTAATCATCTCACCCTCTGCTTCTCCCTTCTTTTTTCACCTTCAGTCTTTCCCAGCATCAGGGTCTTTTCCAATGAGTGGACTCTTTGCATCGGTGGCCAAAGTATTGGAGCTTCAGCTTTAGTAACAATCCTTCCAATGAATATTTAGGGTTGATTTCTTCAACTGATTTCTTTTAGGATTAACTCCTTGCAGCCCAAGGGACTCTAAAGAGTCTTCTCAAGCACCACAATTCAAAAGCATCAATTCCTTGGAGCTCAGCCTTCTTAATGGTGCATCTCTCACATCCACACATGACTACTGGGAAAACCATAGCTTAGACTATGTGGACCTTTTTCAGCAAAGTGGTGTCTCTGCTTTTTAACACACTGTCTATGTTTGTCATAGCTTTCCTTCCAAGGAGCAAACATCTTTTACTTTCATGGCTATAAGAACAGTTTGCAGTGATTTCGGAGCCTAAGAAAAGAAAATATGTCACTGATTCCACTTTTCTCTCTTCTATTTGCCATGAAGTGATGGGACTGGATGCCATGATCTCATTTTTTTTTAAATGTTGTCTTTTAAGGCAGCCTTTTCACTCTTCTCTTTTACCCTTTTCATTCATATACAGATAAAATGCTGCAAAACAGAAAATGCTTGTCTTCTTGCAGGTTTACAAAAATATCTTGATAACAGCTGCATGGATAGCTTCAAGAACAGGGATTATCACATCTCCTCCAGTGTGGCTAGACCCAAGAAGTCTACAACAACCAACCACATCACCTCCCTTTCTAGAGTAAAAGAAGCCTGACTTCTAACTCCAGTAAGATGCTTCTTTGGGCCAGTAGCTAGCCATCTTCTCGGTCTGCTAGCTTTCCAAATAAAGTTACTATTCCATTCCTCAGCACCTTGTTCTTTGCCTGTCTTGTGGTGAGCAGTAGAAATTTGTACTCAATAACGCTACTGTAGTCCATTTTCTCAACCTGGGTCAGTTTCAACTCCACATGTCGCTACAGATGGGGTTTCACTCACCTCCTGTGTACCTGGTCAGTGCCTCTGCCCTCTGACTAAGCAGACACCTGAATGTATGAGCAAAATTCTGCCTCTTTCCCTATAGGCACTTTCCTCTCCTTTTGAGTGATGTTCTTGGGGCCTCTCTCCATTGGTTTTTGAGTGATAAACCCCTCTTTCCCCCTCCACAGGGATGTTCTCTATTGCCCCCCCCCACGCACACACCAAGTGCCCCCACTTCTGAGTGGTTGGAGTGGTTAGAACTAGCATCACCCAATAAATCCCAATGAAGGGAAGTCAATGCCATTTACAGTGAGTCTTTTGGACCTTCCTGAAGATTTCCTTTTGCCTTACCTTTTCCAAAACCAGCTCGTTTGTTCTCCTGATATCTATGCCAGGAAGTTGGCAGCCCCAGTTTACAGATCGGGTCAGCTCAGGCTCAGTGCGCCTTCAGGGGCTGGTTAGGTTTCCTAATCTTTGTTATGGTAAGTGAAATGCAACAGTTGCTTCCTGCTTGAGTGTCTGGCCAGATTTCATCATCAACGTGGGTGTCCAGTACAGCTGTGTACATGCATTAGTTCTTCAGTCATGTCTGAATCTTTGTGATCCCATTTTTAGTGTAGCCTTTCAGGCTCTTCTGTCCATGGAATTCTCCAGGCAAGTATACTGGAGTGTAGACATTCCCTTCTCCAGGGGATCTTCCTGACCCATGGATTGAACTTGGGTCTCCTGCATTGCGGGCAGATTCCTTACCATCTGAGCCACCAGAGAAGGCTAATACCTGCTTTTCCCATAGAATGACACGGGTGAAACTGCCTCCCTTTCTCTGTGTATTTCAGTGTGTTTGAGGAAGCAAGCAATAATGACACCTTTTTTAAAAGTCTATTTGATTACCCCAACTTGCGCTGGGTCTTTACAGTCCTGGCAAGGCTTTAGGGGGCATGAGTGGTGATCTTTATTCAAACCCCACTCCTCCATGTCTTCAAAGGCTACCTGCTCATGGAAGACTTCCCTGATTGTCCAGTCTAGAGAAGCCCCCTTGGTCACTTTCTAGCACATCTCACTGTGTTAATTTCACTCATTATTGCCACCATCTGACTTGTTCTTATTTCCTGTTGGCCTCCTCCATCAGACAAGACTGCCATAATCCAGAGACCTTGTCTATCTTGTTTATTCCATGTCCTGAGTTCTAGCAGTGGGTGTGATACACAGTAGGTGGTCAAGCACAGTTTTGTTGCTGTTGTTGAACAATGAACTACCTTGGAAAATAAATCTACCTTTTGGTTTACAGAGGAGGATACGAGACTCAGAAAAGGCAACTGAACTGCCCAGGGCCACACAGTCAGTGAGAGGCAGAGCTGAGATTTTGAACTCAGTGAGTTCTATTGAAGGTAGAACTTGTACTCTCATACAAGAGATGAGTGTTGACTTACAAAAAAAAAAAGATGCACAATGTGAGAGTTGTGTGTTAAGACTTTTGGGGGGGCAAAATGAGAACTGCAGCCCGGGAGGTAGCATCTCAGATAGGTCTGAGGAATTGCTCCAAAGAGGTAGTGGGGGAACGAGAATATATGTGATTTTGATGAAGGGGGAGTTCATGCAATCAAGCACTTATCTTACAAAAGATTTTCTGCTAGTCACAAGGAGCTGATGTCACCAAGGAGGGTTTAGTGCTTTAGTTCTAGATATGAAGAGATACAGGGATAAGGATTATGAAATCAGTCCCTGAAAATATCTAATTATCTAAAGACCTGTCCCACCAGTTTTCCTGGAGCACAAAGTGCCTCATTCTCCACCCTGAACTCCCTTCACTGCGTGTTGAAGATCAACAGCTGCAGCAACACAGGGTTCAATCTCCACAGAAGCAGCACATTTGCCCTTGGCAAGTCCATTTGCCTTTGACACGAGGAAATGAAAAGCTGAGGGCCTGAGGAGAAGGGAGCAACAGAGAATGAGATAGTTAGATGGTGTCACCTACTCAATGGACTTGAATTTGAGCAAACTCTGGGAGATAGCGAAGGACAGGGAAGCCTGGCATGCCGCAGTCCATGGGGTCACAAAGAGTCAGACACAATGAGTGACTGAACAGCAATAACTTGAGGAAAGGAATGGTGAAATTTCAGGCAACAGGCAGCCTGCATGCTTGTTCTCATCCTGGATAGATGGCAGTTGGTGGTCCTGAAGCAGAGTTTTAGCACAGTTTCAGCACAGTTTCTTGCACAGGAATTGAACTTAGATAGCCTGGGCAACTTCCCTGGTGGCTCAGATGGTAAAGAATCTGCCTGCAATGCAGGAGACCCGGGTTCAATCCCTGGGTAGGGAAGATCCCCTGGAGAAGGGCATGACAACCCACTCCAGTATTCTTGCCTGGAGAATCCCACAGACAGAGGAGTCTGGCAGGCTACAGCTCATGGGGTCACAAAGAGTCAAACACAAGTGAGTGACTAACATTCATGCCGCCTGGGCAAAGAGTCCCCCAGGAATTCTAGCTTTTATACCATCAAGGCTTAGAGACTAAGAAGAAAGACACCCTGTTGTCTCTTGCCCCACTTGAAAAATGAATTTCTCTAAGGCAAGCCTGTAGAACACAGGTACAAAGTTTATTATCAGAGACACAGAATCAGTTCAGTTCAGTTCAGTTCAGTCGTTCAGTCGTGTCCAACATTTTGCGACCCCATGAATCGCAGCACTCCAGGCTTCCTTGTCCATCACCGACTCCTGGAGTCTACTCAAACCCATGGCCATCGAGTCGGTGATGCCATCCAACCATCTCATCCTCTGTCGTTCCCTTCTCCTCCTGTCCTCAATCCTTCACAGCATTAGAGTCTTTTCCAACGAGTCAACTCTTCGCATGAGGTGGCCAAAGTATTGGAGTTTCAGCTTCAACATCAGTCCTTCCAATGAACACCCAGGACTGATCTCCTTTAGGATGGACTGGTTGGATCTCCTTGCAGTCCAAGGGACTCCCAGGAGTCTTCTCCAACACCACAGTTCAAAATCATCAATTCTGCGGCACTCAGCTTTCTTCACCGTCCAACTCTCACATTCATACATGACCACTGGAAAAACCATAGCCTGGACTAGACGGACCTTTGTTGGCAGAGTAATGTCTCTGCTTTTAAATATGCTATCTATGTTGGTCATAACCTTCCTTCCAAGGAGTAAGCATCTTTTAATTTCATGGCTGCAATCTCCATCAGCAGTGATTTCAGAGCCCCCAAAAATAAAGTCTGACACTCTTTCCACTGTTTCTCCATCTATTTCCCATGAAGTGATGGGACCAGATGCCATGATCTTAGTTTTCTGAACATTGAACTTTAAGCCAACTTTTTCACTCTCCTCTTTCACTTTCATCAAGAGGCTCTTTAGTTCTTCACTTTCTGCCATAAGGGTGGTATCATCTGCATATCTGAGGTTATTGATATTTCTCGTAGCAATCTTGATTCCAGCTTCTGTTTCTCCCAGCCCAGCGTTTCTCATGATGTACTCTGCATATAAGTTAAATAAGCAGGGTGACAATATACAGCCTTGATGTACTCTTTCCTGTTTGGAACCAGTCTGTTGTTCCATGTCCAGTTCTAACTGTTGCTTCCTGACCTGCATACAGGTTTCTCAAGAGACAGGTCAGATGGTCTGGTATTCCCATCTCTTTCAGAATTTTCCACAGTTTATTGTGATCCACACAGTCAAAGGCTTTGGCATAGTCAATAAAGCAGAAATAGATATTTTTCTGCTTTTTCAATGATCCAGCAGATGTTGGCAATTTGATCTCGGGTTCCTCTGCCTTTTCTAAAACCAGCTTGAACATCTGGAAGTTCATGGTTCACGTATTGCTGAAGTCTGGCTTGGAGAATTTTGAGCATTACTTTACTAGCATGTGAGATAAGTGCAATTGTGCGGTAGTTTGAGCATTCTTTGGCATTGCCTTTCTTTGGGATTAGGATGAAAACTGACTTTTTCCAGTCCTGTGGCCACTGAGGAGTTTTCCAGATTTGCTGGTATATCGAATGCAACACTTTCACAGCATCACCTTTGAGGATTTGAAATAGCTCAACTGGAATTCCATCACCTCCACTAGCTTTGTTCCTAGTGATGCTTTCTAAGGCCCACTTGACTTCACATTCCAGGATGTCTGGCTCTGGGTGAGTGATCACTCGACCGTGATTATCTGGGTCGTGAAGATCTTTTTTGTATAGTTCTTCTGTGTATTCTTCCCACCAGAATAACATGTAGAAAATCACACAGAGAAAATTTGTTTATTTAGGACAGAAGCAAGGCAGAACACACCCAGAGAGAAATGGTGCTGGTGTTCCCCCTAAGGAGGAGGAGCATGGAAAAGAGGCAGTTAAATCATTTATATGAGCTCACCTGGTGGCTCAGATGGTAAAGAATCTGCCTGTAACGCAGGAGACCTGGGCTTGATTCCTGAGTTAGGAAGATCCCCTGGAGGAGGGAATGGCTTCCCACCCCAGTAGGGCATTTCTTCCAAGTCTTTATTTACCTTTAGTCCTTAATCTCATTTCTTTGTTTACACCTACCTTCCCTGTGGTTTTGTCATTCTGTGTCTGACTCTTTGCAACCCCATGGGCTGTAGCCCACCAGGCTTCTCTGTCCATGGGATTCTCCATGGGATTCTCCAGGAGCGGATTGCCGTTCCCTTCTCCAGAGGATCTTCCTGACCCAGGGATTGAACCCCGGTCTCCTGCATTGTAGGCAGATTCTTTACCATTTGAGCTATATGTAAGTCTTCCTACAGGGAAGACCTTCTCTAGGATCCTCCACAATATGCGTGCATATCTTTTTGGCAAAATGGATACCAGTGCAGATTCCTGGGGGAGGTTCAACAATACCTATCTTGGGTGGTGACCCCTCCCTTATTGACCCTGTGCATGTGCAGTGGGGGAGACTTCCTTGACCTCAGGAGTGATAGATTTGCTCATCTTATCTCTTTGTTCTAGCTGAGGTCCTTCCTGCCATTAACTTTGTCCTTGGAGTGTTAGGGAAAACAAAGTTGCAATTTACTCTGCTTGACAAAGTCCAGCTGCTCTGCCTGGGGCCCATCTATCTCCTGCCTCAGCTCTAGAGAGATGCCAGGCTGATTCCTGGGAGATGTGTCTGCATGGCAAGATGAAATAAGAACTGCTCATCCATTTTATGTGCCAGCTGTGTCTTCTCAGGTGGCTCGGTGGTAAAGAATCTGCCTGCCAATGCAGGTGATGGGGGTTTGATCACTGGCTTGGGAAGATAGCCTGGAGAAGGAAATGTCACCTCACTGCAGTATTCTTGCCTGGAAAAATCCCATGGACAGAGGAACCTGGTAGGCTACAGTACATAGGGTCCCAAAAAGTTGGACATAACTTTGTGACTAGACAACAACAATGTGCTCCTCACCGTTCCAAATTCCTATTTCTTTTAAAAATTGTGTCTTAGTGATAGAAATTATAGCAGCTCAGTGTGGGTGATCAATGCATTAGAGCAGGGGTCCCCAACCCTTTTGGCGTCAGAGACCAGTTTTACAAAAGGCAGATTTTCACTGACGGTGTGGCGCAAGGGATGGTTTCAGGATGATTCATTCGCATGACGTTTATTGTATACTTTCTATGTCTATTATTATTACATTGTGAAATATAATGAAATAATTACACAACTTACCATAATACAGAATCAGTGAGAGCTCTGAGCTTGTTTTCCTGCAAGTAGATGGTCCCATCTAGGGGTGATGGGATAGCCATGAAAGTGAAAGTGAAAGTCGCTCAGTTGTGTCCAACTCTTTGTGACCCCATGGACTATATGGTCCATGGAATTCTCCAGTCCGGAAAGCTGGAGTGGGTAGCCTTTTCCTTCTCCACGGGATCTTCCCAACCCAGGGATTGAACCCAGGTCTCCTGCATTGCGGGTGGATTCTTTACAAGCTGAGCCACAGGGGAAGCCTGGGATAGCCACGAGGAGTGACTAAATAAAGATGAAGCATCGCTGGCTTGCTCTCCCACCACTCACATCCTGCTGTGTGGCCCAGTTCCTAACAGGCCAGGGACCAGTACTTGTCCATGGCTGGGGGATTGAGACTACAATTCTACTTCCTCCATTTCCACCATAGTGTGTGGATTCCTCTAGTTTTTTTCCCAATGCATGCACAAAGTGTGCACACATACACACACGTTCCTGTTTTGTTTATGGATGGAACCTTTACTCACATACCATTTTTGAAACATACTTTCCCCTACTCTCTTTGTCTATGTTTAATACAATGTTTGCAACTCTCTGTGACATTCTATCAGCCTATTTAACACATATGAAGAAAGTGGTTCACAGGGGTGACACCAAGTGACCAGAATAGCTGATCTGATACAGGCTTGCCCATTGAACGGTTCTGGATGAAGGTGGAAGAACCCCTGGAGAAGGCACAGTGGGTGAAGTGTTTTCAACACAGGCTGGGGGACATTTCATAAGCCAGGCTTCTGTGATTTGGCAGCTGAGATGTTTTGTTGTTGACGGAAAACCATTGGGGATGCTCCAGCCTCCTCAGGTTCTGCACAGAGTTTCTTCTTCTGAGTTTGCCTGCCTCCTGTGCTGCCTCCCCTTTCCCTTCTACCACCTGATCGAGGAATCAGGGGAGCCAGGCCAGTAGACCCTGTCCTTGTGATGGCTGCAGAGACCTGCCGTAGCTTGAGTATTTGGTCCTGGCTACAGAAAGTTAGATATCCGCTTAGAGCTTCAATATGGGGCTAGAATTTGCTCTGCATGTTGCCCTTCACAAGGATCAATTTATTGTTGTTCCATAGCTAAATCATGTCTGACTCCTTGCAGCCCCATAGATTGCAGCATTCCAGGCTCCTCTGTCCTCCACTATCTCCTGGAGTTTGCTCAAATTCATGTCCATTGAGTCAGTAATGCTATCTAACCATCTCATCCTGTGCAGCCCCTTTCTCCTTTTGCCTTCAATCTTTCCCAGCATCAGAGTCTTTTCCAACAAGTCGGCTTATTGCATCAGGTGGCCAAAGTATTGGAGCTCCAGCAACAATTCTTCCAATGACTATTTAGGGTTGATTTCCTTTAGGATTGGCTGGTTTGATCTCCTAGCTGTCCAAGGGAATCTCAAGAGTCTCCTCCAGCACCACAGTTCAAAAGCATCAATTTTTCAGTGCTCAGCCTTCTTTATGGTCCAACTCTCACATCTGTAAATGGCTGCTGGAAAAACCATAGCTTTGACTATACAAACCTTTGTTAGTAAAGTGGTATCTCTACTTTTTAATATGCTATCTAGGCTTATAGATAATTTTAATTTTAATTTCATGGCTGCAGTCACTGTCCACAGTGATTCTGGAGGCCAAGAAAATAAAACCTGTCATTGCTTCTACCTTTTCCCCATCTATTTGCCATGAAGTAATGGGACCAGATGCCAAAGGTCAATCACATGATATCAAATTTTAGCACAAATGTCAAAGGACAACACCCACTTGCCCTTTTGTGCAGCCTGGATGTTCCACCCAATGTCTGTTCTTAGAGGCTGTTGCTCCTCATTCAGGTCTCTGCCCACCCTCACCCTTGGACTAAGGTAGCATATTCTCTGGGCACATCACTCACCACTCTCTGACATATCCTTAGTGATTCATTCAATCATTGCCCATCTCCTCACAAGATGTTAGTCCCTTGACAGCAGGGAAGATGTCTGCAGTGGTCACTGCTGCATCTCCATGCCTGAAATAGTGACCAGTATGTAACAATCATGGCTGTATGAACAGCTCCAAAGGTATAAATTTTTCTCTTCATGTTATAACTGAAAATTAGAATTAGCAGGATGAAGGAAGGCACTGTGCTCCCTGTATCCTTTTCAGAATCCAGATTCAGGAGTCTTATGGCAATACTTCCTAAAACTTGAAGCAGTGTACACAGTTCCCCTGGGTATCTATTTAGATGCAGTTCTGAGTCTGTGTTACCACGTGGGGGTTTCTGTATTTACTTGCAAACTCTCAGGTGACACAGTGGGAAGGCAGTTTGAGGAGCACACTTTCAGCAGCCTAGTCTTAGAACTGCCCGATGCAAACCTTTCTCTCTTTCCCAGTTTTATAATGAGCATTATTATGTGTCAGGCTTGGCTGTCACCTGTACTGTCCTATTTACCTGATTTTCTGGGGAGCTGGAGCAAGTTGCTTCACCTCTCTGAATCTCCAGCTCCTCTTCTGTAAAACTGGGCTCATGAACTTGATCTTCTAAGGCTGTTGGAAGATTGCATCAAAAACAATGACAACAACAAACAGTGACTTTCATTTATTGACCCCTTTCTCTGTCTTATGTGTTCTACAAGCATTGTCTCTTTTAGTGATCCCTACCATTTTCCATGAGAGGTGATGCTAATGAAATGCCCATTTACATATAAGGAAGAAGGAGAGCTTCAAGGTTCAGGCTACCCAGCGTGAGGCCTGGATCACAGCCTGTTTCCATCACATATGTGACTTTGGGTGAGTCACTCACAAAGTTTTCAGCCTCAGTTTCTTCATCTCTAAAATGAAAGCAAACAAAAAAGTTCATACACTAGAAGGCTTCAAACAGTTTCAGTGGCCCCTGTTGGCAAATGCTGGGTGATGGTTGCCATTCCTGCTCTACACTTCCTGCCTATTCCTGGCCCATAGTTGGTCTGCAGTGAGTTGAACCCCTCTAGGCACTGGGGCTCCTTCTATGTGTAGGATGTCATTGCATGGTTTATCATATTCTGGCCTTGCCACTTTAACCCTGATGTGAATGGACCTGCCAAGAGGCAAAGTCTACCTCTGTGGAGGGGAAGGTCATTCTTGGGGGAGGATGCACCCCACACCCCTGAGAACATCACAATCCTGCACCTGAACCTCATAGCCAGTGTTGAGGGGAAGGACATTTGGAGTCTCCCTGGCATTCCACCAGGTTCAGGACAGTCCTTCCCCAACTCTCCTGCTCAGTTTCTTTGCCAGGAGCTCCATCCTTCAAGTTATCTGTCACCTGAGACCACACCACAGGACAATTCTGGACAGGATCAAGGGAAGACCTCAGGAGGGGAACACCAGATCCACTGGGTGGCTCATCCTGGATGTGGGAAGATGATCCACATGATGATACAAGGATCTCAAGATATCTCCCCACTGAGGTGACCATATTGGCTGAGAATCCACCATTATAAATGCCCCAGATTAGTATGGTGTCATTGTTTATGAATGGGAGTGGAACAATGTAGCAGAGGAGAAAGGCTTAGGCTTGGTTATAAGTCAGACCTGGCTTCTTTCCAGCTCTGCAACTCAGGTTAGAGCTTTACCTCTATGAACTTCAGTTTACTTTTTTGTTAAATAGGTATCTTCCCTTCTGCCATCACTTGGGCCCCTCTGCCTGACCCCAGGGTGCTGGCCCAGAGCCTTGAGGGGAAGGTGATGTATTATCTTGCTGTAAGAACGTCCTGCACACAGTAGGATTACTATATGTAGAGCACTGGACACACAGTAGGCATACTATACACAGAGTACTCAGCACACAATAGCTGTGTTTTACATAGATTATCAAACACACAGGAGGTTTTCTTTACATACCACACCGAACATATAGTAGGTGTGCCTTGTGTAGGGACTCAGCACTTAGTAGGCATGCCTTGTAGAGAATCTTCAGTACACCGTAGGCATGTAGAACACCTGGCATGCAGTAGACAGGATTTATGCAGAGTCCTTGGCACACAGTAGGTGCACTTTCTGTAGCCCCTCCAGAACATAACAGGCATGCTTTATGTAGAGCTCCTGACATAATGTAGGCATGTTTTTTGAGGGACCCAGCACACAGTATGCACTCCTCATATACAGTTGTCTGCACAGAGTTGTTTCCTTTATGCAAACCTTATTTCAGGGTCTCATCCAACATCCCATTTCCCAGATAGAAAGGTTGAGACCAGAGAGGGTCTTCAAAGCTCACAGTATGAATGAGGGTGGGTCAGAACTCCACTCCCAGCTCTGCCTCTTCTGTGTGCATACTATTCTCTCTAGGTCCCTTGCAGCCTTACCCTTCATGTCTCAAGATGCCCTCTTCCGACTGAGTCCTTTATTCCTTTGTAATTCTCAGCTGGGTGTGTTTCTCTGTTCCTGCTCCCAGCAGTCATGTCTCAGCCTGGGCCCTGGGCTGCTTAGAGGCAGGACTTGAATTCTTGCCAGGCTGTGTCACCAGGAGGTCAGAGAGCTCTGATCTCCTACCTCCCTGTTTCTGTGCCAAGAAACGTTACATGACACCCTCCTGGCCCAGGCATGGAGAGGAGCCCTGGAAATAACTTCAGACAAGGCTGAGCGAGGCCCTGTTTGTGTGACACCTGAATGTTCCTGCTTTTATCTGTTACACTGTGCTTAGAGCAGCAGGTGTGGCTGCACACTTGGGAGGCCAGAGTCATCTTTACCTGCCCCACAATTTACCCATTTGGGATGTGATGAGTCCTGAGCATTCAGTGTACAAACTGTGACCCTGAACTTGTTCACAGGCCTCGCCCTTTATTTGGACAGCCTCCAGGTAGGGAGGAGGTAAGCAGGTGGCAAGGATTGGCTGGCTTAGTGTGGACCCTGGCAGGTTTTCCTGGGTCGGGGTCAGACCAAGCCTTCCCAGGAGGAGGGCAGTTGTGCAGGACAAGCCACTCTTGGCAGAAGGTGACAGGCTGGGGGTCATGGGGCTGGAGGGCCTGGCCTGGGGGTGGGAAAGGCCACTGTCCTAGGAAGCGTGGCTCCAGGAAACAAGCTAGTCTGGGAGATGAGTGGATGTCAGTAGGTAACTAACACACCAACATTCTGTGTGTGTGTCTTTCTGTCTCTCTCTGTCTCTGATTCTCCCTCTTGTCCTGACCGTCCCTCTTTGAGCCCATGTCTGCCCATTTCTGAGCCTGTCTTACCCTGTCCCCAGCACTCATCCTGCCCTTTACTCCCTTGCTCCTCTCCATCTATTTGTCTCTGCCTCACAGCTCACCATCACTGTCTCTTCTTTCATCCTCAGGAGCTCACCCTTCACCCCGTCTGCCCCACAGGATGCTGGAGCTGAGCCTATCCCGGCTGGGACTTGGGCCGGTGGCAGCCTCCCCATGGCTTCTGCTGCTGCTGATTGGGGCCTCCTGGCTCCTGGCCCGCATCCTGGCCTGGACCTACACTTTCTACAACAACTCTCGCCGCCTCCGATGTTTCCTGCAGCCCCCCAAACTAAACTGGTTCTTGGGTCACATGGACCTGGTGAGTGTGGGCAGCAGGATGGGTCTGTGGGATCAGGGTGGATGGACTTCCTGAGGGTCAGGAATGGGGCTCAGGTTTGGGGGTGGAGTCTAGGACAGCAGAGAAGCAAGGGAAGCCAGGGAGCCCCCTCTTCCTCACTCACTGGTTCCTCTGCTCTGCCATTGACACCTTCTCCACGTCCTGTCCTTCCAGCCCTAGTCTGTTTTGGGGTCCATTTCCTGCCTGACTTCCACACATTAGTGCACCTCTGAGGCTGGGTTTCACTGAGCCTGGTTTCCTGGCCTTTCTAGTCTCCATGGTGACCTTGAGGTATCCTCAAGGGTGCTGTTCAGTGTCTGCTCTGCTTGTGGTCCATTTCCTGTGTCTTTTCATTCTGGGTTACAGGTCCCACAGGAATTGGCTATCACCTCCCCACCCCCACCAAAAGACCACAGCTCCCCATACCCTCTCTGTCCCAGGATCATTTCCTCTAATCTTACCTTCCCTCCTTCCAAGATATCCCAATGGGCTCATCGCCCAACCTGGATAAAGTTCACTTTCTCTTTAAGGAGCCCTCTTAGATCTCCCCATCCTCCATGCTTGCCAACTTTGTGTCCCAGACTTTGATCTTTGAATTGGTTCTGCTTATGATTAATTAAACAGTCAGTTGTCCAATTACATATTAATCACCTTCCAGCTTGGTACTAGTTCTGGGGAGCAGACACTACAATGCCTACTCCAGGGCTGGCATACTGTAAGCATGCAAAATAAATGGTTATCTAGGTGATGAACTTGCCATTACCTTCTTCTGTCAAGGTCAAAGGAATGAGTACCCAGCTCTTCCCATCTAACAACCTGGCCAAGAAATGAGAACATGTTTTCTTTCCTGTCTGGGATGAGAACTACAACTTGAGGGAGGACTTACTGCAGTTTTACTGTTTATTATGGCACAGTTGAGAAGCCCAGAATAGGGGGCATTCCTAAGCTCACTGTGCAGATTTCCTGAGATTCTGGGTCTAGAAATGGTCTCTGCAAGCCCTGGAGGTAACAGGAATGTTACAAAATTACTTCAGTTCTGCCCTTCCCACCAAGGGGCTTGTCTGTGTGGTCTGGTCTTGATCAGTTTTCCTTCCTGGGGCCCCTCTTGCTGTGTGACCTTGGCTGAGTCAATCTCTCTCTCTGGACCAGTCTCACCAAGTGCACTGAATCCTCACCTGAGGTCCTTGGGAGAGGGGAACAAAGCACAAAAGTAAAAGTGACCTATGTTCACCTACCTAGAGTACCTGGAGCACCTGGGGACATTTGTCAAGCTTGAATGGAGCATCCTGATGGAGATGACGCTTCTCCAGGAGCATCATCTTCTTCCCATTGGGTTGCATATGGTGTCAGTTTCTTCATCTACAAGTGGCGTGATTGAAAGTCGCATCCCTAGGTTGCAGAGGAATAGACAGACAGGACGCACTCTGCACAGAGCCTAGCCAATAGAGAAGGTTTGTAGGTCTGAGTTGCTTTCCTGATTAATGTCTGTCCCTTGGAATCTGCCAGGGCTGGAAGGTCCCAGGTCTGCAGACCCTTTACCATGCAAGGAACTGGAGGCCACGTGGACCATCCAGATTATGAAAGGATGTGGGACCAAAATCTAGGGAGAAGCCCTGAGGCCACCCTGCACCCACAAACGTCCCCCATAGGGATCTCCTCCTGTAGCCACTCCTGGAACTGGAACCACTCCCAGGACATGAAAAATCTGACTTCTCAAGCCAAGGTCAGCCTCCCTATGGGTAGAGAGCCTGTCTTTTCCCTGTGTCCTGGGGTACATCCTTGGGACTTGGAGATGCTCCAGGTCCCTTCTGCCCCCAGGGAAGGAGGAAGCAGAGATTCTCTCCATCTGTACAGAATTTGACACAGTGTCCACTGCAGTGGCTCCATCTGGGAAGTGATGGCCCTTCCTTTGCTTGCAGGTCCCCCCCACGGAGCAGGGCCTGATCAACTTCACTCAGATGGCGGCCAACTACCCCCGTGGATATTTGATCTGGTTTGGCCCCATTATCCCCATGGTCGTCTTCTGCCACCCTGACATGCTCCGGAGCATCACCAATGCCTCAGGTACCCAGGCAGAGCTTGTGGTGTTGGGTGCCATGACACATCTCAGGGATTCCAGCTCCTCCTTGCTAACATTTGATGTGGCCCCTACAGGACCCTGGCCCCTCATACCCTCTTCTCTCTCAGTCATTTCCTTCTTTCTTTCATATATTTATCAACCCCCATTTCACTGTCTCCTTCTTCCTCACACTGTTATCTATACCCCAATCTGGTGCCCTGCTGAAAGATGCCCCCAATCCCAGGACTCAGATCTGGAACAAGATATCCCTGACCTGGTGTGGTTGGTCAGGAATTGGCTGGAGGGAGATGGGCTGTGGCAACCCAAGAAGAAGCAAGGTCCTCTGTCGGGGCAGGTTGGAAGTCTTTCTGGAAGAGGAGGTGCTGGAACTGGATCTGGAACAATGAACAGATATATTTGAAAGCAGAGGGTAGAGTGATGCAGTAGGCAACCATAGCATCCCAGGCCCCCTGGCAGGTCTGTACTCAGTCTCACTTATCCCCAGATTCCCAGCAATGAAAGTTTATGTCTGGTGCATGATCTGGGCTGCTATTTTTGTGACATCCACCTCTCTAATGGGTCAGTTTCTTGTCCGTATCCTGTGGCTCAGCCACTTCTAATCAGGGCCTTCCTTCTCCAGTGCCCAGGAATCTCCCTGAGGAGACTCTACCCCATCCCACCCTGGCTTCCTAACTTTGTCCCCTGCTCCTCCCATTCACAGACAGACCAGGCAAGCAGGGGAATGGAGAGCTCTGACAGAGACCTGGTTTCCGAAACCAGAATGCTGAGTGACTCTGGGAAGGGCCCTAGCTCTCTCTGGCCTGCTGAAGTTTCTTTCAACTGTTAGTGATGGAAACTCAACCCTGTATGATCTATACAAAGAAAGGATATCAATTGATCATAAATTCCAAGGAAAGTGTCTTCAGGACAGCTGGATCTGGGTCTTAAAATGTCATCAGAAATGTTTTCATCATTTAGTTCTGTGTTCATCTGTGATGGCTTCCCTCTTTTCCTGGTTAGATTGAATCCCCCAAGCTCAACCCCCATGGAAAAGTGAACTCATTAAATACGGTTTTAGAAAAAGCTGAATGTTCCCTTTAATTTGCCTGGCCTGGGTCATAGGACCAATTCCCGTGTTCCTGAGAGTCTGATTGCATGTCTTGGCAGGCACAGGGTTATCTGAGCTATTGTTTTAGCGCTCAAAGCAGTTCAGTGGTTAAGAACTCAGACCCTGGATTCAGGCACACCTGGGCTCACGTGTCAGGCGTAGCATCTGTGAGACTGTGGGCAAGTCATTTCTTTATTCAGAGCCTCAGTTTCCTTATCCGGCATATGGGGGTGGAAGAGAAATAAGTTGAACATGGTGTTTGGGATCCACACAAGGAAAAATCCTTTCTGTCCCTGCATCTGAAGGGGCATCCAAATGTCCTTTATGGAGGGTATGGGGAAGGAGCCTGAGAAAGCGTGACGACAGAGGAGCAGCTGCTGAAATTGATTCATGGCTTCAGGTATGGCTCTCTGCCCTACAAGTGCTTCCCTCTGGCAGCCTAGAAGAGTGTGAATTAGGTCCTGTTTGTTCCTCTCCAGATTCAGAGCTGAGAGGAAGGTCTGTACACACAGGGCCTGGCCAGCACCTATGGGGACGTGTGCTGCAGGTGGATGGGGCCCTGGCACGCGATCATCCGCATCTTCCACCCCACCCACATCAAGACTGTGCTCTTTGCTCCAGGTAGACTCTTGGCCACAGCTTGTCCCCGGTCATGGTCTGTGTTGCCTCTAATTGGGCAGGTGACCATGATGCAGACAGTGGGGGTGTGTGGCCAGGGTACCACTGTTTTTCACTGCAGACTCCCACCTGCCTGACCTCCGGTCATGTCTGTGCAGTGTCTGCTGTGTGACAACATGGATTCTGGTTACAACTGGTGTATGTTATACCTGGTGACACCTAGTATATTTTATACCTGAGCTCAGAGATGTTCTCAGTCATGTCTGGAGCTCAGCTGTGGCCAAGGACATTTGAGGCATCAAGGAGTCTCTCTGGTTCTTATCTGAGATGTCGTTAAAAATGGTCTGGTTCTCCTGTTGATCACTCCTGGGCCACATGTGGGGTTTGCCTCGGGTCTGGGGCTCACAGTCACTTTGAGAAATGCCTGAGACCTTCTGTTTTGGGTCTTAAGGTATGCCTGGATCACACTTGGTTCATGTCTGTGAGATCAGTGTATTCAAGTCCTGTCTGGAGCCTGCCTGGGGCACCCTGGAATCAGGTCAGATGGTCTTCAGGTCCATGGCAGAGCTGTTGCATCATGTCAGGTTGTGTCATGAATGTTGCGGCCATGTCAGGGCATGTTAACACATGGGGCCATGTCACATGTCTCAGGAGAGGTCATATTGCTGGGGCAGGTGAGGTGTCCTTGGTCCTTGTAAAGGTGTTTTGTAGAGGGCTGGGTTTTGCTTCCATGTAAGAACATGTTGGACTCTGTAGGCTATGTCAAGTAATGTTGGGGCATGTTGTGTCATTCTGGGGTATGCCTAAACACATTGAGTTGTGTCTATGGGCTCTGCCTTTGCTCTGTTTTGTGCTGTGGCCTGGTCTGGTCCCTTCTCCCCCCCGCTCGGCCCCCCCCACACCAGTTTCCTGTGCTCTTGGTTCTATTTTGCTATGTTGGGGTTGGAAAGGGAATGCAGATTCCTGGCTGGAAGCCTCCGCCCCCAATCAAAAGTCCCTTTTCTCCCCATCTACCTGGCCCCTGATTGTCTTTATTCATTTCAGCTGCCATTGCACCCAAGGACATGCAGTTCTATGGCACACTGAAACCCTGGCTTGGTGAGTAACTGTGAGTGAAGGGGATTGGGGACGACTTCGGGGACCCAGGGGAAGGTCTTCCTTTACCCACTCCCTGTGGCTGTCTCTGCTAGGTGATGGGCTCCTGCTGAGTGCTGGAGACAAGTGGAGCAGCCACCGTCATCTGCTGACACCCGCCTTCCACTTCAACATCCTGAAGCCCTATATAAGGATTTTCACCAAGAGCGCAGACATCATGCACGTGAGTCTCTTGAACCCAGGGTCCCAGCTGGAGTCTTGAGGATAACGGGGACTCAGGAACATCTTGTCTGGAATTCTGCTTCTTCCAGTTAACTTTGAGGCCATTGTTCTTCCTTCTGAACCTTAGTTTCCTTGGCTGATAAATAAGTATAATGTGAGCCTTGCCTTGCAAAGTAGTCAACATAATGTAACGGAGCCACGTTCCTGGCACATAGTAGGTGTTCAGAATGTGTTAGTTTCTTTTTTTCTTCACAGAAGCCTTGGAATCTTGAGACATATTTTAGGAAAATAATGAATGGTGTATAGTAGTTATTCTGGAGTAACAAATCACTTAAAAACAATAACATGAAAGTGAAAACTGCTCAGTTGTGTCTGTCTCTTTGGGACCCACTGGACTACACAGTCCATGGACTTCTCCAGGCCAGAATACTGGAGTGGGTAGCCTTTCCCTTCTCAGCTGATCTTGGATTGTTTCACCCAGGTCAAATGGACTTCCTTTTATGAGATTCTCTCCCTAGAAGACATTTCAGGTTTGTTCACTGCAGAAGCAATGTTCTAACAGACGGAGAAGAAACTGCAATGTCCTTTTATTTTTTTTTAAATTGGAGTTTAATTGCTTTACAATGTTGTGTTGGTTTCTGCCATACAGCAATGCTAATCATTCATATATAGCAGCTTCCCCCAGCTATCTATTTTACACATAATAGTATATATATACGTCAGTGCTTTGTCAATTATTTCCACCCCCTCTTCTCCCTGCTGTGTTCAAGAGTCCATTCTCTATATCTGAATCTCCATTCCTGCCCTGTAATTAGGTTCATTGGTGCCATTTTTCTAGATTCCATGAAAAGTCAAAGTGTTAGTCTCTCAGTTGTATCCAATTCTTTATGACCCCATGGACGGTAGCCTACAGGCTCCTCTGTCCATGGAACTCTACAGGCAAGAATACTGGAGTGGGTTACCATTCCCTTCTCCAGGGGTCTCCCTGACCCAGGGATTGAACCTGAGTCTTCTCGCATTGAAGGCAGATTCTTTAATGTTTGAGCCACCAGGGAAGAAAATTCTATATATATATATATAATACAAAATATTTGTTTTTCTCCTGGCCAATATAAGACTTACTTCACTCTGTGTAACAATCTCTAGGTTCATTCACCTCAGTACAACTGATACACATTTGTTCCTTTTGATGACTAAGTACATTGTACCTATGTACATATGTACCACAACTTTTTTATCCATTCATCTGTCAATGGGCATCTAGGTTGTTTCCATATCCTGTCTATTGTAAATAGTGCAGCAACGAACATTAGGGTACATGTGACTTTTTGAACTATGATTTTTCTCAAGATATTTGCTTAGTATTCCTGGTTTTCTAAGAAATCTCCACACTGCTCTCCGTGGTGGCTGTATCAATGTATAGTCACACCAATAGTGCAAGAGGATTTCTTTTTCTCCACATCCTCTCCAGCATTTACTGCTTGAAAATCTTTGATGATGTAAGTTCTAACTGGTGTGAGGTGACACCTCATTTTCATTTTGACTTTCGTTTCTCTAACAATGAGCAATAATGAGCACCTTTTCATGTGCTTATTGGCCACCTGTGTGCTTTTGGAGAAATTTCCCTTGAAATTTCTGCCCATTTTTTGATTGTGTTGTTTGTTTTTCTGATATTGAGCTGCATGGGCTGCTTGTTTATTTTGGAGATTAATTCTTTGTCAGTTTCTTTATTTGCAATTATTTTCTGCCATTCTGAGGGTTGTGTTTTCACATTGTACTAGATGGACCTAATTGATATATACAGGACGACCCTTCCAAAAGCAACACAATACTTTTTTTTTTTCCTTCAAGTGCATATGTGACCCAGGATAGATCACATCTTGGGTCACAAACCAAGCCTTGGTAAATTTAAGAAAATTGAAATTGTATCAAGCATTTTTTCTGACCCCTATGTTATGTGGTTAGATATCAATTATAGGAAAAAACTGCAAAAAACACAAACACAATCAAAGGTACCTAGAAACAAATGACATTGAAAACACGACAACTCAAAATCTATAGGATGCAGCAAAAACAGTTCTAAGAACTGCTTTTCAAGCCTACCTCAAAAAACAAGAAAAATATCAAATAATAAAATAAACAACCTAACGTTACACCTAAAGCAAATAGAAAGGAAGAACAACAAACCCCCAAAGTTAGTGGAAGGAAAGAAATCATAAAGATTGGAGCTGAAATAAAAAAGAAATGAATAAAAAAGTACCAAAGAGCAACAAAACTAAAGGTGATTCTTTGAGAAGATAAATAAAATTGATAAACCATTAGCCAGACTTCTCAGGAAAGAAGAGGGAAGACTCAAATTGATAAAATTAGAATTGAAAAAAAGTTACAACAGACAATGCAGAAATGCAATGCCTTTTGGGGTCTTGGTTTGGGGTACCCTGAAAGTGAAAGCCACTCAGTTGTGCCCGACTCTTTGCAACCCCATGGTCTGTACAGTCCATGGAATTCTCTAGGCCAGAATACTGGATTGGGTAGCCTTTTCCTTCTCCAGGGGATCTTCCTAACCCAGGGATTGAACCCAGGTCTCCCACATTGCAGGCGGATTCTTTACCAGCTGAGCCACAAGGGAAGCCCAAGAACACGGGAGTGGGTAGCCTATCCCTTCTCCAGTGGATCTTCCCAACCCAGGAATCAAACTGGGGTCTCCTGCATTGCAGGTGTATTCTTTACCAACCGAACTATCAGGGAAGCCTATGGGGCACCCTAGTCATCATTTTTTCAGGTTATTAGCCAAAGCAGGTACAAGGCCAACTTAGAATCAAAGGATGGTGAAATAAGCTCCACATCCTATTATAATCTACTGAAAAATCACATTGCAAAGGGCATATATGTATAAATGGAATTGAAGAACTAAAGTAAAGGATTTTGTGAGGTGCTTGGGATTTTTCTATACTTGCAAACTGACAAGTGAACTTGTTACTGTTTCATGGATTCTGCCATTAGACACGAGAGTCCTGAGTCACAGACAAAGGATAATCTATTACTCTTGGTTCAGTAAATGGCATGTGCTTCCTGTTGGTTTGTATTCTTCCTCCAAGTAATCGAATTCCATGAGGATGACACAGGTGGGCTTCAACTGGTGCCTGCTCATGTAGTATGTTGTATTACAGTGAGGAGAAATACTAGGTTTAGAGACTCTATGACTTTTAGAACTAGAGGCAAGCCTGATATTTTCCCAGGAGGACACATTATCTCACTCCTCAATGTTGTTTACTACAAATGAAACTCTGAGAAATGGCCCAGGTAAAGAACATCAGAGTCTTCCAATTTTTTTAGTGTACTAAGCAAGAATATGCAGGGATAATTAAGGCCCATGGAGGACTACCTTTCTCAACATAGGATGCAGTTTCCTAGTCAGCTTTTAACAATGAATATGATGAAAGCAAGATTTATTGAGCATTGGATTCATGTCATAAATTGATCAAGAAAATATAGAGAGCAGAAGGCTGAGTCAGCATTTAAATCCAGGTCTCTTGACTTCCAGCGATGAGAACTTCATGTTCTACAAGTAACAGCTTGCACTTCCACTCAAGCCTGATGCTCCCTGGGGATGGTCCTGGAGCCAAGAGGCAGGGTCTTAGGGTAGTCCACCCAGGTGGTTGTGAAGGGGCCCCAGCTCTGTCTCCTTCTCTGACCAGGCCAAGTGGGAGCGCCTGGTCACAGAGGGCCACACCCATCTGGACATGTTTGAACACATCAGCCTCCTGACCCTGGACAGTCTGCAGAAATGTGTCTTCAGTTTTGACAGCAATTGCCAAGAGTGAGTTTCATGGCTGGGCCTGGGAACATGAGTCATAGACCCAAGGTAGTAGATGGGGGAGGGAGGACTGACCAGGGCAATTGGAAGGGCCTTCCTGGAGGAGGTGGCTCAGAGCTGGACAATCCAGAACAGGAAATGGAAAGAGAAGGAGCTATTCTTTCAGGTAGGTAGAACCCTTTGATAAAGGCCAGGAGGGTAGGATGAGAAAAGTATGTGCAACAGTGAGGAGACCCCATGAAAATAAGGTTGGAGGAGTGAGAAGGTAATATCTTAAGGGAATTCTGAAGTCAGGCTAAGAAGATATGAACTTTATCTGAGGTTTCCTGGGAGCTATGGAAGGTGTTTGAGCACATGAAGGTCTTGGTTAAAGTTGAGTTTGGACACCTGACTCAAGCGAATCCAATAGTCATGTAGACACTGGATGGGGTTGACATTGGATGTAAGGAGACTAAGGAAGGGACTGGGCCATTGACCAGCTGGGAAAGGATAAGGTCTGAGCCGAGTGGACAGTATGGGGAAGGAGAAGGGGCAGACACTGGGTGAGAGATAAAGGAGAGAAGCATGGTATCTAAGCTGTGCTCTGGGTGCCTGGGGCATGGAGTCAGCTCACTGAGATAGGATGTGGGTTGAGAAGAGTCTGGAGAGTCACATCTTCTGGCTCATCCCCCACACTGTATCTGTGGGTCATCTGTAATTGGAGCATCAATTCCTGAAGGGAGGTAGACACCAGCTTCTGGGCTTCAGGTTTTAAGTTGTTGCCTCCCTTATGCTCTCTTCCTCAGAAAGCCCAGCGAATATATCACCGCCATCTTGGAGCTCAGTGCTCTTGTGTCAAAAAGAAACCAACAGATCTTCCTGGACATGGACTTCCTGTACTATCTCACCTCAGATGGGCGGCGCTTCCGCAAGGCCTGCCGCCTGGTGCATGACTTCACAGATGCCGTCATTCAGGAGCGGCGCCGCACTCTCCCCAAGGAGAATACTGATGACTTCCTCAAGGCCAAGGCAAAGACCAAGACTTTGGACTTCATTGATGTGCTTCTGCTGACCAAGGTGGGTTCCTCTGGGATCTGAGTTCAGGAGGTAGAAGGGACTTTGATCTGATCAAATAATTTGAATGGGATGCAGAGGGTCCTGGGGAGCCGTGGAAGGTGCTTGTAGAAGGGAGGGGTGGGTCAGGGATGTTTTAGAGATGATCATGTGCAATATAGCCTGTAGGGGACTCCTAAGTCTGAAACTGTGAAGGGCCTGTGATTTGACTCTAATGCAAACTGATAAGTCAGTCTACCACTAAGGTAGATTCTACATGTATGTACAGAATCTATATATATATATACAGAATCCTGGAGCAGAGCAGCACATTTATTTCTCATAGCTGTAATAGTAGCCTGAGTTGAATTGTAGCTCTGGCTCCCCATTCCCAAATGCCTATGAGGGCACCGTGATGCTTTTTTTTGTATATCAGCCATGCTTGGATCACAATACTAGTACCTCTAGATTTTGACATTTGGAACTTATAGAGGGCAATTGATACATCAGCCCCTTTCTCCCTATGGAGAGAGGGAGAGAGGGACTGGAAGAAAGATTATTCTGGAGCTTAAACAAATACTCTGGTAAGAAGGCAAATTCTATAGGTTCTATACTTTTATAACCCAGGTTGTAATCCAGGTTTCCAGAAACTTTTTGCATAAATCCCCTGTCATGTATAAACATGAAAATATTTTCAGATCACTGATTCCTCTCACCAGGGACAACACAGTAGAGAAAGATGTTAAGGAGGAGGCCTATGGAATACGGCCTCTACTTACAAGCTGAGCAAAGGATTTCTAGGGCTTCAGGTTGGGATTGGGTTCCTATATGCAGTTTTAGAGATTGTCTCATGTTAGACTCAGGGGTCCTCAGCATTAATGTGATTCTGGGGATCTTGCTTTCTCTGCAGGATGAAGATGGGAAGGGATTGTCAGACGAAGATGTCCGGGCTGAAGCTGACACCTTCATGTTTGAGGGTGAGGGTCCCAGTGTGGGGCTACAGAAAGGGAGGGAACTTGCTGAATTGACCCTGGGCTACCCCATTTCTCCCCATCCTCCCCATGGGCCTTAATGCAAGGGAGCTGCCCGCACTCTAGTACTGAAGTAACCCAGAGACCCAAGGGTTTCTGTATGTCCCTCAGGCCATGATGCCACAGCCATTGGCCTCTCCTGAGTCCTACACAACCTTGCAAAGCACTCAGAATACAAGGAAAGGGCAGAGTCTCTCTATCCAACGGACTTGTTGTGTGGATCCTGGGCTACCTCATCCCTACCAATTCCCCCATGGTCCTTACTGTGAGGGTGCTGTTCACTTTTGGTGCTGAAGTAGCCCAGAGATCCAGGTCTTTCTGGATGCTACTCAGGCCATGACACCACAGCCAGTGGTCTCTCCTGGATCCTGTACAACCTCGCAAAGCACCCAGAATACCAGGAGCGCTGCCGGCAAGAGGTGCGAGACCTTCTGAGAGACCGTGAGTCTAAAGAGATTGAATGGTGAGTTCAAAACCTCATGGCCTTTTTCTGAACCCCTCTCCTTGGCTCTGCTCCCTGGTTGGGGAAGAGAGAAAATCTTTTTGTTGATTCTTTCACTTAGTGGGAATAGGAACAGAGCCCAGGGGCAAGATCTAGTACTCAGCATGGAGAGCAGGGCAAGCTGGTTCTTGGGACAAAAATTTGGTTTCTGAGATAATTTCCAACAATGTGTGAGGACAGATGATGACATTTGGCACATATTCAGTAAGTGAACTTCCCCTCCACTCCCTTAATTTTCTCTCTGAAATCACATGTTTTCAAACATCTTCACTAAGTGTTTCCTCATCTCCTTCCCCCTCTAGTTCCTCATATTATTTAGTCCAGGATTCAGAAGGATCATCTAGGGAATAAAGTATTCAGCTCTTGTCCAGAGACACCCGCATCTTTCTCCACCCAGTCCCCATTTAGTAAACTCTGCCACCCTGCCTCCCCATCCCCAGTTCTATACCATCTCCAATTATTTCCAGCTTCTTTGTTGTCCTGGAGATTCAGAAAGGTCCCAGATGCCCCCAGTCTTTGCCTTCCAGGAGCTCCCAGCCTGGTGGAGGCATAGTTTCAAGTCAAGACACTTCCAGTGTCCTGGAGTTTAGGCTAAGAGGGACAAAGTCAAGGGTGGAAAAAAGTGCCTCAGCTGAGACCCTGAACATTGGTGAGTAGATATTTGGGTGCATTTGAGACACAATTAGGTCAGGAAGACAGCAGGGAATAAATTAAGAACTAGGAGGAAGGGAGAAGAGAGAGAGAAAGGAAGGAGGGAGAGAGGCGGTTGTTGTGAATATATAATTGACCTGTGGGGAGCATATTATTTCATAATATTAATACACAGTATCCCAGAGTGTGAAGCAGATATCCATCTTTAGATATCCAAGTAACCTCCAGGCTTTTAATGGAGCCTAAAATTTTAGCATAGAGATCATAGTCACATGTTAAATTAACCCTTAGATACCTTTGTTGCTGTGGTAAACCATATATTTTATATGGATTGAAAAACATTTATAAGTTTATTTGGGTAATACACATTCATATTTCTTCATAAATTGAATTCAGATACTTTATATTATGGAGATGGGAATGGCAACCCACTCCAGTATACTTGCCTGGAGAATCCCATGGACAAGGAGGTTGGCGAGCTACAGTCCATGGAGTGTCAGAGTCGGACACGACTGAGATACCAACACATGCACACACACACACACCTTGTATCATCACCATCATCTTTTCTTTTATTATCTCTTCTAACTGATTGCTATTTCTAATAGAAAAACTAATAATTTATGGATAAAGCTTTCTTGTCCATAGCAAACAACAGCAAATGCTAAATATTTAGTCTCTTATCATTAGGAAAAATAAAGGTTGTTTAATAAAAGCTCTGGGTCAAAAAAAATAAAATAAAATAAAAGCTCTGGGTCAACTGGGGATGTATACGGAGAAAAATTAAGTCATCCTGCTTCTTGGGTCTTATAAGAAAATAACATCCACACGAATCAAAGATTTAAATGAAAAATAAAGAAGTCTTAAAGTCTGTAGGATAAACCATGAAAAGTTATTTTCTAGCTCCAGAGTGTGGAAGGCCCTGTTTTTGACACAAATTCCAAGAGATGTATAAGACATTGTTATACGTTACTTGAAATGAACAGCAGTGTGTATGGTATTCAGTATGCTACTATATATTTTTTTTTAATGCAAAAAGGTACCTCTGGAAGGATACATAAAAAATAATCACTAGGAAAACTGAGGAGGGGAAGTGAATGCTGTTGGACAATAGAGGGTTTGTCTTGAAGTTTCCAGTTTTGAGCTAGTTAACTGTATCAGCTATGAAGAATTTAAATCACCACACAGAAGGGGGGGATTTAAAAAAAAGAATTCAGTCCCCCCCCTTACTGGATCTTGTCTTCAATGTTTATAAAAGTTTTTCAGTGAATTCTCTTGTTTTCTAAATATAAAATCACTATCTGCCAAAAATGACACATTTAACCCACATTTCAAATGGCATTACTCTCCTCCTCCCGTCCCCCACCATAAGTGTATTAGCTAGCATCTCTAGTCCTGTAGTTACATAAGAGTGAACACTGGATCTGTTTCTTACTCATTTGTCTTCTGATTTTGTGGTCCTGCCATAAAAATGTTTTATATTTACAAAATTGTAGAAGTTTCTATGGTTGACTTTTAGGTGAGTTGTTTAGAAAATCTAAAAATATCTGGCTGAGTTTCTTCTAGTATGTTTTGGATCCTGCATTTCTTCTTTCCTTCTTTCTTTCTTAAAACTCATACTGAGTCATGATGGTCAAAGAAAGAGCCGTATATATTCATGTATATGACTTAATCAATTTGGAGATATTTTATCCATCTGTGATTTTGTTTTAGGAAGAAGAATCTTAAGGAATAGTCAAAGGGCTGAGGAGTGTCTCTGTTTTTGTTCCCTGGATAATTGTCATGAGGTTTCCGTAGGGACGACCTGGCCCAGTTGCCCTTCCTGACCATGTGCATCAAGGAGAGTCTGCGGTTGCACCCCCCTGTCACCAGTATCTCTCGCCGCTGTACCCAGGACATTGTGCTCCCAGATGGCCGGGTCATCCCCAAAGGTGCCCACAATGACTAGGGGAGGAGTTTCCTGGTGAGAAAGAGGGGCCGATAAGGCAGGGAGGACCTAGTCCTGACTGGTACCTCCTATTCCACAGGTGTTGTCTGCCTCATTGATATTTTCGGGACCCACCACAACCCATCTGTGTGGCCAGACCCTGAGGTGATGCCTCTCCCACACCCTACCTCTATCATCTTTGTCCATTCCCCTTTGGGGACCCAAAGAGGGCACAGGGTTCTGGCAAATCAGACATCACTCCCTCCCCATTATACACACATCTGCCTCTCCAAGGATGGACGTCCTGGGAGATACCACCCAGTAACCCTGTCTCATCTTCCTCCCAGGTCTATGACCCCTTCCGCTTCGACCCAGAAAACATCAAAGGGAGGTCACCTCTGGCTTTTATTCCCTTCTCAGCAGGTCCCAGGTGAGGGCATTGGGCACCTGAGGTGGGAATGCAGTGCTTGGGGTGGCAGCATCTGGGACTGAGATTCCAGGCATGACTGTCATGCAGGGAGGTGGGGAAAATGAAGATGGTCAGAGTTCTGTCTTTCCTTCCCTCCCCTGCCCTGGAGGTGACAGATAAACGTTTGGGGAATGGAGGTGGGCCCAAGGAGGGGCCTGCAGTGTGCTCAGAGCCCTTTCCCCCGCATCTGTGTTCAGAACTGGAATCTGGACCAGGCCCAGGGGATATGCAAACCCATGTCGGGGGTCCCAGGCATTGTTAGACTTCTCTGTCTCTGCAGATGGGGATGGGGGTTGTGGGCCAGATTTCCGGCTTGGTGAGGCTGGGATGAAGGTACAGGGAGTAGTCAGAGCCACCACTCCTGCCTGTAGGAACTGCATTGGGCAGACATTCGCCATGACTGAGATGAAAGTGATCTTGGCGCTCACCTTGCTGCGTTTCCGCTTTCTGCCGGACAAGGAGCCGTGCCGAAAGCCAGAGCTAATCCTGCGCACTGAGGGCGGACTCTGGCTGCGGGTGGAGCCGCTGAACGCAGGCCAGCAATGATCCAGCACCTTCTCTCCTGGGATTCTCCCTGACCCTAGACACCTCACTTGGCAGATTGGAAATCAAACTTCGTGGCCACCTCTGCCCTAGTCTAGTCAAGAGACAGCAAGGAGCACATGGGGTCTGCTAGGTTCCAGGCAGGTGGGGGTTGCTGTAAACCTGGTGGCCTTTAGCGGGGCAGCTCAGGGGGAACTTGGATTCCAAGTGTAAGACTATTCATTAGGGAAGTCCAACTGCTTGATGCAGAGAGTGTCAGATGACCTTGGATTTGCTCCCTGCCATGGCAATGTAAAGGTCACCTTCCCAGTCTGCCACTTACTAGTTGTTTGGCTTGAGAAAATTGTTTACCTCTCAGTTCTTTATTACATAATTGTAGCCACTTTACTGGGCTGTTGGGGAGACTGAATAAACAAGAATATGCAAAATGACTGACTCAGTATGTAGTAAACATTAGTAATCGATAAGGGTTCATTTCCTCACTTCTTTCTGCATTGATTTCTTAAATTTAAAATGTTTTAAAGTCATCATCAGTTCAGTTCAGTTCAGTCACTCAGTCGTGTCCGACTCTTTGCGACCCCATGAATTGTAGCATGCCAGGCCTCCCTGTCCATCACCAACTCCTGAAGTCTACCCAAACCCATGTCCATCAAGTCTGTGATGCCATCCAACCATCTCATCCTCTGTTGTCCCCTTCTCCTCCTGCCCCTAATCCTACCCAGCATTAGGGTCTTTTCCAATGAATCAACTCTTCGCATGAGGTGGCCAAAGTATTGGAGTTTCAGCTTCAACATCAGTCCTTCCAATGAACACCCAGGATTGATCTCCTTTAGGATGGATTGATTGGGTCTCCTTGCAGTCCAAGGGACTCCCAAGAGTCTTCTCCAACACAATAGTTCAAAAGCATCAATTCTGTGGCGCTCAGCTTTCTTCACTATCCAACTCTCACATCCATACATGACCACTGGAAAAACCGTAGCCTTGACTAGGTGGACCTTTGTTGGCAAAGTAATGTCTCTGCTTTTAAATATGCTATCTAGGTTGGCCATAACCTTCCTTCCAAGGAGTAAGTGTCTTTTAATTTCATGGCTGAAATCACCATCAGCAGTGATTTTGGAGCCCCCAAAAATAAAGTCTGACACTGTTTCCACTGTTTCCCCATCTATTTCCCATGAAGTGATGGGACCAGATGCCATGATCTTAGTTTTCTGAACGTTGAGCTTTAAGCCAACTTTTTCACTCTCCTCTTTCACTTTCATCAAGAGGCTCTAGTTCTTCTTCACTTTCTGCCATAGGGTGGTGTCATCTGCATATCTGAGGTTATTGACATTTCTCCTTCAATCTTGATTCCAGCTTGTGTTTCTTCCAGCCCAGCGTTTCTCATGATGTACTCTGCATATAAGTTAAATAAGCAGGGTGACAGTATACAGCCTTGACGTACTCCTTTTCCTATTTGGAACCAGTCTGTTGTTCCATGTCCAGTTCTGACTGTTGCTTCCTGACCTGCATACAGGTTTCTCAAGAGACAGGTCAGATGGTCTGGTATTCCCATCTCTTTCAGAATTTTCCACAGTTTATTGCGATCTACACAGGGGGACATGTGGAAACATGCTGCTTCAGAAGACTATCATTAGAAGATTCAGCAACTTCAAAATTCCCATATTTACGTGTATTGCACAGTTTCAAAGGGCCTTGCTGTGAAGCTGACCTTAAGTTGGGAACTGAAAAAAAAAATTTTTTTTCCTATCACAGAGTCATGACCCAGGACTTCATTTTCATCTGGATGTTTTAGGGAGTGAAGGCCAAGTGGGTGGAAGTGGATGGGGCAGGAGTGGGACCACTTCCTTCAGCACATGGGACAACAGCTACCACAGGACTAGCCCTACTCAGGTTCCAGGGAGTCCTGGGATAGAGTTTTAGTCTCAGACTCTTTCAGGAGCCAGAGGACTTAATGGTTGCAAAATAAGAAAGAAACCCTATATCATAAAATGAGTAAATATTTAATATATTCTAAGCTGGAATCAAGATTGCCAGGAGAAATATCAATAACCTCAGATATGCAGATGACACCACCTTTATGGCAGAAAGTGAAGAAGAACTATAGAGCCTCTTGATGAAAGTGAAAGAGGAGAGTGAAAAAGTTGGCTTAAAACTCAACATTCAGAAAACTAAGATCATGGCATCCGGTCCCATCACTTCATGGCAAATTCACTATTTTGACCATTATAAAGGGTTCAATTCCATGCATCTAGTACATTCACAATATTGTACAGCCATCACCTCTCCTCTGTCTGGTTTCAAGATATTTTCATCATCTGAAAGGAGTAAGGTACCCAACAGCAGTCACTCTCTATTTCCCACTCCACCCTCCATTTCGTGAATCATCTCTATGGATTTACCTACTCTGCACATTTCATATAAATGAACATGTATAATGTGGATGTTTTGTGTCCTGCTCCCTTCATTTAGCATATTTTCAAAGTTCATTCATGTTGGAGTATATATCAGTGCTTCATTCACTTTTATGACCCAATAATATTCCTTATTATGATACCTCATTTTATTTATCCATTCATCTGTTAATAGATATTTGGGTTGTTTCCCAAATATTCAACTTCTGGCATTTATGGATAGTGTCACTACAAGTAATCGTGTACAAGTACCTGTTTTCAATTCTTTTGGGTACGTATCTAAGCATGAGATAGCTGGATCATACAACAATTCGAGGTTTAATTTATTGACTATTTTTCATAGTGGCTGCACCACTTTACATTCCCAACAGCAGTGTGTAACGATTTCCATTATCTCACATCCTCACCGAAACTTTCTATTTTCCATTGCTTCATATTCTTGTGATCCTAGTGGGTGTGAAATGGTACCACATCCTGGCATTGCTTTGCATTTCAGTAAACTCTAATGATGTTGAGCATGCTTTCATGTGCTTGGTAGTCAGTAAAACAGCATTTTTAAAGGAGACTATATGATGTAATTGTAATACATTCAGATGTAAAGAGGGCCGAGAGGATTTACTCCACATTCAAGGTCAGGAGGGGTCGTCGTGAATAGGTACCCCTTGTCCAAGGTAAGGAGCAATGGCTGCACTTTGCTGGAGCAGCCGTGAAGAAATACCCCACGTCCAGGGTAAGAGAAACCCAAGTAAGACGGTAGGTGTTGCGAGAGGGCATCAGAGGGCAGATACACTGAAACTAAAATTACAGAAAACTAGCTAATCTGATCACACGGACCACAGCCTTGTCTATCTCAATGAAACTAAGCCATGCCATGTGGGGCCACCCAAGAATGATGGGTCATGGTGGAGAGGTCTGAGAGAATGTGGTCCACTGGAGAAGGGCATGGCAAACCACTTCAGTATTCTTGCCTTGAGAACCCCATGAACAGTATGAAAAGGCAAAAAGATAGGACACTGAAAGATGAACTCCCCAGGTCAGTAAGTGCCCAATATGCTACTGGAGATCAGTGGAGAAATAACTCCAGAAAGAATGATGGGATGGAGCCAAAGCAAAAATGATACCCAGCTGTGGAGGTGACTGGTGATAGACACAAAGTCTGATGCTATAAAGAGCAATATTGCATAGGTACCTGGTATGTTATGTCCATGAATCAAGGCAAATTGGAAGTGGTCAAACCGGAGATGGCAAGAGTGAACGTCGACATTCTAGGAATCAGCGAACTAAGATGGACTGGAATGGGTGAATTTAACTCAGGTGACCAGTATATCTATTACTGTGGGCAAGAATCCCTTAGAAGAAATGGAGTAGCCATCATGGTCAACAAAAGAGTCTCAAAGACAGTACTTGGATACAATCTCAAAAACGATAGAATGATCTCTGTTCGTTTCCAAGGCAAACCATTCAATATCACAGTAATCCAAGTCTATGCCCCGACCAGTAATGCCAAAGAAGCTGAAGTTGAATGGTTCTATGAAGACCTACAAGACCTTCTAGAACTGACACCTAAACAAGATGTCCTTTTCATTATAGGGGACTGGAATGCAAAAGTAGGAAGTCAAGAAACACCTGGCATAACAGGCAAATTTGGCCTTGGAGTACAGAATGAAGCAGGGCAAATGCTAATAGAGTTTTGCCAAGAGAACGTACTGGTCATAGCAAACACCCTCTTCCAACAACACAAGAGAAAACTCTACACGTGGACATCACCAGATGGTCAAAGCCGAAATCAGATTGATTATATTCTTTGCAGCCAAAGATGGAGAAGCTCTATACAGTCAGCAAAAACAAGACCGGGAGCAGACTGTGGCTCAGATCATGAACTGCTTATTGCCAAATTCAGACAAATTGAAGAAAGTAGGGAAAACCACTAGTCCATTCAGGTATGACCTAGATCAAATCCCTTATGAATATACAGTAGAAGTGACAAACAGATTTAAGGGACTAGACCTGATAGACAGAGTGCCTGATGAACTATGGACAGAGGTTCGTGACACTGTACAGGAGACAGGGATCAAGACCATCCCCATGGAAAAGAAATGCAAAAAAGCAAAATGGCTGTCTGAGGAGGCCTTACAGATATCTGGGAAGAGGAGAGAAGTGAAAAGCAAAGGAGAAAAGGAAATATATTCCCATCTGAACGCAGAGTTTTAAAGAATAGCAAGGAGAGATAAGAAAGCCTTCCTCAGCAATCAATGCAAAGAAATAGAGGAAAATAACAGATTGGGAAAGACTAGAGATCTGTTCACGAAGATTAGAGATAGCAAAGTAACATTTCATGCAAAGATAGGCTCGATAAAGGACAGAAATGGTATGGACCTAACAGAAGCAGAAGATATTAAGAAGAGGTGGCGAAAATACACAGAGGAACTGTACAAAAAAGATCTTCACAACCCAGATAACCACGATGGTGTGATCACTCACTTAGGGCCAGACATCCTGGAATGTGAAGTCAAGTGGCCTTAGAAAGCATCACTACAAACAAAGCTAGTGGAAGTGATGGAATTCCAGTTGAGCTATTTCAAATCCTGAAAGATGATGCTGTGAAAGTGTTATACTCGATATGCCAGCAAATTTGGAAAACTCAGCAGTGGCCACAGGACTGGAAAAGGTCAGTTTTCCTTCCAATCCCAAAGAAAGGCAATGCCAAAGAATGCTCAAACTACTGCACAATTGCACTCATCTCACATGCTAGTAAAGTAATGCTCAAAATTCTCCAAGTCAGGCTTCAGCAATATATGAAACCGTGAACTTCCAGATGTTCAAGCTGGTTTTAGAAAAGGCAGAGGAACCAGAGATCAAATTGCCAACATCCGCTGGATCATCGAAAAAGCAAGAGAGTTCCAGAAAAACATCTATTTCTACTTTATTGACTATGCCAAAGCCTTTGACTGTGTGGATCACAATAAACTGTGGAAAATTCTGAAAGAGATGGGAATACCAGACCATCTGACCTGTCTCTTGAGAAACCTGTATGCAGGTCAGGAAGCAACAGTTAGAACTGGACATGGAACAACAGACTGGTTCCAAATAGGAAAAGGAGTACGTCAAGGCTGTATACTGTCACCCTGCTTATTTAACTTATATGCAGAGTACATCATGAGAAACGCTGGGCTGGAAGAAACACAACCTGGAATCAAGATTGCTGCGAGAAAGATCAATAACCTCAGATATGCAGGTGAAACCACCCTATGGCAGAAAGTGAAGAACTAAAGAGCCTCTTGATGAAAGTGAAAGAGGAGAGTGAAAAAGTTGGCTTAAAGCTCAACGTTCAGAAAACTAAGATCATGGCATCTGGTCCCATCACTTCATGGGAAATAGATGGGGAAACAGTGTCAGACTTTATTTTTGGGGGCTCCAAAATCACTGCTGATGGTGATTTCAGCCATGAAATTAAAAGACACTTACTCCTTGGAAGGAAGGTTATGGCCAACCTAGATAGCATATTTAAAAGCAGAGACATATGAGGTATCATTTCACACCAGTCAGAATGGCTGCTATCCAAAAGTCTACAAGCAATAAATGCTGGAGAGGGTGTGGAGAAAAGGGAACCCTCTTACACTGTTGGTGGGAATGCAAACTAGTACAGCCACTATGGAGAACAGTGTGGAGATTCCTTAAAAAACTGGGAATAGAACTGCCATATGATCCAGCAATCCCACTGCTGGGCATACACACCGAAGAAACCAGAATTGAAAGAGACGCATGTACCCCAATGTTCATTGCAGCACTGTTTACAATAGCCAGGACATGGAAGCAACCTAGATGTCCATCAGCAGACAAATGGATAAGGAAGCTGTGGTACATATACACAATGGAATATTACTCAGCCATTAAAAAAAATACATTTGAGTCGGTTCTACTGAGATGGATGAAACTGGAGCCCATTATACAGAGTGAAGTAAGCCAGAAAGAAAAACAACAATACAGTATACTAATGCATATATATGGAATTTGAAAGATGGTAACGATAACCCTATATGCGAGACAGAATAAGAGACACAGATGCATAGAACAATTTTATGGACTCTGAGGGAGAAGGTGAGGGTGGGATGTTCTGGGAGAATAGCATTGAAACATGTATATTATCATATGTGAAACAGAACACCATTCCATGTTCGATGCATGAGACAAAGACTCAGGGCCGGGGCAATGGGATGACCCAGAGGGATGGGATGGGGAGGGAGGTGGGTGGGGGTTCCAGGAAGGGGAACACATGTAAACTCATGGCTGATACATGTCAATGTATGGCAAAAACTATTACAATATTGTAAAGTAATTAGCCCCCAACTAAAATAAATAAATCTATTAAAAAATAAATAAATAAATAAAAGCAGAGACATTACTTTGCCAACAAAGGTCCGTCTAGTCAAGGCTATGGTTTTTCCAGTGGTCATGTATGGATGTGAGAGTTGGATAGTGAAGAAAGCTGAGTGCCACAGAATTGATGCTTTTGAACTGTTGTGTTGGAGAAGACTCTTGGGAGTCCCTTGGACTGCAAGGAGACCCAATCAATCCATCCTAAAGGAGATCAATCCTGGGTGTTCTTTGGAAGGACTGATGTTGAAGCTGAAACTCCAATACTTTGGCCACCTCATGCGAAGAGTTGACTCGTTGGAAAAGACCTTAATGCAGGGTAGGATTAGGGGCAGGAGGAGAAGGGAACGACAGAGGATGAGATGGTTGGATGGCATCACAGACTCGATGGACATGGGTTTGGGTAGACTTCAGGAGTTGGTGATGGACAGGGAGGCCTGGTGTGCTCCAATTCATGGGGTTGCAAAGAGTCGGACACGACTGAGCGACTGAAGTGAACCGAACTCAAGGATTACATGTACATTTAGAATATGGCAATATGTGTGAGAGGATATGAACAGTGATTACTTTGACATGTTTGGGCTATGGACATGATTTTTGCTTCTTATTTTTTTATTCATATTTTCTATGATAAGGTATCTTCTAGGGTACAAGATAAATATTTTAAATAAGAATTATGAAGGCAAATTAAAACAAATGTGATTTTCAGCTCAGAATATATTAAATACTTCTTCTTTTTATGTTACAGGGTTTCTTTCATATTAGTCAGCCATTAAGTCTTCTGCCCCCCAACCTGTAGACTCCTGAAAGGGTCTGAGACTAGGCCTCTGTCCCAGGAGCCCCTGTGGCCTGAGTCGTGGGGCAGGGAGAGCCTTGTCCTGGGGCAGCTACAGTCCCAGGTGCTGAAGGAAGTGTTCCCACTCCTGCCACCTCCATCTTCTCTGACTAATGTGAGCCTGCTTGACCTCCGCTTCCTAGAACAGCGAGACAAAAATGAAATCCTGGGTCATGCCTCTGTGAAGGGAAAATGTTGTTTTTTTCAGTACCTTACTTCAGGTCAGCTTCACATTAAAGCCCTTGGCAACTGTGTAATAGATGTAGCTATGGGGATTTTTTTGATTTACTGACTCTTCTACTGGTAGTTTTCTTCAACAGCAGGTTTCCATGCGTCTCAAAATTTACATATAACTTGTATGACTTTAAAATATTTTAAATTTGAGAAAGTGATGCATAAGGAAAGGAGGAAATGAACCGTTATTGAGTACTGATGCTTACCAGATATTGAATCAGTCACTTTGCACATGCTTGTTTATTCAGTCTCTGCAACAGCACGATGACGTGGCTACTACTATGTAATATAAAATGAGGCTTTGAGAGAGAAACGATTCCCCCCAAACAAAACAGCTAGTAAATGTCAGACTGGGATGGTGACCTTGGTAGTACAATAGCAGGGAGTGAATCTGACCCTGGCTACATCAAGCTCTCTGGTCAACGTTCCCTAATGAGTAGTCTTGCCCTCATGACTCAGGTTGGGGCTCCAGCTACCACATCAGTGTCCCCTTCCACACACATTCCTCCTATCCCCCAAGTTCACAGCCACGCTGGTCCTGTTGAACCTAGCAAGTACCAAGCGCCCCCTACTGGCTCTTGATGAGACTAGCGCAGAAGTGACCACACAGTTTTTTGTTTTTTTAGTTTTCTGAATGTTGAGTTTTGTGGAGGGTTTTTAATATAAATTTATGTATTTTAATTGGAGGTTAATTACTTTACAATATTGTATTCGTTTTGCCATACATTGACATGAATCCACTACGGGTGTACATGTGTTCCCCATCCTGAACCCCCCTCCCACCTCCCTTCTCATCCCATCCCTCCGGGTCATCCCAGTGCACCAGCCCCGAGTACCCTGTCTCATGCATTGAACGTGGACTGGCGATCCATTTCACTATGATAATATACCTGTTTCCATGCCATTCTCGCAAACCATCCCACCCTCACCCTCTCCCACAGAGCCCACTAGTACAAACTAGCAAAGCCACTATGAAGAACAGTGTGGAGATTCCTTAAAAAACTAGAAATAGAAATGCCATATGACCCAGCAATCCTCCTGCTGGGCATACACAGCGAGGAAACCAGAATTGAAAGAGACGCGTGTACCCCGATGTTCATCGCAGCACTGTTTATAATAGCCAGGACATGGAAGCAACCTAGATGTCTATCAGCAGACAAATGAATAAGAAAGCTGTGGTACATATGCACAGTGGAATATTACTCAGCCATTAAAAAGAACACATAGTTTTTATTCCTGGGAATTTTCAGGGAGGTGGCTAGACCCAGGAAGGATTCCAGGAGAGAAGAGGCTTCTGGGTCATTGCTGGCCTGCACTCAGCAGCTCCACCTGCAGCCAAAGTCCGCCCTCTGCACGCAGGATCAGCTCTGGCTTCCGGCGAGGCTCCTCACCGGGCAGGAGGCGGAAGCGCAGTAGCGTGAGCGCCAGGATCACCTTCATCTCCGTCATGGCAAATGTCTGCCCGATGCAGTTCCTGTGGGCCAGAGTGAGGTCTCTGACCGTGCTGGGAACCTTCATCCAGGCCCCATCGCTCCTAGAATCTAGCTCACAACTCTCATACCCACCTATAGTGACAGAAAATGCGAACTTTGCCTGGGACCCCCACATAGGCTTGAATATCTGAGCCTGAATGAAAACCCAGTCAGAAACACAGACCAGCAGGCAGGGAAACAGGACTCCCAGCACAATGTAGACCCCTCCTTGGACCCACTGTCATTCCCCAAACACTTTCTTATAACCTCCAGGGGAGGGGAGGGAAGGAGAGCCAAAACTCTGACCATCTTCATTTTTCCCACTCCCCTGCCAGAGAGTCATGTCTGGAATCTCAGTCCCAGAACCCCCAACACACCACCGCATCCCTACCTCAGATGCCCACTACCCTCACCTGGGACCCACTGAGAAGGGAATAAAAGCCAGAGGTGATCTCCCCTTGATGTTTTCTGGCTTGAAGCGAAAGGGATCATAGACCTGGGGGCAAGACAAGACAAGGCTACTGGATGGGCTCTCCCAGGACATCCATCCTTGGAGAGGCAAATGTATTTATAATGCAAAGGAGGTGATGTCTGATTTGCCAATCAGAATTCTGTAGTCTCCCCGGGGCCTCCCAAGGGGAATGGACAGGGATGATGGAGGTATGGCATGGGGGAGGCATCACCTCAGGGTCTGGCCACACATATGGGTTGTGGTGGGTCCCAACAATATTGATGAGGCAGATAACACCTGTGGAACAAGAGAGGGCAGCAGGACTAGGTCCTCACTGCCTGATTGGCCCCTCTTTCTCACCAGGAACCTCCACCCCTAGTCATTGTGAGTACCTTTGGGGATGACCCGGCCATCAGGAAGCAAAGTGTCCTGGGTATAGCGTCGGGATATGACTGTGACTGGGGGGTGCAATCGCAGACTCTCCTTGATGCACATGGTCAGGAAGGGCAATTGGGCCAGGTCGTCCCTATGGGAAACTCATGACAATTATCCAGGGAGCAAAAACAGAGACACACCACCAGCCTTCCTGGTACCCCATAATATCCTCTCTGCCTAGAACAAAATCACAGATGGATCAAATATCTCCAAACTCATTAAGTCATATGCATAAATGATACAGCTTTTTCTTTGTCCCTCGTACCTCAATTAAATGACTTTTTAAAAGATAGAAAGAAAAGCAGTTATCACAGAAGAACCAGACAAAATTTAGCCTGATGTTTTCAGAAACTTTTCTGAGCAACATACCCAAAATCCAGCCATAAAAATATTCAAAAATTTGTATAAAAGTATATTATTCTTTACAGCAAGAACAAACTGAAAAGGCAGATGAGTAAGAAGCAAAAGAAACAGATTCAATGTTTACTCTTATTTATTACTGCACTACAGACACTAGTTAATGCAATTAAATGTGGGAGAGAGGAGAGAAATACCATTTGAATGTGGGGGCAAATGTGTCATTTTGGGAAGATAGAGATTTTTTACTTAGAAAACAAGAGAATTCACTAGACAACTTCTATAAATTTTGAAGATAAGATTCAGTAAGGGGACTGAGTTTTTTCCCTAATCCTCTTCATTTTGTGTGGTGTTTAAATTCTTAATAAATGGTACAGTTAACTAGTTCAAAATTAGAAAACTCCTATTGCCCACCACTCATTTCCCCTCCTCACTGTTTCCCTAGGTAACTGTATTTATGTATCCTTCCAGGGAGACTGTATTGCATTTTTAAAGTTATATAGTGTTAATAGCATGCTGTATAATGTACACCCTGGTCAGTGTGTTTTTCATGTAACAATATATCAATGTCTTCTTGTACAGCTCCTGGACTTGTGTCAAGAATAGGGCCTTCTCTTCTATGAAACTGCGAATAATTTCCCATGGCTTCCTCTAGAGCCTTTGTGCCTGTGTGTGCTCAGTCACTCAGTCATGTCCGACTCTTTGCGACCCCATGGACTGTAGCCCACCAGTTTCCTCTGTCCATGGGATTCTCCAGGCAGGAATACTAGAGCGGGTTGCCATTTTCTGCTCCAGGGAATCTTCCCAACCCAGAGATAGAACCCATGTCTCCTGCATCTCTTGCATTGGCAGGTGGATTCTTCACCACTGTGCCACCTGGGAAGACCTCTAGAGCCTTTAAGATTCATTTATTTTATTTTTTAGGTCTTTGATTCATGCTGATGTTATGTTCATATAAGACTTGAGAAAGAAGTTGGATTCATTTTTTCCATCTAGCTCTCCAGTTGTTACAAGAGCTCTTATTAAACAGGCTTTATTTTTCCTATTGAGATGACACTCCATATTTAGTTTTACCATGTTCACTGGGCAAGAAATTTATATCCATACATTATTAACTTTCCTATGAGAAATAATAGAAAAGAAGATGATGATGCTATCAACTACTTGGTTTAAATTTAGCGAAAAATGTTAGTGTCTGTACGTTACATGAACATATAGATGTTTCTCTGTCCAGGTAGAATATATGATTCACCATAGCAATGAGAGTATTCAAGGGTTAATTTAACAAAATGTGCATATGATCTCCACACCAAAATTTCAGACTATATTTAAACTATATTATTTTACTATCCAAAATTGGTCATCCATTCCACACTCTGGAATAGCGTGTGTTAATATTATGAATTAATCTGCCTTACACAGTCAATCACATGTACCAATCGAACCCTTCCCTCCCTCCTGCCTCTCACTCCCCTTCTCCCCTACACCCTCTTACTCTCCATCTCTTCATTTTGGCCCTGCTATTTCTTGACCATAGAGCACCTCAAATGCACCTCAAAATATCTACTGCTCATCTTGGAAGATCTAAGTTGAGGCCATTTTTTCCAATCTCGACTTTCCTCTCTAAAAATCTAAACCCTGCCATGGCTATCTACACTGGGAGTGTTCTGACCTGGGACTATTCCTCACCAGGCTGAGAGCTCCTAGAAGGCAAGACTGGGTCTGGTCCTTCCTGAGTCTCCAGGACACAGAATGGAACTGAGAAGAATTGGAGATGTCATAGAACTGAGAAGAGGGAGGTAGTGTACCAGTGTTTGTTGAATGGGGACTGGATGGAGGAAGATGCAGGTATTCCTGGACAAGTGTTGAATGACTTTAGTCCCTAAGAGTTCCATGTGAATCCTGGACTAAATAATATGAGGATATAGGGGGCAGGAGATCAGCGAACACTCACGGAGTGAAGATGTTTGAAAACATGTGACTTTTAGAGAGAAAGGTAACAGAGTGGAGGGGAAGTTCACATACTGAATATGTGCTAAGTAGCAACATCTGCCCACCCACATTGTCACCGGTTATCTCAGAAGTCCAAGTTTTTGTCCCAAAAGCCAGAAAACTTTGCCCTGCTATCCATGCTGAGTAACAATGACAAAATCCACACAAAATTTCTCTTATCCCCAGCCAGGAAGCAGAGTCAATGAGAGGGGTTCAGGAACACACCACAAGGACTTGCACTCACCACTCAATCTCTTTAGACTCACGGTCCCTCAGGAGCTCTTGCACCTCCTGCCGGCAGCGCTCCTGGTATTCTGGGTGCTTTGCAAGGTTGTACAGGACCCAGGAGAGGCCACTAGCTGTGGTGTCATGGCCTGAGGAGTATCCAGAAAGGTTTGGATCTCTGGGCTACTTCAGCACCAGAGGGTGGGCAGTACCCTCCCATGGGGAGGATGGGGAGGGGTTGAGTGGTCCAAGGTCCCCTTGACAACATCCTGGGATAGGGAGACCCAGACTTCTAAGTAGTCCCACACTGGGACCCTCACCCTCAAACATGAAGGTGTCAGCTTCAGCCCGAATATCTTCATCTGATAATCCCTTCCCATCTTCATCCTGGAGAGAAAGCAAGATCCCCAGAATCACACTAGCTCATAGTCCCTGAGCCTAAACTACAACAATCTCTGAATCTCCATCATCCATCCAGAAACCCAAGCCCACCCTGAACTCCTAGACCTCTTATGCCCACTCCAGAGGTCTCTGTTTCTTTGCCTCCTATGTTGTGCCTGGTGATAGGAATCAATGATCCATTAGTATTTTTATGTTTTGACATGATGAGGGATTTTGGAGAAAAAAAGTTACTGTCCACCTGAGTTACAGGATGATCAACTAGCAACTTGTTTTGGAAGCTAGAGATTGAGCATTGTCCCCAAAGACATCTGCTCACAGGCTTGGCGAGTAAATCCAAAGATCTTTTTATCCTGGAGATAGGGAATGGGTATTAAACCTATAGAATCATAGACTGCTTTCTCACCAAAGATGATTTATTTAAGCTCCAAACAATCTCTCTTTTCTTCTCTTCTCTCTCCTTCTCCCTCTCTGTCTTCCTACACCTATCCATATACCTTTCCCTACCCACATTAGGGAAGAAGGGGCAGAAGTATTAGCTGTCCTGTATGGGTTCCAAATTTCAAAATCTGGAGGTAATTCTGCTGTGATGCTAGCATGGCTGCACGTACAGGTAAAAGCATCATGGTGGCTTCAAAGGAATTTGCAAATGGAGAACCAGAGCTAAGTTCTACTCTGACTACTGAAATTAGTGCTCTACTCTGATACAAGGTTCTGCATACACACAACACACACACACACACACACACACACACACACACACACAGACTAACTTATCATCTTGGAAGTAGACTAAAATCTCAGGCCCTTGACGGTTTCAGACTTAGCAGTCCCTGCAGACAATATTCCACACAACCATCTCTAAAACTTTTCTCTGACCCTTTATTCCCTTCCTCAAGCACCTTCTATGACTCCCCAGTACCCTCTGTATCTTATTTAAGTTCTCTGATCAGATCTAAGTCCATTCTACTTCTTAAACTCAGATCCCAGAGGAGCCCACCTTGGTCAACAGGAGCACATCGATGAAGTCCAAAGTCTTGGTCTTCGCCTTGGCCTTGAGGAAGTCATCAATACCCTCACTGGGGAGGGTGCGGCGCCGCTCCTGGACGACGGCATCTGTGAAGTCGTGCACCAGGTGGCAGGCCCTGCGGAAGCGCCGCCCACCCGGGGTGAGGAAGTACAGGAAGTCCATGTGCAGGAAGATCTGCTGCTGCCGTTTAGCCACAAGCGCACTGAGCTCCAAGATGGCGGCGATATATTCGCTGGGCTTCCTGATGAGTGAGAGCATGAAGGGAAGCCACCGCTTAAAACACCGGAAGCCCAGAAGCTGGGGTCTACCTCCCATCGTGAAACTGAGGCTCCAAGAACAGATGGCTCACAGATACAGTGTGGGGATGAGCCAGGAGATGTGACTCTTCAGACTCTTCTCAACCCACATCCCTTCTCCGTGAGCTGCCTCCATGCCCCAGGCACCCAGAGCACAGCTTAGACATCAAGCTTCTCTCCTTTCTCTCTCAACCAGTTTCTGTTCCCCTCTCCTTCCCCATAATGTCCACTCGGCTCAGACCCTTGTCCTCGCCCAGCTGATCAATGGGGATAACAGCTTCCCTACTCTCCTTACTTCCAGTGTCAAAACAGTTGAATGGTGTTGTGCCTATCACAGTTGGTCTTGAGTCATCTGACAAGTCATCTCTTGGACATCTTCCAAGCTCAACTTTGACCATGACCCTCGTGTGCTCAAACACCTTCCTCGGCTCTCTGGAAATCTCAGAATAAAGTTCCTATCCTTTTTGTTTGGTTTCAGAAGGTCCTTAAGATATAACCCTGCGCACTCCTCCAAACTTATTTCCAAGGTGTCTCCTCACTATTGCACACACTTTGCTCATTTTAGCCTGTTAGTTTTTATCAAGCAATTCTACCTACCTAAGAGGATATCTCCTTCTCTTTTCCCTTCCTGTTGTTCAATGTCCAGCTCTGACCCACCTCCTCCAAGAAGTCCCTTCTGATTTTCCTAGCCATTCTTCCCTCCCTCATCTACTCGTTTGGGTCTATGTCTCATGTTTCCAGGCCCTTGGCCGAGACTCACTCTTGACAATTGCTGTCGTAACTGAAGACGCATTTCTGCAGACTGTCCAGGGTCATGAGGCTGATGTGTTCAAACATGTCCAGATGGGTGTGGCCCTCTTTGATCAGGCGCTGCCACTTGGCCTAGACAGAGAAGGAGACAGGGTTAGGGCTAAAAGCTGGTTCCTCTGAGCCTCTCCTCAGTCTGAACCACTTGGATGGACTCCCCCAGATCCTGCATCCTGGGCCTGGGCTCCCCTTTCCAGGAAGCACCAGGTTTGGGTGGGAGTGAAGGTTGTCACTGTTAGGACATGAAGTCCCCATGGCTAGGAGTCAGGAGATCTGGGTTTTTAAAATCCTGGCTCTGCTTCCTACATCTTTGTATCCTGTGGTAACATTAATGCATAAAGTAGGTGCACAGCAAATGTTAGCTTTCTTCCTTTTTATTTTTATAAATTGATTAAGAAAAATGTCCCCTATGAGCCCTGAGTACCCCTGCCCTTTAATGTTGGGTATGCAAAAAAAAAAAATTGCAAGACCTCTACATTCTTTACCTTAACCATTTTGCAAAGTTATATTTATAGGCAACAACCTTGAGGGGTGAGGCTATGTCTCCCCCTTGCAATAGCAAACTTGCTTCTAATTCTATAAAATTCATAGAGTCCCTAAACCTATACTCCTACCCCCAGTAATACAACATGCTACATGAGCAGGCACCAATCAAAGTCCACCTGTGTCATCTGCATGGGATTTGGTGACATGGGGGAACAATGCAACCAACTAGAAGCACATGCTGTATGCTGTTTGCTGTTTTCTGTGCCAAAAGTTAAGAAACTGTCCTTTGTCTCTGACCCAGGATTCTCATGTATTCTGGCAGAATCCACGAAACAGTAGCAAGCTCACTTGAAGCTTGTATGTATGAAAAATCCCAGGCGCTTCACAGAAGACTGCTTTCTGGTCCTTCATTTACCTATGTATATATCCCAAGCCTTTGCAATGTAATTTTTCAGAATCTTCTATTATGAGATGGAGCCTATTTCACCATCTTTCATTTATGACCTGCTCCTGGACTTGCTTTGGCCAGTAGACCATGCTGAAAATGATGAGATGCTCATCCCAAACCTAGATCCCAAGGGACATTGCAGTTCCCCTCAATCTGATGGAACCCTGCTTTTGTGATGTGAACAAGCCTCAGATACCTTCTAAAGGAAGATAGTCATGAAAAGAAGTCTATTTGGGCCAGACAAGATTGTCCTAGATCAAACTGCAGTCAGCCAAGCCCCTAATGTCACAGAGCACAGAACTTCAGCTCAGCAAAGCTTCCTATCTGACCCACAGCTGATCACAGATACATGGGTGGCCCCATCCACCTCCACAAGGACTGGCCAACTGACCCACAGTCCTGTTGTCAATACTAAACTCTTATTGTTTCAAAGTTGTTACTCGGGAAAAACCACTACAGAGTATGCATCATTATCACCAAACATGTCTCAAGATTTCAAGGTTTCCCTAATGGATACAGAGAAACTAAAACCTACTATGTGCCAGAGACTTGGCTCCATATGTTGTCCCGACCCCCTGCAAAGCAGGGATCATGACCTACTCATTTTTACAGCTGAAGAAACTGAGGCTCAGAAAGAAAGAACAATGGACTCAAGCTGCTCAGAAGAGCCAGAATTCCAAAACGATGTCTCTGAGTCCCCATTGTCCCCAAGACTCCAGCTGGGACCCTGGGTTCAAGAGACTCACATGCATGATGTCTGCGCTCTTGGTGAAAATCTTCATATAGGGCTTCAGGATGTTGAAGTGGAAGGCGGGTGTCAGCATACGACGGTGCCTGCTCCACTTATCACCAGCACTCAGCAGGAGCCCATCCCCTAGCAGAGACAGCCACGGGGAGTGAGCAAAGGAAGACCTTCCCCTGGGTCCCCAGGGATGTCCCCAATCCCCTTCACTCACAGTTACTCACCCAGCCAGGGCTTCAGAAAGTCATAGAAGATCACATCCTTGGGTGCGGCGGCAGCTGATAGGAATGAGGACCATCAGGGGCCAGGGAGGTGGGGAGGGGAGGGTCTTTTGTGTGGAATAGAGGATCCCAACCAGGAATCTGCATTCCAGCTCTGAGCCCTCCATAGCAGGAATGGGATCAAGAGCATAGGAAGCCAGAAGCCAGGTGGAGAGGTGATGGGAAACAGGGACCAGACCAGGCTGCAGTATAGAAAAGAGCAAAGCAGAGCCCATAGACACAACTCTGTGTGCTTAGACACACCCCCAACATGACACAACATGCACCAACATTCCCTGACATGGCTCCTACATGGTCCAACATGTTATGAAGACACAGGCATAGCCCAGCACTCTACAAAGCATCATTATGGGGACCAAGGACACCAAATCTGCCCCAGTACTGACCTCTTCTGAGACATCTGATATGGCCTCATGTGTTAACATGTCCTGACATGGCCCCGACATGAATGACACAACAGCTCTGCCATGGACATGAAGACCATCTGACCTGTCCTCAGTGTGCCCTAGGCAGGCTCCAGACAGGACTTAAATACACTGATGACACAGACCTCAACCAGGTGACCCAAGCATATCCTAAAACCTGCATCAGACGAGACTTATATAAGGTCTCAGGCATTTCTCAGAGTGACCCTGAGTCCCATACCTCAGACAAACCCCAAATGTGGCCCAAACATGACCAGCAGGAGAATCAGACAATCTCAGAGAAGAACCAGACAGGCCCTGACATGCCTCAGATATCTTTGGCCACTGCTGAGCCTCAGACGTGAATCTCTGAGCTCAGGTGTGTGCATATATCAGGTGTCACCGGTATAACATATGCCAGCTGTAACCAGAGTTCAGGTAGACACATAAACCTGACCAGACATGGCCATGCAGCTCATATCACACAGACATGTCCTAGGCGTGAGTAGACATGTCTGGAGATTGGGCAGACGAGGGGTCCAGGCGAGAGAGAGGCATGGGTATCTCTGTCACGCCCCCCTCTGCCTGCATCCTGGTCACCCACACAGCTGAAAGCAACACTTTGGCCATAGCAACAAGCAAGCTGTGGCCATGGAGGCATCTACCTGGAGCAAAGAGCACAGGCTTGATGCAGGTGGGGTGGAAGATGCGGATGATCGCGTGCCAGGGCCCCACCCACCAGCAGCGCACGTCCCCATAGGTGCTGGCCAGGCCCTGTGTGTAGAGGAGACCTTCCTCTTAGCTCCGAATCTGGAGAGGAACAGAAAGGACCCAATTCACACTGTTCTAGGCTGCCAGAGGCAAGGACTGGCAAGGCAGTGATTGACACCTGCACCCATGGATCACCTCTAGCAGCTGTTCCTCTGTTCTCAGTCTCTTCCCAGGGTCCCTCCCGCACCTTTTATGAACTGAGATCTGTTGGGTACAGGATGGGCTTCCCAGGTAGTGTTAGTGGTAAAGAACCTGCCTGCCAATGTAGGAGATGTAAGATAGGGGTTTGATCCCTGGGTTGGGAAGATACCCTGGAGGAGGGCATGGCATCCCACTCCAGTATTCTTGCCTGGAGAATCCCATGGACAGAAGAGCCTGGTGGGCTACAGTCCATGAGGTCACACAGAATTTGACATGACTGAAGTGACTCAGCACACACGCAAGGATACAGGATAGAAATGGGACTTCCCTGTTTGGATCCCAAACACCATTTTCATGCAACTTCTCTTTCGTCCCCATATTCCAGGTGAAGAAACTCTAGCTCTACATAATAAAGTAATTTGCTGACATTCTCACAGACAGAAAGTCTGAGGTAGTAGTCCAAGTCTGTCCAAACACAGAGCTTGAGTTCTTAGCCGCTAAACTGCTCTGAACCCCAAAACAATAGCTCAGAGGACCCTGTGCCTCCAAGACTAGGCACTCAGAGGCTTGTGGATGCAGGAATTGGTCCTATGAACCTGGCAAGGGAAATTAAAGGAAATCCTATCATTTTCCTAGAAATGTTGTGAATGAGCTGACTTTTCTGTGGGGATTGAGCTTCTGGGCTTCATCTTAACCAGGATGAAAGGGAAGCCATCACAGATGAACTCAGAACTAAATGATGAAGACAGATCTCTGATGACATTATTTAGTATCTGGAGCCCAGCTAGGCCTGAATACACCCTCAAGGAGGGTGCCATCAACATCAGTTGATTTCTTGGCAAAGTTCATAATAGGGTGGGTTTTTTTCCACTACTAACAATGAAAGATAACTTCAGCAGCCAGAGACACCCAGGGTACTTCCTAGGTTCACCCAGCATTCTGGTGTCAGAGCCAAGGTTTCTGCAACATGCTGCCTGTTCCCCTTGCTTGCCTGGACTGTCTAAGGATGGGAGGGACAGAGGACAAAGGGAGGGAGCCAGGGTGTGGTAGAGTCTCCTCAGGAAGATTCCTGGGGACTGGAGAAGGGGGGCTCTGAACTGGAAGTGGTCAAGCCCCAGGACTGGGTCAAAGAAACTGACCCTTCAGAGAGGGAGATGTCATGGAAATAGCAACCCAGATCCTGCACCAGCTAGAAGCCTTCGTTCCTCTTGGACAGGGGATGGATGGGATGAGGCCAGACCTGGAAAGGGGTCTGGGAGGCCATGGATGCCTACTGCATCCCTCTACTCTCTGCTTGAAAACATTTCTGCTCATCACTACAGACCCAGTTCCAGAAACTCCTCCTCCAGAAAGCCTTCCAACATGCCCCAGCAGAGAAACTTGCTTCTTCTCTGGGTTGTCACAGCCCAACATCTTCCTCTGGCCAGGTCCTGACCTACCACACCAGATATGTGACCTCAAGACTAAGGATGTCCTTCACCCAGAACACCAGGGTGGGGTAGAGACAGCCTTGGGAGGAGGGAAGAGGCAGTGAGAACGGTGTTGGTGAATATTTGAAGGAAAGAGAAAGATGGCTGAGAGAGATGAGGGGAGGTGGAGTGGAGTTGGTAGGGGCCACATAGAAGCTTGGCAGGAAGGAGCTGGAAGCCCAGAGGTGTGTCATAGCACCCCCACCACAAGCTCTGCATGAGTACCTGAGGCATTGGCGACAGTCCGGATCATATCAGGGTGGCAGAAAATGATGATGGGAATGGTAGGGCCAAGGCAGACCCTAAATCCCTGGGGGTAGTTGGCTACCAGCTGGGTGAAGTCCTGCATGCCCTTCTCCGTGGAGGGATACTGCAAGCAAGGTAAGGGCTATCACTCTTCTAAAGAAGCCACTGCAGTGGACAGTGTGTGGGATTTTGCACAGATGCAGGGAACTTCTGCTTACTCCTTCCCTCTGAGGGAGAGAGGGTCCTGGAGCATCTCCAAGTCCCAAGGATATACCCCAGAGCACAGGAAAAAGACAGGCTCTCTGCCCACAGGGAGGCTGACCTTGGCTTGAGAAGGCAAGTTTTTCTTGTCCTGGGAGTGATTTCAGCCCCAAGGGGTGGCCACAGAAGGAGATGCCCACTGGGAAGGTTTGTGGATAGCAGGGTGGCCTCAGAACTCCTCCCTGGGTTTGTTCTCACTTCATTTCATATTCTGTTCCATCTACATAGCCTCCAGTTCCTTGCACGCTGAAGGGTCTGCAGACCTGGACCTTCCAGTCCTGATCTACTACAAGGGACAGACATGAACTCTGCTTATCCATCAAGAGAGCAGCTCTAACCTCTGCTGGCCAGGCTCTGCATCCTGTCTAACGTATGGGCATACCATTTACACAGAAGAAACAGAGGCCATGTTCCTCAAAGGGGGAAGAAGGGAGGGTTGTCTCCTGGTGAAACTCTCAGAATCCTCTCAGTCTGGGTATCCCATTCAAGTCTGACAAATACCCCCAGATGCTCTCGGCAAGTGAACATAAGTCACTTTCACCTTTGTGACTTGCTTTCCTCTCCCCAAAGGCCACCTGAGCACTCAAAGCACTTGAGATTGGTCCAGAGAGGAAGAGTCACTTATCTGAGGTCACACAGCAAGAGGGGATAGAGAAAGGAAAAGTAACCAAGACCAGACCCCATCGCCAAGCCATTAGAGGGGACGGCAGAACTGCAGTGACTTTGTAACATTCCTACTTCCCCCAGGCCTTGCTGAGACCATTTCAAGACCCAGAATCTCAGGAAATCTTCCCTGCAGGCTTTAGAATCTATTTCCCTTCTGAATGTTGCCATAATAAACAGTAAAATTGCAGTAAATCCTCCCCCAAGTTGTAGTTCTCATCCCAGGCAGGAAAGAAAAGTTGCATTCATCTCTTAGCTGGGCTGCTAGGCAGAAGGTGCCTAGCACCTTTGACTTTGACCGAGGGAGGTGATGGAAAGTTCATTACCTAGGTCCTCAAGTATTTACCTTGTGTGCTTACAATATATGCCAGCCCTGCACTTGGCACTATACTGTCTGCTCACCAGAACTATCATCAAATTGGGAGGTGGTTAATAAATAATTGGACAATTCACTGTTCAGTTATCATGAGAAAGGCCAATGAAAGTTCAAGGTCTGGGGCACAAGATGGGCAGGCGTGGAGGAGGGGAAGGTCTAAAAAGGCTTCTGAAAGAGGAAATGATTGTCCAACTTTATCCAGATGGGGCAAGGGGACCAGTGGGACCTCTTGGTTGGGGGGGAGTAAGAGAGGAGGACGGGGTCCCTGAAACGAGAGGGGGTGGGTAGCTCTACCTCATAGGTGGGGATGGGGAAGTGATAGCTGTTTCCTGGGAGGAAGCTGTAACCCAGAATGAAAAGACACAGGAAAGTGGCCACATGCAGAGCAGACCCTGCACAGTGCCCTTGAGGAGGTCTGAAGGTCACCATGCAGACTGGAGAGGCCAAGGGACCAGGCTCTGTGCAGCCTGGCCTCAGAGGTGCACTAATGTGTGCAAGGCAGGTAGGAAATAGACCCCAAAGCAGGCTAGGGCTGGAAAGACAGGATGTGGGGAAGGTCTCAATGGCAGAGCAGAGGAATGAGTGAGGGAGGCTCACTCACTGGACTCCCTGGCTTTTCTGCTGTCCTAAACCCCAGCCCAAACCCTGAGGCCCATTTCTGACCCTCAGGAAGTCCATCCATCCTGATCCCCCAGACCTGTCCTGCTGCTCACACTCACCTGGCCCATGTGACCCAAGAACCAGTTGCGTTTTGGGGGTTGTGGGAAGCACTGGAGGCGTCGAGAGTTGTTGTAGAAGGTGTAGGTCCAGGCCAGGATGCGGGCCAGGAGCCAGGAGGCCCCGACCAACAGCAGCAGCAGCCACGGGGAGGCTGCCACCGGCCCGAGTCCCAGCCAGGACAGGCTCAGCTCCAGCATCCTATGGTCAGATGTGGTGCAGGGTGAATCCTGAGGATGAAGGAAGAGGCAGTGATGGTGAGCTGTGAGGCAGAGACAGATAGAGGGAGAGGAGCAAGGGAGTGAGGGGCAGGGATGGGGAGTGCTGGGGATGGGGTGAGAAAGGCTCAGAGACAGACAGACAGGGGCTGGGAGAGGGGAGGGAGAAACAGAAATTCAGAGGAAGAGGGAGAGAGAGAGACAGAGGCTGGGAGAGGAAAGGGAGAACCAGAGAAATTCAGAGGAGAGACAGAAAGACAGAGAGACAAAGAGAGAGAGACAGAAAGACATACACACAGACAGAGTATATGTATTAGTTACCCACTGGTATTTATTCATTTCCCAGGCCAGCTTACTACCTGGAGCCACTGCCTAGGGCAGCCTTCCCCACCCGTAGCTATGATATCACCCTCACCCACCCACCACCAGCCTCTTGTCTCCCAGCTTTCCATCAGGAGCGACTTACTGTCACACAGTTTCCTGTCCCCTCCTCCTAGAAAGTCTCTCTCCCTAGCCTGACCTCTGATCCAGGGGAGGCTGGGCTTGGTGGCCCAGTCAGCCAATCCCCACAGCCTCTTTACCTCCCCCATCCCACACCTGGCAGCTGCCCATAGACTTTGGAGTAAGAGGGGCTAGAGTGTTACTGAGAGAGGTCTGCAAATCAGCTCAGAGTACCATAGTGTGAAAATTGGATCTGCAGGACTCAGTACCTCCCATGATAACAAGTTGGGAGGTGGCAAGGGTAACTCTGAACCTCAAGTTTACAGCTGCCCCTGCCCTTCCAAGCTCAGGGTGCAGCAGGCAAAAGCATGAACATTTAGGTGCCAGGTGAGCAGGGGAAACATCTCCTGGACTCTTTTCCATATGTGGGCCAGAAGGACATGATGCACAGATGGGCTTCCCCAGTGGCTCAGATGGTAAAGAATCTTCCCACAATGTGGGAGACCTGGGTTCAATCCCTGGGTCAGGAAAGTCTCCTGGAAAAGGGAATGGCAACCCACTCCAGTATTCTTGCTTGGAGAATTCCATGGACAGAGGAGCCTGGTGGGCTATAGTTCATGGGGTCACAAAGAGTTGGACATGACTGAGCGACTGACAAACTAGGCACAAAATCAGGAAGCTCAGAACTATGAAGCCTCTGGTCTCCAGGGCACACAGCTTGGCAGGAGTTCAAGTCCTATTTCCAAGCAACCCAGGGCCTGGGGTGAGACATGACTTTTGGGAACAGAATAGAATCCAGTCTGGCTGTGAATTACCTGCATCAGATTCAGAGAATAAAGGGCCAAGTTGGAAGAGGACATCTAGAGGCATGAGGGTAAGGCTGCAAGGGGCTCATAGGGAACAGGGTTCACACAGGGGAGGGAAGAGCTGGAATATCCTGAGTGGTCAGCCTCACCGTGACTATGGGCTGTGCCAACCTTCCCTGGGCTCAGTCTTCCCATCCGGCAAATGGGATTGTTGGATGAGAGCCTTGAGAGGGACACCAAACAGGATTTCATGGAAAAATGGGAAGAATCAGGAGCCCCAAACCTCCTTCTCCCCAACCCTGATGCGGGGATTCAAGAACAGGATCCTAAAACTCTCAGTGGTGTGGGGTGTACCCGCCCCCTCACCCCTGCATAATCTTCTTCTCCTCTGCAGGAGTAGATTTCACCACCTGATGGTTCCATTCACATCAGGGTCAGGCAGGCAAAGCCAGAATATGATAAACCAGGCAGAGCCCTGGGACACACAAGAGAAAGAACCCCCAGTTCCCAGAGGGGTTCAGCTCACGGCAGACCAACTGTGTTCCGGGAATAGGCAGGCGTTCTACAGCAGGACCACAGCCATCACACCAGCATTTTTCCGCATAAGCCACTGAAGCTGTTTTAAGCTCTCTAAGTATATTAACCTTATATTTTTTCATTTTATAAATGAGGAAACTGAGACAAAAACTATGTCAGTAACTTGCCCAAAGCTGCACAGCTGTCAGACCAGGCTGTGCCCCAGGCTTTGCCCTGCGTACCCTGAACCACTAAACTCTACTCCTTCCGTATCTATAAATCAACATTTCATTAGCACCACCTCCCAAGATGGTGGAAATCATTAAGGGAGACAATAAGTATAAAACACATAGAGCAGAGGAAGGGCCCAATAAATGCAAGTCATTGTTTTGGTGTTGTTGTCATTGTGGTTGTTCTTCATGCAATCATCCAGTAGATCTGCAAGATCAAACCCATGAGCCTGTTTTTACAGAAGAGGAGATGGAGATCCAAACAGGTAAAACAACTTTCTCCAGCATCCCAGAAAATTAGGTAAATACGACATTACAAGTGACTGAAAAGCCTGGCATGTAGTACCTGTTCATTAAATATATGGGGAAGATAGAAAAGTTTCAAAAAGTGAATTCTAAAGTTCAGCTGCTGAAGCTCTGACCCTTGAACCACCTCCCTCCCATCATCAGTATCACCTGAGAGTTTGCAGTAAATGCAGACTCTCACACCCCCACGTGGAAACACAGACTCAGAACTGCATCTAACTAGATCTGCTGGGGAACGGTGTACACTTCGTCAAGTATTAGAAAGTGTTGCTTTAAGACTCTGGAGTCTGGATTCTGCAAGGGATGCAGGAAGCACAATGCCTCCACCTTTCTGGTTCTCAGAGTTGTTTTCAGTTATGAAATAAAGAGAAAAATCTATATCTCCTGGGGCTGTAACCATATGATTATGCACCATGTATTATGAGCTGGGCTTCCCCGGTGGCTCAAAGATAAAGAATCCACCTGCAATGCAGGAGACACGGGTTCGATCCATGAGTCAGGAAGATTCCCTGGAGGAGGAAATGGCTACCCACTCCAATATACTTGCCTGGGAAATCCCATGGAGAGAGGAGCCTGGTGGGTCTACAGTCCATGGGATCACAAAAGAGTCGGTCATGACTGAGTGACTAAACAACAACAGCAACAACATTATGAGCTGGACACTATTTTGGTCACTTGAAATGAAGCAGTGAGCACTGCAGATGTCATTCCTGCTGTCAAGAGGCTCACATCTTGTGGGGAGATGGGCTTTGATGGAGCAGATGACCAAGGATGTGTCAGACAGTGATGAGTGATGTGCCTGAGGAGGGGTCCTACCATAGTCCAGTAGCCAGGGTGAGCAGAGACCTGAAGGAGGAAGGACAGCCTCCAAGAACAGAACAAGGTGTAAAACCCAGACTGCACAAAAAAGCAAGTGGGTTTTATTCTTTTGACACTCAGTCTAACATTTGACATCATGTAATTGACACTTGGGAAGGCCAACATGGGCAGCAAATTCTGGCCCCATATGGAAGCAATAAATGAGTGTCGGACTTCCTCATCTATCACCTGGCTCCTCTGACTTCCTAGATCAGGTGGTGGTGAAAGGGACAGAATAGGATAGTTGCACAGCTAGTTTAGAAAACCCACTTGGGGAAGATAGAGAGGGACTCATGGAGATCACCAAAAGCTAGACACCAAACAGGAGATGCCCAGAACATCTGACAGCTAAACAACAATCAGAATATTTTAAAACTAAACAGACTTACTTAGACCACTAATCTATATGATCGGGAATAAGGCATGCCACAGAACAATGGATATGAGATCTGCATTTGGCCTGGTGAGGTCTATAAGATAATGGACTCTGAAAAACTGCTTTCTTGTACACAGCTTCCATAGGAATATGGGGGAAAGGTGAAAGAAACTAGGGGAAGGTGACATCATACCGAAACCTAAGATGACTCACCATGAATGTGCATACGTTGCCAGCCTTCTGCTCTTTTACATAGCACCATGACACTCCCGGTTGGGCCATATAGGGTCAAAAACTCCCCCACAAGACTTGTAGGAGGAATTAATGATGAAAACTTGACATTTACTCAAAAAATGAGTAAGAAGGAGATCTTCTCCACTTTTCTTTCATTTATAAAACTAAAGCCTACTCACTTCTAAGGGCAAAGCCCTTCTGCCTGCCCGCTTGTATCTCTCACAAGCATCCTATGCTAATAAATTCACTCTTTATCTGTTACTTTGCCTCTCACAGAATTTTTCTGCACCAAGATAAAAGAAAATGAGCTTCAATAAGTCCTGAGATGAAGTGTGTGGTTTCAGTACAAGGGGAAAGGAACCAGAACAGGAGGCAGGAAGCCACAGGTGAGGACATTCTGTTCATCGATAGGAAAGTTCTAGGTCATTGTCAAAGACTTTCATCAAACAAAGAGTATCTCAGCTACCAAGTGACACAAGCTTGGCTTATGGAATACTCCTCAGCGAGTGTTGGAAAGAGAGGACCCACTTGCCTCCTGTCCCATCTTCACAGGTCCTTCCATACCAACCCAGAGTCAGGCAGAGGGCAAGCCTGTGTCAGACAAGTGGAGGCAGTCACTGTGAGTCACTAGCTTGGGCCCAGCACATCAACTGCACTCTTCACATCTAAAATGGACCTGATAATACCTTATAAGGAGTCGCAAGCCTCCCATTAGACACAAGCAGAAACAGCAGGGGAAAGTATGTTTCAAATGGTATGTGAATAAAGGTTCTATCTATAAATAAAACTTGTGAGTGTGTGTGTGGGAGAACATGTTTGTATATGCATTGAAAAAATCCAGAAGAATCTGCACATCATGGTGGAATTGGAGGAAATAGAATTGAAGTCTCTAGTGCATTTTTCAGCCACATTGAGCTGCTAGAACTTCTACCACCACTAAAACACAATCTTAAAAAGAAATATTTGGCACAGTGAGGGGTACAATTGTTGTTGTTCGATTGCTAAGTCTTGTCCGACTCTTTGCAATCCCATGGACTGCAACACACCAGGCTTCCCAGTCCTTCACTGTCTCCTGGAGTTTGCTCAAATTCATGTCCATTGAGTCGGTGATGTTATCCAACCATCTCATCTTCTGTAGCCCCCTTCTCCTCCTGCCCTCAATCTTTCCCAGCATCAGGGTCTTTTCCAATGAGTTGGCTCTTTGCATCAAGTAGCCAAAGTGTTGGAGCTTTGGCATCAGTTTTTCCAATGAATATTCAGAGTTGATTTCCATTAGGATTGACTGGTTTGATCTCCTGGCTGTCCAAGGGACTCCCAAGAGTCTTCTCCAGCACCATTTAAAAGCATCAAACTTTCATAGCTCAGACTTCCTTATGGTCCAACTCTCACATCTGTACATGACTACTGGAAAAACCATAGCTTTGACTATATGGACCTTTGTCCACAAAGTGATATCTCTGCTTTTTAATACACTGTCTAGGTTTCATCAGAGATTTTCTTCCAAGGAGCAAGTGTCTTTTAATTTTCATGGCTGCAGTCACTGTCTGCAGTGATTTTGGAGCCCAAACAGGTGAGCAGTTCTTATTTTGTGTCACCATAAAGACCAGCCAGGGGTCTCTCTAGAACAAGCATGCAGAAAGCTGCTGGCTGGCATTTCTTCTCTCCTTTCCTCGGCTGCAGTGAAGAAACAAGCACTAAATTCAGCAGAACTGAGTTCAAATCCAAGCTCTACCATTTGCTGGCTGTGTGACACTGAGCCCGTCAATTGCCCTCTCTAATCTTCATGTCCTCTTCTGTAAATAGAGAGGTGGGTTTATACCTCCCAGGTAGTTCATTCCTCAACAAGAAACTGTGCCTGACCACTCACTCTGTACCATGCACAGTGCTGGGGCCCAAACACAGGATGAACGAGACAGACAAGGTCTCTGGATTGTGTGCTCATGTCTCATGGGGGAAGCAAATAGGAAATAAGACCAAGTAAGAAGGTGGTAATGATGATGGAAAGTAACAGTGTGGCCTGCTAGAAAATGTCCAAGGGGGCTCTTCTGAATGGAGCAATTGAAGAAAGCCTCCCTGAGGAGGTAGCCCTGTTACAGAGTCCAAGCTTTAATAGCTTGCCTCACTGCCAGGCAGGCTATTAAATCGAGAGAAGAGGTTTGTGGCAAGGTTTGATGACTTTATTCGGAAAGCTAGAAGACCAAGGAGATGGTGGACTGATGTTGCAGAGGACCATCTTGTGCTCAGTCACATCTGACTCTTTGTGACTGAGCTGTAGCTCAGGAGACTCCTCTGTCCATGGGAGGCAAGAATACTGGAGTGGGTTGCCATTTCCTCCTCCAGGGGATCTTCCCTACCCAGGGACTGAACTCAAGTCTCCTGTGTTTCCTGCATTGCAGGCATACTCTTTACCCACTGAGTCATCAATTAAGCTGAGAACCATCTTACCGAAGTTAAAATTCAAGCTTCTTTTATTATCAAAGGAAGGTTTGGGGTGTACCTGGTTGTTGCAAGCTCCTTGATGCTAGAACACTTTGTTCTTGCAGTTATCCTCAAAGGTCTGGTGATGCTAGAACACTTTGTTCTTGCAGTTATCCTCAAAGGTCCGGTTATAATGTTTCTGTAAACTTCCAGTAACACAAATGTTATTCTTTATGCCACAACTTTTTATCCCTATGTGAATAAAAAGTTTTATACCTCTAAATGTCAAGCCTGGGAGACAGAGCCTTGAGAATGGGCTACCACCATATATTTCAGACTAAGCACAGACAGCAGAGCACAGAGGTTAAAGGTAAAGGAATACATACAATATAGAATCAAGTTTGTTCTTTTCTGTTTAGGACCTTTGAGCAAAACCTGAATGACACGGAGAAGTGGGTAGTGAATAAAGATCAACCCCACACCCATTCACCCAAGCCTGGCCAGCCCTGAAAGGACCCAACACAAGATTGAGCAATCAAATGGACTTAAAAAGTGTCATTCTTGCTTCCTTCCTCAAATGTGCTGAGATAAACGGAGAAAGTGAGGCAATTTCCCTCCATGTCCAATCAAGGGGGAAGTAAGAACTAATCATACTGGAGACTCACACTGATGGTGAAGTCTGACCAGACACTAAAGCAGGAAGCAGTTGCTGTATTTCACTTACCATAATAAAGATCAGAAAATTTAACCAGACCCTGAAGGCACACTGAGTCAGGGCAGATCTGTAAGCTGGCATTGCCACCTTCTTGGCAGAGTTAACAGGAGAACAAATAAGCTGGTTTAAAGAAAATAAGACACAAGAAACATTTCAGGAAAGTCCTGAAGACATGAGAGTCAGCTTCAAATTTGCCACGGATGGGATTTTTTGCTGATACCATTTCTGAAAAGTAGCCTGACCACCCCCACCACACAAAAGTGGGAGGATTAGGGAGGGGGTTAATAGAGTACATCCTTGTGGAGAAGGAAGGGTGTTTCTCATCCAAAAAAAAAAAAAAAATGAATGTGGGTAAGCTGCAAAAGTAGTGTTAGTTGCTCAGTCATATCCGACTCTTTGTGACCCCATGGACTGTAGCCCACGAAGCTCTTCTGCCCATGGAATTCTCCAGGCAAGAATACTGGAGTGGGTTGCCATTCCATTCTCCATCACTCAAAAGGAGAGGAGGGAGCCTGCAGAGGAAGAGACAGAATTTTTATCCTAATTCAGGTGTCTGCTTAGTTAATGGGCAAAGGCACTGGCTAGATGCACAGCGGGTGAGTAAACTCCTGTCTGCAAGGGCATTTGGACCTGACACTGACCCAGGATGATAAAATGGGCTACAACAATGTTACTGATTCCAAACTCATACTCCTCGATATACAACAGGCCGATGATTAAGAGAAGAGTTGTTAGGACCAGAAAACATGACTTTAGACAGAGAAGGAGAAATAGCATATGACATCCATTATAAGTGAAATCTAAAAAGAAATGATACAAATTAACTTACTTACAAAGCAGAACCAGACTCACAGATTTAGAGAACAAAATAATAGAACTTATGGTTGCATGGGGAAGGATTGGGGGAAGGGATAGTTAGGGAGTTTGGGATGGACATGAACACGTTGCTCTATTTTAAATAGATAACCAACAAGGTCCTACAGTATAGCTCAGGGAACTCTGCTCAATATTACGTGGCAACCTGGATGGGAGGGGAGTTTAGGGGAGAATGGATACATCTAGTGGAGGACAGAGGAGCCTGGCGTGGTGCAGTCCATGCCATCACAAAGAGGAGGACACGACTTGACGATTGAACAACAAATATGTATATGGCTGAGTCCCTTTGCTGTTCACCTGAAACTATCACAACACTGTTAGTACAAAATTTAAAAGGTTTAACAAGAGAAAACGTGACTTGGAGACCAAATGTCTTAGAGCTTGTTATTTCCAAAACTTCCAGCAGAAGGAGCCTCCAAAACACTCAGGAGAGGAATGGACACCCTCGTAGCAGCCAGTGACAGGACCAGGGCTGGGTGTGTACTGAGAATTAAACCCACAGGTGCAGCAGCATCTGGGGCCCCACAGGGATCACACTTCTCCTCCTCCCTCCGTCTCATTCATTCACCATCACAGCCTTTAGTGGCAAGTCAAAGCCTTTGTCTAGTGAAAGGGGAGACGTTTGACACCCAAGTATACATAACTCTTTGAAAGGGTTAGCTCCACAGTGGGGGAAAAACATAGTGTATTAACTGATGGGAAAATGGGGTTGTGAGAAAGACGCTCAAGACCCCAAACTCAAAAGAATGGACTTGGAGACATGAGATGCAGTGGAAAGCAAGGCTTTAATGATGGTCTTGCAAGATCGGGTGTCTGGTGGGCAGGCACACCCAGAGTCACTGCACAGAGCAAGTAATCCTAGCACACAAATCCCTCCCCCAGTTCCTCCTGGCTGAGTATTATGGGGTGAACAATCTTCCCAGATGTCTCCTAAGTTTGTTCCCATCCTCTTTTTGAGCTGGCCCCTCACTGACGTCTTGTTTCCTCCTTTCCTGCGCACCTCTTCCCGTTGTTGTGTTTTGAATTCACCAACAGAATGAACCCTTCTGAAAATTCTAGGCATCCCGCCCTCCCTTTGTTTGCCCAGACTTTCCAGTTTTGTAAGCCTTATGGCTATCAGCTATTACATCAGCAAGCTGTCACTCAAAGCAAGTCTATTGGATCATTCTTAATGGAATACAAATGATAGTTTTACCTCAATCTTAAAAAAAAACACACACACTTTCAATTGACCCTGTAAGAAATAAAAAGCTTTAAGTGGTCCATTTTTATGGACCATTTTAAATGGACCACTTAAAGCTTTTTATTTCTTACAGGGTCAATTGAAAGTGTGTGTGTGTTTTTTTAAGATTGAGGTAAAACCATCATTTGTATTCCATTAAGAATGATCCAATAGACTTCAGGATACATGTTCAATTACAAAAATAAATTCTATTACTGTATTCCAGGAGTTATTGAACTGTGGTCTATGGACTAAACCTGGCCTATGGCCTATCTTTGAAAGATATGCAAGAAAGTAATTCTTCTATATTTTTCAATGATTATAAAAGAGGGTGAGGAAGAGAAGGGGGAGTTCCTGAACATGACTTGCGAATACTAAAATATTTACTATACGACTGTTTATAGAAAAGATTAGCCAACTCTGCTATACACTAGCAACAAACAATTGGGAAATGTTTTCACATACCATTTTTCAAGAATCATTCACTGAAAGAAGCAAGATATTCAGGTATAAATCTAACAAAATATGTTCATGAATTCCAGGATGAAAACTTCAAACCACAGATGAAAGAAATCCATAAATACCTAAGTGAGTGGAAAGATAAAAAATGTTCATAGAGCAAAAGACCCAATGCCATTAAGATGTTGGGTGTGAGGTACCATTTCACGCCCGTCAGAATGGCTGCTTTAAGTCACTTCAGTCGTGTTCGACTCTGTGTGACCCCATAGACAGCGGCCCACTAGGCTCCTCCGTCCCTGGGATTCTCCAGGCAAGAATACTGGAGTGGGTTGCCATTTCCTTCTCCAATGCATGAAAGTGAAAAGTGAAAATGAAATTGCTCAGTCGTGTCCGACTCGTAGCGACCCCATGGACTGCAGCCTACCAGGCTCCTCCATCCATGGGATTTTCCATGCAAGAGTACCGGAGTGGGGTGCCATTGCCTTCTCCATCCAAAAGACTACAAGCAATAAATGCTGGAGAGGGTGTGGAGAAAAGGGAACCCTCTTACACTGTTGGTGGGAATGAAAACTAGTACAGCCACTATGGAGAACAGTGTGGAGATTCCTCAAAAAAAACTGGAAATAGAACTGCCATATGATCTAGCAATCCCACTGCTGGGCATACACACTGAGGAAACCAGAATTGAAAGAGACACATGTACCCCAATGTTCATCATAGCACTGTTTATAATAGCCAGGACATGGAAGCAGCCTAGATGCCCATCAGCAGGTGAATGGATAAGGAAGCTGTGGTACATATACACAATGGAATATTACTCAGCCATTAAAAAGGATGCATTCGAATCAGTTCTAATGAGGTGGATGAACCTGGAGCCTATCATACAGAGTGAAGTAAGCCAGAAAGAAAAACACCAGTACAGTATACTAACACATATATACGGTATTTAGTCAATCGGTAAAGATAACCCTGTATGGGAGACATCAAAAGAGACACAGATAAATAGAACAGTATTATGGACTCTATGGGAGAGGACGAGGGCGGGATGATATGGGAGAATGGCATGGAAGCATGTAAATTATCATATGTGAAGTGAACCGCCGGCGAGTCCAGGCTCAATGCATGATACAGGGTGCTCGGGGCTGGTGCACCGGGATGACCCGGAGGGATGGGATGGGGAGGGAGTTGGGAGGGAGGTTCTCGAAAGGGAAAACATGTACACCCATGGTGGATTCATGTCAATGTACGGCAAAACAAATACAATATTTTAAAGGTAAAAAATAGAAAATAAACTAATTTAAAAAAAAGATGTTGGGTGGCGGTGGTTTAGTGGCTAAGTGGTGTCTGACTCTTTGTGACCCCATGGACTTTAGCCCACCAGGCTCCTCTGTCCATGGGATTCTCCAGGCAAGAATACTGGAGTGGGTTGCCATTTCCTTCTCCAGGGGATCTTCTGGACCCAGGGATGGAACCCACATCTCCTGCATTGCAGGCAATTTCTTTACCTACTGAACCATCAAGGAAGCCCCATTAAGATGTTAAGCCTCCTCAAATTGATCTACAAATTCTAAGTAATCCCAATCCTAGAAAGACTTTTTGTAGAAATAGATAAGCTGATCACAAAATCTACATGAAAATGCAAGGGACTTAGAATAGCCAATATATTTCTGGAAAAGAGCAATGTATAATAATTGAAGGATTTATAAGACCCCTTTCAAGACGTACAATAAAACAGCAGCAATCATGGCAGTGTAATACTGATCAAAGACTAGACACATAAATCAATGCAACTGAATATAGAGTCCAGAAATTAAAAAAAAAAAAACATGCAGGGCAAGTCAATGTGCAAATGATAGTCTTTTCAATAAACAGTACTAGAAAAATTGTACATCCACATGTAAAATAAAATCGTCAACACATACCTCACACCTTATACAAAACTTAACAGAACTAAATGACATAAAATTGTATAACTTTTAGAAGAAAATATATAAGGGCATCTTTGTGGCCTCAGGTTAGACAAAGAGTTCTTATATTTAATACCATAAGCATAATCATACCTAGAGGAGGGCATAGTAACCCACTCCAGTATTCTTACCTGGACAATCCCCATGGATGGCAGGCTGCAGTCCACGGGGTTGCAAAGAGTTGGACATGACTGAGCGACTAAGCACAGCACAGCACAAGTATAATCATAAAAAGAAAAAAATTGGACATTATAAAATTTCTGAATGTTTCTCTGTGAAAGAAACTTAAGATAATGTCAAGACAAGCCATACACTGTCAATAAAGATTTCCAAATTGCATATCTCATGAAGGACCTTTATGCAAAATACAATAATCAGAAGGTAAACGCCCCAAAATTAATGGGCAAGCATAGGGAATTCTACTCAATACCCTATAATGGCCTATCTGGGCAAAGAATCTACAAAAGAGTGGATATATGTATAACTGATTCATTTTGGTGTGCATTTGTAACTAAACAAAACATTGTAAATCAACTATACTCCCATAAAAAAATTTAATTAAAAAATTTTAAAAGTAAAAATGGGCAAATAGGTGCTTTACCACAGAAGATATATGGATGACCAATAGGCACATGAAAAGCTGTTCAACATCATTAGTCATTAGGAAATGCAAACTAAGATTACAGGAATGTATCATTGCACACCCATAATAATGGCTGGGGAAAAACTGAGTGACAGTACCAGGTGCCAATGAGTATGGGGAGAAACTGGAAATCTTATACTTAAATGACAGATGTTGTAAATTACATGTACATCTATGAAAAACAGTATGGAGATTCTTTAAAAACTTAAAAATAACAATTACCATATGAACCAGTAAAATTGAAATTAATGTCATTAGATATATCTGCACTCCCATCCTCACTACAGCATTATTCACAACAGACAAGATATAGAAACAGCCTAACTGTCCATCAACAGATGAAAAAAATATGGTATACATTAGAATATTATTCAGTCATGAGAAGGTTGAAAGCTTGCTCCTTTGTGACAACGTGGATGGAACATAAGGGCATTATGCTAAATTAAATGTTAGAGAAAAACAAATACAGGGAGCCTTCTGTATCTGTGGATTCTGCATTCACTGATTCAACCAACCATAGTTCAGAAATATTTCTTCCCCAGATATTTAATGAGTAGGTACTATGTGCCAGGCTTTGCTGTCACCCGTCTTGTCACATTTACCTAAATTGCTGGTGGGGTGGAGCAAGTTGCTTCACCTCTCTGAAATCTCCAGCTCCTCTTCTGTAAAAACAGGCAGTGAATTTGATCTTACAGGGCTGTCGGATGATTACAACAAAAACAATGACAACAGCAATAATGACTTCCTTTATTGAGCCCTTCCTCCATCCTATGCGTTTTACATGTGTTGTCTCTTTCAGTGATTTCCACCATCTTGGAAAGTGGTGCTAGTGAAATGCCCATTTACAGATATGGAAGAGGCTGAGCTTAGTGGTTCAGAGTATCCAGTGTGAAGCCTGGGGCAGAGCATGGTTCCACCAGCTGTATGGCTTTGTGTGAGTCACTCACATGATTTTCACGTCTCAGTTTCCTCAACTACATAAAATGAAAGCTGTTAATATACTTGTGTGTGTGTTAGTCGCTCAGTTGTGTCCGACTCTTTACAACACTATGGGCTGTAGACCATCAGGATCCTCTATCCATGGAATTCTCTAGTCAAGAATACTGGAGTGGGCAGCCAGTCCCTTCTCCAGGGGTCTTCCCTACCCAGGGAAGGGACTTAAAACAGATTCAGTGGCTTATGTTGGAAAATGCTGGTGTTGTGGCTACAATTACTACTCTAGGCTGCCTGCCTAGTTCCAGCACACAGTAGGTCCACAGTGAGCTGACTCCTCTGAGCACTGGGGACTCTTTCTCTTGCGTGTCCCAGGACGCTGCTTGGTTTATCATATTCTGGCTTTGCCTGCCTAACCCTGATGTGAATGGAACTGTCAGGAGGTGAAATCTACAGAGGGGAAGGAAATTCTGGGGGCAGCGTGCGCCCCACCCCACTGACAGTTTTAGGATCTTCCACTTGATTCCCCTGGCCAGTGTTGGTGGAGGAGGTTTAGGGTCTCCCCAGCATCCTACCAGTGTCAGGAGGACTCCTTCCTCTCTGCACTACTTTCCCAATCAGTAGCTCTGCCGGGAGCCCCATCCTTCAAGTTCTCTCTCACCAGAGACCATCCCACAGGGCCAGGAAGAGATGGTGCATTCATTGGAGATCCTTTGGGTGGTGCATCCTGAGTATGGCTGTATGATCCATGTGATGATACAAAGACCTCAACGTATCTCCCCACTGGGGTCACCATTTTGCCCGAGATTACATCTTTATAAGTATCCATGGATTAATTTGGGCTTCCCTGGCTTCCCCAAATTAACCCTCATCTTTAAAAATAAATTATTGGAGTATAGTTTATTTACAGTGTTATATTAGTTGCAGATGTTGAGCAAAGTGAATCAGTTATACATATATCCACTCTTTTTTTTTTCTTTTTAAAGATTCTTTTCCCACATGGGCTATTACAGTGTACTGAGTAGAATTCTCTGTGCTGTATAGTAGGTTCTTACTAGTTATTTATTTTATGTATAGTAGTGTGTATATATGACTGATGATGGAACCAAGGTCTGATGTTGTGAAGAACAATATTGCATACGAATCTGGAATGTTAGGTCCATGAATCAAAGCAAATTGAAAGTGATCAAACAGGAGATGACAAGAGTGAACATTGACATTTTATGAATCAGCGAACTTAAATGGGCTGGAAAGGGTGAATTTAACTCAGATGACCATTATATCTACTACTGTTTGCAAGAATCCCTTAGAAGAAATGGAGTAGCCATCATGGTCAACAAAAGAGCCTGAAATGCAGTACTTGGATGCAGTCTCAAAAATGACAGAATGATCTCTGTTCGTTTCCAAGGCAAACCATTCAATATCACAGTAATCCAAGGCTATGCCCCAACCAGTAATGCTGAAGAAGCTGAAGTTGAACAACAACAAAAAAAAGTATCCCTGGATTAACAGGGCATTGTCCCTTGTGAATGAGGGTGGAGCAGCGTGGCAGAGGGGAAAGGCTTAGGCCTGCTGATATGACAGACATGGGTTCCAGTTCTGCAACTTAGGCTAGAGGCTTGCCCTCTTTGAGCCTCAGTTTGCTCTTCCATTCATAGGTATCTCCCCATTTGTCATCACTTGGGTCTCTGCCTGATCCCAGAGTGTTGACACAGAGCACTGAGGGGAGGTTGATGTATTATCTTGCTGACAGAACTTCTGGCACACAGCAGGTGTACTCTATGTAGAGCACCTGACTCACAGAGCGAATATTTTATATACAGTACCTGGCACATAGTAGGCATGATTCTTTTAGAGCACCCAGCACATAGTAGATGTTCTTTGTGTATTATGTTGGGCATTCAACAGTCATGCTTTATGTAGAACACACTGGATATGATAGGCAGGATTTGTTTAGAGTACCCAGTATGTAGTGAGCTTCCCAGGTGACTCAGTGGTAAAGAATCCACCTACCAATGCAGGAGATGTGGTTCGATCCTTGGGTCAGGAAGATTCCCTGGAGGAGGAAATGGTAACCCATTCCAGTATTCTTGCCTGGAAAATCCCATGGACTGAAATCCCTGGCGGGCTACAGTCCATGGGGTCGCAAAAGAGTTGGACATGAGTTAGTGACTAAACAATAACCCAGCATACAGTAAGTACACTTTGTGTAGGATATCTAGCGTATATTCAATATACATGTGTCTGTGCTAAGTCGCTTCAGTCGTGTCTGACTCTTTGCGACCCTTTGGACCATAGCCCGCCAGGCTTCCCTGTCCATGGGATTCTCCAGGCAAGAATACTGGAGTGGGTTGCCATGCCCTCCTGCAGGGGATCTTCCTGATCCAGGGGCTGAACTCATGTATTGTAAGTCTCCTGCATTGGCAGGCGAGTTTTTTACCACTAGGCCCACCTGGGAAGGCCACATAGTCAATATGTTTTATGTAAGTACTTTGCACAGAGTAGGTTTATTTTATGTAGAGCAGTTGACACACAGCATGTATGCTTTATGTAAGGCATGTGGCACACAGTAGGCATATTTACATAGAGCCACCCACACATGGTAGGTGTGCTTTACATAGATGACCAAGCTCACAGCAGGCATGCTTTGTGTACAACACCTGGCATACAGTAGACAAGATTTATGCAGAGTACATGGCACAGTAGATGCACTTTATGTAGAGCATCTGACACATAGTAGGCATGCTTCATGTAGAATTTCTGACCCCCTGTAAGCATTCTTTTTGAGGTACCCAGCACAGAGTAGGCAATCTTTACATACAGTTGTCTGCACAGAGTAGGCTTACTAGATGTGGGCTATTGGCACATGTCATGGTCTGTGTATGGGTTGGAAAAGAGTTTCCAGACATGAGGCAGAATGAGAGGACAATAGTTTATTAGAGTAGGAAATGCTTTTAGAACAGCGGGCAGGCTCAGGGGAGAGCTGAACCCTTTCACAGGCTAGTAGCCAATTTTTATAGCCTCAAGACAGAAAATTCCTACTGCAATGGTGGCATTAGGTGATTGGTTAGGATGCCATGTGTGTATTCAGTTGTGTCTGACTCTTTGTAACCCCATAGACTGTAGCCCGCCAGGTTTGTCCATGGATTTCCCAGACAAGAATGCTGGAGTGGGTTGTTATAGAGTGGGTATTTTACCTAACATGGTGTCAGGAAACCGGTCAGTTTAGGTCCAGAGGTTCATGGCAACAGTTGCTATGAGACTTGGTCATTTGCTGAGCTTTCTGTCCTGTGACCTTGGCATAGGGCTCCACAACACACACTAGCACGAGTAGTAGTAGCTAGCCCTTTTCCTTCATTCCATCTTTTTGGGGGCTCTTGATCCTTACCATCTTCCTGTAGAACCCTTCTCAGTCCCCCTCTCAGAGTCTTATCCAACATCCCATTTCCCAGATGGGAAGACTGAGCCCACAGAGGGTACACATAGCCCACAATCAGAGCGAGGGCAGGGCAGAACACTCCCAGCTCTGCCCTCCCCTGTGTGGACCCTGCTCTCTCTAGGCCCCTCACAGCCTCCAGGGGCCCTCTTCCAAATGGGCCCTTTATCTTCTGAGTCTGATGCAGGTAATCCCCAGTCAGGCAGGTTTCTCTATTCCTATTCTGCAGCAGTCACGCCTCACCCCAGACCCTGGGCTGCTTGGAGACACAACCTGAACTCCTGCCAGGCTGTGTGCACCCCAAAAGCCAGAATTTTAACAGTTCTGAGCTTCCTGATTCCAGGCCTGGAAATGGTGTGTGAAGGCTTCCTGGCCCATGTGTGGAGAGGAGCTGCAGAGATCTTTGCCCTGCCCTCCTGTACGTGCTTTTGCCTGCCACACACTGGCCTAGGAAGTACAGGGGTGGCTGTGAACCTGGAGGCCCAGAGTCACCTTTGTCTGCACCACAACTTGCTCACATGGGAGGTGCTGAGTCCAGGAGAGCCAGTGTCCACACGGGGGCGGATCCTGAACTGATTCACAGGCAGCTCTTGGTAACACTGTGCTCCCCCTCCCCCCACCCTCTATTCAGACAGCTGCCAGGTGGGGAGGAAGTAAGGAAGCTGTGGGGATTGGCTGGCTTAGCCCTGCCCCTGGCAGCTTCCTCTAGATCTGGGGTCAGACCCAGCCATTCCAGGAGGAGGGCAGAAGAAGTTGTGTGGGACAAGCAAGCTCTTGACAGAACGTAAGGGGCTGGGTGAGGGTCCTGGCCCAAGGTGGGGAAGGCAGATGCCCAAGGCAGGGTGGCTCCAGGGAATGAGATGACCTGGGAGATTAGTGGATACCAATGTGTTTGTGTGTGTGTATCTATCTGTCTGTCTGTCCGTCTGTCTCTGTCTCTCCCTCTTCCTCTGAATTTCTGTTTCTCCCTCCCCTCTCCCAGCCCCTGTCTGTCTGTCTCTGAGCCCTTCTTGCCCGTCCCCAGCACTCCCCATCCCTGCCCCTCACTCCCTTGCTCCTCTCCATCTATTTGTCTCTGCCTCACAGCTCACCATCACTGCCTCTTCCTTCATCCTCAGGATTCACCCTCCACCCCATCTGACCACAGGATGCTGGAACTGAGCCTGTCCTGGCTGGGACTTGGGCCGGTGGCAGCCTCCCCATGGCTGCTGCTGCTGCTGGTCGGGGCCTTCTGGCTCCTGGCCCGCGTCCTGGCCTGGACCTACACCTCCTACAACAACTCTCGCCACCTCCGATGTTTCCCACAGCCCCCCAAACGTAACTGGTTCTTGGGTCACCTGGGCCTGGTGAGTGTGGGCAGCAGATTGAGTCTGGGAAATCAAGGTAGACGGACTTCCTGAGGGATCAAGAATGGGGCTCAGGTTTGGACTGGGGTCTAGGACAGCAAAGAAGATAGGGATGCCAAGGAACCCCCTCTTCCCTCACTCATTCACTCCTCTACTCTGCCATCAAGACCTTCCCCATATCCTGTCCTTCCAGTCCTAGCCTAATTTGGGGTCCATTCCCTGCCTAACTTCCATACATTATGCACCTGATAAGATTCACCGTCCAGCGTCTGCTCTGCACATGGCCCATATCCTTGTGTCTTGTTCTGAGCCACAGCTTTCCTAAGGGAAATAACTACCACCTCCCCACTCCCACCTACAGGAGCACAGATGCCTACCCTCTCCTCTTTCCAGGACCCCTTCCTCTAATTTAACTCTCATCTCTCCCCCAAAGATGTCCCAATGGGCCCGTTGCCCAATCTAGATAAAGTCAGCTACTCACTTCCTCTTTTAGAAGCCTTCTTAGACTTACCCCACCTCCACACCTGCCTAGCTTGTGCCCCAGATTGTGACTTATGACTTGATCCCACTCATAATTAATGAAACGGATAATTGTCCAATTACTTAGTAACCACTTCCCAGTTTGATGATAGTTTGGGGGGAGCAGACACTACAGTGCACAGTCCAGGACTGGAGCAATATAAGCACTCAAAATAAATGCTTGATGACCGAGGTGATCAACTTGCCATCATCTCCCTCTATCAAGGTCAAAAAGGTTATATTCAGCTCCCCCTATCTCCCAGACAAATTTTCCTTTCATGCCTGGGATGAGAACTACAACTTGAGGGAAGACTTATTGCAATTATTATTCATTAAGGCAAAGTTCACAGCGGAGGGTGTCCAAAGCTCACCGTGAAGATTTGCTGAGGTTCCAGATCTTCAAATGCCTCAGTGAGCCCTGGAAGCAGCAGGAATGTTAGTTACAAAGTTCTCCAGTTCTGCCCTCCCTGCCTCCAAGGGCTTGGCCGTGGGGACAGGTTCAGTCACTTTTCTGTGTGACTTCAGCTGAGAAACGCTCCCTCTCTGGGCCAATCTCATCTAGTGCTTTGAATCCTCACCTTAGAGCCTTGGGAGAGGGGAGCAAGTCAAAAAGGTGAAAGTGTTTTATGTCACCTGCCTAGAGTACCTGGGGGTATTTGTCAGGTTTGAATGGAGCATCATGAGGGAGAGGGTGCTTCACTAGGAGGTAACCCACACTTGTTCCCCTTTGAGGGGATATGGCATCAGTTTCTTCTTTTGAAAATAGCACAATTGAAGGGCATGCCCATAACTCTCAGAGAAACAGACAGGATGCACTCTGCACCAAGCCTGACCAGCAAAGGTTATAGATCATGTTCCCCTTTTGGTTAGTAGGCAGAGTTCATGTCTGTCCCTGGGGGATGGCCAGGACTTTAAGGTCAGAGGTCTGCAGAACCCTTTCCATGCAAGAAATCAGAAGCCGGGTGGAGCAGGAAAAACATGGGAGGGTGTTGGACCAAAGCCCAGTCACCCTGCTACCCACACAGCTGCCCACTGGGATCTCCTTCTTAGATTGCCCTTGTACTGGGACCACTCCCAGGACAAGAAAAATGTGTCTTATCAAGCCAAGATCTGCCTCCCTGTGGGCAGAGAGCCTGTCTTCTCCCTGTGCCCTGGGATAGACCCTTGGGACTTGGAGAGCCTCCAGGTCCCTCCCTCCCCCAGAGGGAAGAAGGAAGCAGAGATTCCCTCTATCTGTGTATGATCCCACACTCTGTCCACCGCAGTGGACTCTCCTTCTGCAGAGTGATGGCCCTTACCTTGCTTACAGGTCCCCCCCACGGAGCAGGGCTTGAGCAAAGTAACTGAGCTGGTGACCAACTACCCCCGGGGTTACTTGATGTGGATGGGCCCCATCATCCCCATGGTCATTTTCTGCCACCCTGACTTGATCCGGACTTTTGCCAGTGCCTCAGGTACCCAGGCAGAGCTTGTGGTGGTGGGTGCCGTGACTCACCTCAGGGCTTCCAGCCCCTCCCTGCCAAGCTTCCATGCAGCCCCTACAGGACCCCAACCCCCCTCCCCTCCTCTCCCACCATCTTCCTCTTTCCTTCATGTATTGATCACCACCATCTCTCAGCCTCCTCCTTCCTCTCACTGCCATTTACACCCCAACCTGGTGTCTTGGGTAAAAGACAGGACTTGAAGATTCAGATTGAGGCAGAGGGACCTGTGACCTGGTGTAGTCAGGAATTGGCCAGAGGGAAATGAGCTCTCCAAATCCAGAGAAGAAGCAAGGGTCTCTGCTGGGGAATGCTGGAAGGCTTCCTGGAGGAAGAGTTGGAACTGGGTCCAGAATGATGAGCAGAAATTTTTTAAAGCAGGGTATGGAGTGATGCTTGGGCATCCATAATGTCCCAGGTCCCCTGCCAGACCTTCCCTCAGTCCCCACCTATCCCTGGGTGCTGAGCAATGACGGCTTATGGCTGGTGTACATCTGAGTTGCTATTCCCATGACATCCACCTCTCTGGTAGGTCACTTTCTTTTCCCCTATCTTGGAGCTGGTCCACTTCTAGATCAGTGCCCTCCTTCTCCAGTTGCCAGGAATCTCCCTAAGGAGACTCCACCCCACCCTGGCTCTCTTCCCTTGTCCCCTGCCCCTCCCATCCGCAGACAGATGACCAGGCAAGCAGGGGAACAGGCAGCGTGTAACAGAAACCTGGGTTCAGACCCAAGAATGCAGAGTGAACATGAGAAGGGCCCTGGCTCTCTCTGGCTGCTGAAGTCTCCCTCAGCTGTTAGTGGTAGAAATGCCACCCTGTATGATCTATGGAAAGAAAAAGAATTAAGTGACTATGAAGCCCAAGGAGGGGTATCTTCAGACCCAGATCTATCCATGTCTATATAATGTCGTAAGAAATCTGTTTTCATTGTTTAGTTCTCTGTTCCTCTGTGGTGGCTTCCTTATCATCTTGGTAAAACTGAATCCAACAAGCTCAGCCCCCATGGAAAGGTGAGCTCATTGACAACATTTTCAGGAAAAGACATAGAATTTCTTTTTATTTCCCTAGCCTGTGTCATAGGACCCATTCCTGTGTCCATGAAACTCTGAGTACCCAGTCTTGGAGGTTGTTTAACGGTCCTCTAAGCTGTTGTTTTGAGGCTCAGAGTGATCTGATGGTTAAGAACACAGACCCTGGGTTCAGACAGATGTGGGCACGTGTCTCAGGCTTATTGTCTGAGAGAATGTGGGCAATAGACTCCATCGTTCAGAGCCTCAGTCTCCTTATCAGGAACATGGGGATGGAAGAGAAGTCAGGGGAACACAGTGTTTGGGATCCAAACAGGGAAAGACCCTTCCTATCCCTATAGTCAAGGGACCTCAATTATCATGTATGGAGGATAAGGGGAGAGAAGGTGGCAGGAGGCTGAGGACAGAGGAGCAGCTGCTGGTGGTGAGTCATCATCTCAGCTCTGGATCACTGCCCTGCAGGTCCTTCCCTCTGGCAGCCTAGAAGAATGTGAATTGGGTCCTATTTGTTCCTCTCCAGATTCAGAGCTCAGAGGAAGGTCTCCTGTACACACAGGGCCTGGCCAGCACCTATGGGGATGCGTGCTGCTGGTGGGTGGGGCCCTGGCATGCGATCATCCGCATCTTCCACCCCACCTGCATCAAGCCTGTGCTCTTTGCTCCAGGTAGACACCTCCCTGGCCTTAGCTTGTCCATTGCCATGGTCTCTGTATTGCCTCTAGTTGTACAAGTGACCAGGGTGCAGGCAGAGGGGGGCATAGCAAAGATGCCACTGTCCCCTGCTGCAGAATCCCAACTGCATGATCTCCAGTCATGTCTGTGCAATGTCTGCTGAATGGCCACGTCTGATCAGATTTACGTTTCTATGTGGATTTTAGTTACAGTTTGTGTATGTTATACATAGTGATACCTGGTATATGTTTAAATCTGAGTTCAAAGATGTTCTCAGTCATGTCCAAAGCTCATCTGCGGCCAAGGACATTTGAGGCATCTTGGAGCCTCTCTGGTTCTTGTCTGAGATGCTGTTAGAGATTGCCTGGTTCACCAATTGTTCACTTCTGGGTGTTTGTCTGAGGTATGGAACTCCAGGGTCACTCTGAGAAATGCCCGAGACCTTATGTGAGTCTTGTCTGATGCAGGTCTTAGGATATGTTTGAGTTTTGCCTGGTTCAGGTCTGTGTCATCAGTGTATTCAAGTCCTGTCTGGAGTCCACTTGGGGCACACTGAGGTCATATCAGATTGTCTTCAGGCCCATGGCAAAGCATTCTGTCATGTCATGTTGTGTCATTCATGGTGTGGCCTTGTTAGGACTTGTTAAGACATGGGACCATGTCAAATGTCTCAGGAGTGGTCAGAGCTGGGGCAGATGTGTTGTCCTAGGTCCCCATAAAGGTGTTTTGTAAAGTAATGGACTATGCTTGGGAGGTAGCAGATGCAATGTCCAGTCATATGTCAGGTTGGGGTGTGTCTAAGTACGTTGAGTTGTGTCTATGGGCTCTGTCTTTGCTCTGCTCTGTGCTGTGGCCTGGTCTGGTCTCCTCTCCCCACCCAGCTTCCTGTGCTCTTGGTCCCATTCTGCTATGTTGGGCTTGGAGGGGGAATGCAGATTCCTGGCCAGGAGCCTCCACTCCCCATCAAAAGACCCTCCCCTCTCCCTCTCCTTGGTCCCTGATGGTCCTCATTCATATCAGCTGCCATCGCACCCAAGGATGTGATCTTCTATGACTTTCTGAAGCCTTGGCTGGGTGAGTAACTGTTCACAAAGGGGGGTGGGGACATCCCTGGTGACCCAGGGGAAGATCTTCCTTTGCCCACTCCCCGTGGCTGTCTCTGCTAGGGGATGGGCTCCTGCTGAGTGCTGGTGACAAGTGGAGCAGGCACCGGCACATGCTGACGCCCGCCTTCCACTTCAACATCCTGAAGCCCTATATGAAGATTTTCACCAAGAGCGCAGACATCATGCATGTGAGTCTCTCGAACCCAGGGTCCCAGCTGGAGTCTTGGGGACAACGGGAACTCAGAGGCGTCTTGTCTGGATTTCTCCCTCTTCTGATTGGCTCGAGTCCATCGTTCTTCCTTTCTCAGCCTCAGTGTCCTTGGCTATATAAAGAGTGTAATATGATCCCTGCTTTGCAGGGTGGTCAAGATATCCTGCAAGCTGAGCTTCCCTGGTGGCTCAGATGGTAAAGAATCTGCCTGCAATACAGGAGACCCGGGTTCAATCCCTGGGTCAGGAAGATCCCTTGGAGAAGGAAATGGCACCCAGTGTTGCCATTCTCCGATGTTCTTGCCTGGAGAATTCCAGGGACAGGGGAGCCTGGCAGGCTAAAGTCCATGGGGTCACAGTCATACATAACTGAATGACTAACATTTTCACTTTCAAGATATCATAATGAAGCCACATCCCTGGCACATAGTAGATGCTCAGAAGGTGTTAGCTTCTATTTTATCTTCACAGAAGCCTTAGAATCTTGAGACATATTTGATGATAATAATGAATATCAGGCAGTAGTTATTTCTGAGTAATGAATCACTTGAAAACAATAAGGGTTTAGTATTTACAGCAAGACTGTGAATCAGTTGGCTGGTTTCTCTGGATGTGGATGGGGCCACTCATATACCAGTAACCAGCTGTGGGTCTGGTTGTGTACAACTGCACCCTGAAGCACTGCAAGACTCAAGACTGAAGAAAGAGCTGGAGTCAATAAAACAGACAGATGTCAGTGGTTTAATGGATAAGGGGATCTTACGTGTCTGAAGCAAGGTCCTGGAGTAATACCCCATCATATGTATCTGTGACTGAGAGCAAGTATGTCGGCATTTACCGATTAGGCTCCATGAGTAAGAGGAAATGTGAATAGGGTGTAGGTGAAGCAGGGACTGGTCAAGCGTGGGATGTACAGAGAATAAGAGGACAGCTGTCTTGGGTGTCCTGACCATACAGATAGGAAACATTGCTGGTCTGGGGTCAGTCCTCTCACAGGTTTGAAGCTTGATTGGCTGTAAGCTGATCTAGCATGACCTCGGGTAGGGTCAATAAACTTGCTTTCATGTGATTCTCTCCCTTCAAAAGGCATCTCAGGCTGGTTCACATGGTAGAGGCAGGGTATGAAAAGACTGAGAGGAAGCTGCAGTGCCCCTTGGGGTCTAGGTTTGCAATGATCACCTCGTCATTTTCACCACGGTCTGTTGACCAAAGAAAGTCCAAGGCCAGCTCAGAATCAAAGGATGGGGACAGAGGCTCCACCTCCAAGTAGAGATACTGAAAAATTACATTGCAAAGGGTTTTGATATATACATAGGAAAGTAAAGAACTGGAGCACAGGCTTTTGTGAAGTGCCTACAATTTTTTTCACACTTGCACGGTGACAAGGGAGCTTATTACTGTTTCTTGGATTCTGCCAGAATACAAGAGACTCCTAGGTCACAGACAAAGGACAGTTTATTACTCTTTGCACAGCAAACAGCATGTGCTTCTTGTTGGTTTTCATTCTTCTTCCAAGTCACTAAATCTCATGCAAATAACACAGGTGGGCTTATATGGATGTCTACTCATATAGTATGTTATATCACAGGGGAGGGAATATTAGGTTTAGGAACTCTGTGACATTTATAGAAGTTAGAAGCAAGCTTGATATTTTCCAGGGGGACACATTACCTCACTTCTCAAGGTTGTTTGCTACAAACACAACTCTGAGAAATGGCCCAGGTAAAGAACATAGGGGCCTTAGAATTTTTTGGCAAAACCAAAAAAAAAAAAACAGTGCAGGAGTACTCAGGGCCCATGGAGGACTATCTCTATCAACATAGGGATCATTTTCCTAATCAACTTATAACAATGAAAATGATGAAACCTAACATTTGTCAGCACTTACTTTATGAAAAGCTGACCAATGGTGCACAAAGTATGGGCTCAACAGGTAAAGAATTTGCCTGCAATGCTGGAGACTCAGGAGATGTGAGTTTGATCCCTGGGTTGGGAAATCCCCTAGGGGAGAAAATGGCAACCCACTATACTATTCCTGCCTGAAAAATCCCAAGGACAGAGGAGCCTGGGGGGCCACAGTCCATAGTGTCAGACACAGAGTTGGACACGACTGAGTAACTGAGCACACACTCATGCACACAAAGTATAGTAGGTAGAGTCAGGATTACAAAACCCAGATCTTCTGACTCCCAGTCATGGAGACTTCATGTCCTAATAGTAACAGTTTTCACTCCTATATGAGCCTGGTCCTCCCTGGGGGTGGGTGCCTGGGACCAGGAGACAGAGTCAAGTGAGTGCATCTTGGTATATGGGGTTAGGAAGGGGCACCAAGGAGGCAGTTCTCAGCCTCAGCTGTGTCCCCTTCTCTGTCCAGGCCAAGTGGCAGCGCCTGATCAAAGAGGGCCACACCCATCTGGACATGTTTGAACACATCAGCCTCATGACCCTGGACAGTCTGCAGAAATGCGTCTTCAGTTATGACAGCAACTGCCAAGAGTGAGTCTCACCCAAGGGCCTGGGGAACATGAGCCACAGGCCCGTGGGAGTAGATGGGTGAGGGAGGATTGACCAGGACAATCAGAAAGGTCTTCTTGGAGGAGGTGGGTCAGATCTGGACATTGAAGAACAAGAAGGAGAAAGAGAAGAAGCCATCCTTTTAGGTATGTAGAACTGTTTTATAAAGGCCAGGAGGCTAGGAGGAGCATGGTATGTGCAATAGTGAGGAGACATCTTGGAAAGAAGTATGGAGACATGAGTATCCTTATATCTTAAGAACATTCTGAAACCAAAGAGGATATGAACTTTCTCCTGAGCTTTCCAAAGAGCCATGGAAGGTGTTTGAGAAGAAGAGGGTTCTGTTCAAAGTTTATTTCAGACCTCACATATTTTGAATTGTTGCATTTTCATGCTCTCATCCTGTAGGAAGCCCAGTGACTATATTGCCGCCATCTTGGAGCTCAGTGCGCTTGTGGCAAAACGATATCAGCAGCTCCTCCTGCACATGGACTTCCTGTACTACCTTACCCCTGATGGGTGGCGCTTCCGCAGGGCCTGCCGCCTGGTGCACGACTTCACAGATGCCATCGTTCAGGAGCGGCACCACACCCTCCCCAGTGAGGGTATTGATGACTTCCTCAAGGCCAAGGCGAAGACCAAGACTTTGGACTTTATTGACATACTCCTGCTGACCAAGGTGGGCTCTTCTGGGATCTGAGTTCAAGAAGCAGTGCAGACCTTGGGAACTTGATTTAATCAAGGAACTTGAACTGGATGCAGAGGGTGCTGGAGAGCCATGTGAGATTCTTGTTGAAGGTTAGGGATAAGTTTTAGAGATGATCATGAGGAATGCACATGGCTTCCCTGGTGGCTCACACAGTAAAGAATCCACCTCCAGTGCAGGCGCCCAAGTTTGATCCCTAGGTCAGGAAGATCCCCTGGAGTAGGAAATGGCAACCCACTCCAGTATTCTTGCCTAGAGAATTCCACGGACAGAAGACCCTGGTGGGCTTCAGTCCATGGGGTTGCAAAGAGTCAGACAGGACTGAGCGACTAACACACACACACACGTGGGCTGCAGCCTTCAGGGGAGTGCTAAGTCTGAAACTGTGAAGGCCTGAGATTTTACTCTACTTCCAAATTAGTAAATTAGTCTACTACAGAAATAGACTGCATATATCCATGTATACATACAAAATCCTGGATCATAAGAATCCATTTATTTACTTACAGCAGTAACAGTAACCGGAGTAGGATGGTATCTCTGCTCCTCCATTCCCAAATTCCTCTGAGAGCTCCATGATTCCTTTATCTTTATGTAGCCATGCTTGACATTACATAACAAATACGTTCAGATTTTCTTAGTTTATTTTATTTTTTAATTAATTTATTTATTTTAATGGGAGGCTAATTACTTTACAATATTGCTTTTTGCCATATATTGACATGAATCAGCCATGGGTGTACATGTGTTCCCCATCCTGAACCCCCCTCCCACCTCCCTCCCAATCCCATCCCTCAGGGTCATCCTAGTGCACCAGCCTTGAGCACCCTGTCTCATGCATTGAACCTGGACTGGCAATCTATTTCACATATGGTAAAATACATGTTTCAATGCTATTCTCGCAAATCAGCCCACCCTCACCTTCTCCCACAGAGTCCAAAAGTCTGTTCTTTACATCTGTGTCTCTTTTGCTGTCTTGTATATAGGGTCATCGTTACCACCTTTCTACATTCCATATGTATGCATTAATATACTGTACTGGTGTTTTTCTTTATGACTTACTTCATTATGTATAATAGGCTCCAGTTTAATCCACCTCATTAGACTGATTCAAATGCATTCTTTTTAATAGCTGAGTAATATTCCATTGTGTGTAAGTACCACAACTTTCTTATCCATTAGTCTGCCGATGGACATCTAGGTTGCTTCCATGTCCTAGCTATTGTAAACAGTGCTTTGTTGAACATTGGGGTAAACGTGTTTATTTCAATTCTGGTTTCCTTGGTGTGTATGCTCAGCAGTGGGATTGCTGGGTCTTATTTCCAGTCCTATTTCCAGTTTTTCAAGGAGTCTCCACCCTGTTCTCCACAGTGGCTGTACTAGTTTGCATTCCCACCAACAGTGTAAGAAGGTTCCCTTTTCTCCACACCCTCTCCAGCATTTATTGCTTGTAGACTTTTGGATAGCAGCCATTCTGACAGGCGTGAGATGGTACTTCACTGTGGGTTTGATTTGCATTTCTCTGATAATGAGTGATGTTGAGCATCTTTTCATGTGTCTGTTAGCTATCTGGATGTCTTCTTTGGAGAAATGTCTGTTTAGTTCTTTGGCCCATTTTTTGTTTGGGTCGCTTATTTTTCTGGAATTGAGCTGCAGGAGCTGCTTGTATATTTTTGAGATCAATTCTTTGTCAGTTGCTTCATTTGCTATTATCTTCTCCCATTCTGAAGGGTGTCTTTTCACCTTGCTTATAGTTTCCTTCATTGTGCAAAAGCTTTCAAGTTTAATTAGGTCCCATCTGTTTATTTTTGCTTTTATTTCCATTACTCTGGGAGGTGGGTCATAGAGGATCCTGCTGTGATTTATGTCAAAGAGAGTTTTGCCTATGTTTTCCTCTAGGAGTTTTATAGTTTCTGGTCTTATGTTTAGATCTTTAATCCATTTTGAGTTTATTTTTGTGTATAGCGTTAGAAAGTGTTCTAGTTTCATTCTTTTACAAGTGGTTGACCAGTTTTCCCAGCACCACTTGTTAAAGAGATGCTTTCTCCATTGTATATTCTTGCCTCCTTTGTCAAAGATAAGGTGTCCATTTGTGCATGGATTTATCTCTGGGCTTTCTATTTTGTTCCATTGAATTATATTTCTGTCTTTGTGCCAGTACCATACTGTCTTCATGACTATAGCTTTGTAGTATATTCTGAAGTCAAACAGGTTGATTCCTCCAGGTCCATTCTTCTTTCTCAAGATTGCTTTGGCTATTCCTAAGTATTTTATTCTTTTCGTCACAATGGTGAATGGAATTGTTTCCTTAATTTCTCCTTCTGTTTTCTCATTGTTAGCATATAAGAATACAAGGGATTTCTGTGTGTTAATTTTATATCCTGTGACTTTACTATATTCACTGATTAGCTCTAGTAATTTTCTGGTGGAGTCTTTAGGGTTTTCTATGTAGAGGATCATGTCACCTGCAAACAGTGAGTTTTACTTCTTCATTTCCAATCTAGATTCCTTTTCTTTCTTTTTCTTCTTTGATTGCTGTGGCTAAAACTATGTTGACTAGTAGTAGTGAGAGTGTGCACCCTTGTCTTGATCCTGATTTTAGGGGAAATGCTTTCAATTTTTCACCAGTGAGGATAATGTTTGCTGTGGGTTTATCGTATATGGCTTTTATTATGTTGAGGTATGTTCCTTCTATGCCTGCTTTCTGGAGGGTTTTTATCATAAATGGATGTTGAATTTTGTCAAAGGCTTTCTTTGCATCTATTGAGATAATCATATGGTTTTTATTTTTCAATTTGTTAATGTGGTGGATCACACTGATTGATTTGCAAATATTGAAGAATCCTTTCACCCCTGGGATAAAGCCCACTTGGTCATGATGTATGATCTTTTAAATATGTTGTTGAATTCTGTTTGCTAGGATTTTGTTGAGGATTTTTGCATCTATGTTCATCAGTGATATTGGCCTGTAGTTTTCTTTTTTGTGGCATCTTTGTCAGGTTTTGGTATCAGCGTGATGGTGGCCTCATAGAATGAGTTTGGCAGTTTACCTTCCTCTGCAATTTTCTGGAAGAGTTTGAACAGGATAGGTGTTAGCTCTTCTCTAAATTTTTGGTAGAATTCAGCTGTGAAGCCATCTGGTCCTGGGCTTTTGTTTTTTGGAAGATTTCTGATTACAGTTTCAATTTCTGTGCTTGTGATAGGTCTGTTGCTGCTACTGCTGCTGCTGCTGCTGCTAAGTCGCTTCAGTCGTGGTTAACTCTGTGCGACCCATAGATGGCAGCCCACCAGGCTCCTCCATCCCTGGGATTCTCCAGACAAGAATACTGGAGTGGGTTGCCATTTCTTTCTCCAATGCATGCATGTATGCTAAGTCACTTCAGTTGTGTCAAACTCTATGCGACCCTATGGACAGCAGCCCACCAGGCTCCACTGTCCACAGGATTCTCTAGGCAAGAATACTGAAGTGGGTTGCCATTTCCTTCTCCAGATAGGTCTGTTAAGACTTTCTATTTCTTCCTGGTTCCGTTTTGGAAAGTTATAGTTTTCTAAGAATTTGTCCATTTCTTCCAAGTTGTCCGTATTATTGGCATAGAGTTGCTGATAGTAGTCTCTTATGATCCTTTGTATTTCTGTGTCATCTGTTGTGATTTTTCCATTTTCATTTCTAATTTTGTTGATTTGATTCTTCTTGCTTTTTTTCTTGATGAGTCTGGCTAATGGTTTATTTATTTTATCTTCTCAAAGAACCAACTTTTAGTTTTGTTGATTTTTGCTATAGTCTCCTTTGTTTCTTTTTCATTTATTTCTGCCCTAATTTTTATTATTTCTTTCCTTCTACTAACCCTGGGGTTCTTCATTTCTTCTTTCTCTAGTTGCTTTAGGTGTAGAGTTAGGTTGTTGATTTTATTTTTCTCATGTTTCTTGAGGTAAGCTTGTATTGCTATGAACCTTCCCCTTAGCACTGCTTTTACTGAATCCCATAGGTTTTGGGTTGTTGTGTATTCATTTTCATTCGTTTCTATGCATATTTTGATTTCTTTTCTGATTTCTTCTGTGATTTGTTGGTTATTCAGAAGTGTGTTGTTTAGCCTCCATATGTTTGTATTTTTAATAGTTTTTTTCCTGTGGTTGGCATCTAATCTTATCACATTGTGATCAGAAAAATGCTTGAAATGATTTCAATTTTTTTGAATTTCCCAAAGCTAGATTTATGGCCCAGGATGTGATCTATCCTGGAGAAGGCTCCGTGTGCAATTGAGAAAAAGGTGAAATTCATTGTTTTGGGGTGAAATGTCCTATAGGTATCAATTAGGTCTAACTGATCCATTGTATCATTTAAAGTTTGTGTTTCCTTGGTAATTTTCTATTTAGTTGATCTGTCCATAGGTGTGAGTGGGATATTAAAGTCTCCCACTATTATTGTGTTACTGCTAATTTCCCCTTTCATACTTGTTAGCATTTGCCTTACATATTGCGGTGCTCCTATGTTGGGTGCATATATATTTATAATTGTTATATCTTCTTCTTGGATTGATCTTTGAACACTATGTAGTGCCCGTCTTTGTCTCTTTGCATGGGCTTCATTTTAAAGTCTATTTTATCTGATATGAGTATTGCTACTCTTTCTTTCTTTTGGTCTCCATTTGCATGAAATATCTTTTTCCAGCCCTTCATTTTCAGTCTGTATGTGTCCCTTGTTTTGAAGTGGATCTCTTGTAGACAGCATATATGCTGGGTCTTGTTTTTGTATCTATTCAGCCAGTCTTTGTCTTTTGTTTGGGGCATATTCAATGGGTAAATGGGGGTGTTACCATTTACATTTAAGGTAATTATTGATAAGTATGATCCCATTGCCATTTACTTTGTTGTATTGGGTTCGAGTTTATAAACCTTTTCTGTGTTTCCTGTCTAGAGAAGATCCTGTAGCATTTGTTGAAGCGCTAGTTTGGTGGTGCTGAATTCTCTCAGCTTTTGCTTGTCTGTAAAGCTTTTGATTTCTCCTTCATATTTGAATGAGATCCTTGCTGGGTACAGTAATCTGGGTTATATGTTTTTCTCTTTCACCACTTTGAGTATGTCCTGCCAATCCCTTCTGGCTTGAAGAGTTTCTATTGCAAGATCAGCTCTTATCTTTATGGGAATCCCCTTGTGTGTTATTTGTTGCTTTTCCCTAGTTGCTTTTAGTATTTGTTCTTTGTGTTTGATCTTTGTTAATTTGATTACTATGTGTCTTGGGGTGCTTCGCCTTGGGTTTATCATGTTTGGGACTCTCTGGGTTTCTTGGACTTGGGTGGCTATTTCTTTCCCCATTTTAGGGAAGTTTCCAGCTATTATCTCCTCAAGTATTTTCCCATGGCCTTTCTTTTTGTCTTCTTCTTCTGGGACTCCTATGATTCAAATGTTGGGGTGTTTAACATTGTCCCAGAGATCTCTAAGGTTGTCCTCATTTCTTTTAATTCTTTTTTCTTTTTTCCTCTCTGCTTCCTTTATTTCCACCATTCTATCTTCCACCTCACTTATCCTATCTTCTTCCTAAGTTATTCTACTGTTGGTTCCCTCCAGAGTGCTTTTGATTCAGTTATTGCATTATTCATTATGATTGACTCTTTTTTATTTCTTCTAGGTCCTTGTTAAATATTTCTTGCATCTTCTTAACCCTTGTCTCTAGTCTATTTATCTGTAATTCCATTTTGTTTTCAAGATTTGGGATCATTTTTATTGTCATTATTCTGAAATCTTTTTCAGGTAGACTCCCTATGCCCTCCTCTGCAACCAGGTAGCTCTCCTCTGACATTCGCTCAATCCTTTGCTCTGCGAGCTGACCAGGCTGTGCCTTAGGTTAAACCTTTTCACGGGAAATTTCTCTCTCTCTTTTTTTTTTCTCTCTCAGGCTATCCCACAGTTTGGGTTGCTATCTCACGTTAGCGCCCTCAGATTGTCCTCAGGGCATTCAGGCCAGGTCTTTACCCTAAGCAATGCGGCCCGCCCCTCCCTGTTCAGCCCTCGCTCGCTGCTGGTGGTTGCGAGCCTCTGGGCTACTTCTCCACTGGGAGTTGTGGTTAAGCGCATATTCTGTAGGTTGGTTTTTTTTTTTTTTTCCCTCCTGGTTATGTTGCCCTCTGAGATTCCAAAACTTCCCACAGACCCTCTGGTGAGAGGGTTTCCTGGTGTTTGGAAACTTCTCCTCCTTCATGACTCCCTCCCCGGGATGAGTCTCCATCCCTAACTCTTTTGTCTTTTATATTTTGTTTTACCTCCTTTCGAAGAGAATGGGCTGCTTTCTGGGTGCCTGGTGTCCTCCACCAGCGTTCAGAAGTTGTTTTGTAGAATTTGTTCAGCATTCAAATGATCTTTTGATAATTTTGTAGGGGAAAAAGTGGTCTCCCCATCCTATTCCTCCACCATCTTAGGACCACCCCCTCCCAGTTTATTTATTTTAATTGAAGGCTAATTACCTTACAATATTGTAGTGGTTTTACCTCTAGTTTTTGAAATTTGGAACATACACAGGACTTCTTCCCCTTCTTTCCTATGTTCGAGGAAGTAAAGGAGAAGGAGAAAGAGAGAGGAGGGAGGGGAAGGGAAAATAGTGGAGATGAGAGAAGAAAAGACAAGAGCAGAGCAGAGATAAGAAGAGGTTGTTTTGGAGCTTAAACAGAACCTCTTCACTGAGAAGGCAAAGTCTGCCTGTTCTGCAGGTGTACAACCCATTCCTTATCTCCAGGAGGCATTAGGGATGGGTTTTAATCTCTATTTCTCTGGTAAACTTGTCATCAGTCATCCTATAACCCAGGTTACAACATGTAGAAACATGAAAAATATTTATGGATCATTGATTCCCTGTACCATGGATGCCACAGGCGGCAAAGGGGTCAAGGACAAGGTTTGTGGGTGGGACATCTGGTGGTACTGAGCAAAGGAGGTCTAGGACTTCAGGTTGAGCTTGGGCTTCTAGATGGATAATGGAGCTTCAGAAATTGTCTTAGTTTAGTTTCAGGGCCCTCAGAACTTGTGTGAATCTGGGAATCTTGCTTTCTCTCCAGGATGAAGATGGGAAGGGATTATCAGATGAAGACATCCGAGCTGAAGCTGACACCTTCATGTTTGAAGGTGAGGGTCCCAGTGTGGGACTACACAGGGGGATTAGTCTCTCCCCTAACCCAGGATCTTGGCAAGTGGACCCTGGATCACGCCATCCCTCCTCATCCCCCCATGGGCCTTAAGGTGAGGGTGCTGTCAACACTCAAGTGCTGAAGTAGCCCAGAGACCCAAGCCTCTCTGGATGCTCCTCAGGCCATGACACCACAGCCAGTGGCCTCTCCTGGGTCCTTTACAACCTTGCAAAACACCCGGAATACCAGGAGCGCTGCCGGCAGGAGGTGAGAGAGCTCCTGAAGGACCGTGAGTCTAAAGAGATTGAATGGTGAGTGCAAGTCTTTGTGGCCTTTTTCTAGCCCCTGCTTCCTGGCTTGGGAAGAGTGAAAATATTGTTGTGGATTCTGTCCTTATTTCTTAGTGGGAATGTGAGAAGATCCCAGAGACAGAGTCTGGGGAAAGTTTGCAGGTTTGGGGGATAGAAAGTCCTGCACTAACTAGCAACAATGTGTAAGGGCAGATGATACCAGTGAGCACCTATTCAGTAAATGAACTTTCCCTCCACTTCTTTTCTTTTCTCTCTGAAACCACATGTTTTCAAAAATCTTCACTCTATTTCCTCATATCCTAATTCCTCATATTATTTAGCCCAGGATTCAAAAGGAACACCTGAGGACTAAAGTCAATCAACTCCTTTCCAAGAATATCTGCATCTTCTTCCATCCATTCCCCACTTAGGAAACACCACTAAACTGCCTCTCTCTCCCCAGTTCTATGCCATCTCCAATTCTCCCTGCCTCATTGCGTGTCCTGGAGACTCAGGAAGGACCAGTCCCAGTCTTTGCCTTCCAGGATCTCCCAGCCTGGTGGAAGAATAGTTCCAGGTCAGGACACTCCCAGTGTGCATGGACCAGGCTGGGGTTTGATATGATAGGTTTGTGGAAAACAGATTACTTAATAATATTAACATGCTATTCCAAAGTGTGGAATGGATATCCATTTTTAAATATTCACATAATCTTTAGGCTTTTAATAGAGTCTAAAATTTTAGCATAGAGATCTTAGGCAGCTTTTGCTAAACAAACCCTTAGGTACACTTGTTCCTATGGTGAATCATATAGTCTATCCAGATTGAGAAACATTTATAAGTTCGTTTGGAGTATAGACATGCACATGTCTTCCAGATATTTTATATCATCACTATCTTTTCTTTCACCTATTACATTATTTCTAACGAAAAACTAATAATTTATGGGTATAAATTTCTTGCCCTGTGAACATAGTAAGTGCTAGATATGGTCTCATACCAAGAGGACAAAGAAAGATCATTTATAGTAAAAACTCTTGTAACAACTGGAGAGATACATGGAATAAGGTTAATTCAACATGGTCTTATGTCTTATAAGAAAATAACATATACACTAATCAAAGATTTAAAATAAAAAATAAAAGAACCTTGGGACATCCCTAGTGGTCCAGTGGTTAAGAATTCACCTTGCAATGCAGGAGACTTAGGTTTGATCCCTGGTTGGGGAACTAAGATCCCATGTGTGCAGTAGCAACTAAGACCACATGTGGCTAAACAGAGTCCATGGGCCCAATGAAAGATCCTGCCGGACCCAACGAAGATCTGATGCAACTAAGACCTGCTGCAACCAAACAAATAAATAATTTTTTCAGAAAATAATAAAATAAAGGAGTCTTAAAGGCTCTAGAGGAAACCAGGGGAAATTATTTTATAGCTCCAGAGTAGGAAAGGCCTTATTTTGGACACAAGTCCCAAGAGATGTACAAAAAGAGCTTGACACACTGTTACATGAAAAAGATACAGAGCAATGTGTATGGTGTACAACATGATACTGCATAATTATTCATGCAAAAAGGTATTCCTGGAAGGATACAGAAAAAATAACCACTAGTCAAACTGTGAGGAAGGGAAATGAATGATACTGAGACATGGGGTGGTGTTTTGTGGTTTTCTGATTTAGAACGAGCTAACTATATCAGCTATTAAGAATTTAAATCACCACACAAAATTAAGGGGATAAAGAAAAAGAATTCATTCCCCTTACTGGGTCTTATCTTCAATATTTGTACAAGTTTTCCAGTGAGTTGCTTCCTTGATAGCTCAATTGGTAAAGAATCTGCCTGCAATGCAGGCAGCCCCAGTTTGATTCCCGGGTTGGGAAGATTCACCGGAGATGGGATAGGCTACCCACGCCAGTATTCTTGGGCTTCCCTTGTGGCTCAGATGGTAAAGAATCCCCCTACAATGCGGGAGAGCTGGGTTCGATCCCTGGGTTGGGAAGATCCACTGGAGAAGGGAAAGGCTACCCACTTCCAGTATTCTGGCCTGGAGAATTCCATGGACTATACAGTCCATGGGGTCACAAAGAGTCGGTCGCAACTCTCACTTTCACTTTTTCCAGTGAATTCTCTTGTTTTCTAAGTATAAAACCAGTATCTGCCAAAAATGACACATTTACCCCCATGTTTCAAATGGCACTTCTCTCTTTTTCCCCCTTCTAAGTTCATTAGCTAGTATCCCTGGTGCTGTTATAAATAAGAGTAAACATTGAATCAGACTTTTTATTTCTTTCTCATTTGCCTTTTACTTTTCTGTCTTACCATAAAGAATATTTCATTTTTAAACAAATTGGTAAGCTTTCTTTTTGGTTGGTTCTTTGATGTTTTGCTTAGAAAAGCTTCTAAAAATACGTGGCTAAATTTTGTCCGGTACTTCTGTGATTTTTCTTTCTTTTTAGGAACCATCTTATTGAGCTGTGATGGACAAAGAAAAAGTTGTACATATTTAATGTATACAACATAATAGGTTTGGCACTATTTGATCCATCTGTGATTATGTTATAGACAGAAGGGATCTTATAGGGCAGTATGAGTGCTGGAGGATGGCATGTCTATTTTTGCTCCCTGGATAATTGTCATGGGGTTTCTTTAGGGACGACCTGGCTCAGTTGCCCTTCCTGACCATGTGCATCAAGGAGAGTCTGCGGTTGCACCCCCCAGTCACGGTCATCTCTCGCTGCTGTACCCAGGACATCATGCTTCCAGATGGCCGGGTCATCCCCAAAGGTGCTCACAATAACTATGGGATGAGGCTCCTGGTCAGAAAGGGGGCCCATCAGGCAGGTTGAACCTAATTCTGACTGGTTCCTCCTCTCCCACAGGTGTTATCTGCCTCATCAGTATTTTTGGGACCCACCACAACCCATCTGTGTGGCCAGACCCTGAGGTGATGCCTCTGCTACGTCATACCTCCATCATCTTGTCCATTCCCTTTGGGGGATCCACGGGAGACTACAGAATTCTGATTGGCAACACAGATATCACCTCCCTCCCATTATACACACATCTGCCTCTCTAAGGATGGACGTCCTGGGAGATACCACCCAGTAACCCTGTCTTGTCTTGGCCCCAGGTCTATGACCCCTTGCGCTTCGAGCCAGAAAACATCAAGGGGAGGTCACCTCTGGCTTTTATCCCCTTCTCAGCAGGTCCCAGGTGAGGGCATTGGGCATTTGAGGTGAGGATGGAGTAGTGGGGGCAGGGATCTGGGGCTGAGATTCCAGGCTTAACTGTAGGGGCCAGGAAGGGGGAAAATTTAAGACTGTGTTTCCCTCCCCTCCCCCAGACATAATGGCAAGGGCCTAGGGAATGGTGGGGGTCACAAAGAGGGGTCCACAGTGTGCTGAGAGGCCAGTTCCCCTGTGTTCTGGTCTGAGTTCAGGACTGGAGTGAGGGTAAGGGTCTGGGGATATGCAAGCCCACACAGGGGTTCCTGGCACAGTTAGCTTCCTTCTCTATCACTGTGCATGTAAGTTGTGGGCCGGGTGCTGAGGCACCCAGATGAGGGTTCCGGGTGCACTTAGAGCCCCCGCTCCCGCCCACAGGAACTGCATCGGGCAGACATTCGCCATGACCGAGATGAAGGTGGTCCTGGCGCTCACGCTACTGCGGTTCCGCGTCCTGCCAGATGAGGAGGAGCCTCACAGGAAGCCAGAGCTGATCCTGCGTGCGGAGGGTGGACTTTGGCTGCGGGTGGAGCCGCTGAGCACAGGGCAGCAATGACCCACCCACTTTCTGGCCTGAGATCCACCATGACCATAGACACCTCACTGCAGATTCCCAGGAATAAATCTGGGACTTCGCTGATGGTGCAGTGGTTAAGACTTTGTGCTTCCACTGCAAGGGGCATGGGATCCTGATCCGGGAGCTCCCGTCTGTCCCAAGCCTCATTGAGAGCCAGCAGGGGGCCCTTGGGGCCTGGAAGGATCCAGGCGGGTGGGTGTAGCTGTGAACCTGGTGGGGCAGGTGGGAGGTGGGAGTGGAGGGGGAGGAGGGGGTGGGGGAATGGGGGCAAATTTTGCTATGATAGCTGGAGCTCCATCTTGGATCATGAGGACAAGATGACTTTTTAAGGAAGGTGAAGCTAGATGCAGTCAGGGTCAGATGACTATGGATCCACCACTCCCTCCTTACAAACGTTTGCCATTTTTAGCATTTGGCTGGGTTGGGGGAACTCTCTCTCTAAGCCTCAGTGCCTTTATTACATAATAGTAATCACTTTATTGCTATGTTGTGGAGATCTATAAAAAGCTTGTGCAAAATGACTGACTCAGTATCTGGTAAGCATCCCTACTCAATGCGTGTTCATTTCCACACTTGTTTTTGCATCACTTTCTCTCATTTAAAATGCTTTAAAGTCATAAAAGTTATAGTGAAGTTTGGGGACATGCGGAAATCTGCTGTTGAAGAAAATTACCTTTAGAAGATTCAGCAAATTCAAAATCTCCGTAGTTAGATCTGTTACACAGTTACAAACTGCTCTGCTGTGAAACAGACTTGAAGCTAGAAACCAAAAAGAAACTTTTTCCCTCAGAGAGGCATGACCCAGGACTTCATTTTCTTTTTTTTTTTTATTTTTATTTTTTATAAATTTATTTATTTTAGTTGGGGGCTAATTACTTTACAATATTGTAATAGTTTTTGCCATACATTGACATGAATCAGCCGTGAGTTTACATGTGTTCCCCTTCCTGGACCCCCCACCCACCTCCCTCCCCATCCCATCCCTCTGGGTCTTCCCATTGCCCCGGCCCTGAGCCCTTGTCTCATGCATCGAACATGGAATGGTGTTCTGTTTCACATATGATAATATACATGTTTCAATGCTATTCTCCCAGAACGTCCCACCCTCACCTTCTCCCTCAGAGTCCATAAAATTGTTCTATGCATCTGTGTCTCTTATTCTGTCTCGCATATAGGGTTATCGTTGCCATCTTTCAAATTCCATATATATGCATTAGTATACTGTATTGTTGTTTTTCTTTCTGGCTTACTTCACTCTGTATAATGGGCTCCAGTTTCATCCATCTCAGTAGAACCGATTCAAATGTATTTTTTTTAAATGGCTGAGTAATATTCCATTGTGTATATGTACCACAGCTTCCTTATCCATTCGTCTGCTGATGGACATCTAGGTCCAGGACTTCATTTTCATTAGGATGTTCTAGGAAGTGGAGGGGAAGAGAGTCCTCAATAGTGAGAGAAGTTGGAGGGGGCAGGAGTGGGGCCACTTCCTTCAGCACCTGGGATAGCGGCTGCTCCAGGACTAGCCCCACTGAGGTAGCAGGGGGTCCTGGCATAGTCTTAGTATCAGACCCTTTTGGGATTCTACAAGCTTGGGTCAGAAGACTTAATGGTTGAATAATAAGAAATAAATCCTATAACATGAAATTAGTAAATATTTCATGTATTCTAAGCTGAAAATTGCATATGTTTTTCTTTGTCTTCAGAGTTCTTATTAAAATGTTTTTCTTTAAAAACAAAACAGAGGGGGGGAGAGCAGAAGATGGCGGAGGAATAGGACGGGGAGACCACTCTCTCCTCCACAAATTTATCGAAAGAACATCTGAACGCTGACCAAACTTCACAAAACTACTTTTGAAGGCTGGCTGAGGACGTCAGGCTTTCACAAAAACTGCGCATTATCTTCAAAAGAGGTAGGAGAAATTATAAAAGATAAAAAGAGAGACAAAAGAGTTAGGGACGGAGACCCGTCCCGGGGAGGGAGTCGTAAAAGAGGAGGAATTTCCAAGCACCAGGAAACCCTCTCACCGGCGGGTGTGGGGGAGGATTTTTTATCTCGGAGGGCAACGTAACTGGGAGGAAAAAATAAATAAAATCGACAGATTACGTGCCTAAAGCAACTCCCAGCAAAGAACCCCAGACGCTCGCATCATCCGCCACCAGCAAGTGGGGGCTGAACGGAGAGGAGCGGGCGGCATTGCCTAGGGTAAGGACCGGGCCCGAGTGCCCCGAGGGCAATCTGAGGGAGCTAACGTGAGATAGTAACCTAAACTGTGGGACAGCGAGAGAGAGAGAGAACTATCCCGCGAAAAGCCCAACTCTAAGGCACTGCCGGCCCGCTCACAGAACAAAGGACTGAGCGATACCAGAGGAGAGCTAGCCGGCTGCGGACCGCGCCATCCCCCGCCGGACACAGCGGGCAGGCGGGGCCCGCTAGAGCCGGAAAGGGGCAAACTCGGCTCCAGAGAGGGCACCCCCTACCAAACTGCAAACAGGCTCCCAGTTTTTAAGCAAAGACTGCCTGAGATCCCGGAGGGTCGACAGCAGCCGGGAGGGTCGCAGCCAGAGACCAGCTCCCCAGAACCGACACAAAGCACACCGGAGCCGGGCGCGCCCGTAAACCGAGGCGGGGACCAGGGAGGTGATAAGCCGCACCGCCCCAACAGGGGACAGCGCCCTCGCCAAACTCCTGGCCGCCTGGGCAGCTCCGACCGGGAACGGCACAAGCCGCGGGCAAAATCGAGTCTGCGCCTTTGTGGAGTAACCGGGAGCCTGAACCTGAGCGGCTTAGTCCTGGGAAGTGCACGCAGCTCAGGGCCCGCTCCCCGGCCGAGTAACCTGAAGCCTGAGCAGGGTAGACGGGGAAAGCACACACGCCGTGAGCGGGGGCGAACCCAGTGCGGCCGAGACACTGCGAGCTTACCACACACACGCCAGAATTGCAGTGTTCCTTCCTCCCCACAGCACGATTGAACAAGCGAACCTAAAGAGATCACCTCCACCGCTTTGTTGCAGGGCGGAAATTAGATACTGAAGAGATCTCCAAACAGAAGCCAAATAAACAGAGGGAAGTGCATTGGAAGGGACAGGCCAACAGATTAAGATCCCTGTAGCTAATACCGACTGCATTAAAAAGGACCTACAGATCTTGAAAAGTATAAGCAGGAATAAGGATCTATCTAAAACTGAGCAGATCCCACACTGCTCACAACAGCTCCAGAGAAAGTCCGGGATATATATATTTTTTACTATTATTTTTTTTTTTTAATTTTTTTTTTAATTTTTTTTTTTTTAATAAAAAAAAAAATTTTTTTTTTCTCTTCTTTCCTTTTTCTTCAAGTCCTCTATTACACCTTTAACTTTCATTTTCATAACACACTATTAACTTGCAAAAAAAAAAAACAACCCTATTTTTGAAGCAAACTACATACATATATCTTATACCTTTTGTGTTTTTTTTTTTTTAATGTTTTTTTCCTGTTCTACATTTTTTTACTGTTTCTTTTTTTACTGTTTTACTGTTTTTTTTTTCTTTTTACACTGTTCCCTTTTTTCTTTTTTTTTTCTCTTTTTTTTTTTTTAGATTGTAAGTTTTATAAGAGTCTAACCTCTACTCTAGATTTTTAATCTGTGTTTTACATATTTGATATCAACTTTGTACATTTAAGAACCCAATCTTTAGGACCCATTTTTACTCAGGAGTGTGATCACTGGCCTGATCACTCTCTCCCCCTATTGATGCTCTTTCTTCTCCCCCAGGGAACCTCTATCTCCCACCCTCCTCCTTCTCTTCTCAACCCAATTCTGTGAATCTCTGAGGGTGTTCTGGGTACCGGAGAACACTTCAGGAACAGGATACTGCCCAGATCTCTCTCTCCCCTCTTAATTCCTCCCTTTCTACTCATGCTCACCTCTGTTACCTTCCTCCCCCCTCTCTATGTATCTCTGTGAATCACTCTGAGGGTTCCAAACTGTGGAAAGCACGGAGGGAAGTGCTTACTGGCTAGATTGCTCTCTCCACATTTGAATTCCCCTCTTCCCCTCCTGGTCACTTCAACCCACCCCCCCCACCTCATCTCTCCATGTAACTCAGTGAACCTTTCTGGGTATCCCTCACTGTGGAGAATCTTTTCACCATTAACCTAAAAGTTTTATTATTGAGACTGTATGGAAGGAGAAGTCTTGAGGCTACTGCAAGAATAAGACTGAAAGCCAGGGGAAACATTAATTAATAAGAGACCATCCAATAGCCTCCATAAATTCACTGAAACCAAGCTCCACCCAAGAGATAATAAGTTCCAGAGCAAGACATACCACGCAAATTCTCCAGCAACGCAGGAACATAGACCTGAGCATCAATATACAGGCTGCCCAGAGGCACACCAAATCCATAGACATCTCAAAAATTAATACTGGTCACTCCATTACACTCAAGAGAGCAGAAATCCAGCTCCACCCACCAGAACACCGACACAAGCTCCCCCAACCAGGAAACCTTGACAAGCCACCTGTCCAACCCCAACCGCAGTGAGGAACCTCCACAACAAAGAGGAACTTCATACTACCAGAATACAGAAGGGCCACGCCTAACACAGCAATCTAAACAAGATGAAAAGGCAGAGAAATACTCAGCAAGTAAAGGAAAATGAGAAATGCCCACAAAGCCAAACAAAAGAGGAGGAGATAGGGAATCTATCCGAAAAAGAATTTAGAATAAGGATAATAAAAATGATCCAAAATCTTGAAAGCAAAATGGAGTTACAGATAAATAGCCTGGAGACAAAGATTGAGAAGATGCAAGAAATGTTTATCAAGGACTTAGAAGAAATAAAAAGGAATCAATATAGAATGAATAATGAAATAAAGGAGATAAAAGACACTCTGGAGGGAACCAACAGTAGAATAACGGAGGCAGAAGATAGGATAAGTGAGGTAGAAGATAGAATGATGGAAATAAACGAAGCAGAGAGGAAAAAAGAAAAAAGAATCAAAAGAAATGAGGAAAACCTCCGGGACCTCTGGGACAATATGAAACGCCCCAACATTCGAATCATAGGAGTCCCAGAAGAAGAAGATAAAAGGAAAGGCCATGAAAAAATACTCGAGGAGATAATAGTTGAGAATTTCCCTAAATTGAGGAAAGAAATAGTCACAGAAGTCCAAGAAACCCAGAGAGTTCCAAACAGGATAAACCCAAGGCGAAACACCCCAAGACACATATTAATCAAATTAACAAAGATCAAACACAAAGAACAAATATTAAAAGCAGCAAGGGAAAAACAACAAATAACACACAAGGGGATCCCCATAAGGATAACAGCTGATCTTTCAATAGAAACCCTTCAGGCTAGAAGGGAATGGCAGGACATACTTAAAGTAATGAAAGAGAATAATCTACAACCCAGATTACTGTACCCAGCAAGGATCTCATTCAGATATGAAGGAGAATTCAAAAGCTTTACAGACAAGCAAGAGCTGAGGGAATTCAGCACCACCAAACCAGCTCTCCAGCAAATGCTAAAGGATCTTCTCTAAACAGGAAACACAGAAAGGATGTTTCAACACGAACTCAAAACAACAAAGTAAATGGCAACGGGATCATACTTATCAATAATTACCTTAAATGTAAATGGGTTGAATGCCCCAACCAAAAGGCAAAGGGTTGCTGAATGGATACAAAAACAAGACCCCTATATATGCTGTCTACAAGAGACCCACCTCAAAACTAGGGACACACACAGGCTGAAAGTGAAAGGATGGAAAAACATATTCCATGCAAATGGAGACCAAAAGAAAGCAGGAGTCGCAATACTCATTTCAGATAAAATAGACTTTAAAATAAAGGATGTGAAAAGGGACAAAGAAGGACACTACATAAAGATCAAAGGATCAATTCAAGAAGAAGACGTAACAATCATAAATATATATGCACCCAACATAGGAGCACCACAATATATAAGGCAAATACTAACAAGTATGAAAGGGGAAATTAACAATAACACAATAATAGTGGGAGACTTTAATACTCCACTCATGCATATGGATAGATCAACTAAACAGAAAATTAACAAGGAAACACAAACTTTAAATGATACAATAGACAAATTAGATTTAATTGATATTTACAGGAGTTTCCACCCCAAAACAATCAATTTTACCTTTTTCTCAAGTGCACATGGAACTTTCTCCAGGATAGATCACATCCTGGGCCATAAATCTAGCCTTGGTAAATTCAAAAAAATTGAAATCATCCCAGCCATCTTCTCTGACCACAATGCAGTAAGATTAGACCTCAATTACAGGAAAAAAACTATTAAAAGTTCCAACATATGGAGGCTAAACAACACGCTTCTGAATAACCAACAAATCACAAAAGAAATCAAAAAAGAAATAAAATTATGCATGGAAACGAATGAAAATGAAAACACAACAACCCAAAACCTATGGGACACTGTAAAAGCAATACTAAGGGGAAGGTTCATAGCAATACAGGCGTACCTCAAGAAACAAGAAAAAAATCAAATAAATCAACTAACTCTACACCTAAAGCAACTAGAGAAGGAAGAAATGAAAAACCCCAGGGTCAGTAGAAGGAAAGAAATCTTAAAAATTAGGGCAGAAATAAATGCAAAAGAAACAAAAGAGACCATAGCAAAAATCAACAAAACTAAAAGCTGGTTTTTCGAGAAGATAAACAAAATTGATAAGCCATTAGCCAGACTCATCAAGAAACAAAGGGAGAAGAATCAGATCAACAAAATTAGAAATGAAAATGGAGAGATCACAACAGATTCCACAGAAATACAAAGGATCATAAGAGACTACTACCAACAGCTATATGCCAATAAAATGGACAACTTGGAAGAAATGGACAAATTCTTAGAAAAGTATAACTTTCCAAAACTGAACCAGGAAGAAATAGAAGATCTTAACAGACCCATCACAAGCACGGAAATCGAAAGTGTAATCAGAAATCTTCCAGCAAACAAAAGCCCAGGACCAGACGGCTTCACAGCGGAATTCTACCAAAAATTTAGAGAAGAGCTAACACCTATCCTGCTCAAACTCTTCCAGAAAATTGCAGAAGATGGTAAACTTCCAAACTCATTCTATGAGGCCACCATCACCCTAATTCCAAAACTAGACAAAGATGTCACAAAAAAGGAAAACTACAGGCCAATATCACTGATGAACATAGATGCAAAAATCCTTAATAAAATTCTAGCAAACAGAATCCAACATCATATTAAAAAGATCATACATCATGACCAAGTGGGCTTTATCCCAGGAATGCAAGGTTTTTTTAACATCCGCAAATCAATCAATGTAATACACCACATTAACAAATTGAAAGAAAAAAACCATATGGTTATCTCAATAGATGCAGAAAAAGCCTTTGACAAAATTCAGCATCCATTTATGATTAAAACCCTCCAGAAAGCAGGAATAGAAGGAACATATCTCAACATAATAAAAGCTATATATGACAAACCCACAGCAAACATTATCCTCAATGGTGAAAAATTGAAAGCATTTCCCCTAAAGTCAGGAACAAGGCAAGGATGCCCACTTTCACCACTACTATTCAACATAGTTTTGGAAGTTTTGGCCACAGCAATCAGAGCTGAAAAAGAAATAAAAGGAATACAGATAGGAAAAGAAGAAGTAAAACTCTCACTGTTTGCAGATGACATGATCCTCTACATAGAAAACCCTAAAGACTCTACTAGAAAATTACTAGAGTTGATCAATGAATATAGTAAAGTTGCAGGATATAAAATTAACACACAGAAATCCCTTGCATTCCTATACTCCAATAATGAGAAAACAGAAAGAGAAATTAAGGAAACAATACCATTCACCATTGCATCAAAAAGAATAAAATACTTAGGAATATATCTACCTAAAGAAACAAAAGACTTATATATAGAAAACTATAAAACACTGATGAAAGAAATCAAAGAGGACACAAACAGATGGAGAAATATACCGTGTTCATGGATTGGAAGAATTAATATAGTGAAAATGAGTATTCTACCCAAAGCAATCTACAGATTCAATGCAATCCCTATCAAGCTACCAATGGTATTTTTCACAGAACTAGAACAAATCATCTCACAATTTGTATGGAAATATAAGAAACCTCGAATAGCCAAAGCAATCTTGAGGAAGAAGAATGGAACTGGAGGAATCAACCTGCCTGACTTCAGACTCTACTACAAAGCCACAGTCATCAAGACAGTATGGTACTGGCACAAAGATAGAAATATAGATCAATGGAACAAAATAGAAAGCCCAGAGATAAACCCACGCACATATGGACACCTTATCTTCGACAAAGGAGGCAAGAATATACAATGGAGAAAAGACAACCTCTTTAACAAGTGGTGCTGGGAAAACTGGTCAACCACTTGTAAAAGAATGAAACTAGAACACTTCCTAACACCGTACACAAAAATAAACTCAAAATGGATTAAAGATCTAAACGTAAGACCAGAAACAATAAAACTCCTAGAGGAAAACATAGGCAAAACACTCTCCGACATAAATCACAGCAGGATCCTCCATGACCCACCTCCCAGAATATTGGAAATAAAAGCAAAAATAAACAAATGGGACCTAATTAAAATTAAAAGCTTTTGCACAACAAAGGAAACTATAAACAAGGTGAAAAGACAGCCTTCAGAATGGGAGAAAATAATAGCAAATGAAGCAACAGACAAACAATTAATCTCCAAAATATACAAGCAACTTCTGCAGCTGAATTCCCGAAAAATAAATGACCCAATCAAAAAATGGGCCAAAGAACTAAACAGACATTTCTCCAAAGAAGACATACAGATGGCTAACAAACACATGAAAAGATGCTCAACATCACTCATTATTAGAGAAATGCAAATCAAAACCACAATGAGGTATCATTTCACACCAGTCAGAATGGCTGCTATCCAAAAGTCTACAAGCAATAAATGCTGGAGAGGGTGTGGAGAAAAGGGAACCCTCTTACACTGTTGGTGGGAATGCAAACTAGTACAGCCACTATGGAGAACAGTGTGGAGATTCCTTAAAAAACTGGGAATAGAACTGCCATATGACCCAGCAATCCCACTGCTGGGCATATACACCGAGGAAACCAGAATTGAAAGAGACGCGTGTACCCCAATGTTCATCGCAGCACTGTTTACAATAGCCAGGACATGGAAGCAACCTAGATGTCCATCAGCAGATGAATGGATAAGGAAGCTGTGGTACATATACACAATGGAATATTACTCAGCCATTAAAAAAAATACATTTGAACCGGTTCTACTGAGATGGATGAAACTGGAGCCCATTATACAGAGTGAAGTAAGCCAGAAAGAAAAACAACAATACAGTATACTAATGCATATATATGGAATCTGAAAGATGGTAACGATAACCCTATATGCGGGACAGAATGAGAGACACAGATGCATGGAACAATTTTATGGACTCTGAGGGAGAAGGTGAGGGTGGGACGTTCTGGGAGAATGGCATTGAGACATGTGTATTGTCATATGTGAAACAGAACACCATTCCATGTTCGATGCATGTGACAAGGGCTCGGGGCCGGGGCAGTGGGATGATCCAGAGGGATGGGATGGGGAGGGAGGTGGGTGGGGGGTTCGGGAAGGGGAACACATGTAAACCCATGGCTGATTCTTGTCAATGTATGGCAAAAACTATTACAATATTGTAAAGTAATTAGCCCCCAAGTAAAATAAATAAATTTATAAAAAAAAAAAAAAAAAAAAGAAATTATAATCAAAAAAAAAAAAAAATAAAAAAAAAAAAAAAAAAAAAAAAAAAAAACAAAACAGAAAAGTGGGGGTAACTGCCCTGGTGGTCCAGTAGCTTAGACTCAGTGCTCGCAATGCAGGTAGCCCAGGCTCAATATATAGTCCACCTGCCGCAACTAAGAGTTTGCGTTCTGTAAATAAAGATTCTGCATGCTGCGACCAAGACCCAGAACAGGCAGATAAATAAGTAAATATTTATGAATGTTTTTCCTTTCCCCCAAATTATACCTTGTCATAGAAAAAACCACAGTGAAGAAAAAGTAAGAAAAAAAAATCATATCCATAATCCAAACATGCCAAAGTAATCACTTCATATTCTCTCACATATACTGCCAAATTTTAAAGTGAAAGTGTCAATCGCATCCAGCTCTTTGCGACTCCATGAACTGTAGCCTGCTAGGCTCCTCTGTGCGTGGAATTCTCCTAGCAAATCTACTAAAATTACTGGAGTGGGTAGCTATTCCCTTCTCCAGGGGATCTTCCTGACCCAGGGATAGAACCTGAGTCTCACACATTGCAGGAAGATTCTTTACTGACTGAGCCACCAAAGAAGCCTATGAAATACACTTTCTCAGAGGCCGCATGTACTCAAGACTCTACAAAATCTTTAGCAGAGGATGGTTTCGATCCATCGACCTCTGGGTTATGGGCCCAGCACGCTTCCGCTGCACCACTCTGCTCTGACTTTTTAACTTTAAATTTCTATATAATCTTATAACAGTAAAAATTTGACTTTACTTCTGAATGTATTACATTCACATATAATCTCCCTTTTAAAATTCTATTTTACTGACTAAAAGCACATGGAAAGATACTGAACGTCATGAGTCATTAGGGAAATGCAAGTCAATGCCACAAGGTGATATCACTTCACACCCACTAGGATGATAAAATCATAAAAATGGAAGATCACAAGTGTAGGTGAGGATGCACGGGTTAATTGGAACCCTAATATATTGCTGTTGGGAATGTAAGAGTGCAGCCACTATGGAAACAGCTTGGTGTTTTCTCAATAAATTAAGCCTAAAATTGCTCTGTGACCATACCATCCTATGCCTGGGCATGTATCCAAAAGAACTGAAAACAGACGTTTAAACAAAAAGTTGTATACAGCCCTTCAGTAGTGGCACATCCACAGTTGCCTAAAGTTGAATATTTGGGAAACAATTCAAATATCCATTAACAGATAAATGAATAAATAAAATAAGTTATATCCATAACAAGAAATGTTGTTGTTGAGTTACTAAGTCATATCTGACTCTTTGTAACCCCATGGACTGCAGCACAGCAGACTCCTCTGTCCTCCACTGTCTCCTGGATTTAGCTCAAATTCATGTCCATTGCATCAATGATGCCATTCAAACATCTCATCCTCTGCCGTTCCCTTCTCCTCCTGCCCTCAGTCTTTCCCAACATTAGGGTCTTTTCCAATGAGTCAGCTCTTTGCATCAGATGGCCAGAGTATTTGAAATTCAGCTTCAGCATCAGTCCTTTCAATGAATGTTAAGGGTTGAATTCCTTTAGGATTGACTGGTTTGATCTCCTTGCCATCCAAGAGATTCTCAAGGGTCTTCTCCAACACCACAATTCTAAAGCATCAATTCTTCAGCACTCAGCCTTCTTTATGGTCCAACTCTCACAGCAATACATGACTACTGTATAAACCATAGCTATGATAAAGGAAAGGAACTGGACACAAAAAGTCACATATTGTATGATTCCATTTATATGAAATATGCAGAATAGGCAAATCCATATAGATAGATCTAGGAGCTGGAGGCAAAACAGAGGGTGACTGTTAATGGGTACAGGTCTCCTTTTCAGGTGATGGAAATATCTTGGAACTAGATAGAGGAGAGGTGGTGGTTGCACAACACTGAATGTACTAGATGGATGAAATTGAACACTTTTTAATGCTATGAATTCTATAATTGAATAAATTTTATTTTGTGTAACTTTTACCTCAACAAAAAAAATGCTATTTTATCTTACATTTTTCTTGTTAATCTGGATTTTTCATTAAACAATATATCATGAACATCAATCCACAATGGATTCCACATGGACTACACAGTCCATGGAATTCTCAGTTGGTAAAGGCAGATTCTTTACCAACTGCACTATCAAAAGGAAGCCCAAGAATACTGGAGTGGGTAGCCTATCGCTTCTCCAGTGGATCTTTCCAACCCAGGAACTGAACCAGGGTCTCCTGCATTGCAGGCGGATTCTTTATCAACTGAGCTATCAGGGAAGCCCTATAATTGAATAAATTTTATTTTATGTGACTTTTACCTCAACAAAAAAAATGTTATTTTATCTTATATTTTTCTTGTTAATCTGGATTTTTCATTAAATAAGAAATATATCATTAATCTGGAATTTTTATTAAATGATAAATCATGAATATCCCTCCACAAAGTGCAATCATCATCTTGAAGATCTTTAAAATCTCTACGTGTTAAGTATTCAATCCATTCTTTATTTTCATAAATGATATTATGATAGAAAACAATTTAGTTTGTCTTCACTTTGCAAAAAATAATCTTTATGTACCTTGACAACTTGAGATATCATTATCAATTACTTAATGAGTTACTCTTAATCACATAACCTTTGATGTAGAAATTTTATTTCTATAGCAGTAGCATCTTACATGCATTCATGTAAGATGTGGGTGTATTAAACACTTTTCATACAACACATAAGACTTGATGACTCCACAGACCTTGATGCTTTTGGTCCTATTAACAGAAGTAGATCACTGGAAGGGAGAAGGTGATAACACTTCAGCTCCCCCAGATAAACCCTGATTTCATCCTCACCTCAGTCTTTCGGATTGGAGTGATTAACTCACTTGCTCAAGGTCAATTAATTGATGAATGGTGGAGTGGAGGTAAGTTTTGTTAGCTTGGCTTCAAAGGTCATGCCTCATCTCCCAAGGAAATAATTTTCAAGATATATCTCAGCCCCAAGTGCGTTAGATCAGTGGAGAGCCCCTAAAGGTTTAGTAGATGAGACTCTTTGAAGAGTGATGCTTAACTTATTAAACGTAATATTTTTGATGGAGAATACATTCACTCATGTAGAAAATAAGATGCTCAGTGAAAAGCATTGCTTCTCCATATGTACTTCATTTTCCCATTTTTTTTTTCATCTTTAAGTAAATGCTTTACTTTTTGTATAGGGCTTCCCTTGTGATTCAGCTGGTAAAGAATCTGACTGCAATGTGGGAGACCTGAGTTCAATCCCTGGGTTGGGAGGATCCAATGGAGAAGGGAAAGGCCCAGTATTCTGGCCTGGAGAATTCCATGGACTGCATAGTCCATGGGGTCACAAATAGTTGGACACATCTGAGCAATTTTCTGACTTTTTGTATATCATTTCATAGTATATTTATGCTGATAATATATGTTCTTAATACCTTCAGCCTCATCTTAAACAAGTATGTAAGTTTATCAAATTTATAAAAAGTAAAGATTGCTCTATTTGGTGTACAGTTCTAAGTTTTGAAGTGTCTAGAGTGGTATAGCCACCACTACCATAGTCACCCTTGATAATCAAAACATTTTCATCCCAACTCCTGCCAGTGATCTATTCTCCATCCTTATCATCTGGAATCTTTCACCTAACAATGCATTAATGATTCATTTATGTTGCATTATTCAGTACTTTGGTATTTTATTGCTAAGTAATATTCCATAGTATGATGTGCCACATTTTCTTCCACAGTTGGAAAACGTGGATTGTTTTCAATTTTGTCCTATTCTAAACAAAGCTACTGTGGATATTTGTATATAAGTGTTCATTGGTCTTGGAGTGGGATGGCTGGGTCATATTATATGTGCATGTTTAACATTAGAGGAAACAGCCAAACTATATTTCAAAGTGCACCATTTAAAATTTTTAATTAAAATTCCCAGCCTTATTGTGATATAATTGACACATAACATTTTGTCACTCAAAGGTGCGCAACACATTGATTCAATAGATTTATAACTTTGAAAGTGATGACCACATGATATTAGTTACTACCTCTTACCCCATCACATTCTTACATTTATCTTTTTCTGACCAGAACATTTAAGATCCCTCTCTCAGGGACATTCAAGCTTGTGACACAGTACCATGTAGTCACCATACTGTACATTATGTCCCCAAACTAGTTAACTTATAACTGAAAGGTTGCATCCTTTGATCAGTATCTCTTCATTTCTCAAACTCCCAGTAACCACTACTCTACTCGTAGCTTCTTTGAGCTTGTCTTTTTTAGATTCCACATATAAGTATTATCATACACTACAGTTATCCCTCAGTACTTGAGGGGGAGGGGAATGGAGGGATTGGTTCCAAGACTCCTTGTGGATAACCAAATCTGGGGATGCTCAAGCCCTTCATGTAAAATGGTGTAGTACTTGTATATAACTTACACATAACCTCCTGTATACTTGAAATTATCTCTAGATTACTTATAATGCCTTGTTGTTGTTGTTTCGTTGCTGAGTCATGTCCAACTCTTTTGTGACCCCATGGACTGTAGCCCACCAGGTTCTTCTGTCCATGGGATCCTCTAGGCAAGAATACTGGAGTGGATTGCCATTTCATACTACAGGGGTCCTTCCCAACCCAGGGACTGAATCCATGTCTCCAGCATTGATAGGCTGGTTCTTTACCACTGAGCCACCAGGGAAGCCCTTTTGATGCCTAACACAATGTAAACAATATGTAAATATTTGTTGGTGCACAGCAAATTTAAGTTCTGCTTTTTGGAACTTTTTGAACTTCCCCTCCTCCCCTCCCCCTGAATCTTTTTGGATTGGGATTGGCTGAATCGGCAGATGCAGAATCCTCAGATATGAAAGGATAGCTATATTTGTCTTTCTCTAACTTATTTCACTTAGCATAATGCTGCCAAGTCCAACCACGTTGTTGCAAACAGATTTTCCTTCTTTCTCCTGGCTGAATTATATTCCATTGTTTATTATCCATTTATCCACTGATATTGTGAGTAATGCTGCAATGAAGATTGGAAAGCAGATATCTCTAGGAAATCCTGATTTCAGTTTTGCTGGGCCATATGGTAGCTTTATTTTTAATCTTTTGAGGAACCTCCATACCGTTTTCCATAGGTGTCCATGTCATTGAAAATTCTTATCATTAATGTCTGAGAGTTCTGGTTGTTCCCCATATTCACTGACATCTGAATGTGTCAGTGTTTCCCCAGCCATTCTTATGGGTGTACAATGATATATTACAGTGAATCTGGCTGCCAATGCAGGAGATGCAAGACACATGGGATAGGTCCCCGGATCTGGAAGATCCCCTGGAGTAGGACACGGCAACTCACTTCAGTATTCTTGCCTGAAAATTCCATGGACAGAGGAGCCTGGCGAGCTATAGACCATGGGGTCACAAAGAGTCAGACACATCTGAGTGCGCACACACACACACAATAACTAATGATGTTGAACATTTTTTCATGTGCCTATTTGCCATCCATATACCTTCTGTGGTAAAGCATCTTTTCAAATCTTTTGCCCATTAATTTCCCTTGAATTGTCTACCTTCTGATTATTGGATTTTATATAAGTCGTTTATAGGATATATGATTTGTATGTCTTTTTTTCCAAGTGTGTGCCATTATTTCTTTCACAAAGCAAAATTTTTAAATGTTTATAAAGTGCAATTTACCATTTCTTTCATTTTATAATTTATCCTGATGATGTTATATATAAGAATTTTTTGTTTAACTTATGGCTGCAAAGACTCTCTTCTAGTTTTTTCTTCTAAAATTTTATATTTTTACATTATTTAATTCCATGATTCATATTAAATTGAATTTATATAAGGTGTGACATATAAATTGACTTTTTTTCATGTGAATGTTCAGTTTTTCCAGTACCAGTTATTGAAAAGACTGTCTTTTGTGCTTTGACTTGCCTTGTTTTTTTTTAAAGTTATGGACTCTCTGTTCCAGTCAATTGATTTATGTGTCTAGTCTTTGGCCAGTATCTTCACCCAGTCATATTACTGCTGTTTTATAATATGTCTTGAAAGGGGTCTCATAAATCCTTCAACTTTATTTTTCTTTTTTAGAACAATTTTGGCTATTTTAGGTCCTTTGCATTTTCATGAAAATTTATAATCATCTTATTTCTACAAAAGTTCCTCCTGAGACTGTGATTTCTCAGAATTTGTAGATCAGTTTTAGAAGACTTAAGATCTTACCAATATTGAGTTTTCCAGTCCATGAACATTGTATATCTCTTCACTAATTTGGGTCTTCTTGGATTTCTTTTATCAGCATCTTGAAGTTTTCATCCTGGAATTCATGTACATATTTTGTTAGATTTACACCTGAGTATTCCACTTTTTCCAGTTAATGATACTTGAAAAAATGGCATTTGAAAACATTTTCCGATTGTTTATTGCTAGTGTACAGCAGAGTTGACATATTTTTTCTGTAGGGACCCATATAGTAAATATTTTAGTGCTTGCAGGCCATATTCAGTTACTCCTCCTCCCCTTCCTCTCCTTCTTCTACAATTCTTTTAAAATATAAAATGATTCTTTGCTTATATATCTTATAAAAAGAGGCCACAGGTCAGATATGGTCCATAGACCATAGTTTGCTGACCCCTGGAATGTAAAAATAAAATTAATTTTTTATATTGACCGTGTATCCTGAAGTCTATTGCATCATTCTCAGTGGAATACAAATAATGCTGTTATTACATCAATCTTTAAAAAAAAAAAACCTTTGCTTCATCCCACTTTCCTACCAGTTAACGCAGAGTTTTCCCCACCATGGAGCTAACTCCTTCAAAGTGTTATCTGTACATAAGCTTCAAATATTTCCTCTTCCACTACAAATGGATTTTGACTTTCCACTAAGGGCTGTGATGGTGAACGAATGAGAGAGAGGAGGAAGAGAGGCATGGGGTCATAAGCCTCCTGTTTAATTCTCAAGACTCACTCAGGCCTGGTCCAGTAACTGGCTGCTGTGGGGTACCCATTCCACTCCTGTGTGTGTTGTAGACTCATTCTGCTAGAAGATTCAGAGACAACAAACTCTAAGACATTCAGTCTCCATGAGTGTGTGTGTAACTCTGTGACTATGTGTGGGACTGTGTGTATGCCTAGGTATCAGTGGGTGATGGTGTGTGTGTGACTGCATGTATGTAATTGTGTGCATGGGTACATGCATTAGTGTAATGTGCTTTGTACATGTATGTGCACATGTGCATAAGAGCATGTATGTAAATGCAAGCACATGTAGGTACATGTCACTGTGTTTATATGTGTCTATGTGCACACAGTGTGTATACATATGTGATTGTTTATGTAACTGTGTACATGTGTATATGTGTGTAAGGGTGTGAGTGTATGTATCTTGAAGTCACTGAACCACTCTAACAGTCCATACCACGTTATGTTCCTCACATCAACAGCTGTGGGAGGCTCCTACCTCTGTCCCCAGATCTCACCCAAGCAGTACTGGAAGGACATTATGGAGAAATAACACCCTTAAAAGCAACCCTGAATAAGGACTGGTGGGTGCATGTTCTCTTCTGTCCCCCAGGGACTAAGACCCAGGTGCCCACAATGTGAGCCTTCTCGCTGAAGCACCATTTACCTACTGCCTTCCCTTCACAGTCTCTCTTCCACAGTGCCCTACTGGCATTTCCTGGGATCACTTCCAAAGAAGCAACTTGCATTAGAAGCCTTGCCTCAGCATCACCTCAAAATAAACTATTTACACTTGAACCCTTTCATCAGGATCTACTTCCAGAGAATGCAAACTAAAACACACACATAAGCTTACTCCTCCAAACACAACAGCCTATTATTATTCCCATTTTGCTGAGGAGGAATATGAGGCACAGAGAAGGCAAGTCACTTCCCCAAGGTCACACAGCTAGAAAGGGACAATTGACCCTAGCATTGACCATGAGTCATCTGTTCCCAAGCAAGCACTTGTACCTTTCAAGGGAGTAAAGAACAGTGTACATTCACAGACTTCAAGATAGATGATGTCAATGCCAGTGGGGATCAAGGCTCATGGCTTGTGTCTGTGTCCTCATTCTGTCATAAAATAAGTGAAATAAAGGCAATTATTCAGGCTTAGTGATGACTGTGAGCCTGGGAGTGTTTTTATTAGCACTTAACTCATTTCAATTTATTTGAGTTTCACATTTGATTTTATTTGTCATTACCCTCAATTTTCAGGTTAGAAATTGAGGCACAGAAAGGTAAAGAAACCGGCCCAAATTCATTCACGGGGCCTGATTTGGCACCTGACGTTCTAGTTCTCAATCTCAATTCTCTCTGGTTTCTACAGATCCCATGGATTTCTTGCTGCCACCTGGTTGGCATAGCACTAAGCAAACAGTTAGCATGGTACTATGCACAACACTATGAATTTTTCCTTTTACAAATATGATTTGTAACTGCATAGATTACCGATCATAATGAAAAATGGTTTGCAGGCTTCATCTAAGAAAAGGAAACAATTGGTTAAATGTAGACATTTAACAGAATCATTGTTCCTCCTATTCCGCCCTCCCAATCCAGGTGTCAGGTATAATTTTTCAACATTTTCCATGCCTACACAAACATGGACACTCACATGACTGGTTTGCTGAGGTGTCCTATCCCTTTGGTCAATGTAATAGTCGGGTTCTGGCAGAGACCTCAAATGAGCTACATAAGAGTTGGTTTAAGTAGGGGCCATTTACAAAGTTGCCACTGCAACCCACTCCAGTCCTCTTGCCTGGAAAATCCCATGGATGGAGGAGCCTGGTAGGCTGCAGTCCATGGGGTTACTGGGAGTCGGACACGACTGAGCGAGTTCACTTTCACTTTTCACTTTCATGCCTTAGAGAAGGAAATGGGAACCCACTCCAGTACTCTTGCCTGGAGAGTCCAGGGATGGGGGAGCCTGGTGGGCTGCCGTCTCTGGGGTCACACAGAGTCGGACACAACTGAAGCGACTTAGCAACAATTTACAAAGTATGAGCCCTACAAACAAGGGCTATTGCATGCCATTGGTTCTACAAGCATTAAGGCATTAATTGAGGAATTAAGGACTGTCTTTCCCATACTCTCCTGCTCAGCAGCTCCTCTAGGAGCCCCATCCTTTAAGTTTTCTGTCCACCTGAGACAACCTCTCAGAGCAATTCTGGACAGGATCAAGAGCGGGCCAGGAGGAGATGGTATATCCATTGGAGATCCACTGGATGGTGTGTTCTGAATATGGTTCTATGATCCATGTGGTGATACAAGGACCTCAAGATATCGCCCCACTGGGGTCACCATATTGCCTGAGATTCCACCACTATAAATGTCCCTGGATTAACTGAGCACTGTCCCTTATAAATGGGAGTAGAGCAGCATGGCAGAGGGGAAAGGCTTAGGCTTGGGGATAGGGCATAGATTCCTTCCAGATCAACAACTTAGGCTCCAGGCTTGCCTTCTTTGAGCCTCAGTTTGCTCTTCTTTTAAATAGGTATCATCCCTCCTGCCATCCCTTGGGTCTTCTGCCTGATCACAATGTGTTGGCCAGGAGCACTGAGGGAAGGAGGAAGTATTATCTTTATCTTGTTGCAGAACATCTGACTCACAGTAGGTATACTTTACATAGAACACCTGATTCACAGAGAGAGGATTTTATGTACAGTACCTGGCACACAGTACACATGCTTCATGAATACCCAGCACACAATAGATGTTCTTTGTGTAGCATGTTGGCAACTCAGTAGGCGTGCTTTATGTAGATCACCTGGGATACAGTAGGCAACTTGTTTAGAGTATCCAGCGTACTGTAGGCACGCTTTATGTAGAGTACCTGACACACAGTACGCATATTTACATAAAGCACCGAGCATGCATTTGGTGCTGTTAACATAGAGTACTTGGCACATAGCAGGGATGCTTTATACAGAGCACCTGACACTGAGTAGGCCGCCTTCTGGAGAGCATCCAATACACAGTAGGCATGCTCCATTTGCAACAGCTGGCACAGAGTGAGCCAGACTTGTGAAGAGTACCTGACACACAGTAGATAGGGAGGAGATAAAAATCAGTCAGTCCTAAAGGAAATCAACCCTGAATATTCATTGGAAGGACTGATGCTGAAGCTAAAGCTCCAATATTTTGGCCACCTGATGTGAAAAGCCTATTCACTGGAAAGGACCCTGATACCGGGAAAGATTGAGGGCAAGAGGAGAAGGGGACAACAGAGGGTAAGATGGTTGGATGGCATCACTGACTCAATGGATATTAGTTTGAGCAAATTCAGGGAGATAGTGAAGGACAGGGAAGCCTGGCATGTTGCAGTTGATGGGGTTGCATGACTTGACAACTGAACAACAGCAAGGTGCATTTTATGTAAGCACCTGACACATAGAAAGTGTGCTTTATAGAGAGTTCCTGACACACTACAGGCATGCTTTTTGAGGTACCTGGCACACAGTTTTTACATACAGTTCTCTGCACAGAAGAGGTTTACTTTATGTGGAATATTGGCACAGACAAGCAAGAATACTAGGTGGCTTCATTCCATCTTTTGGGGGATCCTGATCTTCCCATCTTACTGTGGGACTCTCCTTGGTTCCTCTCTCAGGCTCTCATCCAACATCCCATTTGCCAGATGGGAAGGCTGAGCCCAGGGAAGGTCAGCACAGCCCACAGTCAGAGTGAGACTGCCCACTCAGAATCTCCCAACTCTGTCCTCCACTGAGCAGATCTTATTCTCTATGAGCCCCTTGCAGCTTTACCCTCAAGTCTCCAAGTGCCCTCTTCTGGCTGCGGGCTCTTTATCCCATGAGTCTGATGTGGGTAATGCCCATCCAGGCTGGTTTCTCTGCTCCTGCTCCCAGAAATCATGTCTCAAACAAGGCCTCGGGCTGTTTGGAGGAAGGACTTGAATACCTTTCCAGGCTGTGTGACCCAGGTGGTAAAAACTTCATGTCTCTGAGCTTATTGATTCTGTGCTGAGAGATGGTGCATGAAGCCCTCCTGGCCCATTCATGGAGCGGAGCCCCAGACATGTTTTGGGATAAGGCTGGAGCCAGGTCCTACTTACCTGCCACCTGAATATACTTTCTTTTCCCTGCTGTACCCTGACCTTGGAAGGGCAGGGCTGGTTGTAAACTGGGAAAACAAGAGTCACCTTTGCCCATACCCCAATGTGCCCACATGGGAGATACTGAGTCCTGAGGACTCGGTGTCAACAATGTGTGATTCTGAGCTGGTTCACAAGCTGCTTTCAATAGCACTGTGCTCCCCCTCCCCCAAACTTCTATTTGGGCAGCTGCCAGGCAGGGAGGAAGTAAGCAGGCTCCAGGGATTGGCTGGCTTAGCCTGGCCCCTGGCAGCTTCCCATAAGTTCAGGAGCCAAATAAAGCCATCCCAGGAGGAGAGGAGAGGAACTTGTGTGAGACAAGCCGCTCTTGACAGAAGGTGCCAGGCTGGGGGTCAAAAGGCTGGGAATCCTGGCCCAGGGTGGGGAAGGCTGCTACCCAAGGCAGGGTGGCTCTAGGGAAAGAACTGGCCTGGGAGATGAGTGAATACCAGTGGGCAACTAACACACATTCTTTGTGCGTGTTTGTATGTGTCTTTCTGTCTCTATATTTCCCTCTTCCTCTGAATGTCTGTGTTTCTCCCTCCTCTCTCCCAGCCCCTGTCTGTCTGTCTCTGAGCCCTTCTTGCCCATCCCTAGCACTCCCCATCCCTACCCCTCACCCCGTTGCTCCTCTCCATCTATTTGTCTTTGCCTCACAGCTCACCATCACTGCCTCTTCCTTCATCCTTAAGACTCAGCCTCCACTTTGACTGCCCCGCAGGATGCTGGAGCTGAGCCTGTCCTGGCTGGGACTTGGGGCAGTGGCAGCCTCCCCATGGCTGCTGCTGCTGTTGATTGGGGCCTCCTGGCTCTTGGCCCGCGTCCTGGCCTGGACCTACACCTTCTACAACAACTGTCGTCGTATCCGGTGTTTCCCACAGCCCCCAAAACGCAACTGGTTCTTGGGTCACCTAGGCCTGGTGAGTGTGGGCAGCAGGATGGGTCTGGGGGATCAGGGTGGATGGACTTTCTGAGGGTCAGGAATGGGGCTCAAGTTTGGACTGGGGTCTAGGACAGCAGAGAAGACAGGGAGGCCGGGGAGCCCCCTCTTCCCTCACTCATTCATTCCCCTGCTCTGCCATCAAGACCTTCCCCAAATTCTGTCCTTCCAGCCCTAGCCTGCTTTAGGGTCCATCTGCTGCATGCCTTGCACACATTAGTGCATCTCTGAGGCCAGGCTGCACAGAACCTGGTTCCCTGGGCTTTTCAGTCTCCATGGTGGCCTTGAGACCTCTACAAGTGTGCTGTCCAGGGTCTGCTCTGCATGTGACCTCTTTCCTGTGTCTTTTCACTCTGGGTTACAGCTTCCTCACAGGAAATAGCTATCACTTCCCCATTCCCAACTAAAGGAGAAGAGTTCCCACCCTCTCCCATTCCAAGGACCCCTTCCTCTAATCTTACACCCCGCCCTTCCCCCAAGATGTCCCATTAGGCCCCTCCCCCCCATCTGGATAAAGTTGGCTACTTACTTCCTCTTTCAGAAGCTTTCTTAGACATACGCCTTCTCCGCACCCACCTATCTTGTGCCCCAGACTTGGACCTTTGACTCGGTCCTAGTCACAATTAATTAAACAGTTAATTACCCAATTACTTATTAACATATCCCAGTTTGATGATCGTTCTGGGGAGGAGACACTACAGTGCCCTGTCTAGGGCTGGCACAAAATAAGCACTCAAAATAAACATTTGATGACCCTGGTGATGAACATGCCATCACCTCAGTCAAGGTCAAATGGGTGGATATCCAGCTCCCCCCATTTCCCAGACAGCTTCCCTCTCCTGCCTGGGACAAGAAATAAACTTGGGGAAGGACTTATAACAATTACTGTTCATTAAGGCAAAATTCACAATAGTGGTGTCCAAGGCTCATTGTGAAAAATTTGCTGAGATTCTGAGTCTTAAAATGGTCTTAGCAGGTCCTGGAGGCAGCAGGAATGTTACAGTGACTGCAGTTCTGCCTCCCCGCACAAGAGCTTGGCCGTGGGGGCCATTCTTGTTTACACTTCCTTCCTCCAGCCCCTCTTGATAGGTGACCTTGGCTGAGTCATGCTCCCTCTCTGGACCAATCTCATCTAGTGCTTTAAATCCTCACCTTAGGTCCTTGGGGGGGGGGGGCAATGCACAAATGTGAAAATGATCTGTCACCTGCCTAGACCACCTGGGGTATTTGTCAGGTTTGAACGGGGCATTGTGAGGGAGAAGGTGCTTCACCAGGAGAAAATCAACACTTCTTTCCCTTTGAGGGGATATGGCATCCGTTTCTTCATTTGTTTTTTTTTTTTTTCTTTCAAACTCTTATTTTTTTTTTCATTTCTTCATTTGTAAGTGGCACAGTTGAAAGAGTTGTCCATAGAAATGCACTCTGCACAGAGACTGACCAGCGAAGGAGTTCCTAGGTCACAGTTCTTAGCTGATTAATAGGCAGAGTTCATGTCTGTCCCTGGGGTCAGGCAGAGCTAGAAGGTCCCAGGTCTGCAGATCCTTTCCTATGCAAGGAAGCAGAGGCCGTGTGGACTGGCCCAGAGATAAAAGGATGTGGGACCAAAACCCAGGGAGAAGTCTGAGGCCACCCTGACATCCGCAAACCTCCCCCATAAAGATTTCCTCCTGTGGCCACCCCTGGGGCTAGGACAACTCCCAAGGCCAGAAAAAATTGCCTCCTCAAGCCAAGGTCCACCTCCCTGTGGGCACAGAGCCTGTCTTCTCCCTGTGCCCTGGGATAGACCCTTGGGACTTGGAGAGCCTCCAGGTCCCTCCCTCCCCCAGAGGGAAGGAGGAAGCAGATTCCCTCCATCTGTGTAGGATCCCACACTCTGTCCACTACAGTAGACTCTCCTTCTGCAGAGTGATGGCCCTTACGTTGCTTACAGGTCCCCCCCACGGAGCAAGGCTTGAGCAAAGTAACTGAGCTGGTGGCCAAATACTCCCAGGGATTTAGGGTCTGGATGGGTCCCATCACCCCCGTCATCGTTTTCTGCCACCCTGACTTGATCCGGACCGTCGCCAATGCTTCAGGTATCAGGCAGAGCTTGTGGTGGTGGGTGCCATGACGCACCTCAGGGCTTCCAGCCCCTCCCTGCCAAGCTTCCATGTGGCCCCTACAGGACCCCAACCCCCTTCCTCTCCTCTCTCTGCCATCTTCTTCTTTCCTTCATGTATTCATCATCCCAATCTCACAGCCTCCGCCCTCCTCCCTTCTCCCATTGCCGTTTACACCCCACCCTGGTGTCCTGGGTGAAAGACACCCCCAAACGTAAAGACTCAGATTAGAGCAGAGATATCTGTGACCTGGTATGGTCAGAAATTGGCCAGAGGGAGATAAGCAGCACAAACGCAGAGAAGAAGCAAGGTTCTCTGCTGGGGGATGCTGGAAGGCTTCCTGGAGGAGGAGTTGCTGAAACTGGATCTGGAACAATCATAAAAATTTTTAAAGCAGAGGGCAGAATTATGCAGTGGGCATCCATAACATTCCAGACCCCCTGCCAGGCATGCCCTCAGTCCCACCCATCCCCAGACCGAGAGCAATGAAGGCCTGTGGCTGGTGGAAGATCTGGGTTGCTATTTCCATGGCTATTTACCTCGCTGGTGGGTCAGTTTCTTTGAGCTTATCCTAGGGCTTGAACACTTCTAGTTCAGTGTCCTCCTTCTCCAGTCCCCAGGAATCTTCCTGAGGAGACTTCACCCAACTGTTGCTCCCTTCCCTTGCCCTCTGCCCCTCCCATCCACAGACAGATCAGGCAAGCAGGGCAACAAGCAGCATGTGACAGAGACCTGGGTTCAGGCACCAGAGTGCTGGGTGAACCTGGGAAGGGCCCATCCTCTCTCTGCCTGCTAAAGTCTCCTTTAGCTGTTAATGGTGGAAACACAACCCTACATGATCTACCAAGAGAAAGAGAATCAACTGGTTGTAAAATCCCAGGTGAGTGTCTTCAAGTCCAGGTGGATCCAGGTCTTAAACAGTCCATCAGAGATGGACAATCTGAAGACAAAGAAATCTGTCTCCATCGTTTAGTTCCATGTTCATCTGTGACAGCATCACTCTCATCCTGGTAAAGATGAAACCCAGAAGCTCAACCTTCATGCAACAGAGAGCTCATTCACAACACTTCCAGGAAAAGATACAGGGTTCCCTTTAACTTCTTTTGCCTGAGTCACAGGACCAATTCCTGCATCCCTGAAACTCTGAATTCCATGTCTTGGGGGCACAGCATCCGCTGAGCTATTGTTTTAGAGCTAAGAATGCAGGCCCTGGATTAAACAGTCCTGGACTAGTGTCTCAGATTTATTATCTGTAAGAATGTAGGTAAGTGACTCCATCACTCAGAGCCTCAGTTCTTATCTAGAATAAGGGAATGGAAGCGAAATCATGGGCACATGGTGTTTGGGATCCAAACAGGGAAAGGCAATGTCTATCCCACACCCAAGGGACTTCAAGTGTCATATATGGAGGATAAGGGGAAGGAGCCCTGGAGGAGGCTGAGGACTAAGCAGTTGCTGTTGAAGGTGATGCATAGACTCAAGTCGGGATCATTTTCCTGCAAGTTCTTCCCTCTGGCAGCCTAGAAGAGTATAAATTAGGTCCTATTTGTTCCTCTCCAGATTCAGAGCTCAGAGGAAGGTCTCCTGTACACACAGGGCCTGGCCGGCACCTATGGGGATGCGTGCTGCTGGTGGGTGGGACCCTGGCACGCGATCATCTGCATTTTCCAACCCACCCGCATCAAGCCTGTGCTCTTTGCTCCAGATAGACATGCCCTTGGCCACAGCTTGTCCCCTGTCATAGTCTCTGTGTTGCCTCTAGTTGTACAAGTGACCAGGGTGCAGGCAGAAGGGGGCATAGCAAAGATGCCACTGTCTCCCACTGCAGAATTCCACCTGCCTGGCCTCCAGGCATGTCTGTGAAATGTCTGCTGAATGGCCACATGTGGTCACGTTTATATTTCTACCTTGATTCTGGTTACAGCTGATATGTGTTATACCTGGTGACACCTGCTGTATTTTATAACTGAGCTCAGAGATGGTCTCAGTCACCTCTGGGGCTCACCTGTGGCCAAAGACATTTGAGGCATCTTGGAGTCTCACTGGTTCTTGTCTGTGATGCCATTAGAGACTGTCTGGTTCTCCTGCTGGTCACTCCTGGGGCACATTTTGGATTTATCTGCAGTCTGGGACCCAAGCCACTCTGAGGAATGCCTGAGACCTTATGTGAGTCTAGTCTGGTGCAGGTCTTAGGGTGGGTCTGGGTCTTGCGTGGTTCAGGTCTGTATCATCAATGTATTCAGGTTCTGTCTGGAGCCTGCTTGGGTCACACTCAGGCCAGGTCAGATGGTCTTCAGGTCCATGGCAGAGCTGTTGTGTCCTGTTAGGTTGTGTCGCACATGTTGGGGCCATGTCAGGGCATGTTAACACATGGGGCCATGTCAGATGTCTCAGGAGGGGTCACTGCTGGGGCAAATGTGGGGTCCTTGGCCCCATGATGATATTTTGTAGAGTTCTGGGTTATGCTTGGATGTTCAGAAGATGCTATGTCAAGGAATGCTGGGCATGTTGTGTCATGTTGAGATGTATCTAGGTACATAGAGTTGTGTCTGTGGGCTCTGCCTTTGCTCTATTCTGTGCTGTGCCTGGTCTGGTTCCCCCCTCCTCTCACACCCCTTCCACATTTCCTGTGCTCTTGCCTCCATTATGCTATGGCTGGCTTGGAGGGGGAATGCAGATTCCTGGTTGGGATCCTCCACTCCCTACCAAAAGCCCCTTCTCTCTCCCTCTCCTTGGGGAGAGGACCCTAATGGTCCTCATTCATGTCAGCTGCCGTCGCACCAAAGGACGTGATCTTCTATGAAGTTCTAAAGCCGTGGCTGGGTGAGTAACAGTTCACAAAGGGGGTTGGAGACATCCCTGGGGACCCAGGGGAAGGTCTTCCTTTGCCCACTCCCCGTGGCTGTCTCTGCTAGGGGATGGACTCCTGCTGAGTGCTGGTGACAAGTGGAGCAGGCATCGTCGCATGCTGACGCCTGCCTTCCATTTCAACATCCTGAAGCCCTATATGAAGATTTTCACCAAGAGCGCAGACATCATGCATGTGAGTCTCTTGAACCCAGGGTCCCAGCTGGAGTCTGAGGAACATGGAAACTCATAGACATCTTATCTATAATTCTGGCTGTTCTAAGTGGCTTTGAGTTCATTGTTCTTCCTTTCTGAGCCTCAGTTGCTTTGGCTATAAAATTAGTATAATGTGATCCCTGCTCACAGTCAGTAGAGATAACATATTGTAACCAGATCCCTGGCACATAGTAGGTGCTCAGAAGGCATTAGTTTCTATTCTACCTTGACAGAAGCCTTGGAATCTTGAGACATATTTGATAATAATAATGAATATTGGGCTAGTTATTTCTAAGTAATAAATCACTTGAAAACAAGAAGGATTTTAGTATTGACAACAATGGTCAGCCCAGGTAGCTCAGCAGTAAAGAATCCTCCTGCCAGTGCAGTGGCCACAGGAGACACAAGTTTGATCCCTAGGATGATCCCCTGGAGGATGAAGGGGCACCCTGCTACCATATTCTTTTGGGGATAATCCCTTAGATGGAGGAGCCTGGAGTCACAGAGAGTTGGACATGACTGAGCACACAGGCACACTGACAGCAAATCTATGAGTCAGTTGTTTGGTTCTTCTAGATGGAAATGGGGTCACTCATGTATCTGTGATTAGCTATGGGTCTGATAGTGTTGTGCTGCACCCAACAGGCCTGCAAGCCACAGAACTGAAGAAGGAGCTGGAGTAAGAAACAAACATCAGTGTTTTAATGGATACAGGGATCTTGCATTTCTGAAGCAAGGTCCTGGAGTTATACCCCACCACGTGGAGCAGACAGCAGGAGGGGCATGGCAGAAGTCTTCCCTAGCAGGGTGGGGAGTGGGAGGTAACCAGTTGTAGGGGAATTGATGTCAGGTTGTTTCATAAGTTACCAAGAAAACTAGTAGAGGATCCCACCCCCTCACTACCACTTTAATAAGCTATTATGATGGAGATACTTTGATATAAAGATGAGAGCAATCACTATATGGGGCTGAAGACAAGTGTGCAGAATTTACTCATTAGGCTCCATGATTAAGAGGAAGGCTGCCATGTGAATAGGGTGTAGGTGAAGCAGGGACTGGTCAAGCATGGGATGTACAGAGAACAAGAGGACAGCTGTCTTGGATGGCCTGACCATACAGATAGGAAGCATTGCTGGTCTGGGGTCAGTCCTCTCACAGGTTTGAAGTTTGGTTGGCTACGAGCTGATCTAGGATGATCTCAGCTGGGGTAACTAGACTTCCTTTCATGTGATTCTCTCCCTTCAAAGGGCATCTCAGGCTGGTTCAAATGGCAGAGGCAGGGTTTGAGAAGACTGAGAGGAAGTTGCAATGTGCCTTGGAGTCTAGGTTTGGGTTGGTCACCTCATCATTTTCACCACAGTCTATTGGCCAAAGCAAGTCCAAGGCCAGCTCAGGATCAAAGGATGCTGAAACAGGCTCCACCTCCAAGTAGAGTTACTGAAAAATTACATTGCAAAAAGTTTGGATACACACACAGGGATATGAAGAATTAGAGGTCAGGTTTTGTGAAGTGCCTGTAACTTTTCCATGCTTGCAAACTGACAAGGGAGCTTATTACTGTTTTATAGATTCTGCCAGAATACGTGAAACTCCTGGGTCATAGACAAAGGTTAGCCCAGCAAACAATATATGCTTCTTGTTGGTTTGCATTCTTCATCCAAGTCACCAAATCTCATGCAAGTGACACAGGTGGACTTCTATAGATGCCTGCTCATGTAGTATGTTGTATCACAGGGGAGGAAGTACTAGGCTTAGGGGCTCTACGACTTTTATAGCAATTAGAAGCAATCCTGATACTTGTCCAGGAGGAATCACTACCTCACTTCTCAAGGCTGTCTGCTACAAATACAACTCTGAGAAATGGGCCAGATAAAGAACATCAGGGCCTTCCAATTTTTTGGCCTACCCAGCAAAAAAGTGCGTGGGTACTCTGGGCCCACGAAGGATTAACTCTTCTAACATAGGAAACATTTTCCTGATCGATTTATAACAATGAAGATGATAAAACCTAACATTTGTTGTTGTTGGTTGGTCAGTCACTAAGTCCTGTCTGACTCTTTGCAACCCCGTGGACTACAACACACCAGGCTTCCCTGTCCTTCGCTAGCTCCCAGAGTTTTCTCAAACTCATGTCCATTGAGTCAGTGATGCCATCTAACCATCCCCTTCTCTGTCACCCCCTTCTCCTCATGCCCTCAATCTCTTCAAGCATCAGGGACTTTCCCAATGACTCCACTCTTCACATCAGGTGGCCAAAGTATTAGAGCTTACGCTTCAGCATCAGTCCTTCCAATGACTATTCAGAGTTGATTTCCTTTAGGATTGATTGGTTTGATCTCCTTGCTGTCCAAGTGATTCTCAAGAGTCTTCTCCAGCACCAAAATTTGAAGCATCAATTCTTCAGTGCTCAGCCTTCTTTATGGTCCAATTCTCACAGCCATACATGACTACTGGAAAAGCTATAACTTTGACTATAAGCACCTTTGTAGGCAAGGTGATGTCTCTACTTTTTAATACACTGTCTAGGTTTGCCATAGTGTTCTTTCAAAGAGCAAGTGTCTTTTAATTTCATGGCTGCAGTCACTGAATAACAATTGTTAGAACTTAACTTTATTCAAAGTTGACCAATGACACATAAGTATAGAGCACAGAGCCAGGATTCACAAACCCAGATCTCCTGGCTCCCAGCCATGGAGACTTTATATGCTAATAGTAACACAAGCCAAGTCCTCCCTGAGGCTGGGTGCCTGGGACCAGGAGACAGAATCTGAGGGAGTGCATCTTGGTGTTTGGTATTAGGGAGGGGCAACAGGGAGGAAGTTCTCTGCCTCAGCTGTGTCTCTCTCTCTATCCAGGCCAAGTGGCAGCGCCTGATCAAAGAAGGCCACACCCATCTGGACATGTTTGAACATATCAGCCTCATGACCCTGGACAGTCTGCAGAAATGCGTCTTCAGTTACGACAGCAATTGCCAGGAGTGAGACTCAGCCCACGGCCTGGAAACATAGACCCACTAGAGTAGATGAGGGAGGGAGGATTAACCAGGGTAATCAGAAGAGTCTTCCCGGAGGAGGTGGGTCAGAGCTGGACATTGAAGGACAGGGAAGGGAAAGAGAAGGAGGGATTCCTGCAAGTAGGTAGAACTGTTTGATAAAGACCCGGAGGTTATAATGAACAAAGTGTGTGCAATAGTGATGAGACACTTTGGAAATAAGGTTGGAGGAGTGGGCAGGTTATATCTTAAGGGCATGTGAAGCCAGATAAAGAGGATATGAACTTTATCCTGAAGTTTCCAGGAAGCTATGAAGAGGTTTTCAGAAGATGAGAGTCATGGTCAAATCTGAGCTCTGACATCTGACTCAGGAGAAGATTGACCATAATGTAGACCCTGGATGGTGTTGACAATGGATCTAAGGAGAATAGGGAAGTGAAAGTGAAGTTGCTTAGTCGGGTCCGGCTCTCTGTGACTCCATGGACTCCTCTGTCCATGGGATTTTCCAGGCAAGAGTACTGGAGTGGGTTGCCATTTCCTTCTCCAATTGACCTGCTAGCAGATGATCTGAGCTGAGTGGACAGTTTTGGAGAAAAGGGGGAGATACTTGGTAAGAGAGACAGGAGAAGCTGTGCTCCAGGTGCCTGGAGTATGGAGGCAGCTCATGGAGATGCGATGTGGGTTGAGAAGAGTCTGGAGCATCACTCTCCTGGCTCATCACCATACTGGATCTATGGGCCCACCTGTTCTTGGAGCCTCAGTTTCCTGAAGGGAGGTAGCCTTCGGCTTCTGGGCTTCAGGTGTTTTACGTTGTTGCCTCCCTTCATGCTCTCATTCTGCAGGAAGCCCAGTGAGTATATTGCTGCCATCTTGGAGCTCAGTGCCCTTGTTGCAAAACGACACCAGGAGATTTTTTTGCACATGGACTTCCTGTACTACCTCACTCCAGATGGGCAGCGCTTCCGCAGGGCCTGCCGCCTGGTGCACGACTTCACAGATGCTGTTATTCAGGAGCGGCGCCGCACTCTCCCCAGTGAGGGTATTGACGACTTTCTCAAAGCCAAAGCGAAGACCAAGACTTTGGACTTCATCGATGTGCTCCTGTTGACCAAGGTGGGCTCCTCTGGTTTCTTGTTCAAGAAGTAGAATGGACCTTGAGAACTTGATTTGATCAAAGAGCTTGGACTGGATGCAGAGGGCACTGGGGCCATGTGAAATGCTCATGGAAGGGAGGGGTGGGTTTAAGTTTTAAAGATGACCAATATGAAATACTGCCTGCAGGAGGGCTGCTGAATCTGAAATTGTGAGGGGCCTGAGATTTCACTCTACTTCCAAGTTAATAAGACAGGATATGTGCATATACATGTGTGTGAGCTCAGTCATGTCTGACTCTTTGTGACCTCGTGGATTGTAGCCCACCAGATTGCTCTGTCCATGGGATTTTACAGGCAAAAATGCTAGATTGGCTTGCCATTTCTTCCTCTAGGGGACCTTCCCGACCCAAGGATCAAACCCACCTTTCCTTGTATCTCCTGCATTGGCAAGCAGATTCTTTACGACTGAGCCACCTGGGAAGCCCTACATATCTGTATACTTGCATACGTATATATACATGTATATATACAGAACCCTAGAAAAGAGCAACCTATGTATTACTTATAGCAGTAACAGTAGTCAGAGTAGAATTGTAGCCCTGGTTCCCCATTCCCAAATTCCTTTGAGGGCACCATGATGCTTCTATCTTTATATGCAGCCATGCTTTCATGGAGGGGAAGTACTGCCAAGTTTTGAATTCTAGAACTCTTTTTTTTTTGACCACCCCATTTGGCATGCTGGATCTTAGTTCCCGAACCAGGGATGGAACCTGTGTCTCCTGCAATGAAAGTGTGGAGTCTTAACTATCAGACTTCCACTGACATTCTGATTTTTAGAACTAATGCAAGGTATATGCTCCCTTCTTCCCTACAGGGGTGGTCAGGGAGAGGGAAAGAGAGAAAGAAAAGAAGAAGGGAACAGTGAGGAGGGGAGGAAGGGAGAGGAGACTAGAAGAGATGAAACAATATGAGACAAGAGTAGAAAAGACAGACATTGTTCTGGAGTTTAAACAAATCCTCACTGGAAAGATATTGAAGTCTATAGATCTACAGGTTTATAACCCATTCCTTATCTTCAAGAGAGAAAAGGAATCTTTGAATTTATTGGCTTGCCAAAAACCCAAACAAGTTTTTGGCCAACCCAATACTATCATACAAAGTGAGCAAATGGCATTGGGGCAATGCTCAATCTCTTGTTTCTAAGTTAAGTTTCCATTCAGTCATCCTTTAACCCAGGTTGCATCATGTATAAACATGAAAGTATTTGTGGATCTTTGATTCCATTCACCAGGGACAATTTAAGAGGCAAGGTGGTCAAGAGGAAGTCTGTGTGGTGAGCCCTCTAGTGATAGTGTCCAGGAGTTCAGGGTGGCCTTGGGTTTCTAGACGGATGATGGAGATGTTCAAAGATTGTCTCAGGTTAGACTCAGGTGCCTTCAGAGCTGATGTGATGCTGGGGATCTTGCCTTCTGTCCAGGATGAAGATGGGAAGGGATTGTCAGATGAAGATATCCGAGCTGAAGCTGACACCTTCATGTTTGAAGGTGAGGGTCCCAGTGTGGGACTACAGAAGGGGAAAGAACTTGCTGAATGGACCCTGGGCCACCCTATCCCTCCCCATCCTCTCCATGGGCCTTAATATGAGGGAGCTGTCCGTGCTCTGGTGCTGAAGTAGCCCAGAGACCCAAGCCTTTCTGAACGCTTCTCAGGCCATGATACCACAGCCAGTGGTCTCTCCTGGATTCTGTACAACCTTGCCAAGCACCCAGAATACCAGGAGCGCTGCCGACAGGAGGTGCAAGAGCTCCTGAAGGATCGTGAGCCTGAAAACATTGAATGGTAAGTCCAAGTCTCCTGGTCTATTTCTGAGCCTCTCTCATTGGCTCTGTTGAGAAGAGAGAGTTGGTTGGTTCTGTCATCATTGCTTAATAGGAACATGATCAGAGACTTGGCAGGATCTAGTACCAGAATACATAAAAAATAACTATTAGGCAAACTGTGAGGAAGGGAAATGAGTGTTGTTGGGCCATAGCTGTTGTGTTTTGTGGTTTTCCAATTTTGAATAAGTTAACTGTATCACCTGTTAAGAATTTTAATTCAATTCAGTTCAATCACTCAGTTGTGTCCGACTCTTTGTGACTCCATGGATTGCAGCACACCACACTTCCCTGTCCAGCACCAACTCCTAGAACTTGCTCAAACTCACATCCGTTGAGTTGGTAATGCCATCCAGCCATCTCATCCTCTGTCATCCCCTTCTCCTCCTGCCTTCAATCTGGCCCAGCATCAGGGTCTTTTCCAATGAGTCAGTTCTTTGCATCAGGTGGCCGAAGTATTGGAGTTTCAGCTTCAGCATCAGTCCCTCCAATGAATATTAGAACTGCTTTCCTTTAGGATAGACTGGTTGGATCTCCTTGCAGTCCAAGGGACTCTCAAGAGTCTTCTCCAACACCACAGTTCAAAAGCATCAATTTTTTGACCCTCAGCTTTCTTTATAGTCCAACTCTCACACCCATACCTGACTACTGGAAAAACCATAGCATTGACTAGACAGACCTTTGTTGGCAAAGTAATGTCTTTGCTTTTTAATGTGCTGTCTAGAATGGTCATAGGTTTTTTTTCCCCAAGGAGCAAGCATCCTTTAATTTCATGGCTACAGTCACCATCTTCAGGGATTTTGGAGCCCCCCAAAAATAGTCTGTCACTGTTTCCATTGTTTTCCCATCTATTTGCCATGAAGTGATGGGACCAGATGCCATGAAGGTGATGTTTTCTGGAGCTCTCTTGCTTTCTCAATGATTCAACCAATGTTGGCAATTTGATCTCTACTTCCTCTGCCTTTTCTAAAACCAGCTTGAATATCTGGAAGTTCACGGTTCATGTACTGTTGAAGCCTGGCTTGGAGAATTTTGAGCATTACTTTACTAGCGTGTGAAAAGAGTGTAATTGTGCGGTAGTTTGAGCATTCTTTGGCATTGCCTTTCTTTGGGATTAGAATGAAAACTGACCTTTTCCAGTCCTGTGGCCACTGCTCAATTTTCCAAATTCGCTGGCATTTTGAGTGCAGCACTTTCACAGCATCATCTTTCAGGATTTGAAATAGCTCAACTGGAATTCCATCACCTCCACTAGCTTTGTTTGTCGTGATGCTTCCTAAGGCCCACCTGACTTCGCATTCCAGGATATCTGGCTCTAGTCCAATGATCACACCATCGTGATTATCTGGGTTGTAGAGATCTTTTTTGTATAGTTTTTCTGTGTATTCTTGCCACCTCTTCTTAGTATCTTCTGCTTCTGTTAGGTCCGTACCATTTCTGTCCTTTATTGAGCCCATCTTTGCATGAAATATTCCCCTGGTATCTCTAATTTTCTTGAAGAGATCTCTAGTCTTTCCCATTCTATTGTTTTCCTCTATTTTTTTATTAATAAATTTATTTATTTTAGTTGGGGGCTAATTACTTTACAATACTGTAGTGGATTTTGCCATACATTGACATGAATCAGCCATGGGCTTACATGTGTTCCCCATCCTGAACCCCCCTCGCACCTCCCTCCCCATCCCATCCCTCTGGGTCATCCCATTGCCCCAGCCCTGAACATTTGTCTCATGCATTGAACCTGGAATGGTGTTCTGTTTCACATAGGATAATATACATGTTTCAATGCTATCCTCTATTTCTTTGCATTGATCACTGAGGAAGGCTTTCTTATCCCTCCTTGCTATTCTTTGGAACTCTGCATTCAGATGCCTATATCTTTCCTTTTCTCCTTTGTCTTTAGCTTCTCTTCTTTTCTCAGCTATTTCTAAGGCTTCCTCAAACAACCATTTTGCCTTTTTACATTTCTTTTTCTTGGGGATAGTCTTGATCACTGCCTCCTGTACAACGTCATGAACCTCTGTCCATAGTTCTTCAGGTACTCTGTCTATCAGGTCTAATCCCTTGAGTCTATGTTAAGAATTTAACATACACTATTGATAACTAATAAGAACCTACTGTATAGAATAGGGAAACTCTACTCAATGCTCTGTGGTGACAGAGTGGGAAGAAAATAAAAAAAGAGGGGATACATGTAGCTGATTCACTTTTCTGTACAGTAGAAATAAATAAAATGTTGTAAACCAACTATACTCCAATAAAAACTTTTTACAAAGGAATTTAAATCACCACCCAAAATGAAGGGGATTAAAGAAAAAGAATTCAGTCCCTTTACTGGATATGCAATGTCTATAAAAGTTTTCCAGTGAATTCTCTTGTTTACTGAGTATAAAATCACTGCCAAAAATGACATATTCACCCCACATTTTGAATGGTATTATGCTCCTTTTTCCCTTCTAATTGCATTAGGTAGTGTCTCTAGTGCTGTAATAAATAAGAGTAAACATTAAATCTGATCTTTTACTCATTTGCCTTTTGACTTTGCTGTCTTGCCATAAATAATATTTTATTTTTATACAAATTTGTAAACGTGTTTATGGTTGGCTCTTTCATGTTTTGCTTTAAAAAGTTCTAAAAATATCTCACTAAACTTTTTCTGGTGCTTCTATGACATTGCTTTTTTTTCTTTATTTTTAAGAATCATTTTTTTTTATGTATGATGGACAAAGAAAAAGCTGTACATAAATAATGTATACAACCTAATGTGTTTGGAGATATTTAAACCAACAATCCAATTTTGTTATAGATAGAGAGGGTGTTATGGGGCACAAGGAGGGCAGGTGGTGTGTTTCTATCTTTGCTCCCTGGATAATTGTCATGGGGTTTCCTTAGGGACGACCTGGCCCAGTTGCCCTTCCTGACCATGTGCATCAAGGAGAGTCTGCGATTGCACCCCCCAGTCATGGTCATCTCCCGCCGCTGTACCCAGGACACTGTACTTCCAGATGGCCGGGTCATCCCCAAAGGTGCCCACAATGACTAGGAGAGGAGGTTCCTGGTGAGAAAGAGGGGCCAATCAGGCAGGTGGGACCTAGACATGACTGCCCCTTCTCTTCCACAGGTGTTATCTGCCTCATCAGTATTTTTGGGACCCACCACAACCCATCTGTGTGGCCAGACCCTGAGGTGATACCTCCCCCAGCCCCCACCTCCCTTGTCCTTGTCCACTCCCCTCAGGGGACCCAGGGGAGGGTGCAGGGTTTTGACTTCTGGCAAATTAGCCATCACCTCCCCCTACTATACAAACATCTGCCAAGTAGCCCTGTCTTGTCTTGCCCCCAGGTCTTTGACCCCTTCCGCTTCGACCCAGAAAACATCAAAGGGAGGTCACCTGTGGCTTTTGTTCCGTTCTCCGCGGGCCCCAGGTGAAGACAGCGGCCATCTGAGATGGGGGTGGAGAGGTGATGTAGGGGACTGAGGGTGAAATTCCAGGTTAACTGTGGGGGCCAGGAAGGGGGAAAACCATCTTAAATGGTCACTTTCTCTCCCCTCCCCCCAAACATTATGGTAAGGGTCTGGGGAATGGTGGTGGGCTCAAGGAGGTGTTCATGGTGTGCTGAGGGGACCCGCTCCCCTGTCTACTGGTCTGAGTTCAGCACTGGAGAGTGGACTAGGGTCTGGAGATATGCAAGCCCACATAGGGTTCCAGGCATGGTTAGCCTCTTTCTCTATACTGTGGGTAGGAATGAGGGTTGTGGGCCAGATACCAGGTGCTTTGGGGTCCGGGTGAGGGTTCCGGGTGCAGTCAAAGCCCCCACTCCCGCCCACAGGAACTGTATCGGGCAGACATTCGCCATGACTGAGATGAAGGTGGTCCTAGCGCTCACGCTACTGCGGTTCTGCGTCCTGCCGGACAAGGAGGAGCCTCGCAGGAAGCCAGAGCTGATCCTGCGTGCGGAGGGTGGACTTTGGCTGCGGGTGGAGCCACTGAGCACAGGGCAGCAATGACCCATCACCCTCTTGCCTGGGATCCATCGTGACCCTAGACACCTCCAGATTCCCAGGAATAAAACTATGCTTGTCATTTCTGTTACAGTCACATTGAGAGCCAGCAGGGGCCCTTGGGGCCTGGGAGGATCCAGGGGGGTGGGAGTGGCTGTGAACCTGGGAGGTGGGGGAAGGAGGGAGGGGAGGGGGAATGGAGGCAGGTATAGTTATGATAGCTGGAGCTCCATCTTGGATCATGAGGACAAGACTACTCTTTAGGGAAGGTGGAGCAGAGAGCTAGATGCAGTCAGGATCAGATGTCCCTGGATCCACCACTCTATCCCTACAAAGGTCACCATTCCAGCCTGCCATTTACTAGCTGTTTGGTTTGGGGAAAATCATATCACTCTCTAAGCCTCAGTGTCTTTATTACATAACAGTAGCCACTTCATTGCCATGTTGTGAAGATTTATAAGCAAGCGTGTGCAAATGACTGACAATATCTGGCAAGCATCATCAATAAGTGTTCATTTCCTCCCTTTGTTTTGCATCATTTTCTCAAACTTAAAATGTTTTAAAGTTACATTTAAGTTTCAGGACTTATGAGAACCTGCTGTTGAAGAAAATTGTCATCAGAAGATTCAGTAAATTCAGAATCTCCATAATTGCATCTGTTACATGGTTACAAGCTGCTTTGATGTAACACTAGTCTGAAGCTAGGAGCCGAAAAAAATTTCCCCTCAGGGAAGCATGACCCAGGATTTTGTGTTCATCTAGATGTGCTAGGAAGTGGGGGTCAAGAGGGTCCACAATAGCACAACGGTGAGAGGTGGTGAAGGGGGCAGGAGTGGGGCCATTTCCTTCAGCACCTGGGACAGCGGCTGCTCCAGGACTAGCCCCACTCAAGCTGTTAGGTGTCCTGGGATAGAGTCAGTCTCAGACCCTTTCAGGGCCTAGAAGATTGGTTGGTTGCAAAAATAAGAAAGAAATCTTGTAAAATGATAAAAGTAAATATTTAATATATTGTAAGCTGAAAATTGCATATATTTTTCTTTTCCTTCAGTTCTTTAAAATGTTTTTCTTTTTGCACAAATGATACCCTGTCATAGAAGAAACTATAGATAAGAAAAAGTAACAAATAAAAATCATATCCATAATCTAAACATGTCTAAGTAATCTCCAATCATATTCTCTCACATATTCTGCTAAATTTAAAATTCTATGTAATCCTTGTTGTTGTTGCTGTTCAGTTGCCCAGTTGTGTCCAACTCTTTGTGACCCCATTGACTACAGCACATGTAATCCTTATATCAGTAAAAATTTGACCTTGCATCTAAATGTATTACATTTACATGTAATCTCCTTTTTTAAACTTCTTCTTAATAAAGCTATTTTACTTACTAAGAGCACTTCTTCAGTGGCTCAGCAGTAAAGAACTCACCTGCCGATGCAGGAGACACAGGTGTGATCCCTGGAGGAGGGTGTGGCAACCCACTCAAGTATTCTTCCCTGAAAACTCCCATGGATGGAGGAGCCTGGCATATTAAGTCCCTGGGAGTCTCAAAAAGTCAGATATGACTGAAGCAACTGAGCATGACACAGCACTAAGAAGCACATGGAAATATACCTAACATCATTAATTGTTAGGGTAATGCAAATCAATGCAACAATGTGATATCAGGTCACACTCACTAGGATGACAAGAATATAAAACAATAGAAAATAACAAGTGTTGGTGAGGATGTGTCATTGGAATCCTCATACATTGCTGTTGAAAATGTAAAATGGTTCAGCAACTGTGGAAAATTATCTGGTGTTTTTCCTCAATAAATTAAACCTCTTGTTCCAACTCTTTGTGACCCCATGGACTGTATCTCACCAGGGTCTTCTGTCCATGGAATTCTCCAGGCAAGAATACTGGAGCGGGCATTATTAGAGAAATGTAAATCTAAACCACAATGAGGTACCATTTCACACCAGTCAGAATGGCTGCTATCCACAAGTCTACAAGCAATAAATGCTGGAGAGGGTGTGGAGAAAAGGGAACCCTCTTACACTGTTGGTGGGAATGCAAACTAGTACAGCCACTATGGAGAACTGTGTGGAGATTCCTTAAAAAACTGGGAATAGAACTGCCATACGACCCAGCAATCCCACTGCTGGGCATACACACCGAGGAAACCAGAATTGAAAGAGACACGTGTACCCCAATGTTCATCACAGCACTGTTTACAATAGCCAGGACATGGAAGCAACCTAGATGTCCATCAGCAGACGAATGGATAAGGAAGCTGTGGAACATATATACAATGGAATATTACTCAGCCATTAAAAAGAATACATTTGAATCAGTTCTATTGAGATGGATGAAACTGGAGCCCATTATACAGAGTGAAGTAAGCCAGAAAGAAAAACACCAATACAGTATACTAATGCATATATATGGAATTTGAAAGATGGTAACGATAACCCTATATGCGAGACAGAATAAGTGACACAGATGCATAGAACAGTCTTATGGACTCTGAGGGAGAAGGTGAGGGTGGGACGTTCTGGGACAATAGCATTGAAACATGTATATTATCGTATGTGAAACAGAACACCATTCCAGGTTTGATGCATGAGACAAATGGTCAGGGCTGGGGCAATGGGATGACCCAGAGGGATGGGATGGGGAGGGAAGTGGGAGGGGGGTTCAGGATGGGGAACACATGTAAGCCCACGGCTGATTCATGTCAATGCATGGCAAAAACCACTACAATATTGTAAAGTAATTAGCCCCCAACTAAAATAAATAAATTTATTAAAAACAAAAAAAGAATACTGGAGTGGGTTACAATTTCCTTCTCCAGGGGATCTTTCTGACCCAGGGATTGAACTCAGGTCTTCTGCATTGCAGGCATACTCTTTACTGACTAAGCTACAGGGAAGATCTCAAATTAAACCTAGAATTACCAACTGACCCTGCCATCCTGCACCTAGGAATGTACCCCCAAAGAATTGAAAACAGGTGTTTAAACAAAATGTTGTGCACAACCCTTCATAGTGGCACCATCCACAGTTGCTGAAAGTTCAACTTTGGGAAGCAATTCAAATTTCGATTAACAGAAAAATGAATAAATAAAATGAGGTATATCCATAACAAGAAACATTATTGAGTCATAAAAAGAAATGAAGCAGAGACTTCCCTGGCAGCCCAGTGGTTAAGACTCCATGCTTCCAATGCAGGGGGTGTGAGATTGATCACTGGTTGGGAAACTAAGCCATGTGCCATGGCCAAAAAAATTGTTTTAAAAAAAGTTCATTCATACAACATGAATGAACTTTGAAAACAGGCTAAGTGAAAGGAGTCGGACACAAAAGGTCACATATTGTATGATTCCATTTATATGAAATGTACAGAATAGGTAAATCCATAGAGATAGATCTAGGAGCTGGAGGAGGAAACAGAGAGTGACTGCTAATGGTACAGGTCTCATTTTCAGATGACAAAAATACCTTGGAACTAGATAGAGGAGAGGTGGTGGTTGCACAACACTGTGAATGTACTGGAGGCATGGATTTGAACACTTTTAAGGTTATGAATTTTGTGAATGTATGAATTTTATGTAAGTTTACCTCAACCAAAAATTTTATCTTACATTTTTCTTGTAATCTGGATGTTTCATATACTAATATATCATGAACATCTTTCTAGAATATACACTCATCATCTTGCGGTCTTTAAAATCTTTAAATGTTAAATATTCAAGCCACTCTTTATTTTTGATCTCTTTATGAATTCTCTTTATGCACTTTGCTGCTGCTGGAGCTGCTGCTAAGTCGCTTCAGTCGTGTCCGACTCTGTGTGACCCCATAGACAGCAGCCCACCAGGCTCGGCCATCCCTGGGATTCTCCAGGCAAGAACACTGGAGTGGGTTGCCATTTCCTTCTCCAATGCATGAAAGTGAAAAGTGAAAGGGAAGTCGCTCAGTTGTGTCCGACTCTTCAAGACCCCATGGACTGCAGCCTACCAGGCTCCTCCGTCCATGGGATTTTCCAGGCAAGACTACTGGAGTGGGTTGCCATTGCCTTCTCCTATGCACTTTGATGGCTTGACATATCACTACCAATTGTAAATTGAGTTACTTGTAATCACACAGCTTTTGGAGTAGAAATTTTATTTCTATAGCAATATTATACATTATATACATTATATGCATATTATATACTATGTATTATATATATTATTACAGAAAATATATATATAATATTATATTACACATAATATATAATAAAATAATAATATAAAATAATATAATGTATTATTAATATCATATATCATATACCAGTATATAATTATATATTGATATATAATACATATTATATTATTATATATGATATATAATATTATTTATATAATATATATGATATTGTATAATATATAATTATATTATATATATTATATTACATATATATTACATAAGTATATGTTATATATTATATAATATATAATATAAATACATAATAAAAATATATAATATATAAATATATAAAATATATATTATACAAATATAAAAATATATATAATTATAATATATATTATAATTATATAATATAATTATAAATTTATATATTAATAATTATATTATATATATAATAATATATAATACATATTATATGAAATGCAATATTACATATATGCAATATTATACATATAATATATATAATGCATTGTATATTCACTATATATTTTATATAATATATAATTATAATTATATATTATATAATTATAATATATATAATATATTTATTAAAATATATTTAATAACTATATTTTATATTACATTATAGTTATATAATTATAAATTATGTAATTAGATTAATATTATATAATATTCAGTTCAGTTCACTTCAGTCGCTCAGCCGTGTCTGACTCTTTTGAACCCCATGAATTGCAGCACGCCAGGCCTCCCTGTCCATCACCAGCTCCCGGAGTTCATCCAAACCCATGTCCATCGAGTTGGTGATGCCATCCAGCCATCTCATCCTCTGTCCTCCCCTTCTCCTCCTGCCCCCAATCCTACCCAGCATCAGGGTCTTTTCCAATGAGTCAACTCTTCGCATGAGGTGGCCAAAGTATTGGAGTTTCAGCTTCAACATCAGTCCTTCCAATGGACACCCAGGACTGCTCTCCTTTAGGATGGACTGGTTGGATCTCCTTGCAGTCCAAGGGACTCTCAAGAGTCTTCTCCAACACCACAGTTCAAAAGCATCAATTCTTCGGTGCTCAGCTTTCTTCACCGTCCAACTCTCACAACCATATATGACCACTGGAAAAACCATAGCTTTGACTAGATGGACCTTTGTTGGCAAAGTAATGTCTCTGCTTTTAAATATGCTATCTAGGTTAGTCATAACCTTCCTTCCAAGGAGTAAGCGTCTTTTAATTTCATGGCTGCAATCACCATCTGCAGTGATTTTGGAGCCCAAAAAATAAAATCTCTGTTTCCACTGTTTCCCCATCTATTTCCCCTGAAGTGATGGGACCAGATGCCATGATCTTAGTTTTCTGAATGTTGAGCTTTAAGCCAACTTTTTCACTATATAATATATATAATATAAATTAATATACTATATTATAATAATATATAATATATATTATATGCATGATTATATAATATATTAATATTATATATAAAATATATATTATATACTAATATATTATATATTAATGTATTATATATTATGTATATATATTATATATTATATATACACATATCATATATTATATATAATTATATATTATATAATTATATATATTATATATAATTCTAATATATAATATATAATTGTATATATAATTATATATTAATTCTAATATATAATATATAATTGTATATATATATAATTATATATAATATATAATTATATATATTTTATTATATATTATTATATATAATATATAATTATACATATTTTATTATATATTATATATAATATATATAATATATCATGTGTGTATTATATATATTTGATATATTATATAATATATAAATTATATACATTTTATATATTATATAATTATATGTATATAATGTATATTATATATTGTATAGAATTATTATATATAATATAATATATATGTTATATATAATATATAAATATATAATATAAAACATATATTATAATTCTATATATTATATTATATAATTATATATTATATATTTTATATTATATATTATGTATTACATGTATAATTATATTATTATATATTTGATATATTATATATAATATTTATATTATATTATGTCTAATTATATATATTTATATAATATACATATTATAATAATGTTATGTATTATAAAATATATGCCATATATTTATATATATATGATTTATATGATATATATGACATATATGATATATATTATATATATCAATTTATTATATATTATACTTATTATATTATATTATATGTATTATATATACTATATATAATATAGTGTATATTATATTTAATATTTAATATTTTATATTTTATATAATTATATATAAATATTATGTATAATTAATAATATATATTATATATTTATTTATAGTTGTATATCATATATATCATATATATTATATATTATATTTAAATATTATATGTATATTTTATATATTATATTACATATTACATATATCATATATATTATATATTACATATATATTATATAATCATTATATAATATAATCATTATATAATATTGTCCATTATTCTATTATATTGTCCATTATATATATTATATATATTGTCCATTGAATCTGTGATGCCGTCCAATCATCTCATTCTCTGTGGTCCGCTTCTCATCCTGCCTTCAATCTTTCCCAGAATCATTCTCTTTTCTAGTGATTCGGGTCTTCACATCATGTTGCCAAAATTTTGAAGATTCATCTTCAACATCAGTCCTGTTAATGAATATCCAGTATTGACTGGTTTGATCTCCTTGCAGTCCAAGGGACTCTCAAGAGTATCCAACACCACAGCTCAAAAGCATCGATTTTTTGGCATTCAGCCCTCTTTTTGTGAGAGTTCTGCTTGCTCCCACACTCACTGGCACCTGGAGGTTTCAGTTTTACCCTAACCATTCTTCCGGGGTGGGGAGTAATATGTCACTCTGATCTTAGTTTGCATTTCCTAATGACTAATGATTTGAACATTTTTTTCCATGTGCCTATTTGTCATTCACATATGTTCTGTAGTAAAGCACCTTTTCAAATCTTTTGTCCATTAATTTCCCTAGGATTGTCTATCTTCTTATTGTTCAATTTTATATACAAGTCCTTTGTCAGATATGTGATTTGTGAGTCTTTTTTCCTAGTGTGTTGCTGGTCTTTATCTTAAATTTCTTTCACAGAGCAAAATTTTTAAATGCTTATAAAGCATAATTTATCAATTTTTCTTTTTACAGTTATGCTTATGGTGTTATGGGGCTTCCCAGGTGGCGCTAGTTGTAAAGAACTCACCTGCCATTGTAAGAGACACCAGTTTGATCCCTGGGTCAGGAAGATGCCCTGGAGGAGGTCATGGCAAGCCACTTCAGGCATGCACACACTTGGTTTAACTTAAGGCCACAAAGATTCTTTGATAGTTTTTCTTCTAAAAATTAAAAATTTTTACATCATTTAGTTCTACGATTCATACTAAATTAAATTTTTGTGTAAAGTGTAGGTTGACATTTTTTTACAAGTGGATGTCCAATTTTTCCAGTGCCATTTGTTGAAAAGACTATTCTTTGTACTTTGACTTGCCCTGCATTTTTTAAAATTTCCAGACTCTATTCTGTTCCATTGGGACTTCCCTAGTGGTACAATGGATGAGAATTCCCCTGCCAATGCAGGGGACATGAGTTCAACCCCTGGTCTGGGAAGATTCCACATACCAGGGAACAACAAACTGGTGCACCACAGCTACTGAGCCTGTGCTCTGGAGCCCACGAGCCACAACCAGTGAACCAACGTGCCACAGCTGCTGAAGGCTGCACACTCTAGAGCCCATGCTCAGCAAAAGGAGAAGCCCCTGCAGTGAGAAGCCCACGCACCACAACTAGAAAGTAGCTTCCACCCACTGTAACTAGAGAAAGCCTGTGTGCAGAAAGGAAGACACAGCAGAGTCAAATAAATAAATAATTTTTTTAAACTTTTTAAAAAATATTCTATTCCATTGACTTATGTGTCTGGTCTTTGGCTAGTATCACACATTACTGGCCAAATTACTGGTTACAGTTGTTTTATAGTGTATTTTGAAAGGGGTTTTATAAATTCTTCAACTATGTTTTTCTTTTGTAGAACAATTTTGGCTATTCTCTTTTACATTTTCATGTAAATCTTAAATTTTTTTCTATAGTTTTATTTATTTATTTATTTATTTTTGGCTGTCCAGTTATGCATAACACTAAAAAATTTTTCCTTTTAAAAACATAATTTGTAACTACATAGATTAGCAATTATAGTGAAAAAATGCTTTGTAATCTTCATCTAAGAAAAAGACACCCTCAGTCTCTCAGAGCCTCTTGAGGAAAGTGAAAGAGGAGAGTGAAAAAGCTGGCTTAAAATTCGACATTCAAAATATGAACATCATGGTATTCAGGTCCCATCACATCATGGACAATAGATGAAGGAAAAGTGGAAACTGTGGCAGACTTTATTTTCTTGGGCTCCAAAATCACTTAGGATTGTGACTACAGCCATGAAATTAAAAGATGCTTGCTCCTTGAAAGAAAAGCTATGACAAACCCAGACAGCATATTAAAGAGCAGAGACGTTACTTTGCCAACAAAGGTCCATACAGTCAAAGCTACAGTTTTTCCAGTAGTCATGTATGGATGTGAGAGCTGGACCATAAAGAAGGCTGCTCACCAAAGAATATGTGCTTTTGAATTGCGGTGCTGGAGAAGACTCTTGAAAGTCCCTTGGACTGCAAGGAGATCAAACCAGTCACTCCTAAAAGAAATCAACCCTGAATATTCATCGGAAGGACTGATGCTGAAGCTGAAGCTCCAATACTTTGGCTACCTAATGCAAAGAGCCAACTCATTGGAAAAGACCCTGATGCTGGCAAAGATTGAGGGCAGGAGGAGAAGGCAACAGAGGATAAGATAGTTAGATAGCATCACTGACTCCATGGACATGAATGTGAGCAAACTTCTGGAGATAGTAAAGGACAGGAAAGCCTGGCATGTTGCAGTCCATGGGCCACAAAGTGTTGGACATGACTAAGCAACTGAACAATGACTGCTAAACCCAGAACTTGATCCTTTCCAATAGTTCAGGAAGGAAAGGTGAAACACCAGCCAGCAGGCAGCCTCCATGTTTGTTCCAGTGACCTGAGGGTGACTCCCAGGAAATGTGTCTTCATGGTGACACAAAAGTAGACCTACTCATCTGTTTGGTGTGCCAACTATGTACCCCTCACTGCACCAAATCCTTTGTTCTTTTTAAAATTATGCTTTAGTGATAGAGGTTCTAGCAGCTCAGTGTGGGAGAAAAAGGCATACATAGAGACTCCAATTTACTTCCTCCAATTCCACTGTGTTGTATGGATTTCAGATTTTTCACAATGCATATACAAATGTACACACATACACACGTGTTCATAAGTTTGGTTTATACTGGAATCTTTACTCACATACCATTTTGAAATACTTTCCCCTTCTCTCTCTGCCTGTATCTGGTAGAACACAAGCAACTCTCTGTGAGGTTTTATCAGCTCATTTTACAGATATGAAAACTGAGACACAGAGGGCTAATGGACTGTGCCCAAGGCTGTTGACTCACAGAGTGACTGCCACTACTGCACTGGTACAGGCAAGCCCACTGCATGGCTCGGGATGGGGGTATAGGTACCCCTGGAGAAGAAGTAAGGGTGAGTGGCTCCCCTCCTTCCAACACTGACTTGGGGGCATTCTATAAGACAGGCTTGTATGATTTGGCATCTGAGATGTTCCTTGCTTTTTGAAAAACCACTGGGAACAGTACAGCTTCCAAAGGTTCTGAACAGAAGGTTTTCACCTGTGGCTTCCTGCCCTCCATTCTGGCTCCCTTTCTTCTTCTACCATTGGATCGAGATGGCAGGGGAACCTGATTAAGCATCAATTCTTTGGCTCTCAGCCTTCTTGGTGGTCCAACTCTCACATCCACACATGACTACTGGAAAAACCATAGCTTTGACTAGATGGACCTTTGTTGGCAAAGTGCTACCCCTGCTTTTTAATATGCTGTCTAGGTTTGCCATGGCTTTTCTTCCAAGTTGGGAGGCTGGAGCAAGTTGCTTCACCTCTCTGAATCTCCTGCTCCTCTTCTGTAAAAATGGACTCAAGAAATTGATCTTGCAAGGCTGTTGGATGATTACGTCAACAACAACAGCGATAACAATGACCTGCATTTATTACAGGGCTTCCCTGGTAGCTCAGCTGGTAAAGAATCCACCTGGAGTGCAGGAGACCCCAGTTCAATTCCTGGGTCAGGAAGATCCCTTAGAGAAGGGAATGGCTATCCACTCCAGTATTTATTAAACCTTTCTTCTATCTTATGTACTTTACAAGCATTGTATCTTTTAGTGATCCCACCATCTTGTGAGCTAATGAATTTACAGATACCAAAGGAGAACTTCAAGGTTCATGGTACCCAATCTGAAGTCTGCGGCACAGGCTGTTTCCAACACCTGTGTGACTTTGGGTGAGTCATTCACATGGTTTTCAGCCTCAGTTTCTCCTGTGTGTCCCAGGTCTCTGACTGGTTTATCTATTCTGGCTTACATCCTACACCCTGATGTGGATGGACCTGCCAGGAGGAAAAGTCTAGCCCAGCAGAGGGAGAGTGCACCCCACCCCACCCCCCGAGGACATTATGATCCTCCACCTGAATCCCTCAGGCAATGTTGAAGAGAGAGAGGTTTGGAGTCTCCTCAGCATCCTATAGGGACTTACTTTCCCCCCTCTCCTGACCAGTAGCTCTGCCAAGAGCCCCATCCATCAAGTTCTCTCCCACATGTCAGTTCTGGACAAAATCAAGGAAGGACCAGGAGAGGAGCACCAGATCCACTGCGTGGTGCATCCTGGGTGTGAGAAGATGATCCACATGATGATACAAGGACCTGAAGATATCTCCCCACTTGGGTCTCCAAATTGCCTGAGATTCGACCATTATAAATGACCCTGGATGAGGTGGGATCCTCTGGAGAGGAAGGTGACTATCCACTCCAGTGTTTTTGCCTGGAGAGTCCCAAGGACAAAGGAGCCTGGCAGGCTACAGTCCTTGGCGTCATGGAGAGTCAGAGATGACTGAGCAACTAACATTAATAAATATCCCTGAATTAACAGTTCATTGTCCCTTATGAATGGTGGTGGAGCAGCATGGGAAGGGAAAAGGCTTAGGTTTGGTGGTACAACAGACCTGGGCTCTTTCCAGCTCTGCAACTTAGGCTAGAGGCTTGCCCTCTTTGAGCCTCAGTTTGCTCTTCCGTAAAACAGTTATCTCCCCACTTGCCATCACCTGGGTCCCTCTGCCTGATCCCAGGGTGCTGGCCCAGAGCCCTGAGGGGAAGATAATGTTGTCTTGCTGGCAGAACATCCCGCACACAGTGGGTGTACTTTATGTAGAGCACCTGATTCACAGAGAGAGCATTTTATGTACAGTACCTTGCACACAATAGACATGATTCTTTTAGAGTGCCCAGCACAAAGCACATGTTCTTTTCATAGTATGTGAGGCACTCAGTAGGCATGCTTTATGTAGAACACACTGGATATGATATACAGGTTTTGTTTAGAGTACCCAGCATATAGCAGGCACACTTTATGTAGAGTATCTAGCATAGAGTTGGCATGCTGCTGCTGCTGCTGCTGCTGCTGCTTCTGCTGCTAAGTCGCTTCAGTCGTGTCCGACTCTGTGCGACCCCATAGACAGCAGCCCACCAGGCTCCGCAGTCCCTGGGATTCTCCAGGCAAGAATAATGGAGTGGGTTGCCATTTCCTTCTCCAGTGCATGAAAGGGAAAAGTGAAAGTGAAGTTGCTCAGTCGTATCTAACTCTTAGCGACCCCATGGACTATAGTCCACCAGGCTCCTCCGTCCATGGGATTTTCCAGGCAAGAGTACTGGAGTGGGGTACCATTGCCTTCTCCAAGAGTTGGCATACTTTATCTAAAGTACTTTGCACAGAGTAGGTTGATTTTATGTAGAGCAGGTGACACACAGCTGGTATGCTTTATGCAGGGCACCTGACACACAGTAGGCATAGAGCATTCAGCACAGAGTAGGTGTGCTTTCCATAGATGACTCAGCACACAGTAGACACGCTTTATGTACAACACCTGGCATACAGCAGACAGGATTGATGCAGAGTCCTTGGCACACAGTAGATGAACTTTACCTAGAGCATCTGGCACCATGTAGGCATGCTCAGTGTAGAATTTTTCACACATTTTAGGCATGTCTTTTGAAGTACTCAGCACACAGACACTCTTTGCACACAGTTTTCTGCCCACAGTCAGCTTACTATATGAGGAGTAATGGCACACACTAGCATGAACGTTAGTAGTCAGCCCTTTCCCTTGATTTCATCTTTTTGGGGGATCCTGATCCTTCCCATTTTATTCTGGAACCCACCTTGGTCCCACCCCCCAGCTCTTGTCCAGCATCCCATTGGTCAGATGGAAAGACTGATCCCAGAGATGGTGGGCACAATCCACAGTCAGAATGAGGCTGCCCACTCAGAACCCCGAAGCTCCATGTTCCCTTGTATGGACACCGCTTTCTCAGCTACTCGCAGGCTTCCACTTCATGTCTTCAGGTGCCCACTTCTGGCTGAGGACACTTTATCCCCTGAGTCTGATGGAAGTAATCCCCAGCCAGGCTGGTTTCTCTGTTCTTGCTTCCAGCAGTCATGTCTCAACCCCGGCCCCGAGATGCTTGGAGGAAGGACTTGAAAACCTGCCATGCTGTGAGGCATGTGTGAAGCATGTCTCTGAACTTCTTGATTCTGTGCTGAGAGCTGATGCATGAATCCCTCCTAGCCCATGGATGGAGAGGAGACCTAGAGATGTTTTGGGACAATGCTGGGTCAGCCCTTCCCACCTGATATCTGAATGTTTATGCTTTGACTTGCTGCACCCTTGCCTTGGAAGCCCAGAGTCATCTTTGCCCACACCCCAACTTGCCCATATGGAAGATGATGAATCCTGAGATTCCAGTGTCCACAGTGTGTGATCCTAAACTCTCAATAACACTGCAACCTCCTTCTCTTCACCTTCCACTTGGGTAGCTGCCAGGTAAGGGGGAGGTAAGCAGGCTTCAGGGATTGGCTGGCTTAACCTGGACCCTGGCAGATCCCTCTAGGTCAGGGGCCAGATAAAATCTTCACAGGAGGAGGGGATAAGAAGTTGTGTGGGGAAGCTGCTCCTAACAGGTGCCAGCCTGGGAGTCAAGGCACTGGGGTGTCCTGGTATGAGGTGGGGAAGGCAGCTGCCCAGAGCAGGGTGGCTCCAGGAAATGAGCTGGCCTGGGAGATGAGTGGATACCAGTGGGTAACTAACTGTCTGTCTCCCCCTCTTCCTTTGAATTTCCCTGGTTCCCCTTCCTTCTCCCAGCCCCTGTCTGAGCCCTTTTTGCCCGTCCCCAGCATGCTCCATCCCTGCCCCTCATTCCCTTGCTCCTCTCCATCTATTTGTCTCTGCCTCACAGCCCATCACTGCCTCTTCCTTAATCTTCAGGTGCTCACCCTTCACCCCATCTGACCACAGGAAGCGGGAGCTGAGCCTGTCCTGGTTGGGACTCAGGCTGGTGGATGCCTCCCTGTGGCTGCTACTGATGATGATCGGGGCCTCCTGGATCCTGGCTCACGTCCTGGCCTGGATCCATGCCTTCTACAACAACACTTGCCACCTCTAGTGTTTCTTGCAGCCCCCAAAACTGAACTGATTCTTTGGTCATCTGGGCCTGGTGAGTATGGGCAGCAGGATGGGTCTTGGGGATCAGGGTGGATGGACTTCCTGAGGGTCAAAAATGGAGATCAGGTTTGGGCTGGGATCTAGAACAGCAAAGAAGCCAGGGAGACCTAGAAGATCCTCTTCCCTCACTCATTTATTCCTCCACTCTGCCATTGAGACCTTTCCCACATCCTGTCCTTCCAGCCCTAGCCTGCTCTGGAGTCCATTTCTTTCCTGCTTTGCACACATTAATGCATCTCTGCGACTGGGCTGCACAGATCCTGGTCCTCTGGCCTCTCCCGTCTCCATGGTGGCCTTGAGACCTCCTTAAGGGTGCTATCCAGGGTCTGCTCTGCATGTGGTCCATTTCATGTTCTGCACGTGGCCCATTTCATGTGTCTTTTCACTCTGGGTTACAGTTTCCCCCAGGAGTTAGCTATCACCTCTCCATTCCCACCTACAGGGGTAGGACTACAAGGGTAGACCTCTCCCCTTCCTGGGTTCCCTCCTCTTAATTATTCCCCTCTCTCCTCTCAAGATGTTCCAATGGGCCACTCACCCAGTCTGTATGTGAAAGTGTTAGTCGCTCAGTTGTGTCCGACTCTTTGTGACCCCATGGACTGTATAGCCCACCAGGATCCTCTGTCCGTGGAAATCTCCAGGCAAGAATACTGGAGTAGGTTGCCATGCCCTTCTCCAGGGGATCTTCCTGACCCAGGGATCGAACTTGGGTCTTCTGCATTGCAGGCAGATTCTTTACTAACTGAGCTACCAGGGAATCCACCAGTCTGTATATAGGTGGCCAAAATCTTCCTGGGCTTCATTGACCATGCAAAAGCCTTTGACTGTGTAGATCACAACAAACTGTGGGAAATTCTTAAAGAGATGGGAATACCAGACTACCTGACCTGCCTCCTGAAAAACCGTATGCAGGTCAAGAAGCAACAGTTAGAACTGGACATAGAAAAATGAACTGGTTCAAAATTGGGAAAAGACTATGTCAAGGTTGTATATTGTCACCTTGCTTTTTTAACTTATACACAGAGCACCATGCAAAATGCCAGACTGGATGAAGCACAAACTGGAATCAAGATTTCCAGGAGAAATATCAACAACTTCAGATATACAGATGACACCACCCTTATGGCAGAAAGCGAAGAGGAATTAAAGAGCCTCTTGATAAAGGTGAAAGAGGAGAGTGGAAAACCTGACTTAACATTCAAACTCAACATTCAAAATATGAAGATCATGGCATCCGGTCCCATCACTTCATGGCAAATAGATGGGGAAACAGTTGAAACAGTGAAAGACTTTATTTTCTTGGGCTGTGGATGGTGACTGCAGCCATGAAATTAAAAGATGCTTGCTCCTTGGAAGAAAAGCTATGACCAACCTAGACAACACATTAAAAAGCAGAGACATTACTTTGCCAACAAAGTTCCATATAGTCAAAGCTATGGTTTTTCCAATAGTCATGTATAGATGTGAGAGTTGAACTGTAAATAAAGCTGAGCATCGAAGATTGATGCTTTTGAACTGTGGTGTTGGAGAAGACTCTTGGGAGTCCCTTGGACTGCAGGGAGATCCAACCAGTCAATCCTAAAGGAAACCAGTCATGAATATTCATTGGAAGGACTGATGCTGAAGCTGGAACTCCAATACTTTGGCCACCTGATGCAAAGAAATGACTCATTGGGAAAGACTCTGATACTGGGAAAGATTGAAGGCAGGAGGAGAAGGGGACGACAAAGGATGAGGTTGTTGGATGGCATCACCAACTCAATGGACATGAGTTTGAGTAAGCTCCAGGAGTTGGTGTTGGACAGGGAAACCTGACATGCTACAACCCATGGGGTTGTAAAGAGTCAGACACAACTGAGAGACTGAACTGAAGGAAAGGAAAAAACCTACAACTAAGATTACTCTACCCATCAAAGGTATCATTCAGATTTGATGGAGAAATCAAAAGCTTTACAGATAAGCAAACATTAAAAGAATTCCTGAGGTCTTGAAATGGTCTCAGCAAGCCTGGAGGCAGCAGAAATGTTACCAAGTTACTGTAGTTCTGCCCTCCCCAGTTAATCACGATGATGTGACCACTCACCTAGAGCCAGACATCCTGGAATGTGAAGTCAAGTGGGCCTTAGGAAGCATCACTACGAACAAAGCTAGTGGAGGTGATGGAATTCCAGTTGAGCTATTTCAAATCCTAAAAGATGGTGCTGTGAAAGTGCTGCACTCAATATGTCAGCAAATTTGGAAAACTCAGCAGGACTGGAAAAGATCAGTTTTCATTCCAATCCCAAAGGAAGGATATGTCAAAGAATGCTCAAACTACCGCACAATTGCACTCATCTCACGTTCTAGTAAAGTAATGCTCAAAATTCTCCAAGCCAGGCTTCAGCAATATGTGAACCGTGAGCTTCCAGATGTTCAAGCTGGTTTTAGAAAAGACAGAGGAACCAGAGATCAAATTGCCAACATCTGCTGGATCATCGAAAAAACAAGAGAGTTCCAGAAAAACATCTATTTCTGCTTTATTGACTATGCCAAAGCCTTTGACTGTGTGGATCACAATAAACTGTGGAAAATTCTGGAAGAGATGGGAATACCAGACCACCTGACCTGCCTCTTGAAAAACTTGTATGCAGGTCAGGAAGTAACAATTAGAACTGGATATGGAACAACAGACTGGTTCCAAATAGGAAAAGGAGTATATCAAGGCTGTATATTGTCACCCTGCTTATTTAACTTATATGCAGAGTACATCATGAGAAATGCTGGGCTGGAGGAAGACAAGTTGGAATCAAGATTGCTGGGAGAAATATGTTAATAACCTCAGATATGCAGATAACACCACCCTTATGGCAGAAAGCAACAAAGAACTAAAGAGCCTCTTGATGAAAGGGAAAGAGGAGAGTGAAAAAGTTGGCTTAAAGCTCAACATTCAGAAAACTAAGATCATGGCATCTGGTCCCATCACTTCATGGCAAATAGATGGGGAAACAGTGGAAATAGTGAGAGACTTTATTTTGGGGGGCTCCAAAATCACTGCAGACAGTGATTGTAGCCATGAAATTAAAAGACACTTACTCCTTAGAAGGAAGGTTATGACCAACCTAGACAGCACATTAAAAAGCAGAGACATTACTTTGCCAACAAAGGTCCTTCTAGTCAAGGCTATGGTTTTTCCAGTAGTCATGTATGAATGTGAGAGTTGGACTACAAAGAAAGCTGAACACCAAAAAATTGATGCTTTTGAACTGTGGTGTTGGAGAAGACTCTTGAGAGTCCCTTGGACTTCAAGGAGATCCAATCAATCCATCCTAAAGGAGATCAGTCCTGGGTGTTCTTTGGAAAGTCTGATGTTGAAGCTGAAATTCCAATACTTTGGCCACCTGATGCGAAGAGCATCATTTGAAAAGACTCTGATGCTGGGAAAGATTGAAGGCAGGAGGAGAAGGGGATGACAGAGGATGAGATGGTTGGATGACATCACTGATTCAATGGACATGAGTTTGGGTGGGCTCTGGGAGTTGATGTTGGACAGGGAGGCTTGGTGTGCTGCAGCTCACGGGGTCGCAAAGTTCAGACACGACTGAGTGACTGAACTGAACTGAACTGCCCTCCCCTCCAAGGGCTTGGCTATGTGGTGTAGTTTTGGTCCCTTTTCCTTCCTGCAGCCCCTCTTGCTATGTGACCTTGGCTGAGTCACTCTCCCTCTCTGGACCAATCTCATCTAAAGCTTTTAATCCTCATCTCAGGGTCCTTGGGGAGAGGGGAACAAATCACAAAGGTGAAAATGACTTGTGTACACCTGCCTAGAGCACCTGAGGGTATTTGTAAGGCTTGAATGGGGCATCCTGAGGGAGAGGAATGCTTCACATGGTAGTAACTTCTTCCCATTTGGGAGGATATGGCTTCTGTTTCTTCACTTGTAAATGCAAAAATTGAGGAGTGTGATCTTAGGTTGAGAGATAGACAGGATTCACTCTGCACAGAGCCAGCCCAATAGAGATGGTCTATAGACCAGAGTTGTTCTCCTGATTGATAGGTAAAGTTCATGTCTGTCCCTTGGGATCTGCCAGGCCTGGAAGGTCCCAGGTCTGCAGACCTTTTACCATGCAAGGAACCAGAGATCATGTGGACAGGCCAGAACATGAAAGAATGTGGAAACAAAACCCAGAGAAATGTCCTGAGGCCACCCTGAACTCACAAACCTCTCCAAAGGGGATCTCCTCCTGTGGCCACCCCAGGGGCTGGGACCACTCCTAGGACAAGAAAGATTTGTCTTCTCAATCCAAGGTCAGCCTCCCTGTAGGCAGCGAGCCTGTCTTCTCCCTGTTCCCTGGGATAGACCCTTGGGACTTGGAGATGCTCCAGGACCCTCCCTCCCTCAGAAGGAAGGAGGAAGCAGAGATTCCCTCCATTTGTGCAGAATCTGACACACTGTCCACTGTCTACTGCAGACTCCTTCTGGAAAGTGATGGCCCTTACTTTGCTTGCAGTTCCTACCCACGGAGCAGGGTGTAAAGAACTTCAGTCAGCTGGTAGCCAACTATCCCCAGGGGTTTATGATCTGGCTAGGTCCCATAACCTCCACCATCATTTTCTGCCACCCTGACATGATCTGGAGCATCGCCAATGCCTCAGGTATCCACGCAGCACTTGTGGTGCTGAGTGCTATCACACTTTTGAGAGATTCCAGCCCCTCCCTGCCAACCTTCTCTGTGGCCCCTACTGGATGCTGGCCCCTCCTCCCCTCTTCTCTCTCAACCACTTCTCTCTCCTCTCTCTTCTCTTTCTTTCCTGTGTTCACCAACCCCCATCTCACTGCCTCCTCCCTCCTCTTACTACCATCTACACCCACCTCGTTTTCCTGAGTAAAGGACACCCCCAATCTTGAGGACATACATCTGGACAGAGAGATCCCTGACCTGGTGTAGGCAGGAATTGGCCAGAGGGAGAGAGGCTATGGCAACCAAGAGAGAATCTTGCTAGGTTCTCTGCTGGGGCATGCTGGAAGGCTTCCTGGAGGAGGAGGTACTGGAACTGGGTCTGAAACAATGAGCAGACACGTTTTAAAGCAGGGGGTAGAGTGATGCAGTGGGCATCCACAGCATTCCAGGCCCATGCCGGACCATCCCTCAGTCCCACTCATCCCCAGACCCAGAGCAATGAAGGCTTCTAGCTGGTGCAGGATTTGGGTTGCTACTTCCATGACATTCACTTCTCTGGTGGGTCCATTTCTTTTACCCTATCCTGTGGCTCAGCCACTCTAGTTCAGTGCTCTCCTTCTCCAGGCCCCAGGAATCTCCCTGAGGAGACTCTACCCCACCCTGTCTCCCTTCCCTTGCCCTTTGCCCCTCCCATCTGAGACAGACCAGGCAGCAGGGGAATGGGAAGCTTTTGATAGAGATCTGGGTTCCAACACCAGAATGCTGAGTGATTCTGAGAAGGGTCGTGGCTCTCTCTGGCTGCTGAAGTCTCCTTTAGCTGTTAGTGGTGGAAACTCAACCTTGTGTGATCTACACAAAGAAAGAGAATCAACTGACTGTATATTCTAAGAAGGGATGTTTCCAGGTCTTAAACAGTGTCATCAGAAATCTGTCCTCGGGGACATCTCTGGCAGTCCACTGGTTAAGCCTCCATGCTTCCAGTGCAAGGGGCACGAGTTTGATTCCTGGTTGGGAACAAAGATCCCACACGCTGCATAGCATGGCCAAAGAAAGAAAGAAAGAAATCTGTCTCCATCATTTAGTTCTGTGATGCTTCACCCCCACCCTGGTATACGTGCATCCCTGAAAGCTTAACCTCTATGCAAAAGTGAGCTCATTCACAACATTTCCAGGAAAAAATTCAAGATTCCCTTTAATTTTCCTCACCTGGGTCATAGAACCGAATCCTGTGTCCCTGAGATTCTGAGTGTCCAGTCTTGGCAGGCATAAGGTTCTCTGAGATGGCATTTTCAGGCCCACGGAAGTTGGATAACTAAGAACTCAGGCTCTGGATTCAGACAGTCCTGGGCTGGTGTCTCAGGTTTACTGTCTGAGAGAATGTGGATAAGTGACTTCATCATCCAGACCCTCAGTTTCCTCATCTAGAATATAGAGATGGAAGAGATATCAGGTGAACATTTGGGATCCAAACAGGGAAAGACCCTTCCTATCCCTGTTACCAAGGGACCCAAAATATCATGTATGGAGGATAAAGGGAGGGAGCACAGCAGGAGGTTGAAGACAGAGGAGCAGCTGCTGGAGGTGATTCTTAGGTACAGGGGTGAATCACTGCCCTTGTAAGTCTTTGACTGTGGCAAACTAGAAGAGTGTGAATTGGATCCTATTTGTTCCTCTCCAGATTCAGAGCTGGGAGGAAGGTCTGTACACATAGGGCCTGGCCAGCACCTATGGGGATGTGTGCTGCTGGTGGGTGGGGCCCTGGCATGCGGTCATCCACATCTTCCACCCCACCTGCATCAAGCCTGTGCTCTTTGCTCCAGGTAGACGCCTCCCTGGCCATAGCTTGCCCATTGCCATGGTCTCTGTGTTGCCTCTAGTTGGGCAGGTGACCAGGATTCAGGCAAAGGGGGCATGGAAAAGATGCCACTGCCTCTCTCTCACCTGGACTCCCACCTGCCCGACTTCTGTGAAATGTCTGTGCAATTTCTGCTGTGTGGCCATATCTGGTCACCTTTAATTTCTACCTGGACTCTGGCTACAGCTGGTGTATGTTAGACCTATTGATACCTGGTATACATTTACACCTGGGCTCAGTCAGAGATGTTCTCAGTCATGTCTGGAGCTCAGCTGTGGCCAAGGACATTTGCAGCATCTTCGAGTCTCTCTGGTTCTTGTCTGAGATGCTGTTAGAGACTGTCTGGTTCTCCACTTGGTCACTCCTGGGCCACATTTGGGGTTTGTCAGAGATCAGGGACTCAGGGTCACTCTGAGAAATGCCCAAGACCTTATGTGAGTCTTGTCTGCTGCAGGTTTTAGGGTAAGCCTGGGTCACACCTGGTTCAGATCTGTGACATCAGTGTTTTGGGGTCCTGTCTGGAGTCCATCTGGGTCACACTGAGGTCAGGTCAGATTGTCTTCAGGTCCATGGCCGAGCTGTGTGTCACGTCAGGTTGTGTCATTCATGGTGTGGCCTTATTAGGACATGTTAACACTTGGGGCAGATATCTCAGGAGGGGTAAGAGTGCAGGGGCAGATGTGGTGTCCTAGCTACCTGTAAAGGTGTTCCATAAAGTTCTTGGCTGTGGTTGGGTGTTCAGAATATGTAGGACAATCTAGGAGCCATGTCCAGTCATGTTAGGCCATATTGTGTCATGATGGGATGTGTCTAAGCTCATAAGGTGGTATCTGTGGGCTCTGCCTTTGCTTTATTCTGTCCTGCAGCCTAGTCTGGTCCTCCCTCCTCCCATTACCCCTCCTTCTAGCTTCCCGCGCTCTTAACCCCATTCCTGCCATGCTGGGCTCGGAGAGGGAATGCAGATTCCTGGCTGGGAGCCTCCAATCTGCACCAAAATTCCCTCCCCTCCCCTTCTCTCTGGCCGTTGATTGTCTTCATTCATATCAGCTGCCATCACACCGAAGGACATGTTTTTCTACAACACTCTGAAGCCCTGGCTGGGTGAGTAATTGTGAGCGAAGGGGGTTGGGGACAACCCTGGGGACCCAGGGGATTGTCTTCCTTTGCCCACTCCCCTTGGCTGTCTCTGCTAGGGGATGGGCTCCTGCTGAGTGCTGGTGACAAGTGGAGCAGGCACCATCGCATGCTGATGCCCGCCTTCCACTTCAACATCCTGAAGCCCTATATGAAGATTTTCACTAGGAGCACAGACATCATGCATGTGAGTCTCTTGAACCCAGGGTTCCAGCTGGAGTCTTGGGGATAATGGGGACTCAACAACATCTTGTCTGGAATCTGACTCTTGTGGGTGACTTTAAGGCCATGGCTCTTTCTTTCTGAGCCTTGGTTTCCACAATTGAAAAATGAGGATTATGTGATCCCTACTTTGTAGGATGGCCAAGATGATGTAATGGAGTCATATTCCTGGCATATAGTAGGTGCTCAGAAGGTGTTAGTTTCTATGTTTCCCTCACAGAAGGCTTGAAATCTTGAGACATGGTTGATGATAATGAAGAATATCATGTAGTCATTATTCCAGAGTAACAAATCACTTGAAAACAATAAGTGCTTAGTATTGACAAGTTTGTGAGTCAGTAAGCTGGTTCTTCTGGACATGGATGGGGCCACTCATGTTTCTGTGATCAGCGGGGGTGATCAGGTGGTCAGCTGGAGGTCAGATAGGAAGACTTACTGATCTGAGGTCAGTCCTCTCTTACCTTTGTGGCTTGGCTGACTGCAGGTTGATCTCTGATGACATCAGCTGTGACAATTGGATCTCCTTTCATGTGATTCTCTCCCTTTAGAAGGCATCTCAGGCTTGCTCACATGTCAGAAGCAAGGTTCCAACAGACTGAAAGGAAGCTGCAATTCTCCTTGGGGTCTAGGTTTGGGATGACCACTTCATCATTTTCACCAGTCTATGGTGATGGCCAAAGCAGGTCCAAAACCAGCTCAGAATCAAAGGATAGTGAAAGAGGTCCCCACCTCCTAAGAGAAGTTACTGAAAAATTACACTGCAAAGGGTTTGGATATACATGTGGGAATGAAGAACTGGAGGTCAGGCTTTTGTGAAGTGCCTGGGATTTTTTCCATACCTGCAAGCTGACAAGAGAGCTTGTTACTGTTTCATGGATTCTGCCAGGAGACATGAAACTCCTGGGTGAGAGAAAAAGGACAATTTATTACCCTCAAAAGGCAAACAACATGTGCTTCTTGTTGGTTTGCATTCTTCTTCCAAGTCACTAAATCTCATGCGAGTGACACAGATGGGCTTTGATATATGCCTGCTCATGTAGTATGCTGATGTGTATGCCTGCTATCCCCACTCCAGTCCTCTTGCCTGGAAAATCTCATGGACGGAGGAGCCTGGTAGGCTACAGTCCATGGGGTCGCTAAGAGTCGGACACGACTGAGCGACTTCACTTTCACTTTTCCCTTTCATGCACTGGAGAAGGAAATGGCAACCCACTCCAGTATTCTTGCCTGGAGAATCCTAGGGACGGCGGAGCCTGGTGAGCTGTCGTCTATGGGGTCGCACAGAGTCGGACACGACTGAAGCGACTTAGCAGCAGCAGCAGCAGCATGCCTGCTATTGTATTATGGTGGGGTTGGGGGGAGATTAAAAGACTCTGTGACTTTTACAGCAATTAGAAGCAATTGCCCCTAATACCTGTCCAGGAGACATTACGTCACTCCTCAAGGTTGTTTCCTAAAACTCTGAGAAATGGCCCAGGTAAAGAATATCAGAGTCTTGCTTTTTTTTTTTTTTTTGGCATACGAAGCCAAAAAGTACAAATGTACACAGGACCCATGGAGGATTACCTCTCTCAACATAGGGGCCTTTCCCTCATCAATTTCTAGCAATGAAGATGATGAGGTCTGACATTTGCTGTGCAGTTACTTTATGCACTAAGCTGACCAACAGTTCACAAAATGTAGTGGGAGGAACCAAAGTTATATTAATAGCAGGTCTCCTGACTCCCAGGCGTGGGGACTTCATGCCTTAATGTGACAACTTCCACTTCCAGTCAAGCCTGGTCATCTGTGAAGATTGGTGCTTAGGACCAGGAGGCAGGGTCTGGGGAGCGCGTCTTGATGTTTGGGGTTAGGGAGGAGGAAGTTTCCAACCTCAGCAAGGTCCCCTTCTCTGTCTAGCCCAAGTGACAGCACCTGATTAAAAAGGGCGACATTCATCTGGACATGTTTGAACACATCAGCCTCATGACCCTGGACAGTCTGAAGAAAGGCGTCTTCAGTTTTGACAGTAATTGCCAGGAGTGAGTGCTTGGCCCAGGGCCTGGGGATATGAGCCCTAGAACCAAAGGAGTAAATGAGTGAGATTGAGGTGGACAATCAGAAAGGCCTTCCTGGAGGAGATGGGTCAAACTGGACATTGAAAGACAGGAAAGGGGAAAGAGAAACAGCAAACCTTACAGGTAGGCAGAACTGTTTGATAAATGTTAGGAGGTTAGAATGAGCAAAGTATGTGCAACAGTAAGGAGACAATTTGGGTATGGGTATAAGGTGGACGAAATGTCTTAAGGACATTCTGAAGTCAGACAGAGGATATGAACTATATCTGAGGTTTCCTAAGAGCCATGGAAGGTGTATGAGCAGATGAGGGTTGAGGTCAAAGCTGAGCTTGGACATCTGACTGGAGAGAAGACTGACCACAGTGTAGACACTGGATGATGTTGACAACTGGATGTAAGGAGACTAGGGAAGGCAATATTGACCAGCTGGGAGAGGATAAGGTCTGAGCCGAGTGGACAGTTTGGGGAAGGAGTAGGGGACAGATACTTGGTGAGAGAAAGGAGAGAAGCCTGATGTCTAAGCTGTGCTCTGGGTGTCTGGGGCATGGAGGCAGCTCACGGAGATGGGATGTGGGTTGAGAAGAGTCTAAAGAGTCACATCTCCTGGCTCATCCCCACACTGTATCTGTGAACCATCTGTTCTTGGAGCCTCAGTTTCATGAAGGGGGATAGCCCCCAGCTTCTGGGCTTCCAATGTTTTAAGTTGTTGCCTCCCTTCATGCTCTCACCCATCAGGAAGCCCAGTGAATATATCGCCGCCATCTTGGAGCTCAGTGTGCTTGTGGACTTCCTGTACTTCCTCACCCCAGACGGGCGGCGCTTCCGCAGGGCCTGCCACCTGGTGCACAACTTCACAGATGCCGTCATCCAGGAGCAGCACCAGCCCCTCCTCAGTGAGAGTATTGATGACTTCCTCAAGGTCAAGGTGAAGACCAAGACTTTGGACTTCATTGATGTGCTCCTGCTGACCAAGGTAGGCTGCTGTGGGATCTGAGTTCAGGAGGCAGAATGGACTTTGATCTGGTCAGAGATCTTGGATGGGCTCATAGGGTACTGGGGAGCCACAGGAGGTGCTTGAGAAAGGGAAAAATGGGTCATGGGCCCACCTCCCAGAATATTGGAAGTAAAAGCAAAAATAAACAAATTGGACCTAATTAAAATTAAAAGCTTTTGCACAACAAAGGAAACTATAAGCAAGGTGAAAAGACAGCCTTCAGAATGGGAGAAAATAATAGCAAACGAAACAACAGACAAACAATTAATCTCAAAAATATACAAGCAACTCCTACAGCTGAATTCCAGAAAAATAAACAACCCAATCAAAAAATGGGCCAAAGAACTAAACAGACATTTCTCCAAAGAAGACATACAGATGGCTAACAAACACATGAAAAGATGCTCAACATCACTCATTATTAGAGAAATGCAAGTCAAAACCGCAATGAGGTACCATTTCACACCAGTCAGAATGGCTGCTATCCACAAGTCTACAAGCAATAAATGCTGGAGAGAGTGTGGAGAAAAGGGAACCCTCTTACACTGTTGGTGGGAATGCAAACTAGTACAGCCACTATGGAGAACTGTGTGGATATTCCTTAAAAAACTGGGAATAGAACTGCCATATGACCCAGCAATCCCACTGCTGGGCATACACACCGAGGAAACCAGAATTGAAAGAGACACGTGTACCCCAATGTTCATCACAGCACTGTTTACAATAGCCAGGACATGGAAGCAACCTAGATGTCCATCAGCAGACGAATGGATAAGGAAGCTGTGGTACATATACACAATGGAATATTACTCAGCCATTAAAAAAAATACATTTGAATTGGTTCTATTGAGATGGATGAAACTGGAGCCCATTATACAGAGTGAAGTAAGCCAGAAAGAAAAACACCAATACAGTATACTAATGCATATATATGGAATTTGAAAGATGGTAACGATAACCCTATATGCGAGACAGAATAAGAGACACAGATGCATGGAACAGTCTTATGGACTCTGAGGGAGAAGGTGAGGGCGGGACGTTCTGGGACAATAGCATTGAAACATGTATATTATCATATGTGAAACAGAACACCATTCCAGGTTTGATGCATGAGACAAATGCTCAGGGCTGGGGCAATGGGATGACCCAGAGGGATGGGATGGGGAGGGAGGTGGGAGGGCGGTTCAGGATGGGGAATACATGTAAACCCATGACTGATTCATGTCAATGTATGGCAAAAACCACTACAATATTGTAAAGTAATTAGCCCCCAACTAAAATAAATAAATTTATTTTTTAAAAAGTGGGTCATGGATAAGTTTTAGACATGACCAGGTGAAACTGGTCTGCAGGGGAGTGCTAAGTCTGAAACTGTGAAGGTCTGAGATTTTACTCTACTCCCAAGCTAATAAGTTGTCTACCACAGAGGTAGACTGTATATATACATGTACACATACATGCATACATGGGCTTCCCACATGGCTCAGTGGTAAAGAATCCACCTGCAATGCAGGAGCTGCAGGAGGCATGGGTTCAATTCCTGGGTCAGAAAGATCCCCTGGAGGAGGAAATGGCAACCCACTCCAGTATTCTTGCCAGGATAATCCCATGGACAGAGGAGCCTGGTGGGCTACAGTGCATGGGGTCACAAAGAGTTGAACATGACTGTGAGACTGAGCATGCATGCATACATATATATACACATATATGTATGTGTGTATACACGCACACACACACACACAGAAGGAAGCCTGGATCAGAGCAGCACATTTATTTCTCACAGTAGAAACAGTAGTCAGAGTAGAGTTGTAGCTCTTGTTCCCCATCCCCAGATTCCTTTGAGGGCACCATGATGCTTTTACCTGTACATGCAACCATGGTTGCATCACAGAACAGGTACCTCTGGATTTTGAAATTTGAAACTTATATAGGACAGCTGATATATCTTCTCCTTCTTCCCTTCTTCCCCTTTCCCTTCACCCTAGTGGCTTCACCCTTCACCCTTGTGGCTCAGCTGGCAAAGAATCTGCCTGCAACGTGGGAGACCCAGGTTCGATCCCTGGGTTGAGAAGATACCCTGGAGAAGGGAAAGGCTACCCACTCCAGTATTCTTGCCTAGAGAATTCTGTGGACTGTATAGTCCATGGGGTCGCAAAGAGTTGGACACGACTGAGCGACTTTCACTTTCACTTTAGAGAGTGAGGGGAAAGGGAAGAGAGAGATGAAGAGAGAGAAATAGGGGGGAGAGAGGTGGTTCTGGAACTTAAACAAATCCTTATCAGTGAGAAGGCAAAGTTTATAGGTTCTATACATTTCTAATCCATCCCTTATCTCCAGGAGACTAAAGAATCTCTGGATTTACTATCAGTCATTGGTGTCCCAAATGGCTTTGGGACAATGTTTAAACTCTAGCTTCCATAGCAAGTTGTCATTCAATCATCCTGTAACCTAGGTTGCATCATGTATAAACATGAAAGTTCTTATGAATCTTTGATTCTCTTTACCTTGGATGGCATAGGAGGCAAGGAGGTCAAGGAGGAGATCTCTAGATGGAGCCTCTGGTGATAGAGTGCACGGGAGGTCTAGGATTTCAGAGTGAGCTTGAGTTTCTGGATGGATAATGGAGTTTCAGAGATTGTCTCAGTTTAGGCTTAGGGGCCCTCAGAGCTAGTGTGAATCTGGGGATCTTGCTTTCTCTCCAGGATGAAGATGGGAAAGGATTGTCAGATGAAGATATCTGAGCTGAAGCTGACACCTTCATGTTTGAGAGTGAGGGTCCCAGTGTGGGACTACAGAGCAGAGCATGGGTCCCTCCATTACAGGGACTTGGTGTGTGAACCATCCCCCATGCCTCTCCATCCTCCCCATGGTCCTTTCTATTAAGGTGCTGTTCACCATCTGGTGCTGAAGTAGCCCAGCCACCCAAGCATGTCTGGCTACCCCTCAAGCCATGACACCATACCCAGCAGCCTCTCCTGAATCCTGTACAACCTTGCAAAGTACCCAGAACATCAGGAGCATTGCTGGCAGGAGGTGCAACAGCTCCTGAGGGACCGTGAGCCTAAAGAGATTGAATGGTGAATGCAAGTCCTCATGGTGTTTTTCTGAGTCCCTCTCACTGGCTCTGCTCCCTGGCTGGGGAAGAGAAAAAATCTTTTTGTGGACTCTGTCATTGTTTCTTAGGGGGAAGACCCAGAGACAAGGTCTGGTACACAGCATGTATAGTAGGAGGAAGTTTGCAGCCTTTTGAGATAGAAAGACCTGGATTTCTGAGATAATCAGTGACAATGTGTGAGGGTAGATGATACCACTTAGCACATATTCAGTAAGTGAAATTTCCCTCTACTCTTACTTTTCTCTCTGAAATTACATGTTTTCCAACATCTCCACTCCCTGAATGTTTCCTCATATCCTGCTCCTTAATTTCTCATAGTATTTAGTCCAGGATTTACATGGAACTCTTAGGAATTAAAGTCATTCAACACCTGTCCAGGTATACCTGCATCTTCCTCCATCCAGTCCCCATTCAACAAACACTGGCACACTTCTTCCCTCTTCTCAGTTATATGACATCTCCAATTCTTCTCAGCCATTTTGTGTCCTGGAGACTCAGAGAGAACCTAGACCCAGTCTTTGCCTACCAGGATCTCCTAGTCTCATGGGGGAATAGTCAAGAAACTCACTGTATACCTGGGCAGAGCTTCAGTTTAGAGTAAGACAGACAAAGTAGAGGGTGGAAAAAAAGTGCCTTATCTCAGACCCTGAAAGTTGATCAGTAGAGAGGTGGGTGCATTTGAGGTAAGGTCAACAAGGTAGCTGGTCAAAAATGGAGAGATGGAGGCAGAAGGGGAGAGAGAGGGAGAGAGAAAGGAGGAAAGGAGGGGGTTGATATATGATTGACCCGTGGAGCATAGATTACTTCATAATATTAACACACTGTCCCAGAGTGTGCAGCAGATATCCAATTCTGGATATTAAAATAATACTTGGTCTTTTAGTAGAGTCTGCAATTCTAGCATAGAGATCTTGGGCAGCTTTTGCTAAATAAACCCTTAGGTACTCTTGTTGCTATGGTGAATAATATAGTCCATCTGGATTGAGAAACATTTACAAGTTCATTTGGAATACAGATATTCACATTTCTTGTTAAATTTAATCCATGTATTTTATATCATCATCTTTTCTATTTTTTCTAATAGAAAAATTAATAATTTATGGATATCAATTTCTTGCTCAGTGAACTTAGTAACTGCCAAATATGGAGTCTCATATCAACAGGAAAAATAAATATCATCTTAATAATAAAAACTTTTCAAACAACAGGGAAACTACATGGAAAAAAAGTTAATTCAACCTGCTTCTCATGTCTGGCAAGAAAATAACATCTACACAAATCAAAGATTTAAAATATATAATAAGGGAGTCTTAAAGGCTCTAGAGGAAACTATGGGAAGTTATATTACAGCTCCACAGTAAGAAGGCTATATCATGACACAAATCCCAGAGGGTGTACGATAAGACATTGATATGCTATTACATGAAATAGATACAGAGCAGTAGGTATGGTATAGAGTATATAATTTATACTATACCTACACTATACTATATATATACAGTTTTTAATGAAACAAAACCTTTGATATATACAATGGAGTATTACTCAGCCATTAAAATGAGTAAAAAATGCCATTTGCAGCAACATGGATGGACCTAGAAATTGTCATACTGAGTGAAGCAAGTCAAACAGAAGGAGAAATATATAACATCCTTTATATGTGGAATCTAAAAAGAAATTATACAAGTGAACTTAATTACAAAACAAAAACCGACTCACAGACTTAAAGGATGAACTTATGGTTGCCGGGGGAAAGATGGGGGAAAAGGATAGTTAGGGAGTTTGAGATAGGCATGTACACACTACCATATTTAAAATGGATAATACATAAGGACCTACTGTACTGGAACTCTCCTCAATGTTATGTGGTAGCCTGGATGGGAGGGGAATTGATGCATGAATATGTATGGCTGAGTCCCTTTGCTGTACACCTGAAACTATCACAACATTGTTCACGGCTATACCCCAATACAAAATAAAAAGATTTTTTAAAAAATGCCTCTGGGAGGATACATAAAAATAACCACTAGGCAAACTGTGAGGAGAAATGAGTGCTGTTGGGCCATAGGGGTGATATTCTGCATTGTTCCAACTTTGAACTAAGTTAACTATATCATCTATTAAGAATTTAAATTAAAAAAAAGAATTTAAATCATCACACAAAAAGAAAGAAATTTTTTTAAAAAAGAATTAAGCCCCATTACTGGATCTTACCTTCAATGTTTATGAAACTTTTCCAGTGATTTCTCTTCTTTTCTAAGTACAACATCACTATGTGCAAAAAAATGACACATTTTCCCCCATGTTTCAAATGGTATTACTCTTTTTCCCCTGTCTAATTTTATTAGCTAGTATCTCTAGTGCCATAACAAATAAAAGTAAATATTGAATCTGCTTCTTTTGTTTCTTATGCATTTGCCTTTTGATTTTGCAGTCTTGCCACAAAGAATGTTTTGATTTTATACAATTTTGTAAATATTTTTATTGTTGGCTTTTTGTAATTTTTCTCAGAAAGGCTTCTAAAAATATGTGAGTAAATTTTGTCTGGTACTTCTGTGGCACTACTTTTCTTTCTTTTTAAGAACCATTTTATTGAAGTATGATAGACAAAGAAAAGGCTGTACATATTTAATGTATACAACATAATGAGTTTGGAGCTATTTGATCCATCTGTGATTTTGTTATAGGAAGAGGGGATCTTATAAGGCAGTAGAGGGTTGAAGGGTCTCTGTTTTTGCTCCCTTGATGTCACATGGTTTCCTTAGGGATGACCTTACCCAGTTGCCCTTCCTGACCATGTGCATCAAGGAGAGTCTGTGGCTGCATCCCTCAGTCATGGTCATCTCCTGCTGCTATACCCAGGATATTGTGCTTCCAGATGGCCGGGTCATCCCCAAAGGTACCCATAATGACTAGGGAAGGAGTTCCTGGTGAGAAAGAGGGACTCATCAGCAGGTTGGACTTAGTCCTGACTGGCTCCTCTTCTTCCACAGGTGTTATCTGTTTCATCAATATTTTCTGGACCCACCATAACCCATCTGTGTGGCCAGACCCTGAGGTGCTGACCCCCTCCCCTTGGGGGATGCAAGGAAGGGCAAAGAGTGCTGACTTGCATAGAAGACATCACCTCCCTCCATTATACACTCATCTGCCTCTCTAAGGATGGACATCCTGGGAGATCCCACACAGTAGCCCTGTCCTGTCTTGTCCCCAGGTCTATGACCCCTTCTGCTTCAAGCCAGAAAACACCAAGGGGAGGTCACCTCTGGCCTTTGGTCCCTTCTTTTCGGGGCCCAGAGGAGGGTAGTGGGCATCTGAGGTAGGGATGGGGGGGTGGTTCTGGGACTTAGATTCCTGGCATAACTGTGGTGCAGAGGAGTGGGGAAAACAAAGATAGAGTTCTGGCTCTCCCCCTTCCACTCCTCCAGACGTAATGGGTAAGAGTCTGGGAATGGTGGTGGGCCCAAAGAGGGTATGTGTGGTGTGCTGAGACCCCCATTTCCCCGTCTGCTGATCTGAGTTCAGGACTGGAGCGGGGGCCAGGTTCAGAGAATATTCAAGCCCATGGAGGGATCCCAGGCACAATTAACCTCTACCTCTGCAGTCAAGGATGGGGGTTGCAGGCCAGATTCTGGGTGCAATGAGGCCGGAATGATGGTGCAGTCAGAGCTCCCACTCTAACCCACAGGAACTGCATCGGGCAAAGACTTGCCATGACCGAGATGAGGGTGGTCCTGGCGCTCACCCTGCTGTGCTTCCGAGTCCCGCCAGACAAGGAGTCACACAGGAAACCAGAGCTGATCCTGCCTGCTGAGGGTGGACTTTGGCTATGGGTGAAGCCGCTGAGCACAAGCCAGTAGTGACCCACCCTCTTCTGGCCTGGTATCCAACAAAGGATATAGGGAGACCAATATTTTTCATTGAGCATCTTATTTTCTACATGAGTGAACGAATTCCCTGTAAAAAATATTAAATTTAAAATTTTAGACACCACTTATCAAAGAGTCTCATCTTGTAAGCCTGCACAGGTTCTCCAGGTAATATGACAAAACTGGAGCTGAAACACACGCTGAAAATCATTTCACTTTCTTGGAAGGTTAAGCATGACCACTGAAGCCAAGCTGATAAAATTTACCCCCACTCCACCACTCATCAATTGAGTGACCTTGAGCAGGTGAGTTAATTTCTCCGATCCATAAGACTGGTGTGAGGATGAAATCAGTGTTTACCTGAAGGAGCTGAAGTGTCATCACTTTCTTCCTTCCAGTGGTCTACCTCTGTTAATAGGACCAAAAACATCAGTGTCTGTAGAGTTATCAGGCCCTATGTGTTGCATAAAAAGTGTTTAACCACACCTACATAAATGTATGTGTATCTATTGCTAAAAAATAAAATTTCTACACTCAAAATTATGTGATTAAGAGTAATTCAATATGTGATTGGTAGTGATATTTCAAGTCATCAAGGTGCATAAAGAGAATTCTTGTAAAGTGAAACAAACTAAATTATTTTCTAACATTATGCCGTTTACAAAAATAAACAGTGGCTTGAACACTTAACACTTAAAGATTCTAAAGACCCCCAAGATGATGACTGTATGTTGTGGAAGTATGTTCACAATACATTATCATATGAAAAGTCCAGATTAACAAGAGAAATGTATGGTAAAATAGCATTTTTTTCTTGTGGCAAAATTCACACAGCATAAAATTTACCATTGTGACCATTATAAAGTGTTCGAGTTCATGCATCTAGTACATTCACAATGTTGTGCAGTCAACAATTCTACTAGTTCCAAGATATTTTCATCATCTGAAAAAGAAACTTTATACCTAGTAGCAGTCACTCTCCATTTTCTCCTCCACCCTCCAGCTCCTGGATCTATCTCTACGGATTTACCCATTCTGCACATTTCATATACGTGGAATTGTACAATATATGACCTTTTGTATCCAGTTCCTTTCATTTAGCATAATGTTTTCAAAGTTCACTCATGTTGTAGCATGTATCAGTGCTTCATTCCTTTTTATGACCCAATAATATTCCTTGTTATGGATATACTTCATTTTATTTATTCATTCATCTGTTAATGGATACTTGAGTTGTTTCCCAAATATCCAACTTTTGGCAATTGTGCATAGTGTCACTATGGAGAGTCATGTAGAAGTTTTTGTTTGAACACATATTTTCAAGTCTTTGTGCATACCTAGGCATGGGATAGGACTTCCCTGGTGGCTCAGACGGTAAAGCATCTGCCTACAATGCAGGAGGACCCAAGTTTGATCCTTGGGTCAGGAAGATCCTCTGGAGAAGGAAACGGCAACCCACTCCAGTACTGTGCCTGGAGAATTCCATGGATGGAGGAGCGTGGTAGGCTACAGTCCATGGGGTCGCAAAGAGTCGGACACGACTGAGCGGCTTCACTCACTCACTCAGGCATGGGATGGCTGAATCATATGATAATTGTAGGTTTAATTTACTGAGGAAATACCAGGGGCTGTTTTTCACAATGGTTGCACCATTTTACATTCCCAACAACAATGTATGAGGATTCCAATTACTCCGCATCTTCATCAACACTTGTCCTCCATTTTTTTATATTCTTACCATCTTATTAGGATTTGCCTGGTAGCTCAGATGGTGAAGAATCTGTCTGCAATGCAGGAGACCCCAGTTTGATCCCTGGACCAGGAAGATCCTCTGGAAAATGTTATGGCAACCCACTCCAGTATTCTTGCCTGGGAAATTCCATGAACAGAGGTTACAGTCCATGGGGTCACAAAGAGTCAGATACGACTGAGTGACTAACACTTTTACTTTCACCATTCTATTGGGTGTGAAATGGTATCCCATTGTAGCATTGACTTGCATTTCCCTAACGACTAATGATGTTTAACATATTTCCATATGCTTGTTATTCAGTAAAACAGCATTTTAAAAGGATATCACATGTAAATGTAATGCACATATGTAAAATCAAATGTTACTTGTATAATTATTACACATAAAAGTAAATTTGACAATATATGTGACAGAATATAGTGATTACTTTGACATGTTTGAATTACAGATAAGATTTTTAATTCTTATTTTTTTATTTTCTTCTATAACAAGGTATCATTTTGGGGGAAAGAAAAGGATTTTTGTTTTTGTCTTTTTTTTTGGTTTTATTTATTTATTTATTTTTTAATAAATTTATTTATTTTAGTTGGGGGCTAATTACTTTACAATATTGTAGTGGTTTTTGCCATACATTGACATGAATCAGTCATGGGTTTACATGTATTCCCCATCCTGAACCGCCCTCCCACCTCCCTCCCCATCCCATCCCTCTGGGTCATCCCATTGCCCCAGCCCTGAGCATTTGTCTCATGCATTGAACCTGCAATGGTGTTCTGTTTCGCATATGATAATATACATGTTTCAATGCTATTGTCCCAGAACGTCCCACCCTCACCTTCTCCCTCAGAGTCCATAAGACTGTTCCATGCATCTGTGTCTCTTATTCTGTCTCGCATATAGGGTTATCGTTACCATCTTTCAAATTCCATATATATGCATTAGTATACTGTATTGGTGTTTTTCTTTCTGGCTTACTTCACTCTGTATAATGGGCTCCAGTTTCATCCATCTCAATAGAGCTGATTCAAATGTATTTTTTTTAATGGCTGAGTAATAGTCCACTGTGTATATGTACCACAGCTTCCTTATCCATTTGTCTGCTGATGGACATCTAGGTTGCTTCCATGTCCTGGCTATTGTAAACAGTGCTGTGATGAACATTGGGGTACACGTGTCTCTTTCAATTCTGGTTTCCTCGGTGTGTATGCCCAGCAGTGGGATTGCTGGGTCATATGGCAGTTCTATTCCCAGTTTTTTAAGGAATATCCACACAGTTCTCCATAGTGGCTGTACTAGTTTGCATTCCCACCAACAGTGTAAGAGGGTTCCCTTTTCTCCACACTCTCTCCAGCATTTATTGTTTGTAGACTTGTGGATAGCAGCCATTCTGACTGGTGTGAAATGGTACCTCATTGTGGTTTTGATTTGCATTTCTCTAATAATGAGTGATGTCGAGCATCTAAGAAAAGGATTTTAAATAAGAACTCTGAAGGCAAAGAAAAACATATGTAATTTTCAGCTTAGAATATATTAAATATTTACTCATTCCATGTTACAGGGTTTCTTTCTTATTTTGCCACCAGTAAGTCGTCTGGTCCCTGAAAGACTCTGAGAGTAGGACTCTATCCCAGAAACCCCTGCAGCCTCAGTGGGACAAGTCTGGGGCAGCCACTGTCCCAGGTGCTGAAGCAAGTGGCCCCACTCCTGCCCCCTCCACCTCCTTTTATTATTGAGGACCCTCTTGATCTCCATTTCCTAGAACATTTAGGTGAAAATGAAGTCCTGGATCATACCTCTTAGAGGGAAAACAAATTTTTTTTGGTTCCTAGCTTCAGACCAGCTTAATATCAAAGCCCCTTGTAATTACATAATAGATGTAACTATAGAGACTTTGAATTTATTGAATCTTTTAATGACAGTCTTCTTCAGCAGTATTTCCACATGTCTCAAATCTTAAATATACCTTTTATGACTTTAAAACATTTTAAATTTGAGAAAGTGATGCAAAAAGAAGAGAGGAAATGAACCCTTATTGAGTACTGATGCTTACCAAGTATTGTCAGTCATTTCACACATGCTCGCTTACAAATCTCCACAACATCGCAATTAAGAGGCTACTATTATGTAATAAATGAGATGGTTGGATGGCGTCACCGACTCAATGGGCATGGGTTTGGGTAGACTCCAGGAGTTGGTGATGGACAGGGAGGCCTGGCGTGCTGCGGTTCGTGGGGTTGCAAAGATTCGGACACCACTGAGCGACTGAACTGAACTGAACTGATTATGTAATAAAAGAAAATAAACGATTTTCCCCAAACTAAACAACTAGTAAATAGCAGACTAGGATGGCGACCTTTGCAGTGGGAGAGTGGTGGATCATCTGACCCTGATTGCATCTGTCTCTCTGCTCCACACTTCACTAAAGAGTAGTCTTGTCCTCATCATCCAAGATGGAGCTTCAGGTATCATACCAATACCGGCCTCCAAGCCCCCTCCCTCACCTTCTGTCCTGCCTCCCACGTTCACAGCCACGCCCACCCGCCTGGGTCCTCCCAGGACCCAAGCGCCCCCTGCTGGCTCTCGATGAGACTGGGACAGACTTGACAGCACAGTTTTATTCCTGGGAATCTGCAATGAGGTGTCTATGGTCAGGGTGGATCCCAGGATAGAAGGTGGTGGGTCACTACTGGCCTGTGTTCAGTGGCTCCACCCGCAGCCAAAGTCCACCCTCCGCGCGCAGGATCAGCTCTGGCTTCCGGCGTGGCTCCTCCTCATCTGGCAGGACACGGAACCTCAGTAGTGTGAGCGCCAGCGCCACCTTCATCTCATTCATGGCAAACGTCTGCCCGATGCAGTTCCTGTGGGCATAAGTGAGGACTCCGACTGTGCTGGGAAACCCCATCATGTTCCATCATGCCCAGAAACTAACTGGGACACCCCTCCCCTCTGCAGGGATGGACAGGGAGGCTAACGGTGTCTGAGACACCCCCTCCACGTGGGCTTGCATGTTCCCTGAGCCCCAGCACCATCCTCAAGCCATCCCCACCTCACACACCAGCTGGCCTTACCTGGGCCCCGCTGAAAAGGGAATGAAAGCCAGAGGTGATCTCTTCTGGGGGGCTTCTGGATCAAAGCGGAAGGGATTGAATACCTGGAGGACAGACAGAGGCAGGGCTACTGGGTGGGACATCTCAGGATACCTGGACACCCCCAGATGTGAATAGAATGGAGGAGTGCCTGGTTTTCCCAGTGGAGGGCAGCACCTCAGGGTCTGGCCAGACTGATGGGTTGTGATGAATCCCGAAGATGCTGATGACACAGATGTTCCCTATGGCAGAGGAGAGAGTGGTCAGGTTAAGGTCTCAGCTGATGAGACCACCAGCCTCCCTCACCCCCATTGTTCTGAGCACCTTTGGGGATGATTCGGCCGTCTGGGAGCACAATGTCTTGGGTACAGCGGCGGGAGATGACCGCGACTGGGGGATGCAAACGCAGACTCTCCTTGATGCACATGGTCAGGAAGGGCAACTGGGCCAGGTCGTCCCTAAGTAACCCCCAGACAATTATTCGGGGAGTAAAAACAGAGACACACCCCCAGCCCTCTTACTGCCCTAAAGACCCTCTCTCCACCTCCCTCTGATGCACTGCTATAACAAAATTAATTCCAGATGAACCAAAGATTTAAGAATTAGGATATCAATAGCTCAAGTTACTATTAATGAAGAAAACAGCCTGGTATTTTTAAAAGAATTTCTGAACAAAACACAACACTCCCAGCATACCTTTTAAAGTGTTAACATATTTGCATTTTAAAGCTTTTTGAATTGTATAATTAGCTTACAATGCAAAAAAAGTCTATAATGGACTTATAAGTTTATTTGAGTAAGTTCTACTCCACACTGTATAGTGAGACAACCTAATATTATTAAGGTGTCAATTCTTTCTAAATTAATCAGCATATTCAATGTAATTAAATAAAAATCTAGTTGGTTAGGAGGTGAGGGGGACTTGGCAATCTTCAATTTGAAAGAATTGGAGTTCATCAAGAGCTAGGTCAGTTTGAAAACAGAAGATCAATATGGAATCTAGGGGGCTTCCCAGGTGGCGTTAGTGATAAAGAACCCTCCTGCTAATCCAGGAGACATAAGAGACTCAGGTTCAATCCTTGGGTCTGGAAGATCCTCTGGAGGAGGGCATGGCAACCAACTCCAGTATTCTTACCTGGAGAATCCCATGGACAGAGGAGCCTGGTGGGCTACAGTCCAAAGGGTCACAAAGAGCCAGACACAACCAAAGTGACTTAGCAGGCATGCATGCATGGGATCTAGAAAAATGGTACTGATGAGCCTATTTGCAGGGCCAGAACAGAGATGCAGATGTAGGGAATGGACTTGTAGACACAGTGGGGCAAGGAGAAGATGGGAAGAATTGAGAGAGTAGCACTGACACATATACAGTACCATGGGTAAAATAGATGGCCAGTGGGAAGCTGCTATATAACACAAGGAGCCCAGCCTGGTGCTCTGTGATGACCTAGGAGGGGTGGGATGGGGAGTGGGAGGAAGGGGATATATATATATATATGGCTGATTCACATTGTTGTACAGCATAAACTAGCACAACATTGTTAAGCAACTATCCTCCAATTTAAAATTTTTTAAAAAAGAAGAAAATAAAAGATAATAGAAGAACCCAAGATTTCCCAGCTGGTGCTAGTGGTAAAGAACCCGTCTACCAGTAAAGGAAACCTAAGAGATGTGGGTTCAATCCCTAAGTTGGGAAGATCCCCTGGAGGCAGATATGGCAATCCACGTCAGTATTCCTGCCTGGAGAATCCCATGGACAGAGGAGGCTGGCGAGCTACAGTCCATAGAGTCGCAAAGAGTCAGATATGACTGAAGCAACTGAACACACACAGAAGGACCCAACCTACCAGATATTAAGACCTATTACAAAAGTGTAGTAATTTTTAAAAAGCACGGTATTGTTGCAAGAACAGTAAAGCAGACTCATGGAACAGAATAGAGAACTTGGAGATCAAACATGAACTGGTGAAAACTGCACCTGGAAAGGAGGCCCTGTAAACCCCTGAGCAGTGGATGGATCATTGGTAGAAAGTATTCAGACAAGTGGTGATGTAGGAACAGAGCTAAATCCTCAGGAACAGTGTAGTGGTTAGGAATCTGCACTTGCACTGCAGGGGACCTGAGTTCAAACCCTGTTCCAGGAACTGAGATCCCACAAGCCCTGTGGCTCTACCAAAAAAATTTTTTAAAAGAACTAAATCCTCATCTACTCAATATATAGAGTGGGGACTTCCCTGGTGGTCCAGTGGTTAAGAATCCACTTTGCAATGCAGGGGATGTGGGTTCAATCCCTAATTGGAGAACTAAGATTCTGTGTGCTGAAACTAAGACCCAACACAGCCAAATAAATAAATAAATTTTTAAATATATACATATACACAGAGTATAATCTCCTCTTATATGTGAAAGGTAAAGCCATAATATTAGAAGGCAATATAGGAGATATCTTCATGATCTAGGTGTAGGAAAGAATTCTTAAACTCCCAAAAGTACAAACTGGAAGACAAAAAAAAAAATGGATAAATATGCTTAGAATTAAGGAGCTCTTCTAGTTAATAAAAGATACCAGGGGACCAAATTAACATTTATTACAGATGAGATATCTGCAATAAATATATAGGTCTAGAAAAATATCTTGAATATACACAGAATTCCCACAAATCGACAAGAGAGGTGGCAGGGCTCTGGGAGAAAAGTAAGCAGAGGACGTGATCTAGGAATTCATGGAATTTCAAACGCTGAGATTTCAAACATGAAGAGATGCTCGGAATAACTGGTATCAGAAAAAGGGCAATTACATAGCAAATAGATGTTCAGTTCAGTTCAGTCGCTCAGTCGTGTCTGACTGTTTGTGACCCCATGGACTGTAAGACACCAGGCTTCCTTGTCCAGCACCAACTCCTGGAGTTACTCAAACTCATGTCCATTGAGTCGGTGATGCCATCCAACCATCTCATCCTCTGTTGTCCCCTTCTCCTCCCGCCTTCAATCTTGCCCAGCATCAGGGTCTTTTCAAATGAGTCAGCTCCTCACATCAGGTGGCCAGAGTATTGGAGTTTCAGCTTCAACATCAGTCCTTCCAATGAACACCCAGGACTGATCTCCTTTAGGATGAACTGGTTGGATCTCCTTGCTGTCCAAGGGACTCTCAAGAGTCTTCTCCAACACCACAGTTCAAAAGCATCAATTCTTTGGCATTCAGCTTTATTTATAGTCCAACTCTCACACCCATACATGATTACTGGAAAAACAATAGCTTTGACTAGACCTTTTTTGGAAAAGTAATGTCTCTGCTTTTTAATATGCTGTCTAGGTTGGTCATAACTTTTCTTCCAAGGAGCAAGCGTCTTTTAATGTCATACTTCACATCTATTTGAGGCAAGAATTAACGAGGTGGTTAGTGGTAAGGGGTGGTTAGTGGTAAGGAGTGGCTGAGGTTGTGCAGGTAGAGTGCTGGGCACTGAAATGTGGAGGTGTGGCCAGGGACCACCAAGCAGAGGGCATCAGCATTGTCAAGGAAAGGCAATGTGTCTTTTACAGCACAGCAAGCTGGCTCCTGGGTAGATTCAGAGAGCTTCTAAGACAGGTAAATAAAGACACAATACACAATACACAAAGATGTTCATTGAGTGATGTGATGGGAGCATCCTGGATATCCAGTACTAAGGGATTGGAGAGGGAAGTACAAAGGGCTATTCTGGCCAACTGTGTTAACCAGATCTTCATTACTTGGAAATTCCACAAAGTGAGGAGTATTTGTATTCTTGCATGTGCATTTTAGAGATTTTTGTTAGTTATATAAAAAATAAATGTATTCTTTGATATATTTGGTTGATAAATATTAATCTGAAGTTTTTCATGTTCTTTGCTATTTTGAGTTCCATTATATATTCATGAATAAAGTCATTAGCAGAGGAAATAAAAAACAAATAAATATAGGGACAGACTGAACAATGTCTGGAGGGACACAGGAAACCATTGAAAGAAAGAATGGGATTGGGACACTGGCATATGACAGAGGTTTATATGAGGTGGTGGATGTGTTAACTACCCTTATTGTAATCATTTTCCAATATATACATATATCAAGTCATGTTGTATACCTAAAATGTACATAATGTTATACATTGATTATGTCTCAATAAAGCTAGGGGTAGGGCTGATGGGAGGCTTAAGTTCATTGTAAATCCTTTCATGCCTGCTGTTTGGATTTTAACCAAGTGCATAATTTTTCGAAGTTGGGGGAAGCGCAAAAACATTTTTCCACCTTACAGGACTGCTATGCTGAGCAAAACCTTGAAGTTGAGGGCATGAACTCCTTTCTCTAGTCCTATACTTCTTCTCCATCCTTCAGTCCTTGGCCCAGAATCTTCCCCTGGACCCCCAGACTACAGCTCACTCCCTCCAATTTGCCCCTGTAGCTGCGAAGAGATATTTCTTTTTTAAAAAAAAAAAGAAGATTTATTTTATTTATTTTTGGCTGCATTGGCCTCATGGCACATGGGATCTTAGTTCCCTGGCCTGGGATCCAACTCACATCCCTTGCATTGGAAGGTGGATTCTTAACCACTGGACCACCAGGAAAGTCCCTGCTAAGAGATATTTCTAATACTCATATCTGACCTGCCCCTCCCCTGCTCGAATATCTCCCAAAGCTCCCCATTGCCCTCCTGCATTAGTCATGGATCTCCCTTCAAGAAAGGACCTGCTGGAGAGCTACAAGGAGAGCTGTCAGCCGACAGCCTCCAGCTATAGGATCTCTGGGCTCTGCTGTAACATTCAAGCCAAGTCCACACTTTCCTAGGCAGCTCACAGTCAATGACTGAGCATACTACTGCCTGACCATTTCTGTCCAACTTGACTTTTCCTTAATGGTGGCATATCTGTCAATTTCTATCTTTCATCCAATGTTGGCTCCCTAAAGGACTTGAAATGATACCTTTAAAAATTCTTAACATGACTTTCAAAACATTTAAAGAACAGCTTCCATTACAAGTTCCAACCTTACTGGGAGCCACTTTGATACTCACACTGTATGTTTCACAAGTATCCAGCCACTTTTACTTCCAAACTCAGGCTCACTCCTGGCCTTTGCACAAGATATCCCCTTGGCCTGGGCACTGTCCACTACCTACACCCAGAGTGGTGAATTCATACTCACTGTTTTACTATCAAGCCTTACCTACTTTCCTCTCTGCCCCAGCAGAAAAATCCCTGGACTAAGATGGCAGAGAAATAGGATGGGGAGACCACTTTCTCCCCCACAAATTCATTGAAAGAACATTTGAACGCTGAACAAATTCCACAAAACAACTTCTGAATGCTGGCAGAGGACACCAGGCACCCAGAAAGGCAGCCCATTGTCTTGAAAAGCAGGTAGGACAAAATATAGAAGATAAAAAGAGAGACAAAAGAGTTAGGGATGGAGATCCGTCCCGGGGAGGGAGTCATAAAAGAGGAGAAGTTTCCAAACACCAGGAAACCCTCTCACTGGTGGGTCTGTGGTGAGTTTTAGAATCTCAGAGAGCAACATAACTGGGAGGAAAAATCAATCAATCAATCAATAAAACCCACAGATTATGTGCCTAACGGCAACTCCCAGCAGAGAAGCAGCCCAGACACTCGCATCCACCACTAGCAAGCGGGGGGCTGAACAGGGAGGTATGGGCTGCACTGCTTAGGGTAAGGACTGGGCCTGAATGCCCTGAGGGCAATATGAGGGAGCTTACGTGAGATAGCAACCCAAACTGTGGGATAGCCAGAGAGGGAGAGAGAGAAAAGAGAGAGGGGGAGAGAGAGAGAGAACTTTCCTGCTAAAAGCCCTAACCTAAGGCACTGCCAGGCCGATCACAGAATGAAGGACTGAGCCAGAGGAGACCTAGCCAGCAGAGGACTGGCCCATCCCCTGCCAGAGCCTGGGAGGCAGGCGGGCTGCAGCCAGAGCAGGAAAGGGGCAAACTCAGCCCCAGAGACGGCATTCTCTACCAAACTGCGAGCAGGCTCCCAGTTGCCAACCAAGTCTTCCTGGGATCCTGGACAGTTGACATTCGTCAGGAGGGTCACAGCCAGAGATCAGCGCCCCAGAAGAGACACAGCACACCTGATACGGTGCTCCCGCTGCTGGGATGGGGGAGGTGAAAAGACGCACTGCACCTAAGGAGAGTGTGCTCGCCAAGCACCTGGTCGCCCGAGCTGCTAGGACCTGGGAAGGGCACAAAACGCAGGCCCAACTGAGTCTGTGTCTTTGTGGAGTACCCAAGAACCTGAACCTGAGCGGCTTAGACCTGGGAAGTGCACGCAACCCAGGTCCCACTTTAGACAGTTCTGCTGCAGAGCAACCTGGAGCCTGAGCAGTGTAGACTGGGAGGGCACACACACCGTGAGCCGGGGCAAACCCAGTGTGGCCCAGACACTGTGAGCACTCCCCACACACACCAATGATATTTGTTTGCAGTGTTCCTCCCACCCCACAGCACGACTGAACAAGTGAGCATAAATAAGTGACCACCTTCACCCCCTTGTGTCAGAGTGGAAATTAGACACTGAAGAGACTTGCAAACAGAAGAAGCCAAAATAAACAGAGGGAACCGCTTTGGAAGTGACAGGCACAACAGATTAAAACCCTGTAGTTAGCACCGACTATATTGGAAGTGGCCTATAGATGTTGAGAAGTACAAGGGGGAACAAGGAACTATCTGAAACTGAACTGACCCTACACTGCTCAACTCCAGATGAATTCCTAGATACATTTTTACTATCATCATTTTTTTAATTTTTTATTTTTTTTATTTTTAAGTCCTCTATTACTCCTTTAATTTTCATTTTTATAACCTACTATTACCTTGCAAAAAAAAAAAAGACCCTATTTTTAAAGAAACCTCATACACATTTTTTATAATCTTTGTGATTTTCTTTTGAGAGTCTAACCTCTCTAGATTTTTAACCTTTGATTTTTGGTATTTGGTATCAATTTTGTACCTTTGAGAACCCAATCTTCAGTACCCACTTTTACTTAGGAGTGTGATTACTGGCTTGATTGCCCTCTCCCCCTTTTGACTCTCGTTTTACTCCCCTAGGTCACCTCTATCTCCTCCCTCCCCCTTCTCTTCTCCACCCAACTCTGTGAATCTCTTTGGGTATTCGGGCTGTGGAGAACACTTAGGGAACTAATTACTGGCTAGATCTTTCTCTCTCCTTTTGATTCCCCCTCCTCTCCTCCTGGTCACCTTTATTTCTTTCCTCCCTCTTCTCTTCTCTATGTATTTCCATGAACCTCTCTTGCTGTTGCAGGCTGTAGAGAGCACATAGGGATTTGATTACTGGCTAGATTGCTCTCTCCCCCTTTTTACTCCCCTGCTTCTCCTCCAGGTCACTTCTACCTCCCTCTTCCCTCTTCTCTTCTCCATGTAACTCAGCAAACATTTCTGGGTGTCCCTCATTGTGGAGAATCTTTTCTCCATTAACCTAGATGTTTTATCATTGGTGCTGTATGGATGGAGAAGTCTTGAGGCTACTGTAAGAATAAGACTGAAAACCAGAGGCAGGAGGCTTAAGTCCAAAACCTGAGAACACCAGAGAGCTCCTGACTCCAGGGAACATTAATCAACAAGAGCTCATCCAAAAGCCTCCATACCTCCACTGAAACCAAGCTCCACCCAAGAGCCAACAAGTTCCAGAACAAGACATACCACGCAAATTCTCCAGCAACACAGGGACATAGCCCTGAGCTTCAATATACAGGCTGCCCAAAGTCACACCAAACCCATACACATCTCAAAACTCACTACCAGACACTTCATTGCACTCCATAGAGAAGAAATCCAGCTCTACCAACCAGAACACTGACGCAAGCTTCCCAAACCAGAACACCTTGACAAGCTACTCATCCAACCCCACCCACAGGGAGGAACCTCCACAATAAAGAGGAACCACAAACTGCCAGAATACAGAAAGGCCACCCCAAACACAGCAATCTAAACAAGATGAAAAGGCAAAGAAATACTCAGCAGGTAAAGGAACATGATAAATGCCCACCAAACCAAACAAAAGAGGAGGAGATAGGGAGTCTACCTGAAAAAGAATTCAGAATAATGATAGTAAAAATGATCCAAAATCTTGAAAACAAAATGGAGTTATAGATAAATAGCCTGGAGACCAGGATTGAGAAGATGCAAGAAATGTTTAACAAGTACCTAGAAGAAATAAAAGAGTCAATCAATAATGAATAATGCAATAAATGAGATCAAAAACACTCTGGAGGGAACCAAAAGTAGAATAACTGAGGCAGAAGATAGGATAAATGAGGTAGAAGACAGAATGGTGGAAATAAAGGAAGCAGAGAGGAAAAAAGAAAAAAGAATTAAAAGAAATGAGGACAACCTCAGAGACCTCTGGGACAATGTCAAATGCCCCAACAATCAAACCATAGGAGTCCCAGAAGAAGAAGACCAAAAGAAAGGCCATGAGAAAATACTTGAGGAGATAATAGATGAAAACTTCCCTAAAATGGGGAAGGAAATAATCACCCAAGTCCAAGAAATCCAGAGAGTCCCTAACAGGATAAACCCAAGGCAAAACACCCCAAGCACATAGTAATCAAATTAGCAAAGATCAAACACAAAGAACAAATATTAAAAGCAACAAGGGAAAAACAACAAATAACACACAAAGGGATTCCCATAAGTATAACAGCTGATCTTTCAATAAAAGCTCTTCAAGCCAGAACGGATTGGCAGGACATACTTAAAGTGATGAAAGAGGAAAACCACAATCCAGATTACTGTACCCAACAAGGATCTCATTCAAATATGAAGGAGAAATCAAAAGCTTTACAGACAAGCAAAAGCTGAGAGAATTCAGCACCACCAAACCAGCTCTCCAACAAATGCTAAAGAATCTTCTCTAGACAGGAAACACAGAAAGGGTGTAAAAACTGGAACCCAAAACAACAAAGCAAATGGCAACGGGATCATACTTATCAATAATTACCTTAAATGTAAATGGGTTGAATGCCCCAACCAAAAGACAAAGACTGGCTGAATGGATACGAAAACAAGACCCCTATATATGCTGTCTACAAGAGACCTACCTCAAAAGAAGGGACACATACAGACTGAAAGTGAAGGGCTGGAAAAAGATATTTCATGGAAATGGAGACCAAAAGAAAGCAGGAGTCGCAATACTCATATCAGATAAAATAGGCTTTCAAATAAAGGCTGTGAAAAGAGACAAAGAAGGACACTACATAATGATCAAAGGATCAATCCAAAAAAAAGATATAACAATTATAAATATATATGCACCCAACATAGGAGCACTGCAATATGTAAGGCGAATGCTAACAAGTATGAAAGGGGAAATTAACAGTAACACAATAATAGTGGGAGACTTTAAAACCCCACTCACATCTATGGAGAGATCAACTAAACGGAAAATTAGCAAGGAAACACAAACTTTAAATGATACAACGGACCAGTTAGACCTAATTGATATCTATAGACATTTCACCTCCAAACAATGAATTTCACCTTTTTCTCAAGTGCACACAGAACCTTCTCCAGGATAGATCACATCCTGGGCCATAAATCTAGCCTTGGTAAATTAAAAAAAAAATAATTGAGATCATTCCAAACATCTTTTCTGATCACAGTGCAGTAAGATTAGATGTCAATTACAGGAAAAAAACAACTATTAAAAATTCCAACATATGGAGGCTAAACAACATGCTTCTGAATGACAAACAAATCACAGAAGAAATCAGAAAAGAAATCAAAATATGCATATAAATGAATGAAAATGAAAACACAACAACTCAAAACCTATGGGACACTGTAAAAGCAATGCTAAGGGGAAGATTCATAGCAATACAGGCTTACCTCAAGAAACAAGAAAAAAGTCAAATAAATAACCTAACTCTACACCTAAAGCAACTAGAAAAGGAAGAAATGAAGAACCCCAGGGTTAGTAGAAGGAAAGAAATTGTAAAAATTAGGGCAGAAATAAATGCAAAAAAAAAAAAAAGAGAGAGAGAGACAAGAGCAAAAATCAACAAAGCTAAAAGCTGGTTCTTTGAGAAGATAAATAAAATAGACAAACCATTAGCCAGACTCATCAAGAAACAAAGGGAGAAGAATCAAATCAACAAAATTAGAAATGAAAATGGAGAAATCACAACAGACAACACAGAAATACAAAGGATCATGAGACTACTATCAGCAACTATATGCCAATAAAATGGACAACTTGGAAGAAATAGAAAAATTCTTAGAAAAGCATAACTTTCAAAACTGAACCAGGAAGAAATAGAAAATCTTAACAGACCCATCACCAGCACGGATATCGAAACTGTAATAAGAAATCTTCCAGCAAACAAAAGCCCAGGACCAGACGGCTTCACAGCTGAATTCTACCAAAAATTTAGAGAAGAGCTAACACCTATCCTACTCAAATTCTTCCAGAAAATTGCAGAGGAAGGTAAACTTCCTAACTCATTCTATGAGGCCACCATCACCCTAATACCAAAACCAGACAAAGATGCCACAAAAAAAAGAAAACTACAGGCCAATATCACTGATGAACATAGATGTAAAAATCCTTAACAAAATACTAGCAAACAGAATCCAACAACATATTAAAAACCTCATACATCATGACCAAGTGGGCTTTATCCCAGGGATGCAAGGATTCTTTAATATCTGCAAATCAACCAATGTAATACACCACATAAACAAATTGAAAGATAAAAACCATATGATTATCTCAATAGATGCAGAGAAAGCCTTTGACAAAATTCAACATCCATTTATGATAAAAACCCTCCAGAAAGCAGGAATAGAAGAAACATACCTCAACATAATAAAAGCTATATATGACAAACCCACAGCAAACATTATCCTCAATGGTAAAAAATTGAAAGCATTTCCCCTAAAGTCAGGAACAAACAAGGGTGCCCACTCTCACCACTACTATTCAACATAGTTTTGGAAGTTCTGGTTACAGCAATCAGAGCAGAAAAAGAAATAAAAGGAATCCAGATTGGAAAAGAAGAAGTAAAACTCTCACTGTTTGCAGATGACATGATCATCTACATAGAAAACCCTAAAGACACCACCAGAAAATTACTAGAGCTAATCAGTGAATATAGTAAAGTTGCAGGATATAAAATATTAACACGCAGAAATCCCTTGCATTCCTATACATGAACAATGAGAAAACAGAAAGAGAAATTAAAGAAACAGTTCCATTCACCATTGCAATGAAAAGAATAAAATATTTTAGAATAAATCTACCTAAAGAAACAAAAGACCTGTATATAGAAACCATAAAACAATGATGAAAGAAATCAAAGAGGACACAAATAGATGGAGAAATATACCATGTTCATGGATTGGAAGAATCAATATACCGAAAATGAGTATACTACCCAAAGCAATCTATAGATTCAATGCAATCCCTATCAAGCTACCAATGGTATTTTTCACAGAACTAGAACAAAGCATCTCACAATTTGTACGGAAATTCAAAAAACCTCGAATAGCCAAAGCAATCTTGAGAAAGAAGAATGGAACTGGAGGAATCAACCTGCCTGACTTCAGGCTCTACTACAAAGCTGCAGTCATCAAGACAGTATGATACTGGCACAAAGACAGAAATATAGATCAATGAACCAAAATAGAAAGCCCAGAGATAAATCCACGCACCTATAGACACCTTATCTTTGACAAAGGAGGCAAGAATATACAATAGAGAAAAGACAATCTCTTTAACAAGTGGTTCTGGGAAAACTGGTCAACCATTTGTAAAAGAATGAAACTAGAACACTTTCTAACTCCATACACAAAAATAAACTCAAAATGGATTAAAGATCTAGACATAAGACCAGAAACTGTAAAACTCCTAGAGGAAAACACAGGCAAAACACTCTCTGACATAAATCACAGCAGGTTCCTCTATGACCCACCTCCCAGAGTAATGGAAATAAAAGCAAAAATACACAAATGGGACCTAATTAAACTTGAAAGCTTTTGCACAACAAAGGAAACTATTAGCAAGGTGAAAAGACAGCCTTCAGAATGGGAGAAAATAATAGCAAACGAAGCAATGGACAAAGAATTAATCTCAAAAATATACAAGCAACTCCTGCAGCTCAATTCCAGAAAAATAAATGACCCCATCAAAAAGTGGGACAAAGAACTAAACAGCCACTTCTCCAAAGAAGACATACAGATGGCTAACAAACACATGAAAAGATGCTCAACATGACTCCTTATCAGAGAAATGCAAATCAAAACCACAATGAGGTACCATTTCATCCCAGTCAGAATGGCTGCTATCCAAAAGTCCACAAGCAGTAAATGCTGCAGAGGGTGTGAAGAAAAGGGAACCCTCTTGCACTGTTGGTGGGAATGCAAACTAGTACAGCCACTATGGAGAACAGTGTGGACATTCCTTAAAAAACCAGAAACAGAACTGCCATATGACCCAGCAATCCCACTACTGGGCATACATACCAAGGAAACCAGAATTGAAAGAGACTCATGTGCCCCAATGTTCACTGCAGCACTGTTTATAATAGCAAGGACATGGAAGCAACCTAGATGTCCATCAGCAGACGAATGGTTAAGGAAGCTGTGGTACATATACACAATGGAATATTACTCAGCCATTAAAAGGAATACATTTGAATCAGTTCTAATGAGGTGGATGAAACTGGAGCATATTATACAGAGTGAAGTAAGCCAGAAAGAAAAACACCAATACAGTATACTAACATATATATATGGAATTTAGAAAGTTGGTAAAGATAACCCTATATGCGAGACAGCAAAAGAGACACAAATGTATCAAATAGTCTTTTCAACTCTATGGGAGAGGACAAGGGCGGGATGATATGGGAGAATGGCATGGAAGCGTGTAAATTATCATATGTGAAGCGAACCGCCAGTCCAGGCTCAATGCATGATACAGGGTGCTTGGGGCTGGTACACTGGGATGACCCAGAGGGATGGGATGGGGAGGGAGGTGGGGGGTGGTTCTGGAAGGGGAACACATGTACGCCCATAGCAGATTCATGTCAATGTTTGGCAAAATCAATACAATATTGTAAAGTAAAACAATTTTTAAAAAAAGAATAAAAAAAAAAAAGAAAGAGACACATATACCCCAATGTTCATTGCAGCACTGTTTATAACAGCCAGGACATGGAAGCAACCTAGATATCCATCAGCAGACGAATGGATAAGAAAGCTGTGGTACATATATACAAAGGAATATTGCTCAGCCCTTAAAAAAATGCATTTGAATCACTTCTAATGAGGTAGATGAAACTGGAGCCTATTATTCAGACTGAAGTAAGTCAGAACAAAAAACACCAATACAGTATACTAATGCATATATATGGAATTTAGAAAGATGGTAATGATGACCCTATATGCAAGACAGCAAAAGAGACACAGATGTATAGAACAGACTTTTTGACTCTGTGGGAGAAGGCGAGGGTGGGATGATTTGAGAGAATAGCATTGAAACATGTATATTATCATATGTGAAATAGATCGCCAGTCTAGGTTTGATGCATGAGACAAGGTGCTCAGGGACGGTGCACTGGGATGACCCTGAGGGTGGGAGAGGGGTTCAGGATGGGGAAAACATGTACACCCATGGCTGATTCATGTCAAAGTATTGCAAAACCCGCTACAATATTGTTAAGTAATTAGCCTCCAATTAAAATAAATAAATTTTTTTAAAAAAGAAAAATCCCTGGAATAGACTATTACATGGGAATCAGAAAAAAGAACAAAAAATAAGAGAAATGAGAGTCTTTTCGGGAAAAATGCAACTTCAGGCAGAAAAGTAAGAGAGGGGGAAAAGTTCATATACTGAGTATATATTGGGTGGCATCTGTTCTACACATATTATCACAGTACTCCAAATAGCACTGTGGGGGAGAGATTCCCCATCCCATCCCCAATTTATAGAGGAGAAAAATGGTATTCATAAAAGGAAACTGATTTTATTAAAGTGACATAGCAAGTTAGTAGGGACATTAATGTGGATGCTCAGATCTTTCTGTCCCAGAAGCCTACAAATTTTCACCTGCTCTTCAGACTAGGTATCAGACCCTGCCTCCAGGCTCTGCTCCTATTCCCACTGAGCAATAATTATAGAATCAACAAAAGAAATCTTTCCCAATTCCCACCTGGAGAGCAGAGACAGTGGGAAGGTTTCAGGAGCACATCATGAGGACTGGCACTCACCATTCAATCTCTTTAGTCTCGCGGTCCCTCAGGAGCTCTTGTACCTCCTGCCGGCAGCGCTCCTGGTATTCTGGGTGCTTTGCCAGGTTGTACAGGATCCAGGAGAGGCCACTCGCTGTGGTGTCATGGCCTGAGGGGTAGCCAGACAGGTTTGGGTCTCTGGGCTACTTCAGTACCAAAGGGTGGACCATGCCAAGCCACCCTTCCCCACCTCCCCACAAAGAAGATGGGAAGTATAGGCAAGATGGGGTGATCCAGCACCCATCAAGTCCCCGGGATGAAGAGACCCCTGTCCATTCTCTAGTCCTACCCTGGGACCCTCACCCTCAAACATGAAGGTGTCAGCTTCAGCGCGGATATCTTCATCTGACAATCCCTTCCCATCTTCATCCTGAACAGAAAGCAAGATCCCCAGAGTCACACCAGCTCTGAGGACACCTGAGCCTAACCTGAAATTGTCCCTGAATCTCCATCATCCAAGCAGGATCCTTCCCTCTTCATCTCCATAGCCCACTCCACCCCATAGGTCTCCTCCCTGGTGGCCTGCCTCCTGTTTACTCCTTCCAGGCAGCCTTCTACACAATCACATCTGAAATGTCTCTCTGACCTGCCCCTCTCTTCCTCAAGCATCCTCTATGACTCCCTAGCACTCTCTGGATCAAGTCCAAGTTCTTTAATCAGACCTTTGAAACCAAGATCCAGTCTACGTCTTAAATTGAGATCCCAGAGAAGCCCACCTTGAGGCTTTCTGGGTGGCTTAGCAGTAAAGAATCTGCCTGCAGTGCAGGAGCTGTAGGAGACATGGGTTGATTTCTGGGTTGGGAAGATCCCCTGGAGGAGGGCATGGCAACCCACTCCAGTGTTCTTGTCTGGAGAATCCCATGGACAGAAGAACCTTGTGGGCTACAATCGATAGGGTCACAAAGAGTTGTACATGACTGAAGCGATTTAGCATGCACGCACACACACAAGAAGCCCACCTTGGCCAGCAGGAGCACATCGATGAAGTCCAAAGTCTTGGCCTTAGTCTTGGTTTTGAGGAATTCCTGGGAACCCTGACTAATTAGAGTACGACGCCTCTTCTGGATGACGGCATCTGTGAAGTCGTGCACCAGGCGGCAGGCCCTGTAGAAGCGCTGCCCATCAGAGGTGAGGTAGTACAGGAAGTCCACGTGCAGGAAGATCTGCTCAATTCGTTTTGTCACCAGGGCACTGAGCTCCAAGATAGCAGCAATATATTCGCTAGGCTTCCTACAGGGTCAGACGAGAGAAAGCCTTAAGAAGCAGTACTGTGGGACTTCCCTGGTGGTCCAGTGGTTAGGGCTCTGTGCTTCCACTGCAGGGGGCACAGGTTGGATCTCTGAGTGGGGAACTAAGATCCCACAAGCTACATGGCATGGCCAAAAAAGAAGAAGTACTGTATATCTGTGGGCCATCTCTTCTTAGAAACTCTGATTCCTAATAGGAAGTCTTGGGAACCCTGATAGGAGATATCAATAGCTGTGCGCTTCTGGATTTCAGATGTTTTAAGCTATTGCCTCCCTTCATGATCTCATACTGCAGGAGCACTTCTGGTCAGTTACCCAAGGCCACATCTCATTCAATCACATTTCTCTCTCTGACACCCATCTCTGTGAGCTCCCTCATGTCCTAGACATCAGGGCAGAGTATGGGAATCACCCTCATCTCTCCTCTCTCCCACACAATACCTGAGCCTGCCAATATCTTTCTCAGTTTCCCCCAAATCTGCCCCATTTTCTCCACCAAGCTCAATCTTCCTCCCCTCTGTGGTCTCCTCACATCCTGTGTCTACACAACAATCAGTCTTCTCTCGAGTCAGATGTCCAAGCTCAACTTTGACCAAGATCCTCATGTACCCAAACATCTTCCACCCAGGAAACCTCAGGATGAAATTCATATCCTCTTTGTCTGGCTTCAGAATGTCCTGAAGATAGAACTGCCCATTCCTCCAAGATGTCTCCTCACAGCTACGCAGGCTCTGTTCATCCTGGCCTCCTGGCCTTTATCAAGCAATTTTGCCTACCTGCAAGAATCGCTCCTTCTCTTTCCCTTCCCTGTCCTTCAGTGTCCAGCTCTGACCTATCTCCTCCAAGAAGACCCTTCTGTTTACCTTGGTCTGTCCTCCCTCACCCATCTACTCCCAAGGATCTATGCCTCATGTTCCCCAGGCCCTGGGCTGAGACTCACTCCTGGCAATTGCTGTCAAAACTGAAGACACATTTCTGCAGACTGTCCAGGGTCATGAGGCTGATGTGTTCAAACATGTCCAGACGAGTGCTGCCCTCCAAGGCCAGGCGTTGCCACTTGTCCTAGACACAAAAGAGAGCAAGGTTAGGGCTGGGACTTCCCACTCATGAGTCCCTGCCCAATCCCAGCCACCTGGTTGAATTCCCTGAGACCCAGCCTTTTGGTCCTGTGCTCCAAACACCCATCCCCAGGGAAGACCAGGCTTGAGTGAGAGTGGAATCCCCTACTATCAAGACATGAAGACCCTACAGCTGGGAGTCAGGAGACCTGGACTCAAGGTCCAGCTCCGCCTCTTATGTTCTGTGTGCCCTGGGTTAACTCACTGCTTTCCATTTGGCTTTTCCACTATCCAATTTTTAGTAGCAGTTAAGATGACCTGTTCAAACTACTTTGCAATTACACTCATTTCACATGCTAGCAAGGTTATGCTCAAAATTCTTCAAGCTAGGTTCCAACAGTATATGAACCAAGAGCTTCCAGAAGTATAAGCTGAATTTAGAAAAGGTAAAGGAACCAGAGGTCAAATTGCCAACATTCATTGGATCACAGAGAAAGCAAAAGGATTCCAGAAAAACATCTAATTCTGCTCCATTGACTACATGAAAGCCTTTGACCAGGTGGATCATGACAAACTGGAAAGTTCTTAAAGAGATGGGAATGCCCGACTACCTTACCTGATGCTTGAAAAACCTGTATGCAGGTCAAGAAGCAACAGAACTGGACATGGAACAATGGACTGGTTCAAAATTGGGAAAGGAGAACAACAAGGCTGTATATTGTCACACTGTTTATTTAATTTATATACAGAGTACATCATGCAAAATGTCAGGCTGGATTAATCACAAGCTGAAATCAAGATTGACAGGAGAAATATCAACAACCTCAGATATGCAGATGATACCACTCTAATGGCAGAAAGCAAAGAGGAACTAAACAGCCTCTTGATGAAGGTGAAAGAGGAGAGTGAAAAGCTGTCTTGAAACTCAACATTCAAAAAACTAAGATCATGACATTCAGTCCCATCACTTCATGGCAAATAGATGGGGAAAAGGTTGAAACAGTGACAAATTGTATTTTCCTGGACACCAAAATCATTGTGGATGGTGACTGCAGCAGTGAAATTAAAAGACATTTGCTCCTTGGAAGAAAAACTATGACAAACCTAGACAGTGCGTCAAAAAGCAGAGACATCACTTTGCTGACAAAGTCCGTATAGTCAGAGCTATGTTTTTTCCTGTCAGTTCAGTTCAGTCACTCAGTCGTGTCCGACTCTTTGTGACCTAATGAACCACAGCATGCCAGGCCTCCCTGTCCATCACCAACTCCCAGAGTTTATCTAAACTCATGTCCATTGAGTCGGTGATGCCATCCAACCATCTCATCCTCTGTTGTCCCCTTCTCCTCCTGCCTTCAATCTTTCCCAACATCAAGGTCTTTTCAAATGAGTCAGCTCTTTGCATCAGGTGGCCAAAATATTGGAGTTTCAGCTTCAACGTCAGTCCCTCCAATGAACACCCAGGAATGATTTCCTTTAGGATAGACTGGTTGGATCTTCTTGCAGTCCAAGGGACTCTCAAGAGTCTTCTCCAACACCACAGTTCAAAAGCATCAATTCTTCTGCACTCAGCTTTCTTTATAGTCCAACTCTCACATCCATACATGACTACTGGAAAAACCATAGCCTTGACTAGATGGACCTTTGTTGGCAAAGTAATGTCTCTGCTTTTTAATATACTGTCTAGGTTGGTCATAACCTTCCTTCCAAGGAGTAAGTGTCTTTTAATTTCATGGCTGCAATCACCATATGCAGTGATTTTGGAGCCCCCAAAAATAAAGTCTCTCACTGTTTCCACTGTTTCCCCATCTATTTGCCAAGTGATGGGACTGGATGCCATGATCTTAGTTTTCTGAATGTTGAGCTTTAAGCCAAGTTTTTCACTCTCCTCTTTCACTTTCATCAAGAGGCTCTTTAGTTCTTCTTCACTTTCTGCCATAAGGGTGGTATCATCTGCATATCTGAGGTCATTGATATTTCTCCCGGCAATCTTGATTCCAGCCTGTGCTTCATCCAGCCCAGCGTTTCTCATGACATACTCTGCATATAAGTTAAATAAGCAGGGTGACAATATACAGCCTTGACGTACTCCTTTTCCTATTTGGAACCAGTCTGTTGTTCCATGTCCGGTTCTAGCTGTTGCTTCCTGACCTGCATACAGGTTTCTCAAGTAGTCATGTACAAATTTGTGAATTGGACTATAAAGAAGTCTGAGGGCCGAAGAACTAATGCTTTCAAACCGTGGTGCTGGAGAAGACTCTTGAGAGTCCCTTAGACTGCAAGGAGATCAAACTCATCAGTCTTAAAGAAAATCAACTTGAATGTTTATTGGAAGGACTGATGCTGAAGCTGAAGCTCCAATACTTTGGCCACCTGATGTGAATAGCTGACTCATTGGAAGAGACCCTGATGCTGGGAGAGATTGTAGGCAAGAGGAGAAGGGGTTGACAGAGGATAAGGTGGTAGGATGGCCTCACTGACTCAATGGACATGAGTTTGAGCAAACTCCAGGAGATAGTAAAGGCCAGGACAGCCTGGTGTGCTGCAACCCATGAGGTTGCAAAGAGTCGGACCCAACTTAGTCACTGAACTACAAAGATGACCTGCATTGGTGTTGTACAAACCAAGTTAGAATATCTGCTTCACTACACAAAGCTCACTTACTAATGAGCTATCTTGGGCAATCTCCCTAACCTCTCTAAACTTCCATTTCATTATCCTTAAAGTGGCAATTATAATCATCTCTACCTAATAGAATTGTGAAAATAAATTAGACAGCACATGCCATGGACCTGGGTCACTGTTCCATTTCCTTCTCCAGGGGATCTTCCTGACCCAGGGATCGAACCCATGCCTCCCGCATTGCAGGCAGACTGTTTACCCTCTGAGCTACCAAGAAAGGCCCTTCTGATATACAATAAGTGTTAAATAACTTTTAACTATCATCATCATCTTCATCACTATCATAGTGAGAGACAACTGCAAACAGGTCCCCATTTCTTCATCCTTCCCTTTAACTTCACCCTTTGCAATGAGATTTCACAGCTCTTTCATTAGGAGGTGCAACCTCTTTCTCCACCTGTTGAATCTGGACTGAGCTAGGACTTGCTTCAGTTAACAGGAGGTGGTGTGCTAGTTCCCAAACTAAATTTCAAGAGATATTGCATGTTTCTGCTCATTCTCTTGGAGCCCAGCCTCCACCACGCAGTCAAGCTCAGGTGATGAGGGCTACCAGAAGACGAGAGACAAATGCAGGAGTCCATTGTCCCACCAAGGCTATCCTAAACCAGCTGACTGCTAGCTGAGCTCTGAATACATGCCAAAGCTAAATCTAGAACAGCAGAGCTGTCTACATAACACACCCATGACCACAAATGCATGCATGATACCAACCAGGATGAGAAGAATGACTCAACTGATGTATCATCTCATGAACAGTAATAAACACTAATTCTTTCAAGTCCACGAGTTTTAAGGTGGTATGTAATGCAGAAAGAACTACTGTGCAATGTTCATCATTTCTGTTCTGAATTTACAGAGCTTCCATGAGGCAGACTAGCAACTAAAACTTTCTGAGTACCTAATATGTGCCAGGAACCTGATTCCATTACATCATCTTGATCACCCTTTTGTTGCTGTTCAGTCACTAAGTCGTGTCTGACTCTTTGCAGCCCCATGGACTGCAGCATGCCAGGATTCCCTGTCCTTCACTACCTCCTGGAGTTTGCTCAAATTCATGTCCATTGACTCTAACCATCTCATCCTCTGCCGCCTTTATCTCCTTTTGCCTTCAATATTTCCCAGCATCACAATCTTTAAAAAGGGGTAGCTCAAATGGTAAAGAATCTGCCTGCAATGCAAGAGACCCCAGTTCGATTCCTGGGTTGGGAAGATCCCCTGGAGAAGCGATAGGCTACCCACTCCAGTATTCTTGGGCTTCCCTAGTGGCTCAGCTGGCAAAGAATCTGCCTTCAGTGTGGGAGAACTGGGTTCGATCCCTGGGTTGGGAAGATCCTTTGGAGAAGGGAAAGGCTACTCACACCAGTATTCTGGCCTGGAGAACTCCATGGACTGTATAGTCCATGGGGTCGCAAAGAGTAGGACACAACTGAGCGAATTTCACTTTCACTTTCATCCCAGTTTTACAGATGAGGAAACTGAGGCTTAGAGAGGAAAATCAGTGACCCCCCTCCCCAAAAGCCATTCAGCTGAACCAGGATTCCAGATCATATGTGTTTGAGCCCATTTCCCCTTTCCCAAGGCTCCAGCTGGGACCCTGGGTTTAAGAGACTCACATGCATGATGTCTGTGCTCTTGTTGAAAATCTTCATATACGGCTTCAAAATCTCGAAGTGGAAGGCAGGTGTCAGCAGGCGACGGTGGCTGCTCCACTTGTCACCAGCACTCAGCAGGAGCCCATCCCCTAGCAGAGACAGTCACAAGGAGTGGGCAAAGGAACCTCTCCCTGGGCCCCCAAGATCATCCCCTTCACTCACAGTTACTCACCCAGCCAGGGCTTCAAGAAGCTGTAGAAAAACATATCCTTGGGTATGATGGTGGCTGACACAAGAAATAGAACATCAGGGGCCATGGTGGATTGGGGGGAAGGAATAACTTTTGGTGGGGGATGGAGGCTCCCAGGAAACGGTCTGAATTTCTCCTCCAAGCCCAGCATAGCAGGAATGGGGCCAAGAGTAGAGGAAGCTGGGAGGAGGTAGGAGGTTGGGGGGGGTGCACAGAGGGGGATCAGACCAGGCTTCAGCACAGAGTGGACCCCATCGACACAACCTTATGTGCTTAGACACACCCCAACATGACACGACACGTCCCAGCACACCTTGACATGGCTCCTACGTGGTCCAGCATGTCCTAAATACCCAAGCACAGCACAGCACTCTGCAAAATGTACCTTTAAGCACAAGGACACCAGGCTTGCCCCAGCACTCTCTGACCTCTCCTGGAACATCTGGCATGGTGGACCAACAGTGTTGATTTTCCACCACCCAAAACTGAAAAAAGACTTTGGCAACCAGAGAGAACTGGAGACTTTCCCAGAGTCACCCAGCAGGTCTCTGTCAATGCTGCCCATTCTCCTGCTCAAACTGGTCTGTCCAGGAGTGGGAAGGGCTTAGGAGCAGGGGCCAGGGAAGAGGCTGGAAGGGGGTACTCCTGGGAGAGATACCTGAGGCCTGGAGCAGAGGGGCAACGAAGTTAGGGTGGACAAGCCGCAGGATGGGGAAGAAGGGCCCCATCCACCAGAGGTGAACGTCGCGGAAGTAGTGGCCCAGCTCCTCCACCAGTCGCATGCCCTCCTCATTGCTCTGCGCCTGGGAACAGGTGGGGTTGAGGCCAGGCTTGGCAGGAGGTGCCAGAAGCTACACCCTCCCACTTCATCCCCCTACCCACCACACCCACTCACCCCCTTATCCTCTTCTACCTGGATTGTTGATCTATACTCTCTCCATCTCAGTCAGCTTTTCTCTGTTGGTCTCCGTCTTTTTTTGTGTCTCTCTATGTGCCTCTCTCTGTCCCCTTATTCTCTTCATCTCTGTATTTTGACTGAGAGAGAGGAGGGAGTGGTGGGGGACAGAGAGAAAGAGGGCAGGGGAGAGAGGTGGGAGGAGATAATGGGTAGATGGATGGCTAGATAGATAATCTACTAATCTACTAATCATTAGATGATGGGTGGATAGATGGATGAATAGAAAGATGGATGGATGGATGACTAGATGATGATTGGCTAAATGATAGATGGATAGGTATAGATAGATGGTAGGTGAACTGATAGATGATGGATGCATGGATAGATGGAAAATATATAGATAAATAAGCAGATATGACAGATGTGATAGAAAGTGGGTAGATGGATTGATAAATAGGTAGAAGATAGATATGTTTGTATCTGTGTATATGTATTTTCTTTTGCTCCATTTATGTCTCTGTGTGTCATTCTCTCAGTCTCTCTCCCTCACTCTTTCTCTGTATCTCTCTTTTGCTGCCCCTATTTCTCTGTCCATCTCTCCAACTTCCCATCCCTGTTTCTCCTCATCTCCACACCTTCCCTGGCTCCCTACTGCTCTCAGAATCAATCCCCTGCCCCTACCTGGTCTCAAAGCCCCTGTCTCCCTACTCTCCTCTCCACCTTTTCTCTCTCTGCATCACTCTAGCTGCCCTAAACCCCTCCCTAAGGCTCAAAAGCCAGGTGCTCACTCTTGCACTTCCAGGCCTTTGGGTGCATTAGTCCTCTCCACAGAATATACTCTCACTTCTTTGCTTAAAAAAACATGCCTATTAATTATTCCAGACCCACTTCCAACTTTTCCTCCAAGAAGTCCCCCAGCCTGCCCCAATGGCAAAAGCCCTGCTTCCTGTCTGGGCTCCCCCAGCCCATGTCTCTCCCTCAGACACACCCAGATCACACAGGATCAGGGGTATCTCTAATCCTGTGTGACCAAGATTGGAGGGTCCTCCATAGCAGAGCCCGGAGCTCAGTCTCTGCAAGGATCCCCAAGCAATGTTCAGAACACCAGAATGAGGTTGGCAAATAAATGAAATGGGGGAAAAAAAGATGGCCAAGGGTGCCCAAGAGCAGGAGGGGCCCTGGAACCTGCGGGAAATGAACAGAAGTTTGCCAGTGAGGGGCTCACAGCCCTTGGAAACTACCATGGCACCCACTACCATCTGTCCCAGGCAGACACCTGTGGTGTTGGTGACAGATCAGGCAATGTCATGGTGGCAGAAAATGATGAGGAAGATGATGGAGCCCAGCCAGATTGTAAGTCCCTGGGGGCAGGTGAGTGAAGCGGAGTGAAGTCCGTCAAGCCCTGCACTGTTGGGAGGACCTGCAAGAAAGGCAATAGCCATCACTCCCCCAGAAGAAGCTGCTGCAGTGAACAGTGTGTGGGAACCTGCACAGATGGAGGGAATCTTTGCTTCCCCTGCTTCTTCGTGCCAGAGATGGGAGGGACATGGAGGCTCTCCAAGTCCCAAGGGGGCATCCCAGGGCACAGGGAGAGGACATTCTCTGCCTACAGGGAGGATGACCTTATCTCAAAGAAATGGATTTTTCTCATCCTGGGAGTGGTGCCAGCCCCAGGGGTGGACACAGGAGAAGATCCCTATGGAGGAGGTTTGTCAGTAGCAGGGTGGATTCAGGACTTGTCCCTGGGTTTTGAATCCACATCCTTTCATGTTCTGGCCCATCCACATAGCCTCAAACTCCTTCCATGGTTGAGGATCTACAGTTCTGGGACTTGCCAGCCCTGGATGACCCCAAGGGACACAGGTTAACTCTGCCCATCAATCAAGACAGCCCCTCTCACCTCTGAGCCCCTTCTGCTGATGAAGCTCTATGCATAGTGCAACCTCTCTGTCAAGCTAGCTAGCTACTGGGTTGGCCAAGAAGTGCGTTCAGATTTTCCATAACTTCTTATGGAAGGCTTGAACGAACTCTTTAGCTAACCAAATATCTATCTAGATACAGATATCTATCTAGTACATCCTGTCTATCTATTTCTCACAGTACATCCTAGCTATCTATCTCTTTCCTGAACCTATGGACACTCCCATGCTGCTACTATTGCTCTTTAGTCTCTCAGTGGTGTCCAACTCTTTATAATGCCATGGACTATAGTCCACCAAACTCTTCTCCCCATAGAATTTTCCAGGCAAGAATTCTAGAGTGGGTTGCCATTCCCTTCTCCCAGCAATCTTCCCACCCCAAGATCTTCCCAAGAAGCAGGGATAGAACCTGCTTCTTGGACACACCCATAAATCATGCCAATTACAAATGAAGCAACTGAAGCCATATCCCCCAAAAGAAGAAGAAGGGAGAGTTGCTTTCTGGTGAGGCACCCTCTCTAGTCCCTCAGGACACCCCATCCAAGCCCCAGGTGCTCCAGGCAGGTGAACATAAGTCATTTTTACCTTTGTGACCTGCTCCTTGCTCACTGGGGACTTCCCAAGTGGCACTAGTGGTAAAGAATCTACTTGCAAATGCAGGAGACACAGGTCCAATCCCTAGGTCTGGAAGATCCTACTCAAGTATGCTTGCCTGGAGAATCCCATGGACAAGGGAGCCTGGTGGACTATATATAGTTCATAGGGGTCGCAAAGAGTTGGACATGACTGAGTGACTGAGAACACACACACTCTGTTCCCTGAGGACCCTGAGGCATTTGATAAGTTCAGCTCAGAGAGGGAGAGGAACTTAGCCAGTCACACAGCAGAAGATATTGGAGGAGAAAAGCATGATTAAGACCAGCCTCCACAGCCAAGCCCTTGGACGGAGAGTCAGAAGGGTAACTTTGTAGCGTTCCCACTGCCTCTAGGGCTCTCTGAGAACATTCCAAGTGAAAGGGTAACAGGCAGGAAGGCCAGGGGTCTCCAAACAGAGGAAATAGGCTGCAAGTGTCAGACATTTTTTATCTCTCTCTTAAGCGGCAGGAGGAAACAAACTAGTGATATATATTTTTTTCCCTTCTCTATACAAATTTAAAAGGAGATTTTTCTTAAAATACTGTGTTGCCATAATGACACCTGGTTCCACCTGAAGTTAACCATTCTCAAACCTTGAGTTAACCAATGCATTTTTCGTATGGAAATGTTTGTCTTAAGCTATGTTAATACACTATGCATTTACCCCAGACTCTGTCTTCAAGTAGGTTCTGCCTAATGGCTCAGAATCGACTTGACAAACCAGTATGTTATACTCAGACATTGTTCCCCTAATCTATGTAAACGAAACTATTTGCATGGTAATCTGCCTTTCCACAAGATTCCAGCCAATCGTTTTATGGGCCAGGATGACTCGTCTGGTGCCAAGATTATCCCAAAATACATCTTACGGATGAGGGGCCTGGTGCCATTCTGAGTTTTAAGACATTCCTTTCTTTCATTAACAGACTGCTAGTAACTATATAACATCCAGCTAAAAACTAGCAGGGGTGTATTCTTTCTGCCACCTTCTGATGTCTATGTCAGAAGCTCTCTCTATCTCTATACTTTAATAAAACTTTATTACACGAAAGCTCTGAGTGATCGAGCCTTGTCTCTGGCCCCAGATTGAATTCTCCTCCGAAGGCCAAGAATCCCGATGTCTTTTCATGGTTCAGCAACAACCTTTCACAAGCCCTGTAATCCCAGGAAAGCTTTACAATGTGCTTGGGACAAACTATTCTGTGAGATGCTGGTCTGGGGGAGGAGGAGAGAGGAGCTGGACACTTGTGCCTTTGGCCTTGGATGAAAAAGGGAAGTGATGGCAAGTTACCCAGGCCTCCACCACAGTATTACCAAACATTTGTTAAACAGGCTGGACCACTGTATATATCATGTTTGTCCCCAGAGCAAACATGTAGTGTGAGAGATGGATAATAAATAAGTAACTGGACAATTAACTATTTAACCATGAGCAGGGCCAAGTCCATAAAACTGTGCTCATTTCACATTCTAGCAAGGTAATACTCAAAATCCTTTAAGTTAGGCTTCAACAATACATGAACTGAGAACTTCCAAATGTATAAGCTGGATTTAGAAAAGGCAGAGAAATCAGAGATCAAATTGCCAACATCAGTTGGATCATAGAAAAAGCAACAGGATTCCAGAAAAACATCTACTGCTGCCTCTACACTAAAGCTTTCGACTGTGTGGATCTCAGCTAACTGTATAAAATTCTTAAAGATATGGGGATACCAGATCACTTTACCTGTTTCCTGAGAAACCTGTGTGCAGGTCAAGAAGCAACAGTTAGAATCGGACATGAACAAAAGACTGGTTCAAAATTGAGAAAGGAGTAAACAAGGCTATATATTATCACCCTGCTTTTTTAACTTACATGCAGAATACATCATGAGAAATGCCAGGCTGAATGAACCACAAGCTGGAATCAAGACTGCCTGGACAAATATCAATAACCCCAGATGTACAGAGGATACTATCCTAATGGCAGAAAGCAAAGAGGAACTAAAGAGCCTCTTGATGAGGGCGAAAGAGGAGAGTGAAAAAACTGGCTTAAAACTCAACATTCAAAAAATTAAGATCATGAATTCTGGTCCCATCTCTTCATCGCAAAGAGATGTGGAAAAAATGGAAACAGTGACACATTCTATTTTCTTGGGCTCCAAAATCACTGCAGATGATAACTGCAGTCATAAAATTAAAAGATAGTTGCTCCTTGGAAGAAAAGCTATGACAAACCTAGACAGCACATTAAAAAGCAGAGACATCACTTTGCCAACAAAGATCCATATAGTCAAAGCTATGGTTTTTCCAGTAGTCAAGTACGGATTGGAGAGTTGGACCATAAAGAAGGTTGAGTGCCAAAGATTTGATGCTTTTGAACTATCGTGTTGGAGAAGACTCTTGAGAGTCCTTTGGACTGCAAGGAGATCAAAACAGTCAATCCTGAAGGAAATCAACCCTGAATGTTCATTGGAAGGACTGATGCTGAAGTTTTGAAGCTCCAATACTTTGGCCACCTGATACGAAGAGCTGGCTCATTGGAAAAGACCCTGATGCTGGGAAAGATTGAAGGCAGGAGGAGAAGGGGACGACAGAGGATGAGATGGCATCATTGACTAAATGGACATTAGTTTGAGCAAACTCCAGGAGATAATGAAGGACAGGGCAGCCTGCTGTGCTGCAGTCCATGAGGTTGCAAAGAATTGGACATGACTTAGAGACTGAAAAACAACAACAAAAGGGCAATGTCAGAGATCAGAGTCTGGGGGAGTCAGAGGAACCTTAGAGAAGATAGTTATACTTGAGCCAAAAATGGAAGGATAAGGAGGAATCCAGGGGCTAAACACAGGAAGGGGAGTGATTCCTGCAGCACAAGAAAAAAACCTGCAGTGGGAAGAGCTTGGCTCACTGAAGAGATAAAGCTCAGAGTGACCATGACATGCACAAGGCTAAGGAGAACTGCAGGTGCCAGCCTGGAAACATTTAGTCTTTATCTTCAGAGCGATAGGCAGTCATCGAACAGCCAAGAAACGGCATGACCTAAACTGAATTTCAGAAAAGTCTATCCAGGGCTAAAAAGAGAAAGAGGATAGAGGGGATGACAGTGGCAATGAGGAGACCAGAGAGTAGGCTTGGCAAGGATTCCTGGAGAAAAATGATGGTGGATGGGGCCATGGGTGATAGGAGATGCAGAGAGGGGACAGACTGAGGACAGATTGTGGAGGCAGCACATTTGGACTGGGTACATGGGCAAGAGAAACAAGCAGACTCATGGGCCCCAAAGTATGGGATGTGGACAACTAGAAGGATGGACTAGACTGAGGGCAGGGGCAGGATTGGGGAGGGAGCCATGAGTTCAGATTCTAACCAAAGAATGAGGTGTTTATGAGACCCTCTCCCTTCACGTGAGAAGAGGAGGAAGGAGCTGGATGACCTTAGAATCAGGAGAGATGTGAACTTGAAATTCACTTACGGAGGAGACTGACGGTCACCTTACAAGTTGGAGTCCTAGGTGAGGAAATGTCCTCAGAAGAAACAGAAGGAGAAAGGGCTAGAATGCTGGGGGTGAGGGTTCCTCACATGGAAAGATGGAGCAAAGGACGAGCCAAGAGGAGACAGAGGGGCCATGCGGAGGTAGAGGAGAGACCAGAGGAGGGTGTGTCCTGGAATCAAGAGGAAAAGCAGGTTTCAGGAGGACAGGGTGATCCACAAGCTCAGAGAGCTGCTGGGAGTTGGATGAGATGGGGCTGGATGGATGGGATGGGATGGGATGGGATGGGATGGGATGGGATGTGGAGACCTAGAGATTACAGCCATCTGGCGGAAGCAGATGCCAGATGGATGTAGGGACCAGACTGGAGCAGGAGAAAGCAAACAGAGAAATGGAGGCAGTGAGTGAAAACAACTCTGAGACAGTAGATCAGAGGTTTTGTTCAGAAGAAAGCCCACTGGGATTGGGCAGGTGGGGATGTTCATGTCACCTCTTTGTCCTGTTTTGTGACCTCTAGCATCATTGTGGAGAAGAGATCAGAGTACTTGGAGGGTTTAGCTCTTATCCAAAGAGTCATGAAGGAAAGCCCAATTGGCCAGACACTGCAGGCCAAGTACAAAGGATGAGAATCTAAGCTAAAGGTATCCAAGGCAGTAGGATGGAAAGGAAGCCATTGGACTGGGGTGTAGAAGGGATTGAATATCCTGGCAGGATCTAGGATAGGAGATGAAGAAAAAAGAACCTCGAAGGAAGAGGGGTTGTGATCAGAGAATGCAATCCTCAGATCAACGATTTTGGAGGTGGTGCCCTTACAGGTGATGACAAAATCCTAAGTGTGATTGTGGCAAAAGGGGGCTGACTCAACGCAGAGGAAAGACCTCTGAGGATAAGACTAGGAAGGTGGGTCAGAAGCCTCCTTCCAGGAAGTTTGACCATTAGAGCAGAGTGATTCTGAAAAAGAGAGTGGTCCACTTTTATCCAAGTTGGGCAACAGGGCTCACTGATGCTTCTTGCAGGTGGAAGGCAAGATAGGAAAAGGAAGGTGCCTGAGGAAGAGAAGGAGAGACTGTCCACACATTCCCCATGAGGGGAAGATGGGGTGGGGGTCACAGTGAATTCCTATGGGGAAGCAGAAGTCCACAGAGGAGTAGACACTGGCCCAAGGCCCAACTGGAACAGATCCTGAACAGTGGCTCTGAGGAGGCCTCAAGACCAGCCGTGCAGTCTGTGGGGATACCACAGGGCCCAGCTGTCTGCAGCCCACCCTGAGAGCCCCTCAAATGTGCACAAATGTGGGGAAGACAAGCAGGAACATGACCCAAAACAGGCTTGGGGTGAGGAAGGCATTGGGGAACAAGAAAGGCACTGGGGGGACTTCCCTGGTGGTCCAGTAGCTAAGACTCCATGCTCCCTGTGCAGAAGGCCCTGGCTCAATCCCTGGTCAGGGAACCAGATACTGCATTCTGCAATTAAAGCTCCCACATACAGCAAAGAAGATTGAAGATCCTGCTTACCGCAACTAAGATCCAATGAGTGAAATAAGTAAATTTTAAAAAAAAAAGAAGAAGAAGAACAAGAAGGAAGGCATTGGAGCATAGCATGGACAGAGAAGAGAGGACTGGACCCAGTGGGTGGGAGGTGAGGCAAGAGGTTTCCCTCATTTCTGTGCCACCATAGATCCCAGCCTAATCCCAGACTCCCAGCTCTCTGAGCCCCATTCCTGACCCTCAGGAAGTCTATCCACCCTGATCCCCCAGACCTGTCCTGCTGCCCACACTCACCAGGCCCAGGTGACCCCAAAACCAGCTCCGTCTGGGGGGCTGTGGAAAACATCGAAGGCGACAGCAGTTGTCATAGAAGGTGTAGATCCAGGCTAGGATGCGGGCCAGGATCCAGGAGGCCCCGACCAGCAGCAGCAGCAGCAGCAGCCATGGGGAGGCAGCCACTGGCCCGAGTCCCAGCCAGGACAGGCTCAGCTCCAGCATCCTGTGGTCAGTTGGGGTGGAGGGTGAATCCTGAGGATGAAGGAAGAGACAGTGATGGTGAGCTGTGAGGCAGAGACGGATAGAGGGAGAAGAGCAAGGGAGTGAGGGGCAGGGGTGGGGAGTGCTGGGGACGGGGTGAGAAAGGCTCAGAGACAGGCAGACAGGGGCTGGGAGAGGGGAGGGAGAAACGGAAATTCAGAGGAACAGGGAGAGAGAAAGAGAGACTGAGAGAGAAAAAGAAAAGGAAAGGAAAGAAAGGGAAGAGAAATGAAAGGAAGAGAGAGAAGAGAAGAGAGAAAGAAAAAGACAGATGAAGAAACGAATTAGTGGAAGGTTGCCAGGAGCTTGAGTTGCGAGGGAACCACCATCCCCGGGGGGAAGAAGGGGGTGTGCAGCTCTCTTTCTGGAGCCACCCTGTCTAGGGCAGCACCCACTTCCTGCCCCAAGCCAGAACCCTCGGCCCCAGCAACACCAGCCCGGCACCTTCAGTCAGGAGCGGCTGGTCCCACACAACTTCCTCCGTCCTCCTTCTGGGAGGTCTCTTTCCCTCTGGCCCAACCTCTGAACCGGGGGGAGGCTGGGCTTGGCTGAGAGCCAGTCCCTGCATGCCTCCTCCCCAACCTGGCATCCGGCCCAAGACCTCAAACCGGAGGTGTTTGGCCAGAGAGACCAGCTCAGGGTCACATGGCGCAGATCCTGAACTCTCAGGACTCAGCACCTCCCGCGTGGGTTTGTTGGGGTGCGGGCAAAGGTGACTCTGGGCCCCCAAGTTTACAACCGCCCTTGCCCTTCCAGGGCTAGGGTGTGGTACTCAAAGCATGAACGTTCAGGTGCCAGGTAAGCAGGGCCTGGCCCAGCCTTGTCCCAAAACATCTCTGCAGCTCCTCTCTATGCATGTGCCAGGAGGGCATCATCCATCATTTTTCGGCACAGAATCAGAAAGCTCGGAGATCTGAAGCCTCTGCCTTTGGGGCACAGAGCCTGGCAGGAGTTCAAGTCCTTCCTCCAAACAGCCCAGGGTGTGTGTTGAGCCATGACTACAGGGAGCAGGAACAGAGAATCCAGCCTGACTGGGAATTACCCACATTAGATTCAGAGGAAAAAGGACGCAGTCGGAAGAGAGCATCTGGAAGCATGAGGTGTAAGGCTTGCAAAGCACTCGTAGAGAGCAGGGTTCACACAGGGAGGGTGGAGCAGGGAGGTCCCGAGTGGGGAGCCTCACTCTCACTGTGGTTTGTGCCCACTTTCTCTGGGCTTCCCTGATGGCTCAGATGGTAAAGAATCTGCCTGTAATGCAGGAGACCCAGGTTCGATGCCTGGGTCAGGAAGATCCCCTGGAGGTGGACATGGCAACCCACTCCAGTATTCTTGCCTGTAGAATCCCATGGACAGAGGAGCCTGGCGGGCTACAGTCCTGGGGTTACAGAGTCGGACACAACTGAGTGACTAACACCTTCACTTTCTCTGAGCTCAGCCTTCCCTTCTGGGACATGGGATGTAAGCGTTAAAGGGGAAACAAATTCTTCCAGATCCCATTCCCAAATTTCCCTGTAAAGTGGTCTCAGCCCCCCCGTGAGCTCTCCTCATGTTCAGGCTAAAAGATGAGGGTGGGTTTGAAGAATGCAGCTGCTGAATGAAAGAAGCTCAGACAGACATTCTTCCTGCATCTCAGAAAGCTGGCTGCTGCTGCTAAGTCACATCAGTCGTGTCCGACTCTGTGCGACCCCATAGACAGCAGCCCACCAGGCTCCACCATCCCTGGGATTCTCCAGGCAAGAACAATGGAGTGGGTTACCATTTCCTTCTCCAATGCATGAAAGGGAAAAGTGAAAGTGAAGTCGCTCTGTCATGTCCGACTCTTCACGACCCCGTGGACTGCAGCCCACCAGGCTCCTCCGTCCATGGGATTCTCCAGGCAAAAGTACTGGAGTGGGGTGCCATTGCCTTCTCCATCAGGAAGCTGGAGAGATGCCCAAATTTCCTCTACCACCTCTGCTACCCCCTACTTCTTCTGGGTCTACCTGATCTGGCTACGGGAGGCTTCAGGAGGCTTCATGTGGCTTCAGGTGCCTGGTCCTTGTTGTTTAGTCGCTAAGCCATGTCCAACTCTTTGCGACCCCATGGACCATGTAGCCAGCCAGGCCCTTCTGTCCATGGGATTCTCCAAGCAAGGATACTGGAATGGGTTGCCATGCCCTCCTCCAGGGGATCTTCCCAATGCAGGGATCAAACACGCATCTCCTGCATTGGCAGGCAGAGTCTTTACCACTGAGCCACCTGGGAAGCCTGGAGCCCCCAGCTAGTTTGGATGCACTGTCCTAGACTCTTCTCTGCTGAGGTGGATCCAGCCACTGACAGTTCCATCCAGAAAAGAGCCAGGAGGAGGGTGGGAGCATGTGAGAAGCAGCAGGGCTAGCCAGAGAGGGGTGGGGAGAAGCAGGAAGAGAGAAGAGGAAACAGGGGTCCAGAGAGGTGCGATAACTCTCCCCAGCCACACAGAGGAGTAATTAACAAGACAGCACTAGTGAAAGTGAACTTGGGCATATATTCGGAACTCATTAAAGTTTAAGGAAGAAAGGGACCTTTTATAGCTACGAGCTGTAAAACCTGGCCACCCAAAATGGGGTCCCCAGACCAGCAGCACTGGTAATACCAGCAACATCTAGGAAATGCAGAACTTTGGGCTCTAACACACAAAGATGATGGCTGCAAAATTTCTGCCATTGTCCCCAGTGAGAGGAGGAGTTAATTTGTCTTCTCCTTGAATCGGGCCTGACACTGTTTAACTAACATTGTGTGATCAGGTGGTACCATGCCAGTTATGGGCCTTAGACTGGTTTGGCAGCTTAAATTTACAAGTTTTTTTTTTTTAATGTATATAATTTTATTTATTTATTTATTATTTTGGGCTGTGCTGGGTCTTCATTGCTGCATGGGCTTTTCTCTCATAGGGGATACTCTCTAGTTATGGTGTGGGGGCTTATATTGCAGTGGGGCTTCTCTTGTTGTGGCTCTAGAGCATAGGCTCAGTAGTTGGGGTACAGGGGCTTAGTTGCTCCTCAGCATGTGTGATCTTCCCAGACCAGGGATCAAATCCATGTCTACTACACTAGCAGGCAGATTCTGTACCACTGAGCCACCAGGGAAGCCCTACGTGCTATTCTTGAAACACAGTCCCTTGGAACTCAGTCACCATGCGATAGACAAGCCCAAGCCGGGTGGAGAAGCTCTGATCAGCAGCCTTGGATTATCTCCCAGCCGACAGTCAGTGTCACCTGCCGGCCACAAGAGGGAGCCATCTGTATGGTCCAACCAGCTGATGTCACAGCCTTGGGTGACATCACAGGGTTCCCAGTTAACATGCAGAATCATAAGAGAAAATAAAGTTGCCATTGTTTTAAGCCACGAAGATTTGGGGGCTGATTAAAAAGAACGACATAATGCCATTTGCAGCAACATGGATGGACCTAGAGACTGTCATATTGAGTGAAGTAAAGGAGACAGAGAAGGACAAATGTCATATGACATCCCTTACATGTGGAATCTAAAAAGAGATGATACAGATGAACCTACTTACAAAGCTGAAAGAGACTCACAGACTCAGAGAATACATTTATGGTTGCCAGAGGGAGGGATCAGTGAGGATGAGGGGGAGGGATAGTAAGGGAGTTTGGGATGGACACGTACACACTGCTATATTTAAAAGTGAAGTGAAAGTGAAAGTCACTCAGTTGTGTCTGACTCTGTGACCCCACGAACCATACAGTCCATGGAATTCTCCAAGCCAGAATGCTGGAGTGGGTAGCCTTTCCCTTCTCCAGGGGATCTTCCCAACTCAGGGATTGAACCCATGTCTCACATTGCAGGTGGATTCTTTACCAGCTGAGCCACAGATAACCAAATGGACCTACAGGGAACTGCTCAGTGTTATGTGGAAGCCTGGATGGGAGGGGAGTTTGGGGGAGAATGGATATATGTAGATGCCTGACTGAATCCCTTAGCTGTCTATCTGAAACTATCACACCATTGTTAATCGGCTACACCCCAAAACAACATTTAAATAATTAGAAAAAATATTTTGGGGGTATTCATTACACAGTGACAGATCATTACTATAGGATTGTACTTACCTAATCAGAATTTATGTTTTAACCAGATTCCAGGGATGCTTGTGCTTGTTAAAGTTTGAGAGTCACTGCTTTAAGAGACCTAAGTCAGGCTCTGCAATACATGTCAGGGAACCTACCCCGTCTGTCTCTCACTTTTTTTAATCTGTAAAATCAGGAGAAAAATCTGTCCTTGCCAGGCCTGGGTGGCTGTGTATTTACTGAGTGTCTACTATGTTCTAAGCACAATTCTAGAGGCTAGGATGTAGCTATAAGCACAGCAGACATTGTCTCTTCTGTCAAAGGACTCCTCTAAGGGAGAGAAGGGCAATGATCAGATAAATGATCAAGAATTACCAGACAGTGATAGGGACACGAGGGCTTCCAGGAGGAGGTGACCTCTGAGTGGGACCCAGATGAAGAGCAGGAGTGGACTGAGTGGTTAAAAGGGCCGCACAGTTACAGAGTGAAGTGCCCAGCAGTAGGCACAAGCAAGCCTGTCCTTGTCCTTTCAGTACCCACACTGTGATGGCAGTTGCCAAGTCCTTGGGGGAACCAGCCAAGGTGAAAATTTTGGTCCAGCATTCTGTCTAGAAGCTGGTGTTAAAGGCTACTTCACCACATGGCCAAGAACCCCAGCAGGCCTAGGGGCTACAGGAGGAGCAGGATCCATCACCCGGCTTCCTGGATCAGATGGTAGGAGAATAAAGGGATCCAGCACAGGGGGACAGGAAGCCTCAGATGGGGCCCTTCTGCTCTGTGCCTGAGGAGACTGGAGCGTCTCCAGTGGTTTCTCATCAAAGAACATCTCAGCTGCCAAATCACACAAGTCTGGCTTACAGAATATCCCCTAGCCAGTGTTGAAGAAAGGAGCCACTCTCCCTCTGTCCCTTTGCCAGGGGTCCTTCCACCCCCACCCAGAGCCAGGCAGTGGGCAAGCCTGTGCCAGACCAGCTGTGGTGGTTGCTTGGAATCACCAGCCACTGGCACAGTCCATCACCCCTCTGAACCTCGCTTTTCACATCTGTTAAATGGGTTGATAGAACCTCACAGGGAGTTGCAAGCATCCCGTTAGACACAGGCAGAAAGAGTAGGAGAAAGTATGTTTCAAAACAGTTTGCAGGAAGCACAGTGATTAAGAATCCACTTGCCAATGCAGGAGACGCAGGAGGCATGTGTTCAATCCCTTGGTCGGGAAGATCTCCTGGAGAAGAAAATAGCAACCCACTCTGGTATTCTTGCCTGGAGAATTTGGTGGACAGAGGAGCCTGGCAGACTATGGTCCACGGGGTTGCTAAGAGTCAAACTCAACTGAGCACAGAGCGAAGGTGAGATTATAAACAAAACCTGTGAATGCGTGTGTGTGTGTGCACATGTTTGTATATGCATTGAAAAAATCCAGAAGAATCCACACAACACAGGGGAACTGAGGGAAGTAAATTGGAGTCTAGAATGAATTTTTCGCCCACATTGAGCTGCTAGAACGTTTATCACTAAAGCACAATTTTAAAAAGAAATAAGGATTTAGCACAGTGAAAGGCACATAGCTGGCCACACAAAACAGATGAGGAGTTTTTATTTGTTGTCATAATAAAGACACACCTCTCAAGAACCAGCCTGGAGTCTCTCTAGAACAAACTTGCAGGCTGCCTGCTGGCTGGCATTTCACCTCTCCTCCCTCAGCTATTAGAAAGGAACAAGTTCCAGACTCAGAAGAACTGACTGAGTTCAAGTCTCAGCTCTGCTACTCACTGGCTGTGTGACCTTGGGCAAGTCAATTGCCCTCTCTAATCTTCATGTTCTCCTCTGCAGTTCAAGAGAGGATTTATATCTCCCAGGTGGCTCATTCCTCAACAACAAGCTGTACTTGCCCATCCACTCTATACCAGGCACAGGGCTGGGACCCAGCACATGGGATGAACAAGACAGACAAGGTCTCTGGATCACTGAGCTCACATCTAGTGGAGGAAGTCAACAGGAAATAAGACCAAGTTGGATGGTGGCAGAAATTAGGGAAATTGAGTGAGACGCACTAGAACGTGACCAAGAGGACTGCTCTGGACTGGGAAGTCAGGGAGGGCCTCCCTGAAGAGGTGGCTTTCGAGCAGAAACCTGAATGACATGGAAAAGTGGGTCATGAATAAGAACCCCCCCTGAAGCCATACCAGGACTATAAAGATCTGGCACGGGATGGGACACACATGTTCATTCTTGCTTCTGTCTTCAAATGGGCTAAAATAATCAGGGCTGGAGGGAGCAGCGGGAACCAGCCATACTGGAGACCCACAGTGGAGCTGATGCAATCTGACTCAACACTCCCAGCCCTGAAGCAGGTTTGAGATCAAAAACCAACAGGTCCCTGGGGCCGCACTGTAGGCAGAACCAGATGGCAGAGCTGTCAGATTTCTGGCTCACGTGGCAGAAGATCAAATAAACTGGCTTGGGAGCCAGAAAGCCTGGAGGAAAACTTCGGAAAAGTACAGAGAACACACGCAGTTAGGAAAAACCACTAGGGCGTATTATTGTTGGCAATATAATCATGAATAGTCTCCTTCCTCCCCACATCCCTCCTCCTCCCCTTCCTCCTCCTCCTCTTCATCATCATCATTTGCCCCGTCTGCTTACTGGGTAATAATTGTTCACAAAAACTAGCCTGACCACCAAGGACCACCCCAAGCCACAGAAGGGAGGCTTGGAGAAATGACCCTTTTGGAAGTCGAATGCTATAAAAAGAGATCATTTGTCCCCTTCTAACTCCCCAAGTAGTAAATTAAAGATAGCAGTAAACTCTTTGCCATCCCTTCCCTTAAGAGATTATGATGATTTTCTTTTTGTGTGTCAGCTAGACTAGGCCAGTTGTCGTTGTTGTTATTCAGTCACTAAGTCATGTCTGACTCTTTGCGACCCCGTGGCCTGCAGCACGCTGGTCCTGCATCCTGTCCCTCACCATCTCCCAGGGCTTGCTCAGATTCAAGTCCATTGAGTCGGTGATGCCATCCAACCATCTCATCCTCTGCCACCCTCTTCTCCTCCTGCCTTCAGTCTTTCCCAGCAGTAGGGTCTTTTCCAATGAGTCAGCTCTTTGCATCAGGTGGCCAAAGTATAGGCCCCAGTTACTAAACACTTATCTAGGTGTTGCTGAGAAGATGTTTTTTTAAGTTTGCCAGGGAGCTAAAGTTTATCATTTTAAGTTACTAAACTTCCTGGAGGTTTATTATACAATAAAAGTTAACAAACAGATATAATTCCCAACATGTTTAGAATCCTCAAAAAATAGTTATGTGTGCACAAATGTGTACATTGAAAATGCTCTTACATGCAGTTTTGTAAAACGAAAAAGAAATCACACCACACTGCGGGGCTGGTGGTTGGGGAGCAGGAACAGAGTGAAAATGTTTCCCATGTAATACTTGGAGAGAAAGGAAGGGGGAGAGAGGGAGAAGGAGAGAGGAGATAAATAATAAAGTGCTTACAACAGTGTTCCTTGGCACACAGTCACCACCAAGCATGGTGTTTGCCGTTATTCCTCTTATTTTATGACAGAATGAGGACATGAGCACAGGGCAAGAGCTTTGGGTCCATTCAGTACACACATCAGTGACTTACCGGCTGTTTACAACCCTCACCCCATTTATTCCCTGAGCCTTTGTCAAGGAGGAGACTCCCAGAGGGCAGAAAGCACTGAGCTTGGGGTCAGACAGCGCATGGTCAATGCCTACCTTTGCCTGATCTCCAGCTGTGTGACCTTGAACAAGGGACTTGCCTTCTCTAAGCCTCACTTCCTTCTTGGTAGAAAGAGGCATAAGATTAGGTCTACAGATGGTAAAGACTCCACCTGCAATGAGGGAGATTCAGGTTCGATTTCTGGATCAGGAAGATCCCCTGTTGAAAGGAATGGCAACCCACTCCAGTATCCTTGCCTGCAGAATCCCAAGGACAGAGGAGCCTGGTGGGCTACAGTCCATGGGGTCCCAAAGAGTCGGACACAAGTGAGCAACTAACACTCACATGGGAATTAGAGAAGCAAACCCATATATGTGTCTTAGTTTGGGTTCTCCAGAATTTAACACTGATGTAAAGATTCAAGTGAAAATACTTTATTTGGAAGTGACCCTGAGACAAAAATTCAACTGTAAGTTGTTTCTTCAGGAGGTGATTCTAGAAAATGTCAGTAAGACAATGGGGAAGTGAGACAGAAAAGAGAAGGCAGCAGGTAAAGGATGCTTTATCAAGGAAGCTTACACTATGAGTACCTGGGGCTCAGTCCCTCTGGGAGACAGCAGAGAACATGTACCCCCCACCTTCCAGTCCTTACCTAGCTAGGGCTGCTTCCAAAGGCATTATTTCTCCAGAATGTCCTGCCTGAGGGAAGTTTGGACAGCAGCTCCTGCAATAAGCCCAGTCTGATGTGAACAGTTGCATTCATTCAGTGAGTGCAATTCTCTTCGCTCTTCCCAACACACCCATCCACACATATGCACACACGGATGCATGCACCCACAATCTCACACAGCACACAATCACACACTGTGCACACATTTTGACTCTTACACACGTAAACACACTCACATACTTGCACACAGTCACATGGATGCTCACATATTCACTCAAATGAACCCTAACATACCAAGTCACACACGACCTCGCGTGCACTCTCGCTCACACACTAAACTAGTGGCGACCAGACGCCTTCGAGCCTGTTGTTCCCGGACTGTCCAGCAGAGGGAGCGTCCGACACATTCAGGAGAGGAAAGAGATCTAAAAGCAACTAGTGACCCCACCAGGCCTTAAGACCCATACACATGGGTGCACCTGCGTCTCAGGGACTTTGTCTCTTTCCCCTCCTTGTCTCTTTCATTCACCATCCACAGCCTTTAGCGGAAAGTCAATCTGCATTAATTACAAGGATGATGATCCTGTAAAATCCACACGATAAGGGAGAACGGAGCAGCAGAGAGGGGCAGTCATGCGCCGAAGCCCATAGCTAGGAGGGGGCAGAGCCGGGGTTTGAACCAAACCTCTTGACTCCCAAGGCCAAGTTATTTTTGCTGGTAGATGACAAGGTTGCGAGGGGAAGGGTGGGGCGAAAGATGTCCTTGCGATATTTAGGGAATTGTATGCGACTGGAGACCCTCAACCTGAACAAGGATGTGGAAGACGGAGCATCATCAAAGCCAAGCGGCGCCTACCGGGCCCGGAATCGCAAGTTGCCCACTTAGACCGCGAGTAGCCTCTGACACGGGATTCCGATCGACGACCCCACTTTACGCCACCTGAGGGCGCCCCAGGATCGGCTTCCCAGGTTTGCCTCCGCTCTTCCATGCCCCCAACCCCACCCCATTCCCTAGCACACTCCTTTCCAGGCAAAGAGGGGCTAGAGACCCCGCCAGGACAAGGAGCCCGAAGCATGGGGTAGAAAACGATTCCGGGCCCCCTCTAAGGTCCCAAGGACATCGTTGTATGATTCGGGGTGAGTCATTTCATTCTGGGGAACTCAAGTTTCCACCTCCGTGAAACGAGACCGTGGGAATGTGCTCAGTTGCTAAGTCGCCTGCGACTCTTTTGTGACCCCATGGATTGTAGTCCGCCAGGCTCCTCTGTCCATGGAATTTCCCAGGCAAGAATACTGGAGTGGGTTGCAGTTTCCTCCTCTAGGGGAATCTTTCCGACCCAGGGATCCAACCCGCGTCTCCTGCTTGGCAGGCAGATTCTTTACCACTTGAGCTACTTAGGAAGCCCAAAAAGAGATAGTAACAGCACACTTGAGAATTAAGTGAAAATATCTGGGAAGGGCACACAAGAAGTATTCAATCGATGTATACCTCATTATTAATTTGGAGACACCAGGGGCTTGGTCCTTGAGCCCCTCCTTCGTGTACTCACAAGCTCGCCAGTGTGTACACGTGCACACAGGCACACACACACACCAAGGGATCCCTCCTAGCCCTGAGGCTGTTAAAACAACATCCAAACACTGTGCCTCCCCAGATGTACATCACCAGCCCTGGACTCGCCCAAATTTAGAACCCATCTATCCAACTGCCAGGTTGACTTCTCCAACTACCCCCACCCAAACAAACATGCTGATCTCAAACCACCTCCCCCATTCCCCCCCCCAAAAAAACACTCCATTTGGGATCCTCCATCTCAATTGATTGCATTTCCATCTTTCCAGGTGCTCAGACCCAAACCTGGTCTTCCCTCATAGCTCAGTTGGTAAAGAATCCACCTGCAATGCAGGAATCCGCCTGCAATGCAGGAGACCCGGGTTCGATTCCTGGGTCTGGAAGATCCCCTGGAGAAGGAAATGGCAACCCACTCCAGTGTTCTTGCCTAGAAAATTCCATGGACAGAAGAGCCTGGTGGGCTACAGTGCACGGGGTCGCAGAGAGTCGGACACAACTTAGCGACTGAACCACCACAGACCCAAACCTGGTGTTGTCCCATTCTCCCAAACCCCACATTCCATTTATCTGCAGACCTGCCAGTATGACCATCATGAAACAGTCATTTCTCATCATAATCCAGCCGCGCTAGTCACCTCTACAGCCCCCAGCTTGGGCAGAGCCACCATCATCTCACCACCACCACCACCACCCTGCAGCAACCAATCTGATTTCCCTCATCTCATCTTGCCACAGTCTCTATTCAACATAGCAACCCACGACTGTCAGATAACATTTTTTTAATATTTGTTTATTTATTTGGCTGTTCTAGGTCTTAGTTGCAGCATGTGGAATCTTCAAACTTCTGTTTTGTGGCATGTGGAAACTCTAGTTGCAACCTGTGAACTCTTAGTTGTTCCCTGACCAGGGATCAAACCCGTGTCCCTCCATTAGGAGCATGGAGTAGTCTGAGCCACTAGACTACCATGGAAGTCCCTGTAAGACAAATCTTGTCCCTCTTTTGCTCAGAACCCTCCATGGCTCCCCATTCTGTCACAATGGAACTCAAAATCCATCCAGTGACCTCCAAGGCTGTGTGAATTTACTTATTTATTTGCTTGTTTATCATCTGTCATCTGTTTCCCCCACTACCACCACCACCAGAATGTCAGCAATGCAAGGACTCAAACACTCCCTGGCTCACAGCAGATGCTCAAAAAAATATATGATGAATTAACATGATTACTGTAGTCACTGTCATCGTCCCACTTCTATAGGAGGTGGTGCAGTAGTAAAGAATCTGCCTGCCAGTGCAGGAGGCACAAGAGACTCAGGTTCAATCCCTGGGTCAGGAAGTTCCCCTGGAGTTCATTTCAGTTCAGCTCAGTTGCTCAGTCGTGTCTGACTCTTTGTGACCCCATGAATTGCAGCACGCCAGGCCTTCCTGTCCATCACCAACTCCCAGAATTTATCCAAACCCATGTCCATCGAGTCAGTGATGCCATCCAACCATCTCGATAAAGGACAGAAATGGCATGGACCTAACAGAAGCAGAAGATATTAAGAAGAGGTGGCAAGAATACACAGAAGAACTGTACAAAAAAGATCTTCACGACCCAGATAATCACAATGGTGTGATCACTCGCCTAGAGCCAGACATCCTGGAATGTGAAGTCAAGTGGGCCTTTGAAAACATCACTACGAACAAAGCTAGTGGAAGTGATGGAATTCCAGTTGAGCTATTTCAAATCCTGAAAGATGATGCTGTGAAAGTGCTGCAGTCAATATGCCAGCAAATTTGGAAAACTCAGCAGTGGCCACAGGACTGGAAGAGGTCAGTCTTCGTTCCAATCCCAAAGAAAGGCAATGCCAAAGAATGCTCAAACTACCACACAATTGCACTCATCTCACATGCTAGTAAAGTAATGCTCAAAATTCTCCAAGCCAGGCTTCAGCAATACGTGAACCGTGAACTTCCAGATGTTCAAGCTGGTTTTAGAAAAGGCAGAGGAACCAGAGATCAAACTGCCAATATCCGCTGGATCATCGAAAAAGCAAGAGAGTTCCAGAAAAACATCTATTTCTGCTTTATTGACTATGCCAAAGTCTTTGACTGTGTGGATCACAATAAACTGTGGAAAATTCTGAAAGAGATGGTAATACCAGACCATCTGACCTGTCTCTTGAGAAACCTGTATGCAGGTCAGGAAGCAACAGTTAGAACTGGACATGGAACAACAGACTGGTTCCCCTGGAGTAGGAAATGGCAACCCACTCCAATATTCTTGCCTGGAGAATCCCGTGGACAGACGAGTCTTGTCGGCTCCAGTCCATGGGGTTCCAAAGAGTCAGACACAACTGAAGCGACTTAGTGCACGCGTGCGCGCGCGCACACACACACACACACACACACACACACACCCTCTGCATAAAACCTGTACTGTGACATGGCCCAAAGATCCTACACTGTTGGGCCCTGCCCACCCTTCCTCCATTCCAGCCCCACTCACTAGATCCAGCCACCCTAGCCCCTTTGTGAGTTCCATGAGCACACCACACTCTCTCACCCCAGGACATTTGCAGATGCTGTTCCTGCTTCCTGGAATGCACTTCACTCCCTTTTCAACACTCACCTTCTACTCCAGCTTCAGCATCACAGTAGCTCTCCTTGAGCCACCCTCCATCCCCTGCTATGCTTGCCCAGCACCAAAGCCTCTCTTTTGCAGCACTTGTCACAAGTTATAAATACATTTACCCATGGAATTATTTGTCCAACACATGTCCCCCATCCTCCGGAGGGCAGGGATTTGCCTGGTGTTGTGCTCCCAGCCCAGTGCCATTGGACACTTACTAAGCAGTATGTTGAAATAAGAGGCTTCCCAGGTGGCACTAATGGTAAAGAACCTATCTACCAATGCAGGGGACAAAAGGGTTTTGATCCCCTGGAGGAGGGCATGCCAATCCACTCCAGTTATTCTTGTCTGGAGAATCCCATGGACAGAGGAGCCTGGCGGGCTACAGTCCCTAGGGTCGCAAAGAGTCGGACACCACTGAAGAGACTTGGCACACATGTACATGTTGAAATAAACAAATGCACAAACTGTCCCAAAAAGCCCAAGTTTATGTCCGAAGACAAATGGCTTCCCATCCTCCTAGCCCACAACTTCCCAGCTGTCCAGGACCCCTCATTTCCTTGCTGGAATCCAGGTGTAAGGATCGGACCTGGCTAGGGAATGGGTGATGGAAGCTGTCTGCATCCTTTGCTTATATTCTACAAAATTCAGGACACTCGCCAAAGGGGTTTTGAGCAAGGGAAGAAGGAAGGGGCTTGAGAGGGAGAGTCTGGGCTTACAAGTCGACAACAAACATCCGGGGCTTGAGAGGGAGGGTCTGGGTTTACAAGTCAACAACAAACATCCTGGGCCCTGGGATGCAGCCTCGGGAGTTCATCCATGTGAGCTGGGGGCCTCAAGAAGGTGATGTTCGAGTTCAGGATTCTGAACTCAGGCTCCAGTTTTCAAGTCTTCAATTTAAACACCAGCCGAGATCTGAGGTAGACTGGGCTTGTAGCCTAGAGGCCTAAGGTATCCATCCTTGGTCCTCGGAAGGTTCAGTAGGCGGGGCCTGAACATCGGAATCCGAGAGATGCTGGGGCGGGGCCTGAGCCCGAGGGAACGTGGCCAATCCTGATCCCTCAAACAAGAGGGCGGAAACTGGCACTCAGTGGGGCGGGATCTAGATCTCAAAGGGCGGGACCAGACGTTCCAGAGGCGGAGCCTTGCCTTGAGTGGATGTGACCTGACCATCAGGCTGCTTAACGGGGGAGTCCCGTCCTCCAGGAGCTGAGCCTGACTTCCGGGGGGCGTGGTCTATGCCCTCAGGCTCTTGGGGCGGGGCCTGGGCCCTCCGGGGCGGGACCTAGGCCTCTCTGGGCGGGGCTTGGGCCCCCGGGATCCGCAGGGGCGCGCCGACCTTCAGGCCCGCGGAGGCAGCGGCTCCACCTTGAGCCAGATGCCGTTCTCCGTGCGCAGAATGAGCTCGGGCTTCCGCCGCACCTTGCGCGTTCGGTCCACGCTCAGGCGGAAGCGCAGTAGCGTCAGTGCTACGGCCACGCGCATCTCAGCCATGGCGAAGCTCTGTCCGATGCAGTTCCTGGTGGACGGAGGACAGGGGCCTCAGGCTCAGCCGCTGTGTGAGTGGGGTCCCTGGGATGGGGTGAAATGACCACCCCCCTTGGAGCCTCAGGGTTTCCCGGGTAGCTCAGACGGTAAAGAATCTGCCTGCAGTGCGGGAGACCTGGGTTCGATCTCTGGGCTAGGAAGTTCCCCTGGAGGAGAGCATAGCAACCCACTCCAGTATTCTTGCCTGAAGAATCCCATGAACAGAGGAGCCTGGCGCGCTACAGTGCATGGGGTCGGAGAGAGTTGGACATGACTGAACGACTAGCATACACTGGGAGCCTCAACTCCCGGACAAAGGCATCATAGAGCCATTAAGAGCACATGAGCCCAGAATTCAGGGCTAAAGGCATCATAGAGCCATTAAGAGCACATGAGCCCAGAATTCAGGGCTTGGGATAGAGTAGATATCTGATACCCTGGATGATATCGTAGGGTCCAATTTGGGGGCTTCCTGGTGTATTGAGGGCACGAAAAGTGTACCAGGTTGGTGGACAGGACACCCCCAGTGGTTTCTACTCCTAACAGGCACATCCCTGACCTTCCACTGGCCTCGATGTTCCTCCTACACTTCACTTGGATTGGGGGAAATAAAAGTTACCTGGGTCCTGCAGAAAAGGGCACGTAAGCCAATGGGGAGCGCTGCTGTGGGTTGTCCGGATCAAAGCGATAGGGGTTGTACACCTAGGCAGAAGTAGATTGGGGGTGAAGTAGAAGGGGGTCTGGTTCTGGCCATCCCAGCGTGGTGACCTCCCTCAGCCTCTGGGGGCCAAACCAACTGAACCAAGAGGTCCAGCCACACCTGCCTCCTTTCCATTTCCACCACAGGACCTTCGCACTGGCAGTTTCCTCCACATGAGACACAGTTTTCCCTGCTCCTTACACTTTAAAGTGTGAACATTTTCAGTCACCATCTATTCTTTGGTAAGGACTTTCCTCACTATGTGAGCTAAACTGCTCTCCCCCAATCCAGGTCAGTTTTTGTTTCCTTTGTGTATGTATCACAGTTCAAAATGATCTTATTTATTTCCTTATTTTCTTCCTCCTCACTAAACTGTCTGCTCTGTGAGAGCAAAGACAGTATCTCCCTCTGCCCTCAGTGCCCTATACACAGTAGATGCTCAATAAAGATTTGTTGGGGTTTCCTTGGCAGTCTTGGACTCCAAAATCACTGCAGATGGTGACTGCAGCCTTGAGATTAAAAGATGCTTGCTCCTTGGAAGAAAAGCTGTGACCAACCTAGACTGCCTGTTAAAAAGCAGAGACATTACTTCGCCAACAAAGATCCATCTAGTCAAAGCTATGGTTTTTCCGGTAGTCATGTATGGATGTAAGACTTGGACCATAAAGAAAGCTGAGCACTGCAGAATTGATGCTTTTGAACTGTGGTGTTGGAGAAGACTCTTGAGAGTCCCTCGGACTGCAAGGAGACCCAACCAGTCACTGCTAAAGGAAATCAATCCTGAATATTCATTGGAAGGACTGATGCTGAAGCTCCAATACTTTGGCCACCTGATGCAAAGAGCTGATGCATTAGAAAAGACCCCAATGCTGAGAAAGATTGAAGGCAGGAGGAGAAGGGGACAACAGAGGATGAGATGGTTGGATGGCATCACCGACTTGATAGACATGAGTTTGAGTAAGCTCCAGGAGCTGGTGATGGACAGGGAAGCCTGGTGTGCTGCAGCCCATGGGATCGCAAAGAGTCAGACACAACTGAGTGACTGAACTGAACTGAACCCTGGCGGTCCAGTGGTTAGGACTCCATGCTTCCACTGCAGGGAGCATGGGTTCAATCCCTGATGAGGAAACTAAGAGTCCACATGCCACACAGTGCAGTCAAAAAGTAAAAAAAAAAAAAAAAGAAAATATTTGTAGATATAATGAATTAACAGTGAATGGGTAAATAAATGGAAATGGGGAGGGGGGTTAGTACTCAAGCCCTGCACTCAGCCCTACCATCTGGCTCCCTGGGGAGGAGGAGAGGGGAGGCCTTGCTGACCAAGGTCTTAGGAGGAAGAAGATGAGAGAAGGAAGGATTGGGGCAGGAGCTCACCTTGGAATCAGGCCACACTGTAGGGTTATAGTGGGTCCCATAGATGCTAACCAAGCAGATGATTCCTGTGGGGAGGGGGAGGGTCAGTGGGGTCAGTGGAAATGAGGGAAACCAGGACCTCCTCTGGAGACCTACCCCTCCCCCAGCTCTCTCCAGAGCCACGCAATTCCCACAAGCCATCTGCCACCCTTTCCTGCCCATCCTTCCTTAAAAACTTCTGCTTCACCATCCACTGCCTTGCTTCTCCATTAGAGGTCCCCATAGCCTTCTTCCTAGCTGTCTTCCTGGCCACACAGGGATCTTTCTCACTCACACATCTGACATTGCTCCTCCACAGCTCAAATACCTCTCATGGCTCCCTACTACCCCAAGGATCAAGTTCAAGTGCCTCAACTGTGCATTCAAGTTCTTTCACTATCTGTACCCTGAGGCTCTGCTCCATAAACATGTTCTCTCTTTCATTTCCCAAGGCTCACCTCTCATGTTCCCTCTTCCAGGCAGCCCTCCCTGCATTCCATGCCAGATACAGTCATCGCTTCTTATCTGGGGCTGCTGCAGTCCCTGTCCCTCCCTGTAGCCCATCCCTTACCCCATGTCACTGGGAATATCCGTGCCCTGCTGTATCTTCCCCAGACTAGGTGGTACTCAAGGCTTGAACCTGGGGATGAGGCTTCACTAGATGCCCAGTCTCATCCAGGACAGGACCTGGTTTCCAGGGGATATCTGGCAACAGAATGAAGCCAATCCTTCTCTACCTGCACTCTCACTCTCCATCATACCTACTCCTTCCTTTCTGCTTGGATCCACCCACCTCTATCTCCCTGATACACACACACAACTGGATCTCCTCACCACCCCCAGAAGCAACAGGCTATAAATTGCCTACAAGGATAAAGCACCTGGGGCAGGCATGGCCAAACCCCCGTGGGCAATAGAGCAAGCAGGCAACAGGGAACACAAAGGGGGCACCTTTGGGGATGATGCGTCCATCTGGGAGCTTGATGTCCTCCGTACAGCGGCGGGAGACCAGGGTCACAGGTGGGAACTGGCGGAGGCTCTCCTTGATGCACATAGTGGTGAAGGGCAGTTGGGTCAGGTCGTCCCTGGGGAATGCGGAACAGTGGGTGACTAGAGGCCAGGCCATGGTGCCACCCCCTCCCCTAGAGACACACACACACGTGCATAGGCTAGTAGGAGCAACTGCAGGAAACCAGTCCAGGATTTCAGACTTCCCCCAACTTCAGGCATTTGCAGTTATGCCTTGCACACACCTCTAATCCTCAACAGATAAAATATCTACCCCTTGACCAATCAGAGCAGCGCTAGCTGGATGTCTTTGAGCCCAACATTAATTCTCTAACTGATGAATTGTGTGGAGGTCAGGGGGCACCCCTGGGGATGTGCCAGGACAAACAAAGCGACCTGGAGTAGCAGCAGTTTACCAGCCTGAATGGATCAACTTCAGTATTTATAAACCCACACATCATCTCCTTATACTATATTTTTTTCCTTCGGACTTCAGGGCCCAACATTAGATTAATTATAACTGTTCATGATTTAGATTGTTTTCTTTACACTAACAGGCTATCTTTCAAAGAAATTTCATGCTGCTACCACAAAGGGCAAATGGCATGCCAGGTATAAAGAGATCCATAAATATAAACACCACTGGGAAAAGAGAAGAGAGGTATTGAAGTCTGGCTAGATACCACCTCCTGCCAATTCTCAGAGCCTGAGGCATGTTCTCCCTTCCTTAACAAGGCAGATTAGCAAGGATTAGCAAGGTGTAAAATGGCATCAACTGAAAGTGTCTCCCTGAGGTCATAATCCAAATGACTGATAATGAACCAAAAGGAACTTTCTAGTTGTTTGGTGCTGCATAATGCTGTGTTTTCTTTGCATTGCAGAATCAGCTCCACACAGCACACATCTGAAGTAAACTGGATTATTATTCCTGTTTCTTACACTTCCCCACTACATTGGAATTATGCACCATGCCCTTTGCCATGTGATTCTGAGTACCTTCGGCTTGGGTGGATGGAGTATATGTCCCACCCCACTCATGTTGGGATTGGCCTGGTGATATGCTTTAGCTAATAGAATGTTACAATACATTTTTAATTGTGTGAGGTTTTTAATTGTGTGATTCTTTGTGCTTCTGGAGTCTTCCTTGAGAGGACCATGTCCAGTATGGCTGCTGGTCCAAGGAGAATGAGAAGACATATAGGACAGATCTGAATTCAAACCTCAGCTTGGAAACAAACCTATTCAACTCAGTGAAGCTCAGCAGTAATAAGAGAATTATGTAGATGAGAGCAAAAAATATGTGCATACAAGAGCAATAAATAAATGCATGCTGCAAACCACTGAGCTTAGGAACTGTTTGTTACACAGCATTATTGCAACCATTGCTGACTAAAACACTCCCAACTAAGAATTCCCGCATTATGAAGAACGCCTATGCATTACTGTCATCCCCGTTTTACAGTTGAAGAAACTTAAATTCAAGAAGTTTAAGTGACTTGTCTAAGGTTAGTTAGACAGTAAGTGGTAGAGAGATTAATACTCAAGGTTCTAAACTCAACCTGCCCCCAACATCCCTAGGACCCAAGACTGACCACTCCAGTTCCTCCAGCTCCCGGCCTTTCATGACTTCCTGGATCTCTTCTCGGCACTTCTCCTGGTACTCTGGATACTTGGCCAAGTTGAACAGTACCCATGACAGCCCACTAGATGTTGTGTCGTGACCTGCAGGCAGATGAGGAGCCTAAATGGAGGCTGCCTGAAGGTAGCAGAGACGCTGTCCTCAGACAATGGGGCCCTTTCCCATCCTTCCATATCCTCACCCCACATCCTCACCCTCAAACATGAAGGTGTCTGCCTCAGCTCGGATGTCCTCGTCTGAGAGTTCCTTTCCATCTTCATCCTGGAATGGGCAATAGACTGCTCAGCTCATTTTGTCTCACCCGCCACAACCTAGGAGTTCTTCCAAAGTTAAGACACCCTCTTCAGGACTTCCCTGGTGGCCCAGTGGTTAAGAATATGCCTGCCAATGCAGATGTCATGGGTTCAATCCCCAGTCCCAGAAGATCCCACATGCCAGGGAGCAACTCAGCCCATGTACCACAACTACTGAGCCCACATGCCTAGAGCCCATACTCTGCAACAAGAGATGACTCCACAGTGAGAAGCCTACACACCAAAACGAAGAGTAACCCCCAGTTGCTGCAACTCGAGAAAGCCGGAGTAGCAACAAAGACCCAGCAGAGCCAAAAATAAATAAATAAAAATTTTAAAAAGATCTCACATGCTACAACTAAGACCCAGCACAGCCAAATAAATAAGTAAGTAAATGAATATAACTTTTTAAAGACACCCACCTCTTTCTCTTAAGCCAAGCTGCAGGGGAAAGGATTCCAGGCAGGTGTGTGTGTGTGTTAGTCACTCTGTCGTGTCTTGACTCTTTGCCACCCCATGGACTGTAGTCTGCCAGGCTGCTCTGTCCATGGAATTCTCCAAGCAAAAATACTGGAGTGGGTTGCCATTCCCTTCTCCAGGGTATCTTCCTGACCCAGGGATCAAACCCAGGTCTTCTGCATTGCAGGCAGCTTCTTTACCATCTGACCTCCAGGGAAGCCCAAGCAGACAGAGGTATGCAACTTGTCCAAGAAAGATGAAAAGAGGGAAAGAGAGCCAAAGATGAGAGGAAGAAGAGAGTTTGCATTTCTTCGGCAGTTCCTATCACCAAGCATCCTGCCAGAGGCCTGACAAAAATCTCATGATCAGATCTAATGATAGTCATGTTGTAAATGAGGAAACTGAGGCTCAGAGGGAAGACTAAGGTCAAATATCCATGAAGTGGTAGAGCTAGAACTAGCATCCAGGACCGTCAGAATCCAAAACCAGGTGCTGCTCAGAAACTCCACAGAAGCATCACAAACAGGTGACCACCTATCTCTGCAAGTGTCACATTTCTTCAAGGTCTTTGTTAGTGCCGTGGGCCGAATTGTGTCCCTCCCCACCCCTACTCCAGACCCATAAGTTAAAATCCTAACCCCAAAATGTGACCTTATTTGGAGATAAGGCTTTTGCAGAGGTAATTAACTTACAATGAGGTCATTAGTGTGGGCCTTAATCCAGTGTGACTGATGTCCTTATAAGAAGAGGAGATGAGGACAGACACATACAGAGGAGAGACCGCGTGAAGACACAGTTGAAGACAGCCAGCTACAAGCCAAGGAGAGAGGCCTCAGAAGAAACCAACCCTGCCATCACTGTGATCTCAGAGGTCTAACCTCCAGACTGAGAAGACTGGTTTCTGCCATTTAACCTCCCAGTGTTGGGACTTCCCTGGTGGTCCATTGGATACGAACCTCACTGCCGATTCAGGGGACGATTCAATCCCTGTTCCTCGAAGATCCCACGTGCTCTGGATCAGCTAAGCCCATGCGCCAAAACTATTGAGCCCACGTGCTGCAACTACTGAAGCCCTCCCACATACAGCCCATGCTCTGCAGCAAGAGAAGCCTGTGTATGGCAATGAAGAGTAGCCCCTACTTACCACAACTAGAGAAAGCCCACACACAGCAACAAAGACCAGCCAAAAAAAAAAATAAAATTTTAAATACTGTAAGTAAATAAATAAACCACCCAGTGTCGTGGTGCTTTTTTTATGGCAAATCTGTGCTCAGTTGCTCAGTCGTGTCCGACTCTTTGCAACCCTATGGACTGTAGCCCACCAGCCTCCTCTGTCCATGTAATTTTCCAGGCAAGAATACTGGAGAAAGTAGCTATTCCCTTCTCCAAGGGATCTTCCCAACCCAGGGATCAAACCCACATCTCTTGCGTCTCCTGCATTGGCAGGCAGATTCTTTACCTCTGCACCACCTGGGAAGCCCCATTGCAGATCTAGCAAACGAATACAGTCTCACGTGTTCTACATCTGCTTGCATTCTAGATCCACATTGTATGTGTGTGGGCTCAGTCATGCCCAACTCTTTGCGACCCCATGAACCATAGCCCACCAGGCTCCTCTGTCCATGGGATGTCCTAGGCAAGAATACTGGAGTGCCATTTCCTTCTCCAGGGGATCTTCCTGACTCAGGAATCGATCCTGCATCTCTTGCATCTCCTGCACTGTAGGCAGATGTTTTACCACTAATGCCACCCGAGATCCACCTTAGTTTGGATTTTCCACAGTTGTGGCAACTCATGAGGAAGCTGTTCCAGGCAGGACTCCACCCTCCAGGGTCCTGTCTCACCTTGGCCAGGAGAAGCACATCAATGAAGTCCAAGGTCTTGCCCTGCTTGGCCTTAACCCAGGCCTCAGCCCCCTGTTGGCGTAGCGCCCGCCGCCGCTCCTGGATGACCTCTGTGGTGAAACCATGCACAGTGTCACAGGCCTGCCGGAAGCGCCGTCCATCAGCTGTGCGGTAGTAGATGAAATCGAGGTAGTGATGCAGGCGATACTGGCGCCGGACCACCAGGGCACTCAGTTCAATGATGGCGGAGATGTAATCGCTCATCTTCCTGCCAGGGAGAAAAAAGGACATGAACATAGGCCCTAAGACAAGCTTCCTCTCTCAATGGGCAGGTGACAGAGTTGTTGTTGTTGTTTAGTTGCTAAGTTGTGTCTGACTTTTTGTGACCCCACGGGCTCCTCTGTCCATGGGATTCTCCAGGCAAGAATACTGGAGTGGGTTGCCATTTCCTTCTCTGGGGGATCTTCCCAACTCAGGGATTGAACCCATGTCTCCTGCATTGGCAGGCAGGTTCTTTACCACTGAGTCACCTGAGAAGCTCCCAGGTGACAAAGAGCAGCCCTGAATTAACTCTATTTTCTTATTTCCTTGTTTGTTTGTTTTGACTGTACTAGGTCTTAAGTGCTGCCTGCAGACTTTCTCTAGTTGTGGCAAGCAGGGAGCTCCTCTTCACTGAAATGCATAGGCTTCTCACTGTAGTGGCTTCTCTTGTTGCAGAGAACAGGCTCTAGACCCACAGGCTCAGTAGTTGTAGCACAGAGGCTTTGTTGCTCCAAGGCACGTGGGGTATTAATTTCCAGACCAGAGATTGCACCCCTGCATTGGCAGATGGACTCTTAACCTCTGGACCACCAGGAAAGTCCATTTCCTTGTATTCTGGATGTTCTTCCATCTGGAGCCTCACTGACTGGACAGATACCACCCCTCCCAGGACTAGCTATTTCCTAGAGGCAGCAAATGACTCACCCAGGAGCATGTCTTTCTTTTGCAAACCAACCAATCCAGAGTCCATACTCCAAACATCATTGGGCTGAGCCACTATACCCCTACCTTAATTATCCCAGGGCCATTCACTGGATAACTTGGGGCACCTCTCTGCCCCAGAGCCAGCTGAAATTATTCAAACTAGCCAACCCTAGGACTTCCCTGGTGGTTCAGTGGTTAAGAATTTGCCTGCCAATGCAGAGGACACAGGTTGGATCCCTGGTCCAGGAACTAAGATCCTACATGCCTCAGGGCAACTAAGGGCATGTGCCACACCTACTGAAGCCTGCTGTCTAGAGCCTGCGAGCTGCAACAAGAAAACCCACTGTCACAAGAAAACCCACCTCAATGAGAAGCCCACACACCACAGCAACTACAGAGCAGCTTCTGCTCACAGCAGCTAGAGAAACCCCACACGCAGTAACCAAGAGCCCACATCAAAGACTCATCTCCCCTATAAACAAACTTTTTAAAAAACTTAAAAAAAAAACCTACCCAGTCCTAAGCCTGCATACCCTGCCTTTCCCATTCCTTCCCATAGAAGACCCCCTGAAAATGTTTCCGCCATGCTCTCTCCTGCTGCTTCTCCAGGTAGCCTTGAGTCTTGTGGCACACCCCCTACCCCATTTTGGAAATGGTAACAAACTATCTTTTCAATGGCAGTTGCATCCTCATCTGTAGTCCTCACCAAAACCTGAATAAAACTAAATTCTAGGTACATTTTAAAACAGGCCCAAAGAGAGATGAGGACTTCCATATAAATGAAGTATCACTAAAATTAAATGACTACAATCCACAGTGTGGGAGAAAATATTTGCAAATCATGTATCTGATGAGGAGCTTGTATCTAAAATATTCAAAGCACTCTTAAAAGTCAATAATAAAGACTTCCCTGTGGTCCCATGGCTAAGACTCTGCCCTCCCATTGCAGGAGGCTCAGGTTTGATTTCTGGTTGGGGAACTAGATCCCACATGCCATAACAAAGAGTTTACATGTCACGACTGAAAGGTTTTGCATGCCACACCGAAGACCAAAGATCCTGTGTGCTGCAACTAAGGCCTGGCACAGCCAAATAAATAAATAAAAACTCAGTAATAAAAAAGACAAATAACCCAACTTTAAAATGGGCAGGGAATATGAAAAGACATTACTCCTGGCCCATAAGCACATGAAAAGATGCTTAATAGTATTAGCCATTATTGTTGTTTTCAGTTGATAAGTTGTGTCTGACTCTTTGCGACCCTATGGACTGCAACACGCCAGGCTTTCCTGTCTCCTGGAGTTTGCTCAAATTCATGTCCATTGAGTTGGTCATGCTATCTAACCATAAGGGAAATTAACCATTATCCATTAGGGAAATGCAAATAAAAACTACAATGAAATACCATTTAACCCCAACTAGGATGGCAATAATCAAAAAGATAGATAATAACAAGTGTTGCTGAGGGTGTAGAGAGATTGGAGCCCTCACATACTGCTGGTAGGAATGTAAAATGCTGCAACCAATTTTTGGAAAAAGTTAGGCATTTCCAAAAAAGATCAAACAAAGAATTATCATAAAGACCAGTAATTCTATGATTAGGTATGTACCCAAGAGAATTTAAAATGTTCACACAGAAACTTGTACACAAATATTTATAGCAGCATTGTTCATAATAGCTCAAAAATGGAAATAACCCTAATGTCTTTCAATAGATGCTTGGATAAGCAAAACGTGGTATTATATGGTACTGCCATTTAACTCCTCAGTCGTGTCTGACTCTTTGCAACCCCATGGACTACACCCCGCCAGGCTTCTCTGTCCATGGGATTTCCCGGGCAAGAATATTAGAGTGGGTCGCCATTTCCTTCTCCAGAGGATCTTCCTGACCCAGGAATCGAACTTACATCTCCTGTATTTCCTGCACTGAAGACAGATTCTTTACCACTGAACCACATTATATAGTAAGTGGAATGTTATTCAATGATTTTTAAAATTAATTATTGATAATTCAACTACAACATGGGTGAATCTGGAAACAATATATTGACTGAAAGAAACCAGACATGAAATTCTGTGTCTACGTGAATTTTGTGGAAATCTACATGAAATTTCCATAAAAGAAAAATCTACAGAGACATAAGGAAGATCAGTAATTGCCTAGATCTGGAGGGCAAGTGTGAAGTGGGGGATGAATGAATGACACAGGGTTTCTCCTCAGTGAAAATATTCTAAAATCAATTATGGTGATGGGTGCACAATTCTGTGAATAGACTAAAAGCCATTGGTTGTATAATTTAAATGGGTGAATTGTATGGTATGTCAACTACATCTCGGTAGAGTTGTTATTTTGAAAAAAAGAAAAACTAAATTGCAAGGGGCAGAGCTGCCAAGAGCTGTCCTTAGTTCTTAAGTGTGCTTGTTGTTTTTATGCATTTATCACCAACTGCCGTTTTCTTGTTTATTTGTTCATGGTTACTGCCCCTCTTCCCACTAAAATGTAAGTTCCTTGTCTGTGTTGTTGACCACTGTGTTCTACTCTAGAGCTGGGACATAGCAGGCACTCAATAAATATTTTTTGGATCAATTAATGAATTAATTATGAAGGCCGTCTCCACCTTACCCAACCAAAACAATACCAGTACAAGGCCCAGAGTAACAGAGTCAGCAGCTTGTTGTTGAGGACCTACTATGTGTTATAAACTTGACAGTCATTATGTCCCTTATTCCTGATATCCCCACTTAGACTAGAAGCTCCAAGGAACTGAGACTTAGTGCTCACCACCATGTCCCCCATAGCTAGCATAGTGCCAGGCACGTAGTAGGTGCAAAACAAACATTTGATGAATGAATGTATGAACCAAGGCAATAGTTATTTTACTTAATCACTCAACAAATACCCACTCATCATCTACTGTGTGCCAGGGCAGTGCTACATCATTTTAACCTTCAAGCATCTCTCAGGTCAGGGACTGTCATTCTTATTCTACAAACAAAAACCTGAGGCTCAAAAGTGTGGGGAGGGACGCTTTCCAAAGACCACATACTTTTCTTGGAAGAATGAATTAAACTTAGCACTCCCTGAGTATCTACTGTGTGCCGAGCCATTGACTCATTATCTCATTTAATCCCCCTACAATGACTATGGGGACCAGATGGAGATGTGCATTTTAGGGATAAGGAAGCAGGCTCAGAGAGGTGAAGTCAGTTTCCCAGAACCACACAGCCTGTCAGTGGCAGAGCACCAGCAGCCCAGGCGTGCCTAACAGCTAAGAGCTTTCTTTCTCCTCTCATCACCTTGCCCCTGCAGCAGCTGGCTCTACATTCCCTAGTGAGGCCATACTCACTCCTGGCAGTTGCTGTTGTAGCTGAAGACACATTTCTGAAGACTGTCCAGGGTCATGAGGCTGACATGCTCAAACATGTCAAGGGAGACCTCTGAGCCCTCTGCCAGGCGCCACCATTTAGCCTGGAAGACAAAGACACGTGACAAATGGGCATGGAGACCACAGACTTTCAGCCAGGCTGATAACCCAGTTGCAAGCTCACTACAAGCCCACTTCATAGATAAAGGAAGTGAGGGCTTCCCCGGTGGTTCAGTGGTAAAGAATCTGCCTGCTGATGCAGGAGATGTGGGTTCAATGTCTGGCCCAGGAAGATCCCACATGCCTCAGAGAAACGAAGCCTGTGCACCACAACTATTGAGCCTGTGCTCTAGAGACTGGACACTGAACTACTGAGCCCACATGGCACAATTATTGAAGCCCACAGAACCCGTCCTCAAAAACAGGAGAAGCCCCCAAAAGGAGGAGCCCACACACCACAACTAGAGAACAGCCCCTGCTCTCTACAACCAGAGAAAAGCCCACGCAACAATGAAGACCCAGCATAGCCAAAAATAAGTAAATAGTTTGTGTTTTTTTTTAAAAAAAAAAAAAAGGAAGTAAGGCTTCCTGACATCGCATGACTTGCCCACAAGCTGGAGTCTGGACCAGCCCCACTTCCAGATATCCTCTTCCCAAGAAACCTTGGGACTCACATGCATGGTATTAGTGCACTGGTTGAAGATCTTCATGTAGGGCTTCAGGATGTCAAAGTGGAAGGCAGGCGTCAGCAGGCGGCGGTGCCGGCTCCACTTGTCACCTCTGCTGAGCAGCAGCCCATCACCTATGCCCAGGAGATCGAGGTTAAGGACTTCTCCAAGAAACCTCACGCCCCGCCCCCTCTTCCCTGAAGACCCAGCTCCAGCCTACCCAGTCCCGAGCTCACCCAGCCAAGGTTTCAGGAAGCCATAGAAAAGGTCATCCTTGGGGGCAACAGCAGCTGTGGGGAGAGAAGAGATGACGATGCCTCAAAACAAGGCTCTGACCCTTGACCTCTGCTTATGACCTCTTTGGGCCTCCACTCTGGGCTCTCACCTCCCACCTCACCCCTCCAGTCCAATCTTCCACATCTGCCCCAGGGAGATTCTTATAACACCCTGATCTGAACATGAACCTCCCCTGCTCACACACCACCCATGGCTCCCTATTGCCCTTGTAAAACATTTCAAGCTCAGGCTAGTACTGAAAGCCTGGCCCCATCTGGCTGCCATATTCCTCTTCCTTTCATCTTTTGGCAAATGCCAAATAACCCCACATGCTGCCCCTCACTTCCAAACCTTTGCCCAGACTGTGCACTCTCTCCAGAATGGTTTTCTTCCCCTAATTCACCCCTTCTTTTCTGCCAACTCAGGCCATCTAAATTATACCTCCTGTGCTCCCAGCCTCCAGCCTCTCCCTTTCCAGTCTGTCCTGCACCCTAGATCCAGGAGGATCTTATCTGACTCTAGATCTGACCATGTCCCTTCCTGCCCACACACCCATCAGTCTCAAACACAGGTGCTCAGCCCATTTTCAAAGCTCTGAATGACCTACCCCAGTCTACACCACTCTCAGAATACCTCTACCCTCCACCTCAACCATCCCTCGCCCCACATGCACTCAACTTGCTAACATCACAGAACTTTTCTCAGCTTCTTGAAAAGCTATGTTCTCTCTCAGTTCTGAGTCTTTCCACTAGGCACCCTCTCTGCCTCAAAAACTCTTTCCTCATTCTTCCATTCTCCACTTGGATGCCATTCCCTCTCCCATCAGTCACTCTGGATTGTATCTATCAGTTACAAGTTCCTTGAGAGGAGGGACCTTGTTGATCACTAATATATTGGTGATTTATTATTATATTATAGGGGACTGGAATGCAAAAGTAGGAAGTCAAGAAACACCTGGCATAACAGGCAAGTTTGGCCTTGGAGTACAGAATGAAGCAGGGCAAAGGCTAATAGAGTTTTGTCACGAGAACACACTGGTAATAGCAAACACCCTATTCCAACAACACAAGAGAAGACTCTACACGTGGACATCACCAGATGGTCAACACCGAAATCAGATTGATTATATTCTTTGCAGCCAAAGATGGAGAAGCTCTATACAGTCAGCAAAAACAAGACCGGGAGCAGACTGTGGCTCGGATCATGAACTGCTTATTGCCAAATTCAGACTTAAATTGAAGAAAGTAGGGGAAACCACTAGACCATTCAGGTATGACCTAGATCAAATCCCTTATGAGTATACAGTGGAAGTAACAAATAGATTTAAGGGACTAGACCTGATAGACAGAGTGCCTGATGAACTATGGACAGAGGTTCGTGACATTGTACAGGAGACAGGGATCAAGAAAATCCCCATGGAAAAGAAATGCAAAAAAGCAAAATGGCTGTCTGAGGAGGCCTTACAGATAGCTGGGAAGAGAAGAGAAGTGAAAAGCAAAGGAGAAAAGAAAAGATATTCCCATCTGAATGCAGAGTTCCAAAGAATAGCAAGGAGAGATAAGAAAGCCTTCCTCAGGGATCAGTGCAAGGAAATAGAGGAAAACAACAGATTGGGAAAGACTAGAGATCTCTTCAAGAAAATTAGAGATACCAAAGGAACATTTCATGCAAAGATAGGCTCGATAAAGGACAGAAATGGTATGGACCTAACAGAAGCAGAAGATATTAAGAAGAGGTGGCAAGAATACACAGAAGAACTGTACAAAAAAGATCTTCATGACCCAGATAATCACGATGGTGTGATCACTCACCTAGAGCCAGACATCCTGGAATGTGAAGTCAAGTGGGCCTTAGAAAGCATCACTATGAACAAAGCTAGTGGAGGTGATGGAATTCCAGTTGAGCTATTTCAAATCCTCAAAGGTGATGCTGTGAAAGTGCTGCACTCGATATGCCAGCAAATTTGGAAAACTCAGCAGTGGCCACAGGACTGGAAGAGGTCAGTCTTCGTTCCAATCCCGAAGAAAGGCAATGCCAAAGAATGCTCAAACTACCGCACAATTGCACTCATCTCACGTTCTAGTAAAGTAATGCTCAAAATTCTCCAAGCCAGGCTTCAGCAATACGTGAACCGTGAACTTCCAGATGTTCAAGCTGGTTTAGAAAAGGCAGAGGAACCAGAGATCAAACTGCCAATATCCGCTGGATCATCAAAAAAGCAAGAGAGTTCCAGAAAAACATCTATTTCTGCTTTATTGACTATGCCAAAGCCTTTGACTGTGTGGATCACAATAAACTGTGGAAAATTCTGAAAGAGATGGGAATACCAGACCATCTGACCTGTCTCTTGAGAAACCTGTATGCAGGTCAGGAAGCAACAGTTAGAACTGGACATGGAACAACAGACTGGTACCAAATAGGAAAAGGAGTATGTCAAGGCTGTATATTGTCACCCTGCTTATTTAACTTATATGCAGAGTACATCATGAGAAATGCTGGGCTGGAAGAAACACAAGCTGGAATCAAGATTGCCAGGAGAAATATCAATAACCTCAGATATGAGGATGACACCACCCTTATGGCAGAAAGTGAAGAAGAACTAAAGAGCCTCTTGATGAAGGTGAAAGAGGAGAGTGAAAAAGTTGGCTTAAAGCTCAACGTTCAGAAAACTAAGATCATGGCATCTGGTCCCATCACTCCATGGGAAATAGATGGGGAAACAGTGGAAACAGTGTCAGACTTTATTTTTGGGGGCTCCAAAATCACTGCTGATGGTGATTGCAGCCATGAAATTAAAAGACGCTTACTCCTTGGAAGGAAGGTTATGGCCAACCTAGATAGCATATTTAAAAGCAGAGACATTACTTTGCCAACAAAAGTCTGTCTAGTCAAGGCTATGGTTTTTCCCATGGTCATGTATGGATGTGAGAGTTGGACGGTGAAGAAAGCTGAGCACCGAAGAATTGATGCTTTTGAACTGTAGTGTTGGAGAAGACTCTTGAGAGTCCCTTGGACTGCAAGGAGATCCAATCAGTCCATCCTAAAAGAGATCAATCCTGGGTGTTCATTGGAAGGTCTGATGTTGAAGCTGAAACTCCAGTACTTCAGCCACCTCATGCAAAGGGTTGACTCATTGGAAAAGACCCTAATGCTGGGTAGGATTGGGGGCGGGAGGAGAAGGGGACGACAGAGGATGAGATGGTTGGATGGCATAACCGACTCGATGGTCATGTGTTTGGGTAGACTCCGGGAGTTGGTGATGGACAGAGAGGCCTGACGTGCTGCAATTCATGGGGTCGCAAAGAGTCGGACATGACTGAGCGACTGAACTGAACTGAATATATTGGTGCTAAATAAATTTTTATTGTATGAATGAATTAGCCAATCAAAGGATGAATGAATGTAAACTATCAATGGTTGGATGGATGAATGGATGGATCATTGGATGGATGGGTGGATGGATGGGTGGATGGATGGGTGGATGGATGGGTGGGTGAATGGATCATTGGATGGATGGGTGGATGGATGGGTGGATGGATGGGTGGATGAAGTGAGTGAATTCCCTTTCTATGTGCTGAATAGAATTGGGACAGAATGGGCAGGGTGCAGGAAGGAAGTACCTGAAACTCAAGTGATGTCACTTTTACCTGAGATATTACTCAGCCACCTACACACACACTCCCTAGGAATTGGCCAATTGTATGCACAACCATCTGTCCACTCATTCTCCCATTCAACACACCACTTCCACCACCCTTTTGTGCCCAACCCATGATGAGCAATGCTGAGGACCCAGAGATGGCTCAGCTCCACACCCTGCCTGGTGGAGCTCTGGGTGTGGTAGAAAAGGGAAGCAGAGGCATGCTGTGTAATTAGCAAGCAGGTAGAATGTATGCCAAGAGCAGAGGGAGGCTCAGAGAAAGGGCTGAAAGAAGTCAAGGCAGACTTCTGGGAAGAGGCAGCTTTGGAGGGGGAGAAGGGAGTCTAGTCTCTCCTCTCTGGGCTCTGGACTCCAGGCTAGACCCTTTAGGGCTCTTTCTGACACATGAACCTGTATAATGGCTGTCTGGCTCAAACACCTCCCATGGCTTCCTAACACCCCCAGCATAAAACACAAACTCCTTCACTTTGTACACTGGTCCTCTGAGTCCAGCTCCTGTCTCATTTCCTACTTCTCCCCACACATCATCTTCACTCCAGACACCCCAAGTCACCTGAGTTTCCCTGACACTTTCACACATCTGCACTTTTGTACTTGGGACCCTCTATCTGGGACCTCTCATCAGGCAAACTCCTATGCATCCTTCAAAGCCCACTTTCACTGATGCCTCCTCCAGGAAACCTTCTCCAGACCTTCTCCCCCCTGAACCCTTGCTCTGCCATCCTCAGATCCTTCCTCACATCCAACCCTGACCACTTGATGCCAGAGGGGCTGTGTCCAGTCTGCCTCTCCCATCACTTTTCCCTCCAGTAACAAGGAGATGATAACATTGACCCTGGAGGAGGTCATATAAGAAAAGCTCCCCCAAGGCGCCCAGTAGGAAGCTGCATATTACTGTGGTTGAAACTTCAGCCTCTGGGATGGCCAGGTTCAAATCCCAGGCCTACCACTGACTGGATGTGTAAACTTGGGCAAGAAAATAGAGCAGTCCTGCCTGCCTCATGGCAACCCTACAAAACTCAGTGAATTCATGCTCCTGGCACTCAGTAGGTGCTCATTAACTATTTCTGCATATAAGTGAATTAACCAACTGTTGGCTACTTTTCATGGAGAAGGAAATGGCAACCCACTCCAGTATTCTTGCCTGGGAAATCCCACAGACAGAGGAGTCTGGTGGGCTACAGTCTATGGGGTCTTAAGGAGTCGGACACGACTGAAGCGACTTAGCATGTGCAGCTATTTTTACTGTGTGTGTGTGCTCAGTTGCTCAGTTATGTCCGACTCTTTGCAACTTCATGGACATAGCCCGCCAGGCTCCTCTGTCCATGAGATTTCCCAGGCAAGAATACTGGAGTGGGTTGCCATTTCCTCCCTCAGGGAATCTTCCTGATCCAGGATTTGAACCCGTGTCTCCTGCATTGGCAGGTGCATTCTTTACCACTGAGCCACCTAGGATACTACTGTGATTATAATTATTGCTCAGTGGTATCTCATTTGTGAGATGAAAAATTTCAGTCCCCAGCTCAGAGGAGGACCCTAATAGGGAAACCATGGGAAACAGTTTGGTGGCTCCCTGAAAAGTTAAACATAGAATTCCCATAACCGTACATGTGTGCTTAGTTGTGTCTGACTCTTTGTGACCCCACGATCTGTAACTCCCCAGGCCCCTCTGTCCATGGGATTTCCAGGCAAGAATACTGGAATGGGTTGCCACTTCCTTCTCCAGGGGATCTTCCTGACCCAGGGATTAAACTCAGGTCTCTTGTGTCTCCTGCACTGGCAGGTGGATTCTCCACTGAGCCACTTGGGAAGCCCCATATGACCCCACACTTCTACAACTAGGTATCTGCGCAAGAGAAATGAAAACATAGGTCCAAAACTTATACACACATGTTCATAGCACCCTTATTCATAACAGTCAAAAGGCAGAAACAACCCAAATGTTTATCAGCAGAAGAATGGATAAACAAATGTGATATATCCATATATCCATAAATGAAATATTACTCAGCCTTAAAAAAGGAATGAAGTCTTGGTCATTGCTACAGTGTGGCTGAACCTCAAAAACATTATTCGGCATAAAAGAAGTCAGTTGCGAAAGACCACATGTTGTATAACTCCTTTCTTAGGATATATCCAGAAAAGAAAGTCCATGGGGACAGAAAGTATTTACCAGTGGTCAAAAAGAGAAAGGAATGAGAAATGACAACTTCATGGCTGTGGGGTGTTTTATGGGGTGATGAAAAGGTTTTGAAACTAGGGAGGGAGGACGGTTGCACAACACTGTGAACACATTAAATACCTTCCACTTTAAATTAAGTAATTATACAGCATGTGATTTCAGCTCAATTTTAAAAATGAGTATATAAAAACAAAGCTGCAATTATATGGCTATATATCCTGCTTTGTCATTCTAGAAAGCATTTTACCTACCTTCTCTCTCTGTTGCAAACATCCCTTGGAAGATAAAGAAACAGAGGTTCAAGGAGGAGCCATGCCTTTCCCAGAGTCCATCAGCTGTGCGGGTTTAAGCCCAGAAGAGCAAGCCCCTCTCCACCACACCCTCCCCCAGATGTGGTCCCTAGATGTTGGAATCTAAGACTTGGGGCCAGGCCTGTCTAATATGAGATAGGCAGGCACAGAGGGGCCTGGACACCCTGCGGCCAGGAGACCTGACTCCAGGCTGCTTCTCCTGACTCACAGCCCCACCCTGCCTGCGCTGCAGTCTCCCATCTGGCTCCTCCTGTTGGGGAGGCAATGGATTTCCTGCCAGTCCTGAAAGGGGAGAAGGGAGAGGAAAGGAAGAGGCCTGAGCATCAACTGAAGTGCTAAGCTTAATTTTTCCTTTGTTTGTTTCTTTTTGGCTGCTCTCCACTGCAGGTGGAACCTTAGTTCCCTGACTAGGGATTGAAACCACGCCCCCTGCATCGGAAGGTGGAGTCTTAACCACTGGACCTCTGGGAAAGTCCCGTAAAGTGCTAAGCTTATGACAGGGGCTCTACTTCCTGGTCTACTTGCAGGGGGGTCTCACAATCATGCAGGATGACATTCAGGAAACAGATGCTCTAAGGTGATGGAGAGGAGAGGAGGAGTGGGAAAGAAAGGGAAAAAAAAAAGATTTAAAACTCACATTCATGTTGATTTATGGCAGAAACCAACACAATATTGTACAGCAATTATCCTCCAATTAAAATAAAATTTTTAAAGGCAGAAGAGAAGAAAGCCTTATTTAGCACCTACCCAACACTATCTTAGTGAGCCTTCACAGCTGCCCCATTTAATAGATCAGAAGCTGAAGCCCTGAGAAGCTAAATAAATCACTGGGTCACACAGAACAAACGTGCTCCAGCCTGGATTCAAACCCAACCCACCCAAGTCCTAGTCCAGGCCTCTTTTCCACAACTTGGTGTCCATCTTTTGGAAGTGTCACCCCACCCCCACCCCAGGTTCTGAGTTTCCCTCTTTGTTCTTTGGGGATGCTTATTCCCCTACAAGAGGCTTCTCAGGTGGCACAGTGGTAAATAATCCACCTGCCAATGCAGGACATGTGGGTTTGATCCCCCGGAAGAGGAAATGGCAACCCACTCCAGTATTCTTGCCTGGGAAACCCCATGGACAGAAGACCCTGGTGGGCTACAGTCCATGGAGTTGCAAAGAGTCAGACACAACTGAGCGACTGAGCACATTCCCTTACACATGCAACAATGGGAGACACTGAGGCAGGAGAAGGGCAGAGCTGAGAAGAGAACAATGACAGCCCCTTTCTCCTTCAGGGCTCCAGGGGGCCACCTTGAAGGTGGGCTGCAGAAGTGTGTTTGCAGAGGCCAAAGCTGAAGCCATGGTCCTAAAATTCCTGGAGCTCTTTATTCCCCATCCCTCCTCTCTCAGACATCCCCTGATGCCACTGGAGATGCCCAGGTACATGTGAGGCCACCCTGAGGGCCTAGGGACTCACTTATGAGGAAGATATAGTGCTGGACACAGATAATTCAGCCCTAAACGGTTAGAAGTAGGAATGGAAGAGTTCAGAGGAAAGAGCTATGGTATGTGTGGGGAATCAAGGGAGGTTTCCAGGAGACCTCAGCTGCATGATGAAGACTGAGCAAGAGCTCCCCAGGAGCACTTGGGGATCCTACACCTTGGGATAGATGTGGAATGCAGAAGGGAGAGGCAATCTTTCTACTTTTCCCTCTCCACCAGTCAGCCTAGGTTGACAGAACAGGCTGCAGATTTGGATAGCCACAGTGGGAGTGTCAGAACCCAAGTGATGGGAGTGCCATGGCTTAAAATTAAGCAACACCCATTTAACAAAAGCTTGGGCAAACAACTGCCTATCTGAACATGTTTGCTCTGACTTTGAGAAGTGAACATCCTGTCATAGCTCCTGGGACTTTTAGATATTGTCACCTCTTTTCCCTTGCTGTTCTCATTATCTGTATTGCTGAGTCAGCTGTGGTAAACTCCTATTCATACTTCAAAGCCCTCCTCAAATGGCCTTTCCTCTGGATAGCCCACCTGCCTAGAAACCCAGGTAAGCTCTGGGGGTTGAGGGTTTACTCATCAATCAGAGGCCCAGCCCACCTACCTGAGGCACCCACCAGGGGCTTGATGTAGTCAGGGTGTACCAGAACCACTAGTGGCAGGACAGGTCCCAGCCACACAAGGATCACATGGTGCATGTTGTCCAACACCTTCTTCTCATCTTGGAGGCCTCTCTCATTTGGGAGATACTGCAGGAGGTGGTAGAGAAAGGTAGTGAGAAGGTACCCAGCCTTGGTTTCCCCCTGGTTTCCTACCACTTCCTCTGCCCTCAGAAGAAGCCAGGAAGGGCTGTGTGACTATAGGCAGTCAGCTGCACCTCAATGAGCCTCCATTCCCTCATCTGAAAACTGGGGGTGAAAATCAACTCCCCTTCTGAGGACAACTGAGATGTTTTATGAAACAGCAACATGAAACAGTGCTGGCACAGGGCTTGACACACAGCTGGTGCTCAAGAAATAAAACCAGTAACAGTAAACACAATAATGATAATGACTGGCATTTATCGAGTATTTCTGTTTGTAATAAAATATTACTGGTATTGTTCTAACACATACACATGCTTGCAATGTTGGGCACTGCCATGGGCATTTTTCATATATTCATATGTTCAACCCACCCACACAAAAACCCTAGGACGTAGTTTCTACTATTTTTCCCATTTTACTTTACTCAGTAGGGTCAAATGACTTGTGTTAAATTACAGGTGAGTAAGGGACTGTCTTTGTTTGGGCGCCCCTAGAAGCAGAACCCAAGACAAGGGTTCTAGGGCAAGCAGTTTATTTAGGAGGGTAATCCCCCAAAACATGGGTGAGGAGAGGGGAAGTGAGATAGACAGAAAAGGCAGCCAGTAAAGTGTTGTCAAGGGAATTATCCCCATGGGCAACTGGGACTCATTCCCACTGGGGACCTCTAGGGGGACATCCATCTCAGGGTCAACCCATTTGAGGGTGAGGGGGCAGGGGTGTTTTTATACCAGCTCCCTTAGTCACCGACTGAGGGCTATCCTGGGGCATTCATTCACAAGCTAACAATCCACCCAGGCAGAGTGGGTTACAGCTGCTTGAGAAAGCCCTAGAACACAGGCAAGTCAGCCCCTTGCAGCCAGAAATGGGCAGAGAGGATGTGAACAGACAATGGCATCACCTGCCACAGTGGTGAAGCCAGGATTTGAACCCAGCCCCCCTAAGCTCCAAACCACCTGTTTTAACCAACATGCTCTATGAGGCAGAGCTCTTCAGGCTCAATATCAGGTGGATCTGAGCTCAAACCCATCCTCAGCAGCTGTGTGACCTTGGGCAAGTCACTTAACCTCTTTGAGTCCCCAAAATCAAATCCAAAATATAGGGCAGGTCCATCCCTATTTCATAAGCTATGAGAACTGGGAGAGCTCAAATACAAAAGACCTAACCCAGTGCCTGGTGAATGGCAGGGTCCAACAATTGTAGAATGAATGAATGCATGACTCTTCTCTGGTTTCTGCCTCTCCTTCTGGATCAAGTTCAGTCCTGGGCCTGTCCACACCCAAGGGAGATTATGGCATCATCCAGATCTCTCGGCCCCAGGACGGGCCCATGGGGTCAAGGTTGAACTTCAGAGCTGCCCCTGGCCTACTACCCATGGCAGAAGGGCCTGGCCACCACTTTCAGGACCACAATCATGCCAGGGGGCTTCCTGGAGTAAGGCTGGATATGGGGCATGACAAATGAGTAGAAGTTCGTCTGACAGGAAAAGATACTCTGAGCAGAGGGCAGTTTTGGCAAAGGTCACGGAGGTGGAAAGTCAGAGCTTGTTCATGGAGCAGGAAGTCATTCTATGAGACTAGAGGGAGACAGTGGAATAGGTGAGGAGGGTGAGGGTTGGAGTCTAAAGGGGCTTGAACTCCAGCTGAAGAGTCAGGAGTTTCTCAGGACAGCAGTGGGGAGCCTTGGAGGGTGTGTGAGCAGGGAAGGAACATCGTGGGATTCAGGAACCTTTCTGGAGCCTGGATGAGGGATGAACCAGAGGGGTGAGAATGAAGGCAGGAGCACAGAAAGGAGGCTAGACCATGGAACAGCAGAAGAGGAGGAAGGAGGCTTGAGCAGGGCTTGGAGAATGGAAGAGAGGGAGATGATTCAGGCACAAACAGAAAAAACTTGGTGAGTGCTGCCTCCAGGAAGATAATTCCCAAAACTAAGTAAAATGAATGTATTTTGCACTATTCAACGGACATGTGTTTCCTCCTTCCTTCTTCTGAGACACTCACTCCAAGCAGTATCTAAAATACATCTAGAATCACTTGCTCCTTTCAGTCTCTGCAGGATCCAGGAGTGAAGCACAGACATCCACCTCTGTGTAGCAGGCCCAGCACCAAGCATGCCACAGACACAACTTCAAGAATCATTGGAACACTCTCACGAGGTTATCAGGAATGATCTTATTTCCATAATGCAGATGAAGTACAGGGAGGTGAAGAAGCTTCTCAAGGTCACACAGGCAGCTCATGATCAAGATAGGCAAGTCCATGCTGATGACCACCACCCCAAACTGCCTCCCCAAAGTCCTCCAAGTTCAGCATAAGACTTTAACTGGGAAGATCTCCACAACTGTCCCTCAGCTTCATTTAGAGCTGGAAGGGGAACCAGGTGAGTCCAGCAGGAAAATAGCGGCTGGACTCTGGGGCCCCCACAGTCTCGGCACCCTCAGGAGTCTGAATTTCTCTCTTACAACCTCTGAAGCCCATTTAGAAAAGTCCAGCCTTTCTCATCCAGAGGCCAGAGGGGCAAGGGTAGAGAGCTAAGATCAGGAGTGCTGGGACCAGACAGCATGGGTTTGAACCCAGACTCTGCCACTTATGAGCTGTGTGGCCTAGAGCCAGCTACTTAACCTCTCTGTGTCACAGTATTCTCCAGAAGAAAAAAAAAAGGAGATAGTTGCTGGACCTACCTTCTATGATTGTCAAGAGAACTAAATGAGTTAATATTTATAAAGTGCCTGAACTAATACTTGGAATACATATGTGAAATAAGAAAAGAAATGAAAGAAAAGGGCTGAAATCCTCACCTGGGACCACAGCATTAAAGAGAATGAGACAGTTTGTGAAACTACACTGGGGGACAGGTGAAGCAATGAAATATACAAGGATACCTCCCACTCTCCCACCCTGGGATTTCATAAGCACTGGTGCCTGTTGCTATAGCAATAGCTTGGAATTATAGAGAGAACTTTAGCTCTGCCTCATCAAAGCTGTGTGACCTTGGGTAAACTGCTTGCCCTCTCTGAACCTCAGTCTTACTCAGATCCTGTAAAATGGGTCTGTTCATGGCTCCAACCAGATTTATGAGGGGATAAGGGAAGCCAGCAGGGCCATCATCCTTACTGAATACCCGTACCTGCCCTGCCCCGCCCGGCCCACCTGCCCAGCCACACCCACCATGCCCAGGTGGCCCAGCAGCCAGTTGCGCCGGGGTGGCTGAGGGAAGCAGCGTAGTCGGCGGCAGGTGATATAGAAACCCCAGCAGAGCCTCAGGAACTGCAGCAGCAGACGGAAGAGGAAGCAGAGCAGGGTGAGAAGGAGCCCGGACACAGCATACAAACGGAACGCCGTCTTCTCCAACCCCAGGAGGTGCAGCAGTTGCTCTGTGATGGGCAGCATCCTGGGGGGACACATGGGATGGGGGTCAGTGAAGGTGGGAACCACCCTCCGGCTGTGGGTGTGCCATACACACGATGACCTGTGGAGCCAAGCATGATATGCCTGGCACATTAATACATGTAAGTTTCAGGCGCCAAGGACGCTTCCTCCCCCAAGGTGGAGTAGCTCCACCCAGCTGGCCTCTCCATATGCCCTCAGCCTTGACTTTGCAGAGCATCCTTCCTGACTTCTCTGCCAGTGCACAGCTGGCCAGAGTGTTATAAAATTAAAACAAACTCCCTCCTTTCCTCCCTTCTGAAAGGAGCTCTCTACCAGTGACTGATGAGTATTGCTGATGAGTCTCAACCAATGACTGATGAGCTTTGCTGATGAGCCTTAACCAATGACTGATGAGCTCCAGCTCTTTCTTTCTGGTGCAGTGACCGATATGTGGTTCTACATGTGTTACTAAGGTTCTCCAGCAGGACTCCAGCTGCCCAAGAGAGAAACTTTCTCTATAAGCTGCCTCCTTTCCCCTGTCTTACTTCCCTCTTCATCTTTTAATTGAGGTGAAATCCACATGATATAAAATGAACCATTTTAAAGTGAGCAAATCACTGGCATTCACAGCACTATGGAACCACCACTTCTAACCTAGTTCCGAAACATTTCCATCACCCCAAAAGGAGACCCCGTCCCCATCAACAGTCCACTCTCCCTTCCACCCACCCCCAGCAATTACTAATCTTTTTTTTTTTTTTGTCTCTACCGATTTGTCTGTTCTGGACATTTCATATAAATGGAATCAAACACTGCAACCTTTTCATCTTTTGTAGCTTCCTTCACTCAACACAATGTTTTCAAAGTTCATCACCTTGTAACATGTATCAGTGGTTCATTTCTTGTACTGCTAGTAATAGTTAGCACTGCTAGTAAAGTAGCACATTTTGTTTATCCATTCATCTGTTGGACATTTAGGATGCTTTTTGTTTTATTTTGTTTCATTTTGGCTCGGGCCACACATGTAGCATCTTAGTTCCCTATCAGGGATCAAACACTTGCCCCCTACACTGAAAGCAGAGTCTTAAACACTGGACCACCAGGGAAGTCTCTGTTTCCACCTTTTTGGCTACCGTGATATGTGCTGGTATGACCATGGATGTATATGTATTTGTTTGAGTCCCTGTTGGCAATTCTTTGGGGTTCACTTCCTCCCCGCTTACTGGTCTTTTCTGTGATCACTTCTCAAATAAACTACTTGCACCCAAATCCTTGCCCTGAAGAAACCAGGACAGAGTGGGTGGGTAGCAGTAATATTAGTAACACAGTGAGCAGGTATGGAGAACTTACTGTGTGCCATCTGGGTGGTGCCTCATTTCATGAAACCTTAAGCGATCCTTGGAGGCAGGTCCTGTCAATTCTTTCCATTGTCAAGACAATTCAAGCTCAGTGCCTCTAATTCAAGGAAGACAGCAAGCGGGCAGAGGTCCCCTGAACCCCCCACCAAGGCCAACTTGAATCACGTTTGAGGGCCCATGGATCTCAGACAACATCAAAGAGATTGCTGGAAATGCTCAAGTCCTGCTCTCATCAATCTCTTCCACTCCGTCCTATGAGCCAAGGGTTCCTTCTGTGCCCCCACCTCCTTGGACAACACAACTAAGGGAACCCTGCCGTGCAAGTTCTCACCTGTGTCCTCAACCTCCCCCACCTCTGCCAGGGGTGCCCCCACTCGGGGCTGTGACTCACTGGTTCTTCCACCAGCCAAAGTCCAACTTCCAAGTGTTTGCAAGGATGTGAAGAAATTGGAAACCTATGCATTGCCGGAGGGAATGGAAAATGGAGAACATTATGGTTGTTTCTCAAAAAAATTAAACATAGCATTACCATATGTTCTAGCAATCCCACTTCTAGGTAGATCCTCAAAAGAAATGAAAGCAAAGACTCAGATAGATATCTGTACACTCACGTTCATGGAGGAACTATTCACAATAGCCAAAAAGTGGAAGCAACCCAAGCATCTGTCGATGAAAGAATGGATAAATAAAATGTGGTCCGTTCACATGTACACTCTGCTGTATTTAAAATGGACAGCCAACAGGGACCTACTGTGTAGTACATGGAACTCTGCTCATAATGTTACATGGCACCCTGGATGGGAGGGGAGTTGGGAGAGAAGGGATACATTTTGTGTATGACTGAATCCCTTCCCTATTCACCTGAAACTGTCACAACATTGTTAATTGGCTACACCCAAACACAAAATAAACCGTTTTTTTTTTAATGTGGTCCATTCATACAGCAGAATATTGCATGTGTGTGTGCTGTCTCTTTAGTCATGTCCCACTCTTTGCGACCCCATGGACTGTAGCCAGTCCATGGCTACAGAGAGCCAGGCTCCTCTGTCCATGGAATTCTCTAGGCAGGAATACTGGAGTGGGTTGCCATGCCATTCTCCAGGGGATCTTCCCAACCCAGGGATCGAACCTTCGTCACTTATGTCTCCTGCATTGGCAGGCAGGTTCTTTACCACTAGCACCACCTGGAAACTGCATAGTAAAATATTATGCAGCCTTTAAAAGGAAGGAAATTGTCACATGTGCTATAACATCGCTGAACCTTGATGACATTATGCTAAAGGAAATAAGTCAGACACAGAAGGGCGAATAATGTATGATTTCCTCAAATGAGGTCCCTGGAGGGGTCGAATTCATAGACACAGAAAGTAGGATGATAGTTGCCAGAGCCTGCGGGAGGGAACAGGAAGTTAGTGTTTAAGAGATCCAGAGTTTTAACTAGGGAAGATGTAAAAGTTTAGGAGATGGTTGGTGGTGACGATTGCACCACGAGGTGAATGTACTTAATACCACTGAACTATACACTTAAAGTGATTAAGATAGTAAATGTTTTGTGTGTTTTGCCACAATTAAAATTCCTTTCAAAAATACAGATGAGGACTTCCCTGGCAGTCCAGCGGTTAAGACTTTGTCTTCCAACACAGGAGATGTGGGTCCAATCCCTGGTCAGGGACCTAAGATGTCACATGCCTCATAGTCAAAAACCCAAAACATGAAACAGAAGCACCATTTTAACAAGGACTTCCCCGATGGCTCAGTAGGTAAAGAATCTACCTGCAATGCAGGAGACACAGGAGATGCGGATTTGATCCCTGTGTTGGGAAGATCCCCTAAGCGAGGGCATAGCAACCCACTCCAATATTTTTGCCTAGAGAATCCCACGGACAGAGGAGCCTGGTGGGCTCCAGTCCAAAGGGTCGCGAAGAATCAGACACAATTGAGCATGCATGCACACACACACGCAATTTTGTAACCAATTCAATAAAGACTTTAAAAATGGCCAGCATCAAAAAGATTTTGTTTTAAAAATACAGACAGACTGATGTAGGCAATATGTCCTCTGGAAGGCTGAGGAGGTGGAGAAGAAGGGAAAGAGGGAGGGGTGGGGAGTAAGCAACCCTCCCTAATGAAACACAGAGAGCTCCAAGTCACAAGTCCCAGGCACAAGCTCTAAGTTAGGACAACTAATGTGGGCCACCTCTCCCATGGATGACTCGAGGTGACATGCTCCACAGGAAGTAGCCATGGGTATTTATTTCTTTACTGATTTCACGGGGTAATGATTTTTCCCAGCGACACCAGGAAGCCAGCTAGTTGTTGAGTACATGTGAGCTAAGTTGCTTCAGTCATGTCCAGCAGTGGTCCAAGAAGGCCTTTCAGGGGAGAAATACCTGAGGCCTTCACAAAGGCCAGATTGGAAAGAGGAACCTAAGGAGACAAAGGGGGCTTTCTTACTAAATATATGCCCCCCACACACACACACACTGTAAGCAGTTGGGTTCTAATACTGACTCTTCCACTGCCTAGCTTTAACTGTTACCCCAAGTTTCCCCATCTGGAAATGGCGGTGGCTGTAAGAGGTGATCTCTGAGTCCATCAGGTTTGACCACTCCTGTGTGTAGTCTGGAGTGGAACGCTGGGGTCAAGGTCACCATGCTGGCAGGTCCAAGAATCCTGGGGATGGAGTGGATTCAATATATTCAGCTATGGACATCAGCTGAAGCTCCAGTACTACACTCCAATACTTTGGCAACCTGGTGTGAAGGGCCAACTCATTGGAAAAAGACTCTGACTCTAAGAAAGATTGAGGGCAGGAGGAGAAGGGAGTGACAGAGGATGAGATGGTTCGATGGCATCACTGACTCAATGGACATGAGTTTGAGTAAACTCCAGGAGTTAGTGAAAGACAGGGAAGCCTGGCGTGCTACAGTCTATGAGGTCTCAAAGAGTCAGATATGACATTGTGATTGAACAAGAACGATGGACACCAAAGAGGGAAGGGGGATGGGATATATTGAAAGATTGGACATATACACACTACTACATATAAAATAAATAACTTAGAAGGACCTACTGTATATCACAGGGAACTCGACTCAATGCTCTGTAACGACCTATATGGGAAAAGAATTTAAAAAATAGTGGATCTATATATATATGTATCAATATAGCTGATTCACTTTGCTGTACAGCAGAAGCTAACACAACATTGAGAAGTAACTATGGTGGTGGTTAAGTCACTAAGTCGTGTCCAACTCTCTGCAACACCATGGACTGTAGCCCACCAGACTCCTCTGTCCATAGGATTTTCCAGGCAAGAATACTGGGGTGGGTTGCCAGTTCCTTCTCCAGGGGAATCTTCCCCACCCAGGGATCAAACCCTCATCTCTTGCATCTTCTGCTTGGCATGCAGATTCTTTACTGATGTGCCACCTGGGAAGCCTTAAAGTAACTATATTTAAATAAAATAAATAAATATATATATATATATAATATATATATAAAAAATATATATATTCAGCCAACAGGCCACCTGGGTCACATCTAACACCTGGTTGCAGTCTGCCTCCCATCCCAGCCACCACACACACAACATTTCTAAAGGCTTGTTATGCCTTTGGGCTAACTCCCTCCTTGGCTCCCCACTCCCCAACCCTGGCGTGCAAAGCCCGTTGGGAGATGAACCCTGCCCATCCTCCACCTCAGCCAGAAAAATCCCCCTTCTCAGTCTGTTTTGGATCTGGCCCCTGTTTTCCTCACTTGGTTTGTAAATGCCAGTGTTCCTTAGAGCTTGGGCCTGGGTGGTCCTCTCCTCGCCTTCTGTGCACACCTCCTAAGACTCTCAACTCCTCCCCTGGCCTCCAAGACCCATCTCTGAGGTACCTTCCGTGTCTCAGTGCCCCCTCCCAAAAGGTCCAGCCAACTCCTAGATATTCCCCCAAAGGTACCCCTCAGACCCTCAGATTCACCTCACCTCCTACCTCCCTCCTCCTTCCTCCATCCAATCTGTCATCAGTTCCATCCTAAACATCTTTCACTTCCATTCACTTTTCTCCATCCCCATCTCTCCAACCTATGTCACCACTGTGGTAGCCTCCTCCTATTGGTCCCCTGAGCTGCATCCTTGGCTGCCAGCAGTCTATTCTCCACACAGCAACCAGAAGGCTCTTTCTAAAATTAAATCAGACATGACTTTCCCCTTCCTCCTATGCCCCCCCTATTTTACTCTGAAAACAATTCAGACTCCTTTCCATGGATACCAGTGCCCTGTATAGCCTGCCCCTACTGACCCCCTCCAATTGTGTCTCCCACCTCTTTCCCCGTGACTCACTCAACTCTGGCCACTGCAGCCACAGACTAAGTTCATTCCTACCTCTGAGCCTTTGCACATGCTGTTCCCTCCACCTGGCATGTCTTTCCCCCAGCTCTGCCCATGCTGGCTTCCCCTCACCCTGCAGGCCCAGCCCTGCCCCTAACAGTTCATTTTACTGCAATCATCCACCTCCCATCCTTCATTCTTGACAGAACTGTTGAGTGCCTGCTGTATGCGGTGGCTTTCACAGTCAGGCATGTCTTTCATCTTTCTAGTAACCTTCACAGGAAATTGAGGGGTTCTTTAGTAGAGTTGCAGCAAAAACCCCCTCCTCCATTCAGGAAAATCCCAACTGATATCCCAACCAAAGAAATGTCTTCCTGAATTGAAATGGGAAGAAACTGGAACAAGATAAAGCATGATCCCTGGAAAAGAGGTCCCTGCTCCAGGTGGGTTGCTGGATGGGGAGGACCAGAGAAACCCTGTGCCCACCTCATCATCCCCCAGGCCAGGTACAGGCTGCAGTCTTTCCCAGGGCAGACATCAGCTCTACTCCTAGCAGAAAAAAAAACACATGCTTTCCATGGGTCCCCAACTGGTTCTTACTCTGGGAGCCTCAACATTCTCATCCACATAATGGGAATAAAAGAAAGAGGTCCATCTGATGCTAATGGGAAGAGCTCAATAAATGGGTGCATTGAGGAAGTCCTCTACTTTTCTCAGCTGGGTTCCTCAAACAACAGCACTTCTGTCCAATGCCCCTCCTCCAAAAGAAGGTGCTACTAAAAGTTTTGAGGTGCTGCAGCTGCTGTGGGAAACAGTTCGGTGGTCTCACAAAAAGTTAAATACAGAATCACCAGATGACCTGGCAATTCCACTCCTAGTGAAGTGAAAGTCACTCAGTTGTGTCCGACTCTTTGTGACCCCATGGACTATAGAATCCATGGAATTCTCCAGGACAGAATACTGGAGTGGGTAGCCTTTCCCTTCTCCAGAGGATCTTCCCAACCCAGGAATTGAACCCAGGTCTCCTGCACTGCAGGTGGATTCTTTACCAGCTGAGCCACAAGGGAAGCCCAAGAATACTGGAGTGGGTAGCCTATCCCTTCTCCAACGGAGCTTCCCAACCCAGGAATCGAACCGGGGCCTCCAGCATTGCAGATTCTTTACAAACTGAGCTATCAGGGAAGCCTGAGGTGTATAGCCAAAAGAATTGAAAACAGTGACTTAGACACTTGTGTACAAATATTCATAGCAGCACTGTTCACAATCACCAAAAGATGGCAGCAACCCAAATGTCCATCAATTGATGGCGGATAAATATCATATAGTGCATCTATACAATGAGATATTATCCAGCCACAAAAAGGAATGAAGCACTGACACATGCTACAACATGGATGAACCTCAAAAATATGCTGAGTGAAAGAAGCAAGACACAAAAGCCCATGTATTTTATAATCCAATTTATATGAGATATCCAGAGTAGGTAAATCCATAGAGACAGAAAGCAGATTCGTGGTTGCCAGGGGCTGGGGGTGGGGAAGGGGAAGTGACTGCTAATGGGGATGGGGTCTCCTTTCAGGCTGATGAAAATGTTTTGGAAATAGATACATGCAATGATTGCACAACATTGTGAATGTATTGATAGTAAATACCACTGAATTTTTCCCTTTAAGATAGTTATTTTAGGGATTTCCTGGTGGTACAGTAGCTAAGACTCCCGGCTCCCAGTGCTGGAGGGCCCAGGTTCAATCCCTGGTTAGGGAATTAGATTCCATATGCTGCAGCTAAAAGATCCTGCATGTTGCAATGAAGATTGAAGATCCCACATCTGGCAACTAAGACCCAGCACAGCCAAATAAATAAATAAATAAAAACAAAAATATTTTTAGTTATTTTATATTAGATGAATTTTGCCTCAATTTTTAAGTGCAATAAAAAGTTTGAGGACCCATGAGAAATTTATCATGGTGGCTGCCTCTGAAAGGAAACTGGGAGAACTGGGAGCAGGACTGGAAGAGAGATTTACCTTTCACTCTCCAACTTTGGGGGACTTTTGATTTTCTATACCCTGAACACATATTGAAGTAGCAGTAGTAGAAGTAAACATCTACTTCTGCTTTATTGAGAGACTTTATGCCAAAGCCTTTGACTGTGTGGATCACAATAAACTGTGGAAAATTCTGAAAGAGATGGGAATACCAGACCACCTGACATTTCCTGAGAAATCTGTATGCTGGCCAGGAAGCAACAGTTAGAACTGGACATGGAACAACAGACTTTTTCCAAATCATGAAAGGGATACATCAAGGTTGTATATTGTCACCCTGCTTATTTAACTTATATGCAGAGTACATCATGAGAAACGCTGGGCTGGCTCAAGTACAAGCTGGAATCAAGATTGCCGGGAGAAATATCAATAACCTCAGATATGCAGATGACACCACCCTTATGGCAGAAAGCAAAGAAGAACTAAAGAGCCTCTTGATGAAAGTGAAAGAGGAGAGTGGAAAAGTTGGCTTAAAACTCAACTTTCAGAAAACTAAGATCATGGCATCCCGTCCCATCACTTCATGGCAAATAGATTGCGAAACAATGGAAACAGTGACAAACTTTATCTTTTTGGGCTTCAAAATCACTGCAGATGGTGACTGCAGCCATGAAATTAAAAGACATTTTCTCCTTGGAAGAAAAGTTATGACCAACCTAGACAGCATATTAAAAAGCAGAGATATTACTTTACCAAAAAAGGTCCATCTAGTCAAAACTATGGTTTTTCCAGTAGTCATGTATGGATGTGAGAATTGGACTATAAAGAAAGCTGAGCACTGAAGAATTGACACTTTTGAACTGTGGTGTTGGAGAAGACTCTTGAGGGTCCCTTGGACTGCAATGAGATCCAACCAGTCCATCCTAAAGGAAATCAGTCATGAATATTCATTGGAAGGACTGATGCTGAAGCTGAAACTCCAATACTTTGGCCACCTGATGCGAAGAACTGACTCATTTGAAAAGACCCTGATGCTGGGAAAGATTGAAGGTGGGAGGAGAAGGGGATGACAGAGGATGAGATGTCCAACTCAATGGACATGAGTTTGGGTAAACTCCAGGAGTTGGTGATGGACAGGGAGGCCTAGCGTGCTGCAGTTCATGGGGTCGCAAAGAGTCAGACACGATTGAGCGACTGAACTGAACTAAACTGAGCACATACTGACCACTCAAAAATGTTTTAACTGTGAAAATTAGTGAATTGTACAACCCAAAAAATGAACTCTACTTTAAACTGTGGACTTTGGTTAGTAATAATGTTCTATATTGGTTCATCAGTTGTAACAAATGCACCATGCTAATGGGAGATGTTAACAACAAGGGAGTTGTGGGGGGCAGGTGTTGGAACTCTATACTTTCTGGGTAATTTTTCTTTAAACCTAACACTGCTCTAAAAGGTAAAGTCTAGAACTGGGAGGGGAGCATTGAAATATATATTTTACCAAATGCAAAACAGAGGGCTAATGGGAAGTTACTGTATAACAGGGTATTCAACCTGGTGTTCTGTGACAACCTAGAGGGTAGGGATGGGGTGGAAGGTGGGAGGGAGGTTCAAGATGGAAGTGATATATGTATACCTTTGGCTGATTCAAGATGGTGTATCGCAGAAACAAACACAATGTTGTAAAGCAATTATCCTCCATTTAAAAAGAAATAAAGTTAAATTTTTAAAAATAAATAAAAATACAATTCTCTATTTTTTAAGAAAAACTAATTAATTGATAATACAGTAAACTATATTCAATATCCTATGATAAACCATAATCAAAAAGAATATAAAAAAGAACAGAGAAGCATATTTGGGGATGCAGTCAGCTATTCCTTTTCTTAATATGGGTGCTGGTGACATGTGTGGGTTCACTGTGAGGAAACACCAGTTCTAGAATGTGCACTTTCCAGTATATATATTGTACTTCAACTAAAAAAAATTAAAAATAAAATGAAGAGGTGTTAGGGGGTTGCATTATCCTTCAAAATGCATTTTGGATTCAAATCACAGCTCTGCCCCTCCCCAAGTAAGCAGCCTGGAGTGAGCCTAGTCCCCATCCTTGGCTTCCATTTTCCAATCTGTAAAATGGGTTAATAATAACAGGACCTACCCCTTAAGGATGTTTGGAACACTTCAGTGAGATAAGGCTTGGCACATAGCATGCAAAATTTCAGCCATTATTCCTAGTTCTATTAGCATTTTATGGACGTGAGAGAAATTCAAAGCTGACACTCTCAAGAGCATGTGGAAAGCTGGCACAACTGTCCCTCTCTGCACCAGCCCCCAATCTCATTCCAGAAGCCAAGAAAGGCCCTTCAGCAGACCTGCCCTGGTAGAGGTGACCCCGCCTACCCTACTTGGCCAGTCATTATCTGAAGATGAAGATGCCAGCGACTGGCTCCAAAGCCAGCCCACGCCCATGGAGCGCTGGTTTGTCAGGTTAGCCCAGCCTGCAAACAAGGACTCGTCATACAAGGCATGCAGACTCCTGAGAAGGAATGCAGTAATGTGGACCCCGACCCACCAGAAACAATATGTCTGCCTCTCCTTGAACCACAGGTACTACGCATCCTACCTCTGCCCTCACCCACAAAGTGGCCTGACAAACAAGTACTCAACACAGACTGGCCCCAATACCTCACATCCCAGCCCTGCTCTCCATCCCATCTCACAGCCTGTAGTCAAGACAGTCTGCCCCTGTGACCCCCCTCTATGCCAAAGGGTTGCCCCAGGCACACCTCTTATTTTTCCAAAGTGCCAAGCCCCAGATGGTATGAGCTAGAAGGGGGCCTATTCCCAAATTTCTGGGGTTCTGAGAAAGAGCTTCAGGGGGGCAGTTACGAGGGTAGAGACAACTTGGCAGTTCAGGATGTGAAGTCGGGGAGTCTCAACACAGCTTTGAGCATATTGTAGGTGTTTGCCTGCAGTTACTTTGGCCCAAAGGAAATCCTGACAGAAAAAGAAGCTTAAAAGACACCAGCAATCTAGATCGTTCCAGGGCTTCAATTGTCTCTGCCCATCCAGAGTAACCACACTTGAATGTGTACCTTGAAAAGGACTCCATGAAGCTCTGCCTCTTAGCTGTGTGACCTCAGGGGAGTGTCCGTACCCCTCTTGGAGCCTCAATTTCCTCATCCGAAAGACAGGAACCGTATTACCCACCTCCTGGGGCTGAGATGACATTTCCGCGATTTTTAATCTGCTCAGCTCAGTGCTTGATCAAGGACAAGGAGTCCTTGATCAAAGGTATCTCTCATGGCTGTTGGTACTGCCATCACATTCATTATTGTTACCCTGCCATTTGAGGATTTAGAGAATCATGCCCAAGTCTTACCAGGGAGGAGAAATGGGGTCCCATTCTCTGAATGTCTCCAGAGTCATCCAGGCACCTCCGCAGATACAAACTCAGGTCACAGCCGAACACTAGTCTGGATCTAATGTTACTGCTCCGAAACCCAAGCTGGGCTATACCAAGAGGCCGCAGCCATCGGAAAGTACCCAGGATTTTGGGGTCAGCCAGGGCTGGTTTGTTCAAATCCCAGCTCCCCAGCTGTTTCCCTCCTACCTCCAGCATGAGACTTATCAGCTGATGGGCCTCAGTTGCCTTGCGGTGCTCCCAGCTGGCTAGCCACCCCATGGTCCAAGCGGGCCGGTTCTGACCCCTGGGACACAACGGAACATTATTCCTTCATCATACAACAGACATCAACTGGGAACAACGGCAGGACCTCATACAATCCTCACAGCCAACTGTTGGGACCCAGGCAGACATCCTCTTTTCACAGAGGGGCTCTTGGAGGCTCTATGTCTGCAAGATGTGTGACCCAGGCAGGACCACAAGCCTAAAGTTCATCAGCCACATGCAGCCTTCCCTTTAAGACAAGGTGAAGTGAAATCCCAGTGACCCCAATCAGTCCTAAGGAGGCGTCATAGGACTGGGCTTGGATCCGTCTAAGATGATCTGATGAGGAGCGCCTTCTCAAGATCTGGGTCTGCATGGACACCCATAGAGAAGCATGTATGCAGGACTCCTAGGCTCACAACAGGAGAAACCTCGCACAGATGCAGAGACGATCGGGGATACGCACACACACACGTCAGAGTCCCGTACAGGCAGTCCCTTCTTGGATCCTGGGGATCCCTGGGGCCCGCGGTGCCCTGCCAGCCGCCGCGCGCAGCCCCTCGCACCCGCGGTACCAGCCCGGGAGGTGGTGCACCTCGGGTTACCGCGCTGGGCTGCCGCAGCTCTTAGGTTACAGCCCGCCCCTCCCCACACGCACTCACCCTGAGGGTCTCGGCCTCCCGCCCTCCATCGGATCTGCCTGAACCGCAACCTCGGCTCTGACCGCGCAGTCATGCAACCCAGCCCTTTAACCCGCCCCGCCGGCCGGCCGCGACGGGAGGCCCGCCCCGGGTACGCCCCCTATCTCAACAGCCTCTGGGCGGGGACCGAGGCGCGGCCCCTAGAGACGGGAGAAAAGGAGAGACGTGGAGACATGGAGGCGTGCACAGGAACAGAAAGGGAAAGACACCAGAGGCCCCAGTGGGAGAGAGTGACAGGTGGAAAGATGGAGAATAAGATGCTGAGATAGAGAAAGAGACAGGTGAAGAGACAGACTTAAGATACCCATAGGCCCCAAACCATCAGGCTTCCTGCCACCCTGCCTTTAGCGCCTTTATCCCGCTCTGGACCACTCTCTAGGACCCACCTCCCACACCAGCACCCCTCATGGCCCTCAATCCAGAGCCTGCTCCCAAGCTGGAAGAGGAGTCCCTAAGCCAGCCCCCGCAGGCCCCCAGGAGCCTCCTCTGGGATCCCCAGGAATCCTCAAACTCCAAGGGCCCTTGGGAGCCAGCTCTTCTGCTCCCTCTGGATCTCAGGTCCAACCCCCCTGCCTGGGGCTCTGGAACGAGGAAGATTTCCAGATTCAACAAGCATCACAGACTCTTTTTCTGCTCCTCCCACTCCACCCATCTCCTGCCAGCCACCTTGACCCCTGTAGCTAGGAGGTTGTCCTTGGCCAGCCCACCTGCTCCAGATGTACCCAGATAGAGTCAGCCAGCCTCCAGACATGAGGCAGATACCATTGCCTGACCTGGGCAAGAGGGCAGGCAGGTAGGAGGACTCACAACTGGCTTCCAGCTCCCCACGGTCTCCCCAGGGCAAAGCAACTGACCTTGCACATACCAGATGCCCAAAACTATCTGTCAAAGGGGGGAGAAAAAAACCCTGGAGAGCAAAGGCCTAAGCTTTTATTTCAGGGCCATCTAGGGAACCTGAGGCACAGGCTGCAGGCTTGAGGAGAGATGTGACTGTCCAGATTCAGGCAAGGGCCAGGTCAAACAGAGAAGCCTGAAGCTATGAGAAAATAATGGTCCCCTCTTAATGAGCTCCAGAGTTAAAACTATAGTAAACCATAAAGAAATTGAAGAAAGGGCAAAGACGTTCAGATTTCTTCCCCTAGAGGACCACCATTCTGAAGCCTTTTGATTTATCAAAAAAATAAGTTTTGGATGCAGTTATAGACTTAGTGAAGGGGAGGTGAGCCAGTCATCAGCTCAGGGGGCTGATGAGGCAGGAGGTCTGGTTAGCCTGGTGGAAAGGCCAAGAGATGGAGCAGGTCCAGAGCAGTGCTGGACTCTCAGAAGACAGAGCCAGGATCAAGGTCAAATGCAAAGCTGTGTAGCACAGTGGTTAGAGTGTGGACTCTGAAGGCGGAGAGTTCAAATGGCTTCTTCTCTTACTATATGTTCAACTCAGAAGGTTGTCATAATGCTTTAGGGAAGCTGTTCTCACCCAAGGCAATTCTGCCACACATACACCCTGCTCCCTAGACACCTTTGGCAATGTCTGGAGATATGTTTGATCATCACATCTGGGAACTGGGGTACTATTGGCATCTTATGGGTAGAGGCCAGGGATGCTGCTAAACACCTTAAGATGCCCACACAGGAGAGCCTCTCACAGCAGAGAAAGTCAACAAGGCCCAGGTTGAGAAACTTTGTTTCAAGGTGTAAGGAGCACTTTTGTTTTTTAGCATACTGTAAGTACTATTATTAACCACCAGGAAGCTTCCAGCCTTCTCCCTCTCCAGCAAATCCTGATTGCTAATTCCATGTCCTGGTTCAGAGAAAGCCAAGACTCCCCTACCCGGTCCACGTGCAAGTTCCTATTAGCTTGGCTCTATCTCTCCTTGAGATTGGGGTCTTCCTAAGAGTGCCCCCCTCCCGCCCCCCGCAGGCTACCAGTGCTGAGCTGCGCAACCATTGGCTCAGAATTAGTCCATACAACGGTGAAGCACCCACTGTGCTCTAAGCATTGTTTTAGAGCTGGGAATATGGCAGAGAATAAAAATAAACCAAATATCTGTCCTCATGGAACTGAGATTCAAGTGAGGAAAATAGATACAGATATTTCCACCAGTAAAGGGATATAACACAGGGTTTTGCCATGAGGTAAAAAGGGTTCTACTATATGAGGTTAGTTATCAGTATTCCAGCTAAAATCTGAGTAATGAGAATAAATGCCAAATCACATTGAACATCCTGAATATACACAAGTTTTATTTGTCAGTTACACCTAAATCAAGCTAGGAAAAGAATACATTTTCAGTGAATGAATGAATGAATTTTTACAAGTCTGAACCTTACAGAAAATACTCTGACTGGTTTCCAAAGCATGATACAAGTTTCCTTAGCTATTCAGTCTATTAACCTTATTTTTATTTTATTTTATTTTGGGCAGAGAAAGGTTTGTTGCAGGGCCAAACAAGGAGAACAGGTGGCTCATGCTGAAAAAGAACCTGAACTCAAGCCTGGTAATTTTATATGTCACACAGAGGAACATTTTCTATTTTTATATTTATATTAAATGAGAGACTTGTTTTCATATGTAGAAGAAAAAATACATTTGGCCTGAACATTAAATCCCCAGTCTCATGAGTGTAATAACAGCAATATGAATTTTGCTTAAAATAAATAAGGCTTAAAAGGAAAAGCACTGACAGAAAACTATTAAGTAATAGAAAGGTAAGACCTAATCAGGGCAAAAATGGTGACAGGTGATTGTGAATGGCTGGAATTTCAGAATCCAAAACCATCTGTCCGGATTAAGATAAAAACAGAGGAGGAGGCTGAAAATCCCTGAATTTGAGTTTTGGAAAAATTAGGTCACTAGTCTTTCCCAAATTCCAGAAAGAAGCAGAGGGCTCAAAACTTGAAGGAGAGAATTCCTGAACAAATGTAAGATGCCCCCCCCCCGGCCCAGTGGGTGGTAAATGTGGGTGATTTCTTTCTCTGTCATTTTCATGAAATTCCCAGTAGGTGGCGAGAGTGGTAGTGGGTAGTGTTTCGAGGTGAAGGAGAAGATATACAAATAATTGAAGCTTTGCTGCTAGGAGGAGGCAGAAGGGAGGCCAGAGGAGGCAACGTGAGGGATGTGACATCTGAGCCAGAATTTCAGGGACAGGTTGGATTTCAACAGGTGCAGGAGAGGGGGTGGGGCTCCAGCACAGAGACACCAGAGGAAGTGGCTGGGCAGGTGGCTTTCCCCGGCCTTGGGGTGTGAGAGACAGGGAGGCTGGAGGCATCCAGTCCAAGTGCCTAAGGGTTGACCTAGTGAGCAATGGAGAGGCCATAGATGGTACTGGAACAGGGAAGAAGCCTCCCATTAGTTGTTTTGGGTTGTTTTTTTTTTTAATGTTATTCATTTATTTATTTATTTTGGCTGTGCTGGGTCTTCATGGCTGCTCAGGTGTTTCTCTAGTTGCAGTCCAGGGGGGCTACTCTCTAACTGTTTTACGCAGGCTTCTCATTGCACTCTTCTCCCGCTGTGGAGCACAGGCTGTAGGCACTTTGGCTTCAGTAGTTATGGCTCCTGGGCTCTAGAGCGTGGCCCAGTAGCTGTGTGGCACAGGCTTAGTTGCTCCGTGGCATGTGGGATGTTCCCGGATCAGGAATCAAACACTTGTATACTGCATTGGCAGGCAGATTCTTTGCCAAGGAGCCACCAGGGAAACCCTGGTTATAGTTGCTGTTGTTTTTAATCTTAATTTTTTTTTTTGGCTGTGCTGTGTGGCTTGTGAGATTTTAGCTCACTGACCAGGGATTGAACCTTGGCCCTTGGCAGTGACAGTGTGGAGTCCTAACCACTGGATCACCAGGAAATTCCCAGTTGGTTTGTTAAGCACATTGGAGCTTTTTTTTTTTAATTTAATTTTACTTTTAATTGGAGGATAATCACTTTACAGTATTGTGTTGGTTTCTACCATAAGTCAACATGAATGAGCCATAGGTATACATATGTCCCCTCCCTCCTGAACCTCCCTCCCAATTCCCACCCCATCCCACCCCTCAAGGCTGTCACTGGTGGATGTCCTCATTGGTGACTACCTGGATGTGGGTTTCTAGGGAACTGAGAGGGAGAGGAGAGGTTGTCAGCACAGCTTTTCTGCCCTGAGAGATCGAGACAAGGAAGGAGGAGCAAGCTGAGAGGTCTGCGGATGCAGAATCACTGAGAGTGGGCTTCCTGGCTGTGCGACCTCAGGCAAGTCACATGATCCCTGTGGTCCTCCATCCCTGGACAGATAAAATGGAGGCAATGACTGGGAGATGAGATGGTGTTTGCAGTGTCCTCAGCCCCATGCTTGGTATAGAGCATGGGCTGGACAAATGTCAGGACAAGTTTCAGGTTTGATTTGGGCTATCCTAGCAGTTCTCAACTGGGACAGATTGTTCCCCCAGAGAACATTTGGCAATGTCTGAAGACACTTGATGAAAGTGAAAGAGGAGAGCGAAAAAGTTGGCTTAAAGCTCAACATTCAGAAAACTAAGATCATGGCATCTGGTCCCATCACTTCATGGCAAATAGATGGAGAAACAGTGGCTGACTTTATTTTGGGGGGCTCCAAAATCACTGCAGATGGTGATTGCAGCCATGAAATTAAAAGACGCTTACTCCTTGGAAGGAATGTTATGACCAACCTAGACAGTATATTAAAAAGCAGAGACATTACTTTGCCAACAAAGGTCCATCTAGTCAAGGCTATGGTTTTTCCAGTGGTCATGTATGGATGTGAGAGTTGGACTATAAAGAAATCTGAGCACCGAAGAATTGATGCTTTTGAACTGTGGTGTTGGAGAAGACTCTTGAGAGTCCCTTGGACTGCAAGGAGATCCAACCAGTCCATCCTAAAGGAGATCAGCCCTGGGTGTTCATTGGAAGGACTGACGTTGAAGCTGAGACTCCAATACTTTGGCCACCTGATGCAAAGAGCTGACTTATTTGAAAAGACCCTGATTGGGAAAGATTGAGGGCAGGAGGAGAAGGGGACAACAGAGGATGAGATGGTTGGATGGCATCACCGACTCAACAGACATGAGTTTGGGTAAACTCTGGGAGTTGGTGATGGACAGGGAGGCCTGACATACTGTGGTTCATGGGGTCGCAAAGAGTCAGACATGACTGAGCGACTGAACTGAACTGAACTGAAGACACTTTGGGTTGTCAGATTGCAGAGTAGGAGGTGCTACAGGGATCAATCTAGTGGGTGGAGACCAGGGACACTATTCAGCATCTTATGATGCAAAGGATGTCCCCCACAGCAGAGAACGATCTGGCCCCAAATGTCAGCAGTGCCAAGACTGAGACACTCCGACTTATCTTGAGTCTAAAAAAGACCTGTTGGTCGTGCATACAGACAGCCAGGAGGCAGCTAGAACTATCATGAGCAGTGTGTCTATGACTCACCTGTATTGGGAAGACAATAGATGCCAACGTAATGTGTCAGTGATGTTATTCCAGCAGTTGGACTGAGAAGAGGATAGGAAGAAGAAATGTTGATCACAGCTGCATTTAGAAAGAAGAAAGGGGACAGGCAGAGGCCTGGAGCTGGAGGTGGAGATGGGTCACATCGGAAAGGTAGAGGAAGCCAGGTAAGAAGCAGCATCACCTGTGCCAGAGGTCAAGAAGCCCAGGCACGAACAAGAGTCGGGACTGTGTGGTTGCCAAGTCACCAGAGTCCTCAGCCGGCTCAACAGGCTGAGGTCAGCGTAGGAGGGGAGGAAGTGGAGGTGGTGATTGGACTAGGGAGATGGTACCAGAAAGACACCTGGAAGTGAGTAAAGGTGGAGCGTGGCATGGGTACAGGGAAGAGCTTTTCCTGGGGGCTCCAGAAGCCCACAGCAGACTTTAAGGGGTAGAAATGAAAAGAAGAGAGCTCTCCTCATGGACTGTTGATGCGGAAGTAAGATGGTGCAGCCACCATGGGAAAAGTTTGGTTGTTCCTTTTCAGAGGAATAAAATCACCATATGAATTAAGTTCCACGCCTAAGTATATGCCCAAAAGAACTAAAAACAGGGACTCACACAGACCTATGAATATATACATTTATAGCAGCATTATTTACAGTAACCCAGAGGTGGCCACAATCCATGTGTCCATCACTGGACAAATGGATAAACAATTATGGAGTATTTGTACAATGGAGCATCACTCAGCTAGGAAGGAGAGAGTGGAACAAATGGAGAGAGTAGCATGGAACATGTACACTAACATATGTAAAATAGATAGCCAGTGGGAACTTGCTGTATGACTCAGGGAACACAAACAAGGGCTCTGTGACAACCATGACAGGTGGGATGGGGTGGGAGGAAGGAAGGAGACTCCAGAGGGAGGGGCCATATGTAGACCTATGTTGATGTATGGCAGACACCAACACAATATTATGATTATCTTTCAGTTAAAAATAAATAAATTTTTTATAAAAGAATAAAGAAACATTGATTCATCGACAGTGTGATGAACCTTGAAACAATTAGGCCAAATGAAAGGAGCCAGACAGGAACGGCCATACATTGTATGATTCCACTTATATGAAATGTCTGAGAATAGGTAAATCCATAGAGACAGAAAGCTGATTAGTGGTTACTGGGGGCTTGATGGAGGGGCAATAAGGAGCCAATACCAAGGAGGGGTTGGATATAAGATCTCCTTTTAGGGTGATGAAAAATTTTGGAACTAGACTGAAGTGATGGTCACACAATATTTGTGAATATACTGTGGCCACTGAATTGTACATTTTTAAATGATTAATTTTTATTGTTATCGTTCACTAGCTAAGTCAAGTCTGACTCCTTGTGAACCCATAGGCTGCAGCATGCCAGGCTTTCCTGTCCTTCATTATCTCCTGGAGTTTGCTCAAATTCATGTTCATTGAGTCAGTGATGATATCTCACCATCTCATCCTCCTCCTCCCCCTTCTCCTCCTGCCCTCAATCTTTCCCAACATCAGGGTCTTTTCCAGTGAGTCAGTTCTTCGCATCAAGTGGCCAAAGTATTGGAGCTGCAGTTTCAGCATCAGTCCTTCCAATGAATATTCAGTGTTGATTTCCTTTAGGATTGACTGGTTTGATCTCCTTGCTATCCAAGAGACTCAAGAGCCTTCTCCAGCAACACAATATGAAAGCATCTATTCTTTGACACTCAGCTTTCTTTATGGTCTAACTCTCACATCTGTACATGACTACTGGAAAAACCATAGCTTTGACTAGACAGACATTTGTTGGCAAAGTGATATATCTGCTTTTTAATATACTGTTTAGCTTTGTCATAGCTTTTCTTCCAAGGAGCAAGTGTCTTTTAATTTCATGGCTACAGTCACCATTTGCAGTGGTTTTGGAGCCCAAGCAAATAAAATCTGTCACTGTTTCCACTTTTTCCCCTTCTATTTGCCATGAAGTGGTGGGACCGGATGCCATGATCTTGGTTTTTTGAATGTTGAGTTTTAAACCAGCTTTTTCACCCTCCTCTTACACCCTCATTAAGAGGTTCTTTAGTTCCTCTTCACTTTCTTCCATTAAAGTGGTATCATCCACATATTTTAGGTTGCTGATATTTCTCCTGGCAATCTTGATTCCAGCTTGTGATTCATTGAAACTGGCATTTCCCATGATGTACTCTGCATATAAGTTAAATAAGCAGGGTGACAATATACAGCTTTGTCATACTCCTTTCCCAATTTTGAACCAGGCTACTGTTCCATGTCCAGTTGTAAGTTGCTTCTTGACCTGCTACAGGTTTCTCACGACACAGATAAGATGGTCTGATATCGCCATCTCTTTAAGAGTCAAAGGCTTTAGTGTAGTCAACGAAGCAGAAGTAGATATTTTTCTGGAATTCCCTTGCTTTCTCTATGATCTAATGAATGTTAGCAATTTGATCTATGTTTCCTCTGCCTTTTCTAAACCCAGCTTGTACCTCTGGAAGTTCTTGGTTTACGTACTGCTGAAGCTTAACTTGAAGGATTTTGAGCATAACCTTACTAGCATGTGAAATGAGTGTAATTGTGGGTGGTATGAACATTCTTTGGCATTGCCCTTCTTTGGGATTGGAATGAAAACTGACCTTTTCCAGTCCTGTAGCCACTGCTGAGTTTTCCAAATTTGCTGACATATTGAGTGCAGCACTTTAACAGCATCGTCATTTAGGATGTTAAATAGCTCAACTGGAATTCCATCATTTCCACTAGCATTCTTTGTAGCAGTGCTTCTTGTGGCCCACTTGACTTCACACTCCATGATGTCCAGCTCTAGTTGAGTCACCACACCATCCTGGTTATCTGAGTCATTAAGATATTTTTTGTACAGTTCTTCTGGGTATTCTTGCCACTTCTTCTTAATCTTATCTGCTTCTGTTAGGTCCTTACCATTTCAGTCCTTTATTGTGCTCATCCTTGCATGATATGTTCCCTTGCTAACTCCAATTTTCTTGAAGAGATCACTAGGCCTTCCAACTCTCTTATTTTCTATTGATTTACATTGTTCACTTAAGAAGGCCTTCTTATATCTCCTTGTTGTTCTCTGGAACTCTCTGTTCAGTTGGCTATATCTTCCCTTTCTCCCTTGCCTTTCAGTTTTCTTCTTTTCTCAGCTGTTTGTAAGGCCTCCTCAGACAACCACTTTGCCTTCTTACATTTCTCTTTTGGGGGGATGGCTTTGGTCACTGTCTCCTGTACAGTGTTACAAACCTCTGTCCATGGTTCTTCAGGCACTCTAACTACCAGATCTAATCCCTTGAATCTATTCATCACTGCCACTGTATAATCATGAGGGATTTGATTGAGGTTAACTTTATACTGTGTGAATTTAACCTCAGTCTTAAAAGAGAGAGTTCTGAAACAGAGCATTCAAATGGGGTAATTTGAAAAGGGTTTAATAAAAGCACTATTTTCAAATGGATAATACAGCATCCCAGAATGGTTCCTGGTGACAGCCAGGAACCATTACCACCCCTGAGACTGGAGCCAAGGAGTAAGTGGTTACTACAACTTGGACCAGATCAGGCTATGTGGAAAGGACTGCCTGGCAGGGGTCATGAACCTTTGGCCAAGAGCCACAGCCTGCCTGCACAAACTACATGGGAAAGGGGATGAGGTACAAATACACTGACCTCACTCTCCTCCCTCCCTCCCATGCCTGCTGTGGCTCCCCATTGGTTGAACCCATCTGTAAGTCACAAGGCAAAAGAGCTGATTGAGTGGTCCTTAGCAGTCAGCCTCCCAGGACACAAAATAGGGGACAGAGACCTGGAGAGATCTGAAGCCAAGATGAGAGCAGTTTAGGAGTTCTGGGTGAATTAGGGAGCAAACCGCCCTTTCCAACTCATCACTCACCACTTTCTTGCTCATAGTCCACACACCAGTCACTTGAGACCATTTTTCACCAAACTCACCAAGGCCATCTCCCACTTCAAAGCCTGTGCATATGCTGTTCCTTCTACCTAGAATCCTGTTCCTTCTAACCTGCTCAGCTAGCTTCTATTTATCCTTTAGGTCTCAGCTCTGAGGGCTTCCCCAGCTTCTGTATTCAGTTCTAAATCACACTCAAGGCAGCCACAGCTCCTATGCAACTTCAGTCACAGCAAAATTATTCTTAAAATGGTCTGTTTAGTGACTGTCTCCCTCTGGACTGAACTCCATGCAAGGAGAGAGTCTTTTTCATTCCATGCCTCTTTCCCCATCCCAGCTGTCAGAGAGCTGTCAGAGAAGGCAATGGCACCCCACTCCAGTACTCTTGCCTGGGAAATCCCAAAGATGGAGGAGCCTGGTAGGCTACAGTCCATGGGGTCGCTAAGAGTTGGACGACTGAGCGACTGAGCGACTTCACTTTTCCCTTTCACGCACTGGGGAAGGAAACGGCAACCCAATCCAGTATTCTTGCCTGGAGAATCCCAGGGACAGCGGAGCCTGGTGGGCTGCCGTCTATGGGGTTGCACAGAGTCGGACACGACTGAAGCGACTTAGCAGCAGCAGCAGCAGTGGTTGAGACTCTGCACTTCCAATGCAAGGGGGGCAGGTTTGATTGATGGTCAGGCAACTAAGATCCCATATCCTGTGCAGCACAGCCAAAACACAAAAATAAATAAAATAACAATAAGAATAATACAATAAATTTTAAAAAGTAAAGAAATACTTTAAAAAGTCTCCAGAGAGTACCAGGTGTTGTTCTACAGAGAATAAAACAGAGCACATCACTGATCTCTGGATATTATTTAAAAAAAAAAAAAGCATGTGATTAGCAGCACATAATTTTTTATATAATTTTACTTATTTATGTATTTTTTCTATACTGGGTCTTTGTTGCTTTTCAGGCTTTTCTCTAGTTGCAGGGAGCGGGGTCTAGTCTCTAGAGCATGAGCTTATCATTGCAGTGGCTTCTCTTGTTACAGAGCACAGACTCTAGGGCACACAGGCTTCAGCAGTTGCAGTTCTCGGGCTCTAGAGCACAGGCTCAATAGTTGTGGTGCAAGGGCTTAGCCACACCATGGCATGCAGGATCTTCTAGAACAGAGGTCAAACTCGTGTCTCCTATCTTGGCAAGTGGGATTCTTCACTACTGAGCTACAAGGGAAGCCTGCAATGCATAAAGGGGGTATTTTATGTGATATATGTTTCCTATGGAGGAAAAATTTAGTGAGATAAGGAAAGGAGAAAGGCCTCTCTGAAAGTGAAAGTGTTAATTGCTTGGTTGTGTCCAACTCTTTGCAATCCCATGGACTGTAGTCCACCAGGCTCCTCTGTCCATAGATTTTCCAGTCAAGAATACTGGAATAGGTTACCATTTCTTTCTCCGGGGTATCTTCCCAACCCAGGGATCAAACCAAGATCTCTTGCATTGCAGGCAGATTCTTTACCATCTGAGCCATCAGGCTTCTCTGAGGAAGTGACATTCAAGCAGAGACCAGAGGAAAGGGAGGTTCCCAGGTGGTAAAGAATCTTCCCACCAATGCAGAAGATGCCAAAGACATGGGTTCAACCCCCAGGTCAGAAAGAGTCCCTGGAGAAGGAAATGGCAACCCACTTGCCATTCTTGTATTCTTGCTGGGAAAATCCCATGGGCATAGGGAACTGGCAGGCTACAGTCCATGGGGTTGCAAAGAGTCAGACATAACTGACATGCATGAACGTTCATTCAGAAGGGAAGAAGGCAGGTATTTGGAGAAAGCAGCTTACCAGGCAGAGGGCACAGTCTGTGCAAAGGTCCTGAGGGTGGACTGTGTCTTAAGGAACATGCAAGAGACCCATGAGTCTAGAACAAGTTGAGTGTGGAGGAGAGTTGGAGGAGAAGAGGGTTAGGAGGTGACAGCACAGATCGTGTGCACTGTGATGGGCCACTGAAAAGATTTCCTGACAGAGTGAATGCAGTGTGAGAGAAAGAAAAGTCCTGGGTAACTCCATTTAGATTGGAATTTTCAATGGAGAATGAGAAAGAAGGTTTTTACAGTTTCAGGTCTTATGTTTATGTCTTTAAACAATTTAGAGCTTATTTTTGTATAAGGTGTGAGGGAATGTTCTAATATCATTCTCTTACATATAGCTGTCCAGTTTTCCCAGCACCACTTGTTGAAGAGATTGTCTTCTCCATTGTATATTCTTGCCTCCTTTGTTGTAGACTAATTGGCCATTGGTATGTCGCTTCATTTCTGGGCTTTTTATTCTGTTCCATTTATCTATGTGTCTGTTCTACCATGCTGTTTTGATTACTGTAGCTTTGTGGTATACTCTGAAATCTGGGAGGGTTATACCTCCAGCTTTGTTCTTTTCTCTTTTTTCTCAGGATTGCTTTGGCAATTCCAGGTCTTTTGTGGTTCCACATAAATTTTAGGGTTATTTGTTCTAGTTCTGTGAAAAATGTCATGGCTATTTTTATAGGAGTTTTGGGCTTCCCTGATGACTCAGCGATAAAGAATCTGCCTGCAGTGCTGGAGACACAGGAGACATTGGTTCAATCCCTGGATTGGGAATATCCACTGGAAGATGAAATGGCAACCCACTCCAGTATTCTTGCCTGAAAAATCCCACAAACAGAGGAACCTGGTAGGCTACAGTCCATAGGGTCACAAAGAGTTGGACAGTGACTGAGCATGCACACATGCACTAAATCTATAGGTTGCTTTCAGTAGTATGGACATTTTAACAATATTAATTCAACCCTCTTGGCAACCACTAGTCTGTTCTCTATGTCTGTGATTCTGTTTCTGTTCCATACATGGGTTCATTTGTGTCATGTTTTAGATTTCACGTATAAGTGATATCATATGGTATTTGCCTTTCTCTTTCTGACTTATTTCACTTAGTATGATAATGTCTAGTTCCATTCATGTTGCTGCAAGTGGCATTATTTTGTTCACATTGTTTCCATGTCTTCACTATCGTGAAGCTTTTACACTATTGTGAGTAGTGCTGCTATGAACATAGGGATATATGCACCTTTTTATCCAGATACATGCCCAGGAGTAGGATTGCTGGATCATATGATAATTCTATTTTTAGTTTTCTGAGGAACCTCCATACTGTTTTCCACAGTGCCTACACCAACTAACATTCCCACCAATGGTGTAGGAATATTCCCTTTTCCCCATGCCCTCTCTAGCATTTGTTGTTTGTAGACTTTTTAATGATGGCCATTCTGACCTGTGTGACCTGTGTGAGGTGGTACCTCACTGTATTTTTTATCAGCAATACGTGAACCATGAACTTCCAGATGTTCAAGCTGGTTTTAGAAAAGGCAGAGGAACCAGAGATCAAATTGCCAATATCCGCTGGATCATCAAAAAAGCAAGAGAGTTCCAGAAAAACATCTATTTCTGCTTTATTGACTATGCCAAAGCCTTTGACTGTGTGGATCACAATAAACTGTGGAAAATTCTGAAAGAGATGGGAATACCAGATCATTTGACCTGTCTCTTGAGAAACCTGTATGCAGGTCAGGAAGCAACAGTTAGAACTGGACATGGAACAACAGACTGGTTCCAAATAGGAAAAGGAGTATGTCAAGGCTGTATATTGTCACCCTGCTTATTTAGCTTATATGTGGAGTACATCATGAGAAACGCTGGGCTGGAAGAAACACAAGCTGGAATCAAGATTTCCAGGAGAAATATCAATAACCTCAGATATGAGGATGACACCACCCTTATGGCAGAAAGTGAAGAAGAACTAAAGAGCCTCTTGATGAAGGTGAAAGAGGAGAGCGAAAAAGTTGGCTTAAAGCTCAACATTCAGAAAACTAAGATCATGGCATCTGGTCCCATCACTTCATGGCAAATAGATGGGGAAACAGTGGAAACAGTGTCAGAGTTTATTTTGGGGGGCTCCAGAATCACTGCTGATGGTGACTGCAGCCATGAAATTAAAAGACGCTTACTCCTTGGAAGGAAGGTTATGGCCAACCTAGATAGCAAATTTAAAAGTAGAGACATTACTTTGCCAACAAAAGTCTGTCTAGTCAAGGCTATGGTTTTTCCAGTGGTCATGTATGGATGTGAGAGTTGGACGGTGAAGACAGCTGAGTGCCGAAGAATTGATGCTTTTGAACTGTGGTGTTGGAGAAGACTCTTGAGAGTCCCTTGGACTGCAAGGAGATCCAATCAGTCCATCCTAAAAGAGATCAATCCTGGGTGTTCATTGGAAGGTCTGATGTTAAAGCTGAAACTCCAGTACTTTGGCCACCTCATGCGAAGGGTTGACTCATTGGAAAAGACCCTAATGCTGGGTAGGATTGGGGGCGGGAGGAGAAGGGGACGACAGAGGATGAGATAGAAAAGAGGTAGGAAAGAACACTTTTTAAAAAGAATGTATATGTATGCATAACTAAATCATTTCACTGTACAGTAGAAATTAACACAACATTGTAAATCAACTATATACTTCAATTTTAAAATATTGATAAAAACAATAACAAAAAAGACACTGGCTTGTAATTTTCTGTTTTGTGTCTTTTTTTGTTGTCTTTGTCTGGCTTTTGGTATCAGGGTAATGGTGGCCCCCAAGAATGAGTTTGGGAGTATACCCTCCTTTTCAATTTTTTGCAGTAGTTTGAGAAGGATAGGTATTAGTTCTTCTTTATATGTTTGGTAGAATTCCCCTGTGGGATTGTCTAGTCCTAGACTGTTGTTTGCTGGGAGTTTTTTTTTAAATTTCAGGTTCAATTTCATTTCTGGTGATCAATCTGTTCAAATTGTCTGTTTCTTTTTGATTCAGTCTTGATAAAGTGTATGTTTCAGAAAGAGAGGGATGAATGAAAGGGAGAGAACTTCAGGGAAGACAAGGACAATAGCAATATAGACCAAAGTGGAGATGCTTGCCAACAAAGGTCCTTCTAGTCAAAGCTATGGTTTTTCCAGTAGTCATATGTGGATGTGAGAGTTAGACCATAAAGGACGAGCAGGTGCCGAAGAATTGATGCCTTCAAATTGTGGTTCTGGAGAAGACTCTTGAGCATCTCTTAGACTGCAAGGAGATCAAACCAGTCCATCCTAATGGAAATCAACCTTGAATATTCATTGGAAGGACTGATGCTGAAGCTGAAGCTCCAATACTTTGGCCACCTGATTTGAACAGCCAACTCATTGGAAAAGACCCTGATGCTGGGAAAGATTGTGGGCAAAAGGAGAAGGAGGTGGCAGAGGATGAGATGGTTAGATAACATCACTAATTCAATGGACATGAATTTGAGCAAACTCCAGGAGATAGTGGAGGACAGAGGACCCTGGCTGCAGTCCGCAAGGCCACAAAGAGTCAGACACAGCTTAGTAACTGAACAACAACAGTTGCTTCGAGGTGGGTGGAGGGAGGACAAGCTTTGGTCCTCAGAAACTAGAGAGGTGGACAGCATGTTTCCCTAAAACTAGGGGTGCTGCCGGGGAGCGTGGGAAGCTCAGCGGATCAAGGACTTCACCTTCTGTGGGTGGAGGGTTAGCTTCACTCCTCCTGCCTGGACAGAATCCTAGTAATCCAGTCACTCTGGAGACTGCAAGATGAGCAGTAGGGAACAAGGTGTCTTCTCTGGCCTTTGCCTAGAGTGACCCAGCCCCCTCCCTTCATCCACACACACCTGTCTCCATTTCCTCACAGTTCAGGGGGGATTAATCTCCACCTCCCCATACCAGGGCCTAGGGATAAAGGACTTATGAAATAGAGGGTGATACTGCTGATACTTCATTTTGACCTCCCTTAAGCCAATCAGACTCTATCCTTCTACACCTTAGCCAATTAAATGCTCTCCTGTCCTTCAGCTGAACAATTTCCAATCTCCTGTTTCTTATCCAATTAGACTCCACCCCCTTCCCCCACCCACTCCGACCCAGACTCCCTTCCCACCTCGGCCTATCAGAAACAACCATCTTGTTCCTCAACCAATTAGAATATCTCTTTAGGAGAGGAGCAGGTCATGGCAACCCACTCCAGTACTCTTGCCTGGAAAATCTCATGGACGGAGGGGCCTGGTAGGCTACGGTCCATGGGGTCGCAAAGAGTCGGACACGACTGAGCGACTTCACTTTCACTTTTCACTTTTCACTTTCATGCATTGGAGAAGGAAATGGCAACCCACTCCAGTGTTCCTGCCTGGAGAATCCCAGGGATGGGGGAGCCTGGTGGGCTGCCGTCTATGGGGTCGCACAGAGTCGGACACGACTAAAGCGACTTAGCAGCAGCAGCAGCTTTAGGAGAAGCCAGCAGTAATCCTGGCTCTGACAATTACCAGCTCTGTGAACTGGTCTGCTCTTCTTGGTTCTGTGCCTCATTCTTCTCAACTATAAAAGGAGGGCAATCATCTCCTTTCCTGTTAGGGTGGAGCTGAGAATCCAACTCCAAAAGTGGACTCCCCCTTATATGCTGTATAAATATGTGTTATTATTATTTCTCCTCCCTCCCTCAAATCCCCAGAAGCTAGCTTGCCTCTGCTGGAATACCCATTTCTGGCAAACTAACTCCTATTCATCCTTGAAAGCCCAGCTGCAGCAGCCCCTCCTCCAGGAGCCTTTCTATGCTTCATCCCCAGGCCGTACTCAAGCTCCCACTGTGGGCTCTCCTAGCTAGCCCACGACTAGGTCTTTTGGGACCCCGGAATCTCCCAGCATGAGGCTAGGCACAGACTATTGGTGTCATTTGAATAGCTGCTGACCAATGAGTCCACAAACAAATCAATTTTGATACTGATTATCTGGAGAGGGAAAACTCAGATTTGGATTCTGGGTAGGGCATCAGTAAATCCCTTAAAATCATGTACCAAATCATGAGTTCAGTTTATCAGGGGAGACTGGGAGCCACAGCTTTTGCCAGCTTTTGGGAAAAAAGGAGAGGGGAGGAGTAGTTAAGAGTTAAGGACTTTATTTGACAAATTGGAGGCCCACTGAGGGCCAGTGACTTGCCCAAGATGACACATTTGGTGGTGAGAACAGAATCAGGATTTTAATTCCTGAGATCCAGTTGAGAGTTCCAGGACTTGAATGCCAAGCATGAAAAAGGTCTTCACTTTCATTATCCAATTTAGGAGGAAAAAGAATTCATATTTATGATAAAGAACCTTGTGGTCACTCAGTTGACAGACATTTTTTGAACACCTGAGTACTATGTGCAAGGCACTAGTCTCAGTCTGGAGATACGGCACTGAGCATAATGGATTCCTGCCCTACTGGAGTTTACATGCAAGTGGGGGGGTGGGCAGCAGTAAATGAACAAATGAGGGATTTCCCTGGTGGTCCAGTGGTTAAGACTCTGTGCTTACACTTCAGAGGACATGAATCCCATTCCTGGTCAGGAGCTAAAGATCCCACATGCTGTGCAATGTGGCCAAAAAATAAATTTAAAAAAATTTTAAATAAATGAATACGATGATGTCTGGTAAGGACCTTGGTAAGTAGGATATGCTCACAGAAAGGACAAGGAACATAGTTCAGATAAGGTGGTCAGAGCGAGGCCTCTAAGGGGAAGTGATGTTTGAATGATCCTAGAATGATAGGAAGACATGAAGAAGAGCATTCTGAGCAAAGGGGACAAGTGCAAAGACCCTGGGGCTGAATGAGGGGAGGATTGTCAAGGAGCGAGAGGTCAGTGGGCTGGTGTGGGGAACCCACAGGGAAAGGAGATCAGAGGTGAGGGAAGAAGTCAATTACAAAGATTCTAGAGTATGCAAGGCAGAAATGAAAGCAAGGGTGATGGGTGCCTCAAGGCAGAGGGACCAGCAGGTTCCAATGTCTAGAGGCAAGGAAGCGCCTGGCTCAGGCCTGTTTGAGGCACTGGAATTCATCCTAGCTTCGACTGTGCTGATATAAAGTGTAGAACAGTAAAGAGGAGTGAACAGTTTGGGGCAAAGGTAACCTCTGCCGGGGAACCGATTGTTGTTTATGACCACAACCCACCACAGGCTGATTCAGCAAGATTCTCTGTTGTCAAAGTTCAGCTCCCCAAAGAACAAAGCAACACAGCCTCAAATCCCTCCCCCTCCACACAAGAGAACCTGCCTTATGGATCTCACCTCACTAGCTTCCAAAGGGGTTCAGGAAACCTCAAAAATGCTTGCAGGCTGGATCTAGCCACCAATTGCTATGTGATTTTTGGCAAGTTACTCACCCCTTTGAGCCTGAGTCCATCACTTTTTTGTTTGATTCATCTTTAAATCAAAGGCCTGTTTTATTTTTTGGCCATGCTGCGTGGCTTGTGGGATCTCAGTTCCCTGACCAGTGAATGAACCCAGGCCCTCAGCAGTGAAAGTGTAGGGTCCTAACCACTGGACAGCCAGGGAATTCCCTCAAAGGTTTACTTAATGCAAGCCCCATCATCTGCCTACATTCTCCACACTCATTCTCCACGTTAAGACAGGGACTCAGATGACAGAGGGGCTTCCCAAGTGGCACTAGTGGTAAAGAACCCACCTGCCAACGCAGGTGGACATAAGAGATGCTGGTTCGATCCCTGGGCCTGGAAAGATCCCCTCAAGGAGGGCACAGCAACCAACTCTAGTATTCTTGCCTGGAGAATTCCACAGACAGAGGAGCCTGGCTGGCTACAGTCCACAGGGTTGCACAGAGTCTAACACAGCTAAAGCAACTGAGCACACATGCAGATGAAAGAGAGAGATGGAGATTCAGAAAATAACTTGCCCAAGTTGGGAGTTAAACCCAGACCTGTTGGATCCTGGAGATGGTGAGGCTATGGGAGTCCAATCCTAAGACCCTCCTTAGCAAGTGTCTGGCACTCAATGGTCACTAAGCAGATGGGAGCTATTCTATGGTTATTAAACTCAGGTGGTGTGGTACCTCTCCCAGCCTCAGTTTTTTTGGCTGCACTTAGAATTCTCTCCTCACTGGCTTTGAGAAGCATCAGAGATACCAAGTGTGTAAAAATAAATGGTGGAGTTTCATAATGTCTCAAAAGATTAAACATAGAGTTACCCCACAACCCAGTAATTCCACTCCTAGATAGAAACCCCAAAGAACTGAAAACTGTACTCAAACAAAGGCAAGCACACACCCATGTTCATAGCAGCACTATTCAAAGTAGCCAAAAGTGGAAGCAATCCAGATGCCCATCAAATGATGACTGGAGAAACAAAATGTCAAATATTTACAGAAAAGAAAATTATTCATCCATAAAAAGGAACAAAGCTCTGACATAAGGTACAATGTAGATGAACCTCAAAAGCTTTATGTTGAGTGAAAGAAGCCAGACACAAAATGTCCCATAATGTATGATTCCATTTTTATGAAATGCCCAGAATAGGTCATTCTTAGAGACAGGAAGCAGATTGGTGGTCGCCAGAGGCTGAGGAGGGAGAGGGGAAGGAGGAAATGGGGAGTGATTACTTAATTAGTATGAGATTTCCATCTAGGGTGATGAAAATGTTTTGGAACTAGATAGAGATAATAGTTGCCCAACATTGTGAATGTACGAAATGCTACTGGATTGTTCACTTTGAAATTATTAACTTTATGGTACGTGGATTTCATCTCATTAATAAATAAATTAGATAAAAATCATAAGTAGGTTGATGTGATTTCATATCACTCATACCTTTGCTACAAACATAAGATAGATACATTATTATTGACATTTAGAGATGGAAAAATTAAGGCACAGAGAAAGGAGGGGTTCCCCCCAGGGAGTAGGGAGGCCTGAATTGGACCTGGGGTCTCTCTGCCCTCAATCATCTTCCACTCCTCTGCCTGGAAGCCAAGCAGGTGACAGACTCACAGTGAACTCATCAGCCTTAGAGCACAGGTGACTCAGCAAGAGGGCAAACAGGAGAACCCAGAATACGGGCTAGCTTGACCTGGTTCTTTTCCTCTGGCCTAGGAGGACTCAGCCGGGGAGGCCCAGAGTTAAGGGACAGTCCTATGTTCAGGCAGAAAAGCTGCTGTTATTGTCACCTTTCTGTTCTTAGTCCTGTGCTGAATGCTCCAAGAAGACTCAATGCTGGAGCCAACACTCAAGGAGCTCCCACGCTGGAGAATATGGAGCTTGAGACACTCTCAGCCTCTCGATATCAGGACTGAACCAGAGGAAGGACTCGAGCTGGTAAAGGCAAGAAGGGAAAGCCTTGGGAGAAGGGAAGTCTTCCTGGATGTTGGGGTTGGGTTTTGAAGTATGTATAGGAGTCCATCAGGGCTTCCCAGGTGGCACTAGTGGTAAAGAACCCCCCTGCCAATGCAGGAGACACAAAAGACATGGGTTCAATCCTTGGGTTGAGAAGATACCATGGAGAAGGAAATGGCAACCCACTCCAGTATTCTTGCCTGGAGAATCCCATGAACAGAGGAACCTGGCAGGCTATGGTCCAAAGAGTCAGACACGATGGAGGCGACTTAGCACACATGCATGCATAGGAGTCAAATGAAAAAGCTTGCGAGTATTTTACACACTCACATACTTTACTAGGGAGAATGCTAAGTGATATGAGCCCTGGAGGGGGGAAATTAGTAAATATCTGGCAAAATTATACATGCATTTATCCACTTAGAGGAATATACCCCAATGGTTTTCTTGTAAAAATAAGAAAGGATGAGCGAAAAAAGTTTTTCATAGCAGCACCATTTAAATTGCCAAAAGACTGGAAAGTTCCATATGTCCAACAGTAGGGAGCAGTTGAATAAACTGGGGCACAATCACATGATGGAGTACTATGCAGCTGTAAACAGGAGAGAGGAAGTGCTCTGTATACAAGAAAGGGAGAGAAAGAGAGCAAAAAACATGAAAAATTGTAAATTGTTACTGAAAGTAAGGGAAAGAACATGATGGAGGGTTCTCCATTCAAGAGTAGAAGCGAGATGTCTCTCTATATATCTTATTCTGTAGATCTGATTTTGGAACCATGTAAGTATTTTGAGGGCAAGAGGAGAAGGGGGAGACAGAGGATGAGATGGTTGGATGGCATCACTGACTCAATGGACATGAGTTTGAGCAGACTCTGGGAGATGGTGAAGGACATGGAAGCCTGGCATGCTGCTGTCCATGGGGTTGCAAAGAGTTGGATATGACTGAGCACTGAGCGATTGAACAACAACAAAATCATACTAGATTTAAAAATCAATCCCTTCACTTCATACCCATTAAGATAGCTCATATAAAAAAAAAGAAAAGAACAAGTGTTGGTGAAGATGTGGAGAAATCAGAACCCTGTGCATGGTTGGTAAAATGTAAAATACTGCAGCCACTGTGAAGAACAGAATGATGTTCCTCAAAAAAGTAAACATACAACTACCACATGATCCAGCAATTTCACTCCTGGATATACACCCAAAAGAAGTCAAATCAGGAATCTAAATAGATATTGTACATGCATGTTCATAGCAGAACTAAGCTGCATTTGTTATAGTACAATATTCAGTTTTTGTTCAGTCACTCAGTGGTGTTGGACTCTTTGTGACCCCATGGACTGCAGCATGCCAGGCTTCCCTGTCCTTCACTATCTCCTGGAGCTTGCTCAAGCTCATGTCCATTGAATCGGTGATGCCATCCAACCATCTCATCCTCTGTCATCCCCTTCTCCTCCTACCCTCAATCTTTCCCAGCATCAGGGTCATTTCCAATGAGGCAGTTCTTCGCATCAGGTGGCTAAAGTATTGGAGTTTCAGCTTCAGCACCAGTCCTTCCAATGCATATTCAGGGTTGATTTCCTTTAGGACTGACTGGTTTGATCTTGCAGTCCAAGTGACTCTCAAGAGTCTTCTTCAACACCACAGTTCAAAAGAATCAACTCTTCGGCATTCATTCTTCTTTATGATCCAGCTCTCACATCCATACACAACTACTGGAAAACCATAGCTAAGAATATACAGACCTTTGTTGGCAAGGGGATCTCTGCTTTTTTTTTTTTCTTACTATCTAGTTTTGTCATAGCTTTTCTTCCAAGGAGCAAGTGTCTTTTAATTTCATGGCTGTAGTAATTTTGGAGCCCAAGAATATGAAGTCTGTCACTGTTTCCATTGTTTCCCAATCTATTTGCCATGAAGTGATGGGACTGGATGCCATGATCTTAGTTTTTTGAATGTTGAGTTTCACTCTCCGCCTTCACCTTCATCAAGAGGCTCTTCAGTTCCTCTTCGCTTTCTGCCATAAGAGTAGTGTCATCTGTTATTGATATTTCTCCCAGCAATCTTGATTCCAGCTTGTGCTTCATCCAGCCCAGCATTTCACATGATGTACTCTGCATGTAAGTTAAATAAGCAAGGTGACAATATACAGCCTTGACGTACTCCTTCCCCAATTTGGAACCAGTCCGTCATTTCATGTCCAGTTCTAACTGTTGCTTCTTGATCTGCATACAGATTTCTCAGGAGGCAGGTAAGGTGGTCTGGTACCCCCATCTCTTGAAGAATTTTCTACAGTTTGTTGTGATCGACAGTATTCAGGGATAGCTTTAAATGGGGTAATGGAATAGTGATGTGAATGTTTCAATAATAATAGCAGGTTAATAATTATCATTATAACATAAATCCTGTTACTTGAGATGTTTTCTAATCACACACTGTTTCTAGTTGCACAATTATAATGCACAGTCTTATCATTTTGTTTTCATGGTTTAAAAAAAATAAAAACTTTCTGTAGTCATAAAGAAATTTCCTAAAAATCAAAAGCTTCAGGTAAGAGACATAACAGTACAAAATGAAACTATTTCAAGTGACAGTGCGTGCATGCTCAGCCCCTCAGTCACGGCCGACTCTTTGGGACCCTGTATATTGTAGCCCCCCATGCTCCTCTGTCCATGGGATTTACCAGGCAAGAATACTGGAGTGAGTAGCTATCCCTTCCTCCTCCAAGGGATCTTTCTGACCCAGGGATCGAACCCTTGTCTCCTGTGTCTGCTGCATTGGCAGGCAGATTCTTTACCACTGAGCTACTAGGGAAGACCCACACTGACAGTGTGGGACAGTAATTTGACAGCACATTCCCAATGGGATATGCCCAAAAGACAAAAAGGAGAAAAGAAAACAAAACCAGAAAAAAAGACTTCAGTGAATTTTCAATAATCATACTGTTTCAGTCACTGTTTTATTATTCTGAGATGACATGTGTGCCTTGTGGAATAAACGAAATGTCAGTGTCATTGAGAATTTGAATTTTCAGCGTGGGGAATACAGGTATAAGATTTATAGGATGAAGTAAGTCATATAACCCTAAATATGAATTGGAAGTATCGATATAAGTTCATGATGTATTTTACTTTTTAAAAAATAGTGCTGCTGCTGCTGTTGCTAAGTCGCTTCAGTCATGTCCAACTCTGTGCGACCCCACAGACGGCAGCCCACCAGGCTCCGCCGTCCCTGGGATTCTACAGGCAAGAACACTGGAGTGGGTTGCCATTGCCTTCTCCACTGCGTGAAAGTGAAGTCGCTCAGTCGTGAGGAGTTTCCTATTTCTGTCCAATGAAAACACTAGAAACAACTAATAACCCATTAGCCATGAGCACCCTTGATTGCGGTGTGTAGACCACTTTCCAATCAAAGGAACAAGGTCTCCTTGGAGAAATGGCTGATTCCATGCTTGAGGCAAGAAATGTACAAGACATCCCTTATCTTGTTACATCGTATAGCAAGGACGTAACCTAAGAGTCCTGTCCAAAAGAGCTCAGGAGTCAATGTGAAGAGCCTCCCTCTGGCCAGAGAAGGGATAATAATTTAATTAGTCAAAGCTGTGATTTTTCCAGTAGTCATATATGGATGTGAAAGTTGGACTATAAAGAAAGTTGAACGCAGAAGAATTGATGCTTTTGAACTGTGGTGTTGGAGAAGACTCTTGAGAGTCCCTTGGACTGCAAGGAGATCCAACCAGTCCATCCTAAAAGAAATCAGTCCTGGGTGTTCATTGGAAGGACTGATGCTGAGGCTGATATTCCAATACTTTGGCCACCTGATGCGAAGAACTGACTCATTGGAAAAGACCCTGATGCTGGAAAAGATTGAGGGCAGGAGGAGAAGGGGACGATAGAGGATGAGATGGGTGGATGGCATCACCAACTTGATGGACATGAGTTTGAGCAAGCTCTGGGAGTTGGTGCTGGACAGGGAAGCCTGGCATGCTGCAGTCCATGGGGTCGCAAAGAGTCGGACACGACTGAGCGACTGAACTGAAACTGCAACTGAATGATAAAGACTGCAAGGTGTGTGTTTGTCAGTGGCTCAGTCGTGTCCAACTCTTTGAGACCCCATGGACTGCAGCCTGCCAGGCTCCTCTGTCCGTGGAATTCTCCAGGCAAGAATACTGGAGTGAGTTGCCATGGCCTTCTCCAGGGGATCTACCCAACCCAGGGATTGAACCCAGGTCTCCAGCATTGCAGGAAAATTCTTTATGTCTGAGCCACCAGGGAACCCCAAGTATACTAGAGTGGGTAGCCTATCCCTTCTCCAGGGGGTCTTCCCAATCTAGGGATCAAACCCAGGTTTCCAGCATTGCAGGTGGATTCTTTGCTGTTTGAGCCACCAGGGAAGCATGGAGAGGGTGCTGTGACTGACGAAGCATGTCAAAAGCAGTTTGCAAAGTTTTGTGCTGGAGATTTCTCTCTGGATGATGCTCCATGGTCAGGCAGACCAATTGAAGCTGATAGCATTCAAATCAAGACATTCATTGAGAACAGCCAGTGTTGCACCATGTGGGAGACAGCCGACATATTCAAAATACCCAAATCAAGCGTTGAAAATCATTTGCACCAGCTTGGTTATGATAATCACTTTGATGTTTGGGCTCCACATAATTTAAGTGAAAAAAAACCTTCTTGATCCTATTTCCACATGCGATTCTTTACTTAAACATAATGAACAGGGCTTTCCTGTTGCTTCAGTGGTTAAGAATCCACCTGCCAATGCTGGCGACACTGGTTCCATCCCTGGTTAGGGAAGATTCCACATGCTGTGAAGCAACTAAGCCCATGAGCCACAACTACTGAGCCCACGGGCAGCAACTACTGAAGCCTTGGAGCCCTGGAGCCAGTGCTCCACAGCAAGAGAAATCACCACAATGAGAAGCCCATGAACCACAGCTAGAGAGTAACCTCCACTCTCCACAACTACAGAAAGCCCGCATGCAACAACAGAGACCCAGAGTAGCCCAAAATACATGAATAAGTTAAAACTACCTTATTTTTCAAAAAGCATAACGAAAATGTTCCATTTTTTTAGAACAAATTGTGACAGGCAATGAAAAGCAGATACTGTACAATAATGTGTAGCAGAAGAGATCATGGGGCAAGTGAAATGGACAGCCATCAGCCACACCAAAGGGTGGTCTTCATCCAAAGAAGGTTATGTTGTGTATATGGTGAGATTGGAAGGGAGTCCTCTATTATAAACTCTTTCTGGAAAACCAAACGATTAATTCCAGCAAGTACTGATCCCAGTTAGACCAACTGAAAGCAGCACTTAACAAAAAGTGTCCAGAATTAGTCAACAGTAAACACATACTCTTCCATCAGCATAATGCAAGACCTTTTATTTCTTTGATGACAAGGCAAAAATTGCTACCGATTGACTGGGAAGGTCTGATTCATCTGCCATATTCACCTGACATTGCACCTTTGGATTTGCATTTATTTTAGTCTTTAAAATACTCTTAATGAAAAAAATTTCATTTCCCTGAAAGACTGTAAAAGACACTTCAAACAGTTCCTTGATCAAAAACAAAAAATTTTGGGGAAGATGGAATTATGAAGTTGCCTGAAAAATGGCAGCAGGTAGTGGACAAAACAGTGAATATATTGTTCAATAAAGTTCTTGGTAGAAATGAAAAACGTGCCTTTCATTTTTAACTTAATAACTGAAGGAACTTTTTGGCCAATCCAATACAATCTCTCTACTTTTAAAAAATGTATTTATTTTTAATTGGAGGATAATTGCTTCACAATATTGTGTTGGTCTCTGCTATCCCATCCCTCTTGAATCTCCCTCCCATCTCCCACCCCATCCCATCCCCCTAGGTTGTCACAGAGCACTGAATTTGAGTCCCTGCATCATACAGGAAATTCCCACTGGCTATCTGTTTTACATACGGTAATACATATGTTTCAGGGCTACTCTCCCAATTCATCCCACCCTCTCCTTCCCCTGATGTGTCCACAAGTCTGTTCATTATATCTGCACCTCCATTGCTGCCCTACAAATAGGTTCATCAGTTCCATCTTTCTAGATTCCATATATATACATTAGTAAATGATATTTGTTTTTCTTTCTGACTTACTTCAGTATATAATAGGCTTGAGGTTCATCCACCTCATTAGAACTGACTCAGATGTGTTCTTTTTTATAGCTGAGTAATAGTCCATTGTATATATGTACTATGACTTCTTTATCCATTTGTCTGCTGATGGACATCTAGGCTGCTTCCACGTCCTGGCTACAGTAAATAGTGCTGCGACGATCATTGAGGTACATGTATCTTTTTCAATTTTGGTTTCCTCACGGTATATGCCCAATAGTGGGATTGCTGGGTCACATGGTAGTTTTATTCCTAGTTTTTTAAGGAATCTCCATATTGTTCTCTGTGGTGACTGTATCAATTTACATTTACACCAACAGTGAAAAAGTGTTCTTTTTTCTCCACACCCTCTCCAGCAATCATTGTTCATAGATTTTTTTAATGATGGCCATTCTGACTGGTGTGAGGTGATACCTCATTGTAGTTTTCATTTGCATTTCTCTAATGGTGAGCAATGTTGAGCATCTTTTCTGGCACTTATTAGCCATCTATATATTTTCTTTGGAGAAATGTCTGTTTAGGTCTTCTGCCCATTTTTTGACTATACGGTTTGTTTTCCTGATGTGGAGCTGTATGAGTTGCTTATATATTTTGAAGATTAACCCTTTGTCAGTTGTTTTGTTTGCAACTTTTTTTTACCATTTTATTTATTATTTATGTATTATTTTTGGCTGTGCTGGGTCTTCATTGCTTTACAGGCTTTTTCTGCAGTTGTGGTGCACGGGCTTCTCATTGCAGTGGCTTCTCTTATTGTACAGCACAGGCTCTAGGGAGAGAGAGTCGCAGTAGTTGCTGAACACAGGCTCAGTAGTTGCGGCTCCCGGGCTCTAGAGCACAGGCTCAGTAGTTGTGGTGCATGGGCTTAGTTGCTCTGCAACATGTGGGATCTTCCCAGGCCAGGGGTTGAACCCATGTCTCCTGTTTTGGCAGGAAGATTCTTTACCACTGAGCCACCAGGGAAGCCCAATTCTCTCTACTTTTGAATATACTTGAAATGTTCTGTTTAGGAAAAAATGTTAAAAATTCTTTTGCCCTGTATCATTTCCTCAAAGCAGGGTGATTAGGAGCTCGATGGTGCTGGGGAAATATTTCTCAGGAAGTGCCAACATCTGACCCATTTACCTCACACTCACTCTCGGCCTCTAGCATACCGCTGAGGGCTGAGCTCACGATTTCATAGCAATATCCAGAGTGCTCAGTTGCAAAACTTCCTCCTCTCTAATTCCAGGTGTTGAGAGATTAAATCTCACCTCTAGTCCCCCAGAAAAAGGCAATTGAAGTCAATCTCTGCCAACCAGAGAGTATAGAATAACACCAGCTGGAAGCTGTGAGGTCGCTCTTTCACATCACAAGTTGTTTTCCCCTTTGGCAAAATAGATCTGATCAGTTCCTGAAGTGGTCTGCCCTGGATATAACAATCTGGCTGTGGTTTCAGACTGTCTAGAGGCCCAGCCCTAAGGCCCAGCTGGCTGCTAGGGCTGCTGGGAGGGGGCCAGTGAGGAAGACTTGGCTTGGTAAGGGCCCCAGATACAGAAATAATAAATGACTGTGAGTCTGGACTCATCCAGGATGTGGGAGTCTGGCCATAATAGATTGTCCTGTGGGCTGGCCCTCTGCTGGGGAGGCCGGGGCAATCAGGTAGATGGACAGAAATGACTCTACTTATTGAATACTTTCCACACCCTGGCACAGTTGTTGTTCAGTCACTCAGTTATGTCAGATTCTTTGCAACCCCATGGACTACGGCACCCTAGGCTTCCCTGTCCTTCACTGTCTCCAGGGGGTTGCTCAAACTCATGTCCATTGAGTCGATGATGCCATCAAACCATCTCGTCCTCTGTCACCCCCTTCTCCTCCTGCCCTCAATCTTTTCCAGCATCAGGGTCTTTTCCAGTGAGTCGGCTCTTCGGGTCAGGTGGCCAAAGTGGAGCTTTAGCTTCAGCATCAGTCCTGACAATGAATATTCAGGTTGATTTCCTTTAGGACTGACTGATCTTCTTGCAGTCCAGGGGACGCTCAAGAGTCTTTTCCAGCACCACAGTTCAAAGGCATGGTCCTTTAATCCATTTTACATGGATCTCCTCATTTAACTCTCTGAGCCACCAGGGAAGCCCATTTAACTCTCACAATAACCCTATGAGGTTGATACTATTCTTCCATTTCAGAGATGGCAAAAGGAGGGCTAGAGACTAAATCTTTCTCTAGTTAGTAAGAAACAGAGTGAGAATAGGAATCTGGGTGGGCTGGCTCAGCAGGGGTCAGCAAATGTTATCTAAAGGCCACATGAATCTGAATGAAATGAAATTACTCCCCAGAAAGGTTTCTGCGCCCCATGTTCATTGATGCATTTTTTTCATAATAGCCAAAACAGGGAAACTACCTAAGTGCCCCTCAATGGATAAAGAAAACATGATATGCTTACAATATACAAGGACTTCCCTGATGGCTCAGTGAGTAAAGAATCTGCCTGCAATGCAGGAGACACAGGAAATTCAGGTTCGATCCCTAGGTTGAGAAGATTCCCTGGAGAAGGAAATGGCAACCCGCTCCAGTACTCTTGCCTGGAGAATCCCATGGACAGAGGAGCCTGGTGAGCTACAGTCTAAAGAGTTGCAAAGAGTCAAACATGACTAAGAGACTAAGCATGTATGTATATTATATATATATATCACAAATGTGATATATATTATATATTTATTTGTACTTATATAAATTGTGATATATACAATTCAGGCATAAAATATAAGAAAGTCCTGCCACTTGCAATGACATGAACGGAAGTTGATGGCATTATGCTAAGTAAAATAAGTCAGACAGAGAAAGACAAATACTGTATGGTCTTGCTTATATGTGGAATCAGGGAAGCCCATTTAACTCTCACAATAACCCTATGAGGTTGATACTATTCTTCCATTTCAGAGATGGGCAAAATGAGGGCTCGAGACTAAGTCTTTCTCTAGTTAGTAAGAAACAGAGTGAGAATAGGAATCTGGGTAAAAAACTGAACTCATAGAAACAGAGAGTAGAATGGTGGTTGCCAAGGGCAGCAAGTGAGGGAAACGGGGTGATGTTGGTCAAAGGGTACACACTTTTAGTTATAAGATAAATAACTTCTGAGAACCTAATGTACAGCATGGTGACTACAGTCACCAATTTTATATTCTTGAAATCTGCCAGAAGAGTAGATCTTAAACATTCTCACCATACACACACAAAATGATAACTATGTGAGGTGAGGTGATGGACGTGTTAACTAACTTTATTATGGTAATCATTTTGCAATATATACCTACATCAAATCACCATGTTGCATACCTTAAACTTACACAATATTATATGTAAATTATATCTCAATAAAGCTGGAGGTGGAGGATGCACATTGTAAGTATTTTCAACTTTGCACAACAAATGGTCTCCATCGCAGGGACACAACTCTGCTGTTAGAGCATGGAAGTAATCATAGGTAATGTAGAAACAAATGGGAGAGAATGTATTCCAAGAAATCTTCCTTTTACATAAACAAATTGTGCTACATCCATAGACTGGAATATTACTCAGCCATATAAAGGAATGATTCATAATAAAATGCATTGATTCAGGCTACAACATGAATGAAACTTGAAAACATTCAGTCAGTTCAGTCACTCAGTCGTGTCCGACTCTTTGCGACCCCATGAATCGCAGCACTCCAGGCCTCCCTGCCCATCACAAATTCCTGTAGTTTACCCAAACTCATGTCCATTGAGTCGGTGATGCCATCTAGCCATCTCATCCTCTGTCGTCCATTTCTCCTCCTGCCCCCAATCCTTCCCAGCATCAGGGTCTTTTCCAGTGACTCAACTCTTCGCATGAAGTGGCCAAAGTATTGGAGTTTCAGCTTCAGCATCAGTCCTTCCAATGAACACCCAGAACTGATTATGCTCAATGAAAAAAAAAAGCCAGACACAAAAATCGCATATTGTATGATTACATTTATATGAAATATCCATAATAGGTAAATCCAGAGACCAAAAGATTGACAATTGCCAGGGGCTGGTAGATGACGAAAAGTAACTGTTTATTGGGTACAGGGTTTTATATTGGAGTGATGAAAATTTTGGAACTAGATCAGATACAGGTGATGGCTGTACAAAATTGTAAATGTAATAATGCCACAGAATTGTACACTTTTAAGTGGTTCACTTTATGTTAAGTGAATTTCACCTTGAAAACAAAAAACAACTGTTTACAAAAACGATGATCAACCCACAGACTATGTTTTGGCCACTCCTGCTTTAAAACATCTCTTCACAAAACCCAGAGCTGAACTTAAAAATGTAGGCTTATACAAAACATAGAAACAATTTAAATGACCATCAATAGATGAATGGGTTAAGATGTGACACATATGTACAATGGAATACTACTCAGTCATGAAGAGGAGTGAAATGATGTCATTTGCAATGATATGAGTACAACTAGAGCAGTTTCCCTGATGGCTCAGATAGTAAAGAATCTGTCTACAATGTGAGAGACCTGGGTTTGATCCAGAAAATTGGAGAGGATGGGTACAACTAGAGATCATCATACTATAGTGAAGTAAGTTAGAAAGAGAAGGACAAATATCAATACCACATGATATCATTTATACATGGAATCTAAAATATGGCACAAATGAACTTATCCACAAAACAGAAACAGACTCACAGACATAGAGAACAGACTTATGGATGCTGAAGGGGAAAGGGGTGGAAGAGTGAAAGACTCCCAGGATTGTTGCTGTTTAATCACTAAGTCATGTCTGACTCTTGTGACCCCACGAACTGTAGCCCACCAGGCTCCTCTGCCCGTGGGATTTCCCAGGCAAGAATACTGGAGTGGGTTGCCATTTCCTTCTCCAGGGGATCTTTCTGACCCCCCAGGATTAGCAGATGTAAACTGTTATACATAAGATGAATAAACAACATGGTCTTACTGTATATCACAGGGAATTATATTCAATATTCTATAATAAACCATAACGGAAAAGAATGTTCTAAAAAATAGTATCTATATGTGTATAACTGAGTCACTTTGATGTACAGCAGACACTGACACAACATTGTAAATCAGCTATATTTCTGTAAAAAAAAAAAAATTTAACATGGGCATGTAAAATCTTATCTTGGACTTCCATGATGGCTCAGTGATAAAGAATCCCCCTGCCAATGCAGGAGACACAAGTTCAACCTCTGATCCAGGAAGATCCCACATGTCTCAGAGCAAATAAGCCCGTGCTCCACACCTACTGAGCTTGTGCCCTGGAGCCCAGGAGCTGCAACTACTGACTGAAGCCCACACTTGCCCCAGAGCCTGTGCTCTGCAACAAGAGAAGCCACTGCAATGAGAAGCCTGGGCACCGCCAGTGGAGAGGAGCGCCCCCTTTCAACAATTAGAGAAAAGCCTGAGCAACCACAAAGAGCCTGCACAGCCAAAAATAGATCAATAAAATTATTTTAAAGATAAATAAATAAACTCCTCTCCTAGAGACCAGTACCCAAGTTTATCAGGGTCCTCACTCTTATTATCGTTACTGTTACCAAAGAAAGTGTTAGTTGTTCAGCCATGTCCAACTCTTGTGACCCTATGGACTGTAGCCAGCCAGGCTTCCTCAATCCATGGGATTCTCCAGGCAAGAATACTGGAGTGGATTGCCATGCCTCCCGAATCCAGGGATCAAACCGGGGTCTCCTGGATTGCAGGCAGATTCTTTACTGTCTGAGCTACCAGGGAAGCCCACTGTTACCAAAGTGAAAGTTATTAACTCTGATCTTGGCCCCAAACCCAGCCCTGCCCCCAAGCTCCTTTTCCTTTGTCCTCTGGCCTTGATCCCAGCTTCACTTTAGATCAAGATTCCAGGGCTCTGCCGGTGTGTGCTGAGGCTACCTCCATTAAGGATGGACCCAGGCACCAGGTACTCTCATAAGACCCCTGGTCTGTCCGCAGCCTGGAGGGACCTTGACCTTCCCTCTCACAGAGGTGGGAGGGATGCGGGGCGGGGGATGACTCATCCTGGGAATTCCAGCCTTTGTGTTGCCTCCTAGGCCCAGCCCAGCCCAGGTGCCTTGGTGTGTGGGTGCCTGGATGTTGCCTGTGTTTTAGAGCCTGACCTCAAACTGACCCCACGTCCTCAAGAAGGCCTATCCTATACTCAACAGTCACTCCCTGCTACCCATCTGGTCTCTGATCTGTGATGGGCATTCTTGGACACCCTAAGAAAATTCAACATCTTCTACTCTGGGAGAGATGGAACCCCAGACAGAGAAACTCGGGGTTTTGTATGGATAGGTCTGGGTCAAAGGTAGGAATCCTGGGCTAAGGAACCAGAATGGAGAAACTGGGGGCCCAGGGGTGATCAGGGAGGTTTCCTGGATGAAGAGTCCTACCTAAGAAAATCACTAATCCCAGATGGACCCTTAGGGAAATGCTGGCTGGCCATGTCCCTGGCTCCAAAACAACCAAGCTCCTACCACAAACTTCAAGCTTTAAAAGGGTATCAAGGCTGCCCATCTGGCCCAAGAATTACTGGGTGTGAAGCTGATCTGTCGCCAGTCTTGCCTCTGACCCTGCTCTCGCCACAGGATGGTGAAAACACACACTGGGCTTGGAGCTCTCCCCGGTTCTCACTGTGTGACCGTGGGCAAGTGATTTAACCTCTTTGAGCTCACCCTCCTGCTGGGTAAAATGAGCATGAATGGGTGGCTAAGTAAAACTTCAAGGGACTTAGAGAACAAACTTATGGTTACCACAGGAGGAGGATGGTAGAAAGGGAGAGTTAGGGAGTTTGGCATGCACGTGTACACACTGCTATATTTAAAATGGATAACCAACAAGGACCTACTGTAGAGAACAGGGAACTCTGCTCAACGTTATGTGCCAGCCTGGATGGGAAGGGAGTTTGAGGAAGAATGAATACATGATAGACGTATGGCTGAGTCCCTCTGCTGTCCACCTGAAACTATCACAACGTTGTTAATCGCTATACTTTGATATAAAATTAAAAGTTTAAAAAAATAAAATGGATGACCAGCTAAAAAAATTTTTTTTAATAAAACTGCAAGTGTCCCCCGACAGCCACGAGAATCAGAGAGACAAATCCAGGGTTCATGAGGCCGCATCAAGGTCATTTCCAGACTGCAAGGACAGCAGGTAGGGATCTCATGGGACAGTCCACCTGGCAGCCCCTGGGAGCTACCCCCAGTGGATCCAGGGCCTGAATGAAGATAAAGCAAACGAGGCACAAAGACAGTATCAGAATTCCTGGTTTTTCCTTTCACCTCTGGCTCCAGTATGTCTGAGCACAGCACTGCCCCTGATCCTGTCTTTACTAAAATGTTGCTATTTTGTTCATCATGGATTTTTTTTTTTTTTTTTTGCTTTGCTTTCAGTCTTTTAAAACACTGCCTTGTGAAGTAGGGCACTGAAAGCTGGTGCTCTGTGACAAAACAGAGGGATAGGATGAGGAGGGAGGTGGGAGGGGGATTCAGGATGGGAGACACACATATACCTGTGGCTGATTTATACTGATGTATGGCCAAAACCATCACAATATTGTAAAGAAATTATCCTTCAATTAAAATAAGTTAATAAATTTTTAAAAATAAATAAATAAGTAAAACATTGCATTAGCAGGACTTCCCTGGTCGTCCAGTGGTTAAGACTCCATCTTACAACGCAGGTGGCGTAGATTCCATCCCAGGTCAAGAAACAAGGATCCCACATGCCTTGGGGCACAGCCAGAATAAAACATTGCGTTAGAATATTATTATCTCGATGGCTGAGATTTTCAGCACCACCTTAAATTCTACACCCTCCACTCTAGTCCTGCACCCAACAGACACACAGCCCACATCCTCCACATGGTTCTACCAGACAGAGCCCCTGACCTCAAATCCTCAGAAACTGGGGCTTGGGGGAGATTTCCTCAGAATCTCCTGGGGAGCAGCCTCTGGGCTAAGCACCCCAATCCCTTAGCACCTAATTATGAGCCCCCTCTGTGTGCCCAGATTTGTGCTAGGCCATGCTTCGAATTTTGGATTTTTGGCGAATTTGAGGTGCCTGCTTGGTTGTGTCTGACTCTTTGCGACCCCATGGACTGTAGCCCTCCATGTTCCTCTGTCCATAGGATTTCTCAGGCAAGAATACTGGAGTGGGTGGCCATTTCCTTCTCCGGGGGATCTTCCTGACCCAGAGATGAACTTCCCAACCCAGAGACCAACCCGCATCTCCTGCATATCCTGCATTGGCAGGTGGATTTTTAACCTCTGAGCCACCAAGGAAGCCCATGCTGGGTGACCAGAAAGAGGACTCTCAATAGCTAAGTAGGCCCCCTGGGGAATCCCAGGCCTGGCCCAGCCCAAATAGTCCCAGGCTCGCCCAGGGCCCGCCCTCTGCTGAATGCCCAGCCTGGTGGGTCTCCTGGAAACTCCCCAGGCTGGTTTCGAGATAGGAGGCCCACAGTGAAGCAATATCCATGGCAGCCCCAGCCACGTTGAGCCCATCCCACCTGACACCAGATAAAGGGGAGACGGGCTGTCTTCAGCAGAACTTGGGCACTGACACCAGCGGAAAAGGGAGAGAACCCTGCACCACCAGCCCAGGTGAGCCCAGAAGTCAGGTCTGGGGACAAAATCAGGATCCCGAACACCTCCCCCAAGCCCAATTCCTGCTGTCAGCTATCCCTGATGGCATGGGATCCGGAGCTGGAACCAGATGAGAAGTGACATCTCCGAGTCCCCCTACGCTCAGAGCAGACTTCAGCAAAAACAGTTCTCGGCCCCTGCACCCACCCTCTGCCTGAGGCTAAAATGCTGGCATCAAAGAAGGCAGGAGGTAGTGTCAACTTCAGGCAAGCCTCTCCTCTCTCCACTCTCAGCACAGCCTGTACTGCCAGTTGGGCAGGCACCTGAGAGTCCCCTCTGGTGGCCAGAAGCAGCCACAAAACTATCGCCATAGGAAGGGTGGAATCCTGGATGGGCCTTAGTCTACCTCTCTTGGGGAATGGGCTGAATCTGCTGGAGTCTGAACTATCTGGTTTCCAAGGCCCCTCCTGGAACTTGCTGATCCTTGACCTCAGCCAGGGAGGAAAGGGATAGGCTAGGGGAGCCCCTGAGACCCAGATGACCTTGAGGCAAGGCACTCTGTACCCATACCTCTGCTGCCTCCCGCCCACAGCTCTACAAGCGGCAGCCGTGTCATTCACCGCTGGACTTTGACAGTAGCCAAAGGCACTACTTGTTTTCCCTGTCTGTCTCCTTCCAGCCCTGCTGAGATCTCCGCTGAGGTCAACTGGCTATGTCCTTTGGAAAATGGAAGCCCACAGTGGTGGTCCAGGGTATACTCTGGATCCTGTATGGATTGCTGCTGCAGCCGGAGCCAGGGACAGGTGGGTCAGAAGGCAGAGGCCTGAAGCCAGGACTCTTAGTTCTGTATATAGATACCCCTCTGTGTCCAGTTCTTTACAGGGTGAGGTTGGACCCACGAGTCTCTAGGAAACTCCAGTCTGGGAACACAGATGTTCCCAGCCCCATAGGATCCGGGCAAGGGTTAGGGGAAGAAACTGGGGCCAAAAGAGCAAAAATTAGGAAGACTTCCTGGAGGAGGGGACATAAATCTAGGACAGGAAGAATTTTACTTGGTGGTGAAGCAGTAAAGGACATTTTAGTCAGAGAGTAAAGCAAAGTTATAGAGAAATTACTATGTGAACTGTCTGGAGAAGAGTCTGAATTGCAGCAGATGGTGGAGTGTAAGGATTAGGACTTCCTGTGTTCAAATCCTGCCTCTGCCACTTCCTGGCTGTGTGATCTTAGGTAGGTAATTTAACCTCTTCACTCTCATAGGGTCCTTGTGAAGATTAAATGTGTTCAGTTATATAAGTCACCTACAATGGTGCCCGGCACATAGTAAATGTTTAATTAATATCAGCTATTATTCAACAACTCACCCTAGCTCTGAGCCCCACACTTTTAAGTTCTAAGTTCAGCCACTGACATTTCTCCCACAAGGCACAGGCTCACCCTCTCCTGGGCACCCTTCAAGACACCATTCCCTCTATATTTCTGCAAACTCTAATCCACTAAGAAAAACTGTTCATCATTCCCTCAAAATACCTGGGGACACTGCCCACTCTTATCCATCACAGCATCACCATCCTGGCTTCAGCCACCTTCACTACTTACCTCCACCCTCTCTCCCCTTCTCTACTCTGGTCCGCCCTCCAAAAAATTATATTCTTCATATGGCACTCAAAAGAGCAATCTTAGAATTTCAACCTGGCTGTGTATCTCTCTTGCTCATGAAGCTGCTGTGGCTCCCCAGTGCCCACTGATAGTCTAAGCTCCTTAATCTGTTGTCTATGCCTCAGTTTCCTCACCTACACAAGGGCAGTGTCAGACACCGTAAAGTTGTCCAACAAAGAGCTGGGGGCATTGAGAAGATGTAGAAGCGGCAGAGGGAGGCTGAGGAACAGGGGGTACTGGGCTGTTGGGTTAATGCCATCCCTCCTCCCACAGCGACCCTGCCCCTGCTCATGGACTCTGTCATCCAGGCCCTGGCTGAGCTGGAGCAGAAGGCGCCAGCCACTGAGGCTGGCCATAGTGCTTCTGCATGGCTGCTGTCAGCCCAGGGCTCTAGTACCCACAGTCCCCTCCATCACTTCCTACTGGAGGGGAAGAGTCTCAACACCACTGAGCTGGATCCTCCTTCACTGAGCCCAGAGCTTCGAGGCCTGATGGAAGAGGTGGCGAGACACAGCGTGCAGGATGGGAAGGAATATGGGGTGGTATTGGCACCCGATGGCTCGACTGTGGCTGTGGAGCCTCTTCTGGCAGGGCTTTGGGCAGGGCTTCGGGGACGCAGAATCGTAAACCTCTCCTTAGAGAGCACGGCCACCCCTCCGGATGCTGGAGTCACCTTTCCAGACCTTGGATCCACCTCCCCAGGGCTCAGCGATGCCTCCCCTGATGTCACCTCTGTGGATGTCGGAGCTGTGTCTCCAAATGTTAGCACCAAAAATCTAGATGTCGGAGCCACCTCTCCAGAAGTTAGACCTGGCTCTCCAGATGTCCAAGCCTCCTCTCCAGATACCAAGGCCAAGTTACCAACCGCTGTGGACAGCCTTCTCCTGGTCACCCTGGCCAGAGACCTGGGCCTGAACTTCCTCCAGGGCGCCCAGACCTGGAATCATTCTGAACTGGGAACTGAGGGATGCTGGGACCAGCTCTCTGTTCCCCGGACCTTCACGCTTCTCCGTCCTGAGGCATCACCCCTCACCACGGCCTTCCTCAATGGTGCCCTGGACGGAGCCCTCCTTGGAGACTACCTGAGCCGGACCCCTGAGCCCCAGCCACCCTTCAGTCACCTGCTGAGCCAGTACTATGGAGCCGGGGTAGCCGGAGACCCAGGATTTCGAAGCAACTTCCGACGGCACAACGGAGCTGCTCTGACTTCGGCCCCCACCCTGACCCAGCAGGTATGGGGGGCCCTCATCCTGCTACAGAGACTAGAGCCAGCACACCCTCATCTACAGGGCATGAGCCAAGAAGAGCTGGCACAGGTGGCCACCCACGCTACCAAGGAGTTCACTGAGGCTTTCCTAGGTGAGTAGAACGCCCACCCACTGAGACAATCCTCCTCACAGATATCTTCTCAGTGCCAGACAGGTCAGTGGGATCTATGGTTAGGGGATTCTAGAAGAGGCCAACGGGACTAGGATGCTGTTAGATTTAGTTCCCAGTGGGGGCCAGAGTGGTGTGCTTGAAGAGTGAAAAAAAGTAAAAAGTGTTAGTCACATTGGACTCTTGGTGACTCCATGGACGGTGTCTAGGCTTCTCTGTCCATGGGATCCTCCAAGCAAGAATACTGGAGTGGGTAGCCATTCCCTTCTCCAGGTGATCTTCCCCACCCAGGGGTTGAACTCGGGTCTCCTGCATTGCAGGCAGATTCTTTACCATCTGAGCCACTGGGGAAGACTGATGTGAGAATGAACTGTCCCCAAATCTGGGAGGAGACTGGAGGGATGGTCCTTACGTGCCCTCTTAGTGTGGGAGAAGGCAGCAGGCAGAGAAACAGTCGCTGACTCCCACTCTGGACTCCCTTCCCCTCAGGGTGTCCAGCCATCCACCCGCGTTGCCGCTGGGGTGCCGCACCGTACCAGGGCCGCCCGAGGCCGCTGAAGCTGCCGCTCGGGTTCTTGTATGTGCACCACACGTACTTGCCCGCGCCACCCTGCACCAGCTTTGAGCGCTGCGCCGCAGACATGCGCTCTATGCAGCGTTTCCACCAGCAGACACGCGGCTGGGACGACATAGGATACAGGTGGGCGGGAACCTCCAGAACGCTGGCAAGGCAGACCAAGGGGCGGGGCAGTGGAGAGACCGGGTGGGCGGAGCCTAACTCAGGGGGCGGGGTTTGAACCTGAGCAAAGCAGGCAAAACGGAGGCGGAGTTTAGGGTGGGTGGAGCCAGGGTGGAGAGGGGCGGAGCCTAGACTGGGGTTGGAGTCTTAATAGCTTAGCTACTCTAAAGAGCTCAACAGTGGGACTCTTTTGAGTCTGGGGTGTAAACTAGGAAAGGAGTCCAGACTTGGGAGAAGAACAGGACCTGTGGTAGCGGCTAAGTCTGGGACGGAGCAGTGATGGATATGGTTTCAGACAGAAAAGGGTCAGAATTGCGGAGGAGTTAGACTTGAAATAATGGGGAGGGAGCTGGGTAGAAAGAGACCGGGCTGATGTTGAGGACAGATCCAGAGAAACGGGACTATTTCTGGGGTGACATTTGGAGGGAGAGTGGAACACGGCTGGACGAGGTGGAGTCTGCGTGACCGGGGGAAACTTGGGGTGACGATGGCACGGAAACTTGGCACGGGTGCGGAAACTGGGTTGGAGGGCCAGATGCGGAGCGAGGCCTCACGCCGTCTGGTTCCTGCTTCCCTCTCTCCTCTGCAGTTTTGTGGTGGGCTCAGACGGCTATGTGTACGAGGGCCGCGGATGGCACTGGGTGGGTGCGCACACACTCGGCCACAACTCCCGCGGCTTCGGCGTGGCCTTGATAGGCAACTACACTGCGGTGCTGCCCTCAGAGGCCGCGCTGCGCGCGGTGCGAGACGAGCTCCCGCGCTGCGCTGTACGCGCGGGCCTCCTGCGGCCAGACTATGCGCTGCTAGGCCACCGCCAGCTCGTGCGCACTGAGTGCCCTGGCGACCTGCTCTTCAACCTGCTGCGCACCTGGCCGCACTTCGACAAGGTGAGTCCCCCGACGCTCGCACCACCTCGGCCTGAGGCCCCTCTGTGCACACAAGCTCAGCGCGTGCCCTGATCCCTGCCTGCTTGCCTAACCCCAGCAGGCCCCTCTCACTCCTTCTTGTAACCCTGTGCCCACAACCTCAGCTAAGACCCTGCACTCCCTTGCAATCTATTCAGGCAATCTAGACCCAGACTTCAATCATTCTGCTTGCAACATAGCCTACTGCCCCTGCCCCTCTGCATTTCACAACCGTTTCCCAGCCACCCAACCTTGCCCTCACCCTTGCTCCCAACCCAAAGGCTCTCTGTCCACACAACAGTGATCAAGCCTGTGACCCTCTACAGAAAACCTCTTTGCATAGGATAGCTTCGGTGCTGTGTGCTAAGTCAACTTCAGTCATGTCAGACTCTTTGCAACCCTGTGGACTGTAGCCCACCAGGCTCCTCTGTCCACGGGATTCTCCAAGCAAGAATACTGGAGTGGGTTGCCATGCCATTCTTCAGGGGATCTTCCCAACCCAAGGATGGAACCCAAGTCTCTCATGTCTCCTGCATTGGTAGGTGGGTGCTTTACCACTAGCACCACCTGGGAAGCCCACACAGCTCTGCACAGCCCCAACCCAGTTGCTGCAATCCTCTGCTCAGACCATCTCAGTCTCAAGGATGCTTGTTCAGCCCCAGGCTCCTTCACCCTTGATGACAACTCTCATGCTGGAGCAATCTAGGCCCCGCCAGCACATTCTCAGCTTGATGATGGCACCACACCACCGACCATAATGACAAAACACCTCTATAATCACCCCTGTACAATCAAGCTCCACTTTCAAACTACCACTCCATTTCAATAAGCTGGCCTGCAGTTGGGGTTGTACCCACCTCCTCACTTTGAGCCCCTGTCCTCCTACCCATCCAGGGTGCCACCATGAAGAGAGCAAACCCAGCTCCATTATCACACACCTCCCCCCCCCACCTAAACTCTCTTGTCTTTTTCAGAATGTGAAACCAAGAACTGCCAGGAGAGCCTCCAGCAGATCCAAGAGAAGACCACCTCCAACGATACTGCTATCCCCTGACCTCCAATAGACCCTGGAGGGACTTCCCCAGTGGTCCGGTGGTTGAGAATCCACCTGCCAATGCAGGGGATATGGGTTTGATCTCTGGTCTGGGAAGATTCCACATGCTGTGGAGCAACTAAGCCTGTGGCCACAACTACTGAGCCCTGGCTCTAGAGCCCGCAAGTCGCAACTACTGAGCCAGAGTGCTGCAACCGTTGAAGCCTGCACATCTAGAGCCCTGTGTTCCACAAGAGAAGCCACCACAATGAGAAGCCTGAGCACTGCAATGAAGGGCAGCCCCCACTTGCTGAAACTAGAGAAAGCCCACCCACAACAGCAAAGGCCTAGCACAGCCAGAAAATAAAATAAATTTTAAACATTAAAAAAAAAAAAAGGACACCATGAATAGAAAGCTTGTGGTCAAGCATCATCTGCATTTGCACGTTCCATCTTAGTTTGGGGTTGCCCAGAAGCAGACCCTGGGACAAGAATCCCAGTAAAAGCAGTTTGTCTGCGTGGTGATCCCAGGACATATCACCCAGGGAATAAGGAAATGACACAGGGAAGGGAAGTCATGTTGGTATGGGAGGCACATGGAGCTCCATCACACTGGGGACCTCTGGGGAACAGTGTAGGGCATATACCTCAGAGACATCCCACTTAAAGGGCAAGGGAGCTGGAGTACTGATCCTCCAACTTCCATAGTCATTGGATGAGGGCAGCCCCCTGGTTATTTTCTTTTTTTTTTTCTGTTTAGTCACTCAGTTGTGTCCAACTCTTTGCAACCCCATGGACTGTAGCCTGCTTGACTCCTCTGTCCTTGGGATTTCCCAGGCAAGAATACTGGGGTGGGTTGTGCTTTCCTTCTCCAGGGGATCGTCTCATGTCTCTTGCTTGGCCCCGAGCTCCCAGGGAGGTGTTAACATGCTGGCACTTTGGCACTGCTAGTTGTACAGGCTGGAGGAGGAAATGGCAACCCACTCCAATATTGTTGCCTGGAGAATCGCAGGGACAGAGGAGCCTGATGGGCTGCCGTCTGTGGGGTCGCACAGAGTCGGACACGACTGGGGGCGGCAGCAGCAACAGTTGTACAAGCACTGTAGACTCCATCTGTCAGAGAAAAGTCCTCCAGCAAAGATGCAGGGAGTGGGGCCAATGCACAATGAAGTGGTGATGGCTCAGAGACACAGAACACTGGGAGAAGCTCCCTCTGTGTGCAGTGAGTGGACCGGGTGCAGTATGAATGAAGTGGGCATAGCTAAGGTGTGTGCACCTGCGTGAACATGTCCAGCTCCTGGAGAAGGATTTTTGATCCTCACTGAAGACCCTCCTCCTCAGGACAGGTTGTAGAATGTTCGAGGCCCGGTGCAAAATGAAAACGCAGGCCCCTTGTCCAAAAAGCAGGAACTTCAAGACAGCAACAGCAGAGCATTAAATCAAGCTCAGTGTAGAGCCTTGAGCATGGGGCCCTGGCTGACTGCAAAGGCCACATGCTAATAAGGGCAGTTCTACCCATCCCATCATGTAAATGCTGGTCACCCTTGCCTTTGCACAAGCTATTCCTTCTATCTGGTATGCCCTTCCCACGACCAGCTCTTTCTCATGCTTCGGGTCACAAATGCCAGCTCATCATGGAGGCCCTCCTGGGTTTTTCCAGCTCAAAGTGGGTCTCTTGTGCTCAGCCTCTACTCTAGTCTGTCTATTTTCTTTTAAGTCCTCCTCACTAGCTAGAAATGTCCTACATTCATGTTCAGGACTTGTCTCTCTTGCTGTACTGTGAGTTCCAGGAAGGAAGGAATCAAGTTCATCTTGTTCCTTGTTGCTTCTCCAGTACCAGTGCGTAGTAGGCATGAAGGGAACATTGGTTGAAGAAACAAGGTGTCCCATTATGAATCTTTTGAAACTGTTGGTATCATCTTGTACAAATCAGGAAACCAAGGCTCAGAGAGAGGAAGTGACTTGCCTGAGGTCACACAGTGAGAGAAGGACCACCTGGCTCTCAAACTCACTCTGGGACCAGTGGACCAGTATTCTACTGATTCTCACATTAACTCACTCATTCCTTAGAACAGCATTTGGCCACCGTTTTTTTTTTTTTCAAGTGAACACTTATTGTGGTATAACACAGATGCAAGAAAGGGCACCAAAATGTGTGGTTAATGAATTTTCACAGCAGAACACACCCATGTAACCATCACTCAGCTCAAGAAATACAAGAAGTTATATTTATATTATGTGAAGTTCACTTCATTAAAAAAAAAAAATGATCAGCTCCCAAAAGGCTCCCTTGTGCTCCCCCACCTCCCTAGTCTCCAGCCCCTCCAAAGGGAAACCCGTCTCCTTACTTGTTACACATGTTTTGCCTGCTTTGGAACCTCATATAAATGGAAATACATAGTGTTTAATCTTCATTGTTTGTATTTTTTTGTTCAGCATTGTTTGTGATTCAGCTGAGTTCAATTATTCTTATTGCTACACAATATTTCACTACGAGAAGAGACCACAATTTATCCATTCTACTGTATATGCACATGTTGGTTGTTTTCAGTTTGGGGCTATCAGGTGGCACAGTGGTAAAGAATCTGCCTGCCAGTGCAGGAAACGCAGGAGACACGGGTTCGATTCCTGGGTGGGGAAGATACCCTGCAGGAGGGTATGGCAACCCACTCCAGTATTCTTGCCTGGAGAATTCCATGGACAGAGGAGCCTGGCAGGCTAAAGTCCATAGAGTTGCAAAGTTGGGCACAACTGAAGCGACTTAGCACGCAAGCACGCGATCTTTATAAGGGCTTCTCTGGTGGCTCAGTGATAAAGACTCTACCTGCCAATACAGGCAACACAGGAGACCCAGATTTGATCCCTGGTTGGGGAAGATCCCCTAGGGTAAGAAATGGCAACTCAATCCAGTATTCTTGCCTGGGGAATCCCACAGACAGAGGAGCCTGGTGGGCTACAGTCCATGGGGTTGCAAAGAGTAGGACAAAGAGTAGGACATGACTGAGCAACTGAGCACACACATGCATTATGAATAGGGCTGGTGGGCATGTCTACTGGGTGTTTACCTGGCATATACACCCACTATGTGGAACTGCGGAGTCAGAGAAGAGGTATATGGTCAATGTTCATAGATAACACCAGGTTTCCAGCTTGGATGAGTCGGTCTACACTCTGACCAGCAGTGGATGAGAGTTCCAGCATTTGATCAGCATGTATCCATTTTGCAGAGAAGTCAACTAAGGCTCAAAGAGGGGCATGGGCTGCCTCCTGGTCACTGAGAGATTCTGGGTCCTGCTCTGTCACCTCCTCTCCTCTAGCATCCTGCCCCCTGTTGTGCCCTCCCAGCCTGGCTGTGGGGTGGGGTGGGACAGACGGGGTCACGTGGAGTTGCGTTCAGCCAGAGGAAGCCAGGCAGGGTGCAGACGGCTGCTGATTCTGAGGCTGGTCAGGAATCAAGGTAAGAGAGGGACTACATGTGGCCTCCAAAGGGGGTTCCCTGGGGGCAGAGATGAGAGTGAGGAGGGGGCGGAAATGAAGACAGCACAACCCTGTCCAGTGGGCAGACACCAGACAGAATTATCACCTTCTCATTCCCCCAGGAGAATCTCTGCCATGGACCCACCTTCACCAAGCCGGGCCTCCCAAACCCAGCCTGCAGCCCCATCCCCTCTAACCTCCTACCGCTGGCACTCAGGGGGTGGTGGGGAGAAAGGGGCTGGGGGATTCCGCTGGGGCCGCCTTGCAGGATGGGGGAGGGCACAGAGCCACCAGGAGACCACGGTCAGCAGCCAGCCGGCCCCTCGCTCGCTGTTTCGTCGCGTCCTCTCTGCACCCCCCAAGGAGTCACGCACGAGCCGCCTGAAAATATCCAAGAGCCTCTGGGGGAAAAACAAGAGCCAACCACTGGATTCAGAACTGGAGCCAGAAAACTCAGGTATGTGGCTCCCCCACCCTGGCTGGGAGGCCCGGATGCAGGGAGGTTTTGTCTGCCTCCGGAGCATCAGCCTTACAGACACAGGAAGTTGTGGGGAGTGCAAACGCCCAACAGGAAGTGGCTGGGGGCCCAGCTGGCTGCCCTCTTCCCTCTCTCCCCCTCACCCCAGGGGCCTGGGCATGGTGGCAGTGGCTAGGAACCTATGAGCTGGGGGTCCAGCCAGGGGAAGGGGCAGGGAACAGACTGATGTGGCAGCACTGTCCAGATGCCAAATGGCTCTTGGCCCCGATAGGTCTCTCCTCATATTCAGTGGCCCAGGTGTCTTTTCTCCTGCTTGGATACCCATTTCTGCTGTCTCCTACTCTCCTGCCCTCCAGCCTCAGTGTCTTAGTATCTCCTCTTTCTTGAGCTTCAGTTTCTCCACAGGTTAAACTGGAATCATGACTCCTATCCTGAAGGGTATATCATTCATTCAGTCAGTCATTCAAACAGAGGTCTGTGAGCATTTACTATGTTCCAGGCCTGCCCTGAGTTAGCCACTGAGGACACAGCAGGAACAAAACAGATGAAACTGCCTGCCTCATGGAGTTCATGGTGCAGTGAGTGTGACAGACTGTAAACAAGTAAATAAGGAGATGACAGGTGGGGCTAAGTGTCACACAGAGATCTAGAATTGTGAAGGATACCATGAGAGTTGGAGCTCAGGAATGCCTGGGACTCAGCACATTTTATGTGATCTGTTAGCAAGTGAAGTTATCGCTTATTCCCCTGGTGGTAAAACAGTAGGATGGATGAGTCCTCTGGAGGGGTTGATTCAGTCCTCCTATTTCTGAAAGCTCATTTAATTCTCATCATTCATATTCCCATTTTGCAGAGGTATCCCTTCAGCCCCCTCCAGGGTATCAGATATTGCCCACTCCATAGCATCCAGTGAGAGCTCTCTGACAAGCCCACCTGCCCTTCCCCTACTCAAACACCTCCCATGGCTCCTTAATACCTTCAAGATGAATCCCCATCTCCTCTAACTGACACCCAAGCTTCTGCCAATCTCTTTCTGAACCTTCCCCTCCAGACATTAAGCCCTCCCTTTATTTCTCTGGACCAGGCCATATGCCAACTCCCAGCCTTTGCTCAAACTGTGTGTGTGTGTGTGTGTGTGTGTGTGTGTGTGTGTGTGTGCATGCTCTCAGTTGCTCAGTCATCTCCAAATCTCTGTTACCCCACGGACTGTAACTCACCAGGCTCCTCTGTCCATGGAATTTTCCAGGAAGAATACTGGAGCAGGTTGCCATTTCCTACTCCAGGGCATCTTCTTGACCCAGGGATTGAAACTACATCTCTTGCATCCCCTGCATTGGCAGGTGGGTTCTTTACCACTGAGCCAGCTGGGAAACCCTGATCACTCTGTTCATGCTACCATCTCCTCAATCTCTGTCAAATCAAATCTGCTCTTCAAGACCCAGTGCAGGGAATTCCCTGGTGTTCCAGTGGTTAAGGGGCTTCCCTAAGTAGCTCAGTGTTGAAGAATCTGCCTGCAATGCAGGAGACATGAGTTCAATCCCTTGGTCAGGGAGATCCCCTGCAGGAGGGCACAGCAACCCACTGCAGTATTCTTGCCTGGAGAATTCCATGGACAGAGGAGCCTGGCAGGCTACAGTCCACAGGGTCACAAAGAGTCGGAAACGACTTAGCAACTAAACAGCAATAGCAGCAGATTTGGTAAAATGGGGGTTATAATAGCGTTTTGAATGGCTTTTGGAGGATTAAATGAGAGAAGGAATGTGGAATAGTAAATACAGTACAGGGCACTTAGTCTGTGGGGCTACATCCACTACCCATTACTACCCATGGCTACTGGAGACAAGGCCCAGAGAGGTGTGGAGGCTTGTCTAGCACCTGACATGACTGCTAGGTGGGCTGGGAAGAGGAGGCACTTAGGAGGGAACCCTTGATGAGCCTTGGTGAGTGGAAAGGTTGTCCTGAGGAAGAAGAAAGGACTCCCAGGTCCCCAGCGCCTCCTCCTCTACACAGAGCCTGAGCCAGAGCTGGAACCCCTGACCGCACAAATCCCAGAGGCTCCCACCCCCGATGTGCCCGTCTGGAACATCGAAGCCTTCACACTACTTGATGGGAAGCTGGTGCTGCTTGGGAATGAAGAGGAGGTAAGAGGGACCACACGGGCAAGGGAAGGGGAAGAAAGGAAGGGAGCGAGAACAGCAGTAAGGGAGCATGAGGGGTATACAGAAAGGTGTCTGCCTCTCACTCTGTCTGTCTGCCTCCCCTTTCTGATCACCCACTCCTGCTGGGGGACAGGGTCCTCGCCAGCCCCGGATGGGGAGTGCTAGCTCCGAGAGCAGCATCCAAGTGGCCTTGGGGAACCTCAAGGATCCAGGTAGGCTTGAGAGACAGGGAGAGCTGGGGTATTTGAGAATCTGTTAAAGTGGGGCAGAATCCAAGATGATCCCACCCACCCCCCAATCTTCCATCCCTGACCACCCACAGATCGGATCCCTGGAAAGACAGAGCCAGAGGCTGCTGGCGCCCACCAGGTCCACAATGTTCGGGTAAGTGGTGGGTGGAGGGGAGAGGAAAGAATTCAGACCCTCAGAGGTGAAAGGGGGGACTTTTCCTGGGTGATCTTTTTTCATTAATTTCCTGGGTTTTTTTACTTTTTAAATTTATTTATTTTTATTCTTGCCTGTGCTGGGTCTTTTTTACTGCTCATGGGCTTTCTCTAGTTGCGGCGAGCAGGGGCTACTCTTCCTGGCGGTGTGTGGGCTTCTCATGGCGGTGGTTTCCCTTGCTGTGGAGCGTGGGCTCTAGGCACATGGCCTTTAGTAAACACCACTTGGGCTCAGTAGTTGCAGCTCATGAGCTCTAGAGCTTGGGCTCAGTGATACAATGCTCAGGCTTGGCTGCTCTGCAGCATGTGGAATCTTCCCATACCAGAAATGGAAGCCGTGTCCCCTGCAATGGCAAACGGATTCTTACCCACTGAACCACTAAGGAAATCCTCCTGGGCCATCTTGACCAAGTCACTGACCCTCTGTGGGCCATAGTGTCCCTATCTGTCAAATGAAGCCAGTGAGAGAAGCTCCTTCTTGGGGCTGTTTATGTAAAGTCCATAGAGAATGTAGGAAAGCACCGTGGCTGGTGCTTTAGAAATGGCAGCTGTTGATTGCCTTTAATATTCCTGCAAATGTAGTCTGAGTTTGTGATTTCCCCCAAGATCAACAGATCTTCCAGGACATCCTGGGTGGGGCGAGGAAAGGACCTGAGGAGGGAACATAGGGTTCTGCCCAGCTGATGTCCCCCTCCCCACAGGGGCTGCTGAAGCGGTTGAAAGAGAAGAAAAAGGCCAAGTCAGAGCTAGGAGCCAGTGCTTCCCGAGATGGGTAAGGGTCTCTGAGGAGCTAGAGGGGCTGGGATTCAACACTGCCCCTCCCATTCCTCCTGCCTATAATTCTGATCTTCACCAAACATACCCTGTGGGCGGGCCTCTGTGTCCTGCCCCTTGTTGGGCAATGCTGGGGCCACTGAAAGACCCTTATCATGGAGTCAGCCCTCCATTGAAGGGTGGGGGCAGAGTGTGACACAGTAACTCTAAAATAGCAGCTGGGTCAACACCTTGGTTTGGGAGTGAGTGTCTTGGAAAGGGACGCTTGATCTGAGACATGAAGGATGTGTGTATGTGCGTGTGTGTGTGTGTGTGTGTGTGTGTGTTTGGTCATATCTGACTCTTTGCAATGCCACGGACTGTAGCCCACCAGGCTCCTCTGTCAGTGGGATTTTCCTGGCAAGAATACTGGAGTGGTTTGCTATTCCCTCCCTCCGGGGAGATATGAAGGCTAGATGGAAGTTAATCAGGCCAAAAAGGACAGGAAAAGTGTTCCAGGCAGAGGGAACAGCAAATGCAAAGGTCAAGAGGACGAATGAAGTGACAAAAACAAGGCCAGTGTGACTGGAGTACAGACAGTGAGGAATTAAGTGTCAAAAGGATGGATTCAAGTCCAACTTAGGTTCAGGTTCCCTCTGGCTTCCTTCCACCCTTTGGGCTGTAGGGGGCAGGTTGTGGGGGTCAGGCGAGTGAGTAGGAATGACAGCTTGCTCACGTGCCCCTTCGCCAGGCCCCCCAGTGCTCTGGGCTCCCGGGAGTCGCTGGCTACGATTTCCGAACTGGACCTCGGAGCCGAGCGAGACGTGCGGGTCTGGCCACTGCACCCCAGCCTGCTGGAGGAGCCCCACTGCTTCCAAGTAAGTAAAGGCAACTCTCCACCTCGCCTGATCCTTTGGCTCAACCCTTGGCCTCAACCGCACTCTTGGATTCTCCCTCCTCAACAGGTAACATGGGCGGGCGGGAGTCGGTGCTTCTCCTGTCGCACGGCTGCCGAGAGAGACCGCTGGATCGAGGACCTTCGTCGCCACTTCCAGCCTAGTCAGGTCGGTAGTGTGCAAGGTCGGACCTGGAGGCCCCGGCCCCGCCCCTTCCACCCAACCCAAATCCCACTCGCGCCAGAACTTTGCCCCTTGGACACACCTGCCTTCCTACACTTTTGCAACCACTCCGAGATCCTCTGCTGATTCCATGAATTACCAGCCCCTTGCACAGCTTGGACTGTATTCAATCCAAGCCCTATTTGCACCCCAGGGAGTCGCCAAGTTTCCACCCCGCGGTTACTCCTCCATGCCCTGGACCCCGGATCTCTCCGGGAGGGCCCAGAAAAGCTAGAGGATCATCGTGGGACCCCCATAGTCCGGCTGTCTTCCCCCAGAGGCCCAGCGAACCCCTGGGAGCACGCGCCCCGCGCTTCACCTCTGGTGTGCAATGTGGAGCACCGAAGCCACGCTCCTGTCTCTGCTTTGGTCCGCAGGACAACGTGGAGCGGGAAGAAACGTGGCTGAGCGTGTGGGTGCACGAAGTGAAGGGGCTGCCCCGGGCGGCGGCGGCGGCGCCAGGAGTGCGAGCGGAGCTGTGGCTGGACGGAGCGCTGCTGGCGCGCACAACTCCGCGGGCCGGCCCGGGCCAGCTCTTCTGGGCAGAACGCTTCCACTTTGAGGCGCTGCCGCCAGCGCGTCGCCTGTCCCTGCGACTACGCGGAGCGGGCCCCGGGGACGCGGTGCTGGGCCGGGTGGCCTTGGCGCTGGAAGAGCTGGGCGTCCCCCGTGTGCCCGCCGCGGGTCTGGAGCGCTGGTTCCCGCTGCTCGGGGCGCCAGCCGGCGCAGCGCTGCGGGCACGAATCCGGGCGCGGCGCCTGCGAGTGCTGCCGTCGGAGCGCTACAAGGAGCTGGCGGAGTTCCTCACGTTCCACTACGCGCGCCTCTGTGGGGCTCTCGAACTCGCGCTGTCCGCTCAAGCCAAGGAAGAGCTGGCCGCTGCCATGGTGCGCGTGCTGCGGGCCACCGGCCGGGCTCAGGTGCGGCGCCGCGACGGGACGAACCCGGGTGACCAGGGGCTGACCGATCGCGTGCTCCAAGCGGGGAGTTGGCGGGGATCAGTACCAGAGTGGTATCTTCGAGGGGCGGGGCAGCTTGAGGGGTGGGGTCTGAACTGAGCTTCTGCGCTGTGAGACCCAAGTTTCTGTTTTGATGGGGAGGTTCCCGTTTTGTTAAGAGCCCCAGCAGCGAGGGATGGGCCTGGGCAGCAGCTGCGAGGAGCAGGGCCTATGCCCCAAGGGTGAGCGGCCCGCCAAGAGCAGGGATTCTCACGACTCAGTCCGCACCCAGCGCAATGTAACCCCACTATGCCTAGGCCCTGGTGACAGACCTGGGCACCGCAGAGCTGGCACGCAGTGGAGGCCGTGAGGCACTGCTTTTCCGGGAAAACACATTGGCCACCAAGGCCATCGATGAGTACATGAAGCTGGTGGCACAGGATTACCTCCAAGAAACGCTGGGTGAGCAGAGTGGGGCAGAGGTCAGAGGCTTAGTTGAGCCTGCTAGGGCAACCCAGGGGAAATCTGAGAACCCTTGGGTAAACTTGGATTCTGGTGGTGGATGACGCCCTGGGGATGCTGGGATCCTAGAGCAAATTGGAGGTTCCCCAAGATTTAAGGTGCCTCTGAAGTAGGTTGGAGATGGAACCAGAGGCTGGGTGTTGTGGGTTGTGGTCATGGTCCAGGCCCTCTCTGGTTGTGCTGGACTGCAGGACGGGTCGTGCGGCGTCTCTGTGCCTCCACCGAGGACTGTGAGGTGGACCCCAGTAAATGCCCAGCCTCAGATCTGCTGCAGCACCAGAGCAGACTGCGAAACAGCTGCAAGGAGGTCTTTGAGAACATCATCCACTCGTACAAGTGAGTGTCAGGGCCCCACTTCCTCTCAGTCACTGTGCTAGCTCTGACTCCAAATTAAGGTTTCCAGATAAAATATAAGATGCCCAGTTAAATGAGATACCATATTTGTGACATAATTTTTTATACTAAAAAAAAAAGTATTCATGTTTTTAAATCTGAAATTCAAGTTTAACTGTTTATCTTAAAGTTTTATTTGCTAAATCTGGCAACTCATTCCCAATGTCATGCTACCTAACCCCAAGTAACATGGGACCTGATTCTTTGTCTTCTAGACTACAGGTGACCCCATACCCTAATTCCATGCCACCTGACCCCAGTTAACATAGGGTCTCAATCCTGTTGGAGCTTCCCTGGTGGCTCAGATAGTTAAGAATCAGCCTGCAATGCAGAAGACCTGGGTTTGATCCCTGGTTTGGGAAGATCCCCTGGAGAAGGGAATGGCAACCCCACTCTAGTATTCTTGCCAGGAGAATTCCATGGACAGAGGAGCCTGGCAGGCTTCAGTCCATGGAGTTGCAGAGTCAGATAGGAGTCAGCAACTAACACTTTCACTTTCACTCAACCCTATGATCTTTGATTCCAGTAATGCCATACTCCCAATCCCATGATCCCTGACCTTAAGTGACCCTATATCCCAAATCCCATGTAACTAGAATTCCTAGGCTTCCAATTCCTTGACCTCTGACCCTAGGTTAACCTGTGTGCCTAATCCCATGTCACCTAGGACATCAATCTCATGATTTCTGAATCTAGATGACTCTGTGACCCAATCTTATGCTACTTCATACTATGTACTCTGTCTGGCACCGCAGTTTCATGTCCAGTTATAGCTGGACATGAAGCTCATGGCTTCTGTCCTCCTGTGAACATATACCCCCAAATCTAAGATTTCTGACTCCAGAAGTCACCACAATGAGTACACCACTGATAAGCCTTGACCCCAAGCAGACCTATAACCCCAAGCATCATTATCCCCAATGTCTTCTATCCTGGAACTTAGTATGCAGGTGTCTATTGACCCCTGACCTTAGAATTTCGATCATCCATGAAATCTTATGCTCATATCTTTCCCCTCTGACTATTGCCTCTTCTCTCCCAGCTGGTTCCCAGCAGAGCTGGGCACTGTGTTCTCAGGCTGGCGAGAAGCATGCAAAGCACGTGGCTCTGAGGCACTGGGGCCCCGACTTGTATGTGCCTCTCTCTTTCTGCGGCTCCTGTGTCCTGCCATTCTGTCACCCAGCCTCTTCGGTCTAGCACCAGAGCACCCGGCGCCTGGCCCAGCCCGCACCCTCACACTGATCGCCAAGGTCATCCAGAACCTTGCCAACCATGCTCCGTAGGTGCTGGGAGGCTGGGGAGCCACACTGGGGTGGTGGGGGTGGAAGATGCTGGACCTGACCCACCCAGTTGGGCTCTGATGCAGGTTTGGTGAGAAGGAAGCCTATATGAGCTTCATGAACACCTTTCTGGAGGATCATGGACCTGCCATGCAACATTTCCTGGACCAAGTGGCCATGGTGGATGCAGACACAGCACCCAGTGGTTATCAGGGCAGCAGTGACCTGGCCCTCCAGCTGGCAGTCCTGCATGCTCAGCTCTGTACCATCTTTTCTGAACTTGACCAGGTGTGGCCTGAGCACAGAGCCCAGAACATGAGGTAGGGAGGTAAGAGAGTAGGGGTTTCTGGTCCTGGAGAGTTTGCTCAACATCCTCCCTGCATGCTTTACCAGGCCACCCGGGACAACCTGGAACCACTGCCCACTATCCTGCATGCCATCGAAGAGGGCCGACCTGTACCTGTGACTGTACCAATGTGTCTCCCAGCACCCCGCACCCAGGGCCATTCCAGGTAACTACTTGCCTCGAGTCTGACCTGATCCAGTTCTGATGGGTGGGAGTAGGGGAAGGGCCAAAGGCATGCATGGGGTCAGAGGTGAAGACAGGATCGTGTCAGGGGTCAGAGAAAGGGTCATGTTCATCATCAGAGACATTGTAGGATGGAGGTCAGAGGCTGGAGACAGGGTCATCTCGAGGGTCAGGGAGAGGCTCACAGTGCCATCAGAGAGGGGGACATCAGGTCAGATTGGAATCTGAGGTGGGGATTAGGCATTGCAGAGGTCAGAGAGAGGTCACATCTAGGGTCAGAGAGAGAAAGTGACATTGTCACTTTCAGCAATGAGGGGCAGATCTCAGGTCGGGCCCAGGAGATGGGGTCAAAGTTTATGGGCAGAGTCATTTTGGGGGTCAGAAGTCAGGGACCACGTTCTTTCAGAAAGCAGAGACAGGTTCAGTTGAAGGTCAGAGTTTGGGGACAAGAGGGAGTCAGATTGGGAAAGAAGAGGGTACAGTTTTGAGCAGAGGTCAAGCTCCAGCGGGCTTCCCAGGTGGTGCTAGTGGTAAAGAACCTGCTTGCCAGTTCAGGATATGTAAGAGACACAGGTTCGACCACTGGTTTGGGAAGATTCTCTGAAGGAGGGCATGAGAACCCACTCCAGTATTCTTGACTGGACAATCCCATGAACAGAGGAGCCTGGTGGTCTACAGTCCTTAGGATTGCAAAGAGTTGGGCAGGATTGAAGTGATTTAGCATGTAGACAAGCTCCGGCAGATTGGAAGTAGAGATTACACAGAGCCTCAAGTCAAGCGTAACACTGTGTCAGAGCTCCGGGACAAGGCTAAAGAGGAATCAAAGGTTAGATTGAGGTCATAGAAGGGACAGTATTATCGAAAGTCCAGGACAGGATCAGAAGTCAAAATGGGATCCCTTTAGCCACAGGGCTTGCAGAGAAGTAAAAGATCAGGGATGGAGTTATTTCTGGTGGAAGGTAGAGGTGTGGGTCAGCTCAGAAACCGGTGGAAGGTCTGAGCTCCCTATCCCACCCCCAGCATCTCTGCAGGGGAGAAGCCTGGCTTTCTGGCCCCCCGAGACCTCCCCAAGCACACCCCTCTCATCTCCAAGAGTCAGTCCCTGCGCAGCGTTCAAGGAGCAGGTAGTTGGGCCCGGCCGCAGCTGGAGGAGGAACAGCGCCCCCGGCTGCCTCGGCCGGTACAGCGCACGCAGAGTGTCCCGGCTGGCCGCCCCGCTCGCCGCCGCCCGTCTGCCGGACCGCGGCCGCGACCCAAAGGCTCCCTACACACTGGACCCGCGCCGCGCGGTCGGCCCTGGACTGGAGCCTCAGCATCGCTGCCTCGGAAGCCGTCGGTGCCCTGGCAGCGCCAGATGGACCAGCCAAGAGACAAAGACCAGGCGCTGGGCACCCACCGACCCGTGGGCAAGGTGAGGTGTACAGCTCAGGTCCGCGCATAGAGTGGGGAGACAGGATTGGAAAAAGACTGAAAGATAGGCAGGTCTCGGTTCAAACACCGAGCTTGCTGTGCTCTGTGATTCAGGCCTAACCCAACCCTTTCTGAGCCTCAGTTTTCCTCTTCTGTACAATTAGAGCGTCGTTACCCTATAGGCAGGGCGGTGAGGAGGCAGAGGAAACGGAACAGGGAGGTCAGTCAGGGTCCGTGGGGAGAAGGGGCAGGACAGTGGCTCAGGTTACAGTTGCTCCCTCCCCACAGCTGGCGGAGCTTCAGTGCGAGGTGGCTGCCCTGCGTCAGGATCTGAAGGCGCTGTCCGGCCTCGTGGAGTCACTCAGCACCCACATCCGGTCCTTGAGCGAGCAGCAGGAGCAGCTTCGGACCCAGCTTCAGCTCTTGGATTCCAGGCTCCGAGAAGGGTAAGCCCCGCCCCCTCCATTAGCTCCGTCCCAGGAGGCCTTGCTAAAGAGAGATCGGCTCAGGCCCCGCCTCCCAGTAAGTCCACCCAAATCACGCCTGGCACGGCCACGCCCCCTCTGTAAGACCCGCCCCAACACATCGAAGACCCGCTTCTTGGTCACCTCCATCCACCTCAAGTCTCTGGGAGGTCCTCTCGTGCAGTCCCTCAGCTCCTTCCAAACAAGTTGAGACAGACCCTCTATATCTTAGTCTGGGCCCGCCCCTATCCAGCTGACGACCTCACGAAGGACTGGTTGATTGGTCCTTTCATCTCAGGTTCTAATTCACCAACTCCTTCTTCAAAAGTATCTAGGCCCCACCCCCAGGCTGGATAAATCCCACCTCCATCTCAAGCTCCGCGCCGGATTCCGTGACTCCAACCGGGAGCTCTAGGGGAGTCCCTCAGCCTCTGACTCTTTCTTCTCACCCGTAATCCCTACAGGACCGCGAAGTTGGATCCAGGGCGCGATCCTCCAACCAATGAGGGCCACAGGCTGAAAAGTCTGGTGAGACCCATGCCCGAGCCCTGGGACAGATTTAGGATGGGTGAGGGAACACGAGTTGGGATGCAACCCTCCCCTGGCTCTGAGTCCACTGCCGCTGCCTCCCCAGGAGTGCCGACTGGCTGAGATAGAGAGTACTCAGGCCCAGCTGAAGGATACCATCCAGAACCTGCAGCTTCTTCCCAGGACATCGGAGTCCCAGAGCCAGCCCCTGCCCCTCAGAGCTCCCTGCATCAACGGAGACACCACTTGAGTTGCCCACTCGGCCCGACGTGCTTTGGGAGCAGAGAGAAAGCCGTCTAAGGGACTTGTCCACCCCGTGCCTCAAACCCACATGGCCTACAGTAGGGAGTGGAGCTGTAGGTGCCAAACAGTCTGGCACTATCAGGTTGCCCAGTAAAATCTTGATTTCAGTAAAAATCGGTGGTTTTTTTGCCCCTGAGCTTTGCCAATCAGAAAGCAAACTCCATCCCCTCAATCCAGCTCTCTCAAACTCTCCCCTAATTGCAGGTCTCAGGGGAGGGGGTTGATGCAGGGAGATTCTCACCAGCCATGTGACCTTAGTCCCTCACTTTCTCAGAGTCTTGATCTCCTCATTTGTAAAATGGATTTAAAGTTCCTTATACAGTAAAAGACCTATAGTTTAAAGTGTTTGATAAAAGGTATTTGTCATTGTTAGTGGTAGGAGTTGATTCTCGGTAAAGTCCAGATCTCATCTCCACTAATTTCCAGATCTCAGATGAGAGCATCTTCCTAGCGCTCCAATTCCAACATTGGCTCCTTGATGCAGTGAGGGCGTGGGTCTGGGAGGCAGATGAAAGAAGGAGTGGGTAGATATAGAGAAGGTTAAGCTCTGTGTGTGGTGGTTGAAAAAATGAACGGGCACTTGAATCATGAGTGGGTAAATGGGTGAGGGTTAGGGTGGATAGGACAATAGGCAAATGAATAGGTTAGCATTTGCTGGATGTTTGCCCTGGTAGGTGAGTAGTTGAGTAGGTGGTTAGCTGGGATGGGTATGTCTGTCTAGAAAAGGCCTGGTTCAAAGTAGGAAATAAATATTTGAATTAAATGAGTAAGCAGTTATATGTATTGCAAGTACATTTGTTGAGGTCTCCTGAGACTCTCAGGCTGGGCAGTGGGGGAACGATAATGAACTCGACAGACAGACTCTTGTACTCATGGAGCTTACACTCCAGTGGAGAAGACAAACATGCAATTGATGGATAGGTGTTTGAGTGACTATCTTCCCTGGTGGCTCAAATGGCAAAGCGTCTGCCTACAATGTTGGAGACCCGGGTTTAATCCCTGGGTTGGGAAGATCCTCGGGAGAAGGAAATGGCAACCCACTCCAGTACTCTTGCCTGGAAAATCCCATGGACGGAGGAGCATGGTAGGCTACAGTCCATGGGGTCACAAAGAATCTGACACGACAGAGCAACTTCACTTTTGGGTGTCTGGGTGAAAGGATTATGTGCAGAAATGGTGGATGCTTGCTTGGTTGTATGGATAAGTAGGTATTTTCATAGGTAGTGGATGTATGAGTAGGTAGATGGGAGGTGGTCACTGAGTAAGTGTTTGGATGGATGGATGGATAGGTGGTTGTGGGGTCGACGGCTAGGTGGTTAATTGACTGGATGGGTAAATGAGTGGTTGGGTGTGTGGGTGAATGGGTGGAGAGATGAATGGGTAGTTGGACATGTGGATGGGTGATGGGAGGGAGAAGTAGCATTGTGTACATTATGGGGTCATCTTGGCAACTGTGATCCTGGGGGTTGGGTGGAAAGGGGGGCTTTGCACTGGGGACCTAGGCTACTCTAGGGGCATGAAAGTACTGAAGTCCAGTGTAGGTAATGAGGAAGGAGGGAACGAGCTCGTGGTTGGAAGTTAGCAAGGGTCTGAAGGCTAGGGATTGGCCATGTGGAGTCCTCAATGACCTATGAATGACCCATGGGGGAACTTTTCTGCCCCCTCCCCACTCTTCTGGTGCTATTAGCGAGCCTAGCATTGAAAGAACTAGTGGAGTGATGAAGAGCCATTGGGGACAGGAGGACAAGAGTGTTGTCATGGTAACAGAGCCTCTCCCCGGACTCTCAGGTCGCACGGGCCCTTTAAGGGTCACCCTTTGGACACTCCCAAAATGGCGGCGCGCCTACTGGCTGCCCCCTCACCGGGGTGGCGCGGGGGTGCGCCCCGGACCTCCCCATCATGGCGGCGCGGCGGGGCTGTCGCGCTGAGGTCACGGCGGCGCGCCGGGGGGGCGGGGCGGCGGGGGGAGCGATTTAAAGGGACAATGTCCCCCGAGCGGTGGAGGCGGCGGCGGCTGCGGAGGCCGCGGCACCGGCACCAGGAGCGGCAAAGGCGGTAGCGGCAGCGACGGCCGCACCAAAGAAGGGAGCTCCGAGCCCCGGCGCCTAGCCGGCGGCGCCGCCTCCCCGGTGAGGCCGGGCTCGGCCTGGGGAGCCCGCGGGCGGGGCGGAGCCGGCATGGGGAGGGGGAGGCCCGGGCCGGGCCGGGCCAGGCGGGACCCCCCGGGGCGGGGGGCGGGGCGGGGCCTGTAGGGGCGGGGCCTGGTCGGGGGCGGGGCCGCACAGGTTGGGGGGAGGAGCGGGGGTCTTGGGGCAGGTGTCCCCCCCCACCACCTCGGCGCGTCCCGCGGGGTCTCCCGCCCCGAGGTGCACGGGCGGAGGGCGCATCTCGTGGACTCTGGCTCCCCGAGGGGTGCGCTGGCGCGGCGCCGCCACCACGCCTGAGACCCCCGGGGGCGTCCAGGAGGGAACCCCCTTCCCCACGCTACCAAAGTGCTCCGAAGTTGCGGTCCCGCCCGTTCCCCGCAGGCAGTGCCCACCTGGTGGGCACCCGCAGGTGCTTCCTCGGGGCCTGGGCAGGGACCCCCCACCACAACGGCCAGTCCACAGATAGGCCCCCTGGGAGCCCCCAGGCCCTCGAGGGCAGCGCCTGCAGCCAGGCCTGGAGCCCCGGCCCCGCCCCGGTTGCCTGGGATCGGCCTCCCTACCATCTCCCTGGGGAGGGCGCCTCATTCCTGCCCTTCACTTTCCGCCGTTACCTTGAAGGTATTTATAGGTGGAGAAGAGAGCCCCCACCCCCCATGGCCTCCCCAGGGTCCTCATTTCTGGACCAGGAGCTCCATCCTTCCCTTTTGCCCGCAGACTAGAGAGATCTTGGGAGGTTGGGTTGGAGGAACCCAGGCTGGGTATGCATGAGGGGTAACGTTAGGGTGAAGCAAGAGGGTTAAGGCTGGGGTCACTTGCGGCTGAATGTGAGGGTGAAAGGGTTAATGCTGGAGAACCCTAAGGTTGTGTGTGGACGGAGGGTTGGAGTGTGGGAAAAGTGAGGGGTAACTGATCCGGGCGACAGGAGTGAGAAAAGTGCAGGGGTAATGATGGGGGGACTTGAGACAGTTTATGGGATCAGAGTGTAGCAGTGCTGAGGCACGCACATAGGATATGCATGTGCATGGAAGTGAGTTCACAACTGGGAAAAGTGCAACCATGAATGAATGAAGGGAGGAATCTAGGAGAAGTAATAGGTTTAATGCTGCAAGAAAACAAGGTGTCTGAGCGTGAATGTTGTAAAGTGGGGGAAACTGAGGCAGTGCAAAGAGAGGAGTTGTGGACGAAAGCCAAGGCGTGCTGAGATTAGAGACCATTGAGATCAATGTGTAGGGATAGGGCCTCAGCACTGTGGACTTGCTCATCTGTGCTTGGGGGTAAACTGAGGCACCAAGCTACAATGGTGAGGACAGGGGCTTCGAGGAAGGAGAAACTGAGGCAGAATCCCTTTCCAGCCTCCCCTGAGCACCTGTCTCTCTACCCCCGCACCCCCCCCCCCAGACCTACAATGCCTCACTGAGCCGGACCAGCAGCTGAGTGGAGCCAAGCAGAGAGCATCTATGGATGGGCCCCTAGCAGGCGGCCTGGCCGCCCCAGATCGTCCTCGAGGCCCCGAGAGACTGCCTGGCCCAGCGCCGAGGCAGGACATTGAAGGTGGGGCCGAGGTTGCTGAGGGGGAAGGTTGTATCTTCCGATCCACCCATTACCTGCCAGTCACCAAGGAGGGCCCTCGAGACGTTCTGGATGGCAGAGATGGCATTTCTGGTAAGAGGGTGGGCCCTGGGGCCCTGAAGGGAGCATGCAGCCAGGTCCCCAAGGCTCAGGGAGGGCCGAGTCACCCAGCCCATCAGGGGCTGAGTTGGGATCCTGATTCTACCTGGGTTCAGAGCCTTTGCCTTCTGCTTAGTTGCCCATTTTACAGTTGTGAAAGCAGAGGTCTCAGGATCTAATCACCTGACCAAGGCCCGCCCCGGTGGAGAGCAAGGAGCTGGGACTTGACTCATGTCTGCCTGGCTTCCTTCTCGGAGCATACTAATGGGGTCCAGATGCTCAGCTTAGCACCCCTGAGCTCCTCTCCCTGAACCCACTTGTTCTCCAGGTATGTCCCCATTCCTGTCAGTCTATTCCAGTTCCTTCTTGCTGCACTGTCTTGGTGAGTCCCACTTGGGCCAGGGGCCCAAACAGCTTATGCCCCCTAGTGGCCGGGGAGAGACTGGGCAGTCAGGGATGACAGCCATCCCTTTATGCCTCGGTTTCCCAACAAAAGGGGAACTCGCACCATCCCCACCTAAAGAGTTGTCATTGCTTCATTAAATACTCAGCAGCTACCATGTGCCAGGCTCCATTCTAGCTGCTGGGGATACAGCTATAAGCAAAAACGACAAGAGTCCCTGCCCTTAGGGACCTGATGTTCTAGTAGGGGAGACAGACAACAACTGTACAAATAACACACAGGCAGGTAGTGACAGGTGCTGTGAGGGTGTTAAACAGAGTGCCAGGATCATGCCTGGGGGACCTGGGAAAACCCCCCTGAAGGGGTGGAATTTGAAACAGCAGGTACAGAGGCCCTATGGTAAGGAGGAGCCTGGTGTAGTCAAGGGCCAGGCAGGAGCCTGTTGTAGCTAAAGAGTGGTGGGTGCGGTGTAGGCTGATGTACCTCGTCATGGGTCTCCTACATGCCAAGCCCTTTATGTGATCATCTCCTGTCATTCTCAAAAGAACTGTGTGGGGTAACCTCGGTTATTATTATCCAGTGTTAGAGATGGGGAAACTCAGATCCTGAAGGGTCAAGTCAATTTCCCAAGGGCCCACAGCCAGGCAGTAACCTGGCTTGACAGCCCGCATCCTTCACCACCACCCTATGTCAGGGCATCCTTGACCTGCCCCAGCTCACCTTAGTGAGGCTCATGATGCTCAGTTACTTACAGAGCATGGCATGCTCACCTCCTCGGGGCTGGACACTGGTGCACAGCCAGGGACCAAGCATACACTCCACCTCCGCCCTCGCTGGACCCTGCCATCTAGGGTCAGACAGACAGATCAGCCACAAGCTGTTAAGACATAGTTGCAGAGATTGCAATGGGGGATGCCAGGCTGGGGGATATCCCAGAGTCCTGGATGAGGAACCATGAGTTAGGCAGGGGGCAGGGGACATCCAGACAGGGGGCTCCACACAGGCAGTGTTGTGGAGGTGAGTAGTGGTACCCAAAGGTGTCATGCAGGAGGACGAGAGGGCAAGACTCCTGCTCAAAGAACCATACCCTCCCCCAAACTGTTAGGAACCAAGGCTCAAAGAGAGGCAAGACCATGTCCCAGGTCATGCAGCTGACCAGAGCAGGTCCAGGACTTTGACTCTGTAGGAGTCCTGGGGAACGGACTTTGGGGCCTAGGGCCCTCTTTGGATCTGGCTCAGGAATTGTATCTGGCTCAGGAATTGGGCATTCTACTGTACCTGGCAGAAGTCCTACGTCTGAGGACTTCCCTGGTGGTCCAGTGGTTAAGACTCCATGCTTCCACTGCAGAGGGAGTGGGTTTGATTCCTGGTCAGGGAACTAAGATTCCCACGTGCCACGTGGTGTGGCCAAAAAAAAAGAAAAAGAAGAATCGCAGGTCTGGAGAGAGGGAGAAAGTAGGTAGGTGGGTAGGTGTGTGCTCACTCCTCATGGGGAGTCCACCAGGGTCCAGGGTACATGCCTGGGGAGGAGGTGGGGTGTGGGTGCTGAGGGGGGACAGGTCTACTTCTAATGGTAAAGCTGAGCATTTGGGGCATGGGGCGAGGGCTTGACTTGGAGTAGGGTCATGGCCTGGAAGGTGGAGAAGGGCCTAGGCTTCAGAGTGTCTGCCCCACTGTCCTCTTAGCCCGTTCCACCCTGCCTTCCCCAGGCACCTGCCCTAGGAGTCTTGTGATGCCTATAAATAGGAACAGCCTCTGAGGCTGCCATTCCATGGTGAAGCCTGGGCCCTCCCCCATACCCACCTAGTCCTGGCAGCCCCTCAAGAGCACCTCTGGAGGGGCTACCTCCAAACTCCTCCACCTAGACATAGATGAATCCACTGCCTCCTCTGTCCTCCATTATAGCTATTGGCCTGGAGCCCCCATGGCCTCACCTGCAGCCCCTCACCCAATGCTTGGCTTCTCTGGTTGGCCTCCTGGGTGCACCTGAAGCTTCGGGGGCTGGGATGGTCCATATGGATTTCTGAAGAGTCTGGTGCACGCCTGGCATTGGGACTAGGGAGCTAAGGGATGAACAATGCATCATTTCTGCCCTCATGGGATCCCAGAGTATGGAGTGAGTGGGCCTGAGGTTCTCGGTCAAGGCTCCACTTTCCAACTTGGGGTATGTCTGAGCCAACCCTGAACCCCAACCTGGGAAAAACACCCCCTTTCCTTCCCCCCACCGCCGACTCTCTGGATTGAGCATTTACTCTGTGATCTTCCTTGGCACCCGTCAGTGGCCCTTCGAGACTGGGGCCGTAGCTGTTGCCGTTATATCAAGGAGGAAACAGGCTTGGAGCGAGAAAGGCATGCCCTTCAGTTTCCCGCTTGGCCTTGAACTGGATCTGTCTGACTCTGATGTCTAGGTTCTTGGCCACTTTGCCAAGCTGCCTGGCTTGGGCATCAAGCTGCTCATGGACACCCTTCTCATTTTCAGTTGCTCACTTTCAAACCCTCTCGGGGACCCCAGATGGCAGGAGCCAATGAGGGCCCCTCGGCACGGCCGTCACTGGGAGCTGCATCCAAGATGCCTTGTCTGACCCATAGGGACTTCTGGACCCCCTACCAGCGATGGAGGCCACCACATGAGCCCCCAGTTCCCCCAAGAGTCTTGGATACGGGACTCTGCTTGGTCTGCTTCCTCCAAAGCACCTAAAAATAGGTGCTTCACTGGAGCTGCTCAAACAAAGAGGCCAATACGGCCCCCTGGCTTGCGGAATTCTTAGACAACGGCAATTGCAGAACCATCGAATCTGGGACACGCAGAATCTCAGGAGCTTGGGATCCCAGAATCTCAGAATCAGGACATCTGGACCCTCAGACTTGCATGAACTGGCTGGCCTCTCCCAAGAAGCTCACATCTGGGATTCTTGTGTTCTCAAGAGACACATTTCTTGGGGTCTCACTCCCTTAGCTGGTCCAGGCCTTCATTCCCCAAACCTCGAACCCTTTCCAGCACTCCCCTGACCCTTGCATCCGGGCTGAACCCTGACCTGGCCCTGCTCACCATCCCGTCTACCACAGAGCTTCTCAAAGGAAGGAGATTCTGCCCCCAGGGGATACTGTGGCCCTGTCTGAAGACAATTTTGGTTCTCATGACTGCAGGTTCAAGGGTGGGGGTGGGGGTGGCTCCCAGCATCTGGTGAGTGGAGGCCAGGGGTGCTACTGAAGATCCCACAATGCACAGGATGCCCCCGCACCCCCAGAGAATGATTCGGCCCCACAAGTGAGCAGCACTGCCTTTGAGAAACTGTTCTAAATGATGCAGACTCCTATATCCCCATCACACTCTCACCTCCTGGCGGCCACGTGCCAGTCATGCGCCTTCTCTCGGGCTCCGCAGAAAGACCCTTGTGGCAGTGATCACAGCCTGCTGACTCCTACCCTCCACCCTCACCAGCTCTGAATTCTTTGGCCCCTGACAGTCGGCCCTCAATCTCCTGGGCAAATTGGAGAGTAGGGGATTGGGAAAAGTATCAGTACCAACCCCGGTGCTTAGCCCTCTTTCTGGACCATCCTCAAATTGAAGCTGATCCAGCAATTGCATCTGTCGGGCTCTGGATGGGGCACAAGTTCTCCCAGTGTGTTAACCTTGGCCCCAGCAATTGGCCTGTGCCCCAGCTGGCATGCTTGCCTGCATCAGGTGGGCGCAGCAGGCAGAAGAGGCACAGGCCAGGATTCCTGTGGTCACTCCAGGCATTGGCTCCACAGGCGGATAATGGAGAGTTGGCTCTATCTGTGTGAGGGTTCCTAGGAGGGATGTGATTCCAAGTCGTAAGCCTGAAAAGCGGTCTGGGAGGCAGGAGGCAGGGACGGGCCCTCTGCAGCTCAGGCTCAAGGGCTCCTCACTCTTCATCTGGCAGGTATTGGTTGAGTACCTGCCATGTGCCAGGTACTGAGATGCTGCAGTGCCCCTGGGGTGGGGGTGGATGGCTTATGTGCCAGCGGAGGACACTGGCAATTTCAGAGGTGCTAAGGAAAGAAAAGAAAAAAAGGCAATGAGCGAGAAAATCATAGGGGCTCAGTTTAGCAGGTGGCCAGGGAAGGGTTCTCCAGGCAGAGGGAATAGCCAGTGCAAAGGCCCTGAGGCCAGAAAGAGTTAGGTGGGCTTGAAGCTTCATGAGCTGTCTGGGCAGAGTGAGAGAGGGGTAAGGAGGAGAAAGCAGTGAACCTGGAAAGACCCGCAAAGGTCTGACCTCGCAGGGCCTTGCAGGTGGTAGTTGGGAATCTGGCTTTTATTGGAGGTATGATGAGAAGCCAGGCAAGTTTTTACCAGGGTGTGACTTAAAAAAAAAAAAAAAAGATCACCCTGGCTGCCAGGTGGGGGACAAAGAGAGGAGGACTGAAGGCAGCAAGCCCTGGTGATCCCCTAAGAAAGCCAAGAGGACTCCTCCAGAGAAACCCCTTCAGGGCTCAGGAGTACAGAGGCCAGAGGCCTCTCAGGGGAGAGGGGTGGGGAGCCAGCTGGGCCCTTCCAAGGTGCCTGGTCAGGCTCCCGGAGCTGGGGTGCTGTGAAGGGCCCCAGCCAGGGGGACCCCAGCCCCTCAGGGTCTCCCCTCTCTGTTGCAGATGGGCAGCCCCATCCTGGCCTCAGCGAAGCCCTTCCCCGTGCCACCTCCGCCACCCATCGGATCAGCAGCTGGTGAGTTGCCACGCTGGCCCTGACCTCAGGGAGGGCAGGGGGGCAAGCAGGACATACCTAGGCCCAAGAGAAGCCCCCAGGAGTGAGACGGGGTCAGGAGGGAATCAGGACACCAGGCAGGAGGAGGTGGCTCCCCTCAGACAAGCCCCTGGGTGTTTGCAGGGGGTGGTGGGAGGACTGGGATAAACACAGACAGTCAACTCTCATTATCCCTGCCGGGAGCAGGGCCAGAAGGCCAGGAGCCTGGAGGTTGGACCCCTGGAGTCCTGTCTCTGCCAGGTGACCCTTAGAATAAGGTTCGGCCTCTCTGAGTCTCAGTTTCCCCATCTGTAAATGGAGTCCTTGCAGTGCATCTTACAACCTCACCTCGAAGACCAGAGGGATGTAGCGTTGGAGCAGGAAATCAACAGCAGTGCTGATGGCAGCAACCTTTTATTAAATGGCTTGAAAGCGAAACTGTTAGTCGCTCAGTCGTGTCTGACTCTTTGCGACCCCATGGACTGCAGCCCGCCAGGCTCCTCTGTCCATGGGATTCTCCAGACAAGAATACTGGAGTGGGTTGCCATTCCTTTCTCCAGGGAATCTTCCTGACGCAGGGATCAAACTTGGGTCTCCCACACTGCAGGCAGATTCTTTACCATCTGAGCTACCAGGGAAGCCCCATATTAAATGGATGGGCAGGTGCTAATGTGTAACAGCATCCATACTGGGATTAATAATAGCTCTCTGTTATTTAGTGCTTTCTATATATTATGCTTTCAGTGCAGGCCTTTACCCCCACTGAACCTTTGCCATAGCCCTGGGGGGAGTGGTCCCATTAACCTGGAGGTAACCCCATGATTTCTGCTCGGCCCCTCAGTGGAACCCATTTCCACATCTGTTCCATGGGTGTGATTCATAGCTGCTCATGGAGGCAAGATCTTGAAAATGAGAGAAATCGATCAGGAAGAGTCATAATAAGAACCCACATTGGTCGTGGGCCTACTGAGGGGCAGGCTTCAGGCCAAGTGAAGCGTTTCCCAGCACTGAGTTGTGTCATGTTCACCCTGCACTTCATGGGGTCAAGGTTCCCATTTGAAAGCTGTGGTTGCCATCATTTAAATAAGCACCTGCAGCGTGTTAATTTTTCTTTGATTACGGGTGTGAGAAAACTCCCTCAGTCACTGCATACAGGCACGGAAGCTCTTGGTTCTCGGGACTTGTCCCCATTTTTAGGTCTGGAAAACTGAGGCTCAGTGAGGTTGCCGCACCTCCCTTTTCCCCTCAAAGGAGGTCAGGGTCACTGGAGCCACAGGCTGAGCAGGGCCTGACTCTGCCCTCCTCCCAAGACGGGAGACGCAGGGAGAAAAGTGCATTCTCTTGAATGGTTCCTGCTGCCGAGTTTTACCAAATTTGCTGGAAAAAGGAAACTCAATGAACAAATCACTCCAATTTGGGGAGGACCAAGACAAAAAAGCAGCCCGCGGCGTAACCAAAATGGGAAAGTCATCTAGGACCCTCCCAGGGGACAGATGAGAGTTGACTGTGCCACCAGACTTGGAGACATTCCTTGTGATCCCCGCTGTGGTCTCTGCACACTCCGCCCCGCCCCCACCCCCCCACAGTGCAGTAGGGCTGGATTCCATATGCAGGCACGTGCCCTGGGAGCTGAATCTCCTATTTGACCCAACTGCTCTGGAAGGGTCCACACATACTCCCCCAACCTCCATACTGACACCCACACACTCCCTGCCTCTTGGAGATGGCCCACGGGCTGAGTTCTCTAGAACCTGTCTGAGACTGCCTGGGAACCTCCCCACCCCCTCACTGTCCCTTTGCCCAAGGAAAGGAAACCGAGGCCTGTGGCTAACCTGTCCCCATTGGCACTTCCTTGCAGCTGCTGGGATGGAGGCAGCCTGGACTTCCAACTGGGCTCCCCCTCACCCCATCCCCTGGGCCACTACCCAGGCCCCCCGGATGGCCAGGGGCCCTGGGAGCACCCCCTGATTCAGGAGGCTGGGGAGGACCTCCCATCTGAGCAGAGGTTCGAGGACTCCGTCATCATGAGCACCGTGAAGCCCCATGCTGAGCTGGAGGGCTCCAGAAGGTTCTTGTACCACCGCCAGGGGGAATCGAAGATATTTGAGAAGGTCCCCGGGGGCCGCCCCAGGTTCGACTGGCTGCAAGATGCAGACGAGGTGGTCCCGCTCCAGGACGCGGGGCTGGACATGGACTTGCCTCCCCAGCCACCACCCCTCACCTCCTTCAGGACAGTGCTCGTGCCCGTGGACGATACTGCAAAGTTGTTGGACGGGCCAGAGGTGGGCACCAGAGGGCACCTGGCAGACCTGGAGGACCTGACCCAGCCGTCCGAGTGGAGCCTGCCCCGGTCCGCCTCCGAGGTGGCCACGCAGACCTGGACGGTGAACTCAGAGGCATCTGTGGAGCGGCTGCAGCCGCTGCTGTCCTCTGTCCGGATGAGGCCCTACTTGTGCGAACTCCTGGAGGAGGTGGCCGAGGGGGCAGCCAGCCCCGACGAGGATGAAGACGAGGAGCCAGCTGTGTTCCCGTGCATCGAGTGCAGCATCTACTTCAAGCAGAAGGAGCACCTCCTGGAGCACATGAGCCAGCACCGCCGAGCCCCGGGCCAGGAGCCGCCGGCTGAGCTGGCCCCGCTGGCCTGTGGCGAGTGTGGCTGGGCCTTCGCCGACCCCGGTGCCCTCGAGCGGCACCACCAGCTGCACCAGGCCTCCCGGGAGAAGATCATCGAGGAGATCCAGAAGCTAAAGCAGGTCCCAGGTGACGCAGGCCGGGAGGCACGGCTGCAGTGCCCCAGATGCGTCTTTGGCACCAACTCCTCCAAGGCCTTCGTGCAGCACGCTAAGCTGCACGTGCAGGAGCCACGGCGCCCAGCAGCCCAGGAGCCCTTCGGGGGCGGCAGCGGGGCGGGCAGCCCAGGCCCCGACGCCACCTCCCTCGCCTACCAGCCCTATGGAGACCCCTCGGGCCTCAGCGCCTGTGTTTTCTGTGGCTACCCTGCGCCCAGTGAGAGCCTCCTCAGGGAGCATGTGAGGCTGGTGCACGCCCATCCCCACTGGGAGGAGGATGATGGTGAGGCTTTTGAGGAGGAGGGCCCTGCCAGCCGGCCTGGCACCAGCCAGGATGCCTACACCCGATTCTCTGAAGCCGCCGACTACTTTGGCAAAGCTGAACCACTCTTGGCCCCCACGTGGCGGGAGAATCCTGCTGGATACGACCCCAGCCTGGCCTTTGGCCCAGGCTGCCAGCAGCTGGGCATGAGGGATTTCCCACTGTCGAAGCCACTCCCACACTGCTCGAGCCAGAGGCCCCTGGGAAGGCAGACCTTCCCCTCGCCACTAGCATCCGCCACCTACTCCTTACAGGCCAGCAGAAGTAAGAGTGCTGTCCAACCTCAGGGGCTCCCAGCCCATCTGGAGGACCAGAGGCACCCATGGAGTGAAGAGGAAGACGAGGAGGAGGAGGAGGAGGAAGAGGAGGAATTACTGCTGGCCTCAGAAATGGACTTTTCCCCCGAAAACAGGGTCTTTGCGCTGCCAGCCAGCCCCGGCCTCATCCCACAGCCAGCCCTGGAGCTGAAGCGGACATTCCGAGAAGCTCTGCAGACGGCGGTGGCCTCGAGGGCACAGCAGCAGCAGCTCTGCGGGATGGTGCCTGTAGTGCTGGTGGCGAAGCTCGGGCCGCGAGTCATGGCTGCGGCAGCCAGGGCCCCCCCAAGGCTGCAGCCTGAGGAGCTGGGGTTTGGGGGCGCCCACCCCCTGGACTTCCTGCTCCTGGACACGCCACTGGGCAGCCCTCTGGGGCTGGACCCATTCCTGGATGGGGACCCAGAGGTGGCACTGAAGCCTGAGGAGCGGAAATGCCCCTACTGCCCTGACCGCTTCCACAATGGCATCGGCTTGGCCAACCATGTGCGGGGCCACTTGAACCGCGTGGGTGTCAGCTACAACGTGCGGCATTTCATCTCCGCTGAGGAGGTGAAGGCCATCGAGCGCAGGTTCTCCTTCCAAAAGAAGAAGAAAAAAGGTAGAGTGGCTCCACTCCAGCACCCACCTCCCTCCGAGGCCAAGGCCGGGGAGCTGGACAGCTGGGCGACTGAGTCCTGAACCAAGAAACCTTCGATCTAAACCCTCCTGTAGTCCCCAGCAGGTGAAGTCAGGGAGCTGGGGCCAAGGTCACCGCATCAGAGGAGATGTGGGGACATCCCAACTGTCTGGCCCTTCCAGTAGCTGGAGTGTGGGCTGAGGAGTCAGCCCCAGGCAGAAAATATCATTGAGTCCTTCATTCGACAAATCTTTATTGAGTGAGGTCACCACAATGAACAGGAGTCCCTGCCCTTCTGGAGTGCACAGTCCCAGAGGCATGGTGGGACCCTGGCTGACTTCAGAACCCCTTCAGATTCCCAAGCACCAAGGTTCTGATTCCAGAGGTCTGTCTCCACATGAGTGCCTTGGGGAGTTCTGACACTGGCAGACATGGAGCCTACATGGGGAGGGGCTGGTATGGTCTTTGAGAGTGTGTGTGTATACACACACTCTGGGGAATGGGCAGGGGACCGACTGCCACAAAACTAGGCAGTTACAGTGTTAAATGACCAGGGCTGTGAAGGGGGCAGCTCGAGGAGGGGTGTGGGGAAGCCTAGAGAAGATCCCCAACTCTGGGGGATCTGAGCCGATTCCCAGAGGAAGGCATCCCACCCATTGATCCATTGCTTCATTCAGCCAAGGTTTCATTCAGCCAAGGTTTCATTGATAACACTGGGGTGATACAGACATGAGCTCTAGAGGAAAGAAGGGTATTAATCAAACATTCATCCAAATGACTGCAAATCCATCCTGGAGAAGTATTTCTGGGGGTGAGGTCCCTGATGCTTTGAGCTGTGTGAAGGGAGACAGTAGAAGGCCAGGAAGAGAAGGCTTCTTGAAGTGAGCAGATACAGGTAGGAGCATGTACAGCAAAGGGCAAGGGAGGCATCCAGGGTGAGGACCAGCACTGGGTGTGTGATCCACTGAGGGAACAGCCCTGGGAACGGGGAGAGAGAGAGCAGAGGATGTAGAGTAACACCCCCCTCCGCCCCCCACCCAGGCAGTCATGTCCTCTCTCTCTCTCCACAGTGGCTAACTTCGACCCGGGCACCTTCAGCCTGATGCGCTGTGACTTCTGCGGGGCCGGCTTTGACACTCGGGCCGGCCTCTCCAGCCATGCCCGGGCCCACCTGCGTGACTTTGGCATCACCAACTGGGAGCTCACCGTCTCACCCATCAACATCCTACAAGAGCTGCTGGCCACCTCGGCTGCTGAGCGGCCCCCCAGCCCCCTCTGCCGTGAAGCCGGGGTGCCGCCTAGTGGCTTCCTGACCTCCCGCCGGCCCCGCTTACCTCTTACAGTGCCCTTCCCACCCACCTGGGCTGAGGACCCTGGGCCAGCCTACGGAGATGGTAAGGGGAGAAGGGACAGGCAGGGCTAGAGCCCTGACCCTTCCCAGGGGCCTGGAGGGAGGAAGGAGTGGGAGGCGGGCCGCCAGTCTGCTTTCCTGCAAGTGTTTTCAAGTCACCTTACCAAGTAGTAAGTCCTGCCACTTAGGAGTCCTTTCTATCTTACTCAGTGGCTGGGCCAGGGCTCTGTCTAGGTCCAGTTCCTCCCTGCCCTGCCTGACGGTGGTTTTAACAGAGGCTTACTGATCTCTTTACTAGGAGCCAGATACTCTTCTAAGCCTTTTACAAATATGAACTCATTTATATCCTCATAACAACCCTTTAAAGGCAGGTGTTATTATCCCCATTTTACAGATTAGGAAACTGAGGCTCAGAGATCTTCATTAATATGCCCAAGGTCATACAGCTGAAAGCATGTGGAGCTGGGGTTTGAAAGGCCAGAAAGCATAAGCTTCAGAATCCTTGATCTTAATGATATCTTTTGCCTGGAGCAGCACTGTCTGGTGGAACTTTCTGAGACAATGGAAATGTTCCCTAGAGACTCATACTGTCCTGCAGGGTCACCACTGGCCACATATGGGTATTGAGTCAAAGGCAGTTAGTACAAGGTTAGTCGTGACCCAAGTGGACAGTGTATATCTAGAGTTTACATTCTAGATTTTCAGTGGTGCCTACAGTGTCCATCTGGGCTTCCCAGATGGCTCAATGGTAAAGAATCCGCCTGCCAATGCAGGAGCCACAGGGACGCGGGTTCGATCCTTGGGTCAGGAAGATCCCCTGGAGGAGAAAATGACAACCATTCTAGTATTCGTGCTGGGATAATCCTATGGACAGAGGAGCCTGGTGTGCTATAGTCCATGGGGTCACAAAGAGTCGGACATGACTGAGCGATTGAGCACACACGCATGCACTGTGTCCAGCAGCACTAATACCTCCCTTAAGTGAGTGCTTGCTGTGTTCCCAGGTTTCATCTCACTTACACCTCAAAACAATTCCATGGAGCTAAGGATTTCTGTGATCCTGTCTTTTGGAGGAGGAAACTGTGGGTCATCTGCTTTGCCACAGCCACAAAGCAGCACAGCTAGACTTCTGAACACCACGTTAGGCGGTCTCGTCAGAGGCTGGGGATGATCCAGAAGTAATATTTTGGTGAAGGAGCCTGGGGCCGGACTCTGTGGAGGAAGTGGAAATATGAAGGACTCAGCCTTACAAAGCCTGACTTTGTGGGAGTCTTTACTGAACCTCACAGGAGAAAAACTCAGCAGTGAGGAGAAAGTGGGCTCTGAGGAATGGAGAAGGTACCTGAACAGGGGAATTGTCCAGGGGCTGCTTGGGGCCAAGGGTTCCTTCTGTTTTTCCTACCTGGAGTTTTCAGGGTCCTGGGCTTCCCAAGTGGTGCTAGTGGTAAAGCACCCATCTGCCAGTGCAGGAGATATAAAAGATGTGGGTTCAATCCCTGGGTCAAGAAGATCCCCAGGAGAAGGGCAGGGCAACCCACTCCAGAATTCTTGCCTGGAGAATCCCATGGACAGAGGAGCCTGGCAGGCTACATACAGTCCATAGGGTCTCAAAGAGTCAGACACAACTGTAGTAACTTAGCGCGCGCACACACACACTCCTAGATCTGTACTCTGCCTTTGCTGGATCCATCCACGAGACCCCTTACCAGTGAAGGACATTTGAGGGTCTGCAAAGGGAAGAGTGTGGCTGTTGAAGCCCCCTCCCTTCCTTGGACAAGGAAGATTTGAGGCAGAGAGGGAGGATAGTGGTTGGTTGAGGTCACACTTCAGGGAGAGGCAGAGGGGGGCCGTGACCTCAGGCTTCTTGCCTCTGTGAAGGCTATCCCCTGGGCACCCAGCTCACATACCTGGCTAGGTTTCCTGGTGTCTCAGTGGTGGCTAGGAGGTGCAGTTTGCCCTGAAGATGGCTAGTCGTGGGTGGGAGTGGGGGAGGGGGTGAAGGGGGGGGACAGGAAGCAGTTTATAGGCTCCAACCTTGGCCGCTTCTTTCTCTGACAGAGTCCTGAATGTCAGGCTTACACCCTTTACTTGGCACCCGGTTCAGGCACCCAGGGGATGGCAACACGCAACCAGCAGCCAAGTTCTGTTTCGACCAGAAGATGAGTGTACTAGCCCCCAGTTAGTGCTGAGGAAGCTGACCGTGTCACTGGGACAAAGAAGTCAGCCTGGTACCGCACTGGCCCTGGCCTTGGGGGGTTCAGGTTATGATCAGTGAACATGTTGGGGGTGAGGGTGTTAAGGAGTGGTTGATAAGATCCTAGAAGCCTTGAGGAACGATGTCCAACAGTAGGGCCAAGTCTGGGCACCAACCACGAGAAGCGGCCATCCTTAGAAGGATCTCCCATGCCTCCCAAAGTGGGCGGTAGGGAGCGGACTCCAAGTCGGGGGCGGGGCAGTGGTCAGATGCTGGCCCCACCCAGCTGTCAAGTAACAGCTGGGGGCAATCCGTTTAGTTTGGGGGAGGGAGAGGCAGGTTGCGCTTGAAATGTGGTGCCGGCCTTGTGGGGAGTTCAGTAGGATTGCCAGGTAGCGCCGTCAGGGGACAGCTGGATGCCAGCTTGATGTTGGGGGATCCTCCTTGTTGGGGATCAGGTGTCTTCTAGGATTCCTGACCCGGAGGGGAGACTTCAAGGAAGGAAATGAAACAGTGTCCCCAGGCAGGTCCTAGCTCCGCCCGTCGGGCTGTTGGAGCCTGAATGCTGTTAAGGCGAATGCGTGTGGCCGGAGGATTCCCATCGTAATCTTAGAGATGTCCAGGGTACGGGGAGAATGTCTCGGCCCGTTGAGACACGGCTAGGGCAGCAACTGGCAGCCGCTAAGTAGCACTGCGTGCGTGAGTGCGCGAGCTCTCTTCTGGTCGGGCGGGGACAAGGGCTTCGTTCGCGGTGCTCGGCGCTCGGCTGGCCGCCCTGGGCGCACCCCGAGGGGTGGGGCGGAGCGGAGCAGGCTCCGCGGCGGCGGCACTCGGCGTTCCGCTGCTCTCGCCTGGGGCGGCCGCCCCGCGTGCGCCGGAGCCAAGATGGCCGCCTCCACCGCCCAGTGCCGAGTGACAAAAGCGGAGAGCAAGGCGGCGGCGGGGCCGCGCGCGGGGGGCGCCCGTGAGCGCGCGCCCGCGGGGGCGCCCCCGCCGGGCCCCCCGAGCCCGGGCCCCGCGGCTCTTCCCGCGCCGCCGCCGCCGCCGCCCCCACCCCCGCCGCCGCCGCCGCGGGACGGGCCCAAGGCCGAGCCGGAGCCGGGGCCCGGGCCCGCGCCCGCTCCGGGTAAGAGCCCGCGCCGGGGAGGGTGCGGGGAGGGCAGAATTGGCGTCCCGCCCGCTCCCTGCTGCAGCCGCCGCCCCAGACACCCGCCGTCCAGTCTCCGGGACTTCCCCTCCCCCAAGCTCTCCAGTCGCGGGGACCCTGGGCCTCCTGTCGCGGCTCGCAGGGTCCAGAGCTTCAGAAACACTCTCCGCCGCCACTTTGCGGAACCCTCACCCCATCTGACAGATAGCCGCTAAGCTCCTTGGAGCCCCTGGTTTGTCTCTCACCGCAGCCTCTGTACCTCCGGCGCGGAAACCGACTCCAAGTCACTTCAGCCTTGACACGGTCGCTGCCCCGACTGACAGATGCGCCCACTCCACCCGGAGACTTTGACAAAGTCCTCGGCGTCCCAGGCGCCCACCCCCGCCGACCCCCAACTTCCTTTCTCCTTGCATCTGTAGGACTCAGACTGAGCCGGGGACCTATCAGCACCCTCCCCCTCCCCCGTTCATAACACGGAGCATCTCCAGGGCCCCATCTGACACAACGTTCCTTCATTCTGACCTCTCTCCATGCCCTGAACGCTAAAACTCGGACTCAACAGGCCTCTCAGGCCCCTTTCTCCAAAAAATCAGACCATGAAAACTCACCTTTGATTCCCTGTCCTCATATACATCTTACCCAGAGAAGCTTTCCAGCCTGATGGATGCCTCAGAAACTTCTGAGAAAGTTCTGTGATTCCCATTCTTACTGTCCCCAGTCAGGTCCCTGGCTGTTCCAAGCTCCCATTTCTTACCTTTACCCTTTCCTTGGGTTTAGCTTGTGATAAGAAGACCACCCCAGGGCCCCGTAGTTGTCTTGCCTGGTGGCAATTTCCCACAAGTCTCAGGGAGCCTCCCTTCCAGTCCTATGCTGCCTGCCTCTGCACTGCTTCTGTGGCCTCTGACCCTGGCCTTTTCTTTCCGAATTCCGCTTCTGACTGCCACCTTCCCGCCCCCCAAGACTGACAGATGCTCCGCTCCGCAGAGAGGAGCCCAGAGACATCTCTCTGCCCGTAGAGATATCTTCTCTGAGATTAGCACTGCGTCCGGTGACCTATCCGTGCTGTGGTAGGTGGAAGCCGTTCCTAGTTCGTGCTGTCAGTGGGCGGCCTGGACAGCCCTGCGTCGTATTGGAGCTCGGGGTTATGGATGGAGCCTCAGCTTTCATGGGGTGAGCTGCGTCCCAGAGTGAGAGCAGGCACCAAAGATGAGGAAGAAGGCTCCCACTACCATCACCCCTACGCCCCTGGCCCTCTGTCCTCACAGGGGTAGACAGCCCACACCTTACCTGGGCTGAGCCTGTCTTCCCAACCTCACAGGCCTGGGTTCTGAGGAAAACGCAATGGTGGCCATGGACTTGGGCTCCCCCCCGCTTCCCAAGAAGAGCCTGCCTGTCCCTGGGCCTCTGGAGCAGGTGGCCAATCGGCTGAGCAGCAAAATGGCTGCAGAGGTTCCTCATGGCAGCAAGCAGGAGCTGCCGGACCTCAAGGGTGAGTGGCACAGGTGACAAGGGTGCTGACCAGGCTGGTCATGCTCTCAGGGAGCTGTTGGGCTGAGGGGTTAATTTGGGGGGGGGGGGCCCTAGGTTAGCCACAGCTTTCTTTCTGGCATCTCATGGTACCACGGAGACCCCTGGCTGTCTTCTCTCGAGTTTTTGCTGCCACGGGCATGCTTGGCCTTGAGCCCTGGTCAGGAGAGCGGCATCCAGAGAGGCAGTGGGCACAGTCATCAGGAGCGCACCCCCAGACCCAGTTCATTTGCTGACTTTTATCGTTGGTAGCTGTCTCATCTTCTGCATGAAACTGCCTTGTCTGTCCCTTGATTCTCAGGTCGTTGCTCAGTGATGGCAGGCACTGTGCTGGACCCTTGGAATGTGAGAGATGCAAAAGAGACCCGGCCTTTGTCTTTGGGGGTCACTGCTGTTGGGGTACAGCAAGGCAGAGAAGTAGAGATGAGGGCTCTTCAGAAAAGCATGCAGACAGGGCCCCACGGAGACCATAGCTGAGGCCCCCAGCCTAGCATCTGGGGCACGAATTAAGCTACTCTTTAAAGTGTGTGTCTAGCAGGTCAGCGTCTGTATGAAAACCTGTTGCCAGGTCACCCGGGTACATTAGAACTGTGAACAGCATGCCACTGGCTGGAGCACCAAGGGCTTTGCCTCCCCCTGTGTGCCTTTGGGCACAACTCTCCCTCCCCCGCTCTCTGAGACTCAGTTTCCTTCATTTGAAAACTGAACAGGCTAAATCCTGCCTCATTAGGGTCATTTTAAGTGTGGGAGGGGTGGGCGGAAGCCAGGAGCCTGCGTGAGCGGGACCCCAGGGGGAGGAAAAGCGGGAGAGCAGAGCCTGTGCAGCCTCACAAACAGCTCTCCCGGCCTCGGTCTCACCCTCCAGCCCAGAGCCTGACCACCTGCGAGGTCTGCGGTGCCTGCTTTGAGACACGCAAGGGCCTGTCCAGCCACGCGCGCTCCCACCTGCGGCAGCTGGGGGTGGCTGAGTCGGAGAGCAGCGGTGCCCCCATTGACCTCCTCTACGAGCTCGTGAAGCAGAAGGGCCTGCCCGACACACCCCTTGGGCTGCCCCCAAGCCTGACGAAGAAGTCCAACTCGCCGAAAGAGATAGTCGCTGGAGCCCCACGACCTGGCCTGCTTGCCCTGGCCAAGCCCCTCGATGCCCCTGCTGTCAACAAGGCCATCAAGTCGCCTCCCGGCTTCTCAGCTAAGGGCCTGGCCCACCCGCCCAACTCCCCACTCCTCAAGAAGGCATCGCTGGCCCTGGCGGGCTCCCCTACCCATAAGAATCCTGAGGACAAGAGCCCCCAGCTGTCCCTGAGCCCCCGGCCAGCCTCTCCAAAGGCCCAGTGGTCCCAGTCTGAGGACGAGGGGCCCCTGAACCTCAGTGAGTGTGGGTCCGGGGAGCCGAGGGAGGGGCGGGGCCTCAGGCTGGGCTGCTGGGCTCGGGGTGGATGCAGTGGGGACCACAGCGCCTGCGTGTCCTGGGTCGGCTGGGTCAGAGCGTGTTAATTGAGGTGCTGTGTTTCCGGTAGGGCATATTACCTGTCTCCCATTTCACTTCGCCGTTCTTCCCCCTGGAAGTCTGGCGGTGGCTACTCAGCCTGCCAGGGTCATCCTTGCCCCTTAGGGCTGCTTTTGACCTTCTCTGGGCCTGAGGGTTGGGGCAGTGAAGGTAGCCAGGGATCCCATGGGGCACCTGGGGTTCTGCAGGTAAACAGGTGGTCCACTAGCCAGGGGGGCCCGTGCTTGGCCCTGTCTTCACATCCTCTTGTTCCTGGTGTCCTTTGCAGAGGTACCTCCATGCCCAGGGCTGGAACTGTACCTCTTGGGCTGCCTGTGGGCATGGTAAAGAAGGGCTCGGGAAGCAACTCCCAGGCGTGGTGAGCAGACTTGACAAAGGGCATCTCTTAGGAATTCAGACCTCCCCACACATTTGTGGGCCTCAGGGTCTGGCCCCCTGCCCAACAGGGCACCCCAGTTGCACCTCATGTTCCAATGAAGCTGCTTCCACGGTCTTCTGTGCTTCCAGGAGCAAGGGTCTGAGCAGGTGTGCCCTTGGTTGTGTGATGCCTGGCAGCCAGTGTGCCCCTGCTTTGTCACCTCCAGCCCACCCTACACAGTTTCCATGGCTGAGCTACCTGGGAAGGGGGCCTGGAAGCCTCAGACTGTGCCATTAGAACTGGGCCAGTGCCTCTCTACCCCACTGTCTCTGTAGCCTTAAGCTCTGTACACTCACATTGACGCCAAAGGACTAGGCAAGGAACGTGACTTTCTGCTTCCCCAAACCTCATAAATCCACGGCAATGAGTCTTGGACTCCCACCAGCCTGGGCCGCCGAGACTCACACCAGGCCTTCCCGCCTCAGTCCCGGAAGGCCGGCCGAGGTGGCGGCCGTGAACCGCCCCCCTGTGTTTTGTCTCCGCAGCTTTAGATAGTGACGGGGGCAGAGAGCTGGACTGCCAGCTGTGCGGTGCCTGGTTTGAGACCCGCAGGGGCCTGTCCAGCCACGCCCGCGCCCACCTGCGCCACCTGGGCGTCAGCGACCCGGATGCCAAGGGATCCCCCATAGACGTGCTCCACGGGCTCATCCGGAGGGCCGGCGTCCAGATCCGCCTCCCACTCGGGCGGGGCACCCTGGCCCTGCTGGGGCGGCCTCCTCCCGCTTCTGCGGCCCTCTCCTTGCTCCCCCCCCCACCGCCGGCCAAGAGGGCCAAGCTGAAGGCCAAGGGTACGGCCAGCCCCTGGGGGAAGCAGGACCTCCCAGCCGCCGCAGCCGCTGGCATTTTCTGGGCCTCTGATGTGGAGCCGTCTCCTCTCAACCTCTGTAGGTTCTCGCTTCAGCCGCCCCCGTCCTCCCTGCGGGCCCTGGAGCCCCTCCCAGGGGGGGGAGTCACAGCCCTGTCCCTACTCCTTCCCTGCTGAGGCAGGGAGTGGACAGGGGCCCTTAGCAGTGGCCCAGTTCTGCCCAGAGATCTTGCTGGCAGTTGGCTGCTAGGCCTTCTCTCTCGGCCTTTGACCTTCCCTCAGAATGAAGGCCAAGGGTGGGGTGCTGCCTCTTGGTATAGAAGGTGCCCATGGTTGCCCCTGGTCCAGATGGCAGGGCTACCACTTCCTGCCCCCATTCTGGTTGGGACCCTCAGAGCTGTGGCATCTTGGTTCTGTCCTTTTTCCACCAGGACCCAGGGCCCACATGCTCTCTCTAGAGCCTCCCTGTGCTCCTGCCGGGTGTCTGCCCCCCCACCCCCATCCCGCTCCTCAGTTCCCTCCCTTGCACTTACCCTTCATCACCACCCCAGCCCCTGGACATGCTGCTGTCCATGCCCAGCCGACCAGGAGACCCACAGGTGATGATCCTAACAGTGCCAATGAAGCTAACCACCCCTCTGTCCTGCTGCAGCCTCGGGCCCGGAGCCGGCACGCGACATCCGCTGTGAGTTCTGTGGAGAGTTCTTCGAGAACCGCAAGGGCCTGTCGAGCCATGCACGCTCGCATCTGCGTCAGATGGGCGTAACCGAGTGGTACGTCAATGGTTCACCCATTGACACGCTGCGGGAGATCCTCAAGAGACGGACCCAGTCCCGGCCTGGCGGACCCCCCAACCCATCAGGGCCTAGCCCCAAAGCCCTGGCCAAGGTGGTGAGCAGCGGAGGTCCTGGAAGCTCACTGGAAGCCCGCAGCCCCGCGGACCTTCACCTCTCACCTCTGGCCAAGAAGTTGCCGCCACCACCAGGCAGCCCCCTGGGCCACTCACCAACTGCCTCTCCTCCTCCCACGGCCCGGAAGATGTTCCCAGGCCTCTCCTCACCCTCCCTGCCCAAGAAGCTGAAGCCTGAACAAATGAGGGTGGAGATCAAGCGGGAGATGCTGCCAGGGGCCCTTCATGGGGAACCGCACCCATCCGAGGGTCCCTGGGTGGCACCTCGGGAAGACATGACCCCCTTGAACCTGTGTAAGTGTGACCCTGGGGCAGGACAGGGAGAAAAGGTAGAAGGGTCTTCCCCTCACTTCCCTTGGGGGTACCCGGAATACCCAGGGTTGAAATGGAAAAGGCAGTACACAGGTCCAGAGGACAAGGGGCTGGTCGAGAGTTCCTGCTATGCAGACCCCCAACTGAGTGAGCTGCTGCTTGATGATTCTTCATTCCTGTGAGGGAGGCAGAATTGTGTCATTAGGCAGCAGTAAAGAGATTCTCTCTGCCATCTTTGATTGATTGGTAGTGGCTACCATCCAGATTCTTAGGGGAAAAAAACACACTTATAGGGATCAGTCGGTGATGTCTGCCATGGGCAGGCGTGTAAGTGCTGCAAATGGGCATCTTTCTAACATTCCCGGTCACTTAAGCACTTGACGTTTGCAGTTCAGGTTAAGGTCTCAGCTGCTCCAGAGTCTAACAATACATGACTTTGGACAGTTTCCTCTTTTGGAAGATGGAGATGCTCATGCTCCCAACTCTACAGTTTTCTGAAGTGGTGTAAAGCACTTAGCTTTAACGCTGAAACAAAGCTCCGTGTATGCAATAGTTGTAACATCCCTATTACAGCAAGCAAGAGTGCTCCCCTCTCGAACTGTCACTGTTCATTCTGCTCCAGTTGGTTGAGCTGCTGTGTGCTGAGCAGGTAAGGATAGCCCAGGCCTCTGCCTTAGTGCTCACATGCGCTGCACGACTGCTGTAAACCACGTTTTGAATTGCTCCTGCTTTAGACCCCAGGAACACAAGAGAGGTGGTTTCCATTTCCCATTTTGCAGAGGAGGAAACTGAGACTCCCAGCTTCACACAGGGAGTCACAGCCAAGCTTGCAGCTGAGTCCAGGATCCAGGGAGCGCTTGCCCCTCAGTCCATCACAGTGTCATAGGGAGTCATTGTCAAGCCAGCTAGAATTTGAGGTGACAGAAGCAGCAGAAGGGCTGGATCATGTACTCAAGGGCCTCTGGAGGCAGATGAGGTAGTGGGTCATTCAGCTCTGGGACTGCATGGATGGGCAGCGGGGCACTTAACACTGACCTTGAGCTTGGAGGCTTCCTGCCAACAGCCGCCGCCTCCCTCTCCTCCCCCTACCCCGACCCACTGCAGCATCCCGGGCAGAGCCAGTGCGTGACATCCGCTGCGAGTTCTGCGGCGAGTTCTTCGAGAACCGAAAGGGCCTGTCAAGCCACGCACGCTCACACCTGCGGCAGATGGGCGTGACCGAGTGGTCGGTCAACGGCTCACCCATCGACACGTTGCGGGAGATCCTCAAGAAGAAATCCAAGCCATGCCTCATCAAGAAGGAGCCGCCAGCCGGAGACCTGGCCCCTGCCTTGACCGAGGACGGGCCCCCCACAGTGGCCCCTGGGCCCATGCAGGCCCCCTTGCCCCTGGCGCCGATGGCTGGACGGCCAGGCAAACCTGGAGCTGGGCCAGCCCAGATTCCCCGCGAGCTCAGCCTGGCACCCATCACTGGCACCAAGCATTCAGCCACCGGCTACCTGGGCTCCGTGGCAGCCAAGCGGCCCCTGCAGGAGGACCGCCTCCTCCCAGCAGAGGTCAAGGCCAAGACCTACATCCAGACTGAACTGCCCTTCAAGGCAAAGCCCCTCCATGAGAAGACCTCCCACTCCTGTAAGCAGTGGGCGGCAGGGTCCAGGGAGGGCATCTGCCAGGGCCTGTCGGGCTGGGCAGTGCCGTGTCACTCAGCCCCAGTGGGGGTCAAGGCGCCCGTGGGAGGCGGGACTGACTCCCGACCTGGGCAGTGCCTTCTGGGTACCCCTGCTCCCTCGGGGCTGGGGCTCAGCAGCACCCCCTCTGCCTGCAGCCACTGAGGCCTGCTGCGAGCTGTGTGGCCTTTACTTCGAAAACCGCAAGGCTTTGGCCAGTCACGCCCGGGCGCACCTGCGGCAGTTCGGCGTGACCGAGTGGTGCGTGAACGGCTCACCCATCGAGACACTGAGTGAGTGGATCAAGCACCGGCCCCAGAAGGTGGGCGCCTACCGCAGCTACATCCAGAGCGGCCGTCCTTTCACCAAGAAGTTTCGCAGTGCCGGCCACGGCCGCGATGGCGACAAGCGGCCGCCCCTGGGGCTGGCACCCGGGGGCCTGGCTGTGGTGGGCCGCAGTGCTGGGGGTGAACCAGGGCCCGAGGCTGGCCGGGCAGCTGACAGTGGTGAGCGGCCTCTGGCGGCCAGCCCGCCAGGCACTGTGAAGGCTGAGGAGCACCAGCGGCAGAACATCAACAGTGAGTGCTGGTGGAGGAGGGTCACGAGCTGCCCCCTGGCTGGGGTCCACCCAGCTACCCCCTGGGTCCTCTGCTATGCATTTCCCAGCCACCCTCCTGTTCAGTCATCCACCCTTCATCCCACCTGTCCCGAGGTCCAGGAGGTGGCCAGTCACCAGCCATCCTGACTTAAAATTCCCACAGCATCTGCCCCTTACTCACTAAAGGCAGGAACCTCTTTGGGGGCCTTGCCCTCTGGCTCATCTCCCGTCCCTCTCCCCGCTTTTCCCCACCTCAGAATTTGAGCGCCGACAAGCCCGCCCTCCAGATGCCTCTGCGGCCCGGGGCAGTGAGGGGGCCAATGACCTGCACCAGAAGCTGGAGGAGGTGCGGCAGCCTCCGCCCCGGGTCCGGCCAGTCCCCTCCCTGGTGCCCCGGCCCCCCCAGACGTCACTCGTCAAGTTCGTGGGCAACATCTACACCCTCAAGTGCAGGTATGCAGCCCTTCCCAAGGGGAGGGAGGGAGACTGCCTGCCTAGGGCTGGGCCACCAGAGCCTCTGGACCAGACTGGGGTGTGGCTGGACCCAGGGTAAGGGCTCCTCAACGGCCAGCGGTACCCCGCAACCTCAGGCCAAGACCTTGAGCTTTGTAGCCTGCAAGACCTGGGTTCAGTTGCCGGTTCTGACATACAGTTTAGTGACCAAGAGTTTCCTGCTCCATACCTCAATATTCCCACCTATAAAACAGGATTGATAACAGACCCACCAAATAGATTTGTTATCAGGATTAAAAGTTGTGTAGTTACAAAACATTCAAACTGTACCTGCCACGTGGTAAGCAGCTGGCAAGTGTTTGCTGGATTAAGGGGGAAAAATAGGTCTTAGTTCATTCTTAGCAAAGTCCACGCATCCCTCAGTGTCCAGGAAACTGAGAGTATGGGATGCGATGTGCCTGCCTCAGGCCACACAGGCCAAGTCAGAAGTAGAATTCAAACCCAGGACTCAGAACCATGAACTTGGGTTCTGGATTTGAGACTGAGAGGGTGAGGAGCGGGTGAATTGGGAGCATGAGTTGGGTGGGTGGGGTTCGTGCCCAACCCCCCTTCCCCTGGCTCCTATCCTTCTCTCCTGGGGCCTGGTAGGGTTGCGTTTGCTTCTCTGGGGTCCCTTTCCGTCTCAGAGCACATGCTTCAGTCACCTGGCAGAGGTGTTTGGGAAGCTCGATGACCCATACCGAGCACCTGAGCTAGCAGACTGCCCTGAGCATAGAGAGGGTCTCTTCAGGGGACCCTACCATGAGCCCACGGTGGAAGTAGCTGTACATAGGAGAACACCTAACTTCTGGGTCCCCCTTCCCTCACATCCTGGGTTTGCTTTGTTCACAATGAGTAGCAGCAGATGTGCCTGGTGCTCCGGGCGCGGCCAGGGCTATGGTTCTGCTTCTCCTTACTGCAATGGCCACTTCTTCCTCTCTCTGTTCCCCACACCCCCCAGGTTCTGTGAGGTGGAATTCCAGGGGCCCCTCTCCATCCAGGAGGAGTGGGTGCGGCACTTACAGCGGCACATCCTAGAGATGAATTTCTCCAAAGCGGACCCCCCGCCGGAGGAGCCTCAGGCCCCACAGGCACAGACAGCAGCAGCAGAGGCACCCTAACACAAAAGCATTCCAGATCCCCTCTCACGCCACCTTTCTCTCCTTTTTCTCCTCTCTCTCCTCCCTCTTTCTTTTCTGTTTCCAAAGGAGCAAGCCAAAACCTCAAACCGGCACCTTTCATGGGCCGGGCACACTACAGCCGGGGCACCGGAAGCCAGCTAGCCACCCTTCCCCTAGCCTGAGGACTCTGGGGCCACACACAGGGCATCTTCCTCCAGCCCACACCCACCCGCCCGCCCATTTGGTTCAGCAGTGGCAGCGGCCAGGTGTCTGGCGGCAGCCAGTCCATTCACAAAGGAGGAAGACCAGCGCTCTCCCCATCCAGCAGCCAGGCGGGCTATTTTTGCCATCTGTGGCCACTTGCAAAGACCCCAAGGACCCCTGTTCTGGTTCCCTCTTGCCCCTGCCCCTGTGAATATCCTGTCACACACGCACGCACGCACTCACGGACCTCGTGAGACCCGGGAATCGGCCCTAGCCCTTCAGTTCCCGAGTCGAACGACTACCACGTCGCGCCACGGTGCTTGCTCAGGAGAAGGCGCGCTCCCTCCGTGGCCCTCTGCCGGGGCCTGGGAGCCCCCACCTGAGCCCACAATGCCACGGAAATCCTTGTTGGCTGCCTCCCCCTCATCCCTTGCAAGAGTGGCCTTCCCAGCCAGGAAGAGCTCAGAGCTGACAGCTGCCTCCTGCCGTGTCAAGGCCCCCCCCCCAGAGCCTCAAGGGCTCTGGGGCCTGGGAGGGGGTGGGGGTGGGACTCTCCTTCCCCACCCTCACCCCCCCTCCCTCTTTTCACTGTTGCTTTCTATGTATAGCTCCCTAGACCTTTCACTTTTTTAAAAACGCGTTTTGTGTAGAGAATAAGGAACGTGGATCTTTTTATTTTGCAATCCTGGGCCAGCTAGAAACCGGGAGCCGATTGACCTTTTAACTTTTTTCAGTGGCCACATTTTGGTTATCGATGTACCTAGAACTATGTAAATTAGATTAAATTTCTCTTCTGGAAACACCCCGGGGCAGGCAGCCAGCGTTGTGTTTTTCTGTCGAGTGGACAGGCTGGCATTGTCTGTCTGGCAGCCAGGGCTGGGATCAAGCCACCTCCGCCAAAAGCCCCTGGAAGCCCTGGGTTTTCCTGTTGGCCGCCAAGCCCACCAGACCTGTCTGGGGATGAGCCCAAGTTCTCAGCTGTTGGCCCTCCATGGCATGGCTGGTGGTTGAGGGAGGGGGCAGCGGGTGGGACTCTGGCCAGCTGGTGCGGCAGCTCCTGTGAGCCAAGGAGAGGAACCAGAGCTCTGGGCAGCTGGTCTGGGAAGGGAGCCAGGATTGAGCCATGACTGAGGCCTGAAGGGCTCTCCGAGGGCAGGAGCTGTCCATTGAGGGTGTGGGGAACTTCACTGAGGCGTGGTGGGGGAGGGTGAAGCACACAGCTGCTGGGACTGCCCTGTCTTCACGACATGTGACCTGTGTGGGGAGATACACACGCACCCTGAACCCAACTAACACAAGGGGGAAAAAGAGCTGCTGGCTCCTTTTCGTTGTTATTTATTTTCTCATTCTGCAAATGTTTATTGAACATTTCTGAGATTTTAAGAGATTTTGTTGGCTGCTCCTTCTTTGTTTATTGCATGTGATTTTTTAGCTCATTATTTTCACTTAAAACAGCCAGGGGCTGGAAAGTGGGAATGATCTCCTGGGCCAGGGGCCTCTCTTACCCCAACCCCATTATCCTGGGCCCCCCACCATGCCCCTGACTGGGAAGGGGGGACTCACAAGCTGTGACAATACGCTCCCCCCCCCACCACCACCACCAGGGCTGGTCTTGGCCTGCACACTTGGCTTTTCTGCTCCTATGAGATCAGGACACACACCTTGCCTGCCGGAGGAGGGCCTCTACGACTCATGTCTAACCAACGCTGCAGTTGGCCATGTGTGAGACTTTGAAAGTTGGTAGAGCCTCTCTTGAAATGAGACCTGACCTTTGGGTCTTTCAGCTTTTTATACGTTTTTTTAAGAAAACTAATACATTAGTTTTAAAAAGTGATGTAAGCTGGATGTGAAGAAAAAGTTCAAACTATACAAGAACTTAGAAAGTAGGAGGTCCTGCGCCACCCACAGTGATGCCATGATAAGGGCTAGTCCTTGAAAGGGTGAATGCTGTTGTTGCCACAGAGGGATCTTTCCCTAAAACTTGTGATCACACCCCTTCTCATAAGCAGTTCTACTACTTATCTCAGAGGCAGAGCATTAAATATTAATGAAGTCAACATATGAGGGTAAAATATGGCTGTGGTACACACCATGAAGGAAGCTATGGGATCCAGGAGAGGTGTCCTGGGGCCATGCCTTAATTTGAAGGGCAGGCAGGCATCCCTAAGAGTGACACTGGAATGAGCCCCACAACTGAGTGCACAGTAAGCAGAACTTAATGTACTTCATATGTGGAGTTTTTCCATGCATTGTGAACTTTGGCCCATGTGGCAGCAAGATTTGCATAGGCCCGGTTTTGGAGGAGTTGCTAAAACCTTTCATGAAGAATTCTAACCACACAAAAGTGGAATAGTAAAATGAACTGTCACTTACTCATCAGTTGTAAACTCATGACCAGTCTCTTCAGTTACAGCCCCTTCATGTCCTTCTCTCCATCTGAATTACGGTCATCAGACCAATTAATCTCTTAATGTTTCAGCATATTTCTCTGAAGGATACGGACTTTAAAAAGTGCCATCGAAATAAGAGATTAATATCAAAAAGTCAGTAGTGGCATACTTTAAAACAAACAAAAAAGTACAAGCCACCCAGCTTGATGAATTTTCACAAACACATTAAGCACAATTTTCTCAAGTCGTCTCTTAGCAGCTATGAGATGGCTCTGACAGTGGACACATCCAAAGAGGCTGCTGGGGACACAGAGCTGGAGCCTGGCTGGGCTTCTTACTGTAGGATCTCTAAAGTGAAGTCGTTCAGTTGTGTCCGACTCTTTGTGACCCCTTGGACTGTAGCTTACCAGGCTCCTCTGTCCATGGGATTTTCCAGGCAAGAGTACTAGAGTGGGTTGCCATTTCCTTCTCCAGAGGATCTTCCTGACCAGGGATTGAACCTGGGTCTCCTGCATTGTAGGCAGACACTTTACCATCTGAGCCACCAGGGACCCAAGTCCAGAACAAACTGAGACGGGTTTAGAGCGGGTAGTTCTAGCTTTAACACTTGAAGTGTCAAGGACTCTGAGCAAGTCATGAATTTCAAGCTTCAGTTTTCTTATCTTTTTAAATGGGAGTTAAAAAAAAAAAAAAACCAACTTCCTCACAGATACGGCGGAGCATTTGAAATAATACAAATATATTTATTACATATAATGATATAAACATGCTGTATATCTGTTATCATTATGTAACGGTGGATAACAAAATGTAACATTTCTTTAGGTCACCCGGCACCGGACTGAATTCTTCACATATGTTATTTCACATATTTGAAACTGTGCCCAGTATCTTGTTTGGCACTTACTGTAATTTTCATTCCAACATGGCTTTACCTTGTTCGTTTTGGAGCTGAAGGCCAGAGAAGTTAGGAAAGAGCGTAGATTGGCACAACACTCCCTTGGCAAAGCCGGGACTGGAGGAGTGCCCTGCCCTGTAGACCCAGCTCCCTCTGGCGGACCTCCAGGGCACAGGCCTTCCCCGCCTGGCTGCGCTTGGGCCTCAGGTCTTTCCGTAGTGAACAGCTCCGCCCCTTCGAACTCTGCGGGAGTCCAGGCTGTCTCCTCTCAACCAATCAGCATAGCCTCAAAATAACGAGAGGCGGGAGTAGGGCGGGGCTCTCGTGAGATTGGCAGAGCCCTCAGCCACGGGCCTAAGGAGGCCCAGAGATGGACAGCGAGGCTATCCAACAGGCATGAAGCCAGGGTCCGGCGCGAGCCAATGCTGTCGAGAGGCGGGGCTTAGTTGTGTGTAGAAGGGGCTCGGGCGATTGTCTCCGCTAACGCGGCGGCGTCCGGCGCGTGGAGCAGCTGACAGAATCTTCGGGTGCAGTCTTCGCTGCTGCCATGAGCTACACAGGTAGGTCCGGCAGGGTTGGTGAGGAGAGGGGTCGGGCTCCGGGTGGAGAGGGATAGGGATGTGTCGGAGCCGCGCCGGGCTGGTCCGTGGTTACCCCGAGGCTTGGACACTGCCCTCTCTGCGGTCACAAAATGGCGCCGGGGGCCCGTCGCCTCAGTATCGCGCCCCTCACGCCTCGGCGTCTCAGTTCTCTGTGCTGGCCACCTTGGGTCCCGGGTCCCGACCGCCCGAAGTTTTGGCTTCTGTCGCCTGTGTCGGTGGGCCTTGGTCTCGGTACCTGAGTTCTCGCCTCCGTTCCTGGCCTCGTCACCTCAGGTCGCCCTTTCTCAGGCCTCGGCCCTTCAGGTCAATCTGCGGAGTCGGCTGCCGTCGCCATTGTCCCCCGCGCAGTTTCTCTGGAAATACCGCAGTTGCCCGCCCCACACCCTCGCCTTTAACTGCCCCAGGCTGGGAGAGGCGCCAGCCGCCCCTGGGGGTGTGTGTGAGTGAATAAATATATGAAGCGTTTGGGCCGAGTAGGGAACCTCGCGTCCTTAGGGACTGAGTCTTGTGAAGAATGACTGGCTTCCGTGTTAATTCATTCCACAGCTGTCAAATTCATCGTGGCGTCGGGGGTTGAATAAACACTGACATACTGACGGGAATTTCTCAAGTGTTTTATAGAGGAGGGCAGACCGTAATCGGCAAACGAACTTAGTATGTGTTGTGGAGTAGTCAGTACCCTGAGGACCTTGTTCTATTACGTGAGGTGGTTGGGGACCTCTGGAGAGCATTGAGCATTTGAGCAGAGACCTGAATGGAACGTGGAAGTTAGGTATATCTGGCCAAGGAGGCCGTCTATATAAAGACCTAGTGACAGGAGCTGCCTGGCGTGTTAAACGATCAGCCCGAGGTGATCAGTGGATCTTGAGTTAAGGGCAGGGAGTGGGAGGGAATGATGAGATTAGAGAGGGAGCCATAGGATATGCCTGGGTGATTACAAATCGTCCCTGAATGAATTCAAAGGCTGGCCTGGGATTGCTTTCGGAATAACTGATGAGGCTTCTCAGCCAAGAGCTTCCCTTGTTAATGGGGGCTTTTACAGGCTTGAGCTTGTGTGGTTGCTGGGTAAGCTGCATTCTACTTGGAATGTTTAGGACTGAGTGTGGAATCTGAGCCTCTGGGGCTGCTCCATAGGCAGCTGTATGGTGTCCTTAGACGAGAAGGTAGTGTTAGCCCTCCCTCCTCCAGGTCAAGAGCTTGGCAAGAACTCCAGTTTTTTTAAGCAACCATCCCTTAGCCCAGTGGTTCTCAACCAGGGGCAAGTTTGCCCTCCAGGGGACATTGGGAAAGTTTGGAGCTTGGTATTCAGTTGTCACTTCTTGGGGTGGGAGTTGCTACTTACCTGTGCATCTAGTGGATAGAGACCAGGAATGCTGCAAAAACATGCTATAGTGCACAGGGTGGCCCCACCATAAAGAATTATCTGGCCTCAAACAAAACATCAGTAGTGCCAAGGTTGAGCAACCCTGCCCTAGCCTTTGTTTACCTTTTCTGGTTCACCAGGGAAGTCAGTTGGTTGATACTGACATATCTGGAATTGAAAACTGATCCTTTTCACCAAATCTTATCAAGAACTGAAAGACAGTTCTGTGGATATTAGAGGCAGGACTGCTGAAGAAACCAGGGGATGACTGGTTGGGTGCTGTGGGGTAGCTTAATAATGATCCATTTAATTTTATAGACAAGGAAACTGATGTATAGAGGTCACAGATGGTCAAGTTTGAATTTCAGCTCCATATCTTGTAGGCTGTAATTCTGTGTTTGAGTTGGCAGTGAGGTAGCCAAGCTAATGAGGTTATGATTAATTTTCCCTTGATTTTGACCAGCTGAAAACCACAGTCGCTTTATAATGTGTGACTTTGCCTTTTAAGAAGCAGACCACCAAAGTCAGAGGCATGTAAGGACTTCCTGGCAATCCAGTGGTTAAGATTCCACTGCAGGGGCACTGGTTCAGTTCCTGGTGGAAAAACTAAGACCCCACATGTCAGGAGGTGCTGTTGTAAATAAATGAATGAATGAATGTCAGGCATTTTTTGTCATGTTTTAGACAACTCTTTGCCTTTAAGGAGACTTTCTGGAGGCCTTAAAGCAAATGTTACCATTATTAGTAAGGGTAGAAGGTGATTTAAAATGTATCTTTTTGATAACTTATCTGATTTTTTTAACCTAATTTTTTTATGTATACTTGAGAAAGAAGGTTCTGTCTCTACCACTAAGGGGTGGAAGATAGGGGCAGTGAAAATACAGGACAAAAATCCAGAACCAGATCTTTAAACAAAGGGCTGAAATGCTGCCAGTCTTTTTATAGGAACATTCATCATCTCATATATTTTCTCTGTGTTAGGAATGCACAGGTGGTTTAGCTGGATGGCTCTGGCTTGGGATTTCTCATAAGATTACATTTTGGATGTTAGTTGGAACCTTAGTCATCTGAAGGCTGAACTTGGGCTGAAGGGACTCAAACTAATGTGCCTGACAGGTTGATGCTGGCAATTGATTTCTATACTATCTGGAACTCTCCACAGGCCTACTAGAGGGTCCTTACTATATGCTGGCTTATAGTAAGAGTGAATAATCTGAGAGAGAATGAGGTGGAAACCTCAGAAGTTACACTGGGTTATTTCTGCAATATCTTTTCGATTAAACTGCCTCCCTCTATTTGGGAAGAGACGACATGATGTCAGAAGGCAAGAATCATTGAAGGCCATCTTGGAGGTGATTTTCACTGGATAGTAGAGGTTGGCGGCAACCTAACCTCTTTCCAATTGTCTTCCAGTTTTTGTCACTTATTATTTCTTCAAAGAATCCCTTTCTAAAAAAAGAAGGAAAAGAATAAAATTGAGAAGCTTTGTGTGTTTTTGAGCAAAAAAAGATACCAGAGAGGCTGGCCAAGAGGGAGGGGCTGTGATACACAGTTATAAACCCATGGTCTGACCTTTCACTTTATAGGACCAAAAATTTGCTTATTTTATTTTTTCGTTCAGAGCTTATTTTTTCATTCAAAACTTAATCAAGCTGAAAAATTGAACCAAGACAAGAACGATACTCAACCAGATAAGAATTGGATCATAATTGGAGCATAACTGGCTAAAGAAGGTCCTGCCCTGGGGGCAGTGTTGTAACATAGAATATTAATGTAGAGAGGACAGAACTAGAGCTGAGTTTGCCTTTAAACTCTGAAGGTTTGATGGATTGGATTATCTTTCCTTTTTCTCAAGGAAGAATCAGGACCCCCTCCCCTGAATATACATAGATCTTTTGCTCTGTAGCTTTAATACTGTGTTCCAGTATGTATTCCTGTTAGCTTGTGGTAGGTTCTACTTGCAGCTGCAATACCTTCAGACCACATTACCTAAAGTCAGTGGCACTATTGCTGAACAAGCAGGTTTCCAGAAGCAAACAGTGGAAAAGGCCTGTGTAAGGTGGTATTTACACTGGGAGCCTTCCCCACAGGTGAACCTTCTTTAGATGACTTCCAGTGTTTCTTGTGTACAGGTATTATCAGAGTTACAGTTTTGGCATATCAGGAAGGTCCTGGGTCCCTGGAGGAAATCATTCCAGTGTACCCTCTTTAATTAGGGAATGTAGAAAATGTTGGATTTATATACTTCTATCACCAGCTCTCTTATTCCCCAGTGCCCAGTTTCAGTTCCCTCCTCTGGGAAGTAAAGTGTGGATCCACTGATCTTTATTTGAAACCCTTGGAGCTGGGTGTGTTTTGGAACTCTAGCTTAAAAGGACATTCCACGACATCTGCGATGGGGTCTGGGGCAGCACCTTATAATTAAATGAAGAAAGATAAAGAATGTCCTCATGGGTCAGTTTTGCCCAAAATGCATGTTGACACCACATTTGAGGAAAACACTTGGTTTTCAGACCGTTTTGGACTTTGAAATTGGCAGGGTAAGGGATCTTGGCCCTGTCCCTTTTGTTGGCTGTGGTGAGGATGAAGTGAAATAATGCAGATGAACCTCTTAGCACCCTGCAGGAAAAACACTTGTTCAGTGTTGGCTGCTGTTGCTGTCATATTTGCTGCTATGGTCTTAAGAAATGAACTAGAAAAAAAGAAAAAAGAAGTGAACTAGGAGGAGTGTCAACAAATACTTGAATGCCTGCCCAGGGAAAGGCACTTGGTGTATGCTTCTATTGTGAGCAAGCTACTGAAGGTGCTGGCTTTAATTTTTAGGTCATGAGTTGGCTCTTGATGGGAACAGGCAAATGTGCTCTCTTATGGTGTCTATCATAGTTTCAGTGCTAAGGGAAAATCACTTAAAAAATATTTTACAAAAATATTTTAAAAGTGTAGATTAAAAGATAATCAGCATTTGAGACCAGTAGTCTCTGGTAGAAATTCAGATTTTCCTTACTTGGTACTAATTCATTAGAAGTTGAGAAATAATAAAAGATTTGAGAAGATAGGAAATTATACATATAATCTATAATACTTGTTCCATGTAAACATGCTGCTGCTAAGTCGCTTCAGTCGTGTCCGACTCTGTGCGACCCCGTAGATGGCAGCCCACCAGGCTCCGCTGTCCCTGGGACTCTCCAGGCAAGAACACTGGAGTGAGTTGCCATTTCCTTCTCCAGCGCATGAAAGGGAAAAGTGAAAGTGACGTCGCTCAGTCGTGTCCAACTTTTAGCGACCCCATGGACTGTAGCCTACCAGGCTCCTCCGTCCATGGGATTTTCCAGGCAAGAGTACTGGAGTGGGGTGCCATTGCCTTCTCCGGTAAACATGCTAACCCCAAGTAATTACATTTAAGAGGTAATTGTAATACACTTTTTTTTTTTAATGGGAAAATGAAAAAAATATGTAAGGTTTAAATTTTGGGGAATGGAATAGGTATTATTTACCTTAAGATTGTTCAAAATTAACCCCCACTGTTTTTAGAATTGGAGCTCACCTTTCAGTGTTTTGATATAAACGTTTTCTTCATTTACCTGAATAATTTGGGTACCCATTTATTAAAACAGGATGCTGGTTTAAAGGTTTAAAAATGTTTATCCAATTCTTCTGACATAACAAGTTAAATATAGCCTGCCTTTCCTTTGGTTGATAGGTTCTGGAGGTGTTCAGAAACCAAAAGTTTTAGTGGCTTTCCAGTGAGGGGAGGGTCTGCCAGGCAGTCTCCACTGAAGGGTAGTCTTAGATCATTTTCATGTGGTTTGTTTGGAGAAATTAACCACACTGTACATATATTTAGGCTTTGTCCAGGGATCTGAAACCACTTTGCAGTCGACGTACTCAGACACAAGCGCCCAGCCCACCTGTGATTATGGTAAGTGTGGGCCCCTGGGAATTGGAGGGTGCGTGCTCTACTTTCTAGTGGCTGAGCAATCCACTGGTTTATTAGCTGCCTTTAACATTGCTGTAACACTGTCTTTTCCAAATGCAAACTTGTGTGAAATGGTATGGTGGGCTCTTAGAATAGCTACAGGGGGGTTAGAATTGCCCTTTGGGGGCAATTATGGGAAAGATGTCTGTTACTGAGCAAGCTGGAGTTCTTGGCTGTATATGATTGGTTCCTTTGACCCTGTGACGTACTGTTAGAAGTATTTGTGGCCTGTGACAAAGATGTAGGTTCAGAAAATCCCTTCGAGGGAGGGTCTGGGAAGGAGAGTGGCCAATCAAAGTCCAAGGGATTGGTGTGAGCAGAAACCAAGCCATTAACTTAACCCCAGGGTAGTACGTGAGATTCCAATGTAGGAGAGGCTGCCTGTCTGAATCTAGATGGCTTTTAGAGACAGTCAGGCCGGCAGGCTCCTCACACACAGGGTTGAGAGATAGTTTCTCATTGATTTCTCCACTGTGGACAGACACACTGAATCTCTAATTCAGAAGGATCCATAGATATTCTGTTGGTGTCTCTCAGCACCCAAGAACTGCCAGTAAAGCTGTTTCTCAGTGATTTGTGACCATGACCCTAGTTCTCTGTCATGAAGGAGCTTTCTTCAAAGAGTTTTGCCTTGGTAATTGAGATGAGTAATTGGTTTTACTGCCAAGGTCTAGGGAAAGACTTGAGTATGCACAGTCACATTCTCTCAGGAGTCACTGATTAAGTGGAAATAAGTAAAACTCCCTGAGGGATTGTCAGATTGTCCCAGGGGAGAGGGAGACTTAAAAAAATGTTCTGAAAATGAGAAAGGAGGTATCAAATAGTTCATAAGGAGGAGAAACTTTGTTTGCATGGCTTCTCTGTCCTGCCCTCCCTGCTTCAACCCTTTTCATTAGACATAGTCCCAAATTACACATCTATTTTGAACCATTTTCCCTCAGGTTTATATATTCTGGTCCAAAGCATTTTACAAGATGTGCCATTTGCAAATATTTTCTCCCAGGCTGGGGCTTATCTATCTGTTCCTCTTGATAGTGTCTTTTGAAGAACACAAATCCTTCATTTTGGTGAAGTCCAGTTCATCAGTCTTTTATTTTTGTTTTAAAAATCTTGCAGCTGTGCTGTGTGTTATGTGGAATCTTAATTCCCTGACCAAGGATTGAACTTGAGACTTAACCACTGGACTGCCAGGGAAATCCCAATCTTTTTTTTCATTATTTGCACCGACTCTTCGTTGCAGCGCAGGAGCTTCTCTAGTTGCAAGATGTTTCTCTTGTTGTAGAACACAGGATCTAGAGCGCACGGACTCAGTAATTGCAGCACATAGGCCTCTCTAGTTGTGACTCTTGAGCTTAGTTGCCTGACCAGGGTTTGAACAGTGTCCCCTTCTTTGGAAGGCAGATTCTCAACCACTGGATCACCAGGGAAGTCCTCCGAATTGTATCTGGGAAATTTATGCTTAACCCAAGGTCACAAAGATTTTCTTTTAAGTGCTTCATAGTCTTAGGTTTTACATTTATTTTGTGATCCATTTTGAGTTAATATTTCTACCAAGTATACAATGTAGGTCAAGATTCTTCTTTACCTTTGTTGAAAATTAATTGAATGTATGTATGTGGGTCTGTATCTGGATTCTAATTCTGTTTCATTGATTTGCATGTCTTAAGTTTCCTCTAGTACCTTACTGTCTTGATCACTATAGTCAGTCTTGAAATTTGTGAATATGAGTCCTCTTGGTTTATTCTCTTTCCACAATTGACTTGGATATTCTTGTTCCTTTGCTTGTACGTATAAATTTTAGAATCAGTTTGTCAATTTCTAGAAAAATTTCCTCCTGAGATTTGAAGTGGAATGGTCTTGAATCTATAGTTTGGGAGAATTGAAATCTTAACTGTATTAAGCCTTCCAATATGTGAACACAGTATGTCACTTCATTTGTTCATGTCTTTGATTTTTTTTTTTTATTAGTGTTTTGTAGTTTTTGCACACAAATCTTGCACATATTTTGTTTAGTTTACAGCTAAGCATTTCATGTCTATAATGGTGTGGGATATGCTAGTTTTCAAAAATTCAGATTCCAATTGTTCATTGCTGGTATGTAAAAATTTGATTTTTTTTCTTTTTGTGTGTTGACCTTGTAATAAACCTTGCTAAGCTCACTTATTCACAAGTTAACTTTTTTTTCCACTAGTAACTTTTTTTGTGGTTTTTTTTTTTTTTGAGTGGTTTTACATCATGTTGTAAAGGAATAGAAATAGTTTTACTTCTGGCTTAAATTGTAAGACTAATATAACAGCATGTAAATAACATTTTGAAACACAGTCAACCAAGGTCCCACCATTTTATACTTGTCAGCATAGTTACTTCAGGTAGTTGAATAACTTACAGGTGGCTGGAATCTGTTTCATGGTGCTGTTAGAGTGTTTCCTTGTGCAGCATAAGGGCTTAGTAGTTTCTTTTTTGATGCCTATGTGATATCACTGAGTAGGTTGACCATAATGTGATTAACTATTACCTTAAAGTCGAACGTTTACATAGTCTTCTATTTTTGCTCTTTAAATATTGTTTACTACAACCAGCTCCTTTTCTTTACTCACTTTCTTTTTCTTTCCTTTCTTTTTTTGGTTTCCTTTTTAAAAATAAATTACATTCTTAAAATACTCGGTCAACCATGGTCTCATCTCCTCTGTGGAGATGAAGTGAATTCCAGTGTTCTTTTGCAAGGAAGTCATCAAAGAACACAGTGTAGACAGATTTCCCCTGAGGGGGTCTGGCTGGGGAGCCCACCAGGGTTGCTCTCAACAGAGCAGGTAGCACATAGAGAGGGCTTGCCTGCCACTGTCATAGAACCACCAGCCTTGTATCCAGAGTTAACGCCCACTGCTGCTTCCTTTCCTTGTGCTTCTTGGCTGTTCTGGCAAGTCTTCAGTAGTGGAAGCCTGGAGTGGGGCAGGGACACCGTATTCGGGACTCAGGCATAGCCCCGATGGGCTGCCTTTGTCTCCCAGTCCTGTCTCTTTTTGAATAGCCAGTGTCCACTGTCCTGTTGCAAACAGCCACATGGCCAGACCCTTTTAGCTGCTGGGACTAAGTGTGCATTATTCCTTGTTTGGCTGTGCCAGCCACTCTTCTTGCCTGTTTGAATGCCTTATTCACCACTCAACTCCTTGCATGATCTCCACCTGCTGTCCCTTGCTGCTCTCTAATTATTTAGGGTCTGCTTTACCACACAGTGCTCTGGGCCTGAGAGTGCCTGGGACTGCTAGCCTCTGTTCTGTGTGCTCTGAGCATGATAATCATTGAGTAAACAAACGAATGAGAAGCCCCTGCTTTGGTTTCCCCAGCTGTACAGGATTTCTGCTTTGTGAGCTCTAGCATGTCCACGGTTCCTTAGTGTTCATCTCCAGGTCCTTGCTGGTTTCCAGTGTCTTCCTATTCGTTTGTGCAGTAGATCGAGGGGAAGCCTGAGTATAGGATCTCAGCTTGCCCCCACACATGTTCACTCTGATTCATCTTCTCTGTATATGCACTCGTACCTTCCTGTGGCTGGATTCTGTTGTTCATCACACTGCCATCTTGCTGAGGTTTGGTCGTCTGTTCTGGGACAAGCATGACCTGTCTGTCTGCAGGGTAGACATTATGGAATAGGAGATAACTGAGACACTAGACACACCAGAGACACTAGGAAAGTGGTCGCCTGTTCTCATGCACTTCCTTGGGAAAGAATCGTGTGTGCTCGACTCAGAGATTGCCCTTGGCTTTGCAGTTGGTCAGTTTTTAGTGGCTTTATGTTTTCGAAGGAAAGAATTTTTCTTATGTGCTATAATAAAATCCAAAGTACATTTAGTTTATAATCCAAATTGTATTTTCATCAGCTTTTCTCAACAGCGGTGTCTTGTCTTTCCCTCTGCTTATGTGTTCCAGCACAGCACATTCACACAATTCAAGGGCTTGATGGTTCTCCCTGTTAAGGCAGACATTTGAGGGACTAGGGTGGTCAGTTTCTCTGCTCCAGATGGCTTTGTCAGGTGATCTGATTGACAGGATTTTGGAGTGGATATGAGCTCTTTGCTGAGCTTCTTTTTTTTTTTTTTTTTTTGCTGAGCTTCTTTTACAGCGTGGAATCAGTGTGAGACACCGGAACTGCTTGCCTCTTCCTCTCACTGGTGCTTAGCCAAGGGCCAGAGTAATCTTCCAATTCTGACTTATTATGGAAGCCATATAGGAGCCAGTTTCCTTCTCTGAGAGTGTTAGGAGTGGGAGGTTCCTTAAATAGGTGGTCAGAGCCACGAAAGATCGGGCACCAGGGCAACACGTGGCCTGGGTCAGTTATATAGCACTCTCAAGCTCAAGGTTGCTCAGTTAGGGGAGATTCAGTCTCCTATAACCGCTCAGGTTCTAGGAATCATTGTTTTTATGCCCAAAGTAGACTCTCAACATACTGTAAGCAATTATAGCTATAATTGCCCTTTTACTTTTTTGTAGGATATGGAACTTGGAACTCTGGGACAAACAGAGGCAAGTATTATTCCCATGATCACTCTTCTCTCCCTTGGGATTGGTTGAGTCTTTCTGCCACTGTGCAGCTTAACCAAGGTTTCAGGATGGGGCTTGCCTTTGGGGGTCCGAGGTGCCCTGGGGCTGACTGTTCCTTCCCAGAAGGCTGGGCCCATCCAGCCTTGGGTGGCTGAGATCTAGGCTTGTCTCTGTGACCAAAGGTGTCCTTGTCTCTGTGTCTGTCTCTCCTCGCCCCCTCCGTTTTGTCTGTCTTTCTGTCTCCATCATTGCAGGCTACGAGAACTATGGTTATGGCTATGGCTATGGCCAGGATAACACCACCAACTATGGGTATGGTATGGCCACTTCAAACTCTTGGGAAATGCCTAACTCTGACACAAATGCAAACCCTAGTGCCATGGGTAGTGCCAGTGCTGATTCCGTTTTGTCCAGAATTAACCAACGCTTAGATATGGTGCCACATTTGGAGACAGACATGATACAAGGAGGCGTGTACGGCTCAGGTGGAGAAAGGTGAGTGGGCCCCAGCCTAGGGGCGGAGGCTTTGCAGGGTCACCCACTGCCCCCTGGCAGTCTCCCTCTTCTGAACTTCCTATTATATCTGTCTGCTTTCTCCTTCTTTGCTGTGCTGCTGGGGCTTCCCAGAGACTGTAGGGTCTGTTTCACATTCCCTCTCTGGGTTGTGTCCCGTCCTCCATCCTCACCCATTGCCTGGTGGTGAGCCTCTTTTCCAGCTTGCAGAAGGCTGAGCAAGCCCACTCTGGGCTGGTTTCACTGTGACCTCTGAGTGGCTCTTCTCAGGGTCATTGTTGAATGACTCTTCCCTCTGCAGACGGCCATCTGAAATCCTTGCAATACTTTGCACCCTGCACTCTGTCAGGGCAGGACTGTTTGGGTTGTGTATGAAGAATGGGCTGAGCCCTTGGGCTGAGCACTGCAAGCTGGGCTGTCCCATATAAGGCACAGGAAAGATGGGGGCGCATCCTGGCCACCCTTCGGTGCCTTATAAAATGTGTACCTGTTGAGCCTCAGAAGAGCCCCAGTGGGGAGCTGTTGATGTCCTCACTTTGTAGATGAGGAAAGGGAAGCGCCCGCAGGTCTCACCTCTTACCCAGAGGCACACAGGAGCTGGGCCTCCCACTCAGATCTGCCTTCAGATTTGTCCTTGTCTGATCTGGTGCTGGCCCAGGAGTTCTTTGCCCTAGTGAGAGGTTTCAGTGAGAAGGGCACATGTATTTCTACCACAGGATGGAGTGGAGTGGCCTAATGGCTGCAGTTGACAGATGGGAGAGAGCTGAGAGGAAGGAGGGGCCTGGCCATACACTGATAGGGCCAAGTGAGGCTCCAGGAGCACTAGGGGGCAGAGGGTGCCAAGGAGACTTTTGCTTGCATGGGCTCTCTAGCAAGCAAAAAGTGTTGGGGGAGGCCCAGCACACCCCCTCTCCTTGTGCCTGATAGTCATCGTGTTGGATCTGAGGCTGCCAGATGGTGGGCCAGGGGGTGGGGGGTGATAGGGCTGACATTGCTGCTGGTGCCAGCTGCCTGTGTACCATCTTGCAGCAACCTAAAGCTGGAAAGCAGGGTTCAGAGACAGAGTGGCAGTTGGGTCACCCTGGCCTCTTCTTTCATGCTGCTGGTGCTTCTTAACTACCCAGCTTTGGCAAAGAGACGTGTGGGGTCTGGGCCTGTGGACTGCAGCCGAGGTTAGAACAGCTGTCTCTGATTCCACAGTCAGAACGTCTGGCTTGCCTTCTCACTTGCTGTGTAGGCTGTGATGCCCTGTGCTGGGCTCCAGGGATGATACGAGCTCATAAGAGTTCTGTTCTTGTCATTGGGCAAGCTTGCAGTGTCTTTCCCGGCAAACGTTCTATATTCCTTTTTGTTTTCAGTGGTGAGGGGGTTTGGGGGTTTCCTGTGGATGTTACCAGCCCCGGTGGACAAAACACTGATGTGCTGGATTGCCCATGTATTGTGGGATGCTGGGATGCTTGGCTCTGCCCCCAGAGGAGCGGCCTTGGACGTTGTGACTGCCACAGACACACGCACATTTCCTGTGGACCCACTCTTCTCCTGAGACCTACTCTACCCTAGTAGTCAGTCCTTCTTAGGGTCTGAAAGCTGGTGCATGGTCATGTGCAGGCTTGGGAACATGAGCTGAGGGGACCTGCCAGCTTCTAGACATCTGCCCCGAGAAGCCTTTTAAGGTGGCATTTCTGAACATTGGTCCTCTATGATGGGCTGGGGTAGTGCTGGAGTGGGTCTTCTGTCCCCGAAACGGGGAGGTTTGCTGGAAGGCAGGAACAGAAGGGTGATGGGACCCGAGGCCCCCTTGATGCTTGTCATCTGCCTCTGCAGGTATGATTCCTACGAGGCCTGTGACTCGAGGGCTGTCCTGAGCGAGCGTGACTTGTACCGGTCGGGCTATGACTACGGAGAGCTTGACCCTGATATGGAAATGGCCTATGAGGGCCAGTACGATGCCTACCGTGACCAATTCCGCATGCGTGGCAGCGACACTTTTGGCCCACGGGCTCAGGGCTGGGCCCGGGACTCCCGGAGTGGCCGGCCGATGGCCTCGGGCTATGGGCGCATGTGGGAAGACCCCATGGGGGCCCGGGGCCAGTGCATGCCTGGTGCCTCCCGGCTGCCCTCCCTCTTCTCCCAGAACATCATCCCTGAGTACGGCATGTTCCAGAGCATGCGTGGCGGGGGCACCTTCCCAGGTGGCTCCCGGTTTGGCTTTGGATTTGGCAATGGCATGAAGCAGATGAGGCGGACCTGGAAGACCTGGACCACGGCTGACTTCCGGGTGAGTGAAAGGGGGCCCTCCTGGTCTGTGACTGAGAAAGTAAAGGGCCTGAAGCCGTTTACCCTGACCCTGCTCCCTCTTTCTGACCCAGACCAAGAAAAAGAAGAGAAAGCAATGCGGCAGTCCTGACGAGCCAGACAGCAAAGCCACCCGGACGGACTGCTCCGATAACAGTGATTCAGACAACGGTGAGCCCGGGTGCTGGGCCCATGACCCTTGCCCTCGGCCCCATGGGACTCCTGCGCTGAGCTTGCATCCTCTTACTTTTCAGACGAGGGCACAGAGGGGGAAGCTGCAGAGGGCACCGAAGGCGCTGAGGCTGTGGAGAAGGGCTCCAGAGCAGTAAGTGGCCCCAGCCCTGCACTCTCTCTGTGGGTGAGGCCTTTGAACAGTGAGCTGCTTGAGCCCCTGTGCCACAGAGCAGGCCTCTCACAAGAACCACAGGCCAGCCTGAGTTATCTCTGCATGCAGACTTGATTAGCACAAGGAAGTGGAGGTCTGGTAGAGAGCACAGGCTACTGGCAGGCCGCCTAACCAGAGGCTGGATTTCCTTTTCAGAAAATGGCCAAGTGAGCCCTCTGTGCAAGGCCTGTTGGGAGGATCTGAGGCACCTGGCTCTATGCCTGGCCTGGTACAGGGCCTTGTCATTTACAGCTGTTAGGAGCAGCTGCACAGGCTTTAACGTTGACTATCTGAAATTGTGTCTTAGGAAGGAGAAGATGAAGAGGGAAAAGAGGAGGGGAAGGAAGATGGCAAAGAGGATGCAGAGAAGGGTGAGTCTTCTGAGTGGCCTGGGTACTGGGGTGGCTTTTCCAGATGCTTGTGGTGGGAGGGGGCTAGCCGAGGGCAGGGTTTCGGCAGAAATATGTCCAACTTGGATCGTCCCTGTGTGGCTGACTGTGCTGGTAGGGGGTAACCTCTTCCTCTGCCTGGTTCCCACTCTGGCCCTGATCTCAGACAGTACACTGGTTTTGCCTTCAGGTGGGGGGAGCAAGGAAAAGTGTGGGGGAACCCGAGGCACAGCCCCTGCCCTCAGGCCCTTAGTAACATGCAGTTCCGAGTCCTCAGTGGCTGGTGTCCAAGCTTGGACCCTTGGTGCAGTTTTTACGGCTCTGGTTTGCGTGTCCTTTCCCTTAGCACCTCTACAGCCCCTGTTGGGAGTCCGTGTCTCCCTATTCGAGTGATGAGCGCCAGCAGGTACTTAACCTAAATCCAGCCTCAGCCTACTGTTGCCGCGGTACTCAGTGTGGGTGGGCAGGGCCATGTGAGCTTTGGGGCCTTTACCCTGTGGGCTGCACTCAGGCCCCACCTGAGGCCTTCCTGCATTCTGCCACCTGGGTCCTCTGAACTTTTGCCAGTATCCCCACTGAGACAGCCTCTCTTTACCTTCCAGCTTCCCTGTAGCTCACTCTGCAGAGCGTGGATGTCCTGGAACGTGGTGGGGTCAACTCCCCACCCATCCCAGGGCACCCGGCCCTGCTCGCAGCCAGAGGCCTTGCTCGGACAGCTGCTTGCAGAATGGACCCCCTGGAGGAGACAGTGGGTATCCAGCCAGAGGCCACAGACTGGTAACTGTGCCCTTCTGTTCCCACAGGGGTCCTGAGCGCCCAGGATGAGAGTGGCCAGACCAAGCGCAAGTTGCAGGCAGGCAAAAAGAGCCTGGACAAGCAGAAAAAGCGGCAGCGAGACCGCATGGTGGAAAGGTAACCAGCTTCCCTCCACCCCTTTGCCTCTGCCTCGCTCTGGGGCTGCCTCCAGGAGAGCAGGGCCATAGCTCTGCTGCCTCACTGCCCTCTGGCCTCCCTTGGGAGCCGCCACCTGCTCGGCCGTGCATGGACCCTGCTTTCCGCCAGGCCCAGCTCCCAGGGCCTGATTCGTCCCCTGCCCCTGTGCGGCCGTCTGGCGACCGCTAGCAACTTTGGCGTGAGATCTGACACTGCTCAGCACCGTTGCCCAGAAGCTGCGGCGCTAGGTCACTCGGCACATGAGCCCCGAGGTGCACTGGGGGCCTGATGCCCCTGTGGGAGGGGGCCAGCTCAGCAGAGACTCAAGGTCCAAGGCGCCTGTGCCATCCCAGCTAGCTGCCAAGAGGCCGTCACCGTGCTCAGGAGAGACGGCAGCACCTGTGGGCTGTGGCAGCCTCGGGCCTGCCCTCTGCCCTGCCCGCCGGCCCTGTCAGGCCGGGTCTGTCTGCGGCTGAGCCCTTCACGCCCCTTGGTCGGGTCTGTCTGCCCTCAGGGCTCCCGCACTGGCGCTTGCCTCCTCCTCCTCCGCCTCAGACTCTTGCTCTTGCTGGACCTTCCTCAGCCTCGCCGGCGCCCGGCCCCTGGGCTCTCCAGACAAAGCTGACCCCGTGGCCCAGATAAGGACGTCCGGCAGAGGTAGGGACCTGCCCCGAGGCCTCGGTGGCGGCTGGCCTCTTCCGCCCCTTGCCACAGCGGCCTGCTCCGGCGCAGGCCCCAGACCCCGGGCTTCTGCTGTGGACACGAGGCCCAGACAGAGCACCTCGCTCAGGTGACTCCAGGCTGCCCTCTGGCAGGCCGGGCGGGCGCCCTCCTTCCAGCTCAGACTGGTCTCTTCTCAGAAGAGGAAGATGAGGCAGCAGGTGCCCAGGCCTGCTTGCCTCCCATCCCTCCTGACACTACCCCCAAGCATTCTGAGCAGAGGATGGGCTGGGTCTTTGAGTCCTTCAGCCCCCACAAGGAAGATGCAGCACCTTTTTGGGCCCTGCCTCAGGACTGCGTACTCCACTCTGCACCTCAGGGCCACCTGGCTCATGCCAGGGCATCCTTCCTTCTGGTCCCCAACTGGGCCAAGTGCACAAGCTCCTGCCCAGCCTTGGTAGAGAGGCCCTCCAGCAACCTTCCAGCGACTCCTTGCCTGTTGCAGCAGCTGCTGCCTCAGGCTTCAGCCTCCTGCCTATGGGAAGGAAGAGCTCCTGCCCTGTCCCCTACATTGCAGTAACTGCAGCCTGCAGATGTTCTGTCCCTTTGCACTCCCAAGCCCACTGGTCCTAGCCTGTCCCCCTGCTGGGACCACACCTCAGAGGCCCATGAGCAACGCCTGTTTCAGGGCTCCCAGCTGGGTTGGGTGAGGCAGCAGCTATATTCCCTGGAACCCTCTTAGTCTCAGCTCTGCGTTTCCCTCCTGTGGCAGGATCCAGTTTGTGTGTTCTCTCTGCAAATACCGAACCTTTTACGAGGATGAGATGGCCAGCCACCTTGACAGCAAGTTTCACAAGGAACACTTTAAGTACGTAGGCACCAAGCTCCCCAAGCAGACGGCTGACTTTCTGCAGGTGAGCCTTGGGGTGGTTGGTACAGTTGCTGTTACCCTGCAGGCATAGAGTGGCCCACACAAAGCTTGATATCTCCTTGGTGTATCCGGCAGGAATATGTTGCCAACAAGACGAAGAAGACAGAGGAGCTCAGAAAAACCGTGGAGGACCTTGATGGTCTGATCCAGCAGATCTACAGAGACCAAGATCTGACACAAGGTGAGGAGGTTCCATCCCAGTCCTACCAGGCAGGACCTCAGCCTTCCCTCCTCTGGTTCTCAGAGTAGGGTCACAACACCCCTCTGTTCCCTCAGGGAGGGTCAGTGAGAACAGCCTCAGGCCCACGTGGAAATGGCAGGGCGAGGTGAGGAGCTGGTCTGGCATTTTCCCCCAACTCCTGGGTCTTTCTTAGGTGTCTGGGACCAGTGGCGACTCCCTCCTTCTCCCCTCTACAGAAATTGCCATGGAACATTTCGTGAAGAAGGTAGAAGCAGCCCACTGTGCAGCCTGTGACCTCTTCATTCCCATGCAGTTTGGGATTATTCAGAAGCACCTCAAGACCATGGATCATAACCGGAACCGCAGGGTGAGTGGCCACCAGTGCCCTCCCACCATCCTGTGGGTTGACTGGCTTAGGCCTCTGGGGAGGTGCTGGGGTCATAACCCCTGCCTGCCCATGAGAAGCTGCCAGGGGCAGGAATATAGAGACGTTTCCAGCCCAGAGCAGTCAGCCACGCTACAGAGGGATGGGAAACAGGGACTCTGCGTGGCAGGTGGTGGCATCAGAGCCAGACCTTAAGAAGTAGTAGGCTGTGGGAAATGGGGACCTGCGTATACATAAAGGCCAATGGCCAGATTAGGTTCAGAAACCAAACGGGGAGAAGTATACAGTACAAGTGTTATTAGAGGAGGGATTGCACGCAAGGTTCACAAGGGCTGGGCTGAGGGGCCTGGTCTTGCTCCTAGAGGCAGCAGAGTTTTTAAGTGGGGGACTAGTAGGATTAGAGTTGGTATTGGACTAGAGACTTTGGGCACCTGTTGTGGGAAGGAGGTGGGGGGATCAGTGAAGGGCCTTGGGAGATGATGGAAGAGCAGTTTAAGAAAGTGAACAGGAGTTCGGCATGAGGGAGTGATAAAAGTCTGGGTTATTACAGATTTCTGGCTTGTTTAACTGGTGGACAGTGGTGCTGCTAAGATGAGGAGGGTGGGGTAGTATATGTACAAGGAAAGGAGCGAGTTTGGCAAGAAATTGAAAAAATTCTGTCTTGCATTCCAGTGTATTTCCAGGGCCTAACACAGAAGCTAGAGTGGGTGTTTTTTTAGTTGAATGGGTGACATCCTGAATTAGAGCTGGCTGTTAGAGATCAAGTGAGCAGGGTGGGGCTTTGCAGTAGGGAGAGAGCTGGGAGGCCCAGGGCCAGGTCTGGGCTAGAAAGAGAGGCCTGGCTGCCGTCACCCTGGACGATGCTGACAGACCTTATGAGTAGATGTAGCAGCCAAGGGGAGTGTAAGAAATCATTTCTTAGCCTTCTTCCATGCCCATCAAATTCATCTCTGGTCTTTCTCAGTGCAGTGATTCTCAGTAGTGGGATGGGCTTAGAGATCTGGCTGGGACGGTTGAGGAGATTCAGGATTGGCATATACCGTTGATAGATCTGGAAAGATACAGAAAATGTCTGTTGGCTTTGGCAACAGAGAAGCTGTAGGGATCTTACCAAAGTGAGATTCTTGGGTTGGTAGCTGATAAGGGTTAAAAGAGAACAGAGAGCAGACTGTAGAGAATGGACAGTGCATGGTATTAAAACTTGGACAATTTAGGTGAAATGAATGATAGCTAGCAAAATATACACGGATTCCAAAGCAAGTTGCAAAAAAAAAAAAAATAGCTGTAACACCCAGCAGCCATAGAGGGGATTGGAAGGGTGATAAAAGATACTTTGAAAACACCAGAAGTAGTTGGTTATAGAGAGTTCAAATATAAATACTATATTATGTAAAATGCCAGATTTAGAAGTGAATAAAAAGCTTCTAGTTATTATTAATTTTGGTAACAGTTTTATTGATGCTCAATTCCCATACCATACAATTCATCCATGTAAGGTATAAAGTCGGTAGTTTTTAATATATTCACAGTTGTGTAGCTGTCAGCACAATTATAGAATATCTTCATAACCTCAAAAAGAAACCCATACCTTATAGCTGTCACTCTGTAACCGCCATACTCCCCCAGCCTTAGGCAACACTAATTTACTGTCTATTCCCATGTATTTCTAGGCATTTCATATGAATGCAGTCACCATGGTATGTGGTCTTTTGTGATTGGTTGTGATTGGCTTCTTCCATTTAGCATGTGTTCAAGGTTCATCCATATTTTAGCATGTATCAGAACTTCATCCCTTTGTGTGGCCTAAAAGTATTCTCTTGTATGGCTATATACCACAGTTAGTTTATTCACGCTTTAGAATTTGGATTGTTTCCACCTCTTGGCTATTGTGGATAATTCTGTTGTGATGCAAGTTTTTGTATGGACATGTGTTATGATTTTTTTAGACAGGAGTGGAATGTCTGGGTCAAATAGTAACAGTTTAACTTCTTGAGGAACTGCCAGCTTATCTTCCAGAGTGGCTGTACCATTTTATACCCCCAACAACGTGTGAGTTCTGATTTATTCATATGTCACCAGTACTTCACCAATACTTGTTATTGTCTGACTTTTTGATTCCAGCCATTCAGTCATTCAGGTGTGCAATGAGTGATATCTGTTGTATTTTTCATTTGCATTTCCTTGATAACTGACTAATGATGTTGAGCATCTTATCATGGACTTGTTGGCCATTTGTCTGTCTTCTTGCAAGGGAAGAAATGTCTGTTCAGATACTTTATTTTTTAATTGTGTGGTCTTTATGAGTTAAGGTTCTTTATATATTCTAGGTACAAGTCCTTAATCAGACATGTGATTTACAAGTATTTTCTCCCATCCCATGGGTTTTTTCACCTTGATGTGTCTTTGGAGCACAAAAGTTCAATTTTGATGAAGTTCAGTTTATCTAAATTTTTTTCTTTTGTTCCTTGTGCTTGGGGTATCTAAGAATCTATTGTCAAATAAAAGGTCACAAAGATTTATCCCTTTGTCTTATAATAAGGCTTTTACAGTTTTAGCTCCTACAATTTGGTTTTTAATGCATTTGAGTTAATTTTTGTATACGGTGTAAGGTAAGGTTCAACTTCATTCTATTCCGTGTGATTTTCCAGTTGTCCCAACATCATTGGTAGAAGAAAGTATTCTTTCTTTGTTGAATGGTCATGGCTCTCGTGCCAAAAATCAGCTGACTATAGCTCCATGGATTTATTTCTGGACTCTCTATCCTGCTGTTCGCTCTGTTTATTCTTATGCTGTTACCACACTGCAGCTTTGTAGTAAGGTTCAGAATCAGAAACGGACACCTATAACTTCTGCTCCTTTTTTTTTTTCAAGATTGTTTTGGCTATTCTATGTTCCTTGTGATTCCACGAATTTTAGGACTAACATACCAGTTTCTACAAAGAAGCCAGCTGGTGTCCTAATGGGACTATATTCAATTTCTGTATCAGTTTGGAGAGTTTTCCTGTCTCAGCAATATTAAGTCTTCCAATCCATGAAAATGGGATGTCTTTGCATTTATCAAATCTTTAATTTCTTGCAACAATATTTTATAGTTTTCAGTGTATTTATTCCTAAGTATTTTATTCTTTTGATACTAATATGAATGGAATTGTGTTCTTTAATTCCATTTCTGAGTTGTTCTTTGTACCTGTTTCAAAATAGAATTGATTTTTGTTTGTTGATACTGTATCCTGTAACCTCACTGAAGTTGTTTATTAGTTTTAATCATGGATTTTTTAGCATTTTCTGTATATCAGTTGTCTGCAGATAGAGAGAGTTATAGTTTAACTACTTCCTTGCCAATAAGGATGCTGTTTAATTTTTTTTTTTCCTTGTTTAATTGCCCTGACTAGAATATCCAACACAATCTTGAAGAGAAGTATCTTCTTCTTCCTCATCTTGTCTCTTGGGGAGGAAGCATCAGTCTTTGACCATTAAGCATGCTGTTTAGCTGTGGATTTTCTATAGGTGCTCTTTATCTAGTTGTTGAATTCCCTTCTATTCGTAGAATTCCCTTCTATTCGTATCTTGTTGAGTGTTTTTATTCTGGAAGGGTATTGGATTTCGTCAGATGCTTTTCCTGCATTTACTGAGATGATCGTGTGTTTTTGTTTTTTATTTATTGATACAGTATATTTCATTGACTTGAGGTTGTTAAGCCACCCTTGGCGTTGTTGGGAAAAATCCTACTTGGTCATGGTGTATAATTCCTTTTATATGTTGTTGAATTGGCTTTGCTAATATTTTGTTGAGAATTTTTGTATCTGTACTCATGAGATATTGGTCTGTATGTTTTTTTGTGATATTTTTGGGTTTGGTATCAAGTTGAGAAGTTTTCCTTCCTGTTGTTTGGAAGTTTGTGAAGAATTGGTATTCAATTGGTAGAATTTGCCTCTGAAGCCATCTGGACTTGGGCTGTTCTTTGTGAGTAGCTTTTTTTTTTTCATTACTAATTCAATTTCTTTACTTGTTATGGGTCTATTTAGATTTTCTTTCTTTTTTTTTCTCTCCTTATCTCTCTGCACTTGGGATCTTAGTTCTCTGACCTGAAATTGAACCTGGGCCCCAGTAGTGAAGGTGCTGAGTCCTAACCACTAGACTGTCAGGGAATTCCCTCTATTTCTTTCTGAGTCAGTTTTAGTAATGTCTTTCTGGAAATCTGTGCATTTAACCTAAAACTCAGTTTATTAGTATGCATGTATTCCTAATGTTCCATTATAATCCTTTTTATTTCTGTATTGTCAGTAGTCCCCTTCTTTCATTTCTGAATGCTTTGAGTCTTCTTTTTTTCTTGATCAGTCTTGCTGAGGTTTAATTTTGTTGGCATTTAAAAAGAACAAACTTACAGTTTTGTTGATTTTTTTTTTTCCTCTTTTGTTTTTCTGTTCTCTGCTTCATTAATTTCTGTTCTAATCTTCTGCGTGCTTTAGGTTTTTTTCTATTTTAATGTAGCCATTTATAACTAAATTTTCCTCTGAGTACTGCTTTCACTGCATCCTGTAAGTTTTGGTATGTCTCGTCCTCACTTTCACTTATCTCAAATTATTTTCTAATTTCTCTCTGCCTTCTTTTGCTTAGACCCATTGGTTATTCAGCAATGTGTCATTTAATTTTAACATATTTCTGAATTTCCAAAATTCCTCTCTGTTACTGATATCTAATTTTCTTCAGTGTAGTCAGACAGTATATATTCTGTTATTTCAGTCCTTTTCATTTACTGAAGCTTGGTTTATGACCTAGTAGTATACAGTCTGTGCTATGCTTTGTACGTTTGAGAAGAATGGGTATTCTGTTATTGTTGCAAAGTGTTCTTTGTTATGCCTATTTGGTTTTTTAGTGTTCAAGCCTTTTATTTCCTTATTGATCTTCTGCCAAGTTGTTGTTTGCATTATTGACAGTGGGATATTAAAATCAACTATTGTTGAATTGTTGTCAGGTGCATCTATACTTAAATATCCCCTGATGGAGAGACCCTTTTATCATTATAAAATGTCCCTTTTTATCTTAGTAACATTTTTTACAGTCTTTTCGTCTGGTATTAGTATAGTCAGTTCATTTTCTTACGGTTGATGTTTGTATATCTTTTCTCATCCTTTTTCTTTCTATTTATTTGTATCTTTGAACCTATTGGATCTAAAGTTTGTCTCCTGTGGATAGCATATAATTTGATCTTGTTTTTCTATCCAGTTTGACCATCTTTGCCTTTTGACTGGATTGTTTAATCCATTTACATTTAATGTTACTATTTTTTTTCAAATATTTATTTATTTGGCTGCTTAGTTGTGGCATGCAGGATCTTAGTTACAGCATGTGCAAACTGGTTCCCTGATCAGGGATTGAACCCTGACCTCTTGCATTGGGAGTGTGGAGTCTTAGCCACTGGACCACCAGGGAAGTCCCTAATGTTATTACTGATATTAGATTTACATAGTTTATTATTGCTGCTTTACTGCCTTACTGCTTTCTTTGTATTCAGCATTTCTTTGTTACAATATTTAATCTTCTTTAATGTTTTTTTTGCACCGCAAATTTTGGGGGTATTATTAGTGGTTTCTCTAGGCCTTAGTTTATATATATTAACTTCAAAAATTTCCTTTAGATAAAATCATTTCAGTGAGATTAAGTTACTCCTGTAAACCTCTCTTTGCATAGGTTTTTGTTATACAAAGTGGTACATATATGTGCGTTACAAACCCAATAATGTAATACAATGTAATTACTATTTTATATAATTTGTCTTTTAAGGATGCCAGCAGAAGAAAGGAGAGCAGTTACATATTTCTAGCTTTTGTTAGACTTCTTATTGCTCATTTCTGGTTCTCTTTGAATTCTTCCTGTGGATTCAAGTTACCATCTGTAGTCATTTCCTTATTAGCCCAATACAGTTTTACTCTCCCGACCTTCTTTGTGCTCTTACTGGCAAATATATTCCATTTCTCTATGTTACTACAGGTCAAGTAATACAATTATTTATATAGATTTAAGAGCTATATATGTTTTTAATATTTAAATATGTATTGCTTTATATAACTCCTTTTTAAATTAGTTGAGAGGACAGGAAAAGATACTGCATTTATACTATTTCTTTATAATTATATGATTACCTTTATTGTTCTTTCTTGTGGATTTGCATTACTATCTGGGATCACTTCTTTTCAGCTTGAAGGACTTCCTTGGGTATTTCTTCAAAGGTCTGCAAGCAGCAAACTCAATTGTTGTTTGTTGTGAACTGTTATTATTTAACTTTCACTTTTGAAAGAGCTTTCCTGGGCACAGGATTTTTGGTTGACAGTTTCTTTGAGCATTTTAAGTATGTTATCCCACTGTCTTCTGGCCTCATTTCTGGTAAGACGTCAGCTTTTAACATTACTGGGGTTCCAGTTTAAGTAATGATTCATTTTTCTTTTGCTGTTGTCAAGATTTTTCCTTTGTCTTTGGCTCTCACCATTTTTATTATAATGTGTCTTTTTGTGGATCTTTTGTGTTTATTTGGAGTTTGTTAGCTTCTTGGATATGTGGTTTAAAGTTTTTCATGAGATTTATGCAGTTTATAGCCATTATTCAGATTTTTTTTTTGGTCTGCTCCTTTTGTCTTTTTCTGGTAATCTCATTATGTGTATGATGGGTCACCTAAAGGTGTCAAGGGTTCTCTGAGACTATTCATTTTTCTTCATTCTTTCTTCTATTCTTCAGATTGTGTGATCTCTGCCAACCTACAGAGTCTGCTTATTCTGCCAGTTCAGATCTACTGTTGAACCCCTCCAGTGAATTTTTCATTTCAGTTCATTGTATTTTTCAGCTCTAAGATTTATATATTTAATTTCTGTCCCTTTATTGATGTTCCCTATTTGATGAGACAGTGTCATCTTGTACTTCAAGCTTGTTTCCTTTCAGTTCTTTAAATGGATTTACAATGGCTGCTTTGAAGTCTTTAAGTCTGACATCTGGCCACGGGCACAGGCAGTTTCTGTTGTTTGCCTGCCTTTTTAATCCTGAATGTCAGTTTCCTTTGCATGTCTCATAATTTTTTATTGGAAACTAGACAGTTTAGATAATATATTGTGGCAACTCTTTGTACTAGACTTCCCCTACTGTGGGTCTTGTTATTGTGTTTGAGTGAACAGTCAAAATACTTAAGTGAAATCTCTTTAATTCCCACAGCGCAGAGCCTGTTACTGTACCTCAGAACAGGAAGCCATAGGCCAAGTGCACAGCCACGCTGGGATAGTGGTAGTTTTGATGGGACTCCGTTTGTCTTCCTGTACTGCACCAAGCTGTTCATCTCCATAAGTTGTTGGCTGATAGCTCTGTTGTTTTCAACAATGCCTAAAGGCATTAAATTGTTCTAATCCAACTGAATTAACCTAATCCAATTAAATTGCTTTAATCCAATTAATTTGGGTTATCCTGAAACCCAGGGTTCAGAGTATCCATTGTTTGAGATTTATCCTGAACCCTAGGGAGGCTTCTTCTACCTGTTTTACTGGTTCCCTCTGGAGATAGCAATGGTTTAGTTTGTGTTGCTTATCAAATCCATGCTCAGTCTTGTCCAATTCTTTGTGACCCTATGGACTGTAGCCCACCAGGCTTCTCTGTCCATGGAATTTTCCAGGCAAGAATACTGGAGCGGTTGCGATTTCCTCCTCCAGGGGATCTCCCCCACCCAGGGATGAGAACCCTGTCTCCTGCATCTGCAGGTGGATTCTTTACCACTCTGCCGCCTGGGAAGTATATCTACCTTCCTTTTAATTGCTTTTCTCCACGCCCTCCATTGTTTTGAGAGAGCCCTTAGTTTTGAACTCCCCACACTCATAAAAAAGGAGTTCCTTTGGGAAGAGATTTGGGAGCTCATTGTTTTAAGGTCTGCCTTTCCCTGGACAAAACTCCTGAGTCCAGGCTTCAGAGCTGGGAGTGGCACCAGACTGTCTTGACTCTGCTGCTTTAGCAGAGGAGGGTTTGGGACTTCCCTAGTGGTGCAAAGACTCAACCCTCCCTGTGCAGGGGGCTTGTGTTCAAACTCTCGTGGGGAATTAGATGCCACATGCTTCAACTAAAGATCCTACGTGCTGCAAATAAGACCCAGTGTAGCCAAATAAATATATTTTTCTTTAAAAAAGAGGTGTGGAGGCAGCTGTAGCCTCTGATCAGCTTGGTTTGGTTTGCCTCTCTAGGCATGGGGCCTCTGCCTTATGAACAGGCCAGGGTTAGAGCAATGCATGGTGTTAAACTTCCATTCCATGAGTGGGGCTTGATAGGAGGGAAGCCCCCACCTCTCAGCTGAATTTGCCCAGAGCTTAGCCTCAGCAGCAGGCAGTTATGGCAAGATGAGAAATGTTTACAGTCCTGCTTCTGGGAAGATACACCCCTCAATGGTGATAGCAAAGTAGAGAGGGAGGCCTTTTTTTGGTTATTATTGTTGTTGTTTTTAATTATTATATATTGGCTGCGCTGGGTCTTCGTTGAGGTACAAGGCCTCTTCATTGCTGGTCATGGGCTTTCTGTAGTTGGGACGAGCAGACCCTATTCTCTTAGTTGTGGTGCGTGGGCTTCTCATTGTACAGGCTTCTCGTTGTGAAGCACAGGCTCTAGAGGGCATGCTCTTAGTTTCCCTGTGGCATTTGGGATCTTAGTTCCCAGACCAGGGATCAAACCCATGTCTCCTGCATTGGCAGGTGAATTCTCAACCACTGGACCACCAGGGAATTCCTTTAGAAGTCTTTTTAACCTCAACTCCAAAAATCTGGTAAGGATAATAATGAGATGAAACTATAGATTAGTTCATTGAAGAATAAAAGTGCTAAGTAAAATAGTGTGTGTTTTCAAGGATGTGAAGCAAATGAAACTTTTATCCATTGATGTGGTGGTTGGTGGTTTAGTTGCTGAGTCATGTGCAACACTTTCACGACCCTACGAACTGTAGCCCACTAGCCTCTTCTGTCCATGGGATTCTCCAGGCAAGAATACTGGAGTCGGTTGCCATTTCCTTCTCCAGGGGATCTTCCCGGCCCAGGGATCAAACCCGCATCTCCTGCATTGCAGGTGGATTCTTTACCACTGAGCCACCAGGGATTCCCAAAATATTCCTAATTATCAATCTAGTGGTAATTCAAATATGTAACACAATAAGTAAAATTTGCTTCTGGACTACAAGGATGGTTCAATAAGAAATTAGCAACATTATCAGTATAAAGTCCTGGAAATGAAAACTGTTTATATGCAAATAATGTGATTATATTTCTAGAAAAGCTGATGATTCCAGCAAAAACAAAAAAAAAATGTTCCTAGAATTAATAGAATTTGGTAAGGGGTTGAAAAAAAAAGTGTGGAAGTCGCTCAGTAGTGTCCGACTCTTTGCGACCCCATGGAGGGTTGCTGCTGCTGCTAAGTCACTTCAGTCGTGTCCGACTCTGTACGACCCCATAGACGGCAGCCCACCATGGAGGGTTAGGACATACCAAAAGTAGGCTTCCCTGATAGCTCAGCTGGTAGAAAATCCACCTGCAATGCAGGAGACCTGGGTTGGATTCCAGGGGTCGGGAATCTCTGCTGGAGAAGGGATGGGTTCCCCACTCCAGTGTTCTTGGGCTTCCTTTGTGGCTCAGCTGGTAAAAAATCTGCCTGCAATGTGGGAGACCTGGGTTCAATTCTGGGGTTGGGAAGATCTGCTGGAGAAGGGATAGGTACCCACTCCAGTATTCTGGCCTGGAGAATTCCATGGACTGTATAGTCCATATGGTTGCAAAGGGTCAGACACGACTGAGCGACTTTCACTTTCAAAGTAGTAGTTTGTATCCATTCTAATAGTAATAACCAATTAGAAACATAAATGAGGAAGCATCTATTCACAATAACCACAAAGTGTGTGAAATAACTAGGAATGTAAAGAAGAAAGGTATGGGATCTTAAATTCAAGGATATGAAACAAGCAAGACCTCAGTGAATGGAAGGAAGTACCAAGTTCTTAGATGGGAGATTTAATAGCAAAACAAAACAAAAACCAGTTTCTCCTGTATTACTATTGACAGTAGAGTTAAGTCTAATAGCCAGGAAAATTATACAACAGTCAGTGAGTACAGGGACTTGCTGTAACAGATATATAACTCATGTCAGTTCAGTTCAGTTCAGTTGCTCAGTCGTGTCCGACTCTTTGCGACCCCATGAATTGCAGCACGCCAGGCCTCTCTGTCCATCACCAACTCCCGGAGTCTACCCAAACCCATGTCCATTGAGTCGGTGATGCCATCCAACCATCTGTCGTCCCCTTCTCCCGCCCCCAATCCTACCCAGCATTAGGGTCTTTTCCAATGAGTCAACCCTTCACATGAGGTGGCCAAAGTATTGGAGTTTCAGCTTCAACATCAGACCTTCCAATGAACACCCAGGATTGATCTCTTTTGGGATGGATTGATTGGATCTCCTTGCAGTCCAAGGGACTCTCAAGAGTCTTCTCCAACACCACAGTTCAAAAGCATCACTTCTGCGGCGCTCAGCTTTCTTCACCGTCCAACTCTCACATCCATACATGACCACTGGAAAAACCATAGCCTTGACTAGACGGACTTTTGTTGGCAAAGAAATGTCTCTGCTTTTAAATATGCTATCTAGGTTGGCCATAACGTTCCTTCCAAGGAGTAAGCGTCTTTTAATTTCATGGCTGCAGTCACCATCAGCAGTGATTCTGGAGCCCCCCAAAATAAAATCTGACACTGTTTCCACTGTTTCCTCATCTATTTCCCATGGAGTGATGGCACCAGATGCCATGATCTTAGTTCTCTGAATGTTGAGCTTTAAGCCAACTTTTTCACTCTTCCTCCTTCACCTTCATCAAGAGGCTCTTTAGTTCTTCTTCACTTTCTGCCATAAGGGTGGTGTCATCCGCATATCTGAGGTTATTGATATTTCTCCTGGCAATATTGATTCCAGCTTGTGTTTCTTCCAGCCCAGTGTTTCTCATGATGTACTCTGCATATAAGTTAAATGAGCAGGGTGACAGTATACAGCCTCGACGTACTCCTTTTCCTATTTGGAACCAGTCTGTTGTTCCATGTCCAGTTCTAATTGTTGCTTCCTGACCTGCATACAGGTTTCTCAAGAGACAGGTCAGATGGTCTGGTATTCCCATCTCTTTCAGAATTTTCCACAGTTTATTGTGATCCACACAGTCAAAGGCTTTGGAATAGTCAATAAAGCAGAAATAGATGTTTTTTTGGAACTCTCTTGCTTTTTCCATGATCCAGCGGTTATTGGCAGTTTGATGTCTGTTTCCTCTGCCTTTTCTAAAACCAGTTTGAACATCTGGAAGTTCACGGTTCACGTAATTGCTGAAGCCTGGCTTGGAGAATTTTGAGCATTACTTTACTAGCATGTGAGATGAGTGCAATTGTGCGGTAGTTTGAGCATTCTTTGACATTGCCTTTCTTTGGGATTGGAACGAAAACTGACCTTTTCCAGTCCTGTGGCCACTGCTGAGTTTTCCAAATTTGCTGGCATATCGAGTGCAGCACTTTCACAGCATCACCTTTGAGGATTTGAAATAGCTCAACTGGAATTCCATCACGTAGAGTCACAGTAATTGAAAACAAGTGATATTGGCATAGTGATTTAAAAAAAGAGTGGAGCTAGAATAGAGTCTAATGAAATATCCCTCTGTGTTTTGGAACTCAGCAGTAAAGTCAGTTGCAGATCCCTTATCAGAAACCTGGATGTTCTGTAAAATAATTTTTGGATTTCAGAACAGCTACATGATAGGATCGCTAGCATCCCCAGCAGAATCTGAGAAAGTGCCTTGCAGTTAAACCATTGATAATTCTTCAAGTGACTTGTTTAGGTAGGATAAATAAAGATGGTATAAAAATATATCAGCTCATAATTTGTACCAAATGAATTTTAGGAGAAAAACTTTTCCTTTTGGATTTCAGATTTGCAGATAAGGGACTGTAGACCTCCATGTCAATTTGATGGGGGGGAACAGTGGTTTATCTTACACATTTCTGGAAAGGAAAGTTGGACTTCTACCTCATACCATATATTAAATTCTCAAGATCTTAAATGTGGGGAAAAAAGAACAACATTTCGAAGATTGTTCACCTTGACATTAAAGGAAGCCTTCCTGAACAAGCTAGGAAACCAAAAGACCGTGGAAGAGATGACTTCGTAGAAATCCGGACAGACAGCCCAGTGTGCATATTGGATTCGCTGGTGGGCAGGGAAATGCCACGAGAGGCAGCATACATGCTTTTCTCTCACCCTACAGGAAAAACATTCAACAGTGGTAACATCTAATGCTGATGGAGAGGCGGGGACAAGTAAATTGTTTTAGGTGGAAGAAGCACAGCCTACAGTGTTTTTGCAGAGTACTCAGGCGCTGTCACTTTAGGGAACCTGTTTAGTAGGTTTAAAAGCACTAGCATGGAAGTATTTAAATTTATCCTTAATTTGGTTATCGTAGCAAAAATCTGAAAACACTCTTTAAGTTTGCTCAGTTAGGAGACATTCTGGTGTGTCCGTCTGTGCACCTAGAGGAAGAAGGATAGTGTGTCAGTGAGTAAGATGTAGTAGTATCCTAATTGTGCATCTTTTTTTTCCCATTCATAAAATTTTTATTCCACATTATACTTGGGTTATTCATAAAAATCTCATAAGACGTTAAACAAAGCCATCACCTCAAGTTATTTCCATGTTAACTTTTTTTTTTTACAGCACATGCATGTTAGGCAAGTATATTAAAAAATCACAAAAGCAAAAACCCTGAAATTTAAACATATGAGATTTTTGTTTTATTGCTGTGCTTGATATACATGAAGTAATAGATATCAAGCAATTCACTTTTATTGCATCTTTGTATATTTGTTCTTGAGTTACCTAAAACATCTCAATACAAAGAACATGAGTAGCAAAAGTAACGAAAGCCAACAGCTGGTGACTTTACAAATAATGGAATGTGACACGTTTCTGCCCTTATCCAGAGAAAATTGAGTCACAGCTAAAGGAACACTTTTGTAGTTAACGGTGTGCACATTGAGAGTGCGTATTCCACAGATAACACGTGATTTAACACATAATATCCACGGGATATCCATTTCTACTACAGCCTTGGAAGTGCTCCAGAGTTTAAAGTACTCGCAACTACACCTGTGATTAGAACTAGTTATTCCTTTTATTCCCCACCAGGGGAAACCAGTATGTAGGCAGTTTTCTTTTGTGCATTTTTAACTTGTTTCATTTTGAGCATGCATGAGGACTATTAATATTTTCCCGAAGTAAAAAAGAAAAAAAGATGAAGGGAGGGGAAAGGGAATAGAAAGAGACAAATGAAGTGATTTTCTGAAATGAGATGTAAAGAGTTCGCTAGGGTTGAGTAGAGGTCCGGAAGGTCAGCTTCCCCACCCCTCCAAAAATAACTTTTTTTTTTCTCTTTATTGCTTTATACCTGGGTTACCATTACTTGCGTTAATGATGGAAGTGAGAGTTGCCTTCACTCACCACCGATAAAATCATGTAGCATTTTGGTATAAATCCTCCCAGACACTGGCATGCTCTGCACTCTGTCCCATCACACATCTTACGCCAGGGGAGACAGAAGCCCTGTTTTAAGACTGCATGGTGGTCTTTTGAATGTCTGGTTTATGTAACCACTTTTCCACTGAAGAACACTAAGGTGCTTTCTAATTTTTCACCTCTGCAACCAGTGTGCATGCATGTTCCCAATTTTAAACTTAGGCTAGACTCCAGGGAGGAATTAGTGAGAAAAATTTTTACTTTTGATTATTGTTCTGTTCAGTCGCTGAGTCGTGTCCAACTCTTTGCGACCTCATGGACTGCAGCATGCTAGGCTTCCCTGTCCTTTTAACTATCTCCCAAAGTTGTGCAGACTCATGTCTATTGAGTCAGTGATGCCATCCAACCATCTCATCCTCTGTCGCCCTCAGTCCTTCACAGCATCAGGATCTTTTCCAATGAGTTCTGTCAAAATGATTTTTCAGAAAAAAATCTGAGCCTCTCACCAAGAGTGTAAGTGTCTCTTTTCAACCTTTACATTTGAGGATATAATTCTTTATCTTGGGAATCCTATGGATTAAAAGGATGTGTATCACTTAAGGGTTTCCCTGGTGGCTCAGATTGTAAAGAATCTGCAGAATCTGCCTGCAACGTGGGAGACCTGGTTTCAGTCCCTGGGTTGGGAAGATCCCCTGGAGAAGGGAATGGCAACCCGCTCCAGTATTCTTGTCTGGAGAATTCCATAGACAGAGGAGCCTGACAGGGCTACAGTCCATGCGGTCGCACAGTCGGACACGACTGAGCGACTGACACTTTCATATCACTTAAACATACTATTTGCCATTCTTTACCTGCTTTTATATCCTCCCTGTTTATCCTGCAGAGTTGTGTGTGTTTTAGGGCAGTTGCCCTCTTGTTAGGAGTTACACATTTGGTTTTTAGGTTTGTTCACTGCTTATAAATTTTTATGTAAGCAAATCAGGTCGCTGCAGTACAGCTGTAAAGACATAGGACTTTAATCAGTACAGTAAGTATGGCCTGGAAAGATGGACCATTTGAGCAAAGATCAAATCGGGTCGTGGCTCCATGCTTGTAGAGTGAACCCACGCTTGTACTCAAGGGTCCACTTACAGACCTAACGGCAGTCTGGTTGTAGTCATTGGCAGTGCTGGGTCCCAAGGTGGAGGTGGAGAGGTGTGCGGATGTGTGTGGGCTCTACCCGACCCGGCGGTGTGAGGGTGGGGGGCTCCTTTGGAATGCCTGGGTCAGCCTCTGCAGCCCTGCCTGCCTTGCCCGCAGCTCATGATGGAGCAGTCTAAGAAGTCCTCACTCATGGTAGCTCGCAGCATCCTAAACAACAAGCTAATCAGTAAGAAGCTGGAGCGGTATCTGAAGGTGAGGTGCACACCCCTGGCACGCCGGCCCAGTCCCCAGCCGCGACCCCGCGGGTTCTCCCTTTCTTCATGCCGCGCCCCTCTCCGCAGGGTGAGAACCCTTTCACTGACAGCCCAGAGGAGGAGAAGGAACAAGAGGAGGCCGAGGGAGGTGCCCTTGATGAGGGGGCGCTGGTCGAAGCTGCCGGGGTCGCGGAGGTTGCAGAAGGCACGCCGGCGCAGCCCCCAGTGCCTCCAGAGCCAGTACCTGGAGCCGCGTCCCCACCCCCGCCCCCGCCCCCGGAGGAGGAGGAGGCCGTACCCCTACTGGGCGGGGCGCTGGAGCGCCAGATCCGAGGCATCCCAGGCCTTGACGTAGAGGCTGACGACGAGGAGGAGGAGGAGGAGGAGGGTGGAGGGGGCGCTCCATGACTCGCGGCGGGCGGGGCCCGTGGGGCCCAGGCTGGAAGCTGAGTCTAATAAAAGTTCCTCCCATCCCACCTCGTCGTCGTCGTCGTCTTTTGTCTTTGTGCTGCACGGTCCGCCTGGGCGAGTGTCCAGGCCTCACCGCTGGGCTGTGTTTTGTCTGCGGGTGGGACCTGGGACGGTTGGGTTGGGCCTGCGCATTGGCAGCGAGAAGAAGGGATACGCCTGCGAGCGGTGAGGCACAGCGGCCAGGAGCAAAACTAGGAGGCTACGAACACTGACCCGGAACAACCGGAAGGCCAGCCGAGGTGATAAAGGAGGGCCCGTGAACTACAGCCAATGGTATCGCGTAGAAGGGGTGACGTATGCGCCTGGTCTATCAGTAGAGGACGGCGGGAAGTGCGTTGAGCGCATGCGTCCTGTGGTAGCCTAGAAAAAGGAGCTGCTTGGCGGGCGGAGCTGAAGACATGGATCAGGGCTACGGAGGTTGGTGTGGGCGACTCTGCGGGGTGGAGCTGGAAGGTGGTGTCCGGGCACAGTTCAGACGCCACGCAGGGGGCTGCGGGCCGGAGACTACACCCGAGCGCGGTTACTGCAGTTCGGTCTTGCGGAGAGGCGGCTGGGGCGCGCGCGCGCAGCTCATTGGACCTCGGCCCTGTCGTTCCCGGGGCACTGCGTGCGGATTGGCCGACGGGGCCTGAGGACGTTGGCCGAGTTCGGCGGGCCGACGCTGGGGCGGACTTCGGGGGGCGCTTCAGGCAGTCGGGGCCGTTTCAGTTTTTCAGCGCCGGCTGGGTCGGCCGGGCCCTGCCGAACCCCGCCGCTCGCAGGCCCGGTGTCCCTTTTGGAAGACGCCACAAAATGGCGGCGCCGGGGGGCGGAGCTATGGCGGGAGCTCGTGGGGCGCAGGGTCTGCGGCCTGGACCGAGACGGGACCGCTGCCTCTTCCCGGGCTGTCGTGCCTGTCTGGGAACCTGCGGGGTTGGCTGGGGCCTCCGTGCGGCACAGGAGGCCTGGGGCGCTGGTCCCGAAAGCCGTGTGGGCGGCGCAGTTTCGGACCCCTTGCCGCCAGCCGGGCGGTGCGGAGCAGCAGGGCCTAGTGCAGCCTCTGCAATGATCAGCCTCACTGGGCGCCTGTCGCGGACCTGGCTCATGCAGATCTGGGGCAAGACACTGAGGGTCAGATGCTGGGTACCTTCTTGATCAAAGCCTGGAAACATGATGTGCTCTGGGGTCGTGACAGACTGGTGGTTCTCCTAAAGGTTGTCCCCTGTGGTGGCCTGGAGACGCCAGAGGGGCCGTGGGGGGGGGGGAGTGCTCTTTACCCACTTGGGTTTCAGGGCCTGTGGCAGGAGGGACCTTGAGCGACCTGCTCTGTCTCTGGAATCTGAGCCTCCTAGGAGGCCTTTGCTCGGTGCTGGAAGCCGCGTTTGCCTGCAGGGAACAGTTAGAATATGAAGGACTGGGCTTGACCCGGCGCGGATCTCTATCCGGGCTTAATGAGGTTCAGACACAGGCGATCAGATCTTGGCTGCCGCAGGGAAGGTGTTTTGAGAGGTGGCAGCATTAGCAGGAGGCCAGCAGAAATCGCAGAGAAGCAGAAAAGTACTGGTATGCTGGTGTGCTTGGGTGGTTCAAGGTCGTTGAGTGGTTCAACCTGGTTCTCTGGTCTGTTTTGCAGTCTGAGTGGATCTCACCATTCTTTGCCTGCCTCCCTAACCAGATTTTTCAGCTAGTAGTAATCCTGCCTTACCTGGGCTCTTAGCTTAGAGAGGTTACACTCTGCTCCCTTTCCTACCTACCAAAAACCTTTTCAGACTCGGTTTAGGTACAGCAGCCTCCCGGAATCCTCCGTAGCTTTTCCACCTAGAGTTATTTCCTAAGACTTGTTGAGGTTTAAGAGTCGCTCGTTGGCCATCAGAGGCACCTCGATCTGGGTCCCAGGTCCTCCTCTTCCTGCTCCTCAACATGTTCTTGGGCAAATGACTTATCCTCTGGAGCCTCTGTGTGCAACAGAGTGAACAGTACCTATTTCAGGGGTTGTGAGGTTATGTGAACGGCTTATGCTGCTTAGACCAGTGCCACAGAGTTGGTTAGTTGCTGTTAGAAACACTACTCTGCTTTTCTGCTGCACAGATGTGGAAAGCTGTGTGACGGGAGATAACCTTCAGCAGGGTGACTTCAGTTCAAGTCCCATAATGTCTGAGCCTTAGCTCTCTAGCTCCCTCTGAGTGGCATTCTGGGATCACCAGTTGAGTGTCAGTCACATGTTGGCATACAGTAGACATTCATCTAATGGTGTGGATTGTCTTGGTAGGAACATTCGTGCTTGGTCGCTAAGTCATGTCCAGCTCTTGCAACCCCATGAACTGCAGTCCACCAGACTTTTCTGTCCATGGGGTTTTCCAGGCAAGAGTACTGGAATGAGTTGCCGTTTCCTACTCCAGTCCTGGTAGGAGAGAAGGGATGTATTTGAGAGGAGGCTTTGCAGAGGTGAAGTCATTTGGGAGGTGTGAATGGTTGCCTGTGCCCAGCTCAGTGCCAGGCTGGAGACACAGATGAAGAGGGACCAGATAGATGCTGTCATGGGAGTGTCCGGAGGAGCAGGGGGAGCCATCACAGAGAGGAATGCCATCTGATGCCTTAGGACCAGGCTGAAGCCCTGGGACTTCAAGGCCCAGGGGAGCATTGGAGAGTTCAGAGTCAGAAGAAGTGAGGCCTGCAGAGGCACAGCTGTTGTCTCCAGATAATCAAAGTTTGTTCCTTGTCATGAGGTTCTTATGGCTGCTTGAGGGGGCTGGAGTGGGGACTGTGTCCTAATGGTGAGTGAGCTGGTAGCTAGTCCTGTGTGTCTTCCTCAGTTGTGGGTTGAGGCTTAGGTCAAGGTCCCTCAGCAGGCCATGGACCAGACTGGCCTGGAGGTCCATCCCCCTCCTCTTTTTTCTGCCTTGACCTCAGGCAGGTGGAGTGTGATAATGCAAAAGCCAGCTGTGGGATGACTTTTAGGGGGACACTGTTGTGGTTTGCTGCCTTCTTGTAAGGCTGGCACTCATCTCCTTCAAGGAGATCCCTTTATGCTCCCCAGAAGCACTTGTTCTCTGGTGTGACAAATATGACTGTAACTCACAGATATGTTCACAGGTTACGGGGCATGGAGTGCTGGACCTACCAACACCCAGGGTAAGTGGGACCTGCTTGTCAGGGAGGCATGGACTCCCCCACCCCCCGGCACTAGCATGAACATAGCTGAAACCAGGAAGCCTTTTTTGTAAAGGGCCAGATAGTAAATTTTTTGACTTTGCAGGCTACATGGTCTCTATAGAGCAGAAGCCACCATAGACAGTTTATAAACAAGTAGGTAAGACTGTGTGCCGATAATGTTTACATAATGACACTGAAATTTGCATACCATGTAATTTCCACTATGTCATTGGACAGTCTTTATTTTAACAATTTTTGTTGTTCTATCTTAAGTAAATAGTTGAGGGTATAACCAAAGATTTTTATAAATAATAGACTTTTCAGTAGTTTTAGACTTATGGGATTGATCAGATAGTACATAAAACTTCATATGTGCACCCACAGCCTATCTTTGACCCAGGCACAATTCCCTTTATTATTTTAGTTAGCAGAATGTGTTAACGGTTTATAAGCCAGTGTTCATACATTGTATGGTCTATAGTTTACATTAGTTTTTACTCTGTTACACAGTTTTGTGAGTTTTGACAGATATAAAAATGTGTCTTTTGTCAGAATTTGCATATTGAGAAGTATTATTTCGAATTTGTTTGTTTGTTTGTTTCCCAACCGTTTAAAAACATAAAACCCATTCTTAGCTTGTGGGCCCTACAAAAACAGGGCTGTGGACTAGATTTGGCCCCGGGCCCATTCATGGACCCTTCTCAGGAGTCCCCATCATGGTGCTAAGTGTGTTTGAAGAACTAGAATGTGCTCTCTGGTGGGCGAGGTTTTCTGCTTTTTGCCAGCATTTGTTCCAGGGGATCGGTTGAAGGTTTCCTTTGTTTTCTGAGCCTGGAACTTGGCCCTCGCACCACTGGCAGCAGAGTTGCTTTTGAGTCCCTTTTCCACCCATCACTTAGCTTCCTAGCAGGAGGCCTTCTGTGTTACTCAGGCACACGATGTCCTCTGCTCAGTTGAGCTGGGGACATGATTTTCCACCAGTGCACTCCGTGCTGTTGGCAGTGCCTTAGATCTGGCTCCTGGTGAAAACTGGCACTTTAGAATGGCTCTGCCTCAGGGCCTGGCCTGGGCAGCCTCTTTGCTGCTGGCCCCCGCTGGACGAGCTTCCTGGAAAAAGATTTTCGGTTGCCCTAATGGACGGCTTCCTTAGGCGAGATGCCCTGGTTATGCTTAGCTGAGCATTTCTGTAGGAAATGAGTTTTACAGCTAGTGGACCCCACCTTTCCTGACCTCAGTGGGCAACCAAGGGTGCCTCCTTGCAGCACTGACCTAGCCACCTCAGCTCTGGCCCTGTGGATAGTGGAGTGAGGTGACGACTGTCCTTGGGTGTCTCGGCTGGGGTGGGGGTGAGGAAATCGGTCTCAGATGCCTTCGTTTTGTCAACAAAAATCTTGTATGTTTTTGTTTCTTCTGATCTAAGGTACATATGGAACTGGTGTGGCCAGTTGGCAAGGTAGGCCCTTCTGGGGGTCTGTGGGTGGGTGAGTAGGCCTCTGACTGGCTACCTAGGGGGGCTGGGGTGCAGGGACTCCCATCTCCCATCCTTGGTGTGCTCACGGTTGTCCTGAAGGCCCAGCAGACTGAGTCTGAGATACGGGGGAGGGCTGGGGGCAAGCCTCGGAGGGAGCTTGCTGGAGGTACGGGGTAGGGAGGGTTGTGGTGGTCTGCTCTTTGGTGGGTCCGTCAGTCTTCCAACTGCCAGCTCCTGGGCTCTCTGGCTTTGGATGAGAAGCAAGTCTTATGATTCGGTATAGAAAACCCACTGCTCAGAGCTGAAGCCTTGCCCTCCTGCTGCCTGTTGGCAGGTGACGTGTGCAGTGCTGGGGCAGTGGCAGCAGCCCTTGGTCCCAGGACCCTCTTCCTTCTCCGCAGGCAGTGGGTGCTCCTTGCCTGACTTGTCCACCAGGGACTGGTCTTGTAGCTGCTGAGATCTGACTTAGCTCTTCCTCCCTCCATCAGGTTATGAAAACTACAATTACTATGGTGCCCAGAACACCAGCGTCACCACGGGAGCAACCTACAGCTACGGCCCAGCCTCATGGGAGGCCACCAAGGCCAGCGATAGCCTGGCGCCTGGGGGCCCTGCCATGCACATGGCTTCTTACGGCCCAGAACCATGCACTGACAGTTCTGACTCCCTCATCGCCAAGATCAACCAGCGTTTGGACATGATGTCCAAGGAAGGAGGAAGGGGCGGGAGCAGCAGCGGTGGGGAGGGCATGCAGGACCGGGAGAGGTGATTATAGACCTGAGCCCTTCCCGGGGGTCCCGCGTGCCCCGCTTTGTACAGATGGGAATGGGCACCTGCTCGTCCTGGGAGGGCTCTTCCCCAGCTCCCTGCTCAGTGTGGGGTAGATAAGTTGAGCCTTCGTTGGAGCAGAGGCATTTGGTAGGACTTGCTGGTTTCCTGGGTGGTGGGCCTTAGGGCATGCCTGTTAGCTCAGCTATGTAAGACCCCTTACTTATGCATCAGGCACCTAGCATCTTCTCCCCGTTCCTGTGGCCATGGTTTCATTCCCCTTGTTCAGTGGTGTCTCAAAGGGATTTGGTCTGTTTTACTTTGTGAGCATCTCAGAGGGGTGTGTGGCGGTTTGGTTTTGCTGCTGTGAATGTAGGGAGGTGTGCTTTGCAGGACGCCTTGAGGTCATGCCTGGACAGTGTGGTGACGGGTTGTGCTTTCTTTGCAGCTCCTTTCGCTTCCAGTCGTTTGAGTCCTATGATTCCAGGCCTTGCCTGCCTGAGCACAATCCCTACCGCCCCAGCTACAGCTACGACTATGACTTTGACCTGGGGCCTGATCGCAACGGTGGCTTTGGTGGTCAGTACAGTGACTGCCGGGACCCAGCCCGTGACCGGGGCTCCCTTGATGGCTTCCTGCGGGGCCGTGGCCAGGGCCGCTTCCAGGACCGGAGCAACCCCAGCACGTTTATGCGCGGCGACCCCTTCATGCCACCTGCAGCCTCCTCTGAGCCTCTTTCTACTCCGTGGACAGAGATGAACTATGTAGGTGGGCGGGGCCTTGGAGGCCCCTCCCCCAGCAGGCCCCCACCTTCCCTCTTCTCCCAGTCCATGGCCCCTGACTTTGGCATGATGGGCATGCAGGGGGCAGGTGGTTATGACAACTCTGTGCCCTATGGATGTGGCCGGTCACAGACCCGGATAAGAGATCAGGTAAGCCTAAAGTATTTTAGAGATCTTATGAGACCTTGTGTCACTTTTTTAAAGTGCAGTTCAACTTCTAGTGAAAATGTACAGAATTGTGCAGCCTTCACTTTTCAGTACTATATAGTTAAGAGTGTTTCCATCATCCCAGAAAGAAACCTGTTATTAGCAGTCATTCCCTCTTCTTTCCCCCAACCCATGGCAACAGCTTATCTAGCTTTTGTCTTTCTAGATGTTCTTCTGGACATTTCATATGAATGCAGTCATATAATACGTGGCCTTTTGTGTCTGGCTTCTTTCACTTAGCATAAAGTTTTTGTGTTTTGGCGGGGTGTGAGGGTGGGAGAGGGGCCAACCGTGTTGTTTTCCTTTGCTTTCTGAAAGACCTTTTCTGCCCTTGTTCTCTGACCTTGCAACCCCTTTGTTCTTCATTGCTCTGGGGACAAGTGGGGACCATCAGAGTAAGTAATACATGGGAGTGTGCTTCTGTTTGTAGCCTCGGCGGAGAGGGTTCAATCGCTGTGGCCCAGAAAACTTGGGGAGGAAACGGAAGCAGCTGCAGATTTACGACGAGCCTGACACCAAGCAAGCTCGAGCTGACAGCGAAGGAGATTTTTCTGAAAACGGTATACCCTGGGGCCTGGGTATAAGATGGGTCAGTTGCATGTTTGGTGTTCTGTCTGGACAGTGCACTCAGGGGAACTCAATGACGTGTGTCACTCACACTCCCAGAGTCCCCACTGTAGTCAGGATGAGTACAGTCACTCTGGATAGTGAGTTTGGGAAGTGAAAACGGGGAGTGGGCCTGCTGCCAAGGGGCTGACTTTCTTTATTCCTTTGTGTTTGGTAGATGATGGAGCTGGTGACTTCCGGTCAGGAGATGAAGAATTCAGGGGTGTAAGTTCGCCTTTACCGATCAACCTCCAGTGTCTAGTGTGGGATTTCTTCCTTTAGCATCTTCCTCACAGAGAGGCAGGAACAGCTGCTGTGGTGGATTCAACTCCACCTCATGAGTTGATTTAATAATCTGACTTGCAGCAGGGTTTCTGAGAGTTTTCCACTTGAAACAATCCTTGATTTCCTGAAAATGTTCCCAGCTCTCTGCCCAGCCATACCTGTGTCCTCACAGTGATGTGCCTGGCTGCTACATGGTAACTGCGGTGGCCATGTACGCTGAGGCTTTCAAATAGGCACTGAAGACTCATTGCTACCAGCTCTGCTGGTGCTGAGTTGCATCCCTGTCCTTCAGCTCTTAAAACCAGTCATGGGAGATGGGTGTCGGAGGCTGGCTCTCAGCCAGGACCAGGCACAGGCACCTGGGTGCAAGCCTGTGCAACCTCCTGCAAACTCTGATCCAAGTCTGGGGCAGGACCTGGAAATTTGGGCGTATGAAGCTTCATTCAGGGGCTTTTAATGGTCAGGTGAGGTTGGGGGGGGAAGGGGAGGAAGGCCCTGGGTACCGTGACTTTTCAGCTCTTCTGATTGTCTTGCTTGTTCCCTGTCTAGGTTGTTTAGATCTTGAGTCTGGGGATTTCTGTATACCTGCTGATAGATCTGTATGTCAGCTTGATGTCTAAGGAATGGGTTCAGTTACATGAGTTGTTTTTATCTATACCTGACTTGTTATAATGTTTGGTAGATGTAAACAAGTAGCTGGGAAATGTCATAAACCCCATATTCAGTAAAAAGTGCTAGGACTAGCTCTTTCTACAAATCGGGGTTTCTTGACATTGTTGATGGCTGAACTTTTGGTATTCCCATGTACAGAACTGTGCATTTGCCAGAGATAGTTCTCTAGCTTTAGAAAGAACTGAAAGCTGGTCTGTGTCTTTAATTTAAAAAAAGCAAGTTAGTTGTTACCACAGAATCTCAGAAGGCAAGCAGAACTAGTGACAGGACACTCAGGCTCCATCCACGGCCCTGGGACTTGTCCTGATACGTGGTGGCTGTGTTCCTGGTGGCAGAGCGACCACCAGGTGGTGGCAGGGAGCTTGGCTGGTTGTGGAGAGTTCTAGAAATTCCACCTCACAGTGTGACTTTGTGCCCTTTTTCAGGAGGACGAATTCTTTGACCCCGGGAGGCAGAGAGGTAGGCATCACCCAGCATCCCTTTGAGCTTGCTTGTGTCTGCCCAGCTGCCCTGTACTCACTGCCTAATGCCCAGCTGAGCTGGGCTTCTGAGCAAGGTTGGAGGAGGGGCTGGAGGCTCAGGGCAGAAGAGGGGCCATGACTGCCAGGTGGGCCTTGGCCTTGCCACTCGCTCTGAGGCTTTGCCTTGGTGTTTGCAGCAACACTTGCTGGAAATAGGTCTGTTTGCCTCACTCAGTGCAGGCCCTGGAGGAAGGGGGAACTCATCTCTGGGTGTCTGCAGTAGCTCGAAGTGGTAGGGAAGAGAGAGTCTCAGAAATGCAAGAGAGAAAAGAAAAGGCACCCTCCAGCCTGTCTTCTCTGTTCCCTCTTTGGCCAGTGCAGGTCCCTGTACTGTTTTCTCCTGGGCTTCATTCTGTCCACAGTTCCCTTGCTTGCCAGGCCAGGGCCATGCTTTCGGCCTCTGTGGTGGGGACACTGGCACAGTGTGGGGCAGAGTTCAGATGCCTGCCTGGGAGGGGAGCAGGGGTGGGGGGAAGCCTGGATCCTCCAGAGGCAGTCACTGCCCAGCAGGTCCCAGCAATTTCAGTGTGAGAGACTTAAGAGTCCCAAATAAGTGGCAAGAACAGAGCAACGTTAAGCCCTTTAGGAAGGGCGTGGAGAGCCAGCCGCTTGTTTCTTTTCCTGTTCCCGTGGGTTTGTCCATAGCTGGTTTCCCACAGGCTGCTCCCATAAATCATGAAGGCCCTGGCTTAGATGCTCCTTCTCTTACATGTTCAGGTTTAGCCAACCCTCTGAGGTCCTCCTGCCCTGTTTATTGAAGCAATTACATCCATAGCATGGGACCACACAGAGCATTTAGCGGCTCGTGCAGCGGGGTAAATGCTAAAGCAAAGGTGACATGTTTATTGCGCGCAGGTCCTGCTGCCTACCCGGGATGACTTTGCTATTAAACAGCAGTAATAGTTTCAGGCAGTGACCTCTTGCCAAAAATCCCACACGCCCTTTTGAGAGGCTTCTGAGCAGCGCACGCCGGTCGCCATCTTCGTGGGACAGTCTCGTGACTGGCATCAGGGGTAGGGGTTACAGTTCAGATGCTTATCCAACCTTGTTTCAGCGTCCGGCCCTGGCTCTGAGCCGCGATGATGCGGCCTGGCCCCAGGCTGCAACTCTGGGCTGCACAGCTCTCTCAGGAGCTCCCGCGCTGGCCCCATGGGATGGACGGAGGACCGTTTGGTCTCTTCCCATTTTTATTTCTGGGATTGCTTCCTGCATATCGCTGGGAAAGCCAGAGATTGATGGTTCTTGTGAGTGGGAGGTAGAGTTTGGGCCACCAGGGATTGTCAGACCTGCTGAGGCCCTAGTTCAGAGGAGGCCGACAGAACAGTTGTCATGGTCCACCTGGAGGTGGGACGGAGGGCGGTAGAGTGGCTGGCTTTATTCTCCGAGGCCTTCCAGCTGCTGCCTCTATCTGGGAAGAATTGCTTCTCTGTCTCCTTAAGTAACATTGGGAGAAGACCCAACGGTAGGGTGCTGGACTGGAAAAGCAAGATAGGGAAGGAGAGAGAGCAGGTGGGCCGTAGTGTGAGTGGGGTGGGCGGGCTGTGTCCCTGGCCCATCCCAACCTTATCAGGCCCTGGGGGGACTGACGTGACTCCCCTGGGAACTGCTGAGGGGTCTCATCAAAGGCCCACTCCTTTTGGGAGCCTTTGACAGCCCCTTGCTGCCTCAGGGTGTTCTGACCCTGCCATGTGTGGAGGCCACAGCAGGGCATGGGGTATGGTGGCAGAGCTGTGGCCCCCATCAGAGCCCTGGTGCTCAGCACCTCTACACACTCCTCAGAGTGTCTGGCAGGGACTTCTCTGTTACAGGAGAGAAGGACGACGAGGACGATGAAGTGAAGAAGAGAAGGGAAAAGCAGAGGAGGAGAGACAGGATGCGAGACCGAGCAGCTGACAGGTGAGGAGGCAGATGAGGTAGGCACTGTTGAGGCTCTCCTGAGCTCATCTGTCTTCACTCCATAGTGTGGGAGGTGAGGGGCCTGGTCACTTCATTTCCACCCCACCCCACTCAGGGCCTGATAAGGTTGGGATGGGCCAGGGACACCGCCCACCCACCCCACTCACACCACGGCCCACCTGCTCTGTCCTTCCCTGTCTTGCTTTTCCAGTCCAGCACCCTACCATCTGACTCCGGGTGTGTGTCGGGAAAGCCTTGTCAGGTCAATGGGAGACAAACCTGGGGAAACATACTGAGTCTTATCCTTGCTGGTGTTGCTTGCCCTCCTGCAGGCCTGTGAGGAGTTCGCTTGTCTCTTGGCTGTCATCCCAGACAGGTGAAGTGCATTCAGCCAAGCTGCCAAGGTGTTTTGGGCGACTTGTTCATATAAATCCCAACCACTTGTGGAGTTTGACACGTATAGATGCGGTCTTCAAGATTTAAAAGCAACAGTGCAAACCCCAAAGGGCATTGGTGTGAGCACAGTGTGCACCTCTCCTCATAAACCATTGGAGTACATGGTTGATGAGGCCTTGACCAAGCTGGCTACTGCCCTGTGTGCAGGTTCTCTTGATGACTTGAGAGGAAATCATTGCCCTTAAGGCTCAAATGGGGATAATGGTTTTCCTGTGCAAGTAACACTGAGCAAAAGAGCAAACAGTAGAGGCTGGAAAGTGGGGTAGGAGGAGTTCCAAGTGTTACAGAATTCACTGAAATCTTATCTTTAAACAGATGAATAAAAATGATGCTTATTCTAGATCTGTTTTCATGCCACATGGGAACTGAGATTACTATTTTAAAGGAATCTTTAGACTGCCCTGGGCTTCCCCTGTGGCTGAGCTGTGGCTCAGCTGCAGGTGGCTCCCACCTGCAATGTGGGAGATGTGGGTTCGATCCCTGGGTTGGGAAGATCCCTTGGAGAGGGAAAGACTACCCACTCCAGTATTCTGGCCTGGAGAATTCCATGGACAGTCCATGGGGACGCAAATAGTCGGACACGACTAAGCAACTTTCACTTAGACTGCCCTAGTGACTGAAGATCCTCAAAGAAATTGGAGAAGTTGTCATAGGGGAGGTAAAGATGCAGCAGAGAAGCGGGAACCTGTATTTCTTTGGTGGCTTCCTAACAGTTGTGCACATAGGGCCCAGGAGATTTTCCTCTTCACTCCTCTTTCAGGGGTATCTGCAAAGGCAAAGGTGTCTTGTGGCACTTGTCCAACAAAACTCTTGATTTGCCAGAGGAGGATTACTGACTGCCACAGGGCCTCTGCTGTTAGACTCCATGAGGAGCAGAGCTGAGGGAAGCAACACCTCGCTCTGGGGGTTTGGGGGTCTGTCTGTAGGGTGCTCTCCCCTTGTCATATGGCATGCATATATCTGGTGAGATTTTGAAAGCACACAACAAAGAAACCTCAGTTTTCATCCTTAGGTATGATGTGTCCTTCCGTTGAGTCCCATTGGAGAACTGAGATCATGTGAGTTTTTAATTTTGTGAGATCATCAGGAATTCTGTCATACAAAATGGGGTCAGTTGTCTTGTATCTTCCAAGTGGCTGCAGAAAGAAACATCTGAGAAGCTATGGAGTTGGGTTCTAGGCCCCCAGAGCACTTAGGGAATCCACAGTTCTGAAAAGTCTCTACCTCTTTGGGCCAAAAAGTGTGGTATGGTAGTAAAGTGCTACAGGAATCATTTTCCTGAAATACTTGCAAGGTTGTACTCTGATTCTTAATATGAGGAAGCTTGGAGTAACTGTTACTCTGACTCAGAGATGAGCTGGTTATCTGCATCACTGCTTTTCTTTTTTGTCTTCCTTCTCCAGGATTCAGTTTGCCTGTTCCGTGTGCAAGTTCCGTAGCTTTGAAGATGAAGAAATCCAGAAGCATTTGCAAAGCAAGTTTCACAAAGAGACACTGCGCTTTATAAGTACCAAGCTGCCTGACAAGACGGTGGAATTCCTCCAGGTAAATTACACTTAGCCTCCATCACGGCGTGTCCCAGTGATCCTACAGGTGTTCTATCCCCCACAGAGAAGGGAAGCCTAAACTAGGTCAAGATTTCTTTTTGCAGAATAGCAGTGTGCAGGTCCCTGAGGCAAAAGGACAATGAGAGCTCCACTCATAGTAGTTCGCACTAATTCTGCCCATGGAGCTGCTCTGATGGCTGTCTTCCCATCCTGAGCGCAGCTGAGATAAGGCTGTCACCACCCACCGTGGGCTTGGCAGCCACCCTTGGTGAGCTGCCTCTGGTGCAGTTGAAAAAATACCCACATGTGCCATCCACCCTCCTCATTTCATTTGGTGCATCTCCCAACCTCTCTAGGAATACATTATAAACCGGAATAAGAAAATTGAGAAGCGGCGTCAGGAACTGATGGAGAAGGAAAGTACAAAACCAAAACCAGATCCTTTCAAAGGTGAGTTATGATCTGAGGGGGCCGTCGGGGGTGTTAGTCCAGATCACAAAGCCCAGGTCAGGGTGGTTGAAAATGTGACAAAGTGAAGACAAATGGGAAGAGCACTTAGCAGGGTAAAGAAACCTTCATGTGTGGCCTAATGTAGATGACAGCTCTACAGGCAGCTTATTGGGGTGCTATTTAAGCACTCTGATGTTTTTCCTCAGTATGAAGAGAAAGGACCGAAGGATGAGAAAAGTTAAAAATAAGGTTCCCAGGTGTGGAGGCCGTGTGTTCTGTCTCCATGCACCTGCTGGAGGGCAGGTGATGCGTGTCTCAGATTCTGTCCTAACTGAATCCTTAGGGCCACCGGGAGAAAATGTGCGCCTTGATGGGGAGTGAGTGGGAGGGAAGCATCACTTGGATGCTGACCCAAATCCCACAAGACTGGGGTGTTGTCAACAGGGATCGGCCAGGAGCACTTCTTCAAGAAAATAGAGGCTGCTCACTGCCTGGCTTGTGACATGCTGATCCCGGCGCAGCCCCAGCTCCTCCAGCGGCACCTGCACTCTGTCGACCACAATCACAACCGCCGGGTGAGTGCCCCCCTGGGGTGGGGTGGGGCAAGCAGTCCTGGCTGCCAGTGGGAGTGGTTCAGCACTTTGTATGTCTCATGTGGAAGCTAACATCTTTAGGGGCTTTTGCCATATTCCATCAAGTCCATCATTTCATGAAGTGATTGTAACATGCACCCCAGTTTCTATTAAAATCTGAGGAAAATGTGTTGCTTAAGATTGACTAAACACAGTAGCTGGAAATCTCCCTGGGTTGAGAATATTCCCGGTAAGTCACATGAGTAAATTACCCAGTTGCTGAAAAACTGGATTTCTAACAAGCTGAGACTGAGGGCCACTCAGAGCAGATCCTGGTCTGGAGGACTCAGGATCAGGGATTGGTTTGATCCTTACTAGTTGGTGGGCCCTGAGGCTAAATGCCAAAGTATTGGCAGTTTTGTTTTTTTTTTTAATAAAAGGTCAAACTGTAAATATTTTTAGCTTTGCAAGCCTTCAGGTCTCTGCCTTAACTTGTTAATCCTCAAGTCTCAAGTCTGTGGCTGATGGGCAGACACAGCCACAGGCCTTACATAAAGGAATGGGTGTGGCCGCATCTGGCCTGCAGGCTCTAGCTTGCCAAGCCCTGGTTTAGCATCTCTGTGGTTAGTTTACTTGACTACCAGATTGGAGCTACCTGCCTGCCCATCTCCTGGTATTACTAAAGACCAGACAAAAACCACAGTACAAACAAGGGATTATCATCTGAATGTGTTAAGCTCTAAAACAGTCAAATGTTTGCAGCGTTCAGACTCTTGCTATAGAATTTACTTGTAAAGTCAGTATAACTCAGAAAACTGAAAAGAAAAAGCTTGCCCTTTTCCCCTACTGAGCCCACATAGCTTCTGATCTGTAAATGTTTTTATTTCATCCTTGCTTGTACACGTGATAGTTGGACATCAGTGGTGTGCCTGTGCTTTTTAAGGTCTCAGACTTACCCCACTATTTCACAGACTCAGTTCTGATTCTTCTCTAGTGCTTGCTTGCTTTCATTATTGGGGACTTGCCATACTGAAGAAAGATTTTAGTTGCATAGGACGAATCTCAGAACAAGTCATTGTACCCAGGCTGGTTTATTCTCTTGCTCCTCTGTGCACAGTTTTTAAAAACTCACGTTTGATTCCCTTTGCAGTTGGCTGCTGAACAGTTCAAGAAAACAAGTCTCCATGTGGCTAAGAGTGTTTTGAACAACAGACATATAGTGAAGATGCTGGAAAAATACCTCAAGGTTTGTGCTTCAGAGTCCAGTAGATGGGAAAAGCTTTGGAAATGGAGGATGAACTAACTCTCTGGGTTTGAAATTCTATCCAAAATGCAGTATTTAGCATTTCTGAGTCTTTTGAAGAATTGAGAGATGTTGGAATGTATCAGGCTTGGGGATTCCACAATTGTGCATTCCCTGAGACTCACTGCTTGCCTGGGAACTCTGGGACATGGTCCTGCTTGATTAATCTGTGCAGTGGTGCTATCACCATGAGAAAACCAGACTGTCTCTCCATAAAATAGCAACCAAAATGATGGTGAAATGCTTACAACAAAACAAAAAACTGAAGTAGATGATAATTCTCCATGTAGATGCTAAAACGTTTTTGCTGGCAGAGACAACCAACAATAAGATGGGGAACAAGGGAGAGGGAAGAGCTAGCAGTGCCATAGTACCAGGAGCAGAGTAATCAAAGAAAATCCCAAGGAGGATACCCTGGAGAGGAGTCTGGTTAGAAGAGTCTCTGGTTCCTCCTTTGGAAGCCCATTTTGCTAAGTGCTCAGACCCATGACTTCAACATTTGGGGCTGGCAGTTAAGATTCAGCATAACCTGACTAGGACATGTTTGCCCTCCTCTCAGTTATTAATTGCTTCAGTATTTGAAGATTCATTTCATCCATAAAGGGTTAGAATTTAAATAACCAGTGTAAGAACCATGACTGATCAGTGTTTTACCTTGTGGCTTAGACAGACTTAAAGTTTCTGGAGTCAGCTATTAACTCAAGCTTCTAAATACTTTTTTTTTGTTTTGGCCCTACCTTACAGCTTGTGGAATCTGTTCCCCGACCAGGGACTGAATCCAGGCCATGGCAGTGAAAGCTCAGAATCCTAACCATGAGGCCAGCAGGGAACTCCCTAAACACCATTATTTTTTTGGTATGTGGGATCTTAGTTTCCCCAACCAGGGATCGAATGCACGTCCCCTGTAGTGGAAGCTGGGAGTCTTAACCACTGGACTGCCAGGAAAGTCCTAAACACTGTATTTTAAAACATTTTCTGATCTGCTAGTGATACTGTTTAGTAAATCTCATTTTCTTCACTGTAAAATGGGGGTAACCTTCATGCCAGGGCTGTGTGTTTAAATGAAACTTTAGAAAGAGCCTTGGGACTTTTCCTGGTGGTCCAGTGGTGAAGAATTTGCCTTCCAATGCAAGGGACGCTAGTTTGATCCCAGGTCAGAGAACTAAGATCCTACATGCCACGTAGCCAAAAACAAAATACAAAAGAGAAGTAGTATTGTAATCGATTCAATAAAGACTTTAAAAATGGTCCACATTTAAACAAACAAAAAAAAGCCTGAACTTCTGTTAAAATGAGGTTTTGGGGTTTTTGTTTTTTTTTTAATTGGGTTAAGAATACCTATGCCTTTTTAAACTTTTCCTCATTATATGCTTGAATAACAAGTGCAAAATAGTACTGTTGAAGCTTTTCTGAGCATGTGTAGGATTGACTCACTTGATGTGATTTAAAATGTTTCTCTTGTTGACTCTGCCCATCATGAAAACATGAACTCCCAGCAGCCTGAGCCTCAGTCTCTCATTTGGACAGTTCTTTAGACTGCACTAACCTGGGTTTCCTCTTCTTGGCCAGGGTGAAGACCCTTTCACCAATGAAGCTGGTGATGCAGAAATAGAAGGAGATGAGAATTTAGGAGGTGAGGATAAGGAAGAGACACCTGAGGAGGTAGTGGCCCAGGTCTTAGCTGAGGTGATTACGGCAGCAGTGAGGGCAGTAGATGGAGAAGAAGCACCTGCTCCAGAAAGTGGCGAAATGCTGGCCAAACAGGAAGACCCTGTGGACACAGCTGAGACCACTAGTGGTCCCCACCCCGAAGCAGAGACACCCTGCAGAATGGCACCTGAGAAGGGCAACACTGAAGCAGAAGCTGGAGGTGAAGCTGCTGAGGCTGGAATCGAAGTGGAAGCCATGTCAGCAGAGTCAGAAAGCACCTTGACAGTCACAGCTGCTGCAGAAGCCACAGTGGAACAGACTGATGCAGAGTCCAAAGATGCTATTCCCACAGAATGATCCTCCTTTCCCTGTTTCAAGGGATATGTTATATAATGCATTATTCTCTCTCCTTTGGTTTGTAAGTAGTACTAGGATATGTGATACTGGAATATTATTTTGGCGAAGAGACTCAGCCATTTCCTTCAGAAAAGTGTACCTCACAGGCTTGTCTCACAGAGTCGTGTGGCTTTCTGCCTTGGTGTGAAGGCTGCAAAAGTTGTACATTCCCCCAAGTGGCTGTGACATCTCTTTACACTGTAGTTGGAATGATAAAAGTTGGATAATTAGACTTTGCTGATACTTTGCTTGTTACATACAGCCACTGGCTGAATGCATCCCTTTTTATTATATTTTGGTCTGGGAGCAGTTCAATACTAGGATGTATCTTGCTTTATAAAGCTTTTATTGTTTTTTTTAAAGTTTCCAGAATTTACTTTGGCTTCAGTTTTTGATCCCTGCTTTTGTGGTACACTGTGTGGTATGTGGTCCTCCTTCACAAGAGGTAGCAGAATCTTGTTAACGTGATTTGATTCTGTCACATCAGTGAATTCTCAAAGGCCTGAAGAATCTTACACGTGAACCATTGGAAGCACACCTACGGACCCTCAAGAATGAGGATATTTTGCCTAGGGCATTGTTTCCCAACCTTTAGTCCTTGGTGAATCACCTTTGCAGTGTTTTACCTCATTTGTGTCCCACCTCTGCATTACTTCAGGGTTTCTTGTTTTTCTTTAAATTGAGTTACTTTTACTTAAATATATTTAAAAAGAAAATTTGATGTCTTGTGAATGGAAAATCAATGTAAATTGCCATAGAGATTTTCTGTGGAAAATCAAATAAAACATTATATTTGAGATAAATATTCCTTTGGAAGTTTCTGAATCTGTAAGAAAAAAAGCTGGCATGTGTTAAAGGTTAGTAAGCAATAGTTATACTTTCATGTAATCAAAAGAATTGGAAGATAACCACCCTTTTGAAATGATACTGCTGGGTCTGTTTTCCTATAAACCTTTGAACTGTCGTACTTAGGAAAGCATTGGCCAGTAGGAAATTATTAGAAAAGAGAGCATCTGTTTGTATACCAGGTGCTGATTCATGACAAAACTTAGATATGTGCACTGCTCTGAAGGAGCCTTATTGGAGATGTGAGATGAGTATTTATGAAAAAGTCAAATGGTAGAACTAAGAACAAATAAACTGCTTAGTAAGCAAGAAACAGTGCCTCTGAATCTTTTCTACTCATCATTCCTTAATACTGCATTTATTTTGTTCGGTCGCTAAGTTGTGTCCGACTTTCCAACCCTATGGACTACAGCATGCCAGGCTCCCCTGTCCATCTCCCAGAGTTTGCTCAGATTCATGTCCATTGAATCGGCAATGTTACCTAACCATCTCATCCTCTGCCAGCCCCTACTTTTGCCTTCAATCTTTCCAGGATCAGGGTCTTTTCCAGTGAGTCAGCTCTTTGCATCAGGTGGCCAAAGTATTGGAGCTTCAGCATCAGTCCTTCCAAGGAACTCTCGGTTGATTTCCTTTAGGATTGACTGGTTTGATCTTGCAATCCAAGGAACTCCAAGAGTCTTCTCCAACACCACAGTTGGAAAGAATCATTTCTTCGGTGTTCAGCCTTGTTTATGGTCCAATTCATATCTGTAAAAACCCTAGCTTTGACTATATGGACCTTGGTTGGCAAAATGGTGCCTCTGCTTTTTAATACACTAGGTTTGTCATAGATTTCCTTCCAAGGAGCAAGCACCTTATAATTTCATGGTTGCAGTCACTGTCCACAGTGATTTTGGAGCTTGAGAAAATAAAACTTGTTACTGCTTACATTTTTTCCCCATCTTACTTGCCTTGAGATGATGGGACCAGATGCCATGATATTCATTTTTTGAACATTGAGTTTTAAGCCAGCTTTTTCACTCTCTTTCACCCTTATCAAGAGACTAGTTCCTCTTCACTTTGTGCCATTAGAGTGGTATCATCTGCATATCTGAGGTTGCTGATATTTCTCCTGGCAATCTTGATTGCAGCTTGAGCCTGGCATTTCCCATGATGTACACTGCATATAAGTTAAATAAGCAGGGTGACAATACACAGCCTTGTACTCCTTTCCCAATTTTGAACCAGTCAATTGTTCATGTCTGGTTCTGTTGTTTCTTGACCTGCATACAGTTTTCTTAGGAGACAGATAAGGTGATCTGGCATTCCCATCTCTAGGAGTTTTCCACAGTTTGCTGTGATCCACAAAGGCTTTAGTGTTGTTCATGAAGCAGAAGTAGATGTTTTTCTGGAATTCCCTTGCCTTCTCTATGATCCAACAAATGTTGGCAATTTGATCTCTGATTCCTATGCCTTTTCTGAATCCAGCTTGTACATCTGGAAGTTCTTGGTTCCAGAAGCCTAGAACATAATGCTGAGGCATAACCTTACTAGCATGTGAAATGAGCACAATTATATGGTAGTCTGAACATTCTTTGGCACTGACCTTCTTTAAGATTGGAATGAAAACACCTCTTCCAGTCCTGTGGCCACTGCTGAGTTTTCCAAATTTCCTGACTAATACTGCATAGACGTGGCTTAGTCACAGGTTATGCGTGCCTGATGAAGCTTGTTCTCGAGGCAAAAGTGTCTGAGAGACGACAACAAAACTATGAAACTGGGTTTTTCTGGCTGTGCCATGCGACTTGGGGGATCTTAGTTCCGCAATCACCGGTGCTCTCAGCAGTAAAAGCATGGAGTCCTAACCACTGAACTGCCAGGGAATTCCCTTGTTTTTCTTGTAAAATTAATACAAGGCCTGCCACTGTATCTGAATTTCTCCTAAGTTCTTTTACCACCACCCTTACCACCTACCCCCAGTATGAAATGACATGGTTCATTTTATTCCTAAATTTAGGTTTAAATCAGGCCTTCATTCCCCAAGATGGGGAGTCATTACTTGGTTGCACAAAATGTCCTAATATGCCTGAGATGACAGGAATAAGTTGCAGGCTCACTCACTGGAAACGAATATTTATCAGTTATTTCCTATCTGTAGGGGAGAAACCTGAGAGGGAAGTTAAGTAACTTCTAAGGCCCCACATTAAAGGTGTGGGAATACTGTGACAACCCTGGTGGCTCAGTGTTAAGGAATCCACCTACACGGGTTCCATCCCTGGTCCAGGAAGATCCCAATGCCTCGGAGCAACTAAGCCTCTGTGACACATCTATTGAGCCTGTGCTCTAGAGCCTGGGAGCCACAACTAACTGAAGCCCACAGACCCTAGAGCCAGTGCTCCACAACAGGAGAAGCCACCACAGTGAGAAGCCCACACATCACAACTAGGTAAAAGTCCGTGCAGCAATGAGGACCCAGCACAGCCAAAATTTTTAAGTTAGTTTAAAAAAAAGAATCCACCTTCCAATGCATGGGACACGGGTTCAATCCCTAGGAGGGAACTAAGATCCCACATGCCATGGAGCAATTAAACCTGAGTGCTTCGGGGCCCACGAGCCACAGCTAGAGAATCTGCGCCGCAGCGAAGATCCCACTACCCACAACTAAGACCCAACGCAGCCCCCCCCAAAAAAAGATGTGGGAATACTGAAATACTGAGATCAATACACAGGTCTGTTTGGGACTTCCCTGGTGGTCGAGTGGCTAAGACTCTGAGCCCCCAGTGCAGGAGGCCCAGGTTCGATCCCTGGTCAGGCAGGGAACTAGATCCCACATGCCACAAACTAACAGTTTGCATGCTGCAACTAAAAACAACAACAACAACAGGTTTAGAGAAGGTGGCATTCTCTGCTACCAGCAGGCAAAAAAATAATCTTAAGAATGTCAACCTATTAATAGTTTCAGCTTTAGGTAATACTGTGGGTCTGTGTGATCTAATTGGGTTTTTATGGAATTACTACAGTTGCTAAAGAGGAAAAAATACAATGTAATAACCAAAGTGCTCATTCAAGAGTACATAATCAGTATTAGTAAATCTTCTCTTCGATTTTAGACCATAAAGAAATCATGTCTACTGCTGAAAGTGATCCTGGCTCACCAGCAAGGAGGCCAGTAGTGATTAGACAGGCACCAGAGTTCGAGTAGAATTTTAGAACAAAGTAGAAGAGCCTTTTAGAACTGGGCCACTTCCTTCATCTTGTACAAGGACCCTGAGGCCTATGAGTTTAAGTTGGTTTTCTATAATCAGACTTAAGAGTCTATGTACTTCCTCTCAAAACGCCATCTGGATGAGTGTATACTTTATAAGCATTTGTAAGAAATTGGAATTCAGTTTGGGGGATAACATAATGTGGTGGGATAGGGAGCAATCTGTTCATTCTCACAGGGCTGGTATCAAAATTAAGTAAGATAAGGAGACCTGCCTGGTGATCCAGTGGCTAAGACTCTGCACTCCCAATGTAGAGGGCCAGGGTTCGTTCCCTAGTCAAGGAACTAGATCCCACATGCCTGAACTATTAATATGCATTTACATGCTGCAGTGAAGAGCCTGCCTGCGACAACTAAGACCCAGTGCAGCCAAATAAATAAATATTTTTTTAATTGTATAATAAATACTTGGCACTATTGAAAAAAAGTGGTTTCTAAGTTTTTTTCCCCCCTAAGAGGTAAAATTCATGTGACAAAATGGGCCGTTAACCGTTTTAAAGCTGACAGTACAGTGGCATTTAGCACACTCACAAAGTTGTGCAACCATCACTTGTAACTGGTTCCAAGACATTTCTCTCACCCTTCAAGGAAACTCCTTATCCACCAGTAGTTTCTCCCCACTCCTCCTCCCCAGTCTCCTGACCACCACTCATCTGCTTCCTGTCTCGGCATTTATCAATTCTGGTCGGGTTCTTAACTAAGCATAATATTTTTGAGGTTCCTCCATGTTGCAGCCAGTATCAGTAGTTCATTCCTTTATATGGCTGAATATCCCATTGTAAAGACACACCACATTTATTTATCCAGTTGTAGTATATACATACAATGGGATATTCAGCTATATAAGGGAATGAAGTACTCATTTATTCAGCTGGCTTCCCAGGTGGCCAGAATCCGCCTGACAATGCAGCACACGCAAGTTCGATCCCTGGGATCAGGAAGATCCCTGGAGGAGGAAACGGCAACCCACTCCAGTATTCTTACCTGGAAAATTACATGGACAGAAAAGCTTGGGGTTGCAAAGAGTTGGACATGACTGAGAGACTGAGTATGCATATCGCATGTCATGTGGGATCTTAGTTACCTAATGAGGGGTTAAACCCATGCCCCCTGCATTGGAAGCATGGAGTCTTAACCACTGGACTGCCAGGGAAATCTATTGAGTACCTTTTTTTGGGGAGGGGGCTTTTTGGAGTCTTTGTTGGGGAAATCGGGGGCTTCTTGAGTTGTGGAGCACAGGATCTAGAGCACACAGGCTCAGCAGTTGAGGCACAGGTGCTTCTCTCTAGTTGTGGCATGCGCATGTGGGATCTTAGTTCACCTCCAGGGATTGAACCTGAGTCCCCTGCATTGGAAGGCTGATTCTTAACCACTGGACCACCAGGGAAGTCTCTGAGTACCTATTTTCGATTTTGGGGGGTATATACCTAGCACAGAAATTACTGTATCATATGGTAATTCTTATGTTTAAAATTTTGAGGAACCACCAAATTTTTTCATAGCAGCTGTACCATTTTCCATTCCAATCAGCAATTTGCAAGGGTTCCACTTTCTCTACATCCTTCAGTTCAGTTCATCCTTTGCTCAGTCGTGTCTGACTCTGCAACCCCATGGACTGCAGCACGCCAGGCTTCCCTGTCCATTTCCAGCTACCAGAGTTTACACAAACTCATGTCCATTGAGTCGGTGATGCCATCCAACCATCTCATCCTCTTGCTGTCCCCTTTTCCTCCCATCTTCAATCTTTCCCAGCATCAGGGACTTTTCAAATGAGTCAGCTCTTCGCATCAGGTGGCCAAAGTATTGGAATATCAGCTTCAGCATCAGTCCCTCCAATGAATATTCAGAATTGACTAGCTGGATCTCCTTGCAGTCCAAGGGACTCTCAAGAGTCTTCTCCAACACCACAGTTCAAAAGCATCAATTCTCCAGCGCTCAGCTTTCTTTATAGTCCAACTCTCACATTCATACATGACTACTGGAAAAACCGTAGCTTTTGACTAGACTACATCCTTACTGACACTTATTTTCCCTTTCTTCTTTTTAGAGTCTAGCCATCTTAGTAGCTGTGAAGTGGTATCTGTCTCACTGTGAGGTGTTTTTTTTTTGATGCCACTGTATGGGATGTGGGATCTTAGTTCCCTGACCAGGGATTGAACCTGGGCCCATAGCAGTGAAAGCCTGGTGTCCTAACCACTGGACTGCCAGGGAACTCTTTTACTGTGGTCTTGACCTACATTTTCCTAATGACAAATGATGTTGGGCACCCTTCCATGGGTTTTTGGTCCAGTCCAATTTATCTTTTTTTCTCTGTTGCTTGTACTTTGGGTGTCATAGGTAAGAAATCATTGCCAATTCCAAGGCTGTTTTCTTCTAAGAGTTTTATGGTTTTAGCCCTTACATTTAAGTCTATGATCTATTTTGAGTTAATTTTAGTATATGGTAGGAGGTAGTCCTACCATATAAAAAATTCTATTCCATGTGATATTCAGTTTCCTCAGAACCATTTGTTAAAGAGACCGTCTTTCCCCATTGAATGATCTTGGACACAGTTGTCAAAAATCAGTTGACCATAGCTTCATGGATTTATTTCTGTACTCTATTTTTTTGTTCTTTATATCTATCCTCATGCCAATACCATGAAGTAGATTTATAGTCAGATTTGGAATTAGGAAGTGTGAATCTTCCAATTTTCTTCCCCTTTTTCAAGATTGTTTTTGGTTATTCTGCACGTGAAGTCGCTTCAGTCATGTCCAAATCTTTGTAATCCTATGGGTCATGGCCTGCCAGGCTCCTCTGTCCATGGGATTCTCCAGGCAAGAATAGTGGAGCCGGTTGCCATGCCCTCTTCCAGGGAATCTTCTCGACCCATGGACTGAACCTGCTTCTCTTACACATTCTGCACTGGCAGGCAGGTTCTTTATTACTAGCACCACCTGGGAAGCCCTTTGGTTATTCTAGGTCCCTTGAATTTTCATATTAATTTTAGGGTTATCTTATTTTCTACACATAAGTCAACAATACTCTGGCAGGAATTACACTGAATCTGTAGACCAATTTGGAGATTACTGTCATCTGTAAAAGATTAAGTTTTCCAACTCATGATTATGGATGTCTTTCCACTACTTAGTTCTTCAACTTCTTTAAGCAGTGTTCTGTAGTTTCCAATGTATAACTTCTGGACTTACTTTGTGAAATGTATTCCTAAGTATTCTTTTGCTGCAACTGTAAATGGAATTGTTTTCTTTTTCTTTTAGCTGCACTGCACAGCTTGTGGGATTTTAGTTCCCCGACCATGAATCAAACCCGGGCGTGGATCAAACCTCAGCAGTGACAGCAGAGTCCTAACCACTGGACCACCAGAGAATTTGCAATACTTCTTATTATAAAGCTACTTATATCCTTAGTAATTTCTCCTTACTGTGAATTGCATCAAGTTTATGTGGACAACGATGTGTCTAGGTTCCTGCAAATACTTCTAATTCCAGCCAATCCATTTAAGCTGGATTCTTTAAATAAAGAACATAAAGTATACAGCAGCTTCTTTATAAGTAAGGTCAACACATTGACTGCTGAATGCCTGCAGGGCCAAGGCACTGTGGATGCATGCATCAACTCTTTGTTCAGTAACCTGCCCACAGATACAAACTCAGAACAGATCCTCAACTTGCCCCAAGGGAAATGCTTGGGTATTTTAGCCTCTTAGATGCCTACAAAGATTTGGGAGCATTTCTCTAAATAGGAGTGAAGCCAGACAGCTCACAAATGTATCATAAATTTCCCTTATTTGCTACCTTGAAATTACCTTTGGAAGAATTTCTCTTTAGAGATAACCCCCAAGGGTCAATGACTAACTAACTTCAGGGTAACAGAATGTGTGAACTGTTTACTACAATAGTCCCCAGAAGGAAAACTCTAGCCTCCTTAGAGACATAAGTTCCTAACTCATTCCTCTTGGAAGATAACTCAAAGATAATACTGTTTGTCTCAAAAGAACTAAGACCACAGCAATATTCCCCAGTGACTGAAATACACCTTGTCTAGTTTAACAATGCAAAACCAGAGCAACTAAGGGGATATTTTGGGAGAAGGAAGAATTTGCTTGCCACACTGTTGATCAACCCCACGAAGGCTGACATATGTCTTCCCTGGGGGAAGGGTATTTTGTCCCAGGATGTGTTATTAGTTATCTATTGCCGCATAACAAACTACTCCAAAATTTACTGTCTTAAAAAATTAAAGCACACTTTTCATTTTACCGTTTCTGGGAGTCGGGTGTCACTTAGCTGGATCCTCTGGTTGGAATTACAGGGTTGTAATCAAAGTGTTGGCCTAGGCTGTGGTTTCTTCTGAAGGTCTGACTATGGATCTACTTTCAATGGTATTGATGTGTTTGCTGGCAGAACCAAGTTCCTTGCAGCTGTTGGACTGATGGCTTTAGTCCAGTGCTGGCATTGACCAGATGCTACCCTCAGTCCCTTGCCACATGGGCCTCTCCTACACGGCAGCTTGCTTCATCAAAAAAGTTGAAGCTGAGAAGGCAAAAAAGAGTCCAGCTGGAAAGTCAGTCTTTCGTAATCTAATCATGAAAGAGATAATCTATTGCTTTTGCCGTAATTTCTTTGTCATCAACAAGTAACTGGGTTCAGACCACACTCAAGGGGAGGAGTTTTACATAAGGGTAATCTTTGGGGGCCATTTTTGAAAGTTGGCTACCAGACAATACTAGTATAATTCTAGATACAGATGCTCTTTTGTTTCTTTTTTGGCTGCACTGCTCAACATGTGGGATGTTAGTTTCCTGGCCAGGGATCAAACCTGTGCCCCCTGCATTGGGAGCACAGAGTCTTAACCATTGGAATGCTGGAGAAGTCCCCAGATGTAAGAACCTGCTTCATCAGCCCATTTGTCTTGAAGATGAAAGGAGCAAAAGAGATGTAAGCTTTCAGTCCTGATATATACTTCCTCTAGTTAGAGCATTCCAACATGGGCTTATCCATGAAGTCCTTGCTGAAATAAATGGTCAGGTATCCTTCACCAAAATAGGCTGGCTGCAATTATAGTGAAGATCTGTCAAGAAACCTTTTCTACTCAGCAAATGCTGAAGAGAATTTTTGAGCAGTTGGAGCAATTTCACTTGACTCGTCTTTCATTTTGATGCCATGTGATTCCACAAGGGCTTGAATCCCTGTGACCACCAGTAGCTCATGACCAAAATTTTATTTCCTGGCCATACATTCAGAAGTTTGTCCATGTCAACTTCATCATTACCTTTTTCTGTTCAGTTCTCTTCACTTAGGCACAGTTTTGTTTACATGATTTATTCTTTATTCCCTTAAAAAATGAATATATAATACAAATATGCATAAAACATTGACTGAATAATTACAAAGAAATGCATAATCAAGAAGCAAAACATTTTCCAGCCATGTAAGATGAAAAAGACCCCTGTACAACACTGTGCTTATAGTTAATGTACTGTACATGTAACAATTTAAAAGGGTAGATCTAATGTTTTTTTACCACACACACACACACACACACACACACACACACAAGTGAATCGATAGGGCCATGTGAGGTTTTCGATCTAAAAAGTTTTAAAGGAAAAGAAATAGAATGCTGCTATGCCTCAGAAATCGGTTACCAACCCCGATCCCTTCCTGATCACCCTGTCGAGTAACCAGTGGTAATTACCTACTTGTTTTTCTTTATAGTCCCCATACTCCACTGGTTCTTGCCCAGAACACATCCAAATCAAGGAAAGAAGCAGAAGCAGCAGTCCTCCTATCTCCACAGGACTTTGTGATGCTGGATCTCAGGTTCAGAGCTCCTCAGGTGACAGGAAATTGTATAATTTCCCTAAAAATGTCCACATATTTTTATCTGTTTTAGAAATCAACATAGAAATGAAATCATCACATATGCCTTGCTTCTTTGGTTTTCCCGAGTTTCATCTGTGCTATTGTGTGTGGCTGTGATTTGTTCATTTTCATTATACTACATTCTACCAGGTAGACATTTGGGTTGTTTTCAGTGTGGGCTCTTAGGACTATGCTGAACTTTCTTAAGTATGTTACTGAGAGTTTCCATGGATTGGAATTAGTGGGCCATGGAGTGTGCAGAGCTTCAACTTTACCAAACAAGGCCAAATGTATTCTGAAACGATTGAACCAAGCAATGAGCAGTATATAAGAGCTCCTACTATCATTCCTTCTTTGACTTCCAGACTCCTATCTCTTGAGTACTTTTATTCCGTGTGTAATACTTGCATTTTCTTTCCACTTTGAAACTTAAAAAAAAAAAAATCACTTCCTTTTCAAAATTGCAATTGTATGGTTCCTCACACTAGGTCTTCCAGCACTCTCATTACTTTAAGTGTTATAGTGAATAATACTTGCAAATACTTTGAAACTAAGCAAAAACAGCAAATAAACATGAACAAAGTAGTAGAAACCAAAATGACCCTTAGAGCCACCTTGTACCTATTTGTGGCTGACAGAATTATAGTGCTTTATTCTGAAACTTATTTTTGTTCTTAGGAGAAGACAATGGCGACCCACTCCAGTACTCTTGCCTGGAGAATCCCATGGACAGAGGAGCTTGGTAGGCTACAATCCATGGGGTCTCGAAGAGTCAGACATAACTGAACAGCTTCACTTTCACTTTTCACTTTCATGCATCGGAGAAGGGAATGGCAACCCACTCCAGTGTTCTTGCCTGGAGAATCCCAGGGACGAGGGAGCCTGGCGGTCTGCAGTCTATGGGCTCGTGCAGAGTCGGACATGACTGAAGTGACTTAGCAGCTTTTGAGTTAAAAAATTGGCAAGCATAATGGTTGATGAGTGTGTCATTATACACTTGTCAAAACCCATAAGATGCACAACACAAAAAGTGAACTCTAATGCAAACTATGGACTTTAGTTAATAATGTGTCACTATTGGCCCATCAACTCTAACCAGTGTACCACATCCTGCAAGATGGGGAAAGTGAGAGGTGTAAGGGAACTCTGTACTTTCTACTCAATGTTAAATCTAAAACTGCTCTCCCAAAACTATTAATTAAAAAAAAACTGTAAGCAGAACAGCTTCTGTATAATGGTAAAGAAATTTCCATTTCTCTAAACTTGAGGTTCAAGAGCAGAGATCAGCAAATCTATGGGACAAATCTGGACTGCTGTCTGTTTTACCAAGGCCTTCCAGCAAAGAATGGTTTTCATATTTTTTCAACAGTTGGGAAAAAAAAACAAACCCAAAAGAACACCATTTTGTGACTTTTGAAATGTACATGAAATTCTAATTTTAGTATCCATAAAGTTTTATTGGAACACAGCCACACTCATTTGTTTACATATTAATTATGGCTGCTTTTGTACTACAACGGCAGAGCTACAAAGATTGATAATGTTACAGAGATTGCATGGCCCACAAACCCTAAACATTGACTATCTGGCTCTTTATAGAAAACATTTATTGGGAATACCCTGGCAGTCCAGTGGTTGGGACTCTGTCCTTTCATTGGGGGGTAGGAGGGGCACACATTTGATCCCTGGTTCAGTTCAGTTCAGTTCAGTCGCTCAGTCGTGTCCGACTCTCTGCAACCCCATGAATTGCAGCACGCCAGGCCTCTCTGTCCATCACCAACTCCCGGAGTCTACCCAAACCCATGTTCATCGAGTCGGTGATGCCATCCAACCATCTCATCCTCTGTCGTCCCCTTCTCCTCCCGCCCCCAATCCTACCCAGCATTAGGGTCTTTTCCAATGAGTCAACCCTTCGCATGAGGTGGCCAAAGTATTGGAGTTTCAGCTTCAACATCAGACCTTCCAATGAACACCCAGGATTGATCTCTTTTAGGATGGATTGATTGGATCTCCTTGCAGTCCAAGAAACTCTCAAGAGTCTTCTCCAACACCACAGTTCAAAAGCATCAATTCTGCGGCGCTCAGCTTTCTTCACCATCCAACTCTCACATCCATACATGACCACTGGAAAAACCGTAGTCTTGACTAGACGGACTTTTGTTGGCAAAGTAATGTCTCTGCTTTTAAACATGCTATCTAGGTTGGCCATAACCTTCCTTCCAAGTAGTAAGCGTCTTTTGATTTCATGGCTGCAGTCACCATCAGCAGTGATTCTGGAGCCCAAAAAAGTAAAGTCTGACACTGTTTCCACTGTTTCCCCATCTATTTCCCATGGAGTGATGGGACCAGATGCCATGATCTTAGTTTTCTGAACGTTGAGCTTTAAGCCAACTTTTTCACTCTCCTATTGACTATGCCAAAGCCTTTGACTGTGTGGATCACAATAAACTGTGGAAAATTCTGAAAGAGATGGGAATACCAGACCATCTGACCTGTCTCTTGAGAAACCTGTATGCAGGTCAGGAAGCAACAGTTAGAACTGGACATGGAACAACAGACTGGTTCCAAATAGGAAAAGGAGTACGTCAAGGCTGTATATTGTCACCCTGCTTATTTAACTTATATGCAGAGTACATCATGAGAAACGCTGGGCTGGAAGAAACACAAGCTGGAATCAAGATTGCCGGGAGAAATATCAATAACCTGAGATATGGGGATGACACCACCCTTATGGCAGAAAGTGAAGAAGAACTAAAGAGCCTCTTGATCCCTGGTAGGGGTCCCACAAAATGCATGAGGCGAGCAAAAAAAAAAAACAGAAACAAAAAGCACAACAACAAAGAGTTAATTCCTGGGTTAGAGAACACAACACAGCCTTCATGGAGTCATGAGATCTGAGTTCTAACCTGTGTAAACGTTTGATCTTGGGTGAGACATTGCTGTCGTACAAGATTTTTGGACAAAGCTTTTGCGACTGCCTTCACAGCTTGTAAATTCTCTTCAGGTTGGATTTGACTTCCAGTCATAGCCAAAAGCCCTGTAGTAAGGCCCAGTAAATCAAGCTAGATATTATAGTTTTGTCTAAAATGAAGTGTAACAAAAGACTTTGTTACGTGACTTGCAAACTGGCAGTTCCAAATGCTTTCCAAAACATGTTTACAGCAACAACAATAAATTAAGTAGATAATGCAACTAGGCTACTATGGGGAAGATGAGCTTTAAATGGATATACTGTTTTGTCTTTTTCTTAAAAAAAGGTGGCTACTCCATATTCATTTATCCCTGTGTACTTTCCTATTCTTTTTCCATTTCTCATCACCTTCTGCAAATTGCCAAGTTTGTGACATTAGGAGACAGAGATATTCACAAATTTCAATATTCGGTAATACAGTATTAGAATAAACCTTACTAATGAACCTATTACAATTACCTCCTTTGTTGCTGGTACTTAATAGTTTGTTACTTCATGCTTTATTAAAATAAAGGGCAAAAGTTAAGTCTTTACTTTGCCCAGGACCTACCATTAATTTATAATTGACCTTAGTGGAGAGTGAGCAAACCCCATCAGTCAGGTCAGTTGCTCAGTTGTATCCGATTCTTTGCGACCCCATGGACTGAATGCAGCATGCTAGGCTTCCCTGTCCATCACCAGCTCCTGGAGCTTGCTCAAACTCATGTCCATTGAGTCAGTGATGCCATCCAACCATCTCATCCTCTGTCGTCCCCTTCTCCTGCCTTCAATCTTTCCCAGAATCAGGGTCTTTTCAAATGAGTCAGTTCTTTGCATCAGGTGGCGAAAGTATTGGAGATTCAGCTTCAGCATCAGTCCTTCCAGTGAATATTCAGGACTGATTTCCTTTAGGACGGACTGGTTGGATCTCCTTGCAGTCCAAGGGACTCTCAAGCATCTTCTCCAACACCACAGTTCAAAAGCATCAGTTCTTTGGTGCTCAGCTTTCTTTATAGTCCAACTCTCACATCCATACATGACTGCTGGAAAAACCATAGCTTTGACTAGACGCACCTTTGTTGACAAAGTAATGTCTCTGCTTTTTAATATGCTCTCTAGGTTGGTCATAGCTTTTCTTCCAAGGAGCAAGCATCTTTTAATTTCATGGCTGCACTCACCATCTGCAGTGATTTTGGAGCCCAAGAAAATAAAGTCTGTCACTATTTCCATTGATTCTCCATCTATTTGCCATGAAGTAATGGGACTGGATGCCATGATCTTAGTTTTTTGAATGTTGAGTTTTAAGCCAGCTTTCCCACTCTCCTCTTTCACTTTCATCAAGAGGCTCTTCAGTTCCTCTTCACTTTATGCCATAAGGGTGGTATTACCTGTGTATCTGAGGTTTTTGATATTTCTCTTGGCAATCTTGATTCCAGCTTGTGCTTCATCCAGCCTGGCATTCCGCATGATGCACTCTGCACACAAATAAGCAGGGTGACAATATACAGCCTTGACGTACTCCTTTCCCAATATGGAACCAGTCTGTCGTTCCATGTCTGGTTCTAACTGTTGCTTCTTGACCTGCATGCAGGTTTCTCAGGGGAGCAAACCCCATAAGAGAGACAAAACTATTTGACTGCTATCCTAGTGTATCAATATGTTCTGAAAGAAGGGGACATCGGGAATTTTTTTTTAATTACCTAGACTTTTTAGAAGAACTGAGCTTGCTATTTTTAAAAGATGGGACTTAAAATGCTAAAAGAGTGATAATAAGGGCAAAACGGGAAAAGAGGTTATGGCTCCCCATTTGAAAATTTTTAACAGGATTATCACATTAAACTGTAAGCAACCTAAACCTAATCTCTTGGTTTTAGGGAGCTGGCTTGTGGTTTGGGTCTTAAGGATGAGAAGGAGGTCAGCTCGGGGCCAACTGAAGGGAGAGCGCCCTTGGGATAGAGTCCGATACCTTCCAGTCCTTAGATCCCAGTGGCTGGCGAGCCAGCCAAGAAAGATGCTACCCCAGCCTTGCTAACAGCCTCCTCTCCCACCTCCCTTCCCTCACCCCAACGCACCCATCGCAGCTCTCTCCTTTAACGTTCAAGCCCCACCCTACTCCAGCCTCCTCCAACACCCTTCAGCCTCCCCTGCAGCGCGGCCTCCCTCAGGCAGGTGTCTCTCCCGGCCTCTGCCATCAGTGTGTGGAGCCTATCCTCACTGTATTCCCTCTCTTTGAGGGCCTGTCATCAGTCCCTTCTTACATTTTTGGACGTCTCCCTCTGTTTTCAGATGTTTTCCCTCAGGCTCAACTTTCAGCCTTCCCTCCGTCTATTCTCTCCCTCAGCCTGCAGGTTCCCTCGCTCGGTCTTTAGTGTTTCCTTGCTGTCTTCGGGATCCCAACTCTCGGTCTGTGAGGTCCCCTCTCAGTCTGAGGTGTATCCTTTTCGGTCTTCGGGGTCCCCTCTCGGTCTGAAGTATCTTCCCTCTCGTCTGAGAGGTCCTCTCTCCCGGTCTGAGATTTCTCCTCCCTCGGCCTGCGGGGTCCCTTCCCTCCGACGAAGCGGTCCCCTACCTCAGGTGTGCAAAATCTCTTGTCAGCCCTCACCCTTGGTCTGGGGTGGCATGTGGGAGGGTGGGGGGAGGTCTCATCGCTCCGCGGGCCGTGAGCAGCTGCTTTCCCCACTCACCGCCCCGCCACCAGCTCGCTTAAGCTCGCTCTCGCTGGTCACGTTTGGGGCGCGCACGCCGGGCGGCGGCAGTGCGTGCCGCGCGCGCAGCGTGCGCGGTGACGTCAGTGCGCTGGCGGCGGCGGCGGCGGCGGCAGCGGCGGCGGCACGGCTGTTTGTTCTGCTCTCCCGCAGCCGAGGAGCCGAGGCGGGGGCTGCGGCGGCGGCGGCGGCGGCGGCTGCCGGCAGTGCCCGCGGCAGAGCGGGGCCTGTGAGCGCGGCGGGCAGGCCCCGGCGCCGCGCCGGCAGCCCGAAGAGGAGGGGGCGGCGGCGGGCGGCTGGCGGGGGCGGCGTGCGGCCTAGCGTCTCAGGTGAGGACCGGTGCCCTTCGGGGCAGCAGACGGCGCAGGGCAGCCAGCTGGGGCCCGCGGCGCGGTCCGCGTAACCTGCATTGCGTAATGGGGCTGGTGCGCCAGCAGCTACGCCATCGGCGCGGCGCGGGGGCGGGGAGGCCGGGGCGACGCGGGCTCGGGCCTGCGGGCCTCCCGCGTCCCCGCGCCGCTCGCGCCAGGCCAGGACCGCTTGCGCCGTTGGCGTCGGGGCGGCAGGGCGGCTCGCGGGCGCCCCGCCGTTGGCGCCACCGCCCCCCGGCTTCGGCTGGGCGACCGCGCAGGGGCGCGGGCGGGGGGCGCGGGCGCAGCGGCGGGGCGGGTGGCCGGGGGCGGGCGGGGGGCGGGCGGGGGGCGGGCCGAGGCGCCCGGCACTTCCTGTCGCCGCCATTTTGTCAAGTGAGGAGGAGGAGGAGGAAGCGGCCGCCGCGGAGTGCGCGGTGCGCCTGGCCCCGGTAAGTCCGGGCCTGGCGTGGTGGTCACGAGCGCCGCTGTTCCCGGCTGCGGTCCCCGGGGCGGCCTCGGCCCCGGTGTTCACGTGGGGCGGCCCGACGCGCCCTTCCTCTGGAGCTTTGGTCCTCTGGCTCATGCCGGGGCAGCGCGCCCCCGCCCTCGTTTCCTCACCTTCCGGACTGTCCCCCGGAGCTCTGCGGAGAACGGATCTGGTTCCCAGGTGGAGGGAGGAGGCTGCCTCCGTACACCTACCCGGAGAGAGACCGTTGGGGGCGGGAGCCGTGCTCCGAGGGGCGAGCCTGGCCCCCTTTACCCACCCACTCCCGGCCCGGCAGCCCCTCACTGGGTGCTTTGTTTTGCTCGGTCGGTGCTCGCTGGCGTCCTTGCCACCGTCTTGTCTATTTGCAGTATTGTGCGTGGTGGTGGTTTAGGGTGGGGATATGGGGGAGTTGTGATTCAGCGAAATAAAATGACCCTCCCCTCCAAAACGGAAATCGCCCAACTTCTCCCGACTGAGATACCCCTAAGGCCCAGTCTTGGATGAAGATGGGAAATCCCACTCTGGTGTAGTGGACTGTACAAATACTTGTGTTTAGGCCTGTGGATGAGTCATGTGCTTTTACTGTGTGGCTGACCTCTCTTTTACTCAAGATCACGCATTGTATTTTGAAGTGTTATTTTTGTTTACTCATTTAACGTTTTTTGCAACCTGGTCCTTTGTATGGTCTTGGCCCTTGGGTTACTTTTTATGTGTGTGCTGGATGCAGGAAGTAACCTCTTGGAGTCAGCGCCTCATGAGAATTAAAGTGCCTTTGCTTACCTTCAAGAGAGTTTTCCCTGTCCGTGTTTACAAAGACCATCAGAGTACCTCTAAGCCTCTAAGTGGCTCTTTGGTGCTGTAATAATGTTTGGGAGATTTCTATGAATGGGACTGTCGGGTTCCTTAAATTGTTGGTTCTTGACATTTAGTTCTTGGAGGTTGTAAAGAAAGCAATTCCCAATAGGATTTATGAGTATGTTACCAGTTTCAAGAAGTTTTTGGATGGCACAGTCTGTTATATGACCTTGCCAGTAATATGATAAAACATTACTTTCGGTTGAATTTGGATGGGGTTTATCTTTCCACCAAGGTTTTAGGTAACTAACCTGTTCTTCCCCCAGTCTTCAACCTGGGAAAGATAAATTTCTCCTATGATTTCCCTCAACCAAATCGAGAAAAGTCTGATCTTAAACAAATGCACTGCTCCCTGTTACCTGCCATACCCGCTTAACCTTAGTAGGAAACATAGTATTTAAGGACTCAAGCTGTGAGTGAGTCTCTTAAGATGGTTTTAGTTTGTCTTATCTGAGGACATGAACCCCCATGTGTGCATCTTGCTAGAATTCAGCCCCAACCAAATTGCTGAAGATAAGAAATTTTGCCAACAGATGAAAGTTAAAACACGAAAGTGACTGCAGTTTAAGGATGGGTTGGCCGTTTTGAGGTGTCTTTAAGGCTGCCCTCCCTGGTTGAGAGGGTGATGAGAAAAAATATTACCTAAGAATTGCAAGAGAATCATTGGCCACTTTGTAAAATTTCCACTAAATTATTGAATTGTTTAACGGAATTTAGACTTTGTTTCCAGAAGTTACCCTTTTGAGCCAGTTGTTGTGATCTTTGAACTAAATTGCACTTTTGCTTTTGGAGGTGGAGAGGATGCAATATTTTCGTGTTACACAATTCAGGTTATTGAATGACTTGAGATTATGAATTTTAGAAGGAGTCTTTTTATTTAAATTTTCAGTAAAAACCATTTGGTATCAATGATTTGAAGACCCTGGGCTGTTAAATCTGCTCTGAGAGCCCCCTGTCATCATCTATATCAATGGTGTGGATGTAAAACGTTTCAAATTCTGATTTTGAATAAAATTGTAAGGTAGACAAGTTTGTCTTTATGTTCTAGGCACATCTGTAAAACGGGAAAAAGGGCTTGTCATTCAAAACTGCTGCTGATGTTTAATCAATCTTTGTGATTTTTAGTGTTTAGAACATTTGCGCGGTGAGAATTGGGATTCTTTGCTGATGCTGACATTTAATTCATAAGACATGAGTTTGTTAAAAATAAATAAAATTTCGTTAAATTACACTTAAAGAAAAAAACCTTGGAATGTGAGTTCCACGAGGGCAGGGTTTTGTTTGCCAGTCTTTGCCTATTTTTAATTCTTTAGTATCCTCTGCACCTTTGAAGAGCAGCTGTAATATTCTTTGAGTGAATAAACTGGAGAGATAATTGAAGAAGAATTTGGCATGCCCATAATACTAAATGTAAATAATTTCTTTTAAATCAGTAAAATATTAACAGTGGGCATAATTATCAGTAGTGACTTTCAGGGAATGTGAATTTTAACTAAGGTAACGTTAAGGTTCCTAATTACGGTAAACTTATTAATAGTTGAAGCAGCATGGCGTGCAGTTGCCTCTGTGCACTATCTACTGTACATTTCCCACTTTGCAGTTTGAAATGTGGTGAGTGGGTTTGGGTTGTGGTTCAGTCCTGACCTGGGAAAAGTATTTTAAGAGGGAGATGAAGTGGGTAATAAACAAGTATGGGTAGCATTTCTTAATGTGAATCTCATTTTGTCAGTAGAAAGAATCGGAAAAAAAGCATCGAGCCCTGATTTCACCTGATTGACCAGTCTGTTTCATCAATTATTTTTTGAGCTTATACTGTATATAAAGGAAGACAGATATTTGCACGATGATTTCTTTATGGCACATATATTTTTAATTAATGTATTCACTTCCAAATGTTTGTTGAATATAAATTACATATATTTTGAGTATTATACTATTATTGTAAAATATTATTGTTTTTAGTCGTTTTGTAATAGCTTTATTGAGATGTAATTCACAAATGATAGTTCACCAGTTTACAGCGTACAATTCAGTGGTTTTTAAGTATATTCAGAATGGTGCCACCACAACCAATTTTAGAATATTTTCATCCCTCCAAAAAGAGATCGCTATTCATTAGCAGGCACTCTCCATCCCTTCAGTCCATGGCAACTACTGATGTACTCTCTATGTCTATAAATTTGCCTGTTCTGGATATTTCAGGAATTGTACAATATATATAACCTTTTGTGTCTGGCTTCTGTCACTTGGTGTAATGTTTTCAAGGTTTATGGTGTAGCATGAATCAGTACTTCATTTCTTTTATGAATGAATACTATCCCCTTATGTGCATATGTCACATTTTATTTCTCTGTTCTTCAGTTGATGGGTATTTGGGTTTCCACTTTTTTGGGCTATGGTGAATGGTGCTGCTCCGAACATTCACGTACAAATTTTTGTATGGACATTTTGTATTAATTTCTGTTGGGTGGATACCTAGGAGTGGAATTGCTAGGTCATGGTACTTAACCATGCGCAAAGACTTTTTATTGGAGTGATTTTTCTAATACTTTCATGGAGGGATTAAAAAAGATAAAAGCTTAATAGAATGTGGTGTAGCCATTTAAAAGAACGGGAAATGGAAGTACAAGAATGTCAGTGTGTTGACTTGTGGTACAGTCTGCATGGTTTGATCCCCATTTGGTTTCTTAATTGTAATTGTCAGAGAACAGTCTGGAAGATGCACCCCAGACTTGTACCGTTGCTGTAAAGTGTTTAAAAACACTTAGGGTTGTTTTTTTCCCCCAGTCCGAACAGGCTACAACTGATTAAACTTGAGTAAACTGCATCCACATGTCCCAGTGTAAATCATGGGATGTATTCCATTCTAAAGAAATAGATGGAGAATGAGTCCAGTCTCAAAGTTAGGGCAAAGCAGCCATCTCTCCATCTGTCCTGTAATAGCACTGGTTGGTCCACATCATCTGGAAAAGAGATTGTAAGAGTTTTTTGCGCTTAACTTTTCAAAAAATATTACACTGTGAACATTTCCAAAATGCTCTATTTTTAGTGGGTGTTTAAAATTCTGTTATGTGAACGTACCATAATTCTGCTGTTTCTGGTCATGATTTTCAAGTTTCCCCCTTTTTTCATATCTAGAAATGAAATTACCAGACGGGGGGGGGGTGTGTTTTTGGAAACTTGATACAAATTAGTTTTCTGGAAAAGCTCTATGACTTTCCTTTTATCCAATCACACTTGACAGTGTCTTGTTTATGAGGATGAGGCTTTTAACAGTCCCCCAGCCCCCAACAAATAGCAATTAGGTAAAACTCAAGTGTGATCTTTGTGTTCTGTGAAGCCTCCTGAGAAGCAGAAGTGTCTCTGAGATCTTGCTCTTTGACCTTTCTTCTCTCCTGCCCGGAGTTGGACTTTGCTTCCTGAAATCAGGTCTCAGAGTTCTGAATCCATGATAGAAGTCCAGTGTAATCTGAATGCTCTGGGGAAGGCTTGAACAGCCTCTTGGCATCCAGTCCTGTCTCATTTTTGCTGACCTGCTCCAAGGACTGATACTGCCAGGGTGGCACTGTTAGACCCCAGTTTGAATCCTGGCCCTCTTGCCTGCTGTGTGACCTTCAGCCTGTCACTCGACCTTCCCCAAACTTGTTCATCTTTCAGTTGAGGGTAAAGGGAGGTGGTGCTCTCTCAAGGTTATTTGCTGTCATTACCCAGGACGAAGAAGAGAAGTGGGAAGAGGTAGCCAGCTATTAGAAAGTAGAGCAGCTGAGGGTTCGGAAGATGTGCCAGCTGACATGCCTGGACACTCTGTCATCAGGTGATACCAAGATCAGCCAGGTGCCTTTCAGATTCCCATCTGTGCTGTGTCTTCCTTAGAGTGAACTCTGAGTAGAGCTCAATGGGGGAGGTTATTTAAAGTGTGGATGGGGTTTTTTAAGTGAGGATTTGTTTTTATCTGATAATGAGATTAAAGGGGGGGGTAATGGTATTAATGGAAATTCAGCAAGCTCTGGGGGTGCCCACTGTGGGATATTGTTGGCTGCATAGTTTTGGAGAAATGATCCAGCTGGGGAAAGTGGTCCATTGTCTTCTCAGGCCTAAGATGAAACTTAACCATTTCATTAAAACCTGGTTTGTGAACAATGGCAACAGTCGTCCGAAGTTGCTGGTGGAGGACGTTTTTCCAGAGCCACAAGCACAGCATCTCTCTATACCTTCCCTGCCTTTTTTGGCCCTAAATTAAATTATGTTGACATTTGGACTTGGTGAAAGGATTCTGGTCTCCAGGAAGGTTTGTATCACAAGTCAAGGGCTCCTTGGAAAGGAGGCAGGCAGTTGTATGGTGGGCCAGGAAAGTGGAGTTCCTGGCTCGGAGGCTAAGTCCCAACTAATGGACTTTGGGCCTGTTGACCAGAAGAAAACCAGTCGATGCCAGTCACCTTTCCTAAGAGCTGTCAGGATCCAGTTCCATGTGGAATGCCTTTTGTGTGTGTTTGTGAAACCTAATTGAAGAGTCTGTTTCTTTCAGAGATTGATCAGATCCAAGCATTTAACTGAAAATTAAAAGCACCTAAATGAATATGCATTTCTTCTTTTTGATCTGTGACATACTTACAAATAAAGGCTTTTTAAAGGTCACCCTAAGTATAGGTTGTTCTGTGATCTGTTCCTTAACAAGTGTTGGCCTGTTCTGCTCAATGTAGGAAGTTTCAGGACTTTGGGCTGTGGCTAGCAGAGTTGGGCTTGAGTGGAGCTGTGTACTGAAAAGGGAAAACTGTGGAGTCCATGTTGGGGGATTAGTCCCAACCCCACCTCCTTCTGACCTTGACATCAACCTCAGGCAAGTTACATAATCTCTCTACACCTGGGTTTCCTTATTGGTAAAACAGGATCTGTATGTTTAAGTATTGACTGGGTAGACAAAAGATGGGGGTGCCTGGCATCTGGGTTGTATTATGATGGGGAAGGGAAGGGGGTCTCTGACTTGTATTCTATTTGTTTGGAGGGGGGGAGTGTTGCTTTTGCTCTGCCCGAAGGGTCCAAGAATAGCTGAGCAGGCCTCAATGTGCCTGTGGTCACTTCTCTTGTCTTGGTGTGCACCTAAGGCTGAGATGGTTTGTTTTTGGTTGCTGTCATGCCAGGAGACACTGGCACATTGTGGAAGCCCTGCCAGGGAGCGGTGTTGGGCTTGGTATTGTGCAATTTCCAGAAACAGGAGTTAGTAGTTTCTGTGTCTTTGTGTGTGGCTAACATCCCCAGTTGTCATACCCCAGGCAGTAACACATACATGCCTACAGGCAAATTGGCCTTTGAGCTTATTTTGTGTAAAAGAGAGAGAGTAAGATAAACTGGGGGATTTTACACTTAAAACATTTTCCACTATGTTTGAGGAAACATACATTTCAGGTGAGCAAATTCGGAAGGTTGAAACAAGAGGACTGCATGGAGTGTGGAACCTGCCAGTGCAAGTTGTTCAAGCATGCGCCTGTGCCTTCAAGCATGCGCCTGTGCCTTCAAGCACAGAGGGAGAGAAGGAGGGGCTGGGCTGGATGCTCTGGATCTGCTGTGCGCCTTTCTTGGACAAGTTGCATGTCCTTCCAGGCTTCAGTTTCTCATATGTTCAGTTCAGCTCAGTCGCGTCCAATTCTTTGTGACCCCATGAACTGCAGGATGCCAGGCCTCCCTGTCCATCACCAACTCCCAGAGTTTACTCAGATTCGTGTCCATTGAGGCGGTGATGCGATCTAACCATCTCATTCTCTGTCGTGCTCTTCTCCTCCTGCCTTCAATCTTTCCCAGCATCAGGGTCTTTTCCAGTGAGTCGGTTCTTCGCATCAGGTGGCCAAAGTATTGGAATTTCAGCTTCAGCATCAGTCCTTCCAATGAATATTCAGGACTGATTTCCTTCAGGATGGACTGGTTGGATCTCCTTGCAGTCCAAGGGACTCTCAAGAGTCTTCTCCAACACACAATTCAAAAGCATCAATTCTTCGGTGCTCAGCTTTCTTTATAGTCCAACTCTCACATCCATATGTGACTACTGGAAAAACCATAGCTCATATGTAAAAATGATATCTCATATGTAAAATGAGGTAATAGATTTGGGCTCCAGTGAACTTGGACCACAGTCTAGGTTTTAAGAGAAAGTAATTCTTGTTTTGTGTCTTGTTTTTCAAACTCTGGATTATGAAGTGAATTTAGTAGGTTGCAATCATTGTTTAAGGGGGGAGAAAAAGGAAATGTCAAAGAGTGTTACACATTCAAGGGTATTTCATAAAACCTTTGCTGTGATTCTGTGTATTGTGTACACGGCAAAATCTGTTTCCTATTGTGAATCTTTTCAGACTAGTATGAAATAGCCTTGTGTTAGATACCACTCATTGTTAACTGTGGGTACCCTGAATTTTTTTTTTTCTTTCTTTTTTTGGTGGTCATTTTACAATCTATTTCTTCATCATTTGCCTAAGGTGACTGTCCTGGATATGTTTTCTAGTAGCATGTGAACTGCATTGATCTTTAGTTTCTTTTCTTCCTCGTCCTGTGCTTGCTAGAAGCTCTTTGGAGGGTAGAGTGGGATGGGGAAGTTGAGGAGGAAGCATGTGGGGAAGGCTGTCAGCAGATTGCAACTAGCAAAACAGTAAGTATGTAAAGAGTATTTTGTGTGCGTGTTGTGGGGACAAATTATTTTTACTCTTGAGATAGTGTCCTCACAACTTTTTAATCAAGCAAGATGTTAGTTCTAAAGGAAATGGCTATATTGGTTACTTACTTATGGTATCAGTAACAAACATGAAACGAAAGGAGATTTTTGAAACAAAATGGAATTTGCTGGTTGATGTAGTAAGTCTAGAGTGGACCTCAGGCACAGCTGAAATCAGGGACTCAAATAGGGACATCAGAGCTGTTTTTTATCTCTGATATCCTGACTTCAAGGTCAAGAGTGATTCTTCCCCAGGAGTGCTCTCTGATGATAGAAGACACTGGCTTGGATCATTGCCCATCCCTGACCATGTTCAGAGTGGGAATGCCAAGCCACTTCACTCGAACATAACACATTCATTCGTCTCTGGCCTCCGCTTGCTCACCTCCAGTGATAATCCCAGCAGCATCTTGCTCCTCATTGTGAATCATGCTGGATGGGATAATTTTTTTGGACAGTCTACATTTTATATTTGAAGTAGAGTGTACCCCCTATCTTGAAGCAATAAATTTTGGATGGCTGAAGGGAAGTTGATTTTCCATACTTGGTCGTAAAAACCAGAATTAGCTGCAATCAGCTTATAACAAGTTACTCAAGAAAAAGGATAAAGTGAAGATCGTTAAGGATTGTGGGTATTCCAAATCCTTGGTCCAGAATTAAATGAAAGACATGATTTATACCAGATTCCAGGTACAGAGGGATTTGCTGTGGGGGAGGAGTCAAGCTAAGTCTTAGTAGTCTCTTAGATGGGCAAGAAGACTCCAGCTGCTGGTGATAGAGCCTGATTTGATCAGTAAACAGCCCTCAGGAAGCACAGGGGTGAGATAGGCTTATAACATGGAAGGAAGTGCAGGGGAAGACTGGGTTAAGAGACCAGGTAGGTAAACATCAGCATATGCATTCATGAATGAAATTGTAATGGAGAATGTTTCAGTAGACTGGATTCATCTTTGTCCACACAAAAACTACATTTGTAATTTTGCCATTTGTTAAGCTGTTTCTATACTTAAATTCTTGTAAAGTCTGCTGCTTGGCATTCCTCTAGTATTACAGAAAGCTTACTCAGATTTCCATAATCAAAAACAAGTGTTAAACACTGCTAGAGTAATCGTTTTCCTACAGTTCTTTCTATTGGATTTATTCAATTCTTTAAGGGACTCAAAATAATTGAGGATCCAGTGGCCAAGGATAGATGAGCTCTGCTTCTCATTAGAGCATCAGTTCTTAAGGGGAGGTTGGAGGTCCCTTTGAAAAGGTGACAAAGCTGTGGATCCTTTCTCCAGAAAAATGCGTATGTGTGAACATTGAATAGTTTATGGGTAGAGACGTTTCTTATAACCCTAGAGCCCATCCAAGAAGCATGTACTAAAATGGATTTCCTGGAGTTTACTTTGAGAATGAGAAATTATTATGTGAATTAAATGACCCTTGATGATTTTGAAGACTTTTGTTTTTGCATGTTTCCGCTTTTGCAAACATTTGCAATTTTTATGGCTCTAGGAAACAGTGTGGAACACCCATTTTGGTTTATCCTTGTGGAAAATCCTCCAGAGACTTTCACAGAGCTGTCAGCCTGTGTCAGCTGTGGTGTAGATCTGCCCAGGGGCCTTCTACACCCCTCTTTTTCAACTTGTTCTCTTTCTTGGGTATGAGGAATGTCTCATAATGCCAGACTGGGCCTGTTGCAGTGGCTGCAGATGAAGGAAGGTTTTTGTTCTGGGGCTCTTCGCTGAAGCAGCTTCCGCTGTTCATAAAACTGTTTTCCAGGATTTGGTGTTGGCTTGGAGCCTTTGCTGCAGAAGGTAGTCCAGTGGGCTGTTCGTCAGCCCAATCATTTGGTTATGCTGGATATGGGTAGACTTAGAAAGACTCATGGCTATGGGCCCTTATGTGGCTTAGCGCCTGCTCTTGGCTGTGGGACCTTTTTTCCATGCTTGCATTTGAACCTGCAGACTGAAGGAGACAGAACTTGTGGGATGAGAAAATACCCTTCTTCAGTGTGATATGTTTGTGCTTAGGGATTTAAACGTGCCGCACAAGTGGTGTGCATGATGCCATTCTTCTCTCTTCCAAATCCTTTGTCTGGTAGAAGGAAGAGGAAATTCATTGTCATTAACTTGAATAATTCATGCTTTGTAATTGGGGCAGAGTTGTCAAAGGATGGACAATAAATAACTTGTATTACTTCTGGGAATAGTGCATATTGTTTTAAAAATTCAGTGGAGTAAATTTTAAGATCTTAGTGACTTTCTTCAGTGATTTGTGAATGGGGCAGCATCGTATCTAGCAGATTAGGGAGGTGCTCCCACGGAGCTGTACAGAGGAAAGACTTAGTGACAGAGACTGCGGTGGAGGAAACTAGACCATCTGTCGAAAAACAGATTGCTTGTGGCAAGGTCACTTTCTTTTTAGGGATGACAGGGGTCTGTCAGGCAGATTACCTCACTAGTGCTGACCAGGTGATTCCTGATTGACTGGTTTTAAGATTCCATTTCTGGGAGAGCCGAAACTAATTAAGCTGTGGTTTGTTGACATGGGGCTCATTTTGGGCGTGTTGTTGTCTTTTTAACAATGTCAGAACCTCTTTGCTTTCCCCTAATCTCTAAAGTTTGAATTAAATTTATATGTGCTAATGGATATTTCCCCCATTCATTTTCTGTTGGTCTTTGGATGTAATTAATCCCTTTGCTCTGCCCAGTTGAATTACAGTCTTATGTATTGTACAGACATGGCTTTGTTCCTTAAACAGTTTGCTGTTTTTATAATGTAATTAAATAAACATAACTTACATGATGGAGTTTTATAAGAGGTGGTACCATCCATGTGTAGGTTGTTTTCATTCATAATCTTCATTTAAAGTTATTCAGCTCTGAAGTGCTTTCAGTTATATAAAAAAAACTGCTAAGTAATGAAGTTTGCATATATGTGTCTTCATTTTCCTTTTGATTCCAGGAAACTATTGAGCTCACAGATTAGTTGTCTGGAAATAACACCACCTTCATATTCATCTGTTTCAAAATAATAGCTCACATATATTTGTAATCCCAGGAGTGCAGTCTTGAATTCGTAACATTGGAGCTGATAGCCTGCATCTTAGCTTGCCTGTGCTCAGTGTCATTTCTCAGGACACCTGTGGGCCTCTTTGCTCTGGGAGCCCATCTGAGTACCCTTCCCTTGCACTTGTGAGAGCTGGGTACCTTCCCCGGCCTATGGCTCTTTAAACACCCCCGCCCCCCAGTTGTTCACCTTGAGACAATTGCTTATCTTTGATCATTGACTCTTTGTGAAAAGGATTTTTAGCAAGTAGTTGCCTATTCAAAGGGTAGAAATACCTTTTCTGAATAGATCTTTTTTTTTGTTTCTTGTTGTCTAGTTACCAAGTTGTGTCCAACTCTTGTGACCCAATAGATGGTAGCCTCCAGGCTCCTCTGTCCATGGGGTTTTCCAGGCAAAAATACTGGTGTGGGTTGCCCTTTTTTTTTTCTGTTTCTTCAGTTCAGTTGTGTCTGACTCTTTGCGACCCCATGGACTGCAGCACGCCAGGCTTCCTTGTCCATCACCAACTCCCGGATCTAACTCAAACTCACGTCCATCGAGTCAGTGATGCCATCCAACCATCTCATCCTTTGTCGACCCCTTCTCCTCTTGCCTTCCATCTTTCCCAGCATCAGGGTCTGTTCTAGCGAGTCTGTTCTTCTCATCAGGTGGCCAAAGTATTGAAGTTTCAACTTCAGCATCAGTCCTCCCAATGAATATTCAGGACTGGTTTCCTCTAGGTTAGACTAGTTGGATCTTCTTGCAGTCCAAGGGACTCTCAAGAGTCTTCTCCAACACCACAGTTCGAAAGCATCAGTTTTTCGGCGCTCAGCTTTCTTTTTAGTCCAACTCTCACATCCATGCATGACTACTGGAAAAACCATAGCATAGCTTTGACTAGACAGACCTTTGCTGGCAAAGTAATGTCTCTGCCTTTTAAAATGCTGTCTAGGTTGATCATAGCTTTCCTTCCAAGGAGCAAGTATCTTTTAATTTCATGGCTGCAGTCTGTTTCTTACTGCTGGCCTATTCTGAAGTGGTAGATTTGAACAGAAGTCACTCTGCTTGCTGTCTGAGTCAGCCTTCATGTATGGAACTGCAGTGTGAATCACTTCCCTTTATCCACTATATTCCGCTGCACATATGGAGCTTGTGCATCCATTTATGATCACTCCATTTTAGTGAATATTTGAGTGATTACTGTGTGCCAGGTGTACTGTTTGCTGAATTTCTAAGACCTTCTGTATTCCTAAAGTCCTCTTAAGATAGGTACTGGTATCATTTCTGTCTTACGGATAAGAAATTTGATGTCCAGAGAGCTCAGTCATTTGGACAGGGTTGCTGGTAAGTGTCAAGGCCTGGCTCTAGAGCCCAAGAGTTCACGACTAGGGAGGAAGGAATGTAATGCATGCAGATGGCTGGAATGGTACCTAATAGCATAAGGTAGATCTTGGAAGTACTCTCTGAGAGGTACAGGCCAGGAAGTCTGGGAAGGAAGAGTCCATCCAGCTGTGAACATTGGGAAAGAACTGATGTTTAGGCTGGTCTGTCAGTGAGAATAGCTGAGGCTTGGATGGAAACCTGGATAGTGCTGCAAGCAAACACCTGTCCTTTGGAGGCAGCCCCCATGGCAGAGAATTATCAGAGAAGGGTCATTGCTTTCACTGGACAGATCTTTTCATCCAGGATTCTGTGCCATTCTCCTGAAGAGTCTGATGAGGAAATTCAAACAAGTGGAATTATGCTGCACCCTGAAAAAGTTTCCACCAGTGCTTTGATTTAGCTTCACCTCCGTTTTCCCCTTGATACTCCAGTGGAAGTATATGAGTACTGAAGAGGAATTTTGGGGGAGTAGTAAGCTGGAGTGTCATCTTTAGCCCAGGCACTCCACCCAGGCTTGTTAAATTGGTGTGAGCTGGATGATCTCTTACGATTACCGTGAATTACACAGTCTCTAAGCTGTGCTTTATTGTAGGGTGAAATTGAATTCCAGCTCTTGGGTGCTTATTTCCCACTTAGGGACTCTTATTTACAAGGAATTTCCTGCCGGAAGCAAACTTGCTGACTTGGATGATTTCTTCATCCTGTGCACATGGGACTTCCTAAGTAATCAGGTACTGTGTTCAGTATTCTGTGTGTGCAGTGAGGATTCAGTGATGAGTAAAAGTGTCTCCCATGTCTGTATGCCATGTACATTTGAAATGTGACTGGGGCTTGGAGTGAGACAGGTATTTCAGAAATCTTGGTATCTTCAGTGGTGAGCAGCAACCCAGTGTTAGAACCGTGGTAATTCATTTAACAAGTGTGCCTTGAAGAAATGTTTCATTTTACTTTTAAAACTTTTCTTTCAATTTGTAAAATGACAAGTGATCTCATTGAATAAAGGTTTGCCTCTGAGTATCTGTGAAAAAAATATCCAGTCAAGAGAAAATGGTAGAAGTTAAACAAATTCCCTGCAAAACTCGACCAGTAAGCTAGTTGGAAAGTACTGGGTTGGCCAAAAGGTTCGTTTGCTTTTTTCCATAAGATAGCTGTAGTAGTGCTTAGCTGTCTTTAATGTCATCCAAAACAACTTTGTTAGATTGTATGGTGACGGCTGTCATATCAGCATGCATTTTAAAAAAAAACAAAAAAACCCAAAATTGGTGAACTTTTGTGTAGTCATCTTAATATTGAAGATGAAAGAAAAAGCAGCATTTTCAGCGTATTATACTTTACTGTTTCAAGAAAGGTAAAAATGCAACTGAAAAGCAAGATTTGTGCAGTGTATGGAGAAGGTGCTGTGACTGATCGAATGTGTCAAAAGTGTTTTTCGAAGCTTTGCGACGGAAATTTCTCACTGCACGGTGCACCATAGTTGGGTAGACCAATTGAAGTTGCTAGCAATCAAATTGAAATGTTAGTGGAGAATAATAACATTATACCACGTGGGAAATAGCTGACATACTCAAAATATCCAAATCAAGCGTTGAAAATCTTTTGTACCATCTTGGTTATGTTGATCACTTTGATATTTGGGTTCCACGTAACTGCAGCAGAAAAAAACCTTCCTGACAGTATTTCCGCATACAATTTCTCTACTGAAACGTAACAAAAATGTTGTTTTTTAAAACAAATTGCAATAGACGATGAAAAGTGGGTACTGTACAATAATGTGAAATGGAAGATTGTGGAGCAAACTAAATGAACCACCACCAACCACACCAAAGGCCAGTCTTCATCCAAAGAAGGTGATGTGTCTATGGTGGGATTGGAAGGAAATCCTTTTATTACAATCTCGTTCTGGAAAATCAAACAATTACTTCTAACCAGTACTGCTCCCAGTTAGACTAGCTGAAGGCAGCACTTGATGAAAAGCATCTGGAATTAGTCAACAGAAAATGCATAATCTTCTATCAGGATAATGCAAGACCACATGTTTCTTTGGTGATTAGGCAAAAATTGTTACAGCTTGTCTGGGAAGTTCTGATTTGTCTGCTGTATTGTATACACACATTGTACCTTTGGATGTCCATTTATTTTGGTCTTTATAAATTCTCTTAGTGGAAAAAAATTAAAATCTCTGATAGACTGTAAAAGGCACCTGAAACAGTTCTTTGCTCAAAAAGGTAAGTTTTGGGAAGATGGAGTTACAAAGTTGCCTGAAAAGTGGCAAAAGGTAGTAGAACAAAATGGCGAATACATTGCTCAATAAAGTTCTTGGTGAAAATGAATAATGTCTTTTAGTTTTACTTTAAAAACTGAGGGAACTTTTTGTCCAACTCAGTACATTATCAAAATATAATAGATTTATTGCTGCATAATTCTGTTGCTCTAAAACTATAAAATTGCATATAGGATAAAATTGAAATTCCCATGCTGTGGTACTGTGAGCTCCTGGCTTTTATCACAAGACCATTGCCCAATTCCATGTCTTTATTCTTTATTGCTTCTGCACTCCCTGCATATTTTAGGGTACAGTTTGGAGCATTCTTATTTTACAGTAATCTGCCCAGTTTCTCAGGTTTCCCTGTGGCTCAGCTGGTAAAGAATCCACATGCAATATGGGAGACCTGGGTTCGATCCCTGGGTTGGGAGGATCCCCTGGAGAAGGGAAAGGCTACCCACTCCAAGCAGTGCTCTCCAGTGGAACTTTCTCCAGTCATAGAAACATTTGTTTTCTGGGTTATTTAGTGTATTAACACTACACTCATGTGGCACGTAAGGCCTTGAAGGTGGCTGGAAGACGAACATGCTCGGTTTGACAGATTTTAGAGAAGCTGGACTCATTTTAGTCCCATGGTGCTTTCAGGTATCTATGTTAACATTGGCCTGTGGGCAGGTGGATGTGCAGTTCTAGAATTCAGGGGATGGTTTGCCAGACTTGGAGGCTTTGGGCAATTGTCAGGAAGGTGAGAGAAGTCTCCCTGGGGTTGTGGGGGGAGAAGTGAGGGACCTGGGGCCAGCATTTAGGATGAGAAGATAGTGGGGCCTGAATTCCTGATTTATGGATAGGCAGGTTTCTCCTCTGTTCCTCTCCCCCACCCCTAGGAGGTTGGAAGAGGAATCCCAGAAAGGGCCTGGACTTGAGAGCCAAGCCTGTGCAGGGTAAGAACTCAGAGAATTAGCCCTCATCAGGGTGAGGTCTTTGTCTTCGGAAACTATTCATCCTGGAGTTATCTAGAAAAGATCATATTCTCTAGTCTCTGCCTGTCTTTATAGCCTAGAAAATCCCCCACCCCTCTTTGGAATTTGCTTTATCTGTCATCTTCCTTTCCACTCTCATTTTTGTGACCTTTAGGGGCAGGGCTGGGTCATTTGACCCCATTATCTGTGTGTGGAGAATGTGAACTAAGGTTCAAGCAGGGACTGAAGACTGAGCTGTGACTCTAGAAGGTGCCGATGGTGGGTCCACCTGGAGTGAATCAACTGAGCAAGGTGGGCAGAAACCTGCTCACAGAGCTGTTGCTAGTGGGCTGCCTTTGGTTTTACATGTTTCATGGTTTACAGCTTGTGAAACGTGAATATTTTAAGAGTTAATAGTGTTTATCGAGCACTTTCTGTTGCATCTCATTTGGCTCGTACACAAGCCTTGTAAGGGCCGTATTTCCATTTTAAAGTTGAGGAAGCTGCAGTGACACCATCTACCTATTTTTTTCTGGTCAAAAATACATAAAACAATTTTGCCATCTTAACATCTATAAGTGTACAATAGTGTTAACTATGTGTACGTTGTTGTGCAATAGATCCTGAGAACATTTTCATCTTGCAAAACTGAAACTATAGCCACTGAAAACTTTCCCCTTTCCTCTCGGCCTAGCCACTGGCAACTACATTCTGCTTTTTGTTTTTAAGAGTTTGACTGTTTCAGATAACTTCATACAGTGGAGTTATGCAGTATCTGTCTTTTTATGACTGACTTGTTTTCACCGAGCATAATGTCATATAGGTTCATCCATGTTGTCATAAATGCCAGGATTTTCTTACTTTTTAAAAAGCTGATTACTAGTCCAGTGTATATACGCATACCACATTTTCTTTATCCATCCAGCTGTTTGTTGATGGACATTTAAATTGTTTTCACCTCTTGGCTATTTTAAATATTTTTTTATTTATTTATTTGTTGAGTCTTTGTTGTATCACGTGGGATCTTCATTGTGGCTGCTGTGCTCCATAATTGAGGCATGCGGTCTCTGGCTGGTTGCAGTGCATGGGTTTAGTTCCCTAGCCAGGAATCCAGCCTGTGTCCCCTGCATTGCAAGGTGTATTCTTAACCACTAGACCACCAGGGAAGTCCTGGCAATTTTGAAAATAAGTTAGAACTTGAAACAAGCTTGCAGAGGACTGTAAACTTCTCATGTTCTAATTTTGCTCTGAAACTGATTTGTGGTTGGAGGATTTTTATCAGGCAGCTATGAAAGATGGTCAAAAGGTATAGGAGATGGCTCAAGCAGTGGCACTATGGTATCCAGCCAGCTGTCTTTCAGGGCATCCTAAAAGAAGCGACTGGTTAAAATTGAAATGGATCCCACCCATCTTCGGAGAAAGCAATGGCACCCCACTCCAGTACTCTTGCCTGGAAAATCCCATGGACAGAGAAGCCTGGTAGGCTGCAGTCCATGGGGTTGCTGGGAGTCGGAAACGACTGAGCGACTTCCCTTTCACTTTTCACTTTCATGCATTGGAGAAGGAAATGGCAACCCACTCCATTGTTCTTGCTTGGAGAATCCCAGGGACGGCGGAGCCTGGTGGGCTGCCGTCTGTGGCGTTGCACAGAGTCGGACACGACTGAAGCGACTTAGCAGCAGCAGCAGCCACCCCATCTTGGTTTCTCAGGGTCTGTCAGTTACCCCACAACCCTGGCTTCTCAACCCCCAAGGTACCAAGACAGCCTTTTCCACGGCAATTGGTTTGACTTATGTCTTTTTTTTTTAATTGTGGTATAGTTGATACATTATTATGTAAGTTTCAGGTGTACAACATAATTCACACTTTCAAAAGGTTATATTCTATTTATAGTTATTATAAAATATTGGCTATATTTTCCATGACTTGTGTCTTGATTTCAACCAGTCTAACCCTAAACAGACTCACAGAATTATTATAATTGAACATTTCTCCATGCATTGCCTCAAAATGTGACCAGAGCAGCTTACTTTTTAAATCTTGTAAGTGGGAGGGCCCTTACCAGCTCATGAGCAGAGATCAGAGATGAGAGGTGCCTAGAGCACCAGTCTCAGCAGACCATGTCTCCGCATTCAGTGTTCTGTGTCTTAAACCTGGACAATTTTAGTAATTTTTAAATTTATTTTTGGCTGTGTTGGGTCTTAGTTGAAGCACACAGGATCTTCCTAGCAACGTGTGGGATCTTTCATTGTGGCTCATAGGCTTCTCTCTTGTTATGGCACGTGGCTCAGTAGTTGTGACTCGGGGGCTCAGTTACCCCATGGCCTGTGGGATCTTACAGGGATGGAACCTGTTTCCCCTGTATTGGAAGATGGACCACTGGACCAGCAGGGAAGTCCCAAGCCTGGGTAACTTTAATTGCTTCATCCTCCTTCCCTGTGCTTCCTGAGTACCAAACATCTCCTTCAAAGGGGAGTGCAATAAGCTAGACAATTTGCTCCCCCAAAAGCAAACAGCTTAGATCCCCCCCCCCCATTTTCAGAAAATCTGGTTATATCCTTATAAATACGACTATCCATTCATCAGTTCAGGAACATTTCAGTTTCTACTTTTTGGCTCTTGGGAATAATGCTGCTATGAACATTCATTTGCAAGTTTTTGTATTTTTCTTTCTCTTGGCCATATACCTACGGTAGTATTTCTGCATCATATGTACTTTTGAGGAGCTGCTGGGCTGTTCTCAGAAGTTGCTGCCCCATTTTACATTCCCATCAACAATGGATGAGGACTGCAGTTTCCCCATATCTTTGCTGGCACTTAGGAATAATTTTTTGATTATAGCTTTTTAAACCTAGCAGAAGTTAAGTAGTTTTCAGCTTTTGTCTTTTTTTTTTTTTTTTTTTTTACTTTTGATCTTTGAGTTGAGCAGCGATTGCAGGATACTTCGTTTTCTCAGTGTTCTTGAAGACTGCTTCCACCCAGATGAGTCTTGTCATGTGACACAGAAGTTACAAGGTGACCCTGTATGCACGTGAAGCACCTGGATGTGTGATGTTTTAAAGAGGTTGAATTTTAAGTGTTTAATGGACTCATTTTCTGTAAACTTTTAGTCTGGTAGTGTCTTGATTTTTTTTTCAAATAATACAGTGTTGGGATCTTGGGTTGAGGGTTCCAGTCCACACTCTGCCTCCCGGTTTTTAGTCATAGGCACACATGCGTACCTGAATATAACGATGTGTTTCAGAATCCATCTTGTCGTACGTGTTGTCAAACAGCTTCTAGTTGAGGCCAGAGGATGCAGACTTGATTCATCAAGGATCTTCTGCAGACTGTGCATCAAGTTTTGAAACCAGCTGTAACTTTGAAGTCACTTTTTTTTTTTTACTGTTAAACTGCCAGTGTCATTTTCTTGTCCTGAGAAGGGGATGAGCTAGTCACTAAGTGTTTATGCTTAGCTGAAGTTCTTTGTACCTCCGGTGTGTTTTATGCTGATCGTTAGACCATGCTGAAAATGGAATGTACTACCTAAGGAGGTGAGCAGATGAGCTGTGACTGATGGTATTAAAGTTGAAAATGGACTCAAGGGCTTTTGGCAGTGATCTGGCAAAGACTGCTTAACCTCTCTCCTCTGTTCCCCCTATCAGTAAAATGGGATGACAGAAGCACTCCACCTGCCTGGAGATGGTGAAGATTTGTCTGGGATCAAGTAGCCCTACTGTCAGTGACGAGAATTAGGGACATCAGAGGATTGCTTCTGCCTACTCTGGGGTGGTCTGATTTCACAGAAGATAATGTAGTCATACTGATTAAAGCTGCAGTGGTTTTCACTTTAAATTTTAATGATTCTTATTTGTTCCCCAACTCGAGGGGACCTGGGACAACCTCATTCATTTCTGGTTTGTGTGTGCTCCTTTCCCTACACATTTTCTTGCCCCATCCTGAATTTTGAGGAGACCATCTGATACTTTTGTCTCAGTTGCTTGTATTGGTGAACAGTATGTTGTTCAGTCTTGTTTTTCAGCTTTGTTATCAATGCTGCATACCATTTGCAGACTTATGCCACTTCCGCATTTAAAGTTCATCCATGTTGTGGTAGCTGTCTGTGGTTAATTTATTTATTTTTACCTAAGTGTGAATGTATCACAATTTATTCCTGTTGGAGGACATTTAAGTCAGTAGATTTGCTTTTATTGAACAGGGAAGGGAGGGTGGAAGAGGCGCTATTAATAAGCATTCTTCTGCATGCTTGCATGCATCCAAGGGGTATGCAGGTATCTCAAGTAAGTGCCCTGGGAGTGGGATTACTAGGCCGTCAGGGATACCTTAATGCCAGATTACTTAAAAAAGGAAGCAGTTGCATCTGTTTACCTTCTTACATCGGAAAATGTTGAACTGTGTTTTCACCAACATTTTGACATTAACAGACTTCTTATATTTGCAAGTTAACTCAGCTGTGAGCATCTTATGTTTGTTTATTGTACTTCTTTGAAACACCTATTTCTGACTTTTACTCATTTTCCTTTAGCTTGTTTATCTTTTAAAATTGATTTGCAGCAGTTCTTTATATTTGAGTACCAGATCTTTGTGGATAGTACATTTTACAAATATTTCCTCCTAGTTTGGTATCTCTACCACCACCACCATGTACACACACTTTTTAGTAATTTTTTTAAAAAGATATTTTGTTATTTGACTCTCAGTTTTTAGTTGTGGCATGCAGACTCTTTCGTTGCCGCGCCCGGACTGTCCAATGTGCTTGTGGCACACAGGCTTCATTGTTCTGGGCAGCTGGGGTCTCAGTTTCTTGACCAGGGATTAAACCCACATCCCCTGCATTGCAAGGTGGATTCTTAGCCACTGGGCCACCATCTTCTAAAATTGATCAAGTTTTGCCTTTGATCCATCAGGAAATGATTTTGGGGTATAGGAAATGATTTTGGGGTATAGGGTGAAGAATCATGGAGCCTCTGAATTCCTTGCTGGCTTGGTGACCTCATGTAAATGACTGATTTCTTCTACATCAGTGTCCTTGGCTACAAAATGAGATTCTTCTAATCCCTACTGTGTGCAGGGTTCTTGTGAGGTCAGACAGCAAGCCTCAGTAAGCATTCAGTAATTGCTCCTTGTTCTGAGTCCAGCTGCATTCCCTAAGCATGTGGACACTCAGGGAAAGTTGGCACTTAACTGGGAAAGTTGTTGCTAGTACATTGCCTGCCAACTACTACAGCCATCGCAGCCAGGCTGGGTTTGACTGCTCAGCAAATCCCCCGGCAGGGCACTGGTGGCTTGCAGAGTGTTCAGCAGCGTGCAGACTTGCCTGGTGCAGGCAGGTGCTTGGTTTTAGAGCGTATTAGTGTAGATCTGATGCATTGTAGAAATGACTGCTTCCTAAGTCTCCCATACAGTTACAAAGTTGAGTTTGGACACTAACCAGGAGCTGTGGTCCTTGAAAGGAGCTTAAGTGACTGCCAGTGACCACATGTGCAGACATCCAGTGTGCAAATCCTGTGAGCAAACAAGCAGAAGGCTGGGGATCTGGTGATGTTTGGCATTTGTGTCACAGTATGCTTTCTCTGACTTGTGGAGAGAATGGGCTGGGATTGTGTGGTGAGGTACAGTTAGAGATCCCTGTGATCAAAGAGGCTTTGCCTTTTCCTCTGGAGGAGAGTCATGACAGTGGTATGGGTGGGCATTTTTTCATGTGCTCTGGGAGACCGGCTGTCAGAGGAGACTGAAGGCCTGGATTTCAAGCATTGCTCGTGGAGTCTGTTGCGGTGGTTACCAGCCTCTCTCAAGCCGTTTCCAGTTTCACTCTCCAGCGTTCCTGCTGCCATTTTGATCAGGGGCTTGTTATAACACCTTTCACAGAGGAGACCACTGAGCTGAGCACGTAATTTTAAGCCATCAAACATTTGTCGAGCCTTCTCAATCCTATAATATCCACACTTGAAAAACTGGAGATGTCCCAATGTAAGAGAGCTGAGGAGTGGTAAACTTTGCCCTTTGGAGTGGCTGTCATGTCCCATGTAAAGGTGATAGGTAGGGTCTATACTGGAGAAGGCACTGGCAACCCACTCCAGTATTCTTGCCTGGAAAATCCATTGATGGAGGAGCCTGGTAGGCTGCGGTCCATGGGGTCGCTAAGAGGCGCTAAGAGTCAGACACGACTGAGCGACTTCACTTTCACTTTTCCCTTTCATGCACTGGAGAAGGCAATGGCAACCTACTCCGGTGTTCTTGCCTGGAGAATCCCAGGGACGGGGGAGCCTGGTGGGCTGCCATTTATGGGGTCGCACAGAGTCAGACACGACTGAAGTGACTTAGCAGCAGCAGCAGCAGGGTCTATACACATGTCCCATCAACGCCAGAACACAGTATGAGGGGAATATTGATGGTAGGTGGCTCTGTGAGTTTACCGACGTGAAAATAGGTGTTTATGCTTTAGGGTGACCTTTCCTGTACTTATGGTCTTGTTACATTTTATTATAATAACAGCTAAATGTTTTAATCAAGAGCTCTAAAAATATAGGGCAGAATTGCCCTGTTTGTTCAATGTTGCTTGTTCCCCCTGAACTGGAAGGTGTTCTTTTGTCAGGGCTAGTAGGCAGTTGCTTGGTTCTCTGGCACTTGTTGCCTAGGAGTCCCACTCCCAGCCGTGCAGCAGCAAATATCTTTACTAGTTTTGAGATGTAACCAAAATTGTAAAATTGGACTAAGGTCCTCAAGGAAACATTTACTATGAAAAATTATTCTGCAGAATAGCTTTGTTCTATAAGGGTAAGTTAATTTTCTCAAAAGATTAATAAACTTTCTTGCACATTAAACACTCTTGAATAGCTGGGTATCAACTTTCTGAGCTAGGAGTAGCCCCATGTCCCCACTGATGTGAGTGCAGGAAATGTTGTGGTTGTGCAGCCGACAAGGATTTTTTATTACTACTTTAAGATTGTTAGTCGTGCTGTTTTGCTGTCTTAAATGTAAACCGCAAGTCACAGAACCTATTCTTTGCCTTAAACTTTCCTTTCAGAAAAGCACTTCATAACACTTAGTTGTTAAGCAGTGCACCAGTAGCTGCTCTCATCTTGGAGGTGTTTCCAGTCTGCACAAGGTGGATGAATCATTCCCAGAAAGTAAATCAGTTTGGGTCTTTCGCAACAACCCCACCCCCCCACCCCCACCCCCGCTCCAAAAGCTGTGATTGAACAGCATTGGGCACTGCACATAAGGCAGGCACTATTTGTAAGCCTGCTGAACTTGAGACAGTCCTAAGGATGGGCCCTGTTAGCCACTCTGTTTCACAGATGAGGAGTCTAATGACAGTGTCTGTTGCTAAAAGTCTCAGCGAGTAGCTCTGGAAGCTGACAAGGCTCAGGCCAGCCTGCTTTTGTTTTTCATCTGCAGGTCTGTTTCCACGTTCCCTGCCCAGCATCAAGTCTGAAGTAGGTGGGGGCACAGACATGGTTTGTTTGTTTATTCATTTTCTTAAGTGTATATGCTATAAAATTCACTCTGACAAATACACCACTGCAGTCAAGATAAGAGTATTTCCAGCATTCCCCCAAACTCCTATTGTGCTTCTTTGCAGTCAGCCCTTCCTCCTGTGCCCAGCTGTACACATGAGGGTTTAAAGCAAGATCCCTAAACAATTCTCTGTGCAGCCAGAGATGAGCGCCACCACCTTATGAGCTCTCTCCAGAGCGGCAGTTACGTCATGTTTTTGTATGAGCCTGGTGGGTAAGATGCAGACGGAGGTGGCCACTTGCTGTAAGGACAGATAGCCCTGGAATATTGGGCCTTGTTCTGAGTGGTGGCTGCCTGCCTGTCTGCTGGTGTCGCAGCCTTGCGTGGGGAGGGAGGGGGAAGCTTGAACATCATGCCGCAGAGTGCACTCGTGCTGAAAGCTAGGGAAGTAGGTTCCTCCTGTGTGCCTCTCTACATTTGTCCACATTGGGAGTTCTGCCTGAGGCGAAGGCATCTCTTGCCTGGAATCACAGAGTAAACTGCTTCTTAGCTGATATAGGCCATAGCTTGGATGCCCTAGGTCCTATCTTATCCCTTCTGTCCCTTCATCCCATCCCCCCATCCCCCCCACGCCCAGGGACTCTTGAGTTGGTTACTGTGCCTGTGGAGCACAAAGGAAGAATTGTGTGAAAATTGCAAATTTCTCTAAGGAGACGGTATTTTTTTAAATAGGGAGGAGGGGTGCTTTACCCATTCCATGCATGACGGTCCCCTTCTAGTAAAATGCTGGGTCCTTCTGCTGTGAGATAGTCACATGGGTCACAAGTGTGAGCAGAGCCAGTCCAGAGCCTACGGCATTCAGGTGGGCAGTTGGTGGTAGCTAAGCATGTTTGCTCCCCAAGGAGTGTCTGTGTCTGCGGGTGTTTATAGTGCCCGGCTCTGTGCCAGCACAAGAGGGCTGTTGCAACAGTGCCAGAGGCACAACATACAGAAGTGACACCATGAAGTGTCAGCGGTAACCCAGGTGCTAGGATCCCAGGAAGTAGCCTGGACTGCTTCGGGAGCTCTCAGTGTGGGACTGATTTTCTTTCTCGAGGTGGAGTTGGATTGACTTTGTATTTTACTTGGGATGAACGATTTGGCTTTCTTTTTATTAGGCCAATTTTCTGATTGTAGGAAACAGATTGTTATAATTTGGTCTAGTTCACAAATGTTAGGGAGGCTGTAGAGAAGTGTAGTCTCATCCCTTTTTCAGGGATGGAGTGAGAGAAATGATGTGACTCTAAGCTTTTATATAAAGTATGCAAGGAAGGCATTTTGTGATTCTTTTCTCAACTACCCTAGGAGTTAACCACAGTCTTGTATAGACTTAGGCAAGATATGGGCAAAAAGAAACCAAATATTCCAACAATACTTACAGTAAATATTTCCGTTTGTGGAATTTTATCCATTTTTGTGTGTTTTTGCAGAGCCCACCAAAAAAACCAGTTTAAGAATCAAATCCCAATGGGTTGTGAGTCTTTGCACCTGCCATGTGCCCCATTGCCTTTGTATAATAGGCACACAGGAACCTTTATCACAGTTAGCTGCTGCATACCTGGTGTCTGGCTGCCTGTTGTGCTGTGGCTCATAGTGGTTCTCCCATCTGGGGACATTGCTGGTTGTTAACAACTCCCTGTTGTTGTTAATACCTTCACCTCGAAGATGAGATTGCAAAAATGCCCGAGATTGGGAATGAAGACCTGCAGACATCACCTCTTTTTTCCTGCTGTGAGGGTGTTTGCTTTATGAGCTGGGCCCATCTATGCTGCTGTTTCCATTTTCAATTTCCAAGTGAACCAGCTGCTTTCTGCCTCTTGCCAGCTCAGACAGGAGAAAATGAGAACTCTCCTAGATGGAGCCTACCTCTGTTTTCCCGTTAGCAGCAAGTGGGGCATCTCCCACTAGACCTGAGCCCCTTATAAAGATAAGTCTAAAAGCTGATGAGTGAAGCCTTGATATCAGAAGACTGTTGCTCCTTAGCAGGAAAGCCATGACAAACCTAGATTCTGCAGGTTGAAAAGCAAAAAAGTTAACATTACTCTGTCCACAAAGGTCCGTATAGTCAAGGCTGTGGTCTTCCCAGTGGTCATGTATGGTTATGAGAGCTGTACTGTAAAGAAGGCAGAGTGCCAAAGAATTGATGCCTTCGAACTGTGGTGCCGGAGAAGATTTCTGAAGGTCCCTTGGATAGCAAGGAGATCAAACCAGCCAGTCTTAAGGGAAGTTAACCCTGAATACTCAGGGTTTGAAGGACTAATGCTTGAAGGTGAAGTTCCAGTATTTTGGTCATCTGATGTGAACAGCTGACTTGATTGGAGAAGTCCCTGATGCTGGGAAAGATTGAGGGCAGAAGAAAAGGGCATCAGAGGATGAGATGGCTGAATGGCATCACCGATGCAATGAACATGAAGTTGGGCAAACTCTGGGAGATTGTGAGGGACAGGGAGCCCTGGCGTGCTGCCGTCCATAGGGTCGCAAAGAGTCGGACATGACTGAGTGACTGAGCAACAACAACAAAAGCTGGTGAAATGTCAACAAGCCCCTGAAGGAGGTTAAAAGTGAAAGTGTTAGTCTCTCAGTCGTGTCTGACTCTTTGCAACCGCATGGACTGTAGCCAGTAACCTGCCAGGCTTCTCAGTTCATGGGATTTCCCAGGCAAGAATACTGGAGTGGGTTGCCATGACTCCTCCAGGGGATCTTCCTGACTCAGGGATTGAACCCAGGTCTCCCCACATTGCAGGCAGATTCTTCACCATCTGAGCCACCAGGGAAGCCCAAAGGAGGCTTATTAATTGTGCAAATAGAAAGTTCCTTGTACTTGTCTAATAGAACAAAGAAGGGTATGGGAGTGTGTCGGGCTTTGATGAGTAGAAGACTTGAGAAGCAGCTGAAGCCATCCAAGATTTACAAATTTTGTGAAGATAGGTCTGGGGGCGCTAAATGTTTCTCTGTCTTGTTTGTGCATTGCCTGTTTGTGACGATGAGGGGGGTAACATTTCTACCCAACCATTTCTTGGAGACCGAAAAGCGAAAAAACTCTCATTAAATTTAGAACTGTTAAAGAACAGCTTGGAAAGTCCTCACAGTTTGTGTGGCCTGGTCAGCAGCAGGGCGGCAGGATACCCTGACATTTGAAGGTGACATAATGCAGTGATGCCAGACCTGGTTGCCATGCTGTGCCCCCTCCCTTTTTTTTTTTTAAGGAGCAACCATTTGTCTTTTTTTTAATTAATTTTTGGTTGCACTGGGGCTTCCCGCCTCGTGAGGCTCTCTCTAGTTGCAGCTATTGGCAGCTACTCTTCATTCAGGTGCGTGGGTTTCTCATTGCAGTGGTTTCTCTTGTTGCAAAGCACAGGCTCTAGGTTCACAGGCTCAGCAGTCGTGGAATGTTCCTGGCATGTGGGATCTTCCTGGATCAGGGATCCAACCTATATCCCCTGAGTTGGCAGTTGGTCTCCTATTCACTGTAGCACCAGGGAAGTTCCATGCTATGTCTTTTCTGAGGATTATGACACTTGTAACTGAGGGCTACTAGTGTTTCACAACTTGTTATTACCTATTTGTATGTGAGAGGGGAAGGAAGTTTTTGTTTCTTTAATCTTTTGGTGGAAGCTGTGCTGACTTCTTATCCTTTTTAGTTTTCAGAAGAACACAAATAGATAAGACAGAATCCCAGCAAAAGAAGGCCCCTGGCTAAGGTACCTGCCTAGGATCACACGGGCAGGATCTGAACCAAGGTCTTCCTTGCTTTGAAGTATTGATAAGTCTTTCATCTGGGGGAATCACCACCATCAGAGACCAATCCCCCAGGAAAGGGAGGCAAAGGGAGTTATGTGCTTAGATAACCAAATTAAAGGTGCCTTTTCCCACATATCTCATTTGTTAAGTGGATTTTCAGAGGATTGAGAGTAAGTTGGTTTGTCTCCCTTTTGTTATTTAGGCGCTCAGTCGTGTCTGACACTTTGGGACCCCATGGACTGCAGCACACCAGGCTTCCCTGTTCTTCACCATCTCCCAGAGCTTGCTCAAACTCATGTCCGTTGAGTTTGTGATGCTGTCCAGCCATCTCGTCTTCTGTCGTCCGTTTCTCCTCCTGCCTTCAGTCTTTCCCAGCATCAGGGTCTTTTCTGAGTTGGCTCTTCGTATCAGGTGGCCAGAGTATTGGAGCTTCAGCATCAGTTCTTGTATTGAATATTCAGGATTGATTTCCTTCAGGATTGACTGGTTTGATCTCCTTGCAGTCCAACACCATAGTTCAAAAGCATTAGGTGTCTGGATTTCCCAAACTCAAATTTAAAGCTCTGTCCTTGGATGAAGTGCTGCTTCAGAAGCTCAGTGTGTTTAGGAGGTCAGTACACTGCACATTGGGCTTCCCAGGTGGTGCTAGTGGTAAAGAAACTGCCTGCCAATCAGGAGACAAAAGAGACTTGGGTTCGATCCCTGGGTCAGGAAGATCCCTTGGAGGAGTCATGGCAACCCACTCTAGTGTTCTTGCCTGGGGAATCCCATGGACAGAGGAGAGCCTGGCGGGCTGCAGTCTATAGGGTTGAAAAGAGTCAGACACGACTGAAGTGACTTAGCACGACGCCCTCACACTGCATATTGTGGTGCCACCTTGATGATCAGTGATTATCATTGTTGGTGATCCACCCCCCACACTGATCTTCTAGGTTCCTTGTTCACTTTAGCTGACATGTCATACTTTCTACATTACCACTGTCTGAAGACACACTGACTTGTCTGCAGACATCCTGCCCTCTCTCTCTCGAGTTGGGAGGCCTCTGTCCCAGGCTTTGGGCTTTGCATAACTGGCAACTGTGGTTGGTTTCTAGCTTTCTTTGAACTTTTATTGAGACCTTTCAACCTGTCAAACACTGACTTGATGCTGTCTGTAGCAATATGAACTTGGAGAAGGAGGACAAACATGATCACAGATCTGTGTGTGCTGTGGTTATAATTTCCAATTGTTCATTGCTGATATATAGGAAAGTGGTTGACTTTTGTACATTAACCCTGTATCCTACAACTTTGCTCTAATTGCTTCTTAGTTCCAGGTGGTTTTTTTGATTGATTCTTTCGGATTCTATGTAGATGCAATCATGCCATCTTCAAATAAAGACAGTCTTGTTTCTTCCCAGTCTGTATTCTTTTTTATTTCCTTTTCTTAGTGCATTTGTTAGGACTTAACAGTACAGTGTTAAAGGAATGGTGAGAAAGGACATCCTTGGACTTCCTGGTGGTTCAATGGCTAGGACTCTGCCCTTCCAATGCAGGGGGCCCAGTTTCTATCCCTAGCCAGGGAACTAGATTCCACATGTCACAACTAAGAGTTCTCATGCTTCAACTAAAGATCCTACATACCACAACAAAGATTGAAGGTCCCGAGTGCCACAGCTAAGACCCAGTGCAGTCAATAAATAAATAATAATAAATACTAAAAGAAAGAAAATAAAGAACATCCTTGTTTTGGTCCAAGATCTTTAGGAGAAAGTGTCTAGTTTTTCAGTAGTAAGTAGATCCTGTGATTGTGATAAGACAAAATCTGGCCACAAGAACTCTTGGGAAAGCCACCTGCAGCACACTTGGGGTGGGCAGGGAGTGGGGACTCGGCAAAGGCTTCTTGAAAGAGAGTGGTGTGCCAAGATAGGGAGCTGTGAAGGGCAGAGTGTTTTTAGACAGGGAAGGCCTAGTATAGTGAAAAGAAGTCAGATGTGTCAGAATGGTACATATGTGAGCAGCAGCAAGCATCTTTTTTGAAAAAGATGTGGACTAGGAGGAGGGTTCTGGGTAGAATCCTTGGGCTCCTGTCATGGGCCCAGTGCCCTGAGGTGCCAGGGACATACCCGCAGACTGCAGTATGAGTTTAGTTGTGGTGCAGCTTCCTTCAGCACGCTGGTTCTCTAGAGTGGGCAGACTCTACCAAGGTTCAGCTTCAACTGTGTGCCTTCTTCCTGGGGCCACTGTCCCTATTCGTGGCACCTCCAGCCAGGACCTGATTTTGAAATTGTAAACAAGATGAAGTAGTAGTATGGTATTGAGTGTTGAGGCAATTGGGGAAACGATCATAACTGAAGAATAATTTTATCTTTTCTCTTTTTAAAAACAGATGTGTTATTTGTTCTCTGGCCTCTGGGGTCTGGGACAACCTGCTCCACCATTCATGTGCCTTAACTGTATCCATGACTGCTTTGCCACTTCACCACACAGGGCCCAAACTCCAGGCCTTGCCTCACACTGACTCTGCATCCTGGGAATGAATCTTGGACATCAGCCAGATATTAGAGCCCTAGGCTCCAAGGAAATCGGCTTGTTCATTTTGGATTAGTCCTGGCATCCAGCCATCTTTTACAGCGTTCTTCCCTGGGAACCCAGCAGAGACATCCCAAGAGCTGACTTGATGAACTTTTGGGACAGGAGCGTGCCCTAGGTTGCTGTGGTCTATTGAGAAAACTTTTCTGGAAAAAAACAGTGGGAAAAAGGGAAATTCCACACCCAGAAATTAGCCTTGGAGTTGCCAAGTTTCAGTTGTATTCAGTGCTGGCAGCAGAATCATATTCCTCTTCCTGTCCCCTTGGCTTCTGGATTGGAAAGGAAACGAGGACCCAGGAAATCTCTGCACAAGGTGGTTTTCCTCCTAGTCGGCGGAGATCACAGACTGTCTGCCAGGTGTATTTATAGAGGCCAGCATGTCTTTCTCTTCCTCTGTGAACTTGCACCGTTTAGACCTTTATTTTATCAGTTACAGCTGAAGAAATGCAGGGGGAAGGAGAACCTTAGATTTTGGTGTTTTCATTTATGTTTTACTCAACATATAGTTTGAGAAAATTGTTGTGAAGTACATTTGTGAGAACTCCCAGACCACTGGTGTGTCCTGGCATAGGGTCCCCAGCTCTTGGTTTGTGCAGTGGGTCAGTCTTGGCTTGAATGTTAAGAATCCCCTTGGGAACTTTTGAGAATCCTAATACTTGGCCCTTACCCAAGACTGTTGTCACTGGACTCTGAGGAGGGGCCCAGGCGTCTTTATTTTCTTTCCTTTTTTAAAATGTTTTCCAGATGCTGCCAACTGTACAGGTCTGTAAACTATTGTTTACCCAGATTTCACCCCAAGTCAGGTGCTGAGTATTGAGAATCTGGAAGCTGCACAGTCTTGTGAAGAGAGACATACACTGGGCAAGTCACAGACTCTTCTGGGCATGCTTGGCTTAAGGGCACTGATTTAAATCTGGTACTGGATTTTTCCTTTGCTATCTTCATTGTAGAGCACCTTCTTAGTGTGAGGACAGAGGGAATGGTGGTCTGGTTTATTATTAAAGCCCAGTTAACTATTTGGGCTATATTTGGGCCTTGTTAAAATTTGGGATGCAGGCCCCTGATTGACTTAAGTGTTGAAGCTATTTCTGCCAGTCAGTTGGAGATGGAACACGTTCTGAACTGAATTACCAGAATCTTTGTCCTGAGGTAAAAAGAGATATGCCCTCATCATTGTTCATACTGCCACTACTCACAGTAGCAAAAAGGTAGAAACAATCCAAATGTCCACTTGATGAATGGTTAAACAAAGTGTGGCATATCCATATAATGGAACATCATTCAACTTCAAAAGGAAGGAAATTCTGACGTATGGTTCCAACATGGACAAACCTTAAAGACCCTGCTAAGTTAAAGAAGCCAGACACAAAAGGACAGGTACTGTGTGATTTCACTTATATGAGATACCTAAAACAGCTTATTCGTAGAGACAGAAAACAGAACACTGGTTGCCAGGAGTTGGGACAGGGAGGGGAGTGGGAGTTCTTGTTTAATGGGGACAGAGTTCCTGTTTAGAAAGATGAAAAAGTTCTGGAAATGAATGGTAGTGATGGTTGAATAACAGTGTGAATGTGCCTCATGCTATGGAACTTTACACTTTAAAATTGTAAACCTTGTGTATATTTTACCACAATTTAAAAAATATTAATGAGTGTACCTTACCTCTTCCAGGTGACTAGCTGTATATTGGTCATATTCACTGCAGACTAATGGCTTCTGGTCTGCACAGGTTGCCTAAGGCTGTTGTTCTCTGCCATGATGGCAGTTAAATTGTTGGCTATTTTTTCTTTTAGTAAAACGGTGTAATTGTCTCCTTGTCTGCTATCGCATTGCCAGCTGTTGCTTCCTCCTGTGTCTTCAACTGCTCCTCTCCCCTTTCGTGGGCTGCTTATAATCTGGTGTCCTGGGAACGGAGATAAGCTTGTCTTCTCAGTGGTGTTGGGCTTTGTGGTAGCCTTACCTGATGCCACCCTTCTGGGCCTTCAAGTGGCGAGAACCACCCCCCTCCTCCAAATAGCCACTGTGGTGGTTGGGTTTCACGGTTTTCCCAGCTTCGGTTTTATACTGGCATCTGAAATTCAGCTCGTCTTGTTTTGAGTTAAAGGTGACTTTATTATTCGTAGGTTTTTTCCATCTGGGTGTCACTGACTCAGTGGTGCTTCTCTTGGCCTGCTTGAGCTGTTGCATCGATGGTAGATGGCTGCTGTCAGGTCCCCCAGGTGTGCACTGGCATGGTGGTATTGCATGAATCAGCCCTGCAGGGGCACTGAAACCTGAAAGGAGGTGCTCGCCCTCCCCCTGCCGAGTGAGGAGGACAGATGTGCTCGCCTTCCTTTGCTGGGACCCTCTGCGGTCTGAAACTGTGAAACACAAAGCCTGGGCTGCCTCAGTTTGGGGTCTTTGTGCTTTTCTCGTGTGCTCACAGTGTTGTATTTGGCAGGTTTCTCCACAGCCCATTGCTCAGTCCAAATAATTAGAAGGACTTTGGGGGCCACAGTTTCCAGCACAAAGAGGAGACCCTTAGGGTGTAGATTAAATCCCCCGAGTCAGCAGTCGTGGATAGGGGTTGATAAAGGCACCTCCCCAGGTGAAGGCACACTTTTGCCTTTCGCACATGGGAGCTGTGAAACTTCTGAGGATTCTGAGATAGAAGATTAGGATAGGGAATGTGTAACAGTGGCTTGTTATTACTAGGGTACGCTCTTTCCTAATTAAAAGTGGAATATATTTGTGAAATGAAAAATCAGGCTGTGATCAACAGAGAAGTTGTCATTCGGCAAAACTTACAACTGTGACATTTATTTAGGGAATCATTTTTGTTTTTAGTCACTAAGTCCTGTCCCACCGCATAGTCTGTAGCCCGCCAGACTCCTCTATCCGTGGGATTTCCCAGGAAAGAATACTGGAGTGGGTTGCCATTTCATTTCCTTCTGCTGGGGATTTTCCTGACCCAGGGATTGAACCTGCGTCTCCTGCATTGCAGGCGGTTTCTTTACCGCTGAGCCACCAGGAAAACCCATCATTTTGTTATTGCCACCCAAGTAACTGGTGTACCAGAAGGAACTGCATTCTTCTGGCTGTAACAAGGTAAACCTCGGATTTGCTGTCTTTGTATCCTGCCTGAGGGGTGGAATCAAGGATGCCTTGCCTCTCAGACATGACTCTTTGCAGGAAAATATGCTTGTATAATAAATGTGAATAGGCTTCCCAGGTGGCGCTAGTGGTAAAGATCCTGCTTGCCAGTGCAGGAGACATAAGAGAGTAGGGTTCAATCCTTGGGTTGGGAAGATCCCCTGGAGGAGGGCATGGCGACCCACTCCATTGTTTTTGCCTGGAGAATTCCATGGACAGAGGAGCCTGGCGGGCTGCAGTAGGATCACAAAGAGTTGGACGCAGCTGAAGCAATTCAGCGTGCATACATGCAAGCAATAAATGTGTAGGCAAAAAGTGAACTTGTAGTATGGAACTGGCTTAATGAGTTCTTTTGTCTTATATGTAAATTCTCTAAGGTAAATAATTTTGTCCTTTTTCGTTATCTTTAAAGGTGAGCCTGTCACTGAATGAAAGCTGTGGTTTTAAGTAAGCCACAAGCCCCTGAGTTCAAAATAGATACGGACCTGGGGAACCATCTTTAGAGTAATTTGCACATGAATGAGATATTTTAATGGAGAAAATTTGTCAGCTAGATCACGAACTCCTTATTGCCAAATTCAGACTTAAATTGAAGAAAGTAGGCAAAAACACTAGACCATTCAGGTATGACCTAAATCAAATCACTTATGGTTATACAGTGGAAGTGACAAATAGATTTAAGGGACTAGATCTGATAGACAAGAGTGCCTGATGAACTATGGACAGAGGTTCGTGACATTGTACAGGAGACAGGGATCAAGACCATCCCCATGGAAAAGAAATGCAAAAAAGCAAAATGGCTGTCTGAGGAGGCCTTACAAATAGCTGGGAAAAGAAGAGAAGCAAACAGCAAAGGAAAAAGGAAAGATATTCCCATCTGAATGCAGAGTTCCAAAGAAGAGCAAGGAGAGATAAGAAAGCCTTCCTCAGCGATCAATGCAAAGAAATAGAGGAAAACAACAGAATGGGAAAGACTAGAGATCTCTTCAAGAAAATTAGAGATACCAAGGGAGCATTTCATGCAAAGATGGGCTTGATAAAGGACGGAAATGGTATGAATCTAAGAGAAGCAGAAGATATTAAGAAGAGGTGGCAAGAATACACAGAAGAACTGTACAAAAAAGATCTTCACGACCCAGATAATCACGATGGTGTGATCACTCACCTAGAGCCAGACATCCTGGAATGTGAAGTCAAGTGGGCCTTAGAAAGCATCACTACGAACAAAGCTAGTGGAGGTGATGGAATTCCAGTTGAGCTATTTCAAATCCTCAAAGATGATGCTGTGAAAGTGCTGCGCTCAATATGCCAGCAAATCTGGAAAACTCAGTAGTGGCCACAGGACTCGAAAAGGTCAGTTTTCATTCCAGTCCCAAAGAAAGGCAATGCGAAAGAATGCTCAAACTACTGTACAGTTGCACTCATCTCACACGCTAGTAAAGTTATGCTCAAAATTCTCCAAGCCAGGCTTCAGCAGTACGTGAACCGTGAACTTCCAGATGTTCAAGCTGGTTTTAGAAAAGGCAGAGGAACCCGAGATCAAATTGCCAACATCCGCTGGATCATTGAAAAAGCAAGAGAGTTCCACAAAAACATCTATTTCTGCTTTATTGACTATGCCAAAGCCTTTGACTGTGTGGATCACAATAAACTGTGGAAAATTCTGAAAGAGATGGGAATATCAGACCATCTGACCTGTCTCTTGAGAAACCTGTATGCAGGTCAGGAAGCAACAGTTAGAACTGGACATGGAACAACAGACTGGTTCCAAATAGGAAAAGGAGTACGTCAAGGCTGTATATTGTCACCCTGCTTATTTAACTTATATGCAGAGTACATCATGAGAAACGCTGGGCTGGAAGAAACACAAGCTGGAATCAAGACTTGCTGGGAGGAATATCAATAACCTCAGGTACGCAGATGACACCACCCTTATGGCAGAAAGTGAAGAAGAACTAAAGAGCCTCTTGATGAAAGTGAAAGAGGAGAGTGAAAAAGTTGGCTTAAAGCTCAACATTCAGAAAACTAAGATCATGGCATCTGGTCCCATCACTTCATGGGAAATAGATGGGGAAACAGTGGAAACAATGTCAGACTTTATTTTTGGGGGCTCCAAAATCACTGCTGATGGTGATTGCAGCCATGAAATTAAAAGATGCTTACTCCTTGGAAGGAAGGTTATGACCAACCTAGATAGCATATTTAAAAGCAGAGACATTACTTTACCAACAAAGGTCCGTCTAGTCAAGGTTATGGTTTTTCCAGTAGTCATGTATGGATGTGAGAGTTGGACAGTGAAGAAAGCTGAGTGCCGCAGAATTGATGCTTTTGAAGTGTGGTGTTGGAGAAGACTCTTGAGAGTCCCTTGGACTGCAATGAGATCCAACCAGTCCATCCTAAAGGAGATCAGTCCTGGGTGTTCGTTGAAAGGACTGATGTTGAAGCTGAAACTCCAATACTTTGGCCACCTCATGCGAAGAGTTGACTCGTTGGAAAAGACCCTAATGCTGGGAAGGATTGGGGGCAGGAGGAGAAGGGGACGACAGAGGATGAGATGGTTGGATGGCATCACCGACTCGATGGACATGGGTTTGGGTAAACTCTGGGAGTTGCTAATGGACATAGAGGCCTGGTGTGCTGCGATTCATGGGGTCACAAAGAGTCAGACACGACTGAGCGACTGAACTGAACTGAGATTCCTTTAATTCATAACATAGATGAAATGAGGAGAGCTCAGAAACCACCGTCTATGCTTTTTGTGAAAGTCCGAAAGAATAGTTACTTTTAAAAGCTCCAATGCCATATGCCCCCATCATTTCTTTTTTCGATATACTTCACATAATTTTAATTGTTATTTTAGTTCTTGGTTGTCTGTCTGTCTCCATTCCCCCACCTCTGGGCCAGAGTGTAAGCCCATGAGGGTAGATGTCTTTGTGCTGAATCCCAAGAGCCTGTAGAAATAAGAGATACACAGTAAGGTGTGTGTTGAAAACTATAGCAAATCCAAAGTTTTCACCTAAACTAGAAACACCTCAAATGACAGGGTTGTACCCAGTCATCCTCAGGCCTCTGTCACTTGGCCAGACTGGACCAGTTGGTTTTCAGCTTGTTCTTAATCTTCAACATCATCTCCTTACATACTCACAAAACACAAATACGTATTATATTAGCATATATTTGTGTAGTGCAGGAAGCAAAAGTAAGACGCAAGATAGGCCAGATAGATGCTGGTTAGTGAGAAGAGCGTAGTTGGATCACAGGAGCAAGTTAACAAGAAGGAGGAGCAAGCTCAGCCCTTTTCAGGACTCCTTGATTTGGGGTTCTGCTGGGTCTGTAGTACCATCATGCCTATCTCTTTCCATCTAGGTCTGCTGGGGACCATTACCTCTGTAATGCAGTAGGCTTTTCTCTTTTTAAAGAACACTTTTTAAAATGTTTCAAATCATGCCTTGGGTTGAAGTCAAATCTAGAATAGCTTATATCTCTGTCCTTACTAGAGGTATTGAGCCTAACTCACTAGGGAACTTGAATCTACTGGGAGTTAAAGCGTATGCTTTCATAAATATGGGTCTGTATAAAAATGGAATAAATCAGAAATAAGAAAACTGGGCTTGGAGTGGGAATGTGTGTGCGTGAGCTCTGTTGCCTCTGGTGTGTGTGCCCAGGCTGGGGTCAGGGTATGGAGGGTCCTGGTCAGGAGGATAGTCTGGCCAGGTTGGCCACAGGATCTTCCACAGGGCTGGTGTTCTATGTTTGTGTTGAGTGAAATTTCCCTTTCTTCCCCCAGACCTGGAGCACATCTGTTTGAGTTGTGTTCTCAGTATACTTGTACCCATTTATTTTTAAAGGGATTTGAGTTTTAACTGGGTTTGATAAGGGTTTTTCTTCTTAAGCACCTATGGTGCATTTCGACACCTTAAAGTATAATACATTTTGATGCCATTCCTATGGCAACCAGTGAACTCCAAGGGAACAGATTCTTTTTTTGTGCTCTAACATGGTAACAGGATTAGTGAAGGCACATTGAAAATACCATTATAAGTTTGTTGCAGTTTGGAGAGAATTTCAGAGAAGGAAATGGCAACCCACTCCAGTACTCTTGCCTGGAAAATCCTATGGACAGAGGACCCTGGTAGGCTGCAGTCCATGGGGTCGCTAAGAGTTGGACACGACTGAGCGTCTTCACTTTCACTTTTCACTTTCATGCATTGGAGAAGGAAATGGCAACCCACTCCAGTGTTCTTGCCTGGAGAATCCCAGGGACGGGGGAACCTGGTGGGCTGCCGTCTGTGGGGTCACACAGAGTCGGACACGACTGAAGTGACTTAGCAGGAGAGAATTTATATGGTCCAGCACCAAATTTTCAACATTGACTTCATTTGAGTCCACTTCTAATCATCAATCTGCATGGTGGTCAAGTTAGTCTGGTTTTAAATGTCATTTGGGTGGGTGGGTGGGGTTGATGGAAGCTTATTTTTAATCCAAAGTGGGTCTTCAGTAAAATGTCCATTCTCTGGGTTTCAAAACTTTGTTTAGAGGCCTCTATCATTGGGGATTCTTGTGTTCAAGCATGTGACTCTCTACCCCAGCCTGAGCCTGGAGATCAGGTGATTTTAACTTATCTTGCATCTCCAAGAGACAAAATAAAAATGTGAATTCCTTCCTCAGGAAGCCTTCCTTGACCTGCATCCCTTGCTGAGGTGACGGTGGCACCTGGAGAGATAGTGCCCTGTGCCTTCCTCTCTCTGTGGATATGGTCTTGGCTATGGCTGGTGCCCCATGAGGAGAGAGCAGTGGCCTTCACAAACCACACCTTTCCCAGCTTCCATTCTCTTGATTTCATCAGCTTGAGCTATCCTGTTAGCAGTTTGGGGTTCGGGAAATGATGCCTGCCTATTTTCTGATTTTAAGTTGGTAAGAAGCCTAGCTTTCTGCTGGAGTCATTTGGAGGCATCTTGGTGAAGCATCTCTACACTTGCTGGCTCTGGGTGCTAATGTCTAAGCTGAGAAACGGGGCGGGGGGTGCTGAGTTGGGGACATGGAGTTGTACAGGGCAGCCAGAGGTGGAAGTTATGAAGCTATTCTGAGATGGTTCTGCACTTCGGTTTTCCCCACTTGTTACAGAAACTGTAGCTCACGTATTTCATTTTCTCGTGTTCAGGCCTTGCCTGTTCCAGCAGCCTTGGCAGGGTGGAGATCCAGGTGGTCGTTTTCACCCAACTCTGGAGGGCTGAGGACTCAGTGCCTGTTCTCTGACCTTTCTCTCCCCATAGCAGATGGTACTGCTGCACACTCTCCTTTGCCAATGAAAGAGCTCATTCATGCCACTTGTTGAGGGTGGACTCAGAGCTCTGCCTTCCTCCATCTGCCTGGGTTGGTGCCCTCTACCCTATTCTGAAGCCACCCTCACGTGCTGACTTCCTCACATCCGCCTAGTGCAGCACACGATCCTGCGTAGCACCAGCTGCTGAGGCCAGAACAAGGGAGATACAGAATGGCTTCGCGCTCCTTTACGTTAGTGGGAGGAGCCACCCGAGTTTGTGGAGGGCTCAGGGCAGGGTCAGTAGTCCTGGCTGAATTCTGCCTGTGTCTCACAAAACAGCCTCTGGGAATGAGCTGAGTTTATAACTAAAACTTGTGTTCTAGTCCCCTCCCTCTAGTTATGAGGAACGTGGGGGCCCTGCAGGATCATAGCCCAGGCTCTGGAATCTTATTTGAAATTTATTTTCTTTCGGGTTTTTGGCCTTGATCTAAACCTCTCCTTCAATGTCTTGATGCTTTAAAAGCCTTTGTGTATCTCACATTTAATGTTTTCTGACGTATTTTCCACTTTCTCCGCTTTCACATCAATTATTCAACTCTTGGAGGACAAAATTCTACAGTTTGAGTCCCCCTACTCTCGCCCCAGGTTGCCAACCGCCTCATTGAAAATCCCAGGGGCAGCTATGATGCCTGAGACCACGTGACCCATGCCTGCTGCCTCTCACCTGCTTCTGTGGTGTCGCGGTTCAGGAGGCCGCTGAGTCCAGTGACTCGGTCTGCCTCCCTGGCAGAGATTTCAACCTGGGGCACTCTCATCTCTGGGCACAGTGTCCTGAATGGCCTCACTCAGCCTGGCTACTCAGCTATGGTCTGCTCTGCTCCTATACCAGATGCAAGTTTGTCTTGTGACGGCTCATCAGTTAATTCTGGTCTCCTTTTGGCCTCAACAACTGGGATTTGTCCCCTTAAAATTATCTTTGGGTCTGATCCCACCCTCCGCACGCACCGCCCCCCGCCCCCTCCCCGATCTTGTTTTGTTCCTGCAGTAGCCTCCATGATAAATTTTCTCTCCAGCCCCTCAGAAGTGTTCCCAGATTGTGGGATGCCTAACCCCTAAGTGGAGTGACTTCAGCGAGTACCAGGGCTAGCAATCCTCGTGAGAGAAGGGCACAGTTACCTTTTCACTTTCCCACAGTGCTTCTGTTCACTTTGAGGAAAAAGTGTCAATTGTTGCTAATTTCCCTTGATGCACTTCTAATGCCAGTCAGAATCTTGGGCCAGTAGTCATGCCAACATTGTTTTCATTGGCCTTGTTTTTACAGGGACTTTCTCTTCATAGCAGCTGGTGCTTGTTTTTAAGTTGATGACTTTTTCTTTTATTTTTGCAACTTTTCATAGCTTCAGAAAGTAGATTCACCAATTAATATTTTGCCACGTTTTATTTTTCAGTGCACAGGTTTCCCCCCACCCCAGTCCTTTGAAAGTAGGTTGCAGATGTGATATTTTACCTCATGTACTTCAGCAAGCATCTCTTCCAGAATAAGGGTGTTTTCATGAAAGCAGGGACTCCCAGCAGATATTTGTATACCGGGTTCATAGCAGTATTGGTCATAATGGCCAAAAGATGGAAGCAACCCAAGTTTCCATGGAGAGGTGAATGAACAAATACAGTCTGTCCACATGATGAAATATTATTCAGCTGAAAAGGAAGGAAATTCTGATACATGCTACACATGTATGAACCTTGAGGACATTATGTTAAGAAAAAGAAGCCAGTTACAAAAGGACAAATCCTTTGTGATTCCACTTACATTAGGTAGTGAGAGTAGTTGGTTTCATAGAGATAGAAAGTAGAATGGTGATTACTAGGAGCTGGAGGGTGGAGGAAATGAAGAGTTAGTGTTTAATGGGTGTGGAATTTCAGTTTTACAAGATGAAAAAAGTTCTGGAGCTGGACAGTGGTGATAGTTGGCCAGCTGCATGACTGTGCTTAGTGCCGGTTAACGGTATGCTTGCATGCATGCTCGGACGTTTCAGTCATATCCAACTGTGTATGACCCCATGGACTGGAGCCTGCCAGGCTCCTCTGTCCATGGGACTCTCCAGGCAAGATTACTGGAGTGGGTTGCCATACCCTCCTCCAGGGGATCTTCCCAGCTCGGGGATTGAACCAGTGTCTCCTGTGTCACCCGCATTGCAAGTGGATTCCTTACTCACTGAGCCACCTTGCAAATGATTAAAATGGTAAATTTCATGTTATGTATATTTTGCCACAATAAAAGGATAAATTATATAAAAGGCTATTGAAGTTTTTATTTTATTTTTTTTAAGGGCATTGTCCCATTAAACCACAGTAAACATTATGGAAAATCAACAATAATTGCATTCCATATTAAGAATTCCCATGTTGTCTCCAAAAATGTCAGTCTCCCAGTCAAATAGGTTGACACATCACATGTAATATGTTAGCATTTTCTTTTAACTAGTTAAATTTATAAAAAGCAAGTTGATGTAAAGTGCAGGTGGATCTGTGGGTGATGAAGGTGATGGATTTGAACTGACTAGGGTCAAACTCAGCCCCGGAGCTGAGTTTCTAACGTGAATGCCCCAGCCTCCCTAGCTTCTACAGGAGGAACCTTCTATGTGTTTACAGTCAAGGTCAGTACTAACCTCATCGGGCTTTTAGGCATCATCAGAATGTGGTACTGCAACTAAGGAACTGAATTTTAAATTTTTAATGAATTCTAATTAAAAATTTAGAACTGGTGCCACCATTTAGTTTTGGAGTACTTTTTAAGTATGTTTGGAACATCTTGGGCAGATGCATCTATTTTTTTCTTTCTTTGGCCATGCAGCATGGTATGCGAGATCTTAGTTCCCCAACTGGGGATCGAACCTGTGCCCTGTGCAGTGGAAGGTTGGAGCCCTAACCACTGGACCTCCAGGGAAGTCCGTGAATCTACTTTAAACATCAAACTTTATAAAATCTACACACAGATCAAATATTTTGGGTGAAAATTTAGCTCCTGAATTGAGATGCGCTGAAGGTATGGAGTACACACCAATTTAAGACATTTAGTATGAAAAAATGTAAAATGTCTCACTTTCTTATATGGTTACACATTGAAATGAAATTTTGAGTATATTGGGTTCCACAAAATATACTGTTAACTTCACCTTTTTACATTAATCTGGCTACAAGAAAATGAAGGTGCTTGAATGGTCACATTCTGTCAGACACATGTAGATAGGATGTAGGAGTGAAGAATCTCTTCCTCTGTGCGGCAGCCTGCACTGCCATCTTCTACCAGGCCCTTCTCTGACTTCTGAAGACTCCTGAAAATTTTGGGGCCCTGCTGTTTTTTGGTGAATTCTCAGCTGGATTCTCTTTCTCATTTCTGTCCTTCTGTCCTAATAAGGCCTGGGAGCACCTAAGCCGTGGGCACACCTCTTGAAGCCTTTGCTTGTCCACTGAGTGTTAGACTGGTGGAGGCAAGGGGTCCAGCCAGCATCTCATCTGTGTAAGGCTTGTGGGGGATGGGATTACATGGCGACCCATCTGTATTCCTGGTTAAACGGGAGGAGACCACTTCTTTGCTCCTCTTCTGTCTGGCTCTTCGCCCCAGGTCCCAAGCTGCACGGAGGTGTGGGAATCGTTGGTGGGAGGGCACTGAGACCCCAGAGAAGATAGTGGGGTCACTGGCCCTGTTCAGCTTTGCTCTCTCCTGGGTGAGACATACCTGGCATGGAGTCAAGAAGAACTCAGAATTCCAGAGAGTTATGCGGAGAGCTGGGGAAGGGCCACGGGCCTCAGTCTGCCCAGCATGTGGGTCTCCAGCTTTCCTCATGCACTGGGAAAACCAGTTACTAAATCCAGTGAATGCAGGTGGCATTCTCAATCAGATACATGCGTGTGCGGACATTTTTTATTCAGTCATTCTGTGCACTGGACCTTGGTTTGAAGCTTCATGTGGGGTGTATGTTAGTTCCACATCCTTAAGTATTTTTCCTGGTATTAATAGGAAAGTGGCAGAGAGTTCCAGGAAATGCCGTGGGTTCATAGGGAGTGTGGTAGTCTATGCACTGGGGCGGGGGTTTTCGCTTCTGATGGGCTGAGAGCTCCTCACCAGTGAGCAACTCTTACTTTCCTAAGTGGACACTGGGGACAAGCTGACCTGACCGTGTCTGCAGGTAGTAAACTTGGACTGTGCAGCAGGATCTGAGCCTGTGAGATTCTGCTGCAGCTGAGGTCCCCCAGGGCAGAGCACTGCCTGTGGCAAGGCCCCCCTGCCCAGAGCACAGTGGCTGAAGAGATCATATGTGGTTTGTGATGTTTGATCTTTTCTCTCCAGCACCTGTATCCACTTTCCTGTCTTTGTCAGAGTTGGGGCACTTCTGTGAATCAGTTACTTTGGTGGAAGTTAGGTGGAATTAATGACAGACAGAAACATCAGTTTTTACAAAGAAACATATCCCTGCCACTTTTTTTTTTTTTTGGCTTCCCTCGCTGTTCTCATCTAAAGCAGTGTTGCGTTTTGACCCTGATTGGCTTCTTGGCACTCCGAAAGTTACTGAGATCTGGAGGAGGTTGGTTGTTTAAATCCACACGTCCTTCTCAAGCTGACATGGTGAGATTGTGAGGGCAAAAGTCAACACTGAATGTTTGCTGAGGGTAGAGACCTCCTTGCAGTTCATGGAGGTGGCTTGCCCTTGCCTGAGAGAAGCACCTGTCTGGAAATCAATACCTTGTGGAGGCCAGGGACCCTCGGCCTATTTCCCCGGGGCAGCTTGACTCTCAGAGCACCAGCCTTTGCTGTACCTTTGCTGTAAATGTCTAGTTCAGACACTGTCAGCTCTCGCTATTATTTGGGCTCTGTACCTGATGAAGGGTGAGGGGAAAAGGTCATCCTAGCTGGATCCTCTTCTTGAGAGTGCCTGATAATGACAGATAATTCCTTTTTCTGAGATTTTTCTTTTAAAGTTCAGCTTTACAGTGAAGGTCAGAGGGTAGTATCATTAAAGAAGATGTCACCCATAAGCATCGGCTCTTCATCAAGGTAACTAGGCTCTCCTACTTCGGTAAAGCCTGAGTCAGTGTATGCCCTTGTCCTTGATAGATGCGTCTGTTCCTGCCACCTTGGTGGTCATGGCTAAAGATGTTGGGGTCGTGGTGTCCTGGAAAGCTCTTGCGTTAGCCCTCTTCCTGAGCCCCATTTGTCCCCAGTAAGTGTAGTTTTAAAAAATATTTATTTAGCAGCACTCAGGATCTCTAGTTGCAGCATGTGAACTCTTGGTTGTGGCATGTGGGATCTAGCTCCCTGAATAGTCAGGGATCAAACCTGGGCCCTCTGCGTTGGGAGTGCCGAGTCTCAACTGGACCACTAGGGAAGTCCCAGTTAAATGTAGTTTTGAGTCTCCCTCTCAGCCTTCATTCTGCCGCTTTGGAGAGAAGCTCAGAGCCATGATACGCTTTTGTGGAGTATCTCCCACCTTGTTGCTTGGCCTTGTCGTAGAGGCTGCTTCTCAGTTTAGGGAAAGTTGGTTGGGATGTTGCTGTTTCCACTTAAACAAAGCAGAACTGTGTGCTTGTGAGCTGGCATGTTCTGGAATGTTTCAGCCACAGACAGTAGATTGCTTCTCCCCCGTGTGGTGCTTCCTGTTGCAGGTTGTTCATCATCTGCACTTCATTTACCTTCCTCTTGGCCTCGCAAATTCCCGAAAGGCTCGACTTGGACCACTAGCTTGAAGGTTAACACTAACGTGTTTTCCTGGTGTTTGGTGTGCTAGAAACACCACAGTTGCCTGTCTTGTACTAGTTTTAGTTTTAAATTTTGTTCATGAGGATCATGAACTTGGTTTTTATCCTTTTGTTGGAAATGGGCAGGTTGTAGAGAATCAGTGTGACAGTTCCAGAGAACCAGTGTAGCATCACCCTCAGAAGCTTTCTGGTCTACATGCAGGTCACCCACGACACTACTGTCAGCCTTGTTTGGCTAATCCTAGTTTCTCACTCCTCAGACATTTCCTTCGTTTCAGTACTTTCTCTGTGTTGCGAAATGAACACCATCTCTCATTCTTGCTGCCTTGCAGATTATTCAATTCTGCATTGTTCCCTATGCTTCCTTCCTACTGGGAAACTCTCATCTAGGCAGAGGAAGTGCCTGGCCCCTCTGCCTGCCTTGGCTTTTCGATCTGCATGTCTCTGGCCGTATTGGAGTCCACCTCTCAAAGTGAGCAGAAATTTTCTGCACGAAATGACAGTCTGTTCTGTTGGCATTATGTGTTGTAGTGTGGGTTAATCTTAGTGTTACATACATCAGAACAGCTCTTTTGGAAAACAAAATCACTAAAAATAAAAGGTTTAAAAGTAAAGGCAGATAGAATAGTAGGAGTAATAACTTTAAAAGAGGCAACGAGAAGAAAGTATCACTCTTACCTTACCCATGAAGGGCACAACCTTAGACCTAAGTCTGTGGGAATGGAGAGTTTGAATTAATGGCAGACTGTGTTTCTGTCAGTCTTCCAGCCTCTAATTTGGAGACTTGGGCAGGTCAAGGCTGCTTTGAGAAGCAGTGTCTGGAGGCCAGCTCACCAGGTAAAGAGGCAGAAACATCAAAAGACCACCTCAGCAGAGAGTAAATACAGTAAATACTTGGGGGGGGGAGCATATTGTTGGTTGGTTGGTTTTTAAATGTGAGTAGGTATAGTCGTCCACAGAACTGCCACCATGTCCCACTTCGATTTTATGGTTTCATGTACACACCCAGTTGTCTGTCTTAATTTCATCTGTAATTGTGTATTCTGCTTTTCTAAGGTAGCACTCTTGTCACTTATATTTCCTTCATTTTGACACAAAGTCTAGAAATCTATGAAACAGGGGTTGCAAACTAAGGCCTGTCAACTAGTCCGAATTTTACTGACACAACAGCCACAGTTCCTTGTCCCAGGATTGTCAGCAGGCTGCTTTCATGATACAGCAACAGCAGAATGAAGTGTTACAAAGACTGTTTACCCTGCATAGCTGACTGTATTTACTCTCTGGGAAAAATTAGCCTCCCCTGCTGATGTATGTTTTAGTAGTTTTAGTCTTGTCCACATCACGGTTTTGTTTTCTTTTTAACTGCATGCCCATCTCAGGAACACTTTAAATTCACAAATTATCTGTCCAGATTGAACCATCAACCCCATGATGTAAGCCGTATATAACAATGCAACCTTTGATTGTACCTCCAGCTGCTGGCAGCCCTCATAGGGAAAAGAGGGTACACATTTTTCACTGCCCCTAATGTAATGTGCCTGCTGATTGGTTTCTGAAGAAGAGCAAGTGGATTTCTGATTGGCAGGGTGTGGCCTGCCCAGCCTTCTGGTTCCTGGTCTGGCTGCAGGGTCCTCAAAGGCCTGGTTCCCTCCAGTGGGGGACAGAGAGCATGAGTGTGTCTGTGCATGCTTAGCAGCAAGCCTGACTCATTTCCACCTGGAGCTGCCTGGCTCAAGGCAGCCGCCAGCTTGATTCTGAGGTGATGGGGCCCTGCTTGGCAAGTCCAGGGGTCAACGCATGTACAAGCTGCAAGGAGGAGGATTAAGGCTTCTGAGAGCTTCCTCAGTGCACAGCCACTGGCCAGCCTCCAGACATCTCATTCCGGCTGATGACATGATTGCTGTTCTCACCAGCCGTCTGAGCTGGTCAGATGGAAAAGTAATCCTGCTTGTGCTTCCCCACAGACACAAGATCGCACAGTGAAACAGGGGCCTTCACTGTGAATGGAAAGGAGCTTCTCCTCTGGGACCAGGAGGAACATGCTTTCTGATATTAGTATTCCATAACCATTGTAGTATTCCATAACCATTGTAACTAACGTTTCAACAAAGATGTTCCTAGGACAGGATACGACTTGCTGCACATTAACTAGTATTGAGAAATTGCCAAGTTTTTTTGTTTTTTTTTTACACCAGAATCAAGGTCCCTTATTGCCTTCTGTGTCTCCTTTTTATAGGAGAACCTTGTAGTAGTGAGGAGGGGATCTCCTTTGTCTGAAGGGTGAGTGCTACTGTCAGCTTATACTTTCAAGAGACACTGGGATCATCTGGCATTGGCCAGCTTTTTTCTTGGCATGAAACCAGTTAAAGCCACAGCCCTTCAGGCCCTTTACTGCTTGGGAAGCATAAATAATTTGGTCTCCGCTCCCCTTGACCCCACTCCCCATGGCATCAGCGGGGGAGTGTGCTGCTGATTTCACCTGTGATGTTGGCCAAGTCACAGATGGCCAGGTGCTGCGAGAGTTATCTTGACTTTGGTTTGTTTGCAGGGGTGAAATCCTTTGGAAGCTAATCTCATTTACTTGAAGGTCATGAGATATTCAGCTGCTTCTGCAGAGAGGGCAAGTCTGTTGATTAAAATACATGCCAGGGGCTTCCCTTGTGGCCCAGTGCTAAAGAATTCACCTTCCAGTGCAAGAGACACAGGTTCAATCACTGATCTGGGAAGATGCCACATGCTGCAGAGCAACTAAGCCCGTGTGGCACCACCGTGGAGCCAGTGCTCTAGAGCCCGGGAGCTGCAACGAGAAGCCGCTGTGGTGAGAAGCCCGCACAGTACAGCCAGAGAGGAGCCCCTGCTTGCCTCAGCTAGAGAAGGCCCCTGCAGCAACGAAGGGCCAGCACAGCTTAGATAAATTTTTTAAGAAATACATGCCAAAAAAAAAAAAACAAACAAACATGCCAGGCCATGGAAGTGGGGTGCCCTCAGCCAAACCACACTCTCTGGGCCCAGCAGTTGACTGGGCCTTGGCCCCTGGGCTTCGTGAACAGAGCAGCTGTGAAACCGAGCCCTCGAGACACACAGCTCTGGGTGGCCTCCTGCTGACCAGACCACCACCCATTATGCTGTTTTGGTGCCACCACCTCCCTGTGTGCTTGCCTTGGGGATTAAGGAAATGTTCAGTACAGGGCATCAGCCCAGGAAGCAGCAGTTCTCTACTGACAAGCTTTTCTAGGTCCTAGCACAGATGTTGAGTATCGTCACTGTATTTCACGGGAGAATTCGTGAGGCTTCCCAATTAACCTGCACTGCTCCTGCCTTCTCTTGCATCTTACTGCCTATGTGCTGTGTCACTTTAGTTCGAGGTGAGTGAATAGACGGGAAGGAGTCAAGGTGGGGTCACTGGGCTTGTGGGCCCTCTGGGAGGCCAGGAGTTAAGGTGTAACTGCAAGTACAAGTATAATTGTCAACCTCTCTCCAGAGACAGAACTGGGACTGAATCTCCAGGAATCAAGTCTTTCTCTTGTCCTCTCTCGCTTACTTTCAGAAGCCGAGACCTAAGCCTATCCTAGGTCTGTCTCGCCTCCTAATCTCCAGGAAAGAAAATACTTCTGTTGAAATTTGAAAAACATTATTGTCTGCTAAAAAGTGTCCTTAGATGAATTGGAATGATAGCAAGCAGTATCCTTCACAGCAGGGGTGATTAATCAGAGGACTATGAACATAGGAAAAGAATTGGCATTTTGGACTTGCCTGGTGGTTTACTGGCTAAGAATACAGCTGCCAGTGTGTAGGGGACAAGGGTTCAGTCACTGGTCCAGGAAGAGTCCACATGCTGCCAGGCAGCTAAGCCTGTGTGCCCTAGAGCCTGTGCTCCACAAGGAGAGAAGCCCCTGCAGGGCAAAGCCTGCACACCAGAACTAGAGAGTAGCCCCCTCTCACCACTAGAGAAAGCCTGTGAGCAGCAGTGAAGACCCAGCACAGACAAAAATAAATAGAATTGACATTTTAACTTTTATTAGTCAACCCAGAGGTTCCCACACTTTAGCTCACAGCAGTAGTAGCATATCAGTTTTTTTTTATCATGTTATTAGGCCACAGGGAATACCTAACAAGTTTGTTTATTGGATAGTTAGGTACAAACAACAAAGTAAGTACTAATATCCCAACAACAGTTTGCAACTGTTTGAAGAAAACACATGAAAGGAAAAAATCATATTCTTGCATTACTATAGCCAATTGCTTGTGTAATATGTGTGCCTGTTGGCTACAGCACAACTCCTTAAACCTTAGAACTGGAACCTTAAGACATCTGCCACCCACATTTTCTATGCCGTGTTGAATTTTACATGGCACAGCCGTCCCTTGGTATCCGTTGAGGCTTCAGTTTTAAGACACATGGACACACAAACACACCCACTGCCAGGCACCCAAATCCAGAGGTGCTCGAGTCTCTTATATTGCAGCAACATGGATAGACCTAGAGATTATCATGCTGAGTGAAGTAAGTCAGAAAAAAATACCATACGATCATTGCACATATCATTTCACTTGTATGTGCAATCCAAAAAAATTGATACAAGTGAACTTAGTTATAAAACAGAAATAGAATCATAGATTGGAGAAGGCAATGGCACCCCACTCCAGTACTCTTGCCTGGAAAATCCCATGGATGGAGGAGCCTGGTAGGCTGCAGCCCATGGGGTCGCTAAGAGTCGGACACGACTGAGCGATTTCACTTTCACTTTTCACTTTCATGCACTGGGGAAGGAAATGGCAACCCACTCCAGTGTTCTTGCCTGGAGAATCCCAGGGACGGCAGAGCCTGGTGGGCTGCCGTCTATGGGGTCGCACAGAGTCGGACACGACTGAAGTGACTTAGCTTAGCAGCAGAGTCATAGATGTACAAAACACACTTATAGTTACCAATGAGGGGAGGGGAGGGGAGGGATAGATTGGAAGATTGGGAATGACATACACACTGGTCTATATAGGATAGAGAACTTTTAAGGACCCACTTGTAACACACAGAGCTCTACTCGGTACCCTGTAATGACCTTTACAGGAAAAGAATCTAAAGAAGAGTCAAGGACTTCCCTAGTGGTCCAGTGGCTTGGACTCTGCACTGCCATTGCAGGGAGCTCAGGTTTGTTCCCTAATCAGGGGACTAGATCCTACATGCCTCAGCTGGGAGTTTGCATGTTGCAACTAAAGATCCCACATGCTGCAGTGAACGTCGAAGATCTGTGTCCTACAACTAAGACCCATCACAGCCAATAAATCAATATTAAGAAAGAGTTGGTATGTGTATAAATGGAACTGATTCACTTTGTTGTACAACAGAAACTAACATAACATTGTAAATCAGCTAGACTCCAATAAAGAAACAAATTTTGATGGCATAGTGTTTGCATATAACCAACCTGCGTGTCCTCTGTCCTCTCCTGTACTTTAAATCATCTCTAGGTTATTTATATCTAATGCAGTGTAAACATTATGAAAATAATTGTAGACAGTGTAAATTCTGTGTTGCCAGTGCATAGCAATTCAAATTTTGCTTTTCAGAACTTTCTAGAATATCCTCCCCAGATATTTTTGATGTGCTGTTGGTGGAATCTGCAGATAAGAAGGACCAACTGTATTTGCTTTTTATGACAGGAACTGCTGATGCAGGCTTTGGAAGATGGGACATTGTTGAATATAGTAGGTGTAACATTAGCAATTACCCTGTGCTGATAGTTCCCACTGTGACATTCTGTGGTGCCTCAACATTCAGTCTTTGAACCAGGACACTGACCATCCAAGTTTTCTTCATCTTTTTCTTCTTATTCCTCTAAACTGGGAACATGCTGTAAGATACCTGTTGGGAGTAGATCCAGAATTGGACACCCTGTGGGGTCTTTCAGCCTTCTTTGGGTTGAAGACAATAAGTGAAATCCTCTTCCTGTCCCTTGACCTTCCCCTGCCTCAACTCAGTACCCGGTGGCTCCTGCCTCTCTGCCACAGATCAGTGTGAAAACAGGGAACAGCATTTTTGAATCTTTCACATGTAAAACTTTGGTTGAACTAGTTGAAGACAATTTATACTTTGTCATGAGAATTTAATAAATTCCCCCATATCTGCAGATTTATAAGTTTGACTTTTCAGCCTCCTCTCTAAAGAGAGCTCTGGTGCTGAGAGCTGTTCATTTCCTGTAGGACTCGAGCAGACAGAGACCCACCCTGTGTTCACACTCATGATTTACCCTGTCCCTGTGCATCCCATCTTCTGCATCTGCAAACACCATGCTGCTGTGTGCAGGTATAGTTGAGGATGAAACTATATTCCAGGCAGGAATGAGATTCTTTATAGTCTTTCTCTACCTCCCAGTGTCCCTAAAATCAGACCTCAATGCCTCTTCTACCCACCCCCACCTCTTGCTCCTTTCACTATCTTCCCACTTATGGAGGACACGAGGCCAGCGTGGTCACATGCTCCTGTCCTCCTCTTCGCTCTGCACATGTACTGGTGTCTCTCCTGCCTCCAGACCTGTGCCTGTGTTACTGCATCAGTTGTACCTTCCCTTGTCCATCACAAGCCTTGTCTCGCTCCACCTTACCCACCACAGGAGTGCCCATCCTCTCTGTCAGTGGTCACAGCAACCCTGTCATTCTTTTTCACAGTACTCGCCCAAGTGTTGCTTAATCACTCAGAGAACATCATGTGGACTACAGAGCCCCCAAGCATGGCTTGTAGCTCAGATGGGATGCATTGGCTGAGCAAGTGAGACTATAGGAGTCACTTTTCCATTTGAGAATGCAAGCTGGTTTCCTTTTCCAGAGTTTTGAAATTGAGCCAGAAGCCTCAGAGTGACAATTGTGTGTGGTCAGTGTAGGGTGACTTTGGTACTTGAGTCGTTCAGTAAACACCTGCTGTGTACTAGGAGGACAAGAGTGAAGTAAAGATGGCCGTTGGGCTCCCAGCTGCATGTGTTGGGGAGGCTGACCATCAAAATCATGAGACAGATCAAGGAAGCACCAGATATAGCAAATGAAAGTTGTGAAGGTGACAAGAGAAGGGGCCCATTGTGGCCACTGTGTTGTTCGGAGCGTTGATACTAGGGGCTGGGACAGTGCAGGCTAGGGGCGACTACCATGGGACCTATTTACTTGACGTGGCAACCCAATTGGATCTGTACCTTAGAAAAGTCCTCCTGAAAAAAAAGAAAGAAAGAAAAGTCCTCCTGGCTCTCACACAGCACTGCTCACCAGTGCCTCTCTTTCTTGGCCCATAACAAATTAGCGATTCTTGTTGGTTTCCCTGGTGTTCTTGCTGCAGTATGAATGAATGGCTTCTGAAAGTTTCCTAAGGAGTTTACTTGCCCAGTTCTTACAGGCTCGAAAGGATATTTTGGCTTCTGTCATAAACGTACTGGTTTAAAATAGAGCTGAAACAAAGTTAAAGGGTCAGATTTTCTGTAGAAAAAGTACTCATTCTTTGAGCAGAAAATTTAACTTCCTTGGCTCAAGGGCCCATGTGCACTTGACTTGAAGGTAAAGGAAAATGGTTGTGTCCGGAGCCCACCATCCTTTGGCTTTGCTGAGAGTCCACTTGAAAAGAGAAAAGGCACAACCCAGCCCCAAAGCTTTAGAAGTCATTTACTTTGACTCCTTTTTGCCTTGGGGACACTGCTTGAAGATTTCCAGAATGTTATTACTTAATGGAAAATTTATGGGGCTGTTTCCTCCTGGTGGGAAATGCTTGGCCCCACCCCCTGGCGGCCTGCATTCTTGTAGCTAATAGAGCTCCACTGCCCCGGAGTCAGACTGTCTCCTTCATGGTGGGGTGGCTCCTGTCCCTTGCCTGCTCACCTGGCACAGGCTTGACTGTGTAATTTGTAAGCTGCTTTCTGGGAGAGATCTAAGAGGAGAAACCAGACTGCACATCCATCTTTATCCTCACTTAATTCCTCCCTTCATGATGGGACCACAGTTAACATTAATCCCCTTGTGCTCCTCTGGACATGTTGGTCCTGCTGCGTAGAAACCCTCCCCCAGCCAACTCCTCGTGTTCTTCTTTTTTTTTTTTAATTCTCCAGGTGTTCTTAAACCCCGCTGACACATTTCCTCCTCTGTGTGCGGCCCCTCTGTCAGTGTTTGTGTCCACCATCTGCATGTCCTGTGTCTCTGTGTGTCTTGCTTGTGGCTCCTGGCCCGCTGGTGTGTTGCATATGTCATTTGTCCTTCTGTCTCCCCCTTATTGGCCCAAAACTCCAGTTTCTATTGTGCCCGATAAATGATTCCCTCCATTCACTTACCTGTGGAGGGCTTCAAGGGAATGCTTCATAGTCTCTGCCATCTTGTGGATGCCTCTCCGTCCTCCCTCTTCCAGCGGTTTCCTGCAAATTTTCCTAGCCTACTGGCTTCCCGGGGCTTCCCTAGTAGCTCAGCTGGTCAAGAATCTGCCTGCAATGCAGAGACCCCCAGTTCAATTCCTGGATTGGGAAGGTCCGCTGGAGACTGGATAGGCTACCCACTCCAGTGTTCTTGAGCTTCCCTGGTGGCTCAGCTGGTAGAGAATCCACCGGCAATGCCAGAGACCTGAGTTTGATCCCTGGGTTGAGAAGATCCTCTGGAGAAGGGAACAGCTACCGCCTGCAGTATTCTGGCCTGGAGAGCTCCATGGACTGTATAGTCCAGGGGTCGTAAAGAGTAGGACATGACTGAGCGGCTTTTACTTTCACTGGCTTCCCCACCTGGAACCTGCAGTAGGTCTCGCCTGGCTCCCCTCTGAAGAGGATCACAGGGCAAGGCCGGGTTGCCCTCACAACTCCCACTTTATTTTTGTCATGTCCTGTCTTGATACCTGTATCCTTTACTGTGTTTTTTTTTTAAATCAGTTTACTGTTTTGTTTATAGTACCTTTATTTTGAAAGGAAACTAAATCAAGAGTCACGCATTGATAATCAGTAACATTAGAAACCATGAGAGCAAACAGTGTTGTTAAATTTCATCCAGAAAATATTATTATTATTATATATGAGAAATAAATTTATTATTAGTAGTAGTATTATTGTCTGCTGACACCTCTAAGTACAACCTTTAACACTGGTACAAACGGGCTTTCCTTATCAATGCTGGGGTGAGAATAAAAAGAAATGAAGAGGGGAATAAGTAATTAAATGGCAGCTACCTAAAGGCAGTCTGCACTTGCCTGCTGCCTTCAGGGACACAGTTGTGTGAACTCGCCTGCCTGAACTTTGCCATGTCATATTACTCTGCGGGTGGCTGTAAGACCCAGCTTCTGTGAGATTGAGATCCCACTCTTTTATCAACTAAACCTCAGAACTAGAGAAATTTCTTTCTTCCTTGTCACTCACTTCAGGAGTGTGAAGGCATGCTTTTTGTGTGCAAGGTTCCACACGCAGCCAAATGCAGCTTCCAGGGTGCCACCTCCTTCTGTCACCCCCTTAGGCCGCCCTCCACATCTTGCTTCACCTGAGGTCAGCAGTGACGTGCTCTCAGCCAGATTCCTCCATTCCTCCCGCGTCACACTCACTGTTGAATGATTCAGCCTAACCCTTGTCCTTTCTTCCCCTCGGTTCTCTGAGCACTCTTTCTGATGACTGCACACCTTATCCCACCCAGCCTTTGGATGCTTCCCCTCCCTGAATCTGTATGTGGCCTCCTTTCTGCTTTCACTGGGGTGTGTTTACTCAACTTAGGGCTTCAGGGTCCACCCCTTCCTTTCTAGGCTCCCAGCCAGTTGTGCTTTATGTACCTCCCTCCCATTAGTAGCACCTCCATCCCCACTGTCCCACCACAATTCATTCATTGCATGACACATTTTCAGGACCACATGGCCCTTAGTTCTGGCCATACTTGTACCAGAAGTACCCTTGGTGGAGAAAGGAAAGTGCCTTGTATGCTTAGAGCCTGAAGCAGACCTATCCAGTCTCGTCTGCCTTTGGTAACTATTATACTTCAAGAGTTGTGCTCCTGAGAGCTTGTTTTGCTCTTGCAGTGTTCACTGGCCCACCATCAGATTAAGTTGCTTTGGGAAATGCCCCTTCATGGTCCTCAGCTCCTAGCACACTGCTCTCGTGGCTTGGAGGATGCTTTCCACAGGTTGCTGGCCCATCAGTCTCCATCTCCAGCACCATGTGTGCAGGACGGGTACCAGGAATCAGCTTTGCACCAGCAAAACCCCTTTTCCTCTAAGCGTTGTTAGAAGTGGATTGGTGTTCTACTTGTAGAGAACTTAGAGGTTTCCGTAGGAGCTGTCCCTTCCTTCTTGGGTCTTGGGAGTTACCTGGAGGGCATAAACCTTAAAAGTCTTACTAGCATATTGGAAGCAGTTAGACATCATTGAATAGATGCATGACCACCTCTAGACACCTAACTGGCACTGCTGTAACACACCCTTCCTCTAGCATTGACAGTATTGACCTTTCCTGTGAGCTAAATGATTAATGACTTATTCAGGGTGATGGGTTGTGGGTTTTTTTTTTTTTTTTTGAGTGATTGGTATCCCATCTCAGAATAGGCAAATGGCACTCTTAAGTTTTATATCTATATGGTGAAAATGGGTAGAGAACAAGCCTTCCTCTTAGAGGAAACAAGGATTCGGATCCCTAGGTCCACAGTCTGCCATGCGACAGCCATGGGCTCCCCACATGGGTTCCTGCCCCCGCATCAGCCTTTTCTTTGGAGCAGCACTCTCTTCTTGTGTTCTCTAGCCACTTGATAGGTAGGCCTGTAGTCAGCCAGAGCACCCTGGAAGGAGGGCGGTCTCCCTGGCCATGTGACTTTCGACAGGCCTCAGACCAAGAGGTTCGGCTCTCCACCACCCCCCGCGACGGACTTCACTGCTGAGTTCCTTTTATGTAGTCAGTTCTCACCTTATGCATTTAAAATTCGGTCATTTGCCAGTCCTTGGAAGGACTGATGCTGAAGTTAAAGCTGCAGTACTTTGGCCACCTGATGTGAAAAGCTGACTCATTGGAAAATACCTTCATGCTGGGAAAGATTGAAGGCAAAATGAGAAGGGGGCAGCAGAGGATGAGATGGTTAGATAGTATCACCAACTCAGTGAACTTGAATTTGAGCAAATTCCAGGAGATAGTGGAGGACAGAGGAGGCTGGCTTGCTGTAGTCCGTGGGGTCACAAAGAGTCAGACGTGACTTTGCGACAGAACAACAGTAACATTTTGCCAGAACTGCATTTATGGAAACAATTGTGAAAATCTTGTTTTAAATTACACTTGGACTGAACCAGAATGCCTAGTATGTGCTGAGTGTCTTCCAGAAAGAAAGCTGGGACAGAGCCAGCCAGCTTGCCCCATTTTTTCTTGTCCCCTCTGCCTACCAGAGTCCAGCGGTCCCTCTTTCCCTAAGCCTTTGCCTGACTTCCTCAGCCACAGAGGTTTTCTTACCCTCACTGAACTCCTGGGTTTATTACTGGAGTTGCTCATTACATGCAGGCAGCTGCTGCATCACCTTCTGATTGTTCCTTCTTCTTGCCAGTAGTAAAGTGTCAGAAAAGTAGTGCACAAAGAGTGCAAATGATCAGTATGCTTTCAAGCAGATGTTTCTTCTCATTAAAAGAGTGAAGAGTAAGGGGTGGGTTAGTATGTTTTCTGAGGGGCAGTTTGACATTAAAAACATGAACCCACTGCCCTGTGGTTGTCCTGTTAGAATAACTGGACAGGTGCACAAAGTCACCGCTGCAAGAATGCCCATAGTATGGCTTGAAGTAGGGGTTGTTGAGGGCAGTGCATGGACGGAGTGCTAATAAGGCAGGGTGGGGGAGGTCACATGTCCTGTCCCCCACCCCAAGCCCCCAAAGAATCACAGGAAGTACCCCTCTATCCCTTTATAAACAAACTTTGAAAAGCTGGTCAATAAAACTAGGTCAAGTGTGGATTCATTTTTATGTTATCAGCAGTTACCGTGGGGTATTTCTTTAATCTGCAAACCTACATTATTTAAGTTACCAAGAAAATATTTTTCATAAGTGTGAGCACTCAGCAGTGGACTGCATGGACTAAAAAGGAACAGGCAGTCTGGCCTTCCTGCTTTGTCCTGCTTAGCCCGCACTCACTAAGTGGAATTACTGATGTTGCTAGATGTTTCATGAGCCACAAACACAAACAAGAATTTTAATGAAGAGATACTTTGAGGCTTGCAAATCATCCTCTGTCACACACAGTGTCCACTAAAAACTCAGAGGTGAAAACTTGGTTTGTTGTTAATTGTATCCACCTTCCCGTGAACTCCATAGCTCCTACAGCCCCTGGTTGTCTCTAGGCTCCGTGGCCTGGCCCTCAAAGTTAACTCTTGATCTCTCTTCCCTGCTGGATGATGAATCTTTGAGGGGAGCAGACAGTGGGGCCCTTTTAGTCAGTGCCTGGAGTATCCCTCCAGCTGAGCCAGTCGGTCTTCATCAGAGGGGCTCAGCCTTTGGAGGCCACAGCCCTGGAAGCTGTGTCATTGTGAATGGCTCCCCTCTGCTGCCTTGTCTCTGACGTGGCTTTTCCTTTGTAGATTGCCCGGTGAAGAATGTGATGGGATCAGTAGCATGTCTGCGGAGAGCGGCCCTGGGACGAGATTGAGAAATCTGCCAGTAATGGGGGATGGACTAGAAACTACCCAGATGTCTACAACGCAGGCCCAGGCCCAACCCCAGCAAGCCAACACAGCCAGCACCAACCCCCCTCCTCCGGAGACTTCCAACCCCAACAAGCCCAAGAGGCAGACCAACCAACTGCAATATCTGCTCAAAGTGGTGCTCAAGACACTATGGAAACACCAGTTTGCGTGGCCTTTCCAGCAGCCTGTGGATGCCGTCAAGCTAAACCTCCCTGTGAGTAACCTGGGCAGGGTCCAGGGCTGCCATCCTCCCGGTCTCCTCCTGTGTTGCTCCTGTGAGGGTGCATTGATGGGAGGGTGGAGTCAAACTCCAGTATCCTTGAGTGAGTGGTTTCAGCAGTCCTGATGAATGGAAGTGGGGAAAGAGAGGAAAGGTACTGACTGGATTAAATAGTAAGTGGTTTCTTTGATATTATGATTCTGGGACATATTGTGTGACGAGATTGAAATAAAAGTGGAGGGGTGCTTGCAGCTTGCCCTTTGCTTCAGGGGAGCTAAAGTAAGGTCACTTGGTGGTCCAGGCCCTCCCTTCTCAGACTTGGTCGGCCAGACCGACCCAGTAGGTTCAGCAGACATGGTTGGTCAGATTCTGAGAAGAACTGGCTTGCTGCAGTACCTGTTCTGGTACTGGCATCATCGTTGTCACTCAGAGCATGGGGCAGGGAAAGGTAGCGGAATGGAGCCAGGTACACAGAGGTGGCCTGAATTGAAGGAGGGGTTGTGTTGTGGCCATGCTACACCTGCTGTTGTTCTTCTGTGCCCCTACTCCTCTCCTTTTGCCTTTGTGAGCTTTCTGTTCGCCCACATTCCTAGCAGATGGCTCTGGAAACTCAGCTTCTGCCTTTAACTGAACCTTGGGGAGGAAACAGGGTAAACATGTTAATTTTTTCTTTCTTCAAAGCATCACGGACTAATTGTCTTTAAATTGTCTTCTGTTGTTTGCCAGATCCCACACACACCTGGGCAAGGGAGTTGGAATTAGATGATTGTTGCAGCTGACCCAGATGGGAATCTGCGAGTTAGAGCTGCACTAGTTTAGGACCCCAGCCTCTGCCGGGCACCTGGTTTCAAGAAGGAGGGACCCATCAGTACGACCTTCCTTGCTTGACCATCGCTGTGTCTCTGACAACTGTCCAGTACTGTCTATCCATTGAATACCCCTCGTATGCACTCAGGAGGGGAGTCAGGTGGGGGCGCTGCAGGCCCGGGTTGTGAACTGGCGGAGGAAAGCGGGTGGGAACAAAAGAAGGGTCCTCATGGAGTCTGGGCTCCAAAGGTCACTCTCCTCATTTACCACAACCATCACTGGAAGGAGGCTCTTGGGAGAGCTTGCAGTACCAGCTTCTAGCTAGACTAAGGGGCTGGGCTGTGCAGGATCCACAGGTGAGGTGACCTTCCTAGAGCACATGCAAAGAATGGGGAGAGAAGGAGCTGCGGTCGGAATCCCAGGGGGCCCCCAGCTTTTATAGCACTGGAGGGAGCAGGAGGCCAGGAGGCTCACCAACAGAGGGCAGCCCCCCAGGTATCCACATCAGAGACTACAGGAAGGTCAGAGAGCTGAGGGTTCCACCCTGACCCTCCCGTTGGCCTTTAGGAGGGCATTGGTGACCTTAGGAAGATGTGGCGCAGAAGTAGAAACCAGATTCGCAGCGGTGTGAATAAGAAGGTGAGGATGTGAAGCCACTATTTCAAGAAATTTGGCTTTGAAGGGAAAGCATGGCAGGGCCAGGTGGAGGAGGTGTTGGTTTGTTTAGGTAAATGCAGAAGGAGCAGAGGCACGGAGAGCTAAGAGGGTGAAGACTGAGGTGAAAGGGGGTCGGGGGACTGGAGATCCTGAGAAGGCAGCATGGCAGCCGGTGGGACAGACAAGGGTGTGCGTGGGCTGTCTGGCTAAGGGATTTGAGAGTTTGAGGTCATTCTCTGAAGCGGAGGCCAGGCTCCCCTGGGGTCCCAGTGTGACTTGGTGTCACCCTCAGCAGCTCCAGCGGAGGAAGAGGAGGCTGGGGGGTGGCGGCACTGATCCGGTGCCTTCACAGAGGTGGCAGCGCTAGGGGCTAACCCCAAGGGCTGGGGCAGGGCTCTTTGGCTGGGAACAGTGGCATACTGAAGGCCAGTTTTCCAGGGACAGCCCCCTCCCCAGGAAATGGAAATAGGGCCATTTCAGAGAAGAGTTTATTCTTTTTCTATTTTCTGATCCCTTCCAGACCCTTACCTGTGTCTCAGCCTCTGGTCCCTGCTGGACTTCTCAGAATGCCTGCTTCTGTCATTCCGTACACATGTGCAGATGGTTGTCTTGCCCCTTAACCCCTGCCTCCCTTTCAGTCCCCCCTGCCCTCACCTTCACCTGTCATCGTCTCACCTCCTCCTCCCTACTCTGTCCTCAGCTTCTGTCTTGTTGGGCCTCATACCACTTTTGACACACCAAGGCTGGTTCAAGTACCTGACACCAGTCTAGGGTGGTGACCCCACGATCTCTGGCCATGGAATAAAATCTGAATTTCCCCCAGGGCAGATATATTTGGACTTGGTTCTCTTGGGAAAGGTGGTCAGAGCAAATATAATGTAGAAAGTCTGGTTCAATCTCCTCTTGAGGAGGCCTGCTCCCTAGGGTACCTAGGCCTGCGCCTGCAGCCCCGTTTGGGGCAGGGGTGTGAGCTGTGCCAGCTCTCAGGTGTATGCCAGCAACTTCTGTTCCTTTCTTGTGGGTGTCAGAGCAGCTCAGAACCTCACACCCTTGGCTCCCTTTTTCATCACTGCCCACCTCTGTCCTTGGGCAGGACCTCGGTGCTTGCCAAAGCACGGGCTTGCCCCGCTGCCATCCGGCTGCGCCAGGACATGACACGGTTCTGGTACTTCACCTGGGCCTAATTATGGGAGTCTCAGAGAGGGTGGCTCTCAGTGGGGCTGGCTGGTGCGCCTTCTCGCCTGCCTCTCTGTACTCCTTCCTCCTGGAAACCCAGGCACTGTCTGATCTGTCCCCAAAGGCTTCTGTGGTTGCTTTTTAAAATAAGCATTTGCTTTTAAGATAGGTTTAGATTTGGGGAAAGGTATGATGGTAGAAGAGAGTTTGATTGGAAGGGCTTTCGCCACATCTACACCTGCTGTCTGACGTCTTCTGTTCCCCACTTGTAGAATAAGATCCAGAGGTTTGAGGAGTGGGTCTGCTGGAATTTTGATTTTTTTGTTTTTTGTTTTTTTTAAACTAAGAATTGTGAGGATTCTCCATTTGATTCCTCATCTGGCACTTAACCTGGTTAGTTGTTGAACTGTATCCAGATACTAATGGATCCTTAATGATAGACTGTATGTAGGTAAAAAGAATGGAAATGAGATGAACTGAAGATAGAGGGTTTTGCTCCATGGTACTTCAGTGTGACAGGAAGCAAGGGATCCAGTTGTTTAGGTAGGCTTGAATGTATTTTATGTATGTGGATAATTTCACATGGTGGGGAGAAAGTAGAAACTACCGTGGGTTATTTTACCAGATAAGAACCACTTTTTTAAAGGTTGAGCAACTTTCCCTGTTACTTATTCTAAATTGCCACTCAGCTTTTAGCAACTCTTCTGTGAACCACTTTATCTTGGAGTCCACCCATGAGATGGCTCACTGATGCGGTGGAAGAGCTTAGGTCTGCGTGTCTGTGGCGTGACGTGGGGTGAGATCCGCGCCCCACCTGTGAGTGCTGCCTGGTTGCGGAGGTGACGTTGGCCTTTCGCTCTCTCTGCTCTCCAGGATTACTATAAGATCATTAAAACACCTATGGATATGGGAACAATAAAGAAGCGCTTGGAAAACAACTATTACTGGAATGCTCAGGAATGTATCCAGGACTTCAACACTATGTTTACAAATTGTTACATCTACAACAAGGTGAGATGTGGGGGCTGGTGGAGAAACAGAAGGTAGAGGAGGTGGTGGGCATGTCTGGAACCCATGGGCAGGGGTGCTGGGTGCAGGTGGGATTGCAGTCTGACCAGAGGAGGCCACTGGCCGCAGAGATAAATAGGACCATTGGTTTGTGTGTGAATTGGGTATGTGTCTTTTGAGGCCAGTAACCTTTTGGTTATGTTTCTAAGCCATCCTTGTTAGCTGGAAGCATGTGCTTCTGATGCCCTTGGGACTTTGGTTCTTGAGCATGTCTAGTAGAGAAGACGTGAAAAGGACAGTAGTGAATCACTAAAAAGTTTGTTAGGATGATTCAAATTGTCAGGAAGGAACCTACTAAAATGTAGAGAAAAATGTAAAGAAAGTGAAAGTTGCTCAGTCATGTCCGACTCTTTGCAACCCCATGGACTATACAGTCCATGAAATTGTCCAGGCCAATATACTGGCATGGGTAGCCGTTCACTTCTCCAGGGGATCTTCCCAACCCAGGGATTAAACAAAACAGGTCTCCCACATTGCAGATGGATTCTTTACCAGCTGAGCCACCAGGGAAGCCCAGTTGTAAAGAAAGATATGCTCAAACAGAAACCTAGATGTGAGAGAGGGTACAGTGTGGGGGCCTGCTGCATCTGCAGCTGTGGACATGACCATCAATAATAGCTTGTGGCCGTAGAATCAAGTATCCCCTTGTAGAGTCTTACATGTAGAAGTCTCAGATCTCATCACTATGTTTAAGGGAAATATGTACAGGTAGGGTTCTTCATTTAGAGCTGAGTGGGTTGAGGGATGTTACAGGTGAGGTGGCAGAGTGGGGACCCATAAGGCAGTGAGGCATGGGCATTTCCCCAAGCTTCAGTGAGCTGCTTTGGCAGTACCCTGGGGAATGTTATTGGAGCCCTGTTCGTGTATTCTATGTAATCCAAGTAATTCTGGTGAAATTGCATCGTGTCAAGGGAGCGACCCCTGTTTGTGGTTGGCAGTGCTTGATAGATACTGAAGGCATTAGGATGGTTTCTCAGGCCAGAAGTTCAAAGACTGGAGAGGCAGCAGACTTGCAGGCCTATGAAGCCTCTGCAGTGCCAGGTAGTATAGCTGTGTTGTGGCCCTTTGGTGATCAGATTGGAGGACTCTGATTACGATGCTCCACACTTTGGGACCTAGGATGGGGAGCTCTTGTTCTGTCTAGAAAGGTGGGGAGGGCTTTCCAACCCTCACTGTGTGTGTCTCCTCTTTTAGCCTGGAGATGACATAGTCTTAATGGCAGAAGCTCTGGAGAAGCTCTTCTTGCAAAAAATCAACGAACTGCCCACTGAAGAAACTGAGATCGTGATAGTCCAGGCAAAAGGAAGAGGACGTGGGAGGAAAGAAGCAGGTAGGGTACCTTCAGTGGCCCTGGCACTCTTAGCTTCACATTGAAACAGCAAGAAAATTGGCTTTATCTCTCCCTAGTTGGCCAGCCTTCTCCAAGTTCATTGGGAGACTAGAGTGGTGGGAAGATGGCTGTGTTATATGCTACCTATGTTGTTGCTGTTTTGGATATGGTGGAGCCAGGTTCATCAGGGGAGCCAGCCCAGAGGGTCATACGACCCTCGAGCAAAGTAGAAAACATTGGGCCTTGCCTTTCTTGATGGACTTCAGTTAAAAAGAAAGTGTAACTTTTTTTTTTTTTTTTTTTTTAATATTTTGAAATTACTTGAGTTCTTCATCCCACCAGTGCCATAGATCGTCTTTTTTGGTTTGGATAAAGTTGATCTGATCAAGGGCAGTCTTAACTAATATCCTAATCCTAGAGCCTTAAGGTTTGTCACTTGAGTTATCTTAATCCACTTGTGTCAGAGTCATAGCTGCTACTGGATGGTCTTCTGAAGTCACACTCTCTCTGTCTTAGTTCCCACCCCACCCCACCCCTGCCCCCCAGCCTGACACACCATTCTGAAGGCCGGTTGGTAGGGAGGAGCCTACTCCTGAAATGCTTCTGTCCAGGAAGTTTTCACAGCTGCCTTCTGCATCTTGCCATCTGCAGCATCCAAGTTGCAGAAAAATAATGCTTGCAAGGTGGTCTGTGCTGTGAGTTGTTTGCTTCACCTGACTTCCTGTCTTGTGTGGAAGGGGTATTTTCACAGGAGTGAAGGGGGTTGGCTATCTCCCCTGCAGTGCTGAGGGGTAGCCAAGGAGAGCTGGTCTTGAGTGTCACCCCTTAGCTATGGAACCTGCCCACAGGTGTCCAGTATACTCAGAACCAAGGAGCCCCAGCCTCCCTGCTGGAAGGGGTTTGGGCTTCACCTGGGTAGCTCTGGGGCCTTGTGTGTTTTGGCTCACCCACACTGCTGCAGGGAGGCAGCGTGAGCCAGTCATGAAGGGGCAGCAGCTGTCCAGCCTGCTCCTGTGATTCAGAGGGAAGGGGGGTTGCCAATTTCCAGAAACCTTGGCTCGGGCTGCTGATCCCGGCCTCTTGCCAGAAATGCTTACTCAGAAGGCAGCGTTTCTGGGAATGAGGACAGCTCTGCCTGAAAGTGCCAAGGAATATTTTTTTTGCTATCACTGTCGTGGTGCTAAGTCTCAGCATGAGTTTCCTGTTTCTTTGGCTCAAACCTTCATGCTCATGAAGGGGTCTTTGTGCCTGAGTAAGGACTTGGAGCCGGGACACCCCAGGAAGTGTGGAATGTGGTGTGCGCTGCTCTTGGAGCCTCCTGGGACAGGTGGACAGTTTTGTCTGAGGGCCAGGGTGTTCGGGCTGTTCCGTCTCTTAGACAAATCGTGCTGGTGACTCTGTGTGCCATGCCTATGCCACTGTGTGCTTACCATGTGTGGCAGTGCCCCCACAAGGTCAACCACCATGCAGGCATGGCATCTAACCACCTGTCGCTTTTATGATTGATAGGGACAGCAAAACCTGGCATCTCTACGGTACCAAACACAACGCAAGCGTCGACTCCTCCGCAGACCCAGACCCCTCAGCAGAATCCTCCACCTGTGCAGGCCACACCTCACCCCTTCCCTGCTGTCACCCCAGACCTCATCGTCCAGACCCCTGTCATGACAGTGGTACCTGCCCAGCCGCTGCAGACACCCCCGCCAGTGCCCCCCCAGCCACTGCCCCCACCTGCGCCAGCCCCACAGCCCGTGCAGAGCCACCCACCCGTCATTGCAGCCGCCCCACAGCCTGTGAAGGTGAGCATCCTGCGCATGTGTGGCCCAGCCTAGCCACTTTGTAACTCCCGCCACGTCAGCTAGAAGAACCCCCTTCCCACTCCCCCAATTGCAGTGAGGCTTACAGGAGACAGTCACCCATCCTTGCCAGTGCTTCTGGCTCCCAGGGCACTTGTGGGTATTTTGAGGGGGCATCGGCTGTGTTTAAATCAGCACAGCCCAAAAGCTGCTGACCCAGAGATCCCGTGATTGAGTAACACCTCCTAGTTGGTTGCTGCCCCCTTCCCATTTGTAATTTAGACTGCATGTTTGCAGATGCTGTCTAAATAGTCTCTGAAATGTGCCTTACGTGGGTGACCAGTGATGGATGGGCTCTGGGAGAGGTCCCTGGCCTGTAGGAAATTGCTTTGGCCTCTGGAGAGCAGATCCCACACTCGGTTATGTGCTTTCTCCTGCCACTGGCAGGGTCCTGTCCCAGCTGCAGAACAGAGTGGTGGGACAGGGTCTCCCTGTTTTCAGTCCTTCACCTGTGGAATTACCTTTGGGCCCTGTTCCTTGTGAGAATTGAGACCCTAGAAAGGACATGGCTTCAGGAGTGACCCTGAGGGCCCGCTGTGCCAGCCGCTGCCTCTTGACCGTGCCTGTCGCGCCTGTGCTCTTGGCAGACAAAGAAGGGGGTTAAGAGGAAAGCGGATACCACCACCCCTACCACCATCGACCCCATTCATGAGCCGCCCTCACTGCCCCCGGAGCCCAAGACCGCCAAGGTGGGCCCCCGGCGGGAGAGCAGCCGGCCGGTTAAGCCCCCGAAGAAGGACGTGCCTGACTCACAGCAGCACCCGGCGCCAGATAAGAGCAGCAAGGTCTCAGAGCAGCTCAAGTGCTGTAGTGGCATCCTTAAGGAGATGTTCGCCAAGAAGCACGCGGCTTACGCCTGGCCCTTCTACAAGCCCGTGGACGTGGAGGCGCTGGGCCTGCATGACTACTGTGACATCATCAAGCACCCCATGGACATGAGCACAATCAAGGTGAGTGGATGTGTCCCTGAAGCTGGGGAAGGGACCCCTTAGGACAAGAAAGGCCAGCATCTCTGAGGCCTGTCCAGGAGGAGGGCCCAGTAGCTGTCTAGATCTCCTCGCCAACCCAAAGCAGCCCAGCTCCCCCTGCTGGGGATTGTGGAGGGGTACAGCCTCCGAGATCATGGAATCATTTTGGTCACGGACAGCAGTGCTGCTGCTTCCCTCAATCTGAGGACTAGCCCTCTGTGGTCTTGAGGCCCAGTGCCTATCGACACCTTTACGTGTTAGGTGCTCCAGGAGGGTTTGGAGAGTGGTGACTTTGACAGGCTCTTAAGAGGCACATTGAGTGCTTGCATTTTAAATATATATATATATATATATATATATTTTTTTTTTTTCCCCTCCTTTGGCTGCCCTGGGTCTTAGTTGCATCACATGGGATCTTTAGTTGCAGCATGCAGGAGCCAGTTCCTTGACCAGGGGTTGAACCAGGGCCCCCTATATTGGGAGCTCTGAATCTGAGCCACTAGACCACCAAGGAAGTCCCAAGTGCTGGCATTTTCATGGTATTTTTGGTTTTGTTTATTTTAAGCCTTTGGCATTTTTTCCATGTGGGAGTGGAGTAAACCTGTCCAAACTTGGGCAGAGCGGAGGACATTGCTGTGTTCCTTTTGATCAGTGGCCTCTCTGACGTCAACAAGACAAGTACAGGCCAGGTCAGAACTAGGCCCAGCCCTCTTTACAGTTGTAGCTTAAGCTTTGTCTCTGTGGATCCTGTGTACTCTTGCCAGGTACAGTGGGTTAGATGTTAGCAGGGCATTTCCTGGCCTTGAGACTTGCTGTTAGAGTATCTCTTTGTCTACCTGATGCTGAGAACTGAGGTAGTAACTTCTCCCCACTGAGGTCTGGATTAAACTCAGAGCCATTGATAAGTTGACTTGCTCCTGTAGACAGCCCTTGGAGCAGGGGCAGCTATGACTAACCAGGACCTGTCCTGTCTTTTTAGTCTAAACTGGAGGCCCGTGAGTACCGTGATGCTCAGGAATTTGGTGCCGATGTCCGATTGATGTTCTCTAACTGCTACAAGTACAACCCTCCTGACCATGAGGTGGTGGCCATGGCCCGCAAGCTCCAGGTGAGGCTCTGGGGCAGCTCCAGGCATGGCGTCCTGCAGCAGAGCAGGCTGGGGTCCTGGGTGGGCCAGGCCTCTGTGGGCCTCAGCAGGTTTTACTTGTCGCTTGCTTTGGTATAATGCCATGTTGCTTTGGAAGAGTGGACTAAAGTCAGGATAACACATACATTTTACTTTGGGATTATTTCCTTTTGATTAAAGTAGGGTGGTTGGTTTTGGTCTTGGGCATTTTGGGTTTTGGGGTGTTCCACTGAAAGCCCCCCAACCCCCCCCCCCCCACCCCCTGCATTCGATTCCCCTTGGCCGGAAGAGTGCGCATCCTGTGCATGGCCCAACTCTTCTCCAAAACAGACCTGTCTCAAGTCGGCGAGGGACACTCTTGCCAGGTAGACGCTTTGTCCCAGTTGTGAGCTGAAGTAATTGCTCACTTGCGGGCATTTCTTCACTAGAACCTTGAAAGCCATTGTTTGCCTTCCCGCTGCAGGGCGGCTGCTTCTAGACGTTCTGTGTGGCTGTGGAGCCCTAACGGGGTGGGATTCATGGCCCCTTCAGGTCGATTCTGGGTGGTGTACGCTGTGGAGTGCACACATGGGTGGGAGGGAGGGGGCAGATTACGACATAGATGTGTGAACTAGCTCCACTTTTCTTTCCTTTCTTTTTTTTTTTTAAAGAAACAAGGAACAACATATGCCCAAATTTCAGCAGAGACATATCTTTTGAGTAGAAAGATCAGGAGTTAAAAATTATGGAGAATAAAGTCAACATTTAGTGCTGTTACCTGTTTTCATTATTATAATTTTTTGAAATAACACGTAATGAAAATTCCCAGCCTCCTCCCCAAGACCCCAGATTGCGCTTCTGCTTTCAGGGTCAGAGCAGGGTGGACCACCCATTGTCAGACGGTCCCAAGTCACACATCCTGCAGCAGGCTCTCTCCTGGGGTCTGGGTGGGGCTTCCTCACACCAGGCTTTCTCTGTCAGCTGTGAAATGCTTCCAGAAGTGAGGACTTGCAAAAGGCCTTTGGTGACCTTGGGTCAGTGTCTGTCAGAGACCACTCAGGCTCTGCTGCCCACCTGTCTCCCAGCTCTGCTAGCTTCACACATTGTCCCACACTCACCAGCATATTGTCTCCTATGTCATCGTCTTGGAGCCAAGATTTTTTTCACTTGGGCCCGTCTGGGTCAGCCTTTGGTGTCCTGAAACTAGGTATTTAAAAAGAAAAGAAAACCTTACTAGTATGAACCTGGTTATTGTTAATTAAACATGCACTCAGACTTGAAGGTTTTTATTTCTGCTGACTGCTTACTAGTTTATTTTATTTGAGGTTTTTTTGTTTTTGGAAGGGGCACTCTCTTCAGTTTGTTGCTGTGTTGTCTGCTTTCTTCACAAACTTGCCTTTTTTACTCTTGTCTTTTGCATTTCCCATCCTAGCTGCTCAGGCTTTATACTTGTGCTGCAATTCTCAGACATCGCCACCAGGTGGTGGTGGATCCCTCAGAGAGACACACACACACACACACACAGCATTTTTCTTGTTCTGGGAGTGCCATGAGCATGCCCAAACATGGGATTTACTCATAGCACGGACACTGAGGTGTTTGCCACATGGCAGCTTTTTTCTAAATGTTGGTTCCAGATACAACGCTGGAATGGGACAAGATCCTTGCCCTCGAGGAGGGTCCACTTAGGTGGGGGTCAGAGGGCAGTGCCCAGTGGGCCACTCAGCACAGGACTGCCTCTGCCCCCAGCTTGCTTTGCCCCTCGCAGGGTGGGTCTCCATAATACTGAAAGGAAAACGGCCAGAAGCGGGTAGGGGTGTCTGCTTCAGCAGAGTTGACGTGGCAGGTCCCATGTGGGCATCTCTGGAACGCAGTTCCTGTATTCTGTAGCATTTAGAGCTTTGTTTTTCTTCTTTCTTTCAAAGTTTTCCAAGATCAGCATGGTTTAGGTAGCTAGGTTACCTGCTGGGGAGGAGGAGCAAAAATATTCTGGCCCTTGTTTGCCTCATTAAGAGGAGTTGGGACCTGCTGTGCCCAGGGGCTGAGGTTTACCCAGAAAGTTTTACAGGAAAGGATCCACTTTATATTTTTCGTCCAACCTCCAAATGCTGGATCTTTAGAAACCCCACATCCCACCACCTGGCAGCTATGGTCACAAAGATAGCTAGGAACCCTTGGGCTCAGGGTGTCCTTGGGAACCTGCAGGTGACTTGAGCTGAGGGTTGCTAGCCTAGCTACTAGGCCCAGAGCTGCTGGTGGTACTGTCCATTGCTCTCTGTTCTGCTGTGATGGGAGGGGTAATTTAGGAAGTCTTGTACCTATGTGGATTACCAGAGTTTTATTTTGGCAGAAAGTGCAAATTCATGGTGGTACACAATTGTTTTACAGCAAGGGAAAAACATTAAACTGAGGAAGGTACATACATATGCAGTGCCGCAGTGTACCTCCAGTGTATGTATGGTTGTGTGTGTGTGGGTGGGTATCTGAGTGTCCACTCATGGCTGCGTCTCCAGCACCTGGGCCCAAGTGGGCCTCCACGGCCTGAACTGTACTTCCCATTTCCATGCCCCCGGCCCCTGAGCCTGGTATGCCCAGGTATGGCTAAGCCCGAAAGCATTATCCAGGCGGGGCAAAGAAGGGCTGACTGGACAGCGCTTCCCCTTTGGTCTCCAACTGTGCTCAGCTGAAGGCTGGTTTGCCTGAGGGTCTTCGGACACCACTGCCTCCCAGCACCTGAGCATCTTCTCTCACTAAAGAGGGTGGGGAGCGTCCCCCATGAGTCTGATAACAGCCCAGAGTAGATCGCGCTGGTCAACACTGTAGTGAGAGGATATACTTGCTCTCTGAAACCAGTGTTCTCTCTGATGTTGAGAATTGCAATGTGGCCCAGGTTCTTGGAGTGGGGTGGAGGTCATGTCATGCTAGGCAGAGTAGATGGGTTCACCTCAAGACACGACAGTCCTCGCACAGAAGGCCTGAGCCCCTGCTCCCCTGCTCCTTCTTGGCACTCCCCCTCCTGAGACACTTGCCCTGGGTGCAGTCGTTGGGTTTTCCTGTCCTCTTGCCTGACTCCACGCCGCTTTGACCTTTCTCTCATTTGTACCGTCCTGTGTGTCTGCAGCTGTTGTTACCCTCTTCTTATTCTTAGGTCTCAGGTTCCCCTACAGGCTCTTTGCCAACTCTTGCTGTTTCTGCCTTAGCACTTAGGACACATTATAACAATCTGTGTGTGCCCCTTGAGGACAAGGAGCACATCATGCTTGTTTACCACAGAGCAGGTGTAGGTCTGTCTCGGTCACTTGGGAAGGTTTTCTGCAGCAGCCCTTAGCTCACTGGCACACAGGCCCACGTGTGTTCCCAGGGTGTCCCCCACTAGGGCTGGAACAGACAGGGGGATGATGGATCGTTCAGCTGGGCACAGCCCAGGAGGCTGGCAGCCCATTTGGCCTTGGGTCCCACGCTCCTTGCTGTTTGGTTTTGGGGCCTTGATAGGTCAAGGGCCAGAAGCAGCCAGGGAGCGGAAGGAGGCTTCATTTCCACAACATCCGTAGCCTGTGGGGCAAGAACAGGGGTGCCCTTGTGGTAAGGTAGAGCTGTCTGGCAGCTGGCATGGGGGGGGGGCTGGTTCACAAACAAGTGACACAGGGTAGCTTCTGCTTGGTAGGGGACCACCTCCCAGCAGCACCAATGCGGGCAACTGTCCTCTCTTGGGGTCCAGCTGTCCCACCACCTTCTTAAACACACTTCTGTAAGTATGGGCCTGGCTCTTCTAGATGCTTGGGGGGCAGTTGTGGGCCTGAGCCTGCCCACATTCAGGATGCTGTGGGCAAAGATGGTCTTGCCCACAGGGTCTTGCACCTGGCAATCTGAACAATGATGGTGTCTGGTTATCTCCTGTTTTTCTTCTTTGTTGCCCTTGGATCTGCTCCAGGATTTATTTCTGAATAAATATAGAAAGCTATTGCCCTTCTTAATCTCAAACCCACTCAGCAGAGTTCAGGCAGGCACCTTGTTTGAGAGGAGAAACTGCCTTGGAGGAGGCCAAACGGAGTGATCTGGAGGGGAGGGAACAATACCATAGTCTGCTGCCCAGATCATGCTTTCCCAGCTCTCTGGGTGTGGGGAAACCTGAAGATGTGTTTCCAGAGACATCAAGAGAGTCTCCTAGGTTGTGCCCTGTCAGATACACCCCAGCTTGAAAGAGGAGCCTTGAAGTTTGACCCTGTGGCCCTTCTGGGCCCTGCTGTTCTCTCAAGCATCAGCTCACACTTGAGAAAGGTACCCCCCTTCTGTTGTGTGAGTTGCTGTTTTAAACTGACTTTCTCTCGGCTTAAAACAGGTCTCAAAATCCTGCTGGGAAACCAGCTCTGTTGCTTCCACCACTATCAGTTCTGAGTCGTCATTGGATCTCTGGTGACAAAGCCCCTTGGGTAGAGAGGAAGTGGCCAGCTGGCTGGTGAGGCAACGCACACCTGAACCCTGGAGCCCAGGAAGGATCGCTGCCCCCCTGGGTTCTCTGACCCACACAGTTCCATCAGATTTCTGAATCTCCGAGTTGGAAGGTCTTGGGATCTCTTGGGGTGGAACCTGGTGCTCAGTCCACCCAGGGTCTCTGCTCAGGGAGCTTGCACCTCACAAAGCCAGCTCTCTCCCTTAGCCTGTCCTCAGTGCCCCGTGCCTCTTCTCTACTTCCTCATGTTTCTGTTGTATCCTGGAGACGCCACAGCCAATGAGGACTTGATCACCTCGCTGGCTGTGAGCTCTGTGCAGGGCACACTCCCGCCTTGGGGCCTTCATTCCCTCTGGAACTCTAAAACTGCAGGTCCTGTCCGCTGCCTGTGGGAATGTGAGCCGTAAGAGAGCCTCCTGTTCTGTTCAGTGTTGTGTCCTGGTGCCCAGCCCAGCGTCCAACAGGCTCCCATGGGGTGTGCTGACTGAGCACCAAGCTGTCGGGAGCCTCAGAGCACTCTCTCTGTGAGTCTGTCCAGGTCTGCAGCTGTCAGGGATCCCCAGCCTGATGTCCTCATTGAGCCAGCCGTTTCATGTGATGTGGGTCACCTGTCCTTACTTAGGCCATATCTCTCAGGGAGTGGGCATCAGGCCATGTTGGGAGTGCCTTTCACCTCCAGGTGAGATTTGAGAGAGGCTTTTTGGAAGAGCCCTTGCGCACGCCTCAGCTTAGTGGCAGGAAGGGGGTCACCACTGACCCAGCCCTCTCTGCTTCCTGTTGAGTCAGCCCTCCCAGCCAGGAAGGGCATAGTGTGGGGCCACAGTCCAGGCACCCCCCCGGGCACCCAGCAGCCCTCATGGGCACGGCTTCCCCTCCCTCCCCTGCCTCCAGGATGTGTTCGAGATGCGCTTTGCCAAGATGCCAGATGAGCCCGAGGAGCCTGCAGTGGCCGTGTCCTCCCCAGTGGTGCCACCGCCCACCAAGGTGGTTGCCCCGCCCTCCTCCAGTGACAGCAGCAGCGATAGCTCCTCAGACAGTGACAGTTCCACTGACGACTCCGAGGAGGAGCGAGCCCAGCGGCTGGCCGAGCTCCAGGAGCAGGTGAGGACAGAGGCAGCCCCGTTCTCCATCCAGCCCCCACCTCTGGCCTTTCCAATCCATGGCCTGGGACAGCCCTGCTAGAGGGAGGTTTCCACATGACGTCCTTGGCTTTGCGTGCCAGCAGGTCCCCTTGTGCCTAGTCAAGTGCATATTGTTCATACTTACATGTACACTGTGGGTATGATCGTGGGCTGACATGGCCATTCTCTGGGCAGAAGTCAGGTTTCTGGAACTTTCTGGTGTTTAGAAGGAGGTGGTTGAGCCAGTTTGTCCATCTCCTGGAGCTTTCTGGATGCTCCTCTCCCTACAATTGGGCCTTTTAGAGCCCACACGTGTCTATACACTGTTGCCCAGCCGCTCTAGGGACCCTCTTCCTGGGACCAACGATGATCATGGGGCTTGAATGTCAGCTCCTCTGACAAGGAGGACACTGGTCTGCCCTGGGGGATCAAGGGCCTGGGTGGGCCTGGGCCCCATGGATGCCTGGTGAGACAGCAGGTCGTGACAAGGGTGTGTCTTGCTTGTCTGCACCACAGCTCAAAGCAGTGCACGAGCAGCTTGCAGCGCTTTCACAGCCCCAGCAGAACAAACCAAAGAAAAAGGAGAAAGACAAAAAGGAAAAGAAAAAAGAAAAGCACAAAAAGAAAGAGGAAGTGGAGGAGAATAAGAAAAGCAAAGCCAAGGAACTTCCTCCGAAAAAGACCAAGAAAAATAACAGCAGTAACAGCAGCACGAGGTCTGTGGCCACCCCTGCCTGACAAACGCCCCTTCTCTGGGACGGGCCTTGGAGGGGGGATGGTAGGGCGCAGTGGGGGCAGCGAGACACACCCCCGGCTCACGGGTTTCGGTCTCAGCCACAGCTACGCACTCACAGGAAGGCATTGCCAGTGTCCCCTGTCTCCTGTGAAGACCACCGGGAGGGGGTGTAGAAGCTTCCCCAAGCCCTAAATGAAGGGATGGGTGCCCCCCTTCCTGCAGGGACCTATTTCTAATGGTATCTGCATCACCCCTTCGTAGCAAGAAGGAGCCAGCACCCTTGAAGAGCAAGCCCCCTCCCGCCTATGAGTCGGAGGAAGAGGACAAGTGCAAGCCCATGTCATATGAGGAAAAGCGGCAGCTCAGCCTGGACATCAACAAACTGCCTGGTGAGAAGCTGGGCCGTGTGGTGCACATCATTCAGTCGCGGGAGCCCTCCCTCAAGAACTCCAACCCAGACGAGATTGAGATTGACTTCGAGACCCTGAAGCCATCCACCTTGCGTGAACTGGAGCGCTATGTCACCTCCTGTTTGCGGAAGAAGAGGAAACCTCAAGGTGCCCTTTGGCCCTCCGGGGTGGGCTGGGGCATTCCCAGTCCTGGGTGAGGGGGAGGGCTAGGAGGTGGGGCCAGCTGCTGCCCTGGCACCCCTATTAGCGAGGCTCCATTGGCACCTTTAGTTAACTTTGCCTTCCAGTCCCAGCCCTCTGCCTCGGCAGGCTATTTAAGTTTCTGATTATGAAGTCTGTGTCCTCGACATGGAAGCCTTTGGAGGGTTCGGACATCAAACTCGACCCTGGGCTGTGGGGCGCTTTTCTTGACCTCTCTGGCAGATGGCCCCTGGGGTCCTAAGCCTTGCTCTGACCAGCAGCAGCCTTCATCCTCAGTGGCTGCCTCTGAGTCTTCCCCAGAAGGCACCCCCCACACACACACCTCTTTGGGGTCTTTGGGGGTGGGGGGCATGGCTAGGAGGAAAGCATTAGATTGGCACTGCGCCTGCCTGCTGTCTTATCTAGTTCTCTGTGACCCGCTCTACAAGTCTTCCAGATGGCTCTTTGGTGTTATCAGTGCCTTGTCTTGGCTCATAGTTTTGTCTTAGGACCAGTAGGATTTAGGATCTGAGTCAGGGTTTTGCACACAGCCTTCATTCCAGCCCAGACTAACTTGGGGTCCTTGGCACCCCCTTCCCTCCATTCAGGGTGTCACACCTTCTCACTCTGCATACTGAGGTGCTGAGAGGTCCCCTGGGGCCCTTTCCTTGTCTTGCTTTGTCTCTGATTGTTGTGTCCCCTTTAGGTCGTCTCCCCACTGCCAGAAAAGTAGCTGAGGGAGCATACTTCCAGCAGTCCCTTGTTAGAGAGTTCCCTCCTGCCCTGGTCTCCTAATCTTCAATGAACCCTGGGAGAGGGTATTTTGAGAGATTGAAGGGGCCTTGAAAGTTGAGTATAAGCCAGGATTTTGGCTGGCGTGTGTGGTAGGCTAGCTGCTTACCCTTGGAAAATGTGGGTCTGGCCAGGGTCTGGAAGGACAGCAGCCGGGCTTTGGGAGCAGCTCTCTGGCTTATGGGGCTCTGGGCCCTGCCTGACTCTGTTGTCCCTGTTGCTTTATTGCAGCTGAGAAAGTTGATGTGATTGCTGGCTCCTCCAAGATGAAGGGCTTCTCATCCTCAGAGTCGGAGAGCACCAGCGAGTCCAGCTCCTCTGACAGTGAAGACTCTGAAACAGGTTAGATGTCTTTAATGTAGTCTTACCGCACTCCTGCCTGTGTTCCATCCTGTGTCCAGGCTACCAGAGACCAGAGACAGCAGTCATGAGAGCTTGCTGGGCCCGCCCATCTGTCCCATCTTCCTGGGCACCATGCTGACCTCTACCTGGGTGGTGGGTATCCCAGCACCTACCTTTACCCCACCCCTGACCTGGGCTCAGGGCGGGGAAGACAAGTGGCCAGTGGTATTGACACTGCAGAGCCCTAGGACAGGAGGAATGGGGGCAGATGATGGAATTGATCTTCGCGTGACCCTGCCCAGCCTCAGAGTCCCCCCAGCGTCACCGTTGCATGCAACTCGGCCCTTTCAGGTGATGTGCTTCGGCAGGTGTGGAGCAGCCTGCTTTTGGCCCTGCTGTTCCCGGGGCTTAGAGCACTGCCTTCCTCCCCGGAGTTTGCTCACTGCTGCATTGGCTGCTCCTAACTGCACGCATTTGGACATGCGTGTCCTGTACCTCTAACAGTTCCTTCTCTCCATGCTCCATGGGCATGCACGTGTGCCACCTGGTGCGGCTGAACAGCAGCCTTGACGTGGGAGGTGGGGGCAGGTGGAAATGCCGAGAGCTGTGCCGGTGGTGGGGCAGGGGACCTTTCCTCCAGACACAAGCATTTCTGGTTATTCTCAGGGGAGCTGATGCTCATACTGGCCCAGAGGAGAGGCTGGAAGAAGCCTGGTGACTAGGCTGCTCTGTGAGGTGGAGCTGACTTTCTGTGTCTGGGTGAATAGGGTTGTTGGTGGGCAGGCAGGTGTCTTCATCAGCTGAGTCGACAGTCTGCAGACCACCCATGAGCCTGCCTTGGGCCTGTCCCTCCAGGCAGGCTGCAGTGTCCACATCCACAGTGGGCAGCCAAGACTCCTGGCGTATTCTTGCGTGTACCTAATCCTGTTTCTGATACTTTATTATAACTGGAAGTAAACGACAAGCTCCACTTAGTTCACATAGATAGATAATGTGATCTGGTGGTGCTGAGGAGGTTGGAGGATTATTTGCAGCAGTTGAAAAGAGTGGTGCTGCTCTGAGTTGTGTGGGTCCTGGGGGGCAGTGGGGGCCTCTGGACCTTGTCACTGTCCCTTTCCCCTTGTAAGGACACCAGGCTTCCCAGGGGAGGGGGAGGGGAGCCTTCTCTAGGACATCAGTGCTCTGGACTACCTCATTTTCAGTGGGCCCAAGTGATGTGAAATCCATTGAGGATGTTCTGTATTTATTGAGCTCCTGTTGTATGCAGAGACTGCTGTGGGTAGTTTGCTGGTCACCTCTCTATCCTTGACCCTTTTTTCTTTCTTCCTCACCAGCTCCCCCTTCCATCTGCTGACCAGTAGAGGGCACCACACCCCATAGTTGCTGAGGCATACTGGGGCCTCAGGCCAGGGCCCAGAACCCTCGGCAGGGTGAATGGCTGTATTCTTGGGCCTAATCAGCATTCCAGGTGGCTGCTGACTTCTCACTTTCAGTTCCAGCCAAACCTCAGGTTTGCCTTTGCTTCTGGGGTTTTGTGCCTCCTGTGTTTTCTAGCAGGCTTCTCCTACTAGGGGTTTTGCAGCCTTTTCTGCTAAGGATCTGAGCAATCAAAGAAAACCCCAGCGATTGAAATTGGCAGAAGACCTGATAGCTAAAACAGCGTGACCAGGCCCCGCCCAACGTGGCACCTTAGGGTGTCATGACCATCACATCCCGGTGTCCCAGTTGTGAATCCGTGACTGTGGCCTTTGTCCCTGACTCCTGAGCTTCTGAGTGCCCTACACCCCGCCTGCTGCCGCCTACTGTGGAGTAACCATGACGGCATTTCCAGCAGCTCTCTGCTGCTGCCGAGATTGTTTTTTTTTCCTTCACATTTTTCCCTCTTTTAAAGAAAGTGGAAAGATTGTGCAACAAGTAATCTGAGAGTCCTGGGAACAGCTGTCCTGGCGGGAAGGAAGGCAAGATTTACAGTCTCGGAGCCGCCAGCCTGCAGGCTCCCAGGCTCCAGCAGTCCAGCCCTGGTGGCTCCCTTGGCTGCCTCCAGCTCCTTCTCCCCAAGTGCCCTCCCCACCTTGAGTTTTGCGAGGCTATCCTTTGTCTTCGCGGTTCTGACTTTTCCTTTGCCATCTGTGTGCTCTGGAGAGCTCCGGGGGTCAACTGAGAGCTTCTGCTCTTGGGAGGGACCCACCCTGTAGGTTTGTGCCCTGCATCTCAGATGCTGCAGGTCCCAAGTGGGAGCCCATGCCCTGATTCCAGGGGATAGGCTGTCTGCCACCACCCTCTTGCACAGGAAACTGTGCTTGCTTGCTGGGTGGTTCCTCGTGTGGGGTCCATGGAGCTGGGTAGGTTGCTGTGACTAGGTACAGGTGGTTCTGCCTTGGCAGGGAGGTGGGGTGGGGGCCTGGTGCGGGGTACTGGGGGTATTTCTCTTGGTCTTTGGGGGCTTAACTGTTTCGCCCTTCTTGTTCTTGTGTTTCCATTTGGATTAGAGCCGAAATTCCTGAAGGGCCTGTATTTGTCAGTTCTGCCAACACAGCCTCAGGACATGAAGCACCAAAAGAAACTGACCAGAGGCACTAAACTGGGGCTAGGGCAGTGGTACGTGGTCTCATCTCTGGCTGCTGTCCATAGACAAGGATGCTGCCAACTGCTCAGGACACAGGGCTGGCTGGTGGGACAAGGCTACTGTTCAGGGATGCAGTGCATCCACAGACTGGGGTGGAGGGGGTCTTTCTGTCCCAGGCCACCGTGTGCTCCTCCTCCCTTGAGCAGCATGCAAGCACTAATGGCCAGACCCACCGCATCTTTTGAACCCAGCTGTTAGCTGAGTCATAGTCTTCCACTGAGTTTTGACTGTGGTTAAACTCTGAATCTGCTTGAGGGGTTAGTATTGGGACAAAGACAGTGGTACAAGGGCCACCCTCCCACTGCCCCTGAGCCAGCTTAAACTTTGTCCCCATGCCATTGCTGATGTCTGGCTCCTCCCCAGTGCTACCCACAGGTTTTATGGGCACACAGGGCTGGACACCACCTCCTGTCCCTCTCAGGAGCATCCCTAGCCTGGGCTGGGATAGGAGTTCAGAGCATTCTCCTGGACTTGGTTTTGGTCTTCTAGTTGCAGAGGGAGCACGCACCAGCTATTTTAGTCTCCTGGTTTCCTTTTCCCAGGATTGGAGCATGTGGGTGTTTCTTAATAGCTCCAGGGGGAAAAGGAATGCTTTATGTTTTGGAAAGATATGAGCTGGAAAGTGTACACAGAGGCCATGGGGCATTCTTCCTAGACAACCAGCCTCAGCTTCAGCGACCCCGGGTCTTGGAATGACTCGGTTCCTGTCCCATCTTGAGGTCTACTGCTGCCCACTTCAAGGGTGTGGTGCTCGCTCTTGGGGAAGGGCTAAGTCCCTGGCGGGGGTGGGGGTAGGAAGAGATCTGGAGGATGGGGCTATAGCCAATCTGCCTGCAGTGCCAGGTGACCCCTCACACCCACACACATGCAGGGAGGGATTTGAGAGCTTCACGGGTGAGGGCGAGCCTGTGGAATGTGCCTTGAATGAGAGAGCAGCCGGTGGGCGGGTTTTTCCCACACACACACACACTTGGGGACCATGGGAGTGCAGTGTTGGTTGCATCCGTGATTCTAACAGAAGCATCTGCTCTGCTCTGTGGGTGGGAAAGAGCCCCAGCCCCTCTCCCCAGTCAAAGGAAGCTGCATTTGATGCCTGGGAAAAAAGAAAGGACAACTTTCTTCCTCAACTTGTTTTTATTTTTAATTTGTTCTCTTCCTTAACAGTGTATGTCACTGGCTCCTCTTATAATTTTGTTTGTTTCTTGGAGTTCAGAGGAATGCAGAGGCTGTTAGCTAGAGGTCCTGTACCCCAGAGCTCCTTTCTTAGGGGCATTCCCTCCTTCCAGCTGAGCCCCAAGTCAGGGTCAGCATTACCTCGCTGAGATAGGGTGCAGAAAAGACCCTGGGGGGTGAGGACAGAATCAGTGGGTGCCCAGTGGGCGTGGCACACCACGTGGGGCTTCAGAAGTGACACAAGGAGAGGAGGACATGCGGGGTAATGTCTCAGCCACAGAGCCCAGCACAGGAGACCCCAGCACACAGTGGGCACACATGGAGCTCGTTACTGGAAGCCGTTCTGTCTAGAGGCATGAGCAGGCTCAGGCGGTTCTGGAGACATCCGTGTGTGCCTGATCTGAGGCCCTTCTCAGGGGAAGGTGGGTCTGTCCCCACCTGCAGCTGGCCAGGCAGGGGGTGGAACTCCCAGGTACTGCGCTGTCTTCTCGTGCCCTGACAGCAGGCGGGGCACCGGAGGCCGGCTTGGTCTGCAGTTCTTCTGTTCTTATGACTTGAACGGTACATTCCACACCATTTCTCTCACACTGGTTTCTCTCTCCCTCTACGTAGGTCCTGCCTAATCATTGGACACGGACTCTTAATAAAACGGTCTTCAGTTCCAGATTCCTTCCCAGCAAGCTATAGCTTAAGTCCATTTTCTTCCGTGAAAGGGACAGGACTCCATCAAGTTATGGAATTCCTCAGAGCCCTGGGCCTGTCCCCCGGGGTGGATTAGTCATGTCCAGCAGCTAACACCTAGTCCCGCCTCCGGGAAGGCTGCCTGCCTGGCTGCCCGCCCGCCCGGGCCTTCTGTGTAAAGACTGCCTGGCTGTTCTGCCCAGCCTCCCTGGTCGTCTGGGGTCCTCTGAGTGGGTGGCATCTCCCAGAGGGTGATGACAATCCCCCTGCACACACATTCATGTGGTGCTGCTCCGTGTGCAAGGCCCCATCACAAACACGTTTTCTGTCTTCACTCCTCCCTCTTTTGGGGGGACTCTGGATCCTAACTGCTTCCCTCATGGACCTTCCGATGATGTTAGCCCAGGGAAGATCTCACTCAACTCAGCCTCAGGAAGAACACTGTAACATCTAGAGCTTCCCCAAGTGAGGAGCGAGGCTTTAGAGGCGAGGCCAGCTGGGCCCACGGCTCATCGGGGCTGTCCCTCAGTCTGCCTTCTCTAGTGACCCACGCGGCTCTGTTGGCCAGAGGCTCCCACCAGCCACAGCTGACTCACAGCCCCCCGGAGTCCTCTCTCTGTTTTCATTGTTGCCACTGTTGTCTGTTGGGCATCTTCCCAACTTCTTTGGCCTCTTCTCCTAAAGTCGCACAGGGAAAGTACCTCCTAGGCGGCCTCCTCACCCCTCCCTTCCCAGGTCCATAGACGCAGGCTGCAGGAGCTGCCAGGCAGGCCGGGAGTGAGGGGCGTCTGGGGAGACGTGGCCATGCCGCCGGCTGACCTGCCTCCTCTAGCCCAGAGTCCTCGCCCCCGCTGCGGGTCGGGGTCTGGGCTAATAGCACGAAATGGCTGAGCCAGTCAGTGGGGAGGGCATTGGAGCCTTTGGGCCCTCTTCGTGCGCATACAGGTACTCCCCTCAGTTCAGCCCCCGAGAGTGATGGGAGCCGCCGGGTGGGCCACATCATCCAAGCCCTCTGAGAGGCACTGGATAGGCTTTTTTTTGGGTGGGGGGGGGTTCTAAAAATAAACATCAGCCCTTTTTTGGTCATGAATCCAGCATCTCAGCAGAAAACTGCCTGGCGTGAAAAGTCCCCTAAGGAATAGCGTTTGTTTTAAGTGTAGTTGGTGTGTACTTCGAGGCCTGATCGTCTCCTAGCATTTTGGGATCAGCCTCCTCCTGCACCTGGGAGCGGGCTTGAGGAGGTGCAGTTGGCCAGCGCCTGCATGGAAGTCCTGGCCCCCTCCCCAGCTCCTTGGGACCTTGGGCCCAAACAGCTGTAACTGCCCCAGACTGGCCTTGGCCTTGGGTTCTGTGCTCAGCCTCCCTGGAGCCCCTCGGGCCCTGCAGTGATACTTGGGAGTTCCTCAGCTGCTCCCGGATCCTCCAGCCGATCGGCTTCCAGTTGAGCTCATTTGCCAAACAGACTATTTTGAGCTGCCCTTTGGCCTGTTCCTGATGTGTTTCCAGTACTGCTTGGCCTGGCTTGGGTCCGGGGGCTTCATGCCCAGAGATTCCCACAGGACAGTTGGGAAGCTGCTGGCATTGTCTTTCTGGGAAGATTCTGCCGTCTTGGAACAATTGGCAGGCTAGATTCCCATGGCGTCAGCCTGTGTGCCACCCCCACCCCTTCCCACTAGTGGGCACACAGGCTGTACCCCCAGGCCAGCTCCTCCTATGTGATCCTTGCACCTTCTCTGTCCAGGGGGCCTGTCCTTCTTGCCCATGGTGCTTCCATCTGACAAAGAACTTGATCGTTCGATTCGGGCTGGCACCGGTGCCCCAGGAAGAGCAGAGCGAGCAGAAGCCCGCCCACCCTTTCGGCAGCCTCCAGTGTGCGGGCGGTGGGCGGTGCCAGCCGGGCCTGAGAAGTTGCTCTAGGGAAGGGTGGGAGGCCAGGTGTCTGCTGGTGCTGAGGCTTCCAGTCTGTTCAGTTGAGGGGCTCTGCACCTCTGCCCTTGCCTTCCGTCCTGTCTCCTTCCCTTGAGTTGTGGGGGAGTGGGGAGGAATCAGTGTTTTAATCAGATTTTACAAAAACGTTTTAATTCTTTGTACAATTACCATCCTCTGTAAAGCTGAAATTTGTGTTGAGTTCAAGATGTTCATGGAATAAAGATCACACAGTACTTGAGGCCATCTTCATGTAACCCTTTCTAGAGAGTTTTGTGTGGGGGGTGTCTTGGGGCTGGTGTGTGGTGAAGTTGTGCACTTCCTGTCTTGTCTTCCTGCCACGAGGCGAGTGATGCACGTGAGCCAGATGTGACCGCCCCGTATAGCTCCAGCACCCCTTGGTCCCCGCCGCTGGCCCCTTTGTCCTCTGGTCCTGGTGGTCTGCTGGGTGCCTCTCCCCTCTCTCCTGCTCTAGGCCAGCCCCACCCCGCACTTCTGTGCAGCCTGGGGATGATACTCCCGATGTCTAAGGCAGCTGATACCCACTCCCTGGATCCTTAAGGGCCCCATTGCACTTTGTCTCCACTAGTTCCCCGGGTGGGCCTCTCTTGCTCATGGCTGCAGGGAGATGGTGAGGGCTCAAAGCCACTTGTCCCTCTTTTGTGTTGGAAAAAAGTGTTTCCCCACCAAGGCCGTGAAATGACAGGCTACCCCATCCAACCTCCCTGCATCACAGTGTCCTATCCTGGTCATACTTAATACACTGACCGCCTTCCTACCCCAGGCCCTCCAAAGACAGTCCAGGGTGCAAGCAGCTGCCCCCAGCCTCCCTTGAGCTGCAGTTTCTGTTGCTGGAATCCATGCCGGGAGAGGAGCCTGGCCTGGAAGAACGCCCCACCCTCTTCCTCCTGTGTACCATGCTCCAGCTTTGTGCATGTAGGGTCCCCTCGGCCCTGGGCTTCCAGCCTCTGTATGGTCCAGCGTTCCTTCAGCCCGAGGCTCCCAGACACCTGGTTTGTGGCCCAATCCTGCAAATGACGCAAACTGCTCCCTTTCATACATGTGACTCAAGAGTGTCCTTTATAGCAGGTCTGACATGTGACCCGTAGAGTCCTGAGACCTGTATCCTGGCATCTCTAGTATCTGGGTTTGGAGCTGGGGCTGCAGTTCCCGCACCCCAGGTGTCCCTAGTCACTGCCACTTGTGTAAAAACGTGTCTGTAGCCAGAGTTCTGTGTCACTGTCTTACCTCTTTCATGGAATGGTGAGTTCTGGCAGGGCACAAGGTCTCCCTCACCCCTTTAAGTGGCACACTGCACCAAGGCCATACGCCTCTCCAGAGCTTACTTGGCACTGCCCTCCGTGAAGCAGCTACCAGTGGAGCTAGCCCCACTTTGGGCAAAAAGCACATGTCCTCCAGCACCAGCGGCAGGAGCCAGCACCCTGGTGAGGAGCTCAGGGGAGGCCAGGCGAAGCGACGAGGTGCCTCTCAGTGACAGGAATTCCACAGGCACCGTGGGTGGGGTCCCAGCTCCCACCTGCTGGTGGGTGGCTTCACTTCCCAGCCCTCGAGCCCTGGCCAGGCTTCTCCCTGTCTTCCGCTCCAGGATGTGCACCCAGCAGTGTTTGGCGAGGGGGATCCCATGGGCCAAAGTTCCTTAGCATGAAGCTCTATAGAGTCGGGGCAGAGGGGCTCAGGGTGGCTCTTGCACACTCCTCACAGAGATGGGCACACCCCAGATGTGCTCACACAGTGGCGGCAACAAGCCACGGGCTCCTGAGAAGCCAGGACACGTACTGTTTTCTCCCTACAGCACATGGACCGTGTCCCGACACAGGGACTTCTCTGAGGCTGGTCTCCTGAGAGGAAGAGGAGTCTGGCCAGTGGCCGCCGCCTCTGCTGGCCATGGCATTAAGAGCCTCCCTCACGGTTCCTGGGTCGTCCAGAGAGGCTGGCTGGCTGGCTGGCTTCTCTCCCTCCACAGTGCTCAAGCTTGTCAGCACTTCCCACTTGTCAGCACTCTCCTCACCTGTCCCACGGCTCTGTGTCCAGGGCCTCGGCCTATGGTGGCATCAGAGGGCAGTGCAGCTGGAGGCCGCCAAGTTACTTCTAGGCTGTGTGGCTGGGGCAAGTCCCTCAACTTCTCTGAGCCTTACTTTGCTAATTTCTTAAATGGACAAGATCATTTCAAGCACTGTGGTGGTCCCATGGCGAAGCAGGTTGGGGTGCAGATGCTCAGGTCCCTGTGGAGGGCTTTGACTAGCCAAGAAGGGGAGACGGGCCAGGAGGTCCCTCGTAGCTCAGTCCCCTATGTGTTTGGGTGTGCTCTTGTCATGAAGCTGGTGGTCTGGAGTTTGGCAGGGAAGCTAGTCATGGTCCCCACTAGGAAAAAGGCCACAGGCAAATGGGTAGGTGACACCCACACATCTTTCTCTCCCCTGTGACCCCCCCAGACGGAAACCGGCCACCCTCCCTCTCACTGTCACTTGGCCCTTCTCCTGAACTCACCCTCTGTTTTCTCCTTGCTCCGCGTGGAAGGCCCGCTCCCAGTCTTCTCCCATAGAGCCTCACCGCCTTCTCTTTACCTCCACAGAGATGGCTCCGAAGTCAAAAAAGAAGGGGCACCCTGGGAGGGAGCAGAAGAAGGTAGGTGGTTTCAGGGGTGTCTTTGAGCAGGGGAGCAGTTACCACCTGCCTGTGTGGGCCCCTGTGGGGAGGTGTCCTGTGTCTAACCCAGACGTGTGTGGCCTGCCTCACGTCAGCCTGTCCTGTCTGTCTGCAGCACCATCACCACCACCATCAGCAGATGCAGCAAGCCCCGGCCCCGGCGCCCCAGCAGCCGCCACCGCCTCCCCAGCAGCCCCCGCCGCCACCGCCTTCCCAGCAGCAGCCCCCGCCCCCGCCTCCGCCCCCCTCCATGCCGCAGCAGGCCGCCCCTGCGATGAAGTCCTCGCCTCCACCCTTCATCGCCACCCAGGTGCCTGTGCTGGAGCCCCAGCTTCCAGGCAGCGTCTTCGACCCCATTGGCCACTTCACCCAGCCCATCCTGCACCTGCCGCAGCCCGAGCTACCCCCTCACCTGCCCCAGCCTCCTGAGCACAGCACTCCGCCTCATCTCAACCAGCACTCGGTGGTCTCTCCTCCAGGTGAGCTGCGACCGCGCCCACTCTAGTCTTGATATGGTGACGGGGTCCTCTGAGTGGCCTGCAGAACCCCTTTTAGCCTCAGCTGTCTGGTCGCTCAGGGGAGATTAGCAGTTCCTTGGGTCCCTTCTGGAAATTACACAAGAAGCATAGACAGGACAGGACAGTCTTTGCGCCGAGAGAGTGCTTTGGTGCAGAAGACACTGATTCAGGTCTGCTGGGCCAGGCATCACAGTGTGAGGTGGGAAAGGACAGGACTCCTCTGTGGCTCCCAGTCGGGTGGGAGGGCATGAACTCGCATCCTGGAAGGGATGTGGGAATGAATAAAGACCTGTAGGGCAAGTGGAACAGTTGGAGGGGAGGGAGGAAAGTTGGGGGCATGGAGTGCAGGACAAGATGATGTTGGTGGTGGGGGCTTGTTCCTGTAGCCCTCCCTGGTTACCATCCTGACTTTCGAGTTTTGGGGAAGCTGAGGAGGGTGGGGAGAGGTTGCCAGTTGGAGGGAGACAAGTCAGAGGTCAGGACGGAGGAGAAAGGCTGGGCCGGGGGCCGGACAGTGTGTGAACCTCACCACCCGGTTCCCGTCCTTACAGCTTTGCACAACGCGCTGCCTCAGCAGCCATCACGGCCCAGTAACCGAGCTGCCGCCCTGCCCCCCAAGGCTTCCCGTCCCCCCGCTGTGTCACCCGCCCTGGCCCAGCCACCCCTCCTCCCACAGCCCCCCATGGCTCAGCCCCCCCAAGTGCTGCTGCAGGAGGATGAAGAGCCACCTGCCCCACCTCTCACCTCCATGCAGATGCAGCTCTACCTGCAGCAGCTGCAGAAGGTGCAGCCCCCCACGCCACTACTCCCTTCCGTGAAGGTGCAGTCCCAGCCCCCGCCCCCCTTGCCACCCCCTCCCCACCCCTCCGTGCAGCAGCAGCTGCAGCAGCAGCAGCCGCCACCCCCACCTCCACCTCAGCCCCAGCCCCCACCCCAGCAGCAGCACCAGCCCCCCCCACGGCCTGTGCACATGCAGCCCATGCAGTTCCCCGCCCACATCCAGCAGCCCCCGCCGCCCCCCGGCCAGCAGCCAGCCCACCCACCCACAGGCCAGCAGCCACCTCCGCCGCAGCCTGCCAAGCCTCAACAAGTCATCCAGCACCACCCGTCACCCCGACACCACAAGTCAGACCCCTACTCCACTGGTAAGTGTCCCCACACTGCCCCCAGGCTTTGGGGAGGCTGGCCCCAGGCCCAGAATCTTGTCCCCGTGGAGCCAGGTGGGTCAGTTGGGCGCGGCAGGCTGAGATGAGCTCAGAGCTGAGCCTCGGAGGCTCTGGGTTGGTTGGAGAGAGGCAGCTGAAAAGGGGCAATGATACTTCATGCAGTGTTGTAATCAGGTGTGCATCTTGCTTGCAAGCTGAGGTGACAGATTAAGGCCTCAGTTGGTCAATTTTTTGGAACTCACAGTCAAGATAGCGTTACAGTGCATGGTGATAGCTGCTAGGAAGGGGAGCCGAGAGCCCAAGGAAGGCACCTCCTCTGCCTCTAGGGGTTGAGGCAGGCTTCCTGGAGGAGGTGACCAGGATGAGTAGGAGCTGGTTTAACAAACAGTGGGGTGTGAGGTCCAGCCTGAGGCAGGAACGGATCTGGGCAGCAGGGACTCTCTGGATACCTGCCTGGAAAGGTGCTCTGCTTTTCCTGGTGGAGCTGGAACCATGTCAGGGAGAACTGGGCTGAAGCTCAAAGGTAGCGCACAACTTACTGGGAAACCATTCGTGTCTTCTGTTCCCAGTCTCTAGCCTGATCTTGGCTGCCCATTTTCAGTCAGCAGCATTGAGCAGGCCAAGCCCTCCTGCCTTTCCTGAGTACTTGTTTTCTAGGTGTCTCTGACCAAAACACTCTGGCAGTATTCTTGTTGATGCCTCATGGTGTGGTGACATGTGAGGGTCAGAGCTGAGGTTCCTGGGCTTGGCACATAGACTGTGCAGCCTGGCTTGAGGGGTGCTGTGGATCCTGCCGACAAATTGAATAAAGCTGTTGGCTTTAGGCTGTGACTATTCCTAAACCCGGTAAAAGCTGCCAGGTGCCAAGTGGCTCGCTGTGCACCCTGAGCTGAGAGCAGCTGGCTGTTCTTTCTAGGGAAGACCAGTAGTAGTCCCAGCAGCTTGTAGAAGGCTGGGGGTTTCCTTGAGCCTGAGACCAGGAGTGGGCTGGTGATGAGATACCTTTGAAAGAGTCAACATTTGGGGCAGGGCAAGTTCCCTCTGGCTACCTGTGCTTACAGTCCCTGGGCCCATTTCCTCCTGAGTTCTGTGGCCTAGAATGGGTCACAGGGAGTGATGTGTATTGGAGTCCAGCTGGGGGCTTTGGGTCAAAGGCCAAGTTTTTGGAGTCCAAGGAGGCTTGGCAAGCGTCCCTGGGAAGGCCAACTTGCAGGCACTGCCCCAAGCTGCTGGGCTCCCCTTTAGGTGCTGCTCGGTGAGCCACCAGGAGGCAGGAGATGCCTCCATGTCACAGGCCTGGGAGCCAGCATCTAGGTCCACTTCAGAAGGGACTCCCAAGGCAGCGACCCGCACGTGGGGCTTGTTGTAGCTGTGTGTTTGTAAATTTCTGACAGGCCTGGGCCAAGGCTGCCTGGGTCCCCCCAGCATTGGCTTGGATGAAGGTGGGTGCGCCAGCCCACTTGCTGCAAGAACCACATGTCCATTGCCTGTTCTACTGTTGTGCTGTGGTATAGGCTAGTCCCAGGCTTCTCCCCACTCTGTGGGCCTTGCAGGTTGAGTTGTGTTGGGGAGGTTCCTGGGGGTCCGGCCTTAGACCTGAAGCAGCTGTCCAGGCAGACTGGCCTAGTCACATGGGGACAGCTGGGCACCCAGGCTGCCTGCTCTGTGGGGTTATTGACATCCCCTGTATTTGCCCCAGGTCATACCATGGGACCACCTGAAGAACTTTTAAAAAGGACTTAAGTCCAGACCCCACCTAGGGCCACATGTATCTGTACTTCTTAAAGTTTCTTAACGAAGGCTGTTTTTCCTGACACACAGTGGTATTCAAATAACCAGGATTGAGCTCATGGCTCCATAGAGCCCTGTTGTACAGTGAGTGCAATGAACACAATGAGCTCAGCTGGTGAAGAATCCACCTGCAATGCAGGAGACCACGGTTTGATTCCTGGGTTGGGAAGTTCCCCTGGTGAAGGAATTTACCCACTCCAGTATTCTTGCTTGGAGAATTCTCATGAACAGAGGAGCTGGGTGGGCTAGTCCATGGGGTTGCAGAGTCAGACACAACTGAGCCACTAAGCACAGCACAGTGAGCAGAGGGCCCAAGATGCCAGGGGCTGAGCTGTTGTGGGGCTTCCCTGGCTGAGCTCAGGGCCTGTGGCCTCCACACCAGACTGGCTGATAAGCTCCTTGTTCCTTCTCTTAGGTCACCTCCGTGAAGCCCCCTCCCCGCTTATGATACATTCCCCCCAGATGCCACAGTTCCAGAGCCTGACCCACCAGTCCCCACCCCAGCAAAGTGTCCAGCCTAAGAAGCAGGTAAAGGGCAGGGCTGGGCAGCAGCCCCCAGGGGTGGGGGCGGGCGGGGCCAGAGGGGGCTGCCTGCCTCACCAGCTGCCATGCCCGTGCCGTCCCAGGAGCTCCGAGCGGCCTCCGTGGTCCAGCCCCAGCCCCTGGTGGTGGTGAAGGAGGAGAAGATCCACTCACCCATCATCCGCAGTGAGCCCTTCAGCCCCTCACTGCGGCCGGAGCCTCCCAAGCACCCGGAGAGCATCAAGGCCCCCGTCCACTTGCCCCAGCGTGAGTGCCCTCTCCAACCCTGGCAGAGGCCTCAGGCCTGCACTGGGTGTGAGCTTTCTGTGGGCTGGTCAGCCATGCCCTGCTGAGGTGGGTAGGGCCCAGGCCCATGGGCTGTTTGTGTTCCAGGGCCTGAGATGAAGCCTGTGGATGTCGGGAGGCCTGTCATTCGGCCCCCTGAGCAGAATGCACCCCCACCAGGGGCCCCAGACAAGGACAAACAGAAACAGGAGCCGAAGACGCCAGTTGCACCCAAAAAAGTAGGAGTGGTTGGACCCATGAATGCCCCTCACTCCCACCCCACCCAGGGCACCCAGGGAGGTGCCTCCTCAAACTCTGGGCCTCTTGAGGAGTCCAGGCACAGCAGAGTCCCCCACCAGCCCCCATGGTCTCTCTGTCTCACAGGACCTGAAAATCAAGAACATGGGCTCCTGGGCTAGCCTGGTGCAGAAGCATCCCACCACCCCGTCCTCCACAGCCAAGTCCTCGAGCGACAGCTTTGAGCAGTTCCGCCGGGCGGCCCGGGAGAAGGAGGAGCGCGAGAAGGCCTTGAAGGCGCAGGCTGAGCATGCAGAGAAGGAGAAGGAGCGGCTGCGGCAGGAGCGCATGAGGTGGATGCGGGATCTGGGTGGGACATGGGGCTCCCTCGGCTCAAACCAGTCCCCATGCTGACGCTGACACGGAGCCCTGCCCTGATCAGGAGCCGAGAGGATGAGGATGCGCTGGAGCAGGCCCGGCGAGCCCATGAGGAGGCACGGCGGCGCCAGGAACAGCAGCAGCAGCGCCAGGAACAGCAGCAGCAGCAGCAACAGGCAGCTGCCGTAGCTGCCGCCGCCGCCCCCCAGGCCCGGAGCTCCCAGCCCCAGTCCATGCTGGACCAGCAGAGAGAGCTGGCCCGGAAGCAAGAGCAGGAGCGAAGGCGCCGGGAAGCGGTGAGCCGGGGGGCTCTGGTGGGCGCACCGCTGGGAAGAGATCCACCCCTGGGGGAGTTGAGAAAGGGGACCCCGAGGTCCAGGAGGTGGCGGGGTGCAAGCAGAGAGCCATTGGGCGGGAACTCGAAGCTGAGCTCTCCTTGTTTGTGCCGTGCTGGCCTCTGGGCCTCCAGGGTGCTCAGGCGCGATTCAGGAAGTGCTTCAGTGTGGGCTTGTGGGGAGAGCCATCGCTGGAGGGCAGGGCTGGGGTTCTGGGAGCCACGGCAAGAGCAGGGCACCGAATTTCACTTCCTCCCGCCCTCCTCTCTCCTCCAGATGGCAGCTACCATTGACATGAATTTCCAGAGTGATCTGTTGTCAATATTTGAAGAAAATCTTTTCTGAGAGCACCTGGGTGACTTCTGACTTTGATTTCCTGGCAAAACGTTGGCTCTCCATAGTGTTAGGGGCAGCAGTGGAGGCAGCAGCAGCGGTGAGGGGGTGTCTCCAGGCCTGGCTCTCCTGCATGCTATGCCTGGGGCAGGCCTGATGGGCAGCTGAGGATCGCAGAGCCTGTCTGCCTTATAGCCAGCCGGACGTCCTGCCACCCCCACAGGACATCGGCACAGGGCACACCTCGCCATGAGCAAGTGCCGGCTAGACCCAAGCCCCGAGTCCCCGCGTGTGGGACAGAGGCCCTTCTCTCCGCCAAATGTCTACACAGTATACACAGGACATCGTTGCTGCCGCCACCGTGACTGGTTTACTGTCCCCAAGAGCGTGACGTTCGTGACGTCCTGCCCGCTGGGAGTTCTTTCCCACACCCCAGCTGCTGCTGCCCACACCCAGGAGACCAGGGCAGCCTTGCAAGAGCTGGAGGTGGCAAGGGCGCTGGCCCACCCCCTTGCTGGCACTGACTTTGCCTTGAACAGACCCCACCCCTCCCTTCCCCTCCCCCCACAAGCCTTTAATTGAGAGCCGCTCTCTGTAAGTGTTCGCTTGTGCAAAAGGGAATAGTGCCGTGGAGGTGTGTGTGTGTCCATGGCAATCTGGAGCGAGGTGACCGTCACACGCGTGTGTGTGGGCCGGCCTCGCCTGGCGAGTGAGGCCACCAACCAAAGTCAGTTCCTTCCCACCTGTGTTTCTGGTTTTGTTTTGTTTTGTTTTCTATATATATATTTTTTGTTGGATTCTATTTTATTTTTAATTCTCTCTTCTCCTCCAGACACAATAGCACTGCTTATCTCTGAAATGGTGTGATCGTCTCCTCATTGAGCGGCGGCTGCCACCGCGCTGTGGGTAGTGTGTGACCGTGGCTGTACTGTGTAGTGAAACATAGTTGGCATATCTTTGTTTGAAGTTTGTTGGTGACTCCACCAAACTGGTGTAAAAAAACTCAAAAAAAAAAAAAACCCACACACACAAAAAAAACAAAACATACAAAACACACACAAAAAAACTGCCTATATTTTACTCAGTTTCAAACTTTACTAGTCTATTTTTAATTATAAAACCAGAAAACTGCGTTTTCGTATCCTTTTTTCCTCCCCCCATTTGGTGGCTTCTTCTTTTTACTTTTAACGTAAAGTCTGTTTTGTTGAGGTTTTTTTTTTTTTTGAGTTTTTTTTTTTTTAACCAGGAGAGGAAGGGCCAGGGGTGAGGCGGGAGCAAGGCGCCGTAGGCCACAGCCTGAGGCAGAGACTCCCTGCCAGGCGCTTGGCCCTACCAACCGGCTGCCCCTTCCCTACTTTTTTTTTTTTTTAATTTTATAATTGGAGCCCTTGGTGAGGTTACGTGTGCCATGAGAACCCACTCTACACCATGACGCTGGCGCCTCAGTGTTGGCCAAACTCTGGAGTCATTGACTGGTTTGACTTTCATACGGTGAATATGCATTTGGTCTGTACTGATCATGGAATAAACACATCTCTCTTTTTTAATGCTGGCGTCTCCCTGATATTTCTTTGTGAACCACCTGTTGTTGCCTAGGCTAGGTCTGCCCCCCCCACACACACACATACACCACCTCCGTACGAGAACTACCGCCTGGGACTACCTGGCCTGTCCCTGGGCAGGAGCTTCCCCCTCTAGGCTGAAGCTGTAACGGGGAGCCCAGGTACTCCTCCCTGTGGACTCGAAGTTGGTGACATGCTCCAACAGAACCTGGCCAAACTCCAGACAGTATTCTTCCCCTTTGCCCTTCCTCCATCCTGATCTCCCACTCACCCAGAGGACTTGAGCCACGTCTCCCACCTTGCCTGCCTCTACCGAACTCCTCCTTTCATTTAAGCTCAGGGTTAACCAGATACCTAGATAATGTACATTCCCCCAGATAGGATCCTCACCCCACTCTACCCCCAAGCGTGCCAGGTGGACACCCTGCCGGGCCTGCCTCTGTGCACGCATCTGTACACACATGCCCCAGCCACAGAGCAAGGGCAGTACTGAAGAGCAGCCCCCAGGATGTAAGATGAAAGTTTATCACTTAACACGTATGCAAAGACACAAAGTGATTGAAAATTTCCAGCACTGTTTATTAACCCACATTCTCCTTTTTTTCAAGCAGAAAGGCCCTGTGTCTTGGGTTTGGGATCTGCCAAACATCCCAACTGATGGTATATGTAGTTCAGGCATTCAGCCAGAGACCTGCCCCATTCCTGTTCCACACTCCTTCCCACCCCCTTCTCCTCCCACAGCACTTCTTATAAACCACTGTGCTGGTTCAAGTGTGACTTATATTTTGGTTCCATGGGGTTTCTTCCTTCTCATCCCACTCCCTCATTTTTGTTCCGTGTTTTGTTCAGAAACTTCCCCAGGCCAAGTCTGTTTAGCTGGAGAAATGGTTTTGTCTGCACCTTCCTTCTAAAGACTTAACTCTGCCATGGCCCTCTCCACACCTCCTTGAAGGGTGTTTCTCTAACTGGGTTGTAATTAGAACTTGGATCTACTATTTAATTTCTCTGGCCATTTCCCAATACCTCCCACAGTACTAGAAATCTTAGTTCTATACAAGAGTAAGAGGTGTGTACGAGCCCATACTGTACTGTATGCACGGATCGCTTGGCCAATAATTATGTCAGTGAATCTGAGACTTGTATTAAACACTTTAGACATTTGTAGAAGGGAATTCGTAGACTTTTCACTTATATACTAAAAGGTTTTTTTTTTTTTGTGCAGTTCTCATTGCGAAAATAAACATTTGTACTGAATATAAAATTATCATCCTGTGACTACTGCTGTCTTTTTGTTTAAGGGTAGAGTTTAGGGGTGGGGCTGGGTAGGGGGAAGGTAGGAGTCAGTGTTCTGCAGCATCAGCAGAAGGGAGATCCACAAACACCCCCCAGCCATGGCTGGTGTATGCAGCAGCCAGGTTAGAGGCTTCAGGAGGAAGGATTCCTGGGTCAAGTGGTTGGAAAATTGATTTGATGGAAAATGTAGGTGAAACCAAAGCCATGATACTGGCTAATTGTGCAAGAAAAGGTAGGTGATAAGTGCAAGGTGAACAAATGTTTGTATAATATATGCAGTGTAATCATAGATCTCTCTTGGGCTCTGAGATGAATTGTTTACTGAAGCAGAACCACATAAACCATGATTTCCCTTTAAATAGGGACCTATGTGGTAATATCACCAAGAAAAACAAGGAATGGACCTATCTGAACACTGACTGACCTTAAGTATAGAAGGAAAAAACTAGGTGTATAAAATGTTTTCCATGAGAAACCAAGAAACTACACTGGTTTGACAGTGATCGACACACGTCCCCACAGCTCCAACGTGCCTGTTCACTCGCCTACACCCTCCCCAGCCCTTCTCTACTGGCTGCTGTTTTAAAGTTTGCCCTTCCCCAAATTTGGATTTTTATTAGAGATCTAAAGCTCTTTCGGTTTTATACTGATTAAATCACTACTGCAGTATTTGATGAAAAAAAATAAATAGGGACCTATGAACTTAATATGGTCCCAGGACAAGTATAATGTTGAGCAGCTTTGACAATACAAAGGCAAAGTTAACTGGTAGATGTAAGGGAAGATTTGATGATGATGTTCAGTTGCTAAGTCATGTCCGACTCTTTTTGTGACCCCGAGGACTGTAGCCCACCAGGCTCCTCTGTCGATGGGATTTCCCAGGCAAGAACACTGGAGTGGGTTGCCATTTCCTTCTCCAGGGGATCTTCCCGACCCAGGGGTCAAACCTGCATCTCCTGTGTTGGCAGGCGGATTTTACCTGAGTCACCACGAAAGCCCTTGTAAGGGAAGATGAGAGGTGACAGAATCGGGTAAAGTTAGAGGAAACCAATGGGAAAACTAAACATGGTTACGGCTCCTGCATTGGTGGTGACAATGATAGTCAATGCCCCAAACTGGTAATCAAAAGATAAAACCACATAAACACATTTAGAGATAGCTATTAATAAATATTGAAAATCATCCCAAAGACTGCCTCTGGTTGGAGGAAGAGGTGGAGCCCAAGATTGCTGTTTTTCTCAAGCCTTGATTGCTGTTGAGTCAGCTGTTAGGCTTCAGGCAAATGACTTAATACTCGAATTTCAGGCTCTTGGTTTATAATACAGGAAGGTGATAGTATCTACACTTAATAGGATTATTATCTGGGTTAAATAATGAGTAACTTTGAAATGTTTAGGATCTTAGGAGGAAGATTGCAAAACTGGAGGAGGAAGAAGCTACCCTGCCGGGCTTCTCGTCCAACCCTGCTCGGTTTCCTCTTTTGACCAGAGCCCCAGTGATTCGACCAGTCCGGTTCTCCAGCGCCCGGGCCGGGCCTGCCCTCTAGGACTTAAGCTCGGGTCTTAGGTCACCACTGGCTGAGTCCCGGTCTCAACACCTGCGATTGGCTCCGGGGCTGGACCTGTAGCCTGCACGTCAATAACCGCCGCTATCCAATCACAGGCGTGCAGGGGCGGGCCGACGGATCCGCTGGACCAACTGGAGCCGGCGCGGGGTCTGGGCCCGCTGGACCACCGTTGGAACCAGAGCTTAGTGTAGGTGCTGCCAGGTCTCTCGGAGTCAGACCGGGGCGGGGGGTCGCGCGCTCCAGGGAGGGGAGCTTCTGGGAGACGAGGGTAGCGGCAGAAGCTTCCGAGGCCTCCTTGGGCCGCGGCGACAGCCCGCGATTCCCTCCTTACCATCGCCATGGCACTGCCTCTCTCCCTTCTTCCGCTTCCGGGCCCGCCTGACCCGCCATATTAGGTTCCGACCCTGCCCCCCCGCCTCATTGGCCCGTAACCAGGCCGACTCCCAGCTCATTGGTCCATCCCTCTCACCGAAACCATCTAGACCCTTCCTCGGGCCTTCTCCGCCCAACTTAGGCCCCGCCTTCTCTGGGCTCCATCCTCGTTCCCTGACTCGTAAGCCGCGCCCCTAGCCCGTATAACGCTCTTAGGCCTATTTGGGGCCCACCTTTCCAGTTAGTAGGCTGCACTTACCCTGCATTGCCCCGGTCCTTTGCCCCAGACCCCGCCCATTTCACCCACAGCGCCTCCTGTCTTCTGTTCACGCAGGACCCCAGTCTCCCTCTAGACTTTAGATCCCGGTCACCCAGCCAACTCCGGCGTCCTACTAGACCCCCGCCCCTTAAAACTCGCCTTAACCTTTCTAGATACCTCCCACAGCCCGAGCCTTTAGCATCCCTTCTCCCCAAGGCTCCACCCCAGCCACCTGAGTCTGATCCTCGTAGCCGCCTCCCCCGCACCTCGAGCCTTGCTCCCTGCCACTGTCGCGCCCAGGTGTTTATCTAGCACTTAGTTGAGTTGTAAGCCATGGCAGTTCCGGTCTGAGCCGCCCGCCTCTTCTCTCGGTGCGTTCGGCAAACCCCGACGACACGGAGGGGCTCCAGACCAAAGGCGGCGGGCTCGCCAGCCCAGATCCCGCCTCGCTGCCGCAGCCCGCGCCCCCCGCCCATACCCCAGACTGCAACGCGGTAGTCCCAGGACCCGGCGACATGCCCGAGCTGGTGGTGACGGCGCTACTGGCGCCCTCGCGCCTCACTCTGAAGCTGCTTCGTGCCTTTATGTGGAGCCTCGTGATATCGGCGGCGCTGGTGGCTGCAGCGGTCTATGGCTGCATCGCGCTCACGCACGTGATGTGCAGGCCGCGACGCGGCTTTTGCGGGCGCCCCCGGCACACCCCACCGGTCTGCTTGAGCGACCCCACGCTGGGGGAGCACTGCTTCCTGATTCTCAGGGTGAGCATGGCGGGGGGGGGGCGCCGTCACTGGGCTTTCGAGGGTCAAGGATCCTGGGAGGCCGGCCCGTGTTGGACCACTGAAAGTGAAGTCGCTCAGACGTGTCGGACTCTTTGCGACCCCATGGACTGTAGCCTACCAGGCTCCTCCGTCCATGGGATTCTCCAGGCAAGAATACTGGAGTGGGTTGCCATTTCCTTCTCCAGGGGATCTTCCCGACCCAGGGATCGAACCCAGGTCTCCTGCATTGGAGGCAGTCGCTTTAACCTCTGAGCCACCAGGGAAGTCCTGTTGGACCAGTGCGGAGTGGCAAATGGTTAAATCCAAGTCTGAGTACGCACATGACCTGGGAGAAGGGAGGTGTTCAGGCCCGGGGAAGAGGGGTTTCCCAGGTCTCAGACTGTGCCCTCCCCCAGAGCTCGGGCATGCGCCTGCACTATGTCTCCGCTGGACGCGGCAAAGGGCCCCTCATGCTGTTTCTGCATGGCTTTCCTGAGAACTGGTATGTCGGAGGCCCAGGGTCCTGGGACGCACAGGACCGGGTCGGGGGAGGCTGGAGGTGTGGAGCTTGAACCACTAGAGCACTGAGGAGGCGGAGACAAGGGCTGGGTAGACTAGGAGCCCCTAAGGCAAAGTATATCGGGCCTAGACTGGGTGCTGGAGGACAGGGGTCCACACGGAGATAGATGGAGACAGGAGGCCCTGAGGGATGGGACGAAGAAATATTCATGTTGAGGCTGCCCAGAATCCAGGACGCAGCTGACCTGCTGTGGTTCCCCATCCTCCCTTCTGGGAAGTCCTGGGCAGGAAAGTGGGGGTCACCCCAGGGTCCTTGCTGGGCGTCATGCAGAGGTGCTGCCCTGGTGCCCTGACTCAACCTCCCTCCCTGGCCCGCCTAACAGGTTCTCCTGGCGCTACCAGCTCCGGGAGTTTCAGAGCCGCTTCCACGTGGTGGCTGTGGACCTGCGGGGATACGGCTCCTCCGATGCACCAAAGGATGTGGATTGTTACACCATCGACCTGCTGATGGCAGATATCCAGGATGTCATTTTGGGCCTGGGTAGGGAGGTGCCCCTATCCCAGCCCTGGCCCTCCTCACCCCTGCCTCACCTCTACCTGATATCTCACTTACACAGTTTGCTCTGACCTCCCCGCCAGGTTATTCCAAGTGTATCCTCGTGGCCCATGACTGGGGGGCACTCCTAGCCTGGAATTTCTCCATCTACTACCCATCCCTGGTGGAGCGAATGGTAGTGGTCAGTGCTGCCCCCATGTCAGTGTACCAAGGTGTGTTGGGGAGTCCTGGATGCTGGAGTGTGCTTGTGTGAAGGGGTGTGTATGTCTGTGTCAGCACTTCTCTGTCCACCCATCCTAGTCACCACTCCAGGGGCTGGGGGCACAGCGGTAAACCTGGATTCCTTCCCCCATGGTGCTCTCAATCTATAATCCATGACAGTACACCTAGGAGTAATCCACATTTTTGTGAGCACTTACAGGTTACAATTGCTTTTTTTCCCCAAGATTTACTATTTATTTATTTTACTTTTGGCTGTGATGGGTCTTCGTTGCTGCATGTAGGCTTCCTCTGGTTGCGATAAGCAAGGACTATTTGTTGTGGTGCACAGGCTTCTCATTATGGTGGCTTCTCTTGTTGCAGAGCATGGGTTCTAGGTGTGTGGGCTTCAGTAGCTGTGACATGTGGGCTCAATAGTTGTGGTTCCCAGGCTCTGGAGCACAGGGTCAATAGTTGTGGTACACGAGCTTTGTTACTCCACAGCATGTGAGATCTTCCCAAACCAGGGATTGAACCCATGTCCTCTGCATTGCAGGGTGTGTTCTTAACCACTGGACCACCAGGAAAGGCCCTACAATTGCTTTGACAAGGAGCCTGCATAGGGTAACCTACACAAGCCCCCTGGGCTTATGAAAATGTTATTATCCCATGGTCCAGTTGGGGGAAACAGAAGCAACTACAATAACATCTGAGGTGTCATTTCTCTGGCCACCCAATATCCATCACATCACCTAATTTTAAAGGCTGAATTGTAGTCAGAGCTGTACTATCTCTGTTTTTTTGTTGTCGTTTCTTATCTGTCTCCATCTCCAGCTTCTTGAGGGCAAGAGAGTTTTGTCTGTTCCATTCACTGCTATATCTCCAGAGTCTAGAACAGAGCCAGTAGGTGGTCAGTAAATGTTTGCTGAATGAGGCAGGAGAAATGCATTCAGACATGGCAGGGGGAGCACGCCAGTGGCTCAGGGAGCTCCCGGGGACTGTGGAGGAAAGTGCCCTCATTCTGTGGGTACAGCGACCACTTAGGAGAGAGACAAGCTAGTGCCCTGGCAGAGAAGAGCACTGAGTGTCCCCACAGAGAGAGGAGCATTGAGTGTCCCCATAGGCTCAGGCAGGCAGCTGTGGTGTTCCTGAGTGTTGGCATATCTGTGTGCATGATCTGGGTGTGTGTCAAGTGCAGAGGTGTGGGGCCCTCAGAAACCCAGGGCTCACCCCTGCCTCCCTCTCCCCACCCTAGACTACTCTTTGCACCACATCAGCCAGTTCTTCCGTTCCAACTACATGTTCCTGTTCCAGCTTCCCTGGCTGCCCGAGAAGCTGCTATCCATGTCTGATTTCCAGGTGCAGTAGGGTGAAGGCCCAGGGCTGGGTGGAGGGTCGTGGGTTGGGACTGAAGCCGGCGTCCTGTTGTGTGCCCAGATCCTGAAGACCACCCTCACCCACCACAAGAGGGGCATCCCACAGTTGACCCCCAGCGAACTTGAAGCCTTCCTTTATGACTTCTCACAGCCTGGTGGCCTCACCGGGCCCCTCAACTACTATCGAAATATCTTTAGGTGAGGACCCAGGGCCTGACAAGCTCAGGAGAGTTGTGGGGGTGGGGGTGGGGCAGCCATCCTTCTGCCTGTCTGTCTGTCTGTCTTGACCACAGGACCTTCCCCCTGGAGCCCCAGGAGCTGGCCACACCCACACTGCTGCTATGGGGGGAGAAGGACCCCTATTTTGAGCAAGGGCTGGTAGAGGCCATCAGCAGCCGTTTTGTGCCAGGCCGGCTCGAAGCCCACATCCTGCCAGGCATGGGGCACTGGATCCCCCAGACCAACCCTGTGGAAATGCACCAGTATATGTGGGCCTTCTTGCAAGACCTGCTGGACTGATGGCCCTAGCTCACTGGCTTGCATGCACCCAGGAGTTCTCACACTGGCTTGCATGCTCCCAGGTTGTATATATACAGATGGACTCGATGCACACGGATGGAACTCCTAGACTGCACACAAGTGCTTCTGTGGATACCCTCAGGCACACCACCCTCATATGCTCACATACAGGCAGGCATGTATGCACATGTGAGCAAGCACTTTGACCCCTGGGAACCAGGTATGCCTCTCTGTGGAGCTAGATACTGAGTTTCCTACTTCTCCTCTCCATTAGGCCCCACCCATCTTGCCAAAGCCAAAGCCCAGAGCTGTGTTGACCATGAGCTATGACCTTTCTATCCCTGGCTTCCACCGCCAGTCTGGAGTCCTCAGCTAAATGCTGCTCTGTCCAATACAGTACTTGCAGCCACGTCTGGCTACTTCCATTTAAATGCAAGTTAATTAAAATTAAATACAATGAAAACTTCAGTTCCTCACTCACACTAGCCATATTTCAAGGACTCAGTTGAATCAACATAGAACATTCTAATGGACAGTGCTGATGAGGGTGTTCCTAGCTTAAAAGCAGGGTGCCTCCCTGCCTGGCTCCTGACACCTCACTGAGGGAGGACCCTCACAGGCAAGCAGGTGGAGGTCTGGACTCCTCTCCAGCCAGGCTCTGGGTAAACTCCCACGATCTCCCTCCCGGTCATGACTCTTGGCCTTGTGAGGTCAAATTCTCCCGCCCCAGCCGGGGAAAGATCCCTGGGATCTCTGTCTCAGATCTATGGAAAACAACTCTTGGCTCTGTTAGGATAAGTGAGATTCTGGACTCAGCACAGGAAGGGACCAGCTCCCTGAATAGCCATCTGGGTGTCAGGCCTGCCTCCCCAGTTCCTGGACTCTTTGCTCCAAACTAACCAGAGTTTCTGCTGATTCTTCCTGGGGACTCCTGGCTCCAGCCTCCAAGTGAAGGTCATATACATCTCATACACATCGATGGTGAACCATCCAGCCCCAGGCTGGTCACAGCATTAACTTTTATCTCCCTAGCCTTGTCCTGGCCTCTAGGAACACTGTCATGACTGGCAGCAGTGTGATAAATCAGTCTGAGGGTCTCAGAAATATTAATACCTCTCTCTTATCTCCGGGGGCTTCTCTGGTGGCTCAGATGGTAAAAAATCTGCCTGCAATGCAGGAGACCCGGATTTGATCCCTGGTTGGGGAAGATCCCCTGCAGAAGGGCATGGCAACCCACTCCAGTGTTTTTGCCTGGAGAATCCCCTGGACAGCGAGCCTGGTGAGCTACAGTCCATGGGGTCACAAAGAGTTGGACATGACTGAGCGACTAACACTTTTTACTTTTTCACTTTTATCTCCGGGATGGGCCTGCCTAGCCAAACCCTGCCTGCTGGTTACCCCGCTCTGTCCTCCTTTGTCCCCTGCATAAAAATCCTTTCACTCATCGTATGTGTCAGGAGCTGTTCTAGGCCCTGTGGATAGTGTATTCAAGGACACAGGCCCCCTTCTGGAGTTAACAGAGAAGAGGCAGAAAGAGCAACGCGGGTGTGTGACCGGTCCAAGGAAAGGTTTTCGTTTCAGGGAGTGGGAAGCAGTAAGGAGGAAGGTCAGAGGCTGGGATAAGCTTGGGCTACTGGAGTAGCAGCGTGGAGATTAGTGCCTGCTAGGGTAGAGCGAGGGGGCAGGCGCGAGGAAGAAGAGGCCACAGCTGGACCGCCAGGGGCTTCAAAGAGTTCGGATCTGATTCTCAAGGGGAACCAGGGAGGGTTTTCAGCAGGGGAGGGACATGGTTTGCATTTTGAGAAGCTCCCTGTGGCGGCTGAACGGTCCCACGCAAGAGTGAGAGCGAGGAGATAGGCCCAGAGCTGCGCACATCCTCAGAACCAGATGGTGTGTGAGCCCCAATCTGAGCCAGGACTCCCAGACCCCACCCATCCCGCCTCCCCCCCCTCTACTCTTCCTCGCCGCAGTTCCCCTCTGGGGCCAGGAAGATGGACGAGAGGAAGAGGGAGGCCGGGACCTCAGCTTGGAGCTAAAGTTTAGGACGAGGAAGCCTGTGTGCAGGACGAAGACGGTGTGTCGCGGGGGCGGGGTGGGGGAGGCGGGCAGGGCTGGCGGTGGGTCTGGTGACCGTTGCTAGGGTGACGGGAAAGGGCTGATGGTTAACCGGAACGGGTAGCAGTTGTCTGGGTGACCGGAGGGGCCCAGGAGAAGGCTGACGAGAGGCCTCGAACAGTTGCTGAGGCGACGGGGGTCCGCTGACGGTTGCCAGAGTAACGAGAAGGTGCCGTGTGACGCCTCCGCGGCTGCTGGCGGGCGAAAGGCGGTGTGGTGGGGAGAGGCGATCGCGTTGATTGGGCAGAGTCCTGGCAAGTAAGCCAATAGCAACTACAGACTCGGCCAAAGCCCGCCTCTCTCAGCCTGAGCCAATCCAGGAGCGTCTTTCTTAGAGCTGAGGCGGAGCCAACAGCCGGAGGTTTTGGACTCTTACTGAGGCCCCTCCCAAACACTGCGTCTCCCTCTTCCTGCCCTGGGCTCGCGCCTCCAGATCAGCTTCCAACGTTTACTCACTTATCATTCACTCATTCATTCGCTTACCCACTCATGTACATGTCCTTGCTACCAACTGTAATCTGTGGCCCCGTACCAGTGGAGGGACAGGGGAGATAAAGCCGGGCAGACTCTCCCAGCCCTATGTGGTCAGGCCCGAGTGGAATGAGGGACTAGGGGCGAGGGGATGGGGCGGGCACCTACCTGGAGGAGGCGGCCTTAGAGCTGAATCCTGCTAGAATGTGCTCCAGTCCGCAGAAACCTCCCGTGCACAGGTCATTTAGCATTTCTGTGGGACTGGGAGGAACGTTTGGGATGGGAAGACGTGGGAATGCAAAATCCTTCCAACACGAGGCCAGGAGCCACATCTCCGGTACGACGACCGGGGCCGCAGGGGAGGGTCCCAGACGGATCTGCATGTCTGGAGTAGTACTTGGAGACTGGTAAAGGGGCAGGACCAGAGAGGGAAGACTGAAAGTGGGGAAGCCTGGAAGGAAAATGGGTGTGGTCCAGGCAATAGAAGATGAAGTCCGGGCACTTGAAGGAGGAGTAGAATCCCAGGGAAGACCAGAAGCAGGTTTGGGGCATATTCAACCTGAGGGAGCAGGACCTCTGAGGCAGGAACCTAGAAGCATCTAATAGGTTAAAGATAAAGATAATCTAGCAAGCATCCGTGTTTGGTGAGGCAAAAGGGCACTGAAGCTGGGGGAGAGAATGAAGCCTCCCCAGAACAGAGTGGAGAACAAACAAGACTTGGGAGCCCCCAGCAACCAAGAGACAGGCAGAGGAGGAGAGGTTAGGGTTAGGGAACAGAGAAAGTAGGCAAGAGTGATGCCCCAGAAATGGCGGGGGAGGGGGTCAAGGAAGAGAGGCATACACAGCCCATGGTGTCAAAAGCCACTGAGAGATTTGGAGGATTGAGCCATGCAGATTGTGAGGGAGGAAACCTGAGAGTTCAGGCTGAGGATAGTGGACTTGGATGCTCTGAATGCAGTTAAGTGGAGATGGGAAGGAAGAGTGGGGACCCCAGTCGGGAGCCTGGAGGGAACAACTAGCATTCAGATGGGGCAATTTGAGACAGGTTTGCTATAGGGACCATATACAGCGGGCAGGGTTTGGGGAAACCAACCGGGGTTAGTGCAGCAAACTCCAGTGAGCACCCCTGAAGAGCCATGACCACCTCCGGATCCCCCTGCCTGGGAAGGGGGAAGGAAGGATGTTAGCAGAGCCCAGAGAGAGGTTTGTGTGTTGTTTATTGTTCAGTCGCTAAGTCGTATCTGACTATTTGCAACCCCATGGACTGCAGCACATCTGGCTCTCTGTTCTTAACTAACTCCTGGTGTTTGCTCAGATTCATGTCCATTGAGTTGGTGATGCTATCTAACCATCTCATCGTTTGTTGCCCCCTTGTTTCCCAGGGGACAGGGTCTTTTCCAGTATCAGGGTCTTTTCCAGTGAGTCGGCTTTTCACATCAGGTGGCCAAAGTATTGGAGATTCAGCTTCAGCATCAGTCCTTCCAGTGAATATTCAGGATTGATTTCCTTTAGGACTGACTGGTTTGATCTCCTTGCTGTCCAAGGGACTCTCAAGAGTCTTCTCCACACCACAGTTAAAAAGCATCAATTCTTCGGCACTCAGCCATCCTTACCTCACATCCATATATGACTACTGGAAAAACCATAGCTTTGACTATACAGACTTTTGTTGGCCAAATGATATCTCTGCTGTTTAATACCCTGTGGATTGTATGGACAGGACCTTTGGTCAAGCGACACAGTCAGCTGAAGTGGTGACCCTACCAGGAAAGATACAGGCAAATTAATACCCTGGTTTCTCCTCCTCTCTCCCCCTATCCCCTGCCCCACCGCTTCATCTTCTGCCATTGCCTCCTATTGGCCAAACCCACTTGGAAGCCAGAGGACAAGGATGTCCATTGATACAGTCTGTAGAGGTCAGCCTCTTGGGGCATAGAGCAGAGTGGAGAAGGGGAAGAATGGAGCAGACAGTGGGGAGAGATGCAGGGGAGAGAGACACGAGCTCGGGGAAGGGGTGTGCATGTGAAATGAGCATTTGCTGCAGGTTTCACTTTATCACAGAATCCCTGGTGGCTCAGATAGTAAATAATCTGCCTTCAATGATGAGACTTGGGAGATGCGGGTTTGATCCCTGGGTCAGGAAGATCCCCTGGAGTAGGAAATGGCAACCGATTCTAGTATCCTTGCCTGGAGAATCCCATGGACAAAGGAGCCTGGGGGGCTGCAGTCCATAGGGTCTCAAGGATTGGGGTGCGACTGAGGAACTAACACTAGCACTTCGCTTTGTCACAGAAGAGACCTCAGCCTCTGGCCGAGGAAAGAGGTAATGAAAAACCAAGCGGCAGGGGGGTGGGGGGATGTTCCCCTTCTCTGAAGCAAGAGGAAAGGTGCGTGCGTGGGGGACAAGTGCCACACCTGCAGGAAAGAAGGAAGACAAGTTTCAGGAGCTGGGGTGGCAAGGAAGTGATAAAGGGTGTCCGAGTGTCCTGGGCTTCCCAGGTGATGCTAGTGGTAAAGAACCTGCTTGTCAATGTAGGAGACGCAAAAGACACGGGTTTGACCCCTTATCTCCTGGAGGAGAGCATGGCAACCCACTCCAGTATTCTTTGCCTGGAGAATCCCATGGACAGAGGAGCCTGGTGGGCTACAATCCATAGGGTCACACAAAATCTTACATGACTGAAGCAACACAGAGTGTCTTAGTTCAGAGGTGAGCTGGAAGAGATGGGGTCCTGGTTGAGGCCATGGGCAAGGAAGGTTGGAGTGGTCTGACCATGCAGCCATGAGGCCAAGACATCCACTGGAATATCTGCCCAGTGGAGGGTCTTAAGACAGGGAAACCACTGCCTGCCCATCCCCCACCAAGGGCGGGAGTATGGCTTCCCTTCTTCCCCTGCCCAGAGCTGTTGAGCCAGTAGGTGCTTGATGGAAGTGAGTTCCTTTCTTTTCACTCCCTTTTCTTCCACTTGAAGCCCTCACACCCACTCCTCCTTCAGGAGGCCCCATCAGCCCCCATCCCTCCCTGTGACTGAGCCCTGGTCTAACTGAAGCCAGACATGTCCATGTCCAGACAGGGACATCTTCTGGACTGGCTTCGAGCAGGTTCAGGTCACAGCTCCTGGGTCCTGCTGTTCCCCTGAAATGTGCTGGGTATTCATTAATTCATTCAGCTGACCATTATTTCACCTACTGTGTGCCAGGCTCTATACTAGACATCGGGGATTCAGCAGTGAGCAAGACAGAGGCCCACAGAGCTCAGAATGCTGTGGGAGCCAGGTAGGATCACATGCAAAGGTCAGAGTGGAACTGAGAGAGGCCATGGGAGCCAGCAGAGCCCATGGGAAGCTGCAGGGAAGGATCCCTGGGAGAAGAAATGGGAGTGTTGGGACTTCCCTGGTGATCCAGTGCTTAAGACTCCATGCTCCCAATGCAGGGGGTCCAGATTCAATCCCTGGTCAGGGAACTAGATCCTTCATGATGCAACTGAAGATCCCACACGCAGAAATGAAGATGCCACCTGATGCAATGAAGACCCAGCACAGCCAAATTAAAAAATTAAAAAAAAAAAAAAAGAAATGGCGGTGTTATCGTTTCCAACCTTGATCAGGTCAGCTTCCCTTGGCCTAACCCCTCCAGTGGTGTCCACTGTGCTTTTCATTTAAACCCAGATCTTTGGCCCCTTGGAACTCGGTCCCTGTCAGTTTCCCTGAGCGCCTACCCCTTGCTCACTCTGCACCCAGCACCCTGGCCTCCTTGCTGTTCCTCTTATCGACCCACCCCTTTCTCCTCTGGGCCTTTGCACTTTCTTTTCCTTCCACCTGGAACATGCTACCAGACTGTTTGCCTCTCTGACTTGTTCTCCTCCTTCACATCATCGTTCTTTTAGATCAAACCAGTCTACCTTAAAGGAAATCAACCCTGAATATTCATTGGAGGGACTGATGCTGAAGCTGAAGCTCCAATACCTAGGCCACCTGATGCAAAGAGCCAACTCGTTGGAAAAGACCCTGATGCTGGGAAAGATTGAGGGCAGGAGGAGAAGGGGACGACAGAGGACGAGATGGTTGGATGGCATCACTGACTCAATGAGTTTGAGCAAACTCGGAGATGGTGAAAGACGGGGAAGCCTGGCATGCTGCAGTCTATGGGGTCACAGAGTCGGACACGACTGAGCAGCTGAACATAACATAAATATATTTATTTATTCATTTATATTTTTGGCCTCACTGCAACACATGGGATCTTAGTTCCCTGACCAGGGACGGAATCCTCACCCCCTGTGGTGGAAGCACAGTGTCTTTACCACTGGACCTCCAGGGAAGTGCCTAAATATATTTTTATTTATTTATTTATTTATTTGGCTGGTCTTAGTTGTGGTACATAGGATCTTCCATCTTCATTGTGGCATTCAAACTCTTAGTTGTGGCGTGCAAACTCTTTAGCTGTGGCATGTGGGATCTACTAATAGTTCCCTGATCAGGTATCAAATCCAGGCCCCCTGCATTGGGAGCTTGGAGTGTTAGCCCCTGGACCACAAGAGAAGTCCCATGTCTTAGTTCCAATGTTCCCTTGTCAGTGACGCCTATCTTGATCCCCTACACTGAAATCTATTCATCTCTCACGTCCCACTCTAGGGTTCTTATTTGTTTGCCTCCTTGTTTCTTATCTGTCTCCCCTATCAGGGCAGGAGCCTGCTCAGTCTTCATCACCTCTACCTGTAACAGGGTTAGGCACGAAGTAGTTGCTCAGTGTGTGTTTGTCAAATGACTGAATGAAGGTGAGGAGAGCTGGAGGGCCAGAGTGAGCTGTCAGGTGAAAGGAGTCAGGTGAAAGTTTGAGAAAGGTGTTCCAGGCAGTGGGTACAGCCATTGTGAAAACTGGAAAGGCTGAGGGCTTCCCTGGTGGCTCCGTAGGAAAGAATCCACCTGCTAATGCAAGAGACATGGGTTCAATCCCCGGTCCCAGAAGATCTCAAGTGCCACTGGGCAACTAAGGCTGTGCGCCACGACTATAAAGCCTGTGCTCTAGGGCCCGGGAGCCACGACTACTAAGCACACATGCCACAGCAACTGAAGCCCAAGTGCCCTAGAGCCCGGGCTCTGCAACAAGAGAAGCTACTGCAATGAGAAGCCTGCACGTTGCAACTAGAGAAAAGCCCGCACAGCAGCGAAGACCCGGCACACAGCCAAAAAGAAGCTGGAAGGGCTGGGAAACGGGGAAGGAAACTGGTGAGGAAGATGTTACTCTGGGCAATGGGAAGCCATGAAGGGTTTGAGCATGAGAGGGCTCCAGGGAGGCAGTGGTCAGGATCCCTGGCCGGGTCTGCAGCCCACAACCCCTGGGGTCCATCCCTTCCCCCCATTGCCCAGGCCACATAACCCAGCAGCTCTCACTCCTGCTGGTTCTTGTTGGGCTCCCATGGCCTGGGTGTAAGGGCCCAGCCCCAGTTTTCATGTGCAGAGGACGGGACTGTGGTCCCAAGAGGATAAGCAAAGGGCACATTCTCAGGTTCCCGGTCAGCGGGCTTGGGCTCAGCAGCTGTGTCTTGGCCTGGCCCCAGGTCCTGCATCCCTGGGGACTGAGCTCATTGAGGAGAAATGCAGTCCCTGGCCAAGGCAACCAGCAAGGGCAAGGGAGACAGACGGCTCAAACCCACCCCTACCCCCACCATGTTGGGAACTGGGTGTCTGCCTGCTGCAAAGCCATGGGAATAATTGCTCTGACTGTGCTGACCACCTTGGGCCATTCCTGCCATTGTGACTAGAGGGCAGCAGAAAACTGGAGCGGGGACCCTCACTTTCTGCCTTGCCGAGTGGGTGTCCTCAGAATCTGGGGGCTGCAGAAAGGGACTGACAGGGCTTCCCTGGTGGCTCAGTGGTTAAGAATCCTCCTTGCAATGCAGGGATCGCTGGTTTGATCCCTGGTCCGGAAAGATCCCACGTGCCGCGGGGCAGCTAAGCCTGTGCACCACGACGACTGAGCCTGAGCTCTAGAGTCCATGAGCTGCAATTAACTGAGCCTGTGTGCCGAAACCACTGAAGCCTGCACGCTGTAAAGCCCATGCTCCACAGCGAGAGATGCCACCACAATGAGAAGCCTGAGCACTGCAACTGGAGAAAGCCTGCACGCAGCAATGAAGACCCAGTGCTGCCAAAAATAAAGAAATAATTGGAGGAGAAAAAAGAGACTGATGCCTAGTAGGGACTCTGTGAATGTATCTTCTTTTTGTCCTCACTCCCCTTGTGCTATACTCAGCTTGTTTTCATCATTACTGCTCCCTCTCTGTCTCTGTCTGCCACAGACCAGGGGCCATTGGATCAACAGAGTAGCAGACTTTGGACTTCCTGCCTAGCAAAATGTGTGTCCAGGTTCTTGGTTGCTCCTTGTGATGGGGAGCTCAGCACCCATTAGGGCATCTATTCCAGCAGAAAGTCCTTTCTCAGAGGGGTCAGGGGAGGCACTAGCCCCACTCCTGAAGTCTCTACCTTTGTCCCCTGGGCCACTTGACGCTTTTCAGGACCCCTAGATCCCTAGAAGTTACTGAAGAGAGTGGTCTGGGCCCCCAGTGGTGGCTCCTTTGGACTGAGCATGCCAATTCCTTCAGCCACTTCCCTCCCATATTGCCCCTCAGTGCCCACCTCATGCTGTGTGATGTCTGGCCACTGGTGAGCCCCCATTATAGAAGAGGAGAGAAAGAGCAGGATACAGACACCCCCAGGCCCTTGTGGACAAGGCCAAGTGGTAGGGTGAGAGGGTGCTAGGACAGCCAGGGGTGGGGAGCAGAGAGGATTTCCTGGAGCTGAAATCTTGAAGAACAGGAATTTACCAGGTACAGGAATGGAGGTGGACAGGCATGCTAGAAAGAGGGACCAGCGTGCGCAAAACCATGGCATGTGCAGGAAATAGTACAGCATTCCCTTAGCTAGAAGGAAACGCATTTTAAAAATTTTATTTATTTATGTACTTTGGCTGCACCGTGCAGCTTGTAGGATCTCAGTTCCCTAACCAGGGACTGAACCCAGGGCCGCAGAAGTGAAAGCCTGGAATCCTAAGCCCTAGGCCACCAGGGAACTCCCAGGAAATACATTTATTTATCTTTATTTTTGGCTGTGCTGGGTCTTCATCACTGTACACTGGCTTCCTCTAGTTGTGGAGAGCGGGGATTACTCTTCATCGTGATGCACGGACTTCTCATTGTGGTGGCTTCTCTTGTTGCAGAGCACAGGCTCTAGAGCCAGCGGGCTTCAGTAGTTGCGGCACATGGGCTTAGTTGCCCGGTGGCATGTAGAATCTTCCGGGACCAGAGATCAAACTGGTGTCCCCTGAATTGCAAGGCAGATTCTTAACCACTGGACCACCAGAGAAGCCCCAGGAAATGCATTTTTAAAAAGAACACATCTGCTGTGAGTTCCTGCTTGGGGAGGAAGCAAAAGGGTCCTTCTAACTAGCCGGATGTTCCAGGGAGAAAGAAGAACCTGAGAAAGGCTGTGAGAATGCAGAGCCTGCTGGGTGACTCAGTGTGATGATGAAGGGAACAGGAGGGGCTGGGGAGTGTCTGAAGGCTCTGAAAGCAGGGCTGAGGGGCTTGGATTTCCTCCTGGGGTGATGGGTATGAGAAGGACTTAAGCTGCGCCTTCCCCCATCCCCATGGGCCTGTTGACTCAGCACGCTCACAGTGAGTCAGTTGTGCCCCTTCTGATTATGCAACTTTTGTCTTTTTCTCTGCCCGGTCCACACCCCCACCCCCGCCCATCCCACTCATTCCATGTGGCCTGGAGTCACTGGGTTCAAATCTCAGCTCTTCCTCTAGAAAGCCTCCAGCAAATCATCATAAGATGGGCAGAGACCCACCCCCATGAGGGTTGACCCTGTAAGATGGGTGAATGGCTCCCCTCCCAGATGGAGGCTGCACTCATAAGTTGAGAGGCTGGGACACCCTCAGTTCCTGTGCCCTGGTGCTCGACTCTCTGCCACCCTCAGCAGGGCTGGGGATCATCTCCCATGTTGGGCCCTGGTCAGTTGTTCATCTTTCACCCTCGGCTTTTCATTCTTCTTTCTCTCTAATGGTGCTTCTCTGCCTCCACCACCTCTTCCTCTTCCAGTATTGTAATATCATCCAAGGGGACTTCCACAGTGCTATAGTGGACAGGAATCCACCTGCCAAGGCAAGGGACACACATTTGATCTTTGGTCTGGGAAAATTACACATGCCATGGAGCAACTAAGCCCAGAGCTGCAACTACTGAGCCCATGTGCTGCAATTACTGAAGCCCACGCACCTAGAGCCCATGCTCTGCCACAGGAGAAAGCACCACAAGGAGAAGCCCCCGCTCGCTGCAACTAGAGAGCACAGCAATGAAAACTCAGCGCAGCCAAAAATAAATAATTATAAAAATCATCCCAGGTAAACAGATGAATAGATGAGTAAAATGTGGTATAGCCATTCAATGGCATGCTGTGCCTGTGTGCTAAGTGGCTTCAGTCATGTCCGACTCTTTGCAACTCTTTGGATCATAGCTCACCAGGCTCCTCTGTCCATGGGACTCTCCAGGCAAGAATACTGGAGTGGGTTGCCATTCCCTTCTCCAGGGGATATTCCCATCCCAGGGATGGAACCCGCATCTCTTATGTCTCCAATGGGATGTTACTCAGCCATAAAAAGGAATGAAGAACTGACACATGCTACAATATGGATGAACCTCTAAAACACTATACCCAGTGAAAAAAGTCAGACGTAAAAGACCACACATTGTATGATTCCATAGATGTGAAACGTCCAGAACAAGGTAAATCCATGGAGATGGAAGCATATTAATGGCTGCCAGGGACAGACGAGGAGTGACTGCTGATGGGGACAAAGTTTTCTTTAGGATTGATGAAAATGTGTTGAGACTAGGTAGAGGTGGTGGTTGCACTAAATGCCACTGAACTGTACACTTTAAAATGGTAAGTAATTTTATTTAAGGAAATTTTATCTCAATTTTTAAAAAAATCATCAGAGGCAATCACCAATAAATGCCCTAAACAGTTGTGAAAGTTTGACAGGCATCAGGATAGTCACACAGTCTCAATCTATCTCCCCCCATGATATTGATATTTACTCATTACAAGAGGGGATGGGAAGAGAATGGTACATTTATAGCAGAAAAACTGGACCAGCTTCATTCAAGCGATCAAAATCTAACAAGACCAGTGTTGGGGACCCATATCAGGTGCCTCCTGATACAACCCATGGAAGAGTACCAGCATCACTTCTGCAGTTCTTGCCAAAGATATAGAGCCTGAACCTGGTCACAAGGAAACTGCAGCCCAGTTCACTAAGGGATGTTCTGTGAAACAAACGACCTTGACTATCCAAAACTATCAACATCATGACAGACAGAGAAAGGCTAAGGAACTGATACAGATTAAAGGACATGAAGAAACATACAACTAAATGCAACACATGGTCAGAGATTAGATCCTGGACCAGCAAAGAAACATGCTATAGAGGATATTACTGGGGAAACCAAAAACTGTCTGTATGGTGAAAACTGTTGTGTGTTTGTATAGGAGAATGCCTTCGATCTTAGGAAACATACAGTGATGATTTTGGGGGCAAAGGAACATCATATCCACATCTTGCTTTCCAATACGTGTGCGTGCTAAGTCACTTCAGTTGTATCCAACTCTTTGTGACCCCATGGACTGTAGCCCACCAAACTCCTCTGTCCATGGGATTCTCCAGGCAAGAAGACTGGAGTGGGTTGCTATGCCCTTGTCCAGGGGATCTTCCTGACCTAGGGATGGAAACTGCATCTCTTATGTCTCCTGCACTTGGCAGGTGGGTTCTTTACCACCCATCTGGGAAGCCCTGCTCTCAAATACATATGTTATATAATATATTACATATTATATATAATTAAAAATTATATATAATTTCTTCAAAACTATGGTTTTTCCAGTAGTCATGTACAGATGTGAGAGTTGGACCATGAAGAAGGCTGAGCGCTGAAGAACTGATGCTTTCAAATTGTGGTGCTGGAGAAGATTCTTGAGAGTCTCTTGGACAGCAAGGAGATCAAACCAGTCAATCCTAAAGGAAATCAACCCTGAATATTCATTGGAAGGATGGATGCTGGGATGATGAAGCTCCAATACTTTGGCTACCTGATGCGAAGAGCCAACTGTTTTTCAATACTTTGGAAAAGACCCTGATGCTGGGAAAGACTGAAGTTTGCAAAAGGAGAAGGGAGTGACAGCGGATGAGATAGTTGGATGGCATCACTGACTCAATGGACTTGAGTTTGAGCAAACTCCAGGAGATAGTAAAGGACAGGGGAGCCTATCGAGCTGCAGTCCAGGGGGTCACAAAGAGTTGGACATGACTTAGTCACTGAACAACAACAATAATTATAAAGTAAATTGGCAAAGTGTGGGCCGAGTTGGTGAAGCTGGATAAAGGGCCTATGGAAATTGCATTTTAAATTATTTCTAAATGAAGTTTTAAAATTGCTCAAAGATCTCTAGGGTGCCCAGGTGACTGTCTCCCACCCTGGTGCCCCCGTGCTTAGCCCCAGTGCTCAGCTGCCTCATGGGTGAACCTCAGACTCCTGGGTTTCAGCACCTCACCCCCAACCCATTCCTCCTCACTACAGCCTCATCACCGTGCTGAACGCCTACAGGGCCTACAGGTCAGCCTGGCCTCTTTCTCCTCCTCCTCAGGGCCAGGGCGACCCCTGACCTGCCCACTCTCCCCTCCCTCCTTCCCTACTTGACTCAGCCCCCTCCTCTGTTTGCAGACCCGTTCCTCTCCTGAAATGTCTTTCTTCCAGTTCTGGGCTGAGCCCCCACTTCTCAGGGAAGCTCTCTCCAGGAGAGGGAGAGGAGGTGTACTCCTAGCAGCTGAAACAACGCCAGACATAGAGCTTGAGCTTTATACCTACTTGTTGAATAAATGAATGAATGAATAAGTAAGTAACCCCCTTCCCCCAAGCAGAGCTCTCACCAGCTTCTCTGCTCTGTCCCTCCCTCTGGCCCAACCCTAAGTCCACAGTGCTGGAGTCTGGTTTGTTCTTTCCCAGATTGGGGCTTCTCTAGGCTCTTGGGGCCTTTCCGGAGTCCCTGTTCTTGCTACAGGGACAGAGCTCACTGCAGGATGGTTGTTTTTCAGCATGACTGAATTTGGAAAAGGCAGTTGGACGAAACTGAGCAAGATTGGCTGAGCAGCAAAGCTGTGTAGGCTATGGGGTGGGGTGGATCTTTAGATATTGAGGAGGAAGGGGTTACTTTCAGGCAGCGCTGAGAGTAAGACAGGGTGTGGGTCTTTGGTAGCACACTTGAGACTCCTAGCCTGTGTCTGAGATCGGAGGCAGCAAAAATCGCCCAAGGCTCTAGGTCTGAGAGGGCCTGAGTTTAGAGTTGTGAATATTTCAGATTTTAAGTCCCCTAGGAAGCTCTGTGCACGCCTCTGCATTTGTGCATCCTGGCTGTGTATTCATGAGCCTTGCAGGACATGCCTGGTTTCAGTTTCGGGGTGTCGGGGGGTAGGGGTAGGGGAGTGTCTGTTTGTGCCTGGCTCCGTGTGTGTCTCGGGCTCTGGGTGTGTTTTGGGGAGCAGGGAGATGTTCAGGAAGTTGGGTGTGTCTGACACCGTGGGTTGGGCCCGCTGGCCTGAGTTTCCGAGAGGGTCTTCGGGTCCCAGGCTGTGTGGGTGGAGGGTGGGCAGGGACCCCAGGAGGCCGGGCCGGGGGCGGGGGAGCTCTGGGCCGGCCCTGGGGCGGGGCAAGCCGCCCAGGGTTGGGGGCGGGGCGGCCCGGCCGTCTCACTTCAGCGAAGTTGGCTGCGCGGAGGCTGGCCCCGGACGCGCCCGGAGCCCAAGGAAGGAGGGAGCAGGGAGGAGAGAGGTGGGAGGAGGGAGGGTCGCGGCCGGCCGCCATGGGGCCGGGGCCCCGGGGCCGCCGCCCCCGCCACCGTCGCCCGATGTCGCCGCCGCCACCCCTGCCGTCCGTGCGGACGCTGCCCTTATTGCTGCTGCTAGCGGGGCCGGGGGCTGCAGGTGAGGGGCCGGGACCCTGAGGGCGGATGGGGTGAGTGGGTGGGGGAAGGGGAAGAATGGAGTGCAAGGCCTCCTTGAGTCTGGGACTTGGTGGGTGGGTGGGGCGGTCCCTGGGAATCAGGGACCGGGGCGCAGGGGCGGCAAGCGCAGGAGCCGGGGGCAGGGACTCCGAATTGAGAGGGGGGCGAGGCAGGACCCCAGAGATCGGAGGAACTGGGACCCAGGAGAGATGTGGGCTGGCAATGAAGGGACCCTGGAGCCCGGGACTGGGAGCTGGAGGTGAGCAGATCAAGATTAGCGAGGAGTGGGGGGGTACCCAAGAATCTGGGGCTCTCTCACCAACCATGCCTGTCTAGAGCCCTGGGAAGGTCACGATTGGAACCCAAGTACCCCCAGGTCGGGGACCCCTCACATAAAAGCTCCCCCTCCCCATGCACACACCCGGGGTAGGTCTGGCAGGGCGGGGGCCGGAGGGGGCGCGAAGTTCTCGGAGCTCTAAACTCGGAGAAAACTTCCCAGGCCGGAGCGCGGCAAGACCCGGAACCGGAGCCAGAGCTGGAGCCATAGAGGCGCCCGCGCCCCTTCCCCCGCCCGCGGCCCCGCTCCCTCCCCCGGCTGCTTGGACCGGACGGCGTCCCGGGACCCTGTCCCCGTCTGGGGAAGGGAGGGGAGGGCAGGGGGCTCGAGCCCACGTGCTTGTCTCCTGCTCCAGCGCCCCCCCCCAGCAGCCTGACCTCCTCCCCAGCGGGCCCAGGGAGCCCCCCGCCCCTCTCTCTCCCCTTTCCCCTCCCCACTCTTCCCCTCCCCCGCCTGGGACAATGGCCGCGCCGTCTAGACACCCCCTCCCCCCCGGCAGCCTCGCGCTTTCTTTGCCAGACAAAGCAGGGACGGCAGCGGGGCCGGACCGGGGCTGCTGGGGCGCACCCCCAGCCAAGGGAGGCCTGGCCGGCAGGGGAGGGACGCGAGCCCAGTGGCCCTGGCCCTGGGTCTCTGGCCGCTGCTGTGGGGCTCAGCCCGGGGAGGGGTGGGGAGGAAACAGGCCTCCCCAGCCCAGCCCCGGGGGCAGGCAGATGGGGCAGGAGAGGGCAGGAGCAGCCGCCCCCAGAGGCCAGCCGGCTCACACACATGTCCTATCACACACTCACAGGACACACAATCTTGGGTCACACATGTGCACACACACACACATAAAGTACACCTGCACATGTGCACACCCAGCTCACACAAGACACAGATATTCACAGCTCACACGTGCTTGTACAATCACACATGTTCATACATACCCTGCACCACCAGCCCAAGGCCTCACACTCACTGTCTGCACACACTCAGATGCATGTAGACAGATGCAAGGACATGCCTATACCCAGCTGACACATGCAGGTATACAGGCACATCCAACCCACACCCAGACACACCCATGCACAGACAAGTCACACACAGACACACAGCTATATACCCAGATACATAGTTCACATACGTGGACACACAACAAGTTTCAGCCTACAAACATCTCTACATCCATGCAGGCCATGCAGACACACACATGGCCCACAGGGCCCACAGCACAGCAAGGCCCACGGCTCCTGTCATGTGGCCCCCAGCGTGAGTTCACAAACACCCCTGGGCTCCTGTTTGGATAATAGTGTCCAGGCTGCTTGTGCCTTGAGGAAGGGGACAGAAGCCATGTTTAATGCATTCGCATGTCCAGTTTATCTCGTTCTCTCTTCTTTTTTTAAACTCTGTCTCTGTCCTTCTTGATCTCCTCTCTGTGTCTGTCTGCTTCTAGTTTCCTTCTTTTAGGTCTGTTTTTCTCATCTTCTTCCTCTCCCTTTCTCTCTCTCCTACTTGCACACACAGGCACACATGCACAAGTGGCCCCACACCTGCTGGCGCACATAATGCCCCACTAACTCACACCCCGCCACACCCCTGACCCATCCGGCAGGACAGTTAGACTGTGCCACACCGCAGAGAGACACAGCCCTTAGGGGTGAGGATGCTGGACAGGTCAGCCTGTGCTAGCTACCCCTCCCTCAACACAGACTCTGTCCCTGTAACGCCCAGTTGCTGGCTGTGCATGGCATTCGTTCATGCCCTGGCATCTCTCCCCAGAACTAGCACGCAGGCCTGCCCAGTTGAAGTAGATGCCCAGCATCAGCAGAAGGAAGACCTGGGGCCCCAGGACTCCCCACCTCTGCCCCCTCCACAACCCCGGGATCTGGGCACACAGTCCCAGACCTCCCTTCAACCCTCGCAGCACCCCCACTTCCTGCCCCCAATTCTGGCAGCTTCTGAGCCCCCACATCTGGCACAAGTCGGCCCCTCCTCCTGCCTGCCCTTGCCTTGTGGTTCCCAGGGCCCGAGTTGGCAGTGACAGCTGCAGCCCCAACAGCTGGGGCCGGGGCGGGGGGCCGTGGGAACTGTGAATGGGGGGGCTCCCTGCACTCGCAGAGACGCCCCCAGCCTGGTGCAGCTGTTGCCCAAGGGAGGAAAGGATGGAGTCTCAATCCAGGCTGGGGTTCCTGGGCGCCTGCCTGACACCCCCACCTTCCTTCACCCCCACCCAGCCCCCCCTTGCCTGGACGGAAGCCCGTGTGCGAACGGAGGTCGCTGCACCCAGCTGCCCTCCCGGGAGGCTGCCTGCCTGTGAGTGCCTGGCTCTGAGCCATCAGTGGGCCCTGTGTGGGGAGGCGGTCTGTCTTCTCCTCCTGCTTCTGTGTTCACCATAGATGCTTCCACCACTTCCTTCAAGTGTGTGGCTTGGGCAACCTCTTGTTTCCCCATTGAATGGAGCAGAGCTAGGAGTAGAGGCTCTGGAGTCTGCCTGGCTGAGGTTCAAATCCCTCATCATGTTGCTGATGGCCTGACTTTTTAAGCCTCAGTGCCCTAGTCTGGAAAATGGGCCCACTAATGCCAACTACACAGAGTTCTCTGCTTCCTGCGGTCTTGTGTAAATCCCCTGATGGACAGATAGTTATTCAATCAACAGATTTTCAGGGACTAGTAACAGTGGTTTGGCAGTAGTGGGTATAGCAGCTGCTTCTTCCCACATCTCAAGATTTAGTGGTGGGGCCGCAGGAGCCCTGCTCTGCCACTTACTTTCTGTGTGACCTTGAGTGAGTCACTTCCCCTCTCTGAACCTCATTGATCTGTAAAATATGGTCCTTCTGCCTGACTTGTGACCAAAGTCCCCCCAAATGCAGTTGTTGGAAAGTACAAGGAAAGGCAGAGGTTTGGGAAAGCAGGGCAGGGCCTGGGAAATTGCTGAGCAGAGGCAGACAGAGATCAATTTGAATTCTGGGCTCTGGGATAACCTTAAGCAAGTGCTTTGAGCTCTTTGAGCCTCATTTTTGCATCCGAAAAATGAGGCAATAACAGTTCCCTCCTTTATGGAGTTGATTGTAAAGATTAAGAGTGAAATCAGCATAGTGTCGGGCATACAATAAGTGCTCAGTAAATGGTATTTTTATTATTATTAATGGTAGAGATGTGGAAAATAGGTGCCATAAGGAGGAACCTCTGAGGTTATGGGAAAATGCTTGGTTCCTTTTATAATATCATTAGTAATAGCAGGTCACCCAGTAGCCATTGGTCGATTCATTAAATGCATCCATTTATTCAGCAACTTGTGTGTCCAGCCCAAGCTGGGTGGGTCTGGGGTGACTTCGGAGACCCTTTGAAGTTACACACGCACTTTGACTCACCTGGATGGGGGGGTCTCAGCCTGGTAGAGCGGGTTCCTCGGGTTGGGATGGTGGGAATAGGGGAGAAAGTGTGATCTCACCTGGAGCTACTCACTTGGGAGGCGGAGACGCGGGACCGGGCGCCTGCGCTCTGGGACCCCGCGCCTGGAAAGCTGCCGACAGGTGAATGCACCCCCAGCTGCCCCGCCCCCCCCCCGACAGGTGAATCACCGGCCCGCGCGGCCGCCCGGAGCCCGGATCGCTCGGAGCGGAGCTCCGGGGTTAGTCTCCAGAGCTGGGCCGTGGGAACCCTAACCCTAATCCCATGCCCGCCCTCATCCCCAGTCTCCTTCAAAGTCCTTTCGTGGATCCCGCAGTCTGTCACCCCTTCATGGATCCTCCAACTCTCAAAGTCTCTCAAACCATAGTCTCGATCTCCTAGTCATCACCTCTTCCCCAGCCAGTCCCCCAACCAAGTCTATGCTCTCCGCCCCCCCACTCTCCCGCCCCCATCAGTCTCCGGTGAAGCCCAGGCGATTGGGCGGGGCGCGGGCAGCGGAGAACCAGCCCGACCGGTCGGCAGGGGCGCGGGGCACAGAGCGTGGGAACCCGCCGGGGGCGCCGGGAAGGGGCCGCGCGGCCACGCCCTGCCTGCCGTGCGCGCGCGCGCGTGGTCGGGGGAGGAAGAACCCGCAGTGCTCGGCGCCCAGCGCAGCGCGCCCCCTCCCGGCGCGCAGTCTTGGCGGCGGTCCTTGCCCGGCGGATCTTTGGGGAGGGGGTTTGGGAACTGGATTCTCCCTCTGCACCCGCCCGTGCCCCGACTTGTTTCGCTGGGAGCTGGTGGGGGGGGGGAATCTTGTGGGTGACGCTAAGGACTGAGTCAGCTATTTAAGTTTAGCCCCAAGCGACCGGGACAGGCCAGAGTTAGGAACACAGGCGAGGGATGAATAGCGTCGGGGGCGGGTCCAAGTCCCTCCCTCTGATCCCACTCTGGAGGTTTCTAGTCTTAAGACCAGCTCCGTCTGTACTCTCACTCTCAAGGTGGCCTTGGTGGGTTTGGAGGGGGCTGGAGGCTGAAGGACCTTCCCCCAACAGGGGGCGCCGGCATTGGTGGCCGTCTCCTCCCCGCAACGGGAGGACAGGGTCTCTGTGCCCCCAGGAAAGGAACTGAGGCTTTGTGGAGGTCCTCCTGTCTGGCATGTGAGAGTTAGTCCGTATTGGTGAATGAGGCTGTGGGTTGGTGTCTGAGTATTTGCCGGCCCAGTGCATCGTGTTAGTGTGTCCCTTTCGTCTGGTACATTTGGGGGTTCTGCCGGTCTGTGTGCGCCTAGGTGGTTGTCTTCTGGAACCTGAGCCCTTTTGCATTTGCCATTTCCTCTACTCTTCCCCACACAGGCCCATGGCCCCCTCCCTCCCTTTCTTCTCCCACACAGTCCTCTTCTTTTTTCCCTCACTTTGTCTGTGAAAACATGGTTGCCTTTTCCCCACCCACATCCCTCTGTCCTCCTTATCCTGTGTTGTAGTTTCTTGTGGCTGTGGAACGAATGACCACAGACTGGGTGGTTTAAAACAACAGAAATTTATTCTCGCAGTTTTGGAGGCCAGAAGTCTTTGCCTTTCTCTTGTAAGGACAGTTGTCTCTCAGTTTAGGGCCAACTTGGATAATCAGGATGGTTTCATCTAGACATCCATCATTTAATTACATCGTTAATTACATTTCTTTTTCCAAATAAGGTCACAATCACAGGTTCTTGGTCATGGACATAATTTTTCTGGGGCCACTACTCTACCCAACTGCATCCTTCACGGTCCCCATGGCTTGAACTACCATCGCCCCCCACCCCCGGCATGTTGCTTATTCATTCATTATTTGTGTATCTTCTCTTTGCCAGACCTGGCTATGAACATCAAGAGGGTAGGGACCACTTTAATTGTGTTCGTTGCTGTATTCCTGGGCTTCTCAGGTGGCGCTAGTGGTATAGAACCCACTTGCCAATATAGGAGACTTAAGAGATGTGTGGGTTCAATTTCTGGGTTGGGAAAATCCCCTGGAGGAGGGCATGGTGACCCACTCCAGTATTCTTGCCTGGAGAATCCCATAGATGGAGGAGCCAGCCAGTCCATGGGGTTGCAAAGAGTTGGACATGATTGAAGTGACTTAGCACACATGCTGTATTCCTATTGCTAAGAACATAGTAGGTGTGCTCAGGGAAACTGTTGCATGGATGAATGAGTGTGTGCGTTTGTTTACCTGTGTGTTTCTGGTCTGTCTGGTGTGTATCTCTTGTGTTTTGGGCTGTTCTGCCCTGACTTTCCCCACCGAGTCGTTTCTGTCCGCAGGTGCCCACCAGGCTGGGTGGGTGAACGGTGTCAGCTGGAAGACCCCTGCCATTCTGGCCCCTGTGCTGGCCGTGGTGTCTGCCAGAGCTCGGTGGTGGCGGGGACCGCCCGGTTCACCTGCCGCTGTCCCCGGGGCTTCCGAGGTAAAGGAGGGTCTGGCAGGGAGCTGAAGGCAGGCACGGGTGTGGTCAGCCTGAGCTCACCCTTTCTGGTTCCCGGCAGGCCCCGACTGCTCCCTGCCAGACCCCTGCCTCAGCAGCCCCTGTGCCCATGGTGCCCGCTGCTTGGTGGGCTCCGATGGCCGCTACCTGTGCTCCTGCCCACCTGGCTACCAGGGCCGCAGCTGCCGGAGTGATGTAGATGAGTGCCGGATGGGCGGGCCCTGCCGCCATGGTGGCACCTGCCTCAACACGCCTGGCTCCTTCCGCTGCCAGTGCCCAGGTGGCTACACTGGGCCACTGTGTGAGAACCCTGCGGTGCCCTGTGCTCCCTCCCCGTGCCGTAATGGGGGCACCTGTAGACAGAGCAGTGACCTCACCTATGACTGTGCCTGCCTTCCTGGTGAGGGAGCTGTACCCAGGGGGAGGCAGCGGAGGTGGGGGCACAGCAGGTCCGCCTGGCAGTGACCATCCTTGTGCTCCACGCTAGGGTTCGAGGGCCAGAACTGTGATGTGAATGTGGATGACTGTCCAGGGCACCGGTGTCTAAATGGGGGGACGTGCGTGGACGGTGTCAACACCTACAACTGCCAGTGCCCTCCTGAGTGGACAGGTGAGCAGCGGGACCTGAGGGAAGCCCTTGGATGGGTATGCACCAGGTAACCGGAGTGATGCGTCTGTGTGCCACAGGCCAGTTCTGCACAGAGGACGTGGACGAGTGTCAGCTGCAGCCCAACGCTTGCCACAACGGGGGCACCTGCTTCAACACATTGGGTGGCCACAGTTGTGTGTGTGTCAATGGCTGGACGGGCGAGAGCTGCAGTCAGAATATTGATGACTGTGCCACGGCTGTGTGCTTCCACGGGGCCACGTGCCATGACCGTGTGGCCTCTTTTTACTGTGCCTGCCCCATGGGCAAAACTGGTGAGTGACTATTTTTTTCCCTGAAGGCAGCAGGGAGCCATTGATGGCTCTTGAGTGGGGCCAAGGATGGAGTCTGACTTGAGTCAGACTTACGCTATGCTAGAAGCATAATTAAACATATTGTTCTTAATTAAGCATAGGCTTAATGCTTAATTAAGCATAGGCTTAATGCTTATGCTAGAAGCTGGGTTTGGGGTGAAGGATAAGCCTGGGAGGGGCCTGGGAGGGCAGACAATCCAGGGAAGAAGTCACAGGAATGGAGAGCTAAACTGTGACTCAGGAGGAGAGGGGACTTTTGGGAGTGGCAAAGATCAGAGAAGATGTTTGAGAGGGGGAGACTTGGAGCGGAGGGCAGGGTATGTCAGGCAGAGGGTACTGCAGAGGCAAAGACTTAATGCTGGGACTCTCTTAGAAGCATAAAAAGAGTCAATAGATTTTAAAAACAATATGTGGATGTTTCCAACTTATTTTCAAATGGTTCAGAAAAAATAAAGTTACAATAGTTGAATCTAGGTGGGTGGGTATATGAATAAACTTTTCTTTATGTTTAAATTTTATATAAATGATTAGGGGGAAATAGCTACTAAATATGTGTGTGCATGCTAAGTTGCTTATGAACTGCAGTCCTGCCAGGCTCCTCTGTCCATGGGATTCTCCAGGAGAGAATACTGGAGTGGGTTGCTATGCCCTCCTCCAGGGGATCTTCCCAACCCAGGGATTGAACCTGCATCTCTTATGTCTCCTGCATTGGCAGGCAGATTCTTTACCACTAGCGCCACTTGGGAAGCCCACTAAACACACTGCTGGTTAATAAAAACAAACGAAAAACCAAAACACTACAATGTTCAGGGATGTGGGACCTTTGGGCAGAGCTGGGGGACGGTCTGCCCTTGACCTCTACTTACTCTTTCCCAGGACTTTTGTGTCATCTGGACGATGCTTGTGTCAGCAACCCCTGTCACGAGGATGCTATCTGTGACACGAACCCGGTGAATGGCCGGGCCATCTGCACCTGTCCACCGGGTTTCACAGGCGGCGCTTGCGACCAGGATGTGGACGAGTGTTCCATTGGTGAGCGGGCGCAGTCTGAGGGTAGGGAAGGAGGGGAGAGGCTGCTCCTCAGCCACCCACACCCACACTGACTGTGACTCCACCTTGCAGGTGCCAACCCTTGTGAGCACCTGGGCCGGTGTGTGAACACACAGGGCTCATTCCTGTGCCAATGCGGCCGTGGCTACACTGGTCCGCGCTGTGAGACCGACGTCAATGAATGCCTCTCCGGACCCTGCCGCAACCAGGCCACGTGTCTCGACCGCATAGGCCAGTTTACCTGCATCTGCATGGCAGGTGTGTGGTGGGCATGGCTTGGGCGGGGCCTGAGGCTGGGAGGCGGGGTGAGAAAAGCCTTCAGGCAGAGGGGCCCAGAGCAGATAGAACTGGAAGGGTGAGAGACTAAAGCCTGGGGTGAGGTGGAGGCAGAGCCAGAGCAGAGTCTGGGGGCATGGTCCGGTGGAGTCAGATGGGCTGGGAGTGGAGTCTGGGCCTCAGGACACACTGTGGGATGTGAATGACATGAGGACAGGACCAGGGTCTGGAGTGGAGGTCAAAGTGGAGACTGCGGACAGAGATGCACTGATGCTAGGGTGGGATTGAGATTGGGCACAAGGCTATGGTGGGTCCTCGGCTGGGAGCTGGGGAAGAGGCATAGTTTGAAGAAGGAAGGAGGTGGTCTGAAGATAAGCCCACATGGAGTCTCTTAAGCCTTGAACCAGTTGGGGCCACGCTGAATGAAGATCCAGCCTGAGTCTGAAAACTGAGTCTAGGGATGGGTTGGGGGCAAGGCCAAGGCTCAGGGGAAGCGAGGTATGTCCCCCCTTGCTCTCCCTTCAGACCAGAAGCTAAACCCTCATTGCCGTAATCCCCCTCCCTCTACCCTTCCAGGTTTCACAGGCACCTATTGTGAGGTGGACATGGATGAGTGTCAGAGCAGCCCGTGTGTGAATGGTGGGGTCTGCAAGGACAGAGTCAATGGTTTCAGCTGCGCGTGCCCCTCTGGTGAGGACTCTGGGCCAGGGAGCCTGAGAAAGACCTTCTGGGGCAAAGACTCCAGGATGGGAGCTTATAACATCATGTTAGTGGGTTCCTATATAGCAGATACCACCTTATGAAAAACACTGAAGTTAATTTAAAAGTAAACGGGCTTTCCACCCAAACCTGGCAGCACTGGTGAGGGGTGACTGCTCTGACCCTACTTGGGTCTCTCTGTTTATCTCACACTCCCCACTCCAGGCTTCAGTGGGGCCATGTGTCAGCTGGACGTGGATGAGTGCGCCAGCACACCCTGCCGGAATGGAGCCAAGTGCGTGGACCAGCCAGATGGCTATGAGTGCCGCTGCGCAGAGGGTGAGGGCGGGCCAATGACAAGACGGCAGGAATCTGGAGGCGGGGCTAGTGGGGGAAAAGGGCCAATAATACCCTTAGGGGAAAGTTGGGGGCAGAGCTGCAGCAAGGCAGGACTGGAGCAGGACCAATGAAAGAGCCAAGAGGAGGAGCCAATCATGGACATAAGCAGAGGTAAGGCTAGGGGGTGGGCCCAAAGGATCTGGCAGGATAGATGTGCACTGGATTGGAGGGACCCCGTCCCACCCCCTCCATTCCCAGGAACCCCCCTTACTGTCTTGCTCTGTCACTTCAGTTGTGTCCACTCTTTGCGAGCCAATGGACTGTGGCCCACCAGGCTCCTCTGTCCATGGGATTCTGCAGGCAAGAATACTGGAATGGGTTGCCATGCCCTTTTCCAGTGGACCTTCCCCACCCAGGGATCGAACTCATCTCTCCTGCATTGCAGGCGGATTCTTTACCCACTGAACCACCTGGGAAGCCCAGGAACCTCCCATGTGTCTGCATTTCCAGTGGAGGGAGAGGCAAATCAGGGCTGATGGTGTAAGGATTGGAAGCAGGGTCTTGCTAGGGGTGTGATGTAACTGGTAGGGTCTTGGCCAGGGACAAGTCTCGGAGCTTGCAGCTGGATGGCCTCTGGAGGCCAGCCAGGCGCGGAGCCTGAACTGAGCCCGCCTCCTGTTGGCTCAACGGGCCGGGCCTGAGGGAGAGCTGAGTTAGGATTGGGCAGAGGCCATGGCTGTGGGCAGGACCTTGGCCAGTGGGCGGAGCCTGACCCTCTGTCCCCCGCAGGCTTCGAGGGCACAGTGTGTGAGCGCAACGTGGATGACTGCTCGCCAGACCCTTGCCACCACGGGCGCTGTGTGGATGGCATCGCCAGTTTCTCGTGCGCCTGTGCCCCGGGCTACACCGGCATGCGCTGTGAAAGCCAGGTGGATGAATGCCGAAGCCAGCCCTGCCGACATGGGGGCAAATGCCTAGACCTGGTGGACAAATACCTCTGCCGCTGCCCTCCTGGCACCACAGGTGTGGCCAGGGGCTGGGCTGGGACAGGAATAGTACATCTGATGGGACACAGAGGGTTCAGGAATGGTGTTTCTGGCAGGTCACGGTGGTAGCAATCCCAGTCATGTTCCCCTTTCCCAGGTGTGAACTGCGAGGTGAACACTGATGATTGTGCTAGCAACCCCTGCACCTTTGGAGTCTGCCGGGATGGCATCAACCGCTATGACTGTGTCTGCCAGCCTGGATTCACAGGTGGGCATGTGGCTACCATGGAAACGGGGTCTTTATAGAGTGAGAGTGAAATCATCTATTTTTCCTGGCCAGGTTTTGCCCCTCTCTTTGCACGTGCTTGTCCTTAGGGATTGTCCATGCTTTGCCCTGAGATTTTTGCTTTCTCTCAGTGGCATGTATCCCCATGTTGGCTCAAGATTATCCTGGTATGTCCATGAAGGTGTTCAGACTCAGAGGTTGAGGTGTTTTTGAGTGGGGCCAAGGCAATCCTTGGCGGAAATGAAAGTGACTTCACGTAAGTTTGGGGGCAAGGGTGATCTGGGGCGAAGTATCTCTGGGTTGCGGAGATGGCTGTCCTAATTTGCACAAGAGCTGATGTGTTATGAAGCAAATGAGATGGTCCTTGCTCAAGGGTGTGACTGTGCTAAATGGGGCAAGGTTGTCCTTCCCTGGTTGGCTCCGCTATCCTTGTCCTGGAACGAGGTTGCCTGCCTGCTCCCCAGGGCCCCTCTGCAACGTGGAGATCAACGAGTGTGCGTCCAACCCCTGCGGCGAGGGAGGCTCCTGCGTGGATGGTGAAAATGGCTTCCGATGCCTCTGCCCACCTGGCTCCCTGCCCCCGCTCTGCCTTTCCCCAAGCCATCCTTGCGCCCAAGAACCCTGCAGTCATGGTGTCTGCCATGATGCACCTGGAGGGTGAGGTCTCTCCCCAGCTCCCTGACCCCCGCAGCTTCCCTACCCTCCTGCCAGCCCTGACTGCCTCCCTCACCAGGTTCCGCTGTGTGTGTGAACCTGGCTGGAGTGGCCCTCAGTGCAGTCAGAGCCTCACTCGAGATGCCTGTGAATCCCACCCCTGCCAGGCAGGCGGCACCTGCGCCAGTGATGGAACAGGCTTCCACTGCATCTGTCCCCCTGGCACCCAGGGTGCGTGTCTCCACCCTTCCTCCCCAGGGCCTCTTCCCTCCTTCCTTCTTCCTTCTCATTTCCTTTCTGCTTCATTCTCTCTTCCTTCTCTGCATTTGCCCCTTTTTCCTCTTCCTTTCCCACCCTTACCCAGGAGCTTGGGAGGTAGGTATCAAGGTGGGGACCTTGCGGGGAGATGGGAACAAGGAATCTCTTAAGACTATCTCACTCTGCCTGCCCCCTACAGGCCATCAGTGTGAGCTGCTGTCCCCCTGCACCCCGAATCCCTGTGAGCATGGGGGCTACTGTGAGTCTGCTCCTGGCCAGCTGGCTGTCTGCTCCTGCACCCCTGGTTGGCAAGGTACACCAGTTGCTTCTTCTCTTCCTCACCTCCTTTGCAACTTGCTCCATACTGGGTGATGCTGGGGACCAAGAGAGGGAGTCCCCCCCACCCCCCGGCTCTGCCTTTAAAAAAAAATTTTTTTTTAGTAAATTGTTTATTTATTATTTATTTAGCTGTACTGGGTCTTAGTTGCAGCATGTGGGATCTAATTTCCTGACCAGGGATTGAACCTAGGCCTCCTGCATTGGAAGCACAGAGTCTTAGCCCCTGCACCAGCAGGGAAGTCCCCTAGTTCTGCCTTTTAAGGGAGCTTCCTTCTGGGAAGGAACAGAGCTAGACACAGACACTTGCAGCCTGTGTAGTCAGTTCAGGAGAAGAGGAAGGGATATGGGCTGTGTTGTTCATTGTTTCATTGCTAAATCATGTTTGACTCTTTTGACCCCATGCAGGGCAGCACGCCAGGCTTCCCTATCCTTCACCATCTCCCGGAATTTGCTCAGATTCATGTCGATTGAGTCAGTGATGCCATACAGCCTCCCATCTCACCCTCTGTTGTCCCCTTCTCCTCCTGCCCTCAATCTTTCCCAGCATCAGGGTCTTTTCCAATGAGTTGGCTCTTAGCAACAGGTGGCCAAAGTATTGGAGGTTCGGCTTCGGCTTCAGTCCTTCCAATGAATATTCAGGGTTGATTTCCTTTAGGAGTGACTGGTTTTGGTTTGATAAGGGCTTGAGAATCTAGAATTCAGGCTAAGAGTTTGGGGAGAGCCTGGAGGAGCAGACCTCAGTCACAGAATCACATTCTCCACCCGCTAAAATAAGGAGAGGGGCGTTCTGGAACAGTATGTGCAAAACGCCCAGAGGCAAACTGTTCTTGCCTTCATCCATCTCAGTCTTAAGGTTCCTCCTGAGCACCAGGTACTCTCGGACCCTACCCTGCATCTGCTAATCCTGGATGTTATTTTGTTCCCCACCCCCAGGCCCACGATGTCAGCAGGATGTGGATGAGTGTGCTAGCCCCTCACCCTGTGGTCCACATGGTACCTGCACCAACCTGGCAGGGAGTTTCAGCTGTACCTGCCACGAGGGCTACAGTGGCCCTTCCTGTGATCAGGACATCGATGACTGTGAGCCCAGTGAGTTCAAGGGAGCTCTTTGGGGAGGGTTCTGACCTAGGATACATGTTCATCAAGTTGCTACAGTATGCCTAGCACTGTGCTTTCATTTCGTCTTCACAGTTGTCTCACTTTCCCCATTTGTTCATGAAAATTGAGGCCCCACAGAGGTTAAGTGACTTGCCCAAGGTCATGCAGCGAGTAGAGAGATGAGCTAGGATAGAAGCACAGGTCTGTTTGACTCTGAAGCCTGTAAACTGCCTCTGGCAGCAAGCAAGTTAAAATTGTATGTAAAGTATGAGATAATAGGCCCCTTAGTGAGTCACCGGGAGCACTGTTCAATAGACAAATAATGCAAGTCACATATGAATTGAATTGGTTTTAGTTGATTTTTTTTTTTAAATCTTTTTTTGTTTATTTTTGAATTAATTTAAAAAAATTGATTTCATTGCACTGGATCTTAGTTGCAGCATGGGAAATCTTGTTCCCTTACCAGGGATCAAACCCAGGCCCCCTGCATTGGGAGCAGGTAGTCTTAACCTCTGGACTACCCGGGAAGTCCTTGAATTGATTATTTTCTAATAGCCGCATTAAAAAGCACACAAAACAACAACAGGTGATATTAAATTTAATAATATATTTTATTTAACCTAATACGTAAAAACGTTATCATTTCAACATGTAATCAATATAAAATGATTGAGGTATTTTACACTATTTTTTTCTTTTTCCATACGGATCTTCATGATCTGGTATCTGGTGTCTGTTTTATGCTGACAGTACATCTCAAATTGGACCAACCACATGTCAAGTCCTGAAGAGCCACATGTGGTCAGTGGCCACCATACTGGCTTGCCCAGGCCTGGAGGAGACCTCCTGTGCTGAGCTCAGGAATTAAGTAGATACAACTAGTACTTGGGGCTTCCCAGGCGGTGCTAGTGGTAAAGAACCCTCCTGCCAATGCCGGAGACATAAGAGATGAGGGTTTGATCCCTGGGTGGGGGTGATCCCCTGGAGGAGGGCATGACAACCCACTCCAGTATTCTTGCCCAGAAAATCCTGTGGACAGAGGAGCCTGGCAGGCTACAGTCCATAGAGTCAAACAGATTCGGATATCTCTGAAGCGACATAGCACGCACACAGGCAACTAGCACTTGGCAGCTCAAAGGGACCTTTTGGGAGCTTCTTGAACCTTTCCTCCCTTCTACATAGACGAGGTTTCCACCAGATAAGGGAGGGAATGAGGCCACAGAGGGGACAGGGTTTGGTTCCCCTGGCTAAGTGTGCCCCTCCCAATGAAGCCTGGTTTTCTCCCAATTTCCCTCCACACAAGGCATGGCCAGGTCAGGGGGTGAGGTGCATGACCAGACCTCCTTCCTTCTGACCGTAGACCCCTGCCTGAACGGTGGCTCATGTCAGGACGGGGTGGGCTCCTTTTCTTGCTCCTGCCTCCCTGGCTTTGCTGGCCCCCGCTGCGCCCGAGACGTGGACGAGTGTCTGAGCAGCCCCTGCGGCTCAGGCACCTGCACAGACCACGTGGCCTCCTTCACCTGCACCTGCCCGCCGGGTTACGGCGGCTTCCGCTGCGAGCAGGACCTCCTCGACTGCAGTCCCAGGTGGGTGAGGCCTCTCCTGGGAGTCAGGGACCCTGGCATCATATGGGGCGTGGGACCCGAGGAGCCGGGGACAAGGAGTCCTCGGCTGGACACCCACTTCGGGACTTTGATGCCTGTTGGGAACGTGTCCGGGAAGGGGCAGGACATCTGTTGGGAGGTCACCTTAGGTACCCTGGTCCCTGAGGGAGCAAGGCCAGGGCAGGGTGGGGCCTCCACGTGGCTTCCAGAGAGCCCTGAAGTACCTGGGCTTTTGGGGACCTAAGCTTCTCCTTGGGGTAAGGGTCTTGTCACTCTTCCGCCAGGAGCGGGGCCCAGGACCCCAAGACGGGGTCGGGGCCTCTGAGGGGCGGGGCCTGACGCGCCCCTCCTTTCCCTCCAGCTCCTGCTTCAATGGAGGGACTTGCGTGGATGGTGTGAACTCCTTCACCTGCTTGTGCCGCCCGGGCTACACTGGCGCACACTGCCAACATGAGGCGGACCCTTGCCTCTCGCGGCCCTGCGTGCACGGGGGCGTCTGCACTGCCGCCCAGCCTGGCTTCCGCTGTGCCTGCCCAGACGGCTTCACCGGCACTCTGTGCCAGGTGGGCGGGGTCACTGGAGCCTTGGGGGAGGAGTCAAGAGGGAGGGGCCTTTTGGGCACCTTGGTTGGTTGAGAAGGCAGCCTGGATCCTGGGAGGAGTTGTCAGAGGGATTGCGGTGAGGGGCCTGGCAGGGATCTTGGGGGAGAAATCTGGAGAGGCGTTCTGGAGCCTGCGCAGGACCCTGGAGGAGAAGCTGGGCAGGGTTTCTAGGGGTACCCGAGTGCGGACACCCTGGCCTTCCTCGACAGACGCTGGTGGACTGGTGCAGCTGCTCGCCCTGTCAGAATGGGGGTCGCTGTGCCCGGAAGGGGGCCTCTTTCTACTGCCTTTGCTCCCCCGGGTGGAGCGGCCGCCTATGTGACATCCGGAGCCTGCCCTGCAGAGAGGCTGCAGCCCAAATCGGTGAGGGGGAGCACGTGATTGGGTGTGTGTGCACATACTTCCTCCTAGTGTGAGCTGAACGAGAGTGCACCAGAGCTTATGGACGTGGTGGGGTGTGTGAGTGTGTGTGGATATGTGACTGTCTGACAGCTGGTCAGGACAAGGTGGTGTGTGTCTATCATTGTGAAACAACTGGGATGTCTGCAATGCTGTGTGTGACCTAGCTTATGTGAGCTTTGAAAGTGCGTGCGTGTGTGTGTGTGTGTGTGTGTGTGTGTGTGTGTATGTGTCAGTTTCAGGGGATGTGTGGTAACCCAGTGGAATGTGTGTGACACCTTGGTGACTGAGGCTAGTGGGGATGCTGGCTGTGCTGTGTATGACGGGGGCAGGGAGGAGGGAGTCTGCCTGATGCCGCTCTTCTCTGCTCAGGGGTGCCCACGGAGCAGCTGTGTCAGGCGGGTGGGCAATGTGTGGACAAGGACGGCTCCCACTACTGTGTGTGCCCAGAGGGCCACACCGGCAGCCACTGTGAGCAGGAGGTGGACCCCTGCTTGGCTCAACCCTGCCAGCATGGGGGCACCTGCCGAGGCTACATGGGAGGTTATGTGTGCGAGGTAAGGAGCACCCAGGGGAGGAGATGGAGGGCTAGTCACTCCTGGCTGTGTCTGGCTACACATTTCTGTGTATCTAGAGCCTGGTGCGGTGTCCCTCTCTAGGCATGTCTGGGTTTTTGCTTTTGTGACTCTGGGTATATCTTTGTGGGTGTCACTCTGGGTAGATCTCAGGGTGTCTCTGTCTGGCTCTACCTCTGTCTTTAGTTATTTCTCGGACATATGTGTCTCTGTGCATGGTGTCTCTATAGGTATGAGTGGCACACATGTGCCAGTGTCTGAGTGTGCATCTCTGGCTGTGTGTGTCTTGGTTGTATCTGGGTATTTCTGCTGTGTGACTGTCTGTACATTTGTATGTATGTGTGTTTCTTTGCACTGAGTGTATCTGTAGCGCTCTGTGTCTGGATATCCTTTTGTGTCTGGGTGTTTCCATGTACTGGGTGTGTGTTTTTGCTCACTGAGCATGTCTCCCTGCGTGGGATGACTGTGTGTGTCCCTTTGCCCTGGGATTCTCTGTATCTTCATGGGGAGCATCTGTGTCCCTCTGGGTTGAGGAGGTCCCTGTCTCGCCCCACTGCAGTGTCCAGCTGGCTACGCTGGTGACAACTGTGAGGATGATGTAGACGAGTGTGCCTCCCAACCCTGCCAGCATGGGGGCATCTGCATTGACCTCGTGGCCCACTATCTCTGCTCCTGTCCCCCAGGGACGCTGGGTAGGCCAGGACCAGGGTTGGGGGACAGGCGGGGAGGCTGGGTTTCTGAGCCTTCCTGATGTTCCCCATCCCCCACCCCCCTAGGCGTGCTCTGCGAGATTAATGAGGATGACTGTGGCCCAGGCCCAGCCCTGGACCTGGGGCCCCTGTGTCTGCACAATGGTACCTGTGTGGACCTGGTGGGTGGTTTCCGCTGCACCTGCCCCCCAGGATACACTGGCCTGCGCTGTGAGGGGGACATCAATGAGTGTCGCCCAGGTGCCTGCCACGCGGCGCATACCCGGGACTGCCTGCAGGACCCAGGTGGGGGCTTCCGCTGCCTGTGTCACCCTGGCTTCACAGGTGAGCATGGGAAGAGGGGGCTGGCCTGGGATCCTGCCTGTGTTCCCCGCAGGCAGCTGATCCACGTCCTTCTGCTTGCCCAGGTCCCCGCTGTCAGACTGTCTTGTCTCCCTGTAAGTCTCAGCCTTGCCAGCATGGAGGCCAGTGCCGTCCCAGCCCGGGCCCTGGGGGTGTGCTGACCTTCTCTTGCCACTGCATCCCGGTAGGTGGGGGGGGGGGCATGGTCAGGGGGCGTGGCCTCATGAGAGGGTGAGGCTTTAGGGGACAAGAAGTGGAAGAGGATTTCTGGGAAATGTTGAAATTACCTGGAAGTTGTGTGTGTGTCTCTCCAGAATTTGGAGTTGCGGCCTCTTGGGAAACCTTGGGCTTACCTGTAAGGTGGGGCTGGCAGTGGGAGCCGGGAGAGGTTGGGCCAGACCTGGGGAGATCAGAGGCACAGCCTTCCCCAAGTTCTGATCCTCCATATTTCCTTCCCTCTCCCCCTTCAACCCTCAATCTGCTTCTCCACCTTTCCATTTCTCTTACTTTCCCTACTTTCTCCTCCCCTTCTCTCTCTCCCTCCATCCCCTGCCCCCGCGCTTTTTTTCCTCTCCCCCCACCCAACCCATAGCCGTTCTGGGGCCCGCGTTGCGAGCGGGTGGCACGCTCCTGCCGGGAGCTGCAGTGCCCAGTGGGTGTCCCGTGCCAGCAGACGGTCCGTGGACCGCGCTGCGCCTGCCCCCCGGGGCTGTCGGGTCCTGCCTGCCGGGGTTCCCGGGGGTCGCCCCCCGGGGCCGCCAATGCCAGCTGCGTGACCTTTCCCTGCCTCCACGGGGGTTCCTGCCGCCCGGAGCCACTCGCGCCCTTCTTCCGCTGCGCTTGCGCGCCAGGCTGGGCCGGGCCACGCTGCGAGGTACCCGCGACGATGCCCGAGGTGTCCGTGGCGATGCCCGAGGTCCCGGAGGAGCCGGCGTGCCCGAGAGCCGCCTGCGAGGCCAAGAGCGGCGACAAGAACTGCGACCGCGAGTGCAACAGCCCCGGCTGCGGCTGGGACGGCGGCGACTGCTCGCTGAGCGTGAGCGACCCCTGGCGGCAGTGCGCGGCCCTGCAGTGCTGGCTCCTGTTCAACAACAGCCGCTGCGACCCCGCCTGCAGTTCGCCCGCCTGCCTCTATGACAACTTCGACTGCCGCGCCGGCGGCCGCGAGCGCACCTGCAAGTGAGTCCGTCCTCAGTCTGGGTCTTGTCTATCCATGTGCCACATCTGACCACCAGTGGGCCCTGCTTCTCTGTCTGTCCATCCGTTTGCCTTGACCTGTCAGTCCGTCCTCTGTCTGTTGGGTTGTCCCTTGGTTTGCCCCATCTGTTTCTTGATGTACCTTGTCTGCCCATCTGTGTGCAGTTTGTCTGTCTGTGCCCCTCACCTAGCCATCCATGTGCCATTTATGTCTGTCTGTCTATCTTCCCATTCTTGTGCCCTGTCTGTACATCTTTTTTCCCTGCCTATCAGTGTGGCAGTCTGTCCATCCATTAGCCCTTTCTGTCTGTTTTTCTGTCTGCCTCTGCACCCCATCTGTCCTTCTTTATACCCTGTTTGTTGGTCTTTCTGTCCATCCATGAATTCGTTTTGTCCCTCTATGCACCCAGCTGTCTGTCTGCACCCCTGCTTGTCCATCCTTGGACCTCATCTGTCCATCTGTCTATCTCTATGCCAGTCTGTCCATCTATGCCCCATCTGTCCATTTGTGCACCTTTGTGCCCCACCTGTTCATTCATGTGCCCCTTCTGTCCTTATGTCCATCCATGCATGTTTTTGCCCCTCTGTATGCCCACTCATCTGTCCATGGCCCTGCTTGTCTTTCCCTGCCCCCCTTCTGACCTTCTCGGTCTGTTCATGAGGCCTGTCTATCTGTCTTATACATTCTATCTATCCATCCATATTCTCTGCCCTGTCTGACTTTCTGTGTGTCCCTCTGTCTCCCTGTCTCATTCTGCTCCAGCCATCCTGGCCTTTTTTCCAGTCTTTAGATTCCCCAGGCTTGGTCCCATCTCAGGGCCTTTGCACTGGCTGTTCGCTCCGCCAGGGATGCTGTCTTTCAGGAAGTCACATGGCTCCTCCAAGTCTTTGCTCAAGCACAAGTCTCTCCGTGAACTCCTTCCTGGCCACCCACGGCACTTCTTCTGCTTAATTTTTTCCCTTAGCATTTAATTCGTGTGTGTGTGTGTTTACATTTAGCCTTTATTGGTGTGTAATCAAAATACTGTAATGTTCTGCTCATTCATCATTTTTAATATATGTTTCTGCCCATTGTAACGACAGTTTCAAGTGGGTAAGGTTTTGTGTTGGGGCCATATCCTTAGTGGACTTCCCTGGTAGCTCAGTCGGTAAAGAATCTGCCTGCATTGCAGGAGATCTGGGTTTGATCCCTGGGTGGGAAAGATCCCCTGGAAAAGGGAAAGGCTACTCTCTTCCGTATTCCTACCTGGAGAATTCCATGGACAGAGGAGACTGGCAGACCACCATCCATGGGGTCTCAAAGAGTCAGACACGACTGAGTGACTAACATTTTCACTTCACTCATATCCTTAGCGCCTATAGCTGCCCTCAGCACCTAGGACGCGGTTATCAATAGTTATTGACTGATTAATAATTGCAAAGCAACTGGCTGGTTTTGCAGAAAGCGTGATACATTCCACAAGCATGTGGATACATTCCAGTTCTCTGCTCCCTGAGGAGTCTTGGGTGCTTTGTGGTGTATTCGTGCAGCGGTGGGGGGCAAGGTGGGGGTGTGGGGGGGTGGGGGGCGGGGGGGAGGCTCCCTTGACCCCGCCCTCCTCCGCCCCCAGCCCAGTGTATGAGAAGTACTGCGCGGACCACTTTGCTGACGGCCGCTGCGACCAGGGCTGCAACACGGAGGAGTGCGGCTGGGATGGCCTGGACTGTGCAGGTGAGGTGCCGGCCCTGCTGGCCCGCGGCGTCCTGGTGCTCACGGTGCTGCTGCCGCCGGAGGAGCTGCTGCGCTCTAGCGCCGACTTCCTGCAGCGGCTCAGCGGCATCCTGCGCACCTCGCTGCGCTTCCGTCTGGACGAGAACGGCCAGGCCATGGTCTTCCCTTACCACCGGCCCGGGACTGGCGCTGAATCCCGGAACCGGCGGGAGCTGGCCCCGGAGGTGATCGGGTGAGTGACTCCACCCCCAGGGGGGCCGTGGGAGGCGCACGCAGATGCTAGGGAAGGGGCACCATTCATAAGGCCTTGTGCGTTTGCTGTGCTGTGCTTAGTCTCTCAGTCGTGTCCGACTCTTTGCGATCCCATGGACTGTAGCCTGCCGGGCTCCTCTGTCCATGGGGATTTTCCAGGCAAGAATACTGGAGTGGGTTGCCATGCCTTCCTCCAGGGGATCTTCCCAACCCAGAGATGGAACCCAGGTCTCCCACATTACAGGCAGATTCTTTACCAGCTGAGCTACCAGGGAAGCCCCTTGTGCGTTTTACTTCCCTTAACATCTGGGAACCACTATTCTAGCTATTTTTAAGTTCCCTTCAAACTCTAAAACTCTGTGGCTGAACTTGGCTTTACTCCGGAAATATCTGATAAAGCACCTAGTAGGTTTCAGGCACTGGGTTAGGTATTTAGTCCAGTTATGTTTTCATTGATTTCACTACTTAGGAAATGCCCAACATGTGGAAGTGCCTTCTTGGTAGTACATACAGAGTCATATAATACATATAATACACACATCTCAACCTCAGCACCATTGACATTTGGGGCCAGATCATTCTTTAGTGTGAGGGGCTGTTCTGTCTGGTGCACTGTAGGATGTTTGGCATCTTCCCTGGCCTTTACTCACTGGATACAGACAACAGATCTCCCCCCTCCCAGATGTGTCAACCAGAAATGTCTCCAGACATGGGCAATGGTCCTTTGGGGAGCAAAAGAAGAGCCCCTGCTCCTGACCCCTGTCTGCACCCCAGCCCCTCAGTGAACCCCCTGATCCTATGCTTTATGAGATCCAATACCACCTCTGGCTCTAACTTGCCCTGTTTTTAATTTTTTATTTTTTAACTTATAGAATTTATAGTGAAGTAAAAGTCGCTCAGTCGTGTCTGACTCTTTGTGACCCCATGGACTATACAGTCCATGGAATTCTCCAGGCCAGAATACTGGAGTGGGTAGCCTTTCCCTTCTCTAGGGGATCTTCCCAACACAGGGATTGAACCCAGGTCTCCTGCATTGCAGGCGGATTCTGTACCAGCTGAGCCACAAGGGAAGCATATAGGAGACTTGTAAAATAAAAGACAAAGTTACATGTAGTTCCATTATATATTATGGGCTTTCCAGGTGGTGCTAGTGGTAAAGAACCCTCTTGCCAATGCAGGAGATGTAAGAGACGTGGATTCGATCCCCGGGTCAGGAAGATCCCCTATGGAAGGGAATGTCAACCCACTCTGGTATTCTTGCCTGGAGAATGCCATGGACAGAGGAGCCTGGTGGGCTACAGTTCATTGGGGTTGCCAAGAGTCGGACACGAATGAAGCCACTTAGCACGAGTGTGTATATTATCATCATTTTTAAGTAGATAAATTATGACTTTTAGTTGGAGTTTCAGTATCAAACTGTAAAAAATTAATATAAATGGAAAATATAAAACTCTCCTGCTGGTGACCTGGTGGAGGAGCCAGAGGGAGATGTGGCTTCTGAACAGGGTAGGACCCTGACACAGAGAGGAGGGCTGGACATTGGAGGTGAGAAGCAGGACCTCTGACAGGGATGAAGGAGATGGGTGGATGGGTGATGTGCCAGTCCTTGGCTGGGTGACTGAGTTGCTGGAAGTGTTCTCATAAAGGTGAAGACACAGGGCTTCCCTGGCAGCTTAGTGGTAAAGAATCTACCTGCCAGTGCAAAGAGACATCAGTTTGATCCCTGTTTTGGGAAGCTCCCACCAGCGGTGAAGGGACTAAGCTTGTGTACCGCATCTACTGAGCCTGTGCTCTAGAGCCCAGGAACCGCAGCTACTGAGCCCACGTTACCTAGAGCCAATGCTCTGCAACAAGAGAAGTCAGAGCAGTGAGAAGCCCGCATACTAGAGCGTAGCCTCTGTTCTCCACAATTAGAGAAAAGTTCGTGGAGCAATGAAGACTCAGCACAGCCAAAAATAAATAAATAAGTAAATTATTTTAAAAATCTCTTTTAAAAAAGATTAAGACACCAGGTGAAAATTAAGGGTCACTTTGTGACTTGTAGAGTCTGGAGGGAACTGGGGGTCTCAGGGAGACCGTCAGGAGGCGGCTAGGGGTCTGAAGAGTGAGACCAATGAGCTTGGCAACCATTGTAGCCATGGAGGGACTTGAAGAAGTAGGGAGAGGTGTGGGGAACAGAAGGATGACATGGGGACACTGAGTCCTAAAGATTGGTTGAAAGAAATTAGCTCAGAAAAGAGAAGCGGAAGGCGCAAAGACAGAAGGAGACCCAGGGCTTGGGGTACTGGGTATCCTGAAGAAGGAATAAATTTGGAGGGTTGGGTTCCTGGGAGCAGAGCCTGAGATGGAGATTCAGATATAGGCAGTGTATTGAAAGGGTGCTCTGAGTAGATAGGGGATGAGGGAGTCAGGATGGGACAGGGGCAGGAACTGAGGCCGGAGGGAGCCTCAGCCAGGGTCTGGCCACAGCCTGATCCCTTGGAGAGCTCTGGAGGGTAAAATTGGTCCTGCCTTGAGACAGAAGGGCCAGCTTTTGTACACATCAGTCGATCCCTGGCCTAGGGCTTCCCTAAGTGGTGTCACCTCCCAGGTGAAGGGCTCCCCACTTTGCTGAGGCCAGTTCTGTGGGGGAAGGGACAGCTGTCAACTGTTAGAAGCCAGTGCTCATAGCAGGCAGGAGATGGATGCACCAGCCTGAGAAAGGAGATGTTGATGGGAAAACAATGACCAGTGAATTCATGACTTAGAGGACACTGGTGGCCACAGCAAGACTGGCTTGGGAACTGACAAAGAACTTTAAGCATATACAAAACCAGATCAGGGTTATGGACATCTAGGTACCTAGGACCAAGCATTGACAATGAACACATATGGCCATTCTTTATATATATGTATTTATTTATTTATTTATATTTATATTTATATATTTGGCTTCGCTGGCTTAGTTGTGGCTCATGGGATCTTTGATCTTCTTTGCCGGTTCTTTAGTTATGGCATGTGGGATCTAGTGCCCTGACCAGGAACTGAACCCAGGCCCCCTGCACTTGGAGCTGGGAGTCTTAGCCATTGGATTATGAGGGAAGTTCCCCATATGGCCATTCCTGTTTCATATATAGTCCCTTCTATTTGTCCTAGTTCCCATGCTATGTCAAAATAATTCCTAGATAGCATGTCATTTCATATGTAGACATTTCACTATGCTTTTCTAAAAATAAACGCTCTCTTCTTAAAAACACTGTAATACCATGATCACAGCTAAAAAAAAAACATCCTTAATATCACCAAATATATAGTAAGTGGATTTAAAAAAAGATAGTTTGAGGGGATGTGGCGGGATTGGATGCCAGATGGCAGTTAGTGGTGACCTGGTGAGTAGAGATGCTCTTCTGAGCTCGGGGGTGGGGCGTGGGGGCGGGGCGTGGGCGGGGCTTGTAGCGGCTCCTGCTGAGCCTCCTGTCCCTCCCCTGTGTCTCCGCAGCTCTGTAGTGATGCTGGAGATCGACAACCGTCTGTGCCTGCAGTCGCCTGAGAATGACCACTGTTTCCCTGACGCTCAGAGCGCGGCGGACTATTTGGGAGCCTTGTCGGCGGTGGAGCGCCTTGACTTCCCCTACCCACTGCGAGCAGCGCGGGGTGAGGCTCGACCCGGGGTAGGGGGATGAGGGTGGGCCCCTGCGCCCCGGGTAAAGACCCCCTGCTTCCTGCCCGCAGGGGAGCCGGTGGAGCTGCCGGAACCAAGCGTGCCTCTGTTACCGCTGCTGGCGGCCAGCGGCATCTTCCTGTTGGTCCTCCTGGTCCTCGGCGTCATGGTGGCCCGCCGCAAGCGTGAGCACAGCACCCTCTGGTTCCCCGAGGGCTTCGCGCTACACAAGGATGTGGCCGTGGGACACAAGGGCCGGCGGGAGCCCGTGGGTCAAGACGCGCTGGGCATGAAGTGAGGACCCTGCCCGATCCCTCCCCCCGCCCCTGACTATGGCGGGGTCTGATGAGCCCTTGAGCCCACCTTCACCTGGCTCTGACCTCTGACCCCTACCTGACCCTAACTTCAGACTCTAGCCTGGACATCAGCGTCTGTCTCCTTGACCAACGACTCCATAATTCCTAAGGGATCACCCCTGATTTGTGACCCTTGATCCCCTTTCCTATGGTCCGGTTCCCTGACTCAAATCCTACTGTAACTACCCCTCCCCTCACCCCAGCCTCTCAGACTTCACCCTGATACTCAGAATGTGTTCCCACATGACTGTGGACCTCATGACCCCTGTCTGCACCCCAACCCTTCACTGGACCCCCTGATCCTATCCTCTGTGAGCCCCAGTACCACCTCTGGCTCTAACCTACTCTGACTTTTTGTTTTTGGTTTTAATTTTTTATTTTTTAATTTATGAAAGTATGATAGCATGTTTACAGGAGATTTGGAAAATACAGAAGAAAGTTACATATAGTTCCACTGTATATTACAATTATTTTTTAAGTAGATAAATTAAGATTTTTCATCAGAGTTTCAATATCAAACTCTCAAAAAATTAACAGAATGAATAGACAGAAACGCAGAGGGATATGGTAGACCTGCAAAGCAGTATGAGCCAATTCAACATAACTAAGATTATACAATTTTCACACAACAGCAGGGTACAAAATCTTCAAGTTCCCATAGATTATAAACCAAGAGATACTGGCCCATACCCAGGGTCATAAAACAAGGTGCAAAAATGTCATGGTCTAAAGCTATTGAAATCATGTAGAGTCTGTTCTCTGATCACTGTGGAATCATGTTAGAAATCAATATCAAAAGAAATTTGAAATAACCCACATATTTGCAAGTGCACTGTGACATTTACCAACAGAGATCTTTGACTTAGCCATTGAAAGCCTCAAGATTAACCTACCCTGACTCTTGACTCACCTCTCACCCCCTTTCCACCCCAACTCAGTGCTCATTCCCCATGATCCTCAGTCCTGGCCTTGGCCATGACCTCCACCTCCCTGACCGGCCCCTGAGGATTCCAGCCCCACCCTGTCCTCATCCCTGCATTTACCTCTCCTGTGACCCTGTGCCCTCTGCTCCCTCTCCACCACCTCTTCATTCCTGGCTACATCTCTCACCTGCTATGAGGATAACTCTGTCTTCCATGAGCTATGACGTCATCTGCTGTAACCCATGCTGTATGCCTGTGACCTTCACCTGTCCCACAAACATCTGCTCTGACCTCTGACCCCATTCCTGTCCCTTCTCCAGTTCCACCTGACTGTCACCCATCACAACCCCTGACAGTACCCCCGGCAACCCTGACCGCATCCTGCATCCCATCCTTGGACCCTATCTCTTGACCCTGTGTGCCCTGCCCCTGCTGACCCCATTGTCCCTTCTCCCCTCCCCCCTTCCCACTGTCCCCACAGGAACATGGCCAAGGGGGAGAGTCTGATGGGGGAGGTGGCCACCGACTGGATGGATACAGAGTGCCCGGAGGCCAAGCGACTGAAGGTTGTGTTCCCTCCTGTGACCCCTGCCCTCAGGGTCCTGGGTGGGGGCCCAGTGGTCAGTGGGAGAGCCAGGGGAATCCCTGCTGTTCCTGGTTCCGGAGAACAGTCCCGGCAACCTCCCCATCCTGCTCCTGGCGTTTTTCCAGAGAGGATCCCCTATCCCAGAGAGTGACTCTGCATTCTCTCTGATGCGGCCACCTTAGTCCAGTGTGCCTAGCCTGAGAACACCCCCAGCTAGTCTTTTCCTGTCCAGGGGCCACACCGATGGGCCCTGTCTTTGTCAGCGAGTGTTGCCATAATGAAATACTGCAGACTGAGTGGCTCAGACAACAGACGCTTATTTTCTCACACCTCTGGAGGCTGGGGCTTCCCAGGTGGTGCTGATGGTATAAAGAACCTGGTTGCTAGTGCAGGAGAGGCAGGAGACGTGAGTCCAATCCCTGGGCCAGGAAGATCCCCTGGAGGAGGGCATGGCAACCCACTCCAGTATTCTCTCCTGGAGAATCCCATGGACAGAGGAGCCTGGTGGGCTACGGTCCATGGGGTCGCACAGAGTCGGACACGACTGAAGTGACTTAGCAGGCACAGATACACACTGGAGGCTGTAAGTCCAGGATCAGTGTGCTGGCAGGATTGGCTCTTGGTGAGGGCTGCTTCTTCTGTTGTAGACTGTGTCTTCTCACTGTGTCCTCACATGACCTTTCCTTTATGTGTGCAGAGAATGAGGGAGAACTCTGGTGTCTCTTCCTCTTCCACTGGTCCTATTGGATTAGGGCTCCACCCTTATGATCTTATTTAACCTTAATTACGTCCTTAAAGGCTCTGTCTCTAAATATAGTCATGTTGGGGGATTACACCTTCATCATATGATTTTTGTTGTCGTGTCTGACTCTTTGCGACCCCACAGACTGCAGCATGCCAGGTTTCCCTGTCCTTCACCATCTCCCTGAGTTTGCTCAGACTCATGTCCATTGAATTGGTGATGCCATCCAACCATCTCATCTTCTGTCGCCCCCTTCTCCTATCTTCAATCTTTCCCCGCATCAGGGTCTTTTCTAATGAGTCAGCTCTTTGAATCAGGTGTCCAAAGTATTGGAGCTTCAGTTTCAGCATCAGTCCTTCTGATGAATATTCAGGGTTGATCTCCTTTAGGATGGACTGGTTGGATCTCCTTGCAGTCCAAGGGACTCTCAAGAGTCTTCTCCAACACCACAGTTCAAAAGCATCCATTCTTTGGGGCTCAGCTTTCCTTACAGTCCTACTCTCACATCCGTACATGACTCCTGGAAAAACCATAGCTTTGACTAGATGGACCTTTGTTGGCAAAGTGATGTCATACGATTTGGGGAGAGCACAGTTCATAACAGGCTCCTGCTAGCATTCCTTTGAAGCTTGCTGAATGTCTGGGATGTACACAAAGCCTCTTATTTCATCTTTGTGAGGATGCTATAAAGCACCTATTGATATATACCTCCATGCTTAGCTGCCTCTCCCCTACCTATGTTTTTCTTGGCCACACTGGGTGGCCTATGGACTCTTAGTTCCTTGACCAGGGATTGCACTGTGGCCCTCTGTGATCAAAGTGCAGAGCCCCAACTGCTGGACCACCAGGGAGTCTCCCCCCTTTGCCTGTGTTTTCAGGTCAGTTCAGTTGCTCAGTCGTGTCCGACTCTCTGTGACCGCATGGACTGCAGCACACCAGGGCTCCCTGTCCATCATCAACCCCTGGAGCTTGCTCAAACTCACGTCCATCGAGTCGATGATGCCATCCAACCATCTCATCTTCTGTCGTCCCCTTCTCCTCCTGCCTGTGTTTTAATGTTTGTTAAAATGGATACTTCTATTGCAAATTACAGCTAAAGAAATCTGCTTGCCTCATGCTTTTTTTTTCTTTCTTTCTCATCCAGAAGTGGGTGTTAAGTATATGGTGCAGCATGTTTATGTGGCTATTGTGGAATTATTGCATCATCTCTTAAAAAAAAGTTAATTAATTAATCCTTGGCCATGCTGGATCTTTGTTGCTTTGAGTGGGCTTTCTCTAGTTGTGGCGACTAGGGCTACTGTCTAGTTACAGTGGGCAGGCTTCTCATTGCGGTGGCTTCTCTTGTTGCAGCGCATGGGCTCTAGGGCGAGGGCTCAGTAGTTGTGGTGCCTAGGCTTAGTTACTCCGAGGCATAATGAATCTTCCCAGGCCAGGGATCAAACCCACGTCCCCTGCATTTGCAGGTGGATTCTTAACTACTGGACCACCTGACTGCATCATCTTGATTTTACCAATGGGAAGCTCAGAATTCTAGGGTTACAAGCCTACTAAGTGACAGTGTCAGACACTAAATCCACATTGAAGGGTGTCCCATCCTCCAGGACCTTTTCTGGTTAGCTGTCTGTCAGCTGGCTCTCCCCTTTTATGAAATTAAACTCCCCACCTGGGTCCTTAAGTTCAGGTCTGATTTCATCAGGCTCTGTTTAGTCCTGCTGTGTGTGCTGAGTCGCTCAGTCGTGTCCGACTCTTTTCAACCCCATGGACTATAGCCCGCTAGGTCCCTCTATCCATGGGATTTTCCAGACGAGAACTGGAGTGGGTTGCCATTTCCTCCTCCAGGGGATCTTCCCAACCCAGGGAGCAAACCTGTGTCTCCTCCACTGGCAGGCGGATTCTTTACCACTGAACCACCTGGGAAGCCCCTATCAAGCAGGATGTTAATGGCTTCTCGGCACCCCCCGTGTGTGCATCTCTGAGAGAAATCTGTGAGAACGCCCACATGGTCCCCCTGTGTCTCCCAATTCCTTGTGAGAACCTGAGTCCTTGTGCCTCCAGGTGGAGGAGCCTGGTGTGGGGACTGAGGACGCTGTGGATTGCCGCCAGTGGACTCAACACCACCTGGTTGCCGCCGACATCCGCGTGGCACCAGCCATGGCCTTGACACCGCCGCAGGGCGATGCAGATGCTGATGGCATGGATGTCAACGTGCGCGGTCCAGGTCAGTGATGGCGCCCCTGCCTCCAGAATGCCCTTGATCCATCCTGCTCATGAGAGGTTCCATCTGAGTCTGTGCTCTGAGGACAGCTGGGTGTGTCTGTCTGTCTGTGGGTGTGTGTTAATCAGGACTCTTGGTCGTTAAGTGATACTAGCCCAACTAAAGCTAACTTAAGTAAAACAAGGGATTTACTGGCTCTTGTAAACAGAAGCTTCAGCCACATTTGGATCCTGGACTTGTCAGCTTTTGGCTCCAGTCCAGGCAGTCTTTCTCCTGCAGGCATTACAAAACCGTTTTGTCATCTGTAACAGCAAAAGTCCCAGGATGAGTTTTTTTTTTTTTTTAATGTAGCTGTTATGTTTAAATATAATGCACACATTCTTGTTGATGCTCAAACTATTGTATCTTTGGCCAATGAAAGTTATTTATTTATTTTTAAAAAATTTTTGGCTGCATTAGGTCTTTGTTGCCGTGTGTGGGCTCTTTGCTGCCGCTCACTGGTCTTCTCTAGTTGCGTTGCAGGGGCTTCTCGTTGCCGCGGCTTCTCGTGTTGTGGAGCACGCCTCTAGGGTATCCGGGCTCAGTAGTTGTGGCACACGGGCTTAGTTGCTCCGCAGCATGTGGGATCTTCCCAGATTAGGGATCCAACTCGGGTCCCCTTGCATTGGCTGGCAGATTCTTAGTCAAGGGGCCACCAGGGAAGTCCTCCCAGGATGAGTTCTGATTGGATGGTCTAAGGTCACGTGCCCCATGTGTGAACCAATCAGTGTGACCTGGGGCGTGGAACATGCAGATTGACAGGCCTGGGCTATAAGCCTGTACCTGCAGGGGGGATTTGCCTTTACCTAGGGCTTGAGAATGGAGAATGGGGTGCTAGTGGCTTCCTAAGGGAAACAGGAGCAAATGCTCTTGCAGAGTAGAGCAGACCATGGTGTCTGAATCCTCTTGGGTCTGTCTTTGCCACATTTTATAATATGCCTCCTGCAGCTCTGTTTTGCTTTTGCTCCAAATGATTCGCACCTGTGGCTCTCTTTTGACTCCCATTAGGCCCCCAGGTACTTTATGTCCCTCGGTGCAGCTCCTAAGCAGTGGATGCAGGTATATGAAAGGCTCAGCTCCTTTGTCTGAAGCTGGATTATAACTCTGGGTACCACTCAGTTTTCAGAGTTCCCCTTTGGGATCAGGCTGAAATGTTGTTATTCAAACTCGAAGTAGTGTCTGACTCTTCCCGACCCCGTGGGCTGCAGCACACCAGGCTTCCCTGTCCTCACTGTCTCCTGGAGTTTGCTCAAATTCATGTCCATTGAGTCTGTGATGCCATCCAACAATCTCATTCTCTGTTGCCCCCTTCTCCTCCTGCCCTCAATCTTTCCCAACATGATGGTCTTTTCCAGTGAATCAGCTCTTCGCATCAGGTGGCCAAACTATTGGAGCTTCAGCTTCAGCAACAGTCCTTCCATTAAATATTCAGGGCTGATTTCCTTTAGGATTGACTGGTTTGCTCTCCTTGCTCCAGCACCATGATTCGAAAGCATCAATTCTTGGGTGCTCAGCCTTCTTTATGGTCCAACTCTCCCAACTGTACGTGACTCCTGGAAAAACCATAGCTTTGACTAGATGGACCTTTGTTGACAAAGTGAAATAACTCAGGCTGAAATAACTCTCCAGGAATGTGGTCATTGTCCACTTGCTTGACTTCCTTCCTCCCTTGTTCTGTGTACCCTACTGCCTAGGAGGCCTCCTGTCACAAACCAAATGCCTGTGAAGCCTCATCCTGGGTTGGCTTCGGGGTACATGGCACAAGTGTGTATGCATGTGTGCGTGTGTGTGATGGGAGGATTGGCCCCTCGATCTTGTACTTCCACACATCCCACTTCCTCCTAATGCAGTGTCGTATTCCCCGGAAAGGCGCTGTGTCCGCCTCCTTTCTGACACACTCCTGGTCCCTGCAGATGGCTTCACCCCTCTAATGCTGGCCTCCTTCTGTGGGGGAGCCCTGGAGCCAATCCCAACCGAGGAGGACGAGGCAGAAGACACATCAGCCAGCATCATCTCAGACCTGATCTGCCAGGGGGCACAGCTTGGGGCTCGGACTGACCGCACTGGTGAGACGGCCCTGCACCTGGCTGCCCGCTATGCCCGGGCTGACGCAGCCAAGCGGCTACTGGACGCTGGGGCAGACACCAATGCCCAGGACCACTCTGGCCGCACCCCCCTGCACACAGCTGTCACTGCCGATGCCCAGGGCGTCTTCCAGGTGAGATCGGCTTGCCTCTTGGGACTTCAGAGCTGAGACACACATCAGACAGACTTGGGTTTGAGCCCTGGTTCTGCCTGTCAGAGCTCATCTTTCTCATTTGTGAAATGGGGATATATGAGTGTAGAGTTACTGTCAAGAAGCTGCTCCCTGAACTTATCGGTTCCATGGGAGGCATTGGTTGGGGTCCTCAGAGGGCTTGGGGGTGCTTCTTGTTCCCTTGTTCTTGCCATGACTCCCCCTGCTGCACCCCCGTCTCCCTTAGATTCTCATCCGGAACCGCTCTACAGACCTGGATGCTCGCATGGCAGACGGCTCCACGGCACTGATCCTGGCAGCCCGCCTGGCGGTGGAGGGCATGGTGGAAGAGCTCATCGCCAGCCATGCTGATGTCAATGCTGTGGATGAGCTCGGTAGGCTGTGGGAGGTAGCGGTGGGTGGGGGCTGAGACAGTGTCACCTGGACCCTGACTTGGTGTGAGCTCACACCCACACTGAGACCCAATCAGTGAAACCCATGCACTCATAACAGGGTTTCAACATGGACTTACACTCTCATACATTTTTTTTTTTTTAATGGCACCCATTAGCCTATATTGTGCTGCAGTGATTTAGAAAAAGGTGCCTTTCCCCATGGGCTTCCCAGGTGGCTCAGTAGTAAAGAATTTGCCTGACAATGCAGGAGACACAGGAGACATGGGTTCGATCCCTGGGTCAAGAAGATCCCCTGGAGTAGGAAATGGCAACCCACTACAGTATTCTTGTCTGGAAAATTCCATGGACAGAGGAGCTTGGTGGGCTACAGTCCATGGTTTCACAAAGAGTTGGACACGACTGAAGGACTGAGCAGGCAAGCAAGCATGCCATTCTCCAAGACACTTTCTTTCCATCTGCTTTGTTAGAAGAACGTACACTGGTGCCACCTGCTGGACTACTGGTGTAAAATTTGCAAATCAGCCAATCTGTAGGTGAGGATCACTTCTTGCTTGGAGGTGGCTTGCTTGCCCAACAGCAACCTGCCTTGTGTCTAGAGAACCTCACACAGCCACAGACCCACTCGGACTCTCAGAAACATCTTTGGAGCCAGGGGTTCTCAGTCTCAGCAACACTGACATTTGGGGGTTGGATCATCCTTTGCCATGGGGGCCACCTGTGCAGTGTAATGTTCTTGGTCTTGACCCAGTAGGTGCCAGTAGCACCCCACCCCATGGATATGACAGCCAAAAATATCTCCAGACATTGCCAAATGCCCCTTAGAGGAAAATCACCCCTGCTTGAGAAATATGGTTCTAGAAGGGCACTGGCCAATAGAACTGTCTGTGATGATGAAATATTCTTGGTCTGTGCTGTCTAATATGGTAGCTACTGGCAACGCATGGTGATTCCTGAGCACTTGAAATGTGGCTGGGGTGAACAAAGAACTGAGTCTTTTATTTCATTGAATATTGTAACCTTTGTTTTGCCTTTAAAAAAATAGCTGAATTGACATATAATTCACATGCCATGCAATTCATTCAAGGGTAAAATCCAGTGATTTTTTTGTATAACCACCTCTGTGTGTGCTAAGTTGGCCTCAGTCATGTCTGACTCTTTGTGACTCCATGGACTGTAGCCCGCCAGGCTCCTCTGTCCTTGGGATTCTCCAGGCAAGAAGACTGAAGTGTGTTGCCATGCTCTCCTCCAGGGGACCTTCCCAACCCAGGGATTGAACCCACATCTTTTATGTCTCCTGCATTGGCAGCTGGGTTCTTTACCACTAGCGCTGCCTGGGAAGCCCCCTAGTATAACCACAAAGTTGTGCAAATATCATCACAATAAATTTTATTTTATTTTTTGTCACAATAAATTTTAGAATGTTTTCATCACCTGAAAAAGAAGCCTTTGCCTCTTAACCATCACCTCTCCACACACCCCCATTTTCCGTGGCCCTTAGACAATTGCTAATGTACTTTCTCTCTATAAGGATTTGTGTATTCTGTGTACTTGATATAAATGGAATCACACAATATGTGGTCTTTCTTGGTTGGCTCCTTTGACTTAGCATGATGTTTTCCAGGTTCATGAACCTGCAAATAGCAGGTATATACATGATAGCATGTACCAGTATTATTTTTTGTTTGTTTTTTGGCCTTACTGTAAGGTTTGTGGGGTCTCAGTTCTCTGACAGGGATTGATCCCCAGCCATAGCAGTGAAAGCTCAGAATCTAACCACTAGGTCACCAGGGAACTCCCTCTTTTTTAAAAAAATCATTTATTTTTGGCTGTTCTGGGTCTTTGGTGCTGGCTTTCTCTAGTTGTAGTAAGCGGGGGCTACTCTCTAGTTGCAGTGCATGGGCTTCTCATTTCAGGGGTTTCTCTTGTTGGGGAGCATGGGCTCTAGGGCTCACAGCCTTCAGTACTTGCAGCTCCCGGACTCTAGAGCACAGGCTCAGTAGTTGTGGAGCACAGGCTTAGTTGCTGTACCATCTGTAGGATCCTCCCAGACCAGAGACCGAACCCATGTCCCCTGTGTTGCAGGATTCTTAACCACTGGGTTCTTGACCACTAGAACACCAGAGAAACCCCCTTTTTTGCTTTTAATGACTAAATAATACTCTATTATATAGATGCATCACATTTTGTTTATGCATTCATCCACTGATGGACATTTGGGTTGTTTCTGCTTTTGGGGTATTATGAATAATGCTGCTATGGAATTCACGTATCAGTTTTTGTGTGGACATGTTTTTATTTCTCTGGGATGTATCCCTAGGGGCAGAATTGCTACGTCACATGATGATAACTCTTTTTAACTTTTTGAGGAACTGCCAGACTGTTTTCCACAGTGGCTGCCCTATTTTTCATTCCTACCAACAGTGTACAAATAAGGTTCTGATATCGCCACATCCTGACTGACGACTTGTTTTTATCTGTTTTATCTTTTTGTACTGCCTCCCTAATGGATGTGATTTAGTATTTCATTGTGGTTTGATTTGCATTTCCCTGATGGCTAATGACGTTGAGCATTGTTCCACATTTATTAGTCATTTGTATATCTTTGGAGAAATGCCTATTCAGATTCTTAGCCCATTGGTTATTTGTCTTTTTGTGACTGAGTTATAAGAATTCTTCTTATATTCTAGGTAAGTCTCTTATCAAACATACAGTAGGTGTAATATATTTGTAGGTTTTCTTTCGGTGGGGGCTGCACCCCACGGCATATGGGATCTTAGTTTCCCAACCAGGAATCAAATCCCCCACTCTGTGCAGTGGAAGCTTGGAGTCTTAACTATTGGACCACCAGGGAAGCTCTTGTAGGTTTTCTTTTTACTTTCTAGATGATGTCCTTGTGTGCGTTAGTCGCTCAGTCATGTCTGACTCTTCCCATCTCATGGACTGTATCCACCAGGCTCCTCTGTCCACGGAATTCTCCAGGCAAGAATACTGGAGTGGGTTGCCATTCCCTTCTGCACAGCATCTTCCCAACCCAGGGATTGAACCTGAGACTCCTGTGTCTCCTGCATTGAAGGCAGATTCTTTACCCATTGAGCCATTGGGCAAGCCCTTAGTTCCCCTACCAGGAATCAAACCTCCACCCCCTACATTGGAAGCTTGGAGTCTTAACCATTGGACTGCCAGGGAATTTCCCTATAGGTTTTCTTTTTTACCTTCTAGATGATGTCCTTATAAGCACAAAAGTTTTCTCATCTTGATTATGTCCAGTTTATCTATTTTTGTTGTTGTTGTTCCTGTTGCTGGTGTTTTGGGTGTCATATCTAAGAATCCTTTGCCTAATTCAAGATCTTATGAAAATTTACTCCTGTGTTTCTTTCTAAATGTTTTATAGTTTGAGCTCTTACATTTAGATATTGGATTCACTTTGAATTATTTTTTGTATATGGTGTGAGGTAGGGGTCCAACTTTGTTCTTTTGCATGTGGAGATCCAGTTGTACCAGTACCATTTAAAAAAATAATTTTATTAATTTTTGGCTGTGCAGGGTCTTCGTTGCTGTGTGTGGGTTTTCTCTAGTTGCAGTGACTGGGGGCTAGTCTCTAGTTGAAGTGTGTGGGCGTCTCACTGTGGTGGCTTCTCTTGTTGCAGAGCATGGGCTCTGGGCTCAAGGGCATCAGTATTTGCAGCTCCTGAGCTCTAGACCACAGGCCCAGTAGTCATGGCACACAGGCTTAGTTGCTCCAAGGCATGTGGAATCCTCCCAGATCAGGGATCAAATCTGTGTCTCCTGCATTGGCAAGCAGATTCTCCACCACGGAGCCACCAGGGAAGCCCCCCAGCACGATCTGTTGAAGAAGTTATCCTTTCCCCATTAAACTGTCTTGACACCAATTTAATTAATTAATTAATTTTTTGCCATACTATGCAGCTTGTGGGATCTCAGTTCCCTGACCAGGGATTGGACCTGGGCTGTAGCAATGAAAGCTTGGAATCCTAACCACTAGGCTACCAGGGAACTCCTTTTTTTTTTTTTGTAAGTTATATAAACTAAAGAACCACATGTGACTGTGGCTGTTGCATTGGACGGCACAGCTCTACATACAACTTAGTGAGGCCCACATAATATGCCCCAAATATGGAAAGTTACACCTATAGCTGTGCACACATGGACCCAAACATAGGTACTCAGATACTCTAAGCCTCCCCTCCCCACCCCCAGCCCAGCCCATATTCTAGACACTTCCTGTTCCCCTCTGTGGGGGAGGGGCAGCTAATGAGCCAGGTCCTGACCTTGACCTCTCCTCACTTCCCCGCAGGAAAATCGGCCTTACACTGGGCTGCAGCTGTCAACAACGTGGAGGCCACCTTGGCTCTGCTCAAAAATGGAGCCAACAAGGACATGCAGGACAGCAAGGTGAGCCCCAGCCTTTGGTTCACCTTCAGCCGTGGCACAGCCTCCACAGGTAGCAGAGAGCAGATTGGGGGAGGCTAGTGGGGACATTCACCCTGCCTGTAGCCAGCATTCAGGGGTGGGATCGGGGCCCAAGAGGTTCCAATAGTGGGTCAGAGGAGGAAGTGTATGGCAGTTGCTGGTGACCTTGGGCAAGTTACTTAACTCTTCTGAACTTCTGTTCACATTTTTGAAATGGAGGAGCAACAGTACCCACTTCATTGCCTCTTCCAAGGATTCAGTGAGCTAATGCTTTTGTAAAGTGCTTAGCGGATCCTCAACAAAAGATAGCTATTATGACTGTTGTTTGGAAACCCTTGCAAGGTGGTATTACTCTCATTTTACAAATGGAAAAATGAGGTTCAAAAGAATGCAAGGGTAGATTCCATCTTTATCTAAAATGTCCATGTTATATTTGTTATGGATTTTTTTTTTTTGCATTAATCTTAACTTTAAAAAACTGCATTAAATACCATTTATTTTGATAGCAGAATTTTTTGCCACCCCCTTAAATTCCATGCCTAAGGTGAGTGCTTCACTCTCCTCACCCTAGTCCTGCTTTTGGGGCCTGAAGTTTCTTAATAGGTGCTGGATGAACAGGAAGGAACTTGGCCAGTTTTTCCCCCAGGCAGAACTGAGATTCCAGTCAAGGTCTGTCTGGCTGCAGAGTATGAACGCCTAGCTCTGTTTACCCCAGAGACTAGAGGCCTCTGTGACCTTAGGCAGGACTTAACCTGACTCGTGACCCTGACATCTTGTGGGTTCCCGGGCCCCCACAGGAAGAGACTCCACTGTTCCTGGCCGCCCGGGAGGGCAGCTTCGAGGCGGCCAAGCTGCTGCTGGACCACTTTGCCAACCGGGAGATCACAGACCACCTGGACAGGCTGCCCCGGGACGTGGCCCAGGAGAGGCTGCACCAAGACATCGTGCGCTTGCTGGACCAGCCCAGCGGGCCCCGTAGTCCCCCTGGCCCCCATGGCCTGGGGCCCTTGCTCTGCCCGCCCGGGGCCTTCCTCCCCGGCCTCAAGGTGGCGCAGTCTGGGGCCAAGAAGAGCCGGAGGCCCCCGGGGAAGGCGGGGCTGGGGCCGCAGGGCACCCGCGGGCGGGGCAAGAAGCTGACACTGGCCTGCCCGGGGCCTTTGGCCGACAGCTCGGTCACACTCTCTCCCGTGGACTCGCTGGACTCCCCGCGGCCCTTTGGCGGGCCCCCCGCGTCCCCTGGCGGCTTCCCCCTCGAGGGGCCCTACGCAGCCGCCACGGCCACGGCCGTGTCTCTGGCGCAGCTGGGTGGCGCGGGCCGGGCAGGTCTTGGGCGCCAGCCCCCCGGGGGCTGCGTGCTCAGCCTGGGCCTGTTGAACCCCGTGGCCGTACCCCTCGACTGGGCTCGGCTGCCTCCACCCGCCCCTCCAGGTCCCTCCTTCCTGCTGCCGCTGGCCCCGGGACCCCAGCTGCTGAACCCCGGGAATCCTGTGTCCCCGCAGGAGCGGCCCCCACCCTACCTGGCCGCCCCAGGACACGGCGAGGAGTTCCCCGCGGTGGCTGGGGCCCACGGCAGCCCCCCCAAGGCCCGCTTCCTGCGGGTCCCCAGCGAGCACCCTTACTTGACCCCATCCCCCGAGTCCCCCGAGCACTGGGCCAGCCCCTCACCCCCCTCACTCTCGGACTGGTCTGACTCCACGCCCAGCCCGGCCACTGCCACCGGGGCCACGGCCACAGCTGCTGGGTCCCTGTCTGCCCAGCCGCTCCCCCTGTCGGTCCCTGGCACTCTTGCTCAGGCCCAGACCCAACTAGGGCCTCAGCCTCAAGTCACCCCCAAGAGGCAAGTGTTGGCCTGAGGGCTCCCCAGTTCCTGGATTTGGGAAGGCTGAAGGGGCACCCCATCATGATTCCTCTCTGTCTTGCCCCTTTTAGTCCATTTGATTCTATTGCTTGTTTTCTCCTGCACCCCACTCTCCTTGCAGTGTGACCAAGATAGGTCACCAGCCTAGGGCTTTAGTCTTCCTTTATTTATAAGGGGCGCAGGCTGACCCTCACCTTTGGGTCCTGTGGTGAGTCTAGGACATCCTCCTGCCTCTCCCCTCATCCTGTGGTCAACATCCCCCTACCCCCATTCTCTCTTCCCCCCTTTTCTTGCCTTCTCTGGCCCCCCTCACTCCTCCTGCTCTGACACAAGTGGATTATTATTATTTTTTTTTACATTTTGTATAGAAACAAATTCATTTAAACAAACTTATTATTATTATTATTTTTTACAAAATATATATATGGAGATGCTCTCTGTCCCCCTGCGAACCCCCCCAGTGCCCCCGTGGGGCTGAGTCTGTGGGCCCATTCGGCCAAGCTGGATTCTGTGTACCAAGTACACAGGCATGACCGGGCTCCTGTGTACCAAGTACACAACCCTGGTGTGTACCAAGTAGGCACCCTTGGGCGCACCCTCCGGGGCTAGGGGTCGGGTGAGACTTGGGAGCCTCCTCCCTGCTCCACCTCCCTCACTTCACTGCATTCCAGATGGAACTTATTCTAGAGCTTTGCCCTCTGGCCCAGAGAGCCCGCCCACAGTCCCCTCACCCCCATCCTAGAGTGTGGGCCTTCTCCCTTTGGGAACTGGGAGAGTGGGGTAGCTGGTGGGAATATGAGGACCAGGGGAGATGTGTGCATTCTACTTTGTCTCCCTGTAAACAGTGGGCCTGCAGGAAGAGAAGGAGCTGCCTGCCAGGCACCTCTTCTTCCTGGTACTCCCCTGGCCCAGCCCCAGGGCAAAACAGAAGTATTTGTAGGCTATTTTTGTAATATAGCTTCTGGTCACAATCCCTGTGTAGCTAAGTCTCCAGGCCTTGCATTGTACAGCCCCCTGTTCCCTCACCACCTAATAAAGGAATAGTTAACACTCAGTTTCATTGTTGTGTGTCTAGGTAAGGAAGGGTGTTGGTAGTGTGGGGTTTCGGTCTCTTCAGCGTTAACTTTGAGACAGGCCGAGACAGGCTGAGACACAGGACCTGGGACCCTTTCTTGCAGTGCTTGCACCTAGACAAACGTCTCCTGGAGCAACAAAATACAAAGAAACTATAAGGGACTAAAAACACCTGCAGGCATGCGTACTGGGGGCAAATTATGGACAACAAGATACAAAAAGACCAGAAAACCCCAACTGCCACTTCTGAAGAGCTGGGAGCAAGAACAGGGTACTGTGCATGCCTCCTGCACACAATACCACCTGAGGGCTGGGTACCATCTAAGCCACCCCTCCAGCTCAACCCCTGGACCCCCGCCCTCACTTACCCCATAAGGAACCAGCTCGCCCCTCTCTGCTGTTGGGAAATGAGCAAGTAAAGGAAACCTGTTTTTTGTTCTCACTCCCCACTACTGCAACAGGGGTCCCAATAAAACCTTGCCTGAATTTCTTACCTGGCCTCTGATCAATTTCTATTGATGAAGGTGGCCAAGAACCCTGGTTGGTAACTTGAGCTCTCATCCTGGGGCCAAACCATCTGGCTCACCTGCTGACCCACTTTTGCTTCCTCTTTTGATGGATGACTCCATTGATTGGACTAGTGGTGGCCACCTGAATAAGTTGAGCCAATCAGATTCTTGCTTGAGAATGTTTTTAAAATGAGGATGCCAAGAAAGCTATCATTTGGTGGAGCTACTAAGGCTGAGACAGAGGGAGAAATATTGATGGGCAATTTGGGGTACTGGGTACTGATGAGAAAACAGCAGAAGACTAGAGCTATGCAGTCTTCTATGGAAGAATCAGATTCTATGGGAGAATCAGATTCTATGGGAGAATCAGAGATGAGCACTCAAATGGCTCCAGGATGTTGGAGGGAGTACTTCATTTCCAAATGGAAATTCCAGTTAATTGAACATATATTCCATTGACATCAGTGTTGTTCGTTGTTTAGTCGCTAAGTTGTGTCTGACTCTTTGTGACCCCATGGACTGCTGCATGTCAGGCTACCCTGTCCTTCACTATCTCCTGGAGTTTGCTCAAACTCGTGTCTATTGAATTGGTGATACCATCCAACCATCTCATACTCTGTCACCCCTTTCTCCTCCAGCTCTCCATCTTTGTCAGCATCAGGGTCTTTTTCAATGAGTTGGCTCTTTGAATCAGGTGGTCAAAGGATTGGAGTTTCAACTTCAGCATCAGTCCTTCCAGTGAATATTCAGGGTTGATTTCCTTTAGGATTAACTTGTTTGATCTCCTTGCTGTCTGAGGGATTCTCAAAAGTCTTCTCCAGCTCCACAATTTGAAAGCATCAATTCTTTGACACTCAGTCTTCTTTATGGTCCAGCTCTCACATCCATACATGACTACTGCAAAAACCATAGCTTTGCAATCAGTGGGTATTTATTAATTGCCTTCTAAGTGCCTAAGACTGGTTTTGCATGGATCTCAACTATACTTCATGCTTCCTTGGGGTTTGGAGAGACTGCTGCATCATTTAATAAGTCCTCCAGCTTGAATGGGCTTTTATGTCTTGCAGATAATTGTGCACAAGACAAGGCTGTGTTTATGCTGGGCTCCTCCAGGAAAGGGGAAGTTTAATGTTCATTGTTTCTCCCTGTCAGCTGGTGCACTCTTGGTTGCAGGTAACACAAAAGTCTATCCAGCTAGCTAAAACAAACAAAAACCATTCAATTCATAAAACTGAAAAGGGCCAGCTTCAGGGAGATTAGATCTAGTGGCTCAAATGAGGTCAACATTTGACCTCATCTCTACAGACTTTTCCCTGGGTGTCAGTTTCATCCTCGGGCTCCACGTGGTGCCCAACCTGGCTTCTCTTCCCACTTCCACAGCTCTGATCCTCCCTCTGTGTTAACAAAATAGGTGTAAGGATCATAGACCATCTTGTACATTCCAGAGAGTTGAGAAGCTTCTAGTCTTGGTGTTGATTTTGTATTGAGTTCAACTGGGTCACATATTTATCCTCTAGCCTAGTGCTCCTCGATGTTGGTACTATTGGCATTTAGGGCCAAATCACTCTTTGCTGTAGAAGGTCGTCATGTGCCTTGTAGGATGTTTAACAGCATCCCTGGCCTCCACCCACTAGATGCCAGCAGCATCCACTCCTCCAGTGTGATAACCAAAAATGTTTCCAGATGTTGCCAATTGCCAAGCAATGAAAAACTGCTTTTGAGCACCACTGTGCTAGCCAATCACTATGGCAATAGGATATAGAATGTGTTGATTTCTCATCTGCGTACAAGTTGGTGGAATGGCAGCCTTCGATGACCCAGCTAAGCCACTCCTGTCTCTAAACCCGCAGGAGGATGCCAAATTTAAAAAGGAGGTGGCTCAGATTTGCTGGCGTGTGACCAAGCAACAACAAGAGAAACAAAAACTTACTTCTGGAGTAATCTATGTGGGCCACTTACCACCATCACTTTATGAAACCCAGATCCGAGTATATCTCTTCCAGTTTGGCACCATTATAAAATTCAGACTGTCCAGGAGTAAAAAAGACTGGAAATAGCAAAGGCTATGGCTTTGTAGAGTTTGAGTCTGAAGATGTTGCCAAAATAGCTGTTGAAACAATGAACAGCTACCTTTTTGGTGAAAGACTCTTGAAGTGTCATTTTATACCACCTGAAAAGGTACGTGAAGAACTTTTTAGAGAGTGGCATATGCCATTTAAAAGGCCATCATATCCAGCAGTGAAATGGTACAATCAGAATTGGTCACTGCTTTAAAAGCTATGGATGGAAGAGTGGTTTAAAAAGGAGGAACAATTACTCTGGAAGAGACTGGCTAAAAAGAGAATTGATTATAGTTTCCCTTCATTGGTTAAGGTCTTATATAAAAATGAGGAAAATGCTTCAAACACTGGTCCTCAAAGTTTCAGAAAGCACCAGGTTTTATGTAAGAAGAATAAAGCCAGCTTCAGTCACTCCTAACACTCCTGAGAAGGCTGTGGATAGCCAGGGTCCCACACCAATTTGTACACCAACATTTTTGCAGAAACAAAAATCTGAAGTGGCTAAAATGAATGATGATGATAGAGATAATGAAATAGTTTTCAAACAGCCCATATCTGGTGAAAAAGAGGAAACACAAAAGACTCAACTACCTACAAGTTCAAGGGAAAAAAGAAGAAAAAAACAGTCGGTGATTTTGAATGTATTGTGTATAGTTCTTCTGAAAAGATGATTTTACTATGGAGACTGATTCTTTATATTTAACTAGATATAGTGGAATGCAACCTTAACAAGATGGTTGGAGAAGAAACTGTCAATTCAAGTCAGTGAAGAAAGCAGTCAGTGACTTTGGCTTCCCTGCGCTTGCTGAAATGCAGGAGTGTGTACCAGTTTACAGCAGTCAGGCGTTTGTTGCCTCTTGTCCTGTCTCTAGTTTTCTTTGCAGTTTTCACAGCTGCTTTTAGTTACTCTGCCTGGATAGAAGGTCACTATTAACTGCTGGTTTAAGTACTAAACTGTAGCCTCTGTTGTTACCATCAAATAAAATCTTGCCTGACAACATCTAAATAGTTCTGTGTTAGACCAAGAACATTGAACCCATAAGATGGCTGAAACTATCACTTAAATTCTATGAGGGGTGAGAAGGAGGTGTCAGTACTAATAGAGACTCATTTATGTATATATGATCATTTTTACCAATGTAAATTAGTTTGCAGTGGGCTAGCATGGGTAACTGGATAGAATTCCGGTTGAGCTATTTCAAATCCTAAAAGATGATGCTGTCAAAGTGCTGCACTCAATATGGCAGCAAATTTGGAAAACCCAGCAGTGGCCACAGGGCTGGAAAAGTCAGTTTTCATTCCAATCCCAAAGTGCTGCACTCAATATGGCAGCAAATTTGGAAAACCCAGCAGTGGTCACAGGGCTGGAAAAGGTCAGTTTTCATTCCAATCCCAAAGAAAGTCAATGCCAGAGAATGTTCAAACTACCACACAACTGCACTCATCTCACACACTAGCAAAGTAATGCTCAGAATTCTCCAAGCCAGGCTTCAACAGTATGTGAACCATGAACTTCCAGATGTTAAAGGTGGATTTAGAAAAGGCAGAGGAACCCGAGATCAAATTGCCAACATCCGCTGGATCATTGCAAAAGCAAGAGAGTTCCAGAAAAACATCTACTTCTGCTTTACTGACTATGCTAAAGCCTTTGACTGTGTGGATCACAATAAACTGTGGAAAATTCTGAAAGAGATGGGAATACCAGACCACCTGACCTGCCTCCTGAGAAATGTAGGTCAGGAAGCAACAGTTAGAACTGGACATGGAACAACAGACTGGTTCCAAATAGGGAAAGGAGCACGTCAAGGCTGTATATTGTCACCCTGCTTATTTAACTTATATGCAGAGTACATCATGAGAAACGCTGGGCTGGAGGAATCACAAGCTGGAGGCAAGATTGCTGGGAGAAATATCAACAACTTCAGATATGCAGATGACACCACCCTTACGGCAGAAAATGAAGAAGATCTAAAGAGCCTCTTGATGAAAGTCAAAGAGGAGAGTGAAAAAGTTGGCTTAAAATTCAACATTCAAAAACTAAGATCATGGCATCCTGTCCCATCTCATCATGGCAAATAGATGGGGAAACAGTGGAAACAGTGAGAGATTTCACTTTTTGGGCTCCAAAATCACTGCAGATGCTAACTGCAGCCATGAAATTAAAAGACGCTTGCTCCTTGGAAGAAAAGCTATGATCAACCTAGACAGCATATTATAAAGCAGAGACATTACTTTGCCAACAACGGTGCGTCTAGTCAAAGCTATGGTTTTTCCAGTAGTCGTGTATGGATGTGAGAATTTGACTATAAAGAAAGCTGAGCACCGAAGAACTGATGCTTTTGAACTGTGGTGTTGGAGAAGACTCCTGAGAGTCCCCCGGACTGCAAAGAGATCAAACCAGTCCATCCAAAGGAAATCAGTCCTGATTATTCATTGGAAGGACTGATGCTGAAGCTGAAACTCCAATACTTTGGCCACCTGATGTGAAGAACTGACTCTTTTGAAAAGACCCTGTTGCTGGGAAAGATTGAAGGTGTGAGGAGAAGGGGACGACAGAGGATAAGATGGTTGGATGGCATCACTGACTCGATGGACATGAGTTTGAGTAAGGTCTGGGAGTTGGTAAAGGACAGGGAAGCATGGCAGGCGGCAGTTCATGTCACAAAGAGTCGGACACGACTGAGCGACTGAACTGAACGTGAATTAATTAATAACTACCATCTTTTATCAGTATCATCAGTCTGGAATTTGGTTTCAAGATTCATGCAGTGACCACCAAATAAACTTTTTCTATGTTTTTTCTGTATGCAAGGGCAACTTGCCATCTTGAAATAAAATTGTTGGATTTTGCCTTTCAACAGTCTTTAAGTTTTTGATGCCTTTGACATGTGCATCAGCTAATTCAGCTTTACCATCAAAAAGAGAAAAAGAACGTGCTGATTTATTAAAGCAATCAGTCTCTGCTCTGGAACTGGGGGGTGGAGTAAATTTAAGGGTTATCAGTTTTGTGAAAGCAGGAATTCTGTGGAAACAACTGCTAAACAGTCACTCTACCTCCTTTGATTCATGTTTCAGTTGTTGTTCAGTCGCTAAGTTCTGTCTGACTCCTTGAGAACCCCACGGACTGCATCATGCCAGGCTTCCCTGTCCTTCACTGTCTCCTGGAGTTTGCTCAAACTCATGTCCATCGAGTCAGTGATGCCATCCAACCATCTCATCCTCTGTCGCCCCCTTCTCCTCCTGCCCTCAATCTTTCCAGCGCCAAGGTCTTTTCCAATGAATTCGCTCTTCGCATCAGGTGGCCAGGTATTGGAACTTCAGCTTCAGCATCAGTTCTTCCAATGAATATTCAGGGTTCCTAAGTCACTTCAGTCGTGTCCGACTCTGTGCGACCCCATAGACGGCAGCCCACCAGGCTCCGCCGTCCCTGGGATTCTTCAGGCAAGAACACTGGAGTGGGTTGCCATTTCCTTCTCCAATGCACGAAAGTGAAAAGTGAAAGTGAAGTTGCTCAGTCGTGTCCGACTCTTCGCGACCCCATGGACTGCAGCCTACCAGGCTCCTCTGTCCATGGGATTTTCCAGGCAAGAGTACTGGAGTGGGGTGCCATTGCCTTCTCCGATTCAGGGTTGAATTCCTTTAGAATTGACTTGTTTGATCTCTTTGCTGTCCAAGGGACTCTCAAGAGTCTTCTCCAACACCACAGTTCAAAAGTATCAGTTCTTTGGCATTCAGCCTTCTTTGTGGTCCAACTCTCACATCCATACATGACTACTGGAAAAACCATAGCTTTAACTATAGGGACCTTTATTGGTAAAGTGATGTCTCTGCTTTTTAATACACTGTCTAGGTTTGTCATAGCTTTTCTTCTATGTTTCAGTAGTTTCTATTTTTCATTTCTGAGTAGTATTCCACTATAAGGATATAACACAGTTTGTTTAATCATTTACACATTGAAGGACATCTGCATTGTGACCAGTTTCTGGCAGTTTTAAATATGGGTGTCATAAACACTTCATGGATAGGTCTTTGTGTAGATGTATGTTTTCCATTCAGGTATGACCTAAATCAAATCCCTTATGATTATACAGTGGAAGTGACAAATAGATTTAAGGGACTAGATCTGATAGACAGAGTGCCTAATGAACTATGGAGAGAGGTTTGTGACATTGTACAGGAGTGAGGGATCAAGATCATCCCCATGGAAAAGAAATGCAAAAAAGCAAAATGGCTGTCTGAGGAGGCCTTACAAATAGCTGGGAAAAGAAGAGAAGCAAACAGCAAAGGAGAAAAGGAAAGATATTCCCATTTGAATGCAGAGTTCCAAAGAATAGCAAGGAGAGATAAGAAAGCCTTCCTCAGGGATCAGTGCAAAGAAATAGAGGAAAACAACAGAATGGGAAAGACTAGAGATCTCAAGAAAATTAGAGATGCCAAGGGAACATTTCATGCAAAGATGGGCTCGATAAAGGACAGAAATGGTATGGACCTAAGAGAAGCAGAAGATATTAAGAAGAGGTGGCAATAATACACAGAAGAACTGTACAAAAAAGATCTTCACGACCCAGATAATCACGATGGTGTGATCACTCACCTAGAGCCAGACATCCTGGAATGTGAAGTCAAGTGGGCCTTAGAAAGCATCACTACGAACAAAGCTAGTGGAGGTGATGGAATTCCAGTTGAGCTATTTCAAATCCTGAAAGATGATGCTGTGAAAGTGCTGCACTCGATATGCCAGCAAATTTGGAAAACTCAGCAGTGGCCACAGGACTGGAAAAGGTCAGTTTTCATTCCAATCCCAAAGAAAGGCAATGCCAAAGAATGCTCAAACTAACACACAATTGCACTCATCTCACATGCTAGGATAAGGAAATGGCAACCCACTCCAGTGTTCTTGCCTGGAGAATCCCAGGGACGGTGGAGTCTGGTGGGCTGCCGTCTATGGGGTCGCACAGAGTCGGACACGACTGAAGCGACTTAGCAGCAGCAGCACACGCTAGTAAAGTAATGCTCAAAATTCCCCAAGCCAGGCTTCAGCAATACGTGAACCGTGAACTTCCAGATGTTCAAGCTGGATTTAGAAAAGGCAGAGGAACCAGAGATCAAATTGCCAACATCTGCTGGATCATCGAAAAAGCAAGAGAGTTCCAGAAAAACATCTATTTCTGCTTTATTGACTGTGCCAAAGCCTTTGACTGTGTGGATCACAATAAACTCTGGAAAATTCTGAAAGAGATGGGAATACCAGACCATCTGACCTGCCTCTTGAGAAACCTGTATGCAGGTCAGGAAGCAACAGTTAGAACTGGACATGGAACAACACACTGGTTCCAAATAGGAAAAGGAGTACATCAAGGCTGTATATTGTCACCCTGCTTATTTAACTTACATGCAGAGTGAATCATGAGAAACGCTGGGCTGGAAGATGCAGAAGCTGGAATCAAGATTGCCGGGAGTAAGATCAATAACCTCAGATATGCAGATAACACCACCCTTATTGCAGAAAGTGAAGAAGAACTAAAGAGCCTCTTGATTAAAGTGAAAGAGGAGAGTGAAAAAGTTGGCTTAAAGCTCAACATTCAGAAAACTAAGATCATGGCATCTGGTCCCATCACTTCATGGCAAAGAGATGGGGAAACAGTGGAAACAGGGTCAGACTTTATTTTTTTGGGCTCCAAAATCACTGCTGATGGTGATTGCAGCCATGAAATTAAAAGACGCTTACTCCTTGGAAGAAAGGTTATTACCAATCTAGATAGCATGTTAAAAAGCAGAAACATTACTTTGCTAACAAAGGTCCGTCTAGTCAAGGCTATGGTTTTTCCAGTGGTCGTGTATGGATGTGAGAGTTGGACAGTGAAGAAAGCTGAGCGCCGAAGAATTGATGCTTTTGAAGTGTGCTGTTGGAGAAGACTCTTGAGAGTCCATTGGACTGCAAGGAGATCCAACCAGTCCATCCTAAAGGAGATCAGTCCTGGGTGTTCATTGGAAGGACTGATGTTGAAGCTGAAGCTCCAATACTTTGGCCGCCTTATGCGAAGAGTTGACTCATTGGAAAAGATCCTAATGCTGGGAAGGATTGGGGGCAGGAGGAGAAGGGGACGACAGAGGGTGAGATGGTTGGATGGTATCACTGACTCGATGGACATGGGTTTGGGTAAACTCCGGGAGTTGGTGATGGACAGGGAGGGCTGGCGTGCTGCGATTCATGGGGTCGCAAAGAGTCGGACACGACTGAGCGACTGAACTGAACTGATGTTTTCATTTCCTAGGAAAAATACACAGAAGCGGAATTATTAGCTCATATGGTAAAGATGTTTAACTTTATAAGAAACTTCCACATTGTTTTCAAGAGAGGCTATATGCAATCTTGCATTTACAACAATGTCTGAAACTTCCACATCCTCACTGGCAGTTGGTATTGCCAAGTTTTGTTGTTGCTTTTTATTTTTATCTTTTGCCATTTTATTAGATGCACAGATGTATCTAATTGAGGTTTCTATATGCATTTCCCTAATGGCTAATGATTTGACCGTATTTTAATGTATTTATTTGCCATCTGTATATCCTCTTTGGTGAAATGTTTGTCCTGTGTGTTTTGTCCTTTTTTTAAAAAAAAAATAATTTATTTTATTTTTGGCTGCACTGGGTCTTTCTTTGGCTGCATGTGGGTTTTCTCTAGTTGTAGTGAGCAGGGGCTAGACTCTAGTTGTGGTGTGAGGCTTCTCATAGTGGTGGTTTCTCTTGTGTAGAGCACAGGCTCTAGGGTATGCAGGCTTAGTTGCCTCATGGCATGCGGAATTTTCCTGGATCAGGGATCAAACCAGTGTCCTCTGCATTACAAGGTGGATTCTTAACCACTGGACCACTAGGGAAGTCCCTGTTTTGTCCATTTTGTTGTTTTGTTTTCTTACTGTTGATTTTTGGAAGTTCTGTATATGTTCTAGATAAAAATCTTCTGTCAGATATTTGCAAATATCTTTATTTCAAATGTCTTAACTTTTCACTCTTCTAACTATATCTTTCACAACGCAGAAATTTCTAGTTTTAATAAAGCCCAGTCAAAATGCCTTTTCTTTTATGGGTTGTGCTTTTTTTTCCTTTATGTATTGCTAGGAATTCCTTGCCTTATTGTATGTGACTTGACCTCAACACAGTATTGAATCGATGTGGTGAAAGGAGATATCCTGGTCTTGTTTTACATTTTAGAGGGAAAACATTAATCTTTCACCATTAAGTAAAGTGTTAGCTGTAGGTTTTGGGTAGAAGTATATCAAGTTTGGAAGTCTCTTATTACTAGTGTGCAAACAGTGATGGATTTTGTCAAGTGCTTTTTCTGTGTCAATATATAATTTTTCTTCTTTATTTTGATAATATGGTAGATTACATTGATTGATTTTTTAAAATTGAGATATAATTCACATACTGTAAAATTCACAAATTTAAAGTGTACGATTCAGGGGGTTGTAGTATATTCACAAGATTATGCCATCAGTACCACTATCTATTTTTAGTTTTCTCATTGCTTTTTAGGGGCTTCCCTGGTGGCTTAGATTGTAAAGAATCTGCCTGAAATGCTGGTGATCTGGATTTCATCCCAGGGTTGGGAAGATCCTCTGGAGGAGAGCATGGCAACCCACTCTAGTATTCTTGCCTGGAGAATTCCATGGACAGAGGAGCCTGGTGAGCTACAGTCCATGGAGTCACAAAGAGTCAGACACGACTGAGGGAGTAACACTTTCACTTTCATTGCTTTATGGAGGAGGGAATTTTTGAAGGCATCTTTCTGACATTGATTGATTTTTAATTATTGGATTTATGAGTTTGTAGTTCAGAGGGCATGGTTAATCTGGGATATAGATTTGGGGAACATTGATACAAGAGTGGTATTTAACACCATATAATTGCACTAATTACCTAGGGAAAGAGAAGAGAGTCAAGACTAGGGTCCTGGACTCCAGTTCTAGTATTAAAATTGGAGAGGAGAAGAAAGAGATTGAGGAGTGGTCAGAGATGAAGGGGAAAAACCAGGTGTAGCCGAAGTTGTCAGCCTTCTGTCTGAATCTCCTTGATCTGACCACTTCAGTCTCAATTCCAACAGCCAGTGCTTGTGTCTATTTGCCTGAAGGCTTTCTCTGACCACAAATGCTTACTTTATTCACATGTGCAGCACTGGGGAATTAATGCCCCCAGGGTCAGCCCTGAGCAATGACTGACTGAAGTGGGTGTGTACATACCTCAGCTCCCCCTCCTCTCTGAGGTGAGCGCTCTCTACTGCCCTCAGTGGTTGCCAGTGGAAATGAACCCCAGTTGACACAGATACAACTTAATTGATAACACATGCTTTATGAGCTTCCTTTTCTTTCCTTTCTCATTTCTCCACTCTCCTACTTGTGTGTTCTTAGATGACCTCCAAAATAAGCTTACCTACACTCATATCCTTGTCTCAGAGTCTGCTTCTGGGGGAACTTCAACTATGACAGGGGTTGTAGGTGTACAGTGGGTGGGTATGAAAAATCATGAGACTGTACTCATGTACCTTCGAGAAATTTAACTCATGAAGTTAAATTGCTCAGCTCAGACTCCCATGTTCATTGCAGCAGTGTTCATAATACCAAGACATGGAAACAGCCTAAGTGTCTGGCATTGGATGAATAGACAAAGAAGAAATATATATAATGTTATATATATGTATATATATTATATATAATATGGTATATATATACATATTGAAATATTATTCAGTTATGAGAAAAAAGGAAGAACCTTGCCATCTGTAACAACAGAAATGGACCTTGAAGTCATTTATGCTAAGTGAAATAAATCAGACCTCAAAAGACAAATACTGCATGATCTCACTTATATGGGGAATCTAAGAAAGCTGAACTCATAAACAGAGTGGAGTAGTGGTTACCAGGAATTGATGAAGGGGAAAATAATGTGAGAGATGTTGGCCAAAGGTTTTCCAGGTGTCTCAGCAGTAAAGAATCTGCCTGCCAATGTAGCAGATGCAGGTTTGATCACTGGGTCGGGAAGATCCCCTAGAGAGGGAAATAGAAACCCACTTCAGTATTCTTGCCTGGGAAATCCCGTGGACAGACGGTTCCTGGATGGCTACATCCATGGGGTCTCAAAAGTGTTGGACACGACTTAGTGACTAAAACAACAAAACCACATTTGTACAACAGCACCACTGATATCTAAAATGTCGATGTTCACTCTTGTCATCTCCTGTTTGATCACTTCTAATTTACCTTGATTCATGGACCTAATATTCCAGGTTCCTATGCAATATTGTTCTTTACAGCTTTGGACTTTACTTTCACCACCAGACACATCCATAACTGGACATTACTTCTACTTTGGCTCAGCCTCTTCATTCCTTCTGGAGCTATCTCTCTGCTTTTCTCCTGTATTTTGCTGACAACAGTCTGTATAGTCACAGCTATAGTTTTTCCAGTAGTCGTGTACAGATGTGAGAGCTGGACAATAAAAAATGCAGAGAGCCAATGAATTGATACCTTCAAACTGTGGTACTGGAGAAGACTCTTGAGAGTCTTCTATTAGATCAAGGAGATCAAACCAGTCAATCTTAAAGGAAATCAACCCTGAATATTCATTGGAAGGACTGATGCTGAAGCTGAAGCTCCAGTATTTTGGCCACCTGATGCAAAGAGCCAACTGGTTGGAAAAGACCCTGGTGCTGAGAAAGATTGAAGACAGGAGGAGAAGGGGACGCTGAGGATGAGATGGTTGGATGGCATCACTGACTCGATGGACATGAGTTTGAGCAAACTCCGGGAGTTGGTGACGCACAGAGAACCCTGGTGTGCTGCAGTCCGTGGGGTTGCAAAGAGTCAGACACACCTGAGCAACTGAACAACATCAAAATGATGCACTTCTTCCTTCCCCCTTTGAGAGCTGGGTAGAGAGGGCACATCTTCCTTGGGGCAGTAGCCTTGTCCAGTACCTGCTGGGCACTGAGGGTCATTGGGGAGAATGGATGGAGTGAGGTGTGCATTTGGGACCACCATCCAAAAAAAGAAACTGTCGTTAGTCCTTTTCCCACTTGTTTTTGCCACCAGATCCTGTGGGCTGGGGAAGCGGACCCTGGGGTCTCCAGTTTCCTGGAGGGAAAAACCCTGCAGAGTGTTTCCAGCCTGAGCCCTGGGGGGCTTGTTAGTGTCTGGGGACCCCCCGGGACAGCAGCTCCAGGGACCCCCTGTATAACAAGACTCCGGCCCTCAGCCCCTCCTCTCTCAGGCAGTAAGCAGAGAGTGATGTTGGCAGGCACCGTGGGAGCCTCCCTCGGCCATGGTGAGTGTGGATTCAGGGCCCCTGGCTGGCTGGAGAAGCCACACCACAACCCTGACGGGCACGCACAGGCATGTGAGCAGACAGCAGAAGGAGGGTGGGGCTAACGCATGCACTAGGGGTGCAAAATGCACACATATGTGTCCTGCAAGTGGCAGGCATGCACATGCACACACATGAATCCAGAAGCTTCATGGGCACAAATGCACACATACACATAGAGGGTCATTTAGTGGTGAGAGCTCAATGATGTAGCAGTTCCAGTATCGAGGAGGCTTCCTGGCAGAAAAGGAAAGAGTCCAGATCTCAGTCCTATGTGTTCCTCGGCTCTCATCCTCACCATGGGGGTGGCATGGGCATGCCCCTGAGCTCAGGACTTTGTTGTTGTTGTTGTTTAGTCACTAAGTCGTGTCTGGCTCTTTTTGACCCCATAGGTTGTAGCCCTCCAGGCTCCTCTGTCCATGGGATTCTCCAGGCAAGAATACTGGCGTGGGCTGCCATTTCCTTCTCCACAGGATCTTCCTGACCCATGGATCTCCTGCATTGGCAGGTGGGTTCTTTACCATCTGAGCCTCCTGGGGAGTCCTAAGCTCAGAACTTTCTGGGTCCCAACTCTCCCATGAAACAAGCAACTTGCCTGGAGATCTGTCCATGGGTGCAATTGTCACTGGTTCCAGTTATGCAAATAAGACAATGTTTAGCCCTGTAAGCTGACCTCCTTTTGTCTAGGCACTCTCACCTGTCATAATTGGAAAACAGACTTTGGACATGTTGAGGCAAATTCAAAGTCACAGTTTCTCAGCTGCTGCAGGGTTAAATTGCAGCTACGTTCAGGGCTTCTGTCTTTTTTTTTTTAAAATTTGTTTATTTATTTTTGGCTCTGCTGGGTCTTCGATGCTTTACTCAGGCTCTCTCTCTTATTGGGGCAAGTGAGGGGCTACTCTTTGTTGTGGTGCTTGGACTTCTCACTGTTGTGGAGCACAGGCTCTAGTTGCACGGGCTGCAGTAGTTGCAACACTCAGACTCAGTAGTTGCGGCTCCTGGGCTTAGTTGTCCACAGCATATGGGATCTTCCAGAAACAGGGACTGAACCTGTGTCCCCTGCGTTGGCAGGCAGATTCTTATCCAGTATACCACCAGGGAAATCCCAGGTCTTCCAGAAAGAAGTAAGAGTAGACCAGGGTGGCTTGTTTCAGCTTGACAAAGATCCCAAATCCACCCTTGAAAGACACTAGGAAATCAGTCAAGAAAATGCATGGGGTAGAGGCAACATCCCATGCAAAGGCCCAGGGGCTGCACTGTGCTTAGAACAGTAACCGCAAAGAGAAACAGGGAGGTAGAGGGAGTGACTGAGAGGGAGGAAGGAGGTGAGGGCAAGGAGGTAATTGAGCGTGTCTTGTGAGTCACAGTGAGCACCCTGACTTTTATACCCAGTGCAGTGGGAGCCATGGGGGATTCTGAGCAGAGGAGGGAATGACCTGACTGAGGGGTTCCCAGGTGCCCTTTGGCCGCTGTGGGAGACCAGAATGTGGGGGATGGGGTGACAGCCAGGAGATCCAGGACGAGGTGGCTGAGCTGGTCCTGGTGACTGACGATGAGTGTGGGCCGTGGAGGTGGGGAGGTGTGGCCGACCCTGGACAGACATGCAGATGGAGCCCCCAGAACTTCCTGGCAGGTTAGATGAGGGTGTGGGAGAAAGAGGCGGGTGTAGGAGCTGGCAAAGCTGTATCAGGAGGGCAGGGAGGGACCAGTCCAGCCAGGAGCAGAGCAGACTGTGTTTATCTCAGGGAATGCTAGGATAGGCACAGGCTGAGCGGGGTGGGGTCATGCAGACAGCTGGCGGGCACCTCTCCATCCTCACCATGGAGGTGGCATCTGCCCAGTTCAGAGAGAAGCAAGAGCAAAGACTGGGGTCATTGCCAAGCTGGGACAAGCCACTCTGGCCCATCCCCAGCCCTCAAGGTGCGATCTGAAAACAGGGGAAATACATTCCAGAGCAACTGAGCATTGAACGTCAACAGGTTCTTCTCTTTCATCTTCTTTTCAATAGTTTCTTTACAATGTTGAGTTAGTTCCTAGTGTACAGCAATGTGGACCAGCCATAGGTATACATATGGTATACGTACCCCTTTTTTAGATTTCCTTCCCATTTAGGTCCCCACAGAGCACTGGTAGAGTTCTCTGTGCTCTACAGTAGGCTCTCATTTGTTACCTATTTTATACATGTGTGCCAGGTCACTTCAGTCGTGTCCGACTCTTTGTGACCCCATGGACTGTAGCCTGCCAAGCTCCTCTGTCCATGGAATTCACCAGGCAAGAATACTGGAGTGGGCTGCCATGACCTCTTCTAGGGGATCTTCCCAACCCAGGGATCAAACCTGTGTCTCTTAACATCTCCTGCACTGGCAGGAGGGTTCTTTACCGCTAGTGCCACCTGGAAAGCCCATTTTATACATAGTAGTGTTTATATGTCAATCCCAATCTCCCAACTCAACCCATCTCTCCTTCCCCACCTAATGTCCATATGCTTGTTCTCCTCATCTGTGTCTCCATTTCTGCTCTGCAAATAGGTTCATCTATACCATTTTTTCTCGATTCCACATATATGTTAATATACAATGTTTTTCTTTTTGACATTTCACTCTGTATGACAGTCTATAGGTCCATCCACGTGTCTGCAGATGGTATAATTTCTTTCCCTTTTCATGTCCAAGTAATATTCCATTGTATATATGTGCCACATCTTCCCTATCCGTTGCTCTGTGGATGGACATCCAGGCTGCCTCCATGTCTTGGGTAATCTAAACAGTGTAGCAATAAACACTGAGGTGCATGTATCTTTTGGAATTATGGTTTTCTCTGGTTATATGCCCAGAAGTGGTATTTTGCTGGGTCATAAGGGCTTCCCTGGTGGCTCAGACAGTAAAGAATCCACCTGCAATGCAGGAGACCTGGGTTGGATCCCTGGGTTAGGAAGATCCCCTGGAGGAGGGCACGGCAACCCACTCCAGTATTCCATCGTGGAGAATCCCCATGCACAGAGGAACCTGGTGGCTTACAGTCCACGGGGTCGGAAAGAGTCAGACATGACTGAGCAACTATGAGCAACTAAGCACAGCACAGCACGTGGGTTTCCAAGGCAGCTCAGACAGTAAAGAATCTGCCTGCAATGTAGGAGACCCGGGTTGAAAAGATCCCCTGGAGAAGGGAATAGATGTCCACTCCAGTATTCTTGCCTGGAGAATTCCACGGACAGAGAAGCCTGGTAGCTATAGTCCATGGGGTAACAAAGAGTTGGACACAACCGAGCGACTAACACTTTCATTTTCACTTTCGTGGTAATTCTATCAACAAGTCCTTCTCTGACTGTCTTATGTAAAATTGCAGCCTCCTCAACCTCTCAATTACTCCCTAAGTTCTCTGCTCTTTTTCTGTAGCACTAACTTCCAATATAGAATCTCACTTATTTAGTTATCAAGTTTGTTGCATATTTCCTGATTCACTTCCCTAGAGCCTTTTGCTCCTCCCAAGCTGGGATCTCTGTCTAGTTCCCTGCTATGTCCTCCATGCTGAGAGCAATGCCTGGCAGAGAACTGATGCTCCATGAATGTGTATAGCATGGAAGGTGAGCCTGCAAAACTCACAGCAGCCCTTAAAGCACAGCCTCTGGAGATGAACTCCTGGCTTCGAATCTTGGTACCATCACTGTGAGAATGTGAACAGTGATTCCCTCTATGCTCTGCTTCCCCAGCAGTGCAAAGCCAAGAATAGTAATCCCAGCTATCCTTGCCAGGAGCCTGAAACCAAAGGATTCTTAACATTGTTCAGAGAATCTTATTATTATCTGTGATCTCAGAGGATCAGTTTCCACTTTGATATATGATGCTCAGAGGGAGAAAGCCGGCTACCCAGGCTCACACTGCTCCTAGTTAGTGAAGGTGCCAGCATTCAAATACAATCTTGTCTGATTCCAGAGCTCAATCTTGTTGTCTCAGCACATCACTGTCTTGAGCACAAGATTTCTGCTTTATGTAATGGGAATTTTGGTCAGGTAGTGACCTCCCCATCACTGGAGGCATGTAAGTAGAGGCTGGCTAATTTAGCTAGAGGAGACTTCTACACTGAGTGTGTATTGAGGGATGTTTCCTTCCCAATTGCCCTCTTTATGAGGCCCAAGCTGACGTTCCTAGAGAAAGCTTGTGTTAATACCATGAAGGACCCCTTCCTATAGGACAATTACAGCTGGGAGTCCATCAGCTTCGTCTTAACTTCTCCCTCTAAAAAGCTCAGGTGGTGCTAATGATAAAGAATCCGCCCGCCAATGCAGGAGACACAAGAGACTCAGGTTCGATGCAACAGACAAGGGTTTGATCCCTGGGTCAAAAAGATCCCCTGGAGGAGGAAATGGCAACCCAATCCAGTATTCTTGCCTGGAACATTCCAAGGATGGAGGAGCCTGGTGGGCTACAGTCCACAGGGTCACAAAAAGTAGGACATGACTGAGGGACTGGGTATACATGGTTTGCTAGGGAGCCAAGTCACCTACTTATTTGCGGTTTTTACTAGACATTTTCTCCTCAGATTATATACTGAAAATGTTCATCACAAATGGTGTTAGCATATTTTGCATTCCAAAGGGAACCTCTTTATCTCTACCCTTGTGTGTTAGTTGCTCAATCGTGTCCAACTCTTTGTGACCCCAGAGACTGTATCTTGCCAGGCTCTTCTGTCGGTGGAATTCTTCAGGCAAGAATACTGGAGTGGGTTGCCATTCCCTTCTCCAGGGGGTCTTCCTGACCGAGGGATAGAACCGGGGCTTCCTGCATTGCAGGCAGATTCCTTACCATCTGAGCTTTGTGTTTCAAAGGGAACCTCTTTATCTCTACCCTTAGCTTCTTTTTTTCTGAACCAGATTGATTAAACTTCTTTAAGAACAATAAAAATATTTACCCAGAGGAAAAAGAATCCCTCTAAAAAATTTTATTTCTTCTATTGACAAAAATCCCCACTTGATGCAGAAAAATTGGGATATACAAAAACTAATGGGAAACATATGCATTTGTAGTAAGTCAGTTGGGATCCAACTGTTTTGTTTTCCATTTCTCAGCAAACACATACGCGAGGATTCTTCTCTTGTCATCAATTATTCTCAAAGACGTGACTTTAATGATAGTTCATCTTCTTGTCTATTAAAGTTTTAGCTTTTTCCCCCCTAATGATTTATAAGGGCATTTTATTGAACACTTAGGTTTTTCTTTCTCTCTCTCTCTTTTTTTTTTTAAGCTTTCAATAATGCTACTATGAACATCCTTGTACCTGGAAGTCAGAGAATTTCTTTTTTAAAAAATATTCATTTATTTGGCTGTGCTGGGTCTTAGTTGCAACACATGGGATATTTGTTCTTTGTTGTGGAATGTGGAATCTTTAGTTGAGGCATGCGGGATCTAGTTGTCTGACCAGGAATAGAACCTGGGCCCCCTGCGTTGGAAGCGAGGAGTTTTACCTACTGGAGCACCAGGGAAGTCCCAGATAACTGTTTCTTTTATTTAAATTATATGTTTGTTTATTTATTTGGGGGCTCTGCTGGGTCTTCATCACTGTGCACAGGTTTTTCTCTAGTTGTGGCCAGTGGGGGCTACTCTCTAGGTGCAGTGTGCAGACTCTAGGACGCCTGGGCTCCAGTAGTTGTGGTGCATGGGCTTAGTTGCTCTGTGGCATGTGGGATCTTCCCGGACCAGGGATGGAACCCAAGTCCACTGTACTGGCAGGCGATTCTTAACCACTGGACCACCAGGGAAATTCCCCAGATAATTTATTTTTGAGAAAATATTTAGAAGGAGAATTGTGAACCAAAATAAGGTTTCATATATGTAAACAAATTGTATTCTCCTGCAACCAACAATGCAAAGATGTAGAGGGCCTAGTTTTACTCACACTCATTAGCATCCACCTCTCATTTTGTTCTTCAATCTTCGCCAACTGGATAATTTAAAAAAATGCTATTTAGGTCTTCTGCCCATTTTTTGAGTGGATTGTTTGTTTTTCTTGACATTGAGCTGTATGAGCTGTTTGCATATTTTGGAAATAAAGCTCTTGTCAGTTTCATCATTTGCAAATATTTTCTCCCATTCTATAGGTTGTCTTTTTGTTAATGATTTCCTTTGCTGTGCAAAAGAGGAACTGAAGATTTTTTAGAGCCACAACCGTTTCTAGTTTGTTATTTGCTTATATATTTGTTTCAATTTAACAATGTTTTGTGATATTCAGAAATTACACTTTTTTAGTGCTCATAATCCAATTACTTTTTTTCTCTGTGAAGTCTTCCAAGTAATTGAATTTCTTTAAGTCTCACTATACAAGGGCCCTGATGTTCTTTCTGATATAGTTTAATTTTCAATAAAGGAGCCTTTTTCAGACACATGCTCTGGGTATCTCTGTTTAGTGTACCTTTTCTTAGATCTAGATTCCCCCTGATTCCCCATCCCTGCAACAGCACAGCATGTGGGATCTTATTCCCCAGACCAAGGGATTGAACCAGAGCCCCTGAATTGGCAGAGAAGGCACTGGCACCCCACTCCAGTACTCTTGCCTGGAAAATCCCATGGATGGAGGAGCCTAGTAGCCTGCAGTCCATGAGGTCGCTAAGAGTCGGACACGACTGAGCGACTTTGCTTTCACTTTTCACTTTCATGCACTGGAGAAGGAAATGGCAACCCACTCCAGTATTCTTGCATGGAGAATCCCAGGGACGGCGGAGCCTGGTGGGCTGCCGTCTATGGGGTCGAGCAGAGTCGGACGCGACTGAAGCGACTTAGCAGCAGCAGCAGCAGCAGCAGCAGACTGCCAGGGAAGTCCCCTAGATCTAGATTTCTTAAGTGGAGTCTGAGATTCTTAAGTTGGAATTTCATTTTGCTTTAGTTTCTGAAGACTTCAAGTCGGGCTTTGCTTTTTTTTTTTTTTCATAGTGTGAATTCCTCAGAGGACCTCATTGGAATTTTCCTAAGTTGAATATTCTTTTAGTTTTATTTGTGCTGGATCCGGAGTTGGCAAACTATACTGTGTGTGTCCTTGAGTGCTCAGTCATGTCTGAGTCTTTGCAACCCTGTGGACTGTAGCCCACCAGGCTCCTCTGTCCAAGGAATTTTCCAGGGAAGAATACTGGAGCAGTTTGCCATTTCCCACTCCAGGGGATCTTCCTGACCCAGGGATCGAATCCCTATCTGCTGTGTCTCATGCTGGTGGATTCTTTACCACTGAGCCACCTGGGAAACCCAGCAAACTGTAGTCAGAGGGCCAAATCTAGCCCCCTGCCTGTTTTTGTAAATAAAGTTTTATTGAAACGTTCAGGGACACTCATGTATACATTGTCCTTGGCTGCTTTCACACTAGATGGGCAGAGTTGAGCAGTCATGACAGAAACAGCACAACCCAAATGGCCTAAAATATTCACTCTCTGGTCCTTTACAGAAAAAGTTTGCACCCCTGTGCTTGATCAACATGACTGCCTGCTTCCTGCTTCCTGGTTTTCCTTTCTTCGTGAAAAATGGGCACAATTCCTCACTGTCTTTTGCACCCCTTAAGTTCTTCGATGGTCCTGACTAGTCTTTTCTTTATGAACAGAATGTCTTTGGACGCGATCAAGCACATTTTTGTTGCTTTTCTCTACTTATATATCTTTAGAACTAAAATTTAAAATGTATTTTTCACAAATTAAAATTGCAACAAACTTCTAAAACATTTAAAGAATCATTCTCAATTTCTCTTGACCAGTTGCTGCAGATGAGTAATTTCAGCGGCACAGCTATTTCTTCTCTTCTAAGAGTCACTGAAATGGCAACCCACTCCAGTATTCTTGCCTGGAGAATTCCATGGACAGAGGAGCCTGGCGGGTGAAAGTCCATGTCTCAGAGTCGGACACGACTGAGCAACTTTCACTTCAAGTCACTTCGAGGGTCACTGGCTTGCAGATTACCCCAAATGCCACTAGATGGCGCATAAATCGGCCCTCATCTCTCCAGTGCCTCCAGTCATGGGAGTCTCTTGAGTTGGGAGTTTTGAAATGTGCTTCCCTCCAAACGAATTAACTCTTGATAAGCAGGGAAAGATTACATTAGGACCATTTTCCAAATGAGTGCAAAATACTCAGAAACATTCCAATATAGATTCTATGCATTTTCTGGGCTTGCAAGTTAATTGATTATAAAATAATAAAACTATCACCAATCCAGTAATTAAATTTTTTTTTCTATTTATGGCAGTGCTGAGTTTTCATTGCTGCACTTGGGCTTTCTCTAGCTGCGGTGCTGGGCTTCCCTCCGTGGGGGCTTCTCTTGTTTCAGAGCACAGGCTCTAGGGCATGCAGGCTTCAGCAGTTGTGGTGCACAGGCTTAGTTGCCTCATGGCATGTGGAACCCTTCCGGACTAGGGATCGAACCTGTGTTCCCTGAATTGGCAGGCAAATTCTTAACCATTGGACCACTAGGGAAATCCCAGGATTTTTACTAATGCTTCATTATTTGAATTAAAATGGTTAAAAATTTTACAGGAATTCCCTGGTGATTTAGTGGTTTGGACTCTGTGCTTCCACTACAGGGGACATGGGTTTGATCCCTGGTCCAGGAACTAATATCCCAAATGCTGTGAAGCACGGCCAAAAAAAAAAGTCAGTAATTTCAGAATTATTTTCCATTTAATTAACACAGAAGTATTTATCAGCACAAGGCCTGGATCTGAAATACTGTTAGTTGGCCGGTGAAATTGTGTAAATTTCTAAGATCAGAAGAAATTCGCTCTTAGGGTGAGAATTATATTCATCTTTACACCAATACAGTCCTAAAATGTAAAAATTTTGAATTTTTGTAAAATTTAAATATATTAAAAAGTTGGTTTTATTTCATTTGATAAATGAAATTTTATTTAAATAAAAATTAGAAATAAAATTTACATAAAAATAAAAAACACTTTTTTTTCTTTGGCCATGTCTCATGGCTTGCAGAATCTTAGTTCTTCAACTAGGGATCGAACCTGGGTCTCCTGCAATGGAATCAAGGAGTCCTAACCATTGGTCAGCCAGGGAATTCCTCCCCCTTCTAAAAAATAATTTTTAGGAATTCCCTGGTAGTCCAGTGGTTAGAACTTGGTGCTTTTACTGCTGAGGGCCCCAGGTTCAGTTCCCGGTTGAGGAGCTAGGATCCCACAAGCCTCGAGGCTTGGCCAACCCCACCCCACCCCCAGACAAACAAAAAGCAATTTTTATGAAGGAAGGGAAAAGTGCCCGGGACCATGGAAGACATTATATAGCCTTGGGTATCAGATTTTCTTAAAGTATCACTTTGTTCATTTCAGATATCAATGTTACAGGCTTTGCCTTTCTTGGGTATCCTTTTCACATGGATTGTACAGGATTCTGTAAATTCCTAGCCCACATTCCCTTGGCCCCAATTTCCTGTCTTACCTGTCAGACTGAATTCCCTGTACATGTGGCAGGTGTGGAAGTCCTGGGAGATTAATGCCTCCTGGTAGAAATTCTTGAGCAAGATGATTGGGGATTGGTGGATAAACACCCCAGTTCCCTTACCACCCTTCAAGGACCTCCAGGTGGGATTAAATTGTAGCAATGCTCCTGAAGAAAGTCACTGGCCATCCAGCTCTACAAGAATTGAGTCACAGACCACTGCAGTCACTGACCTTCAACACATCCTGAAAGGAGTTCAGGGTGGGGATCAGGAATGAAATTCTTAGTGCTCTGGAAAGACTGGCAGAACACCCCTTCAGATAATTAGATTTTCAGGAGCGATTTTTATGAGCCAAATTTCTTGCATCACCGACCGACTCAATGGACATGAATTTGAACAAACTCTGGGAGATAGTGAAGGACAGGGGCGCTTGGTGTGCTGCAGTCCATGGGGTCGCAGAGTTGGATACAACTTAGTGACTGAACGACAACACAGTTTCTTGCATCCTCCCAAAGTTAGAAAAGCACTAAAATCAATAAGATATCTGCTCCTTGTGACTAGCAGCAAACTTCTACTGAGGTGCATGCTTGATTGCACTTCCCCCGTGTTCTCTAAAATCTGACTCCCCTGCATGCCTTCCCACCCCTCTTCCCCATCCCCTACACCCCACCCCCTGCCCTGCTTCCCAGCAGTTGCTCAGAGCTCTCTGAGGGGCTGTCTCCCAAGCTTTGAAGTGTTAGTCACTCAGTCATGTCTGACTCTTTGTGACTCCATGGACTATAGCCTGCCAGGCTCTTCTGTTCATGGAATTCTCCAGGCAAGAATACTGGAGTAGGTAGCCATTCCATTTTGTAGGGGATCTTACCCACTCAGGGATCGAACCTGGGTCTCCCGCATTGCAGGCAGATTCTTTACTGTCTGAGCCACCAGGGTAGCCCTCTCTCAAGCTTTAACGCTCAGTAAGTCCCCAGATAAAACTGAAACTAACAGCTCTCATGTTGTGTGTTTTTATTTCAGTCAACATCTTGATAATACACCTTTAATGGTCTATCTCCCTCCACCACTCCACCACCCATGTCTTTGGAGATGACGTTCCAGATAAATTACTTGCTTTTGAATCCTTGCCTCAGGATCTGTTTCTGGGGGAATTCAGACTAACACCCTGAAGTTCTTACCCCCTCTCCCTGCCCCCAATACTGTAATTTACTCCTTATAAGGTTCTTGTGATTTTCTTTAAAAATTTTTTTTAATTAAGAACATTTTTTTGTTTTATTTTATTAAAAAAAATCCCCCCCCCCCCCCCCCCAGTTTTTGGCTATGTGCAGCATGCAGGATCTAATTCTTTGACGAGGGATCAAATCCGTGCTGCAGTGGAAGCATGATGTCTTAATCACTGGACAAACAGGGATGTCCCTCTTTTCTTTTCTTTTTTTATTTGAAATATATTTGACTGTGTAAGTTTAAGGTATATCCTATAATGATATATTGTAAATATGATTACCATTGTAGCCAGGCTCCCTAGGTGGCGCTAGTGGTAAAGAACCCGCCTGCCAACGCAGGAGATTAAAGAGACATGGGTTCGACCTCGAGGATGGGAAGATCCCCTGGAGAAGGAAATGGTAAACCTCTCCAGTATTCTTGCCTGAAGAATCCCATGGACTGAGTAGCCTGCAAGGCTGCAGTCCACAGGGTTGAAAAGAGTTGGACATTACTGAAGTGACTTAGCACAGATGCACCATTGTAGCAATAGCAGCATCTCTTATCATGTCACATAATTATCATTTCTTTTTTATGGTGGGAATAATTAGGATCTGAGCTTTCCTGCCAATGCAGGAGACCTGGGTTCAATCCCCGAGTTGGAGATTTTCCGTGGAGAAGGAAATGGCAACCCACTGCAGTATTCTTGCCTGGGAAATCCCATGGACAGAGGAGCCTGATGGGCTACAGTCCAAAGGGTCACAAAAGAGTCAGACACGACTTTGCAACTAAACAACAATTAAGATCTAGTCTCTTAGCGACTTTGATGTTTATAATACACAATGGTCTATATTCACTATACCATGCATTAGATCTCTAGGACTTATTTCCTGATAGTTGCAAGTTTGTATACTTAAACATCATTTCTCCAATTCCCCACCCGCCTCCCAGCCCCTGGTAATGACCATTTTACTATTTATCCCTAACTCCCAACCTTATATATATATATATATATTTTTTTTTTAAAGTTTGACTTATATGTTCTACAAATAAGTGAGGTCATACAGTGTTTTTCTTTCTCTATCTGATCTCACTTAGCATTATGTCCACAAAGTCCATTCATATTGTCAAATGGCAATATTTCTTTCTTTCTCATCTCTGAATCATATTCCAATGAGTATATGTACCAATCTTACTTTTTCATTCATCTGTTAATGGGCACCCAAGTTATTTCCATATCTGTGATTTTCTTGTCTATTGTAGAGCTGCTAGCTGTGTGATATTAGGAAAACCATGATCTCATTTCTTGTTTATTTATTTTTACTATTTATTTATTTGACCGCACTGGATCTTCATTGCAGTATGCGGGATCTTCGTTGGGGTGTGGGGGCTCAGTAGTTGCTGTCTGCCGGCTCTGTAGTTATGTTGCTGGGACTCCAGAGTTCTGGGGCTCAGAAGTTGCCTTGCACCACTCATGGGCTTGGTTGCTGCCCAGCATGTGGGATCTTATTTTCCCAACCAGCGATGACAACTGCGTTCCCTACATCGCAAGGCGGATTCTTAACTACTGGACTACCAGGGAAGTCCCACAATGACCTCATTTCTGTCCCTCTTTCCTTTTTTTTGGTAAAACAGGGATGATTATCCTTTCTCACTGGCACATGATGTTTAGCGGAGCCTTACTGAATTATCCTATTCCATTTCCTCCGCCTTCTCCTCTCAGGTTCCTGAGAAGCAGCAGGAAAATGCCACCTGGCTGGTGACAGAGTTTTTGCTGGTGGGTTTCTCCAACCTCCCAGACCTGAGGACCACCCTCTTTGCACTGTTCTTCCTCACATACCTGGTTACCCTCAGCGGCAACGTCACCATCATCACCGTCATCCATGCGGACTGGACCCTTCACACTCCCATGTACCGCTTCCTGGCGGCGCTGTCCCTCTCTGAGACCTGCTACACGCTGGTCACCATCCCCAACATGCTGGCTCGTCTGTGGATGGAGAACCAGGCCATCTCCATCTCTGGCTGTCGGGCTCAGATGTTCTTCTTCCTGGGCCTGGGATGCAGTCACTGCTTCCTCCTCACTCTGATGGGTTACGACCGCTACGTCGCCATCTGCCATCCTCTGCGCTATTCGGTGATCATGAGACCCACGGTTTGCCTCTGTCTGGGAGCCCTGGTTTTCTGCTCCGGCTTCTCGGTGGCCTCGATCGAGACTAGCCTGATCTTCTCCTCGCGCTTCTGCCGCAGCAACCGGGTGGAGCACTTCTTCTGCGACATCGCCCCAGTCCTGAAACTCAGTTGCGCGGAGAGTGCCAGCAAAGCGCTGGTCATCTTCTTCCTGAGTATCCTCGTGGTGCTAATCTCCTTCCTCCTCATCCTCCTCTCCTACGCCTTCATCGTGGCCGCCCTCCTGAGGATATCCTCGGCAGCTGGCCGGAGCAAAGCCTTCTCTACCTGCGCTGCCCACCTCACCGTGGTCATCGTGCATTTTGGCTGTGCCTCCATCATCTACCTGAGGCCCGAGTCCGGAGGAAACCCAAACCAGGACCGCCTGGTCGCTGTGTTCTACACGGCGGTGACGCCGCTGCTGAACCCGTTGGTATACACTTTGCGCAATAAGGAGGTGAGGGTGGCTCTGAGGAGGATCCTGGCCCGAAGGCACATAATTTTAAAATAAACACTCCCTGGGACTTCTCTGGTGATCCAGTGGCTAAGCCGCAGCACTTCCAATTCAGAGGGCCCGGGTTCCATCCCGGGTCAGGGAACTAGATCCCACATGACAGAACCTAAGAGTTCATTTCGAGCTGTGGTGCTGGAGAAGACTCTTGAGAGCCCCTTGGACAGCAAGAAAATCAAACCAGTCCATCCTAAAGGAAATCAACCCTGAATATTCATTGGAAGGATTGATACTGAAGCTTCAGCTTCAGTACTTTGACCACTTGATGCAAATAGCTGACTCATTGGAAAAGACCCTGATGCTAGGAAAGATTAAAGGCAGGAGGAGAAGGGGACAACAGAGGGTGAGATGGTTGGATGGCATCACCAACTCAAGAGACATGAGTTTCAGCAAGCTCAGGGAGATGGTAGAGGGCAGGGAAGCTTGGTGTGCTGCAGTCCATGGCATCACTAAGAGTGACTGAACAACAGCAACAACAATAAGCAAAAATAAAAATAAAAAAGAATCCTGCCTACTGCAACTAAAGACCTGGTACCATTAAAAGGATAAATAAATGAGAAAAAAACCCACAAAACACTCTCTCTGTTTCCCCTCTAGCTTTTTCATGAACATGTGCCCCACCAGGTACTCAGTTTCTCCGCCACTCAACTCCCCAAACTGGAAAACAGGTTACTCCCATAACCTTAAATGAAATAGTCTAGGTGAGGCAATTCACAAACAGTGCCTGGGACCCAGCAGAAACTCCATAAAAACTGCCTTTTCCCTTCATCTTCAAGTACAATTTAAAAAGTTGTGATATGAGAGGCAGGCAGTATTAGCAACAGGAGGGTCTCTTTGTCTTGTAAATATCTTGGTGCTGAAAGATCTGAAGGCATTTTCTTAGCCAGGCAGAACTGGAAGGACTAGTGCCACTGTACTCAGTGTCATACAACAAGCACACGCTCCTTCTCAGATGCAGAGCATCTCCTCCGAGGCCATAGCTTAATGAGTCATCTGTTGACAGCTTCCTGTTTGAACTGTCCTTTGAACTCTGGACTGGTTTCTTGTGGCTGGTGACTCACAGACTTGAAAAAAAGACAAAAACTTCCAATCTACATGCAAAATAAATGTTAAACACAGTGAGCCCAAAACCTCAAGGGAAGCATGGGAAACACACAGAAATCACTGAATTTAGCAATTCAAATATTTAGTTAAGCAGGAACTGTGAAGACTCCTGCATTGCTGTGAGTAAGGTCTTTGTCCCTGGTCCTCCGCTCTGCCTTCTGGGAGGTTCCTTGCAGCTCTCTGTTCCCCATCACTACTTCTGAAGCTTTCTCATTCCGTTTCCTGCTGGGATGGTTTTAAGGGCCTCATGGCATAACCCTGGGGCATTGTTTTCTTTCTTTGGCCTCACCTCAAGGCTTGCAGGATCTTAGTTCCTGGGGCCCACAGTGAAAACCCCGAGTCCTAGGACTGCCAGGAAACTCCCCAGGGCCTTGATTTATGTGTACCAGAGAGTCATGATCCCTTGAAGGCCAAGTTCATAATTTCTCTCAAAAATGTGGTAGCTGTCTGATCTTTTTATCTCCAGGCAGCTCCATGTGCAAGTAATGACAAAGATTTCCCCTGACACAGCTCTTTTGGTTTTCCTTTTCATTTTTTAGACTGTGGCAAAAATACAACATAAAACTGACCATCTTAACCACCCTTATTTATTTATTTAAAAATTGTTTATTTATTTGCCTGGATCAAGTCTTAGTCCTGGCATGTGAGATCTTTAGTTGCAGCATGCATGATCTTTCTTAGCTGCAGCAGGCAGGAACTTCCCAGGTGGTGTAGCTGGTAAAGAATCTACCTGCCAATGCAGGAGACACTGGTTTGGTCTCTAGGTAGGGAAGATCCCCTGGAGTAGGAAATGGCAACCTACTCTTGTATTCCTGCCTGAAAAATTCCATGGACAGAGGAGACTGAAAGGCTACAATCCATGGGGTCGAAAAGAGTCGAATATGACTGAGCCTGCCTGCACACATATGCAGGATCTAGTTCCCTGACCAGGGATTGAACCTGGGCCCCCTCTGCATTGGGAGCGCAGAGTCTTAGCCACTGGACCACCAGAGAAGTCCCCATCTTAACTACTTTTAAATGTATGGTGTGTGCTAAGTTGCTTCAGTTGTGTTCAACTCTTTGCAACCTTATGGACTGTAGCCTGCCAGGCTTCTCTGTTCAAAGGCAAGAATACTGGAGTGGGTTGCCATACCCTCATTCAGGGGATCTTCCCAGCCCAGGAATCAAACCTATATCCCTTACATCTCCTGCATTGGCAGGTGGGTTTTTTTTTTTTACCACTGGTGCCACCTGGGTAGCTCAGTAGTATTAAATGCATTTAGAATGTCTTGCCACCACCCCCACTATCCATCTCCAGAGATCCTCATGTCATAAACCTGAAACTCTGTTTCCATGAAACACTAACACCTCATTCCTCATTGGCCCCCTGCCCCAACTCTTGGCAACCAACATTCTACTATCTTTTCTTTATGAATCTGACTCCTCTAAATTGCTCATAGAACTGGAATGCTACTGTAGAATTTGCCTTTCTGTGACAGTTATTTCACTGAGCATCATGTCATCAAGGTTCACCCATCTGCTGTAGTTCTTAAACCCGAATGCTACCCTCATTTATTTTCTGGCTTCTGTTCTGTGCTTAGTTGTGAGGCATGAGGCCGATGGGGTACCCCAGAGTAAGCAGCTTGAGTTCATTCCCTGTGAACAGAAACTCTGAAATGTCAGTAGCAGGACCACTGAAAGAGGAGGCCGGGCCCTGCCCAGATAACAGACCAAACATTTTTTCCTTTTTCTAAAAAACAATTTATTTATTTATTTGCTTGGCCACACTGGGTCTTAGTTGTGGCATGTGGGACCTAGTACCCTGACTAGGAATCAAACCTGGACACCCTGGATTGGGAGCATGGAGTCTTAGCTACTGAACCAACAGAGATGTCCCAAGACCACATATTTCTCACTCTTGAAGTCAAGGAGAACTTCTTGACTAGAAAACTCCTTGGTGGTCAAAAGCCTACCCATAGGCCTCTTTGCTGGAGTCCATCTTGGCTAAGAAATGCTTGTGTGCACGTGAGGACCTGAGATACATCAAATACAGACTCAGAACCAGGCAAATTGGTGAAAGAAATGCCCCATAAAAGTGATTCCAAACACCTGACTCTCTTTCTGAGTCTGCCCATGTGTCTACTCACACATACTGTATTCTTTTTCTTCCTAAGAAACACTTTACTTGTTTCACTACTTTCTGTCTTTGTGGGAATTCTTTTGGGCAAAGTCGAAGGGCCAGGGCCTGTGTCACTGACCACTGGTCTAGTGGCTGAGATTTGGTGCTCTCACTGTTGCAGCCCAAACTTAATTCTGTGGCTGAGAACTGAGACCCTGCTTCAAGCTGCTGCTCGCTTGAGGTCACCTGAGATCAATTAGACCTTGGCATTCTCTCAAGGATGTGGAGAAATGGTCAGTTTCTTGCTATAACTGCCTCCTCAGGGTCCTTTGTAACGCTGCTTCCCTGTGAGCCCCCCAAGTCACCAGAATCAGCCAATTTAAACTGTAGTCTGCATGGAGAGAGAATACCTTCATGTTGTTAGAGCCCCTTCTGCCTCTGCATGCCTCAGAACGTGCATGCATGCTCAGCTGGTCAGTTGTGTCTGACTCTTTGCAACCCCATGGACTGTAGCCCGCCAGGTTCCTCTGTCCATAGGATTCTCCAGGCAAGAATACTGGAAAGGCTTGCCATTTCCTCCTCCAGGGAATCGTTCCAACCTAGGGATCAAACCCTCATCTCCTGCATTGCCGGTGGATTCTTCACCATCTTCAGTTCAGTTCAGTCGCTCAGTCGTGTCCAACTCTTTGCAACCCCATGGACTGCAGCATGCCAGGACTCCCTGTCCATCACCAACTCCCGGAGTTTACTCAAACTCAGGTCCATCGAGTCAGTGATGCCATCCAACCATCTCATCCTCTGTCGTCCCCTTCTCCCCCTGCCTGCCTTCAATCTTTCCCAATATCAGAGTCTTTTCAAATGAGTCAGTTCTTCGCATCAGGTGGCCAAAGTATTGGAGTTTCAGCTTCAACATCAGTCTTTCAAATGAACGCTCAGGACTGATCTCCTTTAGGATGGACTTTACCTTCTTAGCCGTTGGGAACGTCCACCTCTCTCTTTGATGATAATGGGAAGAAGCAGCGACTAAAACAAATAGCCTGATTTTCCCTAACCACCTCCCAGAGGGCTACAGACTCAACAAACACAGTCTGCTATGCATGACTCACAGTTGTGCTTGCACCTGGTAAGGATGACTGCCAGCCCAGGTGGTGCTGTCTTTAGTTTAAGGAGATGGGAGCAAGGATTGGGGCCTTGCATCACGGTTTAGAAGGAGCCCGATGACTTGGGTTTTTTTTTTTTTAAATAAGTTTATTTATTTGCTTTTGATTGTTCTGAGTCTTCTTTGCTGTGTGCAGTCTTTCTCTAGTTGCAGGGCGCAGGCCTTCTCATTGCAGTGGCTTCTCTTGCTGCAGACCACAGGCTCTAGAGTGTCTGGGGCTTTAGGAGTTGCAGTGAGTGGGCTCTAGAGTACGGGCTCAGTGCTTGGGGCACATGGGCTGAGTTGCCCCCTTGGCATGTGAGATCTTCTGGGACCAGGGATAACCTGTGTCCTCTGCATTGGCAGGCAGATCTTTAACCATCGCATGCCACGTGGTGAGGCCAAAAAAAAAAAATTCCTCTCTGGTTTTGCAACTCACTTAGGATAAAATTCAACATAAGCACAGGGGGAAATGGGTGGGGCCCTAACACTACACCCTATGATAGGCATGAAGAAGCCATATGGTTGAAGCACAGTGCACATTTTTGAGGCGCTCCCAGTCTGGAGTCCCAGGCAGTGCTGCTTGAGTTCACATTCTGCCTCTATCACTTATAAGCTGTGCAACCTTGGGTAAATTCCTTTGTTGTAGCCAGGCATTCCAGGAAAGAAACTCACTCAGAAGGACAATGTAGATACTGGAGTGCAGTTTATTACATCAGCAGGCCCAAGGCAGAGTCTCCTCTTAGCCAAGGACCCTGGCCAGTTTTTGTGAAAACCTTATATACCCTAAGTGTATGTGCTCAAACCCACCTCCCCAAATTCTCTGAAACTAGTCTGAAAAAAGGAAAAGAAAGATACAATCAAAGTTAACCTGTGATTCGTATGCCTTAAGCCTAGGTAGTTAACAGTTGACAATTATCAATAGGCCTGTGATCATACCCCAATAAGCATAACAGAATTTATGATTCTATTCAGTTACACAGATAGTTAGGGTATTCTTTTAGGCGATGGAGAGTCTAGGTATGAGCCTTGGGGCTCTTCCATCCCAGGGGTCTGGTTTTCCACTTGGTATGTCATTTCCATAGATACTGGACATATAGCTCAGAGTCCACAGTCCAGCCTAAGATGGAGTTCTGCTTTCAAGACGGAGCCTGTTCTGTCTGTTTCCTCCTTCATTCCCCCCTCTTGATGCTCTTATCTCATAGTATGAGCATCAATCATAGGGATATATTGTGCCGGAGTCCAGCTCCAGCAGGTCCAGGGTTTCCCTCAGGATGGACGGCGTCGGCGATGCAAATGAGAAGGCACAGTGAGTCTTAGCGTTTTCCAAGTGTCTACTCCCTTTATTGTTTTTTAAGACAGCTTTTATATTTTTAGTGTATATAGAAACAAATGTAAAGTATAGAGTCATACCAATTCAGCTTAAGGGACATACCAATTTAGCTTAAGGGACATGCCAATTCAGCTTAATGGGTATATCTTAATGGGCCTATCAATTTAGCTTAATGGGCCAGCAGTTTCGACCCTCATCGAAGCCGTTTACATGTCTTTAGTTACAAAAAGCCTCATCTTGTTTACATCATCTTCTGGCCTGGTGGCCTGCTAACACCTTGTGACTCTCCATTGATAAGGGTTGATCAGTCAGAACACTTTTGTATCGGGCACATCAGGAAAGAATTCATCAACAGAAAGTTTTAAGGTAAAACCTGTTTTTGGTAATTTACCCTACGCCTTGAGCTTAACAGAAAAGAATGTGGTTCCATAAAGTCATAGAACAGCAAGCTGAAGTTCAGCTTTAAGTAAGAATCATCAGTTAAATCAACAATTGTCTTATTATTTGTATTAAAGCTAAACTTCTATTTATATACATCTCTAACTATTATGCTTTCATTATATAGGCTAAATACGTTAAGAGTAAAAACATAGTGAGTAAATATAGATTAAGTAACAGTTTCACAAAGCAATATTTTTTACATTTCCTAACAAGCCTTTTTTTCCTGCGAAAGGTTTTGTGCCCATAGGGGCTTTCTGTGCGGAGGCTCTCAATGCTGTTTTATTACTAGGGAGCAGTCATGCACATTAGCTCCAAAGGCGCAGGTACATTTATTAAACAAACCAATATGTTAGCAAAAGGAATTTAGATCAGCATACTCTATATCCCAGATAATTTTATTTAGGGTGCTACCGTTCAGGGGCCTTGTTGATTTGAGGTTTCAGAATGATCTATTTTAGAAGGGAATCAGGAAAGGCCTTTTGCCTAAATCATAGAAAATAAGAAGAGGTTTATTATAGTAAACATCAGAAAGACAGATATCATCTTTAAGGTGAGCGCTGAGGCAGCCTTCGGAGAATCCCTGAGGCCTGAGAAGCCTTGCTCAATCAGTCCTTTTTCTCATGACCCTGTCATGGGTGGGATCTCGTGAGCTGGCTCCCAGCAATATTGCACCCTGGATCTCTGACTGCCAATTTGGGAGAATGACACCAACCTTTGGGTTACAAAGTTCATAATACATTGTAAAATGCAGGGTCCACAAAGCAGAACTATCAAGACAACTATAACAATGATAAACATAGTTAGTTTTCCACCAATCACCCTTCACCCAAGATAGGACTGAAGTCCAGAAAGGAATGTTTTCATCTGACATTGCTTTTACCTGTTTTTTCATGTCATCTAAAGTAGCTGATACATTGCCAGATAAATCAGGACTATATACACAACATTCAACCTTAATTATAGCACAGGTCCCTCCTTGAGCAGCTGTGAGCATGTCTAAAGCCATTCTATTTTGAATTACTGCTTTTCTCATTTGGATTTGTTCTTCATTTAAGGCTTGGATGGCTTTAGTACTATCTAGGAGGGCCTGTTTTGTGAAATTAGTCAAGGCTTCTACTTTAATCATAATATCTGTTGTCCCTATAGAAGGTACGAATAAGGCAGCAATATACTCATACCACTGAAACACAGAACTTGTCCACCTAGCATGTAAATAAGGTAGAGTTACCAGGGGTTGTTGTAGGTTAGGCTTTATGCTGCCATGGGCAAAAGCAAATCCCAGTGTGCGGCGGCCTACCCAGCCGATTGGTAACCAAGGCCAAAGGTTAGGCCCACAAAGCCATCGGGTTCCACTGGGCGCCACCCAGTGGATTCCAGGGTTATACTTCCAATCAGAGCCTGGCCAATGGATGGACTGTTTGGGGTGGTATGTGATCTTGAATGTTTGTTTACATTGTTCAGGGGATAGATACCCTATATATTTTAGTTCTTTTGGGTCTATGGACGGTCACCAAACCCTACCCTTTGTTCTTTTTGTTCCCAGCATATAGTGGCGGGAGTAATTAATTGACCCTTTTCTGGGGTCAACTGGAAATGTTCATCCTAGACTTGGTAGAATTGTTCAACATACCCAGAGGCTGTTCCTCCCTTGCTAGTCAGGGAGCTTTTTTCTTTTTTGTTCTTTAAATATGAGGTATAGGCTTTTGTTACTTCTATGAAACTGGTGTTTACATCAAATGTAACCCCATGACCCGAGTGTATTGACTGTAGGTCCGGCTTACACCAAGAGAGCAGGGAGAGATTTTGATTGACAAGAGAAAGGAAAGTCTCTTTTTGTCATCCTAGAAAAGAGCAGAGTGGTTTAAAATCCCTTGGCGGAGGGATGACACCCACCAAGGAAGTCCATCCATCACAGACAGAGGCATACCCGCACATAACCAGCAGCTGGAGGTGTTGTGGAAGTCCACGTAGGAATGTGCCCATGAGATGAAAACATTGTCCTGAGTTGAAATGGAAGTTAAATTCAAAATCATGTTGATGAGGCCAAGCAGCGGGAGTTGATTATGTGGCTTCATCCTGAAGGGGCTAGTCTGGGATATTCTTTTCCTTCTTCTTCTTAAGGATGATCTTAGTCTCTCAAGGGTCAGTGGGGTCCCTCTGCACAGTCCACTAAGTGTTTTCTGGGTCTGTGTGGTATGTTCTCGTCATCCTCATGTGGTGGATCCAGGGTGTGACACCTGCAACTTTAACTGCCGTAGGGGTGGTTAGGACAACAGTATATGGACCCTTCCAATGTGGGGCCAAGGAGTCGTGTCTCCAGTCCTTGACCCACACCTGATCCCCAGGCACAAATTCATGAATCTGTTCCCAAAGAGGGAATGGCACCCTTTCTTGTACAAACTTAGTTACCTGATTTATTACTTTACCCAGTTGTTCCATCTGCTGTGAAATCTCATCTCCCCTTACCTGAGGCAAATTTGTTGACACCTGTTTTATTATGGGAGTGGACTCCCATACACAATTTCATACAGAGAATAGCCATGGGGCCATGGGGTCATCATGAGTCTGAGCAGAGCTGTTGGAAACAAGTCCACCCAGGAGCAGTCAGTCTCTATGATCCACTTGGAGAGTGTCTCTTTAAGTGTCCGGTTGGTTCCTTCCACCATCCCAGAACTCTGGGGCCTAAATGCTGTATGTAATTTCCACTAAAAGTTTTGCTTACTTGTTGTACTAAATCAGCTACAAAAGCTGGGCCATCGTCTGGTACGATGCTGGTAGGAAATCCAAATCTAGGAACTATCTCCCTAAGCAGGCACTGGGTAACTTCTGATGCTCTTTCAGTCTGGGTAGGAAAAGCTTCTACCCATCCCGAGAACGTACATAGCATGACCAGCAGGTAATTGTAGGGTCTGTGAGGTTTCATTTCAGTGAAGTCCACTTCCAGGTGTCCAAAGGACAGCGTCCCTGGAGGTTTTTGTCTGTGCCGACAGGCAGCATTGACCTGTGAGGAGGCAGTGCAGTTCTGAGATTCTATCCTGCATAGGGAAGAGAGGCGGGGAACCAAGAAATATTTTTGAATTAGCTCTTCCAGTTTATCATGGTGTAGGTGGGTCGCTTGGTATGTTTGGCTTCCCAGAGTGGGTGCCAGCTCCTCCAGTACCAATAATTTGCCACTTGGCAATTCCCACCATCCCTTTTCAGTCTTGATGTCCCCTTCCACTCTGGCTAGTTGGTTTTGGGCTTCAGTGTATTTTGGAGACTCCAGCGTTAGCCCAGGCAGCTCCGCCAATATGAGAGCTTTAATATGGGCCTCACTTGTCACCCCCAAGCCCTTGGCTGCTTATTTAGCGGTCTTATCTGCCAGTCTGTTTCCCCAAGCCCGGGAGGTATCCTCTTATTGATGTTCTCAGCAGTGTATGACTGCAACCCTTTCTGGTTTCCAGACAGCATCTAATAGGGTCTTAATTTCTTCCTTATTTTTAATATCTTTTTAGTGTCAAAAGGCCTCTCTCCTTATACCGAGCTCTGTGTACATGTAGTGTGGCAAAAGCATGCCTGGAGTCTGTATAAATGTCTCCTTACCTTTTGACAGCTGGAGGGCCCGGATTAGAGCATGTAGTTCAACCCGTTGAGCAGACCAGTGTGATGGCAGAGAGCTAGCCTCAACGATGGTTTCTTCCATGACTACTGCATATCCTGACAGTTGTTGTCCTTGTTTTACCAGGCTGGTGCCATAAGTGTACAGGACCCAATCTGGGTCCATGATTGGCTGGTCTCTCAAGTCAGGTTTGCTGGCATAAACTTCTTCTAGGATTTCCTTGCAGTCATGTGAGGGCCCACCTTCTCCCACAGGAAGGAGAGTGGCCGCATTCAGGGCCTAATGAGGCTCAATAGTAGCATGGGGGTTCTCATATAACAGTCCCTAGTATTGAGTAATCTGGGATGTCGACAGCCATTTATGGGGGTCCCCTTGCAGGAGAGTGTTGACCTCATGCGGGACTTTTATGATCAAATCTTGGCCCAAATTCAGCTTGGTTGCCTCCTGGACCAGTAAGGCAACACTTCAACTGCCTGTAAGCGTCCCAGCCACCCAGTGGCAACATTGTTCAGCCGTTTCGGGAGATAAGACTCGGGTCTGTCGCATGTCCCCATAGTCTGGGACAACACTCCCATAGCCACCTTGTCTTTTTCAGTCACGTGAAGAGCAAACGGCTTAGCAGGTCTGGCAGGCCCAAGGCGGGCGCTATTGTACGAGGTTTGAGCTCTATTACCACTGGGACTTGTTTTGCAAGCCTGGGGGGATTGTCTTCCACCCAGACCTCAGGGAATTGTTAAGTTAACTCTCTCCACTGTTTAGCCTGTCCAGTTTTCCTTCTGGGAGATTGTGCAACCTCCATTCATCCTGAGGGGTTACTGAGAGGAAGAGTAAATAGGTTGCTGAGCCCACTGGAAGAGTGGGTCTTTCTTAGGGGGGAGAGGTCACTTGTGCCCCCAATTTAGACAGCGAGTCTCTTCCCAACAAAGGTACTGGGCATTTAGGGATGTATAAAAATTCATGAGTCACTTGGTGTCCCCACATCTGACATTTTCGGGGTAGGTTTGAGACACAAAGGTTGCATTTAATCACCATCTGAGACACAGCAGCCTCTGGATCTATTGGCGTATAGAGTCTACAGGCCTCGCACAGTCTTTCATAGAATTCAGAGTGTGATTTGCTTTCCCTTTGAATCACTTTGGAGGGTTTTCCCTACTTTTAGGTTTTCAGGTCCCCCTCTTGAGACCTTGTAACGCCCGGACCTTTCACGTTAGCAGGGTAGTGGACAGCACCAGGGAAACTGAGCTTTCAGGTGAGGAGGAACCCACCTGGCAGGGTGGAAGAGGGGGTCTGATCACCCCCCTGGGAGGGACTGGAAGGGGCAGGGACCCACAGGAGCCTGGAATAGGCAGGTGGCAGTGATTGCTTGGTACACAAGTCAACGAGCGTGTTAGGGCTTAGGAAGGAAATTTGTGAAGGTCATTTAGGAGGAGTGTCCACGCCAGAATCAGAGGCTGCGCTCTGCTAAGGAGCCAGAGGAAAGAGCCCACTACAAATGCCCCTCAGAGAGTTACAGCAGCTTCTGGTTCAGGGGACAGACGGCCACTACCGTCAGCCTCCTGTAGCCTATTATTACCGGATTTGGCTAATGGAGACTGTTTTTCAAACCCACTGCCCTACGTGGGATGACATAATCCAGAGCGACTGAACTGAACTGAGTCTCCCTCTTCAGCACTGAGCAAAGACACAGGATCCTAATGTTGTAGCCACACGTTCTGGAAAACAAACTCACTCAGAAGGACAATGCAGACAGTGGAGTGTAGTTTATTACACCGGCCGGCCCAAGGCAGAGTCGCCTCGTAGCCAAGGACCCTGACCAGTTTTTGTGAAAACCTTATATACCTTAAGAGTACAAGGTTCCCTGAAACTAGTCTGAACAAAGGAAAATGAAAGATACAATCAAAGTTAACCGTGATCATATACCTTAAGCCTAGGTAGTTAACAGTGGACAGTTACCAATAGGCCTGTGGTCATACTCCAATAAGCATAACAGAATGTATGATTCTATTCAGTTACACAGATAATTAGGGTATTAATTAGGGTATTCTTTTAGGGGATGGAGAGCCCTGGGGCTCTTCCTTCTGGGGGTCTGGTTTTCCAGTTGGTTTGTCATTTCCATAGATACTGGGCATATAGCTCAAAGTCCACAATCCGGCCCAAGATGAAGTCCTGCTTTCAAGATAGAGCCTGTTCTGTTTCCTCCTTCATTCCCCCGTCTTGATGCTCTTAACTCATAACATGAGCATCATTCATAAGGATATACTGCACCCTGGCTCTCCGACTGCCAATTTGATGACACCAACCTTTGGGTTACAAAGTTCATAATACATTGTAAAATGCAGGGTCCACAAAGCAGAACTATCAAGGGAACTGTAACAATGGTAAACATACTTTTCCACCAATTACCCTTCACCCAAGATAGTACTGAAGTCCAGAAAGGAATGTTTTTATTTCACATTGCTTTTACGTGTTTTTTCATGACATCTAAAGCAGCTGATTGGAGAAGGCAATGGCACCCCACTCCAGTACTCTTGCCTGGAAAATCCCATGGATGGAGGAGCCTGGTAGGCTACAGTCCATGGGGTCGCTAAGAGTCGGACACGACTGAGCAACTTCACTTTCACTTTCCCCTTTCATGCACTGGAGAAGGAAATGGCACCCCGCTCCAGTATTCTTGCCTGGAGAATCCCAGGGATGGCGGAGGCTGGTGGGCTGCCATCTATGGGGTCACTAGAGTCGGACACGACTGAAGCGACTTAGCAGCAGCAGCAGCAAAGCAGCTGATACATTGCCAGATAAATCAGGAATATATACACAACATTCAATCTTTATTATAGCATAGGTCCCTCCTTGAACAGCTGTGAGCATGTCCAAAGCCATTCTATTTTGAATTACCACTTTTGTTACTTGTGTGAAACTGGTGTTTACATAATATGTAACCCCATGACCCGAGTCTATTGACTGCAGGTCTGGCTTACACCAACAGAGCAGGGAGAGATTATGATTGACAAGAGAAAGGAAAGTCTCTTTTGTTGTCCCAGAAAAGAGCAGAGTGGTTTAAAATCTCCTTGGTGGAGCAATGACACACACCAGGGTAGTCCATCCATCACCGAGGCATAGCCCCACATACCCAACAGTTGGAGGTATTGTGGAAGTCTAGCATAGGAATGTGCATGTTGATGAGGCCAAGCAGCAGGAGTTGATTATGCAGCTTCATCCTCAAGGGGCTCATCTGGGATCTTCTTTTTCTTAAGGATGATCTTGGTCTCTCCAGGGTCAGTGGGGTCCCTCTGTGCAGTCCACTCAGCGTTTTCTGGGTCTGTGTGGTAAGCTCTCTTCACCCTCGTAAGATGGATCCAAGGGGCAAAACCTGCAACTTTAACTGCCGTAGCGGTAATTAGAATAACAGTTTAAGGGCCCTTCCACCGAGGGGCCAGTAAATCATGTTTCCAGTCTTTGACCCATACTTGGTCACCAAGCGTAAACTTACGAATCTGTTCCCCAAGGGGGAACAGCACCCTTTCTTGTACAAACTTAGTTACCTGATTTATTATCTTACCCAGTTCCATCAGCTGCGAAATCTCTTCCCCTCTTAAAGGCAAATTTGTTGACACCTCTTTTATTATGGGAGGGGGCCTCCCATACACAATTTCATATGGAGAATAGCCTTAGGACCGTGGGGTCATCCTGAGTCGGAGCAGAGCCGTTGGAAGCAAGTCCACCCAGGAGCAGTCAGTCTCTATGACCCACTTGGAGAGTCTCTTTAAATGTCTGGTTGGTTCATTTCACCATCTCAGAACTCTGGGCCTATATGCAGTGTGCAGTTTCCATTTGATGTTTACAGTTTTGCTTACTTGTTGTACTAAATCAGCTATGAAAGCTGGGCCATTGTCTGATCCGATGCTGGTAGGAAATCCAAATCTGGGAACTATTTCCCTAAGCAGGCACCGGGCTACTTCTAATGCTCTTTCATTCCGGGTAGGAAAAGCTTTTACCCATCCCAAGAATGTACATAGCATGACCAGCAGGTAATTGTAGGGTCTGTGAAGTTTCATTTCAGTGAAGTCCACTTCCAGGTGTTCAAAGGGCAGTGTGCCTTTTAGCTGAATCCCCGGAGGTTTTTGTCTGTGCTGACAGGCAGCATTGACCTGTGAGCAGGCAGTGCAGTTCTGAGATTCTATCCTGCATAGGGAAGAGAGGCAGGGAACCAAGAAATATTTTTGAATTAGCTCTTTCAGTTTATCATGATGTAGGTGGGTCGCTTGATATGTTTGGCTTCCCAGAGTGGGTGCCAGCTCCTTCGGTATCAATAATTTGCCACTTGGCAATTCCCACCATCCCTTTTCAGTCTTGATGTCCCCTTCCACTCTGGCTAGTTGGTTTTGGGCTTCAGTGTATTTTGGAGACTCCAGCGTTAGCCCAGGCAGCTCCATCAATACAAGAGCTTTAATAGGGGCTTCACTTGTCACCCCCAAGCCCTCCACTGCTTGTTTAGCGGTCTTATCTGCCAGTCTGTTTCCCCAAGCCCGGGAGGTATTCTCTTATTGATGTCCTCCGAGCCCAGTGGGTATCCTCTTTTTGATGTCCTCAGCAGTGTATGACTGCAACCCTTTCTGGTTCCCAGACAACATCTAATAGGGTCAGAATTTCTTCTTTATTTTTAGTATCTTTTTCACTAATGAAGAAGGAATTCCTGGGGCCTGGACTCCATCTTAGGCCTGTTCGTGCTGATCATGTTCGGCCACCTCTCTAATGGACTCTGAACTCTGTGCTTAGTGCCTGTGGAAATGACAATAGAAGGACAAGACCCCCTCTGGACAGGGGAATCTTGAAGATTGTATTCAGGTTACTCATCACCTAACGGAGAAGGCAATGGCACCCCCCTCCAGTACTCTTGCCTGGAAAATCCCATGGATGGAGGAGCCTGGTAGGCTGCAGTCCATGGGGTCGCTAAGAGTCGGACACGACTGAGCGACTTCACTTTCACTTTTCCCTTTCATGCACTGGAGAAGGAAATGGGAACCCACTCCAGTATTCTTGCCTGGAGAATCCCAGGGACGGCGGAGCCTGGTGGGCTGCCGCCTATGGGGTCGCACAGAGTCGGACACGACTGAAGCGACTTAGCAGCAGCAGCTTAGCAGCATCACCTAAGGGAAAACATACACTAATCCCCCTACCTCCGAACAGGTCATAGATTTTTTTTCTGTCACCTCGGGCTTATTGATAATTGACTGTTTGAATATGGGGTTATTGTGATTGTATTTACCTTTCCTTTGTTTATGTAAGTCACAAGGAAATTGGGGTGGTGGGTTCAGACATGTACACATGCGGTATAAAAGATTTTCACAAATGCTGGTCGGGGTCCTTGGCTAAGAGGAGATTCTGCCTTGGGCCCGCCGGTGTAATAAACTGCACTTCACTATCTGCATCGTCCTTCTGAGTGAGCTTGTTTCCCGGAGAGCGTGGCTATAACACTAGCTGTAAAAGGCCCCTCTCCTTATACAGAGCCCTGTGTACATGAGGTGTGGCAAAAGCATACCTGGAATCGGTGTAGATGTTTATCTTCTTGCCTTTTGACAACTGGAGTGCTCGAATCAAGGCCCATAACTCAGCTCGTTGAGCAGACCAGTGTTGTGGCAAGCAGCCAGCTTCAAGGAAAGTCTTTTCTGTGATGGTGGTGTAACCTGACAGCCATTGTCCTTGTTTTATCGGGCTAGTGCCATCAGTATATAGGACCCAATCAGGGTCTGGAATCGGTTGGTCTCGGAGGTCGGGTCTGCTAGCATAGACCTCTTCCAAGATTTTTCCTCAGTCATGAGAAGGTCCACCCTCTCCCACCGGCAGGAGTGTGGCTGGGTTTAAAGTCTGGCAAGGCTTGATACGGAGGTTAGGGTTCTCACATAGCAGCCATTGATATTGAATAATCCGGGATGTCAACAGCCATTTATGGGGGTCCCCTCACAGGAAAGTGTTGCCCTCATGCGGGACTTTTATGATCAAATCTTGGCCCAAATTCAGCTTGGTTGCCTCCCAGACCAGTAAGGCAAACACTTCAACTGCCCGTAAGCATCCCAGCCACCCAGGGGCAATATTGTCCAGCCGTTTCGGGAGATAAGACTCGGGTCTGTCGCATGTCCCCATAGTCTGGGACAACACTCCCATAGCCACCTTGTCTTTTTCAGTCACGTGAAGAGCAAACAGCTTAGCAGGTCTGGCAGGCCCAAGGCGGTGCTCAAGTAACTGTACTGGGTTTGAGTTCTATTACCACTGGGACTTGTTTTGCAAGCCTGGGGAGGGGGATGGGAGATTTTGTCTTCCGCCCAGACCTCAGGGAATCTCTTGAGATAACTCTCTCTCTCCACTGTTTAGCCCGACCGTTTTCCCTTCCGGGAGATCGTGCAACCTCCATTCATCTTGAGGGGTTACCGAGAGAAAGAGTAAATAGGTGGTTGAGCCCACTCGAAGAGTGGGTCTTTTATGGGGGGAAAGGTCACTTGTGCCCACAATTGAGACAGCGAGTCTCTTCCCAACAAAGGTACTGGGCATTTAGGGATGTATAAAAATTCATGAGTCACTTGGTGCCCTCCCCATCTGACATTTTCGGGGTAGGCTTGAGACACAAAGGTTGCATTTAATCACCATCTGAGACCCAGCAGCCTCTGGATCTATTGGTGTATAGAGTCTACAGGCCTCGCGCAGTATTTGGTAGAGCTCAGAGGGTGATTTGCTTTCCCTTAGAATCATTTCGGAGGGTTTTTCCATACTCATAGGTTTTTGGGCCCCCCTTGAGGCCTTGTAAAATAGCCCCCCGATATCTCTCCAAGTGGGCCCTCCCTTCCTCTGTGTTACAGTCCCAGTTGGGCCTCTCATCGGAGGTGGCTAGTTCTGCCCACCGCTGCAGGTTTGCAGTACCCTCAGGTGCCGTTTCCCTTAACCATTTTCTGGCCTCAGTTAGTGGAAGGAAGAAACAGAACAGGCTCTATCTTGAAAGCAGGACTTCATCTTGGGCCAGATTGTGGACTTTGAGCAATATGCCCAGTATCTATGGAAACGACAAACCAACTGGAAAACCAGGCCCCCAGAAGGAAGAGCCCCAGTGTTCTCCATCCCCTAAAAGAATACCCTAATTAATACCCTAACTATCTGTGTAACTGAATAGAATCATACATTCTATTATGCTTATTGGGGTATGACCACAAGCCTATTGATAATTGTCCACTGTTAAGTACCTAGGCTTAAGGCATACGAATCACGGTTAACTTTGATTGTATCTTTCTTTTTCCTTTGTTCAGACTAGTTTCAGGAACGGTATACATTTAGGGTATATAAGTTTTTCACAAAAATTGGTCAGGGTCCTTGGTTACGAGGAACTCTGCCTTGGGCCGCCGGTGTAATAAACTGCACTCCACTATCTGCATTGTCTATCTGCATTGTCCTTCGGAGTGAGTTTGTTTCCCTGAACGCGAGGCTACAACATTTGGTGCATTGGCAGGGAAACTCTTCACTTTGAGGAGACAAGTCCCATTTGTCTCCGGGGCCTTGCGGCTTGAATCTTCTAGAAGTGGGAAGGCGCCTCCCCTTTCTGGAAGGATTCTGCTTCTCCACGCCCGGACCTTTCACGTTAGCAGGTAGTGGACAGCACCAGGAAAACTGAGCACTCGGGTGAGGAGGAACCCACCCGGCAGGGTTGAAGAGGGGGCCTGATCTCCCCCTGGGAGGGACTGGAAGGGGTAGGGACCCACAGGAGCCTGGAATAGGCAGGTGGCAGTGATTGCTTGGTACACAGGTCAACGAGCGTGTTAGGGCTTAGGAAGGAAATTTGTGAAGGTCATTTAGGAGGTGTGTCCACGCCGTCTTGGGGAAAATTATTACCAAGTGATCGCCAGGGGATTTTAGGATCGGAAACTGGTCCTTGTATGCTCGTATTCTGCCCTCTCCCAGGAGGTGTCCCGTCTGCTGTGAAATTCTTGACCCCCTCGGAATTGTCAGGCTAGAGTTAGGGGGATACATAAGTGAGTATGAATTGGCTTTTCCGGAGACAGCCTGGGACATGGGATATTTAACCCACCTGTGTTTTCATCCGCACCTGATCAAGCCCACCAAGACAGAACGGACTTTAAAGGAGAAACAGTCTTGGACCACGTGGTGTTCTGGTGCAGCCATGCTGACCGGCAGGTGAAGACACGCCGATCCCCCTTCTCCCTCTGGGATCTCGCAGGATTTGGACGAGGATGACCTGCCCCCCCACTCCCACACTGGATGATGACCCGCCCGCCGCCCAGTGCTCCACCAGGACCGGAAGCCGCCTTAATGCCCAATCCAGGGCCAGGGGAATTTCCTGCAGCGGCCGCTGCTCCTCCGCCAGCTCTCCCGGAGGTTGTAGAGCTGCCAGCTCGGCAGGCTCCGATCCTGGTGGTAGAAACCTCTGGCCAACATTTCCAGGATCCGGTTCCAGCTAAACCGCCCAAACTATACCCGCCTCTCCCAGTGAGTACTGACAGGAAGGGGAAAGGAGACACCAGAATCAAACAGAGGTTGCTGGGTCTCAGATGGTGTTTAAATGCAGCCTTTGTGTCTCAAGCCTACCCCGAAAATGTCAGATGGGAGGGAGGCACCAAGTGATTCATGAATTTTTATACATCCCTGAATGCACAGTACCTTTGTTGGGAAGAGACTCGCTGTCTAAACTGGGGGCACAAGTGACCTTTCCCCCCACAAAAGACCCACTCTTCGAGTGGGCTCAACCACCTATTTACTCTTTCTCTCGGTAACCCCTCAAGATGAATGGAGATTGCATGATCTCCTGGAAGGGAAACCAGATGGGCTCAACAGTGGAGAGAAAGAGTTAAGTCAACAGATTCCCTGAGATCTGGGCAGAAGACAACCACTCCCACACCCCCAGGTTTGCAAAACAAGTCCCAGTGGTAATAGAACTCAAACCCAGTACAGTTACTTGAGCACCGCCTTGGGCCTGCCAGACCTGCTAAGCCGTTTGCTCTTCACGTGACTGAAAAAGACAAGGTGGCTATGGGAGTGTTGTCCCAGACTATGGAGACATGCAACAGACCTGAGTCTTATCTCCCGAAACGGCTGGACAATGTTGCCACTGGGTGGCTGGGATGCTTACAGGCAGTTGCTGTGGTTGCCTTACTGGTCTGGGAGGCAACCAAGCTGAATTTGGGCCAAGATTTGATCATAAAGGTCCCGCATGGAGTCAACACTCTCCTGCAAGGGGACCCCCATAAATGGCTGTCGACATCCCAGATTACTCAATACTAGGGACTGTTATATGAGAACCCCCATGTTACTATTGAGCCTCGTCAGGCCCTGAATGCGGCCACTCTCCTTCCTGTGGGAGAAGGTGGGCCCTCACATGATTGCAAGGAAATATGCCAGCAGACCTGACTTGAGAGACCAGCCAATCACGGACTCAGATTGGGTCCTGTACACCAGTGGCACCAGCCTGGTGAAACAAGGACAACGACTGTCGGGATATGCAGTAGTCATGGAAGAAACCATTGTTGAGGCTAGCTCTCTGCCATCACACTGGTCTGCTCAGCGGGTCGAACTATAGGCTCTAATCCGGGCCCTCCAGCTGTCAAAAGATGCTGTCTGGGAACCAGAAAGCATTGCAGTCATACACTGCCAAGGAAGCCTAAAACCAACTAGCCCAAGTGGAAGGGGCCATCAAGACTGAAAAGGGATGGTGGGACTCGCCAACCGGCAAATTACTGGTACCAGAGACAGAATCTCAGAACTGCACTGGCTGCTCACAGGTTAATGCTGCCTCTCGGCACAGACAAAAACCTCCGGGGATTCAGCTGAAAGGCACGCTACCCTTTGAACACCTAGAAGTGGACTTCACTGAAATGAACCCTCATCGACACTACCGTTACCTGCTGGTCATGGCCCCAGAGTTCTGGGATGGTGGGAGGAACCAACTGGACACGTAAAGAGACTCTCCAAGTGGGTCATAGAGACTGACTGCTCCTGGGTGGACTTGCTTCCAACGGCTCTGCTCCGACTCAGGATGACCCCACGGTCCTAAGGCTATTCTCCATATGAAATTGTGTATGGGAGGCCCCCTCCCATAATAAAAGAGGTGTCAACAAATTTGCCTTTAAGAGGGGAAGAGATTTCGCAGCTGATGGAACTGGGTAAGATAATAAATCAGGTAACTAAGTTTGTACAAGAAAGGGTGCTGTTCCCCCTTGGGGAACAGATTCGTAAGTTTACGCTTGGTGACCAAGTATGGGTCAAAGACTGGAAACATGATTTACTGGCCCCTCGGTGGAAGGGCCCTTAAACTGTTATTCTAACTACCGCTACGGCAGTTAAAGTTGCAGGTTTTGCCCCTTGGATCCATCTTACGAGGGTGAAGAGAGCTTACCACACAGACCCAGAAAACGCTGAGTGGACTGCACAGAGGGACCCCACTGACCCTGGAGAGACCAAGATCATCCTTAAGAAAAAGAAGATCCCAGATGAGCCCCTTGAGGATGAAGCTGCATAATCAACTCCTGCTGCTTGGCCTCATCAACATGCACATTCCTATGCTGGACTTCCACAATACCTCCAACTGTTGGGTATGTGGGGCTATGCCTCGGTGATGGATGGACTACCCTGGTGTGTGTCATTGCTCCACCAAGGAGATTTTAAACCACTCTGCTCTTTTCTGGGACAACAAAAGAGACTTTCCTTTCTCTTGTCAATCATAATCTCTCCCTGCTCTGTTGGTGTAAGCCAGACCTGCAGTCAATAGACTCGGGTCATGGGGCTACCCGGAGAAGGCAATGGCAGCCCACTCCAGTACTCTTGCCTGGAAAATCCCATGGATGGAGGAGCCTGGTAGGCTGCAGCCCATGGGGTCGCTAAGAGTCAGACACGACTGAGCGACTTCTCTTTCACTTTTCACTTTCATGCATTGGAGAAGGAAATGGCAACCCACTCAAGTGTTCTTGCCTAGATAATCCCAGGGACAGGGAAGCCTGGTGGGCTGCCATCTGTGGGGTCGCACAGAGTTGGACACGACTGAAGCGACTTAGCAGCAGCAGCAGCAGCATGGGGTTACATATTATGTAAACACCAGTTTCATAAAAGTAACAGAAGCAGTAATTCAAATTAAAATGGTTTTGGACATGCTCGCAGCTGCTCAAGGAGGGACCTGTGGTATAATTAAGGTTGAATGTTGTGTATATATTCCTGATTTATCTGGCAATCTATCAGCTGCTTTCGGTTCAGTTCCGTCGCTCAGTCATATTCCGACTCTTTGTGACCCCATGAACCGCAGCATGCCAGGCCTCCCTGTTCATCACCAACTCCGGAGTTTACCCAAACTCATGTCCATTGAGTTGGTGATGCCATCCAACCATCTCATCCTCTGTTGTCCCCTTCTCCTCTTGCCCTCAATCTTTCCCAGCATCAGGGTCTTTTCAAATGAGTCAGCTCTTGGCATCAGGTGGCCAAAGTATTGGAGTTTCAGCTTCAACGTCAGTCCTTCCAATGAACACCCAGGACTGATCTCCTTTAGGATGGACTGGTTGGATCTCCTTGAAGTCCAAGGGACTCTCAAGAGTCTTCTCCAACACCACAGTTCAAAAGCATCAATTCTTCGGTGCTCAGCTTTCTTTATAGTCCAACTCACATCCATACATGACTACTGGAAAAACCATAACCTTGACTAGACGGACTTTCGTTGGCAAAGTGATGTCTCTGCTTTTTAATATGCTGTCTAGGTTGGTCATAACTTTCCATCCAAGGAGTAAGCGTCTTATAATTTCATGGCTGTAATCACCATCTACAGTGATTTTGGAGCCCAGAAAAATAAAGTCAGCCACTGTTTCCACTGTTTCCCCATCTCTTTGCCATGAAGTGATGGGACCAGATGCCATGATCTTAGTTTTCTGAATGTTGAGCTTTAAGCCAACTTTTTCACTCTCCTCTTTCACTTTAATCAAGAGGCTCTTTAGTTCTTCTTCACTTTTGCCATAAGGGTGGTGTCATCTGCATATCTGGGGTTATTGATATTTCCCCCAGCAATCTTGATTCCAGCCTGTGCTTCATCCAGCCCAGCATTTCTCATGATGTACTCTGCATATAAGTTAAATAAGCAGGGTGACAATATACAGCCTTGACGTACTCCTTTTCCTATTTGGAACCAGTCTATTGTTCCATGTCCAGTTCTAACTGTTGCTTCCTGACCTGCATACAGGTTTCTCAAGAGGCAGGTCAGGTGGTCTGGTATTCCCATCTCTTTCAGAATTTTCCAGAGTTTATTGTGATCCACACAGTCAAAGGCTTTGGTATAGTCAATAAAGCAGAAGTAGATGTTTTTTCTGGAACTCTCTTGCTTTTTCGATGATCCAGCAGATGCTGGCAATTTGATCTCTGGTTCCTCTGCCAGCTAAAGACTGGCGGGGGGTACTCTTTCTGCCCCCTTCTGATGTCTCTGTCAGAAGGTTTCTCTATCTCTTTTATACTTGAATAAAACTTTATTACAGAAAAGCTCTGAGCGATCAAGCGTCATCTCTGGCCCCGGATTGAATTCTCCTCCAGAGGCCAAGAATCCTGGTGTCTTTTATGGTTCAGCAACAACCTTTCACCTACAGCTACAGAAAACCCCTGTGCAGCAAGGAAGACCCAGTGCAGCCAAGAATAAATAAATAAATAAAAATTTAAAAAGAATGTACCTATCAATAATCACTAAAAATTAAAGCTTCTCTGTTCATGGGATTCTCCAGGCAAGAATACGTGGAGTGGGTTGTCATTTCCTTCTCCAGGGGATTATTCAATGTATGTTCTCTTAAAACAAAGGGAATAGAAGAACTCTTGGAGACAGAAAGCATAGGTGGATTTTGCTAAAAAGAGAAGCAAATGGACAGTAACACGTGGAGAATGTGGGGCCGATGGAAGCTTTTTTTGTTTTAATGGGTGGAATTGAAGAGGAAAAGTTATAATTTTACATAACCTCCTGCTCCTTCTGCCTCTGTAACTCAGCTTGCAGGGATGCAAAGTCTGGATCACATAGGTCTCAGAAAGTGAGGATTCACAATACTAGGAACTGGAGCTTATCTCACCCTTGTCCTGCTGTTTGCAATCGCCAAACGCCAGCAAATCTGCTTAATCATGCCGGTTTGTGTATAAAAACTGTAACCCCTTTGTTCAGGGGTCAGAGTTTGTAGTGTTAACTCCTCTGGGCCCGCTGGTGTAATAAATCTGAGTTCTCCAACTCTCCGAGTGTGGTGCTTGGTTTCTCGAGCACTGGTTTCTGCAATAGAATGATTCTACAGAATATGAATGATGGGGTAGAATTCTCAAATGATGGGGTAGAATTCTCAAAGGGCAATCCCAGAAGTTGACTCGTTTAGTGATAAAACGGCAGGATTTGTCTTGGAGAGAAGCAGAGCGTTGAGTACCATAATTATTCCCCCTTTACTGATGGGGAGATCGTTTTCCAGAAGGCTGCAGTGAGGCGAAACGCGGGCTGGAACGGGGACCACTCGTAGAGTGTCCCCTCTCCTTCCCTGGAAGCAGAAAAACCCCAAGCCTGCAGGAAGTGGGCAGGGCCTACGAGGGTAAGGGAAATAGTGGAGGCCTAGGGGAGAGAGGGCGGGCCTCTGCCTTTGCAGAACTACGGTGGGGTGGGAGGCCGAGTCTGGAGCCAGAGCGAGGAGCAGTGTTTGTTTGGGGTGAGATCACGGATGGTGACACTGGGTAAGGGGTCTGTGATCGTCCGTGCTGGGCCAACATGAAGGGGCATACAGCATGCCTGCTGTGGAAAGCGGTTTGGGCTCGGAAGGCCTGGAATCTGTAGGCCAGCAACTTGGGGCCAAGCGGAGACCTGAGCTGGGCGGATCCGCCAGACTCCCGGATACGGAAAGTCGTAGGGGGGCGTGGCTTCTTGTTAAAAAAAAAAAGGGGGGTATTCGTGTGTGAGGCTTGCAGCGCAGCCAATGAGAAGCGAGGGAGGGCGGAGCCTGTGCAAGAGGCGGCCAGTAGAGACAGAGCTCTTATAGGCGGGGCCTGTGTCCCGGAGAGTGGCTAGGGCTCCGCGCACGCGCGGAGGCGGGTCCCGAATCCCAGTGGCCAAAAGGGGCAAGGACACAGGTACTTGGCCCAGCCCATTCAAGTCGTGCTGCTGGTCACGTGACACACAGGGCGCTGAATTCCTTTGGAGTCAGCGCCATTTCCTACGGATGAAGGTTAAAGTGCCACAGGGGTAGGAGGAGCATTCTGATACGAACTGACCTTGACTCTCGGCCTGGAGTCGGGAGTCAGATTGGAGTCCAGGCTCTCGCTGGAGGGGAGGGGTCCGGCTTCAGGAGAGGGTCATGCACGCTGACTTGGGGGGTGGGCTCACCACTAGGACTACGATTCTGGTCCTTGATGTCAAAGAGAGGCGGGACTTCCTGCCGACCCCTTGAGAAGCAGGTAAGTGGGAAATAATTGGAGGTGTTGTCGCCTCATTGACCTGTGTTGGTCTAATTTAGGTGGTCGTGGTAATGTAAGGAGCGGGGGAGTGGGCTACTGTTGCAAGGGGCGTGGCCTGGTTAGGAGCCTGGAGGTGTAAGGGGCGGGATCGTATAGGTGTGCGCGACAAGGGGCGTGGCCTGGATCTGGGCGGGGAGAGGCGGAGTGTCTTCTGGATAATTTAATTGTCGCGTCCAAGTCCTAGCACTCCCCTCTCTTCCTTAGGTGTCAGCTCATGGAGACCGCGGCAGCTGCCGCCCCAGCTTGGGGCTTCTTCCCCTCTTTCCTGCTCCTGGCCTTCGGGACGCTAGTGGCCGCCTTGCTGGGCGCCGCTCACCGCCTGGGGCTCTTCTATCAGTTGATGCACAAGGTTCGGGGGCATACAGGGGTGGCGGGCCGGGGGCAGTCAAAGGAGTGGACTTCCGTTAGCACCGTTTCCAGCTAAGCCATTTCACAGGCGGGGAGAATGAGGTTCCGATTAATGCAGAGCGACTGACTGGGTCGGGAAATTCTAGGATCCGGTTGCTATTGCGGAACTGCTTCGGGGACCCTGGACTTTGCCTCTAGGAAGAGGCCACGGGGAAACTACAGCTGCCCGGCACACCACACCCCACCTAACCCCTTCTTTAGGGACCCGCAGTCCTTTTCACAGAGCGATGTTCCCTAACACGGTGGAGTCAGAGTGCTGAGGGCAGGCCCCAGAGAATGTGGCTGGCCGTGACAGTTTTGTGAGGGTAGCTGTCTGCTCTGCTCAACGGTTTAGAGCAATTTTCCCAAGTACCCAACAGTTTGTCTTCATTTTCCACGAGTGGAAACCGAGGCTCAGAGAGGGTGTGTGATGGCTTGCCTTAGGTGACCTGTATGGGGAAGAAGTGACCCCACAGACCTGGCTCTGAACTACTTGGCTCCTCTCAGAAATTCACCCGTTCCCAGAGCCTCTCCCTGTCTTTTTTTTTTTTTTTTTTTAAGTCTTTACCGAATTTGTTACACAGTGTTGCTTCTGTTTTATGTTTTGGTGTTTTGGCTACCAGGCATGTGGGATCTTAGCTCCCTGCCTAGGGATCGAACCCACACCCTCTGCATTGGAAGGCGAAGTCTTAACCACTAGACCACCAGGGAAGTCTCCTTCTTAACCTGGAGCAGCGCCACTAGCCTTGTGGATTTGTAAAGGTTTAAGGCAAAGCCCAGGCTTCCCATGTGGTGCAGTGGCAAGGAACCTCCTTGCCAATGCAGGAGATGTGGATTTGATCCCTGGATTGGGAAGATCCCCCGGAGAAGGAAATGGCCAGTATTTTTGCCTGGGAGATCCCGTGGACAGAGGAGCCTGGCAGGCTGCAGTCCGTGGGATTGCAAAAGAGTCGGATGTGACTGAGTGACTAAACAACACAACAGTGGCAAAGGCCTCTGGTGTACAGGGCTGTGTGGAAGCTGGGGCTGGGAAGCCCCAGCATTGTCTTTGCCGCAGGCTGCTCCCCTTCTAGGCACTTGGTGGTTGGCAGCCTGTGAGCAGGGCCTGGTCCAGTGGGTGGGAGGGGCCTGGGAAACTGGAGTCAGCAGTCTCCTCCTGTGAGGCCCTGATACTGGAGGGCAGGCTGTTCTGGAGTCCCAGCTGGTGGCTTCTGGCCAAGCTCCCTTGGGTTCTGTGGATCCACCTTCCCTAACCTCTCTTCCTGCTTGTGCCACAGGTGCCTTGAGCGTACTGATTCTATGGGACTTTGAATCTTGCTCAGGAGTCTTGGTCTCTGTAGTTGTAAAAGGATATATTATCGGGAGGCTCTGATAAGATGCCTGGTGTGGCTCAGTGGTAAAGAATCCACCTGCCAATGCAGGAGATGTGGGTTCAATCCCTGGGCCGGGAAGATCCCTTGGAGAAGGAAGGTAACTCATTCCAATGTTTACTGCCTGGGAAATCCCATGGAGAGAGGAGCCTGGCGGGCTACAGTCCATGTGGGTTGCAAGAGGGTCAGACACGATCTAGCGACTAAACAACAACAAAGCAACACCAAGCTTCCCCTTCCTTCCCACCTTGCCCCTCCCCTCCTTCCTGGGGGAGGGGGATAATTCCTCTTCCCACCTGCCCTGGTTCCCGCACCTTGGTCCTTGACAATCTCACTCCTCTCCTCTCCTGGCCCAGGTGGACACGGCAAGCATCCGGCATGGTGGGGAGAATGTGGCAGCCGTGCTAAAGGCCCACGGCGTGCGCTTCCTTTTCACGCTGGTCGGTGGGCACATTTCGCCACTGCTGGTGGCCTGTGAGAAGTTGGGCATCCGCGTGGTGGACACCCGCCACGAAGTCACAGCCGTGTTTGCCGCCGATGCTGTAGCCCGCCTGACAGGTGAGGCCAGAACGAGGAGGGCTGGGGGCTGGTGAGACTGGGATGTCTTTGAGGGGGCAGGGTTTTTATTTTGAGGCGGGGAGGAATGTGGCCGGGAGGGTGGACCCAGCTGTGACAGGGTCTGTGTTCCAGGGACGGTGAGCGTGGCAGCAGTGACGGCAGGCCCCGGCCTCACCAACACAGTGACTGCGGTGAAGAATGCCCAGATAGCCCAGTCCCCAGTCCTGCTCCTGGGTGGGGCTGCCAGCACCCTGCTGCAGGTGCCCTTTCCTGGTGGGGGTAGGGGCAGGTGGCAGGGACCCCAGGGAGCCCGGAAGTGCTCCTGTGTTGACTTCCTGGACTTCTTTCTGTCTCTACTAGAATCGAGGTGCGCTCCAGGCAGTTGATCAGATGTCCCTGTTCCGGCCGCTCTGCAAGTTTTGTGCTTCTGTGCGGAGAGTGCGGGATATCATCCCCACCCTGAGGGCCGCGATAGCGGCTGCACAGTCGGGCACACCCGGTAGGTGGTGGGGCGGGGGCTGGGCAGTGGTCCCGCCCGGGGACCTGGGAGGCACAGCAGACTGAGCGTTCTCCTTGTCTCCACGCAGGCCCGGTGTTTGTGGAGCTGCCTCTGGACGTGCTGTACCCCTACTTCATGGTTCAGAAGGAGGTGATGCCAGCTAAGCCGCCCAAAGGCCTCATGGATCGAGTGGTCCACTGGTAAGTAGCCCAGCTCCTACCACTCCCTCCCATATTCCCTGGCTTCTCCCGCAGATCCCTGCCAGCACCCATCCTTTCTTTGACTCATTCACTGATTTGCACATTAGTTTGAGAGGAGCCAGCCACAAGGAGAGTGTTCTAGGTAGAGGAGACAGCATATGCAAAGGTCCTGAGGCAGGAATGAAGTTTGTGGGTTGGGAAAGCAAAGTGGTCCATGTGGTGGCAGCAGGTGAGCAAAGGGGAGAAGGGTAGAGGCTGAGCTGAGAGCAGTCAGCAGAAGCGCCTGAGCAGACCTGGGGCTTTGTCTTTTTTAAATATATGGCTGTGATTTTTTTAAAAAAAGGTCTTGAATATGTTACAGTGTTGCTTCTGCTTTGTGTTTTTTTGGTCTCGAGGCATGTGGGATCTTACCCTCCAGACCAGGGATAGAACCTGTACCCCTGCATTGAAAAGCAAGTACCACTGGACTGCCAGGAAAGTCCCTGGGGCTTTGTTTTTGATTTGAGAGCCATTGCAGGACCTTAAGCACTGGCATGGGATACCCTGCTTTTTTTTTTTTTTTTTTTTTTAATTATTATTTATTTGGCTGTGCTGGGTCTTCACTGCTGTACAGGCTTTTCTCTCGTTGTGGCAAGTCAGGGCTACTCTCTCTAGTTGCGGTTTGTGGGCTTCTCATTGCAGCGGCTTCTCTTGTTTCGGAACACAGGCTCTAGGGCGTGTGGGCTTCGGTAGTTGCAGCTCCCGGGCTGTACAGTACAGGCTCAATAGTTGTGGCACCTGAGCTTAGTTGTCCTAAAGCATGTGGGGTCTTCCCAGACCAGGGATTGAGGCCATGTCTCCTGCATTGGCAGGTGGATCCTTTACCACTGAGCCATCACGGAAGCCCTGGTTTGGGTTTTTATTAACGATCCCTCTGGCTCTTGCCAGAGAGTGGACTTTGGGGTCAGGTGGAAGCTGGGAAGCCAGGGAGGAGGTGTGGCAGTCCCTGGGCTAAGAGATGATGGTGGCCTGGAATCTAGGTGGTAGCTGTGGAATGCAGGGATGTGGGTGGATCTCATATGAGTGTCTGGACCTGCAGCAGGACAGGATAATGGGACAGTGGGTCCCTATAGGCCCACGACATGGGCATAGTTCACTCTGAGGCCTCCTATGGGATTTTTGAGTGGTGAGTAGCCTGGGTGTTGGAGAGAGCAGGGTAGCAGGCCTGGCGTGGGATAAGCTTGAAGGTTTTCCTGGAAGAGCTGCAAGTTTCATGGAGGAACTTCTTTCCATTGAGAGGCTAAAAAAGGTTGTAAGTAGGGGCATAGACTGAGCAGAGGGATGTGAGAGGGATCATTTCTGGTCACCACTGAGGTGGACCTGGCTGGAACAGGACACAGAAAGAATCAGTTCTCCTCCTCTTCCCCTTCTGTCCCTTCCATTTGCCTGTCCTTGCCCCTCTGCCTTCTACTCCCCCTCCAAATATTTAGTGAGTGCCACTATGTGCTAGGTGCCAGGATGGGCACGAATAGGACAGACAGGTCCCTGCTCCCTGGGCATGTGAGGAGCACCTGGAAGGCCAGCTCATAGTGTAGCAGGTTAACTCACATGTCTTTTATAGTAACCCCTAGAGTTAAGACTCAGAGGTATTATTCAGCCCATTTCACAGATTAGGTAACTGAGATCCGAGGCAGCTGAATGACTTGTATGCAGTTGTCCAGTTTGTTAATGGTCCACTAGGGTTCAGCCGGAAGGAACCTTCAGTGCTTAGTCCACACAGCTATGTTCCATCTGTAACGTAGCTGGAGTGAAATGAAAGTCCAGAGAGATGGGTTCAAATCCCAGAACTGCCACTAGCTAGCTGTGAACAAATGATTAAACCTCTCTCTTTTTTTTTCTTCCAGTTTTATTGAGATCTAATTGACATACAGCACAGTGTAGGTTTAAGGCGTACAGCATAATGATTTGACTTGTGTATATTGTGATTAGACCTTGCTTGATGTCAGCTTCCTCATCTGTAAGGTGGACAAACTTTGCTTTTTCTCTCTAGACTAAGATTTCATGAAAAATAAAGTGAGATTATTTTGATAGTGCAAAGCATATGCTGAAGTAGAAAAGAATTAATCATTATTACCTTAAATAAGAATAGGGCTGAGTCCAAAAAAAGAATGAAATAATGCCATTTGCAGCAACATGGATGGATCTAGAGATTGTTATGCTGAGTGAAGTAAGTGAGATAGAGATGGAGAAATATCATATGACATCCCTTATATGGGGAATCTAAAAAGAAATGATACAAATGAACTTATTTATGAAATAGAAAGGGACTCACAAACTTAGAGAACAAACTTATGGTTGCCAGTGGGGAAGGATGAGGGGAAGGGATAGTTCGGGAGTTTGGGATGGATATGTACACACCGGGCTTCTCAGGTGGTGCTAGTGGTTAAGAACCTGCCTGCCAATGCAGGAGATGTCAGAGACTTGGGTTAGATCCCGAGGCCAGGGAGATCCCCTGGAGAAGGGCATGGCAACCCACTCCAGTATTCTTGTCTGGAGAATAACATGGACAGAGGAGCCTGACGGGCTACAGTCCATAGCTTCGCAAAGAGTCAGACACAACTGAAGTGACTTAGCATGCATGCACGCACATACACACTGCTGCATTTAAAATGGATAACCAGCGAGGACCTACTGTGTAGCACAGGGAACTCTGCTCAATGTTATGTGGCAGCCTGGATGGGAGAGGAGTTGGGAGAGAATGGATACATACACGTGTATGGCTGAATCCCTTTGCTGTCCACCTGAAATTATCACAACATTGTTAGTCGGCTATACCCAATATCAAATTAAAAGTTAAAAAAAAAAATAGAACTGAGTCCAAAGTCATATCAAGCAGAAGGCAAGGTGTCTCCCAGCCTTCCTCCAGCATGATTAGGGAACTACCCTGCTAAGGCTGACTTATGCCTTGCCTTCTTTCCACATATAGTTTCCCATGGTTCCTGTTCTCATTTTCTGCCATCTTTACTCCTCCTCAAAAGAGAAACAGAAGCTTCAGGCTCTGACTAATTCTATCCAGCTGATGCCCACTTGTGTGTTTTTGTCTCTGAGGGCAGGAAGGAGCCGGATTAGTCTTTGTCTCTAGGGCCCTGCACCAGGCCTTGTGGAGAGTCAGGGCCCTGTGACCCAGGGAATAAGGAGATGTCAGAAGCCAGAGAAAGACAAGAGTACAGACGTTGTTAAATAACTCCCATTAATGGAGAGTTTGGGCTTCCCTGGTGGCTCAGTGGGAAAGAATCTTCCTGCCAATACAGGAGATGTGGGTTCGATCCCTGGTCAGGAAGATCCCTTGGAGAAGGAAATTCCAATCCACTCCAGTATTCTTGCCTGGGAAATCCCATGGACAGAGGAGCCTGGCAGGCTACAGTCTATGGGGTTGCAAGGGAATTGAACACACACGACTTAGTGCCTAGAGAACAGTACAGTGTTTGCAATGTGCTTTATATCCTGAGTGGATAGATCACTGGACCTTGGGAGAGATGGTCCCTTTTACATCTTACAGAGGAGGAAGCTCAGAAAAGTTAAGTCACTCAACCAGAGTCACACAGGAAGCAGCAGAGCCACAACCCAAGCCCACATCTGTCTGACCCAGCAGCTCTGGCCCGATTCTGGTGCTCCAGCCTGTGGCCCTTGTTTCTCAAGGTCTGTGTCATGTTGGGATGGTCACCGGAAGCTTCCAAGGGGAAACAGGCCACTGGACACTTGGCCACTGGGGTCTGTGTGTCCCCGGGCCATTGCTCATCCACCTCTGTTCCTGTCCTGCCTTTCCCGTCCCTTTCTGGGCCCTTCTTCAGCTTCTGAAACCCTAGTAATTACTCCTGGTAATGGCCTCTTCCTCTTCTCTTTGCAGGTACTTAGCGAATTTCCTGGCCAACCTCTTTGCAGGAGCTTGGGAGCCTCAGCCTGAGGGGCCTTTGCCCCTGGACATTCCCCAGGCCTCCCCCCAGCAGGTGACTTATCTGTTCCCTGGCCAGGGAGCCTCCCCTCCACAGCCTCCACCTCGCCCCCTGCAACCACTGCCACATGCTGAGTGGCTTCTCTCGGAATCAGTATTGGGGCTGTCATCTTGGGGGCCTCCTGCTGGCCTGAGGTCAGTTCTTTGAGCCCTCACCTCTTGCCCCAGGTTCAGCGCTGTGTAGAAATCTTGAGTCGGGCCAAAAGGCCCCTCATGCTAATTGGGAGCCAGGCCCTGCTGCCTCCGACATCTGCAGACAAGCTTCGGTGAGAAGCCTCTGGCCTGCTCTTATTGTTACGGTCACATGCCTGGTCCCCTGGTGCCCTGGGAGGAGGGGCAGGCCCTGGGCCACACTCAATTCTGTTATGCCTGGATCCCCAGGGCTGCCGTGGAGACCCTGGGCATCCCTTGCTTCCTGGCGGGGATGGCACGGGGACTGCTGGGCCGCAACCACCCCCTCCACTTCCGGCAGAACCGCAGGGCCGCCCTGAAGAAGGCAGACGTGGTCGTCCTGGCAGGTGGGCCTCGTCCTCCTAACCTCCCTCCCTTTTCCCTCCCTCTAGGTACCTCCCTGTCCATGTGGCCTTGCCCCTCTAGGTGGGTACTGGCTGGCACCTAGTCTCATAATCACCCACCCTCCTACCTCTCACCCCTAATTTCTTGCCAGGTGGCAGTTGTGTGCTGGGACCCAGCTTTACATAGAAGGGGATGCACAGAGAGTGGGCAACTGTGGGGCTGTGTATACAGCACTTGCATATGTTTGCATTATACAGCATTGACACAGCCCGTACACTGACTACACATATATTCTTACATAAAGTGCTCTGAATCCTGCCAGGCACATGATAGTTTTATCAGTTAGCTACTGGTGTGTAATAACAACACCCTAAATTCAGTGGCTTACAATGCGCTTATTATTTCTCAAGACCCACCTATGAGTTAGTTGACAGTTTTTTTCTCATTTTGGCAGGGCTCATCCCTGAGTCTGCAGTCAGGGAGGTGGGAAGGCAGTAGTTGGGCTGGCTTGTGTACTTGTGGGTTGACTGGCTGCAGGACTGGGCTAGCATGGCCTTGGCTGGGGTAACTGAGTTCTCTCTCCCCCCCTACCTCCTCCTCCATGTTTCTCATCAGCCAGCCAGGTAGCCTGGCCTTGTTCACTTGGTGGGTGATGAGAAACATGCAGGGCTGGGGGAACAAGGTTATACCAGAGAGAAGGATGGAAGCCGCAAGGCTTCTGGAGGTCTGGCTTCAGGAACACACGCCATGACTTCTCTCACATTCTTACAGGCCAAAGCACTGTAGGTCCTGGGGCCAGTCTAGGTTCCAGGAGTGGGGACCTGCAGAGTCTCATTGCAGGTGGCAACGGCACAGGGAGAGGTGAGGGATGGGGACCTTTCTGCATTCAGGCTACCACAGTGGATTGAGTAAGGTGGCGGGCACCCCCCAGGAAGCTGACCCTCGGTCTGCTGAGACCCCGTGCCCTTACCCCAGGAACAGTGTGTGACTTCCGCCTGTCCTATGGCCGTGTCCTCAGCCGTAGCAGCAAAATCATTGCTGTCAACCGTAACCGGAAGGAGATGCTGATCAACTCAGACATTTTCTGGAAGCCTCAAGAGGCTGTGCAGGGTGAGCCCCTCCTTTTGTATGTGTCCCTTTTCTTCTGGCCTCTGCTGCAGCTGGCTTGAGCTGGGTGCTGGTGACCAAGGCCTGGATCCTGCCCCATGGGGCACCCAGTTGGCCGGAGATGCATATTTGTCCCTTAGACTGGTAGGTGCTTCTGGTAGGGTTTTTTTTTTTTTTTTTTTTAGAAATTTTTATTGTGCATAAAATGGTCATTCCCCTTCGTAGGTCAGTTGTTACCACCTCTAAAATTGTTTACTGTAAATGAGAGCTTGGAGAAGGCAATGGCACCCCACTCCAGTACTCTTGCCTAGAAAATCCCATGGACGGAGGAGCCTGGTACGTTGTAGTCCATGGGGTCACTAAGAGTCGGACACGACTGAGCGACTTCACTTTCACTTTTCACTTTCATGCATTGGAGAAGGAAATGGCAACCCACTCCAGTATTCTTGCCTGGAGAATCTCAGGGACAGGGGAGCCTGGTGGGTTGACGTCTAAGGGGTTGCACAGAGTCAGACACAACTGAAGTAACGCAGCAGCAGCAGCAGCAAACCAGAGCTTCCCAGATGGCGCTAGTGATAAAGAATCCTCTTGCCAATACAGGAGATGCAAGAGATGTGGGTGCGATCCCTGGGTTGGGAAGATCCCCTGGTGGAAGAAATGGCACCCCACTCCAGTATTCTTGCCTGGGAAATCCATGGACAGAGGAGCCTCTCAGGCTACAATCCATGAGGTCACAAAGACTCGGACCTGACTGAGCACACACGCACACATGCACATGCACACACAGCATGTGTACCAGGGGGAAGGCCCGGGCATGTGCATGTGATCACGTGTCCTGACTGTACTCCCATGTTGCCCGCTGCCCTTAAGAACTGCCCTGGGGTCTCAGTTTTTCTGCTGTGGCCCTTCTTCCCCTGTTCAGTCCTCTTCCACAGCTTTTCCATGTGCTGCTTTGCCCATCGTTCCAAGGACGCTAACTCTACCCTGCAGTGTGAGTGAGAGGGAACTTGTGTCAAGCAAAGAAATGGCACCATGTGCATTCACGTTTGGGAAGATCCACTGGAGCAACTGATGGGCAGCAAGTTGGAGAGGACCAGGCAGAGGCAAGGGGGCTGTTAAGGCCAGGACAGAAACCATGAGGCCTGGAGTTGGGATGGACAGGGAGGAGAAACTCGGCTTCTCTGAGCCTCTGTGTGATCATTTCTGAGATGCAGCTGATGAAAGGTACATCGTCATCAGCTTATTTGTTCGCTCTCCAATACTCTGTGTGTCTGGGTTGTCGAGACTTGCTTGGACGATAGAGGTGTTTTTAGTGACATGTTTCAGAGGCAGAATTGACAGGTCTGTGTGACCCAGGGTGTGAAGGGGCAGGCAGGAGACAGAGGCTGATGTGAGTTTCTAACTCACTTTGTAATTTTATTTATTTTTGGCTGCACTGAGTCTTCATTGCCACATGGGCTTTTCTCTAGTTGTGGCCAGTGGGGGCTATTCTTTAGTTTCAGTGTGCAGGCTTCTCATTGCAGTGGCTTCTCTTGATGCGGAGTATAGGCTCTAGGGTTTGTCTTCTGGGCTCTAGAGCACAGGCTCAGTAGTTGTGGTGCATGAGCTTGGTTGCTCAGTGGCATGTGATATCTTCCCGGGCCAGGGATTGAACCTGTGTCTCCTGCATTGGTAGACGTATTCTTTACCACTGAGGCACCAGGGAAGCCCCGCTAACTCACTTTGGCCTTGCTCTCCCTCACCCCTGTCGCCCTAACCCTGGTTCTGGCAGGCTCTGGGGTGTTTCACCCATTTTGCCTTAGGCCATCTCCCCCCCACCTTCCCTGCTGCCTGCTTCCTTGCCTCCTGCTCAGATGCCTGTTGGCTTCCTGCTGTCTTTGGGCCTCTGGCCTTCTCCCCACAGCTGTGCCCTCTTCCTTCCCCAGGAGATGTGGGCTCCTTCGTGGTGAAGCTGGTGGAGGGCCTCCGGGGTCAGACGTGGGCCTCAGACTGGGCAGAGGAGCTTCGGCAAACCGACCGACAGAAGGAGCAGACCTTTCGGTGGGGGCTGGGTAGAGTGGACTTGGTGAGTCATGGGTTCCTGGCTGGCCAGGCTGCTGGCTCTTCTGACCTGCCTTGCTCCATCACAGGGAGAAGGCACTGATGCCCGTAGCCCAGCATCTTAACCCGATGCGGGTCCTGCAGTTGGTGGAGGACAGTCTGCCTGACAACTCCATCCTGGTGGTCGATGGCGGGGACTTTGTGGGCACAGCTGCCTACCTGGTGCAGCCCCGTGGGCCCCTGCGTTGGCTTGATCCTGGTAAGGGCAGACCTACACCCGGGGCAGCTTGCACTCCTCTGGGCCTCTTTACACCTGCTCTTGGTTCTCCTAGGGGCCTTCGGGACTCTGGGGGTTGGTGCCGGATTTGCACTTGGGGCCAAACTGTGTCGGCCGGATGCTGAGGTGAGTCAGAGCGTGCTGGGGGCAGGAGGCTTGCTGCTTTCTGGGCCATAAGCCAGCCCAACCATCCTTGGTACCCACCTCAGGTCTGGTGCCTGTTTGGGGATGGAGCATTTGGCTATAGCCTCATCGAATTTGACACCTTCGTCAGACACAAGGTGACTGGGCGGGCTGACCCAAGGGAAGCTCAGAGTCTGGGGTTCTGGGAGATATCCTCAGGGGTGGGCTGGGGAGGGAGCTCCTTATCTGGCAGAGGTCCTGTCCCTGCCTTTCACCTGCCACTGGCCAAGCCTTGGGACTGAAGGCCGTGGCCTGGCCTCCTCCTCTCCCTCCCTGCAGATCCCAGTGATTGCCTTGATAGGAAATGACGCTGGCTGGACCCAGATTTCCAGGGAGCAGGTGCCCTCTCTGGGCAGCAATGTGGCCTGTGGCCTGGCTTACACTGGTGAGAGGGGCTTGGATGGTTGGGGAGGGGGAACGCCATTTCAGGGTCGGCTGAATATGTATGCCTCTCCAGGTCTACCTGCATGGGCGGCTGCGTTTCTTCTGCCATTCTGACTTGCCCTTCCATTTTAGATTACCACAAGGCAGCCCTGGGACTGGGGGCCCGGGGCTTCCTACTCTCACGAGAGAATGAGGATCAGGAGGTCAAGGTGCTGCGTGACGCCCAGCAGCAGTGCCAAGATGGCCACCCAGTTGTGGTCAACGTCCTCATCGGGAGGACGGACTTCCGGGATGGCTCCATTGCCGTGTAGGGCCTCATGGGTCAGTGCTCTTGGCTCTCTTCCCACCCCTGGACTGTGCCTAGCTGGCTTGGAGTTTCACCCTTGCCTGCCCTGGGCCGAAGCCATGAGGCCCAGTGACCCTGCAATCTTCCCTGAGGACAGGGAGGGGCTGGACTGGGTCAGAGCTAAGAGAGGCTCTGACAGCCCTGGGGAGTTCTTGGGCCTATTTCTTTGTGAGCTCAACTGTGTCCTTTCTCCCCTCCTTACTTGTTGTTCAGTCGCTAAGTCGTGTCCTTCTCTTTGTGACTCCATGGACTGCAGCATGCCAGGCTCCTCCATCCCTCCACTGTCTCCCAGAATTTGCTCAAATTTATGTCCATTGAGTCGGTGATGCTATCTAACCATTTCATCCTCTGCTGCCTCCTTCTCCTTTTGCCTTCAGTCTTTCCCAGCATCAGGGTCTTTTCCAATGAACTGGCTCTTTCACACCAGGTGGCCAAAGTACTGCAGCTTCCTGTCTCATGCACTGAATAAACCACGTCTGGTCCATGGGTGCCCAAGTACTCATCCCAGAACCTGTGCATATTGATTTATTGTCCACAAAGATGGAAGTGAGGGAAAGAGGGGGGAGACAGGAGGGGACCCTACTCTCCCACTGGAACTCTGGGGCTCACTGAGGCACCATTACTGGGGATTTCAGGGTGCCTGGGCACTGCAAACTCTTCCCCCCACCCCCTCTGTGGTCCCTGAAAGAGCCCCACATACCCACTCTAGACATGTCCATACACATTACTCCTCACACACAGACACACACGCAGGGAGGCAATAAATATGTTCCGTACCAAAGTGCCCCCAGCCTGACACTTCAGGTGGGGCCCCTCCAAAAGGGAGGTTTTATAAGTGCTCGATTTCTTCAGGAATGGGGAAGAAGAATTGGGGAGGGGAAGGGCCAGACTCTTGCTATCTACTTTCGCTGGTTTGAGGCAATTACGGGGTTTTCCCTGGAAAAGAGGGTGGGAAACCAGCTGTTTTCCTATAAGCCCCAGGCTGCTCCTATCTATCCAGAGCCCAGGAGAGGGGCTCCCCTCACATCCTGCCTCAAACAGCACCTCTTCATAGTCCTTGGGCCCACTGAGGGAAAAGCAGAGTGCAGTGCTCAAAGCTAATACTGATTTGGTTGGCAGCAGCAAGGACTGACTGGGAGGGTGTCTCACCATCTCAGGGTGATGCTCACAGTAACTGGTGTTTCCCTGGCTAAGGGGAAGGAAAAGATGCCGGCCCTGTAAGCAGAACTGCCTTTTGGCAGCCAGGAGAGAAGCCCTTGGTACTCAAGAAAAGATGGCCACAATAGCTGGTCCCTAAAGTCCTGCACCCCCGGCCTTCGCAACCAGTGACCAAATACTGAGTACTAGAAATAGGGAATGATTCTCAGCAACGGATTGGCTGGTAGCTAGGCAACTCCCCAGTAACCAGGAGTTGGACCTGAGCTACAGGTCTGGTCCGCCCTAGGTCGTTAGGGCACCGCCTTAGCAACCAGGAGCCTAGCCTTAGTAATTGGGGTCCAGCCCCGCCCGGCTCAGAGACACACGTTGATCTGCTTGGAGAGCTCTCTCTCCAGGTCGAGGATGAGGGCATCAAAGTCTTTGAGGTTCAGGTGCGGGTTGAAGGGCGCCTCGAAGTCGTCTTCGAAATCGGTGGCGCCAGGCGGCTCGCCAGCCTCGTCGTCCTCATCTTCACTGTCGCTGCCCGTCACGTGGTCATAGTCTGGCCCGGAGAGGAAGTCCCGCCCACAAGGCAGGAAGTCCCTCCCGCAAACGCTCCAGTCACCCGCGTAGCGGTTGCTCGGGGGGCTTTCGGGACCGCCCCGGCCGCGGGGCCGAGTCACCACTTCGGGGCTCGCTAGCGGCAAGTGCAGCGACGGCTGTCGTTTGGGCCGCAGGTACGGGACGAGCTCCGGAGGCTCTGGGGGCCTGCGGGGATCTGCAGTGGGAGAGGGAGGGCTTGGATGATGTTACGCCCAGCGGCGGCCCTAGGCCTCTGATTGGCTGCTTAGGTAATCACGCCCCTGATTGGACTGTCGAAAGGCAAGGCCTTCGACCGGATCGGGATTTCACTGGCTGCGCTAGACCTGGTTGCTCAGGCAACTAGGTACTGGCTTACTCTGAGGAGGGGGCGTGTCTCGCCTGAAGCCGGAGATTCTTAACTGGCCGCCAGAGAAAGCATTGTCTGGGATACCACGCTCGCTTCGGCGGCGCGGGGGCGGGGGCCAGCTCACCTGGCCAGGCTTGCAGCAGGTAATGCAGCACCTCGATATGGCGCTTGAAGTCCACCGCGTTCGAGAGACCCGGGCCAGAGCTGCGGATGCGGGGTCTGGCGGGTGCCTGGCGCGCCGGCAGCAGCACGGGACCGAAGCAAACGGCCAGGTTCTGCGGAGTCATGCGGTTGTGGGCGTGGAAGGAGGAGACAAGGCGCAGGTGGTCCAGGAGAAGCGTCAATGTAGCCTGAGAGAAGAGGGTTGGGAGAGTACGCGGTGGGCAAAGTCGATCCCCTGTCGCACTCGAGGGAGACTAAGGCGGTTCAGAATGGGGAAGCTAAGATTCAGAGTCTCATAGCTGGGAGATGATCCTGCTAGAACTTAGCTATTAGTATTATGCTCCCCTTTTGCTGGAGGGAAGACTGAGGCCAAAGGTAACAACTTTGAAATGGCAGAACTTGGGCTTGAACCTTCTCCTCTGTGTGTTAGGCAAGGCTGGTAGTAATCCCATTTTACAGATGGGGATATTTAGGCACAGAGGCAGGATCCCACAGCCAGGAACCTCCCTTATGGTAGGTTGACAGACCTCTGTTCAGAGTTTGTTAATTTCAATACATCCTGCCTGTGAAACCTGAGGTAACTCACTCAACTGCCCTAGGCCTTAGTTTCCATTATCTATAAAGTGGGGATACTAACAGCACTAGGGTTGTGATGGTGCCACACATTCATGGCCATTACCAGCCCAGGCATGGGAGAAACATTCTGCTGATGTCAGTTCACTCCCTGTCCTGCCCACTCTCCCCACCCCCCACCCCCCAGGCCCAACTCACCCTCTCCACATCTGGCAGGCAGCTGAGGAGCTCACGGGTGCCCTCAGTGCTGGATGGAGCCCTGCTTGGGGGCCCTCGAGCCATGGCCTCCAGCACCACCTGATAGAGGGGCTGGGTGATGAGTGGGGTAGGCAGCTCCCGAAGATAATCCTTGAGGATGCCTGTGGATATAGGGCCCACACTGGTTAGGGCACCCCTGGGTTCTGAGGAACTTCAACGGGGGGTGGGAGAGGGGAAAGAGGAGGAGGACAGGTGCAGGAAGGTAAAAACAAGGCCGACAGAAGGGGTGAAGTCCCAGGGGGACCACAGGGACTGCCTTGAGGTGAAGGTTGACTAGGGAGCAGGCAGGAGAGCAAAGGGGCAAGCTGACCAGTGATGACATTGATATCAGGGTACAGGTCCTCGGAGAGGCACACAGCTGCACTGTCTCGCTCAAAGGCATCGCGAAGCTCTTTCTTCACGGCTGCTGAGCCGCACAGACGGTATAGCCCCACTACCTGGGGGTAGGAGCAGAGAGGTGTCTTTTTTGTCAGTGTACAGACTGATGTAGGCCCTATGGGGTGAGGGCCAGAGGCCTGGATTCAGGTGGCAATGGGCTGAGAGGTTGGGGGCTGGCTGAAACTTCACTGGCTGCCTTTCTGTTCTTCTGACACCTGTCATGGGGGACCCCATCTGGCTGCTTGGACAACCCAGTCCTGTAAACCCTCCAAATTACTTGTCCTGGCATCCACCTCCTTTGACTCAGGAAACCTTGACTCCTTTTCAGCTTACTTGTCACCTCCTCTGGAAAGCCTTCCCTGACTACCCCACCCAGCAGGTCAGGTCCTGCTTTAAGCTGTCCCAGCTTCTTCAGTCTTATCCCAGCCAGTTTCATATATGTGATTTATTAGTCATGTCTTTCCCCTCACCAGACTGTGAGCTCCAAAAGGGTTGGGATCCTATGTTATGAAATGAACAGAGGACCCATGAGTTCTGGGCTAGATGCTAGGATCTGGGGGTGTAGGGAGCTCCTGCCCTTGTCTAGGCTGGGATTGGAGCTAAGAGTTCCCCAGGAGGGTAGGGGGAAGCCTGGCCTCCATACCCTGGGTGTTCTGGGGAGTGGTTCTGAGGTCTGGGGGCTCGCTAGGGTGGGGTGAGGGACTTACCCGCAGCCCTCGGCGCTCGATCTGCCCAACACACTTCTGAATAATGAGAGGCACCTGGCCAGGGGACTGCTCACGCTCCACCAGCAGGGGCAAGGGCAGCCCGAAGACGTGGGGCTCAGCGGTGCTGGGTGATTCCTGTTGCTCTGACAGGGTTAGCTTGGCATATAGCAGCCCTTGGGGCTCAAGGCGCACTGCCAGCTGCTGGGCCTGGCACCCTAAAGACACAAAGGGGACTTCCTGAGTGGGGTCTGCCCCGATCACCTCCTGTGCCCTGTCCCCTAGGCCAAGCTACATCCCCACCCTGGGGACTCTAGAGGAAGGAGGGAGCCAGGCGCGGAATCCTGTGCCCTCCCTGCCCCCTCTGGGACCATGCACCCTACCTCGGAAAACCGTGGGCAGCAGCACAGTGCCCTGGGCGCAGGGCCGGTGCCGCCGGACACCGGGGTCCCAGGCCAGCACCAGGGCCCGTAGCAGCCGGGCTGCCTCGAGTTCCAGGTGAAAGGTGTGGTCCAGCCGCAGGAAGTCTGGCCCCCCACGCAGCGGCCCGGTTCGGGCCCGGGCCACCCCATCCACCTGCAGCAGGCAGCAGAGGTCTCGCGGAGTGGCTCCAGGCGCCGGCCGCAGCCCTCCCAGCCCGTACAGGTGCAGGCTGAGGCGGCCCCAGAGCGCAGCCGGGGGCGGCCGGGCGGAGGGGCCCACCTCATAGGGGCGGAAGGCAGTGGGCGACGGAGGTCCCGCGGGGCGCTCGGGAGAGTCGCCATCACTGAGGTAACCTGCCCTCGGGCCCCGTGCGCCCTCAGCCACTGCTGTCCGCCCTGGGGGCCCCACGCTGCTGTCCAGGTGGTAACGACTGATGACGGAGCCCTCGGGGGCGGCCCGCTCGCGCTCTCGGCTCGTCCGGGTGCTCCGCAGACTCAGTCGGCGCCGCAGCTCAGGCAGCTTCTTCATCTTCATTGAGAGGCGCCTGGCCGGGCCGGGGGACTTGGTGCGGGAGGCTTTGGTTGGGGGGCTGGCAGGGGCTGCGCCTGTGGGGACAGCAGACCTCAGGGTCCAGAAATCTGGGCTTGGGATGGGGGTGATTATGCTTGTAGTCACCTTGCAGGCCCCAGGGTGGGAGGCTTGTGCTCACCTGGAGAGGCCGGGCTGTCTGCCTCAGCTGAGCCTGGCTGTGGGCCTGGGAGCTCCGGTGCTGGGAGTCTGGGGTCCTCCTCTGGGATGGGGTTGTACCAGATCTCGCCGGCAGGCTCCCCACTGCCAGGCGCCCCTGGCCCCAGAGTGGCCTCCTCTGGTGGCTTGGCCCCGCCCAGCACCCAGCGGCGGCTGCTGGGCTCCAGGCTCTGCAGGTAGGCACCGTGAGCCGGGCTCCGGGATGCCTCAGGGCTGGGGGGCCCCTCCGCTCCAACTTGGGGTCCTTCCAGGGCCTGGGGCTCTGGAGGACTGGGCTCCGGGCGCTGGGCTGGTCGGCCTGGCAGAGAGCAAGGGGAGTGAGAGGCAGCCTCCCACTGCCCCCAGAGCAGCCCCAGCCCAGGGCTCTTCCCCTATGGGAGATGGGGTGCCCTCAGCCCGGACACTCCCCACATTCATTTGGAATGGGTGGCTGCAGGCTGGCAATCTCATCCACTACCAGCTCCCCGCCCTCAACTCCCCGCCCTAGTGTCCCAAACAGGACTCTGTCTGTCTGCCCTCCATCCTCAGAGGTCCAGAGGGGTTTCTCCAGGCCTGGGCCCTGCATTCCCCACTCTATGCCCCCATGCCTCTCTTTAATGCTGGCGGGGAGCCCTGCCCTTGTACCTTCTCAGTGGGTGGCTTTGGGGAAACCACTTGCCATCTGAGCCTCACTGTCCTCCTGTGATATGGGAGTGAGGGGGCTGGATTTTATGCCCTCCTTCAGGGAGACTTCAAGGGTTCTCAGCATGAGAGCACTTCCTAGGCACTCATATCTCAGGCACACACAGCCCACGGTGGATGCTGGCTAGCTTGCTTAGAAGACCAGAGCAGGCATGACAGCGAGTGTGTGGCTGCCAGGTTCTTCTTTACCCGCAGCATGTCACTCCCCACCCCGCTGCCTTTCTTTCCAAACTTTGCCCCCATCCTGGAGCTGACCCTGTGTTTTAGCCCAGACAGACCCCAACAGTTTTTGCTTTCGCTCCCCGCCCCGCCCCGCCCCTGCCCCGGGCCCCACCGCTCCATCCTCCTCTCTCCGGCATCCTGGGCTGTTTCCTGTGTCTGTTTGTGCGTGGGCACCCCTGTCCCTTCTCTCTGCCCTGGGAACCCTGGGAATCTCTGGGAAGACGGCTGGGGGGAGGTCAGATCCACGAAATCCTCTGCCGTCCCTCCTTTAACCCTTTCCTTTCTGGGACTTCCTGTCCCACGCAGCTCCCATTTCTTTAAGGTCTTCCATGCCGACTCCCTCCTCTGGTCGTCTCATACTTCCAATCCCTGAGTCTCTCTGGGCTTTCATTTAGTAGCATAGTCCACAGAGCTGTTAAGTCGCTTCACTGGCACTGGGTCAATTACCCAAACCGCTCCGTGCCTCAGTTTCCCCATCTGTATAAGGGGGCAGTTTTCTGCGGCTGCCTAAGGTGGATGCAGCTGCAGTTAGGGGCTAATAGGTAAGAGGGGATTGGGAGGTGGCCCCCACGATCGACGCACCGCCTCTCTCCCTCCTCTGCAGGGTGTACGCCCCCATCTCCCATCCCAGGTCTCTAGGGCTCAGGGTGTCGCCAGCCTGGCCTGACTAAGCCCCAGTTTCTCAGCCTCCCAGCTCCTCCTCCCCTCCACTCTCCAGGCGCTCAGCCTCGGCCCCATTTCCTGTCAGGGGTGAGGCCCCCTCCCGGGCCTCCCGAGGAGCCCGCAGAGCTGGCATCCCTGGTCAAGCGCACATAACGGTCCGCGCCCCCTCTCCCCCCGGCCCGTTACTTCCACGACCCCTGCCTGCCCCGGCCCCCAACCCCGACCCGCAGGGGGCTCCGCGGGGCTTCCCCTGTCCCCTCAGCAGTCCTTCCTTGGGGCCCCGGGACCCTCTTCCAAGCCGGGCGGGGTTCTGGGCCCCTTCTTCCCCACCTCCCTCTCTCTCACCGCGCTCCTTCGCGTCCGACTTTTTCCGGGGAAGTTTCTCCCGGCCCCGAAGGCGGGAGAAGGTCTTCCTGAGCAGCGGCTCGGCCATGCTGGGGCCCGGGCCGGGCTAAGTGCGCGCCCCGGGCTCCGGCCGCGCCGCCCCCCGCCCCGCCCGGTCTCCCCGCCCGCCCCCTGCCCCGCGCCAGCAGGAAGCGCATTCCGGGAATGCTTGGCCCAAACTTTTTTTTTTTTTTTTTGCCCTTCCCGCGGTCTGAGCGAGCGATGCTGGGAGTTGTAGTCAGTCGCCAGGGCCTGGCGGGGTCCTGTCACCAGCTCTTGTCTTTCCTTTTACCCACCCTCCATTAGTGATCGCATACAGCAGGTTCTCTTGAGTTTACTTCAAAAACGCATCCTGCACAAATCCACAGATCTCTTCTCTCTCCTCCCATCCACTGCTCCAGCCTGGTGCAAGCCCTGGCATCGCTTATTTTGACGACACCCCCTCTTCCCTTAGTTTCCCTGGATGCCACTCTCTTGCCTTCCTCTTCCATCCAGTTCTCTACTCCTCTCTCTCCCCAATTCCAGTTACTACTGCTCTTAACAAACCACCCCAAAGCTTAGTGGTTGTAAATCAGTCCTGTTATGATGCTAGCAGATGCTGTGGGCCAAGGATTGGGGCAGGGCAGAGCTGACATTGGTTGTCTCTACTCTTTTGTTGGAAAGATTTCAAGGTTTAAGAGTGACTCAAACGAAGGGCCAGTATCATCTGGAGGCATGTTCACTTACAGGTCTTGCAATTGATGCCAGGTGTGCGCTGGGACTGTAGCAGGACCTGTGGACTAGGGCACCTCCACAAGCCTCTTGCCAAAAAGGTCTGTACAGTCAAACCTATGGTTTTTCTAGTAGTCATGTATGGATGTGAGAGTTGGACCGTAAAGAAGGCTGAGTGAAGAAGAAATGAGACTTTCAAATTGTGCTAGAGAAGACTCTTGAGAGTCCTTTGGACTGCAAGGAGACCAAACCAGTCAATCCTAAAGGAAATCAAGCCTGAATATTCATTGGAAGGACTGATGCTGAAGCTCCAATATTTTCGCTACATGATGTAAAAAGCTGTCTCATTGGAAAAGACCCTGAAGCTGAGATAGACTGAAGCAAAAGGAGAAGAGGGTGGCAGAGGATAAGATAGTTAGATAACATCACTGACTCAATGGACATGAATTTGAGCAAGCTCCTGGAGATAGTAAAGGACAGGGGAGCCTGGTGTGCTGCAGTTCATGGGTCACAAAGAGTTGGACATGACTTAGTGACTGAACAACCAGCTTCTTGGTGTGAACTGGGTTCCTCCTAGCAGGTCAGTAGTCAGGGTAGTTTGGTTTCTTACAGAGCCACCCAGGGCTTCAAAAATAAACAAAGCAGAAGCTACATTACCTTTCCTGATCCAGTTTGGAGTGTCACACTGTTTTACTTCTGGCACCAGATTCAAGAGGAAGGAATGTAGACTCCAGCTCTCTCAGTGGGTGGTGTGTCATGGTGACCATGTAACATTCTTTGTGCAAGAGAATGTGGGATGGGAGATGTTTTTGTGGCTGTTTTGGAAAATTTAACCATCTTACTCCTATATGCCTTTCTCCATGCAGTGCCCAGAGTGGACTTAAAAACCCCAAATCAGATTATGGCATGCCCCTGCTGAACAGTCTTTCCGTAACTGCTCACTCCACCTAAAATAAAATCCAGATTCCCACATAAAATCCAGTCCCAGCAAGACTTCTGGCTTTATATCCTTCGTTGTCTTTATCACCCACCATGACCTCCTGTCTGGCTCTTCTTCACATCAAACTGTTCCTGCCCCAAGCCCTTTGCACATGCAGGTCACTCTGGCTAGGAAGCCCTGGTTCTTCTGAAGCTGCCTCTTTCTTATCCTTTAGGTCCAATGGCATTTCCTTAGGAGGCCCTCACCTCCCTGACCACCTACCATTGTCCAGTCATTATTACATCACTGTGATTCATTTCTTCTTCTTTTTTTAAATTAAAAAAGTTTTTCTGACTGCACCACATGGCATGTGGGATCTTAGTTCCCCAACCAGGAATCAAACCCATGCCCCCTGCATTGTAGACACAGAGTCTTAACCGCTGGACCACCAGGGAAGTCCCTTTGTTTCTTCTAACACTTGCCATGGCTTGAACTCTGTACTTACAGTGATTTGTTCTAGTTTATCTGTCTCCTTGTTCAGACTGGGGCTGCACAAGGTAATACTTGTCTGTCTTATTTACTGCTGAATGTGCAGGTGGGAGATCAGGTGGCAGGTGGTAGAGGCTTGGACAGAGGACATTGTGTGTGTTTGGTGATAATATATCTTGGTATAGATCTCTGTGTTTATCCTGCTTGGAGTTCATTGAGATTCTTGAATGTGTATATTCATGTCTTTCATCAGCGTTGGGAAGTTTTGGGGACATTATTTCTTCAACTATTCTTTCTGCCCCTGTTACCTCTCTCCTTCTGGGATTCCTGTTAGACATATATTGATATACTTGATGGTGTCCCACAGGTCTCTTAGGCTCTGTTTGTTTTCTTGGTTGTGTGTATTTGGGAGACCTGAGGTTGAGAGGGGTGGGGTCCACACCATCAGATTTCAGGCAACTGCTGACAGTGGAGAGAGGGATCAGGGGTCAAGACAATACCTCTTCACAAGCTGAAGGAAGGGACTGCAGGACTATGGTCCTTTGGGGTACTGTAACTCAGAAGAGCTGGAGACTGATGTAGGGGTGAGAGCAGCCCTTGGCTCCACTGTGTGTGTGTAATAGGTTGCTTCAGTCATGTCCAACTCTGTGTGACCCTGTGGGGTGTAGCCTACCCAGCTTCTCTTTCCATGGGGTTCTCCAGGCAAGAATACTGGAATGGGTTTCCAGGCCCTCCTCCAGGGGCTCTTCCTGACTCAGGGATCAAACCTGTGTCTCTTACCACCTATATCACATCAAATGATCAAAGGACACTCACAGGTCACATAAATATTTGTTATTATTAGTTTTTTTTTTTTTGGTAAACCCTTTTGACAGAGCTTCTATATGTTTCCTGTTGCATTTATTTGGTTACATGTAACTCATTTAATTCATAGTTGGCTATGATTCTTTCTCAGTGCTCAGAAATTGTTGATAAGTGAAAACAAATGATCTACAAACTGTATATTATGAAATGATTATGAGTGCTAAGCGTCACACTGTGTGAAGTTTGTACAATAATTCATCTGAATTTTGCTAGTTGCGGTTCAGATTTTGGTATGTGTGTATGTTTGTGTATTTTCTTTCCTCCAGATATTCACATCATTGGCTGATGTACTATACTTATGATGCCTGATGAATAAATCAGCCCTCAGCAGATACAGGGATCTGTTGAAATGTAGGCAGAGGGGGCAGGTCAGGTTTGAGTGGAGGTCTACACCTCTGTGGCAGACAATGGAAGCTGATGAATATGTATTCTACCTTCCTCACCCTTCAGATGGATTGACTAAAGTGTGTGTTCTGCACTGAGTCTCAGAGGTCCTTGTGGGATTGAGTCCCAGCAACCCACAGTGGAAACTTGCAGATCAATGCACTCTTTACTGATTCCCTTCCCTTCCCTGTCTCACTTCTCCACCTCCCTTTCAGCATTTTCTGTGTGTGTGTCAAGTCACTTCAGCTGTGTCCAACTCTTTGTGAGCCTGTGGACTGTAGCCCACTAGGCTTCTCAGTCTATGGGATTCTCCAGGCAAGAATACTGGAGTGGGTTGCCATTTCCTTCTCCTGGGGATCTTCCTGATTCAGGGATCGAACCTGTATCTCTTGTGTCTCCTGAATTGGCAGGTGGGTTCTTTACCACTAGCACTGGGAAACCCTTGAGCATTTTCTAGGTCACTTACAAAAATTACTTATTTATTTATGGTGGTGCTAGGTCTTCATTGCTGTGTGCAGGCTTTCTCTAGTTGCAGTGAGCAGGGGTTACTCTCTGGTTGTGGTGCATGGGCTTCTCGTTGTGGAGCACAGACTCTAGGGCGTGTGGGCTTCAGTAGTTGTGGCTGGTGGACTTACTTGCCCTACTTCTTGTGAAATCTCCCTGAACCAGGGATTGAACCTGTGTCCCCTGCATTGGCAGGCAGATTCTTAAGCACTGTACCATCAGGGAAGTCCTCCTAGATCTCTTTCCAAATAAACTACTTGTCCTTGAATCTTTATCACAGGATCAGCTTCTGGGAGATGCCAAATGAAGACATTCTCTCTAGGCCTCAATTTCCTCATCCATTCAAAGAGAAGAATAACTCCCCCTGTTATGGGAGTAGGAGGTGTTGGGGATGAGGCATGTGTCTGTGGATTAAGTGCCCTGTATGCTACCTCTCTGGGGGTCCTCACTTCCTGGGAAATGAAAGCTAGAGCTGATTACGGGGAGTTTCTGCCACCTCCTCTTGTCATTGCAGTTGTCCCCACACTGGAGACTCATTGGCATCTTGCATCTTCCAGGATGACAAGGCAAGTTCTACAGCCTGCACAGGTCTCTCTGGCTGGGAGTCAGTCCTCAGAGGTACCAAGGAAGAAGTGGCTTCCCAGAGATGTCCACTGGGGCAGCACTGAGGAACTAGAGGGGACAGAGGGTGATTGAGTTCCCACGAAGCAGCTTCCTGAGGCAGGATGTGGTATTGCCTGGAAGGCAATTGGAGGGGGCAGCATATGTCGGCCAGAGCCTCCCGATGACCCATGAAAAAGCCCTGCCAGACAGCTGTAGAACTGAAGCTGAGGTACAGAGGGGCCCCCTGTTGCCCATGAAGTTGTTTTTGTTTAGTTACTAAGCTGTGTCTGACTCTGTGTCTGACTCTTTGCAACCCCATAGACTGTAGCCTGCCAGGCTCCTCTGTCCATGGGATTTTTAGGCAAGAATTTTATAGGAATGGGTTGCTGTTTCCTTCTCAGAGAATCTTCCTAACTCAAGGACTGAACCCATGTCTCCTGCATTGGCAGGTGGAATCTTTACCCCAAGTCACCTAGGAAGCCCTGCCCATGTGGTTGTTGTTCAGTCACCCAGTTGTGTCTGACTCTTTGTGAACCCCCCCTGCCCCCGCATGGACTGCAGCATGGCAGGCTTCCCAGTCCTTCACCATCTCCTGGAGCTTGCTCAAACTCATGTCCATTGAGTCGGTGATGCCATTCAACCATCTTGTCCTCTGTCATCCCCTTCTCCTGCCTTCAATCTTTCCCAGCATAAGGGTCTTTTCTAACGAGTCAGCTCTTGGCATCAGGTGGCCAAAGTATTGGAGCTTCAGCTTCAGCATCAGTCCTTCCAATAAATATTGAGTTGATTGGGTTGAATATTCAGAATTGATTTCCTTTAGGATTGATGGTTTGATCTCCTTGCAATCCAAGGGACCCTCAAGAATCTTCTCCAATACCACAGTTCAAAGCATCAATCCTTTGACACTCAGCCTACCTTGCTTTTATTAGTAGCTGCGGCTCTGCTGGGCTCTCTTGGTGACCAGGTGTCTGCACAGGCCCCAGGACATATTTGACCACTGGCCACTTGCAGTCAAACCAAAAGCTGCCCTAGTGCCCAGCTTTTAGGGCCTGGGGGTCTGGTGTAGCCACCAGGGCTTCATAGGTACTAGTTGTCCCAGAGGTAGAGGAGGCAACCTGGACAGAGGAGTACACTGGTCAACCCCCTATGAAAACCTGGGCATGACCACTCAAAAGGAGCTACCCTGGTTGGCAGTACACCATGCGTGTTGTTCACCCATGGTTGCTAGGAGAATTAAGCACTGTCCACATGACACCACAGGGAGTAGACAATTAGAAGCTTGAGCCTGGTCTCTTTTGGACCCTGCCCCATGTGTCTCTTACCTTTGCTGATATTATTTTTATTTAATTTTTTAAAATTAATTTTTATTGGAGTATAGTTGCTTTGCAGTGTTGTGTTAATTTCTACTGAATGGCAAAGTGAATCAGATCTGGTGAGGACTTTTGCCTCCTGAGAACCACACATGGGGCAGGACTTGAGCTGTTCCAAGTCTTCCACCTGGGAGGTGGGTGGGAAAGTCTTCCACCTGGGAGGCCATCCAACATCATGATGCGAGAGGGATCAGGTTTTAGGGTCACAGGGGTTGGATTGGAATTCCTCCCCACCCCACCTGATTCAGCATGTGACCTTGGGACAGTCAGTTCCCCTCTATGATCCTCAGTGTCTGAATCTCTCAAACTGATCTGAATACCCAATAAAATCCCATATGGAGAGAAAGAAATGTTATTGTACTCTCATACTGGCCAGGGAATCTTTCCCTGGTGCTGGGAAAGATTGAAGGCTAAAGGAGAAGGCGACAGCAGAGGACAAGATGGTTAGATGGCATGACAGACTCAATGGACAGGAATCTGAGCAAACTGTGGGAGACAGTGGAGGACAGAGGCGCCCCCCGCTATATCCATTGTGTTGCAAAGAGTTGGACATGACTTAGCAACTAAACAACAACAACAACTGGCCAGTGTCATTCATCCATCAACCCTCTCATCCATCCATCCATCAGTTCATTCATTCCTTAAGTTACTCAACAAGTAAATTTTGAGCAGTTGTTGAGCCCCATGATTGAAAATAAAAGGCTACAGTTCATGGACCAAATTTCATGCTACTGTTGATAATTTTGTTTGGTAATTAAGACTTTCAAACCTAGTGTATATGAGGGAAGACTTTGTGATGAGACCATAGGATTAACATGTCCAGTGATTTGTAATTTTATGAAGCCCACACTAGATGGCAGATTTTAGACAGGATTTTCTGGGTTGCAAATTAATTAGGGATTAGACAGTTGATACAGAAGGTAGAAACTTCTTCCTGATTTCCTCTTTTTGAGATGTCAGTTTAGTCGCTCAGTTGTGTCCGACTCTTTGTGACCCCATGGACTGCAGCACACCAGGCTTCCCTGTCCATCACCAACTCCTGGAGCTTACTCATGTCCATTGAGTTGGTGATGCCATCCAACCATCTAATCCTCTATCATCCCCTTCTCCTCCCCTTTCAAGATGTAGATGAGATATTTTGGTAGTTACTATATTTGGGAACACCTGTTGCAGAGTAGAGCTTCCCAGGTGGCCCTAGTGGTTAAGAACCTGGCAGCACGCTTGCAAAGTAGCCAGCCATATTAAGAGAGGCAACTATGTTGGAGGGGGAGGGTTGAGGAGGAGTGCCAGCCACTAAAACCCAAACAGCAGATGCATTTCTGCAATATTTTTTTACTTTCTTTAAAACAAACAAACAAAAGCTCCACTCCATGCTACATTTTATCACTACAACTTGGGGGAGCAGAATAGTCAGAAGGTAAATATTAGTTGAGAATCTTTCTGCATTAATTTGACGAGACCAATACACTTTTCAATGCAATGGGAAAATAGTACTATTTTTAATAAAACTTTTTATTTATTTTCTATTGGAGTATAGCTGATTAACAATGTTGTGATACAGGTGAACAGCAAAATGACTCAGCCATACTATACATGTATCCATTCTCCCCGAAATTCCCCTCTCATCCAGGCTGCCACATAACACTGAACAGAGTTCCCTGTGCTATAGAGTAGGTCCTTGTTAGTTATCCATTTCATTTACTTATTTTTTAAATGTTTTATTTTGTATTGGGGGATCGCTGATGAACAAACAATGTTGTAATAGTTTCAGGTGAACAAGGAAGGGACTCAATCATACATATGCATGTATCCATTCTCTTCCAAACTCCCCTCCCATCCAGGCTGCCACATAATGCTGAGCAGAGTTTCATGTGCTATATAGTTGGTCCTTATTGGTTACCTATTTTAAATATAGCAGTGTGTACTTGTCCATCCCAAACTCCCTAACTATTTCTTACCCCCATCCTTCTCTCGCTGGCAAACATAAGTTCATTCTCTGAGTCTCTTTCTGTTTTGTGAGTTCATTTGTATTATTTCTTTTTAGATTCCACATATAAGGGATGTCATACGATATTTCTCCTTCTTTGTCTGACTTATTCACTCAATCTCTAGGTCCATCCATGTTGCTACAAGTGCCATTATTGCATTTTTTATTTCAAATTTATTTTTAAATTGGAGGAAAATTGCTTTACAATTTTGTGTTGGTTTCTGCCATATGATTTCACCCTTTTTAATGGCTGAGTCATATTACATTGTTCTTGGGCTTCCCTGGTGGCTCAGATGGTAAAGAATCTGCCTGCAATGTGAGAGACATGGGTTCAGTCCCCTTAGTCAGGAGGATCATCCCCTGGAGAAGGGCATGGCAAACCACTCCAGCATTCTTGCCTGGAGAATTCCATGGACAGAAGAGCCTGGAAGGCTACTGTCCATGGGGTTGCAGAGTCAGACAAGACTGAGCAACTTTCACTTTCATACTTGCATATATGTACCACACCTTTAAAAAGTACTATATTTTGTGACATGTAAAATGATAGAAATTCAAGTTTCGGTGTCTATAAATAAAATTTCATGGGTGCTCAGCCCCGTCCCTCTCTCAAGGTATTGCCTTCCTCGTAGCGTCAGAGCTGAGTCATTGTGACAGAGGCCTTATGGTCCATAAAGCTGATATTCATTTACCCTTTGGCGCTTTACAGAAAAAGCTTGCTCTTCGCTAACGCATGGTAGGACTCGGCAACAGGTCTGTTCTGAAGAACCTGCCCTCCCGTATTCCTGCTTAACCCCCTGATGGTCCCCTCACCCTGAGTCCAGTCCCCCCTAGTGAGGTCTGACCACAGCCCCCTGCACTCTTCCTCTGTCCTCACTGTGGGCTAAGGACACACTGGTCTCCACGATTTCTCTGAACAACCCAGACTCTATCCCACCACGGGAGGGTTGCCCATGCTGTTCCCTCCCAGAGGAGCCAGGATCTGTGTTTCCCAGCAGTTTTTAATCCATTTTGTGACGTTCCACTATTGCCACCTGCTGGCCACTTCCTCAAACTGTAGCTGCAGTGCTTTTAAAGCTTTTGGGTAGAACCGCTCCAAGATCCTGTCCAGGGCAGGGAAAAATGGAAAATGCCTGTGGAAAAAATGCCCCAGATTTGGATGTCTCATATCCCTGAAGACATATTTATGGCCCAGATCTCCACAGCCGTCCTCTACCCCCATCTATTCCAGTGATCCTCAAATTTTAAGGCTCATGTAACTCCCCTGGGGTGGTTAAAATGATGACTTAAGTGGTCTGATATGGTGTCTGAGTCTTCATTTCTGTCAAGCTTCCCATAATAATGATGACTCTGATTCATGGACCACTGAGTATCAGGCTTTCCTTTTTCTATAGAAAAGAGGTCAGTTAAATGGGAAGGAAATCTAAAAAAGAGAGGATAAATGAATATGTACAGCTGATTCACTTTGCTGTACAGCAGAAACTAATGAAAGATTGTAAAGCAACTCTACTCTGGTAAAAATTAATTTAAAAAGAAGTCAGAAAATCCCCCTGTAAAGGACCAGATAGTAAATATTTTAGATTTTGCACAGGATACATTGTAGCTTGAAAAGAGTTGTGTGTGTGTGTGCTTAGTCATGTTAGACTCTTTGCGACCTCATGAATTGTAGCCCACTAGCCTCCTCTGCCCATGGAATTTTCCAGGCAAGAATACTGAAGTGGGTTGCCGTTTCCTTTTCCAGGCGATCTTCCTGACCCAGGGATTGAATCCATGTCTCTTGCATCTCCTACATTAGCAGGCAGACTCTTTACCACTGTGACACCTGGGAAGCCCCAGAACAGTCATAGATGATGAATTGACTAATGAGGGTTGCCTGTTGTGGCTGTTGTTCAGTCGCTGAGTTGTGTCCAACTCTTTGTCACCCCACGGACTGCAGCACGCCAGCCCTGTTCTTCACTATCTCCCGGAGCTTGCTCAAACTCATGTCCATTGAGTCAGTGATGCCATCCTAATATCTCATCCTCTGTCGCCCCCTTCTCATTCTGCCCTCAATCTTTCCCAGCATCAGGGTCTCTTCTAATGGGTTGGCTCTTTGCATCAGGTGGCCAAAGTATTGGCGCCTCAACTTCAGCATCAGTCCCTCCAATGAATATTCACGGTTGGTTTCCTTTAAGATTGACTGGTTTGATCTTGCAGTCCAAGAGGCTCTCAAGAGTCTTCTCCAGCACCACTGTTCAAAATCATCATTTCTTTGGCCCTCAGCTTTCTTTATGGTCCAATTCTGTTCCCATAAAACTTTATTTATGGGCTCTAAAATTAGAATTTTGCATAATTTTAATGTGTCATGAAGTAGTCTTTAAAAAAATTTCCAACCATTTAAAAATGTAAAAACCATTCTTAGCTTACAGGGCACACAAAGACAGGCTGTTGGCTGAATCTGGCCCACCGACTGCAGGTGGTAAACCCATGCTTTAGGCACCGAATTCTAGACAATATTGTGTGTTGTTGAGACCAGGGGCTGTAGAATGGGTCCTCTGTTTGAACCTTCACTACTGCTTATTAGAAGCTGCACTTTTCAAGTCTAGTTTCCTCATTTGTAGAATAAGGAGTTATATTTCCTACCTTGTAGGAAGGGTAGGGGTCCCCAACCTGTGGGATCTAATGCCTGATGATCTGAGGTGGAGCTGATGTAATAATAATAGAAGTAAAGTGCACAATGAATGTAATGGACTTGAATCATCCTGAAACCATCCCGCCAATACCCTGGTCCATAGAAAAATTGTCTTCCATGAAACTGGCCCCTGGTGCCAAAAATGTTGGGGACTGCTCTTCTAGGCTTTTTGTTTAAAATTTAATGAGATAGTGTATTTAAAGGGATGATCCCCATGCAGGGCACATGATAAATCTCAGCTATTGGTATCCTCATTGTCATCACACTGAGGCCAAGAAATTGAATTCATGCGATCTGAATCCTTCAGGTTTTCTCCAATTGTAGCACAGACACCCTTAATCAGAACACAGGGTAGATCCTTAACCAGAACACAGTGTAGTCAGCACTTGAGAGGATATATCTGGGCATGGTCTTTGCATGATGCCAGCCCTTCCTAAACTAACTGTATTAGTTTGCTAGGGTTTCATAGCAAAGTATCATATACTGTGTGGCTTAAACAACTGAAGTGTATCCTCTAGCAGTTCTGAAGGCCAGAAGTCCAACATCAATGTTGTCAGCAGGGTTTATTTCTTCTGGAGATGGTGATGGAAAGTCTGTTCCATGTCTCTCTCTTAGCTTCCGATGGTTTCCTGAAATCTCTGGCATTCCTTGGCTGGTAGAAGCATCATCTCCATCTTCACATGGCCTTCTCCCTGGTACATGTCTGTCCAATTTCTCTCTTTTTATAGGGGTGCCAGTCACAGTGGATTAGGACCCTAATGACCTCATTAGAACTAGTTACCTTGGAAAAGACCCTATTTTCAGGACAGATCACCTTCTGAGGTGCTGGGGATTAGACTGAGACATTAGACTGTGACATATCTTTTTGGAGGACACAACTCAACCCTTAACTTGACCTCTCTGCGCATCCCAGCTCACTGCATCCACTTGCTGCTGACAGCACCTACAGAATCATATAGGGTTTGGAGTCAGGTGATAGAATCACAGGAAACGTATGGACTCTGAAGCTCGTCCAGGGCCAGTGTCCTCCCACTGTGGTCTGTGCACTGCCTGCTTCAGGACCACCTGGACAGCCTGTTAAGAAGCCAGATTCCAGGATCCAGTATCAGGTTGCTGAGTCACAATCCCTATGATCCAAATGCCAGCATCTCCTATGTCCCAATCTGAGGGACATGAGAGACCTGTTTAAGACTGTGATCCTCATGCAAAGTCAAGCCACTAGGTTCCCTGTGAGGCTGAGAATGGTGGTTGCTGAGTTGTACAGCAAGTCAGCTCATCTCAACAGGAGCTCTCAAAGTCCTCCCCCAAGTCACTTATGAAGCACAGTGATATAATACACATGGCTAATACACACTGTTTTATCAATATTAAACTGAGAATAACTGGTCTTTCATCCCACTAGGTTTATCCATGTAGCAATCTTATAAACCTCAGAGAATTTCAGGCTACTTCAGAGTCTTCTATGTTACTCTGGTCTTCATGGAAGAAGAAAACCATGGCAAAAATAGGATGGTGAAGAATCTGCCTGCATTACATGTGACCCGGGTTCAATCCCTGGGTTGGGAAGATCCCCTGGAGAAGGGGATGGCAGCCCCTTCCAGTATTCTTGCCTGGAGAATCCCATGGATTGAGGAGCCTGTCAGGCTACAGTCCGTGGGGTCACAAAGAGTCAGACATGACTGAGCGACTAACACTTTCACTTCACTTTCTTTCACTTTCCCTTCCCATAGCACTTTATTTCTCTCTTATGATTCATTTACCAAGTTGATCTGTGATGATTTATTGACATATCTCTATTCCCACCAGATTCTGAATGTTTTGAGAGCAGCAATGGATATATTCCTGTGTCCCATGCACTGAAAAGTGGTCACAGAACATGGGTAGGTGCTGAACAGCTATTCTGCCCTAAGACTGAGGGGGCTACTTTATAGACCACTAGGCCCCCTCTGGGACAGAGACTTGTCACTTCTGAATGAACACCTAGTGAGCTAATCCCAACAGATGCTCTCAGATTCCTCCCCCAAGTCATTAGAAAACATGGCGATATATCTGGCTAATGTACATTGTCTTTATCAATATTAAAATTGAATGTAGCTAATCTTTCCTTCAATAAAGATTATCCATGTAGCAATCCTGTAAGCTCAATACCTCAGAGAGTTTAAGGCTACTTCAATGTCTCCTTTACGCTGACCTTGAGGGGTAAGATAAATCATGGAGAAAAACCCGTATCTTTCCCTTTCTATATCACTCACTTCATCATCTCTTATGACACAATCACCATGTTGCTCTGTGACAGTTTACTGACACATCTCTATCCCCCACAAGATTCTGAATGCCTTGAGAGCATAGATGGGATGTATTCCTGTATCTCAGGCACTGAACAGTGGCCCTGGAATATAGTGAAAGTGAAAGTGTTAGTGGCTCAGTCGTGTCAGATTCTTTGTGACTCCATGGACTGTAGTCCACAAGGTCCTCTGTCCATGGGATTCTCCAGGCAAGAATAATGGAGTGGGTAGCCACTCCCTTCTCCAAGGAATCTTTCAGACTCAGATCAAACCTGGGTCTCCTGCATTGTAGGCAGATTCTTTACCTTCTGAGCCACCAGGGAAGCCCAAGAAACATGGTAGATGCTAAAAAATATTCTGCCCTAAGACTGAAATGGGACTACTTTGCTGACCAGCTTCCTCAGAGCTGTGTTCGTGTCCTTGTTCCCTAGGCTGTAGATAAAGGGGTTCAACATAGGGATGACCACCCCACACAGCAAGCGGCCGCCTTGTCCTCCTTCTGAGAGGAGGCTGGAGATGCCGGCTGCAGGTACACGGCAAAGATGGTGCCATAGAATGGTGTCACCACGTTGAGGTGTGAGCCACAAGTGGAGAAGGCTTTCCATTTGCCCTGAGCAGAAGGGATCTTGAAGACCACCCTGAAAATGCAGATATAAGAGAGAGGATGCATGTGAGAGGGCTGATGCCCATGATGATGCCAAAAGCAAAGATCACCAGCTCGTTGGTGTGTGTGTCTGAGCAGGAGAGCTTCAGCAGGGGCATGAGGTCACAGAAGAAGTGGGGGATTTCAGAGCCAGCGCAGAAGGTCAACTGAGCCATGAGGCTGGTGTGGACAATGGACTGGAGGTTGGTGATCAGCCATGACCCCACCACCAGCAGCCCGCACACACGGGGACTCATGATGGCCAAGTAGCGCAGAGGGTGAACAATGGCCGTGAACCGGTCAATGGCCATCACAGCCAGGAGGAAGCTGTCCATGGTCCCAAACAGGTGGAAGGCATATATCTGGACAAGACAGCCTGCAGAGGGGATGGCTTTGCTCTGTGTCCAGAGGTTCACCAGCATCTTGGGGATGGTGGTGGAAGAGAAGAAGATGTACACCAGGGCCAGGTTACAGAGGAAGAAGTACATGGGCGTGTGGAGGTGTGAGTCTGTGATGATGGCCAGGATGATGAGCAGGTTCCCAGAGATGGTGACCAGGTACATGAACAGGAACAGCCCAAAGAGGAAGATCTGATGCTCTGGCTTTTCTGAGAGTCCAAGGAGGAGGAATTCTGAGACTGTGGGTTGGTCTTCTACTCCATGGACAGCCCGTGTCTGCTAGGAAAGAAACAAGGGCAGAGGGAAGCGATGTAAAGCTGGGAGTCAGAGATGGAATTCTAGTCTCAGCTCCCTACAGACCTGTACATTCTGTGAAAATTCGTGGAATCCTTATAGCTCCCTTCCATGGAATTTTGTTTCCCCAGACAAAGCCATCCATGTTTGAGACAGTCTCAAAGATCTAACTAAGATGTTTTGAGACAACTCTTGTTGTCTCAAGGTATATTGTTTTGAGACAATTGTCTCAAGGGTATATTGTTTATAAACACCATTGTTTCTCTTCAGTGAAGCAAAGTTTCATAGAAAACAAAGTTGGGAGAAATCAAATCCAAATATAATTATCTTCTGTTCTTCTTTCTCTTCCTTCCCCCTCATTTTTCTTTCCTTTCCTCCCTCTCTTTCATTCTTCCATCAATAAGACATAATCTTAGCATCAATTTTGGGTTCATGACTTTTGGTATAGGATGAATAATACTCTTCTGCTCTACCAATGAAACTCAAGTTAGGGGCATTTTGTGATCTATTAGTACTACTGTGTGATCACTAAATCCTAAAGGAAATCATTCATTGGAAGGACTGAATATTCATTGGAAGGACTGAAGCTGAAGCTGAAGCTGCAATACTTTGGCCACCTGATGCGAAGAGCCGACTCATTGGAAGAGACTCTGATGCTGGGAAAGGTTGAAGATAGGAGGAGAAGCGTACGACAGAGGATGAGATGGTCAGAGGGCATCACTAACTTGATGGACATGAGTTTGAGCAAGCTCCGGGAAGTGGTGAAGGACAGGGAAGCCTGATATGCTGCCGTCCATGGAGTCACAAAGAGTTGGACATGACTGAGAGACTGAACAACAATGTGATCACTAGGTAGACTCCCTCTTTTTTTTTTTTGCCATGAGGATCAGTGTTAACTCTTGCGAAAGGGTGGAAACATAAATGTGCATAAACACACTTTTCACCTTCTAATTTGAATCCAGAATGTAAATTTATTCACTGGGCTTCCTGATGAGGACCAAGAACTTTTCTCTAATTATGATTACTTTGATAGTAGATCTGTATTAGCAGTCTTGCCTTAGTCACACATGTAGGCTGAAGTCTATGCTCCAGTTGGTTTCATGAACATTGAACAAGAAATGATCCTTGCTGACCAATCTAGGTGCAGAATGCTTTCAGATCTCAGTATATTTTACAATGTTATATGGAAATTGCTCTCAATTACCTTGCTTGCAACTAATTTGACAGCAATATATTTTAGTGATTCCTTTTTATTATTAAGACTTTATGAAGCATTCAATTTGATTTTCATAGACCACATTTCCCATTTCCTCCCTCCCTGCTTGCCTCCTTCCCTTCCTTGCTTCCTCTTTTCTCTTGTAGTTTGTGGAATCACATCATATTATTTACACAATACATTTGCAGTAGCCACTATAATCAGCATAATCAGGTTTAGGGTTATTTAAAAATGACTCAACTCATCTGCTCAGAACTGTTTCAGCAAGCTAGTGATTAGCCTCCAGGCGTCAAGCATTCAGCATACGGTGGCAACAGTCAGTATATTTTCAGCAGAAAGAGAGACTTTGGATGAATCCAGAAAGTTGGTAAAGTGGAAGTTTCATAGTTACAAAAGACTATCTGGAGCCTTAAAACTAATGGTATTTTGGAAGTATATTTGCTGTCAGCAGTTGCTTTGCAGGACAATAAGTTTTACATTTTTTTATATTATAGACCAACTGTCACTGCCCATTAAAAACAGTTTTGCATTAAAATATACACTGTTGTATCTTATCAATCAGCTGTTCAAAAAGTTTATTCAAAATAAAAACTCCCAGCCTGGACTATTCAAAGGTAAGCTGTTTCCATGACAGTGAGGAAAGTGTGATTATATGTCTAACTGACAGAAAGCAGAATGTGCTACATGATTATTCCTGATTTTAATACGATGACAAGAAAAGTGAGTTTGTACAATAACATTCTGACATGAACTGATAGAAAATATGGATGAAAGGAATGAACAGGAGAGAGCAAGGTTTAACGAAATGCAAACATGTAGGCATCTTTGATACTATTCCCATTCACTCATTTTAAGTTGAGAATGAGTTTGATCCTAGTTTTGCTTCCCCATTTAGAAAGTCCCCATTATTATTAGCAGGTTCATATCGAAAGTCCAGAGAAAGCAGATCTTTACTGCATTCATACAAGACCACCAAAGGCTGGTTGCATTTGCCTCTCCAAGTCTCCATTTCCTTGTGGGTAGTATTTATCCTTCCTTTAAGCTAATGAAGATTTATCGAGAATGTGTTAGGGTCTAGGCACTATGCTTGTTTCTTATGATACATAGACAATATAGAAAAAAATTAACATGATTCACCAGGTCCTTGTAAAATGTTGATATTATCTTTTTGAGAGACATCTCTGGTGGTTAAGAATCCATCTTTCAGTGCAAGGGAAATGGGTTACATGGCTGGTCAGAGAACTAAGACCCCACTCTCCAGAGTGTCCCCTCCCAGCCCAGACTGAGCGTCCAGTCCCCTAGGTGGCAGTAATGTACAGTCCAGGCTGAAAACCGCTGCCCTAGAGCAACCAAAGACTTCCTGTCAACAAGCACAGCTGCAAAGGTGTGGCCAGGAAGGGACTCACTGTAGTATATGCAACCGAGAGAAACCGGCATACTAAGTTGCTTCAGTCGTGTCCGACTCTTTGCAACTCCATGGATCATGGCCCGCCAGGCTCCTCTGTCCATGGGATTCTCTAGGCAAGAATACTGGAGTGGGTTGCCATGCCCTCTTCCAGGGGATCTTCCTGACCCAGGGATCAAACTCGTGTCTCTTAGTCTCCTGCATTGGCAGGCGGGTTCTTTACCACTAGTGCCACCTGGGAAGCTCTAGCCAGACCTAAGCATCACCCTACAAAAACTCAAACCCTTGAAAAGTAACTGCGTCTTTGTTGGAGACCTCTCCAGTTTAACAAGGAAGACCCTGTGCTGCTAACATTCCTAAAGCCCCCTTTCACCACCTCTTCACCTCCAGTGGTCATGTTCCTAACAGCAGATATTAGCATATTTCCTTTGTTCTTGAAACACCTTGAGGTCATGTATCACCTTCCTTATACAGATTGACCTCTATACTAGGTTTACCCATTGTGGTGGTGGTGTTTAGTTGCTAAATTGTATCTGACTCTTTTGTGACCCCATGGACTGTAGCCCACCAGGCTCCTCTGTCCATGGGATTTCCCAGGCAAGAATTACGGGAGAGGGTTGTCATTTCCTTCTCCAGGGCATCTTCCTTCTCCAGGGATCAACCCACATCTCCTGCATTGTCAGGCAAATTCTTTACCACTAAGCCACCAGGGAAGCCCTATGATTACCCATACACTTCAGTAACCCTTAAAACTTTTCCAAAGACCAATTGTCTTGGAGAGCAGAGAGATATGAATCTGAAATACTCGCAATTAAAGAGTTTAACCTAGTACTTGTGGACAGCACAGAGTTTAGCTTTGAAATATCACTGCTCATAGTGTGTGAGTGGCAATACTCAGAAGCAATGGAGTGTGAGAGAGTGAAAATAAGTCTCAGCTCAAATGAGAGACCAAACACTTCCAGGCTTGGTGTCCCTCACCAGCTCCATCTCTCTTTCTCTCTCTGAGTTGTTGCGAAACCCACACATAAAGAAACTGTAGTACCTGAGAAGGCTCAACGCTTTACAGATATTGTCATTAAATGCCTCAGTTGTGTTCCTGTCAGCATTGTGTTCCCAGGCTTTGAGAACTGGGGACCTATCTCGGTAAAAAATGAGTTAACGAAAGGAAACTCCTGTCATTGCTAGAAAAAGACAATATTTTTTTCAGCTGCGCTAGGTCTTCGTTGCAGCACGGGAGTTTCTCTAGCTGTAATGAGTGGTCTCCAGAACACGTGGACATCAGAGTGTGTAGGCTCAGTAATTGTGGTCCTATGACAGTTCCCATGTAGGGTGGTCTGGAGGTTCATACCCCTCCCCGGGGTGCTCAGATGCCTGAGTCCATGTCTTTTCACTCATCTGACCTTGATGGAAAGTCCACAAAGACAGGGAATTTATGTTGTTAAGTTCACTAATGAAAGCTCTTAGAAATTAATAAATTATCAGTTAATGTATGTTGGATAAATAAAGGTATCAAACACATCTTGACTGTAAGTCAGGTGCTGTGCTTGGCACAGGGGCTTCAGTCCTTATTAAAATGTCTTCTTGTTGGTCATGGGAAGTGATCAGTCTTCATTAACCTGGTGTAGTCCCTACCAAGGGCTTCCCTGGTAGTTCAGCTGGTAAAGAATCTGCCTGCAATGCAGGAGACCCCAGTTCGATTCCTGGGTCGGGAAGATCCCCTGGAGGAGGGATAGGCTATGCAGTCCATTATTCTTGGGCTTCACTGGTGGCTCAGATGGTAAAGAATCCGCCTGCAGTGTGGGAGACCTGGGTTCGATCCCTAGGTTGGGAAGATCGCCTGGAGGAGGGCATGGCAACCCACTCCAGTATTCTTGCCTGGAGACTCCCCAAGGACAGAAGAGCCTGGTGGGGGTCAGTCCAGGGTGTCGCAAAGAGTCGGATACGACTGAGCCACTAAGCACAGCACACACAGTCCCTACAAATCACATCTTGAGTAGGATTAGGGAATTTCTCTTCTACTCTTTTTTTTTTTTTTGCCACACCATGCAGCATGCAGGATCTTGGTTCTCCGACCAAGATGGACCCATGTCCCATGCACTGGGAGATGGAAGTCTCAAACTCTGGACCACCAGGGAAGTCCTCCCTTCTATGCTTGAATCAAAATGTTGTCCGAGGACTGCCACGGTGGTCCCATGGTTAAGATTTCGCCTTGAAATGAAGAGGGTGAGGGTTCAATCCTTGTTCAGGGAGCTGCGATCCCACATGCCTTTGCCCAAAAAAACCAAAACATGAAACAGAAGCAATATTGTAGCAAATTCAGTAAAGACTTTAAAAATCATCCACATTAAAAAAGTTGTTGGTGGACTTGAATCTTTGGTGTTGGGGTGTCCAGGTCACGACCCCCACTTCTGTCCCACTAGGGAGCCTCTCTATTTCCTGGAACCCCTCTATTTTTACCTTTTCCCCAACTGGCTTTTTGATTTCTTAAAAATGTTAACTTTTAAAACGTGTTAATACTAACTCTTGGTTAGGAAAGTAGCCATGCAAGGACAAAATGAAATGATGTCCATTAATTCAGGTCCCCATTTATCCAGTTCTTAACATGTCCCCTTAATGGATAACCCCTCTAAATGACTTCTGTGTAACTTCCCAGAATCTCTGTCTTTACACACACACACACACACACACACACACACACACACTTCCTTCTGGGAGTATGAGGGAGAATCTGTCCATGCCTCTCAGTTTCTGGTTGTTTGCTGACAACCTCTGGCATTCCTTGGCTTGTGGAAGCATCACCTTGATCTCCGCCTTCATCTTCACATGGCCTTCTCCCTTGGGGGAATGTCTGTGTCCATATTCTACCTTTTTATAAGATAGTCAGTCATGAGGTCATTAGGACTCCCTCCCCCAATGACCTCATTTTAACTTGATGACCTTAGTAAAGACCCAGTGGCAGATTTTATTTTCTTGGGCTCCATAATAATTGTGGATGGTGACTGCAGCCACAAAATTAAAAGATGGTTGCTCCTTGAAAGAAAAGTTGTGACAAACCTAGACAGCATATTAAAAAGCAGAGACATCACTTTGCCAACAAAGGTCTGTATAGTCAAAGCTATGGTTTTCCAAGGAGTGATGTATGGATGTGACAGTTGGACTGTAAAGAAGGCTGAGTGCTAAAGAATTGATGCTGTCAAATTGTGGTGCAGGAGAAGATTCTTGAGAGTCCCTTGGACAGCAAGGAGATCAAACCAGTCAATCCTAAAGGAAATCAAGCCTTTGGAAGGAATATTCATTGGAAGGGCTGATGCTGAAGCTGAAACTCCAATACTTTGGCCACCTGATGTGAAGACCTAACTCATTGGAATAGACCCTGATGTTGGGAAAGACTAAAGGCAGGAGGAGAAGGGCACGGCAGAGAATGAGATGGTTGGATGGATAGCATCACCAACTCAATGGACATGAATTTGAACAAGCTCTGGGAGATAGAGAAGGACAGGCAAGCCTGGTGTGCTGCAGTCCCTGGGGTCACAAAGAGTTAGACGTGATTTAATGACTGAACCCCACCAACGAGAAAGAGGTACTGGGTGTGAAGTACCCATATGATTTTGACATATGTTTTTTGTTGTACACAATTCAACCGCTAATTCTAACTCTCTGTGTAACCCAGGCTGCCCATCTGCTCATTGTTGATAGCACCTGTAGCACCAGGATCCAGTCAGCCTGCTGAATCACAATCACCATAATCCAAATGCCATCATCTCCTATGACCCAGTCTGGGGGACATGGGAGGCCTGTTGATGACAGTGGTCCTCCTGCAAAGTCAAACCACTAGACTCTATGTAAGACTGAGAACTGTGGCTGCTGAATCCAATAGCAAGTCAGCTCATCTCAACAGATGCTCTCAAAGTCCTTCCCCAAGTCATTAGAAAGCATGGTGATGTAATACACCTGGCTAATACACATTGTCTTTATCAGTATTAAAATTGAGCACAGCTAACCTTTCCTTCAAAAAGGAGAAATCCTATAAACTCAATACCTCAGAGAGTTTAAGGCTACTTCAAAGTCTCCTCTGCTCTGATCTTAAGGGGAAAGAGATCATGGGGAAAATACACATCTTTCCCTTCCTACAGCACTTCATTCATCTCTTTTGACACAATCACCATGTTGCTCTGTGATGATTTATTGACATGTCTCTATCAGCCACCAGACTGAATGTTTTGAGGGCAGAAACAGGGTGTATCCTTGCGTCCCAGGCACTGAACAGTGGTCCTGGGACATGGTAGGTGCTCTACAGCTTTTCTGTCCTAGGACTGAGACATAGCTGCTTTCTGAATAGTTTCCTCAGAGCTGCCTTCGTGTTCTTGTTCCCTAGGCTGTAGATAAAGGGGTTCAACATGGGGATGACCACCCCACACATCAAGGCCCCCGTCTTGTCCTTCTGAGAGGAGGCTGGAGATGCTGGCTGCAGGTACACGGCAAAGATGGTGCCATAGAATAGAGTCACCACAGTGAGGTGTGAGCTGCAAGTGGAGAAGGCTTTCCATTTGCCTTGAGCAGAAGGGATCTTGAAGATCACCCTGAAAATGCAGATATAAGAGAGAGGATGCATGTGAGAGGGCTGATGCCCATGATGATGCCAAAAGCAAAGATCACCAGCTCGTTGGTGTGTGTGTCTGAGCAGGAGAGCTTCAGCAGGGGCATGAGGTCACAGAAGAAGTGGGGGATTTCAGAGCCAGCGCAGAAGGTCAACTGAGCCATGAGGCTGGTGTGGACAATGGACTGGAGGTTGGTGATCAGCCATGACCCCGCCACCAACAGCCCGCACACACGGGGACTCATGATGGCCAAGTAGCGCAGAGGGTGGACAATGGCCATGAACCGGTCAATGGCCATCACAGCCAGGAGGAAGCTGTCCATGGTCCCAAACAGGTGGAAGGCATACATCTGGACAAGACAGCCTGCAGAGGGGATGGCTTTGCTCTGTGTCCAGAGGTTCACCAGCATTTTGGGGATGGTGGTGGAAGAGAAGAAGATGTCGATGAGGGACAAGTTGGAGAGGAAGAAGTACATGGGCGTATGGAGGTGTGAGTCTGTGATGATGGCCAGGATGATGAGCAGGTTCCCAGAGATGGTGACCAGGTACATGAACAGGAACAGCCCAAAGAGGAAGATCTGATGCTCTGGCTTTTCTGAGAGTCCCAGGAGGAGGAATTCTGAGACTGTGGTTCGGTTTTCTGGTTCCATGGATGGCCTGTGTCTACTGTGAAGGAGAAAAGGGCAGAGGGAAGCACATAAAGCTGGGAATCAAACAATACTACAAAGCTACAGTCATCAAAACAATGTGGCACTGGCATAAAAACAGAAATATAGATCAATGAAATGAGATAGAAAACCAAGAGATAAACCCATGCACCTATGGTCAATTAGTCTATGACAAAAGAGGCAAGGCTACACAAAGTTGGAAAGACAGTCTCCTCAACATGTGATGCTGGGAAAACTGGACAGCTACATGGCAAAAAATGAAATTAGATAATTCTTTAACACCATACACAAAAATAAGCTCAAAGTGGATTAAAGACCTAAATGTGAGACCAGACACTATAAAACTCCTAGAGGAAATCATAAGCAGGACATTCTCTGATATAAATCAAAGCAATATCTCTTTTGATCCATCCCCAGAATAATGGAAATAAAAACAAAATAAACAAATGGGACCTACTTAAACTCAAAGTCTTTTGCACAGTAAAGGAAACAATATGCTAAAAGAAAAGACAATCCAGAGATTGGGAGAGAATATTTGCAAATGATGTGACTGCCAAGGGATTATTCACCAAATTACACACAGTTCATGATGCTTAACAGCATCAAAACAAACAACCCGTTTAAAAGTTGGAAACAAAACATAAACAAACATTTCTCCAAAGAAGACATACAGATGGCCAAGAAGCACATGAAAAGATGTTCAACATTGCTAATTGAGAAATGCAAATCAAAACTACAATGAGATATCACCTCACATCAGCTGGAATGGCTAGCATCAAAAAAATCCACAAGCGGTAAGGGCCAGAGAGGGTTGGAGAGAAAGGAACCCTCCTCCACTGTTGGTGGGAATGTAAATGGGCACAACCACTATGGAGAACAGTATGTGTATATGTGTACTAAGTCGCTTCTGTATTGTATGACTCTTTGCGACCATAAGGACTGTAATTTGCCAGGCTCCTCTGTCCATGGGATTCTCAAGGCAAGAATACTAGAGTGGGTTGCCATGCCCTTCTCCAGGGGATCTTCCTGATCCATGGGTTGAACCCCTGACTCTCACATCTCTTGAATTGGCAGGTGGGTTCTTTACCACTAGTGCCACCTGGGAAGCCTGGAGAACAGTATGGAGGTTCCTTAGAAAACTGAAAATAGAGCTACCGTATGACACTGAAACCCCACTGCTGGGCATGTATCTGGAGAAAAACATGGTTCAAAAGGGTACATGCACCCTAATGTTCATTGCAGAACTGTTTACAATAGCCGAGACATGGAAGCAACCTAGATGTCCATCAACAGAGGAATGAGTAAAGAAAATGTGGTGCATATATAAGTACAATGGAATATTACTTAGCCATTATAAAGAATGAAATAATGCCATTTGTAGCAACATAGATTGTCACACTGAGTGAAGTAAGTCAGACTGAGAAGGAGAACTATTGGATGACATTCCTTATATGTGGAATATAAAAAGAAATGATATAAGTGAACTTTCTTAGAAAATAGAAAGAGATTTACAGACTTAGAGACTGAACTTACGATTGCCTGGTGTGGGGGAAGCATGGAGGGAAGGGAAAAGAGCTTGGGATGGACATGTACACACTGCTAAGTTTAAAATGGATAAAGAACAAGGGCCTAATGTATAGCCTAATGTATGTGGGAGTGTATGTGGCAGCCTGAATGGGAGGGAGTTTAGAGGAGAATGGATACATGTATATGTACGGCTGAGTCCCTTCCCTGTTCACCTGAAACTATCATAGCACTGTTTGTTAACTGGCTATACCCCAATACAGAATAAAAGGTTAAAAAACAAACAAACAAACCTAGGAGTCAGAAATGGAGTTCCATCTCAGCTCCCTGCAGATCTGTACATTCTGGGAAAATCCATGGACTCCTTATAGCGCCCCTTTGTTGATTTTTGTTTCCTTAAAGAAAACCGTCCATGTGTGAGACAGTCTCAAAGGTCTAACTGAGTGGTTGTGAGACAGCTGGATATTGTTCATAAACCATTGTGTCGCTTCAGTGAAGGAAAGCTTCATAGAAAACAAAATCGAGAGATTAAACCCATACCTGATCATCTTTGCTCTCTTCTTTTCCACTTAACTTTCTCTCTTTCCTCCCTTGCTTCCTTTCACCCTCCACCAACAAGATGCAATTTTAGCATCAATTTTGGTTTAATAACTAGGGATATACGGAGGGATAACACTCTTCCTCTGCTTCTGGTGAATCTCAAGTTCGTTAGGGGCACTCTATGATCTGCTACAGGTGATCACTTGATAGACTTCCTCTCATTTATTGTGATGGGGATCAGTGCTGAAAGCTCCTCTAAAAGTGTGGGATCATAAAAGTGCACAAACATACTTTCCACACTGTAACTTAAGCATGTAAATTTATTCACCAGGCTTTTCGATGGAGACAAAGGTCTTTTCCTTGAGTATGAATAAATTGATGGTGGATCTTTATCAAGCACCTTGCCTTAGCAATACACATAGGCTGAAATCTATCCTCTGTTTTTCTTTTTTTTTTTCATGAATGTGGAACAAAGAAGTAAGGAGCTTTGCAAAACAGTTCGGGTGCAGAATCCTTTCTGAAGTTTTACATTTTTACATCTAAATCATCTTCAAGTACCTTGGTCACATCAAATTTGACAGCAGTTTTTAACGATTCCTTTTTCTTATTAAGTCTTTACAAAGCATTCAATCTGGATTTTGTGAAGGTACTATTTCCTATCTCTTCCCTCCTCCTTACTTCCCTTCCTCCCTCCTTCCTTCCTCCTTTCTCATATAGTTTGTTAAATGACACCGTATTAGTTAAAGAATGTGATTGCAGCAGCAACTACAATCAGCACAATCAGGTTGGGGATTACTTAAAATGATTCAACTCAGCTGTGGCTTCCCTGATGGCTCAGATGATAAAGAATCTGCCTGCAATACGGGAGACCTGGGCTCGATCCTTGGGTCAGGAAGATCCCCTGGAGAAAGGCACAGCAACCCACTCCAATGGATTGAGGAGCCTGGTGGGCTACAGTGCATGGGTTCTCGAAGAGCTGGACACGACTGAGCAACTAACACTTAAACTTCACTTCAACTTAGCTGAGGAGGAAGGCTAGTGAGTAACCTTCTGGTCTCAAGCATTCTGGGATAGCCGTCAGTGTATTTTTAGGGAAAATGGGAACTTTGGATGAAGCCAGAAAGGTAGTTTAGTGGAATTTTTAAAGGGAGCTTTCACAGTAACAAAAGACTCTCTGGAGCTTTAAAGCTAATGGCATTTTGGAAGTATATTTGCTCTCAGCAGTCATTTTACAGGACAAGAAATTTTCTTATGTTCTAGACAAACTGTCACTTTCCATTGAAACAGTTTTGTACCCTCAGTAAAATACACATTGTTGTATCGTGTTAAACAGCTATTCAAAAATTGTATTCAAAATAAAAAACTCCCAGGCCCAGCCCAGACTATTCACAAATAAACAGTTTCCATAACAACAAGAAAGGTGTGAACAAATGTCCAGTTGGCAGAAAGCAGGATGTGCTACGTGCTTATTTCTGTAGTTAATGTAATGACAAGAAGAGTGAGTTTGTAAAATAACACTGGGCTTCCCAGGTGGCGAAGTGGTAAAGAAGTCTCCAGCAGAGACTTAGTTACTTTTCAAGGATTTTTGAGGTTTTTGTAGGGTGATGCTCAGGTTTCTCTGGACTGCCTATACTACTATGAGCCTCTTCCTGATCACACATTTACAATTGTCTTTGTTTGTTGACATGAAGCCTTTGGCTTCTCTAGGGCAGTGGTTCTCAGCCTTGAGTGTACATCAGTGTCACCTAGCGGGCTGGTTAAAACCCAGGTAGCGGTGCCCTGGAGAAGAAAATGGCAACCCACTCCAGTGTTCTTGCCTGGAGAATCCCAGGGACGGGGGAGCCTGGTGGGCTGCCATCTATGGGGTCACACAGAGTCGGACACGACTGAAGTGACTTAGCAGCAGCAGCAGCAGCTATGCCCTGGGAGTGTCTGGGATGTAGCTTGAGAATCAACAGTTCTAGGAAGTTCTCAGGCTTCCCTGGTGGCTCAGATGCTAAAGAATCCACCTGAAATGCAGGAGATGCAGGTTCAATCCTTAGGTTGGGAAGACCCCCTAGAGAAGGGAATGGCTACCCACTCCAGTATTCTTGCTTGGAGAATTCCACGGACAGAGGAGCCCAGCAGACTACAGTCCATGGGGTTGAAAAGAGTCGGACACTACTGAGCAATTAACACATACATGAAGTTCTCAGGGGACACAGCTGCTGCTGGTCCAGGACTGCAGTTGGAGAACCTCAGTTCTGGAGAAAGGTGTCTTACGGTGTCCTGCATCTACAGACCCTAAATGCTTTTTCCCGCATGACTGGTTACAGAGGGTTTGCCCTCTGTACCTTTCTCCCACTCAGAGAGTATAGAATTGGTCTTGGTTCCTCCTCTTTTTCTTATTCTCTCTCTCTTTCTCCATCCAGGAAGGGATGAAAGAAATTCCTCTTCCCAATCCCATCCATCTCACACCCCTTCTCCATCCTTCACTGACTTACCAGGATGGTATCACCAAGACTATGGTCTTGGCAGACTCCTTCTCCACTGGCCCCCAGCATATCCTGAGGTCATTGCTAAGCCACCAGGAAGGGCGTGAGGAGACCACTCAGCTCTGATGGCTGGGGCAAGTCTGACATCTATGGTCAGGGAGCATGGGAATCCTGTGTTCCCGCCCCAGCTGGGGTATGTGAACGGGGAACCAGGGACACAGCAGGGTATTTACAGTTTGGGGGCTCTTGGGCATTTCAGTCCCATGGCTCCTTGTTAAGGAAGATGGTAATTATTTTGTTTGTTTCCTTGACCCCTATGACCTGTTCTCTGGGATTGTGTGCTCTGGGATGATGGAGTGGGTAACCAGATGGAGATGTCACTAGGGATTCACTCTCACTAGGAAACCCCACCTAGTGTATCTTCCCTGCTCAGACTTGGCCTCATGGCAGTTCCTAGGCAGGGAACTATTGGCTATCTTCAAAGGTGCTACTATGAATGTTGAGGTGCAGGTACGTTTTTTTTTTTTTTTTGGTCATTCATCTTTATCCAATTTCTTTTTCTTTAAAACATTTTTATTGTAATTATCCTTCAATTAAAAATAAATTAAAAATGATTTTTATTGGGGTATAGTTGATTTACAATGTTTTAGTTTCAGGTGTACAGTAAAGTGAATCAGTTAAGCATTATATATATATATATATATATATATATATATATATATATCCAGTCTATTTTAGATTCTTTTCTCATATACACCATTACAGAGTACTGAATAGAGTTCTCTGTGCCATACAGTAGGTCCTTATTAGTTATCTATTTTATATATAATGGTGTTCCAATCTCAAGCCTAGTCTCTCAATTTATCCCTCCCTCCTTTATCCCCTGGTAACCATAAATTTGTTTTCTACATCTATAACTCTATTTCTACTTTGTATTCAAGTTTATTTGTACTCTTTTTTTTTAGATTCCACATATAACTGATCTCATATGATATTTGTCTTTCTGTGTCTGATTTACTTCCCTCTGTATGACAATCTCCAAGTCCATCCATGTTGCTGCAAAAGAATTATTTCATTCTTTTTTATGGCTGAGCAATACTCCATTGTTTATTTGTGCCGCATCTTCTCAATCCATTCCTCTGTTGATGGATGTTTAGGTTGCTTCCATATCCTGGCTATTGTAAATAGTGTTGCATGTATCATTTTGAATTCTTTTTTCTGGATATAAAGCCCATGAGTGGGATTGTAGGGTCATACGGGAACTCTGGTTTTACTTTTCATACTATTTTCCATAGTGGCTGTACATGGTGCACAGTATTCTTCATAATGGCTGTACCAGTTTACATTCCCACCAAGAGTGTTGGAGGGTTCCTTCTCCAGCATGTATTATTTGTAGACTTTTTGATGATGGCCATTCTGACCTGTGTGAAGTGATACCTCACAGTAGTTTTGATTTGACTTCACCATAATTTATGTAACCAATTTGCTATTGATGGATGTTGCCAGTCTTTGCTAAAAATGGTTACTTTGCACACACATCATTTCACAACTGTGAGTGTGCCTGAGCATGAACTCCAAAAATGGGGTTGATGGGCCAAAGGTTGCCTTCTGATAAATATTACCAAGTTTTTCTCCACGGGAATTGTATTAATTTACAGTCCCCTTAGACATACGTGAATGCCTGTCTTCTTACACATTGTTCGCCAACAGTGTGTGTTGTCATGTCTTGGGTATTGTTCCTGTCACTCAGATGTGTAAAAAATCTAGTATGTTAGTATGATTAAAAATAGTTAACAGAATTTATTATTTTATTACAATTTTAGATTTACAGAATAATTGAAAAGATAATACAGCGAGTCCATATACTCACCCCTGCTTATAGTTTCCCTTATCAGTAATGTTTTGTATTGATGGGTGCATTTGTTACAGTTAATGAACCAATATGGATACATTCCTCAGTGTGAATTTTTTAATTTAAAATTTCCTTTTATTTTTTTGTTTTTTCATTGGCATATAATTGCCTTACAGTATTGTGTTATTAATAGTTTCTACTGTACAACAACATGAATCAGCTATAGGTATAAATATATCCCCTCCCTCTTGAACCTCCCTCCCACTCCCCCATCCCACCCTTCTAGGTCACCACAGAGCACTGAAGCTTCGCACTAGCTAGCTATTTAACACATGGCAGTTAGCTATTTAACACATGGCAGTGTATATATGTCAGTGTTACTCTCCCAGTTGGTCCCACTCTCCCTGTCCCTGCTGTGTCCACATGTTTGTTCTCTACTTCTGCATCTCTATTTCTGCTCTGCAAATAGGTTCATTTGTACCATTTTTCTAGATTCCATATATATATGTTAATATATAATATTTGTTTTTCTCTTTCTGACTTATTTCACTTTGTATGACAGACTCTAGGTCCATCCACATCACTACAAATGATGCAGTTTCACTCCTTTTATATGACTAAGTAATATTCCATTGTATATATGTACTACATCTTCTTTATCCATTTGTCAGTGTTTGGACATGTCTCAGTATGAATATTAATTTGCATTTCTATATGAGTGAGATGGAAAATCTTTTTAATATATGAATAGAATCTGCATTTTCTTTTCTATGAACTCTCTCTTCAGATCCTTTGCCTATGCCTCTTCCTCTTCATTTGTTGAATTTTTTTCTTTTCTTTTTTTTAAGTTCACATCATGTGGCAAGCAGGATCCTAATTCTCTGACCAGGGATTGAACCTGTGCCCCCTGCATTGGGAGCATGGAGTCTTAACTATTAGACTGCCAGGGGAGTCTGATGTTGGATTTTTCTTATCAATTTCTAGGAGCTCTTTATACATGAGGGGAATTAACCATTTGTCTATGATATAATTGGCAAATCTCTGATCTCCTAAAACCATCTTCCCAGGGTTTCCTTCTTTTTATCTCCTTTCTTTCTGTATTTTCATTCATTTTGTCAATTGTTTCTCTTTCTGGTTGAGGAGAAAAAAATATTTGACAAGGTCAGTGAGGTTGGGGGAAGGAAGCTGTCCACACATGCTTGCTCTCAGGGTGAATCATTGGGAAAACAATTAAACCTTTACACTGCTAAGAGAAGCTGTCCCTTGTGTTATGGTGTGTGAAGTCTCCCTTTTGTCAGCTTTGACTTGCACTAAAAAATTATTCTTTGGTGAGGACTACTTAGTGAAGTCTATTTAGGTATGAAAGGTAGCAAAGACATAAAGGCATACTAAGGAGACAGATGCTTAGATAATTGCGTTACAAAGTGATGAAAGGTTTTTTTTTTTTTTTTTTGTGGCTACTCTACAGGATCTTAGTTTTTTGACCAGGGATGGAACTGGCACTCTTTGCATTGAAAGTGCAGAGTCTTAACCACTGGACCACCAGGGAAGTCCCTATGAAAGTTTTAATAGAGGTAGCATGATGCAGTGGAACAAGCTTTGGAATGGAGGCAGAATTCACAACTTACTATGTGACCCAGAGCAAGTCACTTTTCCCCTTCCTCTTCAATAACATAAGAAGATCCAAATGTCTACCCTAGAGAGTCAGGTGGGTACTTGATGGGTATGTCTGTTTTGCAGCCCTGTTTCCTGATGTCTGATAAGAGCATCACACTTTCCTAAGAAGAGATATGAGATCCAGGTGTGGCTAATCCCTACATCTCAACTGGAGGCAGGGAGTGTACAAACATCAGATCTGGCCAATAAGAATGCCTTATCTCTTAGTGATGGTATCACCTGACCACCGCTTAACCAATCATATCCCTCCCTGGACTTTGTTGTTGGAACAGGGTGGCTAGGCTAAGGTAGTAGTGGGGTCTGGAGTTGCTGGGATTAAGAAAAGACTCTGATGATGTGGGGAAATTCGACGTGTTCCTACTTTTAGAACAAGTGCCTTGATACTTGCAAATGTATGGAGGAGGGACCAAACCCTTCAAGGACCCAGCAACATTGTTAAATGGTAACAGTGAAACCTGGGATCACATACTCATGTCATGTCCTGAGCTTTGATGAGGATGTAGCTTGGGACGTGTGTGTTCTTTGTGGCTAACTGAGTTCCAACACAGTAGGTTGAGGTGATGCCCAACCACCCAAACCAGGATCAGTTCCTGCTTGTCAGGGGATGATACTCATCATTCTGGCAGGGAGTCACGAATAATGATTAACTTGAGAAATGCTCCCCAGATGGAAAGATGAAGATGGCATGTTGACAGAAGAGCAATTCCACAGGGTCTTATGGCTTAATTTTAATTGTCAACAGCAGGAGAAGAGGATGGAGGTGAACACTGTGAGGGGAGAAGGAAAAAGGGATCAAGTAGGAGGAGAGGCCTTGAGTCTTGTCACCACCAGTTACTCACATGTGATTTGGTAAAGTTCATCCTCTTTGATATGAAGAGGTGCCATCGATTGAGTGGTCATGGTGTGCCAGGCATGCTTCATACTTCACCTATAACGTTTATGATTGTTCTTCAAAGTAGCTATTTTTAACCCCCATTTTGCAAACAGAGAAATGTGAGCTTGGTGAGATAAGGTGATTTGTCCAAGGGTGCGTGGCTGGGAGTTGGAGGAGTCAGGTATGAAATCCAGAGTCAGTCTGATCCTGAAGTCTTTGTTCTTTCCATCGAATCTTATTGTTTAACCTCAGTTTCCTCATCTGTAAAATGAGACTCATAATAATGCCTACCTTATAGGACTGTTGCAGTGATCAAGTGAGATAAGGAAATTATAAAGGAAAAATGCTGTAAGAAATGTGTATTGTGGTCTTCATATATAGTTTGCAGTGTATATTATATTGTGGGGTTATGTAATGCTTGTCACTATATTTAGGAGTGGAATGATTAGGTTTAAACTTGTTTACTCAATTACAAACCGATGGTTTTATTTATTTTATTTTACAGTATGATTTTGCTTTAGTAGAAAATTATACACATATATGTATAGAGTGGACTTGCAATGTAGGAGACCTGGTTTGATCCCTGGGTTGGGAAGATCCCTTGGAGGAGGGCAAGGCAACCTGCTCCAGTATTCTTGCCTGGAGAATCCCCATGGACAGAGGAGCCAGGCAGGTTACAGACCATAGGGTTGCAAAGAGTTGGACACGACTGAGCGACTAAGTACAGTACAGCACATATATAGAGTGGTGGTTCTTTTTCTGAGAGTTTTTTTTTTTTAATTTATGTATTATTTTTGGCTTTGTTGGGTCTTTGCTGCTGTGAGTGGGCTTTCTCTAGTTTCTGCGAGCAGGGTCTACTTTCTAGTTGTGGTGTGAGGGCTTCTCATTGCAGTGGCTCTTCTTGTTGCAGAGCACGGGCTGCAGGGCACGCGGGCCTTGGTAGACGCAGCCTTATGAGCTCAGTAGTTGTGGCTTGTGGGCTCTAGAATGCAGGCTCAGTAGTTGCTCCAGGGCAAGTGGAATCCTTCCGAACCAGGAATCGAAACCATGTCCCCTGCATTGGCAGGCAGATTCTTAACCAGTGGACCGCCAGGGAAGTCCAAGATGCTTCTTAACTAGAGATGATTTTACCCCCAAGAGACACTTGACAAAGTCTGGAGACATTTTTGATTGTCACTAATAGGAGGTGCTGCTGGCATCTGATGGGTGGAGGCCACGGATGCTGCTCAACTTCCCACAGTGCACAGACAGACCCCATCATGACAAATAATTATCCAGTCTCAAGTGTCGGTAGTACTGAGATTGAGAAACCCAGGTATAGGGTAAGGAATAGGAGGATAGACAGGAAAAATCTTGCTCTGTTTATCTCTGGCATCTGGGAATATAGGATAATTTTGATTACTCTTCTTCATGGTAATCTATTTTTTCCCTAAAATTTAAAAATCAGTAAACTTGTATTTATTGAATATCAGTTAATATGTGCATAAGAGCTCTTTATGGAGGAAAACATAATTTTGCTCATGTAGGATATGATGTGTGAGGTGGAGAACTACGGGTTTTGCAAAAGAAAATGTGGGGTTTAATTTTTCAGCAAACTAACAGATTCTATTTTAGTAGTAGGATAGGGTTTGAATTTATACCAAGAGCACTGAAAAGAGAGAAATAATACTATAAACTTTTGATATCTATTATTGTTATTACTGGGTGCCAACACCTGAACCACCTAAGTTGTCCTCTCAAGAACCCATAGGGGGTAATTTATACAACTGGAGATATGGACAAAGTGTGATATAGAGGATATTCACTGATTTGCTTTTGAAAAAACTGAAAATTGTTTAAATGCCCACTGAAAGACTGGTTACATATATTATGAAACATCAATAAAGGGCTATTATTTGTCATAAAAGGTGTTTCAAAATGATTTTTTAATATCATGGTCATAGTTTTAGAAAACAAGTTATCTCATTGCCAACAGTGTATTAATAACAATCCAAGACAAAAATTATACCTATATATGTAAGCATATGGGCTTCTCAGGTGGCACTAATGGTAAAGAACCCGCCTACCAATGCAGGAGACATAAAAGATGCAGATTTGATCCCTGGGTTGGGAAGATCCCCTGGAGTAGGGCATGGCAACTCACTCCAGTATTCCTGCCTGGAGAATCTCATGGACAGAAGAGCCTGGTGGGGTACAATCCACAGGGTCACAAAGAGTTGGACACGACTGAAATGACTTAGCACTCAGGCGTATACTAGTACATGTTCATGTGCATAGCTATTTTTATGTTTTAATTCTTTAAATATTTATTTATTTATTGGTTACGCCAGGTCTTAGTTGTGGCATGAGGGATGTTTAGTTGTGGAATGCAAACTCTTAGTTGCGGTGTGCGGGATCTAGCTCCCTGACCAGGGATCAAACCCAGGCCTCCTATGTTAGGAGCATGGAGTCTTAGTCACTGGACCACCAGGGAAGTCCCTGCACGGTTAATTTTAAATATGAATAGTAACATCATAGCATTTTATATTTCATACTTTATTATTATTGTGTCATTAGTATTTTCTGCTTTGTTTCTATTTGTTTTTCCTTATTATCATTCCCTTGCTCTGTTCTAGGGCTTCCCTGATAGCTCAGTTGGTAAAGAATCTGCCTGGAATGCAGGAGACCCAGGTTCGATTCTTGGGCCGGGAAGATCTGCAGAAGGGAAAGGCTACCCACTCCAGTATTCTGGCCTGGAGGATTCCATAGAATTTCCATAGTCCATGGGGTCTCAAAGAGTCAGACATGACTGAGTGACTTTTCATTTTCACTTCACTTGCCCTATTCTATTAACTTCTCTGGTGGCTCAGACGGTAAGGAATCTGCCTGCAATGCAGGAGATCTGGGTTTGATCCCTGGGTCAGGAAGATCCCCTGGAGAAGGGAATGGCAACCCACTCCGGTATTCTTGCCTAGAGAATCCCATGGACAGAGGAGCCTGGTGGGTTACAGTCCATGGGGTTGCCAAAGAGTCGGACATGACCGAAAAACTAACACTTGCCCCATTCTACACCTACCTCTTTCAGGTAATTATTATTAACAACATGGTGTGTCCTGATGTTTACTTCTCACCTGAGACTATGCTATCCATCCATCCATCTATCTATCTATCTACATATATACATACTAATGTATATATCTATATATATATACACATATATATAAGTTGCTTTTAAAAAACACTTGAGAATGTCCCTGGTGGTCCAGGGGCTGACTCTGTGCTCCCAATGCAGGGCACCCTGGGTTTAATCCTTGGTCAGGGAACTAAATGCCACATGTCACAACTAAAGATCCTGTATGCTATAACTAAGACCTGGTACAACCAAAAAAAAAAAAAAAAAAAACTTGGCTGTGCATACATCATAGTATTCTTCCAGGTGATTAGATAAATATCTCACTCATTATTTTAATAGGTTCATAACATCCCACTATATGAATGTAATCTGATTATTCACTCAATCCACCCTTGAGGACACACAGGTTATTTCTACTTTATCTTTCATTGTCACTACAAACAATCTTTGGTAAACATATTTCTATAAGGTGGAGTCCCAGATTTGGAATTTCAAATAGGTATGTCATATTAACTTCCCAAAAATGCAATAGTAAGTCATGTTCCCACTAATAATATGTAGGAGTGCCCTTTTCAACACATCTTTGTAAGCACTGGGTCTTATTTACAAAGAAATCACCCATCTGATGAGTGCAAGTACACATCATTATTGCTTTTATTTCCATTTCCCTGACTGCTAATGAAGTTGAACCTCTTTTCATTTATTTATTTTATTTACGATTTTCTCTTTAGTGATTGCCCAGTTCAAATATTATTTGCATATTTGGACACATTTGGGATGTGTTTTATTTGCTTTCTATGTTATAAATATTGATCTTTTAATTGTTATAAGTGTTATTTGGCTTCAGAACTGTACAAAATATTATTAATCTTGACCCATCTACATACTTTAATTACTCGGGAATGCCTGGTGGTTCAGCCATTAGGACTCAGCACTTTCAGTGCTATGCCCCAGGTTCAATCCCCAGTCAGAGAATTAAGATCCCTCAAGTCCTGTGGTACAGGCCAAAAAAAGAAAAGCTTTTTAAATTAATTAACTATTAAAAAAATGGAAGTATAGTTAATTTACAATGTTGTGTTAGTTTCAGGTGTACAGCAAAATGATTCAGCCATCTATATCTATCTATCTATGAAGGATCAGGTCAACCATATCAAGATTTCATAGTAAGTCCTGTATACTAAAGGGATGTTACAGCTCTGGATTTACTCAGCATCTGCTCAACAGTCATACCAAGAAATTCACACATTTTCCAGTCCCAGGTGAGTCTTGGAGATGCTGGGATTTATTTTTAATTTTTGGTCTTGGTGGAACTTTCTGGACTGGATTGGCTCCCACCTCTTCAGCTTCTTGTCCAAGCCAGAGCAAGAATAACTCACATTTGAAAGCTCTAAGAGGTTCAAGTTCACTTCATGATTTGCCAAAGACCTTGTCATCCAATTATCATTCATTTCTGAACATCCCAAGTCATTTGTCTTTGAATATGGACTTCCACCCACAGTCATTTGGTGGTGTCAGTGAGAAATCCCACTGTTGACATTGTGTCCTTGTGACACTGATGTGACCATTTCAGTCGGCTTAGATGTCATCAAGTAGGAGGACCTGGGCTAAGTCTAATTCAGTTTCTCAGAGGACTCCAGCCCTTTGGCTTTGTCATCTAATATTAAAATCACTGCAACATGTACAGTCATTATGGAAAATAGTATGAATGTTCCTTAAAAAAACTAAAAATATATGATCTGACAATCCCACTTTGGGTATATACTTGGAAAAGATGAAAACTCCAGTTTGAAAAGATACATGGACACCTACGTTCATAGCAACATTGTGTATAATAGCCAAGAAATGGAAGAAACCTGTGTCCACTGGCAGATGAATGGATAAAAAAGATGTGGTATATATATATATATATATCAGTTCAGTTCAGTTCAGTTCAGTCGCTCAGTCGTGTCCAACTCTTTGCGACCCCATGAATTGCAGCACGCCAGGCCTCTCTGTCCATCACCAACTCCCGGAGTCTACCCAAACCCATGTCCATCAAGTCAGTGATGCCATCCAACCATCTCGTCCTCTGTCGTCCCCTTCTCCTCCTGCCCCCAATCCTACCCACCATCAGGGTCTTTTCCAATGAGTCAACTCTTCGCATGAGGTGGCCAAAGTATTGGAGTTTCAGCCTCAACATGTGTCCTTCCAATGAACACTCAGGATTGATCTCCTTTAGGATGGATTGATTGGATCTCCTTGCAGTCCAAGGGACTCTAAAGAGTCTTCTCCAACACCACACTTCAAAAGCATCAATTATGCGGCGCTCAACTTTCTTCACCGTCCAACTCTCACATCCATACATGACCACTGGAAAAACCATAGCCTTGACTAGACGGACTTTTGCTGGCAAAGTAATGTCTCTGCTTTTAAACATGCTATCTAGGTTGGCCATAACCTTCCTTCCAAGGAGTAAGCGTCTTTTAATTTCATGGCTGCAGTCACCATCTGCAATGATTTTGGAGCCCCCAAAAATAAAGTCTGACACGTTTCCACTGTTTCCCCATCTATTTCCCATGAAGTGATGGGACCAGATGCCTTGATCTTAGTTTTCTGAATGCTGAGCTTTAAGCCAACTTTTTCACTCTCCTCTTTCACCTTCATCAAGAGGCTCTTTAGTCCTTCTTCGCTTTCTGCCATAAAGGTGGTGTCATGTGCATATCTGGGGTTATTGATGTTTCTCCCGACAATCTTGATTCCAGCTTTTGTTTCTTCCAGCCCAGTATTTCTCATGATGTACTCTGCACGTAAGTTAAATGAGCAGGGTGACAATATACAGCCTTGATGTACTCCTTTTCCTATTTGGAACCAGTCTGTTCCATGTCCAGTTCTAACTGTTGCTTCCTGACCTGCATACAGGTTTCTCAAGAGACAGGTCAGATGGTCTGGTATTCCCATCTCTTTCAGAATTTTCCACAGTTTATTGTGATCCACAGAGTCAAAGTCAATAAAACAGAAATAGATGTTTTTCTGGAACTCTCTTGCTTTTTCAATGATCCAGCAGATATTGGCAATTTGATCTCTGGTTCCTCTGCCTTTTCTAAAACCAGCTTGAACATCTGGAGGTTCATGGTTCATGTATTGTTGAAGCCTGTCTTGGAGAATTTTGAGCATTACTTTACTAACATGTGAGATGAGTGCAATTGTACAGTAATTCGAGCATTCTTTGGCATTGCCTTTCTTTGGGATTGGAATGAAAACTGACCTTTTGCAGTCCTGTGGCCACTGCTGAGTTTTCCAAATTTGCTGGCATATTGAGTGCAGCACTTTCACAGCATCATCTTTCAGGATTTGAAATAGCTCAACTGGAATTCCATCACCTCCACTAGCTTTGTTCGTAGTGATGTTTTCTAAGGCCCACTTGACTTCACATTCCAGGATGTCTGGCTCTAGGTGAGTGATCACACCATCATGATTATCTGGGTCGTGAAGATCTTTTTTGTACAGTTCTTCTGTGTATTCTTGCCACTTCTTCTTAATATGATTGAATATTACACAGCCACAAAAAAGAATGAAACAATGTCATTTGCAGCAACATGGATGGACCTAGAAATTATTATACTACATCAGAGAAAGGCAAATATCATATGATAGCACTTTTTTGATTTTTTTTATTTTTTAATAAATTTATTTATTTTAGTTGGGGGCTAATTACTTTACAATATTGTAGTGGTTTTTGCCATACGTTGACATGAATCAGCCATGGGTTTACATGTGTATCCCACATATGATAGCACTTAAAAGTGGGATCTAGAATAAGACACAAATGAACTTATATAAAAAACAGAAATAGACCCACAGAGACAGAAAACAAACTATGGTTACCAAAGGGGAAAGCAGGGGAGGGGTAAATTGAGTTTGCGATTAATAGATACAAACTACTGTATGTAAAATAGATAAACAGCAAGGTTATACTGTATAGTACAGGGAACTGTAATCAATATCTTACAAAGCAAAAGGAAAATATATATACATATATAAAACTGAATCACTTTGCTGTACACCAGAAACTAAAACATTGTAAGTCAACTACTTCAATAAAAAAGTTTATAAAAATCACTGCACCATTTTAAAGAGAGTAATAATGTCACTGTGCTTATTTAACTTATATGCAGAGTACATCATGAGAAACGCTGGGCTGGAAGAAGCACAAGCTGGAGTCAAGACTGCCGGGAGAAATATCAATAACCCCAGATATGCACATGACACCACCCTTATGGCAGAAAGTGAAGAAGAACTAAAGAGCCTCTTGATGAAAGTGAAAGAGGAGAGTGAAAAAGTTGGCTTAAAGCTCAGCGTTCAGAAAACTAAGATCATGGCATCTGGTCCCATCACTTCATGGCAAATAGGTGGGGGAAACAGTGGAAACAGTGTCAAACTTTATTTTTGGGGGCTCCAAAATCATTGCAGATGGTGACTGCAGCCATGAAATTAAAAGACGCTTACTCCTTGGAAGGAAAGTTATGGCCAACCTAGATAGCATATTAAAAAGCAGAGACATTACTTTGCCCACAAAAGTCCGTTTAGTCAAGGCTATGGTTTTTCCAGTCATGTAGTCATGTATGGATGTGAGAGTTGGACGGTGAAGAAAGCTGAGCACCGAAGAACTGATGCTTTTGAAGTGTGGTGTTGGAGAAGACTCTTGAGAGTCCCTTGGACTGCAAGGAGATCCAGCCAGTCCATACTAAAGGAGATCAGTCCTGGGTGTTCATTGGAAGGGCTGATGTTGAAGCTGAAACTCCAATTCTTTGGCCACCTCATGCGAAGAGTTGACTCATTGGAAAAGACCCTGATGCTGGGAAGGTTTGGCGGCAGGAGGAGAAGGGGACGACAGAGGATGAGATGGTTGCATGGCATCACCGACTCGATGGACATGAGTTTGGGTAAACTCTGGGAGTTGGTGATGGACAGGGTGGCCTGGTGTGCTGCAATTCATGGGGTGGCAAAGAGTCGGACATGACTGAGCAACTGAACTGAACAGACTGAACTGAACAATGTCTCAGTTTATTTGGCAAGAGGCCTCATTCTGGGACCAGACAGAGTAGTTAAACTCTTTGGAATGTCTTCTGTCTATAGTATGTGAGTCCACACCAGCTAAATAACTATGGTCAGTGACACGTGACAATGGATTAAGACTCTAGTCTCTTGGGAACATTGGTCAAAGCTGAACAAAATGGGCTACTGTAATGGAATTTTTTTTGATTTATTTATTTTTAATTGAAGGGTGATTGCTTTACAGTATTACGTTGATTTATACCATTTTATAACCACAATTTTATTTGGGAATGATTGGAGAAAACTGAACACTATGTTAGCTTCCCTGGTGGCTCAGATGGTAAAGCATCTGCTTGCAATGTGGGAGACCCAGGTTCAATCCCTAGGCCGGGAAGATCCCCTGGAGGAGGAAATGCAACCCACTCCAGTACCCTTGCCTGGAAAATCCCATGGATGGAGAAGCCTAGTGCAGGCTACAGTCCATGGGGTCACAAAGAGTTGGACATGACTGAGTGACTTCACTTTCACTTTCAATCACTTTTCAAGTAGTAGCAGTTTGATTTCATGGCTACCTTATACATTTACTCTTTCATTTTTATGTATGAGAATACCTTTGTGCTAAGTTGCTTCAGTTATGTTTGACTCTTTGCGACCATATGTACTGTAGCCCGCCAGGCTCCTCTGACCATGGGATTCTCCAGACAAGAATACTGGAGTGGGTTGCCATTTCCTCCTTCAGGGGATCTTCCTGACTCTGGGATCGAACCCACATCTCCTACGTCTCCTGCACTGGCAGGGAGGTTCTTTACCACTAGTGCCACCTGGGAAGCCCCAGATGACTATAAATATTTGTCAGGAGTCTTTGAGGCTCAGCCCCCTCTCCTGATTAGAAATTATTAGCTAAATGAAGAAGAAAGAAAGCACAATAAGCTCCATGATGACCTGATAAACAGCAAGCTTGTGAACTGCCCATGGTGGGCCATCTCCCAGATTTGGAAAGTCAAACTCTTTCCAACAGCTAGAAGAAGGTTCCACTACACTCTGACACTGACATGGGGCACCTCCCTCTCCATCACTTTTGCCGCTCGTTCACAGTGTCACAGAGTGTCTGTAAGTCTCTGTCTCTGTTGTGGGTTCTGAAGTCTGATTGGCATTGATGTCCTTTGAAGGGAACCAGATGTGGGGAGAACTCAGGGCACAAATGAAATAGGCTTGTGTCACTTACCAGCTTGTAATACTCATCTCTCATAGCTTCCATCGCTTCTCTGAAGACAGATGGGGAGAATGTGTTATCTTTTCTGCAGGGTCCTCATGAGCAAGGAATTTTTTAAATGTATTTTCTGTATTACTTCCTCATTTTATTAAAAAAGTTTTTTGACAGTAGGTCCTTGGTTATCTATTTTAAATATAGCAGTGTGTACATGTCAACCCCAAAGTCCCAATCTATCCTATCCCTCCTCCCCTTCCCCCTTGGTAACCATAAGTTCATTCTCTTAAGCCTGTGAATCTGTTTCTCATTTGTAAATAAGTCCATTTGTATTATTTAAAAAAACTTTTTACTCAGCTTTAAAAATATTTTTTACTTATTTAAAAAAAAACTTTTTATTTTGTATTGGGGTCTAGAGACAGAGGATGAGATGATTGGATGGCATCACTGGCTCCGTGGACATGTGTTGAGCAGACTCTGGGAGATGGTGAAGGACAGGGAAGCCTGGCGTGCTGCAGCCCACAAGATCACAAAGAGTCAGACATGACTCAGGGACTAAACAACACCAACTAGCTGATTAACAGTGTTGTGATAGTTTCAGGTGACCAGTGAAGGGACTCTGCTATACATGTATACATATACATTCTCCCTCAAACTCCCCTCCCATCCAGGGTGCCACATAACATTGAGCAAAGTTCCAGGTGCTATATAATAGATCCTAGTTGGTTATCCATTTTAAATATAGCATAGTGTACATGTCTATCCCAAACTCCCTAACTATCCTTCCCACCCCCCTATCAACCCTAAGTTCATTTTATGAGTCTGTGAGTCTCTGTTTTGTAAGTTTATTTGTATCATTTGTCTTTGGATTCGACATATAAGGAATGCTGTATGAAATTTCTCCCTCTCTATCTGACTTATTTCATTTAGTATAATAGTCTTCAAGTCCATCCATGTTGCCGGTATGCTGTGCTTAGTTGTTCAGCCCTGTCTGACTCTTTACAACCCCATGAGCTTTAGCCCACCAGGGTCCTCTGTCCATGGGGATTCTCCAGGCAAGGATACTGGAGTGGGTTGCCATACCCTCTTCCAGGGGATCTTCCCAACCCAGGTCTCCTGCAATGCAGGTGAATTCTTTACTGACTGAGCCACCAGGGAAGCCTGTGAATACTGGAGTGGGTAGCCTATCTCTTCTCCAGTGGATCTTCCTGACCCAGGAATCAAACCGGGGTCTCCCGCATTGCAGGCAGATTCTTTACCAGCTGAGCTACCAGGGAAGCCATGTTGCTGCAAGTGTTATGAAAGGTCCATGGAGTCAAAGCTATGGTTTTTCCATTAGTCATGTATGGATGTGAGAGTTGGATCATAAAGAAGGCTGAGCACTGAAGAACTGATGCTTTCGAATTGTGGTGCTGGAGAAGACTCTTAAGAATCTCTTGGACAGCAAGGTGATCAAACCAGTCAAAACTAAAGGAAATCAACCCTGAATATTCATTGGAAGGACTGATTTTGAAGCTGAAGCTCCAATACTTTGGCCACCTGATGCAAAGAACTGACTCATAGGAAAAGACCCTGATGCTGGGAAAGATTGAAGGCAAAAGCAGAAGAGGCAATGGCAGAGAATGAGATGGTTAGATGGCATCACTGACTCAATGGACATGAATTTGAGCAAATTCTGGGCGATAGTGAAGGACAAAGGAGCCTGGCATGCTGCAGTCCATGGGGTGGCAAAGAGTCAGACATGACTTAGTGACTGAACAGTTACAACATATATGTGTCTGTATATTGTGTGGGCATACATGTATGTGTGTGTATAAGCTCCGCAGGGCTGCCGTAACAAAATACCACAGACTAGGTGGCTTACACAACAGAAATTAATTTACTTGAAGTTCAAGGTATCAACAAAGTTGATTTCTTTAAAAGTCTCCCTCCTTGGCTTGTGGATGACTGTCTACTCTCTGTATCTGGTCCTAATCTCTTCTTATAAGGACAGTGGTTATATTGGATTAGGACCCACTTCAATGACCTGATTTTACCTTAATAACCTCTTTAAATACCTTGTCTCCAAATGAAGTCACAGTCAGAGGTAGGTACTGGGGATTAGGACTGTGAAATGGAATATCTCCTGCCATATCAATGAACAAGGATATAACAGCCATCAGTGAATTCAGGCCTTCAAATATGAGTTTCTGAGGCCAGAGGGCCCCTGAGACGGAGAACAATGCCTGCAATCCAGCAGCTGTCAGCTGAACGAGGAACGAGGTGAATGAGGAATTAAGGATGTGAAAAATCAAGAAGCAGGTTGCTGGCCCCGAATAGCTGAGATGTATATGAAAGAAATGGTTTCAGTGAGCCCAGATGCTTGCACTTTCCCATATACAGAAGAGAGCTGAATTCTTTAATTTGAAATATCTCATTTTTCCTTAATTAACAATAATCTTTTGATATTCAGATTACCTTCCCTTTGCTGCAAACGTCTATGTAACCTATACATTCACATACATGTGTGTACGTGAACGTGTGAAAAGTGAAATTGTTAGTTGCTCAGTCGTGTCTGACTCTGTGCAACCCCATAGACAGTAGTAGCTCCTCTGTCCTTGGAATTCTCCAGGCAAGAATACTGGCATGGGTTGCCATTTCCTCCTCCAGAGAATCTTTCTGACCCAGGGATCAAACCCAGGTCTGCTCCATTGCAGGCAGATTCTTTACCATCTGAGCCACCAGGGCAGTTCCATGTGAATATATACTTATGTGTACCTGTATGTGTGTATGTGTATCAGGCAAGTATGTTTATGTGTGCAAATGAATGTGTACTTATGTGTGTATATACTTAAGCATGTATGTGTACTTAGGAGCGTATGTGTGTGTATGTGTATTGTGTGGACATGTGTGTTTGGGTATAATTTTATTTATTTTCGGCTGTGCTGGGTCTTTGGTGCTGCTTGAGCTCTTCTCTAGTTGAGGCTAGTGGGGATACTCTTCATTCAGGTGCATGGGCCTCTCATTGTGGTGGCTTTGATTCTGGACATGTGCAGCAGTAAGTGGCAGTGAGGGGTAGCCAAAAGCGGGGTCTTAGTTTCCTGGACCAGGAGTCCTAACCACTGGACCACAGGGGCGAGCAGTTAGGGCTAGAGTCCCTAGTCCTTGCCTGCCTAGTCAAGAACAAATTCAGGCAAGGAGGCAGAAGGTGAAGAGCAATGTAGAAAGTTTAAGGAAAGGAAAAGTACATGCAGAAAGGCACACGGGCCAGCTCAGAGAGAGACTTGCGCCTTGGGGAAGTGTAAATCCTTTACAAGTGGGCTGTTTTCCAGGTCTTTGCCTTCTCTCAGGCCAGTCATCTTGCTCTGTTCCCTCTCTGGTTAATTTGCCTCAGGACCCTCCCCTGGGTGCATGCATGCATACCCTTCAGCCAAGATGGGTCTCAAAGTGAAGGCTTTTGGGAGAGCAAGATGCATTATGGCCTGGAATTATCTCCTGACTTTTGACACCCAAGGAGCCTTTCTGCACAAGTGTTGTGTCTCCCTTGTCCCACAAAGGGGGGATTGGAGATCCTTTAATCCTTTACTCAAACAAGGTTTTCCCTCTTTTAGTTCTTGCCATGATTATTACCTTGACTATTGCCATGACTATTACCTTAAGGTCTTTACAAGAGGCAAAGACTGGTTATTTACTCTGTGTCTGTTGTTACTTCCATTTTGGAGGGTAAACAGGAGGCTGATTGTAAGTGCCTTGACTGGAGCCCACCTGTCTCTTGTCTCAGGGAATGCAAATATGAGGCTGGTTTTAAGTATCCAGTCTGAAGCCCATTTGTTCAAGCCCCATGAATTGCAAACAGGAGGCCAGTTGTAAATCACACTTGGAGCTCATCTATTTCCTGCCTCAGCTTCTCTTGTAGTGGAGCATGAGCTCTAGGGGCAGGGCTTCAGTAATTGTGGCACGTAGTCACAGTAGGCTCCTGGGCTCTGGGGCACAGGGTCAGTAGTTGGGGCACATGGACTTAGTTGCTCCTTGGCATGTGGGATTTTCCCAGGTCAAGGATTGAACCATGTCTCCTGTATTGGCAGGCAGATTCTTCAGCCACCAGGGAAACCTGTTGAATTATTTCTTCATGATAACTTTCCTGAAGTGGAGTTACAGGGTCAAGGAAAAGAACATTTTTACAGCTCTTGACAAAGCCAGTTGTTTCCAAAGGTTATAATATAAATTTATATACCACCAATTCATAAAACTTTGTGCTAGTTTTTAGGGTGTTACAGGTCCCTATGTAGTGCTGTGGTAAAGAGCCCATCTGCCAATGCAGGAGAGAGATGTGGGTTCAATCCCTGGGTCAGGAAGATTCCCGTGGAGAAGGCCATGGCAACCCACCCCAGTATTCTTGCCTGGAGAATCCCATGGACAGAGGGGCCTGACGGGCTACAATCCATATGGTTGCAGTCTCAGAAGTGATGGAAGCAACTTAGCATGCATGCACAGGTCCCTATGGAGCTGGTGGGATTTGTATTGCTTTTTTCTGCAGAACACTCCCTTGTTTGCTTGCACTGGACTTATGAGCCCCTTTGGAGGATTGTTGTGGGTGAGCTCTGTTTAAATAGCTTTGGGGATTGGAGGTTGCAGGAAGGGAGATCTTGAAATTCACAAGTGGATGCTTACCTTGGGGGACGGGGTAGATTTTGGTGCTAGAAGTTTCTAAGATTAAGCCAAAATCTTCTTCCTTAAAATTTCTTCCTGGAGGTCCTTGCTTTCATCCCAAAACCACAAAGAACGTTCTCACTGCTTTAAGAGCTTAGTATTTTCAAGGTCCCTTTGTGCTAATGTGTGAATCAGTGGTGATTTAGTTGCTAAATCGTGTTTGACTCTTGTGATCCCATGGACTGTGTAGCCTGCCAGTCTCTTCTGTCTGTGTGAATCTGTATTACATGCTTTTTTAGATTGCCAGATAATATTCTGTTGTATGGGTAAGTTCTATTTTTTTTTTTAATAGACTCATTAGGAGAATTGAAGCATAGTTGATTTACAATGTTGTGTTAGTTTCTGGTGTATAGCAAAGTGGTTCAGTTATACATTGTCAGCTACAAATTGGCACTTGCCATCTGCCTCTACAAGGATTAAACCATGTGGTGCTGTCGCTGCTGATTTTCAACACTCTCCAAAAGGATTTCAGGGTGGAGAGCAGAAATGAAGCACTCTGTGCTCAGGCGGAAAAACCTGGCAGAACAGGTCTTCAGATAATTATTTTCAGGAGGTGATTTTATGAGCCCAATTCTTGCATCTCCTCCTGCCTAGAAAGGCACTGAAATCCCTCATGGTGACGATTGTTCCTCGTGTCTGGCAAAAAGCTTCAGGAGACTAACAGAAACCTTCTGGAAAAATATGTGCTTGATTGCACGTATTTCCCTTCATCAAAATCATATATATACTGACCTTCCCTGCTTCCCCCGCCTCTTTGGAGCAGTTTCTCAGAGCTATCTGAGGTGCTGTCTCCCAGGCTACAGTCCTCATTTTGCCCCAAGTAAAACAACTCACAACTTTCATGTTGTGCATTTTTTAAAAGTAGACAACATGTATGTTTATATATCTGTTCTTTTTTCAGGTTCTTTTCCATTATAGGTTATTACAAGATATTGATCATAGTTCCCTGTGCTGTACAGCAGGTCCTAGTTTATTTTATATATAGTAGTGTGTGTATGTTAATCCTAATCTCCTAGTTTATCCCTTCCTCCCTTTTTTCTTTAGTAACCATAAGTTTGCTTTCTATGTCTGTGAGTTTATTTCCAACAGTTTATTTTTAAATAAAAAAAGAATTACTTTAAAGAAAAACGAGTAAAATAATAGTATAGGGGTTTATAGATATATGATGAAGATAATGTGCATAGACCATTAGATCTTTACATGGTTCCCACTCATTGTTTCTTCAGATAGATCTCTGCTCAACTATCACCTTTGTTGTTGTTCAGTCGCTAAATCATATCTGACTCTTCCCTCCAATTCTTTAGCCTCTTATGGTGCCCCCCCCATTACACTCAGCACTACCAAAAATCATATTGTATTGTTTATCATCTCCCCACCAGAATGTGAATTCCATGAGATCAGGGGCTTGGTCAACCACACTATTTCCAGAACCTAGAACAGTATTTGGCATTGGGTAGGAATTTGATAAATTATTTTAATGTAACAAATGAGTGAACACATGGAAAATAAAAATGCTCAAACCTTTGTCTTAGCAATTCTTTGGGAAATGTTTATACACATGAACAAAGAGGCAAAGACCAGGATACTGGCCATGATATCACAAGGCAAACCGGTTGTACACTGAGGTGATTTTGATGGTTCATACATAAACATTTTTTTTCTGTTGCCATTTTTTAATGTGGTAAAATATGCAATTTTATAAATTTTATAATTTTATACATTTTATTTTATAATTTTATACATTAAAATTTATAAAGTTTATAAAATTTTGTAGAATTTTATAAATATACAATAATATATACAATTTTAGTCATTTTTAAGACTATAGCTCAGTAACCTTAAGAACATTCACATGGTTGTGCAATCATTACAACTATCCATCCAAAACTTTTTCATCTTACCATACTAAAACTCTGTACCCATTAAACAATAACTCTCTAGCCCTCACCCCAAATCCTGGTAACCACCATTCTTTCTTTGTCTCTATCATACATGAACATTTAAATTTTTAATTGTATGTATGGACTAAAAATTGAGATATAATTGACATACAACATTATGTAAGTTTAAGGCATACCATGGGTTGTTTTGAACCATTTATATATTGCAATACAATTTCCACCACAGCATTAGCTAACACTTCTATCACGTCACATAATTATGATTTCTTTTTTGTGGTGAGAACTCTTAAGAGTCAGTCTCTTAGCAACTTGGAAGTTTATACTACAACATTGTTGACTATAACCCTATACTGTGCATTACAGCTCCTTAACTTATTCATCATCCAGTTTGCAGTTTGTGCCTTTAAAACATCTCCCCAATTCCCCTATCTCCCAGGCTCTGATAACCACCTTTCTACTCTGTTTCTACAAGTTCAGCTTTTAAAGGTTTCATGTACAAGTGATTTCATACAGGATTAGTCTTTTTCTGGCTTATATCACCTAGCATAATGCCTTCAGGTTCCGTCCATGTTGCTGCAAGTGGCAGGATTTCCTCCTTTCTCATAGTTGAATCATATTTTTATGCTTATCTCCTAATTATGGCAGGTAATACTGACTTTGCACTTATCATAATAGGTAACTGCTCCCTTTAAAACATAACTTTATTATATATAATTCACACGCTATCAATTTACCCTTTGAAACTACAGGGTCCAATGGTCTTTGGTGTGTCTAAAGAGTTGTGCAACCATGTACCAAAGGAGTTGAAATCACCAAAGGAGTTTTAAAAATCTTTATTAAGGTAGTTTTATTCCCTGCAAGGCAAACAAGTAATTTTTTTAAAAAACAACTTTGTTGTTGTTGTTGTTTAGTTGCTAAGTCATGTCCGACTCTTTTGTGAAACCACAGACATAGCCCGCCAGGCTCCTCTGTCCAAGGGATTTCCCTGGCAAGAATACTGGAGTGGGTTGCCATTTCCTCCTCCAGGGGATCTTTCTGACCCCGGGATTGAGCTCACATCTCCTGCATTGGCAGGCAGATACTTTACCACTGAATAACCAGGGAAGCCCAAAACAACTTTATTGAGATATAATTCACATGCCATCCAACGCACCCATTTAAATTGCTCAATTCATTGTCTTTTGGTATATCACATTATTAGCTTTTAAAAATTGTAGTAAAATATATGTGACAGAAAGCTTGCCATTTTAACCATCTTAAGGTGTGCAATTCATAATGGGCAACCAACTTCACTATCTATTTCCAAAATTTTTTGTCACCCCTAACAGAAACTCTGTAATCATTTTACAATAGCTCCCTAATCTCCTCGCCTCCAGCTTTCTTGTTATCTCTAATATACTTTGTGTCTCTATGAGTTTGCCTATTTGGAGTAGGCAAACCTATAAATGGACTCATATAACATTTGTCTGTTTATTTTTTTAAAACTTTTATTTATTTATTTGGCTGCACTGGGTCTTAGTTGTGGAATACAGGATCTTTAGTTGCACCGCTTAACTCTTAGTTGCAGCATGTGGAATCTAGTTCCCTGACCAGGGATTGAACCTGGGTCCCCTGCATTGGGAGCACCAAGTCTTAAACACTGGACCACCAGGGAAGTCCCAATACTTGTCCTTTTGTGTCTGGCTTATTTCATTGAATGTAACACTTTCAAATTTTATCCGTGTTGTAGACGCACTCAAGGTATTTTAACAGAGAGAATTTATTGTGAGCATTGACCAAACAGGTAGTGGGGGACCAGAAAGGCAAGAAGGCATTTCTAGGGTTAAACCAGAGATAGTTCAGGTAGGGATCAGGTGATATGCCCAGGCCTGGGAAGCAAAGGGAGGAGTTGAGGTTAGCAGATCCTAGAAGCACAGAGGATGGAGAAGAGTGTACCATGTAAATCTGGTACTCATACCTCTGTGGAGGGGTTGCTGACCAGCTGGGGCTTGTGTATTTAGGGGGAGGCATGATGATGCTAGTTCTACATATGGGTCAAAGCAATCGAAAACTGGAAAGATCTGATACAGCTGGACAACAACAGGAAAATTCAAATCACATATCCCTCCTCCTCCTTCCTGTCTCTCTCTTATGTCTTGTATGGTCAGAATGTAATAGGAAGCCAATTGGGCGTAAGGAGCTCACCTTGGGTGAGTTGTGGGCATGGGTGTAGACTGTGGGCAAGGAGGTTAAATTAATTGGCCAGCATGAGGGTGACCTCATTTCCTATAATTGATAATCTGCAATGACGACTTCATAAACAGCTGAAATGTTTTATTTCCCAAATAACCCAACCAATTAAAATGAAAGCAGACCAGTTTGTATCCCAAGTTCTGAAAGTTAGACATCCCATTGCTTTTCTTGTGCCTTGTGCTGAACTGGAGGCCTTTAAAATGGCTTAGGTGACCAATTCCTTGTGCTTCCCTTGCTAGTGTATGTTGTTGTTGAGTAGCTAAATTGTATCCGATTCTTTGCCACCCCATGGACTGCAGCATGCCAGGCTTCCCTGTCCTCCACTATCTCCTGCAATTTGCCAGGAGATAAAGTTCATGTCTATTGAGTCAGTGATGCTATCTAACCATCTCATCCTCTGCTAGTGTATACACTTCTTAAAAATTAAAAACATTATCAAATAAATTTACAGTTTATTGAGATATAATTGACATATAACATTGTGTAAGTTTAAGGCATACAATGTGATGATATATTGCATATATTGAAAAATGATGAAGTGGATAAACTTTAAAAGAAATTTATTTATTTGACTGCATCAGGTCTTAGCTGTGGCATGTGGGTTCTGGTTCCCTGATCAGGGATTGAACATAGGCCCCTGCATTGAAAGGTGGATTCCTTATTTTATTGTTCTCATAGATTTGAAAAAAAAGTGTTTATTTTTAATTGAAGGATAATTGCTTTACAGTATTAGTTTCATTTCTGCCATATATCAACATGAATTAGCTGCAGGCATTCATATGTCTCCCCATCTTGAACCTCCCTATATAGCATATTTCCATTGCCTATCTATTTTACATATGATAGTGTATATGCTTCCATGCTACTCGCTCCATTCATCTTACCCTCTTGGGAAGGAGGATTCTTAACCACTGAACTGTCAGGGAAGCCCCCAGAAAGTGTGATTGATTAGTCATGTCTGCCATGGGCACCAATATATAGAGAGGTGGCACATTTGCTAACTATCTGCGATCCTTTAATGAGTTGATCTCCAAGATCCCTTAGGGTTCTGAAAAGCTACAGTTCTGTGTCTGGATACTTCCTTGATCCCTTCTTCTTGCCTGGAGAATGCGATGGACAGAGGAGCCTGGTGGATTATAGTCCATGGGGTCAAAAAGAGTCAGATCAGACTGGGTGACTAAGCACACACTCACTAATGGAAGACTTAGCAGGTAGTGGAAGTGGGGCTGGCCTGGAAGCCAGACCTTGACCCTGCCACTGGCTTACTCTGTGGTATTTGAGAAGTGATTTAGCCTCTCTAGTCCTCTATAGCCTTGTCTGAAAAGTAACAGGGTAACACTAGGGGTTTTTCCATCACTCCAATATGCTATGATTTAGAGTAGTTGGAAGTTGACTAGTGGGAAGTTGTTGTTTGACACAAAGAACTAAACCTAGTGCTCTGTGACAACCTGGACATGTGGGACGGGGGTGGAGTGGGAGAGAGGTTCAAGAGGGAGGGGATATATGTGTATTTATGGCTGATTCACATTGTTGTATGGAAGAAACAACACAACATAGTGAAGCAATTATCCTCCAATTAAAAACAAAAATTTTTTTTTAAAAAAGAAAGTCGAAACTCTGAGAATGGGTAAATGGAAGGATTGTCTCAGACAGATGTCAGAGTTCAGAGCAGTGGATGGGGTGGCATTAGTTAGGAGGGAGGGATTCAGAAAAGGAGGAAGCAGCTTCATTAATCAGAGAGAACCCATGAGGTGGATGGCGTCAAGGCACCAGCTTGCTAGCCAAAGAAGAGGGGTCTTGGAGAGAGAACAACCCTTGCTTTACTGAATTTCCAGAGGTTGAGAGGAAATCTCTGGGAGATGGGAATGCATGTGATTGCCAGGAGGAGGAGGTTATAACTCTATGTGAAATTCCAGAGCCAGTGAAGTTTTGATTGGGATGGGAGGTGGTGAATGGGCATGGTTTATTGGTGGAAGATCTTGAGTTTTATCCGGTTACATTTGTACGGGTATGATTCATGGTAGAAAGAAGAGGGCTTCACTGGAGCATAGGACTAGAGAGTGGGATAAGTGAATGCCTTTTTAGGTGTATTAATAGAGGTAGAGAATCCAGCCTGAGGGAGGTGATGTTAATGTTATCACCATGCCTTGTGCTCAGTTTTAGTTGGCTTGCCCTAAGAAGGACAGGGATAGATTGAAGGAGGACCTTCATGAAGTGTGTGATGAAAGAAGAGCTGGACACCATTTAGCTTTGGGAAGAGAAGATTTTGGAGAAGTGGTGAGAGCTGCCTTTAAATCTCTGTGGGGGCAGAGAGGGCACCTGAAAGAGAGCCCCCCCCCCTCTACTTCTACTGCAGATAGAGTCGTTTCCGAAGAGTGCTTTGGATTTCAGGGTTCACTTTCCTGGCTTCCCCTTCTTGAATCATCTCTGCTTCTGCCATCCGCCGGGTCACCTGCAGCAACAGGAATGGTCAGTTTGGGGATGGGCTTTTGGGGGAGTCGAGTAATGGGCTTATTGGGAGAAAGTTAGGGCAGGTGGGTCTCCATGTCCTAAAATGGGAGACCTTTATTGTCTCATCCTACATTATAATTGGGCTTCCCTGGTGGCTAAGAAGGTAAAGAATCTGCCTTCAGTGCAGGAGAGCCGGGTTCCATCCCTGTGTCAGGAAGATCCCCTGGAGAAAGAAATGGCCACCCATTCCAGTATTCTTGCCTGGAGAATTCCACAGACAGAGGAGCCTGGTGGGCTACAGTCCATGAGGTCGCAAGAAGTTGGGTACGACTGAGCAACTAACACTTTCACTTTCACACCATAATCTCTGTGGAATCACTGGCTGCATATTCTCATTATGTGCTTTTTCTAATCTGCCAAAATAACACATAACCATCAGAATGTCCAAACATGAGTTAAACCTAAGGGGCTTGTTTACAGAAATTTATCCATATTTCATCTAAATTATCTCACATACTGTAAGCTTTGGAATTCCCTGCTTTAGGGAAAGTCACTTCTGGGAGATGGGGGTTCTAGTTTCTGTGTTGGGACCCAGGTTGGCCTTGGAGCTGGAGGCAGGGGAGGGGGAACATACAGAAAGGTTTGGAAGAGGCTCAGCCTGCTGTGCTTCCAGGTGGTGCAGTTGGTAAAGAACATGCCTGCCAATGCTGGAGGCACAGAGGATGCAGGCTTGATCCTTGGGTCAGGAAGATCCCCTGGAGGAGGAAATGGCAACCCACTCCAGTATTCTTGCCTGGGAAATCCCATGGATAGAGGAGCCTGGTGGGCTATAGTCTATGGGGTCACAGAGTTGGACATGACTGAGTGACTGGGCACGCACAGACAGCCCATTCTGCATCCTCCCCGATCAGGCTGGATGGGGGTTCCAAGGTACCTTCTCCCAACTCACCTCTGTCAGAAGCTCCAGGATGGGTCCTTTCTTATTGATGAAAACATCAACCAGAGTCTGGATGAAGTAGGAGCCCTTCTGGTCATGTCTGTAGGCAATGTACCCTGGGAATTCCAGAGAAGTGGGCTCAGGGGAGCTCAATGGGTATGGGTGACTGTGTGTGTGTGTGTGTGTGTGTGTGTGTGTATGCGCATATGCTACAAAACGCCTCGGACGATGATGGGTCCTGGAGGGGAGTTTCAAGGGTCAGGAATGGCAGGCGAGGTGGAGAAGCAGGCCACCCTGGATCAACTGGAAGCTCATACCCTCTATGGTGGAGAAGACATGGAGGGTGTCTGTGTACGTTGGGATGGTTTCCGGAGTGTTTTCTGTGATCATCATAAGATTCCCTCCAGCGACTGGTTCACCAGGGTCCCTTTGTTCTGAAACATCAAGAAGGAAAAGGCAAAATCAGAGAGAAAGAAGGCAAAAAAAAAAAAAGGTCATAAGACAGATGGGAAACCCAAGGCTTAGCTGGGGTTTTGGATCAGGGAGGGAGGGGCTCTGTGTCCTTGGCTCTGGGCCCTACCTCCTCGACAAGCCTGCACGATGTACACCTTAGGCTTGGCTCTCAGCGCCCGGCAGTTCTTGTTGTTCAGAGCCTGGAAGAGGTCCTCCAGCTCGACCATCCTTTCATCCTTCCCTTTGAGGCGCCCTTCTAATCCGTGTGCCATGAGAACCACGAAGGCACAGCTGACAAAGTCTTCTCGGGCGTCGATGGCCTGCTGGAATTTTTCCAACTCTTCCTGGAATTGCTGGAGTGAGAGGAATGGCCGGACTCAGGGTGACCCTGGAATCCACCTTCTCCTTCAGCCCCCACCCCTCCCTGCTGGGCTGGAGCCAGCAGCACAATACCTGGGCGGTAGGGTCTCTCTTCATGGTGCTCTCAAACCCCAGCTGCTGGAACATGCGTTCCAGGGCATCCAGATCTGCCTCGGAACCTTCTCGGGCTTTGGTGACACACAGTGTCAGGGCCAGGCGGGCACCTGACATGTCGTATGTCTCCTGGGCCAAGAGATGACAGAAATCATCAAAGGGGTATGGAAGGGGAGGAGAAAGCAGATGTGGTCCAAAGATGCCTGGGGGTAGGGTTGCTGAGTAAAATACAGGATGCCAAGGTATACTCAAGGTTCAGATAAAAAAAAAAAACAAGTTTTAAAGAATAAAGGGCTTCTCTTGTGGCTCAGATGGTGAATCTGTCTGCAATGTGGGAGACCCAGGTTTGATCTCAGGGTTGGAAAGGTCCCCTGGGGAAGGGAATGGTGACCCACTCCAGTATTCTTGCCTGGAGAATCCCATGGACAGAGGAGCCTGGTAGGCTACCGTCCATGGGGTTGCAAAGAGTTGGACATGACTGAGTGACTAACACTTTGAAGAATAAGTATGTCCTCAATATTGCATGGAGTATATTTACAATGAAAGGTTATTTGTTGTTGATATGAAGTTAAAATTTGACTGGGCATCCTTTATTTTTGTTTGCCAAATATGGCAATTCAACCTGGGGCCCAGCGTGAACTTGAGTAAGTCACTGCTCCTATTTGAATCTCAGTTTCCAAATATAGGGGCTTCCCTGGTGGTTCAGATGGTAAAGAATCTGCCTGCAATGTGGGACACCTGAGTTCAGTCCCTGGGTCGGGAAGATCCCCTGGAGAAGGGAATGGCAACCCACTCTAGTATTCTTGCCTGGAGAATTCCATGGACAGAGGAACCTGGTAAGCTACAGTCCATGGGGTTGAAAAGAGCCGGGCATGACTGAGTGATTGACACACTTCCAAATAGAGACAATGAATATGTGTGTAGGGGGGATTTTGAGGGTCTCTTCCAGTAGTCACATTTGATAGCTTTGTCTCTCTCCATCATTCCCAAGAGTATTCTGAGCATTACCTTCTCACTTGCAGAGGTCTCAGACTTTCTGAAGCTAATTCTGAGATTCTGTCTTGTTCTATCAGAGGAAGAAGAATATTGGGGCCAAAATTTCTTGTTTTAGAAGAAAAGCAGGGTGGTACTTCCCTGGTGGTTCAGTGGTTAAGAATCTGCCTTCCAATGCAGGAGACAGGGGTTTGATTCCTGGTTGGGGAATTAAGATTCCACATGCCACAGGGCAATAAACTAGAGAGAAGCCCTCCAGCTGCAATGAGGATCCTTTGGGCCCCCAATAAGACCCAGTTCAGCCAAAAATATGCAAATAGGTATAAAAAAAGAGAAGCAGGATACTGAGTACCATAATTATAAGAATTTTATCATTAAGACAAAGGTAGCCAGGGTGCCCCCTTCTTTTCCCAGTTGCCACAACTTCAGTTCCATTGCTGAGTCTTTTTCTCCAACTGAATGATCACAAAGCACCTGAGTTCTGAATCCACATCATGATTTTTCACCCCCTCCAGTGTCTCAAACATTAAGTTCCTCTCTTCCCCTCTCCCCAGATGCTCCCACCCCTCTCCCCCAGCCTGCACCCAGCCCACCTCCTTCAAAGGCTGAGGACTGCTCATTTCTTTTGATTCTGAGTCCGAATCTCACCACCCTTGGCTGATCCTAAGGGAAAAGGGACAATAGAAGGTAGGTTAAAGGTCTCCAAAGGAAGACAGAGGGGCTCAGGGGACAGACTAGGTTGTCTATTTGGGTTTTTGAGACTGAACAGGATCCCATTGGTGGGGACTTGGTTCATGTTCAGACCTGGGGCAAGAGGTGACAGTCTATGAAGTGTGTCCTGTCTAGTGCGACACTCTGGTGATTCATGTTCGTTGCTTCCCAGGTGGCTCAGCTGTAAAGAACCTGCCTGCTGTTGCAGCAGATGTAAGAGACACAGGTTTGATCCCTGAGCAGGGAAGATCCATCCGCTGGAGAAGGAAATGGCAACCCACTCCAGTACTCTTGCCTGGGAAATCCCATGGACAGAGGAGCTTGGCAGGCTACAGTCCATGGGCTTGCAGAGTTGGAGTAACTGAGCAACTGAACAATAACGACAATGTTTATTGCAGCATTATTTACAAATGCCAAGATATGGAAACAATCTACATGCCCATGGTAGATGAATGGATGAAGAAGATACTAATATAAATGATGGAATATTATTCAGCCATAAAAAGAATGAAATCTTGTCATTTGCGACAACATGGATGGACCTAGAGGGCATTATGCTAAGTGAATAAAATCAGACAGAAGAAGACAAATGCTGTATGATTTCACTTATATGTGGAATCAAAAAGAAAAAAACCAAAGCAAATGAAGAAACATAACAAAACAGAAACGGAGTTATAGATACAGAAAACAAACAGGTGTGTTTCCAGAGGGGAGGAGGATGGGGGTGATGAGAGGAATAGGTAAAGAAGATTAAGAGGTACGAACTCCTACTTACCAAGTAAATGAGTCATGGGTATGAAATGTAAAGTGTGCCATTCCATGTTCGATGCATGTGACAAGGGCTCAGGGCCGGGGCAATGGGATGATCCAGAAGGATGGGATGGGGAGGGAGGTGGGTGGGGGGTCCGGGAAGGGGAACACATGTAAACCCATGGCTGATTCATGTCAATGTATGGCAAAAACTATTACAATATTGTAAAGTAATTAGCCCCCAACTAAAATAAATAAATTTATTTAAAAAAAAAAAAAAAGAAATGTAAAGTGTGGGGAATATAGTCAATAACTATTGATATCGTTGTATGGTGACACATTATAATTAGACATTGTGGTGATCAGTTTGAGATGTATAGAAATATCAAATCACTGTGCTGTGTAACAGAAACTAACAGTGTGTTAGGTCAAATATACTTAGAAACAAACAAATTAATAAAAAAGAGATTCAGTTCAGTTCAGTCGCTCAGTCGTGTCCAACTCTTTGCGACCCCATGAATTGCAGCACGCCAGGCCTCTCTGTCCATCACCAACTCCTGGAATCTACCCAAACCCATGTCCATTGAGTTGGCGATGCCATCCATCCATCTCATCCTCTGTCATCCCCTTCTCCTCCTGCCCCCAATCCTACCCAGCATTAGGGTCTTTTCCAATGAGTCAACTCTTCGCATGAGGTGGTTTCGCAAAGTATTGGAGTTTCAGCTTCAACATCAGTCCTTCCAATGAACACCCAGGATTGATCTCTTTTAGGATGGATTGATTTGTGGTTATTAGAGGTGGAGGGGAGAGGGGAATTGGATGAGAGAAGTCAAAATGTACAACTTCTAGTTATAACATAAATAAGTATTAGGGATGTACTGTACAAGATGGTAATATAATCAACATTGCTGTATGCTATACATGAAAGTTAAGACAGTAAGTCCTGAGTTTTCATCACAAGAAAAATATTTTCCTATTTCTTTAATTTTGATGGATGTTCACTAAACTTACCATGATAACCATTTCATGGTGTATGTAAATCAAATCATTATGCTGTACACCCTAAACTTATTCAGTGTTGTATGTCAATTTTATCTCATAAAACTGGAAGAAAAAATAAAATGAGAATGTCATCAAAGTGGGGGATACAATTTTGAAACTGTCCCAGAAGGTCTCAAATCTGAATAGATCAATTCACCTTCCTCCCTCTGCCTTGAGCCTGAACTTGCTTGAGTCCAAGTTCTTTATTCTCATCTCTGATTCTTGTTCTGGATAGAATGACTTTTTCCATAGTCTTGGCATTTTCCCATTTCTTTACTTTTTGTTACATTTTGTCCTCAACCTTGAGTGCTTTTTACTAGTTAAGACCCTGCTCTGCCAATATTGGGGGCATCAGGTCTGCTATGACTTCCCCCCACCATTTATCCATCCACTCACACATCTGTCCATCCCATCCAACCAGCCATTCATCTGTCTGCTCATTCATTTATCCATCCATCCATGGATCCATCCATTCATTCATTCATCAATCCATCCAATACCTGCCCATTCATTCATTCATCCACTCATCTATCCATCCATCTACTTCTCCATACAATCATGCATATATCTATCTATCCAGCAAATATTTTCTGGGTGTCTATTATGTGCTGGGCACTAGGAATACACTGTATAAGACATACATGATCCTTGCTCTAAGGTAGCTCTAGTTTATGATAGAAATGAGCATTAAATCTCTCCCCATCTGTTAGAAACACACATGCACTACACACACACACATACACAGAGAGAGATGGAGAGACAGATAGACTAACACATACATACAATCACAGAGAAAAAGAGAGAGACAGAGACAGACAAACACACATGTACATACACAGAGAGGGACAGAGACAGACAGACACACGCACACACACACAGACATTTAGTATCACTTACTGACTCTGGAAGTAACTTCTCAAGTTCAGGCTCTCTCACCACCCTCCTAGCTGCCAACAAGTCAGGGCACCGAGGAGGGGTCAGGCTCCACGTGCTGAACTTGGAGAAAGGGCTGCCAGCCTGGGATCGTCTCAGGTGCCTCCTGAGAGACCTGTCTATGGACTGGGCAACACAGCTGTCTGGGCCTTTATTGCCGGCAAGCTTTCTGTTGCTCAAGAAACCTTATGACAGGAGGGACACACCCTTGACACAACCTCGGTGAGGAAATAGAACCAAACACCCATGGAACGAGTGATGGCAAAGCTTCGCTGACACCCCCTGGCTAAGGAGGCTGAGGCAGAGCATCCAAATTAGCCAGGGCTTTGATGCCATCCCAACCACAAAGCACCTCCAAGATTCCAGCTCATCATTCTCATCCTCACACCTCTTCCATCCCTTCCACATTTGTGCAGATAATGCCAACTTCACGTTTATTAACTCCTCCAGTCCTCAACAGCCTTAGGAAATCAGCACTGCTGCTCCCATGAAGCAACTGAGACTCAGAGGTGAAATGACTGCCTGACCACTAATTGGCACAGTTGGTATTCAAATCCGAGAGGGTCCAGCCCCAGAGGGTTTGGTCCAGCCCCCTTGATGGATACTTCACAGTTGATTCAGTCTCTCTCGACTCTTCCTCATGACCTCCTTCCTCTCTGCTTTTTCAACTTTAATTTTATTTTACTTTTAAATTCAGTTCAATTTACTTTTAATTAAAAAATTATTTTTTAATACGATTTTAAAGGTTACTTTCCATTTATAGTTATTACAAAATATTGGCTATATTCCCCACATTGTACAGTACACTCCTTTATTTAGTTATTTAAAAATAAATAGCAATTTTAATTAATTAAAATATTTTCAATAAAATATTTAAATTTAAATGCTTTATTTTAAAATATAAATAAATCCTCTTGAATTTGAGTACCAATTCTGCCAATGAGTTGTTGGGCAGTCATTTCACCTCTGAGACTCAGTTACTTCATGGGAGGAAGAATGCTGATCTCTTAGGGCTGCTGAGGACTGGAGAAGATAATAAACATGTGAGGTTGGCATTATCTTCACAGTCAAATGTGGAAGGGATGGAAGAGGTGTGATGATGGGAATGATGGACTTGGTAGCTGGATGAGCTGGAATCTGGGAGGCGCTTTGTGGTTGGGATGGCATCAAAGCCGTGGCTAATTTGAATGCTCTGCCTCAGCCTTCTTAGCCAGGGGGTGTCTGTTAAGCTTTGCCATCATTGTTCCATGGGCGTTTGGCTCTGTTATGTCCTTCCTGTTCTATTCTTTTCAGCTTTAATTTTATTTCACTTTTCAATTCAACTCAGCTTACTTTTATTTTTTTAAAAAATTAAATTAAAAATGTGATTTTAAAGGTTACTGTCCATTTATAGTTATTACAAAATATTGGCTATATTCCCCATGTTGTACAATCCATTCTTTTAATTAATTTTTATTTTTGGCTGTACTGGGTCTTTGTTGCTGCATAGGTTTTTTTCTCTAGTTGCAGTGAATGGGGGCTACTCTCTAGTTGTGGGTCCGAGGGCTTCTTATAGCTTTGGCTTCAGTAGTTCTGGTTCCCGGGCTCTAGAACACAGGCTCAGTAGTTGTGGTACATGGGCTTATTGCTCCTTGGCATGTGGGATCTTCTTGGACCAGGGAAAGAAACTGTGTCTCCTGCATTGGCAGGCAGATTCTTAATCACTGGACCACCAGGGAAGCTCTATAATACATTCTTGTAGTCTATCTTACACCCAATAGTTTGTACTTTCCTTCCCCATCTCTATATTGCCCACTTCCTCTCCCCACTAGGAGCTTCACTGATAGCTCAGTTGGTAAAGAATCCACCTGCAATGCAGGAGACCCTGGTTCGATTCCTGGGTTGGGAAGGTCAGCTGGAGAAGGGATAGGCTATCCACTCCAGTATTCTTGGGCTTCCCTTGTGGCTCAGCTGGTAAAGAATCCACCTGCAATGCGGGAGACCTGGGTTCCATCCTTAGGTTGGGAAGATCCCCTGGAGAAGGGAAAGGCTACCCACTCCAGTATTCTGGCCTAGAAAATTACATGAACTGTATAGTCCATGGGGTTGCAAAGAGTTGGACATGACTGAGTGACTTTCACTTTCTCCCCACTAGTAATTATTCATTTTTCTCTAAATCTATGAGTCTGCATCTTTTTCATTTGTGGTATTTTTAATATTCCACATATAAGAGCTGTCATATGTATATGTTTTTCTCTGTCTGACATTTCATTTAGCATAATGCCCTATTTTATGTTAACAGCTGTAATGAAATGTAATTCACATAGTATATATATCCATACAATTCACCCATTTAAAGTGTACAATTAGATGGTTTTTTTTTTTTTACTATGTTTACAGAGTTGTGTGACTATCACCACAGTAAAATTTGGGACATTTCCATCATCTCAAAGAGAAATTTTTTGCCCTTTAGCTATTGCCCTGAATTTCCCCCTCCCCCAGCCTCCTACATCATAGGCCTAGGGAGCCATTTCTCTACTTTCTGTCTCTATCAACAAAGTTTAAAGGGCTATTAAAAGACAAATATTAAAAAGCCAAAACTTTAGAACTTGGATGACAAACCTAGACAGCGTATTAAAAAAGAGACATCACTTTGCTGACAAAAGGGCATATAAAGCTATGGTTTTTCCCATAGTCATGTATGGATGTGAGAGTTGGACCATAAAGAAGGCTGAGCACTGAAGAATTGATGCTTTCGAACTGTGGTGTTAGATAAGACTCTTGAGAGTCCTTTGGGCTGCAAGGAGATCAAACCAGTCAATCCTAAAGGAAATCAACCCTGAATATTCACTGGAAGGACAGATACTAAGTTGAGCTCCAATACGTTGACCACCTGATGTGAAGAAGCTGATTCAGTGGAAAACACCCTGATGCTGGGAAAGATTGAAGGCAAGAGGAAAAGAGGACAAAGGACAAGTGGTTAGTTGGTACCATTGACTCAATGAACATGAGTTTGAGCAAGCTCTGAGAAATGGTGAAGGACAGGGAAGTCTGGTATGCTGCAGTCCGTGGGGTCGCAAAGAGTTGGACATGATTGAGCAACTGAACAACAACAAAACCTTAGACTGGGTCTTTGTTCCTGTGAGTGGGTTTTCTCTAGGCAGTGAGCAGGGGCTGCTCTTCGTTGCGATGCTCAGGCTTCTCACTGTGGTGGCTTTCCCTGTCGTGGAGCACAGGCTCTAGGCATGTGGGCTCTGTAGCTGTGGTGTATGTGCTTAGTTTCCCTGTGACATGTGGGATCTTCCTGGACTAGTGACCGAACCTGTGTCCCCTGCATTGGTTAGGTGGATTCTCATCTACTGTACCATCAGCGAAGTCCAAATTTCTTTTTTTTTTAATTAATTTTTATTTGCATATAGTTGCTTTACAGTGTTATGGTAATTTCTGCTGTACAGCAAAGTGAATCAGCCACATGTATACATATATCCCCTCTGTTTTGGGTTTTATTCCCATTTAGGTCACCACATAGCACTGAATGGTGTTCCCTGTGCTATAGAGCAAGTTCTCATTCATTGTGTCTTGCTCTGTGGGAATACTGTCAGTGTCTCTGCTTCGAAGTGCCTATTTCTGTCTCTTTCCCTCAGCGGTTGTCTGTGTGTGTCTCTCTCTGTGTCCTATTAGCCTACTTTCCCCATGTAGCATAGTGTTTTTAAGGTTCATCTATGTTGTAGCATGTATCAGTATGTCATTCCTTTTTTATGGCTGAATAACATTCCATTCTATGGATGTACCTAATTTTGTTCATCCATCCATTAATGGGTGTTTGGGTTGTTTCCACTTTTTGACTTTTACGAATTATGCTGCTATAAACATTTGCATGCAAGTTTTTGTGTAAATGTATGTTTTCATTTCTCTTGAGCTTGTACCTAGGATTGGAATATTCAAACAATATTGAAATTGTTCAGCAAAGCTGGAACATTCTCTCCAAATGCTGTAGTTACCATGGAAAACAGTATGATGGCTCTCCCAAAAATTAAACTTAGAATTATCATTTGATCCAGCAATTCTACTTCTGGTTATGTACAGAAAAGAAATGAAAACAGGAACTTGAACAGATATTTGCACACCAGTGTTCATAGTAGTATTATTCACAATAGCCCAAAGGTGGAAACAACCCAAATGGCCAGTGATGGATGAATGGATAAAAAAGTGGTGTGTCCATACAGCGGAATATTATTCAGCCTTAAAAAGGAGGGAGATTATGACACATGCTATGACACAGATGAACTTAAAGGACATTATGCTAAATGAAATAAGCCAGACACAAAAAGACAGGTATTGTCCTTTGATTCCATTTATATGAGGTGCCTAGAATATTGACATTTATAGAGAAAAAATGTAACATGGTGGGTACCAGGCACTGGAGGAGGAGGATTGGGGAGTTAGTGTTTAATGGATGCAGAGTTTCAGTTTGGGAAGCTAACAAAGTTCTGTAGATGGATGGTAGCGATGGTTGCACAACAATGTAAATGTACTTAATACCAGTAAGCTGGAAACCTAAACATGGTTAAAATAGTAAATTTTACATTTTGTGTATTTGACCATAGTAACAAAATTTAAAAAACTGGAACATTCCCATTCCTCCAGTTCTTCCTTTTGTTTTGAGATAATTCAGGCGCAAGACCAGACAGTTTTTCACCAAATTTTCATTTCTGCGTGACTTACCCATTAGAAGCTGTTGTATATGTTGACTCATTCTACCATATTGTTCTGTTACTGCTTTGTTCATTTAATTATATGTCTGAGCCATCTTTCTGTGTTGGTGCACGTGGAACACTCATTTTTGGTTTTCTTTTTAAAAACTTGTAATTGAAGAATAAGCTACATGCAGAAAAGGGGATAGGTTATGTGTGTAACTCAGTGAATTTTCACACTGAACACAACCATGCAATCAGGACATGATCAAGGAAGAGAATGACTCCATCTCTCTGTCCCTGGAATTCTTCTCCTGCTTCTTTTCTTGTCATCACTCTGCCCCTGCCTTCCCCAAACATTCTCTTAATATAAACATTATAGATGAAATTTACCTGTCTTTGGAACTTTATATGAGTGGAATCACACAGTATACTCTCCTTTCTCTGGCTTCATTCACTAAACACTCTGTTTGCAAGATTCAGCTTTTTAAAAATTGAATTATATCTGATTTATAATATTGTGTTAGTTTCAGGTATATAGCAAAACAATTCAGTTTTACATACATACATATTCACACATTCTTTTCTATTATAGGTTATTAAAGATATTTAATATAGTTACCCATGCTACATAATTAATCCTTGTTATCTATTTTATGTATAGTAGTGTGTATCTGTTAATTCCATACTCTTAATTTATCCCTCCCCCCTTTTCCCTTTGGTAACCATAGGTTTGTTCTGTGAGTCTGTCTTGTAAATAAATCCATTTGTATTCTTTTTTAGATTCCATATGTAAGTGATATCACAAATATTTGCCTTTCTCTGCCTGACTTATTTCACTCAGTATTACAATCTGTAATATTGATGACATTTAATAGCACCCATGTTACTGCAAATAGCAATATTTCATTCTTTTTTATGAAAAAGATTTTTTTGCATGTGTCTGTAGATCTTAAATCTTGCAGCTTTATTTCTCAATCCTTTTTTCATTATTATACCCCAGAAACTGTGTTAGACAATTTTGCTAACTGCCCCTCCATGAAATTTAATATCACAAATATGCTCACTCTATCTATCCATCTATATTCGTATATATATTGTACGTACATCTGTTTATTTCTTCTTATTCCCCAAATCAATTTTTGCCCTTGCAGAGGTAAAATATTGCTTTAGTTGAGGACATGTACCTTTTAGTATCATTTAGTATTTCATGTACCATTTAGTATTTCCTGCCACAACAACTCATATATCCAGCCTGTTATTGATGGAAATTTTTGGTCAATCCAATACATGCACTTTTCTGTTGGGTATAAGCTTATAAGTGGGATTATAGGTAATGCTTATGTATAGTGTTAGTAGCTATTACCAAACCATTTCCAAAGAGTTGTACCACTTTTATCCTCCCACCAGCAGTGCGTGAGTGCTCCAAATCCATGACAACATGTTATCAAACTCAGGTCCAGCTCCTTGCCACTCAAAAGCCAATACTCAATATTTGTTTTTCTCATTCTGACTTACTTCACTCTGTGGAATCTGAAAAAATTGGTATAGGTGATCTTATTTACAAAGCAGAAATAGAAACACAAATGTAGAGAACAAACCTGTGGATACCAAAGCGGAAAGGGGCAGAAGGGATGAGTTGGGAGATTAGGATTGACGTGTATACAATATTGCTACTATGTATTAAGTATATGACTAATGAGAACCTACTGTATCACACAAGGAATCTACTAGATGCTCTGTGGTAATCCAAATGGGAAGGAAAACCAAAAAAGAGAAGATATATGTATATGTATAGCTGATTCACTTTGCTGTACAGTAGAAAGTAACACAACATTGTAAAGCAACTATACTCCAATATAAATTAAAAAAAAGAAAGGAATGAAATTGTATCTGGAGATGATACAACTTTGTAAAGGAAATCAACCCTGAATATTAATTAGAAGGACTTATGCTAAAGTTCCAGTACTTTGGACACCTGATATGAAAAGGTGACTCTTTGGAAAAGACTCTGATGCTGGGAAAGTTTGAGGGCAGAAGAAGAGGGAGCGACAGAGGATGAGATGGTTAGATGGCATCACCAACTCAATGGACATGAGTTTGAGCAAACTGGGAGATAGTGAAGACCGGGAAACCTGGTGTGCTGCAGTTCATGGGGTCACAAAGAGTCAGACACAAATTAGTGACTGAGCAACATGACTCTGTATATACTGTGTATGTAGATAATCTATGTAGTGAAACTATAAGAGTTTCTTATAGAGTTTAATATGGTTGTTTGATATATGGTTGATATAAAAACTAAGTGCATTTTCAAGTACTAGAAACTAATAGAAAATAAAAATGTTTAAAAGAGAAAGAAAAAATAGCCAAAACTCGAGGACAAGTGTTGTTAGGAAAGGAAAGTTTGCTTTATCTTGGAGGCTGTCAACCAGGGGAGAAGGTGGACTCATATCCAAGAACCAACTCAGAATTACCTCTAGGGGGCTAGAGCTTCTAAAGGGGAGTTGCAGGGGTGTATTGGCAGAGGGAGGGGGCAGAGCAGCAAGTCAGCTCTGAAAGTCACCTTGAAATCAGGAGTGTGGTGGTCTGACCAGGATCATATTTATTGTTTTAAGACGGTAAGTGTTGTGAGAGGGCATCAGAGGGCAGACACACTGAAACTAAAATTACAGAAAACTAGCTAATCTGATCACACGGACCACAGCCTTGTCTATCTCAATGAAACTAAGCCATGCCATGTGGGGCCACCCAAGACGGATGGGTCATGGTGGAGAGGTCTGACAGAATGTGGTCCACTGGAGAAGGGCATGGCAAACCACTTTAGTATTCTTGCCTTGAGAACCCCATGAACAGTATGAAAAGGCAAAAAGATAGGATACTGAAAGATGAACTCCCCAGGTCAGTAATTGCCCGATATGCTAGTGGAGATCAGTGGAGAAATAACTCCAGAAAGCATGATGGGATGGAGCCAAAGCAAAAACGATACCCAGCTGTGGAGGTGACTGGTGATAGACGCAAAGTCCGATGCTGTAAAGAGCAATATTGCATATGAACCTGGAATGTTAGGTCCCTGAATCAAGGCAAATTGGAAGTGGTCAAACAGGAGATGGCAAGAGTGAACGTCGACATTCTAGGAATCAGCGAACTAAGATGGACTGGAATGGGTGAATTTAACTCAGATGACCATTATATCTACTACTGTGGGCGAGAATCCCTTAGAAGAAATGGAGTAGCCATCATGGTCAACAAAAGAGTCCGAAAGGCAGTACTTGGATGCAATCTCAAAAACAATAGAATGATCTCTGTTCGTTTCCAAGGCAAACCATTCAATATCACAGTAATCCAAGTCTATGCCCCGACCAGTAACGCCGAAGAAGCTGAAGTTGAACGGTTCTATGAAGACCTACAAGATCTTCTAGAACCAACACCAAAAAAAGATGTCCTTTTCATTATAGAGGACTGGAATGCAAAAGTAGGAAGTCAAGAAACACCTGATGTAACAGGCAAATTTGGCCTTGGAGTACAGAATGATGCAGGGCAAAGGCTAATAGAGTTTTGCCAAGAGAACGCACTGGTAATAGCAAACACACTATTCCAACAACACAAGAGAAGACTCTACACGTGGACACCACCAGATGGTCAACACCGAAATCAGATTGATTATATTCTTTGCAGCCAAAGTTGGAGAAGCTCTATACAGTCAGCAACAACAAGACCGGGAGCAGACTGTGGCTCAGATCATGAACTGCTTATTGCCAAATTCAGACTTAAAGTGAAGAAAGTAGGGAAAACCACTAGTCCATTCAGGTATGACCTAGATCAAATCCCTTATGAGTATACAGTAGAAGTGAGAAATAGATTTAAGGGACTAGATCTGATAGACAGAGTGCCTGATGAACTATGGACAGAGGTTCATGAACTGTACAGGAGACAGGGATCAAGATCATCCCCATGTAAAAGAAATGCAAAAAAGCAAGATGGCTGTCTGAGGAGGCCTTACAGATATCTGGGAAGAGAAGATAAATGAAAAGCAAAGGAGAAAAGTAAAGATATTTCCATCTGAATGCAGAGTTCCAAAGAATAGCAAGGAGAGATAAGAAAGCCTTCCTCAGCAATCAGTGCAAAGAAATAGAGGAAAACAACAGATTGGGAAAGACTAGAGATCTCTTCAAGAAAATTAGAGATACCAAAGGAATATTTCATGCAAAGATGGGCTCGATAAAGGACAGAAATCGTATGGACCTAACAGAAGCAGAAGATATTAAGAAGAGGGGGTAAGAATACACAGCAGAACTGTACAAAAAAAATCTTCACGACCCAGATCATCACGATGATGTGATCACTCACCTAGAGCCAGACATCCTGGAATGTGAAGTCAAGTGGGCCTTAGAAAGCATCACTACGAACAAAGCTAGTGGAGGTGATGGAATTCCAGTTGAGCTATTTCAAATCCTCAAAGGTGTTGCTGTGAAAAGTGCTGCACTCGATATGCCAGCAAATTTGGAAAACCCAGCAGTGGCCACAGGACTGGAAAAGGTCAGTTTTCCTTCCAATCCCAAAGAAAGGCAATGCCAAAAAATGCTCAAACTACCGCACAATTGCATTCATCTCACATGCTAGTAAAGTAATGCTCAAAATTCTCCAAGCCAGGCTTCAGCAATACATGAACCGTGAACTTCCAGATGTTCAAGCTGGTTTTAGAAAAGGCAGAGGAACCAGAGATCAAATTGTCAATATCCGCTGGATCATCGAAAAAGCAAGAGAGTTCCAGAAAAACATCTATTTCTGCTTTATTGACTATACCAAAGCCTTTGACTGTGTGGATCACAATAAACTGTGGAAAATTCTGAAAGAGATGGGAATACCAGACCATCTGACCTGTCTCTTGAGAAACCTGTATGCATGTCAGAAAGCAACAGTTAGAACTGGACATGGAAAAACAGACTGGTTCCAAATAGGAAAAGGAGTACATCAAGGCTGTATATTGTCACCCTGCTTATTTAACTTATATGGAGAGTACATCATGAGAAACGCTGGGCTGGAAGAAACAAAAGCTGGAATCAAGATTGCTGTGAGAAATATCAATAACCCCAGATATGCAGATGACACCACCCTTATGGCAGAAAGTGAAGAAGAACTAAACAGCCTCTTGATTAAAGTGAAAGAAGAGAGTGAAAAAGTTGGCTTAAAGCTCAACGTTCAGAAAACTAAGATCATGGCATCTGGTCCCATCACTTCCTGGGAAATAGATGGGGAAACAGTGGAAACAGTGTCAGACTTTATTTTGGGGGGCTCCAAAATCACTGCTGATGGTGATTACAGCCATGAAATTAAAAGACGCTTACTTCTTGGTAGGAAGGTTATGGCCAACCTAGATAGCATATTTAAAAGCAGAGACATTACTTTGCCAACAAAAGTCCGTCTAGTCAAGGCTATGGTTTTTCCAGTGGTCATCTATGGATGTGAGAGTTGGACGGTGAAGAGAGCTGAGTGCCGCAGAATTGATGCTTTTGAAGTGTGCTGTTGGAGAAGACTCTTGAGAGTCCCTTGGACTGCAAGGAGATCCAATCAATCCATCCTAAAAGAGATCAATCCTGGGTGTTCATTGGAAGAACAGATGTTGAGGCTGAAACTCCAATACTTTGGCCACCTCATGCGAAGAGGTGACTCATTGGAAAAGACCCTAATGCTGGATAGGATTGGGGGCAAGAGGAGAAGGGGACGATAGCGGATGAGATGGTTGGATGGCATCACCAACTCAATGGACATGGGTTTGGGTGGACTCCGGGAGTTGGTGATGGACAGGGAGGCCTGGCGTGCTGCAATTCATGGGGTCGCAAAGAGTCAGACACGACTGAGCGACTGAACTGAACTGAACCTTCAGTTGCAGGATTTGTTCCTGTTTCTCTGAGGCCAGTTCTTGGAATTGTCTAAATGCAGCAGCTTATGTCATGGCTACAATTTGGTCATTATGGAGTGATCTTCCTTCATCTGCTGGGGACTTCAGTATCTGCAAAACAGCTCACAGAACACGGCTCAGAATATTAGCTACAGGGGGTTTCCCTTGTGGTCCAGTGATTATGACTCTGGGATTCCACTGGTTCAATCCCTGGTCAGAGAACTAAGAACTAAGATCCCATATGTCTTGTGGCACAGTCAAAGAGGTAAATAAAATAAACAAAGTAAGTTTAAAAAGATAATATTTTCTATAGCCCTTGAGGAGTAACTAAAGGTCCTTGACTTTGTTTAAGGACTAAACTATTATTATTTTGTCCTATGTAATGGCTTAGAGTTTAAAGTACAACTAAGTTTAAGGCTAAGGCGGGAGCAGAGGGGGTGCTTAAAAATACTTGGTATTTTCCTTTTTTTTTTTTTTTCCATTTTAGCCATTTCAGTGCCCGTGCAACACCACTGGTTTTATAAGCTGCACAGTATTCTATAGAATGGGTGTACAGTAATTGTTTAGTCATTCTCCTGCTGATGGACATATCATGTGTTTCCAGTTTTTCACCATGACAAGTAACGCTACCAGAAGCAACCTTACACATACTTCTTTAGGCACAAGATTGAGCCTTTTCCAAAGAGTCTCCAACCACGTGTGTCCAGGGTGGAAAAGGGCATTTCCTGAGGTAAACTTTCTTCAGAAAAGCAGGTGGGTCCAGATAGACTAGTCCCTGGGGTGGGGACCATGTATGAATATTTCAGTCAAAGTCAAAGGAGGTCAAAGGAGGAAGAACTGGGTGGATGAAGGCTCTTGGCATGTCCAGTTGTCTCCTGAAAGGGAGAGCAGCAGAGATGGTTCCTCATCAATTTCTCCTCAGTCCATCAGTGACAAAACATCAGAAGGTCCTGGCTTCTCTGATGAGACATATATTTATACAATGTCAGTGTATGAGAGAAAAATGTGTCACTACACGCTACAGGCTGGAGTAACTGTTAATTTTCTAGTTTCTGTTGTTCAGTCGCTCAGTCATGTCAAACTTATTGTGACCTCGTGTCAAATTGCAGCATGCCAGGCTTCCCAGTCGTTCACTATCTCCTGGAGTTTGCTCAAACTCATATCCATTGAGTCAGTGATACCATCCAACCATCTCATCCTCTGTTGCCCCCTTCTCTATCCACCCTCAATGTTTCCCAGCCTCAGGGTCTTCTCCAATGAATCAGCTCTTCACATCAGACAGCCAAAGTTATTGGAGCTTCAGCTTCAGCATCAGTCCTTCCAATGAATATTCAGGGTTGATTTCCTTTAAGATTGACTTGTTTGATCTCCTTGTTGTCCAAGGGACTCTCAAGAGTCTTCTCCAGCACCACAATTCGAAAGCATCAATTCTTCAGTGCTCAGCCTTCTTATGGTCCAACTCTCACATCTGTACAGGCCTACTGGAAAAACTATAGCTTTGACTATACAGACCTTTGTTGGCAAAGTGATGTCTCTACTTTTTAATATTCTGTCTAGGTTTGATATAGCTTTTCTTCCAAGGAGTAAGTGTCTTTTAATTTCATGGCTGAAGTCACTGTCTGAAGTACTGATTAATTATATTAATCAGAGTTATCTGACAATTACCAAGAGAAAGACAACCCGGTGTAAAGACTCCTTGGAGGGATAGATGCATAAGATTATATAGAATTGCAGGTTGGCTTCCTAGAGAAGCTAGCATTTCACAGGAGACCTGAGGAATGAGAAGGTGCTTTCCAGGTGGGCATTTGGGGGAGGCAGTTCTTGCAGAGAGATCTCAGCATGGGCAATAGCAGAGGTGAAGGAGAGATCTCAGTGGCTTCAGGGTACCATGTCTGCTTCTGTGGGGCTATAGAATAAAGTGTAAGTGGGCAGTGCTAGTGGCCAAAACCTGCCTGTCAAGGCAGGAGATGCAAGATACTCAGGTTTGATCTCTGGATCAGGAAGATCCCCTGGAGGAGGGCATGACAACCCACTCCATATTCTTGTCTGTAGAATCCCATGGACAGAGGAGCCTGGTGGGCTACAGTCCATAGGGTTGTAAAGAATTGGACGTGACTGAAGTGACTTAACATGCACATGCATGCTGGCGGTGAGTTCAGGTGGTGAGAGATGAGTCTGGGTGAGTGTTCAGGTATTAAGAACTGAGCCTAGGAAGGGATGAGATAATAAAGGGACTTGAAGCGACTCTAAGGAGTCTGGATTTGGTTGGGTCATAGGGAGAACAATCATTCTGGTTTGTTCGACTGATTTTTTTTTAAACTTTTTACTTTAAATTGGAGTATAGCTGATTAACAATGTTGTGACAGTTTCAGGTGCACAGCAGAGTGACTCAGCCAACCTATATACATGTATCTACTCTCCCCCAAACCCCCCTCCCATCCAGGCTGCCGCATAACATTGAGCAGAGTTCCTTGTGCTATACAGCAGGTCCTTGTTGGTTATCCATTTAAAATATAGCAGTATGTACCTTTCCATCCCAAACTCCCTAACTATCCTTCCCTCCCACCTTTCTCCCTGGTAACCATAAAGTCATTCTCTAAGTCTGTGAGTATGTTTCTGTTTTGTAAATAAAGTTCATTTGTATCATTTCTTTTCAGATTCCATATAAGGAATATTATAAGATATTTCTCTTTCTTATCTGACTTACTTGATTCAGTATGACAGTCTCTAGGTCCATCCATGTCTCAACCAGTGACCCAATTTTGTTCCTTTTTATGGCTGAGTAATATTCTGTTGTTTATATGTACCACATCTTCTTTATCCACTCCTCTGTCGATGGACATTTAGGTTTCTGCCATGTCCTGGCTACTGTAAACAGTGTTGCAGTGAACATTGAAGTGCATTCTGGACCGTGTTTTTCTCTGGATATGTGCCAAGGAGTGGGTTTGCCAGATCATATGGTAGCTGTAGTTTTAGTTTTTTAAGGAACCTCCATACTGTTCTCCATCGTGGCTGTACCAATTTACATTCCCACCAACAGTGTAGGAAGGTTCCCTTCTCTTCACACCCTCTCTAGCATTTATAGTTCATGGATTTTTTTTTAATGATAGCCATTTTGACTGGTGTGAGGTGATATCTCCTTGTAGTTTTGATTTGCATCTCTCTAATAATTTGCGATGTTGAACACCTATCCATGTCCTCTTGGCTCATTTGAATGAAGACTGATGGATTTCCTGGGGTGCAGGGATTTAAGTGCTAAAAACCTGGAAAAGTCCCGGGCAAAGCAAAATGAATTGGTCCCCTATTCAATAGGCAATGGGAAGCCACTGAGGGATTCTAAGCTGGGGGATGATTTAATAACTCTTGGTTGTTAAAAGATCAGTTGGATGTCAGGGGAAGTGAAGCTTCTGCAGGAAGCCGTCTCTGAACCCTCCCTGAACCAGATCGGATCCCAATTTCCAGGGCTCCCTGCATTTCTACTGGGCAGTCACACTGCTCTGATTATGCTGATTTGACATCTATCTTCCCCAAAGGACTGCTGTCTGGTGAGAAGGTGAGCCACACTTGTTTATCCAGCGCCCAGCCAGCCTCATGGAAAGCCTTCAGTAAAGGTCTGCGAACTGGGAGCCTGGCCTTGTCAGCACTGATACTACCAGTGAAGTTGCTCAATCGTGTCTGATTCTTTGCTATCCCATGGACTGTAGCCTACCAGGGTCCTCCATCCATGGAATTTTCCAGGCAAGAATACTGGAGTGGGTTGCCATTTCCTTCTCCAGGGGATCTTCCCAACCCAGGGATCGAACCCAGGTCTTCCACATTGCAGGCAGATGCTTTACCATCTGAGCTATCAGGGAAGCCCCCAGCATTGATACTAGTGCTCCCTAACCCTATAGGTATAAAATGGGAATAATACCACCTCCTTCATTAAGACCATAGTATGAAAACCCTAACACAGGACTTGGGGGTGGAATGGGAGCTTAAGAAATCTTAGTGCAGTAAGAACTGGAATCATAAGGCAGAAAAGGATGAGTCAGAATGGACTGGAGCAACTGTTAGTTAATTAATCAACTAATAAAGTTGATGAATTATATTTATTATTGCATACATGCTCAGTTGTGTCTGACTCTTTGTGACCCTGTGGACTGTAGTCCGCCAGACTCCTCTGTCCATGGGATTTTTCAGGCAAGAATACTGGAGTGGGTTGCCATTTCCTTCTCCAGGGGATCTTCCTGATCTGGGGGTTGAACTCACATCTCCTGTGTCTCCTGCACTGACACATGGATTCTTAACCACTGAGCCATCAAAGGAAGCCCCCTCTTTTTTTTTTTTTATTGGAGTATAATTGCTTCACAGTGTTGTATTAGTTTCTGCTGTATGACAAAGTGAATCAGCTATAAGTATACATATATGTAAGTATACATGTATATCACCTCCCTCTTGAGCCCCCCTCCTCCCCACTCCATCCCAACTCTCTAGGTCATCACAGAACACTGAGATGAGGTCCCTGTGTTCTACAGCAGCTTCCCACTAGCTATTCATTTTACACATGGTAGTGTATATATGTACTCTCTCAATTCATGCGAGCCTCCCCAATCCCCTTGTGTCCACATGTCTTTTCTCTATGGCTGCATCTCAATTTCTGCCCTGAAAAAAAGGTATTTATTAAAAAAAAAAATAGGGTTTCAGAGGATTCAAATGCATTGTAAGGTTGAGCACCATTGGTTTTGTGGGAAGGGACAGATAAAAACTGAACAAACAAATGAACAAGGTAATTCGACGGTGACATGCATTTAAAATGGAAATAGGCCGGATGAGGTGACAGGAAATGACTGAAGTGGTGAGAGTATGGGTGGGTCTTGGAGGAGATGGCACTTAATAAGTCCTGGGAAGTGTGGATGTTTAATTCCCATAGTTCTCCCTCCTTTCCTAACATTAGTGGTTCTCTAACTTGCTATACTTTGGAGTCACTGAGGGAGTTTTAAAAGGAACTCAAACCAGGGCTCTGCAACCATCTAGAGGGGTGGGATGGGGAGGGAGATGGGAGGGAGGTTCCAGAGGGAGGGGGCATATGTATACCTACGGCTGATCCATGTTGATGTTTGGCAGAATCCAACACAGTTCTGTAAAGCAACTGTCCTTCAGTTAAAAAATAAATAAATTCAAAAATAAAAAAGAAATACAAAAAGGAAAAAAATTAAAGCAAAAAAAAAAAAAATTAAAGCATGGCTCCCAACCCCAGAGTTCTAGTTCAGTTGTGGCCCAACTGATTTAATGGGGCTTAAGCCATAAATAGGGCTTCCCTGGTGGCTCAGATGGTGAAGAATCTCCCTGCAATGCAGGAGACCCGGGTTTGATCCCTGGGTTGGGAAGATCCTCTGGAGAAGGGAATGGCTACCCACTCCAGTATTCTTGCCTGGAGAATTCCTTGAACAGAGGAGCCTGACAGGTTATAGTCCATGAGGTCACAAAGAGTTGGACATAACTGAGCAAAGAACATCTTCATCATCAAACCATACACACCAAAATTTCCCATTGTAATCACTCTAAAGAATACAACTCAGTAATATTGACTGCATTCACAATGTTGTGTCACAATCTCTCCTATCTATTCCAGAAAATTTTCATCATCCCAAATGGAAACCCTATACTGGTTAAGTAGTATATTCTTCCCTTCTCCCGGAACTTGCAACTAGAACTCTGGATTAATTCTGCCTCTAAACATTTGCCTATCCTTGGGACTTCCCTGGTGGCACAGGGGTTAAGAATCCACCTTGCAATAGAAGGCATGTGGGTTCAATCCCTGGTCAGGGAGCTAAGATCTCATATACCAGGGAGCTGCTAAGCCTGTGAGCTGCAACTACTGAAGCCTGAGAGCTCTGGAGACCGAGTGCCACAATGAAAGATCCCACATGATGCAGCAAAGATCCTGTGTGCAGCAACTAAGACCTGATGCAGTCAAGTAAGTAATTTATAAATATTAAAAAATAAAGTTAGTTAAAAAAATTGCCTATTCTTACTCAGAAATAGCCAAAAGATGGAAGCAACACAAATGTCTATCAATAGATGAATGCATAAACAAAATGTGGCATATTCATACAACAGATATTATTCAGACACAAAGAATAAAGTTCTGACATACACAACAGACTTAGCGACTGAACAGCAACAATATACAACAATATAGATGGATCTTAAAAGCATCAAGTTCAAGTAAAATGGGTCAGACACAAAATGTCACAAACGGCATGGTGCCACAGGAATTTTAAAAGTCCCAGGTGACTCTGACATGTATCAAAACTTAAAAACCACTGCCTTATTCCATGTTGTGTTGATGGGTAGCTAAGTCGTGTCTGACTCTTTGTGACCCCATGGCCTGCAGCATGCCAGGCTTCCCTGTCCTTCACTGTCTCCCGGAGTTTGCTCAAGCTCATGTCCATTGAGTTGTGATGCCATCCAACCATCTCATCCTCTGCCACCCTCTTCTCCTCCTGCCTTCAATACTTCCCAGCATCAGGGTCTTTTCCAATGAGTTGGCTCTTCATATCATGTGGCCAAAATATTGGAATTTCAGCTTCAGCATCAGTCCTTTCAATGAATATTTAGGGTTGATTTCCTATAGGATTGACTGATTTGATCCCTTTAAGTCCAAAGGACTCTCAGAGTCTTCTCTAACACTACAATTTGAAAGCATCAATTCTTTGGTGCTCAGCCTTTATGGTCCAACTCTCACAACCATAAATGACTACTGGTAAAACCATTGTCAATACAAGATTGGTGTTTAGGTGTGGATTGACATTATTCACAGTGACAGCAATGGCTTCTCAGACCTGAAGTGGACTTATTTCTCAGGCAGATGTTGTGTGAGGACACCGAGTCCCCAGGCTGTCCAGTCTCACAGACTGTTTTGCAAAAAAGTGAGGGGAGATGGTTCACTGAACTTTCATCTGCTCCTTGGACACTATGTTTCTGTGAGTCCACAGGCATGGTGGCTATGCCCTGCCTTCACACATGGCCAGAGAATGGCCATGTACTCAGAGAGCTCATACTCACCCCTAGGGCACATCTGTGAATTTGCCTTTGCAGCAACAAAGTCCCTTGTCTGCTTATGCCTCTCTTCTCAACTGTGACATCAGCCCATGGTTCCATTCAGACTTCAGGTCCTGATCCCTGGGACCCCCTCTGCCTGTGTCGAGAGCTGCAGCTGTAAGAAGTCATCATGATGAAAGAAGGTGGTGTTGCTCAAAGACTTGGCCATTCTCATCATCTCAGTCTCCCTTGGGGGTAAACAACCCATGGGTGCCTGACAAGACTAGACGAGACAGTATCTTGTCTGACAGGATTTTGTCGATACAGTCATGAAATACACCCATGTGCCTCAGGCACTGGTATTAAAGTTTTGCAAGTTTTGCAATACAGTGGGGAGCAGAGTTCTGCAGCTGTCTGTTCTCAGGCACATTTGAACAATGGGAACTCAAATGCTGACAACTGTGAGATAGCGTGGAGAAAACTGAGGTTCAGAAAACTCAGTGGGAGAAGGAGAGGGTGGGATGATTTGAGAGAATAGCATTGAAACATATACATGACCATATGTAAAATAGATAACCAGTGCAAGTTTCATGTGTGATGCAGGGCACCCAAAGCTGGTGCTCTGTGACAGCCTGGAGGGGTGGGGTGGATGGAGGGGGCACCTGTATTCCTATGGTCGATTCATACTGGTGTATGGCAAAAACCATCATTATATTGTAAAGTAATTATCCTCCAATTAAAATAAATTAAACACAGAAAAAGTATACCCTCCAAAATTCCCCTGCGTAATAAATAATGATAAATTACTATAATAATCCCCCCAAAAAAGAAAAGTAAGTTGGCTCAACAGTGGTGCAGCTGAACTCTGAGGGCAGCTGTTTCAGAGTCCTGAGTCCTCTTATTTTTTCACTAGAAAACCAGCAAATTTTATTAAAATTATTAACTAGCAAAAATAACACAATTAACATATCTATTTGGTATTGTAGGCAAATCTTATGCATAAACTGTTGTAAACATATAAAATTTATTATGTTGGTATATAAACAAGGTGGACTTCCCACATGGCTCAGTGGTAAAGAATCCACCTCCCAATGCAGGAGGTGTGGGTTCAATCCCTGGATGGGTAAGATCCCCAGAGAAGGAAATGGCAACTCACTCCAGGATTCTTGCCTGGGAAATCCTATGGACAGAGGAACCTGGCGGGCTATAGTCTGTCCATGAGGTCACAAAAGAGTCAGACACTATTGAGCGACTAAACAACAACAACAACGACAACATATAAACAAGGCATCAGGATGGGTCCTCTTATTTTCCTTCCTTCATGGTCCAAGAGTCAGAACAATGAAAAAGAAACCAAAGAGGAAAGATCCAGCTTAAGGATATCACATGAGCTCAGCAGAATAAATGGGTTAGCCCAAGCTTCTCAGATTTTTTCAGTTCCCTGGTGACTCAGATGGTAAAGGATCTGCCTGCAATATGGGAGACCCAGGTTCAATCCGTAGGTCAGGAAGATCCCCTGGAGAAGGAACTGGCAACCCACTGCAGTATTCTTGCCTGGAGACTCTCATAGACAAGGGAGCCTGGTAGGCTACTGTCCATGGGGTTGCAAAGAGCTGAACATGACTGAATGGCTAACACGCACACAAGCTTCTCAGGGTGACCTAAAGCAGGTCTGGCAACCAATGAAGTTCTCTCTCTGAACTTGATTGAATGCATCCATTCAGCATGGCCACATTCTCTGACCTGGCCCACTTCTTGGACATCTACCTATCTCAATTTTTCCCACTCCTACCAGTCTGCTGTAGATGTGGGTGTATGTGTGTGCATGTGTGTGTAAAGGGATGTGGGTGGAAGAGATGCATATATGTAGGAAATCTTCTAGCAAGCAGAAGATTGCTAGCAAACTCTAGCAAGCAGATAATTTAGCAGGAAGAAAAATAGTATAATGGTAAAAGATGTAGGCTTTGGAATCAAACTGCCTGGGTTGGATACTTGACCCCAGTGACCTGAATTATGTAACTGTGTCCTTGTCTGTGAATAAGTGATGAAAATGCCCATCTTACTTGAGTGTTGTGAGGAATTAATATATCCAAGGCACTTAGAAAACTGTCCACTATTTATTTAAATTTTTAATTTATTTTTTATTGGAGTATAGTTGCTTTACAATGTTGTGTTAGTTTCTGCTGTACAATGAAGTGAATCAGCTGTATGTATACGTATATCCCCTTTCTCTTAAGTCTCTCTCGCGCCTCCATCCCACCCCTCTATGTTATCACAGAGCACCGAGCTCAGCTCCCTGTGGTACACAGCAGCTTCTGACTAGCTGTTGTACAACAGTAGCGTGTGTGTGTCAGCGCTACTCTCACAGTTTGTCCCACCCTTCCCCTTCCCTCACTGTGTCTACATGTCCATTCTATACATCTACATCTCTATTCCTGCCCTGCAAATAGGTCCATCAGTACCATTTTTCTAGATTCCAATATATGTGTTAATATATGATATGGTGTCCATTATTTGGGCTTCCCTGTTTGCTCAGACTGTAAAGAATCCATCTACCAATGCATTAGACCTGGGTTCAATCCCTTGGTCCATTATTGAGAAAGCACTCTATTTTACTTCATCAATACTTCTTGAATTCATCTGTTTCTCTCCAACATTGCTTCCTAGTTGAGATAACCAACATCCATGACCTGGATGGCAGCTAAAGACTAATCTCCACTAGCTAGTTGTGTGACTCGGAAAAGCCCCTGCCAGACCCCACTACACCTGCCTTTTGATTCTGCACAAGGATATTAGCTCTGGTCAGTTGGTTTGTTTTGGAAGCCAAGTGGTATGTGTACTCTGTCTTTTTCATGATAAGGTGGAGGAGAAAAGAAGGGAAAGAGGTGGCCATAAACCGATACTATCAATGAGCTCAGCTGGCTCTTCTGGGAAGGGACCAGATTCACACCACTGTGAGAAGCAATGACTTAATAGCAATAAATGATGGCTATTGTGCTATTAATGAGGCATGAGATGAAGATAAAAAGGATAATTATCATGTGTTAGTGCCATGAACAAGCAGAAATGGCAATTGTGGTTACTCTTGCAATGAAGAGTCATAAACAGGTTTTTGTGTTCAGAAATGGGTGAGGAAAGACAGGAACTAATGAGTGAGGGATAATTCCAGCAGGTATGTGAAAGGGTGCCTGGGTGGAAAATTGCTGCTGGAAAAGGGATTATAATGGAACTGTGAGGATGTTGAAAATAGAATGTTTAATGGTGTTACACCAAGAATGTTTTTTTCCATACCAGGGGGACCATCTTTAGGTAGGACTTCCTCCCTCTCTGCCTTCTTCCATTCCTTCCTTCCTTTTTTCTTCTCTTTTCTCCTTCCCTCCCTCTATTCTTCCTTTCTTTTCTCTTTCTGATACATTTATTAACTGCCTACTATATTCCAGGCATAGTAAATATCATGGAGAAAAATTAGATATAATCCATGCTGTCATGGACCTTACATTTATTGGGTGGAGACAGTCATTAGCAAAACAATAACACTAATGAATGCATAATCAGAAGCTGAAATAAGTATGCTGGAGGAGAGAAGCACGGGTATCTGAGACCAACTGATAACTAGGAAGACTTCCCTGAGGAACAGACATGCTTAAGTGGGGATCTTCCAGGCAGAGGTGTGGGATGGGGGTGATCATGAGAAAGGGTGGCTTAGGTACAGAATCAGTGGAGACAAGAGGCCCTGGGACTGGAATGGTGATGGGAGAGTATTCCAAGATGTGAATGAAGAGAGGCAAAAGTCAATCCTGCAGATTTCTGCCCGAAAGTGACTCTTTCCTCCAAGTGGAATGGGATAGGATCTGCCCATCTCAGCCTCCAGCTGCTGCAGGTCAGTGTTAGAACTCAGAAAGGTAAGTATCTCCAAGACCACCCAAGTCAAACCCAGTGAAGACTTTCCTCAATTTACAATGTTGTGTTAGTTTCAAGTGTACAGCAAAGTAATTCAGCTTTGCTATATATATTCCTTTTCAGAATCTATTCCCTTATGTGTGTGTGAAGTCACTTCAGTCATGCCAGACTCTTTGAGACCCTATGAGACCCTATGGACTGTAGCCTGCCAGGCTCCTCCGTCATGTAATTCTCCAGGCAAGAATACTGGAGTGGGTTGCCATTTCCTACTCCTCTATTCCCTTATAGGTTATGACAAAATATTGATATACTTCCCTGTGCTACACAGTAGGTCCTTGTTGGTTATCTATCTTAAATACATAGAGTGGTGTGTATATATCAAGCCCAGTTTCCCAATTTATACTTCCCCTTATCCACTAGTAACCATAAGTTTGTCTTCTACACATGTAACCCTACTTCTGTTTTATAAATAAGTTCATTTGCACCCTTTTTTTAGAATCCACACATAAGCAATATCATATGATATTTGTCTTATTCTGTCTGGCTTACTTCACTTAGTGTGATAATCTCTAGTTCCATCCATGTTGGGGCAAATGACATTATTTAACTCTGTGTTTATGACTGAGTAATATTCCATTGTATAAAAAGGCCACATCTTGATCCATTCATCTGTTGATGGACATTTAGATTTCTTCCATGTCTTGGCTATTATAAATAATGCTGTGATGAACATTGGGGTGCATGTATCTGTTTGAATTATGTTTTCCTCTGGCTATATGCCCTGTAGTGGTATTGCTGGGTCATTTGGTAGGTTTATTCCTAGTTTTTAAAGAAATCTCCATACTGTTCTCCATAGTGGCTGTACCAGTTTACATTCCCACCAATATTGTAGGAGGGTTTCTTTTTCTCCACATCTTCTCCAACATTTATTATTTGTAGACTTTTTGATCATGGCCTTTCTGACTGGTGTGAGGTGATATCCCATTATAGTTTTGATCTACTCTCTAATAGTTAGAGATTTTGAGCATCTTTTCATGTGTCTTTTGTAGGCCAGGCACTCTGCAGTGTTCTGGAGGGATTCAAGGCACCTGTTGACAATAGTTGAACCCTCAAGTGTACTGGTGGTTTGCAGAATTGTTCATCAATGCTAATGAGATTCTTGATGTAAGAAATCAACTTTATAACAGAAATCAGTCTGAGGAGACAATGAAGAATGTGCAGAAGAAAGGAGGGGGGCTCCCAAATGAATTATAAGAGAGGAGGTATCTGGACCACATCACAACAGGAATCTGATCTGCAACACTGGGTCCCTGGCCGCCTACTTAGTCTCATCTGCCACCATCCTAAAACTGTTTTTTCAGCTTTCCAATTGTACCATGTGCATTCTCTCTTGCCTCAGAACCTTCCCTCAGGCTGTTACCCTTTCCTGAAACATTTGTCCCCACTCTCCTTTCTCTTACCTACAAAATATTGAGTATACTTCCCTGTGCTATACAGTAGGTTCTTACCTAACTGATTTACGTTCTTATGTCAGGTGACAGAGCTTCCCTGGTGGCTCAGACAATAAAGAAGTCAGCTTCTTTAAGGCAACCTTTTATGACCTGCTTTGTCTCCACTGAGTAAGGTTTCTCCATCCATTCATTTACATGTTGCTCTCATTCTTTATAAAACTTCTAATTACACAGGTCAAAATCTGTCTTGTCTGTTTATGGAGTACTCACTGTGTGCCAGATACTCTCTTAAGCACTTAACTTAAAAATGAAAAAAAATTTTTGGTTGGTATTGTGTCTTTACTTTTTATTGGAGTATAATTGTTTTATGCTGTGTTAATTTCTGCTCTGTAATAAAGTAAATCAGCTATATGTATATATATCCCCTCTGTCTTAAACCTCCTCTCACACCCTCAAGGACTTTATTTTATTTAGGTTTATTTACTTTTAACTGGAGGATAACTACTTTACATTTATATTGTGTTGGTGTCTGCCATATATCAATATTAATTAGCCATTGTTGTTACTCAGTTGCTCAGTCGTGTCCAACTTTGTGTGACCCCATGAACTGCAGCATGCCCGACTTCTCTGTCCTTCACTATCTCCCTGAGTTTGCTCAAACTCGTGTCCGTCGAGTTGGTGATGCCACCCAACCATCTCATCCTCTGCCTGCCCTTCTCCGCCTTCAATCTTTCCCAGCATCAGGGTCTTTTCCAATGAGTCAGTTCTTCGCATCAGGTGGCCAAGGCAATGAATCAGCCATAGGTATATATATGTCCCTTCCCTCGTGAACCTCCCTCTTACCCCCTTAAACATTTTAAGTGGATTATCCCATTTAATTCTCATAGCCCTGTGAGGTAAAAACTGTTATTATGAACATTTTAAAAATGGAAATATAGTTGATATACATATATTTGGCCTTGGAGTACAGAATGAAGCAGGGCAAAGGCTAATAGAGTCTGCCAAGAGAACGCACTGGTCATAGCAAACACCCTCTTCCAACAACACAAGAGAAGACTCTACACATGGACATCACCAGATGGTCAGCACTGTAATCAGATTGATTATATTCTTTGCAGCCAAAGATGGGGAAGCTCTATACAGTCAGCAAAAACAAGACAGGGAGCAGACTGTGGCTCAGATCATGAACTGCTTATTGCCAAATTCAGACTTAAATTGAAGAAAGTAGGGAAAACCACTAGACCATTCAGGTATGACCTAAATCTAATCCCTTATGATTATACAGTGGAAGTGAGAAATAGATTTAAGGGACTAGATCTGATAGAGTGCCTGGTGAACTATGGACGGAGGTTTGTGACATTGTACAGGAGACAGGGATCAAGATCATCCCCATGGAAAAGAAATGCAAAAAAGCAAAATGGCTGTCTGAAGAGGCCTTACAAATAACTGTGAAAAGAAGAGAAGTGAAAAGCAAAGGAGAAAAGGAAAGATATCCGCATTTAAATGCAGAGTTCCCAAGAATAGCAAGGAGAGATAAGAAAGCCTTTCTCAGCGATCAGTGCAAAGAAATAGAGGAAAACAACAGAATGGGAAAGACTAGAGATCTCTTCAAGAATATTAGAGATACCAAAGGGATATTTCATGCAAAGATGGGCTCGATAAGGGACAGAAATGGTAGGGACCTAACAGAAGCAGAAGATATTAAGAAGAGGTGGCAAGAATACACAGAAGAACTGTACAAAAAAGATCTTCACGACCCAGATCATCACGATGGTGTGATCACTCACCTAGAGCCAGACATCCTGGAATGTGAAGTCAAATGGGCCTTAGAAAGCATCACTACAAACAAAGCTAGCGGAGGTAATGGAATTCCAGTTGAGCTATTTCAAATCCTGAAAGATGATGCTGTGAAAGTGCTGCACTCAATATGCCAGCAAATCTGGAAAACTCAGCAGTGGCCACAGGACTGGAAAAGTCAGTTTTCCTTCCAATCCCAAAGAAAGGCAATGCCAAAGAATGCTCAAACTACTGCACAATTGCACTCATCTCACATGCTAGTAAAGTAATGCTTAAAATTCTCCAAGCCAGGCTTCAGCAATACATGAACCATGAACTTCCAGATGTTCAAGCTGATTTTAGAAAAGGCAGAGGAACCCGAGATCAAATTGCCAACATCCGCTGGATCATCGGAAAAGCAAGAGAGTTCCAGAAAAACATCTATTTCTGCTTTATTGACTATGCCAAAGCCTTTGACTGTGTGGATCACAATAAACTGTGGAAAATTCTGAAAGAGATGGGAATACCAGACCATCTGACCTGTCTCTTGAGAAACCAGTATGCAGGTCAGGAAGCAACAGTTAGAACTAGATATGGAACAACAGACTGGTTCCAAATAGGAAAAGGAGTACATCAAGGGTGTATATTGTCACCCTGCTTATTTAATAACTTATATGCAGAGTGAATCATGAGAAACGCTGGGCTGGAAGAAGCACAAGCTGGAATCAAGATTGCTGCGAGAAATATCAATAACTTCAGATATGCAGATGACACCACCCATATGGCAGGAAGTGAAGAGGAACTAAAAAGCCTCTTGATGAAAATGAAAGAGGAGAGCAAAAAAGTTGGTTTAAAGCTGAACATTCAGCTTAAGATCATGGCATCTGGTCCCATCACTTCATGGGAAATAGATGGGAAAACAGTGTTAACAGTGTCAGACTTTATTTGGGGGGCTCCAAAATCACTGCAGATGGTGATTGCAGCCAGGAAATTAAAAGACACTTACTCCTTGGAAGGAAAGTTATGACCAACCTAGATAGCATATTAAAAAGCAGAGACTTTACTTTGCCAACAAATGTCCGTCTAGTTAAGGCTATGGTTTTTCCAGTAGTCATGTATGGATGTGAGAGTTGGACTGTGAAGAAAGGTGAGCGCCGAAAAATTGATGCTTTTGAACTGTGGTGTTGAAGAAGACTCTTGAGAGTCCCTTGGACTGCAAGGAGATCCAACCAGTCCATCCTAAAGGAGATCAGTCCTAGGTGTTCATTGGAAGGATTGATATTGAAGCTGAAACTCCAATACTTTGGCCACCTCATGCGAAGAATTGACTCATTGGAAAAAACCCTGATGCTGGGAAGCATTGGGGGCAGGAGGAGAAGGGGACAACAGAGGATGAGATGACTGGATGGCATCACTGACTCGATGGATATCAGTTTGGGTAAACTCCGGGGGTTGGTGATGGACAGGGAGGCCTGGTGTGCTGCGATTCATGGGGTTGCAAAGAGTTGGACACAACTGAGCGACTGAACTGAACTGAACATATATTAGTTTCAGATGTACAACATAATGGTTCAACATTTATATCCATTGCAGAATGATCACTACAGTAAGTCTAGTTACCATCTGATGATGGCCATTTTACATTTTGGGGAAGCTGAGGTACAGAGAGATTAAATAAGCTGGTGAAGGTTTCTCAATGAGTGCTTAGCAGCACCAGAGTTTGAACTAATTTCTGACTCCAGTATCCATGTTCTTCACTACTTCCTGAAGCATAAAAGGGTGAGGGATAAAGCTGGAAAATTAGGCAGGGGTTTCCCAGAACAAGACAGGTATGCCCTTTCCAGGCCACTCTGACAATCAGAGCTTACCCCAGAACACAGGGATCAGTACACCTCAAGGTACATGCTTGCATGATCAGTCGTGTCCTACTCTTTGCGACCCCATATATAGTAGCCCGCTAGGCTCCTCTGCCCATGGGATTTCCCAGGCAAGAATCCTGGAATGGGTTGCCATTTCCTCCTCCAGGGGATCTTCTTGGCCGAGGGATCGAACCTGTGTCTCCTGAATTGGCAGGCAGATTCTTTATCACTGAGCCACCTGGAAGCCATCATGGTAGCTCTCACCAAATAGGAATGTGATGGTTTGCAGGAACATGTAAGGGTGACTCAGGTGATGAACTGGGGGAGATGGGAGCAGATAGTGTCTTAGTGGTGCATGGCTATGTCTCTGGAGGAAAGAGACAAAAGGGGCTTTGGACTTCTACTAACACAAGGTGGGAACTAAAAGAAATAATGTTTTTAAAAGTGTATTATTTAGAAAATGGTTGACTGTTGTAACTGGCTTAAGAAATAGAAGATCATTGGGAACTCCACTCAATATTCTGTTGTTCAGTCGCTAAGTTGTGTCCAACTCATTGCAACCCCATGGACTCTAGCTAGCCAGGTTCCTCTGCCCATGGGATTTCCCAGGTAAGAATACTGAAGTAGGTTGCCATTTCCATCTCCAGGGTATCTTTCCAACCCAGAGATTGAACTTGTTTCTCCTGCATTGGCAAGTGGATTCTTTACCACTGAACCACCAGGGAACCCTGAAAAAGAGTGGATATATGTATATGTATTACCGAGTCACTTTGCTGTATACCTGAAACTAACACAACATTGTAAATCAACTATAATAAAAGTGTAAAAAAAAATCAATTCATTAGATAAAAACTTTACTTCTTGTGTTTTGTGTTTACTTACCAAAGTTTATAATATTTATAATGTATTTGTTGTTTTGACCAAGTAAGTGCAGATAAAAATAATTGTGGGGCTTCCCTGGTGGCGCAGTGGTAAAGAATCTGTCTGAAATGCAAGAGGCATGGATTCAATCCCTGGATGAGGAAGATCCCCTGGAGAAAGAAGTGGCAACTCACTCCAGTATTCTTGTTTGGGAAATCCCATGGACGGAGGAGCCTGATGGGCTACAGTGCATGGGGTTGCAAAGAGTCAGACAGGACTGAGCACACACACTGTTATACTGGGTCTCTGTGTTTTTATTTATTTTTAGTATATAACATATTTATTTTACTTTGTGGTAAGTGAGGCTTTTTTTTTAGCTGCAGGAAGGAATTCAAGCATCACTTTATAGCTTTCTAGTCATTTTTCCTGTTGCTAATACTGTTCCTGAATTATACAGTGAGAACATTTTAGTTGCTGTTGTTCAGTCGCTAAGTCATATCCAGCTCTTTGCGACCCCATGGACTGCAGCACGCTGGGCTTCCCTGTCCTTCACTATCTCCTGGAGTTTGCTCAAACTCATGTCCGTTGAATTGGTGATGTGATTCAACCATCTCATCCACTGCTGCCTACTTTTTCTCCTGCTCTCAATCTTTCCCAGCACCAGAGTCTTTTCCAGTGAGTTGGCTCTTCGCATCAGGCAGCCAAAGTATTGGAGCTTCTACTTCAGTATCAGTCCTTCCAATGAATATTCAAGATTGATTTCCTTTAGGGTTAACTGGTTTGATCTCCTTGCAGTCCAAGGGGCTCTCAAGAGTCTTCTTCAACAACACCATTCAAAAGCCATCAGTTCTTCGCTGCTCAGCTTTCTTTATGGTCCAACTCTCACATCCTCACATGACGACTGGAAAAACCATATCTTTGACTATACGGACCTTTGTTGGCAAAGTGATGTCTCTGCTTTTTTTTTTTTTAAAAGAGAACATACTAGGATCCTATGAATGGAAACTTTCAAAGGAGAACAAACTCATTAAAAGTCAATATAAGCAAAATTGAGTTAAATCCGTCAAATACTAAACAAACAAACAAATAAATAAATGTTTTAATAAAATTGAATTTACCACCAAGTTACTGTGATACAAATTTGGTCACTGTCTAATTATTGTGATGCCAAGTAATCATGTGTGAATAATCAGGTGTGATTGGAAAGTCAGAGAAGAGTTCTCAGTGTCCAGAGGATGGTAAGGAAGCCCATCTGATCTGAACTGTTTTCCCTTTTATAGCTTCAAGAATGGGTCACTTTGCCAAAAGCCTTCCCTGTTAGTCAAGCAATCTGTGTTTTTTTAAAAACCTATAATCTAACTAATACAGAATTTGGTACCAGGAGAAAAGTATTTCCTCAAGAGAACCCCAAATTTATGACACTGCCTTGGCATGTGCACATGCATGCTTGTTCAGTTGCTTAGTCATATCTGACTCTTGTGACCCCATGGACTGTAGCCCACCAGACTCCTCTGTACATGGGATTATCTTGGCAAGAATACTGGAATGGGTTGCCATTTTCTCCTCCAAAGGATCTTCCCGGTTCAGGGATTGAACCTGTGTCTCCCTCATTGGCAGGCGGATTCTTTACCACTGAGCCACCTGGGAAGCCCTGGCTTGGTATAGTGATTCTTAATGGTATAGTGATTCTTAATCTGTGGCAATTCTACAAATTTGCCCCTCCACCTGGGACACTTGACAAAGCCTATGAATGTTTTAGATTGTTTTCAGTTGGAAGGAGATGTTACTGGCATTCAGTGGGCCAAGGATGCTGCTAAATATTCCATAATATACAGGACACACCCCAATACAAAGTAGTATTTGGCCCCAGATGTCAGCAGTACCATGACTGAGAAAACCTGGTTTAGCAGTATGTGACAAGTGTACATGTTCACATGTTGGAAAGCTAGTCATTCATGTGCTACTGTGATAAAACATTTGGGAAGACTGTTCATTACAATGTGTACAGAGCCTAGGGCTCTAGAGGAAATGCTTTTTAAAAAATTTAAAATGTTGGAGTGTGTGGACTCCTTGCTGCTGTCAGAGTGCGTTCGTGGTCAGTTGTGTCTGACTCTTTGTGACCTCATGGATTGTAGCCCATCAAGCTCCTCTGTCCTTGGGGATTCTTCAGGCATGAATACTGGAGTGGTTGCTGTTTCCCTCTCCAGGGCATCTTCCCTACCCAGGGACTGAACCCATGTCTCCTGCATTGGCAGGCAGGTTCTTTACCACTGAACCACCAGTGTTTATTATATATTTATTTTTATGTATTTATATGTTTCTTCTGCCTTTAAAAGAAATGAAAAAGAAAACATTTTTGTGGGTCTCTCCTTTAGTGTCTGCTGTGGCCAGTGCTGAAGCTGGCCCTGGGAAGTTTGCAGCAGGGATGGAATGCATTTCAAACACTGGTGTGCATCAGACTTACTAGAAATACAAATTCCTAGGCCTTGCCTCCTGAGATCCAGATTCTCTAGGTCTGGAGTGTGGCCCAGGAATCTGCATCTTTGGCAGGCACTGTAGGTATTCTCATGCAAATGACACCTGGACAGCTCTTGGGAGGCAGTGCAGAATCTCCTTGTGGAGACATCCCCACACATTTAAAAGTCCAGACTTAACCCCTCACTTGCTGGGTGGCATTTTAAGTCTTTTTGTGCATACTCAGTCACTAAGTCATGTCCAACTCTTTTGTGACATCATAGACTGCAGCCCACCAGGCTCCTCTGTCCAGGGTATTTTCCAGGCAAGAATACTGGAGCATGTTGCTATTTCCTCCTCCAGGGGATCTTCCCAACTCAGGGATTGAACCTGCATCTCCTGTGTCTCCTACATTGGCATGTGGGTTCTTTTACCATTGAGTCACCATTGCTCTATTTCTTCATCTCTAACATGGGATTGATGACACTTACTTTAATATCATTGAGAGGCTTCCTGGGTGCCTGGGACTCGACTTAGGAGCACCAGCTGAAATATGAGCTCTAAGCCAACCTAGGGAATTGTGCAAAACATACTTTTGGGGAACGTTGGGTGAGCTGAGGTGACAAACTGGGGCTGTGTTGGTTAGGATGAAGGTCGCAGGTTGCAACCCAGAGGATAAGGCATTGTATGCAAGAGGAATACTTGCATCCCCATGTGATGTGTCTGGGAGAAGATGGATGGACAAAGATGCAGAGAAGGGGACAGTCCCCAGGCTCAGGAAGAACCCCTGAGAGGCTCAGAAGTCAGAAGAGTGGTGATGGCTCTATGCCCCAGGAGATTGAGGGGAGTGTGTCAATGGACTCCCTTTCTCTTTGACTTTGACCATTAGGGAAGGAGAGGAGGTAGAGACATTTATTCCCCCAGTATCTGCATGGCGAAGGGCTTCCCAGGTTTTGTGGTAAAGAATCCACCTGCCAATGCAAGAGATGTGGGTTTCATCCCTAGGTCAGGAAGATCCCTTGGAGAAGGAAATGGCAACTCACTCCAGTATCCTTGCCTGGGAAATTCCATAGATAGAAGAGCCTGGGCTACAGTGGGCTACAGTCCATGCGGTTGCAAGAGAGTCAAACATGACTTAGCGACTAAACAACAACACTTAATTATATATTGTTCAATAAAAATATATTATACATTAATGTGAGTTATTAATATTGAACTCAAGGCCAACAGCGCTTTATTGCCTATAAGCAATAACTTATGCCTTAAGGGAGCTTGTGTAACACATGTATTTTCTCTGTAAGACACGTGCTAGCTTTCTTGCACTTAGGATCACCATACAGCATTTTGGCATGACAGAGGCAATTTGAAACAGTGAAACTGGCAACAAAAAGCACACACACACACACAAATGTGCCACAAATTAGACTCAAAAGGGATGCTTGTTTAAGGAGGAGACCTAAAACAGAAAAGCAGAGGGTTGCCTTGTTGGACCTTCTGGGAATGTGTGGTCCAGACACAAACTTTTTTCTTCCTGCTCTTCTGCTGCTGCTGCTGCTGCTTAGTCGCGTCAGTCGTGTCCGACTCTGTGCGACCCCATAGATGGCAGCCTCCAGGCTCCCCCGTCCCTGGGATTCTCCAGGCAAGAATACTGGAGTGGGTTGCCATTTCCTCCTCCAGTGCATGACAGTGAAAAGTGAAAGTGAAGTCGCTCAGTCGTGTCCGACTCTCCGCGACCCCATGGGCTGCAGCCTACCAGGCTCCTCCATCCATGGGGTTTCCCAGGCAAGAGTACTGGAGTGGGGTGCCATTGCCTTCTCCGTTCCTGCTCTTCACATGCCTGCAAATAACCCAGAAAGCACCATGGTATACTGGGAGTTAGGAGTAAATTTTAGTGAGTTGGGTTAATTCACCAATACAGAATCCTTGAATAATGGAGATCAACTGTCATTTCTTTGTCAAAATTCCTTCAGATCATGTGTGCTGCTTCTGGTCGGCATGTGAATGGGCATATGGAGGGAACGCCCAAGGGACAATCCTGGGGAACCCAGGGAGCCCCTGGCTGTGAAGTCCCTCTTGAGATAAGGGAGCTGACTGTGATGTCCAAGGACTCTTGAGTAGTTACTGCCGGTTTGAACCCCCTGCCCCTACTCCTCAGCTGAGCACACAACCCCCCCCCCCTTTTCCTTGTGTATTTCCCTGTCAAGTGAGCATAATTTGCTCCACCTCCACTTGGTTGTTAGGGTGAGCCCATGGATGTCTGTAGCCTGGAGCAAGAGAGAAAGAGCGTGGACTCAAATCCAGGTTTAAATCCTGCTTTGTCCTTTGCTGGCTCTATGAGCCTGGGCAAATAATTTCCTGGACTTCGTTTTCTTCTCTGTAAAATGCTGGTTGAGCTCAGTTGTGTGCAGGGGGCTATGCCAAAAAGATTGCATTTGTGATGGTCATTCTTAGCCTACACATGGTCAGTTTAATGAGAGAGGGATCATGTGTGTGTTGGTCCTTGCTGTACAGTCTCTGGCACGAAGCAGTTGCTTGGGAAGCATTTGTGGCTTGAATGAATTCCCCTTGTTCTGTGTCTACCACACCCTGAAATCTTCCTATGAGAGCAGATGATTATCACAGCTTAGTATGAGTAGTTTTGTGATGGGAGGGTGTCCAAAAGAACATAGACGAGAAACTGAGCTGTACCTGAACAAGTGGGTGCAATCAGGTGGGCTTCCTGTAGGAGGCCACACTAGAGCTGCAGTATACCTATGGGTGGTTCATGTTGAGGTTTGACAGAAAACAGCAAAATTCTTGTAAAGCAATTATCTTTCAATAAAAAATAAATTAATAACAATAATAAAAAGGATGATATAGGCTGCACTCCATCAACTTGTAAGTTCCCTGAGAGCAGAGACCACGTAAGCCTTGCTCACTGCTGCACTCTCAGTGCCTGGCTCAGAACCTGGCACTTCCCAACCTCCCCCCTCCCCCGACAATATTCTTTTTTTAAAATTTATTTTTAATTGGAGGATAATTGCTTCACAATGTTGTATTGTTTTCTGATGTACAACAATGTGAATCAGCTGTAAGTATACAATATATCCCCTCCCTCCTTAGCATCCTTTCCACCACCACCCCCACTTCTCTAGGTTGTCACAGAGCACTGAGCTCCCTTTGTTACACAGCAACTTCCCACTAGCTATCTGTTTTGCACATCTTAGTGTGTATATTTCAATGCTACTCTCTCATTTCATCCCACCCTCTTCTTCCCCTACTGTGTCCACAAGTCTAGAACCTGGCACTTTATAAGGGCTTAATAAGTGAATGAAGGGAGCCTGTGAAATTTGAAGAAGCAATATTCCCTCCCCACCCCCACCCCACCGGTAAATGGAGATAAGAGCAATGGGAAGTAGGGAGGGCTCAACTGCACCTCCCTACGGGCTTCCCTTGTGGGTTAGCTGGTAAAGAATCCACCCGCAATGCGGGAGACCTGGATTCGACCCCTGGGTTGGGAAGATCCCCTGGAGAAGGGAACGGCTGTTCACTCCAATATTCTGGCCTTGAGTATTCCATGGACTATACAGTCCATGGGGTCACAAAGAGTTGGACACGATTGAGTGACTTTCACTTTATGGAGTTGCTTGGGGTCTGGGAAAATAAACAGCCTCCACTAGAGAGAGCTCCAGGGGAGAAAGTTATATCCCTGTGTGTGTGTTTTGTCAATAAAGGCAGAATCCCAATTCTGCTTAGAGAGCAAGCTGTAGAGTCAGGTATTAAAATTCCAGTTCTTCTAATGACTAGCTGTGTGACCTCCAGCATCTGCTTAACCTCATTGTGCTTCACTTTCCTTAAGCGTAAAATGGAAATAATAATTGATCTGCAGTTAAGGATGTTTTATCTACAGTCACCATTCTCCTATCTCCTTACAACAAGCCTCCGAAGTTAATGCTACAATTCTACATTTTACAGGCTGGAGACACTGAGGCCAGAGACAAGTAGTGACTTGACTAAGGCCACATAATCTAAAATTGGGGGGCCGGGATTTGAACCCCAAAAATACAGTGGCCAAATCCATCCTATCATTAATAACTTCCAGGATGCATAGCCTATAGCGTGTTGTAGGATAAATGATCAGCTGGCTCAGATAGTACTCTGTGCACAAAGCAGGAGACCCATTTTCCATCCCTGGGCCGGGAAGACCCCCAACCCACTCCAGTACTCTTGCCTGGGAGATCCCGTGGACAGAGGAACCTGGCTGGCTACAGTCCATGGGGTCGCGAGAGTCGGACTCAACTTAGCGACTAAACCACCACCACCACGTGCCTGCTGCTGCTGCTGCTGCTGCTAAGTCGCTTCAGTCGTGTCCTACTCTGTGTGACCCCATAGACGGCAGCCCACCAGGCTCTGTCGTCCCTGGGATTCTCCAGGCAAGAATACTGGAGTGGGTTGCCATTTCCTTCTCCAGTGCATGAAAGGGAAAAGTGAAAGTGAAGTCGCTCAGTCGTGTCCGACTCTTTGCGACTCCATGGACTGCAGCCTACCAGGCTCCTCCGTCCATGGGATTTTCCAGGCAAAAGAGTACTGGAGTGGGGTGCCATTGCCTTCTCCACGTGCCTAATAAGTGGTAATTATGCATTCTCGTTTTTAATTATAATTCTGCTAGAGGGCGCTCTGAGGGCGAAGGGGGTCAGTAGAGCGGGAGGCCCACTGGGCTGTGGCCTGCTGGGGCAGGGGTGCGCCTGTCACTTGGCAGCAGCGGTGTTGGACTCCACGCGCGGCGGCGTGCGTGGGTCCCAGTCATTAACCAGGCTCTGCGCTTGCTCATAGAACACGTGCGGGTGCCGCTGGCGGAGGCGCAGGCGCACCACGCTGTAGTCCACGTCGTGTCCGATCTTCTTGCAGTTGAAGCTCCAGGTGAGGTTCTTGCGCATGGCGAGCAGCTCATCCAGGTTCTTTTCCACGTGCGAGATGTGGCGCTGCAGCTTGTCAGTGCCCTGGACACGAGGAGGGGCGGTGTTGGGAGACAGGCGAGCCAGAGCGAGGCGCTATCTAGGATGGGCGGGCACACCTGGGCCATGTATGCATGTAAAAGGACGACAGCTGAAGAGGGGACGGGCCTCAGGTTGGGGGGGGGCACATCTGAGGCAGGTGTGCGTGTGGAAGGACCTCGCCTGGGTAGGAGCACACCTAGGAGGGGAGTGCCTAGAATGGGGTTGGGGGTTACACACCTGGGCCAGAATGTACTTGGAAAAGAACCTGTGACAGGAAGTGTATGAAGAAGGGGATGCTCATGAAGGTGAGGGGAGGGGCAGACCTTGGATAGAAGTAGGGCAGAGATTGGGGGAACTTATTTGAGATGGGTGTGAGTATTGAGCTTCCCAGGTGGCTCAGTGGTAAAGAATCCGCCTGCCAATGCAAGAGATGCAGAAGACCCGGGTTCCATCCCTGGGTTGGGAAGATCCCCCGGAGGAGGAAATGGCAACCCACTCCAGTATTCTTGTCTGGAAAATCCCATGGACAGAGGAGCCTGGTGGGCTGCACCCATGGGGTAGCAAAGAGTTTGACTCTACTGAGTACGCTGCACATGTGGGTATTGAAGGCATCTTTCTAGGGGTGAAGGGAGCTGAAGGACCCTCAGACCCTGGTCAGGGGTCTCACCTGGGCTGTGTGCTTGAGAAAGGAGTCTTACTAGGGCAGGGCCTGGTGGGAGGGACTGAGAGGGGCTTACCTGGGTGAGGCGCGTGGCCTCCGGAAGTTGGGTGCCCACATGTCTCTGATACATGCGAACCAGAGGTCTGTCCAGTTTCTCTCGAGTCTCCAGGTAACTTTTGGACAGAGGACCCTGGCGGAGTGCAGTGTGCAGAGCCGTGAGGTTTGACCTCCCAGACACCCCTGGCCGCATCCCTGCAGACCCTTTCCCCTAAACCTACCTTGATGAGGCCGCGGGTGATGTACATCTCCTGGTTGAATTTCGTGCACCGGTGGATAGTTCCTCTCATAAGTCCTAAGGTCATGTTCAGTCTATCCTGGGTGGGTGGGAGCACAGCGGGGAATCACACCGGCTTCCTGTCCCCTCTCCGCCTATGTCCCTCCGCCGCCCCCCCTCCCCATCTCCCTCCTCCATACTATAGCATTCTAGACTCCAGCCGCCAACTAGGAGCGGCGCCAGTGGGGCGCACCTTCAGTTCCAAGGTCTCGCGCATTTTCTGCGCTAGCGAGGCGCACACGCGGTCGCTTATCTGCTGCTGTTGCTCTCGGATGTCCTCCTCGTTCTTTGCCATATCTAGCAAAGTGTCCTTGGACTCCATTAACAGTCGCTTGGCTTCGTACAGCGCCGTGGCGCACTCTGCAGGAGTGGGGCGAGGGGTGTATGCGTGTGTTAGGTGCTCAGTCGTGTCCGACTGTTTGCGACCCCATGGAGTGTATCCCGTCAGGCTCCTCTGGCCGTGACGTGGGGGAGCAGTGGGCACCACGGGCACCCACTGTACTGGACTAATTTCTGCGCGATTTTACCTGGGGTATAGGTGCCCACAGGGTCTGGAGGCGGGGTTTTCAGGCCCTGAGTGCGCGGAGTGGGGACTCGGGAGATGTTCACCCAGGAGTGGCGGCCCGCCTGCTCCAGAACCTTGTCCAGTGGCTGGTTCATTAGCTCCACAGCTTGGAGCCTCTCCTTACAGCAAAAGACCAGAGCATCACGACAGGAGGCCAGGGTCTGGGAGTGGGGAAGGAGAGGCAGAAAAGGTCAGTTGTAAGCTGGGAGATAGGGGGAAGTGACTGAAAGTGGGGCTTCCCAGGTGGCTCATTGGTAAAGAATCCACTTGCCAATGCAGGAGATGCTTGTTTGATCTCTGGGTTGGAAAGATCCCCTGAAGAAGGAAATGACAACCCACTCCTCCCTGGAAAATCCATGGACAGAGGAGCCTGGTGGGTTTAGTCCATGGAGTCAAAAAAGAGTTGAACACGACTTAATGATTGAACAACAACAAACAAAAGTTCCCCAGCCAGGGATCAAATCTGCATCCCTTGCTTAACCACTGGACCACTAGGGAAGTCCCCATCTTTTTCTTTTTTAAATAAAACTGTATTGGAACATGGCCATGCTCATTCATGTACATATTGTTTCTGGCTATTTATGTACTCCACTGGCCAAATTAAGTATGATCTTCCTTAAGTTACAATAGGGTTACATCCCAGTAAACACATTGTAAGTTGAAAATATTCTGTTGAAATGCATTTAATACACTTAACCTTATTGGATATTATAGCTTACTTAGCCTAACTTACCTTAAATGTGCTCAGAACACTTACATTAGTCTATAGTTGGACAAAATCATCTAACACAAGGCCTATTTCCTAATAAAGTGTTTAATAGTTCATGTAATTTATTGAATACTGTACTGAAAGTGAAAAACAGAATGATTGTATGGGCACAGAATAGCTAGAAGGGCATCAGTTATTTACCCAGTGGCTGACTGGGAACTGTGACTCACTGCTGCTGCTTAGCTCAGGTGACAGTATTGTACTGTATATTGCTAGCTCAGGAAAAGATAAAAATTCAAGATTAGGATTACAGTTTCTACTGAATGTGTATCACTTTGCACCACTGTAAGTTGAACCGTAATTTGAGGACCATCTGTAATTGTGACAGAGATTGTATTGCACACAAAGCTTAAAAAAATTAACTACCTGACTCTTTAAGAACAAGCTTTTGAAATTAGAAACATCATATAAACAGAACCATACAGTAGAAACTGTAATGAATGTAGAAACTTTTTATGTCCAACTTCTTTTGCTGAATATTATTTCTTTGGGATTCATCCATTTGGGTAAAAAATGGATATAAAGTCTTTCATTCATTAATTCAAATGTTCATTAAGCCCTTACTGTATTCTAGGCATTGTGCTAGGTTGCAGGGATGCCATGGGGGAAAATGACCCAGTTTCTGACCAAAAGAGTGCAGATAAGATTGGCTAGTAAGTGAATCAAAGAAATGGGGATTATCTGGAAGGGTGGGATCAAAAGATTAATTGGCTGTGCTGGGTGTTAGTGGAAGCATGCTGGGTCTAGTTCCCTGACCAGGGATCAAACCCATGCCCCTTAGTAGAAGCATAGTCTTAACCAGTGGACCTCCAGGGAAGTACATATTTTCTATGACAAATCTAGGCAGCATATTAAAAAGCAGAGACATCACTTTGCCAACAAAGTGATAGTCAAAGCTATAGTTTTTCCAGTAGTCATGTACGGATGTGAGAGTTGGACTTAAAGAAGACTGAATGCCAAAGGATTGATGCTTTCAAATTGTGGTGCTGGAGAGGACTCTTGAGAATCCCTTGGACTGCAAGGAGATCAAACCAGTCAATCCTAAAAGAAATCAACTCTGAATATACATTGGAAGGACTGATGCTGAAGCTGAAGCTCCAATACTTTGGCCACCTGATGCAAAGGGTGACTCATTAGAGAAGACCCTGATGCTGGGAAAGATTGAGGACAGGAGGAGAAGGGTGTGGCAGAGGATGAGATGGTTGTATGGCATCATGACTCAATGGACATGAATTTGAGCAATTTCTGGTAGACAGTAGAGGACAGAGGAGCCTGGTATGCTACAGTTCATGGGCCTCAAAGAGGCATGACTTATTGACTGAATGACAACAACAAAACATAGATGAAAATTAGCCATTTAAACCAAAGCCACAGTCATCAAGACAGTATGGTACTGGCACAAAGACAGAAATATGGATCAATGGAACAAAATAGAAAGCCCAGAGATAAATCCATGCACCTATGGACACCTTATCTTTGACAAAGGAGGCAAGAATATACAATGGAGAAAAGACAATCTCTTTAACAAGTGGTACTGGGAAAACTGGTCAACCACTTGTAAACGAATGAAACTAGAACACTTTCTAACACCATACACAAAAATAAACTCAAAATGGATTAAAGATCTAAACGAAGATCAGAAACTATAAAACTCCTAGAGGAAAACATAGGCAAAACACTGACATAAACCACAGCAGGATCCTCTATTACCCACCTCCCAGAATATTGGAAATAAAAGCAAAAATAAACAAATGGGACCTAATTGAAATTAAAAGTTTTTGCACAACAAAGGAAACTATAAGCAAGGTGAAAAGACAGCCTTCAGAATGGGAGAAAATAAAAGCAAATGAAACAACTGACAAAGAATTAATCTCAAAAATATACAAGCAACTCCTGCAGCTCAATTCCAGAAAAATAAACGACCCAATCAAAAAGTGGGCCAAAGAACTAAACAGGCATTTCTCCAAAGAAGACATCCAGATGGCTAACAAACACATGAAAAGATGCTCAACATCACTCATTATCAGAGAAATGCAAATCAAAACCACAATGAGGTACCATTTCATGCCTGTCAGAATGGCTGCCATCAAAAAGTCTACAAACAATAAATGCTGGAGAGGGTATGGAGGAAAGGAAACCCTCTTACACTGTTGGTGGGAATGCAAACTAGTACAGCCACTATGGAGAACAGTGTGGAGATTCCTCAAAAAACTGGAAATAGAACTGCCATATGACCCAGCAATCCCACTGCTGGACATACACACTGAGGAAACCAGAATTGAAATAGACTCATGTACCCAAATGTTCATTGCAGCACTGTTTATAATAGCCAGGATGTGGAAGCAACCTAGATGTCCATTATCAGATGAATGGATAAGGAAGCTGTGGTACATATACACAATGGAATATTACTCAGCCATTAAAAAGAATACATTCGAATCAGTTCTAATGAGGTGGATGAAACTGGAGCCTATTATACAGAGTGAAGTAAGCCAGAAAGAAAAAAACCAATACAGTATACTAACGCACATATATGGAATTTAGAAAGTTGGTAAAGATAACCCTGTATGTGAGACAGCAAAAGAGACACAGATATATAGCACAGTCTTTTGGACTCTATGGGAGAGGGCGAGGGCAGGATGATGTGGGAGAATGGCATTGAAGCATGTAAATTATCATATGTGAAACAAATCACCAGTCCAGGTTTGATGCATGATATAGGGTGCTCAGGGCTGGTGCACCAGGATGACCCAGAAGGATGGGATGGGGAGGGAGGTGGGAGGGGGGTTCTGGAAGGGGAACACATGTACACCCATGGCGGATTCATGTCAATGTATGGCAAAACCAATACAATATTGTAAAGTAAAAAAAAAAATAACCATTTTAAGTGTACAGTTCAGTAGCAGTAAGTATATTCACAATGTGTAGCCATCAATTCAGTTCAGTCACTCAGTCATGTCTGACTCTTTGTGATCTCATGAACTGCAGCACGCTGGGCCTCCCTGTCCATCACCAACTCCTGGAGTCCACCCAAACCCATGTCCATTGAGTCAGTGATGCCATCCAACCATCTCATCCTCTGTTGTCCCCCTTCTCCTCCTGCCCTCAATATTTCCCAGCATCAGGGTCTTTTCAAATGAGCCAGCTCTTCGCATGAGGTGGCCAAAGTATTGAAGTTTCAGCTTCAACATCAGTCCCTCCAATGAACACCCAGGACTGATGTTGTTTAGGATGGACTGGTTGGATCTCCTTCCAGTCCAAGGGACTCTCAAGAGTCTTCTCCAACACCACAGTTCAAAAGCATCAATTCTTTGGTGCTCAGCTTTCTTTGTAGTCTAACTCTCACACCCATACATGACCACTGGAAAAACCATAGCCTTGACTAGACAGACCTTTGTTGACAAAGTGATGTCTCTGCTTTTTAATATGCTGTCTACGTTGGTCATAGCTTTCCTTCCAAGGAGTAACCATAACCACTGTCCATTTCCAGAACTTTTCATCATCCTAAGTAGATCTGTGTCCATTAAAGGATAATCCCCCATTTGTTCACCGTTGAGAGTGATCTGATGAAGAAAGAAATATTGATGATGCAGGAGAAGGGGGAGGAGGAGGGTATAGTAGGTAGATGGAATTATAGGGTTGGCAGAGGAAAAATGAGAGACATTCTCTTCAGTGGTTTCCATGCATTGGGGTCATTCTTTGAAAATGAAGAAAGAGCAGGGAGTTGGACAGCTATGAAAGAAGAGAAGGTATGAAATAACTTGCACAGTGGGACAGCAAGTCTTCCAGAGACACATGTGAGATTTCTGGGAACACTCTTACTGTCAATTTGAGATTTGAGCTCGTGATTTTAAGTTGAAAGGGCTTCCCTGGTGGCTCAGTGGTGAAGAGCCCACCTGCAATGCCAGAGACAGGGTTGGGTACACACAGCACAAGTCCATTGCATCGGAGGTGTAATAGGTTGAGTGCAATTAAGATTCAGCACCACGGACAGTGGTGCACCAGCTCCCAACTCCACTCTCCCAACCCTGGCTGGGCCCTTATTTGAATGACCCTTTAATGTGAATTCCTCGAGGGCAAAGCCTGTTCACAACTTGTCCCAACTGCCAAACACAGTGCCTGAGACACCGGGGTATTGGATTAATATTTGTGGCTCCTTGAAACCTACTTTCATGTCTCCATTAGTGATGTCATAAAGAAATCCTTGTTGCAAGACTGAAGGATACAGTGAGAGACCATCTCTGAATGGAGCTGATAAAGATGAGCACACAGTACAGAGTAAAGAGCTCAAGACACCTGAGTTGAAACATGAGGAAGTTCTCACACTTCTGGGTACATATATAAAGGAAATCAGGACCTTGAAGAGAAATAATGCACATTTTAGCATTATTCATCAGCTGAGACATAGAAACAATCTAAAGGTCTCTTGACAGATGAATGGATAAAGAAAATGTGATATAATATATATATACATATAATATAGTAATTATCAGTAGTAGCAATAGTGAAAGTCGCTCAGTCATGTCTGACTCTTTGTGACCCCATACAGTCCATGGAATTCTCTAGGTCAGAACACGGAGTGGATAGCCTTTCCCTTCTCCAGAGGATCTTCCTGACCCAGGAATCGAACCGGGGTCTCCTGCATAGCAGGCAGATTCTTTACCAACTGAACTATCAGGGAAGCCAGTTAGTAGTAGTGATATTTTTATATTAATACAATTACTATACTAATACTAGATAGCGGGATTTGCCTGCTGGTCCATGGTTAAGGATACATCTGCCAATGTAGAGGACATGGGCTCCATTCCTGATCTGGGAAGATCCCACATGAAGTGGGGCAACTGAGCCCTTGTGCAGCAACTCCTGAAACTTTGAACCACAATTGCTGAAGCCTGTGAGCCTAGATCCTGTGCTCTGCAACAAGAGAAGCCACAGCAATGAGAAGCCTGTGCAACTAGAGAGTAGCCCCATTCACTGCAACTTGAGAAAGCTCTTGTGCAGCAACAAAGACCTAGCACAGCCAAAAACAAATAAAAATTTTTAAGAAATAAAATACATACACAATTTAAAATAGTAAATTGTACCTCTCTAAAGCCAGAGGAAAAAAAAAAAGACACCTGAACTGAAACCACAGCCTCACCACTGGCTGGCTCCATACCTTGGGTGAGGTCACATCTTTCTGAGCCTCGAATTCCCCATCTCTAAGGAGAATCATAATTTTTATTTCACAGGAGCATTTTAAAGACTTAACAACAGGACAGGGCTTGGCACAGAGGGGCGTGCTTAGTCACTCAGTTGTGTCCGACTCTTTGCAACCCCATGGACTATAGCCCACAAGGCTTCTCTGTCCATGGGATTCTCTGGACAAGAATACTGGAGTGGGTTGCCATTCCCTTCTCCAGGGGATCTTCCCAACCCAAGGATGGAACCTGCTTCTCCTGCATCACAGGATTCTTTACCATCTGAGCCACCAGGGCACAGAGGCGAGGGGTGTTCATTGTTATTTTGAGGCCCAATTTCATCTCTCAGAGCTTCAGTCTTTCCATTTCCTAAAGTGGAAATACAGTGAATGTCAGGTCAGGGTGGGACAGGTGTGTGGCTTGAAGGATTTGCTGTTGCTACAATCCCCAAGGTTAAACCTGTTTGCCCATTAGGCAGCCAAGGGTCCCCTCCAATCCCCTTAACCTGGTCCCAGGTGTCCCAAACCTTGAGCAGGGCCTCTGATTTTTCCATATCTATCTCCATCTTCCTCTTCATGCTCTTTAGCTCCTCTTTTTCCCAGGTAAGCATACTGTCAGCTTTGTCAGAGATCTGGAAAACAAGGAGGGAATTTTTCACACCTGTGGGAGAGGGCTGGAGGGGAGGGCTCTTTTTCTAGAATAGTACAGAGTAATAATACCTCCTAAACTCTGGGTTTGGGGAATGGAGTTGGGGTAACTCTCTCACTTTGGGGATCTCACTTTCTGAGAAGCATTTACCCTTTTAGGGAGCTCTCACCAGGGCTTCCCTGGTGGCTCAGATGGTAAAGAATCCACCTATGATGCAGAAGACCCAAATTAGATCCCTGGGTAGGGAAGATCTCCTGCAGAAGGGAATGGCAACCCACTCCAGTATTCTTGCCTGGAGAATTCCATGGACAGAGGAGCCTGGTGAGCAACAGTCCACAGGGTCCTAAAGAGTTGGACACAACTGGGCGACTAACTCTTTCACTTGGGGGAGGTCTTACCCTCTAGAGAGCAGGGCCGGGGACTTCTTCCTTTTACAGATAAGAGCCCAGTGAGCTGGGATGGAGATGACTTAACTTGGGGGAAGGTTATCATTGCTCTTTGGGGCTGAGGGGCTCCCCCTTCCTTGGTGATGGTCTCATCTTCTCTCCCAGGCTACAAGTGGAGGAGTCTCATCATAGCAATGATGGGGTTTGCACTTTTGAGGGCTTATTGTCTGGATTTGGGGGCTGGGACTCGAAAACCCGCTCTATGGGTGGATGGGGGGGGTCTCATCTCTCCCCAGGGAGGCTGGAATATTGTCCCCTTTGGGGATGGCCATCGAGGATTTCACTTTAGGGGGAGGATTTTACCAGGGCTGGGACTAGGGGCTCTCTTTCCCCCTGCCTACAGTTTTAGCTCTCAGGTGCAGGACTGAGGAGTCTGAGGGTCTCAGTCTTAAGGCAGAACCTGTCCCTCTCCTAATTCTAACCCTAACCCATGTGAAGCCTGGGATGGGGTTTTCATTCCCTGAGGCTGGGGGTGTGTTTGGTGCATGCGTGTTCAGTTATGTCAGACTCCTTGCGACGCTATGGACTGCAGCCTACCAGGCTCCTCTGTCCATGGGAATTTTCAGGCAAGAATATTGAAATGGGTTGCCATTTCCTCCCCAGGGGATCTTCCTGACTGAGGGATGGAACCCGTGTCTCTCCTGCATTGGTAGGTGGGTTCTTTACCACTGAGCTACCTGGGAAGCCTGGGAGAGGGGTGAGTTGGTTAGGGTTTAAAAAAATATTATGAGGAGAATTTTATCTCTTGGGACTAGGATATCACCCACTGCTCAGCTGGGTGCTTCTTGTGTATTTTCAGTGGGGCTAGGGGGTTGGGGCACTGAGGGTCTCATGCACGGGGGAGAGTTTCACCCTCTTGTCTAGACTGGGAGTGGTAGATTTTACTCTGGTAAATCCAGCTTCTTGTTTGACTCAAGGGTCCCACCTTCTCTCCCTAGCAGGGATTCTGAGGGATATCCCCCTCTGGGGCAAGGTTTCCCTGGTGGCTCAGACGGTAAAGAATCTGCCTGCCATGCTGGAGACCTCGGTTCGATCCTTGGGTGGGGAAGACCCCCTGGAGGAGGGCATGGCAACCCACTCCAGTATTCTTGCCTGGAGAATCCCATGGAGAGACGAGCCTGGCGGGCTACAGTCCATGGACAGGAGAAAGAGTCGGACACGACAGGACGACTAATACTTCTGGGGCAAGGGGTTTGAGGATCGCATCTGTTCGGGAGGATCTCTGTCTCTGGGGCCAGGAACCAAGGCACCTCATCTTGGGGTGGAGTTGGGCCTGCGATGGGGGAGTGTTTCCTCTCTAGGGTGGATTTTGCCCAGCCTGCGCATCTGGGAGCGGAGGCCTGAGTCTTTGCGGATAGGCTGGGGCGGGGGTGGTCCCACCGTCTCAGATTTGGGCCGGTAGCCCCGCAGCTTGACGCTCTGGTGGTTAATCAGCAGTGCTTTGCGCACTTCGCTGAGTCTGCGGTCCGTAGCCTCGCGCTGGCGCTGCAGCAGCCGTAGCTGCCCATTGATCTGGTGCTGCGCGTGGCCGAGGCGGGCGGCAGTGAGGCGCGCCCCGCGAGCGTGAGCTTGCACCACCTCGGCGGTCTGCAGGGCCCGCGCATCACGGTGCATGGGCAGCGGCAGGCGGGCGTGCCAGGCAGGCGGCTTCATCTTGCTCTTCCACAGCGTAACGCCCTCGCCGGGCGGTGGCTCCTCCATGGTGCCGCCGCCTTTGAGCATCTCCACGCGAAAGCGCCAGGGCTGAATGTAGGCGGTCCGGCAGAGGTGGTGCGCCACATGTGGGTCCCGCACACTGTCGTTTGGTTGCCACATGGTCACCGCCTCTTGCCCGCAGCGGTCGGTCAGCTGGTGTGCCTTCTCTGTCAAGGCCCTGGTCGCCTCGCGCCATGATGGATGCCCAACGCGCGTGTCCTGGCTGTGCTCCACCGGGGGTATCAACACGGGCATGATCTCTGTTTGGTGCCCAGGCCTGGCCTGAGATCCTTGCCTGGAGGGGCAGGGACCCCCCTCAACGACACGCAACTCCTTCCTGGCCTAAGAAGTTTGTGAAATAGAGCACTCTTGACTATGACGACCGTGGCAACAGCAGAGGCGGAGTTCCAAAAGTGGGGGAGGGGACAGGCTACAGGGACGAGCTGGATGGAGTCTTTGGTTTGGAGCTAGGCAGAGGCAGCTTGGAATCCTGGCTCCTTGGGAAAGGTTCTACCTTATCGAGCCCACCTCTCCCTGTTGCTCCTTACCCTCTTACCTTCTTACCCAGGAACATGGATGAGGCTTCTTTCAGCTCTGCTGTTCAGTCGCCAAGTTGTGTCTGACTCTTTGTGACCCCACGAACTGCAGCATGCCAGGCTTCTCTGTCTATCACTGTCTGCTGCTGCTGCTGCTGCTGCTAAGTCTCTGCAGTCGTGTCCGACTCTGCGCGACCCCATAGACGGCAGCCCACCAGGCTCCTCCCTGGGATTCTCCAGGCAAGAACACTGGAGTGGGTTGCCATTTCCTTCTCCAATGCATGAAAGTGAAAGTGAAGACGCTCAGTCGTGTCCAACTCTTAGCGACCCTATGGACCACAGGCCACCAGGCTCCTCCTTCCATGGGATTGTCCAGGCAAGAGTACTGGAGTGGGTTGCCATTGCCTTCTCCGCTATCACTGTCTGTTTGCTCAAACTCAGGTCCATTGAGTCAATGATGCCATCCAAACATCTTCTCCAGCTCTGAGGATGGTGCTAAGGTTTCTCCCACTTCAGACCTTTGGATTTGTTGTTCCTTCTATGTGGCATACTCCTTTCCACCTTCTTCCCGTGGTTGGCTCCTTTTCAGTCTTCAGAACCCAGCTTTATCAATCGATCTAAGTTGTGCTAGGTGTTTGTTGCTGCAAATGGGATTTTCTCTTGTTGTAGAGAGCAGAGTATTACTCTTTGGGGTGTTGCACAGGCTTCTCATTGTGGTGGCTTCTCTTGTTGTGGAGCACAGGCTCTAGGGCACATGGGCTTCAGTAGTTGCAGCACTTGGGCTCAGTAGTTGTGGCTCAGGAGCTTAGCTGCTCCGAGGCATGTGAAATCTTCCCAGACCAGGGATTGAACCTGTGTCCCCCTACATTGGCAGGTGGATTCTTCTCCACTGTACCACTAGGGAAGTCCAGAACCCAGCTTAAATATCACTGTCTTAAAGGAGGCTTTCCTTAGTGCAGTATCGAAGACCTACTCTCTCCTATCACTTAGGACTTTCAGTGCAAGCCACAGAAAAGGAAAAGATGGTTTCACAGTCAGAATCATAGCAAAAGACATACAGAACAAAGACATACAGCAGCTTTGAAGGACACCATGGCTACTGTTGCAGAAATCTCAGCTGTTGGTTGACTGTCCCCCGGAATGGCACTGCCAGCAACTGAGTCAGTTCTCTGTAGCACCTGCTTTTTTGGCCCCTTTATTTCCCAGGGTCCAAGGTGGCTGTGTCTAAATTGCCTAAGCCTGTGTCACATGGCCATGCCTGGACTGCAAAGGAAGCTAGGAAAAGTGACTCATGGCTGAACTTGCTGTTTCTATGGAGGAGGGAGGACTTTGTTTCCTATCAGGACCATATGATGTGGAATTCCTCCAACATAGGAAGCCCGTTGGAGTCTGGGGAAGAAGAGACAACTGCCCTCACCCCCTCCCCCGTAATTTTCCATTACATCACCTTTTTTTTTTTTTTCCTTCAAGCTGTGGCATCTCTACCTGGGCAACTGATAGGCACCTCAAACTCAACAGGTCCAAAACCACATTGTTTTTAATTTTAATTTTTTAAATTTTTAATTGGAGGATAATTGCTTTACAATGTTGGGTTGGTTCCTGCCATACAACAATGTGAATTAGCCATAAGTATACATATGTCCCCTCTCTTGAACCTCCCTCCCACTCCTACCTTATCCCACCCCTGTAGGTTGTGACAGAGCACCAGGTTGAGCTCCCCGTTGTTATACAGCAACTTCCCACTGGCTATTTATTTGCATTTGGTAATGTATATGTTGCAGTGCTACTCTCTCAATTTGTCCCACCCTTTCTTCCCTCCCCCACGGAAGTCTGTTTCCTATGTTTGCATCTCTATTTCTATTCCTGCCCTGCAAATATGTTCATCAGTACTATTTTGCTAGATTCCCTATAAATGTGTTAATATACATTTTTTTAAATATTTTTTTTTCCTCTTTCTTACTTACTTCACTCTGAGGTGGCTCTAGGTTCACCACCTCACTAGAACTGATTCAAATTCATTCCTTTTTATGGCTGAGTAATATTCCACTGTATATATGTACCACAGTTTCCTTATCCATTCATCTGTTGATGCACATCTAGGTTGCTTCCATGTCCTGACTATTCTAAAGAGTGCTGCTGAGATAGGGGTGAGATCAAAGCCCCCAATTAAAGTAACAACCTTTTGCTTTCCCTCCTGTTATCTTGTTTTAACAGCTGTAGCTCATCAATCACCACTTTTGCTTCTGTGATCTTCCTTGCTTGTTACATCCATGGGAACTTGGGCTACTTGGGAAAGGGAGGGATCTGAGCTGTTTGAGTGGGAACTTTACGGTGTATAAAAGATACCCAGAACAAAGCTGGGGCACTCAGCCTTTGGAGATGACTCTGCTGGGCCAGCACAGGTACTGAATAAAACCCTGCTGTTCTGCATCTTTGAGTGCCACTTATCTTCTTCCACTGCCATGGTTTCTATAACTCTTCAATGAACATTGAAGTACATGTGTCTTTCTGAATTATCAAAACCACATTTTTGATGAACATTTTTGATCTTTTTCCTCTGCTAGTGTTCCTTGACTTGATACTTGGCCACTATCCACCCCAGTTGCTCATGTTGAAAACTTAGTAAGCTTCCTTAATTTTTTTGTGTCCACATGCAATCCACCAACAGGTTTTGCCTATCCTACCTTCAAAACTTATCTCCAGCATTACTTTTTCTCCAATGCTACCAGCAGCGTTCTTATTCTCACTCACACCATCATTTCTCACTCACCTGGTCTCCCTGCCTCTCCCCCTTGCCTTCCTAAATTCATTCTCCACACCACAGTCAGCACTCTGATTTAAACTAGAGCACATCTGTTGTTGTTTAGTTGCTAAGTCATGTCTGACTCTTTGGGACCCCACACTGCAGTGACCCAAGGATGAAAGAGCAGATAAAACCAAGGAGGGTCTTGGAATGCAGGAACAGAAAAACCAGACCCTTGTTGTCCTTCCCTCCCCCATGTTGTAACTATTAACACATTCATGTCCTCCTCCTGAGCAGTATAACGTGTCTCCTCTTCTACCACATAGGGAGAAGGTATTTGCCTTACTCTTCCCCCACCCAGTATATGTGCCTCATCCAATCAGCAAATGACCCATAAGACCCCTATCCTGCTCCTTGTACCCTGGCTATAAAAATGCATTAAGGACCCCTGTTCAACATTGGTTCTCCCTTGAGCTGGCCCACTGTTTTAACAGTGTCTCCCACTCTAATAAATTTTATTTCCCTTCATTCTGTCTCATGTCTAGAAATTCTTTTCCAACCCATGTCTGGACCATGACACACACATTGTAGCCCACCAAGGCTCCTCTGTTCATAGGATTTCCCAGGCAAGAAGACTGGAGTTGTTGTAGCCACACATTCTGGGAAACAAACTCACTCAGAAGGACAATGCAGATAGTGGAGTGCAGTTTATTACACAGGCGGGCCCAAGGCAGAGTCTCCTCTTAGCCAAGGACCCTGACCAGTTTTTGTGAAAACCTTAAATACCCTAGTGTACGTGCACAAACCCACCTCCCCAAATTCCCTGACAATCAGAGTTAACCAGAGATTCATATGCCTTAAGCCTAGGTAGTTAACAGGGGACAATTATCAATAGGCCTGTGGTCATACCCCAATAAGCATAATAGAATGTATGATTCTATTCCATTACACAAATAATTAGGGTATTCTTTTAGCAAAGGAAGAGCCCTGGGGCTCTTCCTTCTGGGGGCCTGGTTTTCCAGTTGGTATGTCATTTTCCATAAATACAGGGCTTAAAGCTCAAAGTCCACAGTCCAGCCCAAGATGGAGTCCTGTTTTCAAGATAGAGCCTGTTCTGTTTCCTCCTTCAGAGTGGGTTGCCATTTCCTTCTCCAGGGGATCTTTGTGACCCAGGAATCAAACCCAAGTCTCCTGCATTGGCAGGCGATTTCTTTTCTTTCTTTCTTTCTTTTTTAAATTTATCTATTTATTTTTGGGTGTGCTGGGTCTTTGTTGTTGTGCGGGCTTTTCTCTAGTTGCAGTGAGTGGGGGCTACTCTTCATTGTGGTGCTCGGGTTTCTCATTGCATTGGCTTCTCTTGTGGAGCATGGGGTCTAGGGTGCATGGGCTTCAGTTGTTGCAGCCCCTGGGCTCTAGAGTACAGGCTCAATAGTTGTGGTGCATGGGCTTTGTTGCTCTGAGGCATGTGAGATCTTCCTGGACCAGGGATTGAACCCGTATCTTTTGCATTGGCAGGCGAATTTTTTTTTTTTTTTTTTTACCACTGAGGCACCTGTAAAACCCAGAGCACATCACTTTCTTACTTAAAAACCCTTCAGTGAATTTCACTGTGCTTGTGTGCGCATGCTAAGTCGCTTCAGTTGTGTCCGACTCTTTGAGACCCTATGGACTATAGCTCACCAGGCTCCTTTGTCTATGGGATTCTCCAGGCTAGGATACGGAAATTGCCAATACATGGGCCTTCCTCCAGAGGATCTTCCTGACCCAGGAATCTCTTATGTCTCTTGCTGTTACAGGGAGGAAACCAATTCTGACTCCATGTTGGAAACTGTTTCTTTGACTTGCTTTTCATTGCTTTTGTTATCATAATCATACTAATTGGCTTGCCTGGAGGACTCTGTCCCTCTACTTGACTGTGAACTAAAGTGCCTTTGTTCAGCTCATGTAGAGAAGTTTGTCCCTGCCCACCTGTGAACAGAAGAGATTAACACACCCCTTCCAAAGGCTGGCCATTCCCCTGGAGATGTTTTGCAACACTGAAGACCCTTTCACTTTACTTCCCCATTGCCTCTCCCTCTCTATTCTGCCTTTTGACTTTAGTTTCTCATTGCTTCTTTCTCTCTGATCTATAAGAGAACCTGGCATCCAGACCCCCAAAAGATGGTTATTTTGAGGCAATAGCCTGCCATCTTCTCGGTCAGCTGCTTTCTGAATAAAGTCATTTTCCTTGCCTCAATACCTCATCTCTCTAACTCACTGGCCTGTCATGTGGTGAGCAGAGAGCTTGGATTCATAACACTGCCTTGGCAGGCGGGTTCTCCACCACTAGCACTGTAACCGGGAAGGGTTAATTTTGAATTCATGCTCGATCTGCTTTTGTGACTTTAACCCTCATCCTGTGGCTTTTTTTGCTACTGTAGGCATACATAACAACCTCCCTCAGGGAGACAGCCTGAGCCGCCCACCTGTAAAGGATTGTAAGGAAGTGAAAACTAACATATTACCCTGCCTGAGGCTTGCCATTCTAGGGGACATTTGCAAGAATTGAATAGTCTTTTTACTTTGTTTCCTCAACAACCGCCCCCCCCGCCCCCTACCCCAATCTCTGATCCATAAAAGAACCTGGCATCCAGGCCCTGACAAGATGGTTATTTTGAGGCTCTAGCCTGCCATCTTGTGGGTCAGCCAACTCCAGAGTAAAGTCCCTTCCTGATCCCAACACCTCGTCTTGGATTCATTGACTCATCTTTCAGCGAGCAGTGCCAGCTTGGACTCGACAACAGCGCCACCTGGGAAGCCCAATCTCATTGTTCAGTTCAGTTCAGTCACTCAGTCGTGTCCGACTCTTTGCAACCCCATGGACTGCAGCATGCCAGGCTTCCCTGTCCATCACCAACTCCCGGAACTTGCTCAAACTCATGTCCATCGAGTCGGTGATGCCATCCAACCATCTCATCATCTGTTGTCCCCTTCTCCTCCTGCCTTCTCTCTATATATTATAAATATATATATAATATATATATATATAATGAAAATCACTCAGTCATGTTGGACTCTCTGTGATCCTGTGGACTATACAGTCCACGGAATTCTCCAGGCCAGAATATTGGAGTGTGTAACCTTTCCTTTCTCCAGGGGATCTTCCCAACCCAGAGATTGAACCCAGGTTTCCCGCATTGCAGGCAGATTCTTTACCAGCTGGGCAACCAGAGAAACCCAAGAATACTGGAGTGGGTAGCCTATCCTTTCTGCTGTGGATCTTCCCATCCCAGGAATGAACCTGGGTCTCCTGCATTGCACATGGATTCTTTACCAACTGAGCTATCTATCTATCTATCTATCTATCTATGGGCTTCCCTCATAGCTCAGTTGGTATATATATATATATATATATATATATATATATACATATATATATATATACACATACATACTCAATAAACATTTACTTAATGAATACATGAGTGAAGGAATGAATAAACATTTTCTTGTGGCATGATATGAGAAATACAAGCAAGAGGAAGGAATGAAATAGCCTGGTTTTGCAAAACCGAGGGATCATTTGGTAATGAGGAGAAATAAGATGGAAAACTGAAGCCTCCCAGGTCAGCCATCTGGAGAATCTACCAGCATCACCAGGAAAAAACAGAGGCAGGTAACCTTTGGGGATGGAGGTTCATTTCAAGTGTTCATGAGACTGTGGGTTAGTCATTAGCCACTGGGTCCATTGGTATCTGACTCAACAGATCTTCACTGGAATCAGGACAGTACCATGGTCAAGATTCTGGAGACAGATGACTAAGGTTCAGATTATGATTCTGACCATTGCCATCTGTGTGATCTTGGGAAAGTTGCTTGACTTTTCTGTGCCTCTGTTTCCTCATCTGTCAACTAGGATAATAGGATCATGGCATGGATTAAAGAAGATAATATGAGTGAAGTGCTTATCATGGTGACTGACAGTAATCTTTGTGAAAGTACTTACTTTTCATTTTTATTAATTAAATGAATAGATGGATGAGCTCTTCTAATACTAGGAGATGCAGAGAAGGTTTCACAAAGAACCTAGGAAATAGCTCATTTGGGACAACATTCTGGACTCGATCATCTACCTTTGCTCTGTTCATTGAATGCTTCCATTTTCCTAACTGGAGAATCTCACTGGATTGGTTTGCTGCCTGGTGTATGGAGCACATCTATTGGGTGTGCTAAGCAACCTGAGGGACATCTGAGGAAGCTTTACTGTGTCAGACCTATATATGGAGGATTTTGGCTCCAACTTGGGTCTTAGGTGAAATTCATTAGGGTGATGGATGGGGGTCTGGTCAGTCCCATTCTGGCTTTTAATTTGCTCACCTCTTTCTTGCCAATATACTTCTAGTGTGTATTACATTGTTTGAGCATTGGAATTGGTGCATACTACCGCCTGTTTCTCAGTCTGCCAACTTCTCATTTTCATCGCTCATCTGGTGGCTCAACAGCAAAGAATCCACCTGCAATGTAGGAGCCACAGGAGATGCGAGTTCAAATCCCTGGGTCAGGAAGATCCCTTGGAGGACGAAATGGCAACCCACTCCAGTATTTTTGGCTGAAAAATCCCATGGACAGAGGAGCCTTATGGACTATAGTCCTAAGAGTGGCAGAGAGTATCACAGAGAGTGGAACATGACTGAGTCACTAAACACACACACACACTGTATAAAACACAGAAAAATATGATCAGGAGAATAATAATCATCTGTAATTTTACTATCCAGTGATAACTACTCTGAACATGTCTTGATTTCACTCTAGCCATTTATTTCTCTTCCTCCCCCTCCTCACATAAAATTATAGGTATAGGCATCACCCAACATGCTATAAAGCTCCAGTATTTCTAACTCAGGCCAGTGGGGAATAATATTTGTGAAATTAGCTCTCTGATCTTTATAATGAAGAACACTTTACAGAAATTCCTTTTTGTAGCCATCTTTGGTGGGACCAAAGATATTCTATATAATAAGTCCTACAAAGTGGGGAACAGAATTCTGCCCTGTATTAAACAGAATGAAACTGAAGAATATATGAAGAAGGAGGACCTTTTAAAACTTCTGGCTTTTCTTTCCTTTTTTCCTTTGCTATTATGTGGAGATGCCCTTCACTCTGAAATCTTGTCAGGTAATTATCAGAAACCCTTTTTTAGGTTCCCCAATGTCTTCCCTTCTGGGGCACCAGGTTCTACTTTTAGTAGGTGCCCCCTTTCTCTTGGAGATAATCACATCAATTGGTCTCTTGTTCCAGGGGGATATGACCTAGAATAAGTTTTGTCTTTTAGAAATGAGGTCGCTTTCCTGGGGGAGGTGTCAGAAGACTGTGGGAAGCAGTCTCTCCCAGACTGGGAGAGGAGGTTCTGCCTGGTTTTTCTGGTCACTTCCTGCAGAGGTAGTGACTGTGCTGGTCAGTGAGGGATAAACATTGGTCTGTATGTCTCTAGCCCCTGTCAGTCCTCTGAAATGGTTTGGGCAAAGGTTATCAATGTCCTCCTGCAATGGACCAATTCCTAGTTTCTTTTCCATCCCATGTAACTTGACCTCTAGGTAGTATTTGAAATCATCAGCTGCCTGAAACTTGAATATCCTCCCCCATACTCTTTCTTACTCTTCCTTTTTGACTGTCATCTTGGTCCTTCATGGGCTGGTTGTCTGCCATCCACCTTCAAATAGTTAGGTTGTTTAGGTGCTTTAGGCAGTCTTGAAGATGGCTCCCTGTGGTCTCCACCTCTGATTTTCATGCCCTGTGTAATACCCTCTTTTGAATGTGGGCTGAACTAGAGACTCACTTCTAACCAATAGAAGATCGATAGGATGTCCTTTCTGAGATGAGGTTATAAAGAAACCATGGCTTCTGTCTTGCTCACTCTTTTAGAAAAGAAGGTGCCACGTGGCTAGGAACTGAGAAGACTTCTGGTTATCAGCCACTAAGGACTTAAGACCCTCAGTCCAGTACTCGTGAAGGACTGAATCTTGCCAGTGATCGCAGGAGTGAGCTTGGAAGCATATCCTACCCCAGTCTAGAATTGGAACTAGATAGCTGCCCTGGCTGACATCTTGTCTACAGTCTGGTCAAAGACCTTGAGCCAGAAGGCTCAGCTAAGCTCTGCCCAGATTCCTGACTCCTAGAAACCCATGTAATAGATGTGTTGTTTAAAAGTTTTAAGCTGCTAAGTTTTGGGTTAATTTGTTATGCAGCAATCATGAAAAATGCTGGGCTGGATGAAGCTCAGCTGGAATCAAGATGGCCAGGAGAAATATCAACAGCCTCAGATAAGCAGATGAGATACAGCTTCCCTGGTAGCTCAGCTGGTAAAGAATCTGCCTGCAATGCAGGAGATCCTGGTTCAATTCCTAGATTGGGAAGATCCCCTGGAGAAAGGATTGGCTACCCACTCAAGTATTCATGGGATATCCTGGTGGCTCAGATGGTAAAGAATTCACCTGCAATTTGAGAGAACTGGGTTCAATCCCTGGGTTGGGAAGATCCCCTGGAGGAGGGCATGGCAGCTCACTCCAGTATTCTTGCTTAGAAAATCCCCAGGGACAGACAAGCTTGGCTACAGTGCATGGGATCACAAAGAATCAGACGTGACTGAGTGACTAAGCACACAAGCACAGATATGGAGATGATACCATCGTAAAGGCAGAAAGTGAAGAGGAACTAAAGAGCCTCTTGATGAAAGTGAAAGAGGAGAGTGAAAAGCTGGCTTAAAACTCAACATTTAAAAAACTAAAGATCATGGCATCTGGTCCCATCACTTCATGGCAAATAGATGGGGAAACAATGGAAACAGTGGCAGATTTTATTTCCTTTGGCTCCAAAATCACTGTGGACGGTGACTGCAGCCATGAAGTTAAAAGACACTAGCTCCTTGAAAGGAAAGCTATGACAACTCTACACAGTGTATTAAAAAGCAGAGACACCACTTTGCTGATGAAAGTCCATATAGTCAAAGCTATGGTTTTTCCAGTAGTCATGTATGGAAGTGAGAGCAAGACCATTAAGAAGGCTGAGTGCCAAAGAATTGATGCTTTTGTACTATGGTGTTGGGGAAAACTCTTGAGAGTCCCTTGGACTGCAGGGAGACCAAACCAGTCAATCCTAAAAGAAATCAATCCTGAATATTTATTGGAAGGACTGATGCTGAAGCTGAAGCTCCAATACTTTGGTCACCTGATGTGCAGAGTCAACTCACTGGAAAAGACCCTGATGCTGGGAAGGATTGAGGGCAGGAGGAGAAGGGGACGACAGAGGATGAGATGGTTGGATGGCATCACTGACTCAATGGACATGAGTTTGAGCAAACTCTGGGAGATAGTGAAGGACAGGGAAGCCTGGCATGCTGCAGTCCATGAGGCATCACAAAGGTTGGACATGACTGAGCTACTGAACAACAATATTAGATTTCTATCATCCATTCTCCTTCACCTTCTCCATCACCTTCTCCCTCAAAAATCTCATCCACATTAGTGGATTTGAGTATCACTTGTTCGGTTAGGATGCCTGTGACTTTAAGACCAATCAGTAGGTTTAGTGAGATGAGCCTCAAGTATAGGATAGCATCCACATTTCTTACCATGATCTACAGAATTCCAGGAGTTGGTGATGGACAGGGAAGCCTGGCATGCTGCAGTCCATGGGGCCGCAAAAAGTTGGACATGACTGAGCGACTGAACTGAACTGAATTGAAAAGAATTCCAGTCCCTTACAACCTGGTGACCTCTGTCCACTTTTCCTTTCCCATATGCCATCACTTCGTCCTTGGCTCATGAAGGATCAGCTATGCTGTGTTCAGATTCATCAAGCTTATTTAATCTCATGGTCTTTGCAGTTGCATTCGCCCTCTCTGGAATATTCTTCCCTCTCTGAAATGTTTCTTGCCTGCATTTTTATATGGTTAAATCCTTCTCAGCCTTTAGATCTCTGCCCAAGTATCATCTCCTAAAGGGTCCTTCCTTGACCATCTGACAAATCACATTTCATGTTTTACTGCATCTCTCCTGCATCAGTTTGTGATTTTCTCAACTCTGTTCCTAAATACCAGGTCCTTGGCTGGGACCTCTCCTGTCCTTTGTTGTTGTTCAGTCACTCAGTTGTGTCCGACTCTTTTGCAACCCCATGGACTATCACCTGCCAGTAGCTCACCTGTTCTGGTCATCACTGAATCCCTGGTACATAGCCCAGTTCCTAGTGCAAAGCAGGTTCTTAACAGTTATTTGTTAAATGACTGAATGATTGTGGCCCTACAATCCCTGGACATAGTCCATGTGTGGACCAACGAAGGACTTTCTGGTGCTTCTGCCATGGGTGTTCCTGTTTTGGCTGCTCAACCTCCAAGCATTCTTCTTATTTTTTAAAAAAATTTTATTTTTTATTTATTTGGCTGCACTAGGTCTTAGTTGTAGCATGTGAACTCTTGGTTACAACAGGTGGGATCTAGCATCCTGACCAAGGATTGAACCTAGGCACCTGCACTGAGAGTTTGGAGTCTTAGCCACTGGACCACCAGGGAAGTCCTAAGCATCTTTCTTTTGAGGGAACCCAAATTAGGTGGTAGGTAGGACAGATGAAGGACCTTGCCCACTGTGGTGGGTTGAAGTGTGTCTCCCCCAAAAGTTATGTTGAAACTCAGACTCTTAGTACCTATGGATATGACCTGATTTGGAAATAGGGTCTTTGAATATGTAAACAGTTGATATGAGGTTATATTGGAGTAGGGAGGGGATGTTATACTGGAGTAGGGTGGGCCTTTAATCTAATGACTGATATCCTTATAAGAAGGCTGTGTGAAGAGACAGAGGCATAGAGAGGTAAGACGGCTATGTGTAGAAAGAGGCATGGACTGGAGTGATGCCTACAAGTTGAGGAATGCCAAAGCTTGCTGGAGGGCTTCCCTGGTGGCTCAGTGGAAAAGAATCCACCTGCCAATTCAGGACACACAAGTTCAATCCCTGGGCCGGGAAGATCTCCTGGAGAAGGAAATGGCAAGCCACTCCAGTATTCTTGCTTGGGAATCCCATGAACAGAGGAGCCTGGCGGGAGACAGACCATGGGGGTCGCAAAGAACTGGACACAACTTAGCAACTGAACGAGAACAATAACGAGGCTTGTTGGCAACCATTAGAAGCTGGAAGAGGCAAGGAAATTCCTCCCCTAGACCCTTTGTGGGGAGCGTGACCCTGCCAACCTTTTGGTTCAGAATTCTGGGCTTCAGAGCTGTGAGAGAGTAAATTCCTATTGTTTTAAGCCACCAGTTTGCAGTAATTTGTTATGGTAGCCCTAGGAGACTAGTATAATGATATCTGTCTCTTTAAGTCTGGGGTCTCCTGCCTGCTTCTGGTCTGTCTCTATGTAACATTTCCTATCCTTGTGCTCACTGGAAGGGAATCTGCCTGCTAACGCAGGAGTCACAGGAGACAAAGGTTTGATCCTTGGGTTGGGAAGAGCCCCTGGAGGCAGAAATGGCAACCCACTATAGTATTCTTGCCTGGGAAATCCCATGGACAGAGCAGCCCAGCAGGCTACAGCTCATGAGGTTGCAAAGAGTCGGACACAATTTAGTGACCACACACATGCACACACAAAATATACACAGCATAACATTTACCATCTTCACCATTTTTAAGTGTACAGTTCAGTGGCATAAGCACATTCACACTGTTGTGCAACTGTCACCACCATCCATCTCTAGAACTGACTCATCTTCCCAAACTGAAACTGTCCGCATTAAACATGAACTCCCCATCTCCCTCCCCCGAGCCCCCAGCCCCCACTCCACTACTCTGTCTTTATGAATCTGACTGCTCTAGGGACTTCATATAAATGGAATCATCAAATACTTGTCCTTTTGTTTCTGGCCTATTCACTTAGCATAATGTCCTCAAGGTTCATCCACATTGTAACATGTAGGCATGATTCTAATTGTGAACTAGGAAAAATATCCCCACTTCGAAAGTAGTCAACCAAAATTTTAATGGTGAGTATGAAGAGGATTTGGTGATTTTTTTTTGTTTTATTCTACTCTTTCTGCATTTCCCCAATTTTTCTACAATGAATATGCATTATCTTGACAATAAAAGGGTCTTAAAAAAAATTTACCCTCTGTTTATCTCTTCCTTTCTTGGGCTCCAAAGTCACTGTGAATGGTGACTGCAGCCATGAAATCAAAAGACACTTGCTCTGTGGAAGGAAAGCTATGACAAACCCAGTGAAAGTGAAAGTTGCTCAATCTTGTCTGACTCTTTGCAACCCCATGGACTATATAGTCTGTGGAATTCTCCAGGCCAGAATACTGGAGTGGGTAGCCTTTCCCTTCTCCAGCGGATCTTCCTGACCCAGGAATCAAACTGGGGTCTCCTGCATTGCAGACGGATTCTTTACCAACTGAGCTAATGACAAATCTAGACAGCACATTAAAAAGCAGAGACATCACTTTGCTGACAAAGGTCTGTATAGTCAAAGCTGTGGTTTTTCCAGTAGTCATGTATGGATGTGAGATTCAGACCACAAGGAAGGCTGAGTGCTGAAAAATTGATGCTTTCAAATTGTGGTGCTAGAGAAGACTCTTGAGTGTCCCTTGAACTGCAAGGAGATCAAACCAGTCAATCCTAAAGGAAATCAACCCTGAATATTCATTGGAAGGACTGATGCTGAAGCTCCAATACTTTTGCCACCTGATGCGAAGAGCCGACTCATTGGAAAAAACCCTGATGCTGGGAAAGATTGACGGCAAAAAGAGAAGAAGGCAGCAAAGGATGAGATGGTTAGATGGCATCACCGATTCAATAGACATGAATTTGAGCAAACTCCAGGTGAAGTGGAGGATACAGGAGCCTGGCATGCTGCAGTCCATGGGGTGGCAAAGAGTCAGACATGACTCAGTGACTGAACAATAGCAACAATTCTGCTAGGGCTCCCCAGTTCCTGTATATACTACTAAAGGTAGTAGTAACTTCAGTCTACTCATTGCCCATTTATTTTTCTGTTGCCTCTTCTAAATACCTGTCTGAACAACAAGTCTCAGCAGGATGTAAATATATAGACTGGACAAGTTGAGGAGCATTTGGTGAAGGTGTGGAAGGAGGGCTAGGAACCCATATGGGGTGACACACTATCAAAGTTGGTCGCACCTGGGAGCAGTTATCCATACCTGGAAGAACATTCTGGAGAGGAGAGAGCAGTTACTTCTAGAATTTGGAAAGAGCCACCTCCTTGGACCAGTGTTCTATAGTCTAGGGGCACAGACATCTTCAGTGACCATGTTGGGAGGGACCTTCGGGAAAAACTACTGAGGTCTCACTCTCCACCCCCTGTCCTCCTGCAAGGGGCTCCCTTTGCCTGAACCCAACAAGAAGCCTCAGGTGGCGCTAGTGGTAAGGAACCTGCTTGCCAGTGTAGGAGATGTAAGAGACAAGCTTCGACCCCTGGGTTGGGAAGATGCCCTGGAGGAGGGCACAGCAACCCACTCTAGTATTCTTGCCTGGAGAATCTTATGGGCAGAGGCTCCTGGTAGGCTACAGCCCATAGGGTTGCAAAGAGTTGGACATGGCTGAAGCTGCTGAGCCTGAAACCTGAAGTCGGAGAGCAAAGGAACCTGTTGGTATGATCCATGAGGGTCAGTGTCCTAAGACCAGAATTAGAGGAGGATGGAGAGTGTCTCAGGAGGCGGTATGGAAGTTGTATGGTGCAACTTCTCACTGAGATGGAGCTCTGAGCACAGGGCTGGGCTTCCTCACCCAGTAAAACGCTGGGCACCAAACAGGTGTTCATTGGACTTCCCGGTGGTCCAGTGGCTAAGACACCACACTGCCAAAGCAGGGGGCCTGGGTTTGATTCCTGGTCAGGGAACTAGATCTCACATGCCACAACTAAGAGTTTGCATTGCATTCTGCATGCTGTAACAAAGATTGAAGATCCAGGTGCCGTAACTAAGACCCAGCATAGCCAAATAAATAATAAGTAAAAATAAATATTAAAACAAACAAAATAAAACCTCCAAAGGTGTTCATCAACCTTGAATAAATAATCATGAACTACAAGGAGACTGACTTTTTAATTGTAAAACATACAAGTTTTACCATTGTAACCACTTTTTCCATTTTTATTGACATATAATTGACATATAAGATTGTAGAAGTTTTGGCTTCCCAGGTGGCACTAGTGATAAAGAATCTGCCTGCTAATGCAGGAGATGCAAAAGACGTGGGTTTGATCCCATGGACAGAGGAGCCTGGTGGGCTACAGTTAATGGAGTTGTAAAGAGCAGGACAGGACTGAGCAACTGAATGCACACTCATGTGCGCGCGCACACACACACATTGTAGAAGTTTAAGGTGTACAATGTGTTGATTTGATATATATATTTGTTCCAAAATGATTTCCACCATAGACATTGTAACCATTTTAAAGGCATAAGTTAGTGATAAGTACACTCATGTTTTTTGTAGCTATCACCACTATCTAGCTCCAAAATTTTTTCGTCACCCGGAAAGGAAACCCCATACCCATAAAGCAATCACTCCCCATCCCCTTCTTGCTCCAGCTCCTGGTAACCACTAATCTGCTTTCTTTCTCTATAGATTTACCTATTCTGTATATCTCTTGTTATTATTAATTTATTTGGCTGCGCTGGGTCTTAGTTGTGGCACGCAGGATCTAGCTCCCTGACCAGGGATGGAACCTGGGCCTCCAGCATTGGGAACATATTATCTTACCCACTGGACCACCAGGGAGGTCCCAGATTTACCTACTCTGAATATCTTGTGTGAAATTGTTAGCTGCTCAGTCGTGTCCGACTCTTTGCGACTCCACAGACTGTAGCTCACCAGGCTCCTCTGCTTGTTGGATTCTCCAGGAAAGAATACTGGAGTGGGTGCCATGTCCTTCTCCAGGGGATCCTTCCGACCCAGGGATTGAACCCAGGTCTCTCGCATTGCAGGCGGATTCTTTACCGTTTGAGCTCTATGGGAAGCCAGATATCTTACCTAAATATAAATGTTGACTGAATTTTGGAGGTAGGTAACTTATCCCTTCATCTCTGACTTTCTTCTTTGCTCCCCTAAAATTTTACCGAATAGGCCACCTTACGGAGGGTGGGGTCAAAGGAGGGGGGCCTGGCCTTCCTCTTCCCCCTCCTAAGCTGCCAGCCGTAATGAGACATTCCCTCTCCCTTAATGACTCTGGGGGCTTCGGGGATGCCGCAGGCTAGCTCTGCCCTAATTAATTGATAGGGAGTGAGTGCTTACTGCAGAGTAATTAGCCTCAATTCCTCCATCTCCTGCTCCTTGTGGCTCAGTCCCTGCTCAGGCCCCATCCCACCACTGGAGCAATCGTCTGGGACAACCTGGGGATGCTCTGTTTGGGTTGGCCTGGCTTCCTAATGCTGGGGCCACAGCTGGAGCCCCGGTCAGGGTGGACCTGGGGTGGGCTCAAACTCTGGCTGCATTGTTTATTAAAACAATGCAGCCTGTGACTTAACTTCTTTGTGCCCGCCTTCCCACTATAAATGGGAGCCAGTAGCCTTTCCCTTCTTGAAAGAATGAAAGAGGGACTTCCCTGGGGATCCAGTGGTTAAGACTCTGTGCTCCAATGCAGAGGGCCAGGGGTTTGATCCCTGGTAAGGGAACTAGATCCAATATGCTGAAACTAAAGATCCTGAGTGTTGCAACTAAAACCTGGATTGGGCACGCATGCGCGTGCGTGCACACACACACACACACACACACACACGAAAAAAGGATGGAAGAGATACTCACAGGGACAGGGCATGAGTGAGGAAAATGAGGCACTTGTCTGTAAAATGGTGTGTGTTTGCATGCTCAGTCGCTCAGTTGTGTCCGATTATTTTTGACCTCATGGACTGTAGCCCACCAGGCTCCTCTGTCCATAGAATTTTCCAGGCAAGAAGACTGGAGTGGGGTGCCATTTCCTTCTTACGGCATCTTCCCCACCCAGGGATCAAACCTCGTTTCTTGCATCTCCTGTATTGGCAGGGGGATTCTTTACCATTGCGACACCTGGGAAGTCCAACTTGTTAGGGGGATCCAAGAAAACCTTTGTAATTAAGAGAAATCATATCAGAATATTATTATTGGAATATTAACTTTGAGAAGTGATAGATACGTTTATGGCCCTGATGGTGGTGATAGTTTCATGGGTCTCTGATGATGTTGTTTAGTTCAGATTTTTACCTGCTGTTATACCTCAATAAAATAGTTAAGAGAAATGAACAGGGCAATGAGACACAAAGGGAGTCTGTGTGTATCTGTGATTTTGAAATAGTGAAATAAGTCAGATTTTTCTCTTTACAAATTATTCTTTGAAAATCTAAAAAGAGTAGATATATGTATATGTATAACTGATTATTTTTGCTATACACCTGAAACTAATACAACATTGTAAATCAACTACTTTCCAATAAAACAATTTTAAAAAAATTTAAGAATTATTCTTTGAAGATATGGTTATCTGTTCCCCATTCAGAGATAATATGGATGTTCTCTGATAGAAAAGATAAATAATATTCCAATTTTAATAATTAAAAAGTCACACAGGGACTTCCCTGGTGGTCCAGTGGTTAAGACTCTGCACTCTCGGGAGGGGGGTCCAGGAAGGGGAACACATGTAAACCCATGGCTGATTCATGTCAATGTATGGCAAAAACTACTACAATATTGTAAAGTAATTAGCCCTCAACTAAAAGAAAAAAAAAAAGACTGCACTCTCAATGCAGGAGGCCCAGTTTCAGTCTCTGGTCAGGGAGCTAGATCGTGCATACCACAAGTTAGAGCCTGCAGCCTTGACTAAAGATCTCGTGTGCCGTGACTAAAACTGGGTGCAGTCAAAAAAAAGCACACAAAATTAATGCAAAAATCCATGGTAAGCAAAATATCAAAATGTTTGTTTTAAAGACAGAATCAGTAAGAGTGTTAAGTTGAGCTATATGGAAATCTGAAGCACAAGGAAAAATCAGGAATTCTGATCTTGTCTTTATTTGAAATGCTGATAACTTGTTAATTGTGGAATTTTTGCATTAATTTGATTTGTAAAAACACTGCATTGAAATACTCTTGAGTTTTTTTGGGCATTCCTTTACTTTTCCTTAAATTAAGGTGAAATTCAAACAACATGAAATTAACCATTTGAAAGAGTACAATTCAAATGCTCAGCCATAAAAAAGGATGAAATAATGCCATTTGCAATATTATTTAGATGAAACTAAAGATTATCATACTAAGTGAAATAAGTTAGGAAGAGAAAGGCTACCTTTTCACAAAAGTGAAAGAAAGAATCTGTAGCATCAAGGAAAACAGTGTTTGTTGTTCATGATAAAATCTGGACTTTTAAGGGAAAATTAGAATTTTGAAAAACTTGTATTTACTACTGTAATCTTGACAGCTTGCCAACACTTAAAGACTTTTCTGATGAGATTGGTAGTCATATTAACAAATGTTACTTTTTGATACTGAATAATGAAATGTGTTAATATTTGGATGATCTGTGTAATTCAGGTGACTCATGAATGATGTTTCAAAATCATCCATAGGTAAAAAGATGCAGTCCATGGATTGTAATGTTAATAGAGTAGCAAAGGTTCAGTGATAGTTTCAGATTCTGCTTTGCAACTATCCTTTAAAACATGTCAAGCCTCGGTATAGTCTCAAAGAATAGACATAATAACCTAAAAATCTGATTAAAATACTCCCTATCTTTTCCAACCATCTGGGTGTTTCTGTTTAGAGACACATTATTTGATATATATTGTTGATTCATTAACATTGAATTCACAGCCAACAGCACTGTAACTCACGCTTGAATGAAGTTTATCTAACACAGATTTTCTCCATGAAGCACAACACAGCCTTCTTGTGCTAAAGAACATTAGACAGCACTTTTGCACTAGGCCTGGGGCCATTCCAAACAAAATCAACAAAAAGCACAAAAATTTGAAAAATGCGGCACTAAACAGATTGTGGAAAGGACATTTTTTACAGTATGACACTTGAAACAAGAAGGTAGAGGGTTGTCTTGTTTGACTTTAGCTATATATTTGACCTCAGCATGTCAACCAGTTCAAATTTTTCATCACTCTGTGCCTGACCATGAAAATGCCATGGATATTGATTTTAGGGCACATAAACATTTTAGCAGCTAGGTGAATTTACACATATGGAATTCTCACACAAGCAGGGTCAACTGTATGAGAATCTTGCTTTTTTTTTTTAAAGGTTTTTAAAATAACATTTATTTCTTAAAAGTTAACATGTGCATAATAGGAAACCAAAAAACACAAGAAGCAAAAAACAGACATTCACAATTACAGGCTTGTTTGATGTGTCCTTCTAGGTCTCATTTGTGTATTTTCACAACTAAGCATCCATTATTATGTAATTAAGATCATACAGTTATGTATCATGCTGTTTCACACATCATGAGTATTTATCATTTCAAAGTCTCAAAACCATGAGCCTTTGATAACCAAGAATACACTACACCAACTCAATTTGGAAGGAAAAAAAATGTAATCCTGCCTTTCTTGGTGACAAAAATTTCAGAAAAGACAAAAATGGCAACAAGCCTCTAGATAAAGATATTGGCAGAGTTATGATTAAAATACTGGTGGTGGTGGTTTAGTCCCTAAGTCGTGTCCGACTCTTGTGACCCCATAGACTGTAGCCTGTCAGGCTCCTCTGTCCATGAGATTCTCCAGGTGAGCATACTGGAGTGGGTTGCTATTTCCTTCTCCAGGGTATCATCCCAACCCAGGAATCAAACCTGGGTCTCCTGCTTTGCAGGAAGATTCTTTACTGACTGATCTACAAGGGAAGCTATTGCAAAATACTACATTCCCTTAATGTTCAATTAAAAATGATACATAAAGTGGCTGAGTACACAAAGTATAATGCTTGCTTTCTTTTTATTAAGCTAGACATTAAAGCAATTTGTAAAAGTGTAAAATATTGCTACTCTCATAGCTTTTTCCTTGTTTTGGAAAATATAGTTATTTTTCATAAAAATCTGCTATTTATGTTAACATGTAATGAGTTTATTTTTATCCTAAAATGAATATTTAAGTATATTCAGTTTTAATTTCCAATACAGTAAAGATTAGTAAGTATAACACATAGACAAAAACTCTTTTGAATCCTCCATAATTTAAGTTCTTCTTTTAATATAGTTTTTTTTTTTTAATGTGGACCATTTTTAAAGTCTTTGTTGAATGTGTTACTATACTGCTTCTGTTTTATGGTTTGGTGTTTTGGCCACTAGGCATGTGCGATCTTAACTCCCCAACCAGGGATTGAAACTGCACCCCCTTCACTGGAAAGCAAAGACCACCAGGGAAGTACCCCCTCCATGATCTTTTAAATCAGTTGACAAAATTTCTTAGGATAATTTTAGATTTACAGAAAAATTGAAAATAGTGCAGCTGCTGCTGTTGCCAAGTCACTTCAGTCGTGTCTGACTCTGTGGGACCCCATAGACGGCAGCCCACCAGGCTCCTCCGTCCCTGGGATTCTCCAGGCAAGAACACTGGAGTGGGTTGCCATTTCCTTCTCCAATGCATGCATGCATGCTAAGTCGCTTCAGTCGTGTCCGACTCTGTGCGACCCTATGGACAGCAGCCCACCAGGCTCCTCTGTCCACAGGATTCTCTAGGCAAGAATACTGGAGTGGGTTGACATTTCCTTCTCCGAAAAGAGTGCAGAGAATTTCCATATCCTCTCACTACCCCCCTCCTCAAATGTCCCCTATTATTATTCCCCTACTATTAGTATCTCTCAGGTGGCTCAGTGGTAAAGAATCCACCTGCCAATGCAGGAGACCTATGTTCAATCGCTAAGTCCGGAAGATCCCCTGGAGAAGGAAATGGCAGCTCATTCCAGTATTCTTGCCTGGGAAACCCCATGAAGAGAGGAGCCTGGAGGGCTATAGTCCAAAGGGTCAAAAAGAGTCAGGCATGACTGAGCCACCTAGCCCACAGGTGTAAAAGTGGGCTTCCTTGATGGCTCAGTAGTAAAGAATTCGCCTGCCAATGCAGGAGACGTGGGTTTCATCCCTGGGCCAAGGAAGATCCCCTGAAGAAGGAAATGGCAGTCTACTCCAGTATTCTTGCCTGAAAAATCCCACCGACAGAGGAGCCTGGTGGGCTACAGTCCATGGGGTCACAAAAGAGCTGGACACAACTGAGTGACTAAACAACAACTGGTGATTCTAAGGTACAGCTAAGTTTGAGAACTGCTTATCTATTAACAGAAGGTGCTGTGTCAAGAAGGAAATGGGGGCTATATGCACAGAGTTGAAACTGGGGTGACTGCTTGCTGGCTGTGTGATCTTGGTCAAGTTATTGAACCTCTCTGAGAGCCTGTCCCCTCATCTGCAAACTGAGGGTAGTGATAGCTACTACATAGGAGTGTGAAGATTAAATACTTGTAAAAGAGCCTGGCTAGACTAGGAGGTTGCCATAAACAACTGCTCGGTAATAATAATAGCAAACACATATTGGGGTTTTAATCACATGCCAAGCTCTGTGCTCAGCTCTTAAAAATGGCAATTAGTAGGAGATACTGGAAGGGACCAAATCAGTGCCATTTGGGAAGAAAAGCAAAATCAACACTGCCCGGGGTATCCTAAAGAGAGCAAAGAATAATATTAATTACAAGGCTGCCAGCAGTGATTTGCCTCCCACTTGCACAAGGCTTCATGCCGCACGGAGGATTTCCAGGCTCACGCGCACTTTAATTTCCTCAGCTTTAATCTTCTGTGGGGTTGGCAGATTCACCTCCATTGTTTAAATGAGGAGACCAGGCTCAGAGAGGGAGAGGGGCTGACCCAAGCTCACACAGCGGCCAAGTGGCCAAAGATGGAACGTGCACCCGGAGGGAGAAGCCGGGCAGCCGAGTCCATGCCGTGCCTTCCCTAGACCTCCGCTGAGGATGCGGGCGCGGGCCCAGTGATGCCGAGGCCTGGTCCCCGCGCTCTCCAGGGATGGTCAGGAATCTGGAGGGCTCGGGAGGCGGCGGGAGGCCGGGGCTCGGAGGCGCGGCTCCGGGCTGGGGGCGGGGGCTAGATGCGAGAGAGGCCACTCACCCCTCCCCAAACACGCGGTGCCCTTTTTCCCGCGCGGCTGCTGAGCCTGGGCTGGGCGCGGGGGAGGCGGGGGTTATCCCGGAGGTGATCCCGCCCCCCCACTTCCAACAGCCCGGCGCCCCCACACCCACGTGAACGCGGGGCCGGCGCGGATCCCACCAGCTGCACAGCGTGTCGCGGCTCCGCGCCGGTACCTCGGCCTTTTTGGTTCTGGAGCAGGCGCTGCGCGGTCTCTGGCGGGTCCCCGCTGCCCGGGCCGGGCGCTTCGCTGGGCTCCGCCACCTGCATCCCCGCGCAAAGCGCAGGCGGACGCGCGGGCAGGCCGCCCCCGCCGCTCCTGGCGCTGGTGAGTGCGAGCCCCGCGGCTCCGCGAGGGCGGGGGCTCTGAGATTTTGGGCAGGCGGGATCCGGGGCCGGCTGGGCCTATCATGGGGTCAGGCGGGTGGGGCCCCCTTTTCGCCCATGTTCTCATCTCTCGGCTGCTCTTTGTCTCAGCTGCTCCCTGCCCCGTAGAGTCGTAGCCTCCGCTCCTCTCCTGTAGCCCTGGTGAGTTTCCTGTCTCCTTGGTTACCCATCTCCGCTCTTCTCCATCCTGTCCCTCTTATCCGTGGCCTCTACCCGTGGGCGGGTTTCATCTTTGCCTGATGCCTGGTGCCTTTCCAAGGCTCGGTTCCCTTCCCTATCAGGGGGCTTATTCCTCCAATCCGGAGGGACCTGATTGTGACTGAGACGTTGGCCACCGCTGCTGGGGGACTGGGTCCGAAGTTGTATGAGGGGTGGTGGTGGTGATGATGGTGTGTGTGTGAGAGACTGAATTTTGAGTAGGAGTGCCAACCCACAAAGATGTGTGAGGCTGAATGTTTAAATGTGGGAAAAAATTTTGATGTCTGAAGTTTTGTGTCTTGTGTCCCAAGTTGTGTGCGTGTGTGTGTGTGTATTATGCACCTGCCTGTATAGAGTTTCATTTACAAGGGGAGTTGTGCAAGATCCTGAAGGTGTGTGTGTGTATAGAGTTCTGTGTCTGAGGAGCACTGTGGGGTTTTATGTCTGATGGCGTGCATGAATGTCGAGTGTGTGTATGTGTGTGTGTGTAGGAATTGTATGACAAACTGCATGAGCAGAGCTGCATTTCTTTTTTTTTTTAAATTGAGGTAAAGCTGATGTACAATATTACATAAATTACAGGTATACAATACAATAGGGGCTTCCCAGGTGGCGCAGTTGTAAAGAATCTGCCTGCCAAAATGGAGATGCTGGTTTGATCCCTGGGTCAGGAAGATCCCCAGGAGAAGGAAATGAATCCACTCCAGTATTTTTGCCTGGAAAATCCCATGGACAGAGGAGCCTGGTGGGTTACAGTCCACGGGGTCGCAAAGAGTTGGACACAACTTAGTAACTGAGCACCCATACAGTATAGTGATTCACAGCTTTTAAAGATTTACTTCATTTATAGTTATTATGAAATGTTGGCTATATTCCCTATGTTGTACAATATATCCTTATATCTTATTTTGTACACAATAGTTTGTACATATAATTTCCTACCCTTGAGTTGCCACTCCCCTCTTCACTGTCCCCACTGGTAACCACTAATTTGTCCTGTGACAATACCTGTGAGTCTGTTTCTCTTTTGTTATGTTCTCTAGTTTGTTATGTTTTCTAGATTCCACATATAAGTAATATGCAGTGTTTGTCTTTCTCTGTCTGACTTATTTCACTTAGTATAATGCCTGGAGTTGCATTTCTGAAGTTGTGTGTGTTGTATGTCGAACAGTTCTGTGTGTGTGAGGCTGTGTGTCTTTGTGCAGTTGTGTATATGTCAGTTGTACACAAGAGGTGTGTGAGGTTGTGTGTTCAAGTGTGTGTGTGTAGTGTGTGTGATTTCCTCCTTCTCCTTCTCTCCCTTCACTCTCTCCCCAGGCTAGCTGAGTATTGACATAAAATGTATGGACAGCATCCTCGTTTGCCCACTGTAGTTTGCTTCAGCTTTAGAATGTAGAAGTTCCTTCTTCTTCTCCTTGGTTCTGACAGAAAGGTGGCTTTCACATCTCATCACATCTGAAAGTCTGGAGGTTGAGGGAAGCAGGCGGGGCATTTGTTTTTGAACCCCTGCAGATACTGGGGACACTGGGAGGGCCATTTCCTTATCAGGAGCCCAAGAAGCAGGGCCAAGAGAAGGCCCAGGACCAGGAAAGACTAGACAAGAGAGAACCGACTGTGAGGGGAGAGGCCCCCAGGGGTCCAAGAGAGACTGAGAAGGGGCCAAGTGGAGGCCAAATTCCTGGGGAAAACATTTCAAGTCAAGCATTGCAAGTAATGCAGTTAAGAGCAAGACTGATGAGAAAACTCTCTTTCCTGTCAGTGTTTTTCTCTGTCTTCAGTCATACATCTGTTGGATTGATGCTTTTTATTAACTGTGGGTGTCATCTGTTTCATGCTCACTAGGTGCTATTCTAAGTGTCACATGAATCAAGTCATCAAATCACACAGAAAGTGACCAGGTCCTGCAAGGTGGAGTTGGATTTGAAACAAAGAGCTAGTGTGTGCTCTTTCTCTAGGGCAGGGTTCTGCAAAAATTTTCAGTAAAGGACCAGAAATAATGTATGGACATTCATAAAATCTCTTTTGTCCCAGTGACCCAACTCCACCATTGTAGCATGAAAGTAGCTGTAGAAAATAAAGAAATGAGAATGGCTATGTGCCAATAAAACTGTATTTACAAAAACAAGCAGCAGGCCAGAGTTGACCCTTGGACAATGGCTTCTCCATCCCTGCTGTTTCTCTTAAGGAAGACATTGGAAATAGACGAACTAACTCTGGATTTTTTGTGATGAGTTCATATCTCAGCTGAATAATTCCTTTCAACCCATGGGCAAGCATCACAATACTTCTTGGTGACTGGGAACATGCATCTTAGAGATGAGGGAGTAATCACACATTTGGTTTTCTATCTGAGATTTTTCACAGCCAGCTGAAAAACACCATCATGATTTCAGGATCCTTTGGAGCAAGATCCCAACTGGGATCTGACTTTGGAACTAGGACTTAGAGCTGAAGGAAGCAGAGCTTGGAAAGCTGAGGCAGATACCCTATCCCTGGGATATGCGGGGTGCATAAGAGAACAAGAAAGACAGTGATTTCAGAAAAGGAGCTGCTCAGCCAGTGGCAGCTGCTCCCTCCCACCCAGAAAAAAGTTCAGGGAACTACCTATTGGTCTATCTCTGATAGACTCCCACTTGATCTGGATGGATTCAGGCACTGGGGTTGGGATTAGGGCTTGGGGAAAGGGTGGCAAGGAGAAGAATCTGAAACCATGATCAGAGAGTAGTTGAGAAAGGCCTAGTTCTACAGCCATCCAGGCAACCCGAATATGCACAGCTCAGCACAGGATATGATATTTACTGCCTTCCTTTGGTTTGGAGAGTTTTTTTTTCCTCTAGGAGTCAGATGAATCTAGTATGTCTGTCAGGAAACTGACAGCACACTCGAAAAGGACAGTTGAAAATTAAGGATTATTTACAAGGTTAAAACAGTAAAGTTGGTACAACACTCAGGCAACAGCAAGAATAGGGGAGTGGCAGGGAGGGAGCAAGAAGGAGACCTGGAGAGAGCTGTGGCTGCAACAAAGAATTGTCTTTATTATTTTTTCAATTGAAATATATATTGATATATAACATTGGATACATTTAAGATGTGCACCTTGTTGTTTTGATATATTTATATGTTGTATAATATTGGTTTGGCCTGAAAAGTTCCTTAGGGTTTTCCCATATGACGTTATGGTAAAATCTGAAAGAACTTTTTGGCCAACACAGAAACATGATTGCCACTGTAGCAATAGCATGCCAAGGGAGCCACAAGCACTCAGTGGGAAAAGATACTTTTCTTTAACAAATGATATTGGGAAAGCTGGTTAAACATATGCAGAATAATAAAATCTGACCCCCATTTTATACTGGGCTTCCCTGGTGGCTCAGGGGTAAATAATCTGCCTGCCAACACGGGAGATGTAGGTTTGATCCCTGGGTTGGGAAGATCACTTGGAGAAGGAAATGGCAACCCACTCCAGTATTCTTGCCTGGGAAATCCTATGGACAGAGGAGCCTGGCGGGCTACAGTCCATGGAGTCACAAAAGAGTTGGATGCGAATTAGCGACTAAACAACAATTTTACACCACTTACAAAAATTAACTTGAAATGGGCTCAGTTCAATTCAGTCACTCAGTCATGTCCGACTCTTTGCGACCCCATTGACTGCAGCACACCAGGCCTCCCTGTCCATCACCAACTCCTGGAGTTTACTCAAACTCATGTTCATTGAGTCGGTGATGCCATCCAACTATCTCATCCTCTGTCCTCCGATTTTCCTCCTGCCTTCAGTCTTCCCCAGAATCAGAGTCTTTTCCAGTTAGTCAGTTCTTCCCATCAGGTGGCCAAAGGACTGGAGTTTCAGCTTCAGCATCACTCCTTCCGATGAATATTCAGGATTGATTTCCTTTAGGATTGGCTGGTTTGATCTCCTTGCAGTCCAGGGGACTCTCAAGAGTCTTCTCCAACACCACAGTTCAAAAACATCAATTCTTTGGTGCTCAGCTTTCTTTATAGTTCAACTCTCACATCCATACATGACTATTGGAAAAACCATAGCTTTGACTAGACGGACCTTTGTTGGCAAAGTAATGTCTCTGCTTTTTAATATACTGCATAGGTTGGTCATAGCTTTTCTTCCAAGGAGCAAGCATCTTTTAGTTTCATGGCTGCAGTCATCATCTGCAGTGATTTTGGAGCCCCCCAAAATAAAGTCCCTCACTTTTTCCAGTGTTTCCCCGTCTATTTTCCATGAAGCGATGGGACTGGATGGATTGACTGAATGGGTATAAGACTTAAATATATGACCTGAAACCATAAAACTGTTAGAAGAAAATGTTAGAAAGAAATTCCTCTACACTGGTCCCATCAATGAGGTTTTTTTTTTTTTTTTTTTGATATGACAGCAAAAGCACAAACAACAAAAGAAAAAATCAACAAGTGGTACTACATCAAACTTAAAAGCTTCTGTATGGCAAAAAACCCAAAACCAAACAACAGCAAAATGAAAAGGCAACCTACAGAAGGGGAGAAAAACTTTGCAGATCATACACTGGATAGGGGTTAATGTCCAAAATATATAAAGATCTCATAAACTCAATAACAAAAATCAATCTGAAAAGTGGGTAGAGGAACTAAATAGTCATTTTCCAAAGAAGGTGTCCAAATGTCCAACGGCTGCAGAGGATTGTCTGGTGGGAGCTGTGGCCTTATGTAGAGGTATACATGCCTGTGTGTGCGCTCAGTTGTGTTCAACCCTTTGCTACCCCATGGACTGTAGCCCACCAGTCTCCTTTGTCTAGGGGATTTTCCAGGCAAGAATACTGGAATGGGTTGCCATTTCCTCTTCCAGGGGATCTTCCTGACTGAAGGATCAAACCTACATCTCTTGCATCTCCTGCATTGGCAGGTGGGTTCTTCACTACTGCATCACCTGGGAAGCCAGTCACTGCCAAGCATGAGCCTGGCAGGGGGAGCTGGAAGAATGCTCCATCTCCATCTTTTCCCACTTTCCATTCTGCTGTTTTCCACTGGCCTGACTGAAATGGCAAGGGAGCCTGGGCAATGCTATCTCTAGTGGTTAGCCTTTTGCCTGGGAATGAATCTAGAGGGATAACAATTTCCAGTATGCCTACAATAGGGACACTGCCACTTGCTGTGAGGTCATATAGGCAAGTCTGCTTATCTTTCCAGAATAGGAGGTGCCCAGGGCCCACAATACTTTTAGGGACCCATGCAAACGTTTATGCCATTTTTTTTTTTTTGCTGAGCCTCATGGCATGTGGGATCTTAGTTCCTTGACCAGGGATCAAACCCATGCTCCTTGCGAAGTGGAGGGCGAAGTCTTAACCACTGAACCACCAGGGAAATTCTTGTTTGTGCTTCTTTTAAAATTACAATAAAGAATTTAACGTTCAGGTTGAAGGAAATGTTTTAATATATAATATTAATATATTCATTTAAAAAACTGGAGTGAAATGTACACAGAACAACCACCCATTTTAAAATGGCATTCAGTGGCATTTAGTTCATTTGCAACATTGTACAGCAATCGCCTTTATCAAACTCCAAAATAATACATTCACTTTTATACTAATGCAGTTGTAAAATATTTTTTGGAAATTTATTTATTTTTAATTGAAGGATAATTGCAATATTGTGTTGGTTTCTGCCATACATCAACATGGATCAGCCATAGGTATACATATGTGCCCTCCCTCTTGAACCTCCTTTCAACCTCCCACCCACCCCATCACACCCCTGTAGGTTAATTTTGATGTATGTTTTAATGGAGGAAGGGACCACAAAGGCAAATGTTCCTCAGACTCACGAAAGTCACAATTTCCAGACTGCCCTGTGTGTATATGGTATTGGTAAAAGGATAGGCAAGTTTTAATATCTATATGCATTTTATTTAATGTGTATTAAAATATAATCAGCATTTCAAGTAATAATCTAAATTTACCAGTTTACATTTATTTTTTTTTAACTTTTTATTTTGTTTTGGAGTATAGCTGATTAACAATGTTGTCATAGTTTCAGGTGAACAGCAAACGGACTCAGCCATACATGTATCCATTCTTCCCCAAACTCCCCTCCCATCCAGGCTACTACATAACACTGAGCAGAGTTTCCTGTGCTATACAGTAGGACCTTGTTGGTTACCCATTTTAAATATAACAGTGTGTACGTGTCCATCCCAAACTCCCTAACTATCCCTTCCCCCCAACTTTCTCCACTGGCATCTGTAAGTTTGTTCTCTAAGTCTGTGAGTCTCTTTCTTTTTTGTGAGTTCACTTGTAAATTCATTTATTTAGATAAGTAAGTGAAATGACATGTGCTCAGTCGCTTTAGTTGTGTTCGACTCTTTGCGATCCTATGGACCATAGCCCGCCAGGCTCCTCTGTCTATGGGCTTCTCCAGGCAAGAATACTGGAGTGGGTTGCTGTGCCCTCCTCCAGGTGATGTTCCCAACCCAGGAATCAAACCCATGTCTCCTGCATTAGCAGATGGGTTCTTTACTACTAGCGCTACCTGGAAAGTGACATGGATTTGGCTGAATGTAAAGTGAAGGCGCGGAAATCTGAAGTTTGGGAAACAGTATCTGGCGCCCCAGAGTGACTCTGAACATCCCATTTTTGTTCGAAAATGGATCCTGAGGAGGCGCTGGTGTCAAGAAAGATCACCATTTTCATCCCATGGGACTCTCCCTCTCTCTGTTGCTCACTTGGGCATTCACGCAGAGGAGCTCCATTTATTAGGCACCAATAAATGCAGGCATTTGCTGATTTCATCATTGTGGAAAGCCCATTTGGTGGCACCTCTCGTGCTTCTCAGGTGACTCAGTGGTAAAGAATTTGCCTGCAGTGCCGGAGATGTAGGAGACATGGGTTTGATCCCTGGGTCAGGAAGATCCCTGGAGTAGGAAATGGCAACCCACTCCAGTATTCTTGCCTGGAGGATCCCATGGACAGAGGAGCCTGGCGGGCTACAGTGCATGGGGTGGCAAAGAGTTGGACACGACTGAGCACAGCACAGCAACTAGGCCAAACATGAAATCGTATTAATTTGGGGTGCTAGCCAAAGTACCTTGTTTAAGGCTCTGCATGAAACTGGTGCTTGGCAGAGGCTTGTGAGTCTGGTTTATGAGCTAGAGAAGCTCCCAATTACTTGTAACGATCTCATAAGAGGGTAAAGAATCTGCCTGCAGTTTGGGAGACCCAGGTTCGATGGGTTGGGAAGATCTTCCCTGGGTCAGAAAGATTGCCTGAAGGAGGAAATGACAACCCACTCCAGTATTCTTGCCTGGAGAACTCCATGGACAGAGGAGCCTGGTGGGCTATGGTCCATCTGGTCTCAAAGAGTTGGACAGGACTGAGCAACTAACACTTTCACTTTTCATGAACTAAGGAGGGGGCCAGAGATACAGAATGGCAAAATCGTCCCTGAAATTGTGATCTGCTTCTTTGTCTCCCACCCATACCTGGGAGTGGTTCTGGAGACCTTGATCCTTTTTCTGCCAGGACATGACCCTTGACCTCCAGGCGGTGTTCTCAGGCAGCCCAGCGTGGGCACATCCCCACTGGACCGACACTCTCCCCGAGTTCCTCACCAGCTTCTTCTTCCCTTCCCTTTCTACCCACATTCGCCTTCTGTCTCATCCCTCACCAGGCCCACTCCCTCTGTCCCCCACAGATAGACGATGAGCAGCCATGGCAACAGCCTCTTTCTGCGGGAGAGTGGCCAGCGGTTGGGCCGGGTGGGCTGGCTGCAGCGGCTGCAGGAGAGCCTGCAGCAGAGAGCGCTGCGCACCCGTCTGCGCCTACAGACCATGACACTCGAGCATGTGCTGCGGTTCCTGCGCAGGAATGCCTTCATCCTGCTGACCATCAGTGCTGTGGTCATTGGTGAGTCATCTGGGAGGGGTGGGCTTTCACCCTGGAGGGTGAGGACTCGAGGGACATCCCCTGCACTCACGTTTCTTCCCTCCACTTACTCATTCTCACCTTCATGCTTGCCCAAGTCCACCATTCTGCCTCCCCATGATATACACAAATGGGTACACACTCCTGCAAATACAACTGTATGTGCAATGTCTCATGGATATGCAAGTGTACGCACATGCATAAGTATACACTGTTCAAATGCACAGTTTTTGCATGTGAACACAGACACGAACACATTTTTATGCATGCACAAAATTTACAGGTGCAAACTCACACACTTGTATACCTATAGTAGAACTTACAAACATGTTCACACACATGTATGCGTTATTCTGCCCACACATTGGCTCACTTAAATACATGTATACTCCCATGCTTGAAAATAGTAACACACACATATAAGTCACACCTAGGTGTACACGTAGGAAAAACATGCACATCTCATGTATGTGGGCCCTCACATACAGGTACAGATACATGTGCACAAGTGAACATGTTGTTGTTTAGTCGCTAAGTCATGTCCAACTCTTGTACTGTAGCCTGCCAGGCTCCTCTGTCCGTGGGATTTCCTAGGCAAGAACACTGGAGTGGGTTGCCATTTCCTTCTCCAGGGGATCTTCCCAGCCTAGAGATCAAACCTGCATGTCCTGCATTGGCAGGTGGATTCTTTACCACTGAGCCACCAAGGAAGCCAACACATACAAGTAACACCTATATGAACACATAGGAAAGACATGTACATGTCATGTACATGGGCCCTCATATATAGGCACAGATACATGTGCACAAGTGAGCATACACTGTCACATATGTGTACATAGGTACACAGGAGTGTGTGTAGACATATACACACATTGCAAAGCAGTAGCACATAAATTCATACATTCCACAATGTACACACCAACACACACTCATCAAATGTTTCTCTTTTCTTTTACTTCCATCCACATGCACATAGACCCTTCTTGGGACAGATGGCCCTTCCTCGGGGCTCAGTGAACAAATTCAACTCTATGTACCCCTCATTCTGGCCCTAGGTGTCAGCCTGGCCTTTGCCCTGCGCCCATACCAGCTCAGCTACCGCCAGATCAAGTACTTCTCTTTCCCTGGAGAGCTCCTCATGAGGATGCTGCAGATGCTGGTGCTGCCCCTCATTGTCTCCAGCCTGGTCACAGGTGAGAGAACCCAGGCTGGGGCTGGCCTCCAAGACCCATCCCAGAGTCCAGGCTCACAGCTTGAGCCAAGGCTGTTCTAAGCATGGGACCACCTCCCCAACTCAGGACCTCAAACATGGAGCATGCACCTCTCTGAGTCCTTGACCAAAGCCCCAGTCCCAATCAGACCTGGGTTCTAGAACCCGTATGACCTAGATGGCTTATCTCAGTAATGTTCCTGTACATTTCCTTAGAGGTAAAATACCAGCCTGTTGGGGGCTTAGAGATGAAGGGAAGGCTGTCGTGGGGCCGCTAGGAAATGTACCTGGGATGTGGTGTGGATGGTCATTGAGTGGGCTGTGGATGAAAGTGTTTGAGATGGAGATAACAAAATAGTGGGTGGCGAAAGTGAAAGTGAAAGTTGCTCAGTTGTGTCTGACTGTTTGCCACCCCACGGACTATACAGTCCTTGGGATTCTCCAGGCCAGAATACTGAAGTGGGTAGCCTTTCCCTTCTCCAGGGGATCTTCCCAGCCCAGGGATCAAACCCAGGTCTCCTACATTGCAGGTGGATTCTTTACCAACTGAGCCACAAGGGAAGCCCTGGTGGGTGGAGGGTAGGATGGAAGTATAGATGGCCTATGCAGGGCTTGGTAAACTGTTTCTATAAAGGGCCAGGTAGAACACATTTTCAGTTTCAAGGGCCATGTGGTCTTTGTTGCAACTCTTCACTTCTCTTGTCATGCAAAAGCAGCAGCAGATTAGTAAGTAAACAAATGGGCATTGTTGTGTTCCAATAAAACTTTATTTACAGAAATAGGCAGCGGGCCATATTTGGCCCATGAGTGGTCAGTGCCCAAGCACCAGCTTTGTGGGGGGTGGTGACGATAAAGGCATTGAAGAATGATTTCTTGGATTGGGTCTCCCTAGCCACAGAGCCTGAGATGGGGATATTTGCACAAGCGATTTATTGAGGGATAAAATAGTTCTCAAGAGAAACCTATGAGGAAGTGAGATGAGCAGGATGGGGTGGATAAAGAAGCTAAGCAGAAATGGATTCAGGAGAAGGCTGGCTTCTCAGCCTGATCCCATGGGGAGCTCTGGAGAATGTATAACACTACAGAATTGTTCTCCACAACTCTGCCTCCCTCTAAATCAAAGGAGCTGAACTTTTGAATCCCTGTACCAATCAGTCATTTCTCCCAGTCTCCCCTGGTGCCTTTGTGGGTGAGTAAGCTCCTGCTGTGCTGAGAGCAACGTTCAAGAGAAGGGGCCACATGAGTTATTAGCAGCCAGCATGTTCAGCTGTGGGAAGATTGGTGTATTAGCCTAATAAAGGATGTCTGGATAGGGTACCAAATGTATATACTACATACAGATAGTATATAGTGAGGTGGGCTGAAGGGAGGTGTGATTCTTGGGGTGGATAGTAGGATAAAGAGAGGAATGCAAATGAAGTTATGGTGCAAAATGAGGGTAATTAGAGGATGGAGTAGGGGTTGAAAATGTTGGCTTGGAGTAGAAGGAAGGCTAGTGAAGTGGTGTTTGGGATAAAGGATGGAGTGGAAGGTGTGTTTGGAACACAGAATGGGAGTTGGAGGATGGCGATGTGGGTGGAAGGATGGGGGTTGGTCATGGGAGGGGGTTTGGTTGTGGCAGTATGGGGACCGAGGAGCAAGTGAATGGGAGAGCGGGTGGTGGGGTGTGGATGGGGATCCTCGGGGCTGCATCACCTGTCCTCCAGGTATGGCGTCCCTGGATAACAAGGCGACAGGGCGGATGGGGATGCGGGCAGCTGTGTACTACATGGTGACCACGGTCATTGCGGTCTTCATCGGTATCCTCATGGTCACCATCATCCACCCTGGGAAGGGCTCCAAGGAGGGGCTGCACCGAGAGGGTCGGATCGAGACCATCCCCACAGCTGATGCCTTCATGGACCTGGTCAGGTGACGTCCTTTCTAATGTTGGTGGGAATTCCAGCCCTACGTGTAACAACCTTTACTCATGGGGAGACAAAGGGGACAGGCAGACCCAGTCAGGAAATACAGCACTCAAGTGGGGCCTAGTTTTAGAATAATAGTGCATGCTCAGTCATGTCCGACTCTTTTTGTGAATTCCTGGACTATATGTAGCCTGCCAAGCTCCTCTGGCCATGGAATTTTTCAGGCAAGAATACTGGAGTGGGTTGCTGTTTCCTTCTCCTGGGGATCTTGCTGACCTAGGGATTGAACCTACGTTTCTTATGTCTCCTGCGTTGGCAGGCAGATTCTTTACCACTAGTGCCCACCTGGGTTTTCTTGGCACCCAATTTCTGTCCTGGGTGGTGGTGGTGGTTTAGTCGCTAAGTTGTGTCAGACTCTTTTGCAACCCCGTGGACTGTAGCTCACCAGGCTCCTCTGTCCATGGGATTTCCCAGGCAAGAATACTGGAGTGGGTTGCCATTTCCTTCTCCAGGGAATCTTTTCGACTCAGTGGTAGAACCTGGGTCTCCTGCATTGCAGGCGGATTCTTTGCTGACTGAGCCACCGGGGAAGCCCACAAATCCCCTGAGATTGATTTTGCTTACTTCCAGAATGTGGTCTTTTGATCCTTAGGCTTGGAAGGCTATAGTTGCACCTTCTTGGTATGGGCTCAGGACAAATGGTATTTGTTTGATAGTCCAGAGATGCATTGGAAGGTGAATAATTCTCTTGCAGTAGCAAGATTTTGCCTGCCAGCGTCAAGACTGGTGAAAAGTCTCCCCTAGTGACTTAATTTGGGGAAAGCTAGCGTTGGAAGAGTTCAGGAGCTTTCTGTGTTCTTTTGGAGACATCACTGTATATGAAGTCCCTGAGATGGCATAGTGTCCTAACCTAGGGCTCAGACAGACCCGAATTTGAGGTCCATCTACCTCTCCCCCCGAGTTAGCAGCTGTGTGGCTTTGGGTAACTTACATAAGTTCTTTTTGCTTTGGTTTCTTTGAATGTAAAATGGGGAGAATCAGTAATTACTTTTAGGGTTGCACGCATGCATGCATGCTTAGTCGCTCAGTCATGTCTGACTCTTTTTGACCCCATGGACTGTAGCCTGACAAGCTCCTCTGTCCATGGGATTCTCCAGGGTTAGTGTGATGTTTAAATCAGATCCTAGAGGTAAGGCACTTAGCTCAGTGTTCAAATGTTGTCTGCTATTATTATTGTTGCCGTTGTTATTATTATTGCTATGATCACTCTAGGTTCTCTTCCAAGGTCTAACCACGTCCATTTATCTGATGTTTTTCTGCAGAAATATGTTTCCGCCCAACCTTGTGGAGGCCTGCTTCAAACAGGTCAGGGGGAAAGGCTGATCAAGGAGGTTTGGGGGGTTGGGGGAGCTTGCTGCTGAGTGAATGGTCCAGGAGTGAGGGATGGGAAGAAGGACCAGACAGAGCACTGTTCAGGGCTTTTGAAAGAGTCTGAAAGGAAGGATGTGCTTCCTATTGGTGTGGTGATCAAGGGAAGGTTAGAGACAACGACTTAGGCCAACCCAAGGCTGCCTGGGGATGGTAATGGAGAAGGAACCAGGGCTTCTGATCATAAGTTGTTGAGGAGACAGGCCCCCCAAATCTGTCTGAACATTGATCATGCAAAATCTATACTCATTCTCCCATGCACTGGTTGTTCACTTTCTCGTTTATGTATTGATGCCTTCAATCTACTGTGCATCCATCTGTGGCCTGATGTCTCCATATCTCAGTTTAAGACACAGTACAGCACGAGGCTTGTGACCAGGACTGTCGTGAGGACAGATAATGGATCTGAGCTGGGCACTGCTATGCCGCCTTCATCCTCACCGGAGAATGGGACCGGCTTCCTGGAAAATGTCACGCGAGCCTTGGGCACCCTGCAGGAGGTGCTGAGCTTTGAAGAGACTGTACCTGTGCCTGGCTCAGCCAATGGCATCAATGCCCTGGGCCTTGTGGTCTTCTCAGTGGCCTTCGGGCTGGTCATTGGTGGCATGAAACACAAGGGCCGAGTCCTGCGGGACTTCTTCGACAGCCTCAATGAGGCTATTATGAGGCTGGTGGGCATCATTATCTGGTGAGTGCTGGGCTGTGATGGGGGCAGGGAGTGATGGTGATGGTACATGGGAAGGATGTCAGGACTGGGAAGTCAGGCTGTGGGTTAGCTGCTGAAGTGGTTGTGGGGACCCTTTGGCCAAAGTCATCTATATATGTATTGGTTAATTCACTCACCCACTCATTCACTCATTCATTCATTCCTTTGTGCAATGGTTTATTCACTCATTCACTCCCCTATTCATCTATGTATTCACTCATCTATTCATTTGTACTCATGCTTCTGTACATTGTTCATTCACTCCATCATTCATCTGTTCATCCTTCTATGGATTAGCCACATTATCCATTCACTCATTTATTTATTTATCTTCATTCTTCCATGCATTGGTTTATTCATTTTCTCATTCATTTGTTCATTTTTTGTGCATAAGTTAATTCGCTCATTCATATATTCATTCACTCATAAATTGATTCACAAACTCATCCATGCATTAGTTAATCCATTGTTTAATTGATTGATCAATTTCCTCACTAAGTCATTTATTCATTCAGACTCATTCTTTGACTGACTTGTTCATCTCTACATTTGTTATTCTATCATTCAATCAAATATTCTCTGCATCTATTTGCTTAACCCACTCATTCATTCACACACCCATCATTCATGTTTCATTTGCTTATTTTCTTATTCATTTATCCACTCTCTAATTATTCCTTAATTGACAAATTCATTCATTCACTCTCTAAATCCCATCACTCTTTCAGCAGACATTTTCCCAGGCAGACTTTGTTTCGAACTCTGGAATACAGAGAGATAACTTGAATTCAGTCCTTGTCTTCAAAGAGCTTGCAAAGTCTTGGAGGAGACAGACGCATATTAGATAAATATGATACAAGGTGGAAGGTTCTAGAGACATTTAAAAAGTATAGGGAATATGATTGACAGAGCAATGGATAAAGAAGATGTGGTACTTGTACACAATGGAATATTACCCAGCCATTAAAAAGAATGAAATAATTCCATTTGCAGCAACATGGGTGGACCTAGAGAATGTCATACTGAGTGAAGTAAGTCAGAGAAAGAGAAAAACATGACATCCCTTATATGTGGAATCTAAAAAGAAATGATACAAATGATCTTACTTACAAAACAGAAAAAAACTCACAGAGTTAGAAAACGAAATTATGATTGGCAGGGGGACAGGATAGTAAGAGTGTTTGGGATGGACATGTACACACTGCTATATTTAAAGTGGATAACCAACAAGGACCTACTATATAGCACATGGAATTCTGCTCAATGTTACATGGCAGTTTGGATGGGAGGGGAGTTTGGGGGAGAATGGATACATGTACGGCTGAGTCCCTTCAGTGTTCACCTGAAACTACCACAAAATGGTTAATCGGCTAGACCCAGTACAAAATAAAAAGTTCAAAAGAAAAAAATAGTATAGGGAATACAGAAAAGTGAGCTGCCAGTGAGGTATATGCAGTGAACTCTGCCTGGGAAGGTGAGGAGAAAGTCATGGAGAAGTCCACCTCTTAGTTGGGTCTTGAAAGGTGAGTAGGAGTCCAACAGAACATGAAGAAGGAAGAGGTACTTCAAGCAGAGGGAACAGAACATGCAAAGCTTGAAAGAATCTGAGTTGTCTGGGGAATGGTGAGGAGTTCAAGAAGGTGGGAGCATATGTTGGGAATAGTGGTGGAAGATGTGAACAAGGCTGTCTTCCCAAATTGGGGAAGACTTTGTACATCATCCCAAATCAGGTGAAAGTTGCCTGGAGGGGCTAGAGGCTAAGTTGAGAGCTTGGGAAAGCAGCAGGGTGCAGAGTGTCTGTTTGTATCTTGAACAAAGAAGCAAGGCCTGGGGATTGGGGTGGGGAGAGGGAGTGGGAGACAGTACTGAGTGCTTGCAGCATCGACTATATCTTCACTATTCAGAACTTATAGCTAGAAAAATTGATTTTAAATGAAAATTAAAGGGCAAACGTTAAAAAAATTTTTTTGATCAAAAACAAAAGTCATGGATACAGAGTGGTCTCCCCAGTCAGGCTCAAGGTGGTCTCTGTCTTGTAATTCAGTTGTCATTCCTTGAAAAAAATTATTTATTTTTGGCGGAGCTGGGTCTTTGTTGCTGTACACGGGCTTTCTCTAGTTGCGGTGAGTGGGGGCCACTCTCCAGTTGTGCACAGGCTTCTCACTGTGGTGGCTTCTCTTGTTGTAGAACATGGGCTCTAGGGCACATTGCACACCCTTGGGTAGTTATGGTGCATTGGGCTCCGTAGTTGCAGCCTGCGGTCTCTAGAGTGCAGGCTCATTACTTGTGGCCTATGGGCTCAGTTGCCCCGCAGCATGTGGGGTCTTCTTGAAGCAGGAATTGAACTGATGTCCCTTGAATTACAGGGCAGATTTTTAACGACTGGACCACCAGGGAAGCCCCAGTTGTCACCCTTTTTCAAGTGCTGTTACTTCAAGAGGTTACAACAAAAAATAGACAAAACAAAACCCAAGAAGGAAAGCAAAACAGTACTGGAAGTACAAGAGAAGGAAGCAGAATAACTTACAACATAAATATATTAAAGTGAATCCAGTACTGAATCAGAAGACTCCTAGTATGTTTGTATGCATTGCACTTAACCACTTTGTCATTGGGAACAAAAGTTTCAGAAGTGGAGGGGATGGGGACTGTGGGGCCAGTAAGGTCACTCCACTGTATTCACAATTGGGGTTCTGAGGCTGTGCAGGAGGGAGAAGTCCCCCGCTCCCCTTTCTTACCCACTTGAGTCCAGTTAACCCCATGAGGTCCGATGCTCTGGACCCCTTCAGCTGCTTTTCCAAGATCTCAACTTAGCTTGGAGGGGAAGCCTGTCAAGGAGAAGCAAGAAGATTGAAAAGAAGTATTGAAAACTCAACTGAATTGGGAACCATGAGTTTTATAGTGGTATTTGGCATGTTTGGGAAAATATCCATGTGTCACAATGGTAAAGAATCTGCCTGCCAATGCAGGAGATGCAGGAGTTGCAGGTTCAATCCCTGGGTCGGGAAGATCCCCTGGAGTAGGAAATGGCAACCCACTCCAGTATTCTTGCCTGGAAAATTTCATGGGCAGGGGAGCCTGATGGGCTTCATTCCATGGGATCACAAAGAGTCAGACACGACTGAGCATGCATGCACGTATGCTATATATGCCAGGTAGCTGAGTATGGAAGGAAAGAAATCATGTACAATTGATCCAGAGTTGAGGAATTTTGCAGAGGGTGAGAAGGAAGGATGGAGGTGAGGAGTTTGGGAATATTCATAGACATAGAGTTGGAGACAATTCAGCAATCACCCACTAGCGCTAACCTTGAGCCCAGAAATGTCTGGAGGTGTCTCCTGTATCCTTATTTCCACTTTAGCTTCGGTCTCATCATTTCTGTCCTAAGCTATTGCGCCAACTTCCCAAGTGGTCCTCACCTCCTCTAGTACATCCTCCATGACAATGAACAAGTGTAGACTTCAATTTCTAAAGAGAGAGAAGTAACAGAAGAAGCCAGGTGATGGGTTAATTAGGGCACTGTTGGCAGAAACTCATAAAACTAAGCAATGAGCTGATTTGAGGGGAAAACAGGAGAGCCCCTGATGAACTTGCTTCTTCTGTCTCCTCTACTATCTTTTTCACTCACTGCTCCAGTCACACTGGTCTTCTCTCTGCTCCTCCTATACTCCTAGCTCACATTCACCTCTGGGTCTTTGCAGTGTTCCTGCAGTGCTTTCCACTCAGATATGCATGGTTGCTTTTCATCATTCAGGTCTCAGTGCAAATGTCACCTCTTCTGAGAAGCCCTCCCTGGCCACTCCTTCTTAGAGCCCCACTCAAAAGTGACTCTCTTTTGCAGTTATCACAACTGAGGTTTTTAATGACACATTTCTGTGTGTACTGCATATTTCATCCATTAGAATGTAAGCACCAAGAGGGCAGGGACCATGTGACTGGAACATAGTAGGTGCTCAATGGATATTTGTTGAATAAATGAATAAATAGGTAATTTAATAAAGCAGGTTGTTTATAATTAATTTTTATTGGCATATAGTTGATTTACAAAGTTGTGTTAGTTTCAGATCACAGCAGAGTGAGTCAGTTATATATAATGTACATACATATATCCACTCTTTTTTAGATTCCATTCCCATGTAGGTCATCACAGAGTATTGAACAGAGTTCCCTGTGCTATACAGTAGGTTCTTATTAGTTATCCATTTTATATATAGTAGTGTGTATATGTTAATCCCACTCTTCCAGTTTATTCCCCCCTTTTCCCTTTGGTAACCATAAATTTGTTTTTTACATCTGTGACACAATTTCTGTTTTGTAAATAGGTACATTTGTACCATTTTTAAAGATTCCACATATAAGTGATATCATAGGATATTTGAGAGAGATTGTTTTGAGATGTCTGTGGGAAATCCAGGTGAAATAGCTCAGGGCTGGTGAATGAGTGAGGATATGCACTTTTAGGGAAGAGAATAGAGGCATACAAGTTACAAATATGGGAAATGAAGGAAGTTAGAGGGTCAGAGATAGGGAGTATTTGGGCATCGTCTAAAGAAGAAGTCCTGAAGACAGCGATTATTGGGAGGTCTTTGAAGTGGGGAGTGGGTGGAGAGCCCTTGTAAGAGAGTATATCTTGGAATTGTAGGACTGAGGGTGAGCTGTGGATAAGCAGGAAGAAAAGAGGGGATATGCTCATGGAACCCAGCCCCATAGGTTATTGTGTGGAGGAGGTTGGAGAGGAGTCAGGTGCTGTATGGTGGGTGTTGCCTGGCTCCAGGGTCTATATGGGCAAAGCCTTGGGGCTGCTAGTGCCAGGGGAGGTCATGAGGAAGGCCTGACAGGTGTCTGGCTTGGCCCAGGTATGCACCCGTGGGTATCCTGTTTCTGATTGCTGGCAAGATCTTAGAGATGGAAGACATGGCCGTCTTGGGGGGTCAGCTGGGCATGTACACCCTGACCGTCATCGTGGGTTTGTTCGTTCATGCCGGTGGCATCCTGCCTCTCATCTACTTCCTCATCACCCACCGGAATCCTTTCCCCTTCATTGGAGGAATACTGCAGGCTCTCATCACCGCCATGGGCACGTCTTCCAGGTATGACCTTGACCTCCACTGCTGGTACCTTTCCTAGATTCACTCTTTGTCTTTCCCGGGATCTCCTGGGAGTCCTGCCCTCTCTACCACTTCAGAACCTCATCTGGGCTATTGAGTAGTGTCAGTGGCTCTTTGAAGGTGGATCAAGATCTCCTGGAGCAGGAAATGGAAATCCACTCCAGTATTCTTGCCTGAACAATCCCTTGGACAGAGGAGCCTGGCAGGCTACAGTCCATAGTGTCACAAAGAGTCAGACATGACTGAAGTGACTTAGCACCCAGCACCTGGGCACTGATCTTTGTCCTGCGCTGGCTGTTGTGGCTCTTTTCCCTTCCTTTTCTGTTTCTCTATTTAATATGGACAGAGAGCCAGCTACCAACTTTGACAAAGGTTCCAGCTAGGACAAAGGTTCCAACATGCCTCCTGATCTCAGTCATTTGCTAGCTCTTAGGGTCTCATCTTGCCTTGGGATGGCCTCTGGGAGATCTCTTGGCTTCTTTTATTTTGTAGTTTAAGGGGGTTCATAAGAAGCTCCCCTTTCTCCCATCAACCAAATTCAAAACAATCTGAGACGTATCACTAGAGCCAACCAGATGGAAGAAGAATATAATTTTTATTGCTTATACACTGAAGAATGTGCCTCTTGATCTGTGGTCAAGTAGGATTGGCTTGCTTGTACCCTCAGAATTAAACTCACCAGGTTGCCACAGGCATAGACACCTACACATCCTCTCTGTGGGTCCAGGCTTCTCTTTGCATGATTTAAAGTGACCAGACAGAGCACATGTTTTATGGATCAGCTGATTCCAAGTGGGGAGAAAGACTGAGAAGGCTAGTATAGTTGAGGTCAGTCCCTAAGTAAACACGGGAAGTGGGGAATAGGAGTCTTCTGTAATACCCTTCTCTTAGCCCTGAGAGGTGGGAACTTAGAAGACCTTTCATCTTCTTTCTGGGAGTGGATAGTTAGAGTGAACTAGTGGCATGAACCAGTGACCTGAACCAGTGTAGTAAGTAGCCTTAAGCTATTGACTTTAGGTGGGTCAAGAGACCTGAGCCTGGGGGACGTCACTGCTGTGTACTCCCTGTGTCATGAAGAGTCCCTCTCCCCCATGCACAGTTATCAGCCTCTGAAATGTTATACATCTGCCATCTTCCCCTTACTCTAGTTCTCAGCCTGCCTCCCAATGTTCTCAAGGGGAGCCCTCCTTTGGCCCATGGCTACCCCCTATCCTCAGCCCTTGGGGCTCTCTTCCCCAGCTCTGCGACACTGCCCATCACCTTCCGCTGTCTGGAGGAGGGCCTCGGTGTGGACCGCCGCATCACCAGGTTCGTACTGCCCGTGGGGGCCACCGTCAACATGGACGGCACTGCCCTCTATGAGGCTCTGGCCGCCATCTTCATCGCCCAAGTCAACAACTACGAGCTCAACCTGGGCCAGATCACAACTATCAGGTGAGTTGGCCTTGGTTGGAACCTGCCAACAGGTGAGACCTGAGACATCATTAGCTTGGCTGGGGGGGGGGGGTGGTGTTGGAGGGAAGGGAGCCTTTGAATATTGGATGGGGGCTGCTCACTGAACCACGAGGGAAGCAGGGTGGCATGGGTATGACATCCCTAAACACCCATGCCATGCTGGCTGCTTGCTTTCCTTTGCCTCTGTGGACAAAAAATGTCGCTGGTCTTTTCAGTAAACAAAAGTTGTCACCCTGCCATCAGCTATTGGCCACTGCAGCTGCCCCCAAAGGTGCCCCTTGGGGGCAACTCAGGATGGAGCAAAGCAGGCTACTGGCCCTGTATAGTTCAGGGGTGCAGGAAAAAATAAGACAGGGCTCCTGAACTCAGGGAAGATCTAGTCTAAGGAAAAGACACTGATGATAGTAATGCTGATGACAGTGATGATGATGATGATGTAAATTATGTTGTGATAGTGGAGATGATGTGGATGGTGTTGATTGTGGTGATGGTGGTGATAGTGGTTTTGGTGGTGATGATGATGGCCAACATTCATGAAACTCTTGCTATGTACCATCTCAGTCACTCAGTAGTGTGTGAGCGACTCTTTGTAACCCCATGGACTGTAGCCTGCCAGGCTCCTCTGTCCATGGGATTCTCCGGGCAAGAGTACTGGAGTGGGTTGCCATGCCCTCCAGGTGATCTTCCCAGGGATTGAGTCTATATCTCTTACATCTACTGCATTGGCAGGTAGGTTCTTACCACTAGCACCACCTGGGAAACCCAGCAGCTTCCCACTAGCTGTCTTATTAACACCTGGTGGTGTATATATATATATATACTGATGCTACTCTCTCAGTTCATTAGCCTACTCTTGATTCAGTCGGACCCTCTACTTGGTGGTGGACCACCATCTCTCTCATTTTCTAGGTGTTGTACATTTTAGTTTTCCTAAGCCACATACATGTAAGTGTATATGTTTTTTCACTCACTCAGTGCCATAGACAGTTTCTTCTTTTGACTCTAAACTCAGCCCACCTTCCAGAGTGTCCTTCCTGGCATCAGGACCTCTCTATACTGACCCACCTACTTCTAGCACATGTGTGTATGGGGGACTCAAGCTTCTGCTTCATGGCTACTTCCATGAAGGTTGACTCTTCTGCCCTCTTCCAGCCCCCAGAGGCAGCTGGTTAAATCCCTGCTTTTACACCTAGGAAGACTAAAGGAGCAAAGAAAGAAGCATTGAGGAAACTGTAAAGAGTGTCAGGATCACCTCTCACATTGCTCTCTCGGGGAGGCACTGGGTGGCATGAGTTTCTTGTTGTTGTTTAGTCGCTCAGTTGTGTTTGACTCTTTGTGACATCCCCGGCCTGTAGCCCTCCAGGCTTCTCTGTCCATAGGATTCTCCAGGCAAGAATACCAGAGTCGGTTGCCACTTCCTCCTCCAGGGGATCTTCCCGACCCAGGGATCAAACCCACATATCCTGCATTGCAGATGAATTCTTTACCACTGAACCACGAGGGAAGCAGTGTGGCATGGGTATGACATCCCTAAACACTCATGCCATGCTGACTGCTTGCTTTCCTTTGCCTCTGTGGGCAAAAAATGTCGCTGGTCTTTTCAGGAAACAAAGGTTGTCACCCTGCCATCAGCTATTGGCCACTGCAGCTGCCCCCAAAGGTGCCCCTTGGGGGCAACTCAGGATGGAGCAAAGCAGGCTACTGGCCCTGTATAGTTCAGATGCACATCTAGAAATGATATCAATGGGCCAGGCTCTTGTATTGTCCCATACATAGAAAAGCACTCAAATCACTGCCTTGAGATGTCTGGTGTTTTAAATTTAAATCTTAATTGGAGGATGATTTTTAAAATTAATTTTAAATTTTTATTTGAAGGATCATTGCTTTACAATGTTGTGTTGGTTTCTGCTGTACAATAGTGTGAATCAACTATAAGTAAACACATATCCCCTCCATTGTGAGCCTCCCTCCCATTCTCTCTCCCCCATCCCACCCCTCTATGTCACCACAGAGCACTGAGCTGAGCTCCTCGTGGTACACAGCAGCTTCCCACTAGCTATCTGCTTTACACGGGGCAGTGTATATACGTCACTGCTACTCTCTTGTTCTTTTCATTTTTATTTTTGTGTTTAGCAGTAATCTTTTAGATGCTTTTATTTTTTTCTCTTTTTTTTTCAACAAAATCTCCTTCATCCTTAACCTCTTCAGAACCTTTCCTCAGAGCTATGAGTGGCTGTCACTCTGGCTCAGTAAAGTCCCGGAATAAAACGTAACTCTCAGCTTTAAGGGGTGTACCTGGTGGCTCTGTGGTAAAGAATCTACCTGCCAATGCAGGAGATGGGGGTTTGATTCTTGGATCGGGAAGATCCCCTGGAGAAGGAAATGGCAACTCACTGCAGTATTCTTGCCTGGGAAATACCATGGACAGAGGAGCCTGGTGGACAGCAGTCCATGGGGTTGTAAAGCGTCAGACACGACTGAGCAACTAAACAACAACAACTCAGCTTAAAAAAAAAAAAACAAAACACCTGCTCTTGCATCTGCAATATGAACTGTTTAAAACGTCCATCATTGGATGAAACTTCAGCCAGATCCCAATAAAAGACGGGGGGGTATGTCTGCATTGGCTTCAGATAAAAGTCACTTTGAATTTTCTCTTTATTTTGGGGATCTGACCCCTTACCTTCTTTTGTGTCTCTCCTAACAAACCTCATTTCTCCCTTCTCCCTGCCTGTGTCCCTGTGTCCTCTTTCCCTGTGCAGCATCACAGCTACAGCAGCCAGCGTCGGGGCTGCTGGCATCCCCCAGGCAGGTCTGGTCACCATGGTGATTGTGCTCACCTCGGTCGGCCTGCCCACTGAAGACATCACGCTCATCATTGCTGTGGACTGGTTCCTGTGAGTGTTCTCCAGACTCTTCTACTCTCTCTCCTTGAATCCCTTGTTTTTCTTGTAGGACTCCCAATGAATGGGCTCTCATTCCAGCAAGGGCAGAGCTCTAGAATTTTAGAATGAAAAGAGGGCCTTGGAGAACATCCCAAGCAGTATGGACCCCAAATTCCATAGAGTTAATCTTTGGAAGTAGGGAAGTAAGCCATAAGGGGCTTTACCCGTCTTCCAGAAAAGCCCTGTGGTACCTGCCTTATGTAGAAATCACAACAAAAGGTGATCCATGGGGCAGAGCTGACTTGTAAATTTTTAAAAAAATTCTCAACTTTTATTTTTAAAATTTTATTTATTTATTTGACTGTGCCAAGTCTTAGCTGGGACATGTGGGTCTTTTATCTTTGTTTCAGTATTCAAACTCTTAGTTTTGGCATGTGGGATCTAGTTCCCTGACCAGGGATCAAACCTGGGCCCCCTGCTTTGGGAGTGAAGAGTCTTAGCCACTGGACCACCAGAGAAGTCCCTCAACTTTTGTGTGTGTGTGTGTGTGTGTGTGTGTGTGTGTCCCTTCAGTTGTGTCCGACTCTTTGTGACCCCATGGTAGCCCGCCAGGATCCTCTGTCCATGGGATTCTTCAGGCAAGAATACTGGAGTGGCTTGCCATGCCCTCCTCCAGGAGTTCTTCCTGATCTAGGGATTGAACCCCCATCTCTTATGTCTCCTACATTGGCAGGCAGATTCTTTACCACTAGTGCCACCGGGGGAGCCCCCCTCAACATTTATTTTTTAATTAATTATTTTTGGCTGTGCTGCAGAGCTTGTTGGATCTTAGTTCCTTGACTAGGGATTGAACCCAAGCCCTGGCAGTGAAATCTGAGTTCTAACAACTGGAATGCCAGGGAATTTCCTCAACTTTTAGTAATAGGAGGCTTACATATAAAAATCTGGACTTTCATCTCCACCTTGGAGCTGTTACCTTGATCTCACTCTCATTTAGATGGTTTCCAGCAGGGTCTTATTTACTCACAGTGGTTACCTTCCTCATTTGGTATGCTGTTCAGCTCATAACTCCTAATTTTATTTTTTAAAATGAATTAATTTAATTTACTTAAAAAATTGGAGTATAATTGCTTTACAGTGTTTCTGCTGTACAGTAACATGAATCGGCTACAGGTATACATATATCCTTTCCCTCTTGAGCCTCCCTCCTTCCCACTCCCTCCTACCCCTCTAGGTTATCACAGAGCACTGATCTCAGCTCCCTGTGCTACATAGCAGGTTCCCAGTTCAGTTTAGTTCAGTCGCTTAGTCTTGTCCGACTCTTTGCAACCCCATGGACTGCAGCATGCCAGGCCTCCCTGTCCATCACCAACTCCTAGAGTTTACTCAAACTCATGTCCATCGAGTTGGTGATGCCATCCAACCATCTCATCTTCTGTCATCCCCTTCTCATCCTGCCTTCAATCTTTCCCAGCATCAGGGTCGTTTCAAATGAGTCAATTCTTCACATCAGGTGGCCAAAGTATTGGGGTTTCAGCTTCAACATCAGTCCTTCCAATGAATATTCAGGACTGATTTTCTTTAGGATGGACTGGTTGGATCTCCTTGCAGTCCAAGGGACTCTCAAGAGTCTTCTCCAATACCACAGTTCAAAAGTATCAATTCTTTGGCGCTCAGCTTTCTTTATGGTCCAACTCTCACACCCACACATGACTACTGGAAAAACCATAGCTTTGACTAGACGGACCTTTGTTGGCAAAGTAATGTCTCTGCTTTTGGTTCCCACTAGCTACCTATTTTACACAAGGTTGTGTATGTATGTCGGTGCTACTCTCTCAACTTGTCCCACCCTCTCTTTCCCCCTCTGTGTCCATGTGTCCATTCTCTACATCTGTGTCTCTATTCCTGCCCTGCACATAAGTTCATCAGTACCATTTTTCTAGATTTCATATATATGTCCATACCCTTCATTTGCTATATCAGACATTTAGGTTAAGAAAAGAATTGCACTGCTGAGAACAAACATGAGCACTTCAGAGCTTGGTCCACCCTGTGCTGGACTGGAGTGTGAGCCCTGACTCCAGGGCACAGGGAGCCCTCAGCTGCTGCAGCTTCTTTGTGGAGTGCCTCATGCCTTGATTAACAGCGGCTTCTCTCTCCCTTCCCCTCTGCAGTGACCGACTTCGCACAATGACCAATGTGCTGGGGGACTCTATCGGAGCAGCCGTCATTGAACATCTGTCTCAGCGGGAGCTGGAGCTGCAGGAAGCTGAACTCACCCTCCCCAGCCTGGGAAAGCCCTACAAGTCACTCATGGCACAGGAGAAAGGGGCATCCAGGGGACGGGGAGGAAACGAGAGTGCCATGTGAGAGCCCCCTGCTCTGCCACCCAGAGAGGAGGGAAGGGGGTCGGGGAGGGGGTTCCTGGGGAAGAACAACTGCCCGAGTGACTGCACTGAACACACATATTCTTTCCAGCGTGTTTGGGGGGAAACTGAGATAAAGGAGCAGGAATGAAAGATGTCTAAGGTGTCTGTTTCTCTCTGGGCATATACTGAAAATTTGTGGGGCAGGCCATGAGCAAGACAGAGGAGGAGATATTTGCCCTGGGATTAGGGGTAAGAGAAGCTTCAGGTTCAACAAGATGAGGGGTCAGCTCGTGTTCCTCATTTTCTCAAACAGTGATGGAACTCAAGAAGGTAAACTACTATTCCTCAGTGTTGTTGTTGTTCAGTTGCTAAGTTGTGTCCAACTCTGCGACTGTGTAGACTGAAGCATAACCAGGCTCCTCTGTCTTCCACTGTCTCCTGAAGTTTGCTGAAATTCACATCCATTGGATTGGTGATGCTATCTAACCATCTCATCCTCTGCTGCCCACTTTTGCTTTTTCCCTCAATCTTTCCCAACATCTGGATCTTTTCCAATGAGTCTGCTCTTTGCATCAGGTGGCCAAAATATTGGAGCTTCAGCATCAGTCTTTCAAGTGTATATTCAGGGTTGATTTCTTTTAGGATTGACTGGTTTGATCTCCTTCTTGTCCAAGGGAGTCTCAAGAGTCTTCTCAAGCACCACAGTTCCAAAACATCAACTTTTTGGTGCTCAGCCTTCTTCATGGTTCAACTCTCACATCCGTACATGACTACTGGAAAAACGATAGGTTTGACTATATGAACCTTTGTTGACAAAGTGGTGTCTCTGCTTTTTAATACACTGTCTAGCTTTAAAACAATATCCATGGCCTCTGTGTGGGGGGTCCCCATGACCACCTTCAGATTTGATGATATACCAGAAGGATTCATAGAACTTGAAAAAGTTGGGGTACTCTCATTTATGGTTTACTGCACTGAAAAGACACATTGAAATCAGCAAAGGCAAAAGATGCAGGGGACAGGGTCCAGGAGAGACCAGGTGTGAGCTTCCACTTGTCCTATCCCAGGGGAATTGCATGAATAGCCCTTAATTCTTTCAGCAATGAGGTGTGATAACACGTATGAAATACTGCCAACCGTGGAAGCCCACCTGAACCTTGGTGTCCAGAGTTTTTATTTAGGTGTGTCACATAGGCATGGAGTTCCTGCTGACCTTCATAACTCATTGTTGAGTCCCTCTTGTGTTAGTCACTCAGTAATGTTTGACTCTTTGCAATCCCATGGATTGCAGCCCACCAGGCTCCTCTGTTCATGGGATTCTCCAGGTAAGAATACTAGAGTAGGTAGCCATTCCTTTCTCCAGGGCATCTTCCTGACCCAGAGATTGCAGGCCTCCTGCAGTAGCAGGTGGATTCTTTACCATCCAAGGCACCAGGGAAGCCTGCGTCCCTCCAGAGGTCAAACTAATATAGCATTGCCCTGGGTCCCAGGTGAACAAAGCCTGGCTTCCCCGATGGCTCAGTGGGTAAAGAATCTGCCTGCAATGCAGGAGACACAGGAGGCACAGGTTTGATCCCTGGGTCAGAAAGATCCCCTGGAGCAGAAAATGGCACCCCACTCCAGTATTCTTGCCTGAAAAATCCCATGGATTGGTGGGCTAAAGCAGACATGAATGAGCCACTAAACGCACACAGTATAACATTGCCCTGGGTCCCAGGTGAACAAAAATGGGCATTCACCATCAACCAGACTACCTGGCATGGATTAAGGCCCCAGGTAAACAAAGACACTTTTATCAGGCAGGATATTCCAGGGGTTCAGAGGTCATGATTCAGGAAGCAGTCTAGGGCCAGTCCTTTCTTTGGGATGTGCAGGCTTTGAGCACCCCTTAGCCTCCAAGTTAAACCTTTTACTTCATATACCCCATTGTTGGGAACTGGGGCAGTGGGTCCCATGGAGATAAGTAGTGGGGACTTATAACCCGGACAGTTGACTCCTAGGACTAATTGGCCTGGACATTCCCAGGCTGGCCCCAGGGCACTCCTTATATGCAAGGGTGGATGTTGGAGTTTAACCATTATTTTCTTGCAGGCTAATGAACCAGGTGGGAAATTACATGAGACCTTACTAAAGGTGTGGGGAAAACAAGGAAAAACAGAAGGTGACATGATTCTAGCTGCTATAAATATAACTCAACTCCATGATCCTTTTGTCTAAGAAATATAACATTAATTTTTTCTAAATCAAATAAAGCTTCAGTTGAGCACTTACCTCTCCCAAAGGCGGGGGGAGGATAGGGTGGGAAATTCAAACATGGGTAGGTTTTGGGATGCTCCATCCTCCATTTCTTAAAGGTTTTAAGAGAACTCTTGAGCATAAGCAATTGAGAGAACTTGGGAGAAGCGCTCCAGAAATCTTTAATCTATTTAATCTATCTCACCATGGAACCAAAATCACTGTGAATGGTGACTGCAGCCATGAAATTAAAAGATGCTTGCTCCTTGGAAGAAAAGGTGTGACAAACCTAGACAGCATATTAATAAAGCAGAGACATCACTTTGCCAACAAAGGTCTGTGTAGTCAAAGCTATGGTTTTTCCAGTAGTCATGTACAGGTGTGAGAGTTGGACCATAAGGAAGCTGAGAGCCGAAGAATTGATGCCTTCAAATTTTGATGCTGGAGGAGACTCATGAGAGTCCCTTGGACAGCAAGGAAATCAAATCAGTCAATCCTAAAGCAAATAAACCCTGAATATTCACTGGAAGGATTGATACTGAAGCTGAAGCTCCAGTACTTTGGCCATCTGACATGAAGAGCCGATTCATTGGAAAAGACTATGCTGCTGGGAAAGATTGAGGGCAAGAGGAGAAGGGAGTGACAGAGAATGAGATGGTTGGATGGCACCATTGACTCAATGGACATGAGTTTGAGCAAGCTCCTTCCCTGAAGGACAGGGAAGCCTGGTGTACTGTAGTTTGTGGGGTCACAAAGAGTTGGACATGACTTAGTGACTGAACAGCAATTGGAGACAATTATGGTAAGAATTTAGAAGTATTCTATGAGAAGACAAGAAGTTCATCCACTTATAAAATATTCTACTCTACGATGGACCGTGGAGAACTTTGCCTGAGATCCCAGTGTTAAAATAGAATTTCAGCTTCTAGCTCTACCCACCCCATGGTAAATGTTCTGTGTCCCCAGAGGGCTCCTGTGGAAGCAGGGTACACTAGTTCTTTAGGGTTGCCATGACAAAATACCACAGATTGAGAGGCTTAAACAACAGAAAATTTTTTTATCATCGTTTTGGAGATTAGAAGTCCTAGATCGAGGAGTTCCGTGGTGGTCCAGTGGCAAAGATTCTGCACTCGCAATGCAGGGGGTCCTGGGTTCTATCCTTGGTCAGGGAACTAGATCCCACATTCCATAACTAAGAGTTCTCGCGCTTCAATGAAGATCAAAGATCCTGCATGCCACAACTAAGATCCGGGACAGCCAAATAAATAAACATTACAAAATGAAGTCACGCGTTTTCATGAAGATGGCACCAATGGTGAAGAAGGAAGCCTCTGCCCCTCCGAAAGCCGAAGCCAAAGCAAAGGCTTTGAAGGCCGGGAAAGCAGTGTTGAAAGGTGTCCACAGCCACAAAAAAGAGAAGATCCGGACGTCACCCACCTTCCGGCGGCCCAAAACACCGCGGCTCAGGAGGCAGCCCAAATATCCTCAGAGGAGCCCCTGGGAGAAACAAACCTGACCACTATGCTGTCATCTAATTCCCGCTCACCACCAAGTCAGCCAAGAAAAAAACAACTGGTATTCATTGTTGATGTTAAGGCCAACAAGCACCAAATTAAACAAGCTGTGAAGAAGCTGTATGACATTGATGTGGCTGAGGTCAATACCCTGATCAAGCCTGATAGAGAGAGGAGGGCATATGTTCAACTGGCTCCTGACTATGATGCTTTGGATGTTGCCAACAAAATTGGGATCATCTAAACTGAGTCCAGCTGGCTAATTCCAAATATAAAAGTTTTCACTGTGTTAACAACAACAACAAAAACAACGAAGTCATGGATGAATATGCCAGCAATGTTAGTTTCTTTTGAGGCCTCTCTCCTTGGCTTGTAGGTGGTTGTCTTTCCTTGTGTCTTCACATGGTTTTCCCTCTGTGTGTGTCTGAGTCTTAACCTCTTCTTCTTCAGGAAACCAGTCAAATTGGAGTAGGGCCCACCTGAATGAAATCATTTTAACTTGTGTGAGTGCTCAATCACTTCAGTCGTGTCTGAGTCTTTGCGATCCTATGGACCATAGCTCCAGAGGCTCCTCTGTCCATGGGATTCTCCAGGCAAAAATACTGGAGTGGGTTGCCATGCCCTCCTCCTGGGGATCTTCCAGACCCAGGGATCGAACCCACATCTCTTATATCTCCTACACTGGTAGGCAGGTTCTTTATCACTAGTGCCACCTGGGAAGCTTATTACTATGATTTGAAGACCCCATCTCGAAATTCAGCCACCTTCCCAGGTATAGGGGGTTAGGACTTCAGCAAATGAATTTTGTAGAGGACACAACTCAGGTCATCACACAAAGTGTGACATACTGTCAAGGGATCCATGACTCCATTGCCTCCAATCCTTGGAACCCCTTCCAGCTCTATTTTCTTTATAAGCCTGTGTTTTAAAGCATAAAGAAGCTAGGGAAAGACAGATCACTTTTTTGGAGGGGGGGACTGTGGTTTGGATTTGATTTTATCCCATGCGTCAAAGGAAGTATAGACCTTAAAAATTGTTTTTATTTTGTATTTGAGTATGATTAAGGGGCTTCCCAGGTTTCTCAGTGGTAAAAAATTTGCCTGCCAATGCAAGAGATGCAGGAGACGTGGGTTTGACCCCTAGGTTGGGAAGATCCCCTAGAAATGGCAACCCACACCAACATTCTTGACTGGAGGGTCCCATGGACAGAGGAGCCTGGTGCGCTATAGTCCATAGTGTTGCAAGCAGTTGGAGACGACTGAAGTGACTTAGCACATAGCTGATGAGGGTTTCCCTGGTGGCTTGGACGGTAAAGAATCTGCCTGTAATGCAGGAGATCTGGGTTCAATCCCTAGGTTGGGAAGATCCCCTGGAGAAGGAAATGGCAACCTGCTCCAGTATTCTTGCCTGGAAAATTCCATGGACAGAAGGGCCTAGTGGGCCATAGTCTGTGGGGTTGCAAAGAGTTAGACAAGAGTGAGCACACATAGTCATAGTCATCATAGCTGATTAACAATGCTGTGATAGATTCAGGTGGACAGCAAAGGGACTCAGCCATACATATACATGTATCCATTCTCCCCCAAACTCCCCTCCCATCCAGGCTGCCACATAACATTGAGCAGAGTTCCCTGTGCTACACAGTATGACCTTGTTGGCTATCTATTTTAGATATAGCAGTGTGTACACGTTCATCCCAAACACCCTAACTATCCCTCTCCTACATTGGAAATACAGATAATGTTTTGGGGGGAATTGGGGATTGGGTTAGACAATCTTTTCATTCTTTCAGTCCTTCATACCAGCAAGAATGAGACAAATTTATCTCTGACCACAGAAGTTTTCTTGTAAAATATGTGACCTGCTTTCTGGGTTTATCTTGAGAAGAGAAGATGGACTCTAACGTGGAGTGTGATCAAAGGCAGTCTGGAAGCTACAAGTAAGAGATGGAAACTTATGAGGATGGAATAAAGGCTGTGTCCACTTGTGTTGCTTCTGACCTCAGTGAAGAGGGATCCTGCAGAACCCAGAGCCCTTTGTCATGGAGATAAATGGAAACACTTGACCCAAGAGGCAGAGAGACTCAAAGAGATTCTCTGGGGATGTAGAACATTTGTAGGTCCATCTGCAGCTTCATGTGTGTGTGTGTGCTAAGTTGCTTCATCCATGTACGACTCTTTGTGACTCCATGGACTGTAGCCTGCCAGGTTCCTCAGAACATGGGATTTCCCAGGCAAGAATACTGGAGTGGGTTGCCATTTCCTTCTCCAGGGGATCTTCCTGACCCAGGAATCAAACCCGTGTCTTTTATTTCTTCTGCACTGGCAGGTGGGTTCTTTACCGCTAGTGCCACCTGGGAGGCTCCTTTTTGAAGCTCTGGATTTTATTAAGGTCTTCTGTTTTGGCAAGCTCCTTTGACACCATGCTGGGGAGAAGTGTGGTGCAATCTTGTTCTTTACCACTAGCGCCCCCTGGACGGCCTCTGCAGCTTCATGCCAGTGGGCAAATCAGCAGCCTTTCAGCAGTGTTTGTGTGTGTGTGTGCGTGTGTCCACAAATGGCAGCTGATTCCTGTAACCCTCCAAATATACTAAGAATCTTCCTTAGGGTCTGTATTAGTTCCCTATGGCTGCTGTTACACATTACCACAATGTAGGTGCCTTATAGGGCTTCCCCAGCCATTCAGCAGTGAACAATCTGCCTGCAATGCAGGAGACTTGGGTTTGATTGCTGGGTCGGGAAGATCCTGTGGAGGAGGACATGACAATCCACTCCACTATTCACTCCTGGAGAATCCCAATGGTCAGAGGAGACTGGTGGGCTATTGTCCTTCAGGTTGCAAAGAGTCGAACATGACTGAAGCAATGAACAGAAATTGTTTTCTTATATTTCTGAAGCCTGATAATCCAAAATCAAGATGTCAGTAGGGCTGCACTCCCCCTTAAGGCTTTAGGGCAGGGATCCCAAAACTTTTGGGCTTCTCAGGTGGCCCTAATGTTAAAGAACCCACCTGCCAGTGCAGGAGATGTAGGAGATGTGGGTTCAATCCCTGGGTCAGGAAGATTCCTTGGAGGAGGGCATGGCAACCCATTCCAATATTTTTGCCTGGAGAATCCCATGGACAGAGGAGCCTGGCGGGCTGTGGTTCATAGGGTCTCAAAGAATCAGACATGACTGAATTGACTTAGCACGCATGCACCCCAACCTTTTTGGCACCGGGGACTGGTTTCGTGGAAGACAGTATTTCCATAGACATGGGGTTGGGGGCATGGTTTCAGGATGATTCAAGCACCTTATATTGAGTTTGTTGAGCAGGAGGTGGAACTCATGTGGCAATGCAAGCAAAGGGGAGCACCTGTAAATACAGGTGAAGCTTCACTTGCTGGCCTGCTGCTCACTTCCTGCTATATGGCCCAGTTCCTAACAGGCCATAGACTGGTATGGGTTCATGGCCTGGGGGTTGGGAACCCCTGCTTTAGGAGAGAATCAATCCTTGCTTCTTCCACTTCTTGTGGCTCCATGTGTTCCTTGCCTGTGGCCATGTCACTCCAATTTCTCCCTTTATATTATAGGATTTTCTCTTCTTCATGTTTTCTGTATCTTTTAATTTTTTTGGATAAAACTTTCCTCTTTATTTTTCTTTATTTATTTATGTGGCTGTGTCAGGTCTTAGTCGTGACACGCAGGATCTTTGTTGTGGCACAGGGTCTTTCTAGCTGTGGCAAGTGGGCTCAGTAGTTGTAGCGTGGGCTTTCATTGTTCCGTGGCTTGTGGAATCTTAGTTCACCAACCAGGGATCTAACTCAAGTCCTCTGCATTTCAAGGTGGATTCTTAACCATTGGACCATCAGGAAAGTCCCCTTCCTGTATCTTCTAAGGAACTGTCATTGGATTTAGGGCACACCCAAGTAATCCACAGTTATCTCATTTCAAGACCCTTAACTTAATTACATTGGCAAAGAAGCTTTTTCTAAAAAGGTCACATTCACAGGTTCTGGGATGGCATATCTTTTGTGGTGTTGCCTATAAAGCCACTATGTGGTACAGGAAATGTAGCTCAGTCTAGTTAAGATGAAGATTTTAGTGGTCCCAGGGAATAGAGCTGTGAGTCAGGCAAGAGAAAACAGCCATAAAATGTGTGTTTATCAAGCCAGTTACCACCGCGATCGACTGGTGGACTTCTGCTCGGAAAGACAGGGAGCCAGTACAAATATATGTGCTACAGACTTATCATACCCAATGTGCAAGTGATTTACACACCAACTCCTGTTGGTCTCTGGTTAAGGAGTGATTCCTGGGACATTAATTCTCTGAACATGGGCAGGGCAGACTAGAGAAATCCCTTAGGCAAAGGATGCAGATAAGAAAGTTGGAAGCCAGACAGAATATGCTAAAATGATAAATGATGAAGGAGTATCTTCTATATTATATTTCTCCATTCCATCTTCCTGGGATGCAGTTGCAGTGACTGCAAGGGCAGAAGCCATTTTGTGGCCATGAGGATGGAAGACCCATGCTAGAGATAGAGCAGAAAAGCAGAAGGATCGTGAGTACTTGAAGGTCAGCTTTGAACTGTTTAGCTCCAGATTTCATATTTCAGAAATGGAATATACATCACTAAGTTTTGATGTGACTGAAAGTTATTCAGAAAAAAGGCACTTCTTCCAGTTGATTTCATTCACACAGCCTCAGAAAACATCTCTGTAAATGAGTTTGCAGGGCAACATTTCCCTAATAGGTATACATCTCATCACTGTGAAGATATATATTACATACATGAGATTTAGTTTATTTTGTAAGAAATTTAAATCATGACTAAATGTAACAGTGTTGGAGAAGACTCTTGAGAGTCCCTTGGACTGCAAGAAGATCCAACCAGTCCATCCTAAAGGAGATCAATCCTGCGTGTTCATTGGAAGGACTGATGTTGAAGCTGAAACTCCAATACTTTGGCCACCTCATGCGAAGAGTTGACTCATTGGAAAAGACCCTAATGCTGGGAAGGATTGGGGACAGGAGGAGAAGGGCACAACAGAGGATGAGATGGCTGGATGGCATCACTGACTCGATGGACATGGGTTTGGGTGGACTCTGGGAGTTGGTGATGGACAGGGAGGCCTGGCATGCTGTGATTCATGGGGTTGCAAAGGGTCAGACACAACTGAGTGACTGAACTGAACTGAATTGAAATGTAACAGAAAATATCAGGTTCAATTTATATGAAGTTAAAATTCATATGGTTACAAATTGAAAAAGGGAAACAAAGACATATTATGAAGGAAAGTAGGGCTGTGAAGATCCAAGGAAAGTTTTTCTTTTAAAAAATGAGTATTAGGAAAGAAAAACATTAAATGAAGGAAGCCAGGATGTCTGGTCCTCAATATTATGTGCCCAGTTACTTAGAGTCCTCTGAAGGCCCTGTGAATGAGAGATGGTGCCCTGCTGACGAGTCTTCCAAAGGTCCCCTTCATGTCCCTGTTCCTCAGACTGTATATGAAGGGGTCCAGCATGGGGGTGACCATGGTGTACATCACCGAGGCCACCAGACTTGTCCTAGAGGATGAAGTGACTGCAGAACTGAGGTAGACCCCTAGGCCTGTGCTATAGAACAAGGAAACCACTGCGAGGTGAGACCCACAGGTGGAAAAGGCTTTGTACTTCCCCCTGGCTGATGAAATTCTCAGGATGGAGGAGAAAATCTTAGAGTAAGAAAAGAGGATCCCAGAAAGAGGAAAAATACCTAGGATAATAGTCATAAAATAAACCACTGTGTTATTGATGAGGATATTTGAACAGGCAAGCTTCAGGACTTCAGGAAGATCACAGAAAAAGTGTGGGATCTTCATGCTTCTGCAGAAAGATAGCTTCAAAAGGGTTAAGGTCATGAGTAGGGAGCCTGTGACACTGAGGCACCAGCACCCCAGAGCCAGCAGCCCACAGACCCGGGGGTTCATGACGACCATGTAGTGCAAGGGGTGACAGATGGCCACGAAACGGTCATAGGCCATCACAGTCAAGAGTAAATTGTCCAGGCATCCAAACACAATGAAAAAAAATACCTGGCTGAGGCAGCCTGCATAGGTGATAACTTTGCTCTGTGTCTGGAGGTTCAGCAGCATCTTTGGGATGGTGGTGGAGGTGAAACCAATGTCAGCAAAGGACAGGTTGGAGAGGAAGAAGTACATGGGGGTGTGGAGGTGGGAGTCTGAGATGACAGCTAGGATGATGGCCAGGTTCCCAGTGAATGTGACCAGGTACATGGACAGAAACAGCCCGAAGAGGAGAGGCTGCAGGTCTGGGTCTTCTGCAAATCCCAGGAGGAGAAAGTTTCTGACTCCTGTTTGGTTTCCTCTTTCCATGAGTCTGCTGGGCTAACCAACAAGGAGGAAAAAAGTGATACAAAATTTACCCCAAATGAACTTTCCCCAGAAAGACAGAAATATCCTTAACCCAAACTCAGGGAGATCATGAAGTCATTCATTTTGGCTATGGATTGACTTTCTTTGATGACAAATTGTGGTTACTGTTGACATCTAGAAAGATTGTCTTAAGCTCAGCACTTCTCAAATTGTGGTTCCTGAGCACCACCAGAAACCCCTAGAAATGCTAGAAATACACATTCTTTTAGGCTTGTCTGACCTGAATGTTTGCTCAGTTGCTCAGTTGTGTGTCTGACTCTTGGTGACCCCATGGACTGCAGCTTGCCAGACCCCTCTGTCCATGGGATTTCCCAGGCAAGAATACTGGAGTGGGTTGCAATTTCCTCCTCTGGCAGATCTTCCCAACCCGGGTATAGAACCTGCATCTCCTGTATCTCCTGCATTGGCAGGTGGATTCTTTTCCATTGAGTCATCTCTGACCTACTGAATCAGATACGCTGGGTGTGAAGCCAGCACTTGGCGCTTCAACAAGCCCTCATGGAAATTCTGACACATACAAGTTTGAGAAGCACTGCTCTAGTGCTTGCCTGCATCCCCAAACAATCATCCCTTTCCTGGAATCCCTGATGATTGCTCTTGAGCATTCTGCTCAGTGCTTATGGGAATGGGGAATTACCTAACTCTAGGCCACTCTTCTCACTCATTGGGAGTTTCTTAGATCCTCTGGACCTTGGATGCTCCTCTCGCTAAAAAAGAAAAAAACCCTAATGTTATCGTTACTCACCATTTACATTTCATTTATATTATCAATGTCCCTATATAAATTCAATCAAAATTGAATTTCTAAATAGAGATTCCTAGACTTTCTAAATATTGAGTTTATCTTCACATAAATCATCTTTTATTTTTGGCTTTGGGTGAGTGCGTGCTTAGTCGTGTCCCACTCTTTGAGACCCCATGGGTCTGTAGCCCACCAGGCTACTCTGTCCATGGAATCTTCCAGGCAGGAATACTGAAGTAGGTTGCCATTTCCTACCCCCAAGGGGATCTTCCCAACCCAGGGATGGAACCTGAGTCTCCTGCATTGGCTGGTGGATTTTTTTTTTTTTACCGCTGAGCAACCTGTGAAGCCCATAAAAACATACCTATCATCTCCAAATGGCATTTCCTTATGGCAGAAAGTGAAGAACTAAAGAGCCTCTTGACGAAAGTGAAAGAGGAGAGTGAAAAAGTTGGCTTAAAGCTCAACATTCAGAAAACTGCAGGTCCCATCACTTCATGGCAGATAGATGGGGAAACAGTGGAAACAGTGGCTGACTTTATTTTTCTGGGCTCCAAAATCACTGCAGATGGTGACTGCAGCCATGAATTTAAAAGACGCTTACTCCTTGGAAGGAAAGTTATGACCACCCTAGACAGCATATTAAAAAACAGAGACATTACTTTGCCAACAAAGGTCCATCTAGTCAAGGCTATGGTTTTTCCAGTGGTCATGTATGGATGTGAGAGTTGGACTATAAAGAAAGCTGAGTACCAAAGAATTGATACTTTTGAACTGTGGTATTGGAGAAGACTCTTGAGAGTCCCTTTTACTGCAAGGAGATCCAACCTGTCCATCCTAAAGCAGTTCAATCCTAGGTGTTTATTGGAAGGACTGATATTGAAGCTGAAACTCCAATACTTTGGCCACCTGATGTGAAGAGCTGACTCATTGGAAAAGACCCTGATGCTGGGAAAGATTGAGGGTGGGAGGAGAAGGGGACGACAGAGGATGAGATGGCTGGATGGCATCACCGACTCGATGGACATGGGTTTGGGTGGACTTAGGGAGTTAGTGATGGACAGGGAGGCCTGGCATGCTGCGGTTCATGGGGTCGCAAAGAGTTGGACACGACTGAGCGACTGAACTGAATCATCTCCAAAAATGTCCTTGTATTCTTTTGTGTGGTATGAATAATTACAATCTATTTCTCTAACGTATTTTAAAGGGTACAATACTGTATTATTAACTCTATTTACTATGTTATATCCTTGGGGAAGGAAATGACAACCCACTCCAGTATTCCTGCCTGGAAAATTCCATGGACAGAGGAGACTGGTGGGTTACAATTCATGGGGTTGCAAGTCAGACATGACTTAGAGACTAGACCACCACCACCACCATGTTATATACCAGATCTCTAGAATTTATTCATTTTGCATAACAAATCTTGATACATTGAATAAGAATTCCCTATTTTCCTTTGCTTCCAGCCAACAATTCCAATCAACATTCTATTCCATGCTTCCATGAGTTTGATGATTTTAGATGCCTCATGTAAGTGAAATCATACACTATTTGTTCTTTTATGTCTGGCTTATTTCACTTATAATAATGTCCTCTAGATTCACCTGAAGTGTTGCAAATAACAGGATTTCTACATGGTATTTTAATGTATTTTAGGTTTAATGCTACTAATAATGATATTCCCTCACATTGTATCTCTGATATCACTATTACATTAGGAAAACCTTAGATTTTTCTGTATTTATAAGGTGTTATGGGCATTTTCTAGATTCCTTTATTAATTAAAAATTTTTTCTAATATTTATATGCTTTCTCCAAATAGTATTAATTTACAACATCTATTTATCTTTAGGTCTTATTGCATTGCTATAAAACTCCACAACACTGTTCAAATTTATGTGAGTTGGAATTCTTATTATTCTTCCTTTCTTTCAAGGGAATAATTCTAGAATTTTTATTTAATATGATGTTTATCATAATTTAGGATATATCTATATGTATTTTAACATCTTAACTTGCATTTTTTTATTCCTATATATTTTAGAGGGCCTTTTAAAGATACAAATAAGTGTTTCACAATTGATTAATAACTTAGAAAAAATAGCGTTAAACCTTATCTCCATATTCCCTAATAAATTTCAAATGTTGAATGTGGAGCTAGGGACCATATAAGCTATCAGAAGAAAATAATTAAAATACATAGATAATATAATTTATACATGAATATATGTAATCTTGGGCTTCCCAGGTGGCGCTACTGGTAAAGAACCCATCTGCCAGTGCAGGAGATGTAAGAGATCCCCTGGAGAAGGACGTGACAACCCACTCCAGTATTCTTACCTGGAGAATCTCACGGACAGAGGAGCCTGGCAGCTTGTAGTCCATGGGGTCGCATAAAGTCGGATACGACTGAAGCGACTGAGCACACACACACGCATATGTAATCTTTAAAAGCAGACGTTCTCTATGAATAAAAAAGTCTTTGATGGAAATAAGGGAAGAAAAGATCAATAATTGGACAACAAATTGAAAAATTATTAATGAGAAAATGTGCCATGCAGGAAGTTGGAATGCAGAAGATAATTATTTGACTAATAAAAATTAGTATGTTTAACCTATAAAGCCTTAATTATAAATCATAGAAACATTAATATATTACCTGGGGGAAAAGCATAGGATATTAAAGGTTTATTAAAAAGTATAAAAAGGATAATAAATGTTTGAGAATTTTTTTCTAGTATTAACCTGTGAGGATGAAAGTAAAATAAGATACCTTTTCACTGAGGTAATTAAGAAGCCACTGAGAAAAATAAAGACTAGGAATGCAAAATTTCATCAAGTAGAAAGAGAAATAGCACTTCACATACTGCTATGAGATGATAATTGATCTGTATTTCTGGATTGGAGAAATTAAATCAGTGTACAGATCTTTTATAAGTTTCCTTGCACAAATCCAAGGAAAATGATCAACAAGATACACCAAAATGTGGACAAGAATCATCTTGGAGAGATAAAATGAGTCTAGATTTTTTAACTCATTTTCTTCTATTACATCTTTCAAAAACTACAAATGAACACGCATGTAGTCTAGCCTCAAGAAATAAACATTTAAAGATTTGGAAGGCATTGTTAATGAAAGTTACACACAACAAAGCTAGGTAAAGCAGAAAATTAAGGTATAAGCAGAGTTAAGGAATTAAAGAGAAGAACATGTCTAAAGTTGAGACAATCCAGATCTAATTCTTTGACAAAAGCAAACATACAGGCAAAATTAGTCTAATGAATGAAATAAGAAAGAGGACAGTAATGCCTAAAATTAGGAATGAGAAAAATAAACATAGATGTAAGGAAATTCTCAATTTTTCAAGAAAATATTATTTAAATTTGGCATAAAAAACTAGAAAATCTCTAAGAAATTAATTTATTTCTGGGAAAATGTAGGTGTCCAAAGTTGATTCAGAGTGGAGGATAATAGATCAATAATTAAGGAGGGAATTAAGCAACCAACAAGATTTACCTCCAAAAATGCCGTTGAGGGACCTGGGGGCAGGAACAAAAGAATTCTCCTTTAAATATTAAAGAAGAAAAGAAAGTTTATCATCACTATTATCAATTCTGAGGAATTTTTAGACAATGCAGTACAAAGAGAAAAGATATAAGAGACGTAAGTATCAAAAAAGCAATTCTTTGTTTAAAGATGATGGATTGGCTGAAGATAATAAGTTGGCAACTGGAAACCTCTTTTAAAAAATTATTTTTAATTAGAGGAAGAAAACCTCTTTGGACTGAAAATGATTTTAGTAAGGCAGTTGATACAAAACAAATATGTAAAAACCAATAGTCACCTTAAAGTAACATTCAGTGGCATTCAGATGTTTTGCAATCATTGCTTCTATCTAGTTTTGAAACATTTTCACCACTATGAGAACTCTCTGTACTATCTTTGTAACTTTCTTTAAAATTTCTCTAAAATTATTCAAAAATAAAAATTAACATAAATAGTGGTTACAAGAGAAAAATAACCCCAGCAGTGTTCATATGTGCAGTTAAATCTCTCAGAAAATAGATCACAATCATTTCACATATTAACAAAAATATAAGCCTCTTAAAACAGGGACTGGAAATTTGCAAATACACAATAAATGAAAGTGATGCATTTACTAAATAAGTCAAATGACTTGAGGACCTCCATGTGTCAAGTATTTGTGCTAAGTTTTGTATGCCTTAGCTCATTTTATCATGATCATTATTGTTTTGATTTAACAAATGAATATATGTAAACAGTATACAATAATCATTAACATGCATAGATATTCACTGGGTGATGGAGACAAAAAATTCTTGTGCATTATCTCCTTTAATTTAATTTTCATATTAACCTCACAAAGTGGATACTGTTATTATCCTCACTTTATAAATGTGGAAACTGAGACAGATAAACATTCAGTAACTTAATACCACAAAGCTGTTTGAATGGGCTGAATGGGTTTGTAAGGTGCAGTGGTAAAGAATCTGCCAGCCAATGCAAGAGACGCAAGAGACCTGGGTTCAGTACCTGGGGGTTGGGAAGATCCGCTGGAGTAAGAAATGACAACCTGCTCCAGTATTCTTGCCTGGAAAATTCCATGGCCAGAGGAGCCTAGTGGGCTACAGTCCACGGGGTTGCAAAGAGTTGTACATGACTGACCACGCACACACATATATTAAGTGCTAAATAGGAAGAATCCCAGAGAATGCTTCTTGTTTGAGTGAGTGAATAAGTGAGTAAGATATGGTAGATAAAAGAATACAGGAGAATCAGATGGAGAATAGAAGCACATAGCTCCTGAGAAACAGCTAGGATGGTTGGGTAAGAAATATGAAGAGATGTTGGGAGCTTAAACAAGGTCAGTTTCCATTAGGAAGATGAGAGATTCTCAGAATTGGGTTCCAGAAGAGAGAGGAAGGAACCTGAGCAGAAGAGAGATTTTGAGAGACTCAGGACTTGAACTGTGCAGAGTGTTTTAAGTAAATGGACTCTTACCAACTGGGTTATCCTCATTTGTGCCATCCAAGTTAATACTCTGAGAGTTCTGCCTGCCTCCATACCTGTTTCCCACAGCACACACTCTAATGTCCTCAGTGAGCCTCTAGTTCCCTGGATCCTTTCATTTCTGGGTGATGGATCCTCAAGTCAGCTCCAATGAAGTGCAAGAAGGTGGCATCAGGCATCCATTCTCTGAAAGGGCACCGCTGAACTTCCTCCTTCCTGGGATGGTGGAGTTGTAGTGAGAGGAGTAAGGGGCATATTTACTGTTTCTGTGGCTTCAGAGGTTGAATTCTCACAACTGCTCATTAAGTTAATTGTTCCATTGCTGCTCTGCTCTCTGAGCAATTTGGTTCCCATGAGTGTGGAAACCAAACCAGAAAGGAGCTTATTTTCTGCTAACTTTGTTCCCATGGGAACATCCCTCCCCATGCACCTTAGTCACAATGCTCTTTCTCCAGGATCTGATCTCCACTATCTTTTCCCACAAGCACTTCCTTAACATCTGTGATGGAATTTCTTTGTCAATCAAGCGCATGATGGCACATTTTTCAAGACCATGTGAATGTAAAGCAGATTAACTTGGAATTATGAACAAGGCTGTGGGTCACACCCAACTTCCAACAAAGCCAGACCAATGACTTTGCCACAACTTCTGTTCCTGATGTTGAAAGGGCCATCTGGAGGAGGTTCCAGGAAAACAACAAGAGAAATAGTGTGAGAAGGGGATTGGCTGGCTGTTCAGGCAGACTCTGTGGGAATATATGGCTTTTCAGGGTCAAAACTTGACTTCAGGGTCGAGTTCATTGGTTGGTCCTCTACACTGTAGTCCAGAGAGAATGGACTATCTTTAACAATTCACAAAAGAATGACTGTTTTCTATACATCTCTTTTTAAAAATATATATTTATTTTTTAATTGAAGGATAATTGCTTTACAGAATTTTGTTGTTTTCTGTCAAACATCAACATGAATCAGCCATAGGTGTATATATCTTTTATAAGTGAAATCTAAAAAAGAAAAAAACTAGTGAATATAACTAAAAAGAACAGACTCACAGACATAGACTTTTTTTTCTTTTTTTGACTGCACTGCTCAGCACATAGAACTTCCCTGACCATAGATTGAACCTATGCCCTCTCCACTGAAAGTGCAGAGTCTTAACCACTGGATCACCAGGGAAGTCTGGACTCAAAGACATAGGGAACAAACCAGTGGCCAACAGTGGGAAGAAGGAAGGGAGAGGGGCAAGACAGGGGCAAGGGATTAAGAGGTACAAACTACCATGCATAAGCTAAGCCACAAAGATATACTGTAGAGCACAAGGAATATAGCCAATATTCTATGCTAACAGTAAATGAACTATAACCTTTAAAAATTATGACTCACTATGTTGTATGACTGAAACTTAAATACTAATTTTTTTTGCAAAGTTTAAACTTTTTATTTTGTATTGGGGTATAGTCAATTAACAATGTTGTGGTTGTTTCAGGTGAACAGCAAAGGAACTGAGCCTTATGTATCAGTTCAGTTCAGTTGCTCAGTTGTGTCTGACTCTTTGTGATGCCATGGACTGCAGCACGCCAGGCTTCCCTGTCCATCACCAACTCCTGGAGCCTGCTCAAACTCATGTCTATCCAGTTGGTGATGCCATCCAGCCATCTCATCCACTGCTTTACGTATACAAGTATCCATTCTCCCCCAAACCCCCATCCCATCCAGGCTGGTACATAACTTTGAGCAGAGTTCCATGTGCTACACACTAAGTCCTTGTTGGTTCTCCATTTTGATTATGGCAGTATGTACATGACTTTCCCAAACTCCCTTACTATCCCTCCCCCCCAGCAACCATAAGTTCATTTTCTAAGTCCATGAGTCTCTTTCTGTTTTGTAAGTAAGTTCATTGGTATCATTTTAGATTCCACATATAAGAGATGCCATATGATATTTCTCCTTCTCTGTCTAACTTACTTCACTCAGTGTGACACTTTCTAGGTTTATCCATGTTGCTGCTCACGGCATTAGCTCATTCTTTTTAATGGCTGAATAATATTCCACTCATGGTACGTACCATATCTTCTTTGTCCATTCCTCTGTTGATGGACACTTAGGTTGCCTCCATGTCTTGGCTGTCATAAACAGTGCTGCATGTATCCTTTCAGATCATATTTTTCTCTGGGTATATGCCCAGGAGTGGGACTTCAGGGTCATGTGGTAGCTCTATTTTTAATTTTTTTTAAGTTAGTTTATTTTCTATTTTTTAACTTTACAATATTGTATTTGTTTTGCCATACATTGACATGAATGCACCATGGGTGTACATGTCTTCCCCTTCCAGAACCCCCCTTCCACCTCCCTCCCCATCAGAAGCTGTGGTACATATACACAATGGAATATTTTTAATTTTTTAAGGAATCTCCACATGGTTCTCCATAGTGGCTGTAAAAATTTACATTCCCACCAACAATATAGGAGGGTTCCCCTCTCTTCATGCTCTCTCCAGCATTTGTTGTCTATGGATTTTTTTTGATGATGGCCATTCTGACAGGTATGAGGTGATATCTCATTGTCGTTTTGTTTTTCATTTTGATGTTGAATATCTTTTCATGTGTCTGTTGGTCATCTGTATGTCCTCTTTGGAGAGATGTTTATTTAGGTCTTCTGCCCATTTTTTGAGTGGGCTTGAAACTTATGTAACATTGTTAATAAACTATACCTCAATAAAAAAGTAAAAAAGAACACCAGTATATAAGGGAGTAACTTTTATAATGCAAATCAAATATTAAAATTTTTCAAAAAAATAAAAACAGTGGGATATTAGGGCATCCTCCTCTTGAATGACTGGAGTCACAGCTACTGAGCCTGTGTGCCCTAGAGTCGGTGCTCCATGACAAGAGAAGCCAGTGCAATGAGAAGCCTGAGCACTGCAATGAAGAGCAGTCCCCGCTTGCCACAACTAGAGAAAACCTGAGTGCAACAGGGAAGTTCAGTGCAATCAAAAATAATACATAAATTTTAAAAAAGTCTTAAAAAATGATGTTGCCAATGTCTTCTTTGTCCATGTATTATTTGAATAATGGATTTTAGTTTTTCAATGTCTTCAGTCTTGTAGTCTATCCAGTCTCCTTTCCTTCTTTTGACTGTTATGCAAAATAGAGTCAAATCTGGAACTCTGCTTTTCTATTTGTACAGGCATTTTTATGGTCTATTCTTGTCATGTGTAAAAAATATTTTGCTGAATAAGGAAAAGGCAATACACTCCAGTAGTCTTGCCTGGAGAATTCCATGGACAGAGAAGTCTGGTGAGCTATCATTCATAGGGTTGCAGAGTCAGACATGAGTGAACACGCATGCACACACGGGGTGGTGGGGGGAGTGGTTTTGGAATGATTCAAGCACATTACATTTATTGTGCACTTTATTTCTATTATTACTACATCAGCTCCACCTCAGATTATCAGGCATTAGATCCTGGAGCTTGGGGACTACTGCTTTAGCTCACTCCCTTGGGGATTTTGCACATGGAAAATTTTCATATGTTCTCTTTCCCTTTGAAAGACACTTTCCCCTGGTTCTTAACCGGGGATGATTTGGCCCCTTAAGGAGTATATGAAGACATTTTTAGTCCTTGCAACTTGGCTTATGATGTATCTTATCCAGGGATATGACTAAACATCCTACAATGTACAGGAATAGCTCTTATAGCAAAGAATGACCCAAACCCAAATATCAGTGATGCCAAGGTTGAGAAATTCTGCTCCACATTACACATCCTCTTTCTTCCTGGGGTATACTGAGCTTTATGACTTAGTCCTAATGGAGGACAGTGTACATGAGGAGAAATTGGCTTAATAATATGGGGACAAAAACCTGGAGCATTACAAAAATTACTCTTGTATGTAACGAGAGCTGAAATTTATTTAGGACTTGCCACTTGCATTCCTTATGCTGAAGCTTTGCCATTTTATTCCTTTTAAACCTCTTGTCACCCTTCTGAGGCATGCCTTGTTATAGGTTCATTTCAGATAGAGCAACTGAAGCACATGGGGGTTGAATATTCTTCGGATAAAGAAGCTGTAGTACATATACAATACAATACCACAGTGGAATATTACTCAGCCACAAAAAGGAACACATTTGACTCGGGTCTAATAAGGTGGATGAACCTACAGCCTATTATACAGAGTGAAATAAGTTAGAAAGAGAAAGACAAATATCATATATTAACGCATATATATGGAATCTAGAAATATGGTACTGATAAACTTATTTGCAGGGCAGCAATGGAGACACAGATATAGAACAGACTTGTGGATGCAGTGTGGGGAGGAGAGGGTGTGACGAACTGAGTGAATAGCATTGAAACATATACATTACCAGATGTAAAATTAGAATAGCCAGTGGAAATTTACTGTATGATGCAGGGAGCTCAAATCTGATACCTAGAGTTGTGGGAGGGCTGGGAGGTGGGAGGGAGGTGCAAGAGAGAGGGGAAATACTTATATCTGTGGCTGATTCATGTTATATATAGCAGAAACCAACACAATATTGTAAAGCAAGTATCCTCCAATTAAAAATAAATAATTAAAAAATTCTTTAAAACGAGAAAAAAATCTAAGAAAGATAAAAATAATGCAATAAAATGTATTTATCTTATCACTGAGAAAAAAATCACCATCTACTAAGGTGGCATCACTGTTTAAATTCAGGAAAATTTTAGGGCTTTCCCTGGTGGTGCAGTGGTAAAGAATCCACCTGCCAATGCAGGAGACTCAAAAGACTTGAGTTCAGTCTCTGGGTTGGGAAGATCCCCTGGGAGGAACTGGCAACCCACTCTAGTATTCTTGCCTGGAGAATCCCCTGGACAGAAGAGCCTGACAGGCTACACTCCACAGGGTCACAAAAAGAGTCAAGACTTGAGTTCAGTCTCTGGGTTGGGAAGATCCCCTGGGAGGAAATGGCAACCCACTCTAGTATTCTTGCCTGGAGAATCCCCTGGACAGAAGAACCTGACAGGCTACACTCCACAGGGTCACAAAAAGAGTCGGACACGACCGAACACACCCACACACACTCCACTTGTCCTTCTGAAAACACACGCCTCTCCATCTCTAGTCCACACCTGCTCCCAGTGTCCTGAGGATGGACAGTTATCTTGCTTCCCCACCCTTGCCTCTCTCAACAGATCCATTCCAATTTCAGAACTAAGTGCACTGAAAAATTAAGAGTCCACACTCTTAAGTGTTCTGTTCCATTGCTCTTGATAACACGTGACCAGGCTCCAGGTCATTGTTGTCACTGGGGAGACAACATATTGCAGAGAAACTTTCTCAGAGCTCTTTTCATGTCCCTGTTCCTTAGGCTGTAGATGAAAGGATTCAGCATGAGGGTGACCATGGTGTACAGGACGGAGGCAAATGCCCCTGTTTGAGAGTCATTTGTCCATGTGGAGCTGAGGTGGACCCCAAGGCAGGTTCCGTAGAACAAGGAGACCACTGAGAGGTGAGACCCACAAGTGGAAAACGCTTTATATTTCCCTCCTGTCGTTGAGATCCTCAGTACAGAACAAACAATTCGAGAATAAGAGAGAAGGATGCCGGTGAGAGGAAAAAAGCCCATAATGCCTGTCACAAGATATAATACCACACTATTGATGAAGGTGTCAGAGCAGGCAAGCTTGAGGACCTCAGGGAGTTCACAGAAGTAGTGCTGGATTTCAATGATGGTGCAGAAGGAGAGCTGGGACATGGTTAAACTCTCGGGAAGGGCCCCTAGAACACTGATGAGCCAGGTTAGGAGGACCAACTGTGCACAGAGCCACAGGTTCATGATGAGTGTGTAGCGTAGAGGGTAGCAGATGGCCACGAAGCGGTCATAGGCCATCACGGTCAGGAGGAAGTTGTCCAAAAGTGCAAAAACTGTGAAAAAATACATCTGGGTGATGCAGCCTGCGTAGGTAATGGCTTTGCTCTGGGTCTGAATGTTCAGGAGCATCTTTGGGATGGTGGTGGAGGTGAAACAGATGTCAGACAATGACGGGTTGGAGAGAAAGAAGTACATGGGCGTGTGGAGGTGGGAGTCTGTGATGATGGCCAGGATGAGGAGCAGGTTCCCAAAGATGGTGACCAGGTACAAAGAGAGGAAAAGCCCAAAGAGAACAGACTGAATCTATGGTTTCTCAGAAAGTCCCAGGAGGAGAAATACTGGAAGCTGTGAGTGGTTTCCTGGTTGCATGTGAAGGAGTGTCTGCCAAGAGAGAAGCAGAAGCAAGATTAAATTGGTGATCAACAGGTATCTCAGAAATGTGGTCACTTTTAGCTTGAACTCAATTTATTGATGAGACAATGCTTTTGCTTAATGGTCTCTTCTCTCTTGTCTGTCATTTTGGGGTCTCCTAATGCCATTATCTTCTCCTGTGTTGCCACCAGTAGCTAGAAAAGTTTCACATGAAAACTAATTTTGCACCCAAAGATCTCATTTGTTTGACTACATTGACCCTTGGTCACCCAGGCTTCTCAGATGCCTTTGAATTAATTTGTACTTTATTACTAAATGCCTTTATAATAAAATAATTATTTTATTTAAATTATTATTCATTTTATTTATCATTAATTTATAATTAATCAATCAATACCATCAATTATTGTTAATTTTATTTAAATAATTACTTTAAATACTAATTAAAAAGGCATGGGTGTGTGTATAATTTCCATAATGTATGATAATGACATGGTATTTTCTATTCACTTGATTAAAATGTATAATGGACAATCATGAAATAAGGTATGGAGTTATCAATTTTTTCCCAGAAAAAAATTGCTAATTTTGAAATCTCACAAAACCTGTTTGAAATACATAAAAATTATCTGGAGGCACACGAAAATAAGTGTTCCAGTGAATTTTCTACAGCTATTTTAATCATGATACTGAAAGCCAACAGCCTTCTACAATAGCAGCAGTATAAGAAAAACCAGAAACTAATCTCTAATTAGCATATTATTTAAGAAACTCAAAGAAAATAGCAATAAAATATAAAAATATTTAGCAATTTATCATGCAAACCAAATACTATGCCCAGGTAACATTTAACCCTAGAAAGCAACCAGTATTTCATATTGGTAAAGTATTTATTACAGTAGAGCAAATAAGTAGAAAAAAATCATCCAAAAAATTGGATAGTCTAATTGAATGCTAAAGATACTGCTTGAAAGGAGTTCTGAGGAAACTAAATAGGTTTCATTACTATGAAAACAGTTTCCTTGGTCATCAGCTTATATCAATCCGCACATGAAAATATTTGAGAAATCTACATGAAGATCATACAGAAGACTAGTATGCATGTCACTACCACTACCCAATGTTGTTCTGAAATTTCAAACCTGTATGACCAAACAAAAACAAAAACAAAAACCAAAAACCTATATGTTCAGTTCAGTTCAGTCGCTCAGTCGTGCCCGACTCTCTGCGACCCCATAAATTGCAGCACGCCAGGCCTCTCTGTCCATCACCAACTCCCGGAGTCTACCCAAAACCATGTTCATCGAGTCGGTGATGCCATCCAACCATCTCATCCTCTGTCGTCCCCTTCTCCTCCCGCCCCCAATCCTACCCAGCATTAGGGTCTTTTCCAATGAGTCAACCCTTCGCATGAGGTGGCCAAAGTATTGGAGCTTCAGCTTCAACATCAAAACTTCCAATGAACACCCAGGATTGATCTCTTTTAGGATGGATTGACTGGATCTCCTTGTAGTCCAAGGGACTCTCAAGAGTCTTCTCCAACACCACAGTTCAAAAGCATCAATTCTTTGGCGCTCAGCTTTCTTCACCGTCCAACTCTCACATCCATACATGACCACTGGAAAAACCATAGCCTTGACTAGACAGACTTTTGTTGGCAAAGTAATGTCTCTGCTTTTAAATATGCTATCTAGGTTGGCCATAACCTTCCTTCCAAGGAGTAAGCGTCTTTTAATTTCATGGCTGCAGTCACCATCAGCAGTGATTCTGGAGCCCAAAAAAGTAAAGTCTGACACTGTTTCCACTGTTTCCCCATCTATTTGCCATGAAGTGATGGGACCAGATGCCATAATCTTAGTTTTCTGAACGTTGAGCTTTAAGCCAACTTTTTCACTCTCCTCCTTCACCTTCATCAAGAGGCTCTTTAGTTCTTCTTCACTTTCTGCCATAAGGGTGGTGCCATCCGCATATCTGAGGTTATTGATATTTCTCCCGGCAATCTTGGTTCCAGCTTGTGTTTCTTCCAGCCCAGAGTTTCTCATGATGTACTCTGCATATAAGTTAAATAAGCAGGGTGACAATATACAGCCTTGACGTACTCCTTTTCCTATTTGGAACCAGTCTGTTGTTCCATGTCCAGTTCTGACTGTTGCTTCCTGACCTGCATACAGGTTTCTCAAGAGACAGGTCAGATGGTCTGGTATTCCCATCTCTTTCAGAATTGTCCACAGTTTCTTGTCATCCACACAGTCAAAGGCTTTGGCATAGTCAATAAAGCAGAAATAGATGTTTTTCTGGAACTCTCTTGCTTTTTCGATGATCCAGCGGATATTGGCAATTTGATCTCTGGTTCCTCTGCCTTTTCTAAAACCAGCTTGAACATCTGGAAGTTCACGGTTCACGTATTGCTGAAGCCTGGCTTGGAGAATTCTGAGCATTACTTTGGTAGCATGTGAGATGAGTGCAATTGTGCGGTAGTTTGAGCATTCTTTGGCATTGCCTTTCTTTGGGATTGGAACGAAAACTGACCTTTTCCAGTCCTGTGGCCACTGCTGAGTTTTCCAAATTTGCTGGCATCTTGAGTGCAGCACTTTCACAGCATCACCTTTGAGGATTTGAAATAGTTCAACTGGAATTCCATCACCTCCACTAGCTTTGTTCGTAGTGATGCTTTCTAAGGCCCACTTGACTTCACATTCCAGGATGTCTGGCTCTAGGTGAGTGATCACACCATCGTGATTATCTGGGTCCTGAAGATCTTTTTTGTACAGTTCTTCTGTGTATTCTTGCCACCTCTTCTTAATATCTTCTGCTTCTGTTAGGTCCATGCCATTTCTGTTCTTTATCTAGCCTATCTTTGCATGAAATGTTCCTTTGGTATCTCTAATTTTCTTGAAGAGATCTCTAGTCTTTCCCAATCTGTTGTTTTTCTCTATTTGTTTGCACTGATCGCTGAGGAAGGCTTTCTTATCTCTCCTTGCTATTCTTTGGAACTCTGCATTCATATGAGAATATCTTTCCTTTTCTCCTTTGCTTTTCGCTTCTCTTCTCTTCCCAGCTATCTGTAAGGCCTCCTCAGACAGCCATCTTGCTTTTTTGCATTTCTTTTACATGGGGATTGTCTTGATCCCTGTCTCCTGTACAATGTCACGAACCTCTGTCCATAGTTCATCAGGCACTCTGTCTATCAGGTCTAGTCCCTTAAATCTATTTCTCACTTCTACTGTATACTCATAAGGGATTTGATCTAGGTCATACCTGAATGGTCTAGTGGTTTTCCTACTTTCTTCAATTTAAGTCTGAATTTGGCAATAAGCAGTTCATGATCCGAGCCACAGTCTGCCCCTGGTCTTGTTTTTGCTGCCTGTATAGAGCTTCTCCATCTTTGGCTGCAAAGAATATAATCAATCTGATTTTGGTGTTGACCATCTGGTGATGTCCACGTGTAGAGTCTTCTCTTGTGTTGTTGGAATAAGGTGTTTGCTATTACCAGTGCGTTCTCATGGCAAAACTCTATTAGCCTTTGCCCTGCTTCATTCTGTACTCCAAGGCCAAACTTGCCTGTTACGCCAGGTGTTTCTTGACTTCCTACTTTTGCATTCCAGTCCCCTATAACGAAAAGGACATCTTTTTTGGGTGTTAGTTCTAGAAGGTCTTGTAGGTCTTCATAGAACCGTTCAACTTCAGCTTCTTCGGCGTTACTGGTCGGGGCATAGACTTGGATTACCGTGATATTGAATGGTTTGCCTTGGAAACGAACAGAGATCATTCTGTCGTTTTTGAGATTGCATCCAAGTACTGCATTTCGGACTCTTTTGTTGACCATGATGGCTACTCCATTTCTTCTAAGGGATTCTTGCCCACAGTAGTATATATAATGGTCATCTGAGTTAAATTCACCCATTCCAGTCCATCTTAGTTCGCTGATTCCTAGAATGTCAACGTTCACTCTTGCCATCTCCTGTTTGACCACTTTCAATTTGCCTTGATTCATGGACCTAACATTCCAGGTTCCTATGCAATATTGCTCTTTACAGCATCGGACTTTGCGTCTATCACCAGTCACATCCACAGTTGGGTATCGTATTTGCTTTGGCTCCATCCCATCATTCTTTCTGGAGTTATTTCTCCACTGATCTCCATTAGCATATTGGGCACCTACTGACCTGGGGAGTTCATCTTTCAGTGTCCTATCCTTTTGCCTTTTCATACTGTTCATGGGGTTCTCAAGGCAAGAATACTGAAGTGGTTTGCCATGCCCTTCTCCAGTGAGTATATGACTGAAGAATAAAAAAGCAATCATAGGGTTGCATCTTGGGTAAAAGTAAATTGATCACATTTTCAGATGATAAACTGGCTACCTAAAATCAATTGGAAAGCTATCACAACTAAGAAGTCATTCTGGTGAAACTAGATTGAAATACAAACATGTATCATTTTCTTTCCCATTTCCAGAAATAAACAGATGCATAATAGAAAAAAAACCCATCCTATTTGAAATTGTACAAAAATAGAGCTTCCCTGGAGGCTCAGGCGGTAAAGAATCTGCCTGCAACACGGGAGACCCAGGTTTGACCCCTGGGTAGGGAAGATCCCCTGGAAAAAGAAATGGCTACTCACTCTAGTATTTTTGCCTGGGGAGTTCCATAGACAGAGGAAACGGGTGGGCTATAGTCCGTGGGGTTGCAAAGAGTCAGACACGACTGAGTGACCAACACATATGACATACACAGACTGAAGTCTGGCTCATTGAAGGCACTCAAGAAATGATACAAATAGCAGTTAATATTTATTAAACTTACCAGGTACAGGAATCATGCTAATCTCTTCTCCTGAATGGTCTCATTTCATCTCCCTGGAAACAAATGGGATGAGAGTGCTGTCATTCATGTACATCACAGAGACAACTGAAAGTGGCTGTGTATGCTCACTGAAATGTATGAGTTAATGAGGAGTGTGGCCCCTCCGATGTGCAAGTTACAGTAAGGTGAGCAGGAGGAGACTGGGCGCTGAGTAAAATGTTAGGGAAAACCAGTGTAGCCCAGGAGAAAACTAGGAGAGAGATGGTTCCTGATGAATTAGGAGAGGGTTGTAGAAATAATGTGGGAATGAGCAGAAGGCAAGGGAGACGAGGAGAGAGAAGAGGCTGTAATTAAACTTGAGGATTCCTTCTTGGTTAGCACTTGAGCATTTCTGAATCATTTTTAATCTATAGATTTGTCCACTTTTCTTGCTCCTGACAGTGCTCCTGGGGAAATGCCTCTCTTCTATTTCCCGAGGATGCTCTGTGTTATTATTTCCAATCTGATGGAGTCATCCTAGGAAAGTGAATCATGTAGCCAGCAGCTGTGCCTCTAACATGAGGGAGATGGTGCCAGGCACCTGGAGAAGGGAATGGAAACCCACTCCAGTATTCTTGGCTGGAGAATCTCACGGACAGAGGAGTCTGATGGGCTACAGTCCGTGGGGTCACAAAGAGTTGAACACGACTGAGTGACTAGCAACACATGAATCTCTGGACCAGGGTGATGCTTCTAGGAAGCATGAGAGAATGTCTTTTTTCCCTCATATTTGTGAACTGAAGGTGAGGGGCAAAGTTTATTGAGCTCCAGAAGCTGAATTCTCAAAGCTTCTCTTTAAAATTTTTTATTTTTGTTAGCTTGGGGCAATATAACTGCAGGAATATGGGGACTATAATCAAAATGGAAAAAAATTCAGTTATGTCCTCAGGGGTAGATGTTGAAAGAATATGTCTTCTCCCACTGGGACCATTAAAACCTTTTTTATTATGGAAAATTCAAACACATACAGAAGTGAAGAGGAGTGAAAAGTGTAATGAACACTCATCAACTCATCTATGTGTTTCACAAGTTTTAACCTGTAACCTGGCCACACTACTCCTGTTCACATGAGATGATTATTTTTAAGCAATTCTCACATATAATATCATTTTACCTATTAATATTTAAGCAACTTCAGCGTGTGTCTCTAAAAGAAAAGGATAATTAAAAAACCAGATGGCCCCATCACTATTGAAATCTAGTTAGTTCTTGAATTATGAACAGCAAGAACAAATTGATCCCAGATCATAAAATGTATATGTAAATATTTTGATTATTATTCTTTTTTAAAATTAATTTTTATTGAAGTCACTTTACAGTGTGGTGTTAAGTACTACTGTACAACAAAATGAATCAGCTATGTGTGTACATATATCCCTTATTTTTTAGATTTCCTTCTCATTTAGGTCCCACAGAACATTGAGTAGAGTTCCCTGTGCTATGCAGTAGGTTTTCATTCGTTATCTATTTTATACATAGTAGTGTATATATATCTGTCTCAATCTCCCAATTTATCCCCCTTCCTTCCCTCTTTCTCCTCAGTATCCTTATATGTCGGTTCTCTATGTCTGTGTGTCTGTTTATGCTTTGCAAATAAATTCACCTATATCATTTTTCTAGATTACACATAAGAGCAATATTATATGATATTTGTTTTTCTCTTTCTGACTCATATCTCTCTATATGACAGTCTCTAGGCCCATCCACACCTCTGCAAATGGCACTATTTCATTCCTTTTTATGGCTGAGTAGTATTCCACTGTGTGTGTGTTTGTGTGGGTGTGTATATACACCACATTTTATTTATCCCTTCTTCTGCTATTTGTATGTAATTTTGAAAGAAAAGCATTTCACTTATTATGAAGGCTGTGATACATTCAGTAGTTGATCCTTTTACCTGAAGTTTCTTCAGTGTCATCAAATAACATACACCTGAAAAATACTTTATTTCATAGTAAGATAGAAAGATTAGCCTTGTTTATCCAGGTTAGTGAAAGGTAATAACAAGGTCCTGTAAATACTGAACGAGAATAAGAAAATTGAGGTCAAAGAAGATTTAATATGCTATACTGCTGGTTTTGAAGATTGAGAAAGGACCATGAACCAAGGAATGTAGGTGGCTACCAGAAAGTCATTTAGGAGGGAAATGGAGTCTCTTCTGGTGCATTTATATGGATCCCAGCACTGAAAACATGTGGACTTTAGCCCACTGAGACCCATTTCGGTTTGAGCTTTGGATCTGTAGAACTTCAAGTTATCATCTATCTATCTATCTATCTATTTATATCTATCTATCTATGGACAGAAGTGCATAACATTGTACAGGAGGTGGTGATCAAAATCATCCCCAAGAAAAAGAAATGTAAAAAGGCAAAATGGATGTCTGAGGAGGCCTTACAAATAGCTGAGAAAAGAAGAGAAGCTAAAGCAAAGGAGGAAAGGAAAGACATATTCATCTGAATGCAGAGTTCCAAAGAATAGGAGAGATAAGAAAGCCTTCCTAAGTGATCAATGAAAAGAAATAAAGGGAAACAATACAATGAGAAAGACTAAGGGTCTCTTCAACAAAATTAGAGATACCAAGGGAACATTTCATACAAAGATGATCACAATAAAAGAAATGGTATGGACCTAACAGAAGCAGAAGATATTAAGAAGAGGTGGCAAGAATACACAGAAGAACTGTACAAAAAAGATCTTAATGACCCAGATAACCACATTGGTGTGATCACTCACCTAGAGCCAGACATCCTGGAGTGTGAAGTCAAGTGGGCCTTAGGAAGCATCACTATGAACAAAGCTAGTGAAGGTTATGGAATTCCAGCTGAGCTATTTCAAATTCTAAAAGATGATGCTGTTAAAGTGCTGCACTCAGTATGCCAGCGAATTTGGAAAACTCAGCAGTAGCCACAGGACTGGAAAAAGTCAGTTTTCATTCCAGTCCCAAAGAATGTTCAAACTACTGCACAACTGCACTCATATCACATGCTAGCAAAGTAATGCTCAAAGTTCTCTAAGCTGTGCTTCAACCGTATGTGAACTGAGAACTTCTAGATGTTCAAGCTGGATTTAGAAAAGGCAGAGGAAGAACCAGAGGTCAAATTGCCAACATCTGTTGGATCATCGAAAAAGCAAGAGAGTTCCAGAAAAACATCCACTTCTGCTTCATTGACTACACTAAAGCTTTTGACTGTGTGGATCACAATGAACTATGTTTCTTAAAGAGATGGGAATACCAGACCACCTTACATGCCTCCTGAGAAATATGTATGCAGGTCAGGAAGCAACAGTCAGAACTGGACATGGAACAACAGACTGGTGTCAAATAGGAAAAGGAGCAAGTCAAGGCTGTATATTGTCACCCTGCTTATTTAACTTATATGCAGAGTACATCATGAGAAACGCTGGGCTGGAAGAAACACAAGCTAGAATCAAGATTTCTGGGAGAAATATCAATAACCTCAGATATGCGGATGACACCACCCTTATGGCAGAAAGTGAAGAAGAACTAAAGAGCCTCTTGATGAAGGTGAAAGAGGAGAGTGAAAAAGTTGGCTTAAAGCTCAGTGTTCAGAAAACTAAGATCATGGCATCTGGTCCCATCACTTCATGGGAAATAGATGGGGAAACAGTGGAAACAGTGTCAGACTTTACTTTTTTGGGCTCCAAAATCACTGCTGATGGTGACTGCAGCCATGAAATTAAAAGACGCTTACTCCTTGGAAGGAAGGTTATGGCCAACCTAGATAGCATATTTAAAAGCAGAGACATTACTTTGCCAACAAAAGTCTGTCTAGTCAAGGCTATGGTTTTTCCAGTGGTCATGTATGGATGTGAGAGTTGGACGGTGAAGAAAGCTGAGCGCCAAAGAATTGATGCTTTTGAACTGTGGTGTTGGAGAAGACTCTTGAGAGTCCCTTGGACTACAAGGAGATCCAATCAATCCATCCTAAAGGAGATCAGTCCTGGGTGTTCATTGGAAGGACTGATGTTGAAGCTGAAACTCCAATACTTTGGCCACCTCATGCAAAGGGTTGACTCATTGGAAAAGGCCCCAATGCTGGGTAGGATTGGGGGCGGGAGGAGAAGGGGACGACGGAGGATGAGATGATTGGATGGCATCCCCGACTCGATGGACATGGGTTTGGGTGGACTCCGGGAGTTGGTGATGGACAGAGAGGCCTGGCGTGCTACAATTCATGGGGTCGGAAAGAGTTGGACACGACTGAGCGACTGAACTGAACTGAACTGAACTGAACAGTCACCATCTGCAGTGATTTTGGAGCCCCCAAATATAAAGTCTGCCACTGTTTCCACTGTTTCCCCATCTGTTTGCCATGAAGTGGTGGGACCTGATGCTATGATCTTAGTTTTCTGAATGTTGAGCTTTAAGCCAAATATTTCACTCTCTTCTTTCACTTTCATCAAGAGGCTCTTTAGTTCTTCTTCACTTTCTGCTATAAGGGTGCTGTCATGTGCATATCTGAGGTTATTGATATTTCTCCCAGCAATCTTGATTCTAGCTTGTTCTTCATCCAGCCCATCATTTCACAAGATGTACTCTGCATATAAGTTAAATAAGCCGGGTGACAATATACAGCCTTGAGGTACTCCTTTTCCTATTTGGAACCAGTCTGTTGTTCCATGTCCAGTTCGAACTGTTGCTTCCTGACCTGCATACAGGTTTCTCAAGAGACAGGTCAGGTGGTCTGGTATTCCCATTTCTTTCAGAATTTTCCATAGTTTATTGTGATTCACACAGTCAGAGGCTTTGGCATAGTCAATGAAGCAGAAATAGATGTTTTTCTGAAACTCTCTTGCTTTTTTGATGATCCAGCGGATGTTGGCTATTTGATCTATGGCTCCTCTGCCTTTTCTAAAACTAACTTGACCATCTGAAAGTTCATGGTTCACATAGTGTTGAAGCCTGGCTTGGAGAATTCTGAGCATTACTTTACTAGCGTGTGAGATGAGTACAGTTGTGCAGTAGTTTGAGCATTCTTTGGCATTGCCTTTCTTTGGGATTGGAAGGAAAACTCAAGTTTTCCCGTCCTGTGGCTACTGCTGAATTTTCCAAAATCGCTGGCATATCGAGTGCAGCACTTTCACAGCATCATCTTTCAGGATTTGAAATAGCTCAACTGGAATTCCATCACCTCCACTAGCTTTGTTCATAGTGTTGCTTCCTAAGGCCCACTTGACTTCACATTCCAGGATGTCTGGCTCTAGGTGAGTTATCACACCATCGTGATTATCTGGGTCATGAATATCTTTTTTGCACAGTTCTGTGTGTTCTTGCCACATCTTCTTAATATCTTCTGCTTTTGTTAGGTCCATACCATTTCTGTCCTTTATTGAGCCCATCTTTGCATGAAATGTTCCCTTGGTATCTCTAATTTTCTTGAAGAGATCTCTAGTTTTTCCCATTCTGTTGTTTTCCTTTATTCCTTTGCACTGATCATTGAGGAAGGCTTTCTTATCTCTCCTTGCTATTCTTTGGAACTCTGCATTCAGATGGGAATATCTTTCCTTTTCTCCTTTGCTTTTCACTTCTCTTCTTTTCACAGCTATTTGTAAGGCCTCCTCAGACAGTCACTTTGCTCTTTTGCATTTCTTTTTCATGGGGATGGTCTTGATCACTGTCTCCTGTACAATGTCATGAACCTCCGTCCATAGTTCATCAGGCACTCTGTCTATCAAATCTAGTCCCTTAAATCTATTTCTCACTTCCACTGTATGATTGCTGGGGATTTGATTTCGGTCATACCTGAATGGTCTAGTGGTTTTCTCTTTTCATTAAACTGACTCAAATGCATTCCTTTTTATAGCTGGGTAATTTATTATTCAGTTCGTCATAGGAGGGACAATTTTGTTTAATATGACACATTGGACAGTGCACTCCTTGACTCTCTGACACCTTTGCTAAAACCAATTGGCATTTTACATTTATATATAAGGAGAGAGCTGTCATTTTGCTCCTTTTTATAAAATGTTTGTAAGTTATGAGATATGTTTAGATTTTTAATGTACCATTATCTATATTAGTTCCTTTCTTGCTTCTTTTGTGGCTCACCTGGTAAAGAATCCACCTCCAATGTGGGTGACCTCGGTTCCATCCCTGGGTTGGGAAGATCCCCTGGAGAAAGGAAAGGCTACCCACTCCAGTATTCTGGCCTTCTGGCTTGGAGAATTCTATGGAATGTATAGTCCATGGAGTTGCAAAGAAATTATGACTTAGTAGCTTTCACTTCACTTCACTATCTTAGTACATTATAGGGATGATCTGATTTAATTTTTAGAAAAGTTCCTTCTGTGAAGTAGTACTATTATAACTCCATTTACCATTTCAAGAATGAGTCTGAGAGGCATTTAATGTTCTGCTGAACATTACAAACCAATTTAGGGATGGAATCTTTAATGCAATTTTATCAGTGTGGTTCCAGTTCTCAGACTTTGGGTTGTGTTTCTCAATCTGAGATGGTTTTGCTCCTGGGATATTTGTCAGTGTAAGGTGGGATGCTGTGAAACACTCACAACACATAGGATTACACTCAACACAAGTAATTATCCTGTCCCAAATGTTAACAGCTATAATGTGAGAAAACTCCTTTACACCAGCATTTCTCCAACTCCATTGTGCATACAAATCACCAGGAATTCTAATTCAGGGCAAATTCTGATTGAATGTTTCTTAGGCTCTAAGACTCTGCCTTGCTAACAAGATCCTGAACACTGTGAAGCTGCAGGTTCTAGTCTGTAGGTCATACTTTGAGTAACAAAGCTCTGGTCCTGTGTCACATTCAGTTACAGGAATGTTTTGGTGTTCTCCCCCCAAAATCATTTTTTTCTTGGCTGTACCACAGGGGACATGTGGGATCTTAGTTTCCTGACCAGGGATCAAACCCTCACCCCCTGCATTGAAAGAGCAGAGTTTTAACTACTGGGCCATCAGGGAAGTCCCCCTAAATCATTTTTGTATGTAACTTTGAAAGAAAAGTTTTCACTCACTGCAGAGGCTGTGATAAATTCTGTTTAATTTTTATGTAAGGGCTTTTGAATGATATCAAATAACATATAACAGATTAGCTTGGATTATCCAGGTTGGTATAAAGTAATCCTAATGGTCCTCTAAATATGTTGACTAGAGGAAGAACTGGATTCACAGAGAGAGTTAAAGATGCTATGTTGCACATTTTGAAGATGACAAAGTACTACCTGACGTGAAGAACTGACTTATTGGAAAAGACTCTGATGCTGGAAAAGATTGAGGGCAGGAGGAGAAGGGGATGACAGAAGATGAGATGATTGGCTGGCATCATCGACTCAATGAAAATGAGTTTGAGGAAACTCTGGGAGGTAATGAAGTACAGGGAAGCCTTGAGTGCTGCAGTCCATGGGGTCGCAAAGAGTTGGACATGACTTAGTGACTGAACAACAGTGAACAAAAATAACAAAAGAACCACTTGATCAAGAATACACACTAGAAAGTGATCTAGGGAAGTTTTCTTCCCTGGAGCATCCAGATGGATCCCGGTTCTCACAGACACCTTGTATTCAGCCCGTTGAGATGAAACTAGACTTCTGATTCTTAGGACTTTAATTTTTAAGGCACTAGTGCAATAATTTGTTATGCAGCAGTAGGAATGAAATGCGTCATTTAGCCAATAAAATACAGTTCACGGGAACTGAGTTTAAGCTTCTCAATTCAGTCATTTAGTTTCCTCTGGATTAAGATATTTTGTATGAGTGACCCACTTTAATAGGAGACAAAAATGAGAGTCAGTTTGGAAGTTTGCCCTGTTAGTTGGTGCACTGAGTTCCCATTCCATAAATAGAAGTGTGAATCTGATGGTGAGGACTTAATTAAGAGGTCATTTTTATCAAAAGTAAGATCACACTGTTTTTGTTCGGTCGCTAGGTCGTGTTCGACTTTTTGCGATCCAAAAGACTGTAGCCTGTCAGGCTTCTCTGTCCATGGGATTTTCCAGGCAAGAATATTGGAGTGGTTTGCCATTTCTTTCTCCAGGGGATCTTCCCAACCCAAGGATTGAACCTGTGTCTCTTGCATTGGCAGGCATATTCTTTGCCACTGAGCCACAAAGGAAGCCCATTTTAACTTAAATTATTTTGCCTAAGCTTCTATATTCCTTGAACTTCATGTTAATTCAGACATTTATTATTTTCATTTCTTTATTTTTTTATTTTAATTTTTAAAATTTAAAAAAAATTTTAATTAAAAACATTTTTTTGCTATACATTCACATGAATCAGCCATGGGTGTACATGTGTTCCCCATCCTGACCCTTCCTCCTACCTCCCTCCCCATCCCATCTCTCAGGATCGTCCCAGTGCACCAGCCCTGAGCACCCTGCTTCATGCATCAAACCTGGACTGGCGACCTATTTCACATATGGTAATAAAAGTGTTTCAATGCTATTCTCTCAAATCATCCCACCCTCGCCTTCTCCCACAGAGTCCAACAGTCTGTTCTTTACATCTGTGTCTCTTGCTGTCTCGCATATAGGGTCATCGTTCCATCTTTCTAAATTCCATATATATGCGTTAGTATACTGTATTGGTGTTTTTCTTTCTGACTTACTCCACTCTAGATAATAGGCTCCAGTTTCATCCACCTCATTAGCACTGATTCAAATGCATTCTTTTTAATAGCTGAATAATATTCCACCGTGTATATGTACCACTGCTTTCTTATCCATTCATCTGCTGATGGACATCTAGATTGCTTCCATGTCCTGGCTATTATAAACAGTGCTGTGATGAACATTGGAGTACACGTGTCCCTTTCAGTTCTGGTTTCCTCGGTGTGTATGCCCAGCAGTAGGATTGCTGGGTCGTATGGCAGTTCTATTTCCAGTTTTTTAAGGAATTTCCACACTGTTCTCCATAGTGGCTGTACTAATTTGCACTCTCACCAACAGTATAAGAGGGTTCCTTTTTCTCCGCACCCTCTCCAGCATTTATTGTTTGTAGATTTTTTAATAGCAGCCATTCTGATCTGCGTGAGATGGTATCTCATTGTGGTTTTGATTTGCATTTCTTTGATAATGAGTGATGTTGAGCATCTTTTCATGTGTTTGTTAGCCATTTGCATGTCTTCTTTGAGAAATGTCTGTTTAGTTCTTTGGCTCATTTTTTGATTGGGTAGCTTATTTTTCTGGAATTGAGCTGTAGGATTTGCTTGTATATTTTTGAGATTAATTCTTTGTCAGTTGCTTTGTTTGCGATTATTTTCTCCCATTCTGAAGGCTGTCTTTTCACCTTGCTTGTAGTTTCCTTCGTTGTGCAAAAGCTTTTAAGTTTAATTAGGTCCCATTTGTTTATTTTTGCTTTTATTTCCAATATTCTGGGAGGTGGGTCATAGAGGACCCTGCTGTGATTTATGTTGGAGAGTGTTTTGCCTATGTTTTCCTCTAGGAGTTTTATGGTTTCTGGTCTTACATTTAGATCTTTAATCCATTTTGAGTTTATTTTGTGTATCGTGTTAGAAAGTGTTCTAGTTTCATTCTTTTACAAGTGGTTGACCAGTTTTCCCAGCACCACTTGTTAAAGACATGGTCTTTTCTCCATTATATATTCTTGCCTTCTTTGTCAAAGATAAGGTGTCCATAGGTACATGGATCTATCTCTGGGCTTTCTATTTTGTTCCATTCATCTGTTTCTATCTTTGTGCCAGTACCATACTGTCTTGATGACTGTTGCTGTGTAGTATAGCCTGAAGTCAGGCAGGTTGATTTCTCCAGTTGCATTCTTCTTTCTCAAAATTGCTTTGGCTATTTGAGATTTTTTGTAATTCCATACAAATTGTGAAATTATTTGTTCTAATTATTTCTTTATATTCCAACTTTCTTTAAAAGTTTCTTTCAACATAACAAATTGGATTATAAATGTTTCTGTGTGCATGTGCTTTTATGTATATTAATGTGTTTATTTGAGAGAAGATTATATACAATTAATGCACACACATATGCCTCTTACATATAAATTTTTTTAGCTATGCAGCTATTTTTATAGATTTCCTATTTTCTCACAGCATCCCTCAGAAGTTATGTTTATTATTCCACATTACCTTTAGAAGTAAGGAAACAGAGGCTAGGGGAATTCCATTTATAGAAAGCGCATAACAAAGCAGTAGAACTTATTGTGTACCTTCTCAAGATATATAGAAATGGAACTAGATTGTATATACTCTTAATTTTAATGATTTTTAACTGGGTTCACTTTATTGTATGTAACTATGCTTTAATCAATTTATCAATATTTAAAAATTCCAGTATACATGTCATGGTATTATCTGGAGCAAAAGTAACTGAATCACATCTAACAGGAGTGGGAAGTTTTGCTTCTAAATGGGATAAAGCAAAGCTTCTTATGTGGATATTAATGTAGTTTAGGACTTCCTAGATGGATCAGTGGTAAAGAATCTGCCTTCCAATGCAGGAAATGCAGGAGACACGAGTTCCATCCTTGGGTCAGGAAGATCCCCTGGAGAAGGAAATGGCAATTCACTCCAGTATTCTTTGCCTGGGAAATCCCACAGACAGAGGAGCCTGGTGGGCTTCAGTCCATGGGGTCGCAAAAGAGTCATCCATGACTGAACTACTGGGCACACACACATGTAAGGTAGTTAAAATTATGTTAAGACAACTCACATTTAATAAACTCATTTCCCCCCTAAAAACTGGGACATTAGCCTACATATATCAAAGGAGTTTTAGACAGAAGAGGAGTACAGCCTCACACGACATCATGGATGAGTCTTAGAATCACAACATAGAATTTCATGTCTGACTACAGACTCATGAAGGAGAAGGGGGCGACAGGATGAGATGGTTGGATGGCATCATTGACTCAATGGGTATGAGTTTGAGGAAACTCCAGGAGATAGTGAAGGACAGAGAAGCCTGGAGTGGTGCAGTTCAGGGGGTCACAGAGAGTCAGACACGACTTAGGGACTGAAGAGCAACAGACTCATGAAAAGCCCTGCAGAGATCAGAACAAGTCCCCATCCTACAATGCCATTAGATAATAAAGATGTTCTATTAATCAGTTCTATTTAGGCAAGTTTGTATGTAGCAGTTGTTACTGAACCAAACTTGAGTATTCTCCCCTGAGTGCAGTAAAGCCAATCCACTGATAGCAGGTTGTGGTGCAGCAAATCACAGGGTTTCTTGCAGGGTCCCAAACAAGGAGAATGAACAACTCATGCTCAAAAGACCCAAAATTTCTGATACCTTTCTGGGAAGAGGTTTTAAAGACAGTGTGAGAGACTGGCTCAAAGTTGTGAAATCAGATTATGTGCAATTGTTCTGATTGATTGATGGTAAGTTAACAGAATAATGTTTTTGGAACCACAGTCACCAATCTTCTTGTTTCAACTAGTCTGGGGTCTAGGTGCTTGTGGTCGGCATGCAGTTAAGATTTTTCACCTGATTGGAGTTTTAGACTTTTCAAGATGACTCAAGAGTATGGTGCAAGAATTACCTATAGGCGAGGGTGGAACGATTTGAAAGAATAGCATGAAACATGTACATTGCCATATGTAAAATAGATGATCAGTACAAGTTCAATGAAAGAAGCAGGACACTCATAGCCAGTGTTCTGTGACAACCTAGAGGGATAGGATGGGGAGGGAGGTGAGTTCAGGTTGGAGGGGACACATGTATATCTGTGGCCAAGTCACATTGATGTTTAGCAAAAACCATCATAATATTGTAAAGTAACTACCCTCCAATTAAATAAATTAATCAAAGAAAAAGAATAGCTGGGAAGAAAACTTAATGTTAAAAAAAGGGAATTATCTATAGCCCTTGAAGAGGAGCAAAGGTCCTTAACTTTGTTTTGTGTGTGCTAAGTCACTTCAATCGTGTCTGACTCTTTGCGATCCTACAGACCATAGCCTGCCAGGCTCCTCTGTCCATGGAATTCTTCTGGCAAGAATACTGGAGTGGGTTGTCATGCCCTCCTCCAAGGGATCTTCCCAACCCAAGGACTGAACCTCCATCTCCTGAATTGGCAGGCGAGTTCTTTACTACCTGTGCCACCTGGGAAGCCCTGACTTTCTTTTATGACTAGGCTATTGCTATTTTATGTTTTGTTTTGTTTAGTCACTAAGTTGTGTCTGATTCTTTGCAACTCCATGGATAGTAACCTGCAGGCTCCTCTGTCCGTGGGATTTTCCAAGCAAAAATACTGGAGTGGGTTGCCATTTTCTTCTCCAGGTGGTCTTCCTGATCCAGGGATCAAATCTGTATCTCTTGCACTGGTAGGCAGATATTTACTGTTGAGCCACCAGGGAAGCCCAAAGGTCCTTGACTTTGTTTTGTCTTGACAGTTTTCCTTTGTTCTGCATTTTCACACTTGTCTGATTAAATCTGCTCTTTGGATCTCAGGGAAAGCCTAAGAGGCTTAAATTCTCAGCACATAAGATGAAGGAGACACAAGAGGGTCTGTCTCTGGGAAGACTCCACAAGGTCCTGCTCAGTTTCACAGCTAACTGATATGATAATAAAAATGAATGGAATTGAAGATAATTGTAATAGTCTCATTCTGCTTGTTCAAAACATTTGTTTTGAAATTTGAAGATAACTGTCATGACTACTCTGTCGCTCAACTTTATTTTATATAAAATATGAAACAAAAAATATGTCAAAAATAAATTAAAAAAATAGAAAAGTGACTTCCTTTGAGGTCGTGTGGAGAGGCTGGAAAGATATGCATGTTTGTACAACAAGAACCCAAGCTTTCCAGTGAGTCATCCTTTAATTATGAGAGTGATATATAATGAATGATAGTAATGTTGTTCATTCTCTGCCCTTTTAGCAGTTGTGAGAAAATTTTGAAGAGTAGAAGTTATTTCATTCTGAGGAATGGAAGGAATCACATGGCGTTGAGGCAGTGGAAATTTCAGACACAAGAAAATAATTTAATAAAAAGCCAAAACGTGCCTCCAGTCCTTCAGCTCAATGAACACACCTTAAAAATGAACACTGATGGTCCATACGTTGATGAGTATGTGAACTGTCTGAAAAATACATCTTTTTCATAGACTTAATATTTTGTTTCATTGTACTTAGGTTTAACCCTACTCTAAGGCTGTGCATGCTTAGTCGCTTCAGTTGTGTGCTACTTTTTGTGACCCAATGAACCATAACTGCCAGGCTTCTCTGTCCATGGGATTCTTCAGGCAAGAATACTGGAGTGTGTTGCCATTTACTTCTCCAGGGAACCTTCCTGACCCAGGAATTGAACCCGTATCTCCTGTGTCTCCTGCATCGGTAAGTGGGTTCTTTATATATAGCTAGTATCACCTGGGAAGCCCACTCTAAGGCCATATTATTTCTATCTATTTACTCATAGGTAACTTCAGAGTAGATTCCACTTGGAGATGTATTTTATTGTCAGATATTGCTAGTGACTATGGTAGACAAAAAGCTGTACAGAAAATAAGAGCCTAATGAGTAGGAAATACCCTTAATCAGTGACAACAACCAGTATGTTAAATTTGGATTATCAAAAAGAGCAATTAATGAAGTGATATGTAAAGAATGATTTTCGCAAAAGTTAGAAATGATGGTCTCAAGTTTTCATCTGTGGTAAACTTATAAATAGTTCTGATTGCCAAGAAGTTTCCCCCCCACTTATGGGAATGATACAGCTCATGATTATTTCTTTTAGTCAAACAAAATGAAAAATACTCAATATTACATATTTTATTTTAGAGGAAATAATTCTTAAGAGATCCATGTAGACTCTTGAGATAAATGGGTATTTTCAAATATTTCACATCCAAGATTGGAAATGCAATTGTGAGAGTAGGAAAATGAAAAAGGGAAAAATCATGGATATCAGAGATATGACAAAACATACAAGTGTGTGGCACACATTGTATAAAGTCAAAATCAAAATAGAAATTCCAAGGAAAATAAAAGAGACAATGTTCTACTTCCACAGTATGATCAAAGACTGGCAATGTTTGGCACAGGCTTTGAGCTCTGCTATCATGGGCACTTCTTAAGCCCATAAACAAAAGGACATTTTAGAGCTACCTCTTCAAAGAGTATTTTCAGACCCCTCTTTAAGTCTTTATTTCTCAGGCTGTAGATGAAGGGGTTCAGCATGTGTGTGACCACGGTGTACATCACTGAGGCTGTTGCACTTGAGTGTAAGCTGTGGGTAACAGCAGAGCTAAGGTACACTCACAAACCTGTACAATAAAATAAGGAGACAACGGAGAGGTGAGATGCACAGGTGGAAAATGCTTTATACTTCCCTTGAGCTGATGAGATTCCATGTATGGAGGAAACTATCTTAGAATACGAATAAAGGATACCAGAGAGGGGACCACCAGCCAACAGGACAGCTGCAAAATACATCAGTATGTTATTGAGAAAGGAGTCAGAACTAGCAAGTTGTATCATCTGATTGAGTTCACAGAAAAAATGGGGGATTTCTAAGACTGTACAGAAGGATAGTCTCAACACCATTAAAGTTTCTAACAAGGAATGCAGGACGCTGATGATCCAGGACAGCAGCACCAGCAGTCCACAGAGCCAGGGGTTCACAATGACCGTGTAGTGCAAGGGGTGACAGATGGCCACGAAGCGGTCATAGGCCAACACGGTCAGCAATAAAATGTCCAGTACTACAAAGAGTGTGAAAAAATACACCTGGGTGATGCAGCCTTCAAATGTTATGACTCTGCTCTGGGTCTGGATGTTCCACAGCATCTTTGGGATGGTGGTGGAGGTGAAGCAGATGTCTACAAAGGACAGGTTGGAGAGGAAGAAGTACATGGGGGTGTGGAGGTGGGGGTCTGAGCTGACAGCCAGGATGATGAGCAGGTTTCCAAACACGGTGATCAGGTACATGGAGAGGAAAAGTCCAAATACGAGAGGTTGCAGTTCTGGTTCCTCTGAAAATCCCAGAAGGTGAAATTCTGAAACCCCCGTTACGTTCCTTGGTTCCATTTGGTGGTTTGACTACCAGAAAAGGGGAAAATAACGTGACTATTTTCACAGAAATGGGCATTATTCACATGATTGAATTTCTATCTTTTATATTTTCCCATAAAGGTGTTAATGTCAATATTTTGTTCACAGATTTCATGTACTTTAGGTTAACTCCTAACCACTTCAGTATTCTTGGGCTTCCCTTGTGGTTCAGCCTGTATAGAATCTGCCTGAAATGCGGGAGACATGGGTTCAATCCCTGGGTTGGGAAGAACCCCTGGAGAAGGGAAAGGCTACCCACTCCAGTATTCTGGCCTGGAGAATTCCATGGACTGTATAGTTCATGGGGTCTCAAAGAGTCGGACAGGACCGAGCGACTTTCACACTTTACTAGGTAAACTCCTGTGTCATCTCTAACTAGCAGACCTTGTCTAAGAGTCAGTGTTTTCCCCAAGATGTCATGTATTCGGAGTTCTAGTGAGAAACTCTTTCATGCATCTGAAAAATATAAGTTGAATAGTGACAATGTTCCAAGTACTGTCTACACAGGGAGTGTAGTTTGCTGAAAACAAAAGCTCCTAAGATCCCATTTTGGAGACAGAATATAAGCCAACAAAAATTATATAGCATATCAGATGGTGACAGGTGTTATGTAGAAAAAGGAAGGAGATATGATGTAGAGTCAAAAGGGAGTATGATTTTTCATGTCTGTTTAGGCAAGACCTGTGAACAGGTGCTATTTGAACAGAGACCTTAAGGATGACAGAACTAGGGCCATGAGCATACCTGGGGCAGTGCAGCTTGGCAAGGGAGCAGCTAATTTGAAGGCCCTGAAGAAGGTGCTTGTTTAATATGTTCCAGTCCAAAAAAGAAAGCCAGTCTGGTGAGGGACATGAGCAGGAAGGAGAGGGAGGAGAAATGGTGTCAGAGGATGTTGAGGAACAAGGTGTTCTCCCTCCTGCTGCTGAAACATCAAGTCACAAGGAGTTCTTCATCCAAGTTATGTATCTTCTATATTTTAAGGAATTCACTGTTAGAAAAAGCCATATGAGAGACAACTGAAGGAAAATGCAAAACCAAATTCTAAACGAAAAGTTTAGAATTGTTGTTCAGTCGCTACTGAGTGTAACAGGCAGGAAGGCTAGGAGTCTCCAAACGGAAGAAATAGGCTGCAAGTGTCAGTCATTTTTTAATCTCTCTCTTAAGTGGCAGGAGGAAACAAACTACAAAGTGTCAGACCTTTTCCCCCTTCTCTATACAAAATTAAAAGGAGGTTTCTTTTAAAATTCTGTGTTGCCATGACAACACCTGATTCCACCTGAACTTAACTTTTTTTAAACCTTGAGCTAACCAATGCGTTTTTCTTATGGAAATGTTCTCTTAAGCTATGTTAATAAGACTATGTATTTGCTTGGAAATCTGCCTTTCTTCAAGATTCATGTCAATAGTTTTATGGCCTGGGATAACTCACCTTTTGCCGATATTATCTCAAAATGCATATTGTGGGTGAGGGGCTTGGTGCCACTCTGAGTTTTGAGACATTTCCTTTTAGCAGCCTGCTAATAGGTATATAACTTCTTGTTAAAAACTAGCAAGGGAGCACTCCTGCCCGCTTCTGAAGTCTATGTCAGAAGCTTTCTCTATCTCTTTTATACTTTAATAAAACTTTATTACACAAAAGCTCTGAGTGATCAAGTCTTGTCACTGGCCTTGGATCGAATTCCTCTCCTTCTGAAGCCAAAAATCCCAGAGTCTTTCGTGGCTCAGCAACAACCTTTCGCTACGTTGTGTCCCATTTTTTGCAACCCCACGAACTGCAACACACCAGGATTCCCTGTCCTTCACTATCTCCTGGAGTTTGCTCAAACTTATGTCAACTGAGTCAATGATGTCATCCAACCATCTTGCCCTCTGCATCATAATATTTTAATAATATCACTAATTCAATTTTTTATTATGAAAGGCATTGAAAGAAATAAGATGACAGCAAGTTTTTATAGTATGAGACAGAAACACTATCCAAATCATAATTTTCTCTTATATGGAAATATATGGATTCCAATATGCATATGGAAGATAAGGGTGATATTTATTCAAATGTAAAGAAAAGAGCCTTTCAGATGGAGGCTGACTATGATGCAATTTTTAGTGACAGATTTAGAACAAAAAGACAATAAGGGATGCGGAAAGTAGTTGGAAATATGCAAAAGTGTATCTTGGACTAAGTATGAAGAAGAACATACATTTTCATTTTTGTTTAAGTCAAGGATTTGCAAGTGAAGCAAATTGAAGTGATCATTAAATTTGTTAAATTAAAAAAAAAAGAACAATGGAGAGTACATAAGATGCCTGGAACAGATTTTTCCCATAAAAATTTTAAATTCTCACACATTCTGCCCAAATAGTTGCATACATACATGACATAGTTAAGTGGTAACAGCAATCTTAATGGTAAAAATCCAGTTTCTAGTTTGAAAGCATATAATAAAAAAACAGGAGCAAAAACATGCTGAACTTCCTATAGGAAAGCAAAAGACCTGAACGGGTCAATTTTAAAATGAGGCAGTAATGGGCTAGTGAATCTACACATTTATTTAATCTTATAGGCAATGAATAATTTCAGAGTAAGCTCGTTGGCATACCCATTTTCACATAATAAAAATTTTTTAATTTTAATATTAAGAGGCCATAAATACCATGAAATGTATGTCTCCTGAATTGCTGTTGCAGAAAAATGTTTGCCAGTATTCCTTGTTCTGGATCTTACTCATTATAGTGAAATATGCTTCTTCTTTGAAAAATATCCTACATCACTGTACATCCCCCCATAGCTAGTACCCTATATCTCTATTTCAGTTAATTGCAAATGTCCTTGTACTTATGTTCCACTTTTACTGAAAGTACTTTGTACCTCTCATTCCCTCTTCTTATTGGGCTTCCATGCCCATCATTTAATGGTCAGTGTTGATCCTTGGATTGTTGAGCTCAGCATTCAATTCTATGCATCATGAAATAATCCATCAATTTATCCGTCAAAACAATGAACAACGGCAGTGATCATGACTCTGGGTTTAGTCTACATTGGTGCTCAGGCGAACTCAGGTCAATATTCTTGGCTGTCATTCCCTCTGACTGTCTCTTGTAGTATTTACTGGACTCTTGGACTTACCTGGGTGGAGTTTCTGACAGCAAAGTCTCAACATACATGGCCCAACTAGAGTTCTGACTCTGCAAGCACCAATGATGCCCCAATCTAGTCCAAGGTTGCGCAGGCAAAAGGACTGTAGCACAGGAAATATATGTGGCTTCTTATGTCTGCTAGTTAGCGTGTTTCCCTTTTATAACTACCACCTCTAATAATTGATTTCCCTGTGGGACAGTGGTCTGATCAGATAGGAAAAGTTTCGTGCTCATACTCTGTGTCTGGGATACAATGTTACAAGCCAGATGAATTCAGTATTCAGTGTTTATTACTTCTTTAATAAATTCACCAGTCTTTCAGAGGAATAAATCTTAAGGTCCCAACACCTCACCCCATCTCTGAGTTCACATTTTCTCCAGAGTCTAAGCTTGAGGATTCTGTCTTGGTTAGATCCCTAGTCAAGGCACTGACTTCACTCCTGGTGAGTCACAGCCCTTCATATCTAGAGAAAATTAGCATTCCCATCTTCAAAAGTGGGATAACTTTATTTTTAATATAAAACTTTGGACATTGTTGTGCTTGGATTTATGACAGTTTTGCCAAAACAGTCAGGAGCTTCATACTTACAGCACCAGTCAAGAGCTTCCAGGAAGTCCCTCACTGAAATGTGTTTTATAAGTGTTGTTTGGATTTTAGTACTGTATAGGGACTGCATAGCTTAATATTTAGAAAACCCCGTTCTATGTAATTAGTTAGTTCAGTCACTCAGTTGTGTCTGACTCTTTGTGACCCCATGGGCTGCCGAACACTAGGCTTCCCTGTCCATCACCAGCTCCTAGAGCTTGCTCAAATTCATGTCCATTGAGTCGGTGATGCCATCCAACTATCTCATCCTCTCTTGTCCCCTTCTGTTGCCTTCAGTCTTTCCCAGCATCAGCATCCTTTCCAATGAATCAGTTCTTTGCATCAGGTGGCCAAAGTATTGGAGTTTCAGCTTCAGCATCAGTCCTTCCAATGAATATTCAGGACTGATTTTCTTTAGGATGGACTGGTTGGATCTCCTTGCAGTCCAAGGGACTCTCAAGAGTCTTCTCCAACACCACAGTTCAAAAGCATCAAGTTTTCGGTGCTCAGCTTTCTTTATAGTCCAAGAATATAAGCCAGCAAAAATTATGTAGCATGGCAGCTGGTGGTGGGTGGTATGAAGAAAAATAAAGCAGGTATGATGTAGAGAGTCAAAAGGGAGTATGAGTTTTCATGTATGTTTAAGTAAGACCTGTGAACAAGGTGCTATTAGAACAGAGACCTCAAGGATGACAGAACTAGGGCCATGAGCATACCTGGGGCAGTGCATCTTGGCAAGGGAGCAGCTAATTTGAAGGTTCTGAAGAAGGTGCTTGTTTAATATGTTCCAGTCCAGAAAAGGAAGCCAGTCTGGTGAGAGACTTGAGCAGGAGGGAAAGTGAGGAGAGATGATGTCAGAGGATGTTGAGGAACAAGGTGGTCTCCTTCCTGCTGCTGAAACTTCAAGTCACAAGGGGTTCTTCATCCATGTTTTCTACCTTCTGCACTTTGTGAAATTCAATATTAATGAAGCCATATGAGAGAAAATTACTGGAAAATCCAAAACAAAATTCTAAAGAAAAGTTTATTATAATTATAACTTAATTATATAACTAATTCAATTTTTTATAACAAAAGACATTGAAAGAGATAATATGACAGCAAGTTGTTATAATATGAGATGGAAGCACTGTCTAAGTTAGAATTTCCTCTTACTTAGAAACATGGATTCCAATATGCATGTGGAAGATAAGGGTGATATTTATTCAAATGTAAAGAAGCGATGGCACCCCACTCCAGTACTCTTGCCTGGAAAATCCCATGGACGGAGGAGCCTGGTAGGCTACAGTCCATGGGGTCGCTAAGAGTCGGACGACTGAGCGGCTTCACTTTCACTTTTCCCTTTAATGCACTGGAGAAGGAAATGGCAACCCACTCCAGTATTCTTGCCTGGAGAATCCCAGGGACAGGGGAGCCTGGTGGGCTGCCATCTATGGGGTCGCACAGAGTCAGACACGACTGAAGCGACTTAGCAGCAGCAGTAGCAGTAGCAGAAAAGAAGCGAAGTTTTCAAATGGAGGCTGAACATGATGCAACTTTTAGAGATAGGTCTAGAACGAAAGGACCATAAGGAGTAAGAGATGTGGAAAGTAGTTCAAAATATGTAAAAGTGTGATTTATCTACACCACATACAAAGAAGAACACTCCTTTTCATTTTTGTTTAAGACACGGATTTGCAAGTTAAAAATCTTTAAGTGATGGCTCAATTCCATCAGTTAAAAAAAATTGGAGTGAGCATAAGATGACTGACGCAGGTTTACCACACAAAAATTTTAATCACAGCAGAATCCTCTATGACCCACCTCCTAGTGTAATGGAAATAAAAGCAAAAATAAACAAATGGGACCTAAGTAAATTTAAAAGCTTTTGCACAACTAAAGAAACTATAAGCAAGGTGAAAAGACAACCTTCAGAATGGGAGAAAATAATAGCAAATGAAACAACTGACAAAGAATTAATCTCAAAAATATACAAGCAGCTCCTGCAGCTCAATTCTAGAAAAATAAATGACCCAATCAAAAAATGAGCCAAAGAGCTAAACAGACATTTCTCCAAAGAAGACATACAGATGGCTAACAAACACATGAAAAGATGCTCAACATCACTCATTATCAGAGAAATGCAAATCAAAACCACAATGAGGTACCATTTCACACCAGTCAGAATGGCTGCTATCCAAAAGTCTACAAACAATAAGAGAACCCTCTTACGCTATTGGTGAGAATGCAAACTAGTACGGCCACCTTGGAGAACAGTGTGGAGATTCCTCAAAAAACTGGAAATAGAACTGCCGTACGACCCAGCAGTCCCGCTGCTGGGCATACACACTGAGGAAACCAGAATTGAAAGAGACACGTGTACCCCAATGTTCATTGCAGCACTGTTTATAATAGCCAGGACATGGAAGCAACCTAGATGTCCATCAGGAGACGAATGGGTAAGAAAGCTATGGTATGTATACACAATGGAATATTACTCAGCCATTAAAAAGAATACATTCAAATCAGTTCTAATGAGATGGATGAAACTGGAGCCTATTATACGGAGCGAAGTAAGCCAGAAAGAAAAAAATCAATACAGTATACTAACGCATATATATGGAATTTAGAAAGATAGTAACGATAGCCCTATATGTGATGCAGCAAAAGAGACACAGATGTATAGAACAGTCTTTTGGACTCTGTGGGAGAAGGCGAGAGTAGGGTGATTTGGGAGAATGGCATTGAAACATGTATATTATCATATGTGAAACGAATCTCCAGTCCAGGTTCGATGAATCAGACAAGGTGTTCGGGGCTGGTGCACTGGGATGACCCAGAGGGATGGGATGGGGAGGGAGCTGGGAGGGGGGTTCAGGATGGGGAACACATGTACACCCGTGGCTAATTCATGTCAATGTATGGCAAAACCACTACAATATTGTAAAGTAATTAGCCTCCAATTAAAATGAATAACCCTATATGCGGGACAGAATGAGAGACACAGATGCATGGAACAATTTTATGGACTCTGAGGGAGAAGGTGAGGGTGGGCCGTTCTGGGAGAATGGCATTGAGACATGTGTATTGTCATATGTGAAACAGAGCACCATTCCATGTTCGATGCATGTGACAAGGGCTCGGGGCCGGGGCAGTGGGATGATCCAGAGGGATGGGAGGGGGAGGGAGGTGGGTGGGGGGTTCGGGAAGGGGAACACATGTAAACCCATGGCTGATTCTTGTCAATGTATGGCAAAAACTATTACAATATTGTAAAGTAATTAGCCCCCAAGTAAAATAAATAAATTTATTAAAAAAAAAAAAAAAAAAAAAAAAAATGAATAAATTTATAAAAAAAATAAATTCTCAATCGTTCTACACAAATAATTGTATACATACATGACATATCTAAGGGCGAACAGCAATCTTGATCATAAAAATCCAATTTCTAGTTTGAAAGCATATATTAAAAAAAATAGGAACAAAAACTTGCTGAATTTCCTATATGAAAGCAAAGAACTTGAACGGTCAGTTTTAAAAGGAGGAAGTAATGGGCTAATGATTCTACCAGATCAAACCAATCAATCCTAAAGGAAATAACTCCTTAATATTCATTGGAAGGACTGATGCTGAAGCTGAAGCTCCAATACTTTGGCCACCTGATGCAAATAACTGATTCATTAGAAAAAACCCTGATGCTAGGAAAGAGTGAAGACAGGAGGAAAAGGGGATGATAGAGGATAAGATGGTTGGAAGGCATCACCAACTAGATGGACATGAGTTTGAGCAAGCTCTGGGAGTTGGTGAAAGACAGGGAAGCCTGGCAGTCCATGGAGTCGCAGATTTGAACGTGACTGAGTGACTGAATTGAACAGAACAGAACTGACCCAAATGATTCTACACATATATTTAATCTTATAGGTAATGAAATAATTGCAAGGTAAGCTCTTTGGCATACAATTTTGATGTAATAAAAATTTTTATTTGAATATTAAGAGGGAGTAGACACTGAAATGTATGTCTCATGAACTGCTGTTGCAGGGAAATGTTTGCCAGCATTCTACGTCTGGATATCATTCATCACAGTCAAATATGATTCTCCTTAGGAAAACATCCTATATCACTGTATATCCCTCCACCAGCTAATTCCCTATATCTCTACTTTTCCTGCCCATACTCTGTGTCTAGGATACAGAGTATTTAGTTTTACATTTTCTGCACACTAAATTGTCTTCACCTGAACTTTTGAATGAGAAGTGTATGAATTCATTTCATATGCATAATCAATTCTATTTTTTTAATGCAAGGACCCATGAATCACATCAAATAATATACTTCTGAAAAAGGTTGAATTGATATATTCAAAGAAGATATATATATATATGTATATAATCAAGACAAATTGAAAGGTATTCAACAAATTAAAAGGTATTATTGTTGTTTAGTTGCTAAGTCATTTCTGACACTTTGCAACCCCACGGACTGTAGCCTGTCAGGCTCCTCTGTTCATGGGCTTTCCAAGGCAAGAATACTGGAGTGGGTTACTTCTTTCTTGTAAATTTATTCTCCATTTATATCCATGCTCTTGATGGGTCTGTAAATTGGTGCAGCTACTATGGAAAAGAGTAGGGAGACTGCTCAAAAAATTAAGCATAAAATTACCTTATGATCCAGCTATTCCAATTTGAGTATTTATCCTAAAAATACAAAATCACAAATTTGAAAAGATATATGTGCCCATAAGTCCATCACAACATTATTTTCGATAGCCAAATATGGAAACAACTTAAGTGCCCATCAATGGATGAATGGATAAAGAAGAAGGCATATATGTATGTAAAATGTAATGCTACTCAGTTATACAAAAATGATGAAATCTTGGAGGAGGAGATTAAGATGGCAGAGTAAGAGGATGTGGACCCCACTTTGCCCACAAGCACATCAAAAATAATCTACATGTGACATATATACACAACTATATTTAAAACTGGAGAAGAAATGGCAACCCGCTCCAGTATTCTTGCCTGGAGAATCCCACGGACAGAGGAGCCTTGGTGGGTTACAGTCCATGGGGTTGCAAAGAATTGGACACAACTGAGGGACTAAAACACATACATGGCTAAAATTCATATGGAACCACAAAAGAATCTGAATAGACAAAGCAACCAACCAACCAGAAAAATCCCCATGACAACGAAATTGGGCTTATCATTCTCCTAAACTTCAGACTATACTGCAAAGCTACAGTCATCAAAATGGCATGGTACAGCCACATACAATCAATGGAACAGGATAGAGAGCTGAGAAATAAACCACACACTTATGGTCAACTAACCTATGACGAAGTAGGTAAGGATATTAAAAAAAAAAGAGTCTTTCAACAAGCGGTCCTGGGAAAATTGGACAACTATATGTAAGGAATTAGATTAAAATATTTATCACACCATATACAAAAATAAACACAAATGGATTAAAGACTTAAAGGTAAGACTGGAAACCATAAAAATCATAGAAGAAAGCATAGGTAGAACAGTCCTTGACCTAAATCATAGCAATATTATTTTTTAGATCTATCTCCAAAAGCAAAGGAAATAAAAGCAAAAATAAACAGTTTCAGATTCAGTTCAGTCACTCAGTCGTGTCCGACTCTTTGTGACCCCATGAACTGCAGCACGCCAGGCCTCCCTGTCCATCACCAACTCCCGGAATCCACCCAAACCCATGTCCATTGTGTCAGTGATGCCATCCAACCATCTCATCCTCTGTTGTCCCCTTCTCCTCCTGCCTTCAATCTTTCCCAATATCAGAGTCTTTTCCAATGAGTCAGCTCTTCAAATCAGGTGGCAAAAGTATTGGAGTTTCAGCTTCAGCATCAATCCCTCCAATGAACACTTGGGACTGATCTCCTTTAGGATGGACTGGTTGGATCTCCTTGCAGTCCAAGGGACTCTCAAGAGTCTTCTCCAACACCACAGTTCAAAAGCATCAGTTCTTTGGCACTCAGCTTTCTTTATAGTCCAACTCTCACATCCATACATGACCACTGGAAAAACCATAGCCTTGACTAGACGGTCCTTTGTTGCCAAAGTAATGTCTCTGCTTTTTTAATATGCTGTCCAGGTTGGTCATAACTTTCCTTCCAAGGAGCAAGTGCCTTTTAATTTCATGGCTGCAATCACCATCTGCAGTGATTTTGGAACCCAGAAAAATAAAGTCAGCCACTGTTACCACTGTTTCTCCATCTATTTGCCATGAAGTGATGGGACCAGATGCCATGATCTTTGTTTTCTGAATATTGAGCTTTAAGCCACATTTTTCACTCTCTTCTTTCACTTTCATCAAGAGGCTCTTTAGTTGTGCTTCACTTTCTGCCATAAGGGTGGTGTCATCTGCATATCTGAGGTTATTGATATTTCTCCTGGCAATCTTGATTGTAGCTTGTGCTTCCTCCAGTCCAGCATCTAAATGTGACCCAATTAGACTTGAAAGCTTTTGCAAAGCACAGAAAGCCATTCCCCATAAGGAGACAACCTACTGGATAGTTTATGGATAACAACAATCAAAACAAACAAATGTGAATTGTAAACATCTGCTATTTCTTATTTTTGGCATTTGCATCAATATTTAAGATAGCATTCATGATCATTCTGTTTTTCAAGTTTACTTCAAAAAATTGTATTAAAATGTCATTCCATTGAGGTTACTTTCCAGGAAACCAGGGGAGATTGGAATAAAATAAATACTTGTGGACTGTACAAAAAAGATCTTCATGACCCAGATAATCACGATGGTGTGATCACTCACCTAGAGCCAGACTTCCTGGAATGTGAAGTCAAATGAGCCTTAGGAAGCATCACTAAGAACAAGGCTAGTGGAAGTGATGGAATTCCAGTTGAGCTATTTCAAATCCTGAAAGATGACGCTGTGAAAGTGCTTCACTCAATATGCCAGCAAATTTGGAAAGCTCAGTAGTGGCCACAGGACTGGAAAATGTCAGTTTTCATTCTAATCCCAAAGAAAGGCAGTGACAAAGAATGCTCAAACTACTGCACAATTGCACTCATCTCACATGCTAGTAAAGTAATGCTCAAAATTCTCCAAGCTAGGCTTCAGCAATATGTGAATCATTAAATTCCAGATGTTCAAGTTGGATTTAGAAAAGACAGAGGAACCAGAGATCAAATTGCCAACATCCACTGGATCATCGAAAAAGCAAGAGAATTTCAGAAAAACATCTATTTCTGCCTTATTGACTATGCCAAAGCCTTTGACTGTGTGGATCACAATAAACTGTGGAAAATCCTGAAAGAGATGGAAGTACCAGACCACCTGACCTGCCTCTTGAGAAATCTGTATGGAGGTCAGGAAGCAACAGTTAGAACTGGACATGGAACAACAGACTGGTTCCAAATAGGAAAAGGAGTACGTCAAGGCTGTATATTGTCACCCTGCTTATTTAACTTATATGCAGAGTACATCATGAGAAACGCTGGGCTGGAGGAAGCATAGGCTGGAATCAAGATTGCCAGGAGAAATATCAATAACCACAGATATGCAGGTGACACCACTCTTTTGGGAGAAAGTGAAGAACAACTAAAGTGTGTCTTGATGAAAGTGAAAGAGAAGAGTGAAAAAGTTGGCCTAAAACTCAACATTCAGAAAACTGAGATCATGGCATTCAGTCCCATCACTTCATGGCAAATAGATGGAGAAACAGTGGAAACAGTGGCTGACTTTATTTTTCTGGGTTCCAAAATCACTGCAGATGGTGATTGCAGCCACAAAATTAAAAGACGCTTACTCCTTGGAAGGAAAGTTATGACCAACCTAGACAGCATATTGAAAAGCAGAGACATTACTTAGCCAACAAAGGTCTGTCTAGTCAAGGCTATGGTTTTTCCAGTGGTCATTTATGGATGTGAGAGTTGGACTATAAAGAAAGCTGAGTGGCGAATAATTGACGTTTTTGAACTGTGGTGTTGGAGAAGACTCTTGAGAATCCCTTGGACTGCAAGGAGATCCTACCAGACCATCCTAAGGGAAATAAGTCCTGAGTATTCATTGGAAGGACTGATGTTGAAGCTGAAACTCCAATACTTTGTTCACCTGATGGGAAGAACTGACTCATTTGAAAAGACCCTGATGCTGGGGAAGTTTGGGGGCAGGAGGAGAAGGGGACGACAGAGAATAAGATGGTTGGATGGCATCACCGACTCAATGGACATGGGTTTGGGTGAACTCCGGGAGTTGGTGATGGACAGGGAGGCCTGGTGTGCTGTGGTTCATGGGGTCACAAAGGGTCGGACACAACTGAGTGACTGAGCTGAACTGAAATACTTGTGGAGAAAAATTGGCGAGTCTGAATTACAGGCTGGGCAGGAATTCAACCTCTCTTGTCAGTTGCCCTTTGATCATAATAATTGAAGAGATTTCTGATCATAATGAGGATTATAATGGATGAGATTCAAATGTACATTCATTGATTCTTTTTTTATTATGGCTAAATTTAGAAAAGAGTGAGGTGTTTAATTTAGAGCTATGGAAAGATTCATGAGTGGGCAACACTGTAAATTTTCAAGGGGAAATAGGAATATAGTATAGGAAGTTTCCTAGATATGAATGAATTCTTATTGAAGAGTGTGTTTGTAAGTCCAATTTGTTCATAAGTCCAACACAATTAGCCTACCCAACTAACACAATCAGTTACATAGTACTATACTATGATCAGTTTCCCTGGAGAAATGGTAACCCACTCCAGTATTCTTGCCTGGGAAATCCCATGGACAGAAGAGCCTGGTAGGCTACTGTTGATGGAGTCACAAACAGTCAAACACGACTAAACCACCACCATCACTGTAATAGGTTTATACTACTTTTCACACAAATAACACATGAAAAACAAGTACAAAACATAAAGAAAACCTTTTTAATCTTACTGTATAGTGCCTTGAAAAGTACAGTAGTAGAGTGAAGCAGTTGGCATATAGGGGTTGGCATTGAGTGAACAGACAAGGATTATTGACTGGAGGAGGGAGGGGAGATGGGACGTGGTAGAGCTGAAGGATCATTAGCAGTAGGAGATGGAAGCTGAAATTTCACTCACACCTGATGCTGATGGCACAGGTTCTGATTCCTTGCTGGATTCATTTGATCTACCCTCTTGAAAAAACTTCCCTCACAGTTCCTGGGCTACTCTGGTAGCTCAGTTGGTAAAGAATCTGCCCTCAATGCAGGAGACCCTGGTTCGATTCCTGGGTTGGGAAGTTCCTCAAGAGAAGGGATAGGTTACCCACTCCAGTATTCTCTGCCTTCTCTGGTGGCTCAGATGGTAAAAAAATCTACCTGCAATGCAGGAGACCTGGGTTTAATCCATGGCTTGGGAAAAGCCTCTGGAGAAGGGCATGGCAACCCACTCCAGTATTCTTGCCTGGAGAATTCCATGGACAGAGGAGCCTGGTGACTATAGTCCTTGGGGTCGCAAAGAGTCGGACACGACTGAGCAACTAAGCACTTGAAAAAACAATCTACTGATGCTTTGGTGTAACTTTTTCTCCCATCAGAGATGACATGGCAGCATTAGATTGCATTCTGAATGGCTGCTGCAACCTTCATATACCATTCTACATTCAGGTCCTGCACCTCAAAAACTAAGTTGTTCTTGCTGTTCAGTCGCTCAGTCATGTCTGACTCTGTGAGACCCCATGGAGAGTCCATGGAATTCCCCAGGCCAGAATACTGGAGTGGGTAGCCTTTCCTTTCCCCAGGGGGTCTTCCCAACTCATGGAGCAGGAAATGGCAACCCACTCCATTACTGTTGCTTGGAGAATCCCATAGATGGAGGAGCCTGGTAGGCTACCCTCCATGGGGTCGCTAAGAGTCGGACATGACTGAGCGACTACACTTTCACTTTTCACTTTCACACATTGGAGAAGGAAATGGCAACCCACTCTAGTGTTCTTGCCTGCAGAATCCCATGGATGGAGGAGCCTGGTAGGCTGCTGTCTATGGGGTCTCACAGAGTCGGACACGACTGGAGCGATTTAGTAGCAGCAGCTTCCCAACTCAGGGATTGAACCCAGGTCTCCTGCATTGCAGGTGGATTCTTTACCATCTGAGCCACAAGAAAAGCCCAGTTTCTGCTGTATGACAAAGTAAATTAGCTACATGTATACATATATTCCCTCCCTCTTGGTCGGGCTTTCCTGTCCATCACCATCTCCCAGAGTTTGCTCACACTCAAGTCCATTGAATCGGTGATGCCATCCAACCATCTCATCCTGTTGCCCCTTCTCCTCCTGCCCTCTATCTTTCCTAGCATCAGAGTCTTTTCCAATGAGTTGACTCTTTGCATCAAGTGCCCTGTCAAATAAAGAAAATCCCCTTGTTATTTTCTGTGTCGTGGTTCTCTCTGGTTCTTCAGTTAAATCTTCTTCTTCTTGTCTTAGTCATTTCTCTGGTCCTCCAATTCCTTCAATTCCTCGCTCCAGTCTCTTAATTATTTTCATTTTTGTTTCCATCATTTTTTACTTGGTGCTTCTTAGCAGTACCAATAACATCACCACTGCTTTTATGCTTGCTTCTGGACATCCTGGGATTGAAATAAAGAGAGTTACTGTACCCTATACAACACTGTACTCTAAAGTACACAAAACCACAACCACTTGTAGAGGATGCACGCATGTGACAATGTATGCAGGACACTTTATATTTTATTTGAGAATAAATTGTTCCTAAGAAACGCATCTCATCATAGGATAGTGGAAATTTCCCAATTGTTCAGATCCAAGCTTGAGAATAAATCTGAGAAAGTGGGAAAAACCATAAAACAGAAAAATTCTTGTATATGAAAGAGAGAGTGAGCACACACTTCAATAAAGTGAGTGATATAAACTGTATGGAGATGTTGAAATAAAAGAAATGAAAATTCCAGGAAATAAGGAGGAGCAAGTTCTACTTTCACAGCCAGATCAAAGAATCTGATCAAAGATTTGCAATTTCAAGCACTGGATCTCTGAATCCTTCAGTTATATGCCTTTCTTTATCTCAGGACAAGTGTCCTTTTTATAGCTGCCATTCTGAAGAATGCCTTCAGAGCCCTCTTTATGTCTCTGTTCCTTAGACTATAGATGAAAGGATTCAGCATGGGTGTGACCACAGTGTACATCATTGATGCTGTTGCACTTGACTGGGAGCTGTGGGTAGCAGCAGAGCTAACATACACTCCTAGGCTTGTACAGTAAAATAAGGAGACAACTGAGAGGTGAGATACACAGGTGGAAAATGCTTTATACTTCCCCTGAGCAGATGAGATTCTATGGATGGAAGATGCTATCTTAGTGTAAGAGTAAAAGATTCCAGTGAGGGGACCACCAGCTAGCAGCACAGCTGTGATGTATATTACCAAGTCATTGGGAAAGCGGTCAGAACAGGCAAGTTGGACCATCTGATTGAGTTCACAGAAATAGTGAGGGATTTTCAACTCTCTACAGAAGGACAGTCTCAACACCATTAAGGTCTGTAACAATGAATGCAGGACACTGATGGCCCAGCTAACCAGAACCAATATTCTACAGACTTTTGGATTCATGATGACTGTGTAGTACAGGGGGTGACAGATGGCTGCAAAGCGATCGTAGGCCATTACCGTCAGGAGCAAGTCATCCAACCCTGCAAACAGCATTAAAAAATACACCTGAGTAATGCAGGCTTCATAGGTTATAACTTGACTTTGGATGTAGATGTTCCATAGCATTTTGGGGATGGTGGTGGAGGTGAAGCAGATGTCTACAAAGGACAGGTTGGAGAGGAAGAAGTACATGGGGGTGTGGAGGTGGGAGTCTGAGCTGATGGCCAGGATGATGAGCAGGTTTCCAAACACAGTGATCAGGTACATGGAGAGAAAAAGCCCAAATACGAGGGGTTGTAGTTCTGGTTCCTCTGAGAATCCCAGGAGAAGAAATTCTGAAGGTCTTGTTAAGTTCCTTTGTGCCATGTTTTGGAGGTGACTACAAAGAAAGGGGAAAATGACATGTTTAATTTGTACCCTCACGTTACTGAAATGCTACCATTGATATTTTGTGGTTAAAAATTAATTTCAGTATTTTGTTTTTGGATTTGGCAGAGTATACAGTCCTGAAAAACCAATTCTCCTAAAATCCAGTCATGAATATAGGAAATAAAAGAATATAGGAAATAAAAAAATACAGCATGTCAGACGACAGAGAGTATGAAAAAAATGAAAGCAAGTGTAAGGGGAAAGAGTAAAAAGGGGGTGCTACTTTTTATAGGTGTTCAGGCAAGGCATGCAGATAGGGTGACTTTGAACAGAGACCTCAATGAAGAGAGAGCAGGAGCCTTGAATATATCAAGTGTGTGCTTGGCAGGGAGAACAACCAGTGCAAAGGCTGGTGCTTGTTTAAGATGTTTTAGTTTAAAGAAAGGAAGCCAGTGTGGGGAGGGTAATAGACAAGAGGTAGAGTGAGGACGGGTGGTGTCAGAGGTTGTTGAGGACCAAGGTGGCCTCCTGATGCTGCTGAAATTGCAAGTCACGGGAGTCTTTCATCCATACTATGTTCCTCTAGCACTTTCTGAAATTGTTGCAAGACTGTCCTGTATATTTAAATAAATCCTTCCATTGACTGAGTTATGGCCTCTCTATGAGTCATCTTGGAATATATCATTTCAGCACCTCTGATATCAGGACTTCTCATGCTCCACAAGGCACCAAGTCTCTCTCTCACACACACAGTAGACCCTGGCTTCCTAGGCTATATTACTTCCATGTATTTTTCACTCCTAACTACCCTGATTGACTTAGTTGATACAACTCAAGTCAATCAGATCAAATTATTTACAAATGGCATCTAGCAATTCTGGTTTATAATCTCAGATACCAATAAACTTGAGTTTTATTTTGGTATGGTCATTTTCTTCCTTGTATTAAGCATACATTATTTGCTCTTTTCAGTGAGAAAAGATGTCTCTCTATATATCTATATATCTATAATCTTCTAATCTGAAACACAAATTGTACAGTAGAAGAGAAAAATGAGCAAAGGGGAAAAACCAATATTTTATAAAAAGATGTATATAAGGTACAATGAATATGAATTGAATATTGAATTGAATATTTAGTCTTATGCAATAAATCTTGTTTTTCCTAAGACTATTTAATATTTATTTGAGCTACTGGTTTTATATAATACTCTCCTATCAGCAAAACTCTATCTCCATTTTCACATGTGACATCTTCTCTTTGTTCTTCTTGGATTTTGATTGCCTTTCTGATAAGTCCTATGGGCCTACTCTAGTCCTAGTTCTGATCTTTGCCCAACCATCAATGACCTCTGCAGTCCACACACACACACAAAGCCTTCAGACATGGAAACAATTCAGCCTTTATTTCTTTATCCATTTCTCTGTTGTTGGACATTTAGGTTTCTTCCATGTCCTGGCTATTATAAATAGTGCTGCAATAAACATTGGGGTGCATGTATATTTCTGAATTATGGTTTTCTCTGGGTATATGCCCAGGAGTGAGATTGCTGGGTCATATGAAAAGCAGAAATAGAGATGCAGACATAGAGAACAAATGTATGGATACCAAGGGGATAAGAGGAGGTGGGAGAAATTGGGAGGTTGAGATTGACACATGTACACTATTGATACTATGTATAAAATAGATAACTAATGAAAACCTATTGTATAGCTTAGGGAACTCTACTTCATGCCCTGTGGGGACCTGAGTGGAAAGAATTACAAAAGGAAGAGTATATATGCATATGTATGGCTGATTCATTTTGCTGTACAGTAGAAACTAACACAACATTGTAAAGCAACTATACTCCAATAAAAATTAATTTAAAAAATAAAATGTAGGGAGAAAGTAGTATCCAAGTTGTAATTTCACATTTATGGAGATTTGTGGCTTTCAATATGCTTAAGGAAGGTATAAGTGATCTTTAGTCAAATGGTAAAAGAGGATGTTTTCCTCATGATGGCTGAATGTGAAGCAACATTTAGATATAGATCTAATTACAAATGCAGGAGGCCTGGGTTCGATCCCTGGGTCAGGAAGATCCCCTGGAGAAGGGAATAGCAACCACTCCAGCATCCTTGCCCAGAGAATTCCATGGAGAGAGCAGCCATGAGGTCACAAAGTGTCGGACATGACTGAGCAACTAACACACACAACACACACTAATAACAAAGTGTCCGAAAGGGCATTAAGGAATAATTAGACGTAAAACTTGCTGGGAACTTATAAAGGGCGATTTATTAGCACTAAAGTGGTAGAATTTTCACCACTCATTTTGTTTAAAACAATGATTTGCAGGTGAAGAGTAGTAATATGCTGGCCCAATTCTTTCGGGAAAAAATTAAAATTGAAGAGCAATGGAGAGAACACAATATGACTGATGGTAGATGTAACTACACAACATTTACATACACTCACAGTCCCTCTCAAATACAATTATACTTACATAAAGCAACTAAAACAGCCAATTTGTGGAAAACTCCAATTCTTTGTTTGAGAGACTGCACTAAAAAATAGGAATAAAAGCTCACAGATCCTATTACACAAAATCAGAAGACTCATGTCGATAAGAGAAAAAGTAAAGGGTCAACAAATCCACATGTATATTCATCCTCAGAGGTAATGAAATAATTGGAAGCTGAATTCATTAGCACACCCCTTTTCACATCATAAAAATTTTTTTCATTTCTTTCACAGAAGAAAACTGTGAAGTTTATGTCTTTGGCAACTGCTGTTTCAAGGATGTATTTGCAGTCATTCCTTAGTATGGAGCTTGCTAATCAACACTGATACATGATCAAATATGTCCTGTCATAAAAATTAGAAATGCCACATGTAAAATAAAATAGAAAAAGATAGCCAGTGGGAATTTGCTGTATGATGCAGGAAGCTCAAACCAGTATTCTATGACAACCTAGAGGTGTGGGATGGGGGAGGTGGAAGGGGGGCTCAAGAGCGAGGGTAAACATATGTTTACCTATGACTGATTCATGTTGATGTATGGCAGAAACCAATACAATATTGTAAAGCAATTATCCTCCAATTAAAAACAGATTAAAAAGAAATGCCCTCACTATGTCTTATATCCATCCATTGCTAATACCCAATTTCTCTACTCCCAAATGAATAAGATATTGGACATTTGTTTTACTTCTACTGGAAGCACTTTTTGCTTCTCACTCCTCTTCTATTTGGGCTTACATTGATATCATTTAATTAGCATCATTGAATATTGCCGTACTGAGTTGAACGTTCACTTCTCTTTCTAGCATCATAAAAATGAATTGATATTAAATCAAGCAAGCAAGCAACCATAGTGATCTCTGGGCTTTGGGTTAGGCTGAAATGGTTCTCAGGTGACCGCTAGTGAACATTCTCTCTGACCTTTTCTTGCAGTGTCTTTTGGGTTCTTGAAATCTCTTGCATGGGAACTCTGAGAGGAAGGTCTCCCCATGGAAGTCTGAATCTCTTCCTGGATGGTTGATGATGGAGACTGGAGCTCTGTCCCCAGATTAAAGAGCATGTAGGGTTCAAGTATTCGTCCTTTAGTCAGATTTAGGACTCCAAATTGAGCAACCAGGTCTAGTCCATGCCAAGGTTGTACAAGCTCAGGGATGCAACAGAGGAGATATCTACCGCTCCTTCTGTCTGCTAAGTAGGTTCATTCCCCTCTTGTTACTAAACCTTGTAGTAGTAGCCCGCCCTTGTTACTATGTGATTTCCCTGTGGACACTGGTCTGGACAAAAAGGATTTTTGTCTTCTGATTCTCTGTTCCCAGGATACTAGCTGTAAGTCAGGAGATTTCAATGTTTATTAATCATTCTCCATTAACTCTCTTCCTTTCCAGAGGTCTAAACTCCCAGTACTGTATCTCAATCCTGAATTTAAGTTTTCTCCAACATCTGAGTCTAAGGCAACTGTCTTAACTAGTTCCCTTGAAACATTAAAGCATTGACTTGTGATGGCTAACAGCCCATGAAACCCTTAGGAGATAATTATTCCCTTCATTATAAGAGGGACAGTTTTGTTTCTCTAGTGGAAAACATTGGGACCTTTTTGTCCCCAAAACAGTGCACCTTGTGTCTTCCTGACTTTCATTTTTTTTTTCATGCATTCTCAGTCTGTCCAACTCTTTGTGACCCTATGGAGAGCAACCCACCAGGCTCCTCTGTCTATGAGATTTTTCTGGCAAGAATACTGGAGTGGGTTGCCATTTTCTCCTCCAGGGAGTGCTCCCAATCCAGGGATTAAACCCACATCTCCTGCATTGCAGGAGGATTCTTTACCACTGCACCACCTGGGAAATCTTTGGTTTCCTGACACTTGCTAAAACCATTCGGAACTTCATATTATACCCAAAGTTGAGAGCTCTCATTTTGCCCCTCATTATAAAGTATATGTAAGTAATGAGATATATTTAGATATTTTCAAGCACCATGACCTCCCTTAGCACATTATAGGGATGATCTGATTTAATTTGTAGAGAAGTTCCTTCTGTGAGGTAGCACTATTATAACTTCATCCTTTGTTTCAGGAATGGACCTCAGAGGAATTTAATGTTTTGCAGAAAATTACAAATTGATTTTTGGATGGAATCTTGATTGGAATTCTATCAGGATACTTCCAGTTCTCAGGCTTTCATTTGTGGTTCTCATCTAGAGATGGTTTTGCTTCTGGGGTTATTTGGCAATGTAAGGTGGGATGCTGTAAAACACTCACAATTAACAGGATAACATTCAACACCAATAATTATCCTGCCCCAAATGTTAAGGTCTACAGGAGAGGAAACCCACTTACACCAGCACTTCTCCAATTCCACTGTGGATACAAGTCATCAGGAGTTGTACTCAGGGCAAATTCTCACTGAGCAGGTCTCCAGTGGGTCCAAGGACTCTGCATTTCTAACAGCTGTGTAGGGGTATGAAGCTGCAGATTCTGGTCTTGTGGGTCACACTTTGAGTAACAAGGCTCTCGGCATCTGTTAGAGTCAGGTATAGGAATGTTTAGGTCTGTACTCAAAATAATATTTTGTATATAATTTCATTTTATTTTTATTTTTTATACATATATCCCCTTCCTCTTTAGCCTCCCTCCCACCGCCTCCCTAGCCCACCCCTTTAGGTCATCACAGAGCATCGGGCTGGGCTCCCTGTGTCATATAGCAGCTTCCCACCAGCTAGCTATTTTACACATGGTAGTGTCAATGGTATGTCATTGCTATCCTCTCAATTTGTCCCACCCTCTCCAGCTGTGTCCACAAGTCCACATTCTATATCTGTGTCTCGATTCAGTTCAGTTCAGTTGCTCAGACATGTCCGACTGTTTGCGACCCCATGAATTGCAGCACGCCAGGCCTCTCTGTCCATCACCAACTCCCGGAGTCTACCCAAACGCATGTCCATCGAGTCGATTATGCCATCCAACCATCTCATCCTCTGTCGTCCCCTTCTCCTCCCGCCCTCAATCCCACCCAGCATTAGGGTCTTTTCCAAAGAGTCAACCCTTCGCATGAGGTGGCCAAAGTATTGGAGTTTCAGTTTCAACATCAGACCTTCCAATGAACACCCAGGATTGATCTCTTTTAGGATGGATGGATTGGATCTCCTTGCAGTCCAAGGGACTCTCAAGAGTATTCTCCAACACCACAGTTCAAAAGCATCAATTCTGCGGCGCTCAGCTTTCTTCACCGTCCAACTCTCACATCCATACATGACCACTGGAAAAACCATAGCCTTGACTAGACGGACTTTTGTTGGCAAAGTAATGTCTCTGCTTTTAAATATGCTATCAAAGTTGGCCATAACCTTCCTTCCAAGGAGTAAGCGTCTTTTAATTTCATGGCTGCAATCACCAACAGCAGTGATTTTGGAGCCCAAAAAATAAAGTCTGACACTGTTTCCACTGTTTCCCCGTCTATTTCCCATGAAGTGATGGGACCAGATGCCATGATCTTAGTTTTCTTAACGTTGAGCTTTAAGCCAACTTTTTCACTCTCCTCTTTCACCTTCATCAAGGGGCTCTTTAGTTCTTCTTCACTTTCTGCCATAAGGGTGGTGTCATCTGCATATCTGAGGTTATTGATATTTCTTCCGGCAATCTTGATTCCAGCTTGTGTTTCCTCCAGCCCAGCGTTTCTCATGATGTACTCTGCATATAAGTTAAATAAGCAGGGTGACAATATACAGCCTTGACATACTCCTTTTCCTATTTGGAACCAGTCTGTTGTTCCATGTCCAGTTCAAACTGTTGCTTCCTGTCCTGCATACAGGTTTCTCAAGAGACAGGTCAGATGGTCTGGTATTCCCATCTCTTTCAGAATTGTCCACAGTTTCTTGTCATTCACACAGTCAAAGGCTTTGGCATCGTCAATAAAGCAGAAATAGATGTTTTTCTGGAATTCTCTTGCTTTTTTGATGATCCAGCGGATATTGGCAATTCGATCTATGGTTCCTCTGCCTTTTCTAAGACCAGCTTGAACATCTGGAAGTTCACGGTTCATCTATTGCTGAAGCCTGGCTTGGAGAATTTTGAGCATTACTTTACTAGCATGTGAGATGAGTGCAATTGTGCGGTAGTTTGAGCATTCTTTGGCATTGCCTTTCTTTGGGATTGGAACGAAGACTGACCTCTTCCAGTCCTGTGGCCACTGCTGAGTTTTCCAAATTTGCTGGCATCTTGAGTGCAGCACTTTCACAGCATCACCTTTGAGGATTTTAAATAGCTCAACTGGAATTCCATCACCTCCACTAGCTTTGTTTGTAGTGATGCTTTCTAAGGCCCACTTGACTTCACATTCCAGGATGTCTGGCTCTAGGTGAGTAATCACACCAATGTGGTTATCTGGGTCATGAATATCTTTTTTGTACAATTCTTCTGTGTATTCTTGCTACCTCTTCTTAATATCTTCTGCTTCTGTTAGGTCCATACCATTTCTGTCCTTTATCGAGCCTATCTTTGCATGAAATGTTCCTTTGGTATCTCTAATTTTCTTGAAGAGATCTCTAGTCTTTCCCAATCTGTTGTTTTCCTCTATTTCTTTGCACTGATCGCTGAGGAAGGCTTTCTTATCTCTCCTTGCTATTCTTTGGAACTCTGCATTCAGATGGGAATAGCTTTCCTTTTCTCCTTTGCTTTTCGCTTCTCTTCTCTTCCCAGCTATCTGTAAGGCCTCCTCAGAAAGCCATTTTGCTTTTTTGCATTTCTTTTCCATGGGGATTGTCTTGATCCCTGTCTCCTGTACAATGTCACGAACCTCTGTCTATAGTTCATCAGGCACTCTGTCTATCAGGTCTAGTCCCTTAAATCTATTTGTCACTTCCACTGTATACTCATAAGGGATTTGATCTAGGTCATACCTGAATGGTCTAGTGGTTTTCCCTATTTTCTTCAATTTAAGTCTGAATTTGGCAATAAGCAGTTCATGATCCGAGCCACAGTCTGCCCCTGGTCTTGTTTTTGCTGACTGTATAGAGCTTCTCCATCTTTGGCTGCAAAGAATATAATCAATCTGATTTCGGTGTTGACCATCTGGTGATGTCCACGTGTAGAGTTTTCTCTTGTGTTGTTGGAATAGGGTGTTTGCTATTACCAGTGCGTTCTCGTGGCAAAACTCTATTAGCCTTTGCCCTGCTTCATTCTGTACTCCAAGGCCAAACTTGCCTGTTATGCCAGGTGTTTCTTGACTTCCTACTTTTGCATTCCAGTCCCCTATAATGAAAAGGACATCTTTTTTGGGTGTTAGTTCTAGAAGGCCTTGTAGGTCTTCTTAGAACCGTTCAACTTCAGCTTCTTTGGCGTTACTGGTCGGGACATAGACTTTGATTACCATGATATTGAATGGTTTGCCTTGGAAACGAACAGAGATCATTCTATCGTTTTTGAGATTGCATCCAAGTACTGCATTTCGGACTCTTTTGTTGACCATGATGGCTACTCCATTTCTTCTAAGGGATTCTTGCCCACAGTAGTAGATATAATGGTCATCTGAGTTAAATTCACCCATTCCAGTCCATCTTAGTTCGCTGATTCCTAGAATGTCGACGTTCACTCTTGCCATCTCCTGTTTGACCACTTCCAATTTGCCTTGATTCATGGACCTAACATTCCAGGTTCCTATACAATATTGCTCTTTACAGCATCGGACTTTGTGTCTATCACCAGCCACATCCACAGTTGGGTACCGTTTTTGCTTTGGCTCTATCCCGTCATTCTTTCTGGAGTTATTTCTCCACTGATCTCCATTAGTATATTGGGCACCTACTGACCTGGGGAGTTCATCTTTCAGTGTCCTATCTTTTTGCCTTTTCATGCTGTTCATGGGGTTCTCAAGGCAAGAATACTGAAGTGGTTTGCCATGCCCTTTTCCAGTGGACCACATTCTGTCAGACCTCTCCACCATGACCCATCCGTCTTGGGTGGCCCCACATGGCATGGCTTAGTTTCATTGAGATAGACAAGGCTGTGGTCCGTGTGATCAGATTAGCTAGTTTTCTGTAACTCTAGTTTCAATGTGTCTTCCCTCTGATGCCCTCTCGCAACACTTACCATCTTACTTGGGTTTCTCTTACCTTGGGCCTTGGGTAATTCCTCTCACCGCCGCCGCTGGCCCCCAGCCCTGGCCTGGCCTAGCCCCTGTCGGCTGCTGCCTTGCAAATAGGTTCATCAGTACCATTTTTCTAGATTCCATATATATGTAATCAATTCAGTTCAGTTCAGTCTCTCAGTCGTGTCCGACTCTCTGTGACCCCGTGAATCGCAGCACGCCAGGCCTCTCTGTCCATCACCAACTCCCGGAGTCTACCCAAACCCATGTTCATCGAGTCGGTGATGCCATCCAACCATCTCATCCTCTGTCATCCCCTTCTCCTCCCGCCCCCAATCCCACCCAGCATTAGGGTCTTTTCCAATGAGTCAACCCTTCGCATGAGGTGCCCAAATTATTGGAGCTTCAGCTTCAACATCAGACCTTCCAATGAACACCCAGGATTGATCTCTTTTAGGATGGATGGATTGGATCTCCTTGCAGTCCAAGGGACTCTCAAGAGTATTCTCCAACACCACAGTTCAAAAGCATCAATTCTGCGGCGCTCAGCTTTCTTCACTGTCCAACTCTCACATCCATACATGACCACTGGAAAAACCATAGCCTTGACTAGACGGACTTTTGTTGGCAAAGTAATGTCTCTGTTTTTAAACATGCTATCTAGGTTGGCCATAACCTTCCTTCCAAGGAGTAAGCGTCTTTTAATTTCATGGCTGCAGTCACCATCAGCAGTGATTCTGGAGCCCAAAAAAGTAAAGTCTGACACTGTTTCCACTGTTTCCCCATCTATTTCCCATGGAGTGATGGGACCAGATGCCACAAGATATTAAATAGAGAAAACCAATAGAGTGGGAATGAGTAGAGATCTCTTCAAGAAAATTAGAGATACCAAGGGAACATTTCATGCAAAGATGGGCACAATAAAGGACAAAAATTATATGGACCTAACAGAAGCAGAAGATATTAAGAAGAGGTGGCAACAAAACACAGAAGAACTATACAAAAAAGATCTTCATGACCCAGATAATCACGATGATGTAATCACTCACCTAGAGCCAGACATCCTGGAATGCAAAATCAAGTGGGCCTTAGGAAGCATCACCATGAACAAAGCTAGTGGAGGTGATGGAATTCCATTTGAACTATTTCAAATCCTGAAAGATGATGCTGTGAAAGTGTTGCACTCGATATGCCAGCAAATTTGGAAAACTCAGCAGTGGCCACAGGACTGGAAAAAGTCAGTTTTCATTCCAATCCCAAAGAAAGGCAATGCCAAAGAATGTTCAAACTACCACACAATCGCACTCATCTCACATGCTAGTAAAGTAATGCTCAGAATTCTCCAAGCCAGGCTTCAACAGTACGTGAACAATGAACTTCTAGATGTTCAAGCTGTATTTAGAAAAGGCAGAGGAAGAATCAAAGATCAAATTGCCACCATCTTTTGGATCATTAAGAATGCAAGAGAGTTCCAGAAAAACATCTACTTCTGCTTTATTGACTACACCAAAATCTTTGACTATGTGGATCACAACAAACTGTGGAAAATTCTTAAAGAGATGGGAATAACAGACCACCGTACCTGTCTCCTGAGAAATTTGTATGCAGGTCAAGAAGCAACAGTTAGAACTGGACATGCAACAACAGACTGGTTCCAAATTGGGAAAGGGGTATGTCAAGGCTGCATATTGTCACCCTGTTTATTTAACTTATATGCAGAGTACATCATGCAAAATGCTGGGCTGGATGAAGCACAAGCTGGAATCAAGATTGCTGGGAGAAATATCAATAACCTCAGATATGCAGATGACACCACCCTTATGGCAGAAAGTGAAGAAGAACTAAAGAGCTTCTTGATGAAAGTGAAAAAAGAGAGTGAAAAAGTTGGCTTAAAACTCAGCATCCAAGAAACTAAGATCATGGCATCTTGTCCCATCACTTCATGGCAAATAGATGGGAAAATGATGGAAGCAGTGAGAGACTTTATTTTCTTGGGCTCCAAAATCACTGCAGATGGTGACCACAGCCATGAAATTAAAAGATGCTTGCTCCTTGGAAGAAAAGCTATGGCCAACCTAGACAGCATATTAAAAGCAGAGACATTACTTTGCCAAGAAAGGTCCCTCTAGTCAAAGCTATGGTTTTTCCAGTAGTCATGTATGGATGTGAGAGTTGGACTATAAAGAAAGTGGAGCAGCAAATAATTTATACTTTTGAACTGTGTGTTGGAGAAGACTCTTGAGAGTCCCTTGGACTGCAAGGAGATCCAATGAGTCAATTTTAAAGGAAATAAGTCCTGAATGTTCATTGGAAGGACTGATGCTGAAGCTGAAACTCCAATACTTGGCTACCTGATGCAAAGAACTGAGTCATTGGAAAAGACTCTGATGTTGGGAAAAATTGAAGGTGGGAGGAGAAAGGGACAACAGAGGATGAGATGGTTGGATGGTATCACTGACTCAACGGACATGAGTCTCAGCAAGCTCTGGGAGTTGTTGATGGACAGGGAAGCTTAGTGTGCTGCAGTCCATGGGGTCACACAAATTCGGACACAACTGAGTGACTGAATTGAAGTGAATGTATGATATTTGTTTTTCTCTTTCAGACTCCGCTCTGTATAACAGGCTCTAAGTTCATCCACTTCAAACTAACTGAAATTTGTTCCTTTTTATGATGAAGTAATATTCCATTATATATATGTACCACAACTTCTTTATCCATTCATCTATTGATGGATATCTAGGTTGCTTCCATGTCCTGGCTATTATAATTAGTGTTGAAATGAATATTGGGGTTTATGTATCTTTATAAATTGTGGTTTTCTCAGGGTATATGCCCAGTAGTGGGATTGCTGGGCCTTGTCTCTCTGTGTTAGCCATTCAGTCATGTTTGACTCTTGTGACCCCATGGACTATAGCCTGCCAGTCTCCTCTGTCCACGGAATTCTCCAAGGAAGAATACTGGAGTGAGTAGCCATTCCCTTCTTCAGGGGATCTTCCAGACCCAGGGATCAAACCTGGTTCTCTTGCCTTACAGGCAGATTCTTTACCATCTGAGCCACCAGGGAAGCCCATTTTAAGGTCAATGATTAGCAAATTTATTTTATCTACTAGCTTTATCCCCCTTTATATAAGCTCACATATTAAAAAGTACCTGGGATTAGGATGTGCACATTATTTTGAGGCCTGTATTCTGCCAACTACAAAGTCTTTTCCTGGCATATATTATTTACTATCATTCAAAAGCATAAAAGAATCAATCAGAATTTATCACAGCCTGTGCAGTTGGTGAAACACTTTTCTTTCAAAATTGTGTACAAAAATTAGTTTTGTTACAGAACACATAAATATTCCTGTACCTGACTCTAACACAGGCCCAGAGCCTTGTTACTTAAAATATTATCCAGAGATTAGGACATGTAACTTCACACTGCCATGATATTGTTAGGAATGCAGAGTTCTCAGGCCCACTGGAGACCTGCTCGATGAGAATTTGCCCTGAATTACAGTTCCTGGTGACTTGTATGCAGAGTGGAGTTGGAGAAGCGCTGGTGTAAATGGCTTTTCACATCTTCAGTGTTAACTTTGGGACAGGATACTTGTGTTCCCTGCTATCCTGTGTATTGTGGTGTTTTGCAGCATTTGACTTTTCATTGTCAAACAACCCCAGGAGCAAAACCATCTCTGATTGAGAACCACAAACCAAAGCCTGAGAACTGGAAGTATCCTGAAAGAATTCCAATCAAGACCCCATCCCAAAATCAGTTTGAAGTTTTCAGCAGATCATTAAATACATCCCAGACCCATTCCTGAATTGGAGGAGGGAGTTATAATAGCACTACCTCACAAAAGGAGCTTCTCTAAAAATTAACTCCCTATAATGTACTAAGGCAGGTTTCTTTGGTGGTGCAGATGGTAAAGAATCTGCCTGCAATGCAGGTGATGCAGGTTTTATCCCTGGCTTGGGAAGATCTCCTAGAGAAGGAAATGACAACCCACTCCAGGATTCTTGCCTGGGAAATCTCATGGACAGAGGAGACTCATGGGCTACAACCATGGAATTGCAGAGTCGGACACGACTGAGTGACTGACACATAGATACATACACTGTACTAAGGCAGATTATGGTACTTTAAAAAAATCTAAATATATCCCCAAGCTTAAAAACATTTTATAATGAGAAGCAAAGGACAGCGCTCAACTTTAGATGTAAATATGAAATGCCTAATGATTTTAGCAAAAGTGTCAGAAACTGAAAGAGTGCACTGTCCAATATTTTACATTAAAGAAACAAAATTGTCCCTCATATAAAGACTGTGTGTGTGTGCCCAGTCGCTTAGTGGGTCTGACTTTTTGTAACCCCATGGACTGTAGCCTACCAGGTTCCTCTGTCCATGGAATTTTTCAGGCAAGGATACTGGAGTGGGTTGCCATTTCCTACTCCACTGAATCTTCCCAACCCAGGGATCAAACCTGCCTCTCTTGTGTCTCCTGTGCTGGCAAGTGATTCTTTCACCACTGTGCCACCTGGGAAGCCTCCTTATAAAGAGGGGAGTTATAATTTTCTATAGGTTTAATGGGGTATGTAACCATCACAAGTCAATTATTTAATGAGTCAATGGACCTTTTCAAGATAGTTGCCTCAGTCTCATTGGAGAAAATTTAAATTCAAGGTTGAGTTAAGGTGCTGGCAGTTTAGACCTTTGGAAAGCAAGAGTTAATATAGAAGGATTAATAAGCATTGAATTAACCTGGCTTGTTAATGGTATCCTGGGCGCAGAGAATCACCAAGGGAAAAAAACCCTTTCTGTCAAGAATTCTGTCCAGAATTCCCTGTGGGAATTCATGGTCATTACAGCATTAGGGAAATAAAACTTATGAGCAAACAAAGAGAGCTGTAAATATCTCCTCTGCTACATCCTTGAGTTTGTATCACCTGGGCATGGATGAGACACAGTTGTTGCTTTTTGAGTCCAAAATCTGACTAAGGGACCAGTGCTTGTCTCCTTCCTGCTGTCTTGTCTGGGGACAAAGCCTCAATCTCCAACATCACCCATCCATGAAGAGATTCAGCCTGTCACAGGAAGACCTTTTCGGAGTTCCCATGCAGGAGAGTCCAAGAGCCCAAAGGACACTGCAGGTAAAGATTAGAGAGAAGGATATCCCAGATGTTTATCTGAGGTCATCTGAGTACCAGCTCCCAGCCCAGAGCCCAGAGCCCACTGTGGTTGGTTTGTTTGCTTAATTAAATATCAATGTATTAATATTGTTATGATATGAAAAGGAGAAGTGAATATTGAGCTCAGAAAGGCAGTGTTCTGTGATGCTACCTAAATGACAGAAATCAGTTCAGTCACTCAGTTGTGTCTGACTCTTTGTAACCCCATGGACTGCAGCACACCAGGCTTCTCTGTCTTTCAACAACTCCCGGAGCTTGCTCAAACTCATGTCCATCTAGTTGGTGATGCCATCTAACCATCTTATCCTCTGTCATCCCCTTCTTCCCCTGCCTTCAATCTTTCCCAGCATCAGGGTCTTTTCCAATGAGTCAGTTCTTCACATCACATGGTCAAAGGGTTAGAGTGTCAGCTTCAGCATTAGTCCTTCCAATGAATATTCGGGACTGATTTCCTTTAGGATTGACTGGTTTGATCCCCTTGCAGTCCAAGGGACTCTCAAGAGTCAATGATAGGAATGGAAGCCCAATTAGAAGAGGGATGAGAGGCATAAAATACTTCCTGCAGAAGTAGAACATGTGTCCAAATATCATATTAATTTAATGGGGTATAGAAATAGGGTATTAGCTGTGGAGGGGTATAACCTAAAGTGAAGATATTTCTAATTTTTATGATGGGTCTTATTTAACCATGTTTTAATATTGAGAGGAGAAAGATCCACACCAAAGGATGCTTGCAAATACACCTGTGCAACAATAGCACACATATTTCACAGTATCTGAGACATCTGTTTCACAGATTATTCTGTGAAGTAAATGAAAAAAAATTTAGGATGAGAAAACAGGAGTCCTAATGATCTTACATTGCTATTTTTTCATTTCCCAAGTGGCTAACTATGTGTGTGGCTATGTTAGCCATCAGCTTTCTCTCTCTCAAATGATCTGTGTGAGTCCTTTCCTGCTTTATTAATTGGATTATTTTTAAAGTTGTAACAGTTATTTTTAAAAGCATCTTTATTAAGATACACTTGACATGTAAGTATTATATATACTTGAGGTATACAACTTGAATTTTTCTTCCATTTATTCATATCTTTAACAGTATATCCATCTGTGAGTCCCTTTTATGATGTTTTGATATATGTATAAATTGTGGAAAGATTATCAAATCAAGCTAACTAGCATATCCATCACCTGTACAAGTTATTGTTTTGTGTGTTTGGATGTGTATGTTGAGAAGATGTAAAAGCTTTCTTAGCAAATTTCAAGTCATGAACCCCTTGTTTTTGTACAGCGGGCTCAGAGAACTGCTGTTTATTTCTTGATTGCAATTTTTCAAACAAAGAATTGGATTTCTCCACAAACTGATTGTTTGCTTTTAGTTATTTTATTTTATTAATATGCACATAAAGATGTATTTGAACAGAAATATGTGTATATAATATTGTGTGGTAAAATCTATCAATCACTCATGTTGTGTTTTCTCCAATGTTTATTTTTTTCTAAAGAAAAGAGCTGTCACTTTAAAATTCTTCACTTGCAGATCATTGTTCTGAACAAAGATGACAATGAAATTTCTGCATGCTTAGGGATAATAAATCACCATTTTAATTTTTTTCCAGAAGGTTTGCATCTGTTTTCCTCATAATTATTTTTGACCTTTTGTGACTAGATCTATTTCCAAATGCTACATTACATTCAGCATCATCTGGAAGACATTCTTCATCATCATTTGACTAAAGATCTTCTGCATCTTCCTTAAACACACTGAAATCCACAAATCTTCATGTAAGATAAAATGGTAACTTAGATAATGCTTTCTCCCTATATTGTAAAAGTTATTCTGTTATTTTCTTTTATTTCCAACTTGCTGGCAATATAACTTTATATTACTACCCTTGTTAGTGTTGTTAAATTATTACTATTTCATAGTTTTGTATAACTTATTGTTGATTTCCATTCCATTTTGTTACATGCAGTTGTTTTCAAACCACTCTACTTATTGTAATTTCTTTACCACTGACATTTTTCTCCATGTGTTCTCAGTTTACTTTAAAACTCGTCTTTCTACACTTATGCACACATGAGTACTCAATATACTTTAACACAAATGCAATAATACAATGCCAAAGAATGCTCAAACTACTGCACAATTGCACTCATCTCACACGCTAGTAAAGTAATGCTCAAAATTCTCCAAGCCAGGCTTCAGCAATACGTGAACCATGAACTTCCAGACGCTCAAGTTGGTTTTAGAAAAGGCAGAGGAACCAGAGATCAAATTGCCAACATCCCTTGGATCATCGAAAAAGCAAGAGAGTTCCAGAAAAACATCTATTTCTGCTTTATTGACTATGCCAAAGCCTTTGACTGTGTGGATCACAATAAACTGTGGAAAATTCTGAAAAAGATGGGAATACCAGACCATCTGACCTGCCTCTTGAGAAAACTGTATGCAGGTCAGGAAGCAACAGTTAGAACTGGACATGGAACAACAGACTGGTTCCAAATAGGAAAAGGAGTACGTAAAGGCTGTATAGTTTCACCCTGCTTATTTAACTTATATGCAGAGCACATCATGAGAAACGCTGGGCTGGAAGAAGCACAAACTGGAATCAAGATTGCCGGGAGAAATATCAATACCTCAGATATGCAGATGACACCACCCTTATGGCAGAAAGTGAAGGAGAACTAAAAAGCCTCTTGATAAAAGTAAAAGAGGAGAGTGAAAAAGTTGGCTTAAAGCTCAACGTTCAGAAAACTAAGATCATGGCATCTGATCCCATCACTTCATGGCAAATAGATGGGGAAACAGTGGAAACAGTGGCTGACTTTGTTTTTTGGGGCTCCAAAATCATTGCAGATGGTGATTGCAGCCATGAAATTAAAAGACATTTACTCCTTGGAAGGAAAGTTATGACCAACTTAGATAGCATATTAAAAAGCAGAGACATTGCTTTGCCAACAACATCCGTCTAGTCAAGGCTATGGTTTTTCCAGTGGTCACGTATGGATGTGACAGTTGGACTGTGAAGAAAGCTGAGCGCCGAAGAATTGATGGTTTTGAACTGTGGTGTTGGAGAAGACTTTTGAGAGTCCCTTGGACTGCAAGGAGATCCAACCAGTCCATCCTAAAGGAGATCAGTCCTGGGTGTTCATTGGAAGGACTAATGTTGAAGCTGAAACTCCAATACTTCGGCTACCTCATGCAAAGAGTTGACTGTTTGGAGAAGACCATGATGCTGGGAAGGATCGGGGGCAGGAGGAGAAGGGGATGACAGAGGATGAGATGGCTGGATGGTATCACCGACTTGATGGACATGAGTTTAGGTGGACTCCAGGAGTTGGTGATGGACAGGGAGGCCTGGCGTGTTGCGATTCATGGGGTCACAAAGAGTCGGACACGACTGAGCAACTGAACTGAATACACTTTGTAAATGTTCTTTATGTCTTAGTGCATTTTCCAACTTTTTGTCCCGTTTTCCCTCTTACTTTAAAATTCTTCATGGACTTACCTCCAATCATTAGTATCATGATGATTCATTATTTTGTGGCTCTATAACTTTTCATAATATGCCTGTGCTACACTCACCACGATGGTCTTTCATATATTTTAACATTTACTTGCTATTATATCAATGTTACAAAATATTTTGAGATGGTGAAGCTCGAGCTGTGGATGATTTTCCCGCTGGGGCTTAGTAAGTAATATCCAGAGAGTTTCCTGACTGTCACACTTGGAGGGCTCATTGGAGTCAGAGATGCTGCAAACATCCTGCAACGCACAGGACAGATAGCCCCACAATGACCTGGCCAAGAATGTCAATCGTGTCAATAATGGAGAATCCTGAGTTAAAGAATATCTATATTTTGAATATTTATTTATTTCAGATATTCACCTAAAATCTTGTAACACATGATACTTGCTAGAAAATGCAAACAGTGTACCTTTGCTATTAGTTCAAAATTCTCACCCCAAAATACGACAGATCTTTCAGTTTTTTTCCTAGGACTACAGTATGAAAGAGATTTCTTGTTTTATTAAGATGTGTTCAGAGTAAAAATTGATATATTTGGTCACCATTTTGATTTACCTGTTATTATTATGAAGCCAATATATATGGCCATTTTCTACAATTATCAACATTTCAAATAACTCTTACAAATGAATCATTTGCTTTTCAATTGACTTCTGGGACACACTTTAGCCTTAAATTAAAAAAAAATTATTTAGTTTTACATGTCTATTGCCTTGGGCTTCCCAGGCGGCCCCATGGTAAAGAATCTGGCTGCCAATGCAGGAGACCCAGGAGATGCAGGTTCAATCCCTAGGTCGGGAAGATCCTCTGGAGTAGGAAATGGCAACCCACTCTAGTATTCTTGCTGGGATAATCCCATGGACAGAGGGGTCTGGGGGGCTACAGCAGCCCATGGGGTTGCAAAGAGTTGGACACTACTAAAGGGACTGAGCCCGCATGCATGTCTAATGCTTTCTTTCTAAGTTTCTTTCCTTATTAAAGATGGTTTTGCCACGCACTTCTCAGCACTTGTTCATGGCTCTTGCTCTCTCTTCCTTGAAGTCTCTGTTCAAATATCACCCTATCTGACCTTATCTGCCGGCATGTCTTGCTTGAACAGCCATAAAAATAACAGCCACACTTAGCGCTTTCTGTCAAATTTGACTTCATTTTCTTCATCGTGTCTGTTACCATCTGATATGCTATATATATGGTTAATTTTTATTTTTTCTCCATGACAAGACCTTAGGAGGTTTTGTTTTTTGGAACCCTTAAGAGGTTTTGTTTTTTGCAATATCTATGGACAAAATATTGAAATTAATATTTTAACAGCAAGATATAAATAGTGTTCCAACAATATGAGGAATATCTATTTGTGTGATAATTAGTCATGTTATTTTCCCCTATCCTGTAGTCACCTCCATCACATGGCACCAAAGCATATAACACAAGTTTCTGAATTTCATCTTCTGGGATTTTCAGAGGAACCAAATTTGCAGCCCCTCATATTTGGGCTTTTCCTCTTCATGTACCTGATCACCGTGTTTGGAAACCTGCTCATCATCCTGGCTGTCAGCTCAGACCCCCACCTCCACACCCCCATGTACTTCTTCCTCTCCAACCTGTCCTTGGTAGACATCTGTTTATCTTCCACCACCATCCCAAAGATGCTGTGGAACATCCAGACACAGAGCCAAGTTATCACCTATGAAGGCTGCATCACTCAGGTATATTTTTTCATGCTGTGTGCAGAATTGGACAACTTCCTCCTGACTGTGATGGCCTATGATAGGTTTGTGGCCATCTGCCACCCTTGCACTACATGGTCATCATGAGCCCCCGGCTCTGTGGACTGCAGGTTCTGGTGTGCTGGATCGTCAGTCTCCTGCATTCTTTGTTAGAAAGCTTAATGGTGTTGTGACTGTCTTTCTGTACAGTCTTAGAAATCCCTCAGTTTTTCTGTGAACTCAATCAGATGACCTAACTTGTAAATTCTGACAACTTTCTCAATAACGTGGTGATGTATGTTGTAGCTGTGTTCCTGACTGGTGGTCCCCTAGCTGGTATCTTTTACTCTTACTCTAAAGTAGTCTCCCCCATATGTAGAATCTCATCAGCTCAGGGGAAGTATAAAGCGTTTTCCCCCTGTGCATCTCACCTCTCAGTTGTCTCCTTATTTTATTGTACAGGCCTTGGAGTGTACCTTAGCTCTGCTTCTACCCACAGCTCACACTCAAGTGCAGTTGCCTCGGTGATGTACACTGTGGTCACACCCATAATAACCCCTTCATTTACAGTCTGAGAAATAACGATTTAAACATGGATATGAAATTTGTCTTTGGAAAGGTAACTCTAAAAGTTCCTGTTGTCCTGGGGCTTAATCAGTGCCTATGGTAGCAGAGGTCAAACCCTGAGCCAAGTATTATCAATGTGTTTTTTTAATTTTAATTTTAATTAATTAATTTATTTTAATTGGAGGCTAACTTGTAGCCAAAGGAATAGGATACAAAGTTTAAAATGAAAGAAACAGGTCCAATGTAGAGTCAGGTTTCTTCTTGCCTGTTGCACCTTGTTTGACTAAAAATCAGTTGTGAGTTGTACTACTCTTATGGAAGAAAAACTTCTCTTAGTATCCAGAGATATTAATAAGTTTATAGCAGTGGAAAACCTGTGACCACAGTTTTTCACTTTTGGGCATATTCATTCCTTGCATATCATTTCCTTAATTGTCTTCCTTGATAATCCAAATTTTAACATACTGGGTGTTACTACTGATTATGGGGTATTATTATTTTATTTACTGTTTAGTGTTTTGTTCCATTAAGTAGCCTTTGTCTACCATGTCTACCACAGTCACTGGCAAACAGTGCGTGTGGCTCAGTTTTGTATGACTCTGTGACTCCATGTAGTCCACCAGCCTCCTCTGTCCATGGGATTTCCCAGACAAGAATTCTGGAGTGGGTTGCCATTACCTCCTTCAGGGGATCTTCCACACCCAGGGATCTAACCCATGTCTCCTGCATCTCCTGAATTGCAGTCAGATTCTTTACCACTGAGCCACCTGGAAAGTCCATCACTGGCCAAAAGATTAATAATTAAGTTATTGTTCCAAGTGGAGTCCACACAGAAAGACAAACATGCAAAAATAGGTTTTTATAAGATGATGTTAGAGTTGGTCTTAAGTATTATGAACAAAATATTGTTATACATTAATTATTAGCAAAATATGTCTCTTTTGGACAGTTCATCTACTCACTGAAGTACAGAATATCAGTTTCCAGTTGGGAGGTGTGTCATTGAGCTGAAAGGCAACAAGCATGTTTTGATTTTTATTAAATTATTTTTTGTTTCTGTTTGAAAATTTCCAGTGTTTCCAGAAAATATGATTCTTTAAATTTCTCTGAATGAAACATCTCTTCCTATTCAAAATTTTGTCACAACCCCTAAGAGTGTAGAGAATGAACAATATCAATATCCATTATATGCCACCCTTGTAAGCAAAGGATGACCCACTAGTAAGTTTGGATTCCTGTTTGGAGATGTGATTCAGGGTCACAGGTGTTGTACTAACATCCATGTCCTTCCAGCCTGTCCATGGGACCTCAAAGAGACTTCAGTGGAGTCACTTATCAATACAGTTATAGAAATTAAACTGAAATAGCAGAATAATCATGAATATTACCTTCAAATATCAGAACAAAAACTAGAACAAGTATATTCAGATTATTACAACTGTCATCACACCTGTCCAATTTGATCATTGTGTCAGTTAGTTTTTGCTGCTACATAAATGTGGACGAGACAAGAAGAAAGTTGGTGTGAGAGAGAGATTTGACAATATTGTGCTGCTGGCTTGGAAATGGAGGATGAGTCTTGAGTAAAAGAATGCAAGTGTTCTTTACAATCTGTAATAGGAGATGAAATGCATTCTCCAGTGGAGCATCTTGCAAATGAGGATGTGCCTTAAGGGGACTTGGTGCCTTTCTGCTCAAAGCTCCAGGAAATCTGCTTCAGAACTGTGAGCAGTTCCAGGTGGGCCACTCAGAGGACAAGAGGCTATGTGGAGCAGAGTCTGACAGCCCCATTTAAGGCCCATTTAATCATGACCATTCTGTTATTCAAGCTTATTTCATAAACCTGTATTATTAAAGTGTAAGCCTACTAAGTTTTCCCTGCTGATAACCAAGGGTCTTAATAAGAAAAAGTCTGTTTGAAAAAAAAAGTTGGTGACATTGAATCACATATTGGGGAGGAATCAACCGCTCTTGTGAATCACTCTTCAACGATTGAACAGATCCCCAATTGTAAAGAGGACACATAATGGATGATATTTAAAATATACATACTGAGAGGGTAACAGGCAAGGCCAGGGGGGGTCTCCAAATAGAGGAATAGGTGAAGTGTCAGACATTTTTTTATCTTTCCCTTAAGCGGCAAGAGGAAACAAACTGCAAGTGTCAGATTTTTTCCCTTCTCTATACAAAATTAAAAGGAGGTTTCTCCCAGAATTGAAAGAGATGCGTGTACCCCAATGTTCATCGCAGCACTGTTTACAATAGCCAGGACATGGAAGCAACCTAGATGTCCATCAGCAGACGAATGGATAAGGAAGCTGTGGTACATATACACAATGGAATATTACTCAGCCATTAAAAAAATACATTTGAATCGGTTCTACTGAGATGGATGAAACTGGAGCCCATTATACAGAGTGAAGTAAGCCAGAAAGAAAAACAACAATACAGTATACTAATGCATATATGGAATTTGAAAGATGGTAACGATAACCCTATATGCGAGACAGAATAAGAGACACAGATGCATAGAACAGTCTTATGGACTCTGAGGGAGAAGGTGAGGGTGGGACGTTCTGGGAGAATAGCATTGAAACATGTATATTATCATATGTGAAACAGAACACCATTCCATGTTCGATGCATGAGACAAAGGCTCAGGGCTGGGGCAATGGGATGACCCAGAGGGATGGGATGGGGAGGGAGATGGGTGGGGGGTCCAGGAAGGGGAACACATGTAAACCCATGGCTGATTCATGTCAATGTATGGCAAAAACTATTACAATATTGTAAAGTAATTAGCCCCCAACTAAAATAAATAAATTTATAAAAAAAAAAAAGGAGGTTTCTCTTAAAATTCTGTGTTGCCATAACGATACCTGGTTCCACCTGAACGTAACTTTTCTCAAACCTTGAGCTAACCAATGCGTTTTTCTTATGGATATGTTTTCTTAAGCTGTGTTAATGAAACTATGTATTTGCTTTGGAATTTGCCTTTCTTCAAAATGGTTCCACCTAAGACTAACTTTTTTCTTTTCTCAAATCTTGGGCTGGTAATAGCTCAACAAACCAGTATTCATATCAATTGTTTTATGGCTGGGGATGACACATCTCATGCCATCCTATCTCAGAAATGCACATTGTGGGAGAAAAGTGAAAGTGAAGTCAGTTGTGTTCGACTCTTTGCGACCCCATGAACTATAGCCTGCTAGGCCTCTCCATCCATGGAATTTTCCAGGCAAGAGTCCTGGAGTGGGTTGCCATTTCCTTCTCCAGTGGATCTTCCCAACCCAGGGATCGAACCCTAGTCTCCCGCATTGCAGGCAGATGCTTTACCTTCTGAGCCACCAGGGAAGTTCTATGGGAGAGGGCCCTGGTGAAACTCCCTCAGCCTTGAAGTGTCTCTCTTATCTGAATAATGGCCTTCTAACAGACATAAAACAGCTTGCTAAAACTAGCAAGAGGGGCACTCTTTCTGCCCTCTTCTGATCTATGTCAGAAATTTCTTCTATCTCTTTTATACTTTAATAAAACTTTGTCACACAAAAGCTCTGAGTAATCGAGCCTTGTCACTGGCCCCAGATTGAATTCCTCTCCTCCAGAGGCCAAGAATCCTGGTGTCTTTCATGGCCCAACAATAACTTTTCAATACATTGCTCCTTTTATTATTGTGACAAAATTTAGAAAAGACAGAATTTATGCATCCAATATAGGAGCACCTCAAAACATAAGACAAATGTTAACAATCATAAAAGCGGAAATTGACAGTACCACGATAACAGTGGAGGACTTTAACACCTGACTTACACCAAAGGACAGACCATCTAGATAGAAAATAATAAGGAAACACAAGTTTTACATGACACAATAGACCAGATAGGTTTAATTGATATTTAACAGACATTTCACCTGCAAGAGGCAGAATACACTTTCTTCTCAAGTGCACTTGGAACATTCTCCAGCATAGACATATCTTAGGTCTCAAATCAAGCGTTAGAAATTTTAAGAAAATTGAAATCTTATCAAAAGTCTTTGCTGATCACAATTCTGAGATTAGAAATCAATTACAGGAAAAAACTGTAAAAAACACAAACCCATGGACACTCAGCTACACTGCTAAATAACCAAGAAATCACTGAAGAAACTAAAGAGGACATTCAAAAATACCTAGAAGCAAATGACAATGAAAGCCCAAAACCATGGGATGCACCAAGGGCAATTCTAAAAGGGAAGTTTATAGCAGTCCAATCTCACCTCAAGAAACAAGAGGAATCTCCAGTAAACGATCTAACTTTATACCTAAAGCAACTAGAAAAAGTAGAAAAAAAGAAAACCCAAAGTCATTAGAAGGAAATAAACAATAAAGATCAGAGTAGAAATAAATGTAATAGAAATGAAGAAAACAAAGGTAAAGATCAATAATGTAGAAAAAGCTTTTGATAAAATTCAACACCCATTTGTGATGAAAAACTCTCCAGAAAGTGGGCATAGAGGGAACAAACCTCAACATAATAAAGGTCATATACAACAAACCCACTGCAAACATTTTCAATGGTGAAAAACTAAAAGCATTTCCCCTAACATTAGGTAAAAGACAAGAATGTACATTTTCACCATTATTATTTAACATAGTCTGGAAGTCCTGGCCATGGCAATCAGAGAAGAAAAAAAAATTGAAAAGTACAAATTGTAAAAGAGAAGTAAAACTGAGATTATTTGTATATGATGTGTTATTATACATAGAAAATCCTAGAGATGCCACTAGAAAACTACTGGAGCTAATCAATGAATCTGGTAAAAATACAGGATACAAAATTAATGCACAGAGATTTCTTGAACTCCTATACACTAACAACAAAAGAGCAGAAAGAGAAATTAAAGAAACAATATCATTTCCCATTGAAACAAAAAGAATAAAATACCTAGGAAAAAATTCCTAACCTAAGGAAGCAAAGACCTATATAATCAAAAAACTATAAAATACTGATGAAAGAAACCAAAGATGATACAAACATGGAGAAATATACCATGTCCTTGGGTTAGAAGAATCAATATTGTGAAAAGGAATATACTATCCAAAGCAATCTACAGATTCAGTGCAGCAACTCCTATCAAATTTCAATGGCATTCTTCACAGAATTAGAACAAAAAAATCGTACAATTTGTATGGAAACACAGAAGACCCCAAAGAGCCAAAGCAATTTTGAGAAAGAAAAATGGAACTGGAGGAATCAGTCTCCCTGACTTCAAGCTATACAAAGGTACAGTAATCAAGATGGTATGGCAGTTGAACAAAAAAAGAAATGTAGACCAACCGTACAGGATGGAAAGTCCAAAGACAAACCCATGTACAAAGATAAACCCATAGGTCACTTAATCTATGACAAAGGAGTCAGGAACATACAATAGAGAAAAGACAGCCTCTTCAATAAGTGGTGCTGGGAAATCTGGACAGTTATATGTATAAGAATAATTAGAACAATTTCTAACACCATATACAGAAATAAACTCCAAATGGATTAAAGACCTAAAGACCAGACACTATAAACTTAGAAGAAAACATAGACAGAACGCTCTTTGACACAAACCACAGCAAAATCTTCTTTTGATTTACCTCCTAATCAAATTAAAAACAAAAATAAACAAATAGGACCTAAGTAAATTTAAAAGTTTTTGCACACCAAAAGAAATCATAAACAAGATGAAAATATAACCTCCAACTTTCTCTCGATGGGAAAAGATGTTTGCAAACAAAGTAATGGAAAAATGATTAACCTTCAAACTATACAAACAGTCCATGAAACTCAGTATCAAAAAAGGAAACAACTCAAGCAAAAAATGGGTGGAAGACCGAGATAGATTTCTCTTCAAAGAAGACATACAGCTGGCCAAGAGGCACATGAAAAAAATGGTCAAGACCATTAATTATTAGAGAAACGCAAATCGAAGCTACAATGAAGTAGTATCACTTCACACCAGTCAGAATGACCATCTTCAAAATATCTACAAACAACAAATGCTGAAGAGGGTGTGGAGAAAAGGGAACCTCCTTCCACTGTTGGTGGGAATATAAATTGATACAGCCACTGTGTAGAACAGTAGGGAAGTTCCTTAAAAAACTAAAAAGAGAACTAGCATATAATATAACAATCCCACTACTGGACATATATCCGGAGAAAGCCATAATTCAAAAAACACATGTACCACAACGTTCATTGCATCACTATTTCAATAGTCAGGACATGGAAGCAACCTAGGTGTCCATTGACCGATGAATGGATAAAGCAGATGTGGCACATGAATACAATGGGATATTACTCAGCCATAAAAAAGAATGAAGTTGAATCACTTGTAAGTGACGTGGACGAACAGAGTGAAGTCATACAGAGTGAAGTAATCAAAATATAAAAACAAATATGTATTAATACTTATATGGGGGCTTCCCTGGTGGCTCAGTGGTAAAGAATCCACTTGTCAATGTAGGAGAGATGGGTTTGATCCCTGGGTTGGGAAGATCCCCTGAAGGAGGAAATAGCAACCCACTCCAGTATTGTTGCCTGGGAAATCCCATGGAAGAGGAGCCTGGTGGCCCACAGTCCATGGGGTCGCAAAAGAGCTGGACACAATTTAGCAACTAAACAGCAACGCACATATATGTAATCTAGAAAATGTTACTGTGAACCTACTTGCAGGGTAAGAAAGAGATGCAGATGTAGAGAACAGACTTGTGGACCCTGAGGGAGAAGAAAGGGTGGGAAGAATTGAGAGTAGCATTGACATATATATGTTATCATGTGTAAAATATCTAGTGGAAAGCTGCTTTATAACACAGGGAGTTCAGCTTGGTGCTCTGTGATCACCTAGAGGGGTTGAAATGGGAAGGATGTGGGTAAGTTCAAGAAGGAGGGGATATATGTATAGTAGATTCACATTGTTATACAGCAGAAACTAACACAACATTGTAAAGTGATTATACTCCAACTAAAAAAGTAACAACAGTAAGCACACACACAAAAAGACAGAGAGATTACATGTAGAGTAATGAAAGATTCACGTATAGGCAAGTACTGGAAGTTTTCAAGCAGGAATAGCAAGATAATCCAATACAAACCCATAAGATAAGCCATCAACTCCTTCATTCCAATATATAAAATCCATTTCACATGAATGTTGATCTTCCATAATATGAACAGTAGATGTACAGCTTGAAAAAGAAATATTTTGGACAATAGTGTAAAGTATATTTTAAAATTCTTCATTATGTTTCACATATTTATTGACAAACTACTCAAATTTGAGTTACTTTCAGAATCTACATGAAGACAGGTATTCAATAATCTATTTTTGCCAGTGGCTGTGGCTGTGGTAGGCATTATGGACACAGAGTTGAAGAACACAATGGGATCTTAATGAGGAGAATAAAACTCATTGAACATATGCATGTGATACAGATATAGAGGAATATTACTCATCCATAAAAGAATAAAATAATGACATTCACAGCAGCATGGATTGACCTAAAGATTATCACACTAAGACAAAGAAAATATCACATGGTATCATTTATAAGTAGAATCTGAAACAATGATATAAATGAACATATGTACCAAACAGAAATATACCACAGATAGAAAACAAACTTATAATTACCAAAGAAAAATGGTAGGGGGTGGAATAATTTAGGAGTTTGGGATTAACATATCCACACTACTATATATAAAATAGATGACAAATAGAGATGTACTATATACCACAGGGAATTATACTCAGTGCTTTGTAATAAAGTGCAAGGGAAAAAAATAACCTGAAAATTTTATGTGTATGTATAACTGAGTCACTTTGCTGTATATCTGAAACTAACAACGTTGTAAACTACTCTTCTTCAATTAAAAAAATAAATCCCATTTGTTTATTTTTGCTTTTATTTCCAATATTCTGGGAGGTGGGTCATGGAGGATCCTGCTGTGATTTATGTCGGAGAGTGTTTTGCCTATGTTTTCCTCTAGGAATTTTATAGTTTCTGGTCTTACGTTTAGATCTTTAATCCATTTTGAGTTTATTTTTGTGTACGGTGTTAGGAAGTGTTCTAGTTTCATTCTTTTACAAGTGGTTGACCAGTTTTCCCAGCACCACTTGTTAAAGAGATTGTCTTTTCTCCATTGTATATTCTTGCCTCCTTTGTCGAAGATAAGGTGTCCATATGTGCGTGGGTTTATCTCTGGGCTTTCTATTTTGTTCCATTGATCTATATTTCTATCTTTGTGCCAGTACCATACTGTCTTGATGACTGTGGCTTTGTAGTAGAGCCTGAAGTCAGGCAGGTTGATTCCTCCAGTTCCATTCTTCTTCCTCAAGATTGCTTTGGCTATTCGAGGTTTCTTATATTTCCATACAAATTGTGAGATGATTTGTTCTAGTTCTGTGAAAAATACCATTGGTAGCTTGATAGGGATTGCATTGAATCTGTAGATTGCTTTGGGTAGAATACTCATTTTCACTATATTAATTCTTCCAATCCATGAACACGGTATATTTCTCCATCTGTTTGTGTCCTCTTTGATTTCTTTCATCAGTGTTTTATAGTTTTCTATATATAAGTCTTTTGTTTCTTTAGGTAGATATATTCCTAAGTATTTTATTCTTTTTGATGCAATGGTGAATGGTATTGTTTCCTTAATTTCTCTTTCTGTTTTCTCATTATTGGAGTATAGGAATGCAAGGGATTTCTGTGTGTTAATTTTATATCCTGCAACTTTACTATATTCATTGATCAACTCTAGTAATTTTCTAGTAGAGTCTTTAGGGTTTTCTATGTAGAGGATCATGTCATCTGCAAACAGTGAGAGTTTTACTTCTTCTTTTCCTATCTGTATTCCTTTTATTTCTTTTTCAGCTCTGATTGCTGTGGCCAAAACTTCCAAAACTATGTTGAATAGTAGTGGTGAAAGTGGGCATCCTTGCCTTGTTCCTGACTTTAGGGGAAATGCTTTCAATTTTTCACCATTGAGGATAATGTTTGCTGTGGGTTTGTCATATATAGCTTTTATTATGTTGAGATATGTTCCTTCTATTCCTGCTTTCTGGAGGGTTTTAATCATAAATGGATGCTGAATTTTGTCAAAGGCTTTTTCTGCATCTATTGAGATAACCATATGGTTTTTTTCTTTCAATTTGTTAATGTGGTGTATTACATTGATTGATTTGCGGATGTTAAAAAAACCTTGCATTCCTGGGATAAAGCCCACTTGGTCATGATGTATGATCTTTTTAATATGATGTTGGATTCTGTTTGCTAGAATTTTATTAAGGATTTTTGCATCTATGTTCATCAGTGATATTGGCCTGTAGTTTTCCTTTTTTGTGACATCTTTGTCTAGTTTTGGAATTAGGGTGATGGTGGCCTCATAGAATGAGTTTGGAAGTTTACCATCTTCTGCAATTTTCTGGAAGAGTTTGAGTAGGATAGGTGTTAGCTCTTCTCTAAATTTTTGGTAGAATTCCGCTGTGAAGCCGTCTGGTCCTGGGCTTTTGTTTGCTGGAAGATTTCTGATTACAGTTTCGATTTCCGTGCTTGTGATGGGTCTGTTAAGATCTTCTATTTCTTCCTGGTTCAGTTTTGGAAAGTTATACTTTTCTAAGAATTTGTCCATTTCTTCCAAGTTGTCCATTTTATTGGCATATAGCTGTTGGTAGTAGTCTCTTATGATCCTTTGTATTTCTGTGGAATCTGTTGTGATCTCTCCATTTTCATTTCTAATTTTGTTGATCTGATTCTTCTCCCTTTGTTTCTGGATGAGTCTGGCTAATGGCTTATCAATTTTGTTTATCTTCTCGAAAAACCAGCTTTTAGTTTTGTTGATTTTTGCTATGGTCTCTTTTGTTTCTTTTGCATTTATTTCTGCTCTAATTTTTAAGATTTCTTTCCTTCTACTGACCCTGGGGTTTTTCATTTCTTCCTTCTCTAGTTGCTTTAGGTGTAGAGTTAGTTGATTTATTTGATTTTTTTCTTGTTTCTTGAGGTACGCCTGTATTGCTATGAACCTTCCCCTTAGTATTGCTTTTACAGTGTCCCATAGGTTTTGGGTTGTTGTGTTTTCATTTTCATTCGTTTCTATGCATAATTTTATTTCTTTTTTGATTTCTTTTGTGATTTGTTGGTTATTCAGAAGCGTGTTGTTTAGCCTCCATATGTTGGAACTTTTAATAGTTTTTTTCCTGTAATTGAGGTCTAATCTTACTGCATTGTGGTCAGAGAAAATGGCTGGGATGATTTCAATTTTTTTGAATTTACCAAGGCTAGATTTATGGCCCAGGATGTGATCTATCCTGGAGAAAGTTCCATGTGCACTTGAGAAAAAGGTAAAATTGATTGTTTTGGGGTGGAAACTCCTGTAAATATCAATTAAATCTAATTTGTCTATTGTATCATTTAAAGTTTGTGTTTCCTTGTTAATTTTCTGTTTAGTTGATCTATCCATATGCGTGAGTGGAGTATTAAAGTCTCCCACTATTATTGTGTTATTGTTAATTTCCCCTTTCATACTTGTTAGTATTTGCCTTATATATTGTGGTGCTCCTATGTTGGGTGCATATATATTTATGATTGTTACATCTTCTTCTTGAATTGATCCTTTGATCTTTATGTAGTGTCCTTCTTTGTCCCTTTTCACATCCTTTATTTTAAAGTCTATTTTATCTGAAATGAGTATTGCGACTCCTGCTTTCTTTTGGTCTCCGTTTGCATGGAATATGTTTTTCCATCCTTTCACTTTCAGCCTGTGTGTGTCCCTAGTTTTGAGGTGGGTCTCTTGTAGACAGCATATATAGGGGTCTTGTTTTTGTATCCATTCAGCAACCCTTTGCCTTTTGGTTGGGGCATTCAACCCATTTACATTTAAGGTAATTATTGATAAGTATGATCCCGTTGCCATTTACTTTGTTGTTTTGAGTTCGTGTTGAAACATCCTTTCTGTGTTTCCTGTTTAGAGAAGATCCTTTAGCATTTGCTGGAGAGCTGGTTTGGTGGTGCTGAATTCCCTCAGCTCTTGCTTGTCTGTAAAGCTTTTGAATTCTCCTTCATATCTGAATGAGATCCTTGCTGGGTACAGTAATCTGGGTTGTAGATTATTCTCTTTCATTACTTTAAGTATGTCCTGCCATTCCCTTCTAGCCTGAAGGGTTTCTATTGAAAGATCAGCTGTTATCCTTATGGGGATCCCCTTGTGTGTTATTTGTTGTTTTTCCCTTGCTGCTTTTAATATTTGTTCTTTGTGTTTGATCTTTGTTAATTTGATTAATATGTGTCTTGGGGTGTTTCGCCTTGGGTTTATCCTGTTTGGAACTCTCTGGGTTTCTTGGACTTCTGTGACTATTTCTTTCCTCAATTTAGGGAAATTCTCAACTATTATCTCCTCGAGTATTTTTTCATGACCTTTCCTTTTATCTTCTTCTTCTGGGACTCCTATGATTCGAATGTTGGGGCGTTTCATATTGTCCCAGAGGTCCCGGAGGTTTTCCTCATTTCTTTTGATTCTTTTTTCTTTTTTCCTCTCTGCTTCGTTTATTTCCATCATTCTATCTTCTACCTCACTTATCCTATCTTCTGCCTCCGTTATTCTACTGTTGGTTCCCTCCAGAGTGTCTTTTATCTCCTTTATTTCATTATTCATTCTATATTGATTCCTTTTTATTTCTTCTAAGTCCTTGATAAACATTTCTTGCATCTTCTCAATTTTTGTCTCCAGGCTATTTATCTGTAACTCCATTTTGCTTTCAAGATTTTGGATCATTTTTATTATCCTTATTCTAAATTCTTTTTCGGATAGATTCCCTATCTCCTCCTCTTTTGTTTGGCTTTGTGGGCATTTCTCATTTTCCTTTACTTGCTGAGTATTTCTCTGCCTTTTCATCTTGTTTAGATTGCTGTGTTAGGCGTGGCCCTTCTGTATTCTGGTAGTATGAAGTTCCTCTTTGTTGTGGAGGTTCCTCACTGCGGTTGGGGTTGGACAGGTGGCTTGTCAAGGCTTCCTGGTTGGGGGAGCTTGTGTCGGTGTTCTGGTGGGTGGAGCTGGATTTCTGCTCTCTAGAGTGTAATGGAGTGACCAGTATTAATTTTTGAGATGTCTATGGTTTTGGTGTGCCTCTGGGCAGCCTGTATATTGATGCTCAGGTCTATGTTCCTGCGTTGCTGGAGAAATTGCGTGGTATGTCTTGCTCTGGAACTTATTGTCTCTTGGGTGGAGCTTGGTTTCAGTGAATTTATGGAGGCTATTGGATGGTCTCTTATTAATTAATGTTTCCCCTGGCTTTCAGTCTTATTCTTGCAGTAGCCTCAAGACTTCTCCTTCCATACAGCCTCAATAATAAAACTTTTAGTTTAATGGTGAAAAGATTCTCCACAGTGAGGGATACCCAGAAAGGTTCACTGAGTTACATGGAGAGATGAGGGGGGGGGTGGGTTGAGGTGACCAGGAGGGGAAGAGGGGAATTCAAATGTGGAGAGAGCAATCTAGCCAGTAAGCACTTCCGTCTGTGCTTTCCACAGTTTGGAACCCTCAGAGTGATTCACAGAGATACATAGAGAGGGGGGAGGAAGGTAACAGAGGTGAGCATGAGTAGAAAGGGAGGAATTAAGAGGGGAGAGAGAGATCTGGGCAGTATCCTGTTCCTGAAGTGTTCTCCGGTACCCAGAACACCCTCAGAGATTCACAGAATTGGGTTGAGAAGAGAAGGAGGAGGGTGGGAGATAGAGGTTCCCTGAGGGAGAAGAAAGAGCATCAATAGGGGGAGAGAGTGATCAGGCCAGTGATCACACTCCTGAGTAAAAATGGGTCCTAAAGATTGGGTTCTTAAATGTACAAAGTTGATATCAAATATATAAAACAAAGATTAAAAATCTAGAGTAGAGGTTAGACTCTTATAAAACTTACAATCTAAAAAAAAAAAAAAAGGAAACAGTGTAAAAAGAAAAAAAACAGTAAAACAGTAAAAAAAGAAACAGTAAAAAAAATGTAGAACAGGAAAAAAACATTAAAAAAAGAAAACACAAAAGGTATAAGATATATGTATGTAGTTTGCTTCAAAAATAGGGTTTTTTTTTTTTGCAAGTTAATAGTGGGTTATGAAAATGAAAGTTAAAGGTGTAATAGTGGACTTGAAGAAAAAGGAAAGAAGAGAAAAAAAAAATTTTTTTTAATTAAAAAAAAAATTAAAAAAAAAAAATAATAGTAAAAAATATATATATCCCGGACTTTCTCTGGAGCTGTTGTGAGCAGTGTGGGATCTGCTCAGTTTCAGATAGATCCTTATTCCTGCTTATACTTTTCAAGATCTATAGGTCCTTTTCAATGCAGTCGGTATTAACTACAGGGATCTTAATCTGTTGGCCTGTCCCTTCCAAAGCGCTTCCCTCTGTTTATTTGGCTTCTGTTTGGAGATCTCTTCAGTATCTAATTTCCGCCCTGCAACAAAGCGGTGGAGGTGATCTCTTTAGGTTCGCTTGTTCAATCGTGCTGTGGGGAGGAAGGAACACTGCAATTCTGGCGTGTGTGTGGTAAGCTCGCAATGTCTCGTCCGCACTGGGTTCGCCCCCGCTCACGGCGTGTGCGCTTTCCCCGTCTACCCTGCTCAGGCTTCAGGTTACTCGGCCGGGGAGCGGGCCCTGAGCTGCGTGCACTTCCCAGGTCTAAGCCGCTCAGGTTCAGGCTCCTGGTTACTCCACAAAGGCGCAGACTCGGTTTCGCCCGCGGCTTGTGCCGTTCCCGGTGGGAGCTGCCCAGGCTGCCAGGAGTTTGGCGAGGGCGCTCTCCCCTGTTGGGGCGGTGCGGCTTATCACCTCCCTGGACCCCGCCTCGGTTTACGGGCGCGCCCGGCTCCGGTGTGCTTTGTGTCGGTTCTGGGGAGCTGGTCTCTGGCTGCGACCCTCCCGGCGGCTGGCGACCCTCCGGGATCTCAGGCAGTCTTTGCTTAGAAACTGGGAGCCTGTTTGCAGTTTGGTAGGGGGTGCCCTCTCTGGAGCCGAGTTTGCCCCTTTCCGGCTCTGGTGGGCCCCGCCTGCCCGCTGTGTCCGGCGGGGGATGGGGCGGTCCGCAGCCGGCTAGCTCTCCTCTGGTATTGCTCAGTCCTTTGTTCTGTGAGCGGGCCGGCAGTTCCTTAGAGTTGGGCTTTTCGCGGGATAGTTCTCTCTCTCTCTCGCTGTCCCACAGTTTAGGTTACTATCTCACGTTAGCTCCCTCAGATTGCCCTCGGGGCACTCGGGCCCGGTCCTTACCCTAGGCAATGCCGCCCGCTCCTCTCCGTTCAGCCCCCACTTGCTGGTGGCGGATGATGCGAGCGTCTGGGGTTCTTTGCTGGGAGTTGCTTTAGGCACGTAATCTGTGGATTTTATTTATTTTTTCCTCCCAGTTACGTTGCCCTCCGAGATAAAAAATCCTCCCCCACACCCGCCGGTGAGAGGGTTTCCTGGTGCTTGGAAATTCCTCCTCTTTTACGACTCCCTCCCCGGGACGGGTCTCCATCCCTAACTCTTTTGTCTCTCTTTTTATCTTTTATAATTTCTCCTACCTCTTTTGAAGATAATGCGCAGTTTTTGTGGAAGCCTGACGTCCTCAGCCAGCCTTCAGAAGTAGTTTTGTGAAGTTTGGTCAGCGTTCAGATGTTCTTTCGATAAATTTGTGGAGGAGAGAGTGGTCTCCCCGTCCTATTCCTCCGCCATCTTCAATGTCTCTCTCCGCTGAGTCACATTTTAATAGCAGAGTTAAGGAGACACATCACTAGGTAGAAAGCAAAATGTCATAGGTGGATGCAAGTGACATTAACTTAAGGCAAATCAAATTTGGTAAACTTATCTTTTTGTAAACTAGATTAACCTATACATAGAATGCTCTGCTGTGCTGTGCCAAGTGAATTCGGTCGTGTCCAACTCTTTTCAACCCCATGGACTGTAGCCCACCAGGCTTCTCTGTCCATGGGATTCTCCAGGCAAGAATACTAGAGTGGGCTGTCATGCCTTCATCCAGGGGGTCTTCCTGGCCTAGGGATGGAACCGTGCCTTTTACATCTCCTGCACTGACAGGCAGGTTCTTTACTACTAGTGCCACCCCAGAAGTCCCTATACATGGAGTACACTGACAAAATTTGGCTCAAGCCAATGGTATATCCTGGAGGAAGAAATGGCAACCCACTCCAGGGTCTTTGCCTGGAGAATCCCATGGACAGAGGAGCCTGGCAGGCTACAGTCCATGAGGTCACAAAGAGTCGAACACGACTGAAGTGACTTAGCACAGTGGTATATACAACAGTCTCACAAAATATTATATATGAGCTATAAAAAGATGATGTAGTGGCTCACAGCTGACTATAGACTATGAATATCCAAGCATAGATCAGAATGACTCCGAAACTTAAAATCTCATCTGGTAATTAAGTCATTATGTAAACCATGCCATTTGTGAAAGTTTGTTATGCAGCTTTAGGTAGCTGGTGTGTGTGTGTTAGTCACTCAGTCGTGTGTTACTCTGCGATCCCATGGACTGTAACCCACCAGGCTTCTCTGTCTGCGGAATTATCTAAGCAAGAAGACTGGAATGGGTAGCCATTCCCTTCTGCAGGGGAATCTTCCCAACCCAGGGATGGAACTTGAGTCTCTCGCATTGCAGGCAGATGCTTTACCATACGAGCCACCAGCTAGCTGGAGAGATTTCACAAATGGAAGAGACTGTCTTAGAGTAGAAGTCAGTCACTAGCCAGAAGACCTCCACCCAGAAGTTGAGCTGCAAAATATCTCAAGAAGTCATTAAGAAAGTTGTTAGAATAAGCAAGTTGGATCACTGGATTAATTTTACTGAAAAAATGGGAATGTCCAACTCTACAGAATGGCGGTCATAATACCATTAAGCTTTCTAACATGGAATTCAGGACACTGATGTTCCAGGACACCAGAACCAGCAATTCAGGGAGATGGGGTTTCATAGTGGCCATATAGTGAAAGGGTGACAGATTGCTGCAAAGTAGTCACAGGTCATCATGTCCAGGAGGAAGCTTTCCAATACTATAAAGTATATGAAACAGTATATCTGAATGACGCAGAGTTCAAAGGTTATAACTTGGCTTTGGGTCTGTATATTCACTAGCATTTTGGGGATGGTGGTGGAGGTGAAACAGATGCCTACAACAGATGTCATAACCCATTCATGGTTGTGAGAAAATGAAGGAATGGGGTTTATCTCCATTATAGCAATGAGAGGAATCACATTACAGGTAGCAGTGAAAGCTGTCAAGCAGAAATAAGAAGATAATTAAGTACAAATCGAAAAAGGCCAAATAATCCTTCACTACTATGTAAAAACCTTCCCTGACACATAAACACCCATCCTTCATATGCCAATGAGTAGTTACACAGCATAAGAAATATTGGCATGGTGATACAATGTATGAATTGCAATTCTGCTTCATCATATTGAAGGGTATAATTCTAAGGCCATCTTAGGTCAACCTGCTAAATAAAACTTGTCCATCAATGAAGACTTCCCTTTCAGACATGTATTTGATAATTGTTTTGCCAGTGGCTATGGTAAGCATGGTGGTCACCCATCTAAGAGAGAACTGGATCCTAAAGAGGAGAATAATAATCAATGATACTATGAAAGTGCTGCACTCAATATGCCAGAAAATCTGGAAAACTCAGCAGTGGCCACAGGACTTGAAAAGGTCAGTTTTCATTTCAATCCCAAAGAAAGGCAACGCCAAAGAATGCTCAAACTACCGCTCAACTGCATTCATCTCACATGCTAGTAAAGTAATACTCAAAATTCTCCAAGCCAGGCTTCAGCAATACGTGAACCATGAACTTCCAGATGTTCAAGCTGGTTTTAGAAAAGGCAGAGGAACCAGAGATCAAATTGCCAACATCCGCTGGATCGTTGAAAAAGCAAGAGAGTTCCAGAAAAACATCTATTTCTGCTTTATTGACTATGCCAAAGCCTTTGTGTGGATCACAATAAACTGTGGAAAATTCTGAAAGAGATGGGAATACCAGACCGCCTGACGTGCCTCTTGAGAAACCTGTATGCAGGTCAGGAAGCAACAGTTAGAACTGGACATGGAACAACAGACTGGTTCCAAATAGGAAAAGGAGTACGTCGAGGCTGTATATTGTCACCCTGCTTATTTAACTTATATGCAGAGTACATCATGAGAAATGCTGGGCTGGAGGAAGCACAAGCTTGAATCAAGATTGCTGGGAGAAACATCAATAACCTTAGATATGCAGATGACACCACCTTATGGCAGAAAGTGAAGAAAAACTAAAGAGCCTCTTGATGAAAGTGAAAGAGGAGAGTGAAAAAGTTGGCTTAAAGCTTGACATTCAGAAAACTAGGATCATGGCATCTGGTCCCATCACTTCATGGGAAATAGATGGGGAAACAGTGGAAACACTGGCTGACTTTATTTTTCTGGGCTCCAAAATCACTGCAGGTGGTGATTGCAGCCATGAAATTAAAAGACGTTTACTCCTTGGAAGGAAAGTTATGACCAACCTAGACAGCATATTGAAAAGCAGAGACATTATTTTGTCAACAAAGGTCCATCTAGTCAAGGCTATGGTTTTTCCAGTGGTCATGTATGGATGTGACAGTTGGACTATAAAGAAAGCTGAGTGCCGCAGAATTGATGCTTTTGAACTGTGGTGTTGGAGAAGACTCTTGAGAGTCCCTTGGACTGCAAGGAGATCCAACCAGTCCATCCTAAAGGAGATCAGTCCTGGGTGTTCATTGGAAGGACTGATGTTGAAGCTGAAACTCCAATACTTTTGCCACCTGATTCGAAGAGCTGACTCATTTGAAAAGACCCTTATGCTGGGAAAGATTGAAGGCAGGAGGAGAAAGGGACAACAGAGGATGAGATGGTTGGATGGCATCACCGACTCAAGGGACATGGGTTTAGGTGGACTCTGGGAGTTGGTGATGGACAGGGAGGCCTGGAATGATGCGGTTCATGGGGTTGCAAAGAGTCGGACACGACTGAGTGACTGAACTTGAACTGAACTGAAAAATCAGTGAAGTCGCTCAGTCGTGTCTGACTCTTTGCAACCCCTTGGACTGCAACCAGGCTTTTCCATCCATGGGATTTTTCCAGCCAAGAGTACTAGAGTACTCTTGGCTTGCCATTTCCTCCTCCAGGGCATCTTCCTGACTCAAGGATGGAACCCAGATCTCGTGTTGCAGGCAGACGCTTTAGCATTTGAGCCACCAGGGAAGCCCAATATAAAAATCAATGGCCTGCTATAACTCACAGTGCTATGTTACAGTCTAAGTGGTGAGACAGAACAGTCAAGATAGTGATGTACAAGGAATATTAGGTATGAAAGTGAATATTGTGTCTTAGATTTTCCTCTATTATAAATTTCCTTGGTCATCAAGTGTACTTTTTTGATAGGGTTATTACAACTAATCACAATTCTTTTAGTAAAACAAAAGAAAAATGTTTGATGTGGTATATGCCATTTGAGAAAAAGTATTTTTTAAAAATGGAAATTATCCTATCTGTTTGCCATTTTCACTGATGGAGAAATGTCAAATAGGCATATGAATAAATTTACTGCCTCTTCCTCTTCAAAAGATTTCTATTGTCTTATTAGGCAAATTGGAATTTCCAAATATTTTTAATATATTGTTTAAATAAATTTGAAAAAGTAGAAAAAACAACAACAACAACAACAAAGGAGGAACGTCCCGGTGGTTTGGTGGCTAAGACTTTGTGCTGCCAATTTAGGGGGCCCAGTTCGATCCCTGGTCAGGAAGCTAGATCCCACATGCCACAATTAAGAGTTCACTTGCCTCAGTGAAGACTGGGCACAGCCAAATAAATAAATACATCAGTCAATGAAGTCGCTCAGTCATGTCCGACTCTTTGCAACCCCACCAGGCTCCTTTGTCATATTGGAAAAAAAAAAAAAGTGGAGGCTGACAGTCTGCGGGAAGGCGGTGTGTTAAATGTCACCAATGGCCAGAGGATGTTCAAAGGCAAGGATGTTTCGTGTTTCATTTTAAGCTGCTTGCTCTGTGCTGAACAGTAATTGCCTGAGAGGAGAACAAGATGGCAGAGGAGCAGGTGGATGTGGAGTACATATTTCTCCACTGATACATAAGGAATACACCTTCAGACACAGAAGTGCATGTGGAACATCAGCTGAGAGCAGAGAGGAGTATCTGACCAGAGGAAAAGAATATATAGAACCACGCACAATACAACGGCAGCTGAACAACAGAGACGTTGGCCCATCAAGCCCATGATGCACCTAAACTACAGAGTAGGACCCCACCCAGGGTGCCCCTTTAAGTGCCTGATGCTTCAAACAAGAGAAGGACCCCAGGCAAGGGAGCCCTCTAAGCGCCTGAACGGGTGGAACTAGGGAGAAAACTGGCCAAAGAGGCCTTCTGATCGCCAGTTACAAGAGGCTCAAAAAAAGACTCGGATAGGGCTATAACTCCTGCAGTGGAGGCAGTCCATGTCCCTGCACATTTGGCGCTGCCAGTGTCCCCGCAACCCAAGCAGCTGTGCCATCTTCACGCTCAGCTCTCACTGGGGCAGAGCTGCCACAGGCAAAAAAAAGTCTTGTGTCTATGTGTGTAGGGTCCCTTTGGTAGTGTCCAATTCTTTGCAACCCCGTGGACTGTGGCCTGCCAGGCTTTTCTGTCAGGGAGGAGAGTTCTCCAGGCAAGAATGCTGGAGCCTATTGGCCAATACTGGTTGCCATACCCTTGTAGAGCAATATATTTCCTGCTGTCCTAGCAGCCAACTCCCCTGAGTACGTTGTGCTACCAGAACGTCTGTGACCCAAGCAGTCGCACCACCTCCACACTTGGTCCTCACGAGGGCAAACCCAAGTCCTCCAGGGCAGCCTCAGGAGCGAACCCTGGTGGACGACCCACATGCAGAGATGGAAATAAACCCACAATTGAAACCCAGGGGCAGTGTGGCTAAGGAATAAGACCCAAAACCCTCCCACCAGCTGTACAAGCTGCAGATTAAATCCACATAATCAACTAGACAGACTCTGTCTATGGAATATGTAAAAGGACACTGAGAACTCCCACAAAAGAAAATGCACTAGTTCTGATAGCTGTGGACATTGGAGGCAAGAACACAGAGGAGTAGGACCTGATTGGAATCTGAGCTGCCCCCACAACAGGTCCAGAGATCAGCACAGTGTTGGAGGGCATCCTAGGGAGGTGAGGTGGACTGTGACTCCCGAGGGAAAGGGATCTGACAGCAGTGACTCAAAAAAAACATTTATTATTCTTATGTTTTGACTTGCTCTATAGATTCTTTTGGATTTTTTTTTTAAATTTTTTACCCCCCTTATTTCCCATCTCTGTTGTAGTTCTCAATTTTATTGGTACTATAAGTTTTTGAGCTTTTTTCCCCCTCAGTCACATTTTTTATTGCTGTCATAAACCTCTGCCTCTATGTTGAGCTTTTGTAGTTCTGTTGAGTTTTCCTATTTTTTTTTCTTTTCTCTTTTGGCAATTTTAATTTTTTAAACCTATTATTATTTTTTCTACATTTATTCCTTTATTTGCCTTTTCAACTGTTCTATTCCCCTTGCAGTTAATCTTTAATGTATATAAATCTTATTTATATACCTCTATTTAACTTTTCATATCTATTCTTTCTTTGTTTTCCTCTCTACATATTTGTTAGTTTTATTTTCATTGCTGTTTTTCCCCAATTGGCACCTTGCTCTAGTTTTGTTTTCCAGTTTGTGCTTTAATTAGTTTTGTTCTGGTATAGATATAATTTTTGGTTGCCTTTGTTCGCTGGGTCAATCTATTGTACTTTATTTTTGTTGTACTGTTTTGATTTTGCTTATGGGTGTGTATGTATATGTGTATATTCAGTCACACTTTTTATTGCTGCTATAAACCTCTGCCTCTATGTTGGGCTTTTGCAGTTCTGTGGAGTTTTCCTTTTCTTTTTTCTTTCTTCTTCCATTTATTTTTTTTCTTTTCTCTTTTTTATAGTTTTAATTTTTTTTTATTTTTTTTTATTATAGTTTTAATTTTTAATGTAAAAAAAACCTATCATATTTTTTCTATATTTGTTCCTTTGTTTGCCTTTCCTACTGTTATTTTCCACTTGCATTAATCTTTAATATATATAAATCTTCTTCATCTACCTCTATTTAACTTTGCATCTCTATTCTTTCTTTCCTTTCCTCTAAACATATTTGTTAGTTTTGTTTTCATTGCTTTATTCCCCACTTGGAACTTTGCTTTAGTTTTGTTTTCCAGTTTTTGTTCTCAACTGGTAAATACAATTTTTGATTTACTTTGTTTCCTGGGTCAATCTACTGTACTTTATTTTCATTGGCCTGTTTTCACTTTGCTCATGGGTGTATATGTATATTACATTATTTTAATTATTATTAACTGCCATTTGTCTGGGGTTCATCTTTGGTTTCTCATTTTTGGATGTTTGTTTTACACTCAATGTCATATCAAATGACTTGTGGAATCTTCGTTTCCAGAGAGGAAGAGATCAAGCCCTTGACCAGAGATCAAGCCCTGAGCCTTTGAAGTGGGAGCACTGACTCCAAGACTCTAGATTACCAGAGAACTAACCCTAGGGAGTATCAAATAGTGAGAACTCAAACAAAGAAAACCACTTGAATACAAGACCCAGCATCACCCAGCTACCAGTAGCACCCTGTGCAGGGCACCTCATCTAAACAACAAAGACAAAAGTATAAACCCAGTCATCAGCAGACAGGATTACCACCTCACTCAGCCTTGCCCATCAGAGGAAAAACAAACAAACAAAAGCTCAGCACAAATCTCACTCTATAGGAAGTTTACAGAAACCACTGGACCAACCTTAGGAGGGCAGAAACCAAAAGGAAGAAAGAATTTAACCTTGCAGCCTGGGAAAAGGAAACCTTAAACACAATAAGTTAAAAAAAATAATGAAAAGGCAGAGAAATACTAAACAATTGAAGGAACAAACTAGAAGCACAGAAGTCCAAGTAAATGAAGAGGAAATAGGCAAACTACCTGAAAAGAGAATTCAGAATAATGATAGTAAAGATGATCAAAAACCTTGAAAACAAAATGGAGGAAATGCAAGAATCAATTAACAAAGACCTAGAAGAATTAAAGAATAAACATACAGAGACAAACAAGACAATTACTGAAATTAAACATACTCTAGAAGGAATCAATAGCAGGATATCTGAAACAGAAGAAAGAATCAGTGAGCTGGAAGGTAAAATGGTGGAAATAACTTATGAAAAGCAGAATAAAGTAAAAAGAATGAAAAGAACTGAGGATGGTCTCAGAGACCTTTGGGACAACATCAAACGCACCAACATTTGACTTATAGGGGTCCCAGAAGAAGAGGAGAAAAAGAAAGGGTATGAGAAAATTTTTGAAAATTTCCCCAGCGTGGAAAAGGAGATAGTCCATCAAGTTCAAGAGACACAAAGAGTGCCATACAGGATTAAACCCAAGGGGAAACACACCAAGACACATACTAATCAAACTAACAAAGACTAAACACAAAGAAAAAATATTTAAAGCATCAAGGGAGAAGCAACAAGTAACATACAAGGGAAACCTCATTCCCTTAACAGCTGATCTTTCAGCAGAAACTCTGCAGGCCAGAAGGGAATGGCAGGATATATTTAAAGTACTGAAAGGGAAAAATCTACAACCAAGATTACAGTACTTGGCAAGGGTCTCATTCAAAATTGATGGAGAAATAAAAAGCTTTTCCGACAAGCAAAAGTTAAGAGAATTCAGTACCACGAAACCAGCTTTACAACAAAAGTTAAAGAGACTTATATAGTCAAGAAATAGAAGAGAAGAAAAAAGATCTACAAAATCAACCCCAAACTTTTACTAAAATGGCAATAGGAACATATATATCAATAATTACTTTAAATGTAAAAGGATTAAATGCTCCAACCAAAAGACACAGACTGGCTTAATGGATACAAAAACAAGACCCATATATATGCTGTCTACAAGAAACCAACTCCAGACCTAAAGACACATATAGACTGAAAGTGAGAGGATAGAAAAATATATTCCATGCATATGGGAATCAAAAGAAAGCTGTAATAGCAATCCTCATATCAGACAAAATAGACCATTAAATAAAGAAGATTACAAGAGATAAGGAAGGACACTACATAATGATCAAGGGATCAATCCAAGAGGAAGACATGACAATTGTAAATATCTATGCACCCAACATAAGAGCACCTCAATACATAAGACATACTAACAGACATAAAAGGAGAAATTGACAGTAACACAATAATAGTAGGAAACTTTAACACCTCACTCACATCAATGGACAGATCATCAAAACAACAAATTAATGAGGAAACACAAGTTTTAAATGATACATTAGATGAGATGGATCTCATTGATGTCATCAGGATATTCCATCCAAATGCAGAAGAACACACCTTTTTCTCAAGTGCACATGGACCATTCTCCAGGATAGACCACATCATAGATCACAAATCAAACTTCAGTAAATTTAAGAAAACTGAAATTGTATCAAGCATCTTCTCTGAACACAACGCTATGAGACTAGATAGAAATTACAAGAAAAAAAACTATAAAAAACACAAACACATGGACATTAAACAGTATTTTTCTAAATAACCAACATGTTACTGATGAAATCAAAAGGGAAATCAAAAAAAATTCTAGAAACAAATGACAATGAAAACACGACAACTCAAAACCCATGGGATGCAGCAAAAGCAGTTCTAAGAGGGAAATTAATAGCAATACAATCTTACCTCAAGAAACAAGAAAAACATTGAATAGACAACCAACTTTACACTTGAAACAACTGGAAAAAGAAGAACAAAAAAAAAAATCCCGCAAATTAGTAGAAGGAAATAAATCAAAAAGATCTAAGCAGAAATAAATGAAGAAGAACAGAAAGAAACAATAGTAAAGATTAATACAACTAAAAGCTGGTTCTTTGAGAAGATAAAGAAAATTGACAAGCCTCTAGCCAAACTAATCAAGAAAAAAAAGAGAGAAGAATAAAACCAACAAATTAGAAATGAAAAAGGAGAGGTTACAACAGACAATGCAGAAATACAAAGGATTATAAGATACTATTATGAACAACTATGTGGCAATAAAATAGATAACCTGGAAGAAATAGATAGAGTCTTAGAAAAGTTTAATCATCCAAGACTGAACCAGGAAGAAATAGAAATTATGAATAACCCAATTACAAGCACTGAAATTGAAGCTGTGATCAAAATTCTCCCTAAAACAGAAGCCCAGGACCACATGGCTTCACAAGAGAATTCTATCAAACATTTAGAGAAGAGCTAATGCCTATCTTCTAAAACTCTTTCTAAAAACTGCAGAGGAATGAACACTTCCAAACTCATTCTATGAGACCTCCATCACCCTGATACCAAAACCACACAAAGACAACACAGAAAAGAAAACTACAGGCAAATATGACTGGTGAACATTGATACAAAAATCCTCAACAAAATTTTAGGAAACAGAATTCAGCAACAAATCAAAAAGCTCATACACCATGATCAAGTTGGGTTTATTTCAGGCATGCAAGGAGTCTTCAACCTACACAAATCAAACAAATGTGATACACCATATTAACAAATTGAAAGATAAAAACAATATGATCATCTCAATAGATGCAGAAAAAGCCTTTGACAAAATTCAGCACCCATTTATGATCAAAACTCTTCAAAAAATGGGCATAGAAGGAATCTACCTCAACATAGTAAAAGCCATATATGATAAGCCTACGGCAAGCATTATTCTCAATGGTGAAAAACTGAAAAGGTTCCCTCTATGATCAGTAACAAAACAAGGGTGTCCACTTTCACCATTATTATTCAACATAGTTCTGGAAGTCCTAGCTACAGTAATAAGAGGAGAAAAAGAAATAAAACAAATCCAGATTGGAAAAGAAGTAAAGCTCTCACTGTTTGCAGATGACAGGATATTGTATATAGAAAACCGTAAAGATAGTATCAGAAAATTACCAGAGCTAATCAGTGAATTTAGTAAAGTTTCAGGATACAAAATCAATACACAGAAATCACTTGCATTTCTATATACTAATAATGAAAAATCAGAAAGAGAAATTAAGGAATCAATTCCATTCACCATTTCAACAAAAAGACTTAAATATCTAGGAATAAACTTACCGAAGGAGAAAAAAGAACTGTACACAGAAAATTATAAGACACTAATGAATGAAATCAAAGATGACATAAACAGATGGAGAGACATTCCATGCTCCTGGGTAGGAAGAATCAATATTGTGAAAATGATTATACTACCAAATGCAATCTATAGATTCAATGTGATCCCTATCAAATTACCAATGGCATTTTTCACAGAACTAGAACAAAAATTTCACAGTTCATATGGAAACACAAAGGATCCCAAATAGCCAAAGGAGTCCTGAGACATAGAATGGAGCTAGAGGAATCAATCTTCCTGACTTCAGATTATACTGCAAAGACAGTATACTGTCATCAAGACAGCAGGGTACTGGTACAAAAACAGAAATACAGACCAATGGAACAAGATAGAAAGCCCAGAAATAAACCCATGCACTTATGGATACATTATTTTTGACAAAGGAGGAATGGGGCAAAGACAGCCTCTTCAATAAATGGTGCTAGGAAAACTGGACAGCTACATGTAAAAGAATGAAATTAGAACACTTTCTAACACCAAACACAAAGATAAACTAAAAATGTATTAAAGACCTAAATATAAGACCAGAAACTATAAAACTCTTACAGGAAAACATAGGCAGAACACTCAATGACATAAATCAAAGCAAGATCCTATATGACTCACCTCCTAGAGTAATGGAAATAGAAACAAAAGTAGACAAACGGGACCTGGTTAAACTTAAAAGCTTTTGCACAGCAAAGGAAACTATAAGCAAAGTGAAAAGACAATCATCAGAATGGGAGAAAATAATTGCAAATGGAACAACTGACAAAGGATTAATTTCCAAAATATACAAGCAGTTCATACAACTCAATGCCAGAAACACAAACAACTCAATCAAAAAGTGGGAAAAGTACTTAAACAGGCATTTATCCAAAGAGGACATACAGAGGGCTAACAAACACATGGAAAGATGCTCAACATCACTTATTATTACAGAAATGAAAATCAAAACTACAATGAGATATCACCGCACACCAGTCAGAATGGCCATCATTAAAAAGTCTACAAACAATAAATGCTGGAGAGGCTGTGGAGAAAAGGGAATGCTCTTGCACTGTTGGTGGGAATGTAAATTGATACAGCCTCTATGGAAAACAGTATAGAGATTCCTTAAAAAACTAGGACTAAAACCACCTTATGACCCAGCAATCCCACTTGTAGGCATATACCCCGAGGAAAGCAAAATTGAAAAAGACATATGTATCCCATTGTTCATTGCAGCACTATTTACAATAGCTAGAATGTGGAAGCAACCTAGATGTCCACTGACAGATGAATGGATAAAGAAGTTGTGGTACATATACATAATGGAATATTACTAAGGCATAAAAAGGAAAGCATTTGAGTCCGTTCTGATGAGGTGGATGAACCTAGAACCTATTATACAGAATAAAGTGAGTCAGAAAGAGAAAGATAAACATTATATTCTAATGCATAAATATGGAATCTAGAAAAATGGTACTGAAGAATTTATTTACAGGGCAGCAATAGAGAAACAGATATAGAGAATAGACTTATGGACATGGGGAGAGGGGAGGGGAGGGTGAGATGTGTGGAAAGAGTAACATGGAAACTTACATTACCATATGTAAAATAGATAGCCAATGGGAATTTGCTGCATGGCTCAGGAAACTGAAACAGGGGCTCTGTACCAATCTAGAGGGGTGGGATGGGCCAGGAAATGGGAGAGAGATTCAAAAGGGAGGGGATATATGTATAGCTATGTCTGATTCATGTTGAGAATACAACAAAATTCTCTAAAGCAATTATCCTTCAATAAAAAAATAAAAAATATAAAACAAGGGAAAATTTGCTGGCTATCAAAGAAAGAAGAAAGCTTAATAAAATGAGCTACAAGTTAAGATAGAAAAGTTGAAATTAAAGAAATGGAAACTCAAGAAAATAATAGTAGCAAGTTCTACTTTCATCCTCTGATCAAATAGTCACAATATCTGTCTCTGAGGCTTTGACTTCTTCAATCTTGGGTGCTCCTTCAGGTTTGCGACAATTGGCCTTTATATATTTCCCTTCATAAACAATGCTTTCAGAGCCCTCTTCATGTCTTTATTCCTCAGGCTGTAGATGAAGGGGTTCAGCATGGGTGTGATGACTGTGTACATCACCGAGGCTGTTGCGCTTGAGTGTGCATTGTGGGTAGCTGCAGAGCTAAGGTACACTCCAAGCATTGTAGAATAAAATAAGGAGACAATGGTGAGGTGAGACACACAGGTGGAAAATGCTTTATATTTCCCCAGAGCTGGTGAGATTCTGCATATAGAGGAAACTATTTTAGAATAGGAACAAAGGATACCAAAGAAGGGACCACCACACAGCAGGACAGCTGCAGAATACATCACTATGTTACTAAGAAAGGTATCAGAACAGGCAAGTTGGACCATATGATTGAGTTCACAGAAAAAGTGGGGAATTTCAATGTTTGTGCAGAAGGACAGTCGCAACACCGTTAAGCTTTGTAATAAGGAATTCAGGACACTTATGAGCCAGGATATTAGCACCAGCAGTCCACAGAGCTGGGGGTTCATGATGACTGTGTAGTGGAGAGGTTGACAAATGGCCACAAAGCGGTCGTAGGCCATCACGGTCAGGAGGAGAATATCCAACACTGCAAAGAGTATGAGAAAATAAATCTGTGTGATGCATTCTTTATAGCTGATAACTTTGCTTTGCGTCCAGATATTCCACAGCATCTTTGGGATGGTGGTGGAGGTGAAACAGATGTCCACAAAGGACAGGTTGGAGAGGAAGAAGTACATGGGGGTGTGCAGGTGGGAGTCTGAAGTGATGGCCAAGATGATGAGCAGGTTTCCAAACACAGTGATCAGATACGTGGAGAGGAAAAGTCCAAATATGAGGGGCTGTACTTTTACTTCCTCTGAAAGTCCCAGAAGGAGAAATTCTAGAATTTGCGTGTCATTGTCTGGTTCCATGCAGGAAGGTGACTTCTGGAAAAGAAGAGATATAATATGGTTAATTTTCACACAAACTTGTATTACTCACATATTCAAAATGGTGTTTCAAATTTATATTTTGTTGCCAAATATTAATTTGATGTTTTGTGTATTTTGTATAGCCCCATGGAAGGTATCAGAGAAGGCAATGGCACCCCACTCCAGTACTCTTGCCTGGAAAATCCCATGGATGGAGGAGCCTGGTGGGCTGCAGTCCATGGGGTCGCTAAGAGTCGGACACGACTGAGCAAATTCTTTTTCACTTTTCCCTTTCATGCACTGGAGAAGGAAATGGCAACCCACTCCAGTATTCTTGCCTGGAGAATCTCAGGGACGGCGGAACCTGGTGGGCTGCCTTCTGTGGGGTCGCACAGAGTCAGACACGACTGAAGTGACTTAGCAGTAGCATGGAAGGTATCTTTGTGCCCCACATAATATGGAATTTTTTCCCAACCAGCTTTTACCATAAGGGTCATGAGTTTTGCACTTTCAATGAGAATTTCATAGTATAATTCAAGAATGTAATACAAAGTCCATCATTTTTAACCACTGTCTAGGCAATGAGTATGAGGTGCTAAAAAACAAAAGTCCCCAAAGTCTCATTTCAATCATAGAGAATGAATATATGGTGGGAATGTAAGTCGATATAGCCACTATGGAAAATAGTATAGAGATGCCTTAAAAAAACTAGGAATAAAACTACCATATGACCCCGCAATCCCATAACTGGATATATAACCTGAGAAAGCTATAAATCAAAACAATACATGTACCCCAATGTTTATTGCAGCAGTATTTACAATAGCCAAGACATGGAAGCAACCTAGATGTCCATGGACAGAAGAATGGATAAAGAAGTTGTGGTATATATACACAATGGAATATTATTCAGCCATAAAAAGGAACTAATTTGAGTCAGTTGAAGGGAGGTGGACGAATCTAGAGCCTGTTATATAGAGTGAAGCAAATCAGAAGGAGAAAAACAAATATTGCACATTAATGCATATATATGGAATCTAGAAAAATGATACAAATGAACCTACCTGAGGTGTAGGAATAAAGATGCAGATGTAGAATATGGACTTGTGAACACATCAGGGGAAGCAGGGGCATGAATTGAGAAAATAACATTGCCATCTATATACTATCATGTGTAGAATAGCTAGCTAGTGAGAAGCTGCTACATAACACAGGGAGCCCTGCCTTGTCCTTGGTGATGACCTAGAGGGGTGGGATTGGGTGGGGTGAGAGGGAGGCTCAAGAAGGAGGTGATACGTGGATACTTCTGGCTGATTCACATTATTGTACAGCAGAAACCAGCTCAACATCATAAAGTAATTATTATCCTCCAATTAAAAATAAATTGAAACAAATGAATCAGGAATAGAAAAAGAGAATGACTATTTAAACAGACAGTAAAATTATATATCATGCTATGGTGACAGATTCTGTGATGAAACTAACAACAGGCACAAAGAAGAGATTGGGTCTATGAGGGGACATGTATGCCCAGCAGAGGGAATGGCCAGGGCAAAGGGCCTGAAGAAGGTGCTAGTTTCCTGTGCTTAATTGAAAAAAAAAAAGAGAAGCAGTGTTGCAAGTGAATGAACCTGATAAAGACTGAGGAGAGGTGGTGTCACACATGTTGAGGAGGGAGGTGGTCTCTCTGCCACTGCTGAAACCCCAGGGTACAGGTATTTCCTGTTCCATACTACAACTTGCATTTTATTCATCTTGTGGCTAAAGGGTCCCCAGGGAACTCTTCTGGTTATCCAGTGGCTAAGACTCTTGCTTACAATGCAGGGGGCCCGGGTTTGATCCCTGGTCAGGGAACTAGATCCCACAGGAGACAGCTAAGAGTTCACATCCCTCAATTAAAGATCTCATAGGCTGCAAAGAAGATTCTGCACAGCCAAGTCAATCAGTCAGTCAGTCAATCAATCAATCAGTCAATATTTTAAAAAAGAAACAGCTCCCCTCCTAAGTATCTCCTCTGAGTTCTGGTCCCAGTACTATAAGAATCATCTTGGAATGTATGAGTCCTGGTACTCTTGTTCTGCAGACTGGTCACACTCTCCAAGTCTCTCTCTCTCACACACACCATGGCCTCCAGCACTGAAGTATTTCCATGTCTTTCTTAGCCACCACCTTTCTGATTACACTTTGTTGTTGTTGTTTTTCAGTTGCTAAGTCCTGCCTGACTCTTTGCAACCTCATGGACTGCAACACACCAGGCTCCCTGTCCTTCACTGTCTCCTAGAGTTTGCCCAAATTCGTATCCATTGAGTCGGTGATGTTGTCTAGTCATCTCATCCTCTGCTGCCCTCTTCTCCTTTTGCCTTCAATTTTTCCTGGCATCAGGGTCTTTTCCAATGTGTTGGGTCTTCAGGTCTTCAAGCAGCCAAAGTATTGGAGCTTCAGCTTCAGCAATAGTCCTTCCAGTGTATACTGAGGGTTGATTTCCTTTCCTAATTGCACTAGGAATGCATAAAACCCAAACTGGCCCAATCAGTGAACTTTCCCGGGCAGAATGCAGAAATGGTCCTCAGATATTCCAATTCTTCAACTTCCCATGGACATATAAACCTGGGACTCCATACTGATAGGGCCATTTTTGGTTGTTTTTTTAAGCAAAAAAGAATCTGAACAGATTGTTAATTGAACAATTAACAGAAAGAGAGAAAAAATAAAGTGGGTCAGGAGGAAAAGATCTAATAAGCTCAGCTGGCCCCAGAGAGATTGTGGGCAAGAATAATCTCCCTTGGTTCTGGCAGCATTCCAAACCTGATTACATTCCTTTGATGCCCAGAAAATAATAAGAGAACCAAAAAAGAAAAGAAAAGTAAAGAAACTTGTCTAAAAGACAGAAGTAGTGATTTTCTTTAATGGTGTCAAACACCTTATATATGGTACATTCACCAAAAAATGAGCAAAGGGATAAACCAACATTTCCCCCCAAAAAATGCATACAGTATAACAAAATTTGGACATTGTTAGTATGATGCAGTAGATTTACTTTTCCTGTGCCTATTCCATAATTACTTGACCAATTAGGTTTTTTTTTTTTAGATTTTTTTGATGTGAACCATTTTTGAAGTCTTTACTGAATTTGTTACAATATTGCTTCTGTTTTTTTATATTTTAGTTTTTTGACCATCAGGCATGTGGAGTCGTAGCTCCCTTACCAGGGATTGAACTCACACCCCCTGCATTGGAAGGTGACTTCTTAACCACTGGACCACCAGGGAAGTCCCTGACCAATTAGTTTTTGTATGCTCCAATAACGGATGAGATTAGCCCTTTTCTCAATTTTCTCATGTGGTATCTTTCTTTTACTGTTCCTGTTCTGTAATATTTCATGTCTTTTTTGAGAATCTCAGTGAGCACATTCTAATCATGATTCTGGACTTCATCCAACATGCAGAGGCTGCCCTGGGACATGTTCTATAAGTCCTGTCCACAATATGACAGTTCTCCCCCCTCATACTTCATACAAAAGAAATGTATTGCATCCAATCTCTGTGTAAGAGTAACCAATACATTTTAGATGAGCATCTAGAAAACAACATATTCAATTTGCAGGGGGCAAAACCATCCAATAAAACAAGAAATTCAAAACTAAGAATATAGATATATTTCAATAAAATAAAACTTTTTATGGTCAAAAATATCTTCCAAAAGTCAATTGAAAAACTATGATCAGCAGAAATTTTTTGAAATGCTAAAAACTATAGAAAAATAGGTAATTATTATATAGGCCAATGCAGGAGTTGGGAATTTGATTCTTGGGTTGGGAAGATCCCTGGAGAAGGAAATGGAAACGCACTCTAGCGTTCTTGCCTGGGAAAAATCCTATGGACAGAGGAGCCTTGTGGGCTACTGTTCATGGGATCACAAAAGAGTTGAACATGACTTAGCCATGAAACAACAACAACAACAACATAATAATAGGCAAATCAAAATGGTGATCAAATATGTAAAGTGTGATGAATCTGAGCTATAGTTTAAGAAACAAAGAAGTGTCTTTCACACCCATCAGCCTGGGGGGGAAAACCCTTAAAGAACTGTCATGCTGATTGTAATTCGATCTTTTAAACTGGTTGCAAAAGCAGTTCTCTAATTTTGCTATTAGAAACATAAAACGTTACAAGATTGGAAAGAAACCTGAAGACAACTATAAATATTGCAATAAATATTGTTTTTTAACTCAGGCTTTCTCAACCCCGGTGCTGTGAATTTTCTGGGCCAAATCATTCTCTATTGTATGCTCTGTCCTGTGCATTGAAAGATGCTTACAGCGTCCATGGTCTCCACTCAACCCTCTCCAGTGTGACAGCCAAAAATGTCCTTGGACATTGTTCAGTGTGTCCCCTGGGTAAAAATCTAATCCCCTGATTAGAACCACAGTTTTAAATTAACAATCTCAACATATTTTTCTAGCACTGACATAACAGCAATTTAATGATAAAGACTGTGAGAGATGGTCAAAGGTGTAAATAGCACTGTTGCATTGTGAAATATGTAATCACAGAAATAAACACATTAATCAATGAAACAAAGGAACAAGGACAACAATCTCTTGCCTCTGGGCCGAGTTGAATTGGCTTCCATTCTCTCTGACCATCTCACGCACCATCATCTGGGTTGTTGGACTCACCTGGATGGGAACTCTGAGAGGAAGGTCTCCGAGGAGGAGTCTGAACCCCTTTAATGATGGAGACTAAGGTTCTGTCCCCAGACCAGCAGCAGGAAAGAGTGAAGCTACAGCCCCCCAGCCAGGATTAGGACTCAAATCAAACAAAACAAAAAAAGGGCCCTTCTAGGTGAGGTTTGCAAACACCAAGAGACTTCAGACATGGAGATATTTATAGCTCCCTGTATGTGCTCATTAAGCACACTTCTCTCTTGTATTTCAACCTCTGCGTACATAATTCCCCTGTGGAAAGCTCCTCTGAAAGAAAGGAAATTTTTCCTAATGATTTCCCCTCAAAAGAGACCACCATAGAAGTCAGTTGAATTCAGTTTTGTTTTCTTTTTACTCCTTCTCCATTAAATTGCCCCCCTTTCATATCTCTAAATCTCCTAGCATCTTATCTCAACTCTCAATTAGAATTTTCTCCACGTCAAAGACTGAGGAACCTATCTGGATTGAGTCTCTTGTGTCTTCAAAGCTTTGATTTATGATGGGGATGCAGACTCTGAACCTCCAGAAAATTTCTGTCCTCCTCTTCAACAGGGAGAGGAACTGAGTTCTTTTGTTAGTGAACCTTGGGCACTACATAAAAGCCTCCCCACCTCCGCCTCCAGAGCCAGACAATAGAGGATGATTCCTGGTGCAGTAGCTACAAAGTCCAGGCCATTGGATGTAAAAACTGGGGCACCAGACACATGTGAGAATTCCACTCCAAGGTATACTGGGATTCTGGGGTGTTGTAGAGAGAGAGCATGAAGGTAATACCCACCTTTCAAGGTAACTGGAAAGGTTTATATTCAGCCATGTTCTTGTATTGTAAAGTCATTAAGTTGTGTCTGACTCTTGCAACCCCCTGGACTGTAGCTTGCCAGGTTCTTCTGTCCATGGAATTTCCCAGGCAAGAATACTGGAGTGGACTGCCATTTCCTTCTCCAGTGTATCTTCCCGGACCAGGGATTGAACCTATGTTTCATTGGCAGGCGGGTCCTTTACCAGGGAACCTGGTAGGGTTCAACCTGGTAGGGTTCCACCTGGTAGGGAACCACCAGGGAAGCCAGTAGGTATGTGTTTAATGAGAAGCCTGTCTCTAAGGTTGCAGCTACAATTGATGATAACTTTGTAAGCTTATTTCACAGAAAGATCGAGCATCTACGTCTGTTATCTCCTGTGTCCTGAAAGTGGTAGCAGTTTAAGAATTCTTCCTCCATTGGTTATAGTCCTGCAGGTCTTGAGAGTATAAGCTCCACTGTCTTCCTGGCATGTAAGGTTGTCCCAGGAAGCAGTTGCAAAATTCCGGAGGCCAGAGAAGGGTATAAGCTCACCATCAAGATGAAGCAGAGCAGAGGCAGAGCACAAAGACTCATCCACCAGGCTCATCTCTGTTCCCTGAGATCATAGCCACAGACCTCTAGGAGCACACCAGAACAGAAGCCTGCCCCTCAGGCCAAAGCTCCTGCACAAGTAAGCGGGGCCTCTCTTCCAGGAAGGCTGGGGTGTGATTCAGCCTGCTACCTGTGCAATATCCTGGGAGTGGTAGGCTGTCAAGAACTGTCTTCCTGATTTTGCAATCCAATCAGACCTTGGAATGCAAGTCCCCTGGCCTCTAGAACCAGGGACACAAAGAATGTCCTCTGGAGTGCTGCCAGAGAAACTGGAATGCTCCACATAAAGAAAAAAATATCACAGAGGACCAGACGTGTGCAAAATCTCCCCTGGTAGTGGTAGTATGGAGCTTGACAAAGGATGAGCCAAGGAATGGTACCTGCTGACTTTAGTGATGCAGAAGGACAGTGTGAGATGCCTCCCACCAATGCCTCCATGCCAAGAGAGAATTTCAACAGGCTTCTGCCCTTTTGGTGGATATATTTAGATTAGCAACTGAATGTTCCCCAGGTGGCTCAGTGGTAAACAATCCGCCTGCCAGTGCACCAGACATAGGTTTGATCCCTGGGTGGGGAAGATTCCCTGGAGCAGGAAATGGCAACCCATTCCAGTATTCTTGCCTGGGAAATCCCATGGACAGAGGTACTAGTGGGGTACAGTCCATGGGGTTGCAAAGAGTTGAACATGACTTATCGACTAAATAGCAACAGCAACAGTCCCTTGCATATAGTCTAGGCACTTTTCAAACTGCTACTTCAGCAGTGAGCATTGAGATGATTGAGTCTATGTGGTGATTGAGTCTATGTGGGAGCCTTTTAAAAGCAGTGTTTCCATTTGCTATGTCACTTTGCATCTCATAGACATAAATCCTGATGGTTTTCAAAGATAGGTATTTTGGAGGCTCATCTCCTATATGTAGGTCTTAAGAGCTGGGGTGTCTAATATAGGCTATGAACCTTTTAATCCTCAAGAAGAGGCTCCAGATGTGTAAAACCCCTTCTGAATTTGGGTTGCTGCATCAGAGGTGGGGGTTTTGGCAAGAGATCATCTTAGTCTCTCCTAGCTGCCTCAATGTGGTCTTTTCTCACTTGATACAAAGGACCATTTCAGCTAGTTTTCATGTCTTTTTCAGAGGGAATTGATCCACATGTAGCTGTAGATTCAGCATATACATGGGAGGAGTGAATTCTGTATCTTCCTGTATCACCATCTTGGACCAGCCCCTCTGTGGTTCACTTTAAATCTGTGCTTAACTTTCTATAGTCTTTTTTTGCTCATAATGTTTTTTAAATTTTTATTGGAATATAATTGCTTTACAATGTTATGTCAATTTTTGCTGTACAACAAAGTGAATCAGCCATATGTATACATATATTCCTTCCCTCTTGAGTCTCCTTCCCACCCCATCCCCTATCTCAGGTCATCACAGAGCACCCTGAGCTGAGCTCCCTGTGTTATACAACAGCTTTCTGCCAGCTATCTATTTTAGTCATGGTGGTGTATATATGTCAATGCTACTCTCTCAGTTTGTTCACCCTCTTTTTTCTCCTTTGTGTTCACAAGTCCATTCTCTACATTTGCATCTCTGTTCTTCCCTCACAAATAGTTCATTAGCACCATTTTTCTAGATCCTATGCTGCTGCTAAGTCACTTCAGTCGTGTCCGACTCTGTGCGACCCCATAGACGGCAGCCCACCAAGCTCCCCCATCCTGTATGCATTAATATATGATATTTGTTTTTCTGGCTTACTTCACTCTGTGTGGTAGGCTCTAGGTTCATCCACATCACTACAACAGATTCAATTTCATTCCTTTTTATGGTTGAGTAATATTGTATTGTATATATGTATTACATTGTCTTTATCCACTCATCTATTGATGGACATCTAGGTTGCTTCCATATCATATCATGGCTATTGTAAATAGTGCTGCAATGAACATTGGGGTACACGTGCTTTGAATTATCTTTTTGAATTATGGTTTTCTCGGTGTATATGGCCAGTAGCGTATCCTCTCCAATTTTCTCTCAAGCTTTCTTTCTATATAAAACATAGAACCACAAATGCATTTCTGTGTGTACATATATAGCTATGCTTATGCTCATTTGAAGATAAATTTATATAAATAAATACACACAAGTTTACATTTGAACATTTTCTTAGGATTCCACAAAAATATGTCCACTTACATCATTGATTTCTTGAACTCTTCCTCTGAAGTTATGTTTATTATGCCACATTACCTACATAGATAGTGATTTAGGCTCAGGGAGATTAACATATTTAAACACTTTTAAAAGCCTTTAAAGTTATTGTGCACTGTCATGAATTATGTGAAAATGGAAATGTAAAGTATGCATTGTAAATTTGGTACAGATCATTTTATTTATCATTTCAAAATATGCAGTTTATAGTATGCAGTTATTTTCCAATACATCACTTTGAAGTCTAAAGGTGCATGGATCAGAGTAGGATCTAGAGCGCAGATAGCTGATTCACACTGAGCAGTGATGGGAGATATCTCATTTACCCAGGTGGAAAGAAAAGTGTCATATGTGGGTATAGAAATAGAAGTAAATTAAAGCAATTTACTCTTGGCACTCTCTTTCAGCAAAATTGAAGATAAAACCAGAGAAATAAACTGATACATTGGGTCAAGTGAGAAAGACATCATATCACACACCGTATCATCGATGAAACCAAGAAAAGCAATGTTAGAGACTCACAGCTGAGTTTACACTCATTAGGAGATCAGCAGAGCTCAGAACAACTCTCTACCTTATAATCTCATCTGGTAACAAAGGCAATATATTACAGCATTAGCTTTAGGGTGGCTTGTTATGCAGCAATATTTAACTGATAACAATAATCAAAGTGAACAGAATGAGGACAGTTATAATTGCTCCTGATTATTCTTGTCATTTGTTCTTGTATTTTGGGATAAGCTTCATGGTTACTCTGTCATTTCAGTTCATTTCAGATAACTGTAATTGAAATCTCTCATTGGGGTTCATTTCTCAGTAACCAGAAGAGTTTGAAAGGACATGCATGTCTATGTAGGAAAAAAAAAAACTGGTAACCCTGATTCGCATGACTGGACAGCAATTCAAGATGTCTGCTGAGTCATTCTTTGATCATAAAATGTGAATAGAATCGTGAGTATAATAAACTTATCATGGAGGATAATGATAGTGATCATTCACCATCTTTCTTGGGTTATGAAAAAGGTAGTGGGGATACAGTTCCATTAAATCAATGACATGAATCATATTACAGGTAGCACTGAAAGTTTTCAAGCAGAAACAGGAAGATAATTGAATAAAAAAAGGAAAATGCTAATCAATCTTTCACTAATATGTGTAAACCTCCCCTTAACACATGGACACCAATCCTCCATATTCCAATGAGTAGATATACAGCATGGAAAATGAATATTTTTCAAAGTAATACAATGTATGAATTACAATTTTGCTTCATTGTGTTGAAGGTCCCTTGGACTGCAAGGAGATCAAACCAGTTAATCCTAAAACAAATCAGTCCTGAATATTCATTGGAAGGACTGACGCTGAAGCTGCTAATTTGGCTATCTGATGTGAAGAGCTGACTCATTGGAAAAGACCCTGATGCTGGGAAAGATTGAAGGCAGGAGGAGAAGGGGCCAACAGAGGATGAGATGGTTAGATGGCACCACTGACTCAATGAACATGAGTTTAAGCAAGCTCCGGGAGCTGGTGATGAACAGGGAAGCCTGGCATGAGCAGTCCATGGGGTTGCAAAGAGTCAGACACAAGTGAGCAACTGAACTGAAATATTGATGTTCATCTGTGATTCTAAAGCCATATTAAGTCAATCTGTTTATTAAAATGTCTTTCAGTGGGGACTCCTTTTGCAGACATGTATCTGATAATCATGTTGACAGTGGCTATTGCGGGCAATACGGAGGCCAAGAACAGGATCCAAATGAGGAGAATAAAAATCAATGACTTGTCACAAATCACAGTAGTATGTTACAGTCTCAATGGCGAGAAAAGTCAGTTAAGATAGTGATGTACACGGGAATATTGGATATAAAGGTGAAAATAGTGTCTCAGGTTTTCCTCTATTATAAAATTACATAAATTGTCTTCGTGATCAAACATATGTTTTTTGGCAGGAAGACTACAACTCATGACACTTCTTTTAGAGAAAGAGAAGAAAAATATCTGGTAAGACAAATGTCGTTTGTGGGGCTTCCCAGGTTGCAGTAGGGGTAAAGAATGTGCCTGCCAATGCAGATGAAAGAGACGTGAGCTTGATCCCTGGAGGAGGAAATGGCAACCCACATCAGTATCCTTGCCAGAAAAATTCCATGGATAGAGGAGCCCGGTGGACTACAGTCCATAGGGTTGCATAGAGTCAGACGTGACTGAGCGACTGAGCACGCATGCAGGTGTGTCATTTGTGAAAAATTATTCTAAAAAAAAATCTATGTTGTCTCATTTAGTCAGTGGGAATTTCCAAACATTCTTGATACACTGTTGAAGTAAATGTGTGAAAGTGGGAATAGAACAAAGAGAAAGCAGGAAAAGGAAACCTAATAAAGTGATTTACATGAATTGAATAGAAAAGTTAGAGTCAAATAAATGGAAATTTCAGGAATGTATTTATTTAAAAAGAGCAAGTTCTAATTTCATAGTCTGATCAAATAGTCACAATCTCTGACTCTGAGGCTTTGACCTCTGCGATCTTAAGTGCTTTTTCAATTTTATGACAACTGGCTCTTATACATTTCCTCTCACAAAGAGTACTTTCAGAGCCCTCTTCATGTCTTTATTCCTCAGACTGTAGATGAATGGGTTCAGCATGGGTGTGATGACTGTGTACATCACCGAGGCTATTGCACTTGAGTGTGCATTGTGGGTAGCTGCAGAGCTAAGGTACACTCCAAGCATTGTACAATAAAACAAGGAGACAACGGTGAGGTGAGATGCACAGGTGGAAAATGCTTTATATTTCCCCAGAGCTGATGAGATTCTGCATATAGAGGAGACTATCTTAGAATAAGAGTAAAGGATACCAGCAAAGGGACCTCCACCCAGCAGGACAGCTGCAAAATACATCACTATGTTATTAAGAAAAATGTCAGAACAGGCAAGTTGGACCATATGATTGAGTTCACAGAAAAAGTGGGGAATTTCAATGTTTGTGCAGAAGGACAGTTGCAGCATCATTAAGCTTTGTAATGAGGAATTAAGAATATTTACGATCCAGGACATCAACACCAGCAGTCCACAAAGTCTTGGGTTCATGATGACTGTGTAGTGCAGGGGATGGCAGATGGCCACAAAGCGGTCGTAGGCCATCGCAGTGAGGAGAAAAACATCCAACACTGCAAAGAGGATGAGAAAATAAATCTGTGTGATGCAACCTTCATAAGTGATAACTTTTCTCTGTGTTTGGATGTTCCACAGCATGTTTGGAATGGTGGTGGAAGTGAAACAGATGTCTACAAAGGACAGGTTGGAGAGGAAGAAGTACATGGGGGTGTGGAGGTGGGAGTCTGAAGTGATGGCCAAGATGATGAGCAGGTTTCCAAACACAGTGATCAGGTACATGGAGAGGAAAAGCCCAAATATGATGGGCTGTAGTTCTGGATCCTCTGAAAATCCCAGAAGAAGAAATTCCGAAATTCGTGTATCATTGCCTCGTTCCATGTGATGGAAGTGACTTCACAGAAAGAGGAAAGTAACATGACTAATTTTCACAACTACATGCTTTACTCACACATTTTAAATGCTGGGATTTATATATTGTAGTCATGTAACTCAATAAAATATATTTTGTGTGTGAATATGGTCTCCTTTAGATTGCCTCACACCACCACTGATATGGAATTTTTGTTCCTGTCAACTCTTTCCCTGACGGATTATGTATCCTATAATTTTCATTAGAATTTTTTCATACATTTCAGTAGTAAAATTGAGATCTGACCATATTACCAATGACTAGGCAACAAGTATAGTTTGCTGAAGAACAAAATAGGACCCTGCTATTAAACGATAGGAGTGCTTCCCATGTGGTGCAGTGGTAAAGAATCTGCCTGCTCATGCAGGAGATGCAAGAGACTAGGATTTGATCCCTGGGTCAGGAAGATCCCCTGGAGGGAGAAATGGCAGCCCACTCCAGTATTCTTGCCTGGATAATCCCATGGACAGAGGAGCCTGGTGGGCTATAGTCCATGAGGTAACAGAAAGACAGACATGACTGAGCACATATACACATTCAATGATGGAGATAGAAAATATAAGAAAATAATAGAGATCATTACATTTCAGATGGTGATAGGTGCTACATAGAAAGGGTAAGCTCGTGTAGAGGAGAGAGTGAATTAGGCATTCTATTTTGCATGGGTGTTTAGGTAAGACATGCAAACAAGTGAACAGACATTTGAACAGTGACCTCAAGCAAGAGAGGGAGGGAGATGCAAGTTTATGTAATGAAGTATGTGCCTGGCAGAGGAAATATCCAGTGAAAGGCCTTGAGGAAGGTGCTTGTTTCCAGTGCTCAAGTCAAAGAAAGTAAACCAGTGTTGCAAGTGAATGAAGATGACAAAGAGTGATGAGAGATGGTGTCATACCTGTTGAGGAGGGACATGGTCTCTCTGCTACTGCTGAAATCCCAGGGCAAGGGACTTTCTGTTCTATACTATATCTTGCCCTTTATTAATCTTGTTGCAAAGGGATCCTGTGAATTGAAATAGCCCACCTCTTTAGTATCTCCCTTGACTGAATTCTGGCCCCACTACTGTAAGAGTCATTTTGGAATATATGAGAACTGGTACCCTTGTTCTGAAGATTTCTGACACCCCACCAGTAGCAAACAGACACAGAACACACTATGTCTTTCTTCACTGTGTTATTTTCATGTCTTTCTCAGCTGCAGCATTACTGAGTACACTAGGAATGTGTACAACCCAAGTTGGGCAGATCAGTGAACTTTACCCTGTGTAATATAGAAATGAATCCCTGAAATTCCAATTCTTAAGTCTCCTATGGACAAACCTGGGGTTCCATATTGAGATGGCCATTTTGTGTATTTAAACAAACATTAAATTGTCTTTTCAATAAACAGAGAGCAGAGAGAGGGAGGGAGGGAGGGAGGTACAGAGAGAGAGTAATGATGAGAAAATGATCTTAACAAGCTCAGTTGGTCCCTGAGAGGTTGTGAGAAAGAATAATCTTCCTTGGTCCTGGCAGCATTCCAACCTTAATTATTTTCCTTTGATGCCCAGCAAAATAATAAAGAGATCCAAAATGAACTTGCCTGAAAGACAATAGTAGTGATACCTCTACAGTGTCAAAAGATATCAAAAGACATTTTACTTATTGTTCCCCCTAAGAAAAAATGAGCAAAGGGATAAACCAACACTTCATAAAAAAAAATATACAAATCAAAACCACAATGAGGTATCATTTCACACCAGTCAGAATGACTGCTATCCAAAAGTCTACAAGCAATAAATGCTGGAGAGGGTGTGGAGAAAAGGGAACCCTCTTACACTGTTGGTGGGAATGCAAACTAGTACAGCCACTATGGAGAACAGTGTGGAGATTCCTTAAAAAACTGGGAATAGAACTGCCATATGACCCAGCAATCTCACTGCTGGGCATATACACCGAGGAAACCAGAATTGAAAGAGACGCGTGTACCCCAATGTTCATCGCAGCACTGTTTACAATAGCCAGGACATGGAAGCAACCTAGATGTCCATCAGCAGACGAATGGATAAGGAAGCTGTGGTACATATACACAGTGGAATATTACTCAGCCATTAAAAAAAAATACATTTGAATCGGTTCTACTGAGATGGATGAAATTGGAGCCCATTATACAGAGTGAAGTAAGCCAGAAAGAAAAACAACAATACAGTATACTAATGCATATATATGGAATTTGAAAGATGGTAACAATAACCCTATATGCAAGACAGAATAAGAGACACAGATGCATAGAACAATTTTATGGACTCTGAGGGAGAAGGTGAGGGTGGGACGTTCTGGGAGAATAGCATTGAAACATGTATATTATCGTATGTGAAACAGAACACCATTCCATGTTCGATGCATGAGACAAGGGCTCAGGGCCGGGGCAGTGGGATGACCCAGAGGGATGGGATGGGGAGGGAGGTGGGTGGGGGGTCCAGGAAGGGGAACACATGTAAACCCATGGCTGATTCATGTCAATGTATGGCAAAAACTATTACAATATTGTAAAGTAATTAGCCCCCAACTAAAATAAATAAATTTATAAAAAAAAAATATATACAAAGTTTAACAAAATTGGGCATTTTTAATATCAAGCAGTAGAAGACTTGTTTCTCCTGGGTGCATTTCATAATTACTTGACCAATTAGTTTTTGTATCATCTGATAAGGAATGAGGTTATCTCTTTTCTCACTTTTCTCATGTAGCATCTTTCCTTAGCTGTTCGTGGACTTTGGGTTTTGAGAAACCCAACGGCCATGCTCTGATCCTGGTTTTGAAATTCATCCAACATGCAGAGGCCTCCCTGGGCCATGCTCTGTAAATCCATGGTGTCCTACACCATGACAATTCTGTATTTTTATGCTAAATAACTTCCTTCATATAATTATGCCTGAGGACATTGCATCACAACACATTTATTTCATTGTACGCTGACCTCATTGGAGAAGGCGATGGCACCCCACTCCAGTACTCTTGCCTGGAAAATCCCATGGATGGAGGAGCCTGGTAGGCTGCAGTCCACGGGGTCGCTAAGAGTCGGACACGACTGAGCGACTTCACTTTCACTTTTCACTTTCATGCATTGGAGAAGGAAATGGCAACCCACTCCAGTGTTCTTGCCTGGAGAATCCCAGGGATGGGGAAACCTGGTGGGCGGCTGTCTGTGGGGTCGCACAGAGTCGGACATGACTGAAGAGACTTAGCAGCAGCAGCAGCTGACCTCATTGTTAGACTGTGTGACCCAAAAAGGCAGGGAACTTACCTGCTTTGTTCACTTTTGTACTTTTCAGAAAGGTATATGAATATATGTGTGCTTATCCACACACATAAGAGTGTGAAAAGCTACAAAATGAAAGAATAAAGGATAATTAAACCAGGTTAAAACGAAGAGTTTCAAAAAACTGTAGTGAGCAAAATTGAATGAAGAATCAGACTAACTGAAATGTGATATAAAATAGCAATAATTTAATGGCATGAACATGTGCTGATATTTAATGCAGCAAAGACCTGATAGAAGAGAATATAATGTATAATGTACTGAGGACTTCCTGGCACATAGTGGATGTTCCATTATTTATTTTTGAATGATCAGTAATTAAGTTATAATAGTTATGAACATTTAGCAAATGGCAAGGTCATGTTTTCATTTAGATGGAAAAGATTATATTGTCAAATAAGATCTGGCCTGAAGCTTGTTCATGTTGATGGTTAGTAGAAACCAAAGCAATACTATAAAGCAACTACTTTTCAATTAAAAGTAAAAAAATTAAAAAAGTACTTACCAAAAAACAAAAGATCTGTCATGAATGACTATTTATCTGAAAGAATATGAAATTGGTGTCCTAGCTCACTCATCTTACAAAAAATTAGGTATTACAATGTTAGTGTAAAGTGACCAATATATTTTAGATGAATATTCTAGAAAACTATACATAAAATTTACAAGTGGCAAAATGAAAACCAAAAAACTCAGAAGTTGGAAGATAGATATTTTGAAATAAAATAAACATTTTATCATGAAAATATCCTCCAAAAGTCAATTGAGAAATAATAATCCATAAATTTTTTTGAAATGCTGATAACAGGAGAAAACTGGGCAAATGATATATGACTTATAATAATAATAGGCCAGTCAAAATGATGATCAACTTTGTAAAGTTTGCTGAAAAGCTGAGCCACAGTTTATGAAAACAAGAAATGTCTTTCATACCCATTAGCCTGAGAAATAAGTGTAAAAACCTGTCACACTGCTTGGGGTTTGAACTTTTAAACCAGTAGTGAAAGCAGCATTGTTAATTTTGCTGCCAGAAAAGTAAAGTCTTACAAATTTTGGAAACAACCTGAAGACAGCTATAAATGTTATCATACAGATATTCTCTAACTCAACTTTTTTGAGTCTCAGAACTACTGACATTCCCAGTCAGATCAGTCTCTGTTGCTCTGTCCTATGCATTGAAAGATGTTGAGAGCCTCTGTGGCCTCCAACCAACCCTCTCCAGTGAGACAGTCAAAATGTTCCTGGACATTGCTCAGAATCTTCTGCAGGGGAAAAATCCTTCCTGATTTGAACCACAGTTTGAACTTAAAATCTCAACATATTTCTGTAGCATAAATGAAATAGCACTTTAATGATAAAGAGTATGAAAGGCCATTCATCAAAAGTGTGAGTAGCATAGCATATTTCACACTGTGAAATATTACCTAGCCACTGACACACATATTTTAATTAATTAATCAAGCAAACAAACAGCCACAGCGATCTCTTGCCTCTGGGCTGAGTTGAACTGGTTTCTTTTCTTCATCTAGATTGGAGACTCACCTGGATGGGGGAACTCTGGGAGGAAGGTCTCCGAGGGAGAGTCTGAATTCTTCTCTGGAAGGCTAATGATGGAGAAGAAGTCTCTGTCCCCAGACAAAACAGCAGGAAGGGATGAAGCTACAGCCCACCCCCAACCCCAAACAGGATTAGGGCTCCAAACAAAGGAAATAAAGGGTCCATCCACTTCAAGATTACACACACTGAGAGACTGCAGATGTTAGTGTTTATAGGTCCTACCTGCTCATTAGGCACATTTCTTGTTATTTCAAACTCTAAGCACATAATTCCCCTGTGGAAACTTGTTCAGGAAGGAAGAAAATTTTTCCTAATGATTCTCTATTCACAAGGGATCAGGGTATAAGTCAAGAGAACCCAAGTTTTTTCTTGTTTTTTTCACTCCTTCTCTATAGAGTTTCCTCCCTTTCAGATCTCTAAATCTCCTAGCACCTTGTTTCAACCCTGTGTTAAATTTTCTCCAAGTCTAAGACTGTGTATCTGGATTAGGTCTCTTGTATCTCCAAAGTTTTGATTTATGATGGAGATACAGACTCTAAATCTCCAGGAAATTTCTATTCTCTTTTTCAATAAGGGGAAGAACTGGGTTCTTTTGTTAATCAACCTTGGGGCACTACATATGTTGTCTTCACGACACTTTTGCCATAACATTTAGGAACTTCATACTTACATCTCTAGTTCTGAGCTTTGATGTAATCCTCCATTATAAAATATTTGCTGATGATAGATCTTTTGTGCTAAAGCTTGATCTTAGTGCCTGATAAGAACTGTTTGACCAAATATTTACAGATGTCTCATCTATGAGGAAGTACATTTAAGAACTCCATTCTCCACTGCAGAAATGGAGCTTGGAGGAGTTTAATGATCTGGCCGAAGTTAATATCTGAGTATTTGATGCGCCTTGATTGTAAATCTGTCAGGGTGTGTCTAGTTTCCAAACTGTACACAAGTAGCTCTGAATCATAGAGGATTTTCCCCTGGGATGTTTGACAACATCTCAAATGATGCTACCAAACATCTAAAACCTGTGGGAAAGCATCCCCAGAATAGTATGCTTCCTCAAATGGCAACAATAAGGGGTAGAAAAGTTATTCTAAGTCATTCCTTTTCTAACTTCATTGTAGCTACAAATCAACAACAATCCTACTACAAATTCAGAATCTGGTTCAGCAGGTCCTGGTGGGTCCAAGGACAGCATTTCTAACAAGCTGCTGGGTGATGCTGACTCTGCAGGTCTTGGTCTGTGGACCACTCTTTGAGTAGCAAGGCTGTGATTCCATGATACAATTAGTTGTAGATAGCTTTAGGTCTTCTGCCCCAAAATGTATCTTTGCATTTAATTTTGAAGAAATAGTGTATTCACTCATTCCAGAGGCTGTAGTTAATTCTGTGTCTGTTTCTTTTATTGAAGGGTTCTTGAATGACACAAAATGATACACTTACCAAAAAGACTGTGTAGTAGGCAGAATGTTGTTTAGACGCTAAGTCATGTCAACTCTTTGCAACCCCGTGGACCACAGCGCGCCAGGCTCCTCTGTCCATGGGTTTTCCCAGGCAAGAATATTGCAGTGTGTTGCCATTTCCTCCTCCAGGGGATCTTTCTGACCTAGGGATGGAAGCTGTGTCTCCTGCTTATCAGGTAGATTCTTTACCGCTGAGGCACCTGGGAAGCCCAATCAGCATAATAAGCGTAGCTAATATGTGTCACATTACAATTGACTGCCTTCACCCAGTTTGCCCAACTACTCCAATCCCCTTCCTCTCTGATAACCATCAATATGTTCTCTGCATCTATAAGTTTTGGTTCATTTCTTTATTCGTTTTGTTTTTTAGATTTCATGTGCAAGTGAAATCATACTTGTATTTATCTTTCTCTGTCTGGCCTATTTAGTATGGAATAATACCTGGAAGTGCCATCCACATTGTCACAAATGGCCAGATTTTTATTTTTTATGGCTGAGTAGTATGCCATTGTGTGTGTGTATATATATATACACACACACAATGTCATTATCCATTCATGCATCAATGGACATGTAGGTAGATTTCATGAACATAGGGTTGCATATATCTTTTCAAATTACTGCTCTCATTTTATTCATAGAAATACCCAGAAGTTGAATAGCTAGATAATATAGTAGTTCTATTTATAATTTTTGAGGAATCTCCATACTGCTCTCCATAACACATTCACATTTCTACCAACAGTGCACTAGGGTTTCCTTTTCTCCACATTCTCACCAACATTTGTTATTTCTCCTTTTTCATTTTTTAAGAAGCTTTAAAAAATTAGCTTTATTAAGGTATAGTTAATATTTATAATCATAAGATATTTGAAGTGTACATCATGATGATTTGATTTATGTATACTTTATGAAAGGATTTCTCCTTTAACTTACACACCCATTACTTTATACACTTATCTTTGTGTGTGTGTGTGTGTATGTGTGAGAAAATTTAAGTTCTACTCTCTTCAGTTCAGTTCAGTCGCTCAGTCATGTCTGACTCTATGCTACCCCATGGACTGCAGCATGCCAGGCCTCCTTGTCCATCATCAACTCCTGGAGTTTACTTAAACTCATGTCCGTTAAGTCGGTGATGCTATCCAACCATCTCATCCTCTGTCATCCCCTTCTCCTCCCGCCTTCGATCTTTCCCAGCATCAGGGTCTTTTCAAATGAGTCAGCTCTTTGCATCAGGTGGCCAAAGTATCAGAGTTTCAGCTTCAACATCAGTCCTTTCAATGAATATTCAGGACTGATTTCCTTTAGGATGGACTGATTGGATCTCCTTGCAGTCCAAGGGACTCTCAGTTCAAAAGCATCAATTCTTCACTGCTCAGCTTTCTTTATAGTCCAACTCTCACAACCATACATGACTACTGGAAAAACCATAGCTTTGACTAGACGGACCTTTGTTGGCAAAGTAATGTCTCTGCTTTTTAATATGCTGTCTAGGTTGGTCATAACTTTCCTTCCAAGAAGTAAGCATCTTTTAATTTCCTGGCTCAGTCACCATCTGCAGTGATTTTGGAGCCCCCCCAAATAAAGTCTGCCACTGTTTCCACTATTTCCCCATCTATTCATCATGAAGTGATGGCAAATACTCTACTGTCTTAGCAAATTTCAATTGTACAATGCAGTGTTGTCAACAATAGTCACCACGATTTATTTGGTTAGCCAAAAATTTCATTTGGGTTTTATGTTTGATGTTATGGGATGTGTATGTGTGTGTGTATAAATTTAGATTAATATTAGACTATCCAGATGAATGGAAAAAGAAGATATGGTACATATATGCAATAGAATATAACTCAGCTATATAAAGGAAAGCATTGAGTCAGTTGTAGTGGGGTGGATGAACACAGAGCCAGTTATACAGAGTGAAGTAAGTCAGAAAGAGAAAAACAAATATCATTTATTAATGCATATACAAGGAATCTAGAAAAAATAGTACTGATGAACGTATTTAGAGAGAAGTGGGGATGTAGATGTAAAGAACAGACTTGTGGACACTGTAGGGGAAGGAGAGGATAGGACCAATTGAAAAAGCAACACTGACATATAAAAACTATCGTGTAAAATAGATAACTAGCGGGGAGCTTCTGTATAATATAGGGAGCCCAGCCTGGGATTCTGTGACAACCTAGACAGGTGGAAGGGGGAGTGGGAGGGAGACTCCAGAGGAAGGGTATATATAAATATATGTATCTACATATATGTATATAAATATATGTGTATATATATATATATATAAAATTATGACTTATTCATGTTGATGTATGGCAGAGACCACCACAACATTGTAAAACAATTAACCTCCAATAAGAAAAAATGTCAGATGGTATACTTGTAATTCTGGGCTTCCCTGGTGGTTCAGATGGTAAAGAATCTGCCTGCAGTGTGGGAGACTCAGATTTGACCCCAGAGTCAGGAAGATCCCCTTGAGAAGGGAAAGACAACACACTACAGTATTCTCGCCCAGAGAATCCCATGGACAGAGGCCCCTGGCGTCTATATTCCATGGTGTCACAAAGAGTTGGGCACGATTGAGTGACTAAATATTCGTAACTATATAGAAAAGTTGTTGGGGGTGGAAGAAATAGGGAGAGGGTAGTAAAATCTTTCAGTTACAGGATGAATAAGGTCTCAGGTGCTCATCTTGCTTGTAATAGCCATTCTAAAGAACGTGCCATGATTTCTTTGTGTTTTGATTTGCATTTTCCTGGTAACTAATGATGTTCAAACACCTGCTTATGTGTCTGTTTGCCACTTGTATGCCTTTTTGGAAAAATATCTTAATGATTTCAATCCATGAACTTAAGTATTTTTCCATTTATTTGTGACTTCTCCAATTTCTTTCCTCCATTTCTTCTAGATTTCAGTGTATAGGTCTTTTCCCTCTTTTACAAATTGTGCCAAGTTATTTTATTTTTTATGCAGCTTTAAATGGGATTGTTTTCTACATTTCTTTTTCTGATAATTCGTTATTAGAGTCTAGAAACACAAGAGGTATCTGTATGTTGATTTTGTATCTCATAGTTTCATGAAATGTATTCATTAGTTCAAAAAGTTCTGTTAGAATTTTTAAATATATATATATATATATATATAGTATAATTTTATCTGTAAATAGTGACAGTTTTACTTCTTCCTTTCTAATTTGGACTCTGATTGCATTTTATTGTCTAATTACTGTGGCTAGGATTTCCAATACTATGTTGAATGAAAGTGGCCTGAGTGAGCATTCTTCTCTTTTTTTCTGATCTTAGAGGAAAGGTTTTCGTCTTCTCACATTGGGTATAATGTTATCTGTGGACTTGTATGTATAGCCTATATTATGTGGTGGTATGCTTCCTCTGTACCCACTCTGTTGAGGGTTTTTATCATAAACAAACATTGAATTTTGTCAAATGATTATTCTGCATCTGTTGAAATGATTGGGCTTTCCAGGTGGCGCTAGTTGTAAAGAAGCAATGCAGGAGATGGAAGAGACAAAGTTTCAGTCCCTGGGTTGGGAAGATCCCCTAGAAGAGGAAACGATAACAGACTCCAGTGTGCTTGCCTGGAAAGTCTCATGGACAAAGGAACCTGGTGGGCTACAGTCCATGGGGTCGGAAAGAGATGGACACGATTGAAGCGACTTAACACAGCACACTGAAATTATCATACGATATTTATCCTTCCTTTAGTTAATTTGGTGTATCATTTGACAGATTTGAGGATGTTTAACCATTCTTGCATCCTTGAAGTGAGTCCCACTTGATCGTGATGTATGATCCATTAGACATATTTTTGAATTTATTTGCTAATATTTTTTTTAGGATTTTTGCATGTGTGTTCATCAAGGATATTGGTCTATAATTCTTTATTCTTTTATTGTCCTTGTCTGGTTTTGAATCAAGGTAATGCTGGCCTTGTAAAGTGAGTTTGGAAGCATTTTTCCTCTTTGATTTTTTGAAAGTTTTTGGAAGATAGATACTAAATTTTTAGTGTTTATTAGAATTTATCAGTGAAGCCTCTGGTCCTGAACTTTTGTTTGTTGTGAGAGTTTTGGTTACTGATTCAATATCCTTATTAGTAACTGGTGTATTCAGATTTTCTGTTTCTTCATGATTCCCTCTTTGGAAAACGTTTGTTTTGTAGGAATGTTTCTATTTCTTCTAGGTTGTTCAACGTGTTGGTATAAATATTCATAGTAGTCTCTTGTGGTCATTTGCATTTCTGTGATAGTAATTGTAATTTTTTCTCTTTCATTTTTGATTTATTTGAGCCCTTTCTGTTTTTTCTATGCTGCCATCTTTTTTTAATTTTTATTTTTTAATTTTAGTTGGGGGCTAATTACTTTACAATACTGTAGTGGTTTTTGCCATACATTGACATGAATCAGCCATGGGTTTACATCTGTTCCCATCCTGAGCCCCTCTCCCACCTTCCTCCCCATCCCATCCCTCTGGGTCATCCTATTGCCCCAGCCCTGAACATTTGTCTCATGCATTGAACCTGGAATGGTGTTCTGTTTCACATATGATAATATACATGTTTCAATGCTACTCTCTCAGAATGTCCCACCCTCACCTTCTCCTTCAGAGTCCATAAGACTGTTCTATGCATCTGTGTCTCTTATTTTGTCTCGTATATAGGGTTATCGTTACCATCTTTCAAATTCCATATATATGCATTAGTATACTGTATTGGTGATTTTCTTTCTGGCTTACTTCTCTCTGTATAATGGGCTCCAGTTTCATCCATCTCAATAGAACGGATTCAAATGTTTTCTTTTTAATGGATGAGTAATATTCCATTGTGTACATGTACTACAGCTTCCTTATCCATTTGTCTGATGATGGACATCTAGGTTGCTTCCATATCCTGGCTATTATAAACGGTGCTGAGATGAACATTGGCGTACATGTGCCTCTTTCAGTTCTGGTTTCCTCGGTGTGTATACCCAGCAGTGGGATTGTTGGGTCACATGGCAGTTCTATTTCCAGTTTTTTGAGGAATCTCCACACTGTTCTCCATAGTAGCTGTACTAGTTTGCATTCCCACCAACAGTGGAAGAGGGTTCCCTTTTCTCCACACCCTCTCCAGCATTTATTGCTTGTGGACTTTTGGATAGCAGCCATTCTGACTGGCATGAAATGGTACCTCATTGTGGTTTTGATTTGCATTTCTCTAATAATGAGTGATGTTGAGCATCTTTTCATGTGTTTGTTAGCCATCTGTATGTCTTCTTTGGAGAAATGTCTGTTTAGTTCTTTGGCCCATTTTTTGATTGGGTCGTTTATTTTTCTGGAATTCAGCTGCAGAAGTTGCTTGTATATTTTTGAGATTAATTGTTTGCCTGTTGCTTCGTTTGCTATTATTTTCTCCCATTCTGAAGGCTGCCTTTTCACCTTGCTTATAGTTTTCTTTGTTGTGCAAAAGCTTTTAATTTTAATTAGGTCCCATTTTTTAATTTTTGCTTTTATTTCCAATATTCTGGGAGGTGGGTCATAGAGGATCCTGCTGTGATTTATGTCTGAGAGTGTTTTGCCTATGTTTTCCTCTAGGAGTTTTATAGTTTCTGGTCTTACGTTTAGATCTTTAATCCATTTTGAGTTTATTTTTGTGTATGGTGTTAGAGATTGTTCTAGTTTCATTCTTTTACAAGTGGTTGACCAGTTTTCCCAGCACCACTTGTTAAAGAGATTGTCTTTTCTCCATTGTATATTCTTGCCTCCTTTGTCGAAGATAAGGTGTCCATAGGTGCATGGATTTATCTCTGGGCTTTCTATCTTGTTCCATTGATCTATATTTCTGTCCTTGTGCCAGTACCATACTGTCTTGATGACTGTGGCTTTGTAGTAGAGCCTGAAGTCAGGCAGGTTGATTCCTCCAGTTCCATTCTTCTTTCTCAAGATTGCTTTGGCTATTTGAGGTTTTTTATATTTCCATACAAATTGTGAAATGATTTGTTCCAGTTCTGTGAAAAATACCATTGGTAGCTTGATAGAGATTGCATTGAATCTATAGATTGCTTTGGGTAGTATACTCATTTTCACTATATTAATTCTTCCAACACATGAACACGGTATATTTCTCCATCTGTTTGTGTCCTCTTTGATTTCTTTCATCAGTGTTTTATAGTTTTTTATATATAAATCTTTTGTTTCTTTAGGTAGATATATTCCTAAGTATTTTATTCTTTTTGTTGCAATGGTGAATGGTATTGTTTCTTTAATTTCTCTTTCTGTTTTGCTGCCATCTTGAACTGTCACCAAAATATTTTATATTAGCCCAAAAATACTCATTTTAAGCTTCTGACATCCAAGAGAATAAATTTGTTTATTTAAGCAACTAGTGTGGGAGTATTTTGCAAGTGGACTAGAAATTTAATATAGACATTTATTCAATAAAATTTGTTTGGAAGAATAAGATTTAATCCTCTCCATTCATTAGCTTAGCTTGAGTAAGTGTATGTTATGTCAAAAGCCCATATTAAGTAAAATAATACTAAATCAATTTGAAGATATTCTGCCTCATTAAGTGATACAATAAATTTCTTCTTTTATAAATGTAAATGTCAACTGTCTGCCTGTGATTCTTTTGTGACATTAAGGTAGGAAAAGTAATTCACATCAACTTAGGTCACTCATTTGCACTTTAAATTTTTGTGTCTATATTTTTATTCTATATTAATTCAAATGTTCATTATTTTCACTTCCATTCTCTCCCAGTTTCTCTCAAGTTTCCTTTCCACATAAAAGATGTCTGTGTGCATGCACACATATGTACTACAGTGTTTATTTGAAAGACAAAAAAAGTGTATACACACAGAAACAAACTTTAGCCCTTAGCTATTTTCTTTGGATTAAAAAAGAAATTTCCACACATTTCATTTGTTTCTCATAGCATCCATATGAAGTTTTGTTTAGTATTTCACAACACCTTCGTAAACAAGGAAACAGGCTCAGGGAGCTTAAATTTTTTCACAATTACATAATAAAGCATGTAAAGCTATGTGCACCGTCAAATTAAACACAAAGAGAAACAGGCATTATGTTCTCAGTTTTGGATAGCTTGTTTATTTCATTAAATCGTACACTTTTTATTTATTTACTTATTTAGGCTGCACAGGTTCTTCATTATGGTGTGCAGGCTTTTCTCTAGTTGTGGCATGCGGGCTCTCTAGTTGAGGTACACAGGCTTAGTCGCTCTGTGACATGTGGGATTTTAGTTCCCAGACCAAGGATCGAACCTGTGTCCCTTGCATTGGAAGGCAGATTTTTAATCACTGGACCATCAGGGAAGCCCTCCAAAGTGTACATTTTAAATATGCAGTTTATTTGTGTAATTATATTCCAATAACTTAATTAAATGGAAAAGAATCCTATGGTGCATGGCTAAGGGTTGAATCTAGAGCCTAGGCAGGTGATTCTCACTTAACATGGGTGAGAGTTGTCTTTTAACTGGGAAGGAAGTCAAACGTCATTTATGGATGTAGAAATGCTGAGATTAAATATAAGTAATTCACATGATAAACCCATTTTTTTCTGTACATAGAAGATCGACATAGATACGGAAATAACCATAAACCGATTCAAAACAGAAGAGCATGGCACCCTTACTCAACATCACTCAGACACATAATAGAGAGATTTACAGCTGACTACACGCTCATGGGGAGCACAATGGAAACTGGTACAATTCCCTAGTATATAATTTCATTTGATAATAAAATGTAGAGGCCTTGAATTCAAAAAAATGGAAATTCTGGGAAATAGATAGAAGGATCAAGTTCTACTCCAGCAACTTGATCAAAGAATTGGGCTCTGAGGTTTTGAGCCCTAAAATCACAGACATTTCTTCAGCCCCAGAAAAACTGGTCCTTATATAGCTGTCATCCCAATGATCCTTTTCAGAGCCCTCTTTATGTCTTTATTCCTCAGACTGTAGATGAAAGGGTTCAGCATGGGTGTGATCACAGTGTACATCACCGAGGCAACAGCACTTGATTGTGAGTTGTGAGTAGCAGCAGAGCTAAGATACACTCCCAGGACTGTACAATAGAATAAGGAGACAATTGAGAGGTGAGAGGCACAGGTGGAAAATGCTTTATACTTCCCCTGAGCTGATGAAATTCCTAGTATAGAGGAAACTATCTTAGAATATGAGTAAAGAATTCCAATGAGGGTAATGCCACCATACACCCCAGCTGCAAAATACATCAACATGTCATTAAGACAACTGTCAGAACAAGCAAGTTGAACCACTTGATTAACTTCACAGAAGAAGTGGGGGATTTCCAAGTCTGTACAGAAGGCCAGCCACAACACCATTATGCTTTGTGTCAAGGAATTCAGAGCACTCATGATCCAGGACAGCAGAACCAGCAGTGCACAGAGCCGGGGGTTCATGATGACCATGTAGTAGAGTGGGTGGCAAATGGCCACAAAGCGGTCAAAGGCCATCACAGTCAGGAAGAACACGTCCAATGTTGCAAAAAGTAAGAAAAAATGCATCTGGATGATGCAGCCTTCATAGGTTATTACTTTGTTCTGTGTCCTTATGTTCTTCAACATCTTTGGGATGGTGGTGGAGATAAAGCAGATATCTACAAAGGACAGGTTGGAGAGGAAGAAGTACATGGGGGTGTGGAGGTGGGAGTCTGAGCTGACAGCCAGTATGATGAGCAGGTTCCCAAACACAGTGATCAGGTACATGAAGAGGAAAAGTCCAAATATGAGGGGCTGCAGTTCTGGTTCATCTGATAATCCCAGGAGAATAAATTCCGAAATTGGTGTCTCATTCCTGGGTCCCATGTGATACAAATGACTACCTGGAAACAAAAAATAGCATGACTAGTTTTTCAAAAATCGGCACTGCAAACATAGGTGAACTCTAACATTTATATTTTGCATTCAAAAAATATTCATGACTTTGTATAGAAATTTCCCCTTCATGCCAATCTCTTGTGCCATCTCCGAATAGGAAAGCCTATCTTACAATCAGCTTTTTCCCTCAGTGGTCAGGTAGTCTACATTTGTAATGAGGGATCTTGTCATGCATTTGAGGGAATACAAATTTAAGACCTACCAAATTCAAGAGAAAGAGGAAAGGGTGCTGAGAGACAATAGGTCCTGTAGTTCAATGGTGGAGAAAACATATAAGGAAAAAATTTAAAAACTCATACAAATGATCATATGTTGACAAGTGATGTAAAGGAAAATGGATCAAATACAAAGAAGAGAGTTGATGAGGGTATTAATTTTTACTGGATGTTCGGGTAGCCTGGAAAACATTTGATCAGAGACCTCAAGAAAGAGAAAGAAGGAGACATGAGTCTCTTTGCGTAGAAGTGTGTGCTGGTCAGAGGGAACAGCTGTGTTTCAAAACAACCAACTCCCTGACTTCATTCTCTCCCAGTGACTCCCCACTGTGAAACGAACCCCAAATTCCACAGCTTCAAATCCTAGCCTTGACTCTCCGTGAATGAACCACCACTTGAACCTCGTGCTGCCCTCACTCACATCAATCTCCTGAATATTAAACTTGAGTCACAGCTTCACGTGATGTTACAGGCTCAAGAGTCAGAGCTTATATGCACCTCCTTAGAGAATCAACCACTCTATTTGGAATTTTCACCCCTCCCTATGTCCAAAACACCATCTACTTTTTCAGACTGCCATTTCTTTCATGAATCCTTCCCTTTTTTAAACATTTGTACAGAAAATGTGGAATTTCATTTACAGTCATTTGGATATAGGATTATCATAGTGAAGTTTTAATTAATTCTGCATCTTTTATTCTCTGCTAGACTATCAGTACCTTGAGGCATATGTCAATATCACACATACTCTTCAACCCCTTAGATTTAGTTTAGTTGTGAGCAGTACCTGAATTAATACACACTGCATAAAGGAATGAAAAAACATGTTCTCATAGAAATCGCTAACGATGAGAGAACAAAAAGGACCAGGGAAACACTAACATAGTTTTCAAAGACATGATGGAGGAATGTTTCCCATATTCTGAGATTAACACCTATTAGAGGTTCAGACTATGTAGTCTGTAAGAATAAAACAGGGTAGAAAAATTAAAATGCAAAATTAAGATATCAGAGTGCATCACGTATAGTAAGATTTTTCTGATTCTCTTTGTTCAGATGCCTGTGTTTGTGTATGCCCATGCCCATACATACGTGTATGTTGGATCACATGTAAAAGGCATGTCTTAGTTGGGACAGAGTCAAAAAAGTTTCTTATCCACTGCAATAAATGCAAGAAGACATTTATAAGAGACCAGTCCCTGCCGAGGGAGAAGCAGTACAAATAGAGGCCAAGGCAAGAGCCAGGTTGCAGAAGAACCAGACAGCAGTGTGGGGGCTGAAGCGACCTCAGACTCAAGGGACCACACACTGATTGCACTTATATTCCTCCAGCGCCTCATTACAGTATCCACATCAGGCCCTCGGTCAATTCTTTATTGCATATTTATTCCTGTGTATTTGTCCACACTTATTTTCATATGGTCCAGTAGTGAATGAGACTTTCTCTTCTATTGCTTTTCTTTCTTTATAAAAAAGATTTTATTTATTTAATTTTGGTTGTGTTGGGTCTACATTGCTGTGCAGACTTTTCTCTAGATGCAGTGAGCAGGAGCTACTGTCTAGTTGTGGTGTGGCTTTCTCATTGCTGTGACTTCTCATTGCAGAGTCCAGGCTCTAGGGTGTGTGGGCTTGAGGAGTTGCACCTCCTGGGCTCTAGATCACAGGCTCAATAGTTGTAGCACAAGGGGTTAGATGCTCCACAGCATGTGGGATCTTCCTGGATCAGGGATCGGACCATGTCTCCTACATTGGCGGGCGGATTCTTAACCACTGAGCCAGTACGCAAGCCCCCTATCATTTTTCTTAAGTGGCATTTTTCTTTGTTATTCCTGGGCTTTGATTTTTTTTTTTTTTTTTGACAAACACCTTGGTCACATTCTACTTCTGTTTCTGAGACTTGTCTCATCTGTGATAAACTCCTCATAGTATATCCTACAAAATCCTATAAACACCACAGAACCTATCCCTTCTTTCATATGATTTGTACCTGATGACACTTTGCAATATATGCGTTTATTTTATTCTGAAATATTTCTCCATTAAAATGTTTTAGATCCAAATCATCAGAGACCTCACCTGCTTTACACACTCTGGTGCCTTCATAGAGGTATGAATAAAATTTACAGAGGAAATAATAGAGCAAAAAAAAAAAAAGGAACAATAACACTCAAATGCCAGTATATGAAACAATGTGCATAGATATTATGTAATAGAGAAGCAAATGATTAATCAATCCCCAAATATATTCAGCCTCCCAGGTAATGAACCTAATGCAAAATTAAGCCTTTTAGCATAATGTGACTCTGTATACTAAATTCAATTTTTTTAAGTGAATACTCAGTGTGAGAAAAGATTCTATGAAATGTGTGTCTTAAGAACTGTAAGCTTCCAGGTAGTAGCTATTCCATTGATCTGGATCTTCCTTATGAATATAGAACATGCTCAGATATACACCATCTTAAAAATCAAAAATAAATACATAAAATGTCATCACTTCACTGCAAGCCACTCTTGACCAAATAGTATATTTTCCTACTCTGTTAAACTGCAAATCTCCTTCAGTTCAGTTCAGTTCAGTCGCTCGGTTGTATCCGACTCTTTGCGACCCCATGAACTGCAGCACGCCAGGCCTCTCTGTCCATCACCAGCTGCCGCAGTCTACCCAAACCCATGTCCATTGAGTTGGTGATGTCATTCAACCATCTCATCCTCTGTCATCCCCTTCTCCTCCCGCCCTCAATCTTTCCCAGCATCAGGGTCTTTTCAAATGAGTCAGCTCTTAGCATCAGGTGGCCAAAGTATTTGAGTTTCAGCTTCAACATCAGTCCTTCCAATGAATACCCAGGATTGATCTGCTTTAGGATGGACTGGTTGGATCTCCTTGCAGTCCAAGGGACTCTCAAGAGTCTTCTCCAATACCAAATCTCCTTGGAAATGTTCAAATTTTACTGACACCACTATGCCTGCCACTTCTTCTTGAGTCTTCTCTAACTAGGTTTTCATCCCCATCACATAATTATCAACAATTCTTGAATTGCTGAATGCAATAGACAATTATCTTTTTTACATATTAAATAAATTGATTATAAATTATTAAGACAACCTTGGCTCTGGACCAGCAGTTTGGGCTTTCAGGTGACCTCAAGTAATTGTTCTTGGGTTTCATCCTCTATGACTTTCTCCTCCTGGGCTTTCAGACTCACCCAAATAGGAAGTCTGAGAGGAAGGTCTCTGTGTGGAAGTTCAAATTCCTCCTGAAGGGTTGATGGTGGAGACTGAAGCTCTGAATCCAGATGAGAAAGAAGGAAAGAGTGAAGCGTGGGTCTCTGAACCAGACTTAAGAATCCAAATGCAAAATCATGCCCTGTTCAGCTCAAGGTGGAGCTGCTCAGACACTGCAGCAGTGGAGATATTTATAGCTCTGTGTATTTGCTGTATCTACTCACTATACGTGTTCAGCACATTTTCCACTATTACTTTAACCCTCAAACAGATCATTTCCTCAGGGGAACTTGTCTGGACAGAATGGATTTTTTTCAGCTGATTGTTCATTCCCAGGAGACCAGGTTAGAAGTCAGGTGTATCCAATTCTTATTACTACTCCATGAACCCTCCTGTCTCCCAGAGTTCAACAGTGACACTTTTTGCAACTCTGAGTCAAAGTGTCCTCCAAATCTAAGTCTAAGGAACCTGTCTGGACTAGGTCCCTTGGGTTTCAAAAGCATTATCTTGTGATGGGAATGCAGCTCCTGATATCGCTGGAAAATTACTATTTCCTCCTCAATAAGAGAGAGAGCTGTGTTCCTTTGTTATGAAACCATAGGCAAAATAATCCCTGACTTCAAAATGCTTTTGACACATCAATTAGGTGTTTTCTGTTTTAACACAAGTGAAAAGCTAGTGTTCAGTCCTTTAATCGTAAAAAACTTGGTAGCGATAAGAGATCCACATGGACCTTTTAATGCACCATGGACTGAGCTTAGCATCTTATATCTGTTGTCTCATTTGTTACTTTGCAACAGAACATCTTATGAGGATGTACAATTACGAGCCTCATTCTAAATTTGCAAAATTGTGGTTCAGAAGGGTGAGTTGATTATTCCAAAGCTATGAAGTGAGTAAGGTGTGTGTGGTGATTAGAGCATGAGATATTTCTAGTTGTCTTGCTCTAGGTCAGTGGTTCTCAGTCATTATTCTGTATGAGATAGAAGGCCTGATAAAGTGAGTTACTTAAATTACATGGTGAAGGTGCCAAGTAGAGCTTATTCAATACGAGTAATACAACTTCTAAAAGAATATTTAATAAAATAAAAGAAAAAACTTGAAATGATATATGTCACTTGAAAAGATACGATTCTTAAGAAATTCACATAGACTCACAAAATAAAAGGGAATTTGCAAATATTTCTGATATAAGTTTGGAAGAAAATATGTGAAAGCAGGAAAATGAAATAAATGGGAAAGCTTAATAAACTGTGTTATTTACATATAAACAGAAGTTGAAGTCAAAAAATGTAAAATTAAGGAAGCAATAGAAAAGATAAATTATATATTCACAGTCTTATGGAAGAATGGCAATTTCTGGACCCACTTATCTGCCTGAGAAGAGTTTGTCCTTTGATTGCTCAATGAATCTTTTCAGAGCCTCCTTTATGTCTTTATTCCGTAGACTGTAGATGAAGGGGTTCAGCATCGGGGTGACCACAGTGTACATCACTGAAGCTATTGCATTTGAGTGTGAGTTGTGGGCATCAGCAGGGTTAAGGTACACTCCTAGGATTGTGCAGTAAAATAAGGAGACAACAGAGAGGTGAGATGCACAGGTGGAAAATGCTCTGTACTTCCCCTGAGCTGATGAGATTCCTTGTATGGAGGAAACTATCTTAGAATAAGAGTAAAGTATTCCAATGAAAGGACCACCACTCAGCAGCCCAGCTGCAACATACACCATCACGTCATTAAGAAAGGTGTCAGAACAGGCACTTCGGACTACCTGATTGAGTTCACAGAAAAAGTTGGGGATCTCCAGGACTCTACAGAAAGACAGCCGCAACATCATTAAGATTTGTATCAAGGAATTCAGGGCACTCATCATCCATGACACCAGCACCAGCAGTCCACAGAGCCGGGGGTTCATGATGACTGTGTAGTGCAAGGGGTGACAGATGGCCACAAACCGGTCATAGGCCATCACGGTCAGGAGGAAGTCATCCAACCCTGCAAAGAGTAGTAAAAAGTATATCTGGTTGATGCAGCCTTCATAGGTGATAACTTTGCTCTGCATCTGAATATTCCACATCATCTTTGGGATGGTGGTAGAGATGAAACAGATGTCTGCAAAGGACAGGTTGGAGAGGAAGAAGTACATGGGGGTGTGGAGGTGGGGGTCTGAGCTGACGGCCAGGATGATGAGCAGGTTTCCAAACACAGTGATCAGGTACATGGAGAGGAAAAGCCCAAATATGAGGGGCTGCTGTTCTGGTTCATTTGATATTCCAAGAAGAAGAAATTCTGAAATATGTGTATCATTCTCTGGTTCCATGTGGTAGAGGGAATGACCTGAAATTAAATCCCTCAAAATGATATGACCACTTTTCACAAAAATGAGCATTACTGGCATGGTCATGATGCAATTTATATTTTGCAGTCATGAAATCAATACCTATAATTTTGGTGTGAAATCTGTCCCCTCCAAGGCATTCCCTGTTCCATCTCTGATTACAAATTCCTGTTCTTTTGCAGCCATTTCCCCAAGAGGTCAGTTAGTGCCTACTTTTAATGAGATTTCTGTCAATCCTTTGGGGCTCATAAATTGAGTACTTACCATCTTCAAGGCAAAGGGTAGAGTGGGCTGAGAGACAAAAATTCCTATAATTGGATGATGGAGAAATAATGTTAGCAAATATAAAATCATATAACATGTTAAATGGCGACATGCAAAATGAAGAAAAAGGGGGCATAAGGGAGAGAGGCTGGGGTATTATTCTTCACCGGGTGTTCAGGTAGGCTGGCAAAGTAGGTAACATATATCTCAGATATGAACAGATATCTCAAGGAAGAGATGCCTGCCTGGTAGAAGGAATGGCCAGTGCAAAGGCCTGAAGAAGACACCTGTTTCAGCTATTCAGGCTCCAAAGAAGCCAGTTTCCCAAGGAGAAGATACAAGAGGGAGGGGGATGAGAGAGGGGGCCAGAGGATGCTAAGGAATGAAGTGACCTTCCTGCTGCTACTCAACCTTAAAGTACAGGGAGTCCCTAATTCACAAATTGTTCTTTGCACCTTATTAATTTTATTTCCAAGGAATCCCGAGCGCAGAAATCAATCCACTTTTTGTTTTCATATTTGGTTGGCATTCTGTCATCTGTATTTTCAGGGGAACATTTTGATGTACACCAGTTCATATACTCTTCTTTTGAGGACTCTCATGGCCTACAACACACACACACATACACACACACACACAGCACTGTGGTGGGGCTATTCTTCTCTCTGTAACTTTTATTTAATCCCATGTCTTTTTCCCCTGCTAGACTATGAGAACCTTGACACATGCAGCAATACTACACACATTCACCACCTTTTCCCTACCCCACTCTGAGCAGATTTAGTGGGGAACTGTAACTAATTCAATATATATTGCATGGACTTGAAAGAATATGGCCTCACAAAAATTGCTCCTAATAAAAGACTGTAAGAGACAGAAAAGATGCAGGGAAATACCAAAATAAGTATGGAGAACAAGCAAGAGGAATGTTTCCATGTTCTGAGATTAGGTCCCTTTGGGGGTTTGAACTATGGTTTGCAAAAATTAAATAGAATATAATATATGAAACACACAAAAAGTAGCAGAGTGTATCATAACTAGTAAGGATACACACAAAATCATTTCTGACCATCTTTGCTCAGTCATATGCATGGTTAGGTACCTGTCTGTGTGTATATGTGTGTGTTTGTCTATGTTTGTCTATACAGACATGCTAGTATGCATGTGCAGTTGTGCAGTCACATCTGATTCTTTGCAATCAACCCAGGATCATGATGTAAAAGGCATATCTTACTCTGGGACTTGGTCAAAATGTCTGAAATCCACTGCAGTAAAGGCAAGAAAACTTTAAGAAGGGCAGTTCCTGCTGATGAGGGAAAATCAATATGAATAATCAGCCCAACAGAGGAGCCAGGTTTCAGAGAGAAGAGGCAGCTGTTTGGGTGCTGAAGTACTTTGGAATCAAGGGAGCACAGACTCCTGGACCTTTATTGCTCCACTTGCTTCATCACATAATCAGTGTCAGGTCCCTGATCTAATTTTTAATTCTGTACCTATTCCTGTTTATTTACCACACTAGTTTTCATATGGTCCAATAGTGAATGAGGTTGGCCTTTCTCTTTCTCTGTGTAATTCTTCTCTGTTACTCTTGGGCTGTAAATTTTTATCTCTATCTTTTTTTTTTCTTTTGGATATATCCAGTAGGCATCCTTTTTGACACTAGTCCAGGTTCTGTTCCTTATACCTCATGCAAAGTTCTCCCAAGCTCATATTCTGTAATATACTGCATTTGTCACAACCATCTGTCTCCATTCTTCAGATGAATTATCCCTGAGGATGTTATGTTATTCATGCATTTATTTTATTGTGTTCTGTTTTCTCTGTTAAAATATCCAAATAAGCAAGAATCTCCTCTGCTTGGTTCACATTTTTGTTTTCATAAATGTGTGCAGATATATGGAAAAAAACTGAAAATGAGGTAGAAACAAAACTAGGTTAAATATGGCAGTATCAAAACAAAATTAAGTGAAATATAAAGTCCTGCAGGCAGATTCTTTACCACTATGCCACCTAAAAAGCCACTAATAAAGTACTTATAAATAAATTAGTCAATCAACAAACAAACATGTCCAAGTCTTGGCTCTGAACTAGTCTCCTGAGGATCTCTTGTGACCTCAGGTAAAATTTTTCATCTTCCATTCTCTCTGAATCTTACCTGAAGTATCTGTGAGTCCCTAGACCCATCTAGTTAGGCTCTTTGAAAGGAAGATCTTGTGTGGAAGTCTGAATTCCTTAAGGATGGTTTATGATAGAGTCTGAAGCTGTGTTCTCAGACAAGACAGCATGAGGAATTAAAGTCTCTTTACAGATGCAGGACTCCGAAAGCAATGAGCATGTCTCCTCTGCTCTGAGGTGGCAGAAGCAGAAGGATTGTAGCATGGGCGATATTTATGGATGCCTAGATTTGGTCATTAGGGACATTGCCCTCTTGTTACTCCATCCTTAAGCACATGATTTCATCCAGTGCACTGGTCTAGAGAGAAGTTTCTCGTAATGATTTTCTGTTCCCAAGAGACCAAGTTAGAAGTCAGGTGAATCCTATTTATACTAATCCTTCTCCATGAACTCTTCTGCCTTCTAGAGTTCCAACCTTCTAGCACTTCATCCCAAGTTTTCCCTTTCACACTGACTTTGAGGTCTTCTGGAAATAAGCCCTATTATTATATATTTTGGTGACTTGTCTTTCTGGCGCAGGTTCCAAGGGTTGACACAAAAAATGTAAGGCACAAACCTATAGTCTTTTAGGAAAAAGTGAAGTCACTCAGTCATGTCTGACTCTTCATGACCCCATGGACTGTAGTCTGCCAGGCTCCTCTGTCCATGGGATTTCCCAGGCAAGAATACTGGGGTGGGTTGCCATGTCTTTCTCCAGGGGATCTTCCCAGCTCGGGGATCGAACCTGGGTCTCCCGCATTGCAGGCAGACTCTTTACGGTATGAACCACCAGGAAAAAAATCCCTGTAAATGTGAAATCCTGAGCATTTGTGGGTTACTATGCTGGGGGGTGGGGTTTTTGAAGAGACCACTTCTCTGCCTTTCCTGCCATCTTGATGTGGTCCTATTATCCTTTGTTGTGGAGCAGATATTCAGCTGGGGCTTCCCTGATAACTCAACTGGTAAAGATTCTGCCTGCAATGCAGGAGATATCAGTTTGATTCCAGGGTCAGGAAGATCCCCTAGGAAAGGGATAGGCTTCCCACTCCAGTATTCATGGGTTTCCCTAGTGGCTCAGATGATAAAGAATCTGCCTCCAATGCAGGAGACCTTGGTTCTATCCCTGTGCTGAGAAGATCTCCTGGAGGAGGGCATGCAACCCACTCCAGTATTCTTGCCTGGAGAATCCCCATGGAGAGAGATGCCTGGCAGGCTACAGTCTATGGGGTCACAAAGAGTTGGGCACAGCTGAGTGACTAAGCACAGCACAGTAGCACAGATATTCAGCTAGTTTTCAGAGGAAATTAATCCACATGTAGCTGTAGATTTGGCATGTCCATGGGTTGTTGTGAGTTTAGGATCTTTCTATGCTGCCATCTGGACCTGCCACCCCAACATTTGAAATTAACCCAACAAGACTCATTTTAAGCTTTTGACACCTGAACTATAAAAGGATATATTTGTTTATTTTAAGCAACTTATTTGGCAGTATTTTACAACAGCAGTATGAATCTAATATAGACATTTATTCAATAAAATTTGTCTATAAGAATTGATTTTAAACTTCTCAATTTATTTATTAGCTGGCCTTGGGTAAGGGCATTTTATGTGGAAAAGTGTACATAGAAAAAAAAATTTAAAACAATTTGAAGATCTTCCACCTCGTTAGCTGATACAGTGAACTCTTCATTTTTACGTAATTGTAAATGTTGCCTGACCAGGATGCCTTGTGATATTATGGTAGAAAAGGAACCCATTATGCAAGTTGAGGTCACCTACTGTACTTTAAAATTTTGTGTCTGTATTTCTACATTCTTCTGGGTCATGATAATTCAAATGTTCAATCTTTTTGGGGGTCTGTACAAGTGTACAGGCTCTTTGTTGTGTTGTGCAGGCTTCTCTATTTGTTGTGCATGAACTTGAGAGCAAGCAATCTCAGTAGTTTTTGCTTGTAGGTTTCTCTAGTTGCAGCATGCGGGCTCTAGTTGTGGGGCATGGGTTTAGTTGGTCTGTGGTATGTGGGGTCTTACTTCCCTGACTAGGGATTGAACCCATGTCCCCTGCATTGGAAGGCAGATTCTTAACCACCTGATCACCAGTGAACTCCCAAAATGTTCATAGTTTTCATTTCTATTTCTCTCAGGTTTCCTTTTAACATAGAGGAATTCATAATTGTGTCCACGTGTGTATATGTGTGTGTATGATTGTGTTTATTTGAAGGAAAAATGTATACAAGCACACAGATAATCAGATACAACATTTACCCTTCAGTGTTTTCTTTGGACTGAAAAATGAACTTTTACATCTTTCATTCATTTCTCAGAGCATCCACGTGAAGTTTTGTTTAGTATCCCCACAATACCTTCAGAAATATGCAAACTGAGGCTCAAGGAACTGAAATTTCTCGTAATTATGTAACAAAGCATTTAAAGATATGCAAACTATCAAATTATACAGAAGTGGAAATATGCAATATGCTCTTTAATTTTTGTATAACTCCTTTAATTTATCAAATTTTACACTCTAAATATGCAGTTTTTTGTGTGCAATATACTCTGATTGTTTAACTAAATTAAAAAAATTCACTGGTGTATGGCTAAGGGTAGGATGTAAGCATAGGCAGCTGGTTCTCATTTAATAAAAGTAGGAGATATGTCATCTAACAGGGAAGAAAGCCAAGTATTATTTATGGGTGTAGGGATAGTGGAACTAAATTTAAGTAATTCGCATGGTAAACTCATTCTTTTCTGTAAATATATGACTAATCTTAACAGAACTATAGTAAACTAAAGATAAATTGATTCAAGACAGAAAAGCACTACAGCCTTACTAACATCATGGATGAGCCTTAAAAACACAGTATAGAGACTGACAGCTGACTACACACTCATGAGCTACGCAAAGAAATTCAGTACAACTCCCCAGCATGAAACTTCATTGGATAGTAAGGATATTATGGTAACCAAATTGACATAGAATGGCTTGTTATGCAGCAACAGCTAACTGATACAGTAATCTAAATAAATAGAACTGAGAGCAATTATAATAATCTACAGCATTTTATTTTTGGCATATGCTCTTGTATTTGAGGAGAACATCCATGGTCATTCCATTACCCAAGCTTATTTCAGGTAACTATAGGAAATGGTAATCCACTCCAGTATTCTTGCCTAGAGAATCCCATGGACAGAGGAGCCTGGTGGGCTGCTGTCCATAGGGTCGCACAGAGTCGGACATGACTGAAGTGACTTAGCATGCATGCATGCATTGGAAAAGGAAATGGCAACCCACTCCAGTATTCTTGCTTGGAGAATCCCGTGGACAGAGGAGCCTGCTGGGCTGCCATCTATGGGGTCGCACAGAGTCAGACATGACTGAAGTGACTTAGCAGCAGCAACATAGTAACAAGTGACTATCTTTTAGGAAACTAGGAGATGTGGACAGACATGCCTGTTGGTACAGAAAAACTGGTGAATCTGAATCATATGACTGGGCAGGATGTCAACCTCTCTTGTGGATCATCCTCTGATCATGAGGAAAGAAGAGACTCCTGAGTATGAAGGACATGGGAAATGAATGAATTGATATTATTCACTCGCCATCTTTGTGTACTTATGACACATCAGGAAAGAGGAGATATTTCATAAAACAACAGAAAGAGTCATGTTAGTAGGTAGCATTAGAAGTTTTCAAACACAAACAGGACAATAATGAAGTGACAAAATGTAAAATACAGTAACCAACACTTCACCTCAATTAATAAAACCCCTCACTTGTGGGGAGACATCATATATGCTTTAATGTACAGTATGAAAAAGAAACATTGTGCATAGTCACCAAATGTGTGACTTGACATTTTGCTTCCTCATGGGTCATCTTGATGCTAAAATCATATCAGTTCAACTTATCTAATTTGTCTTTCCATGTAGATTTCAACTGGAAGACAAATATTTGATAATCAATTTTTTTGGCCAGTGGCTGTGATAAGCCTTTGTACACCAAGGTGAATAGTTGAATAAAACCAGGAGAGCAATTATAAAACACAGCATGTTTGTAATGTGAGTGCTAGAAACTTAGCTTTTGATTTCTGAGGCATTCACTTCAAAGACAATTATGGCAAATAAATATATTGCCAGCAAATATATAACACAGCTACTAGACTTGTACCCAGTGACACCTCCCCCCCCCAACCATGATGTCTCTTTTAGATTTACCCCCGGATAAAGAGAACTTGTGAACTTGTTTCCACTTTTTTCAGTCACTCAGTCATGTGCAATTCTTTGTGACCCCGTGGACTGTAGCCCACCAGGCTCCTCTGTCCACGGGATTCTCCAGGCAAGAATACTGAAGTGGGTTGCCATTCCCTTCTCCAGGGGATCTTCCTGACCCAGGGATCAAACTTGGGTCTCCTGCATTGTAGGCAGATTCTTTGCCATCTGAGCCATCAGGGAAGGGTTGATGAGCACACTTTAATTGTGTGGAACAGTTGAATTCAGATAAATGGAAATTCTAGAAAATAAATAGAAGGAGTAACTCCTACTCTTCAACAACCTGATCAAAGAATTTGGCTCTAAGGCTTTGAACCCTACAGTCATGGGCACTTCTTGAGCCCAAGGACAATTGTTCCCTTTATAGCAGCCATCCCAGTGCTTCTTTTCAGAGCCCTGTTTATGTCTTTGTTCCTCAGGCTGTAGATGAAGGGATTCATCATGGATGTAACCACAGTGTACAATACTGAGGCAATTGTACTTGAGTGTGAGCTGTGTGTAGCAGCAGAGCTAAGGTACACTCCTAAGGCTCATACAATAAAATAAGAAGACCACTGAGAGGTGAGATGTAGAGGGGGATAATGCTTTATACTTCCCCTGAGCTGATGAGATCCATGTATGGAGAAAACTATCTTAGAGTAAGAGTACAGGATATCAGTGAGGGAAACACCATCCAAAATGGCAGCTGCAAAATACATCACTATGTCACTGAGATACACGTCAGAACAGGCAAGTCGGACCACATGATTGAGTTCACAGAAAAAATGGGGGATCTCCAGGATTCTACAGAAGGACAGCCACATCAGTAAGGTTATTAACAAGGAATTCAGGACACTCATTATCCAGGACACCAGGACCAGCAGTCCACAGAGCTGAGGGTTCATGATGACTGTGTAGTTCAGGGGGTGACAGATGGCCATAAAGCAGTCATAGGCCATCACTGTCAGGAGAAAGATGTCCAACCCTGCAAAGAGCATGAAAAAACACATCTGGGTGATGCAGCCTTCATAGGCTATAACTTTGCTCGGGTTCTGGATGTTCTACAGCATCTTTGGGATAGTGGTGGAAGTGACACAGATGTCTACAAAGGACAGGTTGGAGAGGAAGAAGTACATGGGGGTGTGGAGTTAGGAGTCTGGGCTGACAGCTAGGGTGATGAGCAGGTTTCCAAACACAGTGACCAGATACATGGAGAGGAAATGTCCAAAATAAGAGATGCTGCCATTCTGGTTCCTTTGAAATTCCCAGAAGAAGAAATTCTGAAATTCGTGTAGCATTCCCTGGTTCCATGTGGAAGAGGTGACAGCCAGGAAACAAAAAGTAACATGACCAGTTTCTCAACTATGTGGTTTGTAAGGATGAAATAGAATAGAATAAATAAAACACAAAAGAAAATATCAGAGTGCATCATACATAGTAAGGGTTTTTTTTGTTGTTGTTGTTTTTCTTTTTGTTCAGATATGTCTGTATGTATGTGTTTGAATGTGCGTGCAATATGCATGCATGCGAATTTCTTACTTGCCTGTGTACATGTGCTGGATCACATGTGAAAAGCACGTTGTGCTCTGGGACACAATCTGAAATATTTTTTATCCATTGCATTAAGTGGAAGAATCGTTTTTGAAGAAGACCAGTTTCTGCTGAGGGAAGAGGAATGTGAATAAAGAGTTTTACAGAAGAGGCAAGTTGCAGAGAGAACAGGCAACAGTGTGTTCAGACTCAAGGGACTACACACTGACTGCACTTTTTTCCTTCAGTTTCTTCATTACTATATCCACATCAAACCACTGACTCAATTTTTATGAGTGAGTAAGACTGGTTCTTTTTTCACTTTTCTTAAGTGGCATCTTTCTTTGTTATTCTTGGCCTTTCAGTTTTGATCTTCTTTTGACAAATCCAGTGAGTCCACACTACTCCTGTTTCAGATTCTCTTCCCACATGCAAAGACCTCCCCACAATATGCTCTATAAGGTCCTACATACCACAAAAAGCTACCTTTCCTTCATTTAATTTATATCTGAGGACACTTGCTCATACATGAATTTATTTTACTGTAATCTTTCTCCACTAAAATATTATATCTAAATGGACAGGGACTTCATGCTTTGTTCACTGTTAATGGGCTTCCCAGATGACACAGTGATAAAGAATCCTCCTGCCATTCAGGAGATGCAGGTTTGATCCCTCAGTCAAGAAGATCCCCTGGAGTAGGATATGGCAACCTGATCGAGTATTCTTTCCCGGGAAATTCCATGAACAGAGGAATCTTGTGGGCTACAGTCCATGGGGTTGCAAAGAGTCAGACATGACCGAGAGACTGAGCACTGAGCACATGCTTTTATGAAGGTGTACATTTATATAAAAACAAGTTTTTAGAAAATGGAATATGTAAGATAAAAAGATCAGCAAGGGCTATAAAACTCTGAGTAAATATAGTGGATTCAATACAACTTAACTCAGCAAAATCGAATGAAGTAATAAGATGGACATATGAAAGGAAAACTATAAAACAACAATAGCTGCATTAACACAAGGTTTAAATATAAATGAGATAGGTAAAAACATAAAAAAAAAGAATAGGAAAGATAATTTAAAAAATAGTTCAGAGAGAGATCTGGGCAGTATCCTGTTCCTGAAGTGTTCTCCGGTACCCAGAACACCCTCAGAGATTCACAGAATTGGGTTGAGCAGAGAAGGAGGAGGGCGGGAGATAGAGGTTCCCTGGGGGAGAAGAAAGAGCATCAATAGGGGGAGAGAGTAAATGGCCAGTGATCACACTCCTGAGTAAAAATGGGTCCTAAAGATTGGGTTCTTAAATGTACAAAATTGATATCAAATATGTAAAACAAAGATTAAAAATCTAGAGTAGAGGTTAGACTCTTATAAAACTTACAATATAAAAAAAAAAGAAAAAAAAGGAAACAGTGTAAAAAGAAAAAAAATAGTAAAACAGTAGTACAGCCACTATGGAGAACAGTGTGGAGATTCCTTAAAAAACTGGGAATAGAACTGCCATATGACCCAGCAATCCCACTGCTGGGCATACACACCAAGGAAACCAGAATTGAAAGAGACGCATGTACCCCAATGTTCATCGCAGCACTGTTTACAATAGCCAGGACATGGAAGCAACCTAGATGTCCATCAGCAGACGAATGGATAAGGAAGCTGTGGTACATATACACAATGGAATATTACTCAGCCATTAAAAAAAATACATTTGAATCGGTTCTACTGAGGTGGATGAAACTGGAGCCCATTATACAGAGTGAAGTAAGCCAGAAAGAAAAACACCAATACAGTATACTAATGTATATATATGGAATTTGAAAGATGGTAACGATAACCCTATATGCGAGACAGAATAAGAGACACAGATGCATAGAACAATCTTATGGACTCTGAGGGAGAAGGTGAGGGTGGGACGTTCTGGGAGAATAGCATTGAAACATGTATATTATCATATGTGAAACAGAACACCATTCCATGCTCGATGCATGAGACAAATGCTCGGGGCCGGGGCAATGGGATGGCCCGGGGTGATGGGATGGGGAGGGAGGTGGGTGGGGGGTCCAGAAGGGGGAACACATGTAAACCCATGGCTGATTCATGTCAATGTATGGCAAAAACTATTACAATATTGTAAAGTAATTAGCCCCCAACTAAAATAAATAAATTTATAAAAAAAATAAAAAAAAATAGTTCATGAAGGAGTAGGTACAATTTTAATTTCAACCTATATAAACATAAATAGGGCTCCCCTGGTAGGTCAACTGGTAAAGAATCCACCTGCAATGTGGGAGACCTAGGTTCAACCCCTGGTTTGGGAAGATCCGCAGGAGAAGGGAACAGCTACCCACTCCATTACTCTGGCCTGGAGAATGTCATAGACTAGACAGTCCATGGGGTCACAAAGAGTCAAAAACGACTGAGTGACTTTCACTTAAAAAAATTTTTTTTTAAATTTTTTTCTTTTTAAAAAAAATTTATTTATTTATCTCTTTTTTACTTTACAATATTGTATTAGTTTTGTCATACATCAACATGAATCTGCCATGGGTGTACATGTGTTCCCCTTTCAGAACCCTCCTCCCACCTCCCTCCCCATCCCATCCCTCTGGATCATCCCAGTGCACCAGCCCCGAGCACCCTGTATCATGCATTGAACCTGGACTGGCAATTCATTTCACATATGATAATATACATGCTTCAATGCCATTCTTCCATATCATCCCACCGTCTCCCTCTCCCACAGAGTCCAAAATACAGTTCTGTACATCTGTGTCTCTTTTGCTGTCTCGCATACAGGGTTATCTTTACCGATTTACTAAATTCCATATATATGTGTTAGTATACGGTATTGGTGTTTTTCTTTCTGGCTTACTTCACTCTGTATAATAGGCTCCAGTTTCATCCACCTCATTAGAACTGATTCGAATGTATTCTTTTTAATGGCTGAGTAATATTCCATTGTGTATATGTACCACAGCTTCCTTATCTATTCGTCTGATGATGGACATCTAAGTTGCTTTCATGTCCTGGCTATTATAAACAGTGCTGCAATGAACATTGGCGTACACGTGTCTCTTTCAGTTCTGGATTCCTCCGTGTGTATGCCCAGCAGTGGGATTGTGGGGTCATATGGCAGTTCTATTTCCAGTTTTTTTGAGGAATCTCCACACTGTTCTCCATAGTCGCTGTACTAGTTTGCATTCCCACCAACAGTGTAAGAGGGTTCCCCTTTCTCCACACCGTCTCCAGCATTTATTGCTTGTAGACTTTTAGATAGCAGCCAGTCTGACTGGCGTGAAATGGTACCTCATTGTGGTTCCGATTTGCATTTCTCTGATAATGAGTGATGTTGAACATCTTTTCATGTGTTTGTTAGCCATCTGTATGTCTTCTTTGGAGAAATGTCTATTTAGTTCTTTGGTCCACTTTTTGTTTGGGTCGTTTATTTTTCTGGAATTCAGCTGCAGGAGTTGCTTGTATATTTTTGAGATTAATTCTTTGTCCATTGCTTCGTTTGCTATTATTTTCTCCCATTCTGAAGGCTGTCTTTTCACCTTGCTTATAGTTTCTTGGTTGTGCAGAAGCTTTTAATTTTCAATAGGTCCCATTTGTTTATTTTTGCTTTTATTTCCAATATTCTGGGAGGTAGGTCATACAGGATCCTGCTGTGGTTTATGTCAGAGAGTGTTTTGCCTATGTGTTCCTCTAGGAGTTTTACAGCTTCTGGTCTTACGTTTAGATCTTTAATCCATTTTGAGTTTATTTTTGTGTATGGTGTTAGAAATTGTTATAGTTTCATTCTTTTACAAGTGGTTGACCAGTTTTCCCAGCACCATGTCTTTTCTGCATTGTATATTCTTGCCTCCTTTGTCAAAGATAAGGTGTCCATAGATGTGTGGATTTATCTCTAGGCTTTCTATTTTGTTCCATTCATCTATATTTCTATCTTTGTGCCAGTACCATACTGTCTTGATGACTGTGGCTTTGTAGTAGAGCCTGAAGTCAGACAGGTTGATTTATCCAGTTCCATTCTTCTTTCTCAAGATTGCTTTGGCTATTCGATGTTTTTTGTATTTCCATAAAAATTGTGAAATTATTTGTTCTAGTTCTGTGAAAAATACCGTTGGTAGCTTGATAGGATTGCACTGAATCTATAGATTGCTTTGGGTAGTATACTCATTTTCACTATATTGATTCTTCTGATCCATGAACACGGTATACTTCTCCATCTATTTGTGTCCTCTTTGATTTCTTTCATCAGTGTTTTATAGTTTTCTATATATAGGTCTTTTGTTTCTTTAGGTAGAGATATTCCTAAGTATTTTATTCTTTTCATTGTGATGGTGAATGGAAATGTTTCCTTAATTTCTCTTTCTGTTTTCTCACTATTAGTGTATAGGAATCCAAGGGATTTCTGTGTGTTAATTTTATATCCTGCAACTTTACTATATTCATTGATTATCTCTAGTAATTTTCTGGTGGAGTCTTTAGGGTTTTCTATGTAGAGGATCATGTCATCTGCAAACAGTGAGAGTTCTACTTCTTTTCCAATCTGGATTCCTTTTATTTCTTTTCCTGCTCTGATTGCTGTGGCCAAAACTTCCAAAACTATGTTGAATAGTAGTGGTGAGAGTGGGCACCCTTGTCTTGATCCTGACTTTAGGGGAAATGCTTTCAATTTTTTGCCATTTAGGATAATGTTGCTGTGGGTTTGTCATATATAGCTTTTATTGTGTTGAGGTATGTTCCTTCTATTCCTGCTTTTTGGAGGGTTTTTATCATAAATGGATGTTGAATTTTGTCAAAGGCTTTCTCTGCATCTATTGAAATAATCATATGGTTTTTATTTTTCAATTTGTTTATGTGGTGTATTACATTGATTGATTTGCGGATATTGAAGAATCCTTGCATCCCTGGGATAAAGGCCACTTGGTAGTTATGTATGATGTTTTTAATATGTTGTTGGATTTTTTTTTGCTAGGATTTTGTTAAGGATTTTTGCATCTATGTTCATCAGTGATATTGGCCTGTAGTTTTCTTTTTTTGTGGCGTCTTTGTCAGGTTTTGGTATTAGGGTGATGGTGGCCTCATAGAATGAGTTTGGAAGTTTACCTTCCTCTGCAATTTTCTGGAGGAGTTTGAGTAGGATAGGTGTTAGCTCTTCTCTAAATTTTTGGTAGAATTCATCTGTGAAGCCATTTGGTCCTGGGTGTTTGTTTGTTGGAAGATTTCGATTACAGTTTGTATTTCTGTGCTTGTGATGGGTCTGTTGAGATTTTCTATTTCTTCCTGATTCAGTTTTGGAAAGTTGTACTTTTCTAAGAATTTATCCATTTCTTCCAAGTTGTCCATTTTATTGGCATATAGTTGCTGATAATAGTCTCTTATGATCCTTTGTATTTCCGTGTTGTCCATTGTGAACTCTCCGTTTTCATTTCTAATTTTGTTTGTTTGATTCTTCTCCCTTTGTTTCTTGATGAGTCTGGCTAATGGCCTGTCAATTTTATTTATCTTCTCAAAGAACCAGCTTTAGGCTCTGTTGATTTTTGCTATGGTCTCTTTTGTTTCTTTTGCATTTATTTCTGCCCTAATTTTTAAGATTTCTTTCCTTCTACTAACCCTGAGGTTCTTCATTTCTTCCTTTTCTAGTTGCTTTAGGTGTAGAGTTAGGTTATTTATTTGTCTTTTTTCCTGTTTCTTTAGGTAAGCCTGTATTGCTATAAATCTTCCCCTTAGCACTGCTTTACAGTGTCCCAGAGGTTTTGGGTTGTTGTGTTTTCATTTTCATTCATTTCTATGCATATTTTGATTTCTTTTTTTAATTTCTTCTGTGATTTGTTGGTTATTCAACAGTGTGTTACAAAGGCTGTGAAAGGAGACAAAGATGGACACTACATAATGATCAAAGGATCAATCCAAGAAGAATATATAACAATTATAAATATATATGCACCCAACTTAGGAGCACTGCAATATGTAAGGCAATTGCTAACAAATATGAAAGGGAAAATTAACAATAACATAATAATAGTGGGAGACTTTAATACCCCACTCACACCTATGGATAGATCAACTAACAGAAAATTAACAAGGAAACACAAACTTTAAATGGTACAATAGACCAGTTAGACCTAATTGATATCTATAGGACATTTCACCACAAAACAATGAATTTCACCTTTTTCTCAAGCGCACACGGAACCTTCTTCAGAATAGATCACATCGTGGGCCATAAATCTAGCCTTGGTAAATTCAAAAAAATTGAAATCATTCCAAGCATCTTTTCTGACCACAATGCAGTAAGATTAGATGTCAATTACAGGAGAGAAACTATTAAAAACTCCAACATATGGAGGCTGAACAATACTTCTTTTTTTTAAAGCATAAATAGATTCAACCATCCTTATGAAAAAGATAGAAGAAATATTTAAGTGCAGAAGCACATGTTCCACAAGAGGGCAGAAAATGTTATTTAAAAAATTGATCTATTCTCCATTGTATATTCTTGCCTCCTTTGTCGAAGATAAGGTGTCCATATGTGCGTGGGTTTATCTCTGGGCTTTCTATTTTGTTCCATTGATCTATATTTCTATCTTTGTGCCAGTACCATACTGTCTTGATGACTGTGGCTTTGTAGTAGAGCCTGAAGTCAGGCAGGTTGATTCCTCCAGTTCCATTCTTCTTCCTCAAGATTGCTTTGGCTATTCGAGGTTTCTTATATTTCCATACAAATTGTGAGATGATTTGTTCTAGTTCTGTGAAAAATACCATTGGTAGCTTGATAGAGATTGCATTGAATCTATAGATTGCTTTGGGTAGTATACTCATTTTCACTATATTAATTCTTCCAATCCATGAACACAGTATATTTCTCCATCTGTTTGTGTCCTCTTTGATTTCTTTCATCAGTGTTTTGTAGTTTTCTATATATAAGTCTTTTGTTTCTTTAGGTAGATATATTCCTAAGTATTTTATTCTTTTTGGTGCAATGGTGAATGGTATTGTTTCCTTAATTTCTCTTTCTGTTTTCTCATTATTGGAGTATAGGAATGCAAGGGATTTCTGTGTGTTAATTTTATATCCTGCAACTTTACTATATTCATTGATCAACTCTAGTAATTTTCTAGTAGAGTCTTTAGGGTTTTCTATGTAGAGGATCATGTCATCTGCAAACAGTGAGAGTTTTACTTCTTCTTTTCCCAAAGGAGGCAAGAATATACAATGGAGAAAAGACAATCTCTTTAACAAGCGGTGCTGGGAAAACTGGTCAACCACTTGTAAAAGAATGAAACTAGAACACTTCCTAACACCGTACACAAAAATAAACTCAAAATGGATTAAAGATCTAAACGTAAGACCAGAAACTATAAAACTCCTAGAGGAAAACATAGGCAAAACACTCTCAGACATAAATCACAGCAGGATCCTCTATGACCCACCTCCCAGAATATTGGAAATAAAAGCAAAAATAAACAAATGGGACCTAATTAAAATTAAAAGCTTTTGCACAACAAAGGAAACTATAAGCAAGGTGAAAAGACAGCCTTCAGAATGGGAGAAAATAATAGCAAATGAAGCAACAGACAAACAATTAATCTCAAAAATATACAAGCAACTTCTGCAGCTGAATTCCAGAAAAATAAACGACCCAATCAAAAAATGGGCCAAAGAACAAAACAGACATTTCTCCAAAGAAGACATACAGATGGCTAACAAACACATGAAAAGATGCTCAACATCACTCATTATTAGAGAAATGCAAATCAAAACCACAATGAGGTATCATTTCACACCAGTCAGAATGGCTGCCATCCAAAAGTCTACAAGCAATAAATGCTGGAGAGGGTGTGGAGAAAAGGGAACCCTCTTACACTGTTGGTGGGAATGCAAACTAGTACAGCCACTATGGAGAACAGTGTGGAGATTCCTTAAAAAACTGGGAATAGAACTGCCATATGACCCAGCAATCCCACTGCTGGGCATATACACCGGATAAGGAAGCTGTGGTACATATACACAATGGAATATTACTCAGCCATTAAAAAAAATACATTTGAATCGGTTCTACTGAGATGGATGAAACTGGAGCCCATTATACAGAGTGAAGTAAGCCAGAAAGAAAAACAACAATACAGTATACTAATGCATATATATGGAATTTGAAAGATGGTAACGATAACCCTATATGCGAGACAGAATAAGAGACACAGATGCATAGAACAATTTTATGGACTCTGAGGGAGAAGGTGAGGGTGGGACATTCTGGGAGAATAGCATTGAAACATGTATATTATCATATGTGAAACAGAACACCATTCCATGTTCGATGCATGAGACAAGGGCTCAGGGCCAGGGCAATGGGAAGACCCAGAGGGATGGGATGGGGAGGGAGGTGGGTGGGGGGTCCAGGAAGGGGAACACATGTAAACCCATGGCTGATTCATGTCAATGTATGGCAAAAACTATTACAATATTGTAGAGTAATTAGCCCCCAACTAAAATAAATAAATTTATAAAACAAAATAAAAAAAAATAAAATACGAAAAAAAAAATTGATCTAGTCACAAAAGGCAATTGTAGTGCTAAGTGAAAATGTGAAATAAGATGGCAATTTATATAAAAGGTGGTTTCTTATTTCTAAGGATGTTGAAGAACTTTCTGTGTGTGAAAAGCAATGAGAGAAAGGACAAAATGTGACCAACTGATAACTTTGATCATTCACAGTTTTTAAACTCTCACATAACCAACAAATACATTATACACTACATACATACAAGATTGAAATGGCAAATATTAATAGGAAGTGTCTTTATTTTATTTTATTTTTAGGAAGCATCTTTAAAAAATTGTAATTCTTTGTTTAGAAGAATGCAAACCGTTTCCCCCACCCCCCCACCTCACTCCGCTCCACTATGAATATAGAGACTGGAATAGAGATTAGATTACTAATTAGTAATTAGTAATTAGTAATTAGTAATCCAGATTAGTTGAACTAGTTATAGCTAAGAGTAATTTGAGTGAAATAGTGCCACAGAAATGGGTCTGACACATTTGTGTCTGGGAGGGGAAAAATAGGGAGAAAAAAGCTACATATTTCCCTATTTTCAGGAAGAAGAATTGACAAAGTATTTATTTATTTATTTATTTTTAATTTTTTTACTTTACAATATTATATTGGTTTTGCCATACATTGACAAAGTATTAAAAATACATCTCATTCTCCTGGTCTTCCACATGCTATAGTGAAATTCCTGGCCTTTCGTTTCTGAACTGGAGATGAAATAAATTATAAAGAAAATGATATAGCACAACAAAAAAGAATAAAAACACCCAGACACCAGTTTGTAAAGCAAAACATGCATAGACAGTTTGCAATAGAGATAGCCAATGGCTAATAAAAACTCCAAATAAATTCAGCCTCTCAGGTAATGAAATAATTGCAAAGATAAACTGTTTACCATATGTCTGTTTGTATGTTAAATGCATTTTTCCCTAATGAATACTCAGTGTGAAAGAAGATTCAGTGATATATGTGTCTCAAGAAGTGTAGTTTTCAGGTAGTAGATACTTCTATTGATCTGGATCTTCCTAATGAATACCAAACAAGCTCAAATACACCGCATCTTAAAAATTTCAAAAAAAATAATCATTTCACTGCAAACCTCTCCTGACAAAATAGTTTATTTTCCTACTCCCCTAAACTGCAACTAAACTTCTTGGAAATGTTCATATTTTAATGATACCACTAGGCTCCCCATTTTTTCCTGAGTCTCATCCAACTAGATTTTCATTCCCCTCACTTAGTTGTCAACAGCAATCCTTGAATTGCTGAATCCAACAAATATTTTTCATTGAAAAACATTTAATAAGTTGATTATAAATTAATAAGTCAAACAAGAAAACAAATTTGGAGTTTTCTCAGCTCTGGGTCAGCTGTTTGTGTTCTCAGGTGACCTCAGGTAAATCTTGGGTTTCATTCTCTCCAGCTTTCTCCTCCAGTGTCTGTGGGGCTCTTGGACTCACCTGGATGGGAAGGCAGGTTGGAAGGTCTCTGTGTGGAAGTTCAAAATTCCTCCCTGGATGGTTGATGGTGGAGGCCAAAGCTCTGTCTCCTAACAAGAAAGAAAGAAGGAGTGATGCATTGGTCCCTGAGCCAGACTTAGGAATCCAAATGCAAAAAGCATTCTTACTGCAGCTCAAGGTTCAACATGCTTAGATCTTGCAGCAGTGCAGATATTTATAGCTCTGTATATGTTCTGTATCTGCTCGTTATACCTCTTTATCACATTTTCCATTATTGCTTCAATGTTGACTACATCATTTCCTCAGGGGAACTTGTTTGGACAGAATGGATTTTTTTCCTCCTGCTGATTCGCTGTTCCCAAGAGATCAGGTTAGACATCAGGTATATTCAATTCTTGTTACTACTCCACTAACTCTCCTATCTCCCAGAGTTCTAACATTGAAAATTTTTACAACCCTCAATATTTCTTCCAAATCTAAGCCTGAGGAATTTGTCTTGATTAGATCCTTTGGGTCTCAAAAGCCATAACATAACTGCCATGCTATGAGAACACAGCACCTGATATATCTAGAAAATTACTATTTCTTCTTCAATAAGGGAGAAAACTGTGTTCTCATGCTAGAACACCATTGTGGGGAGGGGGGCTTTCCCAGGTGGTTTAGTGGTAACAAGTCCACCTGTGAAGCAGGAGATGCAACTTCTATCCCTGAGTTGGGAAGATCCCCTGTAGAAGGAAATGGCAACCTACTTCAGTATTCTTGCCTGGGAAATCCCATGGACAGAGGAGCCTGGTGGGTTACAGTCCATGGGACTGCAAAAAGTCAAGCATGACTGAGCAACTAACACTTTCACTTTCACCCAAACATATACAATGTACAGGATAGCACCAAACACAAATAATTATCACGCCATAGATGCCAATAGTGAGAAGATGAGAAAGCCTATCCTAGGCCAACACTTCTACACATTGTACATAAGAATCCCCTAGGATTCTAGTTCTATTTCAGATCCTGATTCAACAGGCCCTGGATGTCCTGAGGTTCTGAATTTTCAACAAGGTTCTGGGTAACATTGATAATGGATGCAAGTCTTGGTCTGTGGATTATTCTTCGACTAGCAAGGCTGTGATCCTGTGCTAGAGTCTGGACTAGGTAGTTCTAGGTTCCTTTGCACCAAAAATTGTTTTGGCATGTAACTGCAAAAGAATGGTTTTCATCATTAAGAGTATATAATAAATTCTGTGTTTCTTTTATTTACAGTCTTTGTTGTTGTTCAGTTGCTAAGTCATGTCTGACTCTTTTGGGACCCTATGGACTGTAGCCTGCCAGGCTCCTCTGTCCATGGGATTCTCCTGGCAAGAATACTGGAGTTGATTGCCATTTCCTTCCCCAGGGCATCTTCCTGGCCCAGAAATGGCACCCACATCTCTTATCTTCTGCTTTGGCAGGTGGGTTGTTTACCACTAGTGCCACCTGGGAAACCTCTTATGGTCCTTCAGTCAGTTCAGTCGCTCAGTTGTGTCCAAATCTTTGTGACCCCATGGACTGCAGCATTCCAGGCCTCCCTATCCATCACCAACTCCCGGAGTTTACCCAAACCCATGTCCATCCAGTCGGTGATGCCATCCAACCTTCTCATCCTCTGTTGTCCCCTTTGCCTCCTGCCTTCAATCTTTCCCAGCATCAGGGTCTTTTCCAGTGAGTCAACTCTTCGCATGAGGTGGCCAAAGTATTGGAGTTTCAGCTTCAGCATCAGTCCTTCCAATGAACACCCAGGACTGATCTCCTTTAGGATGGACTGGTTGGATCTCCTTGCAGTCCAAGGGACTCTCAAGAGTCTTCTTCAACACCACAGTTCAAAAGCATCAATTCTTCGGAGCTCAGCTTTCTTCATAGTCCAACTCTCACATCCATACATGACCAATGGAAAAACCATAGCCTTGACTAGATGGATCTTTGTTGGCAAAGTAATGTCTTTGCTTTTTAACATGCTATCTAGGTTGGTCATAACTTTTCTCCCAATGAGTAAGCATCTTTTAATTTCATGGCTGCAGTCACCATCTTCAGTGATTTTGGAGCCCCCCAAAATAAAGTCTGCCACTGTTTCCACTGTTTCCCCATCTATTTGCCATGAAGTGATGGGACCAGATGCCATGATCTTTGTTTTCTGAATGTTGAGCTTTAAGCCAACTTTTCCACCCTCCTCTTTCACTTTCATCAAGAGGCTCTTTAGTTCTTCTTCACTTTCTGCCATAAGGGTGGTGTCATCTGCATATCTGTGGTTATTGATATTTCTCCCAGCAATCTTGATTCCAGCTTGTTCTTCATCCAGCCCAGTGTTTATCATTATATATTCTGCATATAAGTTAAATAAGCAGGGTGACAATATACAGCTTTGATGTACTCCTTTTCCTATTTGGAACCAGTCTGTTGTTCCATGTCCGGTTGTAACTGTTGCTTCCTGTCCTGCATACAGGTTTCTCCCCAGGTCAGGTGGTCTGGTATTCCCATCTCTTTCAGAATTTTCCACAGTTTATTGTGATCCACACAGTCAAAGGCTTTGGCATAGTCAATAAAGCAGAAATAGATGTTTTTCTCGAACCCTCTTGCTTTTTCAATGATCCAGCGGATGTTGGCAATTTGATCTTTGGTTCCTCTGACTTTTTTAAAACCAACTTGGTCCTTAATTGACATCTAATAATAGGCCTATGAAAATTACTTTTGATATTCAGAGTAACGGCCTCCCAATGATGACTACATCCTAATTCCCAGAATCTTTGATTATATTATTTTATATAGCAGGAAGGGATTAAGGTAGCAGATGGAGGAAGGTTGCTAATCAGTGACTTTAAGTTAAGAAGATCGATTGTGATTATCTGGAAGAGACTAATGGAATCATAATGAACCTCTGACTGTAGAAGAGGAAGACAGAAAGGTTGAAATCAGAGAAAAATTTGAAAATGTTACATTTCTGTCTTTGAAGCTGGAGAAAGGCCTATGAGTCAAGAAATTCTTGTGGCCGCTAGAAACTAGAAAAGGAAATGAATCAGATTCTCCTCAGAGACCATGCAGGCATGTTGACTTTAGCTCATTGAGATATTTGACTTCTGATCTCCAATTGTAAGGGCACAATATTTTTTATTTCAAGCCCTGTTGTGGTAATTTGTTACAGTAGCCATGAATGTATTAATAAATGTAATACAGACAATTATTCAATAATTTTTTTTAGAAACTGAATTTAAGTTTCCCAACTCATTTTTTTTGTGATCCCTTATGTTTTGTTAGTTTTATTTAATTCATAACATATGTAATTACTTTTTTTCCTTTTTGGCTGTGCTGGGTCTTCCTGGGAGCACATAGGCTTTTCTCTAGTCGCAGTGTGCGGAGATTTCCCTTGTTGCAGGGCATGGGCTCTAGAACACACGGGCTCAGTAGTTGTGTGTAGCTCTCTAGTTGTGGTGCGTGGGATCTTAGTTTTCAGATCAGGGACTGAATCTGTGTCCCCTGTATTGGAAGGCTGATTTTCAACCACTGAATCATCAGGGAAGTCCCTATATTGTTATTTCTGATAGCAAAAAGTAAACATGCTTTAATAGAACTTTTTTAAAGTATTAAAAAATACAAAGACAAAATCATTCACCTTACCATTACCAATCAGCTAATTACTGTGACAAATTATTTCAGTGTATTTTTATTTGTGTGTTTAAAATTTTTTATTGAAGTATAGATGATTTACAAGATCATATTAGCTTCAGGTATATAAACAACGATTCAAAATTTTATAGGTTATGCTCCATTTAAAGTTATTTGATAATATTGGTTGTGAATTTCCATGACTACTTCACTGTGTACCCCAACCCAAGCTGTGTGAATGCTCTGGCCCCAACTACTCCTTGCTACAGCCTAGCGCAGATCTGGGGTGGCTGTAGCAGGGGAAGAGATGCAACTGTGGCTTGCATCTGAGAGGATCCAAAGATGCCTACACAGGCAGAGTATTGGACCTCCATAAACACACAACCGTTATTGTTTCAGCACTCCCCTTTATTGAGACAAAGGCCCCAGTGTGTGAAGAAGGAAAACATATACTTAAAGAGAACAGAGCCAGCTCTAGCCTGATCAACAGGCCTTCTGCTCCAGCATCTTGGGAGCAACATGACACTAACAGGATGGTGATGGCCACTAAGCAGAGCAGAAGACTCATGTCACACGCTACACCAGGCTCTAGCTCTTCCATCACCAAGGTTATAGCAGCCAGCACTCCCTATGGAAAGACATGACTATCATCCATGTCAAACCCAGCCATCCCACCAAAGGTATTGGACATAAGCAATCTACGTAGAGACACTGCTAAATAAGAAAAGCCCCTTAAGATTACAATAGGTAACTGTTTCACCAAAATTCATTACAGACAGAGAGAAAATTAAGTAAAATGAAAATGAGTAGGAACTATTGTCATGAGGGCTTCCCTGGTGGGTCAGTGGTAAAGAATCTGCCTGCAATGCAAGAGATCTGAGTTTGATCCTTGGTTTGGGAAGATCCCCTGGAGAAGGGAATGGAAACCCATTCCAGCACTCTTGCCTGGAGAATTCCATAGAAAGAGGAGCCTTGCGGGCTACAGTCCATAAGGTCGCACAGAGTCACACATGACTGAAGCTACTAAACAGCAGCATTCTCATTTGAAAGAGCAAAAGAAAGCCTCTGTATAAATTAAAAGAAATGGAAGTGAAACAGAAATAAATAATATACCAAAGAATTCAAAACATTTGTAATAAAATAAACATGAATTAGGAAAAGAATTAACCTAAACACAGATCAATTTAATAAGGAACTAAAAGTCCCCAGGTGGTACTAGTGGCAAAGAACCCACCAGTCAATGCAGAAGACATAAGAGATGTGGGTTCAATCCATGGGAAGATCCCCTAGAGGAGGAAATGGCAACCCACTTCAGTATTCTTGTCTGGAGAATGCCATGGAAGAGGAACCTAGTGAGCTACAGTCTGCAGGATCTCAAAGAGTCACACATGACTGAAGTGACTTAGCATAGACCCAAAGGTATAAAGCTCTGTATAGTCAAACTGTGGTTTTTCCAGTAGTGATGTACAGATGTGGGAGTGGGACTTTTTGTAAAAAAGGCTGAGTGACAAAGAATTGATGCTTTTGAACTGTGGTGCTGGAGAAGAATCTTGAGAGTCCCTTGAACAGCAAGGAGATAAAACCGGTCAAACCTAAAGGAAATCAACCCTGAATAGTCAATGGAAGAAAGTGAAAGTGAAGTTGCTCAGCCGTGACTGACTCTTTGTGACCCCATGCCATGGACTGTAGCCTACCAGGCTCCTCTCTCCATGGGATTCTCCATGTCAATGGAAAGACAGATGCTAAAGCTGAAGCTCCAATACTTTGGTCACTTAATGTAAAGAGCTGACTTATTGGAAAAGACCCTAATGCTGGGAAAGATTGAGGGCAGGAGGAGAAAGGGGCAACAGCGGATGAAATGGTTGGATGGCATCATCAACTCAATGGACATGAACTTGGGCAAACTCCAGAAGATAGTGAAGGACAGGGAACCTGACATGCCATAGGGTCACAAAGAGTTGGGCATGACTGAGTGACTGACCAACAACAAAAGTATAAAGAAGACCCAATAAAAAGTAGATAATTCATTATCTAAAATAAAAATAACTCTAGAAGAAATGAAGGGCATACTCAATGACACAGAAGAACGCATAAGTGATTCGGAAAGTAGAATAGTGGAGATTATCTAATCATAAGAGCAGACAATAAGAAATAAGAAAAACAGTGAAACATATGAGATCTCTGGGATGATATCAATTGTGTCAACATTTGCATTATAGGGATTGCAAATGAAGAGGGAGAGAAGGGTATTGAAAAGGTATTTGAAGAAATTATGACTAAAACCTTCCCAAACTTAAGAAAGAAACATGTATCCAAGTATAGGAAGCACAGTGGGTCCCGAAGCAAGATGAGGCCAAACAGACCTACACTAAGATATATTATAATCAAAATGGGAAAAGATAGGTAAAGAGAATTTTAAAGGCAGTAAGAGAAAAACAGTCATATATAAGGAAATTCACATATCAACTGATTTATCTGTAGAAACTTTGCAGGCCAGAAGAGAGTGACCTGATACATTCAAAGTACTGAAAGGGAAAATCCTGTAACCTAGGATCTGCTACCCTGGAAGATCATCATTTAGAATAGAAGCGGAGACAAAGAAGTTCTCAGACAAGCAAAAATGCAAATATTTCATCAATAGGAAACCTACCCTAAAAGAAAAGTTGTCTTCTCTAAATATAAAAGAAATATCTATAGGAAAGGGAAAATTCCATTAGGAAAGGCAAATATATAGTAAGGATTAAAGATTACTTAAATAATCAGTACATAGATTAAAAGACAAAGACATTTAAAAGCAACTATAACTATAATAGTAAAGAGATAAGCATGAATATGTAAAATATGACATAAAAACACAACATGTGGGGTAGAGGAATATAAAAATGTAAATATTTAGCATATGTTTGAACTTAAATGACTATCAGCTTATTCAAGTAGATATAATTAGGAGTGAAGAAATATGAACTCACGGTAAACACAAATCAAAAACCTATAAGAGATAAACAAAAATTAAAAAAAGGAAGGAACTCAAGTATACCACTAAATAAACTCATCAAGTCACAACAGGAGAAACAAAAAGAAATGAACAGAGAAGAACTATGAAAACAACTGAAAAACAAGGAATAAAATAGCAATAAGTACACAGCTATCAACATTTACATACCAATGGACTAAACGTTCCAATAAAAAGACATAGGGTGGCTGGTTGGAAAAAAAGCCCTTCAGTAAGCTGCCTGCAAAAACTCACTTCAGGGCTAAAGAAACCAGTAGACTGAAAGTGAGGGGATGGAAAAGATAGTTAATGCAAATGTAAACAACAAGAATGCAGGTGTGGCTCTACTCATGTAAGACAAAATTTAATTTAAAACAAAGGCTATAACAAAAGACAAAGAAGGATATTCTATAATGATGAAGGGATTGTTACAAGATGAGGATATTACAGTTGTTAGCATATACATACCTAATACAGGAGCACCTATATACTTAAAACAAATACTAACAGACATGAAGGGAGAAACTGACAATAATACAATAATAGCATAGAATTTTAACACCCCAGTTCCATCAATGGAAAGATCATCCAGATAGAAAATCAATAAGGTATCAGTGGGCCTAAATGACACAATAGGCCAATTGAACTAAATTGCTATCTAGAGGAAATTACATCCAAAACCAGCAGAGCACACATTCTTTTCAAGTGCAGATGAAATGATCTCCAGGAGAGATCACATACTAGGTCACAAAACACCCTCAACCAATTTAAGAGAACAGAAATTACATCAAGCATTTTCCTTGACTACAATTGCATGAAACTAGAAAACAACAGAAAGAAAAAGAGAACAAACACGTGAAGGCTAAACAAAATGCTTTGAAAAATCCAATAGGCCAATGATGAAATCAAAGAGGAAATCAGAAAATACCTTGAGACAAATGAAAATGGAATCAAAACTCTTCAAAACATATGGGCTGCATCAAAAAGAATTCTAAGAGAGAATTTTATAATAATACAGGTCTTCCTCAAGAATCAAACAAACAAAAAATCAAATAAACAAAGCAACCTACTGCCAAAAAGAATTAGAAAGAAGAACAAAGCTCAAAGACATCAGGAGGAAATGAATAATAAAGATTAGAGAGGAAATAAATGAAATAGATATAAAATAGAAAAAAATTAAAGAGTTGAATAATTGGTTTTTTGAAAGAATAAACAAGATTGAGCAAATATTTACCCAGATGTACGTAGAAGAAAAGAGAGTGAACCCAAGTCAAAAAAATAAGAAATGAAAGAGGAGAAATAACAAACAAATATTACAGAGATACTAAAAATCATAAAAGAATACTATGAACAGTTACATGCCAACAAAGTAGAAAACCTAGAAGAAATAGACAAATTTCCAGAAACATGCAAGACCGAGTGAAGAAGAAATAGACAATTTGAACAGACTGATCACTAGACGTGAAATTGAATTTGTAATAAAACAAAACAAAAGCTTCTAGCAAACAAAAATCCAGGACTAGACAGCTTCTCAAGGGAATTCTATCAAACACATAAAGAAGAACTAATACTTATTCTTCTCAGATGATTCAAAAAAATGGAAACAGGTGGAACACTCCCAAGGTCATTCCATGAAGCTGCCATTACCCTGATACCCAAAACAGGCAAATACACTCCAAAAAGAAGAATATTACAGGCCATTATCTACGTCTTGGTAGCTCAGATGGTAAAGAATCCACCTTCCAATGCAGGAGACATAAGAGACGTGCGTTCAGTCTCTAGTTTGGGAAGATCCTTTGGAGAAAGGAATGGCTACCCATTCCAGTATTCTCACCTGAAGAATTCCATGGACAGAGGAGCCTGGTGGGCTATAGTCCATGGGGTCACAAAGAGTTAGAGATGTCTGAGTGACTTTCATTTCACTTAATAGAACAAAACCAGGGCCTTCCCTGGCACTCCAGTGGTTGGGACTTCCTCTTCTAACACAGGAGGTGGGAGTTCGATCCCTGATTGGAGAGCTAAGATCCCATATGCTTCATGGTCAAAAAACCAGAGAATAATCAACAGATGTGATATTGTAATGAATTCAATAAAGACTTTAAAGGTGGTCCACATGAAAGAAAACCCCCCAAAAAAACCTTTAAAAAAGGACTAAATCAATCATGGGCATTTCATGTATTTTTTTCTTTTTTAAAAATTAACTTATTTATTTTAGTTGGAGGCTAATTACTTTACAATATTGTAGTGGTTTTTGCTATACATTGACATGAATCAGCAATGGGTTTACATGTGTTCCCCATCCTGAACCCCTCTTCCACCTCCCTCCCCATCCCATCCCTCTGGGTCATCCCATTGCACCAGCCCTAAGCACTTGTCTCATGCATCGAACCTGGACTGGCATTCTGTTTCACATATGATAATATACATGTTTCAATGCTATTCTCTCAGATCGTCCCACCCTCACCTTCAATGGAAGGACTCTAATGTTGAGAACTTTTCAACAATGGACTGGATTCCACTATCAATCTTCCTTTTCAGTTGAGGCAGAAGGATGCATGGGTGCTAAGTCGCTTCAGTCATGTCTGACTCTTTGTGACCCCATGGACTATAGCCTGCTAGTCTACTCTTTCCATGGGATCCTTCAGGCAAGAGTACTGCAATGGGTTGCCATGCCCTCCTTCAGGGAGACAGATGGATCACTGCCACTAATTGAGTAGGTTACATAAAAAGTTGACCATTATTCTAGTCCTTCCTTCATGCACAAGTACATTTGGAGTTGAAACACTGCCTTTGCTTTAACATGTGCAGGATGGTAAGTTTACAGTTTCTTGCAACAAAGATTTCACATCATGGCATTACTAATAATCATTGTAAAGTTTAACTACAAAATACCTAAGAGCTTTACTAGCTTCAGAGCTTTATTAATTCCATTTATTTAGTCAGTAGTTGTATAGACTAGTTTAGACCTATTCACTCATGAATTAATTAAACTTTTCTTTTATGTAAGTATTTTTCCCCTAGGCAGAAAGGATATGAAGATTAAGGAAAGGAAAAGTTCCTGGAAATTGTGAAAATTACTATTTAGATTACTAGGAAAAAGATCACACATATTTGACTTAGCATCTTAGACAAAGCAAAACAAACAAAGTAAAAAAAACCCTTCTAACCACCAACTTTAATACAATAATGAAGTTTTGTGGAGAAATTCATGTTGTCATCATGGGGATTTTGATGGTGTTTGAAATGCTTAAAAATCTAGCTACTAAGTAAAGTGAGGGCAATATTTTTATTCAAGGCCAGGAAAATTCTATGGCAAATAGTCAGATAGTAAATATTTTAGTCTCTTTACACAAATACTCAAACGTGCCATCATAGGATGAAATTAGCTATGGAAAATATGTACACAAAGGGATGTGGCTGTATTTCAATAAAATTTTAGAAAAATCAGAAAAAGGACCAGATTTGGTATGCTGGCCATACTTTGCATTTGAAGCTAGACATGATGAAACTGTTCCTTTATGAACTGAATTTTGTCCCCAAGAATCTTTTTTTAAAATTAATTTATTTTTATTGAAGGATAATTGCTTTACAGAATTTTGCTATTTTTGTCAAACCTCAACATGAATCAGCCATAGGTATACATATATACCCTCACTTTTGAAACTCCCTCTCATCTCCCTCCCCATCCCACCCCTCTAGGTTGATACAGAGCACTTGTTTGAGTTTGCTGAGCCCCAAGATTCTTATACTTTGAAGTTCTAACATCTAGAACTCGGAATGCGCCCTTATTTGGAAATAGAATTGTTATGAATGTAATTATTCAAGTTAAGACAAAGTCTATGGTAAAGTAGATTGGCCCTGAAATTGATATCATTGATATCTCTATAAAAAGTAGTTTGCACGCACACACACACACAGGGAGAAAATCTTGTGAAGATAAAAGCAGAAACTGGGGTGATGCTTCTATTTGCTGAGGAATGCCAAAGATGACCAGCAAACTAAAAGAAGCTAGGTATGGAACAGGTTTTTGATCACAGCTTCAGGATGAATGGACCCTGCTTATCCCTTGATTTCAGAATTTTAGTCTCTAGAGATGTGAGGCAATAAATTTCTGTTATTTAAGCCAACTGATTTATGGTACTTTGTCATAACAGCCCTAGAAAAATAATACATTGTCTTTAAATATAGTCAAAGTCAAGACATGGTAAGATATAGTGATTATAGAAGTAGAAAAATTAAACTAATGTTTAGACATATCTAAGATTGTGAAAAATGCCTACCAATGGTTTGATGCTTGCTACTTATGAGAGTTCTACAACAACCCCATCACTGAGAGATGATGCCCTGCTGAGGAGTCTCCCTAGGGTCCCCTTCATGTCCCTGTTCCTCAGACTGCAGATGAAGGGGTTCAGCATGGGGGTGACCATGGTGTACATCACTGAGGCCACCAGAATTGTCCTAGAGGATGAAGTGGCTGCAGAACTGAAGTAGACCCCAAGGCTTGTGCTATAGAACAAGGAAACCACAAAAAGGTGAGATCCACAGGTGGAAAAAGCTTTATACTTGCCCCTGGCTGATGAAATTCTCAGGATGGAGGAGAAAATCTGAGAGTAAGAAAAGAGAATCCCAAAGAGAGGAAAAACACCTAGAACAATAGCCACAAAATACACCACTACGTTATTGATGAGGGTGTCAGAACAGGTGAGCTTCCGGACTTCAAGAAGATCACAAAAAAAGTGTGGGATCTTCATGTTCATGCAGAAGGACAGCCTCAAGACAGTCAAAGCCTCAAGCAGGGAGCTTGTGACACTGAGGCACCAGGAACCCAGAGTCAGCATTCCACAGACCCAGGGGTTAATGATGACCATATAGTGCAGGGGGTGACAGATGGCCACAAAGCGGTCATAGGCCATCACACTCAGGATTAAATTGTCCAGGCATCCAAATACAAAGAAAAAAATATCTGGATGATGCAGCCTTCATAGGTGATAACTTTGCTCTGTGTCTGGATGTTCCATAGCATCTTTGGGATGGTGGTGGAGGTGAAACCAATGCCTGCAAATGACAGGTTGGAGAGAAAGAAGTACATGGGGGTGTGGAGGTGGGAGTCTGAGATGATGGCCAGGATGATGGCCAGGTTCCCAGCAAATGTGACCAGGTACAAGGACAGAAACAACCCAAAGAAGAGAGGTTGCAGGTCTGGGTTTTCTGTGAATCCCAGGAGGAGAAAGCTTCTTGTTTGGTTTATTTCCATGTGTCTGCTGGGTTTGTCCAGAATCAGCTGAAAAGAAACACCGAATTCACTCCAGATAATAATCACCCCGAATGATAGAAATATCCTTAATCCAAACCCAGGGAGATGTCTTTCATTTGGGGCTAAAAATTTGGTCTCTTTGGTAACAAATTGTGGCTGCTGTTGCTACTTGGAAAATCTGTTCCTAGGTTCAGTAGCACTCTCTGAATAAAAAGTATTTAGTAGAAATAAGGGGAGAAAAGATCAATGATTGGACCATAAATTGAAAAATTATAAATGAGAATATACTATGGAGAGAATTAGAATATAAAAAATAATATATTTGACTGATAAAAATTAAGGTATTTAATCTATGAAGTCCTAAATGTAAACCATAGAAAGGTTAATGTATGAGTTTAGGAAAAGGCATAGGATATTAAAGGTTCATAAAAGAACGTATAAAAAGGCAATAAATGTTAGACAAAAATTCTTTCTACTATTAATCTATGAGGGATAGTCTTCATTGCTAGAATTAATGTCTCTTCAAAAAAGATTCAGTTCAGTTCAGTCGCTCAGTCGTGTCTGACTCTTTGCGACCCCATGAGTTGCAGCATGACAGGCCTCCCTGTCCATCACCAACTCCCAGAGTTTACCCAAACTCATGTCCATCGAGTTGGTGATGCCATCCAATCGTCTCATCCTCTGTCATCCCCTTCTCCTCCTGCCCCCAATCCTTCCAAAATTCAATCATGTGGAAAGAAAACTAAAATTTTAAACACTTGCTATGAGAGGATAGTTGACCTGCTTTTCTGGCCTTGAGAAATTAAATCAGCATACAGATCTTTTATAATTAGACACATACTTGTACAAACCCAAGGGGAAATGACCTATAACAAGATACACTAAATTGTGGACAGGAATCATCTTTGAGTGGCAACAAAAGTCTTGATTTTTAGATTCATTTTATCCTACTATTTCTTTCAAAAATAGTCACACAGGTACTCTATCCCAAGAGTGAAAAACATTTTAAAATTTGAAGATGCAGTTAAGTTTTACAAAACAAAACTAACAAAAGCAGAAAATTAGCTAAAAGCAGAGCTAATAAATGAAGAAGAAAAATTTTACAACCAAGAAATAAGTTCCAGTGTTAATTCTTTGACAAAAGTCACATAGAGAAAATCAGATGCTTAATGAAAGTAATAAAAAGAAAGAGAAAGAACAGAAATGCCTAAAATTAGGAAAGAGGAAAACGGACACACATAGAAGAAAATACTTAACTTTGCAAGGTGACATTACTTATAAATCTTCATTAAAAATTGAAAATCTCTAAGAAAAAATTTATTGATTGACTGGTTAATTCAGCATGTAGGATAACAGATCAGCATCAAAACTTACCTTCAAAATTATCACAGAAACATGTGAGAGAAACAATAAAAGAATTCCCCTTTAAGTATTAAAGAGGAAAAGAAAGTTTACAATCACTAATACCATTTACTAACACCCTTGAGATCTGAAATTACTGTTTGAAGATTATAGATTGGTTTCTGATAATGAATGGAAAGCTGAAAACCTCTTTCACTGAATATGATTTTAATAAGGGAGTTGATATAACACAAATTTGTAAAAATCAATAGCTATGTTAAGGTGACATTCAGTTGCAGATGCTGATATATTGTAACGTTTTACAAAAATCACTTCTATCTAGTTCCAAAACATTATCATCATTATGGAAATCTCTGTACTACCTGTGTAACTTTTCTGTAAATCTCAAATTATTCAAAAATGAAAATTGGCAGAAAAAATGAGTGCGAGAGAAAAAAAGTAGCATTCATAATTACAGTTAAATCTCTTAAAAACAGATTACAATCATTTCAAATGGTAACAAAAATAGAAATCTGGAACAGCAACTGGAAACCACAAACATACAGTAAATGAGAATGATAAATTTATTCTATAAGCTAAAAATTATTGAGGACTACCAAATGTCAAACACCTGTGCTATGTTTAATAGCCTTAGCTCATTTTACCATCATCACAATTGGTGTGTGCCTGCTAAGTCACTTCAATCATGTCTGATTCTTTGTGACCCCATGGACTGTAGCCCCCCATGCTTCTCTGTCCATGGGATTATCCCTATAGGAATAATGAAGCTGGTTGGCATTTCCTCCTCTAGGGGATCTTCTCAACCCAGGGATCAAAACCACCGTCTCCTGTGGCTCCTGCATTGCTGGCGGATTCTTTTACTGCTGAGTCACTGGGGATGCCCAGTATTTAGGTATCGTTAACAAATAACATTATATTAGTTTCAGGTGTATGGCATAATGATCTGATATGTGTATATACTGCAAACTGATGACCATAGTAAGTATAATTAACAACTATTTCCATACATAATTATGACATTTTTTTCTTGTGATAAGAACCTCCAAGGTCTAGTCTCGTAGGAACTTCCAAATATACTATTCAGTATTATTAACTATAGCCACCAGGCTGTATATTATAGTCCCATGATTTATTTATTTTACAACTGGAAATTTGTATCTTTTGACCTCCTTAACCCATTCTACCCACTGTCTCAGGCAGACACTGAACTTCACTACTTTTTTAAAAGAATGAATATGTGTTTACAGTAATGCACTGATAATGATTAATATGTATAGATGATCACAGAGTGTTAGGGACAATTTAGGAACCTAAAAGGCATTATCTCCTGGGCTTTCCTGGTGGCTCTGTGGTAAAGAATCTGCCTGCCAGTGGAGGAGACACATGCTCGATCTCTGATTGGGGAAGATCCCACATGCTGAGGAGCAATTAAGCCCCTGTGCCACAACTACTGAACCTGTGCTCTAGAGCCCTGGAGCCACAGTTACTGAAGCCTGAGTGCCCTAAAGCCTGTGCTCCACAACAAGAGAAGTCACAGCAATGAGAAGTCCGTGCACCATGACTAGACAATATCCCACACATGCTGTAACTGGAAAAAAGCCCTTGCAGCAGTGGACCTAACACAGACAAAAATAAACAAATACAAATTTAAAAACTTCATTTTCTCCTTTAACTTAATCATCTTAATGTTATGAAGTAGATAGTACCATGATCTCCATTTTACAAAATTTAAAATTGAGATCCAGAATCATTAACTAACTTAATGTGAGAAGATGTATAAACAGATTTGCGAATGTTAACTATGTGGAATCCCAGAGAATGTTTCTTTTTTGAATGAATGAATGCATGAAATTTGATAGATGAAAAAATAGAGGTGCATCTTTGATAGAGGAGAATATAGGAACCTGTAACGGCTCCTTAAAAATGCCTGAGAAAGCTGGATAAGAACGTCTGGAGACATTTTGGCAGCCAAGGCATCAGTTCCCATTAGAACGGTGAGATATTCTCAGAATTGTGTTTCAGAAGAGAGGAGGAGGCTGAGAGAGATTGAAAGAGACTCAGGACGTGAATTGTGTAGAATGTTTTAGCAAATGGACTCTTCCCATTGTGTGATCCTCATTTGTGCCACTCATGTTAATACTCTGAGACTTCTGCCTGTCTCCGTACCTGTTTCCCATGGCACACAGTCTAACACCCTCAGTGGATCTCTAGTTCCCTCGGTCCTTTCTTTACTGGGTGATGGATGGTCAACTCAGCTCCAAGGAAGTGCAGGGAAGTGACATCAGGCATCCATTCTCTGAAAGGGCATCGCTGAATTTCCTCCTTCCTGGGACTGTGGAGCTGTAGTGAGAGGAGAAAGGGGCATATTTACAGTTTCTGGGGCTTCAGAGGTTGAATTCTCACAACTGCTCATTAAGTTAATTGTTCCATGTCACTCTATTCCAGGAGAAATTTGGTTCCCATGAGTGAGGAAGCTAAAACAGAAAGGAGCTTCTTTTCTGCTAAGTTTGTACCCATGGGAGCATCTTGGCTTTGAGATATATGTAGTCCTCCCCATGCACCTTAGTCATGATTCTCTTTTCTCCATAGGTCTTATCTCTACTGTCCTTTCCCATGAGTATTTCCTCAACATTTCAGTTGAAATCTCTTTGACTATCAAAGACATGCTGGCAAATGGTTCATGACCACATGAGTCCCAAGCACCTGGACTTGGAGTTGTCAACACAGAACTGGCACATACCCAACTCCCAACAAAACCATTTCTGAGGACTTCTATTCACACTATTCAAGGTGCAATCTACAGAAGTTTCCAGGCATGCAATGAGAGAAATATGGTAAGGTAAGAGGGGGATGTCTGGCTATATAGGCAGGACTCTGCAGATATCCATAGCTTTACAAGGTCAAAAAAGTCCATTAGACCTTCCTTGATATTCCAATCCAGAGGATAAAACCGTCTTTATTAATTCATAAGATACTGTTTTTAAAGTCATAATCAACAGTTTCAAAGCATTTTCAGAAAATAGGAACAGGCCATCACTTAGGGTGCTTAGGTATGATCTTGCATGTCAGATTTTACTTCCTTTTCTCCATTCATGAGGGAAGTGCTGTTTTCTATTCTGCTCATGGTGGATCTGAATTCCCAAGTTTTATAACCACTGGGTACTTCCTATACTTGAAACATTTTTTCATCTATTTTCTCCCATAATCTGGCTTCCACTTTTAATATCAACTAACTTGTACCTGTTAATATCACTAATAATCTACTAGCAGCCTCATCTGATGATCATCCATTTAATTATCTTCTGATGTTTGACATTTCAACATTTCTTCCTTGAAACTCTTCATACTTTGATTTCAATTCCTGTTCTCTCTATCCTCCCATCTTTCCAAACTTTTCTTTTACAGGAAACTCTAATGTTTTAACACTCCACAAAAACACATAAAATACTGGGGAAAATGGTCAGTACCAACTTCATGAATATGAAAAACTACTGATGGTTCAGAGCAAAGAAGTGAACACTTAAGAATAAGGCAACTGGAATCAGATTAGAAAGCTTTTTGATAATTTAGCTTATTGTTTTCCCAACATCTGCTTCTTGGGTCAGTGGCAGTGTTGCAGATGGCACCACAGTCCCTGTGTGGATTCTTAGTGATGGAGAGCAAAAAGATGTGGTTTTCTGTTTTGACTGTCTTTTGACTCCTCAAAGGATTCATAAAATTTACTTCAAACAAAGAGATTCCAAGTTACTTTGCCTAACTTGGAATTTCTCTCAAGGTGGGAAAGCAGCTATTTGGAATGTGATTGTTGAGCATATTTAAAGACAGATGAACTACCTCCTGGTGTCTGGGACAGAAGATACGAAATGGGGCAAACAGTAGGCACACTGAAATTTCTGGGAGGAAAGACTGGAGAGGGAGATGCTTTGGAAGTATGACTAGGAAAGTATTCACATATTATTTAGAATTTAGAAGACTAGGCTGAAAGCCTGATCAGAAAAAAAAGCCCTAATTTCTCACCTCTGACTGATAGTCAAGGCTCTGGGCAAGCAGCATGTGAAGACAAAGACAAATAATTATTAAATGTTCAGCAGAATATTAAAAGAAGTCCAAGTGTACACAGGCATGGGCACGTGCATGCACGCACACGCACACACAGAGTCAAACAATAAAGTTTGAGAAAGTTTATTTGGATCCAGAGTTTAGGAAATCTATTACTAGCTGATCATTAAGATAACAGAACAGAGACTTTAGTGATCACATATGGCAAAAAATATAGTCTATAAAATTTAGTTTATAAAAGTCCTTAAGCAAACAAACAAATACAGTCTGCAATATAACAACAATATATCTCAAGGAGGAGGTACATACCTGATTTCTGAAATTGTGACAATTTAACATTCACAATATTTAATTTTCAACAATAAGGAGAATAAATATGATGAATGCAGAGAAATGAGAAAGCATGACTCTTTCACAAGAACAAATCAAATAGTAGAATCTGAATTTGAGACTCTGGGCTTGTCACAAAAAGACTTAATATAAACTGTCTTAAATATACTCTGAGAGCTAAACAGAGCCATGTACAAAGAACTAAAAGAAACCAGGAGGATGCAACAATTTATGTATAAAGGGAGTCCCAGAAGAGTAATTGAGGGAAAGTGGCAGAACAAATATTAAACAAAAATAATGACTGAAAAGTTCCCAAAGTTGATGAAAGATGTGAATCTATGTGTTCAGGAAGCTCAAAAACCTCCAAGCAGGATAAACTTAAAGAGATCTATCCTGAGACATATTGTAATCAAATTGACAAAAGAGAGGACCTTGAAAGCAGCAAAAGAGAAGTGACTTCTCACAGAAGAAGTGTATTAGTAAGATTAACAGTTGATTTTTAATGGGAAGTATGAGACTTAGAAGGTAATGGGATGCCATATTTAAAGTTCTGGGGGGAAAGCTCTTAACCAGTAAAACTGTATCTAGCAAAACTATCGTTCAAAAATGAAGGATATTATCTATTAACAAATTAAGCCATGCTACAACTTGCATGAAAAGGCAAAATATTATGAAAGTGAAGGATATTCAACACAAAGACTGTGTATTGTATGATTCCTTGTATATGAACTGCATATAATATATAGATACATAGAGCCATACATGGAACACTTTTTCAGGGACTAGAAAAGGAAGTAATGGGGAGCAACTGTTCTTATAATGTATAAATGATTTTGTGTTGAAATGATGAAAATGTTTTAGAACTAGATTGAGGTGGTAGTTGTGCAATACTCTGAATGCTCTAAATGACACTGAACTGTTTGTCTTAAAATGGTTAATTTTATGTTATGTGAATTTCAACTCAAATTATTTTTTAAAGAAGGAGAAATTAAGACATTTCCAGATAAACAAGTTGAAGTTTGTTTTTGGTAGATACATCCTCTACATCATGCTTTGTGATCAACACAGTCAAAGGCTTTAGCGTAGTCAGTGAAGGAGAAGTAGATGTTTTTCTGGAATTCCCTTGATTTTTCTATGATCCAACAGATGTTGACAATTTCATCTCTGGTTCCTCTGTCTTTTCTAAATCCAGCTTGTACATCTGGAAGTTCTTGGTTCAGGTACTGTTGAAGCCTAGCTTGAAGGATTTTGAGCGTTACCTTACTAACATGTGAAATGAGTTTAATTGTGCGGTAGTTTGAACATTCTTTGGCATTGCCCTTCTTTGGGATTGGAATGCAAACTGACCTTTTCCAATCTTGTGGACACTGTTGAGTTTTCCAAATTTCCTGGCGTATTGAGTGCAGCAATTTGACAGCATCATATTTTAGGATTGAATCAGATGTACTGTGCTTAGTTGCTCAGTTGTGTCTGACTCTTTGTGACCCCATCGACTGTAGCCCACCAGCCTCCTCTGTCCATGGGGATTCTTCAGGCAAGAATACTGGAGTGAGTTGCCATGTCCTTCTCCAGGGTATCTTCCCAACCCAGAGATTAAACCCTGGTCTCCCACACTGCAGGGGGATTCTTTACTGTCTGAGCCACCAGGAAAGCCCTGAATCAGATGCATATGTGTTAATTGGAGCCACTAAATTAATGTTAATAAAGGAAATTGTTCTTTATCTAAGGCAATGCATTAGGTGTTTATTCAGGATTCTGAAAGCTCTTGTCACTCAGATGGGATTTGCCCTTTCACTCTGGCCAAGGTTGGCTGCTGAATTTTTCCCCCAAATACCTCAATACCCAAGCCATAATACAACATCACTGCCTCAGTTTTACCACAGTGTGTGGATTATCATGTGTCGTGTCTCTAGCCTATGTTAAGAAACACTTCAAAAACCTTAAAATGTTTTTCAGTTCCTTGAAGGAATTGTCTCTCTTCATCACACAATGTGACTGTTTTACAAGAGTTAGGAAGATCAATGTCCTTTTGGACAAGATCTTCCTGCTTCTATCAAGCAATTGCTTGTTTTAATGTTCTGGATCCTGTCAATCTTGTGATTGCTCATTATAGATTGGTTATGCAAATTTTCCATTCCCGTCTTCCCTCTGACAGAGCCTGATTATATCTGGAAGTGGTCAGATGCCCAGCAAAGATACCATACTTTCCACATCCTTTTCAATCATGGACAGTCATGGATAATATGTCAAGTTATTGGGTGGGAATATTGAAATGCTCTGTAGCAGCCTTTTCCCTTTCTATCTGGAATTTGCACAAGATGATGAGACTCTTGGAGCTGACATACCTTGGAAAACTACACACTATCTATGCAGGAACAGAGAGAATGAACCCTGAGACATTGTTCATGTCCTTCTTTTATGAAGGAGATAAATTAACCCTTAATTGTAAGTAAACAATTTACTTTTTTCTTTTATGTAACACGACTATCCTTTCAGGAAAAGAAGATGAAAATTACTTGGGGTAGTATATATTATTTGAGAAGAAATTATTCTTAAGAAATCCTTGTTGTTCTATGAAAGAAATGAAAATATCCAAATACTTCAGATCAAAACTTGGGAAAAGTTTTGTGGCATAGGACAAAGGATAAATGGGAAAACTTTATCAGACAGAGGAAGTGAATTACAAACTGAGTTACTTAAATTGTATAAAGAGGTGGAGACAAAGAAATGGACACTCATGGAAATCAATAGAAGGAACAAAGTCTACTTCCACAATGTGATCAAGGAAAAGCAGTTCCTGGCTCAGTTTCTCTTTGTCCTGCAATCAAGGGCACTTCTTGAGACTCAGGAAAGTCATCCTGGTTAGAGCTGCTGTCCCATAAATGCTTTCAGAGCTCTCTTTATGTCTTTATTCCGCAGACTGTAGATGAAAGGGTTCAGCATGGGTGTGACCACAGTGTACATCACTGAGGCCGTTGCACTTGAGTGGGAGCTGTGGGTAACAGCAGAGCTAAGGTATACTCCTAGGCTCGTACAATAGAATAGGGAAACAACCAAGAGGTGAGATGCACAGGTAGAAAATGCTTTATACTTCTCCTGAGCTGATGCTATTCTACATATGGAGGAAATTATCTTAGAGTAAGAGTAAAGGATTCCAGCCAGGGGACCAATGGCCAGAAGCAGTGATGTAAAATATATCATCATGTTGTTAAGAAAGGTGTCAGAACATGCAAGTTGGATGACCTGATTGAGTTCACAGAAAAATTGGGGGATTTCTAAGTCTTCACAGAAGGTCAGATCCAAAACTATTAAACTTTGTAGCAAAGAATTCAGGACACTCATGATCCAGGACACCAGCACCAGCAGTGCACAGAGCCGGGAGTTCATGATGACCATGTAGTGCAGGGGGTGACAGATGGCCACAAAGCGGTCATAGGCCATCACAGTCAGGAGTAAGTCATCCAACACAGCAAAGAGTACAAAAAAATACATCTGTGTGATGCAGCCTTCATAAGTTATAACTTTGCTCTTGCTCTGGATGTTCCACAGCATCTTTGGGACGGTGGTGGAGGTGAAACAAATGTCTACAAAGGACAGATTGGAGAGGAAGAAGTACATGGGGGTGTGGAGGTGGGGGTCTGAGCTGATGGCCAGGATGATGAGCAGGTTCCCAAATACAGAGAACAAGTACATGGAGAGGAAAAGCCCAAATATGAGAGACTGCAGTGCTGGTTCATCTGAGAATCCCAGAAGAAAAAATTCTGAAATTCGTGTATCATTCCGTGGTTCCATGTGCTGGAGGTGACTACCAGAAAAATTTAAAAAGATTAATTTTCACATAAGCAAGACTTAATAACCTAGAATTAATGCTATGTCTATATTGTAGAGCTAATACATTAATTTCCATATTTTGTGGTTTGCCTGGTCCCCATTAAGGGCATCCTTATTCCATTTTTATAGAAATTCCTTTCTCACTGTCACCCTGATATTCAAGCATAATGTATACTACTGTTTTTGAGAATATCTTTCATGCATTTGAGGAATATATATTGACTACAGACCATGTTCCAGGCATAGCCAGAGCACAGAGATGTTTAAAAATAAGTCTTTACAATCTAAAGACTTATGGCAGTGAGAAAATATAATCAAACAAAAAATAATAACAATGTAACATGTCTAATAGCACAGATGCAATGAAGAAAAGGAAAGCATGTATAAAGGAAAAAGTGGATAGAATGTGTTATTTTTATTGGGAGTTCAACCAAGACATGCGAATAAGGTAGCACAGACACCTTAAAGAAGAACAAGAGAGAGAGAGAAAGAAAGAGACAAGGTTACCTGAAGAAGTATGTGCCTGGCAGAAGGAGCAGCCAGTGCAAAGGCCCTGGGGAAGAAGTGTACTTCAGAAACTCAAGGCCCAGAATGAGCCAGTGTGTGGTGGGGAATGAATAAGCCATTGAGTGTTGAGAGATGATGTTAGAGGATGTTGACGGGAGAGGAAACCTGCTGCTGCTGCTCGGGCTTTAAGATACAGGGAGCCCATTGTCCACACTATGTAAATCTTGCACTTTATTAATCTTATTGTAAAGGCATCTGGTGAACTGAAAATGATCCTTTCCTTAGCACTTTATTGAATTGAGTTGCGGTCCCTGTATTATGAGTTACTTTGCAATATATCATTCCAGGTACCCCTACTCTGAGGACTGCTCTCAGTTCACAAGGCATGCACACATACACAGACACACACTCACACAACATTCCAAGGCCTCCTAATCAATGTTATTTCCATGTTCTTTCACTCCCTCTCACACTGTTTCATTGTTTAGGCTCCGAGTAGATACAGCTCTAGCTGTCCGGATCAAATATCCTTTCTCTAAAGAATTTAGAAATGGTACCCAGAAATTCCTATCTTAAGTCTCTCATGGACAAATAGACTTGGGCTCCATATTGGCATGTCCATTTTTATTCTTTGTATTTAAATAAACATAAACAATCTGTCCATAAACATAGAGAGAGAGGACTGAAATGGACTCAAGAAAGAAAATATCTAATAAACTCAGGTGGTCCCTGAGAGACTTTGAGGCAGATAAAGCCTCTTTGGTTTTTGGCAGCATTATTAACCTCATTTGATGACAAGCAAAAATAATAATAATAAAATTGCTTAAAAGATAAAAGTGGTAATAAATTTATGATGTGAAACACTTTAAAGATTGAATGCCCCTAAACAAATTAATTAAAAAATAAAAAATAAAAACAAAACAAACAAAAGATTGAATGCCCCTAGTGAAAACTGATCAGAGAAAATAAAACAATAATTCACAAAAGGAAATATACAAAATAAAATATGCCTTGACTGTTAATATCAAACAGAAGGAGACTTGTTTTTCCTGTGACTGTCCTGTATTTGACCAGTTGGTTTTTATGTGATTGAACAGAAGATTAGGGAAGCCCCTTTCTCAGTTTTCTTATGTGGCATCTTTCCTTTGTTTTTCTTCTACTGTGGGTTTTGATACCATTCTGTTAAGTCCAATGGGCATACTTTAATATCAGTCTTAATCCAACCTGCAAAGACCTGCAAAGAGGTCCCAGACAACAGCCTGTAAAATTCTATGCATACCATGACAATTCCATCCTTTCAATAACTGAATAACTTTATATGGTTTGAGCCTGAGCACTGTGACAGATACATTTATTCCATTGTACTCTGACTTCTCATTGTAATGCAAGATCCAAGCAAGCAGGATTTCACCTGTTTTGTTCACTTTCCTATTTTCAGACGTATGCAAATATATGTGCTGTGTTCAGTTGCTCAGTCTGACTCTTTGTGACCCTATGGACTGGAGCCCGCTGGGCTCTTCTGTCCATGGAATTTTTCTGGCAAGATTACTGGAATGGGTTGCCATTTCCTTCTCCAGGGGATCTCCCGACCCAGGGATTGAACCCGTGTCTCTCATGTCTCCTGAACTGCAGACAGATTCTTTACCACTGAGCAACTGGGGAAGCCATGCAAAAATATATGCACCCACAAATTTAAATAAATGTGAAGTTATATAAAGTAAAAAGAATGACACGGAGGATGAACCAGCTTATACACAATAGTTTCAAAAGAACTATATTTAACATAATTGAAAGATGCATCAAAAGCTAACTGAAATGAGATATAAAATAATTTGATGACTTCAACATGGACTGATAATTAAGTTGAAAAACACATAGACATAAAAGAATATGATATATAATGTTCTTAGAAAATTTGGCACTTAGCAGGTGCTTAATTATTATTTGTTGAATGAATCAATAAATTAGGTCTCAGTATGTAAGTATATTTAGTGTGTCGAGGTCATATTTCAATAGGTTTGAAAAGGTTGGACTGTTGAATGAAATCTGACAGAATAGATATCTAATTGGAAGAAAATTAAGTTGATTCCCAGCCTCGGTCCTACTGCAGTGAATCAGAGGGATTATATATTCACTGTAAGAGTAAGCAATACCTTCAGGTGAACATTTAGAAAAACACACATAAAATCTACAGGAAGGCCAACCATCTAATTTTTTTTTCCTTTTGAACTTTGTATTTTATATTATCATATAGCCTATTAAAATGTTGTGATAGTTTCAGGTGGACAGCAAAGGAACTCAGCCATATGTATACATGTATGCATTCTCTCCCAAATGCCACTCCCGTCGAGACTGCCACATAACATTGAGCAGAGTTCCCTGGGCTATACAGTAGGCTCTTGTTGGTTATCCATTTAAATATAGCAAGAGGGCCAACTATCTTAACTAAGGAAAGAAACTCAGAAGTAGACAAGATACATTTAACTAAATACAATGTAAAACATTTTAATAGCCAAATCATCCTCTAAAGTCAGCTGAGAGACAGTAATTAAAAAAAATCATTTGAAAAGTTGACAATGGTAGAATAATAGGCATATGGTATATGGGGATAAAATAACATAGGCAAGTCAAAATGGTGATCAAATATATAATCTTTCAAAGAATTAATCTCAAAAATATGCAAGCAACTCCTGCAGCTCAATTCCAGAAAAATAAACAACCCAATCAAAAAGTGGGCCAAAGAACTAAACAGACATTTCTCCAAAGAAGACATACAGATGGCTAACAAACACATGAAAAGATGCTCAACATCACTCATTATTAGAGAAATGCAAATCAAAACCACAATGAGGTACCATTTCACACCAGTCAGAATGGCTGTTTTCCAAAAGTCTGCAAGCAATAAATACTGGAGAGGGTGTGGAGAAAAGGGAACCCTCTTCCCTGTTGGTGAGAATGCAAACTAGTATTTGCAAACATTCTCTGGTCATCAATGTGGAAACAAAGTCAATTATGCTCCATTTTAAAAATAAAAGAAATGCCATCATTTCACTGTGTATCTTGCCAGATCAATACTTTACTGTTATACTCCCCTTTATTAAAAAGATCCTTGGGCTTATATTCTACTATCATTTAAGTATCAAAAATGACAATTGCTTTGCTGAGATCAAGTTCCCTTCTCCTTTGGCATCATAAATAAATACATTAATTTATTAAGCAAGCTAGCAAATAGCCACAGTGATCTTTGGGCTCAGAATTAGGCTGGATTGGCCCTTGGGTGACCTAAGGTCACTTTCTAGGCTGCTATTCTCTTTGACCTTTTCCTGCAGTATCTGCTGAAATCTCAGACTCACCTTGATGGGAACTCTGAGAAGAAGATCACTGGGTGGAAGTCCAAGTTCCTCCCTGGATGGTTGATGACGGAGACTGAAGCTCTATATCCAGACAAAGCAGCAGGAAGGGGGCAAGCCCTGGTCTCCAAGGAAGATTTAAGAGTCTATAAACAACTGTGTTCTGTGCAGACTAAGATCACACATGCCCAGGGACTGCTGCTCCCTTTATCTGCTCATTAAGAATGTTGCCTTTTTGTTACTCTAAACTCTAAGAACGTGATTTCCCTCTGGGACACTGCTCTGGCAGAAAGGAAATTTTCCAGCTGATTTCCTGATCCTAGGAGACTATGTGGATAAGCCAAGTAATTCAGGTCTTATTACTCCTCCTACATTAACGCTCCTGTCTTCAAGAGCTGTAAACCTTCTAGCACTTCATCAGAATACTGAATTCAAATTTTCTCAAAAGTCTAATATTGAGGAATTTGTCTTAACTAACACTTTGGATCTTCAAAGCATTGACTTGTGGGGTCAAGTCAGTACCTCAAGACAATTATTATTCTCCTCCTTAGAAAAGAGAGTGACATTGTGTCTTTAATTAAAAAACAAAACAAAACAAAAACTTGGGCACCAAATTCATTGGCTTCATGATAATATTTTAAAAAATGATTAAGAACTTCAAACTTATACCACAAGTTCACAGATATCATTAGTTCTTTATTATAAAATACTTAGTAATTACAGGAGGAGGTACATTTAGATTTTACGTACCTTAACCTAGCATAGCATAACAAAGATATTCTTTGATTTATTTTTTTATGAAATTTCAGTCTATGAAGTAATACTTTTATAAACTCTATTCTCCAATGTAGAAATGGATCTTAGAGGGATTTAATATTCTGTCCAGTATAAACCAAGTAAGGAGTGCAGTCTTGATTGAAAATTCCATCAGGATGCTTCTCTCAAACTCTGGGGCACTGGTCATCAACCAGAGATGATTTGTCCTCTGGGGATTTTGGCAATGTCTGAATTGTTTTTCAGCTACTCAGTCATGTCTGACTCTGCAACCCCGTGGACTGCAGCACGCCAGGCTTCCCTGCCCTTCACTATCTCCCGGAGCTTGCTCAAACTCATGTCCATTGAGTTGATGATGCCACCCAACCATCTCATCCTCTGTCATTCCCTTCTCCTCTTGCCCTCAATCTTTCCCAAAATCAGGATCTTTTTCAATGAGTCAGTTCTTTGCGTCAGGTAGCCAAAGTATTGGAGCTTCAGCACCACTCCTTCCAGTGAATATTCAGGGTTGATTTCCTTTAGGGTTCACTGGTTTGATCTCCAGTGGCTCTAAAATAACTGTAGGAAACAAAATAGATAGAAAAATATTAAACTAATTTTATATAAATATAAAATGTTTGTCATTAAATGACCTTGATATAAGTAATTAATTCACGATTATGTTGCCAAAGCCTTGGGAATAAATGAATGTAACAAAAGGCTTCTAAAAGAGGATAGGAAGCAGTAAATAAAAGTTATAATTTTATCTTATATAAAGATATATGGATTTAAAGATGCTTTGTAAGCTAATCTTCAATCAAGTGTAAAAGAGAATGCTTTGCAGCTGATGAATAAAAGTGACATAAGTTTCAGAAACAGGTCTATTCATAAAAGTACAAAAGAAAGAAAGAAGAATAAGCGAGATTTGAAATCTAGTTGTACATGTGCATAAAGGGTGATATATTAGAACAAAGTATGCAGAAGAACCTCCACTTTGTCTGTTGTTTGAAGTACAGATTCTCAAGTGAATAACAATAAAGGGACAGCTCTATTCTTTCTGTTAAAAAAAGGAGGACACTTTATTAATGACTAGATAGAATTAACCACACGCAATGTATAAATTTTTACTTTCTCCCTAGTAAATTTATATATATATAAATGAACAAATGGAAAACAGCTAGCTGGTGAAAAAAAAATCTCCCATTTGTTTGAATAAGTGCAAACAAAAAGGGAATAAAAACACTGAGACCTCACCATACAAAAGTAAAGGACTCCCACAGATAATTATGATACAGATAGTATATGTCTGAGAAACCCGCAGACACATTCAGCTTCATAGGTGAATTGCAAAGTAAAACTTGTTAACACATCTCTTTTCACCTACAATTTTCTTTCATGTGAATATCCATTCTGAGATGATACCATGAGAGGTATATCTCATAAATTTCTTTTCAAGAAAATATTTTCAAGCATTCTTTGCTCTGGATTTTTCCAAATAAGCCCCATCTTAAAAAGAAGCGTCTTCACTTCATTGTATATCCATCCTCAGCTAGTGCCCTATTCCTCTACTTCAGTTAATTCCAAAGATCCAGGATTATATGGTAGTTCTACTTTTAATTTTTTCAGGAACTTCATACTATCTCACATAGTGGCTGTACCAATTTACATCCTCATTAATAGTGCACAGGGGTTCACTTTTCCACACATCTTCAGCAACATTATTTATCTCATCTTTTCCATAGTAGCGACTCTAAATGATGTAAGATGATATTTCTTTGTGATTTAGATGTTGACTTCCCTAATGGTTAGCCATGTTGAGCATCTTTTCATGTACTTGTTGGCTGTTTGTATGTCTTTTTTAAAGAATAAATTTCTATCAAGTCCTTTGCTCATTTTCCAACTGGATTATTTGTCTTTTGCTATTGAGTTATATATTTAGAGCATATTTAGATATAGGGTTTGAAATATTTTCTTTCATTCCATCAGTTTCCTCCAACACTTTGGCCACCTGATGAGAAGAGCTGACTCATTAGAAAAGACCCTGGTGCTGGGAAAGATTGAAGGAAGGCAAGGGGACGACAGAGGATGAGATAGTTGGATAGCATCACCTACTCAAGGGACACGAGTTTGAGCGAGCTCTGGGAGATGCTGAAGGGCAGGGAAGCCTGGCGTGCTGCAGTCCATGGGGTCACAAAGAGTCAGACACGACTGAAAGACTGAACAACAATGACAATCAGTTGCCTCCTCATTTTGTTGACTATTTTCCTGCAAAGATTTGTAGTTTAGTATTTTCCCATTTTAAATTTTTACTTTTGTTCCTTGTATTTTTGGTGTCACGTACAAAGAAATCATTGACAATACCAATGTCAGGGGGGTGTTCCTTGTAGTTTATTCTAGGAATTTTACCCTTTTAGTTTTTATGTTTAATTCTTTAATCCATTTCAAGTTAAATTTTTATTTGTACAGGATAGGGATCCAATTTTGTTCTCTTTATTATCCAGTTTTACCAGCACATTTTTTGAAGACACTGTTCTTTCTTAATTGAATTTTCTGGGCTCTGTTGTTAAATAATAGTAGACCGTATATACAAGGGTTTATTTCTAGGCTCTCAATTCTGTTCAGTTATGGCCCTTTTTATGCTAGTACTACACAGTTTTAATTACTATAATTTTATAATGAAATTTGAAATCAGGAAGTATGATACCTCCAACTTTCTTCTTTTTCAAGATTGTTTTGGCTATCTGGGATCTTTTATTATTCTATAAAAGTTTTAGGATTTTAAAATATATTTCTTCAAATAATGCCATTAGAATTTTGTTAGTGATTTCATAGAGACTGTAGATGGATTTGAGAAGTAAGGACAGTCTAAAAATACTAAATCTTTGGATCCAAAAATATAGAAAATCTTTCAATTTATTTGTGTCTTAGTTCAATTTCTTTCATCAGTATCTCATAGTTTTGTGTGTCTTTCACTTCCTTGGTTAAATTTACTCTTAGGCATTTATTATTTTGATGCTATTATAATGTTGTTTTAATTTATTTTTTGTATAAAGCAAAATTTTTGTATGTTGATCTTATATTAACGTATGTTGATTTGGTATACTGAAACTTAGCTATTTTGTCCATTGTTTCTAATAACTTCTGGTGGAGTCTTTAGGGATTTATATTCAAAGACAATTTTCTTCTTCCTTTTGATTTTGGATGATTTTTGTTTCTTTTTCTTGTCTAACAGATTTAGGTAAAACTTCTAGTGCTATGTTGAATTGCAATCTTGAGAGTGACACCCTTGTCTTGTCCTTTATCTTAGAAAACTTTGAAACTGTCACTGTTGAGTATGATAGCTGTGACTTGTCACATATTATTTTGACTTATTATTTCACACATATTATTTGACATATTATTTTGAGGAATGATCCATCTATTCCAAATTTGTTGAGACTGTGTATCATAAAAGGAAGTTGAATACAAAGTTGAATTTGTGTTTACTTTATCTTTGGTTCTATCAGTGTGGTGTGTGTATCATGTTTATTTCTTTGCACATAGGGAACCACCCTTATATTCTAGAAATAAATCTCACTTGATCATGATGTATGTTTCTCTCTTGTTGATAGTTTATGGCATGTATGTTAATTAGAAATATCAATTTGTCATTTTCTTTTCTTGTAGGGTCTTTTCTGGTTTTGGTAGCAAGGTAAGAGTGTCCTCGGAAAATGAATTTGGGAGTGTTCCCACCTCTTAAATCATTTGGTGAAGTTTGAGAAAAATTGTTAATTCTTTAAATTTTGGTAGGATTCACGGTAAAATCATCAGATCTTTGCTTTTATCTGCTTTCTGTTGCTGCTGTTGTTGGGACGTTTATGGTTACTGATTCATTTGCCTTACTCTTTATTTGTTGGTTCAGACTTTCTATTTCTTCACAGTTTTGTCTTGGCAGGCAAACCCCTTCAACAATCAGCCTGTCAAGGGTACTCTGACAGTATACACAGATGGAGGTGTTCAAGGCAAGGAGTAGAGTGTACTGAGAGACAAAAGTCTCCACAGCTCAGTGGAGAAATAATATTAGCAAAAACAAAATCATATAAAATGCCACATGGTGACAGGTGAAATGAAGAAAAAGAAAGGGGGTACAGAGAGGTAAGTGGCTGTGGTGGTATTCTTTACTGAGTGTTTAGGCAGGTTGGCAAACAAGGTCACCTTTGAAGAGACTTCAAGGGGGAAAGGTGAGGAGCTGAAGACAGTGCCTGCCTGGAAGGTGGAATGGCCAGTGCAAAGGCCTCAAAGATGCCATTGGTTTCAGGCATTCAGGCTCCAAAAGAAGCCAGTTTCTCAAAGGGAATAAGCAAGAGGGAGGGTGATGGGAGATGAGGCCAGAGGATCTTAGGGAATGAACTGACCTTCCTCTGCCCCTGAACTTCAAGGCATGAGGCGTCCCTAATCCACATGTGGTTCCTTGTACTTCATTAATTTTATTTCCAAGAATCCTGAACATAGGAATAGATCCCCCTTTTGTTTTCATGTTCAGTTAACATTCTGTCATCTATATTTCCAGGGGAAATTTTGATGTCTGTGAGCTCAGGTCATCCTGTTCTAAGGACACTCATGCCCCACAACACACACACACACACACACACCCATGCACCCGTGCAACACAGCACTGTGATCTCATGTGGCCATGGGGGAGTCAAGACTCTTTTCACCTCCAACCACAACAGTTAGGAATGGAATGATGCAAGGCAATATTGTAAACATCAGATTATCTCTGCCCTAATGTATGTCCCAATAGTACCCAGATTCTAGTTGCTGAGCTTTCTATAGACATGTAAACGTGGGCTTCAATTTTAATATGATCATTCTGTGCCATGTATGTCTTTATAAACATGAGAAAGCAGTTCTAAGAAACATAGGTATAGTAAGCAAATAAATATGAACAATAAAGATGATCTAATGAGCTTAGTCCCTGATAAATTGTTATAAGGGGAAAGTTTCTTTGGTTCTGGCAGCATTTCAAACCCAGCTATATCCCCTTGATGTCCAAATTACTTAACAAAGCAGTAAAAATAATTCATCCAAAAAAGGGAAGAATGATGTCTTCATGGGGTCAAGACACTTTAGTGATTGACTGTCCTTCTAGAAAAATGAGCAAAGGGAATAAACATACAATTCAGGAGAGAAAATTTGTGAAGTGCAAGAAAAGGGTTGATTTTTAAGGATGAAATGGTAAAAAAAACCTTTTTACTTTATTGTTTAAACTTTTATTTCATATTGAGTATAGTTGATAAACGGGCTTCCCAGGTGACTCAGTGGTAAAGGACCCGCCTGCAATGCAGAAGATGCAGGTTTGATTCCTGACTTGAAATCTCCTGGAGAAGGAAATGACAACCCATTCCAGTATTCTTGCCTGGAGAATCCTATGGACAAAGGAGCCTGGTGGGCTACAGTCCATCGGATCGCAAAACAGTCCGACACGACTTATTGACTAAACAATACCAAAGACATAGTTGATTAACAATGTTGTGTTCATTTCAGGTGTACAGCAAAGTAATTCAGTTATACATATTCATGTATCTATTCTTTTTCAAGAGATCTTCCTGTTTAGGTTATGGGCTCCCCTAGTAGCTCAGCTGGTAAAGAATCCACCTGTAATGCAGGAGGTTTGATTCCTGGGTCAGGAGATTTGCTGGAGAAGGGACAGGCTTCCCACTCCAGTATTCTTGGGCTTCCCTGGTGGCTAAGCTGGTAAATAATCTGCTTGCAGTGCAGGAGACCTGAGTTCGATCCCTGGGTTGGGAAGATCCTCCTAAGAAAGGAATGGCTACCCACTCCAGTATTCTGTCCAGGAGAATTCCATGGGGCTGCAAAGAGTCGAACACAACTGGGAGACTTCACTTCACTTCATAGAATATTGAGCAGAGTTCCCTATAACAGGGGATTTCTGTTTTAAAATTAAGTTTTATTGCAGTATAATTGCTTTACAATGTTGTGTTCCTAAATATTTTGCAATGTGAGAATTTTGGTACCAGAAAAACATGCCTTAAATTTCAGATCTGCCACATGTTACTTGTTTGAACTTTCAGAGCCAAATGAAACAATCTAAATGCTAATATACTCTCTTGAACATTGAAGATAGAGGTATCCAATATTCCTAAGGGGTCAACAGCTTAGTCAATATATGTGAAAAGCTTAGTGTAGTTCCTTCCTGTTGGTAAGTGCATGGCTATCACTGAGGATGAAATTTCTGGCTTTTCCTTCCACCTCTCAAGTGCCTCCATTGTCCTCCCACCTTGGTCCACAATTCCACAACCTTGTTTCAGTTCCTTGTCATCTTTCCTGTTTATCACTGCTGGTACCCCTCTAGCAGACACCCACATCAATCCAGTGAGATCTTTCTAGATGAAAAAGCTGATCATGGAATTCTCAGAGTTACATGCAATTCCAGTGACTCCCCATTGCAGAATGAAGCCAAAGTTCTGTAGCTTCAACCAAGAGGCTCTCTCCGCATCCTTACTGCCAGTTTCACCCTCACACTGCCCTTGTCTTGTCCACACCGATCTCATAAACCTAGAACTTGACTTACAGTTTCCCTGATGCCACAGTGTAAATTCTCAGTGTCATCATGCACCTGATTCTCTCTGCTTGGAGTCTCACCACAGGTCTATTTGGAATTTTTTCTCTCTTCTCCATCTTTAAAACTCTGTCTCCTCTCAGACTGCCTGGAGTTGTTTCTTTCATGAAACTTTATTTCCTTAACATTTTCACAGGAAAAGAACATTTCCTCATGAACTTAATTTAGCTGTACATCCATCAGTGTAACTTTTATTTAATTCTGTGTTTTTTTTCCCCTTACTAGACTGTAGGTGCCTTGAGACATATACCAATGTTATTCATAATCACCAACTTCCTCCCACTTCCTTCCAGCAGATTTGGCACAGAGCACTAGCTAAATAAATATGTATTGCATGAACTCAAAAAACTATGATCTCAGAAAAAAATGCTAGTAGTAAAAGACGATGAAAGACAGAACAGAAGAAAGGAAATGCTAAAATAGGTGTGGAGAATGTGCACAGTAATGTTTTTCATGTTCTCAGATTAGGTTCCATTCCATGTACAGAGGAGCCTGGCAAGCTACAGCCCATAGGGTCACAAAAAGTTGGATATGACTGAGTGACTAACACTTTCACTTTGCAAGAATTAAATAGAATAGAATAAATGAAATACACAAAAATATCGTAGTGCATTATATCTAGTAAGGATGCATAAAAATCACTTCTTGGCTCTCTTTGCTCAGTCATATGTATGTGTGTGTGGGCTTCGCTTGTAGTTTAGAAGATAAGGAATCTGCCTGCAATGCAGGAGACCTGGTTTGATCCCTGGGTCTGGAAGATCCCCTGGAGAAGGAAATGGTTACCCTCTCCATTATTCTTGCCTGGAGAATTCCAAGAACAGAGAAACCTGGCAGGCTACAGCCCCTGGGATCATAAAGAGTCAGACACGACTGAGCCACTAACACTACTGTGCTATGTATGTGTGTGTACCTGTGTGTGTGTGTGTTTATTTCTGTATTTGTGTGTGCAGATATGCTAGATCACTATGTAAAAGGCATGCTTTACTCTGAGAGATAGAAAAAAATGTCTGGAATCCACTGAAGTGAAGTCAAGAACAGTTTTAAAAGGGAAGTTCCTGCTAATGAGGGAAATGCAATATGAATGAAGAGCCCAACAGAGGAGCCAGTTTTCAGAGTGAAGAAGCAGCTGTGTGGGTGAGGTACCGCGGATTCAAGGGAGCTTAGGCCATTGGATCTTAATCGCTCCACTTGCCTCACCATTATATCAAGGTCAGGTACCTGATCTAATTGTTATTCCTGTACCTATTCCTGTTTATTTACCACACTAGTTTTCATCTGGTCCAATAGTGGATAAGTTTGGCACTGCTCTCATTTTTCTCTGTGGAATTCTTCTTTGCTATTCTTGGGCTTTAGGCTTTTATTTTGACACATCCAGTAGGTGTCCTTTTGGACACTAGTCCTGGTTCTGTTCTTTTTATATCATGCAAGGGCCACCACAGATCATACCCTATAATATCCTGCGTTTGCCACATCTGTCTATCCTCTTTCTTCAGATAAATTATCCCTGAGGACATAGATCACACATGTATTTACTTCATAGTACTCTGCCTTTTCTATTATAACATAAGATCCAAATTGGCAGGAATCTCCTCTGCTTGGGTTCACACTTGGGGTTTCATAAATGCATATGTGTGTGCATGCTGTTGGTTCAGTTGTGTGCAACTCTTTGCAACCCTAGGGACCCTAGCCCGCCAGGCTCCTCTGACTATGGGATTCTCCAGGCAACAATACTGGAGTGGGTTACCATGCTCTCCTCCAGAGGATCTTCCCAACTCAGGAGTTGAAGAGGTTTCATAAATGTGTCCAACTTTATAGAAAAAGTAAGGTGGAAATGAGAATTCATGAATAAGATGGCCAGAAAAGTAAAACTATGTTAAGTATAGTGGAATCAAGATAAAACTGTTAAGTGTAATTTGATAAAAATCTAAAACTAGCTACTTAAAAAAGAGTTATAAAAAACTCTTCAGTAAATTAATAAATTTAGTAAATTAAAAACATCTACTTGCTTCTCTAAATAAATATATTGGTAAAGAATGGGAAATGAAAACAAAAAAGTACACTTTATAAAAAACTATGAAGCTTGCACTAACAAAAGATATTTTCTATCTATATAGATTATACATGGATTCAAATAATGTTAAGAAAAAGAAGCAATTGGTAGTTGAATGCAAATGACTGTGTTCCATAGAATTGGAGATTATGAAGGATAATTTTAAAAACAGGTTGCCTTTTTATTTTGCCAGTTGTTTCTTTTGCTCTGCAGAAGCTTTTTAGTTTAATACATGACTTATTTGATAAAATTTATTTTATATGTGAATGCTTAAATGTGAAAGAAGAATATGATTTTCATGTTTCATGGACTGCTACTGTAATATCTACTTTTATGGCTCTGCATCTTTCTAATGAATACAAAACATGCTCAAATACACCCTTTAACAATTTTAAAAAATGTGCTCACTTCCCTGCACTTTTCTATAGGCCTATTACTCAATTTTCCTCCTCTCCTCAAGTATAAATCTCCTCTAATATGTCCTAATTTTATTGGAACCGCTTTATACCTTCAGTTCCTTCCTCAGTTTTACCCACTGGACTTCCATCCTCATCCCTTAATTGTCAAGAATGATCTTCATATTGCTAGGTCAAAAAGAAATTTCTCTTTTTAGCATATTAATAAAGTACTTATAAGTTAATTAGTTGGGTTTCCCAGGTGGCTCAGTGGTAAAGAATCCACCTGCAATGCAGGAGACCCAGTTTCTATCCCTGAGTCAGGAAGATCCCCCTGGAGAAGGAAATGGCAACCCACTTCAGTATTCTTGGCTGGGAAATCCCATGAACAGAGGAGCCTGGTGAGTTACAGTCTATGGTGTCACAAGGAAGCAGTTACAATTGATCACCCACACACCACGCACCAGGTAATTAATTAATCAGCCAGCAAACATGTCCAAATCTTGGCTCTAAGCTAGGCTCATTAAGATCTTTTATGACTTCAGGTAAAATTTCTCAGTTTGTAGTCTCTCTGAATTTTACCTGGAGTAACCATGGGTTCCCAGGCTTTTCTGGCCATGATCTGTGGAAATCTGAATTCCTCCCCGGACAGTTGATGACGGAGTTTGAAGCCGTGTTCTCAGAGAAGATCGCAGGAAGGAGTGGAGTGCCAGTTCCTTTACAGACACAGGACTCCAAAACAACAAGCATATTTCCTTAACCTCAGGGATGTAGAAGCAGAGGGACTGCAGCATAGGAGATATTTATGGATCCCTATGTCCAATCATTAGGGACATCTCCCTCTTGTTACTCCAACCTCAAGCACATGATTGCCCTCAGTGCACGAGTCTTGACAGAAGTTCTTCCTAATGATTCTCTGTTCCCAAGAGACCAGGTTAGAAGTCAAGTGATCCCAGTTTTTGTTACTCTTTCTCCATGAACTCGCCTTCCATTTATAGGTTTAACCTCCCAGCATCTATCATATCTGTAAAGTTAAATATCACATTTCCCCCATCTATTCATTCAAGGATCGACACTTTTGTTGTTTCCTTGTCTTGGATATTGTGAGTAACTCAGCAATAAACATAGAGGTATAAATAGTTCTTCAAGATAGTCATTCCTTTGAATACATACTCAGAATTGGAATTGCAAGATCATATAGTAGTACTATTTTTAATATATTGAGTAGCTTAATACTATTTCGTGTAGTGGCTGTACCAATTTATATTCCTATCGATCATGCATAAGGTTTCACTCTTTTCTGCATCCTTTTTGATATCTATCTCATCTTTTTGATAACATTCTAAAAGATGTAACGTGATACCTCAATGTAATTTTTTAATTGGAATATAGTTACTTTACAATGTTGTGTTAGTTTTTGCTGTACAACATGAATCAGGCATATGTATACATGCTTCCCCTCCCTCTTGAGCCTCTCTCCCACTCTCCCATCCAACCCCTCTAAGTCATCATAGAGCACCGAGCTGAGCTCCCTGTGTTATACAGCAGTTTCTTGCTAGTTATCTATTTAACACATGGTAGACTGGAATGGGTGAATTTAACTCAGATGACCATTATATCTACTACTGTGGGCAAGAATCCCTTAGAAGAAATGGAGTAGCCATCATTGTCAACAAAAGAGTCCGAAATGCAGTACTTGGATGCAATCTCAAAAATGATAGAATGATCTCTGTTCGTTTCCAAGGCAAACCATTCAATATCACGGTAATCCAAGTCTATGCCCCAACCAGTAATGCCGAAGAAGCTGAAGTTGAACGATTCTATGAAGACCTACAAGACCTTTTAGAACTAACACCCAAAAAAGATGTCCTTTTCATTATAGGGGACTGGAATGCAAAAGTAGGAAGTCAAGAAACACCTGGCGTAACAGGCAAGTTTGGCCTTGGAGTACAGAATGAAGCAGGGCAAAGGCTAATAGAGTTTTGCCACAAGAACGCACTGGTAATAGCAAACACCATATTCCAACAGCACAAGAGAAGACTCTACACGTGGACATCACCAGATGGTCAACACCGAAATCAGACTGATTATATTCTTTGCAGCCAAAGATGGAGAAGCTCCATACAGTCAGCAAAAACAAGACCGGGAACAGACGGTGGCTCGGATCATGAACTGCTTATTGCCAAATTCAGACTTAAATTGAAGAAAGTAGGGAAAACCACTAGACCATTCAGGTATGACCTAGATCAATGCCCTTATGAGTATACAGTGGAAGTGACAAATAGATTTAAGGGTCTAGACCTGATAGACAGAGTGCCTGATGAACTATGGACAGAGGTTCATGACATTGTATAGGAGACAGGGATCAAGAAAATCCCCATTGAAAAGAAATGCAAAAAAGCAAAATGGCTGTCTGAGGAGGCCTTACAGATAGCTTGGAAGAGAAGAGAAGTGAAAAGCAAAGGAGAAAAGGAAAGATATTCCCATCTCAATGCAGAGTTCCAAAGAATAGCAAGGAGAGATAAGAAAGCCTTCCTCAGCGATCAGTGCAAAGAAATAGAGGAAAACAACAGATTGGGAAAGACTAGAGATCTCTTCAAGAAAATTAGAGATACCAAAGGAACATTTCATGCAAAGATGGGCTCGATAAAGGACAGAAATGGTATGGACCTAACAGAAGCAGAAGATATTAAGAAGAGGTGGCAAGAATACACAGAAGAACTGTACAAAAAAGATCTTCATGACCCAGATCATCACGATGGTGTGATCACTCACCTAGAGCCAGACATCCTGGAATGTAAAGTCAAGTGGGCCTTAGAAAGCATCATTACGAACAAAGCTAGTGGAGGTGATGGAATTTCAGTTGAGCTATTTCAAATCCTCAAAGGTGATGCTGTGAAAGTGCTGCACTCATTATGCCAGCAAATTTGGAAAACTCAGCAGTGGCCACAGGACTGGAAGAGGCAAGTCTTCGTTCCAATCCCAAAGAAAGGCAATGCCAAAGAATGCTCAAACTACCACACAATTGCACTCATCTCACATGCTAGTAAAGTAATGCTCAAAATTCTCCAAGCCAGGCTTCAGCAATACATGAACCGTGAACTTCCAGATGTTCAAGCTGATTTTAGAAAAGTCAGAGGAACTAGAGATCAAATTGCCAATATCCACTGGATCATCAAAAAGCAAGAGAGTTCCAGAAAAACATCTATTTCTGCTTTATTGACTATGCCAAAGCCTTTGACTGTGTGGATCACAATAAACTGTGGGAAATTCTGAAAGAGATGGGAATACCAGATCATCTGACCTGTCTCTTGAGAAACCTGTATGCAGGTCAGGAAGCAACAGTTAGAACTGGACATAGAACAACAGACTGGTTCCAAATAGGAAAAGGAGTCCATTAAGGCTGTATATTGTCACCCTGCTTATTTAACTTATATGCAGAGTACATCATGAGAAACGCTGGGCTGGAAGAAACACAAGCTGGAATCAAGACTGCCAGGAGAAATATCAATAACCTCAGATATGCGGATGACACCACCCTTATGGCAGAAAGTGAAGAAGAACTAAAGAGCCTCTTGATGAAGGTGAAAGAGGAGAGTGAAAAAGTTGGCTTAAAGCTCAACGTTCAGAAAACTAAGATCATGGCATCTGGTCCCATCACTTCATGGGAAATAGATGGGGAAACAGTGTCAGACTATATTTTTTGGGGCTCCAAAATCACTGCTGATGGTGACTGAAGCCATGAAATTAAAAGATGCTTACTCCTTGGAAGGAAGGTTATGGCCAACCTAGATAGCATATTTAAAAGCAGAGACATTACTTTGCCAACAAAAGACCGTCTAGTCAAGGCTATGGTTTATCCAGTGGTCATGTATGGATGGGAGAGTTGGACGGTGAAGAAAGCTGAGCGCCGAAGAATTGATGCTTTTGAACTGTGGTGTTGGAGAAGACTCTTGAGAGTCCCTTGGACTGCAAGGAGATCCAATCAATCCATCCTAAAAGAGATCAATCCTTGGTGTTCATTGGAAGGTCTGATGTTGAAGCTGAAACTCCAATACTTTGGGCATCTCATGTGAAGGGTTGACTCATTGGAAAAGACCCTAATGCTGGGTAGGATTGGGGGCGGGAGGAGAAGGGGACGACAGAGGATGAGATGGTTGGATGGCATCACCGACTCGATGGACATGGGTTTGGGTAGACTCCGGGAGTTGGTGATGGACAGAGAGGCCTGGCGTGCTGCAATTCATGGGTTTGCAAAGAGTCGGACACGACTGAGCGAATGAACTGAGTGTATATATGTCAATACTGCTCTCAGTTTGTCCCTCTCCCACCATCTCCACAAGTCTGTTCTCTATGTCTGTACCTCTATTCCTGCCCTGCAAAAAGGTTCATCAGCACCATTTTTAGATTCCATATATATGTGTTAATATATGATATTTGTTTTTATTTCTGACTTAGTTCACTCTGTATGACAGGCTCTAGGTTCATCCACATCACTTCAACTGACTCAATTTCATTCCTTTTCATGGCCGAGTAATATTCCATTGTATATATGTGCCATATCTTCTTTATCCATCCATCTGTTGATGGCAATCTGGGTTGCTTCCATGTCCTAGCTTTGTAAACAGTGCTGCAATGAACATTGGGGTACACGTGTGTTTTTGAGTTATGGTTTTCTTAGGGTATATTGTCATTGTAGGGCTTCTCTTGTGGCTCAGCTGATAAAGAATCCACGTACAGGAGACCTGGGTTTGATCCCTGGGTTGAAAAGATCCCCTGAAGAAGGGAAAGACTACCCATTACAGTATTCTGGCCTGGGGAATTCCATGGACTAGTCCATGGGGTCACAACTGAGTGACCTTCACTCACTCACTCACTCATTGTCATTGAAATCTCATTTGCATTTCCCTAACGGTTTGTAATTTGAACAACATCTTTTCATGTATAATACCCTTTGACCATTTGTGTGTCTTTTGAGGAAAATATCTACTCAGACCTTCTGATCATTTTTCTAACTGGATTATATGTTTTGCTATTGAGTTGTGGGAATTCTTTATATATCTTTTGTATTCATTCATTCTCAGCTACAACGTATGACAATCTTTTCTTTCATTTTGTTGGTTGCCTCCTCATTTTTTGATTGTTTCTTTTGCTGTAGATAAGCCTTTTGGTTTGTTTTTATCTTACTTTATAAGTTTTATTTTTGTTGTTTGTGATTTTGGTGTCATATCCAAAAAAATCATTGACATGATCAATGTCAAGGAGATTTTCTCTATATTTTATTCTAGGAATTTTTCAGTTTTAATGTTAGTTTAGTTACTTTTTCCTTCATGAGTCAAATTTTTGAGTTGTACAATATAGAGGTCCAGTTTCATTCTTTTGAATATCCAGTTTTTCAGCACCATTTTTTGAAGAGACTATCCTTTCTCAATTGAGTATTCTATTCTCTTGTTAAATATTAATAGACATTACATACATGGGTTTATTTTAAGACTTCCAATCTTATTCTATTGACGTCTGTGACTCTTTTTATGTGTCTGTGCTAAGTCCCTTCAGCCGTCTCTGACTGTTTAGGACCCTATGGACTGTAGTCCACCAGGATCCTCTGTCCATGGGATTTTCCAGGGGGAAATACTGGAGTGGGTTGCTATGTCCTCCTCCAGGGGATCTTTCTGACCCAGGGATTGAATCTGTATCTTTTATGTCTCCTGCATTGGCAGGCAGGTACTTTATCCTAGCGTCACTTGGGAAGCCCCAAATAATCCATTGCTTCTCTGTCCATAGGATTCTCCAGGCAAGAATACTGGAGTGGGTTGCCTTTCCCTTCTCCAGGGAGAGAGGTTTTCCCGACCCCGAGATCCAATGCAGGTCTCACTCATTGTGGACAGATTCTATACCGGCTGAGCCGCTAGGCAAGACTTTTCATACCAGTACCATAATATTTTAATTATTATAATTTTGTTATAAAATTTAAAATCAAGAAGTGTGAGGCCCCCAACTTTGTTCTTTCTCAGGTTTACTTTAGCTGTTTGGGCTCTTTTATGATTTCAGGTATGACCTAAATCAAATCCCTTATGATTATACAGTGAAGTGACAAATAGATTCTAGGGATTAGATCTGATAGACAGACTGCTTGAAGAACTATGGACAAAGTTTTGTAACATTGTACAGGATCCCATGATCAAAACCATCCCAAACGAAAAAAAAAAAAAAGCAAAAAGGCAAAATGGTTGTCTGAGGAGGCCTTACAAATAGTTGAGAAAAGAAGAAACGTGAAAGACAAAAGAAAAATGGAAAGATAAACCCATCTTAATGCAGAGTTCCAAAGAATAGAAAGGAAAGATAAGAAAGCCTTCCTCAGTGAGCAATGTAAATAGAGGAAAACAATAGAATGGGAAAACTAGCGATCTTCTCAAGAAAATTAGAGATACCAAGGGAACATTTCATGCAAAGATGGGTACAACAAAGGACAAGAAACGGTATGGACCTAACAGAAGCAGACGATATTAAGAAGAGGTGGCAATTACTTTACAATGAATAAATTTATAAAAAAAAAAAAAAAAAGAAGTGGCAAAAATACACAGAAGAACTATACAAAAAAAATCTTCATGACCAAAGTAACCACAATGGTGTGATCATTCACTTAGAGCCAGACATCCTGGAGTGTGAAGTCAAATGGGCCTTAGGAAGCATCACTATTAAGGTGATGTTAGTCGAGGTGATGGAATTCCAGTTGAGCTATTTCAAATCCTAAAAGATGATGCTGTTAAAGTGCTGCACGCAATGTATCAGCAAGTTTGGAAAACTCAGCAATGGCCACAGGACTGGAAAAGGTCAGTTTTCATTCCAATCCCAAAGAAAAGCAATGCCAAGGAATGTTCAAACTACCGCATAATTATATTCATCTCACATGCTAGCAAAGTAGTGCTTGAAATTCTCCAAGCTAGGCTCCAAGCTATGTGAACTGAGAACTTCCAGATATTCAAGCTGGATTTAGAATAGACAGATGGACCAGAGATCAAGTTGCCAACATCCGTTGGATCATAGAAAAAACAAGAGAGTTCCAGAAAAGAATCTACTTCTGCTTCATTGATTAAGCTAAATCTTTGACTGTGTAGATCACAACAAACTGTGGAACACTCTTAAAGAGCTGGAAATACCAGACCACCTGACCTGAGAAATCTGTATGCAGGTCAAGAAGCAACAGTTAGAACTGGGCCTGGAACAACGGACTGGTTCCAAATTGGGAAAGGAGTGCATCAAGGCTGTGTATTGTCATCTTGCTTATTTAATTTATATGCAGAGTACATCATGTGAAATGCAAGGTTGGATGAAGCACAAGCTGGAATTAAGCTAGCTGGAAGAAATATCAATAACCTCAGATACACAGATGACACCACCCTTATGGCAAAGTGAGAGGAACTAAACAGCCTCTTGATGAAAGTGAAAGAGGAGAGTGAAAAAGCTGGCTTAAAACTCTACATTCAAAAAATGAAGATCATGGTATCCAGTCCCATAGCTTCATGGCAAATAAGATGAGGAAACAATGGAAACAGTGAGAGATTTTATTTTGGGGGGGGCTCCAAAATCACTGCAGATGGTGACTGGAGCCATGAAATTGAAAGCTCCTTGGAAGAACAACTATGACCAACCTAGACAGCATATTAAAAGCAGAGACATTACTTTGCTGAAACAGATCTGTCTAGTCAAAGCTATGGTTTTTCCAGTAGTCATGTGTGGATATGAAAATTGGATCATAAAGAAAGCTGAGTGCTGAAGAATTGATGCTTTTAAACTGTGGTATTGGAGAAGACTGTTGAGAGTCTCTTGGACTGCAAGGGGATCAAACCAGTCAATCCTTAAGGAAATCAGTCCTGAATATTCTCTGCAGGGACTGGTGCCGAAGCTGAAAAAACTCCAATACTTTGGCCACTTGGTGTGAAGAGCTGACTCATAGAAAAGACCCTGATGTAAGGAAACCTGACATGCTGCAGTCCATGGGGTCACAAAGAATTGGACATGACTGAGTAACTGAACTGAACTGATGATTTCATATAAATTATAGGATAGCTTTTTACACTTCTGTGAGTAATGCTTTTGGAATTCTGATAGGGTTTTCATGGAATCTATAGATTTGAGTTCTATGGAAATTCTAATAATATTAACTCTTCTGATCCATAAACAAGCACAATCTTTCCATTTATTTGTATCTTGTTCTTTTTTTAAAGAATCAGTGTTTGGTAGTTTTATGTGTGTATGTATTTCACTTCCCTGGTTTACTTTTAGATATTTTATTGTTTTAACGATATTGTAAATTTTGTTATTATTTTATTTTCAGATGGTTCAGTGTTGGTGTATATATTGATTTTTAATTGTTTGGTATTTCTAACAGTTTCTTTTCAGTGGACTTCAGGGATTTATTTGAGCTTCCCAGGTGGCTCTAGTGGTAAAGAACCTGCCTCCCAAGTGCAGAAGACATTAGAGTCATGGGTTAGATCCTTGGGTCGTGAAGATCCCCTGGAGGTAGGGCATGGTAACCTACTTCAGTATTATTGCTTGGAGAATCCCATGGACAGGAGCCTGGAGGGCTAGAGTCCATAGGGTCACAAAGAGTCAGCCACGACTGAAGCAACTTAGCATGCACACAGTGGTTTATATATAAGATGATATTATCATCAGATAGAGCAATTATATTCTTAACATTTCGGTTTTGGATAGTCTTCAGTGATTTTTCTTTTTTGAGTGAACTAACAAGAAAGTATAGTGTGATGATGAATTATAGTGGTGAATCTTGCTCCCTCATCTTTTTCTTTGTTTTGGAGAAAAAATTTAGAAACTTTGACTGTTGAGTATGATGTTAGCTGTAACTTGCCATATATGGCCCTGGTTAATTTTGAGGTATGATCCATCTATACAGAATTTTTGAGACTTTGTGTCATTAAAGGACATTGGTTTTGTCAAAAGCTTTTTCAGCATCTACTGAAGTTGTCATGGCTATTTTATCTTTAGTTCTATTAACATGGTGCATTGCATTTATTATATTATTATTTGCTTATAGGAACCCATCCTTGCATTCTAGGAATAAATTCCACTTGATAATGATATATGATTCTTTTATTGTGCTGTTAACTTTGGTTGGCTAGTACTTTCAACAATTTATACATCTATATTAATCAAGGATATCAGCTTGTATCTTTTTTTGTAGTGTTTTTATCTGGTTTTGGTATCAGGTAATGGTGGTCATATAAAATAAACTTGTGAGTGTTCTCTACTCTTAAATAATTTGATAGAGTTTGAAAAGAAGAAAGAAGAAGAAAATTTGTATTAATTCTTCTTTAAATTTTGGTAGAATTTAACAGTGAACTCATTAGGTCTTTGGAATTTACTGATGTTGGTGATGCTCTTTCTGTTTTGGAAGTTTATGGTTACTGATTCACTCTCCTTATTCTCTTTTTTGGTTTTATTTTTTCATGATGCAGTCTTGGTAGGCAAAGACCTTCAGCAGTCAGCCTCTCAAAGATATTAGGTGGGCTCTCTGGTGTTGTCCATAGGTGAAGGTGCTTCTGAAGTCCTTGAGTGGGCTGGTTTGGTGCCTTTGGGTCAGCAGATGACATGCCTGGTTCTTTGGCCCCTGGAGTCTGTCCTAGTGTCTAAGACCAGGAGGAGCAGGGCCTGGAGCCTGGTGTCACTAGGGTAATTGGCACTTGAACCTGAGATGATGAACATGGCATCTGGTACTATGTGGTCAGGCAGGGGTTAATGGTCCAGGGTCACCAGCCTAGGGCCAGGGACCACTGTGATGGGCTTAGCATCTCAGTCAGTGGTATTGGCTTTGTCTTGGTAAAGACTGAGACTTTTAGTTTGAGGGAAAGCACTTAGAAGCTGGGGACTCATATGCCGGGTTGGTGCCATGCCAAAGCTCAAAGCTGGGTCACAGAGGCCCAGCCTGGTCCTTGAGCCTGTGTCTGCAGGACGCTCACTGGACTGTACCTGCAGAAGCCTGTGTGGACACTGAGACCATGAGGTCTAACCTGATGTTGGTGTAAGCTGGGAGCTCGTGTGTGCAGGAACTGGTCTGAGGTCTAGACCCACAGGAGCTAGCCTGGCACTAGTATGGGCCTGACACTAGAGTTGGAGGTGAAGTCAGGTGCTCACTTCACCATTCTTTCCTTACTTAGAGGCTTTTCTCTTTGTATTGGGATGTCTGGGTTTAGGGTAGGGGTGGGGTGGAGGTCAAGTGAAATTGTACTTCTGACTTACTCAATGCATATTTTAAAATCTATTTTGTTTCATCAAGGTGCTGTGATGCCTCACCTGCCTCACCTGAAGCATGCCTCACATGCTTTGTTCCTGTGAAGGTATTCTGGTGGAGCAGGAATAAATTAAGGCAATTTACGTATGGTAAACTCTTTCTATCTGTAAACTAGATTAACTAAAAATGAATGAACTGTCTACAACTTGGTTTTAAAGAGAAAAGAACTACAGCCAGGGGCAGGATCATGGATGAGCCTTAGAAACACTGTGTAGAGACTGACAGCTAGTTACAGACTCATGAGAAACCCAGCAGAGCTTGAAACAACTCCAAACCATATCATCTCATTTGATAATGTATGTTATGTTTTACCATTTGATTTTAGGATGGCTGGTTATGCAGCCTGCTAACAAATGTAAGAATCAAACTATATAGCACAGGGACTTCTGCTTGACACTCTGTAATTACCTAAGAAGGGAAAAGAATCTAAAGAAGAGTGGATATATTTATATGTATAACAGATTCACTTTGCTGTATACTTGAGACTAACACAGCATTGTAAATCAACTATGTATGTGTGTGTGTGTGTGTGTGCGCTCAGTTGCTCGGTCATGTCTGACTGTTTGCTACCCCCTGGACTGTAGCCTACCAGGCTTCTCTGGAATTTCCCAGGCAAGAATGCTGGAGTGGGTTGCCATTTCCTTTTGCAGGGGATCTTCCTGGCCCAGGGATTGAACACATGTCTCTTGTGTCTCCTGCATTGGCAGGAGTATTCTTTACCACTGCACCACCTGGGAAACCAAAATCAACTGTATCTCAATAAAATTTTTTTTTTAAAAATTGAATAATACTGAGGACAAGGATAATAATCTACTACTTCTTATGTTTCACTGTGTTCTGACATTTGAAGACAGCATATTTGATTACAGTGTTACTCAATTTTTTCTTTTTTCACACAATTGTATTAAAAAGTGACTTCATTGGTGTTCCTTTCCAGATACCCAGGAAAGCTGGCAAGAGCATTCACGTTTGTGCACAAAAACTGCTGACCCTGAATCATATGAGTAGGTAGAAATTCAAGTTCTTTGATGCATCAGTTTTGATTATGAGTGAAAGTCACTCAGTCGTGTCTGACTCTTTGTGACCCCGTGGACTGTCCATGGAATTCTCTAGGCCAGAATACAGGAGTGGGTATTCTTTCCCTTCTCCAGAGGATCTTCCCAACCCAGGGATCAAACCCAGGCCTCCCTCAAGCCCTAGGCGGATTCTTTACCAGCTGAGCCACAAGAAAAGCCCAAGAATACTGGAGTGGTGGATTCTTTACCAGCTGAGCCACAAGAAAAGCCCAAGAATACTGGAGTGGCTAGCGTATCCCTTCTCCAGCAGATCTTCCTGACCCAGGAATTGAACAGGGGTCTCCTGCATTGCAGGTGGATTCTTTACCAACTGAGCTATCAGGGAAGCCCTATGAAAACTGATCATGAAAGTTGAAGTAATTCCTTTGTATAATATGGAAGATATTAAGTAGATAATATTTTTTTTATTTTTAAATGTATTTATTTATTTTTATTTATGTATTTATTTTTTACTTTACAATATTGTATTGGTTTTGCCATACATTGACATGAATCTGCCATGTGTGTACATGTGCTCCCCTTCCAGAACCCCCCTCCCACCTCCTTCCCCATCCCATCCCTCTGGGTCATCCTGGTGCACCAGCCCCAGGCACCTTGTATCATGCATCGAAACTGGACTGGTGATTCGTTTCACATATGATAATTTACATGCTTCAGTGCCATTCTCCCATATCATCCCACCTTCACCCTCTCCCATAGAGTCCAAAAGACTCTTCTATACATCTCTGTCTTTTTTGCTGTCTCGCATACAGGGTTATCTTTACCAACTTTCTAAATTCCATATATATGCATTAGTATACTGTATTGGTGTTTTTCTTTCTGGCTTTCTTCTCTCTGTATAATAGGCTCCAGTTTCATCCACCTCATTAGAACCGATTCAAACGAATTCTTTTTAATGGCTGAATAATATTCCATTATGTATATGTACCACAGCTTCCTTATCCATTTGTCTGCTGATGGACATCTAGGTTTTATTCCCTGTTCATTTTGTTTATGAAAACATTTGGAAAAGGTGCAATATTTTATTTAGAACAATGGAAAAAGTCATAGTTGTAGGTATCACTGGAAGTTTTCAAGTAAGAACAGTTAGATAATTCAATAAGAAAATATAAAACAATTTCATCAATCCTTCACTTCAATAAATAAATCCTCTTATACATTGACACTAGTATTTCCTACTTCAATGAGTAGAAATACAGCTTGAAAAGAAATGTCATGCATAATAACACAAAGTATAATTTAAAATTTACTTCATTATATTCAAGGTCATCTCAGACTCGAAGTTCATATTAAGTTAGTTGACTTACTGCAATTTATCTTTCTATGTAGACTACACTTGCAGACATGTATTTAATGATTGGTTTTGCCAGTGACTATGGTAGGCAATGTAAACAAGAGAGATAAGAAATTCTAATAAGAGAACAGAATCCTAATTAGGAGAATAAAACCCAATGATTCTTGTGAAACACAGTAAGTGATATGCAAACGAATATTAGACACGAAAGTGAAAAACTGTGGTCTCAGATTTTTCTCTCCTATAAAGTGGTAAAAATGGCCTGTTGTCAAGTTCAGTTTTTTGTGTCATGGTGGTACCTCATGATATTCTTTAATAAAGTGAAAGATACATTAACTGAGGTGATATTTGCATTTGAGAAGACATTGTTCTTATTAACTACAAGCAGCTACGTGAGATAAATGGGAATTTCCAATTTTCTCATATCAAAGATTGGGAATAAAGTAGGAAAAACAGGAAGGAAGAAAAAGAAGATCAAGTTGTTAGATATTTGAGAGCAAAGAGAGCTTAATTAAGTGAGTAAGTAAATTGCATGTATTAGTTGCTCAGTTGTGTCTGACTCTCTGGACCCCATGGACTGTAGCCCGCCAGACTCCTCTGTCCATGGGCTTTTCCAGGTAAGAATACTGGAGTGGGTGACCATTCCCTTCTGCAGGGGATCATCCCTACCCAAGAATCAAACCCAGATCTCCTGCATTGCAGGCAGATTCTTTACCATCTGAGCCACCAGGGTATCCCAAATAAATTGTATAGATTAGTTGAAAAAATGAAAACTCCAGGAAATAAATAAGAGCCTGTTACACATCCACAATCTGACTAAAGAATCACAACTACTGACAGTGAGGCCTTGAGTCTTGCTGTCATGGGCACTTCTCTAGACCCAAAATAATTGACCTTTTTAGACTCGCCATCACAAAGAATCTTTTCAGAGCTTTCCTTATGTCTTTGTTCCTCAGACTGTAGATGAAAGGGTTCAGCATGGGTGTGACCACAGTGTACATCACTGAAGCTATTTCACTTGAGTGTGAGCTGTGGATAGTAGCAGAGCTAAGGTACACTCCTAGACTTGTGCAAAAAAATAAAGAGACAACTGAGAGGTGAGATGCACAAGTGGAAAATACTTTATACTTCCCCTGAGATGATGATATTCCACTTATAGAGGAAACTATCTTAGAGTAAGAGTAAAGAATTCCAGACAGGAGACCACCACCCAGCAGTACAGCTGACAAATACATCACCGTATTATTAAGAAAGGTGTCAGAACAGGCAAGTTGAATCATCTGATTGATTTCACAAAAATAGTGGGGGACTTCTACATTAGTGCAAAAAGAAAGCTGCAACACCATTAAACTTTGCAACAAGGAATCCAGGATACTAATGGTCCAGGACACGAGAACTAGCAGTCCACAGAACAGGGGGTTCATGATGGCTGTGTAGCGCAGGGGATGACAAACAGCCACAAAGCGGTCATAGGCCATCACAGCAAGGAGAAAGATGTCCAATACTGCAGAAAATATGAAAAAATAAATCTGTGCAATGCAACCTTTATAAGTGATAATGTGGCTGTGCGTCTGGATGTTCCACAGCATCTTCGGGATGGTGGTAGAGGTGAAGCAGATGTCTACAAAGGACAGGTTGGAGAGGAAGAAGTACATGGGGGTGTGGAGATGGGGGTCAGAGCTGACAGCCAGGATGATGAACAGGTTTCCAAACACAGTGATCAGGTACATGGAGAGGAAAAGCCCAAATATGAGAGGCTGCAATTCTGGCTCCTCTGAAAATCCCAGAAGAAGAAATTTGGAAATGTGTGTATTATTATCTGGCTCCATGTGTTCAAGGTCACTTGCAGGAAAGAAGGAAATAATATTACTAATATTCACACAGACTTGCATTATTTATACATTTGAAATGCCACAAGTTATATTTTACAGTCACAAAAATAATTTTAATAGTTTGTGTATGAATCTGGTTCTTTAGTGTATTCCTGCGGCACTTTTGACAAGGAATTTTTGTTACAATCAGCTTTTTTTCCAAGAAGGTCATGTATTCTATGATTTTAATGAGAAATTCTTCATGGATTTCTGGTATGTTAGTTTTCCTCATACCATGTTTTAATTACTGTTGAGGCTATAAGTTATGGTGATAAAGAGCAAAAATTTCTACAATTCGATGATAGAAAAAATATATAAGCAAATAATAAAATCATATAATACTTCAAATGGGGACAAGTTGTTTCAAGAAATGTAAAGCAGATATAAAGAGTGAATAGTGCATTCTGTTTTCCACGGGTACTTAGCCAAGACCTGAAAACAAGGTGACATTTGAACAATGACTTCATGTAAGAGAGGGAGGGAGATGAAGGACTGTGGTGGAAGTGTGTGTCTGGCAGAGGGAATGGTCAGGACTCAAATAAATAAAATCAGAAATGAAAGAAGCGATGTTATAACTGATACCAGAGAAATACAAAGGTTTACAAAAGACCGTTAGAAATAGTTATATGTCAATGAATTGGAAAACCTAGAGAAAGTATTAATTTCTTGAAAAACATAGACTATATAGTTCATGAAATTCTCCAGGCCAGAATACTGAAGTGGGTAGCCCTTCCTTTTCTAGGGGATCTTCCCAATCCAGGGATCTAACCCAGGTCTCCCACATTGCAGGTGGATTCTTTACCAGGTGAGCTACAAGGGAAGCCCTGAAAAACACAACTACTAAGACTAAATCATTATGAAATAGAAAATGTGAAGAGACCAATTACTAGAGGGAATTGGTCATCACTTTTTATTCACATCTACTTGTTTATCTTACATCTGGAAGTTTGGGTCTTTGGACAACTTTTCTCTATTTTCCTTGGCTTCAACCCTCTGCTTCTGATATCCACAAGTCTGTTTTCTTTCTCTATGATTTTTTTGTTGCTTTTGGTTTTTAATAATTCACACATAAGTGAGATCATATAATAGCTGACTTTTCTATTTGACTTCTTTCATTAGCAGCATGGCCTATTTATGCTGCCATAAGTTATAGGACTTTCTAATTTTTTTATGGCTAAGTGGTATTCCATTGTATACATTCACCTCAATTTCTTTATCCATTCATCTATTCATGTACACTGAGGTTGCTTCCATGTCTTGGCTTGTAAACTAGGCTGTTATACCTTAATTACAAACTATCAAAAATAAAATAATCATAACTGCTTTTACAATTGTATCAGAAGGAATAAAATACCTGGGAATAATGGGAGAGGCATAAGACCTGTACACTGAAAAGTATTAGACATTGATGAAAGAAACTGAAGAAGACACAAATATATAGAAAGATATACTTTACTCATAATTGAAAAAATTATTATTGTTAAGATTTTCATACTCCCCTACAGGTTCAATATAAGTCCCATTGGGACTTATATTGGTATGGGTGATGATCAATAAAGATGATATACCTTTTTAATTTAACCATGAGAAGTAATAAAATATTTCTATTTGTGAGAGCATGGATGGATCTCGAGTGTTTTAGTGAAAGGGTTAGTCACTTAGTCATGTCAAACTCTTTGTGACTCTGTTGACTGTAGCCCACCAGGGTCCTTTGTCCATAGAATTCTCCAGGCAAAAATACTGGAATGCTCTCAGCACTGTTTACAATAGCCAGGACATGGAAGCAACCTAGATGTCCATCAGCAGATGAATGGATAAGGAAGCTGTGGTACATATACACAATGGAATATTACTCAGCCATTAAAAAAAATACATTTGAACCGGTTCTACTGAGATGGATGAAACTGGAGCCCATTATACAGAGTGAAGTAAGCCAGAAAGAAAAACAACAATACAGTATACTAATGCATATATATGGAATCTGAAAGATGGTAACGATAACCCTATATGCGGGACAGAATGAGAGACACAGATGCATGGAACAATTTTATGGACTCTGAGGGAGAAGGTGAGGGTGGGACGTTCTGGGAGAATGGCATTGAGACATGTGTATTGTCATATGTGAAACAGAGCACCATTCCATGTTCGATGCATGTGACAAGGGCTCGGGGCCGGGGCAGTGGGATGATCCAGAGGGATGGGAGGGGGAGGGAGGTGGGTGGGGGGTTCGGGAAGGGGAACACATGTAAACCCATGGCTGATTCTTGTCAATGTATGGCAAAAACTATTACAATATTGTAAAGTAATTAGCCCCCAAGTAAAATAAATAAATTTATAAAAAAAAAAAAAAAAATACTGGAATGCATTGCCATTCCTTCTCCAGGGGATCCTCCTGACCTAGGGATCAAATCCAGGTCTCCTCCATTGTAGGCAGATTCTTTACTGTCTGAGTTACAGAGGAAGTCCATGAGTGTCTTCAGCTAAGTGAAATAAGTTAGACAGAAAAATACAATATAGTAATCTCTCATGTGAATTCTAAAACAACAATGACAAATCCTGACTGAAAAATAATGAGCTCACAGAAACAGAGAAAATTTAAAGGTTACCAGAGATGGAAGGTGAATAAAATGGGTAAAGGAAGTCAAAAGGTGCAAACTTCCAGTTATATAAAGTAGATCATTGGTTTCACATATGATACAGAACACCATTCCATGTTTGATGCATGAGACAAGGGCTCAGGGCAGGGGCAATGGGATGGCCCAGAGGGATGGGATGGGGAGGGAGGTGGGTGGGGGGTCCAGGAAGGGGAACACATGTAGACCCATGGCTGATTCACGTCAATGTATGGCAAAAACTATTACAATATTGTAAAGTAATTAGACCCTAACTAAAATAAATAAATTTATTTAAAAAAATAAAGTAGATCATTGGGATCTAATGTACAGCATAGAGGCTATACTTATTTTAATGTTTAATTAATTTTAATTATTAATTTCCTTTACCCATTTGACTTCTTTATTGATGGAGAAGGGAATGGCAAACCACTTCAGTATTCTTGCCTTGAGAACCCCATGAATAGTATGAAAAGGCAAAAAGATAGAACACTGAAAGATGAACTCCCTAGGTTGGTAGGTGCCCAATATGCTACTGGAGATCATTGGAGAAATAACTTCAGAAAGAATAAAGAGATGGAGCCAAAGCAAAAATAACACCCAGTTGTAGATGTGACTGGTGATAGAAGCAAGGTCTGATGCTGTAAACAGCAATATTGCATAGGAACCTGTAATGTTAGGTCCATGAATCAAGGCAAATTGGAAGTGGTCAAATGGGAGATGGCAAGAGTGAACGTTGACATTTTAGGAATCAGCAAATTAAAATGGACTGGAATGGGTGAATTTAACTCAGATGACCATTATATCTACTACTGTGGGCAAGAATCCCTTAGAGGAAATGGAGTCGTCATCAGAGTCAACAAAATGCAGTACTTGGATGCAATCTCAAAAATGACAGAATGATCTCTGTTCGTTTCCAAGGCAAACCATTCAATATCACAGTAATCCAAGTCTATGCCCCGACCAGTATTGCTGAAGAAGCTGAAGTTGAACGGCTCTATGAAGATCTGCAAGGCCTTCTAGAACTAACACCTAAAAATGACGTCCTTTTCATTATAGGGGACTGGAATGCAAAAGTAGGAAGTCAAGAAACACCTGGAGTAACAGGCAAATTTGGCCTTGGAGTACAGAATGAAGCAGGGCAAAGGCTAATAGAGTTTTGCCAAGAGAACGCACCGGTCGTAGCAAACACCCTCTTCCAACAATGAAAAGAAGACTCTACACACGGACATCACCAGATGGTCAACGCTGAAATCAGATTGATTATATCCTTTGCAGCCAAAGATGGAGAAGTTCTATGCAGTCAGCAAAAACAAGACCAGGAGCTGACTGTGGCTCAGATCATGAGCTCCTTATTGCCAAATTCAGACTTAAATTGAAGAAAGTGGGGAAAACCACTAGACCATTCAGGTATGACCTAAATCAAATCCCTAACGATTGTATGGTGGGAGTGAGAAATAGATTCAAGGGGCTAGATCTGATAGACAGAGTGCCTAATCAATTATGGACAGAGGTTCGTGACATTGTACAGGAGACAGGAATCAAGACCCAAGAAAAAGAAATGCAAAAAAGCAAAATGGCTGTTTGAGGAGGCCTTACAAATAACTGAAAAGAAGAGAAGCAAAAGCAAAGGAGAAAAGGAAAGATATATCCAATTGAATGCAGAGTTCCAAAGAATAGCAAGGAGCGATAAAAAAAAAAAAAGACTTCCTCAGTGATTAGTGCAAAGAAATAGAGGAAACCAATAGAATGGGAAAGGCTAGAGATCTTTTCAAGAAAATTAGAGATACCAAGGGAATATTTCATGCAAAGATGGGCTCAATAAAGGACAGAAATAGTATGGACCTAACAGAAGTAGAAGATATTAAGAAGAGGTAATAAGAATACACAGAAGAACTTTACAAAAAAGATCTTCACAACCCCGATAATCACGATGGTGTGATCACTCACCTAGAGCCAGACATCATGGAATGTGAAGTCAAATGGGCCTTAGAAAGCATCACTACAAACAAAGCTAGTGGAGGTGATGGAATTCCAGTTGAGCTATTTCAAAGCCTGAAAGATGATGCTGTGAAAGTGCTGCACACAATATGCCAGCAAATCTGGAAAACTCAGCAGTGGCCACAGGACTGGAAAAGTCAGTTTTCGTTTCAATCCCAAAGAAAGGCAATGCCAAAGAATGCTCAAACTACTGCACAATTGCACTCATCTCACATGCTAGTAAAGTAATGCTCAAAATTCTACAAGCCAGTCTTCAACAGTACGGGAACCATGAGCTTCCAGATGTTCAAGCTGGTTTTAGAAAAGGCAGAGGAACCAGAGATCAAATTGCCAACATCTGCTGGACCATCAAAAAAGCAAGAGAGTTCCAGAAAAACATCTATTTATGCTTTATTGACTATGCCAAAGCCTTTGACTGTGTGGATCACAATAAACTGTGGACAATTCTGAAAGAGATGGGAATACCAGACCACCTGACCTGCCTCTTGAGAAACCAGTATGCAGGTCAGGAAGCAACAGTTAGAACTGGACATGGAACAACAGATTGGTTCCAAATAGGAAAAGGAGTACGTCAAGGCTGTATGTTGTCACCCTGCTTATTTAACTTACATGCAGAATACACCATGAGAAACCCTAGACTGGAAGAAGCACAAACTGGAATCAAGATTGCTGGGAGAAATATCAATACCTCAGATATGCAGGTGACACCACCCTTATGGCAGAAAGTGAAGGAAAACTAAAAAGCCTCTTGATGAAAGTGAAAGAGGAGAGTGAAAGAGTTGGCTAAAAGCTCAACATTCAGAAAACTAAGATCACGGCATCTGGTCCCATCACTTCATGGCAAATAGATGAGGAAACAGTGGAAACAGTGGCTGAGTTTGTTTTTTTGGGCTCCAAAATCACTGCAGATGGTGATTGCAGCCATGAAATTAAAAGACGTTTACTCCTTGGAAGGAAAGTTATGACCAACTTAGATAGCATATTAAAAAGCAGAGACATTTCTTTGCCAACAACATCCATCTAGTCAAGGCTATGGTTTTTCCAGTGGTCATGTATGGATGTGAGAGTTGGACGGTGAAGAAAGCTGAGCGCCGAAGAATTGATGCTTTTGAACTGTGGTGTTGGAGAAGACTCTTGAGAGTCCCTAGACTGCAAGGAGATCCAACCAGTCCATCCTAAAGGAGCTCAGTCCTGGGTGTTCATTGGTAGGACTCATGTTGAAGCTGAAACTCCAATACTTTGGCCACCTGATGCGAAGAGCTGACTCATTTGAAAAGACCCTGCTGTTGGGAAAGCTTGAGGGCAGGAGGAGAAGGGGACAACAGAGGGTGAGATGGTTGCATGGCATCACTGACTCAATGGACATGAGTTTGAATAAACTCCGAGAGTTGTTGATGGACAGGGAGTCCTGGAGTGCTGCAGTCCATGGAGTCACAAAGAGTCACGACTGAGCGACTGAACTGAACTGAACTGAAAATTAATGATGTGCAGTTGCTTTACAATGTTGTGTTAGTTTCATGTGTACAAACAACATGAGAGGAGATACTGTGAAATAAATGTCTCATAAAGTGCTGTTGTACCTACTTTGAGCTGGGTCTTTTTAATGAATGCAGAACATGCTCAAATACATCCCAACTTAGAGATTTGAAAAACACTCTTAATTTGCTTCATAGTTCTCCACACATAATACTATACTTTCTTATACCTCTGAAGCACAAATCTCATACGTTTTCATTTTACTGGAACCATGCTGCTTATCTCACTTATTTTACAGTGTCATCAGGCTGGACCTTCATTCTCATCACTTAATTGTCAAACAGACACATCCTTGTTAACATAGTAAAGAAATCAAGTATTCATTATTAGTGAATCAAGAATACAAACATATCTTTGGGCTAGGCTGATCAGGATCTCAGTTGACTTCAGATAAAAGATTTCAGGTTTCATTTTCTCTAAACCCTTACTGGAGTACCTGCTTTCAAAGTTACCTGCATGGGGTCTCTGAGAGGGATTTCTTTTGTGGAAGTCTGAATTGCTCCTTGAATTGTTGATGATGAGGGCTGAAGCTCTGTCACCAGATAAGGAGCAGAGAGTACTAAAGCATTGAACCCTGATCCAGCCTTATGACTCCAAAAGCATCTGTCATGTCCTGTCTAGTGTTGGGTTGCAAACACTAAGGGACTGCAGCAGGGGAGATATTAATAGCTCTCTATACCTGCTCATTAAGCCGATTTCCTTCCTGTTATTCCAGTAGCTAAGTACATGATTCCCTTCTGGACCTCTGGAATAAACAGAAAGTCAATTTTTCCTAATGATTCTCTGATCCCAAGAGATCAGACTAGAAGTCAAGTGAATATAGTCTTTATTACTTCTTGTCCTTGATCTTGCCTATTTTTCAGAGGTCTAACATCAACTACCTTATCCCAACCCTGAATTAATACTTTCTCAAGGTCTGACTCTAAGGAACTTCTCAGGATTAGGTCTCTTTTATCCCTCAAAAATTGCTTTGTGGTGGATATACAGTCTTGCTGACTTTAGAAAATTCCTCTCTTCAGCAAAGAGAACTAAAATGCAATTTGGGCACCACAATCTCTTGCTTCTTGAAACACTTGTCCAAAAACTAAGGATTTCATACTTTATCACAGGTTAAAAGCTACCATTTAGTACCTTTAGATACTTTAATACTAATAACCTGAGGTTAACATCTTTTAGGCATCATCTGAGTTAACTTTTAGGAAAGTTTATGCTATGAGGTAGTTTTATTATGAGCACCATTCCACATTGCAGAAATGTGTTTAAAGGAATTTAATGATCTGTCTAAGGGTTCAAACAGTAAGGAAAGAGCCTTAGTTAGAATTCTGTCAGTATGCTTCCAGTTTTTGAGCTGCAGGCCTATGGTTCTCAGCTAGAGATCATTTTGGCCTTGGGGATATCTGTCAATGTCTGAAGAAATGCTGCTAAATACCTAAATACCCAATACAAATAATTATCCTGGCCCAACTATCAACATGAGAAAATCAAAAAACCTATTCTAGACCAGCATTCCCTCAAGTTCAGTGTTTCCAGTGTGCATAGGAATTCCAGACAGATTAGTTTTCATTCAGATTCTGATTCATCAAATCCTGGATTCAGGTCAGAATCCACAGATTCTGAAAATTAAAAGAATTTCCTGAGTGATGTTGACACTGCAGGTCTTAGTGTGTGGACCACTCGAGTAGCAAGGCTGTGGACCTGTGCAAGTCAGTTCAGTTTGGTTCAGTCACTCAGGCATAGGTAATTTTAGGTCTTCTAAAAAAAAATTCATAATGCATGTCATTTTGAGTGAATAGTATATTCGTTCATCCAAGAGGTGGTATAACTTCATTGTTCAACCAGACAAGGACACCACAAAAACTAAAGCTATGGGCCAAATTCACTGATGAATATAGGTGCAAAATTCCTAACAAAATATCACAAACCAAATTCAAGAATACATCAAAGAGTCATACACCATGGCCAAGTGAGATTTACCCCAGGGATGCCAGGATGGTTAAATAGCCATAGAACAATCAAAGCAATACTTCTAATTAATAAATTGAAGAATAAAAACCTTAGGTTCATTTGAAAAGATGCATAAAAACTTCTGACAAAATTCGATATTTATAATAAAAAGTCTAAGTGAAGTGGGTATAAAATACTTCAACATAATAAAGGCAATATATGATAAAACAAAAACCAACCTTATATCTTATAGTGAAAAACTAAAAGTAACTCTTCTAAGATCAGGAACAAGGCAAAGATATTCACTTTTGCCACGTTTATTCAACATACTATTGGAAGTCCTAGCCACAATGATCAATAAGAACGACAAATAAAAACAATCCAACTGCAAAGGATGAACTATCACTGTTTGCAGTTGACATGATGTTATACGAAGAAAATCCTAAAGACACTGAAGGAGGAAACGACAGAACAGGCTCCATCTTGAAAGCAGGACTCCATCTTGGGCCGCACTGTGGACTTTGAGCTATATGCCCAGTATCTATGGAAACGACATACCAACTGGAAAACCAGACCCCTGGGATGGAAGAGCCCCAAGGCTCATACCTAGACTCTCTGTCGCCTAAAAGAATACTCTGATTATCTGTGCAACCAAATAGAATAATAAATTCTGTTAAGCTTATTGGGGTAAGATCACAGGCCTATTGATAATTGTCCACGGTTAACTACCTAGGCTTAAGGCATACGAATCACGGGTTAACTTTGATTGTATCTTTCTTTTCCTTTGTTCAGATTAGTTTCAGAGAATTTGGGGAGGTGGGTTTGAGCACGTACACTTAGGGTATATAAGGTTTTCACAAAAACTGGCCGGGGTCCTTGGCTACGAGGAGATTCTGCCTTGGGCCGGCCGGTGTAATAAACTGCACTCAACTATCTGCATTGTCCTTCTGAATGAGTTTGTTTCCCGGAACGCGTGGCTACAACAACAACACCAAAAATGATTAAGAATAATACATGATTTCACTAAATTTGCAGGATACAAAGTTAATATACAGAAATCTGTTGGGTTTCTATATGCTAATAACAAACTATCAGAAAGAGAAATTGAAGAAAAACACCATTTATAGTCACAACAAAGTATAAAATACTTAGGAATAAATCTAATTAAAGAGGTAAAAAACTTGAACTTTGAAAATTGTAAAATGGTTATGAAAGAAACTAAAGATGACAAAAACAAGTGGAAAGATATAAAATGTTCCTGGAATGAAATAACTTGCATTGTTAAAATAAGTGTACTATCCAAAGCCATTTACAGATTCAATGTAATCCCTATCAAAATACCAAGGCACATTTTTTTTTTGTACAGAAGTAGACCAGATAATTCTAAAAGTTGTATGAAAAACAAAAGACCTAAAATGGACAAAGCAATCTTGAGAGAGAACAAAGCTAGAGGTATCATCTGTCTAATATTACAAAGCAACAGTAAGCAAAACATTATGGTACTGGCTCAGAAATAGGCATAATAGAGACAATGGGACAGAATAGAGAGCCCAGAAATAAATTGACATTTGAGTAATCAATTCATCTATGACAAAAGAGGCAATACTATACAATAGTGAAAAGACAATCTCTTCAATAGTGTTGGGAAAAGTGGACAGCTACTTGCAAAAGAATCAAACTGCAATACTTTCTCACACCATGTACACAAATAAACTCAAAATAGACTAAAGAACTAACTATAAGACCTGAAACCACAAAGCTACCAGAAGAAAACTTAGGCAGTACACTCTTTGACACTGGTCTTAGCAATATGTTCTTTGGACCTGCCTTCTCAGGTAAGACAAAGAAAAATGAAAATAAACAAATGAAATTACATCAGTTCAAAGGATTTATCACAGTGAAACAAACTTAACAAAATGAAAAGGCAGCCTATTGAGTGGGAGAAGGTAATTGCAAATGATACACTCAACAAGGGGATAGTACATTAGCAAACTATACAGAGGACACAACAAATTATCATGACAAGTCCCAATTATAAAGTGGGTGAAGAAATGAATAGACACTTTTCCCAAAGAAGACAAACTGCTGGCCAACACACATAGAAAAAGATGTTCCATATGCATAGTTATAAGGTAAACACAAATTAAAACCACCATGAGATACTATCTCACAGCTATTAGAATGGCTATCATCAAGGAGATGAGAAATAAGTATTAGTGAGGATGAGTGTGGGGCAAGAACACTGGTCAAACCAGGGGCATGGAATGGACTCTGTGTGGTTCAAGTTCTCCAGTTTTAGTGTGACACGAGAAAAGTGCAAGTTCTCTCAAGGCCCACTGGCTACACCAGGCAAAGGGAAAGCATGGGGTAGGGAATTCCTGTGGACACTAGCAAAGTAGAGAGCATGCAATAGTGGTACTTGCCAATGATAGTGCTAGCAAGATGGATTGAGAGCACACAAATGATGGCTGCCAGTGCCTTGGTTCCCAGAAAACATCTCAAGTCCTTGCAAACCCATCAGATGCTTTAATTAAATATGAATCTACTTTATGTTTGTTCTAGGTACTTTTCAAGCTCCTGCTTTGATGCTAGGTCCTGGGGTGAGTGAATCTGCACATGATCTTTATGAGAGCAGACTTTCCCCTCCCCACTGACTTTGAGATCTCCTGCACATAATCTCATTTGTTTTCAAAGCCACATATTCTGGAGACTGGTCTCTCTGGTGCAGCTAGTTCCCAAGGGTTGGACTGGTTAGTCTGACATAAGGCATATACCTACTGTCCCTAAGGCAACATCTCTGTTAAGTGTAAGATCCCACCTATTTGTGGGTCACCAATGCCAGGGGTGGGGTTGTTAGAGAGACTGCTTCTCTTCTTCTACCATCTTGATGTGGTGCTATTATCACTTATTGTGGAGGAGAAGTTCATCTAGTTTTCATATCTTTTTCAGAGGAAGTTGATCCATAGGTAGCTGTAGATTAGGTGTGTTTAATGGATGGAGGTGAGTGTAGGATCTTACTATGTTGCCACAGCTGAACTGTGTCTCCAGACATTTGATATAGGCCCAATGAGACTCATTTATTTTAACTTCCTTACACCCAGAACTGTAAGAGCATATATTTGTTTATTTTAAGCAACTAGTTTGGGAGTATTTTCCAACAGCAATAGGAATCTAATATAGACATTTATTCAATAAAGTTTGTTTGCAAGGATTGAGTTTAAACTTCTCAGTTCATTCATTAGCTTACCTTAACTGGGGTATTTTATGTTGAAAACCCACATTAAGTAAAAAGAAAAGTTTCAATCTATTTGAAGTTCTTCCATCCCATTAGCTGATACAATGAATTCCTCATTGCCTTACTTTATTGTACACATGCCTGACTGTGATGCCTTTTGACATGAAGGCAGGAAATGTGCTCCATTATGAAAATTGAGGTCACTCACTGTACTTTAAATTTTTGTGTCTGTATTTCCACATTCTTTTATTTCATTTTACTTGAAATGTTCATTCTTTTCATTTCTATTCTCTCCAATTTTCTCTCAATTTTCTCTTTAATATAAAAGACGGATCCTAATCATGTCTGTATGTGTGTACATATATGTGTAGGACTGTGCGTATTTGAAACAAAAATGTAGCCAAACAACACAGAGAAATAGATGCAGCATTTACTCTTGAGTGTTTTCTTTGGGCTAAAAGTTGAATTTCCATATTCATTTCATTTATTTCTTACTGCGGCCCTGTTAAGTTATGTTTATTATTCCACATTATCTTCAGAAATAAGGAAACAGAGGCTCAAATAGTTTAAATTTTTCATAATTACATAAAAAACTTTAAAATTATTACACTGTCAAATTATCCACACATGAAAATATTTAGTAGATTATCTTATTTTTGTATAACTCCTTTAATTCATTAATTTGTACACTTTATGAAGTTTGTTCTGTATAATTATACTCCAATAATTTAATTAAATGGGGAAAATCTGATGGTGCATGGCTAAGAGTTGAGTCTATAAGCATAGACAGCAGGTTCTCACTTAACAGAGCTATGAGATATATGTTCTAACTGAGATATATGTTCTAGATATAGAAACAGTGTTATTAAGTTTAAGTAGTTCATGTGATAAGCTAATTTTTTCTGTAAATAGAAGTTAAATCTTAAGCTAAAACTATGATAAACTGAGCAAAAATTGATTCAAGACAGAGGAGCAGCACAGTCATACTAACATTATCAGTTCAGTTCAGTCACTCAATTTTGTCCAACTCTTTGCAGGCCCCATGGGCTGCAGCACACCAGGCTTCCCTGTCCAGCAGCAACTCCATGAATGAGTCCTAAAAACACAGTGTGACAGCTGACTACATGCTTATGAGGAACACAGAGAAATTAGTATGACTCCACAGCTTATACATTTGTCTAATGATAAAGATATTATTATTTAATCCCATTGACACAAAATGATTTGTTATGCATCGATAACTAATGATGCAAAACGAGCATGAACAGAACTGAGTGCAATTATAATAATCTGGAGATTTTAATTTTTGGCATATACTCTGATATTTGAAGAAAAGACACATGGTCATTGTGTTATTTCAGTTTATTTCAGATAACTGTAGTAACAAGTGATTATCTTGAGGCTCCTTTCCAGGTAACTAGGACACACATAGGAACATGCATGTTTGTGCAGAAAAACTGATGACCCTGAATCATATGACTGAGCTGGATATCAAACTTTCTTGTGGATGATCCTCTGATCATTAAGAATGAAGAGATTCCTGAGCGTGAATGAAATGAGAAACGAATGAACTGACATTATTCATTCACCATTCCTTTCATATTTTTAGCAAAAGCCAGGAAAGGGCAGAGATTTCATAGAACAAGAGAAAGAGTCCTATTAGTTAGTAGGATTAGAAGTTTTCAAGCAGAAACAGGATAACAATGATGTAATAAAACATAAAATACAGTAACCAATCATTCATCTCAATGAATATTATTCCCTGGACTTATGATAAAACACCTTCCATGCATTAATAAATAGATGTACAACATGAAAAATATTGTGCACAGTGACAGAATGTATGACTTGACATGTTGCTTCCTCATATTTGACGCCATCTGTAATACTAAAATCGTACTGTAAGAAATAAAAACTTGAAGTGGTCCATTTTCAAAGACAACTAGCCTAGAGTGACAGCCTGCTGATGTAATAGCCATTAGATACTTGCACAGGAAAATCCAGACAAAGGGAGAGTAACGAATCCAGGTGACTTCCTTGGGAAGATTATTGACCCTGTAGTACTCAAGCCAATGAGGAATTGTGAGAGCGCCTTGCATGAGGAGGGGATAAAAACCCCATTGTAACAGCTCTGGGTTTGCCTGCCCACCAGACACCCGATCTTGCAAGACTGCCATTAAAACCTCGCTTCTCCCTACACCTCGTGTCTTCAAGTTCCTTCCTGGGGTTTGGGCCAGTGGGCTTTATTTCCCACAGTATCACTTCAAATTTGTCTTTCCATGTAAACTTCCATGAGATATATATATGAGATAATCAATTTTTGCCAGTAGGTTCTGGACACCAAGGTGGATAATTGAGTAAGACAGAAGAACAGTTGTAAAACACAGTAGCAGGTTTGTAGCTTTAATACCTGATGCTAAGATTTTGATTACAATTTAAGAGCCAGAAATTCAGCTTTTGATTTCTGAGGCAGTCATTTCAAAGACAATCATGTGGAATAAACATATTTTCAGTTGCTGCTATTGTTCAGTCACTAAGTCGTGCCTGACTCTTTACAACCCCATGGCCTGCAGCATGCCAGGCTTCCCTGTCCTTCTCTATCCCTAGGAGTTTGCTCAAACTCACATCCATTGAGTCAGTGATGCCATCCAACCATCTCATCCTCTGTCGTCCCCTTCTCCTTCTGCCCTCAATCTTTCCCAGCATTAAGGTCTTTTCCAATGAGTTGGCTCTTTGCCTCAAAGAGCCAAAGTATTGGAGCTTCAGTTTTAGCATCAGTCCTTCCAATGAATATTAAGCGTTGATTTTCTTTAGGATTTATTGATCTGATCCCTTTGCAGTCCAAGGGACTCTCAAGAGTCTTATACAATACCACATCTTAAAAGCATCAATTCTTTGGCGGCTTCCCTTGTGGCTCAGCTGGTAAAGAATCCGCCTGCAATGCGGGAGACGTGGGTTCAATCCCTTGGTTGGGAAGAGCCTCTGGAGAAGGAAAAGGCTACCCACTCCAATATTTTGGCCTGGAGAATTCCTTGGACTGTATAGTCCATGAAGTCGCAAAGAGTTGGACATGACTGAGTGACTTTCACTTCTACACTCTTCAGCCTTTTTAATGGTCCAACACACATCTGTATGTGACTACTGGAAAAAGCTATGTCAGCTTTGACTATGTGGAAATTTGTTGGCAAAATGATGTCTCTGCTTTTCAATAGGATGCCTAGGTTTATCATAGCTTTTCTTCTAAGGAGCAAGTGTATTTTAATTTCTTGTCTGCAGTCAACATCCACAAGGATTTTGGAGTCCAAGAAAATAAAATCTGCCACTGTGTCCATTTTTTCTCCATATATTTGCCATGAAGTGATGGAACTGGATGCCATGATTTTAGTTTTTTGAATGCTGAGTTTTAAGCCAACTTTTTCACTCTCCTCTTTCACCTTCATCAAGAGACTCTTTAGCTCCTCTTCACTTTCTGCCATTAGGGTGGTGTCATCTGCATATTGTCAGCTGTACAACATAGCTACTAGAGAAGCATTCAAGTCACCCCCACCAATGAAGCTGCCCTTGTAGAAAGCCTGAGTAAATAGATGACTGAGCACATGAGTGAACCTGCTTTTTCCTGATCATGCCCTTATTCCACCTTATGTTTTAAATTCACCAATAATGAGTGAACTAGCAGGATCCTAGCCACCCCACCCACGAAACCCAATAAAGGCAGAGCTCCCAGTTGGTACTTTCTTTTTCTCTCTACCTGAGACCTAAATGCATGGCCTTATGGCACACTATGTACCCTCCAGGATTGGTGATTACAAACTTTGTTTTTTTTTTTAATTTCCCAATAGATATTGCTGAGAGGCATCTTGCAATCATAATAAATACCAGAAGGACCTCTCCAGTAACAGCATAGACTTGGTCAGGAAGATGTCTGTGCTTTCTTGAAATAAGTAATACAAGCCAGGTGAGTGCCTCAGACACTCCTAACCAATAGCAGCACTATCAGTAGGCTGGGATTAAATGGATTAATGTTGAAGTCTACATGGTGAAGAACAGAAATTAAAGTGGCAATAAAAAAATAATGAATTAAAGTAAAGTCTGTAGCTTCATATTTTCCTCTACAATGAAATAATATAAATGGCCTTAGTTGCCAATTCTAGCTTGTTTTCCCTATGTAAGTAATACACTCACACAGAAAACAAGGGTAAAATTACTTAGTAGGATATGTGTCATTGAGAAGAAATAATTTTTAAGGTATGGACTTCTCTGGTGGATCAGTGGTAAAGAACCCATCAGTCAATGCAAGAGATGTGTGTTCAATCCCTAGTCTGGGAAGATGCCCTGGGAAAGGAAATGGCAATCCATTTCCAAGTATTCTTGCCTGGGAAATCCCATGGACAGAGGAGACTGGCAGGCTACATACAGTCCATGGGGTCACAAAGAGTCAGACACAACTGAGTGACTAAACAATAACAATTTTTAAATAATCCAATTTACCCCCAGTAAGATACTGAAATCTTCAAATATTCTTGGCCCAAAATTGAGAAAAAAACTTTGTGGATGCATAAATATGAACAAAGGGAAAACTGTCTATGTATCAGACAGATCTGAAACTTAATAAAATGAGTGACAAATTGTGTAGAGGAGTTAAATTCAAAGAAATGAAAATCCCAGGTTATAAACAGGAGTAGGAAGTTCTACTTTAGCAGACTGATTAAGGAAAAGCAATTTCTGCCTCTGTGGCTTTGAGTCCTATAGTCATGGGTACTTCTTCAGCCCCAGGACAACTGGCCCATATAGAACTGCCATCCCAATGATTCTTCTCAGAGCCCTCCTTATGTCTTTGTTCCTCAGACTATAGATGAAGGGGTTCAGCATGGGTGTGACCACAGTGTACATCACTGAGGCTGTTGCACTTGACTGGGAGCTGTGGGTAGTACCAGAGCTAAGATACACTCCTAAGGCCGTACAGTAAAATAAGGAGACAACTGAGAGGTGAGATGCGCAGGAAGAAAATGCTTTATACTTCCCCTGAGCTGATGAAATTCTTCGTATAGAGGAAGCTATCTTAGAGTAGGAGTAGAGGATACCAGTGAGGGAAACACTGCCTAGCAGCACAGATGCAAAATACAGCACAATGTCATTAAGAAAGGTGTCAGAACAGGCAAGTTGAACCACCTGAGTAATCTCACAGAAAAAGTGGGGGATTTCCAAGTTTGTACAGAAGGACAGCCACAACACCATTAAGCTTTGTAACAAGGAATTCAGGACACTCATCATCCAGGACATCAGAGCCAGCAGTCCACAGACCCGGGGATTCATGATGACTGTGTAGTGCAGAGGATGACAGATGGCCACGAAGCGGTCATAGGCCATCACGGTCAGGAGGAAGATTTCCATTGTGGCAAAGAGCAGGAAAAAGTGTATCTGGGTGATGCAGCCTTCATAGGTTATTACTTTGTTCTCTATCTGTATATTCTTCAGCATCTTGGGGATGGTGGTGGAGGTAAAGCAGATGTCTACAAAGGACAGGTTGGAGAGAAAGAAGTACATGGGGGTGTGGAGGTGGGGGTCTGAGCTGACAGCCAGGATGAGGAGCAGGTTTCCAATCACGGTGATCAGGTACATGGAGAGGAAAAGCCCAAAGATGAGGGGCTGAAGTTCTGTTTTCTCTGATAATCCCAGAAGAAGAAATTCTGAAATTTGTGTCTCATTCCCTGGTTCCATGTGGTGAATTTGGCAGGCAGAAAAGACAAAATACTATGGCTAATTTTGTCAAAGATTGGCAATACAGACACAGTTGAAATTCTACAGCTTATATTTTGCACTCAAAAATCCGTACCCATAATTTTTGTATGGAATTTCCATTTCGAGGGATCCCAGGTGCCATCTCAGAATAGGAATGCCTATTCCACATTGTTTTTCCTCTAGTAGTCCTGTACTCTGCACTGTTAGTGAGAAATTCAGAATGCCTCGAACATAGTAAAGGTATTTTTAGTTTACTTTGTTCAGCTCTGTGTGTGTTTGTTGGCATATGATACATGTGTGTTTTTTGCTTAAATGTGCATGCATGCTGGATCACATGTAAAAGGTATGTTTTGCTCTAAGGTATAGTCCAAAATGTTTCTAATCAATTGCAGTAATTGAGGAATAATTTGTTTGTTTGTTTTTTAAAAGACAAGTTCCTGCAGAGGGAAAAGGAATATGACTAAAGAGTTCAGCAGAAGAGACAGGTTGCAGAGAGAACAGCAGCAAGGTGTTCAGACTCAAGGGACCACACCTTCTTCCTCCATTAAAATGTGAGAACCAGAAGGGCAGGGACCTCACATGCTTTGTTCACTCTGTGGTTCCATCAGTGTACGCATATACAAAGAAACACATTTTTAGAAAATGAAATTTATAAAATATAAAGAATAGCACTGGAAATAAAACCTGTTTAAATTATAGTGCATTGGAAACAACTTGGCTAAACAAAATTGAACTAAAAATTAAGCTGAAATTATGAAAGAAAAATACAAAATAACCACAGTCACACTAATACTGGTTTTGTATATAATTGAAATGGACAAGCGAATGAAATATATATTTTTTTAAAAAGCAGTATGGGAAACAGTGGGCTTCCCTATGGCTCAGACAGTAAAGATTCTGCCTGCATTGCAGAAGACTCAGATTCGATCCCTGGCTTGGAAGATCCCCTGGAGAAGGAAATGGCAGCCCACCCCAGTATTCTTGCCTGGAGAATTCCATGGACAGAGAAGCCTGGTGGGCTACAGTTCATGGAGTTTTAAAGAACTGGACATGGCTGAGTGACTAACACACACACACACACACACACACACACACACACGGGAAGCAGTAAGTAAAATTATAATTTCAGTCACTATAAATATATATGTATTTAAACATCCTTATGAGAAAGATATGTGATCTTTGTTGAATGCAGAAGAATATGTTCCACAAGATGGCAGCACTTGATTAATATTTTAAAAATAGATCTACTCCTGAAGGCAAAAGGCAACAGTAAGAAAAAATAAGTGAATAACAAGCAATGGAAACATATACATTATTGTATGTAAAATAGATAGCCAGTGGGTATTTGCTATATGATGCAGGGAACCCACAGCTGGTGCCCTGTGACAACCTGGAGGGTTGTGATGGGGTGGGAGGTGGGAGAGAGGTTCAAGAGAGAGGGGACATATGTATACCTACGGCTGATTAGTGTTGATGTATGGCAGAACCCAACACAATGTTGTAAAGCAATTATCCTTCAACTAAAAATAAAAAAGAGAATAAAAGTAAAAAAAGGAAGTGATGAATCTAAAAGGTGTTTTTTTTTTTTCTTTTAATCACTACTGCAGATGTAGAACTTTCTATGTTTAAAGAGCAGTGGGAGGAAAGACGAAATACGACCAACTGATAGATTTGACCATTCACAGTTTATAAACACTCACACAACCCAACAAACACATTACACATACATATAAATGGAAATTAGCAAAGTCTTTCAAAAATTATAATTGTTTGAAAGAATGCTTAAAACATGAAAAAAGAGGGACTGGACTAGGGAATTCAGACCAGGGAACTGGTTGCCGTTTACAGCAGTTTTGGGTGAAATGGTGTCTGATACACCTGTGATGGGGAGGGTAAGAGTGGGGAGAGAGAAGTTGCATGTATTTCTATTTTTAGCAAGAAGACTCCTCAAATTATTTAAAATGCATCTCATTCTCCCCTTCTTCTGCAGGCTGGAATACAGTTCCTGGCCTTTTATCTCACAGCTTGCTGAGATGAAATAAATTATAAAGGAAATTATGCAGCAAAAAAGAAGGAAAAAAAAGAAACAGAAAAAATAACAGCACTCAAGTACCAGTATGTAAAACAAAGAACATGCAGAGACAGTTTTCAGTACAGAAAATAAAGGGCTCAAAAATCTCCAAATATATTCAACCTCCCAAGTAATGAAATAATTGTGAAGTAAAGCCCTTTACCATATGACCGTTTGCATATTAAATGCAGTATTTCATCCTTTTTAATGGCTGAGGAATATGCCACTGTATATATGTACTGTATCTGCTTTATCCATTCATCTGTCGATGGACATCTAGGTTGCTTCCGTGTCCTGCCTATTGTAAATAGTGCTGTTATGAACACTGGAGTATATGTGTCTTTTTCCATTATGGTTTTCTCAAGGTATATGCCCAACTGGGGTTGCTGGGTCAAATGGGAGCCTTGGGAGGGAAGGGATGTATGTATAATTATGGCTGATTTGCATTGCTGTATGGCAGAAAACACAGCATTGTAAAAATTACACACACAAAAAAACCCCAAACATAGAAAAGATACAGTTAAATGCAATATTTTCAAGTGAATACTCCGTGTGAGAGAAGATTCTACTAGAAGTGTATTTCAAGAACTGTAGTTACAAGGCAGGTGCTAAGTCCATTGATCTGAATCTTCCAAATGAATATAGAGCCTTCTCAAACATACCTTATCTTAAATATTAAAAGTAAATTAATAAAATGTCATCACTTCACTGCAGATCTCTCCACGACTGCTAGTCTATTTTCCTACTTCACTAAACTGTGAATCTCTTGGAAATTATAAAATTTTACTGACAACACTATGCCCCCCTTCTTGAGTCTCATTCAACTAAATTTTCATTCCCAAACTTAACTGGCAACAATAAACCTTGAATTGATGAATCCAGTAGATACTTCTCTATTTAACATAATAAATAAATTGATTATAAATTAGTCAATCAAGCAAATAAACATGGAGATCTCTCAGCTCTGGGTCAGCTGTTTGGGTTTTCAGGTGACTTCAGGTAAATGTTCTTGGGTTTCATTCCCTCTGACTTTCTCCAGCAATGTCTATGGAGTTCTTAGACTCACCTGGATGGGAAGTCTGAGATGAAGGTCTCTGTGTGGAGGCCGGTGCCTCCCTGGATGGTGGAAACTGAAGCTCTGTCTCCAGATGAGAAAGAAGAAAGGAGTGAAGCCTGGGTTCCTGAGACAGACTTAGGAATCCAAGTGCAAAAACCATACCTTCTCCAGCTTAAGGCTGAACACGTTCAGATACTGTAGCTGTAGTAATATTTACAGCTCTGTATGTTAACTGTATCAGCTCACTACATCTGCTCATTAATACATTTTCCACTGTTACTCCAAGCTCTGAGTGTATTTTCCCAAGGGAACTTATTTGAATAAAACTGGAAATTTTTCCTGCTGATTTGTGTTCTCAAGAGACCAAATTAAAAGTGAGGTAAATCCAGTTGTTTTTACTACTCCATGAACTCTTCTGGCTTTCAGAAGTCTAACATTTTAACTTTCCACAACCCTGAGTCAAAGTTTTCTCCAAATCTAAAGCTGAGAACCTGTCTGGACTAGTTCACTTGGGTCTCAAAAGTATTGACTTGTGATGGGAACACAGCTCCTGATACCACCAGAAACTTATTATTTATTCTTCCATAATTTAGTGAGATGTGTTCATTTGTTTTAAAACCATGGGTAAAATAAACTTTGGCTTCATAATGCTTTTGACCCGTCAATTAGGAGTTTCATGCTTTTACTATAATAGAAGTGAAGAGCTGGCATTCAGTCCCTTATTTTTTAAAACTTTTGGTAATTATATGAGACAAATTTAGATCATTTAATACACTGTGGACTGGGCTCATTTATTTCTTGCAAAAATCCATCCTATGAAGACTTCAGTTATGATCCTCCTTCTAAATTTTTGGCACTAGGTGATTGATCCAAAGTTACAAACTGAGTAAGATGTGTACTTTGATTAGAACCCAAGATATTTCTAGTTCTCTTGTTCTCCTCTTCTCCAGGTCCTGTTGGTAAATTAAAAGATTCTCTGGATCTTGTCTTACTAATCTAATATGATCCAGGAAATGTTTTCTTTGTTGCATTTTCCCATATCTAGAGTTGCACTATTACAATCATTGATTGAACACAAAACTATATATCTGATCAACTGCTTCAATTCAACTGTTTTGTTTAGTGGCTAAATCGCATCTGACTCTTTGCGATCCCATGGGCTGTAACCCATCAGGCTCCTCTGTCCATGGGATTCTCCAGGCAAGAATACTGGAGAAGGTTGCCATTTCCTTCTCCAAGGGACCTTCCCAAGCCGAGCCAGTGATCGATCCCACATCTGCATTTCCAGGCAGATTCTTTACCACTGAGCCCAGGTGGGCTTCCCTGATAGCTCAGTTGTTAAAGAATCCACCTGCAATGCAAGAGACCCTGGTTTGATTCCTGGATCGGGAAGATCCACTGGAGAAGGGATAGGCTAACCACTCCAGTGTTCTTGGGCTTCCCTTGTGGCTCAACTGGTAAAGAATCCACCTGCAATGTGGGAGACCTGGGTTTAATCCTTGAGTTGAGAAGAGCCCATGGAGTAGGGAAAGGCTACCCACTCCAGTATTCTGGCCTTGAGAATTCCATGGACTGTATAGTCCATGGGGTAAACTTACTAGTTTATAAACAATTAGAACACATTAAAATCGCTTGCTCAGTTGACTAAGGCTTTACTATTTGTGAGCTTTGGCTGAGGGAGCATTCCCAGCAGTTTCAATTTTAAAACTGCCCTCTTTTCCGTAGGTTTCAGGTCTTGCCTGAATGAGCTAATTAGGCTCAGTCTCAGGTCCTTGTGGAGTGTACCTATGTTACTGAGTCCAATCTCACTCTACTTGCTGCCAATAAATCTGAGAGAGGAGGTGTTGAGACCAAGAAGATGACAGATTAATGTCTCAAAATAACCATTTTATGGGAGCTGGATGCCAGGTTTTGTTTTTATAGAATAAAGATGGTGGGGGGATGTGAGGAAGCAAAGTAAAAAGTCCAATAATCTTGAAAATATCTCCTAGAATGGCAAGCCTTCGAAGGGGATAAGTTAATGTCTTCTTTCCTCTAGCCATCCACAGGTGAACAGGGTCCTGAACAAAGGCACTTTGAGTTAATATTCAGACAGAGGGGCAGGATTCCTCAAGGCTGGCCATTGTGTATAAACAGTACCGTTTTAGTGAACAAAAGCAGAGGGGAGCAAAGGTTAAAGTAAAGGATCTGACCTGGAGTCAGAATTGGCTCTTCCTTGTAATATTTACATTCTGGTTTGTAGAGATTTGCAAGAGAAAGGACAGTGGCTTTTAGTTCTCTAAAGAACATGTCTGTTAGCTAAAAGATTTTTTTCAGTGACAAGATTTCTAACAAAACAGAATTTTATTTTATGTGTTGCATGTTCTAGAACTTTAGAGTTTAATTTATCATGCCTCTGTTAGGTAGTTAGAATAGGAAAAAGGAGTCCAAAATGGCAGTGGCTGAAAGACAAAGACAGGAAAAGCCCATGAAAATAGAACAAAAGAAAGTCTGAGGACCAGAGTGAGGACCTCAGGTAAAACAAACAGCCCTCCTGGCTAGCCCAATTTACGTAGGCAGGCTCAGGGGGAAGGAGACAAATGTATAAAAGGAGGAAGCCTAGGAGGATTGGGACCTCTCTTCTCTTAGTTTTTTGGGCCTGCCTGCTTTCACTTCTGGAGGGTGTACTATCCTTTTTTTCCCTAATAAAACTAAGCTATAACACTGGTCCGTCCGTTGCTTCAAATTTTTGCTGTGGCGAGATAGAACTGAGGAAATTACACACTCCTCCGACATCTATGGTGCCGTTTCTTGGATTTAATACAGCTGTAACAATCTTGGCTCCGCCCCTGCGAAGCAGAAGCCAAGCACAGCAGAAGCCCAACTCCATGAAAGCTCATGCGGTGGAAGCTGAACCTGGAAAGACCAGCACAGTGGAAGTGACAAGAAGCCCCACGTGCTGGAAACCAGAACAGCAAAAGCAAACTCAGCAGAAAGCTCACGCGGCTCAGTCTCAGATTTCAGAAGACCTCCGGTTAGGGTAGGAAGTCCTCACCCCTATGGCTGGAAGAACATATGGTTAAAAAATCCTAATTCCTTTACAATCTCTTGTTTCCTGGAACCCCCTGCGAAAAGGTGAGCCGAGTAGGTGCCCCAGGGTGTCCCGAAGGCTCCACAATCTGTGTTGCCCTAGTAGCTGTTGCCCAAGTGGGTGGGGATTCTTCTGTCCTTAATCTTCTTTGTGCCAAGAATCAGGCCAATGAAAACTGAGCACAGGTCAGGTATTTAGCAAATTTTCCAGCAGGTTATGAAAGGGATTCCTTGGTACATTTTTCCCACTGCTTTTTCCTCCCATCCTTCAGCATCTCTCTCCCAGGACTTGAGCCCAGCCAAAACCTGTGGTGCCTGGCTTCAGGATCTAATGAAGCTCAGGCTCTGAAATCTCATTGCAAAAATTCAGTGAGAGATGCAGCGATAGGTAAGAGGTGGATTTGTTCGGATTCAGAGAAAAGCACACTCCACAGGGTGTGGGCCATCACAGAGGAGAGTGAGGTGGCCATGGAATGTGGTGTGGTTCGTTTTTGTGAGCTGAGTGATTTCATATGCTAATGAGTTTGGGGATCATTCCAACAATTGGGGAACCAACCACTCCTCAGTCTTTTGACAGTGCCTTGGAACTGTCATGGCACCTCTGGGTGTGTCATTTAGCTTGTGGATTAGGGATCAAGGTTTAGTTGAATTTGACTTATCATCTTGGGCCCATTTCATTTTAATTAGTTTATGTTATGCTCTTAGGGTTTGTCATTTTTTCAGAAGTTGTCCCCTGCCCCCTTCCCTCGTATGTCATGTTCTTTTCCTGAGCCCCATCTGGGCCCACAATGTTGCCTCTACAATCTTCTGGAGGGACAACCAGAAAATAGCTGGCCCTTAAGAGAGAAATACTGTATAATATCCAATCCCTCTAGATAGTCAAGCCTTCATCTTCCATGTATCCTGCAACATGTGTAACAACAGCATTTCTCAGTGGACCCGCTAGGGTGAGTGACAGACAAAAAATGCCTGCTGTAAGTCCATCTTTTGGGGCATCCTTTCAAGAGCAATTGGGCTTCCAGGGATATTTGCCGCCTGGGAGTTAGCCCTGCAGGCCGTTTGGGCCCAAACCCTTACCACACTTCTAAAGTTACAAACAAATCCCCGGATCAAATTTCCACTCCTCTTTTATGGAATATCTGGTTTGTTGCCTCTTATCAATTTGTTCTTAATCCACTTACTAACTCCTACAACCAAGACCCTGCCCCCTTGTAGGCAATATTGCTCCATCTCATTTATTATTAAAATACTCTTAATGATCCTAACAGGACCAGATAACCCACTCCTTTGTCATTACATCTGCTGTTACCTAAAGTGAGTCTATGACAATGCAATGTTTACCACTGGAAACATCCTAAACTGCTCTTATGGAGGACTAGGGGAGGAAATCAGTGACTTACATTCCCTCATAGCAATAAGAGGATAAGACATATGGCTGTTTCACCAGGTTCCCAGTCTCAGGGCACAGGCTTGGATTGCTTTACGTCATGGTATCTATTCCCATCCACAGTGGACAAACTGGCAATGAGTTAAGATTACAACCCCTTAATTCTACCCAGCACTGGTCACACTGGATACCTTGCAGATGCCCAACTCCAGCCAGGGGTCCCAGGAGGTTGACATGGCTCGACCTGCCCAGGGACCCAATTCTCAGGAGGCCGGCATGCCTCGACCTGTCTTGGCATTCAATCTCCAGGAGGCTCTCAAGCCTCAACCTGCCTGGAGACCTGCACCTGGGAGCGCCTGGCTCTCAGGTTGAAACAGTATTGGGAAGGATAAGCTTCAAAAAGACTCACCCCTAAGGAAGACCACCCATGGAAATAGAAGGAAGCCTATTAGCTGTGGGACTATGCTCAGTCTCAGCAATAACTCAGGAGCCCAACGAGAACCCCATTGCCCTTTTGGAAAAGCTAAAAGAGGCCCTCTGAAAGTTTACCAATCTGGACTTAGACTCTTATGAGGGACTGGTGACTTTAAAGGACAAATTCCTGTTCCAATGTGCATCAGACATCAGGATAAAGTTACAACAGCTACAGCAGCAGGACCCTGTTCCCTCTTTAGATGAGATGGTCCAGACAGCCACCAATACCTTTTATAATGGAGAACAGGAGAGGGAGGCCAAGGCCCAGAAGAAGGAGAAAAAGAAAGAGACAAATCATGCCCAGATGCTGGCCGCCCTCCAGAGAAGCCCTATGGCAAACCCTGAGTCTTTAAAGCACAAGGCATGAGGCAAATGCCTAATCTGTAGACAAGCGGGACATTGGCAAAGAGTGTCCAAACCATGACAAGTCTCCTAAAACGGCTTGCTACAAATGCCATCAATTGGGACATTGAGTGGCTCTCTGCCCTCAGGACCCAAGAGCCTCGAGGTCAAGCACCAAGCCTTCCCTCAAGATGGTTCAACAGAACTGAAGTGGCCTGCTCCAGCCAGCTCGCCTGTCACAGATAACCATCACTGGGCTGGAGCCAAGGGTGCAGCTGGATGTGGCAGGTAGGTCCAAGAATTTCTTGGTTGACTCAGGGGCTATCTACTCTGTCTTGACCTCCTGCTCCAGAGCCTTCTCCCCCCAAACCTGTACCATTTTGGGTGCTCTAGGAAAAATAATTAACAAAAAGGTTCATCTGAGCACTTTGTTCCCGGGATGGCAAATATTTTCCCACCAGTTTCTGGTGATCCCTGAGTGTCCTACTCCCTAATTGGGAAGAGATCTTTTCCTGCCTTTGAAATCTTGCAGCTATTGCAGTCCTGATAGAAGATGCTTTAAAACTCTCTCTTGGGGCCAAACTATTTTTACCAGCCACCAAGTGAAACAGCTCCTGAGTGGGAGAAGCCATTTATGGATATCAGATCAAAGGATCCTCAGATATCAAGTAGTGTTGATGGAAAAATCCAGGCTTGACTATATCCCCTTGTGAGGTTCTTGATCCAGCTACCCTCCTGCCTACCCCTGAGGGCTCTCCCCCTTTCACTCTTGTCTAGAAACTTTGGACCACTGGACAAAACCCTGAGAGGGATTGTCAGAAGATCCTCTGACCAATCCTGAGGAAATCTGGTACACTGATGGAAGCAGCTTTGTCTTGGATGGAAAAAGAAGAACTGGATAAGCAGTAGTCTCCAATTTCAAGACCATAGAGGCTAAACTTTTGCCACAAGCTACTTCAGTCCAATTAGCTGAGCTCATAGCCCTGACTTGGGCTTTAGAGCTTGGAAAAGGAAAAAGAATAGCCATTTACACTGACTCCAAGTATGCCTTTCTGGTGCTACATGCACATGCTGCTATTTGGAAAGAAGGAGGCCACTTGACCACCTGAGGGACCCCAATCAAATATGATGATCAAATTCTTAGGCTCGTAGAGGCAGTCCATCTGCCCACTAAGGTTTCAGTCTCCCACTGTAAAGGACACCAAAAAGGGAGCACGGAAATGGCATGAGGGAACCAAGCAGCTGATCAGGCAGCTAAGAGAGCAGCATTACAGAACAATGACCTAATACGGATTGCCACCTTAGTTTCACAGACTAATTCGCCTGAAACTCCTTCATATACTGAAGGTGAGACTCTTAAAACTAAGAGTGAAGGCTTTCAAGAATATCATATGCGGTGGTTCCACAAGGAGGGGGTCCATTTTTTTGCCTGGGAACCTCCAATGAAAGTTAGTTAGCTCCTTACTTGCCACCATTCATTTAGGGGAAAAGGCCTTCCAAAGATTACTAGGAAGTTCCTTCAGCGGAACAGGTCTCCTCTTGTCCCACTTGCCAATTAAACAACTCCCAAGGAGCTCGAAGATCCCAGCTGGCCCAGCCTGTCCAACAATGTGGGACCTACCCAGGAGAGGACTGGCAGGTGGACTTCACCCAGATGCCAGTTTCTCAAGGATATAAATACCTATTAGTCATGATAGATATATTCACAGGATGGATTGAAGGCTTTCCCACTCGGACTGAGAAGGCTGAGGAGGTAGTAAAAAACTGCTCCATGAAATCATTCAGAGATTTGATCTGCCCAGGTCATTACAGAGTGACAGTGGGACATCATTTACTTCTAAAGTCACCCAAGGGGTCTCTAAAACGTTGGGCATTACTTGTTACCTCCATTGTGCCTGGAGGCCTCAGTCTTCAGGAAAAGTAAAAAGAACCAACCAATACTTAAAATCAGCAATAAAAAAGATAACCTAGGAGACCTCCCTGGGATGGAAGGAGGCTTTACCAGTAGCTCTCCTCCACACCCATAAGGCCCATAAGGAACAGGTTGGTCTTAGTCCTTCTGAGATGCTATATGGGAGACCTTTTTTTTTTTTTTTTTTTAATGTCAATGACCTTTTCCTAGATCCAGAGGCTCAGACCCTCTTGTCTTATACCATGGCCATTGGGCAATTCCAACAGGATATACGCTTGTGGGGTATCAATCAGAAGCCAAAAGATTCTAAGGAGTCACCACTATATGCTCCAGGGACTCAAGTCCTAATTGGAGTCTGAAAGAATAGATCCCCAAAGGCTCAACTCCAGCCCACATGGAAGGGCCCCTACCCTGTGATACTTTCTACCCTCACAACAGTCAAGGTACCAGGACATGACCCCTGGATTCACTACTCACGAGTCAAACCATGGAAGAAAACACACTCAATACACTGTGAGCCCCTGGCAGATCTCAGATACCTATCCAGGACTACAAATTAGTGCCATTCTAATGAACACCCCCAAAATTAAGTTTCTGGGGATAAGATTTCTCAGGTCAGCTCTAAAGAGCCAACACAGCTTGGTGGGGGTTGTACTCCAAAATAGACGGGAGATAGATCTCCTGATTCTTGAACAAGGAGGGACCTGAGCCATCTTGAATGAGACATGTTGTTTCTGGGTAAATATCTCCAGCCAAGTTAAAGAAAGTCTCACAATCCGCAAGAAAAACATTCAGGCTCTACAGGATCTCAAAGAATGAGCTGGAGAGTTCTTGGGGTGGCTACAGTCTCTTCAGGGGATCCTTCTCCTGGCAAGGGTAAATTTGGAGTTGGCTAATGGCCCTCCTAATCCCTGTTATCACCATATGATTGCTTCATGTATTATTGATTGTCTAACCCATTTTGTCTCTGCCCAGGTCAATAAGCTACAACATACAGTGCTAGTTCAACAGAGATATATAAAACCACCTGACCATGGAAAATGTCACTCATCCTTAGATGGACACCGTTATAAGGGCTCTGAGGCTTGAGACTGGCAAGAGGGGGAGGCCCAATGTCCCTCACCATCCCACTTCAGCAGGAAGTAGCCAGAGAGAACCAGCTGCCCATATTCCCAAAGAAGTGGGCCTCCCTTCTCTTGAAGAGGGAATGATAGGTAGTTAGAATAGGAAAAAGGAGTCCAAAATGGTGGTGGCTAAAAGATAAAGAAGTGAAAAGCCTGCAAAAATAGAACAAAGGAAGGTCCAAGGACGGAGTGAGGACCTCAGGTAAAACAAACAGCCCTCCTGGCTAGCCCAATTTACATAGGACAGGCTCAGTGGGGAGGAGACAAATGTATAAAAAGAGGAAGTTTAGAAGGATTGGGACCTCTCTTCTCTTAGTTTTTTGGGTTGGCCCACCCTCACTCCTCGAGGGTGTACTATCCTTTGTTTTTCCTAATAAAACTGAGCTATAACACTGGTCCATCTGTCACTTCAAATTTTTGCTGCAGCGAGACAGAACTGAGGAAATTACACACTCCCCCAACGCCTTCAAAGGTTTTGGGGCTCCCCTGGTGGCTCAGATGGTAAAGACCCTACCTGAAATGCAGGAGACCTGGATTCAATCCCTGGGTCAGGAAGATCCCTTGCAGAACGGAATGGCTACCCATTCCAATATTCTTGCCTGGAGAATTCCATGGACAGAGGAGCCTGGTGGGGTACAGTCTATGTGGTCAAAAAAGAGTCGAACATGACTGACGTGACTTGGCAGCAGCAGTAGCAGCAATTCTGTCAACTTTTTGCCTTTAATATTAGAGTGTGGACTTAAAAAAATGCACAATATGAGAGTTGCTAGTTAAGTTTTATTTAAGGGCAAAATGAGGACTGCAGTCCAGGAGACAGCACCTCAGATATCTCTGAGAGACTGCTCCATAGAGGCAGTTGGGGAAGGTAAAAACATAAGGTTTTGGTGAAGGGGGAGTTCAGTGCAACCAAGTGCTTACTTTACAGAAGGTTTTCTACTAGTCAGGAGGAGCTGATGTCACCACAGAGGGATTTAGTGTTTTTCTAGATATGAAGAAGATGCAAAGATTGGGATCATGAAATCAGTTCCTGAAAATATCTTTCTAAAGACCCGTCCCACCAGATTCCCTGGAGCACAGAGTGCCTCACTCCACCCTGAACTCCCTCAGGGGGTGTTGAAGGTCAACAGCTGCAACAACACAGGGTTCAAAGTCAGCAGAGGCAGATGGCAAGTCCCTTGTTGTTGTTGTTCAGTCGCTGGCAAATGCTCTTGGCAAGTGCCAATTTGTAGTTGACAAGCCTCTGGGTGCAGGAGAATTGAGAAGGAATAATAAAAACAGAATTCACTTGCCTTGTAAACTGGTCTCTTAGGAACAGAGAAAGAACAGGGAAATTTTCCTTTCTGTCCCCTAGGGAAATCAGGTACAGAGTATGGGCATTACAACCAAAAAAGGCCTAATGAGAAGCTAAGTGAACTATAGAGTCTCTCTGCTGCAGTCCCCTCAGCCTGAGAAATCTTGGATGAGACAGAACATGTTTCTTTTGGAGACCTGAGTCTGACTGTAAAACTGTCCTTCTCTCCTTCCAGCTGTCTTGTGGGGACAGAGCTTCAGTCACCAATATCAACCTTTCAGGAAACATTTGAACTTCCACACAAAGACCTTTCTCTCAGTTCCCATCCAGGTGAGTCTGCGAGCCCAGTAGACACTGTGGGAGAGTTAGAGAGCATGCAAGCCTAGAACATTTATCTGAGGTCAGCTGTGAGCCAATCCAACCTAGCTCAGCTACCAGAGGTTAGTGTGGTAGTTTGCTACCCTGATTCATAAATAAATGTATTTAGTAAGGACTAAAGGAAAAGCAAAGTTTGACCTCAGTAACATAAGGCTCATTGTTGCCAATGAAATAATAATAATGAAAGTCCAATTAGAAGAAGGAATGGGATACATAAAGCACATTCAGTAAAATTTGAACATAAGCCTGATGATTCTAGGAACATTACATATTATATCATTTCATGTCTACACATTTGCCAATTTAATTTCTAATCTATGTGATGTCATTAAATATTTAATATCATTTTCAGTTAGTTTTTGATGTTCTATTTGATTTCTTAAAAAAAATATATAGTTGATTCGTTACTATTTAAGCCGGTTCCATTTTCATTGCCATTCTTTTTATTTTGTAACTTCATTTACACTTAAATATGTTCCTATACAAGTGCACATGTATTCACATACTTTTTTGAAAATGTGATAGTGAACAAAGCAGATGAAGTCTCAGTGAAGAAGGAATTCCTGGGGCCTGGACTCCATCTTAGGCCTGTTGGTGCTGATCATGCTCGGTCACCTCTCTAATGGACTCTGAACTCTGTGCCTAGTGCCTGTGAAAACAACAATAGAAGGATAAGACCCCCTCCGGACAGGGGAACCTTGAAGATCATATCCAGGTTACTCATCGCCTAAGAGAAAACATACACTCATCACCCCTGTCTCTGGACAGGCCGTAAATTTTTCTGTACCTATCAGAGTGTAACCTCCGGCTTATTGATTATTGGCCAATTGTTTAACTGTTTGAACACATAACACATGAATGATAGGGTTATTGTGATTGTATTTACCTTTCCTTTGTTTATGTAAGTCTCAAGGAAATTGGGTGGTGGGTTCAGACACGTACACATGGGGTATAAAAGATTTTCACAAATGCTGGTCGGGGTCCTTGGCTAAGAGGAGACTCTGCCTTGGGCCCGCCGGTGTAATAAACTGCACTTCACTATCTGCATCGTCCTTCTGAGTGAGCTTGTTTCCCAGAACGCGTGGCTATAACATCAGATGATTAGGATTTTGCATTATAATGTCAAAGTTGAAGTATAATGAAGTAAATGATGTCATATATAATGTCCTCAGGCATAAATCATATGAAGAAATTTATCCAGGGTGAATGGGTGAATTGTCATGAAGTCTGTAGAAATTGTAGAGGGTGGTCTGGAAAGCCCTTTGCATGTTAATTGTAGACCAGATGAGAATTGGGATATGCCCACCAAATTTACTTAAGGAGTAAGATAAAGCCAAAATTTCAAGAAAAACAAACACAAGATGCCCCACAGGAAAACTGAGAAAGGGCTTACCTCCTTCTCTGTGTGTGTGTGCTGTGTGCTAAGTCACTTCAGTTGTGTCCAACTCTTTGCAACCCTATGGACTGAAGCCCATTAGGCTTCTCTGTCCATGGGATTCTCCAGGCAAAAATACTGGAGTGGGTTACTGTGCCCTCTTCCAAGGGATCTGTCCAACCCAGGGATTGAACCCACATCACTTAGGTCTAACCTGCACTGGGAGGTGGGTTATTTACCACTAGTGCCACCTAGGAAGCTCACCTCTTCTCTATGGGATGGAAAAAAAAATTGTTCAAATAAGTGAGTCAGGCTCAGGAAAAACAAGTCTTCTACTGCTTCATATAAAGCATATCCACCTTTTGTTGCAGTTTGTATGGTTCATTTTGTGAATTGTTTTCTTATGCACTTTGCTCTTTTTTCTTTTGGGGTATTCAATCTGTCAGGTGTCTTATGCCATAAATGTATCATTGTATCTATCAAAGCAATAAAGGTGTTTTTCCTTTTTTAAATTCTTTTTTCTGGGGCATCAAAGAGATATAACTGGAGTTGGAATGTTGCCAAACCAAGGAAGTTTTAATTCATCACATTGTCTGAAGGGGCCATTCAGGCTTATTATATAATTTTCCCCTAAGGCCCATATGTCTATTCTCTCTCTCTCTGTCTCTCTCAGACTATTTAAAATATTTCTTTAAATACAGGGCAGAAAGTGGCCATACCAAGAAGGAATCTCATGTCTATTGGTCCATGGGAAGCTTGTGAACTGAAATTTCTGGGTAACATTTATATATTCCTTAAATGAAAGATAATCTGATCTGACCAGTTTGACTTGTAACCACTCATGGCCTAAAGAAGGTGTTTCTAGGTAAGAAATGCATAGTAGTGACACAGCTCACGAGGACAGGGTGTGTGTGCCTGTGACTGGAGTGAGAGCAGTTCTTTAAGCAGAGGAAGTGAAGTGAAAGTGTTAATCACTCAGTTGTGTCTGACTCTTTGCAACCCCATGGACTGTAGCCTGCCAAGCTCCTCTGTCCATGGAATTCTCCAGGCAAGAATACTGGAGTGGATTGCCATTCCCTTCTCCAGGGGAATCTTCCCAATCCAGGGATTGAACCTGGGTCTCCTGAATGGCAGACAGATTCTTTACTGTCTGATTCTCTAGGGAAACGGCCTCCTATATTAAGGTGACATAATACAGAGACCAGGATTTAGTCAAAAGATGGAACTAAGAAGAGGATATGATATGTTTACAATTCACAGATGCCACTGCAACTAAATTCATAAAGTACAAGGAATCACATGAAAGGAGGGATTCTGTGTGTACTGAAGTGTCAGCTGTAGAAGGGAGGCCACCTTGTTCCTCAGCATCCGGGACACCGTCTCTAGTCACTCCCCTTCTTGCTTATTCCTCTGCCCCACTGGCTTCCTTATTTGGATTTGAACAGGTGGAACCAGCATCTTTCTAAGGTCCTTAGCAGTGGCAGCTCCCTCTATCAGGCACATGCTTCTCCTAACATCACACTAGTTTCTTCTCTCTCTTTTTTGAGGAATTGGTTCAATTATCATCTTGTTTGCAGGACCTAACTGAACATTCAGTACAAAATAACACCTACTCCCCTCTCATTTACACCCGTTTTTCCCACAATATCTGTCATCTCCTGCTATATTATATTTTATATTTATTTGAATATCATCTTTAACCACCCTTGGATTGTGGAAGTTTTGTTTATCAACACTGTTCCCTATATGTGCTCGGAGCATGGTTGGTTCTCGGTAAGTATTTCTGAAATGCATGAAAGGAGTTTTCATTAAAACTGTAAATACAAGAAGCCTTTGGAATTTTCTGAGAATGGGACAAAAATTTCTAGTCAGAGGTGAAATGAGGTATACCCTCAAGGAGGATTTATCTCCATATAACATATTAACACCAATTCCTTGACAGCAAAGAGAAATTAAAATAGTCCAGCTATGTGAGTTAGGTCAGATTGAGTGAAAATTACTCATGTTATTTCTTTTTTCCCTCCAATAGTCACCTCCACCACATGGAATCAGGAAATGGCACACAAATTTCAAATTTTCTTCTTCTTCTGGGACTTTCAGGGGAACCAGAACTGCAGCCCCTCATATTTGGGCTTTTCCTCTCCATGTACCTGATCACTGTGTTTGGAAACCTGCTCATCATCCTGGCCGTCAGCTCAGACCCCCACCTCCACACCCCCATGTACTTCTTCCTCTCCAACCTGTCCTTTGTAGACATCTGTTTCACCACCACCACCATCCCAAAGATGTTGTGGAACATCCAGACACAGAGCCAAGTTATCGCCTATGAAGGCTGCATCACCCAGATGTATTTTTACATTCTCTTTGCAGGATTAGATGACTTTCTCCTTACTGTGATGGCCTATGACCGGTATGTGGCCATCTGTCACCCCCTGCACTACATGGTCATCATGAGCCCCCAGCTCTGTGGACTGCTGGTTCTGATATCCTGGATAATGAGTGTTCTGTATTCCTTGTTACACAGCTTAATGGTGCTGAGACTGTCTTTTTGTACAGACTTGGAAATCCCTCACTTTTTTTGTGAAATAAAACAGCTGGTCCAATTTGCTTGTTCTGACACCTTTCTCAGTAACATGATGATGCAGTTTGGAGCTGGACTTCTGGGTGGTGGTACCCTGACTGGTATCCTTTACTCTTACTCCAAGATAGCGTCCTCTATATATAGAATCTCTTCAGCTCAGGGGAAGTATAAAGCGTTTTCCACCGGTGCATCTCACCTCTCAGTGGTCTCCTTATTTTATTGTACAAGTTTAGGAGTGTACCTTAGCTCTGCTGGTACCCACAGCTCACTGTCAAGTGCTGTGGCCTCAGTAATGTACACTGTGGTCACACCCATGCTGAACCCCTTCATCTACAGTCTAAGAAATGAAGACATAAAGAGGACTCTGAAAAGATTTTGGGGGATGGAAACTATACCAAGGTCATTTGTCCCTGGGCTAAAGAAATGCACATGATAGCAGGGTTAAAGCCTCAGGGCCACATATTATGCTTCTTTGATCAGATTGGGAAAATAGCAGTTGCTCTTCCCCCTCTATTGTCTGCTATTTCCATTTCTTTGACTTCAACTTCTTTATACAATTTCAGTAACTCGTCTCATTAATTTTTCTGTTGTGTCATCTATGCTCTATCCTTTGTCATTTTTATACTCTCCCAAATTGATTCACATCCTTAAATGAAATATATGGAAATGCCTATATATCTCATAAGAGTGGGTGCATCTCCTAAGAATAATTTCTTTGTGAAATGTTATATACAGATCAAGTTTATTCCATTTTACTGAGTGAATAATCATGAGTTCTGTTACCTTTTGGAAAAGAAAAACTACCTCGATGACTGAATCTATCTAATGACATAATTTCATAAGAGTGTAAAGTATGAAACCTCAGTTTATCACTTTCTTTTCATCATTCCCTTTGCACATCACTACCATAATTTCTCTTCCCCAAACTGTAGACTTTAACATATAGTGTGTTTCATAACAAGGCATTCCATTTTATTCCCGCTAGGATCTTGTTCTTTATTTAGCTCAGTGTGCATATTGGTTACTAGTGTTTGCTCAGCTGCTCAGTTGTTTCTGACTTTTTTGCGACCCCATGAACTGTAGCCCACCAGACTCCTCTCTATGTGGGATTTTTCAGGCAACAATACTGGAGTGGGTTACCATTTTCTACTCCAAGGGATCTTCTTGACCCAGGGATCCAACCTGCATTTCCTCCATCTCCTGCACTGCAGACAGATTCTTTACCTGCTGAGCCACCGTTATCAGAGTCACTAGAAAACCCAATTATCAATGCATGTCTCCAGTGGTAATCTATGCGAAACATCAATTTCAATAAGGAGTTTGATGTAATAAAGTCTAGAGTCTAAGATGACCCTAACTAAAATGAAGCACATATTTATACCAGATTTTAACTATGCAAATTATTTTTTCTGGTGTACATTTACTTACTGATGTATGTAAGATCAGTGTTCATAGATAAAGGGGTTTATCATTGGCATGAAGGATTGTTTGGTGTAATTATATTTTATTTTGAATCATCTTTCTTCTTCTACTTGAAAACTTAAATTTTTGCCTACAAATATGATTCTTTCCATTGTTCTAAATGAAATATCTTCCCCATTCTAAGTTTTATTATAACCACTGAAGGATGTTGAATGAGCAATATAAAAATATATCTCTCTCTCTCCAAAGTACAGCTCAATAGGGAACTTAAATTCCTCCCGGTCCTGTGATTCAGAGTCACAGAGTTTTGAACAAATAGGCATATCCTTTAACCTCGCATGGTTACCTATATGAAAACCTCAATGGAATCAGTTTTTAATACAGTTATATGAAATAGACTTGAGTAACTGAATAAATGCTATTCAAATATCAGAGCAAATGCCTACAATGAGAAGCCATACATTATTATAATTTCACTCAGCTGTTCACTTGAATTATGTTATCAGTTTATTGCTGCATAATAAGTTGTCCTAAAAGCAAATGGTTTAACATAATGTCTGTAGTCTCAAATAGGAATACACAATGGGGATTTGATCTGAGTTCTGATAGTCTCTTCTTCATGCGTCTACTGTCAGCTGTCTGGCTCTATTTTATGTTTTCAAGTTTCTACCATGATGCTGTTCTTCTGTTTTGAGCCACTTTATGTCAATTTCTTCTTTTTATATATGTAGGTTAGTCTTTAGTTTACAAGAAAAAAACTGAGTTTATCAAATGGTAATTTCTTTATATTAATTTCACTATTCCTATATCCATATATGACACTTCGCTTTAGTCCTTGATTAAAGAGATATCTCTCAATTTCAGGTGTGACTCAACTACATTTACTTTACTTATTACTCTGAACCATGCAAAACCCAAAATTTGAAATTCTAGCTAAGTCATTGAAGAGTAATTACATACAATAAACTGCCAATTTTTAAGGTATACAATTTTCTGAATTTCAAAAATTAGCAGTACATACTACATGGTTCATTTTTTGATAGTCTAAAAGGTGCACAGCAAGTTTTAATTTCTTTGAAATGTTATTGCTAATAATGTAATTGACCTGAATCTCAGTTTTATTTACTTATGAAGAAAATATAAGATAATAAACCTTAACTTCATATGGATGTTGTGAAAATGAATGAAATGTACAGAAATACTTCAGGGAGTCCACAAACCATGTTCAAGGTTAGGAGTATATGTACGTATATATGTGCCTGCATCTGTATACACCTTTCTCTGAAATAAATATGCTCACACATATATGTACATGCCTACAGTCTCATTTGTAATTCCATCCCAAGCTGAAAGAAACCTTGAGAGCAAGTTTGAGGGATGGAAATGAAAAGAACAGATGCTTGAAATAACAGAAAATAGAAAGAATTTAGAAATTTTGACAGAAAGTTTTTAAGCAGAATGTGTGCCTTTAATAATAATAATGATTTACTTTTCTCATCTTAAATCCTCAAAGACCTCAAAGTTAGAACCACATTTATATTTAGTCAATGAAAAGTTCTCTATAGGAGCTAATGAGAATACCTCAAAAAGGACTCAACTTTTCCTGCTGTTTAAGATATGATTTCAACACAAAGTGCCTCTAACTAAGGGTAGCTCACTGATTGAACTGAAAGGTTTAAATTCAACTCCAAGAACAACATCCGATTGGACACATATCTGTATTAAATTTCTATTGCTCCCACAAGAGACTCAAGTTCCATCCCTGGTTTGGGAAGACCCCCTGGAGGAGGCCATGGCAACCCACTCCAGTATTCTTGCCTGGAGAATCCCATGGACAGAGGAGCCTGGCGGGCAATAGTCGATAGGGTTACAAGGAGTCAGACATGACTCAAGCGACTTAGCATGCATGCATGCTCTTGTAACAAATTACCATACTAGTGACTTAAAACAAATACCTGCCTTAAAGTTCTATAACAAATTACCACACTAGTGGCTTAAAACATATATGTATCTTAAAATTCTTCCGAAGTCTGAAGTCTCATTGAACTATAATTATGATGTCTACAGGAATGTGATCCTCCTGGACACTCCAGAGGACAATGCATTCCCTTTCCTGTTTTACTAGCGGCCACCAGCATTTCTTGGTCATGGTCTTTCCTCCATCTTCAAACCCAGGTGCAGAGCATTTAAAATATTTAATTCTTCTTTCTTTCTCTTCCACATTTAGAGGACCACTGTGATTAAATTATCCCAAGCTGAATATCCATGCTAATCTGATATCAAGATCAATGATTATCCACTTTATTCCATCTGCTAATGTAATCTCAGGCTTCCCTGGTATTTCAGCTGGTAAAGAATCTGCCTGCAAAGCAGGAGATCCCGGTTCAATTCCGGATGGGAAGATCCCCTGGAGAATGGATAGGTTACCCACTCCAGTATTTCCCTTGCTAACTAAGATAGGATATTCAAAAGGTCTGAAGAATAGGGTGTGGTCATCTTCTGACTATCTTATTCTGCCTACTAAAGGGTCTTTTCTCAGATATATATCATTTGATGTCACTCAAAATTTCTTTTTAAAAAAATTATTTTAATTGGAGGATAATTGCTGTACAATATTGTGATGGTTTTTGCCACACATCAACATGAATCAGCCATAGTTATACATGTGTCTCCCCCATCCTGGAGCCTCCTCCCTCTTCCCTCCCCACTCTATCCCTCTGGGATGTCAGAGCCCTGGCTTTGTGTGACCTGCTTCAAGATTCAACTTTGCACTGGTCATCTATTTTACATATGGTAATATTCAATTGCATATTTCAATGCTATTCTCTCAGATCATCCCACCCTTGCCTTTGAGAGGGCAACAGGCAGGAAGGCCAGGGGTCTTCAAATGGAGGAAATAGGCTGCAAGTGTCAGACATTTTTTTTCTCTCCCTTATGTGGCAGGATGAACTAAACGAAGTGTCAGATTTTTTTCTCTTAAAATTCTGTGTTGCCATGATGACACCTGGTTCTACCGGAATTTAACTTTTCTCAAACCTTGAGCTAATCAAAGTATTTTTCTTATGGAAATGTTTTTCTTAAGCTATGTTAATGAAGCTATGTATATGCTTCGGAATTTGCCTTTCTTCAAGATGGTCCCACCTAAAGACTGACTTTTTTCCTTTTCTCAAGCCTTGGACTGATAATAGCTCAACAAACCAGTATTCATATCAATTGTTTTATGGCTGGGGAATGACACACCTCTTAACCATGCTATCACAAAAATGCATATTGTAGGAGAGGGGCCTGGTGAAACTCCATCAGCCTTGAGGTGTCTTTCTTATCTGATTAATAGCTTTCAAACAGACATAAAACAGCTTGCTAAAACTAGCAAGGGTGGGCACTCTCCATCTCCTTTCTGATGTCTATGTCAGAAGCTTTCTCTACCCCTTTTCACTTTAATAAAACTCTGCTATACAAAAGCTCTTGAGTGATCAAGCCTGGTCCCTGGTCCTGAAGTTAAATCTTCTTCGGAGATCTTGAATCCAACCTTGTTCACCATAAGTTATTACCTTTTCCCACTAAAAAAATCAAACAGAATTTGCCACTGCTTACAAAATGAGTGAAATGTATCATTCAAAATTACATACATGGGAGATTCTTGATGAAGACCTAAAACTGTTTACACCTGAATGTAACAGAATCATTTTCTTGTCATACCCAGACAAGGACCTGTAGCGTTAAGGACATGTAAGATATTGTTAGAAATGCAGAATCCCTGATACCTTGAATCAGACTTGCTGAATCATAATTTGCATTTGAACTATAGTTCTTGGTAATTTTTAAGAACAATCATTTTAGAAACGTGTTAGACTGGAATAAATTGTATACCTTTTCACTGATGGTATTTAAGGTAGTATAATTATAAGTATTGGATACTGTTCTATGCATTACATGTGTAGGATCCCTTTAGACCCTGAAAAATATCGCCAGTTGCAAAGTCATCTCCGATTGAGAATCACTGCCACAGAACTTGTGAACTAAAAGCATTCTGACAACCAAGACTCCCAATTAAGACTCCATCCCTTTCTTGGTTTATAGCTTTGGGCAGAACATTAAACCCCTCTGTGTGTCATTTCTATAATGGAGAATGAAGTATTAATATATAAGAAGACTACATCACACCACAGAAAGAAAGAAAGAAAGAGAGAGAGAAATAAAGAAAGAAGGAAAGAAAGAAAGAAAGAAAAAAAGAAAGAAAGAGAAGTCACTCAGTTGTGTCTGACTCTTCACGACCCCATGGACCAGGCTCCTCTGTCCATGGAATTTTCCAGGCATAAACTTATATTAAAATTAAAGCAGACAGTCCCTTTAATGTGCTAAGTTAGGCTACAGTGTACAAAAATATCTAAATTTGTCTCATAATTAAAAACATTCATAATGAAGTACTAAAGGATGATATAAGCATAAATATCTTAATTGAGTTGGCAAAAATGTTGGGGAGCCACGGAGTGTAGTGCCCAAGGTTTTATATGAAAGGACAAAGTTATACTCATACAATATTTTTTAGAAATATCAGGAGTTATGTACTCACCACTAGGAAAACTTGGAAGATCTGAGGGACTTAATCAAGTTAGAATTCTTAACCTAAGACTTTGAGGAAACTTTAGCTTGGACTGGGATAAGCTGCAGGGATGTTTTAGACCTCTGGACACAGGAGAATTAAGGGGAAGGAGTAATAAAAACAGAATTCACCTGCCTTGTAAACTGGTCTCTTAGGAATGAAGAATGAACTGCAAAATTTTCCTTTCTGTCCAAACCCCTGTCCCCCAGGGAAATAAGGTAGAGAGCATGGGTGTTACAGCAGAAAGATGCCTAATGAGAAGCCAGGTGAGCTATAAAATCTCCTCTGCTGTGGTCCCCTCAGTGTGAGAAATCTTGGACGCCACACAACATGTTTCCTTTTGAAAGGTTGTTGTTGAACCATGAAAGATGCCAGGATTCTTGTCCTCCAGAGGAGAAGAATCCAATCCAGGGCCAGAGAAGAGGCTTGATCACTCAGAGCTTTTGTGTCATTTTATTAAAGTATAAAAGAGATAGAGAAAGCTTCTGACATAGACATCAGAAGGGGGCAGAAAGAGTGCCCCTTCGCTAGTGTTAGCAATGGAGTTATACAGCTTTTAATTAGTTATTATAGTGAATCAAAAGAATGTCTGGAGGTTGTAAAAACCTTACTAGACCCACTCCCATAATCTACATTTTAAGATAACAGGATCAGCCAGGAGGTTTTTTCCAGAAACTGTCCTCAAGCAGGATACATTATAGTTATATAGTCCTAAGGAATGTAGAGGAAAAAAGTTTGTCCTTTCCTCCTCCTTGAGAATTCCAGACCCCTCTCTCCTTGGGGACCCCCGGACTTCTTATCAACCTGCTTAGGAATTGACTCTCTCACTTTGAAGATCTGAGTCTGACTGGGCAACCAGTCCTTCACTCCCTTCAGCTGTCTCGTGGGGACAGAACTTCAGTCTCTATTATCAACCCTCCAGGAGGCATTTGAACTTCCACACAAAGACCTTTCTTTCACTTCCCATCTAGGTGAGTCTGAGACCCCAGTAGACACTCCGGGAGAGAAATAGAATGCAAACCTTGAACATGTATCTGAAGTCACCTGTGATTCAGTCCAGCCTAGCTCAGATAACTGAGATTAGGGTGGTAGTTTGCTATCCTGATTATTGTATGTGCAAGCTCAGTCATTCAGTCGTGTTTGACTCTTTGCAATCCCAAGGACTGTAGCCTGCTAAGCTCCTCTGTCCATGGAATTTTTCAGGCAAGAGTACTGGAGTCGGTTGCCATTTCCTCCTTCAGGGGAGCTTCCCAACCCAAGGACTGAACCCGAGTCTCTTGCATCTCCTTCATTTGCAGGTGGATTCTTTATCACTAACACCACTTGGGAAACCCTAATTCATAAATAAATGTATTTACTTAGGACTAAAAGAGGAGCAAGGGCTTCACAGGTGGCACTAGCGGTAAAGAGCCTGCTTGTCAATGCAGAAGACATAAGACACAAGGGTTTGATCCCTGGGTCAGGAAGATTCCCTGGAGGAGGACATGCAACTCACTTCAGGATTCTTGCCTGGAGAATCCCATGGGCAGAGGAGCCTGATGGGCTACAGTTCTTAGGGTCAGAAAGAGTCAGACATGACTGAGGGACTGAGCAGGCATGAAAAGAGAAGCAAACATTGACCTCAGTAAAGTACGGTTCAGTGTTGCCAATTAAGTGATAAAAATGAAAGTCCAGTTAGAAGAGAGAATAGGAGGCACAAAGTGTTTCCAGTAAAATTTGAACATAAGCCTTATGACATACTAAGTAACAAGAGTAGAGAAATAGATTATTAGATGTGGACAGAGGTACCTTGAAGTAAGGATTTTTTTTTTTTTTAAGATGAGTCATATTTGACTGTTTCCATATTAATGAGTAAGATCTGGACCAAGAGCTCCATGAAAATATATCCCTGCAAACATATGTATGCAATGGCTGATTCACGTCAATGTAGGATAGAAGCCAATACAATAGTGTAAAGCAATTATTCTCCAATTAAAAATTAACAAATTTTAAAAAATTCTTGAAAGATAGTGACTTCTCTTTGCTGGAATGCTTAGTCACTCAGTCCTGTCTGACTCTTTGTAACCCCATGGACTGTATCCTGCCATCTCCTCTTGTCCATGGGATTCTCCAGGCAAGAATACTGGAGTGGGTTCCCATTTCCTCCTCCATGGGACCATTCCCACCCAGGGATCAAAGCCACATTTCTTATCTCCTGCATTGAATGCAGATTCTTTATGCACTGGGCAATGGGAAAGCCCTTTACTGGATAGTTATACATGCTTACATGTATATAAAGAGTTGGACACAACTGAGTGACTGAGCACACACACACACAAACACACACATATATAATATATATTTGTGTGTTACACAATTACTCTGTTAATCAAAAATTGTCTGTGAGAACCCTCTGTATGCTGCAGTTGGAGTGCTTTATTACTGTCTTTGCTCACATTTTTCAAAATGAATTGGAGGTTTTATTTTCTTTCCACAAAATGATTTCCATTTAGTTATTTTATGTATGTATAGATATATTTGTGAGAATGGTAATTTATAAAATTTATGTGGTCAGTCAGTCATATGGTGTTCTCTCTATTGCTTTTACATTTTTTTATTGAAATAATTGAGCTGTCAATGCAATATTCTTCACTTGAAAATACTTGTTTTTTAAAAAATGACAGTGACACTTCCTAACATCATACACAAAAATAAATTCAAAATGGATTAAAGATCTAAACGTAAGACCAGAAACTATAAAACTCCTAGAGGAAAACATAGGCAAAACACTCTCCTACATAAATCACAGCAGGATCCTCTATGACCCACCTCCCAAAATATTGGAAATAAAAGCAAAAATAAACAAATGGGGCCTAATTAAAATTAAAAGCTTTTGCACAACAAAGGAAACTATAAGCAAGGTGAAAAGACAGCCTTCAGAATGGGAGAAAATAATAGCAAACGAAGCAACAGACAAACAATTAATCTCAAAAATATACAAGCAACTCCTGCAGCTGAATTCTAGAAAAATAAACGACCCAATCAAAAAATGGGCCAAAGAACTAAACAGACATTTCTCCAAAGAAGACATACAGATGGCTAACAAACACATGAAAAGATGCTCCACATCACTCATTATTAGAGAAATGCAAATCAAAACCACAATGAGGTACCATTTCACACCAGTCAGAATGGCTGCTATCCAAAAGTCTACAAGCAATAAATGCTGGAGAGGGTGTGGAGAAAAGGGAACCCTCTTACACTGTTGGTGGGAATGCAAACTAGTACAGCCACTATGGAGAACAGTGTGGAGATTCCTTAAAAAACTGGGAATAGAACTGCCATATGACCCAGCAACCCCACTGCTGGGCATACACACCGAGGAAACCAGAACTGAAAGAGACGCGTGTACCCCAATGTTCATCGCAGCACTGTTTACAATAGCCAGGACATGGAAGCAACCTAGATGTCCATCAGCAGACGAATGGATAAGGAAGCTGTGGTACATATACACAATGGAATATTACTCAGCCATTAAAAAAATACATTTGAATCGGTTCTATTGAGATGGATGAAACGGGAGCCCATTATACAGAGTGAAGTAACTCAGAAAGAAACACACCAATACAGTATACTAATGCATGTATATGGAATTTGAAAGATGGTAACGATAACCCTATATGCGAGACAGAATAAGAGACACAGATGCATGGAACAGTCTTATGGACTCTGAGGGAGAAGGTGAGGGTGGGACATTCTGGGACAATAGCATTGAAACGTGTATATTAACGTATGTGAAACAGAACACCATTCCATGCTCAATGCATGAGACAAATGCTCAGGGCTGGGGCAATGGGATGACCCAGAGGGATGAGATGGGGAGGGAGGTGGGAGGGGGGTTCAGGATGGGGAACACATGTAAACCCATGGCTGATTCATGTCAATGTATGGCAAAAAACTACTACAATATTGTAAAGCAATTAGCCTCCAACTAAAATAAATACATTTATTAAAACAAAAAGACAGTGAATATTTTCCTGCATAAATTTTCATGCTAATTAATCACCTATTATGACCTTCCTAGGTGAAGATAGTGGTAAAGAACCCCCTGCTAATGCAGGAGAGGTGAGAGACACAGGTTGGATCCCTGGCATTGGAAGATCCCCTGGAGGAGGGCATGGCAACCCACTCCAGTATTCATTCCTGGAGAATCCCATGGACAGAGGAGCCTAGTGTGCTGTGGTCCATAGGGTTGCAAAGAGTCAGACACGACTGTAGCAACTTAACACACATACACACACACACACACACACACACACACACACACAAACACCCACACAGCCACCTATTAAACATATTTCTAACTCTTACTCTCTCCTTCCTTAGTGTTCCTTTTAATCCTTTTTGGTTAAATGTATTTCTAAAAGTTGTATTACCTTTGGACACCATGTAAAAATCCTTTTTTTTTTTTTTTTTTTACCATTTGTCTTTCATGAACATATTTGAATCCATGTATATTTAAGAAAAAAAAATTTAACTTGAATACTGCTCCCTCTTTGCATTTTAAAATATCTTCTCTTATATGCTTTTATTTCCAAGTCTTTGGCAATTTAATATTGAATTAGTGGCTAAAGTTGGTCTCATTAAATTATTACTGTTCACATCTTTATGAAACTTACAGATATTCATTCAATCTTGTTACATTCAGTTACTTTAAAACCACTACCACATAACCTAGTTTTATTCTCAGTAACATTGTCCCATATATGCTTGGTTTCTTTTAAACTTTTCTTTCTATATGAGGTACACATACCTAATTTATACACTTTTGTACAAATGCATGAATAGCATCCTATGCACATCACAGATACTCTTGATGATTCAGTGCAGTGTTTTTTGTTTTTGGTTTTCTGCTTGTGTTGCCTTTTCCTTACTGGTCAATAATGCCGCAGGACTTTCTTTCAGTCAACTAGTATTCAATGCAATATGGGTTCCTTATTTGAATAGCTGTTTAGTGTTTCATAAGGGGCTATGCTACTCACACTGCAGGTGGTCTTTCCTAATCTTTCTCTTTGAGTTGCTATTATATCATTCCTGCAAAAATATTTGAGATTGTTAAATTTAAACTGTTGTTCTAAGCAGGAGCAACTTTGTTTCCTTGGGAATACTGAAAAATGCTTGTAGAAGTATTTGTCTGTTACTCCGGGAACTGTGGGTGGAGATCAGGGATGCTCTAGACATCCTACAAGGCACAGGACAGACCCCACCCCACAGAAAACAACCTGCCTGAGAATGTCAATAGTGCTCAGACTGAGAAGCCTCCAGTTAGATAACTGGATTTTTAATATCTATACCATTGTTCAGATGGTTTTCCTAACAGTGTAACATTTTAAATTTCTGTCTGCAAACAGATAGTGAACCTTTGATCCCTGTTTCAAAGTACCACTATAAACTCTGTGACAACTCTAAGTAATTTCCCAGACCAATGGTTGTGAAAAAGTGTTCTTTTCTTAACTGTTACTGAGTTTGATAAAAAATTAATACCTTGAATTGTCATTTTGATGTGTCTATTTTTATTATTATATGCTTGCATAATATATGCCTCTTAATCTACTGTTATCAACTTTTGAAATAATTTTTAAGAATAGCTGTTTCTCAGTTGACCTTTTGGGGACTGTTTTGCCATTAAAATGTTTTTTTATTTTGCTTGGTTAAACACATCTATCTTCTGCTGGGTTTCTTGCTTTAAGATAGTTTGGCACACTTGTGGATTTTCGTATGTAATTGTCTAGGTATTCACCAAAAAAGATTGGTTTTTATACTGCATAGATTATCCCTCTGATTTATTCTATAACCTAAACTTTCCAAATTGAAGTACAACCTTATATATATATAATGAAATCTATAATAGAGATATAATTCCTGCTTCATTCCATATACAATAACTGAGAATCTAATATGTGTCATAATTTTCAGGAACATTATATATTATATTCATGTTTACACATTTCCCAACTTAATTACTAGTTCATTGGATATCATTCAGTTCAGTTCAGTTCAGTTCAGTCGCTCAGTCGTGTCCGACTCTTTGCGACCCCATGAATTACAGCACTCCAGGCCTCTCTGTCCATCGCCAACTCCCGGAGTCTACCCAAACCCATGTCCATCGAGTCGGTGATGCCATCCAACCATCTCATCCTCTGTCGTCCCCTTCTCCTCCTGCCCCCAATCCTTCCCAGCATTAGGATCTTTTCCAACGAGTCAACTCTTCGCATGAGGTGGCCAAAGTATTGGAGTTTCAGCTTCAACATCAGTCCTTCCAATGAACACCCAGGACTGATCTCCTTTAGGATGGATTGATTGGATCTCCTTGCAGTCCAAGGGACTCTCAAGAGTCTTCTCCAACACCACAGTTCAAAAGCATCAATTCTTCGGCGCTCAGCTTTCTTCACCGTCCAACTCTCACATCCATACATGACCACTGGAAAAACCATAGCCTTGACTAGACGGACTTTTGTTGGATATCATTAAATCATTACTATTTTAATATTGTTTGAGTTAGTGTGTGATGCTCCATTCAATTTTTTAAAAATACAGTTTCTTTGGAACTAATTTATTTAATTATTTCTCCTTCAATTCCCTTTATTTTGTAACTTCACATATACTAAAATATGTTTCTGTATGCCTGAGTGTATGCTAAGTCGCTTCAATCGTGTCTGACTCTTTGCGACTCTATGGACTGTAGCCCACCAGGCTCCTCTCTCCACGGGATTCTCCAGACAAGAATCCTGGAGTGGGTTGCATGCCCTCTTTCAGGGATCTTCCTGACCCAGGAATTGAACCTGTGTCTCATGTCTCCTGCATTGGCAAGCAGGTGCTTTATCACTAGTGCCACCTGGGAAGCCCGTGTTTCTATGTAAGTGTGCATATATTCACATATCTTTCTGAAAATGACCAGAGCAGTTGAAGTCTCTAATGCTTAGGATTTTGCATTATCATGGTGAAGTAATAGTACAATGAAATAATTGTTTTATAATATAATGGCTTTAGGCATGAATCCTATGAAGAAATTTTTCCAGAGCAAAAGGATGAATTGACATGGTATCTGTAGAATTTACAGAGTATAGTTTGAAAAGCCCTTTGCATGTTAAACAAAGGCCAGAAACAGCATTGGGGTATGCTCATCAGATTTACTTTAAAAATATGATAATACGTAAACTCCAAGAATAACAAACACAAGATGCCCCATAAGAAAACTGGGAAAGAGCTTGCCTCATTCCCTATAGAACAGTAAAAAAAAAATGGTCAAATAAATGGAAAAGATTCAGGAAAAATGTCTCTTACTGTTTTATATAAAACATAATCAGCTGTTGCTGTTTTCATTTGTATACTCATTTTTGTTGGTTTATTAATTTTGCCCATTTTTCTTTTGAGGTAGTCAAATATGTCAGGTTTCTTTCATTATAAAAGCATAACTATTCTGTCAAGGTAAACATGTATTTTTCTTTTTGAAAATTATTTTTGCTGGATGTCAAGGAGAGATAATCGGAATTGGAATGTGGCCAAACAAACGAAGTTTTAATTCATACATAGTCTCAGGGACCATTAGAGCTTATTAAATCTTTTACCCTGAAATATCTGTTTCATTTTCCTCTCCTCACTCTCACCCAGCCTCTCTCTCTCACACACACACATACTTTTTATATTTCTTTAAATACAAAGTGGAAAGTGATCATAAAAATGAACCCCAAGTTTATTGGTCAATAAACCAATGGCAGTCTATGAACTGGAATTTCTGGGTACCATTTATACATTCTGTAGGAGAAAGATGATCTGACATGATCTGCTTGAGTTATAATGGTATATGGTGTGAGGAGGGTGGTTCTGGGTGAGAAATGTGTGGTAGGAACATAGCCTAGGAGGACATGGTGTGATGATGTGTGTGTGTGTGTGTGTGTGTGTGTGTGTGTGTGTGTGTATGCTTGTGCCTTGTGTAATGAGAGCAGTTCTTAAAGCAGAGGCACCTGGACTCATATTAAGGTGCCCTATATCACAGAGCCCAGAACTCAGACAGGAGAAGGTACTAAGGATGGGAGATGCTTTATTTCACAGGATGCTTTTGCAACTAAATTCATAAATTACAAGGAACAAACATTTTCCTTAGGTTCTTTGTAGTGGCCATTCCCTCGCTAGGCACATATTTCTCTTGATATCATACTAGATCCTTCTCTCCCTTTCTTGAGCTATCTGTTCAATTACCACCTTGTTTGCTGGACTTAACTGAACACGCAGTACAGGAAAATACCTCCTACTATTCTCTTTTATATCTAGCTTTGTTTTATTCATACCAGTAATCACTTGACGTATTATATAATATTTTATTTGCACATCATCTTTCACCATCACTGGATTGTGAACACTTCCGTTTTTTGGCACCATATATTTGTTACCTATATTTGTTTAGAGGGACTTCCCAGGTGGCTCAGTGGTAAAGAATCTGCCTGGCAATGCAGAAGAGGCAGGTTAGATCCCTGGGTTGAGAAGGTCACCTAGAGAAGGAAATGACAACCCAGTCCAGTATTCTCGCCTGAGAAATCCCATGGACAGAGGAGCCTGGCCGGCTATAGTCCAGGGGCTGGGGTGGGGGGTGGGGGCAGTCTCAAAAGTGTCAGACACAGCTTAGTGATTAAACAGCAATATGTGTTTTGGACATGGTTGACACTCAATATATATTCTTCAAATGTATGAAAGTATTTCTCATTACAACTGTAGAATGCGTATTTCTTTGGGAATATGCTAACAGTGGGGCAAAAAAGCCTAAGTAGAGATAAAACAGGACTTTTCTAAACACAATATATTAAAAATATTTTATTGAGAGCAAAATAGAAATTTTACTGTTTCATCTATGAGACTTATGCCAATTTGTGTGAAAATTAGTCATGTTATTTTCATTTTTCCTGGTAGTCACCTCTACCACATGGAAACAGGTAACAATACACAATTTTCTGAATTTTTCCTTCCGGGATTCTCAAAGGATCCAGAATTGCAGCCCCTCATCTTTGGGCTTTTGCTCTCCATGTACCTGATTGCTGTGTTTGGAAACCTGCTCATTATCCTGGTCACCATCTCTGACTCCCACATCCACACACCCACGTACTTCTTCCTCTCAAACCTGTCCTTTGTAGACATCTGCTTTGCTTCCACCACCATCCCAAAGATGCTGCAGAATATTCAGATTCAGAGCAAAGTCATAACCTATGAAGGCTGCATCACCCAGATATATTTTTACATACTGTTTGCAGGATTAGATGACATTCTCCTGAGTGTGATGGCCTATGATCGGTATGTGGCCATCTGCCACCCCTGCACTACATGGTCATCATGAGCCCCCAGCTCTGTGGACTGCTGGTTCTGATATCCTGGGTAATGATTGCCTTGTGACCCTTGCTACACAGCTTAATGATGTTGTGATTGTCCTTCCGTCCTGTTGTGCAAATCCCCCACTTTTTCTGTGAACTCAGCCAGGTGATACAACTTGCCAGTTCTGACAACTTCTTAATAACATAGTGATGTATTTTGCAGCTGTCCTGATGGGTGGTGGTCCTTTTGCTGCTGTCCTTTACTCATATTCTAAAATAGTTTTCTGCACATGTAAAATCATATCAGTTCAGTTCAGCTCAGTTCAGTCGCTCAGTCGTGTCCGACTCTTTGCGACCCCATGAATTGCAGCACGCCAGGCCTCTCTGTCACATCGCCAACGCCCGGAGTCTACACAAAACCATGTCCATTGAGTCGGTGATCCATCCAACCATCTCATCCTCTGTCGTCCCCTTCTCCTCCTGCCCACAATCCTACACAGCATTAGGGTCTCTTCCAATGAGTCAGCTCTTCGCATGAGGTGGCTAAAGTATTGGAGTTTCAGCTTCAACATCAGTCCTTCCAATGAACACCCAGGATTGATCTCTTTTAGGATGGATTGATTGGATCTCCTTGCAGTCCAAGGGACTCTCAAGAGTCTTCTCCAACACCATACTTCAAAAGCATCAATTCTTTGGCGCTCAGCTTTCTTCACCGTCCAACTCTCACATCCATACATGACCACTGGAAAAACCATAGCCTTGACTAGACGGACCTTTGTTGGCAAAGTAATGTCTCTGCTTCTAAATACGCTATCTAGGTTGGCCATAACCTTCCTTCCAAGGAGTAAGCATCTTTTACGTTCATGGCTGCAATCACCATCAGCAGTGATTTTGGAGCCCAAACAAAGTCTGACACTGTTTCCACTGTTTCCCCATCTGTTTGTCATGAAGTGATGGGACCAGATGCCATGATCTTAGTTTTCTGAACGTTGAGCTTTAAGCCAACTTTTTCACTCTCCTCTTTCACTTTCATCAAGAGGCTCTTTAGTTCTTCAATTTCTGCCATAAGGGTGGTGTCATCCGCATATCTGAGGTTATTGATATTTCTCCCGGCAATCTTGATTCCAGCTTGTGTTTCTTCCAGCCCAGCGTTTCTCATGATGTACTCTGCATATAAGTTAAATAAGCAGGGTGACAATATACAGCCTTGAGGTACTCCTTTTCCTATTTGGAACCAGTCTGTTGTTCCATGTCCAGTTCTAACTGTTGCTTCCTGACCTGCATACAGGTTTCTCAAGAGACAAGTCAGATGGTCTGGTATTCCCTTCTCTTTCAGAATTTTCCACAGTTTATTCTGATCCACACTGTCAAAGGCTTTGGCATAGTCAATAAAGCAGAAATAGATGTTTTTCTGGAACTCTCTTGCTTTTTCGAGGATCCAGTGGATATTGGCAATTTGATCTCTGGTTCCTCTGCCTTTTCTAAAACCAGCTTGAACATCTGGAAATTCATGGTTCACGTATTGCTGAAGCCTGGCTTGGAGAATTTTGAGCATTACTTTACTAGCATGTGAGATGAGTGCAATTGTGTGGTAGTTTGAGCATTCTTTGGCATTGCCTTTCTTTGGGATTGGAATGAAAACTGACCTTTTCCAGTCCTGTGGCCACCGCTGAGTTTTCCATATTTGCTGGCATATCGAGTGCAGCACTTTTATGGCATCATCTTTCAGGATTTGAAATAGCTCCACTGGAATTCCATCACCTCCACTAGCTTTGTTTGTAGTGATGCTTTCTAAGGCCCAGTTGACTTCACATTCCAGGATATCTGGCTCTAGGTGAGTGATCACACCATCGTGATTATCTGGGTCGTGAAGATCTTTTTTGTACAGTTCTTCTGTGTATTCTTGCCACCTCTTCTTAATATCTTCTGCTTCTGTTAGGTCCATACCATTTCTGTCCTTTATCGAGCCTATCTTTGCATGAAATGTTCCTTTGGTATCTCTAATTTTCTTGAAGAGATCTCTAGTCTTCCCCAATCTGTTGTTTTCCTCTATTTCTTTGCATTGATCACTGAGGAAGGCTTTCTTTTCTCTCCTTGCTATTCTTTGGAACTCTGCATTCAGATGGGAATATCTTTCCTTTTCTCCTTTGATTTTTGCTTTTCTTCTTTTCCCAGCTATTTGTAAGGCCTCCTCAGACAGCCATTTTGCTTTTTTGCATTTCTTTTCCATGGGGATGGTCTTGATCCCTGTCTCCTGTACAATGTCATGAACCTCTGTCCATAGTTCATGAGGCATTCTGTCTATCAGATCTAGTCCCTTAAATCTATTTGTCACTCCTACTGTATACTCATAAGGGATTTGATGTAGGTCATACCTGAATGGACTAGTGGTTTTCCCTATTTTCTTCAATTTAAGTCTGAATTTGGCAATAAGCAGTTCATGATCTGAGCCACAGCCTGCTCCCGGTCTTGTTTTTGCTGTATAGAGCTTCTCCATCTTTGGCTGCAAAGAATATAATCAATCTGATTTCGGTGTTGACCATCTGGTGATGTCCACGTGTAGAGTCTTCTCTTGTGTTGTTGGAAGAGAGTTTTTGCTATTACCAGTTGGTTCTCTTGGCAAAACTCTATTAGCCTTTGCCGTGCTTCATTCTGTACTCCAAAGCCAAATTTGCCTGTTATGCCAGGTGTTTCTTGACTTCCTACTCAGGGGACATATGAAGCTTTTTCCACCTGGGTGTCCCACCTCTCTGTTGTCTGCCTATTTTATTTTACAGCCTTAGGAGTGTTCCTTAGCTCTGCTGCTACCCACACCTCACATTCAAGTACAATTGCCTCGGGGATGTACATAGTGGTCACACCCATGCTGAACTCTTTCATCTACAGTCTGAGAAATTGAGATACAAAAGAGGGTCTAAAGAAATTATATTTGATGCCTGGCATAAAAGGCCAATTATATTAGTGCTCTGGATTGTATAACTCAAAGAATTAGAATCAGAAATTATTCTCTGATCATAGTGAAATAAAATTTGCTCCTTGCACTTATTTCCTGGGATTTCCATTTTTCTTTTCTTCTTTGAATTCATGATCTTTATACAACTTTAGGAACTCTCTTACTAAGCTTTATCCTTAGTCTTATACATAGACAGTTTTTATTTTTTCCTACTCCACCATATTCCTACCTTTGGATCAAAAATGTTTGGAAATTCCATTTCTTTGATGGAGTATCATAGATTTATGAATAATTTATTAGGAGTAATGTCTTTTTATTAAAGCATTTAGTCTGTTGTTGTTCAGTTGCCCAGTCGTGTCCAACCCTTTGTGACCCCATGGATTGCAGCACGCCAGGCCTGCCTGTCCCTCACCATCTCCTGGAGTTTGCCAAAGTTTGTGTTCATTGCATTGGCGATGCCATCCAGCCATCTCATCCTCTGATGCCTTCTTCTTCTGCCCTTGATCTTTCCCAGCAGCAGGGACAATTCCAGTGAGTCATCTGTTTGCGTCAGGGGACCAAATACTGGAACTTCAGCTTCAGCATCAGTCTTTCCAGTGAATATTCAGGGTTGATCTCCCTTAAGACTTACTGATTTGATTTCCTTGCTGTCCAAGGGACTATCAGGAGTCTTCTCAAGCAGCATAGTTCAAAGGCGTCAATTATTCCACATTCTGCCTTCTTTATGGTCCAGCTCTCACAACCATATGTGACCACTGAGAAAACCATAGTCTTGACTATACAGACCTTTGTTGGCAGAGTAATGTCTCTGCTTTTCAACATGCTGTCTAGGTTTGTCATTGCTTTCCTGCCAAGAAGCAATCATCTTCTGAATCCATCGCTGCAGTCACTGTCCACAGTGATTTTGGAGCCCAAGAACAGGAAATCTACTACTGCTTCCACCTTTCCCCCTTCTACTTGTCATGAAGTATTGGGGCTGGATGCCATGATGTTAGTTTTTTTAATATTTAGTTATAAGCTGGCTCTTTAGGAGAGCATTTAATCTACTGGCTGCTAAAGAGGATTTTGGTAGGTATTACTTATTGCCCATTTGTTGTTTTCTGTTTGTGTAGTTCTTTGTTTTTCTGTTTTCTTCGTGTTTCTTCTCTTATGATTTGATGATTTTATTTAGTGATATGCTTGTGTTACTTTCTCTCTAGTTTTTGCTTATCTAGTGTAGATTTTTGATGTATGGTAAACAAAGTGTCTTCATATGATGATCTACAACGATGTCTATTTTTAAAAACAAGTTGTCTTTTAAGTTCATTTACGTACCAATATCACTACATTTTAACTCCTTGCTAACTTTGTGTCTTTGAAGCCATATTTGACCCCTTCCATATTTATACTTTCATTCTTATTTTAGCTATATTTGATTTTAGAATTTTTTTGTCTATTAAATTTTCATACTAGCTTAAGTGATTTGATCCTCAGCCTTTCTACATGTTTGCATGTAGAAAAGCAGGATTTTCTAGCAGGATTTTCTCTTTCTTATAGTTTCTTACCACTTGTTATGCCTTTTCCTTTCTTTCTTTGAGAAGGTACTATATCATTCCCATGTAGAGTAGGTTTAGAATTGATAAATTCTATTAGTCTTTGCTTGTCTGAAAAGTTCTTTATCTCCCCTTTGATTCTAAATGATAATCTTGCTGGGTAAAATGCCCTAGTTTGCAGGTTTTTCCCTCTCAACACTTTAAACATATCGTACCTCTCTGTTCTATCATGCAAAGTTTCTGAAAAAAACAAACAAAAAAAGAAATTAACTGATAAACTTATATGTTTCCATCTTATATGACACTGTTTTACTTTTGCTGCCTTTAGAAACCCATATCTTTAACTTTGTGGTTTAAATTGCTGCATCTTGGTGTAGGTCTTGTTGCTGTCATTTTGGGGAGATGTTTTTTGCTTCTGGTAACTGAATTTGCTTTTTTATTCAGGTTTGGAAAGTTTTTAGACATAAGTTTATCAAATACATTTTGACTACCTTCTCTTTTTATCTTTTCCTTCCTGGACACTCCAATTATACCAGTGTTGGTGTTCTTAATGTAGTCAAACATCCCTCAAGCTATTCTCATTTTTCCTTTTTTTTTCTTTTCTGACTGAATCATCTCTATGATTCTATATTTCAGTTAACATGCATTCTTCTGTATCACCTGGTATACTATTACCTACTTCTAATTGTTGTTCATTTCATTTATTGTAGTGTTCAGTTCTAACTAGTTTTTATTTTATAGTTCCCTGTTAAAATTATCACTGTGCTCATAAGTCCTTCTTTTCACAGAATTAAATATTTTATGGTCTTCCACTCATTGACAAAATGCACAGGGTGAATACTGAAAGTAGAACTTCTTTTGGAAGATTTCTTGAGTCATTTTAGCTTGAGAACAGGGAGTTTTATATCATCTTTACTAATGCATTGAATTCCAAATCTGGTAAACTGTTTGCTTCTCTTTCATTTGCTGTTTTTTAGGCATGATCTCTTGCTATTTCAGTTGGGACAAATTTCTCTGTCTTTTCATTTTCTGTACATTTGTCTGTCTATCTGAAATTATGTGCCACAGTTAACTCTTGCAGTCTTGAAGTGGTGTCTTTCTGTGGGAACAGTCATATACCATTGATGTGTGCCCTTTGCTTTGTTGAGAGAGCTGGATCTGATGTTATCACAATTCGCACCTTTCTTTAGGGTTTACTGGTTGCAATCATCTGGCTATGAGGGATGGAGGACTTAGGGCTTGAGCCAGGTATGAGATATGGCTTCCTCTTTGCTTAGTGGCCATTACTGGCCTAATGGGAGGGAGGCATGTCCCAAGTTGCTACAGCAGAAACCCTCAGGGCTCACATATGAGCTGACTTTGTTCCCCCTAAGTGTGTGCTTCCCCACTCCTGTACCAGCACTGTTGACCCAGAGGGGAGCAGTGCTGGAGCAAGAAATGCTAGTGTGTGGCACTCTAAATGGGGTGGGGCAAGGACCCTGTTGGCCTGGGCAGAGCTTGAGATGCAGACTGCCTCTCATGTGCTGCCTGTGTAAGCACCGTCAATGGTTGACCATCCCCTGCTCAGAAGCATCTTTGGGTCTGGAGCTCTTTTGTCCCTACAGGAGGGCTGCTGTTCTTGCCATGGTGTGGGGCTGCAAAACAAGGGACTTGAGACATGCATGGATTTCTGGCATGGATAGGGGTGTGGGCTGTGGCATCCAGCTGTCATCAGTGATTGGTGTTGCTTCTGATGTGAAGCCCATGTAAGCACCAGTGATACGTGCTGTGGCCCTGCTTAAACACTGCTTCATGTCTGAGCCTCTGCTGTGTCTCACAGCCAGGTGACCAAGTATCTACTAATCTTAGGCTGTGGCACACACACACACACACGAGCACACTATATAACTATATCTGTATATCTGCATCTCTCTCTCTCTCTCTCTCTCTCTCTCTCTCTCTATATATATATATATATATATATATATATATATATATATATATATATATATATATACATACTGCATCTCTTGCATTGCAGGAAGATTTTTTACTGCCTGATCCACCTGTTGGATCTGCCTGCAATGCAGGGCATGTGGGTTTGATCCCTGGGTTGGGAAGATCCCGGGGGAATGGAATGGCAACCCACTCTAGTATTCTTGATTAGGAAATCCCATGGACAGAGGAGCCTGGTGGGCTACAGCCATAGGGTCACAAAGACTCAGATGTGTCTGAGCACAGCCCAGACACACATATAATGCGCTAAGATAGTTTATGGTGCATATCAACATATCTCTCTTGCAATTACACAGATTTGGTAATGAGGGATTAAAGGATAGCTCTTGACTTCCGATATAACTTGGAAATTTCTAATTGGCTTGGAGAAACTATTGTGCTTCCATCAAGTATATTAACCATGGTTTTATTCTAAACTAGCAAAGTTATCCCCCTTTTTGAAGAGGAGAATAGTAATTTTTAGAGATTTCAGTGGTTCTGTCCCTGCCACAAATCAAAGCATTAAAGATCAGAGAAATCTAATCAAGACAAATCCTCAGTGTTACAGTTTAAGAAAATTTTGTACTCAGAGACATGATGACATGCTGGGAATCTTAGGGCTTTGGAAGCAAGAGATTAAAGGGGAAGGAGTGATAAAAAATGAATTCACCTAACTTATAATGCATGTCTTAGGAACAGTGAATCAGACAGAAAAAAAAAAAATCCGTTCTGTCCAGAAAAGTGTCCCCAAGGGAAATCATGTAGTTAGAGGTTGGAGTAACCAAAGGAACACATCTAATGAGCTGACACAGGAAGCTGTAAATATCTCCTCTGCTGCAGTCCCTTAGCCTGTGCCACTTTGGTTGGTGAGGACCTGGTTCTTGCTTTTGAAGTTCTACATCTGTCTGGCAACCAATGCTTGCTTTTATTACTTTCTGTTTTCTTATTTGGAGACAAAATTCTGTCTGCACCAGTAATCATTTAGGGAGGAATTTTAACTTCTACAGGGAGAGCCTTCTCTTTCAATCTGCAGGCAGGTGAGTCTGAGAGCTCCACAGACACTGCAGGAGAGAATTAGAGAAGATGGAAACAAGGAGTGTGTGCTTGAGGTCACCTGAGGACTGATCTATCATAGCCCAGAGGCCAGAGGTCATTGTAGTTGTTTTCTGGTTTTCCTAATATTAATGTACTTATGTATGGTCTAAAACTAAAGTGAACCTTGCACTTGAAAATACAAGCAGCAAAGTTGATAGTTAAATGGTAACAGTGGAAGCTTAGAAGGAATGATGATGGTGGTTTAGTTGCTAAATTACTCCAACTTTTGTGACCCCGTGGGCTGTAGCCCACCTGGCTCCTCTTTCAGTGGGATTTCCCAGGCAAGAATGCTGGAGTGGGTTGTCATTGTCTTCTCCAGGGAATCTTTCTGAGCCAGGAATCTAACCTACGTCTCCTGCATTGACAAGCAGGTTCTTTACTTCCTGAGCCACCAGGGAAATCCAGTTAGAAGGAATAGGAGGCATAAAATGCTTCCAGTAAAAGTAGAAAGTAAGTATAAGGATCTTATTTACGAACAGGAGGAAACAAATAGGGAAAGTCCATTAGAAAGGAAGTCTTCTATGGCTTCATATGCCTCATATAAAACATATCCAACTTCTGTTGTATTGTTTCTATTTCTGCTTTTGAATTGGTAGTTTATACCCCAGTTGTTTCTTTTCCTCTTGAGGTATTCAAACTGTAAGATGTTCCATGTCATAACTGTATCATTATTTACATCCTTGAACAAAAGATATTTTTCTTCATTTTTTTTCCCCTGTGCATCAGAGAGATGTCACTGGAGGTGGAGTGTTGATGAAGCAAGGAAACTTTTCTTTATTCTGTTGTCTCAGGGGTCATTTGAGTATATTGGATATTATTTTCCCTTAATGCCCATAAGTCCATTTCATTTCTCTCTCTTTCTTTCACTCTCATACTTTTCATTGTTTCCTGAATACCAAGCAGAAATTGGCTATACCAAAAATGAACCCCAATTTATTGTTCCATGAGAAGTTTATAAACTGGAATTTCAGGGAAAAAATTATATATTCTTTTGGAGAATACATAATTCTGACTAGCTGAACTGTAAGCACTCACAACCTAAAGAGAGTGAATCTGGGTGACCAACGCATGGTAGTGACACAACCCAGAAGAACATGGTGTATTTGTGTGTGTGCATACACACTTATGCCTTGAAATGGAGGACAGGTCTTAAAGTAGAGGCACCTGGATTCATCTGCTAAATGACTTATACACACATGTCAAAATTAAGTCAACAGATGGAACTTAGAAGGGAATCATATAATTCACAGGATGGTTTTATAGCCAAATTGATAATGTGCAAGGAAGCACATGGAACGAGGGATTCTCTGTGGACTGAAGATTCAGCTGTAGCAGGAAGGCCACCTTGTTCCTCAGCATCCCTGACACCATCTCTAATCACTCCCCCTCTTGCTTATCCCTCTGCCTCACTGGCTTCCTTGTTTGCACTCGAACATGTGGAACAAGCATCTTCCTCAGGTCCTTAGCACTGGTAACTCCCTCTTCCAGGCACACACTTCTGACATCACACTAGCTCCTCGTCTCTCTTTCTTTAGAAACCTGTTCAAACATCACCTAGTTTGCTGGACTTTTCTGAACATTCAGAACAAAATAACACCTCCTACCACTCTCTTTTATACCTGGTTTTGTTTTCTTCATAGCATCTGTCACATCTAACATATTCTATAGTATTTTATTTGAATATCCTCACTTAATGTTCTTGGATTGCAAGAGGTTTACTTTCAGCACTTTTTACTGGGTTAGCACTAAATATGTATTTCTCAAATGAGTGAAGAAATATCACATTAAAACTCTAGAATATATGACCTCTTAGCAAACGTGATGAGAATGTGGCAAAAATTCCTAGTCAGAAATGAAATGAAGCATACCCTCAAAGGGGCTTCTGCAGTGACTCAGAGGTTTAGAATTCACCTGCAATGGAGTAGCCCTTCAAGAGACTCGGGTTCAATCCCTGGGTTGGGAGGAACCCCTGGAGGAGGGCATGGCAATCCACTCCAGAACTCTTTCCTGGGAAATTCCATGGACAGTGGAGGCCGTCATGCTATGGTCCTTGGGATTGGAGAGAGTTGGACACAACTGAAGACGTTAAACATATACACATACACTCAAAGAGAACTTATCTTAAATAAAATATTAACATCAACTTCTTGAGATAGAAATTGAAATTGCAGTCTTTCATCTATGTGAATTATACCAGTATGAGTCAAAATTGTCAATATTTTTCTTTTTCCTGGTAGTCACCTCCACCCCATGGAAGAAAGTAACAATACACAAATTTCAGGATTTCTTCTTCTGGGACTTTCAAAGGAGTCCAAACTACAGCCCTTCATATTTGGGCTTTTCCTCTCCATGTACCTGGTCACTGTGTTTGGAAACCTCCTCATCATCCTGGCCGTCAGCTCAGACCCCCACATCCACACCCCCATGTACTTCTTCCTCTCCAATCTGTCCTTTGTAGACATCTGCTTCACCTCCACCACCATCCCAAAGATGCTGTGGAACATCCGGACCCAGAGTAAAGTAATCACGTATGAAGGCTGTATCACTCAGATGTATTTTTACATACTCTTTGCAGGATTAGATGACTTTCTCCTGACTGTTATGTCCTATGACCGGTATGTGGCCATCTGCCACCCGCTGCACTACATGGTCATCATGAGTTCCAAGCTCTGTGGACTGCTGGTGCTAATATCTTGGTTAACGAGTGTCCTGTATTCCTTGCTACACATTTTAATGGTGTTGCGATTGTCCTTCCGCCCTAGTGCGCAAATCCCCCAATTTTTCTGTGAACTCAATCAGGTGGTACAACTTGCCAGTTCTGATAATTTTCTTAATAACATAGTGATGTATTTTGCAGCTGTCCTGATGGGTGTTGGTCCTTTTTCTGGTATCCTTTACTCCTACTCTAAAATAGTTTCCTGCATATGTAAGATTTCATCAGTTCAAGGGAAATATAAAGCATTTTCTACCTGTGTGTCCCACCTCTTGGTTGTCTCCTTATTTTATTTTACAGCCTTAGGAGTGTACCTTAGTTCTGCTGCTACCCATAGCTCACATTCAAGTACAATTGTCTCTGTGATGTACACTGTGGTCACACCCATGCTGAATCCCTTCATCTACAGTCTGAGGAACAAAGATATAAAGGGGGCTCTGAAGAGTTTATATTTGACGCCAAGTATAAAAGACCAATTATACTAGTGTCCTGGATTAGATAACTCAAAGCCTCTGAACCTGAAATCGTGACTCTTTGATCATTGTGGAATAAAATTTGCTCCTTGTAGGTATTACCTGGGATTTCCAATTTTTTTTTCTTCTTTGGATTCAGCATCTTTATACAATTTAGGCACTTTCTTTATTAAGCTTTATTCTCAGTCTTATATACATAGTTTTTATTTTTTCTTACTCCACAATTTATATACCTTCAGATAAAAAAATGTTTGGAAATTTCATTTCTTTGGTGGGGTATCATAGATTTATGAAGAATTTATTAACGATAATGTCTTTTTATTAGAGGATTTAGTCTACTGACACACAAAGAGATTATCCATAGGTGCTGCTTATTGCCAGTGTGTTACTTGTTTTTTTAGTTCTTGGTTTTTTTCTTCTGTGTGTTTCTTAAGATTTGATGATTTGATTTAGTGGTATGCTTTGAGCAAGCTCCTGAAGATGTCGAAGGACAGGGAAGCCTGGTGTGCTGCAGTCCATGGGGTTGCAACAAGTCAAATACAACTAAGTGACTGAACAACAAAGTAATATGCTTGTGTTTCTTTCTCTCTAGTTTTTGTTTATCTAGTGTAGTTTTTATGATGTACGGTAAACAGTGGGTTTTTAATATGATGACCCACTACTTTATTTACTTTTTAAAACAGGCTGTCTTTTAAGTTCCTGCACTTTCAAATAGGGCTTCCCTTGTAGTTCAGTCGGTAAAGAATTTCCCTGCAGTGCAGGAGACCCAGGTTCGATCCCTGGGTTGGGAAGATCCCCTGGAGAAGGAAATGGCAATCCACTCCAGTATCTTGCCTGGAAAATCTCATGGACAGAGGAGCCTGGTGGGCTGTAGTCCATGGGGTCGCAAAGAGTCGGGCACGACTGAGCGACTAACACTTAACACTTTCAAATAGCACTACATTTCCACTCCCTGACCTACATTGCATGTTTGTTGTTATATTTAACACCTCACTATTTATCCCTTTAATTCTTATTTGTGGATACACTTGACTTTAAAAAATCTTTTTGCCTATTAAATTTTCATTCTAGCTTAAGTGATTTTATCCTCAGCCTTTCTGCACATGTGCCTTCACTAGTGGGATTTTGTCTTTTATATAGTTTCTTGCCACTTGTTATGCCTTTTTTTCCTTCTTAAGAAGATTCTACATCATTCCTTGTAGAGTAGGCTTAGAATTGATAAATTATTTTAGTCTTTGCTTGTCTGAAAAGTCTCCTTCGATTCTAAACGATAATCTTGCTGGGTAGAATGCCCTAGTTTGCAGATTTTTCCCTCTCAGCAGTTTAAATATATCAGACTTCTCCCATCTGACAAGTAATGTTTCTGCAAAAAATATATATGTAAAAAAAGAGAAAAGACATCAGTTGACAGACTTACAGGTTTCCTTTTTATATGTCAGTGTTTTACTTGTGCTGCCTTTAGAAAGCCATATCTTCAATATTGCAGTTTTAATTGATGTATATTGGTGTGGCTCTTGTTGCTGTAATTTTGGGGGGATACTTTTTGCTTCTTGCACCTGAATTTGCTTTTTTATTCAGGTTTGGGAAGTTTTCAGCCGTAAGTTTATCAAATACGTTTTGACTAACTTCTCTTTTTCTCTTTTCCTCCCTGAACACTCCAATTACGCCAGTGTTGGTGTTCTTAATGTAGTCAAACACTCTTCACACTATTCTCACTTTTCATTTGTTTTTATCTTTTCTGAGTCATTTCCATGATTTTATATCACCTGATACACTATTAATATTTCTAGTTCCTGTTCATTTCATTTATTTCAGTGTTCAGTTCTAACTAGTTTTTATTTTATAGTTCCCTGTTAAAATGATCACTGTGTTCATCAGTCCTTTTTTTCACAGAATTAAATATTTTATGGTCTCCCACTTATTAACAAAATGCATAGGGTGAATACTGAAAGTAAAACTTCTTTTGGAAGATTCCTTGAATCATTTTAGTTTGAGAAAATGGAGTTTTATATCATCTTTACTAATGCATTGAATTCTAAATCTGTTACATTGTTTCTCTTTCATTAGCTGTTTTTTAAGGCATGATTCTGTTACTGTTTCAATTGGGATAAATTCCTCTGTCTTTTCCTTTTCTGTACCTTTGTCTATCTTCTGAAATTATATGCCGCAGTTAACTCTTGCAGTCTTAAAGTGGTGCCTTTCTGTGGGAACAGTCATATACCATTGATGTGTACCCAGTGGCTTTACTGGAAGAGTTGGATTTGATAGGTACCATGGCCCTGCTTAGACATTGCTTCATGTCTGAGCCTCTGCTATGACTCATAGCTAGGTTCCCAAGCACCCAGGCAGGCTGTGGAACACACACACAGAGTATATATATATATATATATATAGTGGATCTAGTGTCAAAGAACACGCCTGGCAATGCAGGAGACATAAGAGCCGTGGGTTCCATTGCTGGGTCAGGAAGATCCCTTGGAGAATGAAATGGCAACCCACTCCAGTATTCTTGTCTGGGAAATCCCATGCACAGCGAAGCCTGGAGGGCTACAGTCTGTGGGGTTACAAAGATTTATTTGGACAAGACTTAGCACATACCCCCCACACACATACTATGCTATAATAGTTTATGGTGCATATCAACATATAAATATCTCTCTTACAATTACAAACATTTAATAATGAGAGACTAAAGGATAGCTCTTGACTTCTCATATAATTGGGAAATTTCTAATTGGCCTGGAGAAACTGTCACGGATCCAGGGAGTATAATAACCATGGTTTTATACTAAAGGGGCAAAGTTATCCCCCTTTTGGAAGAGGAGAATAGTAATATTTAGAGATTTCAGTGGTCCTGTCCCTGACACAAGTCAAAGCACTAAAGATCAGAAGGACCTAATCAAGACAAATCCTCAATGTTACAGTTTAAAGAAAATTTTGTACTCAGAGACGTGATGACATGCTGGGAATCTTAGGGCTTTGGAAGCAAGAGAATTAAAGGGGAAGGAGTGATAAAAAATGAATTCACCTAACTTATAATGTATGTCTTAGGAACAAAAAACCATTAGAAAAAAAAATTCTGTCCAGAAAAGTGTCCCCAAGGGAAATCATGTAATTAGAGGTTTCCTCTGGAAACATGTCTAATGAGCTGATGCAGGAAGCTGCAAATATCTCCTCTGCTGCAGTCCCTTAGCCTGTGCCACTTTGATTGGTCAGGACCTGGTTCTTGGTTTTGAAGTTCTACATCTGTCTGGAAACCAATGCTTGATTTTATCACTTCCTGTTTTCTTATTTGGGGACAAAATTCTGTCTGCATCAGTAATCATTTAGGGAGGAATTTTGACTTCTACAGGGAAGAAGTGATAAAATCTACAGGCAGATGAGTCTGAGAGCTCCACAGACACTGCAAGAGAGCCTCAGAGAGGATGGAAGCCAAGTGCATGTACTTGAGGTCACCTGAGGACCAATCTATCATAGCCCAGAGGCCAGAGGTCATTGTAGTTGTTTTCTGGTTTTCCTAATATTAATGTACTTATTTATGATCTAAAACTAAAGTGAGCCTTGCACTTGAAAATGTAAGCGTCAAGGTTGACAATTAGGTGGTAATATTGGAATCTCAGATCGTATGGTTGTGGTGGTTTTATCAATAAGTTGTGTCCAGCTCTTGAGACCCCATGGACTGTAGCCTGCCTGAGTCCTCTGTCAATGGGATTTCCCAGGCAAGAATACTGGAATGGATAGCCAGTTCCTTCTCCAAGGGAGCTTCCCTCCCCAGGGATCAAACCTTTGTCTCCTGCATTGACAAAAGGCTTCTTTGCTTTCTGAGCCACCAGGCAAATCCCTTTAGTAGGAATAGAAGGCATAAAATGCTTCCAGTATAATTAGAAAATAAGTATAAGAATCTTATTTATGAACAGGAGGAAACAAATAGGGAAAGGCCTTAAGGAAAAGAAACCTTCTACTGTTTCATATGCTTCATATAAAACATGTCCAACTTCTGCTGTATTTTGTCTATTTCTGATTTTAAATTGGTAGTTTATGTTCCAATTTTTTATTTTCTTCTTAGGATAGTCACACTATCCTAAGTCTTACTTGTAAGATCTAAGTCACACTTGTAAGATCTTTCAAGTCATATCTATATCACTGTTTATGTCCTTGGCATAAATATATTTTTCTTTATTATTTTTTCTAGGTATCAAGGAGATGTCACTGGAGTTGGAATATTGATGAAGCAGGCGAACTTTTCTTTATTTCATTGTCTCAGGGGTCTTTTTAGTTTATTGGATATTTTTTCCCTTAATGTCCAAATGTCCATTTCATTTCTCTCTTTTCTTTCACTCTCATACTTTTCATTCTTTTCTAAATACTGAGCAGAAATTGGCCATACCAAAAGTGAGCTCCAAGTTTATTGTTTCATGGGAAGTTTATAAACTGGAATTTCTAGGTAAAAGTTATACATTCTTTCAGAGAATAATAACTTGATCTGACCAGCCAATCTGCAACCACTTATAGCCTGAGGAGGGTGGATCTGGGTAGCCAATAATGGTAGTAACACAAACCAGAAAGACATGGTTGTGCGTGTGTGTGTGTGTGTGTCCTGCCTTGTGAAGGGAAAATGGTTCTTAAAGTGGAGGCACCTGAACTCATATATTAAGATGACTTATAGTACAGAAGTCAGAATTCACTCAACAGATGGGACTAAGTAGGGTATCTGATATAATTCATAGGATGGTTTTTCAAGTAAATTCGTAAGGTGCAAGGAACCACATGGAAGAGGGATTCTCTATGTGCTGAAGTGTCACCTGTAGCAGGGAGGCCACCTTGCTCCTCAGCATCCCTGACACCATCTCTAATCACCCCCCTATTGATTATTCCTCTGCCCCGCTGGCTTCCTTGTTTTCATTTGAACATATGGAACAAGCATCTTCCTCAGGTCCTTTGCAGCTCCCTCACAGTTCTCCTGACATCACACTAGCTCCTTATCTCTCTTTCTGGAGGAAAGTGTTCAAACATCATCTCATTCCCTGGTCTTCCCTGAACACTCAGGACAAAATAACACCTCCTACCACTCTCTCTCTTATACTTGGCTTTGTTTTCTTCATAGCATCTGTCACATTCTGACATATTCTATCATATTTTATTTGAATATCCTCATTTACCTTTCTTGGATCGTGAGAGGTTGTTGTTGTTGTTGTTGTTGTTTTTCTATTTAAACACTCTGTGCTTATTGGCTCCATGTACTTGGAACATGCTCTGCACTAAATTAAGCTCTAGATTTATGACCTCTTTGCAAATCTGATGAGAATCGAACATTCCTAGTGAGAGATGAAATGGAGTTTACCCTCAAAGGGGCTTCCAGGGTGACTTAGTGCTAAAGAATCCTCCCCCATTGCAGGAACTGTGTTCAGTTCAGTTCAGTTCAGTCGCTCAGTCGTGTCCGACTCTTTGCGACCCCATGAATTGCAGCACGCCAGGCCTCCCTGTCCATCACCAACTCCCGGAGTTTACCCAAACCCATGTCCATCGAGTCAGTGATGCCATTCAGCCGTCTCATCCTCTGTCCTCCCCTTCTCCTCCTGCCCCCAATCCTACCCAGCATTAGGGTTTTTTCCAATGAGTCAACTCTTCACATGAGGAACTGTTTAGGAGATACCTACTCAATCCCTGTGTTGTGAAGAACACTTGGCGGAGGACATGGCAATGCATTCCAGAATTCAAGCCACTCTGGGGAAATCCCATGGACAGAGGAGCCTGGTGGGCTACAGTTCATGGGGTCGCACACAGTTGGACACAACTGAGGCGGCTGAACACACGCACACACACCCTCAAAGAGAACTTACCTATAAATAAAGTATTAACATCAATTTCTTGAGGGCCAAATAGAAATTGCAGTGTTTCAGCTATGTGAAGTATTCCAGTTTGTGTGAAAATTAGTCATGTTATTTTTCTTTTTCCTGGTAGTCACCTGCACCCCATGGAAACAAGTAACAACACACAAATTTCAGGATTTCTTCTTCTGGGACTTTCAAATGGACCAGAACTGCAGCCCCTCATATTTGGACTTTTCTTCACCATGTACCTGATCACTGTATTTGGAAACGTACTTATCTTGGCTGTCAGCTTGGACTCCCACCTCCACACCCCCATGTACTTCTTCCTCTCCAGCCTGTCCTTTGTAGACATCTGTATCATCTCCACCACCATCCCAAAGGTGCTGTGGAACATCCAGATACAGAGCAAAGATATCACCTATGAAGGCTGCATCACCCAGATATATTTTTACATACTGTTTGCAGGATTAGATGACATTTTCCTGAGTGTGATGGCCTATGATCAGTATGTGGCCATCTGCCACCCCCTGCACTACGCGGTCATCATGAGCCCCCGGCTCTGTGGACTTCTTGTTCTGATATCCTGGGTGCTGATTGCCTTGTATTCCTTGCTACACAGCTTCATGGTGTTGCGATTGTCCTTCTGTCCAGTTGTGCAAATCCCCCACTTTTTCTCTGAACTCCATGAGGTGGTACAACTTGCCAGTTCTGACAACTTTCTTAATAACATAGTGATGTATTTTGCAGCTGTCCTGATGGGTGGTGGTCCTTTTGCTGGTATCCTTTACTCATATTCTAAAATAGTTTTCTGCACATGTAAAATCATATCAGCTCAGGGAAAGTATAAAGCATTTTTTACCTCTGTGTCCCACCTCTTGGTTGTCTCCTTATTTTATTTTTTAGCCTTAGGAGTTTACCTTAGATCTGGTGCTACCCACAGCTCACATGCAAGTACAATTGCCTCGGTGATGTACACTGTGGTCACATCCCTGCTGAACCCCTTCATCTACAGTCTGAGAAATCAAGATATAAGCAGAGCTCTGAAGAGATTCTACTTCATGCCAACTTAAAAGACCAAATACCCTAGTGCCCTGGATTGCATAGCTCAAAGCCTCTGAACCAGAAATTGTGATTCTTTGATCATTGTGGAATAAAATTTGCTCCTTCAACTTGTTTCTCGGAATTTCCATTTTTCTTTTCATCTTTAAATTCAGCATCTTTATGCAATTTTAGGAACTCTCTTTATTAAACTTTTTCCTCAGTCTTATACATAGGCCATTTTTGTTTTTTCCCACTTAAAAATTTTCCTACCTTTGGGTCAAAAATATTTGTAGATTCTATTCTTTGTTGGGGCATCATAGATTTACTAAGAATAATTACATCTTTCTTTTTTTTAATAAATTTATTTATTTTAGTTGGGGGCTAATTACTTTACAATATTGTAATAGTTTTTGCCATACATTGACATGAATCAGCCATGGGTTTACATGTGTTCCCCCTCCTGGACCCCCCACCCACCTCCCTCCCCATCCCATCCATCTGGGTCATCCCATTGCCCTGGCCCTGAGCCTTTGTCTCATGCATCGAACATGGAATGGTGTTCCGTTTCACATATGATAATATACATGTTTCAATGCTATTCTCCCAGAACGTCCCACCCTCACCTTCTCCCTCCGAGTCCATAAGATTGTTCTATGCATCTGTGTCTCTTATTCTGTCTCGCATATAGGGTTATCGTTACCATCTTTCAAATTCCATATATATGCATTAGTATACTGTATTGTTGTTTTTCTTTCTGGCTTACTTCACTCTGTATAATGGGCTCCAGTTTCATCCATCTCAGTAGAACCGATTCAAATGTATTTTTTTAATGGCTGAGTAATATTCCATTGTGTATATGTACCACAGCTTCCTTACCGATTCGTCTGCTGATGGACATCTAGGTTGCTTCCATGTCCTGGCTATTGTAAACAGTGCTGCGATGAACATTGGGGTACATGCGTCTCTTTCAATTCTGGTTTCCTCGGTGTGTATGCCCAGCAGTGGGATTGCTAGGTCATATGGCACTTCTGTTCCCAGTTTTTTAAGGAATCTCCACACTGTTCTCCATAGTGGCTGTACTAGTTTGCATTCCCACCAACAGTGTAAGAGGGTTCCCTTTTCTCCACACCCTCTCCAGCATTTACTGCTTGTAGACTTTTGGATAGCAGCCATTCTGACTGGTGTGAAATGATACCTCATTGTGGTTTTGATTTGCATTTCTCTAATAATGAGTGATGTTGAGCATCTTTTCATGTGTTTGTTAGCCATCTGTATGTCTTCTTTGGAGAAATGTCTGTTTAGTTCTTTGGCCCATTTTTTGATTGGGTCGTTTATTTTTCTAGAATTCAGCTGCAGGAGTTGCTTGTATATTTTTGAGATTAATTGTTTGTCTGTTGCTTCGTTTGCTATTATTTTCTCCCATTCTGAAGGCTGTCTTTTCACCTTGCTTATAGTTTCCTTTGTTGTGCAAAAGCTTTTAATTTTAATTAGGTCCCATTTGTTTATTTTTGCTTTTATTTCCAATATTCTGGGAGGTGGGTCATGGAGGATCCTGCTGTGATTTATGTCGGAGAGTGTTTTGCCTATGTTCTCCTCTAGGAGTTTTATAGTTTCTGGTCTTACGTTTAGATCTTTAATCCATTTTGAGTTTATTTTTGTGTATGGTGTTAGGAAGCGTTCTAGTTTCATTCTTTTACAAGTGGTTGACCAGTTTTCCCAGCACCACTTGTTAAAGAGATTGTCTTTTCTCCATTGAATATTCTTGCCTTCTTTGTCGAAGATAAGGTGTCCATAGGTGCGTGGGTTTATCTCTGGGCTTTCTATTTTGTTCCATTGATCTATATTTCTATCTTTGTGCCAGTACCATACTGTCTTGATGACTGTGGCTTTGTAGTAGAGCCTGAAGTCAGGCAGGTTGATTCCTCCAGTTCCATTCTTCTTCCTCAAGATTGCTTTGGCTATTCGAGGTTTCTTATATTTCCATACAAATTGTGAGATGATTTGTTCTAGTTCTGTGAAAAATACCATTGGTAGCTTGATAGGGATTGCCTTGAATCTATACATTGCTTTGGGTAGTATACTCATTTTCACTATATTAATTCTTCCAATCCATGAACACGGTATATTTCTCCATCTGTTTGTGTCCTCTTTGATTTCTTTCATCAGTGTTTTATAGTTTTCTATATATAAGTCTTTTGTTTCTTTAGGTAGATATATTCCTAAGTATTTTATTCTTTTTGATGCAATGGTGAATGGTATTGTTTCCTTAATTTCTCTTTCTGTTTTCTCATTATTGGAGTATAGGAATGCAAGGGATTTCTGTGTGTTAATTTTATATCCTGCAACTTTACTATATTCATTGATTAACTCTAGTAATTTTCTAGTAGAGTCTTTAGGGTTTTCTATGTAGAGGATCATGTCATCTGCAAACAGTGAGAGTTTTACTTCTTCTTTTCCTATCTGTATTCCTTTTATTTCTTGTTCCGCTCTGATTGCTGTGGCCAAAACTTCCAAAACTATGTTGAATAGTAGTGGTGAAAGTGGGCATCCTTGCCTTATTCCTGACTTTAGGGGAAATGCTTTCAATTTTTCACCATTGAGGATAATGTTTGCTGTGGGTTTGTCATATATAGCTTTTATTATGTTGAGGTATGTTCCTTCTATTCCTGCTTTCTGGAGGGTTTTTATCATAAATGGATGCTGAATTTTGTCAAAGGCTTTTTCTGCATCTATTGAGATAACCATATGGTTTTTATCTTTCAATTTGTTAATGTGGTGTATTACATTGATTGATTTGCGGATGTTAAAAAAACCTTGCATTCCTGGGATAAAGCCCACTTGGTCATGATGTATGATCTTTTTAATATGATGTTGGATTCTGTTTGCTAGAATTTTATTAAGGATTTTTGCATCTATGTTCATCAGTGATATTGGCCTGTAGTTTTCTTTTTTTGTGGCATCTTTGTCTGGTTTTGGAATTAGGGTGATGGTGGCCTCATAGAATGAGTTTGGAAGTTTACCATCTTCTTCAATTTTCTGGAAGAGTTTGAGTAGGATAGGTGTTAGCTCTTCTCTAAATTTGTGGTAGAATTCGGCTGTGAAGCCGTCTGGTCCTGGGTTTTTGTTTGCTGGAAGATTTCTGATTACAGTTTCAATTTCCGTGCTTGTGATGGGTCTGTTAAGATCTTCTATGTCTTTCTGGTTCAGTTTTGGAAAGTTATACTTTTCTAAGAATTTGTCCATTTCTTCCAAGTTGTCCATTTTATTGGCATATAGCTGTTGGTAGTAGTCTCTTATGATCCTTTGTATTTCTGTGTTGTCTGTTGTGATCTCTCCATTTTCATTTCTAATTTTGTTGATCTGATTCTTCTCCCTTTGTTTCTTGATGAGTCTGGCTAATGGCTTGTCAATTTTGTTTATCTTCTTGAAAAACCAGCTTTTAGTTTTGTTGATTTTTGCTATGGTCTCTTTTGCTTCTTTTGCATTTATTTCTGCCCTAATTTTTAAGATTTCTTTCCTTCTACTGACCCTGGGGTTCTTCATTTCTTCCTTCTCTAGTTGCTTTATATGTAGAGTTAGTTGATTTATTTGATTTTTTTCTTCTTGTTTCTTGAGGTACGCCTGTATTGCTATGAACCTTCCCCTTAGCATTTCTTTTACAGTGTCCCATAGGTTTTGGGTTGTCGTGTTTTCATTTTCGTTCGTTTCTATGCATAATTTGATTTCGTTTTTGATTTCTTCTGTGATTTGTTGGTTATTCAGAAGCGTGTTGTTTAGCCTCCATATGTTGGAACTTTTAATAGTTTTTTTCCTGTAATTGAGGTCTAATCTTACTGCATTGTGGTCAGAGAAGATGGCTGGGATGATTTCAATTTTTTTGAATTTACCAAGGCTAGATTTATGGCCCAGGATGTGATCTATCCTGAAGAAAGTTCCGTGTGCACTTGAAAAAAAGGTAAAATTGATTGTTTTGGGGTGGAAAGTCCTGTAAATATCAATTAAATCTAATTTGTCTATTGTATCATTTAAAGTTTGTGTTTCCTTGTTAATTTTCTGTTTAGTTGATCTATCCATATGCATCAGTGGAGTATTAAAGTCTCCCAGTATTTTTGTGTTATTGTTAATTACCCCTTTCATACTTGTTAGTATTTGCCTTATATATTGTGGTGCTCCTATGTTGGGTGCATATATATTTAAGATTGTTACGTCTTCTTCTTGGATTGATCCTTTGATCTTTATGTAGTGTCCTTCTTTGTCCCTTTTCACAGCCTTTATTTTAAAGTCTATTTTATCTGAAATGAGTATTGCGACTCCTGCTTTCTTTTGGTCTCTGTTTGCATGAAATATGTTTTTCCATCCCTTCACTTTCAGCCTGTGTGTTTCCCTAGTTTTGAGGTGGGTCTCTTGTGGACAGCATATATAGGGGTCTTGTTTTTGTATCCACTCAGCCAGCCTTTGTCTTTTGGTTGGGGCATTCAACCCATTTACATTTAAGGTAATTATTGATAAGTATGATCCCATTGCCATTTACTTTGTTGTTTTGAGTTCGTGTTGAAACATCCTTTCTGTGTTTCCTGTTTAGAGAAGATCCTTTAGCATTTGTTGGAGAGCTAGTTTGGTGGTGCTGAATACCCTCAGCTCTTGCTTGTCTGTAAAGCTTTTGAATTCTCCTTCATATCTGAACGAGATCCTTGCTGGGTACAGTAATCTGGGTTGTAGATTATTCTCTTTCATTACTTTAAGTATGTCCTGCCATTCCCTTCTAGCCTGAAGGTTTCTATTGAAAGATCAGCTGTTATCCTTATGGGGATCCCCTTGTGTGTTATTTGTTGTTTTTCCCTTGCTGCTTTTAATATTTGTTCTTTGTGTTTGATCTTTGTTAATTTGATTAATATGTGTCTTGGGGTGTTTCGCCTTGGGTTTATCCTGTTTGGAACTCTCTGGGTTTCTTGGACTTCTGTGTCTATTTCTTCCCTCATTTTAGGGAAATTTTCAACTATTATCTCCTCGAGTATTTTTTCATAGCCTTTCCTTTTATCTTCTTCTTCTGGGACTCCTATGATTCGAATGTTGGGGCGTTTCATATTGTCCCAGAGGTCCCTGAGGTTTTCCTCATTTCTTTTGATTCTTTTTTCTTTTTTCCTCTCTGCTTCGTTTATTACCATCATTCTATCTTCTACCTCACTTATCCTATCTTCTGCCTCCGTTATTCTACTGTTGGTTCCCTCCAGAGTGTCTTTTATCTCCTTTATTTCATTATTCATTCTATATTGACTCCTTTTTATTTCTTCTAAGTCCTTGATAAAGATGAATAATTACTTCTTAAATGACAGTCATCTCAAGTAATTTTCTCCTATTTCCCTGAAGTAATAGTTATGAGTTGCATTATTCATTTAAAAATACACTTAACAACCTAGATAATTTATATTATTTTTATTACAGTTTGTTGTGTCAGTGATATAGAAAAATAACTGTCAAGTTACAGGAGAATTTCTGACCATGAAGAGTCAGAACCCTTTATTTTCTTGTTCAAAGGTCAACTTCTGTATGTGTTTCTTTCTATATACATATATATATGTGTATATATATATGTATATACATGTTAGTGGTGGTTTAGTTGCTAAGTCGTGTCCAACACTTGCGACCCCATGGACTGTAGCCCACCAAGCTCCTCTGTCCATGGGATTCTCCAGGCAAGAATACTGGAGTGGGTTGCCATTTCCTTCTCCAATATGTATATATATACACATACACACAGACATATATGTATGTATATGTATACATATATATACATGGTCTGTTTTGGCCAAAAGATCTTTTGGGTGATGTGTATGTGTATATATATATATATGTAACTGATACATTTTGCTGTACAGGAGGATCTAACAACACTGTAAATCAACTATACTCTAAAAAAATTTGAAAATATAAAATGACAATTTTCCAGAGACCAATCTTAATGTCATGGAAGATTGTTATCAAACAAGTAGAGAATTCAAGATAATGTCATGAAGGTATTCAATAAGCTGCAAGAAACCATAGGTGATTCTTCCTTGAGAGTAATCTTAGCAATATTTTTGTATATATCTCCCCAGGCAAGGGAAATAAAAATAAACAAATGGAGTACATTTGTTTGCACCGTGAAGGAAAGCACCAATAAAACAACCTGTCCATGGGAAAATATATTTATAATGTATATATCCAATAAGGGGTTGCTATCCAAAAATATAAAGGATTGAATCAACTTAATATTAAAAAACAAATAACTCTATTAAAAGTAGGCTGAAGATATTCAATAGGCATTTTCCCAAGGAAGACATACAGATCTTCATTCAAGAATATGTGTATTTCACTGTTTTAAGATTTGAGGTCCCATAGTAGCTCAGCTGGTAAAGAAACCACCTGCATTGCAGGAGACTCTGGTTTGATTCCTGGGTTGGGAAGATCCCCTGGAGAAGGGAAAGGTTACCCACTCCAGTATTCTGGCCTGGAAAATTCCATGGACTGTATAGTCCATGGAGTTGCGAAGAGTCAGACACGGCTGAGTAACTTTCACTTTCAGATATCTCTTCAGTCAAATGGACTGTTCATACCTTTAGGCAGATCCTTTCACTCTTCTGAGTCACATTTATGCAAGTGTACAATGAGTTATTAATACATCATAGAGCAAACATCAGAGAATAAAGTTTCATGAAAATGAAATAAGACAATCCATATAAGATTCTAAGCTCCGTGCATGGTGCACCATTAGATGGGAACATGTCGTCTAACTGGCATTAAAAAAAAAAGAAGCACTAAATGATACTTCTTAACTTGTATCACTAACATGAATGTCCTAGTTGATTTATTATAATCATCATGAAGCCAATGATTATAATACTCACGTATTTATATCAAAGCAACATACTTCTATCTCTTGTTGAAGAATGGAATCCCAATTTACTAGAAATCTCGGGAGACTTTCCCACCACAGGACAATACTTTCGAGATCCTTGGAACCTGGTCAACAAGGGTTCCACACTCTCAGATTTGGGGAAACCATTAACTCAACATTGCAATAAGTTGGGGAATCCCCACGGACAGAGGAACCTGGTGGACTACAGACTACAGGTCGCAAAGAGTCGAACATGACTGACTGACTAAGCACAGCACAGCATAACAGTGAAGCTAGAAGTCTGGAAAGCAGGAAAGTTCATGAATAAAAAGTAATAAAGATTGGATTCATCTGTCTTTCAATGTGGGCTCCAAGGAACAGAGACTCAGCAGGAAAAAAAATATTCTTTCCATCCATACTAGTGGCCCTGAGGACAATGATGTGAGCAGAGGTGAGAGTAACAGTGAAAGCAGTGCCTAATGAGCAGACATAGGGAGTTACAAATATCTCCTCTGCTTCAGTCTCTCAGCCTGTGCAGTCTTGGGCAGACAGGTCAGGCTTCCTGGTTTTCAAGTCATAAATCTGGCTACCTGAGAACTTAAGCAGCCTAACCCAGACCAAGAGATTGCCACATTTTTTTTCTAGGCTGACTAATACATTTAAAATTGATTGATTTAATATATGAAAAGATTAGTGTCTGCTGACTCAGTAATACAAGCATCTTTGTTGACAACTAAGTGATGGGAATGGAATTCCAGTCAGATGAGAAGGAAGAAGGAATGGAAGGAATAAAGTGGCTCTGGTAAAAACAGAACATATCTGAGGAGTTTTGCAGTTCATGGGAGTAGGAAAGCAGAGAATTAGGTTTGGAGGTGTGAGCATTGAAGGGAGGGTATTTAAAAATTTTTTCAGGCTCAGTGTTTCAACATGTCCTGTGTTTATGAGAAGAATTCAGACCCATGGAGGTAGATGCCGTGTTGCAACTGCGGTATTTGGGACACATATTTCACAGTATTGCCTACCACCTTGATATTCCCATGAAAAAGAGCATTGTATGCAATATGCATGAAGAGGTATGCCAAGGAGTATTACTTGGTAATTATTTCATTACCAGATGGCTAAGGCTTCCCTGGTGGCAAAGTGGTAAAGAATCCACTCGCCAATGAAGGAGACGTGGGTTTGATCCCTGGTGCAGGAAGATCCCTTGGAGAATGGAATGGCAACACACTCCAGTATTCTTGCCTGGAGAATCCCATGGACAGAGGAGCCTGGTGGGCTACAGTCCATGGAGTTGCAAAAGAGTTGGACATGACTTAGTGGGCTTCCCTGGTGGCTCAGAGGTTAAAGCGTCTGCCTGCAATGCAGGAGACCTGAGTTTGATCCCTGGGTGGGGAAGATCCCCCAGAGAAGGAAATGGCAACCCACTCTAGTATTCTTGTCTGGAGAATCCCATGGACGGAGGAGCATGGTGGGCTACAGTCCTGCTGCTGTTACTGCTGCTAAGTCGCTTCAGTCGTGTCTGACTCTGTGCGACCCCATAGACGGCAGCCCACCGGGCTCTGCCGTCCCTGGGATTCTCCAGGCAGGAACGCTGGAGTGGGTTGCCGTTTCCTTCTCCAGTGCATGAAAGGGAAAAGTGAAAGTGAAGTCGCTCAGTCGTATCCGACTCAGCGACACAATGGACTGTGGCCTACCAGGCTCCTCCGTCCATGGGATTTTCCAGGCAAGAGTACTGGAGTGGGGTGCCATTGCCTTCTCCAGGCTACAGTCCACAGGGTCGCAAAGAGTTGGACACGACTGAGTGACTTCACTTTCACTTTCACTTTTAGCAGCAGAACAACACCACCAAAACACGTTTGGTTTGTTAGCCATTCACTTTCTATATGCAAATTGTCTTTGCGAGAATTTTGCTTTGTTTCTTGGAATCTGAGTGTCTTTTTTTTTTCTTGCATTCTTTCAAAACTTAGGACTTTTTTCATCAGGTTTGTAGTTTGCCATTTAATTCTTCTATGTAGGTATAGTGCCATTAATGGGGTTGTGTGAGAATTTATAAATTGTGTTTAGTCAAATCCATCAGTTGGTCACGTTGTGTTCCCTTTATTACATTTAAGCATGGAATGTTCTTCTGCATCTTTAGAAGTATGGAATAGATATTATGCATATTGCTATCTTATTTCATATCCAACTATCCTAATTTGCATTATTTTATGTTTGTGAGTAAACCCATTTTTTGAAAAGCAACTATCTTTTCTCAAGTTGTAGAACAAATTCTTTTGCATTTAACTAGAGATATCTTATGGAGAAGGCAATGGCACCCCATTCCAGTACTCTTGCCTGGAAAATCCCATGGATGGAGGAGCCTGGTATGTTGCAGTCCATGGGGTCGCTAAGAGTCGGACATGACTGAGCGACTTCACTTTCACTTTTCCCGTTCATGCACTGGAGAAGGAAATGGCAACCCATTCCAGCGTTCTTGCCTGGAGAATCCCAGGGACGAGGGAGCCTGGTGGGCTGCCATCTATGGGGTCGCACAGAGTCGGACACGACTGAAGTGACTTAGCAGCAGCAGCAGAGATATCTTATGGGGCTCAGCTGGTAAAGAATCCTCCGGCAATGCTGGAGACCTGGGTTTGATCCCTGGTTGGGAAAATCCCCTGGTGAAGGGAAAGACTACCCACTCCAATATTCTGGCCTAGAGAATTCCATGGACTGTATAGTCCATGGGATTGCAAAGAGTCGGACACAACTGAGTGACTTTCACTCACTCACATTCTGCCTACCACAAAGCCTTTTTAACATATATTTTATTTCAGGTTACTCAAGAGCTATTATATTTCAGAGATCTAAAATATAATTTATCATGACCTATGAAGTGAATTAAAAAAAAACATATCTTTCAAAGTTACATAAAGATCCTTGGTGGAGGAGACTGAAACTGTGTATACTTGACTCTAACGCAGGACTACTGTCTTGATACTTAAACTGTGATCCACAGACCAAGACCTACACCTTCAACAATACCTAAGAGCTTGTTGGAAAGGCAGTTCCTGTGTCTGCTAGTGACCCAATGAACCATAGTTTGCATTTGAACCACAAACTTTGATGATTTGTATGCACAATGAGCTTACAGGAGCTCTGGTCTAGAATAGATTTTCTTACTGTTGGCATTTGGGGCAGGAACATCACTTCTATTGGGTTCTGTCTTGTGGGATATAGGAGATTACTAGTATCTTTTTCAGTTCAGTTCAGTCGCTCAGTCGTGTCCGACTCTTTGCGACCCCATGAATTGCAGCACGCCAGGCCTCTCTGTCCATCACCAACTCCCGGAGTCTACCCAAACCCATGTCCATCGAGTCGGTGATGCCATCCAACCATCTCATCCTCTGTCGTCCCCTTCTCCTCCCGCCCCCAATCCTACCCAGCATTAGGGTCTTTTCCAATGAGTCAACTCTTCGCATGAGATGGCCAAAGTATTGGAGTTTCAGCTTCAACATCAGACCTTCCAATGAACACCCAGGATTGATCTCTTTTAGGATGGATTGATTGGATCTCCTTGCAGTCCAAGGGACTCTCAAGAGTCTTCTCCAACACCACAGTTCAAAAGCATCAATTCTTCAGCGCTCAGCTTTCTTCACTGTCCAGCTCTCACATCCATACATGACCACTGGAAAAACCATAGCCTTGACTAGACGGACTTTTGTTGGCAAAGTAGTGTCATCTTTTTAGACATTACCAAATATCCCCAGCGATATTTGGTGACACTACCAAAATCACCTTGACTGAGACTCATTGCTCAGAGTTTGAGAACTGGAGGCATCATGACACATTCCAATCAAGATTCCATCACTTACTTTGTTTATACTTTTAAGCAGAACATTGAGTCCCTCTGAATCCCATTTCTACACTGGAGAATGGAGTTCATAAAAGTATTGCTTCATAGAATACATTGTTGTAGAAATTAACTTTGACAGTCAGCTAAGCTAGTAGTGCATCTGCTAACTATTAAGTCGCTTCAGTCGTGTCCGACTCTGTGCGACCCCACAGACGGCAGCCTACCAGGCTCCCCCGTCCCTGGGATTCTCCAGGCAAGAACACTGGAGTGGGTTGCCATTTCCTTCTCCAATGCGTGAAAGTGAAAAGTGAAAGTGAAGTCGCTCAGTCGTGTCCGACTCTTAGCGACCCTATGGACTGCAGCCCACCAGGCTCCTCCGTCCATGGGATTTTCCAGGCAAGAGTACTGGAGTGGGGTTAACAGTATCTATATATGTCTTTCATAGTTACAAATATTTTATACTGAGGACTCTTAAATGACAACTCTTAACTTCTGATATGAGTAGGGAATCCTTATTGGCTTTGCAAAAACTTTCATGAAACCAAGGATTATAATATCCAAGTTTTATATTAAAGGAGAAAAGTTATCCCCTTTTGAAGAAGGGAATATTCATTTTCAGAGGTTTCAGGGGTTGTGTTCCCAACAAAAACCAAAGCTTTGAAGGCCTTGGGGACCTAGTTGAGGCAAATCGTCCATATTATATTATTGAGATAATTTGAACTCAGGGATGTGATGAGGTGTTGGGAGGCTTAGAGCTTTGCAAGTAGGAGAGGTAAAGTCAAAGGAGCTATAGAAACTGAATTCACCTAACTTATAATGCAGCCTCCTAGGAACAGAGAATCTGCAGGAAAAAAAAAAAAACATAACTCATTTTATCCAGACCAATGTCTCTAAGGGAAATCATGTACTTAGAAGCTGAATTAACAAGAGGAAAACATGCCTAATGAACTGACACAGGAAGCTGTAGACATTACCTCTGCTACAGTCCCTCAGCCTGTGGCTCTTTGATTGTATAGGGTGTGGTTATTTACTTTTGCAGTCCTACATCTGGCTGAGAAACTAATGCTTGATTTTTATCCTTTCCTCTTTTCTTGTTTGAGGACAAAACTTTGATCTACCTTGTCAATTAATTAGGGAGAAATTTTGATCTTCACAGAGAAATCATCCACCCAGAGTTCCCAAGCATGTGAGTCTGAGAGCCCCACAGACACTGGAGGGGAGGGTCAGAGAGGATGGAGGCCAGGAACGTGTGCCTGAGGCCCCCTGAGGACCAATCGAGCATAGCCCAGATGCAGAGATCTCTGTGGTTGTTTGCTGCTTTTCATACTAAGGCATTTATTCATGATGTAGAAAAAGTGACCATTGCACTTGGAAACAAGGATGTCAGTTTTGACAATTAAATCTGCTGGAAGCCCAATAGAAGAGGAAATGGGAGACACAAGATATTACCTGTGGTGGGACACACAGTGAAGTGACGGCATTTCTTTTGATTGTAAGATGGGGCATATTAGACTCTGTTTCTACATGCAGGAGAAAGATCTGTACCCAGGACTGTTTGCAAAGACACCCTTGCAATAGTTGTGCAGTAAACACACACATTACAGTACCTTCTCTCATGCTAGGTATTCAGGTAAGGGAAAAAAAAAAAGGAGTTACATAGGTGAAAAGATGTATGATAATGAGGTTGCTACTGCTGCTGCTAAGTTGCTTCAGTCGTGTCCGACTCTGTGCGACCCGATAGACCGCAGCTGACCAGGCTCCCCTGTCCCTGGGATTCTCCAGGCAAGAACACTGGAATGGGCTGCCATTTCCTTCTCCAGTGCATGAAAGTGAAAAGTGAAAGTGAAGTCGCTCAGTCGTGTCCGACTCTTCGCGACCCCATGGTCTGCAGCCTACCAGGCTCCTCTGTCCATGGGATTTTCCAGGCAAGAGTACTGGAGTGGGGTGCCATTGCCTTCTCTGGATAATGAGGTTAACTTTGTAATTATTATATTACCTGTGAGGTTGAATACAGTTGACGATTTGTTAGCCGTTCAGTGTTTTTCTATTTAAAACTGTCTCTGCAATTCTGTTTTACATAGTGGTGTCAGTGTTGTCACTGATTTTTTATTTTTTAATTGAATCCTTTGAAAGAAGAAATTGTTTTTCTGTTTTTTTACAAAAATTGAATGCCAAGTCATTCAATGTATATATATATATATATACATTTGTGGGGATTGTAAGTTGTTGTTTGGTTGCTAAGTCATGTCCAACTGTTTGTGACCCCATGAAATGTAGCCCGCCATGCTCCTCTGTCCATGGGATTTCCCAGATAAGAATACTGGAGTGGGTTACCATGCTTTCTTCCAGGGGATCTTCCTGACCCAGGGATCTAACCCAGGTCTTCTGCATTGGCAGGTTCATATTTTACCACTGAGCCACCAGGGAAACCTGGGGATTGTATAATAATTCATTTTTTTGGTCAAAGTTTTGGCCAGTTTTTGTGTCAAATCTGTCAGTCTATGCTATAAAGTACTATAACTATATATAGTCACTATGCTGTACAGTACACCCCATTTGTTGCTTTTTCATTGTTACTTTTCTTACTGAATGAATTCAGTTATCACTTTAATATTCTTGATGTTTCAATCCTTGTTGTAAACCAAAAAGGAAAGTGAGAGTTCTGCAGCATCCTTAGTGATATTAATAATAAATAGCACTTTTTACATATTTACTTCTAGTTTCACAACTGTTATTTCTTATTGTTTCTTTTAGCCTTCTAATTAAATCTATTTGCAAAAGTTACATCAGCTTTGGTCATAATTTGGAAGACATTCTTCTTTACCATATTAAACATTGCCTTCATATTCTGTAAGTGTATTTGAATCCATCTATCTCAATATGAGATGAAATTACAACTTTGGTACTGCTCTGTCTCCTCATTGTAAATGTCCTGTTATATTATTTCATTTCCCTGTTTTGGCAATTTCAACTTGAATTAGTGACCAATGCTGGTATCATTAAATTCTTATTCTTTTATGTGTTTTTATTAGTTAGTGGTAGATTTTCACTTAATTTTTTTACCTACAGTTGTTCAAGAAGCAATTTTATTTTACCTTATTTTGCTTCATAAGGTTAAGTATATTTATTATTCCATAAGTTTTTGTTTATAGAATAAGTATTTTTTATTCCTTAAGTTTTTAGTTTTCTTTAAAAAGACCCTTCTAAAATATGCACTTACATATTCACACACTTTTATACAAAGGTATAAATATAATCCTAAATACATCATTAAATTTTCTTTGTTTTACTGATAAATGGCCATTATGTTTAATGTTTTTCTACAATTTATCCACTTTTGTTTATTTCTCAACAACAACTTAGGGACTTGCTTCTAAACAACTAGTAATAATGCTGGCTCATTATTTCAATGTCCGTATAATATACCATGGTGTGGCTGTGTGACTCATACATTCGATAGTCTGTATCATTATTTATCAATAAGGACCATCATATCACTGCTATAAAAGTATTTTGAGATTGTTAATTTAACATTTCCCTTCTGAACCAAGGGTAACTGTCCTCAGGGGACACTGAGCAATATCAGTAGACATTTTTTTGTTGTCACACTGATGAAGGGCATGTGGTGGGCAAGGATGCTTCTAAACATCCTGCAATGTACAGGATAGACCCCACCACAGGAAAGGACCTGGCAGAGAATATCCAGCAGTGCAGAGATGGAGGAACCCTGAGTTAAATATTTGTGTTTCTATTATCAATAGCTGTCTTAGGTGATTTCCACAATGTCCTCCACTTCATGTCTGCCAGCGAAATTAGAGCTCCCGTTATGTCTGTAATAACTTGTTTAAAAGTTTCAACCTCAAGCAACATTAAGTTTTTTCCCAGGCTGAAGGCTGTGAATTAGATATCTTCCTGTTTATTAGACTAGTACTCACTTTCAGCAAAGATTCGTACATTCAATCAGCAAGCTATTTCTCATTATTATCATATGTCTATATATACTTTATGCCTTCTTCTCAACAGTTAACTGCATTTCCAGTGATTTTTACAAAATATTGTTCTGCGATTGATTTTGGGGTGGGTATTTTTGACCATAAAATGTTTTAAATTTTTATATAGTTAAATTTGTTCTTCTTCTTACTTCTGATTTTCTCCCCTTGACAATAATAGTTTTTTCACCTGTAGATTTTACATATGGTTTTATATGATCATCTGAAATGGACTATTCACTTTTACACTGGGGACTTTTGCCTCTTTTAAAAAGATGCATTAGATAGGAAACCACTTCATTTTCTTCGAGGTAGATGGCTATTTATTCTGACTTTTATTCAACAATCCAGCCTTTTCCAATCAAATTGAAGTACAACCTTCCCATATGGTAGTGTTCATATCTAAGGGGATCTAATTCCTAATCATTCAACAAATATTAACAATACATGTGTTATTTGCTAGAAATTCCTGGGTAGATTATGTATTAGATGCTCTTGAGTCAAGGTCTTTTCTAAATTCGTTATTAATTCATTATTAATGATTGCTGTGATTGTTCTGTTACTGCTAAAAACTGAATGGAACATCAAAAATTGATTGAAACATAATGGTTTTGATGTTCCATTCAGTTTTGTTTAATGCATTTATATGAAATCGTTATTTTAACTGGTTTAACATTTTTTGGCATTCTTTCTATTTCATAATTTATAATTTTCTTAACTGTGTTTTTAAAATAAATGCACATGTATTCATGTACATATGGGAAAATAAGAAGTAAACAAGGGAGCTGAAATCACTGATGCTTAGGATCTTGCATTATAGTGACAACGTCACAGTATACTGAAATAAAACAGTGTCCTTAGGCTTTAATCATGTGAAGAAATTTATCCAGAATAAGAGAATGAATTTTCATGACCTCATGAACTCACAGAATATGGTCTGGAAAGGTCTTTGCATGCTGTCCAAAGATCAGAACTAGAATTAGGATGTTCTCAGTGAATTTATGAAAAAAATTAAAAACATTAAGCCCAAGAATAACAAATAAAATATATTTCATAAGAAAACAGAGATAAGGGCACTTCCCTGGCTGTCCAGTGGTTAGGACTTTGCCTTACAGTGCAGGGGAGTGTGGGTTCGATCCCTGGTTGGGAAGCTAAGATCCCACATGTCTCATGGCTAAAGACCTAGAACATAAAACAGGCGTAATATTGTAACACATTCAATAAAGACTTTAAAAATGGTCCACATCAAAAAAAAAGAAAACAGAGACAGGGCAAATTGGTACGGTTTTTCACACCCTCCAGATACCACTGCTTCTGTCTTTGGAAAAGAGGTATTTTTTTTCTCATCTCTCCTGGATATCAAGGATGTAGCTGAAGTTGAAATGTCGCCAAACCAAGAACGCTTTTCTTCATCACATTGTCTCAGGGGCCGTTTGAGCTTATTAGATCTTTTCCCTTCATTTTATCTCTCTCTTCCCCATGCTTTTTAAATTTATTTAAATATAGGGCAGAAAGTTGTTGTAGCTAAAAGGAACCTAAACTGTATTATTCTCTCAGTAGCTTGTGAACTGGAATTTCTGGGTACTATTTAAACATCCTTTAGGAGAAAGATAATCTGATCTGACAAGCTTGAGGTGTCACCACCCATGGCTTAAGGGGGGTGGTTCTGGGTGAGAAATTCATGACAGTAACACAGCCCAGGAGGCTATGGTGTGTGTGTATGCTTGTGCCTTGTGGAGTGAGAACAGTTGTTAAAGCAAAGGCACCTGCACTTACATATTAAGGTGATGTAATAAGGTGACAGGCCAGAACTCCATCAAAGAGGGTACTAAGAAGATGATCTGATATAATTTACAGGATTCCTTTGCAACTAAATCCATAAAGTGCTGGGAACAACATGGAAGGAGGGATTCTCTATGTACTGAAGGTTCAGCTGTAGCAGGGAGGCTACCTTGTTCCTCAGCATCCTTGACACCCTCTCTAACCACTCCCCCTCTTGCTTATTCCTCCATTCCACTGGCTTCCCTGTTTGCATTTGAACATGTGACCAGCTTCTTCCTTAGCTACTTTGCAGTGGCTGTTCCCTCTGCCAGGCACACACTTCTCCTGGTATCACACTAGGACTTTCTCTCTTTTTCTTGATGTCTCTTCATAGAACCCCTTGTTTGCAAGCCTTGCCTGAATACTTGATACAAAATAATGTTCCTACTACACTCTCCTTTATACATGTTTTTGTTTTCTTCATAACACCTGTCACCTTCTAACATAACTCTATATTTATTTGAGTATCATCTTTCACCACCTTTGGATTGTGAGAGATTTTTTTTTAGTGTCTCTATTTATTCCCTATATGTACTTGGACCATGTTGACTGTCAGTATGTTTCTCAAATGCATAAAAGACTTTCTCATTAAAACTGTAAATACATGAACTCCTTGGAAATATGCTGAGAATGAGACAAAAGTATCTAATTAGAGGTGAAATGGAGTATACTTTCAAGGAGAATTTATCTATATCCAGCTTATTAACATCAATTTCTTGCCAGCAAAATAAAAATTACAGAAGTTCAGCTACGTGAGTTACACCTGTTTGAAAATTGTTCATGCTATTTTCTTTTTTTCCCAGTAGTCACTTCCATCACATGGAATCAGGGAACAAGACACAAATTTCAGAATTTCTTCTTCTGGGACTTTCAGAGGAGCCAGGATTGCAGTCCCTTATATTTGGGCTTTTCCTCTCCATGTACCTGATCACTGTGTTTGGAAACCTGCTCATCATCCTGGCCGTCAGCTCAGACCCCCACCTCCACACCCCCATGTACTTCTTCCTCTCCAACCTGTCCTTTGTAGACATCTGCTTCACCTCCACCATCATCCCAAAGATGCTGTGGAACATCCAGACACAGAGCAAAGCCGTCACCTATGAAGGCTGCATCGTCCAGGTGTATTTTTACTTAGTCTTTGCAGCATTAGATGACTTTCTCCTGACCGTGATGGCCTATGACCGCTTCATGGCCATCTGTCACCCCCTGCACTACATGGTCATCATGAACCCCCAGCTCTGTGGACTGCTGGTGCTGCTGTCCTGGATCGTGAGTGCCCTCTTTCCCCTGTTACACAGCTTAATGGCGTTGCGACTGTCCTTCTGCTCAGACTTGGAAATCCACCACTTTTTCTGTGAAATCACACGGTTGATCAGACTGGCCTGTTCTGACCCCTTTCTCAATAACATGATGGTGTCATTTGGATCTGTAATTCTTGGGGGTGTCCCCCTGGCTGGTATCCTTTACTCTTACTCTAAGATAGTGTCCTCTATCTGTGGAATCTCATCTGCTCAGGGGAAGTATAAAGCATTCTCCACCTGTGCATCTCACCTCTCAGTTGTCTCCTTATTTTATTGTTCAGCCTTAGGAGTGTATCTTAGCTCCACTGCTACCTACAGCTTACACGTGAGTGCTATAGTATCGGTGATGTACACTGTGGTCACACCCATGCTGAACCCCTTCATCTACAGTCTGAGAAACAAAGACATAAAGAGGGCTCTAAAAAGATTCTTTGGGATGAAAATGTTTGTAAAAGGGCCATTTGCCCTTGGGCTGAAAAACTGCCCATGATACCAGGGCTCAAAACCTCACAGGTGGATGTGTGATTCTTTGATTAGACTGTGATAATAGCAATTGCTTCTTCAATTTATAGCCTGGTATTTCCATTTCTTTGATTTTAACTTCTCTATACAATTTTAAAAGCATCCTTTCTTAACTTTTCTGTTCTCTATCATCTAAGATTTTTCTCTTGTTATTTTTCTACTCTCTCAAATTAATTCAAAATCTTGTGTGAAACATATATAAATTCCCATTTATCTCATGAGGCTTCACACATTTCTTAAGAATAAATTCTTCTGAAATGATATACTTTATACCGAGTAATTTTCCTTTCTTTTTGCTAAAAGGATAATCATGAATTGTGCTAATTCTATGGAAAAACACTAGGCAACCAAACCAATTACATAATTTCATAGGAGAGTAAATATGAAACTACAGTTTATCATGCTTTAATTCTTCATACCTTGGAGCATCACTACCATAATTGCTTTTTCTGAAAATGTAGATGTTAACAGACAGTGTTTTTCACAAATGGTCATCTGATTTTACTCCCTCACAGGATACGATTTTCTATTTAGCCTAGTGTCTACATTCTCTGTAGGAGTTACCGGTAAAACTGAGCATCAAATGCATCTCTAATTGACATCTATGTGAAACAGAAATTTCAATAAAGACTTTGACATAATAAGACCTAAAGTCAGAGAAGACCTAAAGTATAATGCATCAAAAATTTGTGTCAGATGGATGAAACTGGAGCCCATTATACAGAGTGAAGTAAGCCAGAAAGAAAAACAACAATACAGTATACTAATGCATATATATGGAATTTGAAAGATGGTAACGATAACCCTATATGCGAGACAGAATAAGAGACACAGATGCATGGAACAATTTTATGGACTCTGAGGGAGAAGGTGAGGGTGGGACGTTCTGGGAGAATAGCATTGAAACATGTATATTATCATATGTGAAACAGAACACCATTCCATGTTCGATGCATGAGACAAGGGCTCAGGGCCGGGGCAACGGGATGATCCAGAAGGATGGGATGGGGAGGGAGGTGGGTGGGGGGTCCAGGAGGGGGAACACATGTAAACCCATGGCAGATTCATGTCAATGTATGGCAAAAACTATTGCAATGTTGTGAAGTGATTGGCCCCCAACTAAAATAAATAAATTTATAAAAAAAAAAAAAAAAAAGAGTTACACACATGTTTTGTTAGAGTTAAATTGAACTGTTTCCCTTTTTTGAGTGATTATAAATAGTATTGATATTTAAAAAAAAAAAAAAATTTGTGTCAGATTATATCTTTGCAAATGATTTTTTCCTGGTGTCCATTTACTTACTGATGTATGTGATTTAGTATTTGTGTGTAAAGGGGTTTATTGTTGGGTTGAGGAAGTTTTTGGCATAATTATATCTTTCTGCTTGAAAAATTCCATTGTTACCTACAAATAAATGACTCCTTCCATTGCTGTAGATGAAATATTTCCCCCATTCCATTTTTGTTATAATCAATAAAAGAGTGAATGAATAATATAAACATCATATTTATATGATATGCATGATATATATAATATTATATATATATATCCAAATTATGGCTCACTAGATCTTAAATTCCCTTCTAGTCTTGTGATAAATGGGCTTTGCTGATAACTCATTTGGTAAAGAATCTGCCCACAATTCAGGAGACCCCAGTTTGATTCCTGGGTTGGGAAGATCCACTGGAGAAGGGACAGGCTTTTATGGCTTAGCTGGTAAAGAATATGCCTGCAGTGTGGGAGACCTGGGTTGGGAAGATCCCCTGGAGAAGGCAAAGGCCACCCACTCTAGCATTCTGGCCTGGAGAATTCCATGAACTGTATAGCCCATGGCATCACAAAGAGTCAGGCTGAGCGACTTTCACTTTTTCACTTTCCTGTGATAAAGCTATAAGTTTCTCACAAATAGGCATATCCTTTTAACCTTTCTTGCTTACCTGTAAGGAAAACTAAATGGAATCCATTTTAAATAAAATTTTATGACATAAACTTGAATAATAGAGAAGTCATGAATACTATTCAGATATCATAACAATTGCCTAAAAACAAAGCAACACATTATTATAATTCTCCTCAATTCTGTTCACTTGGATTAGTGTATATCATTTAGCTGTTGCTACATAACAAGTCATCCTAAAAGCAAATGAATTTTTTATATAATGAGTTTCTATGATGGGGAGTTGATCTGAGTTATGATTATTTCCTCATGAATCTACTGTCAGCTGTCAGACTCTATTTTGATTTTTAAAGACTCCTTCACAATGGTGTGTTCAGCTGTAGTGGTCTTCTGTCTTGAACTATTTTATGTCAATTTCTTCCTTTTATGTAAGTAGTCTTTAGTTTATTGAGGATGGTGACTGCATGAGAGTTGGATCATAAAGAAGGCTGCGCATCAAAGAATCGATGCTTTCCAACTGTGGTGTTGGAGAAAACTCTTGAGAGTCCCTCGGTCTGCAAGGAAATCAAGCCAGTCCATCCTACAGGAAATCAACCCTGAATATTCACTGGAAGGACTGATGCTGAAGCTGAAGTGCCAATACGTTGGCCACCTGATATGAAGAGTTGACTCATTAGAAAAGACCCTGACGCTGGGAAAGTTTGAAGGTAAAAGGAGAAGGAGATTGCAGAGGACGAGATGGTTGGATTGCATCATTGACTCAATGGACATGAATTTAAGCTAGCTTTGGGAGATGGTGAAGGACAGGGATGTCTGACATGCTACAGTCCATGGGGTTGCAAAGAGTCAGACTTGACTTAGAGATTGAACAACAGTCTTTTAGTTTATAAGAAAAAAAAACAAAAACAAACCTGTATTTCTCAAATGTTAATTGCTATATTTGAATTTCACTGTTCCTAAATCCATATATGCCACTTTGCTTTCTTCGCAGTTAGAGGAGGTGTCTCTCACCAGTTTTAGTGTGATTAATATACTACCCTTGGAAAAGACCCTGATGCTGGGAAACATTGAAGGCAGGAGAAGGGCAGAGGATGAGATGGTTGGATGGCATCACCGATTCAATGGACCTGAATTTGAGTAAACTCTGGGAGTTGGTAATGGACAAGGAGGTCTGCAGTCCATCGGATCACAAAGAATCAGACATGACTGAACGACTGAACTGAACTGAAAATACTACCCTTAACAATGCACAACCAGAAAATTTTAATTCTTAACTAATTCATTAGAGTGTAATTAAATATAATAAACTACACATTTTAAAAATATACAATTTTATAAATTTCAGAAACCAGTATATGTGGTTCCCTTTGTATAATTCTAAAAGGTCCACAATAAATTTTAATTTCTTTGTAATGTGATTGTTAATAATGGAATTGCCCTGAGCCTCAATTTTATCTTTCAGAAGGAAATGTGAGATGATAAATCCTAACTTTACTTGGAGGTTGTGATGAATGCATAAAATGTATGTAAATACTTTGCTGAGTCCTCAAACATTGTTCAAGTTTAGGAATATGTATATGTGTCTGTATCTGTATAGACTTTCTCTGAAATAAACACACATGCACACATAGATTTCAATGCACTGCTTCATTTGTAATTCCATCCATTGTGCTGAAAGAAAACATAAGAGAAAGTTGGAAGGATAGAAGCAAAAAAATGAATGCTTGAATGAACATAGATTAGAAAAAATATAGAAACATTAATACACAGATTTAAAAGTAGAATGTGTGACCTGAATTTTAATAATGATTTACTTTTCCTATCTTAAATTCCAAAGGCCTCAGAGTCAAATCCACATTTACGTTTAGACAAAGTGAAATTCTCTGTACCAGCTAAGGGGGCAAAAATCTCTCCAGAATGACTAAAATTTTCTCCTATTAAATATAAGAGTGTAACATAAAATGACGTTATATAAGGGAAGCTCATTGAATGACTGCAAAGGGTTAAACTCAACTCCTAGGAGCAGTATGTATGCTGTTCTGTGCTAGGTAACTTCAGTCTAGTCCGACTCTTTGTGACCCCATGGACTGTAGCCCACCAGGCTCCTCTGTCCATGGGATTCTCCAGGAAAGAATACTGGAGTGGGTTGCCATGGCCTTCTCCAGGGGATCTTCCTGATCCAGGGATCATACCTGTGTCTCTTACATTTCCTGCATTGGCAGGTGTGTTGTTTAATTTCTGCTGTAAGTAGGAAGTCAATTTAGGCTTTGCAGGACTTGCATGTAACCAAGGATTATAGTACCCAAATTTTATATTAAAGGAACAAAGTTATCCCCTGTTTTGAAAAGGGTAATTGTCATATTCAGAGATTTCTTGGGTTGTGCTCCCACAACAGATGAAAGCATTGGCGACCCAAAGGACCCAGTCAAGACCAACAGTCAATATTATACTTTTGAGAAAACTTGAACTCAGGGATGTGATGAGGTGCCAGGAGCCTTTGAGCTTTGGAAGCAGGAGACATAACGGCAAAGGAGTGAGGAAACTAAATTTACCTAACTTATAATGGAGTCTCTTAGGAACAGAGAATCAGAAGAAAAAAAATGCATTCTGTCCAGACCAGTGTCACCAGGGGAAATAACGAACTTAAAGGTTGGGGTAACAAAGGAAAAACATGTCTAATGAGCTGACATGGAAGATGTAAATATCTCCTCTGCTGCAGTCCCTCAGCCTGTGCCTCTTTGGTTGGACAGGATGCGGTCATTGCTTCTGTGGTCCTACCCCTGGATGGGAGACCAATGCTTGATCTTTTAGCTGTCCTGTGCAGAGACAGGACATGAGTCTGCATCACCAACTACTTATGGAGGAATTTTGACTTTCACAGGGAAACCTCCCAGACAGAGTTTCCAACAGGTGAGTCTGAGAGCTCCACAGACACTGCAGAAGAGAATCAGAAGGATGGAAGCCAGGAACGTACCTGAGGTCACCAATCTAGCATAGCCCAGAGGCAGAGGTCACTGTGGTATTTGCTGGGTTTCCTGAAAATTTATTTATGATGCTGAAATGGAACAGTGCACTTGAAAAAGAGAGTGTCAGCGTTGACAATTAAATCATGCTAGTGGAACCCCAACAGAAGAATGAATAGGAGGGATAAACTGCACCCAGCAAAACTGCAACATGAGTCTAAGGTTCTTGTTAATTAACAGGAGTAAACAAGTAGGGTATTAACTGTAGAGGGTCAGTCAGTGAGTTGAGGGCATTTCATTTTATTGTAAGATGGGGCATATTAGACTGTGCCTCCACATAGAGGAGAAAGATCTAAACTGAAGAATGTTTGTAAAAACACACTTTCAATAGCTGTGTAGGCAACATACACATTCCAGTATCTTCTCTCTCTCACTCTTGTGTTCACTTAAGAGAAAAACAATTATCTTAGTAATATAAGTGAAAAGATGTATGCTAAGGAGGTTTACTTTCCAACTATTTTATTATCTGTGAGGCTAAATAGATCTATGGATTTGTTAGCCATGCAGTGTTTCTCTATTAAGAAAATGTCTCTATAACTGTTGGAGAAGGAAATGGCAACCCACTCCAGTGTTCTTGCCTGGAGAATCCCAGGGATGGGGGAGCCTGGTGGGCTGCCGTCTATGGGTCGCACAGCGTCAGACACGACTGAAGCAACTTAGCAGCAGCAATAACTATTTTGTTTTATATAGTGGTATCAGAGTGTTGTTATTCCTTTTTAAAATCGCATTCTTTGTTAAGAAGGATTATGTTTTAATAAAAAACTTAAATTTGTGATTTAGCTCTTTTATATATGCATAGATGTATTTGTGGGATATAAGAATTGATAAATTTTGTTGGTCAAATCTGCCAACATTCTCTTCGTTGCTTTTCCAAAGAATTTGCAGTCCAAAAGAGTTGACCTTTGACAATATATGAGTTACAGGTGCACAGCATAATGGTTCAATATTTGTTTATATTGCCAAATGATCACCACAGTAAATCTCCTTAACATGTCACCACACATAGTTACAATTTATTCTTGTGAGGAGAGCTTTTAGGATATACTGTCTCTTAGCAACTTACAATTATTCTAAAAAATGTGTTATGAACTATAGTCACCATGCTGCACAGTACACACCGCTCATTGCTCTTTATTGTTATTTTCCTTACCGTAATACTTTAGTTGTCACTTTAATATTCTTAATGTGTCAACTCTTGATGTAAGCCAGAAAGGAAAGTGGGAGTTCTTCAGCATCCTTAGTGCTGATAAATAACTTCTTATACATATATACTTCTATTAAGAGTTTCTCATCTGTTTTTATTTTTATTCCTCTTGGCCTTCTGATTAAATCTTTTCCTAAAAGTTGCACCACCTCTTACCATAATTCTTTACTATTTGATTTATATTGTATAGCCATATTTGAATTCTTCCATCTACATATAAAATAAAATTAAAACTTAGATACTGCTCCTTCCTCACATTGTAAATGTTCTTCTGTTACATTGTTTCACTTCCAAATCTTTGACAATTTGATCTTGAATTAGTGATCCATGTGAATATTGTTAAATTTTTACTCTTTTTTGCCTTTTTATCAGTTAGTTGTAGATTTTCATTCAATTTTATTATGTCCTATTGTTCAGGAACGGACTTCCCAGGTGGTGCTAGTGGGAAAGAACCTGTCTGCCAAAGCAGGAGAATTAAGAGATGCAGTTTTGATCTCTGGGTTGGGAAGATACCCTTGGGGAGGGCATGACAACACACTTCAGTCTTCTTTCCTGGAGAATCCCACGGACAGATGGAGGCTACTGGCAGGCTTCAGTCCACAGGGTCGCATGGAGTCAGACACGACTGAAGTGACTTAGCACATAGCACATTGGCCAGGAAACAGTATCCTTAACATAATTTCACTCTCACCGATATATTTTGTTCCATAAGTTCTTAGGTTTTGAAAAATCTTTTTCTAAAATGTGTTCTTATACATATATACTTTTATACAAATGCATCAATATGATCCTGAATACATCATAAATGGTTTTTATATTTTAGTGGCAAATCGTCATTATGTTTAATGTTTTCTACAATTTGTCCCTCTTTTGTTTCTTTCTCAATAATACCTCAGGGACTTGGTTCCAATCAACCAGTGTAATGGTGGTTCATTATTTTAATATCTGTATAATATTGCATGGTGCGGCTGTGTGACTCACACATTTGGTGTCCTATAACATTATTTATCAACAAGTGACTATTATATTACTGCTGCAAAAATATTTTGAGATTCTTAATTTAATACTGAATTTCTCCACCAAGGGTAATTGTGTCCCCCGGGGTCCTTTAAGCAATATTCGTAGACATTATTTGCTGTCACACTGATGAGTGGTAAGTGATGGGCAAGAATGTTTCTAAACATCCTGCAATTTACAAGGCAGAACCCACCCCAGAGAAAGATCTGGCAGAGAATGTCCAATTGTGCAGAGACTGAGAAATTCAGATTTTAAAACTATCTGCGTTTCTGATATCAGTAAAAATGAGGCAGAACCCACCCCAGAGAAAGATCTGGCAGAGAATGTCCAATTGTGCAGAGACTGAGAAATTCAGATTTTAAAACTATCTGCGTTTCTGATATCAGTAAAAATGCAGTTCCAATGTAGTTTTTTATATATTTGTCTAAAGTGGACTGCTTAATTTTACACTGGGGTCTTTAGTCCCTTTTAAAAAGATGTGTCAGATAAGGAACTACTTAATTTCCTTCTGGATAGATGGCCATTTATTCCAGCTTTTATTCAACAATCCTGCCCTTTCTAACCAAATTGGATACAACCGTCCTACAGGATAGTGTTCACATCTAGAGGGACCTAATTCCTAATTATTCAACTCATTATAACAAAGCATCTGCTATTTGCCAGAAATTTCTGGGTCATTGTATGTTATGTTCTCTTGGGTCGAAGTCTTTTCTAAATTAATTATTAATTCATGTCATAAATGTTTACTTACCCCTATTAATTCCCTGGTGGCTCAGATGGTAAAGCGTCTGCCTACAATGAGGGAGATCTGGGTTCGATTCCTTCCTGGGTCAGGAAGATCCCCTGATCCCCTTCTGGGTCAGGAAGATCCCCTGGAGAAGGAAACGGCAACCCACTCCAGTATTCTTGCCTGGAAAATCCCATGGATGGAGGAGCCTGGTGGGCTACAGTCCATGGGGTCACAAAGAGTCAGGCATGAATGAACAACTACTCTTTCACCACTAGTATATATCAAGTTTCAGTCAATTTTTGCTGTTTCATTCAGTTTTCTTTAATACAAATATAGGGAATCACCCTTTTAACTGGTTTCATATTTTATCCATGTTTTGTCATTTCATAATTTCTCATTTTCTTAAGTGTGTTTTTAAATAAATGCAAATATATTCACAGATCTTTGAGAAAATAAGAATTGAACAAGGCAATTTAAGTCTCTGATGATTAGTATCTTGCAATATAGGAACAATGTCACAGTACACTGAAATAAAATATAGTGTCCTCAGGTTTAAATCATGTAAAGAAATTTATCCAGAATAAGAGAAGAAATTTTCATGTCCTGCTCAAGCTTTATAGAGTATGGTCTGGAAAGGCCTTTGCCTGCTGGACAAAGACCAGAACTAGAATTGAAGTGTGCTCATTGGATTAATTAAAAAAGTGAAAACATTAAGCCCAAGAGTAATAAACAAACTATGACCTATAAGAAAATAGAGACAGGGATTGCCTCATTCAATATCAGAACACACACAAAAAGATCAAATTATATAGAAAAGCACAGGAAAGACATCTTCTACTGTCTCATATAACACATACGTAACTTTTGTCATATTTTCTATGTTTTTATTTTTGAATTGTTGAGTTTACGATCTTTACTCACTTTTCTCTTGGGGTATTAAATCTGTATGTTTTTTGATGTCATATATGTATCATTGATTCTGTCCTTGGAAATAAGATTTTTTTTTTCTGATTTTTCCCAGGCATCAAAGAGGTATAGCTGAATTTGGAAGGTTGCTAATCCAAGGAAGCTTTTCTTCGTCAAATTGTTTTTGGGATGATTTGAGTTTGTTAGATCTTTTTCCTTCATTTTATTTCTCCCGCATATTTTATATATCTTTAAATACAGGGCAGAAAGTGGCTGTAGCGAAAAAGGAACCCCAACTTTGTTATTCCCTCAGAAGTTTATGACCTGGAATTTATGGGTACCATTTAAACATTGTTTAGGAGAAAATTAATCTGATCTGACTAGCTCGAGCGGTTTACCACCCTTGGCTTAAGGAGAGTGGGTCTGGTTGAGAAATTCATGACAGAAACACAGCCCAGGAGCCATTTTGTGTCTGTGCCTTGTGGAGTGAGAGCAGGTCTTAAAGCACAGGCACTTGGACTCATACTTTAAGGTGATATAATAAGGTGACAGAGGCCAGAACTCAATCAAAGACGGTACTAAGATGAGGATCTGTTTTAATTCACAGGAAGCCTTTGCAACTTAAATCCATAAAGTGCTGGGAACACCATGAAAGAAGGGATTCTCTGTGGACTGAAGTGTCAGCTCTAGCTGGAAGGCCACCTTGTACCTCAGCATCCCTGACACCATCTCTAATCACTCCCCCTCTTGATTATCCCTCTGCCCCACGGGCTTTCTTGTTTGCCTTTGAACATGTGGAACCAGCATCTTCCTCAGGTCCTTTGCAGTGGCAGTTCCCTCTGCCAGGAACACACTTCTCCTGGTATCTCACTAGGTACTTCTCTCTCTTCCTTGACATCTCTTCAAATAACCCCTTGTTTGCAGCTCTTGTAACTTGGTATAAAATAACGCCACCTACTACTCTCTCCTTTATACATGTTTTTGTTTTCTTCATAACACCTGTCACCTTCTAACATATTATATATTTATTTAAATATCATCTTTCACCATCCTTGGATTGTGAGAGATTTGTGTTTAAGCATCTCTATTTATTCTCTGTATGGCTTGGGACAAGTTTGTTCTCAATATGTTTCTTAAATGTTTCTCTTAATGAGAAAGGATTTCTCATTAAAACTGTAAATATATGAACCATTTGGAAATATACTGAGAATGGGACAAATATTTCTATTCAGAGGTGAAATGGGATATAACCTCATGGAGAATTTATCTACATACAACATATTAACATCAATTTCATGCCAACAAAATTGAAATTATAGTATTTCCGTGTCTGTTTGGGTGAAAATTCTTCATGTTATTTGCTTTTTTCCCGATAGTCACCTTCATCACATGGAGCCAGGAAACAATACACAAACATCAGAATTTCTTCTTCTGGGACTTTCAGAGGAGCCAGGATTGCAGTCCCTTATATTTGGGCTTTTCCTCTCCATGTACCTGGTCACTGTGTTTGGAAACCTGCTCATCATCCTGGCCGTCAGCTCAGACTCCCACCTCCACACCCCCATGTACTTCTTCCTCTCCAACCTGTCCTTTGTAGACATCTACCTCACCTCCACCACCATCCCAAAGATGCTCCAAAACATCCAGACACAGAGGAAAGTCATCACCTATGAAGGCTGCATCGTCCAGATGTATTTTTACTTAGTCTTTGCAGCATTAGATGACTTGCTCCTGACCGTGATGGCCTATGACCGGTTTGTGGCCATCTGCCACCCCCTGCACTACATGGTCATCATGAACCCCCAGCTCTGTGGACTGCTGGTGCTGCTGTCCTGGATCGTGAGTTCAATGTATTCCTTGTTACAGAGTTTAATGATTTTGCGACTGTCCTTCTGCTCAGACTTGGAAATCCACCACTTTTTCTGTGAAATCACACGGTTGATCAGACTGGCCTGTTCTGACCCCTTTCTCAATAACATGATGGTGTCATTTGGATCTGTAATTCTCGGGGGTGTCCCCCTGGCTGGTATCCTTTACTCTTACTCTAAGATAGTGTCCTCTATCTGTGGAATCTCATCTGCTCAGGGGAAATATAAAGCATTCTCCACCTGTGCATCTCACCTCTCAGTTGTCTCCTTATTTTATTGTTCAGCCTTAGGAGTCTATCTTAGCTTCACTGCTACCTACAGTTCACATGCGAGTGCTATAGTATCGGTGATGTACACCGTGGTCACACCCATGCTGAACCCCTTCATCTACAGTCTGAGAAACAAAGACATAAAGAGGGCTCTAAAAAGATTCTTTGGGATGGAAATTTTAGAAAAGGTCCAGTTACCTCGGGCTGAAGAATGTTAGAGGGCTTAAAGCCTCAGAGACGGATAGTGAGATTCTTTGTTTAGATTGTGGTAATAGCAACTGCTTCTTCATTTTATTGCTTGGTATTTCCATTTCTTAGATTTCACTTCTCTCTACAGTTTTAAAAATGTCCTTTATTAACTTTTCTCTTCTCTGTCATCTAAGTTTTTTCTTTTGTTATTTTTCTGCTCTCTCAAATTGGTTGAAACCTTGTGCGAAACATATGTAAATTCCCATTTATCTCATGAGCCTGCACACATTTCCTAAGAATAAATTCTTCTGAGATGAAATACTTTGTACTGAGTAAGCTTTTTTTTCATTTTATTAAAAGAATAATCATAGTTTGTGCTACCTCTATGAAAAATCTAACTTGGTAACAAAACCAATTATATAATTTCATAGGAGAATAAAATTTGAAACTACAATTTATTACTTTTTAATTCATCATACCTTGAAACATCACTATCATAATTTCTCTTTCTGGAAATGTAGGCATGAACAGATGTATGTTTCATACTTGGTCATCTGATTTTACACCCCTCAGGGTACTATTCTCTATTTAGCTCAGTGTCACATTCTCTACAGGAGTTACTGAGAAAGCAGAGCATCAAATGCATGTCTCTAATTGGCATCCGTGTGAAACACCAATTTCAATACAGAGTTTGACATAATAAGACCTAGAGTGAGACAGGACCTTTAGTATGAGGCAACAGAAATTTGTGTCAGATTATTCCTATGCAAAGTATTTTTTCATAGCATCCGTTTAATTATTGAGGTCTGTGGTTTAGTGTCTGCACGTAAAAGGATTTATTGTTGGGGTGAAGGATTATTTGGTGTAAATATATCTTTCTGCTTGAAAACTTACATTGTGCCTAAAAATATATGGTTCCTTCCAATGCTCTAAATGAAATATTTCCGCCATTCCATTTCTGTCATAACCGATAAAGGAACAGTGAATGAATGATATGAATATCATTTATATGATATACATTATATATATGTACATCTCCAAATCATGGCTCACTAGAGAGCTTAAATTGCCATCCAGTCCTGTGATAAAGGTGTAAGTTTTTACAAACAGGCATATCCTTTTTTTTCTTTTTTAAATTAATGTGTTTTTTATTGAAGGATAATTGCTTTACAGAATTGTGTTGTTTTCTGTCAAATCTCAACATGAATCAGCCATAGGTATACACATATCCTCTCCCTTTTGAACCTCCCTCCCATTTCCCACCCCATCCCACCCCTCTAGGTTGATACAGAGGCCCTGTTTGAGTTTCCTGAGCCATGCAGCAAATTCCCATTGGCTATCTGTTTTACATATGGAAATATAAGTTTCCGTGTTACTCTTTCCATACATCTCACCCTCCCCTCCCCTCTCCCCATGTCCATAAGTCTATCCTCTATGTCTGTTTCTCCATTGTTGCCCTATAAATAAATTCTTCAGTACCATTTTCCTTGATTCCACATATATGTTTTAGAATATGGTATTTATCTTTCTCTTTCTGACTCACTTCACTCTGTATAATAGGTTCTAGGTTCATCCACCTCATTAGAATGACTCAAATGCACTCCTTTTTATGGCTGAGTAATATTCCACTGTGTATATATACCACAACTTCTTTATCCATTCATCTGTCGATGGACATCTAGGTTGCTTCCATGTTCTAGTTATTGTAAATAGCACTGCAATGAACAATGGGATACATGTGTCTCCTTCAATTTTGCTTTCTTTGGGGTATATGCCTAAGAGTGGTATTGTTGGGTCGTATGGTGGTTTTATTCCAAGTTTTTTAAGGAATCTCCATACCGTCTTCCATAGTGGCTGTATAAATTTACATTCCCACCAATAGTGCAAGAGTGTTCCCTTTTCTCCACACCCTGTCCAGCATTTATTGTTTGTAGACTTTTTGATGAGGACCATTCTGACTGGTGTGAGGTGATATCTCATTGCAGTTTTGATTTGCATTTCTCTAATAATGAGTGACATAGTGGCAGACTTTATTTTTGGGGGCTCCAAAATCACTGCGGATGGTGACTGCAGCCATGAAATAAAAAGACGCTTACTCCTTGGAAGAAAAGTTATGACCAGGGGCCATGGAGGGGAGGGGATGGGCGGGTAGAGGAACTAGGCTGGCTGGTTGTTTCCTGCTTCTCTCATCAAACAGCGAGCTTCAGGCCTCGGCGTGACTTTGTTACCCAGGGCATTGACCTCATCCCCAGCCAGCCAGCCCTCCTGGCCGTTATCGCATTGCTCCTTGGAGTAAGCACGCCAAGGAGACCCCCAACAGGGCCCATGTTTCATCTGGGGTTCGCGCTCCGGAGCCGGGAGGTGAGGCCGGGTTCCATGCTGAGGTAGGGTATACTGGGCTGAGCTGACTGGTGTGAGAACCAGGACGGCCCCGTGGGCTAACCTGAGGTGGTGCCAGCCATTCTGCTGCTTGTCCCCTTGCACTTCTCCATTTCCTCTTAGGGCTTGAACGGGGCTGCTGTGGGCGCTGAGTGCGACCTTCGAACCCTGGTCAGAGTAATGGTGAGGGGCTGCGTGACGTTATTTCATTTCAGGGTTTCTGGGCATTCTCCGCCTCAGAGCCTTTCTTAACCCCAAGAGTGGTTTCCCAGGTCCAGAAAATGAGCTCGGAGCGAGGGCCACGTTGAGGGCGGCGAAGGGCATTGTGGAGGCGTTATGTAAAAACAGGACCCCAACCGACGGATCTTTCTCGGTCCTCGCGCTACTCCGGCACGTGGTGCGTTGTGCTTCTGCTATGAAAACATTCCAGGGCGGGAAACAACCCGTCGCTTGCGCGCGCCTGCACCCTCAGTACGGAAGCTACAAAGCGACACAGGCTGGAACCTCTTCCTGAAACCTGCTTCCTGCTTGCGGAGAAGTGTCGAGTTTGTTTTTGTTTGGGAAGATCTTACCCCGAAATACGAAGATTTAAAGAGCCATTTTGATTGTTTTTCTTAATGGTGTCTGGGACTGGCTCTGGTTGCTGCAGGACCACCAGGGGCTTGGCTTCCTCCTCTCATTTTCCTAGATCTCCCAAAAGCCATGTCTGGGTCTTCCCTCATTAACTTTACCCCAGCCACTGATCCCAGTGATCTGTGGAAAGATGGGCAGCTGCAGTCACAGCCTGAAGAGCTGGAGCCCACGCTAGATGGGGCTGCAGCCCGGGCATTCTACGAATCCTTGATTGAAGATGAGAGCAGCACCCCTGAAATCCAGAGAGCTCAGCCTGGGCCTTCCAGTGAGAGAAAGAGGAAGAAAAGAAGAATGATGAGGGAGACTGCAGCAGGAGCATCAGGAGCATCAGGAGGACATGGACAAAGGAGATCCCTTGAGGCAAAGGACAAGATGACCCAGCAGATACTGAGGGCAGCCCAGGAGGGGGATCTGGCAAAACTAAAAAGGCTGTTGGATCCCCATGAGGCAGGGGGAGCTGGAGGGAATATCAATGCTCGGGATGCTTTCTGGTGGACCCCCCTGATGTGTGCTGCCCGAGCAGGCCAGGGGGCAGCTGTGCGCTATCTCCTGGGCCGTGGGGCTGCCTGGGTAGGGGTCTGCGAGCTGGGGGGCAGAGATGCTGCTCAGTTGGCTGAAGAAGCAGGTTTCCCGGAGGTGGCCCGCATAGTCAGAGAGAGCCCTGGAGAGACAAGGAGTCCAGAGAACTGGTCCCGATCCCCCTCCCCCCAGTACTGTGAGACTTGTGATGCCCACTTTCAAGACTCTAACCACTGTACATCCACTGCTCACCTGCTGTCGCTGTCCCGGGATCTCCGGCCCCCCCTCCTGCCACTTGGGGTTCCTACCTCCAGCCCAGGCTTCAAGCTGCTGCTGAGGGGGGGCTGGGAGCCTGGAATGGGGCTAGGACCCCGGGGTGAGGGCCGTGCCAACCCTATCCCCACTGTCCTCAAGAGGGACCAGGAGGGGTTAGGCTACAGATCAGCACCTCAGCCCCGCGTTACACATTTCCCAGCTCTGGATACACGGGCAGTGGCTGGGAGGAAGAGAGCTCCTAGGGTGACCACACTGAACCGGAAGGAGGAGAGAAGGCAGGAAGAGAAGGACAAGGCCTGGGAGCGGGATCTGCGGATATACATGAACCTCGAGTTCTGACTTGGGCAAGTTCTGACCCTGGTGTGTTGCTGAAGTCTGAACTTGGGCCCCGAACCTAGACACTTGGGCTTCTACTTCCTGATGTCTGCCCAGGTTCCACACCTTCTGGTTTTTATCAGTGGACTCTGCCTTCAGTAGAAAGAAGCCGAAAGTTGAGAAATAAATCAAGCTTTTCTCCCAAAAAAAAAAAAAAAAAAAGAAAAGTTATGACCAATCTAGACAGCATATTAAAAAGCAGAGACATTACTTTGCCAACAAAGGTCCATCTAGTCAAAGCTATGATTTTTCCAGTAGTCATGTATGGATGTGAGAGTTGGACTATAAAGAAAGTTGAGCGCCGAAGAATTCATGCTTTTGAACTGTGATGTTGGAGAAGACTCTTGAGAGTCCCTTGGACTGCAAGGAGATCCAACCAGTCCATCCTAAAGGAAATCAGTCCTGAATGTTCATTGGAAAGGCTAATGTTGAAGTTGAAACTCCAATACTTTGGCCACCTGATGTGAAGAGCTGACTCATTTGAAAAGACCCTGATGCTAGGAGAGATCGAAGGCGAGAGGAGAAGGGGACAACAGAGGATAAGATGGTTGGATGGCATCACCGACTCAATGGACATGAGTCTAAGTAAACTCCAGTAGTTGGTAATGGACAGGGAGGCCTGGCATGCTGCAGTCCATGGGGTCACAAAGAGCCGGACACGACTGAGCGACTGAACTGAACTGAACTGAACTGAACTGAATAATAAGTGATGTTGAGAACCTTTTCAAGTGTTTTGTAGCCATCTGTATGTCTTCTTTGAAGAAATGTCTGTTTAGGTCTTTTTCCCACCTTTTGATTGGGTTGTTTGTTTTTCTCATATTGAGTTGTATGAACTGATTGTATATTTTAGAAATTAATCCTTTGTCAGTTGTTTCATTTGCTATTATTTTCTCCCACTCTGAGGGCTGTCTTTTCACCTTGCTTATAGTTTCCTTTGTTGTGCAAAAGCTTTTAAGTTTAATCAGGTCCCACTTATTTACTTTTGCTTTTATTTCTGTTACTCTAGGAGGTGGGTCATGGATGATCTTGCTTTGATTTATGTCAGAGAGTGTTCTGCCTATGTTTTCCTCAAAGAGTTTAATAGTTTCTGGTCTTACATTTAGGTTTTTAATCCATTTTGAGTTTACCTTTATGTATGGTGTTAGGAAGTGTTCTAATTTCATTCTTTTACATATTGCTGTCCAGTTTTCCCAGCATCTTTTATTAAAGAGGCTGTCTTTGCCCCATTATATATTCTTGCCTCCTTTGTCAAAAATAAGGTGCTCATAGGTGTATGGGTTTATTTCTGGACTTTCTATCTTGTTCCTTTGGTCTATATTTCTATTCTTGTGCCAGGACCATGCTGTCTTGATAACTGTAGATTTGTAGTATAACCTGAAGTCAGATAGCTTGATTCCTCCAGCTCCCTTCTTCTTTCTCAAGACTGCTGTGGCTATTCAGGGTCTTTTGTGTTTCCACGTGAATTGTAGAATTTTTTGTTCTAGTTCTGTGATAAATGCCATTGGTAATTTGATAGGGATTGCATTAAATCTGTAGATTGCATTTGGTAGTATAGTCGTTTTCACAATATTGATTCATCCTATCCAGGAACGTGGAATATCTCTCCATCTGTTTATGTCGTCTTTGATTTATTTCCTTAGTGTCTTATAATTTTCTGTGTACATTTCTTTTTTTCCTTAGGTAAGTTTATTCCCAGATATTTAATTCTTTTTGTTGCAATGGTGAATGGGATTGATTCCTTAATTGCTCTTTCTGATTTTTCATTGTTAGTATATAGAAATGCAAGTGATTTTTGTGTATTGATTTTGTATCCTGCAACTTTGCTAAATTCACTGATTAGCTCTAGTAATTTTCTGATACAATATTTAAGGTTTTCTACATAAAGTATCACGTCATCTGCAAACAGTGAGAGCTTTACTTCTTCTTTTCTGACCTGGATTCCTTTAATTTCTTTTTCTTCTCTGATTGCTGTAGCTAGGACTTCCAGAACTATGTTGAATAATAGTGGTGAAAGACCCTGTCTTGTTCCTAATTTTTATCTTTCAATTTGTTAATATGGAGTATCACATTGATTGATTTCTATATATTGAAGAATCTTTGCACCCCTGGAATAAACCCAACTTTATTATGGTGTATGAACTTTTTTTTTTAAGAAAAAGAATTTATTTATCTATTTATTTTTATTAATTTATTTATTTTAGTTGGGGGCTAATTACTTTACAATATTGTAGTGTTTTTTGCCATACATTGACATGAATCAGCCATGGGTTTACATGTGTTCCCCATCCTGAACCCCCCTCCCACCTCCCTCCCCATCCCGTCCCTCTGGGTCATCCCATTGCACCAGCCCTGAGCATTTGTCTCATGCATCGAACCTGGAACTTTTTTTGATGTGTTGCTGAATTCTGTTTGCTAAAATTTTGTTGAGGATTTTTGCATCTAGGTTCCTCAGTGATATTGGCCTGTAGTTTTCTTTCTTTGTGTTGTCTTCATCTGGTTTTGGTATAAGAGTGATATCATTCTATGAGGTGGTAGCTTCTGGAATGAGTTTGGAAGTATTCCTTCCTCTGCAATTTTTTTGAAAGAGGTTCAGAAGGATAGGCATTAGCTCTTATCTAAATGTTTGATAGAATTCTCCTCAAACAGGCGTATTCTCTTAACCTTTCTTGTTTACCTACATGGAACCCTAAATGGAATCCCTTTTTTATAAAGTTGACATAAAGTTGAATGAATGTTATTCAAACATCACAACAGTTGCCTAGAAAAAAAGCAGCATGTTATTTTAACCGCCCCCCCTCAGTTCTGTTCATTTTGATTATTGTTTCCATTAACTGTTGCTACATAGCAAGTCATCCTAAAAGCAAATGGCTTAATATAACGAAGATTTATCAGATAGTTGCTATGGCGGGTAGCTGATCTGAGTTCTGATTGTCTCCTCTTGGGTCTGCTGTCAGCTGGCAGGCTGTTTTGTGTTTTAAAAGATCATCCATGATGTGCTGTGCAGTGGTAGTGCTCTTCTGTCTTGAACCACTTTATGTCAATTTCTTCCTTTTATATATTAGGTCAGTCTTTAGTTTATAGGGAAATCACTAGGTTTCTCAAATGTTAATTGCTTTATTTAAATTTCACTGTTCCTAAATTCATATATGTCACTTTGCTTTCTTCCTCACTAGAGGAGCTATCTCCCATCAATTTTAGGTATGACACAACTACCTGCGCTTAGCATACTACCCTCAACAATGTACTGCCAGAAAGTTTTAACTCCTACCTAATTAATTAGAGTGTAATTCCATATAATAAACTGCACATTTTAAAAGTATTCAATTTTCTGAATTTTAAAAATTAGCAGTATATTACATAGTTCCATTTGCATATGATTTAAAAGGGTGCACAATAAGTTTTAATTTCTTTGTGATGTTACTGTTAATAATGGAATTGCCCTGAGTCTCAGTTTTCTCTTTCAGAAGGAAATGTGAGATGATAAATCCTAACTTCACTTGGATGTTGTGAGGAATTAATGAAGTGCATAGAAATACTTTGCTGAGACCACAAACATTGTTCAAGCTTAGGAATATGTATGTACATCTGTATCTGTATACACTTTCTCTGAAATAAACATCCATGCACACATAGATTTAAACACACTGTTTCATTTGTAATTCTATCCATTGTCCTGAAAGAAAAACAACAGAAAGTTGGAAGGAGAGAAGTAAAAAAAAAAAATGAACGCTTAAATGAACATAAATTAGAAAATTTAAAGTTGACTGTGTGACCTTAATTTTAATAATGACTTACTTTTCCTATCTTAAATTCCAAAGGCCTCAGAGTCGGATCCACATTTACATTTAGACAACGTGAAATTCTCTGTACCAGCTAAGGGGACAAAATCTGTCCATAATGCCTAAAATTTTCTATTTAAGACCAGAGTGTAACATAAAATGACCTTTTCTAAAGGAAGTTCACTGATTGACTCTTAAGGGCTAATCTCAAATCCTAGGAGCAGTATGTGTGGTGTGCTGTGATAAGTCTCTTCAGTCTTGTCCGACTCTTTGCGACCCCATGGACTGTAGCCCGCCGCGCTCCTCTGTCCATGGGATTCTCCAGGCAGGAACGCTGGCATGGATTACCAGGCCCTCCTCCAGGGGATCTTCCCAACCCAGGGATCCTATCCGCCCGCCTTTCTTATGTTGCCTGCGTTGGCAGGTGGGTTGTTTAATTTCTGATGTAAATAGGAAATCTTTTTAGGTGTTGCAAAACTTGCTTGAAACCAAGGGTTATAATACCCAAGTTTTATATTAAAGGAGCAAAGTTATCCCCTGTTTTAGAAAGGGCAATAGTCATATTCAGAGATTTCCTGGGTTGTGTTCCCACAACAGATCAAAGCATTGAAGACCCAAAGGACCTAGTCAAGACCAATTGTCAGTATTATACTTTTGAGAAAACTTGAACTCAGGGATGTGACGAGGTGCCAGGAGTCTTAGAGCTTTGGAAGCAGGAGACGTAAAGATGAAGGAGTGAGGAAACTGAATTTACCTAACTTAAAACAGAGTCTCTTAGGAACAGAGGATCAGCATAAAAAATACATTCTGTTCAGACCAGTTCTCCAAGGGAAATCATGTATTTAGAGGTTGGAATAACAAAGAGAAAACATGACTAATGAGCTGATATGGAAGGTGTAAATATCTCCTCTTCTGCGGTCCCTCAGCCTGTGCCTCTTTTGTTGGACAGGATGTGGTGGTTGCTTTTGCAATCCTACATCTGGCTGAGAGAACAATGCTTGATCTCTTAAGCTGTCTTGTGGGGAAACAGATCGTGGGTCTGCATCATCAGCTACATAGCGGGGAGTTTTGACTTTCATAGGGAAACCTCCCTCACAGAGTTCCCAAACAGGTGAGTCTGAGAGCTCCACAGACACTGAAGGAGAAGATCAGAGAAGATGGAAGCCAGGAATGTACCAAAGGTCACTTAGAGAACAATAGAGCATAGCCCAGAGGCAGAGGTCATGTGGTTGTTTGCTGGGTTTCCTGAAAATGTATTTATTTATGATGCTGAAAAAGGAACACTGCAATTGAAAATGAGAATGTCAGTGTTGACAATTAAATCATGCTAAGGAAAGGCTACCCACTGAAGTATTCTGACCTGGAGAATTCCATGGACTGTGTAGTCCATGGGGTCGCAAAGAGTTGGACATGACTGAGTGACTTTCACTTTCACTTTCAGTGGATGCCCAACAGAAGAATGAATGGGAGATATAAATTGTATCCAGTATAAGTGGAACATGAGTCTAAAGTTCTAGTTAATTAACAGGAGTAGACAAATAGGGTATTAACTGTAGAGGGTCAGTCAGTGAGGTGAGGGCATTTCATTTTATTGTAAGATGGGGCATAATAAACTGTGCCCCCACGTGGAGGAGAAAGATTTAGGTTGAGGACTGTTTGCAAATACACACTTGGAATAGCTGTGTAGGAAATGTACACATGACAGTATCTTCTCTCACTCTTGTGTTCACTTAAGAGAAAAAAAAATAAACTTAACAATGTAAGCAAAATAATGTATGCTAGTGAGGTTTACTTTGCAACTATTTTATTATCTGTGAGCCTAAATAGATCTATGGATTTGTTAGTCATGCTGTGTTTCTCTATTAAAAAATGTCTCTATAACTATTTTGCTTTATATAGTGGTATCAGAGTGTTGTTATTCCTTTTTAAAATTGCATTCTTTGATAGGAAGGATTATATTTTAACAAAACCCTTAAATTTGTGATTTAGTCTTTTTATATATGCATAGATATATTTGTGAGATTGTATAAGAACTGATAAATTTTGTTGGTCAAATCTACCAAGATTCTCTTCATTGCTTTTCCAAACGAATTTGGGTATAATTGACCTATGACAATATATGAATTATAGGTACACAGCATAGTGGTTTAATACTTATTTATACTGCTAAATGCTCACCACAGTAAATCTCCTTAACATCTGTCACCACACATAGTTACAATTTATTTCTTGTGAGTGGAGCTTTTAGGATATACTGTCTCTTCAGTTCAGTTCAGTTTAGTCGCTCACTTGTGTCTGACTCTTCGCAACCCCCTGAACAGCAGCACGCCAGGCTTCCCTATCCATCACCAACTACCTGAGTCTGCCCAAACCCATGTCCACCGAGTCAGTGATGCCATGCAGCCATCTCATCCTCTGTCGTCCCTTTCTCCTCCTGCCCTCAATCTTTCCCAGCATCAGGATCTTTTCCAATGAGTCAGCTCTTCGCATCAGGTGGCCAAAGTATTGGAGTTTCAGCTTCAATATCAGTCCTTCCAATGAACATCCAGGACTGATCTCCTTTAGGATGGACTGGTTGGATCTCCTTGCAGTCCAAGGGACTCTCAAGAGTCTTCTCCAACACCACAGTTCAAAAGCATCAATTCTTCGGCGCTCAGCTTTCTTCACCATCCACCTCTCACATCCATACATGACCACTGGAAAAACCATAGCCTTGGCTAGACAGACCTTTGTCGGCAAAGTAATGTCTCTGCTTTTTAATATGCTGTCTAGGTTGGTCATAACCTTCCTTCCAAGGAGTAAGCGTCTTTTAATTTCATGGCTGCAGTCACCATCTGCAGTGATTTTAGAGCCCAGAAAAATAAAGTCAGCCACTGTTTCCACTGTTTCCCCATCTATTTGTCATGAAGTGATGGGACCGGATGCCATGATCTTAGTTTTCTGAACGTTGAGCTTTAAGCCAACTTTTTCACTCTCCTCTTTCACTTTCATCAAGAGGCTCTTTAGTTCTTCTTCATTTTCTGCCGTAAGGGTGGTGCCATCTGCATATCTGAGGTTATTGATATTTCTCCCGGCAATCTTGATTCCAGTTTGTGCTTCATCCAGCTCAGCGTTTCTAATGATGTATTCTGCATATAAGTTAAATAAACAGGGTGACAATATACAGCCTTGACACACTCCTTTTCCTATTTGAAACCAGTCTGTTCTTCCATGCCCAGTTCTAACTGTTGCTTCCTGACCTGCATACAGGTTTCTCAAGAGACAAGTGAGGTGGTCTGGTATTCCCATCTCTTTCAGAATTTTCCACAGTTTATTCTGATCCACACAGTCAAAGGCTTTGGCATGGTCAATAAAGCAGAAATAGATGTTTTTCTGGTACTCTTTTGCTTTTTTGATGATCCATTGGATGCTGGCAATTTGATCTCTGGTTCCTCTGCCTTTTCTAAAACCAGCTTGAACATCTGGAAGTTCATGGTTCACGTGTTGCTGAAGCCTGGCTTGGAGAATTTTGAGCATTACTTTACTAGCATGTGAGATGAGTGCAATTGTGCGGTAGTTTGAGTATTCTTTGGCATTGCTGCTGCTACTAAGTCGCTTCAGTCGTGTCCGACTCTGTGCGACCCCATAGGCGGCAGCCCACCAGGCTCCACCGTCCCTGGGATTCTCCAGGCAAGAATACTGGAGTGGGTTGCCATTTCTTCCTCCAGTGCATGAAAGGGAAAAGTGAAAGTGAAGTCGCTCAGTCGTGTCCGACTCTTAGCGACCCCATGGACTGTAGCCTACCAGGCTTCTCCGTCCATGGGATTTTCCAGGCAAGAGTACTGGAGTGGGGTGCCATTGCCTTCTCCGTCTTTGGCATTAGCAACTTTCAATTATGCTAAAAAGAGTATTATGAGCTATAGTCACCATGCTGCACAGTACATACCGCTCGTTACTCTTTATTGCTGATTTTCTTACCATAATAATTTGTCACTTTAATATTCTAAATGTGTCAACTGTTGCTGTAAGCAAGAAAGAAAAGTGAGAGTTCTTTAGCATTCTTAATGGTGATAGACAACTTATACATATTTATTTCTATTAAGAGTTTCTCATCAGTTATTCCTTATTATTCCTTTCGGCCTTCTGATTAAATTTCTTCCTAAAAATTACATCTCCTCTGATCATAATTCTTTACCATTTTACTTATATTCTATAAGCATATTTGAATTCCTCTGTCTATATATAAAATAAAATTATAACTTAGATATTGCTCCTTCCTCACTTTGTAAATTTTCTTCTGTTATATTGTTTCACTTCCAGATCTTTGGCAATTTGATCTTGAATTAGAGATCCATGTTAATATTAAATTTTTACTCTTTTGTGTCTTTTTGTCAGTTAGTAGTAGATTTTCACTCAATTTTATTAGGGAAGGTGTTTTATTCAGGAAGGGGTTTCCCAGGTGTACTAAGATGGTAAAGAATCCATTTGCCAATGCAGGAGAATTAAGAGATGCAGGTTCAATCCCTGCGTTGCGAAGATCCCTTGGAGGAGGGCATGGCAACTCACTCCACTCTTCTTGCCTAGAGAATCCTTTGGACAGATGGAGGCTACTGGCAAACTACAGTCCATAGGGTCACATGGAGTCAGACATGACTGAAGTTACTTACCACATGGCATATTGCTCAGGAAACAATATACTTAACATAATTGGACTCTCACCAATTTATTTTGTTTCATAAGTTCTTAGTTTTTGAAAAATCTCTTTCTAAAATGTGTTTATACATACTTATATACTTTTACACAAATGAATCAATACAATCCTGAATTCATGATAAATGGTCTTTATATTTTAGTGACAGTCATTATGTTTAATGTTTTCTATAATTTGTCCCTCTTTTTTTCTTTCTAAATAATACCTCAGGGACTTACTTCCAATCAACCAGTATAATGCTGGTTCATTATTTCTATATCTGTATAATACTGCATGGTGTGGCTGTGTGACTCACACATTTGGTGGTCTATTATATTATTTATTAATAAATGACTATTATATCACTGCTACAAAAGTACTTTGCAATTCTTAATTTAATATTATTTTTCTCAACCAAAGACAATTTTGTCCCCCAGGAACCTTTAAGCAATATTTGTAGGCATTATTCACTGTCACACTGATGATGGGTAAGTGGTGGGCAAGGATGTTTCTAAACATCTTGCAATTTATAGGACAGACCCCACCACAGAGAAGAATCTGGCAGAGAATGTCCAATAGTGCAGAGACTGAGGAATCCTGAATTAAAAGTTATCCTTGTTTCTAATATCAATGGAAAAGTAGTTCTGATGTAGTTTTTTATATACTCATCTAAAGAGTACAGATCACTTTTGCACTGGGGTCTTTAGTCCCTTTTATAAAGATGTGTCAAATAAGGAACTACTTAATTTCCTTCTAGATAGGTGGTCATTTACTCCAGCTTTTATTCAACAATCTAGCCTTTTCCAACCAAATTGGATGCAACCGTCCCATAGGATAGTGTTTGTATCTAAAGGGACCTAATTCTTAATCATTCAAAAAATAATAACAAAACATTTACTACTTGCCAGAAATTTCTGGATCATTCTGTTATATTCTCTTGAGTCACGGTCTTTTCTAAATTAATTATTAATTCATGTCATAAGTGCTTAATTACTCCTATTATATATGTCATGTTTCAGTCAGCTTTTGCTGTTCCATTTAGCTTTCTTTAATACAATTACGTGAAATCACCCTTTTAACTGGTTACATATTTTAGCCATATTTTGTCATTTCATAATTTGTATTTTTCTTCAGTGTGTTTTTAAAATAAATGCAAATATATTCACAGACATGGGAAAATAAAAATTGAACAAGGAAATTTAAGTCTCTGATGATTCAGTTCAGTTCAATTCAGTCGCTCAGTCGTGTCTGACTCTTTGTGACACCATGAATCGCAGCACGCTAGGCCTCCCTGTCCATCACCAAATCCTGGAGTCTACCCAAACCCATGTCCATCTAGTCAGTGATGCCATCCAACCATCTCATCCTCTATCGTCCCCTTCTCCTCCAGCCCCCAATCCTTCCCAGCATTAGGGTCTTTTCCAATGAGTCAACTCCTCGCATGAGGTGGCCAAAGTATTGGAGTTTCAGCTTCAACATCAGTCCTTCCAATGAACACCCAGGACTGACCTCCTTTAGGATGGACTGGTTGGATCTCCTTGCAGTCCAAGGGACTCTCAAGAGTCTTCTCCAACACCACAGTCCAAAAGCATCAATTCTTCGGTGCTCAGCTTTCTTCACCGTCCAAATCTCACATTCATACATGACTACTGGAAAAACCATAGCCTTGACTAGACGGACTTTTGTTGGCAAAGTAATGTCTCTGTTTTTAAATATGCTATCTAGGTTGGTCAAAACCTTCCTTCCAAGGAGTAAGCGCCTTTTAATTTCTTGGCTGCAATCACCATTTGCAGTGATTTGGGAGCCCCCCCCCCCAAAATAAAGTCTGACACTGTTTCCACTGTTTCCCCATCTATTTCCCATGAAGTGATGGGACCAGATGCCATGATCTTAGTTTTCTGAATGTTGAGCTTTAAGCCAACTTTTTCACTCTCCTTTCTCACTTTCGTCAAGACTCTTTTTAGTTCCTCTTCACTTTCTGCCATAAGGGTGGTGTCATCTGCATATCTGAGGTTACTGTTATTTCTCCTGGCCATCTTGATTCCAGCTTGTGCTTCTTCCAGCCCAGCGTTTCTCATGATGTACTCTGCATATAAGTAAAATAAGCAGGGTGACAATATACAGCCTTGAAGTACTCCTTTTCCTATTTGGAACCAGTCTGTTGAAGGGCATGGCAAACCACTTCAGTATTCTTGCCTTGAGAACCCCATGAACAGTATGAAAAGGCAAAAAGATAGGACACTGAAAGATGAACTCCCAGGTCAGTAAGTGCCCAATATGCTACTGGAGATCAGTGGAGAAATAACTCCAGAAAGAATGATGGGATGGAGCCAAAGCAAAAATGATACCCAGCTGTGGAGGTGACTGGTGATAGATGCAAAGTCCGATGCTGTAAAGAGCAATATTGCATAGGAACCTGGAATGTTAGGTCCATAAATCAAGGCTAATTGGAAGTGGTCAAACAGGAGATGGCAAGAGTGAACGTCGACATTCTAGGAATCAGCGAACTAAGATGGACTGGAATGGGTGAATTTAACTCAGATGACCATTATATCTACTACTGTGGGCAAGAATCCCTTAGAAGAAATGGAGTTGCCATCATGGTCAACAAAAGAGTCCAAAATGCAGTACTTGGATGCAATCTCAAAAACGATAGAATGATCTCTGTTCGTTTCCAAGGCAAACCATTCAAAATCACAGTAATCGAAGTCTATGCCCCGACCAGTATTGCTGAAAAAGCTGAGGTTGAACGGTTCTATGAAGACCTACAAGACATTCTAGAACTAACACCCAAAAAAGATGTCCTTTTCATTATAGGAGACTGGAATGTAAAAGTAGGAAGTCAAGAAACACCTGGTGTAACAGGCAAATTTGGCCTTGGAATACAGAATGAAGCAGGGCAAAGGCTAATAGAGTTTTGCCAAGAGAACGCACTGGTGATAGCAAACACCCTCTTCCAACAACACAGGAGAAGAATCTACACGTGGACATCACCAGATGGTCAACACCCAAATCAGCCAAAGATGGAGAAGCTCTATATAGTCAGCAAAAACAAGACGGGGAGCAGACTGTGGCTCAGATCATGAACTCCTTATTGCCAAATTCAGACTTAAATTGAAGAAAGTAGGGAAAACCACTAGACCATTCAGGTATGACCTAGATCAAATTCCTTATGAATATACAGTAGAAGTCACAAATAGATTTACGGGGCTAGATCTGATAGACAGAGTGCCTGATGAACTATGGACAGAGGTTCGTGACATTGTACAGGGGACAGGGATCAAGACCATCGCCATGGAAAAGAAATGCAAAAAAGCAAAATGGCTGACTGAGGAGGCCTTACAAATAGCTGGGAAAAGAAGAAAAGCAAAAATCAAAGGAGAAAAGGAAAGATATTCCCATCTGAAGGCAGAGTTCCAAAGAATAGCAAGGAGAGATAAGAAAGTCTTCTTCAGCGATCAATGCAAAGAAATAGAGGAAAACAACAGAATGGGAAAGACTAGAGATCTCTTCAAGAAAATTAGAGATACCAAGGGAATATTTCATGCAAAGATAGGCTCGATAAAGGACAGAAATGGTATGGACATAACAGAAGCAGAAGATATTAAGAAGAGGTGGCAAGAATATACAGAAGAACTGTACAAAAAAGATCTTCACGACCCAGATAATCACGATGGTGTGATCACTCACCTAGAGCCAGACATCCTGGAATGTGAAGTCAAGTGGGCCTTAGAAAGCATCACTACAATCAAAGCTAGTGGAGATGATGGAATTCCAGTTGAGCTATTTGAAATCCTCAAAGGTGATGCTGTGAAAGTGCTGCACTCGATATGCCAGCAGATCTGGAAAACTCAGCGTGGCCACAGGACTGGAAAAGGTCAGTTTTCCTCCCAATCCCAAAGAAAGGCAATGCCAAAGAATGCTCAAACTACTGAACAATTGCACTCATCTCACACACTAGTAAAGGAATGCTCAAAATTCTCCAAGCCAGGCTTCAGCAATACGTGAACCGTGAACTTCCAGATGTTCAAGCTGGTTTTAGAAAAGGCAGAGGAAGCAGAGATCAAATTGCCAATATCCGCTGGATCATTGAAAAAGCAAGAGAGTTCCAGAAAAAGCATCTATTTCTGTTTTATTGATGACGCCAAAGCCTTTGACTGTGTGGATCAGAATAAACTGTGGAAAATTCTGAAAGAGATGGGAATACCAGACCATCTGACCTCTCCCTTGAGACACCTGTATGCAGGTCAGGAAGCAACAGTTAGAACTGGACATGGAAGAACAGACTGGTTCCAAATAGGAAAAGGAGTGTGTCAAGGCTGTATATTGTCACCCTGCTTATTTAACTTATATGCAGAGTACATCATGAGAAACGCTGGGCTGGAAGAAACACAAGCTGCAATCAAGATTCCGGGAGAAATATCAATAACCTCAGATATGCAGATGACACCACCCTTACGGCAGAAAGTGAAGAAGAACTAAAGAGCCTCTTGATGAAAGTGAAAGAGGAGAGTGAAAAAGTTGGCTTAAAGCTCAGTGTTCACAAAACTAAGATCATGGCATCCGGTCCCATCACTTCATTGCAAATAGATGGGGAAACAGTGGAAACAGTGTCAGACTTTATTTTTGGGGGCTCCAAAAACACTGCAAATGCTGATTGCAGCCATGAAGTTAAAGGACGCTTACTCCTTGGAAGGAAGGTTATGGCCAACCTAGATGGCATATTCAAAAGTAGAGACATTGCTTTGCCAACGAGAGTCCATCTAGTCAAAGCTATGGTTTTTCCAGTGGTCATGTATGGATGTGAGATTTGGACGGTGAAGAAAGCTGAGTGCCAAAGAATTGATGCTTTTGAACTGTGGTGTTGGAGAAGGCTCTTGAGAGTCCTTTGGACTGCAAGGAGTTCCAATCAATCCATCCTAAAGGAGATCAATCCTGGGTTTTCTTTGGAAGGACTGATGTCGAAGCTGAAACTCCAATACTTTGACCATCTCATGCGAAGAGGCTACTCATTGGAAAAGACCTTAATGCCGGGTAGGATTGGGGGCAGGAGGTGAAAGGGATGACAGAGCATGAGCTGGTTGGATGGCATCACCAACTCGATGCACATGGGTTTGGGTAGATTCCGGGAGTTGGTGATGGACAGAGGGGCCTGGCGTGCTGCAATTCATGGGGTCGCAAAGAGTCAGACACGACTGAGCTACTGAACTGAACTGAACTGTTGTTTCATGTCCAGTTCTAACTGTTGTTTGCTGACCTGCATACTGGTTTCTCAAGAGGCAGGTCACATGATCTGGTATTCCCATCTCTTTCAGAATTTTCCACAGTTTTTTCTGATCCACACAGTCAAAGACTTTGGCGTCGTCAATAAAGCAGAAATAGATGTTTTTCTGGAACTCTCTTGCTTTTTCGATGATCCAGCGGATGTTGGCAATTTGATCTCTGGTTCCTCTGCCTTTTCTAAAACCAGCTTGAACATCTGGAAGTTCATGGTTCACGTATTGCTGAAGCCTGGCTTGGAGAATTTTGAGCATTCCTTTACTAGCGTGGGAGATGAGTGCATTTGTTCGGTAGTTTGAGCATTCTTTGGCATTGCCTTTCTTTGGGATTGGGAGGAAAACTGACCTTTTCCAGTCCTGTGGCCACTGCTGAGTTTTCCAGATCTGCTGGCATATCGAGTGCAGCACTTTCACAGCATCACCTTTGAGGATTTCAAATAGCTCAACTGGAATTCCATCATCTCTACTAGCTTTTTTCATAGTGATGCTTTCTAAGGCCCACTTGACTTCACATTCCAGGATGTCTGGCTCTAGGTGAGTGATCACACCATCGTGATTATCTGGGTCATGAAGATCTTTTTTGTACAGTTCTTCTGTGTATTCCCTCCACCTCTTCTTAATATCTTCTGCTTCTGTTATGTCCATACCATTTCTGTCCTTTATCGAGCCTATCTTTGCATGAAATATTCCCTTGGTATCTCTAATTTTCTTGAAGAGATCTCTAGTCTTTCCCATTCTGTTGTTTTCCTCTATTTCTTTGCATTGATAGCTGAGGAAGGCCTTCTCATCTCTCCTTGCTATTCTTTGGAACTCTGCCTTCAGATGGGAATATCTTTCCTTTTCTCCTTTGCTTTTTGCTTTTCTTCTTTTCCCAGCTATTTGTAAGGCCTCCTCAGTCAGCCATTTTGCTTTTTTGCATTTCTTTTCCATGGCGATGGTCTTGATCCCTGTCCCCTGTACAATGTCACGAACCTCTGTCCATAGTTCATCAGGCACTCTGTCTATCAGATCTAGTCCCTTAAATCTATTTGTCACTTCCAGTGTATAACCATAAGGGATTTGATTTAGGTCATACCTGAATGGTCTAGTGGTTTTCCCTACTTTCTTCAATTGAAGTCTGAATTTGGCAATAAGGAGTTCATGATCTGAGCCACAGTCTGCTCCTGTTCTTGGTTTTGCTGACTGTATAGAGTCCTAAATGCAGTACTTGTATGCAATCTCAAAAACTACAAAATGATCTGTGTTCATTTCCATGGAAAACCGTTTAATATCACGGTAATCCAAGTCTATGCCCCGACCAGTAACGCTGAAGAAGCTGAAGTTGAACGGTTCTATGAAGACCTACAAGACCTGTTAGAAATAACACCCAAAAAAGATGTCCTTTTCATTATAGGGGACTGGAATGCTAAAGTAGGAAGTCAGGAAACACCTGGCGTAGCAGGCAAATTTGGCCTTGGAGTACAGAATGAAGCAGGGCAAAGGCGAATGGAGTTTTGACAAGAGAACACACTGGTCATAGCAAACACCCTCTTCCAACAACACAAGAGAAGACTCTACATGTGGACATCACCAGATGGTCAACACCGAAATCAGATTGATTATATTCTTTCCAGCCAAAGATGGAGAAGCTCTATACAGTCAGCAAAAATAAGATCGGGAGTGGACTGTGGCTCAGATCCTGAACTCTGATGATTAGTATCTTGCAATATAGTGACAATATCACAGTACACTGAAATAAAATATAGTCTTCAGGCTTAAATCAGGTAAAGAAATTTATCCAGAATAAGAGAAGGAATTTTCATGGCCTGCTCTGACTTTATAGAGTATGGTCTGTAAAGGCCCTTGCCTGTTGGACAAAGACCAGATGTAGACTTGAAGTGTGCCCATTGGATTGATTAAAAAAGTGAAAACATTAAGACCAAGAGTAGCAAACAAATTACGACTCTTAAGAAAAAAGGGGTGTTCTGGAAGTGGAAAACATGTACACCCATGGTGGATTCATGTCAATGTATGACAAAACAAATATAATATTGTAAAGTTAAAAAATAGAAAATAAACTAATTTAAAAAAGAGAGAGAGAGAGACAGGGCTTGTCTCATTCAGTATCAGACCACGCAGAAAAAGGTCAAATTATAAGGAAAAGCACAGGAAAGACATCTTCTACTGCTTCATGTAACACATATGAAACTTTTGTCATATTTTTTGTGTTTTTATTTTTGAATTATGAGTTTACTCTCTTTACTTATTTTTCTCTTGGGATATTAAATCTGTATGGTTTTGGTTTTTCACATCATATAGATATAACTGTTTCTCTCCTTGGAAAAGAGATATATTTCTTTATGATTTTTCCTGGGCATCAAGGAGATGTAGCTAAAGTTGAAATGTTGCCAAACCAAGGAAGCTTTTCTTTGTCCCATTGTCTCAGGGACGATTTGAGCTTGTTAGATCTTTTCCCTTCATTTTATCTCTCTCTCCCATACTTTTTATATTTCTTCAAATACAGGGCAGAAAGTGGTTGTAGCTAAAAGGAACCCTAACTTTATTACTCTCTCAGTAGCTTATGAACTAGAATTTCTGGGTACCATTTAAACATTGTTTAGGAGACAGTTAATCTGATCCAACCAGCTTGAGTTGTAACCACTCACGGCCCAAGGAGGTTGGTTCTGGATGAGAAATTCATGACAGTAATGTAGTCCAGGAGGCTGTGGGGTGTGTGTGTGTGTGCGCGTGCGCGTGCCTGTGCCTTGTGAAGTGAGAGCATTTCTTAAAGCTGAGGCAACTGGACTCAGATATTAAGTTGACATTAGAAGTTCACAGAGACCAGAACTCAATCAACAGATGGAACTATGAAAGGGATCTAATATAATTCAGAGGACATTTTTGCAAGAAAATTAATAAAGTGCAAAGACAACATGGAAGGAGGGATTCTCTGTGGACTGAGGTGTCAGTTGTAACAGAGAGGCCATCTTGATCCTCAGCATCCCTGACACCATCTCTAATCACTCCCCTTCCTGCTCATTTCTCTGGCTTCCTTGTTTGCATTCGAACATGTGGAACAAGAGTCTTGCTCAGGACCTTTGCAATAGCTGTTCCCTCTTCCAGGCACACACTTCTCCTGGTGTCATAATATATCCTTCTGTCTCTTTCTTAACATCTCTTCAAATAACCTCTTGTTTGTTGGCCTTTCCTGAACACTCAGTACATAATAAATTTCCCTCCTACTCTCTCCTTTACATCTGTTTTTATTTTCTTCAAAACATCTTTCACCTTCTGACATAAAATATATTTAATTGAATATCATCTTTCACCATCCTTGGATTGTGGGAAATTTGTTTTTCAGCACCTCTACTTATTCCTTATATGTGCTTGGAGCATGTTGGCCCTCAATATAAAATATTTCTCAAATATCTGAAAGAATTTCTCATTAAAACTGAAAATACATGAACTCTTTGGAAGTATGATGACAATGTGATAAGAATACTGGGTGAGAGGTGAAATGGGATACACCTTCAGGGAGGATCTATCTATATATAATATATTAACATCAGTTTCTTGCAAGCAAAATAGAAATTATAGTATTTCAGCTATGTGAGTTATGCCAATTTCAGGGAAAATTATTCATATTGTTCTCTTTTTTTCCAAGAGTCACCTTCACCGTATGGAACCAGGGAACAATACACACATTTCAAAATTTCTTCTCATGGGACTTTCAGAGGTACCAGAACTGCAGCCCTGCATATTTAGGCTTCTCCTCTCCATGTACCTGATCACTGTGTTTGGAAACCTGCTCATCATCTTGACCATCAGCTCAGACCCCCACCTCCACACCCCCATGTACTTCTTCCTCTCCAACCTGTCCTTTGTAGACATCTACTTCACCTCCACCACCACCCCAAAGATGCTGCAAAATGTTCAGATACAGAGCAAAAGTCATAACTTATGAAGGCTGCATTGTCCAGATGCATTTTTACATTCTCTTTGCAGGATTAGATGACTTTCTCCTGACTGTGATGGCCTGTGACCACTTCATGGCACTTGCCACCCCTTGCATTGCACAGTCACCATGAACTCCTAGCTCTGTGGATGGCTGGTTCTGGGGTCCTAGATCATTAGTGTCCTGAAATCCTTGTTATACAGCTTAATGATATTGCGATTGTCCTTCTGCTCACTCTTGGAAATCTACCACTTTTTTTGGAAATCAAACAGCTAATCCAATTTGCCTGTTCTGACACACTTTCTTCAATAACATGGTGCTGTATTTTGGATCTGGAGTTCTAGGGGATGTTCCCCTGGCTGGTATCCTTTACTCTTACTCTAAGATAGTGTCCTCTATCTGTGGAATCTCATCTGCTCAGGGGAAGTATAACGCATTATCCCCCTGTGCATCTCACCTCTCAGTTGTCTCCTTATTTTATTGTACGTGTTTAGGAGTGTACCTTAGCTCGGTTGGTACCCACAGCTCAGAAGCAAGTGAAATAGCCTCAGAGATGTACACTGTGGTCAAACCCATGCTGAACCCCTTCATATAGTCTGAGAAATAAAGAAGTAAAGAAGGCTCTGAAAAGATTCTTTGGGATGGAAACTTTTTAATAGGGCCATTTGCCCTTGAACTGAAGAAATGCCCATGATAGCAGGACTCAAAACCTCATAGGCAGATATTGTGATTCTTTGCTCAGATTGTTATGATAGTAATTGCTTCTTCAATTTATAGCCTGGTATTTCCATTTCTTTTATTTCAACTTATCTATACAATTTTAAAAACATCCTTTATTAACTTTTCTCTGTTTTCTAAGTTTTTTCTTTTGTCATTTTTCTACTCTCTCAAATTGATTCAACTTCTTGTGTGACATATATGTAAATTTCCATTTATCTCATGAGACTTCACCCATTTCTTAAGAATAAATTCTTCTGAAATGAAATACTTTATACTGAGTAATTTTCTTTCATTTTACTAAAGAATAATCAGGAATTTTGCTACTTCTATGGAAAAAAACTGTACCCAAACCTGTTACATAATTTCATAGAAGAGTAAAATATGAAGCTACATTTTATCACATTTTGGTTTATCGTACCTTGGAACATCACCACTGTAATTGGTCTTTCTGAAAATGTAGACATGAACAAATCACGTGTTTCATAGTACGTCATCTGGTTTTATGCCCTCACAGAGTACTGTTCTCTATGTAGCTCAGTGTCCACTTTACCCACATGAATCACTGGCAAAAGTGAGCATCAAAAACATGTCTATAATTGGTGTGTACGTGAAACAAAAATTTCCGTAAGAGTTTGACGTTATAAAACCTAGAGTCAGAGGGGAACTTAAGTATGATGTAGCAAAAATTTGTGTCAGATTACTTCTATGCAAACTTTTTTTCATGGTGTCATTTACTTATTGGTGTATGTGAATTCATTGTTTGTGTGTAAAGAGGTTTATCACTGGGGCAAAGGATTGTTTGGTGTAATTGTGTTTTTTCTACTTGAAAGAATTCCATTGTTGCTGCCTAAGAATATGATTCTTTTCAATGCTCTAAATGAAATATTTTCCCCATTCTAATTCCTTTCATAATCAGTAAAAGTCAATGGATAATATAAATATCATATGTATATGATATATATGATATAAAATATATAAATTAAACACTTTTACACTTTTCTTTCTTCCTAAAAGATCTATCTGCAACCAGTTTTAAGTGTGACTCAACTACCTGTGCTTAACATATTACCCTAATCCATGAAACACCAGAAATATTTAATTTTTAGCTAATTCATTAACATGTAATTACATACAGTAAACTGCACATTTTAAAAGTATACAATTTTCTAAATTTCAAACATTAAGAGTATACTAATTGGTTTCACTTGTGAATAATTTAAAAGGGTGCACAATAAGTTTTAATTTCTTTGTGATGTTGTTGTTAACAATATAATTGCCCTGAGCCTCAGTTTTCATTTCATAAGGAAATATGAGATGATAAATTCTAGCTTCACTTGGATATTGTGAGGTATGGATGGAATGTATAGAAATATTTGCTGAGTCAACAAACCATGTTCAAGGTTAAGAGTACATATATGTTTATATGTGCCTTCATCTGTATACACCATTCTCTGAAATAAACCCACTCACACATATATGTATTGCACACAGTCTCATTAGTAATCTCACCCATTGTGTTGAAAGAAAGTTGGAAGGATAGAAGTGAGAATAAAAAAGAATGCTTGAATTAACATAAACTGGAAAGAATGTAGAAATGTTAACACAAAGATTTAAAGTAGGATATTAATTTCAATAATGATGTACTTTTCCTATCTTAAATTTCAAAGGCCTCAAAATCAGAGCCACATTTACATTTAGATAAAGAAAAATTCTCTATATCAACTAATGGGAAAAAGATCTCTAAAGTGACTCTAATTTTCTCCTATAAATGGTGGGAGTTCAACACAAAATGCCCTATTTAAGAGAAGCTTATTTTGTGAATCGAAAGGCTTTAGTTCAGCTCCTAAAAACAGTAGATGATTGGACAAATATCTATTAAATTCCTATTGCTCCAATAACATATTACCACACCAGTGGATTAAAAAAGTACCTGTCATAAAATGCTATAAGGTCAGAGGCCTGAAGTCTCACTGAGCAAAAATTTAGATACCCACAAGACTGTGATCTTTACGGATACTCCAGAACAGGTTACATTCATTTTCCTGTTTTGCTTCTAGTGGCCACCACCATTCCATAGTTCATGGTCCTTCCTCCATATTCAAATCCAGGTGCATGGCATTTTAACTCTCTCTCTAATTACAATTCTTCCTCTCTCTTGCATGTTTAGAAGAATCATCGTAATTTATTAGTCTGACCTGGATATCCGTGCTAATATTCTTATATCAAGATCAATGATCAGCAACCTTATTTCCTCTGTTATTGTAATTAAACTAGTTATGTAAACTAGGCTATTCCAAAGTTCTTGAGATTTTCCTGTAGACATCTTTTGGAGAATCTTATCGTGCCTACTGCAAAATCTTACTCTAATAGAAATTATTTGATGTCACTTAATACTTAAATCAAAAATCAAACACAAAATTTATCACTACCTAAAAGATGATCAAAAATCTTTTCTTTCAAAATTAAGAAAGATTGGAGGATTCTGGGTAAAGGCCTAAAATTACTTACACCTGAATCTTACTCAGAACCACTTCCTTGCTACTCAAATTGTCATCCACAGACCAGGACCTGTACTATCAAATAACACTTATGATCTTCTTAGAAATGCAGGGCCCCAGGCCCCTGATCCGGCCTACTGAATAATAATTTACATTTGAAATACAATCCTTGATAATTTGTAGAAACAGTGGATTTAGAGAAGTGCTGGTCTAGAATAGGTTTCATCACCTTCTCAGTGTTGATACTTGGGAAGTATGATAACTGGCATGGGATGATGTCCTGTACATCAGAAGATTTCAGTAGGACTCCTTCAAATATTGCCAAATATCTTTAGTGGCAAAACCACTCTTGGTTGAGAATCACTGCTCCAGTGTTTGAGAACTGGGAGCTTCCTGAGAGATTCCAATCAAGACTCCATCTCTTATTTGTTTTAAAATATTGAGCATAACATTAAACCCTTCTGAGTATCATTAGTATAATGGGGAATGAAGTGCATAAGGGGACTACATCATAAATGTAGTATGATGAATACATTTATTTATGACTACATCCTAAGTAAAAATTTTTGCAGACAATCACTATAATGTTCTAAGGTGGGTTGTGGTATGTTGTTACTGTTGTTCACTCGCGAGTCATATCCTTGGTTTTCATATTAATTAGAAAGATCCTGATCAAGTTTTCAGTCCCAGTCATGTCCGATTCTTTGAGACCCCATGGACTGCTTTAACTCAGGCGTCCCTGTCCTTCACCATCTCCTGGAGCTTGCTCAAACTCGTTTCCTTGAGTCAGTGATGCCATCCAACCGTTTCATCCTCTGTCATCCCCTTCTCCTCCTATCTTCAACCTTTCCCAGCATCAGGGTCTTTTCTAATGAGTCCGACTTCACATCAGGTGACCAAAGTAATGGAGCTTCAGCTTCAGCATCAGTTCTTCCAATGAATATTCAGAATTAATTTCCTTTATGATTGACTGGTTTGATCTCCTTGCAGTCCAAGGGACTCTCAAGAGTCTTCTCCAACACCACAGTTCAAAAGCATCTATTCTTCTGCAGTCAGCCTTCTTTATGGCCCAACTCTCACAATCATACATGACTACCAGAAAAGCCATAGCTTTGACTATGTGGACCTTTGTTAGCAAAGTAATGTTTCTGCTTTTTAATACACTGTCGATGGTTGTCATAGCTTTTACTCCCCCAAGAAAATAAAGTCTGTCACTGTTTCCATTGTTTCCCATCTATTTGCCATGAAGTGATGAGACCAGATGCCATGATCTTAGTTTTTTGAATGCTGAGTTTTAGCCAGCTTTTTCTCTCTCCTCTTTCACCTTCATCAAGAGACTCTTTAGTTCCTCTTCACTTTCTAGCATAAGAGCGGCGTCATCTGCATATATGAGGTTATTGCTATTTCTCCCGGCCATCTTGACTCCAGTTTGTGATTCATCCAGCTCAGCATTTCACATGATGTACTCTGAATATAAGTTAAATAAGCATGGTGAAAATATACAGTCTTGATGGATTCCTTTCCCAATTTGGAACCAGTCCAGTTCTAACTGCTGCTTTTTGACTTGCATACAGACTTCTCAGGAGGCAAGTAAGGTGATCTGGAATTCCCATCTCCTGAAGAATTTTCCACAGTTTGTTGTGATCCACACTGTCAAAGGCTTTAGTGTAGTCAATGAAGCAGAAGTAGAAGTTTTTCTGGAATTCTCTTGTTTTTTCTATGATCCAACAGATGTTGGCAATTTGATCCCTGGTTCCTCTGCCTTTTCTAAATCCAGCTTGTACATCTGGAAGTTCTCAGTTCATGTACTGTTGAAGCCTCTCTTGGGGGATTTTTAGCATTGATGCTTCAAAACTGTGGTGTTGGAGAAGACTCTTGAGAGTCCCTTGGACTGCAAGGAGATCCAACCAGTCCATCCTAAAGGAGCTCAGTCCTGGGTGTTCATTGGAAGGACTGATGTTGAAGCTGAAACTCCAATACTTTGGCCACCTGATGCGAAGAGCTGACTCATTTGAAAAGACCTTGATGCTGGGAAAGATTGAGGGCAGGAGGAGAAGGGGACAACAGAGGATGAGATGGTTGGATGGCATCACCGACTCAAAGAACATGTGTTTGGGTGGAGTCCGGGAGTTGGTGATGGACAAGGAGGCTTGGCGTGCTGCAGTTCATGGGGTCGAAAAGAGTCGGACACGACTGAGTGACTGAACTGAACTGAACTGCTCACATGTGGAATAGAGTGAAATTGTGCGGCAGTTTGTACATTCTTTGGCATTGCCCTTCTTTGGGATTGGAATGAAAACTGATCTTTACCAGTCATGTGGCCACTGTGGCCAAATTTCCTGACACACTGAGTGAAGCACTTTCATAGCATCATGTTTTAGGATTTGAAATAGTTCAGCTAGAATTCCATCCTCTCCACTAGCTTTGTTCATAGTGATGCTTCCTACGGCCCACTTGACTTCGCATTCCAGGATGTCTGGCTCTAGGTGAGTGATCAACCATTGTGGTTATCTGGGTCATTAAGATCTTTTCTGTATAATTTTTCTATGTATTCTTGCCACCTCATCTTAATATTTTCTGTTTCTGTTAGGTCCATACTATTTCTGTCCTTTATTGTGCCCATCTTTGCCTGAAATGTTCCCTTAGTATCTCTACTTTTCTTGAAGAGATCTCTAGTCTTTCCCATTCTATTACTGTCCTCTATTTCTTTGCATTGATCATTGAGGAAGGCTTTCTTATCTCTCCTTGCTATTCTTTGGAAATCTGCATTCAGATATATATCTTTCCTTTTCTCTTTTGCCTTTCACTTCACTTCATTTTTCAGCTATTTGTAAGCCCTCTTCAGGCAATCATTTTGCCTTTTTACATTTCTTTTTCTTGGGGATGGTTTTGATCACTACCTGGTGAACAATGTTATGAAACTTCATCCGTCATTCTTCAGGCACTCTGTCTTTCAGATCTAATCCCTTGAATCTATTTATCACTTCCACTATGCAATCATAAGAGATTTGATTTAGGTTCTACCTGAATGGCCTAGTGGTTTTCCCTACATTCTTCTATTTAAGTCTGAATTTTGCAATAACGATTACAAAAATAAATCCTGACCAAGGGATTTATGCAAATACATGCCTTCTGCAGCATTTCTTGGAACTTATATACCACAGTACCTTCTCTCTCTCTGGATATTCACGTAAAATTTTTTATGTGAAAATGGGTACACTAAAGAGCTTTAATTATTATTATTATTACACCTTGCAATTATTTTATTACCAATGATGCTGTATATATATTTCCTCTTTTTAGTTATTTAGTTTCTTGATAAAAAACATTGTCTGTGAGAGTCCTTTGTTTTGTATGCTCAGATTGGATTGCTTGCGTTCCTGTTTGACCATACTTTTCAACAAAAATTTGATGTTTCATTTTTTCACAAAATTGTTGCATGCAATTTAATTATTTTATGTATGTAGATATATTAGTGAGAATGTTTGATAACATATACTCAGTCATATGTTGTTCTTTTTATCACTCAGTTCAGCTATGTCACTCGGTCGTGTCCAGCTCTTTGTGACCCCATGGACTGTAGCAACCCAGGCTTCCCTGTCCATCACCAGTTCCTGGAGCTTGCTCAAACTCATGTCCATTGAGTTGGTGATGCCATCCAATCATCTCATCCTCTGTCATCCCCTTCTCCTCCTGTATTCAATCTTTCCCAGCATCAGGGTCTTTTCCAAAGAGTCAGTTCCTTGCATTAGGTGGCCAAAGTGTTGGAGTTTCAGCTTCAGCATCAGTCCTTCCAATGAATATTCAGGATTTATTTCCTTTAGGGCTGACTGGTTTGATCTCCTTGCAGTCCAAGGGACTCTTAAGTCTTCTCCAACTCCATAGTTCAAAAGCATCTATTCTTCTGCACTCAGCCTTCTTTATACTCCAACTCTGACATCCATACCTGGCTACTGGAAAAACCATAGCTTTGACTATGTGGACCTTTGTCAGTAAAGTAATGTCTCTGCTTTTTAATATGCTGTCTAGGTTGGTCATAGCTTTTATTCCAAGGAGCAAGCATCTTTCATTTTCATGGATGCAGTCACCATCTGCAGTGATTTTGGAGCCCAAGAAAATAAAGTTTGTCACTGTTTCCATTGTTTCCCCATCCATTTGCCATGAGGTGATGGGACTGGATGCCATTTTTAATTGTTGAGTTTTAAGCCAGTTTTTCACTGTCCTGTTTCACTTTCATCAAGAGGCTCTTTAGTTCCATATAACTCAGTCATATGGTGTTCTTTCCATTGCTTTTCTACTTTTTGTTTGTTTGTTTACTGCAATAATTGAGCTGTGACTTTAATACTTGTCACTTGCAAATCCTTGTTATAAACAAAAATAAGAGTGAATGTTGTCCTGCATAGTGCTAATAAATAACCTTTTATACATTTATGTACATGGAAATCTGTTACTTGTTACTGCTTTTATCAGCCTTTTTTGATTAAATGTATTTCTAAAAGTTGTATCACCTTTGGTGAGCATCTGGAAAGCACTCTTTTGCCATTGGAAAAAGATCACCTTCATCTTTCATAAGTGTCTTTGAATCCAAATATATTAATATGAGAAAAAATTATAACTTGAGTACTCCTGTATTCCCACATTTTAAAATCCATTAAGTTATTTTATTTCTAAGTCTTTGGGAATTTAAGTTGAAATAGTAGCCTATGCTGATATCATTAAAGTGTTAATATTTTATGTCCTTATATAAATTAATTGTAGATTTTTATTCAATATTGTTGCATTCAGTTATCTTGAAATCACTATGAAAAGTGAAAGTGTTAGTTCTCAGTCATGCCTGACCCTTTGGGATCCCAGAGACTGTAACCCATCAGGTTTCTCTGTCCATGAAATTCTCCAAGCAAGAATACTGGAGTGAGTAGCCATTCCCTCTCCAAAGGATCTTCCCGACCCATGGATTTAATCCGGGCCTCTTGCATTACAGGTGGATTCTTTATCAACTGAGCCAGCTGGAAAGCTCAATGTACATCTCTGCTGTACCTGATTCCTGATTCATTCAACAAAGAATTGAACATCTACTATGTGCCATTGTTTCTAGGAACATTGAATATTACATTCAGTTAAAACTCAGCAGTGGCCACAGGACTGGAAAAGGTCAGTTTTCATTCCAGTCCCAAAGAAGGACAATGCCAAAAAGTGTTCAAATTACCACATGATTGCACTCATCTCACACACCAGCAAAGTAATAACCAAAATTCTTCAAGCCAGGCTCCAACAGTACATGAACTGTGAACTTCCAGAAGTTCAAGTTGGATTTAGAAAAGGCAGAGGAAAAAGAGATCAAATTTCCATTATCCATTGGATCATAGAAAAAGCAAGAGAGTTCCAGAAAACATCTACTTTTGCTTTATTGATTACACCAAAACCTTTGACTGTGTCGATCACAACAAAGAGTGTAAAATTCTTCGAGAGATGGGAATACCAAACCACCTTACTTGCCTCCTGAGAAATCTGTATGCAGGTCAAGAAGCAATAGTTAGAACTGGACATGGAACAACAGACTGGTTCCAAATTGGGAAAGGAGTATGCCAAGGTTGTATATTGTCACCCTGCTTATTTAACTTATATGCAGAATATATCATGAGAAACACTGGGCTGGATGAAGCACAAGCTGGAATCAAGATTGCCGTGAGAAATATCAATAATCTCAGATAAACAGACCACCACCCTTATGGCAGAAAGTGAAGAGGAACTAAAGATCCTCTTGATGAAAGTGAGAGAGGAGAGTGAAAAATTTGGCTTAAAACTCAACATTCAAAAAACTAAGATCTTGGCATCATGTCCCATCACTTCATGGCTAATAAATGGAGAAACAATTGCAACAGTGAGAGATTTTATTTTGGGGGGCTCCATAATCACTACAGATGGTGAGTGCAGCCATGAAATCAAAAGATGCTTGCTCCTTGGAAGAAAAGCTATGACCAACCTATAGAGCATATCAAAAAGCAGAGACATTACTTTGCCAAAAAAAAGGTCCATCTAGTCAAAGCTATAGTTTTTCCAGTAGTCACGTATGGATGTGAGAGTTGGAGTATAAAGAAGGCTGAGCCCCAAAGAATTGATGCTTTTGAACTGTGTTGTTGGAGAAGACTCTTGAGAGTCCCTTCGACTGCAAGGAGATCAAACCAGTCAGTCCTAAAGGAAACCAGTCTTGAATATTCATTGGAAGGACTGATGCTGAAGCTGAAGCTCCAATACTTTGGCCACATGATGCAAAGAACTGACTCCTTGGGAAAGACCCTGATGCTGGGAAAGATTGAAGGCAGGAGAAGGGGATGACAGAGGATGAGATGATTGGATGACATCACCAACTCAAAGGACATGAGTTTGAGCAAGCTCCAGGAGCTAGTGATGGACAGGGAAGCCTGGGTTGCTGCAGTCCATGGGGTTGCAAAGAGTCAGACACTACCGAGCAACTGAACTGAACTTCGTCTCCTCTTTTGCCAATTTTTTTACTAATCCATGTCACATCATTAAGTCAATTCCATTTTTTGCTTCCTTAAGTTATTTTTTCATTTGAAGTATAGTTGATATGGGGCTTTCCTTGTGGCCCTACTGGAAAATAACCCACTTGCCAATGCAGGAGACATGAGACGTGCGTTCGATCTGTGAGTTGGGAAGATCTCCTGGAGGAGGGCATAGCAACCCATTTCAGTATTCCTGCCTGGAGACTACCATGGACAGAGGTCCCTGGCAGGTTACAGTCCATAGGGTTGCAAAGAATTGGACACAACTGAAGCGACTTAACACACACAAGGATAAAGTGCAAAGAGGTTAGACCTCTGGAAGGCAGGCAAGTTCATGGGAAGAAGGTGATAAAAACTAGATTCATCTGACTTCTAATTGGTCTTCTGCGAACAAAGACTCATCGGGAAAATTTTCCTATCTAGACTAGTGTCCCACAGGGAAGTGTTGTGCTCAGATGTGGGAGTAACAATGGAAACAGTCCCGAATGAACAGACATGCGGAGCTGTAAAATCTCCTTGGCTGCATCCCTCAATCTGTACAACATTGAGGTTCACAGGGCATGGTTATTGGTTTTGGAGTCCTACATTTGAATAAGGATCAAAGCTTCCCTTTTTCCTTCTGACCTGCCTGAGGACAGAGCTTCAGTCTTCATCATCAACCATCCACGGAGGAACTTGGATATCCTCACAGGGACTTTCCTCTTGTCATCCCCAACCAGGTGAGTGTGAGAGTTCTACAGGTACTTCAAGGAAATTTGAGAGAGAATACAAGTGGAAAACTTTTTTCTGAGGTCACTTGAGAGCCTAATCGGCCCACACCAGGGCTGATATGTTAGCCAATGTTGTTTATTAGGTTGACCAATTAACTTAAAATTCATTTATTTGATATGTTAAAAATTTTGGCGAAGTGTCTGATGAACTCAGCAGCACAAAAGCCAGTGTTGACAATTAAGTGATGGGAATGGAAATCCAGTTGGATGAGAATGAAAAAGCAATGCGGAGCATAAAGTGGTTCCAGTAAAATCAGAGCATATTAGAGGAGTTGTACATTTAAGGAGAGTAAGAAAAGTGGGTTTGGAGGCATGTAAAGTGAAATATCCACATTTACAAAAAGACTTTTAAACTTGGGAAGTATTTGAATACCTTCCATTTTTATTAGTTAGACCTACATCTATGGAAGTAGGTACTGCCTTGCAACAGTGTTCTTGAGACAAACATTTCACAGTATCTTTCCTCATATTAGATATTCACAGGAAAATATTGTGCTTAGAATGCAAAGGGGAGTATGAAAAGGAGTCTTACTTTGGAATTCTTCAATACCAAGAGTAGGGAAGCAAGGGAGGCATTTGGAAAGTAGAAAGAAAAAACAAGCAAATTCACATCTCTATGATACCTGGTAATTTAGTATGAGAAAGGAACTATGCTATACTTTTATATATATTGGCTAAATTTGCCTTCCAACTTAGGAGGATAGATACCACTATCCTCACTATTTGAATTAGGTCATTAATGTTTAGAATGGGTCTGTAGATCCACTACATTCAAACAGCTAATATGTGATAGCACCGAGTTTCAAAAGTCAGTTTTCTGAATCAAAAGCTTTGTAGTCAAGATCATTTACAAAAGTCTGTTACCATTTATCTTTTAAAATCCTCATCTATTATTGTGTATTGTCTATTTTCTGTTGTCAGTTGTGGGTTTAATCCCTTGGAAGTGTTAGTCGCTCTGTTGTGTCCAACTCTTTGTGACCCCATGGACTGTAGACCGCCAGGCTCCTCTATTCATGGGTTTCTCCAAGCAGGAATACTGGAGTGGGTTGCCACTTCCTACTCCAGGGAATCTTCATGACCTAAGGATCAAACCTGGGTCTCCTGCATTTCAGGCAGATTCTTTACCATCTGAGCCACCAAGGAAGCCCTATTCCCTCTGCTCACTTTCTACTGGAATGCTTCTGTTGTCCTAAAATGATTACTCCTTCATGCTTTGATAAATTGCTCTAGAATATTTTGTGAGGTATTTTGAGCATCAAGACAATATAACTGTTCTTGGAAAGCTACCAGAATCAAGGAATCTTTCATGATCTCTTAGGGACCAGCTGAGTTTATTAGATTTTGCTTTGAAAATGAAAGTATTCAATACAGATTTGTGGGGGAGACCATGATGTAGATCCCTGATGCCATCAGACTTGTCCTAGAGAATGAAATGTCTGCTTAACTGAAGTATACATACCCTAAGACCTGTACCATAGGACAAGGCAACCACCAAGGAATGTGACCCACACGTAGACCTAATTTTCTTCCACAGGACTTTTCATTCTCTCAGTTTTTGAACTACTTTTAATTTTTTTGATGCATGCATCTTGCTCAATTGCTTCGGTCGTGTCCAATGCTTTGCAAGCCCATGGACTGTAGCCCACCAGGCTCCTCAGTCCATGGGATTCTCTAGGCAAAAATGCCATGCTCTCCTCCAGGGGATCTTCCCAACCCAGGGATTAAACCCATGTCTCTTACATCTCCTGCACTGCAGGGGGATTATTTACTGCTGAACCACAGGGGAAACCCAATACAGGGTACAAAGTAGTCATATTTGAATGGAATATAGTCCATGGAAAGCTTACCATCCAGAATTTGGGTACTATTTCTACATTTCCTTGTTCAAAGATAACGTAGTGTTGATGACTTTCTTTCATTACTCCCTTCATAATTATTGTGGCCAAAAGTGAGAAGAGCCAGAGAGTAACAAGTCCAGTAAGACATGATGTGTGTAAGTGTGTGTGTTGTGTGTATGTGTGTGTGTGTGTGTTGTGGGGAATGAGCAGTTCTCTGGGAAGTGACACTTAAATTTATCCACTCCAAAATGTTACCCTTAAAACACAGACACAGTAATGTCAACCAGAAGATGCAAATAAAGGAGTCAATTCGTTTTAATTCACAGGAATCAAAACAAATATAAAAATGTGAAAGTAACAACATGCGGATGAAGGACTCCTTGTGTCTTGAAGGTTCAGCTGTAGCAGGAAGACCTTGTTCCTTAGCATCCTCTGATACCATTTCTCCTCACACTCGCTCTTGCTTTTTCCCCTTGACACTTTTGCTGCCTTTTGAGTCTCTAATATTTGAAACAAGCCCTACCCTCAGGTACGTTGCAGACTCTTTTCCTCATAGGGCACAAAGGTCCCCCGGGTAAACTGATGTCTCTGCTTTGTCTTGCTTCAGGTCTCTTTTTTTGCAGATCTTCCTGAACTCTCAGTAAAATGTAATAAATCCATGCATGGTAATTTATACTTGCCTTTTTTTCCCATATCATCTGTCATCACATGAGATGGCATATATATTTTTTTCATTTGTTAACTCATATTCTTCCTTCATCATTGCATTGTTGGAAGTTTTGTTCTCAGCATCTCACACATTTACCCTAAAAGATGGTTGGTACTCAACATGAATTTCTAGAATATATGAAAGACATTTGTTTTAAAACTGTATAATCATGACCTCTTGGGGAAAAGGTTGAGTGTTAGACAGGAATTTCTAATCACAGATGACACAGTAGATTCCTTAAAGATGATCAAATATTGTAATTCATAGCATTTTACTGTGTTAATGTGCACACATGTAGAAATTAATCATGCTATTTTTTTTTCTTCCCTAGTAGTGATCACCACCACATGGTACTACAAAATGATACAGGAATGGCACAATTTATTCTTCTGGGATTATCAGAGGAACTAGAACTGCAGCCTCTCATATTTGGACTTTTCCTCTCCATGTTCTTGATCACTGTGTTTGGGAATCTGCTCATCATTCTTGCCACCATCTCAGACTCCCACCTCCACACCCCCATGTACTTCTTCCTCTCCAACCTGTCCTTTGTAGACATCTGTTTCATCTCCACCACTATCCCAAAGATGCTGGTGAACATACAGACACAGAGCAACGTCATTTCCTATGAAGGCTGCATCACCCAGATGCATTTTTACATACTATTTGTAGAGTTGGAGAACTTAATTCTAACTGTCATGTCCTATGACCGCTTCATAGCCATCTGTCACCCCCTGCAGTACACAGTCATCATGAGCCCTATTCTCTGTGGACTGATGGTGCTGCTGTCTTGGATGATGAGTGCCCTGAATTCCTTGGTACAAAGCTTACTGGTACTGAGACTGTATTTCTGTACAGACCTAGAAATCCCCCACTTTTTCTGTGACTTGAAAGAAGTACTCCAACTTACCTGTTCTGACACCTTTCTTAATAACACTGTGATGTATTTTGCAGTTGGGCTCTTTGGTGCTATCCCCCTGGCTGGGATATGTTACTCATACTCTAGGATAGTTTCCTGCATACATAGAATCTCATCAGCTGAGGGGAAGTATAAAGCATTTTCCACCTGTGCATCTCACCTCTCTGTTGCTTCCTTATTTTATTGTACGGGTTTAGGATTGTATCTTAGCTCTACTGCTACCCACAGCTCACACTCAAGTGCAATAGCCTCAGTGATGTACATTGTGGTCACACCCATGTTGAACCCTTTCATCTACAGTCTGAGAAATAAAGACATAAAGAGGGCTCTGAGAAGATTCTTTGGAGTGACAGCTATGAAAGGGCCATTTGTCCTGGGGCTGAGGGAGTGCTGGTAATTGCAGTGCTCAAAGCATTAGAGTCAGAAATTGTTATTCTTGATCAGATTGTGGAAAGAGCACTTGTTCCTTATATGTATTGCCTGGCTTTTGCATTCTTTGATTTAAAATTCAGCATATAATTTAAGTCACCGATTAAGCTTTCTTAATAGCTGATGCATGGACAATTTTCCATTTTTTTTCTATTTTTCTGTTTTCCCTAAATTTTTCCCAAACATGGGTGAGAAATATTTGGAAATTTCCATTTATTTGGTAGGAAAGATCGGATTCCTTAAGGCCTTTGTCTTAAGCAACATCCATCTCAAGCATTTTAAAAAAAATTCTTCTCTACTCACCAGGAAAAACTGCCTTTGGCAGCTAAAGTAACTTATAGAATTCAACTGCAGAGTAAAGTCTGAAACCAATGTTTTGATTTTGGCACTGTCATTTTTCTGTATCACCACTTTAACTGCCCTCCTGATAATATCGACTTTATTCATGCCACTGAGTTTTATAACTGGTCTCCTGGTGTCATACAATTATTCAGCCTGTGTCCCCAATATCTACCACGTGTTGTTGTTGTTTAGTCGCTAAATTGTGTTTACCTGTTTTGCAATCCCATGGACTGTTGCCTGCCGAGCTTCTCTGTCCATGAGATTTTCCGTCAAGAATACTGGAGTATCCCTCTTGAGCCTCCCTCCCACACCATATTACTCCTCTAGGTTGTCACAGAGCACCAAGTTGAACTCCCTGTGTTATTCTTTTTTTGGGTAAAAAATTCCCGTGCTGCCTATAATTATGGCTTCTCTATTGGTCTGAACAAGGGATCTCCTCTTTTATAAATTTTGTCATAATCAGTAAAGAATTAGAAACAGTGAAGGAACAATAGCAAGGTAAACAATTACACACCTGCTTCCTGCTCAGGAGTCTTCAGCCTTTGTGGTCAAAGGATGATTCACAATAATCCTTACATTTTTACCCAGTCTGTGATTCAGGATCACCATTCATCTGTACAGCATGCATGTCCTTCTAACCCCTCCAAGTTTCCTGGAACAGAACCTTAATTGAGCTCATTGATAATCTAGTTATTTGAAACAAGTTTAAAAAATAATCAGGAATATTGTCTCCAAATCAACACATATGCTTAAAATAAAAAGCAGTAGACCATTACATCTGCTTTCATTGCCATTTGCTTTGATTTTTATATCAGTTAGCAATTGCTGTATAACAAGCTGTCTTAAATCATGTGGTTTATTACAATGCTGTTCATATCAAATGAGATTATATAGCTGGTGGTGTTCTGGTCCGCTGTTCAGATGCTCATAAATCCATACAGCTGTAAGTTTCTACATTGTGTATGTTGTGTATGATCCTATCAACCCAGCGTGCTCACTCTGCACCAATGTAGAGTCTTCAAAATAATGAATTCAAGAATACTAGATTTTCAACAAATCCCCGAGGCATAAACCATACTACCTATGTCTATATTAGATACTGGTGTCTTCCATATGTATCACCCTGATTCCATTCATGTGTGAGCTTTCTCAGCCCAACTACAAACTGCCAGCTCCTGGAGTTCTTTGACCAAGAGCTTCAACTGACAAACAGCTTTGTCTGGTCAACCTCTGCCAAATGGGGAGAAAATGGAAGAACAGCAGCCAAGACTCTTGAAAGGCATCATAGGTAAGCAGATTCTAACAACTACATCATGAACTTCATCAGGAAACATTCTAAATGTGTTGATGGTTGTACATATCTGTGAATGTGCTAAAAATTTGAATTGTACATTTCAGATTGGTGAATTGTATGGCATGTGAATTATATCTCAATAAAAATTTTTAATAGTCCAACATTTTTTAAAGAAGAGAAAAGGAAACTACCGTTTGATATCCCTGATAAGTATACATAGAAAGTGGCAAACCAAATTCTACAGAGCATGAAAAGGATCATACCCCAGGATCACATGGGATTAATTCCTGGGACACAAGGGATGTATAGCATTGTGCATTGAAGAATGCACAGCAGAATTCTTGGCCTCCACCCACTAGGTAGCAGTAGCACCTGTCCAGTTGTAACAAGCAAAACATTTGCAGAGAATCTCCAGTGTGCCCTGGAAGCAAAATCACCCCAGTTGAGATACACTGTCCTATAATATGAGAACTGGAAATATCTTGAGGGAGTTCCAATCAAAGCTCATCCCTTACTCAGTTCATAACTTTGGGCAGATCTCTTCATGCTTCTGAGTTCCATTGCTGCAAGTGTAGAATGAGGTACATCATAGCGTGCATATCAGACAATGAACTTTCATGAGAAATAAGAAAATCAACTTTCGTGAAAAATAAGACAATCCATATAATGTTCTAAGTTCAGCACATGGTGCATCATAAAAGCCAAATGTATAATATAATCAAAATTTTAAAAATGTTAATGGCATCTCTTAATTTGCATCACTAACATGAATTTCCTAATTGATTTGGCAAATGTATCATGAATCTAAGATCTACAGTACCAGTGTATCTAGAACAAAGGAACACATCTCTATCCCTTGTTGAGAAAGGGAATAGCAATTTTCTAGAGATGTTTTTGCCACAAGACAATACTTCGGAGGTCCATGTGTCCTACTCAAGAAAGGTTCCTCAGCCTTAGATTTGGAGAAACTGTTAACTTGAGGTTGTGATAAGGCGCAGTGAAGTCAGGGCTCTGGAAGCCAGATGAGTTCATGGAAAAGGAAGAATAAATCTGAACTCATCTGTCTTCTGATCTGGTCTTCTGGGAACAGAGAATAAGCAGGGGAAAAAATTCCTTCTGTCCAGACAAGAGTCCCATAGGATTATGACGTACTCAGAGGTGGGAGTAACCATGGAAACTGTGCCTAATGAGAAGACATAGAGAGCTGTAACTATTTCTCCTGTTGCAGTCCCACAGCAAGGTCAACCTTGAGTAAACAGGACATAGTTGTTGCTTTTGTAGTTGTAAATCTGGCTGGAGAACCAATGCGTCACTCCTTCCTGCCATCCTGTCTGAAGAAAGAGCTTTAATCTCCATCATCAACTATTCCGGGAAGAACTGGATTTCCACACTAAATTTTCAATTTCCAAGAATTGGAGACCTTCCACTCAGAGACTCTGTTTAGATGAGTCTGACAGTGGTAGGAACTTCGGGGAAGATTCAGAGAATGTAAGGGGAGATCTTTTCCCAAAGTCACAGGAGAGTTCAACCAGCCTAATCTAGAGCTAAGAGATTGCCGTGTTTTTCTAAGTTGACTAATATATTTAAAATCGATATGTTTAATATACTAAAGTAGTGTCTATAGACTCAGTAATACAAGGATCATTGTTGGGAATTAACTGATGGGAGTGGAATTGCAGTTGGATGAGAATGAAGAAGGCATGGGAAGCCCAAAGTGATTCCCATAAAATTAGAACATATCTGAGGTGTTTGACAGTTCAGAGCAGTAGGAAAACAGAATATTGAGTTTAGAGATGTGAACAGTGAAATTTTTGCAAATAGGGTGTATTTGAACATGTTCCGTTTTTTGTGAGAAGGATACAGACCCATGGAAGTACATAGTATATTACAACAGCAATTCATGACACTTGCTTTTCTCAGTATTGTCTCCCACTTGGTATTAACATGATAAAGAATATTGTGTATAATATGCATGAAGGAATATGCCAGTGAGCACTGCTTTGTAATTACTTCATTACCTGGGAGGCTAAATATATGTCTGGCTTTGTTGTTGCTGTGGACTGTCCCCCACCAGGCTCCTCTACCCAAGGTGTTTCCTAGGCAAGAATACTGGAATGGGTTGCCATTTCCTTTTCCAGAGGGTCTGCTCAACCCAAGGACCAAACCCAAGTCTCCTGCTTTGGCAGGTGGATTCTTTGAAAATCCTTGGCTTTGATATACACTTTCTAAATATGAATTGTCTTTGCAAGTACTTAGCTTTGTGTCCTGGGATCTGAGTGATTTGTCCCTTTTTTTTTAACCCCATTCTTAAAAAAAAAAGTTGTTTTTGTTTTAAACAAGATTGTTGTATGGCATTTAATTCTTCTGTACCATGTAGACATAGATACATTAGTGGTGTTGTGTGAGAGTTTATAAATTGTGTGTGATCAAATCTATCAGTCAGTCACAGTGTTCCCCTCATTGCTTATAAACATAGAATGTTCTTTTGTATCCTTAATAGCAAGGAATATTTTTATGCATATTACTATCTTATTTAGCACCCAGTTTTCCTTATTTAAAAAAAGATCTTCATGACACAGATAATCACGATGGTGTGATCACTCACCTAGAGCCAGACATCCTGGAATGTGAAGTCAAGTGGGCGTTAGCATCACTACGAACAAAGCTAGTGGAGGTGACGGAATTCCAGTTGAGCTATTTCAAATCCTCAAAGGTGATGCTGTGAAAGTGATGCACTCGATATGCCAGCAAATTTGGAAAACTCAGCAGTGGCCACAGAACTGGAAAAGGTCAGTTTTCGTTCCAATCCCAAAGAAAGGCAATGCCGAAGAATGCTCAAACTACTGCACAATTGCACTCATCTCACATGCTAGTAAAGTAATGCTCAAAATTTTCCAAGCCAGGCTTCAGCAATACTTGAACCATGAAATTCCAGATGTTCAAGCTGGTTTTAGAAAAGGCAGAGGAACCAGAGATCAAATTGCCAATATCCGCTGGATCATCGAAAAAACAAGAGAGTTCCAGAAAAACATCTATTTTTGCTTTACTGACGATGCCAAAGCCTTTGACTGTGTGGATCAGAATAAACTGTGGAAAATTCTGAAAGAGATGGGAATACCAGACCACCTCACTTGCTTCTTGAGAAACCTGTATGCAGGTCAGGAAGCAACAGTTAGAACTGGACATGAAACAACAGACTGGTTCCAAATAGGAAAAGGAGTGTGTCAAGGCTGTATATTGTCACCCTGCTTATTTAACTTATATGCAGAGTACATCATGAGAAACGCTGGGCTGGAAGAAACAAAAGCTGGAATCAAGATTGCCAGGAGAAATATCAATAACCTCAGATATGCGGATGACACCACCCTTATGGTGGAGAGTGAAGAAGAACTAAAGAGCCTCTTGATGAAAGTGAAAGAGGAGAGTGAAAAAGTTGGCTTAAAGCTCAACGTTCAGAAAACTAAGATCATGGCATCTGGTCCCATCACTTCATGGGAAATAGATGGGGAAACAGTGGAAACAGTGTCAGACTTTATTTTGGGGGGCTCCAGAATCACTGCTGATGGTGACTGCAGCCATGAAATTAAAAGACGTTTACTCCTTGGAAGGAAGGTTATGGCCAACCTAGATAGCATATTTAAAAGCAGAGACATTACTTTGCCAACAAATGTCCGTCTAGTCAAGGCTATGGTTTTTCCAGTGGTCATGTATGGTTGTGAGAGTTGGATGGTGAAGAAAGCTGAGCGCTGAAGAATTAATTGATGCTTTTGAAGTGTGGTGTTGGAGAAGACTCTTGAGAGTCCCTTGAACTGCAAGGAGATCCAATCAATCCATCCTAAAAGAGATCAATCCTGGATGTTCATTGGAAGGTCTGATGTTGAAGCTGAAACTCCAATACTTTGGCCACCTCATGCGAAGGGTTGACTCATTGGAAAAGACCCTAATGCTGGGTAGGATTGGGGGCGGGAGGAGAAGGGGACGACAGAGGATGAGATGGTTGGATGGCATCACCGACTCGATGGACATGGGTTTGGGTAGACTCCGGGAGTTGGTGATGGACAGAGAGGCCTGGCGTGCTGCAATTCATGGGGTCGCAAAGAGTCGGACATGACTGAGCGAATGAACTGAACTGAACTTTCCTTATTGCTGCTGTTTTATGTCTTGTGATCAAATCTATATTTTTAAAAAAGCAATTATCTCCTGTCAAGTTGTAGATCACACTCATCTGTATACAACTAAAGAGCTCTTACATTGTTTAATAAGCATGATTGAGCTTACTTATAATTATATAGAATGAAATTATAACTTTAGATACTGCTTCCTTCAGTATGGATTAAAAACTATATCTTCCTATTCTTCTCTTTCCAAAATGTCCCATTCATCTTAAATTACAGACCCATGTTGTTGTGATTAATATATTATTATTTTATATATTTTTGAGATATTAGTATTACATATTTATTTAATTTGATAACAATTATTTGAATCTATTTAGCAGAGCTTTATTTTCAGCAGCACTCTTTTGATTTATTGACTTGTAATTTTCTTAAAATTTGTTTTAACTTAAATGCCCACTTTTGTGAAAATCTAGAAGTAAACAAAGCACATGATGTCCCTGTTCATTCGGACAACACATTATAATAGAGAAAGCAAAGGCAATGAAGTAAATGCTTTTAATACATAAGATAGACAGGGATAAATCATATGAAGGAAGGGCGTAGATTGTCACGGAAACTGCAGAATTTTATAGTGCATGGTCCGGAGTGGGGTGTCATGGCCATGTTGGATGAGGAACAGAATTAGAATGACAGAGTGCTCATTGGTTTGTCAAAGAAGGTATCAAAGTACAAACCACCAGAAAACAAATGTGAGAGAAGGGCCAGGCTCACCCACTACTGGGAGATACAAAAGCAAGCGTGGTTAAATAAACATGGAGTAGGAAAAGGAACAGCAGTTAGATCAGGGGCTTGAGGTGGGCGCCGTCGTGAAGCAAGTGGAGTAGCCAGTGTGCGGTCCCTCGAGTCTGAGGGCGCTTCAGCACAGAGCTGCTGCCCTTCTTTTCGCAACTGGCTCTTCTGAGAGTGTCTTCACTCATTAGAGTCACTGATCTTCATTTAAAACTACTTTTTCCTTTACTGCAGTGGATTCTAATTTTTTTGAATGTGTCCCAGAATAAACATGCCTTTAACAGAGTGATCGATCATGTGCACATGCAAACATGAAAACACACAACTGCATATAGGTACACACACACACACACACACAAACAACTGGGGCTTCCCAGGTGTCTCAGTGGCAAAGAATATGCCGGCCAATGCAGGAGACACAGGTTTGACCCATGGGCCGGGAAGATCACTTGCTGGAGATCCTGTGTAACCTACTCTGGTATTCTTGCCTGGGAAATCCCATGGACAGAGGAGACTGGCAGGGTATAGTCCATGGGGTCAAAGAATCGGACACAACTGAGCAACTGAGCATATGCATAAACACACACACACACACACACACACACACAACTAAACAAAGAGAATAAATACCAATAATAACCATTATTTACTGATAGGAAGGAACTCTGCTAAACTTACTGCATATACTGACTAAATCTATCGACTACCTGGGGAGGTTGGACACTATTGTGTGAGGATGAGAACGTTTAGAATAGATTGGGTGTCTCTCCAAATTCAAACAGCTAATATGCAGTAGATCCAAGATTTAAAATTTGATTCCAAAATTTTGCATATAATACCACTTAGAAAAGTCTTTTACCATTTCATCTTTAAAATCTCCACCGTTTTTAGAAATGAGGTGCTTCATTTTGTAAATTGTGGTTTTAGTCCCTTTGATCACATTTCTAGTGGATAAGATGTCTTGATCTAGTAAATATACGACTCCTTTCTCATTTGGATAAATTGCTTTTTGCGGCTATACTATTAATAGCTATTCTGGGAATCAAGGAGGTATAACTGGGGGTGGAATGCTGCCAGAATCAAGGAAGCTTTCTCTTCTTTTCAATCTCTCAGAACCACCTGAGATTATTAGAACATTTCCCACATGATGTGCATTTATTTTATGTATCTTTATTTTTTTTTTAATTTTACTTATTTATTTTTGTCTGTGCTGGGTCTTCTTTGATTCAGGGCTTTACTCTAGTTTCAGTGAGTGGGAAATGCTCTCTAGTTGTGGTGCACGTACTTCTCATTGCGCTGGCTCCTCTTGCTGTGAAGCACTGGCTCTAGGGTGGGTGGGCTCAGTAGTTGTGGCTCCTAAGCTCTAGAGCACAGGCTCAGTAGTTGCAGCACATGGGCTTATCAGCTCTGAGGCATGTGGGATCTTCCCAGATCAAGGATTAAACCCATGTCTCCTGTATTGGCAGGTAGCCTCTTTACCACTGAGCCATTAGGGAAGCCCTATCTCTATTTTCTGAACTGAGGTTTCTGTTGTTCAGTCACTCAGTCATGTCTGACCCTTTGTGACCCATGGACTGCAGCATGATAGGCTTCCCTGCCCTTCACCATCTCCTGGAGCTTGCTCAAACTCATGTCCATTGAGTCAGAGGTGCCATCCAACCATTTCATCCTCTGTTGTCCCTTTCTCTTCCTGCCTTCAATCTTTCCCAGCATCAGGGTCTTTTCCAATGAGTCAGTTCTTTGCATCAGGTGGCCAAAGTATTGGAGCTTTGCTTCAGCATCAGTCCTTCCAATGAATATTCAGGATTGATTCCCTCAAGATTAACTGATTTGAACTCCTTGCAGTCCAAGGGAGTCTAAAGAGTCTTCTCCAACACCACAGTTTGAAAGCATTCATTCTTCTGTGTTCAACCTTCTTTATTGTCCAACTCTCACATTTATACATGACTACTGGAAAAACCCATAGCTTTGACTAGATGGACCTTGGTAGGCAAAGTAATGTCTCTGGTTTTTAATATGCTGTCTAGGATTGTCATAACTTTTCTTCGAAGGAGCAAACATCTTTTAATTTCATGGCTGCACTCACCATATGCAGTGATTTTGGAGCCCAAGAAAATAAAATCTGTCACTGTTTCCATTGTTTCCCCATCTATTTGCCATGATGTCATGATCAAATCCTCAAAGGTGATGCTGTGAAAGTGCTGCACTCAATATGCCAGCAAATTTGGACAACTCAGCAGTGGCCACAGGACTGGAAAAGGTCAGTTTTCATTCCAATCCCAAAGAAAGGCAATGCCAAAGAATGCTCAAACTACCGCACAATTGCACTCATCTCACACGCTAGTAAAGGAATGCTCAAAATTCTCCAAGCCAGGCTTCAGCAATACGTGAACCGTGAACTTCCAGATGTTCAAGCTGGTTTTAGAAAAGGCAGAGGAACCAGAGATCAAATTGCCAATATCCGCTGGGTCATCGAAAAAGCAAGAGAGTTCCAGAAAAACATCTATTTCTGCTTTATTGACTATGCCAAAGCCTTTGACTGTGTGGATCACAATAAACTGTGGAAAATTCTGAAAGAGATGGGAATACCAGACCATCTGACCTGTCTCTTGAGAAACCTGTATGCAGGTCAGGAAGCAACAGTTAGAACTGGACATGGAACAACAGACTGGTTCCAAATAGGAAAAGGAGTACGTCAAGGCTGTATATTGTCACCCTGCTTATTTAACTTATATGCAGAGTACATCATGAGAAACGCTGGGCTGGAAGAAACACAAGCTGGAATCAAGATTGCCGGGAGAAATATCAATAACCTCAGATATGCAGATGACACCACCCTTATGGCGGAGAGTGAAGAAGAACTAAAGAGCCTCTTGATGAAGGTGAAGGAGGAGAGTGAAAAAGTTGGCTTAAAGCTCAACGTTCAGAAAACCAAGATCATGGCATCTGGTCCCACCACTCCATGGGAAACAGATGGGGAAACAGTGGAAACAGTGTCAGACTTTACTTTTTTGGGCTCCAAAAGCACTGCTGATGCTGACTGCAGCCATGAAATTAAAAGACGCTTACTCCTTGGAAGGAAGGTTATGGCCAACCTAGATAGCATATTTAAAAGCAGAGACATTACTTTGCCAACAAAAGTCCGTCTAGTCAAGGCTATGGTTTTTCCAGTGGTCATGTATGGATGTGAGAGTTGGACGGTGAAGAAAGCTGAGCACCGCAGGATTGATGCTTTTGAACTGTGGTGTTGGAGAAGACTCTTGAGAGTCCCTTGGACTGCAAGGAGATCCAATCAATCCATCCTAAAAGAGATCAATCCTGGATGTTCATTGGAAGGTCTGATGTTGAAGCTGAAGCTCCAATACTTTGGCCACCTCATGCGAGGGGTTGACTCATTGGAAAAGACCCTAATGCTGGGTGGGTTTGGGGGCGTGAGGAGAAGGGGACGACAGAGGATGAGATGGTTGGATGGCATCACCGACTCGATGAACATGGGTTTGGGTAGACTCCGGGAGTTGGTGATGGACAGAGAGGCCTGGCGTGCTGCAATTCATGGGGTTGCAGAGAGTCGGACACGACTGAGCGACTGAACTGAACTGAACATGATCTTAGTTTTATGAATGTTGAGCTTTAAGTAAACTTTTTCACTCTCCTCTTTCACCTTCATCAAGAGGCTCTTTAGTTCCTCTTTGCTTTCTGCCATAAAGGTGGTGTTATCTGCATATCTGAGCTTATTGATATTTCTCTCGGCAATCTGGATTAAAACTTCGCTTCTTTCAGCCTGTGGTTTCGCATGATGTATTCTGCATATAAGTTAAATAAGCAGGGTGACAATATATAGACTTGATGTACTCATTTCCCAACTTGGAACCAATCTGTTGTTCCATGTCTGGTTTTGTTGCTTCTTGACCTGCATACAGGTTTCTCAGGAGGCTGGTAAAGTGGTCTGGTATTCCCATATTTTTAAAAATTTCCCACAATTTGTTGTCATTAACACAGTCAAAGGCTTTAGTGTAGTCAATAAAGCAGAAGTAGACGCTTTTCTGGAACTCTCTTGCTTTTTCTATGATCCAGCTGATGTTGGCAATTTGACCTCTAGTTCCTCTAGTTTTTCTAAATCCGGCTTGTGCATCTGGAAGTTTTCAGTTCATGCACTGTTAAAGCCTACCTTGGAGGATTTTGAGCATTATTTTGCTAGCATGTGAAATGAGTGCAAATGTGTGGTAGTTTGAACATTCTTTGGCATTACCTTTCTTTGGTATTGAAATGAAAACTGACCTTTTCCAGTCCTGTGGCCACTGCTGAGTTTTCCAAATTTGCTGGTGTATTGAGTGCAGCACTATTACAGCATCATCTTTTAGGATTTGAAATAGCTCAGCTGGAATCCCATCACCTTCACTAGCTTTGTTCACAGTGATGCTGCCTAAGGTTCACTTGGCTTCACACTCTAAGATGTCTGGCTCTAGGTTAGTGGTAACACCACTGTGGTTATCCATATAATTAAGATCTTTTTTGTATAGTCGTCTGTGTATTCTTGCCACCTCTTCTTAATATCTTCTGCTTTTGTTAGGTCCATAGCACTTCTGTCCTTTTTTGTACTCATCTTTGCATGAAATGTTCCCTTGTAATCTCGAATTTTTTTGAGGAGATCTCTAGTCTTTCCCATCCTGTTGTTTTCCTCTGTTTCTTTGCATCGTTCACTTAGGAAGACTTTCTTATCTCTCCTTGTTGAACTTGCATTCAGATGGATAGATCTTTCCATTTTTCCTTTGCTTTTTGCTTCTCTATGAAAAGGCACAAAGATATGACACTGAAAGATAAACTCCCCAGGTTGGTAGGTGCCCAATATGCTACTGGAGAAGAATGGAGAAATAGCTCCAGAAGGAATGAAGAAGCTGAGCCAAAGTGGAAACAACACCCAGTTGCATATGTGTTTGGTGGTGAAAGTAAAGTCTGATGATGTAAAGAACAATATTGCATAGGAACCTATAATGTTAGGTCCATAAATCAAGGTAAATTGGAAGTGATTAAACAGGAGATGGTAAAAGTGAACATCAACATTTTAGGAATCAGTGAACTAAAATAAATGGGAACGGGTGAATTTAATTCAGATGACGATTATATCTACTACTGTGGCAAATAGATGGGGAAACAATGGAAACAGTGAGAGACTTTATTTTAGGGGGCTCCATAATCACTGCAGATAGTGACTGCATCCATGAAATTAAAAGACACTTGCTCCTTGGAAGGAAAGTTATGACAATCCTAGGCAGAATATTAAAAAGCAGAGACATTACTTTGCCAACAAAGTCCATCTAGTCAAAGCTATGGTTTTTCCAGTAGTCATGTATCTGTGTAAGTTGGACTACACAGAAAGCTGAGTGCTGAAGAATTGATACTTTTGAACTGTGGTGTTAGAGAAGACTCTTGAGAGTCCTTGGACTGCAAGGAGATCCAACCAGTCCATCCTAAAGGAAATCAATCCTGAATATTCATTGGAAGGACTGATTCTGAAGCTGAAGTTCCAATACTTTGGCCACCTGATGAGAAGAACTGACTCATTTGAAAAGACCCTGATGCTGGGAAAGATTGAGGGCCAGAGGGGAAGGGGACGACAGAGGATGAGATGGTTGGATGGCATCACTGACTCGATGGACATGAGTTTCAGTAAGCTCTGGGAGTTGGTGATGGACAGGGAAGCTTGCTGTGCTGCAGTCCACGCAGTCGCAAAGAATCAGACACAACTGAGTGACTGAACTGACAGTTGGCAAGAATCTCTTAGAAGAAATGGAGTAGCCCATATAGTCAACAAAGAATCTGAAATGCAGTACTTGGGTACAATCTCAAAACAACACAATGATCTCTGTTCGTTTTCAAGGCAAACCATTCAGTATCAGAGTAATCCAGGTCTATGCCCCAACCACTAATGCTGAAGAAACTGAAGTTGAATGATTTTATGAAGACCCTCAAGACCTTCTAGAACTAACATCAAAAAAAAAAAAAAAATGTCCTTCTGATCATAGGGAACTGGAATGCAAAAGTAGAAAATCAAGAGATACCTGGAGTAACGTTAAGTTTGACCTTGGAGTACAAAATGATGCTGAGCAAAGGCTTACAGAGTTTTGCCTAGATAATACACTGGTCATAGCAAACACCCTCTTCCAACGATGCAAGAGAAGACTCTATAAAGGGACATCACCAGATGGTCAATACTGAAATCAGATTGATTATATTCTTTGCAACCGAAGATGGAGAAGCTCTATACAATCAGCAAAACAACTTTGGGAGCTGACTATGTCTTAGATCATGAACTCCTTGTTGCCAAATTCAGACTTAACTGGAAGAAAGTAGGGAAACCTACCAGGCCATTCATGTAAGACCTACATCAAGTCCCTTACAATTATACAGTGGTGAATGTGACAAAGATTCAAGGGATTAAATCTGGTAGACAAAGTGTCTAAAGAACTATGGTCGGAGGTTCATAACATTGTACAGGAGGAGGTGATCAAAACCATTCCCAAGAAAAAGAAATGCAAAAATAAAAAATGGTTGTCTGAGGAGGGCTTACAAATAGCTGAGGTTTTTATACTATTTAAATACAGGACAGAAAATGGTCACACTTCAATGAAGCACCAAGTTCACATGTCCCAGGCAGGCTCACCAACTGGACTATGAATGTTATTTCTTTATTCTTTAGGGTAAAGATAATTTGATTGACAGCTTTATTTCTAGAGTATTTTTTCCCCTAATTTTGGTGGTTAGGAATGAGAAGGGGCTTCCCTGGTGGCTTACACAGTAAAGAATTTGCCTGCAATGCAGGAGACCTGGGTTTGATCCCTGGGTTGGGAAGATCCCCTGGAGAAGGCGGTGGCAGTGAATACCAGTATTCTTCCTGGAGAATCCTATGGACAGAGGAGCCTGGTGGGCTACAGTCCATGGGTTCACCAAGAGTCAGACACAGCTGAGCGACTAACACTTCCACTTTCTTTCAGGGATGAGAAAAGCCTGGTAGCATTGTGCCCCTAACAGGACAAAATATGCTTTGTGTTGTGTGTTGTGTGTGTTTTGTGGCTGATGCACAGTTCTGAGTGTTGACTACTTGACCCCACATACGGTAAAGTGACCCTTAAAAGACAGAAACCAGAATGTTAACCAACATATGAAGATAAGGAGAATCCTTGTGACTAGGATCCATGTCTAGTCTCAGGATGCCTTGAAATCAAAATTAATGATGAGCAGAGAACAGAATTTGACAAAGGGACTCCTTGTGCCCTGAAGTCTCAGTTGTGGTAAGGAGTCCGCCTCTTTCTTCAGCTCTCTGACACTATCTGCCATCACTCTCCCTGTGCTCTTTGCTCATCACACTGGAAATATATTGAACCTGGACTGTCTGAAATGAGAACCTTCCTCAGATCCTTTGCACTGACTCTTTTCCCTGCAGGGCACACGCTTCCCCAGATAACTCTTTGCCTTCCTGAGCTCCCAATGAAAATAGCAGAACCACCCAGTCTCTCTTATGTTTGCTTTTGCTTGACATACAATTGTAATTGCAGCATTTTTGACAAGTTATTGATGTCCCTTTATATAAATATTAATCATAGTATTTTAAAATTTTAGTCTTTACTACCACACATGAGACCAAGCAATGATACCCAATTTTCAGGATGTCTTCTTCTGGGATTATCAAAGGAACCAGAACTGCAGCCTCTCATATTTGGGTTTTTCCTCTCCATATAACTAATCACTGTGTTTGGAACCCTGCTTATCATCCTGGCTGTCAGCTCAGACTCTAACCTCCACATCCCCCTGTACTTCTTCCTCTCCAACCTGTCCTTTGTAGACATCTATTTTACCTCCACCACCATTCCAAAGATGCTGTGGAACATCCAGACCCAGAACAAAGGTATCACCTATGAAGGCTGCATCACACAGATGTATTTTTCCATACTCTTTGGAGGTTGGGACAACTTTCTCTTGGCTGTGATGGCTTATGTCCACTTTTTTGCCATCTGTCACCCCCACACTACAATATCATCCTGAATCCCCAGCTCTGTGGACTGCTGATGCTGGGGTCCTGGATCTCAAGTGTCCTAAATTCCTTGTTACAAAGCTTAATGATGTTGTGATTGTCCTTCTGTACAGACATGGAAATACCCCACGTTTTCTGTGATCTCAATCAGATGTTCAAACTTGCCTGTTCTGCCACTTTTCTTAAAGATGCTGTGTTGTATTTTTCAACTGGGCTGCTGGTCGGTGGTCCCCTTGCTGGTATCTTTTACTCTTATTTTCAGATAGTTTATTCTATATGTAGAATCTCATCAGCTCAAGAATAAAGCATTTTCCACCAGTGCTTCTCACCTCTCAGTTGTCTCTCTGTTTTACTTTTCTGTCCTAGGAGTGTACCTTATCTCTGCTGCTATACAGCTCACCCTCAAGTGCAATAGCCTCAGTGATGTACACTGTGGTCACACCCATGCTGAACCCCTTCATCCACAGTCTGAGGAATGAAGACATTAAGGGGAGTCTGAAGAGATTATATGGGATGGCAGGTATAAAAAGACCAATCATCCTGGGGGTGAAGAAGTGTCCTTGATTGCATGACTCAAAATCTTGGAATAAAAACATTGTGATTCTTTGAGCACTGTGGAATATAATTTGTTTCCAATTATTTCCTGGGATTTCTACTTCTTTGAATTCAACCTTTGTATACAATTTCAACAGTTCAATTTATTAAGCTTTCTGTTCTGTCTGGTATACAGACAGCTTTCCTTTCGGGCCATTTTCATACATTCCCAAAGTTTTCTCTATTTTGAATCAGATATATTTGTAAATTAACATGTATTTCATGAGGAGACTTAGATTTCTTAAAAATATTTTCTTCCCAAAAGATTTATACCATCCCACACAATTGCCCCTAATTTCCCTGAATGAGCAATCATGAGTTGTCACACTGATATGAATAAAACTATACTTGGCATCTAAGATCATTTATGCAATGCCTTTGTAGGGGGAAAGATGAAACCACAGTTTCACTTTGGTATTGTCACTCTGCTTTACAACATCATTATTTTAACTGCTCTTCCTGGTAATGTGGACTGTCTCATGAACCCAGTTTCAGTATCTATCTACTGATATGATGCTATTGCCTAAGAATGCCTGGGGGGCATTGCCCAGGCCCATAATGCTTGTGATTCTGATCTGAACCAATGTTTTGACTAAACCAGCCCTTATGATGTTGTTGTTTTAAATGAAACATAACTGACATTACCTTATGTTAGTTTCAGGTGTACAACATAAGGGTTTGATCATTGTGTATATCACAAACTATTCACCACACTAAATCAAGTTAGCCTTCATCATGATGTTGTTGTTTTCATTTGCTAAGTCATGTATGACTTTGTGACGACATGGACTCTAGCATACCTGGTTCCTCTGTCCTCCACTATATCCCAGAATTTGCTCAGATTCATGTCTATTGAGTTGGTGGTGCTATCTAAACATTTCATCCTCTGCCACCTCCTTCTCCTTTTGCTTTCAATCTTTCCCAGCATCAGGGTCTTTCCCAGTGAATCAGCTCTTCACATCAGGTGGCCAAGGTATTGGAGCCTCAGCTTCAGTTTCAGCAACAGTCCTTCCAGTGAATATTCAGGATTGATTTCCTGAAAGATTGACTGGTTTGTTCTCCTTGTTGTCCAAAGAACCCTCAAGAGTCTTCTACAGCACCACAATCTGAAAGCATAGAGCTTTCTTTATGGTCCAACTCTCACATCATTACATGCCTACTGGAAAACCCATAGCTTTGACAACATGGACCTTTGTCGACCAAATGATGTCTGTGCTTTTTAAAATGCTGTCTCAATTTGTCATAGCTTTTCTTCCAAGAAGCAACTATCTTTTAATTTATGGCTACAGTCACCATCCATAGTGATTTTGGAGCCCAAGAAAATAAAATCTGTCACTATTCCACTCATATTGTAACTGGGAGATCACTAATCCCTATGAACCTCATTTCTACAATGGAAAACCGAGTTCATAATAGCACTACCTCACAGAATGACATTTTCTTTCTTTTTTTTTTAAATAAATTTATTTATTTTAGTTGGGGGCTAATTACTTTACAATATTGTAGTAGTTTTTGCCATACATTGACATGAATCAGCCATGGGTTTACATGTGTTCCCCCTCCTGGACCCCCCTCCCACCTCCCTCCCCATCCCCTCCCTCTGGGTCATCCCATTGCCCCAGCCCTGAGCATTTGTCTCATGCATCGAACATGGAATGGTGTTCTGTTTCACATATGATAATATACATGTTTCAATGTTATTCTCCCAGAACGTCCCATCCTCACCTCCTCCCTCAGAGTCCATAAGACTGTTCTGTGCATTTGTGTCTCTCATTCTGTCTCGCATATAGGGTTATCATTGCCATTTTTCAAATTCCATATATATGCATTAGTATACTGTATTGGTGTTTTTCTTTCTGGCTCACTTCACTCTGTATAATGGGCATCAGTTTCATCCATCTCAATAGAACCGATTCAAATGTATTTTTTTTAATGGCTGAGTAATATTCCATTGTGTATATGTACCACAGCTTTCTTATCCATTCATCTGCTGATGGACATCTAGGTTGCTTCCATGTCCTGGCTATTGTAAACAGTGCTGCGATGAACACTGGGGTACACACGTCTCTTTCAATTCTGGTTTCTTCAGTGTGTATGCCCAGCAGTGGGATTGCTGGGTCATATGGCAGTTCTATTCCCAGTTTTTTTAAGGAATCTCCATACTGTTCTTCATAGTGGCTGTACTAATTTGCATTCCCACCAGCAGTGTAAGAGGGTTCCCTTTTCTCCACACCCTCTCCAGCCTTTATTGCTTGTAGACTTTTGGATAGCAGCCATTCTGACTGGTGTGAAATGGTACCTCATTGTGGTTTTGATTTGCATTTCTCTAATAATGAGTGATGTTGAACATCTTTTCATGTGTTTGTTAGCCATCTGTATGTCTTCTTTGGAGAAATGTCTGTTTAGTTCTTTGGCCCATTTTTTCATTGGGTCACTTATTTTTCTGGAATTCAGCTGCAGGAGTTGCTTGTATATTTTTGAGATTAATTGTTTGTTGCTTCATTTGCTATTATTTTCTCCCATTCTGAAGGCTGTCTTTTCACCTTGCTTATAGTTTCCTTTGTTGTGCAAAAGCTTTTAATTTTAATTAGGTCCCATTTGTTTATTTTTACCCTTATTTCCAACATTCTGGGAGGTGGGTCATGGAGGATCCTGCTGTGATTTATGTCGGAGAGTGTTTTGCCTATGTTCTCCTCTAGGAGTTTTATAGTTTCTGGTCTTACGTTTAGATCTTTAATCCATTTTGAGTTTATTTTTGTGTATGGTGTTAGGAAGTGTTCTAGTTTCATTCTTTTACAAGTGGTTGACCAGTTTTCCCAGCACCACTTGTTAAAGAGATTGTCTTTTCTCCATTGTATATTCTTGCCTCCTTTGCCGAAGATAAGGTGTCCATATGTGCGTGGGTTTATCTCTGGGCTTTCTATTTTGTTCCATTGGTCTATATTTCTATCTTTGTGCCAGTACCATACTGTCTTGATGACTGTGGCTTTGTAGTAGAGCCTGAAGTCAGGCAGGTTGATTCCTCCAGTTCCATTCTTCTTTCTCAAGATTGCTTTGGCTATTCGAGGTTTCTTATATTTCCATACAAATTGTGAAATGATTTGTTCTAGTTCTGTGAAAAATACCATTGGTAGCTTGATAGGGATTGCATAGAATCTATAGATTGCTTTGGGTAGTATACTCATTTTCACTATATTAATTCTTCCAATCCATGAACACGGTATATTTCTCCATCTGTTTGTGTCCTCTTTGATTTCTTTCATCAGTGTTTTATAGTTTTCTATATATAATCTTTTGTTTCTTTAGGTAGATATATTCCTAAGTATTTTATTCTTTTTGTTGCAATGGTGAATGGTATTGTTTCCTTAATTTCTCTTTCTGTTTTCTCATTATTGGAGTATAGGAATGCAAGGGATTTCTGTGTGTTAATTTTATATCCTGCAACTTTACTATATTCATTGATTAACTCTAGTAAGTTTCTGGTAGAATCTTTAGGGTTTTCTATGTAGAGGATCATGTCATCTGCAAACAGTGAGAGTTTTATTTCTTCTTTTCCTATCTGTATTCCTTTTATTTCTTGTTCCGCTCTGATTGCTGTGGCCAAAACTTCCAAAACTTTGTTGAATAGTAGTGGTGAAAGTGGGCATCCTTGCCTTGTTCCTGACTTTAGGGGAAATGCTTTCAATTTTTCACCATTGAGGATAATGCTTGCTGTGGGTTTGTCATATATAGCTTTTATTATGTTGAGGTAGTTCCTTCTATTCCTGCTTTCTGGAGGGTTTTTATCATAAATGGATGTTGAATTTTGTCAAAAGCTTTTTCTGCATCTATTGAAATAATAATATGGTTTTTATCTTTCAATTTGTTAATGTGGTGTATTACATTGATTGATTTGCGGATGTTAAAGAAACCTTGCATTCCTGGGATAAAGTCCACTTGGTCATGATGTATGATCTTTTTAATATGATGTTGGATTCTGTTTGCTAGAATTTTATTAAGGATTTTTGCATCTATGTTCATCAGTGATATTGGCCTGTAGTTTTCTTTTTTTGTGGCATCTTTGTCTGTTTTTGGAATTAAGGTGATGGTGGCCTCATAGAATGAGTTTGGAAGTTTACCATCTTCTGCAATTTTCTGGAAGAGTTTGAGTAGGATAGGTGTTAGCTCTTCTCTAAATTTTTGGTAGAATTCCGCTGTGAAGCCGTCTGGTCCTGGGCTTTTGTTTGCTGGAAGATTTCTGATTACAGTTTCAATTTCCGTGCTTGTGATGGGTCTGTTAAGATCTTCTGTTTCTTCCTGGTTCAGTTTTGGAAAGTTATACTTTTCTAAGAATTTGTCCATTTCTTCCAAGTTGTCCATTTTATTGGCATATAGCTGTTGGTAGTAGTCTCTTATGATCCTTTGTATTTCTGTGGAGTCTGTTGTGATCTCTCCATTTTCATTTCTAATTTTGTTGATTTGATTCTTCTCCCTTTGTTTCTTGATGAGTCTGGCTAATGGCTTGTCAATTTTGTTTATCTTCTCGAAAAACCAGCTTTTAGTTTTGTTGATTTTTGCTATGGTCTCTTTTGTTTCTTTTGCATTTATTTCTGCCCTAATTTTTAAGATTTCTTTCCTTCTACTGACCCTGGGGTTCTTCAGTTGTTCTTTCTCTAGTTGCTTTAGGTGTAGAGTTAGGTTATTTATTTGATTTTTTTCTTGTTTCTTGAAGTACGCCTGTATTGCTATGAACCTTCCTCTTTGCATTGCTTTTACAGTGTCCCATAGGTTTTGGGTTGTTGTGTTTTCATTTTCATTCGTTTCTATGCATAATTTGATTTCTTTTTTGATTTCTTCTGTGATTTGTTGGTTATTCAGAAGCGTGTTGTTTAGCCTCCATATGTTGGAATTTTTAATAGTTTTTCTCCTGTAATTGAGGTCTAATCTTATTGCATTGTGGTCAGAGAAGATGGCTGGGATGATTTCAGTTTTTTGGAATTTACCAAGGCTAGATTTATGGCCCAGGATGTGATCTATCCTGGAGAAAGTTCCTTGTGCACTTGAGAGAAAGGTGAAATTGGTTGTTTTGGGGTGGAAAGTCCTGTAAATATCAATTAAATCTAATTTGTCTATTGTATCATTTAAAGTTTGTGTTTCCTTGTTAATTTTCTGTTTAGTTGATCTATCCATATGTGTGAGTGGAGTATTAAAGTCTCCCACTATTATTGTGTTATTGTTAATTACCCCTTTCATACTTGTTAGTATTTGCCTTATATATTGTGGTGCTCCTATGTTGGGTGCATATATATTTATAATTGTTACATCTTCTTCCTGGATTGACCCTTTGATCATTATGTAGCGTCCTTCTTTGTCCCTTTTCACAGCCTTTATTTTAAAGTCTATTTTATCTGAAATGAGTATTGCGACTCCTGCTTTCTCTTGGTCTCCGTTTGCATGAAATATGTTTTTCCATCCCTTCACTTTCAGTCTGTATGTGTCCCTAGTTTTGAGGTGGGTCTCTTGTAGACAGCATATATAGGGGTCTTGTTTTTGTATCCACTCAGCCAGCCTTTGTCTTTTGGTTGGGGCATTCAACCCATTTACATTTAAGGTAATTATTGATAAGTTTGGTCCCGTTGCCATTTGCTTTGTTGTTTTGAGTTTGTGCTGAAACATCCTTTCTGTGTTTCCTGTTTAGAGAAGATCCTTTAGCATTTGTTGGAGAGTTGGTTTGGTGGTGCTGAATTCCCTCAGCTCTTGCTTGTCTGTAAAGCTTTTGAGTTCTCCTTCATATCTGAATGAGATCCTTGCTGGGTACAGTAATCTGGGTTGTAGATTATTCTCTTTCATTACTTTAAGTATGTCCTGCCATTCCCTTCTAGCCTGAAGAGTTTCTATTGAAAGATGAGCTGTTATCCTTATGGGGATCCCCTTGTGTGTTATTTGTTGTTTTTCCCTTGCTGCTTTTAATATTTGTTCTTTGTGTTTGATCTTTGTTAATTTGATTAATATGTGTCTTGGGGTGTTTTGCCTTGGGTTTATCCTGTTTGGGACTCTCTGGGTTTCTTGGACTTCTGTGACTATTTCCTTCCTTATTTTAGGGAAATTTTCAACTATTATCTCCTCGAGTATTTTTTCATGGCCTTTCCTTTTATCTTCTTCTTCTGGGACTCCTATGATTCGAATGTTGGGGCGTTTCATATTGTCCCAGAGGTCCCTGAGGTTTTCCTCATTTCTTTTGATTCTTTTTTCTTTTTTCCTCTCTGCTTCATTTATTTCCACCATTCTATCTTCTACCTCACTTATCCTATCTTCTGCCTCCGTTATTCTACTGTTGGTTCCTTCCAGAGTGTTTTTTATCTCCTTTATTTCATTATTCATTATATATTGACTCCTTTTTATTTCTTCTAGGTCCTTGATAAACATTTCTTGTATCTTCTCAATCCTTGTCTCCAGGCTATTTATCTGTAACTCTATTTTGCTTTCAAGATTTTGGATCATTTTTATTATCATTATTCTAAATTCTTTTTCAGATAGATTCCCTATCTCCTCCTCTTTTGTTTGGTTTGGTGAGCATTTCTCATTTTCCTTTACTTGCTGAGTATTTCTCTGCCTTTTCATCTTGTTTAGATTGCTGTGTTAGGCGTGGCCTTTCTGTATTCTGGTAGTTTGAAGTTCCTCTTTATTGTGGAGGTTCCTCACTGTGGGTGGGGTTGGACAGGTGGCTTGTCAAGGTTTCCTGATTGGGGGAGCTTGTGTTGGTGTTCTGGTGGGTGGAGCTGGATTTCTTCTCTCTAGAGTGCAATGGAGTGTCCCGTATTGAGTTTTGAGATGTCTATGGATTTGGTGTGCCTCTGGGCAGCCTGTATATTGATGCTCAGGGCTATGTTCCTGGGTTGCTGGAGAATTTGCATGGTACGTTTTGCTCTGGAACTTATTGGCTCTTGGGTGGAGCTTGGTTTCAGTGTATATGTGGAGGCTATTGGATGATCTCTTATTAATTAATGTTTCCCCTGGCTTTCAGTCTTATTCTTGCGGTAGCCTCAAGACTTCTCCATCCATACAGCATCAATAATAAAACTTTTAGGTTAATGGTGAAAAGATTCTCCACAGTGAGGGATACCCAGCAAGGTTCACTGAGTTACATGGAAAGGTGAAGTGGGGGAGGGGGGGTTGAGGTGACCAGGAGGAGAAGAGGGGGACTCAAACGTGGAGAGAGCAGTCTAGCCAGTAAGCACTTCCCTCTGTGCTCTCCACAGTCTGGAACCCTCAGAGCGGTTCACAGAGATACATAGAGATGGGGAAGGAAGGTAATAGAGGTGAGCATGAGTAGAAAGGGAGGAATCAAGAGGGGACAGAGAGATCTGGGCAGTATTCTGTTCCCGAAGGGTTCTCCGGTACCCAGAACACCCTCAGAGATTCACAGAATTGGGTTGAGAAGAAAGAGCGTCAATAGGGGGAGAGAGTAATCAAGCCAGTAATCACACTCCTGAGTAAAAATGGGTACTAAAGATTGGGTTCTTAAATGTACAAAATTGAAATCAAATATGTAAAACAAAGATTAAAAATCTAGAGTAGAGGTTAGACTCTTATAAAACATACAATATAAAAAAAGAAAACAGTGTAAAAAGAAAAAAAACAGTAAAAAAAGAAACAGTAAAAAAAGTAAAACAGGAAAAAAACAGTAAAAAAAAGAAACCACAAAAAGTATAAGATATATGTATGCAGTTTGCTTTAAAAATAGGGTTTTTTTTTTCTGCAAGGTAATAGTGGGTTATTAAAATGAAAATTAAAGGTGTAATAGAGGACTTAAAGAAAAAAGAAAGAAAAAAAATTAAAAAAAAAATGATAATAGTAAAAATATATATCCCGGACTTTCTTTGGAGCTGTTGTGAGCAGTGAGTCTGTTCAGTTTCAGATAGATCCTTGTTCCTGCTTATACTTTTCAAGATCTATAGGCCCCTTTCAATGCAGTCAGTGTTAACTACAGGGATTTTAATCTGTTGGCCTGTCACTTCCAACGCGCTTCCCTCTGTATATTTGGCTTCTGTTTGGAGGTCTCTTCAGTATCTAATTTCCGCCCTGCCACAAAGGGGCGGAGGCGGTCTCTTTAGGTTTGCTTGTTCAGTCGTGCTGTGGGGAGGGAGGAACACTGCAAACCTATATCACTGGCGTGTGTGTGGAGAGCTCGCAGTGTCTCGGCCGCACTGGGTTCGCCCCCGCTCATGGCGTGTGTGCTTTCCCCGTCTACCCTTCTCAGGCTTCAGGTTACTCGGCTGGAGAGTGGGCCCTGAGATGCGTGCACTTCCCAGGTCTAAGCCGCTCAGGTTCAGGCTCCCGGTTACTCCACAAAGGCGCAGACTCGGTTGCACCCGCGGTTTGTGCCGTTTCCGGTCGGAGCAGCTCAGGCAGCCAGGAGTTTGGCGAGCGCACTCTCCCCCGTTGGGGCGGTGCGGCTTATCACCTCCCTTCTCCCCGCCTCGGTTTACGGGCGCGCCCGGCTCCTATGTGCTTTGTGTCTGTTCTGGGGAGCTGGTCTCTGGCTGCGACCCTCCCGGCGGCTGTCGACCCTCCGGGATCTCAGGCAGTCTTTGCTTAGAAACTGGGAGCCTGTTTGCAGTTTGGTAGGGGGTGCCCTCTCTGGAGCCGAGTTTGCCCCTTTCCGGCTCTGGCTGGCCCCGCCTGACCGCTGTGTCCGGCGGGGGATGGGGCGGTCCGCAGCCGGCTAGCTCTCCTCTGGTATCGCTCAGTCCTTTGTTCTGTGAGTGGGCTGGCAGTGCCTTAGAGTTGGGCTTTTCGCGGGATAGTTCTCTCTCTCTGGCTGTCCCAAAGTTTAGGTTACTATCTCACGTTAACTCCCTCAGATTGCCCTCAGGGCATTCGGGCCCAGTCCTTACTCTAAGCAGTGCCGCCCGCTCCTCTCTGTTCAGCCCCCACTTGCTGGTGGTGGATGTGAGCGTCTGGGGTTCTTTGCTGGGAGTTGCCTTTAGGCACGTAATATGTGGGTTTTATTTATTTTTTCTCCCAGTTATGTTGCCCTCCGAGATTTGAAATCTTCCCCCAAACCAGCCGGTGAGAGGGTTTCCTGGTGCTTGGAAATTTCTCCTCTTTTTCGACTCCCTCCCCGGGACGGGTCTCCATCCCTAACTCTTTTGTCTCTCTTTTTATCTTTTATAATTTCTCCTACCTGCTTTTGAAGATAATGCGCTGTCTTTCTGGATGCCTGATGTCCTCTGCCAGGGTTCAGAAGTAGTTTTGTGAAGTTTGCTCAGCGTTCAGATGTTCTTTCGCTAAATTTGTGGAGGAGAGAGTGGTCTCCCCGTTCTATTCCTCCGCCATCTTAGCCCCCTCCCAGAATGACATTTTCTAAAAGATAAATCATACAATCTCTAGGAGATGCTAAGATCTAAATATACCTCTTACAATTAACAAACACTTTCTAACAAGGAATAAAATAACCAGTCTTGTGCTGGAAGTATGAAATGTGTAATTGTTTCGGCAGTATTGTCATAAATCCAAGCAGTGTACTGCCCAAGGTTTTATATGAAAGTGACACTGTCAACCCACTTCTTAAAGATGGCAATAGTATTTTAGGGGCTGTGACCCACTACAGTCAGTGCTTGATTAGGGCCCTAATCAAGACAGAATACCAATCTTGGATTCTAGCTAAAAATGGATTCATGGTTGGGATAAGTTGTTTGGAACCTTAAGGGTTATTCCTCTGGGAAGACAGGACAGTTCATGTAAAGAGTAATAAATGTTGAATGCATCTGACTTGTAATATTGTCTCCCAGACATAGAAAATGAGCAGGAAAATTTTCCTATCTGTCCAGACCAGTGTCCCTCAGGGAAATCAGTTATTAGAGGTGGTGGAAACAGGAGAGAAACATGGTAATGAGCTGGGGAGCTGTAAATATCTCCTCTGTTGCACCCCTCAGCATGTGCATCCTCGGGCTGGACAGGACACGGTTGTTGTTTTTGGAGTCATAACTGATTTAGGGGACCGATGCTTGACTGCATCCCACTGTCTTGTCTGGGAACAGAGCTCCTATTTCCATCATAAACCATTCAAGAGGAATTTGGACATCTCTATTGAGACCTTCCTCTCAGAGACTTACCCAGATGAGTCAAGAACCAGATAAATACTGCAAAATAACAATCAGGAACATTCACCTGCGTTCACCTGAGAGCCAGTCCAGGCTAACCCAGAGGCAAGATCACTGAAGTTGTTTGTGTGCTTGATTAATAATATATTAATTTTTTTATTCCAAAAATAGAAGTGAAAATTGAACCAACAATGTAAGGTCAAGGTTGACTGTTAAAAGATGAACATGGAAGCCCAATGAGAAGAGGGAATAGGAGGTATAAAGTGCTTCCAGTAAAAGTAGAATCTAAGTTCAAGGATTTTGCAATTACCTGGAGTAGAGACAAAGGGTATTAGCTGTGGAGGGATGTACAGAGATGTTGTGGTCCTTTAATGGACCGGAACTTGAGGGTACAGAGTCGACCGATAAGAAAGTGAAAGAAGGAAGAAAAGAGGCTGAACCACATGAAGGGGACAGAAAGAGAGAGAGAGAGAGAAAGAAAGACACGGGAACCAGTACTCTGATGGAACAAAGGTGTTTATTTAACATATTGTGGGTATATATATACTCTCCTACAAGATAGCCCTTTTTAGCAGAGACAGGGATCAAAAATCTAACAAGTCATCCAGAAAGCCAGAGGCTAGAATCATTCTCAATAGAGGGGGTTGTAAAAGTTACTTTACATATCAGAAGGGAAGAGTTGTAAATGGCTGCTGTTCACTGTATGGAATTTCCATACGAATGAGATATATGAATTTCTATTATCCCCGAAAGCTGGCTTGCCAGCTCTCTGGCACCTGTATTCAGGTGCTGTTAAGGAACATAGAATTCATGCAAGGCTGAAAACAGCACACAGGAAGCCTCCTGTTAAATGTATCTTGACACAGAGATGCAAGGCCTTTTTTTTTTTTTTAATATAGAGCATATTTCACTATGATGAGAAGTAGCCAGACTAAGGAATGCCTCCACATATTTTCTTGAAACAGCAGTTCATGAGCTATACATATATTTCATAGTATTTCTTCTCTCAGTGTAGAAAATAAAAAACATTATTATGTGAAAAATGGTGTATTAATGAGCTTCATCTGTAGTTATTTCCTGTAAGAGTGAATACATTTGTAGATTAGCTAACCAATCGCTTTCTCTGTTGAAAATATAGAGACATAACTAATCAAGACCTTTCCTTTTTTTAATTTATTTTTTAAAAATTTATGTATTTATTTTAAATGGAGAATAGTTACTATATAATATTGCGATAGCTTTTGCAATACATTAACATGCATTGGCCATAGGTATACATGTGTCTCCCCAGCTGAAACCCCCTCAAACCTCCCTCCCCACCCCATCCCTCTAGGTGAATCCAGCATCTTTTATTCCTATTTTATATTTTATTCTTCCAAACAAAGAATTAAATTTTTTCATCAATCTTGCTGCTTGCCATTTACTTATTTTATGTATATATAAAACAATTTGTACGTAATGTCTGAGAGTTTATAAATTTTGTGTGGTAAAATCAGTGTCAATTCATCTTATTGCTTTTCATTTTTTTGCAATTCATCTCTATTACTTTTAAAAAAAGTTTAACTGAAGGAACAGAGTTGTCACTTAAATATTCTTTACTTGAAAATCCTTGCTTTAAATAGAAATGAAAATGTTCTTCTGTGTATTGGGTGCTAATAAATCATGCTTTTTATGCATTTCCAACTACCTTTCATATATCTTATCCCTTATTGTTTAATTTACTATATTTTGATCAGATCTATCTATGAAAGTTGCACAGATTCAGCCACTACTATTTGGAAGGCATTCTCCTTTACATTTAACTAAAGACAACTTTGTGTTCCATACCTGAATTTGAGTCCATACGTCCACATGAAAGAGGAAATTATAACTTAGGTATTGCTTCCTCCTCACATTATAAAAGACTTTCTGTCATATTCTTTCACTTCTAAATCTAAAATTGAATTAGTGACACACGTGATATCATTAAATTGTAATTATTGTATACCATTTCTTTGAGAAGTCACTTCTGGATTTTCCTTAAATTTTGTTTATTGAGATGTAATCAACATATGTTATATTAGTTTCAGGTTTATAACATAATGATTCAATATTTATATATATTGTGAAATGGTTACCAAAATGAGTCTAGTTAATACACGTCACCAAGTGTAGTTATAATTTTTGTCTTGATAGAAACTTTTAAGATTTACTCTATTAGCAACTTTCAAATATGCAATGCAGTATTATTAACTATAGTCACAATATTGTATATTATAGCCCCATGACTTATTTATCTTATAACTGAAAGTGTGTACCTTTGACTCCTTTCATCTAGTTTACCCACTCCCTGCTCCTGCCTCTGGCAGCCACAATCTGTTCTCTCTATCTATGAGCTTGGCTTTTGGTTTTGTTTTATCGATTCCACATATAAGCAAGATCTTACAGTGTTTGTTTGTCTCTGTCTGACTTATTTCACTTATCATAAAAGCCTGCATGGCAATGAAGACCCAGCAGAGCCAAAATAAATAAATAAATCAATAATTTAAAAAAAAATAAAGAAATAAAACAAAGCAAGTAGGATATAAATCTGCAATGTGCAGTATAGGAAGTATAACCAATATTTTGTAATAATTTTAAATGGAGTATAATCTATAAAAATATCAAACCACTATGTTGTACACCTGAAACTAATAAAACAGTTTAGATCAACTATACACCAGTTTTTAAGAAAAGAATGAAATCTTGCCATTAGCAACAACATGGTTGGAACTTGAAGCCATTATGCTAAGTGAGATAAGTCATATAAGCTTTTTAAAATATGGAGTTTCCTAAAGCGCTGAAGACACATGTGGACTTTATGACTTGAAGTTTCAGCAGTAACGCGGAGGCTACATAATTTTTCAGCCTTCTCTGACAATATCTCTCCTCACTAATCCTCCTGCTCATTTTCCCTCACCAGATTGGCTTCCTTTTATCAACTGGGTCATCTTAAACAAGCACTTTCCTCAGGGCCTGTGCACTGGCTGCTCCCTTGTAGGACACCCTTCCCCAAGTCTGTTCATGACACTCACTCTTCTTTGAAGTCTGTTCAAATAACATCCTGTTTGCAGTTCTTGTCTAAACATGCATAAAATAGTACTTCATTTTCACTCTTGCTTTTATGCCAGCTTTCTTTTTCTTTTATGGTCTCTTTTTAAGAGACCCATAAGCATAAGACATGCTATATATACATTTAAATTTCTATATAACTTTTTATTTGCTTATATTCTCTCTGCACAACCAGATTTTATGAGCTTTTGTTTTCCAACCACCCTAACTCCCTGCATAGATAGTACCTGGAATATTGTCACAATTCAATTTATATTCGTCAAATGCATGAAAGAATTTCTCATTAAAATTGTAACATACATAACATGCTGGGGGAAACTCTGACAGTGAGACAACTTTGCTAACTAGAGATGACACAGGAGGTTCCTACAAGTGCACAAAATCCATGAACAAAATGTTGAAAGCAATTATTGATGGCAAAATATAAATGGTAGTATTTCTACCACATGAATAATGATGCTCTTGTATGAAAATAAATCATGCTATTTCCCTCTTTTTCCATAGTCACCATCAACACATGGCAATAAGAAACCTAACAGGAGTTTCACAATTTCTTCTTCTGGGCATCTCAGAGGAATTAAAATTGCAGCACTTCATATTTGGGCTTTTCCTCTCCATGTACCTGATCACCGTGTTTGGAAACCTGCTCATCATCCTGGCTGTCAGCTCAGACCCCCACCTCCACACCCCCATGTACTTCTTCCTCTCCAGCCTGTCCTTTGTGGACATCTGTTTCACCTCTGCCACCATCCCAAAGATGCTGTGGAACATCCAGACACAGAGCAAAGTCATAACCTATGAAGGCTGCATCACCCAGATGTATTTTTTCACACTCTTTGCAGGACTTGACATCTTGCTCCTGACCGTGATGGCCTATGACCGCTTCATGGCCATCTGTCACCCCCTGCATTACATGGTCATCATGAACCCCCAGTTCTGTGGACTGTTGGTGCTGGTGTCCTGGGTCATCAGTGTCCTGCATGCCTTGTTAGAAAGCTTAAGTTTGTTGAGACTGTCATTTTGTACCTTCTTAGAAATCCCTCACTTTTTCTGTGAACTCAATCAGATGATCCAACTTGCCAGTTCTGATCCCTTTCTCAATAATGTGGTGATGTATTCTGGAGCTGTGTTGCTGGCCAGGGGTTCTCTCACGTGTATCCTTTACTCTTATTCTAGGATAGTTTCTTCCATAGGCAGAATCTCATCAGCTCAGGGGAAGTATAAAGCATTTTCCACCTGTGCATCTCACCTGTCAGTTGTCTCCTTATTTTATTGTACAGGTTTAGGGGTGTACTTCAGCTCTGCTGGTACCTACAGCTCACACTCAAGTGCAACAGCCTCGGTGATGTACACTGTGGTCACACCCATGCTGAACCCCTTCATCTATAGTCTCAGAAATAAAGACTTAAAGAAGAGTCTGAAAAAACTCTCTGGAAAGATAATCATAAAAGATCCTATTGGCATAGGTCTTAAGAAGTACTTAGTCACTCAGTCATGTCCAACTCTTTGTGACCCTTTAGACTGTAGCCCGCCAGGCTCTGTCCATAGGATTTCCCAGGCAAGAATACTGGAGTAGGTTGCCATGCCCTCCTCCAAGGGATCTTCCTAAACCAGGAATCGAACCCATATCTCCTATGGCTCCTGCATTGCGGGTGGATTCTTTACTCCCTCAGCCATCAGGGAAGCCCAATAGATCTCAATTCTCCTGGCTTATAACCCAATCTCTTGAGAATAGAGAATCAACAGGAAAAATTTCTTTCTGTCCAGACCAAGTTCCATAGGGAACCCAAGTGCTTACAGGCTGTTGTAAAATGAGAAATGTACATAATGAGCAGACAGAGAGAGCTGTAAATATCTCCTCTGCTGTGGTCCCTGAGCTTGTACAACCTGGGTGTGGATGAGACACAGTTGTTGCTTTTGGAGTCCTAAGTCTGGCTCAAGTTTCGATACTTGAACCCTTCCTGCTGTCTCGTCTGCACACAGAGCTTCAGTCTCCATCATCAACCATCCGGGAAGGGATTCAGACTTCCGCCTAGAGAACTACCTCTCAGAGTTCCCATGCTGGTGAGTCCAAGAGCCCAAAATACACTGCAGGAACAGGTCATAGAGAGTGAATATCATGAATATTTATCTGAGGACACCTGAAAAATAATTCAGTCTATCCCAGAGTCCAAAGAACACTGTGGTGGTTTGCCTGTTTGTTTGAAATACCGAAATATTATTTAGATGCTAAAAAGAGAACTCAGTAAGGCAATGCTCAGTAACAACGATTAAATGACAGGAAAGAAAGCCCAATTACAAAAGAGAAGAGAGACATAAAGGGCTTCCAGGAGAAGTATAATAGAACATATATCCAAGTATCTTACTAATTCACTGGGAGAAAGAGGTAAGGTGTTAACCAGAGGGATATAAAATGAAGTGAAGGCATTTTTTTCTAACTTTCAATATAGGGCATATTTGACTATATTTCCTTATTGTTGAGAAAGGACACACCAAAGAAGGCCTGCAAACACATCCTTACAACAGCACTTGCAAGAGACATGTATTTCACAGCATTTTCTATGGGAAAAAGAAGGAAGGAAAATAATTAATTTGCATAAAGGGAAATACTAATGAACTTGAATTATTCCATTACTTGTGATGCTTGAATATGTAAGTGGATTTGATAACTATTTACTTTCTGTATCTCAAATTACCTTTGTGACTCCTTTCCTTGGTAGAATAGAATTGGAGAATTTTTGTTCTTGTTTATAATTATGAACAAACAATTATAAACAAACAGTTGGAGGTTCCCACCAACCCCTCATACTGGCTCTTTGTCATTTTGTTCTTTATTTATGTATAGATGTATTTGAGGGGAATTGTGAATATATATGAATTTGGTGTGGTCAATTTTCTCAATTAATCATATTGTATATTCTCCATTGCCTTCTATTTTTTTTGTTTATGGCGTATAGTTGCTTTACATGTTGTGTTAGTTTCTGTAGTGCTATGATGTGAATCAGCTGTATGTACACATACATCCCCTCCCTCTTGGACCTCCCTCCCATCCCCCATCCCATCTATCTAGGTCATCACAGGTCGCTGAGCTGAGCTCCCTGTGTACACAGTAGGTTCCCACTAGCTATCTGTTTTACACAGGGCAGTGCACCTGCGTCAATCCCAGCCTCCCAATTCAGCCCCTTTCTCCCCTCCAGTTGTGTCCATACGTCTTTCCCCGACGTCTGTGTCTCTATTCCTGGCCAACAAATGGGTTCCTCTATACCATTTTTCTAGATTCCACTTACATGCATTACTATATATTTGTTTTTATTTTTTAAATTATTTTTCTGAAAGAAATTGAGCTGTCACTTTAATATTCTCCACTGCCAATCATTGTTTTAGACATAAATGAAGTTGACAGTTCTGTATCCTTCGTGCTAATAAACCACTGTTTACAGTTTTTCCAACATGCATTTACATCTCTGCTATTTCTAACTGCTCCTTTATTTATTTATTTCTGGCCACTCTACACAGCATATGGGATCTTAGTTCCCTGACCAGGGATGGAACTTGTGCCCCCTGCAGTGGAAGTGCCGATTCTTAACCATTGGACCACCAGGGAAATCCCTAATTGCTCCTTTTGATTAGACCTATATTTAAAAGTTGCTTCACATCAAGCCATCATTTGGAAGGCATTCTTCTTTATCATTTGACTAACGATCACTATACTTTTTTTAAAAATTGAAACTGAAAGTCACTCAGTCATGCCAGACTCTTTGTGACCCCATGGACTCCTCTGTCCATGGAACTCTGCAGGCAAGAATACTGGGGTGGGTTTCCATTCCCTTCTCCAGGAGATCTGTCTGGCACACGAGTTGAACCAGGTCTCCTGCATTTGTAGGCAGATTCTTTACTGTCTGAGCTACCAGGGTACACTGAAATCCACAACTATTCATATAAGGTGAAATTATAACTTAAATATTGCTTTCTCCCTACATTTTAAAAGTCATTCTGTTTCATTCTTTTTTTCCAAGTCGTTGGCAGCTTAACTTTATATTAATGATCCACGTTGATTTTGTTAAATTGTTACTATTTCACATTTATTTATTTATTTATTTCTCTCTCTCTTTTTTTAATTAGTTTATTTTCTATTTTTTAACTTTACAACATTGTATTTGTTCTGCCATACATTGACATGAATCCACCATGGGTATACATGCTTTCCCCCCCAGAACATAGGTTTTCATTTCATTTTGTTACATACAGTTGTTTTGAAACTACTTTACTTAACCTAGTTTTGTTCAAGTTAATATTTTTTTTGCCATAAATTCTTAGATTATTTTAAAACTTCTCTTTCTGTATTATGCACACATATATACTCATACAATTCCTAAAAGCTCAATCGATTTTCTTCCTTTTGTCCCATTTTCCTTCTCACTCAATATTTCCTCACTATATACACTCTCAGCACGAATGATGATGACATAATGATGACAGTGATGGCTCACTGCTCTCATGGCAAATGCCATTTCATGCACCATTTCATCCTGTGCCTGTGCTACTCTAATTGTGCCATTCCTAATCTTTATCATTAAACTACTGCTATACAAATGCTGGAAAAATATGTTGAGATAGTTATGTTCAAACTGTCGTTCTAACCAAGTATCCCCAGGGCACTTTGAGCAATGTCCAGACGTTTATGACTGTCACATGGGAAGGGATCCACAGAGGTCAGGGAGGCTCTAAACACCTACAACGCACAGGACAGACCCCACCACAATGAACTGGACCTGAATGTCAATTGTGCCAACACGGAAGAATCCTCAGTTAAAGAATATCTGTATTTTCTATTTTTCCTTTCAGAAATAGAGACAAAGATATAGAGAACACCTTTATGGTTACCAAAGGAGGGATGTGGGGGTGGAATGGATTGGGAGGTTGGGATTGACATATATACACCGCTATGTATAAAATACATAGCTAATGAGAAATTATTGTACAGCACAGGGAACTCTACTCGGTGCTCTGTGGTGACCTAAATGGGAAGCAAATCCAAAAACAGAGGGGAGATATATATATATATATATATATATATATATAAATAACTGATTCACTTTGCTGTATAGTAGAAACTGACATAGCATTATGAAACAATTATACTGCAATATTTTTTTTTAAAAAAAGTTAGAGATAAGCAGAAAATGAGTAAGCAGAGGGCAAAGAGGCTCAAAACACATGGTGGGAGAGGAAGCTTTGATCAATTGTTGCCATGAAGAGAAGATAGATACAGGAAATTTCTATCACATGTTTAATGACTTAGTTATTTAAAGGAAGGGCTTCCCAGGTGTCTCAGCAGTAAAGAATCTGCATCAGTGCAGGAGATGTGGGGTTCCATCCCTCGGTTGGGAAGATCCCATGCAGTAGGAAACAACTCACTTCAGTATTCTTGCCTGGAAAATCCTATGGACAGAGGAACCTGGTGGGCTGCAGTCCATGGGGTCACAAAAGAGTCAGGCATGACTGAGCAATTAAACAACAACAAATGTTAAAGGCAGTGAAAGCAAAAAAGTCAAGAATGTTGAGCTTGGAAACAGTGAGTTTTAGATCTTCAGCTTCTGGAAATACAACCCACTATGATATTTATTTCCCTGTTCCTGATCCAGTGTTAAATTTTCCTATTTCAGTGCATTTGTTTATGAGACTTCTTTTGCCTAGCATTGATTTAGACTAGCTCAGTTTCTTGTTACATGCTTCTTGAGCATTGTTTGTGTCCATCATAGTGCTTATTTTAACTGCAATATGACGTTTATTTCTGTAAGTCTTTTACAAATGTATTTTTTTCTTGACTGAATTGTATTATCCTTGAATTGGGTTAAAATATTCAGTGACTAGCTTATTGTATAGTCTAGAGCAGGTATTCAGTAAGTATTTATTTAATAAATGGATTAATGGACAATACATACATCTTTTCTTATTCCCATAAAATTTTGTTTTTACTAATTTTTTGAAAATTAACACCCTTTGTTTTTCTTTTGCCACACAGCATGTGGGTCTTTGTTCCCTGACCAGGGACTGAACCCATGATCCCTGCATTGGAAGCATTGAGTCTTTTTTTTTTTTTTTTTTTTTTTACATAAAAAGGATTTTATTTGCAGGGCGGCTGGACTCTAGTCAAACAAGCCAAAGCCCATGTCATCATCTGACTCCTCCGACTCTTCCTTCTTCTCCTCTGCCGCGGCTGGAGCAGAGCCCGCAGCAGGTGCTGCAGATCCTGGGGCAGCAGAGACGGCCATAGCCCCACCAGCGGGTACACTGGCCAGCTTGCCGATACCTGGGAGGTAAGCTGGACACATGTGCTTACGATCAGGCAGATAAAATCCACTGTGAGCTCACAGACTCGGCTGCCTTTGACCTGTCATGGACCCACGGACAAAAACAGCTCCCCCAAAGCTCAATTTCCACATAAGTCCAGCTCCAGCCTGATCTCACAGGGCAGGGGCCTGTGGTCCGTCCTAGACCCCACATAAGAGTGGTGAGGCTTGTTTACAGAAGCCCCAAGAGCACGGGCGCCCCCTGCCGCCCTGCCCGGGGGTTGTCTAGAAGCGCCCATGGCATGAGTCCATGGAAACCCTGCTCACTCCTCTGGGGAAGGCTTCCAGGGTGCTCTGGTCCACAAGCGAAGCCTGGCAGGTCACAGGCTGACCGGCAGGGATTAGAATGGACCGGAAAGCATTGAGTCTTAACTACCAGACTGCTAGGGTAGTCCCCAAAATTTAACATCTTGTTTGTACTGTCCACTTTGGATATATTCTTGACTATGGTAATTGTTAAAGATATTTGTCAGCCTGAAAGCATTTAACCTCCTAATGGGAAAAAATATTACTCATTATTAAAATAAAAATTGATTTAAAGGGAAAAAAGAATATCTGTAGTTTGACTGTTAATAGCTATCTTCAGATTGTTTCCCTAAAAATTTGTAATACCTCACATTTCTGCCATAAAAATCAGAGACTGGTTCTTCACTACTACTAGCACATTTGGGGGTAATTATTCTTACCCCAAAATGTGAAAGGTCTTTAAGTTTTTCCCAGGACAATGGTATGATAAAGATTTTTTGCTGTTCTCTCAAACTATATACTGAGTTCAAGCAAAGATTTTTATGCTTGGTCATGATTTTGATTTGCCTAGTATTATTATTATGTACCCACATGTTATATATCCATTTTTCTATAGATATTGATCTTTCAAATAATTTTTACAAAAGGTTGTTTTTGAACTGACTTTAAGTACATACTTTTGGTCATAAATAAAAAAAAATTTTTTTCTCTAGTTAAAAATGTCTATTGTCTTACTTCTGAGTATCTTGACTTATTTGTCATGGTTTCGCCCACCCAAAGACTTTATATGTAAATTGCAAGATGTTTATCTATGAAGTGTCTGTTACTCTTACACTGAGGTCATAATCTTTCTAATTTTTTGTAAGATATTTTACGGTGGGAAACTACAGACTTGGCAAAATAAATAGACATTTGTGCTTAATTTCATCAACAATTCACTTCTTCTGAATAAAATGAAATACAACCTTACCACACATTAAATGTACATAAGTAGAGACCTAAGTCCTAAAGAGTCAGATACAACTGAGCGACTGAACTGAAGTCCTAATGTATTCAACAAATAACTGAGAATGTGCTATATACAAGAACATTCTAGGAAGATTATGTTTTATGTTATTTTACATCTAGGTCATTGTCAATTTAATTAGTCCACTTTTATATCATGAGTCAGAATGTCGCTCAGTTGTGTAGACTCTTTGCGACCCATGGGCCATACATACCGATCATGGCATTCTCCAGGCCAGGATACTTATGTGGGTAGCCGTTCCTTTCTCCAGGGAATCTTCCCAACTCAGTAATCAAACCCAGGTCTCCTGCATTGCAGGCGGATTCTTTACCAGCTGAACCACAAGGAAAACCCATAAGTTATTGCTAACGATTAGTTTTCAATGCTCCATTCAATTTTATTTGCTAAACTTGTCTTGAAACCATATTATTTAACCTGGTTTCATTCTCCTTCTCCTTTTCCCAACTTTTCATTTTTTCTAAATTCATTTTTGTACAAGTGCATATATATTTAGTTAAAATACAAACTTGAACATAACAGGTGAAGTCTTTGTCTGCTTGGACCTTGTGTTCATTGAGAAGATGAGTACAATGAAAGAGATGTATGAATATCGCAATGTCTCAGATAACTAATATGAAGAATGTTACTCAGAGAGAAGGTTGGAATCATCATGACATGTATATTTTATGTGTATGGACTGTGGAGGTCACTGATGGTTGGGTAAACTAGGACCAAAGTGTGCAAGAATTAACATAAAAATGATGAAAATCCAAGAATAGCAAAGAGAAGGGGCCACATAACGAAAAGAGAGAAAGAGGATTGCCTCGTCTACTATCAGACCACATAAAAACAATTAAACAAAAAAATATAAAATAGGCACAGGAAAAACAAGTTTTGCTGCTTCATCTAAAGATGTGCTTTCCAGGTAGCGCTAGTGGTAAAGAACCTGCCTGCCAATGCTGGAGATATGAGTTGTGGGTTTGATCCCTGGAGGAGGAAATGGCAACCCACTCCAGTATTCTTGTCTGGAGAATCGCATGGACAGAGGAGCCTAGCGGGCTACAGTCCATGGGTTTGCAAAGAGTCAGACATGACTAAAGCGACTTAGCATAGGATAGCACATTAAAAGTGGTCAACATTCATTTTACATTATGTACTGTACTTTATAAACATCCTTTTACAAAGTGTTGGGGTTTTTTGCCTTTGCTCGTTTTTATCTTGAGTGGTATAATCTGCAAGCGTTTTAAAGCATAAAGACATCACTACTTTATCTTTTGGGTAAGTGTATTCTTTTTTATTGTTTTTCCTGGGCATCAAGGGAGTATAATAGCACATGAAATGTCACCAGAACCAATGAAGGTTTTCTTTACCACAGTTTGTCAGGGACCTTCATTTGAGCTAATTAGATCTTTCTTTTCTCTTATGTCCAGTTCCTCTCTCTCTCGATGTATACATACATCATTTTTCAGTTTTATTTATTTTTGCCTGTGCTGGGTCTTCACTGATGTGTGGGCTTTTCTCTAGTTGGGATGAGCAAGGGCCACTTTCTAGTTGCAGTGTGCGGGCTGCTCGTTGTGGTGGTTTCTGTTTGGGGGAGCACGGGCTCTAGGGCACTCTGGCTCAGTAGTTGTGATGCATGGGCTTAGTTATCTGGTGGCATATGGAATTTTCCTGGATCAGGGATCGAACCAGTGACCCCTGCATTGACAGCCAGATTCTTAACCACTGGACCACGAAGGAAGTCCACATGTATATATATATCTTAAAATTCAGGCTTTGAGAAAGAAAGTTATATATATATATATATATATATGTATGTATATATATACACACACACACACACACACACACATATGCAAACATATAGCATCACAGACTCAATGGACATGAATGCGAGCAAACTCCAGGAGAGAGTGAAGGACAGGGAAGCCTGATGTGCTGCAGTCCATGGAAAGAAGAAGACATGACTTATTGGCTGAACAACAACATGAGTTTATGTAATAAATTTTCAACATAAGTTTAATACAAAGCATAAAATGGCTATACCAAAACAGAGCTCCAAGTTTATTAGTACTGTGCTCTGTCATTTCAGTCATGTCTAACACTTTGCAACCCAATGGACTGTAGCCCACCAGGCCCCTCTGTCCATGGGATTCTCCAGGCAAGAATACTGGAGTTGCCATTCCCTTCTGCAGAGAATCTTCCCGACCCAGGGATTGAACTTGCGTCTCTTGTGTCCCCTGCATTGCAAGCAGATTCTTTACCCACTGAGCTATCTGGGAATGTTGGCAAACTTACAAACTGGAATATCTGAATGCCATTTCTAAATAATTTGCCATGCTCATCTTGAGTTATATCAACATCTAACTTAATGAAAGTAGTTAGGGGTGAAAAAGACATGGTAGTTACACAGCCTAGGAAGGAAGGTTCTACTGTGTGTGTATGTTTTCATGCCTTGTGAAGTGTGTGAAGTCCTCCAAGCAGGAGTTCTGAGCACATCCATTCCAAGGCGAATCTTATAACAGAGTTCTAAACTCAACTGACAGAAAGGATTCATTAGTACTTACAAGCCAACTTTGCAACAATCTCCTAAAGTTCTAAAGATACATAATGTAGATAAGGGACTCCTTGACATTTGATGTTTCAGGAGCAGTGGAGAGGCCACCTTGCTCCTCAGCATCCTATGACATCGTCTCTCCTCACTCTCCCTCCTGCCCATTACCTTTCCCATACTGAACATCTTAAAGAAGTACCTCTCTTTGCACTGCTGTTCTCCCTGCCTGGCACACATTTCATCTGATATGTTCATGGAAATGTCAACTTGTTTTTCAAGTTTTCAAGTCTTAGCATGAACATCCATAAAAAATAACACCCCCTCTTTATTCATTCTCTTATACCTGCTTTCATTTTCTTCATAGCACCTGTCATGATCTGAGAAGCTATACATACCTTTTTTTTTTTTTTTAATTCTCTGGATTTTTCTCTGTAGATGGATTGTAAGAGCTTTTATTTTTCAGCACCCTATACTCATTGCCTAGACAGCACCTGAAACATTGTTGGCCCACAATTTAAATGTCCTGAAAAAATGAAAGAATTTCTCCTTAAATAAGAGAAATACATGGCTTGCCAGGGAAAATGCTGAAAGTCGAACAAGCTTGCTAATTAAAGATGACATAAGAAATTCCACCAAGGGGACTTAATTCATGAACAAATTTTTGAAATTAATATTTTGATAGGCAATTATAAATGGCAGCCCTTCACCAACGTGAGTGATATCTGATTGTGTAAAAATCAGCCATGCTGTTTTCCCCTTTCCTCATAGCTACCTTCAGCACATGGTACCAAGGAACCTAACACATGTTTCAGAATTTCTTCTTCTGGGATTTTCAGAGGAACCAGAACTGCAGCCCCTCATATTTGGGCTTTTCCTCTCCATGTACCTGGTCACTGTGTTTGGAAACCTGCTCATCATCCTGATCATCAGCTCAGACCCCCACCTCCACACCCCCATGTACTTCTTCCTCTCCAACCTGTCCTTGGTAGACATCTGTATCACCTCCACCATCATCCCAAAGATGCTGTGGAACATCCAGACACAGAGCCAAGTTATAACCTATGAAGGCTGCATGATTCAGATGTATTTTTTCATGCTGTTTGCAGGGTTGGATGACTTCCTCCTGACTGTGATGGCTTATGACCGCTTTGTGGCCATCTGCCACCCCCTGCACTACGCACTCATCATAAACCCACAACACTGCGGAATTCTGGTTTTGGTTAGCTGGATCATTAGTGTCCTACATTCCTTGTTAGAAACCTTAATGGTACTGATGCTGTCCTTCTGCAGAGAGGTGAAAATCCCTCACTGTTTCTGTGAACTCAAACAGTTGATTCAACTTGCATGTTCCAAAAACTTTCTTAATGAACTGGTGATGAATTTTGCAGCTGGGATTCTGGGTGGTGTTCCCCTTGCTGGTATCCTTTATACTTACTGTAAGATAGCTTCCTCAATATGTAGAATCTCATCAGCTCAGGGGAAGTATAAAGCATTTTCCACCTGTGCATCTCACCTCTCAGTTGTCTCCTTATTTTACTCTACATGCTTAGGAGTGTATCTTAGCTCTGCTTCTCCCCACAGCCCACACTCAAGTGCAACAGCCTCGGTGATGTACACTGTGGTCACACCCATGCTGAACCCCTTCATCTACAGTCTTAGGAACAGAGACATTAAGAGAGCTCTGAGAGCATTCTTTCAAATATCAGCTATAAAAAAAGGTAATTCACCTGGGCTGAAGAAAGGCCTGAGAATCATAAATTGCTAATCTTTGATCAGATTCTGTGATCAGGCTGTGGAAGTTGAACTTGCTCTTTCAATTTATTTCCTGAAATTTTTCTTTTTTAACTTCAGCTTCTCCATACCATTTATATAACTCAGTTAAGGCTTGTGATATCTCTCATAATTCAAATATTTTTTCATTTTATGGTTTTCCCAGTTTCTCAGATTTATTCTCAGCCTTGGATCTGGATAATTTAGGAATTAATCATTTTTTCATATAACTAGATGAATTTCTTAAAACTGCATGCATACTAAGTCATTTCAGTCAAGTCCAACTCTTTGCGACCCTATGGACTAATAGCCTGCCAGAGGGATTCTCCAGGCAAGAATACTGGAGTAGATTGCTGTGCCTTCCTCCACGGGATCTTCCCAACCCAGGGATCTAACCTGCATCTCTTATGTCTACCCTGCAGATTCTTTACCACTAGCGCCGCCTGGAAAATCCTTCTTAAAATAATTTATTCTCATGAATCGAGCTTGCACTGGTCATCTATTTTACATATGGTAATATACGTGTTTCAATGGGGAGGGAGGTGGGAGGGGGTTCAGGATGGGGGCACATATTGCCCCTGTGGCTGATTCATGTCAATGTATGGCAAAAACCATCACAATTTTGTAAAGTAATTATCCTCCAACTAAAATTAATTAATTTAAAAATATGTTTATTCTCAAATAAAACATATAGCATCAATGACTTTTTTTTGTTTGTATAAAGAATAGTCATGAATTGTAGTTCTGCTATGAAAAAAAACTACTCTAAGTATTCATTTCTGTTCATGTATTTGTAAAGATTAAAATCTCAGACCACAGATTTGAATTTTTTTGTATCATTTCTTTGTATATAACTACCTTAAATCTTTTTCCTGATATTCTAGACTTTTAAAATTTAGTGTCATTTGTAATGTGCAATTTAATTTTTTTCTCTTTATTAAGTTCCTATTATCTTATTCGCCTCAGTGTCTTCAATACCTACCATGTGTGTGCATGCGTGCTTAGTTGCTTCATTTGTGTCTGACTCTTTGTGACTCTATGGACTGTAGCCTGCCATGCTCCTCTGAATTTTCCAGGCAAGAATACTAGAGTGGGTTGCCATGCCTTCCTCCAGGGGATCTTGCTGACCCAAGAATCGAGCCTGTGTCTCCTGGGTCTCTGGCATTGCAAGCAGATTCTTTACCCACTGAACCACCTGGGAAGCCCCATACCTACGATAGTCAGTGGCAAAAATCAATGATCAAATGCATGTATCCATGTGGTGTGCCCAAGGCAATGAACTTTTTGAAATTTTTTCTTGATTTTGAAATCTGAAGTAGAGTTGATTCACAATGTCTTATTTATTTCAGGTGCATAACACACTGATTCAGTATTTTTACAGATTGTATTTCACTAAAAGTTAATAAAAGATAATGTCTATAATTGCCTGGGCTACACAATATATCCTTGTTGCTTGACTATAAGTAGTTTTGCTCTCTTTTTCCCATACTGCTAATTTGTTCATACCGCATTCTCTTTCCAATCTGGTAACTTTTAGTTTGTGTTCTGTATCTGTGCGTATGTTTCTGTTTTGCATATACTCTCATTGTATTATTTTTAAGATTCCATATGACCATTTACCATATATCATAAGTTATATCATACACTATTTTTTCTCTCTCTGACTTATTTCACTAAACATAATAATAGCTAGGTCCAGCCACATGGCTTCAAATGGCAGAATTTCATTCTTTTTAATGTCTGCATAACATTTCATTATTCATACATATTAATGTTTATTTATTTGTGGCACACATTCTTTATATACTTGTCTATTGAGGGACATTTGAGTTGCTTCCATATTTTGGCTATTGTAAATAGTGCTGCAATGAATATTAGGGTGCATGCATCTTTTCAAATTTGTGCTTTTATATTCTGGGGGGATATATTCCCAAGAGTAGTTTCCAGGTTCATATAATAGTTCTATTTTTAGGTCATTGAGAAACCTCCCTACTGTTTTCCATAGTGAATGAGTGAGTGAGTGAGTGAAGGCTGTTCAGTCATCTCTGACTCTTTGCAACCCCATGGAGTATACAGTCCATGGAATTCTCCAGGCCAGAATACTGGAGTAGGTAGCTTTTCCTTTCTCCAGGGAATCTTCCCAACCCAGCAATCGAACCCAGGTCTCCCACATTGCAGGCAGATTCTTTACCAGCTGAGCCACAAGGGAAGCCCAAGAATACTGAAGTGGGCAGCCTATCCCTTCTGCAGCAGATCTTCCCAACTCAGGAATTAAACCAGGGTCTCCTGCATTGCAGGCGGTTTCTTTACCAACTGAGCTATGAGGGAAGCCCATTTTCCTTAGTGGCTGTATCAATTTGCAATCCCAACTGTATCAATGGACAGATGGTCCAAATAGAAAATCAATAAGGCAATAGTTGTCTTAGACAACATCAGTCACTTAAATAAACCAGCTGAATAATAGGTAACACAAATTTGAATAAATATTTGATATAAAGAATGTGACCTCTCCTTTCTGGAGAGGATATATGTATACCTATGGCCCATTCATGGTGATGTATGGCAGAGGCCATCACAATATTGTGAAATACGATACAGCAAAATCTTAAAATGTACTTTATATTGCTGGGCAAAATATTGTTTTACATGTTATACCCCAACTCCTTAAATTATGGAAAATCAATATTCAAGTGAGAGGAGGTTTATATGTTGGAGTGAAGGAGTCAATGGTCTGTTTTCTGTGCTTTTATTAGATTATCTTCTGCTTCTGGTTGAAAACTTAGAGTGCTGCCTATATATGAATTCTTCTGCTGCCCTAAAGAAATATCATCCTATTTTCTAAGTTAGTCATAATACTAACTTAAGAGAAATGCATGTACATTACAAATAAGAATCATTTTATTTCCTCTCTATGATAAAGAATCTCTTCAGTCTTTATAATAAAAGGGTGACTCACAAGAACAATTGAATTCCTGTCTAGTCCTGTGTTTCAGGGTCATAAGTTTTTCTCCACAAACATTCATTTTCTTTCAAACTCCTCTGGTTACCTGGAAGGGAACTTTAATGGAGTTACATTTTAATAATGTGATCTAAATTAAACTTGAATAACAAAACAGTCATTAATGTTGTCTTGATAGCAAATCAAATGTCAAAAGTAAGAAACATCAAGTTATTTTAGTTGTCTTCACTTCTGCCCATCTGGGTTGTTGTTTCAGTAAGCTCTTGTTGCATAACAAGCCATTCTTTTTTAAAAAAATATTTTATTGAGGTATAGTTGATTTACAATGTTGTGTCAATTCTGCTATACAGCAAAGTGATTCAGTTATACACATATATGCTTTATTTTTATATCCTTTTTCATTATGCTTTATCACAGGATATTGAATATAGTTCATGTGCTATACAGTAGGACCTTGCTGTTTATTCATGCTAAATATAATGACTTGTATCTGTTAATCCCAATCTTTCAATCCACCCCCCCTACACTCCCTCTCTCTTGGCAACTACAAGTCTGTTCTCTATGTCTGTGAGTCTGTTTCTGTCTCAGACATAAGGACATTTATGTACATTTGTGCCATATTTTAGGTTCCACATATAAGTGATATCATATGGTGTTCACAACAAGCCATTATGAAAGCAAACAATTTGACATGTATTGCTACCATGAAATTGTATGGTGATCTTTTTCTCTGGTGCAAATAAAAATTGTTTACCTCGAAATTTTCTTGTGTCTGAGGGAGACCTGTATTGCCAAATATTTCTATCTTAGTTCAGTTTTAGTATATCTCATAGATTAAAGCATTTGATATTTTTATTTTCATTTGTCTTCAGGTGATTCTCTATTTCTCCTGTGATATTTATATTGACCTAATAGTTGTTCAGTAGCATGTATTTCAGTTTTCACATAGTTTTGTTTTTTGTTTCCATCTTTCTTCTTTTATTTGATTTCTAGTTTCATATCCTAGTGATTGAAAGAGAAGCTTGATGTGATTTAAAACTTCATAAATTTGTTGAGGCTATTTTTGTGTCCCCAAACATGGTCTATTCTTGAGAATGTGCACTTGAGAAAATGTGTATTCTTCCGCATTTGGATGGAATGTTCTATATAAATATTTCAAATACATCTGGCCTTATATTTAATTTAGCTGATTCTTATTTTTTGACTTTGTCTGGATGATATTTATTCATATATCAGGATTGTTAAAGTCATGGGCTATTATTGTGTTACTGTCAATTTCTCTCTTTAGGTCTATTAACTATTGTTCTATATGTTTGGTGCTCCTATGTTGCTGCTGCTAAGTCGCTTCAGTCGTGTCCGACTCTGTGCGACCCCATAGACGGCAGCCCACCGGGCTCCGCCATCCCTGGGATTCTCCAGGCAAGAACACTGGAGTGGGTTGCCATTTCCTTCTCCAGTGCATGAAAGTGAAAAGTGAAAGTGAAGTCGTTCAGTCGTGTCCGACTCTTCGGACCCCATGGACTGCAGCCCACCAGGCTCCTCCGTCCATGGGTTTCTCCAGGCAAGAGTACTGGGTGGGTTGCCATTGCCTTCTCCGGCTCCTATGTTAGGTGCTCATAAATAAAAAACAATTATGTGCTCTTGATGAACTGTCCCCTGTATCATTATATTCTGTCCATTTTTGCCTTTCGTTTCCCTTTTGACTTGAAATCCATTTTTTTCTGATATGATTATGGCTACACCTTTTATGTTGCCATTTGCTTGGGATATCCTTCTCCATCACTTAATTTTAAATTAAGGCTATGTCTATGTCTATGTTAATTAAGTTATGTCTATGTCTTTAGACATGAAGAGTCTCTTGGGTTCAGTATGTATGTGGGTCTTGTATTTTAATCCATCCAGACACTGTTTTTTGATAGGTGCGTTCAACACATTTAGAATGATTATGGACAGATGAGGATTTAGTACTGCCATTTTAGCTTTTCTATTCCGGTTATTCTATTCCCCACCCTCGTTTTTTCTTTTTCCTGAGTTTCTGTCTGACATTTAAATTTGGTCATTTTTCTATGATTTGTTTTAATCAGTTTCCTCTTTTTTGATGTTTTGAGTCATTAGTCTAGATTTATATTTGGTGGTCACCACGGGTTTATGCTAAACATCTCATAGGTAAAAATAGTCCTTTTCCCACTGATAGCATCTTGTTTTTGTTGCACATGTGAGTTCCTTTATTTTCCTCTTCCTGTTTGGTGTTTTAGTTGCCTTTTTATGTTGTGAGCTTGTTACCTAATTGAAGTAGCCATAATTGTTTTCTGCTTTTTCTCCTCTTTGCACATTACACTGTAATAAGGTATTTAAAAATCTATTCTGTAGTATTTTATAATTTTATGACTCTATTTGTCACCTTACTCAAAGTTTTGTGTGTTTTTGCCTTTTTTGTTTCAGGTTGAAGAGCTTCTTTCTACATTTCTTGTAGGATAGGTCTAGTGTTGTTAAACTCCCTTAGCATTTGTTTGTATGAAAAAGTATTTCTCCTTCATATCTTAATGATAATTTTTATGCATAGAATATTTTGGGGTGAAAGTTTTTCTCTTTCAGAATTTTGAGAATGCCATTCCACTCCCTCCTGGCCTATCGGATTTCTGCTGTGAAACCTTCTTTTAGCCTAATGAGTGTTTCATGAAGCCTACCATCCTGTTTTCTCTGTCTCAGCCTCTAAATTATTTTTTGTTAATGATTTTTGACAACTTTAATATGATGTGTCCCAGAGAAGGTCTTTGTGCACTGAGGTAATTAGATGATCTTAACTTTATGGACTCGTATTTCCAATTCTTTGCCCAGGTTTGGGAAATTCTAAATTTTATATATCTGAATAAACTCTCTACACTTTTGTTTTTTCTCTTCTCGTTACCTTAAAGTGGCCCTTCTTTAAAGAGTCAGTTACCTCTCATTGAATTTCCTCATTTTTCAATATCTCATTTCTCTTTCTTCTTCTACTTGTATCATGTCTAGCTTTCCATCTTCAAACTCACTAACTCTGTCCTGTTTCCAGTGATTTCTAATGCATTCTTCATCTGACTTATTGTTTGCTTTTCAGCTCTAGAATTTCTGTTTAGTTTTACCTTAAAGTTTCAATATTTTGGAAAACCATTCCTTCTGGTCATTAATTTTATTCCTGGGTTCATCCAGCTGCCTTTCTCAGTTTTCCTGTATTGAATTTCTTCATGACAGTGTTGAAGTTTGGCTGCTGGACAGTTGTGGTTTTCTTTTTGTGGTAGTGTTTCTGTGGTTCTTTCTCGTGTTTGATGTGCTGTTCCTCTCAGGTGGTGCCTTTGAAAAAGGGAGCAGTTTTCTCTTTCCTCCTACTAAATTAAACATGTGTTGCCTTTTTAATCCACTAGGTGACACAACTTCTTCTTTTCTTTTCTTTTTTCTTTCGGTTTTTCAATCATCCTACCTGAGCAGCCCTTGATTATCATTTGAAAGTATGCACTTTCCAACCTCTGTCAAAGATATTCTCTTTCATCCTAATTATAGTCTCCTGTGCCTCTGGGATTGTTGGTACCTTGCTTGCTGCCACTGTTACCGGTATGCTGCCTGGGCCACAGGGATGAAGGCTTTTCTAATGGGTCTGAGGAATCCTGAGTCACAGGTTCTATCACCCTCTTGTAGGTAGTTGGCACCTCCTATATATCACCACTTTAGAAGTACAGGTTTGTGGAATTCTCTGATAAACTGGTAGGTTTTGTAGAGGCACCTTTCTTGTGTTGTGGAAGTTTTCTTGGCTGTTGATTGAAGGGGAGAGATAAAAGAAGTCTTTCATTAAGCCATGATGTAGAAGGCAAGATACTTTAAATAGAAAAACCCAAAGACTCCACCAAAAGTGTATTAGAACTATTCAATGAAATCAGAAAAATTGCCAGATAAAATATTAATATACAGACATCTATAGCTCCCTATACACTAATAATCAACTACAAGAAGGAGAAAGGTAAAATAATATATAGTTAAAATCACATAAAAAATGCCTAGAAATAACCTTAACCAATGAAGTTAAAGATCTGTATTCCAAAATGTATAAAACATTGATGAAGAAAATCAAAGATGACACAAAAAAATGAAAAGACATTTCTGTGTTCTTGGAGTGGAAGAAGTAATATTCTTAAAATGGCCATACAACCAAAAGCAATCTACAGATTTGATGCACTCTGAATCAAAATACTCATGATATTTTTCACAGAAGTAGAACAAAATCCTAAAATTCACATGAAACTACAAGGGACCCAGAATTGTCAAAGCAATCCTGGGGAAACAGCAACAACAACAAAGCTGGGGTCATAAGGATCCCAGACTTCAGATTATACTATCAGTACCAAGATATGATAATCAGAACTGCATGGTACTGGCACAAAAACGGACACATGATTCAATAGATCAGAAGAGAGATCCCAGCAATAAACCCAAACAGTTGTGACCAATCAATCTATGACAAAGGAGGAGGCAAGAATGTACCATGGAGAAAAGACCAATCTCTTCAACAAGTTGCACTGCCAAAACTGAATGGGCATTTGTGCATGCTCAGTCATGTCTAACTCTTTGCAGCCTCATGGATAAGCCCTCCAGGCTTCCCTGCTGGTGGGATTTCCCAGGCAAGAATACTGGAGTGGATTGCCATTTCTTTCTCCAGGGGATCTCCCTGACTCAAAGATAGAACTTGTGTCTCCTGTACTGGTGGGTAGATTCTTTACCACTGAGCCACTTGGGAAGCTGGTGAAAACTAAACGGCCACATGTAAAACAATGAGATTAGAACATTTCCTCACACCATATACAAAAAAATTAAATAAAAAAATCAAGATTATGGACCTAAATGTAAGACCTGAATCATAAAATTCTGAGTAGTGAGAACATGGGCAAAATATTTTTTGACATAAATCATAACAATATTGTTTTGGATCTCTGTCTTTTGGTTAAAGAAATAAAAGCAAAAATAAACAAATGGAACTTAACTAAATTTAAAAGTTTTTTCACAGCAAAGGAAACCATCTAAAAATTGAAAGGACATCTATGGAATGGGATAAAATATTTGCAAATTATATCACTGGCAGAGGTCAAAATCCAAAATATATAAACAGCTCATACAACTCAATATAAAAAATAAGCAACTCAATAAAAAATGGGCAAAAGACCTTAAGAGACAATATTTTTCTAAAGAAAACATACAGATGGATAATCAACACATGGAAAGTTGATCAGTATCACTAATTCCTAGAGAAATGCAAACCAAAAAAGAATGAGACGTCACCTTGCACTTGTGGGGATAGCTATTATTGAAGAGTCTACAATGAATGAATTTTGAAGAGGATCTCAAGCAAAGGAAACCCTGTACACTGTTGGTAGGAATGTAAATTGGTGCAGCCACTATAGAAAATAGTGCAGAAGTTCCTCAAAAACTAGAAATAGAACTATGCTGTGATTAAGCAATTCCACTTCTGAGTATTTATCCAAAAGATGTAAAAACACTAAATAATATGTATTGCTATATCCACTGCCACATAGTTAAGATAATCAACATATGGTTTCAACCTAAGTGTTCATTGGCAGAAGAATGGACAAAGGTGATGTGTTCTATACAATAGAATACTACTTAGGTATAAAACAGTGAAATCTTACTATTTGCAACAATATGGCTAGACCTAGAGGGTATGGTTGTTTGAGGAGGCGTTACAAATAGCTGAGAAAAGAAGAGAAGCTGAAGGAAAAGGAGAAAGAGCTTGCTAAAATTCATGTCCATTGAGTCAGTGATGCCATTCAACTGTCTCATCCTCTGTCTTCCCCTTCTCCTCCTGCCTTCAATCTTTCCCAGCATCAGGGTCTTTTCCAATGAGTTGGTTCTTCACATCAGATGGCCAAATTATTGGAGTTTCAGCTTCAGCATCAGTCCTTCCAATGAATATTCAGGACTGATTTCCTTTAGGATGGACTAGTTAGATCTCCTTGCAGTCCAAGGGACTCTCAAGAGTCTTCTCCAACACACAGTTCAAAAGCATCAATTCTTCAGTGCTCAGCTTTCTTTATTGTCCAACTCTCACATCCATACATGACTACCGGAAAAACCATCGCCTTGACTATATGGACCTTTGTTGGCAAAGTAATGTCTCTGCTTTTTAATATGCTGTCTAGGTTGGTCATAGCTTTTCTTCCAAGCAGTAAGTGTTATTGTTTAATTTCATGGCTGCAGTCACCATCTGCAGTGATTTTGGAGCCCCCAAAATTAAAGTCTGCCACTGTTTCCCCATCTATTTGCCATGAAATGATGGGAATAGATGCCATGATCTTAGTTTTCTGAATGTGGAGCTTTAAGCCAACTTTTTCACTCTCCTCTTTCACTTTCATCAAGAGGCTCTTTAGTTCTTCTTCACTTTCTGCCATAAGGGTGGTGTCATCTGTGTATCAGAGGTTATTAATATTTCTCTCAGAAATCTTGATTCCAGCTTGTGCTTCATCCAGCCTGTCATTTTACATGATGTACTCTGCATATAAGTTAAACAAACAGGGTGACAATAAACAGCCTTGATGTACTCCTTTCCCAATTTGGAACCAGTCTGTTGTTCTATGTCTGGTTCTAACTTTTGCTTCTTGACGTGGATACAGATTTCTCAGGAAACAGGTAAGGTGGGCTGGTATTTCCATCTCTTGAAGAATTTTCCAGTTTGTTGTGATCTACACAGTTAAAGGCTTTGGCATAATCGATAAAGCAGAAGGAGATGTTTTTCTGGTATTCTCTTGCTTTTTCAATGATCCAACGGGTGTTGGCAAGTTGATCTCCGGTTCTTCTGCCTTTTCTAAATCCAGCTTGCACATCTGGAGGTTCATGGTACATGTCCTACTGAAGCCTGGCTTGAAGAATTTTGAGCAATATTTTGCTAGCGTGTGAAATGAGTGCAATTGTGCAGTATTTGAACACTCTTTGACATTGCCTTTCTTTGGGATTGGCATGAACACTTGAAAACTGATTCCAAATAGCATATGATAAAGAAAAATCCAATTCTTTGCTTGAACGAAGTAAATCAGAAATACAAAAGAAAAGGACTTGAACAGGCAGTTTTCTGTAGAGAAAATAGCTGTCTAATTGATCTACAAATATAGTCAGTCCTACAGAAAATGAAATAATTGCAAAGTAAGCCCATTAGCACACTCCTTTTCATATAATAAATACATTTTTATTTGAATACTAAAAGAGGAAAGATGCTGTGAACTATTTGTCTCATGAACCATTCTCATGAAAAATTGTCAGCATTCCTTGGTCTGGATATTTGTCATCACAGTCAAATATGCTCTGTATTTTCAAAAGTGTCCTTATATCACTATACCTCCTTCCATTGTTAATACCCTACTTCTTTATTTCAGTTAATCACATAGGTCCTTGGAATTAGTTTCTATTTTTAGTTGAAGCACTTTTCACCTCCTATTCTCTTTTCAAACAAAACTTTCATTTTCACCATTTAATGGTCAAACTTGTCCTTTACATTACTGAGTTCAATATTCACTAATATCTTTGTCATCATCAATTAATCAAGTGAAAAAACTAATGCAGTGATGTTAACTCCAGGTTAGTCTGGATTGGCTGTGATGTGAACTCAGGTAAATGTTGTGACTGCCACTCCCTTTAACCTTCTCCTGCAGTATTTACTGGGTTCTTGGACTCATCCGGGTGGAGTCTCTGAGGGGAAGGCCTCCACAATGATGTCAAAATCTGTCTCGGATGGTTGATGATAGAGATAGAAGCTCTACTCCCAGACAAGACAGCAGAGTGTTGTCAAACATTTGTTTGTCCTGCACTGAGTTATGAATAACCACATACTGTTCAGCCCAAGGTTGTACATGTTGGGGGACACAGCAGAAGAAACATTTATGTCCTTCTTATTACCACCACCTTCAATAATTGATTTCCCTGAGAGACACTGGTCTGGACAGAAAAAATATTCTACTCATTCTCCCTGTCTAGGACACAGTGTTGTGAGCCAAATAGATTCAGTGATTATTAATCATTCTCCATGATCTCTACTGTCTTCCAGAGTTATAATCCTTAAGATCTCAGCACCTCATCCCAACTCTGAGTTCAAGTTTTCTCCAGGGTCTAAGATTGAGGATACCCCTTTGATTAGGTCCCTAATCAAAGCATTGCCTTTGGTGGATCACAGTCCATGATATCTCTAGTAAACTGTAATTCCCATCTTCAAGAAATGTTAACTTTGTTTGGTTTTTAATATAAATCCTTGGGTTGTACATTGCTTGGATTCGTGACAATTTTGCCAAAACAACTAGCAATTTCAACTTTCTATTACTAGCTAATAGCTATCCGTCCCTCACCAGAAAATGCTTCTTAATTATAAAAGTTATGTTTAGATCTTAGCACCTTATAGGTTCCTTACATTATGCATAAAAATGAGGTTTTTAAACCCCAGTACAATGCCTGAAACCATATCAAACTCTTAGAAGAGAACGCAGGCAGAATACACTTTGACATAAATCATGGTAATATTTTTTGGAACTCTGCTCTAAAGCAAAAGAAATAGATGTAAAAAATAAACAAACGGGACCTAATTAAATTAAAAAACATTTGCATAGAAAATGAAACCATCTACCAAACAATAAGATAAGCTACAGAATAGGAGCATGTAGTTACAAAAAACTGACAAGGAGTTAATATCCAAAATACATAATCAGTTCATACAACTCATATAAACTAAAAAAAATGAAACATGAGCAGAACAACTGAATAACATTTTTTCAAAAGAAGATTCATGGCAGATCAACATTATTAATTTTTAGGGAAATGCAAATTAGAAGAGGAGAGCATTGAAATATATATGTTACCATATGTAAAATAGGTAGCCAGTGGGAGTTTGCTGGATGACTCAGGGAACCCAAAGTTGGTGCTCTGTGACAAACTAGAGCGGTAAGAAGGGGAGGAAGGTGGGGGACGGGTATAAGAGGGAGGGGACATATGTACACCTATGGTCATTTCATGTTGCTGTATGACAAAAGCCATCACAATATTGTAAAGTAGTTATCCTACAATTAAAAATAAAATTTTAAAAAATCATTGGGATTGATGAGAAAGAAGTCCTGTGTAAAAAGATCAACAACAATAAAAAAAAATGAACAGAGAAACTAAAAAAGAAAAACCACAATGAGATTCTACCTTACATCTGTCAGAATGTCTCTTATCAATACATAAGAACCAACAATGCTGGTGAAAATTTGGAGAAAACAGAACCCTCTTACACTGTTGGTGGGAATGTAAGTTGGTGTAACCACTATGGAGAGCAGTATGGAGGTTCCTCAAAAATATTAGAACTAATACACGATCCAGGAATTTCATTGCTGAGTGTTTATCCAAGAAAAAGGTGCAGGTGTGCTCAGTTGTGTCCAACTCTTTGCAACCTCAGACTGTAGCCCGCCAGGCTCCTCTGTCCATGGGATTTTCCAGGCAAGAATAATTGAGTGGGCTGCCATTTCCTTCTCTGGGGGTTGTTCCTGACCCAGGGATCGAACTCCCATCTCCTGTGTCTCCTGCATTGGCAGGCAAACTCTTTACCACTGAGCCACCAGGGAAGGCCCTTTTCCAAGTAAATGAAAATACTAATTAATATGCATCGCTATGATCATGGCTGCATATTTATGATAGCCAAGATATAGATACAGCCTAAGTACTCATCAACAGAAGAATAGATAAAGGCTATGTGGGTAAAGGATATATATAATGGATAAAGGATAAAGGATACGTATGTGTGCATATATAAACACAGACATGCAGTGCAATACTACGTAGGTAAAAAAGAGTGAAACTTTAGCATTTGCAACAATATGGAAAGACCTTGTGGGTATTATGCTAAGTGAAAGAAATGACAGCAAAAGACAAATACTATATAATTTCACATACATTTGGAATATAAAAAATATGAATTCACAAGCAAAACAAAAATGTACATATCGATAAACAAAAAACATAGTGGTTACCTGAGGGAAAGTGTGATAGCTGGAGGACAAAATGAATAAAGAAGGTGAATAATATTAACAGATGGAAACAAAAATTGTTGGTGCTGAGCACACCACTGTGTACAGAGAATTCGAAATTTAATGTTGCAACATTAAAAATTTATAATATTATAAACTAACATCACCTCAATAAAATGAAATATTGGAATATTATCTCAATTAAAAAAAATTTAAAAAAGATAGTTGGATGGTATCACCGACTGGATGGGTGTGAGTTTGAGCAAGCCCTGGGAATTGGTGATGGACAGGGATGCCTGGCGTGCTGCAGTCCATGGGGTCGCAAAGAGTCGGACATGACTGAGAGGCTGTACTGAACTAAAAAAAATGGAATGTTAGTGTTGGTGTGGATGTGCAGAAAAGTGAACTCTTGCACACTGTTGGTGTTAATGTAATTTATGGTACAACCACTATGCAAAAAAAAAGTATAAAAGTCACTTAAAGATGAAAAATAAAACTGGGATGAAAGTGAAAAAAATTGAAAGTGTTAGTCGTCTAGTCCTGTCTGACTCTTATGACACCAAGGACTATAGCCTGCCAGGCTCCTCTGTCCATGGAATCCTCCAGGTAAGAATACTGGAGTGGGTTGCCATTCCCTTCTCCAGGGGATCTTCCCAACCCAGGGATCAAACCTACCTCTCCTGTGTTGCAGGTAGGTTCTTTTCCATATGAGTCACCAAGAAATCCCTAAAACTGGGATATTATCTAGCACTTCCACATCTGGGAATATATCCAAAGAATTAAATTCATTCTCTTGAAGAGATATGTACAACTATGTTCATTGCAACATTACTCATTATATGCAAGACGAGAATACAACCAAAGTATCCATTGGTCTGTAAGTGGATTTTTTAAAAATGTTTTCTGTATGTATATTATAATATCTTTGACAGTAATAAAGAATGAAATCCTGCCACTAGTGATAATGTGATTGAACTTTGAGGACACCATGCTGTATGAAATAATTTAGTCAGTGAAAAACAAATACTGTGTTATTTTACATATATGTGGAATCTAACAAGTCCAGCATTATAGAAATAAAGAATAGAATGCTGGTTTCCAGAACCTGGAGAGTGGGGAATTTTGGGAGATGTTGGTCAAAGAGTCCAAAGTTCCAGTTATAAGTTGAATAAATTTTGAGGATCTAAGAGTCAGCCTGGTGGCAGTAGTTAACTGCCATTCAAGTATATCCTTGAAATGTGCTAAAAGAGTAAATCTTAACTGTTCTCACTCAAGAAAAAATAATTTCCTGAGGCAATAAGGGTGTTAACTAATTTTATTGAGTAATTGTTTGGGAATATATAAATATAACAGATCATTATACTGTACACCTTAAACTTGCACAATATGATAGGTGAACTACTTGTCAATAGAGCTGGAAAAATAAAATAAAATGTACAGTTTGTACAAATGAAATAATCATATACAAACTGAGTACATTTTGCCTGATTCTATTTGTACGTGTCAAGAAAGTGCAAAATTGTCTTTCTTTGTTTTGAATGTAATTGTGAAAAATGCAACCTCCCCAAGCCTAAATATCATTATTTCTGAACGTGTCATAGGATAATAAACAGCACTACTAACGAATGTGCGGGCTTCCCTGATAGCTCAGTTGGTAAAGAATCTGCTTCCAATGCAGGAGACTCCAGTTCAATTCCTGAGTCGGGAAAATCCCCTGGAGAAGGGATATGCTACCCACTCCAGTATTCTTGGGCTTCCCTTGTGGCTCAGCTGGTTAAGAATCCACCTGTAGTGTGGGAGACCTGAGTTCGATCCCTGGATTGGGAAGACCTTCTGGAGAAGGAAAAGGCTGCCCACTCCAGTATTCTTGCCTGGAGAATCCCATGGACAGAGGAGCCAATAGACCATGGGGTGGAAATAGTCAGACATGACTGAGCAAACACACATGCAATTGATTATAGACTAATCAAGAAAGAAGCCTCAAGCTTAGACGCTGGAGAAAACATGAACTCAGAGATGGGATTTGGTGCTGGAATCTTAAGGTTTATTCCTCTGGAGGGCAGGTGAGATCATGGAAGGAGTAATAAACACTGATTTGTCTGGCTTGTTGCATTGTCTCGTAGACAGAATAAACAGGAAAATCTTCCTGTCTACTCCTATGGGGAATCAATTACTTAGAGGTGGTGATAACAAGGGAAATGTGCTAATGAGCAGATACAGGGAGCAGTAAATATATCCGCTGCTGCATCCCTCAGCCTGGGCAACCTTGGGCTAACCAGGATATGGTTGTTGCTTTTGGAGTCATATCTCCTGCTGGCAAACCAATGCTTGACTCCATCCCACTGTAACATCTGGAAACACACCTTCTTTCTCCATCATCAGCTGTCCAAGAGGATTTTGACATCTATATTGAGACCTTCCTCTCAGAGACTCCACCCGGGTGAGTTCAATAGTCAGTAAATACTGCAGGAGAAGGTGAAAGGGAATGCAAGGCAAGAACCTTTGCCTGAGTTTACCTGAGAGGCAGTCCAGACTAATCCAGAGCTAAGATCACTGGGGTTGTTTTTGTGCTTAACAACTTAATATATTAATTTATGAAGCCAGAAGTAAAAGGGACCATTAAGCTCTACAATGCAACAGTCATTGCAACTCTTTGGGCTATAACCTGCCAGACTCCTCAGTCTATGGAATTCTCCAGGCAAGAATACTGAAGTGGGTTGCCATTTTCTTCTTCAGGGGATCTTCCTGACCCAGGGACGGAACTCTTGTCTCCTGTGTCTCCTGAATTGGCAGGCAAATTCTTTACCATCTTAGACACCAGGTAAGCCCCAATAGTGGACATGGAAATTCAATTAGAAGAGGAAATGAGAGGTGTAAATTATTCCAGTAAAAGTAGAACTTAAGTCCAAGGACGTTTGCAATTAATTGAAAGAGAGGATCAGGGTGTTGTGGAGGCATGTACAGTGATGTAAGTACAGTTTTTGTTTTTTTTTTAAGATCCTATCCAAGGAATGCAGGCAAACATTACCTTAAAATAGCTTTCATGACACAAGTATTTCACAATATCTCGAGTTAATATTCAAATAAAAAAATATGGTGTGAAAATAGGAATGCTAATGGGCTTAGTTTGCAATCATTTCTCTACCTGTAAGACTGAATATATTTGTGGACTACTTTGCTAGTTACATTATCTATTTGACTGTTTTTCTACTTGTTTAAGTCCTTTGCTTTTATAGAAAATTCAAAAATTCTTTTCCTATTTCTTTTTTTGTATCCTCAAAGAATTGGAATTTTTAAATGATTTTTTTTTTACCATTTAGTTATTGTGTGTGTATATATATATATATATATGTATATATATATATATATATGTATCAATTCAGTTTAGTCGCTCAGTCCTGTTCAATTCTTTGTGACCCCAAAGATTGCCGCCTGCCAGGCCTCCCTGTCCATCACCAACTCCCGGAGATAGCTCAAACTCATGTCCATTGAGTCTGTGATTCCATTAAACCATCTCATCCTCTGTCGTCCCCTTCTCCTCCTGCCTTCATTCTTTCCCTGCATCAGGGTCTTTTCCAATGAGTCAGTTCTTCACATCAGGTGGCTAAAGTATTGGAGCTTCAGCTTCAGCATCCGTCCTTCTAGTGAATATTCAGGATTGATTTCCTTTAGGATGGACTGGTTTGTTCTCTTTGCAGGTCAAAGGACTCTCAAGAGTCTTCTCCAACACCACAGTTCAAAAGCATCAATATTTATATATATAAGTATGTGTAAAATTGAACCCATGTCTCTTGAGTTTCCTGCATTGACAAGCATATTCTTTACCACTGAGACATCTAGGAAGCCCCTCTTTTGCATACTTGGTGTTATTAAATCACTCTTTGCATATATCCAACTACTTTCCATATCTACTGTTCCTCATTGTTCCTTTCCTTCTTTGGCCATAAGATCTATTTCTAAAAGTTGCACCAAAATAACTATTTGTTAAGGCAATCTTTACATTAGACGAAAATCACTTTTGTCTTCCATATGTGTATTTGAATCCTTTTGTCTCTGTGTAACAGAGCGTCACAGGTGGCTCAGCCAGTAAAAAATCTGCCTGCAATGCAGGAGACCTGGGTTTGTTTCCTGGGTCCAGAAGATCCTCTGGAGAGGGGAATGGCAACCCACCTCAGCATTCTTGCCTGGAGAATTCCATGGACAGAGGAACATGGTGGGCTACAGTCCATGGGATCTCAAAGAGTCGGCTTTGAGAGACAGAGACTAAGCAGCTGAGAGACTAAGTGTGGGCACACACACACAAAGGTCTTTGTGTAAGTGGAAATGATAATTTAGATACTACTTCCTCTCAATATTTTAAAAGATTTTCTCTCATTTTAATTTTATTCCCAAGATTTTGGTAATCTACAAGTGAATTAGTGGCTTTTGCAGGCCAAAATCTTGGCTTTCTCTGCCCACCAAAGCTGAATAAAATATATGGAGACAGAATTTGGAGGAAATAGAAAGGTGGCTTTAATTCTCAGCTGGCAGAGGGAGGAACACAGCAGGCTAATGCCTCAAGAACTGTGCCTCTCTCCATAAGGAGTCTAGGTGATGTAGGAGACAGATGGGCCCCAGGTTAGATGTTTATAACTAGCCTCCTGTTTACATGTCATGAAACAAGAGATAGGTGACTTCCAGTTGAGGAATTTACAACCAGCCTCCTGTTTGCCCTCACAAATGGAAGTAACAACAGAAACAGCATAAATAGCAGAAACAGCAGTCTTTGTCTCTTGTAAACATCTCAGGGAAATAACCATGGCAACGACAAAAGGAGCCAAAACTCTGTCTGAGTAAAGGATTAAGGGATTCCTGTTCCTCCCTGTTTTGGGGATAAGGGAGACACCACACAAGCTCAGAAGGGCTCCTTGTGGGTCAAAAGTCAAGAGGTAATGCCAGACCATAATGAGTCTCGCTCCTCCCAGAAGTCTTAACTTCGAAATCTATCTTGGCTGAGGGTTGTGTGTGAGCCTGCACCCCAGGGGAGGGTCCCAGGGTAGGCCAGGTGTGGAAAAAGAAAGCAGGTAATTGGCCTGAAGGAAAATGAAGACCCAGAAGAACTGGCCTCTATAAGTGATTAACCCTCTCGCTAGGGGGGACGCCCACACTCTTTCTCTCTGGGTGTTGCATCTCTGCCTTGCTTCTACCTCAACTAAACAAACCATTACGCTATGTGCTCTCCCACTTGTTGTTCTGTGTCTCTGATAATAAACTTTGTAACTACATTTATGGTTTCTGCCTCTGTGATAAACACATTTTTCTGTGGGAGCAAAAGTCCAGAGAAAAGCAGCTTCTAGCCTATAGCCCTTGCTGGTTTGGTGGTGAGAAATGGAAATGTCTCCTGCCATATCAATAAACAAGATATGTCCCAGCCATCAGCGATTTCTGGCCTCCAGATGTGAACATGAGCTCCCCAGCTATGATCCAGCAGATGCTGCCACCTGCAAGTTGCTGCTGAGGAGCTGGGGGAATGACAGAAGCAAGGTGAACAAGGAAACAGGATTGGCAAGAGATAGCTGAGGTGCATATGAAAGGAATGAATTCAGTGAGCCCAGAGGCTTGCATCTTCTCATACACAGAATGGTAAATTCCTTGACTTGATACCTGACCTTTGATGTTCAGACTGCCTGCTCCCTTTGTTGCAAACTTGTATATAGCCTGACATCCCCTTCCTGCCTCCTTGGAGCAGTTTTCTCAGAGCTACTGAGATTCTATCTCCCTGGCTCTGAGTCTTTAACATTCCCACCAAATGAAATAACTCTCTACTTTAAGGCTGTGATTATATTTTTTAGTGGACAGTAGCTAGGATTCCTGATTCTCATCTGGGCTACCCAGGTTCAATTCCTGGGCAGGAAATTTAGATCTTGCTTCATGCCACCACTCACTGCTCCCTCACTGAGATCATAGGGGCTTATATACGATGAGAGCTCACAGTCAGGGGTTGGTGATGAGGAACAAATGTGCAAGGATCTTGTCTTCTTCCTCTTGTATTGTTTCAAAAACAGTCATAGGCTGGCATCAGTAACCTAGTAATTGAGTCTGGCAGTCAGGGGACTCTGTGACCTTCTTTCAGATATGTAAAAAGAACTAAAAGGGGGAGAGTGCTGTAAAGGTAAGCACCAGATAAAAGATGTATTTAGCATAGAGTCAAAGGATAATCAGGGTTAGAGTTAAGGTTAGACAGGGAAGCCTGGAGTGCTGCTGTCCATGTGGTCGCAAAGAGTATGACATGACCTAGCGACTGAACAACAACAACAGCAAAATAGGATAAAAGGTGCAAAATGTAGCTCCTACAGACTTTGGGGGCAGAAAAGCAAACTTAGTTAAAGACTACAGATTAGGAAGAGTTGAAGTGAAAACTGAGAATGTTCAGGCCTGCTCACCACTGTTATCTGTATCTTCTTCATTCTCAGGAAAGGGACAGGAAAAACTCACTGCTCTTTTTTTCCCATTTCACTGCAACTTGACCCACACTGATATTAAATTATAACTAAAATATATATGTGTATATATATACACATATATGTATAAATATATAGACATTGGTTTCGGAGGTCTATCAGTTTTGTTTCATATAGTCTTCTAAAATTGAATTTCATAAGTGCTGAAAGTACATAACATTGATAAGGGGACTCCGTGTCTTGAAGTTTCAGCAGTAGCAGGAAGGCCATTTCATTTTTCTACATCTTCTGATGCCATCTCTCCTCTCTTACCTTCCTGCTCATGTCCCTCATGAGAGTGGCTTCCTTTTCTGGACTGGACCCTCTTACATGAGCACTTTCCAGGCCCTTGCACTGGCTCTTCCCTTGTCAGGCACGCACTTTCCCAGTTATGCTCACGTCACTGGCTCTCTCCTCCTTGAAATCTGTTCAAATATTGCCTTGTTTGAAGTTTCTTCCTGAACATGTATTTAAAAATAGCACCTTTCCTTGACTCTCTCTATTACATCTGCTTTATCTTCATAGCATCTATAACCATTGGACACACTTCATATTGTTTTTTATTTGCTTCTCTTCTCCATAACTGGATTTTGGAATTTTTGTTTTTCAGAACCCTGCATTTATTGCATGTACAGTGCCTGGTCTTTGTCTCAATTCAAGACAAATTCCTCAAATATGTGAAAGAATTTCTCATTAAAAACTTGAATCCATGACATCTTGAGGAAAAACCTGCTAATTAGAGATGGCACAGGGAAATCCCTAAAAACATTCAAATCCATGAACAAAATACTGAAATTAACTTCTTCATGGCAAAAGATATATGGTCCCATTTAAAAAATGTGAATAATGCCAGTGTGTATGAAAACAGTCATGATATTTACCCCTTTCCTGGTAATCATACCCACCATGTGACAGCAAGGAACCAAACAGAAAGTTCAGAATTTCTTCTTCTGGGATTTTCAGAGTCACCTGAACAGCAGCCCCTCATCTTTGGGCTTTTCCTCTCCATGTACCTGGTCACTGTGTTTGGAAACCTGCTCATCATCCTGGCCGTCAGCTCAGACCCCCACCTCCACACCCCCATGTACTTCTTCCTCTCCAACCTGTCCTTGGTAGACATCTGCCTCACCTCCACCACCATCCCAAAGATGCTGAAGAACATTTGGGCACAGAGTAAAGTTATAACCTATGAAGGCTGCATTATCCAGATGCAGTTTTTTGCACTCTTTATAGGATTAGACGTCTTCCTCCTGACCGTGATGGCCTATGACCGCTTTGTGGCCATCTGTCACCCCCTGCACTACATGGTCATCATGAGCCCCCAGATCTGCAGACTGATGGTGCTGGTGTGTTGGATCATCGCTGTCCTGAATTCTTTGTTAGAAAGCTTAATGATGTTGAGACTGTCCTTCTGTACAGTCTTAGAAATTCCCCATTTTTTCTGTGAACTCAATCAGATGATCCAACTCGCCTATTCTGACACCTTTCTCAATAATTTGGAGATGTATTTTAAAGCTGTGTTCCTGGCTGGTGGTTCCCTTACATGTATCATTTACTCTTACTCTAAGATAGTTTCCTCCATACATGGAATCTCATCTGTTCAGGGGAAGTATAAAGCATTTTCCACCTGTGCATCGCACCTCTTAGTTGTCTTGATGTTTTATTGTACGGGCTTAGGTGTTTACCTTAGCTTGGCTGGTACTCACAGCTCACACTCAAGTGCAATAGCCTCGGTGATGTACACTGTGGTCACACCCATGCTGAACCCCTTCATCTACAGTCTGAGGAATAAAGACTTAAAGAAGGGTCTGATAAAACTCTTTGAAAAAGTAATTTTAAAAGGTCCTATTGTCATAGATCTTAAGAAGTACCTGTAGCAGCAGAGCTCAAACATCGAGCCCAGTGTTGCCATTGTTTGGTCGGATTGTGGAACTAGAGGATGCCTCTTCAATTTTTCTTGAAATTTTTATTTTGATTTCAACTTTATACAATTTATGTAACTCACTTTTATGCTTTGTGATGTCTGATATCCAATATTTCTCCCTTTTAAGTTTCCTACTCTCCCATATTTCCAGTTTTGGATATAAAACATTGGAAATTCCCATTTATCTCGAGAGACTACATGGATCTCTTAAGAATAATTTCTCCTCAGATGAAATAGTAAGGCTAGAGTGAGCATTGTTTTCTTTTGCTTGACTAAAAGAAGAGTTATGAATTATTCAACCCCTAAGGGGAAAGATCCCTACTTTTGGCATTCACAACTATTAATAAGTTTATAACAGAGGAAAACTGAAAGTGTAGTTTTAATTTTTCTCAACATCATTCTGTGCATATCCCTGTCCTAATTACTCTTCTTAAAATTTGTAAATTTTAAATTACTGGTTGTTGTCACTGGTCATAGGATATTTTTCTACTCATTAGGATCTTGCTCTGATATACAGCTGGTATCCACTGTGTCTTCCATCATTACTGGCAAGTACTGATAATATACTACATGTTTCCAAGTGAAATCTACACTGAAAGACAAATATGAAAAAATAGATTGATGTAATATGACCTTAGAATTCACTTTACATAAGGTGAAGGAAAATATGAAATCATGCATTTATTACTGTGCAAAATCTGTATTTTTCAGGTGATTCATAGATTCATTAAACTATGGACTATGAGTATCTGTTTGAAAGGTACGTTCTTTAAGTTGAAGGACTGGTGGGTTATTTTGTTTTTTTTAAATTATTTTTTATTCCTGATTAGAAATTCCCAGAGCTTCCAGTAATTATTATTTTTCCATTTCTCTTAATAAAATATCTCCATCTAGTCATAATTTTGTCAGACCTTTATGGTGGCAGAGAATGAACAGTATCAATATTATCCATTAAGTATTATCCTCATTATTAAAGGATGACACATAGAAAACTTAGATTCTCTTCAGCTATGTGATTTGGGGACACAGGTGTTGTGCAAACATCCATGTCCTTACAACTTCACCATGGGGAATCAAAGGGACCTCACTGGAGCCCCTTTTTCATAGAGTTGTATGAAACAAACTTGAATAACTGAGTGATTGTGAATGTTATCTTCAACTATCAGAACAAGTTCCTGGAATACATAGAATCAGTTTATTATTATTGCTCTCAGTTTCATCCAGTTTGATTATTTCATCAGTTAGTTATTGCTGCATACAAACTTGCCTAAAATAAAATTGTTTAATATAGTATCTCTCTTTTCAAACAAGATGGAGCAGCGTGAAATTGTTCTGATCTCTACAGGGCTTCTCATGAGTCTGTAGTCGGGCATGAATCTCTACCTTGTATTTCAAAGGCTCATCCACGATGTTCTGTGTGGTTGTACTGCTCTTCTGTCTTGAAGAATTTGTCACTGAACGACTTTCATATGTGGAGGTTAAGCTTCTAATCTGCAAGGGGAAATAAATTTATTAAATATGAACTACCTTACTTTGACTACCTTAATACACACATATGAAACCTTAATTTTTGTCAGTTAGAAGAGATCTCTCCCTTCCCAGTCAGCTGTGATTCAGCAATATTTTCTCCAGATCCTACCTTGGCATGGACATTACATTTTTAAAATTCTAATAAATTTATTAAAGCAAAATTACAAGCAGTGAACTGTACTCATTTAATGTGTACCAGTTCAAGAATTTAGAAAGTCATTTAATGGTATGTACTACCTGGTTCCATTTTTATACAACTAGAAGGTATATGATAATTTTACTGTTTCGTTATGTATTTTTTAGAAATGTAATTCCCCAGCCCCTCTTTCCTTACTTCTAAAGGTAATATGAAAAAAAGTGAGCATAATTTGTGAAGAAGGATGCTGTGAGAAAATCTGAAACTATAAAAGTACTTGTGTAGTCAAAAGAACACATTCAAAATTATGAGGTATGTACATGTGTGTGTTATTTATGTATTTATTCTCTCAATTAAGCACATTTGTTAGGGATAGAGTAGGATAATTAAATAGTTTAGAAATATTACTAAAGGGTAATACTAGAGGGTTAGAGATAGAGAGGGGATTTTAAGGGAGTTTTGGAAACTATTGTAAGTTAATGACCACTCAAGAAAAGAATTTAATAACCAAGCAACAATAGCCATATGTAGTTAAAGAATGAGATAACGGGTTTAGGATCTACATATTGTTACACAAAGTCAAGAAGATAATGGTCCTTGAAGAGTAGCATTTCTGCATGAAGCCAAGACAGGAGTATAGGTGAAAAGGGAAAGAAATTAGGTGAAAGGAGACATTATAATGAAACTTGAAATTAATAACCATATATTAGTATATGTCATCACTCTTTTGCTAATATATTATTTCAACAGCACCTTGACAGTACTGGTTAGACCATACAGGGTCAAAGTGAGGCAGGACATAGATGGGCTCCAGGTTAAACATTTACAACTGGCCTCCTGTTTGCATTACCTGAGACAAGACATAGGTGGGCTCCAGTTTAAGGCATTTACAATCACCCTCTTGTTTGACCTCTGAAATGGAAGTAACAACAAAAACAGGGTAAATAGCCAATCTTCACCTCTTGTAAACACCTTAATGTATAGTCATGGCAAGGACAAAGCAAAGGATTAAGGGATCTCCACTACCCCCTCCCCCTCTCCCCACCCCCGCTTTTAGGAGAAGGGAGACCCTGCAATGCTCAGAAAGTTTCTTTGGGGGTCAAAAGTCAGGGGATAATACCAGGCCATAAAGAGTCTTGCTCCTTACAGAAGCCTTCACTTTAAGATCCATCTTGGCTGAGGGGTGTGGGTGCACCCAAGGGAGAGTCCCAAGGTAGGTCAGGTGTGGAAAAAGAAGCCAAATAATTGGCTGAAGGTAAACAAAGACCAGGGAGAACTGACCCACATAAATCACTGAACCGCCTCTTTACTGTGCTTCTCCTCACTGGGGGGATGCCCACACCCTTTCTCTCCAGCTGTGCATCTCTGCTTTGCTTCTATCTTAACTAAAAAAGCATTTCTCTATGTGCTCCTCCACTTGTTGTTGAGCTATGTCTCTAATTATAAACTTTGTACTTGCATTTACAGGTAAAGTTCTAGAAGTCAGACGTCAACACTCATTTATTGAGCTGAATACAAGATGTCTGGGAAATCTGGGATCCATGTGGACACTCCAGGGAAGAAGGTCTTGCCTTCCTAGATTACTTCCTAGGGGCACCTTCACTCCTTGTCTCATGGTCCTTCCTCATCTTCAAAGCTAGTAGTGTAACATCCTCAAATCTCTGACTCCAATTTTTCCTCCTCTTTCCTCCACATTCAGAAGTCCATTGTGATGACTTTATACCAACCCAGGTAATGCATGGAGCTTCCCAAATCTCAGAGGTAGAGAATCCACCTGCCAATGCAGGAGTTGCAGGTTCAATCCCCATGTTGGGAAGATCCCCTGGAGGAGGAAATGGTAATCCACTCCAGTATTCTTGCCTGGAAAATCCCATGGACAGAGGAGCCTGGTGGACTCCATCCACTGGGTGGCAAAGTCAGACATGATGGAGCACACATACCTTTCTGTTGGTCAACAGTGTGGCCTGTAACTCCCTTTAGATTCTCTATTCAGTCAAAGGCCTATTACAGCCTCTGAAACCTGAACAAGACTACTTCTATTAACTTCTGCAACAATTTGCCTTTATGTATATATATTAAAAGTTCTTAGGATTAGGATGTGGACACATTTTGAGGCATTTATTCTGCTTATTATTACAAAGTATTTTCTTGATGTATATGATTTGATACAATTCAAGAGCAAACTCCAGGAGATAGCGAAGGACAGGGAAGCCTGGCATGCTGCAGCTCATGGGGTCGCAAAGAGTTGGACATGACTTAGGGACCGAATAAACAACAACAAGAATCCTTGTATGATGGATCAAAAACAGATTTTATTACAACCTCTGCAGGAAGTAAAACCTTTTGCTTTCAAAATTACATACAAAAGTAGATTTTCTTTTGGCACAGAACACCTAAACTTGCCTATGACTGACTCACAGTCATAGCTTTGTTACTCAAAGTGACCCACAGACCAGACCTACAGCATCCCACCTCCTGGTAGCTGTTAGCAATGCAGGGCACTTGGGCCCACTGAACACCTACTGAGCTGGAATTTATAGTTGAATTAGAACACTCAGTGACTTGTATGCACAATATACTTGGAGCTGTGTGTGTGTATATTGTCCAGATTTCCCAGGCAAGAATCCTGGAGTGGGTTACCATTTCCTTCTCCAGGGGATCTTCCTGACTCAGGGATCGAATCTGCATCCCCTGCATTGATAGTCAGGTTCTTAACCATTGAGCCACCTGGGAAGCTAGAAACTTGGAAGAGTGCTGGTTTAAAGTGTGTTTATCACTTCTAGCTGTTAACATTTTTGCAGGACAATTATCTGTGTTGAGTCCTGTCCTGGGTATTATGGGTGTTTAGCCGCATCCTCTTTGACATTGCCACATATCTCCAGGATCAAAACCCAGTTCTCTGACTAGGAACCATGAACCAGAGTTTGAGTACTGGAAACATCCTGATAAAATTCCAGTCAAGACTCCATCCCAAAACAGGTTTGTAACTTTTAGTAGAATGTGAAATTCCTCTGAACCTCATTCCTGAAATGGAGGATGGAGTTACAGTAGTACTACCTCACAGAAGAAGCTTCTTTAAAAATTAAATCTGATAATCTCTGTAATGTGTTGAGGTAGGTTATAGAGTTTGGCAGTATCTAAATATATCTCACAACTTACAAACCTTTTTAAATTAAGGGCTAATTGGTAGCTCTTAACTTCAGATATAATATGGAATCCCTAAAGGTTTCAGCAAAAGTATCAGGAAGCCATGGAGTGCACTGCCCAATGTTTTACATTAAAGGAACACACTTGTCCCTCTCAGAAAGAGGGGGAAAATCTTTTCTAAGGATTTCATGAGCTATGTCACCACCATAGGTCAATGCTTTATTGAACCAAGGGACCTAGTCATGACAGTTACCTGAGTCTCAGCCTGGAGAAAACTTAAGCTCAGGATTGGGATAAAGTGCTGGCAGATTTAGATACCTGGAGGGCAAGAGAGTTAATAGAGAAATATTAATACAAATTTAGTTCTTCTGGCTTTATTACCTGGTCTCCTGAGAACAGAGAATCAAAAGGGAAAAACATCCTTTCTGTCCAGACCAACTCCCTCAGGAATTTCATGTGCTTACACGTCATTGTATTAATAACAAGAGGGGAATATGCGTAATGAGAACTGTGAATATCTCTCTGCTGTATCCCTGAACTTGTACAACCTGAGCATGAATGAGACAAGTTGTTGCTTTTAGAGTCCTAAGTCTGGAGAAGGACCAATGCATGGCCCCTTCCTGCTGACTTGTCTGGGGTCAGAGCTTCAGTCTCCATCATCAACCATCCAAGAAGGGATTCAGACTTCCACACGAGGTCCTTCCTCTCAGCGTTCCCATGCAGGTGAGTTCAAAAGCCCAAAAGACACTGCAGAAGAATGACAAATAGAATGAAATCCAAGAATGTTTACCTGAGAAAATGTTTACCTCAGTGTATCCCAGAGACCATTGTGGTTGTTTTCTTGCTTGATTAAAATATCAATGCATTTTGATGATGCTAAAAAGAGCAGTGAACATAGAACTCGGGAAGACAATAATCTGTGACGTCAATTAAATGATAGGAATGGAAGCCCAGTTAGAAAATGGGAGCGAAACGTAAATTCCTTCCAGTAAGAGTAGAACACACTCTTAATTACCTGGAATTATATCTTAATTACCTGGAATATATCTTAATTATCTGGAATAGAGAGATAGGGTATTAGTGGGAGGGCTATACAATGAAGTGAAAGCGTTTCTTTTTAATTTTCAAAATGGAGCATATTTCCGTAATGTTTCTGTAATGATGAGAACATTCCACACCAAGAGGTGCTTGCAAATACATCTTTGCAACAGCAGGTGCAAGACACATATTTTTCACATTATTTTCTGTGAAAAAAAAAGAAAACGTTAAGATGTGTAAAGGTGGATACAGATGTGCTTACCTTGAAACTATCTCATTATCTGAGAGGCTGAATATGTATGTGGATTTATTAGTCATTTACTTTCTCTATCTCAAATTATCTGTGTGAATTCTTTGCTTTAGTATAGGCAGATTGGAGAACTTTTCTGTTTTTACTTCCAATCTTTCAACAATGAATTGTTATTTTTTTATTTATTTATTTTTCACCTCCACAAACTGCTGTTTGCTATTTAACTCTTTTAAGTATGTCATATAAAACTGTGTCTACATAAATATATATAACTGTATTAAACTACGGAGAAGGCAATGGCACCCCACTCCAGTACTCTTGCCTGGGAAACCCCATGGACGGAGGAGCCTGGTAGGCTACAGCCCATGGGGTCTCGAAGAGTCAGACACGACTGAGCGACTTCACTTTCACTTTTCACTTTCATTCACTGGAGAAGGAAATGGCAACCCACTCCAATATTCTTGCCTGGAGAATCCCAGGGACGAAGGATCCTGGTGGGCTGCCGTCTATGGGGTCGCACAGAGTCAGACACGACTAAAGCGACTTAGCAGGGGCTGGACAGGGAAGCCTGGCGTGCTACAGTCCATGGGGTCACAAAGAGTCAGACACGACTGAGCAACTGAACTGAAGTGAACTGAACTGAACTGAAGGGGCTTCGCAGGTGGTGCTAATGGTAAAGAACATGCCTGCCATTGCAGGAGACATGAGAGATGCTGGTTCAATCCCTGAGTCAGGAAGATCCCCTGGAGGAGGGCATGGCAACCCACTCCAGTATTCTTGCCTGGAGAATCCCTTCAACAGAGGATCCTGGCTGGCTACCGTCCATGGGATCTCAAAGAGCCGGACACAACTGAAGCAACTTAGCACACGTACATGCCCACACGTGTATGTATAGATGTATTTGAGAGAAATTGTGAGTGTGTATAATTTTCATGTGATCAATATATCAATCAAGCACATGCACTCCATCCATTGCTTTTCCATTTTTTAAACTTTTCTGAAAGAATTGAGTTCTCAGGTTAGAATTCTTCACTTGCAAATTCTTGTTTTAACAAAAATGGTAGTGAAGTAACTACATCATTAGTGATAATAAATCATCCTATATAATTTCTCCAAGTTTTTACATTGCTGTTTTCCTTTGCTTTCTTTTGTTTTGCTTTCTACTGTTTTTTTTTGTGTGTGTGTGTGTCTGTGTGTCTGTGTGTGTGAGATTAGATCTGTTTCTGAAAGTTGCATCAAAACTGGCCTTCATGTGAAAGTCATGCTTCATTACCATTTGATTAAAGATCACTTGTGTCTTCCTTAAACAAAGAGAAATCCACACATGTTCATATAAGAGGAAATAAATTAGGTAATGCATTCTCACTACATTTTAAAATTCATTCTGTTATATTCTTTTTTTCCCAAAGTCTTGGCAATTTAATTTTGTATTAGTGACTCATGTTGATGTTGTGAAATTATTGCTATTTCATTTTTTTATATAATTTTCTTCAGATTTTCACCCAATTTTGTTACACACAGTTGTTTTGAAACCACTTGACTTAGACTAATTTCATTATCACTGACATTTTGTCCCATAAATTCTTAATTTATTGTAAAACTTCTCTTTGTAAACTATCTACATATACATGCCAATATGCTTTTATACAAATGCATGAATAGGATCCTTTGCACATCAAAGTTGCTCTTCATGTTTTAGTGCAATCATTTTCCCTACCTTTTTTCCTTCTTAATGATTTCTCATAGCTGCTGCTGCTGCTGCTAAATCGCTCCAGTCGTGTCCGACTCTGTGCGACCCCATAGACAGCAGCCCACCAGGCGCCCCCGTCCCTGGGATTCTCCAGACAAGAACACTGGAGTGGGTTGCCACGTCCTTCTCCAATGCAGGAAAGTGAAAAGTGAAAGTGAAGTCGCTCAGTCGTTTCTGACTCTTAGCGACCCCATGGTCTGCAGCCTACCAGGCTCCTCCGTCCATGGGATTTTCCAGGCGAGAGTACTGGAGTGGGGTGCCATTGCCTTCTCGAATTTCTCATAGACTTAATGATTTATTATTTATATGACTGCATCACAGGCTTCCCAGGTGGTTCAGTGGGTAAAGAATCTGCCTGTAATGCATGAGACACAGGAAATGTGGGTTTGGTCCCTGGGTTGGGCAGATCTCCTGGATGAGGGCCTAGAATCCACTTCAGTCTTCCTGCCTGGAGAATCCCATGGCTGGAGGAGCCTGGTGGGTCACAGTCCGCAGGGTCACAAAGAGTCGGACCCAAAGAGCACGAACAACCTGTCATCACGTGCCTGTGCTGCTCTCCCTCTGATGGTCCTTCCTGTCCTTTAAAATTAAGTCGCTAGCATATCAATGATACAGAAATATAAGACAGTGAAATTCAAACTCAAGCTGTAACTTGAGCTTGATATTGTGGTATTTAAGATATTGGGAGAAACTGGGTGAAGAGCTCACAGGACATTTCTGAATTTTTCTGTAATGTCCTGTGTATCCACTATTATTTAAAAATAAGTTAATTATAAAAAGTCATTTAAAAAAATAATTTGTAAAAATTACTTGAGAGTCTGTTGGTTGTCATGGTTGTCATACATGGAGGGCTCAGAAGAGGTTAGAAATACTGCGAAGCATCCTACAATGCACAGGACAGATCCCACCACAACGATCTGGATCAGAATGACCGTTGTGCCTGCACTGGAGAATCCCGAGTTAAAGCGTATCCATATTTTGAATAGTTAGAGATGTCTTCAGATTTTCCCCTAAAATACTGTCATTTTTGCCAGAAGAGGCAGAGAGCACTCCTTGGCTACTAGTTCGAAAGTTCTTTGCTCAAATTTTTCCCAAGATGATAGTATGTAAGAGCTTCCTTATTGTCTTCTTCAACTATATACTGAGTTAGAGCAAATATATATATTTAATATATATAAATATATTATACAAAACATATTTAATATTATATAATATATAATCAAAATGGTGATCGAGTATAAATATTTGATTTGCCTATTACTGTTATGTACTCATATGCCCATTTTTCTACACTAAACAGACTCTCAAGTAATTTTTACAAATTATTTTTTCAAATGACTTTTTATAATTAACTTCTTATTTTTAAATAATAGTGGATATACAGGACGTTACAGAAAAATTCAGAAATGTCCCATGAGCTCTTCACCCAGTTTTTCCCAATATCTTAAATACCACAATATCAAAATCAGGATTGACACTGGTACCATCCACAGATGCTCTCACATCTTAGATATTTCAGATAGTAAAATTTCTCCAGTTTTATGTATGTGTATGACTTTTGAGGCATATTTTTGGCCATAACTTTTAACTTTTTAAAAATTTTATTTAGTTGTACATCTCTGTCGTCTCACTTCTGAGCATCTTGCCTTATTTATGATGATTTTACACACCCATAGATTTTATATGTAGATTTCAAGATAGTAATCTAAAATATTTTGGTTACTCTTACACTGGGGTTATAATTGTTCTAATATTTTATTAATATTAGATGTTTGGGGGAGGCAAAACTTCATTTATTGCTAGATAGTTATGCCAGCTATTACCAACAATTCTATCCTTCCAAACAAATTTAAATAAATGTTCATTATATTAAATGTCAATATAAAATGAGAAGTAAGTCCTGATTCATTCAACAACAATAACTGAGCATTTGCTGCTTGAAAAAACATTCTATAAACATTACATAGCATATTATTTTACCTATAGGTCATTTTCAGTTTAATTAAGTCTTATTGATATCATAAATTATTTCTTATTCATTTAGTTTTCAACACTTCATTTAATTTCATTTACTAGACTTGTTTTGTGGAGAAGGAAATAGCAACCCACTCCAGTATTCTTGCCTAGAGAGTCCTGTGGACGGAGGAGCCTTGTGGGCTGCCGTCTATGGGGTCGCACAGAGTCAGACACAACTGAAGTGACTTAGCATGCATGCATTGGAGAAGGAAATGGAAACTCACTCCAGTATTCTTGCCTGGAGAATCCCGGGGACAGAGGAGCCTGGTGGGCTGCTGTCTATGGGGTCACACAGAGTCGGGCATGACTGAAGTGACTTAGCAGCAGCAGCAGACTTGTTTTGTAATTATAGTATTTAACTTGGTTTCATTATTTTCTTACTTTTTATTTTTCCCAATTAATTTTTGTAAAAGTGCTAGTAGCTCAGTTGTGTCCAACTCTTTGTGACTCTATGGACTGTAGCCCACCAGCCTCCTCTGTCCATGGAATTCTCCAGGGAAGATACTAGAGTGGGCTGCCATTTTTTTCTCCATGGTATCTTCCCAACCCAGGGATTGAACCCAGGTTTCCTGCACTGCAGGCAGATTGTTTACTGTCTGAGCCATCACATATATTCACATACTTGGTTCACAAAACAGGTGAAGTCTCTGCCTGGGGGATCTAGAATCATGATTGAGAAGACAGAATACAATGAAAGACATGTATGCATAATACAATGTCCTCAGATAACTAATATGAAGAAAGTAATTCAGTGACAAGATTGGAATTGTCACAGAGTGTAGGTTTATATGTGTGGACCATGGACTTTGTTGATGCTGGGACAAAGATCAGACTTAGGACAAAGGATGTCTTAAGAACTAATCAAAAAAGCAATCAAAACACAAGAAAAGAAAAGAAAAGATGCCATATATAAAAATGGACATAGAGACTTGCCAGGTCTGCAATGTAAACCTGGTTAGTCAAACAAATACGAAATAGGCACAGGAAAAACAATTTTGCTAGCTGATATGTAAAATGCTCAATATTCAGTTCCTTTCATTTTCCTTCATAAACATCCTTGTGTAAAGTGTTGGTTTATTGCTTTTGGCATTTTATCTCATGGGCAGTGAAATCTCTGTCTCATACCATAAAGATATAGTGATCTTTTCTTTTGAATGAATTTATTTTTGCTTTTTCATTATTTTCCATGGACATGGACAAAATATAACAACACACGAAATGTCACCAGAACCAAAGAGGCTTTTCCTCACGAAAGTGTCAGGGATCATTTGAGCTTATGTATGCACCGTCTTTCTCTCCCTCTCTCTCTGTCTCTCTCTCTCGCTTTCTCTCTCTCTCTCTCTCTCTCTCTATATATATATATATATATATATATAGGGAATATATATATATTCCTGCTTGCTCGTGCTCAGTCATATCCGATTCCTTGCAACTGCATGGACTGTAATCCACCAGGCTCCTCTGTCCATGGGATTTTTCAGGCAGGAATACTAAAGGGGGTGGCTATACCTTCCTCCAGGGGATCTTCCCGACTCAAGGATAGAAACTTTGTCTCCAGTGACTCTTGCATTGGCAGGTAGATTCTTTACCACTGAGCCATCTGGGAATCCATATATATATATATAAAATCCAGGTTTTGAAATTTTGAGAAAAGATACAGATATCTAGGTAAATAATGTAGAGACATATATGTTCACTGAACGTATCTTTGTGTGCCTTTACTACAGGAATAAAATGACTACCAAAACTGAGCACCAAGTTCATCGGTACCTGGGAAATCTGCTCTGTGCTCAGTGCTGTCTGACTCTGTGACCCCATGGACTGTAACCACCAGGCTCCCTTGTCCATTGAATTTCCCAGGCAAGAAAACTGAAGTGGGTTGCATTTCCTACTCTAGGGGATCTTCCCAACCCAGGTATTGAACCCATGTCTCTTGCATCTCCTGCATTGGCAGGCAGATTCTTTATCACTGTGTTACCTGGGAAGCCGCCTGGGAAATATACAAACTGGAATTTCTGGATGCAATTTCCACATAATCTGATCTAATCACCTTGAGCTACATCAACCTTAACTTAACTATCAGGGTAGTTAAGGGTGAAAACAACATGAAGTAACACAGCCTAGGAAGCCAGGGTGTTACCGTAGGCCTTTGTTTCTTGCCCTGTGGAGTGTGAGACGTCTTCAGAGCAGTGGTACCGAGCTCACATATTCCAAGGTGACTCTCATACACAGAGGCCAGGACTCGATCAACAGAAGGGATCCATGTAAACATACAGGACATCTGTGCAGCAATTTCATAAAGTGCTAGGAGAACATAGTGAGGGTTTGAAGTTTCAATAGCAGCAGGGAGCCCACCTTATTCCTCAGCCTCCTCTGGCACCATCTCTCCTCACTCTCCCTCTTGCTCTTACCCCCTTCCCTCATTACTCCCCTCCCACATTAGTGTCTTTTTTAAAAACTAGAACATCTTAGACAGGTGCCTTCCCCAGGGCCTTTGCACTGGCTAGTCTCTCTGCCAGGCACAAAGTTCTCCTAGTTCCTGGCATGTTCATGGCTCCTGCTCTCTCTTCCTTGAGGTTTCTGTTCAAATGATAACTATTTTTCCATGTCATGCCTTAAATAATAGGAGCCCTTCATAAGTCTTTCCCTTATATGTGCTTTCAAATTTCTACACAGAACATTTCACCATCTCCCAAGTCATATATATCCTAGAGGAGGAAATGGCAACCCACTCCAGTATTCTGGCCTGAGAAATCCCATGGATAGATGGATAGAGGAACCTGGTAGGCTACAGTACATGAGGTTAAAAAGAGTCAGACATGACCGAGCCCCTCCCCCCATCTCATAATATTTTTTCTCCATGGACAGATTTTAAAAGTTTTCATATTTCAGCACCCTATGCACATTGCCTAGACAGCACCTGAGATATTGTTGCACTCAATATATAGTGCCCAAAGGAATGAAAATATTTCTCATTAAATATGTGGATTACATGATATCTTGGGGAAAATGCTAAAACTGGAACACATTTGCAAGTTAGAAATGACAGAGGAAATTTCCTAAAGAGGATCAAGTTCTTGCAAAATATTGAAATTAAGAAATATAATTAAATATAATTAAGCAAAATACAGATAGTATGTTTTCAACACTGTAATGGGCTTTTTTGTGAAAATGAATCATATTGTCATGTTTCTTTACAGTCAACATCAACAAATGGCACCAAGCAACCTAACAAAGTTTTCAGAATTCTTTCTTCTGGGATTTGCAGAGGAACCAGCACTGCAGCCCCTCATATTTGGGCTTTTCCTCTCCATGTACCTGATCACTGTGGTTGGAAACCTGCTCATCATCCTGATCATCAGCTCAGACCCCCACCTCCACACCCCCATGTACTTCTTCCTCTCCAACCTGTCCTTCATAGACATCTCTTTCATCTCCACCACCATCCCAAAGATGCTGCAGAACATATGGAAACAGAGCAAAGCCATCACCTATGAAGGCTGCATCACCCAGATGCATTTTATCATACTGTTTGCAGGCTTGGATGACTTCCTCCTGACCGTGATGGCCTATGATCGGTTTGTGGCCATCTGTCACCCCCTTGCACTACACAGTCATCATGAACCCCCAGCTCTGTGTGATTCTGGTTCTAGTTAGCTGGGTCATCAGTGTCCTGGATTCCTTGCTACAGACCTTCATGGTATCAAGGCTGTCCTTTTGTAGAGATGTGTTATTCCCTCACTACTTCTGTGAACTCAAACAGTTGGTCCAACTTGCCAGTTCTGACAACCTCCTTAATGAAATGGTCATGTATTTTGCAGCTGGGCTACTGAGTGGTGGTCCCTTCGCAGGTATATTTTACTCTTACTGTAAGATTGCTTCATCCATATGTGGAATCTCATCAGTTCAGGGTAAATATAAAGTATTTTCTACCTGTGTGTCTCACCTCTCAGTCGTCTCCTTATTTTACAGCTCATGCCTAGAAGTGCACCTAGCTCTGCCGCTACCCACAGCTCACATTCAAATACAATCACCTCAGTGATGTACACTGTGGTCACACCCATGCTAAACCCCTTCATCTACAGTCTAAGGAACAAAGACATAAAGAGGGCTCTGCAAGCATTCTTTAGAGAGGCAGCTATAAAAAGGCCAATGGTTGTGGGCTAAAGAAGGGAACATAATGTAAAGTTTCAAAGCCTCGGAGTCAGAAATTATAAATCTCTGATCTGAATCTTCGATCAGATTGTGGAAAGAGAATTTGCTCCTCTATTTCTTGGAATTCTTATATTTTGACTTTGCCTCCTTCATTGCAATTTATGTAACTCACACGATTAGGCTTAGTGATTTCTATCATATCCATTAGTTTTTCTCTTTTATGATTTTCCACTCTCTCAAATTTAAGAAATGGCAAGAAGCTCAATCGCTAAATTATGTCCAACTCCTTGTGACCTTTCGGACTGTAACCCACCATGCTCCTCTGTCCATGGGACTCTCCAGGAAAGAATACTGGAGTGCATTGCCATTTCCTCCTCCAGGGGATCTTCCTGACCTAGGGATTGAATCTGCATCTCCTGTGCCTCCTGCATTTGCAGGCAGATTCTTTACCACTGAGCCACCTGGGAAGCCCTGGGAAATTATTATAATGGCATTCATTTCTGTTTCTTTTGATTGTTGTATCAGTATGCCATTGTTACATAGCAATCTATCTTAAAAGCACATGATGTGACACTGGTTTATTAAAATGGATGGTTTGGAATTGTGCTAATCTCTGCTGGGATCCTCCTGTGTATTTATTTATCTGAAAGTCAGCCGAGGAGGCTCTGTTGATCTCGGTTGAGCCTTCTAATACACTAGGGAATCAGCTAGCTACGGTGGTGGTTTGGTCCCTAAGTCATGTCCGACTCTTGTGATCCCATGCACTGTAGCCTGTCAGGCTCCTCTGTCCATGGGAATGTCCAGGTGAGAATACTGGAGTGGGTTGCCATTTCCGTTTCAAGAGGATCTTCCCTACCCAGGTCTCCTGCATTGCAGGAAGATTCTTTACCGACTAAGCTATGAGGGAAGCCCCCAGCTAGCTATAGGCTGATTTATCATGTTCTTGGCTTGGGCCATGAAGCTCCGTTCAGTAGATCCTCTTGAACTTGGGGTAGCCCAACTGGATATATTCATGTTTCTGAGGCAGAGTTATTTGAGAATTCAGCAGAAATGCACTAAGTCCTCTCAAGGCACACCGTTATTTGCACCAAATTCTATGGACTCAAGCAAATCAAAGTCCTAAGTCTAGCCCAGATACAAAGGTGGAGAAAGAGACACCTTCTCCTAATGCAAGGTTTTTCATTGCCACATTTCAAAAGACATGGGTACAGAGAAGGCTTCCCTTAGGGCCATCTCAACAAACCTAACGCAAGTGTAATCTCAATTCAGTAATGTTTTATTTTTCTTCCATTTTCAATGGATGAATGATCTTAGAAAACAACAATATATATGTGTCTTTTTATTTTTTCATTTATTTTTGTTGATATATCATTTGTTGAGATAATATCATATAAGCTTCATGTGTACAAACTTTTTTTTTTTTTTACTTCTGTATATGGGACAGAGCATTCACAAGCAAAACTTTAGTTTCCATTCATCATGAGGAAGTCGATCCCCTTTAAGTAAGTCACCCTACATGTTAGATCTTGTTTGCTTTGGAGTGCTCATTTACTAGCTTTGTTTGTTCATTCTGTTCCATATATGAGTGAAATCAAAGGGTATTTGTCTTCCTCTGTTTTATTTTACTTAGCAAAACACCCTCAAATTTTATCCATGTTATTGCAAATGAAAGGTTTCATCTTTTTAATTCTGAGTAGTATTCCATTGTGTGTGTATGCATGTATATATATATACACACATATACATATTAACACATATTTTCCCCCTACATCTTGGCTATTTTAAATACTGTGTTCATCAACTTAAGGGTGCATGCATCTTTAAAAGTTAGTGCTTTCCTGTTTGGGAATAAATACTCAGGAGTGGAATAGCTGAATCATATGATAGTTCCTAAGTTTTTGAGGAATATCTATTCTGTTTTCCATTGTAGCTGTACCAATTTAAATTCACACCAACGAGGCACACATATATGGACAATTAGCTTATAATAAGCAAATAACATATGATGAAGAAAAGATACTCTCTACAATAAAAAGGTTTCCCTTTTCTTCATATGATCACCATCACTTATTTCTTGCCTTTTTGATAATGCCATTGTAACAGGCATGAGGTAATATCTCATTGTGGTTTTCATTTGCATTTCCTTAATAATTACAGTTAGTGCCCTACGTATGAACCTTCACGTTGCCATCTTTTAAAATGCAAACATGTGTTCTCATATCCAGTCACGTAAGTTAGTTCACGTGTCTGGCATTATCGGTGGAAGTTAGGTACCTAGGCTAACTTTGTTGGACTTACAAACAAATAGAACTTGGAACACTCTCAGAACAGAAGTTGTTCACAAGTAAGGGACTTAACAGAGGGACGTTAAACATTTCTTCCTGTGTCAGTTGGCCATCTGTGTGTCTTTCTGAGGGCTAACCTGGCAGCTCAGCTGGTGAAGAATCCTCCTGCAATGCAGGAGACCCAGGTTCGATCCCTGGGTCAGGAAGATCCCATGGAGAAGGGATAGGCTACCCACTCCAGTATTCTTGAAAAAAATCTATTAAGGTCCTCTTCTCATTTTAAAGGACTTCCCTGGTGGCTCAGGTGGTAAAGCATCTGCCTACAATATGGGAGACCTGGGTTCGATCCCTGGGCTGGGAAGATCCCCTGGAGAAGGAAATGGCAACCCACTCCAGTACTCTTGCCTGGAAAATCCCATGGATGGAGGAGCCTGGTAAGCTACAGTCCATGGGGTTGCAAAGAGTTGGACACGACTGAGAGACTTAACTTTCACTTTCTCATTTTAAAATCTAGTTCTTTCATTGTTGTTGTTGAGTTATGTGAGTTATCTGTATATTTTAATATCAACTGCTTATCAGATATGCCCCTTGTAAATATCTTCTTCTATTTGGTAGTTTGTCTTTTCATTTTGTTTATTTTCTTTTCTATGCAAAGGTTTTTTAGTATGATACAGTAACATTATTTATTCTTGGTTTTGTTTGCTTGCCTGAGGAGATATATATCTAGAAAAGATACTACTAAAACCAATGTCACAAAGCTTACTAGCTTTGTCTTCTTTTAGGTGTCTTATGGATTCAGTCCCAGAGCTTACTGGCTGTGTTTCCTTTTGATGTTTTATAAATTCAACCCCAAGGAAGGTAGAAGCATCAAGAGAGGTGGCACCAACTCTGGCATACCAGCACCGGGTGCCTGCAGCATAGAGGGGAGCAGAGGTGGCAGTGGGGCACGGGACCCTGTCCCCTCAGCTACCTAGGTGTCCATGACCCCGCCAACCTCCATATCTGCTGTGTTAGAGCTGGCGAAGCTTACCACACTGGACATGCCACAGCACCCCTACCACCCCAGCGCCACCGCCTACCACCACCCTGCCCATATGGCATCAGAGCCTGTGACTCAGGAGATCACAGAGGAGCTACAAGAAAAGCATCACAAATTCATCAGAGAACTACCCACCCGCGTCCCAAGCAGCACACCAGAAGCACTGACAACAGCAAGGTACCACACCCCAGAGGCACAAAAGCAATAGCTGATGCACAGGGTAACTCCTCTGACAGAGGTTATGGAGGGTCTAAAGTGCAGATTCATAATCAGAGGCAGCTCAGGAAGACTTGAAAAAAAAAAAAAGCTGTATCGTGTCGCCACCTACTGGACAAAGAAAGAAAAAAGTTCTAACCTACTGAACGCTTCAGCCCGCTGAGCTCCCAGCACGTTAGAACTCTCAGCCAAGATCAACAGAACCTCCGCTGTTGAAATACAGGTGAATAAAGACATATGTAGAGTCCAACAATTCATTACTATATAATGTTGTTTAGTAAAACATAATGTTAAATCTGAAGGAGCTGAATCTCCAATACCGGGTACCTGATGTGAAGGGCTGACTTATTAGAAAAGACCCTGATGCTGGGACAGATTGAAGGCAGGAGGAGAAGATGACAGAGGATGAGATGGTTGGATGGCATCACCAACTCAATGGACATGAGTTTGAGCAAGCTCTTGGAGTTGGTGATGGACAGGGAAGCCTGGCATGCTGCAGTCCATGGGGTCGTAAAGAGTCCAACAGGACTGAGTGACTGAAGTGAAGTGAGTGTTAAATCATTTTCTTTCAGGATGGTTTGTTATGTAGCAACAGCTTAATGATACAAAAATCAAAATACACAGAAGTGAAGGGAATTACAAAAATTTGCTGATTCTTGTCTTTGCCATTTGTTTTGATATAGACACATTGATGATCATTCTATTATTCAATACTTTTTTTTTTTTTTTCAGAAAGCTGTATTAAAATGTGACTTCATGGAGATTGCCTTCCAGGTGACCAGGGGAGCATGTAAAGAAATGAATGTTTATGGAGAAAATATTGTGACTCTGGTTCACAGGATTGAGAAGGTATCCAAACTCTCATTTTAGTTACCGTTTGATCATAATGATTGTAGAGATGCTGTTGTTGTTTAGTCACTAAGTCATGTCTGACTATTTTGTGACTCCATGTACTATAGCCTGCCAGGCTTCTCTGTCCATGGGATTTCCCATTCAAGAACACTGGAGTGGTTGCTGTTTCCTCATCCAGAAGAATCCTTCTTTCTCTGATTGTAGAGGTATCTGATCATAAAGGGACATGTATTGGATGATATTCATAATGTACATTCATCAATCCTTAAATTACTATATCTATTTATAAAAGTGGGAGATATTTCACTTAGAAAAATGCAAAGGTTCATATACAGGCAGAACTGTAGATTTTCAAGCAGAAATAAGAACAAAATCCAATTAAAAACAATAAAACAAGCCATCGACTTCTTAACTCCAAAGTAACTCCATCTTTACATGAATACTGCATAATCAAGAAAGAGATGCATAGTATGAAAATAATATCATACTATTATGATCGTCCATAATTCAAGAAATAGATGCATAGTATGAAAAATGAAATCTTTTGCAAAATAACACAAAGTGTATCTTAACATTTTTCTTCATTATATTACACACATCTATTATATCAAATGGTTCATTCAAACTTGTGTTCTGTTGGGAACTCTACCTAAAGACGTGTTGTATGTGATAATCTATTTTTGCCAGTAACTGTGATGGCTCAGGGATTTCCCAGATGGCGCTAGAGGTAAAGAACCCAACTGCCAATGCAGGAGACTTAGATGGAGCTTGATCCCTGGGTCAGGAAGATTCCCTGGAGGAGGAAATGGCAACCCACTCCTGTATTCTTGCCTGGAGAATCCCATGGACAGAGGAGCCTGGCGGGCTACAGTCCAAAGGGCTGCAAAGAGACAGGACTGAGAGTGTAAACACGAACAAACAAGATAGGTATTGTGGAAACAAAGCTGAATAAGGGAATAGAATCCTAAAGAGGCAAATAGAGTGACAACTAGCAAGACATAGCGTATGTTAAAGTCCAGAATATCAGGAAGAACAGCTAAGGTGGTGATAGATAAAGGAATGACGTATGCAAATATGAAATCAATGGTCTGAGATTTTCCTTGTTATAAACACATAAATAGCCATGAATGTCTTGAGTAGTCCCCCCCCCCCGTAGGAGCAGTACAACTCATGAGTATTCTTTATTAAAATGAAAGAAAAACATTTAATACTTTAAATATTATTTGAGAATAAACTGTTCTTAAGAATTCTATCAATTTGCATGATAAACAGTAATTCCCATGTTGTTCAGGCCCAGGGTTCAAAACAAACTTGAAAGAGAGGGAAACCATAACATGAATAACTCTTTGATAAGAGGGAAATCACTAGGCTTAATCAAGTGAGTTACATGAATTTATGAAGGAGGTGAAGTCAAAGAAATGGAAACGCCAAGAAATAAATGGAACGAGCAACTTCTGCTTCCAGAATCTGATCAAAAATTGTAGTTTCTGCCTGTGAGGTTTTAAACATTTCATTCACGCTCCCTTCTTCAGCTTGGAGCAATTGGCATTTTAATAGTTGTCATTCTAAAGAATGCTTTCAGAGCCATTTTTATGTCCTTGTTCCTCAGACTATAGATGAAGGGGTTCAGCATGGGTGTGACCACAATGTACATGACTGAGGCTATTGCAACTGAGTGTGAATTGTGAGTAGTAGCAGAGCTAAGGTACACTCCTAACATGTACAATAAAATAAGGAGAAAACAGACAGGTGAGACACACAGGTGGAAGAGGCTTTAAGTTTCCCCTGAGCTGACATTATTCCACATATGGAGGAACCTATCTTAGAGTAAGAGTAAAATATCCCACACAGGGTAGCAGCAGCCAGCAGCCCAGCTGCAAAATACATCACCATGTCATGAAGAAAGTTGGCAGAATAGGCAAGTTGGACCATCTGATTGAGTTCACAGAAATATTGAGGGATTTCCAACTCTACAGAAGGACAGTCTCGACACCATTAAGGTTTGTAACAAGGAATGCAGGACACTGATGGCCCAGCTGACCAGAACCAGAATTCCACAGATTTGGGGATTCATGATGACTGTGTAGTTCAGGGGATGGCAGATGGCCACAAAGCGGTCATAGGCCATCACAGTCAGGAGGAAGTCATCCAACCCCGCAAACAGTATTAAAAAAAACATCTGGGTGATGCAGCCTTCATAAGTGATAACTTTGCTCTTTGTCTGGATGTTCCACAGCATCTTCGGGATGGTGGTGGAGGTGAAGCAGATGTCCACAAAGGACAGGTTGGAGAGGAAGAAGTACATGGGGATGTGGAGGTGGCAGTCTGAGACAGCCAGGATGATGAGGCGGTTTCCAAACACATTGATCAGGTACATGCAGAGGAAAACTCCAAATATGAGAGGCTGCAGTTCTGCTTCCTCTGAGAATCCCAGAGAAGAAATTCTGAAACTCCTGTGATGTGGTGGAAGTGACTACAAGTAAAGGGAAAAAACGTGACTAATTTTCATGCAAGTGGACATTACTCACGTTGTTGAAATGCTACCTGATACATTTTGCAGTTAGGAAATTAATGTCAATATTTTGTTCATGCAATGAGTACAGTGATTTGGTAATCAAAACCTCCTAAAATCCAGTCATGGAGAATTGATATAGCAAATAAAAATATATATAGCATGTCATTTGGTGACTCATTCTATGAATGAAATGAATACAAGTATAAAGGAAAGAGTAAAGAAGGGTCTTCAGATAAGATAGCAAATAAGGTGACATTTGAACAGAGACCTCATGGAAGAGAGAGCAGGAACCATGAACTTGAGAAGTGTGTGCCTGGCAGGGAGAAAAGCCAAGTGCAAAGGCCCTGGGGAAGGTGCTTGTTTAAGATGTTCTGGTTGAAGAAAAGGAAGCCAGTGTGTTGAGGGAAGTGAGAAGGAGGGAAAGTGAGGAGAGAAGGTGTCAGAGGATGTTGAGGAACAAGGTGGTTCTGAAACTTCTGCTTCACAAGGCGTCAGACACAACTTAGAGACTGAACAACAGCAACAACAATATGTATCTCTATATACGAGAGAGAGAGAAATAAAGAATGGACATGAAAGAGAACACAGATCTAATAAACTCAAATGGTCCCTGAGAGACTGGTAAGACCATTTCTTTGGTTTTATGACACTTCATGTGCCATTATATTCCCTTGATACCCAGCAGAAATAATTAAATAGAAAAAATAAATTCATCCAGAGTAGCAATAAATTATGGTCTAAATACTTATGAGTTTTATGACCCAAGAGAAAAATGAGCAAAGGGAACAAAATAACACTTCACAAAAGGATGTTTATTAAGCACAATGGATAGCAATTGAACATTGGTCATTTGTAATATCAGGCAGCAAAACTTGTTTTTCCTGTGCTTATTTCATTTTCATTTGACTAAATGTTTTTATATGAAAGCAGAGGAGCAAGCCTCTTTCTCCCTTTTCAGATGTGACATCTTCTTTTGCTGTTATTCTTGGATTTTGATCTTTTTCTGATGAGTCCTAAGGGCATACTCTAGCCCTAGTTCTGATGTTTGCCCAAAAGATCAAAAGTCCACACACATAAAACCTGGATACACTGACCATTTCAACCTTTTCACTAACTTGCTTCATACTAGTCATCTGAGGACATTGTTGAATGAATTAGGACTTAGGTCTCACTATATATGGACATTTAATATATGTCAAGGTCGTGTTTCAATTTATTTGGATAGATTGAATTGTTCCTAAAGCTGGAATAAATATCTATCTTCCAAAAAATGGCTTCTCGCCTACCTCAAACATCTTGAAAATATTAGTGAGATTATGTCCTCAGTGTAAGAATAACCGACACATTTTAGATGAACACTTTGACATGTAAATATATAATATCAACTGAAAATTGCTCAGTTGTGTCTGACTCTTTCGGACCCCATGGATTATACATTTCATGAAATTCTCCAGGCCAGCATACTGGAACGGGTAGCCTTTCCCTTCTCCAGGGAATCTTCCCAACGCATGGATGGAACCCAGGTCTCCCACATTGCAGGCAGATTCTTTACCAACTGAACCACCAGGGAAGCCAATATAGTATCAATGGGAGGAGGGGTGTCAAAATCACCTTAAATAATGCAAGAGACTCAGAAACAAGACAATAGTCCTATATAACTAAATACAATTTAAAAAAAATTAAGATCAAATATATGTCTCACGAATCAACTGAAAAACAATCTTTTTAAAGAGTCATTCAAAAGGCTTATATCTGTAGAAAAATGGGCATATAGTATGTGTTCTTGTTGTTCAGTTGTTAATATTGTAGGTAATAATAATTATTGTTTTTGCTGTTTAGCTGCTAAGTCATGTCTGACTCCTTTATGACCCCATGGACCGTAGCCCACCAAGCTCCGCTGCCCATGGGACTTTTCAGGCAAGAATACTGGAGTGGGTTGCCATTTCCTTCTCCAGGGAATCTATCTTCCCGACCCAGGGATGGACTCACGTCTCCTGCACTAGCAGGCGAATTCTAACTTACCACTGAGCCACCATGGAAGCCCATACATAATAATAATAGGCAAATAAAAAAGGTGAACAAATATATAAATCTTTGCTCTAGCTCATATATAGTTTAGGAAAGCAACAAAAAGTCTCTTTCCTACGTTGGTCCTGGGAAATATCTTGAAGACTGGTCAAATCTGGGCTGAGAACTTCTGGACTAGTAGCAAAGGAGACTCTGATTTTTCTGTCAGAAATGCGAACTGTTACAATATTTTAGGGAAAAATCTGAAGACAGCTATAAACCTTCAAAATACAGATATATTTTAACTCAGAGTCCTCCAGTATTGGCACCATTGACCTTCTGAGCCAGATCATTGTTTGTGGTGGCATCTGTCCTGTGCATTGAAGGACATTTAGAGCATCCCTGACTCTACAGAGCCTTCCATGTGTGACAGACAAAAATCGCTGGGGGATGAAACCATCCATGGTTAGAATAAGAGTTTGAACTTCACCATCTTAATGTATTGTGTAGCTTTGGTATAATAGCAACTTAATGATAAAGGATATGAAAGACCATCAAAGTGTTAGTAGTATAGGCACACCATGACCTGTTGTACAGCCATAAAAATAATGAATTCATCATTAGACTTGTGATTTGAGACAGGCCTATGAGAAATTATTGAGTAAGAAGGAAAATGGGGAATAAAGGAAAATGGAACAAAAGGTAGGAACAAAGACTGCACTGGTGGTGCAGTCATAAAGAATCCACCTGCCAATAGGGGAAATGTGGGCCCAATCGCTGATCCAGGAAGATCCCCTGGAGGAGGAAATGGCAACTCACTCAAGTATTCTTGCTTGGGAAATCCCATGGACAGAACAGCCCAAGAGGTTGCCAAGAGTTGGATATGATTTAACAATGAAACAACATCTTGACAACTAAAAAACATCTCCAGTTCTTTGTTTGAAAGATTGCACTCAAAGATAGGAATCCTATTCTGATCCTATATAGAAAAGCAAAGAGCTCACACACATAATTTAAGAGTGACAATAAATGGCTAACAAATCCACACACACATTCAGCCTCAGAGATAATGAAGCAATTGCAAGATAAGCTCATTAGCACTTCCCTGGCAGCTCAGTGGTACAGAAGCTGCCTGCCAAAGCAGGAGACACTGGTTCAATGTCTGTATCCGTAAGATCCCCTGGAAGAGAAAATGGCAACCCACTCTAGTATTCTTACCTGGGAAATTCCATGGACAGAGGAGCCTGGTGGGCTACAGTCACAAAGAGTTGGACACAAGCTAGCAACTAAACAACAGCAAGCTCATTAGCACACCCCTCTTAACATTTGAATTTTTTTTTCCCAGAAGATACTGTTAAGTGTATATCTCCAGCAAATACTGTTGCAAGGATGCATTTACAAGCATTCTTTGGTGTGCATATTTATTTTTTTGGTGGTGCTAGGTTCTTGTTGCTCAGTGGGTTTTTCTCTAGTTGCGGTGAGGAAGGGTTACTCTTGTTTTTGGTGCATGGGCTTCTCTTTGTGGTGGCCTCTCTTATTGCAGAACGTGGACTCTGGGGTGTGAGGACCTCTGTAGTTGTGGTTGCCGGGCTCTAGAGCACAGGCTTAGTTGCTCCAAGGCAAGTGGAATCTTCCTGGACCAGGGATCGAACCCATGTCTCCTGCACTGGCAGGTGGATTCTTCACCACTGAGCTTCCAGGGAAGCCCAGTATGTATGTTTTTAATCAATATGAAATATGGTCAAATATGCTCCACCAAAGAAATTAGAAAGAAATGCCCTAACTATATTTTATATTCCTACTTCACTAATACACTAATTCTCTACTGCTCCTGCTGCTAAGTCGCTTCAGTCGTGTCCGACTCTGTGCGACCCCATAGACGGCAGCCCACCAGGCTCCCCCATCCCTGGGATTCTCCAGGCAAGAACACTGGAGTGGGTTGCCATTTCTCTACTCGAACTATTAATAAGATACATGGACATAAGTTCTCCTTTTACTGGAAGCACTTTATGCCTCGTGTGTGTTCAGTCACTCAATTATTTCCAACTCATTGCGACCCCATGGACTGTAACCCGCCAGGCTCGTCTGTCCATGGGATTCTCCAGGCAAGAATACTGGAGCGAGTTGCCATAGAACTGGAGATAAACCCTTTACAGGGGCACTTCTCTTTCCTTCTTGTGCATACAAGCCAGCAGGAATTCTAATTCAAGTGCAAATTCTGGTTGAATAGGTCTTCAGTGGGCCCTGGGACTGTGCATTTCTAACAAGCTACTGGGTTGTGTGTTGATGCAGGTCTGAGTATGAGGGTCATACTTTCAGTAACAAAACACTGGTTCTGTGTTTAATTCAGGTACAAGAACTTGAATTTATGTTAAATTCAGGTACAGGTATTTGAATTTATATATGAATGAGTGACTGAACATGCACACACACACACATATATATTCATATATATATAATGCTAGTTGCTCAGTCGTGCCTGATTCTTTGTGACCCCATGGTGTACAGCCCGCCAGGGTCCTCTGTCCATGGAATTCTCCAGGCAAGAATACTTGAGTGGGTTGCCATTCCCTTCTCTAGGGGATCTTCCTGACCCAGTAGGTCTTTGTTTGTTATCCATTTTAAATATAGCAGTGTATACATGTCCATCCCAAACTCCCCCACATTGGAAATATAAATCATTTTTTTGTGGGGGGGGGGGTATTGTGGATTGGATTAGGTAATTTTTTCATTCTTTCAATCCTTCATGCCAGCCAGAATGAGAGAGATTTATCTCTGACCTCTGAAGTTATCTATTGTAAAATATGTGACCTGCTTTCTGGGTTTAACCTGAGATGAGAAGATGGACTGGGGGGTCATCAAAGGCAGGCTGGAAGCTACAAGCAAGAGATGGAAACTCATGGGGATGGAATAAAGCCTGTATTCACCTGTGTTGCTTCTGACCTCAGTGATGAGGGATCCTGCAGAACCCAGAGCCCTTCGTCATGGAGATAAATGGACACACTTGGCCCAAGAGGCAGAGAGACTCAAAGAAGTTCTCAGGGAATGTAGAACAGTTGCAGGTCCATCTGCAGCTTCACGTGCATGTGTGCTAAGTTGCTTCAGTCATGTCTGACTCTTTGTGACCCCATGGACTGTATCCTGCCAGGCTCCTCAATCCATGGGGTTGCCCAGGCAAGAACACTGCAGTGGGTTGCCGCCCCTTCCTCTCTGGGTGGGAATCTTCCTGACCCAGGGATCAAACCTGTGTCTCTTCTGTCTTCTGCATTGGCAAGCAGGTTCTTTACCACTAGCACCCCCTGGAAAGACCCTGCAGCTTCATGCTAGTGAGCAAATCAGCAGGCCTTCAGCAGTGTGTGTGTGTGTATGTGTGTGTGTGTGTCCATAAATGGCAGCTGATTTCTGTAACCCTCCAAGTACACTAAGAATCTTCCTTACAATCTGTGTTAGTTCCCTATGGCTGCTGTTACACATTACCACAATGTGGGTGCCTTATAGGGCTTCCCCTGTGGCTCAGCGGTGAACAATCTGCCTGCATGCAGGAGAATCTGGTTCAGTTCTTGGGTTGGGAAGATGCCCTGGAGGAGGGCATGGCAACCCACTCCAGTATTCTTGCCTGGAGAATTCCATGGACAGAGGAGCCTGGCGGGCTATGGTCCATTGGGTTGCAAAGAGGGCTGGACATGACTGAATCAACTTAGCACGCATGCACCCCAACCTTTTTGGCACAAGGGACTGGTTTAGTGGAAGACAAGTTTTCCTAGACCTGGAATTTCAGGATGTTTCAAGCACATTATTTTTATTGAGTTTGTTGAGCAGGAGGTGGAACTCAGGTGGCAATGCAAGCAGTGGGGAGCAGCTGTAAATACAGATGAAGCTTCACTTGCTGGCCCACTGCTCACCTCCTGCTGGGTGGCTCCGTTCCTAACAGGCCATGGGCTGGTACCGGTCCATGGTCTGGGGCTTGCAGACCCCTCCTTAGGAGAGAATCCATTCTTGCCTTTAACAGCATCTAGTGTCTCCAAGAGTTCCTTGCCTTGTGGCCACGTCACTCCAATTTCTGCCTTTATGTCATAGGACTTGTTTGTGTCGTCTCCTCTCCTATATCTTTTTTTTTTTTTTGGATAAAACATTTTTAAAGTTTATTTTTATTTATTTAGCTGTGTCAGGTATTAGTTGTGGCTTGTGGGATCTTTCTTGTGGCACAGGGTCTCTCTAGCTGTGGCACACAGGCTCAGCAGTTGTGGCTCAGGCTTTCATTGCTACAAGGCTTGTGGAATCTGAGTTCTCCAGCCAGGGATCAAACCCAAGTCCCCTGCATTGCAAGGTAGATTCTTAACCACTGGACCAGCAGGGAAGCCCCTCTCCTGTATCTTCTAAGGAACTGTCATTGGATATAGGGCACACCCAAGCAATCCATAATTATCTCATTTTAAGACCCTTAATTAAATTGGCATAGATGCTTTTTCCAAAAAGGTCACATTCACAGGTTCCAAGTAGGCATATCTTTTGCGGTGTTGCCAATCAAGTTACTATGTGGTTCAGGAAATGTAGCTCAGTCTGCTGCTGTTGCTAAGTCACTTCAGTCGTGTCTGACTCTGTGCGACCCCATAGACGGCAGCCCACCAGGCTCCCCCGTCCCTGGGATTCTCCAGGCAAGAATACTGGAGTGGGTTGCCATTTCCTTCTCCAATGCATGAAAGTGAAAAGTGAAGGTGAAGTCGCTCAGTCGTGTCTGACTCTTAGCGACCCCATGGATTGCAGCGTATTAGGCTCCTCCGTCCATGGGATTTGCGAGGCAAGAGACAAAAATTTTAGTGGTCCCAGGAAATAGAACCATAAGTCAGGCAAGAGAAAACAACCATGAAAGGTGTGTTTATAAAGCCAATTACCACCATGATCAACTGGGACTTCTGCCGGGGAGACAGGAGCCAGTAAAATATGTATACTTCAGACTTATTTCACTCAATGGGCAAGTGATTTATACATCAATTCCTGTTGGTCGTTGGTTAAGGAATGATTCCTGGGACATTAATTCTCTAAACATGGGCAGAGTAGACTAGAGAAATTTCTTAGATAATGGATGCAGATATGAAAGTTTGAAGCCAGACAAAATACACTAAAGTGGTCAATGATGAGGGATATCTTCTATATTATACTTCTCCATTCCACCTTCCTGGGATACAGTTTCAATTGCTGGAAGGGCAGAAGCCACTTTGTGACCATGAGTGTAGAAGCCCTACGGTCAAGCTAGAGATAGAGCAGAAAAGCAGAAGGATCCTGAGGCTAGCTTTGAACTATTCAGCTCCAGAATTCACATATCAGGAATGAAATAAATATCATTAAGTTTGATGTGACTAAATGTTATTCAGAAAAAAGGCATTTCTTCCAGTTCATTTAATTCATACAACCTCAGAAAACATCTCTGTAAATGAGTTTGCAGGGCAACATTTCCAAAATAGGTATACATCCCATTACTTTGAGGATATATATTAAAAACATGAGATTCAGTTTATTTTTTAAGAAATTTAAATAATCACTAAGTGTAACAGAAAATATCAGGTTCAATTCATATGAAGTTAAAATTCATATGGTTACAAATTGCAAAAGGGAACCAAAGATATAGCATGAAGGAAAATAGAGAGGGCTGTGAAGACCCAAGGAAAGATTTTCTTTAAAACAAGAGTATTAGGAAAGATAAAAACATTAAATTAAGGAAGCCAGGATGTCTGGTCATCAATATAATGTGTGCAGTTACTTAGAGTCCTCTGAAGGCCCTGTGAATGAGAGATGGTGCCCGGCTGACGAGTCTCCCGAAGGCCCTCTTCATGTCCCTGTTCCTCAGACTGTAGTTGAAGGGATTCAGCATGGGGGTGACCATGGTGTACATCACCGAGGCCACCAGACTTGTCCTAGAGGATGAAGTGACTGCAGAACTGAGGTAGACCCCTAGGCCTGTGCTATAGAACAAGGAAACCACTGCGAGGTGAGACCCACAGGTGGAAAAGGCTTTGTACTTTCCCCTGGCTGATGAAATTCTCAAGATGGAGGAGAAAATCTGAGAGTAAGAAAAGAGGATCCCAGAGAGAGAAAAAACACCTAGGATAATAGTCACAAAATACACCACTGTGTTATTGATGAGGGTGTCAGAACATGCGAGCTTCAGGACTTCAAGAAGATCACAGAAAAAGTGTGGGATCTTCATGCTTCTGCAGAAAGACAGCCTCAAGATAGTCAAGGTCTCAGGCAGGGAGACTGTGACACTGAGGCACCAGCACCCCAGAGCCAGCAGCCCACAGACCCGGGGGTTCATGACGACCATGTAGTGCAAGGGGTGACAGATGGCCACGAAGCGGTCATAGGCCATCACGGTCAAGAATAAATTGTCCAGGCATCCAAACACAATGAAAAAAAATACCTGGCTGAGGCAGCCTGCATAGGTGATAACTTTGCTCTGTGTCTGGAGGTTCAGCAGCATCTTTGGGATGGTGCTGGAGGTGAAATTGATGTCAGCAAAGGACAGGTTGGAGAGGAAGAAGTACATGGGCGTGTGGAGGTGGGAGTCTGAGATGACAGCTAGGATGATGGCCAGGTTCCCAGTGAATGTGACCAGGTACATGGACAGAAACAGCCCGAAGAGGAGAGGCTGCAGGTCTGGGTCCTCTGTGAATCCCAGGAGGAGAAAGTTTCTGACTCCTGTTTGGTTTCCTCTTTCCATGAGTCTGCTGGGCTTGCCAACAAGGAAGAAAGAAGGAATACAGAATTTACCCCAAATAAACATTCCCCAGAGAGACAGAAATATCCGTAGTCCAAACCCAGGGAGATCATGAAATCATTCATTTTGGCTAAGGATTGACTTCATTTGACGACAAAGTGTGGTTACTGTTGATACCTAGAAAAATTGTCTTTGAGTTCAGAAGTTCTCAAATTGTGATTATCTCTGACCAGCAACATCAGCACCCCCTAGAAATATTAGAAATTCACATTTCTAGGCTCATCTGACCTGCGTGTACACTCAGTCACGTGTTTGACTCTTTGCAACCCCGTGGACTGTAGCCTGCCAGGCTCCTCTGTCCATGGGATTCTCCAGGCAGGAATACTGGAGTGGGTTGCCATTTCCTTCTCCAGGTGATCTTCCAGACCCAGAGATCCAAGCTGCATTTTGTGTCTCCTGCACTGGCAGGTTGATTATCACTGAGCCACCTGGGAAACTCATAAAAACATACCCATCACCTCCAAAAATGTCCTTGTATTCTTTTGTGTGGTATGAATACTTACAATCTATCCTTCTAACATATTTTAAAGAAGACGATACCATATTATCAACTTTATTTACCATGTTATTTCCCTGGAGAAGGAAATGGCAATCCACTACAATATTCCTGCCTGGAAAATTCCATGGACAGAGGAGTCTGGCAGGCTACAGTCCATGGGGTTGCAAGAGTTGGACATGAGTTAGCAACTAAACCACCACCACCACCATGTTATATGTCAGATCTCTAGAGTTTATTCATTTTGCATAACGAAAACTTTATACACTGAATAAGAATTCCCTACTTTCCTTGTCTTTTAGCCACTGACAATCAACATTCTATTTCCTGCTTCTATGAGTTTGATGATTCTAGATGCCTCATGTAAGTGGAATCATACATCATACAGTATTTGTTTTTTCTGTATGGCTTATTTCATTTGTTGTAATGTCCTCTAGATTCATCCAAAGTGTTGTGAATAGCAGGATTTCTACATGGTATTTTAATGTGTTTTAGGTTTAATGTCATTAATAATGACATTTAGTCCTTCCCATTATATCTCTGACATTGCCTTTATATTAGGAAAGTTTTAGATTTTGGTTTTTGTATTTATAAGCTGTTATGGGCATTTTCTAGATTTCCTTATTAATTTCAAGGTTTTCTTTAATATTATATACTTTCTCCAAATAATTTTATTTTACAACATCTGTTTGTCTCCAGGTCTAATTGCATTGCTATGAAACTCCACAACAGTGTTCAAATTTATGTTAAGAGTTGGAATTCTTGCTATCCTTCTTTTCTTTCAAGGGAGTAATTCTAGAGTTTTTATTTAATATATTTATCATAATTTAGGATATATCTATGTGTATTTTTATCATCTTAGCTTTCATTTTTATTCTTAGATATCTTAGAGGGCCTTTTAGAGATACAAAAAAGTATTTCACACTTGATTAATAATTTAGAAAAAATAATGTTAAATCTTATCTCCATATTTCCTAATGAATTTCAAATGTTAAGTGTGGAGCAAGGAACCATATAGACTATCAGAAGAAAATAAATAAAATACCTAGATAATATAATTTATATATGAATATATGTAAGTCTTAAAAGTAGATGTTCTCTCAGAATAAAAAGTCTTTGATAGAAATAAGGGAAGAAAAGATCAATAATTGGACCATAAATTGAAAAATTATTAATGAGAAAATGTGCCATGCAGAAAGTTGGAATGAAAAAGATAATGTATTTGACTAATAAAAATTAGTATCTTTAACCTATAAAGAAAGCCTTAATTATAAATCATAGGTACATTAATGTATTAGCTGGGAAAAAGGCATAAGATACTAAATATTTATAAGTGTAAAAAGGGTAATAAAGGTTTGAGAATTTTTTTTATAGTGTTAATCTATGAGTGTGAAAGTAAAATAAGATACACTTTTCACTGAGGTAATTAAGAAGCCATTGGGAAAAATAAAGACTCGAAATGCAAAATTTCATCAAGTGGAAAGAGAAATAGCACTTCATATACTTCTCTGAGATGATAATTGATCTGTTTTTCTGGACTGGAGACCTTAAATCCGCATACAGATCTTTTATGTTTCCTTGCACTTATCCAAGGAAAATGATCTACAAAAAATACCAAAATGTGGACAAGAATCACCTTGGAGTGATAAAGCGAGTCTTGATTTTTACATTCATTTTCTTCTATTACATATTTCAAAAAACTACAAATGACCACACGTGTAGTCTATCCTCAAGAAATTAACATGTGAAGATTTGGAAGATGTTGTTAATGAAAGTTACACATGACAAACCTAAGTAAAGCAGAAAATTAAGATAGAAGCAGAGTTAATGAATTAAAAAGCAGAAAGTTTCTAGAACTGAGAGATTCCAGAGCTAATTCTTTGGGAAAAGCAAACATACAGGCAAAATTAGTTTGATAAATGAAATAAAAAGAAAGAAAGAGAACAGAAATGCCTAAAATTAGGAATGAGAAAAATAAACATAGATGTAAGGAGATGCTCATCTTTGCAAGAAAATATTAATTAAAACTTCATGCTAAAAATTAGAATATCTCTAAGAAATTAATTTATTTCTGGGAAAATATAAGTGTCCAAAGTTGATTCAAGATGGAGGATAATAGATCAATAATTAAGGAAGAAATTAAACAAACAACAAGACTTACTTGCAAAAATGCCTTCGTGGGACCTAAATGTCGGAACAATAGAAGAATTCTCCTTTAAATATTAAAGAAGAAAAGAAAATTTATTATCACTATTATCAATTCCCAGGAAGTTCTAGCCAACGGAATACAAAGAGAAAAAGATACAAAAGATTTAAGTATCAAAAAAGCAATTATTGTTTGAAGATGATAGATTGGCTGAAGATAAAAAAAAATGGCAACAGAAAACTTCTTTTTAAATATATTTTTTATTGGAGGAGGAAACCTCTTTGGACTGAAAATGATTTTAATAAGGCAACTGATACCAAAAAAAAAAAAATTAAAACCCAATAGTCACCCTAAAGTAACATTCAGTGATATTCAAATGTTTTGCAACCATTGCTTATATCTAGTTTCAAAACGTTTTCATCACTATGAGAGCTCTCTGTACTATCTTTGTAGCTTTTCTTGAAAATTTCTCTAAAACTATTCAAAAATAAAAATTAACATAAAAAGTGGGTGCAAGAGGAAAAAAAAGCCCAGCAGTTTTCATATGTGCAGTTAAGTCTCTCAGAAAATAGATTACAATCATTTCACTTATTAACAAAAATGTAAGCCTCTTAGAACAGTGGCTGGAAACTTGCAAATACACAATAAATGAAAGTGATACATTTACTAAATAAGTTAAATTGCTTGAGGACCTCCATGTGTCAAGTATTTGTGCTAGGTTTTATATGCCTTAGCTCAATTTATCATGATCATTGTTTTGACTTAATAAATGAATATATGTGAACAGTAATACAATAATAGTGATTAACATGTATAGATGCTCACAAAGTGATGGGGGTCATTAAAAAACTTCTCGTGCATTATCTCCTTTAATTTAATTTTGATATTAACCTTACAAAGTGGATACTATTATTATCTTCATTTCACAGATGGGGAAACTGAGACAGAAAAACAGTCAGTTAGCTGTTTGAATCACAAAGCTGTTTGAATGGGCTTGTAAGTTGCAGTAGTAAAGAGTCTGCCTGCCAATACAGCAGACGCATGAGACCCGGGTTCAATCCCTGGTGGTTGGGAAGATCTCCTGGAGTAAGAAATGGCAACCTGCTCCAGTATTCTTGCCTGGAAAATTCCACGGACAGAGGAGCCTGGTGGTTTACAGTCCGTGCGGTAGCAAAGAGTCAGACCCAACTAAGCATGCATGCACGTAGGTATGTGCTAACTAGGAAGAACGCCAGAGAACGCTTCTTGTTTGAGTGAGTGAATAAATCAGTAAGATATGATAGATAAAAGGAAACAGGAGAATCTGGTGGAGAATAGAAGCATTTGACTCTTAAAAAACAACTAAGATGGCTGCATAAGAAACCTGGAGAGATGCTGGGGGCTGAAACAAGGTCCGTTTCCATTAGGAAGGTGAGAGATTCTCAAAATTGGGTCCCAGAAGTGAGAGGAAAGAACCTGAGTGGAAGAGAGATTTTGAGAGACTAGGGACTTGAACTGTATAGACTTACCATTGTGTTATATTCATTTGTGCCACCCAAGTTAATACTCTGAGAGTTCTGCCTGCCTCCATACCTGTTTCCCACAGCACACACTCTAATGTCCTCAATGAGCCTCTAGTTCCCTGGATCCTTTCATTCCTGAGTGATGGATGCTCAACACAGCTCCAAAGAAGTGCAAGGAGGTAGCATCAGGCATCCATTCTCTGAAAGGGCACCGCTGGACTTCCTCCTTTCTGGTACAGTTGAACTGTAGTGAGAGGAGTAAGGGGCATTTTTACTGTTTCTGTGGCTTCCGAGGTTGAATTCTCGCAAGTGCTCATTAAGTTAATTGTTCCACTGTTACTCTGTTCTCTGGGCAATTTGGTTCCCACTAGTGAGAAAGCCAAACTAGAAAAGAGCTTCTGCTAGTTTTGTTACCATGGGAACATCTTGGATGTAAGAGATGCTTATCCCTCCCCATGCACCTTAGTCACAATGCTCTTTTCTCCAGGATCTGATCTCCATTATCTTTTCCCACAAGCACTTCCTCAACATTTGAGATGGAATTTCTTTGTCTATCACGGGCATGATGGCACACTTTTCAAGACCATGTGAATGTCAAGTATCTTAACTTGGAATTATGATCAAGGATATGGGTTGCACCTGACTACCAACAAAACCAGGCCAATGACTTTGCCACAACTTCTGCTTTTATTGTTGCAGGTGCAATCTGGAGAAGGTTCTAGCAATACAACAAGAGAAATAGTGTGAGAAGGGGATTGGCTGGTTGTTCAGGCAGACTCGGTGGGAATATGTTTTTCCAGGGTCAAAACTTGACTTCAGGGTCAAGTTCATTGGATGGTTCTCAACACTCTAGTCCAGAGAGAAAGGACTATCCTGAACAATTCACAAAAGAGTGACTTTGTTTTCTATACATCTATCTTTTTTAAAAAAATATTTATTTTTTAATTGAAGGATAATTGCTTTACAGAATTTTGTTGTTTTCTGTTAAACACCAACATGAATCAGCCATAGGTGTACATATCTTTTATAAGTGAAATATAAAAAAATAAAACCTACTAGTGAATATAACCAAAAAGAAACAGACTCACAGGCATAGAATTTTTTTTTTCTTTTTTTGACTGCACTGCTCAGCACATAGAACTTCCCTGTCCATGGATTGAACCCATGCCCTTTCCACTGAAAGTGCGGAGTCTTAACCACTGGATCACCAGGGAAGTCTGGACTCAAAGACATAGGGAACAAACCAGTGGCCAACAGTGGGAAGAGGGAAGGGAGAGGGGCAAGACAGGGGCAAGGGATTAAGAGGTACAAACTACCATGCATAAGCTAAGCCACAAAATATACTGTAGAGCACAAGGAATATAGCCAATATTCTATGCTAACAGTAAATGAACTATAACCTTTAAAAATTATGACTTACTATGATGTACACCTGAAAATTAAATATTTTTTTTGCAAAGTTTAAACTTTTTATTTTGTATTGGGTATAGTCAATTAACAATGTTGTGGTTGTTTCAGGTGAATAGCAAAGCAACTCAGCCTTACATATACATGTATCCATTCTTCCAAACCCCCATCCCATCCAGGCTGGCACATAACATTGAGCAGAGTTCCATGTGCTACACACTAAGTCCTTGTTGGTAATCCATTTGGAATATGGCAGTGTGTACATGACTTTCCCAAACTCCCTTACTATCCCTTCCCCCTGGCAACCATAAGTTCATTTTCTAAGTCTGTGAATCTCTTTCTGTTTTATAAGTAAGTTCATTTGTATAAATTCTTTTTAGATTCCATGTATAAGAGATGCAATACAATATTTCCCCTTCTCTGTCCCACTTACTTCGCTCAGTATGACACTCTCTAGGTTCATCCATGTTGCTGCAAGCAGCACTATTTCATTCTTTTTAATGGCTGAGTAATATTCCACTGTATGTATGTACCGCTTCTTTGTTATCCATTCCTCTGTTGATGGACTTTTAGATTGCCTCCATGTCTTGGCTATCATAAACAGTGCTGCAATGAACACTGGGGTTCATGTATCCTTTCAGATTGTTTTTCTCTGGATATATGCCCAGGAATGGGATTGCAGGGTCATATAGTAGCACTATTTTTAGTTTTTTAAGGAACCTCCATACTGTTCTCCATAGTGACTGTACCAATCTGCATTCCCACCAACAGAGTAGGAGGGTCCCCTTCTCTCCATACTTTCTCCAGCATTTGCTGTTTGTGGATTTTTTTTTTTTAGTTTATTTTTTAATTGAAGGATAATTGCTTTACATAATTTTGCTGTTTTCTGAAACCTCAACATGAATCAGCCATAGATATACATATATTCCCTCCCATTTGAACCTTCCTCTTTTCCATTTCCCTCCCCACCCCACCCCTCTAGGTTGATACAGAGCCCCTGTTTGAGTTTCCTGAGACATACAGCAAATTCCCATTGGCTATCTATTTTACACATGGTAATGTAAGTTTCCATGTTACTCTCTTCATACATTTCACCCTCTCCTCCCTTCTCCTCATGTCCATAAGTCTATTCTCTATGTCTGTTTCTCCATTGCTGCCCTGCAAATAAATTCTTCAGTACCATTTTTCTAGACTCCATATATGTGCATTAGTATATGATATTTATCTTTCTCTTTATGACTTACTTCACTCTGTTTAATAGGCTCTAGGTTCATGAACCTCATTAGAACTAACTCAAATGTGTTCCTTTTTATGGCTGAGTAACATTCCATTGTGTATATGTACCACAAATTCTTTATCCATTCATCTGTATACAGACATCTAGGTTGCTTTCTTGTTCCAGCTATTGTAAACAGTGCTGCAATGAACAATGGGATACATGTGTCATTTTCAGTTTTGGTTTCCTCAGGGTATATACCTAGGAGTGGTATTCCTGGGTCTTATGGTGGTTTTATTCCTAGTCTTTTCAGGAATCTCAATATCATCTTCCATAGTGGCTGTATCAATTTACATTCCCAGCAACAGTGCAAGAGCATTCCCTTTTCTCCACACCCTCTCCACCATTTATTGTTTGTAGACTTTTTGATGATGGCTATTCTGACTGGTATGAAGTGATATCTCATTTAGTTTTGATTTGCATTTCTCTAATAATGAGCAATGTTGAGCATCTTTTCATCTGTTTGTTAGCCATCTGTATGTCTTCTTTGGAGAAATGTCTGGTTAGGTCTTTTTCCCACTTTTTGATTGGGTTGTTTGTTTTTCTGGCATTGAGTTGTATGAGCTGCTTGCATATTTTGGAGATTAATACTTCATCAGTTGTTTCATTTGCTATTATTGTCTCTCATTCTGAGGGTTGACTTTTCCCCTTGCTTATAGTTTCCTTTGCTGTGCAAAAGCTTTTATGTTTAATTAGGTCCCATGTGTTTACTTTTGTTTCTGTTTCCATTACTCTAGGAGGTGGGTCATATAGGATCTTGCTTTGATTTGTCATCAAGTGTTCTGCCTCTGTTTTCCTCTAAGAGTTTTATACTTTCTGGTCTTACATTTAGGTCTTTAATACATTTTGAATTTATCTTTGTGTATGGTGTTAAGAAGTGTGGGCTTAGGGCATCCCCCTTTAGGATGACTGTAGCCACAGCTACAGCTCCCTAGAGCCCATGCTCCATAACAAGAGATGCCACTGCAATGAGAAGCCTGAACAATGCAATGAAGAAGAGCCCCCACTTGCCACAACTATAGAATGCCCAAGTGTAATAGGGACATTCAGTGCAGCCAAAGATAATAAATAAATTTTTAAAAAGGTCTTAAAAATGATGTGGCCAAGTGTCTTCTTTGTCTATGTATCATTTGAGTAATAAATTTTAGCTTTTCAATGTCATCAATCTTGTAATTGATCCAGTCTCCCTTCTTTCTTATGGCTGTTATGCAACATAGAGTCAAATCTGGGATTCTGCTGTTCTATTTGTACAGGGATTTATGGTCCATTATTATCATGTGTAAAAAATGTTTTGCTGGAGAAGGAAAGGGCAACACATTCCAGTATTCTTGCCTGGAGAATTCCAAGGACAGAAGAGCCTGGTGAGCTATCATCAGCAGGGTCACAGAGTCAGACATGACTGAGCATGCATGCACACACAAGGTGGGGGGGGGGGGTGGTTTCCCGGTGATTCAAGCACACTGCATTTATTGTGCACTTTATTTCTATTATTATTATATCAGTTCCTCCTCAGATCATCAGGCATTAGATCTTGGAGCTTGGGGACCCCTGCTTTAGCTCACTCCCTTGGGGATTTTGCACCTGGAACATTTTCATATGTTCTCTTTCTGTTTGGAAGACACATTCCCATGGTTCTCAAGTGGGGGTGATTTGGCCCCTTGGAGTATATGAAGACATTGTTAGTTCTTGTAACTTGGCTGGTGATGCTACTGATATCCATATCCAGGGATATGGTTAAACATCCTACAATGTACAAGACAGCCTCTATAGCAAGGAATGACCCAAACCAAACATCGATGGTGCTAAGGTTGAGAAATTATGCTCCACATTACACATCCTCTTTCTTCCTGGGGGATACTGAGCTTTATAACTTAGACCTAACAGAGGACAGTGCATATGGAGAGAAATTGGCTTAATAATGTGGGAATAAAAAGCTGGAGCATTACAAAAATTACTCTTGTATGTAACAACAGCTGACATTTATTTAGGACTTGTCATCCACATTCCTTATGCAGAAGCTTTGCCATTTTATTCCATTTAATCCTCTTGTCACCCTTCTGAGGCAGACCTGATATAGGTTCATCTCACAGACAGAGAAACTGAAGCCCATGGTGGTTGAGTATTCTTTGTATAAAGAAACTGTGGTACATATACACAATGGAATATTACTCAGCCATAAAAAGGAACACATTTGACTCAGGTCTAATAAGGTGGATAAACCTAGAGCCTATTATACAGAGTGAAAGAAGTCAGCAAGAGAAAGACAAGTATCATATACAAACTCATATGTATGGAATCTAGAAAGATGGCACTGATGAACCTATTTGCAGGGTACCAATGGAGACACAGACATAGAGACGAGACTTGTGGACTCATCAGAGGATGCAGAGGGTGAGACGAATATAGTCAGTAGCACTGAAACATATACATTACCAGATGTAAAATTAAAATCAGTTCAGTTCAGTTCATTTCAGTTGCTCAGTCGTGTCCGACTCTTTGCGACCCCGTGAATTGCAGCACGCCAGGCCTCTCTGTCCATCACCAACTCCCAGAGTCTACGCAAACCCATGTCCATCGAGTCAGTGATGCCATCCAGCCATCTCATCCTCTGTCGTCCCCTTCTCCTCCCGCCCCCAATCCTATCCAGCATTAGGGTCTTTTCCAATGAGTCAACCCCTCGCATGAGGTGGCCAAAGTATTGGAGTTTCAGCTTCAACATCAGACCTTCCAATGAACACCCAGGATTGATCTCTTTTAGGATGGATTGATTGGATCTCCTTGCAGTCCAAGGGACTCTCAAGAGTCTTCTCCAACACCACACTTCAAAAGCATCAATTCTTCGGCCCTCAGCTTTCTTCACTGTCCAACTCTCACATCCATACATGACCACTGGAAAAACCATAGCCTTGACTAGACATACTTTTGTTGGCAAAGTAATGTCTCTACTTTTAAATATGCTATCTAGGTTGGCCATAACCTTCCTCCCAAGGAGTAAGCGTCTTTTAATTTCATGGCTGCAGTCACCATCAGCAGTGATTCTGGAGCCCAAAAAAATAAAGTCTGACACTGTTTCCACTGTTTCCCCATCTATTTCCCATGAAGTGATGGGACCAGATGCGATGATCTTAGTTTTCCGAATGTTAAGCTTTAAGCCAACTTTTTCACTCTCCTCTTTCACCTTCATCAAGAGGCTCTTTAGTTCTTCTTCACTTTCTGCCATAAGGGTGGTGTCATCCCCATATCTGAGGTTATTGATGTTTCTCCTGGCAATCTTGATTCCAGCTTGTGTTTCTTCCAGCCCAGCGTTTCTCATGATGTATTCTGCATATAAGTTAAATAAGCAGGGTGACAATATACAGCCTTGACGGACTCCTTTTCCTATTTGGAACCAGTCTGTTGTTCCATGTCCAGTTCTAACTGTTGCTTCCTGACCTGCATACAGGTTTCTCAAGAGACAGGTCAGATGGTCTGGTATTCCCATCTCTTTCAGAATTTTCCACAGTTTATTGTGATCCACACAGTCAAAGGCTTTGGCATAGTCAATGAAGCAGAAATAGATGTTTTTCTGGAACTCTCTTGCTTTTTTGATGATCCAGTGGATATTGGCAATCTGATCTCTGGTTCCTCTGCCTTTTCTAAAACCAGCTTGACCATCTGGAAGTTCATGGTTCACATATTGCTGAAGCCTGGCTTGGAGAATTTTGAGCATTACTTTACTAGCATGTGAGATGAGTGCAATTGTGCGGTAGTTTGAGCATTCTTTGGCATTGCCTTTCTTTGGGATTGAACAAAAGCTGACCTTTTCCAGTCCTGTGGCCACTGCTGAGTTTTCCAAATTTGCTGGCATATCGAGTGCAGAACTTTCACAGCATCACCTTTGAGGATTTGAAATAGTTCATCTGGAATTCCATCACCTCCACTAGCTTTGTTCATAGTGATGCTTTCTAAGGCCCACTTGACTTCACATTCCAGGATGTCTGGCTCTAGGTGAGTGATCACACCATCGTGATTATCTGGGTCATGAAGATCCTTTTTGTACAGTTCTGTGTATTCTTGCCACCTCTTCTTAATATCTTCTGCTTCTGTTAGGTCCATACCATTTCTGTCCTTTATCGAGCCCATCTTTGCATGAAATGTTCCTTTGGTATCTCTAATTTTCTTGAAGAGATCTCCAGTCTTTCCCATTCTGTTGTTTTCCTCTATTTCTTTGCACTGATCGCTGAGGAAGGCTTTCTTATCTCTCCTTGCTATTCTTTGGAACTCTGCCTTCAGATGGGAATATCTTTCCTTTTCTCCCTTGCTTTTCACTTCTCTTCTCTTCCCAGCTATCTGTAAGGCCTCCTCAGACAGCCATTTTGCTTTTTTGCATTTCTTTTCCATGGGGATTTTCTTGATCCCTGTCTCCTGTACAATGTCAAGAACCTCTGTCCATTGTTCATCAGGCACTCTGTCTATCAGGTCTAGTTCCTTAAATCTATTTGTCACTTCCACTGTATACTCATAAGGGATTTGATCTAGGTCATACCTGAATGGACTAGTGGTTTTCCCTACTTTCTTCAATTTAAGTCTGAATTCGGCAATAAGCAGTTCATGATCTGAGCCACAGTCTGCTCCTGGTCTTGTTTTTGCTGACTGTATAGAGCTTCTCCATCTTTGGCTGCAAAGAATATAATCAATCTGATTTCGGTGTTGACCATCTGGTGTTGTCCACATGTAGAGTCTTCTCTTGTGTTGTTGGAATAGGGTGTTTGCTATTACCAGTGCATTCTCGTGGCAAAACTCTATTAGCCTTTGCCCTGCTTCATTCTGTACTCCAAGGCCAAACTTGCCTGTTACGCCAGGTGTTTCTTGACTTCCTGCTTTTGCATTCCAGTCCCCTATAATGAAAAGGACATCTTTTTTAGGTGTTAGTTCTAGAAGGTCTTGTAGGTCTTCATAGCAGTGGAAATTTACTGTATGATGTAGGGAGCTCAAATCTGGTACTTTGTGATAAACTAGAGGTGTAGGATGGGGTAGGAGGTGGGGGGGAGGTGCAAGAGAGAGGGAAGATACATTTACCTATGGCTGATTCATGTTATATATAGCAGAAGCTAACACAATATTGTAAAGCAAGCATCCTCCAGTTAAAAAGAAATAAATTAACTTTTTTAAAAAGAAAAAATAAAATCTGAGAAAGTCAAAAATAATGCAATGAAATATATTTATCTTATCACTGAGAAAAAAAATCACCAATGCTTTTGCCTAATGGTCTCTTGTCTGTCAGTTTGGGGTTTCCTAATGCCATCATCTTCTCCTGTGTTGCAACCACTAGCTAGAAATGCTTCACATGAAAACTAATTTTGCACCCAAAGAAGATCTCATTTGTTTAACTACATTGACCCCTGTTCACCCAGGCTTAGTTTTCTCAGATGCCTTTGAATTAATTTGTACTTTATTGTTAAATGCCTTTATAATAAAATAATTATTTATTTAAATTATTACTCATTTTATTCAAATTATATTGATTTATAATCAATTTATACTATTATTTTATTTAAATTATTTTTTATTTTGTTTTTAAATTATTATTGTAATACACTAATTAAAAAGGCATGACTCTGTGCATAATTTCCATAAGCTATGTTAATGACATGGTATTTTCTACTCACTTGTTTAGAATGTATAACGGACAATCATGAAATAAGATATTGAGTCATCAACCAACTTTACCTCCCAGAAAAGATTTCAAAATTGCTAATTTTGAAATCGCACAAAACCTGTTTGAAATACATAAAAATTATCTGAAGGCACATGAAAATAAGTGTTCCAGTGAATTTTCTGAAACTATTTTAATCATGATACCAAAAGCCAACAGCCTTCTACAATAGCAACAGTATGGGAAAAACCAAAGACTAACTCCAATTTTCATATTATTTTAAAAACTCCAAGAAAATAACAATAAAATATAAATAGATTCAGCAATTTATCATGCAAACCAAATACTATGACCAGGTAACATTTAACCCTTGCAAGCAACCAACATTTCATATTGGTAATGTATTTATTATAGTAGAGCAAATAAGTAGGAAAAAATCGTCCAAAAAATAGGATCATCTTATTGAATGCTAAAGATACGGCATGAAAAGGGTTCTGAGGAAACTAAATAGGTTTTATTACTATGAAAAATGTTTCCTTGGTCATCAGCTTATATCAGCCTGCACATGAAAATATTTGAGAACTGGTTTTCAAACCAGTTCCAGTATTCTCAGCAATATACTCCACAAGGACCTGAGACTGAGCCAAAGGGAAAAACTGGCAGTTTTAAAATTCAAACCACTGGGAATGCTCCCTCAGCCAAGCCTTACAAACAGTAAAGCCTTAGTCATCTGAACAAGCAATATTAGTGTCCTGCAACTGTTTGTAAGCTAGTAAATTTATATTGTAAACTTACAATATAAGTTTTCAGTCAAAGAAGAACCTAAGTCCAAGTATGTTTGTCGTTAACTGAAGTAGAGTTAAAGGGTATTAGCTGTGGAGGGATGTACAGTGACAGAGCATGTTTTTCTAGCAGAAGCATATTTAACTATGACGAATAAGATCCAGACCTAGAATGCTGGCAAACATTTCCCCTGCAACAGCCCTTGATGAGGCATACATTTCAGTGTCTCCACCCTCTTAATATTCAAATAAAAAAAAGATTATTACATCAAAATTGTATGCCAAAGAGCTTACCCTGCAATTATTTCATTTCCTATAATATTAAACATATATGTAGAATCATTCAGTTCCGTTCAGTTGCTCAGTTGTGTCTGACTCTTCGTGACCACATGGACTGCAGCACGCCAGGCTTCCCTGTCCATCACCAACTCCCGGAGCTTGCTCAGACTCATGTCCATCAAGTCGGTGATGCCATCCAACCATTTCATCCTCTGTCGTTCCCTTCTCCTGCCTTCAGTCTTTCCCAACATAGGGGTCTTTTCCAGTGAATCAGCTCTTCGCATCAGGTGGCCAAAGTAGTGGAGCTCCAGCTTCAGCATCAGTCTTTCCAATGAATATTCACAACTGATTTCCTTTAGGATTGACTGGTTTGATCTGGTAGAATCATTAGCCCATTACTGATCATCAAGTTCTTTGCTTTCATATAGGAAATTCAGCATGTTTTTGCTCCTGTTTTGTTTTTTTTTTTAATTATTGTATGCTTTCAAACTAGGAATTGGATGTTTATGATTAAGATTGCTGTTTGCCCTTAGATATGTCATTATGTATACAATTATTTGTGCAGAATTTCTGAGAATTTAAAATTTTGTGTGGTAAAATCTGTGTCAGTCATCTTATGCTCTCTCCAATATTTTTTTAACTGAAGGAATTGAGCCATCACTCAAATATTCTTCACTTGCAAATCCTTGCCTTAAACAAAAATGAAAAGGAATGTTCTTCTTCATACGTGGTACAAATACATCACACTTTTGCATATTTTTAACTGCTTTCCACATCTCTTATTCCTCATGGTCCTTTCATTCTAAATCTATTCTAAAAGCTGCACATGATATGAGGGTTAAAGCCTCAGGGCCACATGTTATGATTCTTTGATCAGATTGTGAAAATGGCACTTGCTCCTTCTGCTTATTGCCTGCTATTTCCATTTCTTTGATTTAAACTTCTCTATACAATTTCAGCAACTTGCTTCATTAACTTTTTTCTACTTTCCTAAGTTGATTCACCTCCTTAAGTGAAATCTATGTAAATGCCCATATATCTCATAAGACTGGGTGCATCTGCTAAGAATAATTTCTTTGTGAAATGCTCTATATAGTTCAGTTTAGTCCAACTCTTTGTGACCCCATGGACTGCAGCACGCCAGGCTTCCCTGTCCATCACCAACTCCCACAGCTTGCTCCCAGAGGATGAGATGGTTGGATGGCATCACCGACTCAATGGACATGAGTTTGAGTAAACTCCGGGAGTTGGTGATGGACAGCGAGGCCTGGCATGCTTCAGTCTGTGGGGTTGCAAAATGTCGGATACGACTGAGCGACTGAAATGGACTGAACTGAAAAGATTATTTGGGAAGGAGACTATATGAGGGTCATTTGTCCTTGGGCTGAAGAAATACCCATGATAGTTGGGCTAAAGCCTTGGGGCCACCTCTTGTGATTCTTTGATCAAACTGTGGCAATAGCACTTACTTCTTCAACTTATTTTCTGCTATTTCCATTTCTTAGATTTCGACTTCTCTATGCAACTTCAGCAACTTACTTCATTAGCTTTTCTGTTCTGTCATCTATGCTTCATCTTTTGTCATTTTTCTACTCTCCCAAATTGATTCACAACCTTAAGTGAAATAAGGTTGTGACTATGTGTCTCATAGACTGGGTGTATCTCCTAAGAATGATTTCTTTGTGAAATGTTATATACAGATCAAATTGATTTCATTTTACTGAGTGAATAACCGTGAGTTCTGTTACCTTTTTGGAAAAGGAAAATTACCTTGGTGACTAAATCCAGTGACATAATTTCATGAATGTAAGTATGATACCCCAGTTTATCACTTTTTGTTCATCATTCCTTTGACATCACTACCATAATTTCTCTTCCCCCAAATGTAGACTTTAGCATATAGTGTGTTTCGTAGCAAGGCATTCCATTTTATTCCCACTAGGATCTTGTTCTTTAGCTCAGTGTGCATGTTGGTTACCAGTGCATGCTCAGTTGCTCAGTCGTCTCTGATTCTATGACCCCATGGACTGTAGCCCACCAGACTCCTCTGTCTGTGGGATTTTTCAGGCAACAATACTGGAGTGGGTTACCATTTTCTACTCCAAGGGATCTTCTCAACCCAGGGATCCAACCTCCATTTCCTGCATCTCCTGCATTGCAGATAGATTCTTTACCTACTGAGCCATTGTTATCAGAGTCGCTAGAAAAGCTGATCATCAGTGCATGTCTCCAATGCTAGTCTATGTGAAACACCAATTTCAATAAAAAGTTTGACATAATATAATAATGTCTAAGATGACCTTAACTAAAATGAAGCACATATTTATACCAGATTTTAACTATGCAAATTATTTTTTCTGGTGTACATTTACTTACCAATGTATGTAAGATCAGTGTCCATATATAAAGGGGTTTACCATTGGCATGAAGGATTGTTTGGTGTAATTATATTTTATTTTGAATCATCTTTCTTCTTCTACTTGAAAACTTACATTTTTGCCTACAAATATGATTCCTTTCATTGTTCTAAATGAAATATCTTCCCCATTCTAAGTTTTATCATAACCACTAAAAGATGTTGAATGAGCAATATATATATATGTACCTCTTTCCAAAGGACAGCTCACTAGGGAGCTTAAATTCCTCCTGGTCCTGTGATTCAGAGTCACAGAGTTTTGAACAAACCAGCATATCCTTTTAACCTCTCATGGTTACCTATATGAAAACCTCAATGGAATCAGTTTTTAATACAGTTATATGAAATAGACTTGAATAACTGAGTAATTATAAATGCTATTCAAATACCAGAGCAAATACCTACAATGAGAAGCCATACATTATTATAATTTCACTCAGTTCTGTTCACTTGGATTATTTTATCAGTTTGTTGCTGCATAACAAGTTGTTCTAAAAGCAAATGCTTTAACATAATGTCTTTACCCTCAAATAGGAATACACTATGGGGATTTGATCTGAGTTCTGATAGTCTCTTCTTCATGGGTCTACTGTCAGCTGTCAGTCTCTATTTTGTGTTTTAATGTTCCCTCCATGATGGTATATGGCTGTAGTGCTCTTCTGTTTTGAGCCATTTTATGCCAATTTCTTCTTTTTATATACGTAGGTCAGTCTTTAGTTTACAAGAAAAAAACACTGAAATGGTATTTCAGTGTCAAGCAGTATCAAATGGTAATTTCTTCATATTAGTATCACTATTCTTATATCCATGTATAACCCTTTGCTTTCTTCCTTGTTTAAAGAGATATCTCCAAATTTTGTGTGTGACTCAACTACAGGACTTTCCTGTTACCCTGAACCATGCAAAACCAGAAGTTTTAAATTCTAATTTCTTGAAGAGTAATTACATACAATAAACTGCCAGTTTTTAAAGTATACTATTTGCTGAATTTCAAAAATTAGCTGTGCATACCACCTGGTTCATTTTTTAATAGTTCAAAAATGCACAGCAAGTTTTAATTTCTTTGAAAAGTTATTGTTAATAGTGTAATTGACCCGAGTCTCAGGTTTACTTACTTCAGAAGGAAAGTTGAGATGGCAAATCCAAACTTCACATGGATGCTGTGAAGAATGAATGAAATATATAGAAACACTTTGCTGAGTCCTTTCTTTTAGAAAAGTCGTTTCTGTTAGAAAAGTCATTGGCTTTTCCAACCTAAGTTCAAGGTTAGATGTATATGTATGTATATATGTGCCTGCATCTGTATACACCTTTCTCTGAAATTAACACACTCACACTTGTATGCACATGCCTACAGTCTCATTTGTAACCCACCCCAAGTTGAAAGAAAACTTGAGAGGAAGTTAGACGGATGGAAGTGAATGGATGCTTGAAATAACAGAAAATAGAAAGAATTTAGAAATTTTGACAGAAAGCTTTTAAGCAGAATGTGTGCCTGCAATATTAATAATGATTACGTTTTTCATCTTAAATCCTCAAAGACCTCACAGTTAGAACCGTATTTATGTTTGGACAATGAGAAATTCTCTCTAGCAACTGATGAGTCAGAATGCCTCAAAAAGGACTCCATTGTCTCCTTCTGTTTAAGGTAGGATTTCACCACAAAATACCTTTAGATAAGGGAAGCTCACTGATTGAATTGAAAGGTTTAAATTCAGCTCCAAGAACAATATCTGATTAGACACATATCTGTATTAGATTACTACTGCTCCCGCAAGAGACACAGGTTCCATCCCTGGTTTGGGAAGACCACCTGGAGGAGGGCATGGCAACTCACTCCAGTGTTCTTGCCTGGAGAATCACCATGGACGAGGAGTCTGGTAGGCTACAGTCCATGGGGTCGCAAAGAGTCAGACACCACTGAAGCGACTTATCATGCATACATGGCCTTGTAAAAATTACCACACTAGAGGCTTAACACAAATACCTGTCTTAAAGTTCTATAACAAATTACCATGCTAGTGGCTTAAAACATATAGGTATCTTAAAATTCTTCAGAAGTCTGAAGTCTCACTGAGCTAAAATTATGATGTCTGCAGGACCGTGATCCTCCTGAACACTCCAGAGGACAATGCATTCCCTTTGCTGTTTTACTTCTAGTGGCCACCAGCATTCCTTGGTTCATGGTCTTTCCTCCATCTTGAAACCCAGGTGCAGAGCATTTAAAAATATCTATCTGACTCTAATTCTTCTTCCTTTCTCGTCCGCATTTAGAGGATCACTGAGGTTACATTATTCCAAGCTGAATATCCATGCTAATCTGATATCAAGATAAATAATTATCTACTTTATTCCATCTGCTAATATAATCTCAGACTTCCCTGGTAGCCCAGCTGGTAAAGAATCTGCCTGCAACGCAGGAGACCCTGGTTCAATTCCTGGGTTGGGAAGATCCCCTGGAGAAGGTATAGGCTACCCTCTTGAGTATCTCCCTTGCTACCTAGAAAGGATATTCAAAAGGTCTTGAGAATGGGGTGTGGTTATCTTTTGAGTATCTTATTCTGCCTACTAAAGTGTCTTTTCTCAAATATGTATCATAATGTCACTAAAAAAATTTTTTTAATTATTTTAATTGGAGGATAATTACCATACAATATGTTTGATGGTTTTGCCATATATCAACATGAATCGGCCATAGGTATACATGTGTCCCCCCCCATCTTGAATCCCCTCCCACCTCCCTCCCTGCTCTATCCCTCTGGGTTGTCCCAGAGCCCTGGCTTTGGGTGCCCTGCTTCATGAATCGATCTTGCACTGGTCATCTGTTTTACATATGGTAATGAACATATTTCAATTCTAGTCTCTCAAATCGTCCCACCCTTGACTTCTCCCACTAAAAAATCAAACAAAATTTACCACTGCTTGCAAAAGTGAGCGAAATGTACCATTCAAAATTACATACATGGAAAATTCTTGATGCAGACCTAAAACTATTTATGCCTGAATCTAACAGAATCATTTTCTTGCTACCCAGACAAAGACCTGCAGCATCAAGAACATGTAGGACATTGTCAGAAATGCAGAGTCCCTGGTACCTTGAATCAGACCTGCTGAATCATAATTTGCATTTGAACTATAGTCCTTGGTAATTTTTAAGAATAGTCAACTTAGGAAAGTGCTATACTAGAATAAATTTTATTCCTTTTCACTGATGGTATTTGAGGCAGTATAATTATTTGTATTGAATGTTGTCCTATGTATTACATTTGTAGGATCCCTTTAGACACTGAAAAACATTAGCAGCTGCAAAGTCACCTCTGATTGAGAACCACTGCCACAGAACTTGTGAACTAAAAGTGTTCTGATAATCGAGACTCCCAATCAAGACTTTCTTGGTTTATACTTTTGAGCGGAACATAAACCCCTCTGTGTCTCATGTCTATAATGGAGAATAAAGAACACAAGAAGACTACATCACAGAATGAACTTGTATAAAAATTAAAGTGGTCTTTTCTGACCACTTTAATTTTTATACAAGTTCATTCTGTGATGTAGTCTTCTGTATGTGAGACATCAAAAGAGACACAGATAAATAGAACAGTATTATGGACTCTATGGGAGAGGGTGAGGGCAGGATGATATGGGAGAATGGCATGGAAGCATGTAAATTATCATATGTGAAATGAATCGCCAGTCCAGGTTCAATGCATGATACAGGGTGCTCGGGGCTGGTACACAGGGATGACCTGGAGGGATGGGATGGGGAGGTGGAAAGGGGGTTCTGGAAGGGGAAAACATGTACATCTATGGTGGATTCATGTCAATGTATGGCAAAACAAATTTAAAAAAAGAAGAAAAAAAATTAAAGTGGACGGTCCCTATAATGTGCTAAGTTAGGTTATAGTGTATGTGCTGTGCTGTGCGTAGCTGCTCAGTCTTGTCCAACTCTTTGTGACCCTATGGACTGTAGCCTGCAAGTCTCCTCTGTCCATGTGGATTCTCCAGGCAAGAATACTGGAGTGAGTTGCCATGCCCTCCTCAGGGGATCTTCCCAACCCAGGAATTGAATCCAGGTCTCAAGCATTCAGGCAGATTCTTTACTGTCTGAGCCACCAGGTGTATAAAAATATCTAAATTTGCAGAATTTAGTAACAGAATCATGTTCTTGCTACCCAGACAAGGGCCTGCAGCATTAAGAACATGTAGGATATTGTTAGAAGAGCAGAATCTCTGGTACCTTGAATCAGACCTGCTGAATCACAGTTTTCATTTGAACTATAGTTCTTGGTAATTATTAAGAACAGTCAATTTAGAAAAATGCTGGACTAGAATAAATTTTATACCTTTCACTGATGGTATTTGAGGCAGTACAATAATAAGTATTGGATACCATCCTATGCAATACATGTGTATAATCCCTTTAGACCCTGAACAATATCATCAGCTGCAAAGTCATCTCTGATTACAAATCACTACCACAGAATTTATGAACTAAAAGCATTCTCACAGTCAAGAAACCTAATCAAGACTCCATCACTTTCTTGGTCATACCTTTGAGCAGAACATTAAACCCCTCTGTGTCTTATTTCTATAATAGAGAATGAAGTCATAATATACAAGAAGACTATATCACAGCATGAACTTCTATAAAAATTAAAGCAGACAGTCCTATAATGTGCTAAGTTAGGTTATAGTGTATAAAAATAGTGAAATTTGTCTCCGAATTAAAAACATTCATAATGAAGTACTAAAGGACAGCTCTTAACTTCTGATATAAGCATAAAAACCCTGACTGGGTTGGCAAAATGTCAGGGAGCCAAGGAGTGTAGTGCCCAAGGTTTTATATGAAAGGACGAAGTTGTCATACTCATAAAATATTTTTTAGAAATATCAGGAGTTATGTGTTCACCACTAGTGAAAACTTGAAAGATCTGAGGGACTAAGTTAAGTGAGAATTCATAACCTTAGACTTTGAGGAAACTTTAGCTCAGACTGGGATAAGTTGCTGGGATAGTTTAGACCTCTGGACATAGGAGAATTAAGGAGAAGGAGTAATAAAAACAGAATTCACCTGCCTTGTAAACTGGTCTCTTAGGAACAAAGAATGAACTGGAAAATTTTCCTTTCTGTACAGACCCCTGTCCCCCAGGGAAATCAGGTACAGAGTATGGGAGTTACAGCAGAAAGATGCCTAATGAAAAGCCAGGTAAGCTATAAAATCTCCTCTGCTGTGGTCCCTTCAGACTGAGAAATCTTGGACGCTATAGGACATGTTTCCTTTGAAAACCTGAGTCTGACTGGGAAACCAGTCCTTCACTCCCCACAGCCGTCTTGTGGGGACAGAGCTTCAGTCTCTATTATCAACCCTCCAGGAGGCATTTGAACTTCCACACAAAGACCTTTCTTTCACTTCCCATCTAGGTGAGTCTGAGAGCCCAGTAGACACTGTGGGAGAGAAATACAATGCAAACCTTGAACATTTATCTGAGGTCACCTGTGATTCAATCCAGCCTAGCTCAGATACCTGAGATTAGTGTGGTAGTTTGTGCTCCTGATTATTTTGTGTGCATGCTCGTTCACTCAGTCATGTTCAACTCTGTGCAACCTCGTGGACTGTAGCCTGCTAGGCTCCTCTGTCCATGGAATTTTTCAGGCAAGAATACTGGAGTAGGTTGCCATTTCCCCCTCCAGGGGATCTTCCCAACCCAGAGATTGAACCTGAGTCTCTTACATCTCCTGCATTGGCAGGTGGATTCTTTATCACTAGCACCACTCAAGAAACCCTAATTCATAAATAAATGCATTTACTTAGGACTAAAAGAGGAGCAAGGGCTTCGCAGATGGTGCTAGTGGTAAAGAACCTGCTTGGCAATGCAGGAGACATAAGACACACGGGTCCGATCCCTGGGTCAGGAAGATCCCCTGGAGGAGGGCATGCAACCCACTTCAGGATTCTTGCCTGGAGAATCCCATGGACAGAGGAGCCTGGCGGGCTACAGTTCACAGGCTCGCAAAGAGTTGGACACAGCTGAGCGACTGAGCAGGCATGCAAAAGAGAAGCAAACATTGACCTCAGTAAGGTAAGGCTCAGTGTTGCCAATTGAATGATAAAAATGGAAGTCCAAGTAGAAGAGAGAGTGGGCGGCATAAAGTGTTTCCAGTAAAATTTGAACATAAGCCTAATGCCAATACGAAGTAACAAGAGTAGAGAAATAGATTATTAGATGTGGACAGACGTACAGTGAAGTAAGGATTTTTAAAAATTTATTTTTTATTTTTTTTGTTTTGCCATACATTGACATGAATCCACCATGGGTGTACATGTAAGATAGGTTATATTCGACTGTTTACATATTAATGAGTAAGATTTGAATCAAGGGCTTCATGAAGATATATCCCTGCAAACATGTATGTGATGGCTGATTCATGTTGATGTAGGGCAGAAACCAATACAATATTATAAAGTAATTATCCTCCAATTAAAAATAAATAAATTAAAAAAATTCTTGACAGACAGTACCTTCTCTTTGTTGTAATGTTAAGTCACTCAGTCTTGTCTGACTCTTTGTAACCCCATGGACTGTAGTCTGCCATCTCCTCTGTCCATGGCATTCTCCAGGCAAGAATACTGGAGTAGGTTCCCATTTCCTCCTCCATGGGATCATTCCCATCCAGGGATCAAATCCACATTTCCTGTGTCTCCTGCATTGCAGGCAGATTCTTTACCCACTGGGAAATCTGGAAAGACCTTTGCTGAAAAGCTTTATATGCATACTTATATAGAAAGAGTTGGAAACAACTGAGCACACACTAACACACATACGTATATATATTTATCTCTGTGTTACACATTTACTCTGTTGATCAAAAATTGTCTGTGAAAACCCCTTGTATGCTGTAGTCGGAGTGTTTTTATTCCTGTCTTTGTTCACATTATTCAAAATGAATTGGAGGCTTTATTTTCTTTCCACAAAATGCTTGCCATTTAGTTATTTTATGTATATATATATATAGATGTATTTGTGAGAATGTTTGGTAATTTATAAAATTTATGTGGTCAGTCAGTCATATGGTGTTCTCTCCATTTATTTTTATATTTTTTATTGAAAGAATTGAGCTGTCACTGTAATATTCTTCACTTGACAATACTTGTTTTAAAAACATGACAGTGATTGTTTTCCTGCATACTTTTTAGTGCTAATTAATCACTTATTATGGGCTTCCTAGGTGATGCTAGTGGTAAAGAACCCACCTGCCAATGCAGGAGACATAAGAGAAATAGCTGGATCCCTGGGTCTGGAAGATCCCCTGGAGGAGGGCATGGCAACCCGCTCCAGTATTCATGCCTGGAGAATCCCATGGACAGAGGAGCCTGGTGGGCTGTGGTCCATAGGGTTGCAAAGAGTTGGACATGACTGTAGCAACTTAACACACACACAGACAACCACCTATTAAACATATTTCTAACTTTTACTCGCTTCTTCCTTATTGTTCCTTTTAATCTTTTGTGGTTAAATGTATTTCTAAAAGTTGTATTACCTTTAGACATCATGTGGAAATCATTTTTTAACCATTTGATTAAATGTCACCTTTGTCTTTCATGAACATGTTTGAATCCATGTATCTTTATTTAAGAAAAAAAATTGAACTTGAATACTGCTTCCTCCTTGCATTTAAAATATCTTCTCTTATTTTATTTTCAAGTCTTTGGCAATTTAACATTGAATTAGTGGCCAATGTTGGTTTCATTAAATTATTACTGTTCAGGGCTTTATGAAACTTAGTTATAGATATTCATTCACTCTTGTTACATTCAGTTATTTTAAAACCACTACCACTTAACCTAGTTTTATTCTCAGTAACATTGTCCCACATATGCTTGGTTTCTTTTAAACTTTTCTTTCTATATTAGGTACAAACACCTATTCATACATTTTTCTACAAACGTATGAATGGAATCTTATGCACATCACAGATACTCTTGATTCAGTGCAGTCTGTTTTTTTTTTTTTTTTCCTACCTGTGTAATGCTCCAGGGATTTTCTTCCAATCAACTAGTATTCAAAGTAATACGGGTTCATTATTTCAATAGCTGTTTAGTATTTCATAAAGGGCTGTGCTACTAACACTGCAGACTGTCTTTCCTAATCTTTCTCTTCAAGTTGCTATTATATCATTCTTTTTTTTTTAATAAATTTATTTATTTTAGTTGGGGGCCAATCACTCCACAATATTGTAGTGGTTTTTGCCATACATTGACATGAGTCAGCCATGGGTTTACATGTGTTCCCCATCCTGAACCCCTCTCCCACCTCCCTCCCCATCCCATCCCTCTGGGTCCCAGCCCTGGGCATTTGTCTCATGCATCGAACCTGGAATGGTGTTCTGTTTCACATATGATAATATACATGTTTCAATGCTATTCTCTCAGAACGTCCCATCCTCACCTTCTCCCTCAGAGTCTGAAATTTGAGATTGTTAAGTTTAAACTGTGTTTCTAAGCAAGAGCAACTTTGTTTCCCTGGGAACACTGAACAATGCTTGTAGAACTATCTGTCTGTTACTCTGGGAACAGTAGGTGGAGGTCAGGGATGTGCTAGGTATCCTGAAAGGCACAGGACAGACCCCACCACAGAGAACAACCTGTCCGAGAATGTCAACAGTGCTGAGACTGAGAAGCCTCCAGTTAAAGAACTTCTGTACTTTTAATATCTGTGCCCTTGTTCAGATGGTTTTCCCAACAGTGTAACAGTACACCCGTGGTGGATTCATGTCAATGTATGGCAAAAAAATACAGTATTGTAAAGTTAAAAAATAGATAAATAAACTAATTTAAAAAAAAATAAAAGGAAAAAAAATAAATTTCTGTCTGCAAATACAGGTAGTGCACCTTTGCTCCCTGTTTCAAAGTACCACTATAAAGTGTGTGACAACTCTTCAAGTATTTCCCCACCCCAGATGGATGGTTGTGAAAAAGTGTTCTTTTCTTAACTGTTACTGAGTTTGATAAAAAATTAATACCTTGAATTGTCATTTTGATGTGTTGATTTTATTATTATATACCCACTTAATATAAACCTCTTATTATACCACTATCAGCTTTTGAAATGATTTTTAAGAATTGTTGTTTCTCAGTTGACCTTTTGGGGACTGTTTTGCCATTAAAATGCTTTTTCATTTTACTTAGTTAAATATGTCTATCTTATTCTGGATTTCTTGCTTTAAGACAGTTTGGCACACTTGTGGATTTTAGTGTGTAGTTTTCTAGGTATTCACCAAAAAGGACTGGCTTTTATATTGGATAGATAATTCCTCTGATTTATTCTATAATCTAATCTTCCCAAATTGAAGTACAATCTTATTTGTATTTAATGAAATCTATAATTGAGACATAAATTCTGATTCATTCAATATATAATAACTGAGAATCTAAAATGTGCCATAATTTTCAGGAACATTATCTATTATATCCATGTTTACACATTTCCCAATTTAATTATTATTCCATTGGATATCAGTAAATCATTACTATTTTAATATTGTTTGAGTTAGTGTGTGAAACTCCATTCAATTTTTTAAAAATGCCATTGCTTTGGAACTAATTTATTCAATTATTTTCCTGCAATTCCCTTTGTTTTGTAACTTCACATATATTTAAATACGTTTCTGTTTGCCTGCATGCATGCTAAGTGGTTTCAGTCATATCTGACTCTTAGCGCCCATATGGATTGTAGCCCACCAGGCTCCTCTGTCCATGGGATTCTCCAGGCAAGAATACTGGAGTGGGTTGCATTCCCTCCTCCAGGGGATCTTCCTGATCCAGGAAAATTGAACCTGCCTCTCTTATGCCTCCAGCATTGGCAGGCAGGTTCTTTACCACTAGCGCCACCTGGAAAGCCCATGTTTCTATATAAGTACACATATATTCACATATCTTTCTGAAAGTACAATAGTGACCATAGCAGTTGAAGTCTCTGATGATTAGGATTTTTCATTGTCATGGTGAAGTAATGGTACAATGAACATCTATTATAATATAATGTAACATCTTCAGGTATGAATCCTATGAAAAAATTTATTCAGGACAAAAGGATGGATTGACATCGTGTCTGCAGAATTTAAAGAATATAGTTTGAAAAGCTTTTTGCGTGTTGAACAAAGACTAGAATAGCATTGGGGCATGCTCATCAGATTTATTTTAAAAATATGATAGTGTGTAAACTCCAAGAATAACAAACACACGATGCCCCATAATAAAACTGGGAAAGAGCTTGCCTCATTCCCTATGGAACAGTAAAAAATTGGTCAAATAAATGGAAAAGATTCAGGAAAAATGTCTTCTATTGCTTTATATAAAACATGTTTAGCTTTTGTTGTTTTCCTTTGGATATTCATGTTTGTTGGTTTGTTTACTTTGCCCATTTTTCTTTTGGGGTAGTCAGATATTTCAGGTTTCTTTCATTATAAAAGTGTAACTGATTCTGTCAAGGAAAACATGTATTTTTCTTTTTGAAAGTTATTTTTCCTGGGCGTCAAGTATAGATAACTGGAATTGGAATGTTGCCAAACAAAGGAAGCTTTAATTCATCACATAGTCTCAGGGACCATTCAGTTCAGTTCAGTCAGTTCAGTCGTTCAGTCGTGTCCGACTCTTTGCGACCCCATGAAGCGCAGCACGCGAGGCCTCCCTGTCCATCACCAACTCCCGGAGTTTACCCAAACTCATGTCCATTAGAGCTTATTAAATCTTTTACCCTCTAATGTCTATTTCATTTCCCTCTCTCTCTCTCCCCCCGCCTCTCTTTCACATACACACATACTTTTTATATTTCTTTAAATACAAAGCTGAAAGTGGTCATAAAAACGAACCCCAAGTTTATTGGTCTATGGGCAGTCTATGTATGGACTTTCTGGGTACCATTTATACATTCTGTAGGAGAAAGATGATCTGACATGATCAGCTTGAGTTATAAAAGTATATGGTGTAAGGAGGGTGGTTCTGGGTGAGAAACAAAAAAAAGTGGGGAATTTTGTAGTAGGAACTGCCGGAGTCCAGCTCCAGCAGGTCCAGGGGTTCCCTCAGGATGGACGGCGTCGGCGATACGAATGAGAAGACACAGCGAGTCTCGGTGTTTCCAAGTGTCTCCCAACTTTATTATTTTTAAGACAGCTTTTATATTTTTTGTGGTATATAGAAACAAATGTATAGAGTCATATCAAATCAGCTTAATGGGTCAACAGTGTTGACCTTTACCGACATCGTTTGCATATCTTAGTTCATTTTGTTTACATCATCTTCTGGCCTGGGGGCCTGCTAACATCTTGTGACTCTCCTATTGATAAGGGTTGATCAGTCAGAACACTTTTGTATCAGGCACAGCAGGAAAGAATTCGTCAATAGAAAGTTTCAAGGTAAAACCTGTTTTCGGTAATTTACTCTACGCCTTGAGCTTAACAGAAAAGAATGTGGTCCCATAAAGTCATAGAAGAGCAAGCTGAAGGTCAGCTCTAAGTAAGAATCATCAGTTAAATCTACAATTGTCTTATTATTTGTATTAAAGCTAAACTTTTATTTATAAAAATTTTTAACTATTATGCTTTCATTATATAGGCTAAATACGTTAAGAGTAAAAACATAGTGAGTAAATATAGACTAAGTAACAGTTTCATAAAGCAATATTTCTTATATTTCCTAACAAGCCTTTTTTTCTGTGAAGGGTTTTGTGCCCATAAGGGCTTTCTGTGTGGAGGCTCTCAATGTTATTTTATTATTAAGGAACAGTTATGCACATTGGCTCCAAAGGCACAGGTACACTTATTAAACAAACCAATATGTTAGCAAAAGGAATTTAGATCAGCACATTCTACATCCCAGATAATTTTATTTAGGGTGCTACCGTTCAGGGGCCTTGTTGATTTGAGGTTTCAGAATGATCTATTTTAGAAGGAAATCGGGAAAGGCCTTTTGCTTAAGTCATAGAAAATAAGAAGAGGTTTTTTATAGTAAACATCAGAAAGACAGATATCTTTAAGGTGAGCGCTGAGGCAGCCTTCCAAGAATCCCTGAGGCCTGAGAAGCCGTGCTCAATCATTCCTCTTTCCCATGACTCTGTCATGGGTGGGATCTCGTGGGCTGGCTCCCGGCAAGGAACATAGCCCAGGAGGACATGGTGTGTGCGCACGCGCACGTGTGTGTGTGTGTGTGTGTGTGTGTGTGTGTGTGTGTGTGTGTGTGTGTGTGCGCGCGCATGCGCTTCTGCCTTGAGAGCAGTTCTTAAAGCAGAGCCGCTGGGACTAATATATTAAGGTTCCTTATGACAGAGCCCAGACCTCAGTCAGCAGAAGGTACTAAGGATGGGAGATGTTGTAATTCACAGGATGCTTTTGCAACTAAATTCATAAAGTGCAAGGGACAAGTATTTTCCTTAGGTCCTTTGTAGTGGCCATTCCCTCGCCAGGCACATATTTCTCTTGATATCATACTAGATCTTCCTCTCCCTTTCTTGAGCTATCTGTTCAATTATCACCTTGTTTGCTGGCCTTACCTGAACACTCAGTACATGAAAATACCTCCTACTACTCTCTTTTATATCTAGTTTTGTTTTCTTCATTGCAACTGTTATTACTCGACATTTATATTATATTTTATTTGCACATCATCTTTCACCATCACTGGATTGTGAAAACTTCCATTTCTCAGCACCATATATTTGTTACCTGTATTTGTTTGGAGGGACCTGCCAGGTGGCTCAGTGGTAGAGAATCTGCCTGGCAATGCAGGAGAGGTGGATTCAATCCCTGGGTTGAGAAGATCCCCTGGAGAAGGAAATGGCAACCCATTCCAGTATTCTTGCCTGGGAAATCCCATGGACAGAGGTGCCTGGCAGGCTACATACAGTCCGGGGGGGTCTCAAAAGTGCCAGATCCGGCTTAGCGACTAAACAATATGTGTTTTGAACATGGTTGACACTCAATATATATTCTTCAAATGTATGAAAGTATTTCTCATTACAACTGTAAAATGCATGATTTCTTTGGGAATATGTTGAGAATGGGTCAAAAATGCCCAAGTAGAGATGAAATAGAACTTTTCTAAACACAAGATATTAAAATTAATTTATTGAGACCAAAATAGAAATTGCACTATGTGAGTTATGCCAATTTGTGTGAAAATTAGTCATGTTATTTTCATTTTTCCTGGTAGTCACCTCCACCACATGGAAGCAGGTAACAATACACAATTTTCCGAATTTTTTCTTCTGGGACTCTCAGAGGATCCAGAATTGCAGCCTCTCATCTTTGGGCTTTTCCTCTCCATGTACCTGATCGCTGTGGTTGGGAACCTGCTCATTAGCCTAGTCACCATCTCTGATTCCCACCTTCACACCCCCATGTACTTCTTCCTCTCCAACCTGTCCTTTGTAGACATCTGCCTCACCTCCACCACCATCCCAAAGATGCGGCAGAATATCCAGACCCAGAGCAAAGTCATAACCTATGAAGGCTGCATCGTCCAGGTGTATTTTTACATATTCTTTGCAGGATTAGATGACTTTCTCCTGACAGTGATGGCCTACGACCGTTTTGTGGCCATCTGCCACCCCTTGCACTATACAGTCATCATGAACCCTCGGCTCTGTGGACTGCTGGTGCTGGTGTCCTGGATGATGAGTGCTATGATTTCCTTGTTACAAAGTTTAATGGCTTTGCGACTGATCTTCTGTACAGAGGTGGAAATTCCCCACTTTTTTTGTGAACTCAATCAGATGGTCCAACTTGCCTGTTCTAACACCTTTCTCAATGACATGGTGACATATTTGGCAACAGGACTTCTAGCTGGTGGGCCGTTTGCTGGTATCGTTTACTCTTACTCTAAGATAGTCTCTTCCATACGAAGAATGTCATCAACTCAGGGAAAGTTTAAAGCGTTTTCCACTTGTGCATCTCATCTCTCAGTTGTCTTATTATTTTATTGTACAAGCCTAGGAGTGTACCTTAGCTCTGCTGCTACACACAGCTCACACTCAAGTGCAACAGCCTCCGTGATGTACACAGTGGTCACACCCATGCTGAATCCATTCATCTACAGTCTGAGGAACAAAGACATAAAGAGGGCTCTGAAGAGAGTCTATGGAATAGTAGGTATAAAAAGGCCAATTGTCCTGGGGCAGATGAAGTGCCCTTGATTGCATTGCTCAAAGCCTGAGAATCAGTAATTCTGACACTTTCCTCAGTGTGGAATAAAATTTGCTCCTTCTACTTATTTCCTTGGATATCCATTTTTATATAAATTCAACTTTTCTATACAGTCTCCGTTACTCACTTTATTAAACTTGATTTTCATTCTATCATTTAGGTGTTTTTTTTAAAGCTGTGCTTTGTTCTACTTCCAAATTTTTCAAACTTTGGATATGAAATATTTGGACATTTCTATTTTTGTTTTTTTTTTGGACCTTTCTATTTTTTATGGAGTGACATGAGGAATAATATTTTCTTAAATGACAAATGTCATCCCGAGTAATTTTCGCCTTGCTTTCTGGAAAAAATTATCATGACATATATTACTCATATAAAAAAGTGTGCAAGTGAAATCCAAGGATAAGGAGGGTTGACTGCAACATTACAGGCAGATTTTCAATTGCACAAGGTGCCATTGCTCCAAACTCTGTATTATTCAAGGGTCAAATCTCTTTATATGTATAGTATGCGTGTGTACCTCATGGTCAAATATGACTCACTAGAGAGCTTGACCGCCTACCCAGTCTTGTGGTTCAGGTCACAATTTGTGCAAACATGTTTGCCAATATCCTGCTTATCTGGGAGGAAACTGCAATGGAATAACTTTTTAATATAATTATCTGTAACACAATTAAAAAACAGAGTAGTGAATGCTATCTTTAAATACCAGAATAAATGCATAAAATGAGATTATTAAAGTTGATCTCAGTTCTATACCATCTTTTATTTTATTCAGTTACTTGTTACTGCCTCACCACTCATCCTAACAGTAACTGTTCTAACAAGATGTCTTTATTATTAAATGAGATTTAATATTAAGGAGTTGTTCTGATCTCTGCTGGGTTTCACACAAGTCTATGTTTCTCTGTAATTCTAGATGTTGGAACTCTAAAGCTCATCCATGAGGTTATATGGAGCCATGTAGCAATTCTTTCTTCACTAATATATGATAGTCTACTCCATTTATTTGTGTATTTTAATCTTATGCATATGCATGCGTCCTCAGTGGTGTCTGATCTTTGTGACCCCAAGGACTGTAGCTCACCAGATTCCTCTGTCCATGAGATTCTCCAGGCAAGAACACTGGAATGGGTTGCCATTTCCCCTTATGGGGATTTTCTTGACCCTGTGATCGAATCTGCATCTCCTGCATCTCCTGCGTTGGCAGGTGGATTCTTAACTACTGAGCCACCTGGGAAGCCCCAATTTTAATCTTATAGCTTGTGGGGAAAAGTTTATCGTTGGTGACATCAGTATTATGGTGGCCGAAAACACTTCCTTTGTGTCTCCCCTTCAATCCACAACTTGTAGATAATATCATCCATAACTAAAGTTTTTTTTTTCTACCCAACACATCAGGACACCAGAGATACACACAGGTGTACATCTGAAGGTGAGTGAATTTTTCACATAGAGGAGATGGAACCAGGGAACAGCAGAGGCAGTGATGCTGATCCCAGCCCCATGGCTGAGACAACTGAGCCCATAGCCCCAGAGCACCTGGCAGTACCCCTGGAGGTGGTACATGTAACCCTGGCCTCCTGGATGCAGCAGCACCTGCTGCCACAAGGAACCAGGCATCAGCGGTGGTGGGGCCCTCAAGCAAGGTCACCCTGGATTTGGCAATAGCACCTGCCATTCTGGGACCTCCCCCCAGCAAAGATGCCAGCCACATCAGGGACACTGACCACACCAGGTCACCAGTGATGCTGAAGGCACAAACATTGATGGCAAGGACAATGATAATGCCTCTGGAAGAGGACATGAAATGCAAAAATTGTTGTTCTCAAATAGAGCCAGAAGCAGCTCAGGTAAAAGAAACCAAAAACTTGTGCCACACAGTCACTTAATTGAAAAACATAGAAGGACCTCTGTTAGCAATCTGTTGAATTGTTAGAATCAAAGTATACAGGACTTTACCTACATAGGAAAACTGTTTGCTCCTTCAAATGCGCTGACAGAGGAGCAGCCCACTGAGCACCATGAAAAACCACAGCAACATGGAATCACAAAAAGAAAATGACAGTTCCATGAACTAATTTATAGTCATGAAAGATTGTGATCAAGTAAGTGGAGAACTCAAAATAGTGTCATGAAGAAGCTCAGCAAGCTACAAGAAAACTCACAAAGACACTTCAGTTAGCTGAGAAATAAAAATAATGACCCTAAGGAACAGTTTCCAAAATGATGAAAGCTCCTAAACATAAGTAAACAGAAATGCTGGTGTTGAAAAACTCAGTAAATGAGATGAAGGAAGAATTACAAAGCACTGGAAGTGGAGAATATATGGAGTTGAGAGATAGTGAGTTCAAAGGTAAAATGATCAGGTAGATGTGAGGACAGAACTAAGATTTTTTTTTTTTTCATGAAGATATTCTCTGAGAAACTTCTTACTCTACCAGAATAGGTAAGAAGGATACTGGATGTCTCAAAAGCAGAAGAGAGGGAGAAAGGAAAAGGGACATTATGTATAGAAATAATAGCTGAGAATTTTCCAAGTCTGGGGAAGGAACCAAATGCACACATCCACAAAGGTATTATAATAGGACACATAAATGTTTCAATGCAAAAATACCTTCTCCAACACACACATATTAAAACTGTCAAAAGTCATTGAAAGAAAATACTTCCCTGGTGGTGCAGTAAGCAAGAATCTGCCTGCCAAGGCGGGAACAGGCGTTGGGTTTGATCCTTGGTCTGGAAAGATTCCACATGCCACAAAGTCACTAAGCCGGGGCACCACAGCTGCTGAGCCTGTTCTCTAGAGCCTGTGCTCTGCAGCAGGAGAAGTCACCGCAGTGACAAGTCCTCATATTGCAATGAGGAGTAGCGCCCCCCACCTCTGCAACCAGAGAAAGCCCCCACAAAGCAAGGAAGACTCGGTGCAGTCAGAAATAAAGCGAATAAATAAATAAAAATCTTTTAAAAAGTTAGTGAAAGAATGCTGTTTTTATATACTAATACATATACAAAATAGGCAATCAACAAGGACCTAGGGAATTAAATACTGGGAAATAAACTCAATATCTTGTAATGATCTATAATGGAAAAAGAATCTATAAAAGAATATATATATACATATAATTTTGCTGTACACCTGGAACTAATATGACATTGTAAATCAATTACATTTCAATAAAAGTTATTAAAAAGAAAGGATATTAAAGGCATCAGGAAAAAGAGTGAGCACCCTGCAAAGATACCAGCATTGGGTTATCAACAAATTTCTTACCAGAGACTCCACAGTCCAAGAGAGAATGGAATATCATTCTCAAACTATTGTGATATAAAAACTGCTGGCCAGGAGTCCTCCCTCCAGCAAAGGTATCCTTCGGATATGAAGAAGAAATAAAGGCTCTCCTAGATAAAGAAAAGCTGAGGGAGTTCAGCACCCAGAAGTGTCTTATAAGCAAAGTTGAAGTGTTCTCTTCTACTTGGAATGAGAAGGCAAAAGTACCCAAAAGATCAAGTTGATAGGCAGAAACAGAAAACTTAAACTATATATCAGACTAAGTCAACTCAATTAAAAAATAAATAAACAACCATATTAAAAATGGGTAGAGGACCCTCAATAGACATTTTCTCCCAAGGAAGACAGACAGATGGTCAACAGACACATGAAAGAGGCCTTACATCATTAATCTTCAAAGAAACAGAAACCAAAATCACAATGAGGTACACGTTCCACAGTAAGAATGGCTATTATCAAAGAGAAAAAATCAAGTTAATGAGGGCCACATGAGACCAGGAAATGATACCAGAATTTCAAAATTTCTTCTTCTGCAATTATCAGAGAAACCAGAACTGCAGCACCTTATATTTGCACATTTTCTCTCCATGAACCAGATCACTGTGCTTAGAACCCTGCTTATTATCCTGGCCACCATCTCTGACTCCCACCTCCACACACTCATGTGATTCTTCTTTTCCAATCTGTTCTTTTTTTTTTTTTAATTAGTTTATTTTCTAATTTTTAACTTTACACTATTGTATTTGTCTTGCCATACATTGACATGAATCCACCATGGGTGTACATGTTTTCCCCCTCCAGAACCCCCCCTTCCATCTCCCTCCCCATCCCACCCCTCCGGGTCATCCCGGTGCACCAGCCCCGAGCACCCTGTGTCATGCATTGAACCTGGAGTGGTGATTCGTTTCACATATGATAATTTACATGCTTCTATGCCATTCTCCCATATCATCCCGCCCTCGCCCTCTCCCGTAGAGTCCATAATACTGTTCTATTTGTCTGTGTCTCTTTTGATGTCTCTCATACAGGGTTATCTTTACCGATTGACTAAATACCATATATATGTGTTAGTATACTGTATTGGTGTTTTTCTTTCTGGCTTACTTCACTCTGTATAATGGGCTCCAGTTTCATCCACCTCATTAGAAACTGATTCGAATGTATTCTTTTTAATGGCTGAGTAATATTACCATTGTATATATGTACCACAGCTTCCTTATCCATTTGTCTGCTGATGGGCATCTAGGCTGCTTCCATGTCCTGGCTATTATAAACAGTGCTGCGATGAACATTGGGGTACACGTGTCTCTTTCAAGTCTGGTTTCCTCAGTGTGTATGCCCAAGATAGGGATCATATTTACCACCATCCCAAAGAAGGCAAAGCCATTACCTATGAATATACTTTCACCTACTCTTTGTAGATTTGGGCAGCATTGTACTGACCACAAAGACCTGTGACCACTTTATGGCCATCTGTCAAACTCTCACCATCTTGTCACCATGAACACCACCCCCCCACCCCCCACCCCACCTCCACACTTTATGGATTGCTGGCTGTGGTGTTTGGTTCAGGAGTGCCCTGCATTCTTTGTTACAAAGATTAACAGTGTTGCAACTGTCCTTCTGTACCTTCTTGGAATTCTGTACTTTGCCTGTAAAAGCAAATAGGAGGTCCAACTAGTCAATTGTGACACCTGTCTTAATGACATGATGATGTAATTTGAAACTGTAATATTTCAGGTTGGTAATGGACTGGTTCCAAACTGGGAAAGGAGTACATCAAGGCTGTATATTGTCACTCTGCTTATTTAACTTATATGCAGAGTACATCATGAGAAATGCTGGGCTGGATGAAGCACAAGCTGGAATCAAGATTGCCAGGAGAAATATCAATAACCTCAGATATGCAGATGATACCACCCTTACAGCAGAAAGTGAAGAGGAACTAAAGAGCCTCTTGATGAAAGTGAAAGAGAGTGAAAAAGTTGGCTTAAAATTCAACATTCAGAAAACTAAGATCATGGCATCTGGTCCCATCACTCTAAGGGAAAGAGATGGGGAAACAACGGAAACAGTGAGACTTTATTTTCTTTGGCTCCAAAATCACTGCAGATGGTGGCTGCAGCCACGAAATTAAAAGAAGCTTGCTCTTTGGAAGAAAAGCTTTGACAAACCTTGACAGTGTATTAAAAAGCAGGGACTTTGCCGAAAAAGGTCCATCTAGTCAAAGCTATGGTTTTTCCAGTAGTCATGTATGGATGTGAGAGTTGGAACATAAAGAAGTCTGTGCACCAAAGAACTGATACTTTTGAACTGTAGTGTTAGAGTACTCCTGAGAGTCCCTTGGACTGCAAGGAGATCAAATGAGTCAATCCTAAAGGAAATCAATCCTGAATATTTATTGGAAGTACTGATGCTGAAGCTCAAGCTCCAATATTTTGACCATCTGATGCAAAGAGCTGACTTGTTAAAAAAGACCCTGATGCTGGGAAAGATTGAAGGCAGAGGGAGAAGGGGACAACAGAGGACGAGATGGTTGGATGGCATCACCGACTCAATGGATATGAGTTTGAGCAGGCTCTAGGACATGGTGAGGGACAGAAAAGCCTGGTGTGCTGCAGTCCATGGGGTCACAAAGAGTCAGATACAGCTGAGTGACTGAACAACAACTGTCTTACCTGGGATCCTTTACTCTTATTCTAAGATAGCCTCCTCTCTATCTGGAATGCCATCAGCGTGGGGGAAGTACAAAGTGCTTCCCACCTGTGCATGTCACCTCTCACTTGTATCCTTGTTTTATTGGATGGGCTTAGAGTGTATCTCAGCCCTGTGGCTACTCATAGCCTTCTGCTCAGGGTCAAGTGCAATCACCTGGGTGATGTACACTGTGATCACATCCATGCTGAGCCCCTTCATCTATAGTCTAAGGTACGAAGACATACACAGGGCTCTGAAAAGATTACTTGGAGTGGCAAGTATAAAAGGACCACCAGTGGTAGTGTTACAGAAGTTCTCCTTTTTTCAGGGTGTAAAGAATTTGAACGGGAATCTGATTTTCTGGCTCAAATTATCAGAAACACAGTCCCTGGACCTCTAGAGACCTGAGGAACCCGAATCTGCATTTGAACCACAGACCTTGGTGATTTGTATGAACAGTGAATTTATAGATATCCTGGTCTAGAATAGGATTTCTCACATTCTTACGCTGCCTTGGACAGGAGAATTATTTGTGTTGGGTGCTGTTCTGTGGTTTACCAGAGATTAGTAGCATCCCTTCACATATTGCCAAGTATCTCCAGTGTCACAGTCATGTCTGGTTGAGAATCACTGGGCCAGAGTTCCAGAACTAAGAGACCTCAATCCAGACTCCAGCCCTTACTTGGTTTGTACTTTTAAGTAGAACATTAAATCCTTCTGAGTTCCAATCTGACAATGGAGAATGGAGTTCATAAAAGTGTTACCTCAAAAATGCATTATTTAAAAATTTAAATTTGACAATCACTAAAACATGCTAAGACAGTTTAATGATCATGTGCTAGTCTCTCAGTTGTGTCCAACTGCTTGCAACCCCATGAGCTGTAGCCTGCTAGGCTCTTCTGTCCATGGGATACTCCAGGGAAGAATACTGGAGTGGGTTGCCATTTCCTCCTCCAGGGAATCTTCCCGACCCAGGGATCAAACCTGCATCTCTAACATCTCCTGCATTGGCAGGCATATTCTTTACCACTGAGCTACCTGGGAAGCCTGGTTTATGGTCATATTAATAGCATATCAGGCTTCTCTGATAACTCAGTTAGTAAAGAATCTGCCTGCAACGCAGGAGGCCCTGGTTCAATTCCTGTGTTAGGAAGATCTGTTGGAGAAGGGATAGGCTACCCACTCCAGTATTCTGGCCTGGAAAATTCTATGGACTCTATAGTCCATGTGGGGCAAAGAGTCAGACATGACTGAGCAATTTTCACTTGTCCTATCAACATACAAATATTTTTCTTATAGTTACAAACATTTTATAATGAGAGACTAAAGGGCAGCTGTTGACTTCTGATATAACTGAGAAACTTGTAATTGGCTTAGAAAAACTAGCATGAATCCAGGGAGTATAAGACCCACAATTTTATACTGAAGGAGCAATGTTATCCCCAGTTCTGAAGAGGGAAATAGTAGTTTTAAAGATTTCAGTAGGTTTTTTTTTTCTCTACCACAAATCAAAGCTTTGAAGACCCAAGGGACCTCATCAAGACAAATTCTCAGTGTTACGGTTTAAAGAAGAATTAGATCTCAGGGATGTGATGAGGTTCTGGGGGCCTTAGTGCTTTGAAAGCATGACAATTAAAGGGGAAGGAGTGATAAAAACTGAATCACCAAACTTATAATGCAATCACTTAGTAGCAGAGAATCAACGGAAAAATAATTACATTGTGTCCAGCCCAGTGTCCCCAAGGGAAATCATGTACTTGGAGGCTGGAGTAACAGAATGAAAATATGCCTAATTAGCTGATGTGTGTGCATGCTTGCTAAGTCCCTTCAGTCCTGTCCAACTCTTTGAGACCCCATGGGCTGTAGCCCTCTAGGCAACTCTGTCCATGAGATTCTCCAGGCAAGAACACTGGAGTGGGTTGTCATGCCCTCCTCCAGGGGATTTTCCTGACCCAGGGATCAAGCCCCCATCTCCTGCGACTCCTGCATTGCAGGTGGATTCTTTATCACTGAGCCACTGAGGAAGCCCTGTGAGCTGACACAGGAAGCTGTAAGTATCTCCTCTGCTGCAGCCCATCAGCCTGTGCCACTTTGGTTAGTGAGGGCCTGGTCCTTAATATAGATTCCTGAATCTGTCTGGGAGCCAATGCTTGATTTTATCCCTTCCTGTTTTCTTGTTTAGGTACAAAAATTCAGTCTGCGTCACTGATCATTTAAAAAGGAACTAGGACTTCTACAGGGAAAGCCTTCTCCCTCAGTCTGCAGGCAGATGAGAGCTCCACACATTTCAGGAGAGGTTCAGAGAGGACGGAAGCCAGGAGCGTGTACTTGAAGTCACCTGAGGACCAATCCAGCATAGTCCAGAGGCCAGAGGTCACTGTGGCTATTTTCTGGCTTTCCTAATATTAGTGTATATATTTAGGTGTAAAAATAAAATGAACCCTTCACTCGTCAACGTTGACAAATGGTAATAGAGGAAGCTCAGTTAGAAGGGATGGTGGTGGTGGTTTAGTCGCTAACTTGTGTCTGACTCTTTTGTGACCCATGGACTATAGCCCATCTGGCTCCTCTGTCCACGGGATTTCCCAGGCCAGAATACTGGAGTGGGTTGCAATTTCCTTCTCCAGGGCATCTTCCTGACCAAGGGATTGAACCTTGGCCTCCTGGATTGCAGGCGGATTCTTTGCCAATAAACCACTAAGGAAGCCCCGTTAGAAGGAATGGAGGCATAAAAGGCTTCCAGTAAAAGTAGACAATAAGTCTAATAATCTTATTTATGAACTGAAGTAAACAAATAGGAATCTCCTTAAGAAATAGAAGTATTCAGCTTCTTCATATAAAATATATCCAACTTTTGTTGTATTTCATTTAGTTCTGATTTTGAATTGGTAGTTTATATTTCATTTGCTTATTCTCTTGGGATATTTAAACTGTAAGATATATCACATCATAAATATATCCCCATTTATGTCCTTGGAAAAAATATATTTTTCTTTGTTATTTTTTTCTGGGCATCCAGAAGATGCCACTGGAGTTGGAATATTGATGAAGCAAGGAAACTTGTCTTTGTTGCATTGCCTCAGGGGTCATTTGAGTTTATTGGATATTTTCCCTCTTCATTTACCTATGTCCATTTCATTTCTCTTTTTTCTTTCTCTCTCATGCTTTGCATTCTTCTCTAAATACCGAGAAGAAATTGGCCTTTCCAATGCTGAACCCCAAATTTATTGTTCTATAGAAAGTTTATAAACTGGAATTTCAGGGCGGGATGGGAAGGGGGATAGGAGAGAGGTTCAGAAGGGAGGGGATATATGTATACCTATGGCAGATTCATGTTGAGATTTGACAGAAAACAACAAAATTCTGTAAAGCCATTATCCTTCAATTAAAAAACACATAAATTTAAAAAATCCTGGAACTTCTGGGTAAAAATTATACCTTCTTTTGGAGAATAATAATTTGGTTTGCCAAGCTTGATGTGTTAACCATTCATGGCCTAAGGAGGGTGGATCTGGGTGACCAGTTTATGATAGTAACACAAGCCAGAAGGACATCATGTGTGCGTGTGTGTGTGTGTGTGTGTGTGTGTGTGTGTGTGTTTGCCTGTGCCTTGTGAAGAGAGACCAGTTCTTAAATCAGAGGCATCTGTACTCATATGTTAAGATGACTTATAATACAGAGGTCAGAAGTTGGTCAATAGATGGAACTAAGTAGGGAAACTGATATAATTCACAGGATGGTTTTAAACTAAATTCATAAAGTGCAAGGAACCACATGGAAGGAGGGATTCTCTATGTGCTGAAGGTTCAGCTGTAGCAGGGAGGCCACCTTGTTCATCAGCATCCTTGACACCATCTCTAATCACTCCCCCTCCTACTTATTCCTTCACCCCACTGGCTTCCTTGTTTGCACTTCAACATGTGGAACAAGCATCTCTGTCAGGTCCTTAGCAGTGGCATCTCCCTCTGCCGGGCACACACTTCTTCTGACATCACAAAGTCTTCTTCCCTTTCTTCAGGAATCTTCAAACAGCACCTAGTTTGAAGCTCTTCCCTGAACACTCAGGACAAAATAACACCTCCTACCACTCTCTCCTTTATACCTGATTTTGTCTTCTTCATAGCATGTGTGACATTCTGACGTATTTTATCATATTTTATTTGAGTATCCTCATTCACCATCCTTGGGCTGCGAGAGGTTTATTCTTCAGCACTATCTACTGCTGCTGCTGCTGCTGCGAAGTCACTTCAGTTGTGTCCGACTCTGTGCAACCCTATAGACGGCAGCCCACCAGGCTCCGCCGTCCCTGGGATTCTCCAGGCAAGAATACTGGAGTGGGTTGCCATTTCCTTCTCCAGTGCATGAAAGGGAAAAGTGAAGGTGAAGTCGCTCAGTCATGTCCGACTCTTAGCGACCCCATGGACTGTAGTCTACCAGGCTCCTCCATCCATGGGATTTTCCAAGCAAGAGTACTGGAGTGGGGTGCCATTGCCTTCTCCAACTATCTACTGGGTCAGCACTAAATATGTATTTCTCAAATAAATGAAGAAATGCCTCATTAGAACTCTGGAATCTATGAGCTCTTTGCCAATGTGATGAGAATGGGACCAAAATTCTTTGTCAGAGAGGAAATGGAGTATACTTGGGAAGAGAGCTTTTCTATTAATAAGGCATTGAGATTAATTACTCGAGGGCTAAATAGAAACTGCAGTATTTCCGCTATGTGAATTATGCCAGTTTGTGTGCAAACTCTTCTTGTTATTTTCCTTTCTCCTGGTAGGTACCTCCACCCCATGGAACCAGGGAATAATACACGAATTTCAGAATTTCTTCTTCTGGGACTTTCAGAAGAACAAGAACTGCAGCCCCTCATCTTTGGGCTTTTCCTCTCCATGTACCTGGTCACTGTGGTTGGAAACCTGCTCATCATCCTGGCCGTCAGCTCAGACCCCAACCTCCACACCCCCATGTACTTCTTCCTCTCCAACCTGTCCTTTGTAGACATCTGTTTCATCTCTACCACCATCCCAAAGATGTTGTGGAACATCCAGAACAAGAGCAAAGGTATCACCTATGAAGGCTGCATCACCCAGACATATTTTTACATACTGTTTGCAGGATTAGATGACATTCTCCTGAGTGTGATGGCCTATGATCGGTATGTGGCCATTTGCCACCCCCTGCACTACATGGTCATCATGAGCCCCCGGCTCTGTGGACTGCTGGTTCTTATATCCTGGGTGCTGATTGCCTTGTATTCCTTGCTACACAGCTTAATGGTGTTGCGATTGTCCTTCTGTCCAGTTGTGCAAATTCCCCACTTTTTCTGTGAACTCAGTCAGGTGATACAACTTGCCAGTTCTGACACCCTTCTTAATAACATAGTGATGTATTTTGCAGCTGTCCTGATGGGTGGTGGTCCTTTTGCTGGTATCCTTTACTCATATTCTAAAATAGTTTCCTGCATATGTAAAATCATATCAGCTCAGGGAAAGTATAAAGCATTTTCCACCTGTGTGTCCCACCTCTCCGTTGTCTTCCTATTTTATTTTACAGCCTTAGGAGTGTTCCTTAGCTCTGCTGCTACCCACACCTCACATTCAAGTACAATTGCCTCAGTGATGTACACTGTGGTCACACCCATGCTGAACCCTTTCATCTACAGTCTAAGAAACCGAGATATAAAAGAGGGTCTAAAGAGATTGTATTTGATGCCAAGTATAAAAGACCAATTATACTAGTGCTCTGGATTGCATAACTCAAAATATCAAAACCAGAAATTGCTCTTTGATCATTGTGAAATAAAATTTGCTCATTGCACTTATTTCCTGGGATTTCCATTTTTCTTTCCTTCTTTGAATTCAGTATCTTTATAGAATTTTAGGAACTCTCTTTTTAAGTTGTATTCTCAGTCTTATATATAGACAGCTGTTATTTTTTCCTACCCACCATTTTCCTACCTTTGGATCAAAAATGTTTGGAAATACCATTTCTTTGATGGAGTATCATAGAATTATGAATAATTTATTAGGAGTAATGTCTTTTCATTAGAGCATTTAGTCTGTTGTTTTTCAGTTACCAAGTTGTGCCCACCTCTTTGTGACTCTGCGGATTGCAGCCTGGCAGGCCTGTCTGCCCCTCATCATCTCCCAGAGTTTGCCAAAGTTCATGTTCATTGCACTGGTGATGCCATCCAGCCATCTCATCCTCTGATGTCCTCTTCCCCTTCTGTCCTCAATCTTTCCCAGCATCAGGGACTTTTCCAATGAATCATCTGTTTGCATCAAGTGGCCAAATTACTGGAACTTCAGCTTCAGCATCAGTCCTTTCAGTGAATATTCAGGGTTGATCTCCCTTAAGACTGACTGGTTTGATCTCCTGGCTGTCCAAGGGACTATCAGGAGTCTTCTCAAGCAGTATAATTCAAAGGCGTCAAGTATTCCACATTCTGCCTGCTCTAAAGCCCAGCTCTCACAACCGTACGTGACTACAGGGAAGACATAGCCTTGACTATACAGACCTTTGTTGGCAGAGTAATGTCTCTGCTTTTCAACACGCTGTCTAGGTTTGTCATCGGTTTCCTGCCAAGAAGCAATCATCTTCTGATTCCATGGCTGCAGTCACCATCCACGATGATTTTGGAGCCCAGAAGAGGAAATCTATTCCTGCTTCCAGCTTTTCCCCTTCTATTTGCAATGCAGTAATGGGGCCAGATGCTATGATCTTAGTTGTTTTAATATTTAGTCTTAAATCGGCTCTTTGCTGCTGGTGCTGCTGCTAAGTCGCTTCAGTCGTGTCCGACTCTTAGCGACTCTGCAGCCTACCAGGCTCCTCCGTCCATGGGATTTTCCAGGCAAGAGTACTGGAGTGGGGTGCCATAGCCTTCTCTGAGTCGCCTCTTTAGGAGATCGTTTTATCTACTGGCAGTCAAAGAGGTTTTAGGCAGGTGTTACTTATTGCCAATTTGTTAACTTGTTTTCTGTTTGTTAGTGTCGTTCTTTCGGAGAAGGCACTGGCGACCCACTCTAGTACTCTTGCCTGGAAAATCCCATGGACGGAGGAGCCTGGTAGGCTGCAGTCCATGGGGTTGCTAAGAGTCAGACACAACTGAGCGACTTCACTTTCACTTTTCACTTTCATGCATTGGAGAAGGAAATGGCAACTCACTCCAGGGTTCTTGCCTGGAGAATCCCAGGGACGGCGGAGCCTGGTGGGCTGCCGTCTATGGGGTCGCACAGAGTCAGACACGACTGAAGCGACTTAGCAGCAGCAGCTGCAGCAGCTTATAATAAGCAAATAATATATGACGGAGAAAAGATACTCTTTACAGTAAAAATGTTTCCCTTTTCTCCATATTATTGCCAACGCCTATTTCCTGCCTTTTTATAATGCCATTGTAACAGACATGGGATAAACTCTCATTGTGGTTTTGATTTGCATTTCCTTAATAATTACAGTAAGTGCCCTACGTATGAACCTTCAAGTTGCTAACTTTTTTTTTTTTATGGTTTCTGAATATATTTATTAATGAGAATTTTTAACCATGTACATAATTTTATTTTATTTTATTTTATTTTTTTAATAAATTTATTTATTTTAGTTGGGGGCTAATTACTTTACAATATTGTAATAGTTTTTGCCATACATTGACATGAATCAGCCATGGGTTTACATGTCATATGTGAACACATGTCACATCTTAAAAGTTAGCAACATGTAAACCCAAGTTGCTAACTTTTAAGATGTGACATGTGTTCACATATCCAGTCATGTAAGTTAGTTCATGCTTCTGGCATTATCTGTAGAAGTTAGGTACCTATGCTAACTTTGTTGGACTTAAGAACAAATAGGACTTACAAACACACTCTTGGAACAGAAGTCATTTGTAAGTAGGGAATTTAATATCTAATGTAAAATATTTCTTTCTGTGTCAGTTGGTCATCTGTGTGTCTTCTTGAGAGCTTCCCTGGTAGCTCAGCTTGTAAAGAATCCACCTGCAATGCAGGAGACCCTGGGTTGATCCCTGGGTCAGGAAGATCCCATGGAGAAGGGACAGGCTACTTACTCCAGTATTCTTGAAACAAAAATCTATTAAGATTCTCTGCTCATTTTAAAATCTAGTTCTTTTGTTGTTGTTATGTGAGTTATTTGTATATTTTAACATCAACTGCTTATCAGATATATCCCTTGTAAATATCTTCTTCCATTTGGTAGTTAGTCTTTTCATTTTGTTAATGATTTCCTTTTCTCTACAATGTTTTCTTAGTATGATATAGTATCATTATTTATTCTTGGTTGTTTCCTTGCCTGAGGAGATATGTATCTAGAAAAGATATTAAAACCAATGTCACAAAGCTTACTAGCTTTGTCTTCTTTTAGGTGTCTTACGGATTCAGTCCCAGAGCTTGCTGGCTGTGTTTCCTTTTGGTGTTTTATAAATTCAACCCCAAGGAAGGTAGAAGCAGCAGGAGAGATGGCACCAACTCTGGCATACCAGCACCGGGTGCCTGCAGCATAGAGGGGAGCAGAGGTGGCAGTGGGGCACGGGACCCCGTCCCCTCAGCTACCTAGGTGTCCATGACCCCGCCAGCCTCCATATCTGCTGTGTTAGAGCTGGCGAAGCTTACCACACTGGACATGCCACAGCATCCCTACCACCCTAGCGCCACCGCCTACCACCACCCTACCCATATGGCATCAGAGCCTGTGACTCAGGAGATCTCAGAGGAGCTACAAGAAAAGCATCACAAACATATCAGAAAACTATCCACCCAGCGTCCCAAGCAGCACACCAGAAGCACTGACAACAGCAAGGTACCACACCCCAGAGGCACAAAAGCAATAGCTGATGCACAGGGTAACTCCTCTGACAGAGGTTATGGAGGGTCTAAAGTGCAGATTCATAACCAGAGGCAGCTCAGGTAGAATTGAGAAAAAAAAAAAAAAAAAAAACCTATATCATGTTGCCACCTACTGGACAAAGATAGAAAAACATGAAAGTTCTAATCTCAGCCTGCTGAGCCCCCAGAATGTTAGAACTCAAAGTAACATTAAGTGTATTTAAACATTTTTAATATCACACACGTCAATTATTTTGAAAGATTCAAACAGATTATCATATACATGTGTTCAGGTAGAGTTTCCAAGAGAACATAAGTTTGAATGAATCATTCAATATAAAAGACGTGGGTGATACAAAAAAAGAATGTTTAAATACACTTAATGTTACTTTGCAAAAGATTTCATTTTCATGTTGTCCATCTATTTCTTGAAATTCCAGATGTTCAAGCTGGATTTAGAAAAGGCAGAGGAACCAGAGATCAAATTGCCAACATCCATTGGATCATTGAGAATGCAAGAGAGTTCCAGAAAAAACATCTACTTCTGCTTTATTGACTATGCCAAAGCCTTTGACTGTGTGGTTCACAATAAACTGCAGAAAATTCTGAAAGAGATGGGAATACCAGACCACCTGACCTGCCTCTTGAGAAATCTGTATGCAGGTCAGGAAGCAACAGTTAGAACTAGACATGGAACAACAGACTGGTCCAAACAGGGAAAGGAGTGTGTCAAGGCTGTATATTGTCACACTGCTTATTTAACTTGCATGCAGAGTACATCATGAGAAACACTGGGATGGATGAAGCACAAGCTAGAATCAAGATTACCAGGAAAAATATCAATAACCTCAGATATGCAGATGACACTACCCTTATGGCAGAAAGCGAAAAAGTAAAGAGCCTCTTGATAAAAGTGAAAGAGGAGAGTGAAAAAGTTGGATTAAAACTCAACATTCAGAAAACTAAGATCATGACATCTGGTCCTATCAATTCATGGAAAATAGATGGGGAACAGTGGAAACAGTGACAGACTTTATTTTGGGGGGCTTCAAAATCACTGCAGATGGTGACAGCAGCCATGAAATTAAAACACGGTTGCTCATTGAAAGAAAAGTTATGACCAACCTAGACAGCATATTAAAAAGCAGAGACATTACTTTGCCAACAAAGGTCCATCTAGTCAAAGCGGTGGTTTTTCCAGTAGTCATACATGGATGTGAGAGTTGGCCTATAAAGAAAGCTGAGCACCGAAGAATTGATGCTTTTGAACTGTGGTTTGGAGAAGACACTTGAGAGTCCCTTGGACTGCAAGGAGATCCAGCCAGTCCGTCCTCAAGGAAATCAGTCCTGAAATATTCACTGGAAGGACTGATGCTGAAGCTGAAACTCCAGTACTTTGGCCACCTGATGCAAAGAACTGACTTATTTGAAAAGACTCTGATGCTGGGAAAGATTGAAGGTAGAAGGAGAAGGGGACGACAGAGGATGAGTTGGTTGGATGGCATCACTGACTCAATGGACAGGAGTTTGAGTAAACTCCGGGAGTTGGTGATGGACAGGGAAGCGTGGCGTGCTGCAATCCATGGAGTTGCAAAGAGTCGGACATGACTGAGCGACTGAACTGAACTTGATGCCTCAGGGGGCTACCCAGCTGACGCTGGTGGTAAAGAACCCCTGCCTGCCAACGCAGGAGACCTAAAATACGAAGTCTGATCCCTGGGTCAGGAAGATCCCCTGGAGGAGGCATGGCAACTCACTCCAGTATTCTTGCCTGGAGAATCGCATGGACAGAGGAACCTGGCAGGCTACAGTCAAAAAGGTCACAAAGAGACATGACTGAGCAAAGCATGGACTCACATGATAGGTATTGTGGAAACAACTGAATAAGGAATACAATCCTAAACAGGCAAATAAAATACAGTGACAACTAGCAGGATACAGTGTATGTCAAAGTCCAAAATATCAGAAAGAGCAGCTAAGGTGGTGATACAAAGGAATGATGTACACAAACATGAAATCAGTGGTCTGAATTTTTCCTTGTTATAAACACACAGATAGCTGTGAATGTCTTCAGTAGTTTTCCCTGCATAGGAGCAGTACAGCTCATGACTATTCTTTATTAAAATAACTCTTGGATAAGAGGGAAATCACTAAGCTTAATCAAATGAGTTCTATAAATTGTATGAAAGAGGTGAGATCAAATAAATGGAAATTTCAATAATTAAAGGAAGGAGAAACTTCTGCTTCTACAATCTGATCTCAAAAATTGCAATTTCTGCCTGTGAGGTTTTTTTTTTTTTTTTTTTTTTTTATAAGTTTATTTATTTTAGTTGGGGGCCAATCACTTCACAACATTGCAATAGTTTTTGCCATACATTGACATGAATCAGCCATGGGTTTACATGTGTTCCCCCTCCTGGACCCCCCACCCACCTCCCTCCCCATCCCATCCTTCTGGATCATCCCATTGCCCCGGCCCTGAGCCCTTGTCTCATGCATCGAACATGGAATGGTGTTCTGTTTCACATATGATAATATACATGTTTCAATGCTATTCTCCCAGAACGTCCCACCCTCACCTTCGCCTGTGAGGTTTTAAATCTTTCAGTCATGCTCTGTTCTTCAGCTTAGAACAACTGGTGTTTTAATAGTTGTCCTCCCAAAGAATGCTTTCAGAGCGGTCTTTATGTCCTTGTTCCTCAGACTGTAGATGAAGGGGTTCAGCACGGGTGTGACCACAGTGTACATTACTGAGGCCGTTGCACTTGAGTGTGAGCTTTGGGTAGCAGCAGAGCTAAGGTACACTCCTAAGCACGTACAATAAAATAAAGAGACAACTGAGAGGTGAGATGCACAGGTGGAAAATGCTTTATACTTCCCCTGAGCAGATGAGATTTCACATATGGAGGAAACTATCCTAGAGTATGAGTAAAGGATACCAGCTAAGGGAGCACCTCCCAGCAGGACAGTTGCAAAATACATCACCATGTCATTAAGAAAGGTGTAAGAACAGGCAAGTTGGACCAACAGTTTGAGTTCACAGAAATAGTGAGGGATTATCACCTCCCTACCAAAGGACAAACTCAACACCATTAAAGTTTGCAAGAAGGAATGTAGGACATTAATGACCCAGGAAACAAGAACCAGCAGTCCACAGAGCCAGGCACTCATGATGGCCTTGTAGTGCAGGGGGTGGCAGATGGCTATAAATCGGTCATAAGCCATCACTGTTAGGAGGAAGTCATCCAACCCTACAAACAGTGCGAAAAAATACATCTGGGTGATGCAACCTTCATAGCTGATAACTTTGTTCTGGGTCTGGATGTGCCACAGCATCTTTGGGATGGTCGTGGAGGTGAAACAGATGTCTACAAAGGACAGATTAGAGAGGAAGAAGTACATGGGGGTGTGGAGGTGGGCGTCTGCGCTGACGGCCAGGATGATGATGAGGTTTCCAAACACAGTGATCAGGTACATGAAGAGGAAAAGCCCAAATATGAGGGGCTGCAGTTCAGGTGCCTCTGAAAACCCCAGAAGAAGAAAACCTGAAACATGTGTTAGGTTCCCTGGTACCATGTGGTGGAGGTGACCTAAAGGAAAGGGGAAAATATCATGTCTAATTTTCACAAAAAAGACATTATCACATCATTGGAAACCTGTTATTTATATTTTGCCTAATTGCATTTAAATGTATTTGCTTAACTAAGTTCTGCTTTGTTTATGGATCTGCTCCCCTTTAGGGAATTTCTGTGTCATCTGGAACTGACAAGGTTGTCCCACTTGCTGCTTTTTCCCTGGGATGTCATCTATTCCACATAAATACTTTCATTCATTTGGGGATTATAAACAGTGGTGATCATGTTCCAGGTGATGTCTTGGCAATGAGTATAGGGTTCTAAAACACAAAATCTCTAAGAATCCAGTCACAAAGTAAACATAAGCAAGTCATATAAGTGTGTGTGTATGTGTGTGTGCTCAGGGGCTTCTTTCCCACTCCATGCACTGTAGCCCGCCAAGCTCTTCTGTCTGTGAGATTTTCCAGGCAAGAACATTGGAGTGGTTTGCCATGCCCTCCTCGGGGATCTTCCCAACCAGAGTTAGAACCCTGGTCTCCTGAGTCTCCTGCATTGCAGGCGGGTTCTTTACTGTTAAGCCACCAGGGAAGTCCATATATATGTGAATATATATTGAATATATATATATATGTATAACTTATATGTTATATATAACTTTTGAATGGTGACTGTTGCTATGAAGAAACCTGAAAGGTTTTAGGGAAAGAGTAGAGAAGGCATGCTGTTTTTTAAATTCAAGGATGAAAGAGTAGGAGCCATGAACATATTAGGTGAAGTGCATGCTTGGCAGGGAGAATAGCCAGTGCAAATGCCCTGAGGAAAGTGCTTGTTTAAAGTGTTCAAGTTTAAGAGAAAAAAGGAAACCAATGTGGGGAGGGCATAGGGCAAGAGGGAGTGAGCAGAGATGGTGTCAAAGGATGCTGAGGAACAGGGTGACCTCCCTGGTGGTGCTGAAACTTCAAATCATAAGACTTTTGTCCACGTCATGTAACTAGTACTTTATGAAATTGTTGCAGAGATGTCCAATGTGTTTAAATGGATCCCTTTTTTTGGCTGAGTTCTGACCTCTGTGTATGAGTCTCCTTGCTGTGCTCCGTTGCTTCAGTCGTGTCCAACTCTTTACGACCCCATGGACTGCAGCCTGCCAGGCTCCTCTGTCCATGGGATTTTCCAGTCAAGAATACTGGAGTGGGTGGCCATTCCCTCCTTCAGGGGATCTTCCCAACTCAGAAATTGGACCCAGGTCTCCCACATTGCAGGCAGATTCTTGGAGTTAACTTGGAATATATGAACTCAGTACCACCACTGTGAGGACTTCTCATACTCCACCAGGCACCACAAACACACACACACACACACACACACACATACTAGACACTGGCCACCTAAGCTATGTTACTTCTAGGTTTTTCACCCCTCATCCTTAACTACCTTGATTAAGTTAGAGTTTGATACAACTCCCATTGATAAGATCAGGTTATGTAAAGTGGTATCCAAAAACTCCAGTTTGTAAGTATTCTTGGTACCAATATACTTGGGATTCAATTTTGGTATGGCCATTTTACACTTGTATTAAAGATCATTAAAAAGTAGTTGAATGTGAACCTACGGTTGCCAGGGGGAAAGATGAGGGGAAGGGACAGTTCGAGAGTTTGGGATGGACATGAACACACCGCTATGTTTAAAGTGGATAACCAACAAGGTCCCGCTGTATAGCACAGGGAACTCTGCTTAATGTTATGTCTCAGTCTGGATGGAAGGGGAGTTTAGGGGAGAATGGATACATGTATAAGTATGGCTGAGTCCCTTTGCTGCTCACCTGAAACTATCACAACATTGTTAACTGGCTATACTCCAATACAAAATAAAAAACTTGTTCGATATATGTATGTATGTTTATCTTGTCTCAAAACTTGAATTTTAAGGTATATGTATACATCAGGAGACAGAGAGGGATTGTGGAGGGGGTAGAAAGAGAGAGAGAGAAATGGACACAAGAGGGAATAAAGACCTAACAAGCTCAAATGTCTCCTGAGAGACTGTGGTAAAGAGGTTTCTTTGGTTCTGGTGACATTTCATGTGCTGTTTTTTTCCTGGATGTCCAGAAAAAATAATAAAAAATATATTTATTCAAATGATAAAACAGTGATAACTTTATGATTTGAAACATTTGCAGATTGGATAGCCCAACAGAAAGTCAGCAAAAGAACTGAGCTGACATTTCACAAATGGATGTATAGAAAGCATAGTGAAATATGGATTGAATATTGACCTTCTCTAATATCAGGCAGCAATACTTATTTTTCTGGGGCTGCTTAATACCTATTTGACTAATTGGTTTTATAGGTCTGACAGCAGACAAGGCAAGATTCTCCCTTTTCATATGTGGCATCATCTCTGTTATGCTTGGGTTTTGATTGCTTTTCCCATAAGTCCTATGGGCACACTCTAGTCCTAGTTCTGCTCTTCATCCAACAACTAATGATCTGTATGGTCCATGCACATAAAGCCTACCCATAGTGTAATAATTATACTCTTATCACTGAGTAACGTCCTTCGTATTAGTCATCTGAATACTTTGAATTACACACACGTTTCTTTCATTGTATTCTGTCTTCCTAATCATAATGCAAGATCCAAAACCGGAAGGAAATTCACCTGTTTTGCTCACCCTTGCATTTTAATGAAGTGTGTGAATAGATGTACACTTGTACCAAAAGTAATTTAGAAAAATGAAAAGCTATGAAGTAAAAATATGACAAAGAGAATGAAACCATGTTAAGTAGTATGATGCTGAAGCAAGTATAATAAACAAAATTAAATGAAGTATTGAAAATTAATTGAACAGTAGATATAACAGTAATGATTTATGACATTGATATGGATTAATGACATTGACAGTGACCTAGAGATAAAAATAATATGATATATTATGTTCATAGAATGTTTTGGTTTGTAATCTCCCTTCCACTCACCCACCAATTTAACTAAAATATTCTTGAAATTTTTGGTCAAGAATATGCTCCAAAAGTCAATTGAAAAGCAATCACTCCTTTAAAAAAAAAAGTATTTGAAAGTCTATTTACTATTGAAAAACTGACATATAATATATGGGTATATAATAATAACAGGGAAATAAAAATTGTGGCCTCATACAAAAAGTTTTGCTCTAATTCAGTATATGATTTAAGAAAGCAACACAGAATCTCTTCCATATCATTCTCCTGTGGAAAATATATTTGTCAGTTTAGGGCTGAGTGCTTCTGAACTAGGAGTCCTCTCTGACTTGTCTGGCAGAAAATGTAAAGTGTTACAACATTTTAAGGAAAAAATTGAAGATAGCAATAAATATTCAAAATACAGGTGTTCTTTTAATTCAGGGCTCCCCAGAGTTGGCACAATTGACATTCTGGACCAGATCGTTATTTGAGGTGAGAATCTGTCCTGTGCATTGTGGGATGTTTACAGCATCCCTGACATTTATCAAGCCCTCAATATGTCACAGTCATAAAAGACCCTGGACACTGTTAGATGTACCCTGGGAGACGAAGTCATCCACAGTTAGAGCCAGAATTTTGAACTTCAGTTTCTTACATTTTTATAGTATTGGTATACTAGAAATGGAGAAAACATAATATAACTGATTGCTAGATTTGACCACACAAAATTTATATAGACTCACAATTCCTCTCAAATACCTGTACCTAATAAGACAACTGAATGGTAAATAGCCAGTTGGTGAGAAAAAAATCCCATCGTAAAAGTTGCAAAAGAATGCCTTCAGTTCATTCTATATCACTCCAAAGCTAATATCTGATATCTTTAGGGCTTCCCAGGTGGCACTAGTAGTAAAGAACTTCCCTGCCAATGCAGGAGATGTAAGAGATGCAGGTTCAATCCCTGGGTCGGTAAGATCCCCTGGAGAAGGAAATGGAAACCCACTCCAGTATTCTTGCCTGGAAAATCCAATGGACTGTGGAGCCTGGTGGTCTGCAGTCTATACTATTGAAAAGAGTTGGACAAGACTGAACCAACTTAGAAAGCACACATCCACAATGTCTTTCACCCCAATTAGTTAATAAAATACTTAGCCATAAGTTCTACTTTTACTGGAAGCACTTTATGCCTCTCATCCCTCTTCTCTTTGGGCTTCCATTCCTATCATTTATTTGGCATCACTGAACATTGCTTATTGAATTCAATGCCCACTTATCTTTCTAGCATCATATAACTTATTGATGTTTTAATCAACCAAGCAAACATCATAGTGGTCTCTGGACCCTGAGTTAGGATGAGTTGTTTCTCATGTAAATTTTTTGGATTTCATTTTATCTGAACATTTTTAGCAGTATCTTTTGAGTCTCAGACTCACCTGCATGGGACTATGAATAGAGGGCTCTTTATGGAAGTCTGAATCCCTTCTGGGTGGATGATGATGGAGACAAGCTCTGTCTTCAGATGAGAGAGCAGGAGGGAGGGGTCAAGCATTGGTTCTTTACTCAGACTTGGGACTCCAAATGCAACAGTTAGTCTACTCCATGCCCAGGCTGTACAAGCTCAGGGATGCAGCAGAGGAGGTATTTACAATTCTCTATATGTGCTCATTACATTTCCCTCTTGATAAATGACCTATAGGCACATGAATTCCCTGTGGGAATTGGTCTGGACAAGTTTTTTTTTTTTTTTCTTTTCCTGTTCATTCTCTGTTCCCAGAAGACCAGATTACAAGCCAGGCAAATTCAGTTTTTATTAATCCTTCTCCATTATCTCTACTCTTGCCAGAGTCTAAACTCCCAGCATCTTATCCCAACCCCAACTTTGAGTTTTCTCCAACAAGTGAGACTGAGGCAACTGTCTTGAATAGTTCTTTTTGCTGGTCAGTGCATTCACATTTTGTAAGGACACAGCCCATAATATTCTTATAAAAAATTTTTTCCCTCTTTATAAGAAGGACTACTTTGTTTCTTTAATGCAAAACATTGGGCAGTGCACTCTTTGGTTTCTCGTGTGTGTGTGTGTGTGTGTGTGTGTATGCTCAGTCGCTCAGTGTGTCTGCTCTTTGAGAACCCACGATCTGTAACACACCAGGCTTCTCTGACCATGGAATTTTCCAGGCAAGAATATTGGAGTGGGTTGCCATTCCCTACTCCAGGTGATCGTCCCAACCTGGGGATCAAATTCATGTCTCTTGTGTCTGCAGCATTGGCAGGCAAATTCTTCACCATTGTACCACCTGGGAAGCTCAGTTAAAACCATTAGGAATTCCGTACTTATATCTGAAGTAAATAGTTGTCATTTATCCCCTCCTTATAAAATATTTTAACCTACATTAGCACATTGTATGGATTGTCTGTTTAAATTTAGAGAAGCTTATTCTGTGAGGTATCAATAGTATAGCATATCCTCCATTCCCCATTTTAGAAATGAGACTCAGAGACATTTAATATTCTGCTTAAATTTTTAAAATTCTGAATGGGTTAACTTACATAAAGAAAAATAAAGGTAAATAATAAAATAAATTAGCAAATTATTATCCTTATGATGAGAAGATTAACTTGAATTATACTCATTGGTATGAGTAATGGCAATGGTTCTCTATATGTGGAAAAGAGAGTAAAAAGTGGTGTCAGAGATAGATTTGAAGATGCTATGATGCTGGCTTTGAAAATGGAAGGACCATAAGACAAGGCATGCAGGTGCCCCTAGATAGTGATCTAGGAAGGTAATGCCTTCTTCCCTGGAGTGACCAGATGAGTCTCAGCTCTCCCAGACATCTTCTGTTCAGTCCAAGGTGAGGAATATCAACAACTGATCCCTAGAACTTTAATTTTTGAAGCCATTAGTGTAGTAATGTGTTACTGAGAGACAGCTCTATTCAGTTCTTTATTTTCCCCTGGGAAGGTATTTTGTAGTGGAACCCCACTTCAGCCCCATTGAAGAAGAGAATTAGAAGCAATTTTAAATATTTGTCTTATTTACTGGTTCATTGATGGGCTTCTTGGCACAGCGGTAAAGAACCTGCTTGCCAATGCAGAAGATGCAGGAGACGCGGATTCAATCTCTGGGTTAGAAAGATTCCCTAGAAGAGGAAATGGCAACCCATCCCAGTACTCTTGTCTGGAGAATTCCATGGACAGAGAAGCCTGGCAGGCTACAGTCCTTGGGGTCACAAAGAGTAGAACATGACTGAGCCTGTGTGCACACGCTGGTTCACTGATCCTCATTACGTAAATGTAATGCAGTTTTGTTTTGAGGGGTTAAGATAGGAAAAGTAATTCACAACAAACATAAGGTCTCACATTCTATTTCAAATGTTATTATCTAAATTTCCACATTACATAAATTCCATATTAATAAAGACATTCATTATTTTCATTTTATTACTCTCCATTTTCTGTAAGGTTATTCTCAATATAATGAATGGGAATATATATAAGTCTGTGTGTGTGTACGTGTTTGTGTGTGGGTGTGCTTTTTAAAATAAAATATATACAGATAATGCACACATACACATACACCCCCTACCCTTCAATGTATCCTTTGGACTGTACAAGTATTTTTACAGTTTTCTTTTTTTTTTTCATGTTTTATGAACACAATTTCTTTTGTTTTAAATTTTAATTAGTTTATTTTCTATTTTTTAACTTTACAATATTGTATTTGTTTTGCCATTCATTGACATGAATCCACCATGGGTGTACATGTTTTCCCCTTCCAGAACCTCCCTTCCACCTCCCTCCCCATCCCATCCCTCCAGGTCATCCCGGTGCACCAGCCCCAGACCCACCTCCCAGAATATGGGAAATAAAACCAAAAATAAACAAATGGGACCTAATTAAACTTAAAAGCTTTTGCACAACAAAGGAAACTATAAGCAAGGTGAAAGGACAGCCCTCGGAATGGGAGAAAATAAATAGCAAATGAAGCAATGGACAAACAATTAATCTCAAAAATATACAAGCAACTCCTGCAGCTTAATTCCAGAAAAATAAACGACCCAATCAAAAAGTGGGCCAAAGAACTAAACAGACACTTCTCCAAAGAAGACATATAGATGGCTAACAAACACATGAAAAGATGCTCAACATCACTTATTATCAAAGAAATGCAAATCAAAACCACAATGAGGTACCATTTCACGCCCGTCAGAATGGCTGCTATCCAAAAGACTACAAGCAATAAATGCTGGAGAGGGTGTGGAGAAAAGGGAACCCTCTTACACTATTGGTGAGAATGCAAACTAGTACATCCACTATGGAGAAGAGTGTGGAGATTCCTCAAAAACCTGGAAATAGAACTGCCATATGACCCAGCAATCCCACTGCTGGGCATACACACTGAGGAAACCAGACTTGAAAGAGACACGTGTTCCCCAATGTTCATCGCAGCACTGTTTATAATAGCCAGGACATGGAAGCAGCCTAGATGCCCATCAGCAGATGAATGGATAAGGAAGCTGTGGTACATATACACAATGGAATATTACTCAGCTGTTAAAAAGAAGACATTCGAATCAGTTCTAATGAGGTGGATGAAACTGGAGCCTATTATACAGAGTGAAGTAAGCCAGAAAGAAAAACACCAATACAGTATACTAACACATTTTTTATTCTTATAGCATCCCTTTTCTGCATGGCCTTCAGAAGTAAAGAAACAGAATGTTTGGGCATTCCCTTTACAATAATTACATAACAAGGCAGAAAAACTTATAGTATTACTTCCCCAGGTTGGGTTTCCCTGTGGTAAAGAATCTGTCTGCCAATGCAGGTTTGATCCCTGGGTCAGGAAGATCCCCTGGAGGAAGAAATGGCAACTGACTTCGTATTCTTGGTGGGAGAACCCCATGGACAGAGGAGCATGGCAGGCTACAGTCCAGGGAGCCTCAGAGTCAGACACGACTGTGGGATTAACACACAAAGGGAAATTAAAAAGGAAAAACAAAACCAAAACTTGGCACTCATAGATGAAAAAACTTAAGAGAGAGTTATCTAAATTATAAAAAGAGGTCAAAATCAAAATATAAAATCCAAGAAAAATAGAAGAGGTACATTCTATCTTCACAGTCTGACAAAACATTAGCAATATTTGGCTAAGAATTTGAGCTCTGCTATTACAGGTACTTCTTAAGCCCCAGGACAACTGGACCTTTTATACTTACCTTTCCAAAGAACATGTTTAGATCCCTCTTTAAGTCTCTATTTCTCAGACTATAGATGAAGGGGTTCAGCATAAGTGTAACCACAGTGTACATCACTGAGGCTGTTGCACTTGAGTTTGAGCTGTGGGTAGCAGCAGATACATCCTAAGCCTGTACAATAAAATAAGGAGACAACTGAGAGATGAGATGCACAGGTAGAAAATGCTTTATACTTCTCCTGAGCTGATGAGATTCTGTATGTGAAGGAAACTTCCTTAGAGTAAGAGTAAAAGATACACATGAAGGAACTACCAGCCAGAAACAGAGCTACAGATTCCATCACCACGTTATTGATAAAGGTGTCAGACGTGGCCAGTTGGATCAACTGATTGAATTCACAGAAAAAGTGTGAGATTTCTAAGACGTTACAGAAGGTCACTCACAACACCATTAAGTTTTCTAACAAGGAATGCGGGACAGTGATGGTTCAGGACAACAGCACCAGCAGTCCACAGAGCCAGGGTTTCATGATGACCAGTAGTGCAGGGGGTGACAGATGGCTGCATATCAATCTTAAGCCATCACTGTCAGGAGAAAGATATCCAGTCCAGCAAAAAGTAAGAAGAAATGAAAGTGGGTGCTACAGGCTTCATAGGTGATAACTTTGCTCTGTGTCTGGATGCTCCACAGCATCTTTGGAATGATGGTGGAGGTGAAACAGATGTTTACAAAGGACAGGTTGGAGAGGAAGAAGTACATGGGGGTGTGGAGGTGGGAGTCTGAGTGGACAGCAATGATACTGAGTAGGTTTCCAAACACAGTGATCAGGTGCATGGAGAGAAAAATAATACATAAGAAGGCCTGCAGTTCTGATTCCTCTGAAAATCCCATAAGAAGAAATTAAGAAACAGCTGTTAGGTTCCTTGGTGCCATGTGGTGGTGGCGACTATGAGAAAAGGGGAAAATAACATGACTAATTTTCACATAAATTGGCATTACTGCATTGTTGAAATGCTACCATTTATATTTTACCATAAAGAAAGTAATTTCATATTTTGTTCATGGATTTCATGCACTGTAGGGAGCCTCATACATCTCTAATTAGATGTGAGTACAGGTGGCGGTGAGGCATGGGATCCCGTCCCCATAGTCACCTAGGGTTCCATGACTCTTCCTCCTAGTTCCACACCTTCAGTGACCGAGGTCGTTGAATCTTACCACACTGAACACGTCATGTGTGTGCATGCTAAGTTGCTTCAGTCTGTTTGACTCTTTGTGATCTGATGGACTATAGCCATCAGGCTCCTCTTTCCATGGAATTCTCCAGGCAAGAATACTGGAGTGGGTAGCCATTTCCTTCTCCAGGGGATCTTCCCTACCTAGGGATCAAACCTGGGTCTCCTGCATTGCAGATGCATTCTTTATCATCAGAGCTACCAGGAACTTGCCATAGCACCCTTACAACTCCAGCTCCACCACCTACCATCACTCTACCCATATGGCATCATAGCCTGTGTCCCAGGAGTTCCCAGGTGCATAAGAAAATCTACCCACCCAGAGTACCAGGCAACATGCCAGCCACACTGTCAGCAGCAAGGTACCAACAATCCCAGAGACACAAGAAGCAATAGTTAAGTCTCAGAATGACACCTCTGACAGAGGCAATGGAAGATGGAAAGAGCAGACCAATAAACAGAGGCAGTTCAGGCAGAAGAAATTTGTAACTGCTATACCTACTGGACAGTGAGAGTAAAACCTCAAATTTTTAACTGATTCTGAACCAGGGAATGGTAAAAGCTGGATTTAGAAAAGACAGAGAAACCAGAGATCAAATTGCCAACAACTGCTGGATCATAGAAAAAGCAAAGGAACTCTAGAAAAATACCTTCTTCTGCTTCATTGACTATGATAAAGCCTTTGACTATGTGGATCACAACAAAGTGGAAAATTCTCAGAGATGAGAAAACCAGACCACCATACCTGTCTCCTGAGAAACCTGTATGCAGGTCAAGAAGCAACAGCGAGAATATTACATGGAACAACTGACTGGTTCAAAATTGGGACAAGAGTACTTTAAGGCTGTATATTGTCACCCTGCTTATTTATATGCAGAGTACATTACGTGAAATGCTGGGCAGGATGAATCCCAAGCTGGAATCAAGATTGCAGGGAGAAATATCAACAATCTCATATATGCAGATGATAGCACTCTAATGACAGAAAGTGAAGAGGAACTAAAGAACCTCTTGATTAGGATGAAAGAGGAGAGTGAAAAAGCTGGCTTAAAATTCAACATTCAAAAAACTAAGATTATGGCATCGAGTCCCATCACTTTGAAAAGTTTGGCTGCGAAACATGAGCTACACAGGGATTCGTGACCTCCAGAGGAGAGGATTTCAATCCGGGGCCAGAGATGAGGCTTGATCACTCAAAGCTTTTCTGTAATAAAGTTTTATTAAAGTATAAAAGAGACAGAGGAAGCTTCTGACATAAATATCAGAAGGGGGCAGAAAGAGTGCTCCTCTTGCTATTTTTTACCATGGAGTTATATATCTGTTATCAAGTTGCTAATCAGATAAAGAATCACCTCAAAACTGAAAGAGTTGCACCAGGCCCCTCTCCTATAGCATGCATTTTGAGATAGCATTGGCACAAGGTGAGTTATCCCCACCATAAAACAATTGACATGAATCCTAAAGAAAGGCGGATTTCCAATCAAATACATCACTTCATTAGCATAGCTTAAGAAAACATTTCCATGAGTAAATCATACTGGTTTGTTGGGCCATTTTCTGTTCAAGGTTTGAGTCTTAGGCTGAACTTTTTAGAAGAAAGGCAGATTTTAAGGCAAATACATAGTTCATTAACATAGCTTAAGAAAAACATTTCCATAAGAAAAATGCATTGGTCAGCTCAGTTTCAGTTCAGTTTAGTTGCTCAGTCATGTCCAACTCTTTGCAACTCCATGGACTGCAGAACACCAGGCCTCACTGCCCATCACCAACTCCCAGAGTCCACCCAAACCTATGTCCATTGAGTCAGTGATGCCATCCAACCATTTCATCCTCCGTCGTCCCCTTCTCCTCCTGCCCTCAATCTTTCCCAGCATCAGGGTCTTTTCAAATGAGTCAGCTCTTAGCATCAGGTGGCCAAAGTATTGGAGTTTCAGCTTCAATATCAGTCCTTCCAATGAACACCCAGGTTAGCTAAAGGTTTGAGAAAAGTTAAGTTTAGGGGGAACCAGGTGTCATCATAACAACACAGAATTTAAAAGAAACCTCCTTTAATTTTGTATAGAGAAGGAAAAAAGAAAAAAGTCTGCCAGTTACAGTTCATTTCCTCCACTTGGGGGCACCTAGCCTTCCTATCTGTTACCCTCTCAACTTAATGGCTAATAAATGTGGAAAAAGTAGAAACAGTGACATATTTTATTTTCTTGGACTCCAAAATCACTGTGGATATTGAGTGCAGCCATGCAATTAAAAGACACTTGCTCCTTGGAAGAAAAGCTATGACAAACCTAGAGAGTGTAGTAGAAAGAAGAGACATCACTTTGCAAACAAAGGTCCATATAGCCACAGCTATGGTTTTTCCAGTAGTTATGTACAGATATGAGAGCTGTACCATAATAAAGAAGACTGAGCATGAAAGAATTGATGCATTTGAATTGTGGTGTTGGGGAAAACTCTTGAGAGTCCCTTGGACAGCAAGGAGATCAAACCAGTCAATCCTAAAGGAAATCAACCCTGAATATTCACTGAAGGACTGATGCTGAAGTGAAGCTCCAATACTTTACCATGTGATGTGCAGTCGGTCTTTCTCAACTCTATGGGAAAGACCCTGATGCTGGGGAAGATTGAGGGCAAGAGGTGAAGGGGGTGAGAGAAGATGAGATGATTGGATGGCATCAATGACTCTATAGACATGAGTTGAAGCAAACTCCAGGAGACAGTTAAGGACAGGGAAGCCTGGAATGCTGCAGTTCATGGGGTTGCAAACAGTTGGACATGACTTAAGGACTGAACAACAAGTTCCCTACTTCAAATGCTACAGTAGATGAACAACTCATCACACACTGGAAAGAAGTACAGTAACACTACCACAGAAAGAAAATAATTACCCAGAAACAAAACTTGAAAGCATGGGATATTGCATTCTGGTGTTAGTTGCTCAGTCATGTCTGACTCTTTGTGACCCCATGGACTGTAGCCCACCAGGCTCCACTGTCCATGGAATTCTCTAGGCAAGAATACTGGAGTGGGTTGCTAGTCCCTGCTCCAGGGGATCTCCCCAACTCAGGAATAAAACCAAAGTCTTCCACATTGCAAGCAAATTATTTACCATCTGAATTCAAAGTATCTTCTATGAATAAACTTTACCATTTGAGTTTAAAGTATCTGCCATGAAGAAACTTAATGAGCCATAAGAAAACTGCATAAGTCAATTCAATGACATAAGAGTGAAATTAATGAACAGAAAGCATGCTTTACCAAAAAGGTTAAAACTTTAAAATGGAGCCAAACAGAAATCCTAAAGCTGAATAATGAATCTCTCTCAGTCATGTCTGACTCTTTGTGACACTATGGACTGTAGCCCAGCAGGTACCTCTGTCCATGGGATTCTCCAGGCAAGAATACTGGAGTTGGTTGCCATTCCATTCTACAGGGGGTCTTCCTGACCCAGAGATCGAATCCAGGTCTCCCTCACTTCAGGCAGACTCTTTACTATCTGAGCAATCAGGCCGAAAAATTAATAAAAAAAAAACACAAACAAGCAGATGAAGAAAGCACTAGAAATCATTGGAAATAAAGAGAGAATATAAACAAGCTTGAAGATAGAAATCTAAAGATGATACAAGTAGAAGAGGAGAGAGAAATGAGATAGTCAAAATATGAAGAAACTTAACAAAATCTATCTGAATGTTTTTTATTTTTTGAAGGTCAACATAAGAGTAATGGGTATCTCAGAAGGAGAATATAGGGAAAGGGGAACAAAAAGCTTATTTAAACAAATGATACCCTACAGTCTCCAAACCTGGAGAAGGAACAGGATATATACACTTCCATGAAGCTAAACATCGTCTAATTACCTCAATGCACAAAGATCTTCCCCAAGACACATTATATTAAAATTGTCGAAGTCAGGAACAAAAAATAATTTATAAGCAGATAGAGAAAAAGAAAGGTAACTGACATGAAACCTTCATTAGCCTACCAGCACATTTCTCAATAGAAAGCCTATGAGACCAGGAGGGAGTGAATGTCATTCTGAAAATACTGAAAGACAAAAACTGTCACCTAAGAATACTCAATCCAGCAAAGTTACCATTCAGATATGAAGGATAAATAAAGACTTTTAGACAAACAAATGCTCAGGGAGTTCATCAACACTAGACATGCCTCATATATATGTTGAAAGGAATTCTTCTACCAGAAACAAAAAAGGCAAAAGCACACACATTTTGAGTAAGTTGATAAATAGGCATAATCTGAAGATTCTAATACAGTATCAGAATAGGTTTTAAGCACTTTTTTATAGCATAAAATGTAAAGGAGAGACAAAGCAGAAACAATAATTATAGCTACTTTAATTAGGTAACAAGCTGTCAACATAAAAAGGGATAACTGAGGTAACTAAAACACAGAGGGGAAAGATGAAAGTATGGAATTATATGTGCAAATGAAAGTAAGATGCAATCAGTGGGAAAAGGACCATTTAATCTATGAGACATTTTAGACTAACCCATGGTAACCATAAATCTAGAGTAGAGACATGAAACATCAAGAAAGAGGAAATTGAACATGCATCATAGAAATCCACCAACTTGAAATGGCAGACAGAAACATAAGGAAGATTTCAGAAACAAAGGAGAAAATAGAGTGATCAGAATACAAAAGAGGAAAATAGCAGGACTAAGTCCTTATCTACCAGTAATCACTCAAAGTGTAAACAGACTGAACACACCAACCAAAAGTCACAGAGTGCCTGGATGTATTAAAACAACAGACTCAAATACATTCTACCTCAAAGAGAGTCACCTCAGCTCTAAAGACAAAACTTGGCTGACTTGAAATGTATTCTTGTGTTAGACTACTTGTGGACATGACTCCAAGTCTCCACCTTTATCCGCATCCACGTATTTTACAAAGTGATAATAAAACACCTTCCATCAGGTCATGAAGTTTATCTCTCCACCTTTGTATCCACTCTAGACTGATGCTTTTTTTTTTTTTTGCTGCTTTTGTTCATGGAATATAGAGAAAATGATGATGTGGCTTAAGTAGACTTCATGCATTTCTGCTAATCTCTTTGGGAAAATCACCTCAGAAACATATAAACAAACCCAGGCGGGCCATCCAGATGACACATGGAGCAGAGATTGATTGTCCCAGCCAAGGCCATGATAGATCAGCCTACTGCTAGGTGAGCTGCCAATATTTTAGAAAACTCAGCCAAGATCAACAGAGCCTGCCCAGCTTACTTACAGGTGAGTAAAGACACATGAGAATCCTAGCAGAAAGCTGAACAGTTCATTATCATAACCTTTTAGTAAAACAAAAGGTTAAACTATTTGCTTTCAGGATGTCTTCATATACAGCAATTGCTTACTAATACAACAACAAAAATGAGTAGAAGTTGAGGCATTTTTAAACATTTGTTGATTCTTACTTTTGATATTTGCTTTGATATTGACACAACTTTAACATCATTCTGTTATTCAGTTTACTTCAGTGTATCATTCCTTTGTATATTACCACCTTAGCTGCTCTTCATGATATTCTGGAATTCAACAAACATTGCGTTTTGTAAGTTGTCACTGAATTTTATTCTTCTGGTCAGTGTTACATTCTCTGTTTTTGAACTACGAGGAAATCCAACCATTCCATCCGAAAGGAAATCAGTCCTGAATATTCATTGGAAGGACTGATGCTGAAACTGAAAGTCCAATTTCAGCCACTGCTTCCACTGTTTCCCCATCTATCTGCCATGAAGTGATGGGACTGGTTGCCATGATCTTCAGTTCAGTTCAGTTCAATCACTCAGTTGTGTCCGACACTTTGAGACCCCGTGAATCTCACCACGCCAGGCCTCCCTGTCCATCACCAACTCCCAGAGTTTACCCAAACTCATGTCCATTGAGTCGGTGATGCCATCCAGCCATCTCATCCTCTGTTGTCCCTTTCTCCTCCTGCCCCCAATCCTTCCCATCATTAGGGTCTTTTCCAATGAGTCAACTCTTTGCATGAAGTGGCCAAAGTGTTGGAGTTTCAGCTTCAACATCAGTCCTTCCAATGAACACCCAGGACTGATCTGCTTCAGGATGGACTGGTTGGATCCTCTTGCAGTCCAAGGGACTCTCAAGAGTCTTCTCCAACACCACAGTTCAAAAGCATCAATTCTTCAGCGCTCAGCTTTCTTCACCATCCAACTCTCACATCCATACATGATGACTGGAAAAGCCATAGCCTTGACTAGATGGACCTTTGTTGGCAAAGTAATGTCTCTGCTTTTAAATATGCTATCTAGGTTGGTCATAACTGAATGTTGAGCTTTAAGCCAACTTTTTCACTCTCTTCTTTCACTTTCATCAAGAGGCTCTTTAGTTCTTCTTTGCTTTCTGCCATAAGGGTAGTGTCACCTGCATATCTGAGGTTATTGGTATTTCTCATGGTAATCTTGATTCCAGCCTGAGCTTCATCCAGCCCAGCGTTTCACATGATGTACTCTGCATATGAGTTAAATAAGCAGGGTGACAATATACAACCTTGACGCACTCGTTTCCCAATTTGGAACCAGTCTGTTGTTTCATGTTCAATAGTCTTCCCCCCCCACCCCCCCACAGGAGTAGTACAGCTCATGAACATTATTTATTAAAACAAAAGAAAAACATTTGGTACAATAATATTACTTGAGAATGAATTGTCCTTAAGAAATCTGTCAACTAATATGATAAACAGTAATCCCAAAATTGCTCAGATTTAAGTTTGAAAACAAATTTTAGCAAGTGGGAAAGCATGAAGGCAACAATTCTTGGATAAGAGAAAACTTACAAAGGTTAATCAAGTGAGCTATATAAATTTATAAAGGAGGTGAAGTCAAAGAAATGAAAACTCCATCAATAACATGGAAAGAGTATGTTCTACTTCTAAGATCTGATCAAAAATTGCAATTTCTGGTTGTGACACTTTAAAACTTTCAATCATGCTGCCTCCTTCAGCTCAGAACAACTGGCTTCTTTTCATAACTGCAGTCCTAAAGAATGCTTTCAGAGCCCTCTTTATGTCCTTGTTCCTCAGACTATAGATGAAGGGATTCAGCATGGATGTGACCACAGTGTACATCACTGAGGCTGTTGCACTTGAGTGTGAGCTATGGGCATTAGCAGGATAAATATACACTCTTAAGCATGTACAATAAAATAAAGAGACCACTGAGAGGTGAGATGCACAGGTGGAAAATGCTTTATACTTCCCCTGAGATGATGAAATTCCACGTATGCAGGAAACTATTCTAGAGTAAGAAAGGATACCAGCTAAGGGTGAACCTCCCAGCAAGACAGCTGAAAAATATAGCACTGTGTCATTAAGAAGGGTGTCAGAACAGGCAACTTGAACCAACTGTTTGAGTTCACAGAAATAGTGAGGGATTATCACCACTCCACAGAAGGACAGCCTTGACACCATTAAGGTTTGTAAGAAGGAATCCAAGATACTGATGATCTAGGACACCAGAACCAGAAGTGCACAGAGCCAGGTGTTCATGATGACTGTGTAGTTCAGGGGCTGACAGATGGCCACAAAGCGGTCATAGGCCATCACAGTCAGGAGGAAGTCATCCAAAACTATAAATAGTGTGAAAAAATACATCTGGATGATGCAGCCTTCATAGGTTATATCTTGGCTCTGAGTCTGGATGTTCCACAGCATCTTTGGGATGGTGGTGGAGGTGAAGCAGATGTCTACAAAGGACAGGTTGGAGAGGAAGAAGTACATGGGGATGTGGAGGTTGGGGTCTGAGCTGACAGCCAGGATGATGAGCAGGTTTCCAAACACAGTGATCAGGTACATGGAGAGGAAAAGCCCATATATAAGGAGCTGCAGTTCCGATTCTTCTGGAAGTCCCAGAAGAAATTCTGAAACATTTGTCAGGTTTATTGGTCTCATGTGGTGGAGGTGACTACTGGAAAGGAGAAAATAACATGTCTATTTTTACAAAAACAGACATTGCTCACATTGTTGAAAAACTATTGTTTGTATTTTACTTAAGTACATTTAATTATTTTTGCCTAAGTTCAGTATGTTTTTAATGGGTTTTCCCCTTTATGGAATTCCCCGTGTCATCTTGAGTTCACAAGGTTGTCTCACTTGTAGATTTTTTTTTGCAGGCTATCATATATTCCAAATATTTAATGAGAAATTTTTCAATTCATTTGGGTAATATAAGTTGAACAATGATATTGTTTCAGGTGCTGTCCAGGCGATGAGCATCAGGTTCTATAAAAGCTGTAAGAATCTAGACACAAAGAAAATATAAGCTATACGTGTATATGTATCTATATATATCTATATATATAGATATATGAAATTTGGCTACATATGTGTTAATATATATTTCTTGTCGTATGATGACTCCTGCTATGAAGAAATTTGAAAAGAGTTATAAGGTAAAGAATAGAGAGGGGACACTATTTCTTATGACTATTCAGGTAAGACATGCAAATAAGATGACATTTGAATAGAGACCTCAAGGAAGAGAGAGCAGGAACACTGAACTTACCAGGAGGAGAAATGTGTGCTTGGCAAGGTGAACATTGGTGTAATAGCCCTGGTGTAAAAGCCCTGGGGAAGGTGCTTGTTTAACATGTTCAAGTTTTAAAAAAAGAAAGCCAGTTTGGGGAGGTTAGTGCACAAGATCAAGTGTGAGGAGAGGTGGTGTCAGGATGCTGTAGACCAAGGTGACTTCCCTGTTGCTGATGAAACTTCAAGTCACAAGGAGACCCTCATCCACACTATGTTCCTCTAGCACATTTTGAAATTGTTGCAAAGGTATCCTGTATGTTTAAATGAATCTCTTCTATTGATTGAGTTCTGGTTTCTGTATATGAGTCACCTTGGAATATGTGAGCTTATTATCCCTGCTGTGAGCACTGCTCACATGATACAGGGCAAGAACACACATACACACAGTAGATACTGGCTACTGAAAGGTTGTTGTTGAGCCATGAAAGACGCTGGGATTCTTGGCCTCCAGAGGAGAGGAATTCAACCCAAGGCCAGTGATGAGGCTTGATTGCTCAGAGCTTTTGTGTAATAAAGTTTTATTAAAGTATAAAAGAGATAGAGAAAGCTTCTGACATAGACATAAGAAGGGGGCAGAAAGAAAGCCCCCCTGCTAGTCTTTAGTTGGATATTTTATGTCTGTTAGAAAGCTATTAATCAGATAAGAGAGACACCTCAAGGTTGACGGAGTTTCACCAGGGCCCTCTCCCACAGTATGCATTTTTGAGATAGGATGGCAAGAAGTGTGTCATCCCCCAGCCATAAAACAGTTGATATGAATACTGGTTTGTTGAGCTATTATTAGCCCAAGGTTTGAGAAAAGAAAAAACGTTAGTCTGAGGTGGAACCATTTTGAAGAAAGGCAAATTCCAAAGCAAATACATAATTTCATTAACATAGTTCAAGAAAAACATTTCCATAAGAAAAACTCATTGGTTAGCTAAAGGTTTGAGAAAAGTTAAGTTCAGGTGGAACCAGGTATCTTCATGGTAACACAGAATTTTAAGCGAAAAGAAAACCTGAAACTTGTAGTTTGTTTCCTCCTGCCGCCTAAGGGAAAGAGAAAAAAGTGTCTTTCACTTGCAGCCTATTTCCTCCATTTGGAGACCCCTGGCCTTCCTGCCTGTTACCCTCTCACTACCTAAGCTATGTTACTCCTAGGTCCTTTTCACCCCTCCTCCTTAACTACTCTGATTAAGTTAAAGTTTGATGCAACTCAAGTTGATCAGATCTGATTATGTAAAATGGTTTCCAAAAATTCCAGTTTGTAAATTTCCCAGGAATCAATAAACTTGGAACTCAACTTTGGTGTGGCCTTGTATTAAAGACACATTAAAATTTGTTCAATGGACATATATACATTGTGCATGCATGCTCAGTCCTGTCTGACTCACTGCCACCTCATGGACTGTAGCCCACCAGGCTCCTCTGCCCATGGGATTTCCTAGGCAAGAATACTGGAGTGGATTGCCATTCCTTTTCCAGGGGATCTTCCCGACCCAGGGATCGAACCCGAGTCTCTTTTATCTCCTACACTGGCATTCTGATTCTTTACCACTGTATCACAGAAAAGGATACATATATGTATGTATATATCTATATCCTTTCTTGACAACTGGATTTTAAGATATATGTATACATCTAGATACAGAGAGGGATGTGAGAGGGAGAGAAAAATCAAATGGACACAAGAGGAAATAAAGACCTAATAAGCTCAAATGGCCCCTGAGAGACTGTGGTAAAGAAAAGCATCTTTGGTTCTGGTGATATTTCACGTACTGTTTATTGCCTTGATATCTGGGAAAATAATTTAAAAATCAAATATAAATTTATCCAAATGATAAAGTAGTGGTATCTTTATGATATGAAACATTTGCAGATTGCATTGCCCAAAAGAAAAATGAATAAAAGGACTAAGACAGCACTTCACAAAAGGATGTACCTAAAGGACAATGAATATGGATTGAATTTAGACCATTTTTAATATCAAGCAGTAAAACTTATTTCTCCTGTGCCTGTTTCATATCTGTTTGTATAACTGTTTACATATGGTTTGATAGTAGACAAAAAACAGCCTCTTTAGTGCTTTTTCATATGTGGCATCATCTCTTTGTTATTCTTGGGTTTTGATCATTTTTCTGATAGGTCCTATGGGCTCACTCTAGTCTTAGTTCTGATCTTTGTCCAAACATCAATTATCTGTGAGGTCCGTACCCATAAGACCTACCCGCATTGTGAGAATTCCACACTTATCACTGAGTAATGTCCTTCATATCAGTCATCTGAGGACACTGTATTCTACACACATTTCTTTCATTGTATTCTGTCTTCCTAATCATAGTGCAAGATCCAAACAAGAAGGGACTTTACCTGTTTTGCTCACCTTTGTGTTTTAACAAAGTATGTGAATAGGTGTTCACTTGTACAAAAATTAATTTATAAAAATGAAAAGTTAGGAAGTAAAAATATGACAAGGAGTATGAAATCAGGTTAAATAGAACAACACTGAAACAAGTATAATAAACAGAATTAAATGAAGTTTTGAAAGCTAATTGAATAAGAGATACAATAGCAATAATTTATGACATCAACATGGATTAATTACATTGACAATAGCCTAGAGATAAAATAATATAATGTATTATATTCATAAAATGTTCTAGCATGTAACACATACTCAGTTATTACTGTTGAATGAATCAGGAATATGTTTCATTATATCTGGATGTTTAATATATGGCAAGGTTGTATTTCACTTTATTTGGAGAGATGGAGTTATTGATAAAAACTGGCTAAAGGTCTATCTTACAAAAATATGAAGTTGCTCCTCCTTCAAACATCTTACAAAAAATCAGAGAGATTATGACCTCAGTGTAAAAGTAATAAACACATTATGTGTGGACAGCTTGAAATCTATGTATGAAATTATGAGTGAGTTAACCATCTTAAATAAGGCAAGGAACTCAGAGGTAAGAAAATAGACATATATAGCTGAAATATTTTTTTTTAATTTGTGGCCCTAAATATTCTCCAAAAGCCAACTGAAATACAATTATTTATAAAAATTATTTGAAAGTCTGTTTACTGTAGAAAAATGTGCATATAATATGGCTATATGATAATAATAGGTAAATCAAAATGGTGATCAAATATATAAAGTTTTGCTCTAATTCAAGATATGATTTAAGAAAGCAACATGGAACCTCTCTCATACCATTCTCCTGTGGAGGGAAAAAAAAATCTGTTGAATTAGGGCTGAGAACTTTTGAACTAGTAGCCCAGGAGTATGCTCTGATTTTTCCGGCAGATATGTGAAGTGTTAACAACACTTTAGGGAAAAAGTTGAAGGTAACAATAAATAGTCAAAATGCAGATATTCTTTAATTCTAGGTTCTTCAGTGATGTCACGGTTGACATTCAGGACCACATTATTTGTGGTGGGGTCTGTCCTGTGCATTGTGGGGTGTTCACAAAAACCCTGACCTTTATTGAGCCCTCAATGTGTCACAGCCATACAGGCTCTGGATATTACTGTGGGGGACAAAATCATCCACAGTTAGAGACAGAGTTTGAATTTCATTACCATAGAATTTCATTACATTAGCAATGGAGAAAACATATCTGATTGCTAGATTTGACCACACAAAATTCATATCAATTCACAATTCCCCTCAAATGTATCTATAAGAAAACTAAATGGTAAGTAGTCAGTTGGTGAGAAAAAAAATCCCATCTTTAAATTGGAAAGAAATGCCTTCATTTCATCTTATAGCTTTCCATAGCTAATACTCAATTTCTTTACCTCAGTTAATTAATAAGATATTTAGACCTGTTCTACTTTTACTGGAAGCACTTTATGCCTTTCATCCCTCTTCTAGTTGGACATTCATTCCTATCATTTTGCTTGCTGATTTCAGTGATTTCACTTCTCTTTTTATTGTTTATCTATTTATTTTACTTCTCTTTTTATCATCCTGATTTGCATCGATATTTTAAGCAAGGAAATGACACCAGTGATTGCCAAGCTCTGAGTTTGGCTGTGTTCGTTCTCAGGTGACGTCATGCAAAGATTTTTGAATTTTATTTCATCTAGTACTTGTCTGCAGTGTCTTTTGACTGCTTTGACTCACCTGCATGGAAACTGAGAGGAAGGTCCTTGGGTGGAAGTCTGAATCCCTTCCTGGAGGGTTGATGGAGACTGAAGCTCTGCCTGCAGACAAGACAACACGTGGGGGTCAAGTATTGGTTCTTTACTCAGACTTTGGATTCCGAAAGCAAAGGCTTGTCTCCTACACACCCAGGTTGTACACGCTCAGGGATGCAGTAGAGGAGCTATTTACAGCTCTCTCTGTCTACACATTATGTACATTTCCCTCTTGTTATTAATACAGTGACTTGTGAACACATGATTTCCCTGTGGTACTTGGTCTGGACAAAAAGGATACTTTTTTATTCCTGCTGATTCTCTTTCCCCAGGAGATCAAGTTATGAGCGGGGTGAATTCAGTATTTCTAAATTCTTCTCTATTAACTTTTCTCCTGCCAGGAGTCTAAACTCCCTGAGCCAGCGTTATCCCAAAGCCAGTGTTAAGTTCTCTCCAACAAGTGATACTGACAAGATTGTCTTGAATGGATCCCTTGGATGGCCAATGCATTGACTTTTTGTAAGGACACAGCCCATTATACTCTCAGAAAAGTTTTATTTCTCTCTTTATAAGAGGCACAACTCTGTTTGTTTAATGTAAAGTATCGGGCAGTGCACACCCTGGTTTACTGCCTCTTCTGCTAAAACCGTTAGGAATTTCATACGTGTATCTGAAGTTAATAGCTGTCATTTATCCCCTCATTATAAAATGTATCTCTAAGTTATAAGACATACATTTCATATTTTAAGTACCATATCCTACCTTATCACTGCTGATGGTGATTGCAGCCATGAAATTAAAAGATGCTTACTCCTTGGAAGGAAGGTTATGGCCAACCTAGATAGCATATTTAAAAGCAGAGACATTACTTTGCCAACAAAAGTCCGTCTAGTCAAGGCTATGGTTTTTCCAGTGGTCATGTATGGATGTGAGAGTTGGACGGTGAAGAAAGCTGAGGGCCGAAGAATTGATGCTTTTGAACTGTGGTGTTGGAGAAGACTCTTGAGAGTCCCTTGGACTGCAAGGAGATCCAATCAATCCATCCTAAAAGAGATCAATAAGTACCTTATCCTACCCTATCCACATTATAGGGATTATCTGTTTAAATTTGGAGAAGTTTATTCTATGAAATAGCAATAGTAGTGTATGCCCTTCATTCTCCATTTTATAAATGGGACTCAGAGGTATTTATTTTCTGATGATTTTTAAAAATTTTGAGTATGTTAGTTTACATAAAAAAGAATAAAGTTAGCTGATAAAATAAATTAGCAAATCATTGTCCTTTAAATGAGATTAACTTGGATTATGTAAAGAGCCTCTTGATGAAGGTGAAAGAGGAGAGTGAAAAAGTTGGCTTAAAGCTCAACGTTCAGAAAACTAAGATCATGGCATCTGGTCCCATCACTTCATGGGAAATAGATGGGGAAACAGTGGAAACAGTGTCAGACTTTATTTTTTTGGGCTCCCAAATCACTGCTGATGGTGATTGCAGCCATGAAATTAAAAGATGCTTACTCCTTGGAAGGAAGGTTATGGCCAACCTAGATAGCATATTTAAAAGCAGAGACATTACTTTGCCAACAAAAGTCCGTCTAGTCAAGGCTATGGTTTTTCCAGTGGTCATGTATGGATGTGAGAGTTGGACGGTGAAGAAAGCTGAGGGCCGAAGAATTGATGCTTTTGAACTGTGGTGTTGGAGAAGACTCTTGAGAGTCCCTTGGACTGCAAGGAGATCCAATCAATCCATCCTAAAAGAGATCAATCCTGGATGTTCATTGGAAGTTCTGATGTTGAAGCTGAAACTCCAATACTTTGGCCACCTCATGCGAAGGGTTGACTCATTGGAAAAGACCCTAATGCTGGGTAGGATTGGGGGCGGAAGGAGAAGGGGACGACAGAGGATGAGATGGTTGGATGGCATAACCGACTCGATGGACATGGGTTTGGGTGGACTCCGGGAGTTGGTGATGGACAGGGAGGCCTGGCATGCTGCAATTCATGGGGTCACAGAGAGTCGGACACGACTGAGCGACTGAACTGAACTGAACTTGGATTACCCATATTGCTATAAGCAATGGCAATGATTCTCTAAATGTGGAGGAGAGAAGAGGAAGAACTGGAGTCAGAGAGAGATCTGAAGATGCTGTAATGCTAGCCTTGAGGATGGAAGAGGGACTATAACACAAGGGATGCAGATGCCCCTAGAAAGTCATCTAGGAAGGTAATACCCTCTTCCTTCTTCCCTGGAGTGTCCAGATGGGTCTCAGTTTTAGCAGACATATTTTATTCAGCCCAACGTAAGGAATATCAGTGGCTGATTTTTAATTTTTTAAAGCAATTAGTGTAATATATTATTGAGTTTAAGCTTCTCAATTCAGTCATTTAGTTTTCCCTGGATAAAGATTGTGTGTGTGTGTGTGTGTGTGTGTGTGTTTGTGTTGGAACCCCACCTAATTTGAAGAAGAAAACTAGAGGCAATTTGGAATATTTACCTTATTTGCTGGTTCATTGAATTTCTCATTGCATTAATATAAATGTGGTTATATTTTGAAGACTTATGATAAGAAAAGTAGTTCATATCAAAAGTAATGTCTCACATTCCATTTTAAATATTTTGTCTGAATTTCTACATTCCTCAAATTCCATGTTAATAAATCAGCAGACGAATGGATAAGGAAGCTGTGGTACATATACACAATGGAATATTACTCAGCCATTAAAAAAAATACATTTGAATCGGTTCTACTGAGATGGATGAAACTGGAGCCCATTATACAGAGTGAAGTAAGCCAGAAAGAAAAACAACAATACAGTATACTAATGCATATATATGGAATTTGAAAGATGGTAACGATAACCCTATATGCGAGACAGAATAAGAGACACAGATGCATGGAACAATTTTATGGACTCTGAGGGAGAAGGTGAGGGTGGGACGTTCTGGGAGAATAGCATTGAAACATGTATATTATCATATGTGAAACAGAACACCATTCCATGTTCGATGCATGAGACAAGGGCTCAGGGCCGGGGCAATGGGATGATCCAGAAGGATGGGAGGGGGAGGGAGGTGGGTGGGGGGTCCAGGAGGGGGAACACATGTAAACCCATGGCTGATTCATGTCAATGTATGGCAAAAACTATTGCAATGTTGTGAAGTGATTGGCCCCCAACTAAAATAAATAAATTTATAAAAAAAAAAAAGACATTCATTATTTTCATGCCTTTACCCTTTAATTTTCTGTAAAGATTATTCTCAACATAACAGATGAGACTATCTCTGTGTCTGTGTGTGTGTGTTTAAAATAAAATATATACAAATAATGCACACACATAAACATACACCTCTTACCCTGAAATGTATTCTTTGGACTATACAAATATTCTTGCAGTTTTCTCATAGCATCCCTCAGAAAATAGGTTTATTTTTTCTGTATCACCTTCAGAAGTAAAGAAAGAGGAACTTTGGGGATTACATTTATAACAATTACATGTTGTTCTTGTTTAGTTGCTAAAGTTGCGTCTGACTCTTTTGCGACATTATGGACTGTAGATGGCCAGGTTCCTCTCTCCATGGGATTTCCCAGATAAGAATGCTGGAGTGGGATGCCATTTCCTTCTCCAAGGGATCTTTCTGACCCAGAGATCAAACCCTCATCTCTTGCATTGGCAGGCAGATTCTTTACTGCTGAGACACCAGGGAAGGTTAACCATTACATAACATAGCAGACAAACTTATTGTATACCTTCTTGGATTACACATAAATGGAACCAGGCAATATAAACTCTAAATTTTTATGGCTTTTAAAATTCTTCAATTCACATACTTTAATGGACACAGTTTATTGTTTTCAATTATGCTTTAACAAATTTATTAGAATTTTAAATTCTAGTGTGCACACCAGGGTAGGCAATAAAGCACAGACAGGTGAGTCACACCTAACAGGGCAAGAGACATCTCTTCCAACTGGGAGAAAGCAAAGTTTTACATGTGGCTATTATAGTAGTCAAATTAAATTAAAGCAATTCACATTTAATAAACTCTTTTCACCTGAAAATTGGAAGATTAGCCTACATATATAAAAGGAATAAAATATTATTAGTTGGTTCAAGAAGAGCAGTAAGGCCACACACAACATTACAGATGATCTTTAGAAACATGCAAGAGAGATTCAGGCCTGACTACAGACTCATGAACCTGGAGGGCTAGAAGCCGTGGAGAGATCAGAGCAACTCCCCACTGTACCACTTCATTTGACAATGAAGAGATTTTACTAACAATTTTATTTCAGGAAAGTTTGTATGTAACAACACCTGACACAATAATCTAATTAAGCAGAACTGAGGACAATTGTAATAATCTGATTCTACTAATTCTAGACTTTTGTTCTGATATTTGAAAGGTAGCATTCATAATTACTTTATTATTCAAGTTCATTTCATATAGCTGTATGAAAAAATGACTCCACTGCAGTCAGCCCCTTTGAGGTCATGTGGACAGGTTGGAAGGATGTGAATGTTAGCACAGCACCTATGACCCTGAATCACATTTCTGAACAGGAACCCAAGCTTTCTAGTGTGTCATCCTTTGATTTTTAGGATGACATCTAATGGATGATACTGCTATTGTACATTTTCTGCCTCTATATTGTTTGTGACAAAATTATGACTATTGGATATATTTCATTTGGAGAAGTGAAAAGATAAAGATTTTCTGGAAGCACTGGAAATTTTCAAACAGATATAAGAAAGCAATTTAATAATAAAAACAAAAAGCTAAACATAGCACTAGTCCTTCAGTTCAATGAACACACCTTACAAATAGACAGCGATGGTGCATATTTGAAAGAATACATTAACTCTCTGAAAAAGAAATGTGCTATGTAGTAATAATTATGTGATCTAATACCTTGCTTCATCATACTTAAGATCAATTCTACTCTAAAACCACATTATATCCATCTATTCTCTCATATTTGTGTTTCCATGTAGATTATGCTTGGAGAGATGCACTTTATTATCCATGATTTCCAGTGTCTATGGTAGACACAGTGGACACAAGCTGTATAGAAGAATAAGATCCTAATGAGTATAAAAGTACCTTATATTAGTGAAAACAACCAGTATGTTAAAGTTTGGATTATCAGGAGCAAAAATTACACTGCATGTGTGCCTGCGTGCTCAATCATGTCTAACTCTTTGCAACCCCATGGACTGTAACCTACCAGGCTGCTCTGTCCGTGTAATTTCCCAGGCAAGAATACTGGAGTAGGTTGCTATTTCATTTTTAAGGGGATCTTTCCAACCCAGGGATCAAAACTGAGTCTGCTGCATTGGCAGGCAGATTCTTTACCACTGTGCCACCTGGGAAGCCTGGCAATTACCATAATGATATGCAAAGAATGACGTTCAGAAAAAGGATAAAACAGTGGTCTCAGATTTTCTTCTTTAAGAACCTTATATAAATAGCTGTGGTTGCCAAGAGGAGTTTTTATCTTCCCCACAGGAGTAGCATAAATCATGACAATTCATTTAGACAAATAAAATGAAAAATGCTCAGTATGATATACTGCATATGAGAAGAAATTATTCTTAAATGATCCATGTTCTTGAGATGAATGGAAATTTCCAAATACTTCACATCCAATATTGGGATTACAATTGGTAGAGGGGGGAAATCAACAAGGAAAAAAAAACTTGACATTTCATAGATATCACAAAACTTAAGAATGAGTTACAAAAATTGTAGAGAAAAGTTAGTAACAAAATATAAAATCCAAGAAAAATAGAAGAGACATTTTCTATCTCCATAAGCCTGACCAAATGAGGACAACAATGGGCTCAGGCTTTGAGCTCTGCTGTCATGGGTATTTCTTAAGCCCTAGGAAAATACGACCTTTTATACTTAACTTTCCAAAGGACATTTTCAAACCTCTCTTTAAGTCTTTATTTCTCAGACTGTAGATGAAGGGGTTCAGCATGGGTGTGACCACAGTGTACATCACCGAGGCTCTTGCATTAGAGTGTAAACTGTGAATAGAAGCAGAGCTAAGGTACACGCCTAAGCCTGTGCAATAAAATAAGGAAACAACTGAGAGGTGAGATGCACAGGTGGAAAATGCTTTATACTTCCCCTGAGCAGATGAGATTTCACTTATGGAGGAAACTATCCTAGAGTAAGAGTAAAGGATACACATGAGGGAACTACCAGCCAGCAGCACAGCTCCAGAGTACATCACCACATTGTTGAGAAAGGTGTCAGAACTTGCAAGTTGGATCATCTGATTGAGTTCACAGAAAAAGTGAGGGATTTCTAAGACTGTACAGAAGGACAGTTGCAACACCATCAAGCTTTCTAACAAGGAATGCAGGACACTTATGATCCAGGACACCAGAACTAGCAGTCCATAGAGCCAGGGATTCATGATAACCATGTAGTACAGGGGGTGACAGATGGCCACATATCGGTCATAAGCCATCATGGTCAGGAGAAAGACATCCAGTCCAGAAAAAAGTAAGAAAAAGTACATCTGGATGATGCAGCCTTCATAGGTTATGACTTTATTCTGGGTTTGGATGTTCCACAGCATCTTTGGGATGGTGGTGGAGATGAAGCAGATGTCTACAAGGGACAAGTTGGAGAGGAATAAGTACATGGGGGTGTGGAGGTGGGAGTCTGAGCTGACAGCCAGGATTATAAGCAGGTTTCCAAACACAGTGATCAGGTACATGAAGAGAAAAAGTCCAAATATGAGGGGTTGAAATTCTGATTCCTCTGAAAATCCCATAAGAAGAAATTCATTATTTCCTGTTAGGTTCCTTGGTGCCATGTGGTGAAGGCGACTGTGAGAAAGGGGGGAAATAAAATGACCAATTTTCACAAAAATGGGCATTGCCACATTACTGAAATGCTACCATTTATATTTCACCATAAAGAAATTGGCAGAATGTGGTCTACTGGATAAGGGAATGGCAAACCATTTCAGTATACTTGCCTAGAGAACCCCATGAACAGTATGAAAAGGCAAAAAGGTAGAACACTGAAAGATGAACTCTCCAGGTCGGTAGGTGCCCAATATGTTACTGGAGATCAGTGGAGAAATAAATCCAGAAAGAAAGAAGGGATGGAGCCAAAGCAAAAACAACATCCAGTTGTGGATGGGACTGGTGATAGAAGCAAGGTTCGATGCCGTAAAGAGCAATATTACATAGGGACCTGGAATGTTAGGTCCATGAATCAAGGCAAATTGAAAGTGGTCAAACAAGAGATGGCAAGAGTGAACATTGAAATTCTAGGAATCAGCAATCAAGATGGACTGGAATGGGTGAATTTTACTCAGATGACCATTATATCTACTACTGTGGGCAGGAATCCCTTAGAAGAAATGGAAGCGCCATCATAGTGAACAAAAGAGTCCGAAATGCAGTACTTGGATGCAACCTCAAAAACGACAGAGTGAACTCGGTTTGTTTCCAAGGCAAACCATTCAATATCACAGTAATCCAAGTCAATACCCCGACCAGTAATGCTGAAGAGGTTGAACGTGAACGCTACTATGAAGACCTACAAGACCTTTTAGAAATAACACCCAAAAAAGATGTCCTTTTCATTATTGGGGACTAGAATGCAAAAGTAGGAAGTCAAGAAACACCTAGTGTAACAGGAAAATTTGGCCTTGGAGTACAGAATGAAGCAGGGCAAAGGCTAATAGAGTTTTGCTAAGAGCACGCGCTGGTCATAGCAAACACCCTCTTCCAACAACACAAGAGAAGACTCTACACATGGACATCACCAGATGGTCAACACCGAAATCAGATTGATTATATCATTTGCAGCCAAATATGGAGAAGCTCTATACAGTCAGCAAAAACAAGACCGGGAGCGGACTGTGGTTCAGGTCATGAACTCCTTATTGCCAAATTCAGACTTAAATTGAAAAAGTGGGGAAAACCACTAGACCATTCATGTATGACCTAAATCAAATCCCTTATGATTATACAGTGGAAGTGAGAAATAGATTTAAGGGACTAGATCTGATAGACAGAGTGCCTGATGAGCTATGGACGGAGGTTTGTGACATTGTACAGGAGACAGGGATCATCACCATCCCCAAGAAAAAGAAATGCAAAAAAGCAAAATGGCTGTCTGAGGAGGCCTTACAAATAGCTGTGAAAAGAAGAGAGGTAAAAAGCAAAGGAGAAGAGGAAAGATATTCCCATTTGAATGCAGAGCTCCAAAGAATAGCAAGGAGAGAAAAGAAAGCCTTCCTCAGTGATCAATGCAGAGAAATAGAGGAAAACAACAGAATGGGAAAGACTAGAGATCTCTTCAAGAAAATTAGAGATACCAAGGGAATATTTCATGCAAAGATGGGCTCAATAAAGGACAGAAATGGTATGGACCTAACAGAAGCAGAAGATATTAAGAAGAGGTGGCAAGAATACATAGAAGAAATGTCCAAAAAAGATCTTCATGTCCCAGATAATCACGATGATGTGGTCACTCACCTAGAGCCAGACATCCTGGAATGCGAAGTCAAGTGCGCCTTAGGAAGCATCACTACGAACAAAGCTAGTGGAGGTGATGGAATTCCAGTTGAGCTATTTCAAATCCTGAAAGATGATGCTGTGAAAGTGCTGCATTCAATATGCCAGCAAATTTTGAAAAATCAGCAGTGGCCACAGGACTGGAAAAGAACAGTTTTCATCTCAATCCCAAAGAAAGGCTATGCCAAAGAATGTGCAACCTACCACATAATTGCACTCATTTCACACGCTAGTAAAGTAATGCTCAAAATTCTCCAAGCCAGGCTTCAGCAATACGTGAACAGTGAACTTTCAGATGTTCAAGCTAGTTTTAGAAAAAGGCAGAGGAACCAGGGATCAAATTGTCAATATCCGCTGGATCATCGAAAAAGCAAGAGAGTTCCAGAAAAACATCTATTTCTGCTTTATTGACTATGCCAAAAGCCTTTGACTGTGTGGATCACAATAAACTGTGGAAAATTCTGAAAGAGATGGGAATACCAAACCACCTGACCTGCCTCTTGAGAAATCTGTATGCAGGTCAGGAAGCAACAGTTAGAACTGGACATGGAACAACCGACTGGTTCCAAATAGGAAAAGGAGTGTGTCAAGGCTGTATATTGTCACCCTGCTTATTTAACTTATATGCAGAATACATCATGAGAAACGCTGGGCTGGAAGAAGCACAAGCTGGAATCAAGATTGCCGGGAGAAATATCAATAACCTCAGATATGCAAACAACACCACCCTTATGGCAGAAAGTGAAGAAGAACTAAAGAGCCTCTTGATGAAAGTGAGAGAGGAGAGTGAAAAAGTTGGCTTAAAACTCAACATTCAGAAAACTCAGATCATGGCATCTGGTCCCATCACTTCATGGGAAATAGATGGGGAAACAGTGTAAAAAGTGGCTGACTTTATTTTGGGGGGCTCCAAAATCACTGCTGATGGTGATTGCAGCCATGAAATTAAAAGACGCTTACTCCTTGGAGGGAAAGTTCTGACCAACCTAGACAGCATATTAAAAAGCAGAGACATTACTTTGTCAACAGAGGTCTGTATAGTCAAGGTATGGTTTTTCCAGTGGTCATGTATGGATGTCAGAGTTGGAATATAAAGAAAGCTGAGTGCAGATGAATTGATGCCTTTGAACTGTGGCGTTGGAGAAAACTCTTGAGAGTCCCTTGGACTGCAAGGTGATCCAACCAGTCCATCCTAAAGAAAATCTGTCCTGGGTGTTCATTGGAAGGATTGATGTTGAAGCTGGAACTCCAATACTTTGGCCACCTGATGCGAAGAGCTGACTCATTTGAAAAGACCCTTATGCTGGGAAGGATTGAGGGCAGGAGGAGAAGGGGAAGACGGAGGATGAGATGGTTGGATGGCATCACCTACACAGTGGACATGGGTTTGGGTGGACTTCAGGAGTTGGTGATGGACAGGGAGGCCTGGCGTGCTGCAGTTCATGGTGTCACAAAGAGTCGGACATCACTGAGTGACTGGACTGAACTGTTAAAGAAATTACTTTCAATACTCTGTTCATGGACTTTATACACTTTAGGGAGCTTCCTGTATCATCTCTAATTAGCAAACTGGTTCCAGTTTTCCCCAGAAACACTATCAGAACTTTTTCGAAGATGTCAGATATTTTACAGTTTTAATGGGACATTCTTTCACATATTTGAGGATATAAATTGAATTGAGACAACGTACCAGGTACTATATATGCTATCTATGCAGGGAGCATACGGTGTTGTACAACAAAAGCTCCTAATGTCTGGTTATAGAAATAGAATATAAGAAAATAAAAGCTATATGGCATGTCACTTGTTACAGTTGTTATGAAGGAAGAGAAAGGAGTTAAGAGGAAGATGGGGAAGAGTGACATCTGTTGTATATATATGTTAATCAAGACCTGTAAACAAGGTGATAACTGGAAAGATCTCAAGGAAGAGAGAACCAGGGCCATGAGTACACCTGGAAGGTGTGCTTTTGGCAAGGGGACAGTGAGTGTGAAGGCCTAAGAAAAGTGCTTGTTTAAGATGTTTCAGTCCAAAAAGGAAGCCAGTCCTTTGAGGCAAATGAACAGGATGAAGAGTGAGGATAGATGGTGTCAGAAAATATTGAGGAACAAGGAGATCTCCATGCTGGGCTGAAACTTCAAGTTGTAAGAGCTCCCTTGCCCACGTTATGTATTTTAAACACTTTGTAATAATCAATGTTAATTTTAAAAAATAGATGAAACTAAAGTGAAGGGACATCCAAAACCAACTTATGAAAGATGCACATTTTTAAAAAATTTAGTAATATCAACTTTATCAATTTTGAAAGTGTCTTGGAAATAAAATAATATGACAGAAAATCTTTTAAAATGTTGGGAGGAAATGGTACCTAGGTTGTCATTTCCTCTTACACAGGAAAGTATGAACTCAAATACAAATATAGAAAATAAAGACGATCTTAAGCTAAATGCAAAAAGTCTTCCATATGTTGACTGAACATGATGCAACTTTTATAAGTAAATCTAATCACAATAGAATAAATTGAACAATGAGGAATAAGAGATGTGGAAAATAGTGGGAACACGTATAAAGCATGACTTATTAGCTCATAATATGCACAAGAGCATTCATTTTCATTTCTGTTTAAAGCAAGGATTTGCAAGTAAAAATATTTAAGTAAGAACTCTTAATTCCAGTTAAATCTTTAAAGTAATGATGGGAAGGAACATAAGGTGACACATATTTTACCACTGAGTATTTATAAATTATGGACATTCTGAACAAATTCTTCTATACATATGTGAAATAACTTAGTTGCAAACACCTGCTTCATGTTAACAATTCTAGTTCGAAGCAAAACAATTTTTAAAAAAAAGAATAAAAATATGTTGTACTCACTGTACAAAAGTAAAGGAATTGAATAGGAAAATCACTACTTTTTCAATGAAGAAAGTAACTGGCTAACTACACATGTATTCAGCCTTAGTGGAAATAAAATAATTGCAAATTAAATTCATTAACACACTCCTTCCCATAATACTCTTTTTATTTGAATACTGAGAGACATATTATTCTCATATATGTCTCATGAACTGTTGTTGCAAGATAATGTGTGGCAACATTGCCTGGTCTGTATATTTCTCATCAGTAGTCAAATATGCTCTATATTAAAAATAGTCCTTATGTCTCTATACATCCCAACACAGCTAATATGCTATTCTCTACTCCAATTAATCTCAAAGCTCCCTGGAACTAGGTTCTATTTTTAAGAAGTACTTTTCATGTCTCATTCCCTCTTCTAGATGGGCTTTTATGTCTACCATATAATGGTCAACATTGACCCTTGATTGTAGATTTCAATATGTCCTTCTATTTTGAGCATCATAAATTAATATAGTCATAACTAATCAAGCAAACAAACAACTACAGAAATCGTGGCTCTGGGTTAGTCTGCATTGGCTCTTAAGTGAACTCAGGTAAACATTCTTGCTTGCCATCCCTTTGACCATATCCTGCATTATTTCCTGGGCTCTTGGACTCACCTTAGAGACCCACCTTAGAGTCTCTAAGAGGAACATTTCAACATAAATATCGAAAATTCTGTTGGTTGGTTGATGATGGAGATAGACGCTCAGTTTCTAGACAAGACAGGAGGATGGAGTGAATCATTGATCCCCCAGCCAGAGTTATAACCCCACAAGCAACAACCATGCACCATGCAGCCCAAGGTTGCGCAGGTGGAGGGATGCAGCAGAGGAGATATTTACAGCTCCTCGTGTGTACTCATTAGGTATATTTCCCTCTTGTATCACTACCTCTAATAGCTGATTTCCCTGAGGGACAGTGGTCTGGACAGAGAGGAAAGTTTTCCTGCTCATTCTCTGTGTCTAGAAGACAATGTTACAAGCCAGATGAATTTAGTGTTTATTAATCCTTCCATGACCTCTCCTTTTTGCCTACGGGAATAAACTTTAAAGTTGCAGTGTGTGTGCTAAGTCACTTCAGTTGTGTCTAACCCTTTGTGACCCTATGGACTGTAGCACTTCATCCCAATTCTGAATTCAAATTTCTCCAGAATCTCAGTATGAGGATTCTGTCTTGATTAGGTCCCTAATGAAAGCACTGATACTGATAAGTCACCACTCCTGCTACCTCTAGAAAATGACTATTACCATCTTCAAAAAGTGGGATAATTTTGTTCCTTTAATACAAAACTTTGGACAGTACACAGCTTCAGTTCATAATTTTGCCAAAACATGTGAAAATTTAATACTTATAGCACAAGTTAAGACTGGTTGCTCAGTCCCTCATTAAAATATTTGTTAATCATAGAAGATATTTTTGGATCATAACACCATATAAGGATTATATAATAATTTAATTTTAGTAAAGACCATTCCGTGAGATGGTACTATTATGAAATCCATTTTTAGTTGTAGAAATGGACTTTATGGGAATTAGTGATGTCAGTTATACTCTGAGTAAGGCATGAGACCTTTATTGGAATCTTGTCAGGTAGTTTCCAGTTTTCAAACTCTGCACCAACCAGAAATGTCTTTGGTTTCGATAATATTTGGCCTTGTCTGAAGGGATTCTGCTAAACAACTGCAATGTCCAGGATGTATGCCTGTGTGTGTGTGTGTGTGTGTGTGTGTGTGTGTGTGTGTGTGTGTGTGAAGTCATTTCAATTGTGTCTGACTGTTTTTGATTCTATGGACTGTAGCCCTCAAGACTCCTTTGTCCATAAGATTCTCCAGGTAAAAACATTGGAGTGGGCTGCCATTTCCTCCTCCAGGGGATCTTCCCAACCCAGGGACTGAACCCACATCTTTTATGTTTCCAGGACAGTACCACACAAAAGTAATGACCCTGCTCCAAAATGTCAAGAGTGGAAAAATGAGTAAACCTTTCTAGACTAGCACTTTTCCTACTTCATTGTGCATATCAATCAACCTTTGCATGTATGCTAAGTCATTTCAGTCATGTCAGAATCTTTTCAACCCTAGAACCTATAGTCCACCAGACTCCTCTGTCCATGGGCTTCTCCAGGCAAGAATACTGGAGTCGGTTGCCATGCCCTACCTCCAGCAGATCTTCCCGATCTAGGAAATGAACCTTCACCTACTGCCGCTCCTGCATTCAAACAGATTCTTTACCACTGAGCCACCAGGGAAGCCCTCAATCAACCTGATGAGAGTTCAAATGCAGTTCCTGATTCTGTTCATCCCTGGTGAACCATGAGACTTTATTCTTCTAACAAGGTCCTGAGAGGCATTGATGAAGCAAGTACTGGACTGTGGCCACTCTGTGAGTAAGCCAGGCTGTGGTTATGGTTTACAGTCATGTGTACAGAGTTTTATCTTTTTCCACCAAAAATTATCTTTGCATGAAATTCTGAATGAACTTTTTGTTTGAAATATGTAATAAAAATTGTGTGGATTCATTCCACACTCTGTGATACTTTCTATGTATCTATGTACAATTCTTTTAAAGGCCCTTGAATCACACCAAATAATCTACTTGTGAAAAAATATGTATAGTATACATGATCAGTTCAGTTCAGTTCAGTCACTCAGTCGTGAACAACTCTTTGCGACCCCATGAACTGCAGCACACCAGGCCTCCCTGCCCAACACCAACTCCCTGAGTCTACCCAAACCCATGTCCATCGAGTCGGTGATGCCATCCAGCCATCTCATCCTCTGTCATCTGCTTGTCCTCCTGCCCTCAATCTTTCCCAGCATCAGGGTCTTATCCAGTGAATCAACTCTTTGCGTGAGGTGGCCAAAATACTGGAGTTTCAGCTACAACATCAGTCCTTCCAATGAACACCCAGGACTGATCTCCTTTAGGATGGACTGATTGGATCTCCTTGCAGTCCAAGGGACTCTCAAGAGTTTTCTCCAACACCACACTTCAAAAGAACCAATTCTTCAGTGCTCAGCTTTCTTCACAGTCCAACTCTCACATCCATACATGACTACTGGAAAAACCATAGCCTTGACTAGGCAGACCTTTGTTGACAAAGTAATGTCTCTACTTTTTAATATGCTATCTAGTTTGGTCATAACTTTCCTTCCAAGGAGTAAGCATCTTTTAATTTCATGGCTGCAATCACCATCAGCAGTGATTTTGGAGCCCAAAAAAATAAAGTCTGACACTGTTTCCACTGTTTCCCCATCTATTTCCCATGAAGTGATGGGACCAGATGCCATGCTCTGAGTTTTCTGAATGTTGAGCTTTAAACCAACGTTTTCGCTCTCCTCTCTCATTTTCATCAAGAGGCTCTTTAGTTCTTCTTCACTTTCTGCCATAAGGGTGGTGTCATCTGCATATCTGAGGTTATTGATATTTCTCCTGGCAATCTTGATTCCAGCTTGTGCTTCTTCCAGCCCAGCGTTTCTCATGATGTATTCTGCATATAAATTAAATAAGCAGGGTGACAATATACAGCCTTGACGTACTCCTTTTCCTATTTGGAACCAGTCGGTTGTTCCATATCCAGTTCTAACTGTTGCTTCCTGACCTGCATACAGGTTTCTCAAGAGGCAGGTCAAGTAGTTTGGTATTCCCATCTCTTTCAGAATTTTCCACAGTTTATTGTGATCCACACAGTCAAAGGCTTTTGGCATAGTCGATAAAGCAGAAATAGATGTTTTTCTGGAATTCTCTTGCTTTTTCGATGATCCAGCAGATGTTGGCAATTTGATCTCTGGTTCCTCTGCATTTTTCTAAAACCAGCTTGAACATCTGGAAGTTCACAGTTCATGTATTGCTGAAGCCTGGCTTGGAGAATTTTGAGCATTACTTTACTAGCGTGTGAGATGAGTGCAATTGTGCGGTAGTTTGAGTATTCTTTGGCATTGCCTTTCTTTGGGATTTGAATGAAAACTGTTCTTTTCCAGTCCTGTGGCCACTGCTGAATTTTCCATATTTGCTGAGATATTGAGTGCAGCACTTTCACAGCATCATCTTTCAGGATTTGAAATAGCTCAACTGGAATTCCATCACCTCCACTAGCTTTAGGGCCTCTAAAAGATATGATAATCTTTGAACATTATATTTTATACCATCAAGGGATGATTAAGGACATAAGTAGAATAGAGCTTCTAATGAGCTCACTTTAAGGAGATTAGCCAGGATTATGCAGGTAGGGCTAACTTAATCACAGTCGCTCTCTAAATGTGGATGAGAAGTGTTGAAGTCACAGAGGGACTTGAAAACTTGAAGCTGCTAACTTTGAAGATGCTGCTATTAGCCAAGCAACGCAGGTGGCTTCTAGAACCTGGAATAGGAGAGGAAGTGAATTACTACCTTGAGCCTCCAGGAGAAAGACAGCCATGCTCATCTCATTATTTTAACTTCAAAATAAACAATTTTAGACTTCTGACATCCAGAAACATGAGTATGAATTTGTTTTAAATTACTACCATAGTAATTTTTTAATGGCAGCAATAGGAACTTAATACAGATGTATACCCAATAAAATTTGTATTATTTGTTGTCACCACCCTGTCTCTTAGATCTTCAAAACTTATTCATCTGGTAATTGAAAGTTTGGACCCTTTGACTAACATTCCCCAAAATCCCTCACACCTCCATTCTTGGAAATCACCATTCTACTCTCTATTTCTATAAATTTGGCTTTTTTTACATTCCACATAGATGTGAGACAATGCAGTATTTAGTTTTCAGTGTCTAGATCATTCTTGTTAGCATGATGTGTTAAGTGTCCAGCCATCGTGTAACAGATGGCAGAATTTCCCTTTATTATGGTCAAATACATTCCAATATTTAGTTTTAAGCCAGCTCTTTCACTTAAAACTAAATATTAAAAAAAAAAAAAAACAACAACCTAAGATCATGGTATCTGGCCCCATTACTTCATGGCAAACAGACGGGAAAAGGTGGAAGTACTGACAGATTTCCTCTCCTTGGGCTCTAAAATCACTGCTGATGGTGACTATAGCTATGAAATCAGAAGACATTTGCTTCTTGGCAGGAAAGCTATGATGAACCTGGACAGTGTGTTGAAAAGCAGAGACATTACTCTACTGACAAAGGTCTGTATAGTCAAGGCTGTGGTCTTCCCAGTGGTCATGTACAGTTGTGAGAGCTGGACCATAAGGAAGGTGGAGCACCAAAAAATTGATGCCTTTGAACTGTGGTGCTGAAGAAGACTTCTGAGAGTCCCTTGGACAGCAAGGAGATCAAATCAGTTAATCTTAAGGGAAATCAACCTTGAATACTCATTGAAGGACTGATGCTAAAGCTGAAACTACAGTATTTTGGTCATCTGATATGAACAGCTGATTCATTGGAAGAGTCTCTGATCCTCGGAAAGATCAAGGGCAGAAGGAGAATTGGTTGTCAGAGGATGAGATGGCTGGATGGCATCACTGATGCAATGGAGATGAACTTTGGCAAACTTGGGAAATGGTGAGGAACAGAAAGGCCTGGCATGCTACAGTCCATGGGCGCAAAAAGTTGGACATGACTGAGTGACTGAACAACAATAACATTTCAATATATACAACATTAAAAAAAATCCATTTACAAAATGGGACTCTCCAGGTACCTCAGTGGTAAAGAAGCTGCCTGCCAGTGCAGGAGATGCAAGAGACTTGGGTTCCATTTCTGGGTCAGGAAGATCTCCTGGTGCGGAAAACAACAACCTGCTCCAGTATTGAGCCTGGAAAATTCCATTGACAGAGAAGCCTGATGGGCTTCAATCCATGGCGTTGCAAAGAATCAGACACGGCTGAGTGACTGAACACAACAGTCAGAGGCATTCAGGCAACAATTAATACTTCAGTTGTTTCCATATGTTTCATCAGGATGGATAACGTTGCAATGAAAATGGGGTGCATATATTTTTATGGAGAGTTCAATTCTTTGGAAATATACCCAGAAATAAAATTGTTGTAACACTTTCCCGTTCTATTTTTTTTTTTTCATTTTTTGAGTAACTTAGGCACTGTTTTCCATAGTGACTATACCATAAATTATATCAACATCAGTACTGCACAGGTTTAACTTTTCTGCCCATTGTCACCAATACTAGTATTCGGGTCTTTTTTCTTTTTATTGAAGTAATACTGTTTTATGGGCTTTGCTGGTGGCTCAGGTGGTAAAGAATCTGCCTGCAATACGGGAGACCTGGGTTCGATCCCTGGGTTGAGAAGATCCCTGAGAAGGGAATGGCAGCCCACTCCAGTATTCTTGCCTGAAAAATTCCATGGACAGAGAAGCCTGATGAGCTTTAGCCCATGGGGTCCCAAAGAATCAGACACAACTGAGATACTAACACACTAATGTTGGTTCATAGCATTATGTATGTTTAATATGTGCAAAGTTATATTTTGAATTCTCTGTACACAGCAAGTATTCTCACCACAAAACATTTAGTGTCCTCTTGTCACTGTACAGTTGGCCTCCTTGACCCGTTTTGTCCTCCTCCATACTTTCCCTCTTCTCTGTATCTATGTGTTTATATTTGATTGCTTCTTCATTTATTTTTCAGTTTTTTATAATCAAAATATAAGTGAAATCATGTGATGTTTTTTCTCATTTGTTCCACTTAGCATAATACTTTCAAAGTCTATATCCATATTGCTGAAAATGGCAAATTTTCACATATTTATACTTAAATAGTATCCCATTGTATAGATATAACATATCATTTTTATCCATTCTTCTGTCAGTGAACACTTAGGTTGAACTCATATGTTGGCTATTGTAAACTGGAGATAATGAATATAGGGACATATTAATTAGTTTTTTCATTTACTTTGAATAAATACTCAGAAGTATAATTTTTGGATAATGTGTTAGTTCTATTTTTAGCTTTTGAGGAATTTCCATATTGTTTTCCACAATGGCTGCACCAATTTACATTTCTGCCAACAGTTTGCAAGGGTGCCGTTTCCATGACATCCTCTTCAACATTGTGATTTGTAGATGTTTTGATGATAGTCATCCTGACAAGGATGGTATGTTATTTTTGTTTTGATTTTCATTTTTCTAGAAATTTGTGATATTGAGTAACTTTCCATGTGCTGGTTAGTCACCCATTTGTCTTCTTCAGGAAAACAGTCTATTCAGGTCTTCAGCTCATTTTTTGACTGGGTTGCTTTATTTTTAATTGAATTGTACGAATTGTTTATATATTTTGGATACCAAGTTTCATCAGTGATATTCAGTTCAGTTCAGTCGCTCACTCGTGTCTGACTCTTTGCGACCCCATGAATTGCAGCATGCCAGGCCTCTCTGTCCATCACCAACTCCCGGAGTCTACCCAAACCCATGTCCATCGAGTCGGTGATGCCATCCAACCATCTCATCCTCTGTCGTCCCCTTCTCCTCCTGCCCCCAATCCTACCCAGCATTAGGGTCTTTTCCAATGAGTCAACTCTTCGCATGAGGTGGCCAAAGTATTGGAGTTTCAGCTTCAACATCAGTCCTTCCAATGAACACCCAGGATTGATCTCCTTTAGGATGGATTGATTGGATCTCCTTGCAGTCCAAGGGACTCTCAAGAGTCTTCTCCAACACCACAGTTCAAAAGCATCAATTCTGCAGCGCTCAGCTTCCTTCACCGTCCAACTCTCACATCCATACATGACCACTGGAAAAACCATAGCCTTGACTAGACGGACTTTTGTTGGCAAAGTAATGTCTCTGCTTTTAAATATGCTATCTAGGTTGGCCATAACCTTCCTTCCAAGGAGTAAGCGTCTTTTAATTTCATGGCTGCAGTCACCATCTACAGTGATTTTGGAGCCCAAAAAAATAAAGTCTGACACTGTTTCCCCATCTATTTCCCATGAAGTGATGGGACCAGATGCCATGATCTTAGTTTTCTGAACGTTGAGCTTTAAGCCAACTTTTTCACTCTCCTCTTTCACTTTCATCAAGAGGCTCTTTAGTTCTTACTTTCTGCCATAAGGATGGTGTCATCTGCATATCTGTGGTTATTGATATTTCTCCCAGCAATCTTGATTCCAGCCAAAGGAACATTTCATGCAAAGATAGGCTCAATAAAGGACAGAAATTGTATGGACCTAACAGAAGCAGAAGATATTAAGAAGAGGTGGCAAGAATACACAGAAGAACTGTACAAAAAAGATCTTCACAACCCAGATAATCACGATGGTGTGATGACTCACCTAGAGCCAGACATCCTGGAATGTGAGGTCAAGTGGGCCTTAGAAAGCATCATTATGAACAAAGCTAGTGGAGGTGATGGAATTCCAGTTGAGCTATTTCAAATCCTCAAAGGTGATGCTGTGAATGTGCTGCACTCGATATGCCAGCAAATTTGGAAAACTCAGCAGTGGCCACAGGACTGGAAAAGGTCAGTTTTCGTTCCAATCCCAAAGAAAGGCAATGCCAAGGAATGCTCAAACTACCACACAATTGCACTCAGTGATATTACCTGAAAATATTTTCTCAAATTCCATAGGTTGTCTTTTTACTTTTTAATTGGTTTCCTTTGCTATGCAAAAGACTTTAAATTTAATTAGGCCTCCTCCCCTTTTTCCCTTGCTTTTACTTATTTCTCATTCTGATAGTTGATTATTGATTACTGGCGAATATAAAAGCTACAGATATCTATACAGTAACCTTTTATCTTGCAGCTTTTCTGAATTCATTTAATAGTTCTAATATACTTTTGGTGGAGATTTTAGGTTTTTCTATACAGAGTATCTTGTCTTCTATATCATGGCTAATGAAAGGCTCCTTTTGTCACTCCCTGTCAATCAACAAGAAAACATCTACAACACAAGGAAGGTGCCTCTGTACAACATACCAGGATATCAGAGAATTCCATAATTGTGTACATCTAAGAAGGGTCCATATAGGATGGGGCTCTGAGGGAAGAGCAGAGGCACCTCTGCGACACCAACTTCTCCATTCACCAACCCCCTTCAGAAGAGTGGCAGAGCCTGTGACTCAGGAGATCCCAGACATGTGGGAAAAGCCTCCATTCTAGTGCCTCAGGCAGCACTCCAACAATACCAGCAACACCAAGGCATCAACAACCCCAGAGGCCTAGGAAACTATAACTAGGGTGAAGACAGAGGTGGTGGAATTTGGAAAGTGCAAATTTTCAAATGATCAAAAAATGCTGCCTCTCTAAGAGAAGCAAACAAAAAGTCTAGCGCCAGCTACCTGACAACAAAAGAAAGGCAACAAGCATCTCCTGCATTGGCAGGCAGGTTGTTAACCGCTGCACCACATGGGAAGCCCCCTACCATTAAATGGTTAGAAGCAAACAAAAAAGTGCTCCCTTTTTCAAATGCACAAGTTGAATAACAACTCATCAAACACTAGGAAGAACCACAGAAACACTATCACAAAAATAAAATAACAACTCTTCAGAAACCAAACTTCAATGTATGGAATACTGCTACCTAACTAATAGAGACAAGGTAGCTCTCATGAAGAAGCTCAATAGGCAGTTCAATGGAATAAAATGAATGAATAGAAGGAATGCTTTTCCAAAATATTGAAACTTTAAGATAGAACCAAACAGAAATTCTAGAGCTGAAAAAAATAAATAAATAAACCAGATGAAGAATGCATTAGAAATCACTTGAAATGGGACAGAATTAGTGAGTTTGAAGATAGAAATATAGAAATGATACAAGTAGAATAGGGAAGAGAAACGAGATATTTAAAAATGAGGAAATTCAGTGAGAGTTAACACTCTTTTAGGAAGGACAAGATTGAGATAATGGGTGTCCCAGAGGAACGGAGGAAGGAAAGAGTGGAGAGTTTACTTAAATAAATAAAACTAAGAACTTAAATAAAACAGAGAAGTTCCAAAACCTGGGGAAGGAACTGAATTATACAAGTCCTTGAAGTTAAGATCATCTAATTACCTCATTGCACACGGACCTTTTCCCTCATATTGGGTTGGCCAGAAAGTTTGTTTGTGTTTTTGCAAAACATTCATTAAGAATGGAACTATCTTAAAAGAAATGTTGAAAGAAGCTCTTCTACCAGAAACAAAAAGGCAAAAACACGCAAAACTTATATATATATATATATATATATATATATATATATAAACAGAATATCATTGTTGTTGTCACTTAGTTGCTAAGTCGTGTCTGCCTCTTTGTGATCCCATGGACTGCAGCCTGCCAGGCTCCTCTGTCCACAGGATTTCCCAAATAAGAATACTTGAGAGTGTTGCCATTTGCTTCTGCAGGGGATATTCCCAACCCAAGGATCAAACGTGTGTCTCCTTCTTGGCAGTCGGATTCTTTTTACCACCGAATCGCCTGGGAAGGTGAATATTATTCATCCATGTTGTTCATCTTTTAAGAATGAAATCCTGTCATTTGTAGCAATGTGGAAGGACCTAAAGAATGTTATGCTAAGTCAGACAGAGAATGACAAATAGTGTATTATATCATTTATATGTGGAATCTAAAAGACAATGGTGTTGGGCAAGTTAGGGGAATAGTATTAAGACATACAAACTACTGTAAAATAAGTGAGCAACAAGTATGCATTGTGTAGCACAGGTAACTACAGCCATTATCTTCTAACATCATTAAATGAAATATAATCCAAGGACTTCCATGGTGGTCCAATGGTTAAGAATTCACCTTCCAATTCAGGGGACATGGTTTGGTCCCTGTTCAGGGAACTGATAGCCCACATACTGTGGGACAACTAAGCCCTTGTGCCACAACTATTGAGTCCATGCACTGCAATGAAGATCCTACTTGCCACAGTTAGGACTTGACACAGCCAAATAAATAAATTAATATTTTTTAAAAAGAAATATAATCTGCAAAAATATTGAATAACTCTGATGTATACTTGAAACTAATATAGCATTGTAAATCAACTATATCTTAAAAATCAGGAAAAAAATAGAATCAAGAAGTTTTAGCTTGGAGACTCCATCCACATGGAGACATGTATTTGATAATCTGTTTTTGTCAGTGACAATGGTAGGAATTGTGGACCCAGACCTGGACAAGATAATAGGTTCCTAATGAGAAAAATAAAATTTATTGAAACCCTGTAAAACACACTGGATGTAGAGTCTAGGATATTAGGAAAAGCAGTTAACGTAGTGACCCACAAGGGAACGATATAAACAAAAGTGAAATTCTGTGGGCTGAGATTTTCCTTTCTATAAATATAAAATAGCAACAGGTGCCTAGAGTATATTTTTGCCACAGGACTGGCAAAAATCTTGACTATCCTTTTAGTATAACAAAGGAAGAAGACTTGTTACTATGTATTTTATTTCAGAATAAACTGTTCTTAAGAAATCCATCTAGACATACCATAAACAGTAATTTCCATATTATTCTGATCTAAATTTGAGAATAAATTTGAGTGGGAAAACCAAAAAACGGAAAAGCTCATGAAAATGGGAGAGATCACAAAGCTAATCAACTGAGTTTTGTAAAGGTCTGTATAGTCCTAAAAGCTATGATCTTTCTGGTAGTCATGTAGGGATGTGACAGCTGGACCAGAAAGAAGACTGACTGTCGAAGAATTGATGCTTTCGAACTGTGGTGCTGGAGAAGACTCTTGAGAATCCTTTGGACAGCAAGGAGCTTAAACCAGTCAATCCAAAGGAAATAAACTCAGAATAATCATTGGAAGGACTGATGTTTAAGCTAAAGCTCCAATACTTCGGCCACCTGAGACAAAGAGCTGACACATTGTTAAAGTTTCTGATGCTGGGAAAGATGGAGAGCAGGAGAAGGGGGCAACAGAAGATGAGATGGTTGAATGGCATCACTGACTCAATGGACATGAGTTTGAACAAACTCTGGGAGATAGTGAAGGACAGAGAAGCCTGGCATGCTGCAGTCCATGGGGTCACAATGAGTTGGACATGACTTAGCGACTAAACAGCAACAAATTGTATGGAGGACCTGAAGTCAAAGAAAGGTAAATTCCAAGAAATAAATTGAAGGAGAAATTTCTGCTTTCTTAAACTGTCAAAGGTCTGTAATTTCTGGCTCTGAGGCTTTGAACATTTCAAGCTTCAACTGTAAGCCCTTCTTCAGCCCAGGAAAATTTGCTTTTTATAACTGCTATTTTAATGAATGTTTTCAGGGCCCCTTTATGTCTTTGTTCCTCAAACTGTAGATGAAAGTTCAGCATGGGTGTGACCACAGTGTACATCATGGAGGCTCTTTTACTTGAATATGAGCTGTGGGTAGCAGCAGAGCTAAGGTACACTCCTATGCCTGTACAATAAAATAAGGAGACACCTGAGAGGTGAGATGCACAGGTGGAAAATGCTTTATACTTCCCCTGAGCTGATGCAATTCTATGTATGGAGGAAACTATCTTAGAATAAGAGTAAAAGATACCAACAAGGGGAATACTACCCAACAGCCCAGTTGCAAATTTAAACACCATGTCTTTAAGAAAGTTGTCAGAACAGGCAAGAATAGACCAACTGTTTGAGTTCACAAAAATAGTGAGGGATTTTCACCTCGCTACATAAGGACAGCCTCAACACCATTAAGCTTTCTAACAAGGAATACAGGACACTGATGACCCAGCTAACCAGAACCAGAATTCCACAGAGCTGGGGGTTCATGATGACTACCTAGTGCAGGGGGTGGCAGATGTCCAGAAAGCAGTCATAGGCCTTTGCTGTCAGGAGGAAGTCATCTAAACCTGCAAACAGCATGAAAAAAAAGAAAAAAATTCCTGGGCAATACAGGCTTCATAGGGTATAACTTTCCTCTGTGTCTGGATGCTCCACAGCATCTTTGGGGTGGTGGTGGAGGTGACGCAGATGTCTATAAAGGATAGGTTGGAAAGGAAGACGTGCATGGGGGTGTGGAGGTGGGAGTCTGAGCTGACGGCCAGGATGAGGAGCAGGTTTCCAAATACAGTGACCAGGTACATGGAGAGGAAAAGCCCAGTTATGAGGGGCTGCAGTGTTGTTCCTCTGAAAAACTCAGAAGAAATTCTGAAACTCCTGTTTGGTTCCTTGGTGCCATGTGATGGAGGTAACTACAAAAAATGGGGGGGGAGGCAATAACATGACTAATTTTCACACAATCAGGCATGGCTCACTTTGTTGAAATGCTGTCATTTACATCTTGCTTTCAAAAAATTAATTTCAACATTTTATTCACAGACCAGGTCCCCATTATTGATTAGTCTAATCATCTCTAGGCTTCCCTGGTGGCTCAGCAATAAAGAATCCACCTGCAATGCAGAAGATGCTGGTTTGATCCTTGTGTCAGTAAGATCCCCTGGAGAAGGGAATGGCAGCCCACTCCAGTATTCTTGCCTGGGAAATCCCATGGACAGAGGAGCTTGATGGGCTACAGTCCATGGGGTGACAAAGAGTCGGATATTACTTAGCGAGTAAACAACGTCATCTCTAATTAGAAAACTTTTTCCACTTCTAACGTTTTCCCCAACATATCTTCTATTCAGCACATTTAATGAGAAGTTATTTCCTTCACTTTGGGAATATAAATTCAGTATAATGTTCCAGGTGCTGTCTAGGCAAAGATTGGAGCATTCTGAAAAATAAAAGCTCCTAAAAATCCAGCCATGGAGAAAAAAACACATGACCAAATAAAAAATTATTTAGCATGCCAAAGGGTGACAGGCGCTTTGAAGAAATTTGCATGCTGCTAAAAGGGAAAGAGTGAAGAGGAGTGCAATTTTGGGGAAATGTTCATGCAAGACATGGAAATATGGTGACATTTGAACAGAGACTTCCAGGAAAAGGAAGCAGGAGCCACAAATAAATCAGATGAAATGTGTGTCAGGCGGGGAGCACAGTCTCTGCAAAGGCTTTAGGAAGCCGCTTGTTTAAGATGTCAGTGTCTGGAGCAACATGAGCAGGAGGGAGAGTGAGGAGAGATGGCATAAGAAGATGCTGAAAAACAAGGTGGCCTCCCTGTTGCTGCTGAAACTTCAAGTCACAGGGGTCTCTCATACACACAATGAAATTGTTGCCAAGATGTCCTGTATGCTTAAATGAATCTCTTCCATTGATTGAGCTCTGGCCTCTGTATATCAGTCACCTTGGAATACGTGAGCTCCGTACCCCTGGTCTCAGGACTTCGCACACTTCACAAGACACGGAAAGAAGTACAAATACAGAGCAGACCCTGTCTTCCTAGACTGTGTTACTTTCATCTATATTTCACCCCTAGCAACCCTGATTAACTTAGAGATGATAAAACTCAGGTTGATCAGGTCAGATTATTTGTAAATAACTTTTTATTTATTTCCAGAATTTCCAGTTTTAAAATTTCCAGATACCAAAATCTTGGGGCTCAGTTGTGGCATGGCCACTTTATGCTTTGTATTAACAATCCATATTTTTTTTTTGATAAACAAATATGTTTGTGTATGTGGGATTTCCTAGTGGCTCAGACAGTGCAGAACCTGCCTACAGTGTGAGAGACTTGGGTTTGATCCCTGGGTTGGGAAGATTCCCTGGAGAAAGGAATGACAACCCACTCCATTATTCTTGCCTGGAGAATTTCATGGACAGAGGAGCCTGGTGGGCTACAGTCCATGGGGTTGATACCTTGCATTAAAAATATATCACTTTTTTCAGTAAAAAATATGTTTGTGTATATATCTATATAATTCCTGTCAACCTGGATTTTAAGATATATGTATACAATCTGAGAGAAAGAGAGACATGGACACAAGAGAAAATAAAGATCTGATAAGCTGAAGCAGTCCCTGAGAAAATGTGTGGAAAAAAACTCCTTTGGTTCTGGCAACATTTCATGTGTTCTTATATTTCTTTGATGTCCAGGAAAAGTAATAAAAGAGAAAAAAATAAAGTCATCCAAGAGATGAAGTCATGATGTAGCAAGATACAGATTGTACAGCCCAAGAGAAAAATGAGCAAAGAGAATAAACCAATACTTCACAAAGGGATGTATATAATATGCAATGAATGTAAAATGAACTTGGTTAATTTTCATACAGGCAGCAAAACTTGTTTTTCCTGTGCCTAGTTCCTATTCCTTTGACTGATTGGTTTTACATGATCTAATCACAGAGGAGACCAGGTTCTACAGGTTCTATCTCTCTTTTTATATGTAGCATCTTCTCTTTGTTATTTTTTGATTTTGTTCCTTTTCTGTTGAGTCCTAAGGGCTCACTCCAGTTCTAGGTCTGATCTTTGCCCAAGCTTTAACAATGACCTCCCAAGTCCATACACATAAGACTTGCACATATCTTGATTATTCCAACATTTTTACAGAGTAACATTTTTGTTACTATTAGTAACAAAATAGTATTATTAGTTTTTCCTATTTTTAATTTTTTTTTCCTATTAGTTGCCTGAGAACATTGTATTATACACACATTTCTTTCATTGTACCCTATCTTCACAACTATGATGATAGATCTAAACAGGCAGGGACTTCTATTTTATTCACCTTTGTGCTTTAACAAAGTGTGTAAATATAGACACACTTGTACAAAAATCAGTTCATAAAAATGAAAAGTTAGGAAACAAAAAGAATGGCAAGGAGATTGAAACCAGGTTACAATAGTGCAATTTCAAAACAAGTGCAGTAAAAAAATTTGAATGGAGTGTTAAAAACTAATTGAACAAGAAATATAGTAGCGGTAACTTATGATATCAGTATAGGTTAAACTGGCAGTGACCTAGATATAAAATAAAATGATACATAATGTTGCTAGAGTGTTCTGGTATGTAGCACATGCTCAGTTATTATTTGTTGAATGAATTAAGACAAGTGTCTCATTATTTATGAACATACAATGTATGACAAGGTTGTACTTCAATTTATGTAGAAGTATTGAATTGTTGAGAAAAAAAAAGCTAGCACAAACATTTGTTGAGCTTGCAAAAATAAAATTTCCTCCTTCCCTCAAACATCTTACAAAACAAGAGAGTTACAGCATCAGTGTAAGAAGAACCTATCAAGCTGCCAACGGTATTTTTCACAGAATTAGAACAAATAATTTCACAATTTGTATGGAAATACAAAAAACCTCGAATAGCCAAAGCAAACTTGAGAAAGAAGAATGGAACTGGAGGAATCAACCTGCCTGACTTCAGGCTATACTACAAAGCTACAGTCATCAAGACGGTATAGTACTGGTACAAAGACAGAAATATAGATCAGTGGAACAAAATAGAAAGCCCAGAGATAAATCCATGCACCTATGGACACCTTATCTTTGACAAGGAGGCAAGAAATACAATGGAGAAAAGACAATCTCTTTAACAAGTGGTGCTGGGAAAACTGGTCAACCACTTGTAAATGAATGAAACTAGAATACTTTCTAACACCATACACTAAAATAAACTCAAAATGGATTAAAGATCTAAACGTAAGACCAGAAACTATAAAACCCCTAGAGGAAAACATAGACAAAACACTCTCCAACATAAATCAAAGCAGGATCCTCTATGACTCACCTCCCAGTGTATTGGAAATAAAAGCAAAAATAAACAAATGGGACCTAATTAAACTTAACTGATGCTTTTGAACTGTGGTGTTGGAGAAGACTCTTGACAGTCCCTTGGACTGCAAGGAGATCCAACCAGTCCATCTTAAAGGAGATCCATCCTGGTGTTCATTGGAAGGACTGATCGTTGAAGCTGAAACTCCAATATTTTGGCCACCTGATGCAAAGAGCCGATTCATTGTAAAAGATCCTGATGCTGGGAAAGATTGAGGGCAGGAGGAGAAGGGGATGACAGAGGACGAAATGGCTGGATGGCATCATTGACTCAATGGACATGGGCTTGGGTGGACTCCGGGAGTTGGTGATGGACAGGGAGGCCTGGCGTGCTGCAGTTCATGGGGTCGCAAAGAGTTGGACATGACTGAGCGACTGAACTGAATTAAACTTAAAAGCTTTTGCAAAGTGAAGGAAGCTATAAGCAAGGTGAAAAGACAGCCTTCAGAGTGGGAGAAAATAATAGCAAACTGACAGAAAATTAATCGACAGCCTTCAGAGTGGGAGAAAATAATAGCAAACTGACAGAAAATTAATCTCAAAAATATGTAAGCAACTCCTGCAGCTCAATTCCAGAAAAATGAACAATCCAATCAAAAATTGGGCCAAAGAGCTAAACAGGCTTTTCTCCAAAGAAGACATACAGATGGCTAACAAACACATGAAAAGATGCTCAACATCACTCATTATCAGAGAAATGCAAATCAAAACCACAATGAGGTACTATCTCATGCCGGTCAAGTGGCTACTATCCAAAAATCTACAAACAATAAATGCTGGAAAGGGTGTGGAGAAAATGGAACCCTCTTACACTGTTGGTGGGAATGCAAACTAGTACAGCCACTATGGAGAACAGTGTGGAGATTCCTTAAAAAACTGGAAATAGAACTGCCATATGACCCAGCAATCCCACTGCTGGGCATACACACTGAGGAAACCAGACTTGAAAGAGACACGTGTATCCCCAACATTTATCACAGCACTGTTTATAATAGCCAGGACATGGAAGCAACCTAGATGTCCATCAGCAGACGAATGGATAAGGAAGCTGTGGTACATATACACAATGGAATATCACTCAGCCATTAAAAAGGATACATCTGAATCAGTTCTAATGAGGTGGATGAAACTGGAGCCTATTATACAGAGTGAAGTAAGCCAGAAAGAAAAACACCAATACAGTATACTATCACATATATATGGAATTTAGAAAGAGGGTAATGATAACCCTATATACGAGACAGCAAAAGAGACACAGATGTATAGAACAGTCTTTTGGACTCTGTGGGAGAAGGCGAGGGTGGGATGGTTTGGGAGAATGACATTGAAACGTGTATATTATTATATATGTAACAGATCACCAGTCCAGGTTCAATGCATGAGACAGGTGCTCAGGGCTGGTGAACTGGGATGACTCAGAGGGATGGGATGAGGAGGAAGGTGAGAGGGGGGTTCAGGATGGGGACACACATGTAAACCTATGCTTAATACATATCAATGTATGGTAAAAACCACTACAATATTGTAAACTAATTAGCCTCTCACTAAAATTAATTAAAAAAATAAATAATTAAAAAAAAAAGAAGAACCAACACAGTACAGATAAACATCTTGAAATCTACATATAAAATAATTGGTGGTAAAACCATTTTAGATAAAACAAGAAACTCAAAAGTAAGACAATAAATACATTTAACTAAGTAAACTTTTTAAAAATTATTGCCAAAGTGTCACCTAAAAGTCAACTGAAAAACAATCCTTTGTAAAAATTATTTGAAAGGCTATTAACTGTGTAAAATTTGACTTATGACTTATGGGTACATAATAATAATAGGCAAATCAAAGTAGGTAAGTCAAAGTGGTGACCAAATATATAAATATTTATATAATTTAAGAAAACAAGAGAAAATCTCTTTCATAGCGTCATCTTGGGAAAAATCTTAAAGATCTCTTATACTTTGGAGTGAGAAGCTTCGAATCAGTAGCAGTGATGTGCTCTGATTTTGCTGGCAGAAATATGAGTGTTACAACTTTTTAGGTAAACAATCTGAAGACAGCTTTCAATATTTAAAATGCAAATAGCCTTTAATTTGGGGGTTTTCAGAGTTGGCACGATCGACATTCAGGTCCATATCATTGTGGTGGAGTCTGTCCTATACATTGTAGAAGGTTTAGAGCATCAGTGACCCCTGTGGAACCACCCATGTGACAGACAAAAAAAATATGGATACTGCATGGTGTACCCTGGGTGACACATCAAGTGGCCAAAGGAGTTTCAGCTTCAGCATCAGGCCTGCCAATGAGTATTCAGGACTGATTTACTGTAGGATGGACTGGTTGGATCTCCTTGCAGTCCAAGGGACTCTCTAGAGTCTTCTCCAACATCACAGTTCAAAAGCATCAATTCTTCGGCCCTCAGCTTTCTTTATAGTCCAACTCTCACATCCACACATGACCACTGGGAAAACCATAGCTTTGATTAGACAGACCTTTGTTGGCAAAGTAATGTCTCTGCTTTTCAATATACTGTCTAGGTTGGTCATAGCTTTTCTTCCAAGGAGCAAGTGTCTTTTAATATCATGGCTGCAATCACCATCTGCAGTGATTTTGGAGCCCGAGAAAGTAAAGTCTGTCACTGTTTCCATTGTTTCTCCATCTATTTGTCATGAAGTGTTGGGACTGGATACCATGATCTTAGTTTTCTGAATATTGAGTTTTAAGCCAACTTTTTCACTTTCCTCTTTCACTTTTATCAAGAGGCTCTTTAGTTCATCTTCACTTTCTGCTATAAGGCTTGATATATTTTTTATTTGAGAAAAAGATTTTTTAAAGAAATCCAAAGTCATATGATTTGAAATAGAAAATAACTTGGGAGAGCAGGAAAAGGATAAGAGGTAAAACTGCTGAAATTATACTTGTGGCTCCAACCTTGTGCTCAAATGGCCTTGTTCAACTACAGGACAGTTGTGCCTTATGTAGCTGCCATCCCCACAAATCTTTTCATAGCCCTCTTTATGTCTTTATTTCTCAGACTGTATATGAAGGGGTTCAGCATGGGTGTGACCACTGTGTACATCAATGAGGCTGTTGCACTTGAGTGTGAGCTGTGGGTAACAGCAGAGCTTAGGTACACTCCTAAGCATGTACAATAGAATAAGGAGACAATTGAAAGGTGAGATGCACAAGTGGAAAATACTTTATACTTCCCCTGAGATGATGAGATTCTACAAATGGAAGACACTATCTTAGAGTATGAGTAAATGATACCAACCAGGGGACCACCACCCAGAAGTGGGGCTGCAAAATACATCACTATGTCATTAAGAAAGGTATCAGTGCAGGCAAATTGAATCAACTGATTAAGTTCACAGAAATAATGAGGGATTTCTAAGTGTGTGTAGAAGGCAAGCTGTAAAACCATTAATGTTTGTAAGAAGGAATGCAAGACACTGATGATCCAGGAGACCAGGAGCATAATGCCACAGAGCCATGGATTCATAATGACTGTGTAGTGCAGAGGATGACAGATGGCCACAAAGCGGTCATAGGCCATCACTGTTAGGAGAAAGTCATCCAACCCTACAAAGAGTATGACAAAGTACATCTGAGTAATGCAGCTTTCATAGCTTATCAGCTTGCCCTGGTTCTGGATGTTCCACAGCATCTTTGGGATGGTGGTAGAGGTAACACAGATGTCTACAAAGGACAGGTTGGAGAGGAAGAAGTACATAGGGGTGTGGAGGTGGGAGTCAGAAATGGTGGCTAGGATGATAGCCAGATTTCCAAATACAGTGATCAGATACATGGAGAAGAAAATCATGAATGTGATGGGCTGCAATTCTTGTTCCTTTGAAAATCCCAGAAGGAGAAATCCTGAAACTACTGTAAGATTTTCTTCTTCCATTTGTTGAAGTTGAGTATAAAAAGGAGAAAAATATCATTAGTGATCTTTACACAAATGGCTTTTACCCACAAAATTGAAATGGTTAGTTTATATTTTGCAGTAACAAAATTAATATCAATACTTTTGTGTACGGACCTAATCCTCTATGGGATTCTCTATTGCTATTCCTGATTAGGAAATTTTCCCATTTTTAGCTTTTTTGTCGACATGTGATGTTCCACCTTTAATGAGAAATTCTATCATTTATTTCTGAAATTCATATTGTTTGCTGACAATTTTCCTATTACTTTCTGGTCTTTGAGTGTAAGAAGATGAAAAGCAAAAACACCTAACATGCATAAAAACATCACATATGATGTACCCACAGCTAACTTCATATTAAATGGTGAAAAAAATAGAAGTTTTACCTGTATGATCAGGAGCGAGACAAGGGTACCCTCTCTCACCACTCCTATTCCACATGGTACTAGAAGTCCCTAGTCAGAGCATTAAAGTACAAAAAAGCAATAAACACATAAGATTTGGAAAATAAGAAGTAAAATTGTCTTTTTTTGCAGATGACATACATATAATACAATCCTAAAAAAAAAATCTATAAAAAATGTTACAGCTAATTAAAAAATTCACTAAAATGCAGGATACAAAGTTAACATATAAAAATAAGTAGCAACTGTATATACTAACAACAAATTGTCAAAAAAGAAATAAAGAAAGCAGTAGTATTTATAATAGCATTAAAAACAACAAAATGCTTTGGAGTAAGTTCAACCAATGAGGTAAAGTATCTGTATGCTGAAAATTACAAGACATTGTTGATAGGAATTGAAGAAGATACAAATAAATGCAAAGTATCCCATGTTTATAGATTGGAAAAACTATTATTCCTATAATGTTCAGATTAGCCAAAGCAAATCTACAGATTCAATGCAATCCCTGTCAAGATTTCAATGGCATTTCTCAGAGAAACAGATAAACAATCCTAAAATTCATAAGAAATCACAAAACCATAAATATCTGAGGTAATCTTGAGAAAGAAGGACAAAACTAGAGTTATCACACCTTCTGCTTTCAAAAATATACTACCAAGCTACAATCATCAAAACAGCATGATACTAGCATAAAAACAGACACGTATAACTATGTAACAAAATTGGGATCCCATTAATAAAATGACACTTAGATGGTTAATTAATCGATGACAAAGAACACATTAATATAAAATAGGTAAAATATGGCCTCTTCTGTAAGTAATATTGGAAAAATTGTCCAGCTACATAAAGCAGAATGATATTGGGACACTACTTTATGGTAGTCAAAGAAATTCCTCTTAAATGAATTAAAGACATAAGTAGACCTAAAACCAGTAAAAATCCTAGAGGAAAACATATGGAAATGATTTCTTGGCATAGATCTTGGAAATATTTATTTTGGATTTGACATGTCAACAAAGTATCAAAATAAGAAATAACCAAGCGGCACTACATCAAACTAGACAGCATCTGCAGAAAAAAAAAAAAAAAAAAAACTAACAACATGACCAAAAAAAGATATGGAAATGGAAAAAATATTTTCAGACAAAATATCTGAAAGAGAGTTAATATTCAAACTATAAAAGGAACTCATAAAACCCAGCAGGGCTTCCCTGGTGGCTTAGTGATAAAGAATCTGCCTGCCAATGCAGGAGTCACAGGAGACGTGGGTTTGATTCCTGGGTCAGAAATATCTCCTGCAGCAGGAAATGACAACCCACTCCAGTATTGCTGGGAAAACTCCATGGACAGAGGAACCTGGAGGGTTACAGTTCGTGGTGTTGCAAAGAGTCAGACACAACTCAGACAACTGAGCATACAACCCAGTAGCAAAAGAAATTCAAATAAAAAATAGGGAAAGGATATGAGTAGACGTTTTCCAAAGAGATATTCAAATGGTCAACAGGTACGTGAAAAGGCACACAACAACGCTGTTCATTAGGAAACTTCAAGTCAAAACTGAATGAAATATTATCTATTCCTGTTATAATGGTGATTGTCAAAAATGCTAGAGCTAAGAAGTGATTGTAAGAATGTGGAGAAAAGTGAACTTTGTGCACTATTGGTGTTAAGATAATTTGTAAAATCAGTGTAATTTGTGAAATACCCATTTTATAAGACAGAATGGAGTTTCATCAGAAATAATTAGAAAGAGACTACAATTCAATAACTTCAACTCTAAAAAGTGAAAGTGTTAGTCACTCAGTCATGTCTGACTCTTTGCAACCCCATGGATTATAGCCCACCGGCTCCTCTGTCCATGGAATTCTCCAAGCAAGAATACTGGAGGGGGTTGCCATTTCCTTCTCCAGGGGATCTTCTTGCCACATTGGAAATAGGTACACAAATGATTTATTAGCACTAAGTAGATAGAGGAAATTTCACTAATATTTTTGTTTAAAGCCATGATTTGAGACTGAAGAATGTTAAAGTGACACCTCAAATATTTCGGCAATGAAAACAAAAAATTAAAATGCAATGGAGGGAGCATTCTATGGCTGATGGATTGATTTGATCACAAAAAGTTGTAAACACTCACAGTTACCCACAGACACATTTATAATATGTAAAAGAGCTAAATGGCAAACAGTCAGTTTGTAGAAAAACTTCAATTCTTTGAAAGAACTCAATGAAAAGCAGGAATGAAAATATTCCAACTTACTATATCAAATCAAATGCCACATACATACAATTTGCGTCAAGAAAGTAAATGTCTAACAAATCCACATATATATTCAGCCTCACTAGGTAATAAATAGTTCCAGAATAAAGCTGGTTGCATACCCCCTTTGACATATAAAATAATTCTTTTTCACATGGACACCCTGAGTGACAGAAGACACTCTGAAATGTGTATCTCATGAAATGCTATTGTAAAGATTCATTTGCAGTCATTCTTTGGTCTTGATTTTCTTATCATTTGGGTACATAGTCAAATAGGCACTATCTTAAAAGTGAAAGGAAAACCCACACTTCCCTGAACATCTCTCCACAACTAATACCCTATTTGTTTACTCCTATTAATTAATAGATTCTTGGACATAAATTTCACTTTATTCAAAGTACATTACACCTCCCATTCCCCCTTCTAACTGGATTTCCATCACTAAGATTTAATTGGTATCATTGACCCTCAAATTGCTGAGTTCAATGTTCATGTCTCTTTACAGCATCATAAAAATACATTGTTCTATTAATCAAACAGCTTCCCAGGTGGCACAGTGGTAAAGAATCAGCTTACCAGTGAAGGAGCCATAGGAGACTCAGGTTTCATCGCTGGGTTGGGAAGATCCCCTGGAGTAAGAAATGGCAACCCACTCCAGTATTCTTGCCTGGAAAATCTCATGGACAGAGAAGCCCAGGTCACAGAATTGGACATGACTGAGCGACTGAGTACATGCACAGCACGCACGCGCGTGCACACACACACACACACCAATCAAACAAGTGAACAACCACAGTGATCTCTGGGCACTGGGCTAGACTGGGTTGGCTTTCACATGACCTCAGATAAGCAGTTAGCTTCCATATTATGATACCTTCTGTATCAGTTGGGCAGCAGAGCTAACCTGGATGGAAACTCTCTGTGTGGAAGTCCTCCCTGGGTGGTGGATGATAGAGACTGAAACTCAGTCCCCAAAAGTCAGCTGTTAGGGGTCAGGCATGCTTCCCTGATCCAGACTAAGGACAACAAAAGTGCTAACCGTGCCCCACCCAATCCAAGTTTGTACTCACGGGGGACTGCAGTCAGAAGGTGTTTACAGCTCTCTGTCTGCTCATTAGGTATATTTCCCTCCTTTACTACCAAATCCATGTAGATGATTTCCCAGTGGGACACTCATCTAGAGAGCATGAAATTTTTTCTGCTGATTCTTTGCTCCTAGGAGACCGGGTTCTGACCCAGGTGAATTCAGACTTGATCACTCCTCCATTAATTCTTCTTCCTTCCAGAAGTCTAAACCCTAATGACTTCATCAAAACCTGGAGTTAAAATTTTCTTAAAGCCTAAGACTGAGTATTCTGTATCATTTAGGTTCCCTGGAACTTCACACATTGATTTTTGATTGGGATAGTGTCCCTGAAACTCCAGAAAATTATTATTCCTCTGTTTTTAAAAGGGACAGGTTGTAAAATTTAATATAAAATTTTGGGCGGTATACTCCTTGGCTTCCTGACACTTTGACCAAAACAATTAGAAAACCCATAGTTATATCACAAGATAAGTCCCTTATTATAAAGTATGTATTAATTACAAGAGAAACATTAAAATAGACATTTCTCCAAAGAAGACATAAAGAGGGCCATGAAGCACATGAAAAGATGCTCAACATAACTAATTATCAGACAAATGCAAATCATCTACAATAAGGTATCACCTCACACCAGTCAGTATGTCCATCATTAAAAAAAATCTACAAACCATAAATGCTGGAGAAGGTTTGGAGAAAAGGGAACCCTCTTACACTGTTGGTGGAAATATAAATTGATACAGCCACTATGGAGAACAGCATGGAGGTGTCTTAAAGAACTAAACGTAAAACTACCATCTGATCCAGCAATCCCACTCCTAGGCATATATACAGAGAAAACCATAATTTGAAAAGATAAATGTGCTCCAATGTTCACTGCAGCACTATTTACAATAGCCAGAACATGGAAGCAGCCTAAATGCCCATCAACAGAGGAACGAATAAAGAAAATGTGCTACATATACACAGTGGAATATTACTGAGTCATGAAAAATGAAATAATGCCATTTGCAGCAACATGGATAGACCTAGAGATTATCATACTGAGTGAAGTAAATCAGAAGAGAAACATCATATGGTACCCCTTATATGTGGAATCTAAAAAAAAAAAATGGTACAAATGAACTTGTTTATAAAACAGAAATAGAGTCACAAATGTAAAAAGCAAACTTATGGCTACTGGGGGGAAAGGGAGGGGTAATTTGGGAGACTGAGATCGACACAAACACCCTGTTGATGTAGTTTAGTCAAGGAGTCATGTCTGACTTTTTGGGACCCCATGGACTGTAGCCTGCAAGACTCCTCTGTCCAGGAGACTTTTTCCAGGCAAGAATACTGGAGTGGGTTTCCATTTCCTCCTCCAGGGGATCTTTCCAACCCAGGGATCAAACCCATGTCTCTTGCATCTTCTGCATTGGCAGGCAGATTCTTTACCACTGCACCACCTGGGAAGGCTCAATGCTGTCAATGGGAATGTAAATTGGTACAGTCACTACGTAGAGTAGTATGGAGATTCCTTAAAAAAAAAAATGCTAAAAATAGAGCTACCATATGATCCCACAATCCTACTCCTGGGGCATATATCTGGAGAAAACCATAATTTGAAAAGACGCATGTACTCTGATGGTCACAAACTAGTCAATGGTCACAAACCAGTCACAGGACATCAAACTCAGGAGAATATCGTCCAACTTTGAAAAGACTGAAAAAATACATCTGGATAATGCAGCCTGCATGGGTCATGACTTTCTTCTTTAATTACATACTGACTTTAGACAGTCAGTTTAAAGTGGTCGAGGTAAAACAGATGTTGATAAAGATCAGCAAGAGATAAAGTACATGGGGGTATGGAAAGAAGAATCTGATCTGATGATTGCAGTGACAAGGAGTTTTATGCATACAGTGATCAGGTGCTTGGAGCGGAAAAGTCCCAATATGGGGGCTGCACTCCTGGTGCCTCTGAAAATCCCAGACGTCATTCTGAAATTCAGGAAACTTTCTCTGGTTCCATGTGGTACAAGTGACTGCCAATAAAGTGTTTTAAAGATTAATGTTCACACAAGCTCATGTTAGTAACCTCAAATAAATACTGCAATATAATTTTAAAGCAGAGAATTTTCATTTCAATATTTTTTTTATGGACCTGTGTCCCTTTAGGACATTCCATTTCCATTTCTTATTAGAAATTCCATTTCTAGTCTCAGCATCTTTTTCAAGCATAATTTATACCATTGTTTTATTAAAAATATCTTTCATTTAATTGAGGAATATATATTGCGTACCAAATATTTTCCAGGCACTACCCAGGCAAGGAGTATTGGGTACTGAGAAAAAAGACATCTGTACAATCCAGTAATGGAGAAAGAATACAAACAATTAAAATAATGATTTAATAGGTCAGATGGTGACAAGTGTGATGAAGAAAACAGAAGCAGGTATAAAAGAAAGAGTGGAGAGCAGCCACTATTTTTTATTGGGTGTTCTGGCAAGACTGCAGTCAAGATGATGTTTCAAAAGAGACCTCAAGGAAGAGACAGCAGGGAAAATGAACTCATGTAGGGAAGTGTGTGCCTGGCAGAGGGGATGGCCCCTGCAAAGCTCCTGAGGAATGTACCTGTTTCAATCAGTCAAGTATAGGAAAGGAAGGCAGTGTTTGGTAGGGGAATAAGAAAGACAGAGGGTGATGAGAGATGATGTCAGAGAGTGTTGAGCAACAATGTGACCTTCCTGTTGAAGTAATTTCAAGCCACAGGTGTCTCTCCTCCACATCATGTACCATTGCACTTTATTAATCTGGTTGCAAAGACATCCCATGAATTGAAATGGATCTTTCCCCTCCCCCTCACCTGTTACCATCCATTGGTTGAGTTCTGGCCTCTGTATTATTAAGAGTCATCTTGAAAATATAAGCCCAGTTACTTCTGCACAGAAAAGAAACATTGTTTTCCTTGTTTGATTTTTTCTGTTTTTTTAATGCAGTTTATTAAATTTCTTTATGAGTATTATTATATATATTTTGCCAGACAGTTTACAGACCTCTGTTTCTTTAAAGGCATTCATACGAGCTGTATTAATTTCCTTGCAGTTTGTGCATGTTCAGTCATGTCTGACTTTTTGCAACCCCATAAACTGTAGCTTGCCAGGCTCCTCTGCCCATGGAATTTTCCAGGCAGGAATATTGGAGTGGTTTCCCATTTCCTACCCAGTGGTCTTCTGGATCCAGGCATTGAACCCATGTCGCCTGTGTTTCTTGCCTTGGCAGGTGGATTCTTTACCACAGTGCCACCTGGGAAGTCCTTTAAGTGGTTTCTTTTTCCCTTGAGTACTTGTGATCCTCATGGCCTTGCATCAGTGTGCATTAAAAGAAGTTGGTATCTCTTCCTGTCTTGGCATGGAAAGTCCTTCACCAGACAGCCTGTTATGTTTCTGGATGGGCCACATGGTTATGTCTTTTGGTCAGCTTCCTTCTGGAGTCCTAAAATGGGCAGGTCTTATGTCTGGGGAGATGAGTGATAAGGCCTGATGCTTGGGGCCCTGGGGATAGACCTGAACTTTGGGTTTGTAGGGGTTGATGAGGCGTCAGGGAACACTGGAATGGGCCTGGCAGTTGGGCTGCAAGAGCTGGCCTCATGCTGGGGTAGACCTAAAGCTCTGGTTAACAGGAGTCATGCTGACTTGGTGCTTAGATAAGCTTGGAGCCTAGGGTCTCAGCAATTATATGCTATCCTATTCTCAGGACCAGCCTACAGTTTGGGTCAAGGCAGGATGTCCTCAGGCATGGGGGCATGGAACATTGTTCTACGGAAGCCTCAGTCTGGGGAAGTCTGCCTGGAGCCTGAGGCTGCAGGGGGTGGCCAGGTGTATGGGTTACAATGAGGTCAGACAAACACTTCAGCTTCTTTCTGTCATGGGTGTCTGTCTCCATGCTTTGTTGCCCACTTGTGGAAATATAATGAGGATAACAGAAAAATGTCTTTACTGATTTTTTCTCTTATTGATGTACTGAAATCAACGGTCTGGAATCCTGACACGAAGGTATTGTTGTATACAGACAGTTATTCAAATTGATGTTTCTAGGGGTGGAAGAATGCTAGAAATTCCTATATACCTCATATCGAGAAGGGCATGGCAACCCACTCCAGTATTCTTGCCTGGAGAATCCCATGGACAGAGGAGATTGGCGGGCTACAGTCCATGGGGTCACAAAGAGTCAGACATGACTGAATGACTAACACACACACACACACACACACACACACACACACACACACACACTCACACACCATCATATACCATCTTACTGACATTACTCAGAGAAAATAAGTCTCCTCCATCTATCACCTGTATGTTTAAAATATGTGTTGTTTAATGTATATCATTATATTCTAATAGGGCTTCCCAGGTGGCATTAGTGGTAAAAGGATCCACCTGCTAATTCAGAAGCTTCAGGAGATGTGAATTCGATCCCTAGGTTGGGAAGATACCTTGGTGGAGGACATGGCTGCCCACTCCAGTATTCTTGCCGGGATAATCCCATGGACAGAGGAGACTGACGGGGTCACGAAGAGTTGGACATGACAGAGCATAGAGCATGATACTCTAATAAATTACTTAAAAGGAAAAAAATTAAATTTGATGTATTAATTAATTAAAAATTAATAAGTCAGATAATATTTAGAGTGAAGTATGGAATATAGGTCTTCTAACTGGGAAGAAAGCAAAGTGCTATATATGGATATAGGAATTGTGACATTAAGGTAAAGGGATTCATATTTCAGAAACTCATTTTTTCTGTAAATGGATAAACTGAGTATAGACAAGGAGTGAACTGACCATGAATGTGTTCAAGACAAAAGAACACAGGTCACACAGTTTCATGGATGAGCCTTAGAAACACAATGAAGAGACTTCTAGCTGAATACAGACTCATCAAGTGGCAAGCAGGGTTCAGGATCACTCCCCATCATACTGCCTCATTCAATAATAAAGCCATTATGATAACTTATGTGATTTTATGTTGGCTATGTCAGGAAGAAACAGCTAGAACTGGATGTGGAATAACAGACTGGTTCCAAATAGGAAAAGGAGTAGGTCAAGGCTGTATATTGTCACCCTGCTTATTTAAATCATATGCAGAGTACATCATGAGAAACGCTGGGCTGGAAGAAGCACAAGCTGGAATCAAGATTGCCAGGAGAAATATCAATAACCTCAGATATGCAGATGACACTACCCTTATGGCAGGAAGTGAAGAGGAATTAAAAAGCCTCTTGATGAAAGTGAAAGAGGAGAGTGAAAAGCTGGCTTAAAGCTCAACATTTAGAAAACTAAGATCATGGCATCTGGTCCCATCACTTCGTGGGAAATAGATGGGGAAACAGTGGAAACAGTGTCAGACTTTATTTTGGGGGGCTCCAAAATCACTGCAGATGGTGATTGCAGCAATGAAATTAAAAGACACTTACTCCTTGGAAGGAAAGTTATGACCACCCTAGACAGCATATTAGAGAGCAGAGACAATACTTTGCCAACAAAGTTCCGTCTAGTCAAGGCTATGGTTTTTCCAGTGGTCATGTATGGATGTGAGAGTTAGACTGTGAAGAAAGCTGAGCGCCGAAGAATTGATGCTTTTGAATTGTGGTGTTGGAGAAGATTATTGAGAGTCCCTTGGACTGCAGGAGATCCAACCAGTCCATCCTAAAGGACATCAGTCCTGGGTGTTCATTGGAAGGACTGATGTTGAAGCTGAAACTCCAATACTTTGGCCACTTCATGTGAAGAATTGACTCATTGGGAAAGACCATGATGCTGGGAAGGATTGGGGGCAGGAGGAGAAGGGGACGACAGAGGATGAAATGGCTGGATGGCATCACCGACTCGATGGACATGAGTTTGGATAAACTTCGGGAGTTGGTGATGGACAGGGAGGCCTGTTGTGCTGCTATTCATGGGATCACAAAGAGTCCCACACGACTGAGTGACTGAACTGAACTGTTATGCTGCAATAACTGATACAATAACCCAAAGGCACAGAACTGAGGGCAATGAAAATAATATACTTGATCTTAGACATTTATTCTGATATTTGAAGGTAGCATTTCTGCTTATATCATTATTTATGTTTATATCAAATCCCTGATAGCTCAGTTGGTAAAGAATCCGCCTGCAATTCCTGGGTCTGGAAGAGCCGCTGGGGAAGGGATAGTCTACCCACTTCAGTATTCTTGGACTTCACTTGTGGCTCAACTGGTGAAGAATCTGCCTGCAACGCGGGAGACCTGGATCCAATCCCTGGGTCGGGAAGATCCCCTGGAGAAGGGAAAGGCTACTTACTCCAGTATTCTGGCCTAGAGAATTCCATAGACTGTATGGTCCATGGGGTCGCAAAGGGTTGGACAGGACTGAGTGACTTTCACTTTCACAAGTAACAGAAGTAAAAAAAATGACTACCTGATAACCTTTCCAGCTACCTAGGAGAACTTGGAAGGACATGCAGGTTGTTGCAGAAACCGCTGACCCTGAATCACAGGACTAAGAAAGTTCACATTGTCTTGGGAATCATTTATGATAATAAAGATTGAAGAAATGTCCCTGTATAGGAGATATATATAGTAGATGATTGTGGTTATTCACTATCCCTTTAGTGTTCATAATGAAATTTAGAAAAGGATGAGTTATTTTATTTAGAGCAATAGAAAGAATCATGTTTGTATGCATCACTGGAAGATTTCAAGAAAAAAACAGTCAGTAATTCAATGAAAAACCTTAAGACATACCTTCCAAAACTTCACACCAAAGAATAAACCCCTTTAAACAGGTGACGTATATCTTACTTCAAAAAATAAATGTATATTTTGAAAATGAAATATTATGCAGAGTGATACAAAGTATAAGTTAAAGCTTGCTTCATCATATTCAAGGTCATATTAATGCAATGGTTTATTCAAATATATGTTTTCATGGAGACATCACTAGGAGACATGTTATTAGGTAAACAAAGTCAGGGGCTAGGGTTGGCACTGTGCATACAGGGAGTAAAGAGAAAAAGAATACCCACTCCAGTATTCTTGCTGGGTATTAGTTAATTAAAATTAATTAATGAAAACAAATGTTTAGCTAAAACACACTATATGTTAAATCTATATTATTATGAAAAACAACTGTTATTGATACACAAGCGGTTGTGCTCATATAGTGAAAAATGGTGGTCTCAGATTTTCCTCTCCTAAAAACTTATATGAATGACCTTGTTTTCTCAAATGTGTTCTTCTTTTCCCCCATAGGTTTAGTACAGCCTATGGTTATGCGTTTAGGAAAACTAACGGAAGATTGCATAGGATTATATATGTCGTTTGAGAAAAAAAAAATACTGAGAAATGCATATTGTCGCATGAGACAAATGAGATTCTCCAAATATTTAATACTCAAGATTGAGAATAAATTTGGAATATTTGGAAGACAAAAAAGGGAGAAAATGTTCAATATCAGAGAGAGAAGAAAGCTTAATAATGGTAGTTAAGTTTTTCAGATAAATGGAAGCCAAAGAAATAAAAATTCTGAGAAATAAATAAAAAGAACAAGTTCTGGCTTCAAAATATGATTCAAATAATCACAATTTATGGCTTTGAGGCTGTGAGCCCTGCAATTAACAGCACTTTTTCAACACCAAGATAATTATCTCTTTTATAATTTCCTTTGTAAATAATATTTTCAGAGCTCTTTTAATGTCATTATTCCTGAGACTGTAGATGAAAGGGTTCAGCATGGGTGTGACCACGGTGTACATCACCGAGGTGATTGCACTTGAATGTGAGCTGTGGGTATCAGCAGAAGCAATGTATACTCCTAGGACTGAACAGTAAAATAAGGAGACAACTGAGAGATGAGATGCACAGGTGGAAAATGCTTTATACTTCCCCTGAGCAGATGAGATTCCACATACAGAGGAGACTATCTGAGAGTAAGAGAAAAGAATGCACATGAATGAACCACCACCTATCAGCACTCCTGCAAAATACATCACCATGTCACATATGAAGGTGTCAGAACAGGCAAGTAGGACAACCTGACTGGTTTCACAGAAAAAGCAAGGGATTTCATTGTTTGTACAGAAGGACTACTGCACCACCATTAAGCTCTGTAGCAAGGAATACAGGAAACTCATAATGTGAGATGACAGAACCAGCAGACCACAGAGCCAGGGGTTCATGATGACCATGTAGTACAGGGGGTGACAGATGGCCACAAACCGGTCATAGGCCATCATGGTCAGGAGGGAGATGTCCAGTCCCCAAACGGTAAGAACAAGTACATCACAGTCAGGAGGAAGACTTCCAGTCCCCCAAACGGCAAGAAAAAGTACATCTGGATGATACAGCCTTCATAGCTTATGACTTTGCTGTGAGTCTGGATGTTCCACAGCATCTTTGGGATGGTGGTGGAGGTGAAGCAGATGTCTACAAAGGACAGGTTGGAGAGGAAGAAGTACATGGGAGTGTGGAGGTGGTGGTCTGAGCTGATGGCCAGGATGATGAGCAGGTTTCCAAACACAGTGATCAGGTACATGGAGAGGAAAAGCCCAAATATGAGGGGCTGCAGTCCTGGTTCCTTTGATAATCCCAGAAGAAGAAATCCTGAAACCTGTGTGTTAATACCAGTTCCATAAGGTAGATGTAATGACTAGAAAAGAAAAAAATAATATGACTAATTTGCATACAAATGGGCATTACTAACTAGGTGAAATATTACAATTAATTAACTATTATATATAAATATATATATATATAGCTTGCATATATTAAAGTTTTAAATTAAGCCATATACCAATGAAGAAGCCACTACCTAGCAGCACATGTATACATGGCTTAACTGCAAACTTACATGCATGCTAAAATGCTTCAGGTGTGTCTGATTCTTTGTGACCCTATGGATGGTAGACCACCAGGCTCCTCTGCCCATGGGATTCTCCAGGCAAGAATACCAGAGGGGGTTGCCCTCCAGGGGATCTTCCCGACCCAGGGATCGGATCTGTATCTCTTATGTCTCCTGCATTGGCAGACTGGTTCTTTAGAACTTGTGGTGCCATCTGGGAAGCTCAACTCATATATATATATATATATATATATATATGGAGAGAGAGATCTATATCTATATCTATATCTATATCTATATCTATATCTATATCTATATCTATATCTATATCTATGAAAGTGAAGTTGCTCAGTCGTGCCCGACTCCTTGCGACCCCATGGACTGCAGCCTACCAGTCTCCTCCGTCCATGGGATTTTTCTGGCAAGAATATTGGAGTGCGTTGCCATTTCCTTCTCCAGGGGATCTTCCCCACCTAGGGATCGAACCCAGGTCTTCCGCATTGTAGACAGACACTTTACCATCTGAGCCACCAGGGAAGTCAGGCTATGTATATGTATATCTATATCTATATCTATATCTATATCTATATCTATATCTATATCTATATCGAGAGAGAGAAAGAGAGAGAGTAACCCACTCCAGTATTCTTGCCTGAAAAATCCCATGGACAGAGTCTGGTGGGCTGCAGTCCAAAGGATTTCAGAAGAGTTAGACACAACTGAGCAACTAAGCGCACGCATACACGCACACACGCACACACACACACACACACACACGCAGAGTTTGAATCTCATCCCCTTAAAGGAGTCTTTGTGGCTTCCCTGTCTATGAATTCTTGTCTCATCTTTGTCCTACAAAAGATGACTCTTTGTCACTCTTTGTGACTCTTTGTCCTACAAAAGTCCTACAATCTAATCATGAATGAGGAAAGAATATAAGCAAATATGTTTCATGCCAGGTGGTGGCAGCTGCTATGAAGTGTTGACTCAAATGTTTAAAAATTTTGCCTGCAATGCAGGAGACCAGGGTTCAGTTCTTGGGTTGGGAAGATCCCGTGGAGAAGGGAATGGCTACCCACTCCAGTATTCTTGCTTGGAGAAGCCCATGGACAGAGAAGCCTGGCAGGCTACAGTCCATGGGGTAGCAAAGAATTGAACATGACTGAGCGACTAACACTTTCACTTTCATAAGAGAGAGAGGTGTTATTTTTTATTGGGAATTCAGGAATCCTGTAAACAAAATGATATTAAAAAAGATACTTCATGCATTGAACATGGAATGGTGTTTCACATATGATAATATACATGTTTCAATGCTATGGGATGGGGAGAGAGGTGGGAGGGGGATCCAGGAAGGGGAACACATGTAAACCCATGGCTGATTCATGTCAATGGATGGCAAAAACTACTACAATATTGTAAAGTAATTAGCCCCCAACTAAAATAAATAAATTTATTTAAAAATAAAAAGATACTTCAGTGAGGACACAGCAGGTGACAAGAGGTTATCAGGTTGGCATGTGTGTCCTTAAGGGAAAAGAACCTGTGAAAAAACCTGAGGGTCTTTTTTTCCCCCAGATAGCCAAGTTTCAAACTTAAGCCATTGTTTGGGGGAATGTAAGAGGGAGATGATGAAGGGTGTATTACAGGATACTGAGGAATAAAGTGGCTCCCTGCTATTGTTAAAACTTCAAAACACGGGCAGTCCCTTGTCCATGTGTTCTTTGAACTCTGTGTATCTCCTGGATACCCAGAATAACTAATAAAGCAGAAAAAAATATGTAAATGATAAAAGAGATATCACTATCAAGCCACTTTATCGATTCAACATCCCACTAGAAAAATAAGCAAAGGGAATAAATCCACAATTTAGAAGAGGAAATGCATAATATACAACAACAGTAGGAGATTTTTAAGGTGAAATGGTAAAAGAAACTTCTAAATTGTATTAATAACAACTTTCGAAATTAAAAACTTGGCACTGCATCTTGGATCTACCACATATTAGCTGTTTGAATTTCAAGAGGAAACTGAACCATTCAAAAAGTTAACATCTTTACCCAAATAGTGGGAATAGGGGTATTTATCTTCCTGAAAGTGTTAGTCACTCAGTCGTGTCTGACTCTTTGGGACCCCATGGAATGTGACTCTTGTTCATGGAATTCTCCAGGCAAGAATACTGGAGTGGGTTGCCATTCCCTTCTCCAGGGGATCTTCCCAACCCAGGGACTGGACCTAGTTCTCTCACATTGCAGGCAGATTCTTTCCCATCTGACCCACGAGGGAAGCCCCTATTCACCTGAGGAGGTGGTTGACAATCTATATAAAAAGATTAACATGAACACTGGGCTTGGGTCCCTGTATTATTTAGCAGCTTCCCATTACCTCTCTGTTTTACACTTGATTGTTTATATAGGTCGATGCTAGCAAACTCTTGGCTCTGGGCCCAGCAGGTGGCTCTCAGGTGACCTCAGGTATACATGCATGGATTTGATCTTCTTGGACCCTTTCCTGCAGTACCTCTTGGACTTGCCAACTCACCTGGTTGGGAACTCTGAGAGGAAGATCACTGGGAGAAGATCCAAACTCCTCCTGAATGGTTAATAATGGAGACTGAAGCTCTGGCCCCACAGAAGATAGTGGAAAGGAGGCTTGCATGAGTCTCCCAGCCAAACTTAGGACTCTAACAGCAATAACCACATTCCATCCAGTGCAAGGTTGTACAAACTGAGGGATGCAGCCGAGGAGATATTTACAGCTCCCCTTGTCTGCTAATCAGCACATTTCCCTCTTTTTATTCCAACCTCTAGGCCCATGATTTCCATGTGGAACACTGGTCTGAAAGGGAAGGGAATGTCCTGGAGATTCTGTGTTCCCAAGAGACCAGGTTAGAGTCAAGAGAATCCACGGCTAATTATCATTGTTCTTCCTCATGCACTTTGCTGACTTCTTCAGTCTAGCTTTTGAATTGTGGTGTTGGAGAAGACTCTTGAGAGTCCCTTGGACTGCGAGGAGATCCAGTCAATCCATCCTAAAGGAGATCAATCCTGGGTGTTCATTGGAAGGACTGATGATGAAGCTGAAACTCCAATACTTTGGCCACCTCATGCGAAGAGTTGACTCATTGGAAAAGACCCTAATGCTGGATAAGATTGGGGGCAGGAGGAGAAGGGGACGACAGAGGATGAGATGGTTGGATGGCATCACTGACTCTATGGACATGGGTTTGGGTAGACTCCGGGAGTTGGTGATGGACAGAGAGGCCTGGCGTGCTGCAATTCATGGGGTCGCAAAGAATCGGACACGACTGAGCGACTGAACTGAACTTCCTCATGCACTTTGCTGACTTCTTCAGTCTAACCTTCCAAAAATGTCTCATCCCAAATCTGATTTTCTCCAATTTTAAGACTATATTACATCCCTTCCTGGATTAGATCCCTTGACTCTTAAAATATTGACTTGTAGTAGAGACACAGCCCCTGATGTCTAGAAAAAATTGCTCTTCTCCTCTTCAACAAAGACAAGGAGGAGAACTGTGTTCCTTTGATATAAACCTTGAGCACTGCACAGCTTGGCTTTGTGCCACATTGTCCAAAATCACTAGGAATTTCTTAATTATATCACAAGTTGAGTTCTGATTTAATCCCTCATATTGAAATGTTTGTTCATTGTAATGAATATATTTAGATTCTTTCCCTACTATAGTCTGAACACAAAATAGGGAAAAAAATAGATTCTTCCCTCTAGCTTCCAGAGAAAATCCAGCCCTGAAAACATGTTGATTTTAGTCCAGAGAAACCCATATCAGGCTTCTGAACTCCAGAATTGTCAGAGCATTAATTATTTATTTAAATCACTGGTGTGGTAGTTTTATCTTAACAATAGAAATTGAATACAGACATTTTTTTCCCCAGTAAAATTTTGTTCAGGAAATGGAGATTACACTTCTCAGTTCATTTATTGAGCTTCCCCTGGGGAAAGATATTTTGTGTTATAATCTCATCTTAAGTGGGAAGAGGAAATTTAAATTCAATTTGGGGATATTCAGTCTCTTTAGCTGATAGAGATTTTCTCATGGCATAAATGTAAATTTGCTTCAGATTGTGATGTCCATGAGGCATTAAGATAGGAAAAGTAATTATTTAATTTGTTGTCTACCATTTACAGTATATTTTGTGCCTAATTTTCTACATTACTTGGTTTTATATTCATTCAAGCATTCATTATTTTACATGTATCCTCTCCATCTTTCTCACACATTTCCTCTCAACATAAAACATGAGACTGTGTATAAATCAGTGTGCGTATGTTTATTTTAAATAAAAATGTATACAAATGAACACACACATACACATGACTATCTTCTTTGAAGATTTTATTTGGACCCATCATAATATATCCATACATTTCATTTGTTTCTTACAACATTTGTCTGAAGCTATGTTTACTATCCCACATTTCTTCAGAAACAAGGACAGTAAGACCCAGGAGACTAAATTTTTGACAGTTTCCTAAAAATGATATTAGAGTTATGGTGAACTTTCTTGAACTATACATAAAAAGAACTGTGCAATGTGTCCTGTTATTTCTGTAAGACTTCTATATTTTGTTAAAAAGTGCATTTTGACAATGTGCAGATTATAGGATGTAAATAATGCCAGTGAGTCTATCATTGTTGTTGTTCAGTCACTCAGTCTTGTCCTACTCTCTGTGACCTCATGGACTACAGCACGCCAGGCTCATCTGTCCTCCACTATCTCATGGGGTTTCTCAGACTCATCTCCATTGAGTCAATGATGCCATCCAACCATCTCATCCTCTGTTGCCCCTTCTCCTCCTGCCCTTAATCTTTCCCATCATAAGTGCATAAGTGTCTTTTCCACTTTTCCAATGAGTCAGCTGTTCACATCAGGTGGCCAAAGTATTGGAGTTTCAGCTTCAGCATCAGTCCTTCCGATGAATTATTCAGAGTTGATTTCCTTTAGGATTTGGTTTGATCTCCATGCAGTTCAAGGAACTCTCAAGAGTTTTCTCCAGCACCACAGTTCAAAAGCATCAATTCTTTGGCCCTCAGCCTTCTTTATGGACCAACTCTCACACCTGTACATGACTAAATAAGTCTGTTAGAAGCAAATAAAATACAGCTGGGCATGAATCAAAGAGGAACCTGAACCCCAGGTACCTGATTCACACTGAGCAATGGTAGTGGATATCTCCTCTGCCTGTGAAAAAGGAACATGTAGATACAGGGACTCTAGTAATAAATTAAGGCAATTCATACTTGATGCTCTTTTTTTCCAGTAAAATAGAAGGTAAAATAGGTAAATAGCAGAAACTGATAATATATTCATTCAAGAGAGAAGAGCACCATGACCACATCCTACATCATTAACGAGATGTACAAGCACAGGGTAGAGACCCAGATAGACTCAGGAGGAGAACAGCAGTGCTCATGCAACATTTCACCATAGAATCTGATCCCTGGCTTTTTGGATATCTGGTACAACATTAGCTAACTGATATCTAACCAAAGTGAACAGAAGTGAGGGCAATGATAATAATCTGCTGCTGCTTACTTTTGGCTTGTTATCATATATGAAGACAACATTCATGGCTTCTTTTCAGACAGCTCTATTAAAAAGATTATCTTATTGGGATTCCTTTGCAGGTAACAAAGAGCGATTGAAAGGTATGCATTTTTGTGTAGAAAAACTGGTGACCCTGATTTATATGCCTGGACAGGAATTCAAGCTCTTGCTTGAGGCCTTCTTTGACCAGAAAGATGAAGCGATTCCTGACCATAAAGGGGATATATATAATGAAAGATACTGATAATGATTAATCATGATATCTTTAGTGGTTATGGCAACACTTTAAATCAGGGAGTTATTTAATTTAGAGCAATGCAAGGAGGAGCTATATTATCAGCAATATCAATAGAAGGAACATGACAGGCTTCAGTCCTTGGGGTCAAAAAAAGAGTCAAACACAGCTAAGTGAACTAAGCAAAGACAACATTTCAAGGTAGTATCAATTCATCTTTTTATTCTAATTTCTGTTTCTGTGCAGAAATCACTGACACATGTATTTGATAATCGATTTTAATCAAGAGCTAGTGTTGGTGCTGTGTACACAAAGGTGAGTTAGAGAAGAGGAGTACTCTAGTAAGGAGAATAAAAACAAATAACCCGCTATAAGACACTGAATGTTAATTCATATTATTATGAAGAGCAGCTAAGTTAGTAATACACTAAGATTGGTGGACATATAGTGAAAAACTGTGGTCTCAGATTTTCCTGTCGTATAAACTTATCAACTAACTCTTTGGTAAGGACTGTGATGCTGGGAAAGATTGAAGGCAGGAGGAGAAGGGGACAACAGAGGACGAGATGGTTGGATGGCATCACCAACTCGATGGACATGAATTTGAGCAAGCTCCGGGAGTTGGTGATGATCAGGGAAGCCTGGCATGCTGCAGTCCATGGGGTCACAACGAGTCAGACAGTACAGAGCAACTGAACAGAACTGTTAAACTTACAATTGTCTTGGTTGCCAAGTGTGTTTTCTCATAGAGTTTGTACAACCTAGTACTCTAAGGAAACCTAAGGAAATATTACATGGGATTACATTTTTCATTTGAGAAAAACTATTAAGAATTGCATATAGCCCCATGAGATAAATGGGAATGTCCAAATATTTCTTTCTCAAGATGACAAATAAATTAGGAGTAATAGGAAGACAACAAAGTGGCAAACTCTCAATATCACAGAGAGAAAAAAAGCTTAATAAAGTGAGTTAACTTGTATAGATAAATGGAAGCTAAAGAAATAAACATTCCAGAAGTAAATAGAAAAAGCAAGTTCTACTTTCAAAATGAAATTTTAAAAATTCACCATGTATGGCTCTGAGTTTTAAGCCCTGCAATCAGTGGCAGTTCTTCAGCCCCAGGACACTTAACTTGTTATTAGTTTCCTTCCCAAATATTTTCAGAGCTTTTTTAATATCTTTATTCCTGAGACTGTACATGAAGGGATTCAGCATGGGTGTGACCACACTGTACATCACTGAGGCGATCACACTTGAGTGTGAGTTGTGGGTATCAGCAGAGGTAAGGTACACTCCCAGGACTGAACAAGAAAATAAGGAGAGAACTGAGAGATGAGATGCACAGGTGGAAAATGCTTTATACTTCCCCAGAGCTGATGAGATTCCATTTATGCAGGAAATTATCTTAGAGTAAGAGTAAAGAATAGCAACAAGGGAACCACCACCCAGCACCACTGATACAGAATATACCACCATGTCACAGATGAAGGTGTCAGAACAGGCAAGTTTGATCATCAAGTTGGCTTCACAGAAAAAGTGGGGGATTTCCCCCTTTTTACAGAAGGACAACTGTACCACCATTAAGCTTTGCATCAGGGAATATAGGAAACTCATAATAAAAGATGACAGAACCAGAAGACCACAGAGCCGGGGTTTCATGATGACCATGTAGTGCAGGGGGTGACAGATGGCCACATACCGATCATAGGCCATCATGGTCAGGAGGAAGACATCCAATCCCCCAAACAGTAAGAGAAAATACATCTGGATGATGCAGCCTTCATAGCTTATGACTTTGCTGTGAGTCTGGATGTTCCACAGCATCTTTGGGATGATGGTGGAGGTGTAACAAATGTCTACAAAGGACAGGTTAGAAAGGAATAAGTACATGGGGGTGTGGAGGTGGGGGTCTGAGCTGATGGCCAGGATGATGAGCAGGTTTCCAAACACAGTGATCAGGTACATGGAGAGGAAAAGCCCAAATATGAGGGGCTGCAGTTCTGGTCCATTTGATAATCCCAGAAGTAGAAATTCTGAAATCTGTGTATTATTACTAGGTCTGTAAGATTGATGTGACAACTAGGAAAGAAAAAATAATGACTAATTTTCATACAAATGGGCATTACTAAAATAGGTGGAATTTTACAATTAATATTTTGAAGTTAAGCTACATATATGTGTGTGTGTGTGTGTACGTGCATGCTAATTGGCTCAGCTGTGTTCCACTCTTCGTGACTTCATCACTTTCATTTTTGTTTCTACCAAAGGTCTTCAAGAATACTAAAGTGACAGCTCAACTATTCAGTAAGGGAAAATATGGAGGAAACAGAATAGACTGAGTGATATATTTGACCACACACTATGAATAAACACCCACAATCCCTTACATATACACCTGTACATTCATAAAAGAACTCAGTCTTAAACAGAAATTTGGTAGAAAAACTCTAGTTCCTTGTTTGGAACAATGTAATCAAAAACAAGAATAAAAATTCTCCAACCCTTCCTACACAAATGTAAAGATTTTGTATAGACTATTTATAATAGAGAATACAAATGAAAAAGTAGCCCATAGATAGTATTCAGCTTCAGAGGAAAATAATTGCAAAATAAAGCTATTTAGCATACTGCTTTTTAATTCTCAAAGATATTTTTTAATCTGAATACCCAGAGTGAAAAAGAGATAATGTGACATTAAAGTATCATGAACTTTTATTACAAAGTAATATTTGCAAGCAATACATTGGTCTGGATCTTTCTTACAAATATAGAAATGTTTCAAAAGTAGCCCATCTTAAAAATAAAAAAAAAAGATATCCACAATTCACTGAACTACCTCCACACCAAATGCTTTTTATTACTTCCTTTTTCTGCAAAACCCCTTAGATAAGTCCCGCTTTTACTAGAAGCACTGTATGCCAGCCATTCTTGACTCTAATGGGTTACCTTCACTTAATAGTCAACAGTCACCCCTGTGAAGGTTCATGCTTATGACCCTTTTCAGCATGATAAATAAATACATTAGTTAGGTAATCAGAAAAGCAAACAACTAGCAATCTTTTAGCGTTGGGCCCAGCAAGTGGCTATCAGGTGACCTCAAGGATATGTTCTTGGATTTGATTTTCTCCGATCCTTTTCTGTAGTACCTCCTGGATTCGCCAACTCACCTGGTTGGGAACTCTGAGAGGAAGGTCACTTGGGGGAACTCCAGACTCCTCCTGGATGGTTAATGATGGAGACTGAAACTCTGGCTCCTCAAAAGACAGCAGGAAGGAGGGTGGCAAGAGTCTCCCAGCCAGACTTAGGACTCCAAGAGCAACTACCACACCCATGCAGTCCAAGGTTGTACAGGCTGAGGGATGCAGCAGAGGAGATATTTATAGCTCCCCTTGTCTGCTCATCAGCACAGTTCTGTCTTGTTACTCCAAACCCTAAGCACATGATTTCCCAGTGGGACACTAGTCTGTGAGCACGGAAGGGAATGTGGAGATTCTGGGTTTCCAAGAGACGAGGTTAGAGTCAAGAGAATCCATAGCTTATTATCATAGTTCTCCCTCGGGTACTTTCTGAATTCTTCAGTCTAACCTTCCAGCACCTCATCCCAAACCTGATTTAAGATTTTCTCCAAATTTAAGACTACATTACATACTTGCATAGATTAGATTCCTTGAGTCTATAAAGTATTTTGTAGTAGAGACACAGCCCCTGATGTCTAGAGAAAATTGCTCTTCTTTTTAACAAGGAAAAGGAGGAGAACTTTATTCCTTTGATATAAACCTTGAGCTCTGCACACCTCAGTTTCATGCCATGTTGTCCAAAATCACTTGGAATTTCATAATTATATCACAAGTTAAGAATTGTCATTTAGTCCCTCACATTGAAATGTTGTTAATCGTAAGGTATATATTTGGATTTTTTTCCTTCTATAATATTTACTCAGAATAGGAAAGTAAATATGTTCTTCCTTGTAGCTTCCAGAAGAAATCCAGTATGGCAATTAATTTGATTTTACCGAATGAGACTCATTTCAGTCTTTTGATCCCCAGAATTGTAGAAGCATAAATGTGTTTATTTAAATCATTAGTGTGGTAACTTTACATTTGCACTAGGAATTGGCCATAGATATTTATTCAACTTCCCTGGTGACTCAGTCAGTAATCTACCTACAAGGTAGAAGACACCAGTTCAGTCCCTGGTCCAGGAAGATCGGGTGGAGAAGGAAATGGCAACCCATTCCAGTATTCTTGTCTGGAGAATCCAATCGACAGAGAAGTCTACAGTCCATAGGGTCACCAAGAGTCAGACACGTCTTAGCGACTAAACCACCACCAACACCATAGACATTTAGCCAATAAAATTTTGTTCAAGAAACCGAGATTACATTTCTGAATTTATTCATTTAGCTTCCCCTGGGGAAAGACATACTGTGTTGTAATCTCATCTTAAGTAGAAGAGGAAATTTAAATTCAGTTTGGGGATATTCAGACTTTTTAGCTAATAGAGATTTTCTCATTGCATATATGTAAATGTGCTTTAGATTGTGATGTCCCTGAGACACTAAGATAGGAAAAGTAATCATTTAATTTGTTGTCTACCATTTATACATATTAATTCATCTGATCCAAGAACATATGATATTGCTGCATTTATTTGTACCTACTTCCACTTTTTTCATGAAAGTTTTAAAATGGTTTCGTGTATAGGAATTTAACCTCTTGGTTAAATTGATTTCTGAGTATTTTTATACCCTTTTTGATGCTATTGTGATTGAGAGTTTTCTTTTCTAGATTGTTCATTGTTAGTGTATATAGACATAATTGATTTTTACATATTGATTTTCTATCCTGCAAATTTACTGAATTTGTTTATGTGTTCTAATGTTTTTTGATGGAGCCTTTAGGTTTTCACAGATAGATAGATAGATAGATATAGATATAGATAGATAGATACATATAGAGACTTATCATCTTCAAACAAACAAACTGATGTCTTTCTTTCCGATTAGGATACCTTTATTTTTTTTCCTAGGTACTCTAACTAGAACTTTCAGGACTATGTTGAATAGAAGTGGTAAGCGTGGGCCCTCTTGTATTGTGTCTGATCTTAAAGAAGATGTTTTCAATTTTTTGCCAGCCAGTATAATGCCATCTATGGGCTTTTTATATATGGTCATTTTACTGTTGAGGTTCATTTCTTCTATATTCACTTTGGTAGAATTTTTATCACGAAAGAATGTTGAATTTTGTCAAATGATTTTTCTGCATCTATGGTCATTAACATATGATGTTTATCTTTAATTCCGTTCACAAGGTGCATTACATTGAATGATTTGCTTTTGTTGAACCATACTTTTGTCCCAGAGATTAACCTCATGTGATCCTGGGTTATGAACCATTTAATCCTCCATAGAACTTGATTTACCACTATCTTGTTTAGAAATTTTTCATGTATATTCATCTGTTATATTGGACTGTAGTTTCCTTTTTCCTTCTTTAAAGATTTTTGAACTTTTAAAAATAGCTTTATTGAGATATGATTCACATGCCATACAATTCACCAATTTTAAATGTACAATTCAGTTTTTTAGCACATTCTTAGATACCTACAACCATCAACAGTTTTAGAACATTTCCTGGTAGAATTCATGATGCAGTTGTTAAAATATGCTTATCTATGATGACCTTCGAGAGTCCTGGCTGCTGTTCTTCCAATCTCTCCCCACTCCCTTGTCATGAAGTTTATGTCAGTTTTCTGGATGGACATGTAGTCATTGGGTCTTCTGCACAGCTGGGGAAGCTGGACTCTCACTCATATGCTCTCACTTCTTTTGTAGGAGAAATCACAGGACAAAATGTTGCACATAGCATTGAGCTGTTCCACCTCAGGGAAGGCATGATGCCAGAGAAACTAACTAACTTGAAACATAAAGAAAGAAGACACCTTCAGTGAGAGTCATGAATGCGGATGTGAGAAACGACTTGCCTGGCAAAGACTAACATAGAAGCAGCAAAAAATGTATTATTTTACGTGTTTGCATGAAACATTCATCAATTTCTAGAGGTCAGTTATGGACTTGCTGTATGAGAAGAAGTACATTGCAGGGTGTATTATTTCACTGCAACTACTAGATAGTCATGCAAGTTGGCAGACCAAGCAAAGTTGATTGTCAAATAAAGCTCTTGAGCAAAGAACTCCAGAAGCTGGCAGTTTGTAGTTGGGCTGAGAAATCTCTTATATGAAAAGAATCAAGATGATACATGTGGGACATACCAGTATCTAATATAGATATAAATATTATGTTTCATCCCTTGGGGGGTTGTTGAAAGTCTACTATTCTGGAATTTATTGATGTGAGGTGAGCACATTGGGGTGATAGGCTCATACACAATGTACACAGTGTTGAACACAGCTATATGGACTTATGAGCATCTGAATAGTGATCAGGGCACCTCCAGCTATAAATTTCACCTGATAAGAAAGGCTCTGTAATAAACTATATTATTTAGGATAGCTTGTTATGCAGCAATAGCTAACTGAAACACAAAGCAAACAGTAATGAGAGCACACATAACAATCTACTGCTTTTTATTTTTGCCATACATTTTGATTTGGAGACAATATTCATGATAATTATTTAAACTTGTTTCAGATAACTAGATTATCAGTTGGTTCATTGGTTTCTCCTTAATGAGGAACTTTAACTTCTGTGCTAAGAAACTTGGAATGGTTGGAAGGATATGCACATTGTGTCAAAATAAATGGTGATCTGGAATCACATGACTGGGTAGAAATTTAAGCTTGCTTGTGAGTCATCATCCTTTGATCATGAAGACTGAAGATTACTGAGGAGGAAAGACATGTGAAATGGTTCAGCTTGGTATTGTTCATTCACTGCTTCTGATTCTTTACTGGTTATGATGAAATTTAGAAAAGTGAATATCCTTTGTTCAGAGCAACAGAGGAGCCATAACTATAATCAGGACAGGAAATTTTAAAGTCAAAATTGAATGATCCAGGAAAACAATTATAAAACACACCAACCAATCACGAACTCCAATGTATAGACTTCCTGTCTCTTGGACACCAATTTTCCATTTTTCAATGATTATAGATAGAAATTGTATAGATAGATGTATAGATAGAAATTGTTTACATGTAAGGTTGAAATTTTGCTATGACATATTTAAAGTTACCTCTGACAATAGGACCATATTGTTGCTGTTGTTCAGTTGATATTATGTCTAACTCTGTGACCCCATGGACTGCTGCAGGCCAGGCTTCCCTGTCCTTCACCATATACCAGCGTTTGCTCAAGCTCATGTCCGTTGAGTTGGTAATGCCATCCAACCATCTCATCCTGTCATCCCCTTCTCCTCCTGCCTTCAATCTTTTTCAGAATCAGGATCTTTTCCAATGACTCTGCTCTTCACATCAGGTAACCAAAGTATTAGAGCTTCAGCTTCAGTATCACTCCTTCCAGTGAATATTCAGGGTTGGTTTCCTTTAGGATTGACTGGTTTGATCTCCTTGCTGTTAAGGGACTCTCAAGAGTCCTATCCAACACGACAGTTTCAAAGCATCAGTTCTTCAGTGCTTGGCTTTCTTTGTGGTAACTCTCACATCCATGCATGACTACTGAAAAAACCATAGCTTTGACTATATGGACTTCTGTTGGCAAAGTAATGTCTCTGTTTTGTAATATGCTGTCTAGATTTTTCATAGCTTTCCTTCCAAGGAGCAAGAGTCTTTTAATTTCATTGCTGCAGTCACCATTAGAAGCGATTTTGGAGCACAAAGACCATATTAGGTCAGTCTATTTATTCACATTTGCTTTTCAATATAGATTTTACTCGGAGATACATATTTGATGATGATTTTTAATAGGTGATGGTTTTAATAGGTATCTACTATGGTAGATACTAGGGACAGAGGTTGAACAAGCAGCATATAACCCCAGAAGAACAGTTATAAAACTCAGTAGTGTGAATAAAGTTGATATTATCAAGATATCATGGAAATAAAGTTATGATGTAGACAAAAAATGAGAGACTCAAAATAACAAACTGATTTTTGATTTCACTCTGCAATGGAATTATATAGGTTACTGTAGCTGCTAAGTGTGGTCTTTCTATGTGAGTAATACAACTCAAGACAATTCTTTACGGAAAATTAAAAAAAAAAATACTTGGGAAGATAGCTCTCATTTAAGGGGAAAAAATGAGGAACAAAAATTTTCCCATGAAATAAATGGAAATTTTCAAATATTTCTCATCCAATTTCAGAAAAAATTAAGAAACTTAGAGAAGTAAGGAAAGATATCCATACACTAGACAGAATAGAAAGCTTAATCAAGTGACTTACTTAAATTATATGGAGAAGTTGAAATCAAAGAAATAGAAAGACCAGGAAATAAATATAAGGAATAAGAGCTCTTTCTGCAATCTGATCAAGAATCACAATTTCTGCTTCTAATGCTTTGAGTGCTGCAATAACTGACACTTCTTCAGCCCCAGGACAATTGGCCCTTTTATAGCTGCCATCCCAAAGAATCTTCTTAGAGATTTCTTGATGTCTTTATTTCTCAGACTGTAGATGAAGGGATTCAGCATGGGTGTGACCACTGTGTACATCACAGAGGCTGTTGCACTTGAGTGTGAGCCATGGGTAACAGCAGAGCTAAGGTACACTCCTAAGCCTGTACAATAAAATAAGGAGACGACTGAGAGGTGAGATGCACAGGTGGAAAATGCTTTATACCTTCCCTGAGCTGATGAGATTCCATGTATGGAGAAAACTATCTTAGAGTAAGAGTAACATATCCCAGTGAATGGACCACCACCAAACAGCCCAACTGCAAAGTACATCATCACATTATTAAGAAAGGTATTAGAACAGGCAAGTTGGAGCACCTCTTTGAATTCACAGAAAAAGTGGGGGATTTCCAAGATGGTACAGAAAGACAGTCGTAATGCCAGTAAGCTTTGTAACAAGGAATTCAAGGCACCTATTAGCCATGCTATCAGGACCAGCAGTCCACAGAGAACAGGGTTCATGATGACCTTGTAGTGCAGCGGGTGGCAGATGGCTATGAAGCGGTCATAGGACATCACAGTCAGAAGGAAGTTGTCCAGCTGTACAAAGAGTAGGAAAAAATACATCTGGGTAAGGCAGTCTTCATAGGTAATGACTTTGGTTTGAGTTATTATATTCAGCAGCATCTTTGGGATGGTGGTGGAGATGAAACAGATGTCTACAAAGGACAGGTTGGAGAGGAAGAAGTACATCGGGGTGTGGAGGTGGGGTTCTGAGCTGACGGCCAGGATGATGAGCAGGTTTCCAAACACAGTGATCAGGTACGTGCAGAGGAAAAGCCCAAATATGAGGGGCTGCAATTCTGGTTCCTTTGAAAATCCCAGAAGAATAAATTCTGAAATTTGTGTATTGTTGCCTGGTACCATGTGGTAGTGATCACTACTAGGACAGAAAGAAAAATGACTAATTTTTACACATATAGACCTTAACATATTGAAATGCTGTAGATTATATTCAGTCATTTTAACTGGCCTTTTGTGATATCATAAGTGTCATCATTTCAGTTCAGTCGCTCAGTCGTGTCTGACTCTTTGTGACCCCATGGACTGCAGCCCACCAGTCTCCTCCATCCATGGGATTCTCCAGGCAAGAATACTGGAGTGGGTTGCTATTCCTTTCTCCAGGGGATCTTCCTCACCCATGGATTGAACCCAGGTCTCCTGCATTGCAGGCAGACTATGGTCTGAGCCACCAGGGAAGCTGTGACATCAGTGAATAGAAATTCCCATAGTCAGGTTCTCCACCAAAAGGTCATCTTATTACACCGTTTAAATGCAAAATCTTTTCATGCATTTGAGGAATTTATGTTGAATACTGTGTCTTGGCCTTCTCAAGTGGCTCAGTGCTAAAGAATCCACCTGCCAATGAAGTAGATGAGAGTTCGACACCTGGGTCAGGAAGATCCCCTGGAAAAGGAAATGGCAACCCACTTCAGTATTTTTATCTGGGAAATCCCATGAATAGAGGAGCCTGGCAGGCTATAATCGTTGAGATTGCAAAAGAGTCAGACATAAATTAACTACTTAACAACAATTGACTGTCTTCTAGGCTAAAATTTTAGGATGCTGAAAAGGAAACTCCCAATGATAAATAACAAAGAAAGAATATAAATTAACAAACAAAAAACATACCTGGTGACAGGTTTTAGGGAAAAAAAACAAGTATAAATAGAGTGAATGGAGGTGTTACATTTTAATGGGAGTTGAAAAAGATCTGCAAACTAGGAGAAATTTGAACAGAAGCCTGAAGAAAGACAAAGCAGAGACACAAAGTTACCTCGTGAAAGAGTGTGCCCTGTTGGAGAAAGAGTCAGTGCAAAGATCCTAAGTATGTCACTTGTTTCAAATTCTAGACTTAAAAGGAAGCCAAAGTGTCTAGGGGAATAAGCAAGAGGGAGAGTTATGAGAGATGATGTCAGAGGCTGCTGAGGAACAAGGTGACCTCCCTGTTACAGCTGAGACCTTAATTCACATGTTGTTCCTCTTACATTTTTTTTGTTTTGATTCATTCCTTTGAGTAGGGCATATCCTTATGCCCTTCTGCTGTTAACAATGCAGGATTTGTCTTTCAAGGGGTTCCATTTTGGAGTATATAAACTCAAGTATCACTGCCCAGAGAAATGCTCATTACAACCACACACACACAGACACACACACACAAATACAGCACATTATGGTCTGCTGGGTTTGTTACTTCTTGGCTTTTCCTACTTCCAGTCGCAATAATTAAGACATTGTGCTAGCTATTAATAGCAAATTATCTTTACCTTAAAGAATGTAGAAATAGCACCTAAATTCAAGTTGACAAGCCTCTTGAGGACGTGGAGTTCCATTTAATATGAGGTCTTTTTTTTTTTTTTTTTTTTTTGCCTTCTCTTAAAAGAAAATTTATGCTGGGCTGCCCTGGGAGCTCAAATGGTAAAGATCTGCAGGAGATCCAGGTTTGATCCCTGGACAAGAAGTTAAAAAAAAAAAAAAATCGAGAGAGAAGAAAGAATAGAACATGTGGAGGAAAATAAAATCTGCCTATAGATCCCACCCCTTGGTGGTTGCCTTGCTCTAGGGCACTGTCCTTGGGGTATGTGTATTTTAGTTCTGCAGGCATTTCATCTTCTTGGACAAGTCTGACAGCCTCAGTGATCTACACTATGGTAACCCTCATGCTGAACCCCTTTATCTACAAAACAAGATCTAATAAGCTCAGGCAGTCTCTGAGAGAGTGAAAAAGAGAGACTCCTTGCTTCCAGCAGCATTCCAAACCCAGTTATACTCCCTTGGTGCCCAGAATACTTAATAAAGTACCCCAAAATAATTTATCAAAGGAAATATGAATCATTATCTTTGTGATGATAAAGCATTTTACTAACTGAACTCTGCTAGAAAAAGGAGCAAAGGGAATTAGCCCACAATTTACAACAGAAAATATACAATGTTCAACAATAGATGAGGATTTAAAACATAGGTAGTATAGAGATTCTAAATGATTTTAAATGAAAAAATTTTGAGTCAGAAAACCCCTGTTTGAATCTCAGAACTACCACGTATCAGCTGTTTGTACTTAGTGAGACTACAGGCCCATTCTAATGGTTAATATCTTTACCCAAAAAGTGGAGGAAGAGGTATCCATTCTTCTAAGTTGGTAGACAAATTTACTCAATATATATACAAAACTTAACATGCTTGTTTCATGTCACTAGGTGAACGATTATAACTTGTGATGAGTTTGGCTGATTATTTTCTTCTGCCTCACAAATGTCTCTATTGCCTTCCCACTACTTGGTAATGAAGAGTTGCAAACTAAAGCTTTTTGTATACCATTTTGTATATCAAATACAGCTTTTTCATGTAAACACTCAATGTGAGAGAAGATACTGTGAAATGTATATCTCAAGAACTCTGTTCCAAGGCAACACCTAATTCAATAGATGTGGGGAAAAAAGGGAAGATGCCAAATATATCCCATCTTAGAATGCTGAAAAAAGGTGTATGTTTCACCGCCCATGCCTCCAAACCTAGGTTTCTCTTTCTCTGTAACTGTAAACCTCTTCTAATCTGCTCTACTTTACCAGAACCAGTTTGAGCTCCCAATTCCTCCTTCATTCCTGTCTCCGAATCGGACTTCCATTCCCATCACTTAATTATCAGCAAAGACTCTTGTGTTGCTGAGTCTATCAGACACTTCTCCTTTGAATATAAGAAATAAACAAATTATAATTAGTCAACCTAGCAAAACAGCATGACTAATATCTCTGCTCTGGTATAAGTTGATTAGGCACTCAGGTGACCTCAGGTAAAAGTTTTCTACTTCCATTCTCTCTGAACCTTTCTTGAAGTACCTATAGAACTCTCACACTCACCTAGATGGGGACTATGAGAAGAAAGTCCCTGTGTGGATATTCAAATTCCTCCCTGGATGGTGAATGATGAAGACTGGAGCTCTGTTCCCAGGCAGGTCAGAAGGAAAGAGGGAAGCACTGGTCCTTATTCAGATGCAGGACTTTAAATCCAACAACCATGTCCTGTGCAGCTCTAGGTTGTATAGACTGAGGGACTGCAGCAGAGAGGATATTTACTGCTCCCCATGCCTGCTCATTAGGCACTGTCTCCACTGTTACTCCCACCACTGAGCATAACACTTCCCTGTGGTACACTGGTCTAGTTAGACAGGAAATTATTTTTATGATACTCTGTTCCCAGGAGACCAGGTTAGATGTCAGGAGAATCTAGTTCATATTTTTGTTGTTGCTCAGTTGCTATGTCTGACTCTTTGTGACCCCATGGATTGCAGCACTCCAGGCTTCCCTGTCCTTCACTATCTCCCAGTTTGTTCAAACTCATGTCCATTGAGTCAGTGATACCATCCAACCATCTCATCCTCTGTCATCCCCTTCACCTCCTGCATTCAGTCTTTCCCAGCATTAGGGTCTTTTCTAATGAGTTGGCTCTTCACATAAGGTGGCAAAATGTTGAAGCTTCAACTTCAGCATCAGTCCTTCCAATGAATATTCAGGTTGATTTCCTTTAAGATTGACTGGTTTGATCTTGCTGTCCAAGGGACTCTCAAGAGTCTTCTCCAACACCACAGTTCTAAAGCATCAATTCTTCAGTGCTCAGCCTTCTTTCTGGTTCAATTCTCACATCTGTACATGACTACTTGAAAACCCATAGCTTTGACTATAGGAACTTTGTCAGCAAAGTGATGTCTCTGCTTTTTAATACACTGTCTAGGTTTGTCATAGCTTTTCTTCCAAGGAGGAAGCATCTTTTAATTTCATGGTTACAGTCATCTTTTAATTTCCACAGTGATTTTGGAACCCAAGAAAATAAATGAAAATGTAGAATTCCTCTCCTGAGGGTGCAATTATTATACCACTGTCACTGTCAGATAACCATGCAAGTAGGCAGAGAGATTTTGTTGGTCAGATAAAGCCACCAGGTAAAGAGATTTAGCATGTAACTGTTGGCAGTGTGCTGAAAACCTCAGAAATGTAAAGGATCAAGGTGATATGGGTGGGACTCACAGGGCCTCTGCTTTCCTTGTGGCTCAGTGGTAAAGAATTCATCTGCAATGCAGGAGGTGAGGGTTTAATCCCTGGGTTGGGAGATCATCTGGAGAAGGAAATGGCAACCCACTCCAGTATTCTTGCCTGGAAAATCCCATGGACATAGGAACCTGGCAGGCTGTAGTCCATGGGATTGCAAAGAATCAGAAACAACTGAGCACGCACACATACCACACACACACACACACACCACACACACACACACACAAATATAAATAATACTACATATTATATATTACGGTATATATATATGTATATATAATATATTATTCAGTATATATTGTGTATGATGTATATACTATATAATATGTATTTTACATGTAATAATGAATGAAATTTATATTGTTAATCACTGAACATTTAACGATCATAAAATTTTTAATTTTGTTTAGAGTAATGGAAAGAGTAGCATTTACAGGCATCATTGGAATATTTCAAGATGAAATCAGGAAGAAAATTCAAAAAAAAACAACTTAAGCACATCAAACCATCACCCCAGTGAAAAACATCCTTTCACAGGGACATCGATCTTCCATACTTCAACGTGTAGATATATAGCATGATAAATATTTCACTTAGCAATACAAAGTAAATTTAAAATTTTCCTTTGCATTCGTGTTTTTCCCTAACTCAAAAGCCATATAAAGTATAATAAGTAACATTAAATAAATAAATTTTATTTACTCAAATTTGTGTTTCAGTGTAGACTCCATGTGCTGTCATGTATTTGGTGAGCATTTCACCAGTCACTAGAGCAGGCACTGTGGGCCCGGAGCTGAATAAGAGAATAGGATCCTTTTGAGGAGAATAAAACCCAATGCCCACATATACACACACTATTATTTAAGTCTACAAATGGCTACCCACTCTAGTTCTCTTGCCTGGAGAATTCCATGGACAGAGGAGCCTGGCAGGTTATAGTTTGTGGGGTCACAAAAGTTGGACACGACTGAGAGACTAACACTTTCACTTTATCAGAACAAGCAGTTAAGGTATGACATACAGAGGAATGATTTACACAAAGGTGAAAAAAATCATGGTTCCAGATTTTCCTCTAGTATAAAATTGTACAAATTACTTTGGTTTTTAATTGTATTTTTTAAAATGAGTAATATAATGACAACTACTCTTAAAGGAAAACAAGAAAAAAATTACTTGGGATGCAAAATACATCACCATGTTATTAAGAAAAATATCAGAACAGAAATTATTATTGAGAAATTGTTGTCTCACCATATAAAGAATTGAAAATTTCCATATATTTCTATGCAAAGATAGGCAAAGTTTGTAAATTAGAAAATATACATATGAAAAAAAACCTCCCTTTGTATTAGACTGAGGAGAAAGCTTAATAAAATGAGTTACTGACACTGCATAAAGAATTTTAATTTAAAAAAATGAAAATCCCAGGAAGTAAATGGACAGAGCAAAGCTGATTCTACAATGATCAAAGAACCACAATTTTTAGTTCCAAGGCTTTGAACTGTGCAGTCAAGAGTATGTCATCACACCCAGGATATCTGCCCATTTTATTCTTGTCATCATACAAGGGCTCTTCTGAACTTCATTTACGTTTTTATTCCTCAAACTCTAGAGAAATGGGCTCATCATGGGTGTGACACCGGTGTACATCACTGAGGCTTTTGCACTTAACTTTGAGCTGTGGGTAGCCACAGAACTAAGGTATATTTCCTAAGCCCCTACAGTAAAATAAAGAGACAACTGAGAGCTGAGATGCACAGGTGAAAAATGCTTTATTCTTTCACTGAGGTGAAGAAATTCCATGTATGGAGGATACTAACTTAACAAGGGGATCACCAGCCAGCAGCATTGATGCAAAATATATCACTGAGTTATTAAGAAAGGTGTCAGAACAGAACATGAATAATTTTCACACCAATGGGCATTACCCATATTACTGAACCTGCACCATTTCTATTTTGCAGTCAATAAATTGATTTTAATTGGTTATAGATAGGTTCTTCTTGAGAGTATGCCCCACTCATTTCATCTCTGCATGGAAATTTTGCCCCATTCTCAGCATATTCTCAAAAAGATCATATATGCTGCAATTGTTAAGAAGAAATTCTTGCATGTATTTGAGGAACATATTTCAAGTGCCAACCACGTTCCAAGAACACATAGGCAGTAAGAATAGGGTGCTTAAAAATAAGTACCCCACCATCCAATGATGGTGAAAATGATATGCAAATAAGTATGTCAGATGGTGACAAATGCTATGAAAGAAACAAATCCACATATAAAAAAAATATTGGTAGGAGATGTTATTTTGTGCTGAGTGTTCAAGTAAGGCTGGCAAACAGGTGATAATTTAGCAGGTACCTCAAGAAAGAAAGAGAATGATGTAGTATTACATCAGGAGGAACATGTGCCTGTCAGAGGGAATGGCCACTACCATGGACCTGAGGAAGATATTTGTTCCACATGTTCAAATGCAAACAAGGAAGCCAGTGGGGCAGAGGGATAAGCAGGAGGGTGAGTGATTAGAGATGGTGTCAGGGATGCTGAGGAACAAGGTGGCCTCCCTGCTACAGATGTCACTTCAGTCCACAGAAAATCCCTCTTTGTATATTCTTTCTTGCATTTTATTAATTTGTTACCAAGGTTTCTTGTGAATTCAAACAAATTTCTTAATGCCATCTGTTGACTGAATTCTGACCTCTGTGTTATGTCACCTTAATATATGAGCCCAGGTGCCTCTGCTTTAGGAACTGCTCTCAAGCCACAAGGCACAGACACATAACAAGTCCTCCTGGGCTGTGTTACTACCATGCATTCTCACCTAGAACTACCTGCCTGTGTCATTACAACTGAGGCTGGTCAAATCAGATTATCTTTCTTCTAAAGAATGTATAAATGGTACCCAGAAATTCCAGTTCCTAAACTTTCCGTGGCCCAATAAACTAGGGGTTCCTTTTATGTATGAGTCTTTCTGCCATGTATTTTAAAAAAGAAATTAAAAAGTAAGAGAGAGGGCTTCCCTGATGGTCCAGTGGTTAAGAATCTGTCTGCCAACGTAAGGGACACAGGTTTGATCACTGCTCCCGGAAGATCCCATATGCCACTTGGCAACTAAGCCCATTCATCACAACTACTGAAGCCTGTGTGCCTAGAACCCATGCTCAGCAACAGGAGAAGCCACCGCAATGAGGAGCCAGTGCACCGCAACAAAGAGTAGCAGTGCCACAACTAGAAAAAGCGCGCATGCAGCAATGAGGATGCAGGGCAGTCATAAATAAATAAATCTATTTTTTTTAAGTACAAGAGACAGTCATATATATATATATATATATATATGTACAAAAGAGACTAAAAGAAATGAAATGGATATTGCAGGAAAATGATCTAGTAAGCTCAAATGTTCTCTAAGACAGTGTGATGAAGAAGAATAACTTCTTTGGTTTGGCAAAATTCCAGCACCTGTAAGATCTCCTTGATGGAGAGGAAAAAGTACCTTTATTCCAATAACATAAACAGTGATATGTGTATGATGTGAAACACCATACAGATTGAATATCCAAGAAAAAATAAGCAAAAGGAATAAATCAACAGTTCACAAAAAGGAATATATACAGATACAGTAAGAGTTTACTATGTCTTATATTAAGCAGTATAAGATTTGTCCTGAAACTTTTCCATATTTTTAGACTTTTTCTTTTTTGTGGTCTTGAAGTAAGAGATAGACGAGCCCCACCCCTGGACTGGACAGCTGGTGTTGGTCAAGTGGAGTAAAATTCAAGTTTTGTTCTCACCCAGATACTCCAAGGACAAAGCTAGAGGCAGAAGCTGATTTCTGCTGAAGTAAAGAGATAAAGTGCCCACTCCTGGGGTCAAGGAAGACTTCTGTGTCTGCACATGTGCAGGGAGACTCCTTGGGAGTCAAGAAGGGAGGGTGTCCCACCCCAAAATAAGTGTGGACACGCACCCACAGGTCTGTGATGGGATCCATCTTAGCAAAAATTTGTGTATGCATCTTGATGAGGATCCTAGGGCCAATCAGGTGTGATAAAAGAAAAAAGTTAACTGGCCAAGACCCAGAAGGACTGTGCTATGTATATGATTTAAATCACCTTTTTACTGTGCTCCTCATTCAGGACACCAGCACTCCTCTCTGGGGGTGTATTTCTGTGCTGATTTAAATAAATAAACTGTTTCTCTGGGTATCCTTCCATTTATTGTGCTGTGTCTCTTAGTAATAAACTTTGTACCTGTTTTTCAGTCTTGCTTCCTTGAAATATTTTTGCTTTCAAATGGGGTAAGAATCAGGGAACTTTGCTTCTAGCCTTGGTGGTCTAGGGCTTCCCTAATAGCTGTTGGTAAAGAATCCGCCTGCAATGCAGGACACCCCCGTTCGATCCCTGGGTCGAGAAGATCCGCTGGAAAAGGGATAGGCTACCCACCCCAGTATTCTTGAGCTTCCCTTTGGCTCAGCTGGTACAGAATTTGCCTGCATTGCGGGAAACCTGCATTCGATTTCTGGGTTGGGAAGGTACCCTGGAGAAGGGAAAGGCAACCTACTCCAGTATTCTGGCCTGGAGAATTCCATAGACTGTGTAGTCCATTGAGTCACAAAGAGTCAGTCATGACTGAGTGACTTTAGCTTTCACTTCTTGGTGGACTAACAGCTAAATTCAATACAGTTCAGTTCAGTTCAGTCACTCAGTCGTGTCCGACTCTTTGCGACCCCATGAATCGCAGCACGCCAGGCCTCCCTGTCCATCACCAACTCCCGGAGTCCACCCAAACCCATGTCCATCGAGTCGGTGATGCCATCCAACCATCTCATCCTCTGTTGTCCCCTTCTCCTCCCACCCCCAATCCTTCCCAGCATTAGGGTCTTTTCCAATGAGTCAACCCTTCGCATGAGGTGGCCGAAGTATTGGAGTTTCAGCTTCAACATTAGCCCTTCCAATGAACATCCAGGATTGATCTCTTTTAGGATGGATTGATTGGATCTCCTTGCAGTCCAAGGGACTCTCAAGAGTCTTCTCCAACACCACAGATCAAAAGCATCAATTCTTCGGCGCTCAGCTTTCTTCACCGTCCAACTCTCACATCCATACCTGACCACTGAAAAAACCATAGCCTTGACTAGATGTACTTTTGTTGGCAAAGTAATGTCTCTGCTTTTTAATATGCTATCTAGGTTGGCCATAACCTTCTTTCCAAGGAGTAAGCGTCTTTTAATTTCATGGCTGCAATCACCATCAGCAGTGATTTTGGAGCCCAAAAAAATAAAGTCTGATACTGTTTCCACTGTTTCCCCATCTATTTCCCATGAAGTGATGGGACCAGATGCCATGATCTTAGTTTTCTGAACGTTGAGCTTTAAGCCAACTTTTTCACTCTCTTTCACCTTCATCAAGAGGCTCTTTAGTTCTTCTTCACTTTCTGCCATAAGGGTGGTGTCATCCACATATCTGAGGTTATTGATATTTCTCCTGGCAATCTTGATTCCAGCTTGTGTTTCTTCCAGTCCAGCGTTTCTCATGATGTACTCTGCATATAAGTTAAATAAGCAGGGTGACATTATACAGCCTTGACGGACTCCTTTTCCTATTTGGAACCAGTCTGTTGTTCCATGTCCAGTTCTAACTGTTGCTTCCTGACCTGCACACAGGTTTCTCAAGAGACAGGTCAGATGGTCTGGTATTCCCATCTCTTTCAGAATTTTCCACAGTTTATTGTGATCCACACAGTCAAAGGCTTTGGCATAGTCAATGAAGCAGAAATAGATGTTTTTCTGGAACTCTCTTGCTTTTTTGATGATCCAGTGGATATTGGCAATTTGATGTCTGTTTCCTCTGCCTTTTCTAAAACCAGCTTGAACATCTGGAAGTTTACGGTTCATGTATTGCTGAAGCCTGGCTTGGAGAATTTTGAGCATTACTTTACTAGCATGTGAGATGAGTGCAATTGTGCGGTAGTTTGAGCATTCTTTGGCATTGCCTTTCTTTGGGATTGGAACAAAGACTGACCTCTTCCAGTCCTGTGGCCACTGCTGAGTTTTCCAAATTTGCTGGCATATCGAGTGCAGCACTTTCACAGCATCACCTTTGAGGATTTGAAATAGCTCAACTGGAATTCCATCAGCTCCACTAGCTTTGTTCGTAGTGAAGCTTTCTAAGGCCCACTTGACTTCACATTCCAGGATGTCTGGCTCTAGGTGAGTGATCACACCATCGTGATTATCTGGGTCGTGAAGATCTTTTTTGTACAGTTCTTCTGTGTATTCTTGCCACCTCTTCTTAATATCTTCTGCTTCTGTTAGGTCCATACCAGGACAGGGAAATAAGATCCTGCTTCAAGACTACTGTCTTTCTGAGAACCGTCTGATAGGGAATGAAGCAAACCCTGTCTCAATTTTCTTATAGGGCATTGCTTTTTTTGTTTGTTTTTGTAAGCATGTTTTTAATTAACATTTTAATAAATATTTTTCATATTAGATATCTTCAAATAACGTTGATCCATTACAGATAAACCTGAAACATGAATTTAATATCTCACTGCTCATTTATTTAATAAATACCTATTGAGCATGATGTTATAAAAAATATTAATGGCTAACATTTAGGTCTTCCCTGGTGGCTCAGTGGTAAAGAACCCACCTGACAATGCAGGAGATTCGGGTTTGATACCTGGGTCAGCAATATCCTCTGGAGGAAGAAATGGCAACCCACTCCAATATTCTTGCCTAGAAAATCTCCTGGACAGAGGAGCATGGCAGGCTACAGTCCATGGGGTGGCAAAAGACTTGGACACGAATTATGGCTAACAACAACAAATGGCTAACACTTAACTGAATATTTAACATGAATCAATGCATTAAATGGATTGTTTCACTTGATCTTCACAATAACTTCACGAAGCAGTTTCATTATTATCTTAGTTTTTCATGATACGAAACTGAGGCACAGAGCACTGAAATGATTTTCCCAGGGTCTCAGAGCTAGACAGTTGGTATTTTAACCCAAAGAATCTGAGTCCAGAGACCAGGTTTTTAACCACTGTTTTCAAACTTGATGTGATTTACAAAGAATAATAAAGCCCTTATTTTGTTTTGCATTCAATGGATTTATAGACTATAGGTGATTGCTTATCTGTTATTCTTGAGCTTAATATTTAGTCTTATTTTTCTTTTATAAATTCATGGATACACTTTAATCCTGGTTCCTGTCTTTGTCCAAAATGCAAAGACTTTTCCAGACCCAGTTCTGTAAATTTTGAGCACATCCTGAATATCCATTCTCTTATTGTGGATAACTTCTTCAAATGATTTAAACCCGAAGACACTATGTCACACACATGCTTATTTCACTGTACTATGATGTTGCCATCTAAAAATAAAGTGGCGCTAGTGGTAAAGAACCTGCCTGCCAATGCAGGAGACGTACGAGATGCGGGTTCCATCCCTGGGTCAAGAAGATCCCCTGGAGGAGGAAATGACAACCAACTCCAGTATTCTTGCCTGGAGAATCCCATCGACAGAGGACCCTAGCAGGCTACCATTCAGGGGATTGCAAAGAGTCAGACGTAACTGAAGCGACTTAGCATGCTTAATGTTGCCACTATAATGTAAGATCCTAATCATTAGAGACTTCACCTACTTTTTCATTTTTTATTTTCAGAAAGGTGTATGACTATATCTGTACTTACACAGGAAAACATTCAAGCAAATGTGAAATTATGAAATAAAAAGAAGGGAAGATAGAAAAAAGCCAGGTTAAATAGATTACTTTCAGAGCAACTACATTAAACAAAATTTAATGGAGCATCAAAAACTAACCAAAACAGTAGTTCATTCTCTACATCTGTGAGTGTGTTTGGGTATATTCTTTTTTTTTTTTTTTAGATTCTACATGTAAGTGATAACATTTGCTTTGTCTGTCACCATTGAGGAAAAGGAAGAGGGAAGCGTCAAGATAGAAGCATGGAATTGAGAAGCACAAACTACTATATATAAAATAAATCAGTTGCAAGGATACTTTATACAGCACAGGGAATATAGCCAGCATTTTATAAAAACTTTACATGGTGTATAATCTATAATAATGCTGTCATTATGTCACATATCTAAAATGAATATAATTTTGTAAATCAAATATACTTCAATTAAAAAAACCAACTGAAAGATGGCAAAAATTGTAATGACTTAATGATGTCACATGGATTAGTAATTAAATTGGCAAAGCCATAGACATAAGTGAATATAATAGACAATGTTCCTAGAAATAGTGGCATATAGTACATGCTCAGTTATTATTTGTTGACTGAACCAGGAATTAGGTCTCAGTATAGATGTACATTGAATATATGGTAAGGTTATATTTCAATTTATTTGGCAAGGCTACATTATTGAATAAAAGCTGGCAAAAGTGGATATGGACCTGGAAGAAAATGAAGTTTTCCCTCACCCTCAGTCATACTACCAAAAAATCACAGGAATTATCTATTCACTGTAAGAGTAACTAATAATTTTTGGTGAACATCTAGAAAACTACATATTACAATCTACGGGTGGGGAAAGGAATTTTAATTAAGGCAAGAAACTGACAAGTAAGAAGATAACCATATTTAACTAAATAAAAGGTGAAGTATTTGTATGGCCAGAACACCCTCCAAATGCCAACTGAAAAACAATAGCTTTTAAAAACTTACTTGAAAGGCTGATAATGGTAGAGTAATAAACGTATAATGTATATGTATACATAAACATAAATATTTGGCCATAAAAATATTTCACATCCCCTGGAGTAGGAAATGGCAACCAACTCCAGGATTCTTGCCTGGAGAATTCCATGGACAGAGGAGCCTGGGGGGCCACAGTCCAGGGGGTTGCAAGAGTCAGACACAACTGAGTGACTAAGCACGCACATACGCAATATATATACAATATATAGCTATATGATAATAACAGGTAAACTAGAATGGTGATCAAATATGTGAATCTTTGATCAAACTCAGTGCTAGTTTAGAAAACAACAATCTTTTCCACACCCAACAGCCTTGGAAAACACTTAAAGAGCTGTCACACTGTTTGCAGTAGTACCTTGAAATAGGGAGCAAACAGGTACCATCTATTCCTGCTGACAGAAATTTATAGTGTTACAATGCTGCGAAAACATTCTGAAGAATGATATAGATATTACAAGTATAGAACTTCTTTAACTCAAAGTTTCTCAGTCTCAGCATTATTGACATTCTCAAACAAGTTGTTCTCTGTGGTGGGGTCTGTACTGTGACTTTATAGGATGTCTAGAGCATCCCTGGCCTCCAGCCATCCCTCCTCAGTGTGACAGACAGACATTTGTACAAGCATTCCTCAGTGTTCTTTGGGAAACATAGCTGCTCCCAGTCAGAACTTAACAGTCTCAAATGTTTTTGTAGCGATGATACAACAGCACTTTAAAGGGAAAGATTATGGAAGATCATTCATAATGCAAATAGCACATCCCCTACCACGAATTATTAAACAGCTTTTGAAAATAATAAATTAGAACTGTACAGGAAGAAAGTCCCTGGTGCATATTGATAAATAAGGAAAATGGGAAGCAGGTAGAAAAAAGACTGTACTGAAACATAAGAGCATTTAGGATAAGCATTGGACTCTGTTCATGCATTTGTAGAAAAGTGTATGAATAGATATGCATACATAACACAGAAAGAGAAATTTTAAAAGAAACCAAGAACCTATGGGAAAATGTCAATGAGAATGAAATTAAGTATGAAGATTTCAAAATAATTGAATATAACAAAACTGAACGAAAGTCTATAGTTCACTTATATAAAGATATAAAATGGGAATAATTTAATGACATTAACATGGGCCACAATTCAATATTAAATTGTCAAAGATTTGGAAATAAAAGAGTATAGCAGAACAGATTTTAAAATGTGAGGAGAGAGGAATAGTCCAGTTATAATTTATTCTCATATAAAGACATATGGATTCAAATACATTTTCAGAAGATTGAAGTGAAGTGTTAGTCGCTCAGTCTTGTCTGACTCTGTGTGACCCCGTAGACTATAGCCCACCAGGCTCCTCTGTCCCTGGGATTTCCCAGGCAAGAATACTGGAGTGGGTTGCCATTTCCTCCTCGAGGGGACCTTCCCAACTCAGGGATTGAGCTTGGATCTCCTGCATTGTGAGCAGATTCTTTACCTCCTGAGCCACCAGAAAAGCCCTATGGAAGATTAAGGTGACCTTTTTTTTTATTCCAAAGATAAAGAAGAATGCTTTCTACATGATGACCAAAGGTGATATAACTTTTAGCAATACATTTAATCACAAAGGCTGAATGGAACAATACAGAAAAATAGATAAAATTAGAGATATGTGTACAAATTTACTTATTCACAGTAAATATGCGTGAGAACATTCATTATTATTCTTGTTTAAAACAAGGTTTTGCACGTGAACAGTATTAAAGTGATAGCTCACTTATTTCAGTCAGAAAATTTTTTTAAAAATTAAAAGCAGTGGAAAGAACACTGTATGATTGATAATTTGACCACACATAGTTTAGAATCTCAAATATCCCCATACAGATATCTATAGATACATAAAATAACTAAATTGCAGGCAATAATTTTTGTGAAAAAATAAAACCTTAATTTATTTTTGAAGCTTATAATCCAGCCATACTATACAAAAGCTAAGGGCTTTCACAGACAGTCTTTTATGGAGAATGCAAATGGTTAACAAATGGAAATGTACATACAACCTCATAGATAATAAAATAATTGCAAAGTAAATCTCTTTAGTGTGCCTATCTTCCCATAATATGCTTTTTTATGTGATTATCTAGAGAGAGAGGAGATACTAGGATATACAAGTTACAAAAAATGCTCTTGTAGGGATATATTTGCATAAATCCCTTGGTTAGGATCTTTCTAATTAATATGGAAACTATCAAAATGTCCATCTTAAAATGAAATGCCCTCATTTCACTGTATGTCACTCAACAACTGAAACGCTATTTCTCTACTCTTGTTATTTAGCAATATCACAGGACTTATGTTCTAATTTTACTGGGAACACTTTATGCCTCCCATTCCCTCTTCTTAATGGAGCTCAGTTTTTATCATTGCATTGTCAACACTGAGCCTGCCTTACTGAGGCCAATATTTGCTTCTCTGGCCAATAACCTTTGATATCTGAACTAGGCTGCATTGGCTCACAGGTGACCTTTGATAGAGGTTCAAGGATTTCTTTTTCTCTAGTCCTCTCCCATGGGCTCCCCAGGTTGTGCAGTGGTAAAACATCTCAGGAGACACAAAATGCATGGATTTCATACCTGGGTTGGGAAGATCACCTGGAGTAGGAGATGGCAACCTACTCCAGTATTCTTGCCTGGAGAATCCCATGGTCAGAAGAGCCTGGTTGTCTACAGTCCATGGGGTCACAAAGAGTCGGACATGACTCAAGCAGCTTAGCACCAGCACCAGTCCTCTCCTGCAATATCTACTGGGCTCTCAGACTCACCTGGATGGGAACTGAGAGAAAGGTCTCTGTGTGGAAGTTCAAATGCCTCCTGGAGGGTTGATATTGGAGACTGAAGCTCTGTTCCACAAGACAGCAGGAAGGACTTGAAGACCAGCCAGACTTAGGTCTCCAAAGGAAACACATGCTATCAAGCGCAAGATTTCTCAGGCTGAGGGAATTGCAACAGAGGAGTTTTATAGCTCACTTTATATTCTCATTAGGTATCTTTTCTGTTGTAACCCACAGTTATGTCATGATATCCCTGTGGAACACAGGTCTGGACAGAAGGAAATATTTCCAGCTGAATGTCTGCTCCTAGGAGACCAGGTTACAAGGAAGATGAATTTAGATTTTATTCCTCCTTCTTCATGAACTCTCCTGCATCTGGAAGTCTAAACCTCTCAGCACATTTTCCCAGCCTGAGTTAAAGTTTCCTCAAAGTTTAAGACTGAATTCTCTCTTGATTAAGTCCCTCGAATCTACCAATAATTGACTAGACAGCTCCTGATAAGCTCTAGAAAATTGTTATTCCCCCTTTTACAAGTGAGATAACATTATCCTTTCATATAAAACTTTGGGCAAAAAAAAAAAAAAAAAACTTTGGGCACTACACTGCTTGCCTTCCTGAATCTTTTCCCAAAGCTATTAGAAATTTCATACTTGGTTTCAGAAGTTAAGAGCCATCAATTAGCCTCTCATTACAAAATATTTGTTATTATGAGACATATTTAGATATTTTATATATCATTACCTTCCTTGGCATTTAGAGTCACTGTATGCTTTAATTTTATAGAAGTTCTGTGATGTTGTCCTCTTATGCACCTCATTCTCCATTGTACAAAAGAGATTCAGACAGGTTTAATGTTCTGATCAGTTTTAAACAAATAAGAGAATGCATCTTGACTGGACTCTCTGGATGCTTCCAGCTCTCAAACTCTGAGAGAGTGATTGTCAACCAAGGACCATTTACAACTGGTGATATTTGGCTTGTCTGTAGGGCTGCCACTGAAAACCTGTGCAGGACAGCATCCAACACAGATAATTATACTGCTCCAAATGTCAACAGTGAGAAGGTGAGAAAATTTATTCTAGACCAGCATGTCTCTAATTCACTATTTCTACAAATTGCTAAAGGTTGTAGTTCAAATTCAAATCATGATTCAACAAGTCTGATTCAGGTAGCCCAGGAACTCTGCATTTCTATCAAGATGCTAAATGTTATTGATGCTGCAGATCCTGGTCTGTAAATCACAATTTGAACAGCAAGGCAGTGGTCCTGAATTTAACTCATGTGTTGGTAGTCTTAGGTCTTTATCAAAAATATTTCATGTATGTAATTTTGAAAGAAAATAGTTTCATTTACTTTATAGTGATAAATTTATTTGATTTTTTATTTATATAAAATAAATGAATGACATCAAATAATTTCTGTCTGAAAAATACTTTGCAGTAGGCAGAATAAAGGGGCTTCCCAGGTGATGCTAGTGGTAAAGGATCTGCCTGCCAATGCAGAGGCAAGAAAGGCAATTTCAGTCCCTGGGTTGGATTGATCCCCTGGAGCAGGAAATGGCAAGCTACTCCAGCATTCTTGCCTGGACAGTTCCATGGACAGAAGAACCTGTTGGGTTACCATTCACTGGGTTGTAAAGAGTGACAGTGACAAAACACAGGCAGAATAAAATCCTCAAAAACTATGTCCTCATCATATTCCCAAGGACTTTTGAATATCCTAGCTTGCACTGCAAGAAAAATTACAATAGCAGATGCAATGAGATTGTTAATTAATCTTGATATAAGAAGATTAGCACAGAGCATACAAGTAATCACAGTAACCCTTTAAAAGTGAAAGGGAAAGAAGAAGAAGTGAAGTGAGATAGGCAGTTAAAAATGCTATGCACTTGGATTTGAAGATAGAGGAAAGACAATGAGCCCAAGAATGCTGGTGGCTAATGTAAATAAAATAAGAAAGGGAATACTTGTCCTCTGGAGTGTCCCTGAGGATCAAAGTCCTGCCAACATTTCAATTTTAGCCCAAAGAGATCCATTTCAGGTTCCTGACCTTCTAGAATTTCAAGATAGACATTCATTCTAAACTACTGGTGTGGTAATTTATTACAGGAGCAAGATGAATCTAATATAGATACTTGTTCAATTAGATATTGTCCCTCTGAGCTGAGTTTAAGCTTTTCAATACAGTCAGTGAGTTTCCTTAAAAGGCATTCTGTGTTGAACTCCTATTTTAAATATGAGAAAATTAGAGTCAGTTTGGAGAAATTTTGTCCCATTAGCTGGTACAGGGAATTTCACATTGCCCAGTGTAAATATTGGAGAAGGAAATGGCAACTCTCTCCAGTATTCTTGCCTGGAAAATCCCATGGACAGAGGAGCCTACAGGGCTACAGTCCACGGTGTCACAAGAGTCAGACACAATTTAGGGACTAAACAATAACAACAAATGTAAATATGGTTCTGACTTTGAGGTCTTGGAGAATTTAAGATAAAAAAAGTAAATAATTATCAAAATTAAGATCACACATTCTATTTTACATCTTCCTGTTAAACTTTTTATATTCTATTTATGTTAATTCAAGCATTTATTCTTTCATGACTATCCTTCCAACTTTCTCTCAAGTTTTCTTCTAAAACAATGGATGGGTTACAAATGAGACTGTGTGCATGTATATGTATGGATGAGTGTGGTTCTTTGAGAGAAAGGTGTATACAAATACATACATGTACTTCTAAACTTGAAAACTGTGGACTCAGTGAAGTATTTCTATACATTTCATTCATTTTTCACAACATTCAAGTGAGTTAGAATTAATCATCTCACAGTTTCTTCTGAAATAAGCAAAACTAAGGCTCAGAGCAAATTGCATGATTAACAATAACATTAAAAATGACTTAAAATATCTTGTGCACCTTCTGAAAGCATACACAAATTGAATAATGTTTTTATTTTTTTGAAATCCAGAAAATTGTATATTTTTAAAATGTGCAGTTTATTATATGTAATTACACTTTAATGAGTTAGTTAAGAATTAAACATTTTTTTGGTACATTGTTTAGCATAGTATGTTAAGCACATGTAGTTGAGTCAAACCTAAAATTGGTGAGAGATAGCTCCTCTAAGTGCTCTAGGGGTAGTCAGCTCCATTGGCTCAGTCAGTGAAGAGTGTGCAGGGAACCTGGGTTTGATCCATGTGTCAAGAAGATCCCTTGGAGGAGGAAATGACAACCCACTCCAGTATCCTTGCTTGAGAAATCCCATGGACTAAGGAGCCTGGTGGGCTACAGTCCATGGGGTCACAAAATGCAACTTATTGACTAAACCACCACCAGTTCCTCTAACTAGGAAGAAACAAAGTGTCACTTATGGATATAGTAAGGGTGAAATTTAGATAAAACAGTTAACATTTGAGAAACCCATTTTTTTCTTGTAAACTAACCTGCATATATAAAAGGAAGAATTTGACATAAAGGGGTTCAAGACAAAGAAGCATTACAACTGCACACAGCATCATGGATGAGCCTTTATAACACAACATAGAGCCTGACAGCTGACAGTAGACCCATGAGGAGACAAATCAGAACTCAGATAAAATCCCCATCATAGAAATCCATTTGATAATAAAACCATTATATTAAACCACTTGCTTTTAGGATGCTTTTCTATGTAGCCATAGCTAACTGATACAATAAGCAATGTGAACAAAACTGAGGGAAGTTATAAAAACATGCTGCATTTTTCCTAGGCAGTTGTTGTGATATTTCATGATTTCCCTGTTATTCAAGTTTATTTCATACAGTTGTGTTAAAAAGAGATTCCACTGAGGTTTCCTTTTAGGTAAGCAAGAAAGTTTAAAAGGATATGCCTGTTTGTACAAAACTTGTGACTGAACCACAGGACTGGATAGGAGTTTAAGCTCTCTAGTGAGCCACACTTTGGAGATATATATATATATATATATATGATATATATATTATTAAGACTTCCCTGATAGCTAAGTTGGTAGAGAAACCGCCTGTAATGCAGGAGATCCTGGTTTGATTCCTGGGTCTGGAAGATCTGCTGGAGAAGGGAGAGGCTGCCCACTCTAGTATTCTTGGGCTTCCCTTGTTGCTCTGCTGGTAAAGAATCCTCTTGCAATGTGGGAGACCTGGGTTTGATTCCTGAGTTGGGACGATCCCCTGGAGAAGGGAAAGGCTACCCACTCCAGTATTCTGGCCCGGAGAATTCCATGGACTATACACTCACAAAGAGTTGGACACAACTGAGCAACTTTCACTTTCATATTATTCATTGACTACTCTTTTCATGGAAATGACAGAACTTGGAATGGGGGAAATGCTTCATTTAGAGCAATGGAAGGAATCATATTTGTAAGCGATAAGGGAAAACTTCATGCAGAAACAGAAAGATAATTAAACCAAACACTTCTTCACCCCAACAATAAACTCCTTTATGAACGAACACCATGAAAAACTATTTTGCATGGTAATAATCTGACATAAAGTTTTGCTACATCATGTTTAGAATCCTCTTTGAGTGAAGACCTTATAATGTCAAAGTCTTTTTTGAAATTTGCTTCAGATAGACAATTGGAGATATACATCTGATGCTCCGTTTTCCCAGTAACTCCTGTAGGCAACATGGACACTGAGCTAAATGGAGAACAGTACACTGTGAGGGAGTAAAATCAGATGACCAGTTATGAAACACACTCTCTGTTAATGTCTATGAATACATTTTCAGATAGAGTAATTATTGCAGCGATGTTCCAAATTATACTGAACTAAAAAATGATTAACTGGTTTCATATTTGTCTCTTCTATGGAATTATGTAATTAGTTTTGTTGTCAAGATTTTTTTTTTCTTTTTTCCATAGAAGTAGCACAATTCATGATTATACTTTTAGTAAAGGGAAAAAAAAATGACTCAGTGTAAAGTATTTCATCTCAGAAGAATTTATTCTTAAGAAATGGGCAATTTACATACATTTCACATAAGATTTTTGAGTCAATTTTGGAGAGTCAAAAAAATGACAAAATAAAAACTATACATGACAGAGAACATAAAGTTAATAATGGGTGTTTTTTTTATTGTGTAGAGAAGTTGAAATCAAAGAAAAGGAAATACCAAGCAGTCAATTGAAGAAATGATTGCTATAATCACAAAACAATCAAAGAATCAAAGTACCTGTGTCTGAGGCTTTCAGCCCAGGTATCATGGGCATTTCTTCAGCCCAAGAGAAAAGGGCCCTTCTATAAAAGTTACCATCCCAAAAAACCTTTTCAGAGCCCTATTTATGTCTTTATTTCTCAAACTGTAGATAAAGGGGTTCAGCATGGGTGTGACCACAGTGTACATCACCGAGCCTGTTGCACTTGAGTGGGAGCTGTGGGTAGCAGCAGAGCTAAGGTACACACCTAAGCCAGAGAAATAAAATAAGGAGACAATGGAAAGGTGAGATGCACAGGTTGAAAATGCTTTATACTTTCCATGGGCTGATGAGATTCCACAGATAGAGGACACTATCTTAGAGTAAGAGTAAAGAATACCAGTCAGAGGACCACCACCAATAATCACAGCTCCAAAACACAGTGCTGTGTTATTGAGGAAAGTGTCATAACAGGCAAGTTGGACAAGCTGTTTGGTTTCACAGAAAAAGTTGTGTATTTCCAAGTCTGAGCAGAAGGACAAACGCAGCACCATTAAGCTGTGTAACAATGAGTATGTTGCACTTATTACCCAGGACACCAGAACCAGACGTCCAGAGAACCAGGGGTTCATGATGACTGTGTAGTGTAAAGGGTGGCAGATGGCCACATACCGATCATAGGCCATCACAGCCAGGAGAAAGTCATCTAATCCTGCAAAGAGTATGTAAAAATACATCTGGGTGATGCAGCCTTCATAGGTTATGACTTGCCTCTGCATCTGGATGTTCCACAGCATCTTTGGGATGGTGGTGGTGGTGAAGCAGATGTCTACAAAGGACAGGTTGGAGAGGAAGAAGTACATGGCGGTGTGGAGGTGGGGGTCTGAGCTGATGGCCAGGATGATGAGCAGGTTTCCAAACACGGTGATCAGGTACATGGAGAGGAAAAGCCCAAATATGAGGGACTGCAGTTCTGTTTCCTCTGAAAGTCCCATAAGAAGAAATTCTGAAAATTTTGTACTGTTCCTTGGTACCATGTGGTGGAAGTGACTATTGGGAAAATGAATAATTTTCATTTGAATAGGCATAATTTACATAACTGAACTACTATAATTTTATTTTGCTGGCAAGAAATTGATGTTAAGATGTTATATATAGATAAATTATCTTTGAGGGTATACCCCATTTCACCTGTTATTGAAATTTTTCGTCCCACTCACAGTATATTTTTAAAGAGTTTATGTACTGGGTTGGCCAAAAGAGTTGCTCATTGTTTTTTTTTCATGTAAGACGGACCTAGTAGCACTCACTTGTCTTTAACATCATTTGAAACAATTGTATTAGATTATATTGTGACAGATATCATATCATCATGCAATAAAAAGCATCAAAATTGGTGAATTTTTGTGTAGCTATTTTAATATTGAAGATGGAAGAGAAAAGCGACATTTTCAGAATTTTATTCTTTATCATTTCAAGAAAGGTAAAAACACAATCACAAAAGGTAAAAAAAAATGACAAAAAAAAGATTTGTGAAATATATGGAAAAGATGATGTGACTGATCAAACATGTCAAAAGAGGTTTACAAAGTTTCATGCTGGAGATTTCTCGGTGTACAGTGCACCTTGGACAAGAAGACCAGTTGAACTTGATAGCAATAAAATCAAGATGCTCATTGAGAACAACCAACATTTCACCAAGAAGGAGAGAGTTAATAAACTCAAAATATCCATATCAAGTGTTGAAAATCATTACCTTGGTTTTGTTAATCACTTTGATGTTTGTTAATCACATAAGTGAAAGTCGTTCAGTTGTGTCCAACTCTTTGCGACTCCATGGACTACACAGTCCGTGGAATTCTCCAGGCCAGAATACTAGAGTGGGTATCCTTTCCCTTCTCCAGTGGATCTTCTCAACCCAGGGATCGAACCCAGGTCTCCCACATAGTAGGCGAATTCTTTACCACCTCTCTGACAAGGGAAGCCCTCATCACATAAGTTAAGCAAAAAAAAGAAAATCCTTCTTGACCAGATTTCCACATGTGACTCTACTTAAATGTAATGAAAATATTCTATTTTTGAAACAAAATGTGGCAGGCAACGAAAAGTGGATACTGTTCAATAATGTGGAATGGAAGAGCTCATGGGCCAAGCAAAATTAACCCACCACCAACCATGCCAATGGCTGGTCTTCATCCAAAGAAGGTGATGTTGTGTATATGGTGGGATTGGAAGGGAGTCCTCTATTGTGAGGTCCTTCTTGAAAATCAAAAGATTAATTCCAGCAAGTACTCTTTCTTATTAGACCAGCTGAAGGCAGCATTTGATGCATAGCATCCAGAATTAGTGAAAAGAAAATGCATAACCTTCCATCAGGAAACCACAAGACAGCTTATATCTTTGATGACCAGGAAAAAATTTTTACTGCTTGGCTAGAAATTTCTGAGTCATCTTCCATATTCACCAAACATCGTACCTTCAATTTTCCATTTATTTCAGTCTTTACAAACTTCTCTTGATGGAGAAAAAAAATTCACTTCCCTGGAAGACTGTAAAAAGCACCTGGGACAATTCTCTGTTCAAAAAGATTTAACGTTTTAGGAAGATGGAATTATGAAGTTGCCTAAAAAATGGCATAAAGTAGTGGAACAAAACAGTGAATATGTTGTCCAATAAAGTTCTTGGTGAAAATGAAAAACATGTCCTTTATTTTACTTGAAAAAAATGAAGGAACTTTTTTTGTCAGCACAATATTTACAGTTTTAATGAGAAACTCTTTCATGACTTTGAGAAGTATATATTGAGAGTCAACATATTTCAAACACATACTGGGAATAAACAGATGCAGAAAAACAAATTCCCCACATTCCAAGAAAGATGGAAAATTATACTCAAATAAATATATTATAGACTGTATCCGGTGATGACAGATTCTATGAGGAAATAAAACCAGGTATAAAGGAAGGAGAGGCAAGAGGTGCTATTCTGTACTGAGTGTTCAGGCAAGGCCAGCAAACAAGATGATAATTGAACAGATAGCTCAAGAAAGGAGCTTCCCTGGTGGCTCAGACGGTAAAGCATCTGCTTACAATGCAGGAAACTGAGGTTTGATCCCTGGATGGGGAGGATCCCCTGGAGAAGGAAATGGCAACCCACTCCAGTACTCTTGCCTGGAAAATCCCATTGATGGAGGAGCCTGGTCAGCTACAATCCATGGGGTCGCAAAGAGTCAGACATGACTGAGCAACTTCACTTTCACTTTCAGCTCAATAAAGAGGGAGAAGAATCAGAAAAAGTGTGTGCCTGGCAGAGGGAATGGGCTTTCCTGGTGGCTCAGATGGTAAAGAATCTGCCTGCTAATGTAGGAGACGCTGGTTCAATCTCTGGGTTGGCAAGCTCCTCTGGAGAAGGAAATGGCAACCAGTTCCAGTATTCTTGCCTGGGAAATCCCATGGACAGAGGAGCCTGGTAGGCTACAGTGCATGGGGTTGCAAAAGAGTCAGACACAATTTAACGAATAACAGCAAAAACAAATACACAAGTCCAAGTGCCTCTGTTTTAGGAACTTCTCTCACTCCACAAGGCACAGGTTCGCAGACACACCATGGCCTCCTGGGCTGTGTTTCTATCATGAAATTCACTCCCAGAACCACCCTCCTTAAGGTATGAGTGATGACAACTCAAGCTGATCAGATCAGATCAGCTTTCTCCTAAAGAATGTGGAAAACCCAGAAAGTCCTATTCATAAGCTTCCAAGAAAAGAATAGATTTGGGGTTCCTTTTTGCTATGGCCACTTTCTGCCCTGTTTTTAAAGAAATAAAAAAGTTATGGGAGAGGGATAGAGAGGAAAGAAATGAAAGAAAAATACCTAATAAGCTCAAATGGCCCCTGAGACAATGTAATGAAGAAAAGCTTTATTGGTTGGGCAGCCTTCCAACTTCAGCTACATTCTTTGGTACCACGAAAAAATCATAAAGATAAATACCTTTCTGTTTTCCCCAAGGACAGAAACAGTGACATCTGTATGATGTGAAAAACTATAGCATGTGTAGTCTAATATGTCTCAGCTTAAAATAAAAAGAAATGTCCTTATTTCACTGGATATCTCTCCACAGGTAATAACCTATTTGTCTAGTCCTGTAATCTATTGAATTATGAACATTCATTGGAAGGATTGATACTGAAGCTAAAGCTCCCATACTTTGGCCACCTGATTCAAAGAGCTGACTCATTGGAAAAGACCCTGAAAAATTGTGGAGAAGTGGGTGACAGATGATGAGATGGTTGGATGATGTCACTGATTTACTAGACATGAGTTTGAGCAAACTGAGGGAGATAGCAATGGACAGAGAAGCCAGGCGTGCTGAAATTCATGGGGGTGGCAAAGAGTTGGACACGACTTAGTGACTGAACAACAACTACTATCATTGGAAGCAGTTTATATGTCCCATTCTTTCTTCCACTGGGCTTCCACTAGCACAATTTAATTGTCAACATTGACAATTGAGTTTCTAAGTGCAATGTTCCTTTGTCAGCATCATAAATAAATGCATTATTAAGAAAGCCATCAAACAACCTGAGTGATTTCTGGCCTCTGTTCTATGCTGTATTGGCTCTTAGGTGACCTCTGGGACAAGTTCAGGGCTTCCTTGCTCCCCGGTCCTCTCCTGAAGTGCCTATTAAGCTCTCAGGCTCACCTGCATGGAGACTCTGGGAAGAAGCTTTTGGTGTGGAAGTCAAAATTCTTCTGTAAATGATTGACAGTGCAGACAGGTTTTGTTCCCAAACCAGACAATAAGGAAGAGGATCAAGCACTGATCACCCAGCTAGATTTAGGACTGCAAAGGCAGCAGCCACATTCTGTTCAAACAAAGTTGCAGAGGCTGAGGGACTGCAGCCAAGGAGGTATTTACATCTTTCTATATCAGCTCATTAGTCATGTTTTCCTCTTGTTACTCCAACCTCCAGGTACATGATTTCCCTTGGGGATGCTGGTCTGGATATAATGGATTTTTTCCTTGCTTCTCCATTCCTAGTAGCCTGCATTACATTAGAAGAATCCAGTTTTCATCACTCCTTTCCCTTTACCTCTCCTTCTTCCAAAGCTCTGACTCCCAGCACCTCATCACTTCCCTGAGTTCAAATATTCTCAGAAGTATAATATTGAAGATTTGTCTTCACTAGGTACCTTGGGTCTTCAGTGTTTTGATTTGTGGCTGGAACACAACCTCTGAAATCTCTGAATGTGACTATTCCAACCCATTATAAAGAGAGATAATTTTGCTCCTTTAATAAAAGAATTGGGTATTATAATCATTGGTTTCATGAAAGTCTTGCAGTTCCAATAAGGATTCCCTACTTATATCAGAAGTTATTAGCTGTCATTTATCCCTCTTTATAAAATATTTGCAGCTATGGAAGACCTTTATAGGTACTCTTATGCACTGCTAACCTACATATTATAGAGACTGTCAAATTTAATTATTAAAACACCGTGTTTTATGAGTTAGAACTTACATGAACTCCATTCTCGATTGTAGAGATGGAACTCAGAGGGATTTAATGTTCTGCTTAAAGGTACATAACAAGTGAGGGATGAAATCTTGACTGGAATTAGTCAAGATACTTCCAGTTTTCAAATTCTGGACAGTGGTTCTTAGCCAGAGATGATTTTTCTCCTGGGAATATTTGGCAATGTCTAAAGGGATGCTTACTGTGGGAAATCACATGGACAGAGGATCCTGGTGGGCTACAGTCCATGGGATTGCAAAGAGTCAGACATGACTAAGCGACTAGAGAGCAGCAAAGAGATGCTGTTAATCTCTTATATACAGCAGGACAGAGCCCAATACAAGCAATTGTACTGTCCCAAATGCCAAAAGTGAGAAGGTAAGAAAAGCTATTTTGGACCAGGACTTCTACAAGTTCATTTTGCATAAAAATCACCAAGGTCTGCAGTTGAAATGCAAAATCTGTTTCATGAGGTCTCTATTGGGCCCATGGAATGGATTTCAACCGAACTTTTAGTTTATTGAAACTGCAAGTCTTGGTCTGTGGATCACAGTTTCGGTATCAAGGCAGCAGTCCTATGTTAGGGTCAAGTGTATATAATTTTAGTCTACTCCACAGAGGCTATTTTATGTAAGTAATTTTGAAAAAAGTTTTTCACTCATTTTATAGGTGGCAGTGAATTATGTGGCAGATCTTTTAAATATAAGAGCTCTGGAGTGACATAAATAAAATATATATATTAAGAAGAGTTTTCAGTAGGCAGAATAAAGGACTCCAAAAGACATCATATCCTAAACCAAGCAACTTTCAAATATATTAGTTCATATAGCAGGGTAATTAAGACAGTAGATGGAATACAGCTACTAGTAATGTGTTTTAAGATACAAAAATTAGCCTGAATTTTCACTTTGGACTAGTGTAAACACAATGATCCTCTAAGTGTGAAAGAGAGGAAGAAGAATTGGACTCAGAGAAACATGTGAAGATGCTATGCTGCTGGATTTGAAGATGAAGGAAGGATATAAGGATATATATCATTCCATGATATAAGGAATGCAGGTGGCCCCTGGAAATTGGAATAGGAGAGGGAATTCATCCTCACCTGGAACATCCTGAAAGATCCAAGCCCTCCAGATGTGGGTTTGATTTAAACCCACTGAGACTCATTTTAAGACACAGTGTTAAGGGAAGCACACTGACTGAAACCGCCCACCCTGTCCAGGCTCTCTAGTAACCCTTCACATGAACTGTTTTACAACAGGAGGTCCTGGTAAGGAATATGGAGCTAATAAGCCACCACCAACTGGAAGAGTTCGGGAAAGGTCAAAAGGAGACACCGTGTGTCTGTCCACCTCCCAGAATCCCTCTCGCTAGCGTCCATCTTGGCTGAGCAATGAGTGCACCACCAGGAAGGACTCTGAGTGAGAATGATTGGCCAAAGACAACCTGGAAATTAATCCCATCACCATAAAACCTGAGACTGTGAGACACGTGGCAGAGCAGCTCTCCTGGGTTCCCTTACCCCGCTGCTCTCCGCCCAGGTGCCTTCTTCCAGTAAAGTATCTTACTTTGTCAGCACGTATCTCCTCGGACAATTCTTTTCCGAGCGTGAGACAAGAGCCCGCTCTTGGGGCCCTGGAGAGGTGCCCCCCTTCCTACAACAACAGTATATGTGTGAGTCTGTTTAGTTGAAAGAAGGATGTTTACAAATGCACATACATGTATATATACACATACTCCTTACTCTTGAAGGTTTTTCTTTGGACTCAAAATATATCTAACATTTCATGTATTTCACAACTTTCATCTGAATTAAGTTGTATTATCCCATATTGCCTTCAGATATAAGGATCTTATTCCCAGGTGGATTACATTTTAACAATTATTTGAGAAAGCAGTTCAAACTTATTCAGTATCTTCTTCAGTTGCATACAAATGAATCCATATATTATGTATTCTCAGTTTTGTATAAATCCTTTAATTTGGCAGATTGTGTGAGGATTACTGAATATAACTGTACTCTTTTAAAGGTGTGACGATTACTGAATATAACTGTACTCTTGTAACTTAAACTGAAGAAAGTAGGGAAAACCACTAGATCATTCAGGTATGACCTAAATCAAATCCCTTATGATTATACAGTGGAAGTGACAAATAGATTTAAGGGACTAGATCTGATAGACAGAGTGCCTGATGAACTATGGACAGAGGTTTGTGACATTGTACAGGAGAAGGGATCAAGACCATCCCCATGGAAAAGAAATGGCTGTCTGAGGAGGCCTTACAAATAGCTGTGAAAAGAAGAAAAGCAAAAAGCAAGGGAGAAAAGGAAAGATATAGCTATTTGAATGTAGAGTTCCAAAGAATAGCAAGAAGAGATAAGAAAGCCTTCCTCAGGGGTCAATGCAAAGAAATAGAGGAAAACAACAGAATGGGAAAGACTAGAGATCTCTTCAAGAAAATTAGAGATACCAAGGGAACATTTCATGCAAAGATGGGCTTGATAAAGGACAGAAATGGTATGGACCTAACAGAAGCAGAAGATATTAAGAAGAGGTAGCAAGAATACACAGAAGAACTGTACAAAAAAGATCTTCACGACACAGATAATCATGATGGTGTGATGACTCACCTAGAGCCAGACTTCCCGGAATGTGAAGTCAAGTGGGCCTTAGAAAGCATCACTACAAACAAAGCTAGTGGAGGTGATGGAATTCCAGTTAAGCTATTTCAAATCCTGAAAGATGATGCTATGAAAGTGCTGCACTCGATATGCCAGCAAATCTGGAAAACTCAGCAGTGGCCACAGGACTGGAAAAGGTCAGTTTTCATTCCAATCCCAAAGAAAGGCAATGCCAAAGAATGCTCAAACTACCACACAATTGCACTCATCTCCCACGCTAGTAAAGGAATGCTCAAAATTCTCCAAGCCAGGCTTCAGCAATACGTGAACCATGAACTTCCAGATGTTCAAGCTGGTTTTAGAAAAGGCAGAGGAACCAGAGATCAAATTGCCAACATCTGGTGGATCATCGAAAAAGCAAGAGAGTTCCAGAAAAACATCTATTTCTGCTTCATTGACTATGCCAAAGCCTTTGACTGTGTGGATCACAATAAACTGTGGAAAATTCTGAAAGAGATGGGAATACCAGACCATCTGACCTGTCTCTTGAGAAACCTATATGCAGGTCAGGAAGCAACAGTTAGAACTGGACATGGAACAACAGACTGGTTCCAAATACGAAAAGGAGTACGTCAAGGCTGTATATTGTCACCCTGCCTATTTAACTTATATGCAGAGTACATCATCAGAAACGCTGGACTGGAAGAAGCACAAGCTGAAATCAAGATTGCTGGGAGAAATATCAATAACCTCAGATATGCAGATGACACCACCCTTATGGCAGAAAGCAAAGAACTAAAGAGCCTCTTGATGAAAGTGAAAGAGAAGAGTGAAAAAGTTGGCGTAAAGCTCAACATTCAGAAAACTAAGATCATGGCATCTGGTCCCATCACTTCATGGCAAATAGATGGGCAAACAGTGGCAGAATTTATTTTGGGGGGGCTCCAAAATCACTGCAGATGGTGATTGCAGCAATGAAATTAAAAGATACTTACTCCTTGGAAGGAAAGTTCTGACCAACCTAGAGAGCATATTAAAAAGCAGAGACATTACTTTGCCAACAAAGGTCTATCTAGTCAAGGCTATGGTTTTTCCAGTAGTCATGTATGGATGTGAGAGTTTGACTATGAAGAAAGCTGAGCTCTGAAGAATTGATGCTTTTGAACTGTGGTATTGGAGAAGACCCTTGAGAGTCCCTTGAAGTGCAAGGAGATCCAACCAGTCCATCCTAAAGGAAATCAGTCCTGGGTGTTCATTGGTAGGACTAATGTTGAAGCTGAAACTCCAATACTTTGGCCCCCTGATGAGAAGAGCTGACTCATTTGAAAAGACCCCGATGTTGGGTCTTTCAAGCATCTTTCAAAGATTGAAGGCGGAAGGAGAAGGATGAGACAACAGTGGATGAGATGGTTGGATGGCATCACTGACTCGAGGGACATGGGTTTGGGTGGACTCCGGGAGTTGGTGATGGACAGGGAGGCCTGGTGTGCTGCGGTTCATGGGGTCACAAAGAGTCAGACACAACTAAGCGACTGAACTGAACTGAACTGAACTGAATGCATCTTTCAGCTCATTTACAGAGTTCTTCAACTCCAGTATGTCTGTTTAGTTATGTTTAAGAGTCTTCATCTCTTTGAAAATCATTTCTTATTTTCATTTTTTTTTAGTTTATGAGTTTAAGTGCTTTTGCGAGTGTTCCTATAGCTTTCTGAGTTTCTCCATGACACTCTTTGAGTTTTCCACTGGCTTGATCACAGTCTCCTATTGTGTTAAGATTGGTTTCTTGAAAATTGTTACTTTCTTTTTGTGATTCTGTGTTACTGCAGTTTTTCATGGTGCCCAGTGGGTAGCTTCTCTGGCAGTGCATTTGAAATAACAAATGCCTTTTTCATTTAGGTAAAGGTCTGTTGATTCTGATTCTAACAATTCAACAAACTGGTAACAAAAGGCCTTTCTGTGTTTTTCAGTTAGGTGACACAGTAACACAAGTCTTTTGTTTCTTTTGCCTGAGTTGCATCTGAGTTGCATTTATTGAAGTAGGAAATGCAACCCCCTCCAGTATTCTTGCCTGGAAAACCCCAGGGACAGAAGAGCCTGGAGGGCTGCAGTCCAGGGGGAGGCAAAGAGTTGGACACGACTGAGTGACTGAGCACGCACGCACTCACTCATTTGGCTATTTTTAAGAAACTACTTTCTTTGCCCTTCACTGTCCCTAGCAGAGGCGTTGGGTGCATTGTCATCACTGCTGGTGCCTCCAGGGTCACTGGCACCTTGGTGCTGCTAATGTCCCTGATGTGGCTGGCATCTCTGCCCAGGGAACCATGATAGTGGGCAATTTTGTATCATCCAGGGTCACCTGGTTCAAGGTCCCCACCACCATTGCTGCCTGTTTCCCTTTGATTGTAGATAATGCTGCATCTGGAAGGCCAGGTTCATGAGTGCCACCTCCACTGGTGCTACCAGGTGCTCTGGGTCTATGGACTCAGCTGCCTCAACCATTGGGATGGGACTAGGGGCACCACCTCTTGCTGTTTTCCAAATCAACCCAATTTAACATGTAAAATTATATGAATCTCTGGACTCCTGGTTATAGGACAGGTGAATATTTGCTGAGTTATGGAAGTCTGATTAATCAGATAGAGGGGGAGAGACAAAGGGAGTATCTTGTGTTACCATAATGCTGATGTCATCAAAGATAGATTTATTTTCTCATAAACTGTGAGATTGACATATATATGTACATACACATACATATATGGAATTAACTATCATACATTGGTGAAGAAAGACATCCAGTATAACAGTATACAACATCATGGATGAGACTTAGAATTACAACAGAGAAAATGACAGGTGAGTACAGACTCATGAGGAGCCAAACAGAGATCAGGATAACCACACACTATACAAACTCATTTGTTAATGAGCATTATATTAAAGCATCTACTATGAAAGTGAGTTATTATGCAACAATAGCTAACTGATCAAAAATAAAAGTGAACAGAACTGAAGACAATTATATTAATCAGCTTCTTCTCAATTATGCAATTATTCTATTTAAAGGTAGCATTCATGATTACTCTGTCTTTACATTTTATTTCAGATAACTATATTAAAAATTGGTACATTAAGTTTCCTCTCTAGATAAGCAGGAAAAGGTGAAAAGTGTGCTTGTTTGCGCTAAACATGTAACCTTGAATCACATGACTGGATAGGCATTTCAGTCCTCCAGTGAGTCATCCTTTGGTTATATATTCTGATATACAAAGTTCACTCTGAACAACGCAGTGGTGAAGGGCACTGACCTTCTGTGCAGTAAAAAATCTAAATATAATTTTACAGTCAGCTCTCTGTATCCACAGTTCCACATCTGAATGTTCAATGTAACCTATTAAAAGATATTTAAAATACCTTAATTGTCAACTTTACTTTAGACAAAAATGAGTAATGAAACTAATAACCATTATTTAGAAAAATAAGAGAAAAATTACTTGTAATGACATGTATCATTTGAGAATAAATTATTCTTAAGAAACTCAGTCCTCTCATGAAGAACATGCTGCTGAAGTAGGGATAATTACAAATCCTATATATCAGGTTGAGGAGAAAGCTTAATAAATCAATACGTGGAATTATTTTAATTAAAATTCCAGGGACCCAAAAAAAAAGAAGCAAATTTGATTCTTCAATGATCAAAGAATCACAATTTCTGATTCTTGGCTTTGAGTCATGCATCAAGGGCACTTCATCTCCCCCAGGAGAGTTGGCCTTTTCTACCTAGTATTTCATAGAATCTCTTCAGAGCCCCCTTTATGTCTTTATTCCTTAGACTGTAGATAAAGGGGTTCAGCATGGGTGTGACCACTGTGTACATCACTGAAGCTGCTGCACCTGATCTTGAACTGTAGGGAGCAGCAGGGTTAAGGTGCACTCCTAGGACAGAACAATAAAATAAAAAGACAACTGAGAGGTGAGATGCACAAGTGGAAAATGCTTTATACTTCCCCTCAGCTGATGAGATTCCATGTATGCAAAAAACTATTTTAGAGTAAGAGTAAAGTATTCCAGCAAAAGGACCACCACCCAGCAAGGTAGCTGCAAAATACAATACCATGTCATTAAGGAAGGTGTCAGAACAGGCAAGTTGTAAGACTTGATTGAGTTCACAGAAAAAGTGTGGTATTTTGAAGTCTGCACAGAAGGACAATCGCAACACCATTAACTTCTGTAACAAGGAGTACATGACACCCACGATCCAAGATATCAGAATCAGGAGACTGCAGAGTTGGGGGCTCATGATGACCGTGTAGTGCAACGGGTGACAGATGGCCACAAACCGGTCATAGGCCATCACAGCCAGGAGAAAATCATCTAAACTTGCGAAGAGTATGTAAAAGTACATCTGGGTGATGCAGCCTTCAAAGGTGATCAATTTGTTCTGTGTCTGGATATTCCACAGCATCTTTGGGATGGTGGTGGAGGTGAAGCAAATGTCTACAAAGGACAGATTGGAGAGGAAGAAGTACATGGGGGTGTGGAGGTGGGAGTCTGAGATGGTGGCCAGGATGATAAGCAGGTTTCCAAACACAGTGATCAGGTACATGGACAGAAAAAGTCCAAATACGAGGGGCTGCAGCTCAGGTGCCTCTGAAAATTCCATGAGAAGAAATTCTGAAACTTCTGAAATATTTTGTGGTTCCATGCCTTGTAGGTAACTACCAAAATATAGAACAGTAACTGATTGACTTTTACACAAGCAAGCATTAGCAACCTAGTATGCATGCATGTTTAGTCACTTCTTTCATGTCCGACTCTTTACAATCCCATGAACTGTGGCCTACCATGCTCCTCTGTCCATGGGATACTCCAGGTAAGAATATTGGAGTGGATTGTAATTTCCTTCTCCAGGGGATCTTCCCAATGCAGGGATTGAATCCGTGTCTTTTACATCTCCTTCATTGGCAGGCAAGTTGTTTACCATTAGTGTCAACCTAACATTATATCTACTACTGTGGGCAGGAATCCCTTAGAAGAAATGGAATAGCCATCATAGGCAATAAAAGAGTCCAAAATGCAGTACTTGGAAGCAATCTGAAAAACAACAGAATGAACTCTGTTCTTTTCCAAGGCAAACCATTCAATATCATGGTAATCAAAGTCTATGCTCCGACCAGTAATGCTGAAGAATCTGAAGTTGAACGGTTCTATGAAGACCTACAAGACCTTTTAGAACTAACACCTAAAAAAGATGTCCTTTTCATTACAGGGGACTGGACCACAAAAGAAGGAAGTCAAGAAACACCTGGAGTAACAGGCAAGTTTGGTGTTGGAATACAGAATTAAGCAGGGCAAAGGCTAATAGAGTTTTGCCAAGAGAACTAACACCAGTCATAGCAAACATCTTCTTCCAACAGCATAAGAGAAAACTCTACACATGGACATCACCAGATGGTCAACACTGAAATCAGATTGATTATATTCTTTGCAGCCAAAGATGGAGAAGACCTATACAGTCAGCAAAAACAAGACTGGGAGCTGACTGTGGCTCATATCGTGAACTCCTTATTGCCAAATGTAGACTTAAATTGAAGAAAGTGGGGGAAACCACTAGACCATTCAGGAATGACCTAAATCAAATCCCTTATGATGATACAGTGGAAGTGAGAAACAGATTTAAGGGACTAGATGTGATAGACAGAGTGCCTGATGAACTATGGATGGAGATTCGTGACATTGTATAGGAGACAGGAATCAAGACCATCCCCAAGAAAAAGAAATGCAAAAAAGCAAAATGGCTGTATGGGGAGGCCTTACAAAGAGCTGTGAAAAGAAGAGACGTGAAAAGCAAAGGAGAAAAGGAAAGATATACCCATTTGAATGTAGAGTTCCAAAGAATAGCGAGGAGAGGTAAGAAAGCCTTCCTCAGGAGTCAATGCAAAGAAATAGAAGAAAGCAATTGAATAGGAAAGCCTAGATATCTCTTCAAGAAATTAAAGATACCAAGGGAACATTTCATGCAAAGATGGGCTTGAAAAAGGACAGAAATGGTGTGGACCTAACAGAAGCAGAAGATATTAAGAAGAGGTGGCAAGAATACACAGAAGAACTATACAAAAAAGATCTTCATGACCCAGATAATCACGATGGTGTAATGACCCACCTAGAGCCAGACATCCTGGAATGTGAAGTCAAGTGGGCCTTAGGAGGCATCACTACGAACAAAGCTAGTGGAGGTGATGGAATTCCAGTTGAGCTATTTCAAATCCTGAAAGACGATGCTGTGAAAGTGCTGCACTTAATATGCCGGCAAATCTGGAAAACTCAGCAGTGGCCACAGGACTGGAAAAGGTCAGTTTTCATTCCAATCCCAAAGAAAGGCAATGCCAAAGAATGCTCAAACTACCACGCAATTGCACTCATCTCACACGCTAGTAAAGGAATGCTCAAAATTCTCCAAGCCAGGCTTCAACAATACATGAACTGTGAACTTCCAGATGTCCAAGCTGGTTTTAGAAAAGGCAGAGGAAACAGACATCAAATTGCCAACATCCGGTGGATCATCGAAAAAGCAAGAGAGTTCCAGAAAAACATCTATTTCTGCTTTAGTGACTATGCCAAAGCCTTTGACTGTGTGGATCACAATAAACTGTGGAAAATTCTGAAAGAGATGGGAATACCAGACCATCTGACCTGTCTCTTGAGAAACCTGTATGCAGGTCAGGAAGCAAGAGTTAGAACAGGACATGGAACAACAGACTGGTTCCAAATAGGAAAAGGAGTAGGTCAAGGCTGTATACTGTCACCCTGCTTATTTAACTTATATGCAGAGTACATCATGAGAAATGCTGTGCTGGAAGAAACACCAGCTGGAATCAAGATTGCCGGGAGAAATATCAATAACCTCAGATATGCAGATGACACCACCCTTATGGCAGAAAGTGAAGAAGAACTAAAGAGCCTCTTGATGAAAGTGAAAGAGGAGAGTGAAAAGGTTGGCTTAAAGCTCAACATTCAGAAAACTAAGATCATGGCATCTGGTCCCATCATCTCATGGGAAATAGATGGGCAAACAGTGGAAACAGTGTCAGACTTATTTTGGGGGGCTCCAAAATCACTGCAGATGGTGATTGCAGCCATGAAATTAAAAGACGCTTACTCCTTGGAAGGAAGGTTATGACCAACCTAGATAGCATATTAAAAAGCAGAGACATTACTCTGCCAACAAAGGTCCGTCTAGTCAAGGCTATGGTTTTTCCAGTAGTCATGTATGGATGTGAGAGTTGGACGGTGAAGAAAGCTGAGCACCAAAGAACTGATGCTTTTGAACTGTGGTGTTGGAGAAGACTCTTAAGAGTCCCTTGGACTGCAAGAAGATCCAACCAGTCCATCCTAAAGGAAATCAGTCCTGGGTGTTCATTGGAAGGACTGATGTCAAAGCTGAAACTCCAATACTTTGATCACCTGATGTGAAGATTTGACTCATTGGAAAAGACCCTAATCCTGGGAAGGATTGTGGGCAGGAGGAGAAGGGGATGACAGAGGATGAGATGGCTGGATGGAATCATCGACTCGATGGCCATGGATTTGGGTAGACTCCAGGAGTTGGTGATGGACAGTGAGGCCTGGCGTGCTGCTATTCATGGGGTCACAAAGAGTCGGACACGACTGAGTGACTGAACTGAACTGAACTGAAGAACTTATAGACAAAAATGTCAGTAAGAATGAAATTAGATTAAGTACATGTTTTATAAAAAGGAATATGCAACAAAAATAAATGAAAATCTATGGCTAACTTATACAAAGATTAAAAAATATTAATTCAGAGATACCAACATGGGTCATTAATTCAACATTAAAATTGCCAAAGACTTGAAAATGAAATAATATTATAACCAAAGTGCTTTTAAAAATGTGGGGATGGAGCAGTATCTAAATTATAATTTCATCTCATATAGAGACTGATAAATTCAAACATGCTTATTGAATATGATGGTGACATTTAGTCCAAAGGTCAATATAAATATTTTGCAAATTATGGTGAAAGGTGATGAACTTTTAGAAAAGGATTTAGTCACAAAGATACAAGAAGCATCAAGGAATAACAGAGATATGAAAACTCACTGGGAACGTATATTAGTATAAAAGATTATTTATTACCTCTAAAGATTTTTGTTTTTATTTGTAGCAAATATTGACACATGGAGAATATTAAAGTGGCAGCTAAATTAATGCAGTAATAACAATTAAAAAATCAATGGAAGGGATATAGTGTACAGTACTGTGACTAATAGTTAATAATACTCTATTGCATATTTGAAAGTTGGTAAGGAACAGTAGATCCCAAAAGCTCTTATCACAAAAAAATTGCAATTGCACTACGCATGCTAACAAATGCTAACTAGATTTATTGTGGTGGTCATTTAGCAATAGGAACAAATATTGATTCATTGTGCTATACAACAGCAACAAATACATTTTATATGTCAACTATAACTTAGATTCTTTTTTAAAAACAATGAAGAGAATGCTATGAATGATAGATTTGACAACCAAAATTAATAAACTCTTATACAATCCCCACAAATATATCACACATATCTAAAGAACTGGGGTGATTCCCAGGTGGATCACTGGGTAAAAAATCTGCCTGCAATGCAGGAGATTAGATTCCAGGATGGGGCAGATGCCCTGGAGGAGGGAATTGCAACCTACTCCAGTGTTCTTGCCTGGGAAATTTCACGCACAGAGGAGCCTGGCAGGCTACAGTGAGTGGGGTCTCAGAGTCAGACATGACTGAAATGACTAAGTACACACACATATAAAAGAACTAAATGGCAAACAGTCTGTTTTGTGTAAAGCACACTGGCACTACTATATAAAACAATGGATTTCTATGGACTTTTTTTTTTTTAAATAAACTCAAAATGGCTAACAAGCACACAAATATATTCAGCTTCACAAAACAGAAAAAGACTCACAGACTTAAGAAATGAACTCATGGTTGCCATGAGGAAGGGATAGTTAAGGACTTTGGGAAGATCATGTACACATTGCTATATTTAAAATGGATAACCACTGAAAACCTATTGTATAGCACATGGAACTCTGCTCAATGTTATGTGCCAGCCTGGATGGGAGGGGGTTTTGAGGGAGAATAGATAAATGTATATGTATAGCTGAGTCCCTTCGCTATTCACCTGAAACTATCATGATATTGTTAACTGGGTATACCCCAATACAAAATGCTTTTGGTGTTAAAAAAAATTAAAAATAAAATTAAAAAATAATTGCAAAGTGAAGCTCATTAGCATACGTCTTCTCACCAATGAAATAAAGATTTTTTAATGTAAATGCCCAGAGTTGAGCAAAGACATCCTGGTATGTACATTTTCATACACTGCTCTTGCAGGGAAGTATTTGCAAGCATTCATTGGTCTAAATCTACCTTCTTCAAGTGGAAATAATAGTCTAATATATCCCATCTTACAATAAAAAGAAAAGGCCTCACTTCTCTGTATAACCTTCCACAAGTAATACCCTATTTGTCTACTCCTGTTAATTATTGATCTCCTGGGATTTATAATCTACTTTTCATAAAAGTATTTTTTGTTTCTGTTTATTCTTTTAATTGAACTCCCACTATTACCATTTAATTGTCAACATAGACAATTGCATTTTAGAATGCAATGTTCAATTTTATTTTTGACCATTATAAATAGATAGATTAAATTATTAGGAAAGCCAACAAAAGACTGTAGTGATTTCTGGTTATCTGTGTATGTTAGGTCACAGGTGACCTCAGATACATGTTCTTGGCTTCTCTCCTCGCTGATCCTCTCCTGCAGTATCTGTGGAGCTCTCAGACTCACCTGCTGGGAAACTTTGAGAGAAGGTTTCTGTGTGGAAGTCCACATCCTCCCCTAGTTGATGATACAGCCCCAAGCTGTGTCTAATTACAAGACAACAAGAAGAGATCAAGTATGGGTCTCTCAGTGAGATTTAGGTCTGCAAAAGCAACAACTACATCCTGTCCAACCAAAGCAGCACAGGCTGAGGGACTGCAGCAGAGGAAATATTTACAGCTTCCTGTGTCAGCTCATTAGGCATGTTTATCCTTTGTTACTCCAACCTCTAAGTATGTGATTTCCCTTAAGGACACTGGGCTGGACAGAACGGACTCTTTATCCTGCTGATTCTCTGTTCCTAGGAGACTGCATTATAAGTTAGGTGAATTCAGTTTTTATCACTCCTTCTCCTTTAACTTTCCTGCTTCCAAAGCTCTAAGCCTCCCAGGACCTCATCACATCCCTGAGTTCAAATTCTCTCAAAAGTGTAATATTGAGAATTTGTCTTGACTGAGTCACGTGGGTCTTCAAAGCTTTGATTGGTGGTGAGGACATAACCCTTGAAATCTCTAAAAATTGCTCTTCACCTCATCAAAAACAAGGTAACTTTGTGTACTTTTTAAATATAAAAACTGGGCATTATACTATCTGGAGTCATGATGGCTTTCCAAGCCGACAAGACGTTTCCCAGTTATATCAGAAGTTATGAGCTATCATTTAGTCCCTCATTATAAAATGCCTGTATTATAAGAGAGATATTTATATGTTGTTATGCACCATAACAGAACATAACAGGGAAGCCTGGTGTGCTGCACACCATGGGGTTGCAAAGCATGTGTTACAACTTAGACACTGAACAGCAAGAGAGGGGCAGGGTTCACTGAGGCAGGCAGTTGTGTATGCTTGTAATAACAAAAGCAGCAAAACAGGAGCTAAAGCCAGGAGAAACAGATCCAGGATGGAATCAAAATTAACCCTTTCAGGTTACAGGGTTACAGAAGGAACAAATTTTAATCCACAAGGATGAGAGAATCACAATCGCCAGATCAGAGACTTTAAGCCATGAAACAATAACATGCCACCACCCACAAGAAATTTGGCCCTTTTAGCCTGGCCTTAAGTAGAAACTCTTCACAGTCCGCTTTATGTCGTTGTTCCTCAAACTGTAGATGAAGGGGTTCAGCATGGGTGTGACCACAGTGTACATCACGGAGGCTATTGCACTTGAGTGTGAGTTATGGGTAGCAGCAGAGCTGAGGTACAATCCTAAGCTCGTACAATAAAATAAGGAGACAACTGAGAGGTGAGATGCACAGGTGAGGTGGAAAATGCTTTATACTTCTCCTGAGCTGATGAGATTCTACATATGCAGGAAACTATTTTAGAGTAAGAGTAAAGGATCCCAGCAAAAGGACCACTACCCAATAGGAAAGTTGCAAGATAGATGGTGTTATTAAGAAAAGTATCAGAACTGGCAATTTGTATCACTTGATAGAGTTCACAGAAAAAGTGGGGGATTTCCAAATCTGGGCAGAAGGACAATTGCAACACCATTAAGCTGTGTAACAAGGAATGCATGGCACTCACTACCCAGGGTACCAGACACAGTAGACCATAAAGTCGAAGGCTCATGATGACCATGTAGTGCAGGGGGTGGCAGACGGCCACAAACCGGTCATAGGCCATCACAGTCAGCAGGAAGTCATCTAATGCTGCAAAAAGTATGTAAAAATACTCCTGGGTGATGCAGACTTCATAGGTTATGGCTTTGCTCTCAGTCTGAGTATTCATCAGCAACTTTAGGATCGTGGTGGAGGTGAGACAGATGTCTACAAAAGACAGGTTAGAGAGGAAGAAGTACATGGGGATGTGGAATTGAGGGTCTGAGCGCACAGCCAGGATGATGACACGGTTTCCAAACACAGTTATCAGGTACATGGAGAGGAAAATCCCAAATATGAGGGGCTGCAGTTCTGAGAATCTGAGAAGAAATTTAAAATTTTGTGTGTTGTTCCCTCGTTCCATGTGCTGGAGTTGACTACCAGGAGAAAGGAAAATGACATAATTACTTTTCACACATATGGGCATAAGTCACATATCTGAACTACTACAATATTTATTGTGCCATCAAGAAACTGATTTTACTATTTTATGTGTAGATAAGTTCTCTTTGAGAGTATGTGTGCTAAACCGCTTCAGTTGTGCCCAACTTTGTGTGACCCCACGGAATGCAGCTTACAAGGTTCCTCTGTCCGTGGTATTCTCCAGGCAAAAATACTGGAGTGGGTTGCCATGCCCTCCTCCAGGGGATCTTCCAGACCCAGGGATCAAACCCCTATCTCTTAAGTCTCTTGCAGGTTCTTTACCACCAGCACCACCTGCTATACCCCCAATTTATCTTTGACTAGGGATTTTTGTCCCATTTTCAGCATATTTACAAAAAAGGTCATATATTCTATACTGCTTTAATGCAAAATTCTTTCATGCATTTGAGAAATACATATTGAGTGCCAACCATGTTCCAAGCAATAAGTAGATGATGAAAAACAAATCTCCCACAGTTCAAGGATGTTGAGAGATAATGAGCAAATAAACTATTATATAATATGTTAGGTGGAAATCAGTCCTGAATATTCATTGGGAGGACTGATGCTGAAGCTGAAACTCCAATACTTTGGCCACTTGATGCGAAGAACTGACGCATTGAAAGATTGAAGGCGGGAGGAGAAGGGAACACAGAGGATGAGCTGGTTGGATGGCATCGCCGACTTAGATGGACATGAGTTTGAGTAAGCTCCAGGAGTTGGTGATGGACATAGAAGCCTGGCATGCTGCATTCCATGGGGTCACAAAGAGTCGGACATAACTGAGTGACAGAACTGAACTGAACAGCACCCAATATAAACAATTATCCTGTTCTAAATCAATAGTAAGATGATGAGAATCCCTAGTCTAGATCAAAATATTTCTAAATCCACTGTACATACAAATCACCAAGGTTTCTAATTCAATGCAAATTCTGATTCACCAGGTCTCTTGTCGACCCATGGATCCTGTTTCTGACAAGCTCCCAGGTGTTGTTGATGCTGCAGGTCCAGGTCTGTGAATCATGCTTTAGGTAGCAAGAAAGTGATTCTGTGTTGGAGTCAGGTATACACAGTTTTGGGCTTCCCTGGTGGCTCAGACAGTAAAGAATCTGCCTTCAGTGCTGGAGACATGGGTTTGATCCCTGGGTAGGGAAGATCCCCTGCAGGAGGACATGGCAACCCACTCCAGTATTCTTGCCTGGAGAATTTCATGGACAGAGGAGACTGGTGGGCTACAGTTCATGGGGTCACAAAGAATCAGACATGACTGAGTCACTAACACTTTCACTTTCGCTATTCAGTTTAATCTTCTTCACCAAAAATCTTTTATATATATAATTTTGAAAAAGTTTTTCACTTGCTTTATAGGTGATTACACAGAACTTATCATTTTAAACACAGCAACCAACCACCCTAGTGAGAATAGGACGCTTTCCCAAGAACACCAAAATCCAAACTTCAGTGAATAGATAAAGGGCATGAAAGTGAAATATTTTGCTTAGTAATACAAAGTGTAGTTTAAATTTTCTACCTATTGACTTTTTCCCCCGACTCAAAGGCCATATTAAGTGAATGTATTCAGATGTGTTCTTCTGTGTAAACTCCACTTGGAAATCTGTAATTGACTAACATTTGCCAGTAACTAGGGTAGGTACTGTGGACACCGGTAAACAACAGAACAGGATCCTAAAGAGAAGAATAAATCTGAATAACCACCTATACAGTAAACTATAGGTTAAAGTCTCCACTGTCAAGAAGAGGAATCAAGGAAATAATTTACATAAGCAAATAAGGCAATAATTAAGGAATGGTGTATGCAAAATGAAAACTATAGTCACAGTTTTCTTCTGATATAAAATTGCATAAAATACCTTGGCTAGTAAGTGTAGCTTTTTCCCCCACTGTGGTGCTATTACTTATAACAATTTTTTCATTAACACAAGAGAAAAAATATTTGGGATGATATGTATCATTTGAGAGGAAATAATTCTTAAGAAATCCATGTTATCCCATGAAAAAACAGGAATTGTAAATATTGTGAATAAAGTTTGGGAAAATTTTTGAGAAATTTAAAGATGGACAAAGGTGGAAATTGTTTATAAATCAGACAGAGAAAGAACTTATAGATGTGAGTTGCCTCACTGCTATGAAGAATCTGAATCAAAGAAATGAAAATTTCTGAGAATAAAGGGAGTGAGCAATTTCTACTTCTACACTCTGATCAAAAAGTATCAAATTCTGGCTCAAACACTTTGCATCCTGCAAAAGTGGGAACTTCTTTAATCCTATGACTGTTGGTCTTTTTATATGTGCCATTCCAAAGAACATTTTCAGAGCCTTCTCTATGTCTTTGTACCTTAGACTGCAGAGCTGAAGGGGTTCAACATGGGTGTGAACACAGTGAACATCACTGAGGCAAACACACTCAACTCTGAGCAAAAGGGTTTGTGGAGCAGCAAGGCTGAGGTACAAGCAAAGCTCATACAATAAAGAAAGGATACAACTGAGAGGTGAGAGGCACAGGTGAAAAGCACTTTATACTTCCCCCATGTTGATGGCACTACACGTATAGAGGAAACTTTCTTAGAATAAGAGTAAAGGATCCCAGGCAAGAGATCACCACTCAGGAATATTACAGTTTCAAAATACATCACCATGTCACTAAGAAAGGTGTCACAATTGGCAAGTTGGCTATCCTGTTTGATTTCACAGGAAAAGTGGAGGATTTCCAAAGTTGTACAGAAGGACAGTTGTGACCCTATTCATCTTTGTAACCAGGAATACAGGACACTCATGAATCAAACACCAGAACTAGCAGTCCACAGAGCAGAAAGTTCAGGGTTATAGAATAGTGCAGGGGTTGACAAATGGCCATGAAGTGGTCATAGGCCTTTGTGTCAGAAAAGTGCTGTCCAAGTCTATAAAGAGTGGGTGAATGTATAGTCACAGGTTATGACTTTGCCTTCTTTGGGATGGTGGTTAAGGTGAAACATATCTAAAAAGAACAAATTGGAGAAGAATAATTACATGGGTGTGCAGCAGTAGGAGTCAAAGACGGTGGCCAGGATGATGAGCAGTTTTTGTTTTTTAATTTATTTGGCTGCACAGGGTCGCAGTTGTGGTGTATGAGATCTTCACTGCAACATGTGAGATTTTTAGTTGTGACCTGTGGGATCTAGTTTCCCGATCAGGAATCGAACCTTGAGCCCCTGCATTGGGAGTGCAGAGTCTTAGCCACTGGACCATCAGGGAAGTCTCAAGATAAGCAGGTTTTCAAACACAGTGATCAGGTACATGGACAGGAAACTCTCAAACATGAAGGACTGCAGTTTTTATTCCTCTGAAATTCGAGAGGAAGAAATTGTGAATTTGGGTATCATTTCCTGGCACATGTGGTCCTTACCAACATTTGTTGATTTTTGTCTCTTTAACAATAGCCATTCTGACCAGTGGGAAATGTATCTCATGGTGGTTTTGATTTCCCATTCTCTGAAGATGTCAAACCTCTTTTCATGAGCCTGTTGACCATCTGTATGTATTCCTTGGGGGAAAAAATGTCTATTGAAAGTCCTTTACCTGTCTTTAATTTGGTTGTTTATGTTTTTAATTAAGTTGACTGAGTTCTTTTTTTGAATAACAGTCCCTTATTGGATGTATAATGTGCAAATACCTTTTCCCAAGAGTAGGTTTCCTTTTAGTTTTGTTGCTGGTTTCCTTCACTCCAGAGCTTTTTTGTTTGATATAGTTCTGCTTATTTTTACTTTTATTTTTCTTGCCAGGGGAAATATATTCCCCCCCCCCAATATTTCTAAAACTGAAGTTAAGGTATTACTGCCTATGTTTTATTCTATGATTTTTAATGTTTCAGACCTCACATTTAAGTCTTTAACGTATGTCGAGTTTATCTTTGTATGTAATGTGATAGAGTGGTTCAGTTGCATTCTTTTCCCTGAAGTTGTCCAGTTCAAAAAATACTCTTCATTCTTGATTGTTACCAAAGAAGCAGCTACAGTTATTTTTAATGCTTTTTCCTTTAAGCATTGTACTGTAATTGTTAACAACCTTGTCTGATATATAGTTTCAATTTTCTGATTCTATCACCTTATTCAGTCTTTGAGTACTTTTGGTTTTCCATTTTAAATAGAAGAGAACATTTCAATATTGCTTATAAAATAGTTCTGGGTATTGAACTCCCACAGCTTTTATCTGTGAGATAATCTTTCTTTCTTTAATATCTGAAGGATAACTTTTCTGGATAGAGTATTTTGGTTGATAGTTTTTGTATAACAATATTAGAAGTATGATATTCCATTGACCTGATGAGAAATTTGCTCATAGCCTAATGATGATACCTTTGTAGGTTACTCTTCTTTTTTTCTGGCTGCCTATAACATTCTTTCTTTGCCATCGTCTTTACTGGGGGAATCCTGAAAATGGTGGGCTCTATTGCCACACCCAGAGTGACCAGGGTTGGGGGCTACACCATCTGTTCTACCTGGTTCTCTGTGGCTCTAGATGTTGCTGCATCCAGGAGGCCAGGGTCATGTGTACCACCTCCACTGATGCTACCAGGTCCCCCTGGGGCAATGGGCTCAGCTGCCTCAGCTGTGCGGCTGAGACCAGGATCACTGCCTTTGTTGTTCTCCCAGTTCCATCTCCTCTAGGTGAAAAATCCATTCACCTTCAGATGTACAACAATGTGTATCTCTGGTGCCCTGATGTGTTGGGTAGAAAAAACTTTGTTTAGTAATAGATGTTTTACTAGTTGTAGATTGGAGAGGTGAGACACAGTAAGTGTCTTCTGCCACCATGATGCTGACATCACCAATGATGAAATATTTTTCCCACAAGTTGCAAGATTAAAATACATACATAAGTGGAGTAGACTATCATATACTAGTGAAGAAAGAATTGCCACATGGCTGCATACAACCTCCTGGATGAACTTTAGAGTTGTAACTTATAAAATTACAAGTGCATGTAGACTTATGAAGAGCCCAAAAGAGATCAGAACAACTCAATATTAAATCTCACTTGATAATAAAGGCATTATATTCAAACATTTACTATTAGAGTGAGTGGTTATGCAGCAATAACTGAATAAAACATAAAATTGTACAGAATTGAAGGTGATTATAATAATTTTCTCATTCTATGCATTTTTTCTGATATTTAAAGATAGCATTCAACATTACTGCCTTTGAACTTTATTACAGAAAATGGTGTTAAAAAGTACTCCATTGCAGTTTCCTCCCTGTTAAGCAGTAGATTGGCAGATGTGTTTGGTTGCACAAATTGTGACCCTGAATCACAAGACGGAATAGGCCGTCAAGCTCTCTAGTGAGTCACCTTTGATCATGAGATACACATACATATACATATATAAAGAGTCGACTCTTGAGCAATGCAGGAGTTGGGGCAATGACACCCTGTGCAGTTGAAAATCTGCCTAAAACATGCAATCAACGCTCCTTATACACAGTTCCGTACTCTATGATTCAATCAACCCTCTTATAAAATTATATAAATTGCATTCGATTTCACTTGTACTTTATTTATATGAGTAATTCATCTCATGACTATTCTTTCAGGAAAAAAAGGCAAAAATTACTCAGGGTGATATATGTCATTTGAGAAAAAATTCTTCCTCATGTTACTCCATAAAAAATGAGAATGTCCAAATATTCATATCCAAAGTTTGGAGAATTTTGAAATAGAAAAAAGCAAAACTTAAAAAAATGCCTATACAATAGACTGAGGAGAAAGCTTAATAAAGTGAGTCACTGGATGTGTATAGAGAGCTTGAATTAAAATAAAATGGAAATTCCAAGAAACAAAGAGGAGTGAATTTTATTACACAATGGACAAAGAATCACAACTTCTGGTTGCAGGACTATTTTCTGTGAAATCAAGGGCAGTTCATCATCCCCAGGGCAATTGACTGGTTTGTGACTGCCACCCCGTTGAATCTCTTCAGAGTTCTCTTTATGTCTTTCTTGCTCAGAAAGCAGATAAAGGGGTTCAGCATGGGTGTGGTTGTGATGAACAAATAAATGATGAAGAAAAAAAGTGATAAACTTTAGTTTCATATTTGACTGTCTGATGAAATTGTGGACATGGCTTTGGTTGCCAAGTTGGTACTTTTTCCCAGAGAAATAGCACAACTCATGACTTTTCTTTTAGTAAACTGAAAAACAAATTGTTCAATATAAAACATTTCACTTCAGAAGAAATTTTTCCCAAGGAATGCGTGAAGAGTCGTGAGGTAAACAGGAATTTCCATATATTCCACTTAAGGTTGCAAATCAGTTTGTGGAAATAGAAAAAAGAAAAAAAAGCAAATAGCATAAAGGTTAGGCAAGAGAGCTAGTTAACTTGTATAGAGAAGTTGAAATCAAATAAATGGAAATATCAGGCAGTAAATTGAAAGAGCAAGTGCTCTTTTCACAATCTGATCAGAAAATCACAATTTTAGCCTCTAAGGCACTGCATCTTGCAAAAATCGACACTTCTTCTGCCTCAAGACAATTGGTTCTAATATAGTTGCCATCCTAAAGAATTTTCTCAGAGCCCTCTTTATGTCTTTATTCCTCAGACTGTAGATGAAGGGATTCAGCATGGGTGTGACCACAGTGTACATCACTGAGGCTGTTACACTTGAATGTGAGTTGTGAGTAACAGCAGGGGTAAAGTACACTCCTAAGACTGTACAATAAAATAAGGAGACAATGGAGAGGTGAGATGCACAGGTGGAAAAGGTTTTATACTTCCCCTGAGCTGATGAGATTCCAGTTATGGAGGAAACTATCCTAGAGTATGAGTAACATATTCTAGCGAATGGACCACCACCTAACAGCCCAACTGCAAAGTACATCATGGTTTTATTAAGAAAGATGTCAGAACAGGCAAGTTGGATCACCTCTTTGAATTCACAGAAGAAGTGGGGGATTTCCAAGACTGTACAGAAAGACAGGCGCAGGGCCAGTACAGTTTGTAACAAGGAATTCAGGGCACCTATCATCCAGGACACCAGAACCAGCAGTGCACAGAGCCGGGGGTTCATGATGGCTGTGTACTGCAGAGGGTGACAGATAGCAACATACCGGTCATAGGACATGACAGTCAGGAGAAAGTCATCCAACTGCACAAACAGTAGGAAAAGATATATCTGAGTGAAGCAGTCTTCATAGGAAATGACTTTGCTTTGTGTTTGTATATTCACCAGCATTTTGGGGACGGTGGTGGAGATGAAACAGATGTCTACAAGGGACAGGTTGGAGAGGAAGAAGTACATGGGGGTGTGGAGGTGGGGGTCTGAGCTGACGGCCAGGATGATGAGCAGGTTTCCAAACACAGTGACCAGGTACATGGAGAGGAAAAGCCCAAATGTGAGGGGCTGCTGTGCTGGTTCCTCTGAAAATCCCAGAAGAAGAAATTCTGAAATTTGTGTTTTGTTGCCTGGTACCATATTTTGGTGGTCGCTATTAGGAAACAAAAAAAGAACATGATTAATTTTTGCACATGTGGGCATTAACATAGTGAAAAGTGTAAATCCACATTTCTGCAGTATTCAAGATATCTTCTATGACATCTGTGATTAGAAATTCCTGTTTCACACTCAGGCTTTTGGCCAACAGCTCATGTATTACCCAGTTTAAATGCAAAATTCTTTCACACATTTGAGGAATTTATGTTGAATACTGACTGTCTTCTGGGGTGAATGGATAGGATGCTAAGAACAAAACTCCCTACAGTCCAATAGTGAATAAAAATATAAATTAACAAATACAAAAACACATTGGCATGTCTTATAGTGAAAGATGCTGTGGAAAAAATTCACTCTATAAAATAGAGTAGATGGGAAAACAAAGCAGTTATAAGACAGGGGCTTCCCTTGTAGATTAGTTGGTAAAGATTCGGCCTGCGATGAAGGAGACCTGGGTTTGATCCCCGGGTCAGGAAGATCCCCTGGAGAAGGAAATGGCAACCCACTCCAGTATTCTTGCCTGGAGAATCCCATAGACAGAGGAGCCTGGCGGGTCCTCTGGGGTCACAAGACCATGGGGTTTCAAGAGTCAGACACTACTTGGCTACTTTGACTAATAAGTTGAGTGGAGGTGTTATGCTTTACTGGGAGTTCAGGGAGACCTCAAACAAGGAGAAATTTGAACAGAGACCTGATGGAAGACAAAACGAGATATTATGTTATCTGGGAGATGCGAGTACCCTGTTGGGGAAAGAGTCAGTGTGAAGTCATTGAGAGTGGCACTTGTTTCAAATATTCGAGGCTCAAAAGGAACCTAAAGTGTCCAGGGTAATGAGCAAGAAGGGGAGTGAGGGAGATGACGTCAAAGGATGTGGATAACCTCCCTGCTGCTGCCAAAACTGCAAGGCACAAAGAGTCCCTCATGCACATGTTCTTCCTTTCACATTTGTATTTTGCTTTAAAATTTAAAACAATTCCTTTGAATAGAAACAGATTCCCTCCTTATTTTCATCTTCTGGGTAACACTGTTGTGTCTGTCTTTTACAGGTCACTTTTTGGAGTAGATAAACTTAAGTACCACAGCCCAGTGAACTGCTCATTCCCCACAACACACTCTCATGCAAATAGAGCACATGATTACTTACTGGGCTTATTACTTCCTGCATGCCCATGCTAAGTTGCTTCAGTCCTGTCTGACTCTTTGTGACTCTATGGACTGTAGCCCAAGGCTCCCCCATCCATGGGATTTCCCTGGCAAGAATACTGGAGTGGGTTGCCATTTCCTTCTCCAAGGGATCTTCCTGATTCAGGGATTGAACCCGAGGCTCCTGCATTGCAGGCAGATTCTTTACCATTGAGCCACCAGGGAAGCCCCATTACTCCCTAGTTCTCAACTCCAGCCACAATAATTAGGAAAGGAATAATACAGAGCAAGCTGTCAACATCAAAACATCTTTACCCTAGAGAATGTAGAAATAGTACATAAGTTCTAGTCGGTAAGCCTCCCGTGGGACTTCATTTTAATGTGACCATTTTGTGTTCTGTATTAAAAGATAAATTAAAAAGCAGTTCAAAATATGACAAAGAAGAAAAGGACATGGGGAGGAAAACAAGGGTCACCTGTGAGTCATATCTCTTCCTGGTTGCCTTGTTTTAGAGCACATGTCTTTGATTATGTATACATCTTCTAGAACAAGTCTAATGACCTCATTGATATGTATCATGGTCACCCCCATGCTGAACTCCTTCATCTGCAAATCAAGATCTAATCAGCTCAGTTGGTCCCTGAGAGACTGATGACAAAGCTTCCTTAGTTCTGGCAGCAGTCCAACCCCAGTTTTAGCCCCTTGATGCCCAGAAAACCTAATGAAGCAGCCTACAGCAATTTATCAAAAGAAAAATGAGTCATCTTTATGCCGTCAAAACATCTTTTATAGTGTTTTATAATGTAAAAGCTTTTATTCTTTTTTTCTGTTAAAATGCAGTCAAAGGAGGAAAAAAGAAACATCTTACTGGTTGAACATTGCACTAGAAAACTAACAACAATTGATTATTGTTTGAAAATGATTAAAATCTATTAGAAACCATTGTTATGTTAGAAACATTAGCAACAGAAAATATACAAAGTTCAACAATAAATTAAGTTTTAAAACATAATTGGTAAACGGACTGCAGCCCACCCAGTTCCTCTGTCCATAGCATTCTCCAAGCAAGAATACTGGAGTGAGTTGCCATTCCCTTCTCCAGGAAAGACCTTTCTACATGATCTTCAATACAAAGAACTGAATCAGAAAACCAGCATCTGAACTGCAGATCTAATGCATGTTAGATGTATGAACTTAAGTAAGACTATAGATCCATTCTAAACATTAATATCCTTACTCAGTGGTAATAGTGGTGTCCATCCTTCTATATTGGTAGACAAATGTATGCAAAAAGCTTAGCATAGTTCTTCCACGTTATTAAGCAAATGATTATCATTGGTGATGAGATTTAACTGGTTTTTTTTTTCTTCTGTCTCACAAATTTCTCCATGGCTTTCCCACTTATTCCTAAAGAAGTCTTACAAATTAAAGCTCAGTAGCATACCTGTTTTCGTATTAAATCCATATTTTTCATGTGAATATCCAACATGAGAGAATATGCTGTGAAATTTTTGTCTTAAGAACTCTGTTGCAAGATAGTATCTACCTCCATGGGAATGTCTTTCTAACTAACAGAACGTGCTTTAATGCATCGCATCTTTAAAAAGTGTCTTTAGTTCACTGTACATGCCTCTAAATCTACTTTTCTTACACCCGTTATCTAGGAAACTCCTTTAATATCCTCTAATTTTACTGGAACCACTTTATGCTCCCACTTCCTTCCTCACTCTCATCCAACTGGACTTTCATTCCCATCACTTAATCATCAACAAGGATGCATGTTGCTGAGTCCATCAGACATTTCTCTTTTTAACATATTAAAAAATGAACTATAAATTAATTAGCCAAGCTACCAAACAAGCATGGCAAATATCTCGAGTCTGTACTAGACTTATTAGGCTCTCAAGTGACTTCAAATAAAAGTTTTCCACTTCCATTCTCTCTGAATCTTTCCTGAACTACCTATTAAACTCATAGACTCACCTAGATGGGGTCTATGAGAGGAAAATCTGTGTGGATATCCAAATTTCTCTGTGGATGGTTGATGGTGAAAACTGAAGCTCTGTTGCCAGGAAGGTACCCCAATCAGAATTTTTACTCCAAAAGCATCAACCATGTCCTGTGCAGCTCAAGGTTCTACATCCACAGGGACTGTAACAGAGGAGATATTTACAGCTCCTTATGTCTGTTCACTAGGCACTGTTTCCTTTGTTACCCAGATCTCAGAGCACATCACTTCCCTATGGGACACTAGAAACAGAATAAAATTTTCCTGTTGAAACTCTGTTCCCAAGAGACAAGGTTGGATGTCAGTTGAATCTAGTTTGTATTACTTCTTATGACTTTTCCAGGCTTCCAGAGGTCTAACCTCCTTGCACTTTATCCTAACCTTCAGTTAGCATTTTCTAATCTGAAAAGGAGGAACCTATTTTGACTAGTTTCCATGGACTTCTAAATTATTGTCTTGTTCCAAAGATCAATAGCTCCTGATATATTCAGAATATTGGTAATCCCTCTTCAAAAAGAGTTGTTTTCCTTGCTACAAAACCATATATAATCTTTGGCTTTGCATGACATTTGACAAATCAAGAGATTTAACTCTAATTTAGAGCAGTTATTTAAACTCTGTAAAAGGATTTGTTAATCATGACATATTTAGATATATATTTAAAATCACCCACAGAATTGTTGTTGTTGTTCAGTCGCTAAATTGTGTCCAACTCTTTGTGTTCCCATGGACTGCAGCCTGCCAGACTCCTCTGTCCTTCATTATCACTGGAGATTGCTCAAATTCATGTCCATTGAGTCAGTGATGCTATCTAACCATCTCATCCTCTGCTGCCCCCTTCTCCTCCTGCCCTCAATCTTTCCAGCATCAGGGTCTTTTCCAATGAGTCAGTTCTTCTCATCAAGTGGCCAGAGTATTGGATTTTCAGCTTCAGCATCAGTCCTTCCAATGTATATTCAGAGTTGATTTCCTTTAGGATTGATTGGTTTTATCTCCTTGCTGTCTAAGGGACTCTCATGAATCTTCTCTAGCACCACAGTTCAGAATATATCATTTTTTTCAAACATTTATTTTTTAATTGAAGGATAATTGCTTTACAGAATTTTGTTGTTTTCTGCCAAACATCAACATGAATCAGCCATAGGTATATATATATCCCCTCCCTCTTGAAACTCTCTTCCATCTCCCACCCCATACCACCCCTCTAGGTTGTTACGGAACCCTTATCCCCCAAAGCATGTGGCTTCCTGTCCATCTGAAGGTTCTTGCTTTCCCTTGTCTGCCTATGGTCCTCGCTGTTTATGTGACGTGGGATTTCCTGCCACCTGGCCCTGCCCTGATTTCTCTGTTCATCCTTAGCCACCTGCCTGCTGTCACACACTGACACACAGGAAGCAGCTGTTTGGGAATAGATGGCTCAGAGGTAAAGAACCCACCTGCCAGTGCAGGAGATGCAAGAGACTTGAGTTCCATCATTGGGTCAGAAAGATTCTTGGGAGTAGCAAATAGCAACTGTAAAATGAAAATATCTTCTGCCATATCAATAAACAAGAAATGTCACAGCCATCAGCTATCTCTGGCCTCCAAATGTTGAATGGGGGGGGGCTCCTAAAACTGCAATCCAGCAGATGCTGCCACTGCCTCTCCCCCACCCAGTGGAGGAATGCAAGAAGCAGCAATTTGTCACATTTGCTCCACCTTAAAAAGAACAAGGAAACAGAGTTTGGCCCTAAATAGGCAAGGTGCATATGAAAGGAATGAATTCAGTGAGCCCAGAAGCTTACATCTTCCCATAGAGAGAATGCTAAATTCCTTAATTTGATATGTGACTTTGATGTTCAGCCTGCCTACTCCCTTTGTTGCAAAGGTGTATAGCCTGACTCCCCCTCCTTTCTCTTTGGAGCAGTTTTCTCAGACCTACTGAGATACTGTCTCCAGGGCTGGGGACAGTCCCACCAAATAAAGTAGCTCTCTACTTTCAGGTTGTGACTGTATTTTTTAGTCAACACAATCCATTCTAGTATTCTTTCCTGGAAAATTCCAGGGACAGAGGAGACTGGTGGGCTACAGTTCATGAGGTCACAAACAGCTGAACACAGCTGAGCATACACACACACACACACACACACACACACACACACACACACACACACAAGTGAAACCCACTAACAGTATAGGAGCTATATTTTTATATTCTTTCTATTTTGCAGTTCTGCCTCTGGTTTACTTACTCCCTTTGTCTGGAAGTCTCTTGAGAAACCTGTATGCAGGTCAGGAAGCAACAGTTAGAACTGGACATGGAACAACAGACTGGTTCCAAATAGGAAAAGGAGTATGGCAAGGCTGTATATTGTCACCCCGCTTATTTAACTTATATGCAGAGTACTTCATGAGAAACACTGGGCTGGAGGAAGCACAAGCTGGACTCAAGATTGCCGGGAGAAATATCAATAACCTCAGATATGCAGATGACACCACCCTTATGGCAGAAAGTGAAGAAGAACTAAAGAGCCTCTTGATGAAAGTGAAAGAGGAGAGTGAAAAAGTTGGCTTAAAGCTCAACATTCAGAAAAGTAAGATCATGGCATCTGGTCCCATCACTTCCTGGGAAATAGATGGGGAAACAGTGGAAACAGTGTCAGACTTTATTTTTGGGGGCTCCAAAATCACTGCTGATGGTGATTGCAGCCATGAGATTAAAAGATGCTTACTCCTTGGAAGAAGGTTATGGCAAACCTAGATAGCATATTTGAAAGCAGAGACGTTACTTTGCCAACAAAAGTCCGTCTAAGGCTATGGTTTTTCCAGTGGTCATGTATGGATGTGAGAGTTGGACAGTGAAGAAAGCTGAGTGCCGCAGAATTGATGCTTTTGAACTGTGGTGTTGGAGAAGACTCTTGAGAGTCCGTTGGACTGCAAGGAGATCCAATCAATCCATCCTAAAAGAGATCAATCCTGGGTGTTCATTGGAAGGACTGATGTTGAAGCTGAAACTCCAATACTTTGGCCACCTCATGCGAAGAGTTGACTCATTGGAAAAGACCCTAATGCTGGGTGGGATTGTGGGCAGGAGGAGAAGGGGACGACAGAGGATGAGATGTTTGGACGGCATCACCAACTCGATGGACATGGGTTTGGGTAGACTCCGGGAGCTGGTGATGGACAGAGAGGCCTGGCGTGCTGCAATTCATGGGGTCGCAAAGAGTCGGACACGACTGAGCGACTGAACTGAACTGAACTGCACTCAAAATCAGGATTCAGAACACTGTTACCACAGAACAAATTGTTTCAGTAAAAAGGCTTTATTGGAACACAGCATAGTGGATTGAATGGTGGGCCCTCAAAAAATACGTCTACATCCTAACTCCTTGTACCTGCGAAAGTGACCTTATTTGGGGGAAAAAAAAAATGTCTCTTACAGATATAATTCAGGACTTCTAGTGAAATCAACCTAGATCATCCAGGTGGACCCAAAATCCAATGACAAATGTATTTATAAGAGATAAAGAGAGGAGATACACAAGTTTGAGAAGAAATTGTGAAACTTGGGTATCCTTTCCTGGTCCAATGTGGTCCTCACCAACATGTGTTGATTTTTTTCTCTTTGATAATAGCCATTCTATCCATTCCTGGAGGAAGAAATGGCAATTTCCAGTATTCTTGCCTGGAAAATCCCATGGAAAGGGAAGCCTGGTGAGCTACATAGTCCCAAAGGGTTGCAAAGAATTGGACACGAGTGAGCGACTAAGCACAGCACAACATTCTAACCATGCAAAGTGTATCTCATGTTTAAATAGTGGCTTTGGTGTCCATTTCTTTGGTGATTAATGATATTGAGCCTCTTTTCATGTGCCTGTTGACGAATCTGACACCTTCCTTGGAGAACTATCCATTGAGGATCCACTGCTCAGTTTTTAATATGGTTGCTTTTTTGTATTGAGTTGATTGAATTATTTGTATTTTTTGATTAAAAAAAAACTCTTCATTGGGAATATAATTTGCAAATACTTTTCCCCATGAGAAGGTTGCCTTTCAATTTTGTTGGTGATTTCCTTCACTTTTTCAAAGCTTTTTAGTCTGATGTAATTCCCTTTGCTTGCTTTTACTTTTTTATTGACTGAAGAGATATATCCACAAATGTATTTCTAATTTTGATGTCAAAGAGGTACAGCCTATGTTTTGTTCTATGACTTCTAATGTTTAAGATCTCAATCTAAGTTTTGAATCTATATTGAGTTTATTTTTGTATAATAGCATAGTAGTGCAGATCCATTTCATTCTTTTATACCAAGTTGTACTAGAAAATATTCCTTTTCATAGTGTGACTTAGTTACCAAACTGACTTAGTTATAGTTATTTTAATGCTTTTTCCCTCTAAAACTTACACTGTAATTCTAAACAACTCATTTTGATATAGAGTTGCAATTTTTCTGATTCTGTCACCTTAGGCATAGTTTTGTGTCATTGTGCCTTTTCATTCAAGGTAAAAGAGAACATTTCAACATTTCTTATAAGGCATTCTAGTGGTGCTAAACTCCCAGCTTTAGTTCGTCTGCGAAAGCCTTTATTTCGCTTTCATATCTGAAAGATAGAGGCTTCCCCAGTAGCTCAGCGGTAAAGAATCCGCTTGCAATACAGAAGACTCAGGAGACAAGGGTTCTATCCCTGGATCCAGAAGATACCCTGGAGGAGGAAATGGCAACCCACTCCAGTATTCTTGCCTGGGACATCCCAAGGACAGAGGAGTCTAGTGGGCTACAGTCCTGTCCGTGGTGTTGCAAGGAGTCAGACAACAGCTGAGCACACACACACACACGCACACGCACACACACACACACACACACACACACACACGTCTGAAGGTTAACTTTGCTGAATAGAGTATTCTTGGCTGACAGTTATTATCTTTCAATATTTTGAGAAAGTCATTCCATTCTCTCTCATCCTGTGGAGTTTCTCCCATGAAATCTGCTGATACCCTAGTGAAGGTAACTTTGTAGGTTACATTTAATATTCTTTCTTTGTCATTGACTTTCGACAGCTTTAATATGTCTGTCTTGGAGTAGGTATTTTGCATTGAAACATTTAGGTGTCCTATTATGATAGCTTTGTGGACTTGTACATATAGTTCCTTCCCCAGGCTTGGAAAATTCTATTATCTCTAAAAATAATCTCTGTTCCTTTCTCTCTCTTTTTATTCTTTTTCTTCTTGGATAAAGTGAAAGTGAAGTCACTCAGTCGTGTCTGACTCTTTGCGACCCTGTGGACTGTAGCCTGCCAGGATCCTCTGTCCATGGGATTGTCTAAACAAGAATACTGGAGTGTGTTGCCATTTCCTTCTCCAGGGGATCTTCCTTGCACAGGGTTTAAACCCAGGTATCCCACATTGTAGGCAGACGCTTTACCGTCTGAGCCACTGGGGAACTCATTTTCTTTCTTACCTCTTCTAATGGAGTCAGATGTTTCTCACAGAATATCTTCATTAAAAAATCTTAGTTCTGTCTTCACTTCTCCTAAATCACTCTACCTTTCATCTCATGTTACTCACATCGATAACGCATCCTTTACTTCCAGTGTTTTCTAACGCATCCTATGTCTTATTTATTGAGTTGTTCAGCTCAGAATTTCTGTTTGGTCATATTTAAGAGAGTTCCTTATGTTCATTATTATTTTTATTCCTGAGCTTATTAAAGTGCCTTTATCAGTTTTATTATAACTTGTTGTTTCTTCCAGATGCTGCTTTGAATTTTCTATGTATTTGATCACAATTTTCCGTGATATTAATATTAGTTCATGGAAAATTGTTATTTCCCTTTTATGAGTCCATGTTTCTGTGGTCTTTCATGGTGCTCACTAGATTGCTCTTCTGCCAGTGCATTTGAAATAGCAAACACTTGTTTTATATGGGTAAATCTTTGTTTATTTTGATTCTAAGAATTCAGATTGCTAACTAGAGGCCCTTCTTTGCTTTTCGGTTAAGCTCTATTGAACAAGGTTTTAGTTTCTTCTGTATGACTTACAACTGCCTATAACTGAGAAACTGCAGTGCCTACCCTTCAATGTTCCTACCAGATGCTTTTCCCTGGTGCCTCCAGGGTCGCTGATGCCACCAGGTCCACTGCTGCTTTGGTGCTGGCAGTGTCCTTGCTGTGGTTGGCATCTCTGTGGTGGGAATCAGGATAGTGGGTGCTTTTCATCATCCAGGGTCACCTGGTTCGAGGTCCCCACCACCACTGCTGCCTGGTTTCCTGTGGTTGTAGATGATGCTACTTCTGGAAGTCCAGGGTCATGTGTGCCACCTCACTGGTGCTCTGGGTCTATGGGCTCAGCTGTCTCAACCATAACACTGGGACAAGGGAAACTGACTCTACCGTTGCTGTGGTTCTACTTTCCCTGCATGTTCTAATCAGCCTACCTTCATGTGTACATATATGTGAATCTCTGGAGGTTTGGTGTGTTGGGCAGAGGAAACTTTCTTAAAGTATAGATGTTTTACAAATAGTAGATTGAAGGGGAGTAAGACAAAGAGAGTATCTTATATTATCATAATACTGACATACTAATGATAAAGTCATTTTTCCATAAACTTTGACATAATCAGTTTAGTTCAGTTCAGTTGCTCAGTCATGTCCAACTCTTTGTGACCCCGTGAACCACAGCACGCCAGGCCTCCCTGTCCATCACCAACTACCGGAGGCTACCCAAACCCATGTCCATCAAGTTGGTGATGCCATCTAACCATCTCATCCTCTGTCGTCCCCTTCTCCTCCTGCCCTCAATCTTTCCCAGCATCAGGGTCTTTTCCAATGAGTCAGCTCTTCACATCAGGTGGCCAAAGTATTGGAGTTTCAGCTTCAATATCAGTCCTTCCAAAGAACACCCAGGACTGATCTCCTTTAGGATGGGCTGGTTGGATCTCCTTGCAGTCCAAGGGACTCTCAAGAGTCTTCTCCAACACCACAGTTCAAAAGCATCAATTCTTTGGCGCTCAGCTTTCTTCACAGTCCAAATCTCACATCCATACATGACTACTGGAAAAACCATAGCCTTCACTAGGTGGAAGTTAGTTGTCAAAGTAATGCCTCTGCTTTTTAACATGCTGTCTAGGTTGGTCAGAACTTTCTTTCCAAGGAGTGAGCGTCTTTTAATTTCATTGCTGCAATCACCATCTGCAGTGATTTTGGAGCCCAGAAAAATAAAGTCAGCCACTGTTTCCACTGTTTGCCTATCTATTTGCCATGAAGTGATGGGATCGGATGCCACGATCTTAGTTTTCTGAATGTTGAGCTTTAAGCCAACTTTTTCACTCTCCTCTTTCACTTTCATCAAGTGGCTCTTTAGTTCTTCTTCACTTTCTGCCATAAGGGTGGTGTCATCTGCATATCTGAGGTTATTGATATTTCTCCTGGTAATCCTGATTCCAGCCTGTGATTCCTCCAGCCCAGCATTTCTCATGATGTACTCTGCATATAAGTTAAATAAGCAGGGTGACAATATATAGCCTTGACGTACTCCTTTTCCTATTTGGAACCAGTCTGTTTTTCCATGTCCGGTTCTACTTGTTGCTGGGTGACCTGCATACAGATTTTTCAAGGGGAAGGCATGGTGGTTTGGTATGCCCATCTCTTTCAGAATTTTCCACAGTTTATTGTAATCCACACAATCAAAGGCTTTGGCACAGTCACTAAAGCAGAAATAGATGTTTTTCTGGAACTCTCTTGCTTTTTCGATGATCCACCGGATGTTGGCAATTTGATCTCTGGTTCCTCTGCCTTTTCTAAAACCAGCTTGAACATCTGGAAGTTCACGGTTCACGTTTTGCTAAAGCCTGGTTTGGAGAATTTTAAGCATTACTTTACTAGCATGTGAGATGAGTAAAATTGTGTGGTAGTTTGACCATTCTTTGGCATTGCCTTTCTTTGGAATTAGAATGAAAACTGACCTTTTCCAGTCCTGTGGCCACTGCTGAGTTTTCCAGATTTGCTGGCATATCGAGTGCAGCACTTTCACAGCATCACCTTTGAGGATTTGAAATAGCTCAACTGGAATTCCATCACCTCCACTAGCTTTGTTCGTAGTGATACTTTGTAAGGCCCACTTGACTTCACATTCCAGGATGTCTGGCTCTAGGTGAGTGATCACACTATCATGATTATCTAGGTCGTGAAGATCGTTTTTGGACAGTTCTTCTTTGTATTCTTGCCACCTCTTCTTAATATCTTCTGCTTCTGTTAGGTCCATACCATTTCTGTCCTTTATTGAGCCCATCTTTGCATGAAATGTTCCCTTGGTATCTCTAATTTTCTTGAAGAGATTTCTAGTCTTTCCCATTCTGTTGTTTTCCTCTATTTCTTTGCATTGATCACTAAGAAATTCTTTCTTATATCTCTTTGCTATTCTTTGGAACTCTGATTCAAATGGATATATCTTTCCTTTTCTCCTTTGCTTTCAGCTTCTCTTCTTTTCACGGCTATTTATAAGGCTTCCTCAGACAGCCATTTTGCTTTTTTCACTTCTTTTTCTTGGGAATGGTCGTGATCCCTGTCTCCTGTACAATGTCATGAACCTCTGTCCATAGTTCATCAGGCACCCTGTCTATCAGATCTAGTCCCTTAAATCTATTTCTCACTTCCAGTGTATAGTCAAAAGGGATTTGATTTAGGTCATACCTGAATGGTCTAGTGGTTTTCCCCACTTTCTTCAATTTAAGTCTGAATTTTGCAATAAGGAGTTCATGATCTCAGCCACAGTCAGCTCCCAGTCTTGTTTTGGCTGACTGTATAGAGCTTCTCCATCCTTGGATACAAAGAATATAATCAATCTGATTTCGGTGTTGACCATCTGGTGATGTCCATGTGTAGAGTCTTCTCTTGTGTTATTGGAAGAGGGTGTTTGCCATGACCAGTGCATTCTCTTGGCAGAACTTTATTAGCCTTTGCCCTGCTTCATTCTGTTCTCCAAGGCCAAATTTGCCTGTTACTCCAGGTGTTTCCTGACTTCCTACTTTTGCATTCCAGTCCCGTATAATGAAAAGGACATCTTTTTTGGGTGTTAGTTCTAGAAGGTCTTGTAGGTCTTCATAGAACTGTTCAACTTCAGCTTCTTCAGCATTACTGGTCAGGGCATAGACTTGGATTACCTTGATATTGAATGGTTTGCCTTGGAAACGAACAGAGATCCTTCTATCGTTTTTGAGATTGCATCCAAGTACTGCATTTTGGACTCTTTTGTTGACTATGATGTCCACCTCATTTCTTCTAAGGTATTCCTGCCCGCAGTAGTAGATATAATGAGTTAACTCATCTGAGTTAAATTCTCCCATTCCAGTCCATCTTAGTTCACTGATTTCTAGAATGTCGATGTTCACTCTTGCCATCTCCTGTTAGACCACTTCCAATTTGCTTTGATTTATGGACCTAACATTCCAGGTTTCTATGCAATATTGCTCTTTACAGCATCAAACCTTGCTTCTATCAGCAGTCCCATCCACAACTTGGTGTTGTTTTTGCTTTGGCTCCTTCCCTTCATTCTTTCTGGAGTTATTTCTCCACTGATATCCAATGCATATTGGGCACCTGCAGACCTGGGGAGTTCATCTTTCAGTGTCCTATCTTTTTGCCTTTTAATAGGCCCTCATAATGGAGAAAACTATTATTTACTGGTGAAGAAAGACGTACACTATGCAAAAACCTTTAGAATTACAACATAGAGGAAAACAGATGTATATAGGCTCATGAGGAGCCCAGCAGAGATCAGAACAACTCCACTCTACGCAGTTTCATTTGATAGTGAAGGGGTTGTATTAAAACATTTATCATTAGGATGAGTTCCAATGCAGCAATGTCCAATGATACAACATAAAAGCGAACAGAACTGAGAGCAACATTAATAGTCTACTCCTGATCATTCTAGACATTTATACAGTATTTAAATATAGCAATCATTGTTACTCTGCTTTTAAATTTTACGTCAGATAATTGTATTTTAAAAAAAAGTGACCCCATTGAGATTTCATTCCAGGTAAGTAGGAGATTGGAAGACAAGTTTGTTTGCTCAAATTGTGACATGTGACCAAACAGATATTAAAGCTCTCCAGTGAATCTTTTTTGATCATGGTGATCCATACATATATTTGTATATAGAACCTTAAACCTTGAGCAACACAAGAGTTAGGGGTATCAGTCTTTTGCATAGTCAAAAGTTCTCACATAATTTTATAGTCATTTCTTTATATCCAATAATTCAGCCAACTTTATTTAAAATATGATTTGTCTTGGTTGTCAACTCTATGTTTTTTAAATAAGTAATAGAATTCATGATTCAGGAAGACAAATGAAAATTACTTGGGGTGTCATATGAGTTTTTTAATGAATTAATTATTGTTTTAATAGGAGGATAATTGCTTTACAATGTTGCGTTGATTTCTGCCTTACAACAACAAGAATCAGACATAACGATATGTATCCTTCCCATCCCTTCATCCCACCCCTCTAGGGTATCATCATTTTGAGAAGCAATTATTCTGAATAAATCTGTGATGACATATCAGAGGAATGGGATTTCCAAACATTTCTAATCTAAAGGTAGGAAAATTTTGAAGTAGGAAACAGTATATACTGTCTGAGTATCAGACTGAGGAAAAAACTTAAAGACAGTTATAAAAATTTGCATAGAGAAGCTGAATCAAAATAAAAGGGAAATCTGAGGAAATAAATAGAAGGAATAAGTTTTATTCTACAAAGATCAAAGCATTGCAATATCTGCTTCCAAGTCTTTGAGTCATGAGATCAAGAAAACATTCATTTCCTTCATGTAACAAGCAATTTTATACCTGGCATCCCCAAATAGAATCTCTTCAGAGACCTCTTTATGTCTTTGTTCCTCAGACTGTAGATGAAGGGATTCAGCATGGGCATGACCACAGTGTACATCACCGAGGCTGTTGCACTTGTGTGTGAGCTGTGTGTAACAGCAGGGCTAAGGTACACTCCTAAGACTGTACAATAAAATAAGGAGACAATTGAGAGGTGAGATGCACAGGTAGAAAATGCTTTATACTTCCCCTGAGCTGATGAGATTCCAGTTATGGAGGAAACTATTTTAGAGTAAGAGTAGATTATGCCAGCAAAGGGACCACCACCAAAGAGAGCAGTTGAAAAATAGATCACTATGTTATTGAGAAAAGTGTCAGAACAAGAAAGTTGTATCACCTGATTGAGTTCACAGAAAAAGTTATGGATTTCCAAGTCTGAGCAGAAGGACAATCGCAACACCATCAAACTATGTAACAAGGAATACATGATATTAATTATCCAGGAAAGCAGCACCAGCAGTCCACAGAGCCGGGGGCTCATGATGACCATGTAGTGCAAGGGGTGGCAGATGGCCATGTACCGATCATAGGCCATCACAGCCAGGAGAATGTCATCTAATCCTGCAAAGAGTATGTAAAAATACATCTGGGTGATACAAGCTTCATAGGTGATAACTTTGTTATGTGTCTGGATGTTCCACAGCATCTTTGGGATGGTGGTGGAGATGAAACAGATGTCTACCAAGGACAGGCTGGAGAGGAAGAAGTACATGGGGGTGTGGAGGTGGGAGTCTGAGCTGACGGCCAGGATGATGAGCAGGTTTCCAAACACAGTGACCAGGTACATGGAGAGGAAAAGCCCAAATATGAGGGGCTGCAGTTCTGGTTCCTCTGAAAATTCCAGAAGAAGAAATTTTGAAATTTGTGTATTGTTCTCCAGTTCCATATGGCAAATGTGACTATTGGGAAGAAAAGAAAGCAACATGATTAATTTTCACTTAAATGGGCATACCTGAAATAGCTGAGATACTATAATTTCTATTTTGCAGGCAAGAAATTGATGTTAATATGTTGCATATATATGAATTTTTCTTGATGGTATAACTCATTTCACCTCTGACTAGAATTTTTTTTTCCATTCTCAGTAAATTTACAAGGATTTGATCCCTGGGTCAGGAAGATCCCCTGGCAAAGGGGATGACTACTGACTCCAGTATTCTTGCCTGGAGAATTCCATGGACAGAGGAGCTTGGCAGGCTACAGTCCACGGGGTCACAAAAAATCAGACACAACTGAGCTACTAACACTTTCACTTTACAGTTTTAATGAGAGACTCTTTCATGCCTTTGAGAAATATGTATCGAGAGCCAACATGTCCCAAGCACAAAGAGGGATGCAGAAAAACAAATCTCCACATTCCAAGAATGAAGATGGATGATATTAAAATACATATTTTATAAAATATGTCAGAAGGTGTCAGATGTTATAAAGAAAATAAAACCAGACATGAAGGAGAGAATAGTAGAAGGAGTTATTTTGCACTGAGTGTTCAGGCAAGATCTGCAAACAAAGGATTATTTGAAGAGACATGAAGAAAGAGAGAGAAGCATCTAGTGTGATATGAGGAGAAGTGTGTTCCTGGAAGAGGGAGCTGCCACTGCAAAGGATCTGAGGAAGATGCTGGTTCCACATGTTCAAATGCAAACAAGGAAGCCAGTAGGGCAAAGGAATAAGCAAAAGGCAGAGTGGTTACAGATGGTGTCAGGGATGCTGAGGAAAAACATGGCCTCCCTGCTACAGCTGAACCTTCAGTCCACAGAGAATCCCTCCTTCCATGTTGTTCCCAGCACTTCAGAAATTTAGTTGCAAAGGCATCCTGTGAATTGAAGGAGATCCTCTTCTTAATACCACCTGTTCACCGAGTTCTGGCCTCTCTCAACTTATTACGTCACCTTAATATTTGACCAGGTGCTTCTGCTTTAAGAACTGCTCTCCCTCCGCAAGGCACAGACACACCATGGCTTCCCGGACTGCGTTACTGTCATGATTTTCTCATCCAGAGCCACTCTCCTTAGGCCGTCAGTGGTGACAACTCAAGCTGGTCAGATCAGATTGAGTTTCTTTGAAAGAATTTTAAAATGGTACCTAGAAATTCCACTTCATAAACTTCCAAGGAAGCAATAAACTTGAGGTTCCTTTCTGTTTTGGCCACTTGATGCAAACAGCCGACTCATTGGAAAAGACCCTGATACTGGGAAAGATTGAAAGCATAAGGAAAAGGGGGCAACAGAGAATGAAATGGTTGGATAGCATCACTGATTCAATGGACATGAGTTTGGGCAAACTCCAGGAGATGGTGAGGGACAGGGAAGCCTGGCGTGCTGTAGTCCATGGGGTCACAAAGAATTGGAAACAACTTGGCAACTGAGCAATGACAACAACCACCCAGTATTTAAAGAAATATAAAAAGTATTAGAGACAGATAGATACAATGAAGGAAAAAGATCTAATGAGCTCTAGTGCTCCTGAGAAAATGTGACTAAGAAATTTCCTTTGTTTGGGAACATTGCAAATTCAGCTACATATCCTTAATGCCCAGGTAAAATCATAAAGAAAAATATTTTTTGCCAATGACAGAAACAGTGATATATATGTAATGTGAAAAATCATACAGATTTAATACCCCAAGAGAAAAATAAGCAAAGGGAGTAAGAAATCAAAATGGAAACATGGAATACAACAAAATCTCTGTGTGTGTTATATGAATCAGTAGAAGATTTGTTTGTCCTGAGTGTTTTTCATATTATTTTACATATTATATTTTTGTGATCTGATACTGAATGAAGAAAGACCTGTCTATTTTCTTATGGGAGATATTTTATTTATTATTCTTGTGCTTAATATTTTTTTAATAAATCCAGAGGGCACAATTTAGTTCTCATTCTGGTCTTTGTCCAACATGCAAAAGTCCATACCATACTTATAAAACCTGAGGAGGTAATGAAAACTCATTCTGTTATTCTGGGTAAATGTATAATTTAAACCTGAGGACACTATGTTGTAGTCTGTGCTGTGCCGTGCTTAGTCGCTGAATCGTGTCCGACTCTGCAACCCCATGGACTGTAGCCCATCAGGCTCCTCTGTCCACTGGGACTCTTCAGACAAGAATACTGGAGTGGGTTGCCGTGCCCTCCTCCAAGGGATCTTCCTAACTCAGGAATCGAAGCCAGGTCTCCTGCATTGCAGGCAAATTCTTTCCTGTCTGAGCCACCAGGGAAGCCATTTTAGTCTACTGTACTGCAACTCTGTCACTATAATGCAATATCAGTAGAGACTTCAACTGCATTGTTCACTCATTTTTCCCAAAGATATGTGAATATATGTACATTTATTTAAAAATTCACTTAAGAGAGTTAGAAATTATGAAATAAAAAGAATAGCAAAAACAGTAAAAAAAAAAAAAAAAGAGGGGGTGATTTTGCATAATTGTATTAAATAAAACTGAGTGGAACATCAAAACTGAAACTTGATATACAATAACACTCATTGGACAATTACAACATTAAGTAATAATTAATTAAAAAAAGACATTGACTCAGGAGAACATAACATATAATTTACTCAGAAATTTTGGCACATAGCAGATTCTTTGCTATTATTTGTTGAATGATTAGGAATTAGGTACCCTTAGATATGAACACTATTCTATAGGAGCATTATATTTCAATTTGGTTGGAAAAGTCCAGATTGTTGAATGAAAGTTGGCATAAATGGCTGTCTACCTGGAAGAAAATGAAGTGGTTCGTAACATAGCACATCTTTTAAACAGGGACCAAAGATCCCCAAAGTAAACAGTCTGGTTTAGATGAACATATAAAAAAACTACACTTAAAATCAATAGGTGGGAAGACTATCATAATTAAGGTGAGAAAATCAGAAGTAAGGAGAAAGACAGATTTGACTCTATAAAACTTAACATTTTTATGGTCAAAAACACCCAACCAAAAGTCAGTTGAAGAACCAATAATTTGTCAAAATGATTGGAAATGCAGCTAACTGTTGAGAAATGGGCATAAAATATATAGATGTATGATAATAAAAATTGACCTGCTGATCAAATATATGAATCTTTACTCAAAGTTACTAATAGTTTAAAAAATCACCAAGAAGTCTCATTCACAACCCTCAGCCTGGGAAAACACTTACTGTTGACTGAGGTATCATAGGTATCACAGACATAAGGGGAGTTCTGTAATTTTGCTGGCAAAAATGTGATGTGAAGAACATTTTGGAAACTACCTATGACAGCTCTTGATTGTGGAAGCACGGATATTCTTTAACTCAGAGCTCCTCCGTCTCTGCACTACAGGACATTCTCTGGCAGATCATTTTCTGTGATGGGGTCTGCCCTGTATACTGTAGGATGTTTAGAAGCATCTTGCCCATCATCTACCCTTCATCAGTGTGACAGTGAAAAATGTCTACTCATATTGCTAACGGAGAAGGCAATGGCACCCCACTCCAGTACTCTTGCCTGGAAAATCCTATCGATGGAGGAGCCTGGTAGGCTGCAGTCCATGGGGTCACTAAGAGTCGGACACGACTGAGCGACTTCACTTTCACTTTTCCCTTTCATACACTGGAGAAGGAAATGGCAACCCACTCCAGCGTTCTTGCCTGGAGAATCCCAGGGACGGTGGAGCCTGGTGGGCTGCCGTCTATGGGGTCGCACAGAGTCGGACATGACTGAAGCGACTTAGCAGCAGCAGCAGCAGCAGCATATTGCTAAGTGTCCCCTAGAGGACACAATTACCCTTGGTTGGGAAACAGTTTTAAATTGACAATCTCCACATAGTTTCATAATGATTTATATCATACCTGCAAGTTGTTGAGACAGCAGATCTGAAAATTTCTCATCACAGGAAATAAATTGGAGATATATGTGGTGACAGATGTTAACTAGATGTACTGTGGTGATCATTTAGTGATATAAACAAATACTGAATCAACATGCTGCTGCTGCATGCTATATGCTTGTAACTCATGTTGGTACGTGTCAAAGAAAGGAAGTGAAAGAAAGTGAAAGTCTCTCAGTTGTGTCTGACTCTTTGAGACCCCATGAACAGACAGTAGTCCACCAGGCTCCTCTGTCCATGGATTTCTCCAGGCAAGAATACTGAGTGGATTGCCATTTCCTGCTCCAGGGGATTTTCCCAACCCAGGGATGGAACTCTGGTCTCCTGCATTGTAGGCATATTCATTACCAACTGAGCCACAGTGTGAAATTACACAAATTCTTTCTTAAAAGTGATGAAGAGAATGCTGTATTTGACAGATTTGACTGACAGATTTGACCGACAAAATTTATAAATGCTTATACAATCCCCACAAATATATCTATACATGTATAAAAGAACTAAATGATGTTCAGTTTTTTGCTTAAAAAGCTATTCTTTCTTTCAAAGAATTAAATTTTAAAAAGGAATAACAGAACTGTGACACCACTATGTAAAATAAAAGTTACAGAGATATTTTTCAATTAGAAACACTCAATGCCTAACAAATTCACAAATATATCCAGCCTCACAGGTAATAAAATAATTGAAAAGTAAACCTCTTGACATACATCTTTTCACCTATGCAACTAAGATTTTTTTTTTCTTATGTGAATACCCACCGTGAGAGAAGATACTGTAATATGTAGGTTTCATTCACAGATGTAGCAAGGGTATATTTGCAAACAGTCTTCAGTTTAGATCTTTCTCCTCCATGTGAAAACAGAGTCTAATATGTCCCATCTTACAATAAAAAGAAATGCCCTCACCTCACTGTCTGACCCTCCACAGATAATACCCTATTTGTCCACTCCTGTTAATCAACAAGATCCCTGGGCTCATGTTCTACTTTTACTGGAAGCAGTTTAGGCCTCCCATTCCTTCTTCTATTGGACTTCCACTAGCATGATTTAATTGTTAAAAGTGACACTCATGTTTCCAAGCACAATGTTTACTTGAAAAGCCAGAAAACAGCCACAATGATCTCTGGCCTCTGGGCTATGCTAGATTGGTCCTCAGGTGACCTCAGGTACACATTCTTGGCTTCCCTCCTCTCTAATCCTCTCTTGAAGTATCTGTGGAGCTCTCAGACTCACCTGCTTGGGAACTCTGCACAGTTTTTCCCTGTGAAGGTCAAAATTCTCCCCCTAAATAATTGGTGATGGAGACCAAAGTTTGTCCCTGAACAAGACAACAGCATTGATCTCTCAGCCAGATTTAGGACTCCATAAGAAAGGACCAAGTGCTATCCAACCACAGTGGCACAGGCTGAAGGACTGCAGCAGAGGAGATATTTATAGCTTCCTGTGTCAGCTCATTAGGCACGTTTCCTCTTGTTACTCCAACCTCTATATACATGATTTTCCTGGGAGATATTGGTCTGGGCAGAATGGACTTTTTTCCTGCTGATTTTCTGTTCCTAGGAGACTGCATTATAAGTTAGGTGAATTCAATTTTTATCACTTCTGCTGGTTTTAGAAAAGGCAGAGGAACCAGAGATGAAATTGCCAATATCCACTGGATCATCAAAGAAGCAAGAGAATTCCAGAAAAACATCTACCTCTACTTTATTGATGGTGCCAAAGCCTTTGACTGTCTGGATCACAATAAACTGTGGAAAATTCTGAAAAAGATGGGAATACCAGACCACCTCACTTGCCTCTTGAGAAACCTGTATGCAGGTCAGGAAGCAACAGTTTGAACTGGACATGAAACAACAGACTGGTTCCAAATAGGAAAAGGAGTACGTCAAGGCTGTATATTGCCACCCTGCTTATTTAACTTATATGCAGAACACATCATGAGAAATGTTGGGCTGGAGGAAGCACAAGCTGGAATCAAGATTGCCGGGAGAAACATCAATAACCTCAGATATGCAGATGACACCACCCTTATGGCAGAAAGTGAGGAAGAACTAAAGAGCCTCTTGATGAAAGTGAAAGGGGAGAGTGAAAAGTTGGCTCAAAGCTCAGCATTCAGAAAACTAAGATCGTGGCATCTGGTCCCATCACTTCATGGGAAATAGATGGGGAAACAGTGGAAACAGTATCAGACTTAATTTTGGGGGCTCCAAAATCACTGCAGCCATGAAATTAAAAGACACTTACTCCTTGGAAAGAAAGTTATGACCAACCTAGACAGCATATTCAAAAGCAGAGACATTACTTTGCCAACAAAGGTCTGTCTAGTCAAAACTATGGTTTTTCCAGTGGTCATGTGAGATTTGGACTATAAAGAAAGCTGAGCACCAAAGAATTGATGCTTTTGAACTGTGTGTTGGAGAAGACTCTTGAGAGTCCCTTGGACTGCAAGGAGATCCAACCAGTCCATCCTAAAGGAGATCAGTCCTGGGTGTTCATTGGAAGGACTGATGTTGAAGCTGAAACTTCAATACTTTGGCCACTTGATGCTAAGAGCTGACTCATCTGAAAAGACCCTGGTGCTGGGAAAGATTGAGGGCAGGAGGAGAAGGGGAAGACAGAGGATGAGATGGCCGGATGGCATCACCGACTCGATGGACATGGGTTTGGGTGGACTCCGGGAGTTGGTGATGGACAGGGAGGCATGGCTTGCTGTGGTTCTTGGGGTCGCAAAGAGTCAGACATGACTGAGCGACTGAACTGAACTCATTTAACTCTTCCGCTTCCAAAAGACTAAGCCTCCAAAAACCTCATTACATCCCTGAGTTCAAATTTTCTCATATGGGCATATGTCTTGACTAGGTCCTTAGGGCCTTCAGTGCTTTGATTAGTGATTGCAATACAACCCCTGAAATATCTGAGAACTACTATTTCTCTCTTCAAAACGGGGGCTAACTCCACTTCTTTAATGTAAAACTTGGATACTAAAATCCTTGGTTTCAAGAAAATTTTACAAAGCCAAGAAGATTTCCTACTGATAGTAACATCTGTCATTTACCCCTCATTATAAAACATTTAAATTATAAAAGATATATTTAGGTGTTGTTCTGTAACACTAGTTTAGAATATTACAGGGACTGTCAAGTTTAACCTTGAGAACTGTCTGTTCTATGAGTTAGAATGTAAAAGAACTTCGTTCAACATTGTAGAGATGATACTCAGAGGGATTTAATGTTCTGCTTAAAGGTATAAACCAAGTAAGGGATGGAATCTTGGTAGGAACTGGCCAAGATACTTTCAGTTCTCAAACTCTGGGCAGTGATTCTCAGTCAGAGATGATTTGTCCCTGGAGATGTTTGACAGTGTCTAAAGGATGCTACTAATTCCCAGTAAACAGCAGGATAGCGCCCTGTACAAGCACCTTTCCTGCCTCAAATGCCAACAGTGAGGATGTGTGTGTGTTTAGTCGCTCATTTGTGTCCGACTCTTTCCAATGCCATGGACTGTAGCCCGCCAGGCTCCTCTGTTGGTGAGATTTCTCAGGTAAGAATATTGGAGTGGATTGCCATTTCCTTCTCCAGGGGATTTTCTCCACCCAGGGATCAAAGGGTCACCTGCATTGCAGGCGAATTCCATACCATCTGAGTCACCAGGGAAGCCTGTAAGAAGATAAGGAAATCTATCTTTAGACCAGATCTTCTGTAGGTTCTTTGTGCATGCAAATCACCAAGGTTTGTGGTTCAAATGCAAATTGTGACTCCTCAGATCTTTAGGGGGCCCAGGGACTGCCTTTGCAGCAAAATCTTATGTGTTGAAGCTGAAGGTTTTGCTCTGTGGACCACAGTTTGGATATCATTGCAGTGGTCCTGTGTTAGAGTCAAGTACACAGAGCATTAGTCTTCTCCATGAAGGATCTTTTATGTACGAATTCTGAAAGAATCATTATCACTGACTTCATAGGTGATAGTAATTGTGTCCAGATCTCTAAAATATAATAGCTCTTGAGTAACATCAAATAAAATATATATTAAAAAGACTTTAGGTCCTCCCTGGTGGCCCAGTGGCTAAGATTCCACATTCCCGATGCATGGGGCCAGGGATCAATCACTAGTTGGGAAACTAGATCCCATATGCTACTTAGAGTTCTCATGCCACATCTAAAACAAGATCCTGCATGCCTCAACTAATACATGCCACAGCCAAATAATTTTTAAAAAGGGAAAAAAAGAAGACTTTGGGGTAGGCAGCACAAGGGACTACAAAAGATTTCAGATCCTAAACCAAAGAACTTTGGAATATATTTGTTACATAGCAAGGTAATTGAGACAGTAGATGGGATAAAATTACTAGTCATATATTTAAGATAAGAAAATTATCCCAGATTATCCACCTTGAAAGTGAAAGTAGCTCAGTCCTGTCTGACTCTGCGACTAATTCTCCAGGCCAGAATTCTGGAATGGATAGGCTTTCCTTTCTCCAGGGGATCTTTCCAATCCAGGGATCAAACCCATGTCTCTCACATTGCAGGTGGATTCTTTACCAACTGAGCTATCAGGGATGTAAACAAAATGATCCTCTAAATGTGGAACAGAGAGGAAAAATTGGAGTCAGAGATTTGAAGATAGGATGCTGCTGGCACTACAGACAGAGGAAGGATCATGAGTCAAGTATAAAGCTGCCTCCTGGCAGCTGGAATAGAAGAAGTAATTCATTCTCACCTGGAACATCCTGAAAGATCCAAACCCTCCAGATGTCTTTATTAAAGCCCAAACACCCTCTTCCAAAAACACAGGAGAAGACTCTACACATGGACATCACCAGATGTCCAACACTGAAATCAGATTGATTATATTCTTTGTAGGCAAAGATGGAGAAGTTCTATACAATCAGCAAAAACAAGACTGAGAGCTCATTGTGGCTCATATCATGAACTCCTTATTGGCAAATTCAGACTTAACTTGAAGAAAGTAAGAAAAACCACTAGACCATTCAGGTATGACCTAAATCAAATCCCTTACAATTATACAGTGGAAATGAGAAATAGATTTATGGGACTAGATCTGATAGACAGAGTGCCTGATGAACTATGGACAGAGGTTCATGGCATTGTACAGGAGACAGGGATCAAGACCATCCCCATGGAAAAGAAATGCAAAGAAGTAACATGATTATCTGAGGAGGACTTACAAATAGTTGTGAAAAGAAGAGAAGTGAAAAGCAAAGGAGAAAAGAAAAGATATACCCATTTGAATGTAGAGTTCCAAAGAATAACAAGGAGAGATAAGAAAGCCTTCCTAAGTGATCAGTGCAAAGAAATAGAGGAAAACAATAGAATGAGAAAGACTAGAGATCTCTTCAAGAAAATTAGAGATACTAAGGGAACATTTCATGCAAAGATGGGCTCTACAAAGGACAGAAACGGTATGGACCTAACAGAAGCAGAAGATATTAAGAAGAGGTGGCAAGAATACACAGAAGAACTGTCCAAAAAAGATCTTCACGACACAGATAATCACGATGGTGTGATCACTCACCTAGAGCCAGACATCCTGGAATGCGAAGTCAAGTGGGCCTTAGGAAGCATCACTATGAACAAAGCTAGTGGAGGTGATGGAATTCCAGTTGAGCTATTTCAAATCCTGAAAGATGATGCTGTGAAAGTGCTGCACTCAATATGCCAGCAAATCTGGAAAACCCAGCAGTGGCCACAGGACTGGAAAATGTCAATTTTCATTCCAATCCCAAAGAAAGGAAATGCCAAAGAATGCTTGAACTACCACACAATTGCACTCATCTCACATGATAGCAAAGGAATTCTTAAAATTCTCCAAGACAGGCTTCAGCAATACGTGAACCATGAACTTCCAGGTGTTCAAGCTGGATTTAGAAAAGGCAGAGGAACCAGAGATCAAATTGCCAATATCCGCTGGATCATCAAAAAAGCAAGAGAGTTCCAGAAAAACATCTATTTCTGCTTCATTGACAATGCCAAAGCTTTGACTGTGTGGATCACAATAAACTGTAGAAAATTCTGAAAGAGATGGGAATACCAGACCACCTTGCCTACCCCTTGAGAAATCTGTATGCAAGTCAGGAAACAACAGTTAGAACTGGACATGGCACAACAGACTGGTTCCAAATAGGAAAAGGAGTACGTCAAACAAGGCTGTATATTGTCACCCTGCTTATTTAACTTATATGCAGAGTACATCATGAGAAACTCTGGGCTGGAAGAAGCACAAGCTGGAATCAAGGTTATTGGGAGAAATATCAATAACCTCAGATATGCAGATGACACCACCCTTATGGCAGAAAGTGAGGAAGAACTAAAGAGCCTCTTGATGAAAGTGAAAGAGGAGAGTGAAAAAGTTGGCTTAAAGCTCAACATTCAGAAAACTAAGATCATGGCATCCAGTCCCATCACTTCATGACGAATAGATGGGGAAACAGTGGAAACAGTGGCTGACTTTATTTTTGGGGGCTCCAATATCACTGCAGATGGTGATCACAGCCATGAAATTAAAAGACGCTTACTCTTTGGAAAGAAAGTTATGACCGCCCTAGACAGCATATTAAAAAGCAGAGACATTACTTTGCCAACAAAGGCCCATCTAGCCAAAGCTATGATTTTTCCAGTGGTCATGTATGGATGTGAGATTTGGACTATTAAAGAAAGTTGAGTGCCAAAGAATTGCTTTTGAACTGTGTGTTGGAGAAGACTCTTGAGAGTCCCTTGGAGTGAAGGAGATCCAACCAGTCCATCCTAAAGGAGATCAGTTCTGTGTGTTCATTGGAAGGACTGATGTTGAAACTGAAACTCCAATCCTTTGGCCACCTGATGCAAAGAGCTGACTCATTAGAAAAGACCCTGATGCTGGGAAAGATTGAGGGCAGGAGGAGAAGGGGATGACAGAGGATGAGATGGCTGAATGGCACCACTGACTCGATGGACATGAGTTTGGGTAAACTCTGGGAGTTGGTGATGAACAGGGAGGCCTCGAATGCTGCAGTCCATGAGGTCGCAAAGAGTCAGACATGAGTGAGCAACTGAACTGAACTGAACTGAAATACCTATTTTAGGCTTCTGACCTCTCGAGGTTTAAGACAGTATGCTCTTTAAGTCACCAGTGTGTTAATTTTTTACAGTAGCAGAAGGAATGTAATACAGATACTTAACCAACAAAGTATTGTTGCCAGGAAATGAGTTTAAGCTTCTCAAATCATTTACCCAGGGCAAGTCATTCTATATTGAAATCCCTTCTCAATAAAAGAAGTTAGACTTAATTTGGAGATATTCAATACCATTACCCGGTATAGAGAATTTCTCATTACATAACGTAAATGTGGTTCTGACTTTAAAGGCTTTGGGAATTTAAGGTGGTAAAAAAGTAATCCCTTATTCAAATTGAAGTAATATACTCTACTTTAAATCTTTGTGTAAAAATTACTACACTTTTCTAGGTTATGTTTATTCAAATGTCATTGCCTTCAATCTCTCGCTCAGGTTTTCTTTCAACATGGTAAATAAGATGATGAATGAGTCTATGTATATATGCATATGTGTGAGTGTGTTTAGTTGCAAGAACGACATGTACAAATGCACACACATATATACATTCACTCATTATTCTTGAACATTTTCTTTGAACTCATCAAAATAAATCCATATATATCTAACATTCATTTATTCCTCACAGCATCCATCTCAATTAAGGTTTACTGTTAATTTCGTGCACATTTTGAACTCTAAAAAAATGATCCATGTGGTGTGTACTGCTAATTTTTGAAATTCAACAAATTGTATAGTTTAAAAGTTGCAGTTTATTGAATGAAATAAACTTCAATGAATTAGTTAGAATTTAAAACTTTTGGTTTTGCATGGTTCAAGGTAGTAAATAAATCCCATGTAGTTGATTCATACCTAAAATTGGGAGATATCTCTCCTACCAAGGAAGAAAACAAAATGTCCTATATGGATATAGGAAGAGTCAAATTAAAATAAAGCAGTTAACATTTGATAAACCACTTTTTTTCCTGTAAATTAAAAACTATCCTACAAAGGTCAATATAGTCAAAGCTATGGTTTTTCCAGTATTCATGTATGGATGTGAGAGTTGAACCATAAAGGGTGAACCACAAGGAAGGTTGAACCATAAAGAACACAGAAGAATTGGTGCTTTCAAACTGTGATGCTAGGGAAAACTCTTGAGAATCCCTTGGACTGCAAGGTCAAACCAGTCAATCCTAAAGGAAATCAACCCTGACTGTTCATTGGAAGGACACATGCTGAAGCTGAAGTTCCAAAACTTTGGCCACCTGATGTGAAGGGCCAACTCATTGGAAAAGACCCTGATGCTGGGAAAGACTGAAGACAGGAAGAAAAGGGGGCAACAGAGGATGAGATGGTTGGAAGGCCTCAACAGCTCAATGGACATGAGTTTGAGCAAACTTCAGGAGATAGTCAAGGGCAGAGAAGCCTGCATGCTGCAGTCCATGGGGTCACAAAGAGTCAGATATGACTGAGTGACTCAACAACAACAACAATAAAAGGAAGAAATTGGCATAAAGTGGCTCAAGAGAGAAGAGCGCTACAACCACACACAGCATCATGGAGGAGCCTTTAAAATACAAAATAGAGCCTGACAGTAGATCCATGAAAAAGAGATAATTGAACTCAGAACATCATCCCATCATATATTCCTATGTGATAATAAGGACATTACGTTAAACCACTTCCTCCTAGGACAACTTGTTATACAGCAACAAACTGATAAAATAATCCAAGTGAAGAGAGCTGAGGAAATTAAAATAATATATTGCTTCTCAGTCTAGGCAGTTCTGATAATTTAATAGCACTCTGTTTTTCCAGTCTATTTCATATAACTGTGATTCCACTAAAAAGTGACTTCACTGAGATTTTCTTATAGGACTTGCTTGTTTGTTCAAACTGTGAGACTCTAAATCTCAGGAATAGACAGGAATTTAAGCTGTCTAGTGAGCCACACTTTGGAGACACACAAACACATACACACACACATATATATATATATGATATTTATATTGTTTATTCAGTACCCTTCCAGTGTTTATGATAAAACTTAGAATGGGGAAAGATTTACAGCACTGGAAGAAATCATATCTGTAAGCAACATTGTAAGTTTTCAAGCAGAAGAAGAAATATAATTCAATATACAATATATTTACACCAAACAATGCTTTACCCCAACGATAAACCAATACACATGGACACTGATCTTATATACATCAGTAAGTAAATATACACCAGAAAAAAATAGTTTGTCTACTTAAAATCTGGCATAAATTCTTGCTTCAATATAGTTATGATCATCTCAGACTCTAGAAATTATGTCAAACACTTTAATGAAACTTATGTTTCACATAGACTACAAATGGAGATATGCATTTGATAATCAATATTTCCCGTGACTCTGGTAGCCAACATGGACGCTGAGATATATAAAGTACAAGATCTTTTATGGAATAAAACCAATACCCTGTTAGAAAACTCACGATATGATAAAGTCTACATTTTCAGGAAGAGCAATTATGGTGATGTACAAATGAATGATGAGCAAAAATGATAAATTGTGGTTTCAAAATTTATACTCTTATCAGTTCAGTTCAGTTGCTCAGACACATTTGACTCTTTGCGACCCCATGGACTACAGCATGTCAGGCCTCCCTGTCCATCACCAGCTCCCAGAATTTACTCAAACTCATGTCCATTGAGTTGATGATGCCATCCAACCATCTCATCCTCTGTCATCCCCTTTTCCTCCTGCCCTCAATCTTTCCCAGCATCAGAGTCTTTTCTAATGAGTCAGCTCTTTGCATCAGGTGGCCAAAGTATTGGAGTTTCAGCTTCAACATCAGTACTTCCAATGAACACCCAGGACTGATCTCCTTTAGGATGAACTGGTTGGATCTCCTTGCTGTCCAAGGGACTCTCAAGAGTCTTCTCCAACACCACAGTTAGAAGGCATTAAGTCTTTGGCATTCTGCCTTTCTTAAGGTCCAGCTCTCACAACCGTACATGACTGCTGGGGCATTCATAGCCTTGACACATATGAGTAGATTACAGAAGCAAAGTAAAAAAGCTTAAAAGAGTCTAAATTTTTTTTAACTGAACTGGTACAGAGTCGGCGTGAAGGACTCTGAGCTTACGTCCCCACATGGAACAAACTATGTAATGGTGGCTCTTAAAGCTCTCTGCTCCCTGCGTGGAACCCTGGGAGATCTCTAAGATGGTAACTCTGTCTCCTAGATCAGGTAATCCTGGACTCACTTCTTATCCCAGTAGATTTTCTGGAGCCCCAGTGATCTTAGTAAATGTGGAGCTCAGACATAGTTATTACAACTGCTTGTTGATCTGTACCTGCTCTGTGCCAGGTAATTTCCTGTGAGCTCTACAATATTATCAACCTCTCAACTCATTAGGCAGCATTTCCCCAGTTTATAGATGAGGAAAAGAATGCCTGAAAGGCTTATTTCCTGTAAAGAGGGAAATATTCACGAAGCTCATATAAACTTGTGTATACAGAAGCTGAATGATTGAGCCCACCATTTACATCAGACATGAGGTGGGGAGGAAGATTCTTGATGGAAAAGAGCTCAAACTACCTACACCTGACTCTTAACACTGGACACAGTCTTGATACTCACAGAGTGGTCCACAGAACAGGACCTGCAACATCAACAACATCTGAGAGATTATTATAAATACAGAATTTCTGTGACACCCTAGTCCTGTCAAATCAAAACCTGTATTTAAATACTATGCCCTAGTGATTCATATATACATTGATGTTGGAGAACTGCTTGTTTAGAATAGTGTTTCTCAACCTCATCACTATTGACATTTGTGCTGGATAATTCCCTATAATCAAGGCTGTCCTGTGTTTTGCAGTTTGCTGGACTGCATCCCTGGCCTCATCACACCACATGCCAGTAGCACTTCCCCAGATGTAACAATCAAAACTTTCTCCAGATGTTGCCAAGGGCCTTCTGTAGGCAAAGTCATCTCTGATTTAGACCCACTCGCCTAAAGCAAGAGAACTAGAAATAGATTGTATAATAATCAAAGCACGCACCTTAATCAGCTTCTAAACTTGGGCCTTTGAATTGTGGTGCTGGAGAAGACACTTGAGAACCCCTTGGACAGGAAGAAGATTAAAGTTTGCTTTAAATCCTAAAACCTTAGGATTAAGTCAACCCTAAAGGAAATCAATCCTGAATATCCATTGGAAGGACTGATGTTAAAGCTGAAGCTCCAATACTTTGGCCACCTGATGGGAAGAGCTGACTCATTGGAAAAGATCATGATGCTGGGACAGACTGAGGGCAGGAGGAGGAGGGGACAACAGAGGATGAGATGGTTGGATGGCATCATTGACCCAATGGACATGAGTTTGAGCAAACTCTGGGAGATAGTAGAGGACAGGGAAGCCTGGTGTGCTGCAGTCTGTGGGGTTGCAAAGAGTCAGACATGACTGAGTGACTGAACAACAATAGCAACAACTTTGGGCCAGTCACCTAATTCTGAAAAATTGAGAAGGAAGGTCATAATTGCACAGCCCTCATAGGACGGACCTTTGCAAAAAATAAATGAGACAATATGTGTAAGATTCTAAGCCCAGCCCAACACATATTAAATGATCTAAACTTTTCTCTTATAATTTTTCATAAATGTTTCATAAATAAGAGAAAATGCCAGCTTTTCATCTGTAATAAAAGGATGAAACTCCTAATTGATGTGTCAAAAGCATTATGAAATCAAAGATGATTTTTAACTATGGCTTTTATAGCAAAGGAACTCGGTTCACTAATTTATTAAAGAAGAAATGGTAAATTTCTGGCAGTGTTGGGAGCTGTGTCCCCACCACAAGTCAATCCTTTTGAGATGCAAGTGAATTAGTCAGGTTCCTCAGCCTTAGATTTGGAGAAAACCTGGTCTCAAGGTTGTAAAAAGTTTAAATGTTAACTGGAAACCAGAAGTGTTGATGGAGTAGTATTGATAATAAGAATTAAATACACCTGATATCTAAGCTCATCTCTTGGGAATTGCAGGAAATCAGCAGGAACAATTTCCTGTTTTATGCAGACCAGTTCCCACTGGCAAATGGGCTCAGAGGTTGGAGTAACAGTGGAAAATGTGTTAATGAGCAGATGTAGTGAGCAGATAAAGAATATATAGAGCTGTAAATGTCTCCACTGTTGTAATGTCTGAGCGGTTCCACCTTGAGCTGGAGTGGTCATGGTTTTTGCATCTGGATTCCTAGGTCTGGCTCTGTTTCACTCCTTCCTGGTCTCTTGCTGAAGACAGAGCTTCCGCCTCCATCATCAACCATCCAGTGAGGAATTTGAACTTCCACACAGAGGTCAAACTCTGAGTTACCATCCAGGTGGCTACCAGACACACATGTACACCCATGGCTGATTTATGTCAATGTATGGCAAAAACCACCACAATACTGTGAAGTAATTAGCCTCTAATTAAAATAAATTAATTATTTTTTTTAAAAGACCCCAATTGATACTGCAGAAGAAAGAGAGAATGAAACCCAAGAATAATTACCTGAGGTTACCTGAAAACCTAAACATCTGGCTCAGAATGGAGAGATCTCCATGTTTGTTTACTTGATAGAATAATTAATTCAGAATCAATATATTTAATAAGTTGAACAGATAAGTGTCTATTGGATTCAGAAATTCAAGGACTATTGTCGACAGTAAAGTTTGGGAATGAAAATTTAGTTGAATGAGACTCAAGTGGGAAACCTAGTGTTGTCAGTAAAATTTGAACATTTCCGAGGAGACGAGCAATTAGGGAAGCAGAAAAATAAGCAATTAGGTGAGAAACATTTTTCAGTGAAGTGATTATATTTTATTTGTATGATTTTGATTTTAATATGGGATATATATGAGCATCAAATCAATGGACATAGGCTGCTGCCTTGTCACTACAGTTCTTGAGACACATATTTCACAGAATCGTCTCTAATACTTCATATTTACTTGAAAAACTGCATTTCATATGTAAGCAGGCATATGGTACAGGGCTTAACTTTGCAATTACTTCATTATGTGAGAGACCAAATATATTTTGGGGTTTATTGGCCATTTTTCAATACTTTACTGCAAATTGTGTATGCACATTCTTTGCTTTATATACTGCAATCTGAGTGTTTTTATTTATTTTCTTTTTTGTCCATATCATTTCCTTCATAGTTTATTTCATCTCTAGATCTCAGAGAAAAAGCCAGGAATTTCACTCCAACGTATGGAGGAAGGGGAGGATGAGATGTATTTTTAATGCTTTGACAAGATTTCTGTGCTAAAACTAGAGAAATGTCCTCAGATGCTCAGTCATCTCCAACTTTTTTGTGACCCCACAGACTGTAGCCCACCAGGCTCCTCTGTCCATAGGATTCTGCCAACAAGGATACTGGAGTGGACTGCCATTTCCTCCTCCAGGGGATCTTCCTGATCCAAGGATCAAACTTGTGTCTCTTACGTCTCCTGCATTGGCAGGTGGATTTTTACCACTAGCAAAGGGCTTCCCTGGTGGCTCACAGGGTAAAGCATCTACCTGTAAGCTGGGAGACCTTGGTTCCATCCCTGGGTTGGGAAGATCCCTTGGAGAAGGAAATGGCAACCCACTCCAGTATTCTTGCCTGGAGAATCCCATGGATGGAGAAGTCTGGTAGGCTACAGCCCACGGGGCCCGCAAAGAGTCAGACACGACTGAGCGATTTCACTTTCACTTTTTACCTGGGAAGCCCTAGAAAAATATGTCAGATATCATTTCTATGACACCATTTCATCCCAAACGTCTTTAAGCTGCAACCACTTCCCCTTGCATCTCTGAATTCTATATCTCAATTTCTCTTTATTCTTATTTTTATTGCATTCTTTCAAACAAAAAATTATAGTTTTTCAAAGGAATTTGCTACTTGACATTTAACTTCTATATGTGTGTATTTTTGTTTAATGTATTTGTTGGGGTGTGTGAGAGTTTATGGGTATGGTCAGATCTAATATTTGGTTATATTTTTTCTCCCTCCCATTGCATTTTAAGCATAGAATGTTCTCCTCATCTGTAGCAGTAATAAACCACCTTTTAATATGAATTGACATCTTATTTCGTATGTTTTAGCAGTAATGCAAATTTTTGCCTTTAGTGGTTAGATCTATTTTAAAAAACTTCCGTCATTTGCTGACATCTTGTGGAATACATGCTTTTGCTTTCAACTGAAGATAACTTGCATCTTCCTCATAATCATGTTTAAGCCCATATATGTTTATTTAGGTTAAAATTAAAATGTTAGTTACTGCTTCCCACACAATTTTACGATTACATTTTATATTCTTTGTAACTTTCTTTTCTATTTAATTTATATTTAAAGCCTGTGTTAATGTGACTATTGTTATTTTATATTTTCCCTTCAGGTATTCATCTTAGTATTTCATTCAATTTTGTTTAACCAAGTTGTTTTCAATCAGGTGTATTTAACCTGCTTTTATGCCCCATGCTAGTCTTTTTATTTATAAATTCCATTTTCTAAAAATTTATTTCTATATTAAGGCCCATATTGATGAAACCACAGAGTGAATAAAGCAGATGGGGTCCCCGCCCATTTGGGTCTCACATTTTAATGGAGAAAGAAGATGTGGTCTCTTGAGTCTGAACACCTTGCTGCCTGTTCTCTCTGCAACCTGCCCCTTCTGCTGAACTCTTAATTCACATTACTTTTCCCTCAGCAGGTACTGGTCTTTTTTTAAAACTATTCTTTCAATTACTGCAACTGATTAGAAATATTCTGGACTGTGTCCCATAGCAAAACATACCTTTTACCTGTGATCCAGCATGTGTGCACAATGAAGCAAGCAATACATATTTGCACATGCCAACATACACACATGTGCGCGCGCGCACACACACACACACACACACAGCTGAACAAAGAAAATCAAAATACCCTGATGTGATATGCTGCACTCTGGATTTATCACTGAACTGGTATGGGAAACAGTTAAGTTTGAAATAGGAAGTCCTATTCAGAGATGGCACGAATGATTCCTTGACATGGAAATTTCATTGAAAAATATGGATACTGAGTTTTTGAGTGCAAAATATAAATTGTAGAATTTCAGCTGTGTTTGCATTGCCAATTTTTGAGAAAAATATACTATTTTGTGTTCCAGGCAGTCACATTCACCACATGAAACCAGGGAATGATACGCAAATAACAGAATTTCTTCTCCTGGGATTATAAAAGAAACCAGAGCTGCAACCTCTCATATTTGGGCTTTTTCTCCACATGTACCTGATCACTGTGTTGGGAAACCTGCTCTCATCATCCTGGCTGTCAGACTAGACTCCAACCTCCACACCCCCATGTACTTCTTCCTCTCCAACCTGTCCTTTGTAGACATCTGCTTCACCTCCACCTCCATTCCAAAGATGCTGAATAATATACACACAAAGAACAAAATTATAACCTATGAAGGCTGCATCACCCAGATAAACTTTTTCCTACTCTTTGTTGGATTGGACAATTTTCTGCTTGCTGTGATTACCTATGACTGCTTTGTGGCCATCTGCCACCCCATGCACTACACAGTCATCATGAACCCACGGCTCTTTGAACTGCTGGTGCTGATGTCCTGGGTGATGAGTGTCCTGAATTCCTTGTTACAAAATTTAATGGTGTTGTGGCTGTCCTTCTGTACAGATTTGGAAATCTACCACTTTTTCTGTGAAATTAATCATGTGGTTCAATTTGCCTGTTCGGACACATTTCTTAATGTTATGATGATGTATTTTGCAGCTGTGATGTTGGGTGGTGGTTCCCTCATTGGGATTCTTTATTCAAAATTCTAAGTTTCCTCCATAAGAGGAATCTCATAAGCTCAGGGGAAGTATAAAGCATTTTCCACCTGTGCATCTCATCTCTCAGTTGTCTCCTTATTTTATTGTACATGCCTAGGAGTGTACCTTGTCTCAGCAGCTACTCACAACTCACTCTCAAGTGCAACAGCCTCAGTGATGTACACTGTGGTCACACCCACGGTGAGCCCCTTCATCTATAGTCTGAGGAACAAAGATATAAAGAGGGCTCTGGAAAGAAAAGAATCAATGAGATGGCAGTTTTATAAAAGCCAGTTGTCCTGGGGCTGATGAAATACCCATGATTTAAGGGATCTAAGACTCAGAGCCAGAAGTTGCTGTTTTTTGATCAGATTGTTGAAATACAACTTGCCCTTTCTGCTTATTTCTTGGAATTTCCTTTCGTTTTTACTCAAGTCCTCTACACAATTTGCCCCTCCCTTTGTTAAATTTATATATTTATATATATATAATCATAGTTTTGCCCTATGTCCATACAAATAACACATTTAGATATTCCCCAAACTTTCCCATACCTGGATTAAAAATATTTGAAAATTTTAATATCTTACCTGGGGAAACAGATTTCCTAAAACTTACTTCTCAAATGACATATGTCATGTCAAATAATTTCCCTGAAAGAATAATCTTGTTTTACTCACATGCAGAAAACAAACTATGCCTGGCAACTAAGGCCATTTGTACAATTTCATTGTAGAGGAATGTATGAAGCTACAGATTTTACTTCAGACCATCATTTTTGTGTTGCTACCATATCTTCTATTCATCACAGTATAGACATTAACTTGTCTGTTTAAGTCTCAGCCTATTAGTAGATATGCTCTTGGCTAACTGTATCTGAGGCACTTAACTGGTCTCCATTATGTACTGCAAGACTACACAGCCATTTTCCTCCCAAGTCTATAATGTGGTTGGATAGGCCCTTGTGGTGTTTATTATGATTGTAGTATGACCCTCAGCAATATGAGTGCCAAAGAACTGATCTTTTTGAACTGTGGTACTGGAGAAGACTCTTGAGAGTCCCTTGGACAGCAAGGAGATCAAACCAGTCACTCCTAAAGGAAATCAACCCTGAATATTCACTGGAAGGACTGATACTGAAGCTCCAATCCTTTGGCCACCTGATGCAAAGAGCCAACTCATTGGAAAAGACTCTAATGCTGGGAAAGGAACACGAGTGAGAGACTAAGCCCAAGCACAAGAGGAGAAGGGGGAGACAGAGGATGAGATGTGGTTGGATGGCATCATTGACTCCATAGACATGAGTTTGAGCAAACTCTGGGAGATAGTGAAGGACAGGGGAACCTGTTCACGGGGCTGCAAAGAGTTGGGTTCAGCAACTGAAAAAAACCTCAGCAATATCTATTGGGGAACTGAAAAAATACAGTAATAACAAATTCTGGAAGGTACACAGCATGACCAAGATCTATGTACTTAAGTTATGTAGAGAGACAGATGGAGAGAGAGAAAGATCCAACTGGGGGCTGTACTTTATTGAGTTCTGAGGGTAAGGTGGCTAGGATTCTGCTAGTTCATTATTTAATGATGAATACATAAGGCAGAATGAGAGCATAACCAAGGAAAAGCAGGCACTCTTGAGTTCAGTTATCTATTTACTCATGGGCTTGGGTCTTCTGGATCCTTGTCTAGTAGCTGTTGTCATACAGTGGGCAATATGTTTATTTAACATATTGTCTTTAAAAAGGATGCCTCAGAAATCCAAAGCTGAATTACTGGCTCTTGCATTGTAGTCGAAACCTTAATCCAGATACTTAAACTGCAAACTTGCTAGTGTCTCATAACTGCACTTCTGGTTTCATTTGATTATTCACTTGGTGATCACAAGTGTGTTCAGTCATTCAGTCATGTCTGACTCTTTGTGACCCCATGGACTGTAGCCTGCCAGGCTTCTCTGTCCATGGGATTCTCCCAACAAGAATACTGGAGTGGGTAGTCATTCCTTTCTCCAGGGGATCTTTCCCAATCAGGGATTGAACCAGGGTCTCCTCCATTCCAGGTAGATTCTTTATCATCCAAGCCACCAGGGAAGGTACCTGCTGGAAAAAAATTGATTTTTAGACACACATACCTCCCAATGAAATCTACATGGAAAGACAAACTGGAATAAATTTACCTGATACTATCTTAGCGTCACAGATGACCATAAATGTGAGGAAAAAATGTTAAATCACAAATTTTGTTACAATGCAAAATGTTTATTTTTCATGCCACACATCTATTAATTAAGGCATGGAAGATAGGTGCCTACAAGTGAAAGGGTTTATTCACTGAAGTGGGGGATTGGTTACCATATTTTATTCCTAAATTATTATCCTCTTTCTGCTTGAAAACTTGTAATTCTACCTACTTATATGACTTTTCTTATTGTTCTAAAACTAACTCCACTTTCCTAATATTTGTAATAAACACGAAAAGGGATAGCGATTGAATGATGTCAGTTCATCCATTTCCCATCTCCTTTATGTTCAGAAATCAGTCCATTCTTTGTGATCAGAGGATGATCCACACACAAGAGCTTGATATCCTGCCCAGACATTGATATCTTGCCCAGGTCACCAGTATTTCTCCACAAACATGCTTGTCTATCTACCTCTCCTAGTTACCTAGAAGAGAACCTCAAGGTAGTCACTTGTTACTACACTGATCTGAAATACATTTGAATAATAGAATGATCATGGATGTTCTCCTCTAACATCAGAATATATGACAAAAATAAAAAGCTACAGATTATTAAAATTGCCCTCAGTTCTATTCATTTTCATTATTGTGTCAGTTAGCTATTGGTGCCTAACAAGTCATTCTATATCAAAGGGATATACAATAGTACTTTTTTTTAATCAAAAGAAATTACATAATGTGGAGTTGTACTGATTTTTTTATGCCTCATGAGTGTGTAAGTCAGCTGTCAATCTCTACATTGTATTTCTAAGGCTCATCCATGATGTTGAGTAGGATTGTATTGATCTTCTCTCTTGAATCAATTTTTTATCAGTTTACTGCATTTCTATATCTAGGTTAAGCTTCTATTTACAGATAAAAAAGAGTTTATCACTTGGATTACTTAAATTTAATAACACCCATTCTACATCCATAACTGAAACTTTGCTTCCTTCCCAGTTAGAAGATATATCTCCCACCCTTTTTAAGTGAGAAACTGCTGCCTTTGTTCTAGATTCAAATCTTACTCATGCACCTTTAGATTTTTTTATTATTTAATTAAATTATTGGAGTACAGTTGCATTCAATAAATTGCGTATTTAAAGTGAGCAACTTGATGAATTACAGGGTCTCTACAAAAATTAAGAGAACATTTGTTGTTGTTGTTCAGTGGCTAAGTTGTGTCTGACTCTTTGCAACCCCATGGACTACAGCACGCCAGTCTTTTCTGTCCTTTACTATCTCCCAGAATTTGCTCAAATTCGTATCCTTTGCGTTGGTGATGATATTTAACAATCTCATGCTCTGCTGTCCTCGATTCCTTTTATCTTCAACCTTTCCCAGCATCAGGCTCTTTTCCAATGAGTTGTCTCTTCGCATCAGGTGACCAAAATATTGGAACTTCAGCTTCACCATCAGTTCCTTCCAATGAATATTCAGGGTTGATTTCCTTTAGGATTGACTAGTTTGATCTCTTTGCAGTCCAAAGGACTCTCAAGAGTCATCTCCAGCACGAAAATTTGAAGCATCAATTCTTTGGTGCTCAGTTTTCTGTATAAGAGAATATACTGCATGTTTATATGTGTGTGTAATTTGACAGTGATAACAGCTTTAAATGCTTTGTTACATAGTTGCAAACAATTTAAGCTCTCTGAACTTCTTGTCTCCTTATTTCTGAAGGGAATGTGGGATACTAAATGTAACTTCATATAGATGCCCTGAGAAATAAACAAAATGAATATAGAAATTCGTGAATTTCTATATTCAATCTTTAGTCTAAAGAAAACACTCAGGTGAAAATGTTCTGTTTCTATGTGTGTGTGTTTGGCTACAATTTTCTTTCAAATAAGCGTAATCTTATACATAAATGTAGGGGCTTCTCTGGTGGCTCAGTGATAGAGAATCTGCCTGCCAATGCAGGAGTCATTACTTCAATCCCTCAGTGAGAAGATACCCTGGAGAAGGAAATGGCAGCACAAGCCAGTATTTTTGCCTGGGAAATTGTCGGAGCCAGCCGACGAGTCAACGTAGACACAAACGCGGGATTCTTCGGCTTAGAAAGAAACAGACACAGACACAGAGAGACACAGACACAGACACAGCGGGGCGTTGAGAGGATCACTGCAACCTGTAATGCCAGTGATGCCCGTTTATTTTTACACACAGAATTATATACCCTTATACTATCATCAAAAATCACCTAAGTAACATGCATCAGAAATCACCTTAGTAACATAAATCCATCAATCAAGATCCCATGATTATCTTATGATTTTGTATCTCAGAACTCAGGTAACACCTAGGCAACATAAAGCTATCAATTAAGATCTCATGACTCCATATCTCAGGACTCAGGTCGTATCTCTGGACTCAGGTCATAAAAGCCATTTGTCCTGCGTCAGATGCGCTCTAGAAGGCTGCAAGAAGTTTCCCTAATAAACAACAAGAGGTGGCGGGATAGAGAACTATGTCTGGACTCGACCCTTGAGTTAACAAAGGCAGCCCCAGCCCTCAAAGCAGAGCCTGCTTGTCAGGTTGCCCTGGAATTAACCCTTGAGTTAACAAGGCAGTTCTTCAAGGCACGTCCTGCTCGCAGGTTGCCCCCCGCAGGAAATCCCATGGACAGAGGAGCCTGCTAGCTACAGTCCATGGGGTAGCCAAAGAGTTGGACACAATCTAGTGACTAAAACAGCAACAAATAATATCCATATGTACACACACAGATAAGATAGGATTCCATCTTTTATTTTTAAAGGAAACTAAAAAGAAAAGTAGAGAGAATAGAAACAAAATGAATGAACATTTCAATTAATATAAAAGAAAAGAATGTAGAAATATAGACACAAAAATTTAAAATACAATGGGTGACCTCTGTCTTCATACTGGATTACATTTCCTGCCTTAATGTCACAAGGCATCATAGTCAGGCAACTTTTACAGTATGTAATGCATAGATCATTGTATCAGCTAATGGTATGAAATAACTTCATACTGATTTAAAAGTTTTTTTTCTACTTAATGTGGGTTTTCAACATAAAATGCTCTTATTAAAGTAACTAATGAATGAGCTGAGAATGTTAAACTCAATTTTTGCCAACAAATTTTATTGAATGAATGTCTATATTAGGTTTCTGTTGCTGTTGTAAAATATCCCCAAACTATTGGTTACAATAAATATGTGCTATTGGAGTTCTGGATATCAGAAGTGTAAAATAAATGAGTCTCATTGGATTAATGTCAAACGTTAGAAGGTGGTTCACGTTGGCAGCATAGGAAGATCAGACACTGACCTCAACCCACAGACACACCAAATGCGCAGCTACACATGGATCCATATCTTCTGAAATTGTTTGGTTCTGAACCAGTATACTGTTTTGATTATTGTAGCTTTGTAATATATGTTGATATTAGAGAGTGTGGCAACTCCAGCTTATTCTTCTTTCTCAAGATTGCTTTGGCCATTTTCAGTCTATTGTTTTTATACATACGACTTTTAGAATTATTTTTCCTAGTTCTGTAAAAAAGAAAGTGCCTTTGTTATTTTGATAAGGATTCCATTGAGTTTGGAGATTGCTCTGGGTGGTATGGTCATTTTAACAATATTAATTATTTCATTGTATATCTTTCTGTTTTTTGTGTCATCTTCAGTTTCTTTCATGAAAGTTTTACAATTTTCAAAGTTCAAGTTTTTTGCCCCTTTAGTAAATTACTCTTCAGTTATTTATTCTTTGATGTGACAGTAAATTATATTTTCCCATAATTTATCTTTCTTATAGTTCATTATTGATAAATAGAAACTTAACAGATTTCTGTATATTAACTTTGTACTATGCAACTTTACTGAAAACACCTGTTATTACTGGTGGTGTCTTTAGGATTTTCTGTCTACAGCATCAGGCTTCCATGGTGGCTCAGTGGTAAAGAATCTGCCTGCCAATGTAGGAGACATGAGTTTGATCCCTGGGTCAGGAAAATCCTAAGGAGAAGGAAATGGAAACCCACCACAGCATTCATACCTGGGAAATCCCATGGATAAAGGAGCCTGGTGAGCTACAGTCCATGGGGTTGCAAAAGAGTCAGACATGACTTAGTGACTGAGCATGTATGCATATATAGCATCATGTCAATTGCAAGCAGTAACAGTTCTTCCTTTCCAGTTGGATTATTTTCATATCTCTTTCTTATTTGATTGCTCTGCCTAGGACTTCTAATGTAATGTTGAATAAAATTGTCAAATGTGGGTATCTTTGCCTTGTTCCTGATTTGGGGAGAAATACTGTTAACTTTTCACTAGTGAGCATAACATTGGCTATTGTTTTGTCATATACGGCCATTTTTTTATGTTGAGGTATTTTCCTTTATACCCACTTTGTTGAGAGTTTTTGTTATAAATATATATTGAATTTTGTCAAAAGGTTTTTTTTGTATCTATTCAGATGATACTACAAATTTTATTCTTCATATGTTAATTAGAAGTATCACACTGATCAGTCTATTGGTATTTAACCATCCTTGCATTCCTGGGGTAAATCTGAATTGGCCTTGGTGTGTGACTCTTTTAACGTATTGCTGAATTTTGTTTGTTAATGTTTTGTTGAGCATTTTTGTATCTATATTCATTGGTGGAATCAACCTGTCATTATCTTTGTTGTGGTATGCATGTCTTGTTGAACAATGAAGTTATAACAGCCTCTGGAATGAGTGAATACAATATTCATTCAAAATAACATGCCAACATGAATTTTCATTCAGAATAGCTAAAACCACCTACACCTGAGTTGCATAGGCCCACAGCCTGGCTACTCAGAGTGGTCCACAATCTGAATATCTGGGCCCTCCAGGACCTGATGAATCAGAATCTGTATTACAACTACAACCATAGCTGATACCTATGCACAGTGAAGTTGGGGAAAGGATGGTCTAGAAGAGGCTTACTCACCTTCTCATGCTGACAGTTGAAACGGGACAATTATTTGTATTGAGAATTGCAGGTGTTTAGCAGCATTCCTTCAGACATTGACAAATATTCCTAGGGGCAAAATGATCTTGGGCTGATCAGTCTACAATTTGAAAGCCGGAAGCATCCTGGCAGAATTCTGATTAAGGTCCTTTCTATACTCAGTTTGAACCTTTAGGCATATCATTAAATTCCTTTAAACACATTTCTGCAATGTGGAATTGTGCTCATATTAATACTACCTCATAATATAAAGTTTTCTAAAAGGTAATTTGGACAATGCCCAAAAGATGTCAACCTCAGGTGAATAGTATTGAAATATCTACACATAACATCTACAATTAACAAAATATTTTATGGTGCTGCTGCTAAGTTGCATCAGTCGTGTCCAACTCTGTGCGACCCCATAGACAGCAGCCCACCAGGCTCCTCTGTCCCTGGGATTCTCCAGGCAAGAATACTGGAGTGGACTGCCATTTCCTTCTCCAAAATATTTTATAGTGAAGGGCTAAATATCAGCTCTTAGCTTGTGATGAAGTTTGAAATCCCTAATTCTTGGACAAGTGTTTTAAGAAGCCAGAGATTGTGGTGCCCCAAATTGCGTTTCAGTTCTCCCCTTTGCTGAAGAGAGGAATAACAATTTTCTGAGGACAACAAGGCTGTGTGCTGACTATAAAGCAACCTTTTAGGGATCAAATGTACCTAGTCCTGACAAGTTCCTTAATGTCAGACTTTGGAGAAAATACTAATTCAGGGTTGGGATAATGTGATTGAGGTTAGATCTCCAAAAATCAGGAAAGATTGAGGACAAGTTTAATAAAAGACTGGATTCACTTGACTTCTAACCTGATCTCTAGGGAACAGAGAGCCATTAGGAGAAATTGCCTTTCTGTTTATTCCAGAGGCCCAGAGGGAAATCATGTACTTAGCGATTGGAATAATGGGAGGGAAATGTGCCTAGTCAGCAGGTATAGAGAGCTATTAATATCTCCCCTGCTGAGGTCCCTTAGTGTTTGTATCCCTAAGCTGGACAGGACATGACAGATGCTTTGAAGTCATAAGTCTGGATCAGGAGCCAATGTTTTACTACTACTCTCTGCTGTCTTGTCTGATAACAGAGCTTCAGTTCTCATCACCAACAATTCAAAGAGTAATTCAGATTTCAACCAGAGAACTCCCTCTCTGAGACCCCATCTAGGTAAGTCTGAGGAACTAGGAGGTGTTCCAGGAAAGATTCAGAGAAAATGGAACCTGAGAATTTTTATCTTAAATCACCTGAGAACCTAATCAGTCTAGCCCAGAAATGAGAGCTCACTGTGTTTGTATTCTTGATTAACTAGTGAAGTATAATTGATTTATTTACTATGTTAATAAGGATGTGTCTGTTTGAATCTGCAGTGCAAGCTGACAAGGAAGTGATAGGAATGGAGGGTCAGTTTGATGACATTGTAAAGTAAGTGAGATAAAAATATGGTTCCAGTAAAATTAAAACATACGTGAGATTTGCTCTTCAGAAGAGTAGGAAAAGTATAGTATTACATGTGGAGGACTATGCAGCAAATAAAGAGTGTTTTTCAAATTTCTAAGTTGCAGTATATTTGAGCATGTTCTGCATTCATTAAGAAGATCCAGGTCAAAGGAGGTAAACATACCTTCCAACAGCAGTTTTGTTGTTGTTCAGTTGCTAAGTCATGTCCAGCTCTTTGCTACCCACGAACTACAGCATGCCAGGCTTCCCTGTCCTTCATTATCTCCCAGAGTTTGCTCAAACTCAAGTCCATTCAGTCAGTGATGCTATATAACTGTCTCATCCTCTGTCGCCCCTTCTCCTCCTGCCCTCAATCTTTCCCAGGACCAGGGTCTTCCCAGGTGGTTCAGACAGTAAAGAATCTGCCTGCAATGTGGAAGACTTGGGTTCAACCCCTGGGCAGGAAGATCCCTTGAGAAGGAAGTGTCAGCCCACTCCAGTATTCCTGTCTGGAGAATTCCACGGACAGAGAAGCTTGGGGGCAGGTGGCAAAGAGTTGGACATGACTGAGCAAGTGGCAGGTTTACATTCTCTACTGCAAATTGATTGTGAAAATTATTTACTCAGTTTATGTATAAGGATCTAAATGGCTCAGTGGTAAAGAATCCGCCTGCCAATGCAGGAGATTCAGGAGACTCAGTTTTGATCCCTGGGTTGGGAAGATCCTCTGGAGGAAGAAATGGCAAACCATTACAGTATTCTTGCCTGGAAAATCTCATAGACTAGAGGATCCTGGAGGGTTATAGTCCATAAGGTGGCAAAGAGTCAGACACAACTGAACACCTACCCTTGCAAGTTTTTAAATATTTTTTCATGTTTTCAGAAAAAAGTGATTTTTTTTCCACTAAGTTCATTGTTTGACATCAATTATTTTAAATATATATTTAGATATATGTGGGGAGTGTGTGAAAGTGTACACATTTTGTATGATCAGTTCTATTAGTTAATCATGTCACACCTTTACGTATAATTATGTTTTATATGGAGAAAAATTTTCTGCATCCCTGATAATAATAGCAGACTTTTATATGCATTGTTTTCTTATTTCACATCTGTACTTCCTTATTGGTAGCTTTTTTGCCTTTTGTAGTTAGATTTGTTTTTAAGAATAATAATCATCTTCTCCCCTCTTGTGGAAGACATTTTTGGTATTCAACTGGATACTGCCTTTTTTCATAAGCATATTGGAATCTGTTTATGTTTTTGTTGGTAGAAAAGTGAAAGTGAAGTTGCTCAGTCATGTCCAACTCTTTGTGACCCTGTGGACTGTGGCCAACCAGGCTCCTCCTGTCCATGGGATTCTCCAGGCAGGAATACTGGAGTGGTTGCCATTTCCTTCTCCAGAGGACCTTACCAACCCAAGGATCGAAACCAGGAAAGTTTAACTTAATATACAGTTCCTTTTTCTACTTTTCAAACATTGTATCTTTATATTTCTTACATAATCTTTAATTAAGAGACCCATGTAAATGTGATTAAATTTTTACTTCATATGTCTTATTTCATAAGTCAGTCTTAGATTTTTATTAAATAACATTTAATACAATTGTTTGAATCCACTAGTTTTCACATGGTTTTATTTTCCTTACCATATTTTTTATTTTGTGAATTCTCATTTCTTAATTTTTTTCTATATAAATGCACATATTTTGTAAACACAAAAGTGAACAAAATATGAAGTCTCTGTTCCTTTGGACCTTAAATCATAATGGGAAAGGCCTATTACATAATATAAAAGTGTGGATATGATATGCTGTCCTCAGAGATAAATCATGTTCAGTTCAGTTCAGTCTCTCCAGTCGTGTCTGACTCTTTGCGACCCCATGAATCACAGCACGCCAGGCCTCCCTGTCCATCACCAACTCCCGGAGTTTACCCAAACCCATGTCCATCGAATCGATGATGCCATCCAACCATCTCATCCTCTGTCGTCCCCTTCTCCTCCTGCCCCAAATCCTTCCCAGCATTAGGGTCTTTTCCAATGAGTTAACTCTTCACATGAGGTGGCCAAAGTATTGGAGTTTCAGCTTCAACATCAGTCCTTCCAACGAACACCCAGGATTGATCTTTAGGATGGACTGGTTGGATCCCCTTGCAGATCAAAGGACTCTCAAGAGTCTTCTCCAACACCACAGTTCAAAACCATCAATTCTTCGGCCCTCAGCTTTCTTCACCATTCAACTCTCACATCCATACATGACCACGGGAAAAACCATAGCCTTGACTAGACGGACCTTTGTTAGCAAAGTAATGTCTCTGCTTTTAAATATGCTATCTAGGTTGGCCATAATTTTCCTTCCAAGGAGTAAGCGTCTTTTAATTTCATGGCTGCAATCACCATCAGCATTGATTTTGGAGACCAAAAAAATAAAGTCTGACACTGTTTCCACTGTTTTCCCATCTATTTCCCATGGAGTGATGGGACCAGATGCCATGATCTTAGTTTTCTGAATGTTGAGCTTTAAGCCAACTATTTCACTTTCCTCTTTCACTTTCATCAAAAGGCTCTTTAGTTCTTCTTCACTTTCTGCCATAAGGGTGGTGTCATCTGCATATCTGAGATTATTGATATTTCTCCCAGCAATCTTGATTCCAGCTTGTGTTTCTTCCAGCCCAGCATTTCTCATGATGTACTCTGCATATAAGTTAAATAAGCAGGGTGACAATATACAGCCTTGAGGTACTCCTTTTCCTATTTGGAACCAGTCTGTTGTTCCATGTCCAGTTCTAACTGTTGCTTCCTGACCTGCATACAGGCTTCTCAAGAGACAGGTCAGATGGTCTGGTATTCCCATCACTTTCAGAATTTTCCACAGTTTATTGTGATCCACACAGTCAAAGGCTTTGGCATAGTCAATAAAACAGAAATAGATGTTTCTCTGGAACTCTCTTGCTTTTTTAATGATCCAGCGGATGTTGGCAATTTGATCTCTGGTTCCTCTGCCCTTTCTAAAACCACCATGAACATCTGGAGGTTCACGGTTCATGTATTGCTGAAGCCTGGCTTGGAGAATTTTGAGCATTATTTTACTAGCGTGTGAGATGAGTGCAATTGTGCGGTAGTTTTAGCATTCTTTGGCATTGCCTTTCTTTGGGATTGGAATGAAAACTGACCTCTTCCAGTCCTGTGGCCACTGCTGAGTTTTCCAGATTTGCTGACATATTGAGTGCAACACTTTCACAGCATCATCTTTCAGGATTTGAAATAGCTAACCTGGAATTCCATCACCTCCACTAGCTTTGTTCGTAGTGATGCTTCCTAAGGCCCACTTGACTTCGCATTCCAGGATGTCTGGCTCTAGGTGAGTGATCACACCATCGTGATTATCTGGATCATGAAGATCTTTTTTGGACACTTCTTCTGTGTATTCTTGCCACCTCTTCTTAATATCTTCTGCTTCTGTTAGGTCCATACCATTTCTGTCCTTTATCGAGCCCATCTTTGCATGATGTTCCTTTGGTATCTCTAATTTTCTTGAAGAGATCTCAGTCTTTCCCATTCTGTTGTTTTCCTCTATTTCTTTGCACTGATCACTGAGGAAGGCTTTCTTATCTCTCCTTGCTATTCTTTGGAACTCTACATTCAGATGGGAATATCTTTCCTTTTCTCCTTTGCTTTTCGCTTCTCTTCTTTTCCCAGCTATCTGTAAGACCTCCTCAGACAGCTATTTTGCTTTTTTGCATTTCTTTTCCATGGGGATGGTCTTGATCCCTGTCTCCTGTACAATGTCAAGAACCTCTGTCCATAGTTCATCAGGCACTCTGTCTATCAGATCTAGTCCCTTAAATCTATTTGTCACTTCTAATGTATAATCATAAGGGATTTGATTTAGGTCTACCTGAATGGTCTAGTGGTTTTCCCTACTTTCTTCAATTTAAGTCTGAATTTGGCAATAAGGAGTTCATGATCTGGGCCACAGTCTGCTCCTGGTCTTGTTTTTGCTCACTGTATAGAGCTTCTCCATCTTTGGCTGCAAAGAATGTAATCAATCTGATTTCAGTGTCAACCATCTGGTGATGTCCACATGTAGAGTTTTCTCTTGTGTTGTTGGAAGATGGTTTTTGCTATGACCAGTGCGTTCTCTTGGCAAAACTCTATTAGCCTTTGCCCTGCTTCATTCTGTACTCCAAGGCCAAATTTGCCTGTTACACCAGGTAAGATAAAATTTATAGTCTATGTAGTATTTTATGTAGTCTGGTGTGGAGAAGCCTCTGTATGTTAAGACTAGGAACAGAACCAGGTCTAGAACATGCCCATCAGATGTGTCCAAAATGACCAAAGCCAAAGCTAAATAATAACACAGAAAGAAATACCACAAAGAAAAATGAGAGAAGGGCCAGCACATCCACAGCTGCATGATTTTTTTTTAAAAAAACTGCTGTCAAATAAACACAGATAGGTATAAAACTCTCAGGGACATGAGGTGGATTCCATGGTGAAGCAAGTGGAGCAATAAAGGTCCAGTCAGTCTTTGGTCCCTCGAGACTGAGGTGACGTCAGCACCCACAATGTTGCCTATTCTATCTGCAACCTGGCTCCTCCGTTGGGCTCTTCATTTATATTGCTTACCCTTTGTTATTAGAACACCTCTTCTTAAACTTTTCTTGCCTTTAATGCATTGGAGTCTAGATATTTTTGACTATGTATCAAATCCATGCCTTTATTTTGTGATCCTGCATGTTTGCTCACAAAAACTAAAAATGAGCATATACACATACACGCATACTCACACAGAACAGGACAAGGAGAACCATGAAGCAATTTTGCAGGGATTATGAATGATACTTCCTAAATATTTGATTGTATTTTATTTAATTACTACAAACCTTAGTCTGCAACACTAATGGGTCTCAATCTTAGAATATAGAAAACATTTTTCTGGCATATCCTACCCTCTTACATTAGTTCATTTGGCTCTCTGAATTTGTGGGTTCCACATCTATGGATTTACCCAACAATAGGTCAGAAATATTCCAGGAAATTCCAGAGAGTTCAAAAAAGGCAAGATATGAATTTGAAACTCACCAATGTTCTTAATTATATGTACCACATTTTCTTCATTCATTCTTCTGTTGATGGACATTTAGATGACTTCCGTGACTTGACTATTTTAGATAATGCTGCAATAAAAATTGGGTTGTATGTGTCTTTTTGAATTATGGCTTTCTCTGGGTATATCTGGGATTGCTGAGTATTGCATGCGTGCATGTTCAGTCGCTTCAGTCTTGTCCAACTCTTTGTGACCCTATGGACTGTAGCCTGCAAATCTCCTCTGTCCATGGGATTCTCCAGACAAGAATACTGGAGTGGGTTGCCACGCGCTCCTCCAGGGGATCTTCCCAACCCAGGAATCCAATGAGCATCTCATTCATCTCCTGCATTGCAGGCAGATTGTTTATTGCTGAGCCACCGAGGAAGCTGCTTGCTGGCTCATATGGTAGTTCTATTTTTTATTTTTTAAGGAGTTTCTTTACTGTTCTCATAGTGGCTGTAGCAACTTACATTCCCACCAACAGTGCAAGAAGTTTCCGTTTGCTTCACATTCTCTCCAGTATTTATTGTTTGTAGACTTTTTGATGATGTTCATTCTGACAGGTGTGAAGTGATTACTTATTAGTTTTGAGTGGTCTGTGGTGACAGAAATGAGAAGGAAATCCAAAAAAGAAAAATACATGTATAAATACAATTGATTCACTTTGAAGTACTTTAGAAACTAACACAACATTGTAAAGCAAATATAGTCCAAGAAAATTAATTACAGATAAAAATCTCAAAATGCAACTAAATATACTATAGACCCTATTCTGTACATTACATCCCAATGACAATTTATATAACTGGAAGTTTGCATATTTTTACTTCTTTTACCCATTTTACTCATCTTCCTCTGGAAAACACCAATTTTTCTCTTTTCTACAAGATGATTTTTTGTTAGCATTAGGGTTTTTTGTTGTTGTTATTTTAGAAATTGTTATGGTCCGTGTGCGGGGTTGGAAAAGAATTTCCAGACGTGAGACAGAATGAGAGGAGTATAAAGTTTATTAGAGTGGGAGATGCTGTTAGAACAGTGGGCCAGCTCAAGGGAGAGCTGATGTTGAACAGGGGTCCTTAGTCCATTTTTATACCAAGGGTAGAATGAGTGGGATAGGGGTTGTACAGGTCATTTGCTGATTGGATAAGGTGGGGGAAGAGTAAAGCAAATGCCTTCTCCTTACAGGGTAGGAGAGGAGACAGGTTATACTGCTCAGGAGGACTTGAAATTCTTTAATAGTTACAACATGGGAGAGGGAGGGACGATAAGAGTCTGTTTTTTCCTGTTCCTGCATTCCAAGGCCCTCCTTGTTTTTTTTTTTTTTCTGTTCTTTTGTCCTTGGGACACCACAGAATCCACATGTGAGATTATATAGTATTAGTATTTTTCTTAGTCCATTTAACATAAAACAGTCAAGGTCCATCCATGCTATCACAAATAGCAATATTTTATTACCTTTTTTGGCTAAATTAAAAAGACATAGCTTATTTTTTCACTTATTCATTGATGGGAATTGTATTGAATCTATAGGTTTCTTTGGGTAGTATGGACATCTTAACAGTAATTCTCGTGGGAGAAGGCGAGGGTGGGATGATTTGAGAGAATAGCATTGAAACATGTATATTATCATATGTGAAATAGATGACCAGTCCAGGTTCGATGGGAGAAGGCAATGGCACCCCACTCCAGTACTCTTGCCTGAGAAACCCCATGGACGGAGGAGCCTGGTAGGCTGCAGTCCATGGCGTCGAGAACAGTGGGACACGACTGAGCGACTTTACTTTCACTTTTCCCTTTCATGCACTGGAGAAGGAAATGGCAACCCACTCCAGTGTTCTTGCCTGGAGAATCCCAGGGACGGAGGAGCCTGGTGAGCTGCCGTCTATGGGGTCGCACAGAGTCGGACATGACTGACGTGATTTAGCAGCAGCCAGGTTCAATGCATGAAACAGGGCACTCAAAGCCGGTGCACTGAGACAACGCTGAGGGATGGGATGGGGAGAGAGGTGGGAGAGGGGCTCAGGATGGGGGACACATGTACACCCGTGGCGGATTCATGTCAATGTATGGCAAAACTACCCCAATATTGTAAAATAGTTAGCCTCCAATTAAAATAATTAATTAAAAAACAATATTAATTCTCTCAATTATGAGCAGGGTATATATTTCCATATATTTGTGTCTTCTTCAATTTCTTTCACCAATGATTATACTTTTCAGTATACAGGTCTTATACCTGCTTGATTATTCCTAGGTATTTTATTCTTTTTGATGCAGTTGTAAAATGTTCTATTTTCTAATTTATATTTTGATAGTTCATGATTAATGTAGAGAAATGCAGCAAATTTGCAACTGATATTCATAGCAGCATTGTTCACAAAAGCCAAGATATGGAAATGACCTAAGATTCAATGGATGGATGAGTGGATAAAGAGTTTAAGGTGAAAGTACACAATGAAATAACACTTAGCCATAAAAAATGACACACAGAGGAAATCCTCTGACTTATGGCAGCATGAATGAAACATGAAGGCTTTATACTAACTGAAAGATGTAAAACAAAAAAAAAAAATCAAATACTATATGATCTCACTTATATGTTGAATTTTAAATAAACAAAAACAACTAAAGCTCATAGAAAAAAACAGACTTGTGTCTACCAGAAGCAGAGTATTGAGGCTTAAGAAAATAGAAAAAAGTTATCAAGAGACAAAAACTTCCAGATGTAAGTACTAGATGTAGATGCAATGTAAAAAATGATAAGTATAGCTAATGTTGGGCTTCCCTGATGGGTCAGTGGTAAAGAATCCACCTGCCAATGCTGGAGACGTGGGTTTGCTCCCTGGATCAGGAAGATCCCCTGGAGGAGGAAATGGCAACCCACTCCAGTATTCTTACCTGGTAAATCCCATGGACAGAGGAGTTTGGTGGGCTATAGTCCATGGGGTCACAAAAGAGTTGGACACGACTTAGCAACTAAACAACAACCTAACTAACATTGCTGTACAATATATAGGAAAATTGTTAGGAGAGTAAATATAAGAATTCTAATCACTAGAAGGGGCTTACCTCATGGCTCAAATGATAAAGAATCTGCCTGCCAGTGCAGGAGACCCCAGTTTGTTCCTGAGGTGAGAAATTTTTTATTTTATTTTTATTGTATCTATATGAGAAGATGGATGTTAGCTTAACCCATTGTGGTAATCATTTCAAAATATATGCAAATTAAACCTTCATGCTGTATTCCAAGAACTTACACAGTGGTGTATATCAATTATTTTTTAAATGAAACTGGAAAATAAACAGTTGACTTCTGTCTTGTTCCTGTTCAAAGAGGAAAAGCTTTCAGCTTTTCTTCATTGAATATAATGTTAGCTCTGGGCTTGTAATACATGGCCTTTATTATGTTGAGCTATGTTCCTGCTTTATCCAATTTGTTGAGAGTTTTTAATCATAAAGATAGGTTTGATTTTGTCAAGAGGTTTTTCTGCATCTGTTGAAAAGATTATACAAGTTTTATCCTTCATTTTGTTAATGTAGTATATCACATTGATTGATCACAGACGAACCATTCTTGCATGCCTGGAATAAGTTGATTTGATCAGGATACATGATCCTTTTTATGCATTATTTAGTTTTGCTAGTGTTTTGTTGAGAATGTTTGCACTGGGAATATTGGTGTGTAATTTTGTTTGCTTGTAGAGTCCTTGTCTCATTTTGGTATAAGGGTAATGCTGCCTTTATAAAATGAGTTTGGAAGATTCTCTTCCCCTTCTAGTTTTCAAATACTTTCTGAAGATTGATAGTAATTCTTTTTTCAATGTGTGGTAGAATTCACCAGTGAAGGCATCTCATCCTAGACATCTGTTTGTTGGGAGGTTATTTATTATTGATTCAATCTCCTTACTAGTGATTTGCTTCTTCACATTTTCTGTTTTATAATCATTTAGTCTTGGGAGGTTGTATTTTTCTAGAAATTTTTCCATTTTTTCTAGATTATCCAACTTGACATATGATTGCTCAAAAATGTCTCTCATCATCCTTTACATTTCTCTAGTATCAGTTGTAAAATCTCTTTCATTTCTGAATTTATTTATTTGAGTTCTGGACATTTCCTCTGCCAGGCACACACTTCCACAAACAGTCTTTCATTTCTCTCCTCTTACATGAAGGCACTGCTCAAATGGCACCTTGTTTTCAGGTCTTGCCTAAATACCCATGACAAGTTGAATGCACTAGTCACTGTCTCCTTTATAGCTGCTTTAGATTTCTTTATACTACTTGTTGCCATCTGTAAGTATTGTATAATGTTGTTAATGGCTTACATATTTTTCTCCATCATTGAACTGTAGGCACTTTTGCTCTCCAGGACCTTTGAAGTAATTGTCTAGATAGTAACTATTAATGAATCATGGTCAGACCTCAATTTACATTCCTGAAATCATGAAGAATTTTTCATTAAAACTGTAGAATACATGACTTCTTGGGGGAAAAGTTGATTGGAACAAAAATTCCAAGTCGGAGGTGGCACAGGGAAAACACTAAATCAGATCTGCACACAGAATATTAAAATTAGTTTCTTGATGGCCAAGTGTAAGGCCAATTTTAATTATATGTTTCATTCAAGTTTGTGTGAATATTTGTAATATCATTTTTTTCTTTCCTGGTAGTTACTTCAAAGACATGGAACCAGGCAATGAAACACAAATTTCAGAATTTATTCTCCTGGGATTATCGGATGAACCAGAACTGCGGCCCCTCATATTTGGACTTTTCCTCTCCATGTACCTGATTACCATGTTTGGAAACCTGCTCCTCATCCTGGCCGTCAGCTCAGACCCCCACCTCCACACCCCCATGTACTTCTTCCTCTCCAACCTGTCCTTTGTAGACATCTGCTTCATCTCTACCACTGTCCCAAAGATGTTGTGGAACATCCAGACCCAGAGCAAAGTTATAACCTTTGAAGGCTGCATCACACAAATTTATTTTTTCCTACTCTCTGCAGTGTTGGACATCTTCCTCCTGACAGTGATGGCCTATGACCGCTTTGTAGCCATTTGTCACCCCCTGCACTACATAATCATCATGAATCCCCGGATCTGTGGACTACTGGTTCTGGTGTCTTGGATCACGTGTATTCTGAATTCCTTGTTACAAAGCTTAATGATGTTGCAGCTTAACTTTTGCACTAATGTGGAAATCCCCCACTTTTTTTGTGACCTCAGTCAGATGACCCAACTTGCCTGTTCTGACAACTTTCTTAATTACATGGTGATTTATTTTGCAACTGTCCTGCTAGGTAGTGGTGCCCTGACTGGTATCCTTTACTCTTACTCAAAGATTGTTTCCTCCATACGTAGAATCACATCAACTCAAGGGAAGTATAAAGCATTTTCTACCTGTGCATCTCACCTCTCAGTTGTCTCCTTATTTTTTTCTACAAGCCTAGGAGTGTACTTTAGCTCTGCTGCTACCCAGAGCTCACACTCAAGCGCAACAGCCTCGGTTATGTACACTGTGGTCACACCCATGCTGAATCCCTTTATCTACAGTCTGAGAAATAAAGACATAAAGGGGGCTCTGAAAAGACTCTTTGTGAAGGTGAGTCTAAAAAGGCGAATAATTCTGGATCTGGAGAAATGCCCATCATTGCAGGGCTCAATGCCTCAGAGTCAGTTGTTGTGATTCTTTAATCAGACTGTGGAAGTCAAAGTTGCTCTTTTATTTATTTCCTGAATTTTTATTTTTTCAACTACCTGTTACAATGGAATTACCTCATTTACTAATGAAGATATTCAATGGCTTTCTTCTCTTTTTTTTCTTCCTGTTTCTTTACTTTTTTTCTCAAACTTTGATATGAAAAAGTTGAAAAATCCTATGTATTGCAAGGAACTGCCTTAATTTACTAAGAATCAGTTCAGTTCAATCTCTTTGGGACCCCATGGACTGCAGCACAGCAGGCTTCCCTGGCCATCACCAACTCCCAGAGTTTGCTCCAATTCATGTTCATTGAGTCGGTGATGCCATCCAACCATCTCATTCTCTTTTGCCCCTTCTCCTCCTGCCTTTAATCTTTCCCAGCATCAGGGTCTTTTCCAATGAGTCGGTTCTTTGCATCAGCTGGCCAAAAAATTGGAGTTTCAGCTTCAGCATCAGTTTTTCCAATGAGTATTCAGGACTGATTTCCTTTAGGATTGACTGAGTTTATCTCCTTGCAGTCCAAGTGACCCTCAAGAATCTTCTCCAACACCAGAATACAAAAGCATCAATTCTTCAGTGCTCAGCTTTCTTTATGGTCTGACTCTCACATCCATACATAACTAGTGGAAAACCACAGCTCTGACTACACAGGCCTTTGCCAGCAAAGTAATGGCTCAGCTTTTTAATATGCTTTCTGGGTTGGTCATACATTTTCTTCCAAGGAGCAAGCGTCTTTTAATTTCATGGCTGCAGTCATCATCTACCGTGATTTTGGAGCCCAAGAAAATAAAGTCAGCCACTGTTTTCATTGTTTCCCCATCTATTGGCCATGAAGTGATGGGATCAGATGCCATCATCTTAGTTTTTTGAATATTGAGTTTTAAGCCAGATTTTTCACTCTCCTCTTTCACTTTCATCAAGAGGCTCTTTAGTTCTTCATCACTTTCTGCCATAAGGGTGATGTCATCTGCATATCTGAGGTTATTGTTATTTCTCTCGGCAATTGTGATTCCAGCTTGTGCTTCATCCAGCTGGCATTTTGCATGATGTACTTTGCATATAAGTTAAATAAGCAGGTGACAATATAAAGCCGTGATGTACTCCTTTCCCAATTTGGAACCAGTCTGTTGTTCCATGTCCAGTTCTAACTGTTGCTTCCTGACCTGCATACAGGTTTCTCAGGAGGCAGGTAAGGTCATCTGGTATTCCCATCTCTTGAAGAATTTTCCACAGTTTGTTGTGATCCACACAGTCAAAGGCTTTGGTGTAGTCAATAAAGCAGAAGTAGATGTTTTTCTGGAACTCTCTTGCTTCTCAATGATCCAGCAGATGTTGACAATTTGATCTCTGGCTCCTCTGCCTTTTCTAAATCCAGCTTGAACATCTGGAAGTTCACGGTTCATGTACTGTTGAAGCCTGGCTTGGAGAATTTTGAGCATTACTTTGCTAGCATGTGAGATGAGCACAGTTGTGTGGTTTGAGCATTCTTTGGCATTGCCTTTCTTTGGGATTGGAATGAAAACTGACCTTTTCCAGTCCCGTGGCCACTGTTGAGTTTTCCAAATTTGCTGGAATATTGAGTGCAGCACTTTCATAATATCATCTTTTAGGATTTGAAATAGCTCACCTGGAATTCCATCACCTCCACTAGCTTTGTTAAGGCCCATTTTACTTCACTTTCCAGGATGTCTGGCTCTAGGTGAGTGATCACACCATCATGGTTATCTGGGTCATTAGGATTTTTTTGTATATTTCTTCTGTGTATTCTTGCCACCTCTTCTTAACATTTTCTGCTTCTTTCAGGTCCATACTGTTTCTTTCCATTATTAAGAAGCATTTCTTCTCAAATGACAAATATCACCCTAGTTTACTGTGTCACTTGTTTTACTAAAAGAATCGTCCATTGGGAAAAACTAAATTTGGAAACTAGGTCATGTTTGTAATATTATAGAAGAGGAAGAACCCGAGAGTACATTTTTTCGCTTCTATGTCCATCATCCCTTTTTATATCATTTCTTGAACTGGTCTTCTTGATGGTGTAGACCTTTATATAATTTTGTGTTTTATAACAGTCCATTGGGTTTTATTCTCCTAATTAGGATTTTGTTCTCTTTTCCACATTGGCTACCAAAGTCACTGGCAAAACTGATTATCAAATACATATCTGCCCTTATAGTCTACAAAGAAGCAGTGAGTGAAATGAAAGTTGCTCAGCCTTGTCTAATTCAGCCCATGGGATTTTCCAGGCCAAAGTACTGGAATGGGTAGCCTTTCCCTTCTCCAGAGGATCTTCCCAACCCAGGGATCAAACCCAGGTTTCCCACATTGCAGGCAGATTCTTTACCAGCTAAGCCACAAGGAATTGACTCAGTATGACCTTCAAGTCAGAGGTGATATTGAATATAGTAATGTAAACTTTATACTTTATAATATTATGCATGGCATTCATATTCAGTCTGTACATATACCCATTAAAGTAACGAATACCTCCTTACCCATAGGTAGAGACAGTAAGGAATAGAGGCATTAGCATAATATATAGGTGGTGCTAGTGGTAAAGAACCTATCTGCCAATGCAAGAGAGAGAAGAGACCTGGGTTTGATCCCTGGATCAGGAAGGTCCCCTGAAGGAGGGCATGGCAACCCACTCCAGTATTCTTGTCTGCAGAATCCCCATGGACAGAGGAGCCTGGTGGCTACAATACAGAGGAGCCTGGTGGCTACAATACATAGGGTTGCAAAGAATCAGACACGACTGAAGTGACTTAGCACACATGCACACATAGGAAGCGTAGACTACTGAGAAGGGAGTATACAAGAATTTCATAGACTAATAAACAGGCAGTTCCTCTGCTAGACTATATGCTGGGAATCAAATAGAGACATTCACAACATCCAGCAATATCACATTTATGAATGAAATTTACACACTGCAAATGAAAATAAATGTTTCAGGGTCTATATTTCAGATTCACTTATAATTTTCTGTCTAGATAATTAATTAAAGATTAAAATATGTTTTTAATGAGTCTGGCTAAAAGCTTGTCAATTTTGTTTATCTTCTCAAAGAACAAGCTTTTGGTTTTATTAATCTTTACTAGTGTTTCTTTCATTTCTTTTTCATTTATTCCGGCTCGGATATAAAATGGAATGCATTTGAGTCAGTTCTGATGAGGTGGATAAACCTAGAACCTATTATTCAGAGTGAAGTGAGTCAGAAAGAAAAAGATAAATATCATATTCTAACTGAATATAAAATATATGGAATATAGAAAAATGGTACTGAAGAATTTATTTACAGGGCAGCAATGGAGAAACAGACATAGAGAATAGACTTATAGACATGGGGAGAGGGGAGAAGAGGGTAAGATGTATGGAAAGAGTAACACTACCATATGTAAAATAGATAGCCAACGGGAATTTGCTGTATGGCTCAGGAAAGTCTAACAGGGGCTCTGTATCAACCTAGAGGAGTGGGAAGGGGAGGGAGATGGGAGGGAGGTTCAAAAGGGGGGGGATATATGTATACCTATGGCTGATTCATGTTGAGGTTTGATAGAAAACAACAAAATTCTGTAAAGCAATTATCCTTCAATAAAAAAATAAATTTAAAAATATGCTTTTAAATTATAAAAGAAAAATTTTTAAATAGTGTGGAATACTGGTTTCATTGCAAAAGGCAATTTATTCATTAAGGTGAAAGACTGATGAAACTGTTTTTTATTTTCTTATTGAATTATCTTACTATTCCTGCTTGAAAACTTGCAGCAATGCCTACAACTATGATTTTTCCCATTGTTCTAAATAAAAAATCTCATTCATTCTAAATATTGTCATAAAATGAACAGTGAACAAGTGATAGCATCCACTGTATATTCCCCATATGATGCAATAGAATTTCCACGATTTTCATGATCAAACTGACTCATGAAAGAACTTGAATTTCTGCCTGCTCATAAGGTTCAGGGTCAACAGTTTTTGTGTACAAATATGTATGTGTTTGCAAGCTCTCCTTGGAACATCAATGAAGTCACTTTTTAACACAGTTCTGTGAGCAGTCAGGATAGCCAAGTGGTCTAAGACACCAGACTCAAGTTAACACATTTCCGTGAAGAAAAACTTGAAAAAAAAAAGAAACTTGAGTAACAAAGTAATCAGAAATGCTGCCCCCATATGTCAGAATATGATCAAACAGGGAAAATAATCCAAGAAAGAGTGAATTATGTATATGTATAACTGACTCACCTTGTTGTACACCCAAAGCTAACACAACATTGTAAATCAACTATACCTCAATATTTTTTTAAAGAAGTGGTAGATTATTATTGCCCACATCATTCACTTTGATTATTGCAATTTTAGTGGGTTGCATTATCAACCACCTTAAAATAAAATGTAAAACATAATGTGTGTGCATGTGTGCTAGGTCACTTCAGTCGTGTCCAATCTGTGAGACCTCATAGACTGTAGCCTACCAGGCTCTTCTGTTCATGGAATTCTCCAGGCAAGAATACTGAAGTGGCTTGCCCTACTCCAGGGGAATCTTCCCAACCCAGGGATTGAATCCATGTTTCTTATGTCTCCTACTTGGCAGCTGGGTTCTTTACCACTAGTGCCACCTGGGAAGCCCAAAACATAATGTATTTATTTTCAGAGAGATGGTATGGTTTGGGATTGTTCCAAGCTGTTAGGTTCCTCACGATGCCAGATCCTGGCATCAACAACATCTGGGAATTTGTTACAAATGCAGAATCTCTGAGTCACCCTAGTTCTCCCAAATTAGAATTTCTATTTAAAGAAGATCCCCTAGTGATTCATACACACACTTTGATGTTGGAGAAGTTCTGGTCAAAACACCATGAAGCCAAAATCAGAGCATCCATGATTTTATAGGAAAGAAACACATCTTTTCCCCAAGTTGAAGAGAGGAACAATAATTTTCTAGAGACACTGAGAGGCATTCCCTGTCACAAGGCAGCACTTTGGAGGTCCATGGGACCTAGACAACACAGGTTATCAGTCTCCGATTTGTAGAAAACATTAACTCGAGTGTGGGAGAAGATATAAGCAGATGAGACCTTTGGAAGGCAGAAGAGTTCATGGAAATGGAGAAATAAAGACTGAAATCACCTGACTGGACTCTAATCTGGTCTCTAGGATACAAAGACTCAATAGGAATCATTTTTCTTCGTATTCAGACAGGGAAATATGAGCTCAGAAGTTGGGGTAACAATGCAAACAGTGCCTAAGGAGCAGTCTAGGGAGCTGTAACTATCTCCTCTATGTCCCTCAGTGTGTGCATCCCAGGTGCCGGTCAAGACTCGGATGTTGCCTTTAGAATCCTTATCAGCTCAGGAACCAAAGTTGTACTCCTTTCTTCTGGCCTATCTGGGAGCAGAGCTTCTGTTTCCATCATCAACCCTCCAGGGGGTAATTCAGACTTCCACACAGAAAATTTCCTCTTAGAGCTAGGTAAGTCTGAGAGTTCAGTAGGTACATGAGGAAAAGTCCAGAGGAAATGAACCTGAGAACTTTAACCTAGGGTCAGTGAGAGTCAGAACACCCTAGCCCAGAATCAAGAGACTGTCATGTTTCTATGATAGGCTGACTAATTAGTCTATAATTAATTTATTTAAGATGTTGAAAAGAGAGGTGCCTTTTGAACTCAGAAATACAAGGATCATTCAGCTAATTGATGGGAAAGGAAATTCAGATTAATGAGAATGAAGAAAGAATAAGAGGCATAAAGTGGTTCCACTAAAATTAGAACATAGCTGAGGAGATTTACAGTTAAGAGGCATAGTAAGCTAGAATATTAGGTTTGGAGGCTTATGCAGAGAACTGAAGCCATTTTTTTAATGTTTGTTAAAAAAATGTTGCTGTATTTGAGCAAATTTGTGTGTTTTTTAGAAAGACTCATTTTTTGATTGGGTTATTGTTTTAAGATATTGAGTTACACAGCTGTTTGTAAATTTTAGAGATGAACCCTTTGTTGGTTGCATCTTTCACAAATATTTTCATGTCTGTGCATGTATCACGTGCACATATTTTCACGTTTGAGAATGTTTGTTAGAAATCCTCAGACAAGGGAGATGGATATTAGTTTGCAACATCAGTTCCCGAGACAAAGAATTCACAGATTTCCCTCGTATTGGAAATTCATATGGAAAACAAATTGTACTTAATATGAAAAAGGGTTAAGCTAACAGGCTTTACTTTACAACTATTTCATTATCTAGAGGTGGGGAAGCAACAGTGACTTTTCAAACAGAGAAGAAGAAAAATCAGCCACATCTCATCAACAGTGATAACCATTAATCTATTAACAGAAAGGAACTATTCTAAGCTTTTTACATACATTGAATAAATCTGTCAAGCATCTCTGGACAGTGGATACTACGCTCCTTACTACATAAAAGAGAATATTAGCATTTACAGTGTTCCAGTTGGCTCCCCATGCCAAACAACTATGAATAATATGTGGTATATCTAAGATTCAAAACTCAGTTTTCTGATGCTCAAAGTTTTGCATGCAATAGTTTTTTATGATATTTCGACTTTAAAAAAATATTTCATCACTGTTGTACCTTGTATATTTTCTGTTATAAACTAAGTTTATTTCCTAAAACCTTTTATCTAATGGAATTTCAATCAGTAAAAAGCCATAACATAAGATATTATTTGTTTCTCTGGAGAAAAAAAAAATGTATGTTTTTCCCCTGATTTATTAGGTATTCTGGGAATTAAGAGGATATAACTAGGGTTGGAATGCTGCCAGAACAAAAAAAAGATTTCTCATCACAATCTTCAAGGAACCACCTGAGGATGCTAGATCTTTTTACCCACTGATGTGTAGATCTCTCCTCTCACTCCCTGTTTTTGAATTTTTTTTTTTATTTTCTTAAGTACCAGATATAAAATGGGCATATAAATATGGATCTCCTCGCTTACATGCCCTTGAGAGACTTATCAACTGGAATTTGTGTACTGTTTCTGCATTCTTTTTGTAATGAGGTGATATCGGTTTATAACATTATATAAGCTTTAGGTATACAACATATTTAGACTTCCACTACAACATGCTCACCATCAAAATGTTAGTTTCCAACCACTGCAACATAGTTGTCCCTCTTTACTCATTTTTTCCCAACCCCCTTTTCTCCCCTTCGACAATTATTCTGTTCTCTGTTTGTTTTTGCTGGAATTGTTCATTTATGTAATGTTTTTATTTGATTTATTTAGCATATTTATTTTTAATTTTTATTTTTTATGTTACAAGCTTGAGTAAAATCATATGGTGTTTGTCTTTTTCCATTTGACATTTCCTTCCATTACACCTTCAAGATCCAGATGGACATTTGTCACAAGTGGAAAGATTTCTTCTTTTATTATGGCTGAGTAGTTCTCCATTTTTTATTTTTTTAAGGGGCGTAAATACCCAGAAGTGGAATTGCCGGATTCCCCTGGAGAATGGAATGGCTACCTACTCCAGTATTCATGCCTGAAGAATTTCATGGATAGAGAAGACTGGAAGGCTTCAGTCCATGGATTCACAGAGTCGGACACACCTGAGTGACTAAAATGTTCACTACACTTTTCATGGTAATTTTAAGGCTTCTTTGGTGAGTCAGCTTGTAAAGAACCCACCTGCCAATTCAGGGGATGCAAGAGACACGGCTTTGATTCCTGGAGAAGGAAATGAAAACCCTCTCCAGCACTCTTGCCTGGAAACTTCCATGGACACAGGAACCTAGTGGGCTACAGTCCATGAGTTTGCAGAGTCTGGCATGACTGAGCACATGCACACAACATGATAGTTTTATTTTTAAAATTTGAGGAACCTCCACACTGTTTTCCACAGTGGCTCTAATAATTTACATTCTCATCAACAGTGAATGAGGGTTACCTTTTGTCCCCAAATGCATTTGTTATTTCTTGTCTCTGGGATAATAGACGTTCTTTTTCTTATTGAAATATAGTTGATTTACAATGTTCTGTGAATTTCTGCTGTACAGCAGACTACCGCTCTCTCTGTATATATATGTCTGTGTGTATGTGTATATATATATATATATACACATTGCATATATATGTATATATATACATATATATGTCTGTGTGTATGTATATGTGTATATATGTATATATATATACATACATACACACATATCTATTGTCTTCAAATTTGATTTTCACAAGATATTGAATAAAGTTTCCTGTGCTATATAATAGAACTTTGTTGTTTAGCCGTCATATATATGAGTTTGCTTCTGCTAATCCCACACTCCCAGTCAATCCCTACTCCACCCCTTGGGCAACTACAAGTTTGATTTCTATGTCTGTGAGTCTGTTTCTGCTTTGTAGATAAGATCATTTGTGTCATATTTTAGATTCCACATATAAGTGATAACGTATGATAGTTGTCTTTCTCTTCCTGACTTACTTCACCTAGACTAATAATCTCTATCTACCATGTTGCTGCTAATGTCATTATTTCATTATTTTTACGGCTGAGTAATATACTATTACATATATATATATATATATATATATGAAATGTATATATGGAAAGAAAGAAAGATAGTGCTTAGTTGTTTCCAACTCTTGGGATCCTATGAACTGTAGCCTGCCAGACTCCTCTGTCCATGGAATTCTCCAGGCAAGAATACTGGAATGGGTTGCCATTTCCTTCTCCACGTGAACTTCCCAACCCAGGAAATGAACTCAAGTCTTCCGCATTGCAGACAGATTCTTTAACAACTAAGCTTTTGCTGCTGCTGCTGCTAAATCGCTTCAGCCGTGTCCGACTCTTTACGACCCCATGGACTGTGGCCTACCAGGCTCCTCTGTCTATGGGATTTTTCCAGGCAAGAGTACTGGAGTGGGTTGCCATTGCCTTCTCCAAACAACTAAGCTCCAACCACTAAAATATAATATAATGGTATATAGAATATATATAATATTATATATATTATAATATTAGTATATACATCATTATATAGATATTATTATACATAATTATTTATATTATATATATTAAGCAGAATATAATTATATATGTTATATATAAATATATACAATCATAATATAATTATAATATATATTAATTATAATTAATATAATATAATAAATATATCATTGTATATGAATATATATTATATATAATTCAATTATATAGTATGTATTATACAGATTATATATTATAATATGTGTATATAATATATCTTATATATTACAAGTATTATATAATATATAATATATTATGTATAATGTATATGATTTATATAATTTTATATAATTATTTAATTATGCATATTATATAATATATAATATATTATATCTTATATAAGATATATAATATATATTACATATATTATATATATTATATATTAATTACCATTACATATATATGTTATATATATATTATATAGATTACATTAATATTGCTCATTCACTTCAGTCGTGTCCGACTCTCTGCGACCCCATGGACCATGGCCTGCCAGGCTCCTCAGTCCATGGGATTCTACAGGAAACAATACTGGAGTGGGTTGCCAGTTCCTTCTTCAGTGATAAAGTATGAAGTGAGTGAAGTGAGTGAAGTGAAGTTGCTCAGTCGTGTCCAATTCTTTGCGACCCCATGGGCTGTACCCTACCAGGCTCCTCTGTCCATGGGATTTTCCAGGCAAGAGTACTGGAGTGGGTTGCCATTGCCTTCTCCATATTATATATATTACATTACATTAATATATATTACATATATTATATTATGCATAATATTATATATTATAATATATATTATATATGCATATATGTATATATGTATGTATATATGTATATATATAATATTTTATATATAATATATTCTATAATTTGTATAATTTATATAATTATAATTATATATTATAATATGTAATATATATATAACATATACTATATATGTGTGTACATATATAGTATATGTTTATATAATTATATAACTATATAAATGTACATATGTATTATATATAACATTATATTATTATATTACATAATATATATATAATATATACAATTTATATAATTATCTATGTATAATTATATAATTATGTGTATTATATATACTGTATATTATATATATAATATATAACATATTATTTGATAATTATACATAATATAATACATAATACTATATAATATATATTATATATCATATATAATATAATTATTATATTATAATATAATTATATTTATATTATAGTATAGTATAATTATATTATATATATTGTATAATTTTATTATATTTTATATATTATCTATTATATACATAATTATATAATTACATACAAATAAATATATTATATAGTATATTTATATAATAATTATTATATTAATATTATATGCATATGTGCATTATATACATTATATTATAAATATAATATATAATCTCATATACTATATATTATATTTTATATTTTATACATTATATATTATAAATATACTAGTATATATATATACTAGTATATATATTATATAGTATATATATTATATATATGGTTTTTCCCGTGGTCATGTATGGATGTGAGAGCTGGAGTATAAAGAGAGCTCAGCACCAAAGAATTGATGCTTTTGAACTGTGTTGTTGGAGAAAACTCTTGAGAGTCCCTTGGACTGCAAGGAGATCCAACCAGTCCATCCTAAAGGAAATCAGTCCTGAGTGTTCATTGGAAGGACTGATGTTGAAGCTGAAACTCCAATACATTGGCCACCTGACTCAAAGAACTGACTCACTGGAAAAGACCCTGATGCTGGGAAAGATTGAAGGCAGGAGAAGAAGGGGATGACAGAGGATGAGATGGTTGGATGGTATCACCGACTCAATGGACCTAAGTTTCGGTAAACTCTGGGAGTTGGTGAGGAGAACCAATGGCTTACAGTTGAAACAAGGAAGTATCCTGACAGAATTCTGATCAAAGCCCTTTTCTGCCGCAGTTTGAGTCTTTCAACAAATCATTGAACTACTTCAGGCGTATTTATTTCTGCAGTGGGAGATAGAGCACAACATATGTCACGTAGTGCCTAAAAGCTATTAATCTCAAGTTAAATAACATTAAAACATCTAATTTTTTAAAAAATATTTTATAGCGAGGTAATAAATGACAGTTCTTAACTTGCGATAAAGAAGGACACTCTTAAATTTTTGGACAAATGTTACAAGAAGTCAACAAATATGGTTACATATCAAAGGAACACTTCCTTCTTGTTGATGAAAAAAAAAACAATTTTATGAGAATTAAAGGACTTTGTGCTCACCACAAATTAATCTCTTAAGAATCAAAGGGAGCTAGTCCTAACAGTTCCCTTAGTCTCAGGATTTGGAAAAAAAATTAATTTAGGATTAAGCTACAGCTGTCCAAGTTAGACTTCTGAAAAACAGAAAAGATCAAGCACAAGGAGTAATAAAGACTGGATTTACTTGACTTTGAAACTGATCTCTTGGGATCAAAGAATCATTAGGAATATATTTCCTTCATTGTATTGCAGTGGCCCAGAGAGAAATCATATATGGAGAGGTAGAACTAAGAGGAGGGAAATATGCCTAATGAGCAGGTATAGAGAGCTATTAATATCTCCCCTGCTGAGGCCCCTTAGTGTTTGCATCCTTAAGCTGGACAGGACATAGAGTTGCTTTTGGAGTCAAAAGTCTGGATCAGGGGCCAATACTTTATACTACACTCTGCTGTATTGTCTGGTGACAGAGCTTCAGTCTTCATCATCAACCACCCAGTGACTCAGATTCCACAAGAGACCTCCTCCTAAGAAACTCCATCCAGGTAAGTCTGAGAGCAGAGAAGTTACTCCAGGAAAGATTCAGAGTAAATGAAACCTGAGAACTTTTACTTGAATTCAGCTAAGAGCCTAAACAGCCTAGCCCAGAGATGAGGGAAGACTGTGTGTGTATTCTTGGTTAACTAATAATGTATAGTTTATTTATTTGATCTGTTAATAATAATGTGTTTTATTGAGTCTGCAATGCAAGTTGACAATTAAGTGATGGGAATAAAGGTCTAGTTCAATGACAATGTGAAATAAGTGAGATAAATAACATATTTCCAGTAAAATTAAAATATGTTTGAGTTTTGCTGTTCAGCAGAATAAGAACATATATAGTATTATATGTGGAGGCCCATGTAGCAATTTTAATATTTTTTTAAATTTGAGCATATTCTGTACACATTTAGAAAACATACAAATCAAAGGAGGTGGATATTACCTGCAACATCAGTTTGTGAGACATCTATTTCACAGTATCTTCTCTTATGCTGTGTGCTCACATGAAAAAAAATGCATTTAATAAATCTGAAGAAGAATACTAAATACTTTTTCTTTGCAGTTATTTCATTACTGATGAGCCCACATATATTGATATTTGGGGGAGTTTTACACATTTTTTTCTATTACAAATTGAATGTTAAAGTTCTTTCCACAGTTTATATACAGGTGCCTGAGTTTTAAAATATTGTTTTTGTTCCATATTTTCAGAAAAAAATTGATTTTTTACACTAACACTAACTGCTCTTTGACATATTCTATACTACTTCCCAGCACAAAATTTTCTAAAATTTAAATCATGCAGTGCCTATAAGATGTTAATCTCAGGTTAAATAGTATTAAAATATCTAAATTTTTAAAAATAGTTAACAGATATTTTATATGAGGGCATAAATGACAGCTCATAATTTGCAATAAAGGAAGACATTCCTAAATTTTTGAACAAATGTTTTAAGAAGCCAAAAAAATGTGGTGCCTATGATTACATAATATGTATATGTTTTATGGGGAATGTGTGAAAGTATATACATTTTGAGTGGTTCAGTCAGTCAGTTCAGTTGCTAGTCATGTCCGACTCTTTGTGACCCCATGGACTGCTGCATGCCAGGTTTCCCTGTCCATCACCAACTCCAAGAGCTTGCTTTTCTGAGTGGTTAGTTCTATTATTTAATCATGTCATGTTCTCCCATATTATATTTTATATATTTGGAAATTTTTTCTGTATCCTTGGTAGTAATAATAGTCTTTTATATGGATTGTGTTCTTATTTCCCATCTGTATTTGCTTAATGGTAAGCTTTTTGCCATTATGCTTATATTTGTTTTTAAAAATAGAAGTCACTTTCTCCCCTCTGTGGAAGGCATTTTTTTTCATTCAGTTAACTACTGCTTCTTTTTCATAAGCATTCTGGAATCTTTTTATTGTTATATTGATAGAAAGTAAAACTTTAGATACTGTTTCTTTTTTGGCTTTTCAAGTATTGTGTCTTTGCATTTTTTTATTAATAAGCCTTTGCTGTTTGAACTATAATTAGAGAGCCATAATAATATAATTAAATTTTTATTTTATATGTTTTATTTCATATCAGTCTTATTAAATATCGTTTAATACAATTATTTGAAACCACTAGTCTTCACATGATTTTTCTTTGCATCATTTTTATTTTATGATTTGTCATTTACTCAATATTTTTCTATATAAATGCACTCACTTTTAAAACACAAAGCTGAATAAAATATGAGACCTCTGTTCATTTGAATATTAAATCATAATGGAAAAAGTTTATTATAATTATATAAATGCATAAATGTGACATACTGTCTGAAGAGATAAATCATATGTTAAAAGGATACATTATCTTGGCCTCTATAGGATTTTATGGAGTATGGTGTGGAGAAGTCTCTGCATGTTGGACTAGCAACAAAATCAGGTCTAGACTGTGCCCATGGCTATTGTAAATAGTGCTGCTATGAACATTGGAGTACACTGTCTTTTTCAATTATGGTTTTCTCAGGGTATATGCCCAGTAGTGGGATTGCTGGGTCATATGGTGATTTTATTCTTAGTTTTTAAGGAATCTCCATACTGTTCTCCACCACAATATTATAAAGTAGTTATACTCCAATTAAAATAACTTTAAAAAATAAAAATAAACAAAAATAGAAAAACTTCCCATACTGCCATGAATTTCAGATATTTTGAATATGTAGAGAAGAAGATATGCATTTTACATTGTATTGCAGTATATGCAAATATAGAAATAAGCACATATGTACATACACAGACAGATATACTAACATACATGCAAGGGACTGAACAAAGAGAACCTTGATATGATTTTGTCTGTATCCATACTCTGAAGAATGCTCTTTGAAAACTTATTTTGTGTTTTATTTAATCTATTATATTTAATTCTTAGAAAAGATAGTTCAATTCCCTAGTAGGTCCTCATCTCAGAATATGGAAAATATTCATTTTGTGTGTCCTTCATATCTATTTTAGCATTTCCCTGCCTCTGTTCATCCTTTCATCATCTTTCAACATTGCCAATTTTGTGGGACCATAATCTTTCAAGTTCATATGATATATATTTATTCATCTACCATTTCCAACTAAGTCTGGTGTGGGTGGGGTCAGGATGGCAGTGAGTAAGTATAACATCATTACATGTGTCAAGATATTCACAGCATAGGAAAATAACAAGGAATTAGAAGTACACATTGATGGCTCATACAATTAAATTAAGTGTATGAGGAAATGTCCCTTTCCTTTCGAATTATTAATTTAAAAAATGGTTCATGAAAGAGCTTCCTACAAGCAATGTGAAAGCATAGATGGAGTTTTGGAAGACAAAGGAGGTGTGAAAATTTCCAAGTAAGAAAGTGAATGAAACTCGAAAAAAGGGAAGAAGTGTTATAGTGACTCTGAGCATTAAAGCTTTCACATCTGGTAAAACAGTCAAGTTCAATGTTTACTAGATCTATGTGGCCAAGAGCGGGGCAATGTGAATGTGAAGTTTATAGAAAGCATACAGGGTGAGCATCCTTTTAAGCTACAGAATTTTGGCTTCATTCTCCAGTGGTGATTCACTATTCTGAATTATGTGTTTACTCATTTTGCTTATTTTCCTACTTCATTCAGTAAACTATCTTTGCATCATAAGGACATTAGTCCTTTTCCTTTTGAATAAATTGATATTTTGCTGCTTTACTGGTTATTATGGGCATCACGGGGCTTATTTGTTGGCTTGGTGGTAAAAAAAATCCTCCTGCGAGGCAGGAGATGCAGGAAATACTGGTTCAATCCCTGGGTGGGGAAGATCCCTGGAGAAGGAATGGCAACCCACTCCAGTATTCCGGAAAATCCCATGGACAGGGCTATAACAGAAGTTGCAGTACTCCCAGAACTAAAGAAGCTTTCTCCTCATCTCCTTCTCTCGGAGACCACCTGTGTTTATTAGGTCATTTTTCTCCTTCATGTCTATTTCTTTCCTACAACTATGCTTTTTGAACTTTTTAAAATGTTTCATCAAATAAAGAGAGAAAATAGTCATATTAAAATGGAGAGCCATGTTTCACTGTCCATAGAAAACTTAATACTACTACTTCCCTATAATTGAGGTTATAGATAATCTGGTTTTGATAGCTCACCTTGTATTATTTCTGTTCTAATCTTGCAGCTGAAGTTGAGAAGATGCTGTGTGTGTTTGTGTGTGTGTGTGTTGTGAGGCATGAGAGTCCTTATGGCAGGAGGATCTGAACTCATATACACAAATTATTCTCCTTAAAACACAGACACCAGAGAGTAACATGTAAACTTACATTGTCATATATAAAATAGACAGCCAATGGGAATTTGCTATATGACTCAGGGAACTCAAACAAGGCCTTTGTAACAATCTAGATGGGGAAGAAGGGGATGGAGATGGGAGAGAGGTTCAAGAAGGAAGGGGACATATGTATACTTATGGCATCATGTTATTTGGCAGAAAACAACAAAATTCTGTAAAGCAATTATCCTTCAATTAAAATAAATACAAAAACAGAATGATGTCCATCATAAGATTAGAGCAAAAATATATTAAATAAAATCAACAAAATTTATAAAGTGCAAGAACAACATGTGAATGATGGACTCCCTGTGTCTTCATTCCTTAGCACCCTGTCCTATTTCTCATCACCCTCCCTCTTGGTCATTCCCCTTGACACTCAAACTTCCACTTGAGCCTTGACTATCAGCAACAATGGCCTTCCTCAGGGTATTAGCATTCGCCATTCCTCCTGCCAGGCCCACATTTCCTGAGATGACCTTGACACCCCAGACCCTCTTCCTTGATATCTCTGTTCAAATGTTACATTGTTTGCCAGCCTAGCTGAACACCCAGTAAAAAATAACACCTCTACTACTACTTACTATATATCTTCTCTACTTTTCTCCATTTGACATTTTATTATATTTCTACTTGTTTACATTCCTTCTCCATCATTGAACTGTAGGGACTTGTGTCTCTTAGCATACTCTACTTATTCAGGATATGGTGAGTACTCTACATATAGCCTCAATGCTTTGTCAGAATCCCTCAAAGTTTACAGTACATGATCTCTTGGTGAAAAGACAGAGATGAACAGGAATTTGTAATCAGAGGATGTCCCAAAGGGGAAAAGTTTCACACCAAAACTGTAGGTGTTGATTTCTTGACCACAAAATATAAACTGTACAATTTCAATTATGCCAGTAAGGTCTATTTTTGTTAAATCTGTCTTATTATTATTGTTATTGCTAGGTAGTGCCCTCCACTACATGGAATCAGGAAATGATACACAAATTTCAGAATTTCTTCTTCTGGCATTTTCAGAGGAACCAGAACTGCAGTCCCTCATATTTGGGCTTTTCCTCTCCATGTACCTGATCACTGTGTTTGGAAACCTGCTCATCTTCCTGGCTGTGAGCTCAGACCCCCACCTCCACACCCCCATGTACTTCTTCCTCTCCAACCTGTCCTTTGTAGACATCTGCTTCACCTCCACCACCATTCCAAAGATGCTGTGGAACATCCAGAGGCAGAGCAAACGTATAAGTTATGCAGGCTGTATTAGCCAGATACACTTTTTCCTACTGTTCGCAGGGCTGGATAACTTTCTCCTGACTGTGATGGCCTATGACCGTTACCTGGCCATCTGTCATCCTCTGCACTACACAGTCATGATGAACCCCCGGCTCTGTGGACTGCTGGTTCTGGTGTCCTGGGCGATGAGTGCTCTGAACTCCCTGTTACAAAGCTTAATGATGCTGTGGTTGTCCTTCTGCACAGGCTTGGAAATCCCTCACTTTTTCTGTGAACTCAATCAGGTTGTCCGATGTGCCTGTTCTGACACTTTTCTTAATGACATAGTAATATGTTTTGCAGCTGCAATCCTGGGGGGTGGTGCATTCACTGGAATCATTTATTCATACTCTAAGATAATCTCCTGCATACGAAGAATTTCATCAACTCAGGGGAAATATAAAGCATTTTCCACTTGTGCATCTCACCTCTCGGTTGTTGCCTTATTTTATTGTACGGTCCTATCAGTGTACCTTAGCCCTGCTTCTACCCATAGCTCACAGTCAAATATAACAGCTTCAGTGATGTATACAGTGGTCACACCCATGCTGAACCCTTTCATCTACAGTCTGCGGAATAAAGACATAAAGAGGGCTCTGAGAAGATTCATTGGGATGGCATCTCTAAAAATGCCAACTTACCTCTGGTTGAAGAAGTGTAAATGATTGCCAGGCTAAAAAACTGGAGCAAGAAATCACTATTTTTTGACCAGATTGTAGGTGCAGACCATGCTTTTTCTATTATTTCCTGGTATTTCCTTTGCCTTGACTTCAACTTCTATCTACATTTAAGAGATTCAATTTTTTAAGATTTCCACTCTAATGTATAAAATATTTTCCTGCTCTCACACAGTCAGAGAATAATAAATAAATGATCATGATATCTGGCTATTAGTCATTTATTAATGATATACACAGGTGCAGATTAGTTGGCATTAATGGTGGAAGCTGGATTGGGGGAAAAAACTAGATGAGGACTTTTTCCAAGCAGAGAAAGTGCCCAGGGGTTTATAAAACTTAGAAATTAAAATCCACCACAAGTAGAAGAAAAACTAGTTCCTTCTTAATGAGAAAAGGAAGAAAAATCTAGCAGACATGCAGGACCACACCTATGAAGAAGAATGGTTCCCAACAAACTGAGTGCATCAACTAGGTAAGAACGGGCTAATTTGAAGTAATTGATAGGACAAGGAGTAGAATTGTGGTGGATGCCTGATCAAAAGTGTGTGGTCTTGGTGGGAAAGAAATGAAACTGGGAGGTGACTAATGAATTGAGAATGAAAGGAAGACTTGAAAGCCCTGAATTTTTGCCAGGCAGACGGTTGGATGGCATCACCAACTCAATGTACATACGTTTGAGCAAAATGACCTTCCTTTCAAAATCTTTCCACACACTAGGATTGTAATGCCTCCTTCCCTTCATCCCTCCCTCCCTTTCTTTCTTCCCTCTTTCCTTCCTTTCCTGATTTCTTTTCTTCCCACCATTCTCCTATTTTTTTTTTAACCCCGCAATGACTATTTCTTGTCTTCTGTATCTTCATACCTTAAACACCATCTTCCCCCATCCTTATGTAAACTGATATCCTTGACTCCTAACTCACTGAAAAATCGGAAGAACTTAGAAACAATTTTCCACAGGGATGCACCTCCATAACAATCCACCCACAATCTCTACCACTAAAATCTCTGCCTTTCTACTTGTCACTGTAAACACTGCTGCTATGATATGTAGAATCTCATCAGCTCAAGGGAAGTATAAAGCATTTTCCACTAATGCATCTCACCTCTCAATTGTCTCCTTATTCTTTTGTACAAACCTAGGAGTGTACCTTAGAGAAGGCAATGGCACCCCACTCCAGTACTCTTGCCTGGAAAATCCCATGGACGGAGGAGCCTGGTAAGCTACAGTCCATGGGGTCGCTAGGAGTCGGACACGACTGAGTGACTTCACTTTCACTTTTCCCTTTCATGCATTGGAGAAGGAAATGGCAACCCACTCCAGTATTCTTGCCTGGAGAATCCCAGGGATGGCGGAGCCCGGTGGGCTGCCGTCTGTGGGGTCACACAGAGTCAGACACGACTGAAGTGACTTAGCAGCAGCAGGAGTGTACCTTAGCTCTGCTGCTAACCCCAGCTCAAGTAAACTGCCTTGGTGATGCACACTCTGGTTACACCCATGCTGAAACCTTTCATCTATAGTCTGAGAAACAAAGACATAAAGGGGGCTCTGAAAAGACTCTTTGTGATGGTGAACCCAAAAAAGCCAGTTATACTGGATTTGGAGAAATGCCCATGACTACGGGGCTCAAAGTTTGAGAGTCAGTAATTGTGATTCTTTAATCAGATTGTAGATGTAGAAATTGCCTTTTTATTTATTTCCTGGAATTTTTATTTTTTTCAGCTGCTCTGTACAATGTAATTATCTCATTATTAATGAAAATATCCAAAGGCTTTCTCTTCTTTTTCTTTCCTCCTGTGTCCCTTCTTTTTTCTCAAACTTTGATATGAAAAGTTGGGAATTCCCATGTATCACATGGAACTACCTTAATTTATTAAGAATCATTTCTTGTTAAATGACAAATATCATCCCCATGTAATATGTCTTCAGTTTTACTAAAAGACTAGTTATGAGTTACTACTTTATTGGAAAAAAGAAACCTAAGCTTGGAAACTTGATTGTGTTTATAACATTACAGAATAGAAAAAACCTGAGACTACAGTTTTTTATGTCCATTGTTCCTTTTTATTTCACTTCCTGAATTGGTGTTCCTGATAATGAGGACTTTAACGTACTAGTGTCTTTTTTTTTTTTTTTTATAATAGGCCATTGAGTTTTATTCTCCTAAATAGGATTCTGTTCTCTTAGCAGGCTCTATGTCCATATTGAATACCATAGTTAATGGCAAAATTGATTATCAAATACATGCCTGACAGTTTCAGTCTACACAGAAAGAGAAACTGCAATAAATGGACTTAATGTGACCTCCAAGTCAGAGAAGATATTGAAAATAATGAAACAAACTTTAAATTATACTTTATAATATTATGCATGTCACCCCTTTTCAAACTATACATCTACATCTACTCAATAAATTAAGGAAAACCTCCTTACCCATAGGTAGAGACAGTAAGAAATAGAGGTATTATACAGCATACTATATAGGAAGCAGAGAATACTGAGAAGGGAATATACAAGAATTTCACAAACTAATAAACATGCAGTTCATCTTCCTAGACTATATGCCAAGACATTCACAACATCCGTAGTTTTATCCATTTATGAATGAAATTTACATACTACAAATGAACATATATGTTTCAGGGTCTATATTTCAGATTCAGTTATAATTTTTTGTCTAGACAGTTCATTAAAGATTAAAAATATGTTTTTAAATTGTAAGAAAAATTTTAAAAATAATATGGGACACCAGTGTCAATGTTTAAGGTGATTTCTGCATTGAGGTGAAGGACTGATGAAACTGTTTTATATTTTCTTATTGAATCATCTTATTCTTCTTGCTTGAAAACTTGCAGTGATGCCTACAACCATTATTTTTCCCATTGTTCTACATAAAAAATCTAATTCATTCTAAACACTTTCATAAACAAAATGAGCAGTAAGTGATATTATCCACTTCATATCTCCCATATAATACAATAGAATTCCTTCAGTTTTTATGATCATGATTCATGAAAGAACTTGAATTTCTGCCTACTCAAATGGTTCAGGGTCAATAGTTTTTGTGTACAAATATATATGTCCTTGCAAGCTATCCTTGGTATCTGGACAGGAATATCAATGAAGTCACTTTTTAATACAGTTCTGTAGGCTATCAGGATCCCCAAGTGGTCTAAGGCATCAGACTCAAGCTAATACAATTTTGTGAATAAAAATTATAAATTTGAGTAACAAAGTAATCAGAAATGCTGTCACCAAATGTCAGAACACAGTCTAACATAGAGACAATAATCCGAAAAAGAGTGGATATGTGTATGTATAACTGATTCACTTTGCTGCACACCTGAAACTAACACACATTGTAAATCAACTATATTCCAATAAAACACTTTTTAAAAAGAAACAGTAGCTTATTATTGCCCACTTCATTCACTTTGATTATTACATCTTTTAGTGGGTTGCATTATCAGCCATCCTAAAATAAAATGGTAAAATGTAATGTGCGTGCATGCTAAGTCACTCCAGTCGTGTCTGACTCTTTGCGACCCCATGGACTGTAGCCCACCAGGCTCCTCTGTACATGGAATTCTTCAGGCAAGAATACTGGAGTGAGTTGCCATGCCCTCCTCCAGGGCATCTTCCTGACCCAGGGATTGAACTGGTGTCTCTTATGTCTCCTGCATTGGCAGACAAGTTCTTTACCACTAGCACCACCTGGGAAGCCCCAAAATATAATGTATTTATTATTTAATGGGATGGAATGGTTTGGAATTTTTCCAAGCTCTGTTAGTTTCCTCATGAGCCTGTGATTAGCTGTCTATTTCTACATAGGGGTTTCTAAGGCTCATCTGTTCCTGGCTATAGTACTCTTCCATCTTAAACTAAACTATAGTTAGTTTGTTCATTTCTATATCGAGTTAATCTGGTTTACAGGAAAAAAATGATTTTATCATATGTACATTGCCTTAATTTATTCCACTGCTCCTATAGTCATACATAACACTTTGCTTTCTTCCCAGTTAGAAGACATATCATCCACACTTGTTCAGTGTGGTTCAACTACCTGTATTCAATCTGACCCTGAGTCATGCATCTTTAGATTTTTTCCCCTTTAACTAATTAGAGTATGCCATGCAATAAATTGAATATATTTAACATGTACTAGTAATAGAGGAAGTAGAGGAACTTTCCCAGGGTGACATCAAAACAAGAGGGCGGTGTAGGAAATCCTATACCTGTCCCCTCCCAGAAACATCAAATTGAAGAACTATCCATTCACCAGAACATCTTCATACAAGCAAAGCATTTCAGGTGAGGCATTACAGCACCTTGATGAAGGAAACTACTTTTTTTAAAGATGCATTGAATAGAATAGGAAGGACAATTTCACATTATCCTTGCCACTCCTACCCCAAATCTGGGCATCCCAATACAAAGAGAGAAAACTCCAAGTGAGGGAAAGACAAGTGAAGGAAGTATTTGACTTCACCTCATACTCCAGTGCCATGTCTTCAGTAGTGTCAGGCTAGCCCTTGTGGTCTAGACCTCACAGCAGTTTCTGCAAATACAAGATCTGAACTTGCTGCAGCACCAGGCTATTCCTCATGCTTTCAGTGTCCATGCAAGCTCCAGCAGACAGTCCATGCAGTCTACTTCAGACACAGGCTTGTGGCTCATCTAAGCATCATGCTGGCTCCTGAGACCCAACATTCAGGCTTGACATGGAACCAAGCCAGCATTGATCCCCATTCTCTAGGAAATCTCCCTCAAACTAAAGATTTCAACCTTCACCAGAATAAAACCAATCTCTACCAACTAAAATGTCAAGCCCATAGCAGGGGTACCTGCCACCTGGTTGGCAACTTTGGGCCAAAATTTCATTCCTGATCATAGAACTACATGTCATGCTCACCACCACAGACTCAAGCACCAAGTCTCCCTTGGTGATTTCAAGATCCACCCCTTGTTTGTATGGTCTCAGACATTGGACAGGCCACAGGGACCCGAGAATTAGACAACTTGATTACTCAGACCCCAAGCCTGCCCACCCAAGGACTCCAGAAGTACCTCCAACTGCGGACATCATCAGGGAACTCACTCAGTATCTTTTGTAGGATGACTGCAGAAGGACTTGGGCTGCTATCATGAAGAAATTTTTAAAAATCTGTTTTCAGATTTTACTGTTTTCTACAGTGGATGCACCAATTTCCATTCCCACTAACAGTATAAAGAGGGTTCCCTTTCCTCCAGACCCTCTCCAGAATTTATTAGCTGACTTTTTAAAGATGACGTTTCTGACCAGTTTGATGTTGTACCTCATTGTTGTTTTGATTTGCATTTCTCTAATACTTAGAAATGATGAGCATCTTTTCATGTGCCAATTGGCCATCTGCATGTCTCCTTTGGAGAAATGTGGATTTATGTCTTCGGTGCATTTTTCAATTGAGCTTTTTTAATTAATTTTCATGCTTTTGAAATGAACCCCTTGTTGGTCATATCATTTGCAAATAATTTTATACCTGTCCATAGGCTGCCTTTTCTGTTTATTTATGGTTGCCTTTGGAAGCAAAAGCTTATAAGTTTGATTAAGTCGCATTGGTTTGTTTTTGCTTTTATATCTATTGTCTTGGAAGACTGATCTAAGAAAACATTGCTATGATTTATGTTGTAAAATGTTTTGCCTATGATCTCTTCTAGAAGGTTCATGGTGTCTTCACTTATATTTAAGTCTCTAAGACATTTTGAGTTTATTTTTGTGTATAGTGTGAAGATATGCTCTCGCTTCACTGATTTACGTGACTGTTCCAGATATCTCAACACCACTTACTAAAGAGACTGTCTTTTTCTCATTGTTTCCTTTTTGAAAATTTAAGTGTCCATAGGTCTGTGTGTTTATTTCTGGGCTCTCTATTGTGTTATATTGATCCACATGTCTGATTTTTGCCAATAGCACAGTTTTGATAACTGTAGCTTTATAGTATTGTCTGAATGTGGGAGGGTTTTGCCTTCTGCTTTGTTCTTTTGTCCTCGGGATTGCTTTGTCAACTGTGGGTCTTTCATGGTTCCATATATATTGTTGGATTATTTTTTTCTAGCTCTATGAAAAATGTCATGGATATTTTGATAGGGATTACCTTAAAACTGTAGATTTCTTTGGGTAGTATGGCCATTTAACAATATTAATTCTTCCATTCCAAGAGCATGAAATAACTTTCAATTTCTTTGAATCATTTTTGTTGTTGTTCAGTTGCCTAGTCATGTTTGACTCTTTGTGACCCATGAACTGCAGCACGCCAGGTTTCCCTGTCCCTCACCATCTCTGGTTGTTTGCTCAAGTTCATGTCCATTAAATTAGTGGTGCTATCCAACCATCTCATTCTTTGTCACCCTCTTCTCCTCCTGCCTTCAATCTTTGCCAGCATCAGGGTCTTTTCCAATATTGAATCATTTTAAATTTCCTTTCTTAATGTTTTGTAGTTTTCAGTATATAAGTCTTTTGCCTCTTTGGTGAGGTATTTTCCCGAGTACTTTTTAGATGCAATTTTAAATGAGATTGCTTGTTTACATTCCCTTTCTGAGACGTTATTGTTAGTGTAAAGAAATGTGACTGATTTACGTATGCTAATTTTGTATCCTGCTACCTTGATGAATCTGTTCATTAGTTCTACTAGTTTTTGTATGGAATATTTAGAGTTTTCTGTGTATATAGAGCATAATGTTATCTGTGTTTAATGACAACATTACCTCTTCCCTGAAAATCTGAATACATTTTATTTCTTTTTCTTGTCTTCCAATTCTATATTAAAGAGAAATGGTGAGAATGGGAATCATAGTCTTGGTCCAGATTTTAGTGGAAAGTCATTCGGCTTTTCAATATTGAGTATTATATCAGTTTTGCAATTATCATAAGTAGTTTTTATTATGTTGAGATATGTTACCTACCTGGCATTCCTACTGATTTAGATGGTAAAGAACCTGTCTGAAATGCAGGAGACCCAGGTTTGATCCCTGGATCAGGAAGATCCCCTGGAAAAAGGAATGGCTATCCGCTCCAGTGTTCTTGCCTCAAGAATTCCATTGACAGAGGAGTCTGGTGGGCTACAGTCCATGGGATTGCAAAGAGTTGGACATGACTAAGCACTAATATTTTCCCTATATACTCACTTTAATAAAGGTTTTTATTATGAAAAGATGATGAATTTTATCAGCACTTTTTTCATTTTCCTATTATGATTTTTATTATTTCCTTCCTTTCATTATTTTCTTCCTTCCTTCCAACTTTGAGCTATTTGCTCTTCTTTTGCTACTTCCTTTAGATGTAAAGTTAAACAGTTTGTTAGATATCTTTCTTGTTTCTTGAGTAGGTATACATTACTATGAACTTCCCTCTTGTTAACACTATTGCTTTATCTCAGAGGTTAATATATGTCATATTTTTATTTTCATTTGTCTTCAGGGTTTTTTATGACTCCTTTGATTTCTTAATTGACTCAGTATTGTTCAGTAGATCATGTTTAGCTTGCAGATATTTGTGATTTTCCAGCTTTTTTCTTATAGTCCGTTTATAGTTTCATGCCATTACAATCAGAAAAATGCTTAATATAATTTCAGTCTTCTCAATTTATTGAGATTTGTATTGTGTGAATAGACATATGGTCTGTTCTTGAGAATGTTACACGTGCACTTGTGAAGGATGCGTATTCTGCTGCATTCCATCTGGATGGAATTTTGCTACTCAAAGAGTGGTCCACAGACTAAGACCTGTAGTATCAACACCAGCAGAAGGTTTTTTTGATTTTCAGAATCTCTGGGCCTATCAGAACCTGATGAATCCCAGTCTGCATGAGAACTACAATCCTGCATGATTCCTATGCACAATGAAGTTGGGGAAATGCTGGTCTGAACCCGGTTTTCTCATCATCTCAAGTTGACAATGGGACTGCATAATTATTTGTATCGAGTACTGTAGGTGTTTAGCAGTATTGTTTCAGATATTGACAAATATCTCCAAAGGGAAAATTATCTCTGTTTGAGAACAAGTGTCCTATGGTTGAAACATAGTGCATCCTGACAGAGTTCTGACCAATCCCTTTCCTTCCTCAGTCTGAGCCTTTAAACAGATCATTTAACTGCTTAAAACAGTCCTGCAGTGGAAAATTGAGCTCACAATAATATTACTTCTTAGCACAAACTTTTCTAAAACTTTAATCAAGCAGTGCCTATAAGATGCTAATTTCAGGTTAAACAGCATTAAAATTTCTAAATATGCCTTTTAATAATTAATAAATATTGTATAGCGAGGGACTAAGTATCAGCTCTTAATTTGTGATAAACTGTGACATTCCTAAATTTTGGGGCAAATGTGTCAAGAAGCCAAAGAATGTAGCATCGATAGAAAGTGTAAAAGTTAGTCACTCATTGTGTCCAACTATTTGTGACCCCATGGGCTTTACCCCACCTGGAGCCTCTGTCCATGGAATTTTTCAGGCAAGAATGCTGGAGTGGGTTACCACTCCCCAGGAGATGTTCCTGACCCAGGGATCGAACCCAGGTCGCCTGCATTGCAGGCAGATTTTTTACCATTTGAGCCACCAGGGAAGCCAATTTTCGGGGCAAATGTGTCAAGAAGCCAAAGAATGTGGCATCCATAACTATATATCAAAAGAACACTGTCCTCCCTCTAGTTGAAGGAAGAAAGAACAGTTTTCTGGCAATAAAGTCCTGTGTGCTCACCACAAATTAATATTTTAAGGATCAAAGGGACTTCAACCTGAGAGTCCCCTTAGTCTCAGCCTTTGGAAAAATATTAAACAGAGGGTTAGGATAAGGTGGTCCAAGTTAGACCCTTGAAAAACAGACAAGATTAAATTCAAAGAGTAATAAAGACTGGATTCACTTGACTTAGAACCTGGTCTCTTGGGAGCAGAGCATCATTAGGAGAATTTTTCTTTCATTTGATTCCAGTGACACAGAGAGAAATCATGTACATAGAAATAGAAATAATGAGAGGGAAAGGTACCTAATGAGCAGGTATAGAAAGCTATTAATATCTCCTCTGCTGAGGTCCCTTAGTGTTTGCATCCCTAAGCTGGACAGGACATAGAGTTGCTTTTGAAGTCATAAGTCTGGATCAGGGGCCAATGCTTTACTACACTCTGCTGTCTTGTCTGGTGACAGCTTCAGTGTCCATCATCAACCACCCAAGGAGTGACTCAGATTCCACAAGAGACCTCCTTCTAAGAAACTCCATCTAGGTAAGTCTGAGAGCACAGAAGTTACTCTAGGAAAGATTCAGAGAAAATGAAACCTGAGAAGTTTTACCTGAAATCAGCTAAGGGCCTGAACAGCCTAGTCCAGAGATGAGAGATAACTATTTGTATTCTTGCTTAACTAGTAATGTATAATTCGTTTATTTAATATAATAATAAGAATGTGTCTGTTTGAGTCTGCAATGCAAGTTGACAATTAAGTGACAGGAATAAAGGTTCAGTTCAAGGACACTGTAAAATAAGTGAAATAAATAACATGGCTCCATGAAAATTAAAACATATGTGAGTTTTGCTGTTCAGAGGAACATAAACATGTATTATGTGTGAGGGATTATGCAGAACATCAATTATTTTTTAAATTTCTAATTTGGGGTGTATTTGAGTATGTTCTGTATTCATTGAAAAGATCCAAATCAAAGGAGGTAGCTATTACCTTGCATCAACATTTTGTGAGACATCTATTTCACAGTACCTTTTCTCATGCTGTGTGCTCATATGAAAAAAAATGCATTTAACAAGTCTGAAGAGGAACACTAGGTACATTTTCTTTGCAAATATTTAACTATTTGTGAATTTGCATGTATTGATATTTTTGGGTCTTTTACACATTTACTTTTTCTATTAATATTATAAATTATAAAAAGTTCTTTGCACAGTATATGTGTGTGTATATGTATATGTGTGTGTATATATATATATATATACAAAATGATCTGAGTTTTAAAGATTCTTTTTATTCCATATTTTCATAAAAATTAATTTTTTCCACTAACTGCTATTTGGCATCAATTCATTTGCATACATATTGGGAGCAATTTGAGAAAGTGTATATATTTTGCATAGTTAGTTCTATTAGTCATGTCATGTCTTACTATGTTACATTTTATGCATAGAAAGTTTTCCTGTATGCTTGGTAGTAATAACAGTCTTTTATATGTATAGCACTCTTATTGCACATCTGTATTTCCTTAATGGTAGTTTTTTGCCTTTTTCGGTTAGATTTGCTTTTAAAAATATCAATGCAGGGGACCTGGTTTCGATCCCTAGGAAGATTCCCTGGAGAAGGGAATGGCTACCCACTCCGGTATTCTTGCCTAGAGAAATCCATGGACAGAGGAGCCTGGTGGGCTACAGTGCATGGGGTCACAAAGAGCTAGACACAACTGAGCGACTAAGCATAGCACGACACAGCACAGCAAGCAACTAACACTTTCACTTTCCACTAATTTAGGGTATAGATAATCTGCTTTTGAGAACATGCCTTGTATTATTTCCATCCTAATTTTGCATCTGGAGGTGAAATGATGTTTTGTGTGTGTGTGCGTGTGTGGTGTGAGGCATAAGAGTCCTTAGAACAGAAGGATCTGAGCTCATATAAGCAAATTATCCCCTTGAAATGCAGACACTGGAATATTAGCATAGTATTAAAGTTAAAAGTGGATCCATTCCTATGGGCACAATTCCTTGGGAATAAAATTAATAAAGTGTAAGAATAGCATGTGAATGAGGGACTCCCTGTATCTTCATTCCTTAGCATTGTCTGTACAATCTCATCACTCTCCCTCTTGCTCATTCCCCTTGACATTCAAACTTCCACTTGAGCCTTTAGTATTAGAAACAATTGCCTTCTTCAAGGTCTTTACACCAGCCAGGTCAACATTTACTGAGATAACTTTGACATCCCAACCTATCTTCCTTGAGGTCTCTGTTCAAATGTTACCTTGTTTGACAGCCTAGCTATAAACCCAGGAAAGAATATCATCTCATCCACTACCTCCTATATATCTTCTTTTTCTTAATTTTATTTATCAGTATTTGACATGTTATAAGATTTCTATTGTTTATATTCTTTCTCCATCAGTGAACTGTGAGGAATTTTGTCTCTCAGCACACTCTACTTCTTGCTTAGGAGATGGTGAGTACTCAATTTCAATGTTTTGTTAGAATTTCTCATTCAAAGTTTACAATGCATAATCACTTGGGGGAAAGACAGAGATAAACAGGAATTTATAGCCAGAGGATGCCTGAAGAGAACAAGTTTCACACAAATATTATAGGTATTGATTTCATGGCTGCAAAATACAAATTGTAGAATTTCAACTATCTCAGTAAGGCCCATTTTTGTTAAATCTATTATTTTTTTTATTTCTAGGTAATGCCCTTCAGCACATGGAATCAGAAAATGATACACAAATTTCAAAATTTCTTCTTCTTAGGTTTTCAGAGGAACCAGAACTGCAGCCCCTCATCTTTGGGCTTTTCCTCTCCATGTACCTGATCACCGTGTTTGGAAATCTGCTCATCATCCTGGCCGTCAGCTCAGACCCCCACCTCCACACCCCCATTCTACTTCTTCCTCTCCAACCTGTCCTCTGCAGACATCTGTTTCATCTCCATCACCATCCCAAAGATGCTGTGGAACACCCAGACACAGATCAAAGGTATAACATATGAAGGCTGCATCTGCCAGATAAGCTTTTTCCTATTCTTTGCAGGGCTGGATGACTTTCTCCTGACTGTGATGGCCTATGATCTCTACCAGGCCTCACCCTCTGCGTTACATAGCCATCATGAACACCAGGATCTGTGGACTGCTGGTGCTAATGTCCTAGATCTTGGGTGCCCTGAATTCCTTGTTACAAAGCTTAATGATGCTTCAGTTGTCCTTCTGCACAGGCTTGGAAATCCCTCACTTTTTCTGCAAACTCCATCACGTTGCCCAATATGCCTGTCCTGACACCTTTCTTAATGACACAGTAATATGTTTTGCAGCCACAATCCTGGGTGGCAGTCCATTCACTAGAATCATTTATTCATACTCTAAGATAGTTTCCTTCATACGATGAAATACATCAACTCAAGGAAAGTATAAAGCATTTTCCACCTGTGCATCTCATTTCTTGGTTGTTACCTTATTTTACTGTACAGTCCTATCAGTGTACCTTAATCTTGCTTCTACCCACAGCTCACAGTCAAATATAATGGCCTCAGTGATGTACATAGGGGTCACACCCATGCTGAACCCCTTCATCTACAGTCTGTGGAATAAAAACATAAAGAGGGCTCTAGGAAGATTCATTGAAGTGCAATCTCTAAAAATGCCAACTTGCCTGTGGTTGAAGAAGTGAACATGATTGCAGGGCTCAGAAAATCAGAGCCAGAAATCACTATCCTTTGATCAAATTGTAGGTGTAGACTATGTTTTTTCTATTATTTCCTGATATTTCCTTTTCTTTGACTTCAACTGCTATTTACATTTAAGAAATTAAATTTAAGTTTTCTGCTCTAATATATAAAGTGCTTTTATTTTTGTATGTTTTTTGCTTCACACAGTCAGAGAATAATTAACAAATGATCATGAGGTCTGGCTATTAGTAAATCATTAGTGATATATATATATATATATATATCACAGGTGCAGATTCATTTCAGTTCAGTCGCTCAGTCATGTCCGACTCTTTGCAACCCTATGGACTCCAGCACGCCAGGCTTCCCTGTCCATTGCCAACTCCCAGAGCTTATTCAAACTCATGTCCATCGAGGGACAGATTAGTTGAGATTAAATGTAGAAGCCAGATTGGGGGAGAAATAGATGAGGACATACTTCCAAGCAGAGGAAGTGCACAGGAGTTGTGGAATTCAAATCCACAACTTTAGAAGAAAAATTAGCTCTTTCCCAATGAAAAAATGAAGTAAAAATCTCCCAATATGCAGGCCCATACTTGTGGAGAAGAATGGTTTGCAGTAAATTGAGTGTATCAGTTAGGTAAGAATGCACTGATTTGAAGTAATTGACAAAACAAGGAGTCGAAAATGTGATGGATGTCTGACTAAAGTGTGTGGTCTGGGTGGGAAAGAAATGAAACTGGGAGGTGACTAATGAAATGAGAATAAAAGGAAGAGCTGAAATCTGAATTTTGCTGGGCAGATGGTTGGATGGCATCACAGATTTAGTGGACAAAAGTTTGAGCAAATTCTGGGTGATAGTGAAGGATAGATAAGCCTGGTGTTCTGCAGCTCATGTGGTCACAGAGAGTCTGATAGACTTAGTGAGTGAACAACAATGACAAAAATCAGAAGAGGAGAAACAAGAACAGATAGAAGGCTGTGATAAAAGAGTACAATATTGGAAGTTATTAATAAGATTGAAGAAGATGCTAAGAGCCAGGTGACTTTCCTTCCAAAATCTTTCCGTACACTAGGATTGTAATGCCTCCCTCCCTTCCTCCCTCCCTCCATCTCTCCCTCCCTCTCTTTCTTCCTTCCTTCTTTCCTTTTCCCTTTCCTCTTCTTCCCACCATTCTCTTCTTTTCATTTTTTAACTCTTGATGACTATTTCTTGTCTTCTGTATCTCCTGTCTTTTGCAGCATCAAATTTGCTGTCACCAGTAGATTACACACCAAATTATTCAAACATACTGCCATTTTCTCCATATTTCTTGATGAAGTTTATAATATGTGATTTGTGTGTTAATAAGATTGTGTTATCTTGACCCCACGTTCCCCTCCAGATACTGCCCCTGTATCTCTGGTCTCTACTTCATGAAAATTTCTCCAGCGAGCATTCCAAAAGTACTAGCTCCTCTTTCTCTCCTCTATATAACAGACTGTGGACAGAGAACTTCCAGATGTACAAGCTGGATTAAAAAGAAAAAAAAAAGGCAGAGAAACCAGAGGTCAAATTGCCAAGCTCCATTGGATCATTGAAAAAGCTAGAGAATTCTAGAAAAAAAAATCTACTCTGCTTCATTGACTATACTAATGCCTTTGACTGTGTAGCTCACAAAAAAAAAAAAAAAAAACCTGTGGAAACTTCTTAAAAGATGGGAATACCAGACCATCTTTCCTGCCTTCTGAGAAACCCGTATGCAGATCAAGAAGCAACAGTTATAATTGGACATGAAACAACAGACTGGCTCAAAACTGGAAATGGAGAAGGTCAAGGCTGTGTATTATCACCCTGCTATTTAACTTACATGCAGAGTACACTATGCAAAATGCTAGGTTGGATGAAGCACAAGCTGGAATCAAGATTTCCAGAAGAAATATCAATAACCTCAGATATCCAGATGAAAACACCCTTGTCACAGGAAGTGAAGAGGAATTAAAGAGCCTCTTGATGAAGGTGAAAGAGGACAGTGAAAAACCTTGCTTAAAACTCAGCATTCAAAAAACGAAGGCCATGACATTCAGTCCCATCACTTCATGGCAACTAGATGGAGTAACAATGGAAACAGTGACAGACTTTATTTGAGGGGGCTCCAAAATCACTGTGGATGGTTACTGCAGCCATGAAATTAAAAGATGCTTGCTCCTTGAAAGAAAAGCTATGACCAACCTAGACAGCGTATTAAAAAGCAGAGACGTTACTTTGCCTACAAATGTCTATCTAGTCAAAGCTATGGTTTTTCCAGTAGCCATGTACAGATGTGAGAGATCGACAATAAAAAAGGGTGAGCACTGAAGAATTGATTCTTTGAACTGTGGTGCCGCAGAAGACTCTTGAGTGTCTGTTGGACTGCAAGGAGATCAAACTAGTCAATCCTAAAGGAAATCAATCCTGAATATTCATTGGAAGAACTGATGCTGAAGTTGAAACTCCAATACTTTGGCCACCTGATGTGAAGAACTGACTCATTGGAAAAGACCCTGATTCTGGGAAAGATTGAAGGCAGGAGATGGGGACAACAGAGGATGAGATGGTTGGATGGCATCACTAACTTGATGGACAGGAGTTTGAGCAAGCTCTGGGAATTGGTGATGGAAAGGGAAGCCTGGTGTGCTTCAGTCCATGGAGTCACAGAGTCGGGCACAATGAGCAACTGAACTGAACTGAACTTAGATCTTTTATGATTAGATATCTATTTTCACAAATCCAAGGGGAAATGACCTATATTCTGGTCTACAATAAGATAGACCAGAACAAGGACAGGGATCATCTTTGAGCAGTAATGTGAATCCTGATTCTTTAGATTCATTCTACTCTACTATAACTTTCCAGCACTACAAATAGAAACACAGATAATATACCCTTAAGAAACAAACATTTTAAAATTTAAAGATGTTGTAAGTTAAAGTTTTGCAAAACAAAACTATAACAGGAAAAAATTAAGCTAAAATCAGAGTTAAAGAATTAAAAAGAAAAATTATTTAACTGAGAAATAAATTCCAGAGCTAATTCTTTGACAAAAGTCAAATAGAAAAAAATAGATATTTAAGAAAAGAAATAAAAAGAAAGATTAGGAAAAAATTAGGAAAGAGAAAAATAAACACATACATAAGAAAATGCTTAAGTTTGCAAGACATTATAACTGTAAGTCAAATTTTTGAAAACCTCTAAAAAATGAATTTATTGATTAATTTATTGGTTGATTCAGGATGGAGGATAACATGTCAATAGTTAAGAAAAGAATGAAATGAACATCACAACTTACCTGAGAGTGCCATGGAAATGTGTGACATAAACATTGGATGAAATCCCCTTTAAGTCTTAAAGAAAAAAGAAAGTCTATCATCACTAACACTGTTTATTAATCCCTTTGATACCTAAGGGCTTCCCTGGTGGCTCAGACAGTAAAGAATCTTCCTGCAATGCAGGAAATCTGGGTTGAATCCTGGGTCACGGAGATCCCCTAGAGAATGGAAAAGCTACTCACTCCGGTATTCTTGCCTTGAGAATTTCATGGACAAAGAAGCCTGGCAGGCTACAGTCGGTGGGTCACACAGAATTGGACACAGCTGAGTGAATCACTTCACTTTGAGATCTAAATATCATTGTTTGAAGATAATCGGTTGGTGGCTGATAATGAATTGACAACTGAAAACCTCTTTTCAATGAGTATGATTTTAGTAAGGCAACTGATATAAAACAAATATGTAGAAGCCAGTAACCATTTTAAGGTGACATTCAGTAGCACATACTACATTCATAGTGTTTTGCAAAATCACTTCTGTTGTGTCTGACTCTTTTGTGACCCCATGGAGTGTGGCCTGCCAGGCTCCTTTGTCCATGGGATTTTCCAGGCAAGAATACTGAAGTGGTTGACATTTCCTTTTTCAGGGTATATTCCCGAGCTGGGGATCAAACCTGTGTCTCCTGAATTGACAGGTGGATTCTTTACCACCGAGCCACTAGGGAAGTCCTAAAAAAAAAAATTCACTTCTATCTAGTTCAAAACAGTTCATCACTGTGGGCATTTCTTGTACAAATTTTGTAATTTTTCTGTAAATCTCAAATTATTCAAAAATGAAAACTACCCAAAAAAAGAGAGTGCAAGGAAAAAAAAAAAACACATTAGTGTTCATCAGCACAGTTAAATCTCTTTGAAAAAAGATCACTATTACCTCAAATAATAACAAAAATAGAAATATCCTGGATCAGGATACAGAAACTTGCAAATACACAATAAATGAGAGTAGTAAATTTACTCAAAAAGCTAAAATTTTTTGATGATAAACATGTATTGCCAAATACATGTATTGCAAAAATAAGTTTTAACATTCTAACTTGAAAGCAGATAATGCTGACAGATCCTTAGCATTTGGTTTCAGAAGAGAAAGGAAGGAAGCTGACAGGAAGTGAGATTGAAAAGAACTCCAGAATTGAATTGTGTAGAATGTTTTAGTAAACAGACTTTCACCATTACATTATCCCCACTTATTAATACTCTGAGAGATCTGTCTGTCTTCATACCTGTTTCCAACAGCACACATTCTGCTGCTATCACTGAGCCTAGTCCCCTGGACACTTTCTTACCTGGGTGAAGGATGTTCAACTCAACTCCAAGAAAGTGCAGGCAGATGACATCAGGAGTCAGTTCTCTGAAAGAGCACAGCTGAATTTCCTCCTTCCTGGGACAATGGAGCTGTAGTAAGAGAAGTAAGGGGCATATTTACTATTTCTGGGGCTTCAGAGATTGAATTCTCACAACTGCTCATTAAGTTAGCTGTTCCATTGTTACTCTATTCTCAGAGAAATTTGGTTCCCATGAGTGAGGAAGCCAAAATACAAAGGGGCTTCTTTCTAGTTTCCTACCCATGGGAGCATCTTAAATGTGAGGTACACATATCCCCTCCTCTTTCACCTTAGTCATGATGCTCTTTTCTCCATAGATCTAATCTCCATTTTCTTTCCCATGAACATTTCTTTAACATTTAAGATTGAATTTCTTTGACTATCAAAGACGTGCTGGCAAATTGTTCATGACTAAGCGAGTCCCAAGCACCTGGACTTGAAGTTGCCAACAAAGAATTGGGACATGCTCATCTCTCAACAAAACCATTTTCAATGAATTCCATTCACACTGTAATGTTGGAATCTACAGGAATTTCTAGACATACAGTGAAAGAAATATGATAAGAGGTGGATGGCTGGCTGTAGAGGCAGGACTCTGCAGCTATCCATAGCTTTACAAGGTCAAAACAAGTCCATTGGACACTCCATTATTCCAGCCAGAGGAACAAACCATTTTTATTAATTCACAAGGGACTAATTTTAAAGTCATAATCAACATTAACAATCTGTAAGAAAATAAAAACCAAGAAACACTTTGGACGACTGTTTTGAGTGACTATTTTCATCTTGAACAAAGACATCAACAGGATGAGATCTTTTCTGTTGGTTTCTGCCATACAACAACATGAACCAGCCATAAGTATACACTTATCCCTTCTGTCTTGAGCCTCTCTCCCAACTCCCCCATCCCACCACTCTAGATTGTCACAGAACACTAGGCTGAGCTTCCTGTATTATACAGAGACTTCCTACTAGCTGTTTTACACATTGCAAGTGTGTAAAACATATCTATCTCAATGCTCTTCTCTCAATTCATCCTACTCTCTTATTCCCCCCACTGTGTCCACAAGTCCATTGGTTACATCTGTGTCTCTATTCTTTACCCTGCAAATTAGTTCATCAGTGACTTTTTAAAAATTGAAATATAGTTCACATATTATACTACTTTCACATGGAGTATATACTGATTTGACATTTGAATACATTGCAAATGATGACAGAGATAAATCTAGTAAACACTTGTCCCCATGCAAGATTATAACAATATTACTGACCATATTGTCAATGTGCCATATTACTTCCCCATGGTATATGTATTTTATCACTGGAGATTTTTACCTCTTGATCCCATTCCCCTATTTTGTTCCCTCCACATCCTGCCTACAAGCAAACACCCACTTGTTTACTGAATCTATGATTCTGTTTTCAGTTTACTTTGTATGTATGCTTGTGTTTTTTGATTCTTAGATTCTACATGTAAGTGACATCATGTGGTCTTTGTCTTTGTATAATTTATTTCACTTAGCATGATATCCCTAGGTTTTGTAACTGGCAAAATTTCATTTTTATATGGCTGAGTAATCAGTTCAGTTCAGTCACTCAGTTGTGTCAGACTCTTTGCGACCCCGTGGACTGCAGCACGCCAGGCTTCCCTGTCCATCACCAGCTCCCAGAGCTTGCTCAATCTCACGTGCATCGAGTCAGTGATGCCATCCAAACATCTCATCCTCTGTCGTCCTCTTCTCCTCCTGTTTTCAATCTTTCCCAGCATCAGGGTCTTTTCTAGTGAGTTAGTTCTTCGCATCAGGTGGCCAAAGTATTGGATTTTCAGCTTCAGCATCAGTTCTTCCAATGAATAGTCAGGACCGATTTACTTTAGGTTTGACTGGTTTGATCTCCTTGCTGTCCAAGGGACTCTCAAGAGTTTTAGAAGATGGCGGAGGAATAGGACGGGGAGACCACTCTCTCCTCCACAAATTTATCGAAAGAACATCTGAACGCTGACCAAACTTCACAAAACTACTTCTGAAGGCTGGCTGAGGACGTCAGGCTACCACAAAAACTGCGCATTATCTTCAAAAGAGGTAGGAGAAATTATAAAAGATAAAAAGAGAGACAAAAGAGTTAGGGACGGAGACCCGTCCCGGGGAGGGAGTCGTAAAAGAGGAGGAATTTCCAAGCACCAGGAAACCCTCTCACCGGCGGGTGTGGGGGAGGATTTTTTATCTCGGAGGGCAACGTAACTGGGAGGAAAAAATAAATAAAATCCACAGATTACGTGCCTAAAGCAACTCCCAGCAAAGAACCCCAGACGCTCGCATCATCCGCCACCAGCAAGTGGGGGCTGAACGGAGAGGAGCGGGCGGCATTGCCTAGGGTAAGGACCGGGCCCGAGTGCCCCGAGGGCAATCTGAGGGAGCTAACGTGAGATAGTAACCTAAACTGTGGGACAGCGAGAGAGAGAGAACTATCCCGCGAAAAGCCCAACTCTAAGGCACTGCCGGCCCGCTCACAGAACAAAGGACTGAGCGATACCAGAGGAGAACTAGCCGGCTGCGGACCGCCCCATCCCCCGCCGGACACAGCGGGCAGGCGGGGCCCGCCAGAGCCGGAAAGGGGCAAATTCGGCTCCAGAGAGGGCACCCCCTACCAAACTGCAAACAGGCTCCCAGTTTCTAAGCAAAGACTGCCTGAGATCCCGGAGGGTCGACAGCCGCCGGGAGGGTCGCAGCCAGAGACCAGCTCCCCAGAACCGACACAAAGCACACCGGAGCCGGGCGCGCCCGTAAACCGAGGCGGGGACCAGGGAGGTGATAAGCCGCACCGCCCCAACAGGGAAGAGCGCCCTCGCCAAACTCCTGGCCCCCTGAGCAGCTCCGACCGGGAACGGCACAAGCCGCGGGCGAAACCGAGTCTGCGCCTTTGTGGAGTAACCGGGAGCCTGAACCTGAGCGGCTTAGACCTGTGAAGTGCATGCAGCTCAGGGCCCGCTCCCCGGCCGAGTAACCTGAAGCCTGAGCAGGGTAGACGGGGAAAGCACACACGCCGTGAGCGGGGGCGAACCTAGTGCGGCCGAGACACTGCGAGCTTACCACACACACGCCAGAATTGCAGTGTTCCTTCCTCCCCACAGCACGATTGAACAAGTGAACCTAAAGAGATCACCTCCACCGCTTTGTTGCAGGGCGGAAATTAGATACTGAAGAGATCTCCAAACAGAAGCCAAATAAACAGAGGGAAGCGCTTTGGAAGGGACAGGCCAACAGATTAAGATCCCTGTAGTTAATACCGACTGCATTGAAAAGGACATATAGATCTTGAAAAGTATAAGCAGGAATAAGGATCTATCTAAAACTGAGCAGATCCCACACTGCTCACAACAGCTCCAGAGAAAGTCCGGGACATATATATTTTTTACTATTATTATTATTTTTTTTTTTAATTTTTTTTTTTAATTAAAAAAAATTTTTTTTTTCTCTTCTTTCCTTTTTCTTCAAGTCCTCTATTACACCTTTAACTTTCATTTTCATAACCCACTATTAACTTGCAAAAAAAAAAAAAACCCTATTTTTGAAGCAAACTACATACATATATCTTATACCTTTTGTGTTTTCTTTTTTTTAATGTTTTTTTCCTGTTCTACATTTTTTTACTGTTTCTTTTTTTACTGTTTTACTGTGTTTTTTTTCTTTTTACACTGTTTCCTTTTTTCTTTTTTCTTTTTTTTTTTTTTTTAGATTGTAAGTTTTATAAGAGTCTAACCTCTACTCTAGATTTTTAATCTTTGTTTTACATATTTGATATCAACTTTGTACATTTAAGAACCCAATCTTTAGGACCCATTTTTACTCAAGAGTGTGATCACTGGCCTGATCACTCTCTCCCCCTATTGATGCTCTTTCTTCTCCCTCAGGGAACCTCTATCTCCCACCCTCCTCCTTCTCTTCTCAACCCAATTCTGTGAATCTCTGAGGGTGTTCTGGGTACCGGAGAACACTTCAGGAACAGGACACTGCCCAGATCTCTCTCTCCCCTCTTAATTCCTCCCTTTCTACTCATGCTCACCTCTGTTACCTTCCTCCCCCCTCTCTATGTATCTCTGTGAATCACTCTGAGGGTTCCAAACTGTGGAACGCACAGAGGGAAGTGCTTACTGGCTAGATTGCTCTCTCCACATTTGAATTCCCCTCTTCCCCTCCTGGTCACCTCAACCCACACCCCCCACCTCATCTCTCCATGTAACTCAGTGAACCTTTCTGGGTATCCCTCACTGTGGAGAATCTTTTCACCATTAACCTAAAAGTTTTATTATTGAGGCTGTATGGAAGGAGAAGTCTTGAGGCTACTGCAAGAATAAGACTGAAAGCCAGGAGAAACATTAATTAATAAGAGACCATCCAATAGCCTCCATAAATTCACTGAAACCAAGCTCCACCCAAGAGACAATAAGTTCCAGAGCAAGACATACCACGCAAATTCTCCAGCAACGCAGGACAATAGACCTGAGCATCAATATACAGGCTGCCCAGAGGCACACCAAATCCATAGACATCTCAAAAATTAATACTGGTCACTCCATTACACTCTAGAGAGCAGAAATCCAGCTCCACCCACCAGAACACCGACACAAGCTCCCCCAACCAGGAAGCCTTGACAAGCCACCTGTACAACCCCAACCGCAGTGAGGAACCTCCACAACAAAGAGGAACTTCATACTACCAGAATACAGAAGGGCCACGCCTAACACAGCAATCTAAACAAGATGAAAAGGCAGAGAAATACTCAGCAAGTAAAGGAAAATGAGAAATGCCCACAAAGCCAAACAAAAGAGGAGGAGATAGGGAATCTATCTGAAAAAGAATTTAGAATAAGGATAATAAAAATGATCCAAAATCTTGAAAGCAAAATGGAGTTACAGATAAATAGCCTGGAGACAAAGATTGAGAAGATGCAAGAAATGTTTATCAAGGACTTAGAAGAAATAAAAAGGAATCAATATAGAATGAATAATGAAATAAAGGAGATAAAAGACACTCTGGAGGGAACCAACAGTAGAATAACGGAGGCAGAAGATAGGATAAGTGAGGTAGAAGATAGAATGATGGAAATAAACGAAGCAGAGAGGAAAAAAGAAAAAAGAATCAAAAGAAATGAGGAAAACCTCAGGGACCTCTGGGACAATATGAAACGCCCCAACATTCGAATCATAGGAGTCCCAGAAGAAGAAGATAAAAGGAAAGGCCATGAAAAAATACTCGAGGAGATAATAGTTGAGAATTTCCCTAAATTGAGGAAAGAAATAGTCACAGAAGTCCAAGAAACCCAGAGAGTTCCAAACAGGATAAACCCAAGGCGAAACACCCCAAGACACATATTAATCAAATTAACAAAGATCAAACACAAAGAACAAATATTAAAAGCAGCAAGGGAAAAACAACAAATAACACACAAGGGGATCCCCATAAGGATAACAGCTGATCCTTCAATAGAAACCCTTCAGGCTAGAAGGGAATGGCAGGACATACTTAAAGTAATGAAAGAGAATAATCTACAACCCAGATTACTGTACCCAGCAAGGATCTCATTCAGATATGAAGGAGAATTCAAAAGCTTTACAGACAAGCAAGAGCTGAGGGAATTCAGCACCACCAAACCAGCTCTCCAGCAAATGCTAAAGGATCTTCTCTAAACAGGAAACACAGAAAGGATGTTTCAACACGAACTCAAAACAACAAAGTAAATGGCAACGGGATCATACTTATCAATAATTACCTTAAATGTAAATGGGTTGAATGCCCCAACCAAAAGACAAAGGGTTGCTGAATGGATACAAAAACAAGACCCCTATATATGCTGTCTACAAGAGACCCACCTCAAAACTAGAGACACACACAGGCTGAAAGTGAAAGGATGGAAAAACATATTCCATGCAAACGGAGACCAAAAGAAAGCAGGAGTCGCAATACTCATTTCAGATAAAATAGACTTTAAAATAAAGGATGTGAAAAGGGACAAAGAAGGACACTACATAAAGATCAAAGGATCAATTCAAGAAGAAGACGTAACAATCATAAATATATATGCACCCAACATAGGAGCACCACAATATATAAGGCAAATACTAACAAGTATGAAAGGGGAAATTAACAATAACACAATAATAGTGGGAGACTTTAATACTCCACTCACGCATATGGATAGATCAACTAAACAGAAAATTAACAAGGAAACACAAACTTTAAATGATACAATAGAAAAATTAGATTTAATTGATATTTACAGGAGTTTCCACCCCAAAACAATCAATTTTACCTTTTTCTCAAGTGCACATGGAACTTTCTCCAGGATAGATCACATCCTGGGCCATAAATCTAGCCTTGGTAAATTCAAAAAAATTGAAATCATCCCAGCCATCTTCTCTGACCACAATGCAGTAAGATTAGACCTCAATTACAGGAAAAAAACTATTAAAAGTTCCAACATATGGAGGCTAAACAACACGCTTCTGAATAACCAACAAATCACAGAAGAAATCAAAAAAGAAATAAAATTATGCATAGAAACGAATGAAAATGAAAACACAACAACCCAAAACCTATGGGACACTGTAAAAGCAATACTAAGGGGAAGGTTCATAGCAATACAGGCGTACCTCAAGAAACAAGAAAAAAATCAAATAAATCAACTAACTCTACACCTAAAGCAACTAGAGAAGGAAGAAATGAAAAACCCCAGGGTCAGTAGAAGGAAAGAAATCTTAAAAATTAGGGCAGAAATAAATGCAAAAGAAACAAAAGAGACCATAGCAAAAATCAATAAAACTAAAAGCTGGTTTTTCGAGAAGATAAACAAAATTGACAAACCATTAGCCAGACTCATCAAGAAACAAAGGGAGAAGAATCAGATCAACAAAATTAGAAATGAAAATGGAGAGATCACAACAGACTCCACAGAAATACAAAGCATCATAAGAGACTACTACCAACAGCTATATGCCAATAAAATGGACAACTTGGAAGAAATGGACAAATTCTTAGACAAGTATAACTTTCCAAAACTGAACCAGGAAGAAATGGAAGATCTTAACAGACCCATCACAAGCACGGAAATCGAAACTGTAATCAGAAATCTTCCAGCAAACAAAAGCCCAGGACCAGACGGCTTCACAGCGGAATTCTACCAAAAATTTAGAGAAGAGCTAACACCTATCCTACTCAAACTCTTCCAGAAAATTGCAGAAGATGGTAAACTTCCAAACTCATTCTATGAGGCCACCATCACCCTAATTCCAAAACCAGACAAAGATGTCACAAAAAAGGAAAACTACAGGCCAATATCACTGATGAACATAGATGCAAAAATCCTTAATAAAATTCTAGCAAACAGAATCCAACATCATATTAAAAAGATCATACATCATGACCAAGTGGGCTTTATCCCAGGAATGCAAGGTTTTTTTAACATCCGCAAATCAATCAATGTGCTACACCACATTAACAAATTGAAAGAAAAAAACCATATGGTTATCTCAATAGATGCAGAAAAAGCCTTTGACAAAATTCAGCATCCATTTATGATTAAAACCCTCCAGAAAGCAGGAATAGAAGGAACATATCTCAACATAATAAAAGCTATATATGACAAACCCACAGCAAACATTATCCTCAATGGTGAAAAATTGAAAGCATTTCCCCTAAAGTCAGGAACAAGGCAAGGATGCCCACTTTCACCACTACTATTCAACATAGTTTTGGAAGTTTTGGCCACAGCAATCAGAGCTGAAAAAGAAATAAAAGGAATACAGATAGGAAAAGAAGAAGTAAAACTCTCACTGTTTGCAGATGACATGATCCTCTACATAGAAAACCCTAAAGACTCTACTAGAAAATTACTAGAGTTGATCAATGAATATAGTAAAGTTGCAGGATATAAAATTAACACACAGAAATCCCTTGCATTCCTATACTCCAATATTGAGAAAACAGAAAGAGAAATTAAGGAAACAATACCATTCACCATTGCATCAAAAAGAATAAAATACTTAGGAATATATCTACCTAAAGAAACAAAAGACTTATATATAGAAAACTATAAAACACTGATGAAAGAAATCAAAGAGGACACAAACAGATGGAGAAATATACCATGTTCATGGATTGGAAGAATTAATATAGTGAAAATGAGTATACTACCCAAAGCAATCTATAGATTCAATGCAATCCCTATCAAGCTACCAATGGTATTTTTCACAGAACTAGAACAAATCATCTCACAATTTGTATGGAAATATAAGAAACCTCGAATAGCCAAAGCAATCTTGAGGAAGAAGAATGGAACTGGAGGAATCAACCTGCCTGACTTCAGGCTCTACTACAAAGCCACAGTCATCAAGACAGTATGGTACTGGCACAAAGATAGAAATATAGATCAATGGAACAAAATAGAAAGCCCAGAGATAAACCCACGCACATATGGACACCTTATCTTCGACAAAGGAGGGAAGAATATACAATGGAGAAAAGACAATCTCTTTAACAAGTGGTGCTGGGAAAACTGGTCAACCACTTGTAAAAGAATGAAACTAGAACACTTCCTAACACCGTACACAAAAATAAACTCAAAATGGATTAAAGATCTAAACGTAAGACCAGAAACAATAAAACTCCTAGAGGAAAACATAGGCAAAACACTCTCCGACATAAATCACAGCAGGATCCTCCATGACCCACCTCCCAGAATATTGGAAATAAAAGCAAAAATAAACAAATGGGACCTAATTAAAATTAAAAGCTTTTGCACAACAAAGGAAACTATAAACAAGGTGAAAAGACAGCCTTCAGAATGGGAGAAAATAATAGCAAATGAAGCAACAGACAAACAATTAATATCAAAAATATACAAGCAACTTCTGCAGCTGAATTCCCGAAAAATAAACGACCCAATCAAAAAATGGGCCAAAGAACTAAACAGACATTTCTCCAAAGAAGACATACAGATGGCTAACAAACACATGAAAAGATGCTCAACATCACTCATTATTAGAGAAATGCAAATCAAAACCACAATGAGGTATCATTTCACACCAGTCAGAATGGCTGCTATCCAAAAGTCTACAAGCAATAAATGCTGGAGAGGGTGTGGAGAAAAGGGAACCCTCTTACACTGTTGGTGGGAATGCAAACTAGTACAGCCACTATGGAGAACAGTGTGGAGATTCCTTAAAAAACTGGGAATAGAACTGCCATATGACCCAGCAATCCCACTGCTGGGCATATACACCGAGGAAACCAGAATTGAAAGAGACGCGTGTACCCCAATGTTCATCGCAGCACTGTTTACAATAGCCAGGACATGGAAGCAACCTAGATGTCCATCAGCAGACGAATGGATAAGGAAGCTGTGGTACATATACACAATGGAATATTACTCAGCCATTAAAAAAAATACATTTGAATCGGTTCTACTGAGATGGATGAAACTGGAGCCCATTATACAGAGTGAAGTAAGCCAGAAAGAAAAACAACAATACAGTATACTAATGCATATATATGGAATTTGAAAGATGGTAACGATAACCCTATATGCGAGACAGAATAAGAGACACAGATGCATGGAACAATTTTATGGACTCTGAGGGAGAAGGTGAGGGTGGGACGTTCTGGGAGAATAGCATTGAAACATGTATATTGTCATATGTGAAACAGAACACCATTCCATGTTCGATGCATGTGACAAGGGCTCAGGGCCGGGGCAATGGGATGATCCAGAAGGATGGGATGGGGAGGGAGGTGGGTGGGGGGTCCAGGAAGGGGAACACATGTAAACCCATGGCTGATTCATGTCAATGTATGGCAAAAACTATTACAATATTGTAAAGTAATTAGCCCCCCCCCAAAAAAAAAAAAAAAAAGAGTTTTAGCCAACACAACTGTTCAAAAGCATCAATTCTTCGGGGCTCAGCTTTCTTTATAATCCAATTCTCACATCCATACATGACTACCGGAAACACCAAAACTTTGACTAGATGGACGTTTGTCAGCAAAGTAATGTCTCAGCTTTTTAATATGCTGTCTAGGTTGGTCATAGCTTTTCTTCCAAGGAGCAAGTGTCTTTTAATTTCATGGCTGCAATCACCATCTGCAGTGGTTTTGGAGTCCAAGAAAATAAAATCTGTAACTGTTTCCATTGTCTCCCCATCTATTTGCTATGAAGTGATGGGACTGGATGCCATGATCTTCATCTTTTGAACGTTGAGTTTTAAGCCAACTTTTTCACTCTCCTCTTTCACTTTCATCAAGAGGCTCTTTAGTTTCTCTTCACTTTCTGCCATAAGGGTGGTGTCATCTGCATATCTGAGGTTATTGATATTTCTTCCTGCAATCTTGATTCCAGTTTGTGCTTCATCCAGCCTGACATTTTGCATGATGTACTCTGCATGTAAGTTAAATAAGCAGGGTGACAATATACAGCCTTGTTGTACTCCTTTCCTAATTTTGAACCAGTCCATTGTTCCATGTGTGGTTCTAACTGTTGCTTCTTGACCTACATACAAATTTATCAGGAGGCAGGTAAGGTGGTCTGGTATTCCTATCTCTAAGAATTTTCCACAGTTTGTCATGATCCATGCAAAGGCTTTAGCATAGTCAATGAAGCAGAGGTAGATGTTTTTCTGAAATTTTCTAGCTTTCTCTATGATCCAGTGAATGTTGGCAATTTGATCTTTTGATCCTCTGCCTTTTCTTAATATAGCTTGAACATCTGGAAATTCTTGGTTCGTGTACTATCAAAGCCTAGCTTGGAGAATTTTGAGCATTACTTTGCTAGCAACGGAGCCTGGAGGTCTACAGTCCACAGGATCATAAAGAGTCAAACATGACTGAGCACACACACAAAGAAAATAGGCAAAGACTGAGAGGTTAACAGAAATTTGTAAACAGACATGCAGAGGGAACACTTTAATAGGGACAGATTTCACACCAAAATTATAGGTATTGGTTTCATGACTGCAAAATATAAGTCGCAGAATCTCAACTATATTAGTGATGCTTTATGAAAATTGATCATATTATTTTTGCATTGTTTCCAGGTAGCCCTGCTACATGAGACCAAGAAATGGTACACAAATATCAGAAATTCTTCTTCTGATATTATCCAAGGAACCAGAACTACAGCCCCTCATATTTGGGCTTTTCTTCTCCATGTACCTGATCACCGTGTTTGGGAACCTACTCATCATTCTGGTTGTTAGCTCTGACCCCCGCACCAACCCCCAAGTACTTCTTCCTCTTCAACCTGTCCTTTGTAGACATCTGTTTCATTTCCATCACCATCCCAAAGATGCTGTGGAACATCCAGACCCAGAGCAAAATTATAACATTTGCACACTACATCAGTCAGTTATATTTTTTACTATCTTTGCAGGATTGGATGACTTCCTCCTGGATGTGATGGCTTATGACCACTTTGTGACCATCTGTCATGCCCTGCACTACACAGTCATCATGAACCCCTGACTCTGTGGACTGCTGGTGCTGCTGTCCTAGATGATGAGTGCCCTGATTCCTTGTTACAAAACTTGATAATGATGTGGGTGTCCTGCAGAGTCTTGGAAATCCTCCACTTCTTCTGTGAATGTAATCAGGTGATCCAACGCACCTGTTGTGACACCCTTCTGAATGACATCGTGATGTATTCTTCAGCTGGAGTACTAGATGGGGGTCCCTTCGTTGGAATATTTTACTCTTACTCTAAGATAGTTTCCTCCATAAGAGGAGTCTTATCAGCTCAGGGGAAGTATAGAGCATTTTCACCTGTTCATCTCACCTCTCAATTGTTGCCTTATTTTATGACATGTTTCTAGGAGTGGATCTTAGCCCTGCTGATACCCACCGCTTACACTCAAGTTTAACAGCCTCAGTGATGTACACTGCAGTCACACTCTTGCTTAACCCCTTCATCTACAGTCTGTAAAATAAAGACATAAAGGGATCTCTGAAAAGATTCATTTGGATGGTTTCTACAAAAAGGCCAACTATTCTGGGACTGAAGAAATATCTGTGATTGCAGGGCTCAAATCAACGGAGCCTGAAACTAACTTTATTGGATCAAATTATGGAAGTAGAAATTTCTCTTTGTATTGTGTCTTGAAATTTCCATTTCTGTGACTTCAAGTTCTCTCTACACTTAAGTAACTCAATTTATCAACTTTTCTGCTCTGATACCCATACAGTTTTTCCATTTGTCTATTCTCCTCTTTCACAGAGCTTTCCCCAAACTTACACCAAATAGTTGCAAAATTCTGGTTCTTGAGAATATGGATGTCTTAAGAACAGTCTCTCCTCAGACAAAATATTATCCCAAGTTTTTTTTTTTTCTTTTGTTTTACTAAGAATAGTAGTGGGTTGTATTGCTGCTGCTGCTGCTAAGTCGCTTCAGTCATGTCCGACTCTGTGTGACCCCACAGACGGCAGCCCACCAGGCTCCCCCGTCCCTGGGATTCTCTAGGCAAGAACACTGGAGTGGGTTGCCATTTCCTTCTCCAATGCATGAAAGTGAAAAGTGAAAATGAAATCACTCAGTCATGTCCAATTCTTTGCGACCGCATGGACTGCAGCCTACCAGGCTCCTCTGTCCATGGGATTTTCCAGGCAAGTGTACTGGAGTGGGTTGCCATTGCCTTCTCCAGAGTTGTATTACTCATATGGAATAAATTCTACTTGGCACCTTCTCTGTGAAATGTATGTAGCTCACCTTATTAGACTTTTTTTTCTGTCTCATATATAGTTTACCATTTATTTTCCTACTTTTGGAAAGTTTTCCCCAATCTTGTATCAGAAATATTTGGAAATTCCTGCTTTATTCCCCCATAGGGCAGCATGAATGTCTTACAAATAAATTCTTCTCAAATTACATTTATCATCCCAAGTTTTTTTTCCCTTTGTATACTGAAGTTATTAGTTGTATTTCTCATGTGAATAAGAACTACGCTTGAAAACCCAGTGTTTATTTTATAACAAGGAACATCTGAGACCACAGTTTGCCACATCTGCATACATCATTTATTTATATATAATTACCTTAACTGTTCTTCCTGATAGTGTAGAGTTTGACAAATAATGTGTTTTATAGATGGGCTTCCCAGGTGGCACTAGTGGTAAAGAACCTGCCTGCCAATGCGGGAGCTGCCCATTCAATCCCTGGGTCAGGAAAACACGCTGGAGAAGGGAATGGCAACCTACTCCAGTATTCTTGCTTGATGAATCCCATGGACAGAGGAGCTTGGTGGGCTACAGTCCATACAGTCTCAAAGAGTCAGACACTACTGAAGCCACTTAGCATGCATGTTCATACTTTATAGGTGGTGACTGAGTTTTATTCTCCTCCTTAACATCCTGTTTTTTAGTTCAGTCATGTCCACGTACCTGCCATAGCGACTGGCAAAATATTTATCAAATATGTATCTCCATGTGAAGTCTACACAGAAATATAAATTTGAATAGATATGTTGACTTAATATGGTGTTTGAATCAAGGAAGACCTTAACTATATATGATGAAGCAAATTTTTAAATTATACTTTATATTACTAAGCAATAAATTTCATTTTCATGCTGTATTGAAGTATAGAAGACTGGTGCCCAGGCAAAAGTTGTGTTTTTTTTTCTCTCTCTTTTGGTTTGTTCCATTTGGATGTAGAATTATTGAAATATATATTTTTATTATTGAATTAGCTTTTTTTCTGCTTAAAAATGTACATTTCTCCCTACAGATGTGAATCTTCTACTGATCTTAATGAAATAACTCCTCTTTCATAAATTTTGTCACATTCGCTAAAGGAATATTTTTCTTGGTTAGTCTAGCTAAGGTTTTGTCAATTTTATGTTTTCAAAGAACCAGCTCAGTTTTTAAAAAAATATTTGATATTGCTTTCCTTGCCATTATTATATTTATCTCTGATTCAATCTTTGTTTCCTTTCTTCTTCTAATTTTGGACTCAGTTTCTTCTTCCTTTTCTAATACCAGGTCATAATTTTTCTTTTATTTTAGTAACAGTAGTAATCAAAATAGCATGGTGCTGGCATAATAAGAGACACGTTAAGACCAGTATACCACAGTGGAGAGCCCGGAAGTAAACCCATGCATACATGATTACTTAATATTTGACAAACCAGCCAAGAATACTCAGTGGGGAAAAGACTGTCTCTTTAATAAATGGTCCTGCAAAAACTGGGTATTCACACTTAGAAAGATGAAATTAGACTCTACTTATACCTCTCACAGTTCTACTGTCTTAGCAGATTTCAATTATACAACACAGCATTTTCAACTATATTAATCATGCTGTTTATGAGATCCTCAACCTTATTATTTGTATCTAAAAATTTGGACTCTCTTCCCAACCACTCCTCAATCCCCATGGCCAGCACCTTACAATAGCCAGTCTACTTTTCTTCTATATGTTTATTTTTTTATATTAAACACAAGCAATACCATATAATTTTTATCTTTCTCTGACTTACTTCACTTAGCATAATGCTTTCAAGGTCCATTCGTATTGTTGCAAATGACAGGGTTTCCTTCTATTTAAAGTTAAATTCCCTTGTCTATTTCTGCCACATTTTTGTCTATTTACCTGTTAACAGTTTGTCTCCATACAATGACTGCTGTGAATGAATGTAAGCATGCAGATAGTCCTTTAAGATAATGTTTTTCACTTCCTCTGAATATATCCTAGAAGTTGGGTTGCTGGATTATATTGTAGTTCTATTTTAATTTCTTGAGGAGCTTCCATACAGTTTTGCATGAGGGCTGTACTAGTTTACTATCCCACCAACAGTACTAAAGTGGTTCCTTTTCTCCACATCTTCTCCAGTATTTATCAGCTCTTGTCTTTTCAATAAAATACATTCTAACAGGTGTGAAGTTATATCCCAGCATAGTTTTGATATACATTTACCTGAATATTCATGGTAATTGACCACCTTTTCATGTACCTGTTGGACAACTGTCTATCTTTGTCCTTTGGAAAAATGAAAAAATGTCCAAAAGAAAAATGTCCTTTGCCCTTCTTTTTCTTCCAATATTATTTAAATATAATTGACATGTAGCACTGTGCAAACTGGGGCTTCCCTGGTAGCTCAGGCAGTAAAGAATTTGCCTGCAATGCAGGAGACCCAGGTTCAATCTCTGGGCAGGGGAGATACTCTGGAGAAGGAGATGACAACCCACTCCGGTATTCTTGCCTGGAAAATCACATGGATAGAGGAGCTTGGCAGGCTACAGTCCATGGGGTCACAAACAGTTGGACACAACTCAGTTACGAACAATTTAATGCTGTACATATAAGGTCAGTCAGCTTTGCTTGGTAAGAAGCTACTCCTCAAATCACAATGGCTTACAATAATGAAAGTGTATTTTTATCATATTAGACAAATCTTGCAAGGTGTCTATGGCTCTGACCTGACTGTGTTAGGCTTCATGCATATCTTCATTCTGGGAGTCATGCCAATGGACCAGCTCCTATGTGGGAGGTGCTCTTTCTCGTGATAGAGAGGGACAGTAATAGAAAGGATGGACTTTCCCAAGGCCTATTCGAGCTTCTCCTTTGGCACTGAGCACCTCATGTCTGCCCTCATTCTATCCACCAAAGCATGCGACATGTCCAAGTTCAAAGCCAGTCAGTGGGGACGCGCACTCCTCCCACCTGAGACACATTCAAGACTCAAAGCAGGTGGTGAGGATGTACAGTCCTCCTAAGAGTATGAAGTAAGAGTAAACCAATACTTGTGAAGAATTTAAAAAGTCCACCTGGGGAAGAAACAACCGCACAAATAGTCTATACTTCTATTAGCAGTAAATCTTTATCAATTATATGCTATAGACTTGCAACAAAGGAAGATAAGAGTTAGAGAAAGGTATGATTTAAGAAACAGCAATTTTACACACATACTTAGTCAGGTATTTGTTGCTGTTTAGTCTCTAAATCCTGTCCAACTCTTTGTGATCACATGGACTGTAGCCCACCAGTCTCCTCTCTCCATGGGACTTCCCAGGTAAGAATACCGTAGTGGGTTGCCATTTCCTACTGCTGGGGATCCTCCCAACCCAGGGATGGAACCTGCGTCTTCTGCATTGCAGGTGGATTCTTTACCGCTGAGATGCCAGGGAAGCCCTAGTAGATCATAGAAACATGGTAAAATCGGTTGAGAGTGAAAATTCTTCCTGAGGCTATTTAGAGCCAACATGAGGGTGTCACTGTTTATGTCCTGTGTAGAACAAGTGATTATGATGTGTCCTCACAATCACTCTGCTTCCTCTGTGGGGCCCTCGGAGAAGATATGTCTTCAAGATCACAACTCACTATCTCCCAAGAGCGGTCATCCTGGACTCATTTCTAAACAGTAAATTCTCTGGAGTCCAAAAGATCTTAGTAATTTTGGAACTTGGACAAAATCATAACAGGTGCTATGGACTGAGCATCTGTTTGTGCCATGTAATTTCCTGTGAGTCTAAAATATCAGCAACTTCTCACATCAGTTCCTTAGGTGGAAATTCCCCAGTTTATAGATAATGAAATAAAGGTTAAAAGTTTATTTCCTGTCAGGAAGGAAATACTCAAGAAGCACGTGCAAACTTAGGTATGCAGATATTGAATGACCGGATTCAACATCTGACCACCTTTCATCAGACCTGAGGTGGGAAGGAAGAATCCTAATGGAGAAAATCTAAAATACCTACACCTGACTGTAACACCCGTCCACAGTCTTGATACTCATGAGAGTGGTTCACAGAACAGGACCTGACCTGCAACATCAACAACATCTGGGAGCTTGTTAGAAATAATGAATCTCTAGAACACTCTAGCCTTGTCAAATCAGAGTCTCTATTTGAAAAATATCCCTTGTTATTCACACACACATTGATGTTGGGAGAAGTGCTTATTTAGTGAACAGTGTTTCTCAACCTCACCACTATTGACATTGTGAGAGGTAATTCCTTGTGTTAGGGGATGTCCTGTGCATTTTAGTTTTGTTAAACTGTATCCCTGGCCTCAGCATACTTTGTTTTGGTTGCACTTCCCCAGATATGACAATCAAATATTTCTCCAGATATTTCCAAGTGTTCTCTGGAGCCAAAATCATTTCTGATTGAGAACCACTGGCCCAGAGCAAAAGAACTAGGAAATATTCTGTGTTGTAATCAAAGCACATGCCTTACTCAGTTCATAACTTTGAGCCAATCACCTCACAATTCTGAAAATTTAGAGTAAGATTCAAAACTGTATAGTCCTCATAGGATGGCCTGTTGTAAAAATTAAATGAGACAATACATATATGATTCTAAACTCTGCCTATGGTGTGTCAAAAAATCTAAGTGTATCTCTTATAATTACCAAATATTTTATAAGTAAAGGATGAAAAAACAGTTTAACACTTCTATTAAAAATATAAAATTCCTAAGTGATGTGAGGAAAGCATTATGAATCCAAGGGTTATTTTACCCATGATTTTATAGCAAAGGGACACACTTCTCTCCCTTATTGAAGAAATAATACTAATTTTCTGGATATATCAAGAGCTGCCTTCTCACCATAAACCAGTGCCTTCAAGACCCAAGATACCAAGTCAAGACAGGTTCCTCAGGCTTAGACTTGGAGGAAATTATGACTGAAGTTTGTAAAAACATTTTAGTGTCAGACCTCTGAAAGCCAGGAGAGAATCTGGAGTAGTAATAAGAACTGAATACACTTGACTTCTAACCTGATCACTTGGGATCAGCAAATCAGTGGGAAAAAAAATCCATTCTGTCCAGATAAGTCCCCCTGAGGAAAATGATGTGATCAAGGTTGGAGTAACAAGGGAAAATGTGCTGAGCAGGTATAATGAGCAGGTACAGAAACTATAAGGAGCTATGACCATCTCCACTGTTGCCCTGTCTGAGCAGTCCCACCTTGAGCTGGAGTGGGCATGGTTTTTGCATTTGCACCCCCAAGTCCTGTTCTGCTTCACTCCTTCCTGCTCTCTTGTTGGAAGACAGACATTCAGTCTCCATCATCAACCATCCAGGGAGGAATTTGGATTTCCACATAAAGACTTTCCTCTCAGCTGTCCTGGTCAGGTGAGTAAAAGACTCCAGTGGGCATTGCAGGAGAAAGTTAGAGAGAGTGAAACCTATGAAACCTATGAACATTTACCTGAGGTCATTTGAAAACACAAACAGCTGGCCTGGAGCATAGAGGTCTCCATGATTGTTTGTTTGATTAATTAATTAATTTATAATAAATTGATTTAATATGTTGAAAAGGCAAATGTCTATCAGATTTAGCAAGTCAAGGATTGTTGTTGACAGTTATGGGATGGGAATGAAAATCTAGTTGGATGAGACTAAAGAAGAAATGGGGAGCCGGTAGTTGTTCAGTCGTTCAGTAGTGTCCGACTCTTTGCAACCCCAGCGTGCCAGGCTTCCTTGTCCTTCACTATCTTCCAGAGTTTACACACACGCATGTCCACTGAATCGGTGATGCCATCTCAGCCATCTCTCTGTCATCCCCTTTCCTCCTGCCTTCAATCTTTCCCAGAAGTTTTGCTGTTTAAGGGAGTAGGAAAGTAAACTATTAGATCAGGACTGGTTTGCAGTGAAATGAGGACATTTCATTTATTTGTTTTAATTTTTAAGATGGGGTATATTTGAGCCACTTCTATATTCATTAGGATCCCAGGTGGCATAGTGGTAAAGGATCCACCTGCCAGTGCAGGAGACTTGAGACACAGGTTTGATTCCTGGACCAGGAAGATTCCCCTGGAGAATCTTCCCCTGGAGAATCTTCCTTTGGAAAATTCACTTTGGTATTCTTGCCTGGGAAATCCCATGGATAGAGACTGGCGGCTTCAGTCCACTGGGTCACAAAGAGTCAGACATGACTGAGCATGCCCTGAGCACACACAGATCAATGGAGTAGTTATTGCCCTGTAACCACAGTTCTTGAGATACACATTTCACAGAAGCTTCACTCACCCTGCATTATTCACTTGATAAAGAAATTGCATGTAATATATAAACAGGCATATGTTAAACGGATTAACTTTGCAATTAGTTCACTAGCTGAGAGACTAAACATAGTTTTAGGTTTATTAGCCACTTACTTTCTCTACTGCTAATTTTCTATGTAAGCTTTTTATTTTATATACTGTTGTCTGAGTGATTTTATTCCTTTTTTTGGCTATATTATTTCCTTTATAAATCATTTCATCACCAACTCAGCAAATGCCAGGAATGGCACTCCAACATGTGGAAGAGGGAGAGAATTAGACATATTTTTAATACTTTGAAAAGTCTTACTGCTGAAAATAGAGATACATGTAGTGTTTCTCTCCCCACCCTTCCCCTTCCCCAAATAGGTGTGTTAGGTGTCTTTTTGTGACACCATTTCACCCAAAACTGGTCTAAGCTGCAACCAGTTCCCTTACTACAGATTCCCTATTCCTCTTTCCCTTTATTCTTGTCTTTTATTGCATTCTTTCAAACAAAAAGTTATGACTTATAAAAGAAGTTTACTATTTACCAATTAAATATTATATATGTGTATATATATATATATATATGCTTTCTATGGGAAATAGATGGGGAAACAGTGGAAACAGTGTCAGACTTTACTTTTTTGGGCTCCAGAATCACTGCTGATGGTGACTGCAGCCATGAAATTAAAAGACGCTTACTACTTGGAAGGAAAGTTATGGCCAACCTAGATAGCATGTTTAAAAGCAGAGACATTACTTTGCCAACAAAAGTCCGTCTAGTCAAGACTATGGTTTTTCCAGTGGTCATGTATGGATGTGAGAGTTGGACGGTGAAGAAAGCTGAGCGCCAAAGAATTGATGCTTTTGAACTGTGGTGTTGGAGAAGACTCTTGAGAGTTTCTTGGACTGCAAGGAGATCCAATCAATCCATCCTAAAAGAGATCAATCCTGGGTGTTCATTGGAAGGTCTGATGTTGAAGCTGAAGTTCCAATACTTTGGCCACCTCATGCGGAGGGTTGACTCATTGGAAAAGACCCTAATGCTGGGTAGGATTGGGGGCGGGAGGAGAAGGGGACGACAGAGGATGAGATGGTTGGATGGCATCACCGACTCGATGGACATGGGTTTGGGTAGACTCCGGGAGTTGGTGATGGACAGAGAGGCCTGGCGTGCTGCAATTCATGGGGTCGCAGAGAGTCGGACACGACTGAGCGACTGAACTGAACTGATGCTTTCTATAGTTGCTGTAGATATAGTTTCTATATATAGTTGCTCAAATATACCCCATCTTATAGCATATATATAAATATATATATGCTTTCCAGGTGGTTCAGTGTGTAAAGAATCCACCTGCAATGCAAAATATGCAGGCAGACACGAGTTTGAACCCCAGGTCGGGACAATCCCCTGGAGGTGGGCATGGCAACTCACTCCAGTATTCTTGCCTGGGAAATCCCATGGTGAGAGGAGACTGGTGGGCTACAGTCCGTGGGGTTGCAAAGAGTCAGACCTGACTGGTGACTGAGCATGCAGGCACGCACGCACATGTATGTATGTATGATGTATTTGTCGGGTTGTGTGAGAGTTTATAAACTGTGAGTTGTCCAGTCTATCAGTTGGTCACATTTTGCCTTCCCGCCCATTGCTTTTTAAACATAGTAGTCATCCTTTGCTGCCATCTTGTGGAACACATTTGTTTGTATTCCGCTTAAGATTGCTTGCATCTTTTTTTAAAAGCATGTTTGGATTCATTTATGTTTATATGTTTGGAATTTGTAGTGTTAGATACTACTTCCTTCACTGTTTTGTAAAAATTGTATTTCCAATCCTTTTCATAAGATTACACCCATTTCATTTATATTTAATCTTATGTTAATTTGAGTGTTGTTATTTTGTATATTTTCTTACAGATTCGTCTTACTCTTTTACTAATATTCAACATTGATCAGTAAAGTTGTTTTTAATCAGCTATATTTAATCTGGTTTTTTTCCTCTGATATTCTTTGTGTTTTATAAAATTTATTCCTACATAAATGCACACCTTTATGAAACCACAAGAGTGAACAGTGAACAAAGTAGGTGAGGTCCCTGTCTGTTAGGGTCTCGCATTCCGATGGAGAAAGATTACAATAAAATAAATGCATTGTGACAAAAAGTCCTCAGGCATAAACCAAATAAAGGAAGAGGAAGATTTTTGCAGCATGTGGAAGGTTTTATAGCATCTTTTGTGGGGGAGGACTTTACCTTTGGGATAGGAATCAGAAACAAAAGTAGAGTGTGACCAACAGGTTTGTCAAAAAGAGATCAGAATACAAAGCCCAAGAATAACAAAGAAAGATGCAACAGAAAAAAAAAATAAGAAAACGGCCAGCTTCATCCACTATTGGACCATATTAAAAATGGTGCTGGTTCAGTCCCTAAGTCGCATCTGACTTTTCTGACCTCATGGACTGTAGCCCATCAGACTCTTCTGTCCATGGGATTCCCCAGGCAAGAATACTAGAGCGGGTTGCTATTTTCTTCTCCAAGGGATCTTCCTGACTCAAGGATAGAATCTTGGTCTCCTGAATTGCAGGAGGATGCTTTACTGATTGAGCCACCTAGAAAGCTCATAATTTTAGAAAGCAATAAATGCACTCAAACACAGAAAAGACAGGAATAAGTAATTCCCACACCTCAGGGGACTGAGATGGATACTGTAATAAGACAGTGGAAGAATAAAGATGCAGTGACTGTGTGGTTCCTTGGGTCTGAGGTCACTTTAGCACGCACACTGCTTCAAGTTCTCTCCACAAACTGATTCTTCTGTTGAGCTCTTTATTTTTATTGTTTCTCTCTTAGCAGGAACTAGGCTTCTTTCAAAACTGTTCTTGTGTTTACTGCAATGAATACGAAATGTTTTTGACTGTGTCCTAGAGTAAAAAGGTGGCCCAAGTGGTAAAGAACCCACCTGCCAATGCAGGAGATGCAAGAGGTGTGGGTTCAATCCCTGGGTCAGGAAGATCCCCTGGAGGAGAGCGTGGCTACCCACTCTAGTTTTCTTGCTTGGAAAATCCCATGTACAGAAGAGAGTGGCAGGCTACCGTCCAAAGGATTGCAGAGTCAGACACGAGTGAAGCGACTTCGCACTCCCACAGGCAGAGTGAAACAGGCAACTTACATATGATCTAGTGTGAGTGCACAGACAAGCAATAAATACACATGCATACACATGCAAACACACAATGAAGCTAAACAAAGAAAACCAAAAACACTTACCACATATGACACACCCTGATATTTTCTTTTGTGTTTTACTGTATTCTATTTTGGTCTTACAAACTGCATAGACTGTACCTGTAACACGTCTGAGCCTCAAATAGAATATAAAAAACATTCCTCCAGCATGTCTTCCATATCTATGTTACTGTTTCCCGGCTTCATTTTGTTTTCTAATCATAGGCAATTTCTGTGATAACACATTCTTTCATTCCTTCATGCAATATATATTTATTCAGCTACTGTTTCCAACTAAACAAAGTATGGAGTGTTAAGGATTATGTATGACATTGATACATGGCTTATGACACTCACAGTCTAGCAGAGAATATAAGATATGAAATTAAATTAAAATTACACACTGATAACCTTATTGTGTAAATTATTGCAAGTGAGCATCTTTTTGTGGAAATGTTTAAAAAAAGAAGATTCATATAGATGATAGCAGTTCAGTTCAGTTCAGTAGCTCAGTAGTGTCCAACTCTTCGCGACCCCGGGCACTGCAGCACGTCAGGCCTCCCTGTCCATCACCAAATCCTGGAGTTTACTCAAACTCATATCCATTGAATCAGTGATGCCATCCAACCATATCATCCACTGTCAACCCTTCTCCTCCTGCCTTCTATCTTTCTCAGTATCAGGGTCTTTTCCAATGAGTCAGTTCTTCGCATCAGGTGGCCAAAGTATTGGAGTTTCAGCTTCAATATCAGTCCTTCCAATGAACACCCAGGACTGATCTTTAGGATGGACTGGTTGGATCTCCTTGCAGTCCAAGGGACTCTCAAGAGTCTTCTCCAACACCACAGTTCAAAAGCATCAATTCTTCAGCGCTCAGCTCAAACTACCACACAATTGCACTCATCTCACATGCTAGTAAAGTAATGCTCAAAATTCTCCAAGCCAGGCTTCAGCAATACATGGACTGTGAATTTCCAGATGTTCAAGCTGGTTTTAGAAAAGGCAGAGGAACCAGAGATCAAATTGCCAACATCCACTGGATCATCGAAAAAGCAAGAGAGTTCCAGAAAAACATCTACTTCTGCTTTATTGACTACGCCAAAGCCTTTCACTGAGTGGATCGCAACAAACTGTGGAAAATTCTGAAAGAGATGGGAATACCAGAAATCTGTATGCAGGTCAGGAAGCAACAGTTAGAACTGGGCATGAAACAACAGGCTGGTTCCAAATAGGAAAAGGAATACGTCAAGACTGTATATTGTCACCCTGCTTATTTAACTTATATGCAGAGTACATCATGAGTAACATTGGGCTGGAGGGAACACAAGTTGGAATCAAGATTGCCGGGAGAAATATCAATAATCCCAGATATGCAGATGACACCACCCTTATGGCAGAAAGTAAACAACTAAAGAGCCTCTTGATGAAAGTGAAAGAGGAGAGTTAAAAATTTCGCTTAAAGTTCAACATTCAGAAAACTAAGATCACGGCATCTGATCCCATCACTTCATGGCAAATAGATGAGAAAACAGTGGAAACAGTGGCTGATTTTATTTTTCTGGGTTCCAAAATCAAGGCAGATGGTGACTGCAGCCATGAAATTAAAAGACACTTACTCCTTGGAAGGAAAGTTTTGACCAACCTAGACAGCATATTAAAAATCAGAGACATCACTTTGCCAACAGAGGTCCGTCTAGTCAAGGCTATGGTTTTTCCAGTGGTCATGTATGGATGTGAGAGTTGGACTATGAAGAAAGCTGAGCACAGAAGAATTGATGGTTTTGAACTATGGTGTTGGGGAAGACTCTTGAGAGTCCCTTGGACTGCAAGGAGATCCAACCAGTCCATCCTAAAGGAGATCAGTCCTGGGTGTTCACTGGAATGACTGATGTTGAATCTGAAACTCCCATACTTTGGCCACCTGATGCAAAAAGCTGACTCATTTGAAAAGACCTTGATGCTGGGAAAGATTGAGGTCAGGAGACAGACAGAGAGGACGACAGAGGATGAGATGGTTGGATGGCATCACCAACTCAATGGACATGGGTTTGGGTGGACTCCGGGAGTTGGTGATGGACAGGGAGGCCTGGCATGCTGCGCTTCATGGGGTCGCAAAGAGTCAGAGATGACTGAGCGACTGAACTGAACTGACTGACAGTCTTCTTTATAGTTCAACTCTCACATCCATGCATGACTACTGGAACACCATAGCTTTGACTAAAGGGACCTTTGTTGGCAAAGTAATGTCTCTGCATTTTTTTTTATTAAATAAATTTATTTATTTTAGTTGAGGGCTAATTACTTTACAATATTGTAGTAGTTTTTGCCATACATTGACACGAATCAGCCATGGGTTTACATGTGTTCCCCTTCCTGGACCCCCCACCCACCTCCCTCCCCATCCCATCCCTCTGGGCCATCCCATTGCCCCGGCCCTGAGCCCTTGTCTCATGCATTGAACATGGAATAGTGTTCTGTTTCACACATGACAATACACAAGTTTCAATGCTATTCTCCCAGAACGTCCCACCCTCACCTTCTCCCTCAGAGTCCATAAAACTGTTCTATGCATCTGTGTCTCTTATTCTGTCTCGCATATAGGGTTATTGTTGCCATCTTTCAAATTCCATATATATGCATTAGTATACTGTATTGGTGTTTTTCTTCCTGGCTTAATTCACTCTGTATAATGGGCTCCAGTTTCATCCATCTCAATAGAACCGATTCAAATGTATTTTTTTTAATGGCTGAGTAATATTCCATTGTGTATATGTACCACAGCTTCCTTATCCATTCGTCTGCTGATGGACATCTAGGTTGCTTCCATGTCCCGGCTATTGTAAACAGGGCTGCGATGAACATTGGGGTACACGCGTCTCCTTCAATTCTGGTTTCCTCAGTGTGTATGCCCAGCAGTGGGATTGCTGGGTCATATGGCAGTTTTATTTCCAGTTTTTTAAGGAATCTCCACACTGTTCTCCATAGTGGCTGTACTAGCTTGCATTCCCACCAACAGTGTAAGAGGGTTCCCTTTTCTCCACACCCTCTCCAGCATTTATTGCTTGTAGACTTTTGGACAGCAGCCATTCTGACTGGTGTGAAATGGTACCTCATTGTGGTTCTGATTTGCATTTCTCTAATAATGAGTGATGTTGAGCATCTTTTTATGTGTTTGTTAGCCATCTGTATGTCTTCTTTGGAGAAATGTCTGTTTAGTTCTTTGGCCCATTTTTTGATTGGGTCGTTTATTTTTCTGGAATTCAACTGCAGGAGTTGCTTGTATATTTTTGAGATTAATTGTTTGTTGCTTCGTTTGCTATTATTTTCTCCCATTCTGAAGGCTGTCTTTTCACCTTGCTTATAGTTTCCTTTGTTGTGCAAAAGCTTTTAATTTTAATTAGGTCCCATTTGTTTATTTTTGCTTTTATTTCCAATATTCTGGGAGGTGGGTCATGGAGGATCCTGCTGTGATTTATGTCGGAGAGTGTTTTGCCTATGTTTTCCTCTAGGAGTTTTATAGTTTCTGGTCTTACATTTAGATCTTTAATCCATTTTGAGTTTATTTTTGTGTATGGTGTTAGGAAGTGTTCTAGTTTCATTCTTTTACAAGTGGTTGACCAGTTTTCCCAGCACCACTTGTTAAAGAGATTGTCTTTTCTCCATTGTATATTCTTGCCTCCTTTGTTGAAGATAGTGTCCATAGGTGTGTGGGTTTATCTCTGGGCTTTCTATTTTGTTCCATTGATCTATATTTCTATCTTTGTGCCAGTACCATACTGTCTTGATGACTGTGGCTTTGTAGTAGAGCCTGAAGTCAGGCAGGTTGATTCCTCCAGTTCCATTCTACTTTCTCAAGATTGCTTTGGCTATTCGAGGTTTCTTATATTTCCATACAAATTGTGAAATGATTTGTTCTAGTTCTGTGAAAAATACCATTGGTAGCTTGATAGGGATTGCATTGAATCTATAGATTGCTTTGGGTAGTATACTCATTTTCACTATATTAATTCTTCCAATCCATGAACACAGTATATTTCTCCATCTGTTTGTGTCCTCTTTGATTTCTTTCATCAGTGTTTTATAGTTTTCTATATATAAGTCTTTTGTTTCTTTACGTAGATATATTCCTAAGTATTTTATTCTTTTTGTTGCAATGGTGAATGGTATTGTTTCCTTAATTTCTCTTTCTGCTTTCTCATTATTGGAGTATAGGAATGCAAGGGATTTCTGTGTGTTAATTTTAAATCCCGCAACTTTACTATATTCCTTGATTAGCTCTAGTAATTTTCTGGTAGAATCTTTAGGGTTTTCTATGTAGAGGATCATGTCATCTGCAAACAGTGAGCGTTTTACTTCTTCTTTTCCTATCTGTATTCCTTTTATTTCTTTTTCCACTCTGATTGCTGTGGCCAAACTTCCAAAACTATGTTGAATAGTAGTGGTGAAAGTGGGCATCCTTGCCTTGTTCCTGACTTTAGGGGAAATGCTTTCAATTTTTCACCATTGAGGATAATGTTTGCTGTGGGTTTGTCATATATAGCTTTTATTATGTTGAGGTATGTTCCTTCTATTCCTGCTTTCTTGAGGGTTTTTATCATAATTGGATGTTGAATTTTGTCAAAGGCTTTTTCTGCATCTACTGAGATAATCATATGGTTTTTATCTTTCAATTTGTTAATGTGGTGTATTACATTGATTGATTTGCGGATGTTAAAGAAACCTTGCATTCCTGGGATAAAGCCCACTTGGTCATGATGTATGATCTTTTTAATATGATGTTGGATTCTGTTTGCTAGAATTTCATTAAGGATTTTTGCATCTATGTTCATCAGTGATATTGGCCTGTAGTTTTCTTTTTTTGTGGCATCTTTGTCTGGTTTTGGAATTAGGGTGATGGTGGCCTCATAGAATGAGTTTGGAAGTTTACCATCTTCTGCAATTTTCTGGAAGAGTTTGAGTAGGATAGGTGTTAGCTCTTCTCTAAATTTTTGGTAGAATTCCACTGTGAAGCCGTCTGGTCCTGGGCTTTTGTTTGCTGGAAGATTTCTGATTACAGTTTTGATTTCCGTGCTTGTGATGGGTCTGTTAAGATCTCCTATTTCTTCCTGGTTCAGTTTTGGAAAGTTATACTTGTCTAAGAATTTGTCCATTTCTTCCAAGTTGTCCATTTTATTGGCATATAGCTGTTGGTAGTAGTCTCTTATGATGCTTTGTATTTCTGTGGAGTCTGTTGTGATCTCTCCATTTTCATTTCTAATTTTGTTGATCTGATTCTTCTCCCTTTGTTTCTTGATGAGTCTGGCTAATGGTTTGTCAATTTTGTTTATCTTCTCGAAAAACCAGCTTTTAGTTTTATTGATTTTTGCTATGGTCTCTTTTGTTTCTTTTGCATTTATTTCTGCCCTAATTTTTAAGATTTCTTTCCTTCTACTGACCCTGGGGTTCTTCATTTCTTCCTTCTCTTGTTGCTTTAGGTGTAGAGTTAATTGATTTATTTGATTTTTTTCTTGTTTCTTGAGGTACGCCTGTATTGCTATGAACCTTCCCCTTAGCATTGCTTTTACAGTGTCCCATAGGTTTTGGGTTGTTGTGTTTTCATTTTCATTCATTTCTATGCATAATTTGATTTCTTTTTTGATTTCTTCTGTGATTTGTTGGTTATTCAGAAGAGTGTTGTTTAGCCTCCATATGTTGGAATTTTTAATAGTTTTTTTTTCCTGTAATTGAGGTCTAATCTTACTGCATTGTGGTCAGAGAAGATGGCTGGGATGATTTCAATTTTTCAGAATTTACCAAGGCTAGATTTATGGCCCAGGATGTGATCTATCCTGGAGAAAGTTCCGTGTACACTTGAGAAAAAGGTGAAATTGGTTGTTTTGGGGTGGAAAGTCCTGTAAATATCAATTAAATCTAATTTGTCTATTGTATCATTCAAAGTTTGTGTTTCCTTGTTAATTTTCTGTTTAGTTGATCTATCCATATGTGTGAGTGGAGTATTAAAGTCTCCCACTATTATTGTGTTATTGTTAATTTCCCCTTTCATACTTGTTAGTATTTGCCTTATATATTGTGGTGCTCCTATGTTGGGTGCATATATATTTATAATTGTTACATCTTCTTCCTGGATTGACCATTTGATCATTATGTAGCGCCCTTCTTTGTCCCTTTTCACAGCCTTTATTTTAAAGTCTATTTTATCTGAAATGAGTATTGCGACTCCTGCTTTCTTTTGGTCTCCGTTTGCATGAAGTATGTTTTTCCATCCCTTCACTTTCAGTCTGTATGTGTCCCTAGTTTTGAGGTGGGTCTCTTTTAGACAGCATATATAGGGGTCTTGTTTTTGTATCCACTCAGCCAGCCTTTGTCTTTTGGTTGGGGCATTCAACCCATTTACATTTAAGGTAATTATTGATAAGTATGATCCCGTTGCCATTTACTTTGTTGTTTTGAGTTTGTGTTTAAACATCCTTTCTGTGTTTCCTGTTTAGAGAAGATCTTTAGCATTTGTTGGAGAGCTGGTTTGGTGGTGCTGAATTCCCTCAGCTCTTGCTTGTCTGTAAAGCTTTTGAATTCTCCTTCATATCTGAATGAGATCCTTGCTGGGTACAGTAATCTAGGTTGTAGATTATTCTCTTTCATTACTTTAAGTATGTCCTGCCATTCCCTTCTAGCCTGAAGAGTTTCTATTGAAAGATCAGCTGTTATCCTTATGAGGATCCCTTGTGTGTTATTTGTTGTTTTTCCCTTGCTGCTTTTAATATTTGTTCTTTGTGTTTAATCTTTGCTAATTTGATTAATATGTGTCTTGGGATGTTTCGCCTTGGGTTTATCCTGTTTGGAACTCTTTGGGTTTCTTGGACTTCTGTGACTATTTTCTTCCTCATTTTAGGGAAATTTTCCACTATTTTCTTCTCGAGTATTTTTTCATGGCCTTTCCTTTTATCTTCTTCTTCTGGGACTCCTATGATTCGAATGTTGGGGTGTTTCATATTGTCCCAGAGGTCCCTGAGGTTTTCCTCATTTCTTTTGATTCTTTTTTCTTTTTTCCTCTCTGCTTCGTTTATTTCCACCATTCTATGTTCTACCTCACTTATCCTATCTTCTGCCTCCGTTATTCTACTGTTGGTTCCCTCCAGAGTGTTTTTTATCTCCTTTATTTCATTATTCATTATATATTGACTCCTTTTTATTTCTTCTAGGTCCTTGATAAACATTTCTTGCATCTTCTCAATCCTTGTCTCCAGGCTATTTATCTGTAACTCCATTTTGCTTTCAAGATTTTGGATCATTTTTATTATCATTATTCTAAATTCTTTTTCAGATAGATTCCCTATCTCGTCCTCTTTTGTTTGGTTTGGTGGGCATTTCTCCTTTTCCTTTATTTGCTGAGTATTTCTCTGCCTTTTCATCTTGTTTAGATTACTGTGTTAGGCGTGGCCTTTCTGTATTCTAGTAGTTTGAAGTTCCTCTTTATTGTGGAGGTTCCTCAATGTGGGTGGGGTTGGACGGGTGGCTTATCAAGGTTTCCTGATTGGGGGAGCTTGTGTCAGTGTTCTGGTGGGTGGAGCTGGATTTCTTCTCTCTAGAGTGCAATGGAGTGTCCCGTATTGAGTTTTGAGATGTCTATGGATTTGGTGTGCCTCTGGGCAGCCTGTATATTGATGCTCAAGGCTATGTTCCTGCGTTGCTGGAGAATTTGCGTGGTATGTCTTGCTCTAGAACTTATTAGCTCTTGGGTGGAGCTTGGTTTCAGTGTATATGTGGAGGCTATTGGATGATCTCTTATTAATTAATGTTTCCCCTGGCTTTCAGCCTTATTCTTGCAGTAGCCTCAAGACTTCTCCATCCATACAGCATCAATAATAAAACTTTTAGGTTAATGGTGAAAAGATTCTCCACAGTGAGGGATACCCAGCAAGGTTCACTGAGTTACATGGAGAGGTGAAGTGGGGGAGGGGGGTTGAAGTGACCAGGAGGAGAAGAGGGGGACTCAGACGTGGAGAGAGCAGTCTAGCCAGTAAGCACTTCCCTCTGTGCTCTCCACAGTCTGGAATCCTCAGAGCGGTTCACAGAGATACATAGAGATGGGGAAGGAAGGTAATAGAGGTGAGCATGAGTAGAAAGGGAGGAATCAAGAGGGGAGAGAGAGATCTGGGCAGTATTCTGTTCCCGAAGTGTTCTCCAGTACCCAGAACACCCTCAGAGATTCACAGAATTGGGTTGAGAAGAGAAGGAGGAGGGTGGGAGGTACAGGTTCCCTGGGGGAGAAGAAAGAGCATCAATAGGGGGAGAGAGTAATCAAGCCAGTAATCACACTCCTGAGTAAAAATGGGTACTAAAGATTGGGTTCTTAAATGTACAAAATTGATATCAAATATATAAAACAAAGATTAAAAATCTAGAGTAGAGGTTAGACTCTTATAAAACATACAATATAAAAAAAGAAAACAGTGTAAAAAGAAAAAAACAGTAAAGCAGTAAAAAAAGAAACAGTAAAAAAAGTAAAACAGGAAAAAAACAGTAAAAAAAAAGAAAACACAAAAGGTATAAGACATATGTATGCAGTTTGCTTTAAAAATAGGTGTTTTTTTTGCAAGGGAATAGTGGGTTATGAATATGAAAATTAAAGGTGTAATAGAGGACTTAAATAAAAAAGAAAGAAAAAAACTTTTTAATTAAAATTAAAAAAAAAAAATGATAATAGTAAAAATATATATCCCGGACTTTCTCTGGGGCTGTTGTGAGCAGTGTGGTGTCTGTTCAGTTTCAGACAGATTCTTGTTCCTGCTTATATTTTTCAAGATCTATAGGCCCCTTTCAATGCAGTCGGTGTTAACTACAGGGATTTGAATCTGTTGGCCTGTCACTTCCAACGCGTTTCCCTCTGTTTATTTGGCTTCTGTTTGGAGGTCTCTTCAGTATCTAATTTCCGCCTTGCCACAAAGGGGCGGAGGCGGTCTCTTTAGGTTTGCTTGTTCAGTGCTGTGGAGAGGGAGGAACACTGCAAACCAATATCACTGGCGTGTGTGTGGAGAGCTCGCAGTGTCTCAGCTGCACTGGGTTCGCCCCCACTCACGGCGGCGTGTGTGCTTTCCCCGTCTACCCTGGTCAGGCTTCAGGTTTCTCGGCTGGGGAGTGGGCCCTGAGATGCATGCACTTCCCAGGTCTAAGCCGCTCAGGTTCAGGTTCCCGGGAACTCCACAAAGGCGCAGACTCGGTTGCGCCTGTGGTTTGAGCCGTTCCTGGTCGGAGCAGCCCAGGCGGCCAGGAGTTTGTCGAGCGCACTCTCCCCTGTTGGGGCGGTGTGGCTTATCACCTCCCTGGTCCCCGCCTCGGTTTACGGGCGCGCCCGGCTCCGGTGTGCTTTGTGTTGGTTCTGGGGAGCTGGTCTCTGGCTGCGACCCTCCCGGCGGCTGTCGACCCTCCGGGATCTCAGGTAGTCTTTGCTTAGAATCTGGGAGCCTGTTTGCAGTTTGGTAGGGGGTGCCCTCTCTGGGGCCGAGTTTACCCCTTTCCGGCTCTGGCTGGCCCCGCCTGCCTGCTGTATCCGGCGGGGGATGGGGCGGTCCGCAGCCGGCTAGCTCTCCTCTGGTATTGCTCAGTCCTTTGTTCTGTGAGCGGGCCCGCAGTGCCTTAGATTTGGGCTTTTCACAGGATAGTTCTCTCTCTCTGGCTGTCCCACAGTTTAGGTTACTATCTCACGTTAGCTCCCTCAGATTGCCCTCAGGGCGTTTGGGCCCGGTCCTTACCCTAAGCAGTGCCGCCCGCTCCTCTCTGTTCAGCCCCCACTTGCTGGTGGCGGATGCGAGCGTCTGGGGTTCTTTGCTGGGAGTTGCCTTTAGGCACGTAATCTGTGGGTTTTATTTATTTTTTCTCCCAGTTTTGTTGCCTTCTGCGATTCGAAATCTTCCCCCAAACCCGCCGGTGAGAGGGTTTCCTGGTGCTTGGAAATTCCTCCTCTTTTTCAACTCCCTCCCCGGGACGGGTCTCCATCCCTAACTCTTTTGTCTCTCTTTTTATCTTTTATAATTTCTCCTACCTGCTTTCGAAGATAATGCGCTGTCTTTCTGGATGCCTCTGGACGTCCTCTGCCAGCGTTCAGTAGTTTTGTGAAGTCTGCTCAGCGTTCAGATGTTCTTTCAATAAGTTTGTGGAGGAGAGAGTGGTCTCCCCGTCCTATTCCTCCGCCATCTTAGCCCCCTCCATCATGTCTCTGCTTTTTAATAAGCTGTCTAGTTTGGTTATAGTTTTTCTTCCAAGGAGTAAGCATCTTCTAATTTCATGGTTAAGTCACCATCTGCAGTGATTTTGGAGCCCCCCCAAAAAAAGTCTGTCACTGTTTCCATAGTTTCCCCATCTATTTGGCATGAAGTGATGGGACTGGATGCCATGATCTTAGTTTTAAGTCAACTTTTTCACTGTCCTCTTTCACTTTCATCAAAAGGCTCTTTAGTTCTTCTTCAATTTCTGCCATAAGGGTGGTGTCATCTGCATTTCTGAGATTATTGATATTTCTCCTGGCAATCTTGATTCCAGCTCGTGCTTCATCCGAACCAGCATTTCTCATGATGTACTCTGCATACAAGTTAAACAAGCAGCGTGACAATATACAGCCTTGATATACTCCTTTCCCGTTTTGGAACCAATCTGTTGTTCCATGTCCAGTTCTAACTGTTTCTTCCTGACCTGCATACAGGTTTCTCAGGAGGCAGGTAAGGTCATCTGGTATCCTCATCTCTTGAAGAATTGTCCACAGTTTGTTGTGATCCACACAATCAAAGGCTTTGGTGTAGTTGATAAAGCAGAAGTAGATGTTTTTCTGGAACTCTCTTGCTTTTTTGATGATCCAGTGGATGTTGGCAATTTGATCTCTGGCTCCTCTGGCTCTTCCAAATCCAGCTTGAGCATTTGGAAGTTCATGGTTCATGTACTGTTGAAGCCTGGCTTGGAGAATTTTGAGCATTATTTTGCTAGCATGTGAGATGAGTGCAATTGTGCAGTAGTTTGAGCATTCTTTGGCATTGCCTTTCTTTGGGATTGGAATGAAAACTGACATTTTCCAGTCCCATGGCCACTGCTGAGTTTTCCAAATTTGCTGGCATATTGAGTACAGCACTTTCACAGCATCATCTTTTAGGATGTGAAATAGCTCAACTGGAATTCCATCACCTCCACTAGCTTTGTTCATAGTGATGATTCCTAAGGCCCACTTGACTTCACATTCCAGGATGACGGGCTCTAAGTGAGTGATCACACCATTGTGGTTATCTGAGTCATGAAAATCTTTTTTGTATAGTTCTGTGTGTTCTTGCCACCTCTTCTTAATATCTTCTGCTTCTGTTAGGTCCATACCATTTCTGTCCTTTATTGTGCCCATCTTTGCATGAAAAGTTTCCTTGGCATCTCTAATTTTCTTGAAGAGATCCCTAATCTCAATTTATATTCCCCAAAAACATGTCAGAATTTCTCATCTAAAGTCCCCAAAACATGACAATTTGGCGAAGAGGCTGGATATGGGCCAGGAGTTGGTACTCAGAGATGGCACAGGGGATCTCTTGAAGGAGAAATTTTCATACAAAAATTATGAATTTTAATTTTTGAATGCAAAATTGTAGAGTTTCAACCTTGTTCTAATGCCAATTTCAGGTAAAACTCATCATGTCGTTTGTTTTTTTGTTTCCAGGTGGTCACCTCTACTACATGGAATTGGGGAATGATACAGAAATTTCAGAATTTCTTCTTCTGGGAATCTCAGAGGAACCAGAACTGCAGCCCCTCATATTTGGACTTTTCCTCTCCATGTACTTGATCACTGTGTTTGGAAACCTGCTCATCATCCTGGCTGTCAGCTCAGACCCCCATCTCCACACCCCCATGTACTACTTCCTCTCCAACCTGTCCTTTGTAGACATCTGTTTCATCTCTACCACCATCCCAAAGATGTTGTGGAACATCCAAACACAGAGCCAAGTTATCACCTATGAAGGCTGCATCACACAAAATTATTTTTTCCTACTCTCTGCAGTATTGGACATCTTCCTCCTCACAGTGATGGCCTATGACCGCTTTGTGGCCATCTGTCACCCCCTGCACTACATGGTCATTATGAACCCTCGGCTCTGCTTTCTGCTGGTTCTGGTGTCCTGGACCATCAGTGTCCTGAATTCCTTGTTACAAAGTTTAATTTTGTTACAGCTTTCTTTTTGTACTGTCGTGGAAATCCCTGACTTTTTTTGTGACCTCAGTCAGATAACCCAACTTGCCTGTTCTGCCACCTTTCTTAATAATATGGTAATGTATCTTGCAGTTGTGCTTCTGGGTGGTGGTCCCCTGGCTGGTATCCTTTATTCTTACTCAAAGATAGTTTCCTGTATATGTAGAATCTCATCAGCTCAGGGGAAGTATAAAGCATTTTCTACCTGTGCATCTCACCTCTCAGTTGTCTCCTTATTCTTTTGTACGAGCCTAGGAGTATATCTTAGCTCTGCTGCTACCCACAGCTCACACTCAAGTGCAACAGCCTCGGTGATGTACTCTGTGGTCACACCCATGCTGAACCCCTTTATCTACAGTCTGAGAAACAAAGACATAAAGGGGGCTCTGAAAAGATTCCTTGTGATGGCAAGTCTAAAAAGGCCAATTATTCTGGATTTGGAGAAGTGCCCAAGATTGCAGATCTCAAAGTCTCAGAGTCAGTAGTTGTGACTTTTTAATCAGACTTTGGAAGTACAAGTTGCCCTGTTATTTATTTTCTGGAATTCTCATTTTTTTTCAACTACTCTACACAATTTAACTACTCACTTAATTACTCTTCTCTGTCAGATATCCAACCATTTTTCTTTCCTTCTTGTTCTTTCTTCCTCTTTTTCCTACTTCATCCCCAAGCTTTGATATCAAAAAGTTTGAAATTCTCATTTATCTCATGAAACTGCTGGATTTATTAAGAACAATTTCTTCTAAAATTACAAATACCATCCCAGGTGATGCATCTAGTTTTACTAAAAGAATAATGATGAGTTACCACTTCATCAGAAAGAAACTAAACTACAGAGTTCATTTTTATAACATTGTGGGAAAGGAAAAACCCAAGACTACAATTTTTCACTTCTGGGTCCATCATTCCTTTTTATATCACTGGCCTGAACTAACTAGTGCTCCTGATAATATAGACCTTAACATAACAGTCTGTTTTATAAAAGGTCATTGGGTTTTATTCTCCTGAATAGGACTCTATTCTCTTATCAGACTCTATGTACACATTCCCTACCATAGTCATTAGCAAAGCTGATTATCAAATACAGATCTGCCAGGGTGGTCTACACAGAAACAGAAACGGAAATAAATCAATTGACTTAATATGATCTTCAGCCTTATTATGACTTAGTCAGAGTCATATGACTTAATATGAATCAGAGATGATATTGCATGTAATTAAACAAATTTTAAGTGATACTTTGTATTATTACACATGCCATTTCTTTTTAAGCCATATGTATACTCATTAAAGTATGGAATATTAGTGTAAATGTATAAGGTGATTTATTCATTGAGGTAAAGGATTGATGAACCTATTCTTATTTTTTCTTATTGAATTATCTCACTCATCCTACTTGAAAATTTCAGGTGATGCCTACAGCTATTACTTTTCCCATTGTTCTAAATAAAACTTAGCATCCATTCTAAATGTTGTCAGAAACAAAATGAGCAGTGAATGGGCAGTATCATCCACTATTTATCTCACATGTACAAAGCAATTCCTTCAACTGTCATGATCAAAACCAAATCATAAGAATGTGCCTTCCTGTATAGACATAAGACTCAGGGTCAGCCTGTTTTGTACACAAACATGCATGTTCTGCCAAGATCTCCTGGCTATCAGGAAAGGAACATCAATGAAGTCACTTTTTAATAGAGTTGTGTGGGGGGAAAAGTTGGATGAGAGTAATCAGAAATGCCATTTGCAAGTGTTAGAACACAGTGAAACATAACAAGCAGTAGATTATTATCTTTGCCCTTAATGTCGTTCCACTGATGATTATATTTGTTAGCAGGCTGAGTAACCATCCATCATAAAATAAAATAGTAAAATATAATGTATTTATTATCAAATGAGATGGTATGGTTTGGAGTTGTTCCAAGTTATTCTAGATTTCTTGTGAGTCTGTAATTAGCTGTCAGTCTCTGTAACTAGCTTTCAGTCTCTATACAGTTGGAGAAGGAAATGGCAACCCACTCCAGTATTCTTGCCTGGAGAATCCTAGGGACAGAGAAGCCTGGTGGGCTGCTGTCTATGGGGTTGCACAGAGTCAGACATGACTGAAGTAACTTAGTAGCAGCAGCAGCAACAGCTCTATACAGTACTTCTAAGGCTCATCCATGATCCTGTGCCTGGTTGTAGTGCTCTTCTCTCTAAAACCAAACTGTGGACAGTTCATCCATTTCTATATCTAGGTTAACATAGTTTACAGAAAAAAATCAGTTTGTCATAAGTAAGTTGTCTTAAAAGAGATTGAGGGCCAAAGAATTGATGCTTTTGAACTGCGGTGTTGGAGAAGACTCTTGAGAGTCCCTTGGACTGCAAGGAGATCAAACCAGTCAATCCTAAAGAAAATCAACCCTAAATATTCATGGGAGGACTGATGCTGAAGGTCCAATAGTTTGGTCACCTGAAGTGAAGAGCTGACTCATTGGAAAAGCCCTTGATGCTGGGAAGGATTGAGGTCAGGAGGAGAAGAGGGCAATAGAGGATGAGGTGGTTGGATGGCATCACCGACTCAGTGATGGGAGTCCGACTGTTTGTGACACCACGGACTGTAGCCTGCTAGGCTCCTCTGTCCATGGGATTCTCCAGGCAAGAATACTGGAGTGTGTTGCCATGCCCTCCTCCAGGGGATCTTCCCAACCCAGGGATCAAACCCAGTGTCTCTTATGTCTCCTGCATTGACAGTGGGTTCTTTACCACTAGCAACACGTGGGAGTGAAAGTGAAAGTTGCTCAGTGTATCTGACTCTTTGAGACCCCGTGGACTGTAGCAGCCAGGCTCCCCTGTCCATGGGACTTCTGTAGGTCAGAATACTGGGCTGTGTAGCCATTCCCCTCTCCAGGGGCTCTTCCCAACACAGGGAATGAATCCAGGTCTCCCGAATTGCAGGCAGATTCTTTACCTTTTTAACCATCAAGGAAACCAATGCCACCTAGGAATCCCATTGAACAGGGTAAGGAAAGAAGATTTCATATGACTCCCATTTCCTCTACCCCAAGTCTGGACATCCCAGTGAGAAGAGAGACACCTCAAAGCGGGGAAAGAAGAGTGAAGTGAACATCTGTGCTTGTAATTTGGAGTAACAAGAGGAATACGTACCCAATGAACAGATATAGGGAGCAAAATTCTTCACAGCTGCAAATTCAGGGCTTAATGGGACACCATTGTTTCTTTTGGGTGTTCAAAGCCTGATTCAGAGACCGGTATTTCACTCCTTCCTGCCATCTTGCTGGGGGGAAGATTTCAATCTCTACCATCAACCATCCAGGGGGAATTTGTGATTCCTCCTGGAGACTGTCTTCTCAGAGATCACAATCCGTTGAGTTTAAAACCCCGTAGACATTGTAGGAGTGAATCAGAGAGAAGGAAAACCAAGAATGCTTACCTGAGCCAATCCTCCCTAAACTATGGCCCCCAGTTCACTGTGATTGGTTGCTTGTTTGCCTCATTAATTAATTAATTTATTTATGATACCTAAGAAAGAAGTGAATACTGTACTCAGCAAAGCAAGGTCAATGTTGAAAATTAAATTGAAGTGCATGTTAAGTTGCTTCAGTCGTGTCTGACTCTTTTGACCCTGCAGAATGTAGCCCTCCAGACTCCTCTGTCCAAGAGATTCTCCAGGCAAGAATGCTGGAGTGGGTTGCAGTGTCCTCCCCAGGGGATCTTCCTGACCCAAGGATCGAACCTGCATCTCTTACAACTCCTGCATTGGCAGGAGGGTTTTTTTACCACTAGCGCCACCTTGGAAGCCCAGTTAGAAGATAGAATGGGAGATGTAAAGTGCTTCTGGTAAAAGTGGAAAAATAATTCCAAAGATCTTCGTAATTAGCGGGAGTAGAGAAATATCCTTATTAGCAGAGGAGGGAATACACAATGAAGTGATGGCATTCTTTTTATTTTAAAAGATGGTGCATATCTGACTGTATGTTAAGGAGAAATACAGACCAAAGAATTCTTGAAAGTATTCTCTTGCAACAGCATTTCATTAGATATATTTCTCATGGTATCCTCTCAATGTGTATTCACATGAAAGAAAATTATATAATATATCAAAGCAGACATGGTAATGACCTTTACTTTCAAATTATTTCATTATCTGTGAAGGTGAATATATTTGTGGATTTGTTAGATATGTACTTTCTCCATTGTAAATTGTCTATGAGAGTCCTTTCCTTTTGTATAGTGATATCACAGTATTTTTACTGCCTTTTTTCTTCACATTCATTAAAAAAAGCAAAAAGGGCTTTTGGGGTTGTTTTTTTTTAACCAACTAGCTGTTTTACATTTGGTTCATTTATGTATGTATATATTTTTTGTTGAAGAGGGGAATACTAATTTTCTAGACATATTGGGAAACATCCCCTCACAAGTCAATGTTTTGAAACTCCATGGGACCTAGAAAACACAGGTTATCATTCTCAGATTTGGAGAAAACATTAGATCAAGGTTGAGATTAGATGTAATGCGGTGAGACTTCTGGAAGGCAGGAGCGTTCATGGAGAACTAAGAATAGACTGGATTCACCTGGTTTCTACTAATCTGATCTCTTGGGAACAGAGACTCAAAAGGAATCATTTTCTTTGTGTTCAGATCAGAGTCCCACAGGGAAATTATGAGCTCAGAAGTTGGGGCAACAACGGAAACGGAGCAGCCTAGGGAGCTATAACTATCTCCTCTGCTGCAATTCCTTAGTGTGTGCATTCCTGGTGCTGGAGAGGACTTGGTTTTTGCTTTTAGAGTCTTATAATAGCTCAGGAACAAATATTTTGCTCCTTCCTGTTGGCTTGTCTGGAAACAGAGCTTCCATCTCCATTGCTGATCATCCAGACAGCAATTCAGACATCCATACAGAGATTTTTCTCTTAGAGACATTATCCAGGACATCTGAGAACTCAATAGGTACGTGAGGAAAAAAGGTTCAGAGAGAAATGAACCTGAAAACTTTTACCTAAGCTCACCTAAGAGCCAGACCACTCTAGCCCTGAGACAAGAGATTGCCATGTGTTTATGCTAGATAGACAAATTAATCTATAATTAATTCACTTAATATGGTAAAAAGAGAAGTGTCTTTTGAACTTAGAAATACAAGGAGCATTGTTACAGCTAACTCATGGAAGAGAAAGTTCAGCTTAATGAGAATGAAGAAAGAATTCGAGGCATAGTGTAGTTCCAGTAAAATTAGAACATAGCTGAGGATATTTACAGTTAAGGGGAGTTGTATTATAGAATATTAGGTTCAGAGTCTTTTGCAGTGAACTAAAGGCATTTTAAAGGCATTTTTTAAATGCTTAAGATGGGATGTATTTGAGCATGTGTTTACTCAGTTCAGTTCAGTCGCTCAGTCGTGTCCGACTCTTTGCGACCCCATGAATTGCAGCACGCCAGGCCTCTCTGTCCATCACCAACTCCCGGAGTCTACCCAAACCCATGTCCATCGAGTCAGTGATGCCATCCAACCATCTCATCCTCTGTCGTCCCCTTCTCTTCCTGCCCCCAATCCTACCCAGCATCAGGGTCTTTTCCAATGAGTCAATTCTTCGCATGAGGTGGCCAAAGTATTGGAGCTTCAGCTTCAACATCAGTCCTTCCAATGAATACCCAGGATTGATCTCCTTTAGGATGGATTGATTGGATCTCCTTGCAGTTCAAGGGACTCTCAAGAGTGTTCTGCAACACCACAGTTCAAAAGCATCAATTCTGTGGCGCTCAGCTTTCTTCACCGTCCAACTCTCACATCCATACATGACCACTGGAAAAACCATAGCCTTGACTAGACGGACTTTTGTTGGCAAAGTAATGTCTCTGCATGTGTTTAATAGAAAGACTCATTTTTTGATTAGATAGTTTGTTTTTATGATATTGAGCCACATGAACTGTTATTAAATTTTGGAGACTAATCCTTTGTTGCTTGCATGTTTTGTAAATATTTTCATGTTTTGCATCTTTCATTTTCATGTTTGTCCGTGTATCATGTTTATGTTTGAGAATGTTTGTGTGTTGATTAGAAACAGACTAAGGGAGGTGGATATTTGTTTTCATGTATGTCCCTCATGTTGGATATCCATATAGATAACAACTTGTACCTAATATGAAAAAGAGTTATGCTAACAAGCTCTACTTTACAACTGTTTCATTACTGAGAGGTGGGGAAGCAACAGTGACACTTGACACGTAGGGAAAAAAATCAACTTCATCTCATTGGCAGTGATAACCATTCATTTGTTAACAGGAAGGAACTATTCTATTTACTTATTGAGTAAATCTGTCGAGCACCTCCAGACAGTGTATACTACTCTCTTACTACGTAAAAGAGAATATTAGCATTTATAATGGTTCCATTGGCCACCCATGACAAAAAAACTAATATATGGTACATCCCAGAGTCTTTTCATATGGTATCATTTTAAAAAATATTTCAATTTTTAAAATGTACAATGGTTGTTGTACCTTGTATATTTTCTGTTTTAAATTGAGAATTTATTTTCTATGATCATTACTCTAATGGAATGTTTAATCAGTAAAGGGTCATAACATTGTAAAATGTTGTTTGTTTCTCTGGAGACTAAATTGTGTGTATGTTTTTCCTGATTTATTAGATATTCTGGGCATTGACGAGATATAACTGGGGTTCAGATATTTCCAGAACCAATAAAAAATTTTTTTCTCATCACAATCTCTCAGGAACCACGTGAGTATTCTAGATCTTTTCACCCACTGATGTGTAGGTCTCCTCTGTTTTTAGATTGACTTAAATGTTTCCTTAAATACAGGATACAAAATGGTCATATAAATATGAATCTCCATGTTTACATATCCATGGGAGGCTTACCAACTGAAATTTGGGTATTATTTCTACATTCTTTTATTTAGTGAGGTAACATTGGTTTAAAACTTCGCATAAGTTTCATGTGTATATTATATTTTGACTTCTACTACAGTGCTCACCACCAAAAGTTCAGTTTCCATCTTTCACTACACAGTTGTCTCTATTTACCCATTTTGTCACCCCCAGTGCTCCCTGTGACAACTACTGTGTTCTCTGTATCTAAGTTTTTGTTATTATTTGATTTGGTTTGTTCATTTATTTAATGATTTGTATATATATATATATATACACATACTTTATTCCAAACCTGAGTGAAATCATATGGTGTTTGTCTTCTTCCATCTGAGTTATTTCCTTTCATCATACCTCCTAGTTTAGATGAATGTTTGTCAAAAATGGTAAGACTTATTTTGACTGAGTAGTATTCCATGGTAGACACCTACCACATCTTCTTTATCCATTCATCTATAAATGGCTGCTTCCATATTTTAGTTGTTTTCAATAATACTGCAATGAACATTGGTGTGCATACCTCTTTTCAAATTAGTGCACTTTTGGGGGGGTGGGTAAAATACTCAGAAGTGGAATTTTTGAATGATATGTCAGTTTTATTTTTAAATTTTGAGGAACTTCCACACTGTTTTTCAATAGTGGCTCCACCAACTTAACATTCCTACCAACAGTGCATAAGGGTTACCTATGGTCTTCATCCTCTTTAACACATTATTTCTAGACTTTTTGATAATAGCCATCCTAATGGGCCAGAGGTGATATCTCATTTTGGTTTTGCTTTGCATTTCACTAATAATTAGTGAGGTTGGACATCTTTACATGTGTCTGCTGGTCATTTGTATGTCTTCTTTTGGAGAAAAGTCTATTTAGCTCTTCTGCCCACTTTTGAATTAGGTTGTTTGTAGTTTGATTGCTGACTTATATGAGTTCTTTATAAATATTGGATATGAACATCTTATCTGATACATTATTGGTGAAGATTATCTCCCATTTAGTAGGTTGTCTTTTCATTTTATTAATGGTTTCTCTTGCTGAGCAGATCTTTAATTAATGTAATCCCATTAGATTATTTTTGTTTTTTTCTGCCTTAGGAGAAGTATCTAGCAATATATTGCCAAACAGCATATTGCCTTTGTCTTCTTCTGGAAGTTTTATGATTTCTCAGGTTTTGCATTCATTAGTTTAACCCATTGTGAGTTGATTTTTTTTGTTAGGAGTTAAATTTTTATTCTCTTATTGCAATTGTAAGTGGGTTTGTACTTGAGTTTTTTTCCCTGCTAGTTCCTCATTATTGTATACAGACATTGCAGTTTTTTATATTGATTTTATACCTGTAACTTCATAGTATTCGTTATTTCTAATAGTTTTTAGTAAGATCTTTAGAGTTTCCTACACGAAAATTTATCTCATCTGCGACTTATGATAGATTTACTTCCTTTCCAATTCCAAAAAATAAATGTCTTTTATTTATTTTCTTACCTCATTACACTGGCTAGGACTCCAATACTATATTGAATAAGAATAGGAAGAGTGGGTATCTTTGCCATGTTCCTAATCTTAGACAGATAGCATCTAGTTTTTCAACATTGATTATGATGTTAGCAGTCGGTTTGTCATATATGGGTTTTATTATGTTGAGGTAAATTCCTTCTATACCCACTTTATTGAGAATTTATATGGTTAAAGTTTTTATGAATCTTTTGAACTATCTTTCAACATCAGCATCATTTTCTGCATCTATTGAATTGCTCATGTGATATTTATTCTTCATTATGTTATTGCTGTTTTCCATGTTAATTTGCAGATGTTAAAACATCCTTGCATTCCAGGAACATAAACCACTTGACTATACTTTTTCATGGTGTGTGGTCCTTTTAAGTATTGTTGTATTCTCTTGTCAATATTTTGTTGAGGCTTTTTGCTCTATGTTCTTCAGATCTATTGCACTATATTTTTTTGCTCTTGTGGTTGTTCTAGTTTGGTTTGGGAATCAGGGTAAATTTGGTCTCATGCAATTATTAAGGATGATTTTCTCTCTTTTAATTTTTGGAAATGTTTGGGGAGGATAGATAGTGTTTCAAAGAATTCACCCCTGAAGCTGTCCGGTCCAAAACTTTTGACTTGGGGGAGCTTTTTGGTTACTGTTTTAATATCTGTACTAAATGATAGGTCTGTTCAAATGTTCTATCCTTTCATGATTCAGTCATGAAACGTCATATAATTCCAAGATTCTGTTTATGTTTTCTAGGTTGTCCAATTTGTTGACTTATAGCTGTTCATATAGCTATATTTCTCTGGTATTCATTGCTATTTCTCCTTTTTCATTTCTGATTTTATTAATCAAAGACTTCTGCCTCTCTATTTTTTTAGTGAATCTAGTAAAGGTTTGCCAATTTTGTTTGTCTTTTCAAAGAATCATCTGTTAGTATGACTGATCATTCCTATTTTTATAGTCTTTATTTCATTAATTTCTTCTCTGATTTTTATTACTTCATTCTTTCTACTGAATTTGAGCTGTGTCCTCTTTTTCTATTTCCTTTAGATATAAAGTTAGGTTGTTTGTTGAGAGCATTCTTGTATCTTGAGGTAGGTCTGTCTTCTTATAAACTTCCCTCTCATTCTTTTGTTCTTCTCAGAGATTTAGATATGCCAGATTTTCATTTTTATTTGTCTTCAGATATTTTTCTTAATGAGTCCTTTGATTTCTCAATTGACCAATAGTTGTTCAGTGACATGTTGTTTAGCCTGTATATATTTGTGATTTTTTTCAGTTTTCTTCTATAGTTGATTTGTAGTTTCATACCATTGTGATCAGAAAATGACTAATGAAATTTCAGTCTTCTGAATTTATTGAGACTCAATTGTTTGCCAACATATGGGAAATAATACTCTTGAGAAAGTTCCACGTACACTTGAGAAGAATATATATTTTGCTGCATTTGGATGGAATGTTCTGTACAAATCTATCATGTCCATCTGGCCTAATGAAAACATAAGGCTGTTGTTTCTTGTTGATTTTCTGCCTCAGTGAGCTATGCAGTGATGTAAAAGGAGTGTTAAAGTCTTCCTCTATTATTGTGCTGCTGCCAAGTTCTCCATTTAGGTCTCCTAATACTTGCTTTATGTATGTCAGTTCCTCTATTTTAGATGGATATATCTTAACAACATTTAGTATAACTTTATCTTCACCATTTTTAGGTGTTTCTGAACTCTCAGTTTTAAAAAAAACACTCTAATCTACTGTTTTTACACTATTCATAGAATCTGCCACCATGTGGCATGATATAAGATATTTATGTGCTTATATTCTTTATCATCATTTTTTTGGCTCTTCTTTCTCAGAATTTTAAACCTAGAAAATGGCTAGTATTCAGCATATATTCCTCAAATGGATAAAAATATTTCTCATTAAAACTGTGTAATGCATGATCCCTTGAGAGAAAATCTGAAAGCTTTCTCCACATAATAATCTAACTGGAACTACCTTAGCAATTTAGATCTGTTTTTTCCACTTAAGTCAGTATTATGACTCTCTCTCTTACAGAATTCCTAGCCAGAGATGTCACAAAACATCCTTTAAATGTGAGGATTCATAAAAAATACAGATGAAAAGATGGATGAATACATAGATAGATAGATAGGTAGGTAGAGATAGATATAGATATAATTGTAGCATTTTCAAATGAATAATGCCCATTTGGGTAAAAATGATTCATGCAATTTTTTTTTCATTCCTAGTCATCAACATTATAACATGGCACCAGGAAATAATACACAAGATTCAGAATTTCTTCTTCAGGGATTATCAATGAAACCAGAACAGCAGCCCCTCATCTTTGGGCTTTTCCTCTCCATGTACCTGGTCATTGTGTTTGGAAACCTGCTCATCATCCTGGCCGTCAGCTCAGACCCCCACCTCCACACCCCCATGTACTTCTTCCTCTCCAACCTGTCCTTTGTAGACATCTGTTTCATCTCCACCACCATCCCAAAGATGCTGTGGAATATCCAGATACAGAGCAAAGTTATCACCTATGAAGGCTGCATCAGTCAGATGTATTTTTACATGCTCTTTGCAGTGCTGGATGATTTTCTCCTGACCGTGATGGCCTATGACCGGTATGTGGCCATCTGCCACCCACTGCGCTACACAGTCATCGTGAACCCTCAACTCTGTGGACTTTTGGTTCTGCTATCCTGGATCATTAGTACCCTGCTTTCCTTGTTAGAAACCTTACTTGTGTTATGGCTATCTTTCTGTACAGATTTGGAAATCCCTCACTTTTTCTGTGAAATCAAGCAGATTGTTCAACTTGCCTGTGATGATACCCTTCTTAATGATACCATTATGTATTTTACAGCAGTGCTGTTGGGTGGTGGTCCCCTGGCTGGTATCCTTTACTCTTACTGTAGGATAATGTTCTCCATACATGGAATCTCATCACCTCAGGGGAAATATAAAGCCGTCTCCATCTGTGCATCTCACCTCTCAGTTGTCTTCTTATATTATTGTTCAAGCCTAGGAGTGTACCTTAGCTCTGCTACTGCTCCCCACAACTCTCATTCGAGTGCAACAGCCTCTGTGATGTACACCGTGGTCACACCCATGCTGAACCCCTTCATCTACAGTCTCAGAAACAAAGACATAAAAAGAGCTCTGAAAAGAGTCATTCACATGGCAGTTTTAAAAAGGGAAATTTTTCTGGGTTTGAAGAGGCATCCTTGAAGAGCTCAATCTTTGGAACAAAAACTCCTATTCTTTTATTAGATTCTGGATGTTGAACTTGATTTTCCTATTCATTTCCTGGAATTTCTGTTTCTTTGACTTTTACACTTTAAACAAATTGTGCACTCACTTTTTGAAGCTTTCTCATCTATCTGATGAAAAGACAGTTATCCCCATTATCCACTTTCCTATTTTCACAAAGTTTTCCCTAGCCTAAGAGCAGAAAGACTCTGAAATTCTGGTTAATTTCATGGTGCTACATGGATTACTTATAAATAATTTCATGTCAGATGATATATGCCCGTGCATGCGTGCTCAGTTGCTTCAGCTGTGGCCCACTCTTTGTGACCCCATGGACCACAGCCATGGATTCTCCAGGTGAATATACTGGAGTGGGTTGCCTTGCCCTCCACCAGGGGATCTTCCCAACCCAGGCATTGAACCCATGTCTCCTGCATTGCAGGCAGCTTTTTTTCTGCTGAGTCACTGGGGAAGCCCCAGATGACATATATATTATCCCAAATATTTTCATAAGAGCTACAAATACTGGAAAATGGATAGCAAAGTGTCAATAAGCATATATTTATCATTAATATTTTAAATGCCAATGGGCTAAATGTTTCAATTAAAGACATAGGGTGGCTGATTGAGTTTAAAAAAAAAAAGACTCTTCTATCTTCTATATGCTGTTTATAAGAAACTCACTTCAGAGCTAAATTCACACAAAGAATGATAGTAAAAGGATGGAAAAGATATTTCATGTATATGGAAATTAAAAGAAATAGGAGACATGGAGAACATTATCTTAGGGGAAAAAAACAGACTTTAAAACAAAAGCTAAAACTTGGTGTATGTGCTTGGCTGAGGAGCTAATGGGGCGAAGCTACTATCTGTGGGATTATGACTGAACGCCTCTAAGTCAGAATACCGCCCAGGCTCAAGGTTCTGGCAGAGCCACGGGAGCCTCGGATAGCCGGTTCCCCGCCGTCCCCATTGGCGGGCCACCTCCCACGACCCTTGGGGCGTGGCATGTCATGCCCTGCCCCGCGACCGGGCCCTGGGGTCTAGCACAGAGAGCCCTTCGTCCTGGGACACGGGGAGCCGCCGGAAAGGTGGCCGCCCCTTCGCCTGTCACGCACCGCACATTCATGCGGAGCTTGGTGCTAAACCCTTCCTAGTTGACCTGCTTCTGGTTGGAGGTCCTTTGTAGCAGAGCAGCTCCTTACCTGTGATCTGTTTTTGACACAAGGGTTTGTAAAGAAAAAAAAATTAGAAATTAAAAAAAGATACAACAAAAAAAAGCCAAAACTAAAAATAAATACATTATATAATATTAAAGTCATCAATACAAGAAGAGTACATAATAGTTGCTAACATATAGGTGCTTAGTACGGGCTTCCAGCGTGGTGCTAGTGGTAAAGAACCTGACTGCCAGTGCAGGAGATGTAAGAGTCGTGGATTTGATCCCTGGGTTGGGAAAATTCCCTGGAGGAAGGCATGGCTACCCATTCCAGTATTCTTGCCTGGAGAACCCCATGGACAGAGAAGCCTGGCAGGCTACAGTCCCTAGGGTTGCACAGTGTTAGACACTACTGAAGTGACCTAGCACAACACACACACATGTAACATAATATAGAACACCTGGAAAAGACCCCGATGATGGCAAAGATTGAGGGCAGGAAGAGAAGGGAGCGACAGAGGATGAGATGATTGGATGGCATCACCGACTCAGTGGACATGAGTTTGAGCAAACTCCAGGAGATAGTGGAGGACAGGGAAGTCTGACATGCATGCTGTAGTCCATGGGGTGGCAAAGAGTTGGACACGACTGATTAACTGAACAACAACAGCAGAAAGTTGCTGTTTAGCACAGGGAGCTCAGCTGGGTGCTCTGTGAAGACTTATAGGGGGTGAGAGGGAGACTCAAGAGGAAGGGATGTATATACACTCATGGCTGATTCACTTGTTGCATGGCAGAAACTAATACAATTTAGTTTCAATACAACAATACAATACAGAAACTAATTACACTGTAAAATGATTATATTCCAATTAAAATTTTGTTTAAAAAGACAATCATGGTCAATCTTATTATATTTAGGACAGCTGGTTAGCAACCTCCCTCTCTCTACCAACTCAATTCCCCTCCTTATATAAAATAAAATATTCTAAGGTTCTGTGGATTAGGATGTGGCCATTCTTTGGTAGCCCTTATTTTGATTATTAAAAAGTATCTTTCAGAAGTATAGTATTTGGAGTCACTTAAGTGCCCTTATATAAAAGAAACAAAACCAAAATTTATCATGGCCTCTGAAATGAATAAATATCATTCTTTCAAAATTACATGCAAAGGCCTTTTTTGGGTGCAAAAGGCTTAAAACTATCTACTTTACACTCTGACAAAGGATCACAGACTTACTACCCAAAGAATGGTCCGCAGACCAAATCCTGAATGCATTATCATTCCCCAGAAGCTTGTTAGAAATTCAGCATCTCAGGGCCAACCAGGACCTACTGAGTCAGAATCTGCATTGTAACTACAATCATAGGGGATTCTTTCGTACAGTGAGTTTGAAGAAGCATTGGACTAGAATAGGTATTCTTATCTTCTCCGTGTTAACCTTGGGGCATGATAATTATTTGTTTTCTGTTCTATCCCACACATTCTGGGTGTTTAGCAGCACTTTTTCAGATATCACCAAATATCCCCAGGGGCAAAATGATCTCTGGTTGGAAACCAGTGGCCCACAGGGAACTGGGAATATCCTGACAGAATTCCGATCAAGGTTCCCATCCCTCACTCAATTTATATCTTGGGCAAGTCACTAAATTCCTCCAAGTTCAGTTTCTTCAGTGGAGAACATACAGTACAACATCATAGAGTGAACTTTCATAAAGATTAAATACAATCTGCAAATACAGGTGATATGGCTTAAAAAGAGATCTAAATGCATCTGTTAAAATTAACATTTTTTTTAATGAGGGGCTAAATGACAGCCCCTAATTTTACTTACTTAATTTGTGATACAAGTATACAATCTTACTTGTTTAAGCAAAAGTTTCATGAGGCCAAAAGGTATAGTGTTCAAAGTTTCATATTAAAAGAACCCACTTCTTTGCTTTGTTGAAAGGGTAACAGCAATTTTCTGGAGATATTAGGATTCTGTCGCCACCACAAATTAATGCTTGAAGATCCAAAGGACATAATCAAGACAGGTTCCTCAGTCTTAGATTTTTGAGGAAATGTGGACTCATGGTGGAATAAGGTACTAGGAGGTTATACCTCTAGATGGCACAAGAGTTCATGGAGAAGGATTAATACTAATAGTATTCACCTGATTTGTGACCTAGTCTCTTGGGAACAGAGAATCATTAAGAGGAACTTCTGTCTAGACCAGTACACTGAGGGAAATCACATGCTTGAGGCTAGAGTAACAAGAAACGCCCCTAATGATCAGATCTAGGCATTCATAAATATCTCCTGCAGTCCCTCAGCTTGAGTTGAAGGAGACATATTTGTTGTGTTGAAGTCCTGTGTCTGTAAAGGGACTGGCACTTTATTCTTTACTGCAGTATTCTCTGAGAACATAGCTACAGACTTCGTCTTAAACCATGCAGGGAGGAATTCAGACTTCCAGAGACCTTCCTATCAGAGTGCGTGTCCACGTGAGCCTGAGAACATACAGCTTCTTCGGGAAAGATTCAGAGAGACTGTAAGCTGAGAAATTTTACCTGAAAGTCATAAGAGATTGTAATGAGCATAGCTCAGAGCCAAGACTTGGACATGTGTGTTGGTTAACTAATTTGTAAGTACATTATTAATATGCTAAAAAGATAAGTATCTTTTAGACTTAGCAATACAGAAATCATTCTTGACAATTAAGTGATGAGAATGAAATTAAGTGGGTAAAATTTGATTTGGAGGCATAAAGTGGTTCCAGTAAAATCAGAACATATTCAGTTCAGTTCAGTTGCTCAGTTGAGTCCGACTCTTTGCAACCCCATGGACTGCAGCACTCCAGGCCTCCCTGTCCATCACCAACTCCCGGAGCTTACTCAAACTCCTGTCCATCTAGTCAGTGATGCCATCCAACCATCCCATCCTCTGTCATCCCCTTCTCCTCCTACCTTCAATCTTGCCCAGCATCAGGGTCTTTTCCAGTGAGTCCGTTCTTTGAATCAGGTAGCCAAAGTACTGGAATTTCAGCTTCAGCGTCAGTACTTCCAATGAATGTTCAGGATTGATTTCCTTTAGGATTGACAGGTTGGATCTCCTTGCCGTCCAAGGGACTCTCAAGAGTCTTCTCCTTCACCACAGTCTTAATAGCTGCAGTGAATTGAGCAATTGTTTTGTGCCAGGTGATTTTCTATGAGCTCTGAAATATTGAAAACTTCTCAACCTAGTCCTTAGGAGGAATTTCCCTAGTCATGTAAGAGGAAACTGGAGAAGGAAATGGCAACCCACTCCAGTATTCTTGCCAGGAAAATCCCATGGACAGAGAACCTGATGGGCCACAGCCCTTGGGGTCGCAAAAGAGTCAAACATGACTGAGTGACTAAACAACAACAGCAACATAAGAGGAAACAAGGCCTAAAGGTTTTACTATCTGTCCAGAGGGAAATACTCAAGCTGCTGCTGCTGCTGCTGAGTCGCTTCAGTCGTGTCCGACTCTGTGCGACCCCATAGACGGCAGCCCACCGGGCTCCGCCATCCCTGGGATTCTCCAGGCAAGATCACTGGAGTGGGTTGCCATTTCCTTCTCCAATGCATGAAAGTGAAAAGTGAAAGTGAAGTCACTCAGTCGTGTCCGACTCTTCGCGACCCCATGGACTGCAGCCTGCCAGGCTCCTCCGGCCATGGGATTCTCCAGGCAAGAGTACTGGAGTGGAGTGCCATTGCCTTCTCCAGAGATGTGTGTAAATTTGTTAAGGCAGAAGCAGGATGGCCTTTGACCACCACATTTGATATTGGTCCAACATTTGATCACCTTACATCAGACATGATGTGAGTGAGAAGGAAGATTCTTAATGGAGAAGAACTAAAACACCTATGCGCATGTGCACGCATGCTGTGTCGCTTCAGTCATGTCCGACTCTTTGGGACGCCCTGGACTTTAGTCTGCTAGGCTCCTCTGTCTATGGGATTCTGCAGGCAAGAATACTGGAGTGGGTTGCCATGCCCTCCTCCAGGGGAATCTTCCTGACCCAGGGATCAAATCCACGTCTCTTGTATCTCTTGCATTAACAAGCATGTTGTTTACCACTAGCACCACCTGGGGAAATACCTCCACCTGACTCGAACACTGGCCCACAGTCCTGATACTTAAAGACTCTTCCAAAGAACAAAACCTGCAACATCAACAACATCTGGGAGATTGTTACAAATGCAGAATCTCTGGGCCGCTCTAGTCCTGTCAAATCAGAATCTGTATTTAATTTTAAGATTCCCTAGTGATTCATATACACACTGATTTAGGGAGAAATGTCTTGTGAAAAACCGTGTTTCTCAACCTTACCACTGTTGACATGGTGATGGATACTTCCTTGTGGTGGGGGCTGTCCTGTACTTTGTAGTTTGCTGACCTGCATCCTTGGATTCCACCCACTATGTCCAGGAACACTTCCCCTTGTGGGAAAATCAAATATTTCTCCCCATATCCCCAAGGGTCCTCTGGAGACAAAATCATCTTTGATTGAGACCACTGGCCTGGTGTAAGAGAACTAAGAAGTATTTTGTATTCTAAACTAAGTGCATCCCTTACTCAGTTCGTAACTTTGGAACAACCACTTAAGGCTTCTGAACCACAATTCTGCAAATTTAGAATGAAGCTCATAATTGTTCCATCCCCATTGGTTGGACTTTTGCAAAAAACGATTGAGACAATACATATAAGTTTCCAAGCTCACCTCTTAGTGCATTAAAAGATCTAACTTTTTATGATTATCAATTTTTTAATAAATAGAGGACTTTATTTGCAATACAGAAAGTGAATGGCTAATAAACCCGAAAATATATCCAGTATCCCAGGCAATAAAATCATTGCAAAGGAAAACCTTTACCATCTGCCTATTTGCATAGTAAATGCAATTCAAATGCCAATTTTTCATTTATATTAAAAGCATGAAACTCTTGATTGATGTATCAAAAGCACTATAAAACAAGGATTATTTTAATGATGATTTTATAGCAAAGGAACACAGTTCTCCTATTGAAGAATAAACAAAAATTTTCTGGAGATATCGGGAGCTGTGTTCTTATACGAGTCAATACTTCAGACTCAAAGGACCTAGTCAAGACAGGCTTCTCTGGCTCAGCTTTGAATAAATCTTTGACTCAAGATTGTAAATCAATATTGTTAAAAAGGATCCATGTTTTATCCTTGGAAGCCAGAAGAGTTCATGGAGTAGCAATAAGCATTGGATAGACCTGACATCTAAACTAATCTGCTGGGAACAGCAAATCAGCCCAGAAAATTTCCATTCTGTCCAGACATGCTCCCATGGGGAAATGTGCTCAGGGTTGGAGTAATAATGAAAATGAGCAGATACAGTGAATATACAGAATTTTAAATATCTCCACTGCTGCAATGAGTGAGCAAGTTCAACCTTGAGCTGGAGGGAGCATAGTTTTTGCATTTGGATTCCTAAATTAAGCTCAGGTACCAGTGCTTCACTCCTTCCTTCTTTCTTGTCTGGAGACAGAGCTTTAGCCTCAGATGCTTCATCAAGCATCCAGGGAGAAATTTGGACTTCTACACGGAGACCTTCCTCTCAGCCTTCCCATCCAGGTGAGTATAAAAGTCCAGTAGACATTACAGGAAAAAGTCAGGAAGGATTAAACCCAGTATTATTTCTGAGGTCACTTGAAAATCCAAACAGCTGGCCCAGAACCATGAGATCTCCATGTTTGTTTGCTTGATTGGCAAATTAATCTATATATTTATTTAGTGATAAGTCTCTATCAGACTCGGCAATGCAAGGAATACTGCTCCCTATTAAGTTTTGGGAATGAAAATCTGTCAGATGAGACTCAAGAAGAAACAGAAACTCTGAAATTTTCCAGAATTTTGCAACATATGAGTGTAGGAAAATAGACTTAGGTAAGGAAGAATTTGCTGTTAGGTGAGAACATTTTATTTATTTTTTAAAATTTTAACATGGGTTATATTTGATGATATTATGTTTTATTAGAAAGATCCAGATCAGTAGAAGTAACTATGAAATTACAAGTCCAGTTATTGAGATTTATATTTCATAGAGTCTTCTCTCACACTGAGCATTCACTTGGAAAAATTGCACTTACTATGCAAATAGGAAGATGATAAAAAGTTTTACTTTGCAATGATTTTATTACCTGGAAGACTGGATATATATGAGGGTTTATTAGCCATTTACTTTCTGTACTGAAAATTGTCTATGGATGTTCTTTGCTTTACATATTGGTGTCTGAGTGCTTTTACTTTTTCTGCTTTATTTTTTTTTCTTATAATTTCCTTAATAACTTATTTCATTTCTATCTCTGAGATAAAAGTCCAGGAATTGTGCTCCAACATAAGGAAAAATGGAAGAGTGTAATGTATTTTAAATACCTTGACAAGTCTTCTTGCTGTAAATAGAGATATGTGCTACTTCTCTCTCTCTCTTTTTTTTAAATTAATTTATTTTTTTATTGAAGGATAATTGCTTCACAGAATTTTGCTGTTTTCTGTCAAGCTTCAACATGAATCAGCCATAGGTATACATATATCCCCTCTCTTTTGAAACTCCCTCCCATCTCCCTCCCCATCTCACCCCTCTAGGTTGACACAGAGTCCCTGTTTGAGTTTCCTGAGACATACAGCAAATTCCTATTAGCCATCTATTTTACATATGGTAATGTAAGTTTCCACGTTACTCTTTCCATACATCTCACCCTCTCTCCACTCTTCCCTTCCCCTACGCAGATGTGTCAGGCACCATTTCTGTGACTCCATTTCACCCAAAGTGGCTGTAAGCTGCAACCACTTCCACTACCCAGGATTATCAATCCCTAGTCCCCTTTATTCTTATCTTTTTATTTCATTCTTTCAATTTTTAAAACAAGTGTGCTATTTGACATTTAAATCTTGTTTGTATATGCAATGTGTGTGTTGGGTTGTGTGAAACTTTATGAATTTTGAGTAGTCAAATCTATCTATATTTTGTCCTCCCTTCCATGGTTTTTCAAACATAGAAAGTTGTTCTACATCCATAGTTGTAATAAACCACCTTTTAGATGCATTGCCATCTTACTTCACATATTCTTTATTACTGTTAGCTTTTGCCTTTAGTGATTAGATCTATTTTTAAATATCAATCATTTGCAGCCATCTTGTGGAACCCATTCTTTTGAATTCAATCAAAGATTGCATGGGGGCTTCCCAGGTGGTTCAGTGGGAAAGAATCTGCCTGCCAATACGGGAGACATGGGTTCAATCCCTGGGTTGGGAAGGCCCCCTGGAGAAGGAAATGGCAACCCACTCCAGTATTCTTGCTTGAAAAACCTCATGGATAGAGGAGCCTGGCAAGCTACAGTCCATAGAGTCACAAAGAGTTGGACATGACTGAAGCAACTTAGCAAGCATGCATATATGATGCACTCTGATATTTTGTGTTTTATTTATTCAATTCTATTTTATTCTTTTTTATTTAAGTATAGTTGATTTACAATATCATGAAGTTGCAGGTGTACAGCACAGTCATTCAATTTTACACACACACACATATATATGTGTGCATACACACATGTACATTCTTTTTCAGATTCTTTTCCTAATAGGTTATTACAAAATATTGAGTATGGTTCTGTGCTATACTGTAGGTCTTTTTTGTTATCTATTTTATATATAGTAACCTCCTAGTTTACCCCTTCCTCTTTCCAGTTTCATAATCATAAGTTTGTTTTCTGTATCTTTGACTCCATATCTGTTTTGTAAATACATTCCTTTGTGTTTTTTGTAAGATTCCATGTATGAATAATATCATATGATATTTTTCCTTCTCTATCTGGTTTACTTCATTTATTATGATAATCTCTAGGTTCATCCATGTTGCTGCAAATGGTATTATTTATGGCTGAGTAATAGTCCATTGTATATATGGTCCACATCTTCTATACATACTCGATGTATATCTAGGTTGCTTCCATGTCTTGGTTTTTGTAAATAGTGCTGCAATGAACATTAAGATGCATGTATCTTTTCCAATTATAGTTTTCTCCACACATATCCCCAGGAGTGGGGTTGTGGGATTATATGTTAGCTCTATTTTAGTTGTTGTTGTTGTGTTTTTTTTTAAGGAAACTGCACACTGTTCTCCACGGTGACTGCATCAATTTACATTCCCACTAACAGTGTAGAGGGATTCCTTTTTTCTATACCCTCTCCAATATGTATCATTTTTGGACTTTTTGATGATGCCCATTCTGACTGGAGTGAGGTGATAGATACCTCATTATAATTCTGATTTGCATTTCTATATAATTAGTGATGTTGAGCATCTTTTTATGTGATGTTTGGCCATTTACATGTCTTCTTTGGAGAAATGTCTATTTAGATTTTCTTCCCATTTTTTATTTGGTTTATTTTATTCTTGTTGTTGTCATTCAGTTACCTAGTCAAGTCCAACTCTTTGAAACCCATGTACTGCATCATGCCAGGCCTCTCTGTCCCTCACCATCTCCTGAAGTTTGCCCAAGTTCATGTCCATTGCATCGGTGATGGCATCCAGCGACTTTATCCTCTGATACCCTCTTTTCCTCTGCCCTCAATCTTTCCCAGCATCAGGGACTTTTCCAGTGAGTCAGCTGTTCACACCAGATGACCAAAATACTGGAGTTTCAGCTTTAGCATCAGTCCTTCAAATGAGTATTCAGGGTTGATTTTCCTTAACATTGACTGATTTGATCTCCTTACTCTCCAAGGGTTGTTGCTTTACTATTCTGGGCATCATGGGGTTATAGCTGGTGTTTAAATGTTGCCAGAATCAAGGAAACTTTATCATAAACTATTGGGATCACCTGAGCTTATTTGATCCTTTTCCCTCACATATTCTTTTTTTTCTGTCTTATTTATTTTTCACATGAGTTTTTACTTTTCTTTAAATACTGCATACAAAATGGTCATATTAAAATGGAGCCCCATATTTAAATGTCCATGGGTGACTTAACGACAGAAATTTAGGTATTGTTTCTACAGTTTTAGGGGAAAGATAATCTAATATTGACAGCTTGTCTTGTATCACTGTTTTCCTAATTATTGTGGCTGAGGGTAAGAATAGCTGGTAGTAGCATTGTCCTTGGAGGCCTCTGTGTGTGTGTGTGTGTGTGTGTGTTGTGGGGAATGAGAAGTTTTCAACACAGGGAAGAGTACCTGAGCACAGAGCCTCCAGTATGGGACTCTTATAACACAGGTGCCAGAATATTAATCAATATTAAAAATAAGGAAGGGACTCTTTTTTTTTTTTATAAATTTATTTATTTTAGTTTGGGGCTAATTACTTTACAATATTGTAATAGTTTTTGCCATACATTGACATGAATCAGCCATGGTCCAGGAAGGGGAACACATGTAAACCCATGGGACTCATTTTTATTCATAGGATTTCTTAGAAACAAACTTAATAAAGTGAAAGTAATACAACATGTATTAGGAAGGACCCTGATGCTGAGAAATGTTGAGGGCAAAAGGAAAAGGTGGCAGCAGAGGATGAGATGGTTAGATAGCATCACCAACTCAATGGACATGAGTGTCAGCAAACTCCAAGAAACAGTGAAGGACAGGGAACCCTGGTATGCTGCAGTCTGTGGGATTGCAAAGAGTCAGACATGACTTAATGACTGAACAATAATACAACATGTGAGTAGGCACTCCCTGGGACTTGAAGTTTCAGCTGTAACAGGGAGACAGACTAGCTCTTCCCTCCAAGTTCTGACACCATCTCTCATCATTTGCCTTCTTCTACATTCCTCTGCACACAAAACTGCTTCATTTTGAGCCTCAGTACTCTGAAACAAGTGCCTTTTCAAGAACTTTCTTCTGGCTATTGTCTCTGTCCAGCCCACAGTTCCCTAGAAGAAATCACATCTCTAGCCCTCTCTTCCATAAGATCTATGTTCAAATAGTTGCAAATCTATCTCAGCACTATGTAAAAGTAAATCCTCTTCTTTATATCTGATTTCTTCTTCCTTACAGCACCTGACTTCATCTGATTAAAAAAACATGAATTTTTATTTGCTTTTATTCTTTCTCCATCATTGAACTATAGGGACTACTGTATCTCAGCACTGTATACTTTTTATTCACAAGTCGGTCAATTCTCAACTTATATTTAGCAAATGCTTGACAGAATTACTCATTAAAAATGTAAATGGTTAGTCTGAATGTGGGATGGGAATTGTTAGTTAGGGATAGCATAGTAAATCACTTGAAGGGGAAATTTCCATACCAAAATTATTGATATAAGTTTTTGAATGCAAAACATAAATAGTAGAATTTCAACAGTATTTGCAATGCAAAATTTGAGATAATTAGTCATGTTATTTGCTGTTTCCTGACAGTCAACTCCACAACATGGAACCAGGGAATGATACTCAAATTTCAGAATTTCTTCTTCTGGGATTATCAAAGGAACCAGAACTGCAACCCCACATTTTGGGCTTTTCCTCTCCATGTACCTGATCACTATGTTTGGAAACCTGCTCATCATCCTGGCTGTGAGCTCAGACTCCCACCTCCACACCCCCATGTACTTCTTTCTCTCCAACCTGTCCTTTGTAGACATCTGTTTCACCACCACCACCATCCCAAAGATGCTGTGGACCATCCAGACACAGAGCAAAATCATAACCTATGAAGGCTGCATCACCCAGATGCATTTTTCATACTCTTTGCAGGATTGGACATGTTCTCTTGACCGTGATGGCCTATGACTGCTTTGTGGCCCTCTGTCACCCTTTGCACTACACAGTCATCATGAACCCCCAGCTCTGTGGACTGCTGGTGCTGGTGTCCTGGATCATCAGTGTCTTGAATTCTTTGACTCAAAGCCTAATGGTGTTGTGGCTGTCCTTCTGTACAGACTTGGAAATCCCCCACTTGTTCTGCGAAATTAATCAGATGGTCCACCTTGCCTATTCTGACACATTTCTTAATGACATGGTGATGTATTTTGCAGCTGTGATGTTGTGTGGTGATTCCCTCAGTGAAATTCTTTACTCTTATTCTAAGATAATTTCCTCCATACGAGGAATGTCATCAGCTCAGGAGAAATATAAAGCATTTTCCACCTGTGCATCTCACTTCTCCCCTTATTTTATTGTACAGCCTTAGGAGTATATCTTAGCTCTGCTGCTTTCCATAACTCACACTCAAGTACAGTCATCTCTGTGATGTACACAGTGGTCACACCCATGCTAAACCACTTCATCTACAGTCTGAGGAACAAAGACATAAAGACAGCTCTAAAAAGAATCACTGGAGTGGCAGTTAGATAAGGGCCAATTGTCCTGGAGCTGAAGAAGTGTCTGTGGTTATAGGGCTCAAATAAAGAGAGCCAGAAATTGATATTGTTTGATCTGACTGTGGAAGCGGAATTTGTCCCTTCTATTTATTTCCTAGAATTTCCATTTATCTGAGTTCAACTCCTCTATACAAAGTAGCTCAGTTTACTGAGCTTTTTTGTGAATAATGCATTTAAAATTTTGATAGGGGTTGCATTGAGTCTGGGTAGTATGAACATTTTAATAATATAAAGTTTCACAAACCATGGACACTTTATACCTCTTCATCTACTGATCTTCTTTAACTTCTCTCAACAGCATCTTACAGTTTGTAGTGTACATATCTTTCACTTCCTTGGTAAAATTTATTTATAAATGTTTCATACTTTTGGATGTTATTATAAATAAAATTGCTTTTCTTATTTTTTTTTTAGCTCTGATAGTTTGGTGTTACTGTGTAGAAATACAGCTTATGTTTATAAGGTCATTTTTTACCCTGCAACTTTATTCAAGTATTCGTTATAAGTCTTTTCTAATGGAGTCTTTAGTATTTTCTATGTATGTGATAATGTCATCTACTAATACAGCTTACATTGCTATTTCTTTATTGAATTGCATGCTTTTTGTTCATTTATTGCCTAATTCCTCTGCAGAAAACTTCCAGTGCTGTGTTGTATAGAACTAGCAAGAATGGGCATTTTTGTCTTTCAACTTAAGAGGAAAGCTTTTACTTTTCATATTTGAGTTTGCTGTTACCTGTGAGGTGGTCATATAATACCTTTGTTATAAAAAACTGTAGACGTACATTTATTCTAAACCCATTTTGTTGAAAACTATTACCATAATAGGGCTTCCTTGGTAGCTCAGTGTTAAGAATCTGCCTGCAATGCAGGAGACACAGGATATGCGTCTTTGATCCCTGGGTTAGGAAGATCCCCTAGGAGGGCATGGCAACCCACTCCAGTATTCTTTGTGTGTGTGTGTGTGTGTGTGTGTGATTTAATATCGATTTTATTTTATTTTATTTTATTTACTTTTTTTTTCTTTCTTTATTTTTTTATTTGTTTTGCCATACATTGACATGAATCCACCATACTCCAGTATTCTTGTCTGGAGAATCCCATGGGCAGAAATGCCTGGAAGGCTATAGTGCCTAGGGTTGCAAAGATTCGGGCATGACTAAAGCTATTGAGCATGCATGCATTATCATAAAGGATGTTTAATTTTGTCAAAAAATTTTTCTCAGTCTTTAGTGATTATATTTTTTTGTTCTTCATTCTGTTAATTGGTGTATTACATTTATGGATTTATATCCTTGAATATCAGGGGAAAATCTCATTTGAATTCAGTGTATAATATTTATCATGTGCTATGGAATTTTTTTAAAACTGGCATTTTGCTGGGAGGGAATACTTTGCATCTATGTTTCCCAGGAATATTGTTCTGTAATTTTCTTTCCTTGTAATGTTTTCATTCGGTTTAGGTGTCAGAGTAATGTCGACTTTGTCAAATGACTTAGAAAGTGCTACCTCCTTATCAACTTTTTAGATTTTGAGAAGGATTGGTATAATTCAACAGTGAAGCCATCTTACCTGGGGCTTTTCTTTAATACCAATTCAAGCACCTTTCTAGTCATTGGTCTGTTCAGATATTCTGTTTCTTCATGATTCAGTCTTGGTAACTTGTGTGCTTCTAGGTATTTACACTACTTCTCAGTTACTTAACTTGTTGATATGTAATTGTTTATGATGATCTCATGATTCTTTGTATTTGTGTGACATCAGCTGTTATGTCTCTTCTTTCATGTAAACTCTTCTTAGTCATCCCTCTTTTTTCTAGTCTAGCCAAAAGATCACCAACGTTGTTCGTCTTCTTAAAAACCGCCTCTTAGTTTCATTCATTTTTAAATTGTCTTTCTAGCCTGTGTCTTATTTCTCTCCACTCCAATACTTATTTTCTTCCTTCTGTTGACTTTGGGCTTAGTTTGCACTTCTTTTTGTAATTCCTTGATGTAGAAATTTAGGTTGTCTATTTGGTATCTTTCTTTTATCTTAATTTGGCATTTAGCCTGCATGCTAAGTCCCTTCATTTGTGTCCGACTCTTTGTGACCCTATAGACCATGTAGCCTACCAGGCTTCTCTGTCCATGGGATTCACAAGATAAGAATGTCCTCTTCCAGGGGATCTTCCTGACCCAGGGATACAACTAGGTCTCTTACATCTCTTGCATTGGAGATGGGTTCTTTATACCACTAACGCCACTTGGCAAAGTCCTTGGTGTTTAGAGGGCAAGTTTAATCCTTTTCCATCATATGAGGATACAGGAAAACTTTTAATTTACAATCCAGAAGACAGCCTTCTTTGGACTTTGACCATGCCTACACCTGATCTTACATTTCCAGAACTATAAAAATAAATGTGTGTTGTTGGTAGACCACCAGTTTATGGAATTTTGTACAGACCCTGAACTGATAGCAACCCAATCCAGTGGGTAGCCTGGAGAATTCCATGGAAAAAGGAGCCTGGTGGGCTACGATTCATGGAGTCACAAAGAGTCAGCCATGACTGAACGACTGAGCACACCTGCCCTGACTTTTAGCCATTTCACAAGACAGCAACTTACTACTTAAAAGCCAGCTGCAGAATCATTTCTCTGCTTCCAAACTTTTCTTTTAGGAAGGGCCCAGTCTCTTTTAAAGGCTAACTTGATTGCATCAGGCCAAACCAGAATAACCTCACTCTTGATTAGCACAAAGAAAACTGAATTGAGACTTTATTAAATCTGGAAAATATTTTCATTTTTTTCCATAAAGTATATTCTAATATTGAGTGTTAAATTCACTTATCCACACTCAAGGGGAGATGCATCTAGAGTGCATAAGGCAGAAACAGGGATCTTGAAGCTGTCTCAGAATTCTGCCTGCTACACTGGGTTAAAGAAGATTCAGTATTGTTATGATGTCAGTTCTACCTAATCTGTTCTACAGATGGAAATTCAACTAAAAATTCTTACAAATTTTCTTTCAGGTAGTAATTGCCAATCATTTCTGATATTTATATGGAAAATGCAAAGAACTGCCAAAGGCAAAAAAAGATTTTTGAAGGTTTCACACTGGCAAGTGCTCTAAAAATATAATGAAGACAGTGTGATTTGGGGCTTCCCAGGTGGCACTAGTGGTAAAGAACCCACCTGCCCATGCAGATCACATAAGAGATGAGGGTTCAATCCCTGAGTCTGGAAGATCCTCTGGAAGAGGGCATGGCAACCCACTCCAGTATTCTTGCCTGGAGAATCCCCATGGACAGAGGAGCTTGGCAGGCTACAGTTCATGCAGTCGCAAAGAGTCAGACACGACTGAAGGGACTTAGCACACATGCACACACAGAAACTTATGGAGGAGTAGAACAGAGTCATGAATAGACATATCTGCTCGATTGATTTTTGACAAAAGCACTAAAACAGTGAAGAAAATAATGTTTTGACAAAATGGTGCAGGAAGTGGATATATGTAGAGAAAAACACATAAATATCTATGCATTGAAATCAGTAACTATATTAAATGGTGTGTATGTCCCACCCATATCATGTTTATTCCTATAATTTCTGACATTTCAAAACTCAGTTTTCAACTACCATATCTTGATCTCTTTATCCAAGGGCTTTAAGTGGACAATGAAACATTCTCTCATCATTTGCACAGTTATCTGAGAATTGCAATGAAATATTATAACCTTTCCTAGAATTCTCTATTCTCATGGTAGTCAACCGACACTTGATCTTTAAATAGTCTTGAATGGCACTGAAGCATGTAAATTATTATATGTGAAACAAATCGCCAGTCCAGGTTCGATGCATGATACAGGGTGCTCGGGGCTGGTGCACCAGGATGACCCAGAGGGATGGGATAGGGAGGGAGGTGGGAGGGGGGTTCTGGAAGGGGAAAACGTGTACACCCATGGTGGATTCAGGTCAATGTACAGCAAAACAAATACAATATTGTAAAGTTAAAAAATAGATAAATAAACTAATTTAAAATTAAAAAAATAATCTTTAAGATGTTTACTTATTTTCTTGGGCTCAAAAATCACCCTGGATGGTGACTGCAGCCATGAAATTAAAAGACACTTGCTTCTTGGAAGGAAAGCTCTGACAAACCTAGATAACATATTAAAAAGCAGAAACATCACTTTGCCGACAAAGGTCCCTATACTCAAAGCTATAGTATTTCCAGTAGTAATGTACAGATGTGAGAGTAGGACCATAAAGGAGGTTGAGCACTAAAGAATTGATGTTTTTGACTTGTGATGCTGGAGACTTTTGAGAGTCTCTTGGGGAGAAAGGAGATCAAACCAGTCAATCCTGAAGGAAATCAACCCTCAGTATCCATTGGAAGAAATGATGCTGAAGCTGAAGCACCAATCCTTTGGCCACCTGGTGAGAAAAGCTGACTTCTTGGACAAGACCCTGATGCTGAAAGATTGAGGGCAGGAGGAGAAGGGGATGACAGAGGATGAGATGGTTGGATGGCATCACTGACTCAAGGGACGTGAGTTTTTGAGCAAATACACAGAGATAGTGAAAGACAGGAAAGCTTGGCATGCTGCAGTTCATGGGGTCCCAAAGAGTCAGACATGACTTAGCAACTGAGCAACAGCAAGATTTTAACTGAAACCTTGCCTGATGAATGTTGACATGACCTTTCTCCCATGACAGTCCCCCAAGAAAACACTTCCTCAAGTCCCTGACTCTTATTGGATGCACCTGACTCACCTCAGATTTCAGAATAGATGGTTTCTCTGAGATTTCCAGTCTTCAATAGGTTCAAGAAAAGATACAATTTCATAGTTTATTTGCCCCTTTCCTGTTAAAGTAAGTGCTTTCTAGATTTCCACAATCGAGACAGGAACTGTATTTTACAACTCTCTCTAACATTGTTTGGAGAGACAGAGAGAGAGAGGGAGAGAGGAGAGAGAATGAATATTTCTTTAATATCTAATGAAAGATGTGAAATACAGTATAATAATGCATATATATGGAATTTAGAAAGAGGGTAACGATGACCCTATATGCAAGACAGCAAAAGAGACACAGATGTATAGAATAGTCTTTTGGACTCTGTGGGAGAAGGTGAGGGTGGGATGATTTGAGAGAATAGCATTGAAACATATATATTATTGCCAGAGTCCAGCTCCAGCAGCCAGGGAATCGGCCTGAAGGGATGAGCGGTGTTGGCGGAGAATGATGCAGCCTCTGCCTCAAGGTGCGGGACTGCATGTTTATTTCAAGCATCAGGTTTTCTTTTATACTTTAACAAAGTCATTAGGTCAGAGGTTTGACATCTTCAGTTCCCCCTCACCAAAATTTATTGTCTCCAGAAATCATTGTTGCCCTTCAACCAGAGTTCCTGCTTTAGCAATTCTCTCAGAATCAGGTTTACTATCTATTATCTACTTTCTCTTAAGTATCCTATATTTAACTTGTGATTACATTGTAACTCATGCTTATATCTGGGCTGCATACCACATTCCTCAGTTTATTTCTTATCTTTCTAAATCCTTCTAGCCCCTAGTATCCTAAGCTCACTATCTCCTAAAAAGGCTTCTAGCTATTAGTATCTCTAAAATTCCTAATCTCTATAAGCTATAGTAAAATATGCTAACACTACAACATTCCTTAAACTTTTAGCTTCTAACTATTCTTAATTATTCCTAAACCCTAAACTCAGCAAACTTCTTTTGCCATAAACATTTCCTTCACAAGCAGGTCTCAGATAACAATGGGTCTCCTTCCCATGGCCTCAAGCTGCAGCCTACGTGCTCATCCTGGAACATTCTGTGTAAAGATCCTTGAACAAATGTCAATGGTTAACTTTATGGATTATTTTCTGGGCACAACTGCAGAAGGCTTTGTGCTTTCTCATGCTCCTCTCAAGAACAATAAGCACCTTAACATTCTTTGCAGTCAACTCAACCGAAGAAAGGAAAGAACAAGTCAGAATCACAAGACCTAACTTCTTCATCCCGGGACCGTGCCTGTGGTATGAGGAGAAGGGGTTGGGGCCGTGCCTCCATTTTTTCAGTAATGCCTAACACGGTTCCCGATATATTATCATATGTGAAACATATCGCCAGTCCAGGTTCGATGCATGAGACAGGGTGCTCAGGGCTGGTGCACTGGGATGACCTTGACGGATGGGATGGGGAGGGAGGTGGGAGTGAGGTTCAGGGTGGGGAACACATGTACACCCAGGGTTGATTCATGTCAATGTATGGCAAAAACCACTATAATATTATAAAGTAATTAACATCCAACTAAAATAAATAATTTAAAAAATATAAAAGGAAAAAAATAATTAATTAATTAAAATAATAAATAAATTAATTGAAAGGCAAAAATAAAAAATACTATCTAATAAAAGATGTAATAGTGCAAGTATGTGTGGATTAGTCACTCAAGTTGTGTCCAACTCTTTGCGACCCCATGGCTACTCTGTCTATAGGATTCTCAAGGCAAGAATACTGGAGTGAGTTGCCAGTTCCCTCCCCAGATAGTACAAGTAGCACTTTGGTATCTAAATCTATTTGATTCCTGAGTTTTGGAAGGAAATTGAGAATAATTTGAGCTCAGAAAATAAGGTATTCATGGAATTATTTTATTATCATTCCGTAAATCAGTAATTAAACCAGTGGGGACTAAATGAAAGTACTCAGGATTAAATTTTTTAATATTTGAAATGTTTCAGGCTGTGATTTTTCTTTTAGAGATTTTATTCCCATGTGCACATCACATGAGAATACTTACTTGAACAGGTCTGTATCCTGTAGTACCCATTTAGTTGGTAGAAAAATATTAATTATCATTAAACATCATGTAAAGTGATATAGGGCTTCCCAGGTGGCACTAGAGGTAAAGAACCCACCTAACGATTTGCAGACACAAGAGATGCAGGTTCAATCCCTGGGACAAGAAGATCCCTTAGAGGAGAGCATGGCAACTCACTCTAGTATTCTTGTCTGGAGGATCCCATGGACAGAGGAACTTGATGGGCTATGGTCCTTAGGGTTGCAAAGAGTCAGACATGACTGAAGCAACTTAGTATGCATGCAAAGTGGTATAGTAGTCAATTTTGCTGTGGCAACAAGCAACTCCCTAAACGTGGTGGCTTCAAATAACAATTGTTTACCTATTATCATATTAGATGCATGGTGCAAAGTGTCTATGGCTCTGGCCAAATTGTGCTAGGCTACCTGCATGTCGGGGGAGCCATACCAGTGGCCAGCTCCTAGGTGGAAAGTGCCCATTCTCATGATAGAGAGGAACAGTAATAGTAATAGAAAGGGTGGGCTCTTCTAAAGCCTCCTACAGCTTCTCCTTAGGCTCTGAGCATGTCATGTCAAGATTCCCAAGTGGGGACATGTATTCCTCCCACTTGCACCTTCAAGGCACAAAGTAATGGATGGGAGGTACATTCCTCTTAAGAGAATAAGGGAGTAATGCAGTAATTTTGAAAAACAAAAATTCTACTCGAGGTAGAAACAAACACAAGTATTTCATACTACTACTGACATCAATTGCTTATGAATTCTATGCTACAGACTTGCTACAAAGGAAGATAAAAAGAGTTGGAGAAATACGATGATTCACCAAGAAATGGCAGCTTTGCACATATTCTGAATAGACTGTAAAACCAGTAAAATAGCTTGAGATAGTCTAAAACTTCTTCCTGAGATAATATGGAGCCAGCATGAGGGGGTCAGAGTTTATGTCCCTGTGTAGAATAAGGCATAGAATGGTGGCTCTCAAACACTCTCCTCCCTGTGTGGAATTTTGGGAGGAGATATGCCTTTAAAATCACAATTCAATCCATGATCAGAGTATTCCAGGACTCCCTTCTTATTTTAATAGATACTCTGGAGTCCCAATGATTTTAGTAAATTCTGAGCTCAGACATAGTCATAACAGCTGCGGTGAATTGAGCATCTATCTGTGCCAAGTAATTTCCTGTGATATCTAAAATATTATCAACTTAGACAATAACTGCTTAGGTGAAATTTACCCACTTACACAAAGGGATACACAGATCAAAATTATTATTTCCTACCAACAGTGAAATACCCAAGAGGCACATATAAAGTTGTATATGCAGTAGTAGAATGACTGAGTTCAACGTTTGACCACCTTACATTAGACCAGAAGTGGAAAGGAAGATTCTTAATAGAGAAGACCTAAAAGACATACACTTTACTCTGGACCACAGTATTGACATTCAGAGTGTGGTCCACAGAGTAAAACTTACAACATCAACAACATCTGGGAATTTATTACAAATGCAGGACCTCTGGGCAGCCCTGTTGCTGTTTTTCAGTTGCTAAGTCATGTCCTACTCTTTGCAACCTCATGGACTGCAGCACACCAGGCTACTCTGTCCTCCACTATCTATGAGAATTTGCTCAAATTCATGTCCATTGAGTCGATGTTATCTAGCGATCCCATCCTCTGCTGCCCCCTTATCCAGTTGCCTTCAATCTTTCCCATCATCAGGGTCTTTTGCAATGAGTTGGCCCTTCAAATCAAGGGGCCAGAGTATTGGAGCTTCAGCAACAGTCCTTCCAATGAATATTCAGGGTTGATTTCCTTTAGGATCAACTGGTTTGATCTCCTTGCAGTCCAAAGGACTCTCAAGAGTCTTCTCCAACACAACTTGAAAGCATCAATTCTTCGGTGCTCAGCTTCCTTTATAGTCCAACTCTCACATCCATGCATGACTACTGGGAAGACCATAGCTTTGACTATTTGGACCCTTGTTGGCAGAGTGATATCTATGCTTTTTAATATGCTATCCAGGTTTCTCATAACTTTCCTTCCAAAGAGCAACCATCTTTTAATTTTATGGCTGAAGTCACCATCCACAGTGATTTTGGAACCCAAGAAAATAAAATCCATCACTGCTTCCACTTTTTCCCTTTTATTTGCCACGAAGTGATGGGACTGGATGCCATGATCTTAGTTTTTTGAATATTGAATTTCAAGCCAGCTTTTTCACTCTCCTCTTTCACCCTCATCAAGAGGTTTTTAGTTTCTCTTCACTTTCTTCCGTTAAAGTGATATTATCTTCATATCTGCGGTTGTTGATATTTCTCCCACTAATCTTGATTGCAGATTATGCTTCATCAGCCCGGCATTTCACGTGATGCATTCTGCATAGAAGTTAAACAGCAGGGTGACATTCTACAGCCTTGAAGTACTCCTTTTCCAATTTGGATCAAGTCAGTTGTTGCATGTCCAATTCTATTGCTTCTTGACCCACATTCAGGTTTCTCAGGAGACAGATAAGGTGATCTGGTACTCCCATCCCTTTAAGAATTTTCCAGTTTCTTGCAATCCACAAAGTCGAAGATTTCATTGTAGTCAATGAAGCAGGATTAGATTTTTTCTGGAACTCCCTTGCTTTCTCCATGATCCAAAGAATGTTGACAGTTTGAACTCTGGTTCCTCTACCTCTTTGAAACCCAGCTTGCACATTTGGAAAATCTCAGCTCAGGAACTGCTGAATCCTTGCTTGAATGATTTTGAGCATAACCGTAATAGCGTGTGAAATGAGCACAACTGTTTGGTAGTTAGAACTTGGCATTGCCCTTCTTTGAGATTGGAATGAAAACTGACATTTTCCAGTCCTCTGGCCACTGCTGAGTTTTCCAAATTTACTGACATATTGAGTGTAGCACTTTAAAAGTCCTGCCAAATTTGCATCTTCATTTAAACAAGATACCCCAGTGATTCATGTACACATCTACATTGGGAGAAGTGCTTGCTCTGAATAGTGTTTCTGAACTTCACTACTGTTGACATTGTTCTGGATAATTCTATAGGGTTGGGACAGTTTTCTACTTTGCAAACTGTTGAACTGTATCCCTGGCCTGAACCCACTATCAGTGAGTAGCACTTCCCCTGATATGACAATCAACTATTTCTCCAGATATTGCCAAGTGTCTTCAGAAGATAAAATCATCTCTGATTGAGAAGCCTTAGCCTGGAGCGAGAGAACTAGAAATATCTCATGTTCTAATCAAAACACACACCTTACTCAGTTCATAAGTTTTAGGCCAATCACCCAAATTGCAATCACTGCAAATTTAGAAGGAGGCTCATTATTGTACAGTCCTCATAAGATGGACTATTGCAAAAAGTAAATGAAATAATATGTAAGATTCTAAGCTCAGCCCATGGTGTATTAAAAGATCAAAGTGGATATCTTATAATTATCAAATGTTTCATAAATAAAGGACTAAATATCAACTTTTCATATGCATTTAAAGCATGTAAATCCTATTTATGTGTTAAAAGCATTATGAAGCCTAGGATTATTCTATCCATGGTTTTATAACAAAGGCACACACTTCTCTCACTTACTGAAGAAGAAACAGTAATTTTCTGTAGATATCAGGAGTTGTGTTCCCATCACAAGCCAGTGTTTTGGAGGGCCAAGTGACCTAGTCAAGATAGGTTCCTCAGATTTAGACATGGAAGAAAACTTTGACTGAAGGTTGTAAAAAGTTTCAATGTCAGACCTCTGGGTGAGAGGAGAGTTCATGGGGTAACAATAAGAAACAGATTCATCTGACTTCTAACCTGTTTGCCTGGGAATGGCAAATCAGCATGGAAAACTTCCATTCTCTCCAGACAAGTTTCCCTGAGGAAATGATGTGTTCAAGGGTTGGAGTAACAATGGAAAATGTGCTGAAAATAATGAGGAGATGCAGAAAACATAAGGAGATATAAATATCTCCTCTCCTGCAATGTCTGAGCAATTCCATCTTGAGCTGGAGAAGGCATGGTTTTTCATTTAGATTCCCAAGTCTGGTTTTGCTTCACTGCTTCCTAATCAGCTCTTGTTTGAAGACAGAACTTCAATCAACATCATCAACCATTCAGGGAAGAATTTGGACTTTCACACAGAGACCTTCCTCTCAGACTTCCCATCCAGGTGAGTCCAAGCAAGAAATAACCACTGAAGGGGAAAGTCACAGAGAATGAAACTCAACATTATTTATCTGGGGTCACCTGAAAACCTAAACAACTGACCCAGAGCCAAGAGATCTCCATGCTTGCTTGATTAATTTATAACAAATGTATTTAACAACTTAAAAGAAAAGTACCTATGAATTCAGAAATACAAGAATTACAGTTGACAATTAAGTTATATGGATGAAAATCTAGTTGGAAGAGACTCAAGAAGAAATAGGAGGCATAGTGATCAGTAAAATTTGAATGTTTCCAAGGACTTTTGCAGTTGATGGGAATAGGAAATAAGCTATTTGGTTAGAAGTGATTTGTAGTGAAGTGACAACATTTTATTTACTTTTTAATTTTTAAGATGCAATATATTGGAGCATTCATAAGAAAGATCCAGATCAATGGCTGTAGTAACTACCTGGAAACACAGTTCTTGAGACACACATGTCACAGAGTCTTTACTCAGATTTGAGTGTTCACCTGTTTAAAAATTGCATTTACTATACAAACAGGCATATGGTAAAGGGGTTAACTTTGCAATTAGTTCACTACCTATGGGCTGAATATATTTTGGGATTTATTAGCTATTTACTTTCCCTACTGTAAACTCTCCATGCAAATTGTTTCACATACTGGCTTCTGAGTGTTCTATTCTTTTTCTTTTTTTTTCCTACACCCCTTCTTTTATCATTTCTTTCGCCTCTGGCTAAGAAAAGGTCAGGAACTGCACTCCAACAGGTGGAAGAAGGGGAGCATGAAATGTATTTTAAATGCCTTGACAAGTCTTGTTGCTGAAACTAGAGATACAGGCAGCTTCTCTGTCCCCACTCTTCCCCTCCCAACACAAGTGTGTCAGGCACCATTTCTTGGCTCCATTTCACTGAAGAATGCTCTAAACTGCAACCACTTCCCCTACTCCAGATTCCCTATGTGAGTCTCTCTTTATTCTTGTTTTTGTTGCATTCTTTCAAACAAAGGGTTATCATTTTTAAAGGAAGTTTGCTATGCGTCATTTAATTCTTGTATGTGTGTATACTGCATTTGTTGGGTTGTATGAGAGTGCATAAATTGGAAATGGTCAAAACTGTCAGTTGGTCATATTTTGGCCTCCCTTCCACTGCTTTTCAAACATAGAAATTCTTCTGCCTCCTTAGTAATAATAAACCATTGTTTATGTGAATTGCCGTCTTATTCACATGTTTTTACTTAGGCCTACCTTTTGCCTGTTATGAGTAAATCTGTTTTTAAAATGGCAATAATTTGTTGCCCTTTTGTGGAACACATACTTTTGCATTCAACTAATTTATTGCTTATTTCTTTTTCATGAACATGTTTGGATCCATTTTAGGGCTTCCCTGGTGGCTTAGATGGTAAAGAATCTGCCTGCAATGTGGGAGACCTGGGTTTGATCTCTAGGTCAGGAAGATCCCCTGGAGAAGGGGATGGCTATCCATGACAGTATTTTTGCCTCTAGAATTCCAATGACAGAGGAGCCTTACAGGATACAGTACATGGGGTCACCAAGAGTCAGACACTACTGAGTAACTTTCACTCACATATGTATTTAAGGTTGAATTTATATTTTTGCATACCGCTTACTGTAATGATTTTTAAAATTATAATGCCTATTCTTTTTTTTAGGTTTTTGTTCATTTCATTTCACTTGTGTAAATTTGACTATTGTTATTTTATATGTTATTTCTTTCAAAAATTCATCTTACTATCTTATTCAATTTTGTTTAGTTGTTTTGTATCCACTATATTTAGCATGCTATTCTATTTATTTCATAAATTTCATTTTCTAAAAATCTGTTTTATATAAATGCCCACCTTTATGAAGCCACAAGAGCAAGGAAAGCAGGTGAGGTCCATGCTTTTTGGATCTCCTTTTTTTTTTGCATGGAGAAAGAAGATTACAATAAAATAAATATGTGTATTACAGAATGCTCATAGGCATAAGCCAAATGAAATGAAGGGTAGATTTTGTGGCATGTATAGGATTTTATAAATCACACTGTGAGACAACTTCCTCATCTGGAACAAGAATCAGAAAGTGAAATAGAACCTGAAAAAGAATGGATATATGTCTCTGTTTGACTTAGTCATTTTATTGTATGCCTGAAACTAGTACAGCATTGTAAATCAACTATACTCCATTATAGTTTTTTAAAAATTTAAATAAGTAAAAGAAGTGAAGTATAAAAAAGAGAAGTAGAGTGTGACCAATGGGTTTTTCAAAAAAAAAAATAGGACAAAAACAAAGCCCCAAAATAATAAAGAAAATGACACATAAGAAAATTAACGAAAGGGTCAGCTTCATCCACTATTGAACCACATGCGCTTAGTTGCTCAGTAGTGTCTGATTCTTTATGACCCCATGCACTGTAGCCCGCCAGCCCCCTCTGTCCATGGGGATTCTCCAGGCAAGAATACTGGAGTGGGTGGCCATGCCCTCCTCCATGGGATCTTCCCAACCCAGGGATCAAACTCAGGTCTCCCATATTGCAGGTTGATTCTTTACCATCTGAGCCATGAGGGAAGCCCACGAATACTGGAATGGGTAGCTGATCCCTTCTCCAGGGGATCTTCCCAACCCAAGAATCGAACCAGGGTCTCCTGCATTACAGGCAGATTCTTTACCAGCTGAGCTACCAGAGAAGCCCACTGAACCATATAAAAATAGAAGTAGTCAAATACACAGGAACAAAGATGATATAAAAATTCAATGGATTTTCATGTGGATACTGTGATGTTGTAAAAAGAGGAAAAGAATTGTGCTCAGTGTGGCATCCTTGAGTCTCAGATCACTTCAGTACCAATGCTGCTGCCTGCTCTCTCTGTAACCTGCCTCTTCTGTTGAGCTCTTTATTTGTATTGCTTTCCCTCAACAAGATTGCTTTCCCTATCCTTGCATTTATCTCAGTGGATAAGAAACTTCTTTGAAATGTCCAAGCTGTCTACATGTTTTTAACATGTGATCTAGTATATGTGCACAGGCAAGCAAGGAATAGATACGTAGGCATATGTGCACACACGTACAGACACAAACACATCTGAACAAGTGTGTTAGTGGCTCAGTTGTGTCCAGTTCGTTGCAACTCCATGGACGGTAGCTTTCCAGGCTCCTCCAACCATAGAATTTTCCAGGCAAGAATACTGGAGTGGGTTGCCATTTCCTTCTCCAGGACATCTGAACAGAGAACCAAAAACACCCTTATTATGTATGATGCACTCTGATATCTTCTTTTGTGTTTTACTTATTCTATTCTATTTTATTCTTACAAACCACATAGTCTGACCCTTTAATAGATCTGGATCTCAAAATATGGAAAATATTCTTCAGTATGTTTCCATACCTCTGTTAGTATTTCTTGGCTTCTTTTTCTTCTTTCATCATCAGCAACTTCTGTGAGAACATATTATTTTATTCCTTTATGCAATGTATATTTACTCAGCTACTGTTCCTAACTAAATTAAGTCTGGGGTGTTGAGGAGTATGCATGATATTAATAAATGCCTCAAGGCACTCACAGCTAGAGAGGATAATAGGTATATAATTAAATAAAAGTTACAAGTTATTGCAAAAGAAACACTTCTTTATATGTGGGAATATTTTTTAAAAGGATTCATGAACAAGATTACATAGGCAGTCTAATAAAGAAGATGACATTTTGAAGATAGTGGTGAATAAAAATTTCCAAATAGACCAATGGTTGACTCTCCAAGCAGAGGGAAACAGATACACATAGACTCTGAGTCTTGAGCCTGTGATATCCAGTGATGCTGTGACTGAAGATCAATATTCATGAAATTGATGTGGGTGAACGTAGCACAAAGAAATGAAGTTGGTGATTCAGACAATAAGAGTCAAGCCTAGAGTTTGAAATTATGGGATTTGGGGTTCATCCTCCAGTGGGGAGACCCTGGGAGAAGTTGGGCAGTTTGCTTTGTAATATAGAAAGGTTTCTATGGGTCCGTGTAAATATTGGCTGCAGGGGTACCAGCCTGTGAAAGACGAGTGATATTGGGAACCTCAATAGGAAAGCAGTGGAGACATTTGAGAGGAAGAAGGAAAAAAAAAAAAACAGTCAAATCTCATTGTCAGAGGTAACCATTTACTAACAGGAAGCAGCTATAGTTTAGTGCACATGCCTGCTCAGTCATGTCTGACTCTTTGAGACCCCATGGACTGTAGCTCAGCAGTCTCCTCCACCCATGGCAAGAATACTAAAGTGGGTTGACATTTTCTTCTCCAGGGGAATCTTCCCCACCCAGAGATCAAACCTGCATCTCCTGTGGCTCCTGCATTGGCAGGCTAATTCTTTACCGCTGAGCCACCAGAGAAGCCATCAGCAGGAAGGAACGATGCAAAGCTTTTTATGTGTACTGATGAAATCTGTCAGGCTTCTGTGACTTAGCGACTAACCCACCACCACTAAATCTGTCAGCTACTCCAAGAGAATGGATACTGCTATTCCTGTTGTTTGGGTGAAGATATTAACATTTAGAATATTTCCAGTGACTTTGCAAAATCAAACAGCAAATATGTGCAGAACCAAAACTCAAAACCAGAGTTTCAAATTATAAAAGTTTTGCATTTGATATCACTTAGAAAGAGCTTCAAATCATAAAAGTTTTGCATTTGATCTTGTTTAGAAAAATATTTTAACTGATAACTTCTTAAAATCCTCCATTTTTGATGTAGTTTCAATACTTTCCTTTGTGAATTTTTAATTTACTCCTCTTGCCAATTTTTCTAGTAGGATGTTCTACATTGATCTTATAAATATATCATTCCTTTCTTTTTGGTAAAATGCTTTTTGCTTCTTTACTCTTCTGAGTATCCAGGATTGAAAGGTTTCCAGGACCAAGAAAGCTTATCTTTATCACAAAAAATTAATACACCCTTTAAGTCTCTTTCTTATACCTGATTTTTTTAGCTTTACACAGCTTGTCGTTATCTAATGATTTTTATAATTTCTTATTTGCTTCTATTCTTTCTCCATCATTGAACTGTATGAACTATTGTATATCAGCACTGTATCCTCTTTATCTAGAAGTTAATCAGTCTTCAATCTATACTGCCAAATATGTGACATAATTTCTCTTCAAAGTTTAGAATAAATGATTTTATAGGGAGGAGATTGAATGTGGGATGAAGTATTCAGAGATAGCACATGGAATCACTTGAGGGAAATTTTTCATATAAAAATTATAGATATTAATATTAAATGCAAAATATGAATTGTAGAATTTCAACTATGTTTACAATGCTAATTTCTGAGAAAACTAGTCATGTTATTTTTGTTTCTTGATAGTCACATTCACCACATGGAACCAGGGAATGATACAAAAATTTTGGAATTCCTTCTTCTGGGATTCTCAAAAGAACCAGAACTGCAGTCCCTCATATTTGGTCTGTTCCTCTCCATGTACTTGATCACTGTGTTTGGAAACCTGCTCATCATCCTGGCCGTCAGCTCAGAACCCCACCTCCACACCCCCATGTACTTCTTTCTCTCCAACCTGTCCTTTGTAGACATCTGCTTCACCTCGGCAACCATCCCAAAGATGCTGCAGAACATAAGGACACAGAGCAAAGTACTAACCTATGAAGGCTGCATCACCCAGATGTATTTTTTCATACTGTTGGCAGTACTGGACATGTTTCTCCTGACTGTGATGGCCTATGACCGATTTGTAGCCATCTGTCACCCTCTGCACTACACGGTCATCATGAACCCCCGGCTCTGTGGTCTGCTAGTGCTGGTGTCCTGGATGATGAGTGCCCTGAATTCCTTGTTACAAAGTGTAATGGTGTTGAGATTGTCCTTCTGTACAGACTTGGAAATCCCCCACTTTTTCTGTGAAATTAATCAGTTGATTCAACTTGCCTGTTCTGACATATTTCTTAATGAGATAGTGATGTATTTTGCAGCTGCAATATTGGGTGGTGGTTCCCTCGCTGGGATTCTTTATTCATATTCCAAGATAGTTTCTTCAATACAAAGAATCTCATCAACTCAGGGGAAGTATAAGGCATTTTCCACCTGTGCATCTCACCTCTCAGTTGTCTCTTTATTTTATTGTACGTGTTTAGGAGTGTACCTTAGCTCTGCTGCTACCCACAGCTCACATTCAAGTGCAATTGCCTCAGTGATGTACACAGTGGTCACACCCATGCTGAACCCCTTCATCTATAGTCTGCGGAACAAAGACATAAAGAGGGCTCTGGAAAGAATCATTAGGAAGGGAGGTATAGAAGGATTATCTGTTCTGGGGCTGAAGAACTACCCATGATTGCAGGGTTTAAGTAAATGGAGCCAGAAATTGCTATGTTTTAACCAGATTTTGGAAGGAGAACTTGTCCATTTATTTCTAGGAATTTCCTTTTATTTGATTTCAACTCATCTACACAATTTAAGGAACTCAATTTATTGAGCTTTGTTATGAATAAAGTTTTGGAAATTTTGATAGAGGGTGCGTGAATCTGTAGAATGCTTTGGGTAGTATCAGCATTTCAATAATATTGAGTCTTCCAAGCCATGGACACCTTACATTTTTTCATCTATTTGTCTTCTTCAATTTTTCTCATCAATATCTTACAGGTTTTAGTGTAAGATATTTAGTGTACAGATTTTAGTGTAAGATATTTTAGTCTTTCCCCTCATTGATTTTTGTATCTACATGACCTATCTAACCCCTCTGAACAACAATTCTAAAAATTTAGAATGAGGGTTCTGATTGTATAGTCCTCATTGGATGGACTTTTGTAAAGAACAAATGGGACAATCAGACTTAGCTTTGGAGAAATCTTTGTCTCAGGGCTTTAAAAATGTTTAGTATTATAACTTTGGAATCCAGAAGAGTTCACGGAGTAGTAATAAGCATTGGATACACTTGACATCTAACTGGTCTCTTGGGAACAAATCAGCCCAGAAAATTTCCATTCTGTCCTGATAAGTTCCCATGGGGAAGTGTGCTTGGGGTTGGAGTAACAGTGGAAAATGTGCTAATGAGAAAATACAGTGGATATGCAGAGCTGTAAATATCTCCACTGCTGCTAGGTCTAAGCATGTTCCACTTTGAGCTGGAGAAGTCATGGTTTGTGCATTTGGATTCTTGAGTCTGGCAGGGGGACCCATATTTCACTTCTTTCTTGTCTGGGAACAGAGCTTCATTCTCCACCATCAACCAGCTGGGGAAGTTTTGGACTTCCACTCAGAGACCTCCATCTCAACCTTTCCATCCAGGTGAGTCTTAGAGCCCAGTAGACACTTCAGGAGAAAGCCACAGAGAATGAGATCCAAGAACATTTACCTGCAGTCACTTAGAAACCCAAATACCTGGCTCAGAGCCAACAGATCTCCCAGTTATGTGCATGTTTGATTAACTGATTTATAAACAACTTATTTAATATGTTAAAAGAGAATCACCTATCACATTCAGCAGTACAAGATTATTTGTGATAATAAGCGGTAGGAATGAAAATATATTTGGATGAAATTCAAGAAGAAATTGGAAGCACAATGGTCTCAGTAATATTTGAACATTTCCAAGGAGATTTAGGATAGGAAAATAAACTATTACATGAAAAGGAATTTGCAGTGAAATGATGACATTGTGTTAATTTAAAAATTTTTTAAGATGGGATATGAATTTGAGCAAATTCTGGGAGATAGTGAAAGTCGGAGAAGGCTCGTGTGCTACAGTCCATGGGGTCACAAAGATTCAAATCAACAGCATAACTACTACCTGAAAACTACAATTTTTGATACACATTTCACAAAATTTTCTCTTACACTGAGCATTCACTTGAAAAAAGTTAAATTTAATATGCAAACAGAAGCTAGTAAAGAGCTTATCTTTGCAACTGTTTATTACCTGGGAGACTGGATATATTTGGAGGTTTATTAGCTATTTGCTGTATCACAAACTGTTTATGCATATTCTTTGCTTTATACACTGGATTCAGATTGTTTTATTCTTTCCAGGTTTTTTTCTGTATCATTTCTTTTATAATCTATTTCATCTCCAGCTCTGAGAGAAAAGACCTTGAATTACACTTTAACATGTGGATGAGGGGGAGAATGAGATGTATTTTAAATACCTTGACAAGCTTTCTATGCTGAAATAGATACATACAACTTCTCTCTCCCCACTCTTTCCCTCACATATAGGTGTCTCAGGTATCATTTCACCCCAAACTGCTCCAAGCTCCAACCACTTTCCCATTCTCCATTTATTCTTGGTTTTTTAATTGCATTTCTTTAAACAAAGATTTACAAATTCTTTAAAAAAATTTTTTTGCTCTTTGCAATTTAAATCATGTATTTATATGTATATATCTGTTGTTGGGTTGCATGAGAGCTTATAAATTTGGGATGTTTAAATCTATTAATTAGTCATATTTTATCCTCTCTCCCACTGATTTTTTAAACATCAAAAGTTCTTATGCATCCATCAGTTCAGTTCAGTTTAGTTGCTCAGTCGTGTCCAACTCTTTGTGACCCTATGGACTGCAGCATGTCAGGCTTCCCTATCCATAACCAACTCCCAGAGCTTGCTCAAACTCATGTCCATAGAGTCAGTGATGCCATCTAACCATCTCATCCTCTGTTGTCCCCTTCTCCTCCTGCCTTCAATCTTTCCCAATCGGGGTCGTTTCCAATGAGTCAGCTTTTCGCATCAGGTGGCCAAAGTATTGGAGCTTTAGCTTCAGCATCAATGCTTCCAATGAATATTCAGGATTGATTTCATTTATGATTGACTGGTTTGATTTTCTTGCAGTCTTTCTATGCATCCATAGAAGGAATAAACCACTTGTTATATGCATTACCATATTATCTCACATGTTTTGCTTTTCTGCCACCTTTTGCCTTTTGTGAGTAGTCTATTTTTAAAAGAGCAATTATTTGCTGCCTTCTTGTGGAATATATGCTTTTGCATACAATTAAAGATTCCTTACATGTTTCTCATAAGCATATTTTAATCCATTTATGTTTGTGTAGGTAGAAATTAAAATTTTAGATATAACTTCCTGTACTATTTTTTGAATTACGTTTTCTATTCTCTTTTAAGTTTTTACCCATATTATTATATTTAAAACCTGTGTTAATATGACTACTGTTACTTTATATTTTTCTTTCAGAAGTTCATTTTATTATCTCATTCTATTTTGCTTAATATGTTTGTTTTGAATCCAATATATTCAATCTGTTTTTGTTTCCCTTGGTGTTCTTTTCATTTTGTAAATTTAATTTTCTAAAATATTTGTTTCTGTATAAATGCACACCTTTATGAAACCATTAGAGTGAACAAAGCAGGTGAGGTCACTGCTTTGGATCTCATATTTTCATGGAGAAAGAAGAATATATTAAAAAATGGCATGTATGACAAAAATGTCCTTAGGTATAAATCAAATGAGAAAGGAGTAAGTAAGTTTTGTGGCAAGGGTAGGATTTTATAGACTGTATTGTGTGAAGGTCTTTGCATTTGGGACAAGAATCAGAAACAGAAGTGAAATGTGACCAATGGTTTTAGCAAAAAGAGATCTGAACTCAAAGTCCAAGAATGACAATGATGCCACATAACAAAACTGAGAGACGTGACATCCTCATCCACTATCATATTACCTCATTCTTTGAAATGTATGAAAATATGTGTAGTCAAACACACAGGAATAAATACAGAATAAAAATTCAGTCAAGGTTCTAATATGAATACCATAATGAGGCGAGTGGAGGAATAAAATTACAGTCAGCATGTGGTCCCTGGAGTCTGACTTCTGCACCTATGGTGCTGCCTGTTCTCTCTGCAACCAAACTCTTCCCTTGAGCTCTATTCACATTGCTTCTCACCATTTTAAGGACTAGCCTCTCTTGTAAGTATTGCATTAACTGCAGTGGATAAGAAGCTTTTCAGAATGTGTCCCAGAGTAAACCACACCTTTTACATGTGATCCAGCTTGTGTGCACAGGCAACCAAGGAATACACCCGTGCATGTGGCTTCCCAGGTGGCGCTGGTGGTAAAGAACCCACCTGCCACTGCAGGAGACATGAGAGATGTGGGTTTGATCCCTGAGTCGGAAAGATCCCCTGAAGGAGGGCATGGCAACTCACTTCAGTGTTCTTGCCTGGAGCATTCCATGGACAGAGGAGCCTGGGGGGCTATAGTCCATAGGTTCACATAGAGTCAAACACAACTGAAGTGACTTAGCACACATACACCCATGTGTATGCACACACACACAAGAACAGCTGAACAAAAAGAATAAACTCCTTACATGTATTAATACAATGCACTCTATTCTTCTGTGTTTAATTTGTTATATCCTATTTTATTTTTACAAACTATAGTCTGATACTCTAATAAATCTGAATCTCAGAATATGGAAAACATTCCTCCAGCATGCCTCCCATACCTACGTTAGCATTTACCTGCTTCTTTTTCTTCCCTAATCATCCACAGTTTCTGAGAGAACATGTTCTTTTATTGCTTTATGCAATATATAATGTATTTATTCAGCTATTTTTCCCAACTAAACTACATTTGGGGGGTTGAGGAGTATGTATGATATTGATACATGCCTCAAGGCACTCATAGTCTAGATGAAAATATTGAATTAATAAAAATCACACAATGATAACCTTTTATCTAAATTATCACTAGATAAACTGTCCTTTTTCTGTGGGAATAATTTTAAAGTTCATGTAGGAGATGTCCAAAACTCCATCTCTAAAACAGGAGATGGAGTTTTTAATACAGAGATAAGTGAAAAAAACCAGATAGACCAGTGATTGACTCTCCAAGCAGAGGGAACAGGTGCATGTACGCTGACACTTGAGCCTGTGGCATCTAGTGAATCTGTGGCCCAAGTTCAATATTTATGAGATGAAGGTGAGTAAGGGCAGCACGAGTGTACAGTTGGTGGTTCATTCAGGGAGAGTCAAGGCTGGGGTTTGAAATTATGGTATTTGGGGTCCATTCCCTATTGGGGAGTCAGTGGGGAGAGTTAAGTCAGGGAGTTGAACAGTCAGCTTTGTAATATAGAAAGACATCTTTAGCTTAATGTGAATATTGGATAGAGGGCCCTGTACCAGCCTGTGATAGATGGGAAAGATGACCGGAAACTGAAATAAGGCTGCGGATTGGGGACTAAGATGTGGGAAAGCAATGGAAACATTTGAGAGGAAAAAGAAAAATCAGTCGAATGTCATCACCAGCGGTAACCACTCATTTACTACCAGGAAGGAACTATTCTAAACTTTTTGCATATATTGACTAAATCTGTCAACTACCTTTTTGTGAGTACTGCTATCCCAATAATTTGAGTAATAATATTAACAGTTAAAAGGTTCCAGTGGCTCTCCATGTTCAAACAGCAAATAAATTCAGATCCAAAATGTAAATCTAGAATTTCAAACTACAAAAGTTTTACAGCTGATATCACTTAGGAATTCTTTTACCAAATCATTCTTTAAATCCTCCACTTTTGTTGAATTTTATTTCACTTTGTGAATTATGGGTTTATTCCTTTTGCTCATTTTCCTAGTGGGAAATCTGTCAGATATTTAATAACGTAAATACATCTCTTCTTTCTTTTTTAGATAAAATGCTTTTTGCTGCTTTGCTATTCTGGGTAACATGGGGTTAGAACAGGGGCTGGAATATTGCCAAAACTAAGGAAGCTTTATCCTCACCACAAACTACGAATTACCTAAGTTTGTTAGAACTTTTTTCCCCTTACATGTCCTTTTCTCCCCCTCTCAGTTTTTTAAAGTGATACTTTATTTTTCTTTAAATACTGGACATAAAATGGTCACATTAAAAAGGAGGCCCACCTATGTTTACAGGTCCATGGGAGACTTAGTGACTGGAATTTAGGTGCTATCACTACAATTTTACAGGAAAAATAATTACTGACATTGACAAAACATTGACAGCTTGCATTGTGTCATTTTTTTCCCAATTATTGCAGCTGAGAGTGTACTGGTAGTAGCATCATTCCAGTACGGGTGTATGTGTGTGTGTGTGTGTGTGTGTGTGTGTGTGTGTGTGTGTGTGTGTGTGAGTGCACAAATGTGCGTGTTGTGGAGCATGAACAGTTCCCAAGGCAGAAAAGGGATACCTGAGTCCATGTATGCATACGTGTGTACTAAGCCGCTTCATTCATGTCCTACTCTTTACAACCCTATGAGCTGTAGCCTGCCAGGCTCCTCTGTCCATGGGATTCTCCAGGTAAGAATATTGGCGTGGGTTGTCATTCCCTTCTCCAGGGGATCTTCCTGATCCAGGGATTGAACCCGTGCTTCTTATGTCTCCTGCATTGACAGGAGGATTCTTTACCACTGGCGCCACTTGGGAAGCCCGAGTCCACGTATAAGGGTCTTCAGTATGAGGTCTTTATAATACAAACCAATATATAAAAATAAATTATAAAAAAAGAAAATAAAATAATAAGGAAGGGATTCATTTCTAATCACTGGATCTCTTGGAAACAAAATTAATACAATGCAGGTAAAAATATGGTGAACTAAGTTCCCCATGACTTGAAGTCTCAGCTGTAGCAGGAAGGACATCTTGTTCCTCCAAATTCTCTGACACTAACATCACTCTCCATCTTGCACATTCCCCTGAACACAGTGGCTTACTTTTTAACCTTGATTTTCTGAAACAACTGCTTTTTAGGTCCTTCACCCTGGCTTTTCACTCTGACCAGCACACACCTCAACCAGATAACCTCGTGTCTCCCACCCTCTTTTCCATGAGGTCTCCAATCAAATATTTTCCAGTCTAACTCAATGACTGAGTGAAAAATAATATACCTTTAACCATTTTGTTATACCTGATTTCTTTTTGTTCATTTCATCTGTCACCATCTGAAAATTTGTATGATTTTTTTCTTTATATTTTTTCTCCATTATTGAAGAACAATAGAGAATATTGTACTTTCTGCCTAGGTATTGGTCAAACCTCAACTGACATTCCTCAAATATGTCACATTAACTTCTTATTTAAAGTGTAGGATACCTGACCACCTGGACAAAAGGCTGGATGCACGATAAGAAGGCACAAGAGCATGCATTGAAGGGGAAAGTTTCATGCCAAATTATGGATACTGACTTCTAATGAAAAGTATATATTGTAGAATTCAATTAGGTTTCCAATCACAATTTTTGAGAAACTTAGTCATATTATTTTTTTTTCCTGGTACCCATCTCCACCACATGGAACCAGTGAATGATACACAAATTTCAGAATTTCTTCTTCTGGGATTATCAAATGAACCAGAACTTCAGCCCCTCATATTTGGACTTTTCCTCTCCACGTACCTGACCACTGTGTTTGGAAACCTGCTCATCATTCTGGCCGTCAGCTCAGACCCCCACCTCCACACCCCCATGTACTTCTTCCTCTCCAACCTGTCCTTTGTAGACATCTGTTTCATCTCCACCACCATCCCAAAGATGCTGAATAATATACAGACACAGAGCAAAGTTATAACTTATGAAGGCTGCATCACCCAGATATACTTCTTCCTATTCTTTGCTGCACTGGAAAATTTCCTCCTGGCTGTGATGGCCTATGATCGCTTCCTGGCCATCTGTCAGCCTCTGCACTACATGGTCATCATGAACCCCCGGCTCTGTGGCCTGCTGGTGCTTGTGTCCTGGGTGATGAGTGCCCTGAATTCCTTAAGCCAAAGTTTAATGATGTTGTGGCTGTCCTTCTGTACAGACGTGGAAATCCCCCATTTTTTCTGTGAAATTAATCAAGTGGTTCAACTTGCCTGTTCTGACACATTTCTGAACGACATGGTGATGTATTTTGCAGCTGGAATGTTGGGTGGTGCTTCCCTCACTGGCATTCTTTACTCATACTCTAAGATAGTTTCCTCCATACGAGGCATCTCATCAGCCCATGGAAAGTATAAAGCATTTTCCACCTGTGCATCTCACCTCTCAGTTGTTTCCTTATTTTATTGTACTATCTTAGGAGTGTACCTTAGCTCCACAGGTACCTACAGCTCACACTCAAGTGCAATCGCCTCAGTGATATACACAGTGGTCACACCCATGCTGAACCCCTTCATCTACAGTCTCAGAAATAAAGACATAAAGAGGGCTTTGAAAAGAATCACTGGAATGTCAGTTATATAAGGTCCAATTGTCCTGGGGCTGAAGAAATATTCATGACTGTAGGGCTCAAAACCTGAGAAGCAGAAGGTGCTATTCTTCCTTTTTTTTAAAATTTATTTGAGTGAAGTATAGCTGATTTACAATGTTGTATCATTTTCTACTGTACAGCAAAGTGATTGTTTTATGTGTGTGTGTGTGTGTGTGTGTGTATATATATATATATATATGCTGCTAAATCGCTTCAGTCTTGTCCGACTCTGTGCGACCCCACAGACGGCAGCCTACCAGGCTCCTCCGTCAAAAACCATGATGCAATATTTTTCATATTCTTTTGCATCATGGTTTTGTCACAGGTTATTGAATATAGTAGGTTTCCCATGTAACTCAGCTGGTAAAGAATCTACCTGCAATACAGGAGATCCTGGTTCGATTCCTGGGTGGGGAAGGTCCGCTGGAGAAGGGATAGGCTACCCACTCCAATATTCTTGGGATTACCTGGTGACTCAGCTGGTAAAGAATCTGCCTGCAACGTGGGAGACCTGGGTTCAGTCCCTGGATTGGGAAGATCCCCTGGAGAAGGGTAAGACTACCCATTCCAGTATTCCGGCCTTGAGAATTCCATGGACTGTATAGTCCATGGTGTCACAAAGAGTCGGACACGACTGAGGAATCTTCACACACACATTGAATATAATTCCCTGTGCTCTACACTATAAGACCTTGTTGTTTATCCATTTTATATATAATAGTTTGCATCTGCTAACCCCAAACCCCCAATCCATCCCTCTCCAGCACTCTCTCCTCCTTGGCAACCACAAGTCTATTCTCTATGTATGTGAGTCTGCTTCATAGGTAATTTTAGATTCCATGTGTAAGTGATATCATATGGTATATTTCTTTCTCTTTATGACTTACTTCACATACTATGATAATATATAGGTTTATCCATGTTGCTGAAAATGGCATTATTTCATTATTTTTATGTCTAAGTAGTATTTCATTATGTATTTTGTGTGTGTGTGTGTGTGTGTGTGTGTGTATACATTGATGGTAGTGGTGGTTCTAGTTTCTCAGTCATGACCAACTCTTTGTGACACTATAGACTGTAGCCAGTCAGGCTCCTCTGTTTGTGGGATTATCCAGGCAAGAATACTGAAGTGGGTTGTCATTTCCTTCTCCAAGGATATATATATATGCAAATATATATATATATACACCACATTTTTATCCATTCATCTGTTAATGGACTTATAGATTGTTTCCATGTCTTGGCTATTGTAAATAGTGCTACAATGACTATTTGGGTGCATGTATCTTTTCAAATTACAGTATTCCTTGGATATATGCCTAGAAGTAGAATTGCTGGATCATATGACAATTCTATTTTTACTGTTTTGAGGACCCTCCATACTGTTTTCCATAGTGACTCCAATAATTTGCATGCCCATCAACAGTGCAGGAGGGTTCCCTTTTGTCCACACCCTCTCCAGTATTTTTTATTGATAGGCTTTTTAATGATGCCCATTCTGACAGTGTGAAGTGATATCTCACTGTTTTGATTGTTGAAGTAGAACTTTCTCCTTCTATTTATTTACTTGAATGCCCATTTCTTTGAATTCAACTGCTCTTCACAATTTGTCATTCACATTATTAAGCTTCTACTCCATATGTTATATAGACATTTTCCCCTTTGTCCATATTCACACATTCCCAAAGTTTTTCCCAAGTTTAAATCGTAAATGTTTGAAAATTTTCCATTATATTTTATGGGACACCTTTGATTTCTAAAAAATAATTTCCTCTCAAAGACCTGTTTCAGTGGACTTGTGGACACAGTGCAAGAGGGAGGGAGAAAGCAGCATCAACATATGTACACTGTTGTGTGTAAAATGGATAGTTGATGAGAAGTTGCTATATAATACAGGGAGTCCAACCTGGCACTCTGTGATGACCTACAGGGGTAGGATGGGGGGAGGGAGGGAGAGTGCAGAGAGATGGGATACAATAACTGCAGATTTAAAGTGCACAATTTAATGAATTATAAGAGTTATAAAAAAAACTAAGAGAATGTACTGCATATTTCCATTTGTGCATAATAATACAGTGCTCATATATTTAAGTGCTTTGCATGTAATTGTGAAAACTTTAAGCTCCCTGAAGCTCAATTTCTTTATTTCTGAAGTTAATGTGGAATACTAAATATAACTTCATATGGATGCTGTAAGAAATAAATGAAATGTGTGGAAGTTCATATTTTGTGCAAATAAAACATTTTTGTGTTTATATAGTATGTTTCATAAAGTTTTCTTTGAAACTGGCATAATTGTACACACACATATACACATACAAACACAATTAGGATTCCATCTTTTACGGTAATAGGAAACTTGACAGAATGTTGGAAAGGATAGATATGAAAATAATGAATATCTGAATTACCAAGAAGCATAAAGATGTAGAAATATAAGCACAAAACTTTAAAGTCAAATGGGTAACTTTGTTTTCATAATAGATTACTTATCCTATCTTAAAGTTATGAAGACATCATAGTCAAGCAAAATTAATATTTATGTAATGAAGAATTCACTAATAGCACAGAATATCTTTAATTTGATTTCAATTTTTTTCTACTTAATGTGGATTTTCAACATAAAACGCCCTTACCCAAGGTAAGCCAGTGAAGGGCTTAAAGTTAATTCTAGCAAGCAAATTTTACTGAAAAAATGTCTATGTTATGAAAAAGAAGATTGAAGCTGGAGGAATCAAGCTTCCTGACTTCAGGTTATTCTACAAAGCTACAGTCATCAAGACAGTATGGTATTGGCTCAAAAAAGAAATATAGATAAATGGAACAAGATAGAAAGCCCAGAAATAAACCTATGCACCTTTGGGTACCTTAATTTTGACAAAGGAGGCAAGAATATACAATTGGGTAAAGACAGCCTCTTCAATAAATGGTGCTGGAAAAACTGGACAGCTATATGTAAAGAATGAAATTAAAACACTTCCTAACACCATACACAAAAATAAACTCAAAATGGATTAAATGCCTAAATTTAAGACCAGAAACTATAAAACTCTTAGAGAAAAACATAGGCAGAACACTTAATGACATAAATCAAAGAAAGATCCTCTATGATTCACCTCCTAGAGTAATGGAAATAAAAACAAAAGTAAACAAGTGGGATTAAACTTACAAGCTTTTGCACAGCAAAGGAAACTATAAGCAAGGTGAAAAGAAAACCCTCAGAATGGGAGAAAATAACAGCAAATTAAACAACTGACAAAGGATTAATTTCCAAAATATACAAGCAGCTCATACAACTCAATATCAGAAAAACAAACAACCCAATCAAAAAGTGGGAAAAAGACCATTTCTCCAAAGAAGACATTCAGATGGCTAACAAACATTTGAAAAGATGCTCAACATTGCTTGAGATGCTCAAGCATCTCAACATTGTAATTGAGATACTCTCAACTACAATGAGATATCACCTCACACTGGTCAGAATGGCCCTCATCAAAAAGTCTACAAAAAATAAATGCTGGAGAGGGTGTGGAGAAAAGGGAACACCCTTGCACTGTTGGTGAGAATGTAAATGGATACAGCCACTATGGAAGATGGTATGGAGATTCCTTAAAATACTAGGAATAAAACCACCATATGCACGAATGGATAAGGAAGCTGTGGTACATATACACAATGGAATATTACTCAGCCATTAAAAAAATACATTTGAATCGGTTCTATTGAGAAGGATGAAACTGGAGCCCATTATACAGAGTGAAGTAAGCCAGGAAGAAAAACACCAATACAGTATACTAATGCATATATATGGAATTTGAAAGATGGTGACAATAACCCTATATGCGAGACAGAATAAGAGACACAGATGCATAGAACAGTTTTATGGACTCTGAGGGAGAAGGTGAGGGTGGGACGTTCTGGGAGAATAGCATTGAAACATGTATATTATCATATGTGAAACAGAACACCATTCCATGTTCGATGCATGAGACAGGTGCTCAGGGCTGGGGCAATGGGATGACCCAGGGGGATAGGATGGGGAGGGATGTGGGAGGGGGTCTCAGGATGGGGAACACATGTAGACCCATGGCTAATTCATGTCAATGTATGGCAAAAACTACTACAATACTGTAAAGTAATTAGCCCCCAACTAAAATAAATAAATTTATTTAAAAAAAATAAAAAATAAAATAAACCACCATATGACCCAGCAATTCCACTCCTTGACATATACCCTGAGGAAACCAAAATTGAAAGAGACACGAATATCCCATTGTTCACTGCAGCACTATTTACAATAGCCAGAACATGGAAGCAATCTAGATGTCCATTGACAGATGAATGGATAAAGAAGTTGTGGTATATATACACAATGGAATATTACTCAGCCATAAAAAGGAACACATTTGAGTCAGTTCTAATGAGTTGGATGAACCTAGAGCCTATTATACAGAGTGAAGTGAGTCAGAAAGAGAATGATAAATACTGTATTCTAACACATATATACGGAATCTAGAAAAATGGTACTGAAGAATTTATTTACAGGGCAGCAGTGGAGAAACAGACATAGAGAATAGACTTATGGAAATGGGGAGAAGGGAGCAGAGGGTGAGATGTATGGAAAGAGTAACATGGAAACTTACATTACCATATTAAAAAAGTCTATATTATGTTCCTACTACTAATATAAAATACTCCAACTTTAGTTGCTTAAAGTAAACAAATACATACTCTTACATTTCTACTCTATGTCAGAAGCTTTAAATGAGTCTTATTGGGCTAATATTAAATGTTTGGGGAGGCGGTTCAAGATGGTAGCCTAGGAAAATTCTAAACTCACCATGACCCACGAACCCACCAAATCAACAGCTGTATGTGGATCAATTTCTTCTGGAAAAGACCCAAAACCTAGGCGAATATTTCCTCCATAGCAAAGACTTATAAGGTCACATAAAAATGGCAGGAGAAGCAGAGATGCGGTCTCTTCAAATACTCCACTCCTGGTGTTGGTGACCCACCAGTGGGCAGTATCTCATATTTTCACTAAGGAAAATGGGTTTGTACCTTACAAACCCATCATGCACATGAGCCCTTGGGATCTACACCAGAGAGATAAGTCACCAAAGTGCCTGGATCTAAACAACAATGGAGCTGCTGTCCAGGAGACCCTAAAGTCATTAGAGAAGGGAAAGTGTGCTCTGAAACAGCTGCTGCACATTCACTCACCCCAGGACCCAGCACAAAAGCAGCAGTTTGAAAAGCACCTGCTGCATGTATGCTAAGTCACTTCAGTCATGTCCAACTCTTTGCTACCCTATGGACTGTAGCCTGCCAGACTTCTATGTCCATGGAATTCTCCAGGCAACGATACTGGAGTGGGTTGCCATGCACTCCTCCAGGGGATCTTCCTGAACTGGGGATTGAATCTCTTATGTCTCCTGCACTGGCAGGCAGGTTCTTTACTAGCACCACTTGAAAAGCACCTAGAAGGTGTATAAAGGAGATTCATTAGTTAATTAAAGCATCTGCTGGGGGTGTATGGGCTTGAAATGTTCTCCAGGAACACAGGCACTGGCAGGCATCATGTGTGTGCTCTCAACCCACCATGCTAGCTTATCACTGGCAGGTGCCACTATTTCACTCCCTCTACCTTGCTAGCTAGTGTCCATGGTAATGCCCTATCTTCATGTTTTTCCTTCACCTTGTGAAGCCAGCAGGTTTTCCTGGAATTTGCACTTTCTTTGCCACAGTAAAACTGGAGAGCTTGTCCCCACACTCTCCCATGCCCATTCTATGGTCAGTGGGTTTGCCCCACCCATATATCTCCCATAGCCACAAAGCCCTTGGAGGGCTCATTTGCCCATGGATACCCACATACCTGCTGCAACCAGTGGGCTTAACCTGGCTTCAGGTACTCCTGCAGCCCTGCTGAAGCCCAAAGGCTTGCCCTGCACCATGATCTTCCTAGGCCTGATGTAGGTAAGGCTTCCCCTGGTTCAGGCTCCTTTGAGAGCCTCACTGAAACCAGAGAGTTTGCCCCACTCATGTGCTCATCCGTGACCCTGCTTCAGGTGAACTTGCCCTATTCTCCTGCCCCTCCACCTACAGCTGGTGAGTTTCTGTCAGACCTAGATGCCCCTGTAGTCCAACTGCACAATGCTGGCACACACAGTACACACAGGAGGTGCCATTTGAACACCTGGCATTGTGAACAGGTGGCCTGTGTTTAGGGGTCTTAAATCCCCACTCAATCATGTCCTACCCTTTGCCACCCCATGGACTGTAGCCTGCCAGGCTGTTCTGTCCATGGGATCCTCCAGGCAAGAATACTGGAGTATTCTCCTCTCCAGGGGATCATCCTGACCCATGGATCAAATCCAGGTCTCCTGCATTGGCAAGGAGATTCTTTACCTTCTGAGCCACCAGAGAAGCTCAATCACAACTAAATTTTATCTTAAATTAACTGTTTGGCAGCCCTGACAAATCTGAAATACTAATCTTCCCTTGTGACAAAAAATATCATATTTAAAGTTAATTGGGATTGAGATGTGGAAATATTTTGGAGGTCCTTATTCTGCCTACTAAAAACTCTTTTTCAAAAGTGTATCAGTTTGTGTCATTCAAGAACCCTTATATAAAAGAAACAAACAGAGTTTACCACAGCCTCCGGAATGAGTAAGTTATTCCTTCAAAATTGTATGCAAAGTCAGTTTTTGGTGCAGAAGAACTAAAATTATCTACAACTGACTGTATCACAGGCTTAAGTTGTTTAACCCAAAAAGTGACCCACAAACCAGGACCACCAGCATCAAAATCATCCAGGAGCTTCTTAGGTATTCAGAGTCTCTGGGCACACCAGGACCTGCAGAATCAGATGCTGCATTTGTAGTAAGGTTGTTGTTGATTCCCAGACAGACGGGTGTTAGAGAAGAGCTTGTCTGGAGTAAATTTTTTAACCCTTTACTGTTGACACTTGGGGCAGCATGATGCTACTCTGGGGGTTCTTTCCCATGGATTTTAGATGTTTCAGTTCAGTCCCTCAATTGTGTCTGACTCTTTGCAACCCAATGAATCACAGAACGCCAGGCCTCCCTGTCCATCACCAACTCCCAGAGTTTACCCAAACTCATGTCCATCGAGTCAGTGCTGCCATCCAGCCATCTCATCCTCTGTCGCCCCTTCTCCGTCTGCCCCCAATCCTTCCCAGCATCAGAGTCTTTTCCAATGAGTCAACCCTTCGCATGAGGTGGCCAAAGTATTGGAGTTTCAGCTTCAACATCAGTTCTTCCAATGAACACCCAGGACTGATCTCCTTTAGGATGCACTGATTGGATCTCCTTGCAGTCTGAGGGACTCTCAAGAGTCTTTTCCAACACCACAGTTCAAAAGCATCATTTCTTCAGCGCTCAGCTTTCTTCATAGTCCAACTCTCACATCCATACATGACTACTCAAAAAACCATAGCTTTGACTAGATGGACCTTTGCTGGCAAAGTAATGTCTCTGCTTTTTAATACGCTTTCTAGGTTGGTCATAACTTTCCTTCCAAGGAGTAAGCATCTTTTAATTTCATGGCTGCAAGTCTTTTATTTGGATTTTGATTTGCAAAATCCAAATCAGTGATTTTGGAGCCCCAAAAAATAAAGTCTGACACTGTTTCCCCATCCATTTCCCATGAAGTGATGGGACCAGATGCCATGATCTTAGTTTTCTGAACGTTGAGCTTTAAGCCAACTTTTTCACTCTCCTCTTTCACTTTCATGAAGAGACTTTTTAGTTCCTCTTCACTTTCTGCCATAAGGGTGGTGTCATCTGCATATCTGAGGTTATTTATATTTCTCCCAGGAATCTTGATTCCAGCTTGTGTTTCTTCCAGCCCAGCTTTTCTCATGATGCACTCGGCATGTAAGTTAAATAAGCAGAGTGACAATATTCAGCCTTCACGTACTCTTTTCCTATCTGGAACCAGTCTGTTGTTCAATGTCCAGTTCTAACTGTTGCTTCCTTACCTGCATACAGGTTTCTCAAGAGGCAGGTCTGGTGGTATTCCCATCTCCTTCAGAATTTTCCAGAGTTTACTGTGATCCACACAGTCAAAGGCTTTGGCATAGTCAATAAAGCAGAAATAGATGTTTTTCTGGAACTCTCTTGCCTTTTCGATGATCCAGCAGATGTTGGCAATTTGATGTCTGTTTCCTCTGCCTTTTCTAAAACAAGCTTGAACATCTGGAAGTTCACGGCTCACGTATTGCTGAAGCTTGGCTTGGAGAATTTTGAGCATTACTTTACTAGCATGTGAGATGAGTGCAATTGTGCGGTAGTTTGAGCATTCTTTGGCATTGCCTTTCTTTGGGGTTGGAATGAAAACTGACCTTTTCCAGTCCTGTGGCCACTGTTGAGTCTTCCAAATTTGCTGGCATATTGAACGCAGCACTTTCACAGCATCATCTTTTAGGATTTAGGAAATTCCATTACCTCCACTAGCTTTGTTCGTAGTGATGCTTTCTAAGGCCCACTTGACTTCACATTCCAGGATGTCTGGCTCTAGGTGAGTGATCACACCATCGTGATTATCTGAGTTGTGAAGATCTTTTTTGTACAGTTATTCCGTGTATTCTTGCCACCTCTTCTTAATATCTTCTGCGTCTCTTATGTCCATACTATTTCTGTCCTTTATCGAGCCCATCTTTGCATGAAATGTTCCCTTGGTATCTCTAATTTTCTTGAAAAGATCTCTAGTCTTTCCCATTCTGTTGTTTTCCTCTATTTCTTTGCATTGATCACTGAGGAAGGCTTTCTTATCTCTCCTTGCTATTCTTTGGAACTCTGCATTCAGATGGGAATATCTTTCCTTTTCTCCTTTTCTTTTCGCTTCTCTTCTTTTCACAGCTATTTGTAAAGCCTCCTCAGACAGCCATTTTGCTTTTTTGCATTTCTTTTCCATGGGGATTATCTTGATCCTTGTCTCCTGTACAATGTCGCGAACCTCCATCCATAGTTCATCAGGCACTCTGTCTATCAGATGTAGTCCCTTAAATCTATTTCTCACTTCCACTGTATAGTCAAAAAGGATTTGATTTAGGTCATACCTGAATAGTCTAGTGGTTTTCCCCACTTTCTTCAATTTAAGTCTGAATTTGGCAATAAGGAGTTCATGATCTGAGCCACAGTCTGCTCCCAGTCTTGTTTTTGCTGACTGTATAGAACTTCTCCATCTTTGGCTGCAAAGAATATAATCAATCTGATTTCATTGTTGACCATCTGGTGATGTCCATGTGTAGAGTCTTCTCTTGTGTTGTTGGAAGAGGGTGTTTGCTATGACCAGTGCGTTCTCGGCAAAACTCTATTAGCCTTTGCCCTGCTTCACTCTGTACTCCAAGGCCAAATTTGCCTATTACACCAGGTGTTTCCTGACTTCCTGCTTTTGCATTCCAGTCCCCTATAATGAAAAGGACATCTTTTTTGGGTGTTAGTTCTAAAAGGTCTTGTAGGTCTTCATAGAACTGTTCAACTTCAGCTTCTTCAGCATTACTAGTTGGGCATAGGCTTGGATTGCCATGATATTGAATGATTTGCCTTGGAAACGAACAGAGATCATTCTGTCATTTTTGAGATTGCATCCAAGTACTGCATTTCGGACTCTTGTGTTGACTATGATGGCTACTCCATTTCTTCTAAGGGATTCCTGCCCACAGTAGTAGATATAATGGTCATCTGAGTTAAATTCACCCATTCCAGTCCATTTTAGTTCGCTGATTCCTAGAATGTCAACGTTCACTCTTGCCATCTCCTGTTTGACCACTTCCAATTTGCCTTGATTCATGGACTTAAAATTCCAGGTTCCTATGCAATATTGCTCTTTACAGCATCGGGCTTTGCGTCTATCACCAGTCACGTCCACAACTGGGTATTGTTTTTGCTTTGGCTCCATCCCTTCATTCTTTCTGGAGTTATTTCTCCACTGATCTCCAGTAGCATATTGGGCACCTACCGACCTGGGGAGTTCCTCTTTCAGTATCCTATCTTTTTGCCTTTTCATACTGTTCATGGGGTTCTCAAGGCAAGAATACTGAAGTGGTTTGCCATGCCCTTCTCCAATGGACCGCATTCTGTCAGACCTCTCCACCATGACCCGTCCGTGTTGGGTGGCCCCACATGCCATGGCTTAGTTTCACTGAGTTAGACAAGGCTGTGGTCCATGTGATCAGATTGACTAGTTTTCTGTGATTATGGTTTAGATGTTTGGAAGCATCATTTCAGACATCATCGTACATCCTAGGGGAAAAATCCTTTCTGGTTGAGAACCACCAGCCTAGAGTTTGAAAGATAGAAGCATCCTGGCATGTTTATAATCAAGGCACATCACATACTCAAATATTAACTTTGGCCAGATCACTAAACCCCTCCAAGCCTCCTTTCTGCAGTTGATAATGGAATTCTTAATGTACTTCTTCATAGATAAAACATTTATAAATATTAAATCAAAAAATATGTATAATATGCTAAGCTAAGGCTTTAGTAAAAATAGAAAAATGATCTAAATATATTTCAGATCACTAGCAAGTATTTTATGAAAGTGAAAATGTTAGTCACTCAGTCGTGTCCAACTCTATGTGACTCCATGGACTATAACCCACGAGGCTCCCCTCTCCGTGGAATTCTTTGGGCAAGAATACTGGGCTGGGTTGCTATTCCCTTCCCCAGGGGATCTTTCCAGCCCAGAGATCGAACCGGGGTCTCCCATATTGCAGGTGGATTCTTTACCATCTGAGCCACCAAATATTTTATAATGTAGAACTAAATGATAGCCCAAAACTAGAGATGTAAATATGAAATTCTTAAGTGATACAGCAAAAGTGTTAGGAAGACAATGCATGCAGAGCCCATGTTTTATTATCAAAAGAACTCAGTATCTCTCTCTCTCTCTCTCTCTCTCTCTCTCTCTCTCTCACACACACACACACACACACACACACACACACACACACACACACAACCCTTGTTGAATGCATAGAAATTTTCTGGAGATTCAGGAGGTAAGTCCCCACCACAAGTCAATGCTTTGAAGATACAAGAGACCTAATCCAGATGGGTTCCTCAGTCTTACACTTGGAGAAAACTTGAGACAAGGAACTGGGAGATTTAGAGATCTCAAAAGGAGGCAATTTCATAGAGAAGGAATGAAAAAAGGAAAACAAAATTGGATTCTCATGACTTCTACCCTGGTCTCTTGTGATAGAGGATCATTAAGATAAATTTCCTTCCTTCCAGAATAGTTTTTCACAAGGGAAATTTGTGTTTAAAGGTTGAAATAACTAGAGAGAAATGAGCAGATATAGGGCATAATAAATATCTCCACTCTGTAGCCTCTCAGTGTTTATAAACTTGGACTGGAAGGGACCTCTCCTTTCCTTTGTTTGGAGTCCTAACTCTGGCTGGGGGGCTGTAGCTTCACTCCTTCCTACTGTCTTGTCTGGGGAGAGAGGCTTAGTCTCCATCATCTACCATCCAGGGAAAAATTCAGACTCCCTGTTGGAGAATGACCTCTCAGGGTTAACATCCAGGTGAGTCCAACAACCCAGGTTACAGTGCGTGAGAAGGTCAGAGACAAAGGAAGCCAATTCAACTCAGCCCAGAGAAAAGCAAAAAGCTGTGTCTCTTTGCTTGAGTAATTAATTAATGTATCTATTTTGGTTGTTACATAATATTTCACAATGTGACTGTGCTACTTATACTTTTGATGTCTTTCATATTCTTTACCATTAAATTGCTACTATGTCAGTGCTAGAAAAAATATATTGAGATTGTTAAATTTGAATCATGGTTCTTTCAAAAGACAATCCCTCCACCCCACTCAGGGCACACACTGAGCAATGTCCAAGGACATTTTTGTCATGCTGGAGAGAGGTGGGTGGACACCATGGATACTGTAAACATCTTTCAATGCACAGGACAGAGCACATAAAAGAGAACGATTTGGCCTAGAAAATTCACAGTGCTGAGACTGAGAATCCCTGGGATAAGAATATCTGTATTTGTAATATTTATTGCTGTCTTCAGGTTATTTTTCAATCTTGTAATCCTTTGTGTTTCTGCCAGCAAAACTAGAGTACTGCTTTTGCTACCAGTTGAAAAGTTCCAACCTCAATCACCATGACAGTTCTTTTTACCAGGCTGATGAGTGTAAGACATTTCTTGTTTTCTTAAACTACTGCAAAGTTTCAGCAAATTTACATATATTGAATATCATTATTGTTTGCTTATTATTACTATATGCCCATATATTACTTGCCCATTTTTCTATTACTTTCAGCATTGATGAAAATGATCAGTGATCATGATCTCTACTGATCATTCTTGCTCAGTGGAATTTTGGAGGGAGTATACCTCTTCATTTTTTGTTTTTGATGATGTCTGAGATAGGGGACCAATTTCATATTCTTCCAGATAGGTAGCCATTTACCCCAGATTTTATTTAACAACCCGATCTTTTTCTACTAAATTGAAATATAATCTGGCATATGGTAAATGTCCATATACAATGAGGTCTAATTTTGCGAGGTCAGTTCTATCAATCACATTATGTTTTCCCCTACTACTTTTTATACTTGAAAGATTTCTGCATCCTTATTAGGAATAACATCCTTTTATATTTATTGTGTTCTTCTTAAAACATTTGCTTTTCCTTACTGCTACATTTTAGCCTTTTGTAGTGAGATCTATTTTGTAAAATAGCAATCACCTCATCCTCTCTTGTGGGAGACATTCTATTGCATTCAGCCAACTACTGCCTCTTTCTCATTGGAATTCATTTATGTTTATATAGGTGAAAAGTATAACATTAAATACTGTTCCTCCAGCTTTTCAATAAGTATATTTTTATAATTTCCATTCTTAGATCTTTGCCATTGTACTCTTTAATGAGAGAATCATGTTGATGTGATTAAAATTTTACTCTTCAATGTATTATTTCAGAAATCAGTCATAAATTTTTATTAAATGTCATTAAATATAATTATTTTAATCCATTAGACTTGCTTTTATTTTCTTTATTATTTTTTTTATTTTATGAATTTTCTTTTCTATACATTTTTCTATACAAATGTACACATTTTGAATCAACAAAGATGAAGAAACTATAGGGTCACTTTTCTGGATTGTAAACCATAATGGAAAGGCCTAATGCAATAAAATAAATGCATGAATCATAAATAAATCATATAAATATATGAATTTTCACAGCCTGGAGGACTTCATGGAATATGACCTTGTAGGACTTTCTGGAATATGACCTGGGAGGACTTTGCATGCTGAACGAGGAGGGTGGTGGGAATTGCCTTTTACAGGAACCATAGTTTAAATTTAACAACCACAACATATTTTTTCTATCATTGACCTAGTAGCAATTTAATGATAAAGAATATGAAAGACAGTCAAAATTTTAAATAGCACAGTCACATTGTGAAATATTAGGTAACAACCAAAATAGATACATTAATTAATTACTCAAGCAAAGAAACATAGGTCTAGAGTATACCCATTCGATGTGTTGAGAAGAAATCAAAAACCAAAGCTTAATAATAGCAGAAAATAATGTCACAAAGAAAAATGAGAGAAGGACCAGCACACCCACTATTGCACTATATTAAACAATTGTGGTCAAATGTGCATGGATATGTATGGGAATAACAGATCAGGAGGATAAGGTAGATATCACTGTGAGTCAAGTGGAGCAATAAAGGTTCAGTCAGTGTGGTCCCTAGAGTCTGAGGTCACTTCAGAATCCACACTGCTGCTTATTCTTTCTGCAACCTTACTCTTCTATTGGGCTCCTCATTCATGTTGTTTACCTCTCATTACCAGGATTTCCCTTTTTAAACTAGTCTTGCCTTTACTGAGGTGGATTTTTGAGATTTAGACTACATGTAAAATCTATGCCTTTATTTTGTAGTCCAGCATGCTTTCACATAGAAACAAAGAAATACAAGAATATGCACACACTTGCATGACTGAACAAAGAGAACTATGCAACAACCTTGCATGTTACCCTTACTATGTATTTGTGATGGTCTCTGAGTTTTTCTTTTGTAACTTATTGGTACTACTCTATTTAATTCTTAATATCATAGTCTGAAACCCTAATGGGTCCCAATCTCAGAATATGGACATTTCTCTGACATATCCTCCTTACTTTTGTTACTACAATTGACCCTCTATTTCTGCAGCTTCCACATTTGTTGGTTTGCCCGTTTGCAAATCAAAACCATCCAGAAAATTTCAGGAAGTTCCAGAAAGCAAATTTGAATATGCTATGCACCAGCAACTATTTATAGGCTATTTCTCTGTTACTAGGTATTATAAGCAATCTAGAGATGATTTAAAATACAGTACACTGAGGATATATGTAGGCTATGTGCAAGACTATACTACACCATTTTATATGAGACTTGCTCATCCTCAGATTTTGGTATATACAGGAAACCAATGCTCCATGGATACAGAGGGACACACTTCTGTGCTTTCTTTCACCATTGCCAATTTTTCTGAAAATAATTTCTCTCACTCTTTCTTGCAATATACGTATTTATTCAGTTACCTTTCCAAGGAAACTTAATCTAATATGGAAGAGTGGTGAGTAAGTATAGCATTGCTATGTGCCTCTGGGCACTCAGTCTGGTGATGGATAAAAGACATGAATATAGATAAAATTTTCAAAATGATAGCCCTTCTATCTAAATTAAGTGCACAAAGTGTCTTTTTTTCTGTGAAAATATTAAGAAGAAAATAAAGCTTCATAAAATAGATAAGTCTTGGCAGTCATAAAGTGTACATGAAGATTTGGATATGACAAGGAGGTAAAAATTTCCAGATAGACCTGTGGTGAGACTCCAAGAAGAGAGAAACAGGTGTGTAAAGGCACTAAGCATCAAAGCTGCAGGGTCAGCTGAAGCAGTCAGTCAGGTTCAGTGTTTGTGAGATCCATGTGGATGAGGGCAGGGCAGTGTGAAGGTGACCCTGGCAGACAGGTTTCAGAGATTCAGGCTTCATGTTTGAGGTTAAGGGATTTTGTCTTCATTCTCCATTGAAATGTCACAAGGAGGAGAGGAAGTTTGAGGATCAGCTTTGCAATATAGAAAATTTAACTGGGTCAAAGCGAATATAGGGCTAGAAGGGTGCCAGTCAGTGATAGATGGAAGAGACAACAATAAATAGGAAAAAAAAAAAACTGTGAAATTGGGGACTAAGAAGAGAAGAAACAGAGACACTGGAGGACTAGAAAAAAAAAATCCGCCTCATTTTAGCCAAAGTGTTAACCATTTATTTACCAACAGGAAATATTAAATCTGTCAACTACCTTAGGATGATTGATACTGTTCTCCCCACTATTTGAATGATGATATTAACATTTGGAAAGGTTAGGTTGGCACTCTCCAGGTTTAAAAAGCTAAGGAGTGGTAGATCTGAAATTCAAATCCAGATTTCCTGATTCAAAAGTTTTGCATTTTGTATCATTAAGTAAAGTCTTCTCTTATGATCTTTTGTATTTCAGCAGTATCATTTGTAATTTTTCCTTTCCCATTTTTAATCTTGTTGTTTTGAGTCCTCTCCTTTTTTTCTTGAGGAGTCTGGTAAAAGGTTTATCAAGTTTATTTATCATCTCAAAGAACTAACTTTTAGTTTTATTGATCTTTGCTACTGCTTGCATCAATTCTATTTTGTATTTTCTGCTCTGATCTTTATGGTTTCTTTCCTTCTACCTAAAGATTTTGTTTGTTCTTCATTCTCTAGTTGCCTTAGGTGTAAGTTTAGATTGTTTATTTAAAACTTTTCTTGTTTCTTGAGATGTGATTGAATTACTATAAACTTCCCTCTTAGAACTGCTTTTTCTGCATGTTATAGGTTTTGGATCATTGTATTTTTGTTGTCATTTGAATCTATGTATTTTTTTTAATTTCCTCTTTGATTTCTTCAGTGATCTCTAGGCTATTTAGTAGCATGTTGTTTAGGTGGCATGCATTTTTCTAACAGTTCTTTTTCCTCTAATTGATATCTAATCTCATAGGGTTGTGGTCGGAAAAGGTGCTTGATACAATTTTAATTTTCTTAAATTTTTCAAGGCTTGATACATAGATGTCATCTATCTTGGAGAATATTTCATGTGTACTTGAGAAGAGAGTGTATTCTGCTGCTTTGGGGTGGAAATCTTTAAATTTCTAATTTGTTGCCTGTAATTGTTCATAATAGTCTTTCATGATCCTTTGTATTTCTCTGGTATCAGTTGTAATAGCACTTCTTTCATTTCTGATTTTTATTTATAAGTGTGCTGGCCATTCTTCTGCTGGCATACACTTCCACACACAACCTTGTGTGTCTGTCCTATTCTTATTTGAAGTCACTGTTCAAATGTCCACTTGTTTGCCAGTCTTGCCTAAACACTCATAAAAAATAGAATGCATTATTCACTCTCATGTTTAGATTTGTTTTCCATTTTGTCATATCACTCATCTCCATCTGAAGTGGTACAGAATTTTATTATTCCCTTATATACATTTTCTCCATCAATGAACTGTAGGGATTTTTGTGCTTCAGCATCCATTACTCATAGTCTAGTTAGTGCCCAAAATGTGGCCAGACTTCAATGTACATTCCTTACACACATGAAGAATTTCTCATTAAAATTCCTGTCTTCTTAGAGAAAAAGCTGATTGGGACAGAAATTCCATATCATAAGTGACACAGAATATCGCAACCCAGGGATCTGTAACAACCTAGAAGGTGGGATGGGGAGGGAGGTAGGAGGGAGGTTCAAGAGAGAGAGGACATGGGTATACCATGTTGATGTTTGGCAGAAATCAACACAATATTGTAAAGCAACTATCATTCAATCAAAAATAAATCAATTTAATTATAAAAAAAGAAAGCCAGATCCATACAATGTATATCAAATGTATTAATGTATTGACTGAAAAGTATATGAGGCAGCATTTAGAATATGTGACTAATGTAAGTTCATGTGAATATTAATCATATTATTTGCTTCTTTCCTCAGAGGCACAGCCAGCATATGGAATCAAGAAATAAAACAAGAGTTTCAGAATTTTTACTTCTGGGATTTTCAGAGGAACAAGGAATAAAACCCCTCATATTTGGGCTTTTCCTCCCCATGTACCTGATCACTGTGTTTGGGAACCTGCTCATCATCCTGGCCGTCAGCTCAGACCCCCACCTCCACACCCCCATGTACTTCTTCCTCTCCAACCTGTCCTTTGTGGACATCTGCTTCACCTCCACCACCATCCCAAAGATGCTGTGGAACATCCAGACACAGAAAAAAGCCATAACCTATGAAGGCTGCATTATCCAGATGTATTTTTTCATACTCTTTGTATGTTTGGATGACTTTCTCCTGACTGTGATGGCCTATGACCGCTTCGTGGCCATCTGCCATCCCCTGCACTACAAGGTCATCATGAACTCCCGGCTCTGTGGACTGCTCGTGCTGTTGTCCTGGGTGATGAGTGCTCTGAATTCCTTGTTACAAAGCTTAATGGTATTGCAGCTGTCCTTCTGTACAGACTTGGAAATCCCCCACTTTTTCTGTGAAATTAATCAGATGGTCTGACTTGCCTGTTCTGACACATTTTTTAATGACATGTTGTTTTATTTTGCAGCTGGGATGTTCGGTTTTTTAACCCTCACTGGAATTCTTTACTCATATTCTAAGATAGTTTCCTCCATAAGAGGAATCTCATCAGCTCAAGGGAAGTATAAAGCATTTTCCACCTGTGCATCTCATCTTTCAATGGTCTGCTTATTTTATTGTACAAGCCTAGGAGTGTACCTTAGTTCTGCTGCTACCCAAAGCTCACACTCAAGTGCAACAGCCTCAGTGATGTACACTGTGGTCACACCCATGCTGAACCCTTTCATCTATAGTCTGAGGAACAAAGATATAAAGAGAGCTCTGGAAAGAATCATTGAAATGGCAGCTATAAAAGGTCCAACTGTTTTGGGGCTGAAGTAGTACTGTGATTTCAGAACTGAAATAAAGGGAGCCAGAAATTGATATTTTTTATCAGATTGTAGAAGGAGAACTTCCTCCTTTTCTCTGTTTCCTGGAATTTCCATTTGTATGAATTCGACTCCTCTACACAATTTATGTAACTCACTTTATTGAGCTTTATTGTGAATAGTGCCTTTAATTTTTATAGGGATTTCAATGGATCTGCAGACTGCTTTGGGTAGTATGAATATTTTAATAATATTAAATCTTCTAAACCATGGACACTTGATAATCTTTTCATTTGTCTTCTTCTTCAATTTCTCTCATCAGCCTCTAATAGTTTTTAGTGTATATGTCTTTCAACTCCTTGATAAAATGTATTCCTAAATATTTATTTCTTTTGAAGAAGTTATTAGATAAGTCCTGGGAGCTTATCTAGTAGTTGTGTCATACTGCAGCTAGCAATATGCTTATTTGACATGATTGCCTTTGAAATGAATGACTCAAAAATCAAAAACTTAATTTTAAGCACTTTTATTACAATCAAAAAAGGTTAATGGTAATGCACTTATATTGCAAATATGCTACTGTCACTTATAAATGTTATGTTTAAAATGTTGTTGCTGTTGTTCAATTGCTGTCATGTCCAACTCTGCGACCCCATGGACTGCAGCATGCCAGGCTTACCTGTCCTTCACTATCTCCTGGAGTTTGCTCAAACTCATGTCCGTTGAGTCAGTGATGCTATCTAACAATTTCATCCTCTATCACCCTCTTCTCCTCTGGCCAGTATCAGAGTCTTTTCCAGTGAGTCGGCTCTTCACGTCAGGTGACCAAAGTATTGGAGCTTTAACTTCAGCACAAGTCCTTCCAAAGAATATTCAGGGTTGATTTCCTTTAGGGTCGACTAGTTTGATCTTTTTGCTGTCCAAGGAACTCTCAAGAGTCTTCTCCAGCACCATAGTTTGAAAGCATCAATTCTTCGGTATCCAGCCTTCTTTATGGTCCAACTCTGACATCTGTTCATGACTACTGGAAAAACCATAGCTTTGACTATACCAACATAGTCACTGTAAAAATTATCAAATATACATCTCCCAGTTGTGGCCACATGGAAAGATAAGTGGGATTAAATTGACCTAATAATGAAAGGTTGCTGCTACCAGACATGAACAATGCCAGGATTCGTGGCTTCCAGAGGAGATGAATTCAATATGGAGCCAGAGACAAGGCTTAATTACTCAGAGTTTTTTTGCGTGTAATCAAGTTTTATTAAAGTATAAAAGAAATAGAGAAAGTTTCTGACATAGACATCAGAAGGGGACAGAAAGAGTGCCCCATTGCTAGTTTTTAGCAAGGAGTTATACACCTATAAGCAAGCTGCTAACTAGAGAAAGGAAAGCTTCAAAACTGAGAGAGTTGCACCAGGCCCCTCATTTACCACATGCATTTTGAGATAGCATTCCTACAAGGTGAGTCATCCTGGGCTCGCCCGAGAATTTTTATTTTATTTTATTCATGTCAATGAAACAATTGACATGAATCTTGAAGAAAGGAAGATTTCCAAGCAAATACTTAGCTCATTAAGGTAGCTTAAGAAATACATTTCCATGAGAAAAACACATCGGTCAGCTCAAGGTTTGAGATAAAGTTAAGTTCTGGTGGAACTAGGTGTCTCCATGGCAACACAGGATTAGAAGAGAAAAGAAAAAATAAAAAGTCTTCCACTTGCAGTTTATTTCCTCTTGCAGCTTGGGGATCTAGGACCTCCCTACTGAGCGTACTTTCAATAAAAGCTTAGTGTCAGAGAAAACCATAAAAATGAGGAACTAAATTTCAAACCAAGTATTTTGTTAATATGCATAATATTTCTTTATCATGCTCTACATCTATTTATTAAAGCATGAAAAATTGATGACCATAGATTACAAGACACATTTATTGAGATGAAGAACTTGTTTCTGTATTTTATGTTTTATTACTGAATTATCTTCCTGTTTCTGCGTGAACTGTTAATGCTACCTACAAATATAATATCTCCTATAGTTCTACAAAAATCTCCCATTTCCTGGCATTTGTCATAAATACAAAAGGGATGGTGAATGAACAATATCAGTTCATCCATTTCCCATCTTCTTCAGTTCAGGAGTCTCATTCTTCATGATCAGAGGATGCTCTGCAAGAGAGCTTGATATCCTGGCCAGTCATGTGATTCAGGGCCACCAGTGTTTCTGCACAAACATGCACTTCTCTTTGTGACCTAGAAGGTAACCTCAAGGTAGTCACTTGTTACTACAGTTATCTGAAATAAATTGAATAACAGAATGACCGTGGATGTTCTCTTCAAATGTCAGAACATACGCCAAAAATTAAAAGCTTCAAGTTATTATAATTGCCCTCAGCTCTGTTTACTTGAATTATTTTATCAGTTAATAATCCTGCATAACATAGTAAGCTGTTTTATGTCAAATTGGATACCTTAGTATCTTTACTGTTAGATGAACTTATTTGCTAGAGAGTTGTACTGACTTATTTGTGCTCCTTATGAAGGTGTAGTCAGTTGTCAGTCTCTACATTGTGTTTCTAAGCCTCATCCATGATGTTAGTAAGGCTGTGGTGCTTTTCTGTCTTGAATCAATGTATGATGAGCTTTCTGTGTTTCTGTATCAGGGATAAACTTCTATTTGCAAAAAAAAAAATGAGTTTATCATGTGAATTACTTAAATTTAATAACTGTTTCTACATCCCTAAATGAGGCTTGGCTTTCTTCCCAGTTGGAAGACATTCCTTCCTCCCTGTTAAGGGAGAAACTACTGCCTATGTTCTAGACTCAGCCCCTAGCCACACACCACTAGAGTTTTTTTCCATTTAATTAAATTATCAGAGTATAATTACACACAATAAAATGTATATTTAAAGTGTACAATTTGGTGAATTAAAGGTCTTATACAAAAACTAAGAGAACACATTGCATATTTCTATTTATGTATAATTTGACAGTACACATAGCTTTAAATGCTTTGTTATATAATTGTGAAATTTTTAAGCTTTCTGAGGCTCAATTCCTTATTTATAAATTCAATTTGGAATATTAAATATAACTTCATATGGATGCTCTGAGAAATAAATGAAACATGTGGAAATTCATTTTTACGCAAAGAAAATGTTCAAAGGTAATGTGACTGTGTGTGTGTTTACATACATCTTTCTTTAAAATAAGTGCAATCATACAAATACATATGAACACAAAAACACAATTATGATTCCATCTTTTATGTTGAAAAGAAACTTGAGAGAAAGTTGGAGAGAACAGAAATGAAAGTAATGAACATTTAAATTAACGTGGTTTTAAAAATATTGAAAGATAGGCAAAATATTTAAAGTAAAATGGGTGAATCCATTTTCATAATGGATTACTTTTCCTTCCTTAAGTTCACATGTCATCATAGACAACATTTAGATTTATACAACGAAGAATTCACTAATGGGACAGAATATCTTCATACTGATTAAAAATTTGTTTCTCCTTGGTGTGAGTTTTCATCATAAAATGCTCTTATTACTCACAGTAGGCCAAGTAATGAATAGAAAGTCGATGAGGAACACATGTACACCCATGGCTGGTTCATGTGAATGTATGACAAAAACCACCACAATATTGTAAAGTAATTAGCCTCCAATTAAAATAAATTTTAAAAAAATTTAAAATCTTTCCAAGTGGCCCTAGTGGAAAAGAATCTGCCTGTCAATGTAGGAGGCACAAGAGACTTGAGTTTGATCCCTGGGTTGGGAAGATACTCTGGAGGAGGAAAGGAGGAAATGGCAATCCACTCCAGTATTCTTGCCTGGAGAATTTCATGGACAGAGGAGCCTGGCAGGCTACAGTCCATGTGGTCACAGAGTCAGACACAACTGAGTACACATACATTGCAACTAGGTTATATAGAATAAATGTCTGTAACAGTTTCTTATTGCTATTATAAAAAAAATCCAACTTCAGTTTCCTAAAAAAAAACAAATATATGCTTTTACAGTTCTAGGTGTCAGAAGTTCAATTACTCTCATGTACTAATGTCAAATTCTGGGGTTGTGGTTCAAGGTGGCAGAATAGGAAGATCCTACACTCACTTACCTCAAACCACAGATGCACCAAATCTCCAATTATGTATAGATCAATTTTTTCCTGAAGCAAACCTGAAAACTATGTGAACATCTTCTCCATAACAAAGGTTAATAAGGCCTCATCAAGATGGTAGGAGAAGCAGAGAAGTGGTCTCTTCAAAAACCCCACCCCTGCCATTGGTGACCCACAGGCGGGCAAGATCTCACACTTACAGATATTTTCCTTGATGGACAATGGGTTTATAACTGATATTGAGCATGCCAGTTCTTGTGACCTACACCAAAATGTCTCAAGTCACCAAAAAGCATGGCATTGGAAACCAATGGTGCTTCTTTCCAGGAGGCCCCAAAGTCAGTATGGAAGGGAAAGTCTGTTCTTATACAGCTCATGCACAGATTCACTTACCCCAGGTGCAGCATAAAAGCAGAGGTTTTAAAAAGCACCTAGAACATATATAAAGAAGATTCATTAGTTAATTAAGGCTTCTGCTTAGGGTGTAGGGGCTTATTGATATTTTCTCTGAGAACAGAGGCACTGGAAGTGATCATTTTTTGCTCTCAATCCACCTTGTTAGTGCTGTCATTAGTATGTGCCACTATTACATGAGCTCAATCTTGCCAGTGTCCACAAGAATGCCCAACAACCATGTGTTCCCTTCCCCTCTTGAGGCCAACAAGCTTTCCAGGCACTTGCGTTCTCCTTGCCACATGGAAGTGGAGGGTTTGCCCCACACCCACACCATTCCATGCCCCTGCTATGTCCAGTGGGCTTTCCTCACCTATGGGCTCTCCCATGACCCTGTACCCTTATAAGGCTTACTCACCAAGGCTACTCACATCCCCACTGCAGCCAGTAGGCTTAACCTGATTCTCCTGCAGTCCAAATGAAGCCAGAATGCTTCCCCTGCACTTTTGGTCTTTCCAGGCCCTGATGCAGCTAAATTTTGCCCTGATCTAGAATCCCTGACAGCCTAACTGATACCAGAGAATTTGCCCCTCTCATGTGCTCATCCACCTGCAATACAGGAGACCCCGGTTCAATTCCTGGGTCAGGAAGATTCCCTGGAGAAGGGAGAGGCTACCCACTCCAGTATTCTTGTGCTTCCCTTGTGGATCAGCTGGTAAAAAATCTGCCTGCAACGTGGGAGACCTGGGTTCGATCCCTGGGTTAGGAAGATTCCCTGGAGAAGGGAAAGTCTACCCACTCCAGTATTCTGGCCTGGAGAATTCCATGGACTGTATAGTCCATGGGGTCGCAAATAGTTGGACATGACTGAGCAACTTTCACTCACTAGTGTGTTCATCCAGGCTTCCCTGGTGGCTCAAATGGTAAAGAATTTGCCTGCAATGCAGTAGACCTATGTTTGATCCCTGGGTGGGGAAGATCCCTTGGAGAAGGGAATGGCAACCCACTCCAGTATTTCTTGCCCGGAGCATCCATGGACAGAGGAGCCTGGCAGGCTACAGTCTATGGGTTCATAAAGTGTTGAACATGATTGAATGACTAACACTGCTCCTACTATGTGCTCATCCATGGCCCTGATTCACGTGAGGTTTCCCTATGTTCCTACCCCTCCCCCACATAGCTGGTTCACTCACACCAGACCTGGACTCCCCTGCAGCCCATTGTGTCCATCAGGCAAACACAATACACACAGGAGATGCCCCTTGAGCACCCAGCACTGGTGACCAGGCAACCACTGTTTGGAGGGCCACAGGACTGAAATAATCAGAGAAACAGTTCTGGGCAGGCTACCACCCACAAGGCACAACATACAAAGTTGCCTGAAACACTTTTCCAAGTCTTCCTTGAAAAAGGCCTATTCACTGGTGCTGGAGCTTTAGCCTGAGTTGTAGGTTTCATATCTAGAGGCTACATAGGAGCTCATGGGAGACAAAGCTGGGGGAATGGCATCTCAGTGCTCTTCTTTGGCCTCAATATATCTCACAGGTAATCTGGATCTCCAATTTCTGCAACTAGTCAAGAGGACATCTACTGTAGGCCAGCATGGGTTACCATCTTGTTCCCACAGAACTGTAAATAACTGTAATATTTAAATAACTGCTGCCTGAGAATCTATCTTCCAACTAGTCTGAAATCACATATTGACACTGGTCCCTCCCTTTGGCACACTGATAGGGCTTGCTTGGCACCACCTTCAACACTGGGATCAAATAGAAGTCACAGAACTGAAGGACACAATAACTAAATTAAAAAATACACTAGAGAGGTTTAACAGCAGACCAGATGATGCATAAGAACAGATCAGCAACTTGGAAGACAGGGTAGTGGAACTCAGCCAAACAGGGCAGCTAAAAGGAAGAGAAAAAATAAAATGAAGACAGTTTAGAACATACACGGAGCAACATCAATTGGAATGACATTTGCATTACAGGGATCCCAGAACAAGAAGAGAGAGAAAGAAAGGGACAGAAAACTTTTTTAAAGGAATAATTGCTGAAAATTATTCTAACCTAGAGATGCTGAGAGACTGTGAAACAAAAACTCAAATAGATCAAGAGCAAGACACATTATGATTAAAACAACAAAACTTAATATAGAATTTTAAAAGCACCAAGGGAAAAACAACTTACTGCATACGAGGGTACTCCTAGTGTATTAACAGATTTCTCAGAAGAAATTTTTCAGGCCATAAGGGAGTGACATGATATATTCAAAGAGGTGAAAAGGAAAAAAAAAAAATCAAACTAAAAATACTCTACCCAGCAATGTTTTTATTCAGAATTGGAGAGTCAAAAGAATTTTACAGATAAGTAAAAATTAAAGAGTTCATCATCAATATACAGCCCTAACAAGAAATGGTAAAGGGACTTCTTTAAGCTGAAAAGAAAGATCAATATTAACAACAACAATAGCAACAAACATTTGAAAGTATTAATCTCAATGGTCAAAGTAAATACGTTATAAAAGTAAAGGATTAATTACCAATACCAATAAGTATGAAAGTTAAAAGATAAGTAGTGGAAATAAATGCAACTATAACAATTAGTTAAAAAACATACTAAATAAGACATATAAAATGTGACGTTGAAAACATACAACACGGGAGCAATTGAAAATATAGAGTTTTAGGAAAGCATTCAAACTTAGACTGTTAGCAACATAAAACAGACTATTATAATTATAGGTTGATTTATGTAAGTCTGATACAAAAGGGCACATGATTAAAATATACAGTTTTCTAAAAGAATGTACAGAAGGAAACAGTGACAGAAAATAATGTTTGAACATCAATATTTATTCAGTTCAGTTCAGTTCAGTCGCTCAGTCGTGTCCGACTCTTTGCGACCCCATGAACCACAGCATGCCAGGCCTCCCTGTCCATCACCAACTCCTGGAGTCCACCCAAACTCATGTCCATTGAGTCGGTGATGCCATTCAACCATCTCATCCTCTGTCCTCCACTTCTCCTCCCGCCCTCAATCTTTCCCAGCATCAAGGTCTTTTCAAATGAGTCAGTTCTTCACATCAGGTGGCCAAAGTTTGGAGTTTCAGCTTCAACCTCAGTCCTTTCAGTGAACATTCAGGACTGATTTCCTTTAGGATGGACTGGTTGGATCTCCTTGCAGTCCAAGGGACTCTCAAGAGCCTTCTCCAACACCACAGTTCAAAAGAATCAATTCTTCGGTGCTCAACTTTCTTTATAGTCCAACTCTCACATCCATACATGACCACTGGAAAAACCATAGCCTTGACTAGATGGACTTTGTTGGCAAAGTAATGTCTCTGCTTTTTAATATGCTGCCTAGGTTGGTCATAATTTTTCTTCCAAGGAGTAAGTGTCTTTTGGCTGCAGTCACCATCTACAGTGATTTTGGAGCCCCCAAAAATAAAGTCTGCCACTGTTTCCACTCTTTCTCCATCTATTTGCCATGAATTGATGGGACTGGATACCATGATCTTTGTTTTCTGAATGTTGAGCTTTAAGCCAACTTTTTCACTCTCCTCATTCACTTTCATCAAGAAGCTCTTTAGTTCTTCTTCACTTTCTGCCATAAGGGTGGTGTCATCTGCATATCTTAGGTTATTGATATTTCTCCCAGCAATCTTGATTCCAACTTGTGCTTCATCCATCCCAGAATTTCTCATGATGTACTCTGCATATTTGTTAGAGAAATGCAAATCAAAACCACAATGAGACATCACCTCAGATGTGTTATAATCTACCACTAATGCTACTGCTACTGCTACTGGAGTGAGTAGCCTTTCCCTTCTCCAAGGGATCTTCCCAACCCAGGAATCAAACCCAGGTCTCCTGCATTGTAGGCAGATTCTTTACCAGCTGAGCCACCAGGGAAGCCCTGTGTTAGAATAGCTACTATCACAAAGACAAGAAATCACAAGTACTGATGAGGACATGGAGAAAAGAAGACCCTCACACACTCTTTTGGGGAATGCATCATACATTAGTGTAGCCACTATAAAAACTATGGATATCCCTCAAAAAAAATGTAGGTAGACCCACTTAGTCCACTTCGAGGATTTTATCTGAGAAAATAAAAATGTATTTGAAAAGATGTATGCATCCCTATGTTCATTGCAACTTTATTTACCATAGACAAGATATGGAAACTACTTATCTATCAATACATTAATGGATAAAGGATATATGAGATACACACAATGAAATACTACATGCACTCACACAATGGAATACTACTCAGCTATGAAAAAGGATCCATTGCCATTTGTGACAACATGGATGGACCTCATGAGTATTATGCCATATGAAATAAGCCAGGCATAGAAAGACAAACACTGTATGGTTTCACTTATATAATTGCACTTACATATGGAATTTAAAAAAACAAACAAAAAACTCAAAGATACAGAGAAAATCTTGTTGGTTATCAGAGGATGAGTGAATTGGGATGGATGGACAAAATGGGTGAAGGGGGTCAACTGTAACGTGACATATGGTAACTAAATTTATTATGTTGATTACTTTGTCAGTGTGATAAGACTATTATTTTTTATACCTGAAACTAAAATAGTATTTAGCAACTTCACCTCATTAAAAAGGAAAAGTTTTCTGCTGGGTTAGTTTCCTCCTAGATGTTCAGAGGATCATCTGCTTCTTTTCCATTCTGGTTTATATTGCTGGCCTCCTGCATTCCTTGTCTCGTGGCCGCTTTTCCATCTTAAAAGGAAGCAGTGTAGCATTTTCAAAACTCATTGACAGCAACTTTTTTGCCTCCCTGTTGCACATTTAGAGGGCCAGTGTGATTACCTTAGTCCTACCTCAATTATTACAACAAAATTTTATCTTAAAGTCAACTGATCTGACACAGTCAAACATATACATGTATCCATTCTCCCCCCAAATTCCCCTCCCACCCAGGCTGCCCACTAACACTGAGCAGAGTTCCATGTGCTCTACAGTAGATTCTTGTTAAACAGCTGTAAAGTGAAGTGAAAGTGACTCAGTCATGTCTGACTCTTTGCTACTCAATGGACTGTTGTCTGCCAGGCTCCTGCATCCATGGAATTCTCCAGGCAAGATTACTAGAAGGGGTAGCTGTTCCCTTCTTCAGGAGATCTTCCCAACCGATGGATCAAACCCAGCTGTCCCACATTGCAGGCGAATTCTTTACTGTTTGAGCCACCAGGAAAGCCCAAGAATACTGTAATGGGTAGCCTATCCCTTCTCCAGGGGGTCTTCCTCATCCAGGGATCGAACCAGGGTCTCCTGCATTGCAGGCTGATTCTTTACCAGCTGAGCTACCAAGGAAGTCCCAATACAAAATAAAAAGTTAAAGAATAAAATAAAATGGATAACCAAAAAAAAAAAAAAAGGCAAAGAAAAAACAGAGTAATCTGATTGGCAACCCTGATAAATCTGGTGTTTTAATCCTCTCTTGTTACAAAAAGAATATCATATTCAAAGTTAATTGGTATTGAGATGTGGAAATATTTTGGAGGTCCTTATTCTGCCTACTACAAAGTCTTTTTCAAAAGTGTATCAGTTTGTGTCATTCAAGAACCCTTATATAAAAGAAACAAACAAAATTTACCACAGCCTCTGGAATGAGTGAATAAGTTATTCCTTCAAAATTACATGCAAAGCCAGTTTTTGGTGCAGAAGAGCTAAAACTATCTACAACTGACTGTATCACAGGCTGACAGTCTTTCTACTCAAAGAGTGATCCACAGACCAGGACCACCAGCATCAAAATCATCCAGGAGCTTCTTAGGTATTCAGAGTCTCTGTACACACCAGGACCTGCTGAATCAGATTCTGCATTTGTAGTAGGAGTGCTGTTGTTTACCAGACACATTGACATTAGAGAAGAGCTTGTCTGGAGTAACTATTTCCACCCTTTACTGTTGACATTTGGGGCAGGATGATGCCATTCTGGGTGTTCTTTCCCATGGATTTTAGATGTTTGGCAGCATCATTTTGGATATTGTCTAACATTTGAGGGAAAAACATTTCTAGTTGAGAACCACTGGTCTAGCTTGAAAACTAGAAGTATCCTGACAGATTTACAATCAAGACCCATCACATACTCAGATAGTAACATTGTCCAATTCACTAAAGACCTTCAAGCCCCATTTCTATAGGGGAGAATAAAGTTCTTAAAATGCACTTCCTCATAGATAAGACGTTTGTAAATACTCAATCGAACAATCCATATTCGATACTAAGCTCAGGTTTTAGTAAAAAAAAAAAAAAAGAAAAATTAAATATATCTCTTATCATTAACAAATGTTTTATAATGAAGGACTAAAATGACATCTCTGAACTACAGATGTTAGTATGAAATCCCTCATGTCTCATGAAGACAATGCATGTAGTGTCCAAGCTTTATTACCAAAAGAGCTCAGTTCCTCCCAACACACACTCTTTGTTGCAGGAGAATAGAAATATTCATAGGGTTCAGGGCCTGTGTCTCCACCACGGGTCAGTTATTTGAAGATGCAAGAGACCTGATCCAGACAAGCTCCTCAGTCTTAGATTTGGAAAAAACTCTAACTCAGAGTTGAGATAAGGTGCTAGGAGATTTAGAGATCTGCTGCTGCTGCTAAGTTGCTTCAGTAGTGTCCAACTCTGTGCGACCCCGTAGACGGCAGCCCATTAGGCTCCTCTGTCCCTGGGATTCTCCAGGCAAGAATACTGGAGTGGGCTGCCATTTCTTTCTCCAATGCATGAAAGTGAAAAGTGAAAGTGAAGTCGCTCAGTCGTGCCCGACTCTTAGCAACCCCATGGACTGCAGCCTACTAGGCTCCTCCGTCCATGGGATTTTCCAGGCAAGAGTACAGGAGTGGGTTGCCATTGCCTTCTCTTAGAGATCTGAAAGGGAGGCTACTTCATGGAGAAGGAGTGAAAAACAAAGAACAGAACTGGATTCACTCACCAATGACTTCTACCCTGATCTCTTGTGAATTGAGAATCATTAAGGAAAATTTCCTTCCTTCTTTAACAGTTTTCCACAAGGGAATTATGAGGTTTAGAGCTTGAAATAACAGAGAGAAACGTTCCTAATGAGCAGAGGTAGGGAGTTATAAATATATCCACATTTGCAGTCTCTCAGCGTGTGTAACCTTGGGCTGGAAGGGCCCTTTTTCCCCTCTGTTTGGAGTCCTAATTCTGGTTGGGGGCTGTAGCTTCACTCGTTCCTACTGTTTTTGCTCCATCACCAACCATCCAAGGGAGAATTCAGATGCCCCCGTTGGAGACCATCATCTCAGAGTTCCCATCCAGGTGAGTCGCTGAGCACGCAAAAGAAGGTCAGAGAGAATGGAAGCCAATTCAACTCAAGCCAGAGGCAAGAGATTGCTGTATATTTATTTGCTTGATAAATTAATTAATGTATCTATTACAGTGGTTACATAATATTTACAGTGCAGCAGTGCTATTGACACATTTGATCATCTTTCACATTCTTTATCATGAAATTGCTGTTATGTCAATGCTAGAAAAAGATGTTGAGATTGTTAAATTCACACTGGTTCCTATCAGGGGTGATTTTCCCCCAGGGGACACATTGAACAATGTTCTGGAATATTTTTGGCTGTCACCCTGGAGGAGGGTGGATGGAGACCATGGATGCTGTCAACATCTTTCAGTGTACAAGACAGAGCATAAAAGAGAATGATCTGGTCCAGAAAATCAATAGCCCTGAGACTGAGTATCCCTGAGGTAAACCATACCAGTCAGGCAGGGTGTGCGTGTTCAGTTGTGTCTGACTCTTTTGCGACTTCACGGACTGTAGCCTGCCAAGCTCCTCTGTCCATGTTGCCATTCCCTTCTCCAGAGGATCGACCCAGGGATCAAAGTCACATCTCTGGCATCTTCTGCTTTGGCCAGTGGATTCTTTACAATTTAGCACCATCTGGGAAGCCCAAAGAATATCTGTACTTGTGATATTTATAGCTGTCTTTGGGTTGTTTTTTAATCTTATAATACTTTATGTTTATGCTAGCAAAATTAGAGTACTGCTTTTGTTACCAATTTAAAAGTTCCAACCTCAATCATCGTAACAGTTCTTAATTCCAGTCTTTTTCCCAGGTAGATAGGTAAAGAAGTTTTCTTAAAATATTGCTCAGTTGCAGTAAGTTTTACATATATCCATCATCATTTGGTTTTATTATTATCATTATATGCCCATATAGTATTTACCTATTTTCCTATAGTTTTCAATGTTTCAAAATATTTTCACATCATTGTTTCTCAATGGAGTTTTGGAGGTTGTATGTAATACTCGTGTGTTTTTGTATGATGTCTGAGAGTGGGCCAATTATATATTCTTCCAGACAGAGAGCCATTTATGCCAGGTTTTATTTAACAACCCCATCATTTCCTACTAAACTGAAATATAATCTAGCCATATACATTGAGACCTAATTTTGTATGATCTGTTCTATCAGTTGATCACATTAAATATAGAAAGATTTTTTGCATCCTTACTAGTAATAACATCCGTTTATATTTATTGTTAAACATTTTCCTTTCCTTATTGCTACACTTTATCTTTTTGTGGTTAGATATGTTTTGTTAAATAGAAATCATATTACCCCATCTTGTGAGAGACATTCTTTTGCATTCAACTAAATTGCCTCTTCCTTATTGAAATTCATTTATGTTTATATAGATGAAAATTATAACATTTGATACTGCTTCTTCAGCTTTTCAAAGTGTATATTTTTCATTCCCAGGCCTTTGCCATTTTACACTTTAATGAGAGACCCATGTTGATGTGGTTAAACATTTTATTCTCTATGTTTTATTTCAGAGGTCATAAATTTTAATTAAATGTCATTCAATATAATTGTTTGACTCCATTATGATTTAGTCTTTGTAGATTGTATGTCTCTATACATTTTTTATTCCTTCTAGGTTATCCAATTTGTTGGCATATAACCATTTATAGTAGTCTTTTGTGATCCTTTATATTTCTTGGGTACTGTTACTAAAAGTGGGGATGGTCTGGCAGCTCACTACTTAAAACCTGATTAAGAAGTCAGGTTGGTGGAAAGGAAACTTTTCTTTGTTTCAGATGCTGGCAACTGCAGATTCCCCCTCACTGAGAATGAGTGAGCAAGAGCTTTTATAGGCAGAGGGAGGGGACTGCATGTAGAAAAAGCACAGCTATCTCTGACAGTTAACTTGAATGTATGCAGTGGTCTGACCAGTGTCATCTTGATTATTTTTTTTTCATTCATTTATTTTTTTTTATTTTTTTAAACTAGTTTGTTTTCTATTTTTTAACTTTACAATATTGTATTTGTTTTGCCATACACTGACATGTGTTATTTTAAGTACAGTTAATCTTCACTTCCAGGGTCGGTCTGTTCCCACTTCCCTGAGGCCAGTTCTCGGAATCATGGCAGCTTTCATGTCATGGCTAGAGTCTGGTCCTCATGTAGTTAACTTTTTTCACCTGATGAGGGTTTCAGTATCTATAAGACAACTCACAGGATACAGCTCAAAATATTATCTATGAATCTTGAGAAGGAGCTAAAGGTCCTTGACTGATTGTGCTTAATGACTAAACTATTGTTATTTAGTCTGTTGGACTGGTTTCCTTTGTTTCTGCATTTTCTCACTGCTCTGATTTAAGTTCTTCTTCAGATGAAGTTTTTCTACAGACAGAAGACAGGTGGAACACAGGTGAAGGTGAAGACCATAAGGTTCTCCCCCGTTGCAGTATCGCTTGTAACATCTCCTCTTTCAGTTCTGATGTTATCTATTTGAATCCTTGCCATTCTATCTGCTGGGTACACATTTACACACATAACTTTGCATCTCCCTCCCATTCTTACTAGAGGTTATGATTCATGTGTCACTACGTGTTTGCCAGTCTTACCCAAAGCACATGAAAAATAGAATGCTGTACTCTTTCTTTTATGCTTGTTTTCTTTCTCATACCACTTGTCCCCATCAGAAGTGTTAGATAATCTTTTGTTTGCTTACATATTTTTCCATCAGTGAAATGCAGGGAGTGTTGCTTTTCAGCATCTTATATTCATAGCCTAGGCAGTGCTGAAAATATAGTCATACTTCAATTTACATTCCTGAAATAGATAGGTTTCTCATTAAAACTGTAAAATTCATCCTGCCCTCCTAGGGAAAAAGCTGATTGGTAAAGCAATTTCATATCAGAAATGGCACAGGGGAATTTATTAAAGAAAATCAGATCCATACAACAAACACAAAAATTAATTTATTGACTGCAAAGTATATGTTGTATAATTTTGAATATGTGAATAATGCAAGTTTGTGTGAATATCGGGGCTTTCGTGGTGGCTCAGTGGTAAAGAATCTGCCTGCAATGTGGGAATTGCAGGAATCACAGGTTCAATCCATGGGTTGGGAAGATTCCCTGGAGAAGGGCATGGGACCCACTCCAGTATCCTTGCCTGGAGAATTCCGTGGACAGAGGAGCCTGGCAGGCTATAGCCCATAGGGTCACAAAGAGTCAGACACAACTGAAACAACTTAGCAGACACCCCTGCACATATTTGTATTAGTCATGTTATTTCCTTCTTTCCTAGGGGTAACTTCCATCATATGCAACCAGGCAATGATACATGGATTTCAGGATTTCTTCTTCTGAGATTTTCAGAGGAACCAGAAGTGCAGCCTCTTATATTTGGGCTTTTCTTATCCATGTACCTGGTCACTGTGTTTGGAAACCTGCTCATCATCCTGGCTGTCAGCTCAGACCCCCACCTCCACACCCCCATGTACTTCTTCCTCTCCAACCTGTCCTTTGTAGACATCTGTTTCACCTCTACCACCATCCCAAAGATGCTGTGGAACATCCAAACTCAGAATAAAGCCATAACCTATGAAGGCTGCATCACGCAGATTTATTTTTTCACACTCTCTGCAGTGTTGGACATTTTTCTCCTGACTGTGATGGCCTATGACCGCTTTGTGGCCATCTGCCACCCCCTGCATTACACAGTCATCATGAACCCCCGGCTCTGTGGACTGCTGGTTCTAATGTCCTGGATCATATGTCTCCTGAATTCCTTGTTACAAAGCTTAATGGTATTGCGACTATCCTTCTGCACAAACTTGAAAATTCCCCACTTTTTTTGTGAACTCAATCAAATGATCCAGCATGCCTGTTCTGACACCTTTCTTAATAACATGGTGATGTATTTTGCAGCTGTCCTGATGGGTGGCGGTCCTTTCACTGGTGTCCTTTACTCTTACTCTAAGATAGTTTCTTGCATATGTGGCATCTCATCACTTCAGGGGAAGTATAAAGCATTCTCTACCTGTGCATCTCACCTCTCAGTCGTTTCCTTATTTTATTGTACAATGCTAGGGGTGTACCTTAGCTCTGCTGGTACCCACAGCTCACAATCAAATGCAGTTGCCTCAGTGATGTACACTGTGGCCACACCCATGCTGAACCCCTTCATCTACAGTCTGAGAAATAAAGATATAAAGAGGGCTCTGAAAGCATTCTTTGTGAAGCAAACTACAAAACGATCAATTGTCAGAATACTGAGGAAATGCACATGATAGCAGAAGACAAAGCCCCAGAGTCAGAAACTTTGATTATTTAATCAGATTGTTAAAGTAATATTTCTATTTATTTCCTAAATGTTTTATTTCTTTGACTTCAACTTCTTTATAAAGTTTAAATAACTGACTTTATCAACCTTTCTGCTCTCTCTGATATCCAACAGCTTTTGTCATTGTTGTTTTCATGTTTTCCCAAATTTATTTCCAACCATGGCTCAGAAATATTTGGAAATCCCCATTTACCTAATGAAACAACATTTTAGAATATTTCAAATTATATACATCATATTAAATACTTTTTCTTTTGTTTTACTACTGGAATTGTCATGCATTATAGTACTCTGATGGAAAAAGATACAACTGATGATGAAAGCAATTTATATAACTTAATAATAGAAGAAAATCTGAGACCACTCTTTGCGTTTTTATCTAACATTTCTTTCTATAGCACTACCTTAACTTCTCCTTCTTACAATGTAGATCTTAACAGAGTAGTGTGCTAAAGCTGGTCACTTGGTATTATTCTCCTCATTAGAATTCTGATACTGTTTTCTTTTTTTTTTTCTGTTTTTTAGTTCAGTGTCCAAAATGCTAACCTTAGTCACTGGCAAAATTATTATCAAATACATTTCTTCAAGAGGAGTCTTTATTGCAAGTCTTTATTTATTTATATTAATAAATATATTGACCTAATATGACCTTAGATTCATAGATGACCTTAAAAAGATGAAGGAGATTTTTAAATATATAGTGAGCTACTTTGCAAATTATTTATTTTTCATACTGTACATTTATTCATTGGAATATGGATGTTTTGGGTGTTGGTTGGTTGTTAGTTGTGTCCAACTTTTTTGTGATCCCATGGACTGTAGCCTACCAGGATCCTCTATCCGTGAGATTTCCCAGGCAATAATGCTGGAGTGGGTTGCCATTTCCTTCTCCAGGGGATCTTCCCAATCTACATCTCCTGCTTGACAGGTACATTCTTCACCACTGAGCCACTTGGGAAGCCCAGAATATGGAGAACTGTTGTCCATATAGAATAGGCCTTTTATATATGGGTGAAAATTTGATTGACATTTTTTATAGTTTTATTGATGTATCATCTTTTTACCACTTCAAAACTTTTAATGCTGCCTATAGTATGACTCCTTCTATAGCTAGAAAGGACATATGTCCCCTCTCCTGCACTTTTTCATGAACACTAAAGTGATGGTGGATGAACATTATCAGTGTCACCAATTATATGTTTCCATTATACACAGGAATCTTTTCATGTTTATGTTCAAAAAGTGACTCAGGAGAGCATGGATTCCTATCAATTCACATGAATCAAGAGCACTAGTATTCCCACACACACATGCATGTCCTTTCAACTGCTTCTGGTGACAATAAGCACTTTATAATAGAGTCACCTGAAATAACAGAATAATCGAGAATACTGTCTTCAAATATAAGAAAAATGCCAAGAATAATTAGCAGATTATTGTCTTCATTCTTGCTTCTATTCACTTTGCTCATTGTATCAGTTAGCTATTGCTGCATAACCAACTATCCTAAGAGCAAATGATATAACATAATTCCTTTCTTACCAAATGATAATACATGATGTGATATATATTACACATACATAATTGGGGCTCCACTGCTCTCTTCTTGAGTATAGTAGTGAGCTAGGAGAGTTTACATCTGTTTCTAAGGTTTGTTAATAATACATCTGGTCAGGTTGCACTTCTTCCTACAATCAATTTATCATATTTTTATACCTAGGTTCATCTTTTATTTTAGAAAAAAAGTATCAAATGTGAATTTAATTTACCTATACCATTCCTGTATCTATATGTGACCATTTGTTTCTTCCCAGGTAGAAGAGATACCTCCTATCACTGCCCAGTCTGAATCACCTACTAGTCCTCTAGATACTACTCTAGTGCATTCATTGTTACATTTTCCCTTCAGTAAAATGTATTGGACTTTAATTTAAGTATGACACAATATACACTATACATAATTAAAATGTACAATTCAATAAATAAAAGGAGCCATACCAAAATTACAGTACCTACTTCATGTTTCCATTTGTATATAATTCAAGAAAGTGCACAATAAATTTCAGTCTTTTTATGTTATTCTTAAAAAAATACAATATTGTAAAGTTAAAAAATAGAAAATAAACTAATTAAAACAAAAAATATATATAACATTTCTAAGCCTCAATTTTCTTATTTCTAAATGTCGTGTAATATTGTAAACATAACATCAAGCAAATATTACATGAAATAAATGAAACGTGCAGACATATTTTCTCAGGCCCAAAGAAAATATTCAAAGGAAAGTTGTGTGCATATATATGTAAATTCATTTATATAAATTTTATTGCAAATAAACATACTCACACATATATGTACACAAAAACAGACTCCTGATCTCATATTTTGTCTTTAAAGGAAATGTGAAGAGGATCAAAATGTAAAAAATGAATCTAAAAATTAACATGAAATTGAAGAGTGTAGAAATTTGCACAAAGATTTAAAGTAAATGGTATAAACAAATTTAAATGATTAATGACTTTCTTTACTTAATGTCTCAAAAATGAGAAATCCAAATCACATTTACATTTGTACATGAGAAATATTCTATTTGCTAAAGAGACTGAATATCTCCAAATTAACTTTTAATTTCTTCTTCTGCTTAAGATGGGGGTCACAACATTAAGTGCCTTTACAGGGAAAGCTAAATGGATGAACTGAGACACTTAATATCAATTTCCTGAGCAAACATTTACTAGTTAAATGTTTATATTCAATTCCCAATGCTAATTTTAAATACCATACTAGTGATAGAAAGCAAACACATGTATATATCTTTTCTTATGTTTGGTAAATGTCTTTATTTTTTTTAATTTTTATTGGGGCAGAGTCACTCCACAATGTTGAGTTAATTTCTGCTGTACAATGAAACACAACCCCAACACTGTACAGCGAAGTGAATCAACCATATGCATATTACATCCAAGGAATTCTACTCAATGCTCTGTGGTGACTTAAATGGGAAGGAAACACATGTATGCTCTTACAATTCTAGCGTCAGAAACCTGAAATGGGTCTCATTGGGCTGAAATCAAGAGGTTTCAGGGGTGTGGCTAAAATGGCAGAAAAGAATGACCCTGAGCTCATCTCCTCCCATGGCAAAACCAAAACTACAATTCACAGAGCAGCAACTGATGAGAACTATCTATGAGAAGACTAGCCAAAATGATTTTCATAACTAAAGACATAAAGAAGGAAACACAGCACAGTGAGTAAGAAGGGAGGAATGCAATATATACCCAAGATCTCATTTCCAGGGAGGTGACTCACACAGGAAGATAATCACAACTTCAGAGGTTCTCCCCAAGAGTGCTGGATCTGAGGTCTACAACAGGCTCTCCAGACCAAGAGTCCTACACCAGGAAGACAAGTCTTCAAAACATCTGGCATTGGAGTCCAGTGGGGCTTGCATATGGAAGAGTCAGAGGGCTACAGAATAAAGACTTCCCTCTTAAAGAGTGCATGAAAAATCTCAGTTGCTCTGGGTGAGACAGCACAGAGACAGTTATTTGAGAAAAGACTGGGTCAGACCCACATACTTTAACTTGACGAGCTTCTCAGATAGTCAAGAAACCCCAGGGACTCCCCCTGAGGACATAGACACCAGCGACAGTCATATTGGGGACCTCATTCTAACATGAGGACACTGGTGCTGGGAAACACCATTTTGGAGTCCTCCCTCTAGCATTCTAGCACAATAGTCTTACCTGTCCACCAGTGAACCAGACCAGTCAGCTTCAGCCTCAGATCCAGCCAACCCAGGATTTGGTTCTGCCATCTAGTATACCTCACCAACCCCAATAATCCCTTGGTTCTAAAGCCAGCAGAACTGTTTGTGTGCTGTTTTCCTAGGAACTGTGTACAACCGCACATGCCAGGATCCAGACCTCCACACGAGCATCCTGGTATTAGCCCTGGAACCATACAATCAGTCATGCTGGAACCAGGCCATATAATTCTAAAATTTATTTGTAAACACAAAACCCCCTACATAGCTGAGGCAATCTTGAGAAATAAGAAGAAAGTTGGAGGTATCAAACACTTTGATTTCAAACTACACTACAAAGTCACATAATCAAAACATTATGGTTCTGGCTCAAAACAGACATATTATCAATGGAACAGAATACAAGGTCCAGAAATTAACTCACACTGGTATGGACAGCTAATCTATGGCAAAGGAGACAAAATGTACAATAAGGAAAAGAAAGCATTGTCAGTAAATGGTGTTGGAAAGTTAGATACATGCAAAAGAATGAAATTGGACTACTGAGAAATCAGACCATGTACAAAAATAAACTCAAAATGGATTAAAGACATATGTAAGATCTGAAAGTATAAAACTCCTAGAAGACATGGGCCGTAGGCTCTTTGAATCTTGTCTGAGCAATATTTTTTTGATCTATCTTCTTGGCAAGGCAAATGAAATAAAAAATAAACAAATTTTCACAGTGAAGAAAACTTTCAAGAAAATGAAGAGGTGTCTTACTGTGTGTGTGTGTGTGTTTCTGATCAGTTGTGTCTGACTCTGCGACCCTATGGATTGTAGCCCACAAGGCTCCTCTGTCCATGGGATTTTTCTGGCAAGAATACTGGAGTGGGTTGCTATTTCTTCCTCCAGGAGATCTTCTCAACACAGGGATTGAACCTACATCTCCTGCGTCTCCTGCATTGCAAGTGGGTTCTTTACTGCTGAGCCACTAGGTGGGAGAAGATAATTGCAAATGATATATCTGAAGAAGAGTAGATAGGCAAAATATAGAAAGATTTCATACAACTTAACATTAAAAAAAAAAAACAATTAAAAATAGGCAGAAGGCCTGAATCAGCAGTTTACCAAAGACACACACTGAGGCCAACAGGCATATGAGAAGATGTTCAATATCAGTACATGTGTGCTAAGTCATTTCAGTCATTTCCTACTCTTTGCAACCCCATGGGCTGGGGCCCACCAGGCTCCTCTGTCCATAGGATTCTCCAGGCAAAAATACTGGAGTGGATTGCCATGCCCTCCTCCAGGGGATCGTCCCAATCCAGAGATCAAACCTGGGTCTGTTACATCTCCTGCTTTGGCAGGCAGATTCTTTACACCTAGTGTAAACTGAGAAGTCAATATCAGTAATTACCAGGAAAATACAGATCAAAACCACAATCAGATACCACTTGACACCTATCAGAATGGCCATCTTCAAAGAGACAAGAAATAATAAGTGTTTTGAGGATGTGGAGAAAAGGGAATCTTTGTGCCCTGTTGGTGGGATTGTATATTGGTACAGCCATTATAAAAAACAGTATGAAGTTCTCTAAAAAATGTTAAAAGTAGAACTTCTAGGGAGAACAAGATGATGGAGGAGTAGGTGTATGTAGAGTACATCTCTCTCCACAGATATATCAGGAATACACCTTCAGACATAGAAGCACATGCATAACACCAGTTGAGAGCAAACAGGAGTACATGACCAGTGGAAAAGAATATATAAAACCAAACAAAACTAGGTAGGATGAAGGAAGTAGGGGGGAAAAACAGGAGTGTTAGTGGGACTGGACCTGCCCTTGGCGAGTTGGGGAACTGAAGTAGAGGTCCAATCCCACAATCAGGACAATTGTCTGAGTCAGGGGAGAAATGTTTAAGGCTGCAAGTGAAACAGCTGATCTGTTGCAGCCTAAACGGAATGAGAATCAGGTACTCCTTGCTACAGCCATACATATCCTGGACAGGGACACAGGTTATCTGGAAGGCACAGCGTCTGGGAGCTGGCGTTTAGGGATTGTGGAGCAATCCTAGGGCGAGGGCTGCTATTGACTGTGGAGAGATGGGTCGAGGGAATGTGAAAGAGGAGATTGTGCTGGGAAATGCCTGTTGAGGAAAGCCAGGCAGCCATGGAAGCAAGGCGATACTACTAGTCAAGCATAGGAGGTGGAGCCATCACCATAGCCTCTCTCTCCCCACATGCCAGCATCAGAGCTGAAGAATAGACAGGCTGGCCCATCAAAAGCCTGACCCACAGAACTACAGAATAGGACCCCACCCAAGGTGGCCCTTTAAGTGCCTGAAGTGCCAATCTACAGAGTAAGACCCCAGCCAGAGGAGCCTTCTAAGTGCTTGAAAGGATGAAGGTATGGAGAAAGACTGGCCAAAGAGGCCTTCAGATTGCCAGCTACAAGAGATATAAAAAAAGACTCTGATAGGGCCTTAACGCCTGCAGCAGAGGCAGTCCATGTCCCTGCACACTTGGTGTTGCCAGGGTCCCTGCAAGCCAAGCAGCTGTGCCATCTTCATGCTCAACCCTCACTGGGGCAGAGCTGACACAGCAAAAAAATATCTTGCCTCTACCGATGCAGGATGGCTTTGATCATGTCCAACACTTTGCAACCCTATGGACTGTTGCCTGCCAGGCTTCTCTGTCAAGGGGGTTCTCAAGGCAAAAATACTGGAGCATATTAGCTAATACCAGTTGCCATACCATTCTAGAGCACTATATTTCCTGCTTCCCTAGCCACCAACTCCCCTGAGTACCTGGTGCTGCCAGAACCCCTGCTACACAAGCAGCTACACCACCTCCACTCCTGGCCCTCACTGGGGTAGACCCAAGTCCTCCAGGGAAGCCTCAGGAGCAAACCTCAGTGGACAACCCACATGCAGAGGTGGAAATAAAACCATAATTGAAACCCAGGGGAAGTGTGGCTAAGGAAGAAGACCAAAAACCTTCCCACCAGCTGTACAAGCTGCAGATTAAATCCACACGATCAAGTAAGCAGACTCTGTGTCTATGGAATATATTAAAGGACATTGAGAGCTCCCACAAAAGAAAATGCACTAGTTCTGATAGCTGTGGACATTGGAGACAAGAAGACACAGGAGTAGGACCAGATTAGAATCTGAGCTGCCCCCACAACAGGTCCAGAGACCAGCACAGTGGTGGAGGGCATCCTAGGGAATTGAGGTGGATTCTGACTCCCAGCGAGGAAAGGACACTGACAGCAGTGACTCAAGAAAAACATCTATTAGTCTTATGTTTTCACTTGTTCTGTAGATTCTTTTGGATTTTTTCTTTTTTTTCCCCTTTTTATCCCCCTGTGTTGTAAATATCAATTTTATTGGCACTATGAAATCTAATTAAGCTTTTGAGCTTTTTTTTTCTTTTCCTCAGTCACATTTTTTATTGTTATTATCAACCTCTGTCTCTAAGTTGGGCTTTTGCAGTTCTGTGGAGTTTCCTTTTTTTTTTTTTTTTTTTAAATTTTCTTTCCTCTTCTTTTTTTTTCCTTAATTTTAATTTTTTTAAGCCTATTATATTTTTCTACATTTATTCCTTTGTTTGCTTTCCTACTGTTCTTTTCCCCTTGCAGTTAATCTTGAATGTATATAAATCTTCTTCATCTACCTCTATTTAACTTTGCATATCTGTTCTCTCTTTCTTTTCTTTCTTTCCTTTCATTTCAATATATTTGTTAGTTTTGCTTTCATTGCTTTATTCCCAACTTAGCACCTTGATTTAGTTTAGTTCTCCAGCTTGTGCTTTACTTAGTTTTGATCTTAACTGATAAATATAATTTTTGATTTCCTTTGATCACCAGGTCAATCTACTGTATTTTTGTTGGACTGTTTTGATTTTGCTTATGAGTGTATACGTATATGTGTATATTCCATTATGTTAATTATTATTTGCCTGATTTTGTAACTGCCATTTATCTGGGGTTCATCTTTGGTTTCTAATTTTTAGGTATTTGTTTTAATCTCACTTAATGCCATAACAAACTAATTGTGGAATCTTTGTTCCTGACCAGAGATTAAGCCCTGAGCTTTTGGAATGAGAGCACTGTCTCCAAGACCCTAGACTACCAGAGAATTAGCCCGAGGGAGTATCAAATAGTGTGAACTCACACAAAGGAAACCACTTGAGTACAAGACGCAGCATCTCCCAACCACCAGTAGCACCCTGTGCAGGACACCTCATCTAAACAACAAACAAAACAAAAATACAAACCCAAACATCAGCAGATAGGATTACCGCCTCACTCAGCCATGCCCATCAGAGGAAAAACAAACAAACAAAAACTCAGCACAAATCTCACCTTATACGAAGCTTACACAAGCCACTGCACCAAAAGTAGGAGGACAGAAACCAAAAGGAAGAAAGAATTCAACCCTGAAGCCTGGGAAAACGAGACCTCAAACGCAATAAGTTTAAAAAAATAATGAAAAGGCAGACAAATGCTACACCAATGAAGAGATAAACTAGAAACACAGAAGTCCAAATAAATGAAGAGGAAATAGGTGAACTACCTGGAAAAGAATTCAGAATAATGATGAAAGATGATCAGAATAAAAGATGACCAAAAACCTTCAAAACAGAATGGAGAAAATTCAAGAATCAATTAACAAATACCTAGAAGAATAAAGAATAAACATGCAGAGACAAACAACACAGTTACTGAAATTAAAAATAGTCTAGAAGGAATCAATAGCAGAATATCTGAAGCAGAAGAACGAATCAGTGAGCTGGAAGATAAAACGGTGGAAATAACTTCTGAAGAGCAGAATAACGTAAAAAGAATGAAAAGAACTGAGGATGTCTCAGAGACCTCTGGGACAATATCAAACGCACCAACATTTGAGTTATAGGGGTCCCAGAAGAAGAAGAGAAAAAGAAAGGATATGAGAAAATCTTTAAAGAGAAAATTTTCCCAATATGGAAAAGGAAGCAGTCAATCAAATTCAAGTGGCACAAAGAGTCCCATACAGAATAAATCCAAGGAGAAACACTTCAAGACACATACAAATCAAACTAGCAAAGACTAAAAGCAAAGAAAGAATATTTAAAGCATCAAGGAAGAAACAACAAGTAACACACAAGGGAAACCCCGTACGTTTAGCAGTGGATCTTTCAGAAGAAACTCTGCATACCAGAAGGGAATGGCAGGATATATTTAAAGTACTGAAAGGGAAAAACCTGCAACCAAGATTACTGTTACCAGCAAGGATCTCATTCAAAATTGATGGAGAAATAAAAAGCTTTTCAGACAAGCAAAAGTTAAGAGAGTTCAGTACCAACAAGCCAGCTTTATAACAAATGTTTAAGAGATTTATATAGTCAAGAAATACAAGAGAAGAAAAAGATCTACAAAATCAACCCCAAACAATTAAGAAAATGGCAATAGGAACATATATCTCAATAATTACTTTAAATGTAAATGGATTTAATGCTCCAACCAAAAGACACAGACTGGCTAAATGAACACAAAAATAAGACCCATGTGTATGCTGTTTACAGGAAACCCACTTCAGACCTAAAGACACATATAGACTGAAATTGAGAGGACGGAAAAATATATCCCATGCAAATGGAAAGCAAAATAAAGCTGGAGTAGCAATCCTCATATAAGACAAAATAAAACTTAAAATAAAGAAGATTACAAGAGATAAGGAAAGACACTACATAATGATCAAGGGATCAATCCAAAAGAAAGACATAACAATTGTAAATATTTATGCACCTAACATAAGAGCACCTCAATACATAAGACTAACAGACATAAAAGGAGAAATTGACAGTAACACAGTAATAGCAGGAGACTTTAAACCCCACTCACACCAATGGACAGATCATCAAAACAGAAAATTGATAAGGAAACACAACTCTTAAATGTTACACTAGAAGAGATGGAGCTCATTGATATCTTCAGGATATGCCATCCAAATGAAAAGAAATACACCTTTTTCTCATGTGCACACGGAACATTCTCCATGATAGACCACATCTTGGGTCACAAATAAAACCTCAGTAAATTTAAGAAAATTGAAATTATATCAAGCATCTTCTCCAACAACAATTCTATGAGACTAGCAGCAGCAGCAGATATCAATTACAAGAAAAAAAAACTGTAAAAAACACAAACACATGGAGATTAAACAATACATTTCTAAATAACCAACAGGTTATTGAAGAAATCAAAAGGGAAATCAAAAAATTTCTAGAAACAAACAACCATGAAAACGTGACAACTCAAGCCTATGAGATGCAGCAAAAGCAGTTATAAAAGGGAAGTTTATAGCAATACAATCCTACCTCAAGAGACAAGAAAAGCATCAAATAGACAACCTAACTTTACACCTAAAACAACTGGAAAAAGAAGACCAAAAAAAAAATTAGTAGAAGGGAAGAAATCATAAATATCAGAGCAGAAAGAAATGAAAGAAACAATAGTAAAGATTAATAGAGCTAAAAGCTGGTTCTTTGAGAAGACAATAAAATTGACAGACCTTTAGCCAGACTCATCAAGAAAAAAAGAGAGAAGAATCAAATCAACAAAATTAGAAATGAAAAAGGAGAGGTCACGGCTGTAACCTCTGTATTTACAGTATTAATGAGTAAATACAAAGGATTATAAGAGACTATTATGAACAACTACATGGTAATAAAATGGATAACCTGAAAGAAATGGACAGATTCTTAGAAAAATTCAATCTCTCAAGGCTGAACCAGGAAGAAATAGAAATTATGAGCAACCCAATTACAAGCACTGAAATTTAAACTGTGATTAACACTCTCCCCAAAACCAAAAGCCCAGGATCAGATGGCTTCACAGAATTCTATCAAACATTTATAGAATAGCTAATGCCTATCCTTTTAGAACTCTTTCAAAAAATTGCAGAGAAGGGAGCACTTCCAAACTCATCTCCCTGATACCAAAGTCATACAAAGACAACACTCAAAAAAGAAAACTAAAGGCCAATATCACTAATGAACATAGATGCAAAAGTCCTCAACAAAATTTTAGCAAACAGAATTCAGCAACACATCAAAAAGCTCATACACCATAATCAAGTTGGGTTTATTCCATGGATGCAAGGATTCTTCAATATACTCAAACCCATCAATATGGTACACCTTGTTAAAAATTGAAAGATAAAAACCATATGGTCATCTCAATAGATGGAGGAAAAATCTTTAACAAAATTCAGCACCTATTTATCATTAAAACTCTTCAAAACAATGGGCATAGAAGGAACCTACCTCAACATAGTAGAGGCCATATATGATAAGCCTACAGCAAAAATTATCCTCAATGGTGAAAAACTGAAAGCATTCCCCTTAAGATCAGGAACAAGACAAAGGTGTCCACTCTCACCACTATTATTCAACATAGTTCTGGAATTCCTAGCTACAGCAATCAGAGAAGAAAAAGAAATGAAAGGAATCCAGATCAGAAAAGAGGTAAAGCTCCCACTGTTTGCAGATGACATGATACTGTACATAGAAAACTCTAAAGATAGTATCAGAAAATTATTAGAGCTAATCAGTGAATTTAGAAAAGTTGCAAGATACAAAATCAATACACAGATATCACTTGCATTTCTATATACCTACAATGAAAAATGAGAAAGAGAAATTAAGGAATCAATCCCATTTACCATTGCAACAAAAAGAGTTAAATATCTAGGAATAAACTTACCTAAGGAGACCAAAGAACTACACACAAAACCATAAGACACTAATAAAAGAAAACAAAGATGACATAAATAGATGGAGAGATAGTCCATGTTCCTGGGTAGGAAGAATCAATATTGTGAAAATGACTATACTACCAAATGCAATCTACAGATTCAATGTAATCTATATTAAAATACCAATGACATTTTTCACAGTACTAGAACAAAAAATTTCACAATTCATGTGGAAACACAAAAGACCCGGAATAGCCAAAGCAGTCTTGAGAAAGAAGAATGGAGCTAGAGGAATCAACCTTCCTGACTTCAGATTATAGTACAAAGCTACAGTCATCAAGACAGTATGGTACTGTCACAAAAACAGAAATATAGATAAATGGAACAAGATAGAAGGCCCAGAAATATACCATGCACCTATGGGTGCCTTATTTTTGACAAAGAAAGAAAGAATATACAATGGGGCAAAGACAGCCTCTTCACTAAATTGTGCTGGGAAAACTGGACAGCTACATGTAAAAGAATGAAATTAGATCACTTCCTAACACCATACACAAAGATAAACTCAAAATGGACTAAAGACCAGAAATTATAAAAGTCTTAGAGGAAAACATAAGCAGAACACTAGATGACATAAATCAATGCAAGATCATCCATGACCCACCTCCTAGAGTAACGGAAATGAAAACAAAAGTAAACAAGTAGGACCTGATTAAACTTAAAAGCTTTTGCACAACAAAGAAAACTATAAGCAAGGTAAAAAAAGACAACCTTCAGAATGGGAGAAAATAATAGCAAATGAAACAATTGACACAGGATTAATTTCCAAAATATACAAGCAGCTCCTACAACTCAATACCAGAAAAACAAACAACCCAATCAAAGAGTGGGAAAAAGACCTAAACAGACATTTCTCCAAAGAAGACATACAGATGGTGAACATACACGTGAAAAGATACTCAGCATCACTCATTATTAGAGAAATGCAAATCAAAACTACAATGAGATATCACCTCATAGCAGTCAGAATGGCCCTCATCAAAAAGTCTACAAACAATAAATGCTGGAGAGGGTGTGGAGAAAAGGGAATGTTCTTGCCCTGTTGGTGGGAATGTAAATTGATACAGCCACTATGGAAGACAGTACAGAGATTCCTTAAAAAATCAGGAATAAAACCACCCTATGACCCAGCAATTCCACACCTGGGCATATACCCTGAGGAAACCAAAATTGAAAAAGACACATGTGTCCCATTGTTCATTGCAGCATGATTTACAATAGCTAGAATATGGAAGCAATCTAGATGTCCATCCACAGATGAATGGATAAAGAAGTTCTGGTACATATGCACAATGGAATATTACTCAACCATAAAAAGGAATGCATTTGACTCAATTCTAATGAGGTAGATGAACCTAGAACCTATTATACAGAGTGAAGTCAGAAAGAGAAAGACAAATATCGTGTTCTAACATGTATATAGCGAATCTAGAAAAATGGTACTGAAGAATTTATTTACAGGTGAGCAAAGGAGAACAGACATAGAGAATAGACTTATGGACAGGGGGAGCGGGAAGGAGAGGGTGAAATGTATGGAAAGAGTCACATGGAAACTTCCATTACCATATGTAAAATAGATAGCCAATGGAAATTTGCTATGTGGCTCAGAAAACTCAAACAGAGGCTCTGTATCAACACAGAGGGGTGGGGTTGGGTGGGAGATGGGAGGGAGATTTAAAAGGGAGGGGATATATGTGTACCTATGGCTGATTCATGGTGAAGTTTGACAGAAAACAACAAAATTCTGTAAAGCAATTATCATTCGATTAAAAAATAAATTAAAAAGAAAAAAACCAAGTGAACATTGAACTCAGCAATCCATGAGTAATTGTTGACATTTAAGTGACTAGAAACCCAAATAGAGGAGAAAAAGGAGGCACAAATTGGTTTCAATAAAAGTATAACCTATCCAAGGAGTTTTGTAGCTAAAGTGAGTAGGAAATTAGAGTATTATACACAGAAGAATGTCTACTGAAGTGAGGGCATTTCTTTTTTTGTTTGTTTTGAGATATGACATGTTTGACTGTGTTTCCATATTGATAACAAAAACCTAGACCAATGTATAATATGCAAATATATTTTGCGATTGTAGTTCATGAGATATATATAGTACAATATCATCTTTCACCTTGGGTATTCACATTAATCATCATTTTATAAGAAGGGGGATGCTAAACACATTTACTTTGAAGTTGCTTAATTACCTGTAAGGGAATATACTTATGAGTTAGCTCAGTTCAGTTCACTTCAGTCACTCAGTCGTGTCTGACTCTTTGCGAGCCCATGGACTGCAGCACGCAAGGCCTCCCTGTCCATCACCAACTTCCGAAGTTTACCCAAACTCATGTCCATTGAGTCGGTGATACCATCCAACCATTTCACCCTCTGTAATCCCCTTCTCCTCCTACCTTCAATCTCTCCCAGCATCGGGGTCTTTTCAAATGCATCAGCTCTTCACATCAGGTGTCCAAAGTATTGGAGTTTCAGCTTCAACATCAGTCCCTCCAATGAACACTCAGGACCCATCTCTTTTAGTCTGGACTGGTTGGATCTCCTTGCAGTCCAAGGGACTCTCAAGAGTCTTCTTCAACACCACAGTTCAAAAGCATCAATTCTTCAGCACTCAGCTTTCTTTATAGTCCAACTCTAACATCCATACATGACTACTGGAAAAAACATAGCCTTGACTAGATAGACATTTGTTGGCAAAGTAATGTCTCTGCTTTTCAATATGCTGTCTAGGTTGGTCATCACCTTGCTTCCAAGGGGAAGCATCTTTTAATTTCATGGCTGCAATCACCATCTGCAGTGATTTTGGAGCCCAAAAAAATAGTCAGCCGCTGTTTCCCTATCTATCTGCCATGAAGTGATGGGACAAGATTCCATGATCTTAGTTTCTGAATGTTGAGCTTTAAGCCAACTTTTTCACTCTCCCCTTTCAATTTCATCACAAGTCTCTTTAGTTCCTCTTCACTTTCTGCCATAAGGGTGGTGTCATCTGCATATCTGAGGTTATTGATATTTCTCCCAGCAGTCTTGATTCCAGCTTGTGCTTCATCCAGTCCAACGTTTCCCATGATGTACTCTGCATATAAGTTAAATAAGCAGGGTGACAATATACAGCCTTGACGTACTCCTTTTCCTATTTGGAACCAGTCTGTTGTTTCATGTCCAGTTCTAACTGTTGCTTCCTGACCTGCATACAGGTTTCTCAAGAGGCAGGCCAGGTGGTCTGATATGCCCATCTCTTTCAGAATTTTCCACAGTTTATTGTTACCCACACAGTCAAAGGCTTTGGCATAGTCAATAAAGCAGAGGTAGATGTTTTTCTGGAACTCCCTTGCTTTTTCAATGATCCAGCAGATGTTGGCAATTTGATCTCTGGTTCCTCTGCCTTTCCTGAAACCAGCTTGAACATCTGGAAGTTCACAGTTCATGTATTGCTGAAGTCTGGCTTGGAGAATCTTAAGCATTACTTTACTAGTGTGTGAGATGAGTGCAACTGTGCGGTAGTTTGAGCATTCTTTGGCATTGCCTTTCTTTGGGATTGGAATGAAAACTGATCTTTTCCAGTCCTGTGGCCACTGCTGAGTTTTCCAAATTTTCTGTCATGTTGAGTGCAGCACTTTCACAGTGTCATCTTTCAGGATTTGAAGTAGCTCAACTGGAATTCCATCACCTCCACTAGCTTTGTTCGTAGTGATGCTTTCTAAGGCCCACTTGACTTCACATTCCAGGATGTCAGGGTCTAGGTGAGTCATCACACCATCGTGATTATCTGAGTCGTGAAGATCTTTTTTGTACAGTTCTTCTGTGTATTCTTGCCACCTCTTCTTAATATCTTCTGCTTCTTTTAGGTCCATACAATTTCTGTCCTTTATTGAGCCCATCTTTGCATGAAATATTCCCTCGGTATCTCTAATTTTCTTGAAGAGATCTCTAGTCTTTCCCATTCTGTTGTTTTCCTCTATTTCTTTGCATTGATCACTGAGGAAGGCTTTCTTATCTCTCCTTGCTATTCTTTGGAACTCTACATTGAAATGGGTATATCTTTCTTTTTCTCCTCTGCTTTTCGCTTCCCGTCTTTTCACAACTATTTATAAGGCCTCCTCAGACAGCCATTTTGCTCTTTTGCATTTTTTTTCCCTTGGAGAAGGTCTTGATTCCTGTCTTCTGTACAATGTCATAAACCTCCATCCATAGTTCATCAGGCACTCTATCAGATCTAGTCCCTTACATCTATTTGTCACTTCCACTGTGTAGTCACAAGGGGTTTGATTTAGGTCATACCTGAATGGTCTAGTGGTTTTCTCCACTTTCTTCAATTTCATTCTGAATTTGGCAATAAGGAGTTTCATGATCCGAGCCACAGTCAGCTCCTGGTCTTGTTTTTGCTGACCGTATAGAGCTTTTCCATCTTTGTCTGCAAAGAATATAATCAATCTGATTTCAATGTCGACCATCTGGTGATGTCCATGTGTAGAGTCTTCTCTTGTGTTGTTGGAAGAGGGTGTTTGCTATAATCAGTGCATTTTCTTGGCAGAACTCTATTAGCCTTTGCCCTGCTTCATTCTGTACTCCAAGGCCAAATTTGGCTGTTACTTCAGGTGTTTCTTGACTTGCTACTTTTGCATTCCAGTCCCCTATAGTGAAAAGGACATCTTTTGGGGATATGTTAGTGCCCTTATATTTGGTGCATAAATATTAATAAATAGCATGTATTCTTCATGAATTGTCCTTTTTATCATTACATCCTGTTCATATCTGTCTCTTGTTACTTTTTGGACTTGAAGTATATTTTGTCTGATATAAGTATGACTACATCCACATTTTTTGGTTGTCATTGGCTTGAAGTATCATCTTCTATGTCTTTGCTTTGAGCCTATGTTGTCCTTTAGAGCTGAGGTAAATCTCCTGCAGGCAGCATATATACTTGGGTCTTGCTTTTAATCCATCTATCTACTCTGTTTTCTGGGGGCGAATTCAGTCCATTTACATTTAGGATGATTATTGGTAGATGAAGACAGTACTGCCACTTTACCTTTTGTTTACTGATTGCTCTACATGTTCCTTGTTCTTTTTTCCTCATGTTTCTGTCTGCCATTATTGGTTTGGTTGTTGTCATAGTTTTTCTCAGTTTACTCTGTTTATGCTTTGTGTCTCCACTTTAGACTTATATTTGGTGGTTACTATAACAGTTGTATAAAATGTCTCTCAGATTAAATAGTCTTTTTCTTCTGTTGATAACATTTTATCTACACCTATCTATATAGATTTCATCTTTTTCATTTTGTGTTCCTGTTGTCTCAAATTATCTCTTTTTATCTTGTGAGCTTGTTACCAAATTGAGGCAGTCATAGATATTTTTCTACTTTATTTCCTCTTTTAACCTTTGTGCTCTAATAAGTTTTTAAAAGCCTATTCTGATATAGAGTTGCAATTTCCTTATTCTGTCTATTTTTATAAGCTTGCTCAATTTCCAGTGCTTTCTAGTTCATTCTTCACCTTGTTTATTGAGTTCCTAAGCTCCAAATTTTTTATTTGGTTCTTTTTTAGAGATTCAGTCCTTTTCTAAGTATTGTTTCTGTTCACTAATTTTATTCCTGAGCTCATTAAACTACCATTCTGAATTTTCTTGTAGCTGGTTGAGTTTCTTTTTGACAGCAGTTTAAATTCTCTATTAGATCACTGTATTCTGTGAGCTTAAGCTTGGTTTCTGGAGAATTGTCATATTCTTTCTTTGACAGTATTAACCTGGTTCTGAACAGTGCTTAATGAATTGTACTTCTGTATGTTTGAGGTATGAAACACTTTTCTGCTTGATTCTAATAATCCAACAGATTAGAAATTAGAGGATTTCTTTTATTTTCCAGTAGGTAGTGATATAGCATTTGTTTGTTTGTTCATCTCTCTTACTTCAGCTGTCTGTGGTTATCTTTGAAAAAATGGCACTTTCCACCATCCACGGCTTCTGTCAGGTGTGGCTCTGCACCTTCATTATCACTTCCTGTGTCTCTGAGTTTGTTGCTGCCTTGTTGCTACCAATGTCACTGGCCTTACTGTCTGGTGCATCAGGATGGTGGGTTCTTCATTTTCATCCAGGATGACATGATTTACAGGTACCACTGCCTTGGGCACTAATGGTAAAGTTGTCACTAGTGATAAAGAACGTGCCTGCCAATGCAGGAGATGTAAGATATGCGGGTTTGATCCCTGGGTCCACAAGATTCCTGGAGAAGGAAATGGTAACCCGCTCTATTATTCTTACCTGGAGAATTCCATGGATAGAGGAGTCTGGTGGGCTACAGTCCATGGGGTCACAAAGAGTCAGACCTGACTGAGCTCTCTCTCTCTCTCTCATACACACACACACACACACACACACACACACACATATTGTCCTGGGAGCGCTGGTGTCATGCAGGTACCTCTGATGTGCCCAGTGTTGTAAGGTTCAGAAGCTCTACTATTGCAAGGTGGGGAATGGGGTGTCACAGACATAGGCACCACAGTGGCTGGAGGAACAGTGTCCAAGACCCCACTGCCACTGTTACCCAGTTACCAATGGCCACAAGTGTCCCTGTGGCTTGGAGGCCAGAATTTTGTGTTTCACCTCCTCTAATCTTACCAAGTTCTCAGGGGCTGCAGGCTCAGCTATTGCAGAGTGATACAATTTCAAGCATTGTTCCCTCAGTTTCATCTCCCCTATGTATTTCAGTCTACTCACTTTTAAATGTACAAATGTGTAGAATTATCTACCATCTTGGTGTGCTGGACAGAGACACCTGTGTTGCTCTGTGTATATTTTACTGTTCGTTGATTAATGGGAAGAGACAAAGGCAACTTTGCACTCCACCCTGTGGCTGACACCATTCTCCATCTTATCTGTCTTCTGAATTAGCACAGTACATACGAGAATCAACACCTCTGCATTACAAGCACATGATAGTAGAATTAATTTCTGAAATCCTTCCGGTAAGAGAATATAGCTTTAGGGGATTTTTAACTTTCTGTTTCCTTGCCCAGAACAGGGAATTAAAGCAGTTAAAGAACTGGGAATTAAAGTAGTTCAAGTCCTGAGTTCAATATTTCCTCCTCCAAGTTCTGTGCCCTTAGAATTAACCCACCAACCCTTTACACTTCTTTCACTAAAAAGCTGTAAGGCAGCAAATAGAAACTCAGTACAAGCATTTAGTTGGCAGTCGACAAGAGGTTGCATTCCAAACCTCACCCCCAACTTATTTCTATCAATTATATTTTATTTAAATAAAGCCGTTATTCTTTCTCTCTATGTTGTCTATTTCTGTACTTTGCCTGATTTCTGTTAAATGGCCAAGTTGTGTAGTTTTCTTAGACATTATGTGACCTTCAAAGCCAAAAATACTTACTCTCTCCATTCTTTACAGAAGAAGTAGGCAAATCTTTATCTAGATTACTAGACAAATAATATAAAGAGAAGTACTGAAAGAAAAAGTTGATACAATCAGATACTATTTTTGTTATCAATGGTAAAATTCTGAATGAAAAACAAGTTCAATCTCTTATTAAATCTACAGATTTTAGGAGTCATTACTAATCTGACAGTTAAAATGAAACAGCATCATCTATATAATGAATAGTTTAAATATAGGTTACTCAAAAAATAAATTCCTTAATTAAAAGGATTACTACCAAATTCCTTCATTTCTAAAATTGGGATGAACTTTAGGAAAAAGAAAACATGAAAAGGATAAAAACACATTGGAGATATCTAGATACATTATCAATTCAATTTTAAGGAATCAAATATTAGAAAATACATGAAATGATATTTCAAGATTTGTGAGTTTCAGAAATAAATAGAAACAGTCACAAAATGTCTGAATTTCTGAATCTCAATATGTATTTTTTTAATTTTGTGTTATTCATGAGCACCTCTCCAGTCCCAAGAAAAGTATCTCTGCTGGTCTTTGAAAATGATAGAAGTGACAAGACTTATCAAAACACATTTTATGTCCTTATTTCTCATACTATAGACAAAAGAGTTCAACAAAGGTTTCACCACCATATAGACAACTGAAGCTATTGTACTGACCTTTGTACTTGGGGTGATGGTAGAACACATGTATACCCAGTACTGTACCATAGAACAAAGAAAAAAGTAGAGAGTTGAGACACACAGTTGGAAAATGCCTTATAGTTGCCTCTAACTGATGAAATTCTCAGAATAGAGAAAACAAACTTGGAATAAGAGAAAAGGATACCAGTGAGTGAAATAAAACTTACATGACCAGCTGCAAAATACTGCACTAAATGATTAAAATGTTGTCAGAACAGGCATGTTGAAGTAACTGATTGATTTCACAGAAAAAGTGGGGAATTTCCATGTCAGCACAGGGCAGCTGCAACACAAGAAAGCCATTTAACAGAGTCCAGAAAACTTAGTAACCAGCATGCCAGAAGCAGGAGGCCACAGAGTTGGGGGTTCATGATGATTGTGTAATGCAGTGGGGGACAGATGGCTACAAAACAGTCATAGGCCATTACACTCAGGATAAAGCAGTCAAAAACTGCAAAGAGCATGAAAAAGTATATTTGACAGAGGCAGCCTTCATAGGTGTTAGCTTTGCTCTTTATCTGGTTGTTCCATAGCACCTTTGGGATGGTGGTGGAGATGTAACAGATGCCTGAAAAGGTCAGGTTGGAGAGGAAGAAGTACACAGGCATGTGGAGGTGGGAGTCAGTGACAATGGCCCAGATAGTGCAAAGGTTCCCAACGAAGATGATCAGATATATGGGCAGTTCAGTTCAGTTCAGTCTCTCAGTCGTGTCTGACTCTTTGCGACCCCATGAACCACAGCACACCAGGCCTCCCTGTCCATCACCAACTCCCAGAGTCCACTCAAACTCATGTCTGTTGAGTCGGTGATGCCATCCAACCATATCATCCTCTGTCGTCCCCTTCTCCTCCCACCCTCAATCTTTCCTAACATCAGGGTCTTTTCAAATGAGTCAGCTCTTCGCATCAGGTGGCCAAAGTATTGGAGATTCAGCTTCAACATCAGTCCTTCCAATGAACACCCAAGGGCTGATCTCCTTTAGAATGGACTGGTTGGATCTCCTTGCAGTCCAAAGGACTCTCAAGAGTCTTCTCCAACACCACAGTTTAAAAGCATCAATTCTTCTGCACTCAGCTTTCTTTAGAGTCCAACTCTCACATCCATACATGACTACTGGAAAAACCATAGCCTTGACTAAATGGACCTTTGTTGACAAAGTAATGTCTCTGCTCTTTAATATGCTGTCTAGTTTGGTCATAACTTTCCTTCCAAGGAGTAAGCATCTTTTAATTTCATGGCTGCAATCACCATCTGCAGTGATTTTGGAGCCCAAAAAATAAAGTCAGCCACTGTTTCCACTGTTTCCCAATCTATTTGCCATGAAGTGATGGGACCAGATGCCATGATCTTAGTTTTCTGAATGTTGAGCTTTAAGCCAACTTTTTCACTCTCCTCTTTCACTTTCATCAGGAACAGAACCAAAAGGAGAAGCTGCAGCTCTGCCTCTTTAGAGAATCCAACAGGAACAGAACCAAAAAGAGAAGCTTCAGCTCTGCCTCTTTTGAGAATCAAAGCAGCATAAATTCTGAAACCTGTGTATGGTTTCCTGGTTCCATGTTGCTTATGAGATTTCTAGTGGCTCAGATGGTAAAGAATATACCTGCAATTAGGAGACCCAAGTTCAATCCCTGGGTCAGGAAGATTCCTTGGAAGAGGGAATGGCTACCCACTCCAGTATTCTTGCCTGGAGAATTTCATGGACAGAGGAGCCTGGTGGGGTACAGTCCATGGGATCACAAAGAGTTGGACATGACTGAGCAATCAACCCACATGTTCAGAGGAATGTAATTGGTCCACTTTCTCCTGGGTACAGTCAACTGTGAGTCAATATTGTACCTAATCTCATCATTTCCCCAAATTGTCTTTCTCTCAGAAATTCTTTCTTCACAAAATCAAGAATCTGTTTTGGAATGTCTCTCGATTATCAAACTTTTCTTATCTTGTTTTCCCCATTGATTCATGTAAAAATTCACAAATGAAAAATGGCCCGTTGTGCTACTCCATATTTTCCAGCACCTATGAAGATGCTGTGGCTCACCCAGATATTGTCAGGGAAACATCCATGTCCTCCCATCCAGTTAATTCCTTGAATGGTGGACATAATTGGAAGGTTCTCCTAAAAGAGTGAGGAGATGGAGACATTCATGAAGATTCTGCAAGACAATTGTGTTTTCTCATACCCTGAGTTTGATGAGACAGACTTGAATATACTAAGGAAAAGCATTATGTAACTTTTTGGGACTTCTGAAAGTGAATTCCCATAGGGCCTCATTAAATGCAATATTCTTTGGTCTTTCTTCTCTAATGAATGTGATTCTTAATTGCTAAGGCATTAAGAGAAAGCAAATGCTTGTGTCAGGTTTTCCCCTTTAGGGTGTACATGGGAGCTTGGGTCATGTCTCCTATCTCACTGGACTTCTCAGAGTAGTTTCCAAGATGCAAGATATCATTAAAAGCTGATTTATGTGGTTATGGCATGCAATTTCTTCTTCCAAGAATTGAAGGACAGAGTTTAACACTTGAGCTGATGCTCTAGGAGTCTGACCCAAACATGTAAGAACATTCCTTGATCTCACCTGATCCAGGAGAAAGTTACTGTATATATTTACCATGAAGGCCCTTTCAACTAACTGATTGTGCACACCAATAAAAAGGAAAACCGTCACCACTGAGTAGGACAATGGAGTAACAATCATTGGATGCTTGCCATGGGAAGTCTCATGGGGTCACCACAGGTAAGTCTGATAATTTCAGGAAGTGGAGAGCAAGTGAACGTTAGCAATCTACTATGCATAGAGTCATCTATGAGGCTCAAAGTTAGTTGTGTGCTGTACTATATATGTCATATGACATTCAAGTGATTATAGTACTACTTTAATATTGATAACATGAAAGTCTAAGTCAATGACAAGGGCCAAGTTTGAAGTCAAGCAAAGGTGTTCATTTGGTGGAATACTGCCAACAAACCCCCCAAATCACTATGCTGTTTTTCTACACTATGCTACACTATGAGGGAAAATATGTGATCAGTGTGAAAACATATCACAGAGGGATGGAATTCAGTTGGGGATAATAAAACAGGAGGAAAAGTCTTTCTAAGGAGGGGCTATTTAGGATTGACTAGAGAACAAAAGTGGTAATATAGGGTGATAACTAGTTGAAAGGGAAGAGGGAAGATGTACACATTGGGAAGAAGCTCTGCTGGATCCTTTTTCTGTTTCTTCTCCTATTTTCTTCAGTACAGCTAAAAAAGACAAGGTAGAAACTTGTCAGTCTGACATGCTTGATTACAAAATTCCCTTGAAGCAAAAGGGGAGAATCCAAAATGTTTGGATAAAGATAAGTGACTCTGATTAGTCTATAGTATTCAATGCCATTCCATAACCCAGTCTGAGATTCACAGGTGGCTCAGTGGTAAAGAATCTATCTGCTAAAAATAAATAAATACAATAAAAAAAATAAAAAAAGAATCTATCTTCCAATGCTGGAGACACAGGTTTGATCCGTGGGTTGGGAAGATCCCCTGGAGAAGGAAATGGCAACCCATTCTAGTGTTCTAGAATACTAGAATACTAGAATACTCTAATCCCCAATGTGACATGTCTGTATTTGGAAACAGAGCTTCTAGGAGGTGATGCAGGTGTTGGAGAAATTAAAATAGAGGTTAATTTGTTCAGGCTTCAGAGGCAGGATAGCAGGCCTCTAACCTTCCTTTTGATCTTCCTGGACTCTGACAGATTCTATGCCTACCACAAGCACAGCTAATCTCGCAGCCCTTTAGACAAGAAATAGAGTGGATCATGGAATTTTTGAGCCCCTGGAGGTCTGATCAACCACTCAGCATTTCAGTCAGTTCATTCGTTCAGTCGTGTCCGACTCTTTGCGACCCCATGGACTGCAGCACACCAGACCTCCCTGCCCATCACCAGCTCCCGGAGCTTACGCAGACTTGTGTCTATCGAGTTGGTGATGCCATCCATCTCATCCTCTGTCATTCCCTTCTCCTCCTGCCTCCAATCTTTCCCAGCATTAGGATCTTTTCAAATAAGGTGGCCAAAATATTGAAGTTTCAGCTTCAGCATCAGTCCTTCCAATGAATGTTCAGGACTGAACTTCCCTTAGGGTTGACTGGTTGGATCTCCTTGCAGTCCAAGGGACTCTCAAGAGTCTTCTCCAACACCACAGTTCAAAAGCATCAATTCTTCGGCTCTCAGCTTTCTTTATAGTCCAACTCTCACATCCATACATGACAATTGGAAAAACCACAGCTTTAACTAGACAGACATTTGTTAGCAAAATAATGTCTCTGCTTTTTAATATGCTGTCTAGGTTTGTCATATCTTTTCTTCCAAGGAGTTTAATGAAATCCTATGACTCATAAGATAAAACAACATTGCAAAGTGTTTGAATTAAAACCAGGGCTCCCTTTTGTGCACAAACCAATTATGGTATCAGTTTGCAACCCAGAATTAAAAACAGGAACCCCCAAAATTGCAATTTTAAGTCTCACTCATGGAGTGGCCACACCGCCCAGGACCCTTTCCCAACTGGGACTCCAAGTTGATTTTTTTGAGGGAATTCCCAGTGCTGTTTAATTCTAATTGTTGATTGGCCAAATTTGGTGATATATGTGCTGTTATTTCTCTCTATTGTTTCTATGTCTTTTCTTTTAATGACTGCACATTGAAGTCAAATAATCTTATTTAAAAATTGAAGTTGTTTATTTGTGTGTAATGAGTGGTTTCTTTTGTTAACAAATCCTTTGAACCTAAAAAAAAAATGTAAAACCTCTGGTAAAACAACCATGGTGTCAATAATTTAATAGGATTGGCAGCCTTATAAGAAGAGAGAGAGTTTTCTCTCTCTCTCTCCCTCTCTCTCTCTGTGTCTCTATACTCATGAAAAGGCTATTTGAAGATGCAGCAAGAAAGCAACCATATGCAAGCCAGGAAGAGGGCTCTCATCAGAATCCAACCATTTTGGCACCTCATCTCAGACTTTCATCCTCCAGAAATGTGAGAAATTAATTCTGTTGTTTAAGCTGTCCAGTCTCTTGTGTTTGTTACAGCATCCCAAGCTGACTAATGCAATGTGTAGCAACCACTTGATGAATGACTGAGCAATGTCCCTTAGACAAATTCCCAAAGTGTTCTTCAATTTCTCAGCAATGTATATTTCCATATTAGTCCCTGTCCTTGGATGAGGAGGTCATTATCGTGTAAGGCAGTAAAGTCCTGTGTGTCCTGGTTCTGGTTCTGACTCCTGGGAGAAGCTTTCTTTCTTTTCTCAGAGTTCCACTTCAGGAAGTATTGTCTCCTATGGTAGAATGTCATCTATGTAAATAATCTCTCCCCTGCCAGTTAGTGGGTCTGAAGGCACAGGTACAGAGTTGGTTTTACATAGGGTCCAAGTTTAGGCTTCCTTCAGGCTTTAAGCCAATTCTTTAAGGATGTGATTTCTTCTATCATGTGCTACTGAAATAGGTAACAAGAGGAAACAAATCTACTCTAGTGAAAATGATTTAAGCCTGGCCGCTGCTCAGAGAAGACCTTTCAGGATACCTGTTGTTTTCAATTGTCACCCTTGAAACAAAGTCTTTCAAAAATATTTTTAAAGCAATGTCTTGACAAATATGTTCATAAACAATGTACAATGTTTCCATCGCCTCTGAAAAGTCCCTCATGGTTTTGTAGTTAGTATGTCCTAAGCCCCCACTTTGGCACAGGCACCACTGATCTGATTCCAATCACCTTAACATTGATTTTGATTATTGTACACCTTCATAGAAATTGCTTCTCTTATGGGAAGTTTCTGGCATTATTCATTCAAAATAGATTTTTTGAATCCATTTATTATTTTTTTAAGGTTTTTACTTTTTTTTGCATTTTATTTTTTTAAATTAGTTTATTTATCTATTTTTTAACTTTACAATATTGTATTTGTTTGGACATACATTGACATGAATCCACCATGGGTGTACATGATTTCCCCTTCCAGAACTCCCCTCCCACCTCCCTCCCCATCTCATCCCTCTGGGTCATCCCGGTGCACCAGCCCCCAGCACCCTGTATCATGCATCGAACCTGGACTGGCGATTCGTTTCACATATGATAATTTACATGCTTCAATGCCATTCTCCCATATCCTCCCGCCCTCGCCCTCTCCCATAGAGTCCATAATACTGTTCTATTTATCTGTCTCTTTTGATGTCTCGCAGGGTTATCTTTACCCATTAACTAAATACCATATATATGTAAATTGCTGTTTGTATCTATAGTTGGTTTATTTTTGTTGCTTAGTAGAGTTCATCATTTGAATATACAATTTTTTTATAATTATGTATCAATGGCTATTTCAGTTTTTCTTCCATTTTGTCTATTATGAATAAACTTGATATAAACATTTGTGACCAAGTCTTCGTGTGGACATATTTTCATTTACCTTAAATGAAAACCTAGGAGCAGAATTGCCGAGTCCTACATGTAAATATGTGTCCTTCCCAGGCAGTGCAGCAATAAAGAATTCACCTGCCAATGCAGGAGATGCAAGAGATGTGGGTTCAATCCCGGGGTCAAGAAGATTCCCTGGACAGAAAAATGGCAATCAACTCCAGTATTCTTGCCTGGAAAATTCCATGGAGAGAGGAGCCTGGATGACTAAAGTCCATTGGGTTGCAAAGAGTTAGGCATGACTGAATGACTAAGCAGGCACACATACCCTATAAATATGTATACTTTTACAAGAAATAACCAATTTTTTTCAAAGGTTTTGTTCATTTTGTCATCTTATGTAAATATATAAAAATTATACTAGTTTTCCACACCTCTGTATTATTTATCCATATTTTTGTGTAACAAATTCTCCCACAAGACTTAGAAAATGTACACACATCAATTATCTTAGTTTCTGTGAGTCAAGAATCTGGACATGACTTAACTGGGTTCTCTGAGCCCTGGTCTATCACAAGGCTGCAATCTACCTGTCATTCATTCTAGGAAAGTAGATGCAGATTATTGTAAACTTCATCAGATGGTGACTCCAATTGTTTCTCTTATTGTGGATGTGATATAGTCACAAATTGGATTAACTGAAACCCTGGCCATTAGTATACAGACTCTGATATGTCAAATGACTTGTCAACAGAAAATCATATGGAGTACAGTTACTTCACCTGGTAGAGAAAGAATTACACAATTTCTTCAGAAATCCTGTACTATTTTAAGCACTACACTTCCTGTATTACATATTATACTTCTGAAAACTTATGCAGTAGGTTCTATTTCCCACACTAACCCTAGAGAATATATTAAGAGATCAAAATTTTAAAGAAAATACAGGAAGAAACCATTGCTTATAATATATGAAAAATGAAAGAAACTGAACTCTGTAAATAACTTAAATTTCAGATTGTCTTTCTGGTCACTGATAATATTAATCACGATTTAGATCTTTTAGAGTTTTGAGAACTGTTACTCATGAAAAATCTCTATCTTCAGACAAATACTTCCCTTATGTCGAGAATGTTTCTCTGCTGAAGAGTGTTTTAAGGGCTTGCTATATGTCTCTGTTTATAAGACTGTAGATAAAAGGGTTCGGCATGGGTGTGACCACAGTATACATCACTGAGGCTATTGCAGTTGCCCTGGAGTTTTGTGTGCTAGCAGAGCTAACAAACACCCCATGGCTTGTACCATAGAACAAGGAGACAGTTGAGAGGTGAGACACACAAGTGGAAAATGCTTTATACTTGCCTCTCGTGGATGAAATTTTCAAAATGGAGGATACAATCTTAGAGTAAGAGAAAAGGATACCAGTGAGTGAAACAATAACGAGAAGTCCACTTGCAAAATACATCATCAGGTCATTAAGTAAAGTGTCAGAACAAGCAAGCTGAACCACCTCATAAAGTTCACGCAAAAAATGGTGAATTTCCAATTTTTTGCAAATAGAGAGTCAAAAAATCATTAAGCCATGTAACAGAGAGTCAAGAACACTCACTAACCAGAATGTCAGAAGCAGGAGGTCACAAAACTTAAGGTTCATGATGATCATGTACTGCAATGGGTGACAGATGGCTACAAACTGGTCATAAGCCATCACAGTCAAGAGGATGTCTTCTAATATCCCAAAAAGCATGAAAAAATACATCTGTACGATGCAGCCTTCATAGGTGATAACTTGATTCTGAGTCTGGATGTTCCACAGCATCTTTGGGATGGTGGTAGAGGTGAAACAGATATCTGGAAAAGATAGGTTGAAGAGAAAGAAGTACATGGGTGTGTGGAGGTGGGAGTCAGTGATAATGGCCAGGATGATGAGAAGGTTCCCAATGAAGGTGACCAGGTACATGAACAGGAAGAACCAAAAGAGGAGAGGCTGCAACAATACCTCTTCTGAGAGTCCCAGTAGGATAAACTCTGAAATATGGGTTTGATTTCCTTGTTTCAGGCAGCCAGTGAAACTGCATAAATAGAAACAGGAACAGTGCAAATTTAGCTAAAAGAAGCCATCAAGAAATTAACAGAGAAGGAAGCAAGATGTTTTTCAGTAGGTGAATGGATAAGTAAACTTAGGCACATTCAAACAATGCACTATGGTGTCACTGAGTCCTCCTGCATCTGAAGCAGAGTTGACAGGGCCAGCAGATAGGGCCAGCAGATAGGGCCTATCTTCTATAGGATAACTCTATTAGTTTGCTTTCCCCTGAGAATTCTGGCTTTTAGTTCAAGTATCCTAATGGGGTAGCTGTGTCTACTGGGATCTCAACAATGAGCCAGAGATGAAGCAAGTCTTCTTCTATGTGCATGAAAAGAGAGAGAAAATACAGAGAAGGAGAGAGAAATGAAATAGACAAAAAGGGAGGAAAAGAAACAAAAGACTGTATTCCACTGAAAGAAGTGATGGGGAATCACCTTCTTTGGGTGATAGCAGTATTATACATCTATCTTATAGCTCCCTGAATGTCTCCAATAATAATAATATGAATATCCAACTAGATAAATATTTTCAGTCTTTATGACCGAAAATGATTCATAGCCTCACACAACCATTTATCCTCACATTACTATTTATCTGTTTAAATAAAGATCAATAAATAATTTTAAATACATATAGTAAAACTGATAGAAATAAAACAAAACATTTTAAAGCTTTTTTTTCAAAACCCAGTGACCTGGGAAAATGTTTTGATAAGTGAAACAGTTATTTTTTAAATATTGCTGAAATGATAGTGAATTCTAGCAAAAACTTCAGAAAGAAATTATTTCCATTCCCCATAATATTTCCAGAAAGTAGAAGCAGTTAAAATACTTCTTAACTCATTCTGTAAAGCCAGCCTTAACTAACAGAAAACTAGTTAAGCATATTACAGGAAAAGAAAACTACAGAACAATATAACTCACAAATATAGGTACAGAAGTCCTCAACAAAATATTAGCAAATCAAAACAAGTAATAGAGAGAATTTTACACCAAGACCAAGAAGAATTTATTCCAGGTATGCAGGATACGTTCAAAATTTGAAAATAAATGTAATCTATTCCTTCCTTCAGTTAACAATTCAGTTAATTTTAAATTTTGTTAATAATCTCATGTTAACTTTTAAAATACTAAAAAGGAAAAAAAGAAAATCAATGTAATCAACCATGTCAAGAAGCTAATGAAGAAAAATCATATCAGTTGATGAAGAAAGAGCAGTTGACAAAATCCAACACACGTTCATTAAAAAAAAATTCAGTAGATTGAGAATAGGAACTTCATCAGTTTGGTAGAGAACATGTGACACAAAACCAATAACTAAGATCCTACTTGATGGTGAGAAAATGTCACAAAGACCATTCACAAAATTATCTCAAAATATATCATATACTTAAAACAAAAATCTTAAGTCTACTAGAAGAAATCACTGAGGGAAATCTAGAGTGTCTTAGGTTTGACAAGGAGCTTTTAGATACAGCACAAAAATAACAATTCATGAAAAAATGGGTTGTATTTCATTAAAATAAAAAACCTTCTGCTTTACAAAGGCATTGTTAAGAGAAACAATAGACAAACCACAGTTTGAAAAGTACATGAAAAACATGTATCTAATAAAGGACTTTTATCCCCCAATACATAGAACTCTTAAATTCAACAAAGAATCAAATAACTCAATTTAAAAATGGGCTAAAGGTCTGAAGGGCTTCCCAGGTGGCACTAGTGGTAAAGAACCCTCCTGCCAACACAGGAGACAGATGAGGGTTTGATCCCTGGGTCAGGAAGATCCCCTGGAGGAGGGCATGGCAAGCCTATTCTTGCCTGCAGAATCCCTTGGACAAAGGAGCCTGACAAGCTACAGTCCACGGGGTTGCAAAGAGTCAGACACGACTGAAGTGACTTCGCACCCATGAACGCAAAGACATCTCACCAGAAAAGAAACACTGATGGCAAGAAAGCTTCTGGAAAAATGCACAGCATCATTTATCATTTAGATAATTAGAATATACAGGAATGAGATACCAATATATACCAATTAGAATGGCTCAAAACAAAACAAAACAAAACAAAAAACTTGACATACAAATTGCTGACAAGTAGTTGGAGCAATACAAACTCTCATTCATTGCTAGTAGGATTAAAAAATAGCATAGCCATTTAGGAGGACAGTTTTGTAGATTCTTCTGAAGCTAAGTATAATCCTACCATACAATCCAGCAGTAGTACTACTAGGTATGTGGGTGCCTATGTAGTTATTCAGTCATGTTCAACTCTTTGCAACCCCATGGACTATAGCCCAGCAGGTTCCTCTCTCCATGGAATTTTTCAGTCAAGAATAATGGCGTGGGTTACCATTTTCTCCTCCAAGGTATCTTCCCAACCCAGGGATCAAAACCACGTCTCCTGCAGCTCCTGCATTGGCAGGCAAATTCTTTACTACTCTGCCACCTGGGAAGCACTACTACGTTATATACCCAAGTAATCCAAAACTTATGTCCACACAAAATCTTCATTCATGAAAGCAGCTTTATTCATGGTCTCTAAAATTGAAAACCACCAACATGCCCTTCAATTAAGTAAATGCATAAACACACTGTGGTATGCCTGTACAATGTAATATTTCTGTTACAAAAAGAAATTAACAGTCCCCAAAAATACATGAAAAAATCTTAAAAGCTTGTTTTTTAATGAAAGAAGCCAGACAGAAAGTTTAAGTTTCTGTGACTCCAAGGAAGAAAGGGTTGAAAAGGTAGAAGAAAGGGATTTTCCAGAGCAGTGAAACTATTCCATAAGATACTGTAATTGTGAACATGTGACATTATGTATTTGCTAAAATGCATTAAACTTTACAGCATAAAGGGTATAAACCTCAATGTATGCAAATAAAGACATCAGTTAGAAGGTTCAGCAAATTCCAGGATGGAATGTAGACTGTGGGCAAAAATATCTGCTGCTGCTGCTGCTAAGTCGCTTCAATTGTGTCCGACTCTGTGCGACCCCATAGATGGCAGCCCACCAGGCTCCCCCTTCCCTGGGATTCTCCAGGCAAGAACACTGGAGTGGGTTGCCATTTCCTTCTCCAATGCACGAAAGTGAAAAGTGAAAGTGAAGTCGCTCAGTCATGTCTGACTCTTCGCGACCCCATGGACTGCAGCCTACCAGGCTCCTCCGTCCATGGGATTTTCCAAGCAAGAGTACTGGAGTGGGGTGCCATTGCCTTCTCCGGCAAAAATATCTAACTGTATTCAAATGAGTGGAACACCTTCACTGAAGGAAGAGGGGGAAACAGTGGTGAGCTAAGTTATATTGGAAATGAGTTCAGTTCAGTTCAGTTCAGTTTAGTTCAGTTCAGTCGCTCAGTCGTGTCCGACTCTTTGCAACCCCATGCACTGCAGCACGCCAGACTTCCCTGTCTATCACCAACTCCCGGAGCTTACTCAAACTCATGTCCATCGAGTTGGTGATGCCATCCAACTATCTCATCCTCTGTCGTCCCTTTCTCCTCCCGCCTTCAATCTTTCCCAGCATCAGGGTCTTTTCCAATGAGTCAGTTCTTCACATCAGGTGGCCAAAGTATTGGAGTTTCAGCTTCAGCCTGTCTTTCCAATGAACATTCAGGACTGATTTCCTTTAGGATGGACTGATTGGATCTTCTTGCAGTCCAAGGGACTCTCAAGAGTCTTCTCCAACACCACAGTTCAAAAGCATCAATTCTTCAGTGCTCAGCTTTCTTTAGAGTCCAACTCTCACATCCATACATGACTACTGGAAAAACAATAACTTTGACTAGTCGGACCTTTGTTGGCAAAGTAATGTCTCTGCTTTTTTATAGTAGAGATTATAAAATTAAAGGCAACAGAATTGTACATAATTACTGTGCTCAAGTTGATAAATTTGTATTCCACCATAATATAGATTAACAATTATGATGCTTCTATATGTGTATACTGGAACAGAACAATTAAATGGATGACAGATGGGGAAACCCAGAATCTCACTATTGCAGTGGTGTTTACACATAAGAAAGGGGACTGGGTTGGAGTAAGCTCTATGATAATAAATTTGAGTTAGAGACATAAATACACAGGTTATACATATATAGGTACATACACAGATTAGTATATGCCTTTCCTGGTAGTTCAGTGGTAAAGAATCTGCTTGCCAATGCAGGAGACCTGGATTTAATCCCTGGGTCAGCAAGATCCCCTGGAGGAGAGCATGGCAACCCACCCCAGTGTTCTTGCCTGAAGAATCTCATGGACAGAGAAACCTGGCAGGCTACAGTCCATGGGAGCCCGAAGAGTTGGAACAACTGAGTGACAAAACATGTATGCATGCACACAGGTTAGTATACACACAAGTTGTTATTTAGGTGCTAAGTCATATCCAAATCTTTTGTGATGCTGTGGACTGTAACCCACCAGACTCCTCTGTCCATGGGATTTCCCAGGCAAGAATACTGGAATGGGTTGCCATTTCTTCCTCTAGGTGATCTTCTCTGCCCAGGGAATCAAACCTGTGTTTCCTACATTGCAAGCAGATTCTTTACCACTGAGCCATCATGGAAGCCAAACACACATACATATATACCCTTGTTTATCAACTAGAGGTCCTAAAGACTCCAGTAGAAACAGACAACTGGAGTCCAGATTTGTTTTTGTTTATTAGTTTGTTTTGGCTGTGTTGCACATATGTGGGATCTTAGTTCTCTGCCCAGAGTTCTTAGTTCCCCAACCAGGGATCAAACTCCCCTGCACCGGAAGCTTTCAGTCTTAACCACTGAACTACCAGGAAAAGTCCTAGATCTTGATTTCTAATACAATTCACGAATAGAATGAACCACGACTTCTTGGATGAATGACTATTTTTAGGCCTGGAGCTGGAAATATGCAAGATGAGCCTGGATCATCTTATAGTGCCATAAATAAGAGAGATTAAAAAAAATTTGCTATTATGGGGATATATTATATCAAAGGGACATAAGAGCCATCTGAAAGAACTCCTAATGGCCAAAATTATCTTTTTAAAAAGATATAACTACAGAAGAAATGTATCTAAAGTGGACTTGATGAAGATGGAGAATTTCTTCGGTTCATCAAAAGACACCATTGAGAGAGTAAGAATAAGGAGATAGTTTCAATGCCAGTATTTGACAAAAAAAAAACCTCTAGAATATACAAAGAACTCTTATAAACAGAAAATAAATACAACCAAATGGAGAGTTGAGTAAAGTCTTGAGTTTCACAGAAGATATGCAAATGATCAATATGTGTATGAAGGTGTGTGAAACATCGTTAGTCATCAGAAAAGGGGAAATGGAAATCACAAAAAAAAAAAGTCCCTAAGTGCAATGTTGTTGCTTGTATTTGATTATCAAATAGGAAAAGAATATTAGTGGAGGGAAATGGTGAAATCCAAATAAAGTCTATAGTTTAGCTAATAATAACATATTTCTCATCGTTTTCATCAATGTTAATTTCTAACTGTTGACAAAAGTATCGTTCTGTAACACTTTAACACAGGAAAAGCTGGGTGAAAGACATACAGGAATTTTCTCTACCAACTTTGCAGCTTTTCTAGAAATACAAAATAATTTTGAAATAATGTTTATTTTCAGAAATGTTTTAAAATCTACTACACACTACATACTCACAAGAATAACTAAAATTTAAATGATGGAAAACAGTAAGCATAACAGAACATGTGGACAACTGGAGCTCATACATTGATGATAGAAATAAAAACCAGCAACCCTCTTTAAAAAAATTATTCAGCAGTGTCTATGAAAATTATATCTACACTCTAATCCATCAATTTCATTCTTAAAAACCCCAAAGAACTGAATGCATAAGTGCACAAAAGATGTACAAGTGTGTTCATTGCAGCTTGATTTATAGTAACAACAGTAAAAAAAAAACTGAAAACAATCCAAATGACCATGAATCAAGTGAACAAATAAACTGTAGTGCTTTCACACAATGGAATGCTACCCAAGATTAGAAAAGGACAAAGTATGTTACACACTAATATGGGTGGTTATCACAAACGTAACACTGAGTGAAAGAAACCAGACACAGAAGACACATACTGTTTGTATTCAGTTATAAAAGATTTTTTAAAAAATATTAATAGATAAAGTTAATCTATGGGCTTAGAAATTAGAATGAAGTGAAAGAGGCTCAGTCATGTGTGATTCTTTGTGACCCCATGGACTATGTAGCCTGCCAGGCTCCTCTGTCCATGGAATCCTCCAAACAAGAATACTGGAGTTGGTTGCCATTCTCTTCTCCAGGGGATCTTCCCAACTCACGGATCAAACCCAGGTCTCCCGCATTGCAGGCAGATTCTTTATCATCTGAGCCACCAGGGAAGCCGGTGGTGACTTTTGTTAAAAATAAAAAAAAAAAAGAATAAAGTACAAGTTAAGAGGAGGAATGAGAAAGGGTAGTGTCCATGTTGTTTTCCTGATAATAGCATTGACTATGTATGTTCATTATATGATAACTCATTAACACATTTAAAAATGTAGGATATATTTTTCCTGGCCCTGAAATCTTAATTATAGTACAACTTAATACTCCAGTTAATATACCTTCTTATTAATTATACTGGAGTATACTTGATTTAGTTTCTGCTATACAGCAAAGTTAATCAGTTTTATATATATATATATATATATATATATATATGTTCTTTTTTAGACTTCCTTCCAGTTTAGGTCACTGCAAAGCATTGAGTAGACTTCCTGTGCTATACAGTAGGTTCTCATTAATTATCTATTTTATACATATTGTTGTTCAGTAGCTAAGTCGTGTCCAACTTTTTGAGACCCCAGAGACTACAAGCACACCAGACTCCTCTGTTCTCCACTATCTCCCTGAGTTTGCTCAGATTCATGTCCATTGAGTTGGTGATGCTATCTAACCATCTCATCCTGCAACATCTCTTTCTCCTTTTGCCTCAATCTTTCCCAGAATCAGAGTCTTTTCCAATGAGTCAGCTCTTTGTATTGGAACTTCAGAAACAGTCCTTTCAATGAACATCCAGGGTTTATTTCCTTTAGGATTGAGTGGCTTGATCTCCCTATAGGCCATGGGATTCTCAAGAGTCTTCAACACCACAATTCAAAAGCATCAGTTCTTCCAAGCCTAGCATCCTTTATGGACTAGCCCTCACATCTGCACATAATTAATTGACCAGCTTGTACATTTGGAAGTTCTTGATTAAAGTATTGCTGAAGCCTAGCTTTAAGGATTTTGAGCATAACCTTGCTAGCATATGAAATGAGTGCACTTGTACAGTAGTTGGAACATTCTTTGGCATTGCCCTTCTTTGGGATTGAAATGAAAACTGACCTTTTCCAGTCCTATGGCCACTGCTAACTTTTCCAAGTTTGCTGACATATTGAATGAAGCATTTTAACAGCATCATATTTTAGGATTTTAAATAGCTCCACTGGAACTTCTTCACCTACACTAGATTATTTTTTGTAGTAATTCTTCCCAAGGCCCACTTGACTTTACACTCCAGGATGTCCAGTTCTAGGGGAGTGACCCATCATTATCTGGGTCATTAAGACCTTTCTTGTATAGTTCTTTTGTGCAATCTTGCCATCTCTTCTTAATACATATTACACAGAACATAATACATAGTAGTGTTTATACATCAAAAGGACAAGACTAGTGCCATTAGCAGAGATGCAGATGGACCTAGAGATTGTCACACAGAGAGAAGTAACTCATAAAGAGAAAAACAAATGTTACATTAATATAAAATCACTTATATGTGGAATCTAGAAAAGTGGCACAGATGAACTTATTTGCAAATCAGAAATAGAGTCACAGATATAGCAAATAAACTTATAGCTACTGAGTGGAGAAGGGAGTGGGATGTATTAGGAAACTGGGATTGCCATGTAGAATTCATTTTAATCAAGACATTTTTATTGGTTTATAGCATTATATGTTTTATGTATTGATATGTTTCAACTTCTGAATACACTACATTTGACAACCACTGATGGTGTACTTTCCATTCAGCACCACCCTCTTGAACTCTCTTACCTATTTTTCCCTCCCCCTACTCCTCTTTCTGTTTGGAACAATTACACTGTTGTCTTATACATGTGTTTAAAATATTATACTTTATTCTAATAAATTTCTAAAATTTAGATAAATAGACAAATTTTTTAGAAACCATGATTCATCACAATCAATACTAAAAAAAAAGATACAGAAGGTTTGCAGCACTATAATTTTCTTTAGCTTTACTGAGGTATAATTGACAAATAAAAATTGTATATAGTTAAGTGTTACAATATGATCCTTTGATATATGGATACATTATGAAATGACTATCACAATCAAGATAATTAACATAGCCATCACCTCATATAGTTGTTTTTCATTTTTTTTCTTTTGTGAGAACAATTAAAATTTCCTCTCTGATATGCTCAGCATCACTCATTACTAGAGAAATATAAATCAAAACTATAGTGAGATATCACTTCATCCCAGACAGAATGGCCATAATCAAAAATTCCAAAAACAACAAGGGCTGGAGAGGGCATGGAGAAAAGGGAATCCTCCCACAATGCAGATCAGAATGTAAATTGATACAGCCACTGTAGAAGACAGTATAGAGATTCCTTAAATAATTAGGAATAAAACCACCATATGATCCAGCAATACCACTTCTAGGCATATGCCTGAAGAAACCAAAACTGAAAAGGACATATGTACCCCCAAAGTTCATTGCAGCACTATTTACAATAGCCAGGAGTTGGAAGCAACTAGATGTCCATTGACAGATGAATAGATAAAGACTCTGTGGCACATATATACAATGGAATACTACTCAGCCATAAAAAGTAACACATTTGAGTCAGTTCTAATGAGGTGGATGAACCTAGAGCCTATTATACAGAGTGAAACAAATATCTTATATTAATGCATATGTATGGAATCTAGAAGGATGGTACTGTCAAATCTGTTCACAGAACAGCAATGGAGACACAGACATAGAGAACAGACTCATGGACAAGGGTGGGGAAGAAGAGGGAGATGGTGAGTTAAATGGAGAGAGTAGTATGGATGCATATACACTAACATATGTACAGACATAGCCAATGGGAATTTCTCTATGACTCAGGGAACTCAAACTTGGGCTGTACAAAAACCAAGAGGTATGGGAATAGGTGGGAGATGGGAGGAAGACTCAAGGAGGGGATGTATGTACACCCATGGTTAATTCATGTTGAGGTATGACAGAAATCAAACCAATATTGTAAACCAATTATCAATCAATTAAAAATAAATAAATATTTTTAAAAATTCACTCTCTGAGCAAATTTCAAGTATATAATTATAATACAGTATAATTATTATCCATTATAAACATACTGTACATCACCAGAACTTACTTACCCTGCATAACTAAAATTTCATGACCTTTAAAAACCAAGATTTCTCTATTTCCCCAACTCCCAGCTCCTGACAACCAACAGAGACTTTAACACCTCACTAACACTGATCAGAGTGATCATCCAGACAGAAGGCCATTAAAGCAACAGAAGTCCTAAATGCCACAATAGAGCAGTTGAAGACCTAATTCATATTTACAATACATTATATCCAACAAGAACCAGAGTACACAATCCTCTTTAGGAATGTACACAAATCATTCTCCAGGATAGATCACATGAGTGTATATCTGTCTGCTCAGTTGCGTCCTGCTCTTTGTGACCCTATAGACTGTAGCCTAGCAGGGTCTTCTCTCCATGGGATTTTCCAGGCAAGAATACTATAGTGGGCTGCCATTTCCTTCTCGAATAGGCTACATGTCACAAAACAAGTCTCAATAAGTTTAAGAGGATAGAAAATGTATCAAACATCTTTTCCTATTACAATGATATAAAATTAGAAGTCAAGTACAGAAAAAAATCATGAGAAAAGAGCAAACATGTGATGACTTAACAACATGCTACTAAAAAACCAATGAGTCAAGGATTAAAATCTGAGAAGAAATAAGAAAATATCTTGACACACACAAAAAAAGAAAGAAAATACACCATTCCAAAATTTTAGGGATGCAGTAAAGGCATTTCTAAGGGAGAAGTTCATAATGACACAGGTCTATATCAGGAAGCAAACTCTCAAATTATCTGACATACACAAAAAAGAATTAGAAAAAGAAGAAAAAACAAACCCTGAAGTTAGCAAAAGGAAGAAACCACAAAAGAGTCTGAATTTTCAAAACAACCTTGAAAAAGTAATTACCTTCCAAGACTTCACTATACTACAAATCTATAGTAATCAAAACAGCATAGTCCTGGCACAAAAACAGACACATAGATCAGTGGAAAAGAATAGAAACCCCAGAAATAAAGTCACACACCTAGGGCTAATTAATCTATGATAAAGTGGACAAGAATATACAATGGAGAAAAAACAGTCTCTTCAACAAGTGTTGCTGGGAAAACTAAACAGTCACATATAAAACAATGAGATTAGAACGTTTCCTCACTCCATATACAAATATAAACTCAAAACGGTGTAAAGATCTAAATGCAAGACATGAAACAATCAAGCTCCTAGAAGAGGACATAGGCCAAACAGTCTTTAACATAAATTACAGTAATATTTTCTTGTTTCAGTCCCTGGAGGCAAAAACATAACAGCAAGAATAATGAAAATTGACTATAACTACAATAAACAGGTATTTCTAGTACTAAATAATATATTCCTCAATGTCTACTATTATTCTATATACATTGCTAAGTATTCAATCAATATTTATGCAACACAAGCAAAAGCACAAAAAAACAACTCATGAAGAGATCAACAGAACCATACTTAAACTAACAGTCAGGAAATTAAAAATAACAAGGGCAACCCACTCCAGTACTCTTGACTGGAAAACCCCATGGACGGAGGAACCTGGTAGGCTGCAGTCCATGGGGTAGCTAAGAGTCTGACACGACTGAGCAACTTCACTTTCACTTTTCACTTTCGTGCATTGGAGAAGGAAATGGCAACCCACTCCAGTGTTCTTGCCTGGAGAATCCCAGGGATGGTGGAGCCTGGTGGGCTGCCGTCTATGGGGTCACACAGGGTCGGACACGACTGAAGCGACTTAGCAGCAGCAGCAGCATGAATAATATATTAAAGGCTGTAGAGCAGTAGCGCTCACCTAAGGGACAACTTGGCCTCAGGAAATGTTTGGCAACTTCCGGAGACAACTTTGGCATCACAGACAACGTTGGTATTAGTGAACAAAAGCAAGGGATTCTGTTTAGCATTCTACAATGCAGAGGACACACTCCCAGTCACAAAGAATTATACAGCCACCCCCCAAATGTCAGTAATGCTGAGCTTGAGAAACTCTGACCTTATTTTCTACAAATACTAAACACGGCTATCTTCCTTTTGCCACTGGATGCAGAAAATTTTCTACAGAATCATGAGTGGTAAAGAGAAAGTAGCTTTTAATAGGAAATTCAATGTTCTCTTTCTTTCCCTAAGATTGAGAAACCCTGTTCTCCCGGCAAAAGTGGACAGCATATATGAACACATGAGAAATTTCAAAAGACAATGAAGGCCAACATTTTAAATTTTATATTACCATACTTTTAAAAAATATCTAGTCATAGAAAAAATTGACAAATTTTACTACTCAAATGTTTCAATAATTAAAGGCACCATTTACAAAGACTGAAGACAGGTTAAAGTATTTGCAATGTTAGTAAGATACCAATACACATAATGTATTAAGAAGTGTAAAATTCAATAATAAAAAGACTAGCAAAAAGAGATATTTATAAGTAATTAACAAAAATAAAAACAAATTGCTTTAAAAATACCTAGTAATCAAAGTATTAATTGGAATTAATACAAGGAGCAAATATGGCCATGCATTAGATTAGAAAAATCTACAGATCTGAGTAACATTCAGTATCAGTTACACCAGGGTAAAATGGATATTCGTTTATGGTACTAAGGTAAGTTTATATAGACACTTCACTCAGGAATTTGGTAGTAGCTATGGACATTTAAGATGCACAGACCCTAGGGTTCAGCAATCCTACTTTTAAAATCTTAATTCAAGAAACATTCCTATGATTGCAGAATATATTTACAAAAAGGTTTTTTGCATTACAGTCACAAGATAGAAATATTGAAAGGTAGGTGAGCAAAACAATGTACACCAAGAGTGAATCCTAATGTAAAATATGGACTTTGGTTGATCATGATGCATCAATACAGGTTCATAACTTGTAACAAATATGCCACTCTGGTGAGCAATACTGGTAACAGGAGAAGCTGTACATGTCTGGAGGCAAGGGAAATATGAGAAAACCTCTGTACCTTCCTTTATTTTGCTGTGACTGAAAACTTATCTAAATAATACTGCCCCAAAAATGAGCAATTTGGTTGACACCCAAATCTCTTGCAGTTTTCCACTTGGCCTTCTCAATTGCCCCTGAAACTACAACATTAATGTGGTCATTATCACCTCTTTGTTCTGAAATCACTGGTTGGCTGGGAGAATCTTTCTGATGGTAATCCAATGCAAAAACATAAGCTTTTTGTGTATGTTTGGGCTTTAAATGTGTATATCAGTAGCCATTAATTTTATATAAATATTAGTTAATTATAAGTATCTATATACTTAAGTAAAAATATATACTTCCAAATTAAAACCAATGTTTTTTGGAGTTTTCTGAGAACTCTAAATTTTAGCATTCTACAAAAAAAAAAAAAACCGCCTCAATGCTTGACAAGGTTGGAGAGTTCTTGCAGTCTAGAGTTTGTAGAAAAGGATGCTTCATCAAATGTAAAAAATCAAAATTGTTTACAGTTGGTTATATTTTCAAATTACTTAGATTCTTAGCTTTTAACTAAAATTGTTCTCTTAATTTGTTTTAAATATTCAAGCATCCATTCATTAAAAAATGTCAAAATAAATGTAGATATATCTCTATGAATAGAAAAGGATAAAATGCATGTATCTGTAGCATAGCTTCTATAAAGACAAGAAAAGATTTTCAATGTGTATATAGTTGAGTGTAAAAAAAGCAACTTGAAATACAATGGGCATACTATTATTGAGTTAATTCTTATAAAGAGTAAAATATTCTATTTTTACAGGTGCAAAGCAAAGAGCCTAAGTTTGGGGCAGTGATTAGAGGCATGATAACTTCTGTAATGTATGAGATGTTTCAGCAAGATATATTTTACTAATGTGATTAACAGGTTATGTGTTAAAAAGCAGAGACATTACTTTGCCGACAAATGTCTGTCTAGTCAAAGCTATGGTTTTTCCAGTAGTCATGTGAGAATTGGACCAAAAAAAAAGGCTGAGTGCCAAAGAACTGATGCTTTCCAACTGTGGTGCTGGAGAAGACTCTTGAGAATCCCTTGGACAGCAAGGAGATCAAACCAGTCAATCCTAAAGGAAATCAACCTTGAATATTCATTGGAAGATCTGATGCTGAAGCTAAAGCTTCAATACTTTTGCCACCTGATGCAAAGAGCCAAATCATTGGAAAAGACCCTGATACTGGGAAAGTTTGAAGGCAAATGGAGAAGAGTGCAGCAGAGGATAAGGTGCTTAGATAGCATCACTGACTCAATGGACATGAATCTGAACAAACTCCAGGAGATAGTGAAGGACAGGGAAGCCTGGCATGAAGCAGTCCATGGGGTTGCAAAGAGTCAGACACAACTTAGCAATTGAATGACAACAGCAAGTTTTGTCTTGAGTTTATAAGATAGAATACACATCCTAGTCATAAAAAATAAGAATTCTGCTGAGGCCACTGAGATAGGGACAGTGTTCAAGAAGCAATTTGACACAATTTCTCAGTTCTAGTAAGTTATTTAAAATTACAACATAAGCACTTAGTGCCTGTGTGAAGTGAAACTGTTAGTCACTCATCGTATCCAATTCTTTGAGACCTCATGTATGTAGCCCACCAGGCTCCTCTCTCCATGGAATTCTCCAGGCAAGAATACTGGAGTGGGTAGCCATTCCCTTCTCCAAGGATCTTCCAACCCAGGAATCGAACCTATGTCTCCTTAATTGCAGGCAGATTTCTTACTGTCTGAGCCACCAAGGCAGCCCCAGTGCATGTGTACTTCACAATAAATAGAATATAAAGAATAAGAGATAACTTCTGAGTGTTTGGATAAATAATTCAAGCGTTCTCAGTGACTGCTGGTGTTTTGACAGAAAGAGCAAAGAGAAATGCAAAAAAAGAAGAAGAAGAAGAAGAATACTAAAATTTATAAGAAAGAACAGTAGACTGGGAACACAGACATCTCTGGGGTACCAGGTCTTATCTGTCTGGCTGTAGGGAGCCACAATTCTCACCTAAGTGTGGGAGTCACGACGCTCAGAGTGGAGGGGGAACCATAAGATAATGTTACCGAAAGGAGGGTGTGGGATCCAGCTGCTCACCACTCAAAAGCCAATAAACAGGCCAGGATGGTAAAGGAAAATTCGCTTTATTTCAGATGCTGGCAAGTGTGTGGGGGGAGGGTGGAAGACACCTGTCCAAAGGCCGACACCCCTCCCTCGACAAACAGCGGGTAAGGCTTTTATAGACAGATTGTCGGGGCGGGGTGCTACATGCAGTCATCTCTAACAGTCATCTCCGGATTGGTTATCAGTGATCTGATCAGCATCATCTTGAATGTTTTAGGTACCGTCTCAGATTCTTTGGGACCCGATGGACTGTAATCCACCAGGCTTCTCTGTACATGGGATTTCCCAGATAAGAATACTAGAGCAAGTTGCTAATGTCTTCTCCAGGGGATCTTCCCAGCCCAGGGATTGAACCCGCATCTCCTGCTAGGCAGGCGGATTCTTTACCAATAAGTGACCTGGGAAGCCCTGATTTAAATGTTAATCTCATTTTAAAAAAGCAAAACAAAATTCCGCAGCAGCATCTAGACTAGTGTTTGACAAAATATCTGGGTACTATGGCTGAGACAAGCCTGATAAACTATTTTTTTTCAGAAGAGTGGAAAACCAACCTATTTGAAAACTCTAATGGCATAAGTAAAACACCATTACTTAGTCTATAGGCTTTATGTGGGACAGAATGATTTGAAGGAAACCACTCCAGTATTCTTGTCTGGAAAATTCCATGGACAGAGGAGCTTAGTGGGCTGCAGCCTATAGGGAGGCAAAGAATCGGACACAACTGAGCAACTAACACTTCCAGTAGTGAATTGGTGAAAAAAAGTATCAGAAAGGTCAGCTTAATTCTGATGAATCTTTATTTTCCTCACTGTTTAGAATAATACCTGTTACCTAGTAAGTCAAGTGCTCCTTATATGTTGTCCTCATTGCTTGTAAATTGTTTCCTGGTTTTTATGAGAATGGACACATCTCTTATCTTCTGATATAATGCTGGGCACATTTGGGGAAAATTCTGTGCAGACCCATAGATCATAAAAAATTTTCGTAGGGTTCACTGGCTCACATGGATAAGATGACAGACTCTAATACGTGGTCCACATATTGCCTATAAGAGTACATTTTATCTTTTCACCCATAGTTATTTTCTTTTTTATTTATTTTTTTAAAACTTTTACTTTGTATTGGAGTGTAGCCAATTAGGGGCTTCCCAGGTAGCACAGATGGTAAATAACCCACCTACCAATGCAGGAGACATAATGAGATATGGGTTCGATCCCTGGGTCAAGAAGATCCCGTGGAGAAGTGAACAGCAACCCACTCCAGTATCTTTGTCTGGAGAATTTCGCGGACAAAGGAGCCTGACGGGCTGCAGTCCATGGGGTTGCAAACAGTAAGACACGACCGAGCGATTAACACATACACACATATCCAATTAATAATGTTGTGATAGCTTCAGGTGGACAGTGAAGGGACTCGGCCATACATGTACATGTATCCATTCTCCCCTGAACTCCCTCCCATCCAGGTTGCCACATAACATTGAGCAGAATTCCCTGTGCTGTGCAGTAGGTCCCTGTTAGTTATACATTTTAAATATAGCAGTGTGTACGTGTACATCCCCAACTCCCTAACTATCCCTTCCCTCCATTCTTTCCCCCCAGGCAACCATAAGTTCATTCTCTATGTCTATGAGACTCTTTCTGCTTTGTAAGTAAGCTAATTTGTATTATTTCTGTTTAGATTCCACATATTAGGGTTCTTTTCATAACAGAAAACTTAATCAGTAACTCATTTTCTCAGACCAAACTGGGAGATCAAGAAAAAAGGCTGTGCTCTCGATACACTATAGCAGGACCAGGAGTTCACTTGGAAGGAACCATAGAAGTCATTTGACTTCCCTGGTGGCTCAGATGGTAAAGAATCTGCTGAAATGCAAGAGACCCAGATTTGATTCCTGGATGGGGAAGATACCCTGGAGAAAGGAATGGCTACCTACTCCAGTATTCTTGCCTGGAGAATTCCATGGACAGAGGAATTAACTGGTGGGCTACAGTCCTTGGGGTCACAAAGAGTCAGACATGACTGAGCCATTAACTCTTTCAGTTTCATAGAAGTTATTCATTTTATATGTGGAGAGGCCATTTAACAAGGTGATAGTGACTCTACCTTAGTTCTTCTACCTTAGAAGTTGCCTTAGTTCTTACTCTCACATACTCTAAACTCCCTGTCTCCTGATTCCAGGGCTCCATACCCTGCTGATGTAATTGTGAGCTAGGGTTTCAACTCAGGGCTGTTTCACTTCTACTACCCTACTCATCTGTGTCATGTATGTTAAACGTGAGGAGAGATCCTGAAAGAGAAATCTTCAGAGCAGACTTCTGCCATTGTCAGAGAACAAAGAACCTAGGTACACCAATCTAAAGAGCTTTGTCCTCCACAATTTAACACTTTCACTGGAAGAGGTTGGAATTTCAAAGATGTGTTGCTGACATCAGCTGTTGGTCTATGTATTACCTGTCCTTTACCTGTAGCACCTGATTTTCCATGAGGACTGTGTCCATTGCTGACTGACTCCTCAAGGAGATCCGAGGCTTGGAGGTGAAAGGCTGAGTTCTTGATTCTGAGTACAGTACAGGAGAATATGATATGCCACTGGAAAGCTGAAGGATACAGGGCCCAGAACCACATCCCCAGGAGGCAAAGGCTATGGGGACAGGAGCTGAAACTGAGTGTGACTCTACTCTGTCATCTTTCTGTTTTTCTGCCCCAGGATTCTTGATTCTGCTGTTTTTGCCATTGGAATCCACATCATTGAACAAGAAACGTAAGTTTGTTCAGCCAGCCCCATTAGTGACATAAGCTGTGGAGCATATGCTGGGGTCTGTGTCTTCTTACCAACAAAAGAAGAAGAAAGTAGGCTTATCCTGAATGTAAGGTTCAGACACAGTTTTATGAATGTAAGAGAAGCTATTCCTCCCCACCCCAACATGCCCAGAAGTTTTTGTCTCTTCCTATTCCAAGAGAGGGCTTTCCAGGTGACTCAGTGGTAAAGAATGTACCTGCCAATGCAAGAGACACAGGTTTAATTCCTGAATCAAGAAGATCCCCTGGAGGAGGAAAATGGTGACTCACTCTGTCATTCTTGCCAGGAGAATCCCATGGAGTCTGATGGGCTAAAGTCCATGGGGTCACAAAGAGTCAGACATGACTTAGTGACTAAACAACAATAACTTCCAATGGAAGTCACCCCATCCATTCCTTCCCTTCCTCTACTACTATATCACCAGCTTGAAGCAGATTTTGTTCATTCCTTGACCTTTTGACTAAGTCTCCATCCCCACTGCTTCTTCCCTCACAGCCTGCGCTTGGTGGTGCCCTCCAAACCCTCCATGTGTCAACACTGATGCCTGCCGCTGCATTCCAGGATTCAGTTCTGCATCTGAGGACAGCTTCACCAGCCCCTTGAAGAGTTGCCATGGTACAGAGCCTCAGGGTGGTGGAAATGCTCAGACAGATTTGGGGAGAGGCTGTGGTACATCTATAGCATTCAGCCCTGAGGGCAGCACAGTAGCACTTTGTTGAGAATAAGAAAGGAGACACTTTAAGAAAGTGCTGGAGTCCTGCTCCAGCTGGTCCAGGGGTACCCAAGGGATGAACAGCGTCGGCAAAAAGAAAGAAAGAAAGACACAGAGTCTTTTGAAGGTTCAGAGATGATCCTTCCTTTATTGCTCTAAGTTTCTGCTTATACAGCACATGTTTTAGGTCAGTAACCTTTGTAATGATTCTTTTGCAATATTTTCCTATTCAGATGATTTATCTCTTGATTCTAAGATGTAAAGGTTCTTTCCTGGTCTTTTGTTACATTTCAGTTACATTTTTACCCCGAAATCTATTCTTATTTTACTAAAAACATGATCCATGATGTCATAAATCATATTGTTCTATCTACTTCAGCAAACACAGAGTCTTGCTTCAGGGAATAAGCACTACAGCGGGGTCTAAGGTCAAGAATCTCTCACAGTACAGCCATTGTCTGTGGGGGTCTGTTTACCGTCTACCCACTATCACAAGACTATTTCTGGCAAAAACAAATCTTTTACAGTCTACCCTGAAACCACCTGCAATAGGACTCACATATTTCCTTTTGTCTGTGTTCAGGTTCTGGGGGGCACAAATATCTCTAGCGTCCCAATCTTTATGAGAAAAGACAATTGGCTTAGTTTCTGTAATTTTTCTTAATACATGATCCAAGTTTTCAGTCAACAATAATAATCTCCTCATGAGGCCAGGTCACAATAGGCTTAGGGCTTGTTTTTTAAATGAACATGGCCTTATTCCCTGGCTGAGTGTTAGAGACCCATCAGCCAGGGGCCTCAGTAGGTTTAATCATTTTGGGAATATTTCTTTGGGACAGAGCATCATTTTTCTTTTCCCTAAACTCTCGTGAAATCACTACAGAAGCCCCTTTAAATCATGCCAACAAAGAAAGAAACACAGCTAGCCACAACAAAGGCATAGAAACAGGAAGGAATGAAGGTTCCAATCCTGGAGAGAAACCGCTTTGCAATTTCTTCTTGAGTGGTGCCGTGACTTTGTCATCCGGCAGTAGATCCAGAATGGCTCCCAACAAGAAAGCATGAAGGAAGTGGGCAGTTCCAGAGGGACTGCAAATTTAATTGATACCAACAATGGGAAAAAGTCCTTTCCTCCACATCATCACTAACACTTGTTCTTTCTTGTCTTTTTGATAATAGTTATTCTAACAAGTGTGAGGTGATATCTGATTCTGGTTTTGATTTCCATTTCATTGATTGGTGATGTTGAACACCTTTTCATGTACTTGTTGGTCATTTGGTAGTCTTCTTTGGAAAAATGTCTATTCAGATCATCTACCCACTTTTTACTTAATCACTTTGGTTCATTTTTTGCTGTTGAGTTGTATGAGTTCTTTAGATATTTTGGATATTAATCCATTATGTATATGATTTGTAAATTATTATCTGATGTTGTAGATTTTCTTTTCATTTTTTTGATAGATTGCTTTGCTATACAGTCTTTCCTGGTAGCTCAGTTGGTAAAGAATCTGCCTGCAATGCAAGAGACCCCAGTTCAATTCCTGGGTCAGAAAGATCCTCTGGAGAAGGGATAGGCTACCCACTCCAAAACTCTTGGGCCTCCCTTGTGACTCAGCTGGTAAAGAATCTGCCTGCAATGTGGGAGACCTGGGTTCGATCCTTGGGTGGGGAAGATCCCCTGGAGAAGGGAACAGCTACCCACTCCAGTATTCTAGCCTGGAGAATTCCATGGACTGTATAGTCCAAGGAGGGGGACACAACTGAGTGATTTCACTTCATTTTGCTGTACAGAGCTGTGTAGTTTGATGGAGTCCCACCTCTCTAGTTTGCTTTTGTTGCTTTGCTTTTGCTGTCAAATCCAAAAAAAAAAGTTATTGCCAAGACCAATGTCAAGGAGCTTATACAGTATGGTTTTTTCTATGAATTTTATGATTTTAAGGTAGCCTGATTTTTGTAATTAGCAAATTCAGGCTCAAAGAGATTAAGTGACATCCAAAGTTTTAAAACTAATAAGGTAGTAGAAACAGACCATGCCTAAAACCAAGGAGTTTTAATTCTTCAACAAAATAGAACCACAAAAGGAAATTATTCAACATAAAGTTAAGATGAAAACTTTTGTTATGGGCATTTTACTGCAATTTTTTAAAAATGAGAGAAAAGAAAATTATATGATTTTGCATCAAAAAATACTCTTCATCTACTCAAAATAGTCTGAGTTATTGGTAATAAAATAAATTATTCCTAGCCTATTTGAAACAATGAGTAAAAAAAAAAATACCTACAATATTCTAGGATACTAGACTTCTGGGTGATTTCTCCCCCCCCTTTTTTTTTAACTTTTTCTCTGTTTTCTAAGTATCCATGTATTATTTAAAATTTGGGAGAAAGTAAATTTTATCAAAGAAAAAAAAAAGATGTTGTGATTACTGCACAGCCCTTACTTGACCCTGAAAGTATCTGAAAGATTCCTTTGTGCACTTACATGTGTGTGTCTCAGGAAGATATGCAGACTCTTGAACATGGAGATGAAATCTGGCTGCTGCTGTAACTGGATTCCTGGATGCACACTTGTCAGGTTAAGGGATTTCCTATCCTCATGTCTTCCCCTTCCAGTACTCATTCTCATATGTCTCCACTCCACACCTCCCTATCCCTCAGCCTTTAATATGGGTCTCCAGCCATTGCCATCATCTGAGAGGAGGAAGTCTCAGTGCTTAGATGGGGGTCGAACAGGAATTCCTCAGCTGTGCATCCCTCCCCCTTCCATTCATATCCTTATGTTAATACTACCCACAACCTGGACCTGGGGCCTTAGAAGGGAACGTCAAGAGTCTGGATAAGAAACTCTGACCTGGGGAAGACCAGTTGTCTTCCCTGGCTGATCATGACCCTGTGAGTCCTTCCAGGCTCTAAACGTCTTTGGCCCCCTGGCTGGAAAGAGCTCATACATGTACTAGGGCCAAATATCCTATTCCTGCATTTTTACTAAGTTGTTGTTGTTCTTAGCATTGGTGTCCAGCACTTGCTCTATGGTTCCCTGACCTATTCCAGGGGGACCTGGCTCATGGGCACCTTTCCTCCTAAGTTTAGGAACAGGGAGATGTAAAATGCCAGAGAACACCTGCAGTGACTCAGCTATGAGCTGCTTCCTCTTTCCCATGTATAACAGGCTCTGATAAAATGAGATTTCTACAGAAGTGGAGAGAACAAGTCTCCCTTAGAGACCTCCTGGGGCATCTCGAGAAGTCTTAACATTGAGAGCTGGGGGAGTGCCTGATGAAGATTGTGGGATGTACTAGGGCTGCTATGACTAAAGTGGAGGTGGAGGGGATCAATGGGTAGGAGCCTGATCACCTAGCCCTAACCTCAGCTGTAAATGATGAATATCACTCTGGACAATCCTCCAGCCATGACTGCCTCCATTTCCTCAGCATCGTGGGAAGCCTTCAGTGTCACTGTCACTCACAGTCAGGAATGATTGGAGCTCACATGCATGTCCCTGATGATGCAAACAGCAACCAAGAGGATGTTCTGGAACCAAGTCATTTTTTCTGTCTACCCCAAAAGGCCTGCAGCAGGGATGCAGACCTCCTCCCAGTCCCCATATGGCACAGCAGAGTGTTTGAATCAAGGTTCATGCAGATCCAGTCAGAGAGCAGGGATGAACAGAACAGTAAGCCAGCTTTCTGGAGCAACTGGTGCTAGTTCAGCCTAACCCTACAAGAGCTAATGAGGAGCTGAGTCAGTTCAGTCCTTGTGTAAAGATCAAGATGGAGGTGAGTGCCATGTGAATTCACAATGGAATTCCTACCTTTGAGAGATGACCTTTTGTCCTGTTGTGTTCCAGACATCAACAAGTGTGGACCATCATGGAAAGTGTCCTGTGGAATATATGTAGACTGCCAGAACTTTAACAACACACAGCATCAATGCAGAGGAAACAGAACTCTTTCTCAAAAAGAATTTGAGAATGAGTGTACTAAGAAAACTTTTGGTAAGAAAGAACCCATTTCTTTCATTTCCTCACTCATTAAGTTTGGCCACTTACTCCAGGCCACAGAGGTCTGTTCTCAGCACCTACTGGTATCCCCTCTCTCTCCAAACCCCAAGGATCAGAACCCCACACAGAGTGTCATTTCTGCAATATTGGATGCCCCCTTGACACTTGGCATCTTATTTTCTCAAAATAAACAGAGGAGTGACATTCAAGACATTTCAGGTGTTGACATCCAGTGTAATGAGTCCCAGGGCACTATCTGTATTCTTCATCATTAATTGCCAAGATTAGACTTTTCTCACCTGGTTCCCATACAGGTTTGGGCAAGCTAGGGGTCCTTTCAGACACTCCTGGGATGATGGACCTGAGAACTCTGTCTAGAAATGTTGGAAGGGGGATATTCAAGGGTGGTCCCATCTTCCCCAGCCAGCCCTGCCCCTGGATAACCTTACCCAGTTCCTTGGCCACTCAGCCTTTGTCTATTTCACTATGCAAGTATCCACCATGCCCCTGACCAATAATTTCAATTAAAAAGCCTATGGGAAACTCAAATGACCTGGGACCTGGGAGGATGTTATGTCAGAATGGGTAGGTGACATGAACCACACCACATATACTCAAAGTGGCTCCCATCAGGCACAGATGGAAAGAGAGAGTGTCACTGGGCTTCATTGTCTTAGCCCAACTCTCTACATAGGAGGTCAACAAAGGCCCCACATTGACTCAGACCACTTGAGCCTTGTGCAGAAGTAGCCCACAAGTTTGCATCCTTAGTTATATGCCCAGGGCTAAGAAGACAGAAGCACCAGCCACTCCTCATCCATCACCACCTGCTTCCTTCTTCAGCCACCCAGCCCTCAAAGCTGGCCTCACTCAGATGATGAGTCTTATCATTTCATTTCAGTTTGGAAAATACCTTCCACGGGTACAGGAAATGGATCGTCACAGCACCAAGCTGCATGGCTGGAAGTAGACCCCATTGTACTCCCAGCCTGGTCCCCGGTGTCCAGGAGCCTCTGGCCTCTCTGGCATCATCTTTATACTCCTCACCCCTTCCTGAAAGCTTATTGAGGGTCCTGGCTCAGGGATGGGTCTTGGATTAGCTTCATGGAGCTAGAGTCTGAGCTAGCATGGATGAGAGAGCACTATTCTTTCTACAAACGTGTAGCACATGAGGTTCCACAGAGGTTGTGTCTATCAGTGACTGATCCCTCAAGAGGCCTGAGAAATGGAGGGGAAGCGCTAATTCCTTGATTCCAAGTAAAGTACAGGACCCTTAGGAATGTTGCTGAGAGTGATGGGCTACAGAGCCAGAGCCATCCAGTAAGAAGGCAAAGGCCATGGGGATAGTGGTTGCAATTAGAGCTCAACTCTCCCCTCTTTGTCATCTCTGTCTTTTTGCCACAGAACTCAATCTACTACTGCTGAAGACAATGAACACTGCAGTCCAGAACCTTAAAAGTGAGTCTCTGCACCCTGCTCCATTGGTGACATAAGCTGGAGAGTGTATGCCATGGTCTGGGTCCTCTCACCAATAAAATGAGGCAAGGAGGTTTATTCTGCAAAAGTATCCTCTAAGGATACTAATAGCTGTTACTCTTCCCCATTATGTGCAGAGTTTTCTGAGGCTTTTCACTTCTAGTGGCAGCCATTCAACACTTTCCTCCCCTCCTCTACTATGGGGTCTCTAGCATGCAGCTGACTTCCTCAGTTTCTTGGGTCTTCTGACCATGATCTTCATCCGCACAGCCTCTATCATGACACGTTGTGCTCGGTGGTGCCCTCCAAACTCCAAATGTGCTGATGCCAACACCTGTCGCTGCATTCCAGGATTCACGTCTTCAACTGGGGAAATCATCACCAGCCGCTCAGAGACTTGTGATGGTACAGAGGCTTGGGGGTGGCATTAACTTGTGGGTGACATATGCTTGGGGGTGGTATATAGAGATTGTGGGAGGACACAGTGGGACCTCCAGAGCCCTCAGCCATAGGAGAAGCACAGAAGTATTTTAACAAGGGTAACATAAAAATGACAGCACAGGAAAGTATGAGGGGAGTGGGTAATCTTGTTTTCATGATCAGTTGGGAGAGGGACGAGAGCCGACACAGCAGAGCTGGGCTACCTGGCGCAAAATGTAGCTCGGACACAGGCTCTTTGACATTTAGGAAGTTGTTTTTCCTCTTTGTGCATTATTTGCTTGTCTGTAAACCAGAGGTAGTCATCATACCTACCCTATATGGATGAACTTAGATTTAATATTTACCTTAGTGAAAAAAAGCTAAAGTTTCAGTTCAATTCAGTTGCTCAGTCGTTTTCAACTCTTTGCAACCCCATGAACCGCAGCACGCCAGGCCTCCCTGTCCATCACCAACTGCCGGAGTCTACCCAAACCCATGTCCATTGAGTCAGTGATGCCATCCAACCATCTCATCCTCTGTCATCCCCTTCTTCTCCTGCCCTCAATCTTTCCCAGCATCAGGGTCTTTTCAAATGAGTCAACTCTTCGCATCAGGTGGCCAAAAAGTATTGGAGTTTCAGCTTTAGCCTCAGTCCTTCCAATGAATATTCAGGACCGATTTCCTTTAGGATGGACTGGTTGGATCTCCTTGCAGTCCAAGGGACTCTCAAGAGTCTTCTCCAACACCACAGTTCAAAAGTATCAATTCTTGTGCACTCAGCTTTCTTTATAGTCCAACTCTCACATCCACACATGACCACTGGAAAAACCATAACCTTGACTAGACAGACCTTAGTGCAGAGAAAATTGTCAACACATGAGAGCTATAGTTGTCATTCATACTGTTACATTATTATTATTTTTATGGCAAAAAGAAAGGGGGGAAATAAATGAACCAACAGAAGGAAAGAAACTCCCAGGAGGAAGCTCAGGCTCTCTCATTATCTCAAGCTCACCAGGAACTCCTCCTCACTGACCATTGTGGTTTCCCACATCAATCCTCACAGCAGATCCAGGATGCTAGCACACTTAGATTTTTTTCCCCACCTTCTCCCAGTTTGCCCAACTGTCATATTTTATTCTAGGAGTTTTACTTTTTCAGGGCAGAATCTTTTTTTCAATAATCATATTTGGGCCCAAAAAGCTTAAGTTATATATCCAAAGTCACACATTTAGTAGAGTCATAGAACCAAGATCCAGATCTAAAACTTAAAGACTTTATTTTCAACAATATAAGATCATAAGGGAAATTATATTGCTTAAAAAGTTAATAAGATGGTAAATTTTATGTTTTATGGATTTTACCACAATACTAAAAAGTAGGGGAGAATTATATGGTTTTTACAAGACATAATCCTTGTCTACTGATAAAAGTTTTTGATGGACATTTATTGCTACTAAAGAAAAATATTCCTAATATGTGAAATATGATGAGAAAAAAAATTGAAGAAATTTCCAGGGATCTGTGTAATGGACATAGGAGTGATTTTCTTTCTTTCTTTCTTCTTTTTTTTCATGTTTTAAATTATCTTTGTTTTCCAAGTATCCATGTGTTACTTAATATTTTTTATAAAAGTAGATTTTATCAGATTTTTGTCATCAAAAAAGGTCTTTGACTGATGGTAAGTCTTTCTGTCACTCTAGATGTATTCCCAGAGTTTCCTTTATGCATTTGTATGTGTGTTTCATGGAGATTTGTAAACTGCTGAACATGGAGAAGAGATCTGGCTGCTAGTCTCAGCTCCTTCCCAGGAGCACACTTGTCAGGTTGAGAAATTCCCAATCCTTATATCCTCCCCTCCTCACACTCCATTTCCACTATCCTGCACTCAATTCCATCTCATCTCATCAACCTTTAAGACAGGTCTCCAGCAACTGCCACCATCTAAGAAGACAGGAGGAAGTCTCAATACCCAGGTAGAGGTTGAACTTGAATCCCTCAGTTGTGCATTCCTCCTACATCTTGTTCTGTCTTACTGCAGACCCTCCACCTGGGTTTGGGGTCTTCGAAGGGAAACTCTTAGGTCCAGAGATGAGGACTCTGATCTGGGGGGACCAGATGGCTGCCCTGACTCATCATGATGTCTTGAGTCCTCTGAAGCCATAAAGTCTTTGGTTCCCTAATTGGAATACACAGGATCAAGCATTCTGTTCCTTCTTTTTGATTCATTCTTATGTTCATGGTTCTTCTTAAACTGTTACTCTGAGTAACCAAATATTCAGGGATTAATGTCTGGGATGGTACCTGGCCTGACCTGACCCCAGATCCCACTCACAACACACACACACACACACACACACAAATGCTCTCACCCTTAATGAGCCACTGTACTGTTCCTTGCAGAGATCTCCATCCACACCTGGACCGCACCCTCAAGTATCAACAGCTCGGTGAGTGGCCCAGCAGACAACATGCAGCAGGAAATCCCTCCATTTAGCCCACCTATTTCCCCCAAGTTCTAACCTCCTCATATTCTTCCCCAAGATGCTCTCCTGGTTCTTCAACAGAGTCCAGAATCTTAGTGAAAACATGGAGTCAGTCCCTGTCCAGGACACTATCCAGGTAAGGGTAGGGCCCAGGGAGGCAGGTGGGGGCTTCCCACAGGTGTTGTGGGAAAATCTGATCTGGGAGGAGATATCTCAACATAATGGTGCACTGCTCTGAGGTCCTGCCTCTCCCAGGGGGGTGGGAAGTGTGGACACGTGTAGTCACTGTTACATTCCCACGTTCACCTTCTGAAAACCTTTAATCTTGCAGCTCCTGAATATTGGGTTTATGTCATCCTTGGCATTCATGTACAAGATTGACCTCTGAATGGCTGGATTCCAGGGGCAAAGACTACCCAAAGAATCCCACCTGGCACTGCCTTTATCACTCAAACAGTTTCCAAGCTCTGTTCTCTGTGAGCGAGTGGTTAATGTCTTCATACAACCTCTCGGTGTGTGGTCTACTGGCTCTGTGTCCGTATCTCCGCAGAACCTCATACAGGGGGTGGATGAAATGCTGGAGGTCCCCCAGGACCTGGAAACCCTGCCCAACTCAGACCAGCACCTTGTGGCCTCTAACCTGCTTGTTGGCCTGGAAACTGTCTTGAGAGGACTGAGCAAGTCCCTGAACAATGAGTCACTGAACTTCAGTTCACCTTCAGGCACAGGTAATTACCTGGAACAGCCTCCAGGCTCCTGCTCTGCTCATTCCTGGTTCATTCCTTTCCCAACCTCACTAGAGTCCAGTGACCAGGGTTGTATTTCATGCTGATCTCGTAAATAAAAACAAATTTTAAAAAATAAATAAATAATTGTGCTAAGCAAAGCAAATAAGACAGAGGAAGACAAATACCCTGGTTTTTCTGATGGTTCGGATGGTAGAGTCAGCCTGCAATGCAGGAGATCTGGGCTCGATCGCTGAGTCAGGAAGATCCCCTGGAGAAGGGAATGGCAACCCACTCCAGTACTGTTGGCTGGAGAATCCCACGGACAGAGGAGCCTCGCAGTCTACAGTCCATTGGGTTGTAGAGTCAGATATGACTGAACCACTAACACTTTCAAAAAACATTACAAACACCAAGGTCATCAACATAGAGAACAGATTGGTGATTGCCAGGGACCAGGATAGCAGTACAGGAAATGGTGCAAAGAAGTCAAAAGGTACAAGCTTCCAGTTAAAAATAAGTTATGGAAATGTACAACATGGTAACTATAGTTAATAGTACTGTACTGTGTATTTTAAATTGCTATGAAAGTACATCTTAAAAGGACTTACCACAGAAAAATTTGGAAGAGAACTCTGTATGGTGACAGATTTTAGCTAGTTTTTGTGGTTATCATTTTGCAATATATTCAAGTATGGAGTCACTCTACCTGTCAATTATACCTCAATAAGAAAAACATAAATGAATAAAACTATATATAATATACACTTTCATTGTAAATAAATTATGAGCATAAAAATAATGATAATTAAAAGTTTAAGACAAAATAGAAATGGTTGCAAAAGAGACGATTTTTAATTTGGAATAACACAATTTTCTCATATTATTTGTCATGTGGGTATGATCTGTTTCAATTGAGTATTTGTTTTGCTTAGCACAATTATTTATTTATTTTTAAAAATTTATTTTTATTTGTAGTAGTTTCAGGAGTACAGCATAGTAATTTGGTATTCTTACAGAATACACTTCATTACAAGCTCTTACAGGACAATGGCTATACTCCTTATCCCAAATAATATATCCCTGTTGCTTATCTATTTTAAACATAGAAGTTTGCACTTATTAATTCCATAATCATAACTTGCCCTTCCACCCTACCATCTCCCTTTTGGTAACTACTAGTTTCTTTTCAATATCAATGAATCTGTTTCTGTTTTGCATATCTTGGTTTATATTATTTTTATATTTCACATAGAAATGATATACAGTATTTGTCTTTCTCTATCTGGCTTATTTCACTAAGTATAATACTCTCTAGGTCCATCTACAATGTTGCAAATGGCAGAATTTCATTCATTGCTGTGGTAGATTAATATTCTATTCTACATAATCACCACATCTTTTTATCCCATTCCTCCACTGATGGACACTAAAGTTCACAATTTTAATCAAAGTGTAAAATCTAGTGGCATTTAGTACATCATTATGTTGTAATCATCACCTCTATTTGTAAAATAACTTCACCTCTCCAAAAGTAAAAACTGTAGCCACTAAGCAAACACTCCTCAATCCTCTGTTCCTCTGGTCCCTGGCAACCACTGATTTGTTTTCTGTGTCTGTGAATTTGCCATGCTGGAAATTTTGTATAAATAGAATTAAAGATGTATGGTCTGAATGTCTAGCTTCTTTCACCTAGCATAATGTTTCCAAGGTTCATCCGTGTTGTAGCATGTATCAGTATTTCATTCTTTTATGGCTGAATGATAATGTATTGTACATGGATGTACCTCCTTTTGTTTATCCATTCATCCATTGACGGACATTTGGCTGGCCGCCACATATTGACTGTTGTGAAAATGCTACTATGAATGTGGTGTTTCTTTTTTGCCCGCACCTCACAGCATATAGGAAGTAGGATCTTAATTCCTTGACCAGACATCAAAACTGTGCCTCTTGAATTGGAAGCACGGAGTCTTGGAAGCACTGTAACACCAGGGAAGTCCCTGTAATATAGGTTTTGGTTTGAATAACTGTTGAATAAAGTTCTTTGGGGCACATAATAGGGTGTAAAATTGGTGATGTGGTAGTTCTATTTTCAGCTTTTTGAGGAACCACCAAACTAGCTTTCCAAAGTGGCTATTTCTTCATTTTGCATTATCAATAGCAATGTATGAGGGTTCCAATTTCCTCATCCTCAGCAACACATGTTACTTCCATTTTGCTTTCTTTTTCTTGTAGCCATTCTAGTGTGTGTATCTCATCATGTTTCTATCTGCATTTCCCTAGTGACTAAGATGTTGAACATCTCTGCATGTCATTGTTGAATTTGTCTATATTTTATTGGAGAAACATCTACTCGAGTATTTTTCTTTCTTTTCCATTTCAATTTTTTACATTTGGTTGTTAAGCTATAAGAGATCTTCATAGATTTTAATTTAGATCCTATCAGATATGTCTTTGCAAATATATTCTCCCATTCTGTAGATTACCTTTTCACTTTTTTTGTGGTCTTTTAACTTTAATGAATAGATATTTCCATTTTGATGAAGTCCATATCTATTGGCACTTTTGTTGCTTCTGCACATTTTTTCATATCTAATAATTCATTTCCAAATACAAGGTCATGAAGAGTTACTCATGTGTTTTTGTCCTACTTGTTCTAGTTTTAACTTTTAAACTTAGGTCTTTGACCCATTTCTTTATTAAAATTTATTGTGTGAACTAAGTCACTGAATTCCTTCATTTGCTTGTGGAAAGCCAGATGTCTCAGCATCATTGTTGAAGAGATTTTTCTTCACCCATTGATGGTCTTGACACCCCTTTGTGAAAATCAACTGACCATAGATGTATGGATTTATTCCTGGATCCTCAGTTCTGTTTTACTGCTCTGTATTCATAAAGCAATTTCCCACCATTTTGAATACTGTAGGTTGGCAGTAAGTTTTTAAATCAGAAATTGTAATGCCTCCAAATTTGTTTTTCATCTTTAAGATTGCTTTGTTTACCCAGGTCACTTGCAATCCATTATGGATTTTAGGATGAGCTTTCCATTTCTGCTGAAAATTAATTTAATGATGTCAGAATTTTGGTACAGATTGCATTGAATCCATAGATCATTTTGGGGACTGTTGAGATCTTAATATGGTGGTTCTGATCCATGAACACAGGATTTCTTATGATTTATTTAGAGTTTCTAATTTATTTCAACAGTCTTTTGTAGTGTTCAATATACAAGTCTTGAGTTTCCTTGGATAAAATTTTTCCTTGTATTTTGTTGACTATTTGTGTGTCTATGTTAAAACTGACATTGGTTTATCTTATTTTGTTCTTGGTATAATGATGGTCTCATAGAACTATTTAGGTAGAGCTATTTCTCTTCTCTTCTGCAGAAAAGTTTACAAAGGGTTAGTGTTAATTCTTCCAGAATGCCTGGGAGCATTCACTGCAGAAGCCATCTGTTCTGGTCTTTTCATTTTGGAAAGTTTTGGATACTGATTCAATCTACTTATCTGTTATTGGATTGCTCTGATTTTCCATTTTCTTAAGTCAATTTTTTGTGTCTCTAGGAATTTCTCCATTTTATTTAGGTTGCATTTCATGTTGTTGAATAATTGCTCATATGTTCTCTTACAATCCTTTGTAAATTTACCTCGATTTTTTTTTTTCTTATAAATTTATTTATTTTAGTTGGGGGCTAATTACTTTACAATATTGTAATAGTTTTTGCCATACATTGACATGAATCAGCCATGGGTTTACATGTGTTCCCCTTCCTGGACCCCCCACCCACCTCCCTCCCCATCCCATCCTTCTGGATCATCCCATTGCCCCGGCCCTGAGCCCTTGTCACATGCATCGAACATGGAATGGTGTTCTGTTTCACATATGATAATATACATGTTTCAATGCTATTCTCCCAGAACGTCCCACCCTCACCTTCTCCCTCAGAGTCCATCAAATTGTTCCATGCATCTGTGTCTCTTATTCTGTCTCGCATATAGGGTTATCGTTATCATCTTTCAAATTCCATATATATGCATTAGTATACTGTATTGTTGTTTTTCTTTCTGGCTTACTTCACTCTGTATAATGGGCTCCAGTTTCATCCATCTCAGTAGAACCGATTCAAATGTATATTTAAATGATATATGCATATACCATTATTATGTGTACCAAATGATATTGCTTATAACAATAATATAATTATTTATAATATACATTATTATAAATATCATATTTTTATATCATTGATAAAATGATATATAATCATTTATATGATTGCATAATCACATAAATGATTATAAATATAAATCATATGATATATCATATGATTTAGATATTTTTACATCATATTTAGATAGCATGTAAATCAATGATAAAAATATATCATTATTTCCTGAGCTACCATGGAAGCCTATATAATATACATTATGTAATATATGAAGTATCTACATATTTATATAATATATTAAGGAGCTTCCCTGGTAGCTCAGCTGGTAAAGAATCTTCCTGCAATACAGGAGACCCCGATTTGATTCCTGCATCAGGAAGATCCCTTGGAGGAGGGATAGGCTACCAAGACTAGTATTATTGAGCTTCCCTGGTGGGTCAACAGTAAAGGTTCCAATATTAATCCAAAGTTTACAATACAGGATACCTGGGCTTGATCCCTGGGTTAGGAAGATCTCTTAGAGAAGGGCATGGTATCCCACTGCAGTATTCTGCCTGGAGAATCCTCGTGGACAGAGGAGCTTGGCAGCCTACCGTCCATGGGGTTACAAAGATTTGGACACGATTGACCAAATAAGGGCAGCACACAGCACATAATATATTAAAATGTTTATTTTTATGTATGCAAATAATGGTAGTATGTGTACCATCATAGGCACAATTACTAATCTAACTCCCTTCTATAGCCCTCACAACTCTTAGAAATTATCACTGAAGACACTGGATAAAGAAGATAAGAATGTCACCTTGATTCAGAATAACATAAAGGTGATCCTGATCTGGGATACAGTGCATGAATCTAATGACTCAGGTAATGGTTGTGGCAGGGTACAGGTCCCTAGGGATTCAAAGTGAAACGTGATACTCAAAGAAGCAATAAGCAGAAATGTATACTTTAAAGGGAACTAGGAGTAATGGTGGGGCCACAAGGAAATAGTTCATTAAAGGAGGAGTCATGTTGGATACCCCAAGATATCAACCTTGCCCTTGTCCTGCAGGTCCCAGTGTGGTGGGCCTTGTCTCCATACCTGGGATTGAAAAGTTGCTGGATAAAGTTCCCCTAACCGTGGATGCTGAGGAACAGGCAGTTCCACATGAGAAACACAAGGAATTGCTGTAGGAAACCCCCCCTATCCTGCTGTCAGATGTCATATCCATTTTTATAAGCAACAGTAACACACAGAACCTCAGTTCTCCAGTCAAATTTGTCTTCAAGCATGTGAGTCCTGGGGGGATGAAGTTGTGGGTGTGGGAGAGACCAGAGTTCTGGGCACAGCCTTTGTGTTTCGGAGATGTCCATCAAGGGTGCATCATATCCCAAGGAAAGTCCATCATAATCTAGATTTGGGTCAGCATTTCTAAGCAACAGAACCACCAGCTCAAACCTACTTCCTGTTTCTACAGTCAAGGACCCCTGAAACAAAGGGGAAGGTGCACTGTGTCTTCTGGGAGCAGAGTCAGAACGGAAGTGGCCATTGGGCAACCAGAGGCTGCAGGACGATGGACAGCAGAGACAACAGCACCACCTGCCAATGCATCCACTTCAGCAGCTTTGCCGTCCTCATGGCCTACTACGATGTGCAAGTGACACCCCTCAGAGGGACTGCATTCAATATCTTGATGTGGAACAAATTCTCACACACGTAAAACCTGAAAAAATTACTGTCTCCCAGTTATCACAGGTCAGTGATCTGGCATAGTATAGCGGGGATGTCTGCTCAGGTTCTTCCAAGGCTGAAATCATTCTGTCAGCCTAGACTGCATTCTGATCCAAGGTTTGCCGTCCTCCTCTAATCCTCTAATTTTTGGCACAATTCAATTCCTTGTGGTGGTAGGACTGAGGTCTCCTTGTCTTCATATCTGTCAGCAGGTGTCCATGTTTAGCTCTTAGGGGCTACCTGCATTTCTTCTCATGTGGACCTCTCTTGGGAACGTTAATACAGTACAAAAATTAGTTTTATGCAATAAGCCAAACATTCTCAAAAGTTAAAGTGCTTCAGAATCATCTGGAGGGCTGGTTATTTATTTTTAAACATTTCATTCCTAAACAAAATCAAACATAGAGACATGCTGCAAAAATAAATTTTATGCTACCATACTCAATTGCTTTTTATCCAGAAGCACCTAATTTGCAGGTTTTAACATCCATTTTCTTCATCCTTTGTGCACCTCCCTCTGTCTTTCTCCCTCTCTCTCTTCACCCAGACTTATACTGAAAGGAAATTGGCAGATATTTTTCCCTTGTCCTCAGGTATTTAAGATGATTTCCAAAAAGAGGCGAGCTTCCCAGGTGGCTCAGTAGTAAAAAATCCACTTGCCAGTTCAGAAGATGCAGGAGACTCAGGTTCAGTGCCTGGGTTGGGAAGATCCCCTAAAGGAGGAAATGGCAACCCAGTCCTGTATTTTTGCCTGGAAAATTCCATGGACAGAGGAGCTTGGTGGGCTACAGTCCTTGAGGTCACAAAGAGTCAGACACACCTGAGTGACTGAAAACACATGCACACCAAAAAGAGGCAGGCATTATCAATTTTAAGCTACAGCCAACATCCAAGTATAGTAGTTTTTCTCTTTCACTCAAGAATTTAGTTCTAAATCTGTAAGGATTAGTGGCCAGTCATGAAGAAATATTACAGGGATAAACTGTGTTGAATTCAGAGTTGGAAGTTGATACCCGGACATCATGACAATGGGTAGAGACTTTGCCATAGATCATTACATTATGGGAATGGAGGATGGTGCTCAAAGTGTAGCTTCTTGCCTCTGTGAACCTTTCATGGTAACTGGGAAGCTTCGTGATGCTCAAAAGTCTAGAGGAAAATAAACCCTTGTGAGGTCCAGGGCTTGGTCTTCATTAGGACTCTCTTATCCCTCAATCCTTCCAGGCACAGATTTTATCATTCAGATCCCATAAATTTCTAAATTTCTGAACCTGGAGAAAGTTATCCATAAACATAAAATATCCATAAACACATCCATAACATAATCTACTCAGCACCTCCATTCCTGATTTTTCTATGTCTAAAAATAAAAATGGTGGAAGAGTCATTACCCCGCAGCAGGAAAGCATGACTGATCTTCTCTCTGCTGGATCCCAGGAGGAGGATCCCGCACTGACTGTGATCACCTACATGGGGCTGAGCCTCTCTCTGCTGTGCCTCCTCCTGGCGGCCCTCACCTTCCTGCTGTGCAAAACCATCCAGAACACCAGCACCTCGCTCCACCTGCAGCTCTCACTCTGCCTCTTCCTGGCCCACCTGCTCTTTCTGAGAGCCATCGACAGAACTGAGGTCAAGGTATGTATACTGTCCCAGAATATCCCTGTCGCAGGGGATGCTGAGTTCATGGGGCCATACTGCATTGGAATCTTTAATATAATGGGATTCCAGGTAATGTTAGATGGGTAAGTAGCCAATTCACATGGACTGACACAACTAGAAAGCAAACACACCATTGATAATTCATTCATTTACATAAGAGTTACCCCCAGTGGCAAGTCATAGAAGCAGCCCTGGGGCCATGCTCCATCCTGACAAACCATCCTGGTGACACCTTCCTCCTCCCCCAGGAGCTATGTGCCTTCATCACAGGTGTCTTACACTATCTATACCTGGCCTCCTTCACCTGGATGCTGCTGGAGGGTCTGCAGCTCTTCCTCACTGCACGCAACCTGATGGTGGTCAACTACTCCAGTGTCAACAGGTTCATGAAGAAGCTCACGTTCCCAGTGGGCTACGGAGTCCCAGCTGTGATTGTGGCCATTTCTTTTGCATCCAGGCCTCATCTTTATGGAACACCCAAATGGTAAAAGCAAATTCCTGCCATCCTAACTTCTCATGCATGACTATGGCCATCATAGAACCAACATAGCACTTTAATTTTATCTTTCTTAATTTATTCATTTTAATTTAAGGATAATTACTTTACAATATTGTGGTGGTTTTGCCATACATCAACATGAATCAGCCACAGGTGTACATGTGTTCCCCCATCCTTAAACCCCCTGCTTCATCCCTCCCCACCCTACCCCTCTGGGTTGTACCAGAGCATTGGCTTTGTGCACCTTGCTGCTTGCATCAAACTTGCACCGGTCATCTGTTTCACATGTGGTAATATACATGTTTCAATACTGTTCTTTCAAGTCATCCCACTGTCCCCTTCTCCCACAGAGTCCAAAAGTCTGTTCTTTACCTCTGTGTCTCTTTTGCTGCCCTGCGTATAGGATCTTCATTACCATCTTTCTAAATTCCATATATAGGCATTAATATACAGTATTTGTCTTTCTCTTTCTGACTTATTTCATTCTGTATAATAGGCTCCAGTTTCATCCACCTCACTAGAATTGACTCAAATGAGTTTCTTTTTACAGCTGAGTGATATTCCACTCTGTATATGTACCACATCTTCCTTATCTATTCATCTCCTGATGGACATCTAGGTTGCTTCCATGTCCTAACAATTGTAAATAATGCTACAATGAGCATTGGGGTATATAAGTCTCTTTCAATTCTGGTTTCCTTGGTGAATATACCCAGCAGTGGGATTGCTGGGTCATATGACAGGTCTATTCCCAGTTTTTAAAGGAATCTCCACACTGTTCTCCATAATGGTTGTACCAGTTTGCACTCCCACCAACAGTGTAAAAGTGTTCGCTTTTCTCTACACACTCTCCAGCATTAATTGTTTGTAGACTTTTTGATAACAGCCATTCTGACCAGGGTGAAATGATACTTCATTGTGGTTTGATTTGCATTTCTCTAATAATAAGTGATGTTGAACATCTTTTCATGTGTTTGTTACCCATCTGTCTGTCTTCTATGGAGAAATGTCTGTTTAGTTCTTTGGCTTACTTTTTTATTGAGTTGTTCATTTTTCTGGTACTGAGCTGCATGAACTGCTTATATATTTTGGAGATTAATTCTTTGTCAGTTGTTTTATTTGCTATTATTTTATCCGATTGTGAAAGCTGTCTTTTCACCTTGTTTATAGCTTCCTTCATAGGGCACAAGCTTTTAAGTTTATTAGGTGCCATTTTTTTTATTTCTGCTTTTATTTCCATTACTCTGGGAGGTGGGTCTTAGAGGATCATGCTGTTATTTATGTCAGAGACTGTTCTTCCTATGTTTTCCTCTAAGAGTTTTATAGTTTCTGGTCTTAACACTTAGATCTTTAGTCCATTTTGAGTTTATTTTTGTATATGGTGTTAGAAAGTGTTCTAGTTTCAATTTTTAACAGGTGGTTGACCAGTTTTCCCAGCACCACTTGTTCAAGAGACTGTCTTTTCTCTATTGTACATTGTTGCCTCCTTTGTCAAAGATAAGGAGTCTATATGTGCATGGATTTATCTCTAGGCTTTCTATTGTGTTCCATTGATCCATATTTCTGTCTTTGTGCCAGTACCATACTGTCTTGATGACTGTAACTTTGTAGTATTGTCTGAAGTCAGGAAAGTTGTTTCCTCCAGTTCCATTCTTCTTTCTCAAGATTCCTTTGGCTATTTGAGGTTTTTTGTGTTTCCATGCAGATTGTGAAGTTATTTGTTCTAGTTCTATGAAAACTAGCATTGGAGTTTCATAGGGATTGCATTGAATCTATAGGTTGCTTTGGGTAGTATACTCATTTTCACTATATTGATTATTTCAACCCATGAACATGATATATTTCTCCATCTATTTGTGTCATCTTTGATTTCTTTCATTAAGTGTTTTATAGTTTTCTATATACAGGTATTTTGTTTCTTTAGGTAAATTTATTCCTAAGTTTTTTATTCTTAATGTTGCAATGATATATAGGATTGTTTCCTTAATTTCTCTTTCTGATTTTTCATTGTTAGTATATAGGAATGCAAGGGATTTCTGTGTATTAATTTTATATCCTGCAACTTTGCTATATTCATTGATTAACTCTAGTAATTTTCCAGTGGCATCTTTATGGTTTTCTATGTAGAGGATCATGTCATCTGCAAACAGTGACAGTTTTACTTCTTTTCCAATCTGGATTCCTTTTATTTCTTTTTCTTTTCTGATTGCTGTGGCTAGGACTTCCAAAACTATGTTGAATAGTAGTGGTAAGAGTGGTCACCCTTGCCTTGTTCGTGATTTAAAAGAAGTGCTTTTAATTTTTTGCCATTGACAATAATGTTTGCTGTGGGTTTGTCATATATAGTTTTTTTTTAATTTTTATTTATTTTTATTTTTTTAATTAGTTTATTTATATACTTTTTAACTTTACAATATTGTATTTGTTTTGCCACACATTGACATGAATCCACCATGGGTGTACATGTTTTCCCCTTCCAGAACCCCCCTCCCACCTCTCCCCATCCCATCCCTCCAGGTCATCCCGGTGCACCAGCCCCAAGCACCCTATATCATGCATTGAACCTGGACTGGTGATTTGTTTCACATATGATAATTTACATGCTTCAATGCCATTCTCCCATATCATCATATACAGTTTTTGTTATGTTGAGGTATATTCCTTCTATGCCTACTTTCTTGAGTTTTTATCATAAATGGGTATTGAATTTTATCAAAGGCTTTATCTGCATCTATTGAGATAATCATACCATTTTTATCTTTCAATTTGTTAAAATGGTGTATCACATTGATTGATTTGAGAATACTGAAGAATTCTTGCATCCCTGGAATAAAGCCCACTTGGTCATGATGTATGATCTTTTTAATATGTTCTTGGATTCTGCTTGCTAGAATTCTGTTGAGTATTTTTACATCTATGTTCATCAGTGATATTGGCCTGTAGTTTTCTTTTTGTGGTTTTTGTCTGGTTTTGGTATCAGGATGATGGTGGCCTCCATAAGGCTCAGACCCACGTGTGCTGTGCATTTTGTGCCCCTCCCAGGTCCAAGAAACTCAGGCGACCAGGTGCTTGGTGAGCACACTGTCCTAGGTGGGCCATGCATCTAGCTCTTGAGCCTTCCTGCAGAAAAGGTCCTTTGGTTTTCTTTGTCTCTCTGGTGTTCACATGCTTTGGGTTGTTGTGTTACATTAGCCCCCTCCGATTGTCCACAGAGCATTCAAACCCAGCCCTTACCCTAAGAACCAGCCACGCAGCCCAAACCTCTGCACCCAGCCCCCACTAGCTGCTGGTGGACTTGAGCATCTGAGCTGCTTCTCCACTAGTAATTGAGGTTCAGCACATATTCTGTGGTGATTTTTTTTTTTTTTGGTTATGTTGCCCTGTGAGATTCCTCTATCTCCCAGAGTTTGCTTAAGTTTATATCAGTTGTGTCAGTGATGCTATCTAACCACTTCATCCTCTGCCACTCCCTCCTCCTTTTGCCTTTAATCTTTCCCAGCATCAGGATATTTTCCAATGAGTCAGCTTTTCACATCAGGTAGTCAAGGTATTGGAGCTTCAGCCTCAATCCTTCCAATTAATATTCAGAGTTGATTTCCTTTAGGATTAACCAGTTTGATCTCTTTCCAATTCAAGGGACTCTCAAGAGTCTTCTCTTGCACCACAGTTTGAAAGTATCAATTCTTTGGCGCTCAGCCTTCTTTATGATCCAACTCTCATACCCATACCTGACTACTGGAAAAACCATAGCTTTAGCTATATGAACCTTTGTCAACAAAATGCTGTTTCTGCTTTTCAATATGCTGTCTAGGTTTCCCATAACTTTCCTTCCAAGGAGCAAACATCTTTTAATTTCATGGCTGCAGTCACCATCCACAGTGATTTGGGAACCCAAGAAAATCCGTCACTGAAAATCTGTTTCTGTTTCTATTTGCCACAACATGATGGGACAGGATGCCATGGTGTTAGTATTTTTTAATGTTGAGTTTCAAGCCAGCTTTTTCACCCTCTTCTTTCACTATCATCAAGAGACTCTAGTTTCTCTTCACTTTCTGTCATTAGAGTGGTGTCATCTGCATACCTGAGGTTGTTAATATTTCTCCCTGCAGTCTTGATTCCAGCTTGTGATTCATCCAGCCTGGTATCTTGCATGATGTAATCTCAGCCTTGATGTACCCCTTCCCCAATTTTGAACCATTCAGTTGTTCCATGTTCAGTTCTGTTTCTTCTTACCTACATACACGTGTCTCAGGAGACAGGCATGGTGGTCTGGTACTCCCATCTCGTTAAGAATTTTCCACAATATGTTGTCATGTACACAGTCAAAGGCTTTAGTGTAGTCAATGAAGCAGGAGTAGATGTTATTCTGGAATTCCCTTGCTTTCCCATGATCCAGCAGGCATTGACAATTTGATCTCTGGTTCCTCTGCTTCTTTGAAACCCAGCTTGTACATCTGGAAGTTCTTGGTTCACATACTGCTGAAGCCTAGCTTGAAGGATTTTGAGCATAACATTGTTAGCTTGTGAAAAGAGCACAATTGTGCAGTAGTTTGAACATTCTTTGGCATTTACCTTCTTTAGGATTGGAATGAAATATATTATGATATTTGTCTTTCTCTGTCTGACCTACTTCACTCAGTATGACAATCTCTAGATCTATCCGTGTTGTCACAAATGGCACTGTTTCACTCTTTCTATAGCTGAGTAACATTCCATTGTATATATGTACCACTTCTTTATCCATTCCTCTATTGATGGACATTTACATTGCTTCCATGTTCTGGCTATTACAAATAGTACTGCAAAGAACTTTGGGGGGCAATTATATTTTTAAGCCATGTGTTTCTCCAGATATATGCCACAGAGTGGGATTCCTAGATTATATGGTAGCTCTATTTTTGGTTTTTTAAGGAGTGTTCATATTGTTCTCCATTAGTGACTGTACCAATGTACATTCCCAGCATTAGTGTGGGAGGATTGCCTTTTCTCTACTCCCTCTCCAACATTGATTTTCTGCAGACTTTTTGATGATGGCCATTCTAGCTGATGTGAGGTGGTACCTCATTGTGGTTTTGATATCAATTTCTCTAATAATTAGCGATGTTGAGCATCTTTTCATGTGTTTTTCCACTATGTATGTATTTTTTTAAGAAGTGTCTGTTTAGGTCTTTTTCCCATTTGTTAATGGTTTATATATATGTATGTATGTATGTATATGTATATATATATATACATGTATGTATGTATATGTATATATATATGTATGTATATGTATATATATATATATAGAGAGAGAGAGAGAGCTGTGTACATGAATTCTTTGTACATTTTGGAGATTAGTCCTTTGTCAGTTGTTTCATTTGTGTCATTTGCAAATATTTTCTCCCATTATGAGGGTTGTCTTTTCATCTTGTTTATGATTTCCTTTGCTGTGCAAAAGCTTTTAAGTTTAATTAGGTCCCATTTTTTATTTTAATTTTATTTTCATTACTCTAGGAGAAGAATGGGGGAAAAAAGATCTTGCTGTAATGTATGTGAAAGAGAGTTCTGCTTATGTTTTCCTCTAAGAGTTTTATAATGTCTGGTCTTACATTTAGGTCTTTAATGCATTTTGAGTTCATTTTTGTATATGATGTTAGGGAGTGTTTCATATCATTCCTTTACATGCAGCTGTCTAGTTTTCCCAGAACCGCTTACTGAAAAGATTGTCTTTTCTCCATTGATATATTCTTTTTATTGTGTCAATATTGTTCTGCAACACTCTATATGTTTTTTGTGTATGACATATTTCTATGTTTGTATACCTGACAACTTGTTTACCACTGATAATTGGGTTTCCATCCATCACCATACAGTTGAACCACTTTGCCCGTTTCACCTCTCCCCAAGCTCATCTTTTCTCCTGTCAGTACTCTATTATCTTCATCTATGGGGGGAGAGCATTTGTTTGGTTAGGTAGTTCATTTATTTTGTTTGTTTATTGGTTTGTTATATTCTACGTGTGAATGAAATCAGACTGTATTTGTCTTTCACCATCTGGCTTGTTTCACTTAGCATAATAAACCCAGCATTCATTCATGTTGTAACAAATAGCAAGATTTCCTCATTTTTATGGCTAGGTAGTACTGCATGGCTGGTGTGTATGTGTGTGTATCACATTTTCTTTATCCTTTGATAGGCACTTAGTATGCTTCCATATCTTTGCCATTGCAAATAATGCTGCAGTGAACATAAAAGTCTGCACATCATTTTGAGTTAGTGTTTTTGTAGTCTTTATAATTACCCAGGCATGGGATAGCTAGATCACATAGTAGTTCTATTCTTAATGTTTTTGAAGTTCTCAATACTGTCTTCTATAGTGATTGCATCAGTTTACATTCCTAGCAACAGTGTATAAGAGTTCCTTTCTCTCCACATTCTCACTGACAGTGATTATTACATGCGTGTTTGACAAGAACATTCTAACAAGTGTGCTGGAATATCTCACTGTGGTTTTGGTTTACATTTCCCTAACATTCGTGATGTTGAACATTTTTCATGTGCCTGGTGATCATCTCCATGACTTCTTTAGAAAATGTCTCTTTAGTCCTGTGCCATTTTTAAATTAGGCTGTTGGTGGCAGAGATGTGATCAAATGCACACTGGTACTCACAACAAATTCCTATGCTGGACCATAAAGAAATCTGAATGCCAAAAATTGATGCTTTCAAATTGTGGTGCTGTAGAAGACTCTTGAGACTGCCTTGGATAGCAAGGAGATCAAACCAGTCAACCTTAAAGGAAACCAACCCTGAATATTCCCTGGGAGGATGATGCTGAAGCTCAAGCCCCAATACTTTGGCCACCTGATGCAAAGAGCTGACTCATTGGAAAAGACTCTGTTTCTGGGAAAGATTGAGGGCAGGAGAAGCGGGTGACAAGGACGAAATGGTTGGATAGCATCACCAACTAGATGACATGAGTTTGAGCAAACTCAGGGAGATAGTGAAGGACTCGGAAACCTGGCGTGCTGCAGTTCATGGGGCCACAAATAGACGGACATGACTTAACAGCTGAACAACTCACAACAAATTCTTATGCTGGTAAAAATTGATGTCGACCTGCATCAGATGGTTTCTGGATCACTGGCCTTTCTAGATAGTTTAGCAAAAAAGTCAGAAAACTGTCCCTATAAAATGCGAGATAGTAGATATTTTGGTTTTGTGGGTCAAACAGTCTCAGTTACAATTTTTCACCTGTGTCCTTGTAGTTCAAAAGCAGCCACAGAAAACATATAAGAAAATGAGTGTAACTCTGACCCAGTAAAACACATTTCCAAAATTAGACAGCAGCCCAGTGTGGACCACAGGCTGCAGTATGCCAACCCCTCTCTGTGTAGCTCTCTCTTTGGTTCTTCCTGGTGGATCCAACTAACATGGTCCTAACACCTCCCAAATCACACACAATTTCTATTTGGGATCAAGCACCAATTCCAACATTTCTATCAGTGTGAACTTCAGTTACTGACTCTGTATCCTTATGCCTCAGATGCCTGATCTGTAATCATTTGATTATCTATGTTATCATGAGGAATAAATTGTATAATGCACATGAGCCCTGCCATAGCAGTGCCAGTCTTGTTGTTCTCTCTCTCTCTCAATCACTCTCTCTCTCTCTCTCTGTCTTCTTGGCTGTCCCCAGTTTTTTCATCCTATCTACACCTACTCATCCTTCACCTCTCATCATAAACACAACAGAATTCTCTCAGGGAACCCTTCCCAGTATCAGAACCTCCTACAGGTCTGACTAGGTTATAGATCCACCTACATGTTCCCACAGCTCCTCATATTTGATCGAAAGCTTCATCATTTTGATTGCTTCTATTGTCTGACTATCAACAAGCCTACAGAGCTAGGAATGCCTTGAAGAAAGAGATCACTCTCTTAATCGTAACTGGATCTTCAGAGCCAAGTACTGACCCTGATACAGAAAGAGAGACTCAATATTTGTCTCATAAACCATAAATTAATTTTTATTGATTTTTTTCTTTAAAACATGTACATTTTTTTTCTGCCAGTATATGAGGGCCAAGACTTAAAAGGGCTTTCTAAAATAAATTTATATTTATTTAAAACCACTTTTTTACGTTGTGATTTACATGGAAAAAAGTTGCACATGATTAATGTGTATAACCTGACAAATTGGGAATAAGTATACACCCATGGCCTTTACTAATATCAAGGACATATATAAGCTTTAAATTATGCAAAATAGTAAGTTCAGGAAGTCTACTATACAGCATAGTGCCTATAACTAATATTGTGTTGTGTACTGAAATTTGCTAAGGGTGATCTTATGTGAAATATTCTGATCAAAAAATCCCAATAATAATTATTAATAATAATAATAAAGGAGTCAGGAAAAATTTTGAGGAATGAGAGATATGTTCATCTATCAATTCTTTATCCACAAAGGCTAATATATTCTTGATTCTCAACCACCTCTCTTAGATGTTGGCTCAGCACAGAAAAAGGATTTGTATGGACATTTCTTGGCCCTGTCTCCACCATCTTCTCTGTGAGTAATGGATGACATCAGAGGATCTTTCTTCCCTGGCTGAGGGTGAATTAAAAGCACAAGCAAAAAGAGGGCTACAGACAGGGTGACAAATTATTCCAGTTAGCTCAGGAATGAGAGGGTCCCAGGGTGCAGAAATTTCCATTTTAAAACCAGGAAGGAGCATTTCCTTAGACATGGCACTCTCAGTGTTTAAACATGTAAATCCCCATGCAAAATGAGTTACTGGGTGTTCGGTCTGGTTTTCTATGACTGTTATGAAATACAAACCCTTCCTACCTGCTGATTTAGATGTTGGATGAGCCATAAGGAAGGATTAGCAGATGTGGATGCACTTAATATCCCTTGTGATATTTCTGCAGATTAATTTAGTTTTCTTCCTGATAACATTATGGATTGTGAAAAAGAAGCTCTCTTCACTCAACAGTGATGTGTCCACTCTCCAAAGACTAGGTGAGATGGATCAGAGGTACCTATCACCAGCCTACCCCACCGCACCCCCCAATCCCTCACCATAAAAAGCATGGTCCAGGAGCAAGGACATAGAGTTCCAAGCTGCTGATGTCCCTTTACAGGGTTTCAAGGAGACTTGAGAGGAGGAGTTCAGCCACCCTTCTTGGAAGCTCAAATACTGTTTTGTTGCTGATACCCAAGTCAAAAATATTCCATTCAACTCTAACCCAAGAATGGAACTATTTTAGCTACAGAGGAAATTGATTTTGTTCTGATAAACAGGGATTACCACCATGACCCTATGAGAAAAGTCCTGAGAATATGTATATCCTTATAAATCACTTACATACCTGACACTGGCCCCAGCATGCCCTTTCATGCCCATGTCTTTATTCATGTTCATCCCGCTACCCTCATCTGCCCTGCTCTACCTGGTGAAGTCAGGTTGATTATCCACATATCGTATCTTCTAAGAAGCCAAGGATATCCTTTGCTTTCTTTTCATTTACACAGAATGAATCATCTGACAAAGCATGCTCTGGGTCAATTCATGGAGATGGAAAAGATAGGGACATCATTGGAGGGACCAGGGCAAAGGGACCTTCAATTTCACAAGTATAGTTGACCATTTGTATTTGCCTTCCCACTAGATGGTAAGGTTTGTGAAATCAGAAATCTTGCCTTTGTTATTTTTAATGCTCAGGGCCAGCACAAAGCCATGTGCACAGAACATCCACAGTAATATTAGTTGATTTAAACTGGGGATATTCATCCTATTACTGAAAGCCACATTATGAAGTTTTACTACCAACTTCAGTCTAAGGTAATACACCATTCCGGAACCAAAAAACATTTCTTTTATATAATCATTCACAGTAAAGATCAGAGTGGCCACAACTGATTCAGAGACATTCTTTGAGTTGAAAAGAGATGGACTTGATTGTGTTGGTCAGGGTGCATCGTGAACCTTTTTTCTCCTCCTACTCAGGATGTTAACATTTAAAGCCACAGCTCAGCTCTTTATCTTGGGATGTACATGGTGTCTGGGAATCCTGCATGTGGGACCAGCTCCCCACGTCATGGCCTACCTCTTCACCATCATTAACAGCCTGCAGGGTTTCTTCATCTTCCTGGTGTACTGCCTCCTCAGCCAGCAGGTACCACTGTCTGACTCCTGCTCAGGACTCTTCTCATCCTCATTTCTCTCTGTGAGCTGATGCAGAGCATGCTTTGTTTCTACAGGTGCAAGAGCAATACAAGATATGGTTCAAAGGGATAAAGAAAAAGAAAACTGAGTCTGAGGAGTACACACTCTCCAGCAGGGCTGTGTCGGAACCCTCTAAACACAGTGAGGTAAGATCATGCATTGCCCCAGAGCACTTCACTGATTGATTCATCGAGCAGCACATGCCTATCATACTGGACAATTGGGTATAAAGCAGGTGATACTCTACGATGACTCACACCAGTTTACATCTAAACTCACTCAAGGCATTCCTCTGTCATGAAAGAATGTCTTCCTCTTACTTCTGCTCATTGCGTTTCTATGCTCATCTTGACTCTCGTACATAACTATCTTCTTATTCTCCAACTGGGTTGAGCACCCACTTTGTCCATGCAGCATGGACTTTTTCATGCACAAACACTTAAGGAAGAGAATAGTCCTGTGTTAAGCTCAATAAGCAGTAACTCTGGATCTGAAACAGAGATGCACAAGCTAACCAGAGTCAAGAACCATCATTTAACTCATGTCAACCCCAGTACCCCTCTATATGCATGTGTGTGTGCCAAATTGCTTCAGTCATGTTTGACTCTTTGTGACCCTATGAACCATAGCCTACCAGGTTTCTCTGTCCATGGGATTCTCCAGGCAAGAATACTGGAGTGGGTTGCTATGCCCTTCTCCAGGGGATCTTCCCAACCCAGGTGTTGAATGCTTGTCTCCCGAATCTTTCTGCATTGGCAGATGGGTTCTTTACCACTAGCGCCACCTGGGAAGCCACCCCTGTATATAGAAAACAGTAAATACATGGTTTATGTGGTCATAACAGTAAAGTGAAATAAGGATTACATTAGATTGGAGAATGTCCTTAAAAGTACGTAATCATTCCTGGGATTTGCAACACACACAAATAATGCAAACCATCAGAGAATCACAGGGGTCATAGAGAGATCCTGGCAGTGTGAGTCTTATCAAGAATTTGTATTTTTGAGTTTAGAAAAACAGTTCTCATGTTTTCTGTTCATATATTCTTCACATCACCACTTGAAGATAAGGTATTACTATATTTCCATTCGATAGATAAAAACACTGAGACCCATGGGGTCTATATGACTTGTGCAAGGACTTCAGCCCACACTTTCTCTCAATGTTTTCACTCTCTCATAGTGTCAATTGATGCACAGAAGTTTTAATTTTATAACTAATTTATTTATTTTAATTGGAGGCCAATTACTTTACAATATTGTGGTGGTTTTTGCTGTACATTGACATGAATCAGCCACAGGTGTACGTGTATCCACCCCCTCAAACTCCCTCCCACGTCCCTACCCATCCCATCCCTCTGGGTTGTCCCAGTGCAGCAGCTTTGAGTGCCCTGTTTCATGCATCAAACTCGGACAGGTGATCTGTTTCACATATGGTAATATACATGCTTTCATGCTGTTCTCTCAAATCATCCCATCCTCGCCTTCTCCCACAGAGTCCAAAAGTCTATTCTTTACATCTGTGTCTCTTTTGCTATCTAGCATATAGGGTCATCATTACCATCTTTCTAAATTAGATATATATACATTAATATACTGTATTGGTGTTTTTCTTTCTGACTTACTCCACTTTGTATAATAGGCTCCAGTTTCATCCACCTCATTAGAACTGATTGAAATGCATTCTTTCAATAGCTGAGTAATATTCCATTGTGTATATGTACCACAGCTTTCTTATCCATTTGTCTGCTGATGGACATCTAGGTTCCTTCCATGTCCTGGCTATTATAAACAGTGCTGCGATGAACATTGGGGTACACGCGTAGCTTTGAATTCTGGTTTCCTTGCTGTGTATGCCCAGCAGTGGGATTACCGGGTTGTATGGCCGCTCTATTTCCAGTTTTTTAAAGAATCTCCACACTGTTCTCCATAGTAGCTGTACTAGTATGCATTCCCACCAACAGTGTAAGAGGGTTCCCTTTTCTCTGCAACCTCTCCAGCATTTACTGTTTGTAGACTTTTGGATAGCAGCCATTCTGACTGGCGTGAGATGGTACCTCATTGTGGTTTTGATTTGCATTTCTCTGATAATGAGTGATGTTGAGCATCTTTTCATATGTTTGTTAGCCATCTGTATGTCTTCTTTAGAGAAATGTGTTTAGTTCTTTGGCGCATTTTTTTATTGGGTTGTTTATTTTTCTGGAATTGAGCTGCATGAGCTTCTTACATATTTCTGAGATTAATTCTTTCTCCGTTGTTTTGTTTGCTATTATTTTCTCCCACTATGAAGGCTGTCTTTTCACCTTGCTTATACTTTCCTTCGTTGTGCAAAAGCTTCTTAGTTAGGTCCCGTTTATTTTTGCTTTTATTTCCATTACCCTGTGAAGTAGGTCATAGAGGATCCTGCTGTGATTAATGTCAGAGAGTGTTTTGCCTATGTTTTCCTCTAGGAGTTTTATAGTTTCTGGTCTTACACTTAGGTCTTTAATCCATTTTGAGTTTATTTTTGTGTATTGTGTTAGAAAATGTTTTAGTTTCATTCTTTTACAGGTGGTTGACCAGTTTTCCCAACACCACTTGTTAAAGAGATTGTCTTTTCTCCATTGTATATTTTTGCCTCATTAGTCAAAGATGAGGTGTCCATAGGTGTATGGACTTATCTCTAGGCTTTCTATTTGTTCCAATAATCTATATTTCAGTTTTTGAGCCAGTACCATACTGTCTTGATGACTGTACCTTCATAGTATAGTCTGAACTCAGGCAGGTTGATTCCTCCAATTCGATTCTTCTTTCTCAAGATTGTTTTGGCTATTCAAGGATTTTGTATTTCCATACAAATTGTGAAATGATTTGTTCTAGTTCTGTGAAAAATACCATTGGTATCTTGATAGGGATTGCATTGAATCTATAGATTGCTTTGTGTAGTACACTCATTTTCACTATATTGATTCTTCTGATCCATGAACATAGTATATTTCTCCATCTATTTGTGTCCTCTTTGATTTCGTTCATCAGTGTTTTATAGTTTTCTATATATAGGTCTTTTGTTTCTTTAGGTAGATTTATTCCTAAGTATTTTGTTCGTTTCATCACAATGGTGAATGGAATTGTTTCCTTAATTTCTCCTTCTGTTTTCTCATTGTCAGTGTATAGGAATGTAAGGGATTTCTGTGTATTAACTCTATGTCCTGCAACTTTTCTATATTCATTGATTAACTTTAGTAATTTTCTGGTGGAGTCTTTAGGTTTTCTATGTAAAGGAACATGTCACCTGCAAACAGTGAGAGTTTTACTTCTTCTTTTTGAATCTAGATTCCTTTTATTTCTTTTTCTACTCTGATTGCTGTGGCTAAAACTTCCAAAACTATGTTGAATAGTAGTGGTGAGAGTGGTCACCCTTGTCTTGTTTCTGACTTTAAGGGAAATCCTTTTGATTTTTTGCCATTGAGGATAATGTTTGCTGTGGGTTTATCATATATGGCTTTTATTATGTTGAGGTATGTTCCTTCTGTGCCTGCTTTCTGGAGGGTTTTTATCATAAATGGATGTTGAATTTTGTTAAAGGCTTTCTCTGCATCTATTGAGATAATTATATGGTTTTTATCCTTCAATTTGTTCATATGGTGTATCACATTGATTGATTTGTGAATATTGAAGAATCCTTGCATCCTTGGGATAAAGCCCACTTGATCATGATGTATGATCTTTTTAATATGTTGCTGGATTCTGTTTGCTAGAATTCTGTTGAGGATTTTTGCATCTATGTTCATCAGTGATATTGGCCTCTGGTTTTCTTTCTTATGGCATCTTTGTCTTGTTTTGGTATTAGGGTGATGGTGGCACAATAGAATGAGTTTGGGAGTTTACCTTTCTCTACAATTTTCTGGATGAGTTTGAGTAGGATAGGGGTTAGTTCTTCTCTAAATTTTTGGTAGAATTCACCTGTGAAGCCATCTGGTCCTGGGCTTTTATTTGTTGGAAGGTTTTTTATTACAGTTTCGATATCATGCTTGTGATAGGTCTGTTAAGATTTTCTATTTCTTTCTGGATCAGTTTTGGAAGGTTATACTTTTCTAAGAATTCATTCATTTCTTCCAAGTTCCATATTATTGGCATATAGTTGCTGATAGTAGTCTCTTATGATTGTTTGGATTTCTGTGTTGTCTGTTATGATTTCTCCATTTTCATTTCTAATTTTGTTGATTTGATTCTTTTTTTTCTTAATGAGTCTGGCTAATGGTTTCTCTATCTTATTTATCTTCTCAAAGAACCAGCTTTAAGTTTTGTGGATTTTTGCTTTAGTCACTTTTGGTTTTTGTTTTTTGGTTTTGGGGGCTTTTTTTTTTTTTCTGCCCTAGTTTTTATGATTTCTTTCCTTCTACTAACCCTGGAGTTCTTCATTTTTTCTTTTTCTAGTTGCTTTAGGTGTAAAGTTAGGTTATTTATTTGATTTTCTCTTGTTTCTTGAAGTAAGCTTGTAATGCTATGAACCTTCCCCTTAGCACTGCTTTTACTGAATCCCATACGTTTTGGGTTGTCATGTTTTCATTTTCTTTTGTTTCTGTACCTATTTTGATTTCCTTTTTGATTTCTTCTATGATTTGTTGGTTATTCAGAAACGTGTTGTTTAGCCTCCATATGTTTGTATTTTTAAGTTTTTTTTCCTGTAGTTGATATCTAATCTTACTGCATTATGATCAGAAAAGAGGCTTGGAATGATTTCAATTTTTTTGAATTTACTAAGGCTAGACCTATGGCCCAGAATGTGATAAATCCTGGAGAATGTTCCGTGTGCACTTGAGAAAAAGGTGAAATTCATTGTTTTGGGGTGAAATGTCCTATAGATATCAAGTATGTCTAACTGGTCCATTGTATCATTTAAAGTTTGTGTTTCCTTGCTAATTTTCTGCTTGGTTTATCTATCCATAGGTGTGAGTTGGCTATTAAAGTCTCCCACTATTATTGCGTTACTGTTAATTTCCCCTTTCATACTTGTTAGCATTTGCTTTATGTATTGAGGTGCTCCTATGTTGGGTGCATGTATATTTATAATTGTTATATCTTCTTCTTGAATTGATCATTTGATCATTATGTAGAGTCCTTCTTTGTCTCTTTTCATGGCCTTTATTTCAAAGTCTATTTTATCTGATATGAATATTGCTACTCCTGCTTTCTTTTGGTCTCCATTTGGGTGAAATATCTTTTTCTAACCCTTCACTTTCAGTCTGTATGTGTCCCTTGGTTTGAAGTGGGTCTCTTGTAGACAGCATATAATAGGGGTCTTGTTTTTGTATCCATCAGCTAGTCTTTGCCTTTTGGTTGGGGCATTCAACCCATTTACATTTAAAGTAATTATTGATAAGTATGATCTTCTTGCCATTTACTTTGTTGTTTTGGGTTCGAGTTTATACACCTTTTCTGTGTTTCCTGTTTAGAGAAGATCATTTAGCACTTATTGAAGAGCTAGTTTGGTGGTGCTGTATTCTCTCATCTTTTGCTTGTCATTAAAGCTTTTAATTTCTCCTTCATATTTGAATGAGATCCTGGTTGGGTATAATAATCTGGGTTGTAGGTTTTTTTCTTTCATCACTTTAAGTATGTCCTGCCATTCCCTTCTGGACTGAAGAGTTTCTATTGAAAGATCAGCTGTTATCCTTATGGGGATCCCCTTGTGTGTTATTTGTTGCTTTTCCCTTGCTGCTTTTAATATTTGCTCTTTGTGTTTAATCTTCATTAGTTTGATTAGTATGTGTCTTCGTGTGTTTTGCCTTGGGTTTATTCTGTTTGGGACTCTCTGGGTTTCTTGGATTTGGATGGGTATTTCCTTCCCCATTTTAGAGAAGTTTTCAACTGTTCTCTCCTCAAGTATTTTCTCATGCCTTTTCTTTTTGTCTTCTTCTTCTGGGACTCCTATGATTCGAATGTTGGGGTATTTTAACATCATCCCAGAGGTCTCTGAAGCTGTCCTCGTTTCTTTGAATTCTTTTTTGTTTTTCCTTCTCTGCTTCATTTATTTCCACCATTCTATCTTCCACCACACTTATGCTATCTTCTGCTTCAGTTATTCTACTGTTGGTTCCCTCCAGAGTGCTTTTGATCTCAGTTATTGCATTATTAATAATTTATTGACTCTTCTTTATTTCTTCTAGATCCTTGTTAAATATTTCTTGCATCTTCTCAATCCTTGTCTCTAATTTATTTATCTGTAACTCCATTTTGTTTTCAAGATTTTGGATCATCTTTACTATCATTATTCTGAATTCTTTTTCAGGTATACTCCCTATCTCCTCCTCTTTTGTTTGGTCTGTTGGGCATTTATCATGTTCCTTTACCTGCTGAATATTTCTCTGCCTTTTAATTTTGTTTAGATTGCTCTGTTTGGGGTGGCCTTTCTTTATGCTGGAAGTTTGTGGTTCCTCTTTACTGTGGAGCCTGCTCCCTGTGGGTGGGGTTGGATGGGTGGCTTGTCAAGGTTTCCTGGTTAGGAGAGCTTGCACCTGTGTTCTGGTGGGTGGTGCTGGATCTCTTCTCTCTGGAGTACAATGAAGTGTACGGTGGTGAGTTTTGGGGTGTCCGTGGGCTTGGTATGGCTTTGAAGAGCCTGTCTTTTAATTCTCAGGGCTGTGTTTCTGCTTTGCTGGAGAATTAGCATGGTATGTCTTGCTCTGGAACTTGTTGGCTCTTGGGTGGAGCTTGTTTTCAGTGTAGGTATGGAGGCTTTTGGATGAGCTCTTGTCTATTAATGTTCCCTGGAATCAGGAGTTCTCTGATGTTCTCAAGTTTGGGAGTTAAGCCTCTGGATTTCAGTCTTATTCTTACAGTAGCCTCAAGACTTCTCCATCCATACAGCACAAGTGATAAAACATCTAGGTTAATGGTGAAACAATTCTCCACAGTGAGGGACACCCAGAGAGTTTCACAGAGTTACATGGAGAAGAGAAGAGAGAGGGGGGAGACAGAGGTGATCAGGAGGAGAACAGGGAGAATCAAAATGGGAGAGAGCAATCTAGCCAGTAATCAATTCCGTATGTGCTCTCCACAGTCTGGAACACTCAGAGACATTCAGAGTTACATAGAGAAGATAAGAGAGATGAGGAAGAGAGAGGTGACCAGGAGGAGAAAAGGGAAGAGTCAAAAGAGGAGAGACCAATCTAGCAAGTAATCATCTCCCTGAGTGTTCTCCACAGCCCAGAACACCCAGAGAGATTCACCGAGTTAAGTAGAGAAGAGAACGGGGAGGGAGGAGATGGAGGTGACCTGGAGATAAAAGGGAGAGTCCAAAGGGGAGAGAGCAATCAAGCCAGTAATCAACACCCCTAAGTGAAAATGGATACTGAAGATTAGGTTCTTAAAGGTACAAAATTGATAACAAATACCAAAAAGCAAAGATTAAACATCTAGAGTAGAGGTTAGACTCTCAAAATTACAATATTAAAAATACAAAAAATTCACAAAAATTATAAAATATATATTTATGAAATTTGCTTTAAAAATAGGGTCTTTTTTTGCAAGTTAACAGTAGTTGTAAAAATGAAAATTAAAGGAGTAATAAAGAACCTAATTTTTTTTAAAAAAATTAAAAAGTGATGATAGCAAAAGTATATCTAGGAATTTCTCTGGAGCTGTTGTGGGCAGTATGGAGTCAGTTCAGTTTCATGTAGTTCCTTGTTTCAGCTTGTACTTGTTCTCAAGTTCTACAGGCCCCCTCCAATGCTTTGTCAATGTTAACTACAGGGTTTTAATCTGTTGCACCTGTCACTTCCAGAGTGGTTCCCTCTTCTTTGTTCATTTGGCTTCTTCTGTTTGCAAGTCTGTTTGGTGTCTAATTTCTGCCCTGATGCAAGGGGGTGAAGGTGATCACTTATTTAGGCTCACTTGTTCAGTTTTGTTGTGGGGAGGGAGGAACACTGCAAACAAATATCGCTGGCGTGTGTGGGGAGTGCTCAGAGTGTGTGGACCACACTGGGTTTGTCCCAGGTCACAGTGGCATGTGCTTTCCTGGTCTACACTGCTCAGGCTCCAGGGTGCTCTGCAGGGCACTGTCCAAAGCGGGCCCTGCATTTCTTGCACTTCCCAGGTCTAAACTGCTCAGGTTCAGGTTCTCACGTACTCCACAAGGGCACAGACTCTATTGTGCATGAGTTTTGTGTCCTTCCCAGGTCCAAGCATCTCAAGCAACAAGGTGCTTTGCAAGCGCACTGTTCCAGATGTGCAATGCATCTTAATCACCTCCCAGTCCTTGCTTGGTTTCCTGGGTGCAGCACGAGAGCACTGTCTCACGTGTGCTGTGTGTCTCTTCTGGGGAGCTGATGTCAGGCTGCAACCTTCCTGGCAGATGTCAACCATCCAGGATCCCAGGAAGACGTGGTTAGCAACTGGGAGCCTACTCACAGTTTGGTGGAGGATGCTGGTCTCTGGGGCCGAGACTGGAGCAGCCCCTTGCCTTCCAGCTCTGGCTGTCACATGCCTGCCTCTCTGCCTCCAGCAGGGTGGCCTGTACACAGCCAGGGTGGCGGATCTGAGTTTCTGGGCTACTTCTCTGCTGACAGTTGCAGTTAGGCACCTACTCTGTGGGTTTTTTGTTTTTGTTTTTCCTCCTGGTTATGTTGCCCTCTGAGATTCCAAATCTCCCCACAGACCTGCCTGTGAGAGGGTTTCCTACAGTTTGGAAGCTTCTTCTCCTTCATGACTCCCTCCCCATGATGGGTCTCTGTCCCTAACTCTTTTGTCTCTCTTTTTGTCTTTTATATTTTGTCCTACTTCCTTTTGAAGAGAATGGGCTGCATTTCTGGGTGCCTGGTGTCCTCTGCCAGTATTTAGAAGTTGTTTTGTGGAAGTTACTCAGCATTCAAATGATCTTTAGATGAATTTGTGGGGGAGAAAGTGGTCTCCCTGTATTATTCCTCTGCCATCTTGGGACCATCCCCCAGAAGTTTTAATTTTTGAAGAAATCCAATTTCTCTATTTTTTATTCACTTGTCCTTTGGGAGTATTATCTTAAAACAATGGCCTACCACAAGGTCACAAAAATTTGCAAGCATGTTTCTTCCAAGACTTCAGTACTTTTAGTAATTTCATACAGGTATTGTCTATAGTAATTGTATATAGGTATTGCTTACAGTAATATAGTTTTACATATAGTAATTGTTTCCCAGGTGGCACTAGAGGTTAACAATCTACCTGCAATGCAGGAGACCCAGGTTCAATCCCTGGGTCAGGAATATCCCCCAGAGGAGGAAATGGCAACCAACTCCAGAAATCTTGCATGGGGAATATCATGGACAGTGGAGCCTGATGACCTACAGACAATGGAATCACAAAGAACTGGACACGACTGAGCAACTAACACTTTCACTTTCATAGGTATATCAATTTGTAATTAATATTTTAATGGTGTGAGTTTTATACTTTTTTTGTGAGGTCCACATTCTTCAGCATGTAGATATGTGGTTATTCTTTCCCCCGGTGAACTGTACTGAAAACCTTGTCAAAATAAGTTACCCTAAATGTCTATACCCTAGGTTCTTTCATTCATATATCTTGATTTCAGTATTTTGTAGTAAATTTCACTTTGGAGAATTGACTCTATCAATAAGTTTTTCTCAAGATTTTTTAACTATTTGAAACCCCCTATTCCCATGTAAATTGTAAGAGGTGCTTGTCAATTTCTGAGAAAAGTTAGCCAAGATGTTGATAAGGACTGTATTAAGTCTATAGATCAATTTGGGGGAATGCTGCCATATTAACCATATTGCTTTCTGACCCATGATCATGGAAAGTTTATTTATTTCTTTGGGTCTTCTTTGACTTCTTTTGACTATTTTTTATAGTTTTTGGTGTAAAATTCTAGCACTTTCTAACAAAGTATTATTTTTCACACCTTTATTCTCAGGATAATTGAATCAGTCAGTAAACCAGATGATCTGGTATCCTGGACAATGAGGAAAATTCCGAACTGTCATCTCTGTGAGGGGAAAAAAAGAAAACACTTTTTCGTGTTTGTTACAAGTAACTCTTCATGGAACCATTGTGGAAGAAAGCATTAAGGGAAAGTCTGATATTCAGATTGCTGGAGAATTTGGGTTTTCTGTTCTATATGGGATGCTTACTTCACTCACAGCGTAATCAAGGAGCTATGACCCAATTCCCCAGTTGCCTGGGATTAAATCACCTGCTTCAACCTTTTTTTCTACAAAGTTCCTCTAATTGAAGATATATGACAAGGAAAATGAGCTTCAGAAGTCAAACTTAAAATACAGTAAGAGAAGAAATAAGGTCAAACCCTACATAGAGGGTAAACAACCAATATGGTTTCCCAAGATTTTTCTGGATTATGTCCAAAAAACATATGAGTTACACGCAACCTAGGACAGATGGTCTCCATACATACATGCTTCAACTTCTTCACTCTGCATTCTAAAGGTTGCTCACTTATTCATTAGAAAAATATATATTAGTACTCACCATATGCTCCACTAAATTAAGAGATTTTCAGTTTCTAATTATACTTACATGATAAATAAAGTGCTTTATCAGAGTAAAATCAGAACCCTGTGAATAAAATCTCTTAATTCCTATATCTTGTAAACTGAGCCGGGCAAAAACAAGTGTATATTGTTACTGCACAGTTTTGTTTTGTTTACATATATAACAAATTATTTCTTTCTCAGAATGTGACCTATGCAAGATCTAAACCATAGGATTACATCTACAGTAAATGTCCAGCAAACACCCACTAATCTCTTTGTATCACTTTAAACAAAATGGAAAATGACTGTAAGTTATCATAATATATAAAATTTAAAATATATCCATGAGTTGTTGTTGTTGTTTAGTCACTGAGTAATGTCTGACTCTTTTGAAACCATATGGAATGTAGCCCACCAGGTTCCTCTCTCCATGGGATTTCACAGGCAAGAATACTGGAGTGGATTGCCATTTCCTTCTCCAGGGGATCCTCCCATCCCAGGGGTCAAACCTGCATCCCCTGCATTGGCAGGTGGATTCTTTTCCACTGAGCCACCTGGGAAGCCCCGTCAATGAGTACATGTTGTTCTTCAATCAGTAAGCCATGTCTGACTCTGCAACCCCATGGACTGCAGCACACCAGGCTTCCCTGTCCCTCATCATCTCCCAGAGTTTGCCCAACTTCTTGTCCATTGAATCAATGATGTCATCCAACCATCTCATCCTGTCTTCTTCTTCTCCTTCTGCCTTCAGTTTTCCCCGGCATCAGGGTCTTTTCCAATGAGTCAGCTATTTCTATCAGGTGGCCAAGTATTGGAGTTTCATTTTCATTATCAGTCCTTCCAAAGAGTATTCAGGGTTGATTTCATTTAAGATTGACTGGTTTGATCACCTTGCTTTCCAAGGGACTCATAAGAGTCTTCTCCAGCACCACAGTTCAAAAGCTTCAATTCTTCAATGCTCTGACGTCTTTATTGTCCAGGCTCACATCCTTAGATGACTACTGAAAAGACCATAGCCTTGGAGTCCCTACGGAAGCTGAGGAGCACGGTTCGGTGCCGCGGCAACTGACTGGGCGTTTTGGTTGTTGGCGTCTCACTGCAGGAGCTATATTGAAGACAATGTCTGGAAGCTTCTACTTTGTCATCGTTGGTCACCATGATAATCCAGTTTTTGAAATGGAGTTTTTGCTAGCTGGAAAAGCAGAATCCAAAGACGATCACCGCCATCTGAACCAGTTCATAGCTCACGCTGCCCTCGACCTCGTAGATGAGAACATGTGGCTGTCGAACAATATTGAAAGGTTGTTGCTGAGCCACAGAAAAACGGCCGCAATTCTTGGCCTCTGGAGGAGAAGAATTCAATCCTGGGCCAGAGATGAGGCTGGATCGCTCAGAGCTTTGGTGTGATAAAGTTTTATTAAAGTATAAACTAGATAGAGAAAGCTTCTGACATGGGCATCAGAAGGGGGCAGAAAGAGTACCCCCCTGCTAGTCTTCAGCTGGATGTTATATAGTCACTAGCAGTTTGTTAATGTAAGAAAGGAATGTCTTAAACTCAGAATGGCACCAGACCCCTCATCCATAAGATGTATTTTGGAATAACCTGGGAACCGGAAATTCTGGGTCATAAAACGATTGACTTAAATTTTGCAGAAAGGCAGATCATGCAAATAGTTTTATTTACATAGATTAGGGGAACAATGTCTGAGTATAACATACTGGTTTGCCAAGTAGGTTCTGAGCCATTAGGTGGAAGACAGCGTTTGGGGTAAATGCACAGTACATTAACATAGCTTAAGACAAACATTTCCATAAGAAAAATGCATTGGTTAACTCAAAGTTTGAGAATACTTAACTTCAGGTGAAACCAGGTGTCATGGCAACACAGTATTTTAAGAGAAACCTCTTTTAAATTTGTATAGAGAAGGGAAAAAATATCGCTAGTTTGTTTCCTCCTGCCACGTAAGAGAGAGAAAATGTCTGACACTTGCAGCCTATTTCCTCCATTTGGAGACCCTGGCCTTCCTGCCTGTTACCCTCTCAATATGTACTTGAAGATGGTGGACAAATTCAATGAATGGTTTGTCTCGGCATTCGTCACTGCAGGTCATATGAAATTTATTATGCTACATGATGTCAGGCAAGAAGACGGAATCAAGAACTTCTTCACTGATGTCTATGATTTATACATAAAGTTTGCAATGAATCCATTTTACGAACCCAATTCTCTTATTCAGACTAGCGCATTTGACAGAAAATTCAGTTTCTTGGGAAGAAACACCTTTTAAGCTGAATGCAAAAAATTTCAGAAGTACACAATGTCACTACAATGGGGTATACTCAGGAATGTGTACATTGTAAGTAACGATTAAACAGCACGGTAAAGTTTTACTTGTAGTCTGTTTATCTAAACCTAATGAAATTGCTTCTATATTTAAAAATAGTAATTCAGTTTCTTACAGCTATGAACAGATTGATATTTGCTTGTGAACACTGTTATTTATAAAGAGCTTTTTATTGGTAAATCTTAAAATATCTTTATTTTAAAAAAATTGAGAATAAGCTTTTGACTTTTCCTCATTCAGATAGGTTGATCTTGATGAAGCACTCCAGAACCAAATGTCATTGTCAAGATTTGGTAGGCAGATTTAAAACTAAAAGCTTCTTCGGTAGGGAATGAAGTTGATAGCACATACATGGGCTCATCTATAGATCCAGAGATGTTATGAAAACACATAGGCAGTATACATAGCTCCGCCCAAGAAGCCGGAGCAGACGTGTTGCAGTGCCAAATGCCACAGGCCTGCCCCTATCAGAGACTGGAAACAGTGATCCTGCTGTAATTCGAGACTCCTGAGCCCAGGTTTGTATAGTGGGAAGCCAGGACCGCAGTGACAGGTTATGTTCTTGTTTCCTTTCCCTCAGACAAGAAACTAAGGATTAAGTGAACCTGATGATAGCTGTACTAGTAGAAAGTCGTAAGGCAGTTTTAGAATTGTAAACAAAGAAACGCTTCTATCACATAAGCACTTGTACTCTAGGCTTCTCAGGCTGTATACCTGTATATCCAGGCAAGCGGGAGTGGTCTCTTTTTTTACTATAACAGAGTGGGATCTTAGTTGTAAACCAGTAAATGTCCATTGAAAAGTAAGTAAATGTTCATTGAAAACCAGGTATTTTCTGTGCTGTGAGCACTTGAAGAATTTTGTTCCATTCTGAATGACCTCGATAAAGGACAGAAATGGTATGGACCTAACAGAAGCAGAAGATATTAAGAAGCGGTGGCAAGAATACACAGAAGAACTGTACAAAAAAGATCTTCGTGACCCAGATAATCACGATGGTGTGATTACTCACCTAGAGCCAGACATCCTGGAATGTGAAGTCAAGTGGGCCTTAGAAAGCATCACTACGAACAAAGCTAGTGGAGGTGATGGAATTCCAGGTGAGCTATTTCAAATCCTCAAAGATGATGCTGTGAAAGTGCTGCACTCGATATGCCAGCAAATTTGGAAAACTCAGCAGTGGCCACAGGACTGGAAAAGGTCAGTTTTCGTTCCAATCCCAAAGAAAGGCAATGCCAAAGAATGCTCAAACTACCACACAATTGCACTCATCTCACATGCTAGTAAAGTGATGCTCAAAATTCTCCAAGCCAGGTTTCAGCAATGCGTGAACCATGAACTTCCAGATGTTCAAGCTGGATTTAGAAAAGGCAGAGGAACCAGAGATCAAATTGCCAATATCTGCTGTATCATTGAAAAAGCAAGAGAGTTCCAGAAAAACATCTATTTCTGCTTTATTTACTATTCCAAAGCTTTTGACTGTGTGGATCACAATAAACTGTGGAAAATTCTGAAAGAGATGGGAATACCAGACCATCTGACCTGTCTCTTGAGAAACCTGTATGCAGGTCAGGAAGCAACAGTTAGAACTGGACACAGAACAACAGACTGTTTCCAAATAGGAAAAGGAGTACGTCAAGGCTGTATATTGTCACCCTGCTTATTTAACTTATATGCCGAGTGCATCATGAGAAACGCTGGGCTGGAAGAAACACAAGCTGGAATCAAGATTGAAGGAGAAATATCAATAACCTCAGATATGCAGATGACACCACCCTTATGGCAGAAAGTGAAGAAGAACTAAAGAGCCTCTTGATGAAAGTGAAAGAGGAGAGTGAAAAGTTGGCTTAAAGCTCAACGTTGAGAAAACTAAGATCATGGCATCTGGTCCCATCACTTCCTGGGAAATAGATGGGGAAACAGTGGAAACAGTGTCAGACTTTATTTTTGGGGGCTCCAAAATCACTGCAGCTGGTGATTGCAGCCATGAAATTAAAAGACGCTTACTCCTTGGAAGGAAGGTTATGGCCAACCTAGATAGCATATTTAAAAGCAGAGACATTACTTCGCCAACAAAAGTCCGTCTAGTCAAGGCTATGGTTTTTCCAGTGGTCAAGTATGGATGTGAGAGTTGGACGGTGAAGAAAGCTGAGCACCGAAGAATTGATGCTTTTGAACTGTGGTGTTGGAGAAGACTCTTGAGAGTCCCTTGGACTGCAAGGAGATCCAATCAATCCATCCTAAAGGAGATCAATCCTGGGTGTTCATTGGAACGACTGATGTTGAAGCTGAAACTCCAATACTTTGGCCACCTCATGCGAAGAGTTGACTCATTGGAAAAGTCCCTAATGCTGGGTGGGATTGGGGGCAGGAGGAGAAGGGGACGACAGAGGATGAGATGGTTGGATGGCATCACCGACTCGATGGACATGGGTTTGGGTAGACTCCAGGAGTTGGTGATGGACGGAGAGGCCTGGCGTGCTGCAATTCATGGGGTCGCAAAGAGTCGGACACGACTGAGCAACTGAACTGAACTGAACTGAATGCAAAAACTTATGTCCACACAAAAATCTGCATTCAAATGATCATTGCAGCTTTATTCATGGTCTCTAAAATTGAAAGCTACCAAGGTGCCCTTCAGTTAAGTAAATGTATAAACACACTCTGGTACATCTGTACAAATGAATAAAAATAAATTAGTGATTAAAAACTAGTGATAAAAATAAATTAGCAAGCCATAAAATGGCATGGATAAATCATATATGCTTGTTTCTAAACAAATGAAGTCAGATTGAAAAATTAAGGTTGTATGACTCTGAGGAAGAAACTGTTGAAAAGTTAAAAGACAAGGGGTTTTTCACAGAAGTGAAACTATTCCATAAGATACTGTAACTGTGAACATGTGACAGTATGTATTTGTCAAAATGCATTAAACTTTACTCTCGAAAGTGTAAATATCAATGTATGCAAATAAAGACATCAGTTAGAAGGTTAAGGGAATTCCAGGATGGAACGCAGACTGTGGAGAAGAAAATCTAATTGTATTTAAATAAATTAAACACCTTCCCTGAAGGAAGAAGGGGAAACAGTGGTGAACTTAGTATTACTGGAAATGAGTAGAGACTATAAAATTAAAGGCAAAGAATTGTACATAATTACTGTACTCAAGTTGATAAAGTTGTATTCCACCATAATAAGAGTTAACAATTATGATGCTCCTAAAGGTATATACTGGAATGGAACAATTAAGTAAGTGGATGACAGATGTGGAAACCCAGAATCTCACTACTGCAGTGGTTTTTGCACATAAGAAAAGTAAAGGGAGTAAGCTATATGGTAATAAGTTCAAGTAAGCTATATGGTAATAAATTCAAGTTAGAGACATAAATACACAGGTTTTATGTATGTATATGTAAACAGGTATGTGTGTGTGTGTGTGTGTGTGTGTGTATATATATATATATATATATATACAGATATATACACAGATTGGTATAGGGCTTCCCTGGTGGTTCAGAGATAAAGAATCTGCCTGCCAATGCAGGAGACCTGGGTTTAATCCCTGTGTCAGGAAGGTACCCTGGAGGAGGGCATGGTAACCCGCTCCAGTATTCTTGCCTGAAGAATCCCATGGACAAGAAACCAGGCAAGCTACAGTCCATGGGGACCCAGAGTTGGACACAACTGAATGACTAACCATACATGCATGCACACAGATTAGTATACACACATATGTTGCTGTTGTTGCTTAGTCACTAAGTCATGTCCAAATCTTTTGTGACTCCATGGACTATAGCCCACTAGGCTCCTCTGTCCATAGGATTCTCCAAGAAAGAATACTTGAGTGGGTTGCCATTTCCTTTTCCAAGGGGTCTTCTCTGCATAGGGATCAAACTTGCATTACCTACATTGCAGGCTGATTCTTTACCACTGAGCCACCAGGGAAGCCAAACACACATATATTTATCTCCTTATCAACTGAGAAGGCTAATGACTCTCGTATAAACAGACAACTGGAATCCAGATCTTGTTTTGTTTGTGTTTTGCCCATGTTGTGTAAGATGTAGTCTTAGCTCCTCAACCAATGATCAAACCTGTGCCCCCTGCATAGGAAGCTTAGAGTCTCAACCACTAAACCACCAGGGATGTCCCAGATATTGATTTCTAATACCATTCTCCAATAGAAGGAACAAGGGCTCCTTGGAGGAGTAACTATTTCTAGGCCTGGAGCTGGAAAGACAAGATGAGCCAGGAGCATCTGATGGTTCCATAAAGTAAGGGAGTAATTTAAAAAAAAAAAACAAAACTCTACCATAATGGGGATATATTATATCAAAGGGACATAAGTGCCATCTGAAAGAACTCCCAATATCCAAAGCTAGAAAATTTTGAGCAACAAGCTAAATAAAGTGGTACTGGTTTATAATTAAGCATTTAAAATAAATATCCTTAAGTTCACACTGATAAAGTAAATGATAAATAATATTAATAGAGACAAATCCCTAATGCAAAAGAAATCCAACAAATTATGTAGACACTCGACTCTCAAAGAGGTGGAATGTAAATTGTCATTCTTGAAATGGAAGGTATATGCAATAACCCTCTTACAAACAATACAATTTTAGAGGAGGAAAAAGAGTAAATTTACAGCGAAGAAACATGACAGTCAACCAGGTAATCAATGTAACAGTGAGGAGTGATTACTTATGCTGATAGTATATGTACCCTTGATATGGTATGATGAATAAAGCATTTCACTTGTGTAGTCTTCCTGTCCAAAACCATAAACCACTCCAAACATGAGAAAAACATCAGACTACTTCCAATCAAGGAATGTTTTATAAAATATCTGATCAGTACTCCTCAAAATTTAAGTTCATTAAAAACAAGGGAAATCTGAGAAACTGTCACTACCAAGAGGAATCAAGAAGAAAGAAATGTCTAAATGTAATGTGGTATCCTAGACAGAGGCTATAAATAAGGGAAACTGGGTATGGAGTTTATGAAAACTCTGTGCGCTATCTTTACAAATTTTTGTTTAAGTCTAAAGCTGTTTAACAAATAATGTTTATTTAAAAATTCAAATTTTAGTGAAATGTAAACACCTTGGAAACAGCAGGCTCTGAATTCAACTCCAGAGTCTAATACTTGCCTTGGACAAGCAATATCACTGCAGTGAGTCTCACATTCTTTACCCATAAAATTGGAACAACGACATCCAATTGTATAATGCTATTGCAAGAAAAGGGCTTCCTGGATGGCTCAGTGGGTAAAGAATCTGCCTGCCAATGCAGGAGATTCAGGAGACATGGGTTCCATCCCTTGGTCAAGAAGACCCTCTAGAGGAGGGCATGGCAACCCACTCCAGTATGCTTGCCTGGAGAATACCATGAACAGAGGAACCTAGTAGGCTACAGTTCATAGAGTTGCAAAGAGTTGGACACGACTGAAGCAACTGAGCACTGCAAAATATAAATAAAACAACTAATATAAATGCCCTTGTATGCCTACTATTAATCACTGAATTTTCAGACATACTGTTTCAATCACTCACAGATCTGTTTCCCACCTCACAATCCTACCTCCATTTTTCTATTTCCACTCATCATCTATATATGGCTTTGACAGCTTCAATACTCTGTTGCTCACATTGACCTGAGTGATCTTTTCACAGAGTGAGCTGATCATGAGCACCATCCACTATAAATCTTGCCCTGACTCCCCTAACTTCAGAATTATCAGGACTGGCTTCCCAGGTGGCTCTAGTGGTAAAGAACCCACCTACCAATGTAGGAGACATAAGAGATGTAGGTTCAATCTCTGAGTCAGGAAGATTCCCTGGAGAAGGGCATTACAACCCACTCTGGTATTCTTGCTGAGAAATCCCATGGACAGAGGAGCCTGACCAAGTGTCAGACATGACTAAAGCAACTTAGCATGCCCTGGTGGTCCAGTGGTTAAGATTCTAGGCTTCCACTGCAGGGACATGGGGTTCCATCCCTGGCCAGGGACCTAAGATCTCACATGCCATCCAGCCAAAAAGTATTTTTTTAATTATAAAAAGAATTAAGTATCAATTCAATAATGAAAATATAAGGTCTCTATTATCAGCCTGCTACTCCGCTGGCCCAGCTCATGCTTTCAGCTTTCTTCCCCAGCCCTCATTATTGGTCCAATATTAAGAACTATTTGCAATTTCCTAAAACACTTTACAGTTTAATTAATCTCCACATTTTTCCCCTGCCACCTCACACCCTTTCCCCACTGGAAGAATTCAAGTCCTACTTTAAAGTTCAGTAAAAGTATGTGCTTGCTTGTGAAACCTTCACTAATCTCCTCAGAAAAAGTCAAACACTTTCACATCCACTTCACCAGGATCGCAGCACTGGCTTAGGGTATAACTTCTCTTTTCATGTCTCTTGCCCCTGTTTAAGCTGTAAGCTCCTTGAGAGAAGAAACAATGTTTTCATTATTTCCTTCAACTCTAGAATACAGCTTGGCACCTAATATACAGTAATTACTAAATAAAAAATTGTTGAACATCTGAAAGGACAAATAGTGGAATGAGATTAGATGTATATTTCCATCAGTGAGAGAGAAAAAGAAGCAGTGAAGCCAGAGGAAATGCTCTGAGGGAGAACCAGCAACCAGAGGAGACAGATTGAAGAAAAAAGTTATTTTAGTGCATATGGAATCTCTATCCAGAATCAGGGCCAGTAACTTCACAGGGCTTTGTATCATCAAGATTTTACTTGTCTCTGTGGATTACCCCCAAGGTTACTACCAAGAAAAGGAGTCTCTTGTGCTATGCCACACTCCCAACACCTGTGAAAATTCTGTACCTCACCCAGAAATTATCAGGTAACAGCCTGAATTCAGTGATCCAGTTTCTCTCTTGGATGATGGCTGGAGTTGGTGGCTCTACACTCAGCAAGGGCAGCAAAATGGACGCACTCATAAGCTCCTGGAAGACACTGTTGAGTTTTCTCACTAGCTGATATTAGTAGAGTAGTCCTAAGGGAATGTAGCAAAAACATTTACAGTTTCTGCAGCTGTAGGGGATGAATTCTCAAGAGTTTCAATAATGAGGTGTTATTTTTTATTTTTTTTTATCTTCTACTCTCGAGAGACCTGGTTCTCTGGAGGAAATAACTATAGAATACATACTTGTGACAGTTTTGAACCTCGGTATATATCTTTGGAACTCATGTATATTTCTTATCCTATTGGACTCTTCCCTCCCAAGAGGAAGTTACTTTTCTTTAGGTGTGATCTCTAATATGCAGAGTACTCCATGATTGCCCTATCCATCTCTGAGGTGCATTTCCTTCTCCAAAGATCTAAAGAATAACGTTGGACATCTGAATGTTGTGGAAAATATCCACTGACAAAATAATGTCCATCCAAATGTCTAACCATATATCTACCAGTTAATACGTCATTAAAGAAAATTTGGTATATCCATATGATGAAATATTATCAACAGTATAAAATAAAGTGCTGATAACACGCTGTTCTTCAGCTGCTAAATTGTGTCTTACTCTGTGACCTCATGGACTGCAGCATTTCAGGCTTCCCTGTCCTTCATTATCTCCTGGAGTTTTAGTCACATTCATGTCCATTAAATTAATGATGCTATCTAACCATCTCATCCTCTAACATCCCCTTCTGTTTTTCCCTTCAATCTTTCCCAGCATCAGGGTCTTTTCCAGTGAGTCAGCTCTTCACATCAGGTGGCCAAAGTATTGGAGCTTCAGCTTCAGCATCAGTCCTTCCAATGAATATTCAGGGTTTATTTCCTTTAGCATTCACTTGTTTGATCTCCTTGCTGTCCAAGGGACCCGTAAGAGTCTTCTCCAGCATCACAGTTCAAACGCATCAATTCTTCAGTGCTCAGGCTTCTTTATTGTCCAACTCTCACATCCATACGTGACTATTGGAAAAACCATATGTGCCACAACATGGGCAAATCTCAAGTATATCACGTTAAGTGAAAAAAAGCCAGAAACGAACATAATATTGTGTGATTATACTTATATGAAATACCCCAAAGAGGCAAATCCATAGTAACAAAAAGAAAATTAGTTATTTTCAGAGGCTGGGAGAATGTGAAATGAAAAGGGAAAGCTAGTGTGTACTGAGTTTTCTTGAGGGTGATAAAAATGTTTTGGAACTAGATAGACATGAGGTTGAACATTATGAGTGTACTGTCACTGGATTGTATACTTTTAAATGCTTAATTTTATGTTTTGTGAAATAAATGGCATCACTCTGTATATATGATTCAGAAAATTGTTTTGTTTTTCACTCATAGTTTCAAGATGTATCTATATCCTTATAGTTAACTGTAGATCATAGTTTGGAACCCTAGAGTCTATGGGTCAAATTGAGCCCACTGCCGTCCCCTCCCCCCACCTTTGGTAACATTCTCTAAAAGAACATTGATGGATTATTGGAATCAGACTCTCTAGGTGGGCTTTTTGTTGTTTAAAAATTAGAACAGAACATAGAGGTCAAGTGATTTAATGATTTACATCTTGTGTAGAAAACATTATTTAATTGCCACTAAAATAAGACGTCATTTTTAGCAGAATCAGAATTATTTAAATGTATCTCCAGTGGATTGAGGTTTTCACTTTCTTTTTAATCTGACGACACTGGACTACTAGAAGCAAAGAAGTGATGAAACTTGGCTGTCTTAACTTTATCTTTAGGGAAGTATTAAAGAAAAAATTCCACCATAATGGGGATATATCAAAGAGACATAGGAGCAGTCTTAACTTTAACTTAACTTTATCTTTAAAGTTAAAAGAGTGACTCACTGATAGAATAAAGTCCAGAAATATAGTTTAGCCAAACCTTGGGGTAATAATTTCATCAGAGTTAGAATAGCAGGATCTGCAGTTAGACTGTTGTTATTGTTGTTTAGTTGCTAAGTCCTCTCTGACTCTTTGTGAGCCCATGGACTATAATCCCTTAGGCTCCTCTGTCCATGAGATTTTCCAGGCAAGAATACTGGAGTGGGTTGCCACTTCCTCCTCCAGGAGATCTTTTCCACCCATGGATCAAACCCTAGTCTCCTGCGTCTCCTGCATTGGCAGACAGATTCTTTACCACTGAGCCACCAGGGAACTGTTTTCTCTGGAAAGGCCAAATTAACAAAGAACATAACTTCCCAAATGACATATTGGTAAAGAATCCACCCACAAAGCAGGGGATGCAGGAGACCTGGGTTCGAACCCTCAGTCAGTAAGATCCCCTGGAGGAGGAAATGACAACCCCCTCTAGTTTTCTTGCCTGAAAAATCCCACGGTCAGAGGAGCTGGCTTGGCTATAGTCCATAGGGTCGCAAAGAGTCAGGCACAACTGAGCAATTAATGGATAAAGTAAAGAAGTTGATGTTGCCTCAGAAACAGAATCATATTGGTATTCTTTCTGTTGCTCTTTTTTCCTTTTTGATGTTCCAGGATCCCTCCATTTCAAAATCAAAATGCTATTATTTTTATTCCTTCTTACTGAACAGCTTTCCCTTTCAAAAAATTCACTAACAATTCATTGAAATAGAAGTCATGATACATAAAGACACATACTTGAATGCCTGTGTTGGTGTGTGTGTGTGTGCACGTGTGTGTGTGTGTGTGTGTGTGTGTGTGTGCAAATGCTTGGAAGCATTTCAGCAATATCCTGAAACTTCAGTTAATGATATTCAATTATTTTCTCTAATTCTTTGCAAAAGAGGATATATCCCAGAGATGGATATGGCAGTTCATCACGGATACTTTGCACTCTAGAAATCATATCTAAAAAGAGATGGGCTCTTCCTGGGAGAAGAAAAGAGTCTAATGAGATAGACAAAATCTATGGAAATTCATAACTGCTTCCCAAGAGTCAAAATTGGCAAAATAATTTACACACTTTTTTTTCTCTCTTAGTCTCTACAGAACCAAATTTCTCATGATTTCGGGAAGCAATAAGATATTTAATTAGGCTCTGTGGGAATTCAGCTCTTGAAGATGAACACTAAAAATGTGAACTCTTTCCCTACATTTATATGAGAATACAACACCAAACTTAGGTGATGAAAAAACACAAATATGTCTTTCAGAACCACCATGAGAGGCTCCATCTCCCTATACTTTCAGGGTCAGGGGTTCTGACTTCATCTATTATCCAAGGAAGAAACTGGATCACTGAAATGAGGACTCCTCTCTGATAATTTCTAGGTGAGCCACATCTTCACAGGTGTACGTGGATATGATATGGCCTTTTAAATGTATCAACTTTAAGGATGTCAGCAGGGATAAGAAGAAAATTTGACCCACAATCCTGAAAAACAGTTCAGTTCAATTCAGTCACTCAGACATGTCTGCTCTGAGACCCCATGGACTGCAGCCTGCCAGGCCTCCCTGTCCATCACCAATTCTCGATGTTTACTCAAACTCATGTCCATTGAGTCGGTGATGCCATCCAACCATCTCATCCTCTGTCGTCCCCTTCTCCTCCTGCCCCAAACCTTCCCAGCATCAGGGTCTTTTCAAATGAGTCAGTTCGTCACATCAGGTGGCCAAAGTATTGGAGTTTCAGCTTCAACATCAGTCCTTCCAATGAACACCCAGGACTGATCTCTTTTAGGATGGACTGGTTGGATCTCCTTGCAGTCCAAGGGACTCTCAAGAGTCTTCTCCAACACCACAATTCAAAAGCATCAATTCTTCAGCGCTCAGCTGTCTTCACAGTCCAACTCTCACATCCCTACATGACTACTGGAAAAACCTTAGCTTTGACTAGACAGATCTTTGTTGGCAAAGTAGTGTCTCTGATATGCTGTCTAGGTTGGTCATAACTTTTCTTCCAAGGAGTAAGCATCTTTTAATTTTATGGCTGCAGTCACCATCTTCAGTGATTTTGGAACCTCAAAAAAATAAAATCTGTCACTGTTTCCACTGTTTGCCCATCTATTTCCCATGAAGTGATGGGACCAGGTGCCATGATCTTAGTTTTCTGAATATTGAGCTTTAGGCCAACTTTTTCACTCTCCTCTTTCACTTTCATCAAGAGGCTCTTCTTCTTCACTTTCTGCCATAAGGGTGGTGTCATCTGCATATCTGAGGTTATTGATATTTCTTCCAGCAATCTTGATTCCAGCTTGTGCTTCATCCAGTCCAGCGTTTCTCATGATGTACTCTGCATATAAGTTAAATATGCAGGGTGACAATATACAGCCTTGACATACTCCTTTCCCAATTTGGAACCAGTCTATTGTTCCATGTCCAGTTCTAACTGTTGCTTCCTGACCTGCATACAGATTTCTCAAGTGGCAGGTCAGGTGGTCCAGTATTCCCATCTCTTTCAGAATTTTCCACAGTTTATTGTAATCCACACAGTCAAAGCCTTTGGCATAGTCAATAAATCAGAAGTAGATCTTTTTTTGGAATTCTCTTGCTTTTTCAATGATCCAACGGATGTTGGCAATTTGATCTCTGGTTCCTCTGCCTTTTCTAAAACCAGCTTGAACATCTAGAAGTTCATGGTTCATGTACTGTTGAAGGCTGACTTGGAGAATTATGAACATAACTTTACTAGCATGTGAGATGAGTGCAATTGTGTGGTAGTTTGAGAATGCTTTGGCATTGCCTTTCTTTGGGATTGGAATGAAAACTGACCTTTTCAAGTCCCATGGCCACTGCTGAGTTTTCCATATTTGCTGGCATATTGAGTACAGCACTTTCACAGCATCATCTTTTAGGATTTGAAATAGCTCAACTGAAATTCCATCACCTCCACTAGCTTTGTTTATAGTGAGGCTTCCTAAGGCCCACTTGACTGCCCTTTCCAGGATGTCTGGTTCTAGGTTAGTGATCGTACCATCGTGATTCTCTGGGTCATGAAGATCTTTTTTGTACAGTTCCTCTGTGTATTCTTGCCACCTCTTCTTAATATCTTCCGCTTCTGTTAGGTCCATACCATTTCTGTCCTTTATTGAGCCCATCTTTGCATGAAGTGTTCTCTTGGTATCTCTAATTTTCTTGAAGAGATCTCTAGTCTTTCCCATTCTATTTTTTTCCCTCTATTTCTTTGCATTGATCGCTGAGGAAGGCTTTCTTATCTCTCCTTGCTATTCTTTGGAACTCTGCATTGAAATGGAAATATATTTCCTTTTCTCCTTTGCTTTTTGCTTCTCTTCTTTTCACAGCTATTTCTAAGGCCTCCTCAAAGAGCCATTTTGCTTTTTTGCATTTTCTTTTCTTGAGGATGGTCTTAATCCCTGTCTCCTATACAATGTCACGAACCTCCGTCCATAGTTCATCAGGCACTCTGTCTATCAGATCAACTTACCTAACAACTACCTTCTGTGATTCTAAAGGAAAATAATGGTTATTCTTTCCCCTTTTTTTAATTTATTTTTTTTAATTTATTCATTTTAGTTGGGGGCTAATTACTTTACAATATTATAGTGATTTTTGCCATACATTGACATGAATCAGCCATGGGTTTACATGTGTTCCCCATCCTGAAGCCCCCTCCCACCTCCCTCCACATCCCATCCCTCTGGTCATCCCATTGCCCCAGCCCTGAGCATTTGTCTCATGCATCAAACCTGGAATAGTGTTCTGTTTCACATATGATAGTATACATGTTTCAGTGCTATTCTCTCAGAACGTCCCACCCTCACCTTCTCCCTCCGAGTCCATAAGACTGTTCTATGCATCTGTGTCTCTTATTCTATCTTGCATATAGGGTTATCATTACCATCTTTCAAATTCCATATATATGCCTTAGTATACTGTATTGGTGTTTTTCTTTCTGGCTTACTTCACTCTGTATAATGGGCTCCATTTTCATCCACCTCATTAGAACTGATTCAAATGTATTCTTTTTAATGGCTGAGTAATATTCCGTTGTGTATATGTACCACAGCTTCCTTATCCATTCGTCTGCTGATGGACATCTAGGTTGCTTCCATGTCCTGGCTATTATAAACAGTGCTGTGATGAACATTGGGGTACACGTGTCTCTTTCAGTTCTGGTTTCCTTGGTGTGTATGCCCAGCAGTGGGATTGCTGGGTCATATGGCAGTTCTATTCCCAGTTTTTTAAGGAATCTCCACACTGTTCTCCATAGTGGCTGTACTAGTTTGCATTCCCACCAACAGTGTAAGAGGGTTCCCTCTTCTCCACACCCTCTCCAGCATTTATTGCTTGTAGGCTTTTGGATAGCAGCCATTCTGACTGGCGTGAAATGGTACCTCATTGTGGTTTTGATTTGCATTTCTCTGATAATGAATGATGTTGAGCATCTTTTCATGTGTTTGTTAGCCATCTGTATGTCTTCTTTGGAGAAGTGTCTGTTTAGTTCTTTGGCCCACTTTTTGATCAGGTCGTTTATTTTTCTGGAATTGAGCTGCAGGAGTTGCTTGTATATTTTTGAGATTAATTGTTTGTCCGTTGCTTCATTTGCTATTATTTTCTCCCATTGCAAGGGCTGTCTTTTCACCTTGCTTATAGTTTCCTTTGTTGTGCAAAAGCTTTTAAGTTTAATTAGGTCCCACTTGTTTATTTTTGCTTTTATTTCCAATATTCTGGGAGGTGGGTCATAGAGGGTCCTGCTGTGATTTATGTAGGAGAGTGTTTTGCCTATGTTTTCCTCTAGGAGTTTTATAGTTTCTGGTCTTACGTTTAGACCTTTAATCCATTTTGAGTTTATTTTTGTATATGGTGTTAGAAAGTGCTCTAGTTTCATTCTTTTACAAGTGGTTTACCAGTTTTCCCAGCACCACTTGTTAAAGAGATTGTCTTTTCTCCATTGTATATTCTTGCCTTTTTTGTCAAAGATAAGATGTCCATAGGTGTGTGGATTTATCTCTGGGCTTTCTGTTTTGTTCCATCGATCTATATTTTTGTCCTTGTACCAGTACCATACTGTCTTCATGACTGTGGCTTTGTAGTAGACACTGAGATCAGGCAGGTTGATTCCTCCAGTTCCATTCTTCTTTCTCAAGATTGCTTTGGCTATTCGAGGTTTTTTGTATTTCCATACAAATTGTGAAATTATTTGTTCTAGTTCTCTGAAGAATACTGCTGGAAGCTTGATAGGGATTTCTTTTTCTGCTCTGATTGCTGAATTGAAAAATAAAAACCATATGATTATTTCAATAGATGTAGAGAAAGCCTTTGACAAAATTCAACATCCATTTATGATAAATAAAAAAAAACCCTCCAAAAAGCAGGAATAGAAGGAACATATCTCAACATAATAAAAGCTATATATGACAAACCCACAGCAAACATTATCCTAAATGGGGAAAAACTGAAAGCATTTCCCCTAAAATCAGGAACAAGACAAGGGTGCCCACTCTCACTACTGCTATTCAACATAGTTTTGGAAGTTTTGGCCACAGCAATCAGAGCAGAAAAAGAAATAAAAGGAATCCAGAATTTAGTATTTGTAGATTTTTTTATGATGGCCATTCTGACTGACATGAGGTGATATCTCATTGTAGTTTTCATTTTCCATGGAGAAATGTCTATTTAGATCTTCTCATTTTTTATTTGGTTGTTTGTTTGTTTGCATATTAAGTCACATGGACTATAAATTTTGGAGACTAATCCTTTGTTTTTCACTTCATTTGCAAATATTATCTCCCATTCTGTGGGTTGTCTTTTAATTTATTTTGTGGTTTCATTTACTGTGTAAAACCTCTTCAATTTAATTTGGTACCTTTTGTTTATTTTTTTAGTTTTCATTGCTCAGGGATACAGAAGAAGTTATTGCTCTGATTTATGTCAGAGAGTGTTCTACCTGTGTTTTCCTCTAAAAGTTTTAGAGTATATGATCTTACATTTAGGTCTTTAATCCATTTTGAGTTTATTTTTGTGTATGGTGTAAAGGAGTGTTCTAAATTTCACTTTTTATATGTGGCTGTCCAGTTTTCACAGGAACGTTTTTTGAAGATACTGTCTTTACTCCATTGTACAATCTTGCCTTCTTTGTTGTAGATTAATTGGCTACAGGCGTGTAGGTTTATTTCTGGGCTTCTATCATGTTCTGTTGATCTTTATTTCTGTTTCTCTACCAGTACCATGCTGTTTTGATGACTATAACTTTGCAGTATAGTATGAAGTCAGGGAACCTGATTTCTCCAGCTCTATTTTTCTTTCTCAAGATTGCTTTAGCTATTCATGGTCTTTTGTGTCTCCATACAAGTTAAATTTTTTTGTTCTAGTCCTGTAGAAAATGCCATTGGCAATCTGACAGGTACTGCATTGAATCTGTTGATTGCCTTGGGTAGTATAGTCATTTTGACAATATTGATTCTCCAATCAAAGAGCATGGTATACCTTTCCACCTGTTTGCATCATCTTCAATTTCTTTCACCAGTGTCTTATAGTTTTTGGAGTTCAGGTCTTTTGTTTCCTTAGGTAGGTTTATTTTGAGATGTCTTAGTCTTTTTGATGTGATGGTAAATGAGGTTGTTTTTTTAATATCTCTTTCTGATCTTTCATTGTTAATGTATAGAAATGCAACAGATTTTTGTGTATTAATTTTGTATTCTACAACTTTTCCGAATTCGTTGATGAGATCTAGTAATCTTTTGGTAGCATCTTTAGGACTTTCTATGTATAGTGCAATGTCATCTACAAACAGTGAGTTTTACTTCTTTGTCAATTTGAAATTCTTTTATTTCTTTTTCTTTTCAGATTGCCATCTCTAGGACTTCCAAATCTTTAGAGCTATGGTGAAGTTTTAGAATGTCACATGACATAACTGAGAGTGCTTGTGTCCTCTGCAGTTCTTAAAATCAATCCATAGTTCTGTGGCTTTGCATTTTTTCCAATTTATCTGTATTGACTTTAGTTCAGTATTCTTCCAGCAGTCTTTCTGCTTTGGGAGAACCAGCAGTGCTCCAAAGTGCCTACTGTGTGCAGACAGTCCGTGGTTTTGGAAAAAGATATTAAAGTGTTGATGCACCTCTAGTTGATCCTAATTTGCATTTGTTATTTCTCTTGTGTTTTGTTGTTGTTGTCTGTGTGCCATTATCTTCATTACCTCCACCATACTTTGGTCTCAGGTCAAACAACAGGGAGGGAACACAGTCCTGCTCATCAGCAGAAAATTAGATTAAAGATTTACTGAGCATGGCCCCACCTATCAGAACAAGACCCAGTTTCCCCCACAGTCAGTCTCTCCCATCAGGAAACTTCCATAAGCCTCTTATCCTTATCCATCAGAGGGCAGACACAATGAAAACCACAATCACAGAAAGCTAATCAAACTGATCACATGGACCACAGCCTTGTCTAACTCAGTGAAACTATGAGCCATGCCATGTAGCGCCACCCAAGATGGACGGGTCATGGTAAAGAGTTCTGACAAAACCTGGTCCACTGGAGAAGGGAATGGCAAACCACTTTAGTATTCTTTCCTTGAGAACTTCATGAACAGTACAAACAGTACAACCATCACCAGTGTCTAATTCCAAAACATTTTCATTACCCCAAAAAGAAACACCACACTCATTACCAATCATTCCCCATTGCTCTCTCCCACTAGATGCTGGAAATCATTAACCTGCTTTCTATTTCTATATATTATCCTTTTCTTGATTTTTCACATAAATGAATTCATATCAAATGTAATCTTATGCGATTTGTTTCTTTCACTTAATGTAATGTGCTCAAAGATCCATCCATGTTGAAGTATGAATCTGTACTCATATCTTTTCATGGTTGAAAAATATTTCATTGTATGCATATTCTGCCTTTTGTTTACACAAGTTAATGGATATATGAGTTGTTTCCACATTTTGGCTATTATAAATAATGCCTGATAAGCCTATTCCTAAAGTTCTCTATTGCATTTTTTAATTTCATTCATTATATTCTTCAGTTCCAGAATCTCTAATGTTTTTTATGAATTCTCTTTGTTAAACTTCGTTTTGTTCATGTATTGTTTTTCTGATTTCACTGACTTGTCTGTCAGCATTCTCTTGTAGTTCACTGAGCCTCCTTTAAACAATTATTTTTAATTCTTTGTCAGGCAATTTATAGATGTCCATTTCTTATCATATGACTTCCCTTAATGTGGAATCTAAAAAGAGATTATACAAAGGAACTTACTTACAAAACAGAAAGACACTCACAGACTTAGAAAATGAACTTATGGTTGCCAGGGGAAAGGGATAGTCAGGGACTTGGGGAAGGTCATGTACACACTGCTATATTTAAAATGGATAATCAAGAAGGACCTACTGAATAGTACATGGAACTCTGCTTAGTGTTATCTACCAGCCTGGATAGGAGGGGGGTTTAGGGGAGAATGGATTCATATATATGTATGGCTGAGTCCCTTCACTGTTCATATAGATGTCCATTTCTTTGGTGTCTCTCACTGGAATATTGTTATCCTTTGATGGTGTCATATTTCCTTAACTTTTTTTTTATTAAATAAATTTATTTATTTTAGTTGGGGGCTAATTACGTTACAATATTGTAGTAGTTTTTGCCATACATTGACATGAATCAGCCATGGGTTTACATGTGTTCCCCTTTCTGGACCCCCCTCCCACCTCCCTCCCCACCCCATCCCTCTGGGTCATCCCATTGCCCCAGCCCTGAGCATTTGTCTATTTCCTTAACTTTTCTTGTTTCTTATAGCCTTTTCTTGATGACCACACATGTGATGGAGCAGTCATATCTTACAAATTTTATCAACTGGCCTCAGTGAGAAAAGATCTTCACAGTATGGCTGTGAAGACGTCATCTAGGTGAGATGTGACAGTTTTAACTCCAGGATTATGTTGAGTATAAGTGGTGAAATTGAGCATATTCCTTTGTTACACATCTTAGACAACTTTCATTTGTTTGCCATCAAGTATGATATCTATAGACTTGTCATGCTTGCATGCCTGCTAAGTCGCCTCAGTTGTGTCCAACCCTTTGTGACGCTATGGACTGAAGTCCTCCAGGCTCCTCTGCCCACGGGATTCTCCAGGCAAGAATACTGGAATGGGTTGCCATGCTCTCCTCCAGGGGATCTTCTCCACCCAGGAATCGAATCCACATCTCATGTCTCCAGCACTGGCAGGTGGGTTTTATACCTCTAGTGCCACCTGGAAAGCCCATGGGCTTGTCATACACAGCCTTTATTATGTTGAGTTATATTACTTATACTCCTTTCTAATTTCTTTTTTTTTTTTTACTTTTTTTTAAGTTTACCTTCATTTTTTAATTTTACTTATTTTTAATTGAAGGATAATTGCTTTAAAATATTGCGTTGGTTTCTCCAAACATCAACATGAATCAGTCATAGATATACATATGTCCCCTCCCTCTTGAATCTCCCTACCCATCCTATTCCTCTAAGCTGTAACAGACCCCCAATTTGAGTTCCCTGAGTCATACAGCAAATTCCCATTGGGTATGCATTTTATATATGGTAACGTGTGTTTCCAGGTTGCTCTCTCCATACATGCCACCCTCTCCCTCCCCCAACACCATGTCCATAAGTTTGTTTTCTATGTCTGTGTCTCCAATGCTGTCCTGAAAATAATTTCATCGGTGCATCTTTCAAGATTCTATATATATGTGTTGGTATACGTTTGTTTTTCTCTTTCTGACTTACATCATCAGTATAATAGGTTCTAGGTTCATCCACCTCATTAGAATACACTCAAAGGCATTCCTTTCTATGGCTATTATTTCATTGAATATATGTACCACAGCTTCTTTATCCAGTCATCTGTCAATGGGGGCATCCAGGTAGCTTCCATAATCTAGCTATTGTAAATAGTGCTGCAGTGAACATTGGAACACATGTGTCTTTTTCAATTTTGTTTTCCTCAGGGTATATGCCTAGAGTGGATTGCTAGGTCATATGGTGGTTTTATTCCTAGTTTTTCAAGGAATCTCCATACTGTCTTCCATAGTGGCTCTATCAATTTACATTCCCACCGACAAAGAAAAAGTGTTCCCTTTTCACCACATGCTCTCCAGCATTTATTGTTTATAGATTTTTTTGATGATGGCCATTCTGAAGACTGTGAGGAGATACCTCACTGTAGTTTTGATTTGCATTTCTCCAATCACGGGTGACACTGAGCATCTTTTCATGTGTTTATTAGCCATCTGTATGTCTTCACTGGAAAAATGTCTGAATCCTTTTTCCCATTTTTTTGATTGGGTTGTTTGTTTTTCTGGTATTGACTTGTATGAGCTGCTTGTATATTCTGGAAATTAATCCTTTGTCAGTTGTTTCATTTGTTATTACTTTTTTCCATTCTGAAGGTTGTCTTTTCACCTTGTTTGTAGTTTCTCTTGCTGTGCAAAGCTTTTAAGTTTAATTAGGTTCCACTTCTTTATTTTTTGTTTTTATCTCTACTACACAGGGAGGTGGGACATAGAGGATCTTGCTGTGATTTATGTAATTAATTGTTCTGCCTATGTTTTCCTCTAAGAGTTTTATAGTTTCTGGTCTTACATTTAGGTGTTTAATCCATTTTGAGTTTATCTTTGTGTTTGGTGTTAGGAAGTGTTCTAATTTCATTCTTTTACGTGAAGCTATCTAGTTTTTCCAGCACCACTTATTGAAGAGGCTATCTTTGCCCCCTTGTATACTCTTGCCTCCTTTCTCAAAAATAAGGTACACATAAGTGTGTGTGTTTTCCTCTGGACTTTCCATCTTGTTCCATTGATCTATATTTCTGTTTTTCTGCCAGTACCATACTCTTTTGATGACTGTAACTTTGTAGTATACTCTGAAGTCAGGAAGGTTCATTCCTTCAGCTCCATTCTTCTTTCCCAAGATTTCTTTGACTATTCAGGGTCTTTTGTGTTTCCATATGAATTGTGAAATTTTTTGTTCTAGTTCTGTGAAAAATGCCATTGGTAATTTGATAGGGATCACAATGAATCTGTAGACTGCATTTGGTAGTATAGTCTTTTTCACAATATTGATTCTTCCAACCCAGAAAAATGGAATATTTCTCCATCTATTTATGTCATCTTTGATTAATTTCATCAGTGTCTTATAATTACCTGTATACAGCTCTTTTGTCTCCTTAGGGAGGTTTATTCCTAGATATTTTATTCTTTTTGTTGCAGTGGTGAATGGGACTGATTCCTTAATTTCTCTTTTTGATTTTTCATTGTTAGTGTATAGTAATGTAAATGATTTCTCTGTATTGATTTTGTATCCTGTGGCTTTGTGAAATTCACTGATTACCTCTAATAATTTTCTGACAGTATCTTTAGATTTTCTATGTATAGTGTCATGTCATCTGAAAATAGAGTTTTACTTCTTCCTTTTGAACCTGAATTACTTTTATTTCTTTTTGTTCTCTGATAGCCAAAGAACAGATTTACAAACGTATGTTGAATAATAGTGGCGAGAGTGGGCACCCTTGTCTTGTTCCTGATTTTAGAGATAATGCTTTCACTTTTTCACCATTGAGAATAATGTTTGCTGTGGGTTTATCACATATGGCCTTTACTATGGGTTCCAGAGAACAGCAATAGGAGATAAGAAAATCTTCCTCAGTGATCAGTGCAAAGAAATAGAGGAAAACAATAGAATGGGAAAGACTAGAGATCTCTTCAAGAAAATTAGAGATACCAAGAGAATATTTCAAGCAAAGATGGGCACAATAAAAGACAGAAACAGTATGGACCTAATGGAAGCAGGAGTTATTAAGAAGTGGCAAGAATACACAGAAGAGCTATACAAAAAAGATCTTAATGACCCATATAACCATGAAGGTGTGATCACTCGCCTAGAGCCAGACATCCTGAGTGTGAATTCAAGTGGGTATTAGAAAGCATCATTACGAACAAAGTTAGTGGAGGTCATGGAATTCCAGCTGAGTTATGTCAAATCCTAAAAGATGATGCTGTGAAAGTGCTGCACTCAATATGCCAGCAAATTTGGAAAACTCAGCAGTGGCCACAGGACTGGAAAAAGTCAGTTTTTATTCCAATCCATGTCCTGGCTTTTGTAAATAGTGCTACAATGAGCATTGTATATGTTTGTACACATGGTATATTTGTGTCTTTTTGAATTATGGTTTTTCTCAGGGTGGAATTGCTTTGTCATAAGGTAGATTTCCTCTATTTCTTTCCAGTGATCACTGAGGAAGTCTTTCTTATCTCTCCTTGCTATTCTTTGAAACTCTGCATTTAGACAGGAATATCTTTCCTTTTCACCTTTGCTTTTCACTTCTGTTCTTTTCACAGCTATTTGTAAGGCCTCCTCAGACAGCCATTTTGCTTTTTTGCATTTCTTTTCCATGAGGATGGTCTTGATCCCTGTCTCCTGTACAATGTCACAAACCTCCGTCCATAGTTCATCAGACACTCTGTCTACCAGATCTAGTCCCTTAAAGCTATTTCTCACTTCAACTGTATAATCATAAGGGATTTGATTTAGGTCACACCTGAATGGTCTAGTGGTTTTCCCGACTTTCTTCAATTTCAGTCTGAATTTGGCAATAAGCAGTTCACGATCTGAGCCACAGTCAGCTCCAAGTCTTGTTTTTGCTGACTGTATAGAGCTTCTCCATCTTTGGCTGCAAAGAATATAATCAATCTGATTTCAGTGTTGACCATCTGGTAATGTCCACGTGTAGAGTCTTCTCTTGTGTCATTGGAAGACGGTGTTTGCTATGGCCATTGCGTTCTCTTGGCAAAACTCTATTAGCTTTGGCCCTGCTTCATTCTGTATTCCAAGGCCAAATTTGCCTGTTACTCCAGGTGTTTCTTGACTTCCTACTTTCTCGCATTCCAGTCCCCTATAATGAAAAGGACATCTTTTTTGGATGTTAGTTCTAAAAGGTCTTGTAGGTCTTCATAGAACTGTTCAACTTCAGCTTCTTCAGCGTTACTGGTAGGGGCATAGGTTTGGATTACCGTGATATTGAATGGTTTGCCTTGGAAACGAACAGAGATCATTCTGTCGTTTTTGAGATTGCATCCAAGTACTGCATTACAGACTTTTTTGTTGACCATGATGGCTACTCCATTTCTTCTAAGGGATTCCTGCCCGCAGTAGTAGATACAATGGTCATCTGAGTTAAATTCACCCATTCCAGTACATCTTAGTTTGCTGATTCCTAGAATGTCAACGTTCACTCTTGCCATCTCCTGTTTGACCACTTCCAGTTTGCCTTGATTCATGGACCTAACATTCCAGGTTCCTATGCAATATTGCTCTTTACAGCATCGGACCCTGCTTCTATCACCAGTCACATCCACAGTTGGGTATTGTTTTTGCTTTGGCTCCATCCCTTCATTCTTTCTGGAATTATTTCTCCACTGATCTCCATTAGCATACTGGGCACCTACTGACCTGGGGAGTTCATCTTTCAATGTCCTATCTTTTTGCCTTTTCATACTGCTCATGGGGTTCTCAAGGCAAGAATACTGAAGTGGTTTGCCATTCCTTTCTCCAATGGACCACATTCTGTCAGACCTCTCCACCATGACCCGTCCGTCTTGGGTGGCCCCACATGGCATGGCTTAGTTTCATTGAGTTAGACAAGGCTGTGGTCCGTGTGATCAGATTGTTTTCTGTGATTATGGTTTCAGTGTGTCTGCCCTCTGATGCCCTCTCGAAACACCTACCATCTTACTTGGATTTCTCTTACCTTGGACATGGGGTATCTCTTCATGGCTGCTCCAGCAAAGCGCAGCTGCTACTCCTTACGTTGGACGAGGGCTATCTCCTCACGGCCGCCCCTCCTGACCTTGAACGTGGAATAGCTCCTCTCGGCCCTCCTGCGCCCATGCAGCCTCCACTCCTTGGACGTGGGGTTGCTCCACTCAGCCTCCTCTCCTGACCTCAGATGTGGGGAACATTTCATGCAAAGATGGGCTTGATAAAGGACAGAAATGGTATGGACCTAACAGAAGCAGAAGATATTAAGAGGTGACAAGAATACACAGAAGAACTGTACAAAAAAGATCTTCCCGACTCAGATAATCACAATGGTGTGATCACTCACCTAGAGCCAGACATCCTGGAATGTGAAGTCAAGTGGGCCTTAGAAAGCATCACTATGAACAAAGCTAGTGGAGGTGATGGAATTCCAGGTGAGCTATTTCAAATCCTAAAAGATGATGTTGTGAAAGTGCTGCAATCAATATGCCAGAAAATTTGGAAAACTCAGCAGTGGCCACAGGACTGGAAAAGGTCAGTTTTCATTCCAATCCCAAAGAAAGGCAATGCCAAAGAATGTTCAAACTACCGCACAATTGCACTCATCTCACATGCTAGTAAAGTGATGCTCAAAATTCTCCAAGCCAGGCTTCAGCAATATGTGAACCGTGAACCTCCAGATGTTCAAGCTGGTTTTAGAAAAGGCAGAGGCACAAGAGACCAAATTGCCAACATCTGCTGTATCATTGAAAAAGCAAGAGAGTTCCAGAAAAACATCTATTTCTGCTTTATTGACTATGTCAAAGTCCTTGACCGTGTGGCTCACAATAAACTGTGGGAAATTCGGAAAGAGATGGGAATACTGGACCGCCTGACCTGCCTCTTGAGAAACCTGTATGCAGGTCAGGAAGCAACAGTTAGAACTGGACACGGCCAGGTTCAGTGCATGATACAGGGTGCTCAGGGCTGGCACACCCAGATGACCTGGAGGGATAGGATGGGGAGGGAGGTGGGAACGGGGTTCTGGAAGGGGAACACATGTACACCTATGGTGGTTTCATGTCAATGTATGGCAAAACCAATAGAATATTGTAAAGTTAAAAAATAGATAAATAAAAAGAAAGGAACTAGACATGGAACAACATACTGGTTCCAAAGAGGAAAAGGAGTACGTCAAGGTTGTATATTGTCACCCTGCTTATTTAACTTATATGCAGAGTACATCATGAGAAACGCTGGGCTGGAAGAAACACAAGCTGGAATCAAGATTGCCAGGAGAAATATCAATAACCTCAGATATGCAGATGACACCACCCTGATGGCAGAAAGTGAAGAGGAACTAAAGAGCCTCTTGATGAAAGTGAAAGAGGAGAGTGAAAAAGTTGGCTTAAAGCTCAACATTCAGAAAACTAAGATCATGGCGTCTGGTCCCATCACTTCCTGGGAAATAGATGGGGAAACAGTGGAAACAGTGTCAGACTTTATTTTGGGGGGCTCCAAAATCACTGCAAATGGTGATTGCAGCCATGAAATTAAAAGATGCTGACTCCTTGGAAGGAAAGTTATGACCAACTTAGATAGCATATTAAAAAAGCAAAGACATTACTTTGCCAGCAAACGTCTGTCTAGTCAAGGCTATGGTTTTTCCAGTAGTTATGTATAGATGTGAGAGTTGGACTGTGAAGAAAGCTGAGCACAGAAGAATTGATGCTTTTGAACTGTGGTGTTGGAGAAGACTCTTGAGAGTCCCTTGGACTGCAAGGAGATCCAACCAGTCCATCCTAAAGGAAATCAGTCTTGAGTGTTCATTGAAAAGACTGATGTTAAAGCTGAAACTCCAATACTTTGGCCACCTCATGCGAAGAGATGACTCGTTGGAAAAGACCCTGATGCTGGGAAGGATTTGGGGCAGTAGGAGAAGGGGATGACAGAGCATGAGATGGCTGGATGGCATCACCGATTCAATGGACATGAGTTTGGGTAACCTCCGGGAGTTGGTGATGGACAGGGAGGCCTGGCATGCTGCAATTCATGGGGTCGCAAAGAGTCGGACACGACTGAGCGACTGAACTGAACTGAAGGTAGATTTATTGCTAGTTTTTAAAGTAATCCCCATATTGTTCTCCATGGTGACTACATGCATCTACATTCCCACCAACAGTGCCAAAGCATTCCCTTTCTCCACATCCTCTCCAGCATTTGTTGTTTGTAGCTTTTTGATGATGGGAACATTGTTTTTTAAAGCAAGTACATTGTTTTTTAAAGCAAGTGTATTTTTTGATGGCTCATCACTCAGCAATCAATAACTGATACCCAATTCTTGGGAAATATCCTGGAATCTTTCCTCAACCATTTCACATGTCTCCCTTATGTTTCTCTGTTCTAGGACTCTGCTTTCTGCTATTTTGAACAAGCTCTGGGAGATGGTAAAGGACAGGGAAACCTGGTGTGCTGCAGTCCATGAGGTCACAAAGAGTCAGACATAACAGAGAGACTGAACTGAACTGAACTGATGTTGAGGTAGGTTCCTACTACACGCATTTTTGAAGAGTTTTTATCATAATTGTGTGCTGGTTTATCAAAGACTTCTTCTGCATCTATTGAGATTATCATTTTTTAATTATTAGTTTATTTTAATTGGAGAATGATTACCTTACAATATGCTGATGGGGGATGCCATACATCAACATGAATCAGCCACAGGCATACATGTGTCATATTATTTTTATCTTTTTATTTGTTAATATGAGTGATTGTAATTGGTATAATATATTGACTGATCTGCATATATTGAAGAATCCTTGCATCCCTGGGATAAACCGGACTTGATCATGGTGTGTGATCTTTTTAATGTGGTGTTCAATTCCGTTTGCTAAAATTTTGTTGTGGATTTTTCCATCTATGTTCATCAGTGATATTGGCTTGTAATTTTCTTTTTTGTGTGTTGTCTTTTTCTGATTTTGGTATCAAAGTGATGGTGGCCTTGTAGAATGAGTTTAGAAGTGTTCTTTCCTCTGCAATTTTTAGAAGAGTTTTAGAAGTATAGGCATTAGCTTTTCCCTAAATGTTTGATAGAATTCACCTTTGAAGTCATCTGACCTTGGGTTTTTGTTTTGGGAGAGATTTTTTTTTTTAATAAATTTATTTATTTTAGTTGGGGGCTAATTACTTTACAATATTGTAATAGTTTTTGCCATACATTGACATGAATCAGCCATGGGTTTACATGTGTTCCCCTTCCTGGACCCCCCACCCACCTCCCTCCCCATCCCATCCCTCTGGGTCATCCCATTGCCCCGGCCCTGAGCCCTTGTCACATGCATCGAACATGGAATGGTGTTCTGTTTCACATATGATAATATACATGTTTCAATGCTATTCTCCCAGAACGTCCCACCCTCACCTTCTCCCTCAGAGTCCATAAAATTGTTCCATGCATCTGTGTCTCTTATTCTGTCTCGCATATAGGGTTATCGTTACCATCTTTCAAATTCCATATATATGCATTAGTATACTGTATTGTTGTTTTTCTTTCTGGCTTACTTCACTCTGTATAATGGGCTCCAGTTTCATCCATCTCAGTAGAACCGATTCAAATGTATTTTTTTTAATGGCTGAGTAATATTCCATTGTGTATATGTACCACAGCTTCCTTATCCATTCGTCTGCTGATGGACATCTAGGTTGCTTCCATGCCCTGGCTATTGTAAACAGTGCTGCGATGAACATTGGGGTACACGCGTCTCTTTCAATTCTGGTTTCCTCGGTGTATATGCCCAGCAGTGGGATTGCTGGGTCATATGGCAGTTCTATTCCCAGTTTTTTAAGGAATCTCCACACTGTTCTCCATAGTGGCTGTACTAGTTTGCATTCCCACCAACAGTGTAAGAGGGTTCCCTTTTCTCCACACCCTCTCCAGCATTTATTGCTTGTAGACTTTTGGATAGCAGCCATTCTGACTGGTGTGAAATGATACCTCATTGTGGTTTTGATTTGCATTTCTCTAATAATGAGTGATGTTGAGCATCTTTTCATGTGTTTATTAGCCATCTGTATGTCTTCTTTGGAGAAATGTCTGTTTAGTTCTTTGGCCCATTTTTTGATTGGGTCGTTTATTTTTCGGGAATTCAGCTGCAGAAGTTGCTTGTATAGTTTTGAGATTAATTGTTTGTCTGTTGCTTCATTTGCTATTATTTTCTCCCATTCTGAAGGCTGTCTTTTCACCTTGTTTATAGTTTCCTTTGTTGTGCAAAAGCTTTTAATTTCAATTAGGTCCCATTTGTTTATTTTTGCTTTTATTTCCAATATTCTGGGAGGTGGGTCATGGAGGATCCTGCTGTGATTTATGTCGGAGAGTGTTTTGCCTATGTTTTCCTCTAGGAGTTTTATTGTTTCTGGTCTTACGTTTAGATCTTTAATCCATTTTGAGTTAATTTTTGTGTATGGTGTTAGGAAGTGTTCTAGTTTCATTCTTTTACAAGTGGTTTACCAGTTTTCCCAGCACCACTTGTTAAAGAGATTGTCTTTTCTCCATTGTATATTCTTGCCTCCTTTGTCGAAGATAAGGTGTCCATATGTGCGTTGGTTTATCCCTTGCATTCCTATACTCCAATATTGAGAAAACAGAAAGAGAAATTAAGGAAACAATACCATTCACCATTGCAACAAAAAGAATAAAATACTTAGGAATATATCTACCTAAAGAAACAAAAGACTTATATATAGAAAACTATGAAACACTGATGAAAGAAATCAAAGAGGACACAAACAGATGGAGAAATATACCGTGTTCATGGATTGGAAGAATTAATATAGTGAAAATGAGTATACTACCCAAAGCAATCTATAGATTCAATGCAATCCCTATCAAGCTACCAATGGTATTTTTCACAGAACTAGAACAAATCATCTCACAATTTGTATGGAAATATAAGAAACCTCGAATAGCCAAAGCAATCTTGAGGAAGAAGAATGGAACTGGGAGAGATTTTTGATCACAGTTTTCATTCCAGTGCTTGTAATTGGGTTGTTCATAATTTCTATTTCTTCCTGGTTCGGTTGAGAGATTGAACTTTTCTAAGACTCTGTCCATTTCTTCCAGGTTGTCAATTTTATTGGTTTATCAGTTCAATTCAGTCGCTCAGTTGTGTCCGACTCTTTCTGATCCCATGGACTGCAGCACTCCAGTCTTCCCTGTCCATCACCAACTCCTGAAGCTTGTTCAAATTCATAGCCATCGAGTCAGGGATGCCATCCAAGCATCTCATCCTCTGTTGTCCCCTTCTGCTCCTGCCTTCAATCTTTCCCATCATCAGGATCTTTTCCAATGAGTCAGTTCTTTGCATCAGGTGGCCAAAGTATTGGAGTTTCAGCTTCAACATCAGTCCTCCCAATGAATATTCAGGATTGATTTCCTTTAAGATTGACTGATTTGATCTTTTTGCAGTCCAAGGGACTCTCAAGAGTCTTCTCCAACACCACAGTTCAAAAGCATCAATTCTTCGGTGCTCATCTTTCTTTCTTTTTTTTTTTTTTTCACATCCATACTTGACTCCTGGAAAAACCATAGCTTTGACTAAATGGACCTTTGTTGGCAAAGTAATGTCTGCTTTTTAAAATGTTGTCTAGTTGGGTCATAGCTTTTCTTCCAAGGAGCAAACATCTTCAAATTTATCTAATTTAATATATTGGCATATAGTTGCTCATAACAGTCTCTTATGATCCTTTATATTTCTGCATTATCTGCTGTAGTTTCTCCTTTTTCATTTCTAATTTTGTTTATTTGATGCTTCTCTTTTTTTCTTGATGTGTCTGGCTAGAGATTTGTCGATTTTATCTTCAAAAAGAAAGAGATTTTATTTTTATTAATCCTTATTATTGTTTTTTTCATTTCTTTTACATTTATTTCTGCTCTGTCTGATCTTCATGATTTCTTTCTTTCTGCTAACTTTGGGGGGGTTTTGTTCTTTTTCCAGTTGTTTTGGGTGTAAAGTTAGGTTCTCTATTCGATATTTTTCTTGTTTCTTGAGGTAGGATTGTATTGCTATAAACTTGCCTTTTAGAACTGTTTTTGCTGCATCTCATAGGTTTTGAGTTGTCATGTTTTCACTGTCATTTGTTACTAGGAATTTTTTGATTTCCTTTGGATTTCTTCTGTAACCTGTTGATTATTTTGAAAAATATTGTTTAACCTCCGTGTGTTTGTGTTTTCTAGGGTGTTTCCTGTAATTGATATCTAGTCTCATAGCACTGTGGTCAGAAAAGATTCTTGATACGATTTCAATTTTCTTAAACTTACTGAGGTTTAATTTGTGACCCAAGATGTGATTTATCCTGGGCGATATTCCATGTGCATTTGAAAAGAAAGTATATTCTTCTGTATATTCTTCTGTACTTGCATGGAATGTCCTGAAGATATCAGTGATAGCCATATGGTATAATGTGTTATTTAAGGCTTGTTTTTTTATTAATTTTCTGTTTTGATGATCTGTCCGTTGGTGTAAGTGGGGTGATAAAGTGACCTGCTATTATTGTGTTATTGTCAATTTCTCCTTTTATGCCTGTTAGTGTTCGTCTTATGTGTGAAAATGCTCCTATGTTGGGTGTATAAATATTTACAATTGTTATGTCTTCCTCTTGGATTGATCCCTTGATCATTATGTAGTATCCTTCCTTATCTCTGTTAATATTCCTTATTTTAAGGTCTATTTTGCCTGATATGAGGACTGTTACTCTGGCTTTGTTTTGATTTCCATTTGCAAGGAATAGCTTTTCTCATCCCCTCACTTTCAGTCTCTATGTGTCTCTAGGTCTGAAGTGGGTCTCTCATAGACAGCATATAAATGGGTCTTATTTGTTTTTGTATTTTGTATCCATTCAGCTAGTGTGTGTCTTTTGGTTGGAGCATTTAATCCACTTACATTTAAAGTAATTATTGATATACATGTTCCTATTGTCATTTTCTTAATTGTTTGAGGTTTGGTTTTGTAGCTCTTTTTCTTCTCTTGTGTTTCCTGTATATGTAAGCCCATTTAACATTTGCTATAAAGCTGATTTTGTGGCACTAAATTCTCTTAACTTTTGCATGTCTATAAAGCTTTTGATTTCTCCATCAATTTTGAATGAGATCCTTGCCAGGTAGAGTAATCTTGGTTGTAAGATTTTCCCTTGCTGCTTTTAATATTCTTACTTTGTTTTTAATCTTTGTTAGTTTGATTAGGCCACATAGTGTGTCACAAAACAAGCTTCAATAAGTTTAAGAGGATAAGAAGTATATAAAACATCTTTTCCTATCACAATGATATAAAATTAGAAGTCAAGTACAGAAAAAAAATAATGAGAGAGGAATAAACATGTGGAGACTAAACAACATGCTACTAAAAAAACCAATGGGTCAAGGATGAAAGAGAAGAAATAAGAAAAACCTTGAAACAAACAAAACCAAAAAAAATGAATACACAACTTTCCAAAATCTATTGGATGCAGTAAAGACATTTCTAAGAGGGAAGCTCATAATGATACAAGTCTATCTCAAGAAAAAAAATTTCAAACAACCTGACATACACATAAAAGAATTAGGAAAAGAAGAAACATCAAAGCCTGAATTTAGCAGAAGGAAGAAACCACAAAAGATTCTGAATTTTCAAAGCAATCTTGAAAAAATAATAACCTTCCAAGATTCACTATACTACAATGCTGTACAAATCAAAACAGCATAGTTCTGGCACAAAAACAGACACATAGATCAGTGGAACAGAATGGAAGCCCCAGAAATAAACTCACACACCTATGGTCAATAATCTATGATAAAGTGGGCAAGAATATACAATGGAGAAAACAGTCTCTTCAACAAGTGGTGCTGGGGAAACTAAGCAGTCACATGTAAAACAATGAGATTAGAACATTTGCTTACACCATATACAAATATAAACTCAAAATGGTTTAAACACCTACATGTGTTTTGAACCATAAACACCTACATGTTTGTAGAACCATCTTGAACCATAAAGCTTCAAGAAGAGGACATAGGCAAAACAGTTTTTGACATAAGTTGTAGTAATATTTTCTTGGATCAGTCTCCCATGGCAGCAAAATAATAAGAAAAATAAGCAAAATTGACTATAACTACAATAAACAGGTATTTCTAGTACTAAATAATATATTCTTCTATTGTGTCTACTTGTCTACAGTGTCTACTGGTCTATACACATTGTTAAGCATTCAATCAAAACTTGTGAAACACAAGCAAAAACAAGAAAAAAAAAACCCATGAAGAGATCAATAGAACCAGACTTAAAGATAAACTAACAGGAAATTTTAAAAATAACTATGAATAATATATTAAAGGCTGTAGAGCAGTAGCGCTCACCTAAGGGACAGCTTGACCTCAGGAAACGTTTGGCAACTTCTGGAGACAACTTTGGCATTACAGACAACATTGGCATTAGTGAGCAAAATAAGGGATTCTCTTTAGCATTCTACAAGGCAGAGGAGACAGTTCCAGTCACAAAGAATTATACAGCCACCCCCAAATGTCAGTAATGCTGAGCTTGAGAAACTCTGCCCTTAATTTCTATAAACACTAAACTCAGCTGTCTTCCTTTTGCCATTAGAATTATACAGCCACCCCCAAATGTCAGTAATGCTGAGCTTGAGAAACTCTGCCCTTAATTTCTATAAACACTAAACTCAGCTGTCTTCCTTTTGCCATTAGATGCAGGAAATTTTCTACAGAATCATATGAGTGGTAAAGAAAAAGTAACTTGTAATAGGAAATTCATTGTTCTCTTTGTTTCCCCAAGATTGAGAAACCCTGTTCTCCTGGCGAAAGTGTACATCATGTATGAACACATGACACATTTCAAAAGACTTTGAGAGCCAGCAGTTTAAATTTTATAATACCATCCTGATAACAAAATTCCAGTCAGAAAAAAATCAACAAATTTTACTATTCAAATAAGTTTATAATAATTAAAGACATCATTGATAAAGCATGAAGACATGTTAAAATATTTGCAATGTTAGTGAGATATTAATATGTGTAATGTATTAATAAGTGTAAAATTCAATAATAAAAAGGCTAAAAAGAGAAGAGAGATTTATAAACAATTAACCAAAAAAAAATAAAAATAAATTGCTTAAAAATACCTTCGGAGAACAGTGTGAAGATTCGTTAAAAAACTGGAAATAGAACTGCCATATGACCCAGCAATCTCACTGCTGAGCATACACACTGAGGAAATCAGAACTGAAAGAGACACGTGTACCCCAATGTTCATTGCAGCACTGTTTATAATAGCGAAGACATTGAAGCAACCTAGATGTCCATCAGCAGACGAATGGATAAGAAAGCTGTGGTACATATACACAATGGAATATTACTCAGCCATTAAAAAAATACATTTGAATCAGTTCTGATGAGGTGGATGAAACTGGAGCCTATTATACATAGTGAATTAACCCAGAAAGAAAAACATCAATACAGTATACTAATGCATATATATGGAATTTAGAAAGATAGTAATAATAACCCTGTATGAGAGACAGCAAAAGAGACACAGATGCATAGAACAGTCTTTTGGACTCTGTGAGAGAGGACGAGGGTGGGATAATTTGGGAGAATGGCACTGAAACATGTATATTATCATATGTGAAATGGATCGCCTGTCCAGGTTCAATGCATGGGACTGGGTGCTCGGGGCTGGTACACTGGAATGACCCAGAGGGGAGGGAAGTGGGAGGGAGGTTCAGGATGGGGAATACATGTACACCCCTGGTGGATTCATGTCAATGTATGGCAAAACCACTACAATATTGTAAAGTAATTAGCCTTCAATTAAAATGAATAAATTTATTTTTTAAAAAAAGAAACCTAGAAAAAAAATACCTAGTAATCAAGGAAATTGAAATTAATACAAGGAGCTAATATTGCTATGCATTCAATTCAGTTCTGTTCAGTTGTTCAGTCGTGTCCGACTCTTTGCGACCCCATGAACCACAGCACGCCAGGCGTCCCTGTCCATCACCAACTCCCAGAGTCCACCCAAACCCATGTCCATTGAGTCAGTGATGCCATCCAACCATCTCATCCTCTGTCATCCCCTTCTCCTACTGCCCTCAATCTTTTCCAGCATCAGGGTCTTTTCAAATGAGTCAGCTCTTCGCATCAGGTGGCCAAAGTATTGGAGTTTCAGCTTCAACATCAGTCCTACCAATGAACACCCAGGACTGATCTCCTTTAGGATGGACTAGTTGGATCTCCCTGCAGTCCAAGGGACTCTCAAGAGTCTTCTCCAGCACCACAATTCAAAAGCATCAATTCTTCTGTGCTCAGCTTTCTTTATAGTCCAACTCTCACATCCATACATGACCACTGGAAAAACCATAGCCTTGACTAGATGGACATTTGTCGACAAAATAATGTCTCTGCTTTTCAATATGCTGTCTAGGTTGGTCATAACTTTCCTTCCAAGGAGTAAGCATCTTTTAATTTCATGGCTGCAATCACCATCTGCAGTGATTTTGGAGCTGAAAAATCAAAGTCAGCCACTGTTTCCACTGTTTGCCCATCCATTTGCCATGAAGTGATGGGACTGGGTGCCATGATCTTAGTTTTCTGAATGTTGAGCTTTAAGCCAACACTTTCACTCTACTCCCTCACTTTCATCAAGAGGCTCTTTAGTTCTTCACTTTCTGCCATAAGGGTGGTGTCATCTGCATATCTGAGGTTATTGATATTTCTCCCAGCAATCTTGATTTCAGCTTGTGCTTCATCCAGCCCAGTGTTTCTCATGATGTACTCTGCATATAAGTTAAATAAGCAGGGTGACAATATATAGCCTTGACGTACTCCTTTTCCTGTTTGGAACCAGTCTGTTGTTCCATGTCCAGTTCTAACTGTTGCTTCCTAATGTGCATTGCAAATAATCTATGTATTTAAGTAAATATATATATACATCCAAATTAAAAACAATGTGTTTTGGAGTTTTCTGAAAACTTAAAATTTTAGTAGTCTCCAAAAAAACCAAAAATCTGACCTCAATGCTTGATAAGATTGGAGAGTTCTTTCAGTGCAGCATGTTTGCTAATAATTGAAATCCCTACAGTTTGTAGAAAAGCATGCTCTATCAAATGTAAAAAATCAAAATTTTTTACAGTTCATTGTACTTTCCAATTACTTAGATTCTTACTTTTTTAACTAAAATAATTCTCAATTTGTTTTAAATATTCAATCATCCATTCATTAAAAAATGTCAAAATACATTGGGATATATCTATGAATAAAAAAGAATAAAATGCATATATCTGCAGCATAGCTTCTATAAAGACAAGAAAAGATCTTCAATATACCTAGCTGAGTTTAAAATAAAGCAACTTGAAATACGATGTGCACAGTTCTGATGCTGAAGCTGAAGCTCCAATACTTTTGCCACCTGATGTGAAGAACTGACTCGCTGGGAAAGACCCTGACGCTGGGAAAGATTGAAGGCAAAAGGAGAAGAAAGCTGTAGAGGAGGCTTAGTTAGATAGCATCACTGACTCAATGGACATGAATCTGAGCAAACTTCAGGAGACAGTGAAGGATAGGAAATCCTGGTGTTCATGGGGTCACAAAGAGTCAGACACAAGTTAGCAATTGAACAACAGAGCAACAAATTTTGTCTTGAGCTTATAAGATTGAATACACATCCTAGTTGTAAAAGATAAAAATTCTGCTGTAGGTACTGGGATTGGGACTGTGTTCAAGAATCAGTTTGGAACAATTTCTCAGTTCTAGTAAGTTATTTAAAATTACAACATAAGCACTTAGTGCCTGTGTGAAGTGAAACTGTTAGTCACTCAGTCATGTCCAACTCTTCATGACCTCATGAATGTAGCCTGCCAGTCTTCTCTATCCAAGGGATTCTCCAGGCAAGAATACTGGGGTGGGTATGGGAACTTCCCAACCGAGGAATTGAACCTGGGTTTCCTGAATTGCAGGAAGATTCTTTACAATCTGAGCCACAGGGAAGCCCTAGTGCTTGTGTAGTTTACAATAAACAGAGTGTAAAGAACAAGAGATATCTTCTGAGTGTTTGCGTAAATAATTCAAGTATTCTCTGTGACTACTGATGTTTTGACAAAAAGATTAAAGAGAAAAGCAATATATCTATATATATGCTAAAATATATAAGGAAGAGCAGTAGACTGGGAACACAGACATCTCTGGGGTACCAGGTTTTATCTGTGTGGTTGTAGACAGCCACAATTCTCACCTAAGTGTGGAAGTCGTGATGCTATGGGTAGGAGGAACCATAAGATAATGTTGTTGAAAGGAGTGTGTAGGGCAGCCCTGGCTGTTCGCCACTCGAAAGCCAATAAACAGGCCAGATTGGTGGAAAAGAAAGTTTGCTTTATTTCAGGTACAGCAACTGGGTGAGTGGAGGGTGGCAAACATCTGTTCAAAGGCTGACTCCTCCCCACCCCACGACTAGCATGGAATGAGAGCTTTTATAGACAGATTATGGGGGTACATGCAGAAAGAGCACAGTCATCTCTAACAGTCATCTTCAATTTGGTCATCAGTGGTCTTACCTGCATCATTTTGAATGTTTTATGTACAGTTCATCTTCAGTTCCAGGGTCCACTTGTTCCCATTTCTTTGTGGTCAGTTCCTGGAATTGTGGTAGCTCATGTCCTGGATAGAGTCTGGTCATCATGTAGTTAACTTTTCCACCTGAGGTTTTAGTATCTATAAGACAGCTCACAGGATATGGCTCAGAATATTATCTACAGCACTTGAGAAAGAACTAATTGTCTTGACAATACTTAATGACTACATTATTATAATTTAGTCTCCTTTGACTGTTTTCCTTTGTTTCAGAATCTCTCACTCCTCTGATTAAACTTATTCTTTGACTGAAGTCTTCCACAGGCAAAAGGAAGGCAGAGGACATGGTGAGGGGGAGGATGGGGCAAGGATCATATGGTCCTCTCCCTTCTCCCTATGGAGAATACTCTCCTGAGCCATTCAACTTTTCCTGCCTCCCAATACTGAAGCCCTATATTCTACAGTTGATCGTGGGCCTTATTTTTTTGCATATCTGGGTAATAGCTCAAAGATTTCACAGACAGATATGGGGTCTTTGCCCTCCTCCACTCTGATATCATGTCCGTGTACATATCAAGTTTGCATCTACTTCAAATGTGTAACTCTCCTTTAAAATTAAACATTTGTTGACAAGACAGAGTTCAATTATAATGTGCTTAGTTGCTTAGTCATGTCTGACTCTTTGTGACACCATGGACTGTAGCCCACCAGGCTCCTCTGTCCATGGGATTTTTCAGGCAAGAATACTGGAGTGGGTTGCCATGCCCTCCTCCAGGGGATCTTCCCAACCCAGGGATTAAACCCAGGTCTCCTACATTGCAGGTGGATTCTCTACTATCTGAGCCACCAGGGATGTAATAAGAAAATACATACAGCTAGGAATAAAAACCAAAGGCATATATACTTAAAAGGAATATTTTTATGTGAAAAATGCTAGTCACAGAATCCTACATATAGTTTGATTCAAAAGTTTAAAAATGTATAGGTACACAAATCCATGTAGATTAATATTTAGAAAAAGTAATGTGCTATTATGAAGTGTAAATCATAAGTACCTTCATAAGTGAGAAAGAAAATGCAAGTCCATTTGTGACTGTGTTTTGGACAGATTAGCAGTGTAAGGGAATTTCGTATCTTGCTGTCATCAGCTGTGTGTAAGATAATTTTTTTGTATTTTGCTGTATCAATACATATTTAACTTCTTTGAAAGAGAATATCCATATTTGTGGTATGACAAAATTTTTATTACTATCGAAGAAAAAGACACATATATCAATAACTTACCACTTCTCAGTTTAATATGTTCACATCTAAGATGAGATATCTTCTTTGGATTATGGTGGCAATTAATAATTTTTCTTGGTGTGTTTGTATTTTCATACCAGTTACTGCTTGCAATCTCTGTTCCTGGAATCCATTAATTCTCCACAAGACATACATTCTTTGGATGTGGGATAAGGAGAAAGTATATCAAACCCAGTAACCCCTAATATTTCTAGCTGCTATCTGAAGCAGACAGTACAAAGCACTTTTCTAAACAAGCAAACCCCATGGAAACAGGCTTTCCCCCACCCTTCCAGAAAAAAAAGTGCCTACAAAACAGTGCCTCCCAGCAGTGATCCCAGATTAACCTCCTTCCACATTCTTAGAGCTTTTCCTATATGGGAAATTCATTCTGTACTGAGTACAGTTTTAGCAATGGCTCAGCCGTTTGCTGTGTGTTTCCCCTTAAATTATATCATCATATGTTTTTGCTTCCTCACTTCAAATCTCTCTCATTATCATACCCCAATCTTCTCTGGTGCCCCTCCAGATTTTCCTATCTAACTCCTTCAGGACATGATCCTCTTTGCACCATCAACCTTTCATATTCTCTCATCAAAACTCCTCAACAACAGACTGTCATTCTGGCTAATCAATTCAGACCCATAACAGTCTCTAATTTTTTATATAAATTTATTTATTTTAATTGGAGGCTAATCACTTTACAATATTGTATTGACTTTGCCATATAGTGACATGAATCCGCCATGGGTGTACATGCGTCCCCCATTCTGAACCCCCCTCCCACCCCCATTCCCATCCCATCCCTCTGGGTCATCCCAGTGCACCAGCCCCGAGCACCCTGTCCCATGCATCGAACCTGGACTGGCGATATGTTTCACATATTATAATATACATGTTTCAATGCCATTCTCGCAAACCATCCCACCTTCGCCCTCTCCCACAGAGCCCAAAAGACTGTTCTATACATCTGTGTCTCTTTTGCAGTCTCACATACAGGGTTATCGTTACCATCTTTCTGAAGTCCATATAAATGCGTTAGTATACTGTATTGGTGTTTTTCTTTCTGGCCAGTCTCTCATTTTTTGACTCTCCAGTTTGCTTCCAGGCTCCACCACTCTTCCAATTTTCATATCCACCAGGATCAGAACTATTTCTTGGGTTCTCGGCATCCCCAAGGATCAAGCCTTAGATTCCTGAGTCAAGCTTCTGGATTCCTGGACGCCCAAGGCTGCAATTTCAATTCCCCTTAGTCTCAGGTTTCTGTTTACAGGAAGTTGCAGTATGTGGTTCCCAGTGTCTTCTACTCACAAACTTCTGGTTTCCAGATCCCTGAGAATACCAGCTTCTGGCAATGAGCAGAACAGGTGTGAAATCTTAGAAAAGATCATTTTTATCTATCAGACAATAGGAAGTCTCTACTCTCAACACTTCTAAACTAGGGAGCTCATGGAGAAGATTGGTTCATTGCAGCATTGCAAGAAGAAAACACAAACTACTCAAATGAACCATTAATAAACTATAGCACAATGAAAAGTCATCTCAGTTTTAAGGAATATTGGCCCATGGACCCAAAGACTGAATTATTTCTACCTATGTTGACATGAAACAATTTTCATGTACACTATAAAGAGAGGTTAAGTTGTTGGGTGATTTTTCAGTAAAATATTTCATAATTCTAAAAGTATATATTATTAATACTTGAATATTTACAGGAAATCTTATATAACTTTCAAGATTAAAATATAGATTTTGTTTACCAGAACAAATTATTATTTTGTGATAGTAGATGATAACTGTTTAAGAAAGCCTAGATCAAGGTAGGAAACAACCATATGTCTTTTGTGTTTTAGGTATTTTTTTTCAACCAGTATTTATTCATGTTGTCAGTATCAAAAATGATTTTTTTCAATTTTGATAAGGCAAGAATATAGTTGCTGAAAAGCACCATCTAAGGCATGACATATTCCAATTCTGTTTGTGCTCTGCCAACAAAACTTCTTGAAATTCCTTATGCATACAAAACATCTGATATATTTTCTTAAATTACAATTTCAAACTCAGTAGCAATTGAGCTTTTACCATTGTTAGGAAGCAGGATTTATTGTGGTGAAACCTCATGAACCATATGTTAAATGTTCATCTCAAAATATTTTGAACACTGACAACTGAATTGTCTCAAAATCTCCATTCCACCGTAAAATGCACACAAATGTGATGAAAAAAGAGAAGTACAAGTGCTTGAAAGAAATACACAAAATAGACACTATGTGCAGAAGGCATAGTTGTCTACCAAAGAAACTACAGAGAGTTTCCTGAAAAATATAGAGAGTTCTACGTCTATACCAAGATAAACATGGAAAGTCCACTGGTTTTTCTATCAAAGGAAAATCCAATTTTAATATAGGAAAATTGTTTGAAATTTAAGAATAAAACTAGGAACAATCCTCCATTGTTGAAATGTAGTAATTTCTCAAGGAGAAAACTATAAAGTGTAATTAAAAGAAATCATAAGCTACATAGAGAGCTATACTGGTGTGTTGGGAAATCTTAGTTTTATAAAGAATCAATTACCTCCAAATTAATCTACACAACCAGTTCAATCAAAATCAAAGTCCAAAAGACATTTTATGGAACTTATTAAACTTATTAAAGTTTATAGAATAAAAATATGAAAGGGGAAATAGCACAGTTGTAAAGAATGACATTGATTAATTGTTCATAACTGATATTTCTTACCCTCTACTTTGCCAGTGATCAAATTTGAAACAAGTGTTTCTCTTTCCTACAATTCCCTGAACTAAGTTTATCCACAAGCCTGTGTAAGCACCAAAATAAAGTGGAACATGTCTTCATTTTTAACTTCTCCTGGAAAATGGCTGACCACAGTAAGATACATTTCCTGTCACAAACCAGAGATAATTTCCCCTTATTTGTCCACCAGCCCCCTAAAATTAAGTTTATTTTTGCCTACTTCCCCCTTTACCCTATAAAAGAAAAACTTTTTTTCTGTATGATTTTGAGATGCTCACAGATTTCTGAGATCAGAGCATTCTCCCTATTGCAATAGACTTCTTGATGAAAGTCTCTTCTTATCCAACCAGATTTACAATAATTTAAAAGAAAATACACAAATTTGCCTCATAACATTTATAAAAACAAAACTAATGCATTTTAAGCACGATATTGCTCTGGAAATGGGAAAAGGGATTCATGAAACAGAATAACAAATACATCATGTATAGAAATTTAATGTTTGGTAGATATGGTATTTTAAATCTATGTATGAAAGACTACATGTGAAGTCCAGAAAGTCACAATAATTTCTTCAATAAATCACATCAAGACAGCAGGTTATTTATTCAGGAAAAATTATTGACTGAACAAATTCCAGGGTTACTAAAAACCTACCAAATAAACATTGGAAGATGAAGGACAATGTTCTAGGCAAGACTAAAGCAAAATCCATATAGTAAATAATTGAAAAACTAGACCAAAATAAAAGTTTGTAATGACATAACTGCCAATTTCATCTTATTACAATTGTAACGGGGATGATATTTACCCTGTTTGCTATCAACATAAGCAGGGACATGCATCATCATCAAGTGAGCCTGGTGTTCCCAGATACTTCTGTCCATTGAGGTCAGAAAATGTGCAGTAAACAGAGTGTGAAAGTCATCTTGGACCCATTGCACAGCATTCAAGTTTTGACTGGTTCATCCTCAGTATCTGTCTTTCCTGACAACATACTTACTGATTCCCATCTCTGGGAGCAGCTGTGAGCTAGACAGGCCATTAGTAATCATATCCCAGTTTAGAAGGGTTGACTTGATTGTATCTGGTTAATAATGCCTTTGTTCAAAAATTTCACAACTCGTATGGAAACAGAAAAGACCCCGAATAGCCAAGCAGTCTTGAGAAAGAAGAATGAAGCTGGAGGAATCAATGCTCCTGACTTCAAACTATACTCCAAAGCTACAGTCATCAAGACTGTATGGTACTGGCACAAAAACAGAAATATAGACCAATGGAATAAGATGGAGAGCCAAGAGATAAACCCATGCACCTACGGGTACCTTATTTTTGACACAGGAGGAAAGAATATACAATGGGGCAAAGAGAGCCTCTTCAATAAGTGGTGCTGGGAAAACTGGACATTTGTGTGCAAAAGAATGAAATTAGAACATTTCCTAACACCAGACACAAAGATTAACTCCAAATGGATTAACCACCTAAATGTAAGACCAGAAACTATAAAACTCATAGAGGAAAACATAGGCAGAACACTCAATGACATAAATCAGAGCAAGATCTTCTACTACCCACCTCCTAGTGTAATGGAAATAAAAACAAAAATAAAAAAACTGGGACCTAATTAAACTTAAAAGCTTTTGCACAGCAAAGGAAACTACAAACAAGGTGAAAAGACAACCCTCCTAATGGGAAAAAAATAATAGCAAATGAAACAACTGACAAAGAATTAATTTCCAAAATATACAAGCAGCTCATACAAATTAATAGCAGAAAAACAAACAACCCAATCAGAAGGTGAGGAAAAGATCTAAACAGATATTTCTCCAAAGAAGACATACAGATGGTTAACAAACTCATGAAAAGATGCTCATCATCACTTATTATTGGAAAAGCAAATCAAAACTACAATGAGATACCACCTCACACCAGTCGGAATGGCCATTATCAAAAAGTCTACAAACAATAAATGCTGGAAAAGGTGTGGAGAAAAGGAAACCCTCTTGCATTGCTGGTGGGGATGTAAATTGATGTCCCCATTATGGATGATGGATGGTATGAAGATTCCTTAAAAACTAGGAATAAAACTAACATATGACTCAGCAATTTCACTACTAGGCATATACCCTGAGGAAACCAAAACTGAAAAAAGACACATGTACCCCAGTGTTCATTGAAGCACTATTTACAATAGCCAGAACATGAAAGCAACCTAGATGTCCAAAGACAGATGAATGGATAAAGAGGCTGTGGTACATATGTACTATGAAATACTACTCAACCATAAAAAAGAATGCATATGAGTCAGTTCTAATGAGATGGACGAACCTAGAGCCTATTATACAGAGTGAATTAAGTCAGAAAGAGAAATATAAATATCGTATACTGGTGTGCATACACATGGTATCTAGAAAGATGGTACTGATGAATTTATTTTCAGGGCAGCAATGGAGAAACAGGCATAGAAAACAGACCTAAGGACATGGTGGGGAGAGGAGGAGAAAGAGGTTGAGATCCATGGAGACAGTAACATAGAAAATTATAATACCATATGTAAAATAGACAACCAATGGAAATTTGCTGTATGACTCGAGGAACTCAAACAGGGACTCTGTGACAATCTAGAAAGGTGGGATGGGGAGGGAGATGGAAGGGAGGATTCAGAGGGTGGGGATATGGCTGTGCCTATGGCTGATTCTTGTTGATGTATGACAAAAAAACACAAAATTCTGTAAAGCAAATATCTTTCAATTAAAAACTAAATTGGCAAAAAACAAAAAAACAAAATTAAAAGAAAACTAATACCTTTGTTCTTCAGGCTCTTACTATGGATAGCAGACCAACTGAATTCAAAGGAAATACAACTGTGACTTATACACATATTTTCATTCAAAAAAAAATGTGCATTTGAAAGAAGTAACCTGGTGCTAATTTCTGTGTTAAAACCCCATGTAGTGTTATGGAGCTTGTTTTTCTTCATTCTTTTATCCCAATGAAAATGGGTGGTCTTGCTCTAGTCTCCAAAGATTATTCAGCATTCCCTTTACCACTGAGAATATTCTTAGGGATTTAAAATTGTTGATACTTTTGCTTCCTACACAGCTGCCTCTCAAATTAAAGTGAATATCTTCTCTCTTTTGTTTACTCTTCTCCAGGAATAAAACAGATAACAAATTTTCATGGAAAAAATATGGTAACAAAAGACACCACAATCAGAGTTTGAAGACGTGATACCATTAAAAAATTTGCATTATGTTTTTTCAAAAAAACAAAGACATATACACACACCACACACATGTATATATTCTTAACAATTTAAGTAAATACAATGAATAAAATAGAGAGTTTGCAAAAGATATGAGTAGATGATTCACAGAGTACCATGAAAATACAAAAATACATGAAAATTTCAACTACACTGGTAATCAAAGAAATACAATTTTTTCTGAGGTTAAAACAAATTGTTTATCCATTAAATTGGGGAAGTTGAAAGCATGTGATAATGTATAATTTCAAGATTCCTAAGTCTCCTAATGTTTAAATGCAAGCCTTACAGAATCTTATAAATGTAAAGTTGAAAGTTTCTCTACAAATTATCTAGACTGGTTCTTTACAGATTATATACTGTCATTCTATTGAGGGGGAAAAAAAACAAAAACCTGTGCCTCCTTCAGAGCCAGTGGCTCATAAGCTTGAAGTTTTGACCTTTTTGTATCCTCAGATATGTCAGATCAGTTTATTTCTCTCACTTTGGTTCTTGTCTCCTCATAACAAAGATTTGTAATGACAGACTAATAGTTTAAGCAGGCAGGATTTCTTGACTCTTGTCTGGTCATAGCAAGGACTTGAGACAATAGCCTAGTTACAGCTGAACTAGACAGGATTTGTTAAGGAGACAGCAGTTAGTGCATTCTCAGGGTTCCTCTCAAGGTTCTCATCTCATCAACAGACTAGTTACACCTCAAGTAGGCTAGTTATAACTCAAGTAGGCAGACTTAATTAAGGAGGCTGCAGACAGTGCACCCTCAAGGTTCTTCCTTCATTGACACAGTAGTTAAAGCTCTAGTAGGCTAGTTATAGCTCAAGCAGGCAGCAGGCAGCAGGCAGCAGATAGTACACTCTTACGATGTGAGAACAGACAGACCGCATTGGAGAGCCTTGATCACGCTTGTCTTCCACTTTTATACTTTCTGTCTTCTCCTCCTGGAGTGTGATTGGTTCAGCCTTACTCAAAATAGTGCTTGTACCCACCACCAATCAGGGAAGGGAATGCAAATAGGCATATGCTCAAGGCCAACCAAGGAATGGGATGTTCTCTGGGAGTGTTTTCCTACCACATGTTCTCACCCCTGTCCTCAGCCTCCTCTTTTACGGCTTTTACTCTTGTTTGCCATTTGAGTTAGCCTTCTAGCCGCCCTCTTGGACTCCTTTTTCTATTCTACCTAATATATAATGAATACAACTTCCTAACATTTTTAAGTTCTTCTATCTTAGTCTTCTATTAAGTTCCTTCTAAAGGAGATAAATGGTGTAGTAGTACGTACAAGTCACTTAAGCCAACTGACAACAAAAACTTTTATATTAAAAATAAAAAGCAAAAGAAGTATGTTAGCAAAAGTTTTAACTGAATATAGGAAGTTGATTCTATCCTATAGCACCTGGGTAATGTAGCACCATTAAATAGAAGTGTTGTAGAATTTATCACAATGTAGTATATATTTATATGCATATATATATTTACTTTCTCTCTATATATATAGCTGCTGCTGCTGCTAAGTTGCTTCAGTCGTGTCCGACTCTGTGTGACACCAGAGATGGCAGCCCACCAGGCTCCGCTGTCCCTGGGATTCTCCAGGCAAGATACTGGAGTGGGATGCCATTGCCTTCTCCCTATATATATATATAGACAGAGAGTAAATGTATATATTTACTCAACAACCCAAAGTTACAACTATATAATGTCTATTCTATGGAAAATAACAAATGTTCTCCTTATGGTACTTTTGAGACCCTCACTGCAGCATTAGTGTATGGGCACAAAAAAAATAGAGAACAGAAAAATATAATTTCTTCATATTGAATAATATAGATATATGCAACAGCAGCCAAAAAGAAAAATGTGGATTTACATGCAATGACATTAAATAACTCCCCAAGAACTGTCACTGACTAAAGGAACTTCGAGGACAAAGTTCATAGCATAAAAAACTTTATTTTAAAACACAGAAAAAGCTAAAATATATACAAACATTTCATATATCAGACAAAAATAAGACTTTAAAAGGGCGGGGGGTCCTAAGATGACAGAGGAATAGGATGGGGAGACCACTTTCTCCCCCACAAATTCATCAAAAGAACATCTGAACGCTGAGCAAACTCCACAAAACAACTTCTGAATGCTGGCAGAAGACATCAGACACCCAGAAAAGCAGCCCATTATCTTTGAAAAGAGGTAGGACAAAATATAAAAGATAAAAAAAAAACACAGAAGTGTTAGGGATGGAGATCCGTCCCAGGAAGGGAGTCTTAATAGAAGAGAAGTTTCTAAACACCAGGAAACCCTCTCACCAGCGGGTCTGGGGGAAGTTTTCAAATCTCAGAGGGCAACATAACTAGGAGGAAAAATAAATAAATAAAACCCACAGATTACATGCTAAAGGCAACTCCCAACAGAGAAGTACCCCAGACGCTCGCATCTGCCACCAGCAAGTGGGGGCTGAACGGAGAAGAGCAGGCGACATTGCTTAGGGAAAGGACCAGGCCTGAATGCCCTGAGGGCAATCTGAGGGAGCTAACGTGAGATAGCAACCTAAAACTGTGGGATAGCCAGAGACAGAGAGACAATTATCCCACAAAAAGCCCTAACCTAAGGCACTGCCGGCCCGCTCATAGAACAAAGGACTGAGCAATACCAGAGAAGAGCTAGCCAGCTGTGGACTGGCCCATGCCCCACTGAACGCAGGGGACAGGCGGGTGCCAGCCAGAGCCAGAAGGGAGCAAACTCGGCCCCAGAGAGGGCATCCCCTACCAAACTGCAAACAGGCTTCCAATTTCTAACCAAAGACTTCTTGAGATTCTGGCGGTTGACATCCGCTGGGAGGGTCGCAGCCAGAGATCAGCTCCCCAGAAGAGACACACGGCACACCAGAGACGGGCGCGCCCGGAAACTGAACGGCTGGGACAAGGAGGTGATAAGACACACTGCACCTGAATAGAATGCGCTCGCCAAGCACCTGGTCGCCTGAGCTGCTCAGACAGGGGAACAGCACAAAACACAGGCCCAACCGAGTCTGCGCCTTTGTGGGATACCCAGGAACCTGAACCTGAGCGGCTTAGATCTGGGAAATGCATGCAACGCAGGGCCCGCTCCCTGCAGAGCAACCTGAAGCCTCAGCAGTGTAGACTTGGAAAGCGCACACAACGTGAGTGGGGGCAAACTCATTGTGGCAGAGACACTGTGAGTACTCCCCACACACACCAGTGATATTTGTTTGCAGTGTTCCTCCCTCCCCACAGCAGGACTGAACAAGTGAACCTAAACAAGAGCCCACCTCGGCCCCCTTGTGTCAGGGCAGAAATTAGACACTGAAGAGACCTGCAAACAGAAGAAGCAAAATAAACAGAGGGAACTGCTTTGGAAGTGACAGGTGCAACAGATTAAAATATCTGTAGTTAACATCAACTACATTGGAAGGGGCCTATAGATATTGAGAAGTATAAGCTGAAACAAGAAATTATCTGAAACTGAACTGACCCCACACTGCCCGCAACAGCTCCAGAGAAATTGCTAGATACATTTTTACTATTATCTTTCTTTCAATTTTTTAATTTTTTTCTTTCTTTTTTTAAGTCCTCTATTACTCCTTTAATTTTCATTTTTATAACGCACTATTACCTTGCCAAAAAAAGACCCTATCTTTAAAGCAAACTTCATATATATTTCTTATACTTTTTGTGATTTTGTTTTTTTAATATTGTATTTTTAAGAGTCTAACCTCTACTCTAGATTTTTAATTTTTGTTTTATAGTATTTGATATCAATTTACCGCATTTAAGAATTCAATCTTCAGTACCAATTTTTACTCAGGAGCGTGATTACTGGCTTGATTACTCTCTCTCCCTTTTGAATCTCCTCTTTCTCCCAGGTCACCTCTATCTCCTCCTTTCCCTTTCTCTTCTCAACTCAATTCTGTGAATCTCTGTGGGTGTTGTGGGCTGCGGAGAACACTTAGGGAACAGAGTACCACCTAGATCTCTCTCTCTCCTCTTGATTCCCTTTTTTCTCCTCCTGCTCACCTCTATCTCCTTCCTCCCTCTTCTCTTCTCTATGTAAATCCGTGAACCTCTCTGAGGGTTCCAGACTGTGGAGAGCACATAGGGAATTGTTTACTGGCTAAATTGCTCTCTCCCCTTTTGGTTCCCCCTCTTCTCCTCCTGGTCACCTCTAGCTCCCTCCTCCCTCTTCTCTTCTCCATGTAACTCTGTGAACCTCTCTGGGTGTCCCTCACTGTGGAGAATCTTTTCACCATTAACCTAGATGTTTTATTATCAGTGCTGTATGGATGGAGAGTCTTGAGGCTACTATAAGAATAAGACTGAAAACCAGAGGCAGGAGGCTTAATCCCAAAGTCTGAGAACACCAGAGAACTCCTGACTCCAGGGAACATTAACTGATAAGAGATCATCCAAAAGTCTCCATACCTACACTGAAACCAAGCACCACCCAAGAGCAAATAAGTTCCAGAGCAAGACATACCATGCAAATTCTCCAGCAAGACAGGAACATAGCACTGAACATTAATATACAGGCTGCCCAAAGTCACACCAAACACATAGACATCTCAAAATTCACTACTGGACACTTCATTGCACTCTAGAGAGAAGAAATCCAGCTCCACTCACCAGAACACAGACACAAGATTCCCTAACCAGGAAACCTTGACAAATCAATCGTCCAACCTCACCCACAGGGAGAAACCTCCACAATAAAGAGGAACCAAAAACTGCCAGAATACAGAAAGGCCACCCCAAACACAGCAATCTAAACAAGATGAAAAGGCAGAGAAATACTCAGCAGGTTAAGGAATATGATAAATGCCGAACAAGTCAAACAAAACAGGAGGAGATAGGGAGCCTACCTGGAACAGAATTTAGAATAATAGTAATAAAAAATGCTCCGAGGAGGAGAAGGTGAGGGTGGGACGTTCTGGGAGAATAGCTTTGAAACATGTATATTATCATATGTGAAACAGAACACCATTCCATGTTCGATGCATGAGACAAGGGCTCAGGGCCGGGGCAATGGGATGACCCAGAGGGATGGGATGGGGAGGGAGGTGGGTGGGGGGTCCAGGAAGGGGAACACATGTAAACCCATGGCTGATTCATGTCAATGTATGGCAAAAACTATTACAATATTGTAAAGTAATTAGCCCCCAACTAAAATAAATAAATTTATTTAGAAAAAAAAATGCTCCAAAATCTTGAAAACAAAATGGAGTTACAGATAAATAGCCTGGAGACACGGATTGAGAAGATGCAAGAAATGTTTAACAAGGACCTAGAAGAAATAAAGAAAGAGTCAATTATTAATGAATAATGAAATAGATGAGATCAAAAACACTCTGGAGGGAACCAACAGTAGAATAACGGAGGCAGAAGATAGGATAAGTGAGGTAGAAGATAGAATGGTGAAAACAAATGAAGCAGAGAGGGAAAAAAAAGAATCAAAAGAAATGAGGACAACCTCAGGGAACTCTGGGCAATGTCAAATGCCCCAACTCGAATCATAGGAGTCCCAGAAGAAGCAGACAAAAAGAAAGGCCATGAGAAAATACTCGAGGAGATAATAGTTGAAAACTACCCTAAAATGGGGAAGGAAATAGTCACAGAAGTCCAAGAAACCCAGAGAGTCCCAAACAGGATAAACCCAAGGCAAAACACCCCAAAACACATATTAATCAAATTAACAAAGATCAAACACAAAGAAGAAATATTAAAAGCAGCAAGGGAAAAACAGCAAATAACACACAAGGGGATTCCCATAAGGATAACAGCTGATCTTTCAATAGAAACTCTTCAGGCCGGAAGGGAATGGCAGGACATACTTAAAGTAATGAAAGAGAAAAATCTACAACCCAGATTACTGTACCCAGCAGCGATCTCATTCAGATATGAAGGAGAATTCAAAAGCTTTACAGACAAGCAAAAACTGAGAGAATTTAGCGCCACCAAACCAGCTCTTCAACAAATGTTAAAGGATCTTCTCTAGAAAGGAAACACAGAAAGGGTGTATAAACTCGAACCCAAAACAACAAAGTAAATGGCAATGGGACGATACTAATCAATTATTACCTTAAATGTAAATGTCTTGAATGCCCCAACCAAAAGATGAAGACTGGCTGAATGGATACAAAAACAAGACCCCTATATATGTCTACAAGAGACCCACCTCAAAACAAGGGACACATACAGACTGCAAGTGATGGGCTGGAAAAAGCTATTTCATGCAATTGGAGGCCAAAAAAAAGCAGGGATAGCAATACTCATATCAGATAAAATAGACTTTAAAACAAAGGCTGTGAAAATATACAAAGAAGGACACAACATAATGATCAAATGATCAATTCAAGAAGAAGATATAACAATTATAAATATATATGCACCCAACATAGGAGCACCGCAATATGTGAGGTAAATGCTAACAAGTATGAAAGGGGAAATTAACAATAACACAATAATAGTGGGAGACTTTAATACCCCACTCACACCTATGGATAGATCAACCAAACAGAAAATTAACAGGGAAACACAAACTTTAAATACCACAATGGACCAGCTAAACCTAATTGATATTTATACGACATTTCACACCAAAACAATCAATTTCACCTTTTTCTCAAGTGCACACGGAACCTTCTCCAGGATAGATCACATCCTGGGCCATAAATCTAGCCTTGGTAAATTCAAACAAAATTTAAATCATTCCAAGCATCTTTTCTGACCACAATGCAGTAACATTAGATCTCAATTACAGGAAAAAAACTCTTAAAAATTACAACATATGGAGGCTAAACAACACGCTTCTGAATAACCAACAAACCATAGAAGAAATTAAAAAAGAAATCAAAATATGCATAGAAACGAATGAAAATGAAAACACAACAACCCAAAACCTATGGGACACTGTAAAAGCAGTGCTAAGTGGAAGGTTCATAGCAATAAAGGCTTACCACAAGAAACAAAAAAAAAAAGTCAAATAAATAACCTAAGTCTACAACTAAAGCAACTAGAAGAGGAAGACATGAAGAACCCAAGGGTTAGTAGAAGGAAAGAAGTCTTAAAAATTAGGGCAGAAATAAATGCAAAACAAACAAAAGAGACCATAGGAAAAATCAACAAAGTTAAAAGCTGGTTCTTTGAAAAGATAAATAAAATTGACAAACCATTAGCCAGACTCATCAAGAAACAAAGGGGAAAGAATCAAATCAACAAAATCAGAAATGAAAATGGAGAGATCACAACAGACTACACAGAAATACAAAGGATTATAAGAGACTAATATCAGCGACTATATGCCAATAAAATGGACAACTTGGAAGAAACGGGCAAATTCTTAGAAAAATATATCTTTCCAAAACTGAACCAGGAAGAAATAGAAGATCTTAACAGACCCACCACAAGCACGGAAATTGAAACTGTAATCAGAAATCTTCCAGCAAACAAAAGCACAGCGCCAGATGGCTTCACAGCTGAATTTTACCCAAAATTCAGAGAAGAGCTAACACCTATCTTACTGAAACTCTTCCAGAGAATTGCAAAAGAAGGTAAGCTTCCAAACTCATTCTGTGAGCCCACCATCATCCTAATACCAAAACCAGAAAAAGATGCCACAAAAAAAGAAAACTACAAGCCAATATCACTGATGAACACAGATGCAAAAATCCTTAATAAAATTCTTGCAAACAGCATCCAACAACATATTAAAAAGATCATACATCATGACCAAGTGGGCTTTATCCCAGGAATGCAAGGATTCTTTAATATCCACAAATCAATCAATGTAACGCACCACATAAACAAATTGAAAGAGAAAAACCATATGATTATCTCAATAGATGCAGAAAAAGCCTTTGACAAAATTCAACATCCATTTATGATAAAAATTCTCAAAAAGCAGGAATAGAAGGAGCATACCTCAACATAATAAAAGCTATGTATGACAAACCCACAGCAAACATTATCCTCAATGGTGAAAAATTGAAAGCATTTTCCCGAAAGTCAAGAACAGGGCAAGGGGGACCACTCTCACCACTACTATTCAACATAGTTTTGGAAGTTTAGGCCACAGCAATCAGAGCAGAAAAAATAAAAAATAAAAGGAATCTAGATTGGAAAAGAAGAAGTAAAACTCTCACTGTTTGCAGATGACATGATCCTCTACATAGAAAACCCTAAATGCTCTATCAGAAAATTACTAGAGCTAATCAATGAATATAGTAAAATTGCAGGATATAAAATTAACACACAGAAATCCCTTGCATTCCTATACAATAACAATGAGAAAACAGAAAGAGAAATTAAGGAAACAATATCATTCACCATTGCAACAAAAAGAATAAAATACTTAGGAATATATCTACCTAAAGAAACAAAAGACCTATATATAGAAAACTATAAAACACTGATGAAAGAAATCAAAGAGGACACAAATAGATGGAGAAAAATACCGTGTTCATGGATTGGAAGAATCAATAGAGCAAAAATGAGTATAGTACCCAAAGCAACCTATAGATTCAGTGCAATCCCTATCAAGCTACCAACGGTATTTTTCACAAAACTAGAACAAATAATTTCACAATTTGTATGGAAATAGAAAAAAAACACAAAAACTCGAATAGCAATCTTGAAAAAGAAGAATGGAACTGGAGGAATCAACCTGCCTGACTTCAGGCTCTACTACAAAGCCACAGTCATCAAGACAGTATGGTACTGGCACAAGGACAGAAATATAGATCAATAAAACAAAATAGAAAGCCCAGAGATAAATCCATGCACCTAGGGACACCTTATCTTCAACAAAGGAGGCAAGAATATACAATGGAGAAAAGACAATCTCTTTAACAAGTGGTGCTGTGAAACTGGTCAACCGCTTGTAAAAGAATGAAATTAGAACACTTTCTAACACTATACCCAAAAATAAACTCAAAAAGGATTAAAGATCTAAACGTAAGACCAGGAACTATAAAACTCCTGGAGGAAAACATAGGCAAAACACTCTCCAACATAAACCACAGGAGGATCCTCTATGACCCACCTCCCAGAATATCGGAAATAAAAGCAAAAATAAACAAGTGGGACCTAATTAAACTTAAAAGCTTTTGCACAACAAAGAAACTATAAGCAAGGTGAAAAGACAGCCTTCATTTTTTTTAATTTTTATTTATTTATTTATTTATTTTTATTAGTTTATTTTCTATTTTTTAACCTTACAATATTGTATTTGTTTTGCCATACATTGACATGAATCCACCATGAGTGTACATGTTTTCCCCGTCCAGAACCCCCCTTCCATCTCCCTCCCCATCCCATCCCTCCAGGTCATCCCGGTGCACCAGTCCTGTGCACCCTGTGTCATGCATTGAACCTGGACTGGCGGTTCGTTTCACATACGATAATTTACATGCTTCCATGCCATTCTCCCATATCATCCCGCCCTCGCCCTCTCCCATAGAGTCCATAATGCTGTTCTATTTATCTGTGTCTCTTTTGATGTCTCGCATACAGGGTTATCTTTACTGATTGACTAAATACCATATATATGTGTTAGTATACTGTATTGGTGTTTTTCTTTCTGGCTTACTTCACCCTGTATAATAGGCTCCAGTTTCATCTACCTCAGAACTGATTCGAATGTATTCTTTTTAATGGCTGAGTAATATTCCATTGTGTATATGTACCACAAATTTCTTATCCATTTGTCTGCTGATGGACAACTACGTTGCTTCCATGTCCTGGCTATTATAAACAGTGCTGTGATGAACATTGGAGTACACGTGTCTCTTTCAAGTCTGGTTTCCTCAGTGTGTATGCCCAGCAGTGGGATTGCTGGGTCATATGGCAGTTCTACTCCCAGTTTTTTGAGGAATCTCCACACTGTTCTCCATAGTGGCTGTACTAGTTTGCATTCCCACCAACAGTATAAGAGGGTTCCCTCTTCTCCACACCCTCTCCAGCATTTATTGTTTGTAGGCTTTTGGATAGCAGCCATTCTGACTGGTGTGAAATGGTACCTCATTGTGGTTTTGATTTGCATTTCTCTGATAATGAGTGATGTTGAGCACCTTTTCATGTGTTTGTTAGCCATCTGTATGTCTTCTTTGGTGACGTGTCTGTTAAGCTCTTTGGCCCACTTTTTGATTGGGTCATTTCTTTTTCTAGAATTGAGCTGCAGGAGTTGCTTGTATATTTTTGAGATTAATTGTTTGTCCGTTGCTTTATTTGCTATCATTTTTTCCCATTCCAAAGGCTGTCTTTTCACCTTGCTTATAGTTTCCTTTGTTGTGCAAAAGCTTTTAATTTTAATTAGGTCCCATTTGTTTATTTTTGCTTTTATTTCCAATATTCTGGGAGGTGGGTCATAGAGGATCCTCCTGTGGTTTATGTTGGAGAGTGTTTTGCCTATGTTTTCCTCTAGGAGTTTTATAGTTTCTGGTCTTACATTTAGATCTTTAATCCATTTTGAGTTAATTTTTGTGTATGGTGTTAGAAAGTGTTCTAGTTTCATTCTTTTGCAAGTGGTTGACCAGTTTTCCCAGTACCACTTGTTAAAGAGATTGTCTTTTCTCCATTGTATATTCTTGCCTCCTTTGTTGAAGATAAGGTGTCCCTAGGTGCATGGATTTATCTCTGGGCTTTCTATTTTGTTTTATTGATCTATATTTCTGTCCTTGTGCCAGTACCATACTGTCTTGATGACTGTGGCTTTGTAGTAGAGCCTGAAGTCAGGCAGGTTGATTCCTCCAGTTCCATTCTTCTTTCTCAAGATTGCTTTGGCTATTCGAGGTTTTTTGTATTTCCATACAAATTGTGAAATTATTTGTTCTAGTTCTCTGAAGAATACTGTTGTTAGCTTGATAGGGATTGTATTGAATCTATAGATTGCTTTGGGTAGTCTATGCATTTTCACTATATTGATTCTTCCGATCCATAAACACGGTGTATTTCTCCATCTATTTGTGTCCTCTTTGATTTCTTCCACCAGTGTTTTATAGTTTTCTATATATAGGTCTTTTGTTTCTTTAGGTAGATATATTCCTAAGTGTTTTATTCTTTTCGTTGTGATGGTGAATGGAATTGTTTCCTTAATTTCTCTTTCTGTTTTCTCATTGTTATTGTATAGGAATGCAAGGGATTTCTGTGTGTTAATTTTATATCCTGCAACTTTACTATATTCATTGATTAGCTCTAGTAATTTTCTGGTGGAGTCTTTAGGGTTTTCTATGTAGAGGATCATGTCATCTGCAAACAGTGAGAGGTTTACTTCTTCTTTTCCAATCTGGATTCCTTTTATTTCTTTTTCTGCTCTGATTGCTGTGGCCAAAACTTTCAAACCTATGTTGAATAGCAGTGGTGAGAGTGGGCACCCTTGTCTTGTTCCTGATTTTAGGGGAAATCGTTTCAGTTTTTCACCATTTAGGATAATGTTTTCCATGAGTTTGTCATACATAGCTTTTATTATGTTCAGGTATGTTCCTTCTATTCCTGCTTTTTGGAGGGTTTTTATCATAAATGGATGTTGAATTTTGTCAAAGGCTTTCTCTGCATCTATTGAAATAATCATATGGTTTTTATTTTTCAATTTGTTTATGTGGTGTATTACACTGATTGATTTGCAGATATTGAAGAACCCTTGCATCCTGGGATAAAGCCCACTTGGGCATGGTGTATGACCTTTTTAATATGTTGTTGGATTCTGTTTGCTAGGATTTTGTTAAGGATTTTTGCATCTATGTTCATCAGTGATATTGGCCTGTAGTTTTCTTTTTTTGTAGCATCTTTGTCAGGTTTAAAAGACAGGCTTCAGAATGGGAGAAAATAATAGCAAACAAGGCAACTGACAAACAATTAATCTCAAAAATATACAAGCAACTCCTGCAGCTCAATTCCAGAAAAATAAACGACCCAATCAAAAAATGGGCCAAAGAACTAAATAGACATTTCTCCAAAGAAGACATACAGATGGCTAACAAACACATGAAAAGATGCTCAACATCACTCATTATTAGAGAAATGCAAATCAAAACCACAATGAGGTACCATTTCACACCAGTCAGAATGGCTGCTATCCACAAGTCTACAAGCAATAAATGCTGGAGAGAGTGTGGAGAAAAGGGAACCCTCTTACACTGTTGGTGGGAATGCAAACTAGTACAGCCACTATGGAGAACAGTGTGGATATCCCTTTAAAAACTGGGAATAGAACTGCCATATGACCCAGCAATCCCATTGCTGGGCATACACACTGAGGAAACCAGAATTGAAAGAGACGCGTGTTCCCCAATGTTCATCGCAGCACTGCTTACAATAGCCAGGACATGGAAGCAACCTAGATGTCCATCAGCAGACGAATGGATAAGGAAGCTGTGGTACATATACACAATGGAATATTCAGTTCAGTTCAGTCACTCAGTCGTGTCCGACTCTTTGCGACCCCATGAATTGCAGCACACCAGGCCTCTCTGTCCATCACCAACTTCCGGAGTCTACCCAAACCCATGTCCATCAAGTCGGTGATGCCATCCAACCATCTCATCCTCTGTCGTCCCCTTCTCCTCCTGCCCCCAATCCTACCCAACATCAGGATCTTTTCCAATGAGTCAACCCTTCGCATGAGGTGGCCAAAGTATTGGAGTTTCAGCTTCAACATCAGACCTTCCAATGAACACCCAGGATTGATTTCTTTTAGGATGGATTGATTGGATCTCCTTGCAGTCCAAGGGACTCTCAAGAGTCTTCTCTAACACTACAGTTCAAAAGCATCAATTCTGCGACGCTCACCTTTCTTCACCATCCAACTCTCACATCCATACATGACTACTGGAAAAACCATAGCCTTGACTAGACGGACTTTTGTTGGCAAAGTAATGTCTCTGCTTTTAAATATGCTATCTAGGTTGGCCATAACCTTCCTTCCAAGGAGTAAGCGTCTTTTAATTTCATGGCTGCAATCACCATCAGCAGCGATTTTGGAGCCCCCAAAAATAAAGTCTGACACTGTTTCCACTGTTTCCCCATCTATTTCCCATGAAGTGATGGAACCAGATGCCATGATCTTAGTTTTCTGAACGTTGAGCTTTAAGCCAACTTTCTCACTCTCCTCTTTCACCTTCATCAAGAGCCTCTTTAGTTCTTCTTCACTTTCTGCCATAAGGGTGGTGTCATCTGCATATCTGAGGTTATTGATATTTCTCCCAGCAATCTTGATTCCAGCTTGTGTTTCTTCCAGCCCAGCGTTTCTCATGATGTACTCTGCATATAAGTTAAATTGTTCCATAAAATTGTTCCATGCATCAATTTTATGGACTCTGAGGGAGAAGGTGAGGGCGGGCCGTTCTGGGAGAATGGCATTGAGACATGTGTATTGTCATATGTGAAACAGAGCACCATTCCATGTTCGATGCATGTGACAAGGGCTCGGGGCCGGGGCAGTGGGATGATCCAGAGGGATGGGAGGGGGAGGGAGGTGGGTGGGGGGTTCGGGAAGGGGAACACATGTAAACCCATGGCTGATTCTTGTCAATGTATGGCAAAAACTATTACAATATTGTAAAGTAATTAGCCCCCAAGTAAAATAAATAAATTTATAAAAAAAAAAAAAAAAAAATGTAAAAAAAAAAAAAAAAAAAAAAAAAAAAAGCAGGGTGACAATATACAGCCTTGACGTACTCCTTTTCCTATTTGGAACCAGTCTGTTGTTCCATGTCCAGTTCTAACTGTTGCTTCCTGACCTGCATACAGGTTTCTCAAGAGACAGGTCAGATGGTCTGGTATTCCCATCTCTTTCAGAATTTTCCACAGTTTATTGTGATCCACACAGTCAAAGGCTTTGGCATAGTCAATAAAGCAGAAATAGATGTTTTTCTAGAACTCTCTTGCTTTTTCGATGATCCTACTCAGCCATTAAAAAGAATACATTTGAATCAGTTCTAATAAGGTGGATGAAACTGGAGTCCATTATACAGAGTGAAGTAAGCCAGAAAGAAAAACACCAATATAGTATACTAATGCATATATATGGAAATTGAAAGATGGTAACAATAACCCTGTATGCGAGACAGAATAAGAGACACAGATGCATAGAACAGTCTTATGGACTCTGAGGGAGAAGGTGAGGGTGGGACGTTCTGGGGGAATAGCATTGAAACATGTGTATTATCATATGTGAAACAGAACACCATTCCAGGTTCAATGCATGAGACAAATGTTCAGGGCTAGGGCAATGGGATGACCCAGAGGGATGGGATGGGGAGGGAGGTGGGAGAGGGGTTCAGGATGGGGAACACATGTAAACCCATGGCTGATTCATGTCAGTGTATGGCAAAAACCACTACAATATTGTAAAGTGATTAGCCCCCAACTAAAATAAATAAATTTATTAAAAAAAATAAAATCTAAAAAAAACAGATAGCTGTGGTACATATACACAATGGAATATTACTCAGCCATTAAAAAGAATACATTCAAATCAGTTCTAATGAGGTAGGTGAAACTGGAGCCTATTATACAGAGTGAAGTAAGCCATAAAGAAAAACACCAATACAGTATACTAATGCATATATATCGAATTTAGAAAGATGGTAATGATAACCCTATATGCAAGACAGAAGAAGAGACACAGATGTATAGAACAGTCTTTTGGACTCTGTGGGAGAAGGCGAGGGTGGGATGATCTGAGAGAATAGCATTGAAACATGTATATTATCATATGCGAAACAGATTGCCAGTCCAGTTTCGATGCATGAGACAGGTGCTCAGGGCTGGTGCACTGGAATGACCCAGAGGGATGGGATGCGGAGGGAGGTGGGAGAGGGGCTCAGGATGGGGAACACATGTAAACCCGTGGCTGATTCATATCTGTATGGCAAAAACCACTACAATATTGTAAAGTAATTAGTGTCCAACTAAAATAAATAAATTTAGAAAAAAGAAAAAAGAAATAAACCTTATCACCCATTCCCACACACAGACACATACACACAAAAAGAAGACTTAAAAAGGTGGAGAGAAGGAAGATAAGACAAAAAAAAAAAACAAACTTGTAAACACAGAGGACAAAGGCCAGGAAGGGGAAGTGTGTGCATTGAGTGAAAGGGATCAAGAAGTCATGCAGATATAACATGCAGTGAAGTGACAATAGTTAATGATACCGTATTGCAAATTTTCTAACAGATCTCTCTTTTTTTTAATGTTCCATTCAGAATTTATTGATTCTTCTAAATCACTCTTATCTATGGACAGTAATCACAGTGATGGGCTCTCTCTCTCTCTCTCCCTACTCCCCCACTTAAGCAAAAGGGAAATTTATTATCTTGCATACTGGGAAGTTCTGAAGCCAAACAAGCTTCACCACTGGGTGATTTAGCTAGTCAACGGTGTCATCAAGGTCTATTTTTCTGCTCTGCCTTTCTGACTGGACTGGCGCCACCTTCAGGCTGCTGGATGGAGCCTTTCCAGCATTGCATCCAGAAGTAGAAATGTCTAGAAAGGGAGGGGCTCTCAGTTATTTCTTAGGAAGGCGGAATCTTACTAGAAGCCACATGGATTTTTGTCCTCATTGCAAGAATGAGTCACCGATCCATTCTGAAACCAATTTCTGACTGGAGATAAGGCACCATAATTGTTTATGGTCAAACAGAATGTACCTTAGAAATGGTGCAGGTGATGGTGGTGGTTGCACATAACCAGAGATTTTGGACCTTAAGGACTAAGAAAATAAATGTGAGGGACATCAAAGAACACCTGCTTGTGAGTTAACTTGCCTAATTTAGTAAAAGTCTGTTTTGTTACTGGGTTACCAAAAAGTAAATCTTGAATGTCTCCATCACAAGCAAAAAGATTTGCAACTATGTTTGGTGATGGATGTTAACTGACTTATTTGGCAATACATATAAATATAAAATAATCATGTTCCACATTTGAAACTAGTATCGTGTTGTGTGTCCATTATACCACAATTTTTTAAATGTCCACTAATTAATCAATATATCATTCTGCTCACCCTGACCTATGGGCCTCATAGGGATAAAAAGACCAGCAGTGAGTATTCACGTTGGGGAGATTTTCTTATACTTGGTATCATACTTTCTTATATCAAAAAATTGAAAACCACCTTCAATGAGTATTTCAGTACAAATACATGCAATTGGGCTTCCCTTGTGCTCAGCTAGTAAAGAAACCCCCTGCAATGCGGGAGACCTGGGTTCCATCCCTGGGTTGGGAAGATCCCCTGGAGAAGGGAACAGCTACCCACTCCAGTATTCTGGCCTGGAGGAGTCCATGGACTGTATAGTCCGCAGGGTCGCAAAGAGTCGGACACGACTGAGCAACTTCCACTTTCACCATGCAAATAGTTTAAAAACAGAACTGGGGTTTCTAAGAAGCTAATCATAGGAGAGATCAGGGAGAAGAAAGAATCCAGATCAGCGTTTTCCCAAGTCAGCGCCTCCAGGGTGCAAGTTAGACTTAAAATAAGAAGGCTTTTCAATACGCACAGACCAAGATCAGATGTCGTCCGTAGCTGGGCTTGCTGGTCTATACATCACGAAAAATGGATGCATAAGGTTGCTGCCAGGTGTGCAGAATTATAACACGGGGGATAGACAAGTAAAACTGTCGAGAACTCCCTATCCAGTCTGCGAATATTATCTCTTCTTCCTTTCTTCCTTGATATTTGACTTGCTTTCCCACTATCTCTATAAGGGAATAGACGGTAGAAATTTTAAGGATATTAACACATTTATAGTAAGTTTCAAAGGAGAAAACTGGTGAAACTTAATTGGGGACTCAAAGATTCCTCATTTTACCACCAGTATTATCCAGGTTCTCCTGAGAAACAGACATCACTAGAATGTGTATAGAGAGGAAGAGAGAAAGAGATTTATTTAAGGGATTGGCTCATGGAATTGTGGAGACTGGAAAGTTGAAAATCTGCAGGGCAGAGAGGCAGGCTGGGATAAGCAGAGAGGCAGGGATGACCTGATGCTGCTTCTCAAGTCCAAATGCAATCTGGAAGAATTCCCTCTTCCTCGGTGAGATCAATCTTTTTACTCCAAGTTTTTCAACTGCTTGAAAAAAGGGTCACCTATATAATGGAGGGTAATCTGCATTACTCAAAGTCTATTGATTTAAATGTTGTGTGCGTGCATGCATGCTCAGTCCCTCAGTTGTGTCGGACTCTTTGGGACCCCATGGACTGTAGCCCTCCAGGCTTCTCTGTCCATGGGATTTCCCATGCAAGAATATTTGAGCAAGTTGCCAGTTCCTTCTTGAGGGGATCTTTCCAGCCCAGGGATTGAACCCACAATTCCTGCTTGGCAGGTGGATTCTTTACCACTCAGTGACCTGGGAAGCCCTGATTTAAATGTTAATCTCATTAAAAAAAAAAAAAAAACCTTCACAGCAACATCTAGGCTATTGTTTGACCAAACATCTGATACTATGGCTGAGACAAGCTGATAAAATATCTGGTTTTTTTTTCACAAGAGTAGGAAGCCAAACAATTTGAAAATTCTAATGGGATAAGAAAAGGCAAGATTACATAGTCTATAGGCTTTATGTGGGATGGAATGATTTGAAGGAAACCAGCCCAGTACTCTTGCCTAGAGAATTCCATGGACAGAGGAGCCTAGCAGGCTACAGTCCATGGGGAGGCAAAGAATCGGACACAACTGAGAGACTAACACTTTCAACAGTGAATTGGTGAAAAAACTGTATCAGTAAGGTCAGCTTAATTCTGATGTGTCTTTATTTTCTTCACTGTTTAGAATAATTCCTTTTACCTAGTAAGTCATATTGTCCTCCTTGGCTGTAAATTGTTTCCTGGTTTTTATAAGAATAGTCATATTTCTTAACTTCTGATTAGTGGAATATGACATTTCTTAATGCTAGATACATTTGGAGGAAATCCTGTGCAGACTCACAAATTATAAGAGATTTTCATAGAGTTCACTGGCTCATATAGATACTATGAAAGACTCTACCAAGTGGTACACATATTGCCTCTAAGAATAAGTTCTGTTTATTTGCACCCATAGTTGTTTTCTTTTTATTTATTTTTTAAACTTTTTAATTTGTATTGTAGTAAAGCCAGTTAACATTGTTGTGATAGTGTCAGGTGAACAGTGAAGGGACTCAGTCGTACATATACATATATCCATTCTCCCCTAAACTCCCTCCCATCCAGGATGCCACATAACATTGAGCAGATTTCCATGCGCTCTGCGGTAGGTCCTTGTTGGTTATGCATTTTAAATATGGCCATGCATACATGCCCATCCCCAACTCCCTAACAATCCCTCCCCTCCATCCTTCCCCCTGGAAACCATAAGTTCATCTCTATGTATATGAGACTTTCTGACTTGTAAGTTAGTTCATTTGTATCATTTTTGTTTAGATACCACATATAAGGGTTGTTTTCATAACAGAAACCTTGATCATTAACTCATTTTCTCAGACTGAACTGGGAGATCAAGGAAAAAGGCTGTGCTCTGATGCACAGGACCAGGCGCTCACTTGGAAAGAACCAGGGAGGTCATTGGACTTCTCTCGTGGCTCAGATGGTAAAGAATGTACTTGCAATGCAGGAGACCCAGGTTTGATCCCTGGGTTGGAAACATCCCCTGGAGATAGTGAGAGGGTAACAGGCAGGAAGGCCAGGGGTCTCCAAACGGAGGAAATAGGCTGCAAGTGTCAGACATTTTTTATCTCTCCCTTAAGCGGCAGGTGGAAACAAACTACAAGTGTCAGATTGTTTTCCTTCTCCATACAAAATTAAAAGGAGGTTTCTCTATGGAAATGTTTTTCTTAAGCTGTGTTAATGAAACGATGCATTTGCTTTGGAATTTGCTTTTGTTCAAAATGGTTCCACCTAAGACTAATTTTTTTCTTTTCTCAAACCTTGGGCTAATAATAGCTCAACAAACCAGTATTCATATCAATTGTTTTATGGCTGAGAGATCACACACCTGTGCCATCCTATCTCAAAAATGCATATTGTGGGAGAGGGGCCTGGTGAAACTCCTTCAGCCTTGAGGTGTCTCTCTTATCTGATTAATAGCTTTCAAACAGACATAAAACAGCTTGATAAAACTAGCAAGGGGGGGCACTCTCCATCCCCCTTCTGATGTCTATGTCAGAAGCTTTCTCTGCCCCTTTTTATAATTTAATAAATCTCTGCTATACTAAAGCTCTTGAGTGATCAAGGTTGGTCCCTGGTCCCGAAGTTAAATCTTCTTCTTTGGAGATCATGAATCTGACACCATTACCATAAGCTATCCGTAGGAATGGCTACCCCCTCCAGTATTCTTGCCTGGAGAATTCCATGGACGGAAGACTCTGGTGGGTTATAGTCCATGGGGTCGCAAAGAGTCAGACATGACTGAGTGACTAACATTTTCTTTCAGTTTCATAGAAGTCATTTGTGCTATATGTGGAGAAGCCACTTAACCAGGGGATAATGACTATACCTTAGTTATTCCACCTTAGAAGTTGCCTTGGTTCTTACTTCTCACCTGTCCTCAACTCCCTGTCTCTTGATTTCAGGACTCCACGCCCTGCTGACATAATTGTGAGTTCGAGCTCAAACTCAAGGCTGTTTCACTTCTACTATCCATGCTCATCTTGTGTCATGTATGTTAAACCTGACTAGAGATCCTGGAAGAGAAATCTTCAGAGCAGATTGCTGCCATTGCCAAAGAACAAAGAACCTAGGTACACCAATCTAAAGAACTTTCTCCTCTACAGTTTAACACTTCCATTGGGAGAGGGTGGAATTCTAAAATGTGCTGCTGATATCAGCTGTCGGTATATGTATGTTCTGTCTTTTACCTGTAGCATCTGAGGTTCCGTGAGGACTGTGTCCATTGCTGACTGACTCCTCAGGGTGTCCCAAGAGTTGCAGGTGAAAGGCTGAGTTCTCAATTCTGAGTACAGAACAGGAGGATATGGGATGCCACTGAAGAAGAAGGATGCAGGGCCTGGAGTTACCTTCCCAGAAGGCAGCGGCAGGCATCAGTGTTGACACATGGAGGGTTTGGAAGGTTTACAAATCATACATACTCAAGGGATTAGTATCCAAAATATATAAAGAACTCATACAAATCAATGGCAAAACAAACAAACCAATAAAGTGATTGAATATGGTGACAGGAGATGAAATTTTGTGTGACTCTACTATTTTTGTCCTCTTTCAATTTATCTGTCCAAGGATTCTTGATGCTGCTGTTTTTGCCATTGGAATCTACATCCTCAAACAAGAAATGTTTAAGTCTGCTCAGCCAGGCCCATTAGAGATATAAAACTGTGGAGCATTTGCTGGGATCTATGTCCTCTTACCAACAAAGGAAGGGGAAGATAGGATTATCCTGAATGTAAGGCTCAGACACGGTTTTATGAATGCAAGAGAAGCTATTCCCCCCCACCCCAACATGCTCAGAAGTTCTTGTCTCTTCCTATTCCAACGGAGGGCTTCCCAGGTGACTCGGTGATAAAAAATGTGCCTACCAATGTAGGAGACACAGGTTTAATCCCTGGATCATGAAAATCCCATGGTGAAGGAAATGGCAACCCACTCCAGCATTCTTGCCAGGAGAATCTCATGGAGTCTGGTGGGCTAAAGTCCATGGGGTCAGAAAGTGTCAGATACAACTTAGTGACTAAATGACAACAACTTCTAATGGAAATCACCCCATCCATTCCTTCCCTTCCTCTACTACTATATCACCAGCTTGAAGCAGATTTTGTTCATTCCTTGACCTTCTGACTAGGTCTCCACCCCCACTGCTTCTTCCTTCACAGCCTGTGCTTAGTGGTGCCCTCCAAACCCTCCATGTGTCAACACTGATGCCTGTCGCTGCATTCCAGGATTCAGTTCTGCATCTGAGGACAGCTTCACCAGCCCCTTGAAGAGTTGCCGTGGTACAGAGCCTCAGGGTGGTGGAAATGCTCAGACAGATTTGGGGAGAGGCTGTGGTACATCTATAGCATTCAGCTCTGAGGGCAGCACAGAAGCACTTTGTGGAGACTAAGAAAGGAGACACCTTAAGAAAGCATGAAGGAAGTGAGCAGTCCCAGAGGGGCTGCAAATTTAATTGATACCAACAATGGGGAAAAGTCCTTTCCTCCACATCATCACTAACGCTTGTTCTTTCTTGTCTTTTTGATAACAGTTGTTGTGACAAGTGTGAGGTGATATCTGATTCTGGTTTTGATTTCCTTTTCATTGATGATTGGTGATGTTGGACACCATTTCATGTACCTGTTGGTAGTCTTCTTTGGAAAAATGTCTATTCAAATCATCTGCCCATTTTTTATTCAATCACTTTGTTTGTTTGTTTGTTTTGCCATTGATTCGTATGAGTCCTTTATATATTTTGGATACTAACCCCTTGAGTATGTATGATTTGTAAATTATTCTCTGAGATTGTAGATTGTCTTTCCATTTTTTGATAGTTTTCCTTGCTGTACAGAGCTTTGTAGTTTGATGGAGTACCACCCCCCTATTTTTGCTTCTGTTGTCTTTGCAGTTGCTGTCAAATTTTTTTTTAAAGTTATTGCCAAGACTAGTGTCAACGAGCTTACACATTTTGATTTTTTTAATGAATTTTATGATTTCATGATAGTCTTGATTTGTAATTGTCAAATTCAGGCTCAAAGAGGTTGAGTGACTGGTCCAAAGTTATATAACTAATAAGGTGGTAGAAACAGACCATGCTTAAAGCCAAGGAGTTTTTATTCTTCAACAACATAGAATCAGAAAAGGAAATTATTAATCATAAATGTTAAGATGAAAACTTTTGCTATGGGCATTTTACCATAATTCTTTTTAAAATGAGGGGGAAAAATTATATGATCTTTCATCGTGAAGTACTCTTCATCTACTTAAAATAGCTTTTATAATTGGTAATAAAATAAATTATTCAAAACCCTACAATATTCTAGGATACTAGACTTCTGGGTGATTTTTTTTTTCCATTTTCTTACTTTATCTCTGTTTTCCAAGTATCTATGGATTATTCAAAATTTGGGAGAAAGTTAATTTTATAAAAGAAAAAAAAAGATATTATGATTACTGCAGAGCTCTTACACGACCTTGGAGGTACCCTAAAGATTCCTCTGTGCACTTACACAAAGTATGTGTCTGTGTCTCAGGGAGATATGCAGACTCTTGAACATGGAGAGGAAATCTGGCTGCTGCTGTAACTGGATTCCAGCTCCTTCCTGGATGCACACTTGTCAGGTTGAGGGATTTCCAGTACTCATTCCCATATGCCCCCATTCACTCATCCCTATCCCTCAGCCTTTAATATGGGTCTCCAGCCATTGCCATCATCTGAGAGGAGGAAGTCCCAGTGCTCAGATGGGGATTGAACAGGAATTCCTCAGCTGTGCATCCCTCCCCCTTCCATTCATATCTTTATGTTAATACTACTCACAACCTGGATCTGGGGCCTTAGAAGGGAATGTCAAGAGTCTGGGTAAGAAATTCTGACCTGGGGAAGACCAGTTGTCTTCCCTGGCTAATCATGACCCTGTGAATCCTTCCAGGCTCTAAAAGTCTTAAGTCTCCTGATTGGAAGGAGCTCAAACATGTACAAGGGCCAAACATTCTATTCCTGCATTTTTACTACATTATTGTTGTTCTTAGCATTGGTGTCTAACACTTGCTGTATGGTTCCCTGACCTACTCCAAGGAGACCTGGGTCATGGGCACTTTTTTTCTTATGTTGAGGAACAGGAAGAGGTAAGATGCCAGAAAACACTTGCAACTACTCAACTATGAGCAGCTTCCTGCTGCTTCCTCATTTCCCATGCATAACAGGTTCTGATAAAATGGGATTTCCCCAGGAGTGGAGACAGCAAGACTCCCCCAGAGACTTCCTCAAGCATCTTGAGAAACCTTAACATTGAGAGCTGGGGAAGTGCCTGATGAGGATTGCAGGGTATTCTAGGGATGCTATAGCTAAAGGGGAGATGGAGGAGAGCAATGTGTAAGAGCCTGACCACCTAGCTGTAACCTCAGTTGTAAATGATCAATATCACTCTGGATAATCCCCCAGCCATAACTTCCCTCCATTTCCTCAGCATCGTGGAAAGCCTTCAATGTCACTGTCACTCACACTTGTGACTGACTGGAGCTCACATGCAGATCACTGATGATGCAAACAGTACCAAGAGGATGGTCTGGAACAGAGTCATTGCCTCTGTCTACCCCAAAAGGCCTACACTGGGGATGCAGACTTCCTTCCAGCCCCCATATGGGTGTCTCAATTGAGGTACACTCAGATACAGCCAGAGAGCAGAGATGAGCAAGAATAGTAAGCCTGCTTTCTGGAGCAGCTGGTTCTAGCTCAACCCAACTCTAGGAGAGCTACTGATGAGCTGGGTCATTGCAGTCCTTGTGTCAGGATCAGGATGGAGGCCAGAGCTATGTGAATTCACAGTGGAATTCACACCTTTGTGAGGTGACCTTTCATTCTGGTGTTTTCCAGACATCAGCAAGTGTGGACCATCATGGAAAGTGTCCTGTGGAATATATAGAGACTGCCAGAACTTAAACAAGAGCTACCATCAATGCAGAGAAAACAGATCTCTTTCTCAAGAAGTGTGTGAGAATGACTGTACTAACACATATTCTGGTAAGAAGGAACCCATTCTTTCATTTCCTCATTCATGAGATTTGGCCACTTACTCCAAGCCACAGAGGTCTGTTCTCAGCATTTACTGATATTCCCTCTCTCTCCAAACCCCAAGGGTCAGAATCTCTCACAGAGTGTCATTTCTGCAATTTTGGAATGCCCTCTTGACATTTGGCATCTTATTTTCTTAAAACAAACAGAGGGGTGGTATTAAAGACATTTCAGGAGTTGACCTCCAGTGCAATGAGTCCTAAGGCACTATCTGTGTTCTTCATTATTAATTGCCAAGATGAGACCATCCTGCACTGGATTCCATACAGGTTTGGGCAAGTCAAGGGTCCTTTCAGACTCTGCTGGGATGATGGACCCAAGAACTCTGTCTAGAAATGTCAGAAGGGGGATATTCAAGGTGGTCCCACTTTCCCCAGCCAGCCCTGTCCTTTGACAGCAACCACTTCTGGCCCCCTGACCCAGTTCCTTGGCCACACAGCCTTTGTTTATTTCCCCTTGCAAGGATCTGCCATGCCCCTGACCAATCATTTCAATTCACAGGCCTGTAGGAAACTCAGATGACCTGGGAGGATGTTTTGTCAGAATGGGTAGGTTGACATGAACCACACCACACATACTCAAAGTGGCTCTCATCTGGAGCAGATGGAAAGAGAGAGTGTCACTAGGCTTCATTATCCTAGCCTGAACTGAACTGAACTTGCACATCATGACTACAGGTAGTTCAGTTCAGTTCAGTCACTCAGTCATGTCCAACTCTTTACGACCCCATGGACTACAGCACACCAGGCTTCCCTGTCCATCACCAGTTCCTGGAGTTTACTTAAACTCACATCCATTGAGCCAGTAATGCCATCAAACCAACTCACCTTCTGTCGTCCCCTTCTCCTCCTGCCTTCAATCTTTCCCAGCATCAGGGTCTTTTCAAATGAATCAGCTCTTCGCAACAGGTGGCCAAAGTATTAGAGTTTCAGCTTCAACATCAGTCCTTCCAATGAACATTTAGGACTGATTTCCCTTAGGATGGACTGGTTGGATCTCTTTGCACTCCAAGGGACTCTCAAGAGTCTTCTCCAACACCACAGTTCAAAAGCATCAATTCTTCGGTGCTCAGCTTTCTTTACAGTCCAACTCTCACATCCATACGTGACCACTGGAAAAACCATAGCCTGTACTAAACGGACCTTTGTTGGCAAAGTAATGTCTCTGCTTTTTAATATGCTGTCTAGGTTGGTCATAACTTTTCTTCCAAGGAGAAAATGTCTTTTTATTTCATGGCTGCAGTCACTATCTGCAGTGATTTTTGAGCCTCAAAAAATAAAGTCTGCCATTGTTTTCACTGTTTCACCATCTATTTGCCATGAAGTGATGGGACCAGAGGCCATGATCCTAGTTTTCTGAATGTTGAGCTTTCAGCCAACTTTTTCACTTTCCTCTTTCACTTTCATCAAGAGGCTCTTTAGTTCTTCACTTTCTGCCATAAGGGTGGTGTCATCTGCATATCTGAGGTTATTGATATTTCTCCCGGCAATCTTGATTCGAGCCTGTGCTTCTTCCAGCCCAGTGTTTTGCATGATGTACTCTGCATATAAGATAAATAAGCACGGTGACAATATACAGCCTTGACGTACTCCTTTTCCTGTTTGGAATCAGTCTGTTGTTCCATGTCCAGTTCTAACTGTTGCTTCCTGACCTGCATACAGGTTTCTCAAGAGACAGGTCAGGTGGTCTGATATTCCCATCTCTTTCAGAATTTTCCACAGTTTATTGTGATCCACACAGTCAAAGGCTTTGGCATAGTCAATAAAGCAGAAATAGATGTTTTTCTGGAATTCTCTTGCTTTTTCAATGATCCAGCAGATGTTGGCAATTTCATCTCTTGTTCCTCTGCCTTTTCTAAAACCAGCTTGACCATCTGGAAGTTGATGGTTCAAGTATTGCTGAAGCCTGGCTTGGAGAATTTTGAGCATTACTTTATTAGTGTGTGAAATATGTGCAATTATGCGGTAGTTTGAGCATTCTTTGGCATTGCCTTTCTTTGGAATTGGAATGAAAACTGACCTTTTCCAATCCTGTGGCCACTGCTGAGTTTTCCAAATTTGCTGGCATATTGAGTGCAGCACTTTCGCAGCATCATCTTTTAGGATTTGAAATAGTTCAACTGAAATTCCATCACCTCCACTAGCTTTGTTTGTAGTGATCACACCATCGTGATTATCTGGGTCCCGAAGATCTTTTTTGTACAGTTCTTTTGTGTATTCTTGCCACCTCTTCTTAATATCTTCTGCTTCTGTTAGGTCCATACCATTTCTGTCCTTTATTGAGCCTATCTTTGCATGAAATATTCCCTTGGTATCTCTAATTTTCTTGAAGAGATCTCTAGTCGTTCCCGTTCTATTGTTTTCCTCTATTTTTTGACTATAGGTAGAGACTCTGTCATAGATCATTACATGATGGGAATGGAGGATGGTACTCAATATGTAGCTTCATGCCTCCATGAACCTATCATGGTAACCAGAAAGCTTAGTCATGATCAGAAGTCTAAAGAAAAATAAACCCTTTTGAGATCCAGGGCTTGGTCTTTACTAAAGACATTCTTGTCCCTCAGTCCTTCCAGGGACAGAATTAATCTTTCAGGTTCCATAAAATTTTAACATTCTGAACCTGGAGAAAATTATCCATAAACATAACAAATCTACTCAGAACTTCCATTCCTGATTTTTCTATGTCTAAAAATAAAAACGGTGGAAGGGTCATTACCCCACAGCAGGAAAGCATGACTGATCTTCTCTCTGCTGGGTCCCAGGAGGAGGATCCCACACTGACTGTGATCACCTACGTGGGACTGAGCCTGTCTCTGCTCTGCCTCCTCCTGGCAGCCCTCACCTTCCTGCTGTGCAAAGCCATCCAGAACACCAGCACCTCGCTCCACCTGCAGCTCTCGCTCTGCCTCTTCCTGGCCCACCTGCTCTTCCTGACAGCCATTGACATAACTGAGAGCAAAGTACGTATACTGTCCCAGAATATCCCTGTCCCAGGGATGCTGAGTTCATGGGGCCATACTGCCAATGCAGTATAGTATAATATAATGGGATTCCAGGTATGGTTAGATGGGTAAGTAGCCAATTTCACATGAACTGACACAACTAGAAAGCAAAAATTCCTTTGATGATCTGATGCACCTTGCTCCTCCACCAGGTGCTGAGCACCATCATCGCAGGTGTCTTACTTCTCTACCTGGCCTCCTTCACCTGGATGCTGCTGGAAAGTCTGAAGCTCTTCCTCACTGTATGCAACCTGACGGTGGTCAACTACTCCAGTGTCAACAGGTTAATGAAGGAACTCAGGTTTCCAGTGGGCTACGGAGTCCCAGCTATGATTGTGGCCATTTCTGCCGCATCCAAGCCTCATCTTTATGAAATGAAAAAGTAGTAAAAGCAAATTCCCACTGTACTAACTTCTCCTGAATGACCATAGCCATCATACAACCAATATAGTACTTTAGTAGTTTGTTTGTTTGTTTGTTTAATTTTTATTGCAGTATAGTTGTGTTAGTTTCAGGTATACAGTAAAGTGAATAATTTATACATGTTTTAGTATATGTATGCACTCTTTTTTTAGATACTTTTCCCATGTATGCCATTACAGAGTATTGAGTAGAATTGCTTGTGCTATATAGTAGTACCTTATTAGTTATCTATTTTATGTGTAGTGCTGTGCATATGTCAATCCCAATCTCCCAATTTATCCCTCTGCCTTATAATCCCTGGTAACCATATGTTTCTCTTCTGCATCTGTAACTCTATTTCTGTTTTGTAGACAGTTTCATTTGTACTCTGTTTTTAGAACCATGTATAAGTAACTTGTTCAGTCACTAAGTCGTGTCCAACTCTGCACCCTCATGGACTGCAGCGTCCAGGCTTCTCTGTCCTCCACTACCTCCCGCAGCTTGCTCAAATTCATGTCTGTTGAGTCAGTGATACTATCTAACCATTTCATTCTCTTCCACCTCATCCTCCTTTTGCCTTCAATCTTTCCCAGCATCAGGGTATTTTCACCCAATGAGTCAGCTCTTTGCATCAAGCAGTCAAATAATTGCAACTTCAGCATCAGTCCTTCCAATGTACATTCAGGGTTGATTTCCAGGATTGACTGGTTTGATCTCCTTGCAATCCAAGGGACTCTCAGAGTCTTCTCCAGCACCACAATTTGAAAGCATCAGTTCTTCAGCGCTCAATCTTCTTTATGATCCAACTCTCACATCTATATGTGACTACTGGAAAAACCATAACTTTGACTATATGAATATTTGTCAGCAAAGTGCTGTTTCTGCTTTTTAATACACTGTCTAGTTTTGCCATATCTTTCCTTCCAAGGTGCAAGCATCTTTTAATTTCATGGCTGCAGTCACCATCCACAGTGATTTTGGAGTCCAAGAAAATCTGTCACTGAAAATCTGTTTCTCCTTCCATTTGCCACAAAGTGATGGGACAGGTATGCCATGGTCTTAGTATTTTTTAATGTTAAGTTTCAAGCCAGCTTTTTCACTCTCCCCTTTCACTCTCGTCAAGAAGCTCTTTAGTTCCTCTTTGCTTTCTGCCATTATGGTGGTGTCATCTGCATATCTGAGGTTGTTGATATTTCTCCCTGAAGTCTTGATTCCAGCTTGTGATTCATCCAGCCTGGTATTTCCCATGATAATGATGATATACTCTGCACATAAGTTAAATAAGCAGAGTGACAATATAGAGCCTTGATGTACTCCTCTCTCAATTTTGAGCCAGTCAGTTGTTCCATGTCCAGTTCTAACTGTTGTTTCTTGACCCATATACACGTTTCTCGGAAGACAGGTATGATGATCTGATGCTCCCATTTCTTTAAGAATTTTCCGCAATATGTTGTGATCCACACAAAGCCTTTAATGTAGTCAGTGAAGGAGTAGTTGATGTTATTCTGAAATTCCCTTGCTTTCTCCATGATCCACTAAATGTTGGCAATTTGAGCTCTGGTTCCTCTGCCTCTTTGAAACCCAGCTTGTACATCTGGAATTTCTTGGTTCAAGTATTGCTGAAACCTAGCCTGAAGGATTTTGAGCATAATCTTTCTAGCATGTGAAATGAGCACAATTGTATGGTAGCTTGAACATTCTTTGGCATTTCACTTCTTTGGGATTAGAATGGAATATCTTATGATATTTGTCTTTGTCTGACTTACTTCACTAATAATCTCTAGATCCATCAATGTTGCTGCAAATGGCATTATTTTTCTCTTTTCTATAGCTGAGTAATACTCCATTGTATATATGTACCACTTCTTCTTTATCCAGTCCTCTGTTGATGGACATTTAGATTGCTTCCATGTTCTGGCTATTATAAATAGTGCTGGAAAGAACACTGGGGTGCAAGTATCTTTTTAAACCATGTTTTTCTCCAGATATGTGCCACAGAGTGGGATTCCCTGGATTATATGGTAGCTCTATTTTTAGTTTTTTAAGGAACATCCATATTGTTCTCCATGGTGACTATGCCAATGTACTTTCCCAACAACAGTATGGGAGAGTTTCTTTTTCTCCATACTGTCTCCAACATTTATTGTCTGCAGACTTTTTGATGATTGCCATTCTGTCTGGCATGAGGCGATACCTTGTTGCAGTTTTGATATCCATTTCTCTAATAATTAGTGATGTTGAGCATTTTTTCATGTGTTTTTTTCACCAGGTATGCATTTTTTGAAGAAATGTCTATCTAGGTCTTCCTCCCATTTGTTATTGGGTTTTTTTTTAATTGAGCTACATGCATGAGCTATTTGTATATTTTGGAGATTAATCCTTTGTCAGTTGCTTCATTTGCAAAGATTTCCTCCCATTATGAGGGTTATCTTTTCATCTTGTTTATGGTTTCTTTTTCTGTGCAAAAGCTTTTCAGTTTAATTAGGTCTCACTTGTTTATTTTAATTTTTATTTTCATTACTCTAGGAGATGAATGGGCAAAAGATCTTAATGTAACTTATGTGAAAGAGGGTTCTGCTTATGCTTTCCTCTAAGAGTTTTATAATGTCTGGCCTTACATTTAGGTCTTTAATCCATTTTGAGTTTACATTTTTTATATGGTATTAGAGAGTGTTCTAATATCATTCCATTACATGTAGCTGTCCAGTTTTCCTAGAATTGTTTACTGAAAAGACTGTCTTTTCTCCAATGATATATTATTTTTATTGTGGTAATATTGTTTTGTAACACTATATATGTTTCATGTGTACAGCATTATATTTCTACATCTGTATACCCTACAACTTGCTTACCACTGAAAATTGGGTTTCCATCCATCACCATACAGATGAACCATTTTGGCCATTTCACCTCTCCCCAAATTCATCCTTTCTCCTATATTAGTACTCTTTGGTTTAGGTGGTTCATTTATTTTGTTTGTTTATTGGTTTGTTATATTCCACATATGAGAGAAATCACACTGTATTTTGTCTTTCTCCATCTGACTTTTTTCACTTAGCATAATAAACACAGCATCCATCCATGTGGTCACAAATGACAAGATTTCCTCATCTTTATGGCTAGGTATTACACCATGGGTGGTGTGTGTGTGTGTGTATCACATCTTCTTTATCCACTGATAGGCACTTTGTATGCTTCCATATCTTTGCCATTATTTACATAATGCTGCAATGAACATAAGGGTCCCTATATCATTTTAAATTAGTGTTCTTATACTATTTGATAAATACTCATATGTGGGATAGCTGGATCAGGTGGTATTCCTATTCTTTTTTTTTTTTTTTTGAGGATCTCCATACTGTCTTCCATAATGACTGCACCAATTTACATTCCTACCAACAGTGTATTAGAGTTCCTTTTTCTTCACATCCTCACTGACACTGATTATCTCATGCCTGTTTGATAAGAGCCATTCTAACAAGTGTGCCGGAGAAAGCAATGGCAACCCACTCCAGTTCTCTTGCCTGGAAAATCCCATGGGTGGAGGAGACTGACAGGCTGCAGTCCATGGGGTCGTGAAGAGTCGGACACGACTGTGCAACTTCACTTTCCCTTTTCACTTTCATGCATTGGAGAAGGAAATGGCAACCCACTCCAGCGTTGTTGTCTAGAGAATCCCGAGGATGGCAGAGCCTGGTGGGCTGCCTTCTATGGGGTCACACAGAGTCGGACACAACTGAAGTGACTTAGCAGCAGCAGCAGCAACAAGTGTGCCAGGATATTTCACTGTGGTTTCGCATTACATTTCCCTAACTTTAGTGATGTTGAACATCTTTTCACGTGCCTGCTGACCATCCTTTGAATTCTTTGGAAAATGTCTCTTTAGTCCTTTGCCATTTTTAAATGAGGCTGTTGGTGGCAGAGATGTGATCAAATGCACACTGGTATTCATAACAATTTCCTATGCTAGGCCATAAAGAAAGCTGAGTGCCAAAGAACTGATGCTTTCAAATTGTGGTGCTGGAGAAGACTCTTGAGATTGCCTTGGACAGAGATATCAAACCATTCAGTCTTAAAGGAAATCAACTCTGAACTTTCATTGAAAGAACTGATGCTGATGCTGGAGCTCCAATACTTCGGCCACATTATGCAAAGAGCTGACTCATTGGAAAATACCCTGATGCTGGAAAAGAATGAAGATAGGAGAAGGGGGTGACAGTGGATGAGATGGTTGGATGGCATCATTGACTCAATGGACATAAATATGAGCAAACTCAGAGAGATAGTGAAGGACAGGGAAGCCTGGTGTGTTGCAGTTCATGGGGTTACAAAGAGTCGGACACAACTTAGCAACTGATCAACAACAATTCACAATAAATTCTTATGCTGTTAAAAATTAATATCAACCTGCATCAGATGGTCCCTGGACCACTGGCTTTTAGATAGCTTAGCAAAAAGTCAGCAAACTTTCCCTATGAAGGGCAAGAGAGTAGATATTTTGGCATTGTGGGTCATATGGGCTCAGCTGCAATTTTTCACCCAGTTTGCATCTGTAGCTTCAAAGCAGCCATAGAAAAGATATAAGAAAATGAGTGTAATGCTGACCCAGTAAAACACACATTTCCAAAATCAGACAGCAGCTCAACATGGGCCATAGGGCAGATTGTCAACTCCTGCCTTAGTATCTCTCTCTTTGGTTCTTCCTGGTGGATCCAACTAACCCTCTCCATGGCCCTCATACCTCTCAAGCCATTCACAATTTCTTACTTGGGATCAAGTACTAATTCTATCATTTCTACCAGTGTGAACTTCAGTTACTGACTCTGTCTCCTTATGCCTCAGATGCCTGATCTGTAGTCATTTGAGTATCTACGTTGTCATGAGGAATAAATGACTTAATGAACATGATCCCTGCCATAGCAGTATCAGGCTTACTGTTGTTCTCTCTCTCTCTATCACTCTCTCTCTTCTTAACTGTCCCAGATTTTTTCATCCTATCTACACCTACTCATCTTTACCTCTCCGTATAGACAACTCAGTTCTCTCAGGGAACCCTTCCCAGTATGTGAACTTTCTACAGCCCTGACTAGGTTATGGATCCAGCTACATGTTCCCACAGCTCCTCATACTTTATCATAAATTTTATCATCTTGATTGTTTCTATTGTCTAATTATCAACAAGCCCACCAAGCAAGGAATTCCCCGAAGCCAGAGATAATTCTGTCTTTTTTTTTTTCTTTTTTTATTCACCAGGGGAAAGCATGCACGCAGTCCCCCACTACCACAAATTACACAGTCGAGTTTCCCGCATTTGGGGAAATCTCAGAGGTCAACGCACCCACAGTGCAATGGGTGAGCCTCGCCCTGGGAGAACCACCTTCGTGATCATGGTATCTGCTCTGCCAGGTAAGTATTAATTCTGTCTTAATAACAACTGGGTCTTCAGAGCCAAGAACTGACCTTGATACAGAAAGAGAGACTTAATATTTGTACAATAAACCATAAATTAGTTTTTCTATTTTTTTTTCTTTAAAACATGTACAATTTTTTCTGCCAGCAAAAGAAGACCAAGACTTATAAGAGTTTTTTAAGAAGAAATTTATATTTATTTAAAACCACATTTTTATGTTGTGATTTACATGTAAAAGCTGCACATAATTAATGTACGTTGCCCAACAAATTGGGATTAAGTATACACTCATGGCCCTTACCAATACTAAGAAAATTAAAAGACACTTGCTCCTTGTAAGAAAAGCCATGACAGGGAGGTGGGAGGGGGGTTCAGGATGGGGAACACATGTAAACCCATGGCTGATTCATGTCAATGTATGGCAAAAACCACTACAGTATTGTAAAGTAATTAGCCTCCAACTAAAATAAATAAATTAATTAAAAAAATAAATAAAGATACAGTAACAACAACAAAAAAAAAGCCATGACAAACCTATACAGTGTATTAAAAATCAGAGACAGCACATTGCCTACAAAGGTCTGTATAGTCAAAGCTATGGTTTTTATAGCAGTCATGTATGGATGTGAGAGCTGCACAATAAAAAAGGCTGAGCACCGAAGAATTGATGCCTTTGAACTGTGGTGCTGGGGAAGACTCTTGAGAGTCCCTTGGACAGCAAGGGGATCAAACCTGTCAATCCTAAAGGAAATCAACCCTGAATATTTACTAGAAAGACTAATGCTAAAGCTGAAGCTCCAATACCCTGCCCACCTGGTGCGAAGAGCCAACTCATTGGAAAAGACCCTGGTGCCGGAAAAGATTAAACGGCAGGAGGAGAAGGGGATGACAGAGGATGAGATGGTTGAATGGTGTCAATGATTCAATGGACATGAGTTTGAGCAAACTCTGGGAGATGGCGTAAGACAGGGAAGCCTGGCGCACTGCAGTCCATGGGGTCGCAAAGTGTCAGACAAAACTGAGAGACTGAACAACAACAAAAACCTTCAATTATGCAAAAATAATAAATTCAGGAGATCCACTATAGAGCATAGTGCCCATGGCTAATAATACTGTGTTGTATACATGGGGCTTCCCTGGTGGCTCAGATGGTAAAAAAATCTGCCTGCAGTGCAGAAGACCAGGGTTTGATCCCTGTGTTGGAAAGATCCCCTGAAGAAGGGCTAGACAACTCACTCCAGTATTCTTGCCTGGAGAATTCCATGGACAGAGGAGCCTGGTGGCCTACAGTCTATGCGGTCACAAAGAGTCAGACAAAATTTGTTAAAGATGTAATCTTATGTGAAATATTCTGACAAAAAAAAATAGCAATAATAAAGCAGGCAGGAAAAACCCTGGGGGATGAAAGATGTTCATTTATCAATTCTTTATTCACAAAGGCCAACACACTCTTGAATTTCCTTCCACCTCTCTGTTAGATGCTGGCTCAAACACAAAGGATTTGTATGGACCTTTCTTGGCCCTGTCTGCACCATCTTCTCTGTGAGTAATGGATGACATCAGAGCATCTGTCCACTCTGACTGAGGATGAATCAAAAGCACAAGTATAAAGAGGGCTATAGGCAGGGTGACCAGTTATTCCAGTTTTCTCAGGAATAAGGAGACTCCCACGATGCAGAAATTTCCATTTTAAAACCAGGAAGGAGCATTTCCTCAGACATGGCACTCTCAGTGTTTAAACATGTAAATTCCCATGCAAACTGAGTTACTGGGTGTTTGGTCTGGTTTTATAAGACTATTATGAGCTACAAAACCTTCCTACCTGCTGATTTAGGTGTTGGATGAGCCATGAGGAAGGATTAATAGATGTGAATGGCCTTGTGCTCTTTCTGCAGATTAACATAGTTTTCTTCCTGATAACATTCTGGATTGTGCAAAAGAAGTTCTCCTCACTCAACAGTGATGTATGTGTGCACTCTCCAGAACACTAGATGAAGTGTTGTAGATGGATCAGAGGTACACATCGCCTGTTCCCCCACCATTAAAAGCATGGTGCAGGAGCAAGGCCATATGGTTCCAAACTCCTGATGTCCCTTCACAGGGTTTCAAGGGGACTTGAGAGGAGAAGTTCAGCCACCCTTCTCGGCAGCTCGAATACTGTGTTGTACTGCTGACACCCAAGTTGAAAGCATTCCATTCATCTATAACCCCAGAATAAAACTATCTTAACAACAGAGAGAATTGATTTTGTTCTGATAAACAGGGATTACCACCGTGACCCTATGAGAAAGGTCTTGAGAACATTTACATCCTTATAAACTACTTAGGAAATTACATATCTGACCCAGGCCCCAGCATGCCCTTTCATGCCCACATCTTTATTCATGTTTTTCCCACTACCTTCATCCACACTGCTCTACCTAGTGAAACCTGGTTGATTGTACACATATCACATCTTCTAAGAGGCCAGGTATATCCTTTGCTTTCATTTACATAGAGTGAATCATCTGAACAAAGAATAGTCTAGGTCAATTCATGGAGAGGAAAACGACAGGGACTTCACTGAAGGGACAAGGGCAGAGGGACTTCCCATTTAACAAATATAATTGACCATTGTCAAATATAATTAACAAATATAAAATACCATTGTATTTGTCTTCCCACTAGATGGTAAGGTTTGTGAAATCAGAAATCTTGCCTTTGTTATTGTTAAATCACAGGGCCAGCCCAAAACATCTACAGTAATATCAGTTGATTGAAACGGAATATTCATACAACATATTATTGAAACTCACTTTATGAAGTGTCACTACCAACTTCAATCCAAGATAAATGCCATTCTGAACCAAAAAACAACATTTCTTTTAGAGACTCATTCACAGTGAAGATCAGAGTGGCCACAACCGAGTCAGAGACATCCAGCAGTAGAGAAGAAAAGGCCTTGATTGTGTTGCTCAGGGTGCATTGTGAGCCTCTTTTCTCCTCCTACCCAGGATGCTGACATTTAAAGCCACAGTTTAGTTCTTCATCTTGGGATGCACATGGTGGCTGGAAATCCTGCAGGTGGGACTGGTTGCCCAGGTCATGGCCTAACTCTTCACCATCATCAATAGTCTGCAGGGTGGCTTCATCTTCCTGATGCACTGCCTCCTCAGCCAGCAGGTACCACTATCTGACTCCACCCCAGGACTCTTCCCATACTCACTCCTCTCTGTGAGCTGATCCAGAGCATGCTTTGCCTCTACAGATGCAAGAGCAATACAAGATATGTTCAAAGGGATCAAGAAAACCAAAGCTGAATTTGAGGAGTACACACTCTCCAGCAGGGCCATGTTGGAACCCTCTAAACACAGTGAGATAAGATCATGCACTGTCCCCCAGGGCACTTCACTCACTGATCCCTCAAGCAGCACATGCCTATCACACTGGACAATTGGGTAAAAGCAGGCAATACCCTATTATGATTCACACTGGTTTATATCTAGGCTCACTCAGGACATTTCTCTGTCATGGAAGAAGGTCTTCCTCTACTTCTGCTCATTGTGTTTCTATGCTCATCTTAACTCTTATACATAACTATCTTCTTATTCTCCACCTGGGTTGAGCACCCATTTTCTGTAACATGCTGCATGGACTTTTTCATGCACAAAATATGTAAAGAAACAGAGAATGGTCCTATGTTAGGTTCAACTTAAACAGTAGCTCTGGATCTGAAGCAGAGATGCACAAGCTATCCAGAGGCACTCATGTCAACCACAGTACCCCTCTATGTGTGTGTGTGCCTTCCAAATCCTTTCAGTTGTGTCTGACTTTGCAACCCTATGGACCATAGCCCATCAGGCTTCTCTTTCCATGGGATTCTCCAGTCATGTATACTGGAGTGGGTTGCCATGTCCTCCTCCAGGGAATCTTCCTGACCCAGATATCAAATGCTTGTCTCTGGCATCTGCCTGCATTGGTAGGTGGGTTCTTTACCACCAACACCACCTCTATATAGAAAACAGTAAATACATGGTTTATATAGTCATAAAAGTAAGGTGACATAAGCATTACGTTAGACTGGAGAATTTCCTTCAAATTATTTAGTCATTCCTGGGATTTGCAACACACACAAATAATGCAAAACAGGATGAGAATCACAGGGTACATAGGAGAGATCCTGGCAATGTGAATCTTACCAAGTAATTTTATTTTTGTGTTTACAAAAACAGTTGTCATATCTTTTGTTTATACATTCTTCATATCACCACTTGAAGGTAAGGTAAGTATTATTATGTTTCCCTTTGATAGGTGAAAAAACTGAGACCATGCGGTCTATATAAATTGTGCAAGGACCTTAGCCCATCCTTCCTCCCAATATTGTTACTCTCTTGATGGTGTTCATTGATGCACAGAAGTTTTAATTTTTAAGAAGTCCAGTTTCTCTACTTTTTGTTCACTTCTACTTTGGCTATCTTGTCTTTAAAACACTGACCTACCACAAGACCACAAAAATTTACACTTATGTTTCTCCTCCTCCAAGACTTTAGTAGTTTTAGTAACTGCATATAGGTATATCCATTTGGAATTAACTTTTTAATGGTATGAGTTTCACAATTTTTGTGAGGTCCACCTTCGGTATATGGATATACAGTTGTCCCATCATCATTTATTGAAAAGATTATTCTTTCCCCAGGGACTTGTACTGACATCCTTGTTAAAATAAGTTACCATCAATAAGTGTTTATGCCTGCATTCTTGGCTTTTCCACTCATCTATCTTGATTCATGTTGTTTTGTAGTAAATTTGACTTTGGAGAATTGACTCTACCAATTTGTTTTTGTAAAGATTTTTCAACTATTTTGGATCCCATGAAGTCCCGTGTAAATTCAAAGATATGCTTGTCAATTTCTGAGAACTGAGATATTGATAAGGACTATATTGAATCTACAGGTCAATTTTGTGGAATGCTGCCATATTAACTGTATTATCTTCTGATCCATGAACATTGGATGTTTATCTATTGCTTTCAGTCTTCCCTGATTTCTTTTGATGATCTTTTATAGTTTTTAGTGTAAAAGTCTACTACTTTCTAACAAGGTATTATTTTTCACACATTCCTTCTCAGAAGTAGATTAACCAGTAAACCACATAATTTACTGTCTTGAATGATGAGAAAAATTCTGAACTGTCATCTTTGTGGGGAAAAAAAAGACACTTTTCCATATTTTTTACAAGCAACTCTTCATGGAACCATTGTGGAAGAAAGCATGAAGGGAATGTCTGATATTCAGATTGCTGGAGAATTTTAGTTTTCTGCTCCACATGGTATGCTCACTTCACTCCCAGCATAGTCAAGGAGTCATGACCTAATTCCCCAGTTTCCTTGGACTAATTCACCTGCTTCAATCTTTTTTCCTACAAAGTTCCTCTAATTGAAGATATATGACAAGGAAATTGAGCTTCAGAAGTCTACCTTAAAATGCAGTAAGAGAGGAAATAAGATCAAACCCTACATGGAGGGTAAACAACTAATATGGTTTCCCAAGATTTTTCTGGATTATGTCCTAAAAAAAGCTTGAGTCACAGGCAACCTAGGGCAGTTGGTCTCCATACATGCATGCTTCAACTTCACTCTCCATTTCTAAAGATTACTAACATTTTCATTAGAAAAATACATTTTACTATTTGCCATGCACTGCACTAAATTAAGAGAGATTAAGATTCTAATTTCACAGAGCTTACATGATAAATAAAATGCTTTATCAGAGTAAAATCGGAACCCTGTGATTCTTACATCTTATAAGCTGAGCTGGATAAAAAAAAAAAAAGTATATATTGTTACTGCACAGTTTTGTTTTATTTACATATATATAACAAATTCGGAGAAGGAAATGGCAACCCACTCCAGTACTCTTGCCGGGAAACTCCCATGGACGGAGTAGCCTGGTAGGCTGCAGTCCATGGGGTCGCTAAGGGTCGGACATGACTGAGCGACTTCACTTTCACTTTTCACTTTCATGCATTGGAGAAGGAAATGGCAACCCACTCCAGTGTTCTTGCCTGGAGAATCCCAGGGACGGGGGAGCCTGGTGGGCTACCGTCTATGGGGTCGCACAGAGTCGGACACGACTGAAGTGACTTAGCAGCATGTAACAAATTATTTCTTTCTCAGAATGTTACCTAAGCAAGATCTAAACCAAAAGATTTCACCTACGATAAATGTCCTACAAACACACACTGACCCCTTTGTATCACTTCAAACCAAATGGAAAATGACTGGAAATGATCATAATACACTAAATTTAAAATGCCCTTCAGTTGTTGTTTGTCACTAAGTCATGTTCAACTCTGTGGACTGCAGTCCACCAGGTTCTTCTGTCCATGGGATTTCCCAGGCAAGAATACTGCAGTGGGTTGCCATTTTCTTCTCTGGGGGATATTCCCATCCCAGAGATCAAACCCATATCTCCTGCATTGGCAGGCAGATTCTTTATCACTGAGCTACCTGGGAAGCCCCATCAATGGATATATGTTGTTCAATTGATATGTCATGTCTGACTATTTGCGACCCCACTGACTGCAGCACACCTCACCATTTCCTGGAGTCAGATATCCCTCATCATCCTGTCCCTCACCATCTTCTGGAATTTGCCCAAGTTCATATCCATTGAATTGGTGATGCCATCCAACCATCTCATCCTGTCTTCCTCTGCTCCATCTGCCGTCAATCTTTCCCAGCATCTGGGTCTTTTTCAATGAGTCAGCTCTTCACATCAGGTGACCAAAATGTCGGAGCTTCAGCTTCAGCATCAGTCCCTTCACCATCAACATTGAGGGTTGATTTCCTTTAGGACTAACTGGTTTGATCTCCTTGCTTTTCAAAGGACTCTCAAGAGTCTTCTCCAGCACTAGGGTTTGAAATCATCAATTCTTTGGCACTCTACCTTTTTTGTTGTCCAGTTCTTGCATTGGTACATGACTACTGGAAAGACCATAGCCTTGACTATACACACCTTTGATGGCAAAGTGATATCTTTGCTTTTCAACACACTATCTAGATTTGTCATAGCTTTCCTGCCAAGTAGCAGTCGTCTTCTAATTTCATGGCTGCAGTCACTATCCACAGCGATTTTAGAGCCTAAAAAGAGGAAATATGTCACTGCTTCCACCTTTTCCCCTTATATTTGCCATGAAGTGATGGGACCAGATGCCATGATCTTAGTTTTTTAATATTGAATTTTAAGCCAGCTTTTTCAGTCTCCTCCTTCACCCTCATCAAGAGACTCTTTAGTTCCTCTTTGCTTTCTGTCATTAGAGTGGGTATCATCCACATATCTGAGGTTGTTGATATTTCTCCCCCAAAACTTAATTCCAGCTTGTAACCCATCCAGCCTGGCATATAGCATGATATGCTCTGTGTATAAGTTAAGTAAACAGAGTGACAATAAGCAGCCTTATAAACTGTTGCAATCCTTTCTCAATCCTGAACCAGTCAATTGTTCCATACAGGGTTCCAACAGTTGCTCCTTGACCAGCGTTCAGGTTTCTCAGGAGACAGGTAAGATGGTTCATTATTCCCATCTCTTGAAGAGTTTTCCAGTTGTTATGATCCACACAGTCAGAGGCATAGTCAATGAAATAGAGGTAGATGTTTTTCAGGAATTTCTTTGCTTTCTCTATGATCCAGCAAATGTTGCTAATTTAATCTCTGGTCACTCTGTCTTTTCTAAACCCAACTCGAACATCTGGAAATTCTCCGTTCACGTAATGCAGAAGCCTAGCTTGAAGGATAGATATTAGCAAAATATAAGCCAATAAATATAGAAGATATGACAGAAATAGATCATGATAACTTTTCAGTATTTAGTAAATGGCCACTAAATGCATTGGGGGAAATTTTGTCGAAAGACAAGTCAGCCCCACAAAATTTCCCAAGAGATTACTGATTAATTACAAAGAACAAAGTGTGGTTTTTTTATAATGTTAGATTAGACAGCCACCAAATGAACTAATGATCAATCTCAACATTAAAAGTATCAGTGTGACATTGACTATTTCCTGATAAGACATGAATTTATAGTATCTCATTTGTGATAAATAAAGGATTGTGACAAATACATCTATCCTAAAGCTAATCCAGCCTTTACCCCAAGGTTTGGCAAACTACAACTTTCAGGAAAAATATGGAAAGCTGCCTGTCTTTGTAAATAAACTCTTCTTGGATCCTAACCACACCATTCACTGATTCATTGCCCATAGCTGCTTTCAGGTTATAATATCAAGTTGAGTGCTTGTGAAAGAGAATGCAAGACCACAAAGCCAAAAATATTTACCTTCTGGTCCATTCTAGAAAAAGCTTACAGGAATCTGTTCTTTGAGACCAGGTTTTCAGTACACATGAAATACAGGGGAAAGGCACACAAGTTAAATGATATCATGAGGAAACAATCAGGCAATTACAGAACATAGGAAACTCTTCTAACGTCAGTATCCTTGTAAAAGGCTCATAAGGCTATTCTAGATCAAAGTGACAAAAGTGCCGTGACAATCAAATTCAATGTCAATTTTAGTAGGACTCTGGTTTGTATATATGCTATAAAAATATTCTGGAGACAGTTGGGATAATTTGAGTATGCATCAGATATTTAAAGTTACTTATAAAACTATTGATTTTCTTGGGTGAAATAATAGTATTATAATTATGTAGAGCATATTCTATAAATTCTTCAATATTTGATGAAGATGTATTAAAGAATAAAGTGTTGCAATGTCTCCACTGAAAATCAAGTATTAGCAGGAAAATATACATATGTGTATATGTATTGTGAAATATTTTATAATGTGACACTATGCTAAAAACTGTGGTTTTAAGGTATAGCCTATACAAGATTTTAATGTGTCATTGTACCAAATTCTCTCTGTTTAAAATTATAAATTAGATCTATCATAAAAATAAATAAATTTATAATCAGTTATTAACTCCTTAAAACATATATACTCATGAATTTTTAGGGAGACAAAAAATGTCTTTTTTAATAGAAAACTAACTTAGTAAATAGATAACTTATAAATATATGAATTTGTATGGCTATATGCTGATGATTTAAAGTTTAAAACTTAGAAATTAAAAAAAAGAAATAAAACAAAATTATTAAAATATAGAATAAAATAGAGAATACTTACATTTCTGGCTAGAAAATAGAAAATGGAAACAGGTAACACCAAACTAATAATGAGAAATATTCATAGAAACTACAAAGTCATGCCTTTCGTTGAACCCAGAGAAAGCTGATATACAACAAAGAAGCTTAAACTCTAAGAAAAGATCATATGCAAAGATACCATCAGGAACACTGGTTCACATATACAGTGCACACACAAACACACACACAAAAATGATGTGACTGTTACAAAAATGATGAACAGGATTCATCTAAATTTTCTTAATTAAAGAAAGTTCTCTCAGCTTTTCACTGTTGCATATGATGCTAACTGTAGGTTTGTCTTACATGGCCTTTTTCACAAAACTAAAACAGAAAAAATTAAATTTGTATGAAATATCAAAAGCAATCTTGAGAAAGAAAACAGAACTAGAGGGATGAGGGTCCCTGAAATCAGACTATACTAAAAATCTACAGCTATTAAAAGCAGTATGCCACTAGCACAAAAAAAGAAATATACACCAATGGAACAAGGTAGAAAGTCCACAGATAAACTCACACACCTGTGGTTGTACACTCTATGACAAAGGAGGCAAAAATATACAATGGAGAAGAAGCAGTTTCTTCAGTAAGTGGTGCTGAGAAACTGGACAGCCACATGAAAAAAACACCATGCAGAAAAATAAACTCAAATGGTTTAAACACCTAAGTGTAAGGCCGAATAGTATAAGACTCTTAGAGGAAAACATAGGCAGAACACTCCTTGACATAAACTGTAGCAATGTCTTTTTTGATCCCTGGTGGTCCAGTGGTTAATGCTGGAGAAGTGGGTTCAATCCCTGGTCAGGGAACTATGATTTGACATGCTGAGGGCAACTGAACCCACATGCAACTACTGAGCCCACGTTGCAGTGAAATATCCCACATGATGCAATAAAGATCCCATAACCCACCACAATTTATACGATCTGACATAGCCAAATAAACGGACAAATAAACATTTTTCAAAAGAAAGACCATTTCAGAATGGGAGAAAATATTTTCCAAAGAAGCAATAAACAAGGCATTAATCTCCAAAATATTCAAACAGCTCATGCAGCTCAATACTAAAATAAAAGAAAAACAAAAATGGGCAGAAGATCTACATAGATATTTCTCCAAAGATGATATGATATGCATATGATATGATGTGCTCAGTCACTTCAGTCACGTGGGACTCTTTGCACCCCCAGGGACTGCAGCCAACCAGGCGGGCTCCTCTATCCATGGAATTCTTCAGACAAGAATACTGGAGCGAAATGCCCTCCTCCAGGGGATCTTCCCAAATCAGGGAGTGAGCCTGGGTGTGCTGCATTGCAGGTGCATTCTTTACCCACTGGGCCACCTGGGAAGCCTACCCCACATATCCCACATACAGATGGCCAAAAAGGACATGAATGTTGCTCAACATCACTAATTATTAGAGACATGCAAATCAAAACTGTGAAGAAGTATCACCTCACACCGGTCAGGATGTCCATCACCAAAAATTCTACAAACAAGTGCTGTAGGGGATGTAGAGAAAAGGGACCCCTCCTGCATGTTGGTGGGAATGTAAACTGGTACAGCCACTATGGACAACAGTATGGAGATTTGGGGGTGTCAGTGGCACTAAGGAGCAGCACAGAAGCACTTCATCAAGGGAATGGAGGCCAAGGGAAGAGTGAAGGGAATAGGACACCAGTGTTGTCATGTCCAAGAGATGGAGCATGAAGAGCTTCACCTTTAGAACTAGAGGACACCAGTGATCACAGCCTTTCCACATAGATGGGAAAAGGTCATATGAGGACACAGTGAGAACGGGGCCAAGCACAAGACCAGAGAGAACTTTCATCAGAAACCTACCCTTCCAGCACTTGATCTTGGACATCCAGCCCCAGAACTGTGAGAAAATAAATTTCAGCTTTTTGAGACACTCAGTCTATATTTTGTTGTGGCAGCTCTAGCAGAACTGATAATCATGGCCACATAGAAAATAGTGAAAGTTTAAAAATGCAAAGAAAATTATCATAATTCCATTGCACAGACTTTCAGAAAATTTGAGGGATATATTTTTCTTATCTTTAAAAATATATCAGAAATATTTTCTTTCATCATCAAATATGAATCTCAGACTATGATGAGCTTTGTTAAAGAATAAAATCCTTAGTTTTAGGCCTACCAAGGTTTAGGGATGCTGGGCTGTCATGAGGGAAATCTTTGTGGTGATGGAATATTGATGCATCTTGATTGCAGTGACAGTTGCAGGAATCTACATATGTGATAAAACAACATGGAATGACACATACACATCATACCAATGTCAGTTTCTTCATTTAAATATTGGGCTATCATTATATAAAAATGTAGTCTTTGTGGGAAAATGACTGAAGATTATATAGGACCACGTGGTACTGTTTTGCAACTTCCTCTTAATCTATATTTCAAAATAAAACTTAAAAAAGTCTGAGTTGGCTTGTTTTTCCCCAGCATGGCCCCCAAACACCAGTCTTCATTTCCACCCCAAGCAAAGAAACCAAAGAAAGCAAGGCTGACTCCTGCCTCCAGGCCAGACAAGGCATCTGCTTCTTCAAACTTGCCAGAGGAAGAAAAAAAATAGCAAGAAGCAATTGAACATATTGATGAAGTGCAAGGTGAAATAGATTTAATGAACAAGCCAGTGAGTAGATTTTGAAAGTAGAATAGAAGCATAACAAACTCCACCAACCAGTTTTTCAGAAGAGGTCAGAATGGATTGCCAAAATCCCAAAATTTGGGGTAACAACATTTGATAACCATCCACAAGTGTCTGCACTGCTTGGGGAGGAAGATGAAGACGCACTACATTTTTTGACAAGAGTCGAAGTGACAGAATTTGAAAACATTAAATCAGGTTACAGAATAGATTTTTATTTTGATGAAAACCTTACTTTGAAAACAAAATTCTCTCCAAAGAATATCATCTGAATGAGAGTGGTGCTCCATTTTCAAAGTTCACTGAAATCAAATGGAAATCTGGAAGGGATCTGATGAAACGATCAGGTCAAACACAGAATAAAGCCAGCAGGAAGAGACAGCATCAGGAACCAGAAAGCTTCTTCACCTGGTTTACTGATCATTCTGATGCAGGTGCAGATGAGTTAGGAGAGGTCATCAAAGATGATATTTGCCAAATCCATTACAGTACTACCTGGTTCCTGACATGGATGATGAGGAAGAGGAAGGAGAAGACAACGACGATGAAGAGGAAGAAGGATTGCAAGATATTGATGAAGAAGGGGATGAGGATGAAGGTGATGAAGATGATGATGAGGGAGAGGAAGGAGAGGAAGATGAAGAAGAAGATGACTAATGGAAGGAACACATGGATTCCAACCTTTTCTTGATTTTCCCCAGTCCCTGGGAGCAAGTTTCAGTCTTTTCTTTTTTTTTTTTTCCTCCTCTTGTGCTCAGTCGCCCTGTTTTTGAAGTCTCTTTTCTCCTTTATACCATGGTTCACAACTTATTTGGGGGGGAAATACCTTGAGCAGAATTCAGTGGGTAAAGAATGTCTACCCACTTCTGTTCCAAATTTATTTTTACCCCTTCCTGCCTCAACAAAAACTTTATGGAATCATACCACCATGCTCTGTGGGAAAAAAAGAAAAACCTTCTCCCTTAGCTCTGCTGGAAACTGGAGGGTGCTAGGCCCCTGTGTAGTAGTGCATAGAATTCTAGCTTTTTTCCTCCCTTCTCTGTATATTGGGCTCAGAGATTACGCTGTGCCTCTATATGAATATAGACAGTTAGCATTTACCAACATGTATCTGTCTACTTCCTCTTGTATAAAAAAAGAAAAAGTACTTTAAAAAATGAGGTTTATAGAAGGTTAGCAAAGGGTGGGTTTGAGACGTTTGGGTGGGTTAAGTGGGCATTTTGACAACATGGCTTCTCCTTTGGCATGTTTAATTATGATGTTTAATGGAAATCCTTGCAGTTTAAGATGACACTTTAAAAATAAAATTCTCTCCTAATGATGACTTGAGCCTTGCCGCTTGATGGGAGAATCAGCAGAACCTATAGGATCTTATTTGCAATTGAAATTCTCTATTGTAATTTTGCTCCTGTATATTTTTAAATTTTTCTTTTTGTTTCACTGGAAAGGAAAGATGATGCTCAGTTTTAAACATTAAAAGTGGACAAGTTGCTTGGTTACAATAAAACTAAATGTGTACACAAAAAAAATTTTTTAATCTGTTAATATACAGCAAATAAATAATTTTATATTCACTCTAAACTAAGGTCCTCATACATGCAAAAAGACCAATAAAATTAGTCTTAATGCTTGATATAGGAGGTCTTCATATATCAAAACGATATAAAAACCACTTTTGAAGAGTCTTGCAGTACAAATACCAGTAATGCTACGCAAATACTTAGAAATTTCAGTGAAGTAATCATCATGCAAAACAGGAGGAAGAAACATCCAGACCAGTGATTTCCTGTTAGGTCATGAAAAACAGCATGTGTGTGTGCTAAGTCGCTTCAGTCATGTCCGACTCTTTGTGACCCTATGGGCCGTAGCCTGCCAGGCTCCTCTGTCCACAGGATTCTCTAGGCAAAAATACTGGAGTGGGTTGCCATGCCCTCCTCCAGGGAATCTTCCCAATACAGCTATCGAAACCATGTCTCTTCAGTCTCCTGCATTGGCAGGTAGGTTCTTTACCACTAGCGCCACCTGGAAGAGCCCCATGAAAAGCAGAAGTCATACTGAAAGCTAGAAGTCCCTCCCCCATACACAGACCAAGATAAGATATCTTCTGTGGCTGAGCTTGACAGTCTCTGCACCATGAGAAACAGGTATCTAAGTCTGCTTCCAGGTAAGTAGAATTATAACGATAAAGTTAGACAACTAAAGCTGTCTGAGACTCTTTATCCAGTTTGAGAATTTTCTCTGTTCTTTGCTTTAAAAAGCTTTTGCTTTATTTCTGTTTTCCCCAACAAAGGAAAGCAGGGAAACAAATTTAAGAAGGGTATTAACTCAATTATGTTAAGTTCTCAAAGGAGAAAGTTGGTGAAACTTTTTTTTTAATTAGTTAATTAATTTATATTTTTGGTTGTGCTGGGTCTTTGCTGTTGTTCGTGGGCTTTCTTTCTCTCTTTGCTGTGCATGGGGGCTCCTCTTGGTTGCAGTGCACAGGCTTCTCATTTTTGCGGCAACTCTCTCTTTTAATAAACTTTTTATTTCATATTGGCATATAGCTGATTAAGGGCTAGGCTAGCCACTCCAGTATTCTTGGGCTTCCATTGTGGTTCAGCTGGTAAAGAATCGCAAGCAATGTGGGAGACCTGGGTTTGATCCCTGGGTTGGGAAGATTCCCGGGAGAAAGGAAAGGCTACCCACTCCACTATTCTGGCCTGGAGAATTCCATGGACTGTACAGTCCATGGAGTCCAAAGAGTTGGACACAACTGAACGACTTTCACTTTTACTTTTCATAGCCAATTGACAATGTTATGATAGTTTCAGGTGGACAGCAAAGGGACTCAGCCATACATCTATATGTACCCATTCTCCTCCAAACTCTGGTAGCTCCTATTGTTGCAGAGCATGGGCTCTAGGTGGGTGGGCTTCAGTAACTGTGGCCCATGGGGTTAAGTTGTTCTGCAGCATGTGGGACCTTCCAGACCAGGAATCGAACCCGTGTCGCCAGCATTGGCAAGCAGATTCTTGCCCATTGGACTACCAGGAAAGTCCTAAGTTGGTGAAATGCATTCCCAGGGAAACTTAACAAAGATTTCCCATTTTACCACCTGTATTAGCCCAGGTTCTCAAGAGGAACAGAACCAATAGGATGAATCTATAGGGGTGAGAAAGGATTTTATTTAAGAAACTGATTCATGATATTGTGGAAGTTGGAAAGTCCAAAAATCCCGAGGACCAGGGGCAGGCTGGAAACTCAGGATGACCTGATGTTGCATCTCACATTCGAGGGCCTCCAGAAGCAATTTAATTTTTTCTTCAAGGAGGTCAATTTTCTTTTTCCTCTTAGGCCTTCAACTGATTGGATGAGGCTTTATTCAGACTCTACTGATTTAAATGTTAACTCAGAAACAGACTCACTGACTTAGAAAATAAGCTTATGATTACAGGGGGGAAGTGGGGGATGAGAGCTAGATTGGGAATTTGGGATTCACATGTACCCACTGCTATATTTAAAATAGATAATCAACAAGCACCTACTGCATAGCACAGGGAACTCTGCTGAATATTCTGTAATATCCTAAATGGGAAAATAATTTGTAAAAGAATAGATACATGTATATGTATAACTGAATCACTTTGCTATACACCTGAAACTAACCCAACATTGTTAATCAACTGTGGTCCAATATAAGATAAAGATGAAAGAAATGATTTTTCCTGCCAAACAATGCTAGTTCATGTAAAACCTTCACAGCAATATCTAGACTAGTGTGGTACCAAATATGTGGGTACAGCGGCCCAGCCACATTGCTACATAAAATTAACCATAATATCAACTAAACCTTATTAGTCTTCAGTCATCTACAACTGAAATAAAGCTCATGCTATTATGCTATTACTACCATTGCACTCATTTGGTCAAACCAGTCAATTCCAAAGAAAATCAACTCTGAATATTCATTGAAAGGACTGATGCTGAAGCTGAAGCTCCAATATTTAGGCTAGCTGATGCAAAGAGCTGACTCACTGGAAAAATCCCTGATGCTGGGAAAAATCGAGGGCATGAGGAGAAGGGGGCAATAGAAGAGGAAATGGTTAGATAGCATCATCAACTCAATGGACATGAGTTTGAGCAAATGTTGGGAGGTAGTGGAGGACAGAGGAGCCTGATGTGCTGCAGTCTACAGAGCTACAAAGAGTTGGACATAGCAACTGAAGAACAACAACTCATTTTGCATTGGGGAAACTGCTTCAAAGGACAGGTGGCATTTCCAAAGACACGTGGCCACCAAGTGAACATTTGTATGCAGACTTGGATCTTCAAGTCCATTCTCCACCAGGATCCTCTGTGACATAACCGTGTTGAAATGGCAGTACAGCCTGGAAGAGGAATTCCTTTTTATCTTTGCCTAAGAAGAAAGATTCTGTAAGGTACACAGCTCTGAATGGTTTTTCTTAGGGTTCATCTGCTCACTTGGATGGCATGACAGACTAGGTACTGACTGTAGGGTAGACTTCATCCCTTTACACCCAAAATGGTTTCATATCACAAAGCCAACTGCTGTCAGTGATTCATTTCAGGGCTGGACTGAGATCAAGGAGAGGAGCTGTGACCTCAGTGCACTATAGAAAGGCCAGGAGCTCATCTGCAGGGAACCATAGCAGCCACGGCTGCTGAACCTAGAGAGGCCACTTATCCAGGGCAGACTGAATCTACCTGCAGATACCTTAGTTCTCATATCTACCTGTCTTCACCCTCTCCTGATTCCAGGGTTCTATGTCCTGCTGACACCATCATGAGGTAGGGCTTGGACTGTCCAACTCCAAACTTGGACTGTCTAACTGCAATATCCATGCTCTTCCTATGTGTCCTGAAACATGTAACTGCAACAGGAGAAACCATCCTGGAGAGAAATCCAGAGAGATTTCGGCCATTGCCAGAGGACAAAGAACCTGAGTATGGGCAAAGGCACCCCACTCCGAGGACTTTCTTCCTCCTTCAAACATGCCCCCTCATTTGGGAGAGGTTGGACTTTCTAAGATGTGTTCTTGTCATTAGCCCTCTGTGTATACTCTGTCCCTTTACATCTAGCACATGAGGTTCCATGAGGGCTGTTCCTATCAGTAACTGATTCCTTGGGGAGTCCCAGGAGATGCAGGGGAAAGGCAGAGTCCTCGGTTCTGTGCAAAGCACAGGAACCTTGGGGAGGCTGCTCGAAAGTGGAGGGCAGCAGGGACACCGCCATCTCCCCAGGAGACAATGGCCACATGGAAAGGGTTGAAATTGAAGCTCCATTTTCCTATATTTGTCATCTCTGTCTTTCTGCCCCAGGACTCTTGGTGCTGCTGCTGTTTCCAATGGGACCTACAGCCCAGAACAGTAAAGGTGAGTCTGGGGGAAGGTGGAGAATGCATGCCAGGGTCTGGGTTCTCTCATTGACAAGGGAGAGAAGGAGACTTATTTTTCAAGTGAGGCCCAGAAATGGTTCTCTGGGAACAAGAGAAGCTGTTTCTTCTCCCTAAATGCCCGGAGTGTTTTGAACTCTTCCCCTTTGGAAACCATCATCTCTCTCCCTTCCTCCCTCCCTTCCCCCATTCATGCTTCCTTCCCTTATTCTGCCCATGGACCCCCAGATGATAGTTGGTTTCTTTCATTCTCTGGAACTTCTGATGATGGTCTCCATCCCCACTTCTGCCCTCCACAGCCTGTGCTCTGTGGTGCCCTCCGAACTCCTCATGTGTCAATGGCACCGCCTGCCGCTGCGCTTCAGGATTCACTTCTTTCTCTGGGGAAATCTTCACGGACCCCTTGGAGAGCTGTGATGGTACAGAGACTCGGGGTGGTGGCAGGACATGCAGAGAATGTGGGGTACAGCCCAGTACCCATGGGAGACATGGGTATTCGATGGGTGCCTCAGCCTTTGTCCTCAGAACTGTCAAGCACAGAAAAAAGAAAAACAAAAAGATACAAAGGTAGAGAGATGAGACACGAATAATCCTGGCTTCCTGGAGAGGAGCTGGGTCTCCAGGAGTCTGGAGTCTGAGCCTCAGTTTGTCCTTTCAGGACTGAGGAGGGAGATGCAGAGCTTCTACCCACTCCCCACTTCAGCACTGCCCATTGTGTCCCAATCTGGGGTGCCAGTCAGAGGGCTAGGAAGATCAGAGCTGATTGCACAAGCTTCAGGGATGGCTTGTTCCAGCTGCATCCTAGACCCAGCAGTATTGACCAAGAGTCTAAATCTTTCCAAAAAGACACATGGATTACATATCAGGCCCAGTGCTGCAGAGTCAGGTAGGGGATGGGGATCTCTGTCTTGAGGGGCCACACATCTCTGGGAGGTGACTCTTTGCCCTGTTGTGTTCCAGACATCAATGAGTGTGGAACACCCCCACTAGTGAACTGTGGAATATCTGCAGACTGCCAGAACACGGAAGGGGGCTACCACTGCACATGCACCCCAGGATATAAGCCTATTTCGGGGGCAATAATCTTCAGGAATGAGAGTGAGAACACATGTCAAGGTAAGAATGATGCTGCATTTTCCACCTCTCATTCTTGAGGTTTCAGGGTTACCAAAATACTGAGTCATTTCTGAAGCATCCAGGGATAGGACCTTGGTTACAGGTGTAGCACCCAGGTCTGAGTTGGGACAGTTTACAGGTATGTGTCCCACCTGCACAGAGAGGCAGATGGTACTAGCCAGGGACCCAGGTCCTGGCTTTGCCACCTGAGAGCTGCATGTGTGACACTGGCCAGGATGCTTATTCAGAAATCATTGTTAACATGTGAGATGTGATAATATTATTGTGATTTTCTGTTTTCTTTATTAAGTACCCCTATCTTGCACAAATAAACACAAAAGCAACTTTGCCAAGCTCACTATGTGACGTTGGACAAGTTACTTCACCTCTCTCCGTGCCCCAGCTTACCTAACTATAAAAAGTGGGGGGGAATGATGCTGTTTACCTCATAGAATTGCTGCAAAGGTATATGAGGTCAAAAAGCACAAAACACTGATGGCTGTTGGGCTTTTAAATTATGGTCATCATGATCTAACACACCCTTTCCAGGATGGACATCCCTGGGGGCTGTGCCCAGGATGGGTGCTCAAGAGCAGCTGTCCTGGTGCATCCCCTCCCTCACCAGGACCAGGAGGAGCATGGCCTCCACACATCACCAGGCTTTGCCCCACTTCCAGGGGGAGCAGGCAGGTAGGGAAAGGGGTAGGGGGCAAGCAGTGGGTCAGACAGGACTCCAGAGAGGGGTACGTGAAGAGGGATAGATCTGAATACTGAGGATGGGGAAGGGAGGAGAGTGAAGGTGGGAGGTGAGAAGGATGCTGAGCTCAGGGTTCAGAGGACTCTGAAGAGGGTTCTTTGACTCACCCCACTGCAGGGAGAAGAGCCAGCAACCTTGGGCCCAGTCCCTTCCCTCCTGCCCTGCAGACGGAGGGCAGCAGAGCCTCCCTGGTGGGAGGGAAGAGGGGACCTTCATCTGTGTGAAGTCTGCTAGCCCATAGCAGCCTCGGTGGGTGGCTATTGTGCTTGAACTTGTGACCTGGTCAGAAGACAGAGCCTTCAGTAAATTAGTAAAGGTCCCTCATCTCCAGGCCTACTGTGTGTTTGGGGAATGGAGATTGAGTTGATTTTCCTCCCTCAATTTGCCTCGTTGGCCAGATACCCTTGTGCAGTGAGCAACCTGCACAACTGCATGTGGTGATCATTGATCCCACTCAGTGTGTCTGCACTAAGGGGGCTGCTTACCCATTGTTGTGAGACCCTCCAGAAACATAGATGTAGAAGACTGAAGTGGGAGGGGACCTCAACAGACCTCAAGGTGCGTGACAGGGAGAGAGCCGCCTGCTGGTTTGCATCAAAGCCTTCTGCCTGAAGACCTAGATCTGTGACAGGCTCAGCTGGATTGTCTTGCACTCCCCACCTCAGCATTCCAGCCCTCGCTGCACCCAAGTACATGTCCATCCATGTCCAGGCTGTGAGGTCTGCTACGAGAAGAAGACCTGGGCTGGGTCCCTGGGTTCCTTGTTCAATTTTTCCAGGCATCAGAGGGCTGTCGTGCATGCCTATCTAGTCTCCCAATCCTCTCTGAACCCCAAGGCTCAGAACTTCTGCAGAGGATCTCTTCTGGATGTTCAGAACATCCCGCTGTCACATGGCATCTATCTTCTTAAAATAAAAGAGGAAGTGACATTCAAGATAATCAGTGTGGTCACAGAACCGTGTGTTCCAGAACACTATCTGTCCTCTTTGCCATTGTTAGTGACTGCTAGGAGAAGACCTACCCCCACTGGGGCCTCTGAGACCCTGGGTCATGGTGGACACTGGGGCCCCATCTAGAAATGTGAGAGGAGGAAGACTCAAGGAATGCTCGCTCCACTGTCCCCAGCTATCACTGACCCTGCCAGCAAACTGCCTGGAGAAGTTGCATCCCTGCACTCTGACCTAACATCTCAACTGCTGATTTTCCATCTATTTCCCCAGCCAAGGCTCCACACTGAACCTCTCCCATAATCTCAGTTTATGGACCTGAGGTAGCTCTGATGACTGGGGCCTGGGAGGATGTTGTGTCAGGGGTGTGGCAGGGTGACATCAACCCCCAACTCACTAGAAGAATCAGGTAAATGAAGAATGAAGAGGTTTCCATCTGGTCTCAATAAGTTGTCACCAGGGACCATTTCCTCTGGTATGACCCTCTACTAAGGAGGTCAACCCAGACTGCACAATGACCCAGACCATGTGAGGACAGAAGGTGGAGGCTGAGCCCCACCCAGCAGTGTCCACATCTCTATCGGGAGGCCAAGTGTCAAGATGGCAGAAACACCTGCCACCCTTCGCCCATGAGCACCTGCTCCCCGCTCCAGCCACCCAGCCCTCGCTCATCACGAGCCTTGCTCAGCTGTGGATTCTTATCACTTCCTGCCAGTCTGGGGGATGCCTTCATGGGAATCAGATAAAGGCACTTCACAGCCCTAAAGCTGACTAGCCAGACATCAAGCCCACTGTCCAGCACAGCCTGGTGCCCACTGCTTGGGTGGCCCTGGCCTTTTTATCATCATCCTCATTTTCTGTGCAACTGCTCACAAGCCTCATCCTTGAGCTGCATGACTCAGGGGTGGGTCTTTGTCCATGTCCATGGAGCTGGAGTCTCAGGGTTAGAATGGACGGGAGAGCGCGGTCTTGCCAGGGTCAGCAGGATCCAAGGAGAACTCAGCTGGCAGCATTCGCCCTGGGGAATTCAGGACAAAGTGCATCAGTGGGGCCAAAATGGGCCCTGCTCAAGGAACACAGCTGTACTCGGTTACCAAGAAGACCCACCCAGGCCTTTGTCCAAATCTTTAGCCTGGGACATGGACAGCTGTGATGCCCCCACCCCAGCTGGGAGTTTCCCAGGGAGGCTCACGGAGTCAGAGATGGCAGACTGGGTAACTTGGGCCACTTCTGGACAACAGAACTCCCGGGTCACCATGCTCATCCCTAGGATACCTCCATATGAATGAGGAGAGGCCCCCACTCACCAAGGAAGAGAGAGCGGGCCTTTCTGGATGCTTCTATGCTGAGAAACGTGGCTGACACCCAGGCCGGAAGGTTGTCCACAGCCGCAGACATCCACAAGGCTCTCCTTCCCCTTGCAGACGTGGACGAATGTCAGCACAGACCCCAACTCTGTAAAGGCCGCAGCATCTGCATCAACACCGATGGCAGCCACACCTGCCAGTGCCCACCCGGCTTGGAGTTCAACCCAGAGGACCCGAGGCTTTGCACAGGAAGACCCTGGAAAGACAATGTGAAGCGGTCCTGGAGCTGGGGAAGGAGCTGAGGTGGTTCAGGGACCCCAAGAAGGAGGAAGACAAGACTCGGGTTCTTGTTACACCAAGGGCCTGCCGGGGCCCTGCCCAAGGATCGCCTCCCTGAATGGTCCCACCACAGACCAGGGAGACTGCAGAGACTTCTGGGATTGGGGTTTCTTTGTGGAGTTCCCCACCCCCATGAACATCCCCAGACCTCATCCCTTCCTCATCTGTCACATAGGATCAGAGGGAGTGTCACCTCTGGCTTTCAGAGGGGGAAACTCGGTCCAGGCCTAAGGAGAATGTGAATAAGAGCCTTGATGGGGGAGTCGAGCTTCCATGACCCAGTTTCTATCTTTGCCTCATTTTCCTTCTTAAAAATAGGGACACTGTCCCAGCTGGAGTCACCTTAAGGGAAGCTGCCATGACAAGCTTTGGCAGTGAAGAGGCAGCAGCACTATGAGGAGAGCTGTGTCCTCAGTGTAGGCAGCAAGGAGCTGGGAGACCTGAGCTGGACAGGACTGGTCCTCTGAGTTCTGTTCTAATAAAGGCGGGGATACAGCTCCGGATGGCAGTGGTGCCTCTTCCTCACCCACCGCATCACACACGGGTCATGATCAGTACTATAGCCTCCCTGGTTAGAAGCCCATCACAGGTGCCCCCACAGAGTCTCCTGCACCAGACATGAAGGGATTCAGCTTGGTCTGGGATTACACCTGCACCCACAAAGTGTGCCCTGTCCACCTTGCAGAGAGGATCTGAACTTATGGAACTTTTACATTAGAAAATGCTATCACACATTTGTAACCCAGCAGGCCAGGTAACTTGCAGAGAGAGGGTGTCCTCAGAGCACAGCACTAAGAAATCTGAGAAGGGGCATGAAGAATGGGTGCAGTGAGTGAAGAGGGGTAGTTCTGATCTCCTGGCTTTTTCCTCAGATGTGAATGAATGCACCTCTGGGAGAAACCCATGCCACAACTCCACCCACTGCCTCAACGTCGTGGGCAGCTTTGAGTGCCGCTGTCGCCCTGGCTGGAAGCCAATCCCTGGGTCCCCCAATGGCCCAAGCAATACAGTCTGTAAAGGTTTGGAGCTCAGATGCTACACTCTTGGAGACCCACACTCAAAACATCTAATTACATACTCTTTGGTACCCACACAAACCAAACAGAAAGATCACTGGGGGTCCCCTGCTGTGTAAGGTGTTAAGCATTTTGAAGCTAAATGTGAAAAGATCTTGGAGGGGTGGGGGGTCCTAGAGAAGGAGCTGGGGTACCAAGCGGAAGGCTCACAGGGACCCCAGGCAACAGCTAATTACCAACTGGAAAGAGGATATTTCAGTATTTTCACAAGCTGTACTTGTCTCATCTGCTGTCTGTCAGAACTCTACACACTTCCTATATATATTCACAGCGTTCACTACTCAAGGATGTGCTGTCCTTGATTCCAGGAGGTGGCATCACCTCCTGGGAGGAAGGAAGCACTAATTGGAAAGTAAGGGGGCATAGCGAGGAGAGGAACCTCATCAGACCGGGGCAGAGCCTGACTCCCTTCTTTGTGTCCCCAGATGTGGATGAGTGCAGCTCCAGGCAGCATCACTGTCACAGCTCCACTGTCTGCGTCAACACTGTGGGTTCATACACGTGCCACTGCCGCCAAGGCTGGGTGCCTAAAGACGGATTCCGGGACAAGCAAAAGACCACCGTCTGTAAAGGTACCTGTCCTGCCCTGATCTAAGACCCACCCGCAGCAAGCACAGACACTGCCACACCTAATGAACTGCTGTCCTGTCCCCTGCAGAGATCCCCTTCCTCACCTGGACTGCTCCCTCTGGAGTCAAGAGCCAGGTGAGTGGCCCCAAAGGGACCAGGCAGCAGGAAATCTCTCCGCAAAGCCAGTTCATTTCCCCCGAGCTCCCACACTCACATGAGGCTCTCTGACCACCTTGTCTTCTCCCCCAGGCACTCTCTCACTTCTTTAACAGAATCCAGGATCTAGGCAGAAACTTCAGTTCTGCCTCTGTCCCGAACAATGTTCAGGTAAGGGCAGGACCCAAGGGAGGCAGGTGGAAGCATTCCATAGAAGCCTTGGGAAACTTTGGTCTGGAAAGGGACACCCCAACAACAATGGTGTGCTCGCCGAGGCTCCGCCTCTCCCACAGGGTGGGTGGGAAGAGTGGACACGTGTAGTGACTATTGAACACCACGGCACACCTATACTAATGCCCCTTCCTTTCCCTGTTTCTGGATATTGGGTTTACATCATCCTTGACACTAATGAAAAAGCTTGACCTCTGAGTGGCTGGATTGCAGGGGCAAAAATCACCCAGGGAATCCCATCCAGTACCACCTGTATCACCCCGACAGTCTCTTTAGTCTGTTCTCTGTGACTGGGTCATACCTTCATACGGCCTATCAGATGCATGGGCTACTGGCTTTGTGTCCCCATCCCCCCAGGTCCTCGTACAGGAGGTGGGTGATCTGCTGGAGACCCCCGGGGACCTGAAAACCCTGCCCTTCTCAGAGCAGCAGTCTGTGGTCACTAACCTGCTCTTTGGCCTGGAAGATGTCCTGAGAAGTGTGAGCAAGGAACTGCCTAAAGGGTCATTGAACTTCAGTTCATCCACAGGCATAGGTAAGTCAGTACCTGAGTCTGACCCCAGGTTCCTGCCTCCTTGCTCTTCCAATCCCACTAGAGCAAAGTGACCATGCTTATATCTCCCAGTTAATCTCATAAACAAATTAAAATAAAAGGTTAAGGGCAAAATAGTTGAGAGGGATTAATAGGTGCAAACTTGTAGTTGTAAAATAAATAAGAGGATGTAAGGTACAGAATCTGGAGAAGAAAATGGCAACCTGCTCCAGTATTCTTGCATGGGGAATCCCCTGGACAGAGGAGCCTGGAGGGCTACAGTCCATGGGGTCGCAAAAGTCAGACACTACATAGTGACTAAACCACCACCAACAATGTACAGCATCGGAAATGTAGTCAATAATATATGGAAATGAATGGTAACTAGAGTTACTGTGGTGATCGTTTTATAATGTATGATAATATCAAATCATTGTTTTGTGCACAGGAAACTATTAGAATATGCTAGTTCAATTGTACTTCAGTGAAAAACAGAGACAGAAAAAGGTTAAAAAGAAATGAAAAACTAAACTTTCATTGTAAAATGAATTATCAGCAAAGGAAATAATTATACTGAAGAATTTAAGATAAAATATAAATAGCTTCAAAACAAAACCACCTGGTGGCTCAGATAGTAAAGAATCTGCCTGCAATGCAGAGTTCCATCCCTGGGTCAGTAATATCTCCTGAAGAAGGAAGTGGCAATTCACTCCCAGTATTCCTGCCTGGAGAATTTCGAGGACAAAAGAGTCTGGTGGGCTACAGTGCATAGGATAGCAAAGAGTCAGACAACTGAGTCACTAACATTTTCACTTTCTCTTCAAAAGAAAACAAGGTATTAAATTTGGAAAAGTATAAATCTAGTATTATTTGCTATTTAAGTCTGATTTGTTTTATTAAGATGAAATGCACTTAATATAAATTCACCATGTTAACCAGAGTGTACAATTTGGAGACATTTAGTAGTACATTCACAGAGTTGTACAACCTTCACCTCTATGTCTAAAACATTTTCATAATCCCAAAAGCATACTCTGCACCCACTAAACAGTCACACATTTCTCCTTTCCTTCAGCCCTGGCAATCAGTTATTGGTTTTCTGTCCCTATGGATTTCCATCCTGGATATTTCCTATAAATAGAATTATACAATATGTGAGCTGCTAGCTTCTTTCTCCTAGCATCATGTTTTCAAAGTTATTTCATGTTGCATCATGTAGATCAATCAATTTCACTCCATTTTATGGCTAAATAACAATGTGTCATGTGTGGATATACCACCTTTTATTTATCCATTCATCTTTGGATGGACATTTGGATTGTTTCTACCTTTTGACTGCTGTGAACAGAGCTACTGTGCATATTGATGTACAGGTATTGGCTTGAATATCTATTTTCATTCATTTGGGTCATAAAGCTAGGAGTGCTATTGCTGAGTTATGTGGTAGTTCTATATTCAACTTTTTGAGAAACTACCTATTTTCCCAAAATGGCTATTTTTCCATTTTCCATTGTCAACAGCAAAGTACAAGGGTTCCCATCTCTTTATTGTCAGTGACACCTGTTGCTTCCATTTTGTTTTTTTTTTTCTTTCACTATAGCCATTCTAGTAGTTGTCAGGAGAGATTACATCATGGTTTAATCTGCATTTCTCTAGTACCTAAGGATGTTTAATATTTTTTATGTCATTATCGAGCATTTTTGTATCTTTGTTGGAGATATATCTATCTATTCAAGTCCTTTGCCTTTTTTCTTAATCTCTTTTTTTTTTTGGCCATGGCATGCAGCATGCAGGATCTTAATTCCTTGACCAGGGATTGAACCCAGGCCACCACAGTGAAAACACAAGTCCTAACCACTGGATGGCCAGGAACTCGCCATCATTTGCCTGTTTCTAAATTTAGTTGTTTGGCATTTGGCTGTTGAGCTGTAAGAGTTCTTTATATGTATGTACATATATATATATATACATATATATATATATGAGTAATATATATGTAAGAGTTCTTTATATATGACTTCTTTATATATATATTATATATATATATATATTACATACATATATTCTAATTGTAGACCCTCTGAGATACGTGAATTGCAATTATGGTCTCCCACTCTGAAGATCATCTTTTCACTTTCTTCATAGTCTTTTCACTTTAATGGGCATATGCTTTAAATTTTTATAAAGTCCATTTAATTTATTGTTTCTTTTGTTGCTTGTGCACTTTTGTCATATCTAATAATCCATTTCCAAATCAAAGATCATGCAGATTTATCCTTATGTTTTCTTCTGTTCTAGTTTTAGCTTTTAAATATACATTTTGAACCATTTTGAATTCATTTCTGTGTATTGTGTGAGGTAGGGGTCCAACAGCCTTTTTTTTCTGGGTATGTAGCCAGATGTTATGGAAGAGAATATTCTTTCTCCCACTGAATGGTCTTGGCATCCATTGTTGAAAATCAATTGACCATAGACATGTGTGTTTATTCCTGGACTCTCAATTCTATTGTGTTGGTCTATATGTCTATCTTTATGCCAGTGTCATACTGTTTTGAATACTGTAGGTTAGTAGTCAGTTTCGGTATCAGGAAGATGAATACTCCAACTTTGTTTTTCATTTTCAAGATTGAGTATTTGTGTTTTTTCAATACCATACAAACTTGAGGATGAACTTTTCTATTTCTGCAAAAACTAATTAAATTCTGTTGTAACATGATTAGTATTACACTGAGTCTGCAGATCACTTTGGGGAATATTGCAATCTTCAAATATTATCTTCCCATCTATAAACACTGGATGTCTTTCCATTTATTGAGGGTTTTCAATTTCTTTAAACAATCTTTTTAGTTTTCTGTATACAAGACTCGAACCTCCTTAGATAAATTTATTCTTAATATTTTGTTAAAGATTTTTGCATTTATGTTCATAAGAGATACTAATCTATAGTTTTATTTTCTTGTGTTTTCTTTAGCTGGTTTTGTTTTCTGGGTAATGGTGGTCTCATGGAATTATTTAGGTTGTGCTTCTTCTTCTTCTAGTTTTTGTTTACAAAAATTCATATTAATTCTTCTTTAAATGGTTGGTAGAATTCTGATCTGGGCTTTTCATTTGGAGACTTTTTGATTTCTTATTCAGTCTCCTTACTAGTTATAGGTCTCTTAGATTTTCTGCTTCTTCAGTTGCTTTTGTAGTTTGTGTGTCTGTAGGAATGTCCATTTCATCTAGGTTGTTTGTGCTGGTCTCACGCTATTCATAATCACTGTTGTGGTTGGACCGGTCCTTGTGGTTCTGTTGTCTAACCAGACTTGGGTCCCCTCCTCCTCTGGAAGTACAGCCAGCCTACTGAAACCACATTGTGGTGAAGGAAAATGCAGTGATTATAGTAAGGTACCACACAAGGAGTCCAGGGCGCTAATGCTCAAGGCACCTAAATGACAGCACGCTCGAGGCCACAAAGTGAAATTACAAGGGGGAGACTGACGGGGGCCTGGAATTCTGCTTTTATTGCCATAGGAGGTTGGGGGTGGGGACCTAGGATTTGGGCTCACTCTTTTTTGGTTGATTTAAAACATGAGAGCCAGAGATTAAAGTATGGGAAGAGAAGAGAGCAAGTGGCAGTTATTGAAATCATTCTGCTTTGAAATCAATGAAGATTGCAAAAAAAAAAAAAAAAGAACCTCAGGAGGAGGAGGAGGCTTGGTCCTTACCTAGTCTCCTCCTCCCCTGACAGTTTAGTTCAGTCGCTCAGTCATGTCCAACACTTTGCGACCCCATGAATTGCAGCACACCAGGCGGCCCTGTCCGTCACCGATTCCCGGAGTCTACCCAAACCCATGTCCATTGAGTCGGTGATGCCATCCAGCCATCTCATCCTCTGTCATCCCCTTCTCCTCCTGCCCCCAATCCTTCCCAGCATTACAGTCTTTTCCAATGAGTCAACTCTTCGCATGAGGTGGCCAAAGTATTGGAGTTTCAGCTTCAACATCAGTCCTTCCAATGAACACCCAGGACTGATCTCCTTTAGGATGGGCTGGTTGGATCTCCTTGCAGCCTAAGGGACTCTCAAGAATCTTCTCCAACATCACAGTTCAAAAGCATCAATTCTTTGGTGCTCAGTTTTCTTCACCATCCAACTCTCACATCCATACATGACCACTGGAAAAACCATAGCCTTGATTAGATGGACATTTGTTGGCAAAGTAATGTCTCTGCTTTTAAATATGCTATCTAGGTTGGTCATAACTTTCCTTCCAAGGAGTAAGCATCTTTTAATTTCATGGCTGCAATCACCAGCTGCAGTGATTTTGGAGCCCAAAAAAATAAAGTCTGACACTGTTTCCACTGTTTCCCCATCTATTTCCCATGAAGTGATGGGACCAGATGCCATGATCTGAGTTTTCTCAATGTTGAGCTTTAAGCCGACTTTTTTACTCTCCTCTTCCACTTTCATCAAGAGGCTCTTTAGTTCTTCTTCTCTTTCTGCCATAAGGGTGGTGTCATCTGCATATCTGAGGCTATTGATATTTCTCCCGGCAATCTTGATTCCAGCTTGTGCTTCTTCCAGCCAGCGTTTCTCGTGATGTACTCTGCATATACGTTAAATAAGCAGGGTGACAATATACAGCCTTGACGTACTCCTTTTCCTATTTGGAACCAGTCTGTTGTTCCATGCCCAGTTCTAACTGTTTCTTTCTGACCTGCATACAGGTTTCCAAGAGGAAGGCCAGGTGGTCTGGTACTCCCATCTCTTTCAGAATTTTCCAGTTTATTGTGATCCACACAGTCAAAGGCTTTGGCATAGTCAATAAAGCAGAAATAGATGTTTTTCTGGAACTCTCTTGCTTTTTCGATGATCCAGTTGATGTTGGCAATTTGATCTCTGGTTCCTCTGTCTTTTCTAAAATCAGCTTGAACATCTGGAAGTTCATGGTTCATGTATTGCTGAAGCCTGGCTTGGAGAATTTTGAGCATTACTTTACTAGCATGTGAGATGAGTGCAATAGTGTGGTAGTTTGAGCATTCTTTGGCATTGCCTTTCTTTGGGATTGGAATGAAAACTGACCTTTTCCAGTCCTATGGCCACTGCTGAGCTTTCCAAATTTGCTGGCATATTGAGTGCAGCACTTTCACAGCATCATCTTTCAGGATTTGAACTAGCTCAACTGGAATTCCATCACCTCCACTAGCTTTGTTTGTAGTGATGCTTCCTAAGGCCCACTTGACTTCACATTCCAGGATGTCTGGCTCTAGGTGAGTGATCACACCATCGTGATTATCTGGGTCGTGAAGATCTTTTTTGTACAGTTCTTCTGTGTATTCTTGCCACCTCTTCTTAATATCTTCTGCTTCTGTTAGGTCCATACCATTTCTGTCCTTTATCAAGCCCAACTTTGCATGAAATGTTCCATTGGTATCTCCAATTTTCTTGAAGAGATCTCCAGTCTTTCCCATTCTGTTGTTTTCCTCTATTTCTTTGCATTGATCGCTGAGGAAGGCTTTCTTATCTCTCCTTGCTATTCTTTGGAACTCTGCATTCAGATGGGAATATCTTTCCTTTTCTCCTTTGATTTTCACTTCTCTTCTTTTCAAAGCTATTTGTAAGGCCTCCTCAGACAGCCATTTTGCTTTTTTGCATTTCTTTTCCATGAGGATGGTCTTAATCCCTGTCTCCTGTACAGTGTCATGAACCTCCGTCCATAGTTCATCAGGCACTCGGTCTATCAGATCTAGTCCCTTAAATCTATTTCTCACTTCCACTGTATAATCATAAGGGATTTGATTTAGGTCATAATTGAATGGTCTAGTGGTTTTCCCTACTTTCTTCAATTTCATTATGAATTTGGCAATAAGCAGTTCATGATCTGAGCCACAGTCAGCTCCCAGTCTCGTTTTTGCTGACTGTATAGAGCTTCTCCATCTTTGGCAGCAAAGAATATAATCAATCTGATTTCAGTGTTGACCATCTGGTGATGTCCATGTGTAGAGTCTTCTCTTGTGTTGTTGGAAGTGGGTGTTTGCTATGACCAGTGCGTTCTCTTGGCAAAACTCTATTAGCCTTTGCCCTGCTTCATTCTGTACTCCAAGGCCAAATTTGCCTGTTACACCAGGTGTTACCTGACTCCCTACTTTTGTGTTCCAGTCCCCTATAATGAAAAGGACTTCTTTTTTGGGTGTTAGTTCTAAAAGGTCTTGTAGGTCTTCATAGAACTGTTCAACTTCAGCTTCTTCAGCGTTACTGGTCGGGGCATAGGCTTGGATTACCGTGATATTGAATGGTTTGCCTTGGAAACGAACAGCGATCATTCTGTCATTTTTGAGATTGCATCTAAGTACTGCATTATGGACTCTTTTTTTGACCATGATGGCTACTCCATTTCTTCTAAGGGATTCCTGCCCACAGTAGTAGATATAATGGTCATCTGAATCAAATTCACCCATTCCAGTCCATCTTAATTGCTGATTCCTAGAATGTCGATGTTCACTCTTGCCATCTCCTGTTTGACCACTTCCAATTTGCCTTGATTCACGGACCTAACATTCCAGGTTCCTATGCAATATTGCTCTTTACAGCATTGGACCTTGCTTCTATCACCAGTCACGTCCACAACTGGGTATTGTTTTTGCTTTGGCTCCATCCCTTCATTCTTTCTGTAGTTATTTCTCCACTGATCTCCAGTAGCATATTGGGCACCTACTGACCTGGGGAGTTCCTCTTTCAGTATCCTATCATATTGCCTTTTCATACTGTTCATGGGGTTCTCAAGGCAAGAATACTGAAGTGGTTTGCCATTCCCTTCTCCAGTGGACCACATTCTGTCAGACCTCTCCACCTTGACCCGTCCATCTTGGGTGCCCCCACATGGCATGGCTTAGTTTCATTGAGTTAGACAAGGCTGTGGTCCATGTGATCAGATTATTTTCTGTGATTATGGTTTCAGTGTGTCTGCCCTCTGACGCCCTCTCGAAACACCTACCGTCTTACTTGGATTTCTCTTACCTTGGACATGGGGTATCTCTTCATGGCTGTTCCAGCAAAGCTCAGCCGCTGCTCCTTACCTTGGACGAGGGCTATCTCCTCGCGGCCACCCCTTCTGACCTTGAACGTGGAGTAGCTCCTCTCAGCCCTACTGCGCCCACATTGCCTCCCCCTGACAGGCAATGTGATTATTGTATTTGAAGTGGGTGCCTCTTTGAAATGAATTCTTGAACAGGAAGTTTAAGTCAGGAACTGAAGATGAAAGTGAAAGTGACTCTGTCATATCGGACTCTTTTCTACCCTTGGACTATTCAGTCCATGGAATTCTCTAGGCCAAAATACTGGAGTGGGTAGTCTTTCCCTTCTCCAGGGGATCTTCCCAACCCAGGGATTGAACCCAGGTCTCCTGTATTGCAGGCTGATTTTTTACCAGCTGAGCCACACGGGAAGCCCAAGTTAGGCGCTAGCATTATTTAAAAAAAAAAAAACTGTCAGGGATTATACTACACTTAACTAATTTGCTTATAGTTTCTAATAATCCTCTAAATGCAGAGGATTTATCAAACTCAAGTTCAGTGTTCGCTGCTCAAAAACCAATTCTCCAGAGGCAGCTGCTTGTAGAAAGGAAATGGTGCTTTAATCAGAAGATTGGCAATCTTGGGAGAAGATGTGTACTTGCATCCCCACAACCTGCTTCCAAGATTCTGTTCAGCTATGACAGTTTGGTTTTTGTTTTTTTGTTGTTGTTGTTGTTTTTTAGTTTAATTAACTTTTTGTTTTATATTGGAGTATAGCCACTTAACAGACTTCCCTGGTGGCTCAGATGGTAAAGAATATGCCTGCAATGTAGGAGACCTTTGTTTAATCCCTGGATCAGGAAGATACCCTGGAGAAGGAAATGGCAACCCACTCCAGTATTCTTGCATACAGAATCCCATGGAAAGAGGAGTGTGGCAGCCTACAGTCCATGGGACCGCAAGGAATTGGACATGACTGAGCGACTAACACACACAGATATAGCCAGTTAACAGTCTTGTAAAAGTTTTGGGTGAACAGCAAAGAAACTCAGCCATAAATACACATGTATCCATTCTCCCCGACTTCCCTCCCACCCAGGCTGCCACATAACATTGGGAAGAGTTCACTGTGCTATACAATGGGTCCTTGTTGGTTACCCATTTTAAATATAGCAGTGTGCACATATCCTTCCCAAACTCCCTGACTATCCTTTCCCCTCATCCCTCCCCTCCGGCAATCATAAATTCATTCTCTAAGGCTACGAGTCTGTATCTGATTTGTAAATAAGTTCATTTGTATCATTTCTTTTTAGGTTTCACATATAAAAGATGTCATGTTTCTCTTTCAGACTTACTTCACTCAATATGACAATCTCTAGCTCCATCCTTGGTACTGCAAATGGCATTACATCATTCTTTTTTAATGTCAGCCATGGTAGTTTTTTTATGTGGGGTCTGTAGCTGAGTTGGTAAAGAATCTGTCTGCAATGCAGGAGACCCAGGTTCAATCCCTGGGTCAGGAAGATCCCCTGGAGAAGGAAATGGCAACCTACTCTAGTATTCTTGCCTGGAAAATCCTATGGACAGAGGAGCCTAGCGTGCTACAGTCCATGGGGTCACAAGAGTCAGACACAGCTTACTGACTTAAACCAATGGTAGTTTTTAAAGGACAAAAAGGGAAAGAATCTCAGTGAATCGTCAAGGCAGGAAGTCAAGCTCTGCATCATTTTCCATTATGTGCAGGCTGGCTGACGCTTCATGATCTTTCCTCAGATGGTATTAAATATCTCATCCATGTGATCTACTTGCAGAATTGTTCAGGGCATTTCTGGGGGTAGAGAGTTAATCATACTTTAACTTAATTCTTCATTCTTACTTCTTTTAATCTGAGGAAGAAATCAAGACAGGTTCAGTTCAGTTCAGTCGCTCAGTCGTGTCTGACTCTGCCACCCCATGAACCGTAGCATGCCAGGCTTCCCTGTCCATCACCAACTCCCGGAGTCCACCCAAACCCACATCCACTGAGTCGGTGATGCCATCCAACCATCTCATCCTCTGTCGTCCCTTTCTCCTCCTGCCCTCAATCTTTCCCAGCATCAGGGTCTTTTCAAATGAGTCAGCTCTTCACATCAGGTGGCCAAAGTATTGGAGTTTCAGCTTCAACATCAGTCCTACCAATGAACACCCAGGACTGATCTCCTTTAGGATGGACTGGTTGGATCTTCTTGCAGTCCAAGGGACTGTCAAGAGTCTTCTCCAACACCACAGTTCAAAATCATCAATTCTTTGGTGCTCAGCTTTCTTTATAGTCCAACTCTCACATCCATACATGACCACTAGAAAAACCATAACCTTGACTAGACAGACCTTTGTTGACAAAGTTATGTCTCTGCTTTTCAATATGCTCTCTAGGTTGATCATAACTTTCCTTCCAAGGAGTAAGTGTCTTTTAATTTCATGGCTGCAATCACCATCTGCAGTGATTTTGGAGCCCCCCAAAATAAAGTCTGACACTGTTTCCACTGTTTCCCCATCTATTTCCCATGAAGTGATGGGGCTGGATGCCATGATCTTAGTTTTCTGATTGTTGAGCTTTACACCAACTTTTTCGCTCTCCTCTTTCACTTTCATCAAGAAGCTCTTTAGTTCTTCTTCTTCACTTCCTTCCATAAGGGTGGTGTCATCTGCATATCTGAGGTTATTGATATTTCTCCCAGCAATCTTGATTCCAGCTTGTGCTTCTTCCAGCCCAGCGTATCTCATGATGTACTCTGCATATAAGTTAAATAAGAAGGGTGACAGTATACAGCCTTGACGTACTCCTTTTCCTATTTGGAACCAGTCTGTTGTTCCATGTCCAGTTCTAACTGTTGCTTCCTGACCTGCATACAGGTTTCTCAAGAGGCAGGTCAGGTGGTCTGGTATTCCCATCTCTTTCAGAATTTTCCACAGTTTGTTGTGATCCACACAGTCAAAGACATTGGCATAGTCACTAAAGCAGAAATAGATGTTTTTATGGAACTCTCTTGCTTTTTCGATGATCCAGCGGATGTTGGCCATTTGATCTCTGGTTCCTCTGCCTTTTCTAAAACCAGCTTGAACATCTGGAAGTTCATGGTTCACGTATTGCTGAAGCCTGGCTTGGAGAATTTTGAGCATTACTTTACAAGACAGGTTAGGCAAGGAATTGTGTGTATTCACTAAAGCATAAGTCAGGAGTTAGTTCAGTGTTACGTAGTGAATCTCATTTTGTAATTTCATAAGGATTACTTTATGTAATCTCATAAAGTAAGTTTTAAAGGGAACAGAAACTGGCAGACAGGAAAGGTTTAAAGAGCTGCTTACTAATTTCTATCGTTAGACCTCATTCCATTTCTATGGGATAGATAAGAGGCAAAAGTTCATCTTCTGTAACTGTTTCATGCTGACATAGGGATATGTTTGACCAGAAAATGTCAGCGGGGGTCTGTAGCATCACTTTGCTGATAACTCTAATTGCCTGCTTACATAGATGGGCAGAGAAAGCTACAATTATTTTGAGGCCCACAAAAATGTAGACTATCATGAGCAATACTGTTAATCCCATTCTCTTGAGGTCAGTTCTTGGAGTTTTACTAGCCATAGATGGAACAGCCTATGTCATGGCTACAGTCTGGTCATCACGCAGTTAGCATATTCCCTCTGGTAGCAGTTATAGTATCTGCAAAACAACTCAGGAGTGTGCATCAGACACAGATTCTTTGACTCTATTGTTTAGTCATTAACAGCTTCAGCCTGATTATCTGTGACCTAGGGAGGCTTGGGAAAGTTCAGCTTTCCTACAAGAGGCAGGGAACATCGAAGAGTCACTGTGCTTGTAGGGGGGCGGGCAGGATTTAGAGTTCTGCTTGCTTTCATACCTATATGTACCATTATCATGCAGGGGTGTGTGTGGGAAGTTGCTTCAGACATGTCTGACTCTTTATGACTCCATGGAATGTAGCCCACGAGGCTCCTCTGTCCATGGGATTCTCCAGGCAAAAATATTGGAGTGGATTTCCATGCCTTCCTTCAAGAGATCTTCCTGACCCAGGGATCAAACACACATCACCTACATCTCCTGCACTGCACACGAATTTGTTACCACTGAGCCACCAGGGAGAAACCCCATTATAATGTATACCAAATACAATGTGTAATGTTATACTTCAGTTCAGTCACTCAGTTGTGTCCAACTCTTTGTGACCCCATGGACTGCAGCATGCCAGGCTTCCCTGTCCATCACCAACTCCCAGAACTTGCTCAAACTCATGTCCATCAAGTTGGTAATGCCATCCAACCATCTCATCCTTTGTCATCTCCTTCTCCTCCTGTCTTCAATCTTTCCCAGCATCAGGGTCTTTTCCAGTGAGGCAGTTCTTCTCATCAGGTGGCCAAAGTATTGGAGTTTCAGCTTCAGCATCAGTCCTTCCAATGAATATTCAGGCTTGATTTCCTTTAGCATTGACTGGGTTGATCTTCTTGCTGCCCAAGGGACTCAAGAGTCTTCTCCAACACCACAGTTCAAAAGCATCAATTCTTCGGCCCTCAGTTTTCTTTATAGTCCAACTCCCGCATCCATACATGACTACTGGAAAAACCATAGTTTTGACTAGAGGGACCTTTGTAGGCAAAGTAATGTCTCTGCTTTATAATATGCTGTCTAGGTTTGTCATAGCTTTTCTTCCAAGGAGCAAGCATCTTTTAATTTCATGTCTCTTATGTTATGTAATGTTATGTTATATATGTTGTTACATTATGTTATGTAATGTTATGTAATGTTATAAGTCATATAAAATAATAGCATTATTTGGTACACATAATAACATTTCACATAATGTATATCTGATATACAATATATATAATATGGTATACAGTATATATAATAAAACATAATATATAGTTATCTTATGTAAGCCTTACCAACAGTTACAGAAACATTAAGCACTCTGCCACTTATCTTTGTAGCTACTTTTAATAGTCTTCTATTTTCACTCTTGCTAAATAAGCTTGTAAAATTGAGATTGAACCACATTTAGCTGTTGTTATGCCATCATTTTAAATTACCTGAGTGAAATTACTGAGGTAGATAGTGCAATAACCGTTGTTCAGCCACTCGGTCATGTCCAACTCTTTGTGACCCTATGGACTGCAGCATGCCAGGCTACCTTGTCCTCCACTATCTCCTGGAGTCTGCCCAAACTCATGTCCAATATCAGTCACAATATAATGTCTGAAAAAATGCACAGCCTGAAAGTTGAGTATTATGCTTTATTCAGTGGACTTTCTGAGAACCTCAAGCCTTGGAGATAGAGGATGAGCCAGGATCTATAGAAGTTTCACCACAAAAACCAGATAGTTGGAACATCAAAGAATTACTATTAATTAAAGAAAAGCAGATATCTCAAGTTAGTGAATTTAACACTTTATCTATAGATGGCAAGGTGCAAGAGTTGGGGCTTATTGAAATCACTCCTTTTACATGCACCTCAACTATCCAAGGCCAGTATCCTTCTCTTTTCCATCGTGAGTCCCCTCAGGTGCACTTTTGTGTGTGGCTGTCGGGTGAGGGCTTGGCTGTGGGTGGCTGATTAGCTCGCTCTTGAGTTCCCTCAGTCTCACACTCAGGGGTGTTGGTAGTGATTGATGGCTCGATTATCCTAGCACCCTTTGTTTGCTTATATGGTAGACAACATTTTTCATCCATAATAATTAAACATATATACTATATTAAAATGTATAGTATATCTCTGTGTCATTGAAAAAGACCCTGATGCTGGGACAGATTGAAGACAAAAGGAGAAAGAAGCAGCAGAGTATGAGATGGTTAGATAGAAATCACTGACTCAATGGACATGAATTTGATCAAACTCCATGGGTTAGTGAAGAACAGGGAAGCCTGATGTGAAACAGTCCATGGGGTTGCAAAGAGTTGGATACGATTTAGCAACTGAACAGCATGGTGTCATTGCCATCAAAACAATCACAATTACTAATCTAACTCCCACAATTCATAGAACTGTCACTGGAGGTGCAAGCGCCAAGCTACGGGAATATCACCTTGATTCAGAATCGAACAAAGATGATGCTGACCTGGGATACAGTGCGTGATTCTGGTGACTCAGGTAATGGCTGAGACAGCAGGTAAGTAAGTCTTCACTGTGTGTCAAGATGCCCAAGGATATGACAAATGGAATATTGAAGCTTAAAGGGAAGTGTGGGCTATGGTGGGTCAAAAGGAAACAGTCCATCTGTAGAAGAGGTCCTTTCAGGCACTGCAAGATGTCAACCTTAGCCTTGTCCTGCAGGTCTTGCTGTGGTGGGCCTCCTGTCTACTCCAGGGATGAACAGATTTCTGGGTGAGGCCCCTCTGGTCCTGGATACTGAGGAACTGACAACTCTACATGAGACACATAGGGGTTTGCTGCTGGAAAGCTCCCACATCCTGCTGTCAGATGTCATATCTGCCTTTACTACCAACAAGGACACCAAGAACCTCAGGTCCCCAGTCACCTTTGTCTTCCAACATGTGAGTCCAGGTGGGATGGAGTGGTGGGTGTGGAACAGGCCTGAGTCCTGGGCACAGCCTTGGGCTTCAGGGGGCTCCCCCATGGGTGCATAAACTGTTTAGGAAAGCCCTTCACAAGCCAGCTTTGGGTCAGCATTTCTGAGCAACAGAACCCCGAACTCACACCTACTTCCTCTTCCTGTTGACACAGTCACTGACCCCCGGGCCAAGAGAGAAGGTGCACTGTGTTTATTGGGAGCATGGCCAGAACGGAAGTGGTCACTGGGGCACCAGAGGCTGCAGGGTGACCGGCAGCGGAAATGCCAGCAGCACCTGCCAGTGCACCCACCTCAGCATCTTTGCCGTCCTCATGGCCCAATACAGTGTGCAGGTGAGAACCCTCAGCGAGGCGACATTCAAGGGCTACTGCTGTGCAACAAAGTCCCACGCACAGCAGCTTTAGAAACATGGGTTTATTATTCTCTCACGGTTTCTTCAAGTTAGCAAACAGTCGTGGTTCAGATGAGCTTTCTGTTCAGGTTCCTACAAGTCTTATAAACCTTTCATCAGAAAATTGGGGTCATCCCCTAAATCCCTGATTTCTGGCAGATTTCAGTTCCTGGTGTTAGTAGGACTGAGGTAGGTTTTCTTTATCTCTGGCAACAGAGAACCAGGCTCAGTTCCCATGGTTGCCTGCATTCCTTCTCATCTGTTGCCGTTGTTCAGTTGCTAAGTCATGTCCCACACCTTGTGACCCCATATACTATATATAGCATGACAGGCTCCCCTGTCCTTCAGTATCTCCCAGATTTTGCTCAGATTCATACCCATTGAGGCAGTGATGCCACCCAACCATCTCATCCTCTGCTGTCCCTTTCTCCTTTTGCCTTCATTCTTTCCCAGCATCAGGGTCTTCTCCAATGAGTGGACTCTGTGCTTCAGGGGCCAAAGTATTGGAGCTTCAGCATCAGTCCTTCCAATGAATATTCAGGGTTGATTTCCTTTAGGACTGACTGGTTTGATCTCTTTGCTCTCCAAGGGACTCTCAGAGGTCTTCTACAGCACCACAATTCAAAAGCATCAATTCTTCAGCGCTCAACCTTCTTCCTGGTCCTAATTCTCCTCTGGGACCTCTCATAGTACACCAGTGAATCTGTCTGGAGATCAGCAGGAGAAACTCCCTCATGTCAGAACTCTCTCAAACTCTGAATTGCTTTCTCCAAGAAGAGCCTACCTCTTCTGAGGGCTCTTCTGGTTACAACAGGTCCCACCAGGATAAACTCTCTAAGTCAGTTGATGCAGGACTTGAATTTCACCTGCAACAATCTCTTCACAGCAGCACCTGGACTGGCTTTTGACTGAACATCTGGCAGAAGATAGGGATGAGGGTGTGGTTGCCAAATTAAAATTCTGTGTACCCCAGGGGTCTTCACAACAGGGTGCTCAAGGGCTGCAGAAAATATGAATTTTATGCTATCACCATTGCCAAAATATAGTAGATTTCCTCCATCAAGGGTTCAGTTCCAATCTATAATCATTAGTTCCCTTCCAAGAATGGATATTTCAGGGATGGGTGAGTGGCGTCCAAGGCAGGTGATTAATACCTGGACAGAGAGTCTCAGGTACAGACTCTGTCACACACCACCACGTGGTGGGGATGGAGGGTGGTGCTCAGCATGAAGTTTTATGCCTCTGTGTACCTAGTGTGGTAACTAGGAGGCTTAGTCATGCTCAGAAGTCTACAGGAAAATAAACCCTTGTGAGTTGCAGGGTTTGTTCTTGACTAAAGATTTTCCCGTCCCTCTGTCCTTCCAGGGACTGAATTAATCTTTCAGAGTCCATAAAATTCTAACATTCAGAACCTGGAGAAAGCTATCCACAAATATACCAACTCTATCTGGGTATTCTATTCCTGATTTTTCTATGTCTAAAAATAAAAATGGTGGAAGGGTCATTACCCAGAGCAGGAAAGCATGACTGATCTTCTCTCTGCTGGGTCCCAGGAGGAGGATCTCGCACTGACTGTGATCACCTACATGGGACTGAGCCTCTCTCTGCTCTGCCTCCTCCTGGCGGCCCTCACCTTCCTGCTGTGCAAAGCCATCCAGAACACCAGCACCTCACTCAACCTGCAGCTCTCGCTCTGCCTGTTCCTGGCCCACCTGCTCTTCCTGACAGCCATCGACAGAACTGAGAGCAAGGTTCATATACTTTTCCAAAATACTCCTGCCCTAGGGGATTCTGAGTTCATGGAGCCACACTGCTTGGGACACTTTAATAAAATGACTTGGGTTCCAGGTAAGGTTAATTTGGTAAGTAACCAATTTCACATTGACTGCCACAACTAGAAGACAAACAATCTGTTGACAACTCCTTCATATACATCAAAGTTCTCCCTAGCAGGAAATTATAGAAGTCCCGGGCTGTGCTCCACCCTGACAGTTCCTCCTGGTGCTACCTTCCTCCTCCCCCAGGTGCTGTGCGCCATCATCGCAGGTGCCTTACACTATCTCTACCTGGCCTCCTTCACCTGGATGCTGCTGGTGGGCCTGCACCTCTTCCTCTCTGCACGCAATCTGACGGTGGTCAACTACTCCAGTGTCAACAGGTACATGAAGAAGGCCATGTTCCCTGTTGGCTACGGAGTCCCGGCTGTGATTGTGGCCATTTCTGCAGCATCCAGGCCTCATCTTTATGGGACACCCACCAGGTAAAATAAATTCCACCTGTTCTTATATCTCCAGTACAATCATGTGTTGTAGAACAAATGTAGTATTTGATTATGACAGATCATAATATATAGACACTAAGTAATAATACCTAGGTCATCTTTGGTGGAGGATGATAATAATTAAGGAGAATGCTTTCAACCTCTGTTCGTGAAATAACAAAGAGGAAATCAAAGGAAGCGCTTAGGGCATCATTTAGAAAAATATGACCTACTTTATTATCCTAATTCTATAGGATGTTTCAATTTTTCATTTGTAATAGTAGAGCTGATATAAATAATTAAAATAATAGACTATATCATAACTTAGTATTTACAAGGTGCTTACTTTGTGCCAACGCATTTTTCTAACCATTTTAATGTATGCTAATTCACTTAATCCTCATACCAATACTATGAAGAAGACACTGTAATTCACCCCACTTTACAGATAAGTAACTGAGGCACAAATACTTTAAGTAAATGTGGAAACATGCATAGTTTAATTCAGTTTAGTAGGTAGCCAAGCTTAATCCAAATTCAGAGAGTCAAGCTTCTTAGCTTACACTTTTATTTTCAGCTTTTAATACTAGACTTAATGTTTTTGCGTTTTTACTGACATATACTACATATACTGTTGGGCTTCCCTTGTGGCTCAGCTGGTAAAGAATCCACCTGAGATCTGAAACACCTGGGTTTGATCCCTGGGTTAGGAAGAAACCCTGGAGAAGGGAAAAGCTACCCACTACGTATTCTGGCCAGGAGAATTCCACGAATTGAATAGTCCAGGGGGTCACAAACAGTCAGATATGACTGAGCAACTTTCACTCACTCACTGCAAAATTCACCCTTTAAAAGTGTACAAATCAGTGGCTTTTAGAATAGTCACAGTGTAGTGCAGCTATCATCACAGTCTAATTTTACAACATTTTCAACTCCCCAAAGAAACCTCATACACAATAATATTCACTTCTCATTCCTTCTACCTACTCCTCTGCCCCAACTGCTGACAAATGCTTATCTACTTTCCGTCTCTACTGGATATTTCACATAAATGCAATCATGCATGTGGTCTTTTGTGACTGTATGCTTTTACTTAGCCTAAAGTTTTCAAGGTTCATTCATAACGTAGGATGTATCATAACCTCACTCTTTGTTGTTGTTTTTGTTGCTATCATCTTGCAAATAATATTCCATTATATGGATATGCCACATTTTGTTTTTCCATCCATCAGCTGATAGATATTTAGATTATTTACCAGGGGATCTCAAAGAGTCAGACACGACTGAGCAACTGAACTGAACTGAACTGAAAGCTATTATGAATGAGATCACTATAAACATACATGTACAAGTTTCTTTCTTCCTGGTTGTATATCTACTCTACAAGTAGAATCCTGGGGTCAAACAGAAGATCTGGTTAGCCTTCTGACAAACCACCACCTGTTTTCCAAAGCTTCTGGACCATTTTACATCCCCACTAGCAATATATGAGGGTTTCAGTTTCTCCATGTCATTATCAATAGTTATATTCTATGTTTAAAAATTTAGATAATGGAGTCAAATTTCATTGTGGTTTCAATTTGCTATTTCTCCAGTGACTATTGATGTTGAGCATCTGTTCATCTACTTATTGACCATTTGCATATTTTCTTTAGAGAAACACATATTCAAATATTTTACCTTTTTTTTGAAACTTTTGATTTTATTACTATTGGCATTGAAAATAGCAGGTGATGCCTTTTCAGAAAAAATGGCATTGTATTATCATTAAGTCGTGGCATGAAGCCATCTCTCAAGGAAGAAATGTCTATAGGGTCAAGATGATACTACAAAGCAGAACAAAGCAGGATGTTATTGCAGCCAACAGGCAAAAAGTTAGTAACTTCTAGAATCCACTCCTTGGGCTCCTTAGAACTATGTACATATTTCTACACATATTTGAAGAAGATATCCACATATCCATCATCAATAGCAATACACTCTTTGTTTCTACCTTATGGGATGCAGTCAGCCATCTTGAGAGAAAATGATGTGCACTCTTCTCAGAATAAAAAGTCACATCCTCCCAAAGGGTATTATATTCATTACTGGCCTATATCAAGTATTTCATAATTTCTTTGGTTTATTTTTAAACTGAAGTAAAGTTGATTTACAATGTTGTGTTAATTTCTTCTGTACCACAGACTGATTCAGTTATATATGAACATATGCATATATATTCTTTTTAATGTTCTTTTCAATTATGCATTTTTTAAAATTGGAGGATAATTGCTTTACAATGTTGTGTTGGTTTATGCTGTACAACAATGTGAATCAGCCATAATTACATACATATATCCCACCCCCCCTTGACTCTCCCTCCCTTCCCCCATCCCACCTCTCCAGGTCATCACAGAGCACCAGGCTGGGCTCCCTGTGTTATACAACAACTTCTTATCAGCTATTTGTTGTACACATGGTGGTGTATATATGTCAATGTTATTTTCTCAGTTCATCCTACCTTGTTCTTTCTTTACTGTATCCATAATTCCATTCTCCATGTCTGCATCTCCATTCCTTCCCTGCAAATAACTCCATCAGTACTATTTTTCTAGATTCCATATAACTGCATTACTATATGATATTTGTTTTTTCTTTTTGCCTTACTTCACTCTGGGTAACAGTCTCTAGGTTCATTTACCTCACTACAACTAATTCAAATTCATTCTTTTTTACAGCTGAGTAAGATTCCATTGTATATATGTACCACAACTTCTTTATCTATTCATCTGTCGGTGGACATCTAGGTTGCTTCCATGTCCTGGCTATTGTAAATAGCACTGAAGTGAACACTGGGGTATATGTGTGTTTTTAAATTATGGTTTTCTCAGGGTAATTGCACAGTAGTGAGATTGCTGGGTCATATGTTTCTTTTAATCCTAGATTTTTAAGGAATCTCCATACTGTTCTCCATAGTGTCTGTATCAATTTACATTCCCACCAACAGTGCAAGACGGTTCCCTTTTCCCCATACCCTCTCCAGCATTTATTGTTTGTAGATTTTTTGATGATGGCTATTCTGACCAGTGTGAGTTGATACCTCATTGTAGTTTTGATTTGCGTTTCTCTAATAATGAGTGATGTTGAGCATCTTTTCATGTGTTTATCAGCCATTTGCTTTATTGGAATAGAGTTCTCTGTGCTATGCAACAGGACTTTGTTGTTTACCCATTCCACATGTAATCGCTTACATCTGCTAACCTGGACCTCCCACTGCATCCCTCTCCCAGCCCCCTCCCCCTTGGTAACCACAAGTCTGCCCATTACATCCACGAGTCTGCATCTGTTTCATAGATAGGTTCATTTGTGTCATATTTTAGATTCCATAGATAAGTGATATCATATGGTATTTATCTTTCTCTGTCTGACTGACTTCTCTTAGTGTGATAATTGCTAGTTGCAGCCATGTTGCTGCAAATGGCACAGTTTCATTATATTTGTGGCAGAGTAGTATTCCATTGTGTATATGTACCACATCATCTTTATCTGTGCCTATCAGAGACATTTCCCCTTGACTGTTTTTTTTTTCCTCTGTATGTAGCATACTTTCCTGTTTCTTTGTATGTTGCTTAGAAGTAGTGAAAGTCTCAGTCGTGTCCATTTCTTTGCAACCCCATGGACTATAGAGTCCATGGAATTCTCCAGGCCAGAATACTGGGGTGGGTAGTGGTTCATTTCTCCAGAGGATCTCCCCAGGTATCGAGCCCAGATCTCCTGCATTGCAGATTCTTTACCAGCTGAACCACCAGGGATATTATAATTATTGTTTAAAACTAGATGTTTTAGATAATACATTGTAACACTCCAGTTATCAGCTTCCTCTGCCTTCCAAAGTTTGCTGTTTTCAGTTTGCTGCTGTTTGTTTAATAGTAAATGACATTCCTAGACTAATTCTGTGTATTGATAATTCCCTGCAGTGTGTGGCCTTTTAGTTCTAGTTTAGGTTCTTTTTTTTTTTTTTAGTTCTAGTTGCCTAGGAGCTCATATCTGGCTCAGTATAATCTAGTGGCCACCCAATGTTTGATCATAAGATTTCCTTAAATGCCTTGCCTATATGTTTTGCACACTTCCACAAAGGCATCTGAGTGAGAAAGCCACACCCTCAGAGTTAAGGAAGATTACTTAACAGTCTGGGCTTTCACTTCCTGACTGCACAACCCTCAAGATAGCCAGAGATGAGAGACTGTTGTCTTCTTTCTCAGGTCTTCACTGAGAATGGGTATATCCTTGTGCATCCATGGATTTCTGAGAATATTTCAGAGCTTTTTAAAATTCTCCATGTCCCTGATTTTCTCCAGTACTTCCTTCTAAATTCACCATCAAGTTGACTCCACCTGAGAGCGTATCTTTGGGAAACTGGAGATGTGACAGTAATTTGTATTATTTTGGTAATGTTCTAAAGATGGGCTTTTGTTATGTCCCTCACTAAGATGAGCTGTCACCCAAATCAAAAAAACCACCAAATTTGGAGACTAAAGAGTTCCCAGGGAGCCAAAATTGAAAACAAAATACATGTACCCCAATGTTCATTGCAGCACTATTTACAATAGCTAGAACATGGAAGCAATCTAGATGTCCATTGACAGGTGTATGGATAAAGAATCTGTGGTACATATACACAATGGAATATTACTCAGTCATGATAAGGAATGTATTTGAGTCAGTGCTAGTGAGGTGGATGAACCTAGAACCTAGTATACAGAGTGAAGTAAGTCAGAAAGAGAAAATGAAAATCATATATTAACACATATACATGGAATCTAGAAAGGTGGTACTGATGAACCTATTTGCAGGGCACCAATGTCTTCCCAGAATCCTTCTACCAATGAAGAAGACATAGATTCTATCCCTGAGTCAGGAATATCTCCCAGAGAAGGAAACTGCAACCCCCTCCAGTATTCTTGCCTTCTAAATCCCATGGACAGAGGAGCCTGGCAGGCTACAGTCCAGGGGATCACAGTCCTGCATGACTGAGTGACTAAACAGCAGTGGAGACACAGATATAGAGAACAGACTTATGGATGGTGTTGGGGGAAAGGAAGCCGAGGGTGGAATGTATGGAGAGTGTAACATGGAAACATATACATTACCATATGTAAAATAGATACTCAGTGGGAATTTGCTGTGTGACTCAGGGATCTCAAATCGGGGCTCTGTAACAACCTAGAGGGGTGGGATGGGGTGGGAGAGAGGTTCAAGAGGGAAGGGTCATAGGTATACCTATGGCTGTGTCCACTACCAATAGGCACTTACCAAGAGCATCGCTAACAACTGAACAACAAAGGCGTTTGCCATCTACCTCTATGGAGATTGAAACCCATGCTGCTATAGCTATTGACCTTCAACAATCCTGAAGGAGTTTAGGGTAGAGTGAGGCACTCTGTGCTCCAGGGAATCTGGCGGGACAGGTCTTTAGATAGTTGGATGTTTTTAGGAACAGATCTTATGATCTCAATCCTTGCATCTCCTCATTTAGTCCTTCTCATCTAGAGAAGCACTAAATCCCTTCCTGGTGACATCCTCATGACTAACAAAAACCTTTTGTAAAATGAGTGCTTCATGGCATTGAACTCCCCCTTCACCAAAACCTTATATATTGACTTTCCCCCATTGCCACGTTGGAGCAGTCTCTCAGAGCTATCTGAGGTGCTGCCCCTGCCCCGGGCTGCAGTCCTCATTTTGCCCCAAATAAAACTAAACTCACAACTCTCAAGTTATACATCTTTTTTTTTTAGTCGACAGCTGATTCATGTTGATATATGACAAAAACTAACATAATATTGTAAAGCAATTATCCTTCAATTAAAAATAAATTTAGTTATAAAAAAAGTTCCCAGGGAGCTAAAGGGTCAGAAAACATATTGACTGTGCTCTGGGTATAATGATGATGCTTTTAATGAAGCTCCAAAAACAGTCACACATCTTTACTGCCTGCAATGCTATTGGCTTTTGACTGCTGTACCACTTAGTGGGGGAGAGATGAAATGGAAATAGTTCAAAGAGAAACATAGCTTTTTTTGCCCCAGTCTTATTGAGGTTCCACAGTTTCTCTTGGATCAACCATTTTAAGTTTGTTTTGTGGCCTTGGATAACTGCCAGAGTTTTGAAATGGTTGGTTTTAGTTGTTTTGCTTGTATTCTGGTTGTTTTAGGAGGAGTTCAAGTTTACCAAGGTCGTCAGTCTCCTGTTCAGGAACTCATTCTCGCAGAACATGCTTGCTTAACCATACCATGCTGCTAAAGTTGATGTTTATCTGTACCAACTGAGCTTGCTCCAGGAATCCTTGAACACTTCAGTTTTTTCATGCTTAATGCAATGAAGTGTACTTCATTCTACTCAGCAGCTACTATATTTTCCTGAAATGTCCCACCATGTTCTCTGTTGTTCTAGAATGTCTCACTCTCTATTTTACCTTAATGTAAGACCAAGAGTGATTTCTATTACTGTCTACCTGTAAAACTTTGAGCAATAGGCTTAAGTTCTCTATGCTTCAGTTTCTAATCAGTTACTCGATAAGAGAACTTCTGCTTTTCACTGTTGTTAAAATTAAATTGAATAACTCAACAAGAAAAGACAAATAACTCAATTTAACAATGGACACAGCCTTTGGGAGGTGGGAAAGGAGAAAGTCCTAGTCCTTGTAAGAACCTCCCCTGCCAAGTCAAGACTCTCCACCCACATTCGCCACACAAACTATCCCAGGATGGGTTCACTCTCCAGGCTCATAGTGGGAACAGCCTCTCACTCCAGACTTGACAGTGCTGGAACCTGAGACAAACTAACACATCAGTCTCTGTGGACATGCTCATTTTTAAAAATTTATTTATTTTAAATGAAACAAAGATTAATATTTTTAATGATAAAAGGTACAATTCACAAAGACAGTAGACATCATAAACCATTAGACACCTTATCAACAAAGAAACAAAGGCACATAAAGCAAAAATCAGAAGAAATATAAGCAAAAGAAAAAATATATAATCATAGTGAGACATATTAACATTTCTCTGAGAATATTTTATCAATTGCAGAAAAAATAATATAAGAGCATCTTGAGTGATGTCTTAATAATTTAAATAAAATAGATTCATATTTAATTAATTTATATTAATCATATGCTACACACATATATTTAAAAGTTTGAATCTTATACGTTGTTCTTAGATGTCCATAGGACATTTAGAAAAACTGGCAAAAAGATAAACATTACTAAATTTCAAAAAGTAGAATTCTTTTTTGTGTGTGTGATTCAGTTATACATGTACACATATAATATTTTTGAAATTATTTTCCATTATAGGTCATTATACAAGATATTGACTACAGTTCCCTGTGCTATACAGGTAACCTTTGTTACTTGTTGCATATCCATTTTTTTAAATTAGAAATCTAGCATTCTATTCATACTAAGTCAAGCAAGCGGAATCAAAATGTCACAAATTTTTTAGCTAGGCAAAAATTAATGTTTTCAAAAATATATATTACACATATTATTTATGTATATGTATACAAAAGCTTTTGTACTACACTTGATAAAGGCTTGAGAAAGAATGTCAAAAAAAAAGAAGAGATGAAGAAATTGGAAAACATAAACTAAATGATGGGAGCCGTGAATATGAAACAGAAAAAGTGAAACAAACTACATAAAAGTAAAAGATCCTGATATAGTCCAGTTGTTTTTAAATATGGCTGCTCATTAGAAACATATCTGGAGCTCTGGCAAAATAAAGAAATGCAATACCTGGGCATTTGTATTTCCCAAATATTCCAAGATAATTCTGATATACATATGGACTTTAAAAGGTGATTACAGACTTTTCTAATAAATGCTAGTTTTGGTGATATAGAATTCTGTAATTTTTCTGTTGACCAATCATGATAAAATAATATTAAGTGAGTAATAGTTCAGTTCAGTTCAGTTGCTCAGTCATGACTGGCTCTGCGACCCCATGAACTGTACAATGGCAGGCTTCCTGTCCATCATCAACTCCCGGAGCTTGCTCAAATTCATGTCCATTGAGTCAGTGATGCCATTCAACTGTCTCATCCTCTGTCTTCCCCTTCTCTTCCCGCCTTCAATCTTTTCCAGCATCAGGGTCTTTTCCAATGAGTCAGTTCTTCACATCAGGTGGCCAAAGCATTGGAGTTCCAGCTTCAGCATCAGTCCTTCCAATGAATATTCAGGACTGATTTCCTTTAGGATGGACTGGTTGGATCTCCTTGCTGTCCAAGTGACTCTCAAGAGTCTTCTCCAACACCACAGTACAAAAGTATCAGTTCTTTGGCGCTCAGCTTTCTTTATGGTCCAAATCTCACATCTATACATGATTACTGGAAAAAAGTATAGCTTTAACTAGAGGGAAATTTTTGGAATAGTAATGTGTCTGCTTTTTAATATGCTGTCTAGGTTGGTCATGGCTTTTCTTCCAAGGAGCAAGTGTCTTTTAATTTCATGGGTGCAGTCACATTCTGCAGTGATTTTGAAACCCTAGAAAATAAAGTCTGTCACTGTATCCATTGTTTTCCCACCTATTTGCGGTGAAGTCTGGGGCCAGATACCATGACCTTAGTTTTTGAATGTTGAGTTTTAAGTCAGCTTTTCTCTCTCCTCTTTCAGTTTCATCAAGAGGCTCTTTAGTTCCCCTTTGCTTTCTGCCGTAAGGGTGGTGTCCCACCTGCATATCTGAGATTATTGATAATTTTCCCTGCAGTCTTGAATCCAGCTTGTGCTTCATCCAATCTGTCATGTCATTAGATCTACTCTGCATATAAGTTAAATAAGCAAGGTGACAATATACAGCCTTGAAATACTTCTTTCCCAATTTGGAACCAGTCAGTTGTACCATGTCTGGTTCTAACTGTTGCTTCTTGACCTGCATACAGATTTCTCAGGAAGCAGGTAAGGTGGTCTGATATTCCCCTCTCGTTAAGAATTTTCCACAGTTTGTGTTGATTCACACAGTGAAAGGCTTTAGCATAGTTAATGAAACAGAAGTAGATGTTTCTCTGGAATTCTCTTGCTTTTTCTATGATCCAACAGGTGTCAGCAATTTAATAGTTACAGAATCACAGAAGTAATAGATGCTCATCAGTTTTCACAATCAATAGCCAGACAAAAAATAAAAGATGATTACAATTGCAAACCATAATGGGAACATGATTAATCTAACAATATAAAATAATTACATACAATTTGGGGGGTCAAGCAGAGTGATGTGGTTAGTGGAAGTATATACCTAGACATGTTTTCATCTACTCAGCCAGTCTATGTCTTTTGGTTGGTGCACTTAATCCATTTACACTTAAGATAATTATCAATATGTATGATCCTATTACCATTTTCATAATTGTTTTGGGTGCATTTTCTCTAGGTAGGGTTTTTCCTTCTCTGTTTCCTGCCTAGAGAAGTTCCTTTACCATTTGTTGTATAGCTGGTTTGGTGGTGCTGAATTCTCTTAACTTTGGTTGTCTGGAAAGCATTTGACTTCATCATATCTGAAGGAGAGTCTTGCTGGGTAGAGTATTCTTGGTTATAGGTTCTTCTCTTTCATCACTCTAAATACATCATGCCATTTCCTTCTGGCTTGTAGAGTTTCTGTTGAGAAATCAGCTGATAGTCTGATGGGAGTCCCCTCGTATGTTATTTGCTGTTTTTCCCTTGTTGCTTTTCACATTTTATCTCTGTTTTTAATTTTTGCCAGTTTGATTACCATATGTCTCAGTGTATTCCTCCTTGGGTTTATCCTGCCTGGAACTCAATGTGCTTCCTGGACTTGGTTGACTATTTTCTTTCCCATGTTAGGGAAGTTTTCAGCTATTATCTCTTCAAATATTTTCTCAGGTCGTTTATCTCTCTCTTCTCCTTCTGGGGCCTCTATAATGTGAATGTTCATATGTTTAATGTCCCAGAGGTCTCTTAGGCTGCCTGCATTTCTTTTCATTCTTCCCTCTATATTCTGTTCTGTGGCAGTGATTTCTACTGTTCTGTCCTCCAGGTCATTTATCCGTGCTTCTGCCTCAGTTATTCTGTTATGGATTCCTTCTAGGGTATTATTCATCTCTGCTTCTTTGTTCTTTAGTTCTTGTACGTCTTTGGTAAGCATTTCTTGTATCTTCTCAATCTTTGCCTCCATTCTTTTCCCGAGATTCTGTATCATATTCACTATCATTATTCTGAACATTTTTTGTGGAATGTTGCCTACATTCACATCATTTAGCTGTTTTTCTAAGATTTTATTCTGTCCCTTCATCTGGGATGTAACTTTCTGCTTTTTCATGCTGATTAACTTTCTGTAGTGTGGTTTTGTTTTCGTCGCTGTTGGATTGTGGTTCTTCTTGTTTCTTCTGTCTGTCCTCTGATGGAGGAGCCTTGTGTAAGCTTCCTAGTGGGAGGGACTGGTGGTGGGAAAACCTGTATCATGCTCTGGTGGGCAGGGCCTTACTCAATAAAGCTTTAATCCAATTATCTGCTGATGGATGGGGTTGCACTTCCTCTCTGGTAGTTTTTTGGCTGAGGTGACCCAACTCTCAGGTCTATGGGCTCTATGGTCAGGTTAACCTCCAAGAGGGTTTACACCAAAGGAGACATTCCCAGACAGCTGCTGCCAGTCCCTCTGTCCCTGTGATGAGCCCCTGCTGACCTACACCTCCACAGGTAGCTGTTGGAGGGTATAGCTGACCTATACCCTCCAACACTAGCAGATAGTTTTCATTCAGGTTCCTGTGGAGTCACTGCTCTTTTCCTTTGAGTCTTGGTGCATGCAAGGTTTTGTTTGTGCCCCTCCAAGAGTACAGTCTCTGTTTCCCCCAGTTCTGTGGAAGTCTTGTAGTCAAATCCCACTAGCCTTCCCAGTCAGATTCCCTGAGGATTCCCAGTTCCTTTGTTGGGCCCCTAGGCTAGAAGCCTGATGTGGAGTTCCAAACCTTCACAACGGTAGGAGAACTTCTTTTGTATTATTGTTCTCTAGTTTGTGGGTTACCCACCCAGTGGGTATGGGATTTGATTTTATCGGGATTGTGCCCCTCCTACCATCTCCTGCAGTTTCTTCTTTGTCTTTGGGCGTGGAGTATCTTTCTTTGGTAGGTTCCAGCATCCTCTTGTCTGTGGTTGTTCAACAGCTAGTTGTGATTTTGGTGCTTTTGCAGGAGGAGATGAGCAGAATCCTTCTACTCCTCCATTTTGAACCAGAAGCCCTGGACATGCTCCCTTTCACTTGTAGGTCTCTTCTTGGTTGTGACTCAGAAAGACCAAGTCCAGTTTGGGTTTGACTCCAGGTCTGTCTCTTCAATTTTTCTGCCTGTTTGCTAGTTATGACCCTCTCCTCAATCTGGTTAAGTATTTATGTCAAGTACTGTTCTTCTGAAAACAGAATTTCTATCTCTAATATCAAGTTCAACAGTGATTCCTTGCCTGCTTGCTTAGTCACTAAGATGTTTCCAACTCTTTGCAACCCATGGACTGCAGCCTGCCAGGCTCCTCTGTCCATGGATTTCCCAGGCAAGCATACTGAAATGGGTTGCCATACCCATGGAATCTTCCTGACCCTGGGTCAAACCTGAGTCACTTGCATCTCCTGCATTGGAAAGCAGATTCTTTACCACTCGCCACCATTCCCCAAAAAAGGACACTAATTTTGAATAAAGATTTCTCCAAAGATGAGTAAATGACAATAAGTGCATGAAAAGATGTTCAACATCATTAGTCATTAGGAAAATACAAATCAAAACCCACAAAAGGACATGTCACTTCATACTTATTCACTTAAATGATTAAAGGAAATAAAGACTGACAATAAAAAAGTGAAAAGTTATGGAAAAATTAGAACCCTCATACATTGCAGATTGAAATGAAATTAGTGCAACCATTTGTAGAAAACAGTTTCTCAAAAGTTTTGACATGTAGGTACCACATGACCCAGCAATTCCACTCTTAGGTATATATCCCAAACATATGAAAAGACATATCCACACAAAAAATAACATCAATGTTCATTGCAGCATTATTCAGAATACCCAAAACCTGAGAATGATGTAAACGTCCATCAATTGATATAGGTATACCAATATGTAGCATAGCCACATAATAGAATATTATTCAGCTATGAAGAAAGACTCAAAAATGAGTTTTCACCATAAAACCATGTTGCAACATGAATGAACCTTGAAAACATTCAGTGAAAGAATCTAGTCACAGAAGACCACATACTGTATGATTCCATTTATGGAATCATAAATGGAATATCCATAAATGAAATACTCCATAAATGGAGTATCCTGAAAAGGCAGATCTATAGTGACAGAAAGTTGATTAATGGTACCCTGGGGCTAGGATCAGGGTTGAGATGCGTGGAAATGGGAATGAGGATTGACTGCTAATGTGAGTGCAGTTTCTTTTTGAGGAGTTGAAAGTGTTCTGAAGTTAGACTGTGGTGATGGTTGCACAACTCTGTGACTATCCTAAAGATCACTGAACTGTACAGTTTTAATGGGTAAATTTCATTGGATGTGAAATCATATCTCAATAAAACCATAATTTTTTTTTAAAAAGCAGTGGATGAGTTTTACAGCAGATAAAAAATTAAATTGAATAATGCAAGAAAGGCTCTTAAAACTATGTTAGCTTCACAGGACTCTCAAAAACTAACACATTTACAGACTTCTCTGTTTCAACCCTGTTTATCTCAGGAACATCTATTCATTGGTCTTGTTTCCACTAAAACATGATTTCTTTGGGAATCCTCCTTAACCATTCTATTTCCTTAGACCCAAAACTGAGCATTACATTCAAAGATACATTGTCATAACCTCCCTTTTTTATCATTAAATTGTGTATCTCCTGCCAATATGGGATTTAAGAACATGTATAGTCTCTTCACCACTGTATTGTCAGAGCCAATCACAGAACCTGTCAAAAAAGAGACACTCAATACTTCTTGAGTAATGAGTGAATTTAAATAATTATTACAGATCCCCAAGGACAAATGCATTTTTTTAATTTTTTAAGGGAGTCACTTTTTAAATATCTGTTTTTAATTGGAGAATAATTGCCTTGCAGTGTCCTGTTTGTTTCTGCCATACAACAATGTGAATCATCCATAAATATGCATATATTTCCCCCTCTTGATACTCCCTCCCACCTACCCCCATCCTTAGGTTGTCACAGGGCATTGGGTTGAGCTTCCTGTGTTATGCAACAACTTCCCACTAACTATTTTACACATGGTAATGTATATGCTTCAATGCTGCTCTCTCAATTCACACCACATTCTCCCCTCGCTGTGTCCACAAGTCTGTTCTCTATGTCTGTGTCTCTATTCCTGATCTACAAATAAATTCACCAGTACCATTTTTCTAGATTTCATATATATGCACTAATATGCAATGCAAATTCATTTTAAAATTAATTTTCATTGGAATATAGTTGATTTACAATGTTGTGTTAGTTTTTGCTGTACAGCAAAGTGAATCAATTGTCCATATACATATATTCAGTCCCTTTTCAGATTCTTTTCACATATAGGTCATTACAAAGTATTGAGTACAGTACCCTGAGCTCTATAGTAGGCCCTTATTAATTATCTGTTTTAAATATAGTAATGCGTATATGTCAATCCCAGTCACTCAATTTATCCCCCCCTTTCCCCCTTGGTAACTATAAGCTTGTTTTCTACATCTGCAACTTTATTTCTGTTTTGTAAATAGGCTCATTTATATACTTTTTTTTAGATACTGCATATAAGCAATATCATATGATATTTGTCTTTCTCTATCTGATTTACTTCACTCAGTGTGACAATCTCTAGGTCCATCCATGTCACTGCAGATGGCATTATTTTGTTCTTTCTGACTGAGTAGTATTCCATTGTAAATATGTACCTCATTTTCTTGATCACAAACGCATTTTTTATTCTCTCCTTTCTTAGCTGCTGGCTCCACTCAGAAAAGGGATTTAAATGGGGTTTCCTTGGACCAGTCTGTGCCATCTTCTCTGTGAGTGATGACATCAAAGCATCGTTAATATTCAGCTAAGCGTCATTTAAAGAGGAGAACTAAGAGTGGGGGGCATGGATTGGTGACAGAGGTGACAAGAACAGGAATGTTCCTGGGTTATCATGGGTTTGGTTGCATTTTCTAAGACCATTCTTAAAACTTAACACACTAATACAGTTAAAAATAGAAACTACTTAAGTGCGGAAATGATGTTGGACAGGCTGGACAATGGACTCAAATTTTATCTAATAAATCTTTTCTGGTTTCCTGAAGGCCAATTTAGCTTTCTGTCTGATGACCCTTTGGATTTTGAAAAGAAAACTCTGTTCCCTCAACAGTGAGGTGTCCACCCTCCAGAACACGAGGTAAGATGGAGAAGAGACTGACAACCCTGAAGATGTGTGGTCCCAAGGGTGAAGGCATGTGTCTGAACAGTTCCTTGGTGTCCATTCTCAGGTTTTCTAAGGAAACCCAGAGTAAAATGGATGGAGGTGTCCTAAGGCAGCAAGTTCAGACCCAGTGGTGTTCTCTGTCCATCTCTAATTCCAGTTTGTGACCTTGTGACTCCCTCAGCAACATTCTCTGGACTTTGTCAGCAGTCCTATGACAAATGTGCAGAGAACAATTATGTTCCCATGAAGCACTTAGAGGAATCTGTGACCACTTCCACAGTCTAGTACACTTTCACACTCCACATTTCAAGCTCATTCTCACCTCTGTCCCACTCCTCTTCCTGGTAAAAATCCCAATGAACATTAAATCTTCTAGAAGGTTTAGGCAGTCCTTTGTTCCAGGAAATCTTGTGCTTATCTGATGCTCTTTCCTTTGCATTTCTACCATTATCTTTTCCAAATTATGCATCTTACTGTTTTGTTGTTTTAGTCATTTGAGTAGATCATGAGCTTTATGAAAATAGTAATTTCACCTTTGTGACATTTAATGCTCAGGACCCAACACAGAGCATGATGCATGGTACTTCCTCAGGAACGTTGCTTGAATGAAATTATCTCCACAGAGCATCATAAAGCTTTTACATCTTATGAAGTGTCGCTTCCCTTTCCATCCATATCAAAATGTCATTCTAGACCCAGTGGCATTTCTATTGTGGAGCATCATTGACAGCAAAGAATCACAACCCAGTCTGAGAAGTCATTACCAACAGGGAAAGGAAGGAGCATCCATGGGTGAAGATGAGAATGGCTCTGGTTGTATCAGGAACTTACTTTCTTCTCCTACCCAGGATGCTGACATTTAAAGCCACAGCTCAGCTCTTCATCTTGGGATGCACGTGGTGTCTGGGAATCCTGCAGGTGGGACCGGCTGCCCACATCATGTCCTATCTCTTCACCATCATCAACAGCCTGCAGGGTGTCTTCATCTTCCTGGTGTACTGCCTCCTCAGCCAGCAGGTACTGCTGTCTGACTCCCTCTCAGGACTCATCCCATCCTCACTCCTCTCAGGTGAGCTGACTCAGAGCATGCTTTGCAGGTCCGTGAGCAATACAGGAAGTGCTTGAAAAGGATCAAAAAAAGCAAAGCCGAGTCTGAGATGTACGTGCTCTCCAGCAGGACCATGTCTGATGACTGCAAACACAGTGAGGTAAGATCACGCACTGCCCCCAGAGCACTTCACTAACCAGTTTATTGATCAGCACATGCCTAGCACACTGGACAGCTGCGTATGAGCTATTGATGTCTTAGGATGGCTTACTCTTTGTTTACTATTTGACTCATTCTCAAGTGGCATTGGTGGTAAAGAATCCGCCTGTCAATGCAGGAGATGCCAGATACCTGGATTCGAACCTTGGATCAGGAAGATCCCCTAGGTAGAAAATGGCAATGAACTCCAGTATTCTTGCCTGGAAAATTCCATGGACAAAGGAGCCTGGCAGGTATAGTCCATTGGGTTGCACACAATCGGACACCACTGAGCATACGCACATGCGCGCGCGCGCACACACACACACACACAAACCATTAGCAGTGGTCTCAGTTTGTTTACAAAATGCATTTCACTCATATTCCTTAGGGAACTGTGTCCATCTTGACTCATATCAGTATTCTTATTGAACACTTACTATGTGCCATGCATGGTTAACTAAATAAGCAACTATCAATGATCTGAAATGGTGAGGCACATTCTATTCAGAGTCACATTATCCTCATTTTGCTGTACACCTGTCTCTACGTAACACTCAGTAGCACCCCTCAAAAATGCAGAAAACGGGGACAGATTATGTACTTATCTGTGTGCTAAAGAGAAAGGTGTTAGCTGGAATTTTAGACTTTCTTAACAAGACTGTCTGATATTTTGGGCACTCTCTGTGCTGTGCTGTGCTCAGTCACTTCAGTCGTGCCTGACTCCATGCTTTCCCATGGACTGCAGCATGCCAGGATCCTCTGTCCATTGGATTCTCCAGCAAGAATACTGGAGTGGGTTGCCATGCACTCCTCCAGGGGATCTTCCCGACCCAGGGATCGAATGCAGGTCTCCTGCATTGCAGGCAGATTATTTACCCCTGAGACACTAGGGAAGCCCCTTGGCACCCTCTACCCACAACAAAACCAAAAAAGATAAGCAGTAGTAACACAGGATAATTCAAGACAGTGATTACCAAGAAACAAACTTACTGGTTTAGACTTACAAACTTATTTTCCTTATATTTTCTGACCTCTTCCATCTTCTATTTAATGCCTTCAATCTTCCATCTTACTGAAAGGAAACTAGTATATGCCTGGAAGCCCTTCTGCATTTCTCACATTACCTGTCCCCCCAACCTCCATAAGCACTGATTCCAACATTGAATCTTCTATCACTTTGCCCTTTCTCAACAAATGTTCTCAGCTCTTATTTCACAAAGAAAATCAACATCGTCATGATGCTACTTTGTGAACTCTATGCCATACCAAATATCAGCATGCATCCTCTTGTATCATTGAGACAATTTTCCTTCTCCTCTCTGAAGACAATGATTCCACCTATGCTTTGAATCCCATTATCAATGCTTATCAATTTTCCTTACATTCTTGTTCACACATATTCTCTCATTCTCTCTTCCCCTTACCCTTCTTCCCTCACTCTCCCCTCCAATTTTCAACAATATTTTCCCCATAACCATGGGTACATGTTTGGTTCTCTTCTGTCTTACAAACATGTACTACTTGGCCATCTTCTTGCTACCAGCCAAGAGCTGACAGTTCTCTCTGTCTTTATTTCCCTGACTTAAACTCATGCCTTCAGCCGATGCAAATTATAGTTTCTTTCCCCTATATTTCACCAAAACAAATATCTCTTAGATTTACAATGATCTCCATCTCCCAGAAAATCTTTCAGAATTTCTGACCATTCCCCACTGTTTTCTCATAAAACACTCCATCCTTATCCTCACTAGATTCTACTTATACATTCCTCTTTGTCTTCCATTCTCTCTTGCCATTCTCTCTTTGTCTCCTTTGAAGTTCCATACAAAGGATTAGTTCCATGCAAAGGATTAGTTCCAGAATAACTTTAATTCCTGTTTTATTCTTTTCTTCTAGACATTTATTTATTTCTCCTAACATTTATTCCTTAGATTCAGTCACAATAGCTGTAAATGATGGCCATTAGTTTCTTTATCTCTGACTTCTCCTCTGAAATCTGAAGGAGTATGGAGTATTTGACATTTTTCGGATCTCAAAGTCATCATCAACTCAGCTTTCCAATTTAAGACTTGCAATCTTTATCCTAATCCAGTTCTTTCTCATGGTGTCCTTCTCCATCTTCATGATGCCACATTCATCCTGTGGCACAAGTTTGGATCCTGAAAGTTACTCTCAACAGTTATCTTATTACCGTCACAACCTATACCACCTGTGATCTTTTTGTTCTTATCTTTTCAATATGTCCACAATCTTTCCTGTTATCTCAACTTCCATCACCTCCTCCTTAGCCAGGATTCCAGCTTGCCTACACACCTGCTATGCTCATCTAGCTGACTATTCTTTCCATTCTTTTCACCTCCCAATATATCCATTACCCAGAAATCAGAAAGATCTTTTCAAAACGCAAATAAAATCATTGCACTCTTTGGTAAACCCATTTCATATAGGGTCAAAACCAAGAGCCATGCATCAGTGAGAATTTGTTTGATTCATCTCCTGCTTTCCTCTCCAGCTTCATATACCATTATTCACCATTATTTCAGCCACATTAAATTTCTTTCAATTTTGAAAATTCAATGTGCCTCTTTGGGACAAAGGCTTTGCACATATTCCTTCTCTTTAAAACACTTTTTTATTCTTTGGCTCAAAACTATGTATGCCTTCAGACATATCTTTCTATGTTGATTCCTCCATGAAGACTATGCCTGCTCAGATTCTTCCATGTTTCTCTCTGATAGCCCCTAGAGAGTTTTGTCAGAGTCATTTTGCTCTTGGTTTTCTCTATTTGATTAATATTTGTTTCCTTCTAGATTTAGCTTCTGCAGGCACCATTTTGCTTTTCCTGTCTGTTATATCTTCAACAATTCACACAGTGCCAGACATGTAGAACTACTCAATACATAATTGCTACATGGTTGGTTAAATTAATGAGTGAATAATCTGCATCTGCAAGAAGGGGCAGAAACTGTCTTATTCATCAATCTCTCTCTCCAGTGTTTAACATTTTACAAATGATCAACAATTATTTACTAAACAAAGATGAATGAATGAATGAACTCCCTGATCATTAAGGGGGTGAAGTATCAGAAAAAATTATTGATTATTTTATGGTGCCTTGCTGCGGTCCTTTAATGGACCGGAACCTGGTGGTCCGGAATCGACAATTAGAAAGTGAAAGAGAGAAAGAGGCTGATATTCCCTGGTTTATGCAGAGAATCAATAAAGCTCTTGACACAGGGCTTGCACTGCTCATGAAGGCACAGGGCGCCCTCTCGAAGAGGTCTTGAAAGCCCAGGCGAGAAAGTGAGCTCAGCAGATTTCTATGCTCCAGAGAATTAGCCTGAAGGAGAGAGAGAGAGAAAGACACGAGGACCCAAGCCTCTGGTGGAGGAAGGGTGCTTTAATGATCTCTCTGTGAGTATATATATGCTGTTGTACAAGAAATTTCTTTCGACAATGATAAAGATCAGAAAACCAAACGTACAGCAACCGTTACCAAGGGAACAAGGGATTAATAATAGTCACAAGGTCAGGAGACAATCCATATCTCAAGAAAGAGGATCGAGACTAACCAGTTTTGTCGTAAGGAGAATGTTTACTGAAGGAGATTCAAGCCTTTCTCATCCCATGACCTCAGTCCTGGGAGCAGCGTGCCGTTCCACTGATAAGGAACGGAGGATTTATGAGAAACAGCACGTAGGAATCCTCCCGTTAAACATTCCCCGACAGTGCCTCTTTCCTTTGGAAATATCAAGATAATTCTCTGCCCTACCATATTTTTTTTTTTATTATTAACCATCCTGTCTACCATTAACACCCACGTATTTCCTTATGATACCAGAGCATTGTGTAGATCTTAGTTCCCAGGCTGAAACAAATCTGGAATGAAATATTAGCTCAACCAAATGTTTGCTGGGTGAGCTTGATCAAACTGCTTTTCAAGCTGCAGAACATTTTAAACCCTCAGTTGCCTCATTTGTCTCCTCCCTCCAAATTAAGACCATTTTCTTAGATTAACTCAATCAGGACTAACTACACACTTCCCTCTGCAGACTCTAACTGGGTCAAATCTTGGTGGGAAGGATTGAACTTCCTCCACACACTAAATTCTGATTTAGCCAAGGATGCAGAGTGTAACCTATCAGGAGTTAATGTGGCTTCCCTCATACAACTGATGCTGTCCACATAGGGAGGACCCCACAGATATGAGAGATTCGATGCTTTGCTCTACCACAGCCCTGTCCCACTCATGGATTACACTCATTCAGAGAGAACAGAACAAATAACCCATGCGTGTCTGCTTAAGGGAATGCTAATGGTGTGTGACCCTCCATGTTCTTGAGTCAACTCAGCCTCAGCAAGGGCATAACCCTGTCCCTGGGAGACCCAGAACAGGATCTGAGCTTCCCTCATTTCAGAATCCAAGAAAACTTGCACTTCCATAGTGTAGTTTCCTATCGTTGCTGTAACAGGTTACCACACACTTGCTGCTAAAAACAAATTTATCTTACAGATCTAGAAGTCAAAAGTTCAAAATGGATCTTATGGGACTAAAATCAAAATGTCTGTATCCCTTCTGGAGACTTTAGGGAAATACGTATTTCTTCACCTTTTTTTAACTTCTTGGGGCTGCCTGCATTCCATGGTTAGTGGCCTCGTGTTTCACTCAATCTTCAAAGTCTGTTTAGTGTAGCTTTTCACATCAATCAGCTCACCTCTATCCTCCTTCTTCTCCCCCTTTTTCTTCTCCTCCTCCTTCATCTCTCTCTTTCTCTCTTCCTACCTCTGTCATTATATCTTTCCCCGCCTCTTTCTCTCTTACTTCCCTCTCTCCTTTATGAAGACCCAGATCATTAAATTGGCTCATCAGGGTAATCCAGGATGAATTTCCCATCTCAATATCATAAAAATTTATTTTTTCATGTAAGCTAATATATTTGCAGCTTCCAGAGTTAAGATGTTGACATCTTTGTGGGATCATTATTCTGCTAGCACATCTACTGTACATGGGTTTCATTTATAGTTCAGTTCAGTTGCTCAGTTGTGTCCTACTCTTTGCGACCCCATGGACTGCAGCACGCCAGGCTTCTCTGTCCATCACCAACTCCCAGAGTTTACTCAAACTCATCTCCATTGAGTTGGTGATTCCATCTAACCATCTCATCCTCTGTCTTCCACTTCTCCTCCTCAATTTTTCCAAGCATCAGAGTCTTTTCAAATGAATCAGCTCTTTGCTTCAGGTGGCTAAATTATTGGAGTTTCAGCTTCAATATCAGTCCCTCCAATGAACACTCAGGACCGATCTCCTTTAGTTTGGACTGGTTGGATCTCCTTGCTGTCCAAGGGACTCTCAAGAGTCTTCTCCAACACCACAATTCAAAAGCATCAGTTCTTCTGTGCTCAGTTTTCTTTATAGTCCAACTCTCACATCCATACATGACTACTGGAAAAACCATAGCTTTGACTAGACGGACCTTTGCTGGCAAAGTAATGTCTCTGCTTTTTAATATGCTGTCTAGGTTGGTCATAACTTTCCTTCCAAGGAGTAAGCATCTTTTAATTTTATGATTTATAGTAGAAACACTGAAATCTTTGTATGAATAAATATTTGCCACTGTCCCCTACTTCCTGCAGAGATGATATACATGGTGAAGAAACGAAATATACTTTCTCTATAGAGAAACACAGTAATGGCTCAGATAGCTATTGAAGGATTCTAAACTTCAAGTAATCTGGTCAGCTATTTCTACTCTCTATGGGCAAAGGACCAAACAAATCCTTGGCTTAATGTAATTACATCTTCTACTGTCTCCTAAAATTTGGTGTCTCTTATGCTTAAAAGTTAGGCATGTCTTTCTTTCAACCTGGAATCTCTTCTATGGCTTCCTGTCATCTTGTTCAAGAAAAACAAAATAATTTATCTGTGTTCCATTGTGTATAATTTCCTGGAGTACAATATTTGAAACCTTCTTGAGTAGAGATAATCATGTGATGTTGCCCATCCCAAACACCGGAATTTTCCCTGAGCTTTCTATAAACCTAGGAATAAATAACTCATATTGGGGGTAGTAAGGACTGTCCAAAAGGACTTCAGTGTTTTTTCCTTTACATCCCAGGTGATTAACAACAGATAACATTTCTAGACTTTTATCAATTTTCAATCTGCCTTATTTTATGACTCCATGAAGAAAACATTTCCCAAACTCTGAGCAGAGGAATCAAGACATACATTTAGAAACAGATAGATATTTTTTTGTTGGACATTTAACTGTTATTATATTCTATAACTTCAGGGTTAGGAAACATAGGGAGATGGGACTTCTGAGAAAGACCAGGCTCAACCAAATTTCATCTAGTCTGTAGGCATTTTGATCTTATCCTGACAAGTCCATCTGACAAGGAGTTTTTTTGACTAAAGGCTTCTTAAATTTCTTTTCTTTTTTTCAAAGGAAATATTTGTCTTTCTATGGTTTCATGTATCATTTCTAAAATATCTTTCCAAGTTACTTAAAAAGATCTTTGATCTTTCAGAGCTAGGACAAATAATTTCACAATTTGTATTGAAGCATAAAAAAAACCTCAAGTAGCCAAAATAATCTTGAGAAAGAAGATCAACCTTCCTGAGGAATCAACCATCCTGACTTTAGACTATGCTACAAAGCTAGTCATCAAGACAGTACAATACTGGCACAAAGACAGAAATATAGATCAATGGAACAAAATAGAAAGCCCAGAGATAAATCCATTCACCTATGGACACCTTATCTTTGACAAAGGAGGCAAAAATATATAATGGAGAAAAGACAATCTCTTTAACAAGTGGTGCTGGGAAAACTGGCCGACCACCTGTAAAAGAATGAAACTAGAGCACTTTCTAACACCGTACACAAAGCTAAACTCAAAATGGATTAAACATCTAAACATAAGACCAGAAACTATAAAACTCTTAGAGGAAAACATAGGCAGAACGGTCTCTAACATAAATCACAGCATGATCCTGAAAGGTTGTTGCTGAACCACAGAAAGACGGCCAGGATTCTTGGCCTCTGGAGGAGAAGAATTCAATCCGGGGCCAGAGACGATGCTGGATCGCTCAGAGATTTTGTGTGATAAGGTTTTATTAAAGTATAAAGGAGATAGAGAAAGCTTCTGACATAGGCACCAGAAGGGGGCAGAAAGAGTACCCCCCTGCTAGTCTTCAGCTGGATGTTATATAGTCACTAGCAGTTTGTTAATGAAAGAAAGGTATGTCTTAAACTCAGAATGGCACCAGGCCCCTCATCTATAAGATGTATTTTGGAATAATCTGGGCACCGGACATCCCGGGTCATAAAACGATTGACTTGAATTTTGCAGAAAGGCAGATCATGCAAATAGTTTCATTTACATAGATTAGGGGAACAATGTCTGAGTATAACATACTGGTTTGTCAAGTAGGTTCTGAGCCATTAGGCGGAACAGACTTGAAGACAGAGTTTGGGGTAAATGCACAGTACATTAACATAGCTTAAGACAAATATTTCCATAAAAAAAAAATGCATTGGTTAACTCAAAGTTTGAGAATAGTTAACTTCAGGTGAAACCAGGTGTCATGGCAACACAGTATTTTAAGAGAAACCTCTTTTAAATTTGTATAGAGAAGGGAAAAAATATCGCTAGTTTGTTTCCTCCTGCTGCTTAAGAGAGAGAGAAAATGTCTGACACTTGCAGCCTATTTCCTCCGTTTGGAGACCCCTGGCCTTCCTGCCTGTTGCCCTCTCAATCCTCTATGACCCACCTCCCAGAGTAAAGGAAATAAAAACAAAAATATACAAATTGGACCTAATTAAACTTAAAAGCTTTCGCACAACGAAGGAAACTATAAGCAAGGTGAAAAGACAGACTTCAGAATGGGAGAAAATAATAGCAAACGAAGCAACTGACAAAGAATTAATCTCAAAAATATACAAGCAACTCCTGCAGCTCAATTCCAGAAAAATAAACAACCCAATCAAAAAATGGGCCAAAGAACTAAACAGACATTTCTCCAAAGAAGACCTATAGGTGGCTAATAAACACATGAAAAGATGCTCAACACCACTCATTATCAGAAAATGCTAATCAAAACCCCAATGAGATACCATCTCACACATTTCCGCATAGCTGCCATCAAAAAGTCTACAAACAATAAATGCTGGAGAGGGTGTGGAGAAAAGGGAACCCTCTTACACTGTTGGTGGGAATGCAAACTAGTACAGCCACTATGGAGAACAGTGTGGAGATTCCTTAAAAACCTGGAAATAGAACTGCCATATGACCCAGCAATTCCGCTGCTGGGCATACACACCGAGGAAACCAGAATTGAAAGAGACACATGTACCCCAGTGTTCATTGCTGCACTGTCTACACTAGCTAGGACATGGAAGCAAACTAGATGTCCATCTGTAGATGAATGGATAAGCAAGTTGTGGTACATATACAGAATGGAATATTACTCGGCTATAAAAAAAAAAAAAAAGAATGCATTTGAGTCAGTTCTAATGAGGTGGATGAAGCTGGAGCCTATTACACAGAGTAAAGTAAGTCAGAAAGAGAAACAGCAATACAGTATATTAATGCATATATATAGAATGTAGAAAGATGGTAAGATGACCCTATATGCAAGACAGCAAAAGAGAGGCAGATGTAAAGAACAGACTTTTGGACTATGTGGGAGAAGGTGAAGGTGGGACGATTTGAAAGAATAGCACTGAAACGTGTATATTACCATGTAAAATAGATGACCAGTGCAAGTTTGATCCATGAAACAGGGCACTCAAATCCGGTGCACTGGGACAACCCTGGAGGGATAGGAAAGGGAGGGAGATGGGAAGGGAGATCAGGATGGGGGGACCCATGTACACCCATGGCTGATTCATGTTGATGTATGGCAAAAGCCACCCCAATACTGTAAAGTAATTAGCCTCCAATTAAAATAAATTAATTAATTTTAAAAAGATCTTTGGAGGGATTCCCTGGCAGTCCAGTGGTTAAGACTTGGCACTTTCACTGCTCTGCGCCCAGGTTCAGTCCCTGCTCAGGAAACTAAGATCTCTCAAGCTGCACGGAGTGGCAGAAAAAAATCATTTGAACTGTATCTTCTTATCCCATGGAAAACCTGAAGTGTTATTCTTTGAGCTATTAAGTGAGGACAAAAGATACTTAGTTGTGTGTGTTTCAAGAAATTCATTGTGTCATCAGTGTGAAAGAAGTCATGGTGGTGGACTTATTGGTTACTCAATTCCTGCGAATCTGGAATTTTACTGTGTCCGACAGGGCATTCAAAAAACTTTAAACACCTATGATAAATCATAATGGAAAAGAATATAAAAAGAATGTATATATGTGCATAACTGAGTCACTTTTCTGTATCTAATTATTAGAGAAAACTTGCCGCACTCAGAGCAGCCTCTTGTAGCCACTAACCAAGAAACAAAATTAAAGTTTGAAAGGAATTGCAGGTTATGTTGGGGCTACAAAGAAAGAGTCCGTCTAAAAGAAGGGTCATGTTGGGCACTCCAAGATGTCAACCTTGTCCTGTCCTGCGGGTCCTATTGTGGTAGGGCTTATCTCCACACCTGGGATGGGAAAGTTGCTGGATAAAGTCTCTCTTTCTTATTTGTTCCTTCTTTTTTCACAAATATGATAGATTATTCTCTTGAGTCTACAAAGAGATTCTCCATTATTTTTTGACGATGTGGCCTTCTGTTGGATAAATTACATATCAAGGCTCTTATAGTGAGTGTTTTTGTTAGATCATTTGCTAATACAAATAATGTTGCAACTGTTTACACTTACTTCATTGATCTCATTTTCGATTATGCAGTTAGGTTGGATAATGCGTCAAATTCACAACTGCATGTTTGTAGATACTTCCATATTTCAACATCTTGAGGTCACTCCATCGACCCTGCCACCAGTAGTATGTATGTGTGTGTGCTCAGTTTTGTTGAACTCTGTTGCGACTCCATGTACTATAGCATGCAAGCTCCTCTATTCATGGGATTTTCCAGGCAAGAATACTGGAGTGGGTTGCCATTTCCTCTTCCAAGATCTTGCCAACCTAGGGGTCAAACTCACATCTCTTGCATTTCTTGCATTGGCAGGCATATTTTTTATCCTGAGCCACATGTTTCCCTACAGCCTCACCACAAGGTTCTTATCAAGTGTTGTACTTTTACCCATCTGAGAGGTAAATAGCATATCTAGGGAAAGATTTGTATCTTTGTATCCTTTTTATTATTAGTGGAAGGGAACATCTTTCTTTATGAGTCAGTAATATTTCAATCTCTGGAAACAATTTGTTCACATCCTTGGTATATTTTTCTATTAGCTTGTAGTACTTTTCTTATGGATTGGGGGACACTCTTTAGATACTCTATTGGTGAAACTAAAGACTCTCAAGCTTTACGGTGCATCAAAAATCATCTGAAGGGCTTGTTATTTATTTGACATTTTACTGATAAATGTCATACCTGACCCAGAACCCAGCATACCAATTCATGCCCATATCTTTATTCATGCACTTCCCGCTACCCTCATCCACACTACTGTACCTGGTGAAATCAGGTTCATTATCCACTTATCACATTTTCTAAGAGGCCAGGGAGGTCCATTGCTTTCTTTTCATTAACACAGAGAGAATCATCTGGACAGAGAATGCTCTAGGTCATTTCATGGAGAGGAAAAAGATAGGGACATCATTGGAGGGACCATGGCAGAGGGACCTCCCATTTCACAAATATAATTGACGATTTGTATATATCTTCCCACTAGATGGTAAGGTTTGTGAAATCAGAAATCTTGCCTGTGTTATTTTTAATGCACAGGGTCAGCACAAAGCCATGTGCACAAACCATCCACAGTAATATCAGTTGATTGAAACTGGGGATATTTATTCAACATCATAAGGTTACTGAGATGTTGATAAGGATTGCATTGAATCTATAGGTCAACTTGGTGGAATGCTACCATATTAACAATATTGTCTTCCGATCCATGACTGTGGGATGCTTATCCATTTCTTTGGGTCTTCTTTGACTTCTTTTGACAATCTTCTTTAGTTTTCAGTGTAAAAGTTTTGTACTTTCTAACGAAGTGTCATTTTTACATATTCTTTTTCAGGAGACTCAAATTAACGGCTAAATCAGATGATCTTGTATCCTGGTCGGCAAGGAAAATTCTGAACTGTCATCTTTGGGCAAAACTTTTAAAATATGTTTTCATGTTTGTTACAGGAACTCTTCACTGAACCATTGTGTAAGGAAGTATGATGGGAATTCTTGATATTTAGATTGCTGGGAGAATTTTGCTTTTCTACTCCATATGGTATGCTCACCTCACTCTCAGCATAGTCAAAGGGCTCTGATGCAATTCCTTAGTTGCCTTAGATTAAATCACCTGCTTCAACCTTTTTCTACAAAGTTCCTCAAGTTTGTTGGTATATGAAGATATTTGAAGGTATATGATAAGGAAAATGAGCTTCAGAAAACTGTCTTAAAATACCATAAGGCAGGAAAGTAAGGTTCAAATACCTACATGAAGGGTAAATAATTGCTATGATGTCCCAAATTTTTCCTGAATTATGTCCTAAGAACAGTTGAGTTACAAGCAACCAGGACAGTTGGTTTCAATACATACATGCTTCAACTTCTTCACCCTCCATCTAAAGATTACTAACTTATGCATTAGAAAAATATATTTTAGTACTCACCATGTGTGTGGGTGTTTGTAAGTCACTCAGTAGTGTCCGACTCTTTGTGAGCCCATAACCCATAGTCCACCAGGCTCTTCTGGCCATGGAATTCTCCAGGCAAGAATACTGGAGTGGATAGCTATGCCTTTCTTCAGGGGATCTTCCTGACCCATGGATTGAAGTCAGGTCTCCTGCATTGCAGGCAGATTCTTTACCATCTGAGCCACCATGGAAGCTCGGTACACACCATGTACTGCACTAAATTAAGAGATCTAGTTTCTAATTTCACAGAGCTTACATATTAAAGAAAAGGCTTTATTAAGAGTAAAATCAGAATGCTGTAAATAAATAAAATCTCTACATCCTTACAATTGTAAGACGTGCTGGGTTAGAAAGAGTATATTGCTATTGCACATTTTTAAAGTTTTACTTACATGTATAACAAACTGTTTCAGTCTCAGCACGTGATCTTGGCAAGATCCAAGTCCAAGGGACATAGAAATGTCCCATGGACATCCACTGACCAGATTTCGATCAATTTAAACAAATGGAAAATGACTTTAAATGATCATAACATGTTAAATTTAAAATATCCATGAGTGCTTAATGATACATAACATATTTGAAAATAAGTGTAGAAGATATGACAGAAGTAGATAATGACAATTTTTCAGTATCCAGTAAATCACCACTAAAAGCACTGAGGAAAATATTGTTGAAAGACTGGCCAATCTCACAATGCTAAAGAATTCTCTTAAGTGATTATTGATTTCTTATAAGGACCAAAGTATGTTTTTATAATGTTAGATCAGATAGCCACCAAATGAACTTAATGATCAATCTTAACATCGATAATATCAGTCTGATGTTATATATTTCCTGATAAGACATGAACTGAAACCATCCCATTTGTACTAAATAAAGGTTTGTGTCCATATCATAAGTGTGTGCGTGTGTGTGCTACCGCTTCAGTCGTGGCCAACTCTTTGCGATCCTATGGATTGCAGCCCACCAGGCTCCTCTGTCCGTGGCATTCTCCAGGCAAGAATACAAGAGTGCATTGCCTCTAGTATTGATCTCTTCCAGGGGATCTTTCTGATTGAGAGGTCAAACCCTCATCTGCCTGTGTCTCCTGCATTGCAGGCAGATTCTTTACCCACTAAGCCATCAGGGAAGCACAATCAATTTAACCTAAATCTAATCTAACCTTTCCCCACTCCAGTACTCTTGCCTGGAAAATCCCATGGACGGAGGAGCCTGGTAGGCTACAGTCCATGGGGTCCCTAAGAGTCGGACACGACTGAGCAACTTCACTTTCACTTTTCCCATTCATGCACTGGAGAAGGAAATGGCAGCCCACTCCAGTATTCTTGCCTGGAGAATCCCAGGGATGGCAGAGCCTGGTAGGCTGCCGTCTATGGGGTCGCACAGAGTCGGACACGACTGAAGCGACTTAGCAGCAGCAGCAGCAATCTAACCTTTAGACCAAGGCTTAGCAAAGTATAACCTGCAGGCAAATCCAGGAAGCTGCCTTTCTTTGCACATAAACTCTTACTGGTTCATAACCACACTGTTCACTGGTTTATTGTCCATAGTTGCTTTCAGGCTACAATGTGAAGTTGAGTGCTTGTGAAACAGTCTTCAAGACCACAAAGCCAAAAATTTTTACCATCTGACCCTTTCTAAAAAAACCTTTCTGGGACCTGTTCTTTGAGACCAGACTTTCAGTACACATGAAACACAGAGGAAAGGCACACAAGTTAAATAACCATGATGAAGCAGTCAGGCAAATACAGAACACAGGAAATTTTTCTAATGTCAGTATCATTGTAAAAGGTGCATAAGGCTATCTAGATAAAAGTGACAAAAGTGACATGGCAAACAAATTCACTTTCAACTTTAGTAGTGAGAGGGTAACAGGCAAGAAGGCCAGGGGTCTCCAACCAGAGGGAATAGATTGCAAGGGTCAGACATTTCTTATCTCTTTCTTAAGTGGCAGGAGAAAACAAACAAGCATTAGATTTTTTCCCCCTTAACCTAGATAGCATATTTAAAAGCAGAGACATTACTTTGCCAACGCAAGTCCGTCTAGTCAAGGCTATGGTTTTTCCAGTGGTCATGTATGGATGTGAGAGTTGGACGGTGAAGAAAGCTGAGCGCCAAAGAATTGATGCTTTTGAACTGTGGTGTTGGAGAAGACTCTTGAGAGTCCCTTGGGCTGCAAGGAGATCCAATCAATCCATCCTAAAAGAGATCAATCCTGGGTGTTCATTGGAAGTTCTGATGTTGAAGCTGAAACTCCAATACTTTGGCCACCTCATGCGAAGAGTTGACTCATTGGAAAAGACCCTAATGCTGGGTAGGATGGGGGCGGGAGGAGAATGGGACGACAGAGGATGAGATGGTTGGATGGCATCACCGACTCGATGGACAGGGGTTTGGGTAGACTCCGGGAGTTGGTGATGGACAGAGAGGCCTGGCATGCTGCGATTCATGGGGTCGCAAAGAGTCGGACACGACTGAGCGACTGAACTGAACTGAACTGAACTATGCAAATTTAAAAAGAGTTTTTTCTGAAAATTCTGTGTTGCCATGATGACACCTGGCTCCACCTGAACTTAACTTTTCTCACACCTTGAGCTAACCAATGCATTTTTCTTATGGAAATGTTTGTCTTAAGCTATGTTAATGAACTATGTATTTACCCCAGACTATTTCTTCAAGTCGGTCCGCTTAAGACTCAGAACCAATGAGGGCTCAACAAACCTGTATGTTTTACTCATACATTGTCCCATTGTCCCCCTAATCTATATTAATGAATCTATATATTTACTTGAAAAACTGCCTTTCTTCAAGATTCATGTCAATCATTTTATGGCCCAGGATGACTCACCTGGTGCTAATGTTATCTCAAAATGCGTGTTGTGGTTGAAGGGCCTGGTGCCACTCTGAGTTTTGAGACATCTCCTTTCTCTAATTAACAGCTTACTGATAGGTATGCAGCATGCTGCTAAAGGCTAGTAGGGGGCACTCTTTCTGCCCCCTTCTAATGTCTATGTCAGAAGCTTTCTCTATCTCTTTTATACTTTAATAAAACTTTATTACACAAAAGCTCTGAGTGATCAAGCCTCGTCACTGGCCCCGGATTGAATTCCTCTCCTCCAGAGGCCAAGAATCTGTCTTTCACGGCTCAGCAACAGGCTTTCAGTAGCACTCTGATTTGGATATATGCTATAAAAATATTTTGGAAACAATTGGGATAAATTGAATATGCATGAGATATTTAAAGTTATTATGAAATTATTATCTTGCATATAATAGTATTATAATTATGTAGAGCATATTCTATAAATTCTTCAATATTTTATGAAGATACATTAAAGAAAAAAGTGTTACAGTATGTTCCCTGAAAATCATGTATTAGCAGGAAAATATATGTATGTGTAAATACATGTGAAAGATTTTTAATATGGCACTATGTGAATAACTGGGGATTCAAGGTAGAGTATATATAAGATTTTAGTGTGTCATTATACAAAATTCTCTCTGTTTAAACTTATAAATAAAATCTATCATAAAAATAAATGCATAATTAATTATAAATTCCTAAAATATATATACTAATGAATTTTTAGGTTTACAAAGCTAACTTTGTAAATAGATATCTTATAAATATATGGATTTTTATAGCTATATGGTGATGATATAAAATCTAAAAATTAAAAATAACAGTATTATAATACAGAAGGAATAGAGGGTATTTCCACTTCTGCTTAGGAAATAGAAAATGGCAACCAGTAACAGCAAACTCAGGAAATATCCAGAAAAACTACAAAGTCATTCATTTCTTGGACTCAGAGAGAGCTGATATACAACAAAGTAACCTGAACTCTAAGAAAAGACAGTATCGTCCACAGAGACTCCATCAGGAAGGAACACTGATACACATATGCAAAGCACAAAAAACAATGATCTAGCTGTCACAGATGATTATGAGGAATTCACTTAAATTTTTAATCAGAGAAAATGCTTTCATGTAAATTATCATATATGAAACGAATTGCCAGTCCAGGTTCGACGCATGATACAGGGTGCTCGGGGCTGGTGCACCGGGATGACCCGGAGGGATGGGATGGAGAGGGAGGTGGGAGGGGTGTTCTGGAAGGGGAACACATGTACAACCATGGTGGATTCATGTCAATGTATGGCAAAACAAATGCAATATTGTAAAGTTGAAAAATAGATAAATAAACTAATTTAAAATAACAAAAAGAAAAAAGAAAATGCTTTCAGCTTTTCACTGTTCACTATGATGTTAATTGTGGGTATTTCTTATATGGCCTTTTCCACAAAACTAGAACAAAAAAATTTTAATGTGTATGGAATTGCAAAAACAACCTTGAGAAAGAAAAACAGAGCTAAAGGAATCAAGCTCTCTAATTTCAGACTACACTACAAACTATAATTATCAAAACTGCATGGTACTGACACAAAAAACAGAAATACAGATCAATGGAATAGGATAGAAATCCCAGAGATAAATTCATTCACCTATGGTTACCTAATCTATGAAAAAGGAAGCAAAAATGTACAATGGAGAAAAGACAGTGTCTTCAATAAGTGGTGCTAGAAGAACTGGACAGCTACATATTAAAGACTGACATTAGAACACTGTTAAACACTATACAAAAAAAAGAAAATCAAAATGGATTAAAGACCTAAATGTAAGACTGGATACTATAAAACTCTTAGAGGAAAACAAAGGTACAATGTCCTTTGACAGAAATCACAGCAGTATCTTTTGGGGTTCATCTCCTAGAGCAATGGAAACAAAAATAAAAACAAACAAATGAGACCTAATTAAAATCAAAAGTTTTTGCACAGCAAAGGAAACTACAAATGAAACAAAAACACAATCTACAAAGTGGTAGAAGATATTTGCAAGTGATGCAACAAACAAGGAGTTAATTTGCAAAATAACAAACAGCTCATAGAACTCAATGTAAAAAAAGGGAAAACCCAACTGTGTGGACACAGTTGGAGAAAGAGAGGGTGGGACAAATTGGGAGAGTAGCATTGAAACATAAACTTTGCATGCGTGTATACTAAGTCGCTTCAGTTATGTTTGACTCTGTGTGACCCTATGGACTGTAGACACCCCCCCCCCAAACTCCTCTGTCCATGGGGATTCTCCAGGCAAGAATACTGGAGTGGGTTATGATGCCCTCCTCCAGGAGACCTTCCCAACCCAGGAATCGAAACCACTCTTGTGGTTGTGTCTCTTGTGTCTCTTGTGTTGGCAGGCAGGTTCTTTACCACTAGTGCTACCTGGGAAGCCCCAAAATGTATACTTTACCACATGTAAAATGGATAGCCAGTGGGAACTTGCTGTATGATGCAGGGAGCTCAAACCCAGTGCTCTGTGACAACCTAGAGATGTTGCATGGGGTGTAAAGTGGGAGAAAGGTTCAAGATGGAGGAGCTGTGTGTATACCTATGGCTGATTCATGTTGATGTACGGCAGAAACTAACACAATATTGTAAAGCAATTATCCTCCAATTAAAAAATAAAATTAAAAAGGGACTAGTAGAAGAAACTATACACCAATAAAATGGACTACCTAGAAGAAATTAACAAATTCTTAGAAAGGAATAACCTTCTAAGACTGAACCAGGAAGAAATAGAAAACATGAATATACTAATCACAAGTATTGAACTTTAAACTATTATTAAAAATCTTCCATCGAACAAAAGTCCAGGACCAGATGGCTTCACAGGAAAATTCTATCAAACATTTGGAGAAGAGTTAAAACCTATCCTTCTCAAACCTATCTTATCCCAAAATTTCAGAGAAGGAACACCCATAAGCTCATACTATGAGGCCACCATTATCCTGATAACAAATCTAGACCAAGATATCATCAGGCCAATATCCCTAAAGGCTCAAATATCCTCAACAAAATACTAGCAAACAAAAATCCAACAGCACATTGAAAGGATCATAAACCATGATCAAGTGTGATCTATCCCAGGGATACAAGGATTCTTCAGTAAACACAAATCAATCAATGTGATACACCATATTAACAAATTGAAGAATAAAAACCATATGATCATCCTCATGGATGCAAAAAAAGCTTTTGACAAAATTCAACACCCGTTTATGATAAAAATTCTCCAGAAAGTGGGCATAAAGGGAAAGTATCTCAATATAATAAAGGCCATATAAGATAAACCCACAGCAAATATTATTCTCAATGGTGAAAAACTGAAAGTATTTTCTCTGGGATCAGGAACAAGACAAGGATGTCCAATCTCACCACTATTATTCAACATAGTTTTGAAAGTCCTAGACATGTCAATCAGAGCAGAAAAAGAAACAAAATGATTGAAATTGGAAAAAGAAGCTAAACTGTCACTGTTTGCAGATGACATGATACTAGAAAATCCTAAACATGCTATGAGAAAACTGTTAATACTAGATCTAAACAATGAATTTGGTAAAAATGCAGGATATGAAATTAATAGGAAGAAATCTCTTGCTTTTCTATACACAAAAATCAAAATATTAGAAAGAAAAATTAAAGAAACAGTTTCATGTTCCAGTAACAACCCAATAAGAAAATGCACTGAAGAACTATATAGACGTTACTTCAAAGAGGACATACAAATGGACAAAAAGTACACGAAAAGGTGCTCAACATCACTAAATATTAGGGACATACAAATCAAAACTCTCATGAGTTATCACCCCATACTGTTCACAATTGCCATCATCAAATAATCTACAAACAACAAATGCTGGAGAGGGTGTGGAGAAAAGGGAACATTCCTACACTGTTGATGGGAAAATAACTGGTACAGCCACTATGGAGAACAATATGCAAATTGTGGGGTGTCTGTAGGATTAGGGAGCAGAAGCACTTCCATAAGGGGACAGAGGCCAAGGGAAGAGTGAAGGGAATAGGGCACTGGTGTTCTCATGTCCAAGAGATGTACAATAAGAGCTCAACTTTTAGAACTAGAGGATGCCAGTGATCACTGTCTTTCCACATAGAGAGGAAAGAGTCATATGAGGAGGCAGTGAGATGAGGGCCAGGAACAAGACGAGAGAGCGCTTTCATCAGAAACCAACCCTGCCAGCACTTGATCTTGGATATCCAGGCCCCAAAACTATAAGAAAATGAATTTCTGCTGTTTGGGACACTCAGTCTATATTTTGTTGTGGCAGCTCTAGCAGAACTGATAATCATGGCCACATAGAACAGTAAAGTTAAAAAATGCAAACAAAGAAAATTATCATAATTCCATTACACAGACTACCAGGAGATTTGAGGGATATGTTTTTCTCATCTTTAAAAAAAATATCAGGAATATTTTCTTTCATCATCAGATGTGAATCTCAGACTATGTTGAGCCTTGTTGAAGAATAAAATCCTTAGTTTTAGACCTGCCAAGGTTTAGGGATGCTGGGATGGCATGAGGGAAATCTTTGTGGTGATGGAATATTGATGTATCTTGATTGCAGTGACAGTTGCAGGAATGTACATATGTGATAAAATGACATGGAATTACACATACACATCGTACCAATGTCAGTTTCTTCATTTAAATATTGGACTATCAGGACTATCATTATATAAAAATGTAATCTTTGTGGGAAAATGACTGAAGATTACACAGGACCGCTTGGTAGTGTTTTACAACTTCCTCTTAATTTATATTTCAAAATAAAACTAAATATTTCAAAATAAAACTAAAAAAAAATCTGAGTTCTCTGAGCTCTCTGTACCTCTCTCCTCCCCTGTGAGGATTTTTGGCTTTTTTTTTCCCAGCATGGCCCCCAAACACCAGGCTTCACTTCCACCCCAAGGGAAGAAACCAAGAAAGCGAGGCCAACTCCTGCCTCCAGGCCAGATGAGGCATCTGTTTCTTCAAACATGCCGAAGGAAGAAAACGAACAGCAAGGAGCAATTGAACATATTGATGACGTGCAAAATGAAATAGACAGACTTAATGAACAAGCCAATGAGGAGATTTTGGAAAGTAGAACAGAGATATAACAAACTCTACCAACCATTTTTAAGGAAGAGGTCAGAATTGATGGCAAAAATCCCAAAATTTGGGGTAACAGCATTTGATAACCATCCACAAGTGTCTGCACTGCTTGGGGAGGAGGATGAAGAGGAACTACATTATTTGACAAGAGTCGAAGTGACAGAATTTGAAAACATTAAATCAGGTTACAGAATAGATTTTTATTTCGATGAAAACCCTTACTTTGAAAACAAAATTCTCTCCAAAGAATTTCATCTGAATGAGAGTGGTGATCCATCTTCAAAGTCCACTGAAATCAAATGGAAATCTGGAAGGGATCTGATGAAACGATCAGGTCAAACACAGTATAAAGGCAGCAGGAAGAAACAGTATCAGGAACCAGAAAGCTTCTTCACCTGGTTTACTGGTCATTCTGATGCAGGTGCAGATGAGTTAGGAGAGGTCATCAAAGATGATATTTGCCAAATCCATTACAGTACTACTTGGTTCCTGACATGGATGATGAGGAAGGGGAAGGAGAAGATGACAACGATGAAGAGGAAGAAGGATTGGAAGATATTGATGAAGAAGGGGATGAGGATGAAGGTGATGAAGATGATGATGAGGGAGTGGAAAGAGAGGAAGATGAAGAAGAAGATGACTAATGGAAGGAACACATGGATTCCAACCTTTTTTTTATTTTCTCCAGTCCCTGGGAGCAAGCTGCAGTCTTTTTTTTTTCTCCTCTATGTTCAGTCACCCTGTTTTTGAGGCCTCTTTTCTCCTTTATACCATGGTCCACAACTTATTTGGTGGGGGGAGGGGGAATACCTTGAGCAGAATTCAGTGCGAAAAGAATCTCTACCCATTTCTGTTCCAAATTCATGTTTATCCCTTCCTGCCTCAACAAAAACTCTATGGAATAAACACTACCATGCTCTGTGGGAAAAAAAGAAAAACCTTCTGCTCCCTTAGCTCTGCTGGAAACTGGAGTGTGCTAGGCCCCATGTAGTACTGCATAGAATTCTAGCTTTATTCCTCCCTTCTCTGTATATTGGGCTCAGAGATTACACTGTGCCTCTATATGAATATAGACAGTTGGCATTCACCAACATGTATCTGTCTACTTTCTCTTGTTTAAAAAAAGAAAAAAAAGCTTTTAAAATGGGATATAAAAGGTCAGAAAAGGGTGGGTTTGAGATGTTTGGGTGGGTTAAGTGGGCATTTTGACAACATGGCTTCTTCTTTGGCATGTTTAATTGTGATATTTAATGGAAATCCTTGCAGTTTAAGATGACACTTTTAAAATAAAATTCTCTCCTAATGATGACTTGAGCCCTGCCACTTGATGGGAGAATTAGCAGAACCTATAGGATCTTATTTGCAATTGAAATTCTCTATTGTAATTTTGCTCCTGTGTATTTTTAAATTTTTCCTTTTGTTTCACTGGAAAGGAAAGATGATGCTCAGTTTTAAACGTTAAAAGTGGACAAGTTGCTTTGTTACAATAAAATGAAATGTGTACACACAAAAAATTTTTAATCTGTTAATATATAGCAAATAAATAATTCTATTCGCTCTGAACCAAGGTCCTCATACATGCAAAAAGACCAATAAAATTAGTCTTCATATTTGATATAGGAGGTCTTCATATATCAAAAAGATATAAAAACCACTTTTGAAGAGACTTGTGGTACAAATACCAGTAATGCTATGCAAATGCTTAGAAATTTCAGAGACGTAAACATCAGGCAAAACAGGAGGAAGAAACATCCAGACCAGTGATTTCCTGTTAGGTCATGAAAAGCAGCATGCGTATGTGCTAAGTCGCTTCAGTCATGTCCGACTCTTTGTGACCGCATGAACCACCGCATGCCAGGCCTCCCTGTCCATCACCAACTCCCAGAGTTCACCCAAACCCATGTCCATTGAGTCGGTGATGCCATCCAGCCATCTCATCCTCTGTCGTCCCCTTCTCCTCCTGCCCTCAATCTTTCTCAGCATCAGGGTCTTTTCAAATGAGTCAGCTCTTCGCATCAGGTGGCCAAAGTATTGGAGTTTCAGCTTCAACATCAGTCCTTTCAAGGAACACCCAGGACTGATCTCCTTTAGGATGGACTGGTTGGATCTTCTTGCAGTCCAAGGGACTATCAAGAGTCTTCTCCAACACCACAGTTCAAAAGCATCATTTCTTTGGCGCTCAGCTTTCTTTATAGTCCAACTCTCACATCTATACATGACCACTAGAAAAACCATAGCCTTGACTAGACGATGGACCTCTGTTGACAAAGTAATGTCTCTGCTTTTCAATATGCTGTCTAGGTTGGTCATAACCTTCCTTCCAAGGAGTAAGCGTCTTTTAATTTCATGGCTGCAATCACCATCTGCAGTGATTTTGGAGCCCAGAAAAATCAAGTCAGCCACTGTTTCCACTGTTTCCCCATCTATTTGTCATGAAGTGATGGGACCAGATGTCATGATCTTAGTTTTCTGAATGTTGAGCTTTAAGCCAACTTTCTCACTCTCCTCTTTCACTTTCATCAAGAGGCTCTTTAGTTCTTCACTTTCTGCCATAAGGGTGGTGTCATCTGCATATCTGAGGTTATTGATATTTCTCCCAGCAATCTTGATTCCAGCCTGTGCTTCCTCCAGCCCAGCGTTTCTCATGATGTACTCTGCATATAAGTTAAATAAGCAGAGTGACAATATACAGCCTTGACGTACTCCTTTTCCTATTTGGAACCAGTCTGTTGTTCTATGTTCAGTTCTAACTGTTGTTTCCTGACCTGCATACAGGTTTCTCAAGAGGCAGGTCAGGTGGTCTGGTATTCCCATCTCTTTCAGAATTTTCCACAGTTTATTGTGATCCACACAGTCAAAGGCTTTGGCATAGTCACTAAAGCAGAAATAGATGTTTTTCTGAAACTTTCTTGCTTTTCTGATGATTCATCAGATGTTGGCAATTTGATCTCTGACTCCTCTGCCTTTTCTAAAACCAGCTTAAACATCTGGAAATTCACAGTTCACATATTGCTGAAGCCTGGCTTGGAGAATTTTAAGCATTACTTTACTAGTGTGTGAGATGAGTGTAATTGTGCATTAGTTTGAGCATTCTTTGGCATTGCCTTTCTTTGGGATTGGAAGGAAAACAGAACTTAAGAAGGGCATTAACTCAATTATGTTAAGTTCTCAAAGGAGAAATTAATGAAATTTTTAATTAGTTAATTAATTTATATTTTTGATTGTGCTGTGTCTTTGCTGTTGTATGTGGGCTTTCTCTGTTTGCCTTGCTTGGGGGCTCCTCTTAGTTGCAGTGCACGGGCTTCTCACTTTTGTGGCAACTCTCTCTTTTAAAAAACTTTTTATTTTATATTGGCATATAGCTGATTAACAATGTTATGACAATTTCAAGCAAAGGGACTCAGCCATACATCTATATGTACCCATTCTCCTCCAAACTCCGGTGGCTCCTGTTGTTGCAGAGCATGGCCTCTAGGTGGGTGGGCTTCAGTAGCTGTGGCCCATGGGGTTAAGTTGTTCTGCAGCATGTGGGACCTTCTAGACTAGGAATCGAACCCGTGGCCCTTGCATTGGCAAGCAGATTCTTGCCCATTGGACTACCAGGAAAGTCCCAAGTTGGTGAAATGCATTCCTAGGGAAATTTAACAAAGATTTCCCATTTTACCACCTGTATTAGCCCAGGTTCTCAAGAGGAACAGAACCAATAGGATGAATCTATAGGGGTGAGAAAGGATTTTATTTAAGAAACTGATTCATGAGATTGTGGCTTGGAAAGGCCAAAAATCCCGAGGACCAGCAGCAGGCTGGAAACCCAGGATGACCTGATGTTGCATCTCACGTTTCAGGGCCTCCAGAAGCAATTGTTTTTCCTTCAAGGAGGTCAATTTTTTTTTTCCTTTTAGGCCTTCAACTGATTGGATGAGGCTCACCCAGATTATGGAGGGTAATGTGCTTTATTCAGAGTCTACTAATTTAAATGTTAACTCAGAAACAGACTCACTGACTTAGAAAATGAACTTATGATTACTGGGCTTTTCGTTTGGGGAAGTTTTGATTTCTCACTCAGTCTTCTTATTAGTTATAGGCTTGTTCAGATTTTCTGCTTCTTCTTCAGTTACTCTTGTAGTTTGTGTGTCCATAGGAATGTCTATTTCATCCAAGCTGTTTTTTGTGCTGGTCTCAGCCTATTCATAATCACTGTTGTGGTTGGACTTGTCCTTGGGTTCTGTTATCTAATCAAACTTGGATCACCTCCTCCTCTTGGAGTAAAGCCAACCTACTGAAACCGGATTGTGGTGAAGGAAAATACAGTGTTTATTGTAAAGTACCATACAAGGAGTCCAGGGCATTTAATACTCAAAGCACCTAAACTCCCCAGTGGGCTCAGGGACCATTTTAAAAGCCAAAGTGAGGGAAGAGCATCTCAAGTTATGTGACCAACTCATGCACAATTCTCTGATTGGTTGATGGTGAAATAACAGGGCAATTGTCCTATCAATCCTCAAACTCGTGCAGGCCTGGGGGCTATGTCCTCATGGTCATCAAGAGGTTAGCTTCTTCCATTTGGTGGAGGTTTTAGCATCTGTAAAACTGAAACAGAAAACCAAGATCTTGTTCGTGGAGCCGAAAATTGAATTCCACAAACTCACAGTCACGCAAAGTTTATGTTGAAGTATTGGGGGAGTTTGTAATTTCCTCGGGTCTGTCTCACCACAGCAAAGATTTGAAATGGTGGACCAGTGTTACACCTTGATTACAGCTCTGAGTTTTATTCTCAAGCAACGGAAAGTACACCCTCAAGGCGTGAGGGCAGGCCGACCCCAAAGGAAAGGCTTCAATCAGGCTTGGTTTCCTCTTTTTATACATTTTGTCCCCTCCCCCCGAGCCTGCCCTGTGCAAACTGGACTGGCCAAGAAGGGGGCATGTTTGTTTCACCTGAAATTTTCACTCCAGTCCACAGATTTTCTTTTGTTCCATTTTCGCTGGCTTTTCTCTATCTTTGTCTTTTAGCTACCACCATTTTGGACTCCTTTTTCCTATTCTAACTACCTAATATTCCCCCCTCAAGAGATGGGAGGCCCAATCCTTTGAGAATAGTGGCATCGTGGTCTCGCTGATTACTTCCTGCTGAGCTGGGATGGCGAGGTGCATTGGGCCTCCCCCTCTTGCTAGTCTCAAGTCTCAGAGTCCTTATAGTGGTGTCCATCTAAGGGTGAGCGACATTTTCTGTGGTCAGGTGTAGTTTTATATATCTTTGTTGAATTGGCACTGCATGTTGTAGCTTGTTGACCTGGGCAGAGACAAAATGGGTTAGACAATTGATAATACATGGAGCAATCATAAGCAGCATCAATATGGTGATAACAGGGATTAGTTGGGGCACTAGCCAACTCCAAATCCCCCCTCACCAAGAGAATTATCCCCCAAAGAGGGGTTGTAGCCACCCCAAGAACTCTCCAGCTCATTCTTTGAGATCTCGTAGGATCCGAATGTTTTTCTTGAGGCTTGTGAGACTTTCTTCAACTTAGCTGGAGGTATTTACCCAGAAACAACACATCTCATCCAAGATAGCTCAAGTCCCTCCTTGTTCAGGGATCAGGAGGTCTATCTCCTGTGTATTTTGGAGTACAACCTCTGCCAGGCTGTGTTGGCTCTTTAGAGTTATCCTGAGAAATCTATCCTCAGAAACTTAATTTGGGGGGTGTTCATTAGAATGGCACTCATTGGTAGTCCTGAATAGGTTTCTGAGATCTCCCAGGGGCTCACAAGTGTATTGAGTGTCCTCTTCTGTTTTCTTCCATGGCTTGACTCGTGAGTAGTGAATCCAGGAGTTGTGTCTTGGTTCCTTGACTGCTGTACGGGTAGAAAGTATTACAGGATAGGGACCCTTCCATGTGGGCTGGACTTGAGCCTTTGGGGACCCATCATTCCAGACTTTAGTTAGGACTTGAGTCTCTGGAGCATATGGTGGTGGCTCTTTAGAATCTTTTGGGTCCTGGTTGACACCCTACAAGTGTATATCTTGTTGGAATTACCCAATGGCCATTGTATAAAATTGGAGGGTCTGAGCCTCTGGATCTAGGAACAAGTCATTGACATAAACAAAAGGTCTCCTATATAGCATCTCATAAGGACTAAGTCCAATCTGTTCCTTAGGGGCAATACCAGTGTGGAGGAGAGCTATTGGTAAAGCCTCCTTCCATCCCATGGATGTCTCCTGGGTTATCTTTTTTTTATCACTTTAAGAATCTGTTGGCTCTTTCTACTTTTCCTGAAGACCGAGGCCTCCAGGCACAATGAAGATGAAAAGTAATGCCTAGTGCTTTACTTAGACATTTTCTTAAAGACCCCTTGGGTGACCTTAGAAGAAAATTATGTCCCATTGTCACTTTGTAATGACCCAGGCAGATCAAATCTTGGGATGATTTCATGGAACAGTTTTTTTACCACCTCCTCAGCCTTCTCAGTCCGGGTGGGAAAGCCTTCAATCCATCCTGTGAATGTATCCATCATGGCTAACAGGTATTTATATCCTTGAGAAACTAGCGTCTGGGTGAAGTCCATCTGCCAGTCCTCTCCTGGGAAGGCCCCACATCGTTGGACGGGCTGGGCCAGCTGGGGTCTTCGAGCTCCTTGGGGGTTGTTTAATTGGCAAATGGGACAAGAGGAGACCACTTGTCTTATAGTCGTTTGGAGGCCTGTTCCTCTGAAGGACCTTTCTAGTAATCTTTGGAGAGCCTTCTCCCCTAAATGAGTGGTAGGTAGCATGTAAGGAGTTAACCAACTTCCATTGGAGGTTCCCAGGCAGAAAAAGGAGTCCCTCCTTTTGGAACCACCCCATATGATCTTCTTGAAAGCCCTCACTGTTAGCTTTAAGAGTCTCACCTTCAGTATATGAAGGAGTTTCTGGCAAATTAGTCTGTGGAACTAAGGTGGCAACCCCTATTAGGTCATTGTTCTGTAATGCTTCTCTCTTAGCTGCCTGATCAGGTGCTTGGTTCCCTCGTGCCACTTCCGTGCTCCCTTTTTGGTGTCCTTTACAGTGGGAGACTGAAACCTCAGCGGGCAAATCGACTGCCTCCAAGAGTCTAAGAATTTGATCACCAGGTTTGATTGGGGACCCTCAGGTGGTCAAGTGGCGCCTTTCTTTCCATGCAGCATGTGCATGTAGCACCAGAAAGGCATACTTGGAGTCAGTGTAAATGGCTACTCTTTTTCTTTTTCCCAGCTCTAAAGCTCAAGTCAGGGCTATGAGTTCAGCCAATTGGGCTGAAGTACCTGGTGGCAAAGGTTTAGCCTCTGTGGTCTCAAAACTGGAGACTACTGCATACCTGCCTCTTCTTTTTTCCACCTAAGACAAAGCTGCTTCCATCAGTGTACCAGATTTCCTCAGGATTGGTCAGAGGATCTTCTGGCAATCCCTCTTGGGGCTTTGTCCAATGGTCCAAAGTTTCTAGGCAAGAATGAAATGAGAGAGAGAGCCCTCGGGGGTAGACAGGAGGGTAGCTGGGTTAAGAACCTCAGAAGGGGATATAGTGAGGCCTGGATTTTCCACCAGCACTACTTGATATCTGAGGATCCTTTGATCAGACATCCATAAATGGCCTCTCCCATTCAGGAGTTGTTTTACTTGGTGGCTGGTAAAAATAGTTACTTTGACCCCAAGAGAGAGTTTTAAAGCATCTTCTATCAGGACTGCAATAGCTGCAAGATTTCGAAGGCAGGGAGAGATCTCTTTCCAATAAGGGAGCAGGACACTCAGGGACCACCAGAAACTGGTGGGAAAATATTTGTCCACTCCAGCAACAAAGAAGTGCTTGGGTGAACCTTTTAGTAGTTGCTTTTCCTGTAGCACCCAAAATGGTACACGTTTGGGAGGAGAAGCCTCCAGAGTAGGAGATCAGGACAGAGTAGGTAGCCCCTGTGTCAACCAAGAAATTCTCGGGCCTACCTGCCACATCCAGTTGCACCCTTGGCTCCAGCCCCATGATGGTTATCTGTGACAGGCGGGCTGGCTGGAGCTGGCCGCTTCAGTCCTGTTGAACCATCGTGAGAGAAGACTTGGTGCTTGACCTTAAGGCTCTTGGGTCCTGAGGGCAGAGTGCTGCCCAATGTCCCAATTGATGACATTTGTAGCAAACCATTTTAGGAGACTTCCCACTGTTTGGCCACTCTTTGGCCCAATGTCCTGCCTGTCTACAGATTAGGCACTTGCCTCATGCCTTGACCTTCAAGGACTCGGGGTTTGCCATAAGGTTTCCCTGGAGGGTGGCCAGCATCTGGGCACACCTTGTCTCTTTCATTTTCTCCCTTTCTTGGGCCTTGGCCTCCCTCTCCTGTTCTGTTTTAAAAGGTATTGGTGACTATCTGGACCATCTCATCTAAAGAGCCATCAGGGTCCTGCTGCTGTAGCTGTTGTAACTTTATCCTGATGTCTAATGCACATTGGGACAGGAATGTGTCCTTTAAAATCACCTGTCTCTCGTAAGAGTCTAAGTCCAGATTAGTAAACTTTTAGAGGACCTCTTTTAGCCTTTCTCATTGGACTCCTGAGTTATTGCTGAGACAGGGCACAGTCCCATAACTAATTGGCTTCTTTTTATTTCCATGGGTGGACTTCCTTAGGGGTGAGTCTTTCTGAAGTTTATTCTGCCCAGTACTGTTGCAACCTGAGAGCCAGACATCCTCGGGTCAGAGTGCAGATCCCCAGGCAGGTTGAGGCATGACAACCTCCTGAAGATCAAATTCCCAGGCAGGTCGAGGCCCAGTACGATATGCTGGTGAGAACCCTCAGAGGGATGACATTCAAAGGCTGCTGCTCTGTAGCAAGTTCCCAAAGTAGTCAGCTTTAAAAACATAAATTTATTATTATCTCACAGTTTCTTCATGTTAACAAATAGTCGTGCTGCAGATGAGCTTTCTGTTTGGGGTCCTACAAGGGTCCTTTCATCAGAGGATTGGGGTCCTTCCCTAACTCCCTGATTTCTGGAAGATTTCAGTTCCTCGTAGCAGTAGGACTGAGATCTTGTTTTCTTTCTCTCTGACAGCCGAGAACCAGGCTCAGTTCCAAGGCTGCCTGTATTCCTTCTTATCTGTTGTTGCCATTGTTCAGTTGCTAAGTCAGGTCCAACTCCTTGTGACCCCATGTACTACAGTATGACAGGCTCCCCTGTCCTCCACTATCTCCCAAAGTTTGCTCATATTCATGTCCATTGAAGTGGTGATACCATCCAACCATCTTATCCTCTGTTGCCCCCTTCTCCTTTTGCCTTCATTCTTTCCCAGCATCAAGGTCTTCTCCAATGAGTGGATTCTGCACATCAGGGACCAAAGTATTGGAGCTTCAGCTTCAGTCCTTCCAATGAATATTCAGGGTTGACTTCCTTTTGAATAAACTAGTTTGAACTCCTTGCTGTTCGAGGCACTCTCAGGAGTCTTCTCCAGCACCACAATTCAATCCAGCATCAATTCTTTGGCCATCAGCCGTCTTTCTTGTCTCCTCTGTGCCCTCTCACAGTGCAAAACTGAATCTATCCAGAGATCAGCAGGAGAAATTCCCTCCTGTCAAAGCTCTCTCAAACTCTGAATCTTTTTCTCCAAGTAGAGTCCAACTCTTCTGAGGGTTCATCTGGTTAGAGCAGGTCCGACCAGGATAAACTCTCTAAGTCAGTTGATGGAGGACTTGAATTCTACCTGCAAGAATCTTTTCACAGAAACACCTGGGTTGGCTTTTGATTGAACACCTGGCAGAATATGGGGATAAGGGTGAGGCTGCCAAATTAGAATTATTTTTACCCCAAGGGTCTTCAGGATAGGGTGCTCAGGGGCTGCTGTTGATGTGCTCAGTCATGACCAACTCTGCAACCCCGTGAACTGTAGCCTGCTGGGTTCCGCTGTCCATGGAATTTTCCAGGCAAGAATACTGAATTCAGTTGCCATTTCCTTCTCCAAGCTCAGGGGCTGCAGAAAATATGAATTTTATGCTACCACAATTGTCAAAATACAGTAGTTTTCCACCATCAAGTATCCAGTTCTAATCTGTAAGAACTAGTTCCCATCTAAGAATGGACATTGCAGAGATGGGTGAGTGGAGTACAAGGTGGGCGGTTAATACCTGGACATTGAGTCTCAGATACAGACTCTGTCACACACCATCACATGATGGGGATGGAGGGTGATGCTCAGCATGAAGTTTCATGCCTCTGTGTACCTAGTGTGGTAACTGGGAGGCTTAGTCATGCTCAGAAGTCTACAGGAAAATAAACCCTTGTGAGTTCCAGAGTTTGTTCTTGACTAAAGATTCTCCAGTCCCCCTGTCCTTCTACAGACTGAATTAATCATTCAGATTCCATAAAATTCTAACATTCAGAACCTGGAGAAAGCTATCCATAAGTATACCAACTCTATCTGGGTCTTCTATTCCTCATTTTTCTATGTCTAAAAATAAAAATGGTGAAAGGGTCATTACCCAGAGCAGGAAAGCATGACTGTGGTCTCCTCTCTGCTGGGTCCCAGGAGGAGGATCCCGCACTGACTGCGATCACCTACGTGGGGCTGAGCCTCTCTCTGCTCTGCCTCCTCCTGGCGGCCCTCACCTTCCTGCTGTGCAAAGCCATCCAGAACACCAGCACCTCGCTCCACCTGCAGCTCTCGCTCTGCCTCTTCCTGGCCCACCTGCTCTTCCTGACAGCCATCGACAGAACTGAGAGTAAGGTACGTATACTGTCCCAGAATATCCCTGTCCCAGGGATGCTGAGTTCATGGGGCCATATTGCTTTGGACACTTTAATAAAATGATTTGGGTTCCAGGCAAGGTTAGATTGGTAAATAACCAATTTCACATTGACTGCCACAACTAGAAGACAAACACTCTGTTGACAACCCCTTCATATACATCAAAGTTCTCCCTAATGGCAAGTTAGGAGAAGGCAATGGCACCCCAATCTAGTACTCTTGCCTGGAAAATCCCATGGACAGAGGAGCCTGGTAGGCTACAGTCCATGGGGTCCCTAAGAGTAGGACACGACTGAGCGACTTCACTTTCACTTTTCCCTTTCATGAACTGGAGAAGGAAATGGCAACCCACTCCAATATTCTCGCCTGGAGAATCCCAGGGACGGTGGAGCCTGGTGGGCTGCCGTCTATGGGGTCGCACAGAGTTGGACACGACTGAAGCGACTTAGCAGCAGCAGTAGCAGTGGCAAGTTATAGAAGTACCAGGGCCATGCTCCACCCTGACCAACCCTCCTGCTAACATTTGACAAGCCACCTTCCTCCCCTCCCAGGTACTGTGTGCCATCATCGCAGGTGCCTTACACTATCTCTACCTGGCCTCCTTCACCTGGATACTGCTGATGGGCCTGCACCTCTTCCTCTCTGCCCTCAACCTGACAGTGCTCAGCTGTTCCAGTGTCAACAAGTTCATGAAGAAGGTCATGTTCCCTGTGGGCTACAGAGTCCTGATTGTGATTGTGGTCATTTCTGCAGCATCCAGGCATCATCTTTATGGGACTCACACCAGGTAAAATAAATTCTCACTTTTTATCTCTCCAGCACAATCATGTGTGGAGATTTATTCACAATCATAGAACAAATGTAGCATTTAATTATGGCAGATCATAATATATAGACACTAAGTAATAATCCCTAGGTCATCTTTCTGGTGGAGGATGATAATAATTAAGCAGAATGCCTTCAACCTCTGTTCATGAAATAACAAAGAAGAAATCAAAGGAAGTGCTTAAGGCATCATTTGGAAAACTATAACCTACTTCTTTATCCTATCAGATGTTTCAATTTTTCATTTGTAACAGTAGAGCTGATATAAACAATCAAAACAATAAACTGTATCATAATTAGGCATTTACAAGGTGCTTACTTTGTGCCAAAGCATTTTTCTAACCATTTTAATGTATGTTAATTCAATTAATCCTGATACCAGTATTATGAAGTAGATACTGTCATTCACCCCACTTTACAGATAAGAAAACTAAGGCACAAATAGCTTAAGTAAATGCCCAAAGGTGCACAGTTTAATTCAGTTTAGTAGGTAGCTAAGCTTAATTCAAATTCAGAGAGTCAAGCTCCTTAGATTGCACTCTTAATTCAGCTTTTAATACTAGGTTTAATGTTTTTACATTTTTACTGAAGTATAGAACTGGACATGGAACAACAGACTGGTTCCAAATAGGAAAAGGAGTACGTCAAGGCTGTATATTGTCACCCTGCTTATTTAACTTATATGCAGAGTACATCATGAGAAACGTTGGGCTGGAAGAAACACAAGCTGGAATCAAGATTGCCGGGAAAAATATCAATAACCTCAGATATGCGGATGACACCACCCTTATGGCAGAAAGTGAAGAAGAACTAAAGAGGCTCTTGATGAAGGTGAAAGAGGAGAGTGAAAAAGTTGGCTTAAAGCTCAACGTTCAGAACACTAAGATCATGGCATCTGGTTCCATCACTTCATGGGAAATAGATGGGGAAACAGTGGAAACAGTGTCAGACTTTAGTTTTTTGAGCTCCAGAATCACTGCTGATGGTGACTGCAGCCATGAAATTAAAAGACGCTTACTCCTTGGAAGGAAGGTTATGGCCAACCTAGATAGCATATTTAAAAGCAGAGACATTACTTTGCCAACAAAAGTCTGTCTAGTCAAGGCTATGGTTTTTCCAGTGGTCATGTATGGATGTGAGAGTTGGACGGTGAAGAAAGCTGAGCGCCGAAGAATTGATGCTTTTGAACTGTGGTATTGGAGAAGACTCTTGAGAGTCCCTTGGACTGCAAGGAGATCCAATCAATCCATCCTAAAAGAGATCAATCCTGGGTGTTCATTGGAAGGTCTGATGTTGAAGCTGAAACTCCAATACTTTGGCCACCTCATACGAAGGGTTGACTCATTGGAAAAGACCCTAATGCTGGGTAGGATTGGGGGCGGGAGGAGAATGGGACGACAGAGGATGAGATGGTTGGATGGCATCACCGACTCGATGGACATGGGTTTGGGTAGACTCCGGGAGTTGGTGATGGACAGAGAGGCCTGGCGTGCTGCAATTCATGGGGTCGCAAAGAGTCGGACATATACATATACAACAAAATTCACCCTTTTAAAGTATATAGATCAGTGGTTTTTAGAATAGTCACATAGTGCTGCTATCACCACAGGCTAATTTTAGAACATTTTCAACTCCCCCAAAGAAACTTCATACACAATAACATTCACTCCTCATTTTTGTTATCCACTCCTCTGTCCCAACCCCTGACAACTGCTTACCTACTTTCTGTCCCTATTGGATATTTTACATGAATGCAATCATGCATGTGGTCTTTTGTGACTGGATGGTTTTACTTAGCCCAATGTTTTCAAGGTTCATTCACGTTGTAGCATGTATCATGACCTCACTCTTTGTTGTTGTTTTTGTTCCTATTGTTTTGCAAATAATATTCTATTATGTGTTTCTCCATTGACACAGAGTCTTCCTAGTTGACCTAGAGGGATAGAATGGGGACAGAAAAGGGAGGGAGGTTCAAGAGGGAGGGGACATATGTATACCTATGGCTGATTCATGTTGATGTTTGACAGAAAACAACAAAATTCTGTAAAGCAATTATCCTTCAATTAAAAAATAAATAAATATAAAAACATGTATTTCATTATGTGGATATGCACATTTTGTTTTTCCATCCATCAGTTGATAGACATTTAGGTTATTTACCTTTTTGTAAAGCTATTACAAATGATGCCACTATGAACATATATGTGCATGTTCGTTTTTCCTGGTTATACATCTATTTTACAAGTAGAATTTCTGGGGTCAAAATGGGAAATCTGTTTAGTATTCTGACAAACCACCACCTGTTTTCCAAAGCTTCTGAACCATTTTACATCCCCACTAGCAACATACAATGGTTTCAATTTCTCCACATCATTATCAATTCTTATGCTCTACATTTTAAAATTTGGCTATCCTAATGAGGGGGAAGTGAAATTTCATTGTGGTTTCGATTTGTGATTTCACCAGTGACTAATAATGTTGAGCATCTTTTCACAGGCTTATTAACCATTTGCATATTTTTTTTGGAGAAACACATATTCAAACCTTTTGCCTTTTTTTTTTTTTTACTTTTGATGTTATTAGTATTGGCATTGAAAATACTATGTAATGTCTTTTCAGAAAAAAAAATGGAGTTGGATTAAAATAAGCAAAGCCTAACATAAAGCCGTTTGTCAAAGAAGATATGTCTATAGGGTCAAGATAAAGTACTACAACAGTCAGAACCGGACATGAAACAATGGATTGGTTCCAAATTGGGAAAGGAGTGTGTCAAGGCTGTATATTGTCACCCTGCTTATTTAACTTACATTCAGAGTACATCATGTAATTAGCCTCTAATTAAATAAATATTTTTTAAAAAAAAAGAAATAAAAATTGGAAAAAAAAAAAAAAAAAAGAACCTGAACTTAAACTAGGTCTGTGATCTCAGTTGGAAGACCATGGGTTTTAGCTGAGTTTGAATCCCAGCCACATGGGTTAGAGTTCCAAACAGCGTTTTGGCTGGGTTTGAGTCCCAACACATGGTTTCAAGTCCCAATCTGAGGTAAATTGTTTCACTCTCACCATTGATTGTTTTTTCCTGTTCTTAAACATTCCCAAGTAGTTTGAAATGGACTATATGTGTGATTATAATCCTATGGATTCTTTATCAGCTGAGCTAGCAGGGAGGCCCAACCTTCCTGGAAGAAATGGTAAACAGCCACTCCTTAGGGTGCGCAGGCTCTCAAGCTCAGCTGTGGAGAAGTTTCTACTTCTGATTTTAAGTGATAAAAATACTTCTTAATCAAATAAATCACATGAGAATTTATATGTATGTGTTCTGTAGATGAACTGACAGGAAATATCTAGCATCCATGCTTTCTTCCTCATGGTTTAGTATGAGGCCCACAGTTCTGCTTTTTATTCCTGGTATTAGCAGTAAAAGTACAGCCTGCGTGCTTGGTGGTGGTTCAAGTTTCCTACTAAGGGAGCAAAGGATGCAACTGCCCCCAGCTCACCTGCAAAAGAAAGTTTTGTGAACATCTCACTAAAGGATTCCCTCAACTCTAAAACTGGCATCAATCTACTGGTCATTCAATGCGGAGACGGGTCTGATATCACAAAACTAGTGACTGGCAGAGCCAAGAATCAGATTCCGTGCTTGTTTAATGGTGAAGCTCGTGCTCTTTCTACTAACTTGCTCTCTTGTCTAACTAACATAACTAGAGTGGATGCAAAGAAAAACAGAAAATGAAAAAGGAAATGGCTGGGACAGAGAACCTAGCCTGGTGCCTGGCAATGCACAGGAATGGTCATCACATGTGAGCTTTATGGCATCATTTGTAAATGAAGCCTGAGGGATGGATAGGCAGTAGGCAGTGCGGGCTGAGGGATAACAGGATGGAGCATCTCAGGGGTGGATTGTTTTCCAGATACATAACTGGGATCATGGAACTACGATTCTTCAGGGCTAGGCTAGGAAATGTGAACTTCTTTCTGAGAGCAGTAGAGATGCATGAAAGAATCTTAGGGGAACGATGTTTGAAAGTCCAGAATCTATGGGAAACAGTGGGGAGGTCAGTAAGTTGGAGTCAGCACAAGCACCAAACTGCTCTAGGATGAGGTACAAGAGTCTAGTTGGCATTCACCCTAAATTAGGAAACTCCCTGGGCAAGTCTATTCCTACACAGAAATCAAACAGGCACCAAAATGCCAAAAAAGGGGGGGCTTCTTTGTTAAGCTACCAACATTGGGGTGGCCACGAGAGCATCATTTGCATCTCTCCAGTTACTAGGTACAGTTGTCAAGCAGCAAGTTGATGTAGGAGAAACACAGTCTCTACTTGCCCCCTTCCAAGGAGTCATGGCATTGCACATACATCCTCCATTTAGGAGCATTTGTCTATGTGAATTCATGTAGACTTAATGAGTACGTTGAAAGTTTGTTTTCTAGCAGGCACAGTGCTAGGCTTAAAGGAAGTGACACTGAACAGGCTCCATGTGATCTCTAATCTCAGGGACCTTACAGAAAAGAGGAAGATAAAGTTCAGTAAACAATTCACAATTCCCAAAAGCAGTGTGATTTAGGAAGTAAAGAACCCCGTTTCTGGCTTCCATTGTGGATATAGATACACTTTGCTGCCACCACAGCAACAAGAAAAGCCTGAATAATTGACAGAAACATAAATTTCTTGGAGGGAAGGTATAGTTAGGGAGTTTGGGATGGACACGTACACATTGCTATATTTTAAATGGATAGGACTTCCCTGGTGGTCCATGGGTTAAGAAACTGTCTGTCAATGTAAGGGACATGGGTTCAATCCCTGGTCCAGGAAGAGTTCACATGTCTTGGGGCAACTAAAACCATGAGCCACAACTACTGAGCCTGCGCTCTCTAAAGCTAGGCTCTGCAATAAGAGAAGCCACCACAGTGAGAAGTCTGTGCCCCTGCTCATTGCAATTAGAGAAAGCCCACATCCAGCAACAAAGAACTGCCTCAGCCAAAAATACATAAAAATGTTATTAGAATAAATAAAAAATAAAATAGATAACCAAGGACCTACTGTATAGCACAGGGAACTCTGCTCAATGTTATGTGACAGCCTAGATGGGAGGGGAGTTAGAGGGAGAATGGATACGTGTATATGTATGGCTGAGTCCATTCTCTGTTCACCTGAAACTATCACAACATTGTGCATTGGCTATACCCCAATATAAAATAAAAAGGTTAAATAAAATATAAAAAGAAACAAACACACACACAAAAAATTTAAAAACCCACATAACTTTCTTGAACCCAGAAGGTATAACCAACTAACCTGAAATCTAGGGGGAGAGATATAGACAGAGATATGGATATGAGCACTGGCTCACCCATAGCACAGGATGAAGACAAGACAGTAAGATGCCTGCTAAAATTTGTAACCAAGTGCTAAATGCCAGACGTGTGTATGATAGAGAATCTGGAAGCCTCACACACAAGGCAAGTTCTAACCCACTCAAGATTCTTCTTGCACCACCAGGCACTCCTAAGGAAGATTATGGAAAGGGCCAGAGATGGGGAGAAAGTCTCCCTCCTCAGCCAGATCCATATCACTAAGTACATGTTCTATCTTCTAAGTTACTATGGACAACATTATTACCAGTGGTTTCCCTACCACATAACCACAAAGCCTTTTCCTAACCTCTAGGGGCAGTTTTCTCACCGTATTTCCAGCCATTAAGTTTCCTCACCCTTCTCATCTGCTTTCTTGCTGCAAAGTTCTAAAGTCAATGCCACACTCCAAGTTTTTGTTCCAGCCACATCCTATTCCTGATACAAATGTCTTTGTCAGTTATGTATTGCTACCTAACCAGCTTATATCCTCACAATTCTTTGAGTCAGCATTTGAGCTGAACTCAGCTGGGCAGTTCTGATACCCAGGGTCATTCATGACTTAAGTCACCCGATGGCTTGTCTGTAGTCAGATGGTCTAAGGCCTCACTCACCTGAGGATTGCTGCTGACCATCAGCAAATCCTCTCTCTCTCTGTGGTGTCTAATCCTAGAGGAGGCTTCATCATGCTGTCCTCAAGAGTCTGATCTTGAGCTAAAAGATGGCAAAGGCTAATGTGTTTTTCTTCTTTTTTTAATCACTCATTTTTGGCTGCACTGGGTCTTCATTGCTCACTCTCGTTGCAGGAAGCAGGGGCTCCTCTCCAGTGCAGAGCAAAGGCTTCTCACTGCTGTGGGTTCTATTTGTTGCACAGCACAGGCTCTAGGGTGGGCAGTTTTCAGTTACCTGCAGCTCCCGGGCTCTAGAGCACAGACTCAATAGGTGTGGCTCACAGAGTTAGTTGCCCCATGGCCTGTGGGATCTTCCTGAACCAGGGATCAAACCAGCGTTCCCTACACTGGCAGGTGGATTCTTAATCATTGGACCACCAAGGAAGTCCCCCAATGTGTTTTTCTAGCTTCTATTTCTATCATGTTTGATCATGTTTCACTAGCCAAAGAAAGTCATGTGATCAGGTTCATCCTCAAAGGGTAGAGAAATAAACTCCACCTCTTGATAAGAGGAGCATCAAAGTCATATTGAAGAAAGTTGTACATAAAAGAATGGATGGGATTACCGTTCAGCAATCTACATCACTGTTCACACACACAAAATAAAGCAAGATAAAACATAAGAAATCACTTACCCACTAATACAGCTATAAATAAATTGACAGCAGCATGTGCTGTCAAGGATATGAAGCAAATGAAACTTTAATCTACTGATGTGGTGGTTGGTGGTTTATCGCTGAGTCATATCCAACACTTTCTCAACACCACGGACTGTAGCCCACCAGGCATGTCCAACACTTTCTCACCACGGGCTATAGCCCACCAGACTCCTCTGTCTATGGGATTTCCCAGGCAAGAATACTGGAGTGGGTTGCCATTTCCTTCGCCAGGGGATCTTCCCAGACCAGCAATTTAACTGGCATCTCCTGCATTACAGGTGGTCTGCTCCATTACCACTTTACCACTGAGTCACCAGGGATTCCCAACTGATGATGAAAGTATGAACTGTTTCAACCACTCTGGAAAACTGTTTAGCAATATCTACTGAAGCTAAAAATACACCTACGCAATGACCCAGAAATTCCACGTCTAGGTTTTATACCCAAGAGAAGTAAGATATGTTCACAGTAAGATATACACAAGAATACTCATAGCAGCTTTATTCATAACAGCATTGGGAAGGAACCCAGATGTCCATAAACAGAATGAAATTTTTTAACTGTAGTGTATTCAGACAATGGAATATTACACAGCAATTTTAAAAGAGATCTACTGATAATGTGACAAAGATAAAGTTCATAGGCACTATATTAAGTGAAAACATCAGACACAAGAAGGCGTACTGTGTGGTTCTATTTTTCTGAACAGGAAAAACAAATCTATGGTGATAGAAGTCAGAATACTGGTTAACTCTGGAGATGGGGCTTATTGACCTGGTCGGGCCCAAGAGAACCTTCTGGGAAAATAAGAGTATTTTCTTTTTGATGTAGATGATATTAAAGCGAAAGGGTCACTCAGTCGTGTCCGACTCTTTGTGACCCTATGGACTGTAGCCCACCAGGCTCTCTGTCCATGGACTTCTCCAGGCAAGAATACTGTAGTGGGTAGCCATTCCCTTCTCTAGAGTGCTATAGCTATATATATATAATTCATTGAGGTGAACACTGAGACTTACGGACTTTTACATAAGTTATGTCTCAATTAAAGAACTTTAGGGGAATTCCCTGGCAGTGCAGTGGTTAGGACTCTGCACTTTCACTGCCAAGGGTGTGGGTTCAATCCTTGGTCAGAGAACTGAGATCCCACAAAGGCTTGCAGTGTGGCAAAAAAAAAAAAACTTTAAAACACAAAAACAGAACTGTGTGAGTACAGGGAAAAACAGAGACCAGCTCCTTGCGGTGAAGTTCTGTAGAGAGAGCCAGACTGTCACTTACCACCTGCAGAACCTCAGTTAACTCAACTTATCAGGCCTCAGTTTCCTCATCTGTGAATTGGCGATAATAACAGTACCTTCCTCAAAGTGTCATTGTAAGGACTAAATAACTTAAAAGATACAAAGTTTAGGGTAGTAACTATAATACTATCTAGCAATAATAAGCACTAAATAATCATTTGCTATTATGATGATGAATGGCTGAATATTCACTGCTAGGGAGAAAGATGGCCACTATAAGAATAAAAGGAACAATTAACTGAAAGCTTACAAGATGTCAAAAATCTTTTAATTCCATTGCTTCAAAATATATGAAATTTAAAACTAACAGAATTACAAGACTCATTCAGTAATTCCTAAGTATGGTGGGAGAGTTGAATGTAACTTTCTCAGTAAATGATAGACTGGAAACTGCTAAGGACTGAATGTTGGTGGCTCCCTGGAGTTGACATGCTGAAGCCTAACTCCCAACGGGATGGTGTTAGGAGGTGAGGCCCTTGGGTGGTGATTAGGTCGCAAGGATGGAGCCCTCATGAATGGGATCAGTGCCCTTACAAAAGAGACCCCAGGGAGCTCTCTTGCTCCCCTTCTGCCATGTGAGACATGGCAGGAAGATGGCCACTTATGAACCAGGAAGTGGGGCCTCCCCAGACATCAAATATGCCAGCTGTAATCTTGGACTTCCTACCTCTAGAACTGTGAGAAATAAACTTCTGTTGTTTGTAAGCCACCCAGTATTTTTGTAATAGCAGCCTGAGCTAAGTCAGAAACCAGTATTTTAAAATGTATAAAAGACTTTTATACACAAAGAGCATGCTCCATCTAGTGGACATTTGTAGGATACAATACATTGATTTCCACCATCCAAGAAGCATTTATAAAAATGAACCATATATTAAGTGCATCAGTTAGAGACTGCATTCAGCCACAATAAACCCATCCCTGCCCTCCCTCAGACTCCCCTCCCCCCAAAAAGACAATGTCATGTACCAGTAAGAAGTGCATCTTTTTCATGTAAACAAGATGTCCAGAAACAAACAACCCAGGGCTGGTACACCCACAAGGATACCAACCGGGGAACCAGGATGGTTGTAGCTCTGGCCACAGTCTATTATTTTTCAACCTATTATTTTTATATGTTTAATTTGGCAGCACCATACAGCTGTGGGATCTTAGTTCCCTGACCAGGGATCAAACCCTCAGCCCTGTATTGGAAGCTCAAAGTCCTAACCACTGGACCACGAGGGAAGTCCCCCACACTCTAGACTGTGGCTTTCCCCCTTGTGGTCACAGGATGCCTCCTCTAGCACCGGACATGGTGCCCGCTTGTACAAAAGGCAAGAAGGAAAGAAAGTGAAAGTGTTAGTCGCTCAGTCGTGTCTGAAGATTCTTTGTGATCCCATGGACTGTAGTCCACCAGACTCCTCTGTTCATGGAATCCTCCAGGCAAGAATACTGGAGTAGGTAGCCATTCCCTTCTCCAGGGGATCTTCCCGACCCAAGGATTGAAGTTGGGTGTCCCGCATTGTGGGCAGATTTTTCACTGTCCGAGCCACCAGGGAAGAAGGAGAGGGATCTGGCTAAATGAAACCATTCCTTTGTGACATCTTCCCCAAGATTCACACTCAATGATGTCTCTTGCTGGCCAGGACTGGAGAATAGGGCCTCCCCTGCCAGCAAGAAGGACAGGGAGGTGGAAGTATTTTAATCATGCACATTCCTTGATGGTGTAGTGATGTGAATGAGGCCCCTACCACCACCATCACCGAAAGACATGTCCACCCAGAAACTCTGGTTGTGAACTCAGTTGGAAAAGGGTCTTTGTGGATGTCATTAGATTAAAGACCTTGAGATGAGGCCATCCTGGATATCTGGGTAGACCCTAAATCCAATGATGTGTCCTTATAAGAGACACTTAGAAGACACAGGAGAGGACACAGACGCACAGAGGAGAAGGCCATGTGAAGATGGAGGCAGCAATGGGGGCGATGCTGCCATAAGCCAAGGCACACCTCGGGCCACCAAAAGTGGGAAGCGGCAAAGAAGTCTCCTCTCCTAGAGACTTTAGAGGGGACGTGGCCCTGCAGACACCTTGATTTCAACTTCTGCCCTCCAGAAGTGGGAGAGAATAAAATTCTCTTGTTTTAAGCCACAATATATATATATATACATTGCATAGTCCCAATCTCAACAAAAAAACCTAGGTGCTTTTGCAAGTAAGAAAGGGCAGTTTTGGCAGGCAACTACCAAGACATGCCATTTTCCAGGCAAGAGTACTGGAGTGGGTTGCTATTTCCTTCTCCAGGGGATCTTCCCAACCCAGGGATCGAACCCAAGTCTCCCACATTGCAGGCAGATGCTTTACCGCCTGAGCCATCAGGGAAGCCCTAGACCTAAAAGCAAATCTCCACAAATACTTAACATTCAACGACATAAAAATCACACACTCTGCTTGTGCTGTGTGTGTGTGTGTGTGTGTGTGTGCACGCGCTCAGTCGTATCTGAGTCTTTGTGACCCCAGGGACTGCAGCCCACCAGGATCCATGGGATTTCCCAGGCAAGAATACTGGAGTGGGATGCCATTTCCTTCTCCAGGGGATCTTCCCAACCCAGGGATTGAACCCTCCTCTCCTGCACTGGTAGGCGATTCTCCACCACTGAGCCACCATAAAGGATGTCGCTAAAGGAGTACTATGAGAGATGATCACGGCCCCAGATGTTTACTCTGTAGAAACAGGAAGTTAATCAGCAAGGGGCCCTTCTATGGGAAGAGACACAGATAAAGGCAGGTCGCCAGTCCTGACGTTTTCTCCCCTGGCGTGAATCCTCTTGTGCACGCTGAGTGAAGAGCTGTGTCGGAAGGCTTTGTCACACTGCGTGCATTCGTAGGGTCTCCCCGTGGTGTGGGTTCTCACGTGGACGATGAGGTGCGAGGACTGGCCGAAGGCTCGCCCGCACTGTGGGCAGACGTAGGGCTTCTTGCCAGTGTGGGTCCTCGCGTGCTTCCTGAGGGATGAGGGCTCCCCGAAGGCCCGCCCGCACTCCGGGCACGGGTAAGGCTTCTCTCCGGTGTGGATCCGCATGTGACTCTTGAGGGTGGAGAGCCGACTCAGGACCTGCCCGCAGGTGGCGCACTCGTACAGCTTCTCACCCGTGTGGATCCTCTTGTGCACGTTCAGGTTGGTGCTCGTGCGGAAGGGCTTTCCGCAGTGGTTGCACTGGTAGGGCTTCTCTCTGGTGTGCGTCCGCACGTGCGTCTTCAGCGACGAATGCTCCCGGAAGGTCTTCCCGCAGTGGCCGCATTCGAAGGGCTTCTCTCCGGTGTGGGTCCTCATGTGGCTCCTCAGGGACGATGGCTGGGTGAAGGCCTTCCCACAGTCCTTGCACGAGTAGGGCTTCTCGCCCATGTGGTTCCTCTGGTGCAGGATCAGGTTGAAGTTCCTCGTGAAGGTCTTCCCGCACTGGCTGCACTCGAAGGGCTTCTCGCCGCCGTGGGTCTTCAGGTGGCGCCGCAGGTTGGAGAAGTACTTGAAGGCCTGCCGGCACTCCTGACACTCGAAGCACTTCTCCGCGGTGTGCGTCTTCTCGTGCCGGATGAGCTCCGAGCTGTACCTGAAGGATCTTGCACATTTGTCGCACGTGTAGGTTTTGTCCCCGCTGGGGACTTTCTCAGGCACCATGAGGCGGGTGGTCCGGAGGAAGGATTTTCGGCTCTCTCGGCCTTCAAAGGGGTTTCCTTCAGTAGGAAATTGCGGGTACTGAAAAAGCGATTTGATGCTGTCAAAGGGCTTCCCAAGCTCATCATATTTATAGAGGTTTTCTCCAACCTGAGGTGGCTCCTGTCAATTGAGGAAAATGGAAAGACCAGAGGCTTTATTGCAGTCACAGGTATTCTCCCACAAGCAAACTGTGTGTAGGAGAGAGGTGGTCCTATAGTTCAAACTTTTACTGTCCTAGTGTATCTCTGCCATTTCTACCCTGAATTCCTTCAAGAGGGTACTCTGCCACAAAGAGCTATCATTTTCATTACCTTCATGGGACTTCTTAGAAGTAGATTTGTTTTTTAATTGTTAAAGGCTAAATTAAGTCTTGAATGTTCTACATCTGTGTCAGATTTACAAAAATGGTAAACTTTGCACTGTTTACAACAGCCAAGACTTGGAAGCAACCTAAACGTCCATCGACAGAGAAACGGATAAAGAAGATAAAGTAATCGAATACTACTCAGGCATTAAAAAGAATGAAATAATGCTGTTTGCAGCAACATGGATGGACCTAGAGATTGTCACATGGAGTGAAGTAAGTCAGAGAAGGAGAACTATCGTATGACATCCCTTATACATGGAATCTAAAAAGAAATGATATAAATGACCTCACTTGCAAAACAGAAACAGACTCACAGACTTAACAATACAAACTTATGGTTCCTGGCTGGGGGTGGGGGTGGGGGGGGTGGACAGGAAGGGACAGTTTGGGATGGACATGTACACACTGCTGTATCTAAAATGGATAACCAACAAGGACCTACTGTATAGCACAGGAAACTTTGCTCAATGTTATGTGGTAGCCTAGACGGGAGGGGAGTTTGGGGGAGAATGGAGACATGTATATGTATGGCTGAATCCCTTCACTGTTCACCTGAAACTGAACATTCACCTGAAACACAACATTATTAATCGGCTATACCCCAATACAAAATAAAAAGGTTTTAAAAACAGTTAGCTTTGGGGACTCTGTGAAGATACATCTTGATCTACATTTAGAGTTTTTTTCCCCAATTCATGACATTCACAGACTCTCTCCCAACAAACTGCTTTCTCCTAGCTGAGTACCACTTGCCTTGAATCTCTCTGAGCTTCTTGAGTTTCTAGCCTATAGCAATCCCAGGGTTTTCCTACTGTAGAGGACAAAGAATAATCCCTTTATGCCTTACCCTTTTCATGCCAATGGATGGAATCGCCGCCAAAATATCTTGATTAGGAATTGAGTCTTGTTGGTGTTGAAGGTGAGAACCTGGAATGAATTAGGGGGAGGAAATATTAAGTGCACAGGGAAGGAAACTCTGGGATCAAAAGGACCAGTAAGCTAGATACATGCAGATTTTTTTTAATATTGATCCTAAATATGTGAAGAAACTGATTAAGAGGAACTTATCAGGACTTCCCTGGTCCAGTGGTTAAGACACCACACTTCCAATGCAGGGGGTCCAGGTTCGATCTCTGGTTGGGGAATTAAGATCTCACATGCCACTTGATGTAGCCAAAAAATGAAATTAAAAAAAGAGGGGGGGAACATATTAAGGAACAAAAAAAAAATTTTTAAGGTGTTTGGCTATGTGAAGAGTTAAGTAATCACAGGAACAAGGAATGGAAATAGTAGATAATTTTCTAAGAAAAGATTCCAAGACAGTATGGTACTGGCACAAAGATAGAAATATAGATCAATGGAACAAAATAGAAAGCCCAGAGATAAACCCACGCACATATGGACACCTTATCTTTGACAAAGGAGGTAAGAATATACAATGGAGAAAAGACAATCTCTTTAACAAGTGGTGCTGGGAAAACTGGTCAACCACTTGTAAAAGAATGAAACTAGAACACTTCCTAACACCGTACACAAAAATAAACTCAAAATGGATTAAAGATCTAAACGTAAGACCAGAAACTATAAAACTCCTAGAGGAAAACATAGGCAAAACACTCTCCGACATAAATCACAGCAGGATCCTCCATGACCCACCTCCCAGAATATTGGAAATAAAAGCAAAAATAAACAAATGGGACCTAATTAAAATTAAAAGCTTTTGCACAACAAAGGAAACTATAAGCAAGGTGAAAAGACAGCCTTCAGAATGGGAGAAAATAATAGCAAATGAAGCAACAGACAAACAATTAATCTCAAAAATATACAAGCAACTTCTGCAGCTGAATTCCAGAAAAATAAACGACCCAATCAAAAAATGGGCTAAAGAACTAAATAGACATTTCTCCAAAGAAGACATACAGATGGCTAACAAACACATGAAAAGATGCTCAACATCACTCATTATTAGAGAAATGCAAATCAAAACCACAATGAGGTATCATTTCACACCAGTCAGAATGGCTGCTATCCAAAAGTCTACAAGCAATAAATGCTGGAGAGGGTGTGGAGAAAAGGGAACCCTCTTACACTGTTGGTGGGAATGCAAACTAGTACAGCCACTATGGAGAACAGTGTGGAGATTCCTTAAAAAACTGGGAATAGAACTGCCATATGACCCAGCAATCCCACTGCTGGGCATATACACCGAGGAAACCAGAATTGAAAGAGACATGTGTACCCCAATGTTCATCGCAGCACTGTTTACAATAGCCAGGACATGGAAGCAACCTAGATGTCCATCAGCAGACGAATGGATAAGGAAGCTGTGGTACATATACACAATGGAATATTACTCAGCCATTAAAAAAAACATTTGAATCGGTTCTACTGAGATGGATGAAACTGGAGCCCATTATACAGAGTGAAGTAAGCCAGAAAGAAAAACAACAATACAGTATACTAATGCATATATATGGAATTTGAAAGATGGTAACGATAACCCTATATGCGAGACAGAATAAGAGACACAGATGCATAGAACAATTTTATAGACTCTGAGGGAGAAGGTGAGGGTGGGACGTTCTGGGAGAATAGCATTGAAACATGTATATTATCATATGTGAAACAGAACACCATTCCATGTTCAATGCATGAGACAAGGGCTCAGGGCCGGGGCAATGGGATGACCCAGAGGGATGGGATGGGGAGGGAGGTGGGTGGGGGGTCCAGGAAGGGGAACACATGTAAACCCATGGCTGATTCATGTCAATGTATGGCAAAAACTATTACAATATTGTAAAGTAATTAGCCCCCAACTAAAATAAATAAATTTATAAAAAAAAAGAAAAGAAAAGAAAAGAAAAGATTCCATGAAGACTGGGCCTGATGTTGAGAGAAAGTATTAGTTAAAAACAGAGTAGGGAGGAACTGGATGAAATATACACATGAAAGTGCTAAATGTAAAAAGGAGGTAGGATAATTTACTCTATGCTCCATGAAGCCAGAGTAAAGTATTAGAGGTAAAAAGGCAAGGGAAAGAGGAAAGAAAGTGAAATTTACTGAGGAAGCTCAACCCAACAGCATTCCCCATCAAGGATATTGCAAGTGTTTCTGAATCTAACACACACATCTTAGCGACCAGAGCTGGTGCTCCCCTCACCTGCCTGGTGCTCACCTAAGTGGGCTCCTGGGAAGATCCCTCTCTCGGTGACACACAGCTCCTCTCTTTGCTCCAAATGGGAAGACGTCCTGGTTTTGCAGAGTTGATCACCTGCTCATGGGAAAAGATGCAGGGTGGTCATGGGAAAAGAGCAGACTGTGCCTGCCATGCAACAGGGGCTGATACTCTGAAGTCTCCGGGGTCACTGGAGATGGGAACAGCAAAAAGGGCACGCCTACATTCTGACGTAGGCTTCCTTCACAAAGGAACTAAAGTACACGCTCCCTCATCGCGTCCCGAAGAACAGTAGGACTCTAGTCCCCACAACCCAGGGCCTGGCTCAAGAAGGCACTTAAGAAGCCCAGGAAGAGCAGACAGGCCTTCATTTAAATGAGGAAGCCACAAGACTATAATAAGCACCATGAGGGCAGGACCTGTCTGTCTCTCCATCTCTAGATTCCCCAAACCGGCACAGTTCTGGGAACCCACAGTGGCTGCATGAATATGTGCATGAAGCAGCAAGGCCAGCCTTACCCACAGAGGCCAGGTTCCTGTAGTTCTCCAGCATCACGTCTCTGTATAGGCTTTTCTGGGCAGAGTCTAGAAACAGCCACTCTTCTGGTGTGAACAGCACGGCCACATCCGCGAAGGTGACTGGCTCCTAAAATGCACATCCAGGGGCTCAGCCAGAGGCCAGCCCCACCAGGACTCGAGAGGACAGTGAGGGGCTTGCAGGCCTGGGGAAGGGAGACTCCCGTGCACAGGATGTTCAGGTATGGTTCTGAGGTCCCTCAGCTCAGGCCTCAGAACTGCAACTTTTCTCCATCTATTCTTCCCTCCAAAAATGAGAGCGTCCCGAAGTGTGGCAGCCGAGAACCTCGACTTCATGACAGGACTTAGCTACTAACAACTAGCCAGGACTTCCCTGGTGGCATAGTGGATAAGAATCTGCCTGCCAATGTAGGGGACACAGGTTCGATTCCTGGTCCGGGAAGATCCCACATGCCACGGGGTGACTAAGCCCATGTGCCACAACTACTGAGCTCAAGTGCCACAACTACTGAAGCCCATGCGCCCAGAGCCCATGCGCCACAAGAAGAGAAGCCACTACAATGAGAAGCCCGTGCAATGCAACGAAGAGTGGCCCTTGCTTGCTGCAACGAGAGAAAGCCTGAGCACAGCTCCAAAGACCCAGTGCAGCCAAAAATACATAAATGATTTAAAATAAAGCAACAACTAGCCTGGAAATCCTTGCCCCTAACCCCAGGGTCCAGCAGGTGAGGTCGCTGCTCACCCACCACTAGAGGCCCAGTGCCTAGAAGCCTAGAGATCAGCCCTATGGGGCTGAGAAGCTCCCAGACACGGGGAGGGGACAAGGAGGCAAAGCAAGAAGAAGAGCAAGGACTTCTTGCTTACCTGTGGACAGGTGGTCAGTCCCCCAGGAGTCATGGCTTCTTCTTCTGTGCTCCCTTTCTGGAGCCAGGCAGGGCCCTGAGCGGACAGAGCTGCAGGAGAATAGAAGAGCCCTGAGGGTCTCAGCGGCAGGGCTGAGGCTGCCCACCTTGACTGTGAGTGACCACAGGTGCACACACTCCCTTGGACACACACACACACACGTACTGTACACTGAGACGTGCATGCACATATGCTTGCACACACCCACAGCTACTTGGGCACGTGGGCACACTCACCCACACCAGTATACACACATGCATATACAGACGTACCACACATACACACGCACACAAACACACACACAGGAATAGACAGAAACACACACAGCTCTTTCATCTCAGCCGCCAATATGCCATCCAGACTAAGGAAGACCCGAAAACCTAGGGGCCGCATGAGCCATGGCCGCACCATGGGAAACACCCAGGATACATCATCACAGGATCAACTTGGACGAATATCACCCAGGAGACTTTGGGCAAGTCGGTACAAGGCATTACCACTTAAAGAGGAACCAGAGCCTCTGTCCAGCTGTCAACCTTGATAAACTGTTAACCTTGGTCAGTGAGAAGATCCAGATAAGTGCTGTTGAGAACAAGACTGAAGTTGTTCCTATCACTGATGTGGTGTGATCAGAAAGACCTGGGGAACAAAAAGCTCCCAAGCAGCCTGTCATCATGACGGCCAAATTCTACAGCAGAAGAGCTGAGAAGACGACTAAGGGTGTGGGAGGGGCTTGCAGAGAAGGAAATGGCAACCCACTTCAGTATTTTTGCCTGGGAAATCCCATGGACAGAGGAGCCTGGCGGGCTACAGTCCATGAAGTCAAAAAGTTGGACATGACTTAGCAATTGAACACCACCACACCAGCTTGAAGCCACATGGTGGGAAATTCATTGAATGTTATCAAGTGCTTCTGCATGGAACTCTGTTCAATGTTATGTGGCAGCCAGGATGGGAGGGGAGTTTGGGGGAGAACAAATACATGTATACGTATAGCTGAGTCCTATATATATGACTCAGCTTCACTGTTCACCTGAAACTATCACAACATCATTAACTGGCTATTCCCCAATAAAAACTAAAAAGTTTTTATTTTTAATGTTAAGAAGAGCTTTTAAAAAAAGAAAAGTAACACACACACATTTCCTCCATTCCAAATCTCTGGAGCCACAGTCTTGATTCACCAACAGACTCTGAGGTTTCTACAACACCCCTTTCTCCCCCTTAACTTAGCCCTGGGTCAGCTGTTTCTCACTGACTGCAGGGCCCCTTCCTCTGCCCCGACTCTGCAGGGTTGGTACTGCCAGGACTTACCACAAGCTGAGCACAGAGAAACCACCACTTCCCTGGGAGCCTGCCTGAGAAGGAAGCGTCCTTCCTTTCCTGTCTTCAAATTGGTAACATTCCTCCCTTACACCAGGCTCCTCACTCTGGCCTGTTACAGAGGAGAACTGATGCCCACCATCCCATCTCCCCATATCCCCACTTCCCCTCAGTGGGACCTTTCCCTCAGTCATTAAATCTGAACCACGTCCAATCCCTGATCCCATGGTATTAGTTTCCCAGGGCAGCTATTTAAAACAAAAAACAAAAAAAAAAAACCACAACTGGGTAGCTTAAAACAACAGAATTGTATTCTCTCTGAGTTCTGGCAGCCGGAAGTCCAGGATCAAGCCGTTGGCGGGGCCACATTCCGAGACTCCGGTTGAGTCATTCCTTGCCTTTTCCTGGCTTATGGTTGTTGTTGTTATTCAGTCCTTAAGTTGTATCTGACTCTGCAACCCCATGAACTGCAGCACACCAAGTTCCCCTGTCCTTCACTACCTCCCGGAGTTTGCTCAGATTCATGTCCATTGAGTCGGAGATGCCATCTAACCATCTCATTCTCTGTCGCCCCCTTCTCCTGCCTTTGATCTTTCCCAGCATCAGGGTCTTTTCCAGTGAGTCAGCTCTTCGCATCAGGTGGCCAAAGTACTGGAGCATCAGCTTCAGCGTCAGTCCCTCCAATGAATATTCAGGACTGATTTCCTTTAGGGTTGACTGGTTTGATCTCCGTGCAGTCGAAGGGACTCTCAACAGTCTCCTCCAGCACCACAATTCAAAAGCATCAATTCTTTGGCACTCAGCCTTCTTTATGGTCCAATTCTCACATCCATACATGACTACTGGAAAAACTTTGGCTTCTGGTGGTGAAGGTCAACCCTGGGCTTGTAACTGCGTCCCTCAAATCGCTGCCTCTGTTTTCATGTGACCTTCTCCCCCACGTGTCCCTGTCTTTACAAGGCATCTGCCCTTTCTTAAAATGGCACCATTCATATGGGATTAAGGTCCACTGTCATGACCTCATCTTAACCTGATGTCATCTGCGAAGACCCTATTTCCAAACAAGGTCACGTTCACAGGTACCAAGGGTTAGAACTTCAGTACAGTCTGGTGGGGGGGGGTGCCCACAATACAGCTATAATACTCCACCTTTCCCTCTGGCTACTGTTTTATCTCTTTGTTCCCCATCATGGGCAATCTCTATACTCATTCCTTCACCTCGTATTCAGTTCCAAAACACTACCATTCAATGACCAGCACCTCACCAGGGTCCCCTGTGACCTCCATCTACAGGGAGGATCTAGTAGAAATGTTCAGTCATCCAATCCCTCTATCTTAAAGCCCACCCCACCCCGCCCTGGGCTTCGGAGGGCTTCCCTGGTGGCTCAGTTGGAAAAGATTCTGCCTGCAACACAGGAGACCTGGGTCAGGAAGATCCCCCTGCAGAAGAGAAGGGCAACCCACTCCAGTATTCTTGCCTGGAAAATCCCATGGACAGAGGAGCCTGGCGGGCTACAGTCCATGGGGTCACAAAGAGTCGGACATGAATGAGCAACTAAACACTTCCACTTTGCTGGGCTTTGGCACCCAACCCCAGCCTCCTCCACTCCTGTGCAAGTTCCAGCCCCGTCACTTGCTCCCTAGTCCCCCTCCCATAAGTGCCCCCAATTGTCTGGTAAATTAATCTATACATGACCCACCAAACTATCTCAACTTGACCTCCTGAATACATTTTACCTAGTTCCATGCTTCCCTACTGTGCAGACAAAAGTTATCATGGCCCTCCTGACTGCTCTCCTTAGCAAGGCCAGCTGGCAAGGCTGGCCCTTAGGTGGCTTCTGGGAACTTGGATTTCTTTTTGCTTTTCAAGCCTTCTATTTTAACTCTTTTTTTTTTTTTTTTTTTTTGGCCACACTGCACAGCATGTGGGACCTTAGTTCCCCAACCAGGGATTGAACCCATGCCCCCTGCATTGGAAGCATGGGGTCTTAACCACTGGACCACCAGGGAAGTCCCAGAACTTGGATTTCAAGACAATTCCCCCGACCCTAACTGATAAAAGGGGCTCACTCTGCTTAAACTGTCTGGACAAACAATGCGGTCCATGTTGGATGCCTGCTTTCTTTCCAGAAGCCTGGAGTTTAGGTATGTGCTGGGCAGATGGTGCCTACATGACCAGCCCCCAGGGAAAACCCTGGGCTCTAAGTCTATAATGAACCTCCCTGTAAATTTCACTGTACACGTGTTGTCACAGCTTGCTGCTGAAGGAATTAAGCATGTCCTGTGTGACTCCACCGGGAGAGGACTCCGAAAGCTTGTGCCCGGGTTCCTCCAGGCGTCACCCCAAAAGCCTTTTCCCTTTGCTGATTTTGGTTTGCATTCCTTCACTGGAATAAATCAGAGCCATGAGTACAACTGTAAGCTGAGTTTTGGGTGTGGCCTTAGGGACCCCTGACACGCCCACTCCATACTCACTCCCCAGACTGTGAGCTCCCTGGGGGAGGGCGTCAGGGGTTTGTCTGCAATTGTTTCCCGGTGCCCTTCTCACCACGGGATGACAGTCTAGAGCACTTTCAGGGTACTTTAAGAGCAAACAGTACTCTAAGTACTCCATGAGTACTTTATAGCACAGATGGCCAAAAAGCACATGAAAAGATGCTCAACATTGCTAGTCATTAGAGACATGCAAATCAAAACCACCGTGAAGTATCACCTCACACCTGTCAGAATGGCCATCATCAAAAAATCTACAAACAATAAATGCTGGAGAGGATGTGGAGAAAAGGGAACCCTCCTTCACTGTTGGTGGGAATGTAAACTGATACAGTCACTATGGAGAACAGTACGGAGGCTCCTTAAGAAACTAAAAGTAGAGCTATCATATGACCCAGCAATCCCTCTCCTGGACATATACCTGGAGAAAATCGTAATTCAAAAAGATGCATGCACTCCAGTGTTCACTGCAGCACTATTTACAATAGCCAGGACACCGAGCCAACCTAAATGTCCACTGAGAGAGAAACGCATAAAGAAGACAAGGTACATATATACAATGGTATTGTATGTGGTGCATTTTCAGTTGTGTCCAACTTTTGCGACTCCATAGGCTGTAGCATGCCAGGCTCCTCTGTCCATGGGATCCTCTAGGCAAGAATACTGGAGTGGGTTTTCATGCCCTCCTCCAGGGGATCTTCCCAATCCAAGGATCAAACCCACATCTCTTTTGTCTCCCGCACTGGCAGGCAGGTTCTTTACCACAAGTGCCACGTGGGGAGCCCAAAAATAATGAGATGACTTTATATATTCTCTCCCTAAGACAACGACAGCAGTCAGAAGAAAGGAAGGTGGATCCAAGTTTACAGACACAACAGAACACAACACAGCAGGGCCCTCTGGCTGTAATTCCACCAGGCGCTCACTCACCAGCACCCCCAGCCCTCCACAGTCTGGGGAGGCCCAGCGCAGGCTCCAGCGTGGCCACCCTCTGCATCTGCACAGCCACCTTCAGCCCCTGGACAGAGTGACAGGAACAGATTATAGAGTTACAGCGTGGATGGGATCCCCTCACACCTGTTCACCCAGACTGAACTGGTGTGACTGGTATGAACTGGTTGGGAAACATGCTAAGAGGAGGGACAAGGCTCATTCACCATGTCCAGGTTTACAACTCCTCAACACAAAGCTAATCGGTGTCATGGAACTTCAAGTCCAAGATGGGATGGAGAGAGGGGGCCCAGGTAGGGAAGGCCTCATCTAAGCAGCCTCTGGGAGGGGGAGATCCTGGGGCACAGAGGAGCAGTGGATGGCCAGTAGACTGAGGAGTGAGGGAGGAGGCATGGGTGGAACCCTGCAAATGAGGGGGTGTTAGTAAACTATTCCCAAGGGGAAAATCCCTGCTGTGAGAGAAAGGACGGGAACCCTCCTACACCAACGGCCACTCCCTCAGGAAAGGTGTTTGAACCAACTTGTATTTTTTTATTTTTAATTTTTATTTACGTTTGGCTGTACTGGGTCTTTGTTGCTGTGCCTGGGCTTTCTCTAGTCGTGGTGGGCAGGGGCTACTCTCTAGTTGCGGTTAAGGGATTCTCACTACAGTGGCTTCTCTTTTTGCAGCAAACAGGCTCAATAGTTGCGGCTCTTAGGCTCTAGAGCACGGCCTCAATAGTTGTGCTGCATGGTCTTAGTTGCCCCGTGGCACATGGAATCTTCCCGGACCAGGGATCGAACCTGTGTGCCCTGCATTGGCAGGTGGATTCTTAAACCACTGGACCACCAGGAAAGCCCCTGACTTGCTTTCTATAGGATATCTCTGGCCTCCATGTCCAGCAGGAGGCTGGGTCCAGGAGAACTAACAGTGGCTCTGGGCAATGTGGTAGTCCCAGGGCCAGGAGGAGTAGTCAGAGGCAGGTTTATACTTTGGAGGAAAAGATGGCAGGACTTGGTGGAGGATGGGAAGCAAATGTGGCTGGTCCCTCAGGGCAGGTGATGGGTGGGAGACAGGGGAGAATAGGCCCCTTCTCCTCAGGGAAGCACCTTAAAGTGTCCTTCTCTGTAACTCTCTCCACCTCAGAACCAAAACATAAGGCCCCGAGCCAAGAGCATGGTTACCAGCCTGGACACTCTCCACACAGCCCTTGGGTCACAGGACCTGCTCATTCCTGTAGGTTTCCTGCCCATGGAAAGGGTGGAAGGATTGAAGAAGAAAATCTGGACCCAGAGAGGCAAGACCTGGACCCTGGGTGCCACCTCCTCCCCTAGGACTGCCCTGGGCCTGACATCACGCTGGGGATATTTACACTCAATGCAGAAACACCAAGGCCTGTTCAGTAGCTCTCACCAGGAGCTAAGCCTGGGCCTCCAGCATGTTCCCAATTTCCAATCTAGTTGGCCTTCCATTCCTCCCTCCCTCCTGCCTCCCCACTTACAGACATATTCTGAACCTTGGGTGTTCTCGGCAGGGGCTTGGGCCCTCCTGGCAGACCACCTCCCAGGCTTACTGCATATTCAGAAGACTGCTGGAGAGCTGACCAGTCCTCTGGAGCCGGAGGCATCACCTCCTCTTCCATCTCAGACTTGATCTCTATCTTTAGGTCCAGCTCTGGCCCCTGGAAAAAGGAGTGGAGGGTGCTAAGCAGGAAGAGGTGGTATGGAGGCCATCCTCACCCTAAGAGACCCAAAGTTTGGGGGTAGTGCCATCAGAATTTGGGGTCCGTGGGACTTCCCTGGTGGTCCAGTGGCTAAGACTCTGCACTCCCAATGCAGCAGGCCTGGGTTCTATCCCTGGTCAGGGAACTAGATCCCACTTGTCACAACTAAAGCGTTAATTGCTCAGTCATGTCTGACTCTTTGCGACCCCATGGACTGTAGTCCGCCAGGCTCCTCTACCCATGATTCTCTAGGCAAGAATACTGGAGTGGGTTGCCATTCTCTTCTCCAGGGGGATCTTCCCGACCCAGGGATTGAACTTGGGTCTCCCACATTGCAAGCAGATTCTTTACTGTCTGAGCCACCAGGGAAGCCCATGTCGCAACTAAGACCCAGCCAAATTAATTAATTAAGAAAAGAATTTGGGCAACGAGGGTCTGGCAGTTTCAGACCTGGCAACTCCCCCTACTTCACTGTGGGCACCAGCCACCGACAGTCTCTGAGGACTGACTGCACCAGAGACTTGGACGCACACACCTGACCTTTTTCTGGTTCTGGGGGGCCCATGGCTGGAGGGCAGACCACCAACCCTCAGAGGCACTGCAAGATATTTTACTAGAAAGCTTTTTGCTTTGTTCCAGGCAGCACTGCACAGCTTGTGAGATCTTATTTCGCCAAGCAGGGATTAAACTTGAGACCCTGGCAGTGAAACTACAGAGTCCTAACCATCAGACTTTCAGGGGAGTCCCTAAAAAGGTTTTTACAGAAAAGCTGGGAGCACTTAGTTCTGAATATGAACACTGTTCTGTGTTTTCCTAGGTTCTGTATCTGCCTGTCTGGCATCTGTCAATCACAGGGCCACAGTTAGTTATCCACATCTCCCGTGACCCACAGTCCACACTCTGAACCGCTTCCTTTATGGAGTTCTCACACACCAAGCCAATACACCCCCCACCCTAAATTCACCCAAGATGGGAGCTCCCTCCAGATACTTCATGTCCTGGAGGAAACACCTTGGCTCAAGTGTCTGCCTGGCCCTGGTGTGTGCATCCAACTCAGCTACCCCTCACCTTCTCCTATGAAAGGGAATGAAGAATCATCCCCCATGAATCTTACCATTTGCAAATCATAGGATGAGTTTTCCTCTGAAATATCCTGCAGAGGAGTAGGCTCTCTGGGTGTAAATTGAGATTCCCAGTCTAAAATGAATGGGAAAAAAAAAAATTACCTTATTTCAGAAAAAAGTCACGGTATGAAACTGACACACACATTTTTAATACTGACCCTCAACTTGGGACAATACTGAAAGGTAGAAGGTATCAATGAGCATGCTTGTATTGTGCCTTGTGCTCAGTCATGTCCAACTCTTTGTGACCCCATGGACTACAGCCTGCCAGGCTTCTCTGTCCATGGGATTCTTCAGGCAAGAATACTGGAGTGGGTTGCCATTTCCTCCTCCAGGGGATCTTCCCGATCCTGGGGAGAGTCTCTTGTGTCTCCTGCATTGGCAGGCGGATTCTTTACTGCTGCAGTGAGCAAAGGGAGGTTCTAAAGAGTAGGACTGTGTGTAGAGTTGGGCAGTGATGGGATGAGGTGGAAACCAGAGGCTTTTCCTGGTAAAAGAATTCATAGAGACTTTTTTTTAATATTTATTTATTTTTGGCTGTGCTGGGTCTTCACTGTGGCACATGGGATCTTCACTGCGGCCCATGGGATCTTCACTGCGGCATGTGGGATCTTTCACTGCAGTGCGTGCGCCTATCTCTAGTTGTGGTCCACAGGCACATGGGCTCTGTAGTTGCAGCTCAAGGGCTCTCTAGTTGTGGCGCTGGGGCTTAGTTGCCCCTCAGTATGTGAGGTCTCAGTTCCCTGACCATGTATGGAGTCCACATCCCATGCACTGGAAGGTGGATTCTTAATCACTGGACTACCAGGGAAGTCCCCTCCATGGAGATTTAGACTGATATTGCCAGAAAGTGTGTTATCAGAGAAACAAGAAACAATCAAACAAGAAATATATATATAGAAATGTTCAATATAAAGATGAACTTGGTTATGCTGCTGCTGCTGCTAAGTCGCTTCAGTCGTGTCTGACTCTGTGCGACCCCACAGACGGTAGCCCACCAGGCTCCACTGTCCATGGGATTCTCCAGGCAAGAATACTGGAGTGGGGTGCCATTGCCTTCTCCGGAACTTGGTTATACCCCAATACAAAATAAAAAGTTTGAAGAAGAAAAAAATTAAAAAAAAAAATACAAACTTGCTACTTCCCTGGTGGTCAAGTGGTTAAGGCTCCACATTCCCAATGCAAGGGACCTGGGTTTGATCCCAGGTCAGAGAACTAAGATACCACACACCACTGCAAGTAAAGATGCTTTGTGCTGCAACTAAGACCTGCCACAACCAAATAAATAAATGTTTTCAAATTAAAAAAAAAAAAAAACTAAACAAAAAGTGTGTGTATGATATGGAGAAATCAAAACCCTCACCCACCACTAGGGGAAAGGTAAACTAGTGTCCTTAATCTCAAAAGAGGGCAACAGAGGATCGGATGGTTGGATGGCATCACCAAAACAAGACATGGACTTGGGCAAACTCCGGGAGATGGTAAAGGACAAGGAAGCCAGTTGGGCAAACTCAACCAGTTGGCAAACCCAAATCCAGGGATATCATGAATGACAGGGAAGCCTGGCATGCTACAGTCTACGGGGTCACAAAGAGTCGGACATGACTTGGCGACTGAACAAGAACGACAACAAATCTCAAAAGCAGTTTGACTGAAATTGAAGCGTGATCAAAAATCTCCCAAAAAACAAAAGCCCAGGACCAGATGGCTTCACAGAAGAATTCTATCAAACATTTAGAGAAGAGCTAATGCCTGTCCTTCTAAAACTCCTTCAAAAAACTGCAGAGGAAGGAACATTTCCTAACTCATTCTACAAGGTCACCATCACCCTGATACCAAAACCAGACAAAGAAGAAGATACAACAATTATAAATATATATGCACCCAACATAGGAGCACCACAATATGTAAGGCAAATGCTAACAAGTATGAAAGAGGAAATTAACAGTAACACAATAATAATGGGAGACTTTAATACCCCACTCACACCTATGGACAGATCAACTAAACAGAAAATTAAAAAGGAAACACAAACTTTAAATGATACAATGGATCAGTTATAACTAACTGGTATCTATAGGACATTTCACCCCAAAACAATGAATTTCACCTTTTTCTCAAGTGCACACGGAACCTTCTCCAGGATAGATCACATCCTGGGCCATAAATCTAGTCATGCTAAATTCAAAAAAAATGAAATCATTCCAAGCATCTTTTCTGATCACAATGCAGTAAGATTAGATGTCAACTACAGGAAAAAAACTATTAAAAATTCCAACATATGGAGGCTGAACAACATGCTTCTGAATAACCAACAAATCACAGAAGAAATCAAAAAAGAAATCAAAATACGCATAGAAATGAATGAAAATGACAACACAACAACCCAAAACCTATGGGACACTGTAAAAGCAGTGCTACGGGGGAAGGTTCATAGCACTACAGGCTTACCTCAAGAAACAAGAAAAAAGTCAAATGAATAACCTAACTCTACACCTAAAGCAACTAGAAAAGGAAGAAATGAAGAACCCCAGGGTTAGTAGAAGGAAAGAAATCATAAAAATTAGGGCAGAAATAAATGCAAAACAAACAAAAGAGACCACAGCAAAAATCAACAAAGCTAAAAGCTGATTCTTTGAGAAGATAAATAAAATAGACAAACCATTAGCCAGACTCATCAAGAAAAAAAGGGAGAAGAATCAAATCAACAAAATTAGAAATGAAAATGCAGAGATCACAACAGATAACACAGAAATACAAAGGATCATAAGAGACTACTATCAACAGCTATATGCCAATATAATAGACAACTTAGAAGAAATGGACAAATTCCTAGAAAAGTATAACTTTCCAAAACTGAACCAGGAAGAAATAGAAAACCTTAACAGACCCATCACAAGCATGGAAATCAAAACTGTAATCAGAAATCTTCCAGCAAACAAAAGCCCAGCACCAGACGGCTTCACAGCTGAATTCTACCAAAAATTTAGAGAAGAGCTAACACCTATCCTACTCAAACTCTTCCAGAAAATTGCAGAGGAAGGTAAACTTCCAAACTCATTCTATGAGGCCACCATCACCCTAACCAGACAAGGATGCCACAAAAAAAGAAAACTACAGGCCAATATCACTGATGAACATAGATCTAAAAATCCTTAACAAAATCCTAGCAAACAGAATCCAATAATATATTAAAAAGATCATACATCATGACCAAGTGGGTTTTATCCCAGGGATGCAAGGATTCTTTAATATCCACAAGTCAATCAATGTAATACACTACATTAACAAATTGAAAAATAAAAACCATATGATTATCTCAATAGATGCAGAGAAAGCCTTTGACAAAATTCAACATCCATTTATGATAAAAATCCTCCAGAAAGCAGGAATAGAAGGAACATACCTCAGCATAATAAAAGCTATATATGACAAACCCACAGCAAACATTATCCTCAATGGTGAAAAATTGAAACCATTTCCCCTAAAGCCAGGAACAAGACAAGGGTGCCCACTTTCACCACTACTATTCAACATAGTTTTGGAAGTTTTGGCCACAGCAATCAGAGCAGAAAGAGAAATAAAAGCATTCAGATTGGAAAAGAAGAAGTAAAACTCTCACTGTTTGCAGATGACATGATTACACAGAAAACCCGAAAGACTGCACCAGAAAATTATTAGAGCTGATCAATGAATATAGTAAAGTTGCAGGATATGAAATTAACAAACAGAAATCCCTTGCATCCCTATACACTAACAATGAGAAAACAGAAAGAGAAATTAAGGAAACAATTCCATTCACCATTACAATGAAAAGAATAAAATACTTAGGAATAAATCTACCTAAAGAAACAAAAGACCTATATATAGAAAACTATAAAACACTGATGAAAGAAATCAAAGATGACACAAATAAATGGAGAAATATACCATGTTCATGGATCAGAAGAATCAATATAGTGAAAATGAGTAGACTACCCAAAGCAATCCATAGATTCAATGCAATCCCTATCAAGCTACCAACGGTGTTTTTCACATAACCAGAACAAATAATTTCACAATTTGTATGGAAATACAAAAAACCACGAATAGCCAAAGTAAGCTTGAGAAAGAGGAACAGAACTAGAGGAATCAACCTGCCTGACTTCAGGCTATACTACAAAGCCACAGTCATCAAGACGGTATGGTACTGGCACAAAGACAGAAATATAGATCAGTGGAACAAAACAGAAAGCCCAGAGATAAATCCAAGCACCTATGGACACCTTATCTTTGACAAAGAAGGCAAGAATATACAATGGAGAAAAGACAATCTCTTTAACAAGCGGTGCTGGGAAAACTGGTCAACCACTTATAAAAGAATGAAACTAGAACACTTTCTAACACCATACACAAAAATAAACTCAAAATGGATTAAAGATCTAAACGTAAGACCAGAAACTGTAAACCTCCTAGAGGAACACATAGGCAAAACACTCTCTGACATAAACCACAGCAGGATCCTCTATGACCCACCTCCCAGGGTAATGGAAATAAAAGCAAAAATAAACAAATGGGACCTAATTAAACTTCAAAGCTTTTGCACAACGAAGGAAACTATAAGCAAGGTGAAAAGACAGCCTTCAGAATGGGAGAAAATAATAGCAAATGAAGCAACTGTAAAAGAATTAATCTCAAAAATATATACAAGCAGCTCCTGCAGCTCAATTCCAGAAAAATAAACAACCCAATCAAAAAATGGGCCAAAGAACTAAACAGACATTTCTCCAAAGAAGACATACAGATGGCTAACAGACACATGAAAAGATGCTCAATATCACTCATTATCAGAGAAATGCAAATCAAAACCACAATGAGGTACCATCTCACACCAGTCAGAATGGCTGCTATCCAAAGTCTACAAACAGTAAATGCTGGAGAGGGTGGGGAGAAAAGGGAACCCTCTTACACTGTTGGTGGGAATGCAAACTAGTACAGCCACTATGGAGAACAGTGTGGAGATTCAGTTCCTTAAAAAACTGGAAATTGAACTGCCATATGACCCAGCAATCCCACTGCTGGGCATACACACTGAGGAAACCAGAATTGAAAGAGACACATATACCCCAATGTTCATTGCAGCACTGTTTACAATAGCCAGGACATGGATGCAACCTAGATGTCCATCGGCAGATGAATGGATAAGAAAGCTGTGGTACATATAGACACTGGAATATTACTCAGCCATTAAAAAGAATACATTTGAATCAGTTCTAATGAGGTGGATGAAGCTGGAGCCTATTATACGGAGTGAAGGAAGTCAAAAAGAAAAACACCAATACAGTATACTAATGCATATATATGGAATTTAGAAAGATGGTAACCATGACCCTATATGCAAGACAGCAGAAGAGACACGGATGTATAGAACAGTCTTTTGGATTCTGTGGGAGAAGGCGAGGGTGGGACGATTTGAGAGAATAGCACTGAAACATGTATATTATCATATGTGAAACAGACTTCCAGTCCAGGTTCGATGCATGAGACAGGGTGCTCAGGGCTGGTGCACTGAGATGACCCAGAGGGATGGGATGGGGAGGGAGGTGGGAGGGGAGTTCAGGATGCGGAACACATGTACAGCCATGGTTGATTCATGTCAATGTATGGCAAAAGCCACTACAATATTGTAAAGTAATTAGCCTCCTATTAAAATAAAAATTTTTTAAAAAACAGACCAAGACAACACAAAAAAAGAAAACTACAGGCCAATGTCACTGATGAACACAGACGCAAAACTCCTCACCAAAATTTTAGCAAGTGGAATTCAGCAACACACCAAAAAGCTCATATACCATGATCAAGTTGGGTTTATTCCAGGAATGCAAGGATTCTTCAGTATACACATATCAATCAATGTGATTTACCATATTAACAAATTGAAAGATAAAACCATATGATCATCTCAATAGATGCAGAAAAAGCCTTCGATAAAATTCAACACCAATTTATGATTAAAACTCTTCAAAAAGTGGGCATAGAAGGAACCTACCTCAACATAGTAAATACCATTTATGATAAGCCTACAGCAAACATTATTCTCAATGGTGAAAAACTGAAAGCATTCCCCCTAAGATCAGGAACAAAACAAGGGTGTCCATTTTTACCACTGTAATTCAATATAGTTCTGGAAGTCCTAGCTATAGCAAGCAGAGAAGAAAAAGAAATAAGAGGAATCAAGATCAGAAAAGAAGAAGTAAAGCTCTCCCTGTTTGCAGATGACATGATATTGTACATAGAAAACCCTAAAGATAGTATCAGAAAATTACTAGAGCTAATCAGTGAATTTAGCAAAGTTGGAGGATACAAGATCAATGCACAGAAATCACTTGCATTTCTATATACTAACAATGAAAAATCAGAAAGAGAAATTAAGGAATCAACTCCATTCACCACTGTAACAAAAAGAATTAAATATCTAGGAATAAACTTACCTAAGGAAACAAAAGAACTGTACACAGAAAACTATAAGACACTAATGAATGAAATCAAGGATGACATAAACAGATGGAGAGATATTCCATGTTCCTGGGTAGGAAGAATCAATATTGTGAAAATGACTATATTACCAAATGCAATCTACAGATTCAATGCGATCCCTATCAAACTACCAATGGCTTTTTTCACAGAACTAGAACAAAAAATTTCACAATTCATATGGAAACAAAAAAGACCCCAAATAGCCAAAGCAGTCTTGAGAAAGAAGAATGGAGCTGGAGAAATCAACCTTCCTCACTTCAGATTATACTACAAAGCTACGGTCATCAAGAAAGTATGGTATTGACACAAAAGCAGAAATATCGACCAATGGAACAAGATAGAAAGCGCAAAAATAAACCCACGCACCTATGGGTACCTTATTTTTGACAAAGGAGGCAAGACTATACAATGGGGCAAAGATAGCCTCTTCAATAAATGGTGCTGGGAAAACTGGACAGCTACATGTAAAAGAATGAAATTAGAACACCTCCTAACACCATACACAAAGATAAACTCAAAATGGATTAAAGACCTAAGTAAGACCAGAAATTATAAAACTCTTAGAGGAAAACAGGCAGAACACTCTCTGACATAAAGCAAGATCCTCTATGACCCACCTACAAGAGTAACAGAAATAAAAACAAGAGTAAACAAGTGGGACCTGATTAAACTTAAAAGCTTTTGCACAGCAAAGGAAACTATAAGCAAGGTGAAAAGACAACGCTCAGAATGGGGAAAATAATAGCAAATGGAAGAACTGATAAAGGATTAATTTCCAAAATATATAAGCAGCTCATACAACTCAATGCCAGAAAAACAAACAATCCAATCAAAAAGTGGGAAAAAGACCTAACCAGACATTTCTCCAAAGAAGACATACAGATGGCTAACAAACACATGAAAAGATGCTCAACATTGCTAATTATTACAAAAATGCAAATCGAAACCACAATGAGATGTCACCTCACACCAGTCAGAATGGCCATCATCAAAAAGTCTACAAACAATAAATGCTGGAGAGGGTGTGGAGAAAAGGGAACGCTCTTGCACTGTTGGTAGGAATGTAAATCGATACAGCCACTGTGGAAGATGCTGTGGAGATCCCTTAAAAACTAGGAATAAAACCACCATATCCCACCAGCAATTCCACTCCTAGGCACGTACCCTGAGGAAACCAAAATCGAAAAAGACACATGTATCCTACTGTTCACTGCAGCACTGTTTACAATAGCTAGAACATGGAAGCAACCTAGATGCCCATCGACAGATGAATGGATAAACAAGTTGTGGTACATATACACAATGGACTATTACTCAGCCATAAAAAGGAACTCACTTGAGTCAGTTCTGATGAGGTGGATGAACCTAGAACCTATTATACAGAGTGAAGTGAGTCAGAAAGAGAAAGATAAATATCATATTCTAACACAAATATACGGAATCTAGAAAAATGGCACTGAAGAATTTATTTACAGGGCAGCAGTGGAGAAACAGACAGAGAACAGACTTATGGACATGGGGAGAGAGTAAGATATATGGAAAGAGTAACATGGAAACTTACATTACCATATGTAAAATAGATAGCCAACAGGAATTTGCTGTATGGCTCAGGAAACTCAAACAGGGGCTCTGTATCAACCTAGAGGGGTGGGATGGGGAGGGAAATGGGAGGGAGGTTCAAAAGGGAGGGGATATATATATACCTATTGCTGATTCATGTTGAGGTTTGACAGAAAACAACAACATCCTGTAAAGCAATTATCCTTCAATAAAAAATTAAAAAGGAAAAAAAAAATTTTTTAAAAGCAATCTGGCAGTTCTTCAGAAAGTTTAACAAAATGACCCAGCAATTCCACACCTAAGTGGAATTCTCACACTCAAGAGAAACGAAAACACACCCACAAAATTTCTTGCACACAAACGTTCAGAGTAGCACTACTCACAGTCACCAAAAGTAAAAACAAACACCCACCACCTGATGAATGGATCAACAGAATGTGGTCCTTCCACGAGGAGGACTGCCATTCGGCCTTAAAAAGCAATGAAGCATTTAATGCTGTGACATAAGGAGCCTCAAAAACACGATGCTGAGTGAAAGAAGACAGATATGGATGTATGATTCCATCTGTATGAAATGTCCAGGACAGGCAATCCACAGAGACAGAAGGTGGATTAGCGGTTGTTGGGGGCTGCGGGGGGAGGGATGGGAAGGGACCGCTAATCAGTACAGGGTTTATTTTTGAGGTTATGGAAGTATTCCAGAGCTGGATAGTGGTGATGGTTGCACAACTTTGTGAAGACATTAAAAACCTGTGAACCATACACTTTAAAAGGGTGAAGTTTACAGTGTGTGAATATCTCAATTTTAAAAAAAAAGACAAGCTGATTTGCAGGGCAGGAACAGAGACACAGACATAGAGAACAGACTTGTGGACACAGAGGGGGAAGGAGAAGGTGGGATGAATTGAGAGAGTAACACGGAAACATATACATTACCATATGCAAAACAGACAGCTAGTGGGAAGTTGCTGTATAACACAGGGAGCTCAACCAGTGCTCTGTGACAACCTAGAGAGGTGGGATAGGGCTGGGGGGGTGAGAGGGAGGTTCAAGAGAGCGTGGATGTATGTCTACTTGTGGCTGATTTGCATTGTGGAATAACAGAAGCCAACACAACACTGTAAATCAATCATCCTCCGATTTTTTTTAAAAAAGTATACACTTAAAAAAAGGACCTTAAAAAAAAGAAATTGAAACAGATCCTTTTTTAACTTTTTTAATTTATTTTTAATTGGAGGAGAACTGCTTTACAATGTTGTGCTGGTTTCTGCATGAATACATCAACATGAATCTGAAACCAACAATTAGAGGAGAGTTAGAAAGTGAAAAAGAGAAGAGCTAAAGGAACTCGCCCCAGTCTTATTTCCCCTCAGAATAAAGAATCTTCCAAATACTCTCAAACTGACGCTTCCCAGCAGCACCCACCCCTCAGCCCCAGTCTGGGTGGGTGACACCCTGTGCCCCTGGCACTTACCCACACCCGGGGCACGGAGAACACCGTGCCCTGCTGCTTCCAGCTCTTCTCTTGGCTCCACCTGGGAGACGAGGCTGGCTTTGCATGGTGGAGTCCCTGTTGCTGGAGAAGCACATATGGGCCGAGGGAGGGAGGGCTTGCAGAGGAAAATAAATGCTTCCCCAGCCTGCCCACTCTCCACCTGGGCCTTAGCTCCTGAAGCCAAGCAAGTAGGCGGGGACCGAAGTGATCACGTTCAATTTTTTTTTTTAATGAATTCAGTGAGGTTCCTTTACAAGGGCCCAAACCACAAACACTCTCCTCTCTGCCCTTCCGAACTGAGGTTCTCTAAGTTCCAAGGCCAAACTCAATGAGACCTATGCAGGTTCTAACCATAGAGAAAGTACTAGTCGCTCAGTCGTGTCCAACTCTTTGCGACCCCCATGAACTGTAGCCCGCTAGGCTCCTCTGTGGTTCCTCTGTCCATGGAATTCTCCAGACAAGAATACTTGAGTGGGTAGCCATTCCCTCTCCAAAGGATCTTCCTGACCCAGTGACTGACCTGAGTCTCCCACAACGCAGGCAGATTCTTTACCATCTGAGCCACCAGGGAAGCCCTGACTATAGAGAGAATGAAGTCCACTCAGTGCATGGAGCTGTTATCCTATGAAAGCCCATGAATGACAAACCTTATGAAACTCACACTGCATCATGTGGCCATGTGGCAGGCACTTAAAGAGCATGTGGTAGGCTTCCCCGCCTACCAACGCAGGAGACGTGGTGGGTTCAATCTCCGGTCCAGGAAGATTGTTCATGCTGTGGGGCCACTAACCCCATGCACCACAACTATTGAGCCGGTGCTCTAGAGCCAGGGAGCCTCAACTACTGAAGCCTGCACATCCCAGAGCTTGTACTCCACAATAAGAGAAGTCGCTGCAGTGAGAAACCCGCGTACCACAACCAGAGAGTAGGTCCCCCTCGCCCCAAGTAGAGAAAGACCCAGCACAGCCATAAATAAATAAATAAGTAAATTTTTTTTTTAAAAAGAGCATCTGCATACAGGAAGAACCAGAGTAGTAAAAGCCTTACCCGTGGGCGCCGGGGTCCTGCAGTTGTCCTGCAGCACGTGTCTGCACAGGTTCCTCCCGGCCTCGTCCAGCAACGTCCACTCCTGGATGAGCTCCATCGCCACATCCTCTAAGGTGACTGATTCCTAAGGCAGCGCATGTATTGCGGCTCAGCAAGGACCACCCCCACCCTTCTGCAGAATAAGGGTTTATCCCTTGGGGAAGGCAGACACAGTGCGAGAGTATGCAGTGTTCTCTGCAAAGCTGAGCTCAGCAAACCTGGCCTGCCTCCTGTTTGTCTAAATAAAGTTTTATTGGCACACAGCCACACCCATCTGTTCATCTCTGTGGTTGTCATTGTGGTACTAGGGCAGAACTGAAGAGTTTCTGGGACAGAGCTCATATGGCGTACCCAACCAAAAATAATCACTTTCTTTTAACATTTGGACAAATCTGAAAGTATAAGTGTTGGCTCTCTGCTGCTCCACTATCCAGTGATGACAGAGCCTGTTCTTCTCAGCTTTACTGAGTTTTTCCTGAACTCCTTATTCAAGGCATCAGAAGTTTGAGCTTGCTCTTTTCATTTTCATGAAGTCCCTAGGATGGGTCATTGTTTTATGTCTGTTAAAACTGGACTTCCATTGCATCTGAGAAACGTGATGGCCTTTTAATCTTGGAATTCTCTAGAACAGCACTGACTGGTAAAGCTCTCTGTCATGAATGGAACGTTCTATGTCTGCACTTTCCAAAAAGAGGCAGCCACCAGCACGCGTGGCTCCTGAGCACTTGAGAAATGTGGTTTGGTATCTGAGAAGCTGAGGTTTAAATTTTGTTGGATTTTAATTAACCTTAATTTTTAGAGCCACGTGTGTTTTCAGTAGGTCTCACAAGCGATGGCAGGGATGGCCGTGGAGGAGTTCTGTGGTAGCCGGCTCAGTCTGAGCCCCCTCACTGCCATTAGACTCCAGAATTAGGTACCAAACCCCAGGGTCACACTTTGGGAACCCTCCATCCAAGCCAGTTCCCTCCGTAACTGCAGGTCATGCACTGAAAGAGGCTAAAAAGTCCTGGGACGGGGCTAAAGATGCTCCATACTTCCCTCCCCTTTCCTCCTCAGTGGGGGGACAGGGAGAGAGCAGAAAGGGACCCAAGTACAAGATTATCCCACCCCCACAACCATCCAGACTCAATCTTCCCCCTCACCATGATACCAGCGCCAGGGTCTAAAGTTTCAGTGTGTGTCCTTCCTGCAATAAGAAAGATGGAGGTAAAAGGAGAAATGAGAATGCAAGCAGAACACCAAGCAGGGGTTTGGCCAGGGGAATTAATTCCATTTCTGTGGACCATAAGCAGGGCAGCCAAGCCAAACAGCCTTCCTCGGAAATTTATTTCAATACGCAACATATTGGGCCCCTCATCATCTTTCACACCACAGGCCCTGACCATTTCTGATGACTCCTCTCACATAATAAAAGGACTACTTCTCCTCTTTGTTGTTGTCCAACTTTTTGCAACACCATGGACTGTAGCCCACCAGGCTCCTCTTGTCCATGGGAGTTCCCAGGCAAGAATACTGGAGTGGGTTACTGTTTCCTTCTCCAGCGGATCTTCCTGGACCAGGGATCAAACTTGAGTCTCCTGCATCAGCAGGCGGATTCTTTACCACTGAGCCACCTAGGAAGCACCCTTAAAACACTTCAAGGGACTTCCCTGGCAGTCTGGTAATTAAGACTTCGCCTTTCAATGCAGGGGGTTCGAGTTCTATCCTGGGTCAGGCAGCTAAGATCCCACATGCCTCACGGCCAAGGAACCAAAACAAAACAGAAACATCATTAAATGAAAATTTAATTATAAAAATAGTCCACATCAACAACAACAACAAAAATTTTTTTAAAAAACAAAAAAACCTCTAACACTTTCTACTTTTTCTCCACTACACTTATCAAGTTGGGATTTTTATATGTATTTGTTTAGGTGAGTTTGCTTCTCTCCAACCATGACGTAAACCCTCCAAGTACAGAACTGTGTCCCTAAAATTAAAAGATGCTTGTTCCTTGAAAGAAAAGCTGTTACAAACCTAGACAGTGACCTAAGAAGCAGAGACATCACTTTGCTGACAAAGGCCCATGCAGTCAAAGCTTCGGTTTTTCCAGTAGTAACGTACGGATGTGAGAGCTGGACCATAAAGAAGGCTGAGCGCCGAAGAATTGATGCTTTCAAGCTGTGGTGTTGGAGAAGACTCTTGAGAGTCCCTTGGACAGCAAAGAAATCAAACCAGTCAATCCTAAAAGAAATCAACTCTGAATAATCATTGGAAGGGCTGATGCTGAAGCTGATGCTCTAATACTTTGGCCACCTGATGTGAAGAGCTGACTCACTGGAAAAGACCCTGATCCTGGGAAAGATTGAGGGCAGGAGGAGGAGGAGGCAACAGAGAATGAGATGATTGGATGGCATCATTGACTCAATGGACATGAGTTTGAACAAACTCCAGGATATGGTGTAGGACAGGGAAGCCTGGGGTACTGCAGTCCATGGGGTCACAGAGTCAGTCACGACTTAGCGACTGAATAACCACCACCACTTTCTTCAGGACTCCAAATCCTGCCACCAGCATGGCACTTGATGCGTACTTTATGTATTAGAGGTTGGCCAACTTTTTCTACAGATGGCTAGATAGTAAATAGCTTAGGATTTGTGGGCGATAGGACTTCCCTGGTGGTCCAGTGGCTAAGACTCTGCACTCCCAATGAAGGGGGCCCAGGCTTGATCCCTGGTCACGGAACTATATCCCACATGCTGCAACTAAGAGCTTACAGGGTGGGCTTCCCTGGTGGCTCATGGTAAAGAATACACCTGCCAATGCAGGAGACAGGTTCGATCTCTGATCAGGGAAGATCCCACTTGGCTCAGAGCAACTAAGCCTTTTCACCACAACTACTGAGCCTATGCTCTAGAGCCCGGGAACCGCAACTACTAAGCCCACGTGCTACAACTCTGAAGCTCACATGCCTAGAGCCTGTGCTCCACAACAAGAGAAGCCACCACAATGAGAAGCCCGTGCACCACAACTAGAGAGCAGCCTCTACTTGCCACAACTAGAGAAAAGTCTGCGCTGCAACGAAGACTCAGCGCAGTCAAAAATAATAAATAAATAATGAAATTAGGAATTAAGAAAAAAAAGTTTGTGAGCCACATGTATGGCAACTATTTAATTGTGATTGTAGCACAGAAACAGCCATAGGGAGCATGTAAATACATGTGTTCCAATCAATGAAAGAGTGAGTTACTCAGTCGTGTCCAACTCTTTGTGACCCCACGGACTGTAGCTTGCCAGGCTCCTCTATCCATGGAATATGGCAAGAATATTGTGTTTTATCATGTTCAAATAAAACTTTATTAATAGAAACTAGCCCTGGGGCAGTTTTGGCCCACAGACCACAGTTTGCCAACCCCTACTCTATAGCATGGGCTTCCCTGGTGGTTCAGACAGTAAAGAATCTGCCTGCAATGCGGGAGACCCAGGTTCGAACCCTGAGTTGGCAAGATCCCCTGGAGAAGGGAATGGCAACCCACTCCAGTATTCTTGCCTGGAGAATTCCATGGACAGAGGAGCCTGGCGGGCCCCAGTCCATGGGGTCACAAAGAGTCAGACACGACTGAGTGACTAACTTATACACTTACTCTATATCATGTGGTAGAGAGAATACATCAAACACCAAATTCTCTAATTCTACCCCCTACACATCTTAAACATTCAAGCTTTCCCAATTTCACCATCATCACCAAACCCCAACTTTTTCAGCTCCAAAATCATCTGAGTTCTGAACTTACCCAAGCTTCTATACGTGTGGACTCTGCTTTCATTCTTATCCATCCTAAACTCCATGCTGAATCCAGAAGCTAGTGTTTTGTTTAAGTCATCAACAAAATCATATTACTCCCTACTTAAAACTCAGATTCAATGGCTTCCAAATGGCCTTAGAACAAGGTCCAAAGCTAACCATGATCATCCAGGCCCTCCCTCCTCTCCACCCAACTCTTTCACTCCACACTTGGCTTTCTGTTTTAACTTTCTCCATCTTTTCTCAGCTACTAGAACACACCAGGCTTTGTACTGCTTGAGAGATTATGCCTCTACAGTTCTTTCAAATCTCTTCCCTACTCCATTCCACAGCCTGACTCTGTCTAGCTACATACAATGCATCTTTCAGGTGCAAACGTTTGTCCCTTTTAAGATACTTTTCCTGACTTTCTTAAGTTCTCCTGATCTGTGTTTTCTATTGGTTTGGCCAAAAAGTTCAGATGGATTTTTGTGTAACATCTTACGGATGTGTCAACTACAATTGGCACTTGTCAAGGGCATCAGCCATCTGCCTCTCCTGGGACTGTATCCTATGATGCTGCTGCTGCTGCTACTGACCTCTGACATGCCCTGAAGGGAGTTCAGGGTGGAGAATAGAATGAGGCAATCTGCCTCAGGAAAACTGGTGGAACAGGTCTTCAGATAGATATTTGCAGGAACTGGTTTTATGAACCCAATCTCTTCATCTCCTCATATCTAGAAAAGCACTAACTCCCTTCATGGTGACATCAGCTCCTCATGACTAGCAGAAAACCTTCTGTAAAGTAAGTACCTGGTTGCACTGAACTCCCCCTTCACCAAAATCTTATATATTGACCTTCCTCCCCTACCTCTTGGGAGCAGTTTCTCAGAACTATCTGAGGTGCTGTCTCCTGGGCTGCAAATTTTGCCCCAAATAAACAATGCACAACTCTCAAGTTGTGCAATTTTTCACATTGTGCAATATTTTTAAGTCGTCACATAGATCACCCTTATTGTTAATTTAAAATCTGTCTTCCCAGCTAGACTAAAACCTCCACAGGGGCAAGTGCTAAATCTATTTTGGCCACATTGTTTCCCCTGTTCAGGGCCAGTTCATTAAACGTCGCCCCCCTACAATGAAAATGTGCCCAAAAAAAATCAATACTCAAGAATAAATCAGTATAGCTAGATTAAAAAGGCACGTGCCTGCATACACATACACACACACACAAACACACCACCACCACCACCACAAAAGTCAATTTAAAATGCCTACTCATATAAAAATCACACCAGATTTCAGTTATCTTTAAGAAACACTGATTCTTTCTAAAAAGACAGTGGGACATGAATTCTCTGAAAAGAAATACCTCACTCATTAAATCAAAATCTGACATTTAATTTTCCTCCAGAATTAATTTCTTCCTCACTTCTTATTAGAACTGAGTCTTAAATGCAAATCAAAACCACAATGAGGCACCATCTCACACAGGTCAGAACAGCTGCCGTCTACAAACAATAAATGCTGGAGAGGGTATGGGGGAAAGGGAACCCTCTTCCACTGTTGGTGGGAATGCAAACTAGTACAGCCAGTATGGAGATCAGTGTGGAGATTCTTTAAAAAACTGAAAATAGAACTGCCAGACAACCCAGCAATCCCACTGCTGGGCATACACACCAAAAAAAACACAATTGAAAGAGACACGTGTAACCCAATGTTCATCGCAGCACTGTTTACAACAGCCAGGACATGGAAGCAACCTAGATGTCCATCAGCAGACAAATGGATAAGAAAATTGTGGTACATATACACAATGGAATATCAGCCATTAAAAAGAATGCATTTGAGTCAGTTCTAATGAGGTGGATGAAACTGGAGCCTATTATACAGAGCGAAGTAAGTCAGAAAGAAAAACACCAATACAGTAATACTAACGCATATATATGGAATTTAGAAAGATGGTAACAACAACCCTATGTGCAAGACAGCAAAAGAGACACAGATATAAAGAACAGACTTTTGTACTCTGTGGGAGAAGACGAGGGTGGGATGATTTAAGAGAATGACATCGAAATGTGTATATTACCATATGTGAAATAGACGACCAGTCCAAGTTCAATGCATGAAACAGGGCACGCAAAACTGGTGCACTGGGATGACCCAGAGGGATGGGATGGGGAGGGAGGTGGGAGGGGGGGTTTGGGACGGGGAACACATGTACACCTGTGGCTGATTCATGTCAATGTATGGCAAAAACCACCACAATATTGCAAAGATTAGCCTCCAATGAAAATAAATTAATTAAAAAAAAAGAAGTGAGTCTTAACCCTACTATTTTAAAAAGACATTCAATTTAGTGCCAACTCAATTTCAGTTCCCAGTACTAACAAACCTTATGTTCTTTTTCCTGGAGTCGCAAGTTTTGAAGCCTTCTGGTGATTTACAGGCTGGAGCCAACTTGAAAAGAACTAAATAACCTTACTTTTCTTTGATGTTAGTAAGACTTGTGACATAAGTGAAAAATAGCTTTTATTAAGACTCGCTTCCCTTGCAGTAAGTAAAACTGATGCAAAGTAAAAGTCACAAATTTAAAGAGCTTTTGAAGGAAAGAAAGGAAAGAAGGAAGAAGGAGAAAGAAAAGCAAAGGGAAAGGAAAACTAACAGGTCCTAAGCTAGGGAACTGCAAATTGTCAGTCTCAAAAAACAAAAAAATCATCTAATTCATCCTTCGATAGAAAGTACATTCCATTTTTCAAATCCACATGCCAAGTCACTCAAACGAATTTGCACACGTTGACTCAGCCCTAAATTTCCTTGGGCAGAGCTGGATAATCTGAAACACAATATGCAACAAAACGTGATTTATTAATAAAAAATTACCCTGCATAAAAGAGATACGGTAGGCCTACAAACCCGGAAGGACAAGTGAATGCTGGGGCCAGCTGGTGCACCACTCCTTCGCTGTGGGACCTAGACTATACTTCGTGATTTCCCGCGCAATAAGTGGATGACAGTCCTGTCTGCCCAAACAAGGAGCACCTGAGCGCGACGGACTGGACAGGGGGAGCTCGGCTGCACAGCCAAGCTGTGCGGTAGCCGCCCCAGCCCCGGGCAGATCGCGGGGAGGAAGTCCCTTGGCCAGAACGTCCTTTCTAGGCCCTCAGACCCCTCCCCGCTCCCGCCGAGCATTCCCCGAGGGGATGAGCCGCACCTGCAGACTGGCTGGAGACACTCCCACCGCAAGGCGCCGTGCGGTCCAGCACAGCCACCTTCGTCCGCGGCCGCGGTGCACTTCCGCTTCCGGTGTCAGCCCCCCCCGCCCCCCAGCAGCGGAAGTGGCCAAGGCACTGGCTCTCGGGGCCAGAGGAGCTGCGGACTGTGCTGGAGAGGTTAACTCCTCTTTATATGACCTTGGAGGAGAAATTCTAGTTTCTTTCCCCCAGCTGGGGGAAGGTTAAGCTCTGGGGTGGGGTCTGACCGGACCTAGAGGGTGGAGTTAGAGGCGGGGCGTATGCCACATGGTCCGGGCTGGTTGTTATTGTTTGTTCAGTAGCTAAGTCGTGTCCAACTCTGTGACCCCGTGGACTGCAGCACGCCAGACTTCCCTGTCCTTCACTATTTTCCAGAGTTTTCACAAATCCATGTCCATTGAGTCGGTGATGCTATCTAACCATTTCATCCTCTGCCGGCCCTCCTTCTTCTTTTGCCCTCAGTCTTTTCCAGCATCGGGGTCTTTTTCCAATGAGTTGGCTCTTCGCATCCGGTGGCCCAAAGTATTGGAGCTTCAGCGACAGTCCTTCCAGTGACTATTCAGGGATGAGTTTAAGCCCGTGGAGTGGGGATTGGGGCGGGACCTAGGCTTGGTGGGTGAGGCGGCGCTTCGCTGGCACTTTGGGGTGCTCAGTGTTTGACTTTCCTCTCCCCCTTCTTGCCGCCCCACCCCGCCCCCCGCCTGCCCCGCCCTGCCTTTCTCCATGGTTTTTGGTTTTGTTTGGGGGTTTGGGGGTTTTTTGTTGTTGTTTTCTTTTTGGTTTTTTTAGGAGAGATTAGAGTTCTTTAGAGCGGGAGAGGATGTAAGAAGGGAGAGCCGACCTTTTTCGCTGGATAGTAGCCAGTTGTTTGGGGTTGGGATTTTTTATGTTTTGATGCTTTATACACAGGAATGATTTATTTTACAAACTAGTCAGTTGCAACATTAGCCTGTAAAATCAGAAACATTTCTTAATATATCTCAAAGGCAAAGTGAAGTTTATAATGACAAGCTTTCACATTAACCAGTATGACAAATCATAAAAACTTAACACCATATTCAAAATAAAATATACAGAACAGGCATTTTGAAGTCAGCTATTGTGTGTAACTCATAGTTAACGTTATGTGTACACGTCTCATTATTTCATCCAAGGTTATCAACCAATGAAGCAAATATTTCTTTGATGCAGAAGCACAAACACATATTTGTTTTTTAGTTGAGCAAGTTTTACTGAGTCTCATCACTAGAATTTGGTATCTAAATGAAACATATATTTGCCTTTTTTTTTTCTCCACATTACAAAAGAAAAACAGACTAAGTGAAAAAAACTTGTGAAGAAAAACTGTGCATTATAATCTATGCATTATAATGTCCAAATTATGCTTTATAATCACTCAATACCTGTTTTGAATTGTATAATTTCTTCCGAAGCAGTATTGGCTTACTAGCAAGAATCATTTATTGTTTTTCTTAACTTCAATTCTTTTAGTTTTTTTTAACCTTTTTATTGATCTGTAACATACATACAGAAAATTGCTTTGCAGTGTCCATACAGAAACACATAGGAATATACAGAAATCGACATAACTCAAAGAATTTTCACAAAGTGAACACACTCAGAAAGTTCCCTCATGTCTGTTTCATTTACTGTCTTCCTCCTCAAAGGAGAATCACTATCCTGATTTCTACTATCATAGGTTGGTTTTGTATATTTTAATATTTTATATAAATAAGCTCAGACTGTATGAATTCTTTTTTCCTTGATTTCTTTGGCTCAGCATCATGTTTGTAATCTTTGTTCATGTTATTGCACGTTGAATAAATAATTCCATACAGTGCAATGTGGTGAAGTCATTAAAGTTTAAGTGGTATATAGTTTACAATATTTACTCAAAATATGTCAGTGTTATGAGTTAACTACACAACAACATCTTTATTTTAATCCCCTGGTGTTTATCTATTCCCAAATTTAATCTGCACCATCTGATTTTATTGCCTAGAATTATTTGCATGAAAAAAATGTATTTTTTAACAAATAAAAGAAAATCAAATTTTGTTAGCGCCATAAGCATATTTCTTTCCCCTAAAGAGTAAATGATTTGGCAAGATTAACCTCACTTGAAATGTGATAAAATTGAGAGTGAATAAAATCAATCACCTTGACATAAAATCACTGAGCACAGAGAAGGTATTTCTTAAACATTTGTTGGATGGATGAGAAGATGATGGGTGAATGGATGGGTGGATGGGTAAATGATGCATGGACAGATAGGTGGGTGTGTTATGGATGGGTGGATGATGCATGGATGGATGGATGGATGGATGGATGGATGGATGGATGATGGGTGGATAGGTGGAGGGATAAATTAATGTGATGACCAAGTTCCTAAACCCCATTTTAATGCACTTGTGACAAAAATTAGCTTATTAATGAGTATTCTTAGACCTGAATTTTCAAGGGCAATAAGAATATATTAGTAGATTTTAGATGTTGTGAAAGTGAAAGTTGGTCAGTCGTGTCTGACTCTTTACGACCCCAAGGACTGTAGCCCACCAGGCTCGTTTGTCCTTGGGATTCTCCTGGCTAGAATACTGGAGTTGGTAGCCATTTCCTTCTCCAGGGGATCTTCCCAACCCAGGGATTGAACCCAGGTCTCCCACATTGCAGGAGAATTCTTTACTGTCTGAGCCACCAGGAAAGCCCAAAGGAACTAGTTAATATATCTGTAGGATTTTCTTCAGTTCCTTATACCCCAAGATTTAGACCTTCCATACCTCAATCCTGCTTCATAAACCCAGCTGCTTTGAATTTCTCATTCCTTAGTTTCCCCAGAAGATGGCAGTACAGTGTAAAGACTAAGTGGGCTTCTCTGGTGGCTCAGACAGTAAAGAATCTTAAGTATTCATATCCAAATAGGATTCAACCATCATTATTATCAATAAAATAATATTAATAACAAGGGAGGGGTTTCCCAGGTAGCTCAGTGGTAAATAAGCTGTCTGCCAATGCAAGAGACGCGGGTTCAACCTCTAGGTTGGGAAGATCCCTTAGAGGAGGAAATGGCAACCCACTCCAGTATTCTTGCCTGGAAAATCTCATGGACAGAGGAGCCTGGCAGACTGTAGTCCATGGTGGTGGCAAAGAGTCTGATATGACTTAGCGACTGAGCACATACACAGATAACAAGGGATCTTATTTGCACTCTGCCATAATCCAAGTACAGTATTTCTTTTTTCCAGGCATAAATGTATATTAAAATTTTTACAGTAAATAAACTGACTTCCTTTTTTGGAAGGCAGTTAAATTCTATTTTGGGGCTTCCCTGATAGATCAGTTGGTAAAGAATCTGCCTGCAATGCAGGAGACTCCAGTTCAATTCCTGGGTCAGAAAGATCCACTGGAGCAGGGATAGGCTACTCACTCCAGTATTGTTGGTCTTCCCTTGTGGCTCAGCTGGTAAAGAATCTGCCTGTAAAGCGAGAGACTTGGGTTCCTTTTCATATATGCAAAAGTGATATGTTATAAAACCTTATTTCCAAATAAATCTATAATAACTTCTTCAATAAGAATAAAATGAAAACTATAAAGAATGAGAAAGGCATCGTGTCATAGTTTAAATATTATGTTTGGTGGTACGTAAAATAATGGTGGCTTCCCTGGTGGTTCAGATGGTAAAGTATACACCTGCAATGCTAGAAACCTGGGTTCCATCCCTCGGTCAGGAAGATCCCCTGGAGAAGGGAATGGCAACCCACTCCAGTATTCTTGCCTGGAGAATTCTATGAACAGAGGAGCCTGGTGGGCTACAGTCCCATGGGGTCACAAAGAGTCTGACATGACTTAGTGACCGGATGACAAAATAATGGTGCCCCTGAAAGTTGATAATGCTTTGGGTTTGCTTACATATAGAATGCATAAAGAGGGAAAATGTTAACTACCTTAGAGTAGGGAAGAGGGCAGAGTACAGCTCTGGGGGATCTACTTTGGGAGTCAAGGAAGGATGTATTTAAAAAAATGCGCACATGGAAGATGTGGCCAAGGGCAGTACAGTGGAGGAAAAAGGGCAATTCCAGGTGGAGGTGACCACCCAGAGGCTGGACTACGAACGTGTGTGCAGGGGTGCCTAAGCAAAGCTGCTCAGGAAAGGGGGGCAGCCTGAGGGAGAAGAGTGGGAAATGAGGTTGGAGAGGTGAACTGGGGCCAGATTGAGTGGGACTTATATGCCTATGATGCACATTTAGCCTGCAAAGTATCTGTGGGGCTGTGAGGCGGGGTTATGATGAGCTCAGATTCATGTTTCTGAAAGCTCTCTCAGCTGCAGGACAAAGAACGGGATGAAAGAACCACCATTCTGAAGACCGTTAAAGTTATTCCAGATCAGAGATGTCTGAGGGACAGAAAAGTGGAATAATTTTCCCGAAGTCACATAGCTAGTAACTGGCCAAGACAAGATTTGAAACTAGAGCCACTACGCTGCAACAACATTGGCCTGACCATTAGGTGGCACTGTCTGTCCTTCTTGATCAACTCTTGCCTCCAACCCTCACTCCACCTCCAGAGGACCACTAGGGAGAAAGAACAAGAAGGCCCACCTCATGGCTGCTGGGCCAGTGGGATGTTGAGAATCCATCGGTCTTACTGTGCAAGATCCATGGCCTTGTTGACCCCAAGTGAAAAAGTGAAAGTGTTAGTCACTCAGTTGTGTCCGACTCTTTATCACTCCGGGGACTGCCACCAGCCAGGCTCCTCCATCCATGGGATTCTTCAGGCAAGAATATTGGAGTCAGTAGCCATTCCCTTCTCCAGGGGGTCTTCCTGACCCAGGGATCGAACCCAGGTCTCCTGCATTGCAGGCAGATTCTTTATTATCTGAGCCACCAGGGGAGTCAACGCCAAGAGCTGGCTAATTCCACCATGCTCCAACCACTCAAGGAAGTCGCTCTTCATCTTCTCTCATTCACACACTAGTCTCCAACTCTCTCTAGAGTTCATGTTGACTGTACTTGGTGTCTCCACTTCTTCACCTTCCATTTTTTCCTCAATCTACTCCATTCTGGGCCTCCATCATCACCATACCACCTCCACCACCATGAACTCTGCCACCAACCTCCACTATTTTCAGTATCTTCATCGTCACAACCACCACCTTTATTGAAATGAAGCAGGATCCCATGGTCCTTGCCCCCCTCAACATGTCCTCTCCCTGCTTTTTGCCTGTGATAAACTTTAGTCAAAGAATAAGTTTAACTAGAGAAGTGAGAAATGTGGAAACAAAGGGAAACAGTCAACAGAGACTAAATAATAATAATGTAGTCATTAAGTATAGTCAGTGACCTTTAGTTCTTTCTCAAGAGCTGTAGATAATATTCTGAGCTATATCCTGTGAGCTGTCTTATAGATACTGAAACACCGGGTGGAGGAGTTAACTACATGATGACCAGACTGTACCCAGGTCTTGAGCTGCCACAATTCTGACAACTGACTGCAAAGAAATGGGAACAAGTGTCCCCTGGAACTGAAGATAACTGTACCTAAAACAACCAAGATGATGCTGGCCAGACCAACTGATGACCAATTTAAAGATAACTGTTGGAGATGACTATGCTGTTTCTGCATGGAGCCCACCCCACCCCCACCCCCACCCCCCGCCGCTATAATGCTCTCACTCCCTGCTTCTCGGCACCGGTGGGACAAGCTTTTGGACAGATGTCGGCCATCCTCCCCCCAGCCCCAGTGGCCAGCATCTGAAATAAAGCAAACTTGCCTTGCCACCAACCTGGCCTGTTTACTGGCTTTTGAGCAGTGAGCAGCTGGACCTACACACTCCTTTCAGTAATATTATCACCACCAGCACCACCAATACAATTGTCCCCACTACCACCATTACCTCCACCACCACCTGTACTATCTCTCTCCACCAACATCCTCATCACCGCTATCATCCTCACCACCGGAGCTGCTCTTCCCAAGAATAGAACAGCCTCCTTACTGCTCTGTCCTATGAATGATTTCAGTCAATTCACTTTGGTCTCTTTCCTCAGTCCTGCGTGAAACTGTGCTCTACTCATCTCTCCCCATCTATCTGGCCATTCTTGCCCTGTTTTCTCTATTAGCAGCTCCTCCATTCCCTGATATTTTTGGGGAGGGGGGCTGTGGCTGAGCTGGATCTTCGTTACCGCTTGCAGACCTTTCTCTAGTTGCAGAGAACAGTGGCTATTCTTCATTTGAGCACCCAGGGTTCTCACTGCAGTGGCTTTTCTTGTTATGCAGCACAGGCTCCAGAGCACAAGGGCTTCAGTACTTCAAACACGTTGCCTTAGTTGCTCCACAGCATGTGGGATCCTCCCTGACCAGAGATTGAACCTGAGTCCCCTGCTTTGGCAGGCAGATTCTTAACCACTGAACCACCTGACAAGTCCCTTCACTCCTTGATTTTTAAAATGTTTACTCAAGACTCTATTCTCAGTCCACAGTCGCTCTCTAAATGATTTAATCCATTATCATAGCTATAATTGGGCTTCCCTGGTGGCTCAGACAGTAAAGAATCTGCCTGCAATGTGGAAGACCTGTATTCAATCCCTGGGTTGGGAAGGTCCCCTGGAGGAGAGCCTGGCAAACTACTCCAGTATTCTTGCCTGGAGAATCCATGGATGGAGGAGCCTGGAAGGCTACAGTCCACGAGGTGGAAAGAGTCCAACACAACTGAGCGACTAACACTTTCACTTTCATGGTTGTAATTACCATCTATTGGCCAGGAGTGGAAGGGGGAAACCCTCCATTCTGTGATCTAGATTACATATACAATGTATATTGAAATCACAACACCTCAAAATAAACTTATCCAAAACTCAATTCTACCTCTCCCCCCAAATCTGCTTTTCCTCAAACGTATCCTTTCTCTATAGTTCTACATAGAAAATATTGTGCTAATTTTGTTCACTGCTATATCCCTAGAAAGTAGCACAGATCCTATCGTTCAGCATATTCATCTTAGGCATTTCCTTGGTGGTCCAGTGGCTAAGACTCCACTCTCCCCCTGCAGGGAGCCAGGGTTCAATGCCTTGTCAGGGAACTATATTCTCCATGCCCCAGCTAAAGATCCAAGACCTGGCTCAGACAAACAAATATAAAATAAGAATAAAAATATTCATCTTAATAAACATTTGCTGAGAGAGGGAATGATTCCCAAATTCTTCATCGGTCTAGACAGCCCCAAAAGACCAAATAATTCATCACCTTCTACTATACTTTGAGACTCCAGTCAGATCTGATGAGTGCCGTCTTCTGAGGGAGAAGGGGAATCCCCAGATTTGAAAAATGAAAAAAAAAGACTCTTCCACCAGATTTCTCTCTGGCACAATTTCACTTCTGCCTAAGAAACTTCCTTCTTTAATTCTTTTCGTGGATTTCTGTGATCAATTAATTGTCTTAGTTTTTCTTTATAAGGATACATCTTTGTTTAACCTTCATTCCTCAATGATGTTTTCACCAGATATAAAATTCTGAGTTGACAGTCTCTTCTTTCATCATTTAAAAATACTGTTCTACTCCGTTCAGTGTTATGTAGCAGCCTGGATGGGTTGGGGAAAATGGATACACATATATGTATTGCTGAGTCCATTTGCTGTCCACATGAAAGTATCACAACATTGTTAATCAGCTATACTCCAATATAAGTTTTTTAAATAATTAAAAAATAAAAAATGACTCTTCCAAATCAGTATTATGAAAATGACTATACTACCCAATCTACAGATTCAATGCAATTTCCATAAAATTACCAAAGACATTTTTCACAGAACTAGAACAAAAAATTTTACAATTTGTATTGAAACCCAAAAGATGCCAAATAGCTAAAGAAATCTTGAGAAAGAAGAATGTAGCTGGAAGAATCAACCTTCCTGACATAAGACTATACTGCAAAGCTATAGTAATCAAGACAGTACAGTACTGGCACAAAAACAGAAATATAGATCAATGCAACAAGATAGAAAGCACAGAGATAAACCCACACACCTTTGGGCACCTTATCTTTGACAAAGGAGAAAAGAATATACAATGGAGAAGAGACAGCCTCTTCAATAAGTGGTGCTGGGAAATATGGACAGCTACATGTAAAAGAATGAAATTAGAACACTTCTTAACATCATGTGTAAAGATAAGTTCAAAATGGATTAAAGACCTAAATATAAGACCAGAAACTATAAAACTCTTAGAGGAAAACATTGGTAGAACATTCTTGGACATAAATCACAGTAAGATCCTCTTTGACCTACTTCCTGGGTCCTTTGTTTTAATGGAAGTAAAAACAAAAATAGACAAATGGGACCTAATTAAGCTTAAAAGCTTTCACCCTGCAAAAGCAAACTATAACAAGATGAAAAGACAACCCTCAGAATGGAAGAAGATAACTGCAAATTAAGTAACTGACAAAGGATTATTCATCTCCAAAATATACAAGCAGTACATGCAGCTCAATATCAGAAAAACAAACAACCCAATCAGAAAATGGGCAGAACACCTAAGCAGACATTTCTCCAAAGAAAACACACAGATGGCTAATAAATATAAGAAAAGATGCTAAACATCAGTCATTGTTAGAGAAATGCAAATTAAAACTACAATGAAGTAACATGACATATCAGTCAGATAGCCACCATCAAAAAATCTGCAAATGGAACCGACGATGACTAGCAGTGTGTCTAGGCCTCCTGGGGCCAGGTTGACCACATCAAAGAAAGCACCACAAGAACCACCAGAAATCTACAGTGATACAGTGTTCCCATCCCTGCAGTCCACTGCCAAGCATGTAGAAAGCAGGAAATACTGAGACTTCGTGAGTGTTAACTACCTCAGATTTGCTGCACTCATTGTGGATTTCATCTGGATCACAACTTCTGGATAAAAAGATTGCAGATATTAAGTGTTGATGTGAAACTCAAAATCAGCTCTACTGGATTCCTATCAGAAAGCTTGCAGAAAGTCAACCTTCTGGGTTCTGATTTGCTATAAAAGATGAAGATTTAAGTGGTCTTAATTAAGCTGTCCTGTGCCCCATCCATAAGGAATTCTCTGTAGTAGGTTGTGACTGGATTAGACTTCCTGGAACATTCCACTCTCAAGAGAACTGATGTGTTTGGATAATCTGTGGAGGGTTTCAATTTATAATTTAAACTTGGAGTTGTATCCTGAGATAACCACAAATTGAATTCAACCAAACTTGGGTCACCAAGTGGCGAAAGGGGTAGGAGGGAATAATCTTATTTCTTTTAGTAATTTTTTATTTGGGTAGTGCTTTTTCTGTGTTCCATATTAAAGTTTTTTTTTGTTTTGGGGTGGGTTTTTTTTTGGCTATCACTTGGAATAGTTCTTTGACAGAGCATATCGCTTGGCTAAATAACCTGAAGTATGCATTGGAATTACAAAATGTCTCATGAATTTGCAGATCCCTAGAGAGGAACCAAATGGCTTTAACGTAAAGGGCAGTAAATGAAGGGGCCTCTAGTTCAGGTGCTGCTAAAGCCTCCCCTAATCAGGTCTAAACTGCATAGTAAACTGATGGAAAGAGTTTGTATAGCTTCTGCTCAGGCCAAAGGAGTCACTGACCTGTGTTCAAATTCAAAGCAGTGAGAGCAGAACTTCAACTTAAAACACACTTAAGTTTCACAGATCTTGAATGATCTTTGACAAGAATTCCAGATGCCTTTATACTCAAACATTTAAGGCGCTAGGTACTCTATAGATGCAGTGGTTGTCCCAGCCTAGCTTTGTTATCAACCTTCTGGGGTGTCTTTACACAGTTCATTTGGAGAGTCAGGGGTGAAAGACAGGTGATGTAGCACTTCTGTCTTTAATAGTTACAGCTTCAACTATCCAGTAATTTTCAGTCCTGAAAAGGGACACCAGGACGCCACCCAGGATTACCGAAAAGTCTTTCCACCTGGTAATTTCCTAGTTTTGTATAGTCTGGTAATTTCCTAGTTTTGAATCTCCAGTTCAGTAGAAATATTTCAAAGCGGCATGTGACCACTTGATGCAGAGTCTGGGTTTCTCTATAATAAAATCCCTTTGCCAAATGTAGGAGCTGCCAACTGGTTACTGGCAAGCATGAAGCAGATGGGTGAGTAAAACTATCCTGATGTGGGAATATTTCCCTCTAGGAGTTGAGTCTTGATAAAAGTGTCAATGCAGGAATCCCACACCTGGGAGGCTTACGGAATCACCTGATGGGACCTTCAAACTGTATCTGGGCAGCAGTGTTGGGGTTACTTGAGGTGGCGGGCAGGGTGTCTACATTCTGATGTGCTTGGGCAAGTAGAGCGTGTCAAGCCAAGGAGAGGTCGGATGACTGAGAAACAAAGGATTCTTGGTTAATCTAAAGACTTCATTTGGGAACCAGAAATCTTTTTTAACAAGTAATCTCTTGGATCTTGAGCCACAGATTTCCCCTGAAAAGTGCATTTTTTTTCCCAGCAAAATTTTGTTAGGGATGATTTTATCAAGGAACTGAGATGAATATGTTATTTAATGGCATAAAAATCTGAAGACCTGCAGGGGACTTAAAAATTCCAACCCTTGTTATAACTTTTTAAAAGACTGTAGAATTATCAAAATGCATAAGAATCAAGTTTCAATATGCTGTATGATGGGTGGATGAGGCTGTCCATTGTACCATTTCTTTGAATTCTTAGGCATGGTTTGGCAGTGCAAATACTCTCTGTCATTAACATATTCAATAAAAAGTAAATATATGGAAAAATCTGCAAACAATAAGTGCTGGAGAGGATGTAGAAAAAAAGAGAAACCTCTTGCACTATTGGTGGGATTGTATATTGAAACAGCCACTATGAAGAACAATATGGAGATTCCTTAAAAATCTAGGAATAAAAACGCCACATGACCCAGCAATCCCACTATTGGGTATATACCCTGAGTTAACCATAATTCAAAAAGACACATGTACCCTAATGTTCATCGCGGCACTACTTACAATAGCCGGGACATGGAGGCAACCTAGTTGTCCATCAACAGATGAATGGACAAAGAATTTGTGATACATATATACAATGAAATATTACTCAACCATTAAAAGGAACAAATCTGAGTCAGTTGAACTGAAGTAGATGAACCTAGAGCCTATTATACAGAATGAAGTAAGTCAGAAATAGAACAACAAATATTAATGCATATACATATATATATATATATATATGAAATCTAGAAAAATGGTACTGATGAACCTATTTACAGGGCAGGAATAAAGATACAGAGAGAGAACAGAGTTGTGGACCCAAGGAGGAAGAAGAGGGTGGGACAAACTGAGAGAGTAGCATGCAAACATATGTACTACCATATGTAAAATAGATAGCCAGTGGGAAGTTACTATATAACACACGGAGCTCAACCTGGTGCTTTGTGATGACCTAGAGGGGTGGGAGCGGGGGTGGGAGGGAAGTTCAAGAGGCAGGAGATATATGTATACTTATGGCTGATTCACACTGTTATACAGCAGAAACCAAGCAATTATCCTCCAACTTAAAATAAATTTTTTTAAAAAAGAAACACACTTTAGCTGCATTAAGCTAGGAAAAAACGACTCTTCAGAAACTTTAGGTAACAATAGAGACACTCTAAATTCTGGTTTATCCAGCTCAAAACCACAGGGTTATTTAAAGTTTATTTTGACACCAAAGTCACTTCCTGCTCTTCAGATAATGTTCTGTAACTAAAGGGCATTCCTTTCCTGGGGTCAGTTGATTCTGTAATCCCAAAGACGATTAACAATAGCTAGGAAAATCTACTACACAGCGAGCATATGAAAATGTATATAAAGGTGAAGAAAAGGTATATAAAATAAACAGATGAAAAGCAGAACCATGAGTCTGATGGTGAAAGACAGAAGAAGTTCACTTTTCTGATAGTGGTTTCCTAAGTCAGCTGACATAAGATATGTGTCAAGACTCATGAAATTCCCTTGAAATAGGAAAAGTGTCAAGAGCCCAACAGGGAGCTTTGAGAGCCGTGGTGAGGGTTACCAGCACACAGGAATGCGAGGGTCATTGCTTCTTCCAGGTATGTGTGACCTTGACAATGACTGTACCTTAACCTACCCCATATCAGGGGCTACTTAGTTGAATAGTTAGTTGTCTTTTCCTTCTCCTTTATCTTCTGTTCTCTTTGAACACTCTTCTTTCCCCCTTAGATTATGGTTTTCTTCTTCACCACCCTATTCAAACTGTAGTCTCAAATATCCCTAAAATTTTCCTTATGGTCCAGTCCAATGAATTGCTCATCTTCCTCTTCATGGGTCTTATTTTCTAATTGATATCCTCCACTCCTTGATCAGTTAAATAAACAGGGTGACAATGTACAGCCTCGATGTACTGCTTTCCCAATTTGGAACCAGTCCCTTGTTCCACGTCCGGTTCTAACTGTTGCTTCTTGACCTGCACAGAGGTTTCTCAGGAAACAGGTAAGGTGGTCTGGTATTCCCATCTCTTTAAGAATTTTCCACAATTTGTTGTGATCCACACAGTCAAAGACTTTAGTGTAGTCAATGAAGCAGAAGTAGATGCTTTTCTGGAATTCTCTTGCTTTCTCTATGATCCAGTGAATGTTGGCAATTTGATCCTTGGTTCCTCTGCTTTTTCTAAATCCAGCTTGTACATCTGGAAGTTCTCTGTTCCCATACTATTGAAATCTAGTTTGAAGGATTTTGAACGTGACCTTGCTAGCATGTGCAATGAGCGCAATTGTGCAGTAGTTTGAGGATTCTTTGGCTTTGCCTTTCTTTGGGATTGAAAGGAAAACTGACCTTTTCCAGTCCTGTGGCCACTGCTGAGTTTTCCAAATTTGCTGGCATATTGAGTGCAGCACTTTAACAGCATCATCTTTCAGGATTTGAAATAGTTCAATTGGAATTCCATCACCTCCACTAGCTTTGTTCGTAGTAATGCATTCTAAGGTCCACTTGACTTCACACTCCAGGATGTCTGGCTCTAGATGAGTGATCACACCATTGTGATTATCCTGGTCATTAAGAATCTTTTTTGTATAGTTCTTCTGTGTATTCTTGCCACCTCTTAATATCTTCTGCTTCTATTAGGTCCATACCATTTCTGTCCTTTTTGTGTCGATATTTGCATGAAATGTTCCCTTGGTATCTCTAATTTTCTTGAAGAGATCTCTAGTCTTTCCCATTCTATTGTTTTCTTCTATTTCTTTGTGCTGTTCACTTGGGAAGGCTTTCTTATCTCTCCCTGCTATTCTTTGGAACTCTGCATTCACATGGGTATATCTTTCCTTTTCTCCTTTCCCTTTTGCTTCTCTTCTTTTCTCAGCTATTTGTAAGGCCTCCTCAGACAGCCATTTTGCCTTTTTGCATTTCTTTTTCTTGGGAAAGGTTTTGATCATCACCCCCTGTACAATGTCACGAACCTCCGTCCATAGTTCATCAGACACTCTGTCTATCAGATCTAATCCCTTGAATCTATTTATCACTTCCACTGTATAATCGTGGGATTTGATTTATGTCATACCTGAAAGGCCTAGTGGTTTTCCCTACATTCGTCAATTTAAGTCTGAATTTGGCAACAAGGAGTTCATGATCTGAGGCATAGTCAGCTCCCAATCTTGTTTTTGCTGATTGTACAGAGCTTCTCCACCTTTGGCTGCAAAGAATATAATCAATCTGATTTTGGTGTTGACTCTGGTGATGTTCATGTGTAGAGTCTTCTCTTGTGTTGCTGGAAAGTGGTGTTTGCTATGACCAGTGCATTTTCTTTGCAAAACTCTATTAGCCTTTGCCCTGCTTCATTTTGTACTCCAAGGTCAAACTTGCCTGTTACTCCAGGTATCTCTTGACTTCCTACTTTTGGAGAACTCTGGAAGATGGTGAAGGACAAAAAAGCCTGGCACGCTGCAGTCCATGGGGTCACAAAGAGTTGGATGCAACTGAGCGACTGAACAACAATAGCCTCCTTGATAGGGCAATCCAGGTGGTTCATTGGAAAGAATCCTCTGGCCAATGCAGGAGACCCAAGTTCAATCCCTGGGTTGGGAAGATCCCCTGGAGCAGGAAATGACAACCCCTCCAGTATTCTTGTCTGGGAAATCCCATGGACAGAGGAGCCTGGCAGGCTATAGTCCATGGGGTTGCAAAAGAGTTGGATGTGACTTAGCAACTAAAGAACAACAACAACAACCACCTCCCTGATAATTTATGTGACCCAGCACTGCCCTGACTTTTCCTCTGCCTCACCTGGTATTATTTTTCCCTCCTCCTTTTCCCTTTTCCTGAATATTAACAATAATAACCAACATTTTCAAATACTCACTAGGCACCTTGTATATTAACCCATTAATCCCCCTGATGGGCTTATTAGGTGAATATTAATATTATTTCCATCTTGTGGATAAGAAAACTGGAGCACAGAAAGGTTATGGTAATTGTCCAAGGTCACACAGCTTGCAAATGGCAGAACTAGGATTTGAACCCAAGCTACCTCACTCCAGATTTTTGTTAATATGCCTTTGGTTGTTTTTTTCTCTCTCTTTTTCTACTCTTTCTCTCTAGAGGTATCTCAAGACTCCTTGACTTCAACCACCACCTCTGCAGATGGTTCTCCAACTTTGAAATCCCTTCCATTCTCTGGCTCCAGATCGAATAACAATATCAATAGCTGCAATATCAGCCCAAACTAACATATTGAGCACCTACTTTAGGCTGGTATCAGGCTAATATCATTCTGTATTCATTATCACACAGCACCTCCACATTACAGATACAAAATGGCACCACAGAGAGGTTGCTCAAAATCTCACAGTTATTTAGTTGCAGAGGCAGGTAATAGACCATAAAGTCTATCAAAATAGTGTAATGTTAATATAAGCTACTTGAAGGAAAATGCCAGGTCCCCTTACCATCGCACCCCCTTCTTCAACATCTTCCATGTAAGAGGTAGCTGGTATATATCCGTGGAGTCAAATTTAAGTGAGAGAGTGTGCAATTTTTTATATATCAATTATGCCTGCGTGCATGCTTGCTAAGTTGTTTCAGTCATGTCCAATTCTTGGCGACCCCATGGACTGTAGCCCGTGAGTCTCCTCTGTCCATGCCATTCTTCAGACAAGAATATGAGAGTGGGTTGCCATTTCCTCCTCCAGGGGCTCATCCCGATCCACTATCAAACCCGAGTCTCCTAAGGCTCTTGCATTTCAGAAGGATCCTTTACTGCTAGCACCACCTGGGAAGCTGATCAATTATGCCTAGAAAAGTTTAAAAGTTATTTTAATGAGAGAAGTTCAAACAAGGTGTTTCCTGCTTTGCGGCAACTGCAGGCAGAGTTCTGGAAACCCCTGAGATGGATCATTTGTGAATGAAAGTTATCCATGAACTCTGCCCACGTCCCTAGACGGAACAGGCAGGGTAATAGAATGAGCAGCAAGTGAAGAATTAAAATAGAATTCTAAACTTATGGTTACCAGCAGAAATGATGCAGGGAATTGGCGAGTTAGGGAGTTTGGAATGGACAGGTACACACTGCTATATTTAAAATAGATAACCAACAGGATCCTACTGTATAGCTCAGGGAACTCTGCTCAGTGTTATGTTGTACCCTGGATGGGAGGGGAGTTTGGGAAAGAATGTATACATGTATATGTTTGGCTGAGTCCCTTTCCTGTCCACCTGAAACTGTCACAATGTTGCTAATCAACTGTGCTCCTATATAAAATAAAAAGAAATAGAAATCTATTGCAAATAAAATGATAATAGAGGCAGCTAGCCTTTATGGAGTGATTTCAGCCAAACATTGTGCTTTATACATTCCCTCATTTATGTCATCACCCCAAACCCAGGAAATAGGCAACACTGTCACCCTGTTCCGTATATGGAATCTTAGAGAAGTCAAACAACTTGCTCAAATTTGCACAACTGGTGTCAGAAGTACTTGACCCCTAGGGGACCTGTTTCTTCATGAACAGAAAGAGTCAGCTGAAGATTTCTAAAGTCTCCTAGAATTCTGGGATTCTGACATGCTAATGACTCTTGGAGAACTCGAAGTTAAGTCTCACGTGCATATTATTGAGCACAGGATTGCTGGCTGGGCTGAAAGGAGACCCTTGAAGACTAGCCTTGAGGAAACTTGATGGTGCCCAGACTGCCTGCGTTTTAGGAACCAGGCAATACTGTCCAGCCATGTGTTTGACGAGCTGCCTCTGCAGCTACAGTCACCACTGGGGCAGATGTGATCTTAGTGTTGTTGTTGGGGCAGATGTGATGTTGTTGTTGTTGTTGTTGTAGTTGCAGTGAGTGGGGGCTACTCTCTAGTTGCAGCGCACAGACTTCTCACTGCGGTGGCTTCTCTTGTGGCAGAGCATAGGCTCTAGGCGCATGGGCTTCAGCAGCTGCAGCTCACAGGCTCCAGAGCAGGAGTTCCTAGCTGCAGTGCACGGGCTTCGTTGCTCCGCAGCATGTGGGGTCGTCCCAGACCAGGGATCGAACCTGTGTCCCCAGCATTGGCAGGCGGATTCTTAACCACCGAACCACCAGGGAAGTCCTAAAATGTTCATTATGTTCTTTGGTGGAAATGTTTTTCTTTTCTTCTTTCTTTTTTTTAATAATAATTAACATGAGATCCATCTTTTCAGCATATTTTAAATGTTATTCAGTGTGCAACACCGAATTTTAAAGTGTACAAAACTGAGAATATTATGTTTTACAGCATATCTCTAGAATGTATTTATCTTGTATAGCAAAAGCAGTATACCTATAGAAAAACGATTCCCTGATAACCACCTTTATATTCTCTGCTTCTGTGAATTTGACTACTTCAGATACTTCATATAAGTAAAATCACACAGTATGTATTTGGCTTAATTTCACTTAGCATACTATCCTCTAGGTTCATCTGTGTTGCTGCAAATGGCAGGATTGCCTTATTTTTAAGGATGAATAACATTCCAGTGTGTGTGCATATCATGTATGTGTATATACATATGTGTGTGTGTGTCTGTGTGTGTATATGTATACATATACACACACAGACACATCTTTTATCCATTAATCTGCAGGACCTATTTTCTTAGGGGATAACCAAAGTTGCTAATAAAGTTACTAGTCACTGGACCTGATTTTTTTTATTAGTAGTATTTAAAATTTTTTTTAAGTGAACCATTTTTAAAGTCTTTATTGAATTTGTTACAATATTGCTGCTGCTTTATTTTTTTGTTTTCTTGGTCACGAGGTGTATGGGATCCTAGCTCCACAACCAGGGATCAAACCTACACCTCCTGCATCGGAAGGTGAAGTCTTAACTATTAGACCACCAGGGAAGTCCTGGGACTTGAACTTCAACAAGTGCACACTAGAAGAGCCACACTGGTTGTTCGTATTGAAATGTCTCCACATCATTTATAAATAACCATGTCCCCAGGACACTCTTATCAGCCCAGAAGATGCCCTGGGAAGCCATCAAATGCCTCATAGTTCAGCAGCTGAAAGATTGACACCTGCCGTCTCAGAGAGGGTCTCCAATGTCCATTCTACTTGGCTGGTTTCTGAACCATTGTCATTTTTGTTTAGTCACTAAGTCTTTGCGACCCCATGGACTGCAGTACATCAGGCTTCCCTGTCCATCACTATCTCCCGGAGTTTGCTCAAACTCATGTCCATTGTGTCGGTAATACCATCCAGCCATCTCATCCTCTGTCGTCCCCTTCTCCTCCTTCCCTCAATCTTTCTCAACATGAGGGTCTTTCCCAATGAGTCACCTCTTCCCATCAGGTAGCCAAACTATGGGAGCTTCAGCTTCAGCATCGGTCCTTCCAATTCAGGGTTGATTTATTTTAGGATTGACTGGTTTGATCTCCTTGCAGTTCAAGGGACTCTCAAGAGTCTTCTCCAACACCACAATTCAAAAGCATCAATTCTTCGGTGCTCAGCCTTCTTTATGATCCAATTCTCACATCCATATATGACTAGGGGGAAAATCATAGCTTTGACTACACGGACCTTTGTCAGCAACGTGATGTCTCTGCTTTTTAATATGCTGTCTAGGTTTGCCACAGCTTTTCTTCCAAGGAGCAAGCGTCTTTTAATTTCACGCCTGCAGTCACTGTCCACAGTGATTTTGGAGACTAAGAAAATAAAATATATCACTGTTTCCACTTTTCCCCCTTCTATTTGCCACAAAGTGATGGGACTGGATGCCATGATCTTAGTTTTTTGAATGCTGAGTTTTAAGCCAGTTTTTTCACTCTTCTCTTTTACCTTTATCAAAAGCGTTTTTAGTTCTTCTTTAATTTCTGCCATTAGAGTGGTACCATCTGCATATCTGAGGTTGTTGATACTTCTCCTGGAAATCTTGATTCCAACTTGTGATTCATCCAGCCTGGCATTTTGCATGATGTACTCTGCATATAAGTTAAATAAGCAGGGTGACAATATAAAGCCTTGATGTATTCCCTTCCCAGTTTTGAACCAGTAAGTTTTTCCATGTCCATTTCTAACTATTGCTTCTTGATCTGCACACAGGTTTCTCAGGAGACAGGTAAGGTGGTCTGGTATTCCCATTTCTTTAAGAATTTTCTACAGTTCTTTGTGATCCACACAGTCCAGGGTTTTTGCATAGTCAATGAAGCAGAAGTAGATGCTTTTCTGGAATTCCCTTGCTTTTTCTATAATCTAACAAATGTTTAAAATTTGATCTCTGGTACCTCCACCTTTTCTATATCCAGCTTGTACATCTGGAAGTTCTTGGTTCACGTACTGCTGAAGCCTAGCTTGAAGGATTTTGAGTATTGCTTTGCTAGCATATGAAATGAGAGCAATTGAACGGTAGTTTGAACATTCTTTGGCATTGCCTTTGTTTGGTATTGGAATGAAAACTTACCTTTTCCAGTCATACCAGTTGTTAAATATATTGTACTTGCAAATGGAAAATTATTCTAGACATTAGTATATGATAAGAGAATGAAAAGGAGGTAAGGAGAGAACTAAACAACAAGAATGGTGTAAGATTTATTAAGAAAGGAAGAAAAAACCCACCTAGCAATCCAGTACCTTCAGGTCTTTGCAGAAGTAGGAACATGGCTGATGACACCACCAGATGTTAGGAAGGTTTGAGGAAGAAAAAATTGCATTTTAGCAGCCACAGTAGAAGCAGACTTCACATAGAGGCAGCCTTTATTTTCCAAAGAGGCAGAAACAACACTTCCCTTCCAAGATACATTTCTGGAATCTTGCCAATCCTCCATCAAGAGGAAGACTCTGGTTCTGGTCCATTTGAATCTGGGTGAGCATATGGCTTGCTTGTAACCAAGAGAATATGGTGGAATTGAGCTGCATGACTTTCTAGACTGGATCTTGAAAGGATATGTAGCCTGGTTGGCCTGAAAACTCATGCTTAGAGCTCTAAAGCACCATGGGAGCTGCCCGACCAATACTGCCATGATGGGAGGAAGCCCAACTATCCCAGGCCCTGAGATTACATGAAGGGACAGCCGTGCTCTGCCAGTTCCCAGCTACTTCAGCCCATTCACAGTCTAGCAGCAACTGCCTAAGAAACCTCAATCCACAAACGCTCAGCTGAGTCTTTCCCAGATTCCCAAATCACAGAAATCATGAGAGATAATAGAATAAATGTTGCTTTTTACATACATTCTTTGCTTAATATTCTTTGCCATTATGGTTTATCATAGGATATTTTTTTTAAATTGGAGGACAGTTGCTTTACAGTATTGTGTTAGTTTCTGCCATACAATAATGTGAATCAGCTATGCAAGCATGCTAAGTTGCTTCAGTCATGTCCGATTCTTTGCGACCCTGTGGACTGTAGCCTGCCAGGTTCCTATGTCCATAAGATTCTCCAGGCAAGAATACTGGAGGGGGTTGCAATGCCCTCCTTAAGGGGATCTTCCTGACCAGAGATGGAACCCGTGGCTCCTGCTTTGCAGGCAGATTCTTTACTACTAAGTCATCGGGGAAGTCCTGAATCAGCTATATGTATATATATATATCCATTCCCTCTTGAGCCTCCCTCTCACTCCCTGCATTTGACCCCTCTAGGTCATCAAAGAGCACCAAGCTGAACTCCCTGTGCTACACAGCATCTTCCCACTAGCTATCTATTTTACACATGGTAGTGTATATATGTCAAAGCTACTTTCTCAATTTATCCTGCCTTCTCTTTCCCCTGCTGTGTCCACAAGTCCATTCTCTATGTCAGCATCTCTATTTCTACTCTGCAAATAGGTTCATAAGTACCATTTTTTCAGATTCCATATATATGTGTTAATATACATTATTTTTCTCTTTTTGCCTTACTTCACTCTGTATGACAGACTCTAGGTTCATCCATATCACTACAAAAGACCCAATTTCATTCCTTTTTATGGATGAGTAATATTCCATTGTATATATGTACCATTACTTCTTTATCCATTTGTCTTTTGATGGACATCTAGGTTACCTCCATGCCCTAGCTTCTGTAAACAGTGCTACAATGAACATTGGTGCATATGTGTCTTTTTGAATTATGGTTTTTCTCAGGGTGGGATTTCTGGGTCATATAGTAGATTCATTCCTAGTGTTTTAAGGAATCTCCCTACTGTTCTCCATACTGACTATATCCATTTACATTCCCACCAACAGTGCAAAAGTGTTCCTTTTCTCCACATCCTCTCCAGTATTTAATGTTTGTAGTTTTTTGGTGACGGGAATGTTGTTTTTTAAAGCAATAATTATCATTATTCAGCAATCGATAACTGATACCCAGCCCTTGGGGAATATCCTGGAATCTTTCCTCAACCATTTCACGTGTCTCCCTTATGTTTTGCTGTTCCAGGACTCTGCTTTCTGCTAAGCCTTTCAGGAGTTGTGGCTCAGAAAACCAAAGGTGAGTTCTCGAAGCCTTACTTTTCCATAGCCAGAGACCAGTGAGTGTGTAGACCAATGATGCACCTGAGGCCACTCACATCTTCCATCAGGATAGGGAAAGGGGGCTGCTTCTGGGAACAGAACTGGGGCAGCCTCACTCCTGTAACTCTTTTTAATTCAACACTTCATCAAATTTAGATATCTTTTTTTGGCTGCACTGGGTCTTTGTTGCTGCCCGAGAACTTTCTCAAGTTGTGGTGAGCAGGAGCTGTTCTCTAGTTGTGATGCATGGGCTTCTCATTTCAGTGGCTTCTCTTGTTGCAGAGCATGAGCTTCAGCAGATGTGGTTCCTGGGCTCTAGAGCACAGGCTCAGTAGTTGTAGGGTGTGGGCTTTTTTGCTCTGCAGCATGTGGGATCTTCCCAGACCAGGGATCAAACCCATGTCCCCTGCATTGACAAGTGGATTCTTAACCACTAAGCCACCAGGGAAGTCCTCAGTTATCTTTTTTATTTTACTACTATGTCCCCAAGGTAGAAGTAGGACAGTGAATCAAACACACCAAGTCTCATGAAGTGAACATTCTGATGGGGAAAGACAGAGCATGATAATAATCATTCCATCCCATTCATAAGCAAGTCAACAAAAAATGAGGAAGGTCATTTCAGGTTAACTTGAATCCCTAGGCCAACTCACTAGATTCTGAGTCACCAAGTCTAGGGTGGGGCCTGAGATTCTGCATTTCTAGCCAAAAGCCAGAGGATGCATTCTGAGTAAAGGCTCTGCACATTGTCCTCCGTCATATTCCCAGCCTCCACTCCCCATAAACCCTGGCAAGCTCCCAGATTTCTCCACTAGACCTAAAGCTTGAGATACTTCCTCAGCTCCATTATTCCCATTAATTTTCTTCTTTTAAGATCTTTTTCTTTTTTAAAAATAATTATTGTATTTATTTTTGGCTGTGCTGGGTCTTTGTTGCTGCACATGCTTTTCTCTAGTTACAGCCAGTGGGGACTACTGTCTAGTTGTAGGTACGTGGGCTTCTCATTGCAGTGGCTTCTCTTGTTGCAGAGCATGGGCTCAAACTCCTTCAGCAGTTGTGGCTCACAGGCTCCAGGGCCCAGGCTCAGTAGTTGTGGCACAGGGCTTAGTTGCTCCTCAGCATATGGGATCTTCCCAGACCAGGGATTGAACCCATATCTCCTGCATTGGCAGGTAGATTCTTTACCACTGAGCCACTAGGAAAGCCCCCTTCACTTATTTTCAATGGATCACAAATAAGATCCTTAGTGATCTCCATCTAAATGAAGTTATACATAAGGTTACAAAGGTAACATGCACCCTTATCAGAATATACCTTCTGTGGTACCCTACAAATTCAAATTTTTGTAATCACAGCTGACATTGGTTATGTGCTAGGCACTGCCCAAAGCATTTTATGTGGATTAATCCACTTACCCTTCACAATAACCCATTTTACAAACGAGGAAATTGAGGCACAGAGAGGTTAGGACACTTGTGCAAAGATACACAGGTAGGAAGAGGTGGAGCCAGGATCAAATCCATTGTCCAAGCTCTTAACCAACTCATCCCCTTTTCTATATTCTGCAATGATCTTGAGAATAGCATAGTTATATTGCACTGAAACGTTTGTGTTAAAAATTAACTGGTTTAATGCTAACCCCTGTCCTCTATCATGCACAAGAATCACATGTGCATAGCTTGGGTTTGGTGTCTTTCATTCTTTAATGTACTAGCATTTCACAAAAGGAAAAGGGTGCAGCTTCCTCAGCCTTGAGAGGCCCTGGATCAAAGACAAAACCAAATAACAGGAGAGTTTTTGACTCAAATGTAGTTCAGTCACTCAGTTGTGTCTAACTCTTTTGTGACCCCATGGACAGTAGCACTCCAGGCCTCCCTGTCCATCACCAACTCCTGGAGCTTGCTCAAACTCATGTCCATCAAGTTGGTGATGCCATCCAACCATCTCATCCTCTGTCACCCCCTTCTCCTCCTGCCTTCAATCTTTCCAGCATCAGGTTTGACTCGAATGACATCTGACCTAACTCTCTTCTCCTTGCAGGGTCCCAAAATGCTTTCTGTGTCAATACTACTCACTGTACCTGCAACCATGGATACAAATCTGAATCCAGGCAGAAATACTTCAGCTACCGCTTAGAGACATGTGAAGGTAAAGAGTAATTTTCTTTTCTTTGTTTTTTGGCTGTGCTGAGCCTTAGTTGCAACAGGCAGGACCTTTTAGTTGCAGAATGCAAACTCTGACCAGGGGTTGAACCCAGGCCTCCTGCATTGGGAGCTCAGAGTCTTAGTCACTGGACTACCAGGGAATCCCAGGAGTAATTTTCAAATCACCCAGAAGTGGATGTGGAAGGAAGGCAGCATAAAGGCTATGAGGAAGTAACCATAATATGCAACGTTGAAAACTCTGCCAACTCAACCTTCACCAAGAAAAATGCTTTCATGGTGTCAGAAAAGTGGGCTTTTCCAGAACTTGCATGTGTCCGACTCTTTGTGACCCCAAGGACTACAGCCTGCCAGGCTCCTTTGTCCATGGGATTTTCCAGCAAGAATACTGGAGTGAGTTGCCGTTTCTTCCTCCAGGGGATATTCTTGACCCAGTGATCGAAACTGCATCTCCTGTAGCTCCGGCATTGTAAGCGGATTCTTTACTGTTGAACCACCAGAGAAGCCCCCTTCCAGAACTTAACTAGGTCTTACTTTTCTCCTCCATACTGTGGGGATAATAATGCTGACCTCATGAGGGTGGAAGGGGAATTGAATAAGGTACTTAATGTGACCATACTTCATTAATTACAAAGCACAATGCAATTTTTGTGCAATTTTTAAAACATTTTCTTGGCTGTACAGCACAGCATGTGGGATATTAGTTCCCCCACCAGAGAGCAAACCTGCACCCTAGCTTTTTTACCACTGAGCTATCAGGAAAGCCTTTGTTTTCTATTTTATTGATTTCAGCTCTATTATCTCCCTAGTTTCTTTTTTCCAAGTTCTTAAAATAAATACCTAGGTGCTTTATTTTTCATCTTTCTTCAAAATAAAGACATTTAAGGCCGTAAATTTTCCTGTGGTACAGGTTCAGATATATTCTACAGGAGGAAATATTATTTTTATTAATCTGTGAATGGTTTGTAATTTCCTTTCGATATTTTGTCACTCCAAGAATTATATGGGAGGGTGCTTCCTAATTTCCAAACAGTTAAGACTTTTTGTACATGTTTTAATTATATATTCTTAATTTTTAAATTTTTATTTTTATTGACTTACAATGTTGTGTCACAAAAAGATACAATGTTGTGTTACTTTCTGTTGTACAGCAAGGTGAATCAGTCACGCATATACATATAGCCACTCTTTTTTATATTCTTTTTCCATATAGGTCATTACAGAGTACTGAGTAGAATTCCCTGTGCTACACAGGAGGTTTTTATTAGTTATCTACTTTATATCTAGTAATGAGTATATGTCAATCCAAGTTTCCCAATTTACCCCTCTCCTCCCTATCCTCTGGTAACCATAAGCTTGTTTTCTACATTCATGACTCTACTTCTGTTTTGTAGATAAGAATAGATTTTTTTTAGATTTTAACTACCATTTTTTAGATTCCACATATAAGCAATATCATATGGTATTTGTCTTTCTGTGTCTGATTTACTTCAACTCAGTGTGACAATCTCTAGGTCCATCCATGTTTCTGCAAGTGGCATTATTTTGTTCTTTTTTATGACTAATATTCCATTGTATGTATGTGCCACATTTTTTTATCCATTCCTCTGTGCTTCCATGTCCTCCCAAGAGGCCCCATGTCCAAATACAGCCACAACTGAAGTTAGGGCTTCAACATATGAACTGGCCGGGGCAGGTTGGTGGGTGATGCAAACACAGTCAGTATCCCATTTAATGTCCTTGGCATTTTCCATTCCTTTGTATACGAAGTCTGAGGCTTTCTCTGGCTCCTGGAGACCACTCAGTCCACACTCAGGACAAATAGAAGTAATGGCAAGTTTATACCACCTGTAAACCTTCCTCCACCAATAAGTGATAAGATTTAGTGGATAAATACCCCGGTTCCCTCACCTCTCAGATAGTGTCACTTGAAGTACCTGCTCTACGCTGCCTCCCAGAGGTTTCCAGAGGACTTGAACCTCAGTTGTCCACAGTAGAAATTTCCTAGATAATACCCCCTTTATTTTCTGCCTTCCTCTCTCTGTTTCATTTCACCATTTCCCTTCCAGTGCTTTCTGGGATCATTTCCTAAATAAAATATTTGCACTAGAATCTTTATCTCAAAGTCCACTTCTTGGAGAACTCAACCAAAGTCAGCAAAGAAAGGAAAGAACAAAGACAACCATTACCTTAACCAAGTTGTTTTGAAAAGCCAGGATAGACTGGTGGAAAGGATACAGCTTCTGACACATATTAGATGCTCAATAAATCTTTGTCAAACAAAAAATACTGATTTTCTCCTATGTGTTCCAGATATTGATGAATGTAAACCACCCAATAGTATATATTGTGGAGTGAATGCTAAGTGTCAGAATATCAATGGAGGTTTCTACTGTCACTGTATTGCTGGATATAAACTCCTCTCTGGGAAAGCACAATTCAACGATTCCAATGAGAACACTTGTCAGAGTAAGTAAAATTTTTATTTTCTTATCTCCCCCCCTAATTTTTAAATGAGTCTAACACCAGCATGTGTGTGCTCAGTCATTTCCAATTTTTTGTGACCCCATGGATAATAGGCTCCTCTGTCCATGGAATTTTCCAGGCAAGAATACTGGAGTGAGTTGCCATTTCTTCCTCCAGGGGATCTTCCCAACCCAGGGATTGAACCCTGGTCTTTTGCATCTCCTGCATTGGCAGCCAGATTTTTTTTTACCACTGTACCACCTGGGAAGTCAGAAAATATATATTTGTGGTAAGGCCAGTGAATATCTATTCTCTGGAAGGAAATGGGTGATGTAAAGAGGAGGTGAAAAGGAAAGAAGGAAATTTAGATAAATGATGGGGTTAAGAATGCAAGTGAACTTTGGAGATGATGTCACAGGTCACAGGATGATGGTTGAGACAGGATTCTTTGAGTTGCAAAGTAGAGAAACCCACTCAGGTTAACTTAAGGAAACATATGAGTTTACAATAAGATTCAGGGGCTTTCCTGGTGGCTCAGTGGTAAAGAATCTGTCTGCCAATGCAGGAAACATGGGTTCAATCCCTGGGTCGGGAAGATCCCCTGGAGAAGGAAATGGCAACCCACTCCAGTATTCTTGCCTGGAGAATTCCATGGACAGAGAAGCCTGGTGGGCTACAGTCCATGGGGTCACAAAAAAGTTGGACGTGACAGACCACTGAGCACACACACACATGTGTGATGAGACATGTGGATATGTCTTGGGTAAGAATACAGCTGGGTAGTGGAATGAACTGAAGTTGGGGACCCAACACTGTCACTGCACCGCAGTCTCTCATACTCTGAATCCACTTCTTCTCTTCCCCTTGCAAACTGGTTTCTCTGCTTCCTAGTCCACAGGATAGGAAATATGGCCAACAACAGCTCCAAACCTTACCATTGCTACTGATCCAACCACCAAAAGAATGGTAACTGATTCTCTCTCTTGAACATAATTGCATATTCTTTGGAAATGTAAAAATTAACACAGTTTGAATCATATGCCTACCCTTGGATCTGCGATCCTGGATAAGCGTGGCAACTGTCATAGAAATCATATAGGTAGAGAAAGTCTATACATAAGAAATACAGGACCTGGCAGACTATCCATGAGGTGAGAGAGGCTCTAAATCTGAATGCTAGGAAACTGATTCATGGAGAAACAATAATGCTGACTGGCATGTATGTATATATATATACACTCATACATGGGTGCTCAGGCATGTCTGACTCTTTGCAACCCCATAGACAATAGCCCACCATGCTCCTCTGTACATGGAATTTTCTAGCCAATAATACTGGAGTGGGTTGCCATTTCCTACTCCAGGGCATCTTTCTGACCCGGGGATCAAACCCGCCTCTCTTTTGTCTCCTGCATTGCAGGCAGATTCTTTACCACTGAGCCACCAAGCAATAATACTGATGGACAATATTTATTTCAACTGTACTATGTGCCAGAACAGAGGAGCCTGACAGGCTACAGTCCCTGGGGTCACAAAGGGTCAGACACAACTGAGCACAAACACACATGTACCAGGTACTGCACTAAGTACTTTACATTCTTTATTTCATTTACAATAATTGCATGAGGTAAGCACTGTTATTACAGATAAAGAAACCGAAGCACCCAAGATTTAAGTAACTTGTGCTCCTGCCCATCCAGCATTAAAGCCATGTGGTTGGAGACTCTACAGTAGAAAGAGCTTAGAGGAAGACTAACAAGGTTCATTGTATCCCACTCACCCCGCAAGATCCCCTAAGGAGCTCGGGGTCATGAGCAGCACAAGCCTTCAGCTTTGATATCAGGAAATCTTGTATCAGAATTATCAGGCCATCTTTATACCAATAGGATTAATACCACGTCAGTTCTGAGATTCCTTCCAATGGGAGGGTCCAGGACTCCACGATCCTTCCACAAAACTGAGTCTCAGAACAAAGAGGAGCAATTACGCCAAAGGGAAGCGAGCCACAACTCCTGAAGCCCACTCGCCCTAGAGCCTGTGCTCCGCAACAAGAGAAACACCACAAGAAGCCTGTGCACTGCCGTAACTAGAGAAAGCCCCGTGCAACAACAAAGACCCAGCACAGACAAACACTAATAAATAAATTAAATAATTTTTTAAAAAGGGAAACAGGACTATTCAGGGACCTAAGACCCAAACTCCCTTTAAAAAGATTAAAACAGGATTCCAAGATCAAACTGGAAAAGAACGGTGGTACAAAGGCCCCCACAGGTACAGAGATGCCTTTTCCAGAGACCCACACTGAATTACAGAGGCTCGGCTATTCCACGTCAGGGTTCTTAGGTAGTGAAGGGGCCACAGGCAGTCTTCATCAAGGATGCCTGTGAATGACTGAACTTGCTTACACCTCCTTCTGATTCTTGTGTGTGCAGTCTCTGCACATGTGAAGTGGCACGAGCTTTGCTTCCCTCATGCCTCAGCAGTAAACAATCCACCTGCAATGAAAGAAACGCGGATTTGATCCCGGGATCAGGAAGATCCCCTGGAGAAGGAAATGGCAACCCACTCCATATTCTTACCCTGGAGAATTCCATGGACAGAGGAACCTGGCGGACTATAGTCCATGGGGCCACAAAGAGCTGGACACAACTTAGCAACTAAAAAACAACCACCACAATGAGCTTTGCACTTAGACAAATATGGATTTAAATCTGGGCTCTACTGCTTACCCTCACATGACTACAGATATTTCCTTAACAACCTGTGCCTACTTCCTCATCTGCTTAAATAACAGAACCTGACTCATGGAACTGTTTCAAGGATTAAATGAAATGATGCATGTGAGGAGGCATTCAGCAAGTGGTAACTGTGATTTTTGTGCATGGTGCATTTTTCCGCCAGATGCATCCACATCTTCAAGAGACAATAGAGCAGAATGGTTAAGAATACTTTCCAGGTGGACTTCCGTGGTAATCCAGTGGTTAAGAATCTTCCTGCCAATGCAGGGGACATGGGTTCAATCGCTGGTTGGGGAACTAAGATCCCGCAACAACCACAAGTTCTCATGCTGCAACTAAAAAGATCCCACATGCTGCAAAGAATTTCGAAGATCCTGCATGCCACAGCTAAGACCTAGTGCAGCCAAATAAATAAATAAATACTTATTTTAAACAACAGCTGATGGTTATAAACTGACATTCCTGTCTCAGTTATAATTCCCAGGCAGACTGAATTTTAAAACCTAAAGCATCTAGTCTTCTGTTTGCTCAGCCATTTCAGTTATAATGGTCAGCCAGAGCCAGATCTGAATGAAAGAGTTTGGAGCTTACAATTTTCTGCTTCTTCTACGCCATGGTATCTCTATCACAGCAATATTGACACTTGGGGTCCCATAATTATTTGTAGTCAGAAGCTGTCCTCTGCATTAAAAGGCATTGAGCAGCATCCACCCACTAGATCCCAGTAGCATCCCCACTCAAGGTCATGAGTGACCTCCAAAAATGTCTCTAGCCATTGCCAATGTCCCCAGGAGGCAAAACCACACTAAGTCGATAAACACTGCTCTCCACGACAACAAGGAATTTGGACTCTGATCCCCTAAATAGCAAATGAACTCATCAGAGAACATAAGTGTATGATTTCAGACCTCCTAGATGCAAAGTTACCCATCTCACCTGCCGACTTTTCCACACTTTCACTCTTGGTTCCAACAGTAACTTCTCTTGATGTCTTTTTCAGAAATCACCCCCTCAAAGACAACCAACAGCACAAAAGAGGTGAGTGGAAGCTGAGTCCTGGAACCGAGACAGGTAACAAATATTTACAAATCTCAAAGTTAGCAAATGGAGGTGAATACTATATATGTAATATATATCATATGCATGATAATCTAAAATACATGATATGATTATGACAAATATTGTAATATATGCTAATTATAATATATGTTTATTAAAATATTATATTTTAATATATAATATGCATTGTATAACTGTGATATATACATATATATCACTATGTTTATCACTATATATCTCACTATAGAGATAGATGATAGATCAATACAGTGTGTATGTATATATGGCTGTGTGTGTATGAGTGTGGGTGTGTGTGTGAGTGTGTGTGTGTGTACTAACCCCGGAAGAGAGGATCTATCCCAGACCAAGAAAGAGACTAAGTAAGACTGTATTAGGATTCGCTGAGCTGCTGCAACAAAGAGACCCAAACATCCAATGGCTTTAAAAACATGGATCTTTATTACTTTCTGAGTTATTAGTCCAGAGGTGAGCAGTCCAGGCTGGTGAAGGAATTCTGCTCCATGAGGTCATTCGGGTACCCACGTTCTTTCCATACTGTTGCTCCACCATCCCCTGGCATCTTGTCCTCAACTGCATAGTCAAAGCTGAGTGGCTGCAATGCTGCATTCATACTGGTGGGCAGAAGGGAGGGGGAATCCAGGTCAAGCTGTCTGTTGTACAAGGTGAAGGAGGAGAGTGGAGAGAGGGCCTCTCTCCTCATCTACTCACTATATAAAGTGCTAATAAGGTCAAGAGAACTTCTTTGGAGACATGTCTTAAGGTGACAATCCAGAAGTTGCATGTATCACAGTGAAACCTACCTGCAAAGGAAGCTGGGACGATACTATCTATAACTGGGTGGCAGAGCCCAGATAAAATTTGAGAAATTTATTCAATTATTAAAAATAAGAAGATGGAACTTCCTCGGTGATCCAGTGATTAAGAGTCCACCTGCCAATGTAGGAAGCATGGGTTCTATCCTTGGTCTGGGAAGATTCCACATGCTGTGGGACAACTAAGCTTGCATGCCTTAGAGCCCATTCTCCACAGCAAGAGAAGTGACCCCAATGAGAAGCCCACACACCAAAACTAGAGTGTAGCCCCCCACTTGCTACAACTTGAGAAAGCCCAGGTCAGCAATGAAGACCTAGTACAGCCAAAAAAAAGAAAAACGCAGAAAGGGGAAATGGATATTGTAGGACAATTAAGAGAGACCGAGAAAATGATTATAGGTAGTAATCATTAGTGTCTATAAACTGACTCTGAACTTTAACAAAGAGAATGATGCATGTCTCTGAGCATCTATTGTCTAACAGAAAGAGCTCATCCCTCCCTCTCGCCACTCCTCAACTTCACCCTTCTTTACCCCCAAGGGACTCTTCATGCCTTGCCCTCCCAAGCTCCAGGTCTCAGATATACATTCTCTCTACCTAAAACTCCTTTTTCCAGTTCCTCACCTGGCTGCTCCTTCCACTCTTCTTTACTCAAGACCCAACCCAGGTGTCACCTCCTTCTGGATGGCTTCCGTCACTCCCTCCATCTGAGTTAATATCCCCCCAGTATGTTCTTATTTATTTATTTATTTGGCTGCACTGGCAGGAAATGGCAACCCACTCCAGTATTCTTGCCTGGAAAATTCCATGGACAGAGGAGGCTAAAAGGCCACAGCTCGTGGGGTCGCAAAGAGCCAGACATGACTGAGCAGCTGAGCACACACACGCTGGGTCTTAGTTGCGGCCGCTGGGATCTTTAGTGGCAGTGTGTGAAGTCTTAGTTGAGAGAACTCTTAGTTGCAGTGTGTGGGGTCTAGTTCCCTAATCAAGGATCGAACCGAGGCCCCCTGCACTGGGTGAGCAGAGTCTTAGCCACTGGACCACCGGCGAAGTCCCCACCAGACTATGCTCTTATGGTGGGGGTTTCAAATCCTAATACTACAGTGGCAAGCGACTTGGGCAAAATGATGACCTCACAGCATTAGGGTTCTCCAGAGAAACAGAACCAATAGGAGATATGCTATAAAGAGGACTGTTACAAGGAACTGGCTGACAGGTCCCAAAATCTGCTGTCAACAAGCTGGAGACCCAGAAGAGTTGATGACATAGTTCCAGTTTGAATCCAGAGGTCTGAGACCAACCCAGGAAGAGCTGATGTTTCAGTGTGAGTTTGAAGGAAAACAACAATGTCCCGAAATTGGGTCGTTTGTAGAGATGTGGATGGGCTTTGGGAGTCTGTCATACAGAGTGAAGTAAGTCAGAAAGAGCAAAACAAATATTCATGTATTATATGTGGAATCTTTAAAAAAAATAAAATGGTACTGATGAATCTATTTGCAGGGCAGGAATAGAGACACAAATGTAGAGAACAGATGTTCGGACATAGTGGGGTAAGGGGAGGGTGGGATGAATTGGGAGATTAGGTTTGACATAAATACACTACCATGTGTAAAATAGATAGCTAGCGGGAAGTTGCTGTATAGCACAGGGAGCTCAGCTTGGTGCTCTGTGATGACCTAGAGGTAGGTTGGATGGCGGGAGGGAGATTCAAGAGGGAGAGGATATATGTTAGATATAGCTGATTCACTTCATTGTACAGCAGCAACTAACAACACTGTAAAGCAATCACACTCCAATAAAATTTAAAAACAATGCCCAATTAAAATAAATTAAAAAAAAAAAATAAAGCTAAAAAGCAATGTCCCAGCTCAAGGCTGACACAGGCAGTCAGGCAGGAGGAAATTCCCTCTTAGTCAGACTTCTTGTTCTAATCAGACCCCCAACTGACTGGATGAGCCCCAACAACATCAGGAAGGTCAGTCAGCTTTACTTCTTCTATCCATTCAGATGTTAATTTCATGTCAGACCCAGAATGACACTTGGCCAAACATCTAAGTAACCCATGACTCAGTCTAGCTGACACATAAAATTAACCATCACACTTTTTAAGAAGAATTTACTCATCTTTAAGATAAAGGTGGTGATGGCACCCTTGGATAATGAGCAGGTTAAATGAAATAATACAAGTATAGTATTCAGCACAGTGCCGGGTCCAGAGTACACATTCCATCCATGTTATCTATTGTTATCTCCTCCAAACTGATGACATTTAAGTGGTATGCTGTCACTCACTAGACAGCGAGCTTCTTGAGGAGAGGAATCAGACCAAGCCAGCCTTGGGAGTTCAACATCTGTTCATTGCAGTAATGAACAGGAGCAAAAGGAGCATTTCATTATAAAAGTCATTGTCAGGTTTCTCAAAAAATTAAACATAAAATTATCAGGTGACTCTACAATTATCTGAGCTTCCCTGGTGGCTCAGACGGTAAAGCGTCTATCTGCAATCCAGGAGACCCGGGTTCAATCCCTGGGTCGGGAAGAGCCTATGGAGAAGGAAACGGCAGCCTACTCCAGTAGTCTTGCCTGGAAAATCCCATGGGCAGAGGAGCCTGGTAAGCTACAGTCCATGGGGTCGCATAGAGTCGGACACGACTGAGCGACTTCACTTTCTTTCACTTTCTACAATTCTACTTCTAGGAATATACCCAAGGGAATTGAAAGCAGGGACCCAAACATATACCTGGACAAAAGTAGAGTTCAGAAAGATACGTGCATCCCTATAGTCATAGCAGAACTATTCACAATAGCTAAGACATGGAAACAACCTAAATGTCCGTTGACAGATGAATAGATAAAGAAGATGTGGTACGTGTTTATAATGGAATATTACTAAGTCACTTAATCGTGTCCAACTCTGTGACTCAGTGGACTGTAGCCCGCCAGGCTCCTCTGTCCATGAGATTCTCCAGGCAAGAATACTGGAGTGGGTTGCCATGCCTTCCTCCAGGGGATCTTCCCAACCCAGGGACTGAACCCACGTCTTTTATGTCTCCTGTATTAGTAAGCAGGTTCTTTACCACTAGCACCACCTGGGAAGCCCAGTGGGATATTACTCAGGCATAAAAAAGGCTGAAGTAATGTCATTTGCAGCAACATGGATGAACCTCGAGATTATCATACTAAGTGAAGTAAGTCAGAAAGTGAAAGACAAATATCATATGATGTTGTGTGTGTGAAATCTAAAATATGACACAAATGAACTTAGTTACAAAACAGAAACAGGCTCACAGACACAGAGAACAGACTTGTAATTGCCAAGGATGGAGGGGGTAAGGGAGGAATGGTTTGGGAGGCTGGGATTAGCAGATGTGAACTATTATATATAGAATAGATAAACAACAAGGTCCTACTTATAGCACAGGGAGCTATATTCAATATCCTGTGATAAACCATGACAAAAAAAATATGAAAATGTGTATATTAAACTGAATCACTTTTCTGTACAGCAGAAATTAATACAACACTGTAAATCAACTCTACTTCAATAAAATAAATTTTTTAAAAAAAAGAGAGCAAGGACCCAAATATATACTTGCACAACTATGCTCTTGGCAGTCCTATTCACAATAGCCAAAAGACAGAAACAGCCCAAATGTCCACTAATTGATGACAAGACGAATAAAATGTGGTATACCTGTATAGCGGAATATTATTCAGTCATAAAAAATGAACTTCTGATTCCCAGTACAATATGGATGAACCTCAAAAACATTATGCTCAGTGAAAGAAGTCAGACACAAAAGATTACACAGTATATGATTCCACTTACATAAAATGTCCAAAATAGGCAAATCCAGGGAAACAGAAAGCAGATTTGTGCTTTCCAGAGGCTGAGGGAGGGGAGAATCGGAAGTAACTGTTTAATGGGTTTTATTTGGAAATAATGGAAATGTTTTAGAACTACACAGAGGTAATGGTTACACAACATCATGGACATTCTAAATTATTACTCACTTGTATACTTTAAAAGGGTGAGGAACTTCCCTGGTGGTCCAGTGGTTAGGACTCCATGCTTCCAACTGCAGAGGGTGTGGGTTTGATCCCTGGTTGGAGAACTAAGATCCCACATGCCATGTGGCAAAAAAAAAAAACTACTTTAAAAAAAGGATATATTTTATGTTATGTGAATTTCTCTTCCAAAAAAACAAAATGCATTGCCAAAGAAAGACAGGTCTAAAGTCATCACGTTAGATCAGACACTAAGACAGCAATTCTGATGACCCAATACTCTGGCACCTACTCTGTACAAAAGAGTTTAAACCAAAAAGACTTCTGCTGCCATTTAGAAGAGAGAGAGGGGTTTTATATCACGTGTAGCTGAGGAGGGGGCTGCCCTTACACTAGAAAACTTGGCTCAGAATTTCCACCAACACTGGTTAGACTGAAAGAGTAGACCATTAAAAAGGCTTACTTGAACCTGATTCTGAAAGTCCCTCCAATCCTTCTTTACATATTACTCTGCTTATAACTCTTCGGCATGATATTTTCCTATTAAAAACATCCTTTTAACCCGTGAACACTTACTGAGCCCCTGCTATTTACCAAAGGGGCTTCCCAGGTGGCACAGTGGTAAAGAATCTGCCTGCAATGCAGGAGAGACAGGAGATGCTGGTTCAATCCCTGGGTCAGGAAAATCCCCTGGAGGAGGGCACGGCAACCCATTGTAATATTCTTGCCTGGAGAATCCCACGGACAGAGGAGCCTGGTGGGCTATAGTCCACAGGGTAGCAGAGAGTCAGAACGACTGAAGCCACATAGCACTATCCATCAAGGACTGTTCTAGGTACTAGGAAATAGCCGTGAAGACAAAATTTCCATCCCAATGGGACTTACTGTCTAGTACTTTGTGTGCTGTGCTTAGTCGTTCAGTCGTGTCTGACTCTTTGCAACCCCATGGACTGTGTAACCTGCCAGGCTCCTCAGTCCATGGGGATCCTCCAGGCAAGAATACTGGAATGGGTTGCCACGCCCTCCTCCAGGGGATCTTCCCAACCCAGGGATCAAACCCAGGTCTCCCACATTCCAGGCGGATTCTTTACCATCTGAACCACTAGGGAAGCCTATGAATACAGGAGAGGGTAGTCAATCCCTTCTCAAGGGGATCTTCCCCACCCAGGAATCAAATTGGGGTCTCCTGCATTGCAGGCAGATTCTTTACCAGACAAGCTACCAAGAAAGCCCTCTAGTACTTTAACATACCACAAATCCCTTAGAAGCTTGTTAAAGTGCAGGTTTGGGTTCAGAATATGCGGACTGGGACCTAACAGTCTGAATTCCTAATAAGCTCCCATGTCATGCTGATACTGCTTGTCTGAGGACTATACTTTGAGTAAAAACATGTAGAGATCAACATAAAAATAATTTTTCAAATCACATATGCTACAATTTTTATTGAAGTAGATTTTTTTTTTAATTAGAGTGTAATGGCAACCCACTCCAGTCCTCTTGCCTAGAAAATCCCATGGACGGAGGAGCCTGGTAGGCTGCAGTCCATGGGGTCGCTAGGAGTCGGACACGACTGAGCGACTTCACTTTCACTTTTCACTTTCATGCCTTGGAGAAGGAAATGGCAACCCACTCCAGTACTCTTGCCTGGAGAATCCCAGGGACGGGGGACCCTGGTGGGCGGCCATCTCTGGGGTCACACAGAGTCGGACACGATTGAAGTGACTTAGCAGCAGCAGCAGCAGCTTTACAATGCTGTGTTAGTTTCTGCTGTACAACAGTGTGAATCAGCTATAAGTATACATATATCCCCTCCCTCTTGAGCTTCCCTCACACCGCCCCCATCCAACCACTCTAGGTCATCACAGGGCACCAAGCTGAGCTCCCTGTGCTACATGGCAACTTCCTACTAGCCATCTATTTTATACAGGGTAGTCTATATATGTCCATGCTACTCTCAATTTGACGTACAGTTGTTTTACTGTTTCAGGTGTACAGCAAAGTGATTCAGTTACGTATAATCTTTTACCATTAGAAGTTATTTTAAGTTATTTTATAAGTTAAGATTTTTTCCATTATAACTTATTACAAGATATGGGAATATAGAGTCCTGTGCTATACAGTAGGTCTTTGTTGTTTATCTATTTTATATCTAGTACTGTGTATCTGTTAGTCCCAAATTCCTAATTAATCCCTCCCTGCCCTTTTTCTCTATGGTAACCATAAATTTGTTTTCTATAACAACAGTTTTAAAACTTCACATTGACCCTTCAGTCTTCTTCAGCCACTGGCCCATCTTTTTTGCTATTCTTCATAGAACCACTATAATGTATGGCTGAAACTAATGTAATGTTGTAAATCAACTATACTTCAGTAAATCAGTATGATAGATAGATAAAATGAGTTTAATATAGCTTTTAAAAAACAATATATTTTTTTATATAAAAAGGCCAGTTAGAGTTCCTTCTAAGCTATGATACTACTAAATGATTTCTCAACTTTGGCCCTATTGACATTTGAGACTGGGTCATTCTTTGCTGTGGGGGCTGTCACATGCATTATAGGATGTTGAGTATCGTCTCTGGCCTAATTATCAGTAGAACTAGCACTCCGAAGCAGTGGCAATACAAATGTCTTCCCATCCGGGGAATCAAAATCGCCCCCAGTTGAGAACCACTGGCCTATTTATAGAAATCTTACCACTTCCTTGTTGGTAAAAGATGCTCATAATAACTAACATTTATATGATGTTTGAGCTTCCCTGGTGGCTCAGCAGTAAAGAATCTGCCTGCAATGCAAGAGACCCGGGTTCAACCCCTGGGTCAGGAAGATCCCCTGGAGAAGGAAATGGCAACCCACTCCAGTATTCTTGCTTGGAGAATCCCATGGACAGAGGAGCCTGGTGGGCTACAGTTCATGGGTCACAAAGAGTCAGACACAACTGAGCGACTAACGCTTCTATGGTGTTTACCAGGCTAACACTGTTCTAAAAATAAAATGTCTCTTCACTCGTTTAATCTTCCCCCAAACTTTATAGGGTCTTAGTACCATCCTCCTCCTAAATGGAAAACCTGAAGCACAGAGTGACTGAGTGACTTTCCCAAGATTGCACAGCCACCGAGAGGTGGAGTCAGTATTTGAACCAGTTGTCTGACCCCACCGCCTTCTTTCTTGTGTTTTCTTCTGTCCCTTGGGATGTGGGACCTATCAGTTGGATTTTTTTTTAATTCTTTCTCTCTTCAAAGCTGCAACGGGTTGTTGAGAATATCGAGTCTCTTCTCACCAATAAGACTGTATTGGAAGAGAGGAGAAACATCACATCCACGGTCACAGCCATTCTCCGGAGAATGGAATCAGAAGTTCTAGAAACTGCCTTGAAAGCCCCAGACCAGAAAACCCAGAAAGTCCAAGACAGCACTGTGGGTAAGAAGACAGTATGACCTGAGACACACAGGGGCGTGATTACTAACTGGGGTCCGCATTAAGCGATGAGAGAAGTAAATAAGGACTGCGTTCATCCATTTATGGGGCATCCCAGGTGGCACTAGTGGTAAAGAACCCGCCTGCCAATGCCTGAGACAAAAGAGACATGGGTTCAATCCCTGGGTCAAGAAGATCCCCTGGAGGGGGGTATGGCAACCCACTCCAATATTCTTGCCTGGAGAATCCCCATGGATAGAGGAGCCTGGGGGCTACAGTCCTTAGGGTCACCAAGAGTTGGACATGACTGAAATGACTGAACACACATGAACACATCTATTTATATAAAATTCAAGAAAATGCAAACTAATCTCTAGTGACAGAGGGCAGTCAGTGAAGGGATGAAGAAGGGATGTGAGAAAATTTGGAGAAACTGTTGGCGGTAACAGAAATGTTGTCTACCTTGATTGTGATGGTGGTTTTATAGAGGTACACACTCAATAAAACCCATCCAGTTGTACACCTTAATATGTGAGATTTGCTGTACATCAATTACACCTGCATAGAGCTGTTTTTAAAAATTGCCAATGGGGGAATCCCTTGGTGGTCCAGTGGTTAGGACTTGGCACTTTCACTGCTGAGATCTGAGCAGGTCCAGGAACTAATATTCCATAAGCCTCGTGGTGTAACCAAAAATTATTTTAATAAAAATAATGTTTTGTTGTTGTTCAGTCACTCAGTCATGTCCCACTCTTTGAAACCCCATGGACAGTAGCATGCCAGGCTTCCCTGTCCTTCACCATCTACCAGAGCTTGCTCAAACTCATGTCCATTGACTCAGTAATGAAATCCATTGAACCATCTCATCCTCTGCCGTCCCCTTCTCCTCCTGCCTTCAAATCTTTCCCAGCCTCTGGGTCTTTTCTTATGAGTCAGCTCTTTGCATCAGGTGACCAAAATATTGGAGCTTCAGCATTAGTCCTTCCAATGAATATTCAGGATTGATTTCCTTTAGGACTGATTGGTTTGATCTCCTTGCAGTCCAAGGGACTCTCAAGAGTCTTCTCCAACACCACAGTTCAAAAGCATCAATTCTTCAGCGCTCAACTTTCTTTAAGGTCCACGCTCACATCTATACATGACTACTGGAAAAGCCATAGTTTTGACTAGATGGACCTTTGTTGGCAAAATAATGTCTCTGCTTTTTAATATGCTGTCTAGATTTGTCGTAGTTTTTCTTCCAAGGAGCAAGCGTCTTCTAATTTCATGGGTGCAGTCACCATCTGCAGTGATTTTGGAGCCCAAGAAAATTAAGTCTGTCACTGTTTCTATTGTTTTCCCCATCTATTTGCCATGAAGTGATGGAACTGGCATGCTGCAGTTCATGGGGTCGCAAAGAGTCGGACACAACTGAGTGACTGAACTGAACTAAAGTGATGGGACCAGATGCCATAATCTTTGATCTTTGAATATTGAGTTTAAAAGCCAATTTTTTTCACTCTCCTCTTTCACTTTCATCAAGAGGCTCTTTAGCTCCTCTTCACTTTCCGCCATAAGGGTGGTGTCATCTGCATATCTGAGGTTATTGATATTTCTCCTGGCAATCTTGATTCCAGCTTGTGCTTCCTCCAGCCCAGCGTTTCTCACGATGTACTCTGCATGTAAGTTAAATAAGCAGGGTGACAATATACAGCCTTGATGTACTCCTTTTTCTATTTGGAACCAGTCAGTTGTTCCATGTCCAGTTCTAACTGGACCTGGAATACAGGTCCTTGACCTGCATACAGGTTTCTCAGGAGGCAGGTAAGGTGGTCTGGTATTCCAAACTCTTTAAGAATTTTCCACAGTTTGTTGTGATAATATTTAGAATTAAATAAATACCTGCATGCTAAGTCACTTCAGTCATGTCCGACTCTTTGTCACCCTGTGGACTATAGCCCTCCAGGCTTCTCTGTCCATGGGAGTCTCCAGGCAAGAATACTGGGGTGGGTTGCCATGCCCTCCTCCAGGGGAATTTCCCAACCCAGGGATCGAATCCACATCTCTCATGGCAGGCAAGTTCTTTACTGCTAGTGCCACCTGGGAAGCCCAAATAAATACATGAATAAACAAAAATTGTCAATGGTTTCTAATCTTGAGTCTGGGATTCTGGCTTAAAGGTAACTTTGTTGTTTTTTTTTTTAATGATTCAGTGCTCACAGAACCTAATAGCACATGTCACAGTGATGTGACTTAAACCACCCCCAGAAGGAACATCTTACCTCATATTTTTTAAATAGAAATACTTTTTTTAAGGAACTGAAAGCAAACTTATTTAAAGACCTCTTCGGGTCATGGTCATTTGGACTCATGGCCTCAATTTGCTGCTCAACTATCTGGTGACTCAGATAGTACAGAATCTGTCTGCCCAAGACTCAGGTTCAATTCCTAGGTCGAGAAGACCCCATGGAGAAGGGAATGGCAACCCACTTCAACATTCTTGCCTGGAGAATTCCATGGACAGAGGACCCTGGAGAACTATAGGTCATGGGGTCACAAAAAGTTGGACACGACCGAGTGGCTTTCACTTTTGCTAGCAGAGCTCTGGCAACAGTGAAACAAACGTGCTGAATTCTTTCTAATATAGAAATTCTTTTATTAAGGAATCCCCTGGCTGTCCAGTGGTTAATGCTCAGCACTTTCACTGCCTTGGGCCTGGGTTCAATTCCTGGTTGGGGAACTAAGATCCCACAATCCACGTGGCATAGCCACCCCCCAGAAAAAATTTTATTATACCTATCATACATATTCATTATATATCCATGTGATGGAGATATGTCAGTTAGCTTGACTGCAATAATCATTTAACTATGAGCACACACACAGATGCACACATGTGTCAAGTCTTCATATTGTGCACCTTAAATATATATAATTTTTGTTTTTGAAAATAAAAAATAAAATACCATAGCAAAGCCAAGTATTAAATTTTTAATCAGGAAAAAACACAGACACAAAACTAAACTGAGACCAGCCAAGTCTGCCCACAGTTCAGTGCTCCAATCCAATACCCATGTAGGTACATGTCTGATGAAGAGACACATATTTGTTGTATATGTTACACTTACATACGCTTGCCAAACTTGCTTTCTCACTCATTACATGACTAACATCTTTCCATGTATGTCATATATATCATTACCTATGTTATTGTCTTCAATGGTTTATATAGTTGCATTGTACATATAATTTATTTACACTATAATTTATTTCCCTATTCTGAGAAATGTGGGTTGTTACAAAACAACCCTGTGACAAAGACCATTAAAGTTTTATCTGTATCTATTCGTTAAATGTTTTCTTAGGATAAATTCATAGAAGAGGAATTGTTAGATCAAAAGGAAGAAAGCATTCTATGAACTTTTGATACATATCACTACATTGGCCTCCAGAAATGCTGTTTATTGTGCTTTTTATTAATATTCAGCTCAGAGATGCTAATGTATTTGTGTATGCCTAACTACTCATTTTGTTTTACCAACTTTCATGATAAAATATTTCATAAAAATAATCATTATTTATAGTTTTTAACAAAATAAAATCCAGTGCCTAAACTTCTGAGGAAACCAGAATCTGGACACTTTTATTTAAAATTAAACCACATTACAAGCAATTCTTATATTTTCTGATTTTGCCAATTCCTAATTGATTTTTTGGTTTTGTTTTGTTTTTGGCCAAGCCATGAGTTATGTGGGATGTTAGTTCCCTGACCAGGGATCAAATCTGCAGCCCCTGGATTGGAAGGGCACAGTCTTAACCACTGGACTACCAGTCCCCCTCATTGTTTAATCGATGATGTAAAATACCCTTACCTCAGTGAGCTTTCATCACCTCACCTGTAAAATGAGATAGTAATGCTGCCTTCAATGCACTTAGAACCAAGGCTGGTAATTGCCATAACTTTCTGCTCTTTATAATTGTTTTTTTTAACTTTTTTAACACACTCAAAAGGAGATATAATAAGACTACTGCACCCCTCACCTAGCTTCAATAATTTCCAACTCATGACCAGTCTCATACCTTCTGATTTTCAAGATAAATATTTTCATGAACTTATTGTTTGTTATTCTGTGACTTCATTTTTACTGGAAGCGTGGTCCCCATTATACAGATAAGCCACAGTTATTTAACCAATTCCTTCTTAAACTTTAGGTCATTTCTCATTTTCACCTTTGTCATCTTTACTGCTATGGACTTTCTCGTAGCTAATTCTGCCCTCTTAGTCATTACTGTTTTCTGAAAATAAATTCCTAGAAATAGAATCGTTGCTTCAAAGACAATGTGCTGAAGAATGTTAGTTAAGAATAAGGTTTCAGGGGACTTTCCTGGCAGTCCAGTGGTTAAGACTTCACCTTCCAATGCAGGGTTCAATCCCTGGTCAGGAAACTAAGATACCACATGCCTCTCAGTCAAAAAAGAAAAACATATAAAACAGAATCAATATTGTAACAAACTCAATAAAGACTTTAGAAATGGTCCACAGTAAAAAAGCAATCTTTAAAAAAGGAACACAGGGCTCAGTCAGTTCCTACTCTGCCACCCCACGGAGCCTGCCAGGCTCCTCTGTCATGAGATTTTTCTCAGCGAGTATACAGGAGTTAGAGTCCTACTTAAATTCTGAATTTCAGTTTGCTCTTCTGAAAGGTCTTTCATTGTATTACATGAGGCTGCTATAAGATGGCAATGTATCAATGTAAGGCGCTTAGCCCAGTACCTGGCACATTCTAGACACTCAGTAAAGTTAAGCTATTAGTGTAACTACGCACATTTTTAAAACTTATAATAATGGTAAGTTTTCCCTTTGTTTTTCTTACCAGCTGTTGAAACTCGAGTCGTTACAGACAACTGCTCCAATGAAGTCATCTTCAACTTGAACGCCCAAGTGAACTCCATGAAAATCAACTGCAATGATGTCATCCAGGGAAACATACAAGGTACGTGGGGTGGCTGCTTTCAGAATCCCTAAGACATGCAGAGCAACATCACTGTGTGAGTAGTGAGGAAAATGTCCCCAATAGGCTCCTCTCTAATGGGTCTGTTACCCTGATGTTACTGAACCCAGGTCTGGCTACTTGCTGCTCAAAAGTCATTAAAGACACTAGGTGAGTGGCAAGGAAAGTTTCCTTTATTTTGGATGCCAGTGACAAGGGAGGAGGGTCACTAGCACCCAAACCTGTCCACATGCCAACAGCCCCCACCTCAATAACCAGGAGGTTAGCACTTTTATAGACAGAGAGACAGGGCTACGTGCAGAAACAGCGCAGTAGCTCAGACAGTCATCTTGAAATTGGTCACTGGTGGTCAGTTCTAAGCACAGTTAGTCTTGGTTCCAGGGTTGGTTTGTTCCCATTTCTTTGAGGCCAAGTCTTGGAACTGCGGCAGCTTATGTCATGGCTACAGTCTGGTCATCATGTATCTAATTTCTCCATCTGGTGGGGGTCTCTATCTATAAGACACCTCAAAGGATATGGCTCAGAATATCACCTATTAGCCCTTGAGAAAGAACTAGAGGTCCCTGACTTTGCTTACTGGCTAAACTATTCTCATTTGATCTCCTTTGACTGTTTTCCTTTGTTTCTTTATTGTTCTCAGTTCTCTGATTAAACTAATTTTTTGGCTAAAGTTTTTCCACAGACAAAAGGTGGGCTGAGGACTTAGGGAATAAGGACTATAAGGTTCTGCTTCATTTCACTCAGTCTGTGCCATTTGAGTCTTTTCCTTAAAAAAAAATATTTTTAAATTACAAAAAAGGCATCTTCCTACCTAAAATGGAGGCTTTTTGTTCTTCAGCATGAAAGAGACTTCTTTGCAATTTAGGGGCTGTTCTATCTGGTTCTCAGTTTGGGTTCCCTTAGAAGCAGTGCATGGACAAGTGTAAGGGGAACAAATGTGGTGATTTTATATGGAAGATGATCCCAGAAAGAATCAGTAAGTGTATTAGTCAGGATTCTCCAGAGAAACAGAACCAATAGGCTGTGGATATGTAGAGAAAGAGAAACAGAGATAGAGAGAGATGGGCAGGGACAGAGAGAGATTTAAGAAGAATTTAGCTCATGTGATTTCAGAGGGCAGCAAATCTAAAATCTAGCCAGCAGGCTGAAAGACCCAGGGAAAAGTTGTTGCTGCCTGAGTCCAAAGGCAGTCTCTTCCTCAGGGGGAGGTCAGTCTTTTTCTTAACACCTTCCAGTGATTAGATGAGGCCCACCAACATTAGGAACTGTAATCTGCTTTATTCAAAATCTACTGATTTAAATGTTAATCTCATCTAAAAATACCCTCACAGCAATATCCAGACTGGTCTTTGACCAAATATCTGGGTCCTAAGGCCTATCCAAGCTGACACTTAAAATTAATCATCCCAACAGGGAAAACAGGAAGTGAGACAAGGAAGAGAGGGCAGCCCATACAGGGATTATTATGTTAGCGAGCAGGTTACAGCTGGTGGTGACTGCGGTTCAATCCCACTGAGTTACCCCATTCAAAGAGAAATAGCTAGAGGACTTCCCTGGTGGTCCAGTGGTTAAGATTCTGCCCTTTCAATGGAGGGGGCAGGGGTTCAGTCCCTAGTCAGGGAACTAAGATCCCACATGCCACTCGACATGGTCAAACAAAAATTTTTTTTTTAATAATAAAGGGGACTTCCCTTGTGGCCCAGTGGCTAAGACTCTGCACTCCTAATGCAGGGAACCTGGGTTCGATACCTAGTCAGGGAACTAGATCTCACATGCTTCAGTGAAGATCCTGAATTCCAAAACTAAAATAACAATAACAGTTAGGGAGAGGGAGCTGAGCTGAGCTCTTTATCCACCTGCTCTGATCCATCACTGGTTAAGAGCCCTTCTGGGGGTTGCAGGCAGAAGTGAACTTCTAGGCTCTTCCAGCCTTCCCTGTGTACAGATCAAACATGTACACTCCAGGGAAAGCTCCCAGACAGAGTCGCAGCTGCTTGCAGTAGAATCCATCAGTATGTTAAAAAAAAAAGAAAAAAAAAAAACAGGAGTGCCAAAGGAATAAAGCCAGGGTGCCTGCAGCATCTGCTACAGCCTGTGTAGAAAGAGAAATTGTTACTATTAACTGTTTCAGCATTGCCAGACTGTCTGACTTTTCAAGAGAAACCAAAATTTGGGTTGTCTGCATGAACACCTCCAATATTTTTTTAATTTGGCAGGAAGACTTCTGTTATAACTGCCATATGTTACAATTGCTGTAGCACAATAAATGAGGGTCTTAAAATCCAATTACATGAATGTGGGGTCTGTATAGACAGCTGGTCTGTGCTATCACCCAAAGTTCCAAAGTAAAGATGATAAAACGTAGACAACTAAGCACATGCCGAACTGAGAAAGTCTCACGTGGCAATTAGTTTCTCACTTCCTCTCCTCCCCAAGAAGATAAGAACTTGAATCTGCCTTTATTGGAGGATGGGCCAGGAGGAGGATGGAAGCCAAATTCCAACCACGTGATTTCATGCTTGCGTGCTCACCAGGTTCCCCCATTACTCACAGTGTGGAGAGGGAGCATGAAAGCCTCACGGTGCAGGTCAAACCAAACCTATGTGCAATCCAGTTTGCTCCTTGGTCACATTCTGAGGTACTAGGGGTTAGGATGTCAACAATTTCTTTTATCATAATATGATTGCTTTACAATGTTGTATTAGTCTCTGCTGTACAACATCATGAACCAGCTGTACACATGTATCCCCTTCCTCTGGAGCCTCCCTCCCACCACCCCTCATCTCACCCCTCTCAGTCATCACAGAGCACTGAGCTGAGCTCCCTGTGCTACACAGCAGCTTCCCACTAGTTATACATATGGTGACATATACGTTTCATTGCTATTCTCTCAATTTATCCCATCCTCACCTTCACTCTCTGTGTTCACATGTCCATTCTCTATGTCCGTGCCTCTATTCCTGCCCTGCAAAACGGTTCATCTGTACCATTTTTCTAGACTTCATATATATGCTTTAATATGCAATATTTGTTTTTCTCTTTCTGACTTACCTCCCTCTGTATGACAGGCTTAAGTTTCATCTACAAAGGGGTATCACCTCACACGGGCCAGAATGGCCATGATCAAAAAATCTACAAACAACAGATGCTGGAGAGGGTGTGGAGAAAAGGGAACCCTCTTACACTGTTGGTGGGAATGTAAATTGGTACAGACACTCTGGAGAACAGTACGGAGGTTCCTTAAAAAACTAAACATAGAACTGCCATATGTCCCAGCAATTCCATGACTGGACATATACACTGAGAAAACCATAACTGAACATATGAATTTGAGGAGAACAGAACTCAGTCCATAACAACTGTCTAGGCTGAATTGTTTACATGAGCTGCAGACCTCATAATGTGAATGCATGTGCCTCAGGGAGCACCTGGCATAGACATGCCCATGCATTCGTGCATGTTCAGTGGTGTCTGACTCTGTGACCCTTTAGACTGTAGCCCACAAGTCTCCTCTGTCCATGGAATTTCCTAGGCAAGAATACTGGAGTGGGTTTCCATTTCCTCTTCCAGGGGATCTTCCCGGCCCAGGGTTAAAATCTGCGTCTCCTGCATTGGCAGGCAGATTCTTTACCACTGAGCCACCAGGGAAGCACCATAGACATGCCCAGCAGCAGACTATTTATCTTTCCCTAATGACCCTTGTGGTCTCATCTCAGAGCATTGCACTGGCTGTCCCTCTGCCAGTAATGTTAACCAACACTCCAACACTCCACTGGGTGGACTTTTATTCTTTCAACACAGCTCAACTTTTTCCTCCTCCATGAAGCCTCCCGGGACTGCCTATTTCCATCACAGCACTAGAGTCAGGCTTTCCCTCTCCTGTGCTCCTCCAGCACTTTGAACCTACCTTATCCCGGCATCTAATGTGCTAACATCTGTTCATCGACATGTCCCCTCCCCTGCCCCACCTGCCTCCCGCCACTCCCCACCCCCCTCGCCCCCCACCCACACCCCTCCCTGCCACTATACCTTCAGGGTGAAAACAATGAATTCTTTCTCTGTGCAGTCCTTTACCAGCAGAGAATCGGAGAACAGAAATGTTCATCGAATTAAATCCACATCTAGGTTGAGGACTGAACATTCCTAAAGAGAGAAAAGAACACATTGATGGGTTCATGACGAACTCATAAACGGACATTTTTCTGCCCCTCAGGTTCTGTCATAGACTGGATTATTCTTCATTGTAGGGAGTCATCCTGTGCCCTGTATGATGTTGAATAACATCCCTGGCCTTTATCCACTAGACGCCTATAGCAGTTCCCCAGTTGTGACAACCAAAAATTCCTCCAGACACCACCCAGTGTCTGCTGAGGTGAGAGGGCAGGATAGCCTGCAGCTGAGAACCTCCGGTCTAAAGCAACCTTGTAATTTATCTCCAAAAGGTGGATAATTTTAATACCAGAAGGGATCCTATCAAATTACACCATGACACCAGGTGTGAATTGGGACTATCACAGGTAACCCAAGATGTACAATCACATGATTCCTCTCCCTATAAACTATCTCAGAGAACAAACCCTAGCCACAGAGGTCAACCTTGGAAACCTCAATAGCTGTTCTTTTCTTTTCTACTTGTGATTTGCTCTTACACCAGAATATTTCAGCTCAAAAGTAAGCAATTTCCGAGCATCAGATCAGGTAGACTGATCACCTGCTGATGCCTTCCAACCACCCACAGCTGTTTCTTTCTGATGAACAGAAACTGCCATCAACTCAGAGAAGCAGAAGTGAATCTCCTACTTCTCATCCCTCAAGAGAAGCCAGAAAAACCTGGTTAGAGACACCTGCTAAGGGATTTATTCCAGTAGGATGAACCACCCAGCTTGTTTCTTATTGTTGTTCAGTCGCTAAGTTGTGCTCTTTGGGACCCCATGGACTGTAGCCCGCCAGGCTCCTCTGTCCGTGGGATTTCCCAGGCAAGTATACTGGAGTGGGTTGTCATCTCCTCCTCCAAAAGATCTTCCTGGGCCAGGGATCGAACCCGCGTCTCTGCATTGGCAGGTGAATTCTTTGCCTCTGAGCCACCTGGGAACCACACAGCTAGTATGTGGCAAAGATGGAGTTTGAATCCAGAAACATGGTTCTTATCTCTAGGTTCTTAACTACTCATTATATATGACCTGTTTGTCATGTGGACTTCTCAGCAGCTACAATAGTGAATTCTTATTGACATGGGAATATTGACAAGTTTGTTAACATCTTATCACATATGTGTGTATACATATACATACATACAATTGATATATAGTATATGTGTGTGTATACATTATATATTTTATGTGTGTGAATATACATTATATGCTGTGCTGTGTGCTTAGTTGCTCAGTCATGTCTGACTCTGAGACCCCATGAGCTGTAGCCCTCCAGATTCTTCTGTCCACGGGAATTCTCCAGGCAAGAATACTGGAATAGGTTGCCATGCCCTCCTCCAGGGTATCTTCCCAACCCAGGGATCGAACCCAGGTCTCCTGCATTACAGGTGGATTCTTTACCAGCTAAGCTACCAGAGAAGCCCATGTTATACGCTAGGCTGTCATAAAATATCAGACTGGTGGCTTAAACAAGAGAAATTTACTTTCCCACAGTTCTAGAGACTGGAGATACAAGATGAAGATGTTGGCAAGATTGGTTTCTCCGGAGGCCTCTCTCCTTGGCTTGAACACGGCCATCTTCACACTGTGTCCTCATACGGTCTTTCCTGTGTGTGCATGTGTCCCTAGTCTCTCTTCATGTGTCCAAATTTCCTCTTATAAGGACACCAGGCTGACTGGATAAGGCCCACCCTAACAGTCTCTAACATTTTAACCTAACATTTTAACTTCATCACCTCTTTGAAAGCCCTATCTTCGAATACAGTCACACTGGGAAGTACCATTACAACTTCAACATATGAATTTTGGGGAGGAACACAATTCAGCCCATAACACTATTGACATACAATATGTCCACTACATACAAATCTTCAAGGTGGGAACCTGCAGTCCATCAACATCAGGCATGAGTGAAAGTGCAGCTTGCCTTCCGACTCCTATTCCTGACAATCCTTCAGCTCCATCATCTCAACTTCCTCTCCCTTCTCCAGCCAGTAACTCTTCTTGCCTGCTCACTCGATGCCAGCCCCTGCATGTCAGCTACTGTACTGTGCTGCTCTTCTTTTCAAGGTACTGTAAGATTTCAAATGTTTCCTTTATTCTCTGTGTTTGTTTTTTATGTATTACTCATGTGAAAAGTATTAGAAACTTATTACAGTATGATGCAGCTGATCGTGTTAGTTGGGTACCTAGGCTAATCTTGTTGGACTCAGGAACAAATCGGACTTGCAAACATGCTCTCAGAACAGAAGGACTTACTGTAAGTCACGTGCATGCCTTAATATATAATAAAATTATAAATCTATAATATAAGCATATCATGTGCATGTATATTTTTAGCCTATCAAAGTGTGTTAAATTATGCCATTCCCTTGCTGAAAACCCTCCAGTAGTTTTTGCACTGGCTTAAAATATAAGCAAAATTCTCCCCAAGGCCCTACAAGATCAGCCCCCACCATGCCCTCACTTGCCTCCTTGCTGTTTCCTGAACAGGTGGGCACAGTCATGTCTCTGGGGGGTTTTCCTCCGCTATTTTCTCCTCCTAGAGCGCTCTCCTCTCAAATATCCTCCCTGCTTTCACCGTGCTGTCTGAAAACTGTCTAAAATAGCATCCTCCACCTCTCTCTGTCCCCTGGTGTGAGTGCTAAGTCACTTCAATCATGTCTGACTCTTTGCAACCCCATAGACTGTAGCCCACCAGGCTCCTCTGTCCATAGGATTTTCCAGGCAAGAATACCTGAGTGGATTGCCATGTCCTCCTCCAGGGGATCTTTCTGACCCAGGGATCAAACCCACATCTCCTGCACTGGCAGGCAGCTTCTTTACCACTAGGGCCACCTGGGAAGCCCCACTGGCCCCTACTTCACTTAATTTTCTCCATAGAAGGAGCACCAACCCTATAACAGAGCAAGGTGTATCTGATATATACCTTTGTTGAGTGGGCTCCTAACACTTGGAAATGAATTGTCCAAGGAGACCTGTGCTTGGACAGCAAGAGACTTTATTGGAAAGTGGTCCCCAGGCAAGAGCAGCAGGAAAACTGCTTTGCCAAATGGCTCACAGTCTCAGGTTTTATGGTAATGCAATTAGTTTCTAGGTTATCTCTGGTCAGTCATCATCCTTGGCCCATAATCTGAGTCAGGGTCCTTCCTGGTGGCCCGAGCATCTCTCAGCCAAGACGGATTCCAGTGCAAAGGATTCTGGGAGGATGGTTGTCTCCTCCCTCTTTTGGACCCTCCCAAATTCTCCCGGTGAGTTTTCGGGTGGCAGTACCAAGTTCCTCACTGGGACCTCCTGTTGTAAGACAACTCACGCAAGTGGTTATCATCATGCCTGGCCAAGGTGGGCGGCTTCAGTCAACGATTATCTAACACGTTTATTTGCTTGTTTATGTCTGTTTCCTGCACCAGAAAGTAAGATGCATAAGAGGAGAAATTCAGGCTATTTTGTCCCCCACTGTATCCCCAGAATAATGTCTGGACACAGTAGGCACTAAAAAAAAAAAAATGGATAGGTAGATAAATAGATAGATAAATAGAGGCCTTCCCTGATGGCTCAGCAGGTAAAGAATCTGCCTGCAATGCAGGAGAGGCAGGTTCAATCCCAGGGTGGGGAAGAGCCCCTGGAGGAGGAAATGGCAACCCACTCCAGTATTCTTGCCTGGGAAATCCCATGGACAGAGGAGCCTGGCAGGTTACAGTTCATAGGGTCGCAAAGAGCCGAGAACAACAGAGCGACTAAGCACATAGATAATGATTTCCATATGTTATCTATATCTGGTTTATACTATATAATATATACCAGTTCAGTTCAGTCGCTCAGTTGTGTCCAATTCTTTGCGACCCCGTGGACTACACAGCACGCCAGGCTTCCCTGTCCATCACCAACTCCCAGAGCTTGCTCAAATTCATGTTCATTGAGTCAGCGATGCCATCCAACCATCTCATCCTCTGTCATCCCCTTTTCCTCCTATATCTTTATTACATATATATATAATATATATGGAAAAGAAATAATTAGATCTCTATCTAAAGAAACAGAAATACTTGTACCAACTACAAATGGATTTCCTTGGGTCCAGCTTCAACATTTTGTTTCATGCAAAAGAAACACAAAACCAGTTCTAAAGGTCTTGCAAAACAAGTTAGTCATTGCTGAAGTCTTCAAGAGACAGCAGAGGAAGTGGAATGATATCACACATGACTTACCCAATTTCCTTTTATAGCTGTCCTTTAGTCTCCAAGAGGGATTGGTTCCTGGACCCTTCAGACATGAAAATCCACGAAAGCTCAAGTCCCTATATAAAATGGTGTATCAATAGTATTTAATATAGATGTGCATATAACCTTATGCACATGCTCCTTTATACTTTAAATCATCTCTAGATTACTTATAATACATAATACAATGCAAAAGCTAAGACAATAGTTGCAGATGCAAAACAAATTCAAGTTTTGCTTTCTGAGACTTTCTTGAATTTTTTAATGTTTATTTATTTATTTGGCTGCACCGGGTCTTAGTTGTGGCATGTGGGATCTAGTTCCCTGACCAGGGATTGAACCTGGGCCCCCTGCTTTAGGAGCACAGAGTCTTAGCTACTAAATCACCAAGGAAGTCCCTGAGATTTTTAAAAATATTTTCAATCCAAGGTTCATAGAATCTGTGGATACAGAACCTGTAGATACAGAGGGTTAACTTTCCTTTCCTTTTCCTCTTTATGGCTCACCCAGTCTCTTTCCTCTCTTTCTCCTTCAAAATTCCACCTGCCTCTTCTCTGCCCCCCCTCCCAATTTTTAGACTGTTCATGGAGTTCTACAGGCAAGAATACTGGAGTGGATTGCCATTTCCTCTTCCAGATAGTGGAGATAGTGGAGGACAGAGGAGCCTGGCATGCTGCAGTCCATGGGGTCGCAAAGAGTCGGACAACAACACAACTTTTTCTTTTAATTGAAGTATAATTGCTTTACAGTATTGCATTGGTTTCTACCAAATATCAACAGAAATCAGCCATAAACAACCCAACTTTTATATCTTTTTCTCCTAAGGGTAGATTCATGTCCTTTGTTATGTAAATCAGCTTAGCCTCTCTTAGTTTTTCCAGTTTCTCTTGTCCCTCCAGTTTTACCCTATTCAATACAACAAAGGATTCAGGGCCAGAAATACAAAGTATGCCTCAGAACGTGAGAAGAGACACTGTGAAAATCTTTTATTTTTACCCTCATATATGTGAGTAAGTGTGCATATGTGCGTGTATCTACGTATGTGTTTTTGTGTGTGTATTTACACCTATATACCATTTTCAAAGAGATAAATAATGAAAAGGTAAATACCATTTTCAAACATAAATGAAAGTACATCAAAGACCATATGAACTCATGGGACGTCCCTGGTGGTCCAGTAGTTAAGACTTCGCCTTCCAGTGCAGGGGGTGCAGATTGGATCTCTGGTCTGGGAGCTGAGATCCCACATGCCTTGGGATGGCCAAAAGACCAAAACATAAAAAACAGAAGCAATATTGTAACAAACTCAATAAAGACTTTTTCAAAGTCATGAAAAAGATTACATCAGCTCGTTAATTGATGAGGTAATCTATGAAATGTTAAGACATGCTCAGAGGCAATTCAAAGAGCAGTTACATCTGTACACAAACATATTTCTATATAAATCAGTCACAAATTCTGAAATGATATGCTAACTGATGCAAAAGCTGGTTAATATTCTATAGGGCAATACTACAGTGCAATGTTCAGAATTATATTTTCTATAACAGAAAACTACGTATCTACCAGACAAAATGCATCTTTGTCTAGGGAAGGAACCATTTCCACTACTATCAAGTTTCTACATGTTATCTTCTATGCCTACTGAGTTGTGAAATTGCTTGGCAATAGAAAGTCCATAAAAGGTGAATCCAACGCCCCATAGAATCAGATAATCCTTGATACTCAGCTCTCCATAGAAGGAAACTTGGTCACATTGTTACTGAGTCCAGGCTCGCTCTGCTTACCACACAACCAGCCAATAAATTTGAGAGATGAGGCATTGAGGCAAGGAGAATGACTTTATTTGAAAGCTGGTTTATTGAAAAAATGGCCCACTAATGTCTCAAAATAACAATCTTATTGGGGTCTAGATGCCAGATTCCTTTATAGAATAGAGAGGTGGAGGGGGTGGTAAGGAAGCAAAGTAAAAAGCCCATTGTGTGTGTGTGCGCTCAGTCGAGTAACTATAACCAGCCAGGCTCCTCTATCCATGGGATTTCCCAGGCAAGAATACCGGAGCTGGTTGCCATTTCCTCCTTCAGGGGATCTTCCCAGCCCAGGGATGGAAGCAACGACTCCTGCCTCCTGCGTTGCAGGCGCAGTCTTTTACCACTGAGCCATCAGGGAAGCCCTAAAAAGTCCATTAACCTTGCAAATATCTCATGGAGGATGTGTTAATTTCTTCCTTCCTGTAGTCATCAGCAGGTGGACAGGGTCTTGAACAAAACCACTTTAGTTTAATACTCAGGCAGTAGGGCAGGGTTCCATGAGGCAGGCCATTATGTACAAGCAGTGAACAAAAGCAACAGGAAGCAAAGGTTAAAGTAACAGATCCAATCTGGAGTCAGAATTGTCTCTTCTTGCAACAATATCTTTTGTCCATTAACAAATCTTGGACATGAGGTGTATTTGGATACAGATATATATATACCTAGAAAAAAACCCCAGAACTTAAACAGCAGTTATCTCTAGGTGTGTATTTTTATAAAAATTTCACTTTCTTTTTTGTCCTTTTCTTCTCAAAATTGCATCACTTATGTTTACAAGAAATAAATTGTGGCATTGTTGCAGAAACCAGTACTCAAGAAACCAAGCACCGCACTCGCAGAGTTGGAGAACTCAGGTTTATTACACCGGTGGGCCCAGAGGAGTTAACACTCCAAGCTCTGAGCCCGGAACAAAGAGATTACAGAGTTTTTATAGACAGACTGTAGTGGGCAACACTAGCTCTTAATAGGCTGGTTTAAACTAAGGGGTTTCGTGTGCTCAGGAAAAGTGGTCACGATGGGGAGGGGGATGCCTGACCCGGACAGGCATGATTAAGCAGGTTTGCAGGGGCTGGGCGATTGCAAAGAGCAGGACAAGGGTGAGTGAGATTGACTCCAGTTCCTAGTATTACCAGTCCCCACTTTCTGAGACTACGTGACCCACGTGACCGAGACTTTGCAAGGGGCAAGCTGAGTTACAGAGGCACAAGGAGAAGGAAGTTGCGTAAAAATTTAACTTTTCCTCTTCAGCATAACATATAATGTGATGCTCTACATCACATTAATTGAATTCAACAAACTAAATATATATGTATTAATATGACTAAGGGCTTCCCTGGTGGCTCAGTGGTAAAGAACCCGCCTATAATGCAGGAGACACAGGTTCAATCCCTGGGTCAGGAAGATCCCCTGGAGAAGGGAATGGCAGCCCACTCCAATATTCTTGCCTGGGGAATCCCATGGACAGAGGAGCCTGGTGGGCTACAGTCCATGGGTCGCAAAGAGTCAGACACAAATGAGTGACTGAGCCTGCACCACGAGTGTATATATGTCAATCCCAATCTCCATTATTCTGTTTCCTCAGGTCCTAGTGCAGTTGCCTTTGTTTCATACTCTTCCCTTGGAAACATCATAAATGCAACTTTTTTTGAAGAGATGAATGAGAAAGATCAAGTCTACCTGAACTCACAGGTAGTAAGTGCTGCTATTGGACCCAAAAAGAACACACCTCTCTCCCAGCCTGTGATTCTAAATTTTCAGCACATGAAGGTGGGTCAAAGCTGCAGTTTGTACTTGCTTGAGTTTCATGGATGTTAGACCAAACAATTTGCATAATACTCCCTGTCAGTGGTTCTGGACCTGCACTGTCCAGTGTCATAACCAGGAGCCAACTGGAGTTATTGAGCATTTGAAGTATGTGAGTCTGAATTGAGATTTTTGAAGGGTTAGCGTTTCCAGATTTAGAATTAGTATTTCCAGACTTTGAAGACTTTGTAAAAAAAAACAATGTGTTAAGCATCTCAATAATTTTATAGTAATTACATATATTGATTTATATTGACACATTAAATGATATTATTTTGAATATGCATGCATGCATGCTAAGTCACTTCAGTCATTTCTGACTGTTTGTGACACTCTGGGCTATAGCCCGCCAGGCTCCTCTGTCCATGGGATTCTCCAGGCAAGAATACTGGAGTGGGTTGCCATGCCCTCCTCCAGGGGATCTTCCCGACCAAGGATCGAACCTGCGTCTCTTTTGTCTCCTGCGTTGGCAGGCAGGTTCTTTACCACCAGTGACACCTGGGAAGCCCTATTTTGAATATAGAGAGCTAAATAAAATAGGTTCCTAAAATTGATTTGATCTGTTTCTTTTCCTTTTTTTAATGTGGTAGTAGAAAATTTCAAATTATTAATACATAAGTGATTTACATGATAATTCTCTTGGGCAGTGTCATTCTAGTACATGGAATTATTTTAGTTGCAGGTACCTCCCACATCTGTGAAATCTGAATTGAGACAAAGTATTTATTCTTGCATAGACACGTGGAATTAATTACTAAGACTACATAATTCAATTAGAAGGAAAATTTGTATATAATCCATTGCCTTCTCTCATTCTCTGCCCAAACTCTTAAAGGCAGGAGGGTTAATAGCCAGACATAGCCAACTCTGTTTAGAAAGTAAGAGTTGAAAGAAATCCTGCCATTGTTTCACAACATAGATGAACCTTGAGGGCATTATGGCTAAGTGAAGTAAGTCAGACAGAGAAAGACAAATACCGAATGATCTCATCTATACGTGGACTCTGAGAAAACCAAGCTCACAGAAACGAAGGACAGATTGCTGGTTGCCAGGGACGGAAGGTCAGGGAAACAGGTAATCATGATCAAAGGTTACAAGCTTCCAGTTATAGGATGAATGAGCTCTGGGGATGTAATGGAGAGAATGATGACTCTAGTTTAACAATACTGTATTGTATATTTGAAAGTTGCTGAGAGAGTAGCTTTTAAAAGTTCTCACCACAAAATGCAAATTGTAATTATGTGAAGTGATGGATATTAACTAACCTTGTTGCAGTAATCATTTTGTAATAGATACATATATCAATCATTACATTGTATACCTTAAACTTACACAATGCTATATACCAAATCTCAATAAAACTAGAAAAATTAATATTTTTTAAATTTTAAGAAAACAAGAATGAAGTCAGGGAAGATGAAGAAACATAGATTTTCTCCATCTGATGCATGAAATCTAGGAATGAAATTTTTGATGTAGGGCATGGGACAGCAGGAATGGAGTGAGATATCTAGGGATGGTCCAGTGGATTATCAAAGGAGATAGAGCCCCCAAACAGGAGAGCATCCAACTCATCTCTTTGGCCCAATCAAATGATGCTCTGGACATCCTTGAGACCAAAAAAAACAGAGAGAGAGACTGAAGGCTGACTTTCTTCTCTCTCCTGGTGATGTTCCTTCCCTACACTAGCCCTGTCATCACATGAGCAATTATTGTGCTGTAAGAGGTCAGGGCAGAATTGATGTAGAAATCAGGGAAATTTGACTTAGAGAGTACTTGGAAGAAAACTTTAAGTTGGTCTTATACTCTTTTTCTATTTGACTCCCATGGTGGAGGACAAAGTCCTGAAACCAGTAACATCTTGTAAAATTCTGACTCCCAGAGAGAGATGAGCTTGTTTTCTGTTATGTGACTCTAGGGGCAGGTATACTGGTGGTCATGCTCTTCACTTAAGATAGAAATCACCTGATCCTTCTTAAGCCATGGTGTCACCAGCCAAGGCTGACGCTCAGAGTTGTCCCTGCCAAGGAACAACATGATGAGCCTGTTCTATTTTCAGGTGAAGCCCAGGGTCAAGAAGATCTTCTGCGTCTACTGGAAAGGCACAAAGGAGGGCGGCCGCTGGTCCAAGGATGGCTGTGCTCTGATACAAGCAAACAAGACTCACACGATATGCAGTTCCACTCACCTGTCCAGTTTCGCTGTTCTCATGGCCTTCCATGGCCAGGTAGGATGTAACTATTGAATTCCTCCAGATAACCCCTTTTGAGACTCTGCTAGGTGGCCCTAGTGGTAAAGAACCTGCCTGCCAATGCAGGAGATGTAACAGACGTGGGTTCGACCCCTGGGTTGGGAAAATCCCCTAGAGGAGGAAGTGGCAACTCACCCCAATTCTTGCCTGGAAAATCCTATGGACCGAGGAGCCTGGCGGGCTACAGTCCATAGGATCGCAAAGAGTCAGACACAACTGAGCGACTAACACTACTACACTACTAGATGGGCATAAGTGCTAGAAAGAAAAGTTTAACAGACCAAGTCTGGGGTGATAGGAGAAGTGTACAGCTTTAGATACAGTGATCAGAGGAGAATGAGCTATTCAAGCTGAAATCTGAGTATTAAGTCAGCAGTGTCACAATGTGGATGAATCTCAAAAATATCACACTGGGTGTTAGACACAAAGGACCATATACTGTAGGATTCCACTTATGTGAAATGTCTAGGATAGGCAAATCTGGCCTTCCCTGGTGGTCAGTGGTTAAGAATCTGCCTTATACAAGGGACACGGGTTTGATCCCTGGCCTGGGAGGATCCCACACGCTGAGGAGCAACTGAGCTTGTGCACCACACCAAATGAGCCTGTGCTCTGGAGCCTACAAGCCGCAACTACTGAGCCCACACACCACAAGTACTAAAGCTGACTCACCCTAGATCCTGTGCTCTGCAACAAGGGAAGCCACCCCTATAAGAAGCCCTCACACAGCAACGAGAGAGTCTCCCCCACCCGCCACAACTAGAGAAAGCCCACAAGCAGCAATGAAGACCCAGCACAGCCAAATATAAAATAAAATTAAACAATAAATATTTACAATAGGCAAATCCGTGAGACAGAGCAAACAAACCCAGTGTGTTCTAGAAAGAATAGAATGAATGAGAGGGAAGTGGGAAAAGTCAGGTTTGGAGAGAAGGGAGCAGGGGAAATGTGTCAGACCACAAATGCCAAAGTCAGGAGTTAAGATTTCATTCAAATTGCAATGGAGAGACAATAGAGGATGTGCATCAGGGATTCTACATATTTATGTTATTAGAAAGTATCTCTGGCCCCTGAGTCAAGAATGGTCAGTGGTGCAGCAGAAGTAGCCCAGCAGAGAGATGATGGTGGTCAGGATTTGGATGGCAGCTGCAGAGTTGGTGGGGAAAGGTCAGACTTGACACATATCCTAAAGGTGGGTTCAGAGGACTTATGGATGACATAGGCTGGGTGACAGCACACAGGAAGTCTGCATCCCTCCCCTCATTGCAGAGATACAGGTGGTCTGCCTATTTTGGGATGCCACATTCCAAGGGGTGGGAGAATATAATCCCAGGGCAGGAAAGTGTGACTGTGGTCTCCTCTCTGCTGGGTCCCAGGAGGAGGATCCCGCACTGACTGTGATCACCTACGTGGGGCTGAGCCTCTCTCTGCTCTGCCTCCTCCTGGCGGCCCTCACCTTCCTGCTGTGCAAAGCCATCCAGAACACCAGCACCTCGCTCCACCTGCAGCTCTCGCTCTGCCTCTTCCTGGCCCACCTGCTCTTCCTGACAGCCATCGACAGAACTGAGAACAAGGTACTTATTCTATTCCAGAATGTGCTTGCCTCAGGGGATGCTGAATTCATGGGGCTATGCTGCCTTGGACCCCTCAATGAAATAGCCTTGTGTCCTAGAGGGAGGATGCGTGGCGAGGTGAGCAGGCTGGCATTATCAACCACCTTTACTTTCAATGACCGTGATCTAATAGCAGTGCTTCTGAACTCAATGCCAGTATAAAGGAGAGGTCCTGGGGTCATGCTCCACCCTAACAGACCCTCCTGGTGACACCTTCATCCACCCACAGGTGCTGTGCGCCATCATCGCAGGTGCCTTACACTATCTCTACCTGGCCTCCTTCACCTGGATGCTGCTGGAGGGCCTGCACCTCTTCCTCACTGCACGCAACCTGACGGTGGTCAACTACTCCAGTGTCAACAGGCTCATGAAGTGGCTTATGTTCCCTGTGGGCTACGGAGTCCCGGCTGTGATCGTGGCCATTTCTGCAGCCTCCAGGCCTCATCTTTATGGAACACCTGATCGGTAAGATTGATTCTCACCCTGTGCCATGGACAGATGTGAGGGCAGTGCTATTGGCAGTGATTCACATAAACACAACAAATGCACTCTACTTTCCCTTTGAGTGTAAGGGATCTAACTTCTTTCCCAGTGAGACAGGGAAAGATGATGTGGAAAGTTCTGGAAGGAGGAAATTTTGCAGTTAGGTCCCAGCTTTATCCTTCCCATAATTTGTGACCTTAAGTCCTCAAGTCTCATGCTCAGTTGCTAAGTCATGTCCAACTCTGTGATCCCATGAACTGTAGTCTGCCAGGCTCCTCTGTCCATGGGATTTCCCAAGCAACAATACTGGAGTGGGTTGGCATTTCCTCCTTGAGGGTATCTTCCCGACCCAGGGATCAAACCCATGGCTTCTGCCGTGTATCCTGCATTACAGGTGGATTCTTTACCACTGGGCCACCTGGAAAGCCCCCTCAAATCTCAGTGCCCTCATTAGTGAAATGGGGATAATAGTCATCTCCATGGTTCCCAACCTCGAAATACTGGTATGAAAATTCAGCAGGTCTGTGCTTGTAAACTGTTTCATGTAGCAGCAACACATGGAAGCGAACAATCAAGGCCTGCATTGTCATCAGCTGACATTTTCAAGAAACATTGGAAAAGGTCTCTGTTAGAAAAAGATGTCATTTCATGTCCATTTCATGTGCTTTCTCTGATCTCCTTTCATGTCCCTTTTCCCATTGTTTCCAGATGCTGGCTCCACCTGGACCAGAAATTCATCTGGGCTTTCCTTGGACCTGTCTGTGCCATTATCTGTGTGAGTGAATATGTGGCTCCAGTGTTCCTGACCTAAGGAGAAGCGCCAGACATGCTGGGTGCAGGATAGCACACGGGACACACATTTTCTCAGTTATACGGTTTGATTTTTCCACTTGCTACCGATTCAAACCCATGTGCAGGGAGGTAGGGGTTGTGTGCAATTTACAGAAGGCATGGTACATTTTGTTTAATGGCTTTTCAATTTCTTTTTTTCAGTATAGTTGCTTTACAATGTTTTCTTAGCTTCTCCTGCACAGCAAAATGAATCAGCTATATATATATATATATATATATATCCCTTCCATTTTGGGTTTCCCTCCCATTTAGAAGACCACATTGCACTCTACAGTATGTTACCATAAATTAAGCAGACACAGTACATTTTAACTTGCATTCTCCATGGTCTGTGTCACTCTTGCAGGTGAATTCTGTATTTTTTCTCATGGTTCTTTGGATTTTGAAAAGAAAACTTTCCTCTCTCAACAGTGAAGTATCAACCATCCGGAACATAAAGTAAGTTATGGTATTTTCTAACCTCGTTTTCTTCTACTCACTTCTTACTGGTCCCTCCTACATATCCACAGAGACATATATGCACAGTCAGCCTCTAGGAACTAGCAAGGTCACTGCCATCTTCCACTGCCACAATGAGAAGCTATATTCAATGGCTGGGACTCAAAAAAAAGAAAGTGGGATAGAAGTTTATTTCATTCTCATGCCACAGAACAGAGCTCCACTGAGTGATCCAGGACTCAAGCTCTTTCTATTTTGTTGCCCCACCAGCCCCTAGGATGTTGTATCCCATCCATGGGAAGGAAGTGACATGGAATTTGCAAGTTCCATATTTAATCATATCCCATTGGTTAGACTTTGGTCATGTGGTGACACCTAGCTGCAAAGGAGGCTGGGAAATGCAGTTTCCAACTGGGCAGGCATGTGTCCTTGATGAATCTCAGAAAGGAAAGAGATCTAACACTAAAAGGAAGAAGAGGAGGGACTTCCCCGCTGCAAAACACAAGAGGAAATAGTTCAGGAAGGATTTAGGTTAAAATGTATTTTGTGTAATACTGTTTCAAAAAATCGGGGACTATGAATATTTTTTTTTATTTTGCAGCATCCATCTTTTTTAAAATTTATTTTTAAGTGGAGACAATTGCTCTACAGTGTTGTGTTGCTTTCTGCTGCACAACAATGTGAATCAGCCATGAGTATACATATATCCCCTCTCTCTTGAACCTCCCTCAATCCCCTTCATCCTACTCCTCTAGGTCATCACATTGAGCTGATCTCCCTGTGCTATACAACAACTTCCCATTAACTATCTTACACATGGTAATGTATATGTTTCAATGCTACTCTCTCATTTGTCCCACCCTCTCCTTCCTCCCTGCTGTGTCCACAAATCTGTTCTCTACATCTGTGTCTCTATTCCTGCCCAGCAAATAAGTTCATCAGCACCACTTTTCTAGATTCCATATATATGCGTTAATATATGATATTTGTTTTTCTCTTTCTGACTTACTTCACTCTGTATAACAGGCTCTAGGTTCATCCACTTCAGTTCAGCTGACTCTCATTTGTTCCTTTTTCTTGCTGAGTAATATTTCATTGTACCTTTGTTTTGTATGTTCCACAAATTTGTTATCTATTCATCTGTCAACGGACATCTAGGTCGCTTCCATGTCCTGGATATTGTAAATAGTGTGCACCATCCATCTTAATTTGAACATGTAGTTTGCTGAGGTTTTCACTATAATCACAAAAGTAGCACATTTGTTACTTTTTTATTATTTGTCAAAAGTTTTCAAAATATATAGTTAAAAATGACAGCTGCTTGCTCCCAATTTTCCTACTACTTTACCAACCAGGAAATCCAGAGGTAAGAAACTGTATGATATGATGTGTCTGATATTTTCCCAGGCCTTTTTCTGTGCATTTTGTATAGAACAGACAAGCATACATACAATAGTATCACACTACACAAATTGTTCCTCAACTAGCTTTTCTCAGTTACATATTATATTTTAAAATTAAAGATATATAGATATATAAATAAGGTGACCTTACATCTCAGTTTTCCTGGGATGGTCCCAGTTTATGTTTGCTGATGCATTAGGTTTATTAATAGCATCGCTTTTTTATTGAAGCATAGTTAATTTAAAATGTTCTGTTACTTTCATGTATACCACAAAGTGATTTGGTTACCCACACATATATGTATATTCTTTTTCAGATTCTTTTCTATTATAGATTATTACAAGATAATGAATATAGTTCCCCTGAATTGCACCTCTTTTGATCTCAAAAGCCTTCCTGCTTGAATAACAAATTATAAGACCTCCCCCATCTGTAAGTGATAAGACAGAATGAGACAAAGAACTTTATAGTTTTAGAATGTTCTACATATGTATGGTACTAATTTTGGGCTTCCCAGGTGGTGCTAGTGGTTAAAGAACCCACCTGCTAATGCAGGAAACACAGGTGATGCAGATTCAATCCCTGTGTTAGGAAGATCCCCTGGAATAGGAAATGGTAACCCACTCCAATATTCTTGCCTAGAGAATCCCATGGACAGAGGAGCCTGATGGGCTACAGTCCATGGGGTTACAAAGAGTCAGACATGACTCAAGCAACTTTGCACGCACAATTTTGTTCTACATACTATCCTAAATATTTCCCATATGTTGTCTCAATATTTGCAGCAACTCTATGAAATAGGACTATTACAAATATTAGGGAACTGAGTTATAGGAAAGTAGGAAAATTCCCTGACAGTGCAGGGGTTAGGACTCATCGCTCTCACTGCTATGGCCCAGCTTTGACCCCTGGTCAGGAAACTAAGATCTCCCAAGCTGCATGATATGGCCAAAAAAAAGGTGGGGTGGTGGTGGAAAGAAAGCCATTAAGTAACTTGCCCAAGATCACAAAGTTAGTTAGTGCTGGCTTGGTTTTAAAACGTAGGCATTCTAGCTCCAGAGTGCTCACCATTAACAACTATGCTGTAGGGATGGTCACGATCATTATCAGGTTTCTTTACATTATCAATTATTACTACCCAGGATGCTGACACTCAAAGCCACAGCTCAGCTCTTCATCTTGGGATGCACGTGGTGTCTGGGAATCCTGCAGGTGGGACCGGGGGCCCACGTCATGGCCTACCTCTTCACCATCATCAACAGCCTGCAGGGTGTCTTCATCTTCCTGGTGTACTGCCTCCTCAGCCAGCAGGTAAACAGTGACCTCTTTCTTTTTATATATACAAATTAGTTCTGTCTATTCATTTTTTTAAGTTTATTTATTTTTGGCTGCACTGGGTCTTCACCGCTTTGTGTGTGTGTGTGTGCGGGCTTTCTCTAGTTGCAGAGAGCTGGGCCTACTCTACACTGGAGGAGTTTCTCATCACCGTGGCTTCTCTCATTGTGAAGCACAGGCTCTAGGATGCTCGGGCTTCAGTAGTTGCAGCACGCAGGCTCAGTTGCTCCATGGCATGTGGAATCTTCCCAGACCAGGGATTGAACTGATGTCCCCTGTATTGGCAGGTGGATTCCCATCCACTGTACCACCAGGGAAGTCCAGCAGATGCTGTTGATGGCCCGCTCATATCCCTTTGGCATTCTATTCTACAAGCCCATGGTTGTTTATTATAAACACCTGTGACTCTGTGCCCCTGGGCTTCTTACTGCCCACAAGACATGCCTGGTTCATGCACAGGGCAAGCTAGTATTTCCAGAGAATAGTGACCCTTGAAAGCAGCCTCAACCAATGCCTGATGGGTGCTAGTAGACAGATGCCCCAGCTCCCTTGTCTCTGAGGTGAATAACCCTGAAGTATGTCCTATGCTCTCTCCAGAACCCCTCAGTGACACTGAACCCTAGCTGTCTACAGTGGAAACACAGAATGAAGGATCATACATCTTTTATTAGCTGTCTTTCTTTCCCTGTCTCACTTTTGCACGGATCTACTGGTGTTTCTTGGGCGTACCTGTTGCTCAGTTGTTCAGTTGTGTCTGACTCTTTGCAACCCCATGGACAGTAGCCCACCAAGTTCCTCTGTCCATGGGATTATCCCAGCAAGAATACTGGAGTGGGTTGCTACTTAATCCTCCAGCAGATCTCCCAACCCAGGTATCAAACCTGCATTGACAAGCGGATTCTTTACCACTTAGCCACCTGGGAAGCTCCTCTGAGTGTTCGTGTTTGTGTTCATGTTCAGTCATTCAGTTGTGTCTGACTCTTTGGGACCCTATGGACTGTAGCCTACCAGGCTCTTCTGTCCATAGAATTTTCCAGGCAAGAATACTAGACCAGGTTGCCATTTCCTACTCCAGGGGATCTTCCCAATCCAGGAATCAAACCCGTGACTCTTGTGTCTCCTGCATCGGCAGGTAGATCCTTTACCACTAGAGCCATCTGGGAAGCCCTGAGAGCTAGATTGAGGAATTTTCTTCCTCAATTTTCTTCTATCCTATTCCTTTGTATATGCATATTTTGTCAATTTTCTATGACAAATGTATATTCTGTAATATGAAAAAAATTATTGTGGTAAATTATACATAACAAAATTTATCATTTTAACCTTGTTAATTGTACAGATCGGTAGCATTAGGTACATTCACATTGTCATGCAACCATCACCACCAACCATTCTAGAACTTTTTGATCATCCCAAACTGAAACCCCGTATCCCTTAAACAATAATGTTGTATTCTGCCCTGCCAAGCTCCTGGTAATCACTACTCTACTTTCTGTCCCAGTTAATTTGACTATTACAGGTTCTCAACATGTTGAATCATACAATAGTTGTCCTTTGGTGTCTTGCTTATATATTTCCTGGTGGCTCAAATGGTAAAGAATCTGCCTTCAGTGCAGAAGACCCGGGTTCAACCTGTGAGTTGGGAAGATCCCCTGGAGAAGGAAATGGCTACCTACTCCAGTATTCTTGCCTGGAAAATCCCGTGGACAGAGGAGGCTGGCGAGCTACAGTCCGTGGGGTCTCAAAGAGTCAGACACAACTGAGTGACTAACAGTTTTTTTTAACACATATATTTCACTCAGTGTAATGTCTCCAAGGTTTATCCATGTTATAGCCTGTTTCAGAATTTTATTCCTTTTTAAGGCTAAATTACATTCCATTGTATGCATATACCACATTTTGTAGGAAAAGGTTTTTTCATAATGTTCCCATCCTCTTCCTAACTCACTGACATTTCTCTTCTCCAACATTAACAAAAATAATCCTGATATTTTCTTTGATGTTCCAGGTCCAAAAGTGGTTTGGCGAGATCATCAAATCTAAATCTGAGTCTGAGACTTACACACTTTCCAGCAGGTTTGGTCCTGACTCAAAACCCAGTGAGGTAAGACTTGTGACTTATTCTACTGTGTCACCCCTTGACACCCCAAACTTCCTCTCCTTGTCTTAGAACAAGCTCCCTTTCATGCCGAGTGTGGGGAAGAGTTCTTTTCCTGATGACTTTGCATTCCTCATTCCCATCATGTTGTTTCTCACTGTGTCTTTCTTGCTCACTAATAGTGCCTAATCTGGCTATTGTATTAATATATATTCTCATCATTTGAAGTATGGAATAGTTAGGGAATTTGAGATTGACATGTACACACTGCTATATTTAAAATGGATAACTAATAAGGATCTACTTATTATACCACAGGGAACTCTGATTGATGTTATGTAATAAGCTAAATGGGAAAATGATTTGAAAAAGAATAGATACATTCATATATATATAACTGAATCACTTTGCTGTACACCTGAAACTAACACAGCATTGCCAATCAACTATGGTAGTAATGGTGGTTTAGGGGCTAAGTCATGTCCAACTCTTTGTGACCCCTTGAACTCTAGCCTGCCAGGCTCCCCAGTCCATGGGATTTCCCAGGCAAGAATACTGGAGTGGGTTGCCATTTCCTTCTCCAGGTGATGTTCCCAATCCAAGGACTGAACCCACATCTCCTGCTTGGCAGGTGAATTCTTTACCACTGAGCTACCTGGGAAGCCCCAATATAAAATTCAAAGCTTTTTAAAAAATAAAATAGAAAACTAATAAGAACCTGCTGTATAGCACAAGGAACTCTACTCAATACTGTAATGATTTATGGGAATAGAATCTAAAACATGGATACAGGGACTTCCCTGGCGGTCCAGTGGTTAAGACTCCGTGTTTCCAATGCAGGGGCCACAGATTCGATCCCTGGTCAGAGAACTAAGATATGAATGCCGCGTGGCATAGCCAAATTTTTTTTTAAGTGGATACATGTATAACTGATGCATTTTGCTGAACAGGAGAAATAAACACAACATTGTACATGAACTATAGTCCAATAAAAATTAATTTTTTTTAAAGTATGGGTAAAACATATCACCAGCACCACTACCATCTAAAGGAGAATCCTTTAGGGGGAGACTTACAATCACAGACATAGCAGAGTGGTCATCGTCCCCCAAAATATGGCTGTTTCAAAAAGAGGTGGACTTGAGCCCCGTGGAGGTAGTGGATACTACCGAAAGGGATCCAGAAGAGGAAGCCCACCCCAGATGTTCTACATAATTATAGAGGAGGAGTGCATGTAACAATGGGACCTTCCTGGGAGAGGAAACGGTCTTGTTAGAAACAGAACCTCTCTAGAACTTGCTTGTTGGTTTTTTCTGTTCTTCCATTGAGTTAACTCAGGATTGACAGCACCAAGGAATGCGCTCCCAGTACTACCTGAGACTTCTCTCCACAGTTGACCCCTAATTGATCTTTTATAGAAATGAGAGCACATACTTGTAAGAAGGTATGTCACTAGACAGGCTCCAAAGATTCTAATCCATAAAAATTCTCCCAATCTCATTTGGCTTTATGTCTTCCATGTACATGCCTACCACATCTGCTAGCTAAAAAGCCTTAGAATATGTTACTTTTAAGCTAAACAAAATTGAGAAATTTCTGAAACACTGTTTCTACATTTCTTGAGAAAATATGGAATTTTCTTCAGCAGTGGAAATATCGAGGTCACTGAAGAAACAGTGACCTCCAAATTCCTTCTTGGAGGAAGGGAAGGAGAATTCATTCTAAATCTCTCCAAAAGGACCAAGAAGAAAATGGAACCAGGAAAAAGTGTTAGGGCAGGCATGTCAACTGATTGGAAAATTTCTTTTTGGAAAAATTTTTATAAATATTAAGCTTATAGAGAATAGAGCTAATCAAGTCATAAGAAAAAATATTAAGCTTAATATTCTCAATAAGAGTAAAATTGTTATAGGTGCTAACCACTGGCTGTGACCTTTGAAACGTTTCCCAGATAACCCAAAAGAATTCCCAAAGCTGCCAGCACTCCAACTACTAGTTTCCCATGATGAATAAGGAAACGTTATTATTATTATTGCTTAACACTATGGAAATTGAACGAGTGTTACTTTAAAAAGGAAAGAATACAAAAAAAAAAAAGGAAAGAATACATGATATATATTGTATATTTATGATATATTTTATATGTAGCTACATCTAAGAAATACAATTGCTTTAATTAGAAGAATTTCTGAAGTTTTTCCTTTTTTTATGCACAGAGTATGAGTAAAAAGCTAACAAAACACTTTGTCCTTTATGGAGAAACTTGATCTTGGGTTAACTTTCTAGCTCTGCTCCCCACAAACTTGGTAACATTGAAAGGTCGGTTGTATAACCAGGGAATACTGCTTATGGGAAAAGTCTTGCTTGAGGACAAGAAATTCTGCAAATGAACAATAAATACCAGGAGGGAAGGCATAGCTTTGGACTTCCTATAAAAACTGAGTCAGGAACTCCTATCCTCATGGGCAGCTGTAGGGAGATATTTGTTCCTCTGTGGAGCCTGAAACTTCTAAACCAAGCTACAGCTTGTAGGGGGCAAAGAGAATATTTATTGAGTTCTATAATATGTCCAACATTATGGTAAGCAGGGAACATACAAAATGCAACAATACCAACACAGTAGCTGCCTTCAAGGAACTTAAGAGTCTAGCCTTTCTTTATGGACAAAACCCAGCATCCTAGGGGCTGAAATTCTAGAGTGGGATACTATATCCACACTTTTTTCCAAAAAAAGAATTCTTCATCCTGTAGAAGGGGAGTTTGGGGGAGAATGGATACATGTATATCCATGTATATACTAAGTCTCTTCACTGTTCTCTGGAAACTATCACAACATTGTTCATCGGCTATACCCCAATACAAAATGAAAAGTTTAAATTAAAAAAAAAAAAGCAGTAAGTGAATTTGGGTAAAAGATTTTAAAAAAGAATTCTTCATCCTGGATTTTTGAGAAGTCCTCCCACTATAATCTAAAGAAGCCCAAAATGCTAGTATTTCAAGCCATCCTTGCCTGCTGAATGGGGCTTTCTGGCTTTAACCAACTCCAACTGTTCCTGTCTGTTTTGTTGTTCATTTCTTTGTTTTTTTATCCTGACATCTAGCTTTAATCTAAACATCTTTGGGGTGGGATGTTTTCTAGGTCAAGTGAAAAGAAAATACTAAAACTAGAACATTCAGCTCTACATGTCATGCACGTGGATCTGGTGGCATCATGAAGAACGAAGGTGCAGACAGGAGAATCATTATACATGTCATTCCTGGAGAGGAAAAGTTTAACCTTTACTTCCTGAAGTGTTTGTTCTGCATAATGGGATCTCAATAAATGTGCATTCAACTGGATTTCTCTTCACTATTATGTTTTCAATCAATGCTTATTCCTGGATACCCAAATAATGACCATTGCAAATACTCCATGGACTTTTTGTGAATGAGGGAGCCCTTGTCAAGGCCTTTTTCTCAAGTTCTTTCTCTCATCCTAAATGTGCTTTTTAAACTCAAACCATCAGCTTCTTCCGAACCATCACCTTTACCTCCTTTCTTATCCAGGCTAAATCTCGTGATCACCCAAGTCAAATGATTCTCCCTCATACTTTCAACACCTTTGCTTCCTCATTCTGATTCCATACTTAGTGTTGTTGTTCAGTTCCCCAAGCCGTGTCTGACTCTTTGCAACCCCATGACTGTAGCACTCCAGGCTCCTCTGTCCTTCACTGTCTCCTGGAGTTTGCTCAAATTCATGTCCATTGAGTTGGTGATGCTAATGAACCATCTCATTCTCTGTCACCCCCTTCTCCATCTGGCTTCAACCTTTCCCAGCACCAGGGTCTTTTCCAATGAGTCAGCTCTTCACATCAAGTGGCCAAAATATTGGAGCTTCAGCATCAGTCCTTCCAATGAATATTCAGGGTTAATTTCCTTTAGGCTTGACTGGTTTGATCTCCTTGCTGCCCAAGGGACTATCAAGAAACTTGTCCAGCCTCACAATTCAAAAGCATCAGTTCTTCAGTGCTCAGCCTTCTTCATGGTCCAACTCTCACATCCATACATGACCACTGAAAAAACCATAGCTTTGACTATATGGACCTTTGTCGGTAAAGTGATGTCTCTGCTTTTTAATACACTGTCTAAAGAATGTTCAAACTACCAGACAATTGCACTCACTTCCCATGATAGTAAAGTTATGGTCAAAATCCTTCAAGCTAGGCCTCAGCAGTAGATGAACCAAGAACTTCCAGATGTACAAGCTTGGTTTAGAAAAGGCAGAGTAACCAAATTACCAACATTTGCTGGATCATAGAAAAAGCAAGGAAATTCCAGAAAAACATCTACCTCTGTGTCATTGACTACACAAAAGCCTTTGACTGTGTGGATCATAACAAACTGTGGAAAACTCTTAAAGAGATGGGAACACCAGACCATCTTACCTGTCTCCTGAGAAACCTGTATGCTGGTCAAGAAGCAACAGTTAGAATCCTATATGGGACAACTAACTGGTTCAAAATTGAGAAAGGAATATGACAAGGCTGTATGCTGTCATCTTGTTTATTTAAACTTATACAAGGAACACATCATGCAAAATGCTGGGCTGGATGAGCTACAAACTGGAATCAAGATTGCCAGGAGAAATATCAACAACCTTAGATAGGCAGATGATACCACACTAATGGCAGAAAGCAAAGAGGAACTAAAGAGCCTCTTGATGAGGATGAAAAAGGAGAGTGAGAAAGCCGACTTAAAACTCAATATTAACACCTTAGATCATGGCATCCTGTCCCATCGCTTCTTGGCAAACAGAAGGGGAAAAGGTAGAAGCAGTGACAGATTTCCTCTTTTGAGCTCTAAAATCACTGCAGATAGTGACTGCAGCCATGAAATTAGAAGACAATTGCTTCTCGGAAGGAAAGCTATGACAAATCCAGTCTGTGCTAAAAAGCAAAGACTTCATTTTACTGACAAAGGTCCACCTAGTCAAGGCTATGGTCTTTCCAGTAGTCATGTATGGATATGAGACTTGGACCATAAAGAAGGCAGAGTACTGAAGAATTGATGTTTTCAAACTGTGGTGCTGGAGAAAACTATTGAGAGCTCCTTGGACAGCAAGATCAAACCTGTCAATCTAAAAGGAAGTCAACCCTGAATTGGAAGGACTGTTGCTGAAGCTGAAGTTCCAATACTTTGGCCACCTGATGTGAACAGTCAACTCATTATAAAAGACCCTGGTGCTGGGAAAGATTGAAGGCAGAAGGAGAAGAGAGCAACAGAGGATGAGATGGTTGGATGGTATCACCGATTCAATGGACGTGAACTTGGGCAAACTCTGGGAGATAGTGAGGGACAAGGAGGCCTGTGCTGCAGTCCATGGGGTCACAAAGAGTTGGATACGGCTTGGCAACTAAACAGCAACTAGTTTTGTCATAGCTTTCCTTCCAAGGAGCAAGCATCTTTTAATTTCATGGGTGCAGTCACCATCTGCAGTGATTTTGGAGTCCAAGAAAATAAAATCTGTCACTACTGCCACTTTTTCCCCTTCTATTTGCCATGAAGTAATGGGACCAGATGCTATGATCTTAGTTTTTTTAATGTTGAGTTTCAAGACAGCTTTTTCACTCTCCTCTTTCACCCTCATCAAGAGACTATTTTCTCTTCACTTTCTGCCATAAGGGTGGTATCATCTGCATCCAGGACTGATCCAATCATAGGAGGCACTGTGGATTGTCTACTCAGCAGTCGTTGTCACCATTGCATGTTCCTTTTTAATAGAACCTTAACTGTTTTAATATTTAGGACAGCAACATACCTGGTCCCAGGGGTCAGTAGAAATTGATCTCAGCCCAGTGATTCTCAACTGGAGGTGATTTATCCCCACCATTAGCGACATATGGCAATGTCTGGAGACAATTTTGATTGCAGTAACTTGGGCAAGGGGGGATGCTACCAGCGTCTAAGCAATAGATGTCAGGGATGCTGCTAAACAGCTGCTAGACAGCTCCCACATACAGAGCAGAGTTATCCATCCCTAAATATCAGTAGTGATGAGGTTGAGAAACCCTGGTATAAACTAGCCATAGTGATATTCTTCCCATTTGCTAGAAATTGGTTTAGGATAGACATTTGGACCAGTTCTAGCCACTGAAATGTAAGAGACACCTATTGGAACATACTTTTTCTCCTTGATAAAAAAACAAAGACAAATTCAAGGAGAGCTTGCCAATTACTCCCTAGTTTTAGCTGCTATCATATAATAATATGATGCTTACAAAGGAGATAGCATGGAAATACTAAGGATGGAAGAGTGAAAAGTCAGAATTAAGCTGGGCTTTATGATATTGTTAGGTTATGACTGTAACCAACCCTTGAAATTTTCCAGATGTAAGACAAATGAACTTCTTTTGTTAAGTCACTTTGGGTCAGGTAATCTGTTACTTGTAGCCTAAAGCATTTTTCCTTATGAACCAACCATGTTTCTTCTCCACTCTCCATCAAAGCAGTGAGATCCCAAAATCATTCATCTAGGAGCCATAACAAATGTGTGCTTTCTGGCCTAAACAAGACCTCCCAGGCTACCTGGAACTCACTCTTCCTATCCCTAGTCAACTTCCCCATGTGGGGAGTTCCAGTTTTTCAGTTCTTTCTTCAATCTGCATCCCCTTTCTCTATATAAGGTAGAAGATCTCGTTTCCTACTTCTCAGAGAAAATAAACACCAGCTGATGGAAACTCCCTCAGCCTCCTGACATCTCTTACAGATATACCTACATCCATACTCATCTTTGATTCCTTCCCCCATTGATGCTCATCGTCTCCTCTCTTCTTCCACAATGGCAGAGGGGTCCCTCCTCTTGTTTAAAGCTAACCTCCCGCTCTGTGCTTTGGACCTTGTCCCCCTCATGCCTCTTTGGGGACCTTTCTCCACCAATAATCTCCCCTCTCTCCTGAGTCTTTCACCTTCCTCACATCCTCACCACCCTCGGGTGAGGAAAGATGCTCTTTGCTCATGCTAAAGATGGATGAGCAAGCTTTTTCTAGATTTTTCGGGCTGGATACAGTGATAGATAGACGATAGAAACGTGCTTGTGCTCTGTTGTTTCAGTCGTGTCTGACTCTTTGCATCCCCATGGACTGTAGCCCGCCAGGCTCCTCTGCCCATGGGATTTTCTAGGCATGAATACTGGAGTGGGTTGCCATGCCCTCCTCCAAGGGATCTTCTCGACCCAGGGAAGAGACCTGTGTCTCTTGTGTCTCCTGCATTGCAGGTGGATTCTTTACCACTGAGCCACTGAGGGAGCCCAGATGATAGAATAGAAATACATAAACACATCTGTGTGATATATGTATAAAGGGTTATATGTGTATATCACTTTAGAAATGCAAAAACTTTCTCTAGCTCACTGGCCGTATAAAAACAGGTTGCAGGAAGGATTTGACACCTGCATCCCAAGCTATGGGCTTCCCTGGTGGCTCAGACGGTAAAGAATCTGCCTGAAATGCAGGAGACCTGGGTTCAATCCCTGAGTCATAAAGATCCCTGGAGAAGGGAATGGCAACCAATTCCAGTATTCTTGCCTGGAGAATCCCATGGACAGAGGCTACAGTCCATGCGGTCACAAAGAATCAGACATGACTGAGTGACTGATGTTTTCACTTTCACACTTTGCCAGGCTATGGCTTGCTGGACCCCATGATAAAGAGAGAAAGATGGCAGATTGTAGGAAAATGGCCACCTGCACTTGTCTCAGTTCCCCTTCACTCTCTATCCTAATATATCTGCCTCTTTGAACCCAAAATCTGCTGGCACCCATAGCAGATGGGTGGGCATGAGAGAGATATCTCCGGGGGAAGCCCCAAAGGGAAATCTGGGGGTTGAAATGTCTCCCCCATGCACCAGGTGGAAAGTTTCAAGATAAACTGAAGACAGCTCTGGGTGAAAATTAGACATAGCTCATCCTATGAAGAGTTTGACTCCTCAGGGTCCATGAACCTCCTGGATAAGGTCAGCATCATTCGTGTATGTGTGTGTGCATATGTGTGTGTCTGATCATTCCATGTGTGTGCATCTCTGATCCATCTGGATCCCAAGAACTTCAAGAGGAGCTCCACTCCTGAATCTAGAAGAAAGCAAGGAGATTGGGGAGCATGGAGGCACCTCTGCACACCTGCCTAGTACACACATGGACCCCCTTGGGTGAAGAATCCATCTTCTTTCATCACTTGGGAAACTGTCACCACTCAGAGTTCTCAATTCCCAAATCTGAGTCCCTAAGGAAAATGACAGCCCTTGAAAAGACTCAACAGGTGAAAAGAGTATGGTCAACATAATTGTCACCCAGCAAAACTGAGCTACTGGAGTAGACCGACAACAACTTTAAAAAAGAATAATAGGGCTTCCCTGGTAGTTCACTGGTTAAGAACCCACCTGCCAATTAGGGAGACACAGGTTTGATCCCTGACCCAGGAGGCCCACGTGCTGCAGAGCAACTAAGCCCATGCACCACAAGTACTGAGCCTGTGCCCTGGAGCCTAGGCCCATACTCCACAACGGGAGAAGCCTCTGCAATGAGAAGCCCATGCACCACAACTAAAGAGTAGCCCCCGCTCCCCACAGCTAGAGAAAAGTCTGAGCAGCAACAAAGACCCAGCACAGGTGAAAAATAAAATATATAAATGAATAAATTTTTTTAAAAAAAAAGAATAATACAAAAGAAGAATGCATGAGACAAGGGCTCAGGGCCGGGGCAATGGGATGACCCAGAGGGATGGGATGGGGAGGGAGGTTGGTGGGGGGTCCAGGAAGGGGAACACATGTAAACCCATGGCTGATTCATGTCAATGTATGGCAAAAACTATTATAATATTGTAAAGTAATTAGCCCCCAACTAAAATAAATAAATTTATTTAAAAATTAATTAATTAATTAATTTAAAAAAAAAAGAAGAATGCAAGGAGATTCAAGTTCAGCACCACATGTTCTATGGAACTAAATAAAAAGAGTAACTTTACTGGATGAATTAAAGAAGATGATCACTGTTAAGACACAAATTAATGAGTTAAAAGACAATGTGGAAAAAGCATCTCAAAAAAAAAAAACCGAGCAAAATGCCAAAAGATGAAAATCATGAAGGGAAAAAAATCAGCCTTGAAGACCCAGGGGATCCGCTATGGGAATAATTGGGGGTAGGAGCTGGAAGAGTATGGAGCACCCAGGTTCAGTCTCTTCTACCCCAGAAGTTTTCCCTGCTACAATAACCATTCTGTTTCTCTTCATAGCCAAAATTCTAGAAAAACTGTTTACACACTGCTGTCCCCCCTTCCTCCTACCTCCTCATTGCTCAGCCCACTGTAGTCAGATTTCTGTTTCCAATACATCCAAGAATGACTCAGTGTCCCAGATTCTCCCTCCGTACCAAGTCCACTGACTGCTTCTGAATTTTTTCTAACTTGACTTTTGGGTCACATTTCACTCTGTTGACCCTCATTTCTTCTTTTTTTTTTGACAATCAAATATTTTTAGGGTTTTTTTTTTCCAGCTTTATTGAGATTTAACTAACAAATAAAATTTGTATATATTTAAGACGTACAATATGATAATTTATCTATATATGCATTATCCCCTTTCCTTCTTTTTTGTTTTTGTTTTTGTTTTTCTTTTCTTTTTGGCTGTGCTGGATCATCGTTGCTGCCCACAGGCTTTCTCTAGTTGCGACAGGTGTGGGCTACTCTGTCGTTGTGGTGCATGGGCTTCTCATTGCAGTGGCTTCTCTTGTTGCAGAGCACAAGCTCTAGGTAATTGTGCCTCTTGGGCTCTAGATCTTGGACTCAGTAGTTGTGAGACACTGATTTAGTTGCCCCACAGCTTGTGGGATCCTAGTTCCCAGACCAGGGATCAAACCCATGTCTCCTTCATTGGCAGGCAGATTCCCAACCACTGGACCACCAGGGAAGTCCCCCCTTTCCTTCCGGAAGCACTCTCTTCTCTTGGCTTCCTGAACATGACACTATCTTCCTATAACGGTGGTCAAACTACCCCAGCTTGCCCAGGACTTTGCCACACCTGGCACAGAAAGTCCTGCATCCCAGGAAGCACTCAGTTCCAGGAAAACCAGAATCATGTTGCAAACTCATCTTTCTCCTTTCCCATGGTGTCTTAGTTTGGGCTCCCCCAAGAGAAAACTCTGAGACAAGGATTTGAGAGCAAGTAGTTTATTTTGGAGGTGATCCTGGGAGATGCCAGCAGGGGTGCAAAGAAGTGAATCAGGGGGAAAAAAGACAGCTGGTACAAGGTGGGAGCTTAATCCCAGCAGGGGCCACTGGGAAATAACTGGGACAAGCATCTCAGAGTCATCTCACCTGAGAGGTGAGGGAGCTGGGACACGTGTACACCAAGTTCAAGGTTTTGGTTGAGGGTTGTTCCAGGAAGCGTTTTCCCCCTGACACTTCTCACCTGTCATCTGCCAAATAAGCACTCCAGTGGCAGCTGCTGACCATCGGAAGTCACTGAAAATGTGAGGACCAAGGATGTAAGCTGGGAGTGACCATATCTGCTACACACAGGATTCCATCCTTGGGGTTTCCCTGGTGGCTCAGTGGTAAAGAATCCCCCACTGATCCAGGAGATGCAGGTTCCATCCCTGGTCCTCAAAGATCCCACAAGCCCTGGAGCAGCTAAGCCTGTGCTCTAGATCCAGGGAGCTGAAACTACTGAGCCCTTGTGGCACAGCTACTGAAGGCTGAGCCCCCTAAAGTCCATGCTCCACAGCAAGAAAAACCACCATGAGAAAAAAAGCACACAACAGTTAGAGAGTAACCCCCGCTCTCTGCAACTAGAGGAGAGCCCTCACAGCAACAAAGATCCAGCACAGCCAAATAAATAAATATCTAAATAAAAAATTTTTTTAAGATTCTACCCTTGACCCAAAAGAAGTTCTTAGAATCTGGCAGGAGTTCACAAACCACCTCAATGTAAATGTGTTGTTTGCATGAGCATTTTTTCCCCCATCTCTAGTAACAATAACTCCTTCTTTTCCATGATTTGAGCGGAAAACCTTGGAGTCATTCTTCAGCCTGCTCTTTCTCTCACACTGAGCAGCCAGTTCATCAGCCAATCCCACTAGCTGTATCTTCCCCATCATCCCTCACCCGCATTATTGTAACAGCCCCAGGAGAGCCATAGAGGACCATCAGCAGAGCCAGAGCCCAGATCCTGCTCTCCTACCTCAACCCAGGATGTCTGTTCTACCACATCACATTGCTCCTTTCCTAGAACTGCAGTCTGAAGCAAGAGCTACAAGGTTAGAGTTTCCAGGGAAAATTCAGGTTTGTAGATAGCCCCTTGAAAGGCAGCAGATGCTATAGAAAAAAATCAACCATGCAAGGCACATCGCTTTGCCAACAAAGGTCTGTATAGTCAAAGCTATGGGTTTTCCAGTAGTCATGTATGGATGTGAGAGTTGGACCATAAAGAAAGCTGAGCGCTGAAAAACTGATGCTTTCGAACTATGGTTCTGGAGAAGACTCTTGAGAGTCCCTTGGAATGCAAGGAGATCAAACCAGCCAATCCTAAAAGAAATCAATCCTGAATATTCATTGGAAGGACTGATGCTGAAGCTGAAGCTCCAATACTTTGGCCACCTGATTCAAAGCTCTGACTCGTTGGAAAAGACCCTGATGCTGGGAAAGATTGAGGGCAGGAGGAGAAGGGGGTGATAGAGAATGAGATGGTTAGATGGCATCGCAGACTCAATGAACATGAATTTGATCAAACTCTGGGAGATAGTTGAAGGACAGGAAGCCTGGCATGCTGCAGTATATGGGGTTGTAAAGAGTTGGACATGACTGAGTGACTGAACCACAGCAAGAAACACAGAGCCCAAATACCAGCTCTGCTACTTATCCACTAAATGACAATTGACAAGCCATGAGCCCCCTCTGAGCCTCAGTTTTCCCAGCTATAAAATAGGGTTGGTAATTATTCCAAACTCAAAGGGTCATCATGAAGATTAAATGAAAGCTACTCCATCTATCTAGTGCACAATATATGCTTGATAAATCATTGCTTTTTTATGGCTGGTTTGCATTTGTGTGTGGCAGAAACCAACACAACACTATAAAGCAATTTTCCAACAATTAAAACCTCTGGCTTATTCATGTTGATGTTTGACAGAAAACAACAAAATTCTGTAAAGCAATTATCCTTCAATTAAAAAATAAATAAAAAAATTTTTTTTAATTGTGGCTTTTTTTAAAATAAATTTATTTATTTTAGTTGGGGGCTAATTACTTTACAATATTGTAGTGGTTTTTGCCACACATTGACAGGAATCAGCCATGGGTTTACATGTGTTCCCCATCCTCCCCCCTCCCCCCTCCCTCCCCATCCCATCCCTCTGGGTCATCCCATTGCCCCAGCTCTGAGCATTTGCCTCATGCATCAAAACTGGAATGGTGTTCTATTTCCCATATGATAATATACATGTTTCAATGCTATTCTCTCAGAACGTCCCACCCTCACCTTCTCCCTCAGAGTCCATAAGACTGTTCTATGCATCTGTGTCTCTTATTCTGGGAATAACCCTCGCATATAGGTTTATCATTGTGGCTTTTTTTTAACCGCGAAGAATGCCCAACCTTTAGTCTCCTGGACCCAAAGTGTTAAAGAAGACCTCCTTCACGTTTTCCTCACTACCTGAAATTGAACAATGGTGAGAGATGCAGAAGGGAGATAGTTCCACTGTGGACCACTCCCACACAGTGTGACTCAGAAAAGTGACCACAGCCCCCTTGCTTCCCCATTTCTCAACCCACATATTGGAAGAAACTGGAGCTTCCTCTTCTGAGATGGGCGAACTTCCCCTGACCCCAGATAAACAGTTGCTTGGGCCAATGGTCCCCTGAGTGGAGAGCTTAGAACAGGATGCCCACCCACCCTGAAGTCTATGGGCTGTTGCTGTTGTTGTTCAGTCGCTAAGGTGTGTCCGACTCTTTACAACCCCATGGACTGCAGCACGCCAGGCTTCCCTGTCCTCCACTGTCTCCTGGAGTTCCATTTCACATCCACTGAGTCGGTGATGCTATCTAACCATCTCATCCTCTGCCGCCCTCTTTTCCTTTTGTATTCAGTCTTTCCCCACATCAGGGTCTTTTCCAATTAGTCACTTTTCATATCAGATGGCCAAAGTATTGGAGCTTCAGCTTCAGCAACAGTCCTTCCAATGAATATTCAGGGTTTATTTCCTTTAGTATGGACTGGTTTGATCTCCTTGCTGTCCAAGGGACTCTCAAGAGTCTTCTCCAGCACCACAGTTTGAAAGTATCAATTCTTTGGCGCTCAGCCTTTTTAATGGTCCAACTCTAAGGGCTGTGTAGAGGGTTAATTTCGATACTGATGAGCTAGGGGCAGGTGTGGAAATGGGAGGAGACAAGTACAGAGGGAACAGGAAGTGAAGTAAATGCCAGTCCCCTACTCCCACTACTTCCCCTGCTCAGAATATGCTTGCCTTAATCACTTGCTCTGAGTCATAACAGGAATGATTGTGCTAATAACTCAGGGCACTTGTTGATCAATACATTGATTGGTTTATACCCATCCTGATGCAGGGACTATCTAAAGAGATTGATGTATTGAGCTGTGCTCAGCTGGGGGCAGTACCAGCTCTCTGGGAGAGGGGGGTTGATTAGCACAGTGACTATGAGGGGCACCTCTGGAATTTAATGGGTGTCACAGGCTGAACTGGGTCACCCCAAATTCACTTGTTAAAGTCCCAACCCCCGACATCTCAGAATGTTAAGACATTGGAGATAGCGTTCAAAGAGATAATCAAATTAAAAGAAGTCATCAGGGTGTGTTCTAATCCAGTATGACTGTGGTCTTTAAAGGAAGGAGAGATTATGACACAGAACTTATAAAGGGAAGACCTCCTGGAGACAGCCACAAACCAGCCACGGAGAGAGGGCTCACCAGAAATCAACCATGCCAACATCCTGATCTCAGACTTCCAGCCTCCAGAACTGTGGAACTTCCCTGGTGGTCCAGTGGTTAAGAATCCATCTTCCAATGCAAGAGACTCAGGTTCAATCCCTGGTCAGGGAACTAAGATCCCACATGCCTCTGGGCTACTAAGTCTCACTGCAACCACTGAGCCTGCACATTCTAGAGCTGGTACATTGCAATAGGAGAGATGCCCACATTCAGCAACGAAGACTCAGTGCAGCCAAAGATTTTTAAAAATAAAAATATGTTTCTGTTGTTTAAGTCAGTCTATGACACTTTATTATGACAGTCCCAGCAAACTGACACAGTAGGCAAGGACCACGCAATGAACGGATATTTTGAAAAGATCTAACATTGCAAGAGAACTTCCCTGGTGACTCAGTGGGAAAGAATCCACCTGCCAATGCAGAAGACTCAGGTTCAATCCCTGGATTGGGAAGACCCCCTGGAGAAGGAAATGGCAACCCACTCCAATATTCTTGCCTGGGAAATCCCATGGACAGAGGAGCCTGGCAGGCCACAGTCCATGGGGTCACAAAGAGTCAGAGATGACTTAGCAACTAAACAACAACATTGCAAGAGCTAATGGAGAGTGGAGCATGGAAACATACATATTACCATACATGAAATATGCCAGTGGGAATTTGCTGTATAATGCAGGAAACTCAAACCTGGTGCTCTGTGACAACAGAAGGATGGGATGAGGTAGGAGGTGGGAGGGAGGGCCAAGAGGGATGGGACATATATATACCTATGGCTGATACATGCTGATATATGGCAGAAACCAACACAATATTGTAAAGCAATCATCCTTCAATTAAAAATAAATATTTTTATTAAAAAAAGAGCTAATAGTCCAAGAAGATCCATCCATAGTAAAATGAATTACTTCATCAAAGAGTTTCACAAACCACCTAAAGGCACAAATGGGTAGGAAGATGTCTCCATTATTATCCTGAGGATCTCACAAAGTCATGGCCTGGCCTGGGTGAGGAATTTTGACTTTTAGCTGGTCTGCCTTTCTAGAAGTTCCACAGCTCAAGTCTTGGCAGAGGTCTGATTCCACCACCTAGGTTGGACAAACCTCACTCAGGACATGGAAACAGCTGCATGTCAGGAATTATTGCCCCACCTGCTTCCCAGAAGGAAATGGTAAACCAGTCCAGTACTCTTGCCTGGAGAATCCCATGGACAGGGGATTCTGGGGGGCTACAGTCCATGGGGTCACAGAGTCAGACACGACTGATCACTGAGCATGGCATGGTTTCCCAGAAGTTGGTTCACATCAGGTAGGCAGTAAAGGGTCCGAGTCCCATCATGTCATGATCATGGTCCAAAGAAGCCATAGTGTTTTCAGTTCCAGCTCAAATAATGTCAGACCTGGAGCTCCTGGAGTCCATATGGTTTCCTAAGAGCCATGATCAGGGACCTGGTGAGTTCCCTCCAGACCCCAGAACTGCGAGACCATTACTAAGACCTGGTTGTCCCTCCTGCTCATCTACTCTGAACTGAGTTGTGTCCCACCAACCCCATCCCCCTAAAAAACTTCTATGTTAAATCTCAAACCCCAATGCGATGCTATTAGGAGGTAGGGCCTTAGGGGTGATTAGGTCTTGGGTGGGAGCCTTCATGAAAGGGATTAGTGTCTTTATAAAAGGGACCCCAATATCATATGACAGCCCTTGTATGTGGAATCTAAGAAGAAATGATGCAAATGAACTTACTTACAGAACAGGAAGAGACTCACTGACTTAGAGAATGAACATAAGGCTGCCCGGGGGAAGGATGCAGGAAAGGGATAGTTAGGGAGTTTGGGATGGACATGTACACTCTGCCCTATTTAAAATGGATAACCAACAAGGACCTACTGTACAGCACAGGGAACTCTGCTCAATGTTATATGGCAGCCTGAATGGGAAGGGGAGTTTGGGGGAGAATGGATACATGTATATGTACGGCTGAGTCCCTTTGCAGTTCACCTGAAACTATCACAACATTGTTAATGGGCTATACTCCAATACAAAATAAAAAGTTCTTAAAAAATAAAAATGGACCCCTGAGAGTTCTCACCCCTCCCAGCATGTGAGGACACAGTGAGAAGATGACATCTGTGAACCAGGAAGTAAGTTATCACTAAACACTATATCTCCCTGAGCCTTGATCCTGGGTTTGTCAGCTTCCAAAATTTTGAGAAAAAAAAATGTCTGTTATGTATAAACCATCCAGTGTACAATATTTTGTAATAGCAGCCTGAACAGACTAACATATCATGCAACTGAACCAAGTCCTCACCCCAGAAATGATCTGACTTGCACCCCAGGGAACTTGCTACATCCGAGCTGCTGGTTGAATCTTGGGTGCTGTCAGTTCCCACTGTTCACGTCAGTTCCAGAAGGGCAAGAGGTTCTCACCTCCAAGACCCAAGGGGCATGGGGTATGGATGGACCTCCACCCAGCCTCAACTCTGGGGTTCAACAGGAACATTTCCGCTCACAAATCCAATACGTAGTTTTGTCGCAGGAGAGGTCATTCCAGGTGCCACCTTTGTTCATGCTGGCACAGTTCTCATTATTATAGAGGTTGTTGGGTTCCTGTGGGTCCCAATAGCTGGATAAAGGAGAAAGTGGATATAGAGTGAGGTGAATAAATGGAGCACAGCGGATTTTTCAAGACAGTGAAACTGCAATTCTATACAATACTGTGATGGTAGATACATGACATCATGAGTTTGTCAAAACCTGTAGAATTTTGGGACAGTCCAATGGCTCAGCAGGTAAAGAATCCACCTGCAGTGCAGGAACTGCAGGAGACATGGGTTCGATCCCTGGGTCAGGAAAATCCCTTGGAGGAGGTATGGGCAACCCACTCCAGTATTCTTGCCTGAAAAATGCCATGGACAGAGGAGACTGGTGGGCTACAGTCCAAGGGTTCCAAAGAGTCAGACACTACTAAGCAAGCATAGAATTTCACAGCACTAAGAGTGAACCTTAATCTGACCTATGGACTTAGTTGATAATAATGTGCCTATATTGGCTCATCAATTGTAACAAATGCCTATACTAATGCAAGATGTTAATAATGGGGAAAAAATGTGTGCAGGAGAGAAGGGATGTGGGAAACAGTGCTCTGTACCTTCTGCTCAATTTTTCTAAAAAAATAACGTACTACTGAGCCATAAAAAGAATGCAATTTTGCCATTTGCAACAACATGGATGGACTTGGAGGATATTATGCTAAGTAAAGTAAGTCAGACAGAGAAAGACAAATACTATACAATATCACTTACATGTAGAATCTGAAAAATACAACAAAATAGTGAATACAACAACAAAAAAGCAGACTCACAGATGTAGAGAACAAACTAGTGGTTACCAGTGGGGAGAGGAAAGGAGAGAGGGGCAATATAGGATTAGGGGAGAAAGCGGTGCAAAGTGTTAGGTATAAAATAAGGTACAAGGTCCTTGTTGGTAGCACAGGGACTTCTACTCAATATTCTGTAATAATCTAAATGAGAAAAGAATTTGAAAAAGAATAGGTATATGTATATGTATAACTGAATCACTTTGTGATACACCTGGAAAGCAAATGTAAAGCAGCTATACTCCAATATAAAATAAAAGTTATTGGGGACTTCCCTGGCATTCCAGTGGTTAAGACTTCATCTTCCAATTCAGGGAGTGTGGGTTTGATCCCTGATCGGGAAGCTAAGATGCCACGTGTCTCAGTGGCCAAAACATAAAACAGAAGCAATATTGTAACAAATTCAATGAAGACTTTAAAAATGGTCCACATCAAAAAAATCTTTAAAATTAAATAAAAATTACTTTTTAAAAGTAAACAATTTTTAAAGTAATAAAATTTAAAAATAAGCTATAAGGATATATTGTAAAACATAGGGAATATAGCCAATATTTTATAACTTTAAATGGAGTATAGCTTTAATAATTGCAAATCACTATGTTGTACACCTGTGATATATAATACTGTCTACCAACTATATTTCAACTTAAAAATAATGATAAAAGGAAAAATAAAGTCTATTTATTTAAAAAAAAAAAAAAAAAAGAATACCAGAAAAAAGAACAAGAAAAGCCTTCATGGTTCAGGGGTCTTTCTTCCACCCGAATCATTTCTTCAGCCTTTCAGAATTACACAAAAATGTTGTGTTGTCCCTGTCACCCAGCAGCTTGTCTGTGCTGACTCAGCCCCATCTCCCTGTTCACCAGGAATTCTCCAGGTTCCTGAATCAGTTTCCTGCATCTGGTCAGTTTCTGTTCTCTTCCAAAGAACATTTTTGTTAAACCACATCCCTCTCAACCTTCCAAGTAATTTAGTGTTTTAGGTCCTGTTCCTTTTTTTTTTTTTTAATTGGAGTATAATTGCTTTACAGTGTTGTGTTGTTTCTACTGTACAATGAAGTCAATCAGTTATATGTATACATACATCCCCTCCCTCTTGGACCTTCCTCTCACCCCATCCCCCATCCCACTCATTCAGGTCATCATAGAGCACAGAGCAGAGCTTCCTGTGCTTTATAGCAAGTTCCCACCAGCTATCTGTTTTACACCTGGTAGTGTATACATGTCATTTGTTTGGTCTATTTGTTTTGTTCTGCTTTTATCTCACAATTTGTTCCACCCTCCCCTTCCCCTCAACCACCACCGTGTCCATAGAGCCAAATCTGGCAATTCAGGTGCATGGGATTTATGAAAGGATGTTCTCAGGAGAGAGGGACTGAGAGAAGCAGGATGAGACAGGGGATAGAATTGAGCAAGAATGTGGGTTTAGCCTGGTGGAGACTCAGTCTGAACCCACAAGGAGCTCTGAAATTTGAATAGCACAGCAGAGTTTTTCCAGCTTGATACAAGGGGTCCAGGCAGCTCTTAGCCTGTCATTATTTGTGGCATGACTTCAATGGGAGTGCAGTAACCTCCTAGCTGAACAGGCTTCCATTCAGCTGAGGTCACCTCTCTGGAGAAAGCGTAACTGTGAGCCTTTAGCAGCCAATGCCCCCTGCTGGGGGATGCCTGCACCAGCCCCCAAAAGGGATCTGAGCTGAAGACCTGCAGTGACACACCATCCCATGCCATCTCTATTTACAGAATTCTACCTCCCTCCAGGAATCTTTAATAAAAAAGTAAAACCCCCAGACAAAACACTAATATCTCTAATATATAAAGAGTTCCTAGAAATCAATAAGAAAAAGACCAAAACTCCAATATAAAAAACACACAAAAATCTTTCCATGTGATGCAAGGAAAGATCCTATGTGCCACAACTAAGACCCAACACAGACAAATAAATAAATATTTCTTTAAAATATACAAAAGATATGAATAGATAATTCACAGAAAACTTAATACATATGGCTATCAAACATATGAAAAGACACTCAACTTCAAGCATAACAGAAATGCACATTAATATTACATTGGCCTCTCAGTACCCTGTAATGACCTATATGGGAAAAGAATCTTAAAAAGAGTGGATATATGTAAATGTATAACTGATTCACTTTGCTGTACAGCAGAAACAAACACAATATTGTAAATCAACTATACTCCAATAAAAATTAATTTTAAAAAACACTACATTAGTATTCCATTTTTCACCTATAATTAAAACAACAAAATTCCAAAAGTTTGACGAGCGTGTGGGCAAAAAAAAAAAAACAGATGTAAGTCAAGCTGGTGAGAGAATAAATTGGTATAATCATATGGGGGACAGTTTGTTAATATTTACTTAAAATACAAATACAGACATGGCCGTATTTATATTTTAAATAAAAACAAATTTAATACATACAGCATAAATAAATACAAATTTTCCCTGGTGGCTCAGTGGTCAAGAATCTGCCTGCCAGTGAAGGACACATGGGTTCGATCCCCAGTCTAGGAAGATCCCACATGTGGGGGAGCAGCCAAGCCTGTGCACCACGACTACTGAGCCTGTGTTCTAGAGCCCAGGAACCGCAACTACTGAAGCCCTCACCCCCTAGAGCCTGTGCTCCAAAACAAAAGAAGCTGCCACAATAAGAAGCCGGTGGACTGCAACTAGAGAATAGCCCCCAGTTGCCACAACTAGAGAAACCCTGCAGGCAGCAACAAAGACCCAGCAGAGCCAAAAATTAATTTGTTAATGAATTAAATTATTTTAATAAATAAAATTAAATACTAATACATATTCTCCTGAAGAAGATAAAGCATAATGACTAACAGCATGGACTTTGAAGCCAGGTGTGTGGCACTTCCACCTGCCAACCGTCTGACCCTGGGAGGATCGCTTAACCTGTCTGTGCCTCTGTTTCCATGTCTTTAAGTGGAGAGGATAACAGTACTTTCCTGATAGAATTACTAAGAAAATTAAATAAATGAGCTGATATAAAGAATGCCTCCCCAAATGAGATCCTGCTCATTCTTTTGGCAAATCAAAATCTTCCTCCTGGGACTTCTCCAGTGGTTAAGACTCTGAGCTTCCACTGCAGGGAGCACAGGTTTGGTCCCTGGTTGGGGAACTAAGACTCCAAATGCCATGTGGCACAGCCCAAAATAAATAAATAAAAGATCTTTAAAATAAAATTTAAAAGCATGCATCTTTAAAAAAAAAAAAAAAACTTCCTCCTCCTCTTGCCCTATAGCCATGGCGTCTTTTCTCTCTTTTTTTCCCCTCAACCATTGGTCTGAAGACTTGATATGTTTGAGCAGTTGTACTAAAAGGCTGAGATGTTGTAATGAGGAAAAAAAAAGTGCAGGCACCAGAAACCCTATCAGAAAAAAAAGCACCCTTCTGCTTCCCTTGTCCAGCTCTGCCTGGGATTTTTTGTGTATGCGTGTGATTGGTTGATATGCTTTTGTTTATTCTTTAAATTTTTTAATTTATTTTTTAAAAATTTTTTAAAATTAGTTTATTTATCTATTTTTTAACTTTACAATATTGTGTTTGTTTTTCCATACATTGATATGAATCTGCCATGGGTGTACATGTGTTCCCCTTCCAGAACCCCCCTCCTACCTCCCTCTCCATCCCATCCCTTCGGGTCATCCCATTGCACCAGCCCCGAGCACCCTGTATCATGCATCGAACCTGGACTGGCGATTCGTTTCACATATGATAATTTACATGCTTCACTGCCATTCTCCCATATCCTCCCGCCCTCGCCCTCTTCCATAGAGTCCCTAATACTGTTCTATATATCTGTGTCTCTTTTGCTGTCTCACATACAGGGTTATCTTTACCGATTACTAAATTCCATATATATGTGTTAGTATATTGTATTGGTGTTTTTCTTTCTGACTTACTTCACTCTGTATAATAGGCTCCAGTTTCATTCACCTCATTAGAACTAATTCGAATGTATTCTTTTTAATGGCTGAGTAATATTCCGTTGTGTATATGTACCACAGCTTCCTTATCCATTTGTCTGCTGATGGGCATCTAGGCTGCTTCCATGTCCTGGCTATTATAAACAGTGCTGCGATGAACATTGGGGTACATGTGTCTCTTTAATGTATTTTTAATTGGAGGATAATTGCTTTACAATATTGTGTTGGTCTCTGCCATACATCAGCACGAATAAGCCATAGGCATACATATGTTCCCTCCCTCTCGAACCTCCCTCCCACCTCCCGCCCCATCCCACCCCTCTAGGTTGTCACAGGGCACCAGGTCTGAGTTCCCTGTGTCATACAGCAAATTCCCACTGGCTATAATGTATATGTTTCCATGCTACTCTCTCAATTCATCCCACCCTCTCCATCCCCCACTATGTCCTCAAGTTTGTTTCCTGTGCCTGCATCTCCATTGCTGTCCTGCAAGTAGGTTCATCAGTTCCATCTCTCTAGATTCCATATATATGCATTAATACATGATATTTGGTTTTCTCGTTCAGACTTACTTCACTCTGCATGACAGTCTCTAGGTCCATCCATGTCTCTACAAATGACCCAATTTCACTCCTTTTTATTCAACCTGGGATTCTAAAGAATCTGCTGGTTTGGATTTCACAAAGACCTACAAGGAGGAGAGACCCAATAAGCCCTGGATACTTGCCTCAAAGTGATGGGTGACCCATCCAGCCACCTCCAGTCCCCTTCGACAGTCCTGTCATTCAGCCCCAGCCAGTACACCCGTGGAGATCCATGAGCCTTGGCCACAAAGTCCTGCAAGTATAAACTTCATTCAGCCATCAGTTCTTCTACACACACCCTGCTTGTCTCACATATATTCAGGGCTTGTGAATGCCACCCCAGTACCCATCCCAAATCCCTATAGCATACAGAACAAGATCAAAACCTTCCTCCCACTTGAGCACATGCAGTGGGAATAGTCATGCTGCTTTCTCGAAAAACCTATGAACCACTCTGTGCCTCAATTTCCACCTCTGTAAAATGGGATAATTGTAGCTACCTTCTCATAGAGTTATTGAGAGGATTGAATGAATTAATATGTGTAAAGAATTCAAAACAGTGTCTGACATGCTGCAAGTACTGTGACATCTTATTCTATTGGAGTATAGTAGATTTCCAATTTGCCTTGATTCATGGACCTAACATTTCAGGTTCCTATGCAATATTGCTCTTTACAGCATCGGACCTTGCTTCCATCACCAGTCACATTCACAACTGGGTGTTGTTTTTGCTTTGGCTCCATGAGAAACGCTGGGCTGGATGAAGCACAAGCTGGAATCAAGATTGCTGGGAGAAATATCAATAACCTCAGATATGCAGATGACACCACCCTTATGGCAGAAAGTGAAGAATTAAAGAGCCTCTTGATGAAAGTGAAAGAGGAGAGTGAAAAAGTTGGCTTGAAGCTCAACATTCAGAAAACTAAGTTCATGGCATCCAGTCCCATCACTTCATGGCAAATAGATGGAGAAACAGTGGCTGACTGTGATTTTTGGGCTCCAAAATCACTGCAGATGGTGACTGCAGCCATGAAATTAAAAGATGCTTAATCCTTGGAAGGAAAGTTATGGCCAATCTAGACAGCATATTAAAAAGTAGAGACATTACTTTGCCAACAAAGGTCCATCTAGTCAAGGCTATGGTTTTTCCAGTAGTCATGTATGGATGTGAGAGTTGGACTGTAAAGAAAGCTGAGCGCCGAAGAATTGATGCTTTTGAACTGTGGTATTGGAGAAGACTCTTGAGAGTCCCTTGGACCGCAAGGAGATCCAACCAGTCCATCCTAAAGGAGATCAGTCCTGAGTGTTCATTAGAAGGACTGATGTTAAAGCTGAAACTCCAATAATTTGGCCACCTGATGCGAAGAGCTGACTCATCTGAAAAGACGCTGATGCTGGGAAAGATTGAGGGAGGAAGGAGAAGGGGACGACAGAGGATGAGATGGTTGGATTACATCACCAACTCAGTGGAGATGAGTTTGAGTAAACTCTAGGAGTTGGTGATGGACAGGGAGGCCTGGCGTGCTGCAGTACATGGGGTTGCAAAGAGTCGGACACAACTGAGTGACTGAACTGAACTGAGATTTCCAACATTGTGTTAGTTTCCCCTGTACAACAAAGTAAATCAACTATGTGTATACATATATCCCTCTCCTCTTAATTAGCCTCCAATTAAAATAAGTAAGTTAATTTAAAAAAATCCCTTCCCTCTTGAGCCTCCCTCCCACCACCTCCATCCCACCCCTCTAGGTCATCACAGAGCAATGAGCTGAGCTCCCTGTGCTATACAGCAGCTTCCCACTAGCTATCTATTTTACACATGGTGGTGTATATATGTCAATGCTACTTTCTCAATTCATTGCACCCTCTCCTCCCCACCCCATGACCACAAGTTCAGTTTCTACGTCTGCATCTCTATTCTTGCCCTGCAAATAGGTTTGTCACTACTATTTTTCTGTATTCGACATAGCACTGCAACATCTTAACAATTAACAGATAACTTAAGGAACATTCTAATAATAATAACTGATATCTTGGATTTCCTGGTACTTTCACACTCCCAACCCCTGCAGTCCTAAGTGACATCCAGACAAAAAAGGAATCCATTGCTTCAGAAAAAGAACGTGGGGGAGGGGAGAAATAGGAGATTCCCAGCTTTTGTAGTTCCAAAGCCCCTGCCTTTGGGAGGAAAGAAAGGACTTGGATCAAAGATGAGAAGAAAATATCATGATTTGAAGCAACTCCTGGAGTTCTCTAATAGTACAGTGGGTAAGAACCCACCTGCCAACTTAAGGGACACAGTTCAATCCCTGGTCCAGGAAGTTCCCACCTGCCGCAGAGCAGCTAAAGCCCACGTGCCACAACTACTGAGCCTGCATGCTGCAACTACAGAAACCCGTGCACCTAGAACCCGTGCTCCACAACAAGAGAAGCTACCGAACGAGAAGCCCAAACATCACAACCAAGAGTGGCCCCTGCTCGATGAAACCAGAGGAATCCCACATGCTGCCATTTGCAGCAACATGGGTGGACCTAGAGAGTGTCATACTGAGTGAAGTCAGACAGAAAAGGAGAAATATCATATGACATCTCTTGTACATGGAATCTAGAAAGAAATGATACAAATGAACTTACAAAACAAGAGACTCACAGACTTAGAAAATGAACTTATGGTTGCCAAAGGGAAGTGATAGTTCAGGAGTTTGGGAAGGTCATGCACACACTGCTATATTTAAAATAGATAATCAACAAGGACCTACTGTATAGCACATGGAACTCTACTCAATGTCATGTGCCAGCCTGGATGGAAGAGGGGTTTGAGGGAGAATGGATACATGTATATGTATGGCTGAGTCCTTTCACTGTTCCTTTCACCGGAAACTACCATGACATTGCTAATCGGTTATACCTCAACACAAAATAAAAAATTTAAAGTTTGAAATAAATCAATAAATTTTTTGAAGAGATCCAGCATAGCCAAAAATAAATTAAAAAAAAATTTTAAAATAAAGCAACTCCTCTCCAGGCAAACTGATCTATGGAATGGAAACCAGATGTGTAGTTTCCTGGGGTGGGCGGGAGAGACTGGAAAGATGGCCTGAGAGAACTCCATGGGCTGTAGAAACATTCTAAATCTTGACTGGGTTGACAGTTACACAGATGTCTACATATGCCAAAACTCAGTGAATGTACACTTAACATCTGTGCATTTTACTCTATCATATCTCACTCACTCAATCTTATTCAAGACCAAGATTCCCTAAAATGTAAAGATGAAAGATGGCAATGGGAAAGAAGCCATGGAGATGTAGACATGGTGGGTGCCAGAAAGAGGGCTCTGCATTTCATTCTCTGGTAGAGCCCGAGGTGATGGCCAAAACCCCAGGTGGATATGAAAACTCTAAAAAGTAGAGGGACTGTGGACCTTGTTTCTTGGGTAAAACCCCAGAGAAGTATCAGGAAGTCAGAAAGAGCAGAGTGCTGCTCAGCCCATCAAATTAGCATAGCGCCCTGAAGCTGAAACTCCAATACTTTGACCACCTGATGTGAAGAGCCAGCTCAGTGAAAAAGACCCTGATGCTGGGAAGGATTGAGGGCAGGGGGAGAAGGGGGCAGCAGAGGATGAGATGGTTGGATGGCATCACTGACTCAATGGACATGAGTTTGAGTAAACTCCAGGAGATAGTGGAGGACAGAGGAGCCTGGTGTGCTGCAGTCCATGAGGTCACAAAGAGTCGGATATGATTTAGTGACTGGATAACAACAACAACTAGCACACAGTAGGTGTTCAAGAAATGTTGATTGAAATAATAAGTAATAAGTGAGCTCTACAGGCTTCCCAGGTGGCTCAGCAGTAAAGCATCCACCTGCAAATGCAGGAAACACGGATTCAATCCCAAGGTCAAGAAGATCCCCTGGAAAAGGAAATGGCAACTCTCTCTAGTATTCTTGCCTGGAAAATCCCATAAAGGAACCTGGTGGGCTACAGTCCATGGGGTCACAAAACAGCTGGACACGACTTAGTGACTAAACAAAAAGTGAGCTACACACTTTGCACAGGTTATCTCATTTGATCTTCATGGTGACCCCCTGAAGCAAGGATTATTAACCCCATTTTACAGATGGGAAAGTTGACCAGAGCAGTTAAATAATTTGTCCAGGATCATTCACCCAGTGGTGAATGGATCCCAGTGGATTACAGCTTGGAATAAAACATTGAGGACCAGATATGTGTTCCCCTCCACCTTGCTGCTGCTGCTAAGTCGCTTTAGTCATGTCCGACTCTGTGTGACCCCATAGACGGCAGCCCACCAGGCTCTGCCATCCCTGGGATTCTCCAGGCAAGAACACTGGAGTGGGTTGCCATCCTTCCTCCGCCTTGACCCCATCGATATAAGCCATCCTTACTCAGAAGAAAAACAGATGATCCCAACTGATTGAGATGAAATCTACATCACCTTGGTATAACAGGAGCTCAAAAGAGGAAGGAAATGAGTTACTTAAAGCAAAGTTATATTTCTTAATTACCTGAGTTTAGTTGATGTTTAGTTGGAATACAATTTACGCCTGCCCCATTCACATCATCTAATCTAATCTCCAAAAAAACTCCTGTATTAACTTCTCAATACAAATGATGCTATGTAACAGAAAGATTTTTTTAAAACAGAGGATACAGGGGAAAAAATAAGATGATAGCTCTAAATCCAACCAAATCAATAATTACATTAAATGTAAATGGTCTTTTGCTGAGTCATATGGCAGTTTTTCCTTTTTTCTCTCTTTTTTTTTTAATATTTACTATTTTTATTTATTTATTTGGCTGTGCCAGATCATAGCTGTGGCATGTGGGAATCTCCAGTTGCAGCATGTGGGATTCAGTTCCCGGACCAGGGCTTGAACTGAGGCCCGCTGCATTGATAGCATGGAGTCTTAGCCACTGTACCACGAGGAAAGTGAAAGTCGCTCAGTCATATCTGACTCTTTGCGACCCCATGGACTATACAGTCTATGGAATTCTCCAAGCCAAAATACTGGAGTGGGTAGCCTTTCCTTTCTCCAGGGGATCTTCCCAACCCAGGGATCGAACCCAGGTCTCCCTCATTGCAGTCAGATTCTTTACCAGCTGAGCCACCAGGGAAGCCCAAGAATACTGGAGTGGGTAGAAGTTCCCATATGTTAGTTTTATTCCTAGTTTTTTAAGGAATTGCCACATGTGCATGAATGCTCAGGCATGTTCGACTCTTTGCAACCACATGGACTGTAGCCTGCCAGGCTCCTCTGTCCATGGGATTTCCCAGGCAAGAATATTGGAGCAGGTTGCCATTTCCTACTCCAGGGGATCTTCCTGACCTAGGGATCAAACCTGCGTCTCCTATGCCTCTTGCATTGGCAGGTGGATTTTCTTTCTTTCTTTTTTTTTTTTTTTTTTACCACTGAGCCACCTGGGAATTGCTATAGTGGTTGTATCAGTTTACACTTGCATCAACATTGTAGATAAATGGATAAAGATGATGTGGTACATATGTACAATGGAATATTACTCAGCCATAAAAAGCATGAATTTGAGTCAGTTGCAGTGAGGTGGATGAACAAAGAGTGAAATAAGTCAGAAAGAGGAAAATAACTATCATATATTGATGATATATGGTACTGATGAAGCTATTCGCAAGGAAGGAATGGAGACATAAATGTAGAGAATGGACTGTGGACATTGGGGAAGCAAAGAGTAGGACAAATTGAGAAAGAGGCATTGACATATATACACTATCACATGTAAGATAGATAGTGAGAAGTTGCTGTATAACACAGGCAGCCCAACCTAGAGCTCTGTGACAACCAAAAGGGGTAGGATCAGAAGCGGGAGCAAGGCTCAAGAAGGAGGGATATATACATATACTTATGACTGATTTAGGCTTCCCTGATAGCTCAGTTGGTAAAGAACACGCCTGCAATACAGGAGACCTGCATTTGATCCCTACAGAACCAACACAACATTGTAAAGCAATTATCTTCTAAATAACAAATTTTTTAAAAACTGTAAATGATCTTATAATACCAATTAAAAGCCAGAGATTCTCAGATTGAATTGAAAAAAGATAAGACCCCACTATACGCTGTCAACAAGAAATCTTAAAATAATCACATAGGTTAAAATTAAAAGGATGGGGAAAAATAAACCCAGCAAACACTAATAATCAAATAATGCTATGAGTTTTATGGTCAAGAACAAAACTAGCTTCCTGGGCTCAAACCCCAGCTCTGACATTTACTAGTTGTAACAAGCAAGCTGCTTGAGTGAAATAAGCCTCAGTTTTGTCCTCTGTGAGGTGCTGATATGTAATGATATGCACTCTGTGCAAATGGTCTTACCACCTAGCTTTGGTAGTATTTAGTCATTAAAATTATCTACACTTATTTCAGTTCTCCTAGTACATACACACAGATGAAACTGTCTTTTTCTATCACTTTAAAACAAGAGTGCCCATGTGACTTTCTTTGTGAGTGCATGTAGGTAGAAATTTCTCCTCATACACTTCCACCACTGAGCTATAGGGACTGGCTGTTATTTTAATATAACATAACCTCTCCCGACTCTCACCTAATTTATAGGGCTGTTGTTAGAATTATGTTAATGCGTGTCAGATACCTGGAATACAGCCTAGAGAATAGAAAGTGCTACCAAAGAGACAGCCATTATTATACCTCCATGTTAGAGAGGAAACTGAGACTCAGATTGGATAAGTCAATGCAATCAGGATTTGAACTCAAGCAGTAACCTCAATATTAAAAGTTCTAGTGACTCAAAAGCAATTCCAGTTTCTTTACATTCAGGCCAGGGAAGGATGTGTAAACCCTAGGAGAGAGGCAGGCTGGCCCTGCTGGTTCTCAAGGGTGTGGAAGGGACAGCTCACCTGTTCATCAGAGTTACTGATGATGACCAAGTGAGAGTAATTCTCCTGGCAGAACTTCCGGGCTTCATCCCATGACTTGGTGCTTGGCGAGAAGTAGTAACACTTACCCTGAAAAGGGAGCCAGCCTTCAGGGCAGGTGACCCTGGTACAGTCTGGAGACAGGATAGGATTCTGTCAGAGTGGCCCCAGAACCAGAGTAATGTACATGGTATGCCGTGTACAGGTGTTTAGGCTGTGCACTGCTCAACTCTAGCAGGGGTTGGGAGGGAACCATTCACATAGATTGCACTGAGAATCACTCCCAAGGATTTGTGCTCTGTACCGGCTCCACCATGCCCCCCCCAACTCAGGGAAGTTCCCCAAGTCCCACTTACCTAATAATCCCCGAAGTTCCAGCAGGGACTGGTTGGTGTCAGCTCTTATGCGCTCAATGTCCTTCTTCAGGCCAGCTAACCCCACCATGCCAGTCACTGTCAGCAGGAATGGGCTGAACGGTTAGAGACCCAAATCCCTATCTACCCACCTACCAATCACTGATTGCAGACACACCAGAAAGAGGCAAGAGTTGTGTTCCCCACCATACCCATGTTCTAGTGGGTGATGCTAAAACTCAAAAACAACATGGTCAGTGCCCCAGAGGAATCCTAGAGTTACTCAGAGGAGAGATTAATCCCTGAGGCTTGAGGGAGAGTAGAGATGGAAGACTTCCTGGAGGAGGTGGGTTTAAAAGGGAAATGGTGGTTCTGTATTAGTGAGGAGGCTCAATAGTCAGGGGCCACCTTGGAAGAAAAGATCCAGAGGCAAGCATGTTGGGAAAGGCTAGTGCAGTAAAAGTCAAGAAGAATCTCACAGGAGCTTGAGCTCCAACTGGGATGAGGTGTGGCATCTGGGTCCTTGAATGCCAAGCCAAAAGTTTTGTATTGGACTCTGGGCAGTGAGAAGCTGACGGTTTTTGAGTGTAAGAGTGGCTTGGTCTGAAGTGTGGGGTGAGGGAGTGTGGAATGGAGCAATTTTCAGACATCACCAATCATAGTGAAGGCCTCTTCTACAACTAATATGTTCCCACTACTCTTGCACAAATTTGCCCTCCTCCAATACTCCCCAGGGTCATCAACAGATGACACTTCAATTAGACAAAATAGAAATATTAGATAGATAACTCATTAGATAGGTAGGTAGATAGATGATATATAGATGATTGATAAATAGACAATAGATAGATGATTGATGAAGAAATAGATAACTGAAGGTAGATAACTAGATAGGTAGATGATAGATGATTGATAAATAGAAAATAGATGATTGACAAATAGATAATAGTAGATAGATAGACATAAAATACATATGTTATCCTTGACATTCTTTCCTCTCACCCACCACCATTCCCACTCACCCATCCCCAGGGTCAGTCAGTTTTACCTCCTAAACCTTTCTACTCTACCTACTTCTCTTCAACCCCACAGCCACAACCCTCAGCTAAGCAACCATCCTCTCTCAACTACCCAACCTCCTCCCTGTACTTAAATGTTGCCTCCTACCATAGGGCCTCTGCACATGCCTGAGATTCTCAACTCCTTACCTAGTTAATTCCACATTTCCTGAGTCTAACAGATTCACTGCATTCCCTGCCCTCATTGGCCATAAGATTCCTGATGAAGCAGACAAGTTCATCACATAACTAACTTATGATAAATGTCATGAAACAGAATTCAAGAGGCAAGGAGAGGCCATAACAGGGTGTGAGCCTCAACTGGAGGCGTGGAAAGGCTGCCCTGCTATGGTAAATTAAAAAGGGCTGCAAATTCTTTGCCCTTCCCCCAAGGAGTGGCAGGATTGCCTACCCTCCTTCTGAATCTAGGCTGGTCCTGTGATGAGTTTTGACCAACAGAGTTCAGTGGACTTGTGGCTGTGTAATTTCTGAAGCTGAGCCCTAACACCACCATGTTGTGAGGAAGCTCAAGTTACGCATGTGGACAGAGGAGCACCCAGGTACCAGCCATGTAAGTGAAGCTTTCTGGAACCTTCCAGCCCAGCCCAGCTACCCAGTGACTCCAGCTCACCCCACAAAGAGTGAATGTACCATGCTGAGCTGTTCTGAATTCCTGCCTTGTAGATTTGCTGGGACAATAAGTGACAATGCTGGGAGGAAATAAATGCCATGTTTCTTTGCAACCACCCCCCAGAAAAATGACCACATTTCCAGCACTCGACAACCACAGTGACTCTCGGCCACCGTACTGAAAAATAGTGGAGGTCTAGATATATGCATGTACACGCACACACACACACTCCACAGGGACAGGGACTCTGTTGTGCTCACCTTCCTAAACACCCATCCCCCACCCTGGTACCTAGCACAGTGTCTGACAAACATGGGGTTGGGGTTGGTGACGAAGCTGGATTTGACAATCATGTTGGTGCTCAACATGGCTTGAAGGGATGATTGACAACACTCACCATTTGCTCGCCATGCCATCTGCTGAAAGGTCAACATCCTCAGTTCTTCCACCAATTCCTGGTCTATAAGAAGGAGTCCAACTTGAGCCCAAGTCCTCCCATTTGTTGTTGTTCTTGTTTAATCACTAAGTTGTGTCTGACTCTTTTGCGACCCCATGGACTGTGGCCCCCAAGTCCTCCCATACCCCTTGCCCAGTTTCTCTGCATCCCCCTTTCTCGCCTTACTCACACTTGATCAGGGTCACAACCAGACCGGTACAGCCCATGAGCAGTGACACCACTACCAGCAGACACAGGTACACCATCAGTCTCTCCTGGTAACAGCTAAGCCCTCCAAACTTCTCGCTGATCCAGGGTACTGGAGTTGCTGGGGGGTGGAGATGGGGACAGAGACACTGACGCTGGTGCTTCAGACAGTGAGGAAAGGACCCTTGAGCTTTTCTCCAAGAGTGGCGATGGGGTGGAGGGGGGCAAAGGATTAAGGTCGTGACTATATCATCAGGTGGGGTCAGCAAGAGAATGTCAAACAGAGCAAACCCTGAAGAAGCCCAGAACGTTTGTGGGATACATCCTATGTGCCCAGCATTCTGTCACACCCTTATTATCTTCTTGAATCCTCACCCTTATGGCATAGGTTTAATTGTTCCCATTTTGAAAATAAGTAAACTGAAGGCTTAGAGAGTTTGTGCATAACCTGGACCCAGTTCTTCTCTTTTTTATCCTTTTTTTTTCAATTGGGGTATAATTGCTTTACAATGTTGTGTTAGTTTTTGCTGTACAATGAAGTGGATCAGCTATATACACATATCAGTATATATACAGTATATACATACATATACTATATAGAGAGAGTATATATATACATATATATCCCCTCTCTTGAGCCTCCCCCCACCCCCCCATTCCCACCCCTCTAGGTCATCACAGAGCACCAGGCTGAGCTCCCTGTGCTATACAGCAGCTTCCCACTAGCTATCTATTTTTACACAGGGTAGTGAATACATGTCAATGCTATTCTCTCGACTCGTCCCACCCTCTCCTTCCTCCACTGTGTCCACATGTCCATTTTCTACGCCTGTGCCTTTATTTCTGTCCTGCATATAGGCTCATCTGTACCATTTTTCTAGATTCCATGTATATGTGTTAAGATGCAGTGTTTGTTCTTCTCTTTCTGACTTACTTCACTCTTTTTGACAGACCCTAGCTCCATCCACATCACTACAGATGACCCAGTTTCATTCCTTTTTATGGTTGAGTATGATATATTTGTACCACAAATATATCAAATTCCATGATATATATGTACCACACCTGCATTATCCATTCATCTGTTGATGGACATTTAGGTTGCTTCCATGTACTGGCTATTGTAAATAGTACCCAGCTCTTCTCTTTAACATTTAGGATCTATCGTCATTTATGCTCCAGCAGCCCCCCCACCCAAGTTGCTCCCCAGGGGCCCAAACTATGGACACTTGCATCCCCTAACTTACATGCAAACAGGAGGTAGGGCTTGAGGAGTACCTGGTAGCCATCCTGGGTCCCTAGGGGTCTGGTCTAAACTCAAAAAGGAAGAGCTTCAGAGAGGAAATGTCTTTCTCCCGGGGTCTAACTCCAGAGCTCACACACACTGGACACCATGGGAGGGGAGACAGAGGCACACCCAAAGGACTTACTGGCTACAGGCGGCTGGGATTGAAGATCCGTCAGATCAGTGCCTGGGAGAAAGGCAAGAGACGTTTATTCAGAAGTCACTGAAAGACTTTGTCTTCCAAGATTAACAACCTCCCCCAAGCCCTCTGATTTGTTCTTTGGTCAGAACTGGGGAATGGAGGGGACTTCCCTGGTGGCACAGTGGATGAGAATCCGGCTGCCAATGCAGGAGACACGGGTTCTATCCCTGGTCTGGGAAGATCCCACATGCCTCGGAGCAATTAAGCCCGTGCGCCACACCTACTGAGCCTGTGCTCTAGAGCCCAGGAACCACAACTAGTGAGTCTGAGTGAGCCAGCTTCTGAAGCCCACGCACCCTAGAGCCCATGCTCTGCAACAAGAGAAGCCCACCCATCTCAACTAGAGAGTAGCGCCCACTTGCTGCTACTAGAAAAAAGCCTGAGCAGCAAAGAAAACCCAGCACAGCTAAAATAAATTAACATTTTTTAAAAAGAAGTCACTGAAAGACTTTGTCTTCCAAGATCAACAGCCTCCCCTCAAGCCCTCTGATCTTTCTCTGGTCAGAACTGGAGGCTGGAGTAGGGACTTCCAAGTGCACCCTAGGACGTCGTAATGGGTATTCCTACGGCTCACCCAGCTGAGGAGTCAAGCTGGTGACAGGGGTGACATTCAGGCCTGGAAGGGATCAGAAAGACAGCAATCAGGCACAGAAGGACCTCAGCTGAGGGAACAGGATGCTCCCGGCCCCAGATCCTCACCCGTGTTCTTTGGGAGCTTACAGGGAAGTGGGGGCCTCTCCGATTTCTTTCCTGAGGAGGGAGAAATGGTTGCTCAGGCTCAGAGCAGGACCAAGCCAGCACTGGGTCTCTGATACCCCCAGCCCCAGCTCACCTGCCCTGGGAGGTCTTGGTGGAGCCATCCAACCTGGAACAGAGAAGCTCAGAGTCAGAGCTGGTCCAACGATGGGAATGGGTGGAAGCCAGTGATGCAAACAGGATTGAGATTGCAGTGGAGGGTTAGGGATGGGGTTGTGCATGAGAATGGAACTGGACTTAGGGATGGAGACAGGGTTAAGATACAGTGATCAGGGACTTCCCTGGTGTTCCTCCCAATGCAGGGGGCCGGGTTCAATTCCTAGTCAGGGAACTAGATCCCATAAAAGAAAGAAAAAAGTGAAAGTGTTAGTCGATCAGTCGTGTCCGACTCCGAGACCCCATGGACTGTAGCCCACCAGGCTCCTTTGTCCACGGAATTCTCCAGGCAAGAATGCTGGAGTGGGTAGTCATTCCCTTCTCCAAGGGATCTTCCTGACCAAGGGATTGAACTCGAGTCTCCTACATTGAAGGCGAATTCTTTACTGTCTGAGGCACAAGGGAAGCCCACAAAGATTCGGCTTGCTGACACTAAAGAAAGATCCCCTGTGCCACAATTAAGACCTGGTGGGACCAACAAAAAAGAGAAAAAGATACAATGACCAGCCATCCTGAATTACTAGGACTTTCCTAATTTTAAAGCTGGAAGTCCCAAATTCCAGGAAATCTTTCATCCCTGGATAAACTGGGACCGTTGATTACTCTGAGTTAAAGACACGAGTTTGAATATGGGAATAGAGTAAGGTTAAGATTGGGGGACTTCCTTGGTGGTCCAACAGCTAAGACTCCATGCTCCCAATGCAGGGGGCCTAGGTTCAATCCCTGGTCCTGGAACTAGATCCTGCATGCCACAGCTAAATGTTCACATGCCAAAACTAAAGATCCTGTGTGCTGAAACTAAGATCTGCCGCAGCCAAATAGATAAATAATTTTTTTTTAAGGTTAGGGGACTTCCCTGGAGGTTCAGTGGTTGAGAATCTGCCTTCCAGTGCAGGGGATACAGGTTAGACCCCTGGTTGGGGAACTGAGATCCCATATGGGGCAGTTAAGCCCACAAACTCTAGAGCCTGAGCACCACAAGGAAGAGACTCACATGCCTCAACTAAGACCCGACTGGGCCAAATAAATTAATTAAAAAAAAAAGTTAGGGTTGATATAAGGGTTTGGATTGCAATGAGGATGGGGCTGAAAGAAGGCTCATGGATAGTGATGGACATGGGAGTAGGGTGATGATTCAGGGTGTGGTTGGGGGGAAGAATGCGGTTATAGCTGGGTTTGGGGATCGGGGAGAGGCTGAGGCTGGTTTGTAGTTGTGTGGGGTTTGGTGACGGCTTTGGATCTGGACATAGAGATGGGACGGAGACAAGCCTGAATTTGGAGATGATGGAGTCTAAATTTGGGGAAGAGGTGACCTTGAAGACAGGGATGGGGGGCTTCCCTGGCAGTCCATTGACTGAGATTCTGCACTTCCACTGCAGCAGGTGAGGGTTCGATCCCTGGTCAAGGAACTATGGGGTCCATATGCCACGTGGCACAGCCAAAACAAATAAATGCGTCTTTTTCATTAAAAAAAAAAAGACAGGGATGGGGTGGGGGGCATGGAGTTGGGCTTGGGGATCATTTTGGGACCAGGTTGGAGATGAAGATGGACAGTAAAAGAGCCAAGCCTTCTAACTCCTACTGAGCCCCGTGGTGCTCTGGGACTTCCCAGGCTGACTCCACTCTGGACTCATAAGTGGAGGACATGGATCCGCCTGGAATACCAGCACCACCACCGCACCCCGTCCAAGGACATTAAGGGGCCCTGGTGGACTTCTTTTTTTTTCTTTTGGCTGCACAACGTAGCCTTCATGTCTTCCCTGGTGGCTCATTGGTAAAGAATTCATCTGCCAATCCAGGAGATGCAGGTTCAATCCCTGAGTTGGGAAGATACCTTAGAGAAGAAAGTGGCAACCCTCTTCAGTATTCTTGCCTGGGAAAATACATGGACAGAGGAGTCTGGCAGGCTACAGTCTGTGGGGCTGCACAGAGTCACACACGACTGAGCGACTGAGCACATATACGCATAGCTCTCAGGATCTTAGTTTCCCAACCTGAACCCAGGCCATGGCAGTGAAACAACCAAGTCCTAACCACCAGACCACCAGGGAATTCCTAAAGCCTCCACTTTTATATGCACTTATCAGACTCTTGTTTAGTCCCCAGCCAGGTGTGGATCACTCAAGTCTAATTTGGATCCTGAGTGCGAATGCAAAGAGATTGAAGAAATACTGGTCCCTGAACAGCTTCTTAAACCCTGGCACTCATGTCTCAGGGCTTTGCATCCACCAGTTCTTTTGGGAACTGCTTTCCTTAACAAACTCTTATTCACTCCTCAAGTCTCACTCCAATGACCCTCGTCTGACCCCCAATCCTCCCACTAATGCAGGCAGAGCCTTCAATTACCCTCAGGATTTCCCCAATTTCCTACTCCCTCCCCTCTCTGACTTTCTCACCCAAGACTGTACACAGAATTGAGTGTTAGTTGCTCAATCGTGTCCGACTCTCAGTGACCCCAGGGACTGTAGCCCGCCAGGCTCCTCTGCCCATGGAATTCTCCAGGCAAGAATACTGGAGTGGGTTGCCATTCCCTTCTTCAGGGGATCTTCCTTGCCCAGGGATAGAACCCAGGTCTCCCGCATTGCAGGCAGATTCTTTACCATCTGAGCCACCAGGGAAGCCCCTGTGTACAGAACTGCCTTCCCCATCAGACTGAGAGACCCTCACAACGGAGGCATGGATGCTCCCACCATTATGGTGCTCAGCATGAGCAGGCTGACAGTGTGTGTCTGCTATGCCCAGCTAATTGCCCCCGGGGAGTCTGCTCCCCACCCTTCATCCCTCAGGCTGCACATCTCTTCACCTGGCCTCAGAGAGTTCCTCTTACCTGGCTTGGGAGGAAGGTCCTTGTAGGGTGGAGTCATGTTCTCGTAGTCGTCATCATCATCCTCTTCCCTGGACCCTTCTAGAGGAAAGGCAAGTGAGAGCCCAGCCCACCCTCCCCTCTGTCCCTCACACCCTGGTCTCCAGCCCCAAGATGGGAACATTGTAACCTGGCTCCTGACCACCCCTGGCCCCCAGCCCACGCCTGGCCAGGGCCCTACCTGGCAGGTCCCGGCACCCAGTATTGGTATACAGGGTGCACATGGCTGCAGTTAACACCAGGAGCCTGAGAAGGAGCGGGTAGGGTCTGACAGCCGCTACTCCTTGTGTCCCCAACTCAGGTGTCTGGGGCTTTTCTCAGTTCCTTTTTTCTTTTTCTTTAGTAGTTAAGAACATGCAAATCCATCTGGAGGGAAACACCCCAGACCACACACACACACACACACACACACACACACACTTATATTTCCCCCCAGTTTGAATTCATGCATAGAAGTAACAATGACAATAGCCCCTGCATTTGAGTTCCCACAGAGCACCAAGCCCTGGGTGAAAAAGATGGGAGAAACTCCTTTCTTCATGGACCCGTCAGTTGAGACAGGAAAGACGATACACCTGTAAAGAAATACCGAAATAAGCGATACAGTTTGGTTTTTCATTTTATTTCCAGTAGTAACAAAGTATTATTTTAAAATAAGATAAAACAGGGCAAAGGGATCGGATGAGGGCTAATGTAGACAGGTGATCAGGGAAGGCCTCCCGGAAGCAGTGACATTTGCAACAAGATGTTAAAGTGATCGGTGCTAAGTAAGTACTCCCACATTACACAGTGAAGTTCTAGGCTCCGTATAGCTACATAAGACATAACCCCCAAAACTTCATGATTGGGCTTCCCTGGTGACTCAGTGGAATCCACCTGCTAATGCAGGAGACATGGGTTCGATCCCTGGTCCGAGAAGATCCTACATGATGTGGAGCAACTAAGCCCGTGTATCACAACAACTGAGCCTGCATGCTCTAGAGCCCATGCTCTGCAACAAGAGAAACCCTTGAACAGCAACTAGAGTAGCCCCATTTGCCGCAACTAGAGAAAGCCCAGACCAGCAATGAAGACACAACACAGCCAAGAATAAATAAATTTTTTTTAAAAAAAGCAAAAAAAAGATGCCCCCACCGAAGCCTCAGACAGACAGTGGTCCTGCTGGCCCCTTGGTCTCAGCCACATGAAAGGACTTTGAACTTCTGACCTCCGGAACTATAAGAGAATTCATTTTCATTGTTTTTAAACCACTACATTTGTGATGATTTGTTTTAGTAAGCATAGCATATTACATACCCCAGAGGCCAAGACCCCAATTCCTCTTTTGAGGGGCTTTCCACTAAAAGTGAAAGGAAATGCAACTCAGATTGGCTTAAACAATAAGGAAACCCCATCGGTCCCATCCTTGTACATGTTAGAATATTGGGCTGGGTGGTTGTAACAGAGATTCAGAACAAGAGTGACTTAAACAAGATGGAATTTACTTCTCACCTCACGGTCTCAGAATAAGCAATTCAGTCTCCGCCAGTGGAAACTCGTCACCAGTACATGCACGGGGGATGGCCCCAGCCCTACTTGAGGTGGGAGGGTGGCAGCCGACCAGCCCCCCTCTCCAGAGAAAGCTCCCCCCCGGGGCTGGGCTTTCCCGTTGCCGTGATGTCACACAGAACCTCTCCCATCTACCTGAGGTGTAGGTGTGCTGGGGAAATGGAGGTTCACCTGAGAAGGAAGACCCTATCTGCCCAGCAAATACCCACTGAGCAACGACTATCAGATTCCAGATGGATATGGGAGGTCAGGGTGGAGGGGTAAGGAAGGGATGGGCTGGAGGCACCAGCCAAGAGGACGGACAGAATCTCTGGCCATCAGGAGCATCCTTTAAGGTGTGTGAGCCTGGGGAAGGTAAATAAGGTGAAGGCTGGATGGTCTCACTATGCGAGGGTGATCTCCACACAGCCAAGGTCCTGCCTTGAGACTTGACACCCAGTAGGTATACAGGAATTGGTATTGAAATCCAGCCCCATCAACCTGGTATAACGTAAAGCCATGGGCCCAGGCTGACACAGCTCTGTCCCTCTTGCTGTGTGACTTCAGGGGAGTAGAACAACATCTCTGAGCAAAGGTCTCCTGATATGTCCAACGGAAATTGGGAACATTTATCCGTTCAACATCATTTATCCATTCATTTATCCATTCAACAGATGTGTATTAGGCTCTGTTCTAGGTACTAGGGAGACATTGGTAAACAACAATAACAACAAAAATCCCTACCCTTGGGAGTAGTTGTTGTTGTTCAGTCGCTAAGTTATGTCTGACTCTTTGCAACCCCATGAACTGCAGGACACCAGGCTTCCCTGTCCTTCTCTATCTCCCAGAGTTTGCTCAAACTCATGTCCTCTGAGTTGGTGATGCCATCCAACCATCTCATCCTCTGCCACCCCGTTCTCTTCCTGCCTTCAATCTTTCCCAGCATGTCAGTGAGTCAGCTGACATGACTCATGCTGGGAGTCATAAATCAATGAGTCAGCTCGTCGAATCATGTGGCCAAAGTATTGGAGTTTCAGCTTCAGCATCAGTCCTTCCAGTGAATATTCAGGGTTGATTTCCTTTGGGATTGATTGGTTTGACCTCCTTGCTGTCCAAAGGACTCTCAAGAGTCTTGGGAGTAGAGATAATGAATAAAATAAATTAATAAGATATCTTGTATCGAGAACAAATGAGTGGTTACCATCAGGGAGAAGGAAGAGAAGAGGATCAAGATAGGGGTAGGGGATTAAGAGATACAAACTACTATGAATAAAATAAATAAGCAACAAGTATATATTGTACAGCATCGGGAAATACAGCCAGTATTTTGTAATTTTTTTTTTTTTTTGGCTGCACTGAATCTTTGTTGTTGCTTGAACTTTTCTCTAATTACAGTGAGCAGGGGCTACTCTTCCTTCTCATTGTCGTGACTTCTCTTGGCGAACAGGCTCTAGGCGCACGGACTTCAGTAGCTGCAGTGCTTGGGCTCAGGAGTTGCAGCTCAAGGGCTCTAGAGCTCGGGCTCAGTAGTTGTGGCACAAGGGCTTAGTGGCCCCAAGGCATGTTGGATCTTACCAGACCAGGGATCGAACCTGTGTCCCCTGCATTGGTAGGCAGATTCTTAGCCACTGGACCACCAGGGAAGTTCTGTTATAACTTTAAATGGAGTATAATCTATAAAAATGTTGAATCACTATGTTGTACACTTGAAATTAGCATAATATTGTGAACCAACTATACTTCAATAAAAAATATATCTTAGAAATGTTGTTAGATAGGTATAAGCAGAAAAAAGAAGAAAAATAAAGCAGGCAAGAGGAATCGAACATGTATAGGAGTGGGGAGCATGGCAATAGTAAGGAAGATCACAGAATATAGATCACACAAAACATGGTCTTGGGCCAGACCTAAACTGTACTAGAAATCACAGAAAATAACTGGAAAATCCACAAGTAGTTGGAAATTAAATCTCACCCATGAGTCAAACAGAAAGTCAAAACTTGAAAATTAATTAAATAAAAGTGAAAACATACCATACAAAAAATATGTGGGGTGCAACTAAAGCAGTGCTAAGGGAAAGGTAGGGAATTAAACACATGTTTAAGAAGGTGTTCCTTCTTACTCAGGGGCGTTCCCTGGCAGTCCAGTGGTTAGGGCTCCAAATGCTGTGGCCGAAGTTCAATCCTTGGTCAGGGAACAAAGATTCCACAAGGTGCACGGCACAGAAGGAAGGAGAAGAAGAAAGAAGTAGAAGGTGGTGACTGGGTCTGTCTGAAAGTTGGTAAGAAAGTAGATGTTTTTTCTGTTCTTTTTTTCCTCAAGTAACACTCATAAGAACATCTTTTTTACCTGCATTTCTAGGCATTTCTCTACATGCATTACAGAATTATCTACATATCCATTCACTAAAGTAAAACTGTTCACAACTGGATGAGCAAGAAACACTCAAAAAACATGGTTTTTGACTCTTTGTTTTGTTTTTGGACACACCATGTGGCATGTGGGATCTTAGTTCCCCCACCAGGGATCAAACTTGCGCCTCCTGCATTGGAAGTTTGCAGTCTTAACCACTGGTGCACCAGGAAAGTACCCCCAAACACATTTTTATACATGAGTTTTTAAATACACTTCTACAAGCAATGGGCTTCCCTGGTGGCTCAGAAGATAAAGAATCCGTCTGCAACGCAGGAGACCTGAGTTTGATCCCTGTGATAGGAAGATCCACTGGAGAAGGGAATGGATACCCACTCCAGTATTCTTTCCTGGAAAACTCCATGGACAGAGGAGCCTGGTGGGCTACAGTCCATGGGGTCACAAAGAGTCAGGCATGACGAGTGACTAACACTTTCTTTCACTTTCTTTCTCCATGCAACAAAAAATGGTCAGCACATCATTTACGGATGTAATGCCCTTCTAATCTTGCTGAACAATTAGCACTCTTAGAACTACATTTTTTAAGTGTCTATAAACATCTCCTTATGTGTATTACAGTATACCACATCCATGCCTTGAAATAATATCACTTTCATTGAGTAAGTAGTTCTTAAAAGTTCTCATTACAAGAAAATAAGAAATGTAGCTATGTGCTGTTATGGATGGACATTAATAAGACTTTATGCAGTGATCATTTCATAGTATATACAAATATCACATCATTATGTTTATACAAAAAACTAATATACTATCATATGTCAATTACCTGTGCATGCTCAATAGCTCAGTCATGTTGTACTCTTTAAGACCCCATGGACTATAGCCCACCAGGCTCCTCTGTCCATGGGATTATCCCAGGCAAGAATACTGGAGTGGGTTGCCATTTCCTTCTCCAGGTGAGCTTCCCAAGCCAGGGATCGAATCCCTGTCTCCTGTGTATCCAGCAATGGCAGGCAGATTCTTCACCACTTCACCACCTTGGAAGCCCATGTCAATTATATCTCAATTTATAAAGGAGAAGGGGGAAGGGGAGGAGAAAAAGGAGGAGGAAGGGGTGAGGAGGAGGGGAAGAGAAGGTGATCAGGAAAGACCTGACAATTGAAATCTACAGAAGGAGGTGGGGGTAAGACTCTGTAAGTATTTGGAGGAAAAGCATTCGAGTCTGTGCAAAGGCCCTGAGGACAGCAAGCTTCTGGTGTCTTGGAGAAACTGGAACTCTGAGATCCAATGTCTCCTTCTCAGTGAAACTTTATAAAACTCAAGTTCCAAGACTGCCCTTCTCCATACACTCCATTCATTATGTTTTTCCTTAACAGTTATCACCATCCTGTCACACATTAGGTGTCCAATAAGATGATTGTTGAAAGAATGAGTGACAGTCCAGCCTACCAAGCCCTGACTAAAGTCGGGCCCCTCCAGGCTTACTGGTTCCTCCACTACCACCCAGCCACCTTCCACGTAGGCAACAGAATCCCAGGGCAGCTCATGGCTACAACTGTTGTTGATGTCCAGTCCCTAAGTTGTGTCTGACTCTTTGTAACCCCATGGACTGTAGCCCGCCAGGCTCCTCTGTCCTCCATTGTCTCCCGGAGTTTGCTCAAAACCGTGCTCATTGAATCAGTGATGCCATCCAACCATTTCATCCTCCATCGCCCTCTTCTCCTCCTTCCCTCAATCTTTCCCAGCAGCAGGATCTTTTCCACTGAGTGGGCTCTTCGCATTAGGTGCCCACAGTACTGGAGTTCCAGCTTCAGCATCAGCCCTTCCAATGAATATTCAGGGTTGATTTCCTTTAGGACTGACTGGTTTGATCTCTTTGCTGTCCACTGGACTCAAGAGTCTTCTCCAACACCACAGTTCAAAAGCATCAATTTTTCAGCGTTCAGCCTTCTTTATGGTCCAACTCTCACATCCATACATGACTACTGGAAAAACCATAACTTTGACTACAGGGATCTTTGTCAACAAAGTGATGTCTCTGCATTTAAATACACTGTCTAGGTTTGTCATAGCTTTTCTTCCAAGGAGCAAGTGTCTTTTAATTTTGTGGTTGCAGTCACCATCCACAGTGATTTTGGAACCCAAGAAAGTAAAATCTGTCACTGTTTCCACTTTTTCCCCATCTATTTGCCATGAAGTGATGGGGAGTGATGGGACCGGATGCTCCGACCTTATTTGGCTACAATTACAGGCGCACATCTGGTCGGTCTTGGGTGTCTCTTCGGTGCCTGGCAGGAAGCGCTTTTCACGCACCCATCAAACTGAGGCGAGGTCTTCCCCAGGGACGGTCTAGGACACGCTGACTTATTTCGCCTCCTCCTCCCGAACTGAATTACCCAAAGCTTCCGATCTCCCATCCAGCGGACCGAGGCGAGGCTCAGGCGCCACCTAGAATTTCCTCTCCATCCTTGGCCCCATCTGGGGGCTCTGAGGCCGGCCTGCCCACGATTCTAATACAACCCCTGCCTGGGGCCAAGTGGGCGGAATGGGGCGGCTGGCGCGGCTGGGGAAGGAGGCAGGAGGGGCCGGGAAGCTGTGTGCTGTGATGCAGGGAACAGGGGCGGGGAACCCCGTAAGCTCGCCTCGTCAGATGGCTGGTAGAGAAAAAATAACAGGAAGGCTGTGGGGCACGGGTGACTGAGGCCCGGCCCCTCCCTCACCCCTTAATACCACACTCACTCTAATATGATCCCCACCAGGTCTCCAACTCTGCGCATAGACAGACCAGGCTGAAACATTTGAGTCCTGGGCCTGCAGGACAGAATGGTCCAGAGTCACCGCCCCGCCCCCACCTCCCCCACCCCCTCACTTGGACCTCTTCATTCTCTACTGAGACGACTGGTCGTGGGAGCCCCTTCTCGGGGGCCTTTTAGTTAGAGAGTGAGCGCCAGATTAAAATAATAAGAGTGATGCGACGTCCCTGGAGGTCCAGTGGTTAAGACTCCACACTTCCAACGCGGGGCGGGGGAGGGGGGGAGTCTGTCCCTGGTCCCGAAACTAAGATCCAACACGCTGCTTATCACAACCAAAAAAAAAAATGTTTTTAATAGAAAAAGTTAATAAACATTTTGATAGATAATAGTAGTGAATGTGTTTTGGGCACATCCTAGGTGCCTGACAGGAAACTTCACATGGCCATCAAACTGACTCCTCCATACCACCCTGTTCATTTATTCCTGTGTTGGTTTTGACAACTACTTACTAAGCACCTACTGTATGTCAGTCCCATTCCTGTATTCCAGGAATACAGCAGTGAACAAATCAGATAAAATTCTCTGCTCCTCAGAGCTGATATTCAAGAGAAGAGACCAACAGGAAACGAGATAAGTAAGTCAAATGAATCTCAGGTTAGAGGGTGCTAACAAGGAAAATAAAACCATGAAATGGAGAGGAGCTGTTTAGTAGGGACCCATTTTTCAGGTGAGTAAACTGCATCTTTGCTCTGGCCTCTGGATGAGCAGCTGACACACAGAGAAAGGGAGTCAGAGGAGACACGCAGAACAGGACGTCCTGGTACAGCTGTGGAGGTTGTACACTGCACAACTCCAAGAGTGCCCATTCACGAAGACCAGAGTGTGAATGCTGCCCCCTGGAGTCAGGAAGGGCACAGGAATCACAAATCTATGCCGTGTTCTGGAGACAGGTCACAGGTAGCCCTGGAAAGGAAGTCTCAATCACACATTGGACTGTCCTCTACAGCTTGTGTTACTGTACTAGGTTTGTTTGCCTGACACACAGCAAGCCAAGCCTGAAACACCAAGATTTGTAGCAGAGAAAGGGTTTACTCACAAGGCAGCCAAGCAAGGAGCTGCTGCTGCTGCTGCTGCTAAGTCACGTCCCTCATGTCCGACTCTGTGCGACCCCAAAGACGGCAGCCCACCAGGCTCCCCCATCCCTGGGATTCTCCGGGCAAGAACACTGGAGTGGGTTGCCATTTCCTTTTCCAATGCATGAAAGTGAAAAGTGAAGGTGAAAGTCAGTCGTGTCAGACTCTTAGTGACCCCATGGACTGCAGCCTACCAGGCTCCTCCGTCCATGGGATTTTCCAGGCAAGAGTACTGGAGTGGGTCGCCAGTGCCTTCTCCGCAAGGAGAAGGGGGAGCAAATCTCAAACCCACCTCCCTGACGATGAAAGGCTCAGGGTATTTATGAGAAACAGCTGAGGCTTGGGGAGCAAGGGAAAAGTGATCTGAGATTTTTTTCGTATTTATTTATTTGGTTGCACTCGGTCTTAGTTGAGGCCACGTGAATCCTTACTTTTGGCGCGTGGGATTTAGTTGCTTGACCAGAGATCGAACCCAGGCCCCCTGCATTGGGAGCACAGAGTCTTAGCCACTGGACCACCAGGGAAGTCCCTGGAGCCGAAGAATTAAATTAAATTAATCCAAGACAATCTCATCTCAAGATCCTTAATTACATTTGCAAAGGAATGTTTTCCAAACAAGGTCACATACACAGGTTTCCAAGATTAGGGTATGGACGTACCTTTTGGGGGACCATGATTCAACCCGCTGCAGGTCGTATTTAAAGCCCCACATGGGACTAAGTGTGCATGGAGACAGACACCATCCAGCCCCACTCTTATCTTCTTGTTCACCTCTGTGTCCTCAAGGTCTGGTGCAGTTGTTCATAAAAGAAAGATATAGTAGTAGTAAGTAACCTTATCTAATGCTTTGCCAAGAACTGGGCTTCCCTCATGGCTCAACGGTAAAGAATCCGCCTGCCAATGCAGGAGACGCAGGTTTGATCCCTGGGAGGGGAAGATCCCCTGGAGAAGGAAAGGCAACCCACTCCAGTATTCTTGCCTGTAAAATCCCATGGACAGAGGAACCTGGCGGGCTACAGTCCATGGGATTGCAAAAGAGTCGGACACAACTGAGCGACTAAAAAACATGCCAAGAACTGCTATAAGTACTTCATATAATTAACACATTTAATGTTGCAACATAAAAATTGATATTTCATTTTACAAAAAAGCTAAATAAACTCACCCAGGCCACACAACTAGCATTCTAATCCAGGACACCTGTTCTCTCAAATAGAGGAAACCTCCTTGGCCCAAGTGGAGGGGTCTGTCTTGCTTTAGAGAGCCACACATATTACAAATACAAAATAAACTTACTGAAGGATGCATGATGCTGCTGTCACCTGAGATCTTGCAAAGGGACCTGCATAGAACAACCATAACTCTAAACATGACATCTGTGGGAATTCCCTGATGATCCAGTAGTTAAGACTCTGTGCTTCCACTGTATGGGACACAGGTTCGATCCCTGGTCAGGGAACTAAGACCCTGCATGCCTCGGTATGGCCAAAAAACAAAACAAACAAACAAATAAAAAACATATGACATGTCTTGGTATCAATGTCACTCAGGCCCCAGGAGGGCCCTCCTGGGTATGAATGTGGTTGTGCAGCTGCCAATGCTGGAAACAGGCTGCTTAGGAATGTGAGGAGGATTTGGGCACCAGACAAGTTTAGGTGTTAAGTTTCCCTGGGGGCTCAGTTGGTAGAGAATCTGCCTGTAAGGCAAGAGCCATGGGTTCGATCCCTGGGTCAGGAAGATCCCCTGGAGAAGGAAATTGCAACTCACTCCAGTATTCTTGCCTGGAGAATCCCAGGGCCAGAGGCACCTGGTGGGCTACAGTCCATGGGGTCGCAAGAGTCAGATATGACCCAGCAACTAAACCAACGAACCAAGTTTAGGTAAGAGAAAAGACAAATGATCGTGCGTCTCCATGTCCTAAGGCTGCCATAACAAGGTACCACAAAGCAGGTGACTTAGAACAAGAAAAAATTATAGTCCCAGGGTTCTGGAGGCTGAAAGTCCAAAACAAGGTGTGAGCAGGGCCATGCTCACTCCCAAGGCTCTGGGGGAAGAGCCTTCCTGGCCTGGGATCCTTGGTGTTCATAAGCTTGTAGATGCATCACTCCAGCCTCTGCCTCCAGCATCACATGATGTTCTGGGTGTATGTCTGCTTCCACATTTCACTCTTAGGGCTTCCATGGTGGCTCAGTAGTAAAGAATCCCCCTGTCAAGCAGGAGACGTGGGTTTAATCCCTGGGCCAGGAAGATCACACATGCTGAGAAGCAACTAAGCCCATATGCTACAACTACTGAACCTGTGCTCTAGAGCTGAGAGCTGCAACTACTGAAGCCCGTGCCTGCTACAGCCTGTGCTCTGAAACAAGAGAAGCCACTGCAATGAGAAGTTGGTGCACCAGAACTGAAGAGTAGCTCCCTCTTGCTGCAACTAGAGAAAAAGCCCACAGCAACGAAGACCCTGCACAGCCATAAATAAATACATAAAATTACAATTTAAAAACATTTCCCTTTTATAAGAAAGGCATCAGTCATTAGATTAGGACCCACCCGAGTCTGTCATGACCACATCTTAACTTGATTACATCTGCAAAATCCTGTTTTCAAGTAAGATCACATTCACAGGTTCCCCGTGGTTAAGACTTCAACACATATTTGGTGGGAGGTGGGGGATCAGAGAGTGGAAGACAGTTCAACCCTCAGCACCTTGTCAAATGAAATCTAATCTTGCACAGCCAAGTATCATTTCCCAACACTGCCAAGCATCCAGTGAAAATCTTTGCCTTTGTGTTCCAATCCTGCGCTGAGATTCCAGAGATAGTAACAAATTAACACATCATTTGCATTTGTTACAGCTGCACATGGAGGCCGAGAAGTATTTGGCAGCATTTGGCCAAGAAGTATTAAGCTATATACGTGTGTGTGTGTGTAATATATATACAAAAAATATGTGTGTATATTTAAAATACTTTTAAATATACACATATAGAAGCGCTAACCTAACAGATGTGAAATGTAATACCAATTCTTTACAGTGGCAAGTAGAGGAATACTAGAATCACAACTTGGCTCATTTTTACAAAGTATTCAGTGGGATTTATTTAAAAGCTCAGTTTAATAGGAACTTCCCTGATGGTCCAGTGGCTAAGATTCTGTGTTCCCAATGCAGGGGCCCTGGGTTTGTTCCCTGGTCAGGGAACTAGATCCCACATGCTGCAACTAAGAGTTCTCATGCTGCAACTAGGACCTGGCACAGCCAAATAAATAAAAGTATTTTTTTAAAAAACCTCAGTTTGTAAATACTGTATTGATAAATAACTTTTGTTTATTTAAATTAAAATATTTATTTTAAGTAATTTTATTTAAACCTTTTATATTCACTAATTATATCATCAGCAACTGTGCAAGCGCTTATGAAAGCTTTGAACGTTTTAGAATAAAACTTTTTTAAATTATGATATAAAATATATTTTTCCTTCGTACTCTAGTTTCAGGAGACCAGTGGCGCCCAGGGAGGGTGGGAGGAGACCGCAGGCTCCTGTCCTCCACCCTTCCCCAGCCCAGATATATTTTCCGAGGCAGGGAGGCTCCCTCTGGCGGTAGCCAGAGTAGGGGGTACGCGCCTTGCTGTCTCCGCCCGGCCGCCAGGAGGCGTCAGAGTTACCTGAAGGCCTCCGGAGTCATTCATCTCTATGATCCCTGCGGCGGCGCAAGCAACCCGGAAGCCGTAGCTGGCCTAGGGGGAATGCTTCCGAGTAGGAATTAGGTGACCCCGGCTGCCGCTGAAACCTGCGGTGACAGCAGCCATGGGGGCTCACCTGGCCCGGAGATACCTGGGCGATGCATCGGTGGAGCCCGATCCCCTGCGGATGCCCACCTTCCCGCCCGACTACGGCTTCCCCGAGCGCAAGGAACGCGGTGAGGCCCAGTGCGCAAGAGTGGCCGGCGGGAGTGGGGCACGGGTGCCGGAACCCCTGAACCTCGGAGTCCCCACTGCTGGGCTCGAGCATCGTGCGCTGTGTCTGGGTTCAGCCCTGACCTCGGCCCTGAGGAATTCAGAGGACGTTCGTGACCTTGCCGGAATGTGGATGCATTGCAGGCAGAGGGCACGGTTTGAACAAAAAGCCTGGGGGGCAAGAGAGCAGTGATGCGGGGCTAAAATGAGGCGATCGAACCTGGGCTTAGTCCTGGAGTGAGTAGGGAGCCATGGGAGAGTTTATCACGGAAGAGATGTGCTCACTGTACCTCTGGGTAGATGTCACTGCTCTTTTTATGTATGCCCTGGAAAACACAAGGGGGAGAGGGGTGGCTCACGCCTCACAAACTGTCCTGCACTTGGCTTTTTTTATGAGTTAGTATCACAGACATGTCGAGCGCCAGTCCTGGACCAAGCCAGTTTGGGCACCGAGGATACAGCAGGCGCTGACTAAAGAGAACTCACTGTCCTGTAGGGGAGACCGTGGAACCTGGCGGGTCTTCATGATGGTGCCTGGGAGTATCAAGGCGGGCTTCCAGGGGGCTGTAACTGGAAGCGAGACCTGAGGGGGTTGCGAAGGAGCTGACCACACCGAGACTAAGAAGAGGGGGCTCTCCGCTTAGTGCTTCGTGCTTCTAAGCTGAGGAACCACGCGACCAGATTTGTTTTGTCAAAAGGTCACGTTGTTGGCTGCCTGGTGGGCGATGGCTTGGAGACAGGAAGACCTCTACACTCCTCTAGTGTCTCAATTCCTGGCAGTCCATCAGTACGCCCACCTCCATGTCAGTCTTTCCCACTGCTCCATACACGTTTCTTTCCCTTAATGTTTTGCAAACACCCAGAGCCACCCTCACCCTGCCCCCTCTCTCTGGCTTAACAAGAGCCCTGGATAAGGCCAGCTCTCCTCCTTAGCTCCTGTCCCTGTGCAGCTGAACATCATGGGAGAAAAACACTCAGCCTCCCTGACTGGTCTCCTGATTGCTCCCCCACTTGTCCCCTCATGCTACTGGTTTTCCTGTCACATTCCCTGGCCCTTTGCTCTCTCTTGCTCCCCCCTCAACCACAATGTCAGGCCATCTCTCTCAGACTCCAGCATCTCCTTTCAGCTTGTCACTTGGCATCCTCTTAAGAAAACAGATGCAGGGACTTCTCTGACATGCCAGTAGTTAACACTCTGCACTTACAATGCAGGGAACGCGGGTTCAATCCCTGGTTGGGGAACTAAGATCCCACATGCCACAAAGCACAGCCAAAATATTTTAAGAAAACAGATGCAGCCAAAACTCTCTTGGGCTCCCTTAATCCCTACTTCCTGCTGGACTCCACCTTCTCTCCCGTTACTCTTACTCGATCTGCCCCGGCTTCAGCTAAACCTCTGCTCCAGTTGAACCATCTGAGGCCCTTCATCCCATCCTCGCACCCACCCAGTCTCTCCTCATTGGACATTGGTTTTCCCATCAGCATGCAAATACGCTGTTATTTCTGCTGTTTTTAAAATATTCTCCTGCCCCGCCTCCCCATCCAGCTGTCTCCCCCCACTTCACTGACAGGGCTCTGGTCAGGCTTCCTCCCCACCCCCACTCTGCTGTGTTGCAAAACCCCATTGTCAGATTCTTAGTTTTAACTCCATTACAGCAGCAGCAGACACAGCCCTTCCTGGGGGCTCCTCTTCACATGGTTCCAAGACCCAACAACTCCCTGCCTTGTAAATGCTCAGTGTAAATCCACACTGCCTTCTGTCTCCACTCACTCTCACCCCTCCCTGGGGGTCTCTGCTCATCCCCTGGTTTCAAAGGGCTTTTGTGAGCCAGGGCTGGAGTTTTTGCTTTGTTTTTAATTGGAGGATAATTGCTTTACAATGTTGTGTTGGTTTCTGCTGTACAACTTGAATCAGCCATAAGTGTACATATGTCCAGGCTACCCAGGTGGCACTGGTGGTAAAGAACCTGCCTGCCAGTGCAGGAGATAGGAGAGACATGGGTTATTCCCAATCCCTGGGAATATCCCCTGGAAGAGGGCATGGCAACCCACTCCAGTATTCTTGCATGGAGAATCCCACGGACAGAGGAGTCCATGGGGTCACCATCAGACACGACTGAGGATGCATGCACACGTGCAGTACTGAGCATTGCCAAGCATCTTACAACATTTCGCTCTCCCTGTTTGTTCAGTGTCTCCCTCCAAGAGCAGGGATCCATTCTTGCAGAGCATGTTCCCCTGTGGGTCCCCAGCACCGAGCACACACTAGGTGCTCCAGAAATTCTGGCTGCTGACCGATTATGCCAAAGCTTCTGGGATGAGTGGCAGCACACTGACATGGAAACCATCCAGGGCTGCAGATGGACACACGGCCTGGGGCTCAGATGGGTTGAGGGTAGAGGGCCCAAGTTGGGATCTAGGTTACAGATTGGAGACCAAAGCCATGAATTAGAATGAGCAGAGAGCTCTTAACAGGAACCACCAGAAGCCAGCGCTTCAGGTTCGGGCAGAAAATGTATGGACAGCCATAGAGATGGGAGGAAACCTGGGGTGGGTATGATAGAGATGAGGGCCACGGGAAAAGAATGTTAGAGAAAGAAGCAAGCAAGAGGCTGAGGAAGCACAGTGCCCTGGGGTCTGGAAAGAGTCAGCATGTGGGCAGTCCTGGGGTTGAGTGTGGATGCTGATGAGTTGCAGACCCTGGGCCAGAGTGAGACAGAAATTCGGCTGGGAAGCAGAGGGGAGAGGAGGCAGTGGAAGTGGATTGCAGGTAATCAGTGGACACTTTGTGATGCTACTTGTGAGGACCTTCTGGGACAAGAAAGATGCTGGTGTAAGCTGGGAGAGCGGTTCCCTTGATGCAGGAAGCTGGTCCTGGGCGCCCTCTGCCAGAGGGGGCAGAGCTCAAGATGACCAGCACAGCGGGCCCAGGCTGGGGTGTGCGCCTGCTATTTCTTAGAGCCCCAAATCAGCCCCAGTTGAATGAAGGTTGATTTCATCCGAGTCAGGTTTTCCTGGTGGGTGGAGCAGCAGAACCTGAGGGTTACTAGTTCAGCTCTCCAAGAGGCGGGCACTTAAGCATTTTACATGTAGTTGCTCAGCTCACTTCGGAGCCAAGTCTATGCAGTAGGGGACGAAGCTGAGGCTCTGAGAAGTTACAGCTCCAACAAGGGCAGAGCTGGTATTCAAGTCCCGCAGGCAGCCTGGCCGCCCCCTTCCCCCGACACACACTCGTATATGCACACACACCGGGTTGTGCCAGCAGAGGGGAGCGCAGGCTTTGCTGGTAGGACTGTCTGCAGAGTGACCCTGGGGGGTGGAGCGGCAAGAATCTCCTGTGGGTTGACGGCAGGAGAGGGACTCTGCCCTTGTTGCTTTTGTGCAAATCAGAAGGATCCTCCCACCCTGGCTGAGCCTCCCCGGTTCCCCCTCCACCCGCAGAGATGGTGGCCACTCAGCAGGAGATGAACGACGCCCAGCTGGTGCTCCAGCAACGGGACTACTGCGCGCACTACCTCATCCGGTTTCTCAAGTGCAAGCGCGACAACTTCCCCAACTTCCTGGCCTGCAAGCACGAGCAGCACGACTGGGACTACTGCGAGCACCTCGAGTGAGCCCCCAGCGCACCCCACATCCCCACCCGGCAGGGCTCTGGGCCCCTGACTCCAGAGGCAGAGGACCTGAACTCACAGTTTCTAGCCAGGCCCCCGCCTTAGTAGAAAGAGGAAGCGGAGGGGCTGTTGGGTGGGCGGGCCTGGAGGAGTGGCCAAGCCTGGTTCCAGGGTGTAGGCCCAGTCCTTGCTCTTGGCTCAGTGGTGTCCATTCCAGGTAGGGGGCGGACCCCAGACCTAAACCGCAGGCCTTCCCTACTTGGGGCGAAACCCCCCCCCCCCCCGCCGCCAGGCCCATCAGCTCCCGGGCCACAGGACGGTTGTGTCCTGACACCTCTCCTTGTGCTCTGCCTGCAGCTATGTGAAGCGCATGAAGGAGTTTGAGCGGGAGCGGCGGCTGCTCCAGCAGAAGAAGAGACGGGAGCAGAAGGAGGCGGACATGGCCAGAGGCCTGGGGCCCGGCGAGGTGGCCCCCGAGGTGGCCCTGTAGCGAGCCCGCCCCCCACTCTGGACCAGTCAAGAAATAAAAGCCTCCAGGCCCCTCGGCCCAAGCTCCGCCTGCCTGTGGTGTGCTGGTCCCTGAACCAACCCCCCAAAGAAACACGGCCGAGGCTGAGTCCAGCTGGGCAGGCAGGTTTTATTCCAGACCCGGGAAAGCAGTGGTCCCCACTCTTTCTCCAGGAGTAGGGGGCGGGACGGGAGCCGGACCTGGCTGAGCCCAGGTGTGGGGAGCCGCTGTTCAGAGCAGGAAGGGGATAATGGGCATGCGCAGGGGCGGGTAGTCCCGGAACTCCTTCAGGTAGCTGCGGTGCTTGCCTTTAGCCCAGATGGTCATCTGCGTGAAGCCCACCAGGGAGAAGAGGGCCACTGTGGGGCAGAACAGGGGAGTCAGGAAGAGGGGGCTGCACGCTGCAGGGACCGGCGGGGCCTTCCGGGGAAAGAAGGAGCCGCGGGCTCACCTGGGAGACACTGGGTCATGATGGCAAAGCCGATCCAAGACCCCACCTGTGGGCAGAACAGCCAGGTGAGGGCGGGCAGGGGTGTTCTGTTGAGGCCTCGCCCACCCTCGGGGCCACTTTCTGGGAAGGGGATGGCAACCGACCTTCAGTGCTGGAGCAGCCGGGAGTGAAGTGGGGACTGCACGGTGAAGCTGCCCAGCCTGACAACCGCCCACCCTAGGCCCCCAAAAGGCCATAGTCTCCCTCGCCAAATGTTAAAGTTCAAACTGCAAAAGCAGCTACAGAGCCAGGCACCGCACCCCCTACAAAAGCTAGCCCTCCCCAGGGGACGCCAAGCCCAGGGCAGACCCTCACCTCGTAGGTGTAGTTGGGGCAGGACACCAGCAGGAAGAGCCACGTGAAGGGGTTCTTGGTGGGGTACGGGATCTTCCTGGTCTTAGACCCTGGGAGGACAAGGCAGGAGCAATGAGCCCCCCAGGGCCGGCCTGCTCAGGTGACCACACCCCTGCCCGCTGCCGGCCACTCACCAGCCGGCCGCAGGTCCCGCAGAGCCATGTGGATGGAGAAGTTGCCGAGCTGGCAGATCTGTCCAGAGAAGCTGGGTCAGGTCAGAGCCCCCCAGACTCCCCCAACCCCGCTGTCCATCCTGGCCTGCTTACCACAAAGATGGCGAGCGCCAATTTAACCTGCTGAGCTCCGTAGGCTGAAGAGGAATCAGAGAGGAGAGGCCCGTGAGGGGAGAGCCTTGGATGCGGGGGTGTTCACAGGGGGAGCAGGGTCCCCGGCCACTTACTGGGGGGTGTGTAGAGAGGGTGGTTGATGTAATAGGCCATCCACGCAGCGAAGCCCCAGTAGTAGGTGCAGTTCTGAAAGAGTGGGGCGGGATGGAGGCCCAGTGGAGGGCGGGACCCAGGTGAGGGGGACCAGGGAGGGCGGGGCGAGGCTGAAGGACCTGGACCGATGGGCAGCTGGGGGCTCACCTTGAAGATGTTTCGCAAGGGCATGGTGCCGTGGGAGAAGCGGTGCACGAAGAGCGTCTCCAGCAGGCGCTTGATGTAGTGGAATGAGTGGCAGATGCAGGCGAGGCTGGGGGCGGGGAGCCAGCTCAGCGGGGGCCGGTCTGGCGGGCCCCACCACTCCCCACGCCTCCCCTCACCCAGCCCCACTCACTGCACCACCGTGTGCCGACTGGACGTGAAGTCGTATTTGTGGCCGTAGATGAAGGGCACCCGGAAGTAGAAGAGCAGGTAGATGAAGAGGGGCCCAGCGTACTCTGTCAGGAAGACCTGGGGAGGGGAGTGTGAGTCACCCTGGGGGCAGCGGGGAGGTGAGACTGCTAGGGGAGAAGGGCTCGGCACTCACCGTCACCCAGCTGATCTGGGCCCCCAGGTCCCGGAAGTAGAGTGTGGCCGTGGTGCCCACAGGCAGCTTCTGCAGGACGTCCTCATCCTTCAGGGACTTGCCCTCTGAGGAGAGTTGGGCCAGGGCTCAGGGGCTGCTGGGCCTTCGCCCACAGCCACCCGGGAGCCCGGGGGCAGCCCAGCAGACAGCTGTACTCACTGGGGTCCAGGCGGAGGGACTGGCGGGCGGGGTACCACTGTGGGTCTGTAGGGAGAGTGGGGTGTCACGGCACACGGCCTGGTGGGCTCCTCTGGGCCCCGGTGTGGCGCCGGGACACGGACCGAAAGCGCAGGCAAAGTAGGATGTTGTCCTTCCGGAATCCCAGCAAGGGAGTTCCTGCGGGTGGCCACACGGGGGCGGCGGCCCCAGGCCAGCCCCGGGAGGCTTGGGCCACACCGGGGGCATCTCTGCAGGCCCTTGAGGGAAAGGCGAGCAGGATGGGGTCCCACCTAGAGGCCCCTGCCCAGAGGGGTCACGGGGGGGCCATGTGGCTGGGCCCTGGACTTACGGGTCTTGGTGAAAAGGTTCTTGATCTCGGCAATGGTGGCTTGGGGCTCCACCTGGGGAAAGCACAGGCCGGGGACAAGTCAGCCGTGGCAGGGAGTTCGGAGGGCCGGAGGCCCAGGATCTCTCTTGGTGAGGTGGGATGGACTAGGGTCCCAGGCAACTGCTATGGGAGGGGGAGGGCTGGAGACCAGGCCCCGCAGCCCATCCAGCCAACACCCCAGCCATGGGCTGGAAGGCCATTTTAACCAGGCAGCCAGGACACCTCTGGACCAGCTGGGAGATGGTGCGAGCAGGGAAGCCAAGCCTGCTTTGCCCCTCCTCTCCACCCCACCCACAGCTCCTCCCCGAGTGAAGGCCCTCAGTCTGGAACAGACGTCCCTGGGATGGGACCAGCCCCTTCCCCTGGTCTGGACTCAGAAGGGGGCAGGTCTCAGGACCCCACCTCCCTCCCAGGCCCCAGAGCCCTGCAGGGTCCACTGAAGCTGCCCGGCCTCCTCATGCACCATGAGGTCAGCTCCAGACCACACCCAGGGAACAGGGTGCTCTGCCCCAAGGGGCTGGGCGGCAGGGGCAGGCCTAGGGACACACCTGTCCTGCACACCCTGAAGGGCAGCGGTGGGTGTCAGGACACAGGTGGAGGGGCATATCCATCTCCCCGGGGGCCAGGAGCCCAGGAAAGGAGGGGTCCCAGGCCCAGCACCCTCGGGCCCATGAAGCTGGCGCCATGGCTGGTCCTACCTTGTCCAGGAAGCACAGCTTCTCCCGAGTTTTGGCATCCAGAATCTCCACCTCGAAGAAGAGAACAGCCTTTTTAGGTTTCTTGGTCGCTTTGGGGGGCACAGGCCGCGGGAGGCCGTTGAGGCCAAAGCCGGGGCAGAGACCCTGGCTGCTGTCCCGGGCCGCCACGCTCAAGCTCAGGTCCATGCCGCCCCGCTCTGCCCGCAGTGGCCAGAGTCCCCAGCTGCCGGCCGTCAGCCCCCACCACAGACCTCCCCACGCGAAGCGCTCTGGGCCGGGCCAGCGCGATCAAATTCTGCCGCGGTGCTGGAAGGAAGCCCGTGCCTGCCCTGGCACTGCCAGCTCCTGTGCAGATGTAACCTGAGTGGCCCAGCAGCCATGGCCCAGCTAAATATAAAACTACCCCACACGGAGTCCCCTAGGAACCACGCCGCAGACCTCCTGGGGAGGGGGGGCCTGGGGGCAGCACCCCCAGGCCTGGGGGGCTCCAACTGTAAAGCTTTCCCATAGACTTGGACCCGCAACAGCACGGCAGGAAGGGAGATGCCCAGGACGGGCACGAAGGCAGCTCCCAGCCCAGTGCAGAGCAAGGGCCAGTAACCAGGAGGAGGGGGAGAGGTCAGTGGGCAGCCTAGAGCCCAGCGCAGCCCTCAGAGCTCCCTGGGCTTGGAGAAGAAGTCCCAGCTATCCTGAGAATCCGTGAGATAGATCATCCATTTCCCCTTCTGAGCTGCAAGGGACACTCTGGATTAGTTTCCTCGTGCATTTGTGTTCCCAGGGAAGGTGACAGATTCCAGGGTTCCCGGTGCAGAGCCTCACTCTAAGTGTGGAAAGGGTCTGGAAACGGAGAAGCTTCCAGCAAGCACCCCCAGCCAATCCTGAGACCTTGGCCCCCACCTCCCTGGCCCCCCTCTCCACCTACTTCTCCATAGGTCCACCCAGGCCTTCAAGGCCACCACCAGGGCAGTCCTTCCACCATGTCAGCCCAACACAGCATCTTTGTCCAGGCCCTGAGCCGCCAGAGCCCAGAGCAGACAGCCCGGGCACCCCCAGCCCCAGTCTCTGAGCCCCAGGCAGTGATGTGTGGGGGCAATGCTGGGAGGGGCAGGGCTCCAAGGGAGGTCTGACCCACCCACCCTAAACAGGCAGGCAGGAGAAGGCACCCCAGCCAGCAGTGAAAGGTGGGGAGCTGGAGTGAGGCCGAGCAGGGCCCAGGGCAGAGCTTGATGCAGATCTTATCAGACATGGGGACACGGCAGGCAGGACTGGGTCTGACCCCAAGTTGGCCACTGGGCAGAGAGTTGAGGGCCCCTCCCGCCTGGTAGGCCCTCATTGGAGGCAGCATGGAGAAAAGGAGTAGAACTTGGAACCCAGGGCAGGGCCCTGGACAAGGCTCTCTGAGGGCACACCCACCCACCCAGGGACCGCCCCCCCCCAAAGGGTTCCTGACACCCCCCACTGCCAGTAGGAGAGGCAGGAGGCATGGCAGGCAGCACACAGGACTGATTCCAGGCTTCTCTCTCAGTCCCAGCCTGGGGGCGGGTAGGAAGGTGTGTGCCTTGAGGGGCTGGCGTGGTGCCTGACAGACGAGATGCACCCCAAAACCTCAGGATGTGAGGAGACCCCGAGGGCCTGCAAAGAGGGAAAGGGGATGGGCCTAGGTTCAGATCCCGGCTCCCCCTGCCAGCTAAGGGTGGCTGTAGGCCTGTGTGTCCATCCATGCTCCACCTGCCCCTCATCACGGACTGAGGGCAGGAGAGTCCAGAGCCCAAGAAGTGCTGGCCAACCTTAGTGTTACCATGCTAGAGCATGAGCCTGCCATCAGCTGAGGCAGGTTACTGAATGCCTCAGAGTCCCACAGATGACACAGTCAGACAGAAGGGCCAGGGGGAGGGGGCTGGTTGTACCCCCAAGCATCTAGCCCCACCCAGGGGACTCCCGGGAGAGGGGAGGGGCACAGGCGAAATGTGCCAGAAAGGGCAATGACAGCAGGTCCCTGGGAGGGCAGAGGGCCTGCGGCCCCACGGCTGCAGGTGTATTAATAGTTGCCGGGTCCCCGGCAGGCAGTGTCCACGTGTCTTCGGGACCTGTGTGGTCTGCAGGACGGCTGCACCGCGTCTACTGGGAGAGCAGGCCTCCGAGTTCCTGCTGAACCACTCAACAGCTTAAAATACAACCAGCCCCTCTCCCGGCTGGCCAGCTGCTGGGGGAGGGCTGAAATCCTACCCTCTCCCCCAACCCGGGCACCAGACCAGGACCCGGGAGGAGACAGTGAGCCGTCGGAGCCCCTACTGGCTGCTGGGAAAGGAAGCGGGGCGGCAGGGACAGGAGCCACCCCTCCCAGCAGCCGCCACCACTGCCACCGCCACGGCCGCACCCAGGCTGCAAGGAGCAGCAGCACCCTCGCAGAGGTAAGCCCGCCCGGGGGGGCAGCACACAAGGCCCCCGGCCTGCTGGGGAGGGGGCGGCCCCAGCTCAGGGCCACTGTGGCTGGTTGGGTCCTCCTTTCTCATGTCCTGTCCCCAAACCTCCACCCCAGAGAGGTCTGCAAGGCTCTGGGAGGGCAGGCGGCGGCGGGGGTAGGGGGGTACCTATTTTGCAACTGTCTGTGCCTCTATAATTACTTCAAGAAAGGTAAATTTTTAAAGTTTAAAAGCCAGGTAGGAGAATATACATAAATATATATATATATATGTATGTATGTATGTATGCCAGGTGAAAAAAGCCAGACACAAAGGGGTCACCTGTTCCTGTGAAATGTCCAGAACAGGTGAACGGAAGCAGACACACAACAGAACAGTGGCTGCTAGGGACTAGGGAGGGGAAGGGGAGTGCCAGCTAATGGGGACCTGTCTCCTTCTGGGGTGACGAGAAAGCTGTGGAATGAGACAGAGGCTGCCCAACACTGTGAACGTACTGAATGCTGCTGAACCACTTACTTTTTAATGGTTAACTGCATGTTATGTGAAATTCACCTCAATAAAGTAGTTGTTTTTTGAGGGGTGGGCGTACAAACCAGTTCTAATTACCCAGAAAAAGAAAAGGTAAGAGGCAAGGAGCAGCAAAGGCTCCCCACTACCCCACCCCACCCCACCCAGACTGAGGGCCTAAATATGGGGAACCTCATCATGCACTTCCAATCTTCAGTCCCTGAGTTACCCCCTCACTGCACCCCTCCCCACCCTCTGCTCTGTGCCAAGCACGCTCTCACCCCCTATGCTTGTCACATACACACCCCTGTGCCCGGGCCTTCAGCCAGCCTGGGTGGGGGCCCAGGACTGAGGTGAGGTGACCCAGGCGGCTGCTGAGCAGAGATCCTGAGCACAAAAGAGAAGGCAGCAGGCTCAGGACACCCCCCGCCAAGGGAGAAGGCAGGTGAGGGACAGGGCTGAGTGGGTGGCAGAAGTTCCTGAAGGGGGAGGGGGGCATCTCCTCCTGTCCCCATGGAGGGAAGGGGCTGGGGGGACATGGAGCAGGGTGATAGCTTAAAGGATGAATGAAACAAAGCCCATCAGGCTGACCTGAAGTCTGAGCACTGGTGAGGCAGGGGGTGTGGCCCCAAAGCCTCGGGCACAATGACCAGACAGAGGACAAGGACAGGGCAGGAGTCTGGCCTGAGGCATGGGAGAGAGGCTCAGCGATGGCAGTTCCCCAGCCCGGGAGGAATTCTCACTCAGAGGCCCCAGGTTCTAGGCTCCAGCCAACAGCAACTCGTGGGAGCACAAGGTCTGGGCTGGTGGGAGGGGAGGGTCGGACAAGGGGCAGGGTGCTGCCCACCCTGCAGGAGGCAGGGGGAGGGGGGAGGCTGCAGACTTGCGCCACCCAAGGGGAGTACCCAGAGACACTGCCAGGCAGTGGGGCCCACCACTTTCACCACCTTCGTGGAAATGGGCAGATGCTGCTGATCAAGGCTGCCGTTGTAGAAAGAGGGGCACCCATTCCCTGAGCACCTGTTTCAAGCTCGCTCGAGGGCCAGAGCCTCAGGGAGGCAGGGCTCCCAGGGTGATCCCCACGTGGCAGATGAGGAAACCGGGCTAGAGAGGAGGACAGGCTCAGGGCCTTTGCACATGCAGCTCTCAGTACCGGGAGCCGCTCTTCCCCAGACCCTACGGGGCTCTCGTCGCCTCCTCAGCAAGGTCCCTCCTGACCAACTTAAAATAGCAACCCAGACATTTACCATCTGCCTCCCACTGGATGGTCAGCTCCAGGGGGCGGGGACTGTCCTGTCCTCAGCTCTTCCCCAGCACCTAGAAGACAGCCTGGGAAGAGAGCTGTGCTCCCTAAACACCTGTGGGAGGCCCCCTGTCCACGGTCACGGAGGTGGGGCCTCAAAGCCCCTTCCCCACCAGCCTCTGAGCCAAGGCCTTTGCCTCACCCCTCCGTCACCACACTTGGGGGCATGGGAGCCTGCCCACCACGCCAGACCCCACAGCAGGAGCTGCTTCCAGGAGCTTTCCCTAGCCTCGTTCCAAGGAAGCCTCTGTGAGGCCTGCAGGCCACCGCCCAGCTCCCGTGACCCTGTGGGGCCCCGCATTCTGGCTGCCAGACCCTCCTCCCCAGCTCTGGGGCACCACTGACTGAAGGAAAAGGTCAGCAATGAGCCTGCTCTGGCTCCAAGGGAACCCTCTATTTTTCACCAGCACCCCCAACACAGAAGGGGCTCCCCGCTGACAGGCTCCACACACCCTGCCTGCAGGCAGCACCACAGGCCCAGCAGCCCCTCACAAGGAGGCTCTGAGGTCAAAAAGACTCACCTATTTTCGGGATGTGTGGTGCTGGACAAGTTACCCAACCTCTCTGAGCCTCCATTTTCTCAGCTACAAAGTGGGCTGCCCTCACCTGCTATCTCACAGATAGACTTACAGATAATAACCACCATCATTCTAGTTTGTATGTGCTGGGGGGGGGGGGGGCCAGGCAGGAACAGAGAACAATGACAAACTTTATACCAAGAGTTGAGGGGAAAACAGAGAATGGGGGATCAGGAGTGGGAAGGACAGCCATTTTAGACAGAGTGGTCAGGGAAGGCCTCCCTGAGAAAGCACACAATCATGTCCAGTCTAGAATAACTCTCACAAAAAAGTAAACGTTATCAGACCGATACTACCAAAATACAAGTGGCAGACACACAGGGTAGCAGGCCTCTTCTCTCCAAAACCTGACGATGACCCTGAAGGGGCTCAACCACACCAAGGTCAGAGAGGTGGTGCGAGGAGCTGGTGACACTGAGCCCGAACCCTAACAATAGCAAGACACGTGCGGATGGCAGAGGCGGGGCGGCCGCCGGCGTCCCTGCTCTAGTTCATCACCCGCCGTGGAGGCTGCCGGCTCTCCACTGCCCTCTTGCGGCCGCGGCCGGAAGGGTGCGCACAGCAGCCAGAGCTCCAGGTGAGTAACCCGGGTACCTACGTCCAGGGCAGGATGAGATCAGGAGAATGTGCACCAACTGTTCTCCCACTCACCGGCCAAGCGCTCTCGGGGAGCCACTACCTCACGCTCATTCCTTCGTTCACGTATCCTTTCCTGACTCCCCACTTCCCGCAGGCACCGCCATGACCAAAACCGTATTCCTGCCTTCACAGGAGCTGCATGCGTTCTGGTGGGGGCAGCGGGCAGGGAGACAGATGATCAATAGTGGCATGTTTTAAACCAAGAGTTGTGGAGAAAAACAGAGAACGGGGGCGGGGTGGGGGAGTCAGGAGTGGGGAGGAGGATGGCCACTTCAGAGTTGTCAGGAGGCCGGCCAGTGGAAGTGAGGGAACACACCATGCACATGGCCACGCAGAAAAGCGCTCCAGGCAGAGGGAACAGCAAGTGCAAAGGCCCTGAGACTGCACCAGCATGTTTAACTCATTGCTGACCGAGGGGTTTTTGCAGAAACTAATGCCTGTGGCTGGTGACCTGTTATGTGATACTCATCCGTCTCCGATCAATAACAGGCAACAAAAGCCATATTAATATGTCCCTGACCAATATAATCCATCAAGCAGCAGACCTGGTGTGGCAGGAGCAGAATGTGGAGGGGGAGAGCAGGAAGGCACAAATGGGGAGTTGAGGGGGCTGAGCACAGTGGGGGAGGGAAGGCGCAGGCACTGTGGGCCACAGGAGGGACTCTGGCTATTACTGAGGGAGGTGGGAGACTCAGATGGTTCTTGAGCAGGGGCGGGGTGTGACCTGACTCAGTTGTTCAGAGGCACCCCCTGCAAAGTGGGAGACCAGGACGGAGGCACCGACGGGGACAGGAGCAGGGAGGTGACCATGGAGAGAGTAAGAAGTGGACAGGCTACGAAGACGAAAGTGACCAGATGTGCTGAGGGTCTGGATGTGAGAATGAGAGGGGAGGGACTCTGAGGTTCTGACCTGGGCCTCTGAAGGAAGAAGCACCAAGCAGGAGGGTGGCAGGAAGGAGAGGCACCACCTAAGCCCAGGCTGGAAGAGTCTGCAACTGCTGCTTTACCCCGTGGGAGCTGCCACACAGGGCGGGGCACACAGGGCCCAGGCGCCAGTGCCCAGGACGACTCCTGAGCCAGGAGCCGGGCCCCACTCAAGCTTCCGTTTCCCCGTTTTCATAAACACAGCCGGGCCCAGTGCTCCTCTGGCCCCTCCCGGATATAAACCAGACCCAGGGGCCCCAGGGCAGTCTACATCCCAGGCCCAGGCCTGAGAGTCAGCGTGGACTCCAGGTCACCCTCATCAGCGCCCGGTTCCATGTGTCCTACAAGGGAACCCTCCCGACAGGAGTGGGTAAGAACTGCAGCTGCTACCCAGACACCTCTCCTCACCCCTCTTTACAGTCCCCAGGGCAGCCAAGGAGCAGGCACCATTAACTCCATCTCATAGATGAGGAAGCCAAGTTACGAGAGGTGCTCCAGCTCACGCGACAGTAAACTGACCCCAGGCTGCCCAGCACACAGACTTCTGGAGCTGTGCCGCCAGCAGGCACTGCCCTGGGGAGACCCCCAGGCAGCAATGGCACAGGCCCGTCTAGAGCAGGCTCTCGGGGACCCCACAGGGGCTGCCTGCCAGAGAAGGGCCCTTCAACCAGGCCACCATGTGCTGGGCAGCCTGGCACAACCCAGCCGGTGCCAGTGCCTGCACCAGGGAGGACTGTCGGGGTTGGAGGGGGTAGGCTCCCGAGGCTGGGGTACAAGAGGCCTGAGGTGGATGCAAGCCCTGCTCAGTGCAGCCTCGACTCCAGGTAAAGAGGCAGAGGGCCCCATGGGTCCCTCAGCCACCGACCTGGGCTCTCCCGGCCCCCACAGGCCCTACACAGGGCACAAGGGCAGCCACACTCAAAGGATGGATGGAGGCCTGGCCCTGAGCAGCATGGGCCGGACCGGCTCACCCCATTCACTAATGAAGAGTCTTGAACATGTTCACCTAGACTCGGTGGCTCAGCACTTTCGGCTCCCTCTCCCACTTTCCAGAAATATCGAAGTCACACTACTCATGCCAGGGCAGCTGAGAAGACCTTGGGCTCAGCTGCCAGGAAGCCAGCACAGGCCACACCTGCTGGGCCAGAAATACCTCCTTCCCCAGTGGCTTCGGCTCTTGACCCCGTTTCTCTGAGGTGCCTGAGGGCACTGCACAGCCTCCCTGAAGTGCTGCAGTGGGGAGGCGGGGCATGTCACCCAGGGTAGGAAGGGCAGAGAGAGACTGACCACCCACTCCCAGGGCCTCAAGCAGCCAGCTCCTGCCTCCCACCCCTGCTGGCTGGACGATTAATAGCAGGGTCTGAATGCCAATGTCCCTGGGCTCTGAGATCCAAGGCCAGGCCAGGAGAAGGAGGCAGACACCCCATAGCCCAGCAGTAGCCAGCCTTGCAGGACATTCTCCGGGTGCCCAGGTGCCCTGGCTGGTTGCTATGACCACAGAAGGCCCAAGATGAAGGGGCTGGACCAACACAGCGAGACTCTGGGTCTGGGGCCTGAGAAGGTCACCACGCTCTTGGACCCATGGTGCCCATGGCTCAGACACCTCCCTGGGCAGTTATAGGCCTCCGGGGCCTCCAGAGGGCGCTGTCCTGGACAGAGCTGCACTGTGAGGGCCTGTTTCACTGGAAGTGCCACCTCTAGTATGGTCTATCAGATGCTTGCTTACCTTGTGCCAAGATCTTTACCTGCACAACTCACCTGGGCCTGTACGCTAGACTGTAACCCCAGTTAAGCAGCCCAGAAAACCAGGGGGGCTCTTGCCTGAGGCACAGAACCAGGTCAGAGCCAGCCAACTTGGGCCCAAAGAATCCTACTGCCCACCCTCACACAAACAAAAAAAAACAAACCTGCATTCTGGAGAACAGGGCTAAATGCTAAAGAAAGGGGGAACAAAACCTGGACCTGATTATCTGGAAGGTACCCTGCTCCTTGCTGACATTCAGTTCCAGGGTCTGGATTCTGCAGACCAAGTCACCTCCATAAGGAGTGTCCTTGGGAGGCTGACCTGCTCAACTCTGGGCCCCTGTTGAGCCAGTCCACACCAAGGGCAAAGGGCCTGTCACCCCAACACCACCCAGAGGGATGCAGGCAGGGTCAGCAGCTGTTTTGCAGTTTTCTGCCACTGGCTAAAGCCACCAGTAAGCTGGGAAACCAGTACCATGGGGGTGGGGAAGTGCTGCAGAGGCCACAGTCAGACCAGCCTGTCCCTGCCTGCGCCCTGACACAGGGAATGCTCCTAAGAGGATCTGACAGCATCCCCATGGCAGATGTGGCAAAGGGCCCTGCCCAGTGACCCTGAACCCTGCCCACCTATGAAGCCCACCTCAAGAGCCCTGATCTGGAAATGCAGATGAGAAAATAGGGACCTCTGATGGAGAGTCAGGCACCCACAGCTTAAAAAGTTCCCAGTGACAGATGGAGGCGGCCAACTCACCTGGGCTGCCTTCCTCAAAGAGGCTCCTGCCCTTTGGATGATGCTCCAAACTCTTATCATGACAGACAGACTGCCTGACATGCCCTCGAAACTCTCAGCCAACCTCCCCAGTCACTCCCTACCCAGTCCCTGCCCCCTCCCTCAGCCGTCAAGCAGGGTGCCAGCACCCAGCCTCCACCAGCTCCGGCTGGCCTTGTCAACCCACTTTACAGACAAGGCAGTGGAGGCTCAGGAGTCACAGGCTCCAGGGGCAGGGCCCCACCTGTTTTTGCTCCTTAGAACTGAATGTTCTTCCTCCAGGACGGTCCCTGGCCCCAAACCCCGGGAGGACGGCCCAGATCTGCAACCCTGCACACCCTGGCCAAGTCAAGGCTGGTGATCACATCTGGTCTCTCTGCATCTCTGGCAGGAAGGTGCTGTCGGGCCAGGGCACTGGAAGAGGAGAGGCTGAGCCCTGTGGACGCAGGCCAACACGCTGACCAGCAGGGGGCGCTCGTCCAGGCTGACTCCCGACCTGCGCCCAGCACGCCCAGCCCAGGTGCAGCAGGCAGGTCAGTTTTGCGCCAAAGCCCAGTCTGACACCCACGTGGCCGGCCTTAATGCCCACAGCAGCAGCAACAGCTAACACCTCCTGCATACTCACTACGTGGAGGCGGGGGGTTGGGGGGGGGTCAGGTCCTGACACAAATTATCTCCTTTACTATTACTCCCCTCTTCCAGGTTAGGGCACTGAGACTCACTCCACTGTATAAGCAGTGACTGATAGTGACTATATACCTACTACATGCCAGGCGCTGTTAAGGGCTCTGGGGGTTCAGCCCTGGAAGGACAGACAGGAAGCCTTGCCCATGTGGAACTGACATTTTAGCAGGGAACACAGACCATAAAATAGTTATAGGGACCTCCCTGGCCTCCAGAGATTTAGACTCCATGCATACACTGTAGAAGACATGGGTTTGATCCCTGGTAAGGGAACTAAGATCCTACATGCTGCGCAGCACGTCAATAAATAAAATGGGACGGGAGTGGCAGGTGAAGGGAGCCGGCAGTTTCACATAAAGTGGTCAAGAAAGATCCACGGAGAGGATGTTGAGTCAAGCCCTGAAGGTGGTTAAGGAAAGGGCAGTTGAGAGATCGGAGGAGAGCCTCCATGCAGAGGAATGCCCTGTGCAAAGGTCCTGAGGTGCCACCTGCTCGGTGCGCTTAAGCAACAGAGCCAAGGCTCTTGCGGTTGGGGATTGGGGTAGTGGGGGGAGGAGAGAAGGTGAGGACAGGGAGGTGATGGGTCATGCAGGGTCTCCTGGGCCCGGTGAGGATCGTGGTTTCTACTCTGACTGAAGTAGGAGCCATAGGGGGTTCTGGGTAGGGGAAGGATGTGACCTGATGAGTTCTTAAAGGATCCCTCTGGACTATATATGGGGGAATAAGGATGGAACCCAGAAGACCAATAGGAAGTTATCAAGATAAAGGATGGCTTAAACCAAGGGGCAGCAAACTATGGCCCACAGGTTAATTCTGGCACACCACCTGTTTTTGTACAAGCTAAGATGATTTCTACACTTTTAAGTGGTTAAGAAAAAAATCAGAAGCCTATTTCATGGCACATGGGAATTATGAAATTCAAATTTCAGTATCCACAAAGTTCACTGGAACGCAGCCATGCTCGCTGATTGACGGATCGTCCAGGGCTGCTTCTGTGACAGCCGCAGGGTTGAGAAGCCATTAAGAGGCTGTATGGCTGGAAAAGCCTAGGACATTTACCATCTGGCCCTTCCCAGGTAGAGCCTACCAATCCCTGGCCTAGGCCTCATGATGGCAGCAGGGCTGATGAGAAGCAGTTATATTCCACAGGTATTCCCAAGGCAGAGATACAGGATTTGCTGACTCCTAGACACAAGGCATGAGGGGAAAAGCTGAGTCAAACAGCCTGAGGCCTGGTGATGAGAAGACTGAAACTGCCATTAACTGGCAGGGGTGGGTGTGGAGAAGTGGGAGTCAAGCAGAACATGCAGGTTGAGGTTGGGTGGGGTGGGGGGGAATCCAGGCTCAGTTTGGACATGTTAAGTCTGAAATGCTGACTGAACACCCCAAAGAGATCCAGCTCACTGAGAAACACCACTCCTTCCTGTAATCACATGGAAGCATCTGTGAGCAAACTGGGCACTCTGTGAACACTCTCTGGTCATGTATGGGGCTTCCCAGGTGGCTCAGCAGTAAAGAACCTGCCTGCCAATGCAGGAGTCCCAGGAGACGTGGGTTCGATCACTGGGTCGGGAAGATCCCCTGGAGGAGGAAATGACAACCCACTCCAGTATTCTTGCCTGGGAAAATTCCATGGACAGAGGAGCCTGGCAGGCTACAGTTTATGGGGTCGCAAAAGAGTCAGACTATGACTAAGTAAATGAGCACACACACATATCCCTAAAATAATTTTGCTAATTGTATGTAGCCCCCAACACATTTTTAAGGTGACAATAGTTTTTCACCTGAGCTTGAACAGTTGCAAAAGATGTCATTTCTGACCTACTACAGATATTGCAAATTCTATATAAAATTTATGGGGCTCTGTTAAATCTTACCAGGGTCTATAGCTTCCTATCTACAATCATTCCACTTAAAAAAAAAAAAAAGGCTATAAACAAGCTCCTTAATATTTGCTCCTTTCTTGCCTTGAAGTTGGATTCTGTTTGCTACGCTCCTGCCCTGAATTTTATTCAAACACACGATCGTGACTGAAGGTCTGTGGGGTTTTTTTTGGCTGTGCTGGGTCTTCATTGTGACTCACCAGCTATCTCCAGGGGCAGAGCACAGCGGCTAGCCGTGCTTGCGTTTCTCGCTGCAGCGGCTTCTCACGTTGCGGAGCACGGGCTCTAGAGCGTGCCGGCTTCAGGAGCTGTGGCACATGGGTGTCGCTGCCCCCGAGGCATGTGGGATAGTCCCGGACTGGCGATCAATCTGTGTCCCCTGCATGGCAGGCTGATTCTTAACCACTGGACCACCAGGGAAGTCCCTGATTGAAGGTTATTACTGAGCATCATATCTACTGCTCAAATTGAAATTAAATTTCTTAAAAACATTTTCATGACCTAAGGCTCTAAGTGTAAAGAGAAAATCCTTCAGGATGAGTTATCATTACAGTATCAGCTAAACATAAACTATGAATCATCAACAACCATCACTAAACATTAACCATAAACAGGAGGTTATCAGCACTGCGTCTCTAGAGGGCATGGATGTACCATTTTCCCAATCAGTTCATGCAGCCAAGGTGACTATTTCTTATTGCTAGAATGAGAAAGAGCTTTTGTTCTGACATTTCTTTATTCAGGTAAACACTAAGAAGCCATATTCACATAAATAAGCAGATGAGTAAAGACAGGGTCTTGTTAAAGCAAGAAGCCCCCAATTCTGTGAACCTCTTCTGAGTTACTGGCCCAAAGTCTCACAATGACCTAGTCCCAGAAATATCTGTAAGGTCTTCCAGCTACTGTTAGGCACCACTCCACTGTTTTTCTGAAAGCAGGGACTTGTGACCTGGTCCCAGGGCCTGACGTTGCTCACTTTCTCTGCACCGCGCAGGTCCCCAAGAACACGCAGTACGGCAGGCACTGCCCGGTCAGGATGTGAGAGAAAGAGTCCATATCCCAGTCCAGTCTCAGCCCCAGGGCTACCCGGCTCCCAGGCAGTATGTGGCCCAGAGGAGCTCCAAGCAAGCCCATCAAACCTTCCCATACATAAGCCAGAGGGCCCTGCCCCAGGGTGGCTGTGGCAGCCTGCCCCACAGCGATCCTGCTCCCCGTGCTCCTTGGAGACACCTGGTGCAGGCCAGAGAGCCCACACTGCCCTGGACGCAGTGTCCAGTGCCCAAGCAGAGCTAGGAAGGGGTTCCTACACAGAGACCTGCAAAGGGCTCAACCACATACCGAGGGCATCTCAAACCCCCAAGAACCCCTTCTGCTGACTGAGAAATTCCCGTTCTTCATCTGCTCAGACAAAACTGACTGAGCCCCTCACTGTGCCAGGCCTGTGCAGGGTGCTAGGCTCGATGATGAACAGAAAGACCTGTGTGCAGCATGCCAGGCACTGGCCCAGATGCTGGGATACCATGGCCAAGCGCACCCCCACCTCCACCCACTGGGTCTGCTCAGGCTCAAGGGGAGCATGGGCAAAGAATCTGTTACATAACACTGAGGTCAGGATGAACCAGCTGCTGGGAAGAAAAGAGCTGGGCAGGGAGCCCAGAGGGCCACAGGAGGCGGTCAGGAAAGGCTTCTCTAAGGATGTGCGACTTGAGCCAAAGTGATGGCCAACATGAGGCTCCCAGAGGAAACTGCAAAGGCCCTGGGGCAGCACATAGGTTGGCAGGGCTCAGGAGCATCCAAAGACTGGATGCAGCAGAGTGTACTCAAAGGCACGCAGCTGCGCAGCAGGCTCGGAGTGGAGGCCGAGACGAGTCCTCCAGGTCTGAGTCCAGTGACGGGCAGTTGCTAGAGTGCCACAACCTGGTTTGGTTTGAGAGGAACCCTCTTGCTGCTCGGGACAAGCGTGGAAGCCCTGACAGCAGTGACAGTCTTGCAAACAACCCAGGCCAGAGACCCTGGCGGCTTTGACAAGAGCATGAAAGTGGCAAGCACTGAGAAAGACGCCCTAATTCCTGGATCCTGAAGTGTCACTGATTCAAAACAAGCTGCCAAGTCTTTTTTTTTTTGAGGGGGGACACATATGCCAACATTAGTTAAATGGGTGGACAGGTACAAATCGTAAGATGCATCCCAACTTCAGGAACATGAGAATGCTGAGGGGGAAAGATGTACATCGTGGGACAAAGAGAGGAGAGTAATTAACAAGTGAAAGAAGACTCTGATGGAGGAGGGGAGGGTTTCTAGAATACTGAACAGGCCTAGCCATGTCCATAAAGGGAAAGGTAGTTTAAGAGAAAATACTCAGCTACAGCTATTGCAAGAGGGGTGCTGGAAGCTGCCCTTGGTTGTCTGCCTCCTGACCAGTGTTACCAGTGAGCAGCTTCACAGGTCAAGGCCCTCAGAGCCTCCCCCAACCTCACAAGGCTCGGCCAGCTCGGCTCCAGCAGAGACAGTGAAATGAAGCAAGAGGAAATGAGCCCCGGAGTCTTCACACAGACACCCCACCCCCCCCACCCCCACCCCCCGCCAACGCTTTCTCCTCAGACGGTGCAAGTAAGTTCCCAGGCCCAGCTGGAGAGACAGGAACTGTTGCCATCCACCGAGGCCGCTTCTCAGATGGCGCCTGGAGGAGCCTGGCAGGAAACATTGCTGGGCCTGCCCATCATGGTTAGCGCTTCCTGTAGAATTTACATGTCATCCTTACATGAATACTCAGGGTTCAAGCAACTTGGAGTCAAAACGGGGGGGGGGAGGGGAACGGCCAAGTTCCAAAAGAGAAGCAGGCGCCCACGCTAATGCACCAGAGCTACAAGTGCTCTCAGTTAAATCCACCAGTTTCCTGCCAGCTGGAGGGTCCTCCTGATCGCTGGGTGTGGGACAGTTTGGGGGGAGGCATGGACGATGCAGCTAACTGCCTGAGCCTGCCCAGCCTGTTCTCATGGGTCTCTAACAGGCAGGCACACAATCACTTCATCCACAGTGGGGTGACAGAGGACAGTCTCACACTACAACTCTCTGAAGGTGCTAAGTGCCACTCGGAGAACCAAAACAGGAGAGGTGAGAAGGTGACAAGTGTGGCCTGGGTGGGTCACAGGGAGCCATTGGGAGGAAGTGACATTCAAGCTGAGACCTGAATGATGGGATCTGAGGATAGGACGAGCAGAGCTACCTCTCCGGAATCTGGCCCAGCACTGGATTTCCCGGCTCAACCCCAGCCTGTTTTCTGTGGATCTCACCTCCGGCCCCCCAGCCAGGAGACTACAGGAGAGCTGATTCTCCGGAGTAGACTCAACAACACACTGTTTCAGGCTATACGTATCTTCCCAAGAATTCTGCTGTTACCCTCACCACCACCCTACCAGAGACATGCTCTGCCAAGCGCACCTCCTGAGAAGCATCAATTCAGCAACTCCCCCAACCCAACCCTCTTCTTCTAGAGTAGCTTCTTGAGGTGTCCTGGGAGACAGCTTCTCCTAACAAGAAGACCAGAAGCTACAGCCCTTGGACCCCCTCAAGTTCAACCTGCTTCTGGTTGCTCTATGAAGCCCCAAATGCTAGGGTTAAACTATGTGTGTGCTCAGTCTGACTCTTTTCAACCCCATGGACTGTAGTCTGCCAGACTCCTCAATCCATGAGATTCTTCAGAGTGGGTTGCCATTTCCTCCTCAGGAGATCTTCCCGATCTAGGGATCAAACCTGCGTCTCCCATGTGATTGGCAAGCAGATTGTTTACCACTGCCCTCCCCACCAGCTTGAAAGACCCACTCCCACCCAAAGGAGAGGCGCCCTTCCCTCAGGCCCCTCACACAATGGGCATGGTCCCCAGCCATTGCTCCCTGGTCCTTTTAAAGAGGAAAACAAGAATTCAGAAGGCCCTGAGATTGCACAAACTCTGCAGTCTCCTGGGCTGCCTGAACGGCCCATGAGCTCTGCTTACATAAGAGACTGGTTCGAGCAGGGACAGGGGCAGGGTTGTGCCAGCCTGCCAGTCACCGCAAGCTACTAAGAGGCCCTTTATCCCCCAGAGGACTGAGAGGCTCGTGGCCCATCTCTAACCACTGGACTGGGGGAGGGAGGGGGAGCGCCGAACACCACCCACAACACAGTTGTCAGTAATAAGGAACCACTACTCTCCCACGTTTATATAACATACACCACAGCGGGAGCGCCCTCCAAGGACTCAATAAACTGCTCTCTGAAAGTTAAGCTTTTAGGTAATATCAACAGGAAAAAGGACCTCCATCACCCTTGAGTCCACAGATGTCTGGGTGATTGCAAAGCCTGGCCTGGTCAGCCTCGTCACTCATCACACAACCACTGAGCCCGGCCTCCAGACCTCTGCCCAAGCTGAGATCCTCCCTCCCCGGAAGACTTCTTTCAGGCTTCGGCTTAGAGAAAGAGACCCTGAAGGTAGAGGCTGAAGGTTCCTTCAGTCCAGTATTCCTGGCATACAATAGGTACAGAGAAGAAAAAAAAAACATCAGAAGGAATGAACTAGTAAATAGGCAATGGAGGACTCTGGTGGTCCAGTGGTTAAGAATCCACTTTCCAATGCAGGCGACCTGGGTTCAAAAAATAAGATCCCACATGGCTTGAGGCAACTAAGCCCACGCACTGCATCTAGAGAGCCGAGTGCCACAACGAAGACCTAGGACAGCCAGGCTGGAGAGCAGGTGATCGGAGCCCACCATGGAAAAGTGTCCAGACCAGCAGGAGCTGCAGCAACCTGTGCAAAGACGAGGAGCAGGCCCACAAGCGGGTTGGCGGCTCCTGGGCTCGTCGTGCCCAGGTCCCAGGAGGAGGGGGACAACAGGGAACAGTGGCCAGGGTGAACCCAGAGCTCACAACCACCCTAGGTCACACAGGGCCACCTCAGCCCAACACACGCCACACTGGACGCATCCTGGTCGCTGCAGCAAGACCCCACTAGCCCTTCTACACCCGGTGGGCCTGACCCCAGGCAGAAGGTACATCCACCCACCCATTCACAAACCTCCCTCAACTCTCCAGGTGCCAGGGAAGCTGCAGGAAGAAGACACCAAGAGCCCCTCCCCTCACAGAGCTCAGTCTGTCCAGGTAGGAAGACCATCAAGTTCCCAAATGAAAGCACAACCACAGCCCAGGGAGGGCCAGAGGAGAGGAACAGGGGCAGCGGTCCCACTCCGCAGGACAGTCAAGGAAGGCCTCTATGATGACAATGAAGCTAAGCTCTCAATGAGAAGAAAGCAGGCACGGGAAAAACAGAGGGAAGAGCATTTCTGGCTGAGGGAAGGACTTATGTGCAAGGCAGGAATGTGGCAGCGGATGTTCGAGATGAAACCGGCCCAGCAATGAGTGAGGACAGCAGGGGGCGGACAAGAAGCTCTGAGGGGGGTGTTCTGAGGTGCGGAGTGCTACGACCCTCCCCTCCAGAGACCCTCTGGCTGCTGCTGGGTGAGGAATATGGCCAGCAGGGCCAAGGACAGACACAGTGGTGCGCCTGTAAGGAAGGAGGTTGACAAGCATCAGAGGACCAGGCCCACTCTGGGCACCTGTTTCCTGGAACGGTTCTTTCTCACGATGTTAGAAAGTGGGTTCTGACTGTGCTGTGACTTTGCTGACAGTCCTCCCACACAAAAGGACAGAACAGTTCATTCCAAAAAGTGGCTTCAGAGTGTGTGACGTCAGAACCATCATGGGCTTCTGGGCTTCTTCCTCCACCTCTGGGCATACTGTTTGGCACAACTCCATCTCCAAGAGCCCGCTGGGTCTTGTTCATTAACACACCTGGAGATGTTCTAGAGAAAACACATGCAGAAAGTATTCCAGTGGCCTCACTGATACAGCTCTGTCCTTGACCACCTAATGATCTGGACCTTGGCCCCGGACCAGACAGTGTGCTGGCACTTCAGATGGCCCAGGGGCTCCCTGAGACAGGTGTCTTTTGGGGGGGGGGATTATTTATTTATTTAGCCATTCTGGGTCTTAGCTGCAGTACATGGGATTGATGATCTTTGTTGCAGCACGCAGGATCTTTGGTTACAGAAGGTAGGATCTAGTTCTGGACCAGGAATGGAACCCGGGCCCCCTGCATTGGAAGCATGGAGTCTTACCCACTGGACCACCAGGGAAGTCCCAAGACAGGTGTCTTTATCCTGGCTTCATGGATGAGACAACTGAAATGTCCCAAGACAGTTGAGAACTGTCCTGAGGGTAGACCCGGTGGCCTGCCTTTAAAGGGCACGGCCACTCAGCCACACTTCATTCCTTCTGCAGTGCGTGGTCGCTTGGGCCCACCCACAGCAAAGCCCACTTTTGAGTCTAGTAGAATCCGGGCCCTGCCATTCACTAGCTGTGAATTCACACTGCTTCCCTACTCTGGGCCCCAGTTTCTCCATTTCTCAAATAAGGATAAGAGTACCAAATTCACAGGTTCATTGTGAGGGGTAGCTGCTGCTGCTGCTGCTAAGTCGCTTCAGTCGTGTCCGACTCTGTGCGACCCTATAGACGGCAGCCCACCAGGCTCCCCCGTCCCTGGGATTCTCCAGGCAAGAATACTGGAGTGGGTTGCCATTTCCTTCTCCAGTGCATGAAAGGGAAAAGTGAAAGTGAAGCTCAGTCGTGTCCGACTCTTAGCGACCCCATGGGCTGCAGCCTACCAGGCTCCTCTGTCCATGGGATTTTCCAGGCAGGAGTACTGGACTGGGGTGCCATTGCCTTCTCCATGTGAGGGGTAAATGCAGTAATTAATAAAAAGTACTTAGAGTGAGCACTGTATCAGTAGTGACTTTCGTCACAATGCTCTGGCTGTGGCCAGGTATTAAAACATTCTCAGCTGCCACTGTCAATATCAGCAGGAGGGTGTTAAGATCTAGTTTGAACTTGACCAACCAGCCCAAGGTCTCCAGGCCTTTCTCATCCAGCCCAGCCTGTCAGTGAAAGTACAGGGTTTCCCAACCAAACTCAATTGCGTTAACAACGTCAACACTCAGGGCTGTCAACTCTACCTTTCTCACTCCTCAGGAACCAGTTATTCAAGAGGCTCTGCTAGGCTCAGGGTTCCCCACCCCCATTCGAGCCCCTCACCAGTCTCTCCAACAGCTGTCCCACCCTGCGCCCAGCCCAGCCGCCCACCCACCGCCACCCCTACTGCCACCCTTACCACTTGGTTCTTCCCACTCACCTCCTCACCTCAGCCCCGCCTCCTCCACCCAGGCCCTGCCTCCGCTCCCTCTCTCAGGCCTCAGGACCACGGCTAGGTCAGCAGAACTAGTTAAATGTTAGCTGCTGTGCTGCACCCATCTAATGCTCACCAGAGCAGTAAATCCTTGAAGGGATAACCTGTGAGATAGGGGCCATTGTGCCCAGCGGTGTGCAGGTCATGAGTAACTTGTGATTGGGGAAGAGGGAGGGGCCTGCTTATAGCATCTGCCTCAGTCCATGGTGTAGATACAGCTCCTGCCCACCCTCTCTGCCCCACCACAGCTGATTTCAGGGTATCAACCTGATGTCCCTGAAGGCAAGGCTGGGAAGATTGGAGCCAAAGTCAGCCACTGAGGGCACACCCCCACCAGGATCCCCATTTTATAGATGAGAAAATTGGCTTGAGAGGTTACAGAACCTACGGGCTCCATACTTTGTGCACGGCAGTTATGGATCGAACCTAACTCTGACCCAAAGCTTGGTAGGCTTTTCTGTCTTCCCAGGGAGGATACTGCCCAACCCAAAGGGGACCTGACTGTTGTGGCTCTGGGGAAGCATCCCTTATCTGAGAGTTCTAGAGCTCATTGAGGCCTGAGGGCAATGAGATTCTAAGAAGCAAGGGGGTGAGTGGCTGAAGTGTAGAGCTACAATTCTAAGGGTCAGAGAAAGGGGCTCGCCAGGAGAATCGCCAGTGTGAATCACCACCTGCTCAGAGCCTGCAGGGTATAGAAAAGCCTAAAAACCACCCCCAACCCCACAGGCTCCTGGTCTGACACACGCCAACACAGGAAAGGTCCTGAAAGCTCACCATGCTTTGAGGCTACCCCATCCCAATATAATTCACCTCCGGAACTCCAAGGGGCAGCCCATCCAATGTGAGGGCAGAGGGGTTCTGTCTGTCGGGGGACCACACAGGCCCACAGGGCCCCTCCCATCCTCCCTCCAGGGATGCTGGGTACTCAGAACAGCACAGCACAGCCAGCAACCAAACCAGCACCAGCAAGGAATCATTACAGGGACAGAAACTGGAGTCAGGCAAACAAGAGGCCAAGGCCCAGCGCCACTGCTTGCTGGTTCCCTGACCTTGAGCAACTTAACTGACTTCTCTGAGTCTCAGGTTCCTTCCCTGCTAAGTAGAAGTAACACTGATGCCCACCTGATCAGGTGCTCACAAGCCTCAGTAACCACCAGTGGCTGTTACTACCGGCACTGCCAGCATCCCCAACATTACCGTGGCTCTGGCTCTTCTACAGACAGACCTAGGTCTGGATCCTGTCTCCACCACGATGTGACCTTGGACTAGCTCCTTCACCTTTCTGAGCCTCAGGTTCCTTATCCACAAAATGGAGGGAGGAGGAGTATCCAGCTCTCAGGAGTTTTGCAAGGACACAAGAAATGTGACCTGCCCCTGGTATCCAGCACCAAAAAGTAGCCCAGAGGCTTCCCTCGTGGCTCAGTGGTAAAGAATCCACCTGCCAATGCAGGGGACACAAGTTTGATCCCTGGTCTGGGAAGAGTCCACATGCATTGGAGCAACCATTGAGCCTGCATGCTGAAACTACTGAAGCACAGGCAGAGCCTGTGGTCTGCCACAAGAGAAGCAACTGCGATGAGAAGCCCGTGCACTGCAACTAGAGAAAGTCTGTGAGCAGCAGTGAAGACCCAGCAAAGCCAAATAAAAAGGAAAAAAAAATGTGATCCAGAAAGAGGGGAATCCTAACCCGGCTCCCATCCTGTCTGTAAATAAACCATCAATCCCAAAAGCGTTTTCTGAAGGCCTGCTGGATGCAGCACACAGCAGGGTGTGAGTGAAGATCATGCAGGCCCCATCTCAGAGCATAATACCTTCCGCAAACAGGCACCAAATTTAACATGCAGAAGTCAGAAACCAGCATGTTAACACAGCGCCTGATGGCTACAAAAACCCAAATTATCACTCACCTTCTACTTCAAAGGGACCCAAGGATTCAGAATGAAAAAAGTACATGAGACAGCAGACACTTACGATCCCACCTCCTGGGTTAAACAGATACTTATATTTTACTCTATTTACTACAACAGATTCCTTAAAAAAAAAAAAAAAAAAAATAGAAAGACATAGCTGAAGCCCTCCCTATGCCTTTTCCTCCCCTTCCATCCCTCCCCAAGCAACAGTTCCTCTTATTGTGTAATTCCCATACATTTCTAAGCTCATATTACAATTTATCCTTCAACTACGTATCTATCCACAAAAAAACACATATAAATCTCATTTCGCATGTTTTTTTAAATTTACGAAACCTTTTGCCATTTGCTTTTTTCTACTCAACATGATGTCTGGAGATTTATTAAAGGACCAAGTAAATCAAACTAAATTGCTTTTCATATGAAGAAATCATGCACAACAATTAAAATAAATGAACCAGTGCTGCATGCAGCACCTCCCCTTTTATAAATACCCCTTATGATGCAGTTCTAGCAATTTCATAATGTTATTACTGGCCTTTGCTGTCACAATTATTTTGCTCCGAGGAGCTCAGAGAGATTAAGTAATCTGCCCCAGGCTAGTTATTTAGTGAGTGGCAGAGCCAGGCCAGTCCAAGGCCCAAGCACCTCTGACACCATTATACGTGGGTCCACATTCTCCTTCACTTCCACCTTCCTACCCAGTTCTCTGGCTCAAACAATTGCCTCTTGAGCAGAACTCTACTTCCAGAACTCTCACATACTTACTCCTGTGGAGGAAGCTGAAGCAAGAATTCTATTATTCACAAGATGAGCATCAACAAAGCTACCCTTTTGAGGGGAGGCGGGGAAGAGCAGAAGATTCTAAATGGGGACCTAAATGGGACCCTAAATGGAAGATCCTATTGGGGACCCCAGGAGGAAGAGGCTGCCTTGCCTCCAGGGCTCCAGTTATGGGAAACGGGCAGTGACCCAGGCTCAAGGAAGCTGAGACGACCCATCTTCCCAGGAATCAGCAGACTCCTTTACAAGATAAGAGCTGAGCTGCTACTGGGTTCATTACTTGGACCTCTCATCTGCAATAGCAAAACAAAATTTAAAAAAAAAGAAAAAATTTCCTATAGCTTTGGATAAGCAGTTCCCTTGATGACCCTGCTCTGACCCCAAGACAAACCCAAGGCCTGCTCTGCCTTCCAAAGACCTGCTTGGGAGAAGGCCCAAAAGTAACCTGTTCTACCTGCCTCATCTCAGTGAGGCCACTGAAGAGTCGCATTTTCCTCTGGGACCACTGAAGGCAAAACAGCAGTGTCAGCAAACTGTTATCGAAACAGCAGCAAAAATCACCCCTCCAGCTGGAATCCTACCTGCCTTAAACATCAGATATCAACCCTCATTCACCACTGTGTCACTGAGCGAGCCCCGCACCTTTCTGAGCATCATCTCTATCTCTTGTAAATTACACTTCATAATCTCCAAGGTCTCTCTCCCAGTCAAAAAGGTCTTTCTGGTGGGTGTTAATCACCCAGTGGTTTAGGGGTTGCTTGGCAGGGGTGGGGGCGGGTGGAGGGATGTGGAAGAACAGACTTAGTCCTAAATAGAAATACAGTCTTTCTCAAGGTGTTAAATGTGAAGGAAAAAATCTCTGCTATTTTTATTGATCTGCAACAAATACCTGTAACAGAGTTGATCAGCCTGCTGTGCAAACAGGGCTGAGAGATAGTTTACTCCTTCTGTATAGAAAGCCTGGAGCTACCACCTCAGTGCTTACGTGGCACATGTCAGCAGAGAATGATAACACAGAACATGGAAATATAACAACTTTATTTTTTTCCTCCAAGGTCACTTTGAACAGTGGTTTGAAGCTTCTGCTTCCAGGAGGGACAGGGTTTGAGTGTCCTCCAGATCAAGCCATGACCCTCAGGCTGTGACAAGCTTCCAGAACAAAAGTGTCCACCCCAAGGATCCTCAGGAGCCTATCTTATCTGCCTGCCAACTACGAAATCTAACTCCATTTTGTAAAAAGCCACATGTATCTCCCATCCTCCATCTTTTAAACTGAATGTGGCTTTTTCTCCAGGGTTACAGAGAGGCTTTGAAAGGTAAAACTGTATTAGAAGAACTGTATTAGAAGAATTTCATTCAACCATCATAAAGTTGAATGAGGCATAAGAGATTACTAAATTCCACCTCCTCATTTTTGTGCCATGTCAAAAATCATTAAGGACTTCTGGGTTAAAGGTTTCAAAAGATTCTGGGTAAATTACCACAGAAAGTAATAATAGTAATAGTAGCAGTAGTAAAGGGAGTGGGCAGAAGCAGTGGTATTTCACTAGCGAATAAAAATCAGACTGTCTCCTTACACTTATATGAGCCACCTAACATGATCAAATTCACAGAGACAGAAAGTAGAATGACAGTTGCCAGGGGCTGGGCAGAGGAGAGAAGGGGGTTAGTGTTTAATGGGTACAGAGTTTCTGTTATGCAAGATGAAAAGAACAGAGTTCTGGAGGTGGATGGTGGTTATGGTGGCACAACAATGTGAATGTACTTAATGCCACTGAACTGTACCCTTAAACATGATTAAGATGGTAAATTTCATGTGTATTTTAACACACTTTTTTAAACTCGGGAAGGGGGAAAAAAATGTCTCTCAACTGGCTAATTTTCATTTGGGGACCAGTATGGCAAAGTGGTTAGCAACTGACACTTTAGAGTCCTGAGTTTCTCTCTGTCCTGCATTTACTAACTAGCTGGGGACCTTTGAGCAAGCCATTTAACATCTCTGAGACTGTTTCTTCATTTACAAAAACAACAATAATAGTCTCCTACCTCACAGGGCTGTGAGGCTAAGAAAACAAGATAACAGACTCACTGGCACAAACGTAACACTCTCTAAATTATTACTATGAACTTTAATAATAAATTAGTTTATCATTTAATGCTACTTATAAGCCAGCAATAATTAAATTATTAATATTATATTACCAGCTAGGTTGATAAGTTCATCAGAACACTTCATTTTAAGGGTAAAAGAGGCCCCAGTTAGGAGTCAGAAGCCCTGGACTTCAAAAGTGGCTGTGGGTGTGAGATTTCTCCTCGGTGACACGCAGGGCTTGACGGAGATGATCTCTTAGATTAACAGAAAGCAAAGATCAGCTTTGCTGTTTAGCAGGAGCCAGCACTGCAGCTACACCTCCTTCACCGCCTAAGCCGCTCAGGGAGCCGTCCCGGGCGAGGGAAGGGGTCCAAAGGTCATGCCAGATAGGATGACTGCAAAGCCCCTTTCTAAGCCCGAGGCAGAGGCATGGTGCAAGGTTTGTGCAAGACACCCTCAGAGTGAGAGCAAGGGTTCCACACCCTCGTTCCTCCCCTGCCAAAGTCTACAATTCATCCCGCACGGGGAGCTGCGAGGAACCTGCAAGCTTCCCAGGTCCTGCAGAGACCCCAAGAAAAGGCACCCCCAAAACAGCCAGGGTTGCAGAATTATAAATACCTCCCCCGCACATGCGCACTGAGATTTACGAGTGGCCTGGGCACAACGCGCGCCTATTGCGCCTGCGCCGTACGGCTCGCTTTTCTGGGCACAGAACGTAAAAAGAGGGTCCGACTGTCTCACGAAAAAGAAAAATAGCTCTGCGGCAGATGCTCAATCCCCGTTTTCTCGTTTCTTACCTCATAGTGCTTCATGGCTCCCCCGCACGGCGGCCACCTCTCCTGCGGCTCCTGCTACATGCGCGCGACACAGCACAGAGCACTTCACGCGGTGACGACCGCCGCGCGAGACTAACCGCGGATCCGCATCCGCCCCGCCCCTCCCTTCGTCCCCGCCCCGCCGGGCCGGTCTGTGCAAGAACTAGCAGCTCGCGCCACGAGGCTAGCCAATCAGCTTCCGGGACCCACTGAGGGGGCGGAGCGTGGGCAAGAGGGAAGAGGATGGAGGAAAAAGAAGGGGCTTGGCTATCCACCAATCAAAAAGGGCCTCCGGTCGCGCGAGTACGTTCCCCCGCCCCTTGGTGGTGTCTCTGTGGAAACCAAGGGAAGCGGCGGTTATTGCAAGGCGGGGGGAGGGAGCTAGCAGTTGAGTGACAGGGAAGGCAACAACCACATGACCGGCAGCTCAACTGGGTGAATTCGGAGGTGGGCGGCCCCCGGGGAGTACCGGGGAGCCAAGGGAGAGGGCAAGAGGTTGGGGGTATAGGCTTGGGCACCTGGATGGAGAGGCTGCTCCGGCTAGGGAACCCCTATCTGTCACGAATGGGAGGAAAGTAAAGGGGAAAGGGGTGGGGAAAAGCTCTCAGGCACACACCCCGCAACTTGTAACCTGAGCTCTCTCACTATTCTAGAGGTGTCTTCACCCCCCTTTCTAATGCACGCTCCCGCCCCACCTTGCTAGACCCCATAGGCAGGGAGCCACTTTTGTCTCTACCTGTACTGCCCGGTATGGTCACCGCTGGCCACATGTGGCTACTGAGTCCTTGAAATGTGGCTGGTCAAAATTGAGATGTGCTGTAAAGGTGAAACACACAGGGATTTCAAAGACTTGGTATGAAAAGGAAGATGTAAAAAGAAAAAAAACCCTCATTAATCAACTTTTATGTTGATTAGTATTATTATTGATATTATCAACAATAATATTATTATTAGTTATGTAATTAATGGTATGCTGAAATATTATTTTGGATGTATTGGGTAAAAATACATTATTAAAATTAAATTCCTGTTTCTTTTTACTTCTTTGATAAGCCTATTGGAACATTTAAAATCAGACACAGCTTGGATGTTGCTGGCCTGGCAGTTGTGTCTCTCACACTATCTCTACTGGACAGTGCTCTTTTGGGGTCATGTCTTGCTTTTGTTCCATTGGTTGTTATGAGCAGGCTGAGGAGGTTGGTTGCCACTACACACACGTACAGACTCAAGCAGACACTTAAAACAGGACTTGGCATACCCCCTTACCTTATCTTCTTTCTCCTGGTTCCAGACCCCACCCCTGAGGCTTCTTCACCTGTTGAGCACTCCAGAACTCAGAGGCCTGGCCTGGCATCAGAGACATGATGAGAAGTCCTCAATGACAGATTGTTGTTTCACAGGAGAGCAGGGCGCGGAGAAGGTGAGTCAGTGTTCAGTACTTACTCATCCAGGTTAGGTTCTAGAAATTTCTGAAGCTACAACTTTTGGGGACCCCCTGTCCCCAAAGGAAGCTAAGTCATTACCTTTTTCAGTACTTCCCTGGTGGTCCAGTGGTTAAGACACTCTGCTTCCACTGCAGGGGGCCCAGGGTTCAATCCCTGGTTACTGAAATAAGACCCCAAAGAAATTAATTACCTTTTTCCTCAGGCCTATCTGGGCAAAACAGAAGAATTTTTTTTTTTTTTTGGCTGCATGGGTCTTCGTTGCTTTGTGCGGGCTCTCTCTAGTTGCAGTGAGTGGGGGCTGCTCTTTTTTGTGGTGTTCAGGCTTGTCACTGCGGTGGCTTCTCTTGTTGTGGGGCATGGGCTCTAGGTACATGGGCTTCAGTAGTTGTGGCACACAGGCTCAGTAGTTGTGCTGCACGGACTTAGTTGCCCCGAAGCATGTGGGATCTCCCCTGACTAGGGATCAAACCCATGTCCCCTGCATTGGCAGGTGGATTCTTATCCTCTGTGCCACCAGGGAAGTCCCATAAAGTGTTTTATACTTGTACTTTCCAAAGCACAGATCTTTTCCTGTTGGCACTTGCGGAGCTCATAGTATCATTAGATCCTTTGTGTACCAACAGGCCTTGTTTCCTGGCTTCATGGAGAAGGGTAGGAGATTACTCACTCAGAAGTCACAAGTTTAGGGACTTCCCTGATGGTCCAGTGGCTAAGACTCCCTCCTCCCAATGCAGGGGACCTGGGTTCCAATCCCTGGTCAGGGAACTAGATCTTATATACTGCAACTAAGGCCCAGTGTAGCCAAATAAATAAATATTAAAAAAAAAAAAAGAAGAAGCCACAAGTTAAAATCCTACCAGGTTGAGTTACTTGAAGCATCTACTTCTGAGATGCTGAGGGGGTAGGGTTGAACCCCTAAAATCTAGCCACATTTTGCTAGCAATTTCCAGGTTCTCCAGTGTGGTCTGAGTAGGTGTGTCTTCCCTACGGCTGGCTTCCAATTAGGTAAGGCATACAGTGTCCAAAGGGACGTCATTTTTGGAGATTCCACACACATTCCTACAGGCTTGGGACATTCTGGAATTTCCCCTTGGAGGTGCTTTCCTGAGCCCTGAACTCACTCAACAGGCACCAAATAATTTTGTGAACCTAATATGCTGTGTGCCAGCTGGGGCATACAAATAACTTCCACCCACCTCCTCACCTACAAGAAACATAGAAAGGCATGATCCAGCCTGCAGAGGGGACTTCCTCTTTGGTTTTGATGGGTATTACAGGTAGAGAGGGGGATTTCCCAGGTGGCTCACTGGTAAAGAATCTGCCTGTCGATGCAGGAGACGTAGGAGACTCAGGTTCAATCCTTGGGTCGGGAAGATCCCCGGAGGAGGAAATGGCAACCCACTCCAGTATTCTTACCTGGGAAATCCCATGGACAGAGGAGCCTGGTGCGCTACAGTCCATGGCATCATAAAGAGTCAGACACAACTGAGTGACTGAACACGCACAAGTGTGAGGACCTCTTGTTGGCCTCATCCGGTTTCCAGTAATCAGGCTGCCAGCACAAATCGAATTCGTCCTCGGAACAAAGGCTGGCCACTTTGTTCAAGCCATTCATGGCACTATACCATGGCTCTGTCTGTATCTGTTGATAGGGACAGCTAGTTTCCCCAGGTCACTGGCTGATTCATAATGGTGACAAGAAAATATGTTTGGTATTTGCTGAGCCAAATGTAACAAGCCCCTTAAATGAGTTTTCAAAGGGGGAATTCCAGAAAGGTCTTGTGCTGTGGCACTGTTGAAGGGTGAGCAGGGCCTCCTTGGGTCTCAGATTCAGGCGAACCCGTGATCGTTTGGACCTGGAAGATCTGGTGTGTTTGGTTGTGTCAGTCTCACAAGTTCTTTTTCTTTTTTTTAATTCCAGAGTAATTGCTTTACAGTGTTGTGCTGGTTTCTGCTGTACAACAGTGTGAATCAGCTAAAAGTATATATATATCTCCTCCCTCTTGAGCCTCCCCCCCGCAACCCCCATCCCAGCCCTCTAGGTCATCACAGAGCACCGAAACAAGCTCTTTTTCTATTTCCCAGATGCAACCAAGATAGGATCTTGATTCTTCCAGGAACCTGGCTTGGCTTGTTTTGAGGTGTGTGATCAAACTGGTTCAGAGCTGTGTGAGGGAAGGTAAAGCCTACAGCAGACAAGCCAGGGCTGATTTGCAACTTTCCACTGTGTCAGGAGCCCCGGAGAGAGGTTTCCCAACCTTTCTGCCTTTTGAATTTTTAAATTCATGAGATGTATTTTCTTTCTTTTTATTGAGATATAGTTTACATCCAGTAAAAATCACCTTTTCTGCTGTACAGTTCTGAATAAATACAGTCATGTAACCACCACCGCAGTCAAGATATGGAACATTTCCATCATTCCCCCAAATTCCCGTCTCCCTTTGTCAAAGATCCCAGCCCCTGGCAACTACTGATCAGTTTCTGCATCAATACTTTTACCTTTCCGAGAAGTACCTTAAAATGAAATCACACAGTGAACAGAGTTTTGAAACTGGCTTCTTAACATAATGCATTTGAGGTTCCTCTGCACTGTTTCCTGTGTCAATAGCTCAGTTCTTTTTTATGACTGAATAGTATTCAGTTTGTTTACATTTCACCCATAGAAGGACATTCAGGTTTTAATGGCTGTTGGTAATGACAAATAAAGCCTTGATAAGTATTCGCTCACTGGTCTTTATGTGAACATAGGTTTTTATTTCACACGGTATTCCACCAGGGAAGATTGTTAGCTTATATATGACTGTAATGCTTTTGAAGTTCTTTTTGATGAAGAGAAGAAGAGTTGAAAAGAGTGGTGATGCTTTTTTTTAAAAAAAAAATTAGAGCTTTACATCATCTGAATCACATCTTACACAAGCTGAGTGCTTACCATAAACACTGAATATGCTAAACAGTTGACACCTCAGCATTTTATTCACTAGGTGACCTCAGGCAAGTCATGTAACCTCTCAGAGCCTTGGTTTCCCTACCTGTAAAACAGAGGAAATGACAGACCAACCTCATAGGATTATTTTTTTTTTAATGAAGTTCTTTTTGGCTGTGCTGCGTCTTCATTGCTGCACTTGGGCTTTCTCTAGTTGCAGGGCTTTGGCTTCTCATTGTGGTGGCTTCTCTTGTTGCAGCGCATGGGCTTTAGGCACAAGGGCTTCAGTAGTTATGGCTGTTGGGCTTAGTTGCCCCACAGCATGTGGGATCTTCCCGGACCAGGGATGGAACCCATATTCCCTGCCCTGGCAAGCAGATTCTTAACCACTGGACTACCAGGGAAGCCCCTCACAAGATTATTGTCAGGATTAAATGAGTTCATACACATTGAGTGTTTGGAACCGATTTGACACAGAGTAGGACCCTATCAGTATTAGCTATTATTATAAGGTTTATTGCCTGGGCCCTCTAAAATTCACATAGCAACCCTGGGAGGTAAGATCTACTCTTATCCCCATTTTATGGAGGACATACCTAGCAATTACAGAGAACAAGTTGTGCAAGATCAAATGGGCAGTAAATAAGCAAACAGTGGATCCAGGTTTTCAACTAAGGCTGACTGACTCCAGACTGACCTGCTTAGTTCTTATATTCTTATATTCTTAGTTCTTAGTTCTACCAATGAAACAGAAGCAACAGGATATATGTGTTTGTGAGTGTGTCTGTGTATCAAGAGACTTGTTTCAGGCATTGGCTCTCACAATTGTGAGGGCTGGCAAGGCAAGTGTGAAATCTGTAGGGCAGACCAGCAGGTCTTGGACAGGAACTAATGCTTCATTCTCAGGCAAACCTCCATATTTGCTTTTAAGGTCTTTTCAGTGTTTGCTTTTAAAGCCTTTCAAGTGATTGAATGAGGTCTACCCACAAAATCAAGGGTCATCTCCTGTACTTAAAGCCAACTGATTATAGATGTTAACCTAACCACATCTGCAAAACACCTTCACAGCAGCACTTAGATTAGTATTTAATTGAATAACTGGGTACTATTGCCTAGCCAAGTCTATACATACAACTACCCATCACACTGTCTCCTCTTCTCTGAGTTGATAGCTCAAACCTCTGCTAAGTTTCTGGGAAAGTCACTTTTCTAGTAACATTCCAACATGCCTGGTGAGGGAATTCCCTGGAAGTCCAGCGGCTAGGACTCTGCACTTTCATTGCCCAGGGTGTAGGCTCAATCCCTGGACGAGGAACTCAGATTCCACAAGCCACTCAGCCTGGCTGGAAAAAAAAATAAAAAACAGTGCCCAGTGAGTATGTGTCCAGGTCACAGAACATAGCCATAACAAGAGAAGTTGAGTTTGGGCCTTTTTTTTGGCGGGGGTGGGGGGGTGGGGGTGGTTAAACAGTTAAAACTTCCTGAATATGACCCAGGCTTACTCAAGGAAGGGAGGTTTCCCAGCCCTAAGGTTGCCCCCAAACACAAGGATACCCCTTGGTTGATGTTTTTGGTCCACCAGCGCTCTGTGAAGACCTTTAGAGGCCTCCACATCTGTTAACTTTTTTTTAGGGTGGGTTTATAAGTGGCAATGTGGGGTCTTAGTTCCCTGACTAGGGATCAAACCCACGCCCCCTGCAGTGGAAGCAGGGAGCCTTAACCACTGGACCACCAGAAAAGTCCCCACATCTGTAACTCCTTTTTTTTTTTTAATTTATTTTATTTTATTTTTGGCCACACAGCATGTGGGATCTTAGTTCCCCGACCAGGTATTGAACCCATTCCCCCTGCATTAGAAGCAGATTCCTAACCACTGGACTGCCAAGGAAGTCCCCACATCTGTAACTCTTAAATTTATAAGTGTGAAGAAATCCACAAGCTCTGGGGTTTTTTCCCCATGATGACTCTCCCACTATCTCTTTATGTAACTTTATTAAAAAAAAAAAATCAAACTCTCTCCCCTCCATGATTGGTTCAGGACCCCTGCAGTGCTGTGCCCTTGGGTACCCAGCCTAGACTCATCCTCCCAGGTTGACTGGTGTGTGTCTTAGTCCAGAGTTTTTGATGGTGGTGGTTTAGTCGCTAAGTTCTGTCTGACTCTTTTCGACCCCATGGACTGTAGCCCACCAGGATCCTTTGTCCATAGGATTTTCCAGGCAAGAGTACTGGAGTGGGTTGCCATTCTCTTCTCCAGGGGATCTTCCTGACCCAGGGGTTGAACCTGGTTCTCCTGCACTGCAGGCACATTCTTTACCAATTGAGCTACCAGGGAATCCCTTACTGACACGGTTACACTGGGGTCAGGGAGTGGCCAGGGATGGCCGGAAGGCCATGGCATCTTTCTCAAGAGTTCCAGCTTGCACAGGGGCAGCAGTTACCAGAAAATTTTTGCTGTGGTCCTGCAGGAAGGGGGTTCCTCAGCAGCCCACCATTCAACCAGATGGTTAGTCACCCCTTTGACAGAACTTCCTCTAAGCTAGGTCTGTCCCGGGCACTTTACAAATGTTGACTCAATGTCAACTTCAAAGCCCTATGAAGCTGGTAAAACTACTACCCCCATTGTACAGATGAGGAAGCTAAAGGCCCTGGAAGGCTCAGTAACCAGCCCAAGATCACACAGCCAAGAAGTGCTGGAACCAAGAATGAAACATGACTACCTGGCTCCAGCACCAGTGTCACACCACCCAGACTTCCCAAGCAGTTCTTCCAAGAACCTTTCCCCTCTGTAGGCCACCACCACCTACTCCCCTCTTCCGTTCTCAGGTGGTACCTCTTTCTGAGTCTCCTTTCCACGTCAGCCCTGTCCTTGACCACAGACACCCCAGACTATAGGAGCCAAAAGGGATCATGTTGCCAGAGATGAAGATACTGAGGCCCTGAGAGGTGTATTGCATGCCCATGTCTCCCCCACATCATGAAGGTAGTGGGGTGGGGGTAAAGAACCAGGTGCATTAAAACAGCCAGGATTTTTCAGTCTGCGGAGGGAGAGGGGCTATTGAGTTTGGTCCGGCCTGAAAGGTCAGGCAGGTGGAAATCAACGAGAACTTGCCCGCCAGAAAAACATGAAGAAATCCCAGGAAATTAGTAAGGGAAAAAGAAAAGAGGATAGCCTGACTACCTCTCAGAGAAAGCAGCGGGACTCTGAGATCATGCAACAAAAGCAGAAAGCAGCCAATGAGAAGAAGTCTATGCAAACAAGAGAGAAATAATGACTATCTGGAAAACCTGGGTGCTACTGCTAACTAGGTGTATCATAAGCTCTATGATCAAGATTTTGTAGAGTGAACAGTCAGTACATATGTTATATCCTTATAAACCTATTTTAAACTTTTCCTTTCAACCTGACTTAGTGTGATGTTTCAGAACCATTCTTCAAAGAATAAAACAGTAACCACGCATATGAAAAAAAAAAATAATAAAAACAGCCAGGAATATTTATGAAGCCTTGGTTCCAGACCCTTCCTGGCACTGGAGACGCAGCGATGACAGGACCCAGTCCCTGACCTTATGCTGATTCCAGGCTAGGACCGGGGGAGACATTTAACATGAAAACCAAGGAACAATTTCAGAGTTCAGTGGCAGGTGTTCTTGAGAAAACGGTAAAGTGAGAGGCTTGAAGGGCTGGACTGAGAAGACCTCTGCAGGGAGGTGAACTTTGGCTCCTGATGCTTACCTCACTTTGCAGGGTCCTTTATGACTGAGGATGCAGATAGTATTGGGGCTCCCACCTGCATTCTCCTTGCAAAGAGTTGGATATGACTGAGCATGCACACACAGCTGGTAGAACAGGGCGGGTGACTATATTTATTTCCAGAAGGAAGCGGGTATCTGGGGCTGGGGAAAATGAGGCAACTCCCACCGCCCGGAGACACTTGGCGGGAACTCATTCCTCGCCAGGTGTGAGTATATAGAGGCGGACATGTTTGCATCTGCTAGTGAAGGGGCTGATAGATGGGGAAACAATGGAAACAGAGACAAACTTTATTTTCTTGGGCTCTGCAAATGGTGACTGCAGTCATGAAATTAAAAGACGCTTGCTTCTCGGAAGAAAAGCTATGACCAACCTAGACAGCACATTAAAAAGCTGAGACATAACTTTGCCGACAAAGGTCCATCTAGTCAAAACTCTGGTTTTTCCAGTAGTCATGTATGGATGTGAGAGTTGGACCATAAGGAAAGTTGAGCACGGAAGAACTGATGGTTTTGAACTGTGGTGTTAGAGAAAACTCAAGAGTCCCTTGGACTGCAAGAAGATCAAACCAGTCAATCCTAAAGAAAATCAGTCCTGAATATTCATCGGAGGGACTGATGCTGAAGCTCCAATACTTTGGCCCCCTGATGCGAAAAACTGACCACTGAAAAAGACCCTGATGCTGGGAAAGATTGCAGGCAGGAGGAGAAGGGGACAACAGAGAATGAGATGGTTGGATGGCATCAACCACTCGATGAGACATGAGTTAAAGCAAGCTTCGGGAGTTGGTGATGGACAGGGAAGCCTGGCGCGCTGCAGTCCATGAGGTCTTAGAGAGTGGGACATGCAGGAGCGGCTGAACTGAATTGAACTGAGCGAAGGGGCGGTGTCTTCCCCAGACCCGCCCCTTTCTGGAGTAGCGCGTCGTGATCTATTGACCCACACAGGAGGCGGGCCGCAAGGCCGGCCTGGTTGCAGGAAGCAATAAAACACGGTCGCTATTGGTGCCCGCGGAGGGTGGGCGGGGCCTCCGTCGCCTGGAGCGCGCGCTGCTGAGAAGCGTTGCCCAGGACTGAGCGGGAGGGGGCGTGGCCGCGCCCAGGCGGCCGTTGGCGGCGCGGCCCCGCCCCGGATGTCGCTTGTCGCAGCCTGGGCGGCGGGGATTGGCCAAAGCCGCGTGGGGGGCGGGGCGGAAGGTTCTGGAGGGGGCTGGCGGGCTCTGGAAGCTTCCGCCGGACGGGTATATAGAGTCCAGGACGGGGCGGTGGCGGAGCCGGGGGACGACGACAGCTGGGCGGCAGGCCGCAGGCGGGGGCAATGGGAAAGGACTATTACCAGACGCTGGGCTTGGCCCGTGGTGCGTCGGACGAGGAGATTAAGAGGGCCTACCGCCGTCAGGCGCTGCGTTACCACCCGGACAAGAACAAGGAGCCCGGCGCTGAGGAGAAGTTCAAGGAGATCGCCGAGGCCTACGACGTGCTCAGCGACCCGCGCAAGCGCGAGATCTTCGACCGCTATGGGGAGGAAGGTGCGTGCGCTCGCGCAGCCAGGGGCGCGCCCCCGCCGTTTGACAGGCGGAGAAACCGAGGCAGGGCGGCCTCGCTGCAGCATCTCCGGGGGGTGCTGCGGGCCCAGGGGTTGAAGCAGCCCCAGCCCTCTGGCCACAAAGGCTTCCGCCCTCGGATTGGCGGCCGCCCGATGAGTCCGGAGGAGGGGCCCTGGCCGCGCTGCTTGTTCAGAAGCTTCTAGTATGTCTGGGGCTGCCCCTCCCTGGGCGCTCGCCTCCACCCACGTCCGCAATCGGTCCGGGGGGTGCGGGTGCGGAAGGAGAGGGTTCGGAGGCCCAGCTTGGCTGCTGGCTCTGCGGGCCTGGGCTCACCTGGGGGGGGTGGGAGGCTCTGCCACCCCGGGGTTCAGGGCAGGGCCTCTGGCTGAGCCCTGGGCACAGGCTGCGAGTAGTGAGCTTGCAAATGAGATGCCAATTACCGCCGAGCAACGTCCCGCGCCTCTCCGAGGGTGGAGTGAGGTAATCCTTGTAAAGTGCTTACCTAGTCGGCCGTCAAGGTGCAGGGAACAGTTGGGCCAGCCCTCTTAAGGGAAAAAGAAACAAGCTTTCTTGTCCTGTGGCCCAGTGATGACTCAGGCAGGTTGCTGGGCTTGGTCCTCAGAAAGAAGCGACTTATTACATGAGAATGGGGGCAGTTAGTGCCAGGGTGCAAGAATTTGAAAGTCTGCATTTGCAGTTTCACGTTCGTTTTACTCTCCCACACGTCTCTAGCAGTAGGGGATTTAAGAGTAAGCATTTAGTGAAAACTGATCCGGGGTTAAGCATTTTTCCTTGGATCTCTTAGGGAGTTTTTCGTATTTATTGTAACAGTGCAAGAGGGGTGGGTTACTCAGATGTGAGGACTTGGGTGGCCCCAAGAGGTGCCCATCTCAAAGCTTGAACCCTTCACCACTGTCTTGCCACAGTGAGCTACCTGCCATAAGTGGGTGGGGGTTCTGTTTCTGCTACTGCAAGTGGGAGGTAAAAGCTTGGAGATCTTCCTTCTTCCCTGACAAGCTAAAAAAAATTCCTCTCCCAATGGCTCCTAAGCTTTTTTCCTGAAGGAAAACTCGTGGAGAGTTAAGTTCCTAGTCCGCCACCTGATTTCTTCTGCTTTGGCTTTTCAGGCCTGAAGGGCAGTGGCCCCAGCGGCGGGAGCAGCGGCGGTACTAACGGTACCTCCTTCAGCTACACATTCCATGGAGACCCTCATGCCATATTTGCTGAGTTCTTCGGTGGCCGAAATCCCTTTGACACCTTTTTTGGGCAGCGCAACGGGGAGGAAGGCATGGACATCGATGACCCGTTCTCTGGCTTCCCCATGGGCATGGGTGGCTTTACCAACATGAACTTTGGCCGCTCCCGCCCTGCCCAAGAGCCCACCCGAAAGAAACAAGATCCCCCCGTCACCCATGACCTTAGGGTCTCACTTGAAGAGATCTACAGCGGCTGTACCAAGAAGATGAAAATCTCTCATAAGCGGCTCAACCCCGACGGAAAGAGCATTCGCAATGAAGACAAAATCTTGACCATCGAAGTGAAGCGGGGGTGGAAAGAAGGGACTAAAATCACCTTCCCCAAGGAAGGAGACCAGACTTCCAACAACATTCCAGCCGATATTGTCTTTGTTTTAAAGGACAAGCCACACAATATTTTTAAGAGAGATGGCTCTGATGTCATTTATCCAGCCAGGATCAGCCTTCGGGAGGTAAGGCACTAGGCAGGGCAGCATCTGGGGACGGAGAAGGCTGCTTTGTGATGCCGTTCAGTGTTTGCCTGACAGATATTTCTGGGCACTTGGTGCGGGCCGGGCTTGGACAGTGCAATGGCGACAAGACTGTCCAGGGCTCTGTTTTTCCGGAGCTTCTGTGCTGGTGACCTGGGTAGATCTTAAGTCAGGGTCTTACCTGCAGAGGCCTGACGGTGCTTACCCTCCAGTCAGCAGCCTCTGGGCAGGATGTGAGCTTCCTAAGCTACTCTTTCTAATGCTGTCCCTTTGCTTTCCAAGGCTCTGTGTGGCTGTACAGTGAATGTCCCCACTCTGGACGGCAGGACCATACCCGTTGTGTTCAAAGATGTCATCAGGCCTGGCATGCGGCGAAAAGTTCCCGGAGAAGGCCTCCCTCTCCCCAAAACGCCCGAGAAACGCGGGGACCTCATTATTGAGTTTGAAGTGATCTTCCCCGAAAAGATTCCCCAGACGTCAAGAACCGTTCTTGAGCAGGTTCTTCCGATATAGTCAACCCATGTTCCCCAAGGACTGACCAGGGACCTTTGCAGAGCTCAAGGATTTCCGGACCGTTCCACCAGCTGTGGACCCATGAGAGGGCGGGAGGGCCCAGGGAGGGCTTTCATACTGCTGAATGTTTTCCAGAGAATATATTACAATCTTTCAAAGTCGTGCACTAGACTAAAGTTGTTTTTCGAGCGGTAGGGCGGCAGGTGGTGGGGACAGCAGGCAAAGGCAGTGCAGTGTGCCCCACTGGGTCCTTGCAGCCCTCCTGGGTGGGCAGCACCCTCCTCCCTCTCCAGGCCCTGCCCAGGGGGAGAGGCAGACCGCAGACCCACAGCTGGACTTGATCCCCCTTGTTGTAGTCCTTCTGCTTGCAGACGTCCTGTAGTATGGACCTGCCTTCATGGTTACCAGACCGTGTACACTCCTCAGTTTGTATTGTGTGATCAGTTCGTGTTTTATTCTGTATTTGTCTCCCCCATCTTGCCCTTCCCCTAAGAAGTTCCGTCTTCTCTTTTGCCATCTCAAATTGAGAATCTCAACTCTGGTTGCTGAACTGCCTGGCCAGCTCCCACAAGCAATACCTCCCTTGTTCCAGCAGGACCAAGGGAGCCGGCCTTCACTGAGTGAGTAATTTGTGCAGCTGCCTCTCCCTCAAGGGTCGGGGGCCTTGGCTGGAGTCTTGACCCCCGGGCTCCCAGGCAGAGATCTTCACCTTCTTTTGCTGTGAGGCAATCTTTTGGCACACCTGGGATTTTCCCGTGACCCAGGTCATTTTTTTTGTTCAATGGACTCTGGACTCTCTCAAAAGGATCTGATCCTTTGGAATTTTGCACAGCCCTAGCTATAATCCCTTTTGATAAAAGGGTCTATGCTTCTGATTACAGGAGCACTGTGGAACGTCTGTAAATATGTTTTTATAATTCTGTGTAAAGTTGGTGTGCAGTCAGACGAAACCGGTCCACAGCAGCTGCTGCTCTCTGTATAGGGCCATGATGGAACTGAGAAAGAACCTGGTGGGAGTGGGGGCGTGTTGGAACAAGTGTTTGTTCCTTGCAGATCAGTCTGGTGCTCAGACTTTTAGACTCATTGTAAGTTGCCACTGCCAACACAAGACCAAAGCGTGTGACTTGTCAATGTGCAGCGTGACAGCATTAAAGATTGATGCTAAACCTCAGGGGAGCGGTCCTGCGACTCTGTTTGAGGGTTCTGCTGATGGGATGGCGTGGGGTCGGGGCAGCCTTCCAAAGGCAGCCGGGGTGGGTGGGAGGGAGGGGCAGGCAGGAGGTAGGAGTCCTCTGCAAGGCAGAGAGAAGTTGCCCTCCAGAGCTAAATGTGGAGTGCACAAGAGAAACCCGCCGGACTGGATCTGGGCATCGGAAGAGCCCAGTGGATTCAGAGCTTATCTCTTGGTGAAAGTTGGGGCCAAAGTTAAACAGATCTCCCAGTCTTGCGAGATCTGGTTGCTGGGGCCAAGGAGAAGTGTATACTCTACTCGTTTAATCTCCACCGGCCCCCACACCCCCTGCTTTCTTGCTAGAACAAGCTGGTGTCAGGCAGGCCCTGGCCAAACCAGATTAGGATTCCAGCCCAGGGCCACCCCACCCTGGTTAGGACCTATTTCTTGCCCTTCCTTTATTTGCAGGCCACTGAAACTGCTTTTACTTTGTAACTTTTTTTAAGGAACTGGTTTTATTATAAGGTAAGTAATTATACAGGCCAAAAACTGCATTGCTATTTTGCTACAAGATCTCTGGATGTAGAAACTTAAATAACCATATTTAACATCAACTTTGGAGGGCTTTCCCTTCCCACTGAAACAGTTTAACCACTGGAAGCAATCTAAAGGCAGTGCTGTCCAGAGAACCTTTTTCAGAGATTGAAATGTTCTTTTTAAAACAAATTCTTTAAGATTCAACAGAACACAAGTTGCTTAGTAGCTATAGGCACATTTCAAGTGCTCAGCACCCACCCGTGGTGGCTAACAGTGACTATTGGACAGCACAGATCTTAGAGGGCTTTTCACCCAAACCTAAGCCATGGGTCTCTTAGAGGAGGAGCTGCTTCAAGCCCAGAGAGGCCATCCTCATTGGGAGGTGACCCCTGGAATATTAGAGCCAAAAGGGACCCTATCACCACTTCTGGTATGGGGGATGATATTTACTGCAGAATTGGCCCTGGCCTCAATTGGGGTCACAGACTCCCAGAACTGCCATCCCCCTGTCCCAGCCTCCCTCATTAACATAGCTGGTCTGTATGGGGTTCTTATTCCAAGGGCCATGGGCACAAATGTGCACAAAGCTTCAGTGTGTCACACACAATCCTGGTAACTTGGAGAAATAACCTTCCTGTGGTGGTGGATGGGACAGTGTCACTCTTCAGGAAAATGACAAGGACCCTAGTAAACGCAGGCCTGTCCCTTGGATGCACAGCCTTTGCCCACACTGGACCTGGTTGCACGTGTGTGTCAGGTGTTTGGTTTGTCTGCAAGCTGGCTTCTCCCCTCACTCCCTCAGCTTCCCTCTGACGAATTTATTTTCCCAGGATGCCTATCTGACCGCATTTTGGAGTTCGCTCCTTCCACAACAGTGTGAGGGGAGCTGCCTCTGTTTTGCACCTACCTCATGGGGTCGCAAAGAGTTGGACACAACTGAGCGACTAAGCACAGTATCTTTATCCATCACACCAGGAGTGCTGCATTTTTCCATGATTCAAACAGCAGAAAACAAAAATTCACATTCAGCCTGTGGTGAATAAGTCAAGTCCCCTTCTTCCTCAGGACCACTGTAGACAAGCCATAGCATTAGAAATTTCTTTTTCCTCTTTTAAAAATGTTTTTTGTGCAGCCTCCTAGAGACTATCTGCTTATATAAGCATAAACCTAATTTCTAAATTTTCAGTTTTGTCTTTTGGCTATGTAATCACGGTACTGAATTTGTAAGGGTATATAGAGTTAAAAATTCTCCCTCCCATCCTGCTTTTGAGTCCACCGCCAGGAAAATTTTCCCAGTTTCTCCTGTGCCTTTCCTTCTGCAGTGTTGGATGAAGACATTTTTCTTTTTTTACACAAGTGGTACATACTGTACACTCTGCCCACCCCCCCACCTTTTTTTCCTCTCACAAATGGAAATAGTTTCTTCTCTTCTGTTTTTCCATATGTTGATTCTACCAGACATGTGCAGGTGGGTGTGAAGTTCTAGTTCCATGTTTGGTGGTTGCTGTCTCTCCTCTATCACTGTTCCTGCTTCCAGGTTTGAATCTCAACTCAACCACTTTGTAGCTGTGTGACCTTGAGCAAGTGACTTGACTTCTCTATGCCTCAGTTTTTTCAACTGTAGAATAAGCACAAAAATTGTACTTCTACGGTTGGGAGGATTTTCAGGGATAGAGATATAGAAGCACACAAGAGAGCCTCACACAGAACAAATGCTGTGTGTCAGTTACTGTACCCTAGTGTGAGAAAGTTTCTCAGCCCACTCCAGAGAAACCTCTGAACATCAGGTCCTAGGACTGAGCAGCCTGGGTTTGAGTCCCAGCTCTGTCACTCTGCTGCTGTATGTGTTCTTGGGCAAGTGACTTCGCTTCTCTGAGTCTCAGTGGCCACCTTTGAAAACAGATCTACTGAAGATACAGACTTCATAGAGGTGTTGTGAAAACTGGGCAAGGTAGGGCACTGGGGAGGCAAAAGAACATGGTGTTAAGAATGTGGTTTCCTGGGAATTCCTGGTAGTCCAGTGGCTAAAGACTCTGAACTCCCAATTGAGGGGGCCTGGGTTCCATCCCTGGTCAGGGAACTAGATCCCACATGTGACAAGACCAGATGCAGATGCATAAAGATTCAAACAAAGAACTTGGCTTCTGAATGGTGACTGTGCTGAGTTCAAGTTCTGCTCACTGCATTCCCCCGGACAAATGACAAACCTCTCAGCCACTGTTTCCTCTTATGTGAAACAAGACTAAGCATAGCCACTCCTACCTTCTCACTCCCCCCAGGGCCACAACTCAGACAGCTAACCCCTGAGAATTTGACACAGGCCTGGCACAGGACAATTGTGAATTAACATGAGAAAATACTAAGGAACTTAGGGGAAAATTTGTCCCAGGTCTCCTTAAATATTGGTTATTCTCATTAGCTGATAATTATTGAAGAACACAGCATAATGCCTGATATGTAATGAGCATTGTCCATTCAATAAACATTTATTGAATGCCTCCAGTGTGTCCAGTCCTGTTCTTTTTCTATTATTTTTTATTTTTGGCCACACCCCGAGGCATGTGGGACCTTATTTTCCTGACTGGGGATTGAACCTGCACCCCCTGCAATGGGAGGTGGATTCCCAACCACTGGACCACTAGGGAAGTCCCTGTCCAGTCCTGCTCCTGATGCTGAGGAGACAGTATTAGACAAAACTGGCAAAAATTTGTGCCTTTGCAGAGCTGACAGTCAAGTGGGGTGAGAAAGAATAAAACCAAAAATAAATGGTGGTGCTAGTGGTAAAAAGGGCTTCCCTGGTGGCTCAGACAGTAAAGAATCTGCCTGCAATGTGGGAGACTGGGGTTCAATCCCTGGGTCAGGAAGATCCCCTCTAGGAGGAAATGGCAACACACTCCAGTATTCTTGCCTGGGTAATCTCATGGACAGAGGAGCCTAGTGGGCTATCCATGGAGTCGCAAAGAGTTGGACATGACTGAGCAGCAGCAGCAGCAGAGAGTGATGGAGAAATACAGAACAAGTAGGTAGAGAGTGCTGTGCTGTGTGCTTAGTTGCTCAGTTATGTCGGACTCTTTGTGACCCCATGGACTGCAGCCCACTAGGCTCCTCTGTCCATGGGTGTTGGGTGCAGTTTTAAGTGACACGGTCAGTGAATGCCTCACCCTGAAGGCAACATTTGAACAAAGAGTTGAAAGAAATAAGGGGAGAGCCACGTGAATACTGAGGGAAGGACCTTCCAGGCAGACGAAACAGCCTGTGCAAAGGCGCTGAAGCAGGAGCCTGAGTTTAAGCAACAGCCAGGGGATTCCCAATGCAGGAGGTCTGGGTTCCATCCCTGGTCAGGGAATTAGATCCCACATACCACGACAACAACAACAAAAGATCCCACATGCTGCAACTAAGATCCTGCACAGCCAAATAATTTTTTTGTTTAAAGGAACAGCCAGGAGTCCAATGAGGCTGGACCAGAGTAAATGAGTGGGAGGCAAAGGCAGACAGTACAGGGCCCGTGGGCCACTGGAGACTTTTGACTTTTCCTGAGTGAGGCAGGAGCTTGCAAAGATTTGGGGGTTTGTTCTGTCTTAATATTCTTCCAGGAGGTGGAGGTAGGAAGGGGAGAGAGTCATTTGATTATATAACAACTAAAAGTACCTGAGCTATATATATGATCAGTCTCTTGAAATTTCAACGCACCAACCTATTTCCAACTAGCATAACACAAGCAGTAAGCATCTATTTTCTATTAAAATCTACTCCTTAAAGTACATGATCCCCCCACACAAACCTGAGAATTCTTTCACAGTCTGCTGATTCCATGCTTGGTGGCCGAGAGGAACATGGTGGTGTCTGATTTCTTCTGAATTCTGAAACTCTGATTACTCAGATGATTTCCCTCTTTGTCATGAAGAGAGGAGAGAGCCTCAGGAACACTCTAGAACATTCTCCTCCTGAGCAACCCCAGTTTCCTTGAGGTCAATGTGTCTGACTCTTTGTGACCCCAAAGAAGTCACTCTTTGTGACCGCCAGGCTCCTCTGGGGGTTTTCCAGGGAAGAATACTGGAGTAGGTTGCCATTTCCTTCTCCAGAACATCATCCCTACCCAGGGATCGAACCCACGTCTCCTGCATTTACAGGCGAATTCTTTACCACTGAGCCACTTGGAAAGTCCAAAGTCACCTACCATGCCCTAATAATTGTTGCATCACTGGTATCCAGCATAGCACTTGACCCAGAGCTGCTCCTCTGAATGTTTGTTGAATGAGTAATTGAGTGACAAAGTGATTCAGACAAGAGGGCCTGCAACATTTGCCCTGTCCCTGCTCATGTCAGGGAGTGTGCCAAGGAAGAACAACCCAGCCCTGAGGTCTGCTGGTGGTTCCCCCAAGAAAGGGGTCCCCCACGCCCCACTGCCTCCAACTCCCACCTGGAAGAAATGGATATTCTGTCTGGCTCCAGGAAAGCCCCTCTTTCCTAGGATCCTGTTCCTACAACACAATTCATGCATTAGTCATCGGGCACAGTTCCTGAGGGCCAGCTCACTAGCCCTGGGGGATCCAGCAAGAGGCAAACAAAGCAGTTGTGGGGGAACTCGTGGAGCTCATAGTCTTCCAGGAAACAGAGACTTCTGTTTTAGTTTCCTGTGACTGTGTGACAAAGTACAACGAACTGGGAGGCCTAAAACAACAGATTTATTCTCTTGCAGTTCAGGCAACCAGAGGGCCAAAACTAAGGTCTCAGCAGGTTTGGCTCCTGCTTTAGGCTCTGAAGGAGCATCTGTTCCATGTACCTCTCCCAGTTTCCGGGGGCTGCCAACAATCCTTGGCCTTCCTTAGCTTGTGGCTACATCACTCCAATCTCTGCCTCTATCTTGACAAGAAGCCATCTCCCCTTCCTGTCTCTGTGTTTTCTTCTTTTTCGTTTTTTTATAAATTTTTATTTATTTATTTATGGCTGCTCTCAGTCTTCATTGCTGCTCATGGGCTTTCTCTAGTTGTGGTGAGAGGGGGCTACTCTCTAGTTGCAGCAAGCATGGGCTTTCCATTGCAGTGGCTTCTCTTGTGGAGCTCAAGTTTTGGGGCATGCAGGCTTAGTTGCTCCTCAGCATGTGGAATCTTCCCAAACCAGGGATCGAACCCGTGTCCCCTGCATTGGCAGCAGACTCCTAACCACTGGACCACCAGGAAAGTCCTCTGTATCTTCTTTTCTGTCTCTTTTAAAGGACACATTGGATTCAGGGCCCATTTAAATCCAGGATGATCTCATCTTGAGATCCTCAATTTATTTAATGACTTCTGCAAGACCCTGATGCCTAATAAGGTTACAGTCACAGATTCAGGCACACGGGCGTCTTCTAAGGGTCCGCTATGCAACTAACTGTAGTGGGCAAAGTATCGTACTTCCCATCACCAGAGAGCTTGGAGAGAGGACACATGCGTAGCAGGTTCTGGGCACACCATCCAAGGTACAGGAACTTGTCAGGGCTCAGAGATAGGCCATTGGAGCAGCAGCCCCATGAATAAAGCTCCAAGGAAGACCAGGGGCATGCATAAAGCAGGTCTGAGCTGAAAAACATGAGGCCCTGGAGGCCTGGTATGGGCGGGGCAGAGACAGCAGGAGAGAGTAACGTGGGGTGTGCCCAGGAATGAGACTGGCCCAGAGTCAGGGGCCCGCTGAGACAGGCCCACATGCCTGAGGCAGAGGAGAAGCCAGTTGAAAGAGTCTGAGTCAGGAGGGACATGGCATGATCTGCTTTTACCCAGAAATTGGAGTTGAGGTCTGGATGGTTTGTCTCAATGGGGGCCCAACTTTCCTTGGGAAAATAATGCTGGACATCAGTGTGGCTAGGCCTGACTCCAGATGAAATATTTCACTGAAGTATTTCAAGGGCACATGGCCTTTTGGTGTGGGGGTCATCAGTAGCAAAAGAGTGGGATCAGACTTGGGTGCTCACAGGTGCCCTCTGGCTGCCATGGGGGGAATAGATTGGGAGGGTGATCCAGGGTGGAGCTGGGAGATCAGGGAGAAATTGGTTGGGGCTGGACCAAGTTGGGGCCAAGGAAGTGGTGGGTAGTGACTGAAGATGTATTTTGAAAGGAGACTTGCCCATTGTTCCTCCAGAAATTAGCCCTACTGTTTTAGGAGTTGTCATTTATTTCTAAAATATTTATTTATTTATAAACCCATTGAAAGGTTGCCTTTGGGGGTGGGCGGGGAGTAGCAGTATCCGTTTCATGTATTTATTTTAAAAATTTCAAAGCTAGGGCTTCTCAGTGGTCTAGTGTTTAAGAATCTGCCTTGTAATGCAAGGGATGACAGTTTGATCCCTGATCCAGCTCGTGGACCACAACTACTAAGCCTGCAGTCTAGAGCCCTCGAGCCACAACTACTGAAGCCCACGTGCCCTACAGCCCATGCTCTGCAACAAGAGAAGCCACTGCAATGAGAAGCCTGTGCTGTGCTGTGCTTATTCACTCAGTCGTGTCTGACTCTTTGCAATCCCATGGACTGAAGCCTGAATATCACAAACAGAGTAGCCCCCACTTGCCACAACTAGAGAAAGCCCGCGCACAGCAACAAGACCCAGTACAGCCAAAAATAAATAATTTTGTTTTAAATTTCAAAGCTTAGAAAACTTACAAGAATAGTAAAGTGATACCCATATTCCACTCTCCTGGATTCAGCAGCAATTATTATTATTTTGTCACATTTGCTTTCTCTATCTCCCTATATGTTCATAAGGATGTATACAATATTATAATATTGTATATAAAATGTTTTATACCTGTATAATTTTTTTTGAACCGTGTGACAGTTGCAGGCATCATGAATTTACCACATTAGTAATTCAGTGTTTGGACTTCCCAGGTGGTGCTATCCATGCAGTTGCAAAGAGTTGGACACGACTGAAGCGACTTAGCACACAAGCAAATCGGTGTGTGTGTCCTAAGAATAAGAATATTCTCTTGTGTAACCACAACACAACACTCACACTTAGGAAATTTATTATTATGGTATTATTATCTAATATTCAGGCAACATTCAAATATCCTAGATTATCCCAAGAATATCCATCATAACTCTCTTACCGTTTTTTTGACTTTTTATCAAGGATCCAATCAAGAATCAAAGCCTGATTTTTGTTATCTTCTATCTTTTGTCTCCTTCAACGTAAAACCATTTACCAGTCATTTATTCATTTAATTAATGGATTGATTTTGCCTTTCATGACATGGATCTGTTTGAAGAGTCCAGGCCATTTTGTTTTTGTTTTTTAAAGAATGTCCCTCCATCAGGTTGTGTCTGTTGCTGTTGTTTTTTTTTCCTAGTAATTAATTTGAGCAAATTCCGGGAGAAGGTGAAGGACAGGGAAGCCTGGCATGCTGCAGTCCAGGGAGTTGCAAAGAGTCGGACACAACTGAGCAACTGAACAACAACAATCAGATTCAGGTTAAACACTTTGGGCAGGACCAAGTTCTTCGAAGGTGATGTGTCTTTCTGAGTAATACATCACAGCAGTTATAGTGAGGACAGCCTATTCCATCAGTGGTCATATCTTTTTATCACTTGGTTAAAGTGGTGACTGCCAGCTTTCTCCACTGCACCTTTTCCAAGGTAACTTTTTCTTCACTGAAATTAACAAGTGATATGTGGGCTGGTTCTTTGACAGTGAATATCTACTGCCTCATTTAACAAAGCACTGTCTGAATTAATCATTCCTCTGGTGGATGACAAATGGTGCTTTTCTAACCTGATCTTTCCTTCTGCATCTATTAGTTGGCATTCCAGAACTCCACCCCCAACTCTCCACACACAAGAGTAGAGGTAGCATTCAAATCTGAGCTCCTGATGGGAGCATGGGGGATAAATTGAGAGAGAAACACTGACACATATACACTACCCTGTGTAAAATAGCTAGCCAGTGGGAAGCAGCTGTATAGCCCAGGGAGCTCAGCTCAGTGCTCTGTGATGACCTCAACAGGTGGGATGGGGGTGGGTGAGAGGGAGGCTCAGACAGGGAGAGGATATATGTATACTTATAGCTGATTGTTGGACAGCAGAAACCAACACAACATTGTAAAGCAATTATCCTCCAATTAAAAATACATATTAAAAAAAAAAAGATCTGAGCTCCCTGCCAGCTGGGCCTCCCAACCTCTTGAGCTATAAAATCAAGAGGGAAGGAGACACCCAGTGTTGCTCTGTACCCTTGGGCAACCTGCTCACCCCTCCCTGGGCACTTCCTCATCAGTCAACAGGTGGCTTCAGGTGGATTCTGCTCAGGACTCTGTTGTCCCCATGTCTCACACACCGTCTCTCCAGGTGTGTGGAAGGAAGCAGCTCAGATGTCAAGCAGCACAGTGGACACAGTCCCACAGAGGGCAGTGGCCTAGCCAGAGGCAATCGACAGCTCAGTGGGGGTGGCAGAGGTCAGCAGAACAGGAAGAGAAGGACAATAGCTGTGCCTGCTGCCACAGCAGTTTCAGTATTTGCCAGCTGGGTGGGGCCGGCTGGGCAGCCCTCAGCAACAGCCCAGGGCCCACTCTCCCCTTCACTTTATCGCTCTACAGGCTAGAATGTGCAGCAGCTCACCCAGGGAACTGCAAAGATTCAATCATTCCATGAGACTTGAATAGCTGAAGTCTCCAAGAACTACAGTTCCCAGAACACACAGTGAATCCCTGATCTGGCCCCAGCTGTCCAAGTGGCTGGCTCGTCCTAGAACAAGGAAATCTCATCTGTCCTGGGAACTGACTGTCCTAGCCTGTTGTTGTTCAGTCACTAAATAGTAGCTGACTCCATGCTACCCCATGAACCGCAGCATGCCAGGCTTCCCTGTCCTTCACTACCTCCCAATAGTGAGATAATCAAAATCATGATTTGTTCAAAATCATGTCCACTGAGTCGGTGATGCCATCCAACCATCTCAGGTTCTGTCACCCCCTTCTCCTCCTGCCCTCAGTCTTCCCCAGCATCAGGGTCTTTTCCAGTGAATTGGCTGTTCGCATCAGGTGGCCAAAGGTGGAGCTTCAGTATCAGTCCTTGCAATGAGTATTCAGAGTTGATTTCCTTTGGAATTGACTGGTTTGATATCCTTGTTGTCCAATGGACTCTCAAGAGTCTTCTCCAGTACCACAGTCGAAAGCATCACTTATTCAGTGCTCAGCCTTCTTTATGGTCACATCTCTACATGACAACGGGAAAAACCACAGCTTTGACTATACAGACCTTTGTTGGCAAAGTGATGCCTCTGCTTTTTTTTTTTAATATGCTGTCTAGGTTTGTCCTGGCCTGGGAAAGGTGCATTTGTGTCTTTGTTCCTTGTACCTGCGTCTGCCTAAGAAATCCCAGTTACAAGCCAAACCTGGAGACGGTGAGATTACCTAGTTCTTTCATCCACATATGTATTCTGAAACCCTGCTCTGTGCCATTCTCAGGACTGGAGGGTGGGGGACGGAGGGGCAACAGAGATGAAGGAGACAGACTCGTGAATGTCAGCTCCCTGAGAGCTGAGACTTGGGTTGGCTGGGTATTCTTTGTAATCTAGCACATCAGTTCAGTTCAGTTCAGTCGCTCAGTCGTGTCCGACTCTTTGCGACCCCATGAATCACAGCACGCCAGGCCTCTCTGTCCATCACCAACTCCCAGAGTCCACCCAAACCCATGTCCATAGAGTCAGTTATGCCATCCAACCATCTCATCCTCTGTTGTCCCCTTCTCCTTCCGCCCCCAATCCTACCCAGCATTAGGGTCTTTTCCAAAGAGTCAACCCTTCGCATGAGGTGGCCAAAGTATTGGAGTTTCAGCTTCAACATCAGACCTTCCAATGAACACCCAGGATTGATCTCTTTTAGGATGGATTGATTGGATCTCCTTGCAGTCCAAGGGACTCTCAAGAGTCTTCTCCAACACCACAGTTCAAAAGCATCAATTCTTCGGTGCTCAGCTTTCTTCACCGTCCAACTCTCACATCCATACATGACCACTGGAAAAACCATAGCCTTGACTAGACGGACTTTTGTTAGCAAAGCAATGTCTCTGCTTTTAAATATGCTATCTAGGTTGGCCATAACCTTCCTTCCAAGGAGTAAGCGTCTTTTAATTTCATGGCTGCAATCACCATCAGCAGTGATTTTGGAGCCCAAAAAAATAAAGTCTGACACTGTTTCCACTGTTTCCCCATCTATTTCCCATGAAGTGATGGGACCAGATGCCATGATCTTAGTTTTCTGAACGTTGAGCTTTAAGCCAACTTTTTCACTCTCCTCTTTCACCTTCATCAAGAGGCTCTTTAGTTCTTCTTCACTTTCTGCCATAAGGGTGGTGTCATCCGCATATTTGAGGTTATTGATATTTCTCCCGGCAATCTTGATTCCAGCTTGTGTTTCTTCCAGCCCAGCGTTTCTCATGATGTACTCTGCATATAAGTTAAATAAGCAGGGTGACAATATACAGCCTTGACGTACTCCTTTTCCTATTTGGAACCAGTCTGTTTTTCCATGTCCAGTTCTAACTGTTGCTTCCTGACAAGACCTACAAGACCTTCTAGAACTAACACCTAAAAAAGATGTCCTTTTCATTATAGGGGACTGGAATGCAAAAGTAAGAAGTCAAGAAACACCTGGTGTAACAGGCAAGTTTGGCCTTGGAGTACAGAATGAAGCAGGGCAAAGGCTAATAGAGTTTTGCCACGAGAACGCACTGGTAATAGCAAACACCCTATTCCAACAACACAAGAGGAGACTCTACACGTGGACATTACCAGATAGTCAACACCGAAATCAGATTGATTATATTCTTTGCAGCCAAAGATGGAGAAGCTCTATACAGTCAGCAAAAACAAGACCAGGAGCAGACTGTGGCTCGGATCATGAACTGCTTATTGCCAAATTCAGACTTAAATTGAAGAAAGTAGGGAAAACCACTAGACCATTCAGGTATGACCTAGATCAAATCCCTTATGAGTATACAGTGGAAGTGACAAATAGATTTAAGGGACTAGACCTGACAGACAGAGTGCCTGATGAACTATGGACAGAGGTTCGTGACATTGTACAGGAGACAGGGGTCAAGAAAATCCCCATGGAAAAGAAATGCAAAAAAGCAAAATGGCTGTCTGAAGAGGCCTTACAGATAGCTGGAAAGAGAAGAGAAGCGAAAAGCAAAGGAGAAAAGGAAAGATATTCCCATCTGAATGCAGAGTTCCAAAGAATAGCAAGGAGAGATAAGAAAGCCTTCCTCAGGGATCAGTGCAAGGAAATAGAGGAAAACAACAGATTGGGAAAGACTAGAGATCTCTTCAAGAAAATTAGAGATACCAAAGGAACATTTCATGCAAAGATAGGCTCGATAAAGGACAGAAATGGTATGTACCTAACAGAAGCAGAAGATATTAAGAAGAGGTGGCAAGAATACACAGAAGAACTGTACAAAAAAGATCTTCACGACCCAGATAATCACGATGGTGTCATCACTCACCTAGAGCCAGACATCCTGGAATGTGAAGTCAAGTGGGCCTTAGAAAGCATCACTACGAACAAAGCTAGTGGAGGTGATGGAATTCCAGTTGAGCTATTTCAAATCCTCAAAGGTGATGCTGTGAAAGTGCTACAGTCGATATGCCAGCAAATTTGGAAAACTCAGCAGTGGCCACAGGACTGGAAGAGGTCAGTCTTCGTTCCAATCCCAAAGAAAGGCAATGCCAAAGAATGCTCAAACTACCACACAATTGCACTCATCTCACATGCTAGTAAAGTAATGCTCAAAATTCTCCAAGCCAGGCTTCAGCAATATGTGAACCGTGAACTTCCAGATGTTCAAGCTGGTTTTAGAAAAGGCAGAGGAACCAGAGATCAAATTGCCAATATCCGCTGGGTCATCGAAAAAGCAAGAGAGTTCCAGAAAAACATCTATTTCTGCTTTATTGACTATGCCAAAGCCTTTGACTGTGTGGATCACAATAAACTGTGGAAAATTCTGAAAGAGATGGGAATACCAGACCATCTAGCACATAGTATGTGCTCAATAAATATTCGCTGGTCAACCAGCAAGCGAACAGACCGTTTTGCCCTTGTCTTTCGTTCCACTGCAACCTAAAGATGCTTTGCTAGCTGCTTTGCAAGCTCCTTCGCTATTGTACTCTCCTAAAGTGTGTTGTATCTCTCTGTCCGTCCTCCAAGCCTTTGCATGCCCTGTCCCCTTTACCAAGAGCACATTCATTCAGCTTACTCGTAGACGTATCTGTTGAGATAGGACAGAGCCTGGCACGGAGCAGGAGCGCCTTAAATATTTGATGAGTAAATGAATGAATGAATGCCCTTGTCCATTGTCCATCCAGGACGCCGGACACGCGGGACCCTCCCTATTCATCTCAGTACCCCGCCCGCCCACCCAGAATGAATACATCTTTTTATCCGCCCTGAGGATGGCCAAGCTGGGGCATGGGCAGGCCGAGTGGAGGATTGGATTAGGGACCGCCCTTGGCTCCCTCCGGGTATCCTAAAGGGTTCCCTTTTCTGGACTTTGGAAGTTTGTATCCTTTCTCCCCCACCCCCAAACTCAGTATCGGTCACCTGACTTCCATGACTAGTCCCCCGCCTCTTGGCACCCACGGCACCCCACACGGACACTTAGCCAAGAACACGTGGTCCAGGGGGCCCCAGCTTCCCATTGGCCGCTGGCCTCCTTCCTCCCAGAGACTGGCTCGGGCTCGGCCACAGCTCCCCCTTCCGCAGCCTCGCGGTGGTACAGCCCGCCACGGTTTAGGAGGGGCGGGAAGGCCCAACGCTCAGCGGCGCGGGGGAGGTGTCGTGAAGAATTGAGTGAAGCGCAGGGATCCCTCTGGAATGTTTCCTTCGGGTTCCACCCGAAGCGGGGCGGCGTGGAGTGGATTGGCCGCGAGCGCCGGGCGGCTGCTTCTGATTGGCCAGATGCGGGCGCCGGCCCCGCCCCCTGGCGGTGGCTGCGTGAGAGGCCCGGGCCAGAGTTTGCGGAGGGCCGAGCTGGGCGAGCTGGGCGGCGGCTAAGGAGACGCAGGTGAGTATACCCTGCGAGGCGAGGGGTCCATCGCGGCCGCTCGCGGGGACCCCGGAGCAGCCCCGCGAGATCGCGGACCCGCGGGGATTCAGCCGATCCTGCGGGGTGGGGCCGGCCCCATGGACGCGGCTGGAGGTCTAGGCTTAGCGGGGTGGAGGGGCGGAGCGGGGGTGGGGTGGGGTGGGGTGGGGTGGGGTGGGGTGGTGGGGAATGTCCGAGTCCCCTTCCCGCAGGACCGCCTGCCTTCCCTCTAGGGGCAGGGGTGAACGCCTCCCGGCGCTGGAATGGCATCTCCAGCCGCACCCCAGCCCCCTACACCTCTGGAGAGTTCCCGTCCCGGCGAGGACAGGCGCAGGGTCGGTATTTCGGGCAAGTCCCCGAAGCTGGCCTTGTCCCAGAAGCTGGCCTTGTCCCAGTCGTCCAGGGCCTGGGGAGGGGGTGGGGTGCACCTTGGGAGGACCGAGGTCCCGATTGTAATAATGGAAAAGATCACCCTGGCTAGCATTCATTGAACACTTCCGTGTCAGGTATTTACCATGCGGATCATTGAATCACCCCTCATGGAAGTTGCTGTTACTTCTTTCAGAGGTGAAGCAGCAGACCCAGAGAGGTGGAGTGTCTTGCCTAAGGTCACACAGCGAGTAAGTGGCAGATCTGGGACTCAAACCCATGCCTCAGAGTCCAGAACTGGAATCTCCGCCACTAGACTAGGTATCCAGTGGCTTCAGGGCTCAGGTGTTTCTGACCAGCTTCTCCTACTCCATTCCCTCCAACCAGACACGCCATCTGGGGCACACCTGCTGGTCTTCGCTTTCACCAGCTGCTCAGACAGGAAGCTGCCCCCATGTCCCTTTTCCCCAAAGCTGGAAAAGCAAGGCCAGAATACTGGGTCCTGAGAAGAGAGTGACATCTGTGAGAGAGATAGGTGGGTGGCTGGGACCACTGGGGTCCTGAGGCTGCTGGGCCCCCAGGGAGGCCTGGGCCCCAGACAGTAGGCGTTCTCCCTGGAAACACTCATGAGCCGGTTTTTCAAGACTGATTGAGAGGCCTCCCGCCCTCCTCTTCCAAGCAATACACTGCCGAAAAGGGGAGCATGGGTGTGGTGTCCCCTCCCCTAGCCTGCTTGAGCTCTCAGGAACCCCCTTCCCCACTTCCTGCTCCTCCCATTGCAACTCTCTGTGGCTGTGGGCTTGTTAAGTTCCGGGCCCTTCCCAGTGAAAAGAGGGTAGGGATGTGGGATTCCAGCCAACCTGCTCAGTGCCACAAGCTGAATTGAAGCTCATTTTCTCCACACCTACCTGTGTGTTCAAGTTTAAGGGAAGACTTGGAGAGTGGTGGGGAGGTGGCAGTTTGAAGCTGTACAGTGGGCATGTTCTGAGGATAGGGAGGCTTGGAGAGTAGCCAGAATGAGGGCATAAGACACATCATTCATTCTGTACATATTTATTAAGCATCTACTATGTGCCAGGTGGGCTTCCCTAGTGTCTCAGTGGTAAAGAATCCTCCTGCCAGTGCAGGAGACACAGGTTTGATCCCTGGGTCTAGAAGATCCCCTGGAGAAGGAAATGGCAACCCACTCCAGTATTCTTGCCTGGAAATCCCATGGACAGAGGAGCCTGGTGGCCGTCGCAAGAGTTGGACACAGCTTAACAACTAAACCACCACCACCACCACCACCACAGGCCAGGTACTGTTCCTGGCATAGAGGATACAGTAGTGACCACAACAGAAATCCCTGCTCTTGGGCAGCTGCCATTCTAATGGGGGGAAACAGGCAACAAACAAGTTGTTACTAACAAGTAAATAAAGAAAACACTTGCAGAGGTTGATAAATGCTATGAATAAAATATGAGGGAGTGGCATGGTAGAATCCGTAAGAAAGGGGAATCGTAAGAAAGGGGAATCTCGGAGGAGGTAACTTTGGAGCCAAGATCTGAATGACAAAAAGAAGCCAGCCTTGTAAGGATCAGGTAGGCGGCACAGCCAATGCAAACGCTGTGAGGCTGGGCCAAGCTTGGCATGGTACGGCTAGGGCGGGAGAGAACCCAGAATGTGATTCTGTGGGGATCTGTGGGTCACATTAAGGAGTTTAGAGCTTTTCTTCCATCACGTGGGAAACCGATGTAAGATTTGAGGCTGGGGAGCAACACGATCTGGTTTATGTTTTAAAATAGAGACATGAAGTTAAATAACAGCCTAAGACTGGAAGACAAGAGTTCTCCCAGAACAGCATGTAATTAAGTCCATGGGCCTGAGTTGTCTGGACCACAGGGGTGGCTGTAATGGGCAGGGACAAGCTGGGGAGGCTGCTTGGAGGAGGTGGCCTGGAGGAGGCCTTGACAGGCAGAGAGGACTGGGATGTTCCTGGGCAGGGCAAGGGAAGAGGCAATAATAACAGTGAGAGTAATAATAACTTTCTTAAATCAAATGTCACGCAAAGTGCTAATTGAGTTACTTGCATAAACTCTTTGGATTCCCATAAGCACTCTGAGAGACAGGAATTCTGCCCATTTTTCAGATGAGGAAACTGAAGCCCCGTCAAGTGAAGTGACTTGCCCACAGACACTCAGCTGGTAAGTGACAGGGGTGGGATTTGAACCCAGGCCACTCTGCCTCTTCTGGCCTGGAAAACAAATTCATAAACCACCCACTTTCCTTACCACCATTATTTCCCTGTCCTGGGTAAGACATGAAGCCAGCCTTAACCAGGGCATCAAGTGTAGGCAGAGTAAGGAAATTGGGAGTTGGTGAGCAGGATGTGGGGGGCCTAGAAAAAGGGGGGAGTTTGAATCTTGGCAGCTGAGTAAAAATGATACAGATAGAAATAGTAATTGTCAACAGCATTTGTGGAACTCTTATTGTGGTGCCAGGAACTGTTCCAAACACATGTATGATTTCTTTGGAACTCAGAAAGGGTAAGACATTTGCCCAAGGTTGCACAACTAATAAGTGGCGAATCCAGGTTTAATATTTATGTTCTTAGCATTCTGCTAAGATGTATGGGGAGTGGTAGGAGGGGAGCCAGGAGAGGTGATGATGTGGGGTTTTTTGTTGTTTTTGGTAGCATCATTAAGTGAGTATAGTGAAATAACTTGACAGATCATTACTGGCTTATTCATTCAGAATGTATTTTATTTCTAGTACCTAGAACATATAAAGAGTTCCCACAAATCAATAAGAAAAAAAGACTAGACATTGCAATTAAAAACAGACCATGTGGTTTTAGAGAATTCCCTGGTGGTTCAGTGATTAAGACTCTGCTCATTCACTGTTGAGAGTGGGATTCAATCTCTGGTCAGGGAACTAAGATCCCATGAGCCTCGTGGCATGGCAAGAAAAAAAAACACAGTTTTTAAAAATGGGCAAAGACTTAAGTAGACAGTTTATAAAAGGGCAAATCCAAATGGTTTCACACGTTTTAAAGGTTGTTTAGTATCACTGATTAGAAGGGGAGTGAAAAACAAAATCTCAGTGTCTTCGTGGTTAGATGAAGCACCTACTTTGTGTCGAGAATTATGTTGGGAAGCAAGGAATAAGGGACCCCAGAGGTAGGACTTATACTGTTGCTGGGGAGACAAGATCCTACTGAGGGCAGATGCTACGGCCTGTGCTTCTTTGTCCCCCCAGAGCTGGGCACAGAGACTGGTGGGCTGGTGAATATTAGATTCATTAATTCATCCATTCATTAATTCCACAAGTATTTTAGTAAGCAGCTGCCCTGTGCCAGGCCCTGTTCTCTGAGCTAAGAAGAGAGAATGAGTAAGACAGGCAAAGTTCCCTGCCCTTTTTGGAAAACAGACAATGAACAAGCTAAATGAATGAAGTATGGCTTCCACCTGAAAGAGGTAAGAGAGTGAGTTGTGTGGCTACCAGAGGGCACAGCCAGTGCAAAGGCCCTGAGGTTGAACTTCATCTAGTGTGTTGAAAGAACAGGGAGGAGGCCCTTGTGTCTGCAGGGAATGAGCGAGGGGGACAGAGGCAGGAGATGAGGGTATATGATGATATGGGCTGGTCATTTGGGGCCCGTGGACCAAGGGGAGGACATTGACTTTTACTCCAAGTGAGGTACGTGTCCTGGGAGGGGTTGGAGCGAGGACAAATGTGACCTGACTTATGTTTTACAGGATCACTCTGGCTGCTGTATTGACAAGAGACCATTGGGGGCAAGGGAGGAAGCTGGGAGACTCCGAGAAGGCAGCTGTACTCGTCTAGGTGAGTTGTTGTTTTTGCTTTTAAGATTTATTTATTTATGGTCGCTCTGGGTCTTCACTGCTGCACTGGGGGCCTACTCTTGTTGTAGTGCACAGGCTTCTCATTGCAGTGTTTTCTGTTGTTGTGGAGCCTGGGCTCTAGAACATGTGGGCTTCAGTACTTGTGGCATATGGACTCAGTAGTTGTGACGCATGGGCCGAGTTGCTCCATGGCATGTGGGATCTTCTGAGCCCAGGGATCAAACCCATGTATCCTGCATTGGCAGGGGAATTCTTTACCACTGAGCCACCTGAGAAGCTCTAGATGAGTGTTGATGGGACTGGACCAGGTGATGTTAGAGGAGGTGTTGGAGAACAGATGAATGAATGAAAATGGGTACAGCTCAGGGGCTCTACTGAATCCAGGACAGCCCTAGGGAAGAGGTGATCTGAAAGGAGGGAGCAAGAAGTCCCCCTTACATAGAAAAATATAATTTGGCGTAATCTGATCCTTACCACAACCTGGCCAGGTGGATGGAACGTCCCCATTTACAGGGAGATTGAATCACACAGGGGACAGCATCACTGTGATGAACTTGGGCTTGGGAGTCAGACCTGAGTGTTGAGGCCAGTTTCTGTGACTTTGGACGTGTGACTTAAACATGAACTCTTTCCTAGTCTATAAAGGCCTATACAGTTGACCTTCATTGCTTCTTTTTTTTCTCTTTTTTAATATTTATTCGTTTGGCTGCACCAGGTCTTAGTTGCAGCACTCAGGATCTCTAGTTTCAGCTTGCAAACTCTTAGTTGTGGCCTGTGGGATCTATTTGCCTGACTGGGGATCGAACCTGGGCCCCCCTGCATTGGGAGCATGAAGTCTTAGCCACTGGACCACCAGGGAAGTCCCCCTCCATCACCTCTTTTATCTGCCCTCTTCGTATTCTCCCATTGCTCACTCCACTCTAGCCATACTGGTCTCTAGCTTAATTGTGAATCTGCTCAGAATCTCCCATGACTGCCATTTCACTCAGATCAAAAGCCCAAGTTCTGCTTTTGGCCCACAGGGCCCTGCACAGTCTGCCTGTTACCTCTCTCAGTTCAGTCGCTCAGTTGTGTCCAACTCTTTTCAACCCCGTGGACTGCAGCACGCCAGGCTTCCCTGTCCGTTACCAGCTCCCAGAGCTTGCTCAAACTCATTTCTATCAAGTCCGGGATGCCATCTAACCATCTCATCCTCTGTCGTCCCCTTCTCCTCCTGTCTTCAGTCTTTCCAAGCATCAGGGTCTTTTCCAATGAGTCAGTTCTTCGCATCAGCTGGCCAAAGTATTGGAGTTTCAGCTTCAGCATCAGTCCTTCCAGTGAATATTCAGGACTGATCCCCTTTAGGATTGACTGGTTTGATCTCCTTGCTGTCCAATGGACTCTCAAGAGTCTTCTCCAACACCACCAAAAGCATCAATTCTTTGGTGCTCAGCTTTCTTTATAGTTCAACTCTCACATCCATACATGACTACTGGAAAAACCGTAGCTTTGACTAGATGGACCTTTGATGGCAAAGTAATGTCTCTGCCCTCACCTTTTCCCACTGTCCCTCTCTTACTTGGGGATCCAACCACACAGGCCTCCTTGCTGATCCACAAACTTGTCAAGTAAATCCCCACCTCAGGGCCTTTGCACTAGCTGTTCTCGCTGCCTGAATATTCTTGCCTCATATCCTTCCATGGATATTTCCTCCTGTCTTTCAAGTCTCAGCTTTGCCTCCTCAGGGAGGCAGGACCTCTGTGACCTTGTCTGTAAAACTTGTTTTATTGTCTTTATAGCTCTCTTAGAAATTATATTGAATATTTACACATTTTCTTGCTCACTGTACATTTTCTCTGAACTGTATGCTTCTGGACAGCATGGACAGAGCCCCAGCTAGCTAACCTCTGCAGCAACTAGGAGTGAATTCAAAAAATGCAACCCTGGGTCTGGTGCTTTGCGCAGTGAACAACCTATGTAACTGCTCATGATGGCCCTAGTCAGGGACCTTACTGCTTGTCTTTTTTATTTTTTTAATAATTGAAGTTATTTTAATATTTGCAGCATACGTTTTGCTCAGTGGTTCAGTAATGTGCTTGAGTTATTCACAGAGATTTTCTCTTACCTTCACAGGTACACTATTAAGCAAACTTTTAGGAAATTATTAATTATAGCTTTGAATTATAATTAAATAAAGCTTTTTTTTTTTTTTTACTATACCACATGCTTGTGGGATCTTAGTTACCCAGCCAGGGATTGAACCCATGCTGAGTCTTAACCACTAGACTGCCAGGGAATTCCCTAATTAAACCTTTTAAAAACATATACACACACACACGCATGTATCCACTTAAACACATACACCCATGGTGTGTGTGTGTATATATATATACACACACACACACATACATATGTATGTGTATTTGTAAACTCTTAGAATTTATCCATGTAAGATTGTTTTCTTCATCCATTAACCTTTCATCACAGGCTCCTTATTTACTCTGGGTAAGGAAATGTGGGACCTTGCTTATCTTATTGAAGGCAGTATCTACAATGGTGCATGGAATATAGTTAGTGCCCAAAACATATTTGTTTGAAGGGAGGGAGGGAGGAAGAGAGATAGAAAAATAGAGTGGAGGGAGAGGAAAGAAAAAGTGTGTTAGTCAGGATAGGTTTTGGTGCAGTAACAAACATCCCCCAGAATCTTAGCAGTCATACTCTACAATGGTTTATTTTTTGTTCCTGCTACATGTCCATTGCAGCTTAGTGGGGGGGTTTCATTCATTGTAGTCACTCAGAGCCTGCCTGATGGGGCTGCCACCACATCATATGTGGCTGGTCACCCTACCAGGGAAATTAGATCTGTGGACGTTCTTGCTCCAGTAATTAAATGCTTCAGCCCAGAAATGTCACGTGTCACTTCCTCTCACAACTCATTGTCCAGAACGGATCATATGCTTACCCAGTCATAAAGAGGCCAGGAATGCCATCTGCTTACATACTTTGAAAGGGAAGCGTCAGAAATTTTTTGTGCACAGCACTAATGATTGCAACCAATAGAAAAATAGAGAAACATAGGCCGTGAACCTCCATTTTCTCATCTATTAAATGAGCATAATCACATATTATGGTACATCATATAATCAATCGGGACAATAATATGGTCCCCACGATGTGATGTGAGGATAAAGTAAGATCATAGAGCAGTTAGCACTTACGGTAGATATTAGCTGATATTATTTCCGTGCAGGTATGTAAGTGCTAGGACCAGGTTTGTTTTTTTTTTAAGTGAAACAAAGTGTTTATTAGGAGGAAAAAGAGTGTGAATAGGCACACATGAGGGACTTAGAGAGTGTGTCATGCCCTCGTGGTAGTTTGAGTCACTTATATGGGGCGTTTTTTCCAGGTTCCCTTTGGCCAGTCATCTGGCTGGGTGATTGCCTGGCTCTGAGCTGGGACCCGATTTTGAACTGAGGCCAGCCTGTTCTCTGAATAATTTCATTGGGCCTGTAGGGGCAAGGCGGCCTGAGGCTACAACCCAGGCCCTGAGCACCTTTTCCTGTCCTGCAGATTTCCTGGGCACACCCCCTCTTCTCACTACTCATGCCACTAGGACTGGGGCGGCGGAAAAAGGCGCCACCTCTGGTGGAAAATGAGGAGGCTGAGCCAGGCCGTGGTGGGCTAGGTGTGGGGGAGCCGGGGCCCCTGGGCGGAGGTGGGGCGGGGGGCCCCCAAATGGGCTTGCCCCCCCCTCCCCCTGCCCTGCGGCCCCGCCTCGTGTTCCACACCCAGCTGGCCCATGGCAGTCCCACTGGCCGCATCGAGGGATTCACCAACGTCAAGGAGCTGTATGGCAAGATTGCCGAGGCCTTCCGGCTGCCAGCTGCCGAGGTACCCACTGGGGAGCCAGGCACCAGGGTTTCCTGATGGTGAGCTAGAGAGAGGCCTGAGGGTGCATCCTGTTTGTGAGCTATGGCTCAGGTGCTGAAGCTGCAAATACTGAGGCTTTACCCCAGTGAATTATGGGGAACTGGAGGCAGGGCTGGATGCTGAGTTTCATCAGGCATTGGGAGGCCTGCACCCCTTTGGTTTGTGGCAATCTGGAGGCCATAGGCAGATACAGCATTCCCACCAGGCTTTGGGAGGCATGTGCCCCAGTGGATTATGGGGGCTGGTGGCCACAGCTGGATACTGAGTTCCAGTCAGGCATGCATTAGGAGACCTGCAGCCCAATGTATTGTGGGTAACTGGAGACCAGGACTGGGTACTGAGTTCCCATCAGCACTGGGAGGCCTCAGCCCCAGTGGATTGTGGGAATGGACAGCCAGGGCTGGATGCTACATTCTCATCTTACATTGAGGGGTTTGTAGCCCAGCGGATTGTGGGAGCTGGAGGTCAGATGCAAGATTCACCTCTCTATGATTCACTGGGAGGTCCGACCCTAAGGATTTCAGGGGCCAAAGGAATGGAGGAAGCAAGGAGGGTGACAGTGGGATCATGCAGGAAGTAGATGCAGGGGTCTCAGTAGGCAGGATGGGTATCTGTGCCCCTTCATTCATTCCAAAAGCATTTTCTGATCACCCACTGCATGCCAGGCTCTATGCCCTGGAACCAGTAGGGAGTTTTTTCTAGGACAGAAACCCAGCCCTAGCAGAGCTGACATCCTAGTGGGGACCTTGACTGGGCTCCCGGGTGGTCAAGCACTGGGAAGGATACCTCCAGGCCCTTCCCAGCTCTCCTTCCTAGCTCTCCTTCCTTCCCCCTCAGGTAGCAGTTGGCAAAGGGCATAGAACAGAGGTGAGGGTTGAATGTTTCCCACTCCTGCAGGTGATGTTCTGCACCCTCAACACCCACAAAGTCGACATGGACAAGCTCCTGGGGGGGCAGATCGGGCTGGAGGACTTCATCTTTGCCCACATCAAGGGGCAGCGCAAGGAAGTGGAGGTGTTCAAGTCGGAGGAGGCGTTGGGGCTCACCATCACAGACAATGGGGCTGGCTATGCCTTCATCAAGGTACCTGGGGGTGGAGCACCCAGAGTCTCGAGGGTAAGGCCTAGCCTATGACTGTAGGACCCAAGGGTGGAGCCACGGGGGCTGACAGTTCCTTTCCCTGCAGCGCATTAAGGAGGGCAGCGTGATCGACCACATCCAGCTCATCAGTGTGGGTGACATGATCGAGGCCATCAACGGACAGAGCCTGCTGGGCTGCCGGCACTACGAGGTGGCCCGGCTGCTCAAGGAGCTGCCCCGAGGCCGCACCTTCACACTGAAGCTCACAGAGCCTCGAAAAGCCTTTGGTGAGGGGCTGCCGCCTACCCACCCAACCCCCCTGCTCCCGCCTGCAGTACCAAGGGCCACCAGCAGGTGGTGCCCAAGCCCAGCTGGTGGTAACCGGTGCGAAAGGGGATGGGGCAGCCCCACCCTTCAGCGAGGAGAGAGTGTTGGCTCTCTGCCCAGCTCAGGAGGAGGATGGAGGCAAGGAGGAAGTTGCCCCCACACCCAGCTTCCAGGAGCCATTAGCCTAGCCAAGCGCCCCCAACCTGGCCAACCCCCTAGCCCCAAGAAGCCAGGCTTGGCTGCCCTGTGCCAGCCCCCCTACTTTTTTGTCCAGCTTCATTAACTTTCAGGAATGGGCTCAAGGTCCCTGGCGTGGGGGTGGGGGACTCTAAAACACTTCCCCAAGCAGATAGGGCTGGTCTGCCGCCCAGCAGCTAAACCCCCTTGGCCTTGGGGAAAGTAGCTGGAGACCCAGGACCCATCCCCTTCCTGTTCCTCAGGCCCCCGGGGACAGGAGTGGCCCCCTCCAGCCTTCCAGCCTTTTCCATTCCTAGCCCCTGGCTGTGCCTCCTACACGCCAGCCAAGCCAGAGTCAGGAAGCCTGCCCTCCTGGGGTCACCTCAGCCCCCAACGCTCCCAAAGCCTACGGAAGCTTGGAGAAGGTGGAGGGTGGTCTGAGGCCAGGATGTCTGGGTTTCTGCCCAAAACATGCTGGAACTGGGCTCCTCCAGTCCTCACCCCTTCCCCCTACCTCCCGCAGACATGATCAGCGTGCGTTCAGGGAGTGGCCGCCCTGGCTCCGGTCCCCAGCTGGGCACTGGCCGAGGGACCCTCCGGCTCCGATCCCGGGGTCCAGCCACAGTAGAGGACCTGGTGAGTGTTCCAGCTGAACCTAAGTCCCTTCCCACCCCCCCCACCCCCCACCACTTCCCAGTGAAATTCATAGGTGGCAGCATTACTCTTAGCTGAGGGCCTCTGGGCACTGGATGTCTGTCTACCTCTGCCACCTCCTAGCTCTGGGACCTTCCTTGGGCAAGTGGACCTCAGTTTCCTAATCTGTGAAATGGGGCTAATAATACTGCCACTTTTGGGGTTGTCATGAGGAAGAACCATAGGTTTCTATACCAAAAATGGTAAAAAAAAAAACAAAAAAAAACATCGCACCCAGCACTCAGCATAATTACAGGTATATTCACATTATTATAATGTCATCGTCCCTCCTCCCGCCCCCAGCCTTCAGCCTTTGAGGAGAAGGCCATTGAGAAGGTGGATGACCTGTTGGAGAGTTACATGGGCATCAGGGACACAGAGTTGGGTAAGTGAGGAGGGGCTCATCAGGGTCTGGGGGTGGGTGGAAGTGTGGGAGAAAGGGGCTTATAGGTCCTGTGGGGCTGAGTCTAGCCTGAGCCTCTCTGTCGTCTGTGCCTCCATTCTGCTCCCCCGTCCTTCCCCCTCCAGCGGCCACCATGGTGGAGCTTGGAAAGGACAAAAGGAACCCGGACGAGCTGGCTGAGGCCCTGGATGAACGGCTGGGTGACTTCGCCTTCCCGGATGAGTTTGTCTTTGACGTCTGGGGGGCCATTGGGGACGCCAAGGTTGGCCGCTACTAGGCCTTCCGCTGGACCTCGAGATGACTTGGGCCAGGCCCGGTGGGAGCCTCTGGGGCAGAGACACCAGAGCCCGGACCCCAGTGTCTGGCTTGGGCCCAGCTCAGTGGCCCAGAGATGATGCGGAGCGGAGGTGGGGCTGGGCCTCTGCCCCTCCTCCAATCGGTACCACCCCCTCGCCAGTTCCCAGCCTGGCTGGGGCTCCCAGCCCCCCACCCCCACCCTCCTCCCCACCTACCTCAGCCAGGGTCAGGCACAGCGGTGGAGAGGGACCAGCCAGATTGGGTGGCCACCCCCTCCCTCCCTGCCCCCAGTACTTTCCGCCTCAGCTGCCAAACTGGTCCCTCCTATGTCCCTGGGGCCTCGGGTTCTGTTGGGGGGTCGTGACCTCCCTAGTTTCCTGATGCAGGGAATGCAGGAGGGGGGGTGTGTCCCCCCTCAGCAAATGCAATAATACCCTCCTCTTCCACCACCCCCTTCTCCCCAGAGGCACCCCCTCATTGTGGAGTCTGTTACCTCCGCATTTGAAACACTAGTCTGCTGTGAAACCCCCCAAAACTCCCTCCCTTCCCTGCCCCCCTCGTGTCTCCCTCAGCTCAGCCCCAGACCGAAGGGGCAGGAGGGAGGGATGATGGCAGTGGGCTTTTGTACCTGAATTTGCTGTCTGTAACATAAAGAATCTATCTGCTGTTGGATCTGTGTGGCCGCTTCAGGGTGGGAGAGGAGGGTGGGTCGGGGCTGGGAAAGAATGTAGCAGCTGAAATCCATCCTCTTCAGGATCCAAATTGAATTAGGAGCTGGCCCTAGCCATCCACCCCCTCCCACCCGTTCCGCCTGATGAGGCTCTTGGCTGCAAGCCACCAGGCTTCCAGGCAAGGCCGGAGCTTCTTCGCCTACTTAGGGTGCAAATCTTGCTCCCTTTTGAACAAAGCTTCCCGCCACCCTCTAGCCTGATGTGAACAGTGGGCAAGAGGCTGCGGGCCCTTGTCGGTTTCAACCCAGTGGCCTGGAGTGCCCCCAGGCCAGAGTGAAAGTGTTACTCGCTCAGTCCTGTCTAACTCATTGGGACCCCATGGACTCTATAGCCCACCAGGCTCCTCTGTCCACGGAATTCCCCAGGAAGGAATACTGGAGTGGGTTGCCGACCCAGGGATCAAACCCCAGTCTTCTGCGTTGCAGGCAGATTCTTTGCTGTCTGGGCCAGAAGGCATGGAGAAAGAAAGATGAGGTGGGCTTAAGATGGAGTCTCAGCCTGCCCCAGTCAGTGCTGATGGGGAGGAACCCACCCCAAGGCTCCGCGTTGATGAGGGAGCAGTCACGATGCACCCTCACCCACCCCACTCCCCCTGCTCCGCCCAGGCTGACTCTGGATGTGTGGGGTCTGCCAGCGTCCAGGGCGCACCATACTTTTGTGCTGGATGTAATAAACCTGGAGTGCTTGTTTTGACAACCCACTTCATCCTTGAGGACTGAGGGGGGACCAGGGCAGTGGGGGGTGGGACCCTCGCCAGACCTGGAGAGAAGAGCAAGGATTGAAGCAAGGGGAACCCAGCCAGAGGTCCCCACAGGAATGTTTGGGGGTGAGCTGAGAGGCAAGGTGTGAGACTGCCCGCTCCCCATTTCCAACATGCAGGCAATGGGTCCTGGGAGGGGAGCACGGAGACAGGTTACTCCAGGATTCCCTGAGCACCTGTGGGCACTTTGTGTGTCTGTGTTAATAGGTCAGGTTGTGAAGGGGTGAGGCTGTGAGTCTGGGTGTTGAGAGGGGTAGGACTGTCTCTCGGTGGGTGTTGGTGGTTTGTGACTGTATTGAGCGAACAGGGTGTGACAGCTGTCTTTATGTTCCAGGGTTTGTAACTGGCAGGGCTTGTGTGTGGAGTGTGGCTGTGTGACTGCATCTTGGGGTGTCCAGTGCCATAAGCAGGTTTCTCTGGGTGTTGCTGTTACTAGGGGTGTGACTGGCTAGATCTTGGGGTATCTAGGGGGTACCACTCCTTATGTCTCAGGCATATGCAGTGTGTACCTGTGGGGCCTGTCTTGGACTGTTAGGGGCATCTCTGGGTGATTTGGGGTGTGGCTGGGGGCCTCTGTCAGTGTTGGCAGTTGTGTGTACTGCTCAAGGTGCTGGGTCAGACTATTTGATGGCACTAAGGGGTGTGATGGACTTCCCAGGTGGCTCCATAAAGAATCCACCTCCAACATAGGAGATGGGGGTTCAATCCCTGGGTCCGGAAGATGCCATGGAGAAAGAAATGGCAACCCACTCTGGTATTCTTGCCTGGGAAATCCCATGGACAGAGGAGACTGGCGGGCTACAGTCCATGGGGTTGCAAAAGAGTCAGACACAACTGAGTGACTCAGTAACTAGGGGTGTGATGGTCCCTTTCTCAGGGGCCTGTATTTCAGGGTGCTGGAGTCTGTAACCATGGATGTGTCTCTGGCATTGGGGGTGACACTGTGTGACAGTGGCTGACGTTTAGGGTCTGAGAAATGTGGCTGCTGCTGGGCTGGAAACAGGCCATGATGGTGGTGGGGTCTTGGAATGTTAAGGGATACAGTTGTGTATGTTTGGGTGTGAGACCGTGTGTGTGTGTATGCGTGCATGTGTGTGTGCATGCGCGTGCATGTGCCCCTCAGGGATGTGATTCTACTTGGGGCAGGTGGTGAGGATGCAGCTGTGTGCCCACAGGTGTGGCTATCTGTGACTTGGGACCACGTCCTAAAGCAGGATCTAGGAGACTGCCTGCTGGTTACCACACCTCCTGGTCCCCCTGCCCCCCTTCGGCCTCCTCCCTCTCCCTTCCAGGGGTATGACTGGCCGGAGGCCTGGACTTTAAGCCCCTGTATAAATAATGGGCGGATCTCCTAGTCCGGCTGGGCCTGATCCAAGCTGGTCCCCGCAAGGCTCTGCCCACCACCACCCACCCAGCATCTGGGAAGCCTCTATCAGGGCAAGGGGCTGCCGCTGGCCCCACTCAGGACTCGCTCTCTCACCTTGCAGCCCTGGTGGGGGTAGCGGCACCCCCCTAAGCCGCCCCCGCCTGCCCTGGGCGACACTCACATTTTCCAGTGTTTAGATTTTATCCGCTTTATTAATGAGGCAGGCAAGAGGCCCACGCCTGGGGGGCGGGGAAGGGGGCTGCTCCCGTCCCACCAGGGGAAGAGGGTCACGGGGCAAGGGGGACAGGCCAACTTCCTGGAGGCCCGCCCCCACTTCCTCATGAGGGGAACTAATGTCTGGGAGTGGTCCCTGACCATTGCCAGGAGTGCGGGGGGGGGGTGGTCCCTGCCAACCCAGGTCCCCCCGAAGGCATACAACGAGTGGAACGGCCCCTGGAGGCTGGAGTGGGCAGTGGCAGGAGGCAGGGAGCGGAGGAGCCGCCCCAGGAGGGAGGGAGGGGGGAGGGAGCAGCCTGTCGGAGAGCTCGGGCGCAGCAGGCTGGGGTGCAGCTGGGCAGCGGAGCAGCGGGGCAGCAGGAGCCAAACGGCAGGCGATGGGGACCCTGTGTCCGAGGCAGCACCGGGTAAGAAGGCTTGGGCCTGAGGATGTCAGTGGGGGAGGAAGGAAGGGGCTCCCCCAGCCTGTGCTTCCTGTGTTTTTTGACTCTCTGTCCATCTGTCTGTCTCAGCTGATCTTATCCTCTTCCAGCCTCTCTTTTTGTGTAAGACCTAGCAGTTCTGCCCCCTCAGCCCTCACCAGGGGGTATCAAGGAATGGATGGTGATGGGTCAGCCTTGAGGCCTCTGGGGCTGGGGACGTGGAGCCAGCAGGAGGAAACTGGGCATCCAGGGGGTGGCAGCAGTGGTCACAGGTTGGGCCTGGGTTGGTAACAGCAAGGGAGTTCAGAGATGGGAGGGGGGGCACAGGGCTGGGGCTCTGAGGACAGGCCAGAGGTGTGGCCAAGGGAGATGGATTATGGGAACAAGGACACCTCTGTGGGCACCGAGATGTGGCCTTGAGGACAGAAATGGAACTATGGGGACAGAGATGGGGATTAAAGGAACCGGGATAAGGCCCAGGGGAAAGTGGTGGGGAGCGATGTGCCCATGGTGGGAGAGGTGGGGCTGTGAACATGCAGGGTGGGTCTGGAGTAAAGGGGACATGGTGATGGTCAGAGAAGGGGCAGTGAGGTCAGGTGGGGCCCTGGGATCAGAAAAGGGTTAATGGTTATCAGAGAGGGCTGGGGGGCCAGGACTTTGTGGTGGTGTCAGAATGGAAGGTGGGTGTCAGGTGGGTGGGTAAGGCTCAGAAGTGGGTTTGGAGACAGGTGGGTTGAAGCCAGGTGAGCCCTGATGATCAGAGGAGGGGTGCGTGAGGGCCAACTGGGGCCGGGAGCAAGAGATTGGCTGATTAGGGGCAGAGGAGGAGAACTGGATCAGGCATGGGGCAGCCAGAGTTATTTAGAGTTGCCATGGCTACAGGGTCCATAAGAGAACTGTGAAGTCAAATGGGTCGGGATGATCTGGGAGGGGAAAACCAGCTGGTCCCAGGCCAACGGCGGCGGGACTTCACCTTCCCCTCCTCTCCTCTTCCCAGCCCCACCCCCAGCACCTGACATGAGCCCCTGCGGGCCCCTCAACCTGAGCCTGGCGGGCGAGGCGACCACGTGCACGGCACCCGGCTCCCCCAACACGTCCGCCGGACCACCGTTGGGCCTGGCGGGGGCATCGCCCGCGCTGCCCATCTTCTCCATGACGCTGGGCGCCGTGTCCAACGTGCTGGCGCTGGGGCTTCTGGCGCAGGCCGCGGGCCGTCTGCGGCGCCGCCGCTCAGCAGCCACCTTCCTGCTGTTCGTCGCCAGCCTGCTGGCCACCGACCTGGCCGGCCACGTGATTCCGGGTGCGCTGGTGCTGCGCCTGTACGCGGCGGGGCGCGCGCCTGCTGGCGGCGCCTGCCACTTCCTAGGCGGCTGCATGGTCTTCTTCGGCCTGTGCCCGCTGCTGCTGGGCTGCGGCATGGCCGTGGAGCGCTGCGTGGGCGTCACGCGGCCGCTGTTGCATGCAGCCCGCGTCTCGGTGGCCCGTGCGCGGCTGGCTCTGGCAGCGCTGGCCGCCGTGGCCTTGGCCGTGGCGCTGCTGCCGCTGGCGCGCGTAGGCCGCTATGAGCTGCAGTACCCCGGCACGTGGTGCTTCATCGGGCTGGGCCCGGCGGGAGGCTGGCGCCAGGCGCTGCTCGCCGGCCTCTTCGCCGGCCTTGGCTTGGCTTCGTTGCTCGCCGCGCTCCTGTGCAACACGCTCAGCGGCCTGGCCCTGCTGCGCGCCCGTTGGCGGCGCCGCCGCTCTCGACGGCACTTCCCAGCCGGAGGAGGCCCCGACAGCCGCCGTCACTGGGGAGGGCGCGGACCCCGCTCGGCCTCCGCTTCATCTGCCTCGTCCGTCGCTTCGGCCTCCGCCGCCCCGGGCGGCTCTCCGGGCCGTGGCTCCTCGCGCAGAGCCCGCGCCCACGACGTGGAGATGGTGGGCCAGCTCGTAGGCATCATGGTGGTGTCGTGTATCTGCTGGAGTCCCCTGCTGGTGAGGGGCGCACAGGTCCACTCCACCCCTGCGCCTTCCCACGCCCTCCGTGACCCCTCCCACCCTTTTCCATCCTGAGTCCTTTCTCCCTGACCCAGCCAGAGCTCTGCCCTCTTGAGGCCCCCACCTGCCAGAGTCCATCCTTTGCTCTCTCCCTCTGACGTCCCACTCTTCCTAGGCCCCTTGTCTTACTCCTTCCTGGGGTCTGTGTAGTTCACCGGATCCAGGCAAGCCTCCCCTTCCAACCCCACCCTCCTAAGTGCCTTCATTCCCTAGCTCCCTTCCAGTATCACCACCCCTCTCCTTTTCTTTTTTTCCTATAATTTTATTTTTGGCTGTGCTGGGTGTTAGTTGCTTCAGGGGCTTTTCCTCTCGTGGTGCGCGGGCTTCTCTTTTGCCCAGTGTCTTATTGCCCGGTACGGGCTCTAGGATGCATGGGCTTCAGCAGTAGTAGCATGTGGGCTCAATAGTTGCAGCTTCCAGGCTCCAGAGAACAGGCTCAGCAGTTGTGGTGCTCTGGCTTAGCCTCCCAGCTGGCATGTGGTAAATCTTCCCAGACCAAGGATCGAACCCGCATCTCCTGCACTGGCAAGCAGATTCTTTACCACTGAGCCACCAGGAAAGCCTCTTCTTCGATCCTCTGTCCTTTGGGATATCTGGGACTTCTTTCTCGCCTGAGCGCACAGCCAATGAAGGCCTTTGATTCTGCCATGCTCTGTAAGACCCCGCTCCCCCCCCACCCCCCACAGCTCCTTCCCAATTAGACTCCCACTTACTTTCACATTCCGTCCCTCCTCACAGCCCCCTTACTTCCCAGGCACGCACCCACCCATCCTAGCCCTACCCTTCCCCAGACCCCTTTTCTTACCCCACCCCACCGTTCACGCCACCTTTTCCCGCAGGTGGTGGTGGTGCTGGCCGTCGCAGGCTGGGGCTCCAGCTCCCTGCAGCGGCCGCTGTTTTTGGCCGTGCGCCTCGCCTCGTGGAACCAGATTCTGGACCCCTGGGTGTACATCTTGCTGCGCCAGGCAGTGCTTCGCCAACTGCTTCGCCTGCTGCCTTCAAGGGCAGGCGCCAAGGGCAGCCATGCAGGGCTGGGCCTAACCAGGAGCACCTGGGAGGCCAGCTCGCTGCGGAGTTCTCGGCACAGTGGCCTCAGTTCCTTTTAGGCACGCCCGGTGTCTAAGCCAGACCACCCGGGACTGGCCTCAGGTCCGCAGCGCAGAGACTTCGGGGAATGAAATCTTTTTGCGGACAAGCCCAGGGCGGTGGGTCCTGTCCGGGCTGCAGCACCCTGGTGGCCGCGCGGAGGCGACAGAGGCGCTGTGTACGCCCCCGGGGCGTGCAGTTCTTGAACTTGCCACGCGGGGGCGGGGGGGGACGCAGAGCGGGAGTTGTAGAAGCATGCGCAAAACGCCATGGTCACAGTCCTGGGGCGGGGGGCTCCGCTGGGAGCAGATCAAGAGGGTTTGGGGGCGCTAGTCGCCCCTGTCGCCATCAGGAATGACTCCCACAACCATTCGCTCATCGTGGCCCTGAGCTCCCCCAACACAACCCCAAGACCCTACCCACAAGCCACGCCCCATTACGGGCCTCTAATTCCTCTACACAACTCTGAACCCTCTCCCATCGCAGCTCACCTAGGCTCTCCACCAGTCACAGGCCTGAGTCTTCACCATACCTTGGCCCCTCTTCATATGATCCCCCACCATAATCCAGGGCATTTCCCCATCACTTCCTATGCCGCCAGTCACCCACTGCTTCCCTTCCCAACTCTTCCCACCTCCAAACATTCCTCCCCGCCCCCACCATCGTGCACAAAAAGAATCGGAGGATGCATGGATGGGGCAAACCCCAAAGGCCTTTTTAAAAACTACTAACAGCTCGGTGAGGACAGGGGCGGGGGAGGGGGCTAGCAGGCCCCGGCCACAAAGTCGAAGTCCCGGAAGGCCGCCTGCTCCGTGGCCGTGAGGGGCCGTGCGTCGCGGGGTGGGCTCAGCGTGGGGGTCTCCCCCGTGAATTCCTCGTCGAAGTTGCTGACATCAGTGCGGCCGGCCAGCGTGGGTACGAAAGGCGGTGGCAGGCGCCGGGCCAGCAGGGCATCCCAGCCCAGGGTCTGCAGGGCAAGGAAGGCAGAGGTCACCAGGGGAGGCTTGGGTCAGACCGCAGGAGGGTCTGCTCCTTGCACCCTGAGTCTGGTTCTTTGAGAATCAACATAGAGTCACACGACAGAGGTGGGGCGGGCATGCTGGGGGCTCAGGAAGGATTACAGTATGAGTGTATGGGGGGGGCGGCTGGGCTCATACACAGAGCAGTGCTCCCCAACAGGCCAGCCTGTAGTTAACTTGGGTGGTGTAGGGAGGTCAGTGGGGTAAATGGGAGGAAGCAAAGGCAGGTGGGTGTTGAGGGGAGGTAACAACGTTGGAAGTGAAGCCACTAAGTCTTGGGCATGGGGGAAAGGGTCTTGGGGATGGGAGACTTCACCCTGAAGAAAGGCTGTTTTTTCACATCCTCGGCGTCCCTCTCGCTGGATCCCAACCTCCGCTCTGGATTCCTCCGCAATAGCTGGGTGGAGGGAGTTCCATGTCAGTGTTTCCCTTCTCAGCCCCAGGGTCACTTCCCCTGGCTCACCCCAAGTTGGGCGGGGGTCCCTACCCTGCGCATGATGCCGATGGCTTCAGCTGACAGGAAGCGGGGGTACCGAACCTCATCGTTGACGATGCTGTCAAATACCTCCTCCTCGTCGTCCCCTGGGAATGGGGACTGGGACAAGGAGAGCTTGGGTGAATTAGGCCCCTCTTTACCACACCGCGCCCGGTTCCATCCACCCAGGGCTCCAACTGTACTTTGACACGGCTCACTTGGGAGGGGAAGGACCCCAATTTACAGACGCATAAACTGAGGCCAAGGAGGCAGAGCTACCTGTCCTCAATCAGACAGCACATAGTGGAGGGTGAATCTGACACCCTCCCCCTACTGGCTCCCCTACTGGATCAGCGGCAAAGAACCCGCCTGCCAAGGCAGGAGACGCTGGTTCGATCTCTGGGTCAGGAAGATTCCCTGGAGAAGGAAATGGCAACCCACTCCTGTGTTCTTGCCTGGAAAATCCCATGGGCAGAGGAGCCTGGCAGGCTACAGTCCACAATGTCACCAAGAGTTGGGCATGACTTAGTGATTAAACAACAACCCTCCCACCTCACCAGCACACACGTAGGTTACCAGGGACAGGCAGGGTGGAGCTGCCTGGGATCTCACCTCACCAACCAGCATCTCATAGAGCAACACGCCCAGTCCCCACCAGTCCACCGCCCGAGTGTACGATGTGTCCGTCAGCACCTCAGGCGCCAGGAACTCTGGGGTCCCACAAAAAGTGCTGGTCCGGTCCCCATAGCCCATCCCTGGGGGGGCAGGAAGGCCACGTGAGGTTATGGGGGAGGTCACAGCTCTAGCCCAGCCCAACATGGGGTGGTCTAGACAGCCAGTCCTAGGAACCTGGTAGGGGTCAGCCAGGTGGGGCTGGAGGACTCCATTACCTCCCTTCTCTGTCTGAACCCCAGAAGTCAGCCCCTCAGACCCGAACCCCGCCCCTCACCCTCCTTGCAGAGGCCAAAGTCTGCAATCTTGACATAGCCCTCGGTGTCCAGAAGCAAATTGTCCAACTTGAGGTCCCTGTGAGAGGGAGTGGAAGAATATAAGGAGGGATGAGTGGGGATGTGGGTTCTGCCTGAAGCCTGAGGGCCCCCCAGTGGGCAGAGCAGGTATGTGCATGTATGCACACGCGCGCACGCACGCACACACACACACACACACACCTGTAGACAATCTTGTGTTCGTGGAGAAACTGCAGCCCCAGCACCACACAGGCCGAATAAAAGCTGCAGAAAGAGGCTGGTATGAGGGAGCTGGATCTCCAGGCAAGGTAGGAGGGTCACAGAAGGCTCCCACATCGTCAAAAGCCCCTCTCAGTCCCCCATAACTCCAGGAGGTGTGGGGAGGCAGGGTGCCAGGCTCACACAGCACGAGGCTCCGAGAACACGTCACTGTGGATGTGCAGCATCAGGTCCCCGCCGGCTGAGTACTCCATCACAAAGCACACATGCTCTGGTGTCTGGAAACAGCCAAACAGGTTCACCAAAAAGGGGTGTCCCGCGTTGGTCACAGCTGCCAAGATCCGTTTCTCACACATCAGGCTGGGCAGGGCAGGGGGGAGGGGGACAGGGGTCAGAGAACACAGCAGCTCACCACCCCTGACTCCTGTCACTCCCTAGAGTCCTCAATCATCATGTTTGCTTAAGGGCCTTGAATGGCTGTGCACACTTGGGCAAGTTGCTTAATGCTTCTGAATCTGCTCAAGAGGCACCCAGAATCCATCCATTGTCCTAGTAACAGTCCCCTGACTTCCTTTTGGGAAACCACCATGGGAACTGTTACTTCCCTTCAGAGCACCCCATCTCCCAGGCCAGGAATTGGTTCATGAATGGCAAGCCAAGCCAATGGATTCAAACTCAAGATTTCTGCAGGAATGAATAAGGGAGAAGGGCCAAAGCCGGCAGATGAGCCTTAAAGTGCTAAAGTAGGAGGCATCTCTGACGCTATGAGGGGAGTACAAGCAAAGCCCACACAGATAAAAGCAGAAGTGAGAGACATCAACTGAGCACCTGGATACAGCCATGCCTGAAGGTAGCCCACCCCTGGACTTTTCTGATCCAGAGCAATAAATTCCTCCATTTGCTTAAGCCTGTCTAAGTCAGATTCCTGGTTAATAAAAGGATGTCAAGAAGACTGGGACTATCTCAGTGCCTCTACTGGGCATTTACAGGGCACACGGCACTCTGCAGAATGATCTAGAGGCATCCTCCCATTCAATTCACCCAGCAACCCTGCAAGAAAGGAATTATTACTCCCCTTTTATAGATGGGGAGGCTGAGGTTCAGAGGGTAAAGTGACCACTCTAAGGTTTCTATGCACATCTGTAGCAGAGGCAGGATTTGAACTCAGGGTCCTGACCCCAGAGCAGAGGCAGTACATGGCACCATTAATAGCACAGGCTTCAGAACCCCAGTCCCTAAGTTCAAATCCCAGATCTGCTGCTTACTGGCTATGTGACCTTGGGCAATTTGCTCAATCTCTCTCTGCCATCAGCAGAACTGGGACCATAACAGTGCTGACCTCTTAGAGTTGTTGTGAGGAACGAGTTACTGAATGTAAAGGATATGATGGGTGCTTGCTAAGAGTCATTAAATACTGGTGGCTCAGTCGGTAAAAGAATATGCCTGCAATGCAAGAGACTACCTGCGATGCAGGAGACCCAGGTTCGATCCCTGGGTTGGGAAGATTCCAGGGAGAAGGAAATGGCAACCCACTCCAGTATTCTTGCCTGGGAAATCCCATGGACAGAGGAGCCTGGTGGGCTACACGGGGTCGCAAAAGAGTCAGACACGACTTAGCAACTCAACGACAACTAGCTTAGTAAGTAGGAATGACTGCTATGAATCATTCTCACAGCAACTCCCAGGAAGGGAGTGCTCTGTCTCCCACTTTCCAGAAGAGAAGACTGAAGTTCTCAGAGGGCATGAGCAGGCTCCCCACCTCTCCACCTCGTCTCGGGCCACAATGTCCCCTTTCTTCAAAGCCTTGATGGCGAACAGCTCCCCGCTGGGCCGGAATTCGGAGAGCAGCACCTGAAACCACAGCGGTCACAGGGGTGGCCTTAGTGGCCAGTCCAAGGACCTGGGGGGTCTGGACCCGCAGCCCCCCAACTCCTCACCCCCCCATTCCTCACCTTCCCAAAGTGACCCCGGCCCAGCACTGCCAGGAACTTGAAATCCTCGAGGGTCAGGGGTGACTTCCTCAGAGGGCTGCAGAAAGATGGGACTAGTGGGGAAGGGACAGCGGGCAGGGGTGGTGGGTGGTGGCCAGGGGCGGGGTGTCACCTGCACAGCGCGGGGCTTGGGGTCTCCGGGGTCTCTGAGGGCAGCTCGGGAGCGGCAGTGGTTGCCTGGGTCGGAGAACTCTGTGACGGAGGGAGGAGGTCAGAGTACAACAACCCATAACCACAACGGACATGACCCATCTCCAAACTGACCTCTCCTCTCCGTAGAGTCAAAGCTATGGTTTTTCCAAGAGTCATGTACAGATGTGAGAGCTGGACCATAAAGAAGGCTGAGGGCTGAAAAACTGATGCCTTTGAATTGTGGTGCTAGAAAAGATTCTTGAGAGTCCTTTGGACAGCAAGGAGATCAAACCAGTCAATCCTAAAGGAAATCAACCTGAACAGTCATTGGGAGGACTGTTGCTGAAGCTCCAATACTTCTAACCTATTGCCTTTATTGGTAACAGCCTTATGGAACAAGCTGTTTCCTTACATCATATGCATATATAACGAAGAATCAAAATTAAAAATTTAAGCGGAAGAAAATTTATCTACTGGTCCATCATTCCCCACTATAGAGATAGTTTTAAAGGTTCAACCAGTGCAAACAGGTATACAGTAGGAAATACAGTTTTTCCTGCCCCAGCTGCTCTCCCCAGAGCCAGCTGCTGTTGATGATATCATGGGTACCCTTCTAGATGTATTTTATACCCATTCAAGCATTTTTTTGTGCATGTGTGTGAATGGCCATCACAGATGTCCAGGAGTGGAACATCTAGGTCAAGATAATACCCATTTTTACCTCAGCCAGCTAGCCCTCCCAAGACGATGTAGTGATTCATATGCCTCCCACTGACTGACTGCCTGTTTTCCCACATCCTCTCCAGCATTCAGTGTTATTCAACTTTTGGATTTTTTTTTTGTTTTGCCAAATTAATCTATTTAATGAGGTATCTCATTTAATGCCATGAAGCATGTATTATTATTGCTGCCATTTTTTAGAAAATGAGGTATAAAATGCATTCAGTGGGGTGGGTAATGGGACCAGCTCTTATATATGTGTCTACCCAGATGCCTGTGAACTAGACCAGGGGTTGGTAAACTCCGTGTTTCGTACAGTCTGTAAGCTAAGAATCATTTTTATGTTTTTAAAGGGTTGAGGAGAAAAATCAAAAGAAGAAAAATAGTTCATGATTCCTGAAAGGGATATGACATTCAGTAAGGCTTTCCCAGTGCAGAGCCACACCCCTTCGTGTCTGTATCTCGTGTTGCTGCTTTCTATGACAGTAGTATTGACGAGTCATCACTGTGACCCGTCTGACCCACACAGCTGAAAATACTGACGATATGGTCCTTTCCAGAAACAGTGTACTGCCCTCTGACCTAGATCAAGCTTCAGAACATTTTCATCATGCTGGCAGGCTCTCCTGAGTCTGCCCTCCCGTCAATAAACTGCCCAGAGGAAACCACTAATGTGACTCCTGTCATCGACATGAGTTTTAAAATTGATCGTTTTCCAGGGTGGTACACTAAGCACCAAGAGCTGAAGCGGCTTGGTGTGGGTCACACAGATAGGAGGCAACAGAGCAGCAGTGGGACCCAGGTGGCCTGGCTCCCAAGCTCATGTTTTTATCTGGGACAGAAAATGAGACCCTAGCTCTGGCAGAGATGTGCTGTGTGACCAAGGAAGTTCCTGGCGAGAGCTTGGAACCTGAGCTGGGCCAAGGAGGGTACTCACCAGACTGGATGGGCTGGAAGGAGGACCCAGAGGGCTCTTCTGGGGTGAGCTGTCTGTCTCAGCCCCAAGGTTCAGCTTCTCCACAGATATGTCACTGCGGCACAAGGAAGGAGGGCACATCTAAGACCCGGCACCCAGGAAAGCAGCCAGGGGCAGCCGGCCTCCCAGGGCTCCACCCTCTGCTTACCCCATGGACCGAGCCTCAGGTCCTGGTGACGCCCCCGGGCTGAAGGTACCAGTGGCCGCAGCGTTGGGGATGAGTCTGCGGAGCAGCCGCACCCAGGTGGCGACGTCGATGTTCATCTGCCTAGCGCGCTGAAATGCCTTCCCTGGGGAGGGGTGGGAGGGGGAACGTCAGCCTCCATGACATGTCCGGTACCCTTGGTCTCTGCCCTGCTCTGGTTCATCCTCTCACCTTGCTGCTTGGAGAAAATCTTCTTCTGTCGTTGGAGCCGGGGGATCCTCTCAATGACAGGGTTGCGGAAGGTGACCTGAGGGGAGGGGCTGGCGTGAGGACCCTGGCCCACCTCTAGCATCTCGCTGGGGGAAGCCTCAGGGTCATAGGCGTGCACACCCGTATGTTTCTGGGGTTCCAGTCACTGTGGCATCGCATCCAACCACAGAGTACCATGCAGCGTATTAAGGGGTCACAAAGCCAATCCATCCTTTGACAGGACCACCTCTTGAAAGCCACCCTGGAAAAGCAAGAAGCAGGCAAGCAGGCCCTCTTCTAGGGGTGGGGGGCAGCTCTGATCCAACAAGACCTACTGACGACTCCAGCAAATGGGAACTACCCTTCCTCTAGCGTCCTGCCTCCCCACCTGTGCTCACAGACCAGCATCCCCAGCATCACCTGGGAACCTGCTGGAAATGCAGATTCTCAGCACCTTCACCCACCCTGGACCCACTGAGTCAGAACTCCTGGGGGTGAAGCCCAGCAGCGTGTGTTCTATCAAGCCTTCCAGGTGATGATGCTGGTGTCCGCTCATGTGGGGAAACCACTGGTCTCGTGCAATTCTCCCAACTGCACCGCATCTTCTAGAAGGTGCTGAAGTCACAGCACCGTGTGACTTTATGGGTGTCCAATCTGGTCACCTCTAGCCACGTGTGGCTACTGAAATGAAGTAAAATGTAAGCTGACTGAAAACGTCAGTTCCCCAGTCACACTAGCCAGACTTCAAGTGGCTAGTGGCTACTATATAGGAGGACACAGATACGGAACAATTCCCTCTACGACAGAACTCAACTATTGTAGGCTCATCGACAACAGAACCGTGAAAGGTTCTATAGGATGGTGCTTTGGGGAGAACAAAATAGAATGTTATAAGTAAACCTTGGGGGCTTCCCTGGTGGGTCAAAGAATCCACCTGCCAATGCAGGAGACACAGGTTCGATTGCTGATCCAGGCAGATCCCACATGCCACCGAGCAGCTAAGCCCACGAGCCACAACTACTGAGCTTGTGCTCTAGAGCCCGTGCTCCGTCACTAGAGAAGCCACAGCAATGAGAAGCCCGTGCGCCACTAGAGAGGAGCCTGAGTAGCAACAAAGACTCAGCCAAGACAAAAAAATAAGTAACGTTTTTTAAAAAAAGAAACAATAATCTTTCTTAAAAAAATAAGTAAATCTTGAAGACAAGCAGGACTGCCTCAGAACTCTTACCCCTGGCCACCCACCACTATTGTCCACTTGGGTTTTGGACAGTCTTCCTAACAGAAGAATAATTTCATGGCCCTGCCATCTGAAGTCAGCTCTTCTCTGTTCCTTTCCTTCTGTGGTCCTGGATTACGAGACCATGTAAGAATTTTCACCCAGATAGTAAGATAGCCCTTGACTATTTTAAGAATTTTTATAGATATTTCTAGGAACTAGGAATTGGTGAATTAGTTAGAAATTAGTGAAAAGTGACTGATGTTTTGAAATTTTGAAAGCATTTTCTAGTACTCTTGCCTGGAAAATCCCATGGACCCAGGAGCCTAGTAGGCTGCAGTCCATGGGGTCACTAAGAGTCGGACACGACTGAGCGACTTCACTTTCACTTTTCACTTTCATGCATTGGAGAAGGAAGTGGCAACCCACTCCAGTGTTCTTGCCTGGAGAATCCCAGGGACGGTGGAGCCTGGTGGGCTGCCATCTATGGGGTCGTACAGAGTCGGACACAACTGAAGCGACTTAGCAGCAGCAGCAGCAGCAGTGAAAACTTAGACTAACATAGATTTTTGGTCTCTATAGGCTTCCCTGGTAGCTCCGCTGGTAAAGAATCCACCTGCAACGCAGGAGACCTTGGTTCAACTCCTGGGTTGGGAAGATCCACTGGAGAAGGGATAGGCTACCCACTCCATTATTCTGGCCTGGAGAATTCCATGGACTGTCTAGTCCATGGGGTCGCAGAAAGTCAGACACTACTGAATGACTTTCACAGCCAAGGAAAAGCTTCTTTCAGGTTAATCTTTAAACTCACTTGAACCCAATGACTCTCTTGATATTTATCCCATTCCTGAAAACAGAGTTAATTATACAGCTGTGTTTTTTTTTTTTAATACTGTGCACTGGGAATTTTTTATACTAGGGTTTCCCAGGTTGAGCTAGAGGTAAAGAAGCTGCCTGCCAATGCTGGAGACATAAGAGATGTAGGTTCGATCCCTGGGTCAGGAAAATTCCCTGGAGGAGGGCATGGCAACACGCTCCAGTACTCTTATCTGGAGAATCCCATGGACAGAGGAGCCTGGTGGGCTAAAGTTCATAGCATCACAAAGATTAGGATATGACTGAAGCGACTTAGCACACATACACTGGGAATTCTGTTTCTTTTTCACATTTCTGATCTTTTTCACATGGTCTGATCTTTTTGCAAAGAAAACTGGTATTTAAAAATCTAAGCAAGTGGTGGGGACTTTCCTCGTGGTCCAGTGGATAAGACTCCACACTCTCAATGCAGGGGGCCCAGGTTCAATCCCTGGTCAGGAAACAAAGATCCCACATACGGCAACCAAGTTTACAAATTGCAACGACTGAACCCAAGCACTCTAGAGCCTAGGAGCCACAACTAGAGAAGCCTGAGAGCCGCAATGAAGACCCAGCACAGCCAAAATAAATAATAAATTTTAAAAAGTAATCTAAGCAAGTAGCAAAATGAAAAAAAAGAAAAAGAATTTTTCCCTATGGTTAAGGACATGGGGAGATACATCTATACATAAATACATACATATATGTATATACACACACACACACACACACACACACGTGAAATGAAAGTGTTAGTCACTTAGTTGTGTCCAACTCTTTGTGACCCCATGGACTATAACCCACAAGGCTCCTCTGCCCATAGAACTCTCCAGGCAAGAATACTGGAATGAGTTGCCATTTTTTTCTCCAGGGGATCTTCCCGACCCAGGGATTGAACCCAGGTCTCCTGCATTGCAGGCAAATTCTTTACCATCTGAGATACCAGGGAAGCAATTTATATACGTGTGTGTGTGTATATTGGATTGGCCAAAAAGTTTTTTCGAGTTTCTATAAGATCTTAAGAGAAAACCCAAATGAACTTCCTGTTCAGCCCAATACATAAAACAGGGTACATTAGTATTTTAGGGGCAAATTTAAAGAATTTCTGAGAATAATTCTGGTTAAATGAGGGGGCCAGTGACTTTCTTTCTCTGTGTCTGTTTCGTCCTCTGTCCAACGTAACTAGCAATGGTCCCTCTTGCATGGGTTCTTGTGAAGATTTATGTCAGTGCCAGCACAGCACTTAGGACAGGGCTTGGCCATACGGCAAGGGGTCAGCTAGGAATGTCATTTAGACTATGGGCTCTCAATCAGGGGACGCTGGCCATGTCTGGAGGCATTTTTAGTTGTCACAACTTGTGCGGGATTGCTACTGGCATCCGTGGGTGGGGACCAGGGATGTGACTCAGTACCCTACAGTACATAGAGCAGTCCTGCAACCAAGAATGATCCAGCCCAAATGTCCACAGTGCCAAGGCTGGGGGGTGGGCTCCCCTGATGAAGACCCTAACCCTGATAGCACTGGGGAAGGACTCTCTCTGCTCAACTGTGGCTCTCATAGCAATCCCCATAATACGTTGCCTGGTTTTGCTTTTCTTTTCTGGCTTGACATTTTGCTATTTCTTCTTTTTTTTAATACCTTGTTTCAGAATGAAACCAATCCCAACTTTAGTCACGCATCATGGGACTAATTATATGTACTTTCCTATCAAGGTTCAGAGACTAAGGGGAAAACACACCTTCCCCTTCTAGAAAACCAGGAGAAAGAGACACAAAAAGCATTTTTTCGGGTGTTCCTCGTGGCTTGGCAGTGAAGAATCCGCCTGCCAAGGCAGGAGACACGTGTTTGATCCCTGGTCGGGGAAGATCCCACAGGCCACAGAGCAACTAAGCCTGCAACTGCTAAGCCTGTGCTCTGGAGGCCCGGGAGCTGCAACTCTTGAGCCTGTGTCCTGCAATTACTGAAGCCCACGCACCCTAGAGCCCGTGTTCCACAACAAGAAAAGCCAATGCAATTAGAAATCCATATGTGCCGCAACTAGAGAGTGGCCCGAGCAGCAACGAAGACCCAGCACAGTCAAAAGAGAAAGCATTTTCTCAGGGTGGGGGTCAGGCTGTACCTCAGCCACCAGGCAGCCCTGAGGTTCCATGTCCAGCTGCACTTCATGCCTCTCGTTGTCCAAGAAATCCTCCAACTTCAGGAATTTGAGGGCACACAGGCCCCGCTGGTCCCGCCAGAACACAGCCAACTCCAGTTCCCGTGCCTTAGGGAAGAAGAGGGCTGTCACTTGTGGTGCCTAAGGCCCCAAGCCCCTCTTCCTCCCAGCCCTCTCACTCCCCAACCTAACTCACCCTCTCCAGTTCCAGGGTAAAGCTCTGGTCCCAGGCATTGGAGCCACACGGCTTCCAGGATGTCTGTCCCACCACTGTGTTATCCAGCTTGAGCACAGTGCTCACCTCATCTGGAACAGGGGTGGGGGGAGAGTGTCAGGAGATTCTGGGGAGGAGGGTACTCTCTTATATCTTCTTAATAAAAAAAATCCTCTCTTCCCCTATAATAGTCTGCTATGCTATCTGACCAAGCTCTACAGTCCTGCCTTTCACATTAAGCCCTTCAATCCATCTCCAGTTGATTTTGGTGTGTGGTGTGAGGCAGGGATCCAAATTCACTTTTATTCTATATATAAATACCAGCAATATATCCCTAAGTATTCACTCTAAAAAAATGCCAGCAAGTATACATTGAGAGATGCATAAATATAATGCTTACGTAATGGCTCTAAACTAGAAACATCTGTCTATGAATTAACATATAAATGGCAATATAGGGCTATTAGCTAAACCATGAAATCTCTTATATTCAACTATTTTTTACCTAAAAAAAAAAAAAAGACAGCAATTTGATATGGCTCAGTCTAAGACAATTAAACTGGGCTAAAAATGAATGAAGTATAATTTCATGCAACGGTATGAATAAATCTCCCACACAATGTTGAATAAAAGAAGCCGTTACCATGGAATACATTCTGTATGATTCCACATATGTGCAGTTCAAACACACGCAAATTAAACTGCATTGCTTTGAGATGGTACATGGGTGCTAAAACTACAAAGAAAAGTGAGGAAATGATAACGGTAAGAGTGAGGAGAGTAGCTACCTCTGGAACAGAGGAAGGGGCTGGAATTGAGGAGGGGGCATGAGAGGGCTTCCAGAGAATTCTATTTCTTGACCTGGGTGGTGGTAACATAGGCAGTTACTCTATTGTTATTCTTCTTTTATTCATACTTATACACGGTGCATTCGTTTCTTTTCACATTGTGGTAAAACTCACATAACATAAAATTTACCATCATTATCATTTTCAAGTATGCAGCTCAGTGATATCAAGTACATTTACACTGTTGTGTAATCATCTCCACTGTCCATCTCCAGAACTCTTCATCGTTCCCAACTGAAACTCTGTCCCCCGTAAACAGTAACTCTCCATTTTCCCCTCCCTCTCAACTACTAGCAACCACTATTCTTCCCATCTCTATGAATGTAACCAATGTAGATACTTCATATAAGTAGAATCCTATACTACTTGTTGGCTTCCCAGGTGGCTCAGTGGTAAAGAATTTGCCTGCCAATGCAGGAGGCGCAGGAGACATGGGTTGGGAAGATCCCTCGGAGAAGGAAATGGCAACTCGCTCCAGTTTTCTTGCCTGGGAAATCCCATGGACAGAGGAGTCTGGCGGGCTACAGTTCGTGGGGTCGCAAAAGAGTCAGACACAACTTAGTGACTAAACAACAACAACAAAAAGACAAGAAGTATCCCTCATGCTCAGTTGCTAAGTCATATCCGACTCTTTTGTGACCCCCATGGACTGCAGCCCGCCAGGCTCCTCTGTCCATGGGGTTTCCCAGGCAAGGATACCAGAGTGGGTTGTCATTTTCTTCTCCAGGGAATCTTCCTGACTCCGGGATCAAACTTCGTGTCTCCTGCACTGGCAGGCGGATTCTTTACCACTGAGCCACCAGGGAAGCCCACTTGTCATTTTACAACTGGCTTATTTCACTTATGTACTCAAGTTCATCCATGTTGTAGCATGTTTCAGAATATTCTTTTTTAAGGCTGAAAAATCCAGAGAATTCTATTTCTTGACCTGGGTGGTGGTAACATAGGCAATTACTTTAGTGTCATTCTTCTTTTACTCATACTTTTAAACGTGTGCATTCACTTCTTTTCACATTGTGGTAAAACTTATAACATAAAATTTATTATCATTATAGATGTATTTCTATAGAATAGAAACCATTTCTATAGAATAGACTTCTCTGGAATCCACTGCATGGATGGATCACAATTTGTTTATCCATTCATCCATCAACAGACACTGGGTTGCTTCTGCCTTTTGACCACTGTGAATAATGCTGCTATGAACATGGGTGTGTACCAAAATCTCTTTGAGATCTGGCTTCCAACTCTTTTGAGTATAAATTCAGAAGTAGGAATACTGGATCTTGTGGTAATTCTATGTTTCATTATTTGAGGGTCTGCCACACTGCTTTCCATGGTAGCCACACAATTTTACATCCCCACCAACAGTGTAGAAGCCTTCCAGCTTCTCCATATCCTCCCTAACACCTGTTATTTTATCTTGCTCTGTTTTACAGTATCCATCCTCATGAGTGTGATGAACGGCTTTTTCAGAATGTTACCAATGTGGGAAATCAGGGACCACCCCTAGCCTACCCCACCTCACCCCTCCCGGACATCAGTGCCACTCACTGGTGTTCTCGGCTTCCGCTTTGAGGCTGCTCCTGCCGCTGAGGCTTCCAGTTCGGCTGTAAAGACCTCGGGCAGGACGGCTCAGGAAGGGGGTGCGGCTGTCAGGGGTCCCAGGCCCCCCCACCGAAGGTGAAGGGTTCCAAGGGATGGTCTCTGGAAGGTCTCTGCAGCCCACCACACGCACCTCCAAGGTCCCTAAGAGAGGGGCAGGCTCATGGGGTGGGTTACATCTGGGGCAGCACGAGGGGAGCAGGTGCAGGTGAAGTGGGCATGTGCAGAAGCGGCCAGCATGCAAGTGGGAGTTGGTGAGGGACAATCAGAGTGAGGCAGGGGGCCTGATGCAGAGATGGCTGTGCCCAGAAGTGAGAAACAGGGGACAAGGGGGAGGGGTGGGGCAGTCTGGGGAAGGGCTCTAGAGGCTGAGGTTTAGTGACAGAAGAGCAGTTCAGAGTGTAGGCCAGAGGTCCAGGAAGTAGTGAGCCAGGTAGGACTGGAGGGTCCAGGGTAGGATTCGGTAGGCTAGTGTGAGGTCTGACACTGGGACTGGGGTCTACGGTAGGACTGGTCTGGGGAGGTAGTGGCTGAGGGATCTAAGAAGGGAGAGGCTGGCTAGTCTGGGAGTGGGGGGTCAGAGGTGCAGGACTGAGGGTTCTGAGAGTGAGGGACTATGAGACTGAAATTGGGGACTCTGGCTGGAGAGAGAAGACAGGGCCCTTAAGGGAGGGGTGGGGAAAGTGAGGATGGGGCTGTTATTGCTGTTGTTGTTTAGTCACTCAGTTGTGTCTGACTCTTTTGCGACCTCATGGACTACAGACTACCAGGCTCCTCTGTCCATGGAATTTCCCAGGCAAGGATACTAGAGTGGGTTGCCATTTCCATTTCCAGAGGATCTTCTTGACTCAGGGATCAAGGATGGGGAGACAAGGGCAAGAGTCTCTGGGAGGGCAAGGTGGGGTAGGAAGTCTAGGGTCCATGGGTCTGTCTGGCGTGGGGAAATGGGGCTCAGGGCTACAGGGCTGAGGTGAATAGAGAAGGGAGGGGATAGTGGGATGGGAGTCCAGGACTGGGGAGAATGAAGATCCCAGTTGCGGTTCTTAGGGCTGGGGGCTCAGAGGGGCAGGAGTCCAGAGCTACGAGGGTGGGGTCCTGATTTGGGGCGGGAGCGGGGGAGGCCAGGGGAGGTATCGGGACCCACCTGTGAGTGGTGCAGGCTTGCTCAGGGTGCTGTAGTGCGTGGCGGGGAAGGGCCCGGCCAGGCGGGCGCTAAAAGCTGCGGACGAAGCCGCGGCGAGCTCCTCGCGCAGCAGCCGCCCCTTCGGGTGGTCAGCGGGCAGCTCCCCAAGCCTCCGCTCCAGCGCCTCACGAAGCAGCCCCAGCTTCTGGTTGGACTCGGTCAGCTTCTCCTGGGCCTGAGATGGGAGAAGCCTGGCCGGGCTGGGGGCGGGATCCGGCACGCCCCTCCCTCAGGCTGGCTAAGTCCCACCTGGAGCTACTCCCCGGAAGCCCAAGCCCTCAAATCATCTGGGTCCGACTTGAAAAATGAGTCCTCACCCCTAGCTGAAGCCCCACCTCTCCGGATCGACGACCCGCCCCTCACCTCGCTGACAGCTTTGCGGTCTGGAGCCTTGGCGGCGCTGAGCAGGCGCAGCACGTTCTTGGCGCCCTCGGCCACCGCGTGCTCCACTCGGAAGTGGTGACGCAGCTCCTCGATGCGCAGCTCCACTGCCCCCAGGTCTGGACTCCCTGTGGGCGTGAGACACGAGGCAGTGAGGCCAGCCTGAGCCCCGGGTCCAACCATCCTGGTTCTAGAGACGTGCAGCCATCTGTAGGAACAAGCACTGGCCAGAGACAGATAGCCATCAAAAAGCATAACTTCCTCCCAAGGTAGGGGGTCATGGGGACAGTCACACTGTCACCCACGGGCAGAGAGCCACACATGCACCCGGATGCTGTCACTCTTATCCAGACACCATCACCCACAGAGCCAGTCCCAGGGATGTAGTTAAGCTGCCACCCAGGGGCAGTCTTATACACAGACACACAATTAACACATACTTCGGGAACTTCCCTGGTGGTCCAGTGGTTAAGAATCTGCCTTCCACTGCAATGGATGAAGTGGGTTTGATCCCTGGATGAACTAAGATCCCATATGCTCCGGAGCAACTAAGCCCATGTCCCCACAACTACTGAGCCTGTGCACCACAAATAAAGAGTCTGTGCACCGCAAAGAAAGCTCCCACATGACGCAGTGAAGATCCTGTGTGCTACAACTAAGACTCGGTGCAGCCAAATAAATAAATAAAAATGAAACACACACTTAGGAACAGATGGGAACACAAGCTGCTTTCCAATGGAGGCAGTTTGGCGATTTCTGTCAGAATTATAAATTTATCTGCCTTTTGATTTAGCAATCCCAGTTCAGGTACTTTATCCCATAGAAACAACTTGATATATGTTGTTGTTGTTTTTTGGCCATACCATGCAGCATGTGGGATCTTAGCTCCCTGACTAGGAATTGAATTGCACCCCCCTCCCCTGCAGTGGAAGTGCAGAGTCCTATCCACTAGACTGCCAGGAAATTTCCCCTGAGATATGTATTATACGTAGTTATTCACAGCCTTTTTTTAAGAGCAAAAGATTGGAAGATACCTCATTTCCTCTAGTAGGGGTCTGAGTAAATGAATGGTGACCACCCACACCATGAAATACAATGTAGTTGGAGGAACAGGAACAGTGTCAGATAGATGTCATCAGACTGTCACTCAGAGGGTGACAATCGCATTGTCACTTTGTCACCACTGTAGGCCTTGGAACACACATACCCACACATTCTCACAAAGATGCCATCACACTGCCGCACAGGGACACTGTCACACGGGTAAGACAATATTATAGACACAGATATATATCTTGTCTGTGCTGTGCTGTGTGCTCTCGTTTCAGTCATGTCCAACTCTTTGCAACCCCATGGACAGGGGAACCCCACCAGGTTCCCCTGTCCATGGGATTCTCCAGGCAAGAATACTAGAGTGGGATGCCATTCCCTTCTCCAGGGGATCTTCCCAACCCAGGAATTGAACCTGCACTTCTTACATCTCCCACATTGGCAGGTGGGTTCTTTACCACTAGCGCCACCTGGGAAGCCCTATACACCTTGTCAACTCCCAGCAAAGAGACAGTGTCACAAGGACAGAGGGAAAGTCACAAAACATAAACACCCTAATGGGACAGAGTCAGTCAGTCAGTTCAGTTGCTCAGTCATGTCTGACTCTTTGCGACCCCATGAACCGCAGCATGCCAGGCCTCCCTGTCCATCACCAACTCCTGGAGTTTACCCAAACCCCTGTCCATTGAGTCAGGACAGAGTCACACAATGGCAAAACTCCCAGGGCTCTAATTCCAGCCCAGGGAGGGTCACAGCAACACAGTCACAACTACCACACAGATAAGGCACAGGGACAGGCAAAGAAATGCCAGCACGGGACTTCCCTGGTGGCCCAGTGGTTAGGACTTCGCCTTCCAGTGCAGGCAGTATAGATTTGATCTCTGGTTTGGGGGTGAGGGTCCCACGTGCCTCACAGCCGGGGAATCAAGGCATGGAATGGAGGCAGTGTTGTAGCAAATTCAGTGAGGACTTGTGGACACAGTGAGGGAAGGAGAGGGTGGGACGAATAGAGAGAGTAGCACTGACATATATATACTACCGTGTGTAACATAGATAGCCAGTGGGAATTTGCTGTATGACGCAGGTAGCTCGAACCAGTGCTCCATGACAACCTACAGGGATGGGATGGGGTGGCAGGAAGGTTCAAGAGGGAGAAGACATATGTATACTTATGGCTGATTCATGCTGATGTATGGCAGAAACCAACACAATATTGTAAAGCAATTATCCTCCAATTAAAAATAAAATTTTTTTTTTCTTGAAGAACAAAATAATGGTCCACATTGAAAAAAAATCTTTAAAAGAAATGCTGTCACGATGTCACACAGTCAGGGCAGCATGAACAATACTCATAGACACAGTGACCCAGTGTCACAGGGAAACAGGCTGGCTTCACGCTCAGAGTGAAGTCCCAGGGACGAAGCCACAGCCCAACACAGGACACAGCCACAGTCACCCAATGGAACAGGGAGAGGTACAAGGACACACTGTCACCCAGGTGCAGGAAACCTATCACCCACAGACACAAGGTCACAGCCATGCTTATCCACGGCTGTCGATTTCAAGGACAGTCTTGAGGTCCCATATGATGACCTAGACTCAGACTCAAGCATTCCTACAGTCACACTCTCCCACAGCTGTGTGGCACCCACCAAGACTTTTGTCATATGTGCCCAGAGAGTCATCAAGACTTTTACACTTGCAGGGACAAAATTAGGCTGTCACCAAAAGTTACCATGCGAGGACACAGTAAGGAGGCAGCCATCTATGAATCTGGAAGAGGGCTCTCACCAGACGCTGTATCTGCCAAGGCCTTGATCTTGGACTTTCAGCCCCCAGAACAGTGAGAGATAAACATCTGTTGTTTACATGCTTCCTCATCCCCAGTCTGTGGTATTGTGGTGGAGCAGCCCAAACACACCAACACCCACCAACAGCTGACACACTCTCATGGTGACACAGGAACTCTCATAGTTATGGGGCATGTGTACAAACTCTGGTCCCCATGGCAAATACCACATTAACACTGACAAACGTCACTAGTACAGTCAGCTCTGCACATGATACTTGCAGAACTGACGCATACAATACAGCCTGTCTCAAATTCAGGATGACAATTGGGTTGAGACATCCTCAGGCATTAGACACTGAGATACACAGGAAACACACACATGCTGTGGACACCCACAGTTTCGTATTACTGGGGCCAACACGGCAAGGCAACTGCCTAGCCCAGGGGTCCACACGTTTTTTCCATCAAGAGCCAAAGGGTAGGACTTCCCTGTTGGCCTAGTGGTTAAGAGTCTGCCTGCCAATACAGGAGATGTGGATTCAACCCCTGGTCCAGAGAGATTCCATATGCTGCAGGGCAACTAAACACCTGCTGCACAACTACTGAGCCTGTGATCTAGAGCCCACGAGCTGCAAATACCAAAGCCCGAGAGCCCATGCTCTACAATAAAAGAAACCACTGCAATGAGAAGCCTTCACACAGCAACGAGGACCCAGTACAGCCAAAACTGAATAATTTTTTTAAAAAAGAGCCAAAGGGTAAATATTTTTGTCTTTGTGGACCACAAGCTCTGTTGTCACTACTTGGCTCCACTGTCACAATGCAAAAGCAGTCGTAGATGACAGTAAATGAATGGGCACGGCTGGGTTTTCAGTATTTCCAAAACAAACAAAAAAAGGCAGTAGCAGATTTGGTCCAAGAGCTGTAGTTTGCCAATAACTGATCACATGCAAATCTCGAGCGGGACAGAATGGGAAACTGGGGCCCAGAGAAGGTCAGAACGCATTCTAGCATGGTGAGTCAGAGCCCCCACCTCCCTGCCTTAGAAAGGGACCCCTTGTGGGGCTGGGAGCTGAACTCTGCAAGGTGGAATGCAGGGGAGGCTGTCTCAGGGTGATGGACTCACCTTGAGCCTCGTCTGGGGCCGCCTGGCTCTCCAGCTGGCAAGCCTGCAGTGCCCGGCGCAGTTGCATGCGGATGATATCTATCTTGGTCTTACTGTCTTGCAGCATCTGCTGGGCCGTCAGCAGCAGCTTCCGGTCCTGATGGCAGAGACAGGCCATGAGGGAGAGACTGGGCAGGTGGGGGGCTGACTACCCGTCCTGGTGTCCACCCCAGGCAGGCTCTGGGGGACTGAGCATTTATGTGTGGGTATGACAGAATGTGTTCCTGGGAGATGGAGCCTGTGGCATGTGAATCCGGACAGCTGCCACCTAATAGCTGTGTGACTTTGGACAAGCCGCTCAACCACTCTGGGTCCGTCTGCTCATCTGCAGGAAGGGGAGTACCAACAGCACCAACCACCACTGGGCTGAGGATTAAAGGAGGTAATCTGTGTGTAGGGCTTAGAACTATGCCTGGCACCGGCAGGCACTGTAACTTTGTCAGCTGTTAGAATGGCATACGTATGTGAGTGTTCCCCATGGTGGGCGTAGCCTTGCCTGTAGCCACATGGGTGAGTCCGAGGGTGACTGGATGTGAGACAGTTGTAAGCAGTCGCAGGAAGCAGGGTCCTGATGTTGGTGTGTGCAGTTCAAGCTACAGGGTTGACTGGGCATAGCCAAGGACCCTATGTGTGTACAAGTGCCAGGAATTGGTGGTGGATTTTTCCATCGACTTGGTGCTATGCTCAAAACCAGGCACTGACAGACTTCCCTGGTGGTCCAGTGGTTAAGAACCCACCTGCCAATGCAAGGGACACAGGTTCTATCCCTGCTCCGGGAAGATTCCACACGCAGCAGGGCAACTAAGCCCATGTGCCACAACTACTGAGCCTGCGCACCCTAGAGCCTGTGTTCCATGACAAGAGAAGCCACTGCAATGAGAAGCCCATGCCCTGCAACTAGAGCGCAGCCCCCCACTCTCCACAACTATAGAAAGCCTGAGCATAGCAATGAAGTCCCAGAGCAACCCAAAACAAAAATAAATACAATAAATTTTAAAAAAGCCAGTCACTGCCAATCTGTGATGAAAGAAGACTGGGTATTGACTGAAGGGGGCAGGAGGGCACTTCTGGGTGACAGGAAAGGTTCTGTAGTTCAGTAAGGGCGGTGGGTACCCAGATAAAAATTCACTGGCTGTACACTTAGGTTTTCTGTACTTGACGTCCATTTGTTACACCTCAATAAAAGGTTAAAAAAATTCTGCATGGTCTGTGTCCTCCTGTGTAATATTCACATCTGTGTGTGCACTCACAGGCATGGATGCTCTCTGGGCCTCTAGCTGTAGGTCTAACTCTGCCGTGGGTATAAGTGTCTCTGGGTGTTGCTGCCAACCTGTGAGTGTGTACTTGGTGTTGGTACAACTGGGGGTACGTCTGTATGACAACTCTGATCTCTAGGTGTGAAAAACTGATGATGTGTGTGTCTGTGCGTCTAGGTGTCCTGTTGGCCTGTGCTGTGTGTCCTGGGTGTTCTATGATGGTGTGTGTCTATGTCTAGAGGTGACTGTGGTGGTTATCCTCCACGTGTTTCTGAGCGTTGTTACTGCTGTGAATCTAGAGTTATGACAGTATATGTGTGTGTCTCAGTAGTAATATGCCACTGTGTGTCTCTAGATGCTGTTATGAGCATGGGTGTATTTCTAGGTATTATGATGATAGTATGTGTGCATCTGGGCTTCCCCAGTGGCTCAGTGGTAAAGAACCCGCCTATCAACGCAGGAGACATGAGTTCAATCCCTGGGCTGGGAAGATCCCCTGGAGGAGGAAATGACAACCCACTCCAGTATTCCTGCCTGAAAAATCCTATTTACAAAGGAGCCTGATGGGCTACAGTGCATAGGGTTGCAAAGAGTCGGACACGACTGAGCCACTAAACAGTAACATGTGTGCATCTAGGCGTTGATCTGTGTGTACATGTCAGAAATGCCACCAGCAGTGAGAGGCTGCATGTTGCCCTGTCTCTGGGGGTAACTGAGTATGGGGGGGCAGTCTCTGCCATGTGTCTATCTGACATCACCCACAGTCATCCAGTTTCCTATCTGTCCCACCCAAGCTGCCCACTCTCCTGCTGCAGAGTCACTCAACAGCCCTCTGTCCTCAACCCAGAGTGCCCCAGCCTCCTGGGGGGCAAATGGAGGTACCACCCAGCCCCCCACCCCACCCTCCAGCCTGTGATGCGCCCGCAGGTGTACATGCACACAGAGGGATGTGCACACACACTGCTCCCACCTTGGTGCTGCCGTTGCTGTACATCTGGATCATGTTCTCTGCCCCCTGCTTCACCTTCAGCTCGATGGCCAGCTGCTTCTCCAGACCAGCTACGCGGCTCAGGTTGGTGGCTGAGCAGGCGGAGTCGCCTGTGCCAGGGGACTGGGGGGCATCTGGAGGGGTGGATGGGGCAGACTCACCACGGCCCTCCTCTCCAACTGCCCAGGTGGTTCTGCCCCAGCTGAGAGGATCCACCCCTGGGCCTTGGAGGAGGAAGAGCTGGGGGCCAGGGGCCACAGGGCCCACTCCCCACCAGCCCTCATAGAAACCCTTTCAGGGCCGGGGCAGGACCAGCGTGAATGAACACAGGTGTGTGTGTCCTTGGTGTGACCGCATATACCTTTGTAGAGAAGGTATATATACCCCAACGATTTACACGGTTGTGTAGGCGTCAGTGGGTGTGGCTGTGGTTAAGTCTATGACCTTCAGGGTGTTGGCGTAACTGAGTGTGTGTCTCCCCAGGTGCTAGTGTAACTGTAAGATGCGAGGTGTTAGAATGACTTTGTGAGATTCTGGGTGATGGGGATGACTCTGTGCACATTTGTGACTGTCAGCACAACTGCGCATTCAGATCTCCTGGCACTGGTGTGACAGTGTCCAAGTGTTGGAACAGCCGGACATATGTGTCTCTGAAGATTGGCACAGCTCTGTGTGAATATCCTGAGAGTGGTATGACCATCAGAGGGACTCTGGGTACAGCTGTGACAGGATGAGGTTTTTGAGCGTTGGCTGAATTCTTTTTCATTATCTCCAAGTGTTGATCTGATAGTGTTAGCCTCCAGCTATTGACACACTGAAGTGGTGTGTGGGTGTTGGGCTAAGTGGTGCTGAGTCTTCAGGTCTTGTCCCGTTGTGTGTGTAAGTCTCAGGTTGTTCATGGGTTGCTAAACACCTGTCACAGCAGCTCTGTGTGTCTGAATCTCTGGGGGTTAGTGTGAGCATGTGTGAGTCCTTAGGTTTTGTGTATGTGTTGGTGTGACTGAGTGTGCATTTATCTGGGTGCTGGTTGGCAGTATGGAAGTCTCTGGGTATTCACAGAATAGTGCTGCTATTGTTTAGTCACTCAGTCATGTTCGACTCTTTAGCAACCCATGGAGTATAGACAGCCGGGCTCCTCTGTCCATGAGATTTCCCAGGCCAAGAATACTGGAGTGGGTTGCCATTCCCTTCTCCAGGGGATCTTCTCGACACAGGGATCGAACCCACATGTCCTGCACTGCAGGCAGATTCTTTACCGTTGAGCCACAGGGTAGGCCCTTAGAGTTGTCTGGGTGCTGGCGTGACTGTGTGTGAGGGTCTCTGGCTACTGATGTGATGTGTGTTACATCTTTTTTTTTAGTTGTAAGGTGAAAAAGTTCTGCAGATTCCTTGCACAAAAATGTGAAAATACTCAATACCACTGAGCTGTATGCTTAAAAATGATGAATTTTCTGTAATGTGTTTTTTTCCCCAAAACTTTTTATTTTATATTGGATCATAGGTGATTAAGGGGCTTCCCTGGTGGCTCAGTGGTAAAGAAGCTGCCTGTGAAGCAGGAGATGCAGGTTCAATCCCTGGGTTGGGAAGATACCATGGAGAAAGAAATGGCAACCTATTCCAGTATTCTTGCTGAAAAATCCCACGGACAGAGGGGCCTAGCAGGCTGCAGTCCATGGGGTCACAAACATGGGGTCTAAACAGAAGCAATAACAACAGCCAGCTAACAATGCTGTGATACTTTCAGGTGCTATTATGTTTGTTTTTTTATCACAATTAACATTTTTTTTTAATTAGTTGGAGCCTTTAGGTGTTGTCCGGGTGTGGGTGTGACTGTGAGTCTGGATATTTGTGTGATACCATGTAAGCCCTTTGGTGTTGTCCAGCTGTGGGTGTGACTATGTGTACCTTTCCCTGGGTGTTGGTTTTGGCCTTTGGTCTGCCTGTATTTGGGCTTCCCAGGTGGCACTACTGGTAAAGAATCTGCCTGCCAATGCAGCAGACACAAGAGATGCAGGTTCAGTCCCTGGGTCGTGAAGATCCCCTGGAGAAGGAAATGGCAATCCACTCCAGTATTCTTGCCTGGGGAATTCCACTGGACAGAGGAGCCTGGCAGGTTACAGTCCATGGGGTCACAAAGAGTTGGACACGACTGAGCACTTGTCAGCAGTAATAGCAGCCGCCTGCATTTTCAGGTTGGAAGCTGCCGTGACCGAGTGGGTCTCCCTGGGGGTCAGTGGCAATGGGCTAGCTGGCTTTACTCTGGGACACAGTGGGTGAGCCCTGGGCAGTGGAGGCCCCCAATCCCGCATCCCCCACCCCAGGGAAGCCTGGCTTACCATGCACGCCCACCGCAGGGTCGGGAAGCACCACGTGGGCATGCAGCTCCTGCAGCTGCTGGTGCAGCAGGTCAAGCCTGCGTGAGGAGCCACGCAGCACCAGCTCCACGGGGCCCAGGTTACGGCCCAGGTCGGTGGTGGCTCGCCGCAGGTTTTCTGCACCCTCCTTCAGCTTCAGCTCCTTGCGGATCTCCCGCCGCAGACGCTCCCGCTCCAGCTCCAGCTGTTGCTGTACCCCAGGGGCTGCCAGGTCGGCACCCGCCAGGCCCAGCTGCTCCAGCAAGGACCAGCTGCGTGGCTCACTCTGCGGGGGATGGAGCAGGGTCAGTGGGGCCAGGGGGACTCTGGGGGTGCAGACCACGTTCAGCCGGCCTGGCCCGGCCTTCTCCTGGTGTGGGACTCCTGACACAGGGCCTGCTCCGTGTCCTCCGATGGTCCCCCAAAACTGGGAGGTGAGACAAGGCCCTGTGCCTGCTTCCTGACACCCCCAAACTGTGAGGTCCCAAGGCCAGGGCCTTCTCCTTGCTGTCCCCTCAGACAAGAGGACCATAGGTACAGTTCAGTCTCCTTCCCTCTGTCCTCATGCACTGGCATCCTGCAGGGCAGATTCCACTACCCCATCACTGGGTCCCCACAGTTCAGGGTCCCCAAGGTCAGGCCCTGTCTCTCCTTCCACTGTCCTCCCAAATTAGGGTGGCCCTAGGACAGGCCTTGTCTCCCTCTGTTGCCCCCAAATGACCAGGTCCTGAGGGCAGACTCCCTCTCCCCTCTGCTGCCCCCCTAAACTAGGAGGTGCCACAGGCAGGCCCCATCTCCGCTCCCTTATGCCCCACGTTAGGAGGGCCTGAGTGCAGCTTCCATCTTCCTTCTACTGCTCCCCAAATGAGGAAGCGTCAAGGGCAAGCCTGTGATGCTCCCCAAACCACAAGGTTGGGGGTCCCAAGAGCGGGTTCCTTCGCCTCATGGCTGTACCCTTGAACCAGGAGGACCCAGGGACAGGCCTTGTCTATTTCCTGTTGTACCCTCAAACTAGGAGGACCCAGGGACAGGCCTCGTCTATTCCCTGCTGTACCCCAAAACTAGGAGGGTGTGGAGACAAGCTCTGTCTATCCCCTACTGTACCTCCAAACTAAGAGGACCCAGAGACAGGCCTCATCTATTCCCTGCTGTAACCCCAAACTAGGAGGACCCAGGGACAGGCCTTGTCTATTCCCTGCTGTACCCCCAAACTAGGAGGGCCTGGAGACAGGTTTTGTCTATTCCCTGTTATACTCCCAAACTTGGAGATCCTGGGGCCAAGTGCCATCTCCCCTCCTTTTGTTGTCTACAACTGGGACCCTAAAGAGCAGAGCACTGTTCCCTTCCTCCTCTATTTCCCCAACCTGGAAGCCCAAAGGGCCCCAAACAGTCTCATCTTTCAAACAGAAAACTCCAAAGCCAGCACCCCACGTCCTCCCCTCAGTCCAAAACCGAGAGGTACCGAGGGCAGGGCCCCTCCAGCCTGTGCCACTTGGGGTCCTCTTCTGCTGCCCCTTCCCCACAAGGACCCCAGCCCCCACCTCCAGCTCCCGGTCCAAAGGGGGATCAGCCTCCGCCATCCTGGGTCCCGGCTGAGGGCCCCGCCCTCTTCCTGAACCTCTGCCCTGCCAGGGCCTCTCGCCTGCTACTTCCTCTTTCCTGCTGGCTCCCAGCAACCCCTGCGAAGGCCAGCTCTGGGGCTCTGGGGCATCAAGAGGACCTTCCTCTCGGCCCCCACTCGAGGGCTGAGCCTGCTTCTCTGGGGTCAACCCAGGGGTGGTCCCTCTGCTCCCTGTCCTGAGGATGCCCAAGGTGTACACAGCAGGCACACACACACAGGCCAGCTAGTGTGGACATGAAGAGCAGCCTTCCCCACGTATACAGCTTCCCCACAACACTCTTATACACCTACAGGCATGTGCAGGTATCACAGGCTGGCTAGTGTGTGCCCACCCCCCACCCCCTGTATATACTTATATACCAACACCCACAAGTGCTTACACGGGCGGCCCAGCCCCCTTCCTGTCCCAACTTCCGGCTTCTTCTCAGCTCAGCTGCCTGCTGCTGCTGACCACAGCTTGGAGGCCTGGGGGCCCGGCCGGCCCTGCGGTACCTCCCTGAGGCCCCCATCATGAGGAGACAGCTCTGCAGGGCTGGGGTGTGAGTGTCTCCACTCAAGCTCAAGTAAGATTATTAACAACCATGGTGGTCACTACAAGCTGCATGCCAGGTCAACTAATGCCATTGCAGGAGGTGCTATTATCACTCTGTTTTCCAGATGAGGACACCGAGGCCTGGGGCGGTGACCTAACTTGCCCAAAGTCCCACAGCCAGCAGGAGACAGAAGTGAGATTTCCAACAAGAGTGCCCAGAATCGGAGCTAGTTGTCAGCCAGGCAGGAAGAGCCCCGCGTATATTATCTGCCACCACGGTGAGACCCCATTTCAGAGATGAGGAAAGTCAGGGTTCACTCTCAATCAACTTTAAGGGCAGCTGCCCCCAGAGAAGAGTTACTTCAGGCCTAAAGTGTCACTCCCGTGATCCTACTGACCCCTCATTTTTACCCTGAGCAGCTGCCATATTTCCCCTCCCACTTTACAGGTGAGGAGACGGAGGCTCAGAGGGATGGCGGCGGCAGCTCTCGATGGCAGAGGGGATTGCCAACACTCCCACCTCACTTCTGGGGGCATTTGGCAATATCCAGAGACATTCTGGGTTGGTTGTCATAACTGGGGCTGCTACTAGGCTCTATGGGGTTGAGTTCATGGAAACTGCTTGACATTCCACTGTAAACATGAGAGCCTCCACCTCCAAGAATGATTCAGACCCAAATGTCAATAGTTCTGAGGTTTAGAAACCCTGGATTAAAGGACACAGACTCACACCCTAACTGCTGACCATGACCACTGGTAAGGATTTCATAGCAGCCCCACCTGCAAGGGGCTGACCTGGTCTACGTCCTTCCTTACCGTGAAAACCCTCTTGGCTACATTTTTTTTTAATTTTATTTTGACGGCAAAACCAAGGCTCAAAGAGGGAATGGCGCTGGGCCTAGGACACATCATGAGGAAGTGACAGCTCTGGAATTTAAACCCAGGGTCACCTACTACCACCTGCTATCAACCAGGTCCCACCGGCCACCCAGCCCCACCCTGTCCCCAGCAGGCAGAGCAGGGGTACAGCCAGGAGCAGGGCCAGCTCGAATGAGGGGAGTCTGGAGGGGGAGGCGGGAGGGGGAGGGGAGGAGCAGGATCGCTCAGCCCCACCTCCTACAGCAGCTGAGGGCTGAGAATATGCAGAGGAGGGAAAGAGGGAGGCTGGGCCTCCTGGGTTCTCCTTCCTTGGGTGACTCACTCCTATCCAGGGCAGGGGTCACCTGAGGGCCAACGAGATGAACCCATGAATCAGGAGCCTGGCCTGGCCTTGGGGAATCCCCAACACCCTCCAAGAAGCAGAAGACACCTCCCCCCCACCCCCAGGTCAAGAGGGTCCACCTCCCACAAGTTCCCTCTTCCTAGAGTGACCAGGGATCTAGACCCCATGTCCGGAGATTTCAATGCATTGGGCGTTTCTGGAATCCGGACAGGACATCCGTTTGCCGGACACAGAACAGACAGGCACACACACTGGGACAGACAGAAGGACAGGGGCAGCAGACCCAAGCGGCCACGAGAGAGGAATGACCAGGACAGGGTGGGGGACAGATTAGGGCAAGAGAGCAGGCAGGAGACGGGAAAGGGGACCAGGGCGCAGGGTCCAGCCTCGTTCCAGGAATCACAGTCTCTGTCCAGGTCATATCTGCTACATGCCAAACACATGCATGTGCCAGGGGAGTCCTACACTGTCCTCCCAGGGCTGATGGGGTAGAGGCAGGGACCCAGGCCCTCCCCAGCCCCCAAGGTCTGACCTTGTGTGATCGGCAACACCAGATACGCCCAGCTCCTCGGCAAGGCTGGCAGGCCATCAGCAGGACTGGGGTGGGGGACAGGGGGTCACGGGGGAGACACAAAGGGGATGTGGGGGCAGGTGCAGAAGGAGATGAGAACCCAGTTACACAGCAACCACAGGACGATGGAGAGCTGATGAGGCACTAGTGGGGGCACCAGAGGTACAGGATGTGTCTCAGATTTGGGTCACTGACCCAAAGAGGTTTCAGAAGTCACTCTGGCCCTGCTTACCACAGGCAGGGAAGGTGATTCTCAGGCTGTGATGTCCACAAGGTGGCACGGGGAGAACCTGGGTGGGTGGCACGTCGGTGTCAGTCACCTGTGCCTCTGTGTGTGTTGATGTGTGGGTTGTGGGGTGAACCCAGTCCAGGCAGGATTCCAGGTAAAAGAGAATCCACAGTTCATTGACATGGACACTCCCCACCTGGAATCCTGGGATAAGGTTCCACCTGGCAGCTGAGTGGCTGTGTGGGTCCCTGGTCCCCAGACCTAAAGAGGTGACTCTGGCACTTCCGCCAACAGGTGCCAATCTGCAGCGTCGCCAACATCGTAAAGCTCAGTCCGGAGGTGGGGGTGCCGCTGGAGCTTTGTTGTGCGTGGGGGAGGGTGGGGGGAATGGGGCGGGTGGCCTGCGCCCTTCCCGGGGCATCGCTCCAGGCACCTGCTCAGGTGGAGCGGCACCTGCCGGAGAACCGAACGCCGGGGAGAGGGAGCGAGCGGCAGGGTCGACTGGCACCTGGATGCCCAGCTAGCCACAGCCACCCGAAGTCGAGCCTCCGCTGAGCCCCCTCTAATTCTCAGGGAAGGGCGGAGTTGGGGATGCTGTAGGACTCCCCTCGTTCCCCCACCCTCCCCCGTGCGTACCTCCACCTGCCGAGGAGACTGCGCTGGCTCCACGGTGCCGGCCCAGGGAGGGGGTGCCTAGCGCTTGGGGGAGGTGGGGACCCGCCCTGGCCGCCCCGGTCCCGGGATCTCCGGCGGTGCGCGGGCGGGGGTCCCCGGCGCCAGCTGGCCGCTGGGCGGCTGCGAACGCAGGTGCGCCTACCTGCACAGCGTCGCTGGCCATGTCCACACGCAGCCCTCCAGGGGTCCCGGCGCGGAGGGAGGGGCGGTGAGAGGAGCGCGCGTGCGCCCCGCGCGGGGCGGGGAGGGGGGCGGGCGCGGAGCGACGCCCCCCCCAAGGCGCAGGGCCGGCTCCGGCCTGCTCGGCTCGGGCCGCGCCTGGCCTGGCCGCAGAGTCCGCGCGCCGCGCCCTCCGGCCCCAGCGGCCGCCGGGCCCGGTCACGTGACCGCCGAGGTCTGCGCCCGGGGAGGGAGCGGGGCCGAGGGGGCGGGGCTCCCGGCGGCCCCCGGGGCTGCGGGGTCCAGGCCTACCGGCGCCCCCCTCCGGAGCGGAAACTGCCTGGTCTGCTTCGCTCGCCTTTCCTTCTTTAGGAATTCTCCCTTTTCCCACGGGTCCCCCGATTGCGCGCGCGGGAACCCAAAGGAAAAGAGGGAGCCACGTTAAAGCGGGGAGCGGTGGAGGCCTTTGGGCCTCCCGGGACCTCCTCTCAAAAAAAACAAAAACAATTCATTTTCTCCCTATGTTTGCAAGTTCAGGCTTTCTTGGAACGGACTGTCATTCAAAGGCACCGGAGCTTCCCCCACAGGCTGGAGACAAGCTCTGAGCAGACTTGTGTTCAAATTCCAGCACCCTATGCCTTGCGGGAGTCCTCAAAACCTAACAGCCCCTTATCTGTAAAAAAAAAAAAAAAAAGAGAGAGAGAGAGAGAAGGATTGACCCCTTGGAGGTGTTGACAAAATGAAATAAGACAATGCATGCCAAGTGCTGTGAACGCAGTAAGCGCTGGACAAAGGTTAGCTGCTGTGATTTTTAGTGGTTTTGCCGTTGTTATGTAAAGGGATTTGAACCCTAAATCCGTCACGGACTCGCTGTGGGCCCTGTACCGTCTGATCCTCAGTTTTGGCCTCCTTAAGATGGGGACACGCCTCTTCTTCGACGCTGCTGCGTGCAGGTGATGCTCCATCGTGCAGACTCGTGCCCGGTCGGAGGCAGAAGGTGGAGACCTCTGAGGAGCTTCTCCAGGGTCTCCGGAGTCCCTGGAGCATACAGCCTGGCTCGTGGCAGACCGGGCACTCCCTTTCAAACCCGGTGACTGAACCAAGCTGCGGTCCCTTGGGCGCGGGGCAGAGAGCGCTCCTCCGCCTTGGCGCCCTCCTGGGACCCGCCAGAGCGCGGGAGGCTACCTTGGTTACCCACAGCTTTGCATGGTATACGCGGTCCCAGAGATCGGGGCGGGGTGTTGTCTTTCCCTTTGGGCGACTCTTTGGGGCTGGGTAGTGGTGGTAGTGGTGGTGGTTAACAGAGAAAGAAAGAGGAAGAGGAGGAGGAGAAATTATACCAATCTAGAATCCACCCACTTCCCCCCTCTACGGTCTCCACCGGGTCCATCTTCATCATTGTTCACCTGGACCAGTGCAATCGCCTCCTGTCAGATCCCTGGGTTCCTCCCTTGACCTCATAGTCTCTTTTCCCCACAACAACCCAGGGATGTCTAGGAATGTCTTGAGTCAGGTAATGTCCCACCTCTGCCTACATCCCTCTTTGACTCCCAGCTTCCTCAGAGAAAAAGCCAAAGTCCTACTGGCAACCCACAAGGCCCTTCACCTTCCTTCTCTCTTCTCCCACCTCTTCCCCTTGCTCACTTTTTGCAGCCACACCTGTTTCCTGGCAGTTCCTCAAATATTTATCCATTTAATTAAAGAAACCTTTGAGCCAGCTCTTTTGCTTTTGATTTAAATATGAGGAAACTCAGGCCCCTCACCCTCAATGAGCTTCCCAGGTGGTGCTAGTGGGAAAGAACCCAACTGTCAATGTAGGAGACACAAGAGACGCGGATTCCATGCCTGGGTCAGAAAGATCCCCTGGAGGAGGGCCCGGCCACCCATTCCAGTATCCTTGCCTGGAGAATCCCAGGGACAGAGGAGTGGGGAGGGGGGACTATAGTCCATAAGGTCATGAAGAATCAGAGATGACTGAAGCGACTTAGCACCAATTATAAAGTCAGGATGTTTATGGTCCTTGCTGCAACTTCCTCTAATTCTCCAGCCCACCCATTTTACAGATGGGGATGATGGGGCCAAGCAAGGCTGAGAGCCAGTCCACCACCTTATCCAGGGAAGGGCCCTCTGCTGCCTGCCAGGTTTCCAGGCTGCTTCCTTGGATAGAGCTGGGGAACACTGCCAAAGTCTCACTCCAACCTTCCGGCATTCATTTACTCAGTGAATATTTATCGGCACCCACTGGGGACTTTGGTAGCACTGGAAACAAAATTTCACTCTGGGCTTGAAACAGGGACACCAAGGACTTATTGTATAAACTCAGCCAAATATGATAACTGCACCAACACCTCCCTGTGCCTCCTCTGGCCTCTTTCCAGTCCTCTCCAGGGCCTTGGAAGCCCTAAATCACCCCCACCACCCCCCACTTCTGCCTGCTGGAAAACCTGTTTCTGGCACTCTGGGGCTCTTAGGAAAAACACCACTCCTCATCTGGTCTACAAGGTAGTCCAGTCCAGCCTCTGCCCACCTGTCCAGCCATATCCCCCTCCACTTCCCTCACCCCCATCTAACAAAACTGGCCTTCTCTCTGTTCCTCAAATATTCTCACCTTACTTCCAACCACAGGGCCTTTGCACAGGCTGTCCCCCAGTCTGTAATGCCCTTCCCTCACATCTCCCCAAGGCTGGCCTCTTCTGATCATTTAGGTCTCTGTTTGTATGTCATCTCCTCTGAGAGATCTTCCCAGAGCACCTCCATATCCTGTCATCTCTGGCCCATGGCTCTGCTTTTTTTTTAAAGACTTTTTTTTTTTAATGTGGACCATTTTTAAAGTCTTTATTGAATTTGTTACAATACTGCTTCTGTTTTCTGTTTTGTTTTTTTGGCCACCAGGCATGTGGGATCTTAGCTGCCCAATCACACCTACAACCCCCTGCATTGGAAGGTGAAGTCTTAACTGCTGGACCACCAGGGAAGCCTCTGTTTTCTTTCTTTTAAATATCACTCCTCTCTGAAATTTCCCAGTAACTGGCCTAAGCTCACTCAATCTTTGTGGAAGGAGTAAATGTACTGAGTGTGAGCTGTCAGGAGAAAGGTAACCCAGCCAGTGAATGCCTTGGGAGGACAGCTGCCCCATTGTAGAGGAGGCAGAAGGGCTGGCACTAAGGGACAAATTAGGAAATTGCCAAATAGAGAAGAAAAGGGTGTGTGGTGGAAGGAACAGTGGAAGCAAAAAGGCCCAGAGGTGAGTGAGGTAGAAACTGGTATATCCTGCTTCCTCTGCCCTCGTCTCCCATCCACATCCCCTCACTCATTCCACTCTGGCTGCATAGCCTCCTCACCCATGCTGATTCTTACCTCAGGGCCTTTGCACTGGCTGTTCTCACTGCCTGCAATGCTTTTCCTTCTCATCTTGGCATTCTCTCTTTCTCACTTCATCTCCATCTCTGTCTAAATGTCACCTTCTTAAGGAAGTCTTCCCTGACTGCATCTCCACCCAGAACAAGACCCACCCCATGTCTACCAAACTGCACCCCTCACATACTTTGAATTTTCATCCTTGCAAATGTTAATAAATTTGACGACTATTTTCTTTCTTGTCAGACTTTACCAGGAAGATGTCAGTTTCCAGAGGGCAGGAGTGGCTATCACTTGTGGCTCAGTGATAAAGAATCCACCTGCCAAGTAGGAGACATGGGTTCGATCCGTGGATCGGGAAGATCTTCTAGAAGAGGAAATGGCAACCCACTCCAGTATTCTTGACTGGAGAATCTCATGGACAGGGGAGCCTGGCGGCTACAGTCCATGGGGTCACAAGGAGTCGGACATGACCTAGAGACTAAACAACAACAAAATAGGACAGGGGTTTTTGTCTTGTTCACCGCTGGGTCTCTGGCTCCTTGTTGTTGTTCAGTCCCTAAGTGGTGACTGACTGTGAACCCATGGACTGCAGCACCCCAGGCTTCCCTGTCCTTCACCATCTCCCGGAGTTTGTTCAAACTCATGTCCATTGAGTTAGTGATGTCATCCAATCATCTCATCCTCTGTTGTCCCCTTCTCCTCCTGCCTTCAATCTTCCCCAGCTTCAGGGTCTTTTCCAGTGAGACGGCTCTTCCCATCAGGTGGCCAAAGTATTGGAGCTTCAGCTTCAGCATCAGTCCTTCCAATGAATAGTCAGGGTTGATTTCCTTTAGGATTGACTGGTTTGATTTCCTTGCTGTCCAAGGGACTCTCAAGAGTCTTCTCCAGCACCACAGTTCGAAAGCATCAATTCTTTGGCGCTCAGCCTTCTTTATGGTCCAACTTTCACATCTGTACATGACTACTCTTGCTCCTAGAACAGGGATTAGCACACAGAAGGTACTCAAAAAACAGCTGTCGATGAAAAGATGAACAAACCGGGTATCATGAAAGCATGGCTGGAGTTTTTTGTGTTTTTTTTTTGCTGATGAAGCTGGAATAGAGAAAACACTCCAGATGTTGCCCATAGTGGGAGTGGAATTCAGACCTGACCCTGAGGACTGTGGGAACCACTGGTAGATTCTTAGCAGGGGAGGAACTGAATAAGGAGTATTTCTCAAAAGATAAGGCTCTTGGCAAAGCAAGTCTTCACCAGTGGGGGAGGGGAGGAGGCCTGAGAAAACAAATGGGAGTAGATTCATTTGCCACCAGAAGAACTACATGTATCAACAAGGCTAAACTCAAAAACATCATGGGGAGGGAGGGGATAAAGAAGAAAGGTTAAAAAATGATAGTTTGCTATTATTTATATAAATTACAAAACAAAAATCCAGAAAGGGATATTTTGTGTCAAGTTTGTGGAACAGTTCAGAGTAGTGGGCACTATGCCTGGCATCCTGGCTGAGGTTTGCCAGGCAAGTTGCTTCAGTTGCATCCGACTTTTTATGACCCTATGGACTGTAGCCCGCCAGGCTCGTCTGTCCATGGGATTCTCCAGGCCAGAATACTGGAGTGGGTTGCTATTCACTTCTCCAGGGGATCTTCCCTACCCAGGGATCGAACTCACACCTCTCATGTCTCCTGCACTGGCAGGCATATTCTTTACCACTGGTGCCACCTGGGAAGCCATCTAGGTCCAAATTCTGGCACCACTGCACATGGATGGTGAGACCCTGGGCATGTTTCTTTCTTTTTAATTCTTTTTATTTATTTAATGAATTTATTTGGATGTACCAGGTCTTAGTTGTGGCATATGGGATCTTAGTTCCCTGACCAGGGATCGAGCCCGGGCACCCTGCATTGGGAGCATGGAGTCTTAGCCACTCAGCCACCAGGGAAGTCCCTGGGAAAGTTTCTTCACTGCTCTGTGCCTCGGTTTCTTCATCTGTAAAAAGGGATGATCATAGTGCCATCTACCTCATAGGGTTGCTGGGAAGCTTAAATGAATTAATTCTCATAAAGCTCAGAATGTGTGTGCATGCTCAGCTGCTCAGTCGTGTCCAACTCTTGGCATCTCCATGGACTCTAGTCTGCCAGGCTCCTCTGTTCATGGGATTTTTCAGGCAAGAATACTGGAGTGGGTTGCCATTTCCTACTCCAAAAGCTCGGAATAGGGCTGCAGTGATTGTTCAGTTATTTTTATTGAGGCTGTTTCTGTAGTAAGGGAGGGGAATGGAGTTGGGGATGTGAACAGAAGTGACTTCCACTTTAACAATAATGTCTTTTGCTTTAAATTATTGATTATTTTGATTGAGGTGCAACTTACATATGGTAAAGCATGCAGATCTTTTGGCGTGCAGTAACATGAATTTGTATAGACGCACCTTCCCCTGTGGCCTCCGCTCAGGCCACTCCCCTGTTGCATAAGTTTTATTTGTGCTCTTTCCCTGGCAAGCTCCTCATGTAGATTCTATGTAAATTAACTTTACCTGTTCTTGAACTTCATACTTCGTGGAATCATTTTATGATTTTTAACAATGGCTGGGCTCCTTTTATCTTTAAGTTTTTTTTTTTTTGGTATGGACTATTTTTAAAGTCTTTATTGAATTTGTTACAATATTGTTTCTGTTTTATGTTTTGACTTTTTGGCCACAAGCATGTGGGATCTTAGCTCCCAAAGCCGGGATTGAACCCACACTTCCTGCATTGGAAGGCGAAGTCTTAACCACTGGACCACCAGGGAAGTCCCCAAATGTCTGGATTCTTTCACTTAATATTTATTTTGTTTTCTGTTAATGTAAAATTCACCCTTTTAAAGTGCACAACCCAACGTACACTGGATTGTACAGTGCACAGTGTATGTTTGCAAAGAACGTGATGTTTTTAATATTTATATCCATCATGTTGTGGATATCAGTCATTCATTCCTTTTTATTTCTAGTGGTATTCTATGGTGTGAATGAACCACGGTTTCTTTCTTCATTCATTTGTTGATGGACATTTGGGTTGTTTCAAGTTTGGAGCTGTATAAAGATAACTTTTTGATCACACCGTGCAGCATGTGGGAACTTAGTTCCTGGACCAGGGATCAAACCCACAACCCCCGCATTGGAAGCATGGAGTCTTAACCACTGAACCACCAGGGAAGTCCCATTCATATCTTTTTGTGGACAAAAAAAAATAAAATGTTTCCTTGGACTTCCCTGGTGGTGCAATGCATAAGAATTCACTTGCCAATGCAGGGGACATGGGTTCAACCTCTGGTCTGGGAAGATTCCACATGCCAAGCAGCAACTGTGTCTGTGTGCCTTAACTACTGAGCCCATGCTCTAGAGCCCACGAGCCACAGTTACTAAAGCCTGCACGCTCTAAGACCCTCAAGACACAACTGATGATCTACTAATCAGTAGCTCCTGTGCTGCAGCTACTGAAGCCTGCACACCTAGAGCCTGTGCTCTGCAACAAGAGAAACCACTGCAATGAGAAGCCTGTGCACAGCAACTGGAGAGTAGCTCCACTTGCCGCAACTAGAGAAAGTCTGTGTGCAACAATGAAGATACAGTGCAGCCAAAAATTAAAAAAATAATAACAGTATGTACATGTCAAAATTTTTTTTTTAATGTTTCATTGATTGTTATGAGGACTGCTTAGTCATGACATAGGTGCCTGTTCAACCCAATGGGTCTGATCTGAGATGATTTTTTTCTGTCTTCGGGGGGTAGGGGTGGACAATAGCAATGTCTGGAGGCATTTTTGGTTTGGAGACATTGAGGCATGGGCGTTACTGGCATCAAGAGGCCAAGAATGCTCCTAAACATCCTACAAGACACGGGATGGCTCCCACTGCAAAGAAGGATCCGGCCCAGATGTTAAGAGTGTTGGGGTTGAGGTTCCCTAGTTAACCTTATTACAAACTGCCAAATCATTTTCTGAAGTGGTCTTCTCATTTCTGGTTCCTCCACAGCCTTTCCTCCAACCTCAGTACTGTGAGTCTTTTCCTTTTTAGCCATTTGGGTGGGTGTTTAAAAATCTTTCCTATCTTAAAATAATTCTGAAATGAATCAAGCCAATATGACAAATGTGAACATTTTTTCATCTTGGGTGGTGGATGTACTTTAGCTGGCTCTAATCTTTTCTAGATTTAAAGTTTGTGGGATTTTTTTGTTTCTTTCTTGTGGCTTTCTTGTTGCTTGTTTTGAATAGTACAAGCTCCCCCTGGCTGCATAGATGGTGAATGCCCTGTTTGTTTTTTTTCTCCCTTGTTTTCCGAGACTTCTTTACTGGACTCAACTGGCTCCAGTCTCCTCCTTCTCTGGCATCATCTCAGATAATCTAATTCCTCCAAGTTCACCTCTCACCTGCTTTCCTGGAGTTCCTCTTCTTTCCCCAGGAACTGGTTTTCTCCAGGCTTCCAACTTACCTGGCTTTGGCCTCTATCTCCACCTATAGAGGTTCTGTTGTTCCATCGCTAAGTTGTGCCCAACTCTTTGTGAGATAGAGGTTTTGGCTAAGTCTAATAAAGAGAGCTGGCATTGGCTTGAATTCCTGCCAGCAGTGTGACTTTGGGACCGAGATTAACTCTCTCTGGAGCTCAGGTCAACCACCTGACAATAGATATGGACAATGGATGTGCTAATACACACAGTTCATCTATTCCAGGTGAGGGTTAATCTGTTGATATATTTAGATTTCTCAGAACAAGGCTGAGCACCAGGACAGATACTGGGGTGAAAAGTAGGGGAGGCACTTGCCTCCAACACAGCGTTTAAGGGGGTGCCCCAAAATTAAATATAAACACGTTTTCTGTGTTTTTTAAGTGAAATTTTTAAAAAATCAAAAGTAATGCAAAAAAAAAAATCCAAATAAAGACAGGATCAGGGCTTCCCTGCTGGCTCAGTGGTAAAGTATCCACCTTTCATTGCAGGAGACACAGGTTCAATCCCTAATCTGCGAAGATCCCACATGCCTCAGAGCAACTAAGCCTGAGTACCATGACTACTAAGCCTGTGCTCTGGAGCCCCAGAGCCACAATTACTGAGCCCACATGCTGCAACTACTGAGGCCTGCGAGCCCTAGAGCCTGTGCTCTGCAGCAAGAGAAGACAACAAAATGAGAAGCCCTCTTATCACTACCAGAGAGTAGTCCCCGCTTGCCACAACTACATTGCCCACACAGCAACGTAGACCCAGCACAGTCAATAATATATAAATAAATAAATAAAATTATTATTATTTTTTTAAAAAGACAGGATCAGTAGTTCTGAACGTTTCCTTTTGCCTCAGGTGCCAATATAGCCCTGTTATTGACCCTGTCTTTACTTAAAATTTTGACATTTTGTTCATCAGATATTTTAGAGAGATTTTAAACATTAATTTCGATTTTAAAATAGTCCATTAAAATATTATTTATCTTGATGACTCAGTTTTTTAAGATTAAAAAAATGTTTTTTTATTTTTGGCTCTGCTGGGTCTTCGTTGCTATGAGCGGGCTTTCTTTAGTTGCAGAGAGCAGGGGCTACTCTTCGTTGTGCATGTTTCCTATTGCACGCACATTGGGCTTCTCTTGTTGTGGAACACAGGCTTCAGGTGCACGGGGTTCAGTAGTTGCAGCACTCGGCCTCAGTAGCTGTGGCTCTTGGGCTTAGTTGCTCCACTACATGTGGAATCTTCCCAGACCAGGGATGGCACCCATGTCCCCTACATTGCAAGGCAGATTCTTAACCACTGAACCACCAGGGAAGTCTCATGAGTTTTTTGCTTTTTTGCTTTGTTTGGTTTGGTGTTTGGTGCCCACTTAAAGTTTGCATACCTCACCCTCATTCTGGCCCCTCTTCCCCACTTCCGGGTATACAGGAAGTGCTCTTTAAGTGTTCTGATGTAATTATTTATGATGTAATTATTACATACAATATCTACCTTATGTCGTGTAAAGGCTCTCTCTGGATTGACTGGTGTCTCTTCATTGGGCTTTTTGACTGAAGTTATACCTGTGATGACTTTAGCTCTGAATTTGTCTCAGACAGGGACCCTGCGATAGCTTTTTACTAAATGAAACGGCAATGCCTGAACCTCTTTGGAAAACTGTGGAGAAAGATTTAATTGTGTCAGGGCTTAGGAAGACTGGAAAGCTGGAGCAGGCTTATGGAGTTTGCCCTACTTACTTTCCTTCCTCCTTCCCACCCCCCAAATCTCCCATAGCTGAGAAAAGACTGACAGTACCAGGTACGGCAAGAATTAAAGAGTCACTGGAACTTTCACAGGGCGCTAGTGAGAATGTAAAGTGGAACAACCACTTAGAAAACTGTCAGGATCTACTAAAGCTGAACACTCACATGACCTTCCACTCACCATTTCACTCCTAGGTATTTACCCTAGAGAAGTGAATTCGTTTTCACAAAAATACTTGTATATGATTTATTAATAATAGCCAAATACTGGAGAAAAAATGTCTATCTATAGGTGAATGGAGAAACTATATTGGCTATACTGTGGTATAGCCACACAGTGGAATACTACTCAGGAGTAAAAAAGAAGGAATATTGCTATGTACAGCAATGTGGAAAATCTCAAAACATTTTGTTGAGCAGAAGAAGCCAGACACAAAAGACAATCTAATGCATGATTCTGTTTATATGAAATTCGAGAACATACAAGATTATAATGACAGAAATAAACATAGTGGTTGCCTGGTTGGGGCCGGAGGGAGGAAAGGGGTGTGGCTGACTTGAGAGGGACACAACAGAACTTTCTGTGGTGACAGAAATGTTCTATAACTTCACCAGGTAATTGTCACTCGGGTATCAATCATCAGAACTCATGGGAACGCTCAACTCAGTAAACCACTGGTGGGATAAAAAGGCTGGGAAATTTTCATACAAAGAAAAATAAAAGTAACAACAACAAAAAAGTTTTATGACGAAAACATCCTGGTTTTGGTTTTTCGGCCTGAACCTGCATGGCCATTCGCACAGTGTCTGACCAGGACGCGACTTTCAGCAGACAGGAATTGTGGCTTAGGACCATTTCTCTCACTCCCATGCCCTGAGGGGCCCCTTCTCTACTGAGGGTGCAAAATGTCTCTCCACGCTGATGTCATTCCAAGCTCCCTAGCCTTCTCAGAACCCTTTCAGAACCTCTATGCTACAAGACCGCTTCGAAAACTTCTTCCCTCAGCGTAGAGGCCATACTTCATAAGGGCGAGACACTCACCCTGGGCCCACATCATGGCTTCGGTTGCCCGTACTAAATATGGTGGCACACGAGCCGGTCACAACCTCGACCACGTGACGGTACGGTCGCAGACGCCCGCCTCGGTCAGCCCACTCCGGCGCCTACTTTTAGATTGACCAATGAATCGGAGGTATGAGGCACGCCCTTTCCCCCTCTCCACCAATAGCCTCCAGACGCCTCCGCGGAATCCAATCATCGCTTCCGCTTCTCTTGAATGAAAAGCGAGCGGCCCAGTGAGCTGAGCCGCAGTCGGACGCAGGAGACAGGAAGCGCAACAGCTCGTGTCAGGGCGCGAGAACGGTAACCGGAGTCGGGTAACTCTCTTCGCAGCACGCGGAGGCGAACGAGGAATCAGGTGAGCGGCTGGCCCGGGCGCGGGGCCGAGGTGCGGAGACGTCGGATCTGCGGGCGAGCGGGAGATAGGAGACGCCAGGGGTTGGGGGAAAGAGACCGGGCGCGAGACAAGGGGAGGCGGGGCGGTTGGGGTGGCCGGAGCGCGAGTTGGCGGCCGTTGGGCGTTAGGGCGCATGCGCGAGGGGCGGACCGGCCGTTGGCGCGCGGGTACGGGCCTGCTTCCGGGAGGGGCTGTCATGGCGGCCTGCAGGCTGAACCCCCACCTTGGGGTAGAGTCTGCCTGTTCTTGGAAGCTTGAGGCGATTTGGGGAGGGGTCAGGAGGCGACGCGGGGGTCTGGGGCCGCGGTGCATGAAGCCGGAGCTTGTAGACGTGATGATCTTCAAGATCGAAAGACTTCCTCCGTTCTTGCTTTGCGTTTCGGGGGAGTGGATTCGTAGTTCCAGAGATTTAGGGCAAAAAATAATGTTCCAGTAAGGAACAAAGTCTTAGATGAAAATTCTCTTTGGGGGCACTTCAGGGTGAGAAGGGTACGCGAAAGGATCTGAGTTGTTACTTAGTCGTCTATCAGCTTTCAAGTTGATCAGCTCTTGGTGCCTCCCTCTGCCACTTTCTCTGGGTGGAGCAAGCAGCTGCCAAATCCTTTCCTGATCTAATTTGTTTTGATTTTTAGGTTCTGTCTAGCCAGTCCCTAGAAATTTTTATGTCTCAAGCTTTGTCTAAATGTGTCTCCGCATTAAAACAAAAAGAGTTTCTTCGAACTCTTCTCTTATTTTTTGGAATGCACATCTCTTTCCGGATTTGAAGCCCAGAGTAGACGATGCTGGCTCTTTTATGTCCAAGGCTCCCCCAGGGGTTGGTCCCTCCCTGTAAAGTGATCCACCCTCTCTTCCCTCTTTAACAATGCTCCACCGTGGTTAACCCTCTTTCATTTGGTGTCTAGTTTTCCCTGCTGCTGGTCCCTTACCTTACACCATCTTCTCTGGAGTAACTTCGTCTTGAGCAAATCCTGATTGAGTCACAACTAAAAACCTAATCAGCGATTTCTTATTGTTCAGCGAATTAAGTATGAATGCTCTGGGCCTAACCAGCTTGGTTTTCTGCCTCTTGCTTCAAGCAGCCAGTTCTTTCCAACCCCTGAAAGGGTCTAGTGGTTTCTGGACTGCCCTTTGCTGGCGCCTTTTCTTCTCTTTGATGCTTGAAGTGAGCCTTCCTGTTTTCACCAGTAGAAATCCTCAGTACTTGCATCGGATTGCCTCTTTCAAGAATCCAATAAGGATACTTGCTTAGCCCCTAAACTCTGCCTTGAGGCCCCGATTCTAATTCCATTCATTCAGCCATTTGCTCTTGAGTGCTTACCTGTTATGTACCAGGTCCTGTTCTGGGTGCTAGGCTGGCATGACTGGAGGGGGTGTTTTTTTAGTTGGACTCAATTTTGGAATATGCCTTTTTGGAACAACAGAACAGCTTCCCTGATGTTCAGTGGGTAAAGAATCTGCCTGCAATGCAAGAGACACAGAGATGGGGGTTTGATCCATGGGTCAGGAACATCCCCTGGAGGAGAAAATGACAACCCACACTAGTATTTTTGCCTGAAAAATCCCATGGACAGAGGAGCCTGGTGGGCTACACTCCATGGTGTCAATAAGAGTTGGAAACGACAGAGTGACTAAACACAATGGAAAATGCCTTTTTTTTTTTTTTTTTGAAAATGCCTTTTTGAAACAACAGAGATCTGAAAAAAATGGGAAAAGCAAGTTGAAAGGTGCTGAGGCATGTTTGAGGCTCAGCAGCAAGGCCTGTGTGTGAGGGTGAAAGGGGTGACAAACTCTGAGTATAGAGGGAGTCAGGTTGTACCGGGCTTGATAGGCTGTGGTGAGGCCTCTGTTTTATTCTGAACACAGTGGGATCCTGTTGAGGGTGTTGAGTAGAGGAGTGGCTTTCTCTGACTTAGCTTTTTTAGGCTCCCTCCAGCAACTATGGGGCATTGAGGGGGGAGTGGGAGATGGAAAGCAAGGAGCCCAACAAGGCGGCTTTTGGCATAATCCAGGCAAGAGATGATGGTGCCCAAATGCCTATCAGCTGACAATGGATAAAACGAACTGTAGTATTCCAGTGAAAAGGAATATTCATCAGCCATGAAAAGGAATGGTGTACTGATACGTGGCCACAATGTAGAGGAACCTTGAAAAATTATGTGAGTGAAAGAAGTCAGACTGTCACATGTTGTATGATCCCATTATATGAAATGTTCTAAATAGGCAGATTCATAAAAAGAAAGTAGATTAGTGGTTGCCAAAGGGAGTTGGGGGGCACAGGATGGTAGCCTAAGGATGCAGTCTTTTTGACATGAGGAAATGTGTACTAAAGATGATTGTGGCAGCAGTTGAAAGTATTTGTGACTGCACAAGAAACGAATAAATTGTGCCTTTTAAACAGTGCCTTGTGTGGCATGTGACTGTCTCCATAAAGCTGCTCTAATCTAAAAAGAAAGGTGATGACAGCCTGAGAACAGTGACATAGCAGGGGCAAGAAGTGGCCTGATTGACCTGCTTGGATTTGTTGGCTGGTGGGACAGGAAAAGAGAAAAGACAGAACAGTTTAAAGAATGAAGTTGCCTTTTCTGAGATGCAGGTTGAGGGGAGAGGTTGTCCATAGAGAGGCCGCACGGAGGTGGTTAAGGCCCTGGGGCTGCATAGTCACAGAGGATGAGTGGCAAAAGGGACACATGTTGGGCCTGGGAAAATCCATCTCAGGAAAAGGGACTATTTTAGCACTTCCACCCCCTACACTGGGCTTCCCTGGTGGCTGAATGGTAAAGAACCCGCCTCCCAATGTGGGAGACATGGGTTCAATCCCTGGGTCGGGAAGATCCCCTGGAGGAGGGCATGGCAACCCTAGTATTCTTGCCTGGGAAATCCCATGGACAGAGGAACCTGGCCAGCTACAGTTCTGCTGCTGCTGCTAAGTCGCTTCAGTCGTGTCCGACTCTGTGTGACCCCATAGAGGGCAGCCCACCAGGCTCCGCCATCCCTGGGATTCCCTAGGCAAGAACACTGGAGTGGGTTGCCATTTCCTTCTCCAGTGCATGAATGGGAAAAGTGAAAGTGAAGTCGCTCAGTCGTGTCCGACTCTTAGTGACCCCATGGACTGCAGCCTACCAGGCTCCTCTGTCCATGGGATTTTCCAGGCAAGAGTACTGGAGTCGGGTGCCGTTGCCTTCTACAGTTCATGTGGTTACAAAGAGACACGACTTAGCAACTAAATGACAGCAACAACCACCCCTTGCTGGAGGCTGGGGTGCAACAGGGAGGACAAAAGACAGTATTCTCATGTTTGGGTCCCTTGTAGCTTGCACCCACTAGGTGCTCCATGTGTCTGAATTAAATGAAGCCAGGAAGTGATTGCACTTTGTATTAATTCTTTTTACCATCTTGGCTGTATTCTTACTGGCTCCAGGCCCAATGGGAGGTCTTTTCATAAGAGCACTTAATTATTCCCTTGTGCAAACCACAAATAGTAGGAGCAGCTGGGGCTGGATAGACACTGGTGAGCTCACAAGCTCCCATCTCTCCAGCATCCTGGCAGTTGCATCTCCAGGCTCAGGGTGGGGTCCTTGGGGAGTGAAGGGGGAGGGGAGTCCTTGAGACTAGGTGGTCTGAGGCTATTCAGTAGAGCTGAGACCTTGATGCTGAGGAGGCATTTATTTGTTCAGAGACCAGAAGCAATGCAGCAGAGTCATGCCCGTGGGGCTGGGCGACCTGAGCTGAGGTAGAGGCTCAATGAGTATCAGCAGCCAAATGAGGCTGGGTGTGGCATGGAATGGGGTGGGCAGGGGCCAGTGAGGGAGGTTGCAAGTGGAAAGGAATTGGGGTTTCACTTGGTGCACCTGTGGTTGTGGCCTGATGGTCCCGGGAGAGTGAGGCAGCTCGGTGGAGGGTGGTGGAGATGTGGGCACAACAGGCAGAAGCTGGGAAGTGCTACACAGGTGGAGTAGTGGGACCTGCTGTGGGAGTCAGTGTCGGAGGTGAGTTAGAGAGATCAGAGAATGACGTCCAGTTTTGGCTTCAGTGGCTGGGTGGCCAGACCTGACCCCAGGACCTCACCCACCTCTGACTTGTGTCAGCAGCTTGCAGCTTCTGTGCAGCTGGCTCCCTCTTCCCCCTTGCTCTGGGAATTTTCCTGCCTGTGTCAGTCACCGTCATTGCTTCTCTGAGCCCTGTCCTCCCTCCTCTGTTCTCAGCAGCATGGCGGAACAGGATGTGGAAAACGAGCTTCTGGATTATGAGGAAGATGAAGAGCCCCAGGCACCTCCAGAGAGCGCTCCACCTCCCCCCAAGAAAGACGTTAAGGGTTCCTATGTTTCCATCCACAGCTCTGGCTTCCGGGACTTTCTGCTGAAGCCGGAGCTCCTGAGGGCCATAGTGGACTGTGGCTTTGAGCATCCATCAGAGGGTACGCATCCCTGGGTCCTCCCTTCTTCGTCTCTCTTTTGACTGCCTCAGCGCAGTCCCCTCAGTCACCTGGTGAGGGGCCTCCACAGAGGGAACGTCCATCCGGTTTCTGATAGCTCATGTGCTCTCTTCCCTCAGTCCAGCACGAGTGTATTCCACAAGCCATCCTGGGCATGGACGTCCTGTGCCAGGCCAAGTCAGGGATGGGCAAGACAGCGGTTTTTGTCTTGGCCACTCTGCAGCAGATTGAGCCCGTCAACGGACAGGTGGGTGGACACCCTCCCTGTTGGCCCCAGCTTCCTGATGCAGCAGGAATCATGGGTCCTTTTGTTAAAAATCCTTTTCCCGCATCCTCTTTGTGGACTTTTAAAATTAAGTATGGTACTTAGTTCTATTGGAGTAGGAGATGGCAACCCACTTCAGTATCCTTGCTTGGAAAATCTCACGGACAGAGGAGCCTTACAGGCTATAGTCCATGGCGTCACAAAGAGTCGGACACAAGTGAGCAATTTAGCATGCACACACTTAGTTGTTAACAATATCGCCTCCAAAATGATAAGCCAAGAGGAAAAACTGAAAAGTGCCCAGTCTGACCACCCAGCAAGATGACTGTTATTTCCACATGTGCTTTTCTAGATCATGCACATATATGAAGGTGGTCTTACACTGAACATGGTTTTGTTACTGCTTTTATTGCCAACAGGACACAATTGTCTTCTCATGTCTTGAATGTTGTAGTTCACTATTTTAAGGGGATAATTGAGGCGCGTGCAGGTGTTTTGTTCTTGACATGCTGGGGCACACCTCCCTGGGTGGGGTGTGGCTGCATGAGCCCTTGTTGCTGACCTTAGGGTGGGTGGTCTAGGAGGGAAGGGTTTTGTGGGAGGTCGTGGTGTGGTCTCAGTCCTTGGCACTGTGGGCCAGGAAGGTGGGGCAGCCTTCCCCCGGTGGCCATAGGCCAGCCAGAGTGCAGGCTCGGGAAGCTGTTGGCATGGAGTGTGTCCCCAGCTAGGGTCTCCTTGGCCTAGGGGGACACACCTGAGTAGCTATAGGAGACGTAGGGAGGGCTTTCCCGGTGGCTCAGCGGTAAAGAATCCACCTGCCAGCACAGGAGATGCAGGTTCAGTCCCTGGGTTAGGAAGATCCCTTAGAGGAGGAAATGGCAACCATGGACAGAGGAGCCTGATGGGCTACAGTCCATTGGGTTGAAGAGTCAGACATGACTGAGGGACTAAACAAAAACAACAAACAGTTTTATCACCTGCTAGGGAAAAAAATAAGATATAGGGAGCAAGCAGCAGCTGATAGACTGGGAGAAGATGGGGCCATGTGGACTGGACCTTCCAGTGGCCCAAACGGGTGGGGGCTGCCAGGGGACCTGCACCAATGTGGGCTCTGGCCAGGGGAGGACTTCAGACATTGCCTTTGAGGGTCTCTCCCCCACTTGCCCCACAGGTGACGGTCCTAGTGATGTGCCACACTCGAGAGCTGGCCTTCCAGATCAGTAAGGAGTACGAGCGGTTCTCCAAGTACATGCCCAGCGTCAAGGTGAGTCCCCCAGGCTGGGTGGGGTGTCATGTGGTCCTCTGTAGCCTTGCTGGCCTCGGCTCTGGCCCAGCCAGCATTAATCAAGCTTGGCTGCAGCGGCTGCCTTTGAGGTTTGTGGTGGTTTATGCTCCTTAAAAGCCTGATGAATTATGAATGGCCCCAGAGGCCTGTGCCAGTCTCAGTCCTGGGGCTGCTTTTCAGTGGAGCTGGGGCCAGGCTCTGAGGCCTCTTCTGTCCCCAGGCACCAGGTCAGGGGTGTCAGTGGGGGCTCTGCAGGGTCGTGAACTGAGTGGCCATAGTCACAAGAGTTGGGTGTGATCTTTTGGCCACCAGATGGTTGACAGCAGCTTTTCACCCGCATAGGTGTCTGTGTTCTTTGGGGGCCTCTCCATCAAGAAGGATGAGGAGGTGTTGAAGAGGAACTGTCCCCACGTGGTGGTGGGGACGCCGGGCCGGATCCTGGCACTCGTGCGCAATAGGAGCCTCAACCTGAAGAATGTGAAGCACTTCGTGTTGGATGAGTGCGACAAGATGCTGGAGCAGCTGGGTGAGTGTCTGCCGGGTCTGTGGGCTGTGGAGGCCCCTCGCAGCATCCCCCAGACTTCAAGCCAGGCCCTGACAGGGCAGGCCAGAGGTTTCCCCAGAGTGGGGTCGTGTGGGTGGCCGGCACTTAGGTCTCCTGGAAACAGATTTGCAGACAAGTCCTGGCATTTGGCAGAGTGAACTGCGGCTTCTGAGCTAGATCTTAGAGTAGGACCACATGGCCCAAGATGAGCCGTGTCTGGGCACATGTCCATGTTAGCTGAGGACCGTGGCCTTGCTGCCCACTGGTTTATCTCTAGGCCCCTGCCTGTGCTCAGGGAGCCCTGACAGGGCTGGTGGGAGCTGGGGCTTGTGCCTGGGAGGCGGCTGCAGCTCTCACTCCAGCGGCTGTCTCTGCCTCAGGCTCCCCACCCTGAAGCGTGGCTGGAGGCGCGCTGGCACGGCTGCTCCGCTCTGGCAGCGTGTAAGTGGATTGCCGCTCCTCCCGCGCCTGTGCTTATTACCCTAAGTCTGGGCCCTCAGGCACCTGGGACTCCCCTCTTCCAGCCAGTCTGTGCTCACACCGCCCTTGTCACGGGGCCAGTGGCTCCCTGGCACAGGTTGGGAGGGACTGAATCTGGTCTTGGGTGAGGGTCGTGGTCTGGCAGGTGCTCACGCCCCATTTCTTGCCCTCCCTTCCCTGCCAGATATGCGGCGGGATGTGCAGGAAATCTTCCGCCTGACCCCCCATGAGAAGCAGTGCATGATGTTCAGCGCCACCTTGAGCAAGGAGATCCGGCCCGTGTGCAGGAAGTTCATGCAAGATGTGAGTAATGGCGGAGAGCACAGTGTGGTAGCTTCGGCCTCCGAGGGTGCAGGCTCTTGCCGCTCCCCATCATCCACGCTACCCTCATGGCACAAGCATGCTGGAAGGCCGGCGGAGCCTCTTCCTCTCTTGTCAAACTGGGAGCTGAGAGCTTGGTCTACACCTGAACTGGGCTGGACCTTAGATTCAGCTGTTGGGAGACAAGTATTTACGGGGGTACAGAGGCCTCTTGGAAGTATTGCAGCCACGGAGAAGCTTTTGGAAGGTTCTGGGCAGGCAGAAGGCCCAGAAGTAAACCCCGCCTGGCTCTTCCTGCTCTCCTCCCCGCACAGCCCATGGAGGTGTTCGTGGATGACGAGACCAAGCTCACGCTGCACGGGCTACAGCAGTACTACGTGAAACTCAAGGACAGTGAGAAGAACCGCAAGCTGTTCGACCTCCTGGATGTGTTGGAGTTTAACCAGGTGATGGCTTCTGCACTCCGTGGCCTGTGCTGGGGTTCCCGGCCTTGGGGAGGGATTCTGGCCCTGACCACAGGTCTGTCCCTCCCTCCCTCACAGGTGGTGATCTTCGTGAAGTCAGTGCAGCGCTGCATGGCCTTGGCCCAGCTCCTGGTGGAACAGAATTTCCCAGCCATTGCCATCCACAGGGGCATGGCCCAGGAGGAGCGGTGAGTGTGTGTGGGCTGCCCTCAAAGCCCCTGGCAGGCCCCATGGAGGGGATGCCACCCAGGGTCCCCATATCTGATGGCCACCCTTTGTTCCTCTCGCACCTAGCCTCTCACGCTATCAGCAGTTCAAGGACTTCCAGCGGCGGATCCTGGTGGCCACCAATCTGTTCGGCCGAGGGATGGACATTGAGCGCGTCAACATTGTCTTCAATTACGACATGCCTGAGGACTCGGACACCTACCTCCACCGTGTGAGTGGCCCACAGGGGTGTCCCTTCCCTCCTGCCCCTTTCTCGGGGTTGGTGTTGGATGGGGACCTCTGTCTGTTCTCAGCCTGACCCTTGCTCCTGTCTCCCTGCAGGTGGCGCGTGCGGGTCGCTTCGGTACCAAAGGCCTGGCCATTACTTTCGTGTCTGACGAGAACGATGCCAAAATCCTCAATGATGTCCAGGACCGGTTTGAAGTGAATGTGGCAGAGCTTCCAGAAGAAATTGACATCTCCACATACAGTAAGTGGCTCAGACAGGGCTAGGGTGCCCAGGGAGGTGGGGGACAGTGGTGGGGCCTTCCCTGCCCACTGCCCCCTCCTCACTGGCCCTCCCCTGTGTGTGTCTTACAGTTGAGCAGAGCCGGTAACCACATGCCCTGATGACCCAGAGCCATTCTACTTCCCACGTGCTGCTTCAAGTCCTCTTCCTAGGCAACACTGGGCCTTTCATTTTACTGTTTAAAAGCTGTAGATTTGTGCAAGAATAAGTTTTTATTATGGAAGTCTGGCTCCCACAGTGTCTGTTTCTGTCAGCTCACTGCGTTTCGTGGACACCAGGGGCCCATGACCTGGTCAGTCAGCCTCTGGCCAGCAAGACATGCCACCTTCTGTGTCAACATGAGATTTAATTTTTAAAGTGTCAACACTGAAAGGTTTATACAGATTAAAAAAAAAACATACAACATCCACAGCCTTCACATCAGTTTGAACCCTCTGCCCTGGGGGCAGATGGGCCTTAGTACCATGAGCCTTCTTTGGCAAGGGGCTGAGAAGGGCCCTGCCCCTCTCCTACCCAACCTCAGTCTTAGCTTAACCTAGAAGCAAAGTCTTAGCACCTTGGCCTCTTGTTCTGTAGCAAAGACAGATGACGGGAAAGGGCCAGGCTGGGCATGAGTCCTCATTCTGTCTGGGCCTGGTGTACTTGAAGGGGCTGCCCCTACCCTGGGTCCTGACCAGGGTGGAGCTGAGAGGCAGCAGGAAGTAGGTGCGACCCTACACCCTTGCTGGGTGTTCAGGGGTTCGGTACCAAACAGTGGCTGTCACCCTCCCCTCCATGGTGCGTGTGGGGCCCGAGGCAGGAGGGAGCAGAGCAGCAAGGGAGGAGAGGAGGTCATCTGTGCAAAAGCTGCTGAGGCCACAGGAGCTGCTGGTTTGGCCAGAACTGCGCCTTCACATGCCAGACTCTGAGGGCCTGAGAGCCTGGAAAGAAAGGAGTGCCACGTAAGAACTGAGCCCAGAGACCCGGGGGCCTTCTGTCCTGCACCCCCCACCCCAGGCTCAGCCCTTACCTGAGTCTGATTGTGGCTAGGGCCAGACCCAGAGGTGGTTGTGGCGAACTCGGAGTACTTGTTCCCAGCAACCATGCAGGCCCACTTGCGGTACTCCTCTCTCACCTGTGGGGCACGGGCCAGGTCAGGGGAGGACGGGCCCCAGGACAGGAGGAGGGGCCCAGCCCTGCCCACAGCCTGGCCTGCGGCCCACCTTCTTGTTAAGCAGGCAGTACAGCACGAAGAGGAAGAAGCCCTGCAGGCAGTTGAGGATGCTGAAGATGTAGGACAGCACCCAGCTCTCCGGGTCGAAGAGGAGCAGGCCGAAGACCCAGGTGCAGCCCAGCACGAAGAGCTGGGCGATGGCCGTGATAGTCAGCACCCTGCGGGGAGGCGGCCAGTTGCAGCAGGGGGGCCCCGCCTCACACACCCACCCCTTCTGTCAGCCCCCCTCCCTGCCTTTGTCTTCTCACCTGGCTTTCTTTAATTTCTTTATGTCAGGGTTGATTTCAGAAAACTTCTGAGTGAGTTTCCAAACAGTAATCACAAAGATGATAGCATTGCCCTGGGCAGGGAGCACAGAATTCAGATTAGGGGGTATCCTTGGAACTTGCAGGGAGAAAGCTGGTACAGGGGCTCAGTGTGGAGCCGAGTGTTTCAGATTTTCACAGGTGTGGGGTGGGGGGAGGTGAGACAGTTACCAAAACGATGAAGGTCACAGGTCCCACAAAGCTCCAGAGGAAGCCACCATCCAAATTCAACCAGCAGCTGGGCAAGAAGGGAGGGTCTGGTCAGCATCCAGTAAGCCCAGAGGGGAGCAAGGGCTCCGTGCAATCCCCAAGCCCTGGCCCTCCCACCACCTCGCGCTCACAATTTCTCGCGGCCATAGCCCTTGCTGTAGGCGCCTGCCGAGACGCCCACGATGATCAGGGGCACGCCGTAACCGATCAGGCAGAGCCAGAGCTTTCTCGGGCCTTGGCCCTGGAACACGCGCACCACGAGGAAGTAGAGCTCCACGCCCTCGAGGCTCATCCAGCAGAAGGCGGCCAGGAAGCAGTAATGCAGCAGCACGGCCACCAGGCGGCAGCGCGTCCCTACCTGCGGGGGCGAGGGCGGAGGGACGGGGCGGTGACGTCAGCGGTGGGCGGGTCCGGGAGTGGATGGCGGAAGCAGTGAATGGGCGGGACCATATGCTTCCGCTGGGGGGAGGCCGAGCACCCTACCCAGCTGGGAGTAGGCGGAGCTATTCCACTCCAGCCCCTCGCAGGATAGTGCCCAGGTGAGAGTGGGGCCACCCACGGGGCGGGGCCTCACCTCGCCGCCTTCGTTCTCGATGCCCGCCAGGAAGATGGCGGAGCCCACGAAGAGGCAGATGCAGAGGTGCAGGTGCACCGTGGTGCGCGAGCCCTGGATGGGCCGCACCAGCAGGAAGGTGAGGATGCACAGCAGCAGGCAGACCAGAGACAGCGCCAGTCCCACCTTGGTGATCAGGGCCAGCTTCGGGTCCTAGATGCAGGATGGGGCGGGCGGGACTCCATCAGCACCCTGAGGCCTTCCTGCCCTCCTTGTGGGCCCCACCACCTACACCCACCTGGGACCTAGCCCGCAGGACTCTGATCAGGTCTCTCTCCACCTCCTCTACCATCAACATCGGAATAAACCTACTATGTCTCTCTCACCTTAAGTACCACCACCCCTACACCCATGGGTGCAGCAGGTATCCCCAGTTCCTCTGGATGAGTTCCCCACTACACACCCAGACTGTTCCCCTTAGAAGGTCCCTCGTGTATCCTCAATGGCTGCAACCCTCTTTCCCTATACTGATGAGCCCACCTCTCTGACCCTCATTTCCATTTCATCTCTTGCCCCTCCAACACCTCGCCACAACTATAAGCTCATCAAAACCCATATTTGTGTCCTTCCTGGGCCTTAGGCCTGGACCACCAGCCTCCCCTACTCTGCCTGACCCATTCCAGGTATTCACATGCCCCAGTGTATCTGTGGATCCCTCAGGAGCTTTTAGCAATATTTAACAACTTGATGGGGCTTCCCCAGTGGCTCAGTGGTAAAGAATCCACCTGCCAGTCCACCAGAAGATGCTGATTTGATCTCTGGGTCAGGAAGACCCCCTAGAAGAGGAAATGGCAACCCACTCTAGTATTCTTGCCTGGAGAATCTCATGGATAGAGGAGCCTGGTGGTCTACAGTCTGTGGGGTCATGAAAGAGTTGGACACGACTTAACGACTAAACAACAACTTTTTGGGGGTGGGCCGTCAGAGGGGCACTGGCTGAAGTAAGGCCTGCAGTGCCAGGCCACTCTGTTTAGTTGCTGAGTCATGTGGAGGTTTAGGGGTCCCAAGCAAGGGGCTGCGAGGGGCGGTGTAGGGTCATCATGAGGAACCTCTTGGACCATTCCACTGAGAACCAGCTGCCTGTCTCACCTGAGCCAACCATGCCACCAGTGGATTTTTGAGGATGGCCCCCAGTCTGCTCACCTCCACGTCGTAGTGGGCCATGAGGATGGCAAAGCTGCTTAGGTGACTACACTGGCAGGTGATGCTTTCGTTCCTGCTGCCCATCTTCCAGCAGCCCGAGGTGGCCCAGGACCCGTTCCCATTGCTGTCCTTCTTCCAGAAGGCACAGATCAGCTCCTGCCGTCGCTTGAGCTTAGGCTGTTTCTAGGGACAGGCGGTCATAGAAGTTAGCCTGGAACCCTCTCGTGGGTACTGGGCTTGGGTGGACCCAAAGAGGGCTGCTTCTCCTTTGACAGTTGTCTACTGAGCACCGACTGTGTGTGCCAGGCCAGGGGACCCGGGAGTGAATTGGGGAGGCACAAGTCCCTGTCCTTCTGGGGCTGACATTCTAGTGGGGGAGACAGACAGAAAATAATACACCTAATAAATAAGTAAACTAGATAGTGAGTGTGTTAGCAGGTGCTGAATGCGAAAGAAAAGAGCAAAGGGGAAAGGTGGGGTGTGATTACAGATTGTAATTTAGATAAGCAGGTCCAGGAAGGCCTAGAAGAGTAGGCGACATGTGAACAAGTTGACAGATAAAGGACTGAATTGTGGAGGAAAGGTGTCCCAGGCAGAGGGCGCAATAAGTGTAAAGGCCCTGAGGCACGTGTAAGGAAGGAGCAGAGTGGGTGGGGGTGGGGGAACAAAGGCTGCTAAGGGCCCATGGGGACCTTGGCTATGGGGTGAGCAGTGTGGCTGATTCCCCTCCCCAACCCAGGACTCACATAGAGGGTGAAGGCAAAGGAGACATTGGAGTCGAGTTTCTCAGTGTTCGTGTCGCTCAGAAAGACAGAGCTGACCGCTGAGAGAAGCGTGACCTTGGCACCTCGGACAGGACTCTTGTAGGTCTCTTTCAGCTTCTCCAAGTCCAGTTGCAAAGAGGCATTGGCCAGCAATTTTTCCATGTTCCGACTGGAGAGGATCCCCACCACAGAGGGACCTGGGGGACAGACATGCTGGCTACCTCCTGCTCTGCTTGCTTCTGTGCTCCATCCTTCCTCTTAAGATGTCTAATTCAAGCTCGCCAGTCTGCCATGATGCCCAGAGTCCCGCTGCAAGGCTCAGTTTCCTATGGCTGCATATTCTGAAGCTGTGTTGTTGTTGTTCAGTCCCTCAGTCCTGTCCGACTCTTTGCGACCCTATGGACTGCAGCATGCCAGGCTTTCCTGTCCTTCACCATCTCCCGGAGCTTGCTCAAACTCACGTCCATTGAGTCAGTGATGCTATCCAACCATCTCATCCTCTGTCACCCCCTTTTCCTCTTTCCTTCAATCTTTCCCATATCCTAGCCATATCCAAGCTTCTTCCTCCCTTCCCCCGGAGTGCCCGCTCTGGGTGCCTGCCATTACCCGACTCTCTGGCTTCAGCTGCCACAGCCCAGTCCAGCAGCATCCGTGTGTGGCTCTGGCCCACGGTGACATTTCCTTTCCCCTCCTCCTGGACCACCAGGGACAGCTCTGAGGAGAGAGAGAGGGCGGTGATCGGGGGCTCCAGGTGTGGGAGGGGGCCCCGGGGGGCTGGGGTGGGGCAAGATGAGGCCGCACCTGTGTCGTCAGGCGAACGGTAGGTGAAGGAGCCTTTAGGTATGGCTTTGGCCAGGGTCCTCAGGATCCGTTCAAGACCTGAGAGCAGGTGGGTGACTGTGACGTGCTTGGAAGACTGATCCAGTGACTCCAGGTCTCCTGAGTTTTTCAACAGGTCATCCACTGACCCGACGAGGTCCTGTGGGTGATGAGTGATAGCTCCTGGGTTATTGCACCATAAGGGCTGCCCGAAGGACCCTGGTATCTCACCTCCCCTCACCCCACCCCCACAACTGGGGTACACACTGGAGAACCACCTGGGTTGCCTGGGAGACAGAACCAGGGGAATCATCAAGACACGGCAGTAGCCGGAAGATGAGTAACGGGATTGAGCATATGCCTGTGTGCACGTATTATAACAGCAACAGTGTTTAACATTTATCAGGCACTGGCTTTATGTCAAGCCCTGTTCTAAAGTCTGTGGCTTTTCTGGTGGCTCAGTGGTAAAGAACCCACCTGCCAATGCAGGAGACTCGGGTTCAATCCCTGGGTCAGGAAGATCCCCCAGAGAAGGCAATGGCTACCCACTCCAGTATTCTTGCCTGGAGAATCCCACAGACAGAGGAGCCTGGCAGGCTACAGTCCATGGGGTCCCAAAGAGTTGGACGTGACTGAGCGATTAAACAATAGCAATCTGTGAATTTTGTATACAGATGTATGCGTTTGACCAGAGGCCTCTGCTTGGGCATCTCCACTCACACTGAAACATCCTCCAGCCACCCCCACTGTCTCGCCCTTACCTTCATGGATTTCTTGGCCATGGCTGGTTTGAATTCTCTGCTCATTTTCTGGACTTTTTCGAAGAAGGCAGAGAGACTCTGGAGAAAGGGGAGAGGTGGGGAAGTCAGAGAGTTTCATCCTGGGTGGGGGAGCTTCGGGGAAAATGAGTGATCAGGGTGAGTTGGCTGGAGGGATTTTTTGCCTCTGGTCCCCACTGGGGCCACTCACCTGGCTCTTGATTTCAGGGGGAGCGGTCCAGGCGGGGAAGGAGATTTCTGCAGGGGACAGGACAGCAGTTCATTAGCTGTGACAGTGTCTGTGTTTGTTGTGGGTGGGGCCTGAGGTCAGGGCAGGACAGGTACCTTCACAGATGGTGGTCTTTTGCTTATCCCGGAATCCGGCTTTAGGCACCCAACCTTCGCGGCAGTGGCACGTGTATGAACCCATAGTGTTGACGCAGACAGTGGAGTTGTGACAGTGATGCTGCCTGGAGCTGCACTCGTCCACATCTGGGGACAAGAAGGAGGAGGTCAGGCTCTGCCTCAGCCCTGTGAGGCCCCTGTCCTCCTTGTGCCCCCTCTTTTTTCCCATATTAGTCTCCCAGGAGGTGACGCCACCCGGTGTCCGCACATCCTCGAGTGGTAGACACTAAGGTTATTTATGGGAAGTGTATAGAGTTCTGACACACAGCAGATGAGCCCCGCACAGACAGGCAAGTTGTGAAAATACTGAAGTACCTTTTCTAGTGATTAGAAAAGACCCTGATACTGGCAAGAGGAGAAGGGGACGACAGAGGATGACATCACCGACTCAATGGACATGAGTTTGAGCAAACTCTGGGTGATAATGAAGGACAGGGAAGCCTCGCGTGCTGCAGTCCATGAGCTGGCAAAGAGTCCGACAGGACTTAGCAACTGAGCAACAACAGTTAGCTGCTGCCTGGAGTCCCTGGGAGCCTTCCCCTTGGTACCCCAGCTCCTTCTCCAAGACCCCCCAGATCTCACATTTAGCCTCAAAAGAATTAATGCCTGGCATAGCAGGACACCTCCAGTATTCATTCTGTTTGGTTTGTGTGGGTGCCACTAATTGTGATCGCATGTTTTTTGTGGGTCTCCAAGAGTGTGGGCTTCCCAAGTGGCTCAGTGGTAAAGGCTCTGTCTGCCAATGCAGGAGCCCCAGGAGATTTCGGTTTAATCCCTGGGTCAGGAAGATCCCCTGGAAGAGCAAATGGTAACCCAACTCCAGTATTCTTGCTGGGATAATACCATGGACTATAGTCCATGGGGTCGCAAAGAGTCGGACAAGACGACTTGATCATGCACGCACACTCCAAGAGTGTAGCATCTGAGCTCCGAACCTTCACAGACAGTGTTGTTTGGGCCGTTGGGGGACCCAGCAATAGGCTTCCAGCCGGGGCGGCAGCGGCACTCATAGCTGCCCACGACGTTGAGGCAGTGGGTGGAGCTGTGGCATGGGTTTTTCCCAGAGGTGCATTCATTCACATCTGAGGACAAAGCCAGAGGGTCAGCGCCACCCCCACTTCCACTTCTCACTGTACCCACTTTTCCCTGCCCAGTACCAAGGACCCCTCTGTGATTGCACGTTCCATCACCTGGTGACCTTCAACTTGACTCTTAAAACACCTGTAAGATGGGAGTGGTAGGGGCCATGGTCCTCAATTTATAGGCAGGAAAACTAGGAGTGAAACTGAGTCACAGGGGCTGGACTTCCAGACCAAGGATTCTTGCCTGCTCCCTCCGGGGCCCTGGACCAAGGTTCCCCTCCTAGGAACCAGAAGTGAGAGGTTCCTCTGCTCGAATGTGGCAGATGAGGAAGGGGTGAGGTCTGGGAGATGTTCACAGAGCCAAGTTTGGGGCCTGAAGTCTCTGCTGTCTCCCTGATTTGTGGTGGGACCATTCGGGGAGGAGATCCTTAGGCAGGGCCCTGGCAGACCCTTGTCATCACAAGAACCTGAGTCTCTTCTCTCTCCTGCTCGGGCTCCGGGAACTGCCTCGGCTCCTTCCCCAGCTCCAGGCCCGCCTCACCCTTTCTTCCTGGGGTCTCTACCTGTGCAATTCCTTGGGTCCTCTGGGTTGAACTTCAAGCCGGGTGGGCACTGGCAGGTGTAGCTGCCCTCGATGTTGATGCAGATGCTGCGGCCTTTACAGACTCTGGGTGTGTGCTGACATTCGTTCACGTCTGCAAGGGGAAGGAGAGCGTGATGGATACCTGCTGCTGTGGACAGCCTTCGGGCCTGGAGTTTGGCCACTTTTCCTGGTATAGAAGCATCCAGAAGGGCCCGCTCTCTCTTCCTCGGTGAGTGGGGGCCTTTCCTCATTCACGTGGAGGCTTCCTATGGTGAGTATGGTGGCCCAGATGTTCTGTTGTCCAGAAGTGGCCAGAAGTGGCCCAAGTCCTCCCCGTCTGCCAGCTCTGGCTCCCTCAGCCTCCCTGGGAAGCTCCCAGCTGGGATGGGGAACATCACAGCTGTCTGTGTCCAGTCTGAGGATTTGGACGAAGGACTGGGTGGGCCTTCACGGAAGCTGAGCGCAGCTGTGTTCCCTGAGCAGGGCCCATCTTGGCTCTCAGTGATGGACTTTGTCCTGACTCCCTCAGGGCAAGCGTTGCCATCTGAGTACTCCTTGGATCCTGCTGACCCCGGGAGGACAGTGCTCTCCTGTCCATGCTAACTCTGAGGCTCCAGCTCCATGAAGATGGACCAAGATCCACCCCTGAGTCAGGCAACTCAAGGACAGTGTTTTTTTGGGCAGCGGCATGGAAAATGAGAATGACAGAAAAAGGTCAGGGCCACTCAGGCAGTGGGCACCAGGCTGTGCTGGACAGTGGGGCTGATGTCTGGCCAGGCAGCCTTGGGGCTATGAAGGTGCCTTTTTCTGATTCCCATGAAGGCTTCCCCTAGACTGGCAGGAAGTGGTGAGAATCCATATCTGAGCAAAGTTCACAATGAGCAAAGGCTGGGTGGCTGGAGCAGGGAGCAGGTGCTCACGGGCGAAAGGTGGCAGGTGTTTCTCCCATCTTGGCACTTGGCCTCCCGCTAGAGACGTAGACCTGTGCACCCTACTGGGTGGGGCTCAGCCTCCACCTTCTGTCCCCACGTGGTCTGGGTCACTGTGGGGCCTGGATTGGTCTCCTTAGTAAAGGGTCAGGCCAGGGGCAGTTGTATTCGACGTCGCGTCATCTGGTCCAGATGGAAGCCTCTTTGTTCAACTGACTCTTGCGGTGGGTTGGGGGTTGATATCACCCTGGGACACCCCTGACACAACATCCTCCCAGGCCTCAGTCATCAGAGCTGCCTCAGGTCTGTGAACTGGAATTACTGGGGAGGGTCAGGGTGGAGCCTTGGGTGGGGTGGCGAAATAGATGGAGGCTGAGAAGCTGAGATGTGGGGTCAGGGTGACAGAAGGCGTCTTCTCCAGGCAGGTTGCTGGACCAGGGGCATGGCCAGCCGGGGACAGTGAACTGTTCCTTGAATCTCCCTCCTCCAGCATTTCTAGACAGGTCCCAAGTCCACCATGACCCAGGGTGTCAGAGGGCCCCAGTGGGGGCAGGTCTCCTCCCAGCAGTCATTAACAATGGCAAAGAGGACAGATATTGTTCTGGGACACACAGCGCTATGACCACACTGAATATCTTGAATGTCACCCCTCCTCTGTTTTATGCAAATAAGATGCCACATGACAGTGGGATGTTCTGAACATTCAAAAGAGATCCTCCGCAGAGGTTAAGCCTTGGGGTTCAGAGAGGGTTGGAAGACTAGGTAGATGCACAGGATGGCCCTCTGATGCATGGAGAAAGTGGGATGAGGAACCCAGGGGGCAGCCTAGGTCTTCTGCCCATAGCAGACCCCACGGCCTGGACGTGGATGGACACGTGCTCAGGTGTAGCAAAGGCTGGAATGCTGAAATGGGGGTGCACAGACAGTCCACCTGAGCCCGTCAGAGAGCTAGGTCTTCAAGCGGCAGGCTTTAGTCCCAATCAGTAGGCTGCTCTCTGCCTGGCACCCTCCATGAGGCCCTTGGAGGTCTCTCTCCCAACTCACTCTTGTTCATGCATGTCTCTAGAGGAACTCACAACAGTGGGTGGGCGGCATACTCAATCCAGGCATACTGAGTGGGATCCATGACCACCATGTACTGTTGTGCAGGTTGATCACTGCATAAGGGTATCCAGCCAAGGAGGCAAGTGAAAACCAGCTCACACTCCATTCCCCAAACACACGGTTCAATGAGATGACAGGGAACTTTTCCCTATTCCACATGAAGGCTCTGGCCAGGCCACATGTTTCAAGCACAACATCCACCCACAGAGGACCCTGTGGACCAGCAGAGACACCACAGATGCAGGTCCCCTCTTCCCTCCCACTAGGGAGGCTCTGCCGCCCTCTATCTGCAGGGCAGGAGGGGAGGGGCTGGGACCAAGGTTGCAGGCTCTTCTCTGTGCAGCAGTATAGGTCAAAGGACCCCCCTCAGAGTCCTCTGGATCCTGGGCTTAGCCCCCTTCTCACATCCCACCTTCCCTCTCCTCCCCTTCCCATCCTCTGTATTCAGGTCTAACCATCTCCATGGAGCCCTCTCTGGAGTCCTGTCTGCCCACTGCTGGTCGCCTCTGCCCCTTCCCCTGCCTATCTTCTCCCACTGGAAAGGGGGCAAAGCCTGGTGATGTGTGGAGGCCAGGCTCCTCCTGGGTCCCTGGTGAGGGAGTGGACAGGACAGCTGCTCCTGAGCACCCAGCCTGGGGCAGAGCCCCCAGGGATGGCCATCCTGGAGAGGGTGCGTTAAATCATGATGACCATAATTTAAAATGCCAATAGCCATCACTGTTTTGTGCTTTGTTACCTCACATACCTTCCCAGTAATTCTATGAGGTAAGCACCATTGTCAGCCCCTTTTTACAGATGGGTAAACTGAGGGACAGAGCAGTGAAGTAACTTGTCCAGGATCACACAGTTAATAAAAGGCAAAGCTACTTTTGTTTTTATCTGTAAAAGACACTCTTTTTTGTTTGTTTGTCTAACGCATAAACTCACAATTATCACAAATCTCACGTTTTATGATTTCCTTTTTTTTTTTTGGCTGAGCTGCGCAGCATGTGGGATCTTAGTTCCCTGGCCAAGGATTGAACCCATGTCCCATGTATTGCAAGGTGGATTCTTAACCACTGGACCACCAGGGAAGTCCCAAACAGTGATTTCTGAATCAGTGTCCTGCCTAGTGTCACACACAGAGCTCTCAGGTGGCAAAGCCTGGACTCGGATCCCTGGTTCATCATGCCACCCTGCCTTTCTGTGCGAGTGGCACAGGCCTAGGGACACCTGTCCCAACTCAGACCTGGGTGCGACCCCTGTAACCAGGATGCTGCAGGAAGGACTCAGCATTTGGGTGGCCCCAAACCTCAAGAATAGAGAGGTGGGAGATGCAGGGTTATTCTTACCTCGACATGTGTTCTCACTCTCATTCCTGAAGGTTGGCGCCCCCGAAATAAGCTCATATCCTGGGCTGCATGTGCAGTGGTAGCTCCCTTCTGTGTTCTGGCAGTCTGCTGACCTTCCACACTCCACTAGTGGGGGTGGTCCACACTCATTGATGTCTGGAACACAACAGGGCAAAGGGTCACCTCCCAAAGGCATGAGATCCCCAACCCCTACCTGACTCCCCAGCTTTGGGCCTGAAGTTTAATCAGTATCTTTTTAGAAAGAATTAGACTTTCAGGCCATACTGCTGAGACTGGGCTGTGGCTGGAGCAAGCCATTCCTGAAGCTTGTACAATCAGCTCTGTTCTTGGCCCTCTTGCTGTCACCTCAGATTTAGACACAGTGGGAAGTGCTGAACTGGGGTGTGGGTAGAAGCCCTGTGTCCCCCTCCTCAGTCCTGAAAGGACAAACTGAGACACAGACTCCAGACTCCTGGAGATGCAGCTGCCCTCTCTCCAGGAAGCCATGTTTATTCATGTCTCATCTCTCCATCTTCATATCTTTTCCTTTCTCTTTTATTCTGTCCTTGATGACGGACCTGAAGACAAAGGCTGAGGCCCCCAACCAACACCCATGTCCCCCAGAAACACTGGACTGTACCCCACAATCTCTGCATGTCACACCATCACCCCCAAGCCGCTGTACCGTCACAATTCTCCAAGGGGTCGGTGAAGATCTCCCCAGAAAAAGAAGTGAATCCTGAAGCGCAGCGGCAGGCGGTGCCATTGACACATGAGGAGTTTGGAGGGCACCACAGAGCACAGGCTGTGGGGATGGAGACCTTGGTCAGAACATGAGGGCTGAGCCAGGGGCTGGGGAGGAGGACAGGATCAAGTCCAGGAGACGGGGTGCTGGGGAGGTGTGACCCTGGCCTTCCCCCTGTAACCGGTTTGTCTCCTGCTTGGGCTGAGGGGTGCGGGCGGAAGTCCAGGGCCCCTTCCCCAGGCTCCAGCTGTGGACCAAGTTGCTCCCAGCAGACTCACCCTTGCTGTTCTGGGATCCAACTTCCGACAGAGTCAGCAAGTAGCACAACACTGGAACAGAGAGGGCGGGGCGTCAGAGGGGTCACCGAGCAGGGAAGGGCAGATGCGGTCCTCAGAGTAATGCAAACGAGGAAGAGGGGGCTCCTGGCCCCTCCAAGGCTTGGGCTCTGCCTCTTTCTGTTGCTCAAGGAGAAAGTGGGTACGTGGCATCCGCCTGCAAATGAACACCCACAGCCGGGGGATCTGCCACCTGTCACCTGGAGGTGGGTTTCAGAAACTGAGGGATGGCAGGCTTCCCTGGTGGCTCAGTGATAAAGAATCCACCTGCCAATGCCAGAGACATGGGTTCAATCCCTGGTCTGGGAAGAACCCATATGCCACGGAGCAACTGAGCCCATGTGCCACAACTACGGAAGCCCGAGAACCCTAGAGCCTGTGCTCCGCAACAAAAGAAGCCACTGCAATGAGAACGCCACAAACCACAGCTAGAGAGGAGTTCCCGTGAGCCACCACTAGAGAAAGGCTGTGCACAGCAACACAGACTAAGCACAGCCAAAAAGAAAGAAAGAAACTGCGGGATGAGGAAGCGTTCCAATCACTGAGGGGGTCCTAGCTCCCATGGACCTGTGTGGGCAGCAGCTCAGTAAACAGACTGGAGCCAGGCGGCCCCAGGTCTAATCCTGGACTGTGGTCAGGCGACCTCATCTCTCAGAGCCTCAGCTTCCCCTTCTGTGGAGTGGGGATGATGACAGGACCCATTTCCTAGAGTACTGTGAGAATTAAGCCTGCAAATATCGCCTGGGGCATCAAAGTGTACTGTCATCAACGTTCCTTTTCTTTTTTTTTAAGTTATATTGGAGTATAGTTGATTTATAGTGTTGTGTTAATTTCAGGTGAACAGCAAAGTGATTCAGTTATATGTACACATATATTCATTCTTTTTCAAATTTTTTTCCCATAGAGGTTTTCACAGAATTTTGAGTAGAGTTCCCTGTGTAATGTTTCTTTATGTAAGGAGGAGGTTGGATCAGGTAGTTTTCTCAGATTCCACCCCCAACCCTGAATCTAAGGTCCTCCAGCTCCCATACCCTTCCTCAGGGACACAGGTTCACGCACCCACACCCATAACTGTCAGTCCTGACAGCTGTCTTGGGACCCAGTGGTGACATTTCACCTTGGGCTCCCCCTGCCCCCACCCCAGTGCACAGGAAGATGCTGTGGGTTCACATTGGGGGTGTTGCTGGACGGGGGTCCTCTCTGGCTGTACTTATCACCCAGGGCACCCCACTTGCAGAGCCTCTTCAAGTCATCAGGGCCTTTAGAGATGGGGATCTCCTTATGATTCACCAAAGAGCGACAGACCAGACGACAGAGATGGAGAGAAAATAGAGATGAGAGAGAGGGAGAAAGAGAGAGATGGAGATAGAGAGACGAGGAGAGACAGATGGAGAGAAACAGAAAGGCAGAAGTTAAGGCAGTGATAGAGAGAGATGGTCAATCCTAAAGGAAGTCAACCTTGCATACTCATTGGAAGGACTGAAGTTGAAGCTCCAGTACTTTGGCCACTTGAGGGGAAGAGCCGACTCATCGGAAAAGACCCTGATGCTGGGAAAGACTGAGTGCAGGAGAAGGGGGTGACAGGGGATACGATGGTTAGATAGCATCACCAACTCAATGAACATAAATTTGAGCAAATTCTGGGAGATTGTGGAGGACAGAGGAGCCTGGCGTGCTACAGTCCATGGGGTCGCAAAGCATGGGACACGACTTAGTGACTGTGCAAGAGAGAGATGGACAGAGAAATAGGCAACTCAGCAAGAGAGAAACAGATGTGGCAGAGATTGGACAAAGAAACACAGAGATGTGGAGATTGAGAGGGAGACAGGAAAACAATTAGGAGGCGGGGGATGGAAACAAAAGGAAAAGGAGGGAGGGAGGAGGACAGTTCAGCCGCAGGGGGAAGCATGGGGAGGGCTTGGGGGAGGCACCCAGTCCCTCCCCACCTGGGAATGCTGTGGAGGCAGCACAGACCCCAACAATCCAAGGAGACCCAAAAGGGGGCAGTGGGTGGAGGGATGGGGGCAGGAGGAACGGCAGGCGTGAGTCACTTCCCGGGCCAAGGGAAAGGATGACTCACAGCTCGTTGCCCCTGGAGAGAGCTTCCAGGGGAATTCTGGGGTCTGTGATTGTGAGCACGGCTTGAAGGGCTGTGAGGGGTCAGCAGACGGGAGGGTCCCCTGGCCAGTCAGTCCCTAGGTCCAAATTTGATACCCCTCAGGTTGGCAGTGGGCATAGAGTCCCTCCCAGAAGCCCTCTAAGCAAGGGTAACCTGAGGTTGGAATGCCCTTCCCCTTTCTCGTTTGAGGATTTCTCCCGTCCTCTGTGGTCACAGGGCTTGGCTAGCTCCCCCCTCGGCTGGGACTCAGTTCCTCTTTGCAGGACAAACCCAAAATTACTGCCGCACTCCCACACCCCACCGCAGCAGGATGCAGCCTGGGCTGATTTGTCCCCATTTCCCAGCGTCCCCCAATAGCAACTTCCTGCTCACAACTGCCCTGTTTGTGTCCATTCTGCAGATGGACAGATTGAGGCCTGGAGCCCAGAAAAGGCTCAGGAAGAATCTGGTGAACAGAGGAGCTTGGGAAAGGTGGAATTGGGGCTTCCCTGGTGGTTCAGTGATAAAGAATACACCTGCCAGTGCAGGAGACATGGTTTTGATCCCCGATCTGGGAAGACCTCACATGACGAGGAGCAACTAAGTGCGCCACAACTACTGAGCTTGTGCTCTAGAGCCTGGGAGGTACAATTACTGAGCCCGCGTGCCTCTAAGAGCAGCCACTGCAATGAGAAGCCCGTGCACCGCAACGAGAGACTAGCCCCGGCTAATAGCAACTAGAGAAAAGTCCTCGCAGCAATGAGGACCCAGCAGAGCAGAAAAAAAATAAAAAACAAAAAGTGACAACTCTTAAAAAAAAAGAAAAGGTGGAATGGGGTCAAGTTTCCCAGACCCTGTGGGGGTTGGGACGGCTCTTCGGAGCCCCATGCCCTCCGCCTGGGTGGGGTTGGGCTCTGCTCCCCCACCACAGAGGCTCCCAGGCCAGGATTTCTCCATCTGGGTCCTTGGAAGTCACCCAAACAGGAGCTGGGAGAGGAGGTGCTGGTCGTCTGCACCCAGTCTCATCTGGTTTGCGTTCCCCCTGCCGAGCCCAGAGCAGTTAGATTCCTGGGATGGGGGCAGGGCAGGCATCCTCTCTTTGCTACTCCTCCTCAGACCCTCCAGTCTCCCCCCAGACCCGTCAGTGAAATAATAATAACGTGTGTGTGCTCATTCGCTTCAGTTTTGTCTGACTCTTTTCAACCCCATGGACTGTAGCCCACCGGGCTCCTCTGTCCATGGAATTCTCCAGGCAAGAGTACTGGAGTGGGTTGCCATGCCCTCCTGCAGGGAATCTTCCTGACCCAGGGATGCAACCCACGTCTCCTCATCGCAGGTGAATTCTTTACCGCTGAGCCAATAAAAGTATTGTTTACTTAATTCCTCCTGTGAACCAGGAATAGTTTGCTTTGGAACTCACTTAACACAGCCCAATAAGGTGAAGACGGGTCTTACCCCATTTTACACATGTGCAAAGTGAGGCTCAGAGGCAGTGAGATTCAGCTCCGGTGACACACCGCTCCCCCCTCCATCAGGTGTGTCCCACACAGACTCCTCTTTCTAGCTTCCCCGCCCGGGAGCCACTGAGCTCACGCCTGCCAACCTGGGCCAGCACGGGGAATCCCGTCCCAGGGCGACCTGGGAAAGCCCTGGTTGGTACCCCAAGCGCCATTTCTTCATTCTCTTTGTTGCTTGGTTGCTTAGGCAACCAGCTGCCCAGATAACCGTTAGAAGCCACCCTGGGTGGGGCGGGAAGGGAGGTCCTGGGGAAGTCACAGCAAAAGTTCAAACCTGCCACCAGCGCCGGTAAAATCTTTTCCACCCACCCGCAGCTGAATCCCAGTTGGGTCCGGGGGAGAAAGAATGAGAGTCTCTGGGGCTGATTTTGCCACTGAGACAGTGCGGGACATGTTGGGGGTACCCCCACCTGGCAGTGAAGAGGTCCCGCCCCCCCTGTCCTCCAGCCCCCCAGCATCTCCCTACAACCTGTGTTAAGAGCCGCCACCTGTGTGTGTGTGTGTGTGAGAGAGACAGAGAGGGTCTCAGCATTCCCTTTTTGCCCCTCCTCCCTCCCAAACCTGTCTTCCACTTTGGGAGCAGTTCAGAAAGCTCAGAGATTTCTCTGGGAGACAGGGGACAGGCTCTAGAAAATGCCGGGGGATCCTGCCACGGCGTAGGGCGGGGAGTGCCTGGCCCCAGGCCCCCTGCACCCGCCCCCACTCCTGGGCATGTGGCTCCCTTCAAGGCTGGCCCCAGAGCTGCCAGCTGCACCTCGCATTTCTCCAGGGAAAAGAGGGCGCCAGGGCACCACATGGTGCTGCCGGGGGCTCCCTGGCCGCTTGCCCCCACCCCTCAGGGCCCCAGAGTTCTCACCGTGAAGGAGAAGAAAGGGGCCACCGTGGGGGCCTCCCATGGTCCGAGCTGCCGCAGGGGAAGCAGAAGATGGGGCAGGGCTGCTTCTGTCGCCGAGCTGGGCAGCTGTGCAAGCTTTCCCAAAGCCCGCCTGGCCTTTATAAAGGGGGGCGGGGGGGAGCAGCCGCGGGCCCAGGGCCCTCCCCGGAACTGGCGGGGCAGCTGGAAGCCAACAGGAAAGTGGAGCGAAAACACAGACCCAGGGGCGCCGCACGCGCGCGCGCGCACACACACCTTAAGGGACAACCTGCCCTTTGAGTGTCTGCACTCTCTGGCCCCTGTGTAAAACGGCTGGCGGATCCCAGGGGCTGGGGAGGGCGGGGGGGAGGAGTCTTGTCAGGACCTGCTTGCCTTGTCTGGCCGGAGGCATGTAGGCTGGGGAGGGGCCGCGTTCAGAAATAACTCGGGGCTCCCTCGTTGCGGGGACCACCCTGTGTTGGCTGCCTTGTCTTGCTGAATCTCCAACCCCAGTTTCCGCCCTAACAGGAACTTCCTCCTTTGTTTTCCAGATGAGGAAACTGAGGCCCAGAGAGGCCAGAGTCCACATGAGAGCTGTGCGTGGGGTGGGGCCCAAAGGGGCCCTTCTTGGAAGCCAGGCTGGCGCCAAGAAAGCGGAACTGCGGGGCCCCGCGGCTGTCGAGGTCCGAGGTCCGGGAGCTGGCCTTTTCTGGGCCAGCGTTTCACCTGGTGGGAAACTTATATTTCAGGGATTCATGGACACTGCGTTAATCAACAGAGAAATCACATCATAGGAGAGTTCTTTCCTTTTCTAATTAATCATGTGACTGACTTGTCTCTGAAATCATCTCATCATTTAAAACAAACAAAAAAACACACTATTATTTGTAAAGCACTTAATCTAAGCCAGGCCAGATTCACCTAGAGAAAGTGAAAGAAAGTGTTAGTCACTCAGTTGTGTAGCTATAGCCCGCCAGGCTTCTCTGTCCATGGAATTCTCCAGCCAAGAATACTGGAGTGTCCATTCCCTTCTTCAGGGGATCTTCCTGACCCAGGGATTGAACCCAGGTCTCCTGAATTGCAGGAAGATTCTTTACTGTCTGAGCCATCATGGAAGCCCTCTAGTAGATTCAACTAGAGTTACCTATTTTAATTCACTGACTCCTCAAAATACCTTTGAGGCAGGTGTTGCTACGATTCCCATTTTGCAGAAGGGGAAAGTTGAGGCACAGCTCACAAGTGGCTAAAAGGAGATCCACAGGCAGGCAGCAGGGTCCCCAAGTCTCTGCAAGGAGCCTAAGCTCCAGCAGAAAGTCTCAGGTGGGTGCTAATGTGTCTTTAACATCCTGGTAGCCCTGAAGTTTTTCCAGCTAGAATCCATAGCTTTATGTTTCTTGTGTCATTATGTATTTGTTAAGCTTACAGACTATCTAAGGCAATGAGAAGGGTTTTTCAATTAGGACATCAAAATAAAGATTCTTTTAAAGGAATAGATTCAAGACTGCAACAGCATAGACAGTTAAGTAAAACATTAAGTACATAATAGTCTAAAAGGGGGGAGGATTGTGGTCATGGAAAAAAAAGGTCATTCTGGGCCAAAGACAGACAAACATTATCCCAGGGGTGGTGGAGCACCCCCAGTTGTAAAATTAACCCCTTCCTGCCCTTGCTGTCCTTTTGATCTGGACAGGGCATGGGAAGGGGGCCCCATCAGGGAAACTGGGGCTTCTCTGGGCCTCAGTTTCCTCAGGGGGTGGGGAGTGGGTATGGAAGAAGACTGGGAGGGGAGGGGGCCAGACCAGGGCCAAAGTGGATTTTTGGCTTTTTTCCCTTGAAGCTGGAAACGCCAGGGGTGGACATCCTCCCCTCCCCACAGGTTTGACAGCTGGTGCTTACAAAAGCTGGGGGTGGGTGGGGGTGGGGGTTCCAGCCTAGGGAGCCGCTGCCCGCCCCCACCCCGCCAGGGATTTGTCTTGGGCCCTTGGAGCAGGTGTAACCAGCTTGGGACTCAATTTTCCTTTCTGGTGAATGGGACTATAATGCCTGTCTACTGGCTTCACAGAGCAGGTTGAGGAAGGAACCAGTGATATGAGAGAGAAGGCTTGGGAAAGGCATGAAGGGGGACATTGCCCTCTCCCACCCCCACCTTGGCTCCTCCCCCCCCCCTCCATAATCTGGCATAATCAGCAAGTCCTACAGCTCTGCCTTCAGATAGACCCAGAATCTTTCTACTTCTCCTTCTTATTGGACCCCACCCTGGTCCAGCCATGTTATCTCCTGGGTCTATGTTCCAGCTCCCCCGCCCCCACTCCTTTCCCCTCCAAAAGGCCCAAGGGTGCCTGAGTCAGGTCTCATCTCTCCTCTGCTCAAGAGCACTCCATGGCTCCCACTTCCCTCAGAGTAAAACCATGTGTCCTCTTTCAGCCCATAAGACCCTGCCTGCTCTGCTGGGTCACCTCCCTACCCTCACCTCCTCCCACTCTCCCACTCTCACTTGGCTACAGTTTTTCTTTTGGAAAACACTAGGAGTGATGTGACCGCAGGGCCTTTGCACAGACTGTTGTCTCTGCCTGGAGCACTCTTACCCAGAGAACCAGATAATCTCAGCATTCTCTCTGTCTCCTTTCCTTCATTGCCCAAACATTCCCTGACCTAACCTCCACCCAGGCCTCCATGTCATAAATCTAATTCTTTGGATACTCCCTGCTTTATGAGTCTCTGTCACTGTTTACCATCCCCCCACCGTAAAATCTACCAACTTAATTTGTTTACTGTCAGCCCTCCACCCCCACCCCCACTAGGCTGTCAGCCTGGAGGGCAGAGCTTTGGTCCGTTTGCCTTTCTGCAGAAGCAGAGCTTCTCTAGTGGCTCAGGGGTAAAGAATCCACCTGCCAATGCAGGAGATGCAGGTTTGATCCCTGGGTGGGGAAGATCCCCTCGAGAAAGAAATATTCTTGCCTGGGAAATCCTATGGATAGAGGAGCCTGGTGGGTTACAGTCCATGGGGTCGACTTAGCAACTAAACAAGATACAGAGCAGAGCCTGCACCCAGTAGTGCTCCATAATAAGTAATCCTACACTCCATTGAAGGAAGCCCCCAGTAGCCTTCCTAATGTGGTCCCTGCTGAGGTGTCACGGTGTTTCTCCCCTACCCTCTGCCCTGAAGTCCCAGCCCCAATGCCCCTGGGCAATCTCATGACCTCTGGTCCACAGCTGTGTGGGGCAAGGAAGGAATATGGGTCCCTGTTGGTCAGATGGAAAATCAGCACCTGGGGGGGGGGGGAGGTGTGATTGGGCCACTGGCCTGAGATTCCTCAGCTAGGAAGTAACTAATCCAGGACTAGTCAACCAATCAGAATGATAGCTATATATATTATATATTTAGTATTATAGCTGCCATGTAACACGTCATTGGGCTTCCCAGGTGGGGCTCAGTGGTAAAGAACCCGCCTGCCAATGCAGGAGATGCGAGTTCTATCTCTGGGGCAGGAAGATTCCCTGGAGTTGGAAATGGCAACCTACTCTAGTATTCTTGCCTGGGAAACCCCACAGACAGAGGAGGAAAATGACGCGCACAGTCACAGGGCACCCCAATCTTCTATCAGAGGTCTGGCAAACCCAGTCTCTTCCGCTTTTCGACTGTGTGCTCTCAGGCGGGTGATGTGGCCATTCTGGGCCTCAGTTTCCCCATCTATGAAATGGTCAGAATCTCGCAGTGGGGCTGATGGGAATCATAAGGGAGTGAGTGAATTGTAGGGATGTAGCTGACAGTAGGGTCTTCCCAGGTAGCTCAGTGGTAAAGAACCTGTCTATCAATGCAGGAGATAAGGGTTCCATTCCTGGGTTGGGAAGATCCTCTGGGGGAGGGTATGGAAACCCACTCCAGTATTCTTGCCGGGAGAATCCCATGGACAAAGGAGCCTGGCCTGCTACAGTCCATGGGGGTCCCAAAGAGTCGGACACGACTTAGTGGCTAAACAGCAGCAGCAGCAGCAGCAGCAGCTGAGGTTATACAGTTAGTGAGTACATCAGGGGCTGTTAGGATGATTCCCTTCTCTTTGGTACTGTCTGGAGTGGGCAGGGAGGGGGGACCCTAATATCCTGCCCCCTGGCTTCTGGCGCCACTAGCCCATGCCCAGCCACACTTGCAAGCCTGGGCTGAGGCAGGGGGTCAGATGGGGTCTTTGGGTGGAGAGGGGCATAACAGGAAGCCCCCTGGTAGGGAGACAATGGCAGAGGAAGGGGCGGGCCAGCCCCCACGCAGATGAGCCCAGCTGCCGGCTCCAGGAGGGCGGCACAGCTATTGTGAGGCCAGACAGCTGTCCCTGCGCCAGGAAACCCCAGGGAGCAAGGCAAGGGGGTGGGAGGCTGAAGGCCGGCCCTGACCCTCGACCCGGGGGAAAGAAAGGCCCACTGATGGTCCATTGTCTCCTCCTGCCAGCTGGACACCTGGGTTGAGGCCAGCCCTCCAGAATCCACCTGACTAGGGACTCCTGGCACAGACCCCACCCAGCCCCAGCTGGCATCCTCCTAACCCCTGGCCCCCACCCGGCCCGGCCTGTGGCGTTGGGAGCTAGCAGCTGAGCTGGGGTGTATTTATAGTTCCCTGGCACTGCTGGGGAAACCCCTAAATATAGAAGCTGAGCTATTTGGGGCCACGGCCCTGGGGCAAAGTTGGGCGGGGGGGGCCACGGCACGTGTGCCTTTTTAGCCTGGACCCCCAGGACTGCCCAGGCCTCTCAGTCTCCCTGGACTGGGGTATGGGGGAGGGGTCTCAGGGGCACTCTGTTGTACCCCATTTGAGTGGGGGACAGAGAGAGATATGGTGGAGGAGCCCCAAGCCAAAGAGGGGTGAAACGAGAGGCTGTGATGCCTCAGAGAGGCCCGTCAGGGGCTCAGGAGTGGGTATGGGATTCCCAGCGCCCTGTTCCACCTCCTCTGTCACCCCAAACCAAAAAGTGGGTTGAGCTGTTGCTTCAGTGTTCTCAGCTTCTAGGAAATAAAGGCCTACAGGAAACTGCAGGGGCACCTTCAAACCCCAAACAAACCCCAGAGCTTAGCAACCCTCTTCCCCTTCCCCATCAGCAGTGAGCTCACTGGTGGCCCCAGGGTAGCAGAGGCTGGTGACGTGGGCTTGGGGGTGGGTGGGGCTATAAATAGCTGATTTATAAGCAGCTGCAGGGACAACAGGGCAGGGGTTGGCCATGGATCCAGGAGGGCTCTTCAGGGTAGCTAGACCCCAAAGTGTCTCCAATGTCACCCCCCCACCCCCGGCCAGCAGTCCCCAAGATTTGGGGAAGAAGAGGGAACAGAGGGGTGAGTTGCTTAAAAGGAACAACACCAGTGGTTCATTTAAAGGCAGCCCATTATCACAATGGCTTTTAAGTGCTTCCATAGGAGGAGGCACAGTTTCGATCCCCAATCAGGGAACTAAAATCCCATATGCCTCGTAGAGTGACCAAAGGATTTTAAAAAAAGAAAGAAAAGACTGTAATGGAGCATTCATTAATGCTTACTCAGCAGCAACTGGAAAAACAGTGGAATATTACACAGCTGTGACAAAGAACCCCAGAGGGTTCGTTGCCATATGGCTGGGTCCTGGCAACACATTCTTTCCTTTTTAAAAATTGAGTGCAGTGTGCCATGCTGTGTGTGCTGTGCTTAGTTGCTCAGTCGTGTCTGACTCTTTGCAACACCCTGGACTGTATCCCACCACGCTCCTCTGTCCATGGGGATTCTCCAGGCAAGGGTACTGGAGTGGGTTGCCATGCCCTCCTCCAGGGATCTGAGTGCAGTGTAGATCTTAACTTGCAGCTGGACAGATTTCATAGTAGAATCTTTAATCCCCGCCACCAATCCCCTCCCCGCCACCAGCTTTATTGAGGTATGACTGACAAAACTGTAATAAATTTAAAGCCTATGACCGGATGATTTGATCCTAGTCGAATCTTCAGCTTGGGAGAAAAGCTGTCACCAACCTAGAAAGCATATTAAAAAGCAGAGACATTACTTTGCCAACAAAGGTCCATCTAGTTAGGGCTATGGTTTTTCCAGTGGTCATGTATGGATGTGAGAGTTGGACTATAAAGAAAGCTGAGTGCGGAAGAATTGATGCTTTTGAACTGTGGTGTTGGAGAAGACTCTTGAGAGTCCCTTGGACTGCAAGGAGATCCAACCAGTCTATCCTAAAGGAAATCAGTCCAGAATATTCACTGGAAGGACTGAAACTGAAGCTGAAACTCTGATACTTTGGCCATCTGATGTGAAGAACTGACTCATTTGAAAAGACCCTGATGCTGGGAAAGACTGAAGGTAGGGGGAGAAGGAGACGACATAGGGTTGGATGGCATCACCACCTCGATGAACATGAGTTTGAATAAGCTCCGGGAGTTGGTGATGGACAGGGAAGCCTGGCGTTCTGCAGGCCATGGGGTCGCAAAGAGTCGGACACGACTGAGCGACTGAACTGAACTGAACTGAATCTTGAGCAAAAAAGAAGTCCCCAAAGCCAATACAAAAACCACTCGAGTCATAAAGCTCAGACAGAAAATGAAACAAGTTTTCAGATGTGTAAGAAAACAAAAAAATAAAGGAGGAGCGAGAGAATAAGCAACAGGATTCAGAGTGGTGGAGGGAGGCAACAGAGCCATCTCCTACTTCTTGTTGGGGGTTTGTGGGTATACCTTGCAAAAAAATTTTTCTTAAATTAATGAATAAAGTAAAGTAAAATGGGTCATGGATAGACCCCTGGTCATGAGAATGATATTTCAGCACTTCTGTGAACTAGGGCATGGGGACAGTTTTTTGAAATTGAAAAATATTTAAAGGATTTCACGAGAAGCCGAAGCAAAGACAAGATGACCACAGGTGGCCAGAGGTGGGGAGGCACAATGCAACAGGGGAGCAGCTGGGGGGGCCGGTGGTCGGGGAGGGGGAACTGGCAGCCACCAACCGGAAGCTCTGCAGTCCAGGGCTGGGAACACCGCTCACCTCTTGCTGGTGTTTCCGCCTCTTGCTCTCAGCTCTCGGCTTCTTCCCCATTCTGCGAGGACTCTGGGAGCCCCAAGCTGGGGGCTGACAATGCCCAATGAGAGTGGACACCAGCCTTTCAGGGGCTCTGCAAGGGGGTCCCAGAATGTGGGGTGGGGAGGGGAAGGAAAGGGGTTTAGGCTGAGGGACCTTGTCCATCTCTCCCCTAGCCTCAGTTTCCCTATCTGGGCGCCCGCATCACAGGTTTCCAGGGTCGTGGGTAGTCAGGCCATGGATGCTGCTGATGGCCATGACCAGTGCTAGAAAGAAGTGCTGTATTCTGGGCCAGGGGCTTTGGGAGAAACAAACCCATCTCCAGGACTCTATCAGACTGTTGTTTAGTTGCTAAGTCATCTCTCACTCTTTGGGACCCCATGAACTGTAGCCCGCCAGGCTCCTCTGTCCATGGGATTTCCCAGGCAAGAGTACTGGACTGGGTTGCCATTCCCTTCTCCAGGGGATCTTCCCAACTCAGGGATCGAGCCCACGTCTCCAGGATTGGCAGAGTTCTTTACCACTGAACCACCAGGGAAGCCCATTCTATCAGCTATGGGTTTGCTTTCAACAGCTGTGGAAAATAGTCTGGCAGTTCCTCAAAAAGTTAGATATAGAGTTGTGTTATGAACAAACAATTCTTCTTTTAGGTCCATACACAAAAAAAATTGAAAGCAGAAACTCCAACACACACTTGGACACCCACATTCATAGCAGTGTGATTAGAAACTGCCAAGAGGTGGAAACCACCCAAGTGTCCATGGACAGATGAATGGATAAACAAAATGTCCATCCACATGCTGGAATATTATTCAGCCATAAAGAAGAATGTATTTCTGAGATGTGTACAACATGGTTGGAGGTGGTAATCGAACAACATTGTTGAATGTAGTAAATGACACTGGGTTATTCATCTGCAAATTGTTGTTGTTCAGTCTCTAAGTCCTGTCGGACTCTTTGCAACCCCATGGACTGCAGCACGCCAGGCTTCCCTGTCCTTCACTATCTCCCAGAGTTTGCTCAAACTCATGTCCATTGAATCTGTGATGCCATCCAACCATCTCATCCTCTCTTGCCTTCTTGTTCTCCTGTCTTCAATTTTCCTCAGCATCAGGGTCTTTTCCATTGAGTTGGCTCTTCGCATCATGTGGCCAAAGTGTTGGAGCTTCAGCTTCAGCATCATGTACAAATAATTAACTTTATATCATGTGACTCTCACTCCAATTTTAAAAAATTCTAAGTGGGTCACAGCAGTGTCCCCGAACCCAACTGTGGGCATCTCTCCTTTCACTCTCCTTTGGGGCTCATAGGTCTCCCCTCGTTTCATCTTTCCACCACCCTGAGATGAGTTAGGCATTGTCTTATTCCTTTCACGGATTTGACAGTCATACAGTCACTCAACAAACATAGCATGCCAGGAATTCCCCAGTGGTCCAGTGGTTAAGACTCCATGCTTTCAGTGCCAAGGGCCTGGGTTCAATCCCTGGTTAGGGAACTAAGATTCCATAAGCTGAGTGGTGGGACATAATTAATTAATTAAAAAGAAAACACAGCATGCCAATCACTGTTCTAAACACTGGGGAGCCAGGTGGGGTGGTGCAGATGTGAACAAGCCGGACGCATGTCTGTCTTATGAGGCTGATATTTCATGGCAGGTGAAGCCTGTGAATATGATAAATAAGAACATTGCAGAGAATGTTAAGAATGTGAATATTAAGCAAGTTAATGAAAGAGGTCCCAACACTTCATGGCAAATAGATGGGGCTGGGGAATGGAAACAGCGACAGATTTTATTTTCTTGGGCTCCAAAATCACTGCAGATAGTGACCACAGCCATGAAATTAAAAGGTGCTTGCTCCTTGGAAGAAAGGCTATGACCAACCTAGATAGCATGTTAAAAAGCACAGACATTAGTTTCCCAACAAAGGTCCATATAGTCAAAGCTACAGTTTTTCCAAGAGTCATGTACAAGTGTGAGAGTTGGACCATAAGGAAGGCTGAGCACCAAAGAGTTGATGCTTTTGAACTGTGGGTGCTGGAGAAGACTCTTAAGAATCCCTTGGACAGCAAGGAGATCAAACCAGTCAATCCTAAAGGATATCAACCCTGAATATTCATTGGAAGGACTGATGCTGAACCCGAAACTCCAATACTTTGGCCAAATGATGCGGAGAGCCGACTCATTGAAGACCCTGATGCTGGGAAAGATTGAGGGCAGGAGGAGAAGAGGGTGACAGAGGATGAGATGGTTGGATGGCATCACTGACTCAATGAGTATGAGTTTGAGCAACTCCGGGAGATGGTGAAGGACAGGGAAGCCTGGTGGGCTGCAGTTCATAGGGTCACAAAGAGTCCAACATGACTTAGCGACTGAACAACAACAATGAAAGAGAGGGAGGTGGGTGGTGGGGAGGTTGCTGAACTGATCGGGGCAGTCAGGGAAGGCCCTTCAGAGACGTTATTTGAGAAAAGACTTGAAGGAGGTGAGGAGGGGAGAACTATGGGGAGATCTGGGGAAGAACCTTCCAGGCAGAGGGAACCACCTGTGCAAAGGCCCTGAGGCTGGTGTGGAAGAGCAAGGAGGCCTGTGTGGCTGAAGCCGAGTGAAACGAGGGAAAAGAAGCAGGAGAGAAGGCCAGAGAGAAAGCATGGGGTGAGATTGCAGCCGCTAGAAAGTCAGAGGTGACATTTAAAATATTTTTTAACACCTAGCAAGGTGTGGAGACCAGCCAGTGAGAACAGAATTAGCCCCATGTGGGTGCTCTCCTGTTCCCCTTATCTCTGAGGGCCTGGGAGCACCGGGATCCTCCATGGGTTGTATCCATCATGCACTGTCCGTGTCCCTCCAGCACACCTCCTGCGGTCAAGGCCATGTCCCTGTATCTAACAGAGCGCATGCTCCACGGCTGTACTCAGTAATGGTTGCCTGGATGAAGGTGCACGTCTGAATTTATTGTGGTTGTATCTTGACACTTTTCCCCCTTTCTTTTTTAAAAATTGAAGTGTAGTTGATTTACAATGTTGTGTTAGTTTCAGGTATACAGCAAAGTGAGTCAGTTATACATACATACGTATGTATGTATTCTTTTTCAGATTTTTTTCCGTTATAGGTTCTTATAAAACACTGAGTATAGTTCTCTGTGCTGTACAGTAGGTGCTTGTTGTTTACCAGTTTTATATGTAGTAGTGTGTATATGTTAATCCCAAACTTCTAATTTATCCCTCTGCCTTCCCCTTTCCCCTCAGGTAACTATAATTTTGTTTTCCTATGTCTGTGGGTCTGTTTTTGTTTTGTGAAAAAGCTCATTTGTATAAATTTTTATTAAGTGATACCAGGTGATATTTGTTTCTCTCTGTCTGGCTTATCTCTCTTAATATGATCATCTCTAGGTCCATCCATGTTGCTGCAAATGGCATTCTTTCTTTTTTATGGCCGAGTAATAGTCCATTGTCCATATTTATACACCACATCTCCTTTGCTCATTCATCTGTCAATGGATACTTGAGTTGTTCCATGTCTTGGCTGTTGTAAATAATGCTGCAATAAACATTGGGTTGCAGGTATCCTTTTGAATTATGGTTTTCTCCAGGTATATGCCCAGGAGTGGGATAGCTGTATCATATGATAACTCTATTTTTAGCTTTTTGAGGAACCTCCGTTCTATTCTCTGTAGTGGTTGCACCACTCTACATTCCCACCAACAGGGTAGGAAGGTTCCATTTTCTCCACACCCTCTCCAGAATGTATTGTTTGTATGCTTTTGATGACAATGACCATTCTGACTGTTATGAGGTGGTACCTCACTGCTGTTTTGATTTGCATTTCTCTAATAATTAGTGATGTTGAGCATCTTTTCATGTGTCTGTGGGCCATCTGTATGTCTTCTTTGGAGAAATGTCTATTTAGATCTTCTACTCATTTTTTGATTGAGTTGTTTGGTTCTTTGACTTTGAGATGTATGAGCTGTTTTTGACATCTTTCAACACCTCAGTATCTCTTTCCATTTTCCTTTATTTTCTTTTTTGTCTTTTTTTTTTTTTTAAAGAAAGGAAACTGTCTTTGATTCATGACTGAACTGTAGGATGAGGTCAAGGCTCTCAGGCCTCTGGGAGTGAGGCCCAGCCCTGAGAGCCAGCGACCTCTTAAATTTTGCTCCTGAGTGCCACACTCTCCTCACCCTATTCACAGCTCTGAGTCTTAAGAAGGCAGTGGCATTAGCTGATTTAATATGGCCTCTCCACTGCCCCCGCCAATGTTGTTCTTTTTTTGCTGCCCTCCACTATGAAAATGGCCTTATTTTCCTTTAGTCAGTCAGTTCAGTTTAGTCGCTCAGTCGTGTCCGACTCTTTGTGACCCCATGAACTGCACGCAGCACACCAGGCTTCCCTGTCCATCACCAACTCCTGGAGTTTACTCAAACCCATGTCCATCAAGTCGATGATACCATCCAACCATCTCATCCTCTGTCATCCCCTTCTCCTCCTGCCTTCAATCTTTCCCAGCATCAGGGTCTTTTCAAATGAGTCAGCTCTTCGCATCAGGTGCCCAAAGTATTGAAGTTTTGTCTTCAACATCAGTCCTTCCAATGAACACCCAGGACTGATCTCCTTTAGGATGGACTGGTTGGATCTCCTTGCAGTCCAAGGGACTCTCAAGAGTCTTCTCCAACACCACAGTTCAAAAGCATCAATTCTTCAGCACTCAGCTTTCTTTATAGTCCAACTCTCACATCCATACATGACCACTGGAAAAACCATAGCCTTGATTAGACGGACCTTTGTTGACAAAGTAATGTCTCTGCTTTGTAATATGCTATCTAGGTTGGTCATAACTTTCCTTCCAAGGAGTAAGCGTCTTTTAATTTCATGGCTGCAATCACCATCAGCAGTGATTTTGGAGCCCAGAAAAATAAAGTCAGCCACAGTTTCCACTGTTTGCCCATCTATCTGCCATGAAGTGATGGGACCAGATGCCATGATCTTAGTTTTCTGAACGTTGAGCTTTAAGCCAACTTTTTCACTCTTCTCTTTCACTTTCATCAAGAGGCTCTTTAGTTCTTCTTCACTTTCTGCCATAAGGGTGGTGTCATCTGCATATCTGAGGTTATTGATATTTCTCCTGGCAATCTTGATTCCAGCTTGTGCTTCCTCCAGCCCAGCGTTTCTCATGATGTACTCTGCATATGAGTTAAATAAGCAGCGTGACAATATACAGCCTTGACATACTCCTTTTCCTATTTGGAACCAGTCTGTTGTTCCATGTCCAGTTCTAACTGTTGCTTCCTGACCTGCATACAGGTTTCTGAAGAGGCAGGTCAGGTGGTCTGGTATTCCCATCTTTTTCAGAATTTTCCACAGTTTATTGTGATCCACACAGTCAAGGCTTTGGCATAGTCAATAAAGCAGAAATAGAAGTTTTTCTGGAACTCTCTTGCTTTTTTGATGATCCAGCAGATGTTGGCAATTTGATGTCTGTTTCCTCTGCCTTTTCAAAAACCAGCTTAAACATCTGAAAGTTCATGGTTCACGTATTGCTGAAGCCTGGCTTGGAGAATTTTAAGCATTATTTTACTAGCCTGTGAGAAGAGTGCAATTGTGTGGTAGTTTGAGCATTCTTTGGCATTGCCTTTCTTTGGGATTGGAATGAAAACTGACCTTTTCCAGTCCCATGGCCACTGCTGAGTTTTCCAGATTTGCTGGCATATTGAGTGCAGCACTTTCACAGCATCATCTTTTAGCATTTGAAATAGCTCAACTGGAATTCCATCACCTCCACTAGCTTTGTTCGTAGTGATGCTTTCTAAAGCCCACTTGACTTCACATTCCAGGATGTCTGGCTCTAGGTGAGTGATCACACCATTGTGATTATCTGGGTCGTGAAGATCTTTTTTGTACAGTTTTTCTGTGTATTCTTGCCACCTCTTCTTAATATCTTCTGCTTCTGTTAGGTCCATACTATTTCTGTCCTTTATTGAGCCCATCTTTGCCTGAAATTTTCCCTTGGTATCTCTAATTTTCTTGAAAAGATCTCTAGTCTTTCCCATTCTATTGTTTTCCTCTATTTCCTTTAGTGGCAGTGGCATAAAGTTTCTTTTTCTTTAAAATTAATTTTTATTGGAGTATAGTTAACTTACAAGGTTGTGTTAGTTTCTGCTGTACAGCAAAAGTTTCCTTTCAAGATAAATTCATTCAAGAATTAAAAAAGGTGGTGGTTCAGTGGCTAAGACTCTGAGCTCCCAATGCAGGGGACCTGGGTTTGATCCCTGTTCAGGAAACTAGATCCCACACGCCACAACTAAGACCTGACACTGCCAAATAAACAAAAAAAAATTTAATTTGAAAAATATCTTTTAAAAAGGATTAAAAAAAGGAAAAGTTGAAGGAAGAACCTGTGGGCAATAGAGAGGAATGAATGATGTTTGGGAGCTGTCAATCAACTACATGCTGCAGGAGGCGAGGGTGGGGCAGCAGACCTGGATCCCACGTGCAAGAGTGATGTTGCCTCGGCCAAAAGTGTCTTGTAGGTGATGCTACTCAGAGACAGGGTGAGGGAGGGGCAGAGGGCCCCCTCTGGGCAGACAGCATTGTTTTCTGAGTGTTCGGAGAAATGACTTTTCTGAGATCATTTCCTGTTGGCATCCCCATGTTTGGAGCCGAGGGTGTCCCTGGGATTTCCAGGGTGCCAAGTGACAAAGTTCAGCAGGACTTCCTTTGTGGATATGCCACCACAATGTCTGCCTCTTGCCCCTAGTTTCTGTCTGGCTCAGGGAGCCAGCCCTGGGCATCCCACAGGCTGCCTGATGCCCATGAGACCAGGAAGCTCTGGCATTGACAAGGAGACTGGCACCCATGCCCTGAGCTTTCTTTGAAACTGACTCATTAAAATCCCTGGTGGGAGATTTCCCTGGTGGCACAGCGGATAAGAATCCACCTGCCAATGCAGGGCACAACGGTTCCACCCCTGGTCCAGGAGGATCACGCCTCAGAGCAATTAAGTCGTGTGCTACAACTACTGGGCCCACTTGCTGCAGCTACTTAAGCCTCCACGCCTAGAGCCTGTGCTTCAAAACAAGAGATGCCACCACAATGAGAGACCGGCGCACCACAATTAGAGAGCAGCCCCCGCTCTCCACTAGAGAAAGTCCAAGCGCAGCAATGAAGACCCAGTGCAATAAAAAAATTAAAAAAAAAATTCTCTGGTAGGATAAATGGCCAACAGGCACATGAAAAGATGCTCAGCATCACTAACCATCAAGGAAATGTGAATCAAAACCGCAGTGAGATACCACCTCCCACCCATTAGGATGACTATCAAAACAGAAAATAACAAGTGTTGGCAAGGATGTGGGGAAATTGGAACCCTCATGTACCATTAGTGGGAACGTAAAATAGCACAAACGCTATGGAAAACAGTATGGCAGTTCCTTAAAAAATTAAACAGAATTAGCATACCACTTCTGGGTGTATAACTTCCGCAAACTGAAAGCAAGGTCTCGAAAAGATATCTGTACATCCATTTTCATAACAGCATTATTCATAATAGTCCAAAAGTGGAAGCAACCCAGTTTGTATAAGTGGACGAATGAATAAACAAAATATGGTACATCCACGCAATGGAATATTATCCAGCTTTTAAGAGGAAGGAAATTATAACACATGGGTGAAGACATAACACTAAGTGAAATAAGCTAGTCACAAAAGGAGAAAAATCCCATGATTCTACTCACGTGAAGTGGTCAGATTTGTGGAAGAATGTCACTCCTTGCTAAGGGCTGAGGGGAGGAGGAGGGGAGTTGTTTAGTGGGTACAGAGTGTCACTTTTGCAAGATGTAAAAGTTCTAGTGGCTGACTGTACCACAGTGAATGTACTTAACACTGCTGAACTGTACAGAAAATGCTTACGATGGTAAACTTTATGTGTTTTTACCACTTAAAAATTTTTTAAAAAACAAAGATATTTAAACACATAGTACAATTTGGATGAAACTTGAGGACATTGAGCTGCCCCACCCACTTATGTGGCCATATGACTTGCTTTGCCCAATGAGTGAAATACGCCTAGCACAAAAAGACAAACGCTATATGATTCCATGGGTTCGCTCCCTGGTCCAAGAGGATTCCACACTCCCTGGAGCAACTAGAAGCACATAGCAACATAGAAGAGTCAAAATCATAGGGGCAGAAAGAAGAAGGATGAGTGCCAGGGGCTCGGGGAATGAAGAATAGGGAGTTATTTTTTAATGGGGACCAAATCAGTTTGGGATGATGCAAAGGTTTCTGGAGATGGATAGTGGTGATGGTTGTACAACACTGTGAATGTACGTAATGCCACTGAACTGGTCACCAAAGATGGTTAAAATGGTAAATTTTGTTATGTGTATTTTATCACATTAATTAAAAACTCAGGGTGGGAGGTTAAGATGGGACAGAGGCTGGACCTGCTATCCCATGAGTCTGTTGGACAGATGATGGACCCCCTATGGAGTCAATACCAATTATATCCTGAAGGCTCATGTGTTTCTGTCCCCATATGGACCTTTCAACCTAGATTCAAATACCCAGCTCCTCCTCAATCTTGCCTGGGGCTGCTACAGTGGCCACTGGGGTCTGTCACTACCATTCCAGCTTCTCTACTTCCAGGCAGAAGGGAAGAAGAAGCTGCCCCGCCCACTTATGTGGCCATATGACTTGCTTTGCCCAATGAAAAGTGAGCAGTTATGACACGTGTCATTTCATGGTGGAAGCTTTAAGAGTTGGAGCTGGCCCTGCTGTATTTCCTTTTCCTTCTGCAACGAGAAGCCTGCAATGTGCTAGAGGGTGGCCAAGTGAGAAGTAAGAGCTGTGATGTTTTAAATCCCTGAAATGTGGGACTTACATGTTACTGCAGCAGAACTGGGGTTGCCCTGACTCTGATACAGTGACTGGCATTTGAGTCATCTCCTCTGTGTGCTGATGGCCTTGGACCATAAACCCTAGGGCTGAAACTAGGGTGAGAAGTGAGGCTTTCACCACAGATAGCAAAACGTAAGGGGATGACAAAGAACTCTATTGTCAAGATGAATATTCTTTATAACTTTATTTTTATTATCATTATTTTTTCTTTTGGCTGTGCCGTGCAGCATGCATTAACCAGGGATCAAACCCAGGCCCTCTCCATGGAGTCTTAACCACTGGACCACCAGGGAAGTCCCAAGGTGAATATTACTTCAATGCAATGTTCTGAATAATTGAAATGAATGCAAAACATTTATGATGAATAAAAAGGTAAAATTTGAAATGAAGATGGGATCTGTCCAAGTGATATGCCAAGACATATTGAAGCCTGTTGTTGTTGGTTAGTTGTTAAGTCATGTCTAAATCTTCTGCAACCCCATGGACTGTAGCACACCAGGCTCCTCTGTCCATGGGATTTCCTAGGCAAGAATATTGGAGTGGGTTGCCATTTCCTTCTCCATGGGATCTTCCCGACCCAGGGATCAAACCCGAGTCCCCTGCAGTGGCAGGCGGATTCTTTGTCACTGAGCCACCAAGGAAGCCACCAGAGAAGAGGCAGAGGGAAAAATCAACCTGTGCACCTCACTCACCGTACTCTAGTCCCAGCCCTGATAAACACCCAGGTTGCTCTGCCTGGGAGCTTTCTCCACGGACCACAGGTCTGGATTGATAGGACGTTAACATGCCTGGAAATACTCCTTCATCACTTTTGGTGGATTGGCACACCAGCTCCCTCACCCCTCATATGGGATAACTAAGATGTGTGTCCTACACACTCTGTCAGAGGTGCCCCACAGGGACTGAATCCCAGGTGTTCACAGCAAAAATGTGCTCATTCAGACTTTCAGCATTTCCTGTTTGCCCCTCCCTATCTCACTTCCCTTTTTCTCCACTCATGCTGTCCAGGATCCCCTTCTAATGAAACACCTGGTCTCAAATCCTTGTCTCAGGCTCTGCAACTGGGAGAGGCCAGTGATGATTTTTTTTCAACATGGCAAGCACTATAATTCCTGGTTCCCCTCCTAACTTCTGGCCAAACCTGCTGCTTGTTTTTCAGTTGCTCAGTTGTGTCCGACTCTTTGCAACCCCATGGACTGCAGCACGCCAGGCTTCCCTGTCCATCACCAACTCGCGGAGGTTGCTCAAACTCATGTCCATTGAGTCAGTGATGCCATCCAACCATCTCATCCTCTGTCACCCTCTTCTCCTCCTGCCCTCAGTCTTTCCCAGTACCAGGGTCTTTTCCAATGAGTTGGCTTTTCACAATAGGTGGCCAAAGTATTAGAGCTTCAGCTTCAGAATCAGTCTTTCCAATGAATATTGGAAAACCTGCTGCATTAGTATCTATTGTTGAGTCACAAGTTATCCCAAATTTAGAGACTTAAAATAATAGCAAACAGTTATATGTTATAGTATTTGTGGGCAAGGAATTAGGTGTGGCTTCACTAGGTTCTCTGTTTCAGGGCCTTTCATGGGCTGCCATCCATGTGTTGGCTGGGGCTGCAGTGTCATCTGAAGGCTTGATAAGGGAGGGATCCACTCCCAAACTCACTCATTGGCAAGATTCAGATCCTCATGGGCTGTTGAAGAGGTAGCTCTTAGGTCTTTGCTATGTGGATCTCTTTACAGGGAAGCTCACAACACAACTTTATCATAGGCAGAAAGAGAGTTGGAAGTGTCAATCTTTCATAACCATGGCTTGGTAATGACAACCCATCACCTTTGTCTTATTCTATTGTTAGAAGTAAGGGACTTCCCTGGTGGTTCAGTGGTTAAGACTCTGAGCTCCCAATACAGAGGACATGGGTTCAATTCCTGGTCAGGGAACTAGATCTCAAATGCCATAACTATGAGTTTGCCTCAGCTAAAGATCCTGTGTGCCACAACTAAGACCCAGTTTAGCCAAATATATATATATAAAGTGAAGTGAAAGTGTTAGTTGCTCAGTCATGTCCAATTTTTTTGACCCCATGGACTACAGCCCACCAGGCTCCTCTGTCCATGAAACTCTCCAGGCAAGAATACTGGAATGGATCACCTTTCCCTTCCCCAGGGGATCTTTCCAACCCAGGGACTGAACCCAGGTTTCCAGCATTGCAGGCAGATTCTATACCATCTGAGCCACCAGGGAAGCCTCAAACACCCTTTATATATATATAAAGAAGTAAGTCACAAGATTCTTCCTGCACTCAAGGAGATGGGATTACACCGTGTGTGGATACCAGGAGATAGAGTAAGGCCGTCTTGGAGTTTGTCCACTGATTTTCCCCTTCTTGGTGTATGGCTCAGTTGTTCAAGCCCCAGGTGGGGATGTCCTCCTGGACTCCCCTCTTTCGGTCATTCTGTCCATGAGGTTCCCTAACCTGCCTCCAGGTGGTTCCTCTCTTCTCATCTCTTTCCCTCACCCAGAGATGGTCGTGTTGACTTTCCCTCTCTTCTTGGAAGCTCAGCCTCACCCGGGGGCCTTTGTGGCTGCTGTTCCCTCTGCCTAGAATTCTCTGCCAGGAGATATTGGCATGGCTCCTCCATCAGGGTTTCTCATAAGGCTGCAGAAGGTAAAAGAAACACAGCGGGGCTGGCACCAGCTCATGAAACTTCTAAGTGGAGGTGACTCATGTCATAACTGCTCATTTTTCATTGGCCAAAAGCAAGTCACATGGCCACATACGTGCAGGGCCCCCAGTGAGAACTTGGGCTGTGGTCTCATCTGAAGGCTCAGTTAGGTAGAGACCTAATTCCTCCTGGCCTTAGGTTTAACAAGAACTCCTCTATTTATTTTAAAAATGTTTATTTATGTTTTATTTTTTTGACTGTGCTGGGTCTTCGTTGCTGCGAGCGGGCTTTCTCTGGTTGCAGAGAGCAGAGCCTGCTCTCTAGTTGTGGTGCGTGGGCTTCTCATTGTGGTGGCTTTTCTTGTTGCAGAGCATGGCATGAGGGCTTCCGCAGTTGTGGCACATGGGCTCAGTTGTTGCGGCTCAAGGGCTCTAGAGCACAGGCTCGACAGTTGTGACGCATGGGCTTTGTTGCCCCAAGGCAGATGGAATCTTCCCAGACCAGGGATCAAACCCATGTCCCCTGCCCTGGCAGGTGGATTCTTAACCGCTGGACCACCAGGGAAGTTCTATTTATTTATTTTTAAAAAATATTTTGTTTATTTGTTTGGCTGAGCTGGATCTTAGTTTGTTGCATCATGTGGAACGTTTCATGGCAGCACATAGACTCTCTAGTTGCAGTGCATGGGCTCAGAGTGTGGCATGCCAGCTCAGTTGCTCTGCCACATATGGAATCTTAGTTCCCTAACCAGGAATCAAAGCTGGACCCCCTGCATTGAGAGTGTGGAGTCTTAACCACTGGAGCACCAGGGAAGTCCCAACATGAACTCCTTAAAGATGTATTTCTGCATCTTTATTATTTTTTCTTTTGGCTGTGCCATGTAGCATGCAGGATCTTAGTTCCATCACAACGTTTAGTCCTTCCCAGTAAAGAGTTAACTCAGTGGGTTTGAAGTTCTCCAATCCTGCACATTTCAAAGAAAAGTCTGTCTGCAGCACTGGCCCTTGCCCTGCTCCTGGAGGTCACCTTTAAGCCCCTGGAGTGTCCTGCAGGATAAGAGTGTCTCTATTCCTAGGATCCAACCCGTACGAGATACATCACATGCTTTATGGTGGGGTTCTTGGGCCACCACGCAGTATCAGCTTGGCCTCTGGAGGGGCTAGTGTCTTAGATCAGCTACTCAGGGGTCAGCCGTGCCTATGTGACTGGCTCCCAGTAAAACCCCGGACACCAAGGCTGGGGTGAGTTTCCCTGGTTGGCAATACTCCATGCATGTTGTCACACATCCTTATTGGCAGAACTGAGAGCTGTCGGCATGACCCAGAGGGGACAACTGGAAACTTGTGTCTGGTCTCTCGAGATGCTGACCCATGCACTGCTGTTTTCTTGCTGATGTTAATCTCGATCTTTTTTTCCTGCGATAAACTGCAACTTTTCTGAGCTCTGTAAGTCCTCCTGACTCACTTACTCCAAGAGAGGTCTGTTTTTTTGTTTTTTTTTAAATATTTATTTATTTATTTGGCTGCATTGGGTTTTAGTTACCGCACACAGTATCTTCATTATGTCATATGGGATCTTTTGTTGAAGTGTGTGAATTCTCTAGTCAAGGCCCAGGGGCTTAGTTGCTCCATGGCATGTGGGATCTTAGTTCCCTGACCAGGGATCAAACTCACATCCCTTGCATTGCAAGGCAGATTCTTTTTGAAAAGAAATTTATTTATTTTTTGGCTGTGCTAGGTCTTCATTGCTGCACGGAATTTCTCTAGTTGTGGCGAACGAAGGCCACTCTCTAGTTATGGCGCACAGACTTCTCACTGCAGTGGCTTCTTTTATTGTGGAGTAGGGGCTCCAGGATGCTTGGGCTCAGTAGTTGAGGCTCCTGGGCTCTAGAGTGTTAGCTCCATCGTTGTGGCACACGGGCTCAGTTGCTCAGCAGCATATGAGATCCTCCTGGATCAGGAATCAATTAACAGTGTCTCCTGAACTGGCAGGCAGATTCTTTACCACTGAGCCACCAGGGAAGCCCAAGAGGTGGATTCTTAACCACTGGACCACCAGGGAAGTTCCCCTGAAGGTGGTCTTGGGGGAATCTCCAACCCAAGCCTCCATTCCCCAACCAGCTGTCCTCTTTGAGATCTTCATCGCCCTTGTCACTGAATGATATTCTTGCTCAGTTGCTATTTCCTGTCTCTCTCGCCTGGATTGAGAGCTCCTGGAAGGTCAAGACCTCATCTGTGGTCAAGAGATCGTCCCAGCTTGGCCGCTTTCTAGCACTGTGACCCAGGCAAGCAACATCTCCCTGTGTGTAAACGGGAACAGGAACCCATCTTTCTCCTTCTTAGAGTCCGGGATATGGATGGGCTGATCTAATAATGGCCAGAAAGGCCTCTCTACAAGTATTAGCTTCTAAGCGTCGGCCAGTCTGTCTCCCCCGTTATGAGAGCTCAGTTTGGCGGGTTAGTGGTCAGCAAAGGGGCAATGAATTAAAGAGACCTCTCCAAAGCCTTTGACGTGGAGAGGGAGGAGGAGGCCAGAGATCCCCAAGTGGTGGGGAGGAGGAGGGTCAGAAGATGGTCAGAAGATGGGGGAGGGTGTGATCCCTGCCTTGTGGCTCTGGCCACATAATGGCCCTGCCACAGCTATTTGGGACCGGCCGGGGAGCCAGGCCCACTGTGGCCACCAGGGAGGTGGCCCAGGGAAGTGGCAGAGCTGAGTACAGACAAAGAGGGTTGGGGAACAAAATCCCATAGTCATGGGCCTTAGGAGGAAATACGTGGGAGGCCTGGGGGGAAGATCAGGGCAACTGGAGCCGGGGCTGTGGGCCAGTCCCCAAAGAAAGCATGTGCTGGGCGGCAGTCGGTCTGGCTCAGCCTGGGAAGATGGCTGCTTTACTGCTGGACGCCCGGGAGATGCCTCTGGGCTGCTGGACACAGCCCTGACCATCCCTCACTCCCTGGGAGGAATGTGCCCCCTCCCCCGCCACTGCCTCTACACTCTTCCACATAAGGCTTTCGGGGGGCGGGAGGTGGGGTGGTGTGCTCACACCATATGAGTTCAGGACAAAGGAATCAGAAGCACATGGACTGGATTCCTCAGGGAGGAGAAATTCTGGAAAGAAGACTAAAATGAAAAGAGCAGAGCCCGAAGGGGTACTAGGATGGGGACATGAGAGGAAGCAGGGAGGAGATGCTTGGCTCTGCCCATGGTGATACTCACACCCCCAGGGCTCTCAAATCAGCCTTTCCTGGGGATGAGATCCGCCCTGGATCCTTGTGCAACCTGCCCCCTCCCCTACCTCTCTGAGCCTCAGTTTTCTTCTTAGTGGCCCAGAGGCTCAGGTCAAAATTTTGGGAGTCATCCGTATCTCTCTGGGCTATTTTCGTCTTCTTCTTCTCTTTTTTCTTCTTCTTGCTCCACCCCCGCCTCCTCTTCATCCTCCTTCCCCCTCCCCTTTCCTCTTCCGTCTCCTTCCCCTATCTCCCCCTTCTTCTCTCTCTGTCTCCTGCATCAGCAAACCCAGTGGTCCAGGGGTTGCTGACCACCAACTCCCAATTATGCATAATTCAACCACCTTTCACCTCCTTCCCAGCTCCAATCATCTCCCACTTGGACCAGTGCAATCACCTCTGCCTGGATCTTCCAACTCAAACTCTCACCTCTCTACAGGCTGCTCCCCCAACAGTGGCCAGAGGACACCCTCCCCTGCTGAAGAACCCTCCTTGGCTCCCACTTCACTCAGAGCAAAAGCCAAAGTCTTCCCCAGGACCACCAGGCTCTGCACACTCTGCCCCATCCCCTCCCTGCCCTCACTTCCTCCCACTCGCCCCCTGGCTATTCTTTCTGCCCCCCACTGGCTTCTTCACTGATCCTGTCATGCTCCTACCACAGGACCTTTGCACCTGCCATTCCCACTGCCTAGTAACTTCCTACCCTAGATTTCTGCATGACTTTCTCTTCACCTCCTTCAGGTCTTTCCTCAAACATCACCTCCTCAGAGAGCCTTCCCTGACCCCCGACTTAAAATTGCATAATTTTTCATAACACATCAGCATCTGACAACTCTGTAGATTTTCGTTTCTGATCTTGCTTCCTGTTTCCTTGTGAGAACATCAGTTTCACACAGGCAGGGGTTTTTTTGTTGTTGTTTCTTTTCTTCCCCGCTGTGCTCCCAGCGTGAAGAGTAGCTACTTGTTGTTCTAACTGACTGAATTCCATCTGAAGATGGTTGGGGCAAGTTTTTTTCTAGCTTTCTTGAAGTGTAATTTATATTTTGTTTAATTCACCTGGTATCTGCAGTCAGGTGATTTTTATTAAACTCAGGGTGTTATGCAACCACCACCGCAATCTGGTGTTTGGGAACACTTTCAACAGTTCAAAAGTTCTCTCCTTCCCTTTTGGGCTTGTTTTGTTTTGTTTTCTTAAATTTTATCTATTTGGCCACACACCTGGTCTTAGTTGCAGCACATGAAATCTTAGTTCCCAGACCAGGGATTGAACCTGAGCCCTGTGCATTGGGAGTGCAAAGTCTTAGCCACTGGACCACCAGGAAAGGCCCCTCTCTCATTCCCCTTTGTAGTCTGTCTCCACTGCCTCCTGGTTTAGGCAACCACTGGTTTGTGTTCAGTCTTTCTAGCTTTGCCTCTTCTAGAAATTTCTCAAAAATGGAATCATACACGATGTATTATTTTGTATCTGGCTTCTTTCACTTGGGGTAATGTTGTTGGGGATCCATTCCATGTTGGTGTGTTTATCAATTCTTTGTTCTTTTTCATTGCTGAGTAGTATTCCATTGTATGGCTCTACCACATTCTTTTTATTCATTATCAGACTGTATATCTGATAAAAGTCTTGTATCCATAATATATAAAAAGCTCTCAAAACTCAATAATGCCTCAATATCCACTCATATTTAAAACTCTAAGCAAGGTAAAAATAGATGGGAACTTCTAAACTCAGATATAAGGTGCCTACCAAAAGCTCATAGACATTTCAGTCATTGCTACCTTTGGGCTATTACAGATAAGACTGCTCTGGAGACTCGTATGCAAGTTTTGTGCAGAGTTTGCTTTCATTTCTGGATCACATGGGACACAAATGTTTAACTTTTTAAGACACTGCCAGATGGTTTTCCAAAGTGATGGTACTATTTTACTTCGACACCAGAAGCAGTTGAGGGTTCCAGTACCTCCATATCCTAATACTAGGCATTATCAGTCTTTTTTATTTTACCTCGTCCAAATGGTGTGTGTGGTGGTATCTCATGGTGGTTTTAATTTGCATTTCTCTAACCACTAATGCGGAGAAGGCAATGGCACCCCACTCCAGTACTCTTGTCTGGAAAATCCCATGGACAAAGGAGCTTTGTGGGCTACAGTCCATGGGGTCACTAAGAGTCGGACACGACTGAGCGACTTCACTTTCACTTTTCACTTTCATGCCTTGGAGAAGGAAATGGCAACCCACCCTGGTGTTCTTGCCTGGAGAACCCCAGGGATGGGGGAGCCTGGTGGGCTGCCCTCTATGGGGTCGCACAGAGTCGAACACTACTGAAGCGACTTAGCAGCAGCAGCAGCAGCGACCACTAATGATCTTGAGTATCTTTTCCTATTTTTATTTGCCATCCAAATATCCTCTTTACTGAATTATCTGTTTAAAACCTTTTAGAATTGTTTTTAAAAACATTTATTTATTTGGCTGCACTAGGTCTTAGTCGCAGCACACAGGATCTTCTATCTTTATTGTGGCATGTAACATATTTTAGTTGCAGCACTCGAGATCTTTGGTTGAAGCATGTGAACTCTTAGTTGCAGGATGTGGGATCTAGTTCCCTGACCAGGGATTGAACCTGGGCTCTCTGCGTTGGGAGCATGGAGTCTTAGCCATTGGAGCACCTGTTGTTGTTCAGTTGCCCAGTCGTGTCTGACTCTTTGTGAGCCCATGACTGCAGCATGCCAGGCTTCCCTGTCCCTCACCATCTCCTGGAGTTTGCCCAAGTTCATGTTCATTGCATCCGTGATGTCACCCAGCCATCTCATCCTCTGTCACCCTCTTCTCCTTTTTACTCTTAGTCACTTTATCCAGCAGTTTCCCAGAGCTGCAACTTTTTTTTTTCTTTTCTGACTGTGCTGCAGGGCATGTAGGATCCCAGTTCCCTGACCAGGAATTGAACCCACGTCTTCTGCATCGGAAGCTTGGAGTCCCAACCACTGAACCGCCAGAGAAGTCCCTTAAATTGAGTTTTTAATTTTCTTTTATTGAGCTTTTTATTTTTTTGTGGAGGGGGTTTTGTTGTGGTTTTGTTTTTTTGGCCATGCTCCACAGTTTGTGGAATCTTAGTTCTCCAACCAAGGATTGAACCCAAGCTGCAGTTGTGAAAGTGCTGAGTTCTAATCACTGGACCACCAGGAAATTCTCTGTTTTTGTTTTGTATTGAAGTATAGTTTCTGTACAATATTATTTGTTAGAGGTATACTATGTAGTGATTTATAATTTTAAGGTTATACTACATTTATAGTTATTATAAAATCTTGCCTCTATTCCCCATGTTGTACAGTATCTTATTATTTAGTTTTTTAAAAAGTTATTTTTCAATACCTTGTTGCTGATATAGAGAAATAGAATTTATTTTAAAGTATTGACCTTTACTCCAATAAAAATTAGTTATTAAAAAAAATTGACCTTGTGTCTAGGGATTTTGTTAAATTCACTCAGTTCTATTAGTTTAGCAGTAGACTTCTTTTTTTTTTAAGCATTTTTATTTTACTTTTTTGGGCTGTCCTGGGTCTTCGTTGCAGCGTGCAGGCTTCTCTAGTCATGGTGCCAGGTGACATGTGGGATCTAGTTCCCTGACCAGGGAGTGAACCTGGACCCCCTGCATTGGGAGTACAGAATCTTAGCAACTGGACCACCAGGGAAGTCCCTAGCAGTAGATTTTATTATATATGCAATGTACATAATAGTGTCATTCACTAACAGTGAAGGTTTTAGTTACTGCATTTCAATCTTTATGGATTTCCCTGGTGGCTCAGATGATAAAGAAGCTGCCTGCTACTAATGCAGGAGACCCAAGTTCGATCCCTGGGTCAGGAAGATCCCCTGGAGAACAGAATGGCTACCCACTCCAGTATTCTTGCCTGGAGAATCCCATGGACAGAGGAGCCTGGCAGGCTACAGTCCATGGGTTTGCAAAGAATCACACACAACTAACACTTTCACTTTTCAATCTTTAAATCTATTTTCTTTCTTTATTACCCTGGCTAGGTCCCCTACTGCAATGTTGAAGACAAGGGGTGATAGTGGCCATTTTTTCTTGTGCTAATCTCAGAGGGAAATCTCTCACTATTTCACAATTAAGTTTGGTATTTGCTGTGAGGTTTTGGTAGGTACCTTATATCAGAGTTTAGAAAATCTTGTCTATTTTTACCTTGTTTAGAGTCTTAAACATGAGTGGATGTTGAGACTTATTATTGAGTTTTGAGAGCTTTTTACATATTACAGATACAAGTCCTTTACCAGATATATGATTTGCACATATTTCCTCCTGGTCTGTGACTTGTCTTTTCATTTTCCGAACATTTCACTTAAATGAAGTCCAAGTTATTCATATTTTCTTTTACAAAACATGCTTTTGGAGACATAGTGCTAAAATTTTTTTGCCTAAGCCAAGGTCACAAAGACTGCCCTTTTTATTTTCTCCCAGAACTTTTATAGTTTAAGGGAACTTTTGTTTTTGTTTTCTTTTGGATTTTTTTTTTAATTTGTTTGTTTGTTCTGGTTGCACCACGCGGCTTGTGGGATCTTAGTCCCCCAATCAGGCCCAACAGTGAAAGCACTGAGATCCTAACCTACTAGATCTCCAAGGAATTCCCTATAGCTTTAGGTTTTATGTTTAGGTCTATGGTTTATTTCCCAGGTGGCTCAGTGGTAAAGAACCTGCCTGCCAATGCAGGAGAAGCAGGAGACTTGGGTTTGATCCCTGGGTGGTAAGATGCCCTAGAGAGGAAATGACAACCCACTCCAGTATTCTTGCCTGAAAAATCCCCTGCATAGAGGAGCCTGGCGGGCTACAGTCCATGGGGTCGCAAAGAGCTGGACATGACGGAGCATACATGCATGCTCCGGTCTATTTAGAATGACTTTGTGTAGAACAGGAAATAGAGGATAAGAGCGTCCCCCCATCCTCTTCTTCTTCTCCTTCCTCTTCCTTTTGCATGTGTATATCCTATTCTTTGAAAAATTCGAACGGGGGTTATTTTGGTTTCTGGTTGAGTGGGTACTTGGCTCCTGCTTGCCTGTCTGTAATTCTCCCACCAGGGTCAGGGCAGGGCTGCAGGAGAGAAAACCATAGACAGAATGCCCAAACAGGATGTTGCCCAACCTCTCAGGGCTGAAATCCAGCCTCAAGGGTCCTTATCGGCCCTCCCATCAACAGCTCTACTCGAGCCAGACCACAGGGCTTGCCACCTTCCTACAGCCCCTGGCTTGAGATCCAAACAGCACAGTGCCAGCAAAGCCTGAAATAACCTCCGGACCCTGTGCCTTCTCCGAGGGTGCAGAACCCTGTGTCCGTAGGACTTCCTGGGCTATGTTGGCTTCTCAGTGACCCAGCTTCCTTCCCTCTTGCCCTGCCCTCAGTCAAGCTAGGTCACGTGCCCTTGTTTCCCTAGCCACTCCTGTTCCCACCAACCTGCAGAAGGCAGAAAGCAAACACTTTCCCAGAAGCCTTGCCCAAGCGTGTCCTGGATCAGGGTGGGGCTGGGGGTTTCTGGTAATGAGAAGCCCGAGGTATTATACTGTCCTCCCAGTCTTTCACCCCACCTGTGCCTCTCCCTGTGGGTCGTGGGAGAAGGTCACAAACCCAACTGAAACCATTCACCTCAGATTGGGACCTGAACCCACATGGCTGGGGCTCGAACCTGGCCAAAATCCACAGTCTTCCAACTGAGATCACAGAGCTGGTTTTGGGACCTAACGGAACTCAGGTTCTTGATGTCTCATTGTAGAAAGAATTCAGTGAGAGACAAAGTGATAGATAAGAAGCTGATTTATTTAGAATGAAACACACTCCACTGAGAAAATGTGGAATGTCACAGAGGGCAAGTGCAGCCTCGAAATGTGGTGTGGTTAGCTTCCATGGGCTGGGTAATTTCACAGGCTAATGAGTGGGAAGACCGTGTGCTCAGCCACTCAGTCGTGACTGACTCTTTGCAACCCCATGAACTGTAGCCCGCCAGGCTCCTCTGTCCATGAGATTTCCCAGGCAAGAATACTGGAGTGGGTTGCCATTTCCTTCTCCAGGGGATTGAACCCAAGTCTCTTGGCAGGCAGATTCTTTACTATCAGCACCTGGCGGGAGCATTATTCATTTATTTTGAGGAAGGGGTGAAGATTTCCAAGAATTGGGCCACCTCCCACTTTTGGGTCTTTGAAGGTCAGCCTTGGAAGTGTCATGGCACCTGTGGGTGTGTCACTTAGCTTGCTAATGTGTTACAATGAGCATATACTGAAGTTTAAGGTCTAGTGGAAGTCCACTTGTCTGCCATCTTGGACCCATTTGGTTCCAATCAGTTTATGTTGAGTTCTTGGGCTACATCAATCATTCTTTTCAACGTTCTGCCCTGCCTTCTTCCCTCCTGTTTCAGAACCTCAGGGAAACATGGGGAGAGGATGGCAGCGGGCATGTGGGATTTTAGTTGCCTGACCAGAGATCAAAGCCACGTCCTCTGCATTGGAAGTGGATTCTTAACCACTGGACCACCAGGGAAGTCCCTCTACACCACACCTTCTACTATCATTATAATTCACGTCTTTACCTGGAGTATCAACTCCATAAGCACAAGGGGTGTTTCTGGTATATTTCCAGCACCTAAAGCAGAACCAGGCATACAATAGGTGCTCAATAAATTCGTTGAGTGAGTTGTCTCTTTCTCGTTCACCCTTTGTCCACTTAGGCCTGGTGGGGCCAGGTCCACCCCCATCACCAAGAGCGATCACAAGATCAGACCTTGTCGGTGGACACACTCCACTTTTTTCCGGCTACCGTGATTGATTCCTAAATGACATGGATCCCAGTCTGTCCAAGGACAGGCAGCCCTAGGACTTTTGCCAGAGCTATTGGCAAAGTAGCTGTCTTTCCTAGAGTTTCAGGGCTGGTAAGATATAAACCAGGGATTGTGAGGCCATTTAAACCCCGTGGGAAATGGCTGTCTGAGTGTGAAGCTCACTAGAAGACAGCTCATTTGAGAGAGGGGCTTCCCCAGTGGCTCAGACAGTTAAGAATCCGCCTGCAATGTGGAAGACCGGTGTTCAGTTCCTGGGTTGGGAAGATCCTCTGGAGAAGGCAATGGCAACCCACTCCAGTATTCTTGCCTGGAGAATTCCATGGACAGGGTCCATGGGGTCGCAAAGAGTTGGACATGACTGAGCGACTAACACACACACACATTTGAGAGGGGAACATTACTTTGTTTAAGCCCCCGGATCCAGCTGTGCCTGAAGCCAACATACCTTAGACTTTTCAGCTATATGAACCATTAAATTATTAACATTTTTTGTCCTTAAGTCAATTTGGGTTTGAATTTTTACTTGCCACTGAAATAGTTCTGACCAGTTCCTTCTCCCCACTTCCTCTTTCCATTCCTTTCCTCTCCACTTTCTTTTTTTTTCTTCCTTCCCTTCTTCATCTTTCTCTCTCCCCCTCCATCTCTTTCTTTCTTTCTCCCTCCTTCCCTTTCTCCCTTCTTCCCTCCTATCCCTAATTTAATCCTTACCCCATCCTGGTCTAAACCATCATTCTTGCCACCCCTCCCCCAACACAGCCAACACAACTGAGTCAAACTGCATTTTTTACCTTCCCTCCAGACAACCCTCCTCCCATCACTGCCTCCCCAGCCTCACCCCTCCCTAATTCAGTGCCTGTGTGTTAGTTGCTCAGTCATGTCCAGTTCTTTGCAACCCCATGGACTATCTATAGTCCACCAGACTCCTCGGTTCATGGAATTCTCCAGGCAAGAATACTGCAGTGGGTAGCCATTCCCTTCTCCAGGGGATCTTCCTGATCCAGGCAGGATCGCATTACAGGCAGATTCTTTACCATCTGAACCACCAGGGGAGCCCCTGTGGGACTCTGCCAAATGTGGGTCTGAAATCCAGTTCTCCCACTAGAGGGCTTTGTGCCCTGGGTGAGTAACTTCACCTCCCTGGGCCCCAGTTTCCCCACCTGTAAAACAGGTGAAAAACAGCCTGATCATTATTCTCAGGTCTGCCTCCTTTCTAACTTCTAACTGCTCACCCGAACTTCACTTTGCCTGCCCTCAACTCACTACCCTTGAGCTTTGCTCAGAATCTTCAAGTTCATCTCCTGGGACCCTGCAGAAGGATGTCTCAAATCACCCTGAGCCCTGGAGGTCACCACAGTTATGGTCCAAGACTCTGATGGAACTGCTGACATCACCCCTACTTTACAGATGAGGAAACGGAACCCCGGGTCACCCAGCCTGCATATAAACAAGGCAATTTCTCAGAGGAGTAAAGCATGCTAGCTCGGAGAACTTTCGGGAAAGGAGCGGTGTCTGGGGAGACAGTGATCAGGGAGGCTTCCTGGAAGTGATGACATTTTGGGGTCAGAACTTCCCAGACACAGCATCATGGTGGGGGGTGGGGGAAAGGAGGCCAGGGAGAGGGACCTGCCAAGGTGTGTCTAGGGCCCTGGGAGGGCATCAGGAGAAAAGCAGGGAGGTGGGCAGTTCTTGATCTCCTGAGCCCAGGGATAGGGCTCTGGGAGGAACAGAGAGGCCCCAGGTGCTGGGTGAGCCCCTACTGATGGAGCCACCTCTGGGCCTGCTGGGTCTCTTTTTTGTCCAGAAAGTGGATTCTCTGCCAGCAGACTGGTGGTTTCAGACCCTCCCTGTCCCACCGCTCCGATCCACCCAGACCACCCCACACCTCCATGCAAAGAAATTGCGAAGATTCAAAGTAGAGGGGGGGCTTCTGGGAGAGGAAATATTTTGACTCTCCGAAGGCATGAGAATTGCCTGATTCCCAACCGATTAGGGGTAATTAACCCTTCGCAAGGCAGTAATTAAGTCTGTGCCTCTGAAACCGTAATTAGGAGCTCCAAGAGGCTCCACCCCCCTCCCCAAGAGGCAGATAGTCCCCAACGCTGAGGCCAGCTGGGACTGGGGGCAGGGTTCTCTTTCCCTGGCATGGTTGAGGGGTACCCGCAGCCTTCCAGCCTCCCTTAGCACCATCCCATCCCATCCCAAAGCAGGGATGCAGAGACCAGCCCCCCTGGAACCCAGGCATTTTCCTTTTGGGGTTGTCAGTCTACACAAGGAGACTTTGCTTTTGAGGGGCATGAAGTCAGGGAGATGGGGCTGGGCAAGGGGCCTGGGGTGTGGGGCTGGCAACAACCCTTAAGGGTTTTTCTCTCTGGCCAAGGGGAGCAAAGCAGAGATCCCAACCTCAAAGGGGGTGAGGACCCCAGGGACACAGGCTGGCCACAGGGAGGATGGGGGCACTCTTAGGGGGTTCAGTGAGGACAGGAGATGCCTGCTCACCATGGCCAAGAGGCACTGGCTTCAGGAGTCAGACTGGTTGTGTGGTCTCTGGGTCTCCCAGGGAGGTGGTCAGGAGACGAGGAGCAGAGATGACCCCATGGCCCAGTGCAGAGTTCCTGGTGTGGGGCAACTGGTGCACAATGATCCCTGGGACACACAGGTCCACAGAGACCCCCTGCTTTGCCCCTGCCCCATCTATCTAGCCCCCGGCATCCTCCAAGGAGACTTCTTTTAAAAAATAATTATGAATTTAAGCTGCTTGGGTCTTAGCTATGGCATACAGGAACTTTGATCTCCATTGCAGCTTGCAGGATCTTGGTTCCCTGACCAGGGATTGAACTCACGCCCCCTGCATTGGAAGCACGGAGTCTCAGCCACTGGACCACCAGAGAAGTCCCCCTCAGCAAGCTTTCTGAGGCCAACTCTAGGTCCCCATGTAGAGTCCCATTCCTCTCCACTACACATGCCCTTTGGTGTTATAACTGGAGTCAGTATCCTCAGAGGCAAACGCCTGGGAGAAGGAGGCAGGTCACATGGTCTGGGGTTTTTTCTCTGGTGTGTGTGTGGGGGGGGGCACTTGCTCGCAGGTGTTCATGGTAGGTTGGGAGGATGGTATCTATGTGGAGCTGAGTGGTGATAGGGGGCTTTTGGCTCAGTCTGAGGTTTATTCTTTTCCTCTCCAGCTCTTAGGAGATGACACCTCAAGGAGGGGCATGGAAGCAGGGGGACCTGTGGGATGGGGAGTGTAGGGTCGGATTTGTCTCCAAAAGAGTATCTGACATCCCACCTGACCTCTCCCTCCACCGCTCAGCTCTGGCCACCCTGATCCTTTCTTGTCCAACACCCCAAGCTCCTTTCTGTCTGCCCCAGGACCTTTGCACTGGCTATGTCCTCCACAGGATGCCTTGTCCCAGTCTTGGGGTGGCTGGGGCTTTATCCCTCTCGGTGCGTGCTTAGTTGCTTTAGTCGTGAACGACCCTTTGCGACCCTATGAGCTGTAGCCTGCCAGGCTCCTCTGTCCATGAGAATACTCAACTGGGTTGTCATGCCCTCCTCCAGGGGATCTTCCCAACCCAGGGATTGAACCCAGGTCTCTTATGTCTCCTGCATTGGCAGGCGGGTTCTAGTGCCACCTGAGAAGCCCATATCCCTCTCAGGCCTCAGTGCAAACGTTGCCGCCTCAGAGAGCCCCCTCTACTCTGCTTATTCAGAGCAAGCTTCCTGTCCTCTTACATCCCTCTGTTCACTTTCACCTTCAGAACACTCATCTCAACCAGGAATGGGCTCCTGGGTTGCTCTCCCCTTCCTCGTCTGTGTTCCCCCAGACTGAATGTTTCAGAATAGCATGGAATTTTACCTATTATGTTCCTTCTGTGTCCTCTGAACCCAGGACAGAGTCTGGTACAGGTAAGTGCTGATAACTGTTGGTGATGGGAAGTAAACGGGAGACAAGATTACAATGTGGAAACAGCGGGTGAGAAAAGCGGAACGTGGAGGAGAATTTTGCAGACCGGCGGCAGGGGCTGCATCCAAAATTGGTGAGCGGCCTCCCACCCCACAGGTCCTGGGTGGGGAGAGATGGGAGGGGCGACCCACTTTTCAGGGAGTCGCACGCACCTCCCTCCGGTGGCCCACAGGTGGCGCTCGCTCCGCGCGCTTTTAGCTGCGGGAAGCACAGGTGGGAAAACCTGAGCTTTGGTGGTTGAAGAGGCACCTGCTGATTCAATCCCCGCCCCTATCTTCCTGGGATCAGACCCTGGGGGCAGTTTGGACGCCACCAGGGGTCTCAACTTCTGGGGGTGTCGGAGGCACGGGGAGGGTGGGACTGAGGGGAGCTGAGGGCTCTGCCCCACGTTTGCTCTCGCTCACGCATAACTAGCTAAGCAGTCTCTTGTCTGAGGAGGGGTACCTTGAGGGTAGGGGAAGCGCTTGCTCTGCGCATGTCCTGTCTTAACCCTTTATAAACTGGAGCTGGGTTCCGTGCTTGGCCTTGGTGGGCCCTCAGAGCCTACTTGTGAAATACTGAATGGAGGAATCCCCATTTTACAGAAGGGGAAACTGAGGCTCCAGGAGGCCCAGGTTCACAGAGTTGGAAAATGGTGAGGCTGGGGTTAGAGCCCTAGGTGTGTCCAAACTCCAGCATCAGTCGATTAAAAAAAATTAAAGAATGGATTTGTTAGTTACCCACAGGGATACAGGAATCCGTTTAGAAAGTCGAAATCTTCCCTGAACCTCATCTTAGGCCCCAGATGGTGATGGGGAAGGTTCCCTTCCACCTTGCTTTCTCTGTCTTCACAGGTGCCTACACATACCACTGGGGGCCCCTAGATTTCTAGCTGGGGCCCCGGGCATAAACTCCTCTCTCAGGGCCTCAGTTTCCTCATCTGTAAAATGAGCTTAATTGTCAGGGTTTTTTTGGGGGGGTTGTTTTACTTTTTTTTTTGCTGAGCTGTGTCTTCATCGCAGTGCATCAGCTTAGTTGCCCCTTGGCACATGAGATCTTCATTCACTGACCAGGGATTGAACCTGAGTCTCCTGCACTGGAAGATGGATTCTTAAACACTGAACATCAGCAAAGTCCCAGCTTAAATGGTCACTAACCTATCTCTCCAGATGGCTGTGAGTGTCCAGTGGATTATTCCCATGAAAAGCTCTCAGAGCATTGCATGACACATGGGCTGCATCCAGACTGTGCAGGTCCCCTTTGGTGGTCTACACATCCTGGTGCCTAACACACCATTCTTGGATGTTCCTGCTATTTGACTAGTATGAGGACCTGGTGCCTAGTGCATCTCTGTGGTCTGAGGCTGCCTGTGAACCCCAGTGCTGCCTGCATTGGATATGTGTGCATTCAGCTGTTTCTACGTGGAGGTCAGTTCTACGTGGGTGCCAAGGTATGCGAGGCAGTTGGGTTCCCATAGACTAGAATTTCTCAATCTCCGCACTCTTGACATAGGGAGCCGGATCCTGCTTTGCTGGGGGGGAGGGGCTGTCCCGTGCACTGTAGGGTGTTTAGTGGGCTCACTTGCCTTGACCCACTAGATGCCAGTAGCACCTCCTCAGCTGTGACAACCGAAAATGTCTGCAGACTCAGCTGAACATCCCCTGAGGGGCACAATCACCCCCATTGAGACCTACAGCTGAATACCCTTCTGGTAGGTACCCACCAGTCAGTGTACAGATGTGCATCTCTGCTTCTCTGTGAGTGCCTTGGGCTGGCTTCCCTCAGAAGCAGACCGTGATACAAGGGGGGAAGGCACAGGGCTTGTCTGGGAGATAAAATGGACGCTTGTATTTCTGCCAAATTCCTGTGTTGAAATCCTAACACTCAATGTGATGGTATTAGGAGGTGTGGCCTTTGGGAGGGATTAAATCATGAGGGTGGAGCCATCATATAAAAGGGACTCAGAATGGACATGAGCACACTGCTGTATTTAAAATGGATAACCAACCAGGACCTACCTGTAGCCCAGGGAACTCTGGTCAGTGTTATATGGCAGTCTGGATGGGTGGGAAGTTTGGGGGAGAATGGAGACATGTATATTTATGACAGTCCTTTTGCTGTTCACCTGAAATTATCACAACACTGTTAATCAGCTATACCCCAATACAAAATATTTTTGGTGTTGAAAAAATAAAAATAAATTAAATGGATAACCAACAAAGACCTATCGTATAGCACATGGAACTCTGCTCAATGTTATGGGGCAGCCTGGATGGGAGGGGAGTTTGGGGGAGAATGCAGACATGTATATGCATGACTGAGTCCCTTTGCTGTCCACCTGAAACTATCAAAACATTGTTCACCGGCTAGACACCAATACAAAATAAAAAGTTTTTAAAAAGGCACCCAGAGAGGTCCCTCTTCCTCTTTCTGCCACGAGAGGACAGAGCATGAAGTTGGCCTTGTATCAACATAAAAGGGAGCTCTCACCAGAACTCCACCATAATCTCGGTCATCCAGTTTCCAAAACTGTGAGAAGGAAATTTCTGCTGTTACAAGCCACCCAGTCTAGGTATTTTTGTTAGAGCAGCCAGAACAGATGAAGACAGGAGACGATGGGGGAAACTTGAGGGGGTGGATAGAGGGAGGAAGGGTGGAGAGACAGGGCTTGCAGATGCTCCGGGGGCTCTGGGAGACCCATGGACCATGCAGCTGCGAGGAGAGGGAGCAGAGGTATTTATCCGCCAAGTCTCTTCCCGATTGGACTAAGGCCTGATTGCTGTGGGCGTGAGTTGGCGCACGTCTGGCTCCTGGCCACAAGCACTGCACTGGTCAGGGGCCTGGAAGTGGTCCAGGCTTGGCAGCATCTGTGTGGGGGTGGGGATGGGGTTTCTTTACCTTCCCGTGTGGCCGTTCCCGGGGGAGGGTGTGTTCTGTGGGCTGACTGGAGCCAGGCTGTGCCAGCCCACCCCGAGTTCGGCAGCCGGCTGTGTGTATATTTGGTGTGCCAGTGTGTGTTTATCTGCCGTGCATGTGTTTGCGTCTGTATTTATCTGGCGGCGAGTGTGCGACGTCTTTGTTTTCCCTTCTGCTCGGTCTCCGCGAACATGGGGGAGACTTCTGTTTTTAATCAGGGGCCAGGGAACCGTCTCATCGGCACGTTTGTGATGGCGATATTAATTTAAGGCCGATCGGAAGCGATCTTTCTGAGTCTTTGGTGAAGTGGAGCCCTACCCTGGGAGCCTTCTAAAGGGAGGGGCAGCAGAGGGGAATTTTCCCTGCTCTTTGTGTGCGTGAGAGGGGAAACTGAGGCACATGGCTACAGAAATCCTCTACTTAGGCAGCCAAGGAAAGGAAGTTTGCAAGCAAAGCATTTTGCAGGCATAAAATCTTTTTTTTTTAATTTTTTTAATTTTTGGCTGCATTGAGTCTTCCTTGCTGCGGCACAGGCTTTCTCTGGTTGCAGCAAGTGGAGGCTACTCTTCCTTGCCCTTGGTTAGCCTCATTACTGTGGCTTCTCTTAGTCTAAATCACAGGCTCTAGGCGGTTGGGCTTCAGTAATTGTGGCTCGCAGGAGCTTAGTTGCTCCGGAGCATGTGGAGTAGTCCTGGACCAGGGATCAAACCTGTGTCCTCTGCATTGGCAGGCAAATTATCATTCACTGTGCCACCAGGGAAGTCCAACATGCATACACTCTTGATGGTTCTCCTTGCATGTAGAAGAAAAAAAGATTATTGGCCCCATTTACAGATGAGAAATGGAGAAGGAAATGGCAACCCAATCCAGTATTCTTGCTGGGAGAATCCCATGGATGGAGAAGCCTGGTGGGCTATAGTTCATGGGGTCACAAACAGTCAGACATGACTGAAGTGACTTAGCACGCACGCACAGATGAGAAAACTGAAGCTCAAGAGATGGGACCCAGAGCTCATGTGAAGCCAGAGGCTCTTGGCCCCTTGCCAAGGCTGGACCTGTTGTTTCAAATGAAGGGACTTCCCCAGTGGTCCAACGGTTAAGACTCTGCCTTCCAAAGCAGGGGTGTGCGGGTTTGATTCCTGATGGGGGAACTAAGATCCCACGTACATGGGGTGCAGACAAAAAGTAAAAGAGAAAACAAAACAAATGTCAAATCCCTTCTGAAGCTGTCCAGGGCTGCTTGCTCCTCACCTACACCTGTTTCCCTGCTGGTCACCATGAGCCCTTCCCTGCTAGCCAGCCCTAGCAGTCTGAATAATCCCATTGCTTGGAAAGGTGCCAGCTTTCTCATCCATCTCTTCCTTGGATGCTCCAGGCCCAGGGGCCTGGCTGGCTCTGTGAACACAGATATTAATTAGCATTAATTAATTACCCTTTGCGGGGTGAGGGTGGTGCCTGTGGATTCCCAAGCTCTGAGATACCTAGAGGTTGACTTGTGTCCCTGGTGTGGGTGCTCTAAGCCTGGGGTGGGAAAGGGCTACCCGTCCCAAGATGCTCCAAGTTGTTGTTGAGTCGCTAAGTCATGTTTGACTCTTTTGCAACCCCATGGACTGTAGCCCACCAGGCTCCTCTGTCCATGGGGATTTTTCCAGGCAAGAATACTGGAGTGGGTTGTCATTTCCTCCTCCAGAGAATCTTCCCGACCCAAGGATTGAACCTGCATCTCCTGCATTGGCAGGTGGATTCTCTACCACTGTGCCACCAGGGAAGCCCACACCAAAAAAAAAAAAAAAACTAAACTAAGAAAACCACCTAGTGATGCCACATTCTAGTGGAAACAGAGCTTCTGTATCAGGGAGAGCTGCCGAAGCTTTCTTCACCCATCCCCTGGGTGCTGAGGACTGAAGTGATTCTCTCAGAGATCTGGTTTCCCTGGATCCCAAGGAGGCTGGGAGATCCAGGTTGTGGTTGATCTGGAAGGTGACCCCAGGAAGCAAGGTTAGGGGAGAGGCTGAATAAGGGAGGGAAGGCATTGGATGAAAGTGTCTTCGGGACCAAATCTCCACTGCGGGCAACTGAGGCTCAGTCCTGCCAGGGAAATGCTGAGACAGCAAGTAGAACACACCCCTCAGAGTTTCCCCACTGGGGGCCGTGGGAGCTGGGGTATTGACCCCCAACTCTTCCCCCATCACTGGGCAAGGACCGGTCCAGCAGCGTTTGTCCTCCATCACCTTCTGCCCAGCCTGGCAATAATGCAGCAGCCAGGGGTGGGTTGTCGGAAGCTGTGGGGTCAATGTGCCCAGAAGTGGAGTCCCTTGGGGATACAAATGGGTGCTGATGTTCCAAGGGAGCAGAGACAGACAATAAACAGAACAAGTAAACCACAGGGCATGTTTGGAGGGGTACGAGTTGGAGAGAAGAGGGGCAATGAGGACTTCCTTGATGGTCCAGTAGTTAAGAACTCACCTGCCAATGCACGGGACACAGGTTTGATCACTGGTCCGGGAAGATTCCACATGCCATGGAGCAACTAAGCCCATGTGCCACAGCTATCGAGCCTGCGCCCTAGAGCCCATGCTCTGCAACAAGAGAAGCCACTGCAATGAGAAGCCTGCACCACAACTAGAGAGTAGCCCCCACTCGACACAACCAGAGAAAGCCCAGGCGCAGCAATGAAGACCCAGAACAGCCAAAAATAAATAAATAAAATTTAAAAGGGGGGAGGGTGCAATGAGGTAGAGCAAAGCTAAGTCGGGGATGCTGTGGGTGTAAGTTACTGACGCCGAGCTCGGCATCCCATCAGTCCAGTTCAGTCGCTCAGTCGTGTCTGAATCTTGCGACCCCAATCATGCTTGCAAGGACTGCAGCATGTCAGGCTTCCTTGTCCATCACCAACTCCCGGCATGCCATAGGCGACTAATAAATGTTCTGTGATTCTGTCTATCCGTGGAGATGGAGAGAGAGGGGAAAGGGTGAGGGGGAGAAGCCGGTGTGGAATAGGCACCTGGGCAGGGTGGGAAGGGAGGGAGGGAGAGGCTGGTAATGATGTGAAAAGTAATCGGCCCTTCTCTCTGGGAGGCGGTGAAAGTCTAATTAGAATGAAAATGTGGTTTAATGAGGATGAAAACAGTAATTGTGCTGGGCAGCACTGTAGTCCCCGCCGGTGCCACTTTCCCAGGGGGCCCTTTCTGGGCCTCTGAGGACAGAGATGTGGATGAGGGGGACTCGGAGCTGAGGAGGGGTGTAGTTGGGACCTCATTCCCCACTCCCAGAGGGCCCCCCCAGGTGACACCAGGTAAAGACACTGAGCAGAGCCCTACCTGCCCCTAGGGGTGGTGCCAGGTGCCCTGGGGCCCTGCTTTTCCATCTAGCCCCTTATCCTCAGTGGTGGGCTTCCCTGGTGGCCAGACAGTAAAGAATCTCCCTGCAACGCGAGAGACCAGGGTTCCATCCCTGGGTTGGGAATATCCCCTGGAGAAGGAAATGGCAACACACTCCAGTATTCTTGCCTGGAATATTCCATGGACAGAGGAGCCTAGAGGGCTATAGTCCATGGAGTCGCAAAGAGTCACACATAACTGAGCGACTAACACTTGAACACTATCCTCGGTGGTAACACAGTGGAACTGAGAAACAGTGATATTGTTTATTGAAGACCTACTACGTGCCAGGCACCATTCCAATCCCTTTACAGATGCTGACTCATGGAATCCTTAAAATTCTCTCCATTTTACAGATGGCAATACTGAGGCACAGAAAGGGACTTCCCTGGTGGTCTAGTGTTTAAGAACCTGTCTTGCAAGGCAGGGAAGGTGGGTTCCATCCCTGGTCAGGTAACTAGGATCCCACATGCCGCAGGGTATGCCACAGTGACAGACCCACATGATGCAGCTAAGACCTGGTGCAGCCAAGTAAATATTAAAAAACAAAACAAAAGAGGCACAGAGAAACCATAGGCCCTGATAAGAATATATTGAAGAGTGGTCAGTTCAAGCAGCCAAGGCCCTTCTTTTTTCCTTAACCAGATGTTTGCTGGGGGCACCAAGGGATTGACTGCCATCAAGGTCAAGGGACCCTACCTGCCTGCCTCCCCCCTTGTACAGTTTTTCTATAACTATGTTTGAAGGACAGCCATTTCTATTTGGGGGCTTCCCAGGTGGTGCTAGTGGTAAAGAACCTGACTCCCAATACAGGAGCCTTAAGAGACGTGGGTTCAATCCCTGGGTGGAGAAGATCCCCTGGAGGAGGGCATGGTAACCCACTCCAGTATTCTTGCCTGGAGAATCCCATGAACAGAGGAGCCTGGTAGGCTATAGTTCACGGGGTTGCAGACCTAGCACGCATTTCTGTTCATTTGCTGCTTGACTCTACCAGAGGAGATGGGTGTGGCTGAAGAGGGAGACTCTGTGTTCAATGGACGTGGCTTGGTGGGGAGGTGCTGGATTTCCCAATCATTCGGAACCCAGAGGGTAAAGCATCTGCCTGCAATGCAGGAGACATGGATTTGATCTCTGAGTTGGGAAGATCCACTGGAGAAGGAAATGGCAACCCACTCCAGTATATTTGCCTGGAGAATTCCATCAACAGTGGAGCCTGGTGGGCTACAGTCCATGGGGTTGCAAAGAGTCAGACATGACCCAGGGACTAACACTTTCATTTTCACACTTTCCAAACTCAGAAGAAGCAGGCGCTGAAAATTACACTGTAGAATCTGGACAAAAAGCTGGGGGTCCTGACTCCTAGGCCTGAACTTTTTTGCCATGAAAAAAGCCAAGAGGTTTTTCAAATGTTGGTCTGAATAAAGACTGAGGCTTGTAAGATCTCACTGGTCCCCACTTTTGCTTCTGAAGACATCACCAATAAAGTGCTGTCTGTTATGAGGTCTTGTCGGAAAAGAAACATTGGAGCTTCACTGGTGGCTCAGTAGTGAATCCCTGCCAGTGCGGGAGACATGGGTTCGATCCTTGATCCAAGAGGATCATACATGCCACGTAGCAGCTAGGCCTGTCGTGCGCCACAGCTGTTGAGCCTGTGCTCTGGAATCTGGGAGCCGTGAAGCCTGTGCTCTGCAACAAGAGAGGCCACCAAAATGAGAAGCCCCTGCAAGGCAACTAGAGAGTAGTTCCTGCTCACTGCAACTAGAGAGTAGCCCTCACTCACCACAAGTAGAGAAAAGTCCGAGCAGCAACGAAGACCCAGCACAGTCAAAAATAAATAAAGTAAAAACAGAAACATTTATTGATGCCAGAAGTGCAATACAAACAGACTTGTGTGGCTTTTCAAAGTCACCCCAGGTCAAGGAAAATTAGGTTGTTGACCACATGTATGGCAGACAAAGCATTAAGAGCCTTAATATATAAAGAATCCTTATGGTTCAATAAGAAAAAGACAAATGTCCCAGATATGATATTGGCATAGGGCTCACAAAGGAATGATAACAATTCAACAAACCTCTGTAAAGACATTGCCACCTGATCATTTATCAGTTAAAGGATCTCTTTTACTTGTCAAGCTTACCAGCATGTGTGAAATTTTGAGAAGACACACTGGTGCAGTCTCATGGGACTGTAAAGTGATACACTGGAGGCCAGTGCAGATATTTGTATTAAACATTTAAGTCTGTAAAACTCTCTGACCCAGGAAGTCCATGTCTAGGGACATGCTAAGATCTATAAAGATGAATGAAGAGTGGTTAAGTGCCCCAGAGTCAGACAGCCATTGTTCCCATCCTGGTTCCTCCACCTGCAAGCTGTGTGACCTCAGGCAAATGACTTGATGTCACGGAGCATATCATGAAGATTCCATGAGGTAATATGTGCAAAATTCTCCTACCAAGCACATGATAGGTGCTTGCTATTATTATCATCATTGCAAAACCTTTAAGGAAAGCTATTAAACTATGGAAGAGTCTGTGCCTAGAAAGTTGCCCACATATTGGGCTGGCCAAAAAATTTGAGTTTTTCTATGATATTATGGAAAAACCCAAATGAAATTTTTGGTCAACCCTGTACATAGTAGAAAATGAAAATGATCAAACCTATATTTATTGACACCACATGACCACTGCAATATATTCACTGAACAAGAACACAGGTTTCAAATGTTGTGTGTGCTGTGCTAAGTCACTTCAGTCATGTCCAGCTCTGTGTGACCCCATGGACTGTAGGCACCAGACTCTTCTGTCCATGGGATTCTCTAGGCAAGAATACCGGAATGGGTTGTCATTTCCTTCTCCAGGGAATCTCTCCAACCCAGGGATCAAACCTCTCTGATGTCTCCTGCATTGGCAGATGGGTTCTTTACACTAGCACCACCTGGGAAGCCCCACATGTCAGATATAACCATGGATTTCAAGCGTTTTGATCAGGGGTCAAGGAATTAATTTGTCACTTTGCAATTTCATCTACCCAGGTTCAGAACTGGGATAAAAAGTGTATGAAGTAATGTTTGTCCTTTCTCTATGCAGTGGGTTCTTTTTAAAAATTATCTATTTATTTGGCTGCCCCAGCTCTTAGTTGTGCCATGCGGGATCTTTAGTTTGGGGATGCAAACTCTTAGTTCTATGAGAGAACCAACTCCTGTTGTTTAAGTCACCCCAGTTTGTGGCCATTTGTCACAGCAGCCACAGGAAACAAAGTCTATTTTTCTATACTTTAGCTTAAATGTTGTCAAATGTAAAGACAACTTGAAAGACTTGTCCAGTGAATACACACCCACCACCTAGAGTCTACAATGGACATCTGGCTCCATTTGTCATTATCTGTCTTTCTATCCATCTATCCACCCACCTCTTTTTCTCTTTTCCATTTCAGTTTATTACAGAACATTGAATATAGTTCCTTGGGCTATACAGTAGGTATACATATTGTTGTTTATCTGTTTTATACACAGTAGTTTGTATCTGTTAATCCCAAACTCCTAATTTATCTACCCCGACCCCCTTTCCACTTTGGTAACCACAAATTTGTGTTCTATGTCTCTGAGTCTGTTTCTGTTTTTATAAATAATTTCATTTGTGTCATGATTTAGATTCCATATATAAGTGATATCATATGCTATTTGTCTTTCTGACTTCAACCACCTCTATAAATTTTTTTTTCTAATTAGTAATTTAATTTTTAGAGGAATTTTAGGTTCACAGCAACATTGTGGGGAAGGTACAGAGATTTCTCATATACTTCCTGCCCGCCCCCCCTCCCCTCCCAGCCACATGCATAGCCTCCTCTACTTTCAGCATCCTCACCAGCGTGGTACAATTGTTACAGTTGATGAACCTCCATCATTACTGAGTTGACAATAGGGTTCACTCTTGGTGCTGTACATTCTATGGGTTTGGACAAATGTATAATAACATGAATCCACCGTTAGAGTCTCATACAGAATTGTTTCTTTACCCTAAAAATTCTCCATGCTCCACCTACCCATTCCTCCCTCCCCCCTCATCTTTTTACTGTCTCCATAGTTTTGCTTCTTCCCAAAAGTCATATAGTTGGAATTATACCATTTGTAGTCATCGCGTATTGCCTTATTTTACTTAGTAATATGCATTTACGTTTTATCAATGTCTCTTCATGGCTTGATAGCTCATTTCTTTCTAGCATTGAATAATATTCCATATTGTGGATGCACCATGATTTATTTACCCATTCATCTACTGAAGGCTATCTACCTCACTTTTTAATGCATTTTAAGGTGAGACCCTGCTTCCTCCCCATTTATTTTAACACAGCACCCAAAGCGATCTTGTAACAAATCAAGCACCTGTCCTGTTCAAAATCTTCCTGGGGTCCTCGTCTCACTTAAGTGAAACCTGCATGACTCCCTGTGCTCCCAGGGTCCCCTTATCCCTTTCGCCTGTTCCCCACCATCCTCTTGTGCTCCATCAGCCCACATGGTCACCATTAGCCACATATGCTTCCTCAGCCCTTGAAAATGACTGATACAACCTAAGTGTGCATCAATAGACAAATGGATAAAGAAGATGTGGTATACACATATGTTGTTGTTTGGTTGCCAAGTTGTGTCTTACTCTTTGTGACCCCATCCATGGACTGTAGCCTTCCAGGCTCCTCTGTTCGTGGGATTTCCCAGGCAGCAATACTGGAGTGGGTTGCCATTTCCTCCTCCAGGGGATCTTCCTGACCCAGGGATCAAACCCACATCTCCTGCATTGACAGGAGGATTGTTTCACTGAGCCATATACACAGTGGAATACTACTCAGCTATAAAAAGAATGAAATCTTGCTATTTGAAACATGGGTGGACTTGGGGGTATTAGGCTAAGTGAAATACGTCAGAGAAAGACAAGTACTGTATGATATCACTTATATGTGGAATCTAAAAAATACAACAAACTAGTGAATATAACTTAAAAAAAAAGATTCACAGATATAGAGAACAAGCTAGTAGTCATAAGTGGGAAGAGGGAAGGAGGAGGGGCAATACAGGGGTAAAGGATTAAGAGGTACAAGCTATTATGCATGAAATAATTCACAAGGATATATTGTACAACAAATGGAATATAGCCAACATTTTATAATAACCTTAAAAAATTGAGAATCACCATACTGTGCTGTACTGTGCTTAATTACTCAGTCGTGTCCAACTTTTTGTGACTATAGTCCATGTGATTCTCCAGGTAAGAATCCTGGAGTGGGTAGCCTTCTCCAGGGTATCTTCCTGGCCCAGGAATTGAACCAGGATCTCCTGCATTGCAGGTGGATTCTTTACAAGCTGAGCCACCAGGGAAGCCCTTCACTATACTGTACACCTGTAAATTATATAATAGTGTATATCAATTGTACTTAAAAAAAAAAGTCCCTGGGAATTCCCTGGAGGTCCACGGTTAGGTTTTGGCACTTTCACTTCCAGGGCTCAAGTTCACTTCTTGGTCGGGGAGCCAAGAACCTGAATGCCAGTGAGGCGCAGCAAAGGCAAATGAACAAACAAAACCATTCCAAATTGAGGTATGCTCTAACTGAAAACGTTCAGGATTTCAAAGTACTTAGTACTGGGGAAAGGATGTAAAATGTCTCATGATTTTAATAGTGATTATGTGTTGAAATAATATTTTGGCTATATTGGGTTAAATAAGATATATGATGACAATTCATTTCATCTATTTCTTGTTGACTTTTTAAAGAATGTGGCTGATGGAAAATTTTAAATTACATATGTGTGCTCCTCATTTGTGGCTTCATCATATGCTATTCCCGCAAGCTCCGGGAGTTGATGATGGACAGGGAAGCCTGGCGTGCTGCAGTCCATGGGGTCGCAGAGTTGGACACGACTGAGCAACTGAACTGAACTGAACTGAACTGAACTGATTCCCGTTGTGGGCTCCAGGAGAGGAGGTGGTGGTGGTTTTGGTCTTTAGAGTTGTTAGACACTCAGTAAATACTTGTTGAATGAATGAATGAATGCATGCATGAAGGAAAGAAGAGGAGCTTGAATGACATAAAAGAGGTGGGTCTACGTCAAGATCTATTGGCGGCTCCAATAAGGAAGACCTTACCGTTCACCTTTCACGAGGCCACCCGGGCTGTCTGCGCCTCTGGTGAGCGGAGCGGGGGTTGGGCGTAGGGGCGCGGGCAGGCTCATCACAGCGCAGCCCGCAGGGGTGGCTGCCTGGGTGCCCCTCTCCAGTAACCGGACAAGATCAAGTCATAGTGGCTGGGACTTCTGGGGCTAGAGAAGGAGGAGCGTGTGGCGAGAGGGACCTGAGTCAGAAGTGGGGCTGGGCGGAGCAGGCTCCACCCCAGCCCAGGTCCCTTCCCCGGGGCTGGGCTGGCGGGAAGGGGTTGGGCTGCCAGGCAGGCGCGGGAAGGAGCCGGGGTGTCTGCTATCGACCGCCCGGGCCTCTGCAGGGAAGCTTTTAGACCCGCCAGCGCATCCCACCCGGGGAGGGGGGGTGGGGTGGGGGGAGCACAGGCCTGGGCTTCCCCATCTCCTCACGGGCGGAGTCCAAGGGGCCTCCTCTCATCCCCAGATCCTGCCCACCAGCAAAGCTTGCAGGCCTTGCCTTGGAACTGAGGAGGAAATCCCATTTGCTTCTCACCCCATAGTTATCACGCCAGGGTTGCAATCATTTCCCCCCGCCCCCCACCCCCGGCCCTTTATTGAGAGATTATGTGCATCCTCTAAGGTCGGATGACTGCATCTCACGTGCCTCTGGCCCCTGGGCCCCCATCACATCGAAGTATGGAACATTCTCATCCAGGTGGTCCCAGAAGTTTCACATCCCTCTCATCCCCAATCCTAATCACTATTCTGGTTTCTGAGTTAACCTAGCCTTTTGGAGAATTTCATACAAATGGAACCACACGGGGAGGCCTCTTTTGTCTGGTTGCTTCTCCTCAGTATCTAACATCCTGAGATTTTTATCCACTTCCCTGACAAGTTATAAGTAGTTTGTTCCTTTTTATTGCAGCAGAGTATTCCATGGTGGGCTTCCCAGGTGGCTTGGTGGTAAAGAATCCACTTGCAATGCAGGAGACGTGAGTTCCATTCTTGGGTTGGGAAGATCCCCTGCAGGGGGAAATGGCAACCCACTCCAGTATTCTTGCCTGGGAAATCCCATGGACAGAGGAATCTGGTGGGCTATAGTCCATGGGGTCCCAAAAGAATCAGACACAACTTAAACAACTAAACAACAATGACATTCCATTCTATGAATGGACCTCAATTTGTTTTTGTTTTTCTTAAGTTTTAATTTGCATTTATTTATTTGGCTGCACCAGCTCTTGGTTGCAACATGCAGTATCTTTTTAGTTGTGGCATGTAAACTCTTAGTTGTGGCATGTGGAATCTAGTTCCCTGATCAGGGAACCCACACCCCCTGTACTGGGATCTCGGAGTCTTAGCCCCTGGACCACCAGGAAAGTCCCCAGACCTCAATTTGTTTATCCATTCTCTTGTCCTAGACATTTGGGTTGTTTCCAGTTTTTTGGCAATAACAAAAAAAGCTGCTGTGAACATTTGCCAACAGATCTTTGCACCAACATATGTTTTCACTTCTGTTGGGTAAATACCTATGAATTGAATTTCTGGGCTGTATGGTAACTGTGCAACTTTATAACAAACAAACCAACCAACCTGGCATCTGCTTTGACGCACTGGCGGAGGATGAGCGTTCCAGTTCCTCCCCATCTTGCCAACACTTGGTATCGTCAGCCTCTAATATGGGTCAGCGTGTTGATGGCTTGTAGCCTGGACCACTGTAGTCACCTCTGTCTCAAACCTCTGCTTCTGCCCTCACTCCCCTACAGTTTGTTCACCCCTCAGAAACCTGATACATCGTTTGTTGTTAATATTTCCCTTTTTATTATAGAAAAATTTCACACATGTGCTGAAGTAGAGAAAAGAGTATGAAGAGCCCATATGGTTCTGTCACCTGACTTTATGATAATCCACATTTTACACATCTTGTTTCATCTCTCACCTCCCCCCTCCCCAATGTGTTTTTAAGGGAGTCTTTTAGAATCTCTCTTTTAAAACTGAAGTATAGCTGATTTACAATGTTGTGTTAATTACTGCTATATAGCTAAGTGATTCCGTTTATACATATATGTATACATTCTTTTTCATTTTCTTTTCCAGTATGGTTTACCACTGGATATTGAATATAGTTCCCTGTGCTACACAGTAAGACCTTGTTGTTTATCCAGCTTCTGTATACCAATTTGCATCTGCTAATTAAGGGAGTACTTTAAAGCAAACCCCAGGTACCATATACTTCCACAAGTATCATAGTAATCTCCTCAAACTATGAATTAGATGACCCATGCCTTGCCTTGGAATTGGCTGGTGGTTTCTCATTGCTTTTAGAAAAAAATTTCAGATTTCTTCCCATGGCCCTCAGGATGGCTGCTGACCTCTCTGCCTTCATTTTGTATCCTTTCCCCTTACTTAGTCCCTGCTCCAGACACATTGTCCTTTTTTTCCAACCACAGTCTCAGCTTGTTCCTGCCTCAGGGCCTTTGCACATGCTGTTCCTTCTGCCTTGTATATTATTCCCAGATATCCACTTGAATCCTATAGTAGGCAGTGCCAATAAGATGGTCTTCCATGGTCCCTGCCCTTCTATAATTTTTTTCACCTTTCGTGTCAACTGAACTGCTCACTTCTAATCAGTAGAAGATGGCCAAAGTGATGGAGTGTTACATCCATGATTAGGTTTTAAGGCTGTGATTTCTGTCCTGCTGACTCCCCCTCTTGCTAGCACTCTTGTCTCTCTCTGATGAAACCAATGACCAGGATGTGTGCCATCCTATGGAGAGATCTGCTGACAAAGAGTGGAGAGAAGCCTTCAACCAATCACTGGTGGGGAACTGAACTCTGCCAACAGTCTTGTGTGTGCTTCTCCCCATTTGAACCTTGAGATGACCATATAACATCAGTGGCTGCCTTGACTGCAGCCTCATGACCCAGAGGACCACCTAAGTGGTACCCAGATTCCTGACTCCCAAATCATGATCATCCATGTTGTTTTTTTATTATTTTTAAATGGTTGAATGCAGTATATATATATATATATATATATTTTTTTTTTTGGTTGCACTGAGTCTTTGTTGCTACATACAGGCTTTCTCTAGCTGCAGTAGTCGGAGGCTACTGTCTAAGTTGTGGTGCACAGACACCTTATTGTGGTGGCCTGTCTTGTTGCAGAGCAGGGGCTCTAGGGCTCATGGGCTCAGCAGTTGTGGCACTTGGCTTAGTTGTCTGGTGGCATGTGGAATCTTCCTGACCCAGGGATCGAAATCACATCCCCTGCATTGGCAGGCAGATTCGTAACCCCTGGACCACCAGGGAAGCCCTATGTTGTCTAGAGCCATTAGATTTTGGAGTGATTTGTTATGTAGCACTATATAACTTAAATGGCGCTCTCACCTTCACCTCTATGCTCAGAAGTTAGCTTCTCCATGAGATCTTCCCTGGCCACCTGATTAAAATTGTAACTCATTCCTGTCACTCCTCATTCCTCTTCTCTGCTTTACTTCCCTTCCTGAATTTATCACCTTCTGTATTTTTTTATATTTATTTATTTATTTGGCTGTACTGAGTCATAGTTGTAGCATGCAGGATCTTTGATCTTTGTTGTAGCATGCGAGATCTTCAGTTTCCACACAGGAATTCTCAGTTGCAGCCTGTGGGATCCAGTTCCCTGACCAGGAAATGAACCCAGGCTCCCTGAATTGGAAGCGTGGAGTCTTAGCCACTGGACCACCAGGGAAGTCCCCTCACCTTCTATTTTATTTAATGAATTCATTGCCTCCCTCTCTGTTGGAACTTTGTCTCTGGGAGGACAGGGGCCTCTATTTGTTTTGTTCATTGCTGCATCTCCAGTCTTAGAGTACTGCTGGGCACATAGTAGGTCTTGCTGGATCTAAAGACATACTTACTACTGACCCAGCAAACCCACTTCTGGGTATATACTCAAAAGAATAGAAAACAGGGTCCCAAAGAGATATTTGTGTACCCATGTTCCTAGCAGCATTATTCATAGTAAAAGTGTTAATCCCTCAGTCTTATCCAGCTCTTTGTGATCCCATGGACTGTAGCCCACCAGGCTCCTCTATGGAATTTTTCAGGCAAGAACACTGGGGTCAGCCATTCCCTTCTCCAGGGCATGAAGGGATCTTCCTGACCCAGGGATCAAACCTGGGTCTCCTGCCTTGCAGGCAGATTCTTTACCATCTGAGCCACTAGGGAAGCCATAGTAGTTAAACCATGAAAGCAACCCAAGTGTCCATCAACTGACGAATGGATAAATATACCAAATGTGATGTATTCATACAGTGGGATTTTATTTGGCCTTAAAAAGAAAGCTTTGCAATATGCTACAACATAGATGAAACTTGAGGATATTATGCTCAGGGATAATCCAGCCACACAAATATTGTATGATTCCACTTAGGTGAGGATCTTCGATTAGTCAACATCAGAAAGACAGAAAGTAGAATGCTGGTTGCCAAGGTCTGGGAAAGAGGGAGTGGGGAGTTACTATTTAATGGGTATACAATTTCAGATTTACAAGATAAAAAGACTTATGGGGATGGATGGTGGCGATGTACCAGAGTGTGAACGTACTTCATACCACTGAAGTGTATGCTTAAAAACAGTTAAGATTAAAAACAGTAAGTGTAGGACATCCCTGGTGGTTCAGTGGTTAAGACTCCATGCTTCTAATGTAGGGGGTGTGGGAGGATTCCCTGGTTGGGGAACTAAGATCCCACATGCTTTGCAACACGGCCAAAAAACCTGGTACATGCTATGTTATATGTATTTTAACACACATACACACAGGCTTCCCAAGTGGTGCAGGGGTAAACAAGCTGCCTGTCAATGCAGGAGATACAGAAGACATGAGTTCAATCCCTGGGTCAGGAATATCCACTGGAGAAGGAAATGACAACCCACTCTGGTATTCTTGCTTGGAAAATTCCATGGACAGAGGAGTCTGGCAGGCTAGAGTCCATGGGGTTGCAAAGTGTTGGACGTGACTGAGCATGCACACACACACACAGATACACTTATTGTATCATTCTGTCCCCCTGGGGGTGGGGCTTGGTTACCAGCTTTGGTTTTACTGTCAGGTGTCATAGGTTGGGGTTCTGGGTCTCCCTTCCTCCCTCTGTTGAGCTGAGCAGTGTGTGTATCTCTTTCCTGCCTCCCATCAGCTCTGCATGCCTTTTATGTCTTCCCAGCTTCTCTGGAATGTTTTAGGGGTGAGAAATCCCCTTCCTGCCCAAATATAGAACCAGAAAGCATCCATCTATGTCTACTGAATGTGAACTTAGAGAGACCTTGGCTTGGGCCCCATGTTTTGTCTGATCTGCAGCTGCCTCTGACCAGCCTTGACGGGCAGAGGGGTCTGAGAACCCATATGTGTGTCTATGTGTGGGGTCATCAGCTCTGGGGACACAGTCCTGCATGGATCGTACTTTGGAGGGAGCTTTGACAGCTTCCCCTCATGCCCCATCTGTGGATGCATCAGCCACTGCAGGGCCCAGCAAGCCCCACTCAGTCTTCCTGCTCTTTATCAACAGCTCAGATTCACAAAGTGGCTGCGAGCCCAGCACCGAAATCCCTGGGAGCTCACAGTCTGGCTCCATGCTGGGTGCTCCTCCATTTGTCTTCTTATGGACTGGATTTGTCCCCCCCAAATTCATATGTTGGAGCCCTAACCGCCCACTGTGACTGTATGAAGAGACAGAGCTTTTAAGGAGGTAATTGAGGTTAAATGAGGGCTTCCCCAGTGGTTCAGTGGTGAAGAATCTGCCTGTTAGTGCTGGAAGTGTGGGTTTCATCCCTGGGTCGTGAAGAAGCCCTGGTAAAGGAAATGGTTATCCACTCCTCCTGGGAAATCCCATGGACAGAGGAGCCTGGCGGGCTACAGTTCATAGGGTTGCAAAGAGTTGGACACAACTTGGCGCCTAAACAACAACAACATAATTTTAAATGAGGGAGTTCCCTGGTGGTCTAGTGGCTAGGATTTGGTGCTTTCACTGCCAAGGCCCTGGGTTCAATCCCTGGTCAGGAAACAGATCCCACAAGCTGTGCAGTGTGGCAAAAAAAAAGTTAAATAAGGTCACAGTTGTTGTTTAGTCACTCAGTCATGTTCGACTCTTTGGGACACCATGGACTATATAGCCCACCAGGCACCTCCTCCTCCTCTGTCCATGGAATTTTCCAGGCAAGATTACTGGAGGTCATAAGGGTGAAGCATGATGATCTGATATGACTGGTGTCCTTATAAGAAGAAGAAGAGGCTGCAGAGACCTTTCTCTCTCAACGCACACACAGAGGAAGGGCCACATGAAGACACAGTGAGAATGCAGCTGTCTGCAAACCAGGAAGAGAGGCCTCCTCAGAAACCAGCCCTGAGACTTCGCTGGTGGTCCAGTGGCTAAGATTCTGCGTGTCCAATGCAGGGGGCCTGGGTTCCATCTCTGGTCAGAGAACCAGATCCCCCATGCCGCAACTGAAGATTGTACGTGTTGCAAACGAAGATCCATGGGCCACAACTAAGACCTTTGTTGTTCGTCAGTCACTCAGTTGTGTCCAACTCTTTGTGACCCCATGGACTGTAGCCCACAAGGCTCCCCTGCCCTTCACTATCTCCCAGAGCTTGCTCAAACTCATGTCCACTGAGTTGGTGATGCCATCCTACTATCTCATCCCCTGGCATCCCCTTCTCCTCCTGCCTTCAATCTTTCCCAGCATCAGGGGCTTTTCCATTGAGTCAGTTCTTCGTATCAGGTGGCCAAAGTATTGGAGCTTCAGCTTCAGCATCAGTTCTTCCAATGAATATTCAGAGTTGATTTCCTTTGTGATTGACTGGTTTGATCTCTTTGCAGTCCAAGGGACTCTTAAGAGTCTTCTCTAGCACCACAGTTTGAAAGCATGACACAGCCAAATAAAGAAGTTATAAAACATTGAAAAAAAGAAAGAAAGAAAGAAAAAGAAACCAATGATGCTGGCACCTTGATCTTGGACTTTCAGCCTCCAGAACTGAGAAAATAAATGTCTGTCACTTAAGCAATCTGCTCTATGTTATGGTAGCCTGAGCCTAAGACAGGGTAATAACAGCTCCCAGCTCCTGGCAGCCCTGGGTACATCACCACCTCCTGTTGATTTCCCTGGATGTGGCCCATACCTTCATTGAGACTTCCTCCATGGCCCATTTTGGGTGCATCACCTGTCTCCTGCTGCTGGTCTCAACCTTAGATGCCCACTGGGTTCACCTGGGAAGCTTTAACAATGCTCATGGGACTCCCCTGGTGGTCCATTGGTTAAGGATTTGCCCTCCAATGCAGGGGCCACAAGTTTGATCCCTGCTTGTGGAACTAAGATCCCACATACTGAGGGGCAACTAAGCCGGCACAACTGGCAGCTACAGAAGCCACATGCCGAAACCGGAGAGAAGCTTGAGTGAGTCAACAAAATATCCCTTGTGCCACAACTGAGACCTGATGCAGCCAAAAGTAAAAAAATAATTAATTAAAGCAACATCAACAAAAAACCCAAACAAACAGAATAAACAATGTTGACCCTTGATCCCACCCTCAGAGAATCTAAGGCAATTGGGTGGGGCTGGCTTTGGGAAGCTGTCAGACCCTTAGGTGACTCTAATATGCAGACAGGGTGAAGAATCGCTGACCTAGAACAGAATTTCTCAACCAGAGGGGATTCTGCCCACGTCCGACACCAGGAGACATTTGACAGTTTCTGGAGACATTTTTGGTTGTCACACTTAGGGTGTACGTGTGTGTGTGTGTGCGCTAAGTTGCTTCAGTCGTGTCCGACTCTGTGTGACCCTATGGACTGTAGCCTGCCAGTCTACTCTGTCCACGGGATTCTCCAGGCAAGAATACTGAAGTAGGTTGTCATGCCCTGCTTCCTGACCCAGGCATCAAACCCGCGTCTTTTACATCTCCTGCACTGAGAAGCGGGTTCTTTACTATGCTGCAGCTTCCCTGGTGGCTCAGATGGTAAAGCATCTGATTGTAATGCGGGAGACCTGGGTTCAATCCCTGAGTCAGGAAAATCCCTTGGAGAAGGAAATGGCAACCCACTCCAGTACTTTTGCCTGGAAAATCACATGAATGGGAGAGCCTGGCAGGCTGCAGTCCATGGGGTCCCAAAGAGTTGGACACGACTAAGTGACTTCACTTTCTTTCTTTCTTTCTTTCTTTACTACGAGTGCCCCCTGGGGAGCCCCACTTAGGGGGTGGATGCTACCAACTTCTAGCGGGTAGACGTTGGGAATGCTGCTAAACATCGGTATTGCCAAAGTCCAGAAACCCTGTTCTAGAAGTCCATGAGCCAAGTATTCTTCCTCTTTTTTTTAAAAAAAAGGATTTATTTATTTATTTATTGACTGTGGTGGGTCTTCATTGGCTTCCCTGGTGGCTCAGACGGTAAAGAATCTGCCTGCAAAGCAGGAGACCTGGATTCAATCCCTTGTCGGGAAGATCCCCTGAAGAAGGGAATGGCAACCCACTCCAGTATTCTTGCCTGGAGAATCCCATGGACAGAGGAGCCTGGCAGGCTACAGTCCATGGGGTCACAGAGTCAGACACAATTGAGGGACTAAGCACGCATGCATACACAGGTTTTTGTTGCTGCACGAAGCCTTCCTCTAGTTGCAGCAAGCAGGGGCTATTCTGCATTGTGGTGCGCAGGCTTCTCACTGCAGTGACTTCTCTGGCTTCAGACCACAGGCTCTAGCTGTGCAGGCTTCAGTGGATTCAGCTCGAGGGTTCTAGAGTGCTAGTTTAATGGTTGCGGCGGACGGGCTTAGTTGCTCCGTGGCATGTGGGATCTTTCCGGACCAGGGATTGAACCGATATCCCCATGTTGCATTGCAGGGAAGATTCTTAACCACTGGACTACCAGGGAAACCACTCAAGTAGTCCCTTCATGAAGGCACACGACACCACGTCGGGGGTAAGTTCTATTATATACCCATACTGCAGAAGGGAAAACAGGCTCAGAAAGAGGAAGTGACTTGGCCATGCTCAGAGAGCAGAGCTGGTGCTCACACTGCCCTCTAGCAGACAAAGCAGGAAAACATGCCCACAATGTACTGAGAAGGAGATTAAGCTGGGCAGTAATAAAGCCCAATGGTTGCATGAACAGATTCAGCAGCCAGTCTATTACTCTCTGGTTCTGTGCCTCCAGCTCAATGCTTTACCACCCAGTGTCTCAGTGATCCCACTCATAAAATATGGATATGGCAGTAATGACATCTGCATGGTTAGCCACTGCAGGGGGCTCAGAAGGTACTGGACTGCTTAGGGGGCAGGGCTGGCAGGAGGATGGGATGGCTGAGTGAAGAGTGAAGTTGTTGTTCAGTCATTAAATCATGTCTAACTCTTTGTGACCCCACGGACTGCAGCACACCAGGCTCCTCTGCTCCTCTCCCGGAGTCTCTCAAATTCATGTCCATTGAGTTGGTGAAGTGAAGTGAAGTGAAGTCACTCGGTTGTGTCTGACTCTTTTCGACCCTATTGATTGTAGCCCGCCAGGCTCCTCCATCCATGGGATTTTCCCAGCAAGAATACTAGAATGGGTTGCCATTTCCTTCTTGGTTATGCTATCTAACTATCTCATCCTCTGTCGCCTCCTTCTCCTTTTGCCTTCAATCTTTCCCAGCATCAGGGGCTTTTCCAATGAATCAGTTCTTTGCATCAGGTGGCCAAAGTTTTGGAGTTTCAGCTTCAGCATCAGTCCTTCCAATAAATATTCATGGTTGATTTCCCTTAGCATTGACTGGTTTGACTTCCTTGCAGTCCAAGGGACTCTCAAGAGTCTTCTCTAGGACCACAAGTTGAAAGCACTCAACTTTCATTATGGTGCAACTCTCACATCTGTACATGACCACTGGAAAAAACAGCTTTGACTGTGGGGAAGCTATGGTAGGGAGGACTCAGTTACTATTTGGAGAAAGATCATGCCAGGCCAGGGAACAGTAAGTGCAATGGCCCTGAAATGGAAGGAAGGCAGGAAGCCTGCTTCACCTTCCTCCTTTTCCTCTCTTTTTCTTGAGCCAAAATTGCAAAAGGGCTAATTCCAGGGCAAGAGATGATACCCAGTGGTGTAGCCCAGTTGGATCAAACTGGCTCAGAAGAGACATTTGTGTCCATCTTTTCCTAGCTCATGGCTCAAGGATATCATATTCACAGCTTGAAATCTGCCAAGTTTGGCCATGGGCAAACACTATAAGGCATGTGCCTTCCCCCCAGCTGGTTTACAAGCACACCGTAGCTTATGCCCACCTAGAGACCCCCTCATACTCCCTGTCTCAGTCCATTAGGACTGCTAAAACAAAATGCCATAGACTGGGTGGCTTTTAAACAATAAACACTGATCTCCTACAATTCTGGAGACTGAAAGTCCAAGATCAAGACCTGGGCAGATTCATGTCTGGTGAGAGCTCTCTTTTGTTTCATAAATGGCATTTTCTTACTGTGTCTTTACATGGTGGAAGGGCCTTACAAATAGCTGGGAAAAGCAGAGAAGCGAAAAGCAAAGGAGAAAAGGAAAGATATTCCCATCTGAATGCAGAGTTCCAAAGAATAGCAAGGAGAGATAAGAAAGCCTTCCTCAGCGATCAATGCAAAGAAATAGAGGAAAACAACAGATTCGGAAAGACTAGAGATCTCTTCAAGAAAATGAGAGATACCAAAGGAACATTTCATGCAAAGATGGGCTCGATAAAGGACAGGAATGGTATGGACCTAACAGAAGCAGACGATATTAAGAAGAGGTGGCAAGAATACACAGAAGTGTACAAAAAAGATCTTCACGACCCAGATAATCACAATGGTGTGATCACTCACCTAGAGCCAGACATCCTGGAATGTGAAGTCAAGTGGACCTTAGAAAGCATCACTACAAACAAAGCTAGTGGAGGTGATGGAATTCCAGTTGAGCTATCTCAAATCCTCAAAGATGATGCTGTGAAAGTGCTGCACTCGATATGCCAACAAATCTGGAAAACTCAGCAGTGGCCACAGGACTGGAAAAGGTCAGTTTTCACTCCAATCCCAAAGAAAGGCAATGCCAAAGAATGCTCAAACTACCGCACAATTGCACTCATCTCACACGCTAGTAAAGTAATGCTCAAAATTCTCCAAGCCAGGCTTCAGCAATACGTGAACCGTGAACTTCCAGATGTTCAAGCTGTTTTTAGAAAAGGCAGAGGAAACAGACATCAAATTGCCAACATCTGCTGGATCATCAAAAAAGCAAGAGAGTTCCAGAAAAACATCTATTTCTGCTTTATTGACTATGCCAAAGCCTTTGACTGTGTGGATCACAATAAACTGTGGAAAATTCTGAAAGAGATGGGAATACCAGACCATCTGACCTGCCTCTTGAGAAACCTGTATGCAGGTCAGGAAGAAACAGATAGAACTGGACATGGAACAACAGACTGGTTCCAAATAGGAAAAGGAGTACGTCAAGGGTGTATATTGTCACCCTGCTTATTTAACTTTTATGCCGAGTACATCATGATGAATGCTGGGCTGGATGAAGCACAAGCTGGAATCAAGATTGCTGGGAGAAATATCAATAACCTCAGATATGCAGATGATACCACCCTTATGGCAGAAAGTGAAGAAGAACTAAAGAGCCTCTTGATGAAAGTGAAAGAGGAGAGTAAAAAAGTTGGCTTAAAGCTCAACGTTCAGAAAACTAAGATCATGGCATCTGGTCCCATCACTTCATGGGAAATAGATGGGGAAACAGGGGAAACAGTGTCAGACTTTATTTTTTGGGGCTCCAAAATCACTGCAGATGGTGATTACAGCCATGAAATTAAAAGACGCTTACTCCTTGGAAGGAAGGTTATGACCAACCTAGATAGCATATTTAAAAGCAGAGACATTACTTTGTCAACAAAGGTCCATCTAGTCAAGGCTATGGTTTTTCCAGTGGTCATGTATGGATGTGAGAGTTGGATGGTGAAGAAGGCTGAGCGCCGAAGAATTGATGCTTTTGAACTGTGGTGTTGGAGAAGACTCTTGAGAGTCCCTTGGACTGCAAGGAGATCCAACCAGTCCATCCTGAAGCAGATCAGTCCTGGGGGTTCATTGGAAATACTGATGTTGAAGTTGAGACTCCAATACTTTGGCCACCTCATGCGAAGAGTTGACTCCCTGGAAAAGACCCTAATGCTGGGAAGGATTGGGGGCAGGAGGAGAAGGGGACGACAGAGGATAAGATGGTTGGATGGCATCACTGACTCAATGGACATGGGTTTGGGTAAACTCCGGGAGTTGGTGATGGACAGGGAGGCCTGGCGTGCTGGGATCCATGGGGTCGCAAAGAGTCGGACACAACTGAATGACTGAACTGAACTGAACTGAACTGAATCCCATTCATGGAGACTCTGCCCTCATGCCCCCATCCCCTCCCAAAGGTCTTACTTCCAAATATGATCAACTTGGGGATTAAGGTTTCAGTATGTGAAATATTGTTTTTTTTCTTCAATTTTTGACCACATCCTATTAGGACCTTAATTCCCCGACCAGAGATTGAACCCACACTCCCTTCATTGAAAGGCAAAGTCTTAACTGCTGGACTGCCAGGGAAATCCTTCAACATGTGAATTTGGATGAGGGGATATAAACAGTCAGGTCTGTCTAGTCAAAGCTATGGTTTTTCCAGTAGTCATGTATGGTTGTGAGAGTTGGACTATAAAGAAAGCTGAGTGCCAAAGAATTGATGCTTTTGAACTGTGGTGTTGGAGAAGACTCTTGAGAGGCCCCTGGACTGCAAGGCGATCAAACCAGTCAATCCTAAAAGAAATCAGTCCTGAATATTCATTGGAAGGACTGATGCTGAAGCTGAAGCTCCAATACTTTGGCCACCTGATGTGAAGAACCGACTCACTGGAAGAGACCCTGATGCTGGAAAAGATTGAAGGCGGGAGGAGAAGGGGACGACAGAGGATGAGATGGTTGGATGGAATCCCCAACTCTATGGACATGAGCTTGAGCAAGCTCCAGGAGTTGGTGATGGACAGGGAAGCCTGGCATGGTGCAGTCCATAGATTCACAAAGAATCAGACATGAGTGAGTGACTGAACTGAACTGAATAAACAGTCAGTCTATAGTACCTCCCTCTTCTCCTCAGAGACAGCACTTTCACAGCTTGAAATTGACCGAGGTGGGAAAATCTACACCACGGAAATTGGCAAACATTGTAAATCCCAACTGGTTTACTAGTACACCATTGCTTACATCCCGAGGACAACTGCCCTAGCTAATACCTTCCCACCCACCTTTCAAGACAGGAAAAAACCCTTACTCTCAGGTGGGGCAAGGCAGGAGGCCAGCCTGGTGAAGGGAGCAGATGACACACAAGTATCATGTCAGAGAGTGACAAAAGAAAGGACATGAATCCAACTATGATGGGTAGAGAGAAAGTGAGGGACAGGAGCTACTATGTTGTTTTTTGTTTTATTTTTCCTGCCCATGCAGCATACAGGGTGTTATCCCCTGACCAGGGATGGAACCTGTGCCTTCTGTGTTGGGAGCCTGGAGTCTTAACCGCTGGACCACCAGGGAGGTCCCAGGGGCTGCTGTTTTAGATTGGGCACCCTTCTCTGCCCCTTCGGGCTTCCCGGTGGCTCAGCTGGTAAAGAATCTGCCTGCAACGCAGGAGACCCTGGTTTGATTCCTGGGTCAGGAAGATCCCCTGGAGAAGGGATAGGCTACCCATTCCAGTATTCTTGGGTTGCCCTGGTGGCTCAGATGGTAAAAATCTGCCTGCAATGCAGGAGACCTGGGTTCGATCCCTGGATTGGGAAGATCTCCTGGAGGAGAGCATGGCAGCCCACTCCAGTATTCTTGCCTAGAGAATCCCATGGACAGAGGAGCCTGGCAGGCTACAGTCTATGGGGTAGCAAAGAGTCAGACAGGATTGAGGGACTAAGCACTATCTCTACCCTTTATGTAGCTCCCCCACCTCCCAGTCTCGCATCTTCCTGCACCCACCCCTCCCCCATCAGCCACTTGGGTACCACACATGACTTTGCATGCCCTGAATCTTTCCTTTTAGCCCTTCCACCCTCTCCCCATCCTGGGTCCTTCTTAAAGCCCTTACCCAGATGCCCTGAATCTGTCCTGCTCCCTGGAATTTTCATCACACAGAAATTTGTCAGGTCCAAGCCCATTTCTGCCCAAAAAACTCATCTTCACTCGAAATTGGCTTTGCTGCCGGTTCTGGGAAGCCTCTTTGCTCCTATTTGAATGGACGAACACGGCAGTGTTGAGAAGGTCACCCTGACCTTTTGCGAGCTCCATGGTCATCGCCTTACTCCATCACCAACATCATAGCCGTTGAAGGGGCTTCTTAAACTGGTGGTAGCCCCCTTTTTCCAACAGCCACTGGGCAGACTCAAGGATGATTTATGAACGAGAGTAGTTTAGGGAGAGCATCAAGTACATACTCTATGATCCTGTCTTCCTCGCCTTTCCCAGTCTGTTACCCATCTGCTCATCCCAGCCTCTCCGGGAGAACGCTTTGCAGAAGAATTCCCAGACACACAAGGATAAGGCAATACCACATCTCCATTGCTCCTCCTCATGACAGTGTGGGCCCAGCTCAAGACGGCCTAGAGGATCAGAGAATTCTACGTTTTAGGTTTTTTTTTTCTTATACCCTTTGACTTGCAGAATCTTAGTTCCCTGACCAGGGATTGAACCCCAGCCCTTGACAGTGAGAGCATGGAGTCTTAACCACTGGACTACCAGGGAATTCCTGAGTTAGGGAATTCTAGGTCTTTCTCAGATCCCCTGTTATCAGGGCACCCAAATGGTGGCGATTCCTGCTGAACTTGGACCCGACTGCTCCCATCTTCCCAGCAGCTGGGAATCCTCCAAAATCTTAGAAGCCCAGCTGAGCCCCCCTCTCTGGCTGTGCCCACCCTGAACCCCCAAAATCTCGCAGCTGAAGTCAGAAGCCAGATCTTCTGTTTATAGATCAGTGAGGGAGGAGGTGGGGCTGGCGAGTTTTAAAAGCTCATTAAGGCCTGAATTCTTTTTATAGATGAGGTTTCCTGTGCCTCTCCTTTCCTCCTCCCTCCACTCCGCCCCTCCCGGCCTTCCAAACGCCGTATTTATTTGAGTTAGAAAAATAATGAGGTCCCTGAGGTCGTACACAACACATCAGCTCTCTAATCAAAGTATTGCTGTGGAATTAAAAACATATAGAAATCTCTGTGTGTTGGCTCGCGGGCCGCCAGCCACGGACGCAGGCCACCCCAGCCCCAGCAGACTGGCTTCGGGGGAGGGACATAATCAGCTGTTTTCCAGCAAAGTCTCTGGGAGTGGAGAATGGGGTGGAAATGCCCATGGGGCCAAGGCATGGAGTGTAGCCCACTCGGAAGGCATCAGGGCTGAAAGGAAGAAAGATCAAGGTGCTGGGTCCCACAAGGCTGGCTGTGGTTTGAGTCGGGGCCTTAGGGAACAGGAGTCCCCGGGGTGGAGTGGAGGAGGCCAGATTGGGTGCAAAAGGAAAAGAGACTGTCAGAGAGGGAGATCACCCAGGGGTGCATCTAGCCTGAGAGGCCGAGGGACCCCACTGTTTAAACTCCAGGGTATCAGATTGAATCTGGTTTCTCTCCTGCCCAAATTCCCATCCAACAGGAACCTCAGAATGCAACCTTATTGGGGGGCTTCCTTGTTGGCTCAGTGGTAAAGAATCCACCTGCCAGTGCCGGAGACTCAGATTCGATCCCTGATCCAGGAAGATCCCACATGATGCCGAACAACGAAGCCGGTACACCACAGCTACTGAACCTGTGCTCTAGAGCCCAGGAGCTGAAGCTACTGGCGCCCACATGCCTAGAGCCTGTGCTCTGCAACAAAAAGCCGCCACAGTGAGAAGCCTGCACACAACTAAAGACTAGTCCCTGCTCACCACAACTGGAGAAAAGCCCACACAGCAACCAAGACCCAGTACAGCCCAAAATAAATAAATAAATTTTTAAAATAAAAAAAAGAAAAGAATGTGATTTTATTTGGAAATAGGGTCTTTTTTTGGGGGGAGGGCTGCGTTTGGTCTTCGTTTCAGCCAGGAGGCTCAGTAGTTGCTGTGGTCAGGGTTAGTTGCTCCACCGCATATGGGATCTTAGTTCCCTGACCAGGGATTGAACCCACGTTCCTTGCAGTGAAAGGCAGATTCTTTTGTTTGTTTGTTTGTTTTTTAAAATGTTTTTATTCATTTATTTGGCTGTTCCAGGTCTTAGTTTCGGCATGCAGGATCTTTATTTGTGGCATGTGAACTCTTAATTGTGCGGCAGCATGTGGGATCTAGTTTCCTGACCGGGGATTGAACCTGGGCCCTCTGCATTGGGAGTGTGGAGTCTTAGCCACTGGACCACCAGGGAAGGCCCTGGAAGGCAGAATCTTAACCAGTGGACTGCCAGGGAAGTCCCAGAAACAGGGTTTTTGCAGATAAAATCAGTTAAGGATCTAGAGATGATCCATTCTTGAGCAATGGGCCCTAATTCCAGTGACAGGTGTATTTAAACTAGAGAAACAAGAGGAGTATTTGGACATAGAGAGACACAGAGAGGAGGCCGTGTGAGGACCAAGACAGAGACTTGAGGGATGTAGCCACAAACCAAAGGCATCTGCAACCACTAGAAGCTGAAAGAGGCCAGGAGGGACCCTCCCCTAGAACCTTCAGAGGGAGCATGGCCCTGCCCACACCTTGAACTTGGACTTCCGCCTTTCAGAACTGTGAGAAGATACATTTCGGCTGTCATAAGCCACGTGGTTTGTGGTCATTTGTTACAGCAGCCGCAGGCCATAAAAACCCAGCTAAAACCCTAAAACCCTCCACGGACCGAGATCACTTGGAATTAAATGCTGAGCCCCGGCAGTGGGTCCCAGACCCATCCCGAAGCAGGTGGCTTCTGCCTTCCCTTGGCCTCCTCATCCCCATCTCTGCCTGTCCCTCCTCAGCTCCAGACAGGCAGGTTTCCCTGCTGGCCAGTTGGACCCCCTCCTCTTGGCCTTTGCCTGTGCTGTTTCCCCTGCCGGCAACTCTTCCCTGGCCCTCCTCACTCAAATCTCAGCCTACAGATCTGGCCTTCCCTCCGTCACGGTCCATTCCGGCTTTATTTTTCTCTAATATCCCTTATCGCGACCTCACACACACACACGTGTTTGTTTAGCATCTACCTCTCCAGGACGTTGGCCCCAGTCAAGCAGGGATTTTTATCTTGTTCACCCGGGTGCCCCTAGAGCACAGCACAGGGTCAGACAGAGGAGATGCTCAATCAAATATGCAAAATGAATCCGGGAAGGAACAATGACAAAGGAACTCAGTCGTCCTCATCATGGCCCTCCCTTCTCCAGCCCCTGGGGCTGATCCTTCTTCCAGCTGTAGCCTGAGGCCTGGGAGGTAGCAGGATTGACCAGTTCTGGTTACAGAAAGACAACTCTCTCTCTCTCTCTCTAAATCTGCCCAGTCCTTAAGCAGAGGGGTCTGATGGGGAGCTGAGGGCACCAGGACTCAGCTCACTGTTCGCCTCCCACCCTGGCCTCCCCCCAGCCTTCCTGGGCCAGAGCATCACAGCCGGTGACATTTACAGAGTCTTAGGGTGGCTTTGGCAGAGGGGAGGGGGGCTCAGGCAGGGGAAACCACGAGTGTTTGTAGAGCCTGTGTGTGTGTGTGTGTGTGTGTGTGTGTATTTTCACATGAGCCTGTGAGGATGTGTGAGTGTGTGAGACTGTTATGACTGCGTGTGGCTGCATGAACATGAGGTGTGAGAATCTGAGGGTGTGTGAGCTTTTGCATATTTGGCTGAGCACTTCCTGTGTATCTGACCCAGTTCTGGGGACCAGACTGAACAAGATAAATCCCTGCCTGGGGCTTTGCTGGTGGCGCAGTGGATAGGAATCCACCTGCCCATGCAGGGGACAACAGGTGCAATTCCTGGTCTGGGAAGATCCCGCATGCTATGGAGCAACTAAGCCCGTGCACCACAACTACTGAAGCCCGCATGCCTAGAGCCTGTGCCCCGCAACAAGAGAAATAACTGCAATGAGAAGCCTGCACACCACAGCAAAGAGTAGCCCCTGCTCGCCACAACTAGAAGAAGACTATTTGCAGCAACAAAGAACCAGTGCAGCCAAAAACAAATAAATAAACATCCCTGCTTGCATTGGGCTGATGTCCCGGAGACAGACACGAACCATACAATTGCGTGCGTGTGTGTGTGTGTGTGTGTGTGTGAAGTTGACATAAGCGGACTGTGTGAGTGGGATTGTGTAAGAGTATGTGTGTGTGAATATGTGTGAGTATATAAGAATGTGTGACTGAGAATTTGAAATGTGAGAGTGTGTATGTGACTGTGTGTGAGTATGCATGAAGGTGTGTGTGGATGTGTGACAGTGTATGAGAATTTGAGAGTGTGATTGCATGTATGAGAATTTATGTGAGAGTGTGTCTGTGTGAATGGGAGTAAATAACTGTGAGAGTGACTATGAGCATGTGAGGGTGTGAGGAGATGAGCCTATGTGAGTGTGTGGTAGTGTGAGTGCATGAGAATTTGTGTGTGTGAACGTGTGTGATTGTGAGTGAATCTGTGTGATTGTGTGAGTGTGTGTGTGTGAATGTGTGTGAGTGTATCACTGGTCATGTGTGACTTATGAGAATTTGAGCTGTGGGAGGGTGTGTCATTGAGTGTGTAATGTGTAAGTGTGTGGGGCTATGTGGGAACTTGAAGGAGGGTGTGTGAGGGTGTGAGCACATGACTGGGTGGTGGTGAAGTGTGTGTGTTTGGGGGTCAAGGTGACTTGCTTGCCCTGGATGCACGTGGATACTGAGCCTGGGCCTCCCTGGATGGACCCACAGGGCTCACTCCATTCCTGCCCCTCTTTCATCCCTTTCATCTCTTTTTCCTCAGGGCTTAGTTCCTCCCTCCTCTCAGCCTCCATTCCCTTCTTATAATTTCAGCACCCACACTTCACACTGAGGGCTTGTCTACCTCGTCCGCCGCCTCCATGCCCCTCAGGAGGGTCAGGAGGCCAGGCCCCTGTACCCAGGGAGGTCTGGGGACCAGGGAGGTGAAGGAGACCCTGGCCCAGGCCTCTGTGTGGGGCTGTTTCCCTACTTAGATTCTTCCTGGCCCTTTGCTAACAGATTTGAGAGCCCTGTAGAGGAAAGAAGGAGAGAAGCCTGAAAACTAACCCTCCCCACATGGTTCTTGGCTGCACATTAGCAGCATCAGGCGGGCTTTCAAACTGTCGCTGGAGTAGTGTTAGCCCTCCACCCGGCTGCGCCCCAGTGGGAAGGCTGCACCCCGAGTCTAGGAGTAGAGTCTCACTCTGGGAACTGCCGACATTTGGGACCAGATCGTTCTTTGGCGGTGGGGGGGGGGGTCCTCCCTTGCCCTGGAGCGTGTTTAGCAGAATCTTGGCCTCCGCCCGCTAGCTGTGGGTAGCAACATCCTCCTGCTTGAGTTGTGACAAGCAAATAGGGCTCCAGACATGGCCAAGTTGTCCTCAGAGGGTCAGAATTGACACCTGTGAGCCCCTCTGGGCTGGGGGGACAGGAGGGTCTCGGATGGTGCCCAAACACAGTACCCCCAGAAAACTCTGGTCCTTGCTTGGTGTGGGGATGGGGGCAGGGGGAAAAGCTGGGGGTAGCAGGATTCTTCTTGCCACATCCTCCCCCAAAGCTCCTGGGTCAGGAGAGTAAGTGGGTGAACAGAAAATAAGTGGGACCCGGCTTGGCAGGGGCTGTGGGCCCAGGACTGCAAGAAACAGGGGGTGCAGGCTCCCCCTCAGATGCCCTTAGCGCCGGCTGGCGCTGAAGGAAATAATTTCCACCTGCCTTCTCAGCAGCGCTGCCCCAAGGCTGCAGATTAAGAATCAATTAAGAGCGGGAAGGAGGATTTGCCAGGCGGAGGTGGGCAGTGAGAGCTGGGGGCTCTGGGCCGCAAGATGGATGGGGGTGACTGGCAGGGGTGGGGGTGGGGGACTCAGTGGGTCTCAGGTGGTGAGGGGAGGGTCCCTGAGACTGCGGTCCTGAGTGGTGGTGAAAACAGTCCTTGTTTTGTAAGTGAGGATTTAAATGTGTATAGACCTTAGATCAGTGCCTGGCATGTGAAAAGATGAGAGATAAGTATTTGATAAACAAAAATGAGATAAATGATGGGGCTAAGCTGCTCACTTCCTCCGCCGGCTATAAATGGCTGACGGCCACTTCTGGAGACATTGCTGGTGTCCCCACCCAAACTAGATTCACTTTTCTGGGTCAGCACACCCATCTCCTTCCTGCTTTGGTGCTGGCTGCGAATGGCTGTCACCTGCCCCTTTTCTGGGGAATGTCTTGTGCTTGTGGAAGCCCCTTCCCTAGAGATGCGGTGCAACCCACACCACAACCAATGGCTGTCTGATTGAGGGGTGCTAAGGGCCAGCGCCCCTGCCTCAAGTTGAACCAACTATATGGTGCAGTTCACACTAGGCTGTCCCTCCACCCCATGGAGCTGGACCACATCCTTCCTGCTTCTGTCACCCTCTCTCTCTCTCTCCTGAGAGTCCCTCCCCCACAAAAGTACAGGTGCCTCAGTCCCCATTCAGGATCGGCTTCTAGGTAGGTGCTTTGGGCTGGACTGTATGTATGTGTCCCTCCATCAAATTCACACACCATTATCTATTACTACTGGGGTGAATTACCACCAAACATAGCGGCTTAAAACAAACAGTTATTATCTCACAATCTCTGAGGACCAGGGATGTGAGAGTGACTTAGCTCAGGGTTTCTCATGAGGTTGCTGTCAGGACGTGGTGGGGACTAGTCATCTGAAGGCTGGAGTGAAGTTGGAGGGTCCTCTTCCAAGATGGCACACCCACATGGCTGTTGGTAGGAGGCCTCCGTTCCTCACCATGTGGGCATCTCCAAGGGCTGCTTGAGTGTCATCAGAGCATGGCCAGTGGCTTTCCTGAGTGATCCAAGAGAGAGGCCGAAACTCCGTCACATGTGTCACTCGAGTCACTCTGTTCATTAGAAGACGGTCACTCAGTCCAGCCAATACTCAGGACAGGATTGGAGGGCTTGGATGAGGCTTCATTTGTTTGTTTGTTTAATTAGTTAATTTTTGACCGCTCTGAGCCTTCATTGCTGTGCTCAGGCTGTCTTTAGTTGCTGTGGCTATTCTTTATTGAGATGAGCAGGCTTCTCACTGCAGTAGCTGCTCTTGTTTCGGAGCACAGGCTCTAAGTTCGCAGGCTTCATAGTTGGGGCACACAGGCTTAGTTGCCCGTTGGCATGTGGGATCTTCCTGGACCAGGGACTGAACCCATGTCCCCTGCATTGGCATGCAGATTCTTAACCGCTGGACCACCAAGGAAGTCCTGTTTATTTTTTGTTGTTTTGGATTCTCCCTGTGGCTTGAGGGACCTTAGTTCTCCTCCCAGAGGTTGAACCCAGGCCCATGGCAGTGAAAATGCCAGGTCCTAACCACTGGCCCAACAGGGAATTCCCAGGGGCTCCAGTTTTTGAAAGGAAGAGTATCAGAGAATTTGTGATTATATTTTATTTACTTATTTGTTTTAAAATTTTTGAATTAATATATAATTGACATATAACACTATAATAGCTTCAGGTATACATACTACTTTTTTCCAGTAGACATGTATGGATGTGAGAGTTGGACCATAAAGAAAGCTGAGCACTGAAGAATTGATGCTTTTGAACTGTGGTGTTGGAGAAGACTCTTTGAGAGTCCCTTGGACTGCGAGGAGGTCAAACCAGTCAATCCTAAAGGAAACCAGTCCTGAATATTTATTGGAAGAACTGATGCTGAAGCTGAAACTCCAATACTTTGGCCACCTGATGTGAAGAACCAACTCATTGGAAAAGACCCTGATGCTGGGAAAGACTGAAGACAGGAGGAGAAGGGGACAACAGAGGATGAGATGATTGGGTGGCATCACCGACTCAATGCACATGAGTTTGAGCAAGCTCCTGGAGTTGGTGATGGACAGGGAAGCCTGGTGTGCTGCAGTCCATCGGGTTGAAAAGGGTCGGACAAAACTGAGTGACTGAACTGACTGATACATACAACTTAATGATTTGATATATGTATATTCTACAAAAATGATCACCACAATAACTTAGTTAACATCCATTACCACACAAGTTACAATTTTGTGTTTATGTGTGAGGGGAAACTTTTAGAATCTACTCTCAGCAACTTGCAAATATACATAGTATGTGATCGTTGACTACAGTCACTATGCTGGACACTCTATCCTCAGGCCTTATTTATCTTACAACTAGAAGTTTATACCTTCTGACTGCCTTCACTCATGGGGGAAATGGATGTAGGGGGACATATTTTAGACACAGACATAGAGAACAGACTTATGGACAAGGGAGTAAGGTAGGAAGGAAAGAGTGGGATGAATGAAGAGAGTAGCATGGAAGTATATGCACTAACATATGCAAAATAGATAGCCAGTAGGAACTTGCTGTGTGACTCAGGGAACTCAAACTGGGGCTCTGTGACAACCTAGAGGGGTGGGAGATAGGAGGTGGGAGGGAGACTCAAGAGGGAGGGGACATATTGTACATCTATGGTTGATTCATGTAGATGTGTGGCAGAAACCAATACAATATTGTGATTCTTCCTCAATTAAAAACAAATAAATTTTTAAAAACCCAAAAAATCCACCAGGACTTTCCTGGTGATCCAGTGTTTAAGAATGTCTCTCAATGCAAGGGATGTGGGTTCAATCCCCGGTTGGGGAGCTAAGATCCCTCATGCCTCGGAGCAGCTAAGCCCATGCTCCACAACTACTGAGAAGGTACATCACAACTAGAGAGTCTGTGCGCCACAATGAAAGATCCTGAGTGCTGCAACTAAGACCCGATGCAGGCAAATAAATAAATGATTTTTTTTTAAAAAAAGCAAAACACCACACCCAGGAATTTGTTGGTAGTTTAGTGATTAGGATCCTGTGCTCTCGCCGCCAACAGCCTAGATTTGATCTAGGTTGGGGAACTAAAATCCCATGAGCCACATGGCCCTGCCAAAAAAAACACAAAAAGCCCACCACATCCTATTGTATTTTAATTCTCTCTTCATATAGCCACCTAAAATTTTACCTATATATAAAATTTTATAGATACATAGAGATAGATAAATGATAGCTAGCTAGTTAACACTCATTTCCTTATTTGTGGGCTGTCTCATCTGCAGCTGCAATGTAAGGTCCCCAAGAGCAGAAACTGTCCTTTTTGTTCTCCAGCACAGAACACCTGCTTAATAACCAGGTTTTAATCTGGGTTTCTCAGAGCAGAGTCTGAGATAATGGTTCAGAGGCAAGTAGTTATCTAGGCGGTGACCCCAGGAAACATCCGTAGGGAAGAAGGGAAGGAAAGAGCTGGTGATGGGTGTGTCCTCAAGCCAGTTATCACTGTGACAGAGCCCTCCGGGAGGTAGGACACTGCCTAGAGCAGAGCATGGTGGTCCATTTGACCGCCAGCTCCCATACTATGAAGAGGCGCTGCCGGGGTAGGGAGATCCCCGCCTGGCACTTTCAGCTTGCCGTGCTCAGGGAAGAGAAGTCTTCAAAAGCTTTGGAGACAGCCCTCCGGCCAAAAGCTGCTGCCCACTGCGGCAGCTGGACCGCAGCAGGAGCCTGTCGAAATGGTGAGGCCAGAGGGATGTGAATTGGGCATCAATAGCTTCTGCTACAAACTATTAGTTGAATAATTGAATAAAAATTTCTCAATTGTTCCCCATAGCCTAAAGGACAAAATCCACACTTCTGAGCTGGCACATAAAACCACTGTGACCCAGCTTTATGTCCCCATGCTGCATCAGGGATGACAAACTCAAACATCTGCAGAAGCCACTGGGCAGGAAAGACAAAGGATAAAGCCAGTTGAGGGTGAGAAACACGTGTGCTAGTTGCTCAGTTGTGTCTGATTCTTTGTGACCCTAGGGACTGTAGCCCTCCAGGCTCCTCTGTCCATGGAATTCTCCAGGCAAGAATACTGGAGTGGGTTGTCATTTCCTGAGAAACATGTAGTTCTCCTGGATTTTGAAAAATTTCCCCTTTTGAATTTGCATGTTTATTTAGGCTGTGCTGGGTCTTTGTTCCGTTCTCTAATTGCTGTGTGCAGGCTTCTCATTGCAGTGGCATCTCTGATTGCAGAGCACAGGCTCTGGGCATGCAGGCTTCATTAGTCATGGCTCATGGACTCAGTTGCCCCACGGCATGTGGAATCTTCCCAGACAAGGTGTCGAACCCATGTCCCCTGCTTTGGCAGGAGGACTCTCAACCACTGAACCACCAGGGAAGCCCTCCCTTTTTAAATGGAGGCAGGAGTATGGCTAGATCTTGCTCTAGGGAAAGCAGCCAGTGCTGTGAATAAGATGGTAAAATGGTAATGGGACCTTCACCACAGTGTTGGGAGGCAAGCAGGAGTGGTGGGGACTGTGGGAAACTGGAAAACGCATTTTCATCATGCCTTGTGGGAATGAAGGCCTAGAGTTACCAGATTTTCTGATTTTTGTAGAAAAACCAGGAATCTAGATTTTTATACAAAATCATTAAATGTTTAGATCTTGGCAATCAGTGTATTTCTTAAAACAAAGAACATACATGGGCTCATTTTGACCAGTTCACATCTTCTACACTAAACCTATTTTACAGTTCTGAAACCTGACATACCCTTTAAAAACTCCAAGTCTTTATATGTGCTGTTCCCTCTGCCTGGTTTGCCTTCCTACTCTCATGGAAAACCCCTATTCATCCTGCAAAACCCTACTCAGAAATTACCCAGGGCGTCCCTGATGGCTTAGTGATGAAGAGACCGCCTGCTAATCCAGGGGTCACTGGTTTGATCCCTGGTCCAGGAGGATCCCACATGCCTCTGAGCAGCTAAGCCCGTTGTGCCACAGCTATTGAGCCTGTGCTCTGGAGCCCGGGAGCTGCAACTACTGAGTCCCCGTGCCATGCCTGCTGAAGCCTGCATGCCCTAGAGCCCGTGTTCTGCAGCAAGGGGGCAGCCACAGCGGGAAGCCTGCACACTGCAACCCACAGACAGACCACCACTTGCCACAGCTGGAGAAAGCCCGAGCAGCAACGAAGACCCAGCACAACCAAAAATAGAACAAACAAGCAAATAAATAACTAATTTTTTTTTTAAAGAAATTACCCAAAGCAAGAACTCTTCTGGAACTTCTATTGAGTATTTTATTTTGCTGAGGAGATTTATTTGTCTCTTTCCCAATCATCTATGAGCTCTGTGATGACCATCTCTGTGATGCTTGTGGAAGCAGCATATCTTAAAATATAAATCAAACCAAAGGCCTTTATGACTCCCTGTGGCTTTTAGAATAAAGTCCAAGCTAACATGACTTTTGGCCTCTGTTGGCTTTTTCCATCTCAGCTCTCTGCCACTCTCCCTTCTTCATGGCTCTCAGGCCATTTTCCTTGCCTGGACCGCACGTTAGCCCACCTCCAGGCCTTCTACTCATTGTCACTCCCTTGAAGGCTACACCCTCCATTCTGTTTTTTTAAATAATTTTATTTATTTATTTATTTTTGGCTGTGCTGGAACTTGGTTGCTACGTGGGCTTTTTCTCTAGTTTCAGTGAGTGGGGGCTACTCTCGCAGCACATGGGCTCAGGAGTTGCAGCTCCCGGGTTCTAGAGCACAGGCTCCGTAGTTGTGGCTCACGGGCTTACTTGTTGCTCCACAGCACGTGGGGTCTTCCTGGACCAGGGATCGAATCCATTTCTCCTGCATTGGCAGGCGGATTCTTTACCACTGAGCCACCAAGGAAGCTCTTACACCCTCCATTCTTCACCAGCTAACTTCTACCTCCCCTTCACTCGGCTCAAATGCAAAGTATTGAAGATTTTCCCAACTTCCCTCCCAATCTAAATTAGCCCCTGGGGTTGTTCTCCTAGCTCCCTGTCCTTTTGCTCTGAGGCATTTATCACAATTTAGTAGTGACAAATTTGTGTAATTTAGGTATTTATTCCATCAATGTCTAGTTATCAGTCATGTTCTATTTCTTAACCTGAAATAGGTTGCAGGGTTGCAGGTATGTAAGTGCTTGTCTATCAAATTATACATTTTAAAATATGTTGAACACATATATAGCCCTTAACTCTCTGCTAATCTAATCAGTTTCAAATATGAATCCCTTTAGTTTAGGTGAATTCATTTCACTTTTCAATTATTAGTGAGGTGAATGAATTAATTTCATTTTTCAAATATTAACTCATTTCACTGGATCTTTGAAATAGCCTTATGAAGTAGAGTCTATTATCCTATTTCATAGATAAGGATATAGGGTATAGAGATAGTATCTTCTTCCCAATCCCAGAGGCTCAGTGGCCTCTCCTGCATCCTTCACATCTGATTGGCTGATTGGCTAACTCATAATGAGAGGGTCCTATCCTAGACACAGAGCAGTCACTTCCTCTGTATCTTACTGGCCAGAACTCAGCCATATGACCTGCTTAGGCACAAAGGAAGTTGGGAAATATAGTCTCCCGATGTGTACAGGAAGAGGGAACAGGTTTGTGAGACCATGATTTTGTGGTTGCCATATTTCATGAGAACCTATTAAGTGCCAGGCATTTTATCCATGTTATCCTGTTCAGTGATGATCAATACATGAATAAATAAAGTGACAAATAAGCAAATACATAATAATAAGTCATTTAAAAATAAAAACATAGGTAAATTTTGAAATAAATTATAATAAAGTAATTACATAATTTGCATGTGTGGAGTGGAGCATGTGGGGTTATGGAATGGGGATGATCCTGTCCCTCTACATGGGGCCAGTGGTCCCAGATGGCAGATCCCAGTCCCAGATGGAAGAGATTCACCCAGCACGGTGAACACTATTAATAGTTGCCCCCAGCATTCATTCTCCTCTATCCTTTTAGTACTAGAGTGTTCTGAGTTTTAGCTGGGCACATGGCTTCCTTGCTAGAGATTGTATTTCCAAGTCTCCCTTATAGCTAGGTTTGGTCATGTGACTAAGTTCTAGCTTATGGAGTGTGAGCATAAATGATCTGTGCAACTTGCAGGTATGTCCTTCAAAGGAAGCCTTGCCCTCCACTTCCTTTTTCCTGGTTCCTCTGGGAACCCCAGAGGGAATCCACAAGTGATGTGAGTGGCAAAGCGCCTAACACTTACATGAGTAAGAAATAAACTCTCAAACACTGTATTCTCAGGGATCATTTCTATATTTACAAAACAGAAATTGAGTCACAGATGTAACAAGCAAACTTATGGTTACCAGGGGGAAAGCAGGGAGTGATGGGAAGGATAAACTGGGAGATTGGGTTTGACATATACATACTACTATAGCTAACATACATAACCAATAAGGACCTCCTGTACAGTACAGGGAACTCTTCTCAATGCTCTGTAATGATCTATATGGGAAAAGATCTAAAAAAGAGTAGATATATGTATAACTGATTCACTTTGCTGTATAGTAGAAAATAACACAATAGTGTAAATCAACTATAGTCTAATAATTTTTTTTTTTAAAGAAACTCTCATCTTGTTGTAGTCACTGAATTTTGGGGCCTCTTTGTTACGGCGTCTCCGCTTGTGCCAGACTAATGTGACATCAGTCCTCCCCTCCAGGCTAGTCCCTTGGGCCTTGACCTAGCTCCTACAGTCCTATCCCCACAGTATCTAACTCCCTCTCTCTGACTCTGATGTCCTGAACAATAATGCACAAATCTTCCTAGACCATGTTCTGTGTAAATATCATTATGTAAGAGACAAGAGTCAGACAGAGAGGTTATGTCCAGACTTCATTTGTTCAAGGTCATAATGCTCTGGGCTGATTGCACTTTCAGTTTCAATTACCAACCTACACTGAATCCAGGCTCATAGAAGTCTGATGCTTTTGCCTCCCTGGCATCTCTTTCCTTTTCTACAGTTTTCCTTTGATGAGCCACCTCTAAAATCACTTTTGGTCAACGTGGAACACCATGGCAGTGTTGGATTCCCTTTACTTCTATTAACAAATGTGTAGTCCAAGATGGGTCAGTCATAACATTCTCTCCCTCTTGATTGGTTCAAGGATGGGCTTGTAACCCAAGAAGGGTGGATGAGAGTCAGCCCCTAGACTTTTTGCTGCAACTGTTGGGAAGGAAATGTTTTCTGTCTGCTAAGATTTGCAAGTTGTTAGGATGTAAGTCAGGACAAGTGGGACTATCCTGCCACCACTTCTTGAGAGCTTGTCTGAGAGAGAGGCTACCATGGGAAATGTGAGTTAAGAGATGGACAGAACTGGACTTCTGGTGACATCATCTAAGCACCTGGATCCAACCATGCCTGAAGTTACACTACTGTTGTGCTTTTCAGCTGTATGACCCAATGCCTTCTTTTAAAATTAATTATAACAATTAAGGGTTCTGTCATGTGCAAACTGCACTTTTGGTTGCTGCAAAGATTTCTCCTCGAACGTCGCCTAACCAGAAGGGTGATAGCCCAATGTTTACCCCAATAGAGTGATCATGCCTCTCCCACTCCAGACCTCACCCTCTATCAGAAAGGAAGAAGAAAACCCACTGCTCAAGCCAACATAAACAATGATAGTCACTATCTAGTTGAACAACAAATTCAGAGTCAGGGCAACTCCTGGGTTGGTTATTCAGTCACCTGATGACATTATCATCTCAGGTTCTTTCTGCCTTCTCTTCATCTCAACTTTGTCCTAAGGTTGGCTCTCCTCATAGTGCCAAGAAAGCTTCCCAAACTCCAGGCAACACATGCAGAAATAACAGAATCCATTGGAAGAAGAGATCATCTCTTACATATGTCTTTTTTCAAGGGACCCTTTCCTGGTTCTCTCTAGCCTGAAATTTGTCACATTCTGTCTGGGTTTGGAGTCCTCCAGAAGTACACTTGGAGGTATGAATTTGAGTGCAAGCAGTTTATCTGGGAAGTGACTCCAGGAAACACTGATGGAGAGAAGGGAAGTGAGATGAAAGAGAGAGGGCAATTAATGCAAAGTGTAAATGTGGATATACTGCTGAGGGCAATGATGGCTCAGTCCCTCTGGGGTATGCTGCAGAGAACAGGTAGGTCACACAGCTCAGGAGTGTTCCACCCAAGTGGAGAGGGAACTGGGGAATGTATCCTTCTGTTCCCATCCATTATAAACAAAAGGCTGTTTGTAGGGCCATTTCCGACCTATCCCAACTGTGAGTCAGAAGAATGCTCCCAGGTGGAGAGTTACAGGTAATTAAAAATCCTGTCATCGAGACTTCCCTGGTGGTCCAGCAGTTAAGACTCTGCCTTGTAATGCAGGGAACACAGGTTTGATCCTTGGTCAGGAAACTATCGTTCCACATGCCTCAGAGCAAGTTAACCCAAGCACCACAACTAGAGTTTGTGCACCACAACCAAAAGATACACATGATGCGAGGAAGATTCTTCATGCTGCAACGAAGATTTGATGAGGCCAAATAAATAAATAAATGTTTTTTAAAAGAATGCTGTCAGCATAAACTTGCCCAGGGGTGAACAAACTCTGTAAAGGTCCAGACAGTAAAGATTTTCAGCTCTTCTAGGGTTGGACAGTCTCTGTTGCAACTATTCAAGTCTGCTATGTAGTTGCAACAGGTAGGGCAAAAGCAACCATAGACAATTTTAAAATGAACATATGTTCGTGTTTGAAACATGTTTTACATACGAGTGTCAATAAAACTTTATTTGCAAAGACAGGCGGTTTAACGATGCTTTGCCCAGCTTTGTGCTAGAACAGCGCTGAGTGGAGCCCACAGCTCCCACTGCTGTGCCTGACCAATCATCAGCCAAGGCCAGAGAATGCTGAATGGATCTGTACCAATCAGGACCAGACCTCTAAATCAGTTGTGTCCGACTCTTTGCGACCCCACGGATTGTATAGTCCATGGAATTCTCCAGGCCAGAATACTGGAGTGGGTAGCCTTTCCTTTCTCCAGGGGATCTTCCCAACCCAGGGATCGAACCAGGTGTCCTGCATTGCAGGCGGATTCTTTACCAGCTAAGCCACAAGGGAAGCCCAAGAATACTGGAGTAGGTAGCCTATCCCTTCTCCAAGGGATCTTCCCAACCCAGGAATCAAAACGGGGTCTCCTGCACTGCAGGCGGATTCTTTACCTACTGAGCTATGAGGGAAGCCCCCTCTAAATCACCTGACTACTCAAAACGGAAATGGATCGACCTCCCGGCACCTCCCTAGGTTGTTGTGAGTCAGGGGTGGGCAAGGCCGGGGAAAGAAACCATCTGCCCATGGTAATGATCATGTCCACAGAGCGGGCACTCGGATTCGGTTTGGCTTTTTTTCTCTACGGACTGTCAGCGGCTGGAGCAGGAGCCTGAAATCCTCTCACTCTGACCCAGACACAGCCTGTTTGTCCCCGCTCTGGTTGGGCTGGCCAAAGACCATGCAGGTTTCCAGGAATTGGAAACAAGAGGAATTGGAGTGTGGTCTCCCATTTCATTAATTCAGATCTGGGACTTCCAGGCAGAACATTCCAGAAAAGTCTTTTTCTTCTTCTTCTTCTTCTTCTTCTTCTTCTTTTAAAGCACATCTTCCAATGCTCTGCAGCCAGTAAGCAGAATGAGGTGGGTTTGGATGTGCTAATTTGGGGAGGGTGTCCAAGGTATATAATTAACTGGAGAAAAAGCAAGTGAGGAACAGTGCATCTGCAACGATCCCCATTTGTGAAACGAAAAGAGAATTTTTTCATACAGATGCTGGCGTGTGAATACAAGACGTCTGAGTGGATACAACGGGCGGGACTTAGCAGGGCTATATCAAGGTGAAGGGAGCAGCATAGAGGGAGACTCAGCACGCCTCCTTAATTCAATCGGAATCGAGTACCTTTTCATTTTATCATGAGCGTGTATTGTCTTTCGGAGAAAAATTCTGTTCATTCTCTTACTTATGCTTTGTTGCTACAAGGGTAGGAAAGAGGTTATAGTGGGAATCGCGTAGGTCTTAGGCTAAGTTCCCCTGAAGCAGACCCTGAGGCAGCCACGTAGGTGCAAGAAGTTTAATCTGCAAGGTGATTCCAAGAAACGCGCCGTTAGGAGAGAGGGCAAGGGAAGGCAGCCGGTACAAGGTGTTGTTGAGCGGATGCAGTTCCTCCGGAGACCTCTGGGAGGCAGCAGAGAACACATACTGCAGAGTCATCCCTCCCGTAGGAGAAGGAACTGAGGTATTTATCCTCCAAAATTCTGTCTCTTGTTGGTAACAGTCATATCTGTGAATGACAGCTCCAAGCACTTCCTGCCTGCAAGACCCATAAAAACCCTCAGGCAGAGAAACACACCGTAATAGAAAACAAAGTTAGTAACTGAGGAGATGTGATGGTTAATTTTATGTGTCAACTTGGCTGGGCCCTGATGCCGAGATATTTCATCAAACATTATTTGGGATGTTTCTGTGATGGTGTTTATTCGAATAAGTTGTTGTTCAGTTGCTCAGTCGCGTCTGACTCTTTGTGACCCCATGGACTGCAGCACACCAGGCTTCCCTGTCCTTCAACATCTCCCGGAGCTTGCTCAAACTCATGTCCATTGAGTCGATGATGCCATCCAACCATCTCATCCACTGTCATCCTCTTCTCCTTCTGTCTTCAATCTTTCGCAGCATCAGGATCTTTTCTGATGAGTCAGCTCTTTGCATCAGGTGGCCAAAGTATTGGAGCTTCAGCATCAGTCCTTCCAATGAATCAGTTCAGTTGCTCAGTCGCGTCCGACTTTTGTGACCCCATGAATGCCAGGCCTTCCTGTCTATCACTAACTCCCTAAGTTTACCTAAACCCATGTCCATTGAGTCAGTGATGCCATCCAACCGTCTCATCCTCTGTTGTCCCCTTCTCCTCCTGCCCTCAATCTTTCCCAGCATCAGGATCTTTTCAAATGAGTCAGCTCTTCACATCAGGTGCCCAAAGTATTGGAGTTTCAGCTTCAACATCAGTCCTTCCAATGAACACCCAGAATTGATTTCATTTAGGATGGACTGCTTGGATCTCCTTGCAGTCCAAGGGACTCTCTAGAGTCTTTTCCAACACCACAGTTCAAAAGCATCAATTCTTCGGTGCTCAGCTTTCTTTATAGTCCAACTCTCACATCCATACATGACTACTGGAAAAACCATAGCCTTGACTTGACTTGACTACTTTGTTGGCAAAGTAATATCTCTGCTTTTTAATATGCTGTCTAGGTTTTTGGGGCTCCAAAATCACTGCTGATGGTGATTGCAGCCATGAAATTAAAAGACGTTTACTCCTTGGAAGGAAGGTTATGGCCAACCTAGATAGCATATTTAAAAGCAGAGACATTACTTTGCCAACAAAAGTCTGTCCAGTCAAGGATATGGTGTTTCCAGTGGTCATGTATGGATGTGAGAGTTGGAGGGTGAAGAAAGCTGAGCGCTGCAGAATTGATGCTTTTGAACTGTGGTGTGGAGAAGACTCTTGAGAGTCCCTTGGACTGCAAGGAGATCCAATCAATCCATCCTAAAGGAGATCAATCCTGGGTGTTCATTGGAAGGACTGATGTTGAAGCTGAAACTCCAATACTTTGGCCACCTCATGCTAAGAGTTGACTCATTGGAAAAGACCCTAGTGCTGGGTAGGATTGAGGGCAGGAGGAGAAGGGGACGACAGAAGATGAGATGGTTGGATGGCATCACTGACTCGATGGACATGGGTTTGGGTAGACTCCGGGAGTTGGTGATGGACAGAGAGGCCTGGCGTGCTGCGGTTCATGGGGTCGCAAAGAGTCGGACACGACTGAGCGACTGAACTGAACTGAACTAGGTTGGTCATAACTTTCCTTCCAAAGAGTAAGCGTCTTTTAATTTCATGGCTGCAATCACCATCAGCAGTGATTTTGGAGCCCAGAAAAATAAAGTCTGACACTGTTGCCACTGTTTCCCCATCTATTTCCCATGAAGTGATGGGACCAGATGCCATGATCTTAGTTTTCTGAATGTTGAGCTTTAAGCCAACTTTTTTACTCTCCTCTTTCACTTTCATCAAGAGGCTCTTTAATTCTTCTTCACTTTCTGCCATAAGGGTGGTGTCATCTGCATATCTGAGGTTATTGACATTTCTCCCAGCAATCTTGATTCCAGCTTGTGCTTCATCCAGCCCAGCATTTATCATGATGTACTCGGCATAAAAGTTAAATAAGCAGGGTGACAATATACAGCCTTGATGTACTCCTTTTTCTATTTGGAACCAGTCTGTTGTTCCATGTCCAGTTCTAACTGTTGCTTCCTGACCTGCATACAGATTTCTCAAGAGGCAGGTCAGGTGGTAGTCAATAAAGCAGAAATAGGTATTTTTCTGGAACTCTCTTGCTTTTTCGATGATACAGCGGATGTTGGCAGTTTGATCTCTGGTTCCAGTGAATATTCAGGGTTGATTTCCTTTAGAGTGGACTGGTTTGATCTCCTTGCAGTTCAAGGGACCCTTGAGAGTCTTCTCCAACACTGCAGGTCGAAAGCATCAATTCTTCGGTGCTCAGCGTTCTTTATGGTCCATACATGACTACTGGAAAAACCATACCTTTGACTATATGGACCTTTGTGGGCAAAGTAATGCCTATGCTTTTTCATACACCAATTAACATTTAAATCAGTGGACTTTGTGGAAATCAAATTACCTACCATAGTATGGGTGGGCCTTGTCCAATCAGTTGAAGGCCTTAACAGACCAAAGACTGATGTTCCCTGAACAAGAAGGAATTCTGCCAGCAGACTGCCTTTGGACTTGAACTGCAACTCTCTCTGCATCTCCAGCCTGCTGGCCTACCCTAGGGAGTTTGGACTTGACAGCTTCCACAATTGCATAAGCCAGTTTCTTAAAATCAACCTCTCTCTACACACACACACACACACACACACATCCTGTTGGTTCTGTTTCTCTGGGGAACCATAATATAGCGGAACTTTATAAATTGTCTCTCTGGTCTACATCTACCCATTACTCCTACTTTATGGATGAGAAAATTGAGGCCCATAGAACGGAATGATTGCTCAAGGCTTCTAGAGATACTGTCTGTCCCTAGGAAGAGTTTGACAACATTCTAGCTTTCATTGTATTTATTTTACACTTATAATGTATTCATGACCACTCATGGTGGTTCTTTCTTTTTTAAAAAAACATTTATTTTTTTTTTGACTGTGCTAGGTCTTCATTGCTGCACATATGCTGTCTCTAGTTGTGGAGAGTGGAAGCTACTCTCTAGTTGCAGTGCATGGGTTTATCATTGCAGTGGCTTTTCTTGTTGCAGAGCACAGGCTCTAGGGCATGTGGACTCAGTGGTTGTGGCACACAGGCTTTGTTGCCCTGTGACATGTGGGATCTTCCTGGACCATGGATCAAACAGGTGTCCCCTGTATTGCGAGGCAGATTCTCAACCCCTGGGCCACCAGGGAAGTTGCCATAGTAGTTTTCTAATCATGGCCCTGAAAGTTCCTTTCATAAGTGAATTAGGGTAAAACAGAGTAAAGTCGATTTTGTAAATAAAATTTCAAAAGTGTGAAGAGGCATTCCTTCTTGCCCAGGAAACATCATCTTTGTTTGCTTAAGGCCTTCAACTGATTGGATAAGCCCCACTCACATTATGAAGGGTAATCCTCTTTCCTCAAAGTCCACCAATTTAAATAAATTCTAACCTGATTCAAGATACACCCTCACAGAAGCATCCCCAAATAATGTTTGACAAAATATCTGGGCACCATGGCCCAACCACATTGACACATAAAAAGCAGCGTGTCTCCACCATGGCATGTGGGTGACTTTGCACATATTCCCACAGACCATGCCAGCAAAGGGTTGAATCTCAGTGAATCAGCCTTCTGTTTCATTCTTATTTCTTTTATTCTGGAATGTGGGACGGGCTATCAGGGGACTTCTCCTCCTTTCACTATTCATGTAAACAATAAGCTCAGAATTGTAAAATGACTCCTTGTGTTTTTACCAGGTGAATCCATCAGGTTGTGCCCATTGGGTGCTTGACAAGGTGGTGTGCGGAAAATGGTGGTGAGTGGCTGAACTTTGGGGGACACTGGGGTGCCCACCTGGGCTACTTTAACCTCACACTCACTCCTTCTCTTCATACCGATCTATTTCTCTCCATTGTGGGTGGACATGGCCTTTAAATGCTTTGCATTCAGGCTTCCAAAATTTCCCACCTCTTCCTCTCTGCACATGTCCTCTTTTCCTTTGTTACCTCCAGGCTGTACAGAAAGGGTCACATGGAAGGTTGTTATTGTTGTTTTTGTCACACTTCAAAGCATCTGGGATCTTGGTTCTCTGACCAGGGATCAAACCCACACCCCGTGCATTAGAAGTACAGGATCCTAACCACTGGACTGCCAGGAAAGTCCCCACATGGAAGGTTCTGAGGTATAAGAAGGAGGTGTTACCACAGTCCACAGGAAGGCGAAGTTTTGCAAGTGGACAGAGTCACCTGCCGTGTGAGTAAGAAATAAGCCTGGAGTGTAAGTGGCTGGGATTTGGGGATTACTTGTTACAGCCACTGGGGTGTACTTATTCTGACTAATGCAATATTTGAACTTGCCTAATCCTCAAAACAGCCCTCCAAGGTAAATTCCATGGTAATCCCTGGCCATTGGACAAGAAATTGAGGTCCAGAGAAGGTCAGCTATATACCTGAGGTCATACAGGAGGTGAGAAAGCTAGAATTCTAACCTGGACTCACTGACCCACCACAGTAACCAGACGGTACAACTCAGAACAAAGAAATTCCTCCTCCCTGGTCCCTGCGGTCTCTCGCCTTACAGTGGATGTCCTGTTTCTGTAAGGGTGCAGCCCTAGCCCCCAGCCTTGTCCTTCCTGTTGTATCAATGTGCAAATGTGCTTTGGCCTGCTCTTCTTCTAAAAGGAACTCACCTTGATCTGCTGTGGGTGCAGGACTGGGGCGGTGCTGGTGCACAACAAACTCTCAATAAATATTTGAGATTATTAATATCATCAACAGTGGCAGGGCACTGACCAGGGTAACTTAGTGCTTAAGCCAGAGGAACTGAATTCAAATCCCATCTCCACCATTTGCTAGCTGTGTGACCTTGAGTAAGTTGCTCAACCTCTCTGTGCTTCAGTTTTGGAAATGGAGATGATGATGTTTTCTGTTTCACAGGTTGTTGCAAGGATTAAGATATAAAATGCTCCAACAGTGCCTGCCATGGATATTTTAGGTTTTACTATCATTCTAACATTTTCCCTATTCAGCCTCATCTCCCAGGTCCCCAGGCATGGTGACAGCTGGTTCTGTGATCAGGGCCTCCCCAGACTGCCCACTCCAAGACTCCCCTGCCTTCCTCCTTCCTTGCCTCCTGGGCACCCCTGCCCCAAGCCTAGGTTCCAGCACCATCTCCTCCCCTCTCATTTGCCCCTCAGCCTCGGGGTGACCAGAACCCCTGCCTCGTGGGACAGCTTTCCAGCACTTTCCCCCTTTTAAGAGATTGACTGCAATTTCTATAATAACATCACATTAGCAAGAAATTAATGTCCTCATTAAGACAGCAATTAGGCACATTAGCACAGCAATAAAAGAGAAGCTTATGAAATAATTGCTGGTTCCAAAATGCCTTTAATTTAGTATTTTATATTGTGCTGTGTTATTAATTTTTTCCCTCGGCAGAAGATAATAAGAGAAACATTTGAATTGTGGGGAGGTTTAAAATTTTTTTAAAAATGTTTAAAGGAGAGCAATGTTGATACCTGGGCTTCCCAGGTGGCACAGTGGTAAAGAATCCGTCTGCCAGTGCTGGAGACGCGGGAGACTCGGTTTCAATCCCTGGGTCAGGAAGATCCCCTGGAGTAGGAAATAGCAACCCACTCCAGCACTCTTGCCTGGAAAATCCCAGGGACGGGGGAGCCTGGTGGGCTGCCATCTATGGGGTCGCACAGAGTCGGACACGACTGAAGTGACTTAGCAGCAGCAGCCAGTATTCTTGCCTGGAAAATGTCATAGACAGAGGAGCCTGGTGGGCTACAGTCCATAGGGTCACAAAGAGTTGGACACGACCAAGCAACTGAGCATGAACACACACAATGTTGATACCTACAGACAGAAGATATTTTTTCTCCCAAAAGCCCCCTTCAATTCCCGAGTCTATGGATGGTACTGGTGATGGTGGTGCACCAAGGGTCAGGCTGTGTCCTGGGACTTTGGGCCAAGCCTGGAGTTCAGAGGAGGCTAGAGTTGGGTAGCCTTGGATCCCAGAAGCAGGAGTGGCACCATGTTTCTTTGCCTTAAACAATGAATATCTATTTGATTTTTTTTTCCAGTGGGCTCCATCTTCTGAATTCACATTCTTTCAGCCAGTGTTTCCTTGGTATCTGGTGGCTCCATCTCTAGCAATGTGAGGTTTCCAGCCTAATGAAGAAAACAGATGCATCAATGGGGAAATGCACTGATAGACTGGAAATAGAAGTTTTGCAACTGATAATGAAATCATGGATCTGGGACATGATCATCCAAAGATGATGACATCATTAGGAGAAAGGTAGATGAAGAACATATTCCTGGTGGGCTCTTTTGCCCCCATGGGAAGTCCGGGGTTGACCTTAGCATCCCTAAGTATGATATAACTGGAGGTGAACTGGCTTCCAGTGGGAGCAGCAGATGGTACCCAGCACTACTGGGTGTCCTTGACTCAAATCTAGAATCGTCTTTAGCTGTATTAGATTGGTTAGGATGACCTTGAGACAAAGATTTGAGAGCAAGCACTTTATTTGGGAATTGACCAGAAAGTGCATGGGGAAGTGAGACAGGGAGAGGAAGGAAATAATTTCAGGTAGTGTTAAGTGCTGGACTTCTCAGGTGGCACTAGTGGTAAAGAACCTGCCTGCCAATGCAGGAGACATAAGAGACACGGCTTTGATCCCTCGGTTGGGAAGATCCCCTGGAGGAGGGCATGGCAACCCACTCCAGTATCCCTTCCTGGAGAATCCTATGGACAGAGGAACGTGGAGGGCTATAGTTCTTGGGGTCACAAAGAGTCGGATGCAGCTGAAGCGATACCACATACGCACACGTGGTGATAAGTGGTGTAACAACAAAAATCAAAGGAAAGGGTGGCATTTCCCTGGTGGTTGAGTGGCTAAGATGCTCCCAATGCAGGGGGTCTGGGTTCAATCTCTGGTCAGGGAACTCAACCCTGTATGTCACAACTAAAAGATCCTGCATGCTACAAATTAAGATCCTGCGTGCTGCAACAAAGATGGAAAATCTCATGTGCTGCAACTAAGACTCAGGGCAGCCAAATGATTTTTTTTTAAAGGAAAGAACTGAGGAAGGATCAGAAGACAGCATGCTTTTCTGAGTGAGGAAGGGCCTCTCAGTGGAGTGGACACAGGAGGGACCCATGTGAAAATCTGAAGAAAGAGGGTTCCAGACAGGGAAGCAGCAGGTGCAAAGGCCCCTGGGGTGGCAAAAAGTTTGGCAAGTATGAGAAGGTTGATGTGTCCGAATGGAAGTGAGAGAGGGAGGGGATGCAATTAGAGAGATGTCAAGTAATGAAGGAACAGGGAAGAATTCCTAGAGGATATGAAGATAATGGCAACCAAACCAAGAGCTCCCCAGGATGTGAGTCCATCTTTCCTGAGGAGGGACAAGTTGTGCCCAATGGACCTGTCAGTTTCCTGTTGTCCACTATGCTGTGTAACAAACAATCCCCAAATTCGGTGGCTTAGACAATCAATATTAGTTATGGTTCCACAGTCCATGGGTCAGTTGGACCATTTATCTGGTCTTGGCTGGGCCCCTTCATGAGTCTTTGGTCAGCTGTGAGCCAGGGAGGCACATTCTGTTTACCCACGTTGGGCTCTCCACATGTTTGGGGTTTGGCTGGACTAGAATGGCTGAGCTGGTGTAATGGATGAGCATGTCCCTCATCCACCAGCAAGCTAACTCCAGCTTTGGTCATGTGGCAGAGGCAACACTTTTTGTTTTGTTTTGTTTTGTTTCTAAGCAGCTAGTAGAAACATGCAGCATCCCTTGAGACCCAGATTCAGGAAGGCCCTCTACTTCTGTTGGCATTTGATTGGTCAAAGTGGGTCACAAGACCAGTTCAGATTCCAGGCATGTGGAGAGGGAGGAGCTACCCAATGAGGAGGCAGAGAGCGAGGATAGTTGAGAGGGTAGAACTGGGTGCATTTAGCTGTCAATCCACGCCAGCTCTGTTATGTCTCTGGGGGCTTTTGATATTCACTCCCTGTCCTTCCTTCTTCAGCCTAAGTCAGTCTACAGTCCCTGATGCCAACCTTGGCCCTTTTAGAAGTTACCCCTGCATGTGTTTGCCCACTAAGATCCTGAAGGATCTGTAGCTTGGGTCGTTTAAAACCCCAATTCTGTCAAGTCTCTTCCTCCTCGGTTTTGGGGTGTGACCAGAAATGCAATTTTTTTTTTAATATTTATTTCTTTATTTGGCTATGCCGGGTCTTAGTTGCAGCATGTGGGATCTAGTTCCCTGACCAGGGATTGAACTCTGGCCCCCTGCATTGGAAGCATGGAATCTTAGCCACTGGACTGTCAGGGAAACCTGGAATTTTTTATTCACATAGTTGGCTCTCTTAATAGTGAACTCTAGAGTCGGTGTCACCTAAGACAGGGAAGCAGTTAGTTCATAGGGTGCTCCCGAGCAAAAGAGAAATGGGCACTGGTAGCATGGCTTGAGCTCACACAATGTCCTCTTGTGCAGTGCCCAACCTGCACAACCATACCAACCCACCCTGATTAGGGGATTGAGGAGGTAAAAAGAAAAGAAAAAGAAGGGGAAAGAAATTCCGCTGGGAACCCGGGGCACTATTTAACTTTAGCCCTCTGGCCAAATAAAGGACCTTCCTCAAACTGATGAGGGACCACGGGGGACCCCGGGGGAGCCACAACCCAGCAACCCATCCAGATAGGCTGCCTGGCCTTCATGGAACAAGGCTGGATCAAGCCTTTTGGGGAGGGGCGGGGGACCAAGGGGAGGAAGGAGGAGGGTAGGAAGGTCCTAGCTAAAAGGAACCTCGTCTGTTTCCCATCGTCCCACACCCCAACCCCATCCTGCATCCCAAGGAAATAAAGTGCAGCTGGGTTCTTGGTTGCCATGGAGACTGACACAAAGAATTTGGGGGGAAAACACCCCGGGGGCATGAAGAAGCAATTTGCTCTCAGCTCTGGGAGGCAGGGGATTGGGGGAGAATAAGGATCAGCATTTCCTGAGGAGGAAAACGCGGTGAGAGAGAGTCAGACCAGGGTACGTGGTGTCCAGAAGCCTGGAACCTTCCGTGGCCTCCGCCACCAGCCACCCAAGGGACAGAGAGCCAGGGCTACTTCGGCTCTGGAGTGGAGGTTTTTGAATCTAAGCTCTCACTTCCGAGGCTCACCAGGGCAGCCGCACACTCCCCACCCTAAGCCTTCTATAATACACGCCTCCTCCCCGGAGCGGGGCAAGGGCGGGACCTCCATACAGATTTCTTTCTTTTTTAATTTGCAATTCCGCCTTGGGACAGGGTACTGACTAGGGGACTGCACAAGCCTGATATCCATCAAATTCCCCCAAATCCGGCAAGGGGCCCCAACCTCTCTCCCCAGCCCCTCCCCTCCCCCTTCAGGTTACGATGGAAAGGTCCAGGCATCCTCGGATGTAGGGAGGAGGGGGGATTTTTAAACCTCCAGAGGGAACCTGCAGCCTACTTCTCCCTTCTTCTAGTTTCCCTAAACCTCCAAGAAAACAGTATGGTGGCAGCTGTGGGTTTTTTTTTTTTTTAATCTGTTAATAAAACGCAAGTGAATCAAATCAGCTCCAAGGGAAAGGGGGGCGCAGCGAGGCAGGGGCCATGGTGTTTGCAGAAGTTGGAAATTTAATAAGAAGGAAAAATAAAAATAGCCACTGTGCTGGAGAGACAGAGAGAGGGTTGGAAGGAGTAGGCGGGTGTGGGACTCCAGGCTAGGTGGAAACATGTGCAGATGGGAGAGGGAATGAGAGGCTGGGGACAGTGAGCGGCCCCAGCATCTGGAGGGGCAAGGAAGGTATAGCTGAAGGCAACAGGAAAGGAGAGTTTGGGGCACCACCCAGAGGGGCCCAGTTCCCTGGCAGATTTTTCCCAGGGTTAGCTGGGCACAGAGATTGGGGATTGGTCATCTGAAAGCCTAGGTGAGGGGGTACAGCTCCTGATTACTTGGTCTTCACAGTGCCCCTTACCTCCCCACTGTTCAGATAAGGCACCACACAGACAGGGTTGCCATGAACAGCTGTGTAGGTTGTTCACTGCACAAGAGTGCCTCATAGGGACTTCCCTGGTGGTCCAATGGCTAAGACTCCATGCTCCCAATGTAGGGGCCCAAAGTTCAATCCCTGGTCAGAAAACTAGATCCCATATGCTGCAATTAAAGATCCCAGATGCTGCAAAGACGATCAACTATCCCATGTACCACAACTAAGATCCAGCACAGCCAAATAGATAAATAATTTTTTTTTAAAGAGTTACAGAAGCCTGAGCAAGGGCTGATACCATCTGTTCCCCTATGTGCCAGAGAAAGGGGTGCCTTTTAAGATCCACATAATAAAGGTGGAAATAACCCAAACATCCATTAACAGATGAACTGATAAGTTAATGTGGTCCACCCATATAGTAGAATATTATTCAGCCATAAAAAAGGAATGATATACCGACACATGCTACAATGTGGGTAAAACTTGAAAACATCACGCTGAGTGAAAAGAGCCAGGCATAGAAGATTGAATGTTATATGATTCCATTTGTATGCAATGTCCAGAATAAGTAAATCCATGAAGGCAGAAAGCAGATTGGTGGTTGCCTGGGACTGGGGATGGGGGAGGGGAAGATTGGGGAGAGACTGCTTTCATGGATACAAGTTTCCTTTAGCGGTGATGAAAAATTCTGGAACTAGATAGAGGTAATGGTTTCACAACATTGTGAAGGTACTAAATGTCACTGAGTTGTATACTTTAAAAATGATTGATTTTGGGACTTCCCTGGCAGTCCAGTGGTTAAGACTCTGCACTCCCAATGCAAGGGGACCAAGTTCAATCCCTGGTCAGGGAACTAAGATTCCACATGCTGCAACTAAGACCTAGTGCAGCCAAATGAATATTTTTTTAAATTCTGTTTTTAAAATAGGTGTAAGGATGATAAAGCTTAAAAAAATAAAATGGTTGATTTTATGTTAGGTGAATTTCACCCAAATTAAAAAAAAAAAAGAAGTGTCCATGCAAAGATGGAGGACCAGTTGGGGCCCTGCATATGGCTGATCACACCCACCCTTCACCCCTAGAAAACCCAGGATTGTTGACAGGCCCAAGCAGCCTTGGGGTCCCTCTGGGAATGGCTAAGTGGAATTCATTCATTCATTCACTCCACAAATATTTACTGAATTATTTCATGCCAGGTGCTATGCTGGGTGGTGAACCTGTGCTCTGGGGCTGACCCTCCAGTGGGGCAGACAGACAGACCCAACAAACACAGCCTACAGTACCTGTGGTGGTGGTGTGTGCTATAAAGAAAAATATTGTTGTAGAGAGAAATATTCCATAACATCTCATGAAAAATGCAAATGACCTTTTAGGCCAACCCAATAAATCCTGCAGGGGTATAAGCAGGCAGGGGTACTGCCTGCAGCTTTAACTGGCTGAACTCACTGAGGAGGTGGCATTTGAGCACCCGAAGTGGGCTAAGAAGAGTCAGTCACATGATTATGTGAGGGAAGAGCATTTCAGGCAGAGGGAACAGCCAGTGCAAAGCACTGAGCATTGTTACCTGAAATGAGCACCTCTAAATGTGAGTTGGGCTTCCTTGGTGGCTCAGTGAAATCCGTCTGCCAATGCAGGAGACCCTGGGTCGGGAAGATCCCCTGGAGAAGAAAATGGCAACCCACTCCAGTATTCTTATCTGGAAAATTCCATGGACAGAAGAGCCTGGCGGGCTACCATCTATGGGGTCTCAAAAGAGTCGGACCCGACTTAGCAACTAAACAACAAACAACAAATGTGGGTTATTTAATCATAGTTGAGTTTCCATTAGGACTTTAAAATTTTTTTTTCCAATTTTTAAAGTTAATTAATTTATTTATTTTTGGCTGCTCTGGGTCTTCATTGCTGTGCACAGGCTTTCTCTAGTTGCGGCGAGCAGGGGGATACTCGCTAGTTGCAGTGGGCAGGCTTCTCATTGCAGTAGCTCCTCTTGTTATGGAGCACAGGCTCTAGGTGCGTGGACTTCAGTTGTTGTGGTGCGCAGACTTGGTTGCCCTGAGGCATGTGGAATCTTCCTGGACCAGGGATCGAACCCATGCCTCCTACACTGGCAGGCAGATTTCCAACCACGGGACCACCAGGGAAGTTCAAAAAATTTTCGATTCTGACTTGGATGAGGCACCAGCAGGCAGGTGGCACAGGCATGACAGCCCTCAAATCTCCTGGAAAGCCAAAAGCCTTGCATTTCTATCACCAGTGGATGACCCACGTCTATGCCAGGACCAGAACAAAAGTCACAGCAGCAGCTCATAGGTAAGACTTACTAGCTTATCTGCCTCTGTATTTACTCACTTAACCTTCACAGTGAACCCCAGTGACGTCAAAAATGTTATCTCCGTTTTTGAAGTGCGAAAACTGACTTGAAACTGAGAGATGAATTGTCTCGCCCAAGCTGACAAGAGCTCTGGATTCGAACCCAGGACTCCTGTCTGCAGATCCAGGTGGGTGAGGTCTGTGAGTTTCTTCTAAGGCCGGACCTTGATGGGATCCCCAGGCCTCCAGTCTTGCTTTGGAGCTGCCTCTGGGTCCTGGGGCTCACAGATGGACCAAGCTGGGCGGAGGGTCCCCAGCGCGACGGAGTTAGCGTGGGCGGGTGATTGATGGTTTAATATCTCACGCTGCGACCCGGGCCCCTCTGAGAGGCAGCGATGGGATAATTCAGTTACAGAAAAGAGAACGAAAATTCCAGAGAGAGAGAGAGAAGCATGCACACTAGGGGCAAGCTGGGAACTGGTTTGGCTGGGCTCACAAGAGAGGGAGGAGGCAGGTCCCCGATCCTTCTGGGGGATGGAGTCTCCCAGCCCCCCCCCAACCCGTCCCTCTCCCACCTTCATCTGACTTCCGGTCTTGAAATGAAGAGAGCAGATGTGATGAGCGAGAGGCCTCGAGGCAGGATCAAGGGCTCAGAGAAGGCAGAAAATGGCCTCCACTTGAAAAGGCTAAAATCAAGGCTGGGTGCTGGTGGAGCTGGGAGTGGGAGGGAGCTGGGGGTTCCAGACACTCAGGTGAGAAGCCTCCAGTCAGCGATGACTGGATTCCTTGCTGCAGGGGATCTTCCTGACCCAGGGATAGAATCCAGGTCTCCTGCATTACAGGCAGATTCTTTACCATCTGAGCCACCAGGGAAGCCCCTCTCGCTCTGTCCACTCACATCCAAATCTTGGACTTCACATCTCCCCACCTCCATGGCCCCGACCTGGTCCAGCCCAGCTTCACTCACTTGGATGGTGCAGCCTCTCTGTCCTGGTCCCAGGCTTCTGCCCTCGCTCTGAAGTCTACTTCTCCCACAGCCCCCAGGGGGCGCCAGTGAACACCTGAGCCGGGTCGCATCCGTCTCCTGCTCAGAACCTACCTGGTTCCCACCTGGTTTGAGTTTCTTGTTGCAGCCATTCTAATTCCCATAAATGTAGCAGCTTAAACAACACACATATGTATCATCTCACGTTCTCGAGGTTAGACGTTTGGTTCAGGTCTCAGTGGGTTAAGATCCAGGTGTGGGTGACTGCAAGGCTCTAGGGAAGGATCCTGTTAACTGCCCTTTCAGGTATTGGCAAAATTCAGTTTCTTAGGGTTGTAGGACAGAGGTCTCTGTTTTCTTGCTAGTTGTCAGCTGAAGCGGTAGCCTGTTACTCACTGGCTGATGGCCCCTCCATTCATCTTCAAAACCAGCAAAGGGGAGTCTTTTTCATATGGCACCTCTCTGATCCCCCTTTCTGCCTCCTTTTTCTTAAAAATTAATTTTTATTGGAATATAGTTGCTTTACAATGTTGTGTTAGTTTCTGCTGTACAGCAAAGTGAATCAGCTATGTGTGTATATACATTCCCTCTTTTTGGATTTCCTTCCCATTGAGGTCACCACACAGCATTGGGTTCCCTGTGCTATAATGTAGGTTCTCATTAGTTACCTATTTTATACATAGTAGTATATGTATGTCAGTCCCAGTCTCCCAGTTCACCCCACACTCCCCTTCCCCACCCCCTTGGTAACCATAAGTTTGTTCTCTACATCTGTGTCTCTATTTCTGCCATGCAAGTAAGTTCATCTCTACCATTTTTCTAGACCCCACATATAAGCGATATTATTCCATATTTGTTTTTCTCTTTCTGAATTACTTCATACTGTAAGTCAGTGTGATTGTTTAACAATACACATTACAATGTGTGTGTGACAAATCACATGACAATGTGATTATAATGACAACGATCTCTAGGTCTGTCATGTCTCTGCAAATGGCACTATTTCATTCCTTTTTGTGGCTGAGTAATATTCCATTGTATATACATATCTCATCTTCTTTATCCATTCCTCTGTTGATGGACATCTAGGTTGCTTCCATGTCCTGGCTATTGTAAATAGTGCTGCAATGAACATCAGGGTGCATGCCTCCTTTTGAATCATGATTTTCTCTGGATAAATGCCTAGAAGTGTTATTGCTGGGTTGCATGGTAGCTCTATTTTTAGTTTTTCAAGGAAGCTCCACACTGTTCTCCAGCCTTCCCAGGTGGTACTAGTGGTAAAGAACATGCTTGCCACTGCAAGAGACATAAGAGATGTGAGTTTGACCCCTGGGTCAGAAAGATCCTCTGGAGGAGGGCATGGCAACCCACTCCAGTATTCTTGCCTGGAGAATACCATGGACAGAGGAGCCTGGCGGGCTACAGTTCATGGGGTCACAAAGAATCAGACACAACTGAAGTGACTTAGCATAATACTGTTCTCCAGAGGGGTTTTACCAATTTACCTTCCCACCAACAATGTAAGATGGTTCTCTTTTCTCCACACCCTCTCTGGCAGTTACTGTTTGTAGAAATTTTTATGATGGCCATCTGACCTGTGTGAGGTGATACCTCATTGTAGTTTTGATGTGCGTTTATCTAATAATTAGTGATGTTGGGCATCTTTTCACGTGTTTGTTGGCCATCTGTCTGCTTCCTTCTGCCATACTTAAGGACTTGTGTGGTTAGATTGGGCCTGCCCTATAATGAGGATAACTTTGTCTGAAGATCCTTAATTACAAAGTTCCTTTTGCCAGACAAGGTAACACATTCACAGGGCTCAGTGATTAGGACATCTTTTGAGGGCCATTATTCTGTCTACCAAGCTCCTCACTCAGAATGAAACCTCAGATCCTCACTAAGGTCATAAGACCCTGCACACTCTGCCCCCATCACCTCCCTGCCCTCATTCCCCTCCACCTCCTCCCCTCTCTCCGTCCCTCCCGTCACAGAGGCCCACTCCACTGTTTTCCAAACTCATCAGGCACATTCCTGCCTCAGGGCCTTTGCACAGGCTGTTCCCTCTGCCTGGATCAGCCTGTCCCAGATATCTGCCTGCCTTCTCCCTCACCTCCTCCAAGTGTCCCTTCACCTGTCCCCTCCCCAGGGCAGTCTTCCCTGTTACACACAACTCCCCTATCACTGATTTACAACCATTACCAACCCCTATCACAGCTTTGTTTTTTCTGTAACGCACTTACCACCTTGAGATACAGCCAAAGATGTTTATTCGTTGTTTGCCTTGTCTCTTGTCTGTCTCCCCCACCTATCAGAGGACGTCAGCTCACTAGGGAAGTACTGGTCCATTGCCCACGGGTTGGGGAACACTGCTTTAACATATGAATTGCGGAGGAAGCACATTCCGTCCATAACACAGAATTACAGAGCTACTGAGTGCTGGAGCTGAGATTCAAGCCCAAGCTCCTACCCACTGATCCTTAAAGAGGATGGAGAAGCAGAAAGCTTACAGAGGGTAAGAGAGAAAAGATCAGAGAGCCAAGAGAATGCCCTGATCTCTACCCAGAAAGCCTGGAATTGGGGAAATCTGAGCCCACTTGGGGCCAAGAGCACCCTAAGGTTTTGCAGTGTGAGTTGTTGCTTTAAACCCTAAATTGGACCTGGTCATTCTTTTGCGCAAAACCCTCCATTGGCTTCTCATCACTCTTAGAAAAAATTATGGGCTTCTCCCCATGACCAATAAGCCTCTGTCACCTCCCTGCTCTCATCTCTTGCCACTATCCTCCCTGACTTCACTCCAGCCCCCTTGATGCTTCTCAAACACACCCAGTGAGTGTGAGCCTCAGGGCCTTTGCACATGCTTTTGCTGGCATTTGCAGGGCTTGCTCTCCCTTCATTCAGGTTTCAGCTTGAGGCATAGACTGTTTCCTAATATTCCTTTTTCCTTGTTTTTTTGGTAAGCAACTATTTTTCACTGTGATAAAATACCCATAGAAAATTTTTAGTACATGAAGTATATTCACAATGTTGTATACAACCATCACTATTGTCTAGTTCCAGAACTTTTTCATCACTCTCAATGGAAACTCCATACTCATTACTCAGTCACTCCCCCTTCCCTGTCTTTTCTTTTTTTAAATTTTGTTTATTTATTTGGCTGCACTACATCTTGATTGTGAGATCTTTAGCTGCAGCATGCAAACTCTTAGCCACAGCATGTGGGATCTAGTTCCCTGACCAGGGATCAAACCCAGCCCCCCTGCACTGGAAGCATGGTTTCTTAGCCACTGGACCACCAGGAAAGTCCCTGCACTGGATCTTTGTTGCTGCACTCAGCCTTTCTCTGGTTGCAGTGAGCGGGCGCTACTCTTCGTTGCAGTGCACAGAATTCTCACTGAGGTGGCTTCTCTTGTTGCAGAGCATGGGCTCTAGGCACTTGGGCTTCAGTAATTGTGGTGCTCAGACATGTGGAATCTTCCCAGACCAGGGATTGAACCTGTGTCCCCTGCATTGGCAGGTGGGTTCTTAGCCACTGGACCATCAGGGAAGACCCTGTCTTTGTATTAATAGAACAATCCCATTTTTTAAGCTAAGTGCACAGCCATCCAAGAAAAAGACTACATTTCCCAGCCTTCCTTGAAGCTACGGCAATGTGACTTCATTCTGACCAATGGCATGTGAGCAACTGGCAATGAGTGCACCTTCTGGGCAATGCCCTTGAAGAGGAGGAATGGAGCCTCCTCCTGACCTTTCCCTGTCCCATTGGCTGGAGGGTGGATGTGATGAGGGATCATCTTGTCTCACTTTAGAGGTAGTAGAACAGAAAACAGAAAGAGCCTGGGCGGCTACCACAATGTTACCAACTATGCCAGCCCTGGACCATTTATACCTAGCTTAATAAGTGAATGCTCAATAGAGCTATCTCTTATTGAGCCACTGTAATGTTGGGTTTCTGTTCTAGCAGCCAAAATATTTTTTTTGTTTTTAAAAATGTATTTATTTTATTTATTTGACTGCACCCAGTCTTAGTTTTCAGAGAAGGCAATGGCACCCGACTCCAGTACTCTTGCCTGGAAAATCCCATGGACGGAGGAGCCTGGTAGGCTGCAGTCCATGGGGTTGCGAAGAGTCGGACATGACTGAGCGACTTTACTTTCACTTTTCACTTTCGTGCATTGGAGAAGGAAATGGCAACCCACTCCGGTGTTCTTGCCTGGAGAATCCCAGGGATGGGGGAGCCTGGTGGGCTGCCATCTATGGGGTCGCACAGAGTCGGACATGACTGAAGCGACTTAGCAGCAACAGCAGCAGCAGTCTTAGTTTTGGCATGTGGAATCTTCAATCTTTGTTGCAGCATGTGGGATCTTTTAACTGTGGCTTGTGGAATCCAGCTCCCTGACCAGGGATCAAACCCAGGCCCCCTGCATTGGGAATAGGGGATGGTCTTAGCCACTGGACCATCAAGGTAGTACCCAAAATGATATTGATATTGTAACTAATACAGAATTTGGTAATAGAATCTAAACTATGTGGAATTTCCTTGGCAAGTGGGCAACTGGTGATTGAGATATGACAGGCAGGGAAATGCATGGCCTCTGTTATGCAGGGACAAAACATTTAGGAAGCCTACTGCTATAGACAGAATGTATGAGCCCCTCCAATTGAGAGGTTGAAACTAAATCACCAGTGTGATGGTATTAGGAGGTGGGGGCTTTTGGGAGGTGATTAAGTCATGAGGGTGGAGCCCTCATGAATAGGATTAGCACCCTTATGAAGAAAATCCCAGAGAGCTCCTGGCCTCTTCCACCAAGTAAGGACATAGGGAGAAAACAGCCATCTATGAAGCAGGCCCTCACCAGACACCAAATCTGCCGGGACCTCGATCTTGGACTTCCAACTGGGATAAATAAATGCCTGTTGTTTATAAGCCACCCAATCTGTAAGATTCTGTTATAGCTGCCCAAACAGACTTAGACACCTGCCATCTGTGCTATTCTTGAAGACAGCCTGTAGCTCTAGGGAGAGTGGTTATCTTTCCAATACAAACCATGTACCAGTTATGACTATTATGTGAGTCAGAAATAAACCTGTGTCCTTTAAGCCATGATAATGTTGCCCTCAGGTGTCCCTGGTTGCTCAACAGTAAGGAACTCACCTGCCAATGCAGGAGACATTGGTTTGATCTCTGGATTGAGAAGATCCTGAAGAAGGAAATGGCAACCCACTCTAGCATTCTTGCCTGGGAAATCCCATGGACAGAGGAGACTGCCAGACTACAGTCCATGGGATCATAAAGAGTCAGATAGGTCTTAGCAACTAAACAACAACAACATTGCCCCTGCTATCCATGTCCATTCAGCTCCTGAGTTCAGATGGCAAGAGTCTGGAAGGCCAGTTCAGATAGTGATGGAGACTGCATTTTCCAAATAGATTTTGGGGCAGGGAAGGGTACCTGTGTTTGGGGGCCTTGTTGTTACAGCAGCCTAACATTTGCCTTAACTAATACTTACTCACAAAATGGACTGCTTCCTTTATAGAGTATTACAAGGATTCAATGAGGGAATACACGTACAGCACCTAGTGTGTGCCAGGCACATAGTAGGTGCTCAGTAAATGGTCATTGGTTTTCCCCCACCATCATCACCTCTGGTTTAGGGAAAGAGATGTTTCTTCTCAAACTTCTGGGGAAGATGCTTCGGTATCTCATTTGAAGACAAGAAGACTGGTCCCCAGGCTGGCTTCCTCTCCAGCCACAGCTCCCATCTGGCAGACCCCCTCCCCACAGCTCGTTCACTCTCCTCTCTCTTCTTCTGATAATGCTGTTCCCTCCCTGTACTCCTTCTTGCCTGATTATTTCCTTTCACCCTGCCCTTATTCCTTCCTTGAATTCCCCTCTACCAATGCTGTAAGCTCACAGCCAGCAGCCAGCTGCACAGATCAGGGCCAGTTTCTCACAAAACTTTTTATGAACCTCCCCTGACTACTAAGTGGTTAAAAATATCCGCTCCGCCCAGGCAATTTTGCTAAGCTGGTGTCAGGGGGAGAAAGAGAGATGCGGGAGAGCTCACAAATGAAGCAAATTGCTGAAAATCGGATTTTTACTGTCTTATCTAGGAGCCACATGAGAGGAGAGGAGATTGCAATTTCTGCGGGAACTTTCTCACATTCCCGTGTCTGAGGCAAGGAAGTGGCAGAGAGGAGGGGAGAGGCGAGTGAGAGAAGAGAGAACAGAAGGAAAGATAGACGCTAGGGATTTCCCTGGCAGCCCAGTGGTTAATACTCAGCGCTCCCACTGCAGGGGGTGTGGGCTTGATCCCTAGTCAGAGAACTAAGATCCCACATGTTGTGTGGAGCAGCGGAGAAGAAAAAAAAAAAAAAATAGAGGCTCAAGAGGGAGAGAGTGAGAAGGCTTGTATGCCACAACCCCAGCCTGGGGCACCTACATGGGCTATATCTCTCTCAATGGCTCAGCAGGTAGATAATCCACCCGCAATGCAGGAGACACAGGAGGTTGAATACCCGGGTCAGGAAGATCCCCTGGAGAAGGAAATGACAAGCCACTTCCTTCTTGCCTGGAAAATTCTTAAGTATTTTCAGTAAAAAAAAAAACCTCAGTATTTTTTCAGTAAAAAATTTTCAGTAAAATTTCCATATTCTTGCCTGGAAAATTCCATGGATAGAGGAGCCTGGCAGGCTACAGTCTGTGGGGTCACAGGAGTCGCACACAAGTGAGCACACACACACATCTCTCTCAAAGCCCCTTTGGTCACAGCATCCAGTTTTTTTAAACTTTATTATTATTGTTATTATTATTATTATTATTATTATTATTATTATTTTGGCTGCCTGGAATGTGGGATCTCAGTTCCTCGACCAGGGATCAAACCTGTCCCCCTGCATTGGAAGTACAAAGTATTAACCACTGGACCATCAGGTAAGTCCAGCATCCAGTTTTAACTGCTCATCAAGTTGGTGTAATAGGTAGGAACCACTAACACTTTACTAATGAGAAAACTGAGGCTCAGAGAAGGAAGCCTTTGCTCAATCATAGAGCTGGCTTGCTCGATGACTAAATGAGAGTCTAGAACAGGGGTGGGGAAATTTTTTCTGTAAAGGATCAGAGAGTAAATAATTTCAGGTCTGGAGGCTACACGATCTCTATAGCAATGACTCAACTCTGCCCTTTTATGGTGCCATAGACAACAAGTAAAGGAATGGGCATCTCTGTGTGTCAATAAAGCTTTATTTACAAAGCCAAGTGGGGAGCTTCCCTGGCAGGCCAGTGGTCAGGACACTGTGCTTCCACTGTGAGGAACACAGGTTCAATCCCTTGTCAGAGAGATAAAATCCCACATGCCACTGGACATGGCCAAAAAAATAAATAAAACCAAATGGCCCACTGGATTTGGCCTGGGGCCTTGACTTGCAAACCTCTGGTCAAGTGCTGTACTGTCCAAGATAGTAGCCACTAGCCACCTGTGGCTATTTATACTTAAATTCATTTGAAGTAAACAAAATTAAACTTTCAGTCCCTCAGTCATGCTAACCATGATTCAAGTGCCCAATGGCTGAACTTCCCTTGTGGCTCAGTGGTAAAGAATCTGCCTGCTAAGGCAGAAGACACAGGTTCAATCCCTAATCTGGGAAGATTCCGCATGCCTTGGGGCAAACAAGCCAGTGTGCCACAATTACTGAGCCCACGCTCTAGAGCCTGTGCAACAAGAGAAGCCTCCACTCACTGCAACTATAGAAAGTCTGCATGCCGCAATGAAGACCCAGTGCGGTCAAATAAATAAATAAATTTTTTAAAAGCAGAACTCAAAGGCTGCATGTGGCCATGCATGGGGGGTGCTCTAGGATAGCACAAAAGTGACCATTTCTATCATCACAGAAGGTTCTATTGCACAGTGCTGCTCCAGAGCTTCTGTTTCTAGATCATGAGCTTCTCTCGTGGCTCAGTGGTAAAGAATCTGCCTGCCAATGCAGGAGATGCAGAAGGTGCGGTTTCAATCCCTGGGTCGGGAAGATCCCTTAGAGGAGGAAATGGCAACCCACTCCAGTATGCTTGCCTGGGAAATCCTGTGGACAGAGGAGCCTGGCGGGCTACAGTCCATGGGATCACAAGAGTCAGAGACGGCTGAGCACACACACAATGGGCTTTTTACTTTGCTTCCTCACCTCCCCACCACATCTCTATTCTATAAAATAGACATGACTGAGCATGCATGCACATGTTTTCTATTAATAGTAGTTAAAGAAATGATATTCAGGTCTGTGGAAAGGCCTTTATACTTTCATTTATTCAAACAACAAACATTTTGCCCACTGCTCTCTGAGTGCCAGACCCTGCTGTTGTTGCTGAGGGCACAGAGGAGATGGAGACAGGCCCATGCTGGATTCATTCACTGCTTTTTTGTCTCTCTGAATCACCTTCCACCCAGATATCTGTGTGGCATCCTCTGATGCTTCGTTCAGGTTTTCTCTCTTGCCACCTCCTCCAGGAAGGCTTTCCTGACCACAGAAGCTCAAAAGAGAACCTCTTTTTCATGCTCTTTACTCTGCCTCACTTTTCTTCACAGCTCTCCCTGACGCTGTGTTATATATCCACTTATCTGCTTATTTGTTTTCACCTTCTCCACCAGAACTGAAAATCCATTAAAGCAGGAGTTTAGGTCTGCTTTCTCTTTGACAGGAATGGTGGTTGTGAGCCCAGGTTTTGGAACTGACTGCCTGAGTTTGCGTGCTTACCTCCCTTCTTGCAGGCTGTATGATGTTCAGCCAGCTGCTTGGGCTCTGTCCGTCTCCATTTCCTCACCTGTAAAATGGAGATAATAATAGCATGTTGAATGGTGGCCCCCAAAAGATACACCCATGTGCTAATGCCTGGACTCTATGAAGTGATCATATTTTGAAAAATGATCTTTGCAGAGAATTCCATAGTGGTCCAGTAGTTAGGACTCAGTGCTTCCACTGCAGGGGGCATAGGATCGATCCCTGCGGGGAACTAAGATCCAACATGCCTCATGGCACAGCCAAAAATAAGAAAAGAAAAGGGATCTCTGCAGATGTATTAAGTTAAAGATTCGAGATGAGGTCATTATCTTGGATTATCTAGGCAGGCTCTAAATCCAATGACAAATATTCTTATAAAAGAAGAGAAAGGGAGACAGGTAAGGACATGATCCAACCCAGAAGTGGTTCTGCTCAGCTCAAAATTCGTTGGCCAGAACTCATCAATGTGGACCCACTTAATTACAAGGGGGCCAGGAAATGTGATTCTGCCTGGAATGGGGAGAACCAGAAATATTTGGAGAACAGCAGTCATGACTTAAACACATGGCATGGAAGGGTGGTCTGGAGAGAGATGGAAAACCCCAAACCCAACATTTAGTGACTGGATGGATAAGGACCCTGTAAAGGAGGTTATAAAGGTAGGGATGAGGTGGGCTCTAAGACTTTTCTGTGCGTTGTTCTGATGGCTGCTACAGGCACAGGAAAGGTGACCCCGAAAAGAGCCAGGAACTGAGTGATGAGAGCACATGAATGGCCAGGCTGGAGATCTTCCCTACAGTAGTCTGAGAGGCCATCCTCCCCAGGATCCCACTGCATTGGATAGGCTCAGGCTAGAAAGACAAAATCCACTCTAGGTATACAACAGGAAGGGGTTTAATGTGGGAAATCAGCCTGCAAAACAACTAGAAGGGTTAGAGGAAGACCTGCCAGCATCCAAGAAGGCAGAGCCTACAGGAACCATGGAGAATCATTGTTGTTCAGTCGCTAAGTCATGTCCGACTCTCTGCAACTACATGGACTGCAGCACGCCAGGCTCCTCTATCCTCCACTATCTCCTGGAGTTTGCTCAAATTCATGTCCATTGAGTTGGTGATGCTATCTAAACATCTTGTTCTCTGTTGCCCCCTTCTCCTGTCTTCAATCTTTCCCAGCATCAGGGTCTTTTCCAGTGAGTTGTCTCTTCACATCAGGTGGCCAAAATATTGGAGCTTCAGCTTCAGCAACAGCCATTCCAATGAATATTCAGGGTTGGTTTCCTTGAGGGTTGACTGGTTTGATCTCCTAGCAGTCCAAGCGACTCTCAAGAGCCTTCTCCAGCACCACAATTCAAAAGCGTCCATTCTTCAGCACTCAGCCTTCTTTATGGCCCAACTCTCACATCCATGCATGACTACTGGAAAAACCATAGCTTTGACTATACGGATCTTTGCTGACAAAGTGATATCTCTGCTTTTTCATATGCTGTCTAGGTTTGTCATAGCTTTTCTTCCAAAGAGCAAGCGTCTTTTAATTTCATGGCTGCAGTCACTGTCTGCAGTGTTTTTGGAGCCCAAGAAAATAAATTCTGTCACTGTTTCCACTTTTTCCCCTTGTATTTGCCATGAAGTGATGGGACCGGATGCCATGATCTTAGTTTTTTGAATGTTGAAGTTTCAAGCCAGCTTTTTCAACTCCCAGCCTCAACATCAAAGCGGGAGTTTGCAGGATGATGCCCAGAAGAAACCTCACAACTGTCATTTGTAAGCCCTGAGTTGCTGCTTGCCATGGACCAGAGCAGGGATGGCTCCTGTTTCTCTCCTGTCTCACCAATCTTGCATGAATGCCTCTTAATTGTAGACTGCATTCTATAGCCCTGCTGACAGTGGAGTTTTAGATGTGTAGTTCCCAGAGGTGCAGAGTTGCTAGCAGACATCCCAGCACACCCCAGAAAGGTGAAACATGGAGATGGTGACTAAAAGGATTCAGAGCAAGAAGTTGGAAGTGATCCTGAGCCATGGTGGGGATCGGACCCCACTCCAGATGTCCAAGACAGCCTCCTTATTCCATGAGGTTTTTCCTTCCCAGGTGTCTCTTAAATTGGGGTCTTCCCTACAAAAGCAACAAACACTGGGCAACAAGGTAGAGCCCTGGTGATGAAGGAGATGTTTAAAAGTAAAGAATGGAGCCATATTCATTGATCAAAAGAAATGAGCTACCAGAGGACATGGAGGAAACTTAAATGTATTGCTGAGTGAAAGAAGCCAGTCTAAAAAGGCTGCAGACTCTGATTCCAACTATATGACATTCTGGAAAAGGCAAAACTATAGAGGCAGTCCAAAGAAACTTGTTGCCAGGAGTTCTGGTGGAGTTGGGAGGAATGAGTAGGTGGAGCACAGGAGGGTTTTCAGGGCAGTGAAACTATTCTGTATGAAACTTTCATGGTGGATCTGTGAAATCTTGCATGAAATGTGTAACCCCAAGAGTGAACCCTAATGTAAACTGTGGACTTTAGTTAGTAATCAATACTGGTTCATCAGTTGCAACAAATGTGCCACAGCAATGCAAGATGTTAATAATAGGAGAAATTGGCAGGAGAGATATGCAAACTGTCTGCACTATTCATCCAGTTGTCCTATAAACGTAAAACTGCTCTGAAAAATAAAATCTCCTAATTACAAAAAAAAGTAGAGTGACTTCTTAGGGCTGAATCATGCTCCACTGTGCAGGTGTTCTCTGATGATCAGAAGGAGCTGATTGCTTGAGCTGCCATGAGTGTACCAGGCAGTGAGCTTCCAACCCTCTAGCAGTCATGAACTACTCACCTTGAGCAGAACTGAGGACTAGCCTGGCCTGCTTCTCTTATCCACCTCAAAGGTCTGTCTCCAGGATCTGGGCTCCCTTGGCAAGAACTATCTTGGTCTCTCCTATATTAGTAAGCAAACTGGACCTTAGTTTCACTATCTATAAGTGGAGATATAATACGTAGTAGTCAGGACAGCCTAGGTTATGCTACATAACAAACAAGCCCAGATTGCTGAGCTATAAGGGGCTGTGTTTACAGGTTCCAGACACACTGTTTGTCAGTAGTCAATAAAACGTGATTTTCAAAAAAGGATCAGTTATATATGGCAGGCCCAGGTTCACAGAAGATAAGGGGGACAGGGCAGATATTTCTGAGTTTCCACTGTAGAAACAGAAAATCCAGAGAGGCAGACACTTTTGTAAACATGGCTGTCTGCCCCCTGCTTGGAGCCAAACAAGGAGACTGAACAGTTTCAAACTCAGCCTCTCCCAGCATCCACTCTCCCAGTCCCAGAGCAAGCCCCATTCTGTTTTTCCCTCTGCCCCACATTCCTTCAGAGCTGGACGTTAATAAACTCATCACTGATGAGCAGGGAACACATCTGCAGAGGTTTTAATTACAGCAGAAAATTGGCCCAATTGGTATTTAATGTAGAGTAAGTATTGAGTTAACTGGTCAGGGCAGGAGTTGCTGAGGTTTGCATGGAGGTGTCCTGAGCCCTGCCTGGATAGGTATCCCTGGGAATCTCTGAGGGCAGGTGGGGGGCATGGTTCTGGTTCTCTGGGGTCTTCAGGAGGACCTCGCAGGCCCTGGAAGAGGAAGGGAAGCAGGCTGGGTGAAGAGGTGAAAGGACATTTCTAAAACCTCAGCTCAGAGCTCTGCTCTCTGGCCTTGGAAATTTTCTCCCCGTAATACTTGATGCTCGTACAGGTAGCAGTGGAGGAATGGTTGGGGCTCCCACAAGGAGGGTGTAGGAGGTGGGGAATGAAGTGGAAGTCTGCTAGGACTGGAAGGATTGGGCTCCCAGAAGGTCAAGTTTACGGCAAATGAATTAAACTTTCTGAGTGAGGACTGGGGAGGAGAAAGCTCCCTGTCCTTTTATCCAGCCTCCTGTGTCTCCCCCAGAGGATGTGATAGAGGCAAACCTTCTAGGAGAGCCAGTGCTCGTGAGAGAAAGAAATGAAAATCCCCAAACAATCAGAGGATAGGAGGAAACAACCCCACCCAGAATCCACTGTGGTTTATGAACTTTCCACACATTCCTGGTCCCCAGAATGACTGCATCTCACCCAGAGAGACAGTTTAGAAATCAGAGCAGAGTCCCTAGAGTCAGGTTCCAAGACACTATCTCTGACAGCATCACTTACCAGCTGCATGACTGAGGGCAAGTGACTTAAATTTTGCCTCAATTTTCTTACCTGTAAAATGGGGGTGTAATTTCAAACCATTAGGCAAGACTAGGCTTGGCTGCAAAAAAAAAAAAAAACCCAATGTCTCAGTGGCTGAAAATCACAAAGTTTATTTCTCACTCATGTTTCATGTCTGTTTTGGGTCATTGAGGGGAGGCTTTGCACATCATAGTCATTAGTAGAGCATTCACATTCTGCAACATTCTGGAACATTTCTGGCTGTCACACCAGAAGGAAATAAGAGCTTTGGAAGTTCCTGCACAGGCACTTAGATGCCCTAGCATGGGAATAATGTGTCAGTTCCACTTGCAGCTCATTGGTTAGAACTAGTCACATGACCTCACCCACAAGATGGGCAGGAAGCACAATTCTTGGCCAGCAGCACTGGCTGTTGTGAGTCCATAATGAGTGTGAAGTGCTGAGGATCATGCCTGGCCCATAGTGAACACCCTGTGCATGCTCCCAATTTTGTGTTTCAGCAGGAAAGGTGATTCTAGTCAGATGCCTGTTGTCCTTCTGACACTGGTTGAGCAGGATCAAGATGGACTAGTGGCCAGAAACCTGGAAGGTATGCTCCAGGTGTGCACCAGGTGTGTCCCAGGGCTGTCCAATCACTGAGGTCCAGGTCAGGGCATACTTGTGCCTGATCCTGAACCTGGACAAGACCATAGAGTTCCGTCATGTATTCTGGGGTGGGAAATGTGAGCTGGAGCCTGCCCTGGGCCAACAGGCACCCCCCAACCCTGCAGAGACGCACCCCATCCCCACACCATCCATGCTACCTGGGCAAGGGCAAGTGCTCCTGTCGGCTCCAGCCTGCAGCCCTGAACCTCCCGGAGGCAGGAGTCTGCCATACCTCCCATTGTCCTTCATGTATCTGCCGACTGACATCCTTTTCTCTTGATTCACTTGGAACCAAGTCCTTTCACTCACTCAGTTCTCAACCCAAATAGAGGAAGTGACAGATCACAGGTGAGGAAACAGGCTCTCAGAGGCAAAGTCACCCGCTCCGTGTCTGCCAGCAGAAAGGGATGGAGGCAGAATTCAAATCCAGGCTGCTCTGTCTACAGAGCTTGTAAAATTGCCGCCAGGGACTTCCCTAGTGGTCCAGCGGTTAAGAATCCACCTGCCATCGTAGGGGACACGAGTACAATTCCTGGTCCGGGAAGATCCCACACGCCGAGGAGCAACTAAGCCCTCGAGCCCCAATTACGGGAGCCCAAGAGCCCTAGAGCCCAAGCTCTGTAACGAGAAGCCATAGCAATGAGAAAGCCGAGCGCTGCAACTAGAGAGTAGCCCCCACTCACCATAACTAGAGAAAGTCTAATGAAGACCCCGTGCAGCCAAAAACCAAAATTAATTAATTAATATTTTTAAAATGTCACCAGCCTGCCTCTCTGAGGCTGCCCCTGTGTCCCCCACTAGCACCCCCACGTGTCCCACCAGCCTCCCACAAACTTCCCCCTCAACCCAGCCCATGAGAGCCAGCAATCATGCAGAGGTGCTGGTTTTCCCATCATCCAATTGGAGCTCCCTTCCAAAGTGGGAACTGAGGCCTCCTAGGCATCCAGGTAGACCCCTGAAAGGTCAACATCACCCAAGGGCTCGAAAAGCACCGGCAACTCCAGTGAAAGTCCAGGCGCCCTCCATGGACGCAGCCTAATTACACCAACAGGGCCCAGCCAGGCAGCTCCTGGGCCAGGAGGCTTCCTCCAGCAGCTTCGGCTTCAAGGAGGCACCAGAGCGGTGCAGCTTGCCAGCTCTGAAATCCTCATCCGGCCCCTGTGGGAACGGTGGGAGGCCTCGGCCACCCTGACCAGGAGGGGCCCTTTACCTGGGGTTTGCAGCCACATCAGTGGATTCCCAGATGGGGAGAGAAACGGGCAGTGTCCTGGCATGCTGGCAGGCAGAGGGAAAGAAGTGCCCGCCTGCCCTTCCCAGGGGGATTCCCATATATATAAATACACACAGACACACACACACCGCACACTGCCCCTCCTCTGTTACAGGGGGCCGAGAAGCTCCCCCTACCTCAAAGCTTCCCAGGCTTCCCAGGCTTGATTCCTGCAAGCTAAACCCTGCCTGGGGCCTCCCTGCCCAGAAAGGGCAGGAAAGGAGAGTTAAGGAGGATTTAGAGACCCGCCCACCTGCTGAGAGATTAGATGAGATCAATATACAGAGAGCTAGGCCAAGATCCCCCGGAGGGGCTCGTTAAGACCCCTGACCCAGAGAGGTAATTAACAGGCTTGCAGGGGTTGGGCCAGAGTACCATCCCACCCCCACCCAAGTACTCAAGCAGCCCCCCAAAGCAAGGGAAGGAGTCCTGGCTTCCCCCTTACTCCTCCACACCAGCCCTCAGGTTCTGAATCTGGGTCTTCCATCCCGGTAATGCTCCTGGGGTAGCCTGGAGGGAATCATCGGAATCGTCACTATCGTTTATTGGGTGCTTGCTGCGTGCTGCTATCTGTCGAAAGCTTTAGTTAGCTTCTCAGGTCTGACCACAATCTGGGAGCAGTCGGTAACACAATATCTACTTTTCAGACAGGGCACAGAAATGTGAAGGAGCTTGTCCAAGGTCACATCACCAGTAAATGATGAAGACTTCCCTGGTCAGAGCATGAGATGGTTGGATGGCATCACTGACTCGATGGACATGAGTTTGAGTAAGCTCCAGGAGCTGGTGATGGACAGGGAAGCCTGGCGTGCTGCAGTCCATGGGGTCACAAAGAATCGGACATGACTGAGCAACTGAACTGAACTCCCTGGTGGTCCAGTGATTAAGAATCCATCCGTCAATGCAGGGTTCTATCCTTGGTCCGGGAAGACCCCATACTCTGCAGGGCAACTAAGCCGGTGCGCCACAATTTCTGAGCCTGTGCTCTAGAGCCCTTGAACCGCAACTACTGAGCCTGCATGCTGCAGCTACTGAAGTCCATGCGCCTAGAGCCTGTGCTCCACAACAGAGAGTGGCCCCCACTCAAGGCAACTAGAGAAAGCCCACAAAGCAACACCTAGTGCAACCAAAAATAAAAATAATTAATTAAAAAGAAAAAAAGTAAATGATGAATCTGGGAACAAAAGCTTGGGCCCCCACCCTTGTGAACTACAATTTCTTTTACTTTCTCCCCATACCCTGACCTGCTCAGACTGCTAGACAATGTAACACCAATAACACCACCATATTGTCCCCAGGCATTTTTATGGCACCTTTAACCACTTAGAAGTCAATTGAGCATCCAAATGAAAGGAAGAAGTAACTAGGCAATGAAGCACATACTACCAGCCAAAGCACATAACCCAGAAAGTCCATAAGCTCCAGGAAGATGGGGATCCCATTAATCTTATCTTGAGAAGCATGAAGACCAGCATGGGGTGAGTGGTCAGTATCTTTTTGTGGAGTTGAATTGGACTTATGGTTGTGGCCCTGACTTATAGCCTATTTACTCATAGTTTAGACACAATAATAACTACTGTAATAGTTGGTTATGTTAAATGAGCAAAGGGAACTAATCAAGGTGGACAAACTAACAGTAATGAAGGCAACAGATGGGAGGAAATCCTGCCTGTGCCTGGATTCCTTCTTTTGTAAAATGGGTTATCATAAGGGTTACTGAAAAGTGTATCTTTCAAGTGTCTAGCATGGTGCTTGTCACTTAGATATTAACTTGAATTTTTGAGGAGGCCAGTGTGAAAACTACGAAAACAGACGCAAAATCTCATAAAGCATGGCAGCCTAGGAACAACCTTGTGAGGTTTGAGGAGGGCTATTGAGCAAGATCAGAACTTGTTTACGCCACAAAAAGGAAGACTAAGATCCTGTTATTTACAGAAAACCTAATGGGGATTTGAAGAACTACCTATAACATTGATATAAGTAACAAGAGCTGACATCTATCAGCTCCGGGGCATTTGTACCTCCCTGCAATTCAATGAAATGGGTACTATAATAACGCCATATATAGAGAAGGAAATGGAAGCTCAGAAAAGTGAAGAAACTTTCCCAAAGTCACCCAGCATATAGTGGTCAGGCTGGGACAAGTCCCAGCTCTGTCTAACCCAAAATCCTGCCCTGAGAAAGATTAGAAGGATTAAACACCTAAAGATCAACAGTGATTTCCTCAAGGCCAGAAGTAAGGGCAGAACTTATTGTCTTCTGGTATACACTGAGTGTGTTTCCTGCCTGTCATAAGATAAAAGCCAAATATTTAAAAATTCTCCCTAAATATAGGTAAGAGGAAAGTTCAAGAGGAAGAAGCCTCTTTGGTTAGGGTCCCCATGGGAAGGACGGGAAAGCCTGATGTGCTGCAGTCCGTGGGGTTGAAAAGAGTCGGACATGACTTAGCGACTGAACAACAACAACTGCATGGAAAGCAGACTCTGCAGTTTAGGGAAGTGACTTGAGGTCTGTTACAAAGATTAAGGAAAGGACCTCCCTGGCGGTCCAGTGGTTAGGGCTCTAAGCTTCCACTAAAGGGGGCACGGGTTCAATCCCTGGTTGGGAAACTAAGATCCTGTAGGCCTCATGGTGTAGCTAAAAAAAAAGTTTAAGGAAGCTGTAGGAAAAGTTCCTTCATGCAACCTGGGGCCCTGTGAGGTTGGGGAACCATTACCACCCCTGGGAACAGTGGTTTCTGATCAGGGGAGTGACCAGTTTGCAGGACAGGCTTAGAGCTGTCCCCCTGCCTCTCCCATCCACCATCACCTACTGGGTACCTCCTGAATCCACTGGAAGCCAGAGGACCAGGGAGACTCCGATCCACTGCAGCATCCCAAGCTGGATGGAGGGGAATGAAAACGGGTCTTTTTTTTTTTAATTTGGCTGTGCCGGGTCTTAGTTGCAGCACATGACATCTTTAGTTGAGGCATGCAGGATCTTTTAGCTGTGTCATATGAATTAGTTGAGCCATGTGAGATATAGTTCCCTGACTAGGGATCGAAGCCAGGCCCTCTGCATTGTGAGCTTGGAGTCTTAGCCACTGGACCACAGGGGAGTCCTGAAAGTGGGTCTTCAAGGCCACATGGAACTAATTTATCCTACCTCATATCCCCTCTGGAATGTAAAAGAGGAAGGGACAGGATCAGGAAGCCATCCAGATACAAGTCCTGAAGCAGCTGTGACTCTTAACATACAGGAAGTGAGAAGGAGGCAGAGGGCAGGCAGCCCTTCTCTGTACCCTCAGTGGGGGGCCATGGGTCCATTTTAGAGCTGTCAGCTTGGGTGGTTCAAGGGTCCAGGATTACTGAGAGTCTGGGGAACGCACTCATTTCCAAGAGTGCTCAAACCTCAGTTCCCTAATCCATGAAATGGGTATAATCATGGCTACACCACAAAGTCACTGTGAGAGTTACCTACATCATTACACATAAAAGGACCAGGAACATAAAAACAGTAATAGGCGTACTGAGTGATAGTTGTGTGCTACAAGTTGTTTAATCGCTTTTCCCATGTTAATCCACTTAAGTCTCACACTAACACTATAAAGTAGGATTTAGAGATTCAGTTTTGTGAAAGCGGAAATAGGAAGGTTAAAGAATGAGCTGAGGCCCCACAGTGAGGCTGCTGGACCCCTGACCTTCCTTTACCAAACGCAGTGCTATTTCTACCCACCACCCCATAACTCCCATGGAAAAGAACAAATGAACAAACGGAAGAATGTCAGAGCTGGAGAAAGACTATATTTTCTTGGGCTTTTCTTGGAGCTGGTTGTGGGTGGGAGTGGGTGGCTAGTATAACCCAGGGAGCACGTGTACCCATCCCTCTCCTTTAAAAAAAAATGTGTTTATTTATTTGGCTGCACTGGGTCTTAGTTGCAGCACTTGGGATCTTTGATCTTCATTGCAGCATGTGGGATATTTGGTTGAGTCATGTGCGACCTAGTTCCCTGACTAGGAATCAAACCCAGGCCCCTTGCATTGAGAGCTTGGAATCTTAGCCATTGGACCAACAGGGAAGTCCCCTCTCTCTCCCTTCTTAACCACTGAGTTCCACTCAGACCTTTCTCTCCAAATCAGAGAGGGGTTTGGGGCAAAACTGGTAGGGGGAAGCATCTTTTTCAAATCAGAGGGAGCGGGGCTTCCTCTCTCCTGATTCTCATTTCACTTTTATGGGGGAAAAGCCACCCTCCTCCCCCGCCCCGCATTCGATGAGATGAAGCAACGGTTCCTGGGGGCCTCCTGGCCCCATTGCCATAGCAACCAGACTCACTAGTAGTTTCTGTTACAGAAACATTGCTTGGACCCACAGCTTGGGCTGGAGAAGTTGAGGGGTAGAAAAGAAACTTTAAGAGCTTTCTTTTGCTCTGAGACTGGACCACTTACTCTCCAGGGCCAGTGGAGACTAGAAATCCAAGTCCCAGGACGTGGGAGAGAGGCACTCCCACCCTTGGACCTCCCTCCTGAATCTGGGGCTGCTTAAATTTTCCAACTTTTGTCTGCACCGAAGACTGTTGTGAAACGTTTGAGGAAGGAAGTGTCAGGATTCACTCAGCATATAGGTCACTTATAGCTCTAGGGGACTTTTTTTTTTTGTTTCTCTCTTATCCTTTTCTTCCCTTTGAAAGAGGTATAATTTGCATAAGGTAAAGGGATCAGATTTTATTTCAGCTTGATGAATTTTTGTGTGTATATACCACCCAGCTCAAGAGAGCTCAGGTCCATTCTTCCAGAAAGTTCCCTCACACCCTTTCCTGGAAGTCAGTATTCCCCAATCTGACTCTATTATCACAGGTTAGTTTCACTTGTGCTTGAACTTCATATTAGTGGAACCATACTGTGAGTCCTCTTCTGGATCTGTGTCTTTCATGTTATGTTCAACCTCTGGTGTTATTAGCCTGTTCTTTTTTTGTTGTTGTATAGTATTTTTTGTAAGGGTTACTCTGTTTACTTGCTCTACTGTTGATGGATATTTGAATTGTTTGTAATAATTGGTTACTGTGAATAAAACTGCTATGAACATTCTTGTATGTGTCTTTTGGGAAACACAAGTTCACATGTCTGTTGGGTAAATACCCAGGAGTAGAACTGGTGGGTAGTAAGGCAGGTGTTATGTGTAGTTTTAGGAAATCGTGCTAGTTTTGCAAAGTGGTTATAGCGTTTCACATTCCCACAAAGAGTGCATCAAGGTTCCAGCTTCTCCACATTCTGTCAACAACACTTAGCATTAGCAGTTTTTCATTTTAGCCATTCTGGTGAGTGTGATATTTCATTATGGTTTTATTTACATTTCTGTGATGACCAATGACACTAAGCATTTTCCCAAATGCTTATTGGCCATTTTGATAACTGTCATTTCAACTCTTCTATCAGTTTGGTTTTCTTGATTTGTAGGTACTCTTTATATATTCTGAATATGAGTCCTTTGTCAGATACCAGTTCAGTTCAGTTCAGTCACTCAGTGTTCGACTTTTTGTGACCCCATGGACTGTAGCACCCCAGGCTTCCCTGTCCAACACCAACTCTATCAAACTCATGTCCATCAAGTCAGTGATGCCATGCAACCGTCTCATCCTCTGTCATCCCCTCCTCCTCCTACTGCAAATTTCCTCCTTCTGGGAGAACATGCCCTACTCTGAATTTTCTCCCCAGGTTCTGGGCTTGGAGTGACCACAAGAACAAGACGATCCTTTCCCAGTTTCATCATCATGAAGAAAGCAGGTGCCCTGGTTTATTGAATACCTGTGACATGTCAAGGACTTTACATCAGTGAAGTGAAAAGTGAAAGTGTTAGTTGCTCAGTTGTGTCCAACTCTTTGGGACCCCGTGGACTGTAACCCGCCAGGCTCCCCTGTTTGTGGAATTCTCTAGGCAAGAATACTAGAGTGGGTTGCTGTCTCCTTCCTCAGGGGATCTTCCTTACCCAGGGATAGAACCTGGGTCCCCTGCATTGCAGGCAGATTCTTTACCATCTGAGCCACGAGGGAAGCCCAAAATCAACAGGCCCTGCTGGGGTATGAACCCAGGATTTCCTGTGTACATCAGTCATACCCTTAAATAGTCACAACATTCTTATTTAACTCACTTATTCAACACATATCTGAAAATCGAACAGAAATTGTTGGACACAATGAGAACAAGAGTCAGGGTCTAAAAAGAGACTGTATTCCAGTGGCAAGTGGTGAGGCATACTGTACACATGAAAATACAAAACCAAGGCAGGATCAGAGGGTGGAGGGTGCTGGAAAAGTGGTAGATGGAGAGCAACTGGGGGTGGTGGGGAAGATCCCATGGAGGTGAGATGGAGCTGGGGCTTGAAGATGAAAGTGGAACCAGCCATGTAAAATCTAGGGGGAACAGTGCTTCCAGAGGTGGGGGGAACAGCTAGCACAAAGGCTCAGTGGGGCTGAAATGGAGTAAGAAATGGGAGAGGGATCCAGAAGAGGTTGAGTGAAGGATTTGAATTGAATCTAAGAGCTGTGGGGATGGACTGCAGCATCCTGAATACTCCATCCTGACAGGAGAGAGGGTTGAAGCAGGGAGTTCAAGGCAGAGGCAACCGTGATAAGCCAAGTAATCCTGACAGGGACAGGACAAGGGTGTGGGGACACAGAAATGGGAAGAAGTTAGTGAGTTCACGTTCTATTTGAAGATGGTTATTATGGACAGAGGAGCCTGGCAGGCTACGGTCCATAGGTCACAAAAAGTCAGACACAACTGAAGCAACTTAGCATGCATGCACATCATCATCCACAACTTGGAGGGAACAGAATCTCAGAGAGGTCAACTGACTTGCTCAAGGTCACACAGCTCAGAAATGGGGAACATGGAAGAAAAGTCAAGCCTGATTTGTCAATTATATGAAAGACTTCAGATTGTCAATTACGCGGAAAGATGTCAGGTTGTGGGATTACATGAAAGATGTCAGGTTGTGGGCAGAGTGACCTCAGGAGACCCAGAGGTGGGGATCCAGGGTGCTGGTGGGGTAGAGGGGGCCTCAGACCCAGAAAATCTATCTGTCCTTAAGTCGGACCCTACTTTTCCCTGGACTGCAGGGCTGGTAAGCGGCAAGCTGCAAATTGAAAGGAGACCCAGTGACCGGATGTATCAGAGGTGATCCAAACTAGTCTGGACCCCGTACACCCAGTGTAGCCCATTCAGAGATGACAGGGGCCATGGGTCCTCAGAGACCCTGCAAGTCCCGCCTGATCTTTGTGGGGAGGGGGAGGTTGGGCGCTGCGGCTACCAGCCCCATTAGCACCAACGTCATTATCCTAGATTGATGTGTATAATTCCCCCCCCCCCCCCCCCCCCCCCGCCGAGTCCAACCCTCAACAGCTCCAGCATCTCCCCTGGCTGCATACTCGACTCCCCCGGAAACAGCCGCGGAGCTGCCGGCTTCCCGGTCATTAGCAGGCAGGGAAGGGGGTGTGGGGGGAGGGCGCAGTCAGCGGGGGGGAGGGGCGGGGTGGCGGGGTACGGGGAGAGGACTAGAGAGGATGAGGGAGGCAGCAAACGGAAAGGATGGGAGTGAGGCAGCAAGATGTTAGAGAAGAGGGGAAGGAAACTGGGCCGGGAGGGGAGGAGCAGCCACGGTGGGTTCTGGGAGCGGGGCACGTGTCCCAGACGGCGTGGCAGCAGAAAGCGGGTCCCAGGGGCAAACCAGGGTCTCCAGATCCCTTTCCGGCCAAGGCCAAGGCCAAGGCCAACGAGGGACTCCTTCAGTTGACTAGAAAGCCAGAAGCCCGAAAACCCTTCTTCTAGGAACCAACGCCCAAGGCTGGCTGCCGTGTCCCCGGCGGCCCCCGCGGCCGAGCGAGCCCACCTGCGGGGGCTGCCCCATAGAGCCCAAGCCTCTGGGTTGGGGGTTGGGGGCCGAGGCCCCTCTATTCCGGGGGAAATCAATGCCGCGTTAATGTAAGATTTCCAGCCCAGGGGCAGGAGGCGCTTCATAAAAGATGTATTGTTTCGATTGCACGCTCTCCTCCCTGGCATCCTGCAAGATGGCGGCGGCCCCGGCGGAGGGGAGGGCGCGGAGCCGAGCCCGCCGGCCCGGGGAGGGGGTGGCAGGAGCGGGGAGTGCGGCCCTCTCTCCTGCTGGGGAAAGTGGGAAGGGATGAAGGAAGGGAGGAGAGAGAAGGAGGGAGGGAAGGGGCTGGGAGAACGAAGGGGAGGCGGCAGCCAGTCAGAGGGAGGAGGGACGGCGGGCTGGGGACGGGTGCGGGGAGCGCGGCACTGAGGAGGTGCTGATGGCCGGGACCCGGAAGGAGGGAAAAGAAAGGCAGCCCGAGGAGGTGGCCCCAAGAGTGACAGGAGAGCAAGCCAGAGACGGGGGTGGGGGAGAGGTGAGGAGCGGGGAGGGCGGGGGGCCAGGAAGGGAGATGAGCTGGAGTGGGAGGGGCGAGGGAAGGAGGGAGTGAAAGAAAATGGGAGAAGGAGGCAGTGAGGGGAGCCTGGGCCGGGGGAAGGGCCACCCCACCCCCACCCCAAGCTGTCGCGGGGCTCCTCCCCGCCCTCCAGCCCAGGCCCCCCGCTGGTTCATTGCTGGTTCCCATGCACTGCCCCCCACATGGAGGTGGCTGCACCCCATTGGCCTGTCTCCTAACCCTCTTGTCCTGGCACCAGGGGTGGCAAACTAAGAGGGAACAACCTCCTCCATCCGCCTCTCTCTGGGCATCCTGCCCTGCCCAGGGACTGGCATGGGGCAATACCCGCAGTGTCCCCCAACTCAAGGCCTCCAGGGTTGACCCCAAAGAGCCCCCTTTCCTTAGCAGAAAGGAGGTTTGGGTACATCTACATCCATCCTACCTTCTGGAGAGGCAAGCCGAGGTTCCAGAGAGGGAAAACTGAGGCAGAAGAGAGTCAAAGTCACAGTATGGATCGCCTCACCCCTCCCAAGGGTCCCACCCCCAGTTCCTCCTCAGCCCCCCCACCCCTCGGCTCCTGGCCTACTCCCCATCCTCCATGGCGACCACGATGTGAGTTTCAAGCCCCCCTCCCCCTCTTCCAGCCTTCCTGCTTCACCATAGGGGAGCTCCCAAACGCCTGAAAATATCTTTAAATTAGGAAAAAGAGCTAAGCCGCCAGGGTCCTTTGGTCTGTTAAAGGAGGAGCAAAGGCCACGGGCTCCCCCTCCCACCCCCCCTTACTCTGGTTTTGCATTTGAAGCCCAGACAGCGGATCCAGCTGGAACAATGACGGGGGCCTGCCCAGCCAACCCCAGCTGCTTCCTTTTCAGTGGCCCTGTGCCCCCTGCCAGGTGTGCCAAAATTAGAATGGCTCCCTTCTCCGGCCCTTTTCATCCCCCTCTCCCCCTCTGTCCTCCTCCCCTCCCCCCGGGGGCTCCTGGGGCTTCCGAGGCACTAATGAAGCTCACATCCCTGCCTTTTCTTTAAGCAGATCCTGCATGGGGGAACCGGACGCTGAGGCCGACGGAAATCTGCCCTTGAAGAACTGCCCCCAGGGATGGATTCCAGTGCTACGCTCCATGCAGCACCTTCCCTACCCCACTCCCTACTCCTCAAGTCCCTCCAGGTCCTGGTGACATCCACCTCCTCCAGGCAGTCCTCCCAGCCTGCTGGCACTCTCTGCCTACTGTTTCCCATGGGGACGGGCAGTGGGATCTGGCTGCCTAGGTTCAGATCCAGGCCTCACCTCTTTTTGCATCTATCCCCCCCCCCCCCCCCCCCGGCAGCTTGGTTAACCATTCAGAGCCTCAGTGTCCCCATCTGTCAAATGAAGGTAGCTTTGAAAACCTATGTCATGAGACTTTTATGATGCTGAAAGGCCATACGTGCAAACTGGGTAGAAGAATCCCTAGGCCTGTTGCTAGAGCCACACTGGCCCCTCATGCATGCTTAGTTGCTCAGTAGTGTCCAACTCTTTGCAAACCTATGGACTGTAGCCCACCAGGCTTCTCTGTCCATGGGGATTCTCCAGGCAAGAATACAGGAGTGGGTTGTCCTCCTCCAGGGGATCTTCCCGACCCAGAGATCAAACTCAAGTCTCTTACATCTCCCGCATTGGCAGGCAGGTTCTTTACCACTAGCGTCACTTGGGAAACCCTTATACTGGCCCCTCACTAAACCCCAAACACACCCGGCATGCTCCTACCTCTAGGCTTCCCACTGGGTGTTCTCTCTAGATGTCCCCACAGCTCCCTCCTCCCTTTATTCACATCTGTGCTAGTGTGCCACCTCCTCAGAAGGACCTTCCCAAGCCATCACCAGGTTGTTTGCCATCACTCGTTTTATCACCACCTGACATTATATTACTTACCTGAGCTTAGGCTCTGCAATCCAAGGGCCCTGGTTTCACAGTTATTGGCTGTGTGACCTTGGGCATGTTACTTAACTTCTCTGAGCTTCAATCCCCTCATTTTTAAAATGGGGATAGTAATAAAACTGGTCTCATACAACTGTTGAGTGAATAAGTGACTTAGCAGATGGAAAACCTTCAGAACAGTGCGTGGCCCACACTAGGTGGTATTCCCAAAACTAATTTTGTTTCTATTATTTTTGAGTACCCTCTCTCCTTCCCTCCCAGCCCCACCCCCAACTAGAATGTATGCCCTCCTGAGGGCTAATACTTCAGGGGGCAATCTTTGTATTATTCACTGCTCTATTCTCAGTACCCAAATGACCTGGTATCGAATAGATGCTCAATACTTGTTTGTTAAATGAATGAATAAAAGAGGTTCTACTGGACCTGTCTGAGTCTCAGTTTTCTCATCTGTAAAATGGGATGATAATAGCATGTACTTCACAGATGTTGAGGGTTCTATGAAATAAGCGCTATTACTATTTTTTGCAGTAATTCAGTGAGTCTACAAACATAATACCTAGTATTAATATTTAGTGCGTAATGTAATTGTATATTATATATGTAATTGCATATCATATAATATTGTATATAATATATAATTCTAGATCTAGAGGCAGGGAGAATTGTGAGAGATAACTTTTATTGCCTCCAACACTCCTGGTTTCTTCCTTTGCTAACAGAGTATTTGCTCTGACTGGTTGGCAGATTCCCTGTTCTATGCTTCTGGCCCAGCCTCCCTTGCTTCACGTTGGCCATAAGTGTGGCTGAAGGACACATTTCTAGCCAATGAAACCCAAGCCAAAGTTGGCTGAGGGGTTCAGGGAAGGATGAGCATATTATAGGAGCCTCCCTTGCCTTATATATAAAATGGGGATTAGCAACAGCAACGAGCTGGGTTGAAGATTACACAACTGATCTAGAGGGATATCTAGGTGACCATGGGAATCTAAGTGATTTCCAGCAGCACCAAACTCCAGATTGTCTGGTGAGGAAAAAAAAAAGCAACTTTTTTGTTTAAGCCACTGCTGTTCAGGTATTTTTATATTTGTAGCCCAATATATTCCCATATAATGACACTGAATTTTTCTGGATCTCCAAAAATACTCAGGATAGGGTTTTGTTGTTTAATCACTAAGTCATATCTGACTCTTTGCAGCCCCATGGACTGTAGCCTGCCAGGCTCCTCTGTCCATGGGGTTTTCCAGGCAAGAATACTGGAGTGAGTTGCCATTTCCTCCTCCAGGGCATCTTCCCGACCTAGGGATTGAACCCAGTCTCCTGCATTGGCAGGCAGATTCTTTACCACTGAGCCACCAGGGATAGGGTAGCTATTTATTAACATTTTTATATTAACAGAATAAAGATTGAGGCTCAGGCACTGCAACATTAAAAAAAAATGGGGAAGTGTATGCATTTAACTGGGCCCCTGTGCAGCCCAGGAAGAGGTGACAAAAAACAGTCTATAAGGGAGGGAGACTGTTATAAAGTAAATTGTGTCCCACCTCCAAAAAAAATACATGTTAAAGTGCTAACTCCCAGTACCTCCGAATGTAACCTGATTTGGAAAGAAGGTTGTTGCAGATGCGTTTAGTTAAAATAATGTCATACTGGAGTAGCGTGGGACCTTAATCCAATATGACTGGATTATAGTATACATTTCTTCTAAGGAAAGAGACACAGACACACAACAGGAGAATGCTACATGGTGATGGAGACAGACTGGAGTGATGTGTCTACAAGCCAAGGAATGCCAAGGATGGCTGACAACCGCTAGAAGCTGGGAGAGGCATGGAGAGATCCCCCCTAGAAACCTCAGAGAGAGCAGGGCCCTGCTGACACCTTGATTTCAGAGTTCTGACCTCCAGAACTGTGAGATGATATGTTTCTTTTTTAAAAATTTTTGTTATTTATTTATTTATGGCTGTACTGGGTCTTCGTTGCTGCACATGAGTTTTCTCTAGTTGTGGCGAGTGGGAGCTACTCTTTGTTGCAGTGCACAAGCTTCTCATTGTGGTGACTTCAGCTCCATGAAAGTGTTAGTGGCTCAGTCATGTCCGACTCTGTGACCCCATGAACTGCAGCCCTCCAGGCTCCTATGTCCGTGGAATTCTCCAGCCAAGAATACTGGAGTGGGTAGAGATGCCCTTCTCCAGGGGATCTTCCTGACCCAGGAATCAAACCAGGGTCTCCTGCATTTCGGGCAGATTCTTTACTGTCTGAGCCACCAGGGAAGCCTTTCAGCTCAATGACTTGGAGGAAATCTTTTGCCCACTCCTGGCTTTTGTATGCTTAGCACTCTCTGCAGTCCCAAGGCATAAAGGTGGACAACAGGGGTCCTCTGTCCATGGACATGGCATCACTTCACATACTGCGAAGCCCTTCCAGCCTTCCAGAATCTCCCCAGGCAGAATTAATGCATTCCAAGTGCTCTCAGTACAGGGTTAGGTGGCTGCTGTCATTACTGAGAATTTAAGGCTATTGATGTCCTTGTTTCTCCAGCAAGTCAAGAACCTCCCTGAGAGCAAGAAATGGCCTTTCACTGATGCAGCCCAGCATGACAGAACTATCTTCTGGTAAAACAAAGGGGTGTACCTCCCTTTAGGTGCACAGGCACTCAGTAATGTCCATCTGGCCAAAAGCAAGAGAATTTACATGTGCAACACAAGCTGAATCTCAGTGAAGACCCCAGTGCTGCTGTTAAAACTGCCTGGGTTCAAATCCCAGTCCAACCTAGGACTGGCTGAATCAGTTATAAGTGAATGACTTTGTTGCTCTGTGCCTCAGTTTCTCTGACTGTAAAATGGGGAATAGTGGCAATCCTACCTGGTTGGACCATTTCAAGGATTATGTCTTTTTTAAAAATTGAAGTATAATTGGTTTAGGGCTTCCCTGGTGGCTCAGTGGCAAAGAATCCACCAGCAATGCAAGAGATGTGGGTTCAATTCCTGGGTTGGGAAGAGCCCCTGGAGGTGAGCATGACAACCGACTCCAGTATTCTTGCCTAGAAAATCCCCTGGACAAGAGGAACCTGGTGGGCTATAGTTCATAGGGTTGCAAAAAGTCAACATAACTGAGCGACTGAGCACAGCACACACACACATATCTGTTTTACAATTCTGTGTTCGTTTCAGTATATAGCAAAGTGAATCAGTTATACATACACATATATCCACTCTGTTTTAGATTCTTTTCCCATACAGATTATTACAGAGTATCAAGTAGTTCCCTGTGCTATACAGTAGGTCCTTATTGTTTATCTATTTTATATACAGTACTGTGTATATGATGGATTAAACCTTTAATCCATTTGAGTTCATTTTACCAGTGATGTAAGAAAGGGATTTGGTTTCATTCTTTCGCATGTGAATATCCAGTTTTCCCAGAACCATTTATTGAAGGGACTACCTTTTCTCTATTGAGTCTTCTTGGCTCCTTTGTCAAATATTAGTTGACCAGATATATATGGGTTTACTTCTAGGCCTCTTGATTCCATCCTACTGGTCTAAGTGTCTTTTTTTTATGCCAATACTGTACTGTTTTGATTACTGTTGCTTTGTAACATAGTCTGAAAACAAGACGTTTGATGCCTCTGGCTTTGTTCTCACTCACTTCAAGGATTAAATGAGATCATACCTGTCAGATACTCAGAAGTTAGATGCACAGTAAGTGTGTAATGAGTGTTGTTTCCACACATGAGTGGGCAGCACTGGCAGAGTGTGTGCATGGAGAAAGATGTGAGGCCAGCAAACTGCCCCCCAGGGGCCATACGGTCAGCACCAGTGGACTAAGAACTCTTCCCTTCTATCATTTTCTTCCTTATGCAGGTACAGGAAGGGAAAGGGGGTGATGCGAGATCCAGTCTAGCCTGACTTGACACTTTACTCCATCATTACTGAGTACCTACTGTATGCCAGGGTCTGATTTATGATACAAAATCCTCTTAGCAGTAGAGAATCAGCTGGATGGAGACTGATGGGGAGGAGGGACTCCTGCTTTGATGAAGCAGCTTGACATGAGCTAGTGGCAGTGCAAGTGGGGAAATGTCTATGGAGTCAAGATAGATTTTGGAGTTTGAATCGACAGGGCTTGTGAATGGACTGGATATAAGATGTGAGAGAAGGGGAAGTCTAGAGTGATCAAGTGGATGGTTTACCAGTTACTGTTTTGTTTTTTAAATATTTATTTGTTTTTGACTCTGCTGGGTCTTTGTTGTTGCATGGGCTTTTTCTCTAGTTACAGTGTGTGGGCTTCTCATTGCGGTGGCTTCTCTTGTTGTGGAGTTCAGGCTCTAGGGCACATGGGCTTCAGTAGTTGTGGCTCCAAGGCTCTAGAGCACAGCCTCAGTAGTTGTGGTGCACAGGCTTAATTGCTCTGCAGCATGTGGCATCTTCCCAGATCAGGGATCAAACTCATGTCTCCTGCATTGGCAGGCGGGTTCTTTACTACTAAGTCACCCAGGGAGCCCTGTTTTTTGTTTTTTTTTAATTACGCTTTTTCTATCTTAGAAAAAAAATTTATTTGGCTGTGCCAGGTCTTAGTTGCAACATACAGGATCTTTGTTGCCGCCTGCAGCCTCTTTAGTTGCAGCACATGGGATCTAGTTCCCCAACCAGGGGTTGTTTTGGGAACTCCAAGTCTTAACCACTGGACCACCAGGGAAGTCCCACCAGTCACTGTTTATATGCCTCCCCCCCGTCCCTGTGGCACTCAGCATTACCACATAACAAATTATCCCAAAACCTAGTGGCCTAAAACAGCATGCACTTATTATTTGACAGTTTATGTGGCTCAGGAATCCAGGTGTGGCTTAGTTGGGTCCCTCTGAGTCTCTTGCACAGATGCAACTAAGATGGCGGCTGTGGCCATGGTCTCATCTGAAGGACTGACTGGGGAGGATCCACATCCAAGCTCACTCTTTGTTGGCAGGATTCAGTCCCTCACTGGCTGTTGGTTGGAGGCCTCCTTCAGCTCCTCGCAGTGTGGGCCTCTCCAAAGAGCAGCTCACAACATGATAGCTGGCTTTCCTCAGAATGAACAAGAGTGAGAAGATCCCCAAACGGAAGCCACTGAGTTTTTGTAACCTAGTCTTAGAAGGGATATCCCATCACCTTTGCCACATTCTTTTTTCTTAAGATTTTTTATTTTAATGTGTACCATTTTTCAAGTCTTTATTGAATTGGTCACAATATTCCTCCTGTTTTATGTTTTGATTTTGGCCGCAAGGGATGTGGGATCTTAGGTCCCCAATCAGGGGTCGAACCTGCACTCCCTACATTGGAAGGTTAAGTCTTAACCACTGGACCACCAGGGAATTCCCACCTTTGCCACATTCTGTTGGTTAAAAACAAGTCGTAGAGCCCCACCCACACTCAAGGAGGAGTCACACAAGAGTGCGGGTAGATGGGAGACATTTAGAGATTGCACTGTGCGCATCGGTCCAATGGCTCCATATCACCAGCGCCTGCAACTCTGCCTGACAGCTCTCTCTGGCTGCAGAGGCAGCTCAGACCTGCCTGGGAGTAACCAGACATTCCGGAGAATCCACTCCCTTGTGAGCATCCTTCAACCAAAGAACACACCCCAGCTCCCTCAACCCTTAATGAGATGACTCTGAGGTGCAGGCTCCACAGGTCTCCGGGGAGAGGGGAGAATTAAGTTCTAGGTGTTCCAGTATAACCTGCTCATGAATATACTCTTTTTAAAAATTTATTTATTTTTAGGGGTGGGATGGGTAGGGAGATGGGAGGGAGCTTCAAAAGGGAGGGGATATATGTGTACCTATGGCTGATTCATGTTGAGGTTTGACAGAAACAGCAAAATTCTGTAAAGCAATTCTCCTTCAATAAAAAATAAATTAATCAAAAAAATTTATTTAGTTTTGACTGCACTGGGTCTTTGTTGCAGCTCACAGGCTCTTTGTTGCTGCTCGAGGGCTTTTTCTAGTTGCAGCCAGCAAGGGTACTCTCTAGTTGCAACGCGTGGGCTTCTCATTGTGGTGGCTTCTCTTATGGAGCGCAGGCTCTAGGGCACACAGCCTGTGGTAGTTGCTGCATGTGGGCTCAGTAGTTGTGGCACACCATGTTAGTTGCCCCTCAGCATATGGGATCTTCCCAGACCAGGAAGGAACCTGGTGTCCGCTGCATTACAAGGCAGATTCTTAACCACTGGGCCACCTGGGAAGCCCTACACTCTTTAAAACAAACAAACAAATAAACATTTATTTATTTAAAATGATTGTGTGGGATCTTAGTTGCAGCATGCAAGCTTAGTTGCCCTTTGGTAGATGGGATCTTAATTCCCCAACCAGGGATCAAACCCACATGCCCCGCATTGGAAGGCTGATTCTTAACCACTGGACCACCAGGGAAGTCCCCATCAATACACTCTTTGCTGGGCGCCCTCCCTCCCCCGTCTCCCCCCCTCACCTCCCCTGCCAGTGCTTCCTGCAGTCGCCTTCCAGGTAAATCACTTGTACTCAAATCAAGGTGTCTCAGAGCTCATTGTGGAGAACACAGCTATGTTTGCTTCCTAGGGCTGCTGTAATAAATGACCACAAACGGTGGCTTAAGACAACAGGATTGTATTGTCTTACAGTTCTGGAGGCTAGAAATCTGAGTTCAAGGTGTGAGCAGGGCTATTATCCCTCTGAAAGCTCTAGGGGAGAATCCTTCCTTGCCTATTTCCTGGCTTTTGGTGGCTGCCAGCCATCCTTGGCTTTCCTGGGCTTGCAGCTGCATCACCTCAGTCTCTATCTCCATCTTTTTCTCTGTGTGTCTTTGCCTCCTCTTAGAACAATGCCTCATCATTGGATTTAGAGCCCACCCTAGGTGGCTCAGACAGTAGAGAATCTGCCTGCAGTGCAGGAGACCTGGGTTCGATCCCTGGATTGGGGAGATCCCCTGGAGGAGGAAATGGTTACCCACTCCTGTATTCTAGCCTGAAGAATTCCATGGACAGAGGAGCCTGGTGCGCTACAGTCTATGGGGTTGAAAAGAGTCAGACACAACAGTGTCTAACACTTTAACTAGGTCCAATACATACCATCTCAAGATCTTTGCCTAACGACATGCAAAGACCTTATTTCCAAATAAGGTCACATTCTGAGGTTCCAGCTGAACGTGAATTGGGAGGCATTGTTGTTCAGTCGCTAAGTTGTGTCTGACTCTTTGCGACCCCATGGACTGCAGCACATCAGACTTCCCTGTCCTTCACCATCTCCCGGAGTTTGGTCAAACTCATGTCCATTGAGTCGGTGATACCATCCAACCATGGCATCCTCTGTCACCCCCTTCTCCCCCGCCCTCAATCTTTCCCAGCATCAGGGCCTTTTCCAATGAGTCGACTCTTCATGTCAGGTGGCCAAAGTATTGGAGCTTCAGCATCAGTCTTTCCAGTGAATATCCAGGGTTGATTTCCTTTAGGATTGACTGGTTTGATCTCCTTGCTGTCCAAGGGACCCTCAAGAGTTTTCTCCAGCACCACAATTCAAAAGCATCAATTCTTCAGCACATTACTGGGGGGCGTTATTCCACCCATTACATAATGGGTGCTGCCATTAACTGAGATGGGGAAGATAGGAGAGGTGCAGGTTTGGGGTGAGTGGAGGGATCAAGAGTTCTGTTTCGGGACTTCGCTAGTGGTCCAGTGGTTAAGAATCCACCTTCGAATGCAGGGGACATGGGTTCAATTACTGGTCTGGGAAGATTCCACATGCTGTGGAGCAACTAAGCCCATGCCCCACAACTGCTGAGCCCTTGTTCTAGAGCCGGGGAGCCACAACTACTGAAGCCCATGCACCACAACTAGACATTAGCCCCCACTTGCTTCAACTAGAGAAAGCCCATGTGCAGCAACAAAGGCCCAGAGTGGCCCAAAACACACAAATAAATAATAATTTTTCTAAAAGAGAGCTTAGTTTCAGAGATGGTACCTGGGCATACGCATCAGGTTTCCAAGTGCAGACACCCAGGGAGGCAGCTGAAGGTCAGTACAGAGGCACAAGCTGGAGGTGTCATTGGAAGATACCATTGTTAGATATAAGCGGCACTTAACTCCTCAAGGCTGGTCAAGATCCCCAGGGAGCTGACCAGAAGTAGACACAGAAAGAAAGACGGCAAGCCCCATGGCTCTCTCTCCAACATTAAGGACAAGGGATGAAGAGGAATCAGCAGAAGACAATGAGCAGGGGCAGCCAGGGATGTGGTAGCAGGACTCGGGGAGCATAGCATCTTGGAGTCTGAGAAAACACCCTTGAATTCAGCAGGATGGAGCCCTTTCCTCAGCTGGGCTGGGGCAAAAAGCCAACTGGAGCAGGAAGGAGAGGGGATTAAAGGGGGAGGATCCGGAACTGGGGAGGAGAGACAGCTCTTGGAATGATTTGCTGGGGACAGTGAAGTATTTGGGCTTCCCAGGTGGTATTAGCAGTAAAGCATCCACCTGCCAATGCAGGAGATATAAGAGATTCAGGTTTGATCCCTGGGTCTGGAAGGTCCCCTGGAGGAGGGCATGGCAACCCACTCCTGTATTCTTGCCTGCAGAATCCCATGGACAGAGAAGCGTTTATTTCCGGTGGCTGCTGTAACAAATAGTTGTGATCTGGGAGGCTTAAATACCACAGAAAACAAAGCAAAACCAGGACTTCCTGGTGGCCCAATGGTTAAGAATCTGCCCTGCAATGCAGGGGACAGACGGGAGTTCAATCCCCAGTTGGGGTACTAAGATCCCACATGCTGCAGGGCAACTAAGCCTGCATGCTGCAACTACTGAAGCCCAAATGCTTTAATTGCTGAGCCCACATGCCACAACTAGAGAATACGTGCCCTACAACGAAACATCCTGCATGAGACAGTGAAGTCCTGTGACCCACAGCTGAGACCTGATGCAGCTAAATAGATATATAAAATAGAGCAAAACCAAACCAGAAAGCCTATAGAAATTTGTTTTCTCACAGTTCTGGAGGTCAGAAATTCATAAGCAGTATCATCAGGCCAAAGTCAAGGTAGCCCTTGGGGAGAGTCCATTCTCAGCCTCACCCAGCGTCTGGTGTTTCCAGGTGTCCCTTCCTGTGTGACTGCATCACTTCAACTCCAACAGATGGACTGCCTCCATCTTCATGTGGCCTTTTCCACTGTGTTTGTGAGTATCCTTTCCTCTTGTCTTCTAAGGATGCTGGTCAGGAATTCCCTGGTGTTCTGGTGGTTAAGACTCCATGCTTCCAACGCAGAGGACATGGGTTCAGGGAAGTTCTGCATGCTGTGAGCTGCGGTCAAAAAAGGAAACAAACAAACAAACAAAATGTAAGGACTCTGGTCAATAGATTTAGAGCTCATTCTAATCCAGTTTGATCTCATCTCAAGATTCTTTTTTTTTTTGCCATACAGTCGGTCCTTGTTGGTTATCTATTTTAAATATAGCAGTGTGTACATGTCAATCCCAAATTCCCAGTCTATTCCCTCTCTCCCTGCCCTCTTCTCCTCTGATAACCATAGTTTGTTCTCTAAGTCTGTGAGTCTGTCTTGTAAATAAATTCATTTGTATAATTTTTTTGATTCTGCATATCAGTGACATCATATGATATTTGTCTTTCTCTTCACTTAGTATAGGCTTCCCTGGTGGCTCAGATGGCAGAGAATCCACCTGTGATGCAGGAGACCCGGGTCCAATCCCTGGGTTGGTAAGATCCCCTGGAGAAGTCAGGATTCTTAATTTAGTGATATCCGCAATGACTCTCTTTCCAAATAAGGTCACATCTACAGGTTCTGGCAGTAGAAATGTGGACATATCTTTAGGAGAGAGGCCACCATTCAATCCACTACAGGGAGGGAAGGAACAGAGTTCAGGATGGGGAAGATGAAGCAGTGACCTTGACAATCCACATGGTCTCCCAGAGCTGCTCTTTCCAAATAGGCAAAACAAGGACTGGCCTTGAGACTAAAGGTTGAATATGCACAAGAGTGTCATGGCTATATCACATGGAGAAACTCTCTCTACCCAGAAACAGGGAGAAAGTCCCCAAGTCTCTGCCCACTGATACACACTACTCCTCGTCACCCACTTAGCCCTCGCCTACACTGGACCCGTGACTTTTCTCCTGGATCTGAGACTGCACCATATTCTTCCAAGTTTTAAGATGTTTGCCCAGGAAGTCTCCCCCGACCTGGATGGCATTCCCTCTTGCAACTCTATCCTCCAAGTTTCAGCTTGAGAGTCTCTTCCTTCATGGATGGGGTGGTAGTGATGCCCAAAGTCCATATAGTGGAGCCTATCCACTCCATCACACCACAAACTCTCTTTCCTGAAGAGTTTCCATGATTGTAATTACACAGTTTTACACAATTATTATTTTTTATTTATTTTTGGCTGTGCTGGGTCTTCATTGCTACGCTTGGGCTTTTCCTGATTGTGCCAAACCAGGGCTCCCCTCCAGTTGTGATGCACAGGATTCTCACTGCAGTGGCTTCTCTTGTTGCAGAGCATGAGCTCTAGGGTGTGCCAACTTCAGTGGTTGCGGCTCCCGGGCTCTAGTATGTGTGTGTGTGTTAGTCGCTCAGTCATGTCTGACTCTTTGCAACACCATAGACTGTAGCCCACCAGGCTCCTCTGTCCGTGGGATTCTCCAGGCAAGAATACTGGAGTGGCTTGCCATTCTCTTCTCCAGGGAATCTTCCCACCCAGGGATCGAACCTGGGTCTCCTGCATTGCAGGCGGATTCTTTACTGTCTGAGCCACCAGGGAAGCACAGGCTCAATAGCTGCCACGTTTGGGCTTAGTTGCTTTGCATGTGGGATCTTCCTGGACCAGGGATCAAACCCAATCCCCTTCATTGGCAGGCGGATTCTTATCCACTGTGCCACCAGGGAAGTCCAATTATTTTAAATTATTACAATTTTTTACAATAGTTTACAATTATTTTTAAATGTCAATCTCCCCACTTCCAGAATGCTGGCTAGGGAGGCCAGGCCTAGGAGACCACTGTGACCCTTGCATCTAGCTCAGGTACAGTGCACACACAACAGGTGATCAGTAAACATGCCGAGGTTTCTGAAGGAATTCCTTTGTCCAGGTGAGGGGGATGTGCTGAGCATCACCCAATTAGACAGGTGACTTGGTGTCCCAGAGATATTCTGGAATCTTCTCTGAGATAAGGGGACGCTAGGCACAAGTGTGTACCTGTGCACACACACATACACACACACACAGACAAAATGAGCCCCTAGCTCCCAATTTCTCCACGGAATATTTTTTCCCCAGGGCAGAAAATGAACCATTATTAAAACAACACGGCAACCGGCTGGGAAAACCCATTTTCAGCGATTTATATCACGTCACGTGGTTGCCGAGAGGAAATGGGAGAAGCGCCGGGTTTTAAGCACTGGGTGAAGAATTGCGTTCCATCAGAGGAGGAACAGATGGGTGTTTTTTCTCCCCTCTCCCCCTGCTCGGGCTCCAAGTCAGGAATCCACGTCAGCCCCGGGTTTGTCCTCTGGTGTGACGGGGGCAACTCTGGGAGGAGGCGGCCAGGCTGCTGGGCCCCAGGGGACCCATCCAGGACGCCCCGTCTCCCTGCCCACTGCCTGCCCCCACTCCTGGGCTGGTGGGCTGCCTTCCCTGATCACCTTCTGCTGTTTTACATTTTCTTATCATCACCTGAAATTTTCCTTTCCCTTTACTTCCTCCCTCATCCACTGCCCCTTTCTTCGAAGGCAGTACCACATCCTGTCCCTTCATCCCCAGCGCGGAACACACAGCAGTTGATCAAATATCCACAGATGCGGGCTAACTCATTACCCCCGCGCATCAGGTTCTGAGGTTATTATTTACGCATCTGCCCTCCTCGCCAAGCTGTAAGCGCGCTCAAAGGAGGGGGCTCTTTCATTTCTTTTGCTCATCTATGGATCCACGGTCCTTCCACCCCCAAAGAAAGCCTGATCCACAGCCAGCCTAGGGGTGGAGAGACACGAGGATGACTGAGTCATTCGGCTGTTTAAAAGCCATCCGTGACTTCTCTCCTTCAAAGCTGAAACCTGTTAGTGTAACTCCAGTGGCTCCTCCCAATCTAGACCCCCCCAACACCTATTCAGTTTCATCCTAACGTCCTGCACCTGCGCACCTGCCCTGGGCCCCAGGCCCTTTCTAGTCAAACCAGCTGCTGATCCGTGGTCCCCATCTCACCCGTGATGCTTTGCGCGGCTGCCTCTCTGAACCTCCCAGTTTCCACAGTCAGGTATGCTGCACGGTCTGCTTTCACCTTCTGAACCAGGGGCTTGATACCCAGAGCCCAATCCAGCCCACCCTTGTGATTTGTTTTGCCCATGCAGGGTTTGTAAAATGGTAATAAGTTACCAGCTCTTAAATACCTGGTGGTTATTGTATAAAAATCTGTATTCTGGCTTTCCATCAAAAGACACAGCCTCTGCGAAACTCAGAGGCAGTGCTCAGTAAGGCCGACCCACTCCCAGGAGACAGCTCAGGTCTGCCAGTTCTCACACGGTGGGTAGTTTAAGGGAACTTTGGACCCAGACAGAGTCACTCGGCTGACTGTTATGGAATCTTCCGCTTTCCTCTCTTAGAACAATTTTCCTGGCCTCTCCACCTAGCTTAGTGTCTTGGGAGTCTGGGCTGTGTGGACCCCACCAATGGGCTCCTGGGTCCTCTGGCTCAGGTTGGATTCAGCCAGTGAGGGGAGGGGAAGTGAGGGAGATATTTGTTTCCCGGTTCAGCCCCTGTGGCTTCTGAGGGCCGCTTGCATCCCTGTTGGAGGTCACAGGTCTCCCCCATCCACACAGCCTGTAGTGTCTCCAGATCATAGCAACTGCTCACTCCCCTTGCCCCTCAGATCCAGGGGTGCTAATAGCTCCCACTTGTCCTAGTCCAAGGCTTGGCATTATTCCTTGTGGTTCCTGTGGTACATCTGTCCATGCTGTGTAATGTTGTCCCATCATTTAACTCTGCTCAAATTACCCAGTTTGAATGTACCTTCGGTTTCCAGCCCTCCAGCCTCTATGCCTCAATTAAGCCCTCTGGTAAGTGGGGCTAACAGCTGACTCTCGAGTTGATGAGAAAATAAATGAGTTAATACTGTGTAAGGAAAGAACTTAGCAAGTGCTAATAAATGTTAGCAGTTATTATTATTCTGTGTCACAGTCCTCACCACTCCTTATTGCCCCTTGACACTGAGGTGGAGGTCACCTGTGCCATTGCTCATGCAGACGCCTTCTTGACTGCTCAGAGTGTTTGTATTACCTGCTGTCCCCTATAGGTAGTGGCGTGCGTTGTCACCAGCTGTGTGATGTCACCTCTGCTATAGAGTTCCTAGGCAGTCCTCCGCTCCACGGGATGTCCATCCCTCCACACTGACCCCAGGAATTCATTGGCGGTCCAGTGGTTAGGATTTAGCACGCTCACTGACACAGACTAGGTTCAATCCTTGGTCAGGGAAGTAAGATCCCGAAAGCCTCATGGCATGGCCCTGAATCTATCTAGCATCTATCTATCTATGCATGTGTGCTCAGTCAGTCATGTCCAACTCTTTGTGACTCCGTGGACTACAGCCCACCAGGCTCCTCTTATCTGGAATTTTCTAGGTAAGAATACTGGTCTGAGTTGCCATTTCCTTCTCCAGGGGATCTTCCCTACCCAGGGATAGAACCAGCATCTCCTGCATTGGCAGGCGGATCCTTTACCACTGCGCCATCTGGGAAGCCCTATTGTTGTTGTTCAGTCACTCAGTCGTGTCCGACTCTGCGACCCCATGGACTGCAGCACGCCAGGCTTTTCCCATCTGTCCTTTACCATCTCTGGGAGTTTGCTCAAACTTACGTCCACTGAGTTGGGGAAACCCTTATATATATGTGTGTATATAGGAGTGATCCATTCCTGTGTTTGCTTTCTCCACTGTACCAAGATCCCTTCCAGGGGCTTTGTAAATGTTCAGAGAATTGCCTGTCAGGGCCTCTATTATTATAGTTCCCTAGGGCTGCTATAACAAAGGACCATAAACTGGGTGACTTAAATCAAGGGATTTATTCCCTCACCGTTCTGAAGTCCAAAGTTGACCTCAAGGTGTCAGCTGGGTGGTGCTCCCTCTAAAGTTTCTAAGGGAGGATCCTTCTTGGCCTCTTCCAGCTTCTGGTGGCTCTGGGCTTGTAGCCACATCACTCCAATCTCTGCCTCTGTCTTCACCCCTTCTCTTCTCTTCTAAGGACACTTGTCATCAGATTTAGGACTCACCCTAATCCAGGATGATCTCATCCATCGAAAGAGTCTTAATTACATCTGCAAGGGCACTGTTTCCAAATAAGGTGACAGTCCCAGGTTCCAGGTGTTCATATTTTGTGGGAGTCACCACTGGCCCCTACCAGCCAGGACCCCCAGCTTCCTGGTGTCTTTAGCTTGCTTTCTCTCTTCACTCGTTCAATTTTTTTAAATGTTTATTTTTATTTATTTATTTGGCTGCTTTGGGTCTTAGTTGAGGCATACAAACTCTTTTTAGTTGTGGCATGTGGGATCTAGTTCCCTGAGCAGGGTGTGAACCTGGGTCCCCTGCACTGGGAGCATGGAGCCTTAGCCACTGGACCACCAGGGAAGTCCCTCGTTCAATTTTTTGAAGCCAGTGGAGACTCAAGATCCTGGAAGCCCATCCCCTGGCCCCTGGTCTCTGGCTGCTCACAGTGGGTGGTTCTCCCCTTCCCATCCCCCCACATGGCAGGGGGTGGGTGGGAGGGAATCATATAGGTCCAAATGTCCCCCATGGATTTCTATTTCCAGTGCAGGCCAAGCTCTCAGGAAGCCTGCTCCTCTGTGAGCCCCCATTGCCCCCTTTCAGCTCTCAGAGAACATCCCCATGACCCCCCTGCAAGCACTGTGGGGGTGTTTATCATCCCTCGGTGGCGTCAGGCTGGGCTGAGTGGTTGTCATTTCTCTTCCACCCGTCAGAACTCTGTATTCCCTTCAACAGTTCGCAGGCTGGCCTCTGACCTGCCTGCGATTTCTTTCCAGGGCTGACAGGTTGGGTTAAGAGAGAGCGCTCCCCTGAGCCAAGACATACTTTTTGCTTCAGCCCTCCCTTTTCCAAGAAGGCCCACAGTTCCCGCTTTGCTTCGCACTTTCTCTGGACAGAGGCTGTCTATCACCTCACTTTCCCGCCATCCCCTCCCTCCATCGCAAAGTGGCCAAGCTGGCCCAGGCACCAGTCCTGTTCAGCTGGTTTGGGTTAACTCTATTAAAAAAAAAAAAAAAAATTCTGGGACTTCTTTGGCAGTCCAGTGGTTAAGACTTCGCCTTTCAATGCAGGGGGTATGGGTTCGATCCCTGATTGGGGAGTTAAGATCCCACATGCCTTGGGGCCAAAAAACCAAAACATAAAACAGAAACAATGTTGTAACCAATTCAATAAAGACTTTAAAAATGGTCCACATCAAAAATCTTTAAAAAATAATAATTTGTTTTTAAGGTAAAATTCACACAAGACAAACCACTTTAAAGTGAACAATTAAGTATTTTTGTATAGTGTTGTGCAACTAATTCCAGAACTTTCCCATCACCCTAAAGGAAACCCCAGACCCATTAGCAGCCACTCTTCATTACCCATTCCCTTCACCCCTGCCCCCAGTAACCGCTCATCTGCTTTCTGTCTCTCTGGATTTCCTTCTTCTGGACTTTTTATATAAATGGAGTCACGTAACCTGTCACCTTTTGTGTCTGGCTTCTCTCACTCAGCATCATGTTTTGGAGGGTCATCCATGTCGTAGGGTTTATCGTGTATGTAGGTATCATGAACCACATGCTTCCTAAAATACAGCACTGTGTATTTTAAAAATATGGTCCACCTTGATCATCACCATAGCTCAAGATAGAGAATATTCCAGTCCCTTGGGAGCTCTCCAAGGCCAACTTCTAATCATTGTCTTACCTCAAAATATCACTTTCCCAGGCTTCCCTGGTGGTCCAGTGGTTAAGAATCTGCCTTGCAACGCAAAGGACACTGGTTTGATCTCTGGGCCGGGAAGATCCCACATGCTGAGGAGCCACTAAGCCCGTGCTTGTGCTCACAACTACTGAGCCCACTCGCTGTGGCTACTGAAGCCTGCATGCCTAGAAGCCACTGCAATGAGAAACCTGCACATGGCAACGAAGAGTAGCTGCTGCTCCCGCCACAACTAGAGAAAGCTCGTGAGCAGCAGCGAAGACCCACCACAGCCAAAACATAAAATAAATAAATCTTTTAAAAATATATCACTTTCCAAGTGATCCTCACCTGAAGCTGATTTTGCCCCCCCAACAAGGGAGGGCACAACTAGGCAAATGCTATTGGCATCTGGTGGGGGAGAAGATGCAGATACTTTTCAACATCCTCCAGTGCACAGGATAGGCCCCATGCAGCAAAGAATCAGCCAGCCCCAAATGTCAGTGGTCCATGATTAGGAAGCCCTAGGCTCCCCAGCTCCACAGATTACTTCTATCTGTCCTTGAGTGATAGGAATGTCATCATGCATTGCATCCTATTTGTGTCCTGTGGGAAACACGCACAGGACTGTGTATGTGGTCATACATTGTTCTTTTTCATCACTGTATTGTATTCCATTGAATATACTCCAAATATATATTCCAAATGGATATATTCCAATTAATTTCCCATTTGCCAGTCGATGGTCACATGGCCAGTGGCCAGTATCTGGCGATGGTGAATGAAGCTGCTGTGAACATTCATGTATGTATGTATGTCTATTGGTGGCAGAAGCTCCCATTCCCATTGGGAGTAAACCCAGGAATGGAATTGCTGGGTCACAGCAAATTGACAGCAATTAGTAAATCGGTCTGAGAGAATTAAAGCTCAGGGAATTTTACACAAAACACTTGACTTCTAGCTCCTCTTCAAGAAGCTGTACCAGCAATTCCAAGAGCCTGGCTTCCCACGTGGTAGCTCTCAGCTGAAGATGAGGAGTAGCAAGCGGCTGCTGCCTTAAAAGGGGGTGCATCTCCAGCTCCCCACAGCTATCACCCTCCCTCTTCACTGCCTTACACCTGCCCCATTTCTGTTTTTTGTTCCCGCGTCGGCATCTGGCATTGAGGGCCCTGGCCCTGGCCCGTGCAAGGTCAGGCATCACTTTTTTTCCCTTTCTATGGCTCTACTGCAGCCTAGACCCTGCTGGCATTTTTCTTGACAACATCCTCAGAATCTCCTCTCTGCTCAGACCATCAGGGTCTTCTATGTTCAGCTGATGGATTCTTGCTCTCTGTTTGCAAGTCACTTCCCCAGGGCAACTTTCTCTGAGCCCCCCTGGCTGGGGAGGGCCTCTGGCCTGAACTCTCCCACAGCCACTGTCTTCCACCCCACACATCTTTGGACATCTTGCTGGTTTCCAATCAGTCAGGACTGCCTCTGTCTCATTCATCTGCTTACCACCCAGCTCAATGCACCGTGAATCCTGGCCATGGGGGTACAGGGTATGAAGGAGAGCCCTAGTGCCAGACTGCAGAAGCAAACTGGGCTCCTGCGTGGAGCCTGGCCTGCACACTTCACTCCTCAGAAGCTTTTTCCCCATCTCTCACCCATGGGGTCAAGATCTGAGAAACTATCCTCCTCCCGCCTCCCCCACAGTCCATACCAGCCAAGACTGGCAAAGTGCCAGGCACCTTCTCTGGGGTCCTTCATTTCCCACAGCCCAGGTCCACCCCTCAACCATCCCAGCAGTCCCCACGCACTGTCCGAATGTCCCCCAGTCTTCCAGGACCATCCCTGACTCCTCACCTGCTCACCTGTCTTCCGTCCCTCAACTTTGCTCTGCGCCCTCAGTAGTTTCGCCCCCTCCCCAACTCATCTCTCCCAGACACCTCAACTCTTCCTCCTTGCCCCTCCTTTCTCCCAAGCATTCAGTCAACCATCTTCGGCTCCTCACCTGACTCCTCCAACCTCGCCGTGGCATTTTTTCCCTCCCCTCTTTCAGCATCCTCCATGTGGGACTCGCTCAGCTCTCTCCCTTCACCCCCATTTCATCCCCTCGCCCCCCCAACTCCTCCCCCAACCCTGCGCTCTTTACCCTCGCCCCCTGCCCTCTCGACCAAGCCTCCAGAGCACCTGCTGGGGAAGAGGCGGGGCCTCCTCACCTGGCGGCCGCAGAGCAGCGGGGCAGCGGCCCCTAGCGGTCGGGGTGGGAATTGCAACCCAGCTGGCCTCCCCTCCCAGTTGGTGCCTTACTGGGAATGGACCACCATTGCTGCCTGCCAGCTGTTGCTCAGACTGGACCTGGGTGGCTTCCCGTACTCTTGCTTCTTGGGAGTGAGGAAGGTGAAGCGTTAGCAGTGTGATCCAGAGGTGACCTTTGAGAAGTTCTGCTGGGGGAGGGGGATGCAAAGACTAAGGTGTCCTGTTGGCTCTGTCCCTAGGCTGTGCCTCAAATCTGACCCTTTCTCCCCAGCACCCTGTTCCAGGCCTCCATCACCTCTCACTTAGATTGACTGTGGAATCCACCTCCCCAGTCTCCTGACTCCCTCTCAAATCTTCCCACGGCCAGAGGGTTCCTGTGAACATATAAGTCAGGGGAAAACCCTCCTCTGCCTAGAACCTTCCATTGCTCCCAGCTGACTCCGATTAAAAACCAATTCTTCCCGAAGTGCATCAGGCCAGCACGATCTAGCCCATTACCTCCCTACCCTCACCTCCCTCTCCTTTTGCCCTCACTCCCTCCCTCCAGCCACACAGGCCCTCTCATTGATCCTTTGAACACCCAGCATGTTTCCACCTCAGGACTTTTACACGGGCTGTTCTCTCTGCCTGGAACCCCCTTCTCCCCCACCCCCAATCTCCCCAGGACTCCTTTTAAGTCTTTATCCAAATACCACCTTCTTAGTGAGGTCTTCCCTGACCTCCTCTATCTAAAACTGCAGACATCACCATGTTCTGTGTCTTCCTTAATTTTCTTCCATAGCACTGATCATCCTCTAACATCCTGTACCTTTTAATCATCTGATTTCTTGTCTGTCTTTCTGATTGGAATATCAGCCCCAAGAACAGAGAAGCTTGTCTACCTTATTCACTGCTGTGTTCCCAGCAGCTAGCACAATGCCGGGCGCACAGTAGGTGCTCAACACATGCTTGTTGACTGAATGCATTGCCTTGCCCCCGCCAATGACAGCAGTTGGAATTAATCCCCACCCACACAATATCCTCCCAGCTCAATTCTGAGACCTCTTTACCTGCCTTTTCACTTGAGCGGAGGCACACAGGACAGGATGGGGCTCCGGTGGTGCCCAAGGTGGGGGTATGGGAAGCCTCCAGGAGAGCCAGGAGTACACAGAACTCCACACCACCCACCTCTCAAGGCTTGGGCAGTTCACCATCCACTCCCCTAGCACCCTGCTCACTTTCCAGGGCTATTTCCATCATGCTTTCTGTGCCTGCCTTACCCACTGAACAGGGATGCCCCTGAGAGGAACTCGTCTTACTGGCAAGACTTTAGGGCATTCTCAACATCTAGCCCCCAGCCACTAAAAGCTGTAAGGGGTCCTCCGTGTTTGAGGAATAAATGGAAGGAATGAATACACTAACTGAATGAGAAGCCCCTCAGGGTCATACATGCTGGCTGAGTGGGCTCTAGGTAAATCTGGGCTGGGGGTGCCTGGTGGGCAGTGGAGGTCTGAGCATTTTTCCTGAGACCAGGAATGTGTTTCATTACCAACCCCAACCCCTGCGCCGCCCTCGCATGGGTTCTAAGGGTCTGCTCCCCTCCACCCCCTTCCCGCACTTCTAGCACACGGACCTAAGGAACATGAATAAACAGGACACCCACGACTGAGGGCGCTAGCCCTGAGGTAGAGGACTCAGAGGATCGGGGACAGAGGAAGGGGGAGGAACGCAGCACCCAGGTCGGTCACCACTGGAGCTCTACACACGTGGATACAGGAGGAGGGAAGAGGGCACAGGTGAGCGGAGTATCCGCATCTGAGGTCAGGGTGCCCCAAGTGCTAGATGCGCAGAATGTAGCGTCTCCAAGACGCCGGGGAATCCGTATGTGGTGTCCTAGGCGCGGGCCACCTGGTTATGAGGGTATTCTGGCACAGGGTACAGAGAAAAGTAGATGTCTAGGTGCCGGATGCACAGGACGTTGGGTATCCAAGATGTGGGTCACGCTGAGCGTGAGAATCCCGAGGCACAGGTAGGATGCGCAAAGAGAGAAGCGCCTTGGGAGTAGGGCGTCCTGGGCGCGGGTACGGACACTCGCGGTGCTGGGCGCCGGGAGCTGGGGTGAGACTGCGCGCGCGCGGACGCGTTAGTTGCAGGAGCCCGGCTGCTGGCGCGGCCTCCACTGCGGCTGCGCAGCCGAGGGTCTTCGGGCAAAAGAGGCACTGGGGTTCTTTCACGCCCCCAGGCTCTACTCGTCCTTCGCCTCTTGAGCCCCTCGCCCGCGAGGCCTAAAAACCACGATAGAATGGAGGCTAGTGAAATCGATCCCGGCCACAACACGGGGCGCTCTGCTGACCACAGGCTTTGGGGGAAAAGAGGAGGGTTTGGGGGAGGGGGGTCCTGGCCAGGATTTTTCCAAACTGAGCCAGGGGTTCCTTAAAACATGGCACTCCTTCCCCTCGTATAAATTAAAGACACCGCTTCTCGCTTCTCGCAGCCACTGAAGAACGCAAGTTAGTACCGTCCCCCAGGCACATTCATTGGTTCCGAGGGTCCCTCCATAGAGCAGGTGGGTGGGCTACTCAGGGCTTGACTGCGGGGCGGTGGGAGGACTAGGAGCCAAGGGGCTCTGGAGATGCTCAGACTTCCTTGAGCTGGACGTTCTTCCCCCTTTCAATCCTGCCAGGTTTATAGAAAGCTGGCTGTGTGGATGTAGGGGGAGGTTTCCTGGTTGCCCCCTGCGGTACCGCCTCCTCTCCCCAGCACCCCCAAAGCCTTTCATGGATCCTACCAGGTACTGTGGAGATATTTCTAAGTGGGAAACTGACGTGTAGAGAAGCCGAACCTCCCCCATTCTCCCATCCTGGTACTGCACCAACCATAGATGGATGGGACCCCCCTCCACAGCCACCAACCTCCACTTCATACATATTTGGTCCCTCAGATCCAGCCGATGGGCCTGGCCATCCATATTTAAGGCCCAAGGTCTACAGCCACGGAACCCTGGTTGTGAAGGAGGAATGAAGTTAGCCCACCTACTGTCTCCACCTCTGAAGTCTGCGGGCTGGATTTGGCCCCAGTTCCAGGCTATGAGAATCCCTGCCCAGTCCTGAAATGATGGTTGCCCACAGAAGCAGGTGGAGGGTGGTGGGTGCCATAGAGATAGCCCCTGGTCACCCAGTCAGCCTGGAAGTCTGGGGTCTCTGTGCGTGCTCAGTCACTCATCCTGTTCGACTCTTTGCGACCCCATGGACTGTAGACTGTGTCCATGGAATTTTCCAGGCAAGAATACTGGAGTGGGTTGTCATTCCCTTCTCCAGGGTATCTTCCCGACCCAGGGATCCAGCTCGCATATCTATCATCTCTTGCACTGGCAGGTGGATTCTTTACCACTGTGCCACCTGGGGAGTCTCTGCTTTTCTCTAAATTCAGGCTTCTGGGAAGGGATTCTTAGAGGATGGGTTCATTCACTTGCAGATGTTCCTCTTAGGCTTTCTTAGATTTTTATAGTTCCCCTCTAAGCCTGCCCCAAGTTTTGTCTATTTATCACCCCAACCGTTTCCACGCTGCTACTTCCACGCTGTTTCCCAATTCCTCACCCATTCTGCAGAGCCAAGTTGGAATGGCAATGCATTCTCTTCCCTGGAGATAGAGACCAGGGTTTGCCATCTTCCTCATCCTCAGCGCGTCCCCTTCCTCTATAATACAGGTCCAGACTTGTCTGCCCCACTCTCCCCCACTATTGTCTACCTGAGATTCAGCCTGGACTTTGTATGCTCTGGCCGGTGTGCTAATTAGACCTCCACTGGATGATTCCCTTCCCTGAGGATCCAAACCAGGGATTTGCTCCTTCCCATCCATCAGTCTTCCCCTTGCACCCATCCTTCATAAAACGCCAGGCTTCCAGGTCCGCTCTCCCGATATCCTCACCGGATCTTACCTCTCAGGACCTTCTAGTACCCGCCCCCCTCTAGTTTTTCCTCGGCCCCCACCCTGCACTGAGCTGTCTGTTCTGCCAAAGTGCCTATTTTTGGCCTGGGGCCCGGTTTTATAGCCCCCACAGTGGGTCTTGGCAGTCACAGCTCTGGCTTCGGGGATCCACGCCAAGTCGGACTGCCTTCCCCAACCAGGGAGATGGGGTGCGGGGCTCCCTTCTGCAGCTTCAGCATGAAGCCGGCCCCAGGCCTCACTCGGCCAGATGCCTAGGAACCCGGTCGTTCCTTGTCCTACTTCAAGTCCACCAGCTGCAGTATAGTTGCTCGGCTGCGGAAATCCATACCGAGTTTTTGCTCTTGCCAAAAACCTAAAATTCAATTTTTTCTCTCGCCCTCCCACCACCCAAAGCAAGACCTTTGAGGCATTTATAGATACTAACCTTACCCAAACACCCACCCTCTCCGCTCCTGCGACCCGGTCAGTTCCCAGTCCTTGACCAGTTGCCACAGATCTTTAGCTCGAGTCTTGTCCATCCCGTATACTCCAGTCCTGGCTTTGCGGTCCTCCCTTGCCTTATATTGTAGGTCTGGTCTCCCAGGGTAGCGGCCTCCTCATTGCATTCCCTTCGCATCGCCCCTGGATCCTGAAACCGCTTTTACCTGCCTGCTTCGGTGCAGCCAGCGCTCCAGATCCTTTCGTGCCCGAGTCCAGCCCTCCTTTTGCCCCTCCTTCTTGCACGTCGCTGCCAGGAAGACGAGGGCAGCCCACGCCGCCTCAGCCACTAAATAGACCCCTCCCGGAGCCCCCTGCGAGCCCAGATCTGGGAACTCTAGGCCAGCTCTTGCTTGTTCCCACTGCATTAGGCATGACGCATTACTCCGTCTCCCGAGGAAGAATCCGGCCCGAAATTTGCGTGCCCGGGGTGCATTTGGCCCTGTCGCAGCTGCCTTCGTTCCTCCCATCTCTGTCTAATCCAACCCGGGTTTTGCAGACCCCTTCCAGATCGCTCCCATTTCTCCCCTCACCGGGCAAAGCGCCTTTACTCCACTACCTGCAAAATCCGCTCCGGGTCTTCCTCGAGCCTGTCTCCCCTCCCCCACTTCCCGTTCCTACGCCGGGATCCAGCACTTCTCCTTCCCTCTCCCGGTTTTTCCATAGGGGCTAGAGTGGGGCGAAGGGGAGGAAAATCCATCCCGGGTTTTCGGACCGGCCTCCGGTGCGCTTGGGCAGGTTGCGGCGGCCGGTCCCGGGCGGCGGCTCCGGGCCGGGTTTTGCGCGTGCCCGCCGCCCCCCTCCCGGAGCGGTTGCGCCGGGGAGAGGGGCGAGCAGGCGGCTTGTCATTGCTGGTGCCCGGCGCCCGCTCGGTCCGCGCGTCCTGCGGTGTCCACGAGCCCGGCCCGGCGCCCCCCCATCCGGCCACCCCGGGGGCGCGACGCCGCCGCGCCCGCCTACAACAGCGCCCCCCTAACAAGCTCCGCGCCGTTCGCCCCCTACCCGAGCCCCCCGTGGCCACTGCGGGGAGCCCGAGCCGTCGGCGCGGGAGTTGTCGGCGCTGCGGCGCCCCCGCCCCGCCGTCTGCCGAGGAGGCCCCGGCGAATGGGGCCGCGTGGGCCCCGGAGCGGCGCCGCCGGGCGGCGGGGGGCTGCAGGGGCTCCCTAGCTGCCCCGTTAACCCCTCGGCTGCCGCCGTCGGAGGGAGCTGGGAAGTCGCCTGGGCGCACACGTGCCGCCTCCGTCGGGGCCGCGGAGCTGCGGAGAAGATGCGGGCAGCTGTTGGCGCCGCCTCGGGGGGCTCCGCCTCGCCCCAGCCCCCGGAGCTCTGACGCCGCCCCCGCCCCGCCGCCTCCGCCGCCTCCCTCCCCGGGAGGGGCGCGGACGCTCGCCCCCAGCCCCGAGTCTCTGCCGCCGCGAGGGGGCCGCCTTTGGAGCTGTGTAATCCGCTTCTTCTTTTTTTTTTTTTTTTAATTTTTGGTTGGTGACAGCGGTTCTGGGCCCCGCCACCCCTCGCTCGATTTCCCCCTGTCCCGGTTCCGGGAGATGTGCCGGGCGGGGGTCCTGGGTTCGCGGAGCCGCAGGAGAGACGCGCAAGGCCGACCCCGGAGAGGCGCTGGACAGGTGAGTGTCTGAGGACCCCGGGCGAGGGGGATGCCGTACCTGGGCCAGGTGTGGGGGCCGAGGTAGGGAGGATGGGAGCCCGGGCCTGTCCGGGCCAGGAAGGGGGAGGGGATGCTGGAGCCGCGGGTCACAGCACCTGAGCGCGAGGGGGATGGAGGGCGGCCTGCACCTCACCCCACCGGTGAGGGGGCCGGGAGGGGCAGCCCCCGTGGAGTGCCGGGGGTGCGGATGCGCGGCCGCGGGGTGCCTGTGGGGGGAGGGGACCGCGAGTGTGCCCGCGCGTGGCTGCGTGTGCCCGCGCGCGCCAGCCTTTGTGGGGAAGCGGCGCGGCAGTGCCTGCGTGTCCCCGGTGCGTGTGCGCGCGGGTGCTTGGCGCCCTGTTTGTGTAGGTGTCTGGGTGTGAGCGGAGAGGGTGCGTGTGCGCGCCGCGCGCCGGCCCCAGCCCCCGGAGGAGCCGTGTCGGGGGCTGGCACCCCACGAAGCCGGGCTAGGGGGGGTGTTTTTCTCTGGGAGGCAGAGGCGCGGGGGGTGGGGAGGGGTCTGTCTGGGTGTCTGGCCGGCTGTAGCCGTCGACAGCATCTTCCCTCCGCGGTACCTGGTGAAGCCTGGGAAGCTGTTGGGTTTCATCCACCCGGATTCGGGCTTTGAGGGCCAGACCTCCCACTATCCCAGGTGTTCGCCGAGTAGAGCTGGGGGTTTCAATTGTCACCTTTCCATCTGCCTGGGACGGGAGTCCGTGCCAGAAGAGCCTGGGCAGCGCCGTGTGTGTGCTCCCGCCGTGGCCAAAAAGTGGCCCCACAGGCACACCGCCCCCCGCCTGCACGCAGCCCTCACACACATCCCTGGCCCTAACCTTCCAGTTTCGGTCAGCACCCAGCCCCATCCCTGCCTGGCCCCTCACCGCACCTTCCTCGCGGTCCGCTCCTCCCTCCCCCACCTCCCCACCCCCCCCCCCCGCCCCTCAAGCGCACACAGTCATGGCAGCTGAGTGGGTGTCCCTCCATCGCAGCCTTGAGACAGGGCCCCCTTTCCTCCTGGTTCCTGCAGGACCCGGGGCCTGGGTTCTTCTGCCCACATCCAAACATGTGGTGAGCTGGGGGAGCAGGGGGAGGGGTTCAAAATGGCTGCCAAGATGGCTGGTTGCCTTTCTGCCTCTCTCTCTTTCTCTGCCTCTCTCTCCCTCTCACGGCTTGCCCTGTTCTCTTCGCTGCTACAGGAGTCACCGATGAGAGGGGTTTGGACAGCCTGGGGGACAGATATGGGGGACACTTAAGAGTAGATGTCTGTTCAGGGCTGGTGGATCTCAATTCTGCTTGGGCGAGAGGCGGGTGATCCCTGCTCCCCTCTCCAGCACCCAAGGGCCGGACGCTGAACCTGTAACCTGACCCCAGACCCCAGCTCCTTCACCCCGGGACTAACAGCCTGGGAGCTACCCGCCCTCCACGTGGTCTCCTAGGCCTGGCACCCTGAATGGGTCATCAGGGTGTCCCACGGAGGGTCCCCGTCTCATTCTCTCCATCTGCCTGATGGCCAGGGACTGAGCGCTCCCCGCGGGCCTGGGTCAGGCCCCAGCTGTGGGGCCAGGTGACTTCTCCTTCCTCCCCATTCCCCCACCCCCAAATTCTAATGCCGATTTTATTACTTAAAAGTAGGATGAAAACAGGGAGAATAAGAGAAGGAATACAACCTTCATTATCATATCGAGAAAATTATCCATGATTTTCCTAACTAGTAATTTGCCTGCCATGCTGTTCAGAACTGACTTGCCCATTAATTACAGAGATGAAAAATCATCTGGAAAGCGGAAAAGGGAACTAATTCGATCCCTGGCTGGCAGCAAGGGCCCCCATGCATCAAGCCACATACGTGTGTGCTCACATGTGAGTGCCCGGCCTTCCCACTGGCATTGCCACCTTCTTTCTCCTCTCCCTCAGGGAACTCCCTCAGGGCCTCAGCTCACCCCATGCTTGTCACTCCTGCTCTCCATGGGGTGCCCATCCCAACCCCCTCTCCTGGGGAGCTGGCCTATCCATGCTGCTTGCTGCCCTTGGGCGTGGAGAGGATGCCCAGGGTTGGGGGAGGGCAGGGAGCTGGGGACCAGCCGCACCTGGGCCTTGGGGCCTGCAGGGAGAAGGTGGAAGGCAGGAGACTCGCAGCCTGGTTTCTATTCCCAGCCTGCCCTGGGGAGCCCCTTCTCCTGGGAGGCGGGCCATAGGGGAGGAGCTTGGGGGGCCCTGGCCCCTCTGGAGTCTGTTTGTATCAAGCGGTCTGGTCGGTCTGGTTGGTCTGGTCGTGGCTCGGGCACCACCTGCACGTGGGGGGCTGAAAGGAGAGAGTGTGGTGCTTCAGCCCCAGCCTGGGAATCAGGGGGTGGGGGTGCCAACCCCAGGAGGCTGTGCTGCCTGGCCCCAGAGGGGGTGTCCCTGATGGAGAACAGAAGGAGCGGTCTCTCTGCTGTCCCCGTCCCAGCCCCTGCTGGCCACAGGGAGCTGAAGTTGTCAGTCACTGCCCCGTCCTACCTCTCCAGCTAGACCCAGACGTGTGACCAAGGACACGCAGAAGGCTCTGATTTCTGTGTGGGCTCCTCTCGAGGATTCAATTTCCAGACTCCAGACAGTTCCCCTCCACCAGACCCTCCAGGGAGGTGAGGAGGAGGGTGATGCTCCTGAGATGGGGTTTCCCTGGGTCCAGAACTGTACCTGACTGCACCAGTGCCCCTCCCAGCCCTGGGGTCAGCCACCCTGATGAAAGAGGAAGCAGGGTCCCAGGTGGGAGGGGGGCTGCGGAACAGAGGCCTGGGAGCAGGTCCCACCGCCCTGAGAATCCAGTCTGCTGTGACCTGTGGGTACCTGTGCTGTGATTAGGATGGTAACCTGGACGAGCATGTGTGTGACCACGTGTCCGACAGGTTGGTCCTGTGTTCATAAGGGTCTCCTGGGTGCTAGTGTTTGTGAGTTTTGCAGAGGGGATGTGTGTGTGTGTTTCCATGTGTCAGGAGCTGTCTGCGTTTTGTGCGCACCTGCAGGTGTGTGCATGTGTGGCTCCTGGGAGCGAGGCTGGGCAGACCTCTTCACGAAACCTGTGAATATTTGCCAAGTGTCTTTTCTACTTGGCGCTGTGCTGGGGACGCCGGGGGGACAGTACACCAGTCCTGTCCTTATGGGAGCTCACAGTCTAGTGATGCAAGTGATTTCAGTCAAGGGGCTTCTGTCATAGGAGTTGGGAAGAAGGCATATATCTCCCCATCCAGAACGGCAAGAGTCCCAGCTGGGGAGGGGCAGCCCCTTCATCTTGGTACCCCAAGCATGGGGTGTCCCAGGGTCCAGACCTTTGTGATCTTCCCTGTTACCCCTTCTACTTCACCCCCTCTCTCCTCCCTGCTCCTAAGCATGCAGTTCGACCACAGGCCCTTTGCACTGGCAGCTCCTTTGCCTGGGCCCCTCCCTCTGACACGTGCAAAGCTTTTGCTCCCTCACCCACATTGGATGTCCCCTCCTCAGTAACCTTTATTTACCCCATGCAGCCTGTTTAAAATTTCAGCCTCCCACCCGCCTCCGGACTTTCCCTAGCAAGGATGACTTTTCGCACATTCTGTAATTTACTGATTTATTGTGCCTGTTTGTTTATTGTCTTTTTTCCCCGACGAGGACCCAAGCTCTTGGGGAATTTGTTCCTTGGTTTGCTTTTGGACGCCAGGTGCCTAGACTCAGGCTGGGCACACAGTGGGCGCTTGAGAACTCTTAGCTGAGGGAATGGAGGGGTTGCCTCTCAAACGATGGAGACCCCAAGGGACTCCCCCTCCCTGGCTTTGCACATTGAGGGGTCCTCGTAGACCCTGGTTCTCTTGAGGGAGCCAGGGCTACCCACCAGGGGCCAGACCAGGCCAGCTCGGCACCTGTCCCATGCACACACTTGTGAGGCAGCTCCCTGAGAGGACCTCATGGGTGACTCAGTGTGTGAGGGTGTCCCTGTGGGCAGGCGTGGGGCAGTGTGCATTTAGGGTTTAGAGCCCAGGGGTCACGTGGGGGCCCCCGCCCTTTCTGGGGGTAGGAATGTCACGGTCAAGGCCTGAGCAGGTTTGATCCAGGGGGACACTGACTCAGACTCTCATAGGATGATGGGACCCCCCCACCCTTGTTTCAGATCCTAGGATATCAGCCAAGCAAAAGCCCCCCCCACCCCCCGCCCCCATCTCAGCTCAGTGCTCAGTTGCTCAGTCATGTCCGACTCTTTGTGACCTCATGGACTGTAGCCCGCTAGGCTCCTCTGTCCATGGGATTTTCCAGGCAGGGATACTGGAGTGGGTTGTCATGCCCTCCTCCAGGGGATCTTCCCGACCCAGGGACTGAACCCGCGTCTCTTGCGTCTCCTGCATAGGCAGCGGTTTCTTTACTACTGCGCCACCCGCTCCCACACCATCCTCCCCCAAATCCAAAATCTGGGGAAGGTAAAAGTTGCAATAATTATATGCTCAAGCTAAAAATAGCCTTGTTCCCCCTCTCCCCAAAACTAAAAATAGCCAGGGCCTTTCCCTCCGAGGCTAAAAATACCAGGCAGACCAGGAAGCCAGGTGGGTGCTCCTATCTAATGTCAGGGAGGTAAGGCAGACAAGCGAAGGGCCCAGGGCAGGGTCTCCCAGCCATGGCGTTCCTGACATTGGGGCTGTGTCATTCATTCTTTGGGAGGAGGCCTGGACTTTTCAGCATCCTTCGCCTCCACCCTCTAGATACCAGGAGCATCCCCCCACCGCCGAGTTGTGACACTTAAAAAGGCCTCCAAATTTTGCCAAACAGCCTGGGGCGGGTGGGGCAAAATCATGGGCCCTCCCAGGTGAGTACCACTGCTCTAGATCGAGAGTCTTCAGACTCTCTCTGTGAAGACCCAGACAGCAAGTGTTGGAGACACTGGCAGGCTTACCAGCTCTGTTGCATAAACTTCCTCTGCCTCTTCTTCTTAATCCTTTGAAAGCGACAAAGCTGATTGGCTGGGGGCAGTGCCTAGTCCATAGGTGGTCAACTCCCACCCTGGCAGACCCACCCACCCTTTTCTGCCCCTGGTGATGGAGGTCAGGGTGCCCTTGAATGTACCCTCATCAGCAGAGGGTCGAGTCTGGTGTTGTTTGTCCCTTTCACCTCCCTGCCCACACCCCCTGCCATTCCCCTGTGCTCACTCTCTCACTGGTTGTCAAACAAACACACAGGCCCCCCCCCCGAACAGCCCCAGGGCCTTTGCACAAACCGTGTTTGCTGCCTGGAATGCTCTTCTCCTCCCTGGGCACCTCTATGGCTCCTTCCTCACCTTCCCAGAGCTTTACTGACATGTCTGGCCTTTCTCCATCACTGTATTTAACGTTGCAGAACACACATACACATACACACCCCACTAGTACATCACAGGACTGACTTTTTTTAGTGTTCTTTATGTCTGGCTCATTCATAGCTGTCTCTCCACACGTCGATCAGTGCCTCGCACATAGTAGGTGCCCTAAAAGAGACGTGTAGGGATTTCCTTTGTGGTCCAGTGGTTAAGATTCAGGCTTTCACTGCCATGTTCCCAGATTCGATCCCTGGTCAGGGAAACTAAGTCTCACAGGCTGTGCAGTGTGGCAAATAAATAAGATAAAAGAGTCACGTAGAATTGCTGAATATTATTTCTAAGCCCCACAACCACCATTATGAGACTTTTGTCCCATTTCCCCAGGGAAGAGACAGAATGCAGAGGAGGGACCGTGGTGGGGGCAGGGGGAGTTGCTTCGTCACACAGCCTAAAGTGGGCACAGCTGGGATTTAAACCTAGGATCCTGAGACCTGGGGCCTCTTCCCTCTTGCCCCGCTGAGCACCATCTCCCCTGCCCTCTGGTCTCTCTGCCCCTTCACTGCCAGCTTGGTGGTAGCAGAGGGCCCCAGAGCCTTCTTCCATGTCTTCTGCCACAGGCCCTGGCTCCCGTGACCATTTTCAGCACTGCTCTGCAGTACCTGAGGGGTTCCCAGGTGTCTCAGCAGTAAAGAATCCACCTGCAATGCAGGAGACCAGGGTTCGATCCCTGGGTTGGGAAGATGACCTGCAGGAGGGTGTGGCAACCCACTCCAGTATTCTTGCCTGGCGAATTCCAGGGACAGAGGAGCCTGGCGGACTACAGTCTGTGGGGTTGCAAAGACTTAGGCACAGCTGAGTGACTAAATAGCAGCTACGGGACCTGGAGTGTATGTGAGGCTTGTGACCGATCAGGGAGCACCTTGGGGTGGAAATGGATCTCAGGTCACCATGGTACCAACCTGCTGTGGAGAGGAGCATCAAAGAGATGGCCGGATGGCCTGGAAGGGAGAGCTTCCTGGTGGAGGGGGCTTCCCAGCCAAGACCTGGAAGGGAAGGAGGGACAAAGTGGAGGGGAGTCTGGGAGAGTTTGTGAAAGGAAGGGACCCGCCCTGAGTTCAGAAAGAAGGCGGGCAGCTCAGAGGGGAAAAGGAAAGACATTCCCTGGCCAGGCAGGGAGAGAGGGCGCAGGTCTTGGGGGCCGAAGGACTGTTCTGGATTTGTGTTTCTACTTGAGCACAGGGCTGAGGAGGCCTGGGAAAGGGTCAGGGCCCACGAAACAGGGTTAGAATGTTTAGCATGTGCTCCTTCTGGCCGCTTTGTAGGCGAGAACTGTGGAGGGCAGGCGGGAAGGGAGCCCAGGCCAGGGGGTGGTGGGGGTGAGGCCAGTGTGCGTCAGAGGCCACCACAGCTGTCAACATGAAGGCTTAGGTGGGGGCCTTGAGACCTTAGAGAGGGACTGTGCAGGGCTTTCGAGACAGAGTTGACATGATTTAGTGGATGACCAATTGGAAGACAGAAGGAAAGGAAGCGGGCAGGGAAACTGCAGGTTTCTGGTTCAGACAGCAGGGTGAACCTGGAGAAACGAAGAGGGTGGGAGCAGGGAGCACCTTCTGCTCTCATCATCACCCCCACACACGTACAGAGTCTCATCTCCCCTCACACGTCTTGTCCCCACTCAGTCTCAGGGTGGACCTTCCCTCCTGGTCCAGTGGCTAGGACTCCACACTCCCAATGCTGGAGGCCTAGGTTCGATCCCTGGTCAGGGAGCTAGATCCCATATACCACAACTCAGAGTTCATATCATCAACTAAAGATCCCCCATGCCGCAACTAAGACCTGGCCTAGCCAAATAAATAAATATTTAAAAAAAGAAGCTCCACCGCTCCTACCTCACTCCCGCAGGCCCTGCTCGCGCTCTCTGCCCTCTACACCTGCCCTCTCCCCTTCCCACTCTCCCCTTTCTCCCTGGACCAGAGCCACGCTCTAGCACATTCCTACCTCAGGGCTTTTGCATGTGCTTTTCCCATGGCCTGGATACTCTTTCTCCAATACCTCGGTGGCTCCTTGTGACCTTTGCTAAATCGTTACCTACTTGGCCAGGTGTTCCCTGACCAACCCATCTATGTTTGTATTGACACATATTCCCCACCCCACCCCCATTCTTTCTCTGCTATGAGTCTATTTTCCTCCAAAGCACTTGTGACCAGGTGGGAACTAGGTAACTACCCCCTGAATGGACGACCTCTTCCAAGGGTCTGTTTCATCTCTGTCCATTAAATGAATTAATGAGAACGTTCTCCTCACCAGAACTGGGCATGCAACAGAGAGCCAGGCCAACTCATGATGGAGTGTTCCCTAATGGGACAGATAGACTTTCAACCGCAGAGCCCAAGTCCAATTAGGGGAGCAAAATGTGGAGGCCCAGTGTACCGTTAGTGTGGGTACCGACACAGTCCTGGAGGGGCAGAGCCTTTTGGAGGAAGGGGCACAGAGGGCAGGAGTCCTCTGGGTATGTGGGTGAGAGATGTGAGGGGTGAGGAAAGAATAGGCCAGAGCAGAGAAGGTGATGAAAAGGTAGCAGGAAATCCAGGCCTGAAATGCCATGTTGCAGCCTCTGAGGCAATAGGGAGCCATGGAGGATTGTAGGCAGGGAGTGATGTGGAGTTTTCATTTTGCAAAGAGCACTCTGGGTGCAGGATGGAGATCAGAAGGGGCAAGAGTGGCAGATAGATGTGGAGGAGACCAGGGAGGAGGCATCCATGGAGAAGGGGAGGCTTTGAATGGTCCCACCCCTGCCACTCGGCTGCCAGAGTGACCTTTTAAAATTTATAGGCAGACAAACCCCACCCTGTGGCGCTGACATCTAGTGGGAGAGAGATAATAAGTAAATAAGTAAAACACATGGCTGGCATGATAGGGATGAGGGCCGGGGAGAGCAGGATGCAGGAGTGTTGGGGCTAGCAGGACCTCCCAGAGCTGGCAGCGTCTGTGTGAAGACCTGAAAAAGGCAAAAGAGCTTTGCAGGTCTCTGGGGAGCAGGGAACAGCCCATGCAAAGGCCCTGAGAGGGTACTGTGCCTGGTGTTAGTGAGTGAGGAGGAAAAGGTGGAAGGAGGTGAGGGTAGGGATGGGATGGGGCTGAGTGCACAGGGCCTTGTGGGCCAAAGGACTTCGACTTTTGCTCTGAGTGTGGTGGGAGCCTTGGAGGGTTCTAAGCCCAAGAGGGACAGTGTGGGGACTCAGGTGCTCACAGGCGCCCTCTGGCAGCTGTAGGGGGAATAGACTGGGCTGCAAAGGTGGAGAGCCAGGAGATAAGGGAGGAGGCAGTAGGGCTGGACCAGGGAGGGGACCGAGGCGTGAGGAGAGAGTGAGTAGATGCTGAAGGAGGAGACGCAGGAGCCACTGTGGGGATGAGCTAGGTTCTTGAGCACCTAGGAGGACTCAGGCTGCTCGCTGCTGAGATGTTGGAAGGTGAGGGGGTGGAGCTAAGGGTTCAGTGGGGACCCTGCCCTGACCCCAACCCCAGAGCCCACAGCCCCCTTCCTGAAGGAGGTTATGTGCTGGCCACTCTCTAGCACTTGCTCCATTTCTGTGACGGCAGTCTGTTAGTCCCAGAGTTCGGATGGGGAAAGGGGCTCAGAGAGGCCAGGGGTCTGGCCTGAGAGCACGTAGCACACAGCAGGTTCAGACCCAGGAGCCAAGTCCCTGGCCTTATCCCAGGGCCTGCCGCTTACCCACTCTGCCATGCCCGAAGGTTCCCTGGAGGAGGCAGGCCCGTGGAGCTGGGCTCTCCGGCTGCTGGGTTTGGGGAGGACTCAAGGCTGCTGAGGAGGGAGCAGGAGGAAGGAGACTTGTTCTCAGGGGCCCAGAATCCTGCTGGTGGTACCCCCCCCACCCAGACATTCAGACTTCCACCCACTCAAGCACAGAGGGTTGCCATGGCAACCGCACTCTAGGGCAAGCTAGCCGCGCCCCCTCTCCTTCAGCAGCCGGTTCTCTTCCTGTCGCCTTCCCCTACCCCATCCCAGGGCACCTGAGGACAGAGCCTGGGCCGCATCACCCGCCCCCAGGACGCCCCTGCTTTTGCCCCTTGACTTGAGACTGGCGTGGGGCTCAGGCAAAAACAGAGGCAGGTGTGAGGTCAGTGGGCAGCCCGCACGACCTGGGGGTCTAACACACCTGGGGCCCAGCCCCCCCTCTCAACGTGAGGGTGGCGAGCCCTGTTTCCCATGGGTTAAATTGGGAAACTCAAGTTTCCCAAACACTCAAGTTCCCTGAGACTCAAAGTGGGGACAGACACAGGTGTGGGCTCACCTGACCACTGTGGGCATGCCCACTTCTGAGGATGCTCAGGCCTACAGAAGCAGTGGGGGTCCAGAGGAGGGGCCTCTTGAGGGCCCCCAGATCTCTCCAGCTCCCCGTGATCAGCCTGGGGTTCCAAGCCCCCTTGCCACTTGGGTGCCCTTGGGATCTCACTTTCCTCTCCTATAGAATGTGGGTATGCACCCCCCCATCCTTACTAAATTCTTATGAGGATTAAATGAAATACAGGCGTGCAGTGCTCGGAATGGGGCACGGAGCTGTCAGCCACTGCCCCTGGCCACTGTGGTTGGTTCTGGCAAACAGGAGGTCTCAGCCGACCCCCCCCACACCCCATAGCAGAAAGGTTTTCCTGAAGTTGTGAGGCTCAGGGCCCATCTGCCATCTCTGCCTGCATACCACCACCCTTCCTGCCCTGTCTGGCCTGACCCCCTGTGTGAGTTCACTGGGGCTGCTGTTAAAGCCAGGCTGGGCGGCTTTAACAGAAATGTATTGTCTCCCAGTTATAGACACCAGAAGTCCAAGATCGAAGCACTGGGTTGGTTCCTTCCAGGGGCAGAGAGAAAGAACCTCTCCCCCAGCTTCTGGTGGTTTGCCAGCAATCCCTAGCTTGAAGGCACATCACACCGATCTCTGCCTCTGTCTTCACGAGGTGTTCTCCTTGGGTGCATGTGGGTCTGTGTCCAAGTAGCCCCATTTTTTAAGGACAGCAGTCTGATTGGATCAGGGTCCCCCCTACTGGGGCTTCCTAGGTGGCTCAGTGGTAAAGAATCCACCTGCCAAAGCAGGAGAAGCAAGAGATGAGGGTTTGACCCCTGGTCTGGGAAGATCCCCTAGAGAAGGAAGTGGCAACCCACTCCAGTATTCTTGCCTGGGAAATTCCATGCAGAGGAACCTGGCGTGCTGCAGCCCATGGGGTTGCAAAGAGCCAGACATGGCTGAGCGCGCGCACACACACACACACACCCCTACCCTAATGACCTCACTCATTTTAACTTGATTACATCTTTATCTCCAAATAAGACCCCATTCTGAGGTTCTGGGGGATAGGGCGCCAGCGTATCTTTTCTGGGGGGAATACAATTCCATCCACCCCAAGGCTTCAGGGCTGGTCAGGCCTGGATCTCCCAGGCGGTTCCCACCTCACCACGTCTAACCTCACTTCCTCACTTAGGTGAGCACCAGGTGGCAGGAGAAACCCCCCAGCACCGAGCGAGTGTGCAGTAAGGCCAGGAAGAGAGAGAACAGAACTGCAATGCCTAGCTGCCCCCCCACCTTCCAACCCGAGGTGGGGACAGCCCTGGGGATGCCTGGGGCTTCGTGGGGGAGCTGCTCCATGGGTGGGGCTTCTGGGAGCAGCAGGAAGCCCATGGGGAACACTTCCTGTGCCCCTGAGGCATTGGTGCCCAGCCCGTGTGGGTCAGGCTTGGCCCCTAGGTCACAGGGCAGATGCCCCGTCCAGCTGTCCCCTGTGTTCATTTGGTAAATATTTTTTTGTGGACCTGTTATACATCTGGGCTTCCCCAATAGCTCAATGGTAAAGAATCTGCCTACCAATGCAGGAGATGTGGGTTCGATCCCTGGGTTGGGAAGATCCCCTGGAGAAGGAAATAGCAACCCACTCCAGTATTCTTGCCTGGAGAATACCATGGACAGAGGAGCCTGGCAGGCTGCAGTTCATGGGGTTGCAAAGAATCGTACACAACTGAGCAACTGAACAACAACTAGTACTGCACATCTAAGTGCCAGGAGATAGCCTCAGGAGCATCCCTTCTTGGGGGCAGGGAAGGAGTACAAAGGAAATCCACCAGTGGACAAGTCAAGTGATGTGGCAGTGACGTGATCGGCGGGGGTGGAGGTGACAACGCAGCAGGGACACCTTGTACTCACTGCATACCAGGCGTGGCCCTGAGTGTTCCCTGGCTGTGAATTCATTGTGCTGTGCAGCTACCCTAAGCAGCAGCCCCATTTTGCTGAGAGAAAAACAGCCATGGGAGGTTATGGGACGGTGGGGATGGGACAGGCGGGCACTGACTGCCAGCGGCTATGGTGCAGGGTGGTGGAGTCCCACCCGCATCTCTGGGGAGGGGACAGGAGCTGAGATCTAAGGGACGCATGCCAGGACTGCGTGGTGGGAACCAGCATGGCCAAAGGAGCAGGAAAGGGGCAGGAGCCGGGCGTGTGTGGCCTCACAGAATGTGGAGTGGGAGCCCTGGCAAGGATTTAAGCAGGGGAGCAGTGTGTTGAGATTCTTTTTTTTTTTTTTGGCTGCACTACATATCTTGTGAGATTCTGGTTCCCCAACCAGGGATTGAGCCTGGGCCACGGCAGTGAAAGGTCCCAAGATTGTCTTTACAAAGTCCCCTCTGTGGAAGAGACTTATGGACATGGGGGCAGGAGAGGTGGAAGGAGAGGGTGGGATGAATGAAGACAGTAGCATAGAAACATATACACTTCCATATGTAAAATAGATAGCCAGTAGGAATTTGCTATATGACTCAGGGAGCTCAAATCGGTGCTCTGTGACAACCTAGAGGGTTGGGATGGTATGAGAGGTGGAAAGGAAGCTGAAGAGGGAGGGGATGTATGTATGTATACCTATGGCTGATCCGTGTTGATGTATGGCAGAAACCAACACAATATTATAAAGTAATTATCTTTCAATTAAAAATAAATAAATTGAAAGAAAAGCTCCTCTCTGTGGAAACAGCCTAAGTATCCATCAGTGATGAATAGATAGGAAATTCCCTGGTCATCCAGTGGTTAGGACTTCACACCTTCACTTACCTAGGTGTTAGCTGCTCAGTCTTGTCCAACTGTTTGCGATCCTATGGACTGTAACCCACCAGGGTCCTCTGTTCATGGGATTTCCCAGGCAAGAATACTGGAATGAGTTGCCATTCCCTTCTCCATTCACTGCCTAGGGAGCGGGTTCAATCCCTGGTCAGAGAACTAAAATGCTGCAAGGCACATGGCACAGCCAAAAACAAAAAAAATTTTTGACATATACAGAGTACTATATTAAAATAGATAACTAATAAGGACCTGCTATATAGCACGGGAAACTCTTTTCAATACTCTGTAGTGGTGTATACAAGAAAAGAATCTTTTTAAAAAGTGGATATATATATATATATATATATATATGTATGTATGTATGATGGATTCACTTTGCTGTATACCCGAAACTAACATAACCTTGTAAATCAAGTATATTCCAATTAAAAAAATTTTTTTATCCAAATGAAGAAATGCGGTCCATTCGTACAATGGAATATTACTCAGCCAGAAAGAGGAACTCAACTGACGCACTTTTCAACATGGGTGAACCTCGAAAACATTTTGCTGAGTGAAAGAAACCAGACACAAAAGGCCACTGATTATCTGATTCCACGTATATGCGATGCTCAAAACAAGCAGATCCATAGACACAGAAAGCAGATAAGTGGTTGCCAGGACCTGAGGGGAGTGGGGAGACAGAGTTCTTGATTAGCAGGTACCGAGTTTCTGGTGGCTCAGATGGGAAAGAGTCTGCCTGCAGTGCAGGAGACCCAGGTTCCATCCATGGGCCAGGAAGATCCCCTGGAGAAGGGAATGGCAACTCACTTCAGTATTCTTGCCTGGAGTATCCCATGGACAGAGGAGCCTGGTGGGCCACAGTCTGTGGGGTCACAAAGAGAGTCAAATACAACTGAGCGACTAACACACACAAGTTTCTCTTCAGGGCAATAGAAAAGTTTTGGAAATAGATAGAGGTGCTGGTGGCACAGCATTGAGAATGTAATTAATGCCACTGAATTGTATACTTAAAAATGGTTAAAAATCACAAGTTTTACATTTTATATATATAGGGCTTCCCTGGTAAAGAACCCGCTTGCCAAGGCAGGAGATGTGAGTTTGATCCCTGGGTTGGGAAGATCCCCTGGAGAAGCAAATGGCAACCCAATCCAGTACTCCTGCCTGGAGAATCCCATGGACAGAGGAGCCTGGTGGGCTACAGTCCATGTGGTCACAAAGAGTCAGACACAACTTAGCAGCTAGACAATGGGGTGTGTGTGTGTGTGTATGTGTGTATGTAATACCACAGTCCTTTAAAAAGCCCCTCTGGCTGCCAGGGGGAGCCTGGGATGTGGGAGTGGAGGTGCTGGAGGGCAGCGGGGAAGGGATCAGGGCTCTTTGGTGAAAATGGGAATGCCCAGGTCTGGAGGACAGATGCCGAGAATGGACAGACAGATGCTGGGCTGTTCTGGAGGTGCAGACCCCGGACTTACTCCTGAACTGGCTGCGGGGGTGAGGGAAGGGGAAACCCCAGATTTTGACTCCTGGGATTCTGACCGAAGGCCCTGGGAGGATGGTGCCAGGGGGGACCATGCCCTGAAATGGGGAGTTTGGTCGGGTCTGGTCAGGCTCAAGGTGCGTTGGCGATCCAGACAGAAGTGTAGGTGTGAAGAGAGAAATGGGGCTGGGGCTCAGAGGTGGCAGTCATCACGGGTGCAGATGAGGCCAGTGGAATCCCTGAGCGGGGTGTGGACAGGGAAGAGGGCTGGAGTCCTGGGGTTCCAGGGAGCGGGGACAGCCCGGGAGGAGGAGAAGAGCCAGCTCCTTCAAATGGATGCTTCCTGTGTCCTGACTCTCATTACTCTGGGACAGCATCCTCTGATGGGCCCGTGCTGGCTTACTGTGTATGTAGGCTGTGGTCCTTACTAGAACCCTGCAGAAACAAGGTGCCAAGGGAACTGGGGATAGGGGGTGGGGAGGACCCACTCAGGGCCTTGGGGCATGAAATGACAGAGTCGGACCCCAGACCCATGTTGGCCCGCTGCACCCAGAGCCTGGCATCCGGCAGCCTCTTCAGCGTTAACCAGGTGCTAACTGGTTTAACTCCCTAAGGGAGCCAGAGGGAGAATGTTAACCAGTTAAACTCCCTGGGGGAGAGTCAGATAGGGGAGCATCCATCAGCCTAGTGTCAGTTCCCCACTCCACCCCGAGTCTGGAAGGTAGAAGATGGGTGTGGGAATGAGGTGATGTCCCGTCCCCCCCCACCCCCCCGCCCCAACCATGTAAAATTGTAGAATGCTGCAAAATGAAAGGAAACCATCCAAGGCCACATCTGGACAGGGTTGTGGGATAAGGGAGATGGTTGTGGGCTGAGGAAGTAGAGGGGAGAGTTTGCTGAAGGCTGGGAGCTGGGGAGGGTCCTGGGGGTCGGGGTGGGGGAGCTGTGCCAGGAAATTACTTTCCATTTTTCATGAGAGGAGACAGGCCTGGAGGGATGTCCTGCCCCATCAGTGAGCTGCCCAAATCTTTATTTCCTGAGAAGCTGTGCTGAGTCCCTGCCCTCAACTGGCTCATGGTCTAGTGGGGAAGGCTGACAATAGACCTGCTTATACAAGAAGGTGACTTCAGGGCCTTCCCTGGTGGTCCAGTGGTTAAGACTCTGGCCTCCCAATGCAGGGGACCCAGGTTCTATCCCTGGTCAGGGAACTAGATCCCACATACTGAAACTAAGAGTTAGTGCAGCCAGATAAATAATTTCTTTAAAAAAGCAAAATGTTTAAAAGAAAAAAGGTGATTTCAAGTGCTGTGAATTAAATTTGGGGCTAGGGACTCCCCTGGTGGTTCAGTGGCTAAGACTCTGCGCTTCCACTGCAGGAGTCAAGGGTTTGGTCCCTGGTCAGGGAACTAAGATCCCACAAGCTGCACAGTGTGACCAAAATAAATAAAAATAAAAACAGGGCTAAAGGATGGCGAGCAAGGGTAGCAGGAATGGTGGGGGTGGTCAGGGTAGGTTGCTCTGCTGGGGTGACCTTGAGGTTGAGCCATGAATGATGAGAAGCTGCAGCAGGTGATGGGGGTGCCGGGAGAGTGTTCCAGGCAGACGAGCAGCCCAGGCAAGGGCTCAGGCCGGAAGGAAGCTGGAGCTCCTAGGACTGGGAGGAGGGTTGGATTGGAGAACGTGGTGGCACCAGGTCACCAGCAGCCTCTAGGTCCTGGTGAGGAACAGAGACCCCAGGGGAGAGCAGAGGGGAGATTAATACTCAGGTTTACATCATTAAATGATGGCCTTAGCACTGAGTGGAGGCAGTGAGGCTGGGAAGAGGAGAAGGCCAGGGCAAGCCTCTGGGGACAGCAGGATGGTAGCTTGGGCCTGGTGGTGGCCCTGGGAAGTGGGCAGATTGACAAGGTACTTTGGAGGGAGGCAGAGCCCATGGGACTTGCTGGAGGAGCTTATGAAGGGGAGGGGAGCAGAGGAGTTGGTAATTGAGGAGGGTTCCTGGGTTTGGGTTCTGAGATTGATTCAACGTGGAGAAGGGAATGGCAACCCACTCTAGTATTCTTGCCTGGGAAATCCCATGGACAGAGGAGCCTGGCAGGCTACCGTCCATGGGGTCGTAAAAGAGTTGGACATGACTGAGCAACAACAACTGTTCAATAAACATTCAGGCCTGTTGTGGAAGCAGGACCAAAACAATGCAATGATCCCTGCCTGTGGAGGGGCACATCCATAAAAAAGAGAAATAGTTACATTTGAACCAAGGTCTAAAGGAGGCCAGGGAGCAGAGGAAGAGGCCGTGTGAATAACTGGCAGGCAGAAGATTCACCCAGAGGAAGTGACAAGTGCCAAGGCCCTGGGGCAGGGTCTGGGCTGCTTGAGGAAGAGCAGGAGGCAGGAGTGGGGTCAAGGAACTTACTGGGCTGGTTGATAGGCTTTCAATTGTGGGGGTAAAAATAACCAGTCGTCAGGGTTCTTTTGTGAGATTCCAAACTGTAAATAAGAGGCTTGGAAAGTGTGAGCTTGTCCCTGGTGTTGAGACCATAGGACAGACTGGGGGGAAGGGAGTAGAGGACAGACCAAGGGTTTGCACGCTAGAAGTGAAGTGAAAGTCGCTCAGTCATGTCCAACTCTTTGCGACCCCATGGACTCTGCAGTCCATGGAATTCTCTAGGCCAGAATACTGGAGTGGGTAGCCTTTCCCTTCTCCAGTGGATCTTTCCCAACCCAGTGATCGAACCCAGGTCTCCCGCATTGCAGGTGGATTCTTTACCAACTGAGCTATCAGGGAATGAGAGCCGGTTAAAACGTGGGGTGCTGGAACTTGCCTGGTGGTCTAGTGATTAACAATCAGCCTTGCAATGCAGGGGGTGCAGATTCAATCCCTGGTTGGGGAACTAAGATACCACATGCCACAAAGCAACTAAACCCACGCCCCACAACTAAGGATGCAGCCAAATAAATAAATTAAAAGAGAAACTATTAAAAAAAAAAAAAAAAGAAAGAAACATGGGTACTGACCCTCCTCAGAGAGGGTACATTTCTAGCAAGTTTCTGTCCAGGCTGGTGCCCCTGGGCCAGGGTCATGCTTGGAGAACTGGGGTGTAGATGAAGCAAAGGACCAAGAGTGGAGATCTGGGTGTCCCATCTTGGGAGTATCCCAGGGGAGACAGAAGCAGTGAGAAGAGGAGAGGCTGGGAGGGAGAAAAAGTGGTCAGAACCAACTCTGTGCCCTCAAAGCTGCTGTACCTAGGGAAGGACAGACTGGGGAAGGGGAGGGCTAGCATGGGAGGACACACAACTCCCACCCCTCCTCCACTTCCCCAGCTCCCTTAGGGGCTGCACCCGCCCCTCACCCCGCCTGCCTGTCTCCAGCTCACCCTGAGGGTCCCCTGGAGAGGAAAGAGGGGACTTAGTTGTCCCTGGTCCCTGATCTGTGGCGCCAGCCAGCTGGATTCTAATTAGCTACCAGAGCCAGAGAGACAGGAAGCAAAGGGGCTGGGGGTGGGGCCCTGGACTCCTGCCCAGGACCGGGAGGCTGCAGGCTAGAGCCAAGACGCCTGGGTCCCCCACCCTGGACGCTGTGCTGGATGAGGAATCTGGGGTAGGGGAGACGAACTGGCAGGGTCTCGATTTCAAGAGGCTTCCAGAGGGTTCTCCTCTGGGATGGAGGGTCTGGGGCCTGCCTGGGTGCAGGTGGGCCCTTCTTAGCTGGTACTGCCCGAAGAATTACCCCGGGTGGCCACCTGGGGAAGGGGGGCTGGCAGACCCCAGGAGGTGCTTCTGGGAGATCCAAGGTGCCCAGGAGGGCGGGTCCACCTGTTAGGGTGGGGGGGTGCAATGTGAGCCAGAGGCCTTGAAGGGGTCAGCCTCTGGCCCAGGGGTGCCACTTCTGTCAGATATGGCCGGCTTGAGGGAGGTTCATTGATCCAGTCCTCTCGGGGCAGTGGACTAGAGGCCCTTGGGCACCTGCAGAAAGAGAGGGGACCTGCCCTCTTCCTCGCCCTGCCCCAGCCCCCCGCCTCACTCTCCCTGTCCTCCACAGGCTGGTGGACCAGGCCGTGGTGCCCACCTGGTGATGTGGGGCGAGGCCCCCTGCACAGACCACTGAGAGCCGAGGACGCACCCCTGGCCGCTGCCATGGCCCGCCTGGCCGCCGCACTCTGGAGCCTCTGTGTCACAGCCATCCTCGTCACCTCAGCCACCCAAGGTAGGTGTTGAGGGGGCCGAGGCAGGGGAGGGGGGTGTGTCTCTGTCACCCTGCCAGGAGGGCAGAAGAAACACCGAAATACCCCCAACCAGGGCTCCCCTGGTGGCTCAGCGGTAAAGAACCCGCCTTCCAATGCAGGAGTCCCTGGGTTGGGAAGAGTCCCCTGGAGGAGGGCATGGGAACCCACTTTTTGCCTGGAGAATCCCATGGACAGAGGAGCCTGGTAGGCTACGGTCTGTAGGGTCGCAAAAGAGTCGGGCATGACTTAGTGACTCAACAACCACAACCTCCTGATCCCTTGTTAGAGAATCAGGCCCCCACCCAGCCTCAGTCTGGTAGAACCGGAGCAGAAAAAGACTTGGTGATCACACACCCTGATTGAAGGGGTCCCCGAATCAGCCCCTCACCCCCCAACCCAGAGCTCCAGGGCTCATTCCACCAGGGGTCCTAGAGCCTGGGATTTGGGCTGTGGCCTCCAGGACCAGGACAGGCCTTCCTGGTGAGGCGATGCTCTTCTGTCTCCTGTGTGTGTGTATGTCTCTCTGTGATTACATCTCCGAGGCTCTCGCTGGGAAGAAGGCTTAATTAAAGCATGCCCGCTGACGTTTATTTAAAAACAACTAATTATCCGGCTCGGCCCTATGCCGGCCCCGGGATCCTGCACACGCCACAATTAGCGCCCCGAGCCTGCCCGCCCACCCTCGCCCGATTACTCAATTACTGTCCCCACAGTGGGCCCAGGCGGGGGCAAGGGCAGCGCAGGATGACAGGCAGAGAGAGGAGGCCCGCCGGCCTCACCCTCGCCCTGGGGGTGCCCCCTGCCCCGCCCTTCCCAGCCCTGCCTGCAGGCTCCTGGTGGTGGGCCCTGCTCCCCAGCATTCCCTCACACAGAGAGCCTCAAAGGTAGAGAGGGGCGTCGTTCAGCCGTGCCACCAGGCCTTGGCACTGCTCCGGCCAGCTGGCGTCCTCCGCTCCCTCAGCACCCGCGTTCTCTACCCGTCCAGGTCCTGCCCCACAGCCCCAGCTGGGCTGGGCGGGGCTGCCTCCACCCCCAGACCCATCTGAGCCATCTGAGCCAGCCCTCCACCCCCAGCCTCCTTCCCAGGCCCAGGAAGGACTAAAATTAGATGTGGGAGCAGATGGCGCTGAAGGAATACATGTAAAACTTTTCCCCAAGTGGGACTCAACTCACCCCAAAAAACCCCGAGGGCCTGGCTGCCAACCCCATTGGGCCCCCAGCTGGCATCAGAGGGACTAGATTGCAACAAAGGGGGCCCGTATGTCTCTGCTGCCAACACGCACTGGGACTTTCTCTTTATCCACCAGTGACAGTCTCCACGTTGGCGGCTCAGGGCCACTCTGTGCATCCCTGCTTCCCACGGACCTCCGGCATAGGCCTGGCTGGGACCAGTGTGCAAGAAGGTGGCTGCCCCGGCAGGCGTGGATGGTGCTGAGCCCACTCTGTCCCACAGAGATGAGCTGCCTTACTCGTCCTCATGACAGTAGTAATCAGGGGCCTGTCTGCTCACTGCAGACCAGTTCCGCTGCACCCCTCAGCAGAGGCCCATGAGGTAGGCGGCGTTATCGGCTCCCTAGAGAAGGAAGTAAGGGCACAGTGGTGGTCAGTGACTACATGAAGCCACCAGCTAGGGAGTGGCTGAGCTGGGATTTAAACCCCAGCCACCTGGCTCCTGAGTCCCAGCTTGCAGTCCCTGAAAGGCACAGAAAGGGAGCTGCCATGTGACATGCAACACATCCGAGAGCCAGGCACGCCCATGGCAAGTTCTTTCATTGTCATAGCAACCTTAGGAAGTTTCCCAAGTGAAAGCCAGGGGCCCTCATCCTGGGATGCCCTCACTGTCCACAGCACCTCCTTCAAGAACGTCTTCTAGCACAGAAGCCTCCCAGTACAGCCCTCGGCTGTGGTTTGCCCATTTTACAGATCTGGAAACTGAGGCCTGGTGAGGCGCTAGCAGCAGCTGTCCAAACGAGAGTGTGCATGAGAATCACGGGTGGGTGTACCCACTCAGGGGCTCCTGGTTTCACCCCCGATTCGGGATCAGCAGGTTTGGGTCTGGGGGCACTCAGAATCTGCATTCCGAACACAATGCGGATATGCCCGGGGCCACTCTGGGAGAAACCCTGGCCCAAAGGACACACCTGGCCTGTCAGCTGGGAAGTAGCAAAGCCAGGCTCTGTGGTTTCTTCCAGAACGTGAGGACATTCCCTTCTACACCCTCCCTGCTCTGTGTGTGGGGGTGGTGCGAAGTTAGAGAAGTGCCCCAGGCCACTCTCAGCTTTGATGATTTGCCTGAAGGATTCATGAAATTCACAAACACCATTATTGTTGTTTACTGGCTCAGTCTTGTCCGACTCGTTGGGGACCCCATGGACTGTAGGCCTGCCAGACTTTGCCAGCGAGCCACAAGGGAAGTGGTGGTTATAGTTGATTACTGGTGGCTTAGATGGTAAAGATTCCTCCTGCCAATGCAGGAGACCCAGGTTGGATTCCTTGGTTGGGAAGATCCCCTGGAGAAGGAAATAGCAGCCCACTCCAGTATTCTTGCCTGGGAAATCACACGAACAGAGGAGTTTGGCAGGCTACAGTCCATGGGGTCACAAAAGATTTGGACATGACGTAGTGACTAAACAACAACATAGTTGACTACAGTGAACTGATACAGATGAAAATCAGCCAGGAGAAGAGGGGCATGGGGCAACATCAGGAAAAGTTCTGTGCATGGGGGCTTCTGGTGGTTCCCTCCCACTGCAGTCACGGACAGGGGGAACTCGCTAGGCAATGATCAGAGACACCACGCATGTTTTACTGCTAACCGGGGAAGCTCTTCTGAGCCTTGGTGTCCAGAGTCTTTACCGAGGCTCAGTCACATAGTCATGGCTGGCTTCAATCTCCAGCCCTTCCAGAGTTCAACTGATACATGACCCAAAACGCCTACCTGAAACCGCATTGTTAGTGAACTATTAATAGTTTGCTAGGACCGACATGACCAAGTACCACAGCCTGAGGGGCTTAAGCAACAGAAAGGTATTCCCTCCCAGTTCTAGAGGCTAGATGTCCAAGATCAAGGTGTCAGCAAGGTTGGTTCCTTCTGAAGGCCACCGGGGAAGGGTCTATTCCAGGCCCTTCTCCTGGGCTCATAGATGGTCATCGTCTTCCTCCCTGCGTCTCCATGTTATCTTCCTTCTTTGTGTGCCTCTGGGTCCAAATTTCTTCTTTTTATAAGAACACCATTCATATTGGATTTGTTGTTGTTCAGTCGCTCAGTCATGTCCAACTATTTGCGACCCTATGGACTGAAGCACACCAGGCTTCCCTGTCCTTCACCATCTCCCGGAGTTTGCTCAAACTCATGTCCATCGAGTTGGTGATGCCATCCAATCATGGCATCCTCTGTCAACCACTTCTCCTCCTGCCTTCAATCTTTCCCAGTGTCAGGGTCTTTTCCAGTGAGTTAGCTCTTCGCATTAGGTGGCCAAAGTATTGGAGCTTCAGCTTCAACCTCAGTCCTTCCAATCAGTATTCAGGGTTGATTTCCTTTAGGATTGACTGGTTTGATCTCCTTGCTATCCAAGGAACTTGCAAGAGTCTTCTCCAACACCAGTCTACGGCAGGGATCCCTGGCTCCTGGGCCGCAGACCAGTAGTGGTCCATGGTCTATTTGGAATCAGGCTGCAGAGCAAAAGGTGAGTGCCAGGCCAGCAAGTGAAGCTTTATCTGTATTTACAGCTGCTCCCCAGCATTTGCATTACTGCCTGAGCTCTGCCTCCTGTCAGGTCAGCAGTGGCATTAATATTCTCATAGGAGCGTGAAGCCTACTGTGAACTGTGCATTCAGGGGGTCTAGGTTGCACGCTCCTTATGAGAAACATCCCAAAACCCCATACCTCCCCATACCCCTGTCCATGGAAAAAATCGTCTTCCATGAAACCAGTCCCAGGTGCCAAAAAGGTTGGAGACCACTGTTCTAAGATACTAGGGGTTAGGGCTTGATTTCAGCATATGAATTGGTGGAGGGGGGAAGAGCTGATTTAACCCATTAACAGTTCACACAGGCTACCCTGGCATGGCTCCAGGCCCCCAAGTAAAGACACTCTTCTCACAAAGCACACTACAATGGCTCACAGGGCACCTCCCAGGAACCAGACTCTTCTTGGGCCGGGCTAATGGCCTTACTACACAAGTGGGTACACCGAAAAGCCCGTTTCACAGATGAGTAAACTGAGGTTCATACAGCCCACAGCCCGATCCAGTCAAGCTGGAGGTGGAGCCTCTTCACTGGAGGTCCGTCCCACCCCTCCTGGGCCTGGTGGTGACTGACTCCCTCCCCGTTCTTCCTGCAGGCCTGAGCCGGGCTGGGCTGCCATTTGGGCTGATGCGCCGGGAGCTGGCATGTGAAGGCTACCCGATCGAGCTGCGGTGCCCGGGCAGCGATGTCATCATGGTGGAGAATGCCAATTATGGGCGCACAGACGACAAGATCTGCGACGCCGACCCTTTCCAGATGGAGAACGTGCAGTGTTACTTGCCGGACGCCTTCAAGATCATGTCCCAGAGGTGAGGGGCTCCAGGAGAAAGGGGCGGCAACAGTGCTGAGGGTCCCCAAATAAGGTGCCTGTCCTCTGCGTGCCCCATGGCCAGCGCACCCTGTTCCCTTTTACCCTTCCTTGTAGGTATTCAACACGTTTCCTGAGCAACTACTAGGGGCCGGGTGCCATGCAAACAGCCAGTAAGACCCAGCCCACCCCCCCCAGCCTGTCACCTCCCCAAGCTGTACCCTTTGCCAAAAGCCCTTTGCCCCCAGACGCTCATCCCAAGATTAGCGGGGGCTTGCAGAGTAAGAGCCATGGCAGGACAGGGGGAGGTGTCAAAGGAGCTGAGGGACAGCCCAGAGGGCTTCCCTGAGGAGGTGACATTTGAACATGGACTGGCAGAAGGTTATGTGCTTGTGTCAGAGAGAAGGTGTGTGAGAATGTGAGGGAGTGAGTGAGTGTGAAGACTATTCCTTTCTGTAAGTGTGTGTTTGGGGTGAGGGGGGTACAAAGCTACACACTCAAGCCAGACCACCTAGAGATAGTCAGCTCTTCCTTCAGATTTTACCCAGATTTAGGACTTCCTGGTGATCCGGTGGTTAAGAATCTGCCTGCCAATGCAGGGGACATGGGTTCGATCCCTAGTCCGGGAAGATCCCACATGCCATGGGGCAACTAATGCCATGTGCCACAACTACTGAAGCCTGTGCGCCTAGAGCCTGTGCTCTATAACAAGAGAAGCCACCGCAATGAGAAGCCTGAGCCCTACAACTGGAGAGTAGCACCCATCGCCTCAACTAGAGAAAGCTATGCTATGCTATGCTAAGTTGCTTCAGTCGTGTCCGACTCTGTGCAACCCCATAGACAGCAGCTCACCAGGCTCCGCCGTCCCTAGGATTCTCCAGGCAAGAATAATGGAGTGGGTTGCCATTTCTTTCTCCAGTGCATGAAAGGGAAAAGTGAAAGTGAAGTCGCTCAGTCGTGTCCGACTCTTAGCGACCCCATGGACTGTAGCCTACTAGGCTCCTCCGTCCATGGGATTTTCCAGGCAAGAGTACTAGAGTGGGGTGCCATTGCCTTCTCCGAGAGAAGGCTAGCACACAGAAATGAAGACCCAGTGTGGCCAAATTAAAAAAAAAAAACATTTTAACCCAGATTGATTGTTGCTTCCATGCCAAACCCCCCACAGCTGCTTACAGCATCCTCTGCCCGCTCTCCTTGCCTTCTCTTGCCTGCCTGCTATAGTCTGTTCCCGCCATAGCAGCCAGAGAGCGCTTGTGAGCACTTGAGTCAGGTCCTGCCCTCCTCCTATCAGATCCCTCCTTGGTTCCCACCTCACTCAGAGCAAAAGCCTAAGTCCTCCTCAGGTCCACAAGGCCCTGGACACTCTGCACTGTCCTCTCTAGTCCTCACCTTCTCCATGCTCCTTCTCACTAGGTTTCAGTTACCTGGCCACTCCTTACACTCATCACCCATCGTCTGCTAGGGGCTCCCTCAGGACCTTTGTGCTGGCTGTTCCCTCTGTCTGGAATGCTCTTCCCCAAAACCTGCATGACTCCTCCCTCCCCTTAGTCAGGTTCTTTCATTTGAATTATGTTTTTTGCTGCACCCTGCTACTAGCACGTGGGATCTTATTTCCTCAACCAGGAATTGAACCCACGCACCTACCCCCCCCCCCAGCATTAAAAGCACAGAGTGTTAACCACTGGATCGCCAAAGAGATCCCCCATTCCGAGATTTTTTTTTTTTTGCCTGACTACCCTGTTAATGAGATCTACCTGACCACACTCTCAAATCACAGTCCCTCACCCCACTTCCCAGCCCCTTCCATGTTTCTCTCTCTTCTAGTCCTGACTTCTGCCCACAGTTCCATTGGCTATATTGCCTCTTTATCATGTCTCTTTTATGTCCTCCCTTACTGGGCTGTCAGCCCCACAGGGAAAAGAAGTGCTGTCTGTCACCACCATGTCCACAGCCAGCTACACCACAGGCCCTCACTTAATTTTTGCCAAATGCCTGAGAGAGAGCAGGGTTCACTCCAGGACCCTGAGCAGAAAACTAGAAAAGGGAAGGAGGCCTGGGGCCAGCTCCACAGCTCCTCGGGGATTCTAGAATACATCACTGGATGGGATCACCAGAAACCTTCTGAGAGCTTGGGGCAGGGAATGGGCATGGTCAGGTGGCTCAGGTAGGTGGGCCAGACTGGAACCACTTCATTCTCTCCCTTCCAACATTTCTTTCTCAAACATCTACTCTCGAGACTTCCCTGGCGGTCCAGTGGTTAAGGCTCTGAACTTCCACTGCAGGGGGCATGGGTTTGATTCCTGGTCAGGGGCTTCCCAGATGGTGCTAGTGGTAAAGAACCCACCAGCCAATGCAGGAGACATAAGAGACATGGGTTCGATTCCTGAGTTGGGAAGATCCCCTAGAGGAGGGCACAGCAACCCACTCCAGTTTTCTTTGGGGACTTCCCTGGTAGCTCAGACAGCAAAGAATCTGCCTGTAGTGCAGGAGACCTGGGTTCAATCTCTGGGTCAGGAAGATCCCTGGAGAGGGGAATGGCAACCCACTCCAGTATTCTTGCCTGGAGGATCCCCATGGACAGAGGAGCCTGGTGGGCTACAGTACATAGGGTCACATAGAGTAAGACACAACCGAAGCAACTTAGCACAGAGAAATAAGGTCCACGTGCCGTGCGGTGTGGCAAAAAAAAAAAACCACAACAAAAAACTATTCCCCTGCAGCAATCTTCTCCCTGTTCCCTAATTTCCATCTCCCAACACCCCTGCATGGACCATCCCAGTCCAGCCTCCCTTTTCTCCTACACACTGCCTCTCCAGATCCTCCCTGCCTGCTTCACTCAGACCAGTCGCAGGGTCTGTGGTGTTTTCCGCCATCTCCCCAAGTTGCTTGCACAAAAACTCACCTAGTTTCTGACACTCATGGGGTCTCAGTTCTAGGGCAAGCGTATGGGGGACACAGTAGTGTGGTCACTGGGGCTGAGGGAACGTGATGAGGCCACTGCCCCACTGTCTTCACATGTGGAGACTCTATGTTAGTTCAGGGTCCAGCTCTATGACTCTGACAGAGACACCCCAGAGTAAGTACAGTGATCTAAACAGGATCGGCTTCCCAGGTGATGCTAGTAGTAAAGAACCTGCCTGCCAATGCAGGAGGTGTGAGAGACACAGGTTCTATCCCTGGGTCGGGAAAATCCCCTGGAGGAGGGCACGGCAACCCACTCCAGTATTCTTGCCTGGAGAGTCCCATGGACAGGGGAGCCTGGTGGGTTACAGTCCATAGGATTGTAAAGAGTCAGACATGACTGAAGTGACTTAGCTCACAAACAGGATCAGAATTTAAAAGATCCTCAGCACCTGCTTCTCTCTATCTTAGTACTGAAACCCCGCCCCCCACTTCCACCCTGGGGCCAATCCCTTAAAGGCTACATCATACCCACTCTCACCTCCCGGGCTAGAACTCAGTCACAGGCACTTCCCAGCAAGGGAAGCTGGACATGCGGTTTTTCCAGGAAGGCCAGCATTTCTGTGTTTTTCTTTTTGTTTTCATGGAGGTGAAATCCACATAACAAAAGATTCACCATTTTAAAGTGAACAGTTCAGCGGCGTTAATTGCATTCATGATATTGTGCAGTCTCTACCTCTGTCAAGTTCCAGAACATTTTCATCACCTCAAAAGGAAACTCCGTCACCCTGAGCAGTCACTCTCCATCCCCCTCCCCTCCCCTGAGTCCTTGGCAACCACTAATCTACTTTCTGTCTCTGGATTTACCGGTTTTGAACATGTCATATAAATGGAACTGTGAAACATGTGGCCTCGGGCTGGCTTCTTACACTGAATGATGTTTTCGAGGCTCATCCATGGTGTAGTATTAGAGCTTCCTTCCTTTTTTATGGCTGAATAATACTCCATTGTGTGGATAAGCTGTGTTCCGTTTATCCACTCATTCATCAGTGGGTTGTCTCTACCTTTTGGTGATTGTGTGAATGATGCTGCTGTGAACATTCATATACAAGCAGTTGTACACAAATACACCTTCAGTGCTGCAGTAGATGAACGCACTTGCTTTCAGTTCTTTGGGCAATAGAACTAGTTCTTTGTGTCATAGGTAACGAAGTCTCTATTTAACCATCTGAACTCAGTGTTATATATATATATTTTAATTTATTTATTTTTAATTGAAGGATAATTGCTTTACAATATTGTGTTGGTTTCTGCCTTACATCAACATGCATCAGCCATAAGTATACATACATCTCCTCCCTCTTGAGCCTCCCTCCCACCTCCCATCAGTGTTATATTTTTGAAAAAGGGAGTTGAGGGGTGTGGATATGAGCAGATGCTCATGAGTTAAGCACTCATTGGTTAAGAGCAGGATTGAAGTGAAGAGACAGGAGCCCCCTCTGCCCCATACCTGTCAGGAAGCCCCCCCACCAAACCACTTCTTACACACCCACAGTCAAGTCGCTGTCCTGCCCAGCCAAGACTTGGCCTGCTGCAGGAAATGGAGACCTTGACCATGGGTATAAACAGCAGAGAAGAAATATCTTTTTGTTGTCACTAAGTAGACTTCCCATTACATGGTAGGCAGACTCCTGAGAAGTTGACAGGGACTTGGGGGAGTTCCACATGGGGAACCGAGGATTGTTTCAGCATGAGAGGACGACTCTGCCCCTCTCTGGCTGCAGACCCTCACGGCAGCTCTATCCAAAAGGTGGGACATGTCAAGACATGGTATGAGGTGGCAAACACTGAGCATCCATCAATAGCATGTTCACAAAGATACCACCTTATAAGTGTGGCTTCACATCTTATTTATGAAAAAAAAAAAGACATAATGGCACAGGTGACACTCAGGATGAAAGTGATGAAGGGTGACTGGAAAAACAGTTTATGGAGTGACCCCTCTGGCATAGCCCTGAGCTTCCTGCTGTGCCAGGCCTGAAAATAGAAGATCCTATCTGGAAGGAGAGAGCAGACAGGAAACAGAAAACAACACCCACATAAGGCCCCTGGCATGGTCTCCATGGTCCCTTCCCAATGTGGAGATGTCCATTCCTCTCCTGACCCTGGGCCTCCCCCGCCCAGTTCCAGGCTCGTCTTTTCCCAACCTCCCTCTCTCCTCCACAGGTGTAACAACCGCACCCAGTGTGTGGTGGTCGCTGGCTCCGATGCCTTTCCAGACCCCTGCCCTGGGACCTACAAGTACCTGGAGGTGCAGTACGACTGTGTCCCCTACAGTGAGTCATCTTGTTCCTCATGCGACACGGGCCCTTCCCCCTCCCAGAAGCAAGTGAGGAGGAGACACCTTGAACACACACACACACACACACAAGGCCCAGTTGGGGCCAGGAACACGAGGGATGGCTGGACCTGCTCCCTCCCTCACAAATTCTCTTCTCTCAGACACCCTTGTCCACACTGCTGTCTGCCCCACCCCCACCCCCACCCTTGACTCTGTCCCCATCCACTGGGCGCCTTCTCCAACTCTTGTTACTCTGGCCTGCTCACCTTGCTTCTTCCCCTGCCCTTGGCTTATTTATACACTTCAAGACCACACCCAAGTACTCCACTTGGCACACTTATTATCTCTCCTCTCCCCGGACCTTGATCTCACTGCCATCTAATTCCTCTTCCCTCACTCTTCCCACATCCCTTCCCTTCATGACCACCTCTTACACACATGCTCTTCACTCTAACCCCACTTCCTCTCAGCTCCCTCTCCTTTCTCTTATCCTTCTCACTCCTCACAGGCCCTTACTCCTGCCCCTTCCCAATCCTGGAAGCCAGACATTATACCCATAGAGAGGCAGGTCACCCTCTGAGGCCTGGCAGCAAATCTCATGTGAAGTGCTAGGGGCATCTTCCACAGATTCCTAACTCTTGGTTGGTTTGCCTATTAGCATGCTAGTACTTCCTGTCTGCACAGGAAGTGCTGCCATGTTGAACTGAGGGTGGCACCCAGGTATCCTGAGGAAGGTGATCTGGGGAGCTAGGGGCCTGCCATTCTTGCACCCAACCAAAGGAAGCAAACCATCGACAGGGTCTCTCCTCCTCAGCACCCCACCCTTAACATGGCCCTTCTTTCCAGCCCTCATGCTTCTCCCGCGCCTTTCCCATCATCCATTCCCTCCTCTCCACCCCCAGCCGTAGCCAACCTGGAGGTAGGGCCCTCTGGGCAGAGGGGGGAGGAGGCAGGGCCACCAGGGTGTCTTGAGTGTGGGGGGCAGGGGCGAGGGAGCAGGAGGCCCTGTGACTCTCCCTCCTCTCCCCTCCCACCCCAGCCTTCCCCCCAACCCCCAGCCTTTGATTTCTCCTCGCAGGTGACCACAGACGTGCTGGGGGAGATAGGAGCCTCATGTGCTTCCATAGCTTTCTTCTTTTACTCCTTACCCTTTCCTTTCAGCGACCGAGGCCTCCAGTCATCGCCTGAGGGGGACGCCCATCTGATCCTTGAAGCCTCCCCACAGCACTGGGGACACTGCCCACCCCCTGTGGGCTGGGGCAGCAGGGGAAGGGGGACAGGAGTTGGGGAGCACAGCACAGTGGAAAAATCTAGACGGTTTGAGGTTCAGCCCTGGCCCTTGGGTTTTCTGGCTCAGAAACTGGAGCAAATGACTTAAATTTCTCTGGGCTGCTGCAGAAGGAGGCAAGAGTCCAGGAGGTCATGTGTGTAAGGCGCCCAGCCCAGGGCCCACCACAGAGCCCACTCGTGATGGCAAAGTGCTGGATGTAAACTCCCCCCACAGGCAGAGACCTCATCTTCAACCCCCTCCCCAGTGCCCAGACCCAAGCCTGGTTCAGGATGTGCTCAGTAATGGTTTGGGTGCCTTTTCAATCCAGCTGAACCTATAGCTTCCTCTGTGATGGTGGGAGGGGATCAAACACCTCTGAGATGCTGCCAGGACTATGGAGAATGTGGGTAAAAGCTCTTTGTGCACCCCCAGCGGTAGATGTGAAGGAAACTGCACCCATTTTGTCAGTCGTGTTGCTTCACTTCATTGAACTTGTTTCCTCATCTGTAGACAGGATTCTCGAAATGCTGCCAGAGGGGTGCTTAGCACAGTTCCTGGCACCTAATAAGCACTGAGCACTTAGTAGTCATTGCTTTTCTTCTGACCACTCACCATGATTTTTACCAATTATTGCTATTTGTAATCAAAAATAAAACTAACACCAGATGACAAACCCAGTTTCTCCTGAGACCAGTAAGATAAAAAGCAGGGGGGAAAAAAAAAATCTCCTGGTCCAAGTGGCATCCAAAAGTGGGAAAAAAAAAAATGAAAAACCCCAAGTGAGTGGATACCATGCAGGTAAAGAAGCAGGGAAGAGGTAGAGACTTCCTGGAGCTGAACCTCTGAGTGTGGGCGGGAGGGCATGACCCACAGAGACCAGGAGGGCTCAGGGAATGGGCAGCCCCCAGTCTGATGGGAGAGAGCTACCTTGAGCCCTTGGAGAAGCAGAGGCGCACGCCTGCACACACACACACACTCTCTCTCTCTCACACTCACGCTCACAGTCACTGACATGGAGGATGTATCTGGGGGGCTGGGCTAACTCCTGGTCCCAGAAGAAGAGGGCTGGCATTCCAAGGGTGATGGAAGCCAGGCCACCGAACAGGGAGGCTTGGCATTCACTTATCCCCAGACCTCTCTTTCTCTGAGCACCTCCTGTGTACCAGGCCCTGGGAGAGGCGCTGGGATGGGATTCAGACACAGCCCCTCCTGACAGACAGGTGGCAGGAGAGTGAGGCCCTGGTCAGAGGTTCCTAAGGGGCCAGGGGGCCCAGAGCCTGGAGAGGGTACAGCCTGGGCAGCCCCTCTTGCCATGGGCTTCAGAGGCTGGGGTGACCCCAGTGCTGGTCGGGGGTGGGTGCTGGGGCTACCGTGGGAAGGGAGCAGTAGGTGTGTGGGGCAACCCCCCCTCCCCTGGCACACGTACCTGACAGGCCCGACTAACGCTGGATTTGCCTTGCAGCTGAGCACAGTCTAACCCGCGCCCCCTTCCTCCCCAGGTGCTGCCCGCCTGCCCATCCCAGCCACAGGCTGGGGAGCTCCCAGCTCCTGGGCCCCCAGGGGGGAGCTGGGCAGAGAAACTGAGCCTCAGGCTTGCCCCCGGGGGAGCGTGGGAGCGTGTCTGTGCCCCCACCTGCTGTCCTGCCCCGTCTGTGATGTCCCCCCCACCCCAGCCTCTTCCCTCTCTGCCTCCGTCTCTCCCACGGGGCTCTTGGAGGCCCCCAGGGCTCTGCCTGTCTGCCTCTCCATCATTCTGTGTCCGACGCTCCCACCCTCTCTCTGTGTTGGCTTCCGGGGTGGGGGTGGGGTTCCGAGGGTTTGGGGAAACTCATCTGGACTTTTTAAGGCCAGCACAGAAGGGGAGGGCGTTCTGCGTGTTTCCTCTGTGGTGCTCCCAGGTTGAGGGAGGCACTGAATCCCCTCCTGGGCCCCCGGTTCTAGCACGAGGGCAGCAGGCAGGGCTGGAGGGGACCAAGGGGTTCCTCCACCCCCCCACCATCCCTTCCTGGTGTCCCCCTGAGCGGAGCTGCCTCTCAGCTGGGGCTCCCCCTCCCCAGCCTTGCTGTACTGAGGGTGCCCCTTCCGGTCTAAGGGCTCTGTCCGTCTGCCTACCTGTATAACCCCTCTCCCCACCCCCACCCGGTGTCTCTCTTGGTCTCTGTCCTCCCATGTGTCTCCCTCCTCCCTGTGACTGTCTCCCCAACATCCTGCCTAGGAGGAAAGGACGTGGGGGCGGGGGCTGACGCTACCTTCGGGGTTGGGGAACCAGGAGTGAGGAAAAGAAAGGAAAAGGGGGCGTGTTGCCAGAAAAGAAACGAAAGCAATTTAATCTTTTTTTTTTCTCTTTTTTTCTTGCACATTTTTTTTTTCAATTTGTTTTCTCTCTCTCTTCCGATGCTTAAAGTAGAAGTGGAGCAGAAAGGTAAACGCACTGTTACCAATGCTAACCCCTAACTCAGACTTTGTTTTACCTGTACCACACTTATGTGACCTGCCCTCCCCTCCGGCCCCTTCTTCTACCCCCCCACCCCCCAACTTGGTCCAGTCGCTCCCCCCCCACCCCGGTGTCCCCCCATGCTGGGGCCAGCCCTGGTGCGACTGGGCAACTCCACCCTCCAAGACACCCAAGGGAGCTTCTCTGAGCTCTGGCAGGACCTTCTGCTCTCTCTGCCTCTGTCTCTCTCTCTCCTCTCACTCTGTCTCTCTCTCCCTGTCCCTCCTTTCTAGTCCCTGGCCCTTGCAGGGGGTTGGGGGGGGACCTGACCTTCTCTCATACTTCTTTTGCCTCCTTCAGGAGAAGTCTATAAGCATCCAGGGTGGGTGGGGAGGGAGGGACCCTCTTCCCTGGCTCCCGACTGGGGGCGGAGGGCACCGGGTGAGCCGTCTCTCTTCTTTTCTTCCTGCCCCAACTTTTGTGTCTGGTTCAGGGGAGGCGGGAGGGAGGGCACACCTTTGTTTTCCTTTTGGGGAGCAGATTACCTCCTCCTTCTCCTCCTCCTCCTCTCTCTTTCTCTCTCTCTCTCTCTCTCTCTGGCTCCTGGTGGTTTAAGTTCCTTCTGGTTTGGCGTTTCCAAGGCCCAGAGCTGTTTCGGACCACGGAGCACCAGTTTCCCCCACCCCCACCTCATCCTCCACCAGCGGGGGGTGGTGGGGGGCAGCCCCTGGGGAGAGGGGTGTGAGTTGTCCCCAGCCCGGGGAGGGCGCCTACCAGATCACTGGGGGACCGAGGGGGTGGGGGTGGGCCTCACGGTTGGGGGAGCGAGGGGCGGGGGAGCGTTTGTTTGTTTTTTTTTCTTTGGTTCTGAAATACTTGCGAAGCTGCAGTCAGGGTTTCTTCTGGGCTGTTGTGGTTAGAGGACCAGAGAGAGGGGGGTGGGGGAGGCACAGGTTGGGTCTGGGGGCTTCCGTGAGCACCGTAATTTCTTCCTTCAGCAGTGGAGGAGAGAACTCCACGGGGGGTAGGGAGGGCGGCTGGGCTGGGCTGGGCTGTGGCTGGAGGCCTAGGCTGTTGGGGATGGTCACTGCCTCCCCTGGAAGTCATGGGAAATGGAGAGCTCTGAGGCGGGGGTGGAAGAGATGACCTTTCAGGATCACATTGGCCTTGAAATTACGGTGGTCAGTGGAGTGTCCCCTTTGAGGGAGGTAGGGCGGGGTCCCTCCGAGCTGCTCCCCTCCCCCTTGTCCCTTCCCCCATCTCATAGAGGCCTGGGCCACCAGCCCACCGCCCTGCCCCTCACTGCACCCCACCACTCTCTCCCTCTGTCTTTCCTGGAGTCTCTCTGCCCAGCACCAGACACTCTTCTTGCAGGCCCGGTGGTGGTCGGACACGCAGCCTGGGATCTTTTCTCTTCAAGGGACGGGTGGGAGGAGGCTGGAGGGCAGAGAAGGTTTTGGGAGCTTGGTGCTGGGGCAGGGTCCTTGCTGGCAAAGGCCCCAAGCAGGCCCTTCCTCATCTTCTCCCCCTTCCCCCAGGGTAACCTCTAACCAGGTTTTCCTTCTCCATGCCCTGCCCACCAGGCCGGGCTCTGAGATCTCTCACTGCCCAACCCCATACCCCCCCTCCCCCCATACACACAAACACATCTGCTCAGCCATCACAAAGCTGGCTGGGGGGGCCCGGCTTGGGGAGAGGGAAGACCCAGGCACAGGAGAAAAGGGCAGAGGCCAGTGGGCTGGACAGAAGGTGCAGGCTAACCCCTCAGGGCACTGGGAACGCAGCGATGGAGCCCCAGGCTTCCCTCCCCCTCCTAAAGCAGAGCATGCACCTGGCTGCTTTGTGACCCGAGACCCCTGGATCAAAATGTCCCTGATACTGTAGAGGCAGGGCTGGAATCCCCAGCCACCCACCTAAGCCTGCTGAAGAATGAGGCTGGAATTGGGGGAATGAGAAATGGTTCCTGGCCAAGCCCCTCTAACCACTGGGGCCACTCCCCTCCCCAAGCCAGCACCAAGTCCCAGCCCTCTCTTGTCCCCTCCGGCCGGCTGCTTTGGTGACAGGCCAAGCAGGAGCAGAGAATTCACTACAACCTCTCACCCTGGCCTGTCCTCAGGTTCTGCTAGTAGGGAGCTGAGAGGGAGGCCCCCAGCCATCCTGGTTGGGGGGGCCTTACTACTATGGGAGGAGGAGGGGGGGAGCCTAGCCACACTGTGCACGTCCAGACTCCCACCGGGTCAGTAGGGGGAGTCCAGGAGTAGGTGGCGCTGGGTTGTGACTGGGCAAGGGTGGGCAGGCCGTTGGTGGCCAGCGAGATGCAGTTGAGGTTTTCCTCCTTTTCAGGGAATGGGGGGGTGGGGCGGGGGCCCCCCACCTTTCTGACATCAGCGCTGCCTTGGTCCCTCCTCCCGAGCCGGGGATGGTTGCAGGTAAATCGGGTCGGGGAAAGGGAGGTGGGGGGCCTGTCGGGGGCGGGCTGGGTCTTTATCCTAGCACCTGGTTCCCTCCCCGGCCCCCTCTGAGCTGGACCTGGGACTGCCCCCCCAAGGGACCCTCAGTCGGGCCTGAGCCTTGGAGTGAATTCTCTGCTCACCCCCCTCTCTCCTCGCCAGCACTAACTCTTTCTTCCCAGGTGCTCTCCGGCGTGCCTCCCTTGGAGCCAGGACCTCGCCGAGCGCCCCCACACCACCACTTGTCTCTCTTCCCTCCACACAGCTCTCCTCCCCCCTACCCAACTCTCCCGGGAGTCCCCTTCCTCTCTGTGCCCTTGCCCCACCACCCCTGTGCACCAGTATCAGTGTCTGCTGCTCAATAAACCCCATGAGAGACCCTGCCGGCTGGGGGCAGGGCTGGGCACCCCTCAGGAGGGGCTGGACTTTTCCGAAAACCCTTCCTCAGCTACTGATTTCCTGGGTGCTGGGTGGGGGGTTGTCACAGGCTGTGTCAGGAACCTTGGGTGCCTCTCTCACCCTGGAATAGGAGTGTGCTCCTGACACCCACCCACAGTGGGTATGGAAACATCCCTCTACCTTGCAGCTTTTGCAGGAGGAAGAAAATGGAGTTTAAAAAAAAAAATATATATATATATATATCTGTGTCCTGGTGTGGTTGGTGAAAGATGGGACCCCTGACCCTAGCTCTTCCATAGGGGTGCAAATGATGGCGAAGGGACAGGGCCCTGAGTCCCTAGAACCTCAAAGCCGCTAGTGGCTGCAATGAGGAAATCTCTCCATCCCCCACTAAAGGCACACAAGACTGATTCTGGGATGGCTCTTGCCAAACCCCTTATCCCCAGCCTGTGGGGTCTCTAGCAGCCAGGGAAGGAAAGAGGGGCACCTCCCCCCCCACTAACCCTGCTCTTAATGGCCTCCAGGGTTGACATCTCCAGGGAGAGGGGCAGCTGGGCGGGGCAGGGGTCCCAGCCCAGAAACCCCCTTCCCATCACCAGCCCTACCAAGCAACCGTGACTGCAGCAGCAGGAGGGGACAGCCTGGCTCCCCCCGCTGGCCGCGTGACCAACTCGCCTCTCTCTCTCCCCCTCCCTCGCCACCTCCCCACCCCCACCCCCGCTCCTCCTCTCCCTGTCCTCCCTGCCCCTCCCCGCCCAACCCAGTCTTCGTGTGCCCAGGGACCCTGCAGAAGGTGCTGGAGCCCACCTCAACCCACGAGTCGGAGCACCAGTCTGGCGCATGGTGCAAGGACCCACTGCAGGCGGGTGACCGCATCTACGTCATGCCATGGATCCCCTACCGCACGGACACACTGACCGAGTACGCTTCATGGGAGGACTACGTGGCGGCACGCCACACCACCACCTATCGCCTGCCCAACCGCGTAGACGGCACGGGCTTCGTGGTCTACGATGGCGCCGTCTTCTACAACAAGGAGCGCACGCGCAACATCGTCAAGTACGACCTGCGCACGCGCATCAAGAGCGGGGAGACGGTGATTAACACGGCGAATTACCACGACACCTCGCCCTACCGCTGGGGGGGCAAGACCGACATCGACCTGGCAGTGGACGAGAACGGGCTGTGGGTCATCTACGCCACTGAGGGCAACAACGGGCGGCTGGTAGTGAGCCAGCTCAACCCCTACACACTGCGCTTCGAGGGCACGTGGGAGACGGGCTACGACAAGCGCTCAGCGTCCAATGCCTTCATGGTGTGTGGCGTCCTGTACGTGCTGCGCTCGGTGTACGTGGACGACGACAGTGAGGCGGCCGGCAACCGCGTGGACTACGCCTTCAATACCAACGCCAACCGTGAGGAGCCCGTGAGCCTGGCCTTTCCCAACCCCTACCAGTTCGTCTCCTCTGTCGACTATAACCCTCGCGACAACCAGCTGTATGTCTGGAACAACTACTTTGTGGTGCGCTATAGCCTGGAGTTTGGGCCACCCGACCCTAGTGCGGGTGAGGACAGCTCGAGTTCACTCCCCAACACCCCCTGCCCCTGAGTCTCACAGCGGAGGCGAGTGCACTCTGAGCTCTTAGAAGACCTGGAGGTGCGTTCAGGGGAACCCTGGAGGTCACAGACGTAGCAACGTGACAGGCTGTTTTCAGCACTTGCCAGTTAACTCCTCTGATCCTTGCAGTCTGAGAGCCAGGGCTCTCATCTACAGATAAGGAAACCCAAGCACTGGGTGGGCTTCCCTGGTGGCTCAGATGGTAAAGAATTCGCCTGCAGTGTGGGAGACCTGGGTTCGATCCCTGGGTCAGGAAGGTCCCCTGGAGAAGGGAATGGCTACCTACTCCAATATCCTGGCCTGGAGAATTCCGTGGACAGAGCAGCCTGGCAGGCTACAGTCCATGGGGTTCTCAAAGAGTTGGACATAACTGAGCGACTTTCACATACACGAGCACTGGGTGGATGTGAGATTAGCTAGCTTGCTTATTTGAGAAGCTAGACCAAGGACTCGGGGCTTCTAGCCAAGCTGCACTGAGTCTCCTAAGGGCATTTTGAGCCCTGGAGCCCCTTCAACCCCAGTCTTGGATGGGAGTGCTAGTAAAACAGCAAAGCTGAACTGCTGATATTGACTAAGTATTGGGAACCCCTCCGCAGTCTCGTTCTAACCCCTCAGCCACCCTAAACCAGCTCTGCGCAGCCCCACAGCTCCAGAAGAGTCCCCTCGAATCAAAAGGGAAGCTGAGGTCCCCAGAGGGAAGGGACATGGCCCGGTCAGAGAGCCCAGAGTAAGAGGAGCATGAGGATGGGAGCCTTCAACACCTCCTTCCTGGCTTGTCCTCCACGGTTGCTCTCAGACCTCAGAGTACAAATGAGTGGGTTTCTGCCACCTTCTGATGCTTTATAGTCCCAGGGGTACATGGGACCTCTGGGCAGAGAGGGGCTAGGGGAGATTTCCCAGACCTAGTGGGAGATCAACCCTGGGGGTAACCCTATCTCGTATTCCCTCTCCCTTCCAGGCCCAGCCACTTCCCCACCCCTCAGCACAACCACCACAGCCCGACCTACACCCCTGACCAGCACGGCCTCGCCCACAGCCACCACCCCGCTCCGCCGGGCACCCCTCACCACGCACCCCGTGGGTGCCATCAACCAGCTTGGACCTGACCTACCTCCAGCCACCGCCCTGGCCCCCAGCACCCGGCGGCCCCCCGCCCCGAATCTGCACGTGTCCCCAGAACTCTTTTGTGAGCCTCGAGAGGTGCGCCGGGTCCAGTGGCCGGCCACCCAGCAGGGCATGCTGGTGGAGAGGCCCTGCCCCAAGGGGACTCGAGGTGAGTGCCGAGCCCAGGGGACCTCTGCTGCAGCTGGCTTGGGGATTGACCACTGCTGGACTGGCCAGGGAAGGGACAGGGGACATGCCCCTAACTCAGCTTGGATGCACTTACCCGTCCACCTTCCCTGCCAGAATGGGCTGTATGTAGGGGTCATGCTTCATGTCTGCAGCTGTGTCCCCAGGGCACAGTCACAGCTCAGTTAGTGCCCCTGCTCCACCCCTGTCCCCTCCTGCAATCCTAAGCACCTGCCATGGAAAGCCCTGGATGGACCCTGCAGGGAGCCCCTGGGAGGTAACCTGAGTCCTAGCCTCAGACTGAAATGGAAACAGGCCCAGGAGCAGCTGGGGGGAGGACACCGCAGCTGATGCACCAGAGAAGGCAGGGCCAGGGCCACAGGCTCCAGGGATCCAAGGGAAGGGTCAGAGAGGCTTTGCGGGAGGCGTGGTAGGGCTTCCAAGGTAGGCTTGACTGGAAGGTTCCAACTGTGGTAGGCCAAACTGGAAGAGGAGCCGAGAGGGAGGGTTTAGGGAAAGTGGGTGGCTCATGTCACCTCAGAGTGACACTTCTCTTTGACTGTCTGGCCTGTTTCATGTCCGGTCTTCCGTGTCCCCTCACCTCTCCCCTCACCTGCTCGTCTCCCTCTCTCTGCCATCTCCTTTCTTCCTGCTTCGGCCCACCCTCTTCTCCCTCCCCGTGGCTCCCTTCTCTGTTCCTGTGTGTCTGTCCCTACAGGAATTGCCTCCTTCCAGTGTCTACCAGCCCTGGGGCTCTGGAATCCCCGGGGCCCTGACCTCAGCAACTGCACCTCCCCCTGGGTCAACCAGGTGGCCCAGAAGGTACCAGCAGCCACCCCACCCCCAGACAGGCACACATGCTTACCCTGCTGGCCCTGGGTGCCCAGGCACAGGGCACAGTGGAGGCAGTGGAACTCCTGGGGAGACAGGAAGGGGTCCACCCCTAGCCTCCAGGCTAGGGAACAGACAGATGGGGAGGGCCAGGGCAGGCAGGGAGAAGGGGCTGCAGAGGGGGATGAGAGGGGCTGAGCAGGCCAGGTGTGTGGAGAGAGAAGCAGGATGGTCCCTGACGAGACCGGGGGATCCCCCTCCTGCCTCCACAGATCAAGAGTGGGGAGAACGCAGCCAACATTGCCAGCGAGCTGGCCCGCCACACCCGGGGCTCCATCTATGCGGGTGACGTGTCCTCCTCTGTGAAGCTGATGGAGCAGCTGCTGGACATTCTGGATGCCCAGCTGCAGGCGCTGCGGCCCATTGAGCGCGAGTCAGCCGGCAAGAACTACAACAAGGTGGGCCCGGTGGCAGGGGCCATGGGGCAGAGGCACCGCCCTGGGAACTTGGGAGGCACCCAGCCTGGCACTGCAGAGCTGAGCGGCCACCCGTGGCCATCAGAGGAGAAGGCAGGACAGAGCCCAGGCCGGCCGGGCCTCCCTGCTGGATGGTCCTGGGAGGGGTGGGGGCTCCGTTAGGAATGGTTCTTGCTCAAGGTCTAGCCTCAGGTCAGTGGCAGAGACAGAAGAGGAATCTCTGGTGCCCAGACGTGAGTGTCGGGGTTCAAGGAGTGGGGCTGGGAGACCAGCCCTCACACCACCTCCCTCTTCCCCCAGATGCACAAGCGGGAGAGAACTTGCAAGGACTACATCAAGGTGAGGCCCAGGGGCTCCTGTCTCCTGAGTGAGTGGGGCGGGCCCCAGGTGGCCCTGGGGGATAGAGATTCGGAGAAGGGGGTGCAGTGCCCCACTGGAGGGACTGGGGGACAGATGGGAAGTCACAGGCTTGCCCCGCCACACTTGCAGGCTGTGGTGGAGACGGTGGACAACCTGCTGCGGCCGGAGGCCCTCGAGTCCTGGAAGGACATGAACGCCACTGAGCAGGTGCACACGGCCACCATGCTGCTGGACGTCCTGGAGGAGGGCGCCTTTCTGCTGGCGGACAATGTCAGGGAGCCAGCCCGCTTCCTGGCCGCCAAGCAGAACGTGGGTAAGTGCCGCTGTCATGCTGGGGCAAGTTTGGGTGCAGAACTTGAACAGGGGGTGGTCCCTGTTCCTCCTGGACAACCCAAGGCTACCCTGCCCCTAAACCTTTCCTGGGCCGCTGGACTGTGGACAGACCCCAACCTTGTGTGCCCTGCCATCCCCTGTCCCCACAGTCCTCGAGGTCACAGTCCTGAACACTGAGGGCCAAGTGCAGGAGCTGGTGTTCCCCCAGGAGTACCCGAGCGAGAACTCTATCCAGCTGTCTGCCAACACCATCAAGCAGAACAGCCGCAACGGTCAGTGTCCGAACCCTGAGCCGGCACCCCAGCTCCTCTCACGGGGAAGTTCTTAACTCTGATCAGGCTGAAGACTCTGATAAGAGGTTGGAGCCCATAGCAACACTCAGAGGTGTCCTTCATTCAAGCTAGTGTAACATTTCAAGGGATTCAGGGGGACCCCACAAAGCCCCACAGAACCTCAGACAGTTTGAAGGAGTCACTCCTGTGCGACAGCAGTTGATCCTCAGAGTTTAGGGCAGGTTGTGCCATTTGAGATGAAGGCACGGAGAGGTTAGGGATTTGCTCAAGGTCACACAGAAAGTGAGAGGTGGGTGAGGTGTGTCCTGGACCACTACCCTGCCACTGGGAACTGCCTGCAACTGCGCAGTGGTCCCACAGAAGGGTTTCCAGAGCCCCGCTTGCCTGGGCGGCAGTCTGACTTCAGAGGTCCCAACGGCCAGTGTAACTGGAGGGCAGCACCAGCCAGGGGCTGACAGCACACCTGCTGGGCCTGTCCTACCTAGGAGTGGTCAAGGTTGTCTTCATTCTCTACAACAACCTGGGCCTCTTCCTGTCCACTGAGAACGCCACGGTGAAGCTGGCAGGCGAAGCAGGCTCGGGGGGCCCAGGGGGCGCCTCCCTGGTGGTGAACTCGCAGGTCATCGCAGCATCCATCAACAAGGAGTCCAGCCGAGTCTTCCTCATGGACCCTGTCATCTTCACTGTGGCCCACCTGGAGGTGAGCTGAGATGCCCCCTCCTTCCGTGAGTGTCCCAGCACCCTCTCCTTTCCCAGGCTGCAGATCCATACCCACCACTGTGTGTTCATCCACCCCGAGAGCAAGTTACAACCCCTCCCTAGAGAAGCAGCCCCCCAGCCCCCACCTTAGCAGCTCGAGCCATTTGTCCCCAGAGACCTCAGACTGTGACCTGGAGCCGGAAGCCCCAGGCATGTCTCTTCTGCTTGTCCCCATGATGGGGTGTGGGGGCTGGAGCTGGACTCCCAGCTCTAACCCCCCGGCCCCCACCCCACAACAGGCCAAGAACCACTTCAACGCTAACTGCTCCTTCTGGAACTACTCAGAGCGCTCCATGCTGGGCCACTGGTCAACCCAGGGCTGCCGCTTGGTGGAGTCCAACAAGACCCATACCACGTGTGCCTGCAGCCACCTGACCAACTTTGCTGTGCTCATGGCGCACCGCGAGATCGTAAGCTGGCTGGCGCCCTGCTCCTCCTGGCGGACCTGCTTGCTGGCCCAGCCTTGCATGGCATCGTAGAGAGCACTGCTTGGGTGCTGCCAGGGAAGGCCACCTTCATGTGCATGTGGGGCCCGAGTCTTGCCCAGGGCAGGAGGCCACATGTCTGGCTCTCCCTAGTCCGGGTCCCACCTTCTCCCAAGGCCCTCTGGAGAAGCAAGTTGGTGTCAACCTTTGTCATCTCTCCATAAGCCTGCCAGAGCATGGGCAGTGAGCGTGCCATCTGTAGAGGGGTGGGGGCCTGGCTAGTTGACCGAGGTGGGGCAGAAGGCCAGGTAGGTGGCAGAAGGCCCAGTGGGCTGCCCCTCGTGGATCCTGGCCTGGCCTGTGTGTGTGTGCAAGGCCTGGGGTGCTCAGCACGCCCCCTGCTCCTTCCCCAGTACCAGGGCCGCATCAATGAACTGCTGCTGTCGGTCATCACTTGGGTGGGCATCGTCATCTCCCTGGTCTGCCTGGCCATCTGTATCTCCACCTTCTGCTTCCTGCGGGGACTGCAGACTGACCGGAACACCATTCACAAGAACCTCTGCATCAACCTCTTCCTGGCGGAGCTGCTCTTCCTCGTTGGGATAGACAAGACTCAGTATGAGGTGGGCGGGACTCCAGGGCAGGAGCTGAAGGAAGGGGCGGGGAGGAGAGGTGATGCCCACTGGCCGGTTGGCGGCCAGGCAGCCCCTCACCTGTGTTGCTTCCCCGCCCCTGCCCCCAGATTGCCTGCCCCATCTTCGCGGGCTTGCTGCACTACTTCTTCCTGGCTGCCTTCTCCTGGCTGTGCCTGGAGGGTGTGCACCTCTACCTGCTGCTGGTGGAGGTGTTTGAGAGCGAGTACTCCCGCACCAAGTACTACTACCTGGGCGGGTACTGCTTCCCTGCCCTGGTGGTGGGCATTGCGGCCGCCATCGACTACCGCAGCTATGGCACCGAGAAGGCGTGAGTGGCCCCTCCACCCCTCCACCCAGTCTCCTCCTTGCTGGTTCCCTGCTCAGCAGCCTCCCTTGGGCCAGGACCCTCAGGGCACTGGCCTCCCTTCTCCTGAGCTCTGGGGCCCCAGCCATTTGAGTCCCTGGGCCCTGGGAGTCAGAGGGAAGGAAGGGCCCCCCCTTCCCCTGCCCTCCTCACTTCTCTCTCCCCTACCCCCCACCCCTCCCTTCCCGGCCCTGCTTCCTTTACAGCTGTTGGCTCCGAGTGGACAATTACTTCATCTGGAGCTTCATTGGGCCCGTCTCCTTTGTTATTGTGGTGAGTTGGAAGGCAGTATCCCCAGCATTGAGTCTGTCCTTCATCCAGACCAGCTCTGACCCCTAGACCCCCATTCTCCCCAAGCCCTTGAAAACTGAGCAGCCAACTGAGGGAAAAAGAGCAGCATGTAAAGCTCCAGCACTGAGGTCTACCTGTCTAGGAGCTGTGGTGTGAGCTCCTGCTCTGTGTCAGGCCCCAGGCCCTGTCCCCCCAGCCCCGAGAGCCACATGAACAGTTACACCAGTTGTCAGGCACCTAGGGGCAGGAAATGGCAACCTGCTACAGGATTCTTTCTTGGGAAATCCCACAGACAGAGGAGCCTGGGGGGTATAGTCCATGGGGTCGCAAAAAAGTTGGACATGACCGAGCACACACACCAGCAGAGGGGACCCTGCTGCAGGGGGGTGGCAGCTGAGATTTGGTCGGGAGCTGCTGCCCGGAGGCAGAGGGACTGCGGGCCAGCCCTCCCCTTGCCCGCCTCCAGGTGAACCTGGTGTTCCTCATGGTGACTCTGCACAAGATGGTCCGGAGCTCGTCCGTGCTCAAGCCTGACTCCAGTCGCCTCGACAACATTAAGTGAGCACCCCTCCCCGCACTCCTGCCCTGGGACCTCTGAGCTGGGCCCAGCCTCTCCCAGGCTTTCCTGAAAGGTGGTGTTCTCACCTCTGGTGTTGCTTTTTAAGGACAAAGGTGGTGTTTTACTATGTTCTTTATGGATCTGTTTAACGAGTATTAGAAAACATGGCATTAGCACATCCAATGATGGTTTTAGGCATATCATTGCTTAGGGTGAGACTGACTTCACAGAGCAAGTCCAGGGAGTCCCCTGGAGGTCCACTGGTTAGGTTTCGGTGCTTTCACTGCCAAGGGTGTGGCTCCCCCTGGCTGGGAAACTAAAGATTCCACAAGCCGTGCAAATGGCCGAAAAAGATACGCCAGTCCGTTTCAGGGTGACTTAAAGACAAATAGGCAGCAGAAGATAGATTAAAGGTTTGGAAATGTGGCCAAGAGGACAAAGGATGCAGGAGAATGACTGGCTATTCAAAGAACCCTGACCTCCCAACCTCCACATGCCCCCCAGGCCTAGCTGGGCTGATGAGTCTTGCTGGGCAGGCCCGCTCACCCCAGGGCAGTGTCCAGACTTGCTGGGATGGGGACATGCAGCAGGGCCCTGGGGGTGGTGTCTCCGATGGCGATGGCGGGGACTCTAACGTCCTGTGTCCTCCCCACCCACCCCCCAGATCCTGGGCCCTGGGGGCCATTGCGCTGCTCTTCCTGCTGGGCCTCACGTGGGCTTTCGGCCTTCTCTTCATCAACAAGGAGTCGGTGGTCATGGCCTATCTCTTCACCACCTTCAACGCCTTCCAGGGGGTCTTCATCTTCGTCTTTCACTGCGCCTTACAGAAGAAGGTGAGTTCCGGGGAAGGGAGCCAGGGGCCTGCCTTCTGCGGCGGGACCTGTGTCTGCCTGGAGGGAAGCACAGGCTCAGGCAGGTTCTAGCCCTGGGTGAGGAAGGTTCTGGAAGAGAGCAAGATACAGGAGCCCAGAGGAATGAGAAAGCAAGACAGATGTGGGGAGTCAGGAGAGCTCAGGGCAGGGACACAACTTGGGGTGTAGAGCAAGCGTGTGGAGGGAGCCGGCTCCGGGTGCCACCCAGACAGAACATTTCCTACTTTAATAGTCACAGGGTAAACCGTGAGTTTTGTGGTGACAGGAAGTTTCCTTCTTAAATAAAGGGTGTTAAAGTCGGAATCTTAAAAATAAAATAAAGAGGTAACAGAAGCAGAGGAATGTGGAGAAGAGCATACAGGCTGTAGACTCAAGACAGAAGCCAGGGAAACGGAGCCAAGGAGTGTTAGACTTCGTCTTGAAGGCAGTGGGGAGCCCCAGTCAGGCCGTTGTCAGTCTCGGAGGACAGTGAGGTGGGTAAGGCTGCACAGGGAGTGAAGAAGGCAGGGATCACTGGTCTTGGCTGCAAGGTCAGCTGTGTTCCTGTTCTGATCGAAGGTCCCCACTGGACACACAGTGGCAGTGACATCCTTAGAGAGCTCCCCTGCCGGCCCATGGGGCCCAACCTGGGCTCCCCCTTCTCTTCCCTTTCCTCCGGCCATGCTCTGTCTTCTGTTCCCTCAGACACGCAGACGTGGACCTTCCTCAGGGCTTGTCCCCTGGCCCTCCCCAGATATCTGCGAGGCCCACTGCCTTGTTTGTTTTAGGGCTTTGCCAAAACGTCTCTTTAGTGAGCTCACCCGCTCCTCCATCTGTTGGAAATCACCACCCCCAATCTTGCCGCCAGCACTGCCTAACCCCCGGCCGTGGTTCTCTGGGCAGACATCCTACTTAACGCACTGATGCTGTAGATGTGTTCAGTCTCTATCTGCTGAAGATACCAGTTCTGAGAAGTAGGGCTTTGTTTCTGATTTGCATCTGTCCTCGGGGCCTAAACCACACTTGGCATCTAGAAGATGCTCCTTGAAGATCTGAGCGAATGAACAGATGAGAACTTAATGGTGAAGGTGGAGAAAGGAAGATGGGCCTGAGTGAGAAGAGAGCCTGCTAGGCTGACCGCTGGGGACAGGAGGAGATGGCGGGGTTTCTGATGCTCACCAGGAGCCTGGTCTCTGGACTGCCAAGGCTGGGGCACTTACTGCCAACTGCCTGTCCTCCTCACCCCCCTCCCCCCCGCAGGTGCATAAGGAGTACAGCAAGTGCCTGCGTCACTCCTACTGCTGCATCCGCTCCCCGCCCGGGGGCGCCCACGGCTCACTCAAGACCTCAGCGATGCGGAGCAACACCCGCTACTACACAGGGACCCAGGTACCCAGGCCAAGGCCAGCTCCCCGGGGCTGAGGGCCGGACCCAAGAGCCCCAGGGGCGGGGCAGTTCTCCGCCCAGGTCCCTGGTGGTGCCCATCAGGCACAGGGAGGACGGGCGGCCCGAGGGCCCCTCACGGCTGGGTTACGTCCCCAGAGCCGGATCCGGAGGATGTGGAACGACACCGTGAGGAAGCAGACGGAATCCTCTTTCATGGCGGGCGACATCAACAGCACCCCTACGCTGAACCGAGGTGAGGGGGCACTCCTGAGCCCCACCTGCACTCCCTTTGAGGTTCTCCCAGCTGCCTCGTGACCTCTTCCCTCCTGGGCAGGTACCATGGGGAACCATCTGCTGACCAACCCTGTGCTGCAGCCCCGTGGGGGCACCAGCCCCTACAACACCCTCATTGCCGAGTCGGTGGGCTTCAACCCCTCCTCGCCTCCAGTCTTCAACTCTCCAGGTGAGAGCACACTGGTGCCGGGAGAGGGTGCCGGGTCTGGGGGTCAGGAGGGTCTCTACGCGGGGCACCCTCATGCCTCCTGAACTGGACGGAGCCTAGACTTGGTATTCTGAGCCTGCTCTCACCTTCTCTCTCTTCCCTCCTGGCCGGCACCTGCAGGGAGCTACCGGGAACCCAGTAAGTGTGACTATTTGCTGGTGACGTTTCCAAGGGTGGGAGGGGAATGCGACAGCGGCCCCCTCAGGTGACCCCATCTTAGAGAGAAGAACTGGGGTGCCCCCCACACACATACAGGAGTCTCTGGCTTGGCATCCGGCTGGATGATGTTGCATTAGGTGGGGAGTGAAGGTGATGGAGATCACGGGAAAGGGACCTGGCCACGCAGGCTCATACTGCTGAGTCTCCAAGCCCCCAGGTGGAGGGGACCCTGGGGAAATCGGTCCCCACACCCACCCCCACTAACCCTCTGCTGAGCTGGTGTCCCCACTGCCAGTGAGGAAGAGAGGGAATAGAGGACCCCAGACCCTAGGGACGGGGTGAACCCAGGGAAAGCCAGGTGAAGGCAGATACCCACCTCCCATGTGGCCCACATCCCTTCCACTGCCCAGCTCTCCTCCTGAGCCACTCCCTTCTGCTTGCAGAGCATCCCTTGGGAGGCCGGGAAGCCTGTGGCATGGACACGCTGCCCCTCAACGGCAACTTCAACAACAGCTACTCCTTGCGAAGCGGGGATTTCCCTCCGGGGGACGGGGCCCCCGAGCCCCCTCGAGGCCGGAACCTGGCCGACGCTGCTGCCTTCGAGAAGATGATCATCTCGGAGCTGGTGCACAACAACCTGCGGGGGGGCAGCAGCGGAGCCAAGGGCCCTCCACCGCCGGAGCCCCCGGCGCCGCCAGTGCCAGGGGGCGGTGGGGAGGAAGAGGCCGGCGGGCCCGGGGGCGCTGACCGGGCGGAGATCGAACTTCTCTACAAGGCCCTGGAGGAGCCACTGCTGCTGCCCCGGGCCCAGTCGGTGCTGTACCAGAGCGATCTGGACGAATCGGAGAGCTGCACGGCGGAGGATGGAGCCACCAGCCGGCCCCTCTCCTCGCCTCCAGGCCGGGACTCCCTCTACGCCAGTGGGGCCAACCTGCGGGACTCGCCCTCCTACCCGGACAGCAGCCCCGAGGGGCCCAGTGAGGCCCTGCCCCCACCCCCACCTGCACCCCCTGGTCCCCCCGAAATCTACTACACCTCGCGCCCGCCGGCCCTGGTGGCCCGGAATCCCCTGCAGGGCTACTACCAGGTGCGGCGGCCCAGCCACGAGGGCTACCTGGCGGCCCCGGGCCTTGAGGGGCCAGGGCCCGATGGGGACGGGCAGATGCAACTGGTTACCAGTCTCTGAGGGACCTCACGGACCAGGGGCTGGTGGCCCGGGCCAGGGAGGGGACCCTGGGCGGGGGTCTGGTGGGAGAGGGAGACGGATGGAGACAGTGGCCGATGGGCCACTCTCTCCAGGCGCCCCTTGGCCGTGGGCCCTCCAGGCCCCTTGGGGGCTCCGCTGTGGGGGCCCGAGGTGCAGGGTTCACAGACAGGGTTTCCCACCAGCCATGCGCACCAGCTCAATTTGGGGGAAGTACAGTGAGGAGCCAAGAGGTCCCCAGGGGAGTGAGGAAGGAGACATTGGAAGGGTGCAGCCCACCCTTGACTTCCCCCGCCCCCCTACCCTTCCTGCTCCCTGGAGGGAAATGAGGGTTCTGCTTTCCCTGGGCCAAAGGCCCTGCTGGATGAAGCCTGTCAGCTGCTCCTCTCTTTGCAGCCGGAAGTGCTGCCGACTGCACCCAGATGGAGCAGTGGGGGCAGGACAGATGGACAGGTTCCTCTGCACTCCAGTTCCCTGCTCCTCTTCGGAGACTGGGGCTTCTGGCCTGGGAGAGAGCCCTCGGGGAGAAAGCCCCAGGGCGAGAGGAACAGGCGGTTGTGGCTGGTGGTTTACAGGTGGAACTTTCTCTGAAGCTCCTTCTCTCTGCTCTTCGTCCCTGCTTTCCCGGCAAGCCTGCCCCCTCAGCCCTCCCTGAGTGCACCCAATGACCCCCTCCCTTGGGGCGACTCCTGATGAAGCACAACTCCCCGCAGGGCCCCCAGCCCACAGGCGTGGCCATATTTGAGCAGTTCCCAGTCCTGTGGGCTCGGCTATCTGGGGAGCAGATTTTGGGTCTGGAGCTCCCTGGGGAGTGGGTCCTGGGCTTGGATCTTTCCCTAGGGGGCCCTCTTACCCCCTCTCCTCTCTCTTCCTCCTCCTCCTCTTCCCCCATTGCTGTAAATATTTCAATGAAATGGAAAAGAAAAAAAAAGACAAAAAAAAAGAAAGAAAGAAAGAAAATCTCATCACTTGAAGCCACCGGGAGCCTGCGGCCCGGCCAGCCCGGGGCTTCTCCGGAGCAGAGCCGCGCCGCTGGGCCTGGCAGCCAGGACTTCTCCATCTACGTGTGCATCCCCCAGCCGGGGTGGGCGGGCCACCAGAGCAGCTTTTTACAATCCAGAGACAAAAAACAAAATCTAGAAGCAACATCGAAACAACCTGTTTCCTTCCCCCCACCCGGCACCTGGTTCTGTCGCCTCTCCCCGTCCGCCTCTCCCTGGCATCAGTCAGCCCTCCTGGGGCGTGTACCTCACTGCCTGCCCCAGGGCTCAGCCGTCTCCCCTGCCCCTCCCCATGACCTGGGGAGACACCCTCACGCCCAAAGATGCTTCTGCCGAGATGGCTGCACTGTCCCTTTGAGTTCCTGCTTGTATATTGCTTCTGGGACTCTGGGCCTGGGAAGAAGGGGCCGATTTCCTGCCTAGAGAAGTTGACAGGGGAAGGAAAATGAGGGCAGCAGTGTTTGCTGGGGGCAGGTATGACTGAGAAGGAAGGACTGGGAGTGGTGAGATGGTCGTCTTTCACGGGGTGGGGAGGCTGAAGCTGAGCGATCGCGTTGCCTCCCCTCACCCTCCCACAGGAGAGGCAAAGCCAGGTACTAGGGCCTGGCTGGGATCAAGACAGCCATGTCCTGAGGGCTCAACCCCAAGCCTGCAGACACGAGAAGCTCCAGGCTTGGGGTGTCTCCTGAGGACCTCTCCCAGCCCCCTCTCCAGTCTGTCTCCCTGGCCTTCCCAGCAACCCCCCCCCCACCTCTTTGGGGGTAGCATAGTCCCATTCCCATAGCCCAGCCCTGTCATTGCCATTTCCCCAGGGGTAGCCCTCCACCTTTGCCCTGACCCCTCATCTCTTTTGTCCCTCTTTTCTCACAAGTGCCATGAGTTTTCAAACATCTTGGGGTCTCAGCCTGCTGCTGCCATGAACTTCTTTGGGTTCAGGGGGAGGGACTCTAGGGAGGAACTGGGGGAAAGGGGCGGAGAGGTGGCTGGAGGGACCCTTTGTGCTGCTAGAAAGCCCCTCCCTTCTCCTGAGGAGCTGGGGCTGGCTTGTCCCCATCAGTTAGGGGAGAAGGGGCCAGACCAAAGAGGTGGTTTGTCCCATGCAGGGGGACAGATGTGGGGAGAAGGTTAAGGTTGGGTTCCATCTGTTTTCTGGAAGGGAGGCTTAGCCCCTTTCACCAGACCATGGGCAGGTCTGAACGGTGAGCGGAAGGAAGGATGGGAACAGTCTTGCCCCGGTGGCTCCCTGAGGAAGGTATGGAGCAGCTCTGTAGCTTTCCTTGATTTCATTAGGCCAGAACTTCTCTCGGGGGACTAGAGAGCTGCTGGGAGACAAGGGTAGGTGGGAGGGTGGGCCTGGCCCAGGCATCAGCCAGGCTAGAGAGTCAGACCACCTCTGGCACCAGCAGAGAGGTTTGGAAGAGGTGGGGGGGTGGTTGGGGGAGAGGTCCCAGGGGACTGGAGGCAAGCAAGGAGTCCCACTTCCTCTCCCCTGCCCAATCCTCCTTTTATCTCTCCAGACTCTGACAATCAAGGGGAGAGAGAGGGTGCAGCGGGTCCCGTGGCTCCCGTTCCAGCCAGAATCCCCAAGGTGGATGCCCAGGCCTCAGAGCTGTGTGGCAGGGTCCCCTGGTCGGTAGGTCTGGACATACTGTAGTCCAGCACAAGGCTACCCTGAGCGCCCAGGTGTCCCCCCACCCCCGCCAGACCTGGTGCCTTGATGCCCCCACCCCAGCTGGGACAGTATAGGGAAGGAAGGGTCTTGGTTTCCTCTCCTCCTCCCTTCCTTGGGCTCCTGAATTCATTTGCTTTGAAATCTTGTTAATTATTTTTCTCCGGGTTTGGTGTTTTGGGTTTGTTTTTTTGGGGGGGGATTGGTTTTCCTTGCCTTCCTTTCTCTCAGCGTCTCCACCTCTTCCCCTGTGTCTTTCTCACTGTCTCTCTGTTCCTCTTCTCTCACCCTCAGTTTCTCTCTGTCCATTTGGGCCTCCTCCCCTCTTCTCCCATGACCCCAGTCCCTCCTTGGTCTCCTTTTCGATATGCCAAACCAATTTTGGGTCGAGTGCATTTAACGAGAACAAAACAAAAGGCTCATAACAACAAGAACGTTTCAGAAAAAAACAAAAAGTTAAAAAAAAATTGTTGAGTCAAAAATCAATAAAGAAATTAAGATTTCTTGGAATGACAAGAGTGGCATGACTCATTGCGGTGGGGGGGGGGGTTGGGGGTGTGTGGTGAGAAGCAAGTGAGCTGCTCTTTACAGAGCATCCGTGTGAGGCTGTGACACTGTGAGGAACCGGCACTGCTGTTCAGAACTCATGGCAGAGGCCTGGTGAGTCAGAGAACCATCCATGTTCACAGCACTTGGTAGGCTCAAGGGCCTAGCTGAGCAATGCAGGTGCAATTTCTCTCTAAAGCCTCATAAATGCTCTGGGTGGAGGGCACTAGAGCTCCATTTCACAGGTGGGGAAACAGGCTTATAGCACCTGGATGCACATCCCAGTCTCTGGGCTAGGCCACTGTACTACGTTGTGTCTCAGACAAGCCCTTCTTGGCCCGGACACCTGTCCACAGGCTATGTTAAGAGCCAAGCCCAGGAACCATACGCTGCACCTTGTGTGATTCCAACTGCCGTTCCTAGACTCCCACACGTTACTAGAGTGGTGCATTTTTGATCGTGACAGCACAGTGGAATGGCATCATGTGTATTTCACTTTCTCAACTATAGCAGCCAGTGTTCAGAGAGAGAGGAATGACCAAACAGTGCAAGAACCTCTCTCCATGCCCGTCTGCCCTCAACACAGGCATCTGGGGTACCACCCTCTGCCATTCCTCTCCCCAGCTACTCCTTCCCAGTCTCCATGCTGCTTCCCTCTCATCTCCTGACCTCTTAATGTTGACAGGCCTAAGAGTTCAGCCTTGGACCTTTACCTACACTCACTCCCTGGAAGATCTCATCCTATTTCATGGTTTTAAATACAGCTGACACTTGAGCAACACACCACCACAGGGGTCCACTCAGATGAGGATTTTTTTTTAATAAGTATATTGGAAACATTTTTGGAGATTTGCAACAATTGGTAAAAACTCAGGTATAGCCTAGAAATATAAAAAAAACCTCAAGGTATGTCATGAATGCATAAAATATATATGGATCCTATTTTATCATTTATTACTATAAAATGTGGGCTTTCCAGGTGGCTCAGTAGTAAAGAAACCATCTGCCAATGCAGGAGACCCTGGGTCGATCCCTGGGTTGGGAAGACCCCCTGGAGAAGGAAATGGTAACCCACTCCAGTATTCTTACCCGGGAAGTCGCCTGGACAGAGGAGCCTGGCGGGCTACAGTCCGTGGGGTCACAAAAGAGCCAGACATGATTTAGTGACTTAACAACAACCATAAAATATATACATATAGATTATAAAAAGTTGGAAGTTAAAACTTATCAAAACTTCTGGACTTACAGACCATACATGGCGCCACTGACCACACGAGGCTCCCATAAAGCAATCATTGCTGCTTCTTCATTACCAATCTGTGATGCATTATACCTGTAAATAAAAATGAATTTCTTTTTCACAGTTATCTAATTTCATTTTTGATGTCCAGTGTTAGGAATATGTGTAACATCTACAGTGTTTTTTGTATTATATAAGAAAACATTGATGTAGGTACTGAGAGACAATTCATCTTGTAGACAGATGAGGTAAACTTACAGTATTGATAAATATAGTACAGTATTGTAAATGTATTTTCCTTATGATTTTCTTAATAGTTTCTTTTCTATAGCTTACTTTACTGTAAGAATACAGGATATAATACATATAACAAACAAAATATGTACTAATTTACTGTTTATGTTATTGGTAAGGCTTTCAGTCAACAGTAGGCTATTAGTAGTTCTGGGGGAAACAAAAGTTATACATGGAGGGACTTCCCTGGCAGTCCAGTGGTTAAGACTCTGTGTTTCCACTGCAGGGGACACAGGTTCAACCCCTGGTTGGGGAACATGCTGTGTAGTGCAGTCAGAAAAAAAAAAAAGTTACACGTGGATTTTTGATTGCACAAGGGTCAGCACCCCAAACTCCTGCATTGCTCAAGGTCAGCTGTACTATCTATTATACTGATGAGTTCCAAATGTAGAGCTCCAGCCTGAACATCTATCTCGAGCTCTAGATTCATTTACATCCAACGAACCACTAAACATCTTCCCCTGGGTGTCTGGTAAGATCAAATGTAATTTGTCCTGAACCCAGCTACACACACAGACACAGACACACACAACTGCTCCAGTTCCTCCTACTGGCTTCACCTTGATTAACAGCAAGTCCATCCTGAGACTCAAGATAAGACCCTTGGAGCCTCCCTTGAACTCACTCGCTGTTTCACGCTATGCTATGCTATGCTAAGTCGCTTCAGTCATGTCCGACTCTGTGCGACCCCATAGATGGCAGCTCACCAGGCTCTGCCGTCCCTAGGATTCTCCAGGCAAGAATACTGGAGTGGGTTGCCATTTCCTTCTCCAATGCATGAGAGTGAAAAGTGAAAGTGAAGTCGCTCAGTCATGTCCGACTCTTAGCGACCCCATGGACTGTAGCCTACCAGGCTCCTCCATCCATGGGATTTTCCAGGCAAGAGTACTGGAGTGGGGTGCCATTGCCTTCTCCCGCTGTTTCATACCCCACGTCTAATCTGAAGCAGGTGCAATGGTGGCTCTAACTTTAAAATACCCAGAATTAACTAGTTCTCGCTACCTTGGTTCAAGCCCCCACTGTCTCTCACCAGGACCATGGTAACAGTCCACAAACTAGCTCCCTTGTCCCTCTTCAGGCTTTTCTCAACACAGAAACCAGAGTGATCTCAATAAGCATATTTTTGTCCCTCCTCTGCTTAAAGCCCCGAAGGCCTCCTCCTGGCCCAGACAAAAGGGCCAGGACAACAAAATGGCCCACAAGACTCTCCAGCATCAGATCTTGTCCCCATTGCTCTCTTCCTTCCCTCCACTCCAGTCAGACTGGGGTCCTCACCATCCACAAACATGCAGGCAATCTCCTGTCTGCCTCAGGACCTTTGCACCGGCTGTTCCTAGGGTTCACCTATTCTCCTGGCAGGGCACATGAAAATCAGAGCTTCCCAGCAGGCCTTACCAAGCTACTCCATTTAAATGGCAATTGCTGCTCCAGAATTCCCTAACCCCTGTTTTTGTCTCCCATCTCACAAACTATCTTTTTTGCTTGTTTATTGTCTGCCTCCCACCTCCCACACTAGAATATAATGCACAAGTCACATCCAATTCTTTGCGACCCTATGGACTATACAGACCATGGAATTCTCCAGGCCAGAATACTGGAGTAGGTAGCCTTTCCCTTCTCTGGGAATCTTCCCAACCCAGGGAAGATTGCAGGCGGATTCTTTACCAGCTGAGCCACAAGATAAGCCCAAGAATATAATGAATAAGGGTATTTTTCTTTTCACTGCTGTTTCCTACTGTTTAGCACAGTGTCTGACACACTGTAGGTGATCAATGAATATTTGTTAAAAGACATAAAACTGAATGGAGCATCAGACCCAGAGTAGGCCTAAGACGAGTTAAAACCCTTCCCTCAGCAGCTCTCAGCTCCCACACATTGTTCTGTGTGATGCTGATGTTAGTTCAGCATGGCCCTGAAACCTAAGTTCAACAGTTTAGCTGGTGCCCAACGATATCCTATGCTGACGAGGAACTAGTTCTACCGGACTTACTGAGAGATGCTCTGTGAGCAAATTCAGGAGATTCAAGCAGAGTTAAACTTAATTATATGTGATTCTGACCTCATGCTCTTTGAAATTTAATCGTGGCATAAGGTGAGATTCTACAACAAGGCCAGTTCTTCCACCTTTTTGCCCTTTACTCTCCCAGGACTGCACACACATGACTCCTTCCTCCACACATACAGCGAAACCTGCTGTGCCTGACAACCTGTGACCCTCAGGGCTTGTTACTGGCACCCATCCACACTGGGGGCAACCATATGCACGTGCCCAGGAACAATAACACTTATGTTGAGACTCCTTTCAAAGCTCTTTGCTACATTTCATCTTAATTATCATAAGATATATATTATTATCCCCACATATCAGATGAGGAAACTGAAGTTAAGAATGATTAAATGACTTACTCAAGTAAGATTACTAAGCCGTTAAAAGTGCCCACACCCTGCAGATACCTTATGTATATTGTCCAATTTAATCCTTCCAACCACCCAATGAGACAGGTTTTACTTAGCTCCATTTTACACCTGCAGAAGCTGAAGCCCAGAAAGGTTTAAGAACACACCGAAGTTCAGCTGGATAATAAGAGAAAGTTGGACCAGGCCTCCATCTTGGTCTTCTGACCCCAGGGGCTGCATCTAGGGTTGTCTGCACTCAGCTGCAGTTACCCCCCCTGCCCCTCCCACTTCCTGCCAAGCCCACTAGGCACACACTTAAGGGGGGCTGACTATATGGGCTCCCCACATCAGAGGAGACACCCACAAACTGTGCCAAACCCTGATGGTCCCTACATAGCTAGTATGTTAGAGGACTATCCAGAGAGGATTTATGTGAGTTAAGCTAGAGGGAAGGCCCTGATGCAGAGCAACGGAGGCTTCTCTCAGATTCCTAAAGGACTGAAAGCACTGGAGCCTCTACCGTTGAGAAAACCTCCTCTCTCCCATAAACTCTTGGGAAGGTCTAGAGGTGCTAGGCTGGGGCTACCCCTTTATCCCCACAATATCCTCAGGCTTATTCTTTTCTTTTTAATTTATTTTTTAATTGAAGGATAAATGCTTTACAGAATTTTGTTGTTTTCTGTCAAACCTCAACATGAATCAGCCATGTGTGTGTGTTAGTCGCTCAGTCGCGTCTGACTCTTTGCGACCCCACAGACTGTAGCCCGCAGGCTTCTCTGTCCATGGGATTCTCTAGGCAAGAATACTGGAGCGGATTGCCGTTCCCTTCTCCAGAGGATCTTCCCGACCCAGGGATCGAACCCTAGTCTCCTGCATTGCAGGCAGATTCTTAACCATTTGAGCTATAGGGAATCAGCCATAGGTATACATACGTCCCCTCCCTCTTGAACCTCCCTCCCATCTTCCCCCTCTAGGTTGATACAGAGCCCCTGTTTGAGTTCCCTGAGATACATCATTCTTTCTTCTTTATTTTTGGCTGCACTGGGTCTTCGTTACTGCACATGGGCCTGCAGTGAGCGGGGTCTACGCTCGAGCTGCAGTACACAGGATTTCTCGTGGCTTCTATTGCAGAGCATGGGCTCTAGAGCACATGGGCTTCAGTAGTTGCAGTGCCTGGGCTTAGCTGCCCTATGGCATGTGGAATCTTCCCGGACCAGACACCAAACCTGTGTCCTGTGCATTGGCAGATGGGTTCTTAACCGCAGGGTCACCAGGGAAGTCCCTCCTCAGGCTTATTCTGTTCCTCTCTCACCTTTTCAAACATCTCAGTCATGGCAACAAGCTGCGATGACAGGACCCACTCCCACTTATATCCCTTCCTACGTCACTGGGCCACTCCTTGATGAAAACCCTTGTAAGCACGACTCTTCTATCTGTCCTGCCCCACTGTTTTCCACCATCCTCTGCCTCTGCCCAAGTGATACCAGCTTCTCACAACTGAAGCCCTCACTTTAAGCCAACCAATCCTCTCCTGGGAATTGACCCTAAGGAAATGCCTGTGTGTATGAAGACTGCGATAAGAAGGTTCGCTGCAACAAGACTTCTAAGAATGAAACACAAGATAATCTAAAATTTCAGCACAGAGAACTGTTATGTGAATAATGCACATCCATAAACAGAATACCATGCAGCCATTCAAAATGATAATGTAGAAGAACACTAAATGATGTGAAAATATATTCATAATAATCCTAAGGGTAAAAACCTACATATAAAAACAAGGTAAAGTATGACTTTACTTTTGTTGTGACGGCATGTATATATAAAAAGTGTGTATATACAAATATGAAACTGTATGTGTGTGTATAAATATAAAATATATGCAGAATATAAAGCTAAACATCAGAATATTAACAGGGGTAACTTTAACTTTCTTGCAACTCTGTATTTTAAAAATTGTTTGCATTACACATATATTACTTTTGCAACAGGAAAAAGTATTTGTGTGTCCTACTTTCTATGGAGGAACAAAGGCCAAGGATAACCAACACAAATGGAAGAAGAAAGAACAAGGTGGGGAATTAGCCTTGCCAAGACTGGTGATAGTGTGTTAATATTTCACACGATAGGGTGTTGGCAGGGGAAGAGACAAAAAGTCTGAGGGAAGAGACCTGTGGCTAGATGGAAACTTGCTCTAGGCAGAGATTACAAATCACCAGGAAAAGGATGGATTAATCCAGAGGATCTGATATTTTCTGGTCTTGAGCTCCCTTCACTCTTTTAAAAACTGATTTTAAAAATAATGGTAGGGAGGGGGATGTCTGGGAGGAGCACAGAGGATTTTTAGGGCAGTAAAGATACTCTGTATGATACTATAATGATGAATATATGTCACACATTTGTCGAAGTTCATAGAATGTACACCAAGAGTGAATCTTTCTGTAAGTTGTGGATTTAGGTGATAATGATGTGTCAGTATAGGTTTATCAGTTGTAACAAATTCACCACTTTGGTGGTGGATGTTAATGGTGGGTGCTAGGATGTTAATGCATGCACGAGGCAGAAGGGGATGTGAGAAATCTGTCATAAACCTAAAACTGCTCTAAAAAATTAATTTTAAAAAAATTAATGAGGACCCTAATGAGCTGTTCTTTAATGGGACTAGGGATTATATCTATTTATATTTACTAAATGGGAAATTAAAACTGAGAAAAATTTAAAATATTTAAATTAGCTAATAAATCTTTTAAATGTTAAAATAACCTATTTTATTAAAAAAACTGTATATTTTTTTAAAACAGGTAGTGAAAAGAATGGCATTGTTTTACATTTTTGTAAAGCTCCTACTCTCTAGTGTAATGAAAGAGGTGGATTCTCACATAGGTTTCTACAATCAATCTGTTGCAATTGGTTGTTTTGGTCGAAGTATATGAAGAAAAGCCAGCCTAACAAAGACATGTAGTTGGAAAAGGGAGGAGTGTTATAGCCTTTTCAACTAATTGGGGATATTTTACTTGGTTACTATACCAAAACTCAACAAGTGGTGGTGTATTAAAGTTAGTTACAATGTGGAGTATGAAACTGTATCAATAAACTTTTCATACTGTTACATTAGAACTCATTAGTCTATTTTACAAATTTTGATCTTTTATGACTGATTTTGTAACATCATGCATTGGTCTTTAGGAAAATATTAATATGCTGAATAATTATGTTTCACTATATAGTATTTTTTTAAAATATGTTAATTGTATCACCACTGATCTCATCAGTTCAGTTCAGTTCAGTTCAGTCGCTCAGTCGTGTCCGACTCTTTGCAACCCCATGAATCACAGCACACCAGGCCTCCTTGTCCATCACCAACTCCTGGAGTTTACCCAAACTCATGTCCATTGAGTCAGTGATGCCATCCAGCCATCTCATCCTCTGTCGTCCCCTTCTCCTCCTGCCCCCAATCCTTCGCAGCATTAGGGTCATTTCCACTGAGTCAACTCTTCGCATGAGGTGGCCAAAGTATTGGAGTTTCAGCTTCAACATCAGTCCTTCAAGTGAACACCCAGGACTGATCTCCTTTAGAATGGACTGGTTGGATCTTCTTGCAGTCCAAGGGACTCTCAAGAATCTTCTCCAACACCACAGTTCAAAAGCATCAATTCTGCGGCGCTCAGCTTTCTTCACCGTCCAACTCTCACATCCATACATGACTACTGGAAAAACCATAGCCTTGACTAGACGGACCTTTGTTGGCAAAGTAATGTCTCTGCTTTTAAATATGCTATCTAGGTTGGTCATAACCTTCCTTCCAAGGAGTAAGCGTCTTTTAATTTCATGGCTGCAATCACCATCTGCAGTGATTTTGGAGCCCCCAGAAATCAAGTCTGACACTGTTTCCACTGTTTCCCCATCTATTTCCCATGAAGTGATGGGACCAGATGCCATGATCTGAGTTTTCTGAATGTTGAGCTTTAAGCCAACTTTTTCACTCTCCTCTTTCACTTTCATCAAGAGGCTCTTTAGTTCTTCTTTGCTTTCTGCCATAAGGGTGGTGTCATCTGCATATCTGAGGTTATTGATCTTTCTCCTGGCAATCCTAACTCCAGCTTGTGTTTCTTCCAGCCCAGCATTTCTCATGATGTACTCTGCATATAAGTTAAATAAGCAGGGTGACAATATGACAGCCTTGACGTACTCCTTTTCCTATTTGGAACCAGATCTCATCAGGAAAGCCTTCAAATATTGAAAAGTTGGGGACTTCCCTGGTGGTCTAGTGGCTAAGACTCCGTGCTCTAAATAGAGAGCCTGGGTTCAATTTCTGGTCAGGGAACTAGACTCCACATGCCGCAACTAAAGATCCTACATGCCACAATGAAGACTGAATAGCCCATGTGCCCCAACTAACTAAGACCCGGAGCAGCCATATATATATATATATATATATATATATATATAAGTTATCAGGCTCACGGTGATGAATAAAAGCTTCCCAAATGTCTGTTTTGCTTAAACGCTCAAATATTATCACTGACAACACACCGACATTCTTCCTCCTAGTGACAACTCACTTAATTCATTTCTGAGAAAATATATGGCCAATATCCTAATCTGAATAACTAATAATTAGTGATTATTCAGTAAAAATGGTGTTCATGAAAAAAGTAGGCTGTTCCACCTCCACTCAAACTGGACAAGTGCATTACTTCCTTGCCATCATTCTCTAGCATGCAACAGAAGTGCTCTATGCAAATGTCCCATTTCACCACCCGTAATATTAGGAAGACCTGCTGTAGGGCTAAGCTTTAACACAATTACTACTTTCACTGCTCCTTCAAGGACCCTCTTCAGTGAAACTGTTTCACCACTGAGCGTGTGTGAGGTAGTGAGGAACACAATGACGACCACCACACAACACAGTGACACTGCACTGATCCCTGGAAGTGGCCAGCAGTTTTACTAACTGTTGCTTTTGTACCAACAGTGCACAGACAACACAGCACAAATGACAAAGGCAAATAATGCTTTAGAATATTATGAAAACAGTTTATCTCATGGATTCCCTAAAAGGTTCTTAGGGATCCCCAAGGGACTATATTTTGAGAACCACTGGACTACTCAATAAATGGAGTTGAAGCTGAAACAACTGGTTATCCATCTGAAAAAAATTAAACCTACCTCACATCATAAACAAAAATAAATTCCAGTTTGATTTTTTTTAACCTAAATATGAAAAGTAGAACTTCCAGAAGAAATATAGTAAGATATCTAATTGACCTCAGTGTAAGATTTCCTAAGCAAGACACAAAAAACACCAACTGTAAGTAGATTTATAATTCTGATGACATTAAAATAATGATGATGATGACAGTAATAATAATAAATTCTGAACATCAGTACAACCATAGAGCAACTTCTCTGGCAGTCCAGGGGTTAAGAATCTGCCTTGCAACACAGGGGATTTGGGTTTGATCCCCAGTTGGGGAACTAATATACCACATGCCTCAGAGCAACTAAGCCTGCGTGCCACAACTAGACAGAACTAAGACCCAGTGCAGCCAAATAAACATTTTTAAAAAAGAAAAAGACACCATACAAACAAAAAGGCACACCTCACTTATAAGAAGTCTTGCACTCAGTAAAATGAAGACAATCCAGCAGGAAAATGGACAAAGATATGAATGGGCAATTCATGGAAAGCAAATGGTCAACAAACATGAAAAAAGTTCAATTTCCTTTGTTAATCAGGGTAATGCAAACTGAAACCAGTAATTCACACCCACCATAAGGACAAGTATGTAAAAGTTTGACAACAGCAAGTGTGATAAGGACACAGCAACAGCAACTTTGTTAGCAGGAGTGAGAATTGGATCCATCATTTTGAAGAACACACTGGCAATATCTAGTCAAGGTGAATATTCCCAAAACTCAGCAAATCATCTCCTAAGTGTGCATCCTAGGGAAACTCCTGCACGTGTACACCAAGAGCCATGCACAACAATGAACACTACAGTGCTGTTTGTAAGAGTGGAAAACTGGAAACTGGGCTTCCCTGGTGGCTCTGTGGTAAAGAATCCACCTGCCAACGTAGGAGACATGGGTTAGATCCTTGGTCCAAGAAGATCCCACATGCTGAGGAGAAACTAAGTCCGTGTGCCACAAATATTGAGCCTGTGCTCTAGAGCCCAGGAGCCAAAACTACTGAAGCCTGGGAAACCTAGAGCCTGTGCTCTGCAACAAGAGAAGCCACCGCTGTAAGAAGCCCATGCATCACAGCTAGAGAACAGCCCCTGCTTGTCACAGCTAGAAAAAAGCCAGCACAGCAACATGACCCAGCACAGCCAAACATAAGTAAATTTTTTAAATTTAAGGAAAAAATAGAAAAGTGGAAACAACTTAAATAATAAGCAAGAGGTGGATGGATAAGCAAATTCTGTCCAACAAAACTTTCTGTGATCACACATTCTTTATTGGAGTTGTCTAATGTGGCAGCCACAAGCCATGGTGTCTATTAAAAATATGAAGTGTGGCTAAGTAACCAGGGAGTTAAATTTTTCATTTAATTTGGATTAACTGGAAAAAAAATAGCCACACATGGCTAATGGCTACCGCATCACCCAGCACAGCTATACAGCAGGGAAAATAAATGACTGGAGCTATACATGTGTCACAAATACATCTTAAAAGTATTATGCTTGACCAAAAGAAAAAAAAAAGGGCTTCAGAAGGTAGGGCTGGTACGACGAGAGGCAAGGTAGGTGTCTAGAGTGAAAATTTTAGGAGGCACTTGCCTTCAGAGTCATGCAAGTACAGGTTGGCACTTGTGCGACTTGGAGGGTATGTGTCTTCTTAAATGTTGTGCCCTTGCTTTTCCTCCCCTTAATTCCAGCCCTGATGGGGTATAACACTGCGTTGAGGGGTCCTCAAGATAATCCCTAGCTTCTATGATTCATGAGGAGTATTCATAGAATTTAGCATCTAGCCTATTCAAGGTACGATTTTGTTTGGGTTTTTGTTTTTGGCTGCACCATGCAGCATGTGGGATCTTTGTTCCCTGACCAGGGACTGTGCCCTCTGCCATGGAACCACGAAGCCCTAACGACTGGACTGCCAGGGAATGATTTCTTACTGTGAAAGGACACAAAGCAAAATTGGCCAAGAGAAAAGGTACATGGGGCAAAGTCTGGAGAAAACCAGGCACAAGCTTCCACAAGTCCTTTCCTGGTGAAGTCATATGGGACTCCCTGAGTTCCTACAGCCGAGTTGTAACAACATGTGTGAAATGTCTACTGGGAAAGCTCAGCACCCAGGGTACTTGGGGCAGGAGAGGACTGATCAAGTTTCAAACTTCCAGACTCCAGAAGGAAAGCAGGTGCCGGACACAAACCACATTGTTCGTACCATTTAGGCACCACAAGCCACTTGCATTACTTAGGGAATGGAGAGAACTCTCCTGAAATCCAAGTTCCTATACACCAGCCAGGGTCAACCTTGCAAATAGGCCTTTCTAAGGACAGCGGTCTCAGGCCTGATACAGTTAACTCTTTTGTGCACAGGTATCACTTCTGTAGGGCTTCCCAGGTGGTGCTAGTGGTAAAGAACCCTGCCTGCCAATGCAGGAGACGAAGGTTTTATCCCTGGGTCAGGAAGATCCCTTGAAGGAGGGCATGGCAACCCACTCTAATATTCGTGCCTGGGGAATCCCGTGGACAGAGGAGACTGGCAGGCTACAGTCCATAGGGTTGCAGAGTCGGACACAATTGAAACGACTGAAGTGAATGGAGAGTTCCTACCATTCCCTAAATGATACAAGTGGCTCGCGGTGCCTAAACTGTACAAACAATGTGGTTTGTGTCCAACACCTGCTTTCCTTCTGGAGTCTGGAAGTTTGAAACTTGATCAGCCCCCTCCTGCCCCAGATACTGAGCTTTCCTGGTAGACATTTCACACGTGTTATCACAACTCTGCTGTAGGAACTCAGGGAGTCCCTTGTGACTTCACCAGGAAAGGACTTGTGGAAGCTTGTGCGTGGTTTTCTCCAGACTTTGCAGCAGCATCATTTCTATAAAGTTGTAGAACGTAACATACAATACTATATTTAAAGACACCTATTAAAGATATACAAGCATGTACAGAAAAATAAACACTAAATCCAAAATTGTAGCTACATCTGAAAAAAGGAGAGGAATAGGTTTGAGGCAGGGATATATAAGGTCTTTCAACTGCATCACTAATGTTTTACTTCTTAAGCTGGGTAAGGAGTAAAAATGTACTTTGTTATAGCATTTCTTATTCTTTTTTGAGTGAGTACACCTGAAATATTGCGAAAGAAAAATGATGACGATGCATTGCTAATGTTTCTTGTTTATGAAGTACTTTTCACATTCCAGGTACCATGTAAGCCCTTTATATGGATCTATTATTTTTTAAAAACAATCTACTGACAACTTACTACATGTGAGGTCCTGTGCTAAGCTCTGGAATACACTGAGAGGTCTGTATGAGACAGGTGGGATCACTGTCCGCAATCAGCTTTCAATCTACTGAGGAATAATAAGAGTTCCCTGGTGGTCTAGTGGTTAGGATTTGGGGCTTTCACTGCTGTGGCCCAGGTTCAATCCCCAGTCAGGGAACTGAGATCCCACAAGCCATGCAGCAGAGCCAAAAAAAACCCCAACATATCTACAGATTCTGTTAAGTGCTCCTAATAAGCAGGCTTCTGTGACTAATGAAGGTCTACTTTAACTAGGGTGGTACAAGAAGGCTTCTTCTGGAGAGACATCTGAGGTGAACCATAAATGATGAGAATGAGACAGCCAAGCAATTATCTAAAGGAAGCACATTCCAGGCAGAGGGAACAGCAAGTGCAAAGCCATGTAGCAGGAATAAAGTTCGGTGTGTTGAAAGACAGGAAATAAAGCCAGTAGGGCTTGGGAGTGGTGACAAGAGGGAGACTGGCAGCAGGTCAGTTGAGGCCACTGTGCAGGGCCTCCTAAGCCACAGTGAAGATCTTAAGTTTCATCCTAAGTATGATAAGCCTTTGAAGGTTTTAAGCAGAGTAATGACATGATCTGGTTTACAACTGAAGATTATTCAGCCAGCTGTAGGGAGAAGGCATTATAGACAGAGCCACTTTCTTCATTAGCACAAACAGACATAATGCTTGTGACTGATGAACTTTTCAGGCACTATGAAAAGGTTGGGGCTGAGGATAAGGAAAAAAAAGTTCCACGATGCAGAAAGAAAACTACAATGTTGTAATGAATAAATGTTTAATATCTAGAAAACAAAACAAAACAACTTCATCAAAGTTCATATTCATAAGCAACTGAATTACATTTGGAAATAATTTGAAAATTTCATTTTCTCAAGTCACAAAAATTCCTAAGGATGCCCAATGACTGCCAAGAACCCAGAGCCAATCATAACGGGAATTTTCTTGCAGCCAAATAGTTTCAATGGGGGAAAAAAATCCTTTCAATCCTACTTGAGATGGAGATACAAAAAAAATAGAGAAAATACTCTGAGCATCACGAGGCCACAGAGGAGGATGGATAAGAAATGCTAGTGTGGGACTTCCCTGGTGGTCCAGTGGCTAAGACTCTGTGCTCCCAATGCGGGGGCCCTGGGTTCAATCCCTGGTCAGGGAACTAGATCCCATATGCTTCAACGAATACCTGTGCAGTCAAATAATAAATAAAAAAAAAAAGAAAAGAAAAGAAATGCTAGTGGCTTGAAATGTACCGTTCAGGCTTACGTTCTACAAATTTGAATGCTGTTCAGGGGGCTCTTGGATTTCTCCCAGAAGATGACATCTGAGCAGAGACGTGAATAACAAGGAGGCACCAGAAAAGAGGTGGGGGGTGTCATGTCAGATTTTATGAAACAAAGAAGGTCAGTTTGGCTGAAGTTGTTATTGGCTATCCGATATCGGAAGCCACAGGGGATCACAAGCACCTGAATGTGGCTAGTGCCACTGTGAAACAGAACATTCCACGTCGCTTAACTTTCATCAATTAATGTTTCAATTTATCACCGACATGAGATTGAGTTCATGGGAACTTTTAACGTATGTTGGGAAACATTCGGGCATGTGAATCTCCATTTCAACTGTAAATTTTATGAAACCTCAACTATTTCTGGTGAAAACGAAGCGTCCGGATCACAGATGTGGTGTAACGTGTAAAACACACAGGTCTTCAAACCTTTAGTACTAAGTAACAAAATAAAAGATATCTCAGGTTCGTGTTTTTTTTAAATATCGATCACATGTTGAAATGATATTGTGGCTATACTTCATTAAGTTTAATATATTAAAAAATACATATTTTTAACGTGGTTACTACAGAAAAGTATAAGATTAGGTTTGTTGTCGCCGGTGGAAGCGGAGTGACGGAGTGCGGAGGCCCCTCGAGTCTTCCAGACAGGGGGCGACGGTGGTCCCGCCTACGCCTGGGAGTGGAGAGAAGTTTCTATATGTATTATGTAGTCATAAGTCAGGCCAGTAAATTTTCATGACCCCGTTCAATGAGCAGGGAAAAGAGGCCTCGGGTGGTACGCGGCAGCGGCCGGATTCGAAATCCCATTCAACGCCGTTCACCTGAAACCTCCCCAGAGGCTCTCGAGTAAGAACCTGATTCGAACCAGGCCCGACTACCGGGTCCCAGGCCCCAGAGCGCAGCGTTCCCGCGGCACCGTCTCCCCTCAAGGGTGAGTTAAACGTTCACAACGTTCACAACGGACTCCCAGGCTGCTGGGCCTGCCAGGAACCCCTTAGAGAAACTTCCGGCAACGCTCACCTGCTGACAGACGCCGATACCGCAAACGTTGCCCCTTTCTTTACATACTCGGTTCAACCGCGTCAGCGGCCGACTTCCGCTCCATTTCCACGAATCCCCGGCCGAGTCTTCCCTTCTCCCGCCCACGCAGCCAATTCAGCCAATCATCTCTCAGAAAAGCTGCTTTATTTCCGCCCCATTTCTGCCTGCCAATCATTGCAAGTCCAGCACCTCCCTTCCTTCCCGCTTAAGCGAGCGCTGTGCGCCACCACTCGGCAGTTGGCTGCGCTGCCCCCAGCTGGAAGTGTCTCCTGGAAAGGCGGGGCTATTCGCGGACCACGCTGGTGCGGGGACCCTCGGGATTGGCCAAGAAGAGCCAGGCGCTCTGACCCCGCCCACCCCGCCCTTGACATCCGAGTCGGAGACTCTGGAGATTGGTTCCCCGCGAACACCAAAGAAGCCTAGAGACGGTCCCGCCTCCCTCGCTCATCCCTGAGATGGCGCTCCGCGGATTGGTTCCGGGAGTCTCGGCGCGCGCCGACCGGCGCTCCAGGATTGGCTGAGGAAGCGCTCCCGCAGTCGTGGAGCGTTGACGGTGATTGGCCGTAGGGTGAGAGCCGGCTATTTGAAGGAGGCGCGCGGACTAGAGACGCACTTCAGATCGCGGTCAGAGGAGGCGGGAGCTGCTTTGCGCAAAGCTTGTCCGCTGACCCGTCAGGACCCAGCCGCGGCCTCGGCCCCAGCTCTGGCCTCAGCCGCGACCCGACGAGGCGATGGCTAAAGTGTCAGTATTGAACGTGGCGGTGCTGGAGAATCCGAGCCCTTTCCACAGCCCTTTCCGGTTCGAGATCAGCTTTGAGTGCAATGAGGCCCTGGCAGACGGTGAGATTGGGCCCTTGTGGAGACCCCACTCCCCTGAGCTAACCCGACCTCCCTTTGCAGACAACTCCGAGGCCAACCCTGCCAAACACACCCCCCCTCCCCCTCCCCCTCCCCTAACCGCGATCTCCGTTGAACCAAAGCCCGCCCACCAGCCCCAACACCCCCCCCTTGGAGACTACCCCCATCCCACCCCACCCCCATGGTTACTCCTTTTCCTCTAATGGAGACCACTTCATCCCCCTCTTTCTCCTGGGGCGTTCCTCCTGAGCGCCTGTTTTCTATGTAAAGACCTCAGCCTCAGTTCTTTAACCTGCAGAGACCCTCAGCCTCCCCATCTTCCTTGTAGCAAGAAACCCCCATCTTCTATTTCTGTACGGGCAGACTACCATACCAGCCACCCAGTCTCCCCCACCAATCCCCTCTCCCCTGTGGTGAGACACTCTCACCTCACTCTTCCTGTGGAGATCCTAAGCTCTAGCCCCCTCCCATATCCCATATGAAAACCGCAGCCTCCTCCCCCATTTTCCCTGTGAAGATCCTCCCCCTCTGGCAAGACCTCACGCATCCTTATCTCCCCATTTGTCTCCCCATAATATCCCTTACCTGCTGATACTTAACCCCAACCCTCCCCCTTCTGCTTGTTTTCTACCTCAAAGCACATACCTGGCTTCCCTCCTTAGTCTGGCCCCAACCCTCTACTCCCTCAAGAGAGCCATGACCTGGCTTCCTGCTCCAGTGTTTGAGGATAATCTGGTCTCCCCAGCTCCTCTTCCTTCCTCCCTGACTGTGGGCTTCAATGAACACACTCAGATCTGAGGAGTGGCGTGGCCGGGCGTGTGTTAGCTGGTGCCTGCTGGATTCCTGCTGACCCACTGCAGCAAAGCTCTCAACACTTTTGATGGCCTGACCTCGACTTGCGCGGTGTGGGGTGGGTGTGCCAGGCCGAGCCGTGGTGATGTTTGGCTTCAATCTGGGAGGTCACAGCCTTTTGTGCATCTTTTCCAAGGTGCTTTCACAGATGTGCTTATTCATCCCTGTGACAAAAGGCGGACATGGCTCTCATCTCACAGATGAGAAGGCGGGAGCCACAGAGAGGAAAAGACCTTTCAAATAAAGGTCTATAAAACCCGGAAAATCTAAGGTCATTCAGCGAATCTTGGCACCACTTTCAGGAGGAAGTACTTCCATTAGATCTCTTCTCCACTTGGTGGTTAAAAGAGAAGAGGCAGCCTCTAAGGAGGTAGAGATCTGGAAGGCCAGGGTATGCTAACTAGCACCTCTCAGTGGTCGATGGTTAGTTTGCCTGCAAATGGGCTTCTCCAACTAGCATGGGGTTGAAGAGTTTTGATGTCGGTGTGCTTGGGTGGGGCCATTGGATCAGTCCCTGCTTTCTCTCCTTTTTAAATCAAGGAGTCATTCTACTTACGACTAACTATAGAATATGCCCAGTTAAATCCTTTCTGGAACAAGGCGGGGTGTAAATAAATAAATAAAGTGTAGAATGACCCTGTGGAATAAAATTTAATTTTAAAGCCAGGAGATGTAAGGAGCTAATAGTTCAAGGGATTCATAGTTCCCAGATGGCAGGAGATCAGGTTTCAATCAGCCTGTTTGTGCTCCTGGCATTTAAAAATGGTTGCATGGTCATTATCTAGTACTTTCATTCCTGCAAAGCTCCTGCCCTGTTACTTTACTAATCTGTTTATAGAATCAGGAGAGTCTAAAGTCAACCTGCTGGTCATTGTTTTTTATTTGTGTTATATTTTATTTAATATTTATTTTTGGCTGAGCTGGATCTTCAGTGCTTTGCTCAGGCTTTCTCTAGTTGGGGTGAGCAGTGACTACTCTTCGTTGTGGTGCATTGGACTTCTTGCTGTAGTGGCTTCTCTTGTTGAGGGGCACAGGCTCTAGGTGAGCAGGCTTCAGTAGTTATAGCGCTCAGGAATAGTTGCTCCACAGCATGTAAGATCTTCCTGGACCAGGGATCAAACCCATGTCCCCTGCTTTGGCAGGTGGACTCTTAACCACTGGACCGCCAGGGAAATCCCTAAAGACAATTCTTTCTTTCCCCAAGGTCATTATTTTTTCATGGAATCAAAATGACTTTTCCAAGGTCACACAGCTGGTGTGTAGAATTAATAACACTAGGTCTTGTCTCTGAGTTCTGAGTCCAGGGTTCTTTATCTTTGCTATAAACTGGAAAAGAATGCATCCACTATTTTAGAAGTAGGACATAAACAGGACAGAAGAGGGCAACGGGGTCCTATTATTAATTATACCTGGACAATAAAGCTTTTGCTCAGAGGAATTCCAGTTGGAAAGCCAACTCTGGACTGGAAGTCTAGACTCTCTGGTTGTACCTGTAGGGCTGTGCTTCACTCTGACCTCTCAACTTCCTTTCTGCCTCTTCCCACAGAGCAGAGAGGATTTCTCTCCTGCCTCCCAAACAGATGGAGCACGCCTGGCTTTAGAAGTCTCTTAGATTCTGGAGAAAGTCTCAGTCAGCCTTATTACCTGGCAACTGAAGATCTGAACACCCAGCCCCCAGTCTGAGCCATTTCTCAACGGCTCTGAACCCCTTTTACACTCTCTCTCTCTCCTCCTCAGCATCTGGAAATAGATGCGTCCACGGCCTGGGTCTATATTCAATACATTGGGTGTGTTTTCCCCCAGTTTAGTAGAAATTCATGAGATACTGCCAGAACAAGTCTCAGAGCCAGATTTTCTGACCCACACCTAACACGCTGTGGTCCGGCCAAGGTTCATCTGTATTATGAACAAAGGGAAAGTGATAAACAGAAAAAAACCTACTAGATAAGTTGTTGGAGTTGCGGTGGTTTTGTTGTTTTTTGATTGTTTGGGGGGTTTTGTGTGTGTGTGTGTGTTTGGCTGCGATGGGTCTTCATTGCTGCACTTGGGCTTTCTCTAGTAGTGGTGAGCAGGGGCTACTCTTCGTTGTGGTACTTGGGTGTCTCATTGCAGTGGCTTCTCTTGTTGTGGAGCATGGGGTCTAGGATGAGCAGACTTCAGTAGCTGTGGCACATGGGCTCAATAGTTGTGGTGCATGGAGTTAGTTACTCTGAGACATGTTGAGATCGTCCTGGACCAGGCATGGAACCTGTGTCTCCTACATTGCAGGTGGATTCTTATCTACTGTGCCACCAGGGTAGTCCTGTTTGTGTTTTGGGGGTGGGCAGGAAACAGGTTCTCCAGCTAGTTCAACCACCATAATGTATTTTACGTTTTTCATCATATCGTTGGTCTGGATTTTGTTTTCTTACATAGTGTAGGAGCATTTTGTGCAGTGGTTAGATGATAAAGTTAAGGCATAAAGACAAAACAATGGAATCCATTTACCCTTGGAATTACTTAGAAGGCTAGGCATATGTTACACGTGTGTGACCACGTCTCATATTGAGTAGGAATGAATTTGTGCTGTTTGTGATTGACGTCCCCACATCTCATTCAAAAAAATGAAGTCACTTCAGGATGCCTCTGCTTAAGTCACTTGTTGAAGGCAATTCTAATTTGTAGGTCCTTGTTTCAATCACCTTCTGTCTTCCATAGATGATTTTATCAACTCCTTAACTCTTATTGTTTTTTAATATTTATTTATTTATTTATTTGACTGCCCCGGGTCTTAGTCACAGCATGTGGAATCTCTTTAGTTGTGACATGCGAACTCTTATTAGCAGCATGTGGGATCTAGTTCCCCGACCAGGGATTGAACCTGGGCCCGCTGCATTGGAAGCTCAGAGTCTTAGCCACTGGACCACCAGGGAAGTCCCTCAGCTCCTTAATTCCTGAGTGAGTATTGTCGTCCTTGGTTAACTCTCTGGTTTCTTTCTGACCTGAGTACTGGGAACCATGTCAACCCATTCGCCTGACCACCTGGGTTTCTCTCTTCCAGTCTGCACCCACACAGTCTTGTTTAGGTTTTGCCAACAGGTGGTTTTGGTTTTTGGCCAGTCCATGCCAAATTTGGGATCTCAGTTCCCTGACAACCGGGCCACAGCAGTGGAAGACAGGAATCCTAACCACTAGGCAGCCAGGGAACTCTGTTGCCAACAATGTTGAAAGCTGACTGCCTGTCGCATACACCAGGGGCTATTCTATTAAAATCTCCCTTTTGTATCCACCCTCAGCACAATAGTTAGGCTTCCCAGGTGGCTCAGTGGTAAAGAATCTGCCTGCCAATGCAGGAGACTCCGGTTTGATCCTTGGTTGGGAAGATCTCCGGGAGGAGGAAATGGCAGCCCACTCCAATATCCTTGCCTGGAGAATTCCACGGACAGAGGAGCCTGGAGGGCTACAGTCCATGGGGTCACAAGGGTCGGACACAGCTTAGCCACTGAGCACAGATGCAACACATTAGTTAAGTGCATTAAGTGCATTAGTTATGTGACTCCACTGATGATGGGGAAGGCAGCCAGAAGAAAAGATACCAAATGATAGAACTGTGTCAGAAAGGTGAGAACAGAGCTAGCTTGTTTTCTGTTCATCCAAAAACATGTTATTTCTGGTTGTGTCACTACTTGTAGCAAAAATAAATCAGTAAGCTTAACTTTTTCCTTCAAATAAGAGACTGGAGTTTGACTGAAGCCCCATTCAGTCAAATGGCCACCCACATCCTGTAGACCTGATAGAGTCCCTGAGTAGAAGGCCTGGGTGTCAGCTATGAAAGGACAGGAAACCAGTGTATCGAGGAAGGGCATGGAGCTCAGGTGACAGACCTCCATAGTCGTGGCCCGGCATTGCTGGGCTTCCAAAGTTGGGTGCTCTGGGACTTCCCTGGTGGTCCAGTGGCTGAGATGTTGAGCTTCCAAGGTGGGGGGCTCAGGGTTCAATCCTTGGTTGGGGAACTAAGATCCCACATGCTGTGTGGCAAAGCCAAAAATAAAAGTTAAAAAAGAGACTGCCACAGGCTTAAATTAGATTTAGGACACGATAAGATTAATAAGGAACAGGGGTCTAAGGATTATGAGAGGCCATTCCCCCTCCTCCTCACAAACACTTCAGGGAAAATTGAAATAACAGTCCGAGGGGAGACTTCTCAGGCCCTTGTAGACATGTACTCAATCGCTCAGTCATGTCCGACTCTTTGCGGCCCCACGGACTGTAGCCCTCCAGGCTTCTCTGCCCATGGAATTTTCAGGCAAGAATCCTGGAGTGGGGTGTCATTTCCTTGTCCAGGGGATCTTCCCGACCCAGGGATGAGACCCAGGTCTCTTTCGTCTCCTGCATTGGCAGACAGATTCTTTACCAGTAGCAGCACTTATAGACATGGGGGTGACCTTATCCGTTCTCAGCCCTACCCTCATTCAACTGCCCTCTCCCTCAGAGTAAACAGTCAGTTCAAATGACAGGTGTTTCTAATTTACCTATGTGTGTTTTAAAAGCAGAAACAATAATGTTTCAGTTAGGAACTGTCTCAGGAAGACATGTGTTCCTTTGGCAAAATGCACTCCAATTCATTTCCTAGGATGAGCCCTCTTAGAGGCATGTGATGTCCATACTGCCTGAAGGGCCAAGTGATTTTAGAAGGACTTCCCTGGAGGTCCAGTGGCTAAGACTCCGAGCTCCCAACGCAGGGGGCCCAGGTTCGATCCCTGGTCAGGAAACTAGATCCCACATGCCACAACAAAGAGTTCACAGGCCACAGCTGAGACCCAATGCAGCCAAATAAATAAATATTTTCTTAAAAAGGCACCAAAGTTGGGTGTTCTTGTGGGACACTAGACCAAGGAACAGGGCAACTTCTAAGACAGTGTGCTTCCTGTGAAAATCACAGCTTGTGAAACTTCTGCCCTGGCTGCTGGAGGCCGTAGGTTGTGTAATTTCAAAGAACCTAAAATAAGTTTCAAGTCTCCAGCCAGATTTCCCTGTACTAGTGTGACCTTGCCCCTGATACACTTGGCCCTCCTGCCAGAGCCCTCAGTCACTGGGAATTTCCTGTGTTTGACGGGCGGGGTCTCACGGAGCGCTTTTCCTTTTATCTGGCCAGAAGAGAGCCAGGAATGGGGGTCCCCCAACTGGAAGGGGATGCCAGAGAGTTGGGGTTCAGGATGGCCTTAGGGTGCCACGTTTGTGGACTGAGTCGCTGTCGCCCGAAGGTCCGCGAGCAGATGTGACTTGGTGTTGGATCTGGAGGACCCGGGGACTGGCCAGCTCCCCCAGCGACCTCATCTCCCCCTTCTGCCGGCTGGCTCTCCGACCAGATTGCAACCCGCCGCCCTGCCCCAGTTGTCGAGGGATCTACTCAGTTCAGTGGCACCAGTCCCTGTGTGTGAAAGAGGATGCTGCCTCCTGTCCCATCTCCCTGCTCTTCCCTCCTCAGCATGTCTCCGAGCCTCTGTCACGTGGCCCTTAATTCAGCCTCTGCCATACGGTTCACCCTCAGTCTCTGAGAGGCCTGAGTTGCCCTGGAGATGCAGAGTCAAGGTCACCTGGCCAAGCTAGGCCCACAGGAGAAATTTCCCCACTGGAAATAGAGCTTCGCACCTGCTCTGGTGACCAGCAACACAGTGCCTGGCACTGGGTGCCCAGTGGATGTCAGGTGTTCTTTATTAAAATTAAACATTTTATTATCCATAGCAACCCTCCCAGGTTTTCCCCATTTTACAGATGCAGAAACTGAGGTATGGAGAGGTTAAAGAATTTCTCAAGGTCACAGGACAGAATGGGGATTCAAACTTTGGCAGGTTACCTCCAGTGGATGTCAGGTGTCCTTGAGAATTAAAGTCTACCAATGTATTAAGGACCAATGCAAAACTACCATGAGAAGGCCCTTTCCCAGCTTTCTTGCTATTAAATTATTTCCGTTCCTAACACCCCATATCCTTGCAGACCTGGAGTGGAAGATCATTTATGTTGGCTCAGCCGAGAGCGAGGAGTTTGATCAAATCCTAGACTCAGTACTGGTTGGCCCTGTTCCAGCAGGGAGACACATGTTCGTCTTTCAGGTAAGAAAGACTCGGCCTTGGGCCCTGAAACCTAGAAACGTCCTCTCTGAAACAAAAGCACACAGATGGTTCACTAGTCCGAGTTCAGGTTCAGATCCTGGCTCAGCTCTCAAGCACTGTCTGACCTCTCAAAGGTAGTTCAGACATCTCCCATCTCTATTACGTCATAGCTGTTACCATGAGCCACCAATTCACAGCTGATTCTTGTTACTCAACGGGGGTTCTGTTCTGTAAAGTTGCTGTGGACACTGAATTAAGGAATCCCAAACCACTGACCCGAGAGCAGCTGTCCTCAACCTTTTTGGCACCAGGCACTGATTTCCGGGAAGACGATTTTTCCACGCACCCAGAGGGGTGGGGGGATGGTTTCGGGATGATTCAAGCACGTTACATTTATTGTGCCCTTTATTTCTATTATCAGCTCCACCTCAGATATCATCAGGCATTAGATCCGGGAGGTTGGGAATCCCTGCCCTAGAGGAAATACAGTGTTAAGTTTCTGCAAGTCAACATTTTTGTCAACCGGTCAATACATAATCTTGTTTTATGGGTTTTTCTGTTCAGAGACACCTTATTTTGGATTTATTCACAGTGAATGCATGGCCCACAAGACTATAACTCATCCCTGAGCAAAGCTTACCTAATGTATGTGTTTTCTCTATAAGGTACATCCCTTCTTGCTTTTAGGAACATGGCAGCCCTCACTCAGCACCATGTTTAGGGCCCTTTTAAACGGCAAAATTACCAACAAAAATGCAGAAACTGTGACCTAGAGATAGCAAAACAAAGACACACGTTTAGTCTGAGATTGCCTCACTCTACTTCAACTAGGAACATGCACACTGAGCTACTCAGATCCCACCTGTGCTCTGTCCATGTCCTTCAATGACTGTGAAAGCTCCCAAATGTTGATTTGGGGGTTACAAATAAATTTGACAAATAGTTGAATTTTCAAATATGGAATGTGTGAATAATGAGGATCCAGTGTAGCTCGTAAGTGGCTCCAATCCAGCACCATGGGTTTCCCCGGTGGCTCGGGTAAAGAACCCACCTGCAGTGCAGGAGACGCCAGTTTGATCCCTGGGTGGGAAAGATCCCCTGAAGCAGGAAATAGTAGCCCACTCAGTAATCTTGCCTGGGAAATCCCATAGACAGAGCAGCCTGGAGGGCTACAGTCCATGAGGTCACAGAAGAGTCGGATACAACTTAGAAACTAAACAACAATCCAGCATCACAGGGGTTGTCAGCAGTGGAGATTTCCTATGATTCTTAGGCACAGTAAAGTTTAAGAGCCATGGCTCAAAGCCATTCACTTACCTAATCCTGGCCATTCCTGCCCCAATCTCAGCAACCTCGTCCCATCACCTAACTCCTTGCCTACCTCTATCCCATCCGCTGGCCAGCCCCATCTACTCTACCCCGCAACAGGGCCGGCTTCCTGGTCATGCGACCCATGCAGGCACACAGGGCCCCACATTTGCTATAATGTTCTGCCATCACTGGCTGAAACTTAATTAACTTTTGAACCCGAGGCCCCACAGTTTGATGTTGTGTTAGTCTCCTTTTGCACCAGTTGTATAGCTGGTCCTGTCCTTAGCAACACTCCCCGAAATCTGTCCACTTCTGTCCTTCTCTAAGGCCTGGTCTAAGCCACCGTCCTCTCTCCAGGATGACTTCTGTGGCCTCCTGCCTGGTCTCCCGACTCCCACTTAGCTCTTTTCCTATTGCAGCTGCACTGACCTCCGGAGTAGAATTTTCAGATGGAATGATCAATGCCATACCTATCTCTTGCTAAACATCCTCAACCTTTCCCAAGCCTTTAACTCACTGATACCTACCTGCTCACCTCTTCAGCCTCATTTTATACTGCTCTCCACCTTGCTTCTCAGGTGGCTCAGTGGTAAAGGATCCCTCTACCAATGCAGGAGACGCGAGTTCAATCCCTGGATTGGGAAGATCCCCTGGAGAAGGAAACAGCATCCCACTCCAGCATTCTTGTCTGGGAAATCCCATGGACAGAGAAGCCAGGCAGGCTAACAGTCCATGGGGTTTTAAAAGAGTCGGACACAACTAAGCAACTAAACAACAACAACCCCCCTGCTTATTACATTCCTCCTCGACGCCATATACCTCTCCTTGGTGGCATCTGCCCCATCGGCACTTTACAGGCATTGGCATGATGGATTCTGTCTCCCCCCCCCACAATTGAAAACTCCTCAGAGCAGAGACCACCCTTTTGGCTCTGTAAATACACATTGCTTGAGAATCATACTACCAGTTAAGACGAGACTGTCAGTACTCAAGCCAAGCATGTGTTTCCCCAGGCGGATGCCCCTAACCCATCACTCATCCCTGAGACTGATGCCGTGGGAGTGACTGTGGTCCTCATCACCTGCACCTACCATGGACAGGAGTTCATCCGAGTCGGCTACTATGTCAACAATGAGTACCTCAGCCCTGAGCTGCGTGAGAACCCGCCCCTGAAACCAGACTTCTCTCAGGTGGGGCTCTTCTCCATGCTTCCTGCTTCAGACAGGCTGGCTCCCTTGCACCTGGGGGTAGTTGAGTCCTTGGAATTGGGAGCCAAGGTCACTTATTAAGGTTTTCAAGTGGTGCTTAGCTCTGACAGCACCGGGCTGGAACAAGAGAGAGAAAGGTCTTTGTTTCTCAGAACTTTGCCTCACAGTATCAAGATTAGATAGGCCCCAGGACTTCCCTGATGGTGCAGTGGTTAAGACTCTGCACTTCCAACGCAGGGGCCATGGGTTCAATCCCTAGTTGGGGAACTAACATCCTGCATGCCACGCAGTACGGCTAAAATAAAAACAATAATATATTCTTTCTCAAGCCTTTATCAAATGTAGTAGAAAAGCTTGTGTGTGTGTGTCTGTGTGTGTATACATTACATATATATAGTATATGTAATGTATATATTTTAGAAAACTTACGAATTTTTGCCTAACTAAAAAATTTATGACATTTTGATTCTACTTGTTTGACTTCATATGAATAGAATACTAGATTTCCAATTTTAAAAAAACAGATATGCTACAAGCAACAAAGGTTTACTGTATATAGCACAGGGAACTATAGTCAATATCATATAACCTATAATGGAAAATAATCTGAAAAAGAATATATGTGTGTAACTGAATCACCTTGCTGTGCACCTGAAACACTGTAAGTCAGCTATACTTCAATAAAATATATATATTAAGAAAAAAAATAATGATAAAATTAAGATTTGATAGGCCCCAGCCCTAAGTCATGGTACACAGGCATTCCCTGGAGTTGTACACATATTGTTGATGGTAATGGAATAAGCAAAGTCAGCTCTTCCTGGGCTTCGGGAGGGGGTCTGAGAGTGCACTGTTTTGTGGGAGGAATACGAGAGCATGCTAACGAGGGTTGGTGTTCCTTTTCCTGCCCCAGCTCCAGCGGAACATCTTGGCCTCAAACCCCCGGGTGACTCGCTTCCACATCAACTGGGACAACAACATGGACAGGCTGGAGGCCATAGAGAACCAGGACTCCGCCCTGGGCTGCGGTCTCCCCCTCAGCTGCACCCCCATCAAGGGCCTGGGTCTCCCCGGCTGCATCCCGGGCCTCCTCCCTGAGAACTCCATGGACTGCATCTAACTGTGGGACTCCAGGCCCTATTTGGGCCTAGCTGGGACCACGGCCAGTCTCTCCTGGCACATCTGGAAGGGGCAGCCAGGCCTCTCGGAGAGCGTCGGGAAGGCCATATGGAGGACTTTGGGGCCATCAGCTATATCCAGGCCAGTCAAACTTGGCCCCCAGGAAGGAAGGGGCTTCTGGTCTTTCCTAGCCCTGGCCCAGAGGATCATCTCACCTCTACTGCCCAGGCCTGAAAGAACCTGGTACTTCAGTTCTTAGTTTTTTCTGTCTTGTGTCCTCTCTCTTCTACACACACTATAAACTCCACCTGCAGGCCATTGTGTCACCGTAGTCCCAGGACTGCCACTGACCCAAAACTTTCCCCACAGACCTCCCTGGCCTGCCTTGAGGCTTTCTTGGTCAATGCCTGGCAAGCCTCTGACCCTGTTGGGCCAAAGGCTTTGCCATGCATTTCCCTTCCCAACCATCTGAGCAGATCCACCCAGCTGCCTGGAGTCCCAGGCCAGGAGTCTTGGTAGAAGATAGACTCGGACACAATTTCTGTCCTTTTGCCAGGATGATTTTTAAGTCTTTTCAATTCAGTAGCCCTCTGGAAAACTCTGTTCCCAAAAAGGTGATCAGCAGGATGCTGCGGTAAGATGGTTGACTCTCCTTTGGGTCACAACCACCTTCCTCTTGCCTCCCAACTGGATCTGGCTTTCCCTGGAGGCTGCCCCTTGGAGACAATGGTGCGTTGGAGGGGCCTGCTGTTCTCAGTCTGTCTCTATATTGGTGTCAGGACCCCTCTGCTTCTGGCTGCCTTGATCTGCACTCTGCCAAGACCTCATGTTCTCAGGCCAAAGTGCAGACCAAGGAAGCTGTAGGGACCCTGAAAACCTTCTTCCCCTGCCATGCTCCTCACCCTCACCCCTATTCCCTTGCTGCTATGTGGATGCTGTTGTGATTGCAGTTTGTGTATTAAAGGGTTTTTATATTAAATGTTTGGTTGGTCTGAAAATAAAAAGCACTTCATCTAGACTCTCTGCTTTTGTCTCCAGTAGGCTGAGGCAGTTTTGTCTATCTCTTCTCATGATGGGGGCAGTGAGGGGGGGCCTCTTGCCTCAACAGTAGGTTGACTGCCCCTTTCTCCCTTACTCAGCTTCTTTTTATAGTCTTGGCATAGTTGTATTCCAGACTGAGGTCCAGGAAGGGACTTTTCTTTGTCAAAACTTAAGCAACCCAGCTATTCTGTAGACAGAGCATAACCAGTGATCTTTCAGACTTGTCATGACCTTGACCCACCAGAAGAAATTAACATTGTTCTCTGAGGACCCACATATCAATACTTGTATTAAATTTTACTTAAACTTACTTCGTAACTCCACATCCCCAGGTGAAGTGGTGAGCCATTTCCCTATGCTGCTGGTAAGTCACTTCAGTCGTGTCCTACTCTGTGCGACCCCATAGATGGCAGCCCACCAGGCTCCACTGTCCCTGGGATTCTCCAGGCAAGAATGCTGGAGGGGGGTTGCCATTGCCTTCTCTGCATTTCCCCATAATTCACAGGAAAACCCAGATTTCTCTCCCTGAAACTATGGTGGACTTAGGAACATGGGTCTAGATGGCTGCTGGGTGGGGTGTACAGGTCATACCAGTCCAGACTCAGAGCAGCCAGTTGGCTTGTAGACCTGAGACGAGTCAGCCTCCCCAAGCTGAGGGGGGCTAGCTCATCCAGTCCCCTGCCCCTGGCATCACCTCCTGTTTGGGCTTTCCTCTACCTCAGTGGTTCTCAACTGGGCAGCGGTTTTGCCCCCAACCAGGGCACATTTAACAATGTCTAGAGATGGTTTTGGAGAAGGCAATGGCAACCCACTCCGGTACTCTCGCCTGGAGAATCCCATGGACGGAGGAGCCTGGTGGGCTGCAGTCCATGGGGTCGCTGAGGGTCGGACACTACTGAGTGACTTCACTTTCACTTTTCCTTTCATGAATTGGAGAAGGAAATGGCAACCCACTCCAGTGTTCTTGCCTGGAGAATCCTGGGGACGGGGGAGCCTGGTGGGCTATGGGGTCGCACAGAGTCGGACATGACTGAAGCGACTTAGCAGCAGCAGCAGCAGCAATAGTTTTGGGCTTCCCAGGTGGCACTAGTGGTAAAAGAACCCACTTGCCAATGCAGGAGACTTAAGAGATGAAGGTTCAATCTCTCCCTCTGGAAGATCCCCTGGAGAAGGAAATGGCAACCCACTCTACTATTCTTGCTTGGAGGATCCCGTGGACAGAGGAGCCTAAAGGGCTCCAGTCGATAGGGTTGCACAGAGTTGGACACGACTGAAGCGACTTAGCATGGCAGAGATGGTTTTAGTTGTCATAGGTAGCAGAGGAAAAGGAGGCTCTACTGGCATGGGGTGGGGATACTGCTGAACACTCTACAATGTACAAGGCAGTGCCCCACCCCCAGCCCAGCATAGACTGGGCCAGCCCCGAATGTCACAAACGTGGCAGTGGGAAACTGACCATCCTCACGCTGTCTGTATTTAAAGGGGACCCTGAAGGAAGAGGGGCTTTCCAGGTGGTAAAGGATCTGCCTGCCTTTAGAGGACACACAAAAGATGCAGGTTCAATCCCTGGATTGGGAAGATCCCCTGGCGGAGGAAATGGCAACCCACTCCAGTATTCTTACCTGGATAATCCCATGAACAGAGGAGCCTGGTGGGCTACAGTCCATGGGGTCACAAAGTCGGACACGACTAATGCACGCACGCATGCTGAAGGAAGGGGCATCTTGCTACTCCTCTGTTCCGGGAGATGAGGTTCCTTTTGCACTGCCCAGAGGGAATCCTCAACCTGGCTGTGCCCCAGATTTCTCATCTGTAAAATGGGAATGATGATAATAGTACCTACGTGACAGGAGTGTGGTGCGAAGTAATGTATTTAACAAGTGCCAGCTCTTACTGGCATGAGGCCAGGGTGGGCACCCAGCAAAGAGGTGTCTACTGAACGCCCCCTCCCAGAGCCCAGCATCCTCCTGAAGTTCCTCCAGCAGGGTCCCATCCTGGACCCAACCCTGCTGCTGCTATCCTGCGCCAGGCCTTATGAATGACGACGGCCGGCGGCCCGGCGACCTGTGACCCGCGGCGCCTGCCGCGCCCCTCCCCCGCTTGGCAGGTGGACAGCGGCTGCGCCGGGATTGAGGGGGGTGGGCCGAGGCGCCAACCTTGGCTGGCCCGCAGCCGCTGCCGCACTGAACGGGGGCGGGGGACTGCGGCGCGCACAGGGCCGGGCGAACGCCTGCCTGGACCGCCTCCTGGGCCTCGGATCGCTGCGCGGCCGCCGGCCAGCAGCCGCCGGCGCGCCGGGGCAGCAGACTGCTCCTCCGTCCCGCCCTCTTACCCAGGGATTGACACTGAACGTTCTGCCGGGGCTTGCCGGACAGCGCGCCTCCACCAATTGTCAGCCTCGCTAGGCGGACCCCGGGCCCTGTCGGAAGCCTCCGCCAATCAGACGTGTCGGCCCGCCCGGTTGGGGTCTCGCAAGCTCTCGAGTGGCCAAGCGTCCTAGGAGCGCGTCATGAGGTCGAGAGCCTATGGCAGCGCGGGAGGGTCGCGAAGGGCCAATGAATGGCGGCGCAGTGCCGTCAGTCAGGGCAGCCTAGGCCAATGAGCTACGGGCTGCGGGGGCGTCACGGACAGCAGCAGCGGACTCGGGCTGAGGTTCCCGGGCGGGCGGGCGCGGAGAGACGCGGGAAGCAGGGGCTGGGCGGGGGTCGCGGCGCCTCAGCCAGCGCAGCCAACCCGAGGGGCCGCCGCCGCCGCCGCCCAGCGCGCTCCGGGGCCGCGGGCCGCCTCCAGCACCCGCCGCGCCGCAGCTCCGGGACCGGCCCCGGCCGCCGCCGCCGCCGCCGCGATGGGCAACGCCGCCGCCGCCAAGAAGGGCAGCGAGCAAGAGAGCGGTGAGTGCCCGGGCCGTGACCCCGATCCCGGCCTCGCGCTGCCAGCCTCCTCCCTGTCCATCACTGCTTGGCCCCTCCCCCCACGTCCCCCCATTTCTCTCTGCTTACCGCCAGGCGCCCCTTCCCCCTGCCTGTCCAAGGTTGGGGCCCAGGGCCCGCAGAAGACTTCGTAGGAACCCCCTTGCCAAAGACCTCCCCTCCACTGCAAAGACTGTGCTCCCCCCTCAGCTGTCACTGCCAACCATGGCACGTATGACCGCTGGGCCCCCACATGGGGCCCTATCACCACCCCACTCCCTACTTTCCTGGTCCCTCTCCGCAGATTCTAATCCCACTTCCTCACTCACTTCTTCCACATATAAGACCCACTGCCAAACCCCGACCCAGGCTTCTGCCAGTCTGGGAGTGCTATGGGGTCTGCCTCCACCCGACAGGGACCTTGGCCACTTGGTGACCACACCCCTCCCCCCTCCAGCCCCCGCCATCTTTCTCCTGCCCTTCCCCTCTTCACCTTATCACAGCCCCCTTTCAAACCCACCCTTGAGCATTTCCCAGAGCCACCTCCAGCATTGTTTTTCCCTTCTGTATCACTTGGCATGGGGGACAGGAGCTTTCTGGGTCCCTCTGCCCCTCGCTCATCCTGTCACTGCTTCTCTGCTTGTGCTTCCTTCTCCAAGCAAGCGTCTGTCCCTGGCTGGGGTCGCAGACTGTTTGTGAACCTAGAGAACTGCTTCTGTGCTTGCAAAGCCAGGCTTAAACCAACCGTGCTGGAATTCCATGCGTCCTCTTTCTTGGCTTTGGGGGTGAGGGGTTTCAGCAGAGAGCCCCTTCCCATTTCCTGCTGTGCAGTGAGCTCTAGGCTCTTTGGAGGGCCCCTCAATAAATGGTTGTGTCACAACTGAGGCTTCATCATTCACCCAATCCCTCAGGCTTCTTTACCTGCTCCTGGCTTGGGATGAAAAGTGGGGGATTAAGAGTGGGTTTAGCAAGGCTCATTCAGCTTGAGCTGGGATGGTGAGAAAGAGGACTCAAGGGATGACAGTTGGGAAGAGTAGTGGGTGACATCTAATGACTTGCCTTGCCAAGAGACAGATACTGATCATCCCCAGGGTTCACCCAGAGAGGGGCCTGTTTCCACCCTCAGCCTCCAAATCATACTGGCCTTTTCCAGCCAGCCAGGGAAAGAGATTCTGTATCTGGAAATGCCTTCAGAAATGGTCTTGAGCTCCTTCCTCAAGTCATCCAGCAATCAAATCGTCATCACTCCAGGCCTAAAGTTGGGCCTCAACTAGGATCCCCTTCCAGTTACCCAGAAATAGAGTTGAAAAGGAATGGCCACATCCAAATATGCCTTTCCCAGTTACTTGTCTCAGATCCCAGTGTCTGAGTTCCCTGAATGCTCCCTCCCAGAAAAACCCAAGCATGGAAGCCAGGGAACTTTATTTCCACCCAGATTCAGAGAGCAAAACTTATAGCTGCTGAGCAGCCATGGAGAAGCCTGACATGTCACCGATGGGCGGGGGACAGGGAGGCAAGTGCCTGTAGCTGAGCGCTTGATGACAGAGGAGCAGGTGGGTAGTGACCAAAAATGGTCTGGGCATGAGCTTGGAGGGGACTAGACAGTGGGGGAGGGGCCGGGCCCCCAGCAGGTGAGGCCGGCCCAGAGGTGGAAGGTAGGGGCAGGCAGTTGTATATTTCAGTGACTCAGTTGAAAGTTGGAGAGATGACATAGTCCTGGAAAACTTTCAAGGTGTATCAAACACATGCAGTGGAGAGAGGTGGCGTGGCAGAGCCACACAGGGAAAAGGATTCCCAAGAAAAAGATCAGAAGGTCCGGAAGGAAGCGCTAATTCAGAGTACAGGCTGGACACCCAGGAAGGGACTATCAGGATAAAATAGAGCCACTATTTACTGGGCAGCTAGAATGTGCCATGCTAAATGGTCTCCATAGATCTATCTGCTCGAGTGATTTTTCATAACAGGCTGTTACCTGAATTTTACAAACGAGCTCTCTTGAGTTTGACATAGATGATGCCACAGAAGCAGGATTTCCATCTACCAGCCAAATTCCTGGACCCCAGAATTTCCCAACTCAAACATTTCCAAGCTGCCCCCCTGATTTTTCACTATATTCACTTCTATTTTGTTAACTGAAATAAAAATTTTGACTCACTTTTGTTCAGATGGAAATTTTGATCTGTCTTGAGAAATAATATAAATGAAATCATGGGATTGCTATACCAGTTATATTCTCTCTGGTACACCTTAAAATACAATGTAACTGGAAAGGCAAAATATCCTTAACATCAGTTCGTCCCCAGCCAGTGGGACCTGGTCACACTTTGGGAAACGCCCTAAGCTGTACTTCCTTCCAGAGATTTGCAGGGGCTCTTGGAGAAGGAAACAGGATGAGGAAAGAAGCCTCTCTTTGCTTCAAAGCTTCGATTCTGAGAGGATGGAGTTAGACAAAATTTGCCCTTTCCCACAACTAGGATGGGGTGAGGATGGGGATAGTAGTCAGGTCAGCCTTCAGGGGGCACCTGAATTTCATCTGCCAGACATCAGCGCAACTAGAGTAAGGAAAGTGCTAAACCTTAGTAGGCACCATTTGGCATCCTGCAGCCCCCTATGCTGCCGTCTCCATGCCGGGGCAGGACATCATTGGCCTCTTCTCAAGAGGGCAGGGATTTAGAACCAGCCCGGGAATGGGGTGGGGGAAAGTGTTAGTCACTCAGTCATGTCAGACTCTTTGCCATCCCATGGACTGTAGCCCGCCAGGTTCCTCTGTCCTTGGGATTCTCTAGGCGAGAATACCGAAGTGGGTAGCCATTCCCTTCTCCAGGGAATCTTCCTGACCCAGGGATCAAACCCGGGTCTCCTGCATTGCATGCAGATTCTTTACCGTCTGAGCCATCAAGGAAGGGGGAAATCTGTACCCAAAGATGCCAGAGCCACTGGCGGTAGCCTGGGTAAGATGTTAAGAGGGCAGAGGAAAAACAAGATCAAGCCCAGGGCTCTGAACAAGCTGGAGGAATTGAGAGAGGGCAGTGGCCCCAAGAGGCCCTGGGGTCAGGCGGCCAACTGGGGCTCCAGCCTTGGCTGCCGTGGCCAAAAAGGCACCCCTAAGAGCTGGTCCATGGAAGAAGGTACAGGACTGGTAAGAGGAAGCCCTGCAGACCTCCCCCCACCCCTACCCTAGGTCCCAGAGACCAGAAGATTCACGCGCTGAGAGTGAGAATTGCCCTCAAGAGGTCCATAGATGGGAAGAATCGTGGCCCTCTTAACATACTACAGAAACCTGAGAGGGCCAAACACCGTCTGTGCGTTGGCAGTTGTACAGGTGCCCAAGAGGGTCCTGTGAAGACCGTCTGTGCGTTGGCAGTTGTACAGGTGCCCAAGAGGGTCCTGCCAAGACAGTTTTTCCTTTAAGTCCACCTGGGCTCAAAGAAGCGTGAGGGTCCTCTCTGCCTCTCCCCTGCATCCGCTGGCCCCCAAGTTGGGTTTCTCTTCCTGCCACCACCCCACTACTCCCTGGCTCCCCCTATAGGCAGGGCTCTGGTGATGAGCAGCTAAGCTGGTGCAGCAGGTCTCATGAGCCTTCCCAGCCACCGTAGTCCGGGTGCCTTGAGAGGAAGACTGAGTGATGGCTTCCAACCCCAACGATGGTGAGGCTGAGCCCTGTTGCTATAGCAACTTCCCAGGCACTCTCTGACCCTCAAGTCAAGGAGGGATTACAGTAGAGTTTAGGGAGCAAGTGGAGAGGAAAAGACTGTGGACCCCTAACTGGCCCTGTGGACCCCTAACAACCCTGAGTAGGGAAGAGCAGGGGAGATGGGTGGTTTAGTTTAGACAAGGGGGCCGGGGAGAGGGGTGGATGATCCACCCAGAGTGGGGATCTGGCCCAGACCCAGGCAGTGGGGTAGCTCAGTGATGGGGTTCAGCTCAGAGTGGGAGTTGGTCCAGCTCAGTGATGGAGTCCAGGTGGTACTAGGCAGTGGTCCAGTCCAGTGTTGAGGTCCAACTCAGACTAGGGGATGGCCCAGCCTAGGGCTTGGCCTTCCTGCCAGAGACTTTCCAGGACAAGCAGGTTTCAGGGAACAGGGGGTCCTGAGATTTTTTTGGCGGGGGGAGAGGAGGTCTGAGGCTGGGATCCTGCCTCCTGCTGGGGCCCTGGCTTTTTGAGGGCTGTTTTCCCTGTGAGCCCAAATGGAATCCAGACCAGGGTGGAAGCTGGTACCCCTCCTGTGGGAAACAGGAGCAGGCCCTGCCTACAGTCTCCAAAGACAGCAGCTAGCTGGGTTTCCCTTCTCTGCCACTTCCTGTTGTCAGCAGGGGCCGAGGTTGCCAGGCACTCCTGGGAATAAGTAGTTGCCACTGACCCTCCACTTCTTTTGGGGATCTGGAAAGAAGGAGGAAGATGGTCAAAGCTGCCTCCCCCTCCCCCACCCCTGGGTTTAGCGTTTCGTTTCCGGTTTGGACTTTCAGGGCTGAGAGCAGAGCCAAACACAGGGCAAGGTTTGACAGAGGCCAAGGACATCCCAGGATGCCATGCCCCTCTCTGCCCCTGCACAGGAGCAGGACCAAGTTAGATGTTACCCATTTCTCTCTCAAAGTAGCCAAATTTGAGGGCTCCAGCTTCAAAGAGCACTTGGGGGAGGAGATAGGGTGTTTCTCACTGCTCCCCCCCACCCCCACCTTTCTCTCCAGCTGCTCTTTCAGCTAATTAATGGAGTTCTGGGGCCTCCTTGACCCCCAGGGAGGCCCCGGCTGCTGCCTGGGCCTGAGCCTTAACTCCTTCCCCTCCCCAGTGGGCACTGCCCTGGGCACATTGGATGCCATCCTCTGGGCGATCTAGCACCCACTGAGAAAGGCAGAGCCTGGCAGCGGGGAGCAGTGAAGTCCCTGGAACGGGAAGTTAGTTTTAGCACCCCGCCCCCAGGGCAGGCAGGCCAGCCAGGAGGGACACCCTCAGGAGACTCTTCCCACCACCTGCTGCCAAGGAGGGCCTTTACCAACCTTGGCCAGCTGGGAGCAGGTACCTTTAAATGCTTCCCTAGCAACCAGCTCCTCCTCCTCCCCTGTCCACCCCCACCCCCAGGCCCTCCCAAGGAAGTCAGCTCAGAGACTCCGCTGTATTCCTGGTTTCCCTGCAAAGGGAAGGTTCCTAGGAGAGTCAGGGCAGCCTGGGATGGATCCGGGGTCAGGGAGAGGTTGGGATGGGGACTCAGAGACCACCTTCCAGCTGTGGCTGCAGCTGCTTCTCTGGGGCCATCTGATTGTCCGCCTCCTGGGCTACCTGCGCCATACCCTCTGGGCACCTAAGCCGCAACCAGCACCTTGAGCCTCCCTGGCCACGGGCAGATGGGCCCCCGATCACCCCATCCCACTCCACTCCCCGCTCTTGTACCCTCTGCTGGAAGAGGCAGGAAGCAGAGGTGAGTATGGGGACTCCTGGCTGGGTTTCCCCCCCATCATTGTTCCTCTTTATCTGCCCTCTCTTCCTGCCACTGCCACACCCTGTCCCTTACCCCCAAATCTGGCAAGCTGATGAGAGCGCACACAGCCTGGTCCCTCCTGTACTTTGGAAAGGCCGGAGCAGGGTCCTGTCAGGATCAAGGGGTCCTTGTGTAGCCTCTTAGTGGGGTACCAGCAGACAGAGACACCGACCCACCACATTGGGAAAAAACAGGATGTGGCATTTCTCAGGGACAACTGAGAGGAAAAGAAGAAGCAGGACCTGCTTTTCTCCTGGATTCCTCTCAAATGCACTCCTCTCTGCCTTCTTGGGTGGGTGATGGTAGAGTCCCAAGAGGGTACCTTCACCCCCCCCACCCCACCCCCGCCCACCTTCATCCAGAATTCAGCGTGTACGTTTGGAAGTTTCCAAGGAAGGTGTTGTATGTCAAGAAAGATTGCACTAGTGAAACCCTTGCAAGTGGTGCAGCCCCCAGGCTCAGAGAGTTCTCAGACAAGTTGGTGGCTCAGCCTGGCATACCAACCGAGGACCCTTGGCCATTCCTGACTGCCCCCTCTCTGCCCGGTCATTCTTCATAGGGCTTCCCTAGCCAACCATCTCTTCTCCATCTACCACTCTTGTGGTCCCACAGAAGGCTCTTCTCTGGGAACATTGAGGGAGGGTCTTGGGATTGATGGAGGGAGGGGTGTGGCTACCCACAAGGCTGTGGGGATTCCTGGCACTGCCTATAGGTGAGATAGGCAAATGACAGGCAAAGCCAAAGTACAAGTGTGCAGGACCCTCTCAGGGTGGCAACCATCCCGGGGACATCAGGGTTGAGGATAGCTCTTTCCATGGGCTACCCTGGTGCCCTGTGACCGGTCAGAAGCAAAGCAGTTAATCTTATGAGAGTTAGGGACTGTCTGGAAAGTGATCAGAGACCAGTCTTCTCATCTGTCCAATGAGAGTAATAGCAGCTCTGAGCCATCAGTGTAGGAATTAAGGGTGGAAAGCATCAAGTGTGTCACAGAGCTGACACACAGAGAGGGTCCCTGAACAGCAGCATGGCTGGCCCCAGGTGGGCCGTTGCAAGGACAGGTCCATATCGCAAGAGTCCGTCAGGCCGCACATTCAAGATCCGAGCATTCAGTGCTCCACCTGTATTTTATACCTCTATTTAAAAATATACTTGAACCTCCCTGATGGTCCAGTGGTTAAGACTCCATGCTTCCACTGCAGGTAGGGGGCGCGGGTCCCATCCTTCATCAGGGAAGTTCTGCCTGCCATGCCATGAGGCCCCAAAAACTTAAAAAATACTTCACAGCAAAATTAATAGCTGACATTTACATGGCACTAACACCCGGTGCCAGCCACCATCCAAACCCCCTTTGCCAAGATTAACTCCTTCAGTCCCCACAACTACCCTACTTGGTCATTACTATTATTATTCCCAGTTTACAGATGAGGAAAACTGAGGCCCAGAGGTCAGTCGCCTAAGGTCACACAGCTCCTTAGGGACCAGGCCAGGAGCTGAACTTGATCTTATCCCAGAGTCCTGGCCCCTACCTACTTTGCCGGGCTGCTGCCTGTTTTCAGGCTTCAGTTCAGGGGGTGGTGAATGGGAAGAACAGATAAAAGGAATGGGGGGGGGCAAGTGAACCAAATGAGAGAGTGGACACAAAGTAGCAAGCTCAGGGTGGCAGGGAAGTCTTCAATGTTAGCTGGATGGTGATGTTCACCTGGGGCTGCTGAGGGGCCTGTAGGGGGCAGGCATCAGGCGAGGCTTTCTTTGAAGCAGCTCAGGAGCCAGGGGCCCTCCATTGGCAAAGGCGGGAATGGAGCCAGCTGGGGGCCAAGGCAACAGCTGAACCCCCCAAGGGCGCCTGCTACCCGAGCCCCAGAGGCCTCCACCCGGGCCGGCCTCCCCAGAGAAGGGACCAGAGGAGCCGCCAAATCCAGAGTCTATAAATACCTCGGCTGGCGTCGTCCCTGGCCCTGGAATGTCGGTCAGAACTGGGGCGAGTGGGGGTGGGCTGGCCCGGGCACTGTTCTCTGTTCCCCCACCAAGAGTGACCCCCCAAGTCGCCCTGTCCCCCATTGTGGACAGAGTTGAGACTGGACCCCAGCTCTCTGTAGTAAAGGGGGCCCAGGCCCCAGCCCAGATCAGGCCCCCCCACCCACCCAGGTTACCCTCAGACTCAGCCAGGACACCCAAAGGCACAGGGAGACGGTCAGGCTCTAGGTTAAGGCGACCGCACCCCACTTTCCACAAATCGGCATCTCCCCAGGAATAGCCCGGGCCCACGCCATCAAGGGGTTCTTCACCTCACTGTCTTCCTCTCTTTCTTTCAGTGAAAGAGTTCTTAGCCAAAGCCAAAGAAGATTTTCTTAAAAAATGGGAAAATCCTGCTCAGGTAAGCGCCCTGGGTACAGAGCCCTGTGAGGGGTGACTGACAGCCCCCTCACCCCCAACCACATCCAGGTGTGATGGCTAAGATTTTCGGGCCCTGTGGAGGCTCCTCACCTGCCCTCATTCACCCCATCGACGCTCATGGGGGCACCTGATCACACATTGCCAGCCTCCTCCACCCCACCACCCCCTTCCAACTGGTGGCCCCTGCCCCCCCCAGGCAGCTGCCAGCAGCTCCTGGGCCCCTGGCCAGGGCTGGATCCGGACCCTGCCACCAGCCTTGAGGAATGCACCCTCCGCCATCTTGTTTTTCCGCCCCCTGTCCTTACCGGCTTCGCTCCACCTGGTCCCCACGGCCCCCTCTGCTGGTGGCAGAGGGGACACCCCAAACTTGGGCCGCGCAGGCTGCAGGGGCTGGGGTGGTCCCTGACCCTCCAGACCCCTCTGCCTGCAGAACACAGCCCACTTGGATCAGTTTGAACGAATCAAGACTCTTGGCACGGGCTCCTTCGGGCGGGTGATGCTGGTGAAGCACAAGGAGACCGGGAACCACTATGCCATGAAGATCCTTGACAAACAGAAGGTGAGTTGAGCCCTGCGACATGGCCCAGCTACCAGGGCTCTGCCCGAGCAGTTGTCACCATCTGGAGCACCTCCATAATGTGCCAGACCCGAGGGCAGGAAGGGTACCGTGCTGCCTTCAGAAAGCTTCCCCTCCTGGGGAGCCACCAGTGCCAGTCCCAACATACATGTAGCATCAGACACCTAGCCTGTCTCAAGGAAGCCAAGCATTTTCCTGAGGGGAGTGATGTCTACGCAGAGCTCCTTTCTGTAAATATTTTTGCCAGGCAAAATGCTCTAGAGCAGCACTGTCCAGGAGAAATATCACATATGGTTTTACGTTTTCTAGACTCCTCATTTTATTTTTATTTATTTGGCCAAGTGGCTTGTGGGATTTTAGTTCCCTGACCAGGGATTGAACCCGGGCCCTCAGCCATAAGAGCATGGAGTCCTAACCACTGGACCACCAGGGAATTCCATAGAACCCTCATTGTAAGAGTTTAAAAAAAAAACCAAGTGGAATTCATTTTAACAGTGTGTTGTAATTAAGCCAGTATATCTCCAGTATTATCATTTCAACATATGTATCCACTGTAGAAATATCATTAATGAGACACTTTACATTCTTTTTTTTCCATACTAAGTCTTAGAAATCCAGAGTGTCCTTTATACTTAGAATACATCTTTGTTTGGATGTTCATTTTCACTAGAAAGAAAAGAAAAAGACACATTGAAAAAGCAGATTCACATAGCCCAAATTGTTCCAAACAGGCTTGAAAGTTGCCCAGTAACTGCATTGACTATCAGTTTTTAAATTTTCATTTTAAATACTTTGAGATTTATTTTTTTTTTTTAATATTTTTTTCGGCTGTGCTGGGTCTATGTTGCTGCTCAGGTTTTCTCTAGTTGTTGCAAGCGGAGGCTACCCTCCAGCTGTGCTGCACAAGCTTTTCATTGCAGTGGCTTCTCTTGTTGTGGAGCACAGGCTCAGTAGTTGTGGCACATGAGCTTAGTTGCTCCGAGGCAGGTAAGATCTTCCCGGATCAGGGATCGAACACACATCTCCTACATTGGCAGGCATATTCTTTACCACTGAGCCACCAGGGAAGCCCCAAGATACTTTCAATTTTAAACTCGATCTGTCAGTCAACCAGCCATGTTTCAAGTACTCAGCAGCCGTATGTGGCTAGCGTGGACTGTCCTGGACAGTGCAGGTATAGACCCAGAAGGTGTAGCTGTGAGCAGAGCAGAAGAAGGCCTGTTGCAGTGGGGCTCAGAGCTGACGGAGGGGCCAGACTGCGTACATGTGACAAGCTGGTCTGAGGTTGACTAGCTGCATGTGACCTTGGGCACCACACTTCCCTTCTCTGCATCTGGGCTTCCAGACATGCATGTTCCCAGTGCATCCTCCTCAGGACTCCTGTCTGTGTGAGGTGGCTGCTGGGGATGGCTGAGGGCCAAGTAGGAATTAGCCCTGGGTTCAGGTGGATTGTGGGGAGGGGCGCACTCTAGTTGCAAGGAAGGTATTTCTAAACCCCCACTCGTTGGGTGCCCCTTCTGCCTGTATGTTCTGTTTCAGCTCAGCTGCCCCTTCCTCCAGGAAGCCTTCTCTGACTCCTCAGACTTCACTGGGTGCCTTATCTGGGCATCCACAGGCCCCCAGCTTCCCCCACCACAGCTCTGACCCCTGTGGCCTGGTGACTCATGTGTTCTTGCCCTGAATTGCATGACTGCATGCCATGTGGGAACAGGCACCTGGCCCAGGACTTGACAGTCCCCAGGCACTCAAACTAGTGTGTTTTTTGTTTTTTTTTTTAAGGTCAAAGCTTATTTATTTATTTATGACTGCATTGGGTCTTTGTTGTGCAATACACACAGGCTTTCTCCACTTGCAGCGAGTGGGGGCTACTCTCTAGTTGCTATGTGGTGTACGGGCTTCTCATTGCGGTGGCTTCTCTTGTTGTGGAGCATGGGCTCTAGGGCATGCAGGCTTCAGTAGTTGGGACTCACGGGCTCACTAGTTGTGATGCACGGGTTTAGTTACCCCATGGCATGTGGCATTGTCCCAGACCAGGGATCAAACCGTGTCCCCTGAATTGGCAGGCAGATTCTTCACCACTGGACCACCAGGGAAGTCCCCACTCATACAATTCTAGATGAAGGACCTGGTCTGGCCCTGGCATCTCTCCTTTTTTGGGGGGTGGTCAGGAGGAAAAGGACTCGCTCACACCCCATTCTCTCCACTGTCCCCTCCCACTCCTGCAGGTGGTGAAGCTGAAACAGATTGAGCACACCCTGAACGAGAAGCGCATCCTGCAGGCAGTCAACTTTCCGTTCCTTGTCAAACTCGAGTTCTCCTTCAAGGTGGGGTTCCAGTGGCAGCAGACCGGGGCCGCTGCCAGGCAGTGTGGCCTCTGGGTTCCCAGAGCTGGGGTCAGGCCAATCACCACCAGTGGCTGTCCACTGATGGGGCGGGGGCATGCAAATCAGCCTGGGGCTCTGATAGCCCCAAGTTCAACTGGGCCTGCCAGCCTCTAGCTTGATAACCTGGGGCTAGTCCCTCAATCTGGATAACGTCCCTCAAAATCATGACTCCGTTTATAGCAAGAACTTGACACATGGCCACAAGCCATTGCCACTCAGCCTGGGTTCCAATGCCAGCCCTGCACTTCTGGCCGTGTGTCCCTGGCCAGGGACTTTACTCCCCTAAGCCTTAGTTTCTTCATCTGTAAAATGGGTATCGTGGCAGTCCCCACCTGGGGCTGCCATGACAGTTCAAAGCACAGCATGAGCGCCCTGTGTGAGCTGTTTTGGGCATCATCCTAAGCCTTGACTGCGAGAGCTGGGAAAGGCCACTCAGGTCTGTGACCCCTGCGGTCACAAGGGCCCTGCACTTGGTTTAAGCCTCTGCTGCCACCATCTTGAAATTGATAATCATGTTTTTTAATAAGGGGCCTCACACTTTTATTTGGGGAGGCCCCACAAATTCTGTAGCCCATCCTGGTCCCAGTTGACAGATGATAAAACCATAGCCCCAAGAGCCTTGCTCAAGACAGTCACAGACATGAGCCACCATGGAGTTCTGACTGCAGCCCAGACACGCCAGCCAGGTCCCTCATGTACCCCTAACCGGCCCTCACTTTGGGCCCCCGTAAGCAGGATGACAGCTGCCCCTAGTTTCTTGCAGGCAGAAGGAAATGAGACAGGTAATTGGTGAGCACAGTGCCTGGCACTTGGAATGTGCTCCACTTGGGAGCCAAGATTGTTGTTGTCACTTTCTGAACACCTGCCGGGTAAGGGCACTAGGCCTTCAGATGGGGCCCGGGGCTTGGGGAGCAGAGCCCTGATCACCTGCTGCTTCCCACAGGACAACTCAAATTTATACATGGTCATGGAGTACGTGCCTGGTGGGGAGATGTTCTCACACCTGCGACGGATCGGGAGGTTCAGGTGAGCCCGACGCCCCACCCGGCCACCTTGGGGCTGTCCATGGGCATCATCCGTAGAAGTGGTCTCTTGGGGTCCCAGTGGGTTCTTGTTCCCCCTGAGCTGAGGAATCTGAATCTACAATGTCTCAACTACCACGAAACAAAACACACCCAGTGACTTATGTGTCACCCCGTGAGTGGGTGATTTTATGTCCTTTAAATTTATGCTCTCATTTTATTTTACTTATTTATATAGCGATGCATTTTACGTACAATAAAATGCACAGGTTTTCAATACCTGGTCCCATGAGTTTTGACAGCTGCATACATGTGTGTAGCCACCATCCTGGAAAATTCCCTCAAATGCCTTTCTTGGCAAATCACCAGCCCAACAAAGGCAAACGTCCTTTCTGGCTTTCAAACACCATAAGTGCGTTTGGTCTGGGTCTGGACTTGATATAAATGGACTCACACAGTTCATATTCTTTTGTCCCTTTCTTCTCTTGCTTCACATAATCATTTTGAGACCCAGTCACATTGTTGGGTGTATTCCGCATTCGTCCTGGTGGTGGTGTTGGGTCCGATCCCATTGTATGAATCTGTCGCAACCTGTGATTCCATTCCTCTGCTGATGGACACATCGGCTGTCTCCAGTCTGGGGCTGTAGATGAAGAAGGTTGCTCTGTGGGTGCTTTTTTTTTTTTAATCACAAAAGAAGGCTTTTAATTATTTAGCTTCTTACCGTACTCACACAAGAGAAACTGACAAATCCACCTCGTTGTTGTTTAGTCGCTTCAGTCGTGTCCGACTCTTTGCAACCCCATGGACTGTAGCCCCACCAGGCTCCTCTGTCCATGGGATTTCCCAGGCAAGAATACTGGAGTGTGTTGTCATTCCCCTTCTCCATCTGCTGATGCATTATGATTGCCTAGGCTGGAGACAGCTCCACAGGCCCACCTGCTGGACTGCTCCCGGGCAGGCGGGTGCTGCAGGTATGGCCACTCCCACTCACCCATCCCCTCCTCTCTTGTCTCCATCAGTGAGCCCCATGCGCGCTTCTATGCTGCCCAGATTGTCCTGACCTTTGAGTACCTGCACTCGCTTGATCTCATCTACCGGGACCTGAAGCCAGAGAACCTCCTCATCGACCAGCAGGGCTACATTCAGGTGCCCACTGGGCCGGGCGAGGGGGCAGCCCCAGGTGGCCCCGGCCTGAACCCTTTTGCCCTCCCAGCCAACCGCCTGTCCTTGTGCCCACAGGTGACAGACTTCGGTTTCGCCAAGCGTGTGAAAGGCCGCACCTGGACCTTGTGTGGGACCCCCGAGTACTTGGCCCCCGAGATCATCCTGAGTAAAGTAGGCGCTTCCCGACCCCTCCCACCGCCCGGAGGCCTGTTCCGCCCGTGCCCCCTCCTCACCCTTCTCCCCACACCTGCACCTCACCCGTCTCCCTCCAGGGCTACAACAAAGCTGTGGACTGGTGGGCCCTGGGGGTCCTCATCTACGAAATGGCCGCAGGCTACCCGCCCTTCTTCGCCGACCAGCCCATCCAGATCTACGAGAAGATTGTCTCTGGGAAGGTGAGGCCCGGATGTAGGGGGCTCAGCCCTAAGACCAACCCTTCCCCGCCCATCCTGCCCACCATGGAGCCCTGCTCATTACTGTCAGAACAGTCTAGGAAATTCCCTCATGGCCCAGCGGTTAGGACTCCATGCTGGCTTCCACTGCAGGGGGCTCGGGTTTGATACCTGGTCTGGGAACTAAGTCCCACATGCCTCAAGGGGCAACCAAAGAAAAACCAAAAGAACAATCTAGAAGTTCATGAAGTCAGGCCAGGTGGTGAAGCCAGACACACCCACCACACCGAGGCCACCACTTCACACAGCCTCACTCATTTTTGGACCTTCAATGCCGAAACCCCACGGGTTTCCAAAACCCCAGGCTTCGCTCAAACTCCTGCCCTGCCTGACATGAGGCTCATCTCACCTCTACGTGACCCCCTTAGCATGAGTTTCCATAAGTTTGACAGCAGAAAAGCAAGTGTGTTCAGTTCCCAGGTGCTACCCTAGAGCCCTACAGGGAGTCACTCAGAAAATATACCCCCACCTCCTTTTCCAAATGCAGACTTTCTAACTTGGAGGATATGGGTAAGGGGTGGCTGAACTGTTAGAGCCCTGGACTGCATTAAGTGCCTACTGCCCCATGCACCCCCTGGGTCGTACAGCACTGTGAGGGAGGAGGAAGCTGAGGCCCAGAGATCGGACATGTCTGGTTCAAGATCACACAGCAATGTTGTCCTGTGAGAGGTCGGGAGCCCCAAGTCTGCCTTCAGCTCACCCACCTCCCCCAGAGGACCAGCCATCCCTCCATCTGGCTCAGAAAGTGGTGGAAGTAGCTCCTAGCTCAGCCTCGGTGGACTGATCTGGTTCTAAGTCCCGCCTCTGCCATCCATCAACTTTGAAACCTCAAGCCAATATCTTTGCTTCTCTGAGTCTCATCCATCTCAGAACTGGGGAACAAGCCACTTGCCTCTCCGGGAGGTTTAAGAGAATCGCCGACTACAAAGTGGAGTCGTTAAAAAAGGGAAAGATGAGGTGTCTGCCACAAGGCAGAATAGAGGTTGCCAAGAAAATGGCCCAGAGTGGGGAGAAAAAAAAAGTCATAGAAGTTTCTGAGGGGGAGAGGAGAAGATGAGCTTGACTCCCTTCTTTGTAGCATTTCACAGTTCCCACGCACCCTCAGCGGGATTATCTCCCTCATGCAGCCTTGGGATATCTGCCCCGTGCCAGAGAGGCAGGCACAGGCCCAGAGAGGTTAAGGCGGTGGCCAAGGTCACACAGCATGCAAGAAGCAGAGCGGTGCTGGAAGTCAGTTCTTGGCAGCTGTAAATCCACTGACTACTTATATACAAGGCTGTGGCCTCAAAGCATTTGGGGGAAGTTTCTGGAAGAGTTACACCGAGCCTTAAAGAATGGAAGAGCCTTAGCTATGCAGAGAGAGAGAAATAGAAAAACAATTATTTCTCTCAGAAACATGAATATTTCTGAAGTTCCCCAACCCCAGCAGAGCTGCCTTAAGAAGCAGTGGCTAAGGATGCAAGTTTTGGAGTCCATCAGACCCCACGTATGGAACCAACCTGTCCTGCTCCTCAGTGTGACCTTGGGCAAGCTGCTTAACCCTGCCAAGCCTCAGTTTCCTCTTCTCTAAAATGGGAACCTCGGGACTTCCCCAGCAGTCCAGTAGTTAGGAGTCTCTGCTTTCACTGCCAAGGACCTAGGTTCAGTCCCTGGTCGGGGAACTAAGATCGCACAAGCCTCACAGTGAGGCCAGAAAAATAAAAAATAAAATGGGAACCTCATAGCTCTTACCTTGCTGCAGCTGTTCTCAAAGTGGTCCCCTGTCCAGCAGCGTCAGCATAGCCCAGGCACTGGCTAGAAATCTAAGCTCTCAGGCCCTACTCAGATCTCCTGAATCAGAAACTCCAGTGGGACCAACAAGCTGTTTTAAATGGGATTCCAACACACACTCCAGTTTGGGATCCTCCACCCAATAAGACTGTTGGATGAGGAAGGCAGTGTTCTGGGCTCCCTAGGCTCCAGAGGGGTTTCCCATCTTTGTGTTATCTGCTCTCCAGGTGCGGTTTCCGTCCCACTTCAGCTCTGACTTGAAGGATCTGCTGCGCAACCTCCTACAAGTGGACCTCACCAAGCGCTTTGGGAACCTCAAGAATGGGGTCAATGATATCAAGAACCACAAGTGGTTTGCCACAACTGACTGGATTGCCATCTACCAGAGGAAGGTAGGGCACCCCCTTCCTTCCTCAGGTGCTCTGGGGGTTTGGGGAGAAGGGGAGAGTATTACCAATGGAGAGATGAAAAGGAAAGGGGAATCTAAAAATAGCCTTCAGGCTCTGGGTGAATCTAGATGTGGCAACTTAGAACAGTGGGGGTCTACAAACAGAATTGCAGAGTCATTTGGCCACTCTGTGACCTTGGGCAGGAGACTACTCTCTCTGGAAAGTATTAACAATTTGCCCATCAATGTGTTGGCTATAAAATTCTTTTTTTAAAAAAATTGATTTATCTGCACCAGGTCTTAGTTGCAGCATATAGGGTCTTTACTGGAGAAGGAAATGGCAACCCACTCCAGTATTCTTGCCTGGAGAATCCCAGGGACGGCGGAGCCTGGTGGGCTGCCGTCTGTGGGGTCGCACAGAGTCGGACACGACTGAAGCGACTTAGCAGCATAGGGTCTTTAGTTGCAGCATGTGAACTGTTAGTTGCAGCATGTAGGATCTAGTTCCTTGACTAGGGATCAAACCTGGACCCCTTGCCTTGAGAGCACAGAGTCGTAGCCACTGGCCCACTAGGGAAGTCTCTATAAGATTCTTAAGATGAGTCTACACTCTAATGCTAAGCTCAGGCCTGGGTCAGAGTAAATTATCTTATGAACATTAGTCCATTCGTATTTATTGTTGTAATGATGATGATGTTGACAGCTGAGGTCTGAGTGGTTCTTGGCCCCTCTCCAGGTGGAAGCTCCCTTCATACCAAAGTTTAAAGGCCCTGGGGACACAAGTAACTTTGACGACTATGAGGAGGAAGAGATCCGAGTCTCCATCAATGAGAAGTGTGGCAAGGAGTTTTCTGAGTTCTAGGGGTGTGCCTGTGCCCCATGGGTTTTCTGTCTTTCCTTTTTTTTGGGGGGGGGGTGGTGGGAGGGTCGGATTGAACAGCCAGAGGGCCCCAGAGTTCCTTGCATCTAATTTAACCTGCCCCGCCCCACCCTCCAGGGTAGGGGGAGCAGGAAGTCCAGGTATTTGGGGCAAAACACCAGCTGCTCCCCCTCACCCCCTTTGCCCTCCTGCCCCCCCCACCCACTGCTTTGGCCTTCCTTCCACAGCCCCCCACCCCAGCCCACTTCTGCCTGTTTTAAACGAGTTTCTCAGTTCTTCCCTTCTTCAGGTCAGACCAGGTCTCCCTGGTTTCAGGGACAGGATGTGACAAGAGGGGCCCAAACTTAACTACAGCCACCCCTCCCCACCCAAAAAAAAAAAAAACCGAAAGGCACCACTCTAACGGCAAATGAATGAAAAGCCAACCTTGCCTTCAGAATAATCCTGCCAGGGAAGGAGAGATTTTAGTGACACGTTCAGTGGGCCACTTGCTATAATTTTTTAAAAAAATACAATTTACAATCTTATTTAAGTTCCACCAATGCCTCCCTCCCTCCTTCCTCTCCCATCCTTTCCCATGCCCCTCCTCTCCAAATCGTTTTTTTAACAAAAACTGGGAAGCAGACTGACTGTAAAGGAAGGAGTTGGGGTTCGAACCTCTCCCCCAAGCTGCTAATCTCTCCTGCCTCCTCCCCCCACCCCTTCCCCCAGGATCCCCTGACAAGCCTGGAAGGGTCTCAGCTTTTAGGAAGCCCCTACTCTGTTCTGCCCCCAACAGACCTGTCTTCACCCTTGGGCTTCGGGACCCAGACAAAGCAGCTGCCCCTCTCCCTGCCAAAGAAGAGTCGTCCCCTGAAAAGACAGAGGGGGAGCCCCGAGCCCAGGGTCGTCCCTCCCAGTAACACTCTCCCCAAACTCCTTAATTTTATTCTCAGCTAGATTTTAATGTCCAGCCTCCTGTCAATTGGGAAGGCAATCACCGCAAAAGGAGGTAGAGCGCCCCCTCCCCCGGGTTCAAGGCCAGGGTTGCTGGCGAGGGGCTGCTTGTTCCATTCACCCAGCAGCCTCCGCCTTCCACCCCCCATCTTGGGCGCTCCTCCTCTGCTTAGCTGTCAGCTGTCAATCACCGGTCTCCCCCTCCCCCCGCCACCACCCATTTGTGGTTTTTTCTCTCTTAATAGAAAAGTCGGGAGTCACCCCATTCATCCCCATATTTGTCCCTCTCATCATTTCTCCCCATCCCAGGAGGAGCTCTCAGGCCTGGGGTGGGGCCCCGGGTGGGCGCGGGGGTGATTCAACCTGTGTGCTGCGAAGGACGCAACTTCCTCTTGAACAGTGTGCTGTTGTAAACATATTTGAAAACTATTATCAATAAAGTTTTGTTTAAAAAAAAGTGTCGCTAGTGTTCCTGACTTCGGTCACCCACCCACGCACCCCCAGGGGCTTGGAAAGAGAATTTCGGACCCCAGCGTCCAAGCTGATCAGCACCTGGCCTGGAGTCCTCCGTAAAGCCGGGTTTAGCTGGAATTCCGCCACTCCCCTCCGCCCTGCCGGAGAAGGGGGCGCCAAACTGCCCTCTGACCCCAGATTAGGGGTCCCCACATTCTGAGGCGCACCCCCTCTGCGTCCAACGAGAGGCCGAAAGGGCGGGAGCTCTAGGGAGACGCTGGGGCCAGCGCGCCGGCAAGCCGAGCGGCGGCGGGGGCGGCCCTGGCAGGGGGGGTATGGGGTGGTGGAGACCGTGCGCGCCCCCCTCCCCGCGCAGGGCCAAGCACGCCCAAGGGGCGCGGAGGCGGCGGTGGTCCGAAGGTCCCCGCGGCGCCGGGCGAGCGCAGTGGCCCGGCCCGCGGGCGGCGAGTTCCCGGTAAGTGCGGTCCCGAGAGCGGAGCGCGCCGGGGAGGCGTGGAGAGGGGGGCTGGGCGCCGGGGACGTCTGGGTCCCGCGCCCAATGGCTGGAGGGCGGCCGAGCACCGCCCGCCCGCCCCGCCCGCCCCCTCTCCCCTCCCCCCGGTGCTCCCCTCCCCCCTCCCCCGCCCGCCGCTTTCCCCCGCCCCCGCCCCGGCGCCAACTCCGCGGCGCCTCCTTAAAAAGCGCGCGGGAGTTGTAAGGGGGGGCCGGGGCGAGCCGGAGTGAGCGAGAGCGCAGGGTAAAGGGGGCGGGCGGGGGGCCCGGGCTCCACCTTAAAAGCGGGCGCGTGGGGGTGGGAGGGAAGAAGGCGGGCGGCGGGGAGGAGGGAGGGAGGGAAGGAAGGGGGGCCGGAGTGTCCCGGGCGCAGGGCGCGCGTGCGGCGGCGGCGGCGGCGGGGAGGGGCCGGCCGCGCCGCGCTCCCCTCCTCCCTCCTCGCATCCCCGGCCCCGCGCGCGCCCAGCAGAAGCGGGTCTGTGTGTGCGTGCGTGCGAGTGAGTGAGTGTGTGCATATTTTTTTCTCTCTTTTCTTTCTCTCTCACTGTTTTTTCTCTCTCTCTCTCGCTCCCTCTCTCTCTCGTTCTTTTTTTTTTTTTGCAAAGAAACAGCAGCGCCGCCGCCGCTCCGCCGAGGCGCTGCGCCCCCCGGGGGGGGAGGCGGAGGAGGCGGGCAGCGGCGGAGGGAGGGGTGCCGGGGAGGGGGGCGCCGCGCTGGGAGGGAGGCAGCGCGCACGGTGCAGCCGGGCCGGGCGGGAGGCATGGCGGGGCCCCCGGCCCTACCCCCGCCGGAGACGGCGGCGGCCGCCACCACGGCGGCCGCTGCCTCGTCGTCCGCCGCTTCCCCGCACTACCAAGAGTGGATCCTGGACACCATCGACTCGCTGCGCTCGCGCAAGGCGCGGCCGGACCTGGAGCGCATCTGCCGGATGGTGCGGCGGCGGCACGGCCCGGAGCCGGAGCGCACGCGCGCCGAGCTAGAGAAACTGATCCAGCAACGCGCCGTGCTCCGGGTCAGCTACAAGGGGAGCATCTCGTACCGCAACGCGGCGCGCGTCCAGCCACCCCGGCGCGGAGCCACCCCGCCGGCCCCGCCGCGCGCCCCCCGCGGGGGCCCCGCTGCCGCCGCCGCGCCGCCGCCCACGCCCGCCCCGCCACCACCGCCCGCGCCCGTCGCCGCCGCCGCCCCGGCCCGGGCGCCCCGCGCGGCCGCCGCTGCTGCCGCCACAGCGCCCCCCTCGCCCGGCCCCGCGCAACCGGGCCCCCGCGCGCAGCGGGCCGCGCCCCTGGCCGCGCCGCCGCCCGCTCCCGCCGCTCCTCCGGCAGTGGCGCCCCCGGCCGGCCCGCGCCGCGCCCCCCCGCCAGCCGTCGCCGCCCGGGAGCCGCCGCTGCCGCCGGCGCCACAGCCACAGCAGCAGCCGCCGCCGCCGCCGCCGCAGCCACAGCAGCCGCCGGAGGGGGGCGCGGCGCGGGCCGGCGGCCCGGCTCGGCCCGTGAGCCTGCGGGAAGTCGTGCGCTACCTCGGGGGTAGCGGCGGCGCCGGCGGCCGCCTCACCCGCGGCCGCGTGCAGGGTTTGCTAGAGGAGGAGGCGGCGGCTCGGGGCCGCCTGGAGCGCACTCGTCTCGGAGCGCTCGCGCTGCCCCGCGGGGACAGGCCCGGGCGGGCGCCCCCGGCCGCCAGCGCCCGCGCGTCGCGGAGCAAGGTGAGCGCGCCGCGGAGGGGGGCGCCGTGCGGTGGGCAGGTGCTGGCGAAGTTGGTGGCGGGGCGAGAGTCCCAGGAGGAAGCGGGCCGCTGGCGGCCGGGGCTTTGCGCTTCCCTGCGGGCTCGGCGGGTGGTGACCTTGGCAAGTGACTTGATCTTCGCCAGCCTCAGTTTCCTCCGCTGTAAAACGCGACTTAATAACAGTAGCGACCTCTTGGGGTTGTTGAGCGAGTTTAGTGAGATTTGGCTACTGAGAGCTGTATTAACACAGAACCTGGCACGAAGTGATTGTGTAAAAGTTAGTCCGTGTTGGTATTAAAGGTGGTGGTGAGGCAGTCCGCTTGGTCCTGGATCCCTGGGTCGAGCCCAGGGCTAGAACAGCTATTGCCCTTACGGGCCTCCCTCTCTTGCACCAGAGGGGTGGAGAAGAGCGAGTGCTTGAGAAGGAAGAGGAGGATGAAGATGACGAAGATGAAGATGATGAAGATGAAGTGTCTGAGGGCTCCGAAGTGCCCGAGGGAGACCGTCCTGCAGGTGCCCAACACCACCAGCTTAATGGCGAGCGGGGCCCTCAGAGTGCCAAGGAGAGGGTCAAGGAGTGGACGCCCTGTGGACCCCACCAGTGCCAGGATGAAGGACGCGGGCCAGCGCCAGGCAGTGGCACCCGTCAAGTGTTCTCGATGGCCGCCATGAATAAGGAAGGGGGATCAGGTAAGGACCCCTCTGGGTGGGGGAGGGTGGCTGGTGGGAAGGAACCGAGCCCCAAGACAAAACCACAGGCATCTGCTTTTTATTTCCCAGCCTCTGCTGCCACTGGGCCAGACTCCCCATCCCCCGTGCCTTTGCCCCCAGGAAAACCAGCCCTGCCTGGGGCTGATGGGACCCCCTTTGGCTGCCCGTAAGTTGCAGTGTTTGAGACACGGGGGGTGCTGCCCAGGTTTGTGTGACAACCACGGGAGCGTCACTGCCCACTGGTTTCCTCTGTTCCAACACAGTTCGGGGCGCAAGGAGAAGCCGGCTGATCCTGTGGAGTGGACGGTGACAGATGTGGTAGAGTACTTCACCGAGGCTGGCTTCCCGGAGCAGGCAACAGCTTTCCAAGAGCAGGTGGGTGCCGCCCCTCAACTTAGCCCCAGGGTTTCGAGGTCTCAGTGGGGGTGTATTCTGACCCTGCTCTCTCTCTCCCTTGCTCCTCTGTCCCACCCAGGAAATTGATGGCAAGTCTTTGCTGCTCATGCAACGCACAGACGTGCTGACCGGCCTGTCCATCCGCCTCGGCCCAGCCCTGAAAATCTACGAGCACCATATCAAGGTGCTACAGCAAGGCCACTTTGAGGAGGATGACCCCGACGGCTTTCTAGGCTGAGCGCCCATCCTCACACCCCTGCCCCGACCCACTCCAGTCTCCATCTCACCCAAGACCCCCAAGAGTCTGGGAGCTGGTCTGGGAATACCCTCAGCCCTCATAACAGATTCTAGTGAGGGGGCATTCCTACTCACCTTTCCCCCAACATACACACCTCTGGACCCCCCGGCACATCCTGTACCCCCTGACAAAGGAGTGTGGGGTGGGACAGGGCCCATTCCTTTCTCCCCAGGAGGCCAACCCTTCCCCCCACCCAGTCTAGGACATTTTTGGGGAAGAAAATGGGGGCTTCCCATCTCCCCTAGATCCTCTTCAGTTCAGCCAGATATTTCCTATATCAATGTTTTATTCTGCCTGTTCATTTTGGTGGGTGGCCTTTCCTCTCTCCCCCACCACCCAGGCCCCTCCCCGGTCTGGCCCTGGCCTCCAGCCCCCTGGAAGCAGCTGGGAAGGTGGTCCCTGGATCTTCCCTACCTGTCCTCCCCTTTTCTTTCTGTTCGTTGTTGCTCCAGCTGGCCGTATTGCTTTTTAATATTGCACCGAAGGTTTTTTAAATAAAATTTTAAAAAAAGAGAAGAAAAAAATGCCATGCAGTCCATTTCATGAAAGTAGTCTGGGGAGGAGAAGAGCCACACCAGCCCCCTGGGAGTCTTGGGTTTAGGACAAAGCTGTGTGAGGAGGGAGACTAGGTAGTGAGTGGTGCTGCCTCAGAGCTGGCTGTAATTTTGACAGTAACTGTTCCAGGAAAACAGGATTATTTGTTTCTTCTGCCATCTCGCCTTTCCCAGAATAGTCCCTGGGCACACAGTAGGTGCTCAAATATTTGTTAAGTGACGAGCAGTTAACTCTAGGTTTTATGAGCATTCTCTGGGTTCTCACCAGAGCCCCATGAGGCAGAGCTCATAAAAAAACAAAAAACAAAAAACACTTTATAGACCTGGCAACTGGCTCATCACTGCAAAGATGCTGGCTCAGTGTCACACAGGGTGGAGTCGGACACCTGTCATTCTTTACCCAGCGTCTTTAAGTATAATTAATGTATTTGGCTTCAGACCTCTGTATCTGACAACCTTTGCATGTTAACAAAGAATCCAGCCTACAACTTGGGGGGCAGAAGTCTGTTCTGGGCCCATGGTAGGGTCCCCAATCCTCAAGGTCCTTTTCATAAAAAGGACAGGAGGGACTGGGCCATCAGATGAGATCATGAGATGGGAAAATCTTTTCCAAGTAAAGATTTTTATTGTTAGTAATAGTGACAACTACTACATCACAAGAGCCTAGTAAGTTCTAATGCGGTTTCTCAATTCCATTAGGTTTTTTGTTTTTTTTAATACAGATTCCAGGGCCTGGGGGTCAGAGTCAGCGAGCGAGCGGGGCGGGGCCTTCCTTGATTTCTATACTTGCAACCCCGGGGTTTGACGCGCGATGAAGATCCCTCCTCCCTGGGAAACCACCTCGGAGAGTTAGATACGCTGGCCCCAGGCCGCGCCCCCAGGACACCGCCGAGCCAGCAGCAGCCCAGGTCACCTCCCCCGGAGGCGCACCCCACTGTCAGGTTCCGGGAGCGCGCGTGTGCGCGGGGCGCCGCCGCCGCCGCGCAGCGCGGGCTGGAGCGGCGCGCCCCTCCGGCGTGTTGAAATTCAAATGAGGCGAACTCCCTCCACGCGGCTCCGGCAGGGAGGTCGAGGCTGGGGTGAACTGGAGGAGGGACGCGCTCCCAGGCCAGGCAGGTCCGAGGTACCCTGGGCGGGGTCGAACCCACGGCCAATGTGAGCAGCGGAGGCTTAAAGAGCTCCGGTGGTCCCCGCCTCTTGCCGCACGATGGCAACCGAACAGTGGTTCGTGGGGCCGCTCCCCGCAGGCTCTGGGGAAACGCCGCCCCTGGACGACTTGGAACCTGGGGCACAGCCCTGCGAAGACCCCTCGTGGTCGCCTCCCCCAGGCCGACCTGGGGACCCACCCGAGGCGGAGCCAGAGAACGATGTTCAGGGACAGCTGCCCGAGGCCTCCACCTCTACGCCTTCCCCTGAGGGTCTGGCCCCAGGCCCCCGACCCACCCCTCCTCGCCTGCCGTTGGACACCATGTTCAGCCCCATCACCGAACAGCTCTGCTACCTGCTAAAGAAGGCAGATGATTTCCAGAGCTACTTGCTCTACAGGTGATGATCAACGGGGTCCTAGATTCTACCATGGATAAGGAGACGGAGGAGGGTTTAAGAAAATGGGCGAAATACACTAGGTTTGCAAACTCAAAAGCATTGGGAGCTAGAGAAGTAAATGGCGCTAGCTGATTAGCACCCCAATTTCAGAGTTATGAGAACTGTGTAGAAATTTGGGGTTATATGGGCTCTTGGGGTTGCCAAACTGCTAGAACTTTTCTCCCACTTTTTAACTGTTGGCTTAAGTTTCGAACCTTGGGCAGGCTAAACAAAACCTATCTGAGCCAGATTTGGCCTGCTGACTACCAGTTTGAGCCCTCAAAGGATAATATGATTCCCAGACCAAGGGAAGGGAGACTGTGATGCTCACAGATCAATGTCCATTGGAATCCCCTGGGAGGTTGTTTAAATCCTAGATTTCTGAGCTTCACCCAGGGAATAGTAGTAGGTCAAAGTCAGATGTGGGACTCAGGTGTCTGCATTTTAACAAGTGTTTCACTTGTCTTTGATGCTGGTGGTCCTGAAAGGTCCTCTGAGAAAGGCCTGACACTGCGGGAGTTTGTTTGTAGTGGGAGTACAGGTGGGAGGGGTGAGTAGAATGGGAGAAATTGGTGGGGGAGCCAAGGACTCAGGCAAAGGCCCGCTTCTCCCTTCAGCAGGGACCGAGTGCAGAAGGAACAGCTGGCAAAGGCCATGCCCACCTTCTTGCAGATGTGTGAGCCCTACTTCCTGTACCTGGAGGCAGCTGCTCGGAGTGTGCCCCCCGTCTACGGAGCCCTGCAGGAGCTGATCCGAAAGGGGGTGTGTGTGGAGCAGGTTTCCTAGACCCTGATGCCCCTTTCTGCATCCCTCAGGCCTGGGGGATGGGGAGGATGCTCCTGGAAGGCCAGCTAATCTCATTATGCCTCCTCTTCCATACAGCTGCTGGAGATCTCCCAACAACTCACTCTTCGGCTGGAACAGCTGGTCCTAATGTATGCCTCATTTGGGTTCGTGAACTTGGAGGAGACTGACCCCCTAAGGTAAAAGCGAAAGAGATTTGGCTTGGGGTCAGGGGTGGAGGAGCCCAGGGCATAGCCTCATTCCCTACTCTCGCATCTCCTGCCAGCATCTCCTGTTTCTTCTGCGGGAGGTTCTCCATCAGTCCTTCCCACGAGGTGTCCATCTTCAGATACTGTGCCCCTGCTGCCTACACCGCCAGCCGCTTCCCCCGATACCTCTATAAGAAGATGCGCTGGAACCTGGAAACCATCCCAGAGCCCAGCAGCCGGGAGCAAGATTCCCACGTGGATTAGTGAGTCCCCTTATCAGAATCCAAGTCCTCCCTCTCGCTATGGGAGAATGCCAATTTGGGCCACTGAACCACCACCAAAGTGGAAAGCCACACAGGAATTCAAGAACCTTTGCAAGGTCATCCTCACCTTAAATATACATACATACATACATGCCCCCATCAAAATAGAAGTCCTTATCTTAAAAAAGTAGGCTGACAGGGAGAAAAGGCCACAGTATTGTCACATGCCTACCTGAGAACCTGAAGGCAACTTTTGATGAGTTTCCACTTTACCTCCAAAATTAAAGCCCTCAAACAGAAGAACTAAGAAACTGCTCACTTTTAATTGCTGCCCCTTCCCCTCCCAGCTACTTCCTATGCTATAGAGATACATGGGAAGACACAGGCAAGAGTCCGGCTAATTCCTGCCCCCAGATTCAGAAGCTGTGGTCCATCGGCCGATGGGTGCCCCTAGGACCAGCCGAGGATGACCTTTATTCATGGTAGGAGCCAGGGCAATGGTAAGGTGGGTGGGGTCCGGAGGGAGGGACAGAAGCCAACCAGAGATCATCTGCCTCCCTCAACACTGTTACCATTGATAATAATGAATTTTATTGTGCCCTGAAAAGCCTTTATGCAGACTCATGTAACAACTCACTGAGGTCTATACTACTAGCCCCATTTTACAAAGGAAACAGGTGTTCAGAGAGGTTAAGTTACCTGCCGAAGGACACACAGCTCGTTGAGTAATCAGCCAGGTCAGGGATAAAATTGCTCAGCCTCCCAGAGCCTTACCCTCTAGGTTTCTCATCAACAAGGAAACCACTTTCCCCCAGGGTTTTTCCCACCCCCAGCTGAAACAAAGCCTCTTTCAGCCACAGCCTTTCGCTCAAGGGGAGGGGCTCCCGAGTAACTGGGGACGCTCACGTCCTGGCCTGTCTGTCCCTGGCCCCCAGGATTTTGTGCCCGCAGCCGCCTGGGGACTACCAGCAGCTGCTGACCATCGGCTTCGAGGAGCCGTCGCACATGCTGGCCACCGACCTGCTGGTGCAGATCCTCACGGGCCAGGCAGGCACGGCTCGGCCCCCGAGCGCCGCCGGACCCGCGGCGTGGGCCGCGCAGGAGTCTTGAACCTGGAGAGAGGGTGGGAGCTGGAGCTTGACAGTTCCAAACTCCAGGAGAGGGTGTAGGGGAGGGGCTCACTCGTTCTCCTAGTGCGGCTCGGCCTGCCTTCCAAGGGGCCAGGCCGAGCTGGCCCGTCCGCACTGGATCCGGCCCGGCCGCGGAGCACTGCGTGTGAACACACCAGTTTTGTGTTAAATAAAAGAAAGAAAGAGGTCAGAGGCTCAGCGTCCGCTCTGAGCGCCGCTCCCCTCCCCTTGGGGAGAGGAGGGCCCGCCCACTCGCTGTGGCCTTCTGGGTAATGTAGTCTTAAGGAAACAAAACCGTGGTCCGCTGACGGTCCGACGGGAGCTCAGAGCATGCGTAGGGGCTGGTACGAAGCAAAAAGGGAAGTAGCGGCTCCTGTCAACAACCGGAACCCAGATAACCGCAAGTTTCGGGTAGCGAGGAAATTCAACGTCCACTGTGAGAAGGAACGCAGGGCTACGCCCACGCTCATGTTTTGACCCGGAAGTTATTTCCCTGTGCCGAAAAAGACTATATTTCCCGACGTGCCCCAGGAAAGGGCCAGCGATCAGTTTCCTACGCGCCGAGGTTAGATCTTTCTCTTCCAGCTTTTGGGTCATGGCTTGGGCAGGTCGCTGTACCCTCCTGAGGTGTCCGGGGCGCGGGCTAGGTGGGAGAGCGGTGAGACACAACAACTTGGGAACGCTAAGCTTCACCCTAGCCTTGGACTGAAAAGGAGACCGGGTTGAGGGGTGAACCCGCCTACCTAGAGCTTCAGAGACCAAGTGGTGGAGCCTGGACCTGATAGCAAGCAACTGGTCACTTGCCAGGGGAGGAGTGTCCTCATTCGGCTGTCACTCAGCTGCGAGTTACCCACCCCTCTCCCCTTAAACTAAGGGACACCTTTTGATTCCCCCTAGCATTTTCAGAGTTGGAGGAGAGACTTGGAGCCCTGCTTACCTAATAGTCCCTGACACATAGTATTATGTGTTATGATTATCCCAGTTTACAAATGATAAAAATAGAAAGGTGAAGTGAATTAACCAAAACCTTTCTCTTTTTGGAGTTGGAGTAGAGGCTTCTGGTGACAATTTCTGACTGCACCAAAGATTTTTTAGTCCACAACCCAGGAGTTTGAATGAGTCCAAACGGGTTCTGAAGTTCCCTAATACTGAGTCAAGGCCCCTCTGAGTTCACCACCACCACTGTTTAGACTCAGCTCAGTTCAGTTCCGACTCAGTCATGTCTGACTCTGCGACCCCATGAACTGCAGCTCGCTAGGCCTCCCTGTCCATCACCAACTCCCGGAGCCTACCCAAACTCATGTCCATTGAGTCGGTGATGCCATCCAACCACCTCATCCTCTGTCGTCCCCTTCTCCCCCTGCCCTCAATCTTTCCCAACATCAGGGTCTTTTCAAATGAGTCAGCTCTTCACATCAGGTGGCCAAAGTATTTGGAGTTTCAGCTTCAACATCAGTCCTTCCAATTAACACCCAGGACTGATCTCCTTTAGGATGGACTGGTTGGATCTCCTTTCAGTCCAAGGGACTCTCTAGAGTCTTCTCCAACACCACAGTTCAAAAGCATCAATTCTTCGGCGCTCAGCTTTCTTTATAGTCCAACTCTTATATCCATACATGACTACTGGAAAACTGTTTAGACTAGTCCAGTCCAATAGAAATTTGAGCCACAAATGTGAGTCACCTACATAATTGCAAATTTTTAAGAGTTATATTAAAAGAATAAAGAGGTCAGACTTTTAGTGATATTTTTATTTAACCCCAAACATCCAAAATATTTTTGCAACATATAATCAATGTAAGAAATTGAGGTATCCCCCTTTTCTTGCACTAGGTTTTTGAAATCTGTGTATTTTGCACTTACAGCACATCTCAATTTGGACTAGCCACATGCAGCTTTAATTTATCTTCCCTTAAGACAAATCCACAGGCCACTTAAAACTAGATTTCTGGTGGGTGGTGGCAGTACTGAGAGAAGAAGGAAACAGGTTTGATTTCCTGGGTCCTGTTGGTCAGGAGGGAAGCCCTGGTGGCTCAGTGATAAAGAACCTGCCTGCAAATGCAGGAGATGGTGTGGGGGCGGGCAGGGGTGGTGTCCATCCCTGAGTGGGGAAGATATCCTGGAGAAGGAAATGGCAACCCACTCCAGTATTCTTGCCTGGGAAAATCCCATGGACAGATGAGCCTGGTGGGATGTATAGTCCATGGGGTCGTAAAAGAGACGGGAACAACTTAGCGACTAAGCAACCAGTAGTTACTCAGGAACTGTCTACACCCATGATTCTCTAACTTTAGAATCATTGGAGGGTTTGATCACTAAGTCTGGGATGGAACTTTTTTCTTACAAGATCCCAAGTGATGCTGATGTTGCTTGTCCAGACACCACACTTTGAGCCTATATCGACCTATATCGAGCCTATATTGACCTCGTGGCTCTCAAACTTGGCTCCATGTTAGAAACACTGAGGAGCTTTATTGATGCCAAAGCCTCTATCAGAATCTGATTTATTTGACATAAACATGCCTTAGGTAACTTTAATATGCAAGAAAGTTCATGAACCCAGGTCTACACTTAAGTTCTGTCAACTCGACATACTTAGCTCTTAGCTCCTCTGCAGGGGATTAAGAACAGGTTCTTGGTGTTTCCATTTTCCACCTTGGCAGTGCTGGCTCTGAACTGTGGTGTTGAAGACTTGAGAGGTTCCTCGAACTGCAAGGAGAGCAAACCAGTCAATCCTAAAGGAAATCAATCCTGAATATTCATTGGAAGGACTGATGCTCCAATACTTAGGCCCCCTGATGCAAAGAGCTGACTCATTAGGAAAGACCCTGATGCTGGGAAAGAGGGCAGGAGAAGGGGACAACAGAGGATGAGATGATTGGATGACATCACCAACTCAATGGACATGCGTTTGAGCAAGCTCAAGGAGATGGTGAAGGACGGGGAAGCCTGGCGTGCTGCAGTCCATGGGGTTGCGAAGAGTCGGAGATGACTGAGCGACTGAACAACAAATGCTGGCTTTTTCTTGCCTTTCTCTCCATTCCTCCCAGAGTCACGGTCAAGCATGTGGTCAGTGTGCTGATGATGGTGTCAGGAGTGGGTCCTTGGGCTGAGCTACTGTTGGGGTGCAATGCTGTGTGAGCTAGACCCAGACATAAATCCAGGAGTTTAAACAATGATTCTGAAACAGTCTTTTCTGGGTCTCAGCGCACCTCTAAGAATTTGAGACATTAAAACTACAGAACATACTGCACTGATGCAGCTTTACAGCTTATCTTGAACCCTATTGGAGGGCCTTGGACCCCTTGTCTTGGGACCAAGAGAAGTTAAGGAGGGCTTGCCAACTGAGCCACAAGCCCTATTGCAAACAGGTATTGTTTGCTGTCTGCTCCTACCTCCCACCAATTAAAGTTTTCTAAATAGTCACAATTATTTAAAGTTCAGTAGATTTCTCTTTTAAAGATGATTTCCAGTTACTTTGGGGTTTTGGGTTTGGTTTTTTTTTTAGATTTTTTGTCTATACCACAGGGGTAGTGGGATCTCAGTTCCCAAACCTGGGATTGAATGAGGGCCTTCCTTCGGCAGTGAAATCATGAAGTCCTAACCACTGGACTGCCAGGGAATTCCCTCCAGTTGCTTTTGGAAAACAGAGACTTGACACCACTGAGCTCACTCACTCAAAGCACTGGTGATACAGAGGAACCCCTACCTCCTTCCTGTTGAAACAAGGTCTTTGTTTTACAGCACACCCTCTCTCTCTTTTAATATCTGTCTGGGGCCTGTAAGGGCTTCCCTGGTGGCTAAGACCGTCAAGAATCTGCGTGCAATTTTGGAGACCCGGGTTCCATCCCTGGGTTGGGAGGCAACCCACTCAGTATTCTTGCCTGGAGAATTCCATGGACTAAGGAGCCTGGAGAGCTACAGTCCATGGGATCTCAAAGAGTCGGAAACGACTGAGCAGCTAACACACACACAGTGGAGTCTGTAAGCATGTGAGGTTTACAATTGCTAGGCAGATTATAAATGGCCTTACATGCCCTGCTAAGGAGCTTGAACTACCAACACCACTTTTTTTTTTTTGGTAGCTATTGTTTATCCCCAGGGCGGGAACAACCTCTTATCACTTCTGTCTAGCCAGCACCATGCGCGGGGCACGTCGTTTGGCACCAATAAAAGTTGACGAAATCTGGAAAGGGAGGGCATGAGTTCGTTTGTCCCAAAGCCGCAGTTCGCGCCCGCATCGCTAGGGGGCACTAGGACCCCGGCAGGGCCGAGGGAGACCTGTGGCCACGGAACCCGGCGACAAGGGGACATTCTGCATTCCAGCTGGCGCCTCCCGTGTGTCTCAGGCCTTCCTCGTCTCGCCGCGCTCCTGCCCCACCCCAGGAGAAGAGAACCGAGAAGAAAACAGCCTGCACTGTCCAGAAAGAAGGGGCTTTATTGGGGAGTAGGGGCAGCCGAGGACCCCTGTCCTCTAACAGACAAGGCCAGAAGGAGGGGCTAAGTGCCGTTTGCAGTTAGACGGAGAAGGGCTGGGCAGCTTTACTGGCGGGGTGGTGGTGGCGGTGTTTCCCAGTGGGGACTAACAGTTTTATAGAAGATTCTGGTCAGTTTCACAAAGTCAGGTTCAAGGATGCTGATCGATTGCGTCTTCCCCGGCGCAGACCTGTGGCCCTTCTCCAGGCCTTCCGCGGATCCGGAGGGCACTCCTGGGCGCCAGGGCCTGAGGATCTGCCGGGCATATTACTTTCCTCCGGGGACCCCAGAGGGCCGGAACCTCAAGGCTCCTCCTGCCAGGGGGAGGGGCCAGACTAAAGGCAAGTCTTACAGGCGCGCGCACCGCGAGTGGGGACACCCAAGCGCCGGATGGGGCAGTATGGGCCCCACGACCACCGCCTCCTCCTCACCCGTGGGCCACGCCCGGGACTTTGGGTCCTAGCGCAGTGACTTCCCAGGGAGCCCTTTCGCTAGCCCAATTTTCTCCCACGCAGAGGGTTGGGGTAGGGGCAGGAGGGGAAAGGGGTTCCCACCTGTTCCAGACCGTTCTCCGAAGCCTTTCTGCGAGGAGGCCAGATCACCGCCAGCTTCCCGTCGCCCCTGCTCACTGCGGAGGAAGGGGCGCTCAGCTGGGATTGCCCCACCCCCGGCCCGCCTTACCAGCAGGAAGCGGCCAGGACGGAGGAGAGCGGCCGCGCCCCTTAAACATACACAGGCGTTCACCCCCCTCCTCCCCACGGAGGCCTCGGTCCCGAGGGAGGAGGGAGGAACCCCAGGGAGGGGGAAGGCGAACAAACCCGGAGTGAGGAGGTAGGAACCAAAAAATTCAGAGGGGGCGATCCAGGTGTACCAGAACCCGGGGAGGGTCCCTGGGAACCTGACAAAGACATCTGGAATCCTCCTCCCTTCCCCCACCACAAGCCTAGGTGGGGTGTGTCTGGGAGTCCGACGGGGGTGGGGGTGGAGCATAGGGACGGTTAGTCCAGAAAGGGTGGGCAGAGAGAGGAGAGTCGAGAGGGGGGTCCGGGGAATTTGGGAGCCAGGAAGGGAGACCCTGAGGATTAGAGGGCCATTAGAGTTGGGAAGTCGGTAAAAGCGGCTGGAGCCCTGGGAATCCCCAGCATTGGGGCGCCGGTGGCTTACCCGTTAGGCTGGGCGCGGGCTCCTTGAACTCGGCGATGCCGTAGAGGCTCAGCCGCTGGCGCTGCAGCTCCCGCTCGCGTTCATTCACCTCGCGCACCTCCTGCTCCAGCAGCGACGGTGCGATGGGCGGCGGGGCGCGAGCCAGCACCGGACAAGGGCCCTGTACGACTGAATGCGGCCGGCCTCTGGGTTCGGGCAGCCGCTGCGTGTCTGTGCTGCCCTCCGCCGCGGGTGAGGAGTAGCACCCGCCAGCAGCCTCGAAGAAGCGCTTGAGCTCGCCCAGCGGCTGCGGCGGTGGCCGGGCGCTCTGCTCCGGGACCTCGGGGCGCACCAGCGCCGCCTGCCGATAGGCCTCCCGCTCGATGTCTCGCTGCATCTGCGCGCCCGCCCGAGCGCGCTCTAAGGCGCGCGGGAGCGCTGGGCTGGGGCCCGGCAGGCTGAGCAGCGGCCGCACGCGCAGTTCGACGAGTTCACTGCCCGCGCGACCTGGGCTCAGGCCCCGGCTCCGGCGCAAGCTTTCCTCGCGTTCGCAGCTGCGGCGGATTTCGCGCTCGATGGGTGTCTCCATGAGTGGCTCCTCTAGGGGATGTTGTGGGGTCTCTGAACGCAACTGGAGGGCTTCCGAGTTCGACTCAGAGGAGGCTTCCGGACCTTGAGAGAGACACTGCCCAGGAGCCGGTGCCTGGCGCTTCAGACGGTTCAGGGTCGTCGCTTCCTTGCCCAGGACTCTCAAAGCCCCCAGCTGCGGTCGGCCCAGGACGCTCTGTGTCCTGCCTCGCTGATGGTCCGAGGACTTCCCTCTCTTGCTCGGGGGTCTCCGCGCCCTGGTCTGGGGAGGGCACGGGGACGTCGGTATTCAGCTCTGCGGCAGGCTTGGGAATTTCGCTATCTAAGCCGGGGGGTTCAGGCCCACGCGCTTCGGACGACCCCAGGGCTCCGTTCTGCGGCCCAGGGGCCTAGGTGTCCAGGGTTGGGAGCAGCTCGGAAGCCTTGGCTCCCAGGGTTGGAGTTTTGATGCCCAGAGCTGGGACACCCTGCCCTGCGCAGCACCTGTGGTTGCAATTGCCGTCCGCGGGTTCCAAGGCGTCGCCCGCACGGGCCACTTCTCTGACCCGCCCCTGCCCTCCAAGAACTGCCCTCGGGGGCAGGGCCGGGCACCGCCCCCTGCACCTGCCGGCGGGACTCGGGGCCCCGGCCTGGCCCCGCCCCGGCCCCGCCCCCGAGGGGGGGCGCCTCAGCTGGGCGCTGGGTTTGGTCCACTGACGCACCTGTCAGCTCGGGGCATTGGATGTTTTAGAAGAGAGCTTCCCTAGACCTAACCTGCTACCTAGGGGCACCAGTCTAGATGCAGTGTTCACTCAATGGGCGCCACCTTGGCACCTTTTCGGGCTGACGTCCCCGGCATTACCAGGGGGCTTGGTCCCACCCAGCTGCACTCCTGGCTGAACCTCTGAACCACTGTCTTCTGGTGGGGTGTCCTCCTAAACCATCTTTCCGGGGCCTGGCCTGGCCCGCCAATCCTGTCAGCCGGCTGGCAGCGACACCAACGGCCTCCGGGCTGTCCTTTCAAGTTCCACCCCTGCAGCGCACAGTTCGGGCTGGAGGGGGCGCCAGGAACCGCCTCTCCGCCCGCCCCAGTCTCCCTCCCAGTGCCTCGGCTCAAACTTCCGAGCCGAGCGCCAGCGCCCGCGCCAGGCCCATAGGGCTCTTCCCCTCACCCCACCCGGAAAAGTCTGCGAGCCGGCCGCTGCAAAGCGCACTCCCAGACCGGGGGACGAGGCAGGCATGCACACACAGCGCACCCAGGGCCCAGAAGAGCGGCTGAGGTTGGAAAGGCGGTCACCTTGGGCCCAGGCGACTGGGAGACCCAGAGAAGTATCCAGGCTTGTGGGGGAAGTAGCTCCCTGAAACGGGCCAGATTGTGGTGTTCTTAGCCAGGATTGATGCTGGGAACAGGCGACCTGCTCCCAGGGACATTTTCCACTCTCTTCCACTGGGGTTTCGCCAAAACCTGCTTCCACCCCTCCACCTCCATTTTGGGATGACCAGTGAAAAAGATAGTTCCCTGAAGAAAGGGGGCGGGGCTACACAGTCTCAGGAGCACCAATAATCCCCCAACTCTCTGCCTACCCTGTTGACTCCCTTTTCCATCCACCCTCTCACTCCACTCCTGGATCCCAAGCTCAAGCTGCTACCTTCCTCCCTCTGACTCTATTGGCCCAATTGGAATTGGGCCCACCTGGGTTCCATCCCACTGAGAACCTGAGCTAAGTGTCAGCCTTCTCCAAGACTCAGTTTCTTTATCTGTAAAATGGGGATGGTAGTACTTACCCCTTTGGGAGGTGATGACAATGAAAACTCTACTTCTGGAATGAGTTGTCTCTACAGTTGACTCTCCACTTTATCACCTCCTATTCCTCTTCTTCCCCGATGGCTCAGTGTAAAGAACCCACATGCAATGCAGGAGACACAGGTTCGACCCCTGGGTCAGGAAGGTCTCCTGGAGGAGCAAATATCAACCCACTCCAGTATTCTTGCCTGAAAAATCCCCATGGACAGAGGAGCCTGGCAGGATACCATCCAAAGGGTCACAGAGTCAAAATGTCTTCACATGAGTATGTACATCTCTCTCCTAGCCATGCATACTGTGCTCTTGGTTCCACCACACCGCTGACCCTTCTCTGTCCAAGGACCTCCGTGACCTCCATTTACCAGACCTGGTCACTGGCTTTTCCCTGAGTTCCTTTCCACTAGCTCCTTAGTCTTGGAGAACATCACCCACTTATGGTTTTCCTCTGACCTCCTAGGTGCCTCTTTTCAGATTTCTGGTTCACCTGCATCAGTGGGGTTCTTTCCCCTCTGGCTTCCATTGGGTTTGGCTGATGGGAGAGAGGAGAATGAGAGATCAGGATGTTTATCCCATGTGCTCTTCCTCCAGGCTTTGTTGGCTGTGTCCCTCCACTGCCGGCAGCAGCTCCAAACAGCTCTCTCCCTCCAGGGCTATGGGGTGGTAAGAGCTCCCAGCTGTTGCTAACCCAGGGAGTGCACTGTGCCTTGTTTATTTCCTTCTATTGAGTTTTGATCAATTACTCAGTTTAAGTATACAATCTCTTTTCTGCCAATACTCAGACCTTGACAAACTCCAATTTCACACTTTAAACACCATCTCTATGCGGATGTCTTCCAAATTTATATCTCTAGCTCTAATTTCTCCTCTGAGTTTTAACTCATATCCAACGGTCCCCAGTCTAATAGATAGGTCAAATGGAACACTTTCAAAACTGAATTCTTGGTCTCCCCCCAATTCTTCTTCTCTTTACTACATATAGCAACTCACTCATTCTGTTTTTCATGTCCCAAAATGTAGAACTCAGCCTCAATTTCTCTTTTTCCCTACCCACCGCCAGTCCATTCATATATTGGATTGCTGTTTGCTCTGCCTCCAACACATATTCTGAATTCGTCCACTTCTCTCCACCCTTTTCCCAGCCATTCATTGCCCTCTGATGTCTCTCCACCAAACTTAGGAGAAAAATCCAAATTTCCTACCCTGGCTAAAAACCCCTTCCCACTTCTCAGATCTCATCTCCTGATACCCTCTCCCTTGATCCCTCCTCCATCTGAACCTTTATGCTTTCCTCAAACTCCATGATTGCATTCCCACCCCAGGGCCTTTGTACTGGCCTTTCTCTCTGCTTGGAATGACTCAGCACATGGCTGGCTTCTGCTATTCAGATCTTGATTCAGATGTCACTGCTTCAGAGAAGTGGTCTCTGATCACCCAGCCTACCTCAAACACAGCTCTTCATAACTCTATCCCTGCCTTTTTGGGTTTTTTTTTGTAATTCACTCAATACTACAGTTGGGCTTCCCTGGTGGCTCAGACAGTAAAGAATCTGCCTACAATGCAGGAGAAGCAGGTTTGATCCCTGAGTTGGGAAGATCCCCAGGAGAAGGGAATGGCTACCTATTCTATGGTAGAATACCTAATGGCTATGGTATTCTTGCCTGGAGAGTGCCATGGACAGAGGAGCCTGGTGAGCTACAGTCCATGGGATCACAAAGAGTTGGACATGACTGAGCGACTAACACTTTCACAATACTATAGTTATCATCAATTACCTTTGTTTCTTTATTTGTATATTATCCACCTCTGCCCGCCCCCCACCTCAGCTGGAAAGTGAGTGGTATTACAGCATTTTCTGTTTGTCATGTTCACCCAACTCTCTCACTCCTAGAACAGTGCCTGACACATAACACTTATTAAAGAATGTTCCCAAAATTGGGAACAAAGAAATAAACTAGACTTGGAAGTTGCCGTTGAGTTTAGGAGACAGACACAATTATAAACAGAACAATCTTGCCTCAAGGTGGAACCCAGGACAAGAGTATAAAGGGAAGCCTATATAAGTGTTTATCTAAATAGCTAACAGTTATAACATCAAGCTACAAGCAATAAAGTAAAATATACACTCTTCTCCAAAAGGTGGAAACAACCCAAAAGTCCAGCAACAAATGAATGGATAAGCAAAATGTGATCCATTCATACAATGGAATATTATTCAGCCATGAAAATGAATGAAGCACTGATTCAGGCTAAAATACAGATGACCCTTGAAAACATTATGGAGAAGGGAATGGCAACCCACTCCAGTATTCTTGCCTGGGAAACCCCATGGACAGAGGAGCCTAGTGGGCTACAGTTCGTAGGGTCACAAAGAGTCAGACACTACTCAGCAACTAGCACTTTCTCTTTTGAAAAAATTATGCTCAGTGAAAGAAGCCAGACAGAAGAGGCCACATATTGTATGATTCCACTGATTAAAAAAAGGCCAGAATAGGTAAATCGAGAGACAGATGCAGATAAGTGGTTGCCAGGGGCTTGGGGAAGGAGTGCCTGTTTAATGGGTACAGAATTTCCTTTTGGGGTAATGAAAAGGTTCTGGACCTAGATAGTGGCAAGTTGCACAACATTGTGAATGTACTAAATGCTACCAATGGTAAATTTTGTTTTGTGTATTTTACCACAATTAAGAACTAATTTTAAAAAATGTGTTCTCTATTTCTATCATGGCAAATAAGCTTTTATTAAAAAAAAAAAATTTGGCTGACTTGGGTCTTCGTTGTGGCACAAGAGATCTTTGTGCTTCATGTGGGATCTTTTGTTGTGGCATGTGGGCTTAGATGCCCCACAGCATGTGAAATCTTAATTTCCAGACCAGGAATCAAACTCATGTCCCCGTCATGGCAAGGCGGGGGCTTCTTAACCACTGAACCACCGTGGAAGTCCCCCAAATATGCTTTTAGGAGGATCTATTGGGTTGACCAAAAAGTTCACTTGGGTTTTGCCATACCATCTTCGGGTTGTTGTCACGAAAAAAAAAAGTCCCAAAGGAACATTTTGACCAGCCCAATAGAAGACCAGGTTCAACTGAAAATGTTTTGAATCCCTGGGAGTTTTGTACTTGGCATAGGAAAACCCCAGGCCTCAGTCTGGCCCCATTTGTTTCCCACCCCCAAGTCTGTCCTACACAATGAGGGGCCTTGTACATGTACCTAGGGACCCCGTCCCATGTACCCAAGCTCTTTCCTCGCTCCTCTGCCACTTCTTGGCCATCCTGAGTAGGATCTAGAGCAGGGAGGAAGGATTTAGTTGGGCACATTCCCTTTGTTCCATGGGGAGCAGACCCTCTGAAGCAAGGAAGGGGCCCAGGCGACTTCCCTGGCGGTCCAGTGGTTAAGACTGCAGGGACCATGGATGTGATCCCAGGTCGGGTGGGGTGAACTAAGACCCGCATGCTATACAGCTTGACCACAAGGGTGCTGGGGGCTGCAGCAGACCAGCCTGGAGAGTAGGAGATGATTTCCCCAAGACAATGGCTGGATAAATCACATAATCAGCTGAGAAAAGGGGCGCTGCTCCTTTAAGAAAGGGATGGTAGGAGGATTGAATAGGGACCTTCAAGACTTGGGTAAGAAGTTCTCTAGACATTTCTCATCACCACACTCCCCCAATAGTTATCACATCTAAGGGGCGTTCAGTGTCCTGGAGGCTATCTGATCAAATTCTCTCATTTTCCGAAAGAGGAAACTGAGGTCCAGAAAGGGAAGTTGCCGTGAGTTGTCCAGAGCTCAAGCCTTCTGGTTCTCATGAGGCACAGGCTCTGGTCTCCAGATCCTCTGGTGAGATCAGCCCTCCCTCCTCACCCCAGAGATCAGGGTCCAAGAAGAGAGGGCAGTAGTATGTAACAGCAACAGTATTCGAAGGCAGGTTACCCTTGGTGGGCAGCCAGACTTGAAATGTCTAGGGTGCCAAGTAAAGGTGCCCTTGTCTGAGTGGGTCAGGGAGTCCCAGCCCTAGTCCACAGGCTTGACCAGGCATGTGAGAATGTGTTTGCCGAGAGGCAGCCGAGTGCAGCAAGGAGGCCAGTGGCTGGTAAATAATTGATCAGGACAGCTGATAGTACCTCCCCAGAACTGCCCGCCAGCCCCCAGCCCCCCTCAGCCCGGCCCAGGCGTCTCCCGCCTCCTGGCCCAAACCAGCTGGACCAGCTCTCCCAGTGCCCGCCTGCTGCCCCCCCCACCCCCCGCCCCAACTCCCGACAGCCAAGTCACAGCCTCCGGGGCACCTTTCGGCAAGCACCCGAGGTGGTGGGTCTGGAATTCAGAAATCAGAACGTGGGCTTCTGGGCAGAGATGGCCCTGCAGAGCCATGTGTGGTCTCTGGCCACACCCATGTAAGTGTCCGGGGTCAGGGGGGCCAGTGGGCAGGGCCTGGGAGGGGCTCATGGAAGACGCTGGCCTTCCTATGGGGGGACGGTGGGGTGGGGGTTGTTGCTGGTTAAAGCTCCAGCTAGCCTCTCCTAAGGGGGCCAGGAAGAGTGAAGGGCAGCTGGCAGCCAACCCTGCAGCCTCTTCAATGCCCCCCTCCCCAGAAAGTCGGGTGGGAGATGTGAATTCTCACTCCCTTGTTTTTTTGGGATTTTCCACTGGCAGGCTTCAAGCCCAAAGTCCAGCCAGAGGCAGGTGGGGCTATTACTTGAGTGGGGGATGGGGAATGTCAGGGTCCCTCACTCTCATATTTTGCCTCTAAATTCATCCTTTGGTGTCTGGGGTGGAAAGAAATGCTTGAGATCCAACAGGAAAAAATGTTAACACTTCCCAAACTGGGGAAGAGGATTTCAACAGGGAAATGATTACCTGCTTAATGAAATGACCACCAACTGTCCCTGGCAGGGCAAAAAGCTGTAGTTAGAGACAAGCAACATTGAACAAAGTGTGCAGATTGTTTTAATACTTGAGATGTGAGGGCCTTTGAAAATCAGAGGATGGAGGGGGCTCCAGAGGTTTGTAGAGACTTCTGGAAAGGGGGCTCCCTCCAAGGACCACAGTTGGGTCCCTCACTCTTTTGGGTTCCCCGTTGCATTATTCACCAACTACAAACCTGGTTGCCTAGCAATGGGAATCTGATCTCCCCCCACCCCCCCAGCAGGGACGAGGCAGGGTGATTACATCTTGGGTGTGGGAGAACAGAGGGGGGACTTTAGCCTCCCCTAGGGTAAACCTATTAGCAGGGGGTCTGAGCTTCCTTTGGGACACCCTGTAAAGCATGAACTTCAGCATCCTGCCCTAATTGGAATAGAAGACCCACCTCCCCAGGCTGATCTCTGGTCCCCTGGCTGTCAAGATGAAGATGCCTGAACTTCCATTTCTCCAGTGTTCCCAGTATTTGGGCTCTAAGAGCCTTGAGTTCCAATCCTGACTCAATGACCTTAGATAAATCTTCTGCCACTTCTCAGAGCCTCAGTTTCCTTTCCTGTAAAATGGGGACAGTAGTACTACTTACCTTTTAGGATGGTCGAGAGGGTTAAATGAGTTACTAAAGTTTTTTGAAATTGAAAGGCGCTCAGTCATGTCTGACTCTTTGCGACCCCATGGACTGTAGCCTGCCAGGCTCCTCTCTCCATGGAATTTTCCAGGCAAGAATCCTGGAGTGGGTAGCTGTTGCCTTCTCCAGCGGATTTTCCCAACCCAGGTATCGAACTCAGATCTCCCGCACTGTAGCATATTCTTTACCATCTGAGTCATCAGGGAAGCCCCAAATGAGTTACCAGGAGTAAAGCATTTAACGGTGCCCAGCACATGGTGTGCACTGGCTAATGGTTGGCTGATTTTCTTCTCAGTTGGAATGTCAACTCAGCAAAAAGTTGACTACAGTGTCTCAAGATCAGGGCAGGGAGGAGGAGGCGGAGATGGCTGTGGTAGCCTAGCAGAAGCCCCATAGAGCACTTAGAGAGCTATATATAGCAAGTGCTAAATGCGAGCTCACTATTATGCCTTCATGGTGAAGCCAGCGAAGATCCGGGAGGCCCCACCAGAGTTTGGGTAATGAGGTTTAAGCTTATCCGATAGGTTAGTGCTCAAATTAATAAATGTTTGAGGGCTTGCTCTGTGCCCACCCCGGGCTACGTGTCAGGGCCAACAGGCAGATAGATATATGCTTCTAGATATTGGAAGCACCTCCATGTAGCTGGCACTCAGTGCATCTCTGTGATGGTAAATTGTTGTGACGATGACTGTCCCCGACGTGCACTGCAGTACCAACCAGTCTCCAGCTTCCAGGGGGAGCCCAAATGGACTAGGAGTGCCCTTGAGGCTGAGAACTGAGGATCCTGGGGTGCTTTGAGGAGGACAACGATGGGGGAATTGCAGGTTAAACCTTAAATGGCAAGTCCCCCTCCCCCCAGTTCGGAGTCCAGCACTAGGCAGTGTGACCTGGTGATCCTTGCCCCCTGGGAGGGTGGTTTACAAGTGGAAGAGGCAGCTCTGGAGTTACCATGGCAATGGCATGTGTCCACAAGGAGATGGACACTTCTCTCCCAGACTCTCACCCTCTCCCTCAACCCGCACATAAGCTGGGTAACAGTCAAGGTCCAGAGAGGGTGTGGGTTTGGGAAAAAATACAGAGCATATTCTGGCCTGGTGGGATTTGAGCTTCTGGGAATGGTTATTATAATTAATTAAAAACATTGTTAGTCATGGGAATTATTTAAATTATTATTATTTTTCTTTCTGACTTGTGGGATCTTAGTTCCCCGACCAGCGATTGAATCCCTGCCCTCAGCAGTAAGCACCCAGTCCTAACCACTGGACTGTCAGGGAATTCCCTAAAATTATTATTAATAATAAACTATGCTACTGTTTTGGGGGCACAATGTCCTAAGTTTTTTCCTGCATGGATAGATACTTCCCTGCAAGGGAATCTCTCTCTGCAAGGTGAGGAAGGGTCAAGCTATTCTGGTTCATTTTACAGATGGGGAAACTGAGGCTCAGAGGGGTGATGTCAAGCCTCAGAAGGGATTTAGCTCAGCCTGTCACGGCCCGGGCTCTCTCCCCCTCACAGGACCCCTGCCCTCTGCCCCGACTCCTCCCAGTTGCAAAAGGGAAATAGAAGAAAGTACTGGGTTTGGTTGATTTCCAAGCAGCTCAGGGATCTTGGCTCAAAGATGGATGTTCAAGAGATGGGTCTGCCGTGGGTTGGGCCCCCGGGGGACTCCTTTCGCAGCCCAAGCCGGCCCCTCCTCAGCCCCCGCCGTCTCCCTGCAGGCCCATGGCGGAGAGCTCCCTCTACCGGCAGCGACTAGAGGTCATCGCGGTAAGTGACGCCCTACCAGTGCGCTGCTCACTGAGCCCTGGGCACCCCTCGCCATACGCAGGCCTCTTCCTCACTTCTTTCCTATCACAGGGATGAGGCCTAGCGCTCTGAACGTGCGGGGAGCACCCTCAGCTCCAGCCGTGCCTGGGGCGCCCCACCAAACTCCTCAGGCCCCTCTGCTCCTCAGTTCTTCTGTATGATCATCAACATCCCCAGAATGGAGCTCTGCGGACTCCGCACTCTCAAATCTGCAGCATCTGTTCTATTCTTGAACCCTGTCTCCGAAATACACCATGTCTGAAGCCCCCTCTCTCAGACCCCATATCTGGACCTCATCTCTCCGAACCTCCATCTCTGAATCCCCATCTCACTAGCCCCCATCTCTCTGGTCCTCCACTGCTGCACTCGCATCTCTCTGGACCATCTCTACATCCTAGTCTCTCTGGATCCTCACGGCTGCACCTCCATTTCCGACTCCCCATCTCACTAGCCCCCTCCATTGGATCCTCATATCTGGACCCCCATCTCTCAGAATCGCATCCCTCTCAATCCCATATCTCAGACCCCTCCCCCTCTGGATTCCCACTCCGGGGCCCTCCCCATCCACAGACCCCGCCTCCTTTCCGCCGGGGCGAGGCCTCCGCAGCATCTCGGGCGCGGCCGGCCCCGCCCCCGTCGGCCCCGCCCCTACCCGCTGCTGACTCAGCGCCTCCGCCTCCCAACCTCTTCCCCGCCCAGGGCCCCGAGGTGTGTTCCGCTACCCGGTGCGGCTTGCAGCCCCGGGAGTCCCGGGAGCCCCCGGGAGCCCCGGCGAAGGAGGGAGGGCGGAAGGAGAGGCGGTGGCCCCGCCCGGCCCCACCCGGCCAGCGGGCAGCTCAGGGTCCTCTGTGCGCAGGAGAAGCGGCGGCTACAAGAGGAGATAAGCGCGGCGCGCCGCGAGCTGGAGGAAGAGAAACTCCGCGTGGAGCGGCTCAAGGTTGGGGGCAGCCGGGGGCGCCTGCTTAGCCCGGACAATGAAGTAGGGGTGTCTATGAGAGTCAGCTCTGGGAACCAAAGGAGCCTCTCTTTAGACATGGGTTGGGGGAGTTGGTTCCAGCTTCGGGGACGGCGTCTTCCCCAGCTTGGGAAGAGTGGTTGGTGGTGATGGGGGACGTTTGTTCCACCTTTGGGAAGATCATGGGAACGTGTTTGTTCCGCTTTGGGGTAGAGAGGGCCTAAGAGGGACATTGATTTCCCCTTTGGGCGTGTCTGTCCCATTCTAGAAAAGCTGGGGAGATTGATGGGTGTTTCTTCCAGCGTGGGAAAGCTGTCGGCTGGGAACGGGGTGGCTTCCCACCTGGCATTGTTGGGGCACCTATCCCAGCCTGAGGCAGAAATGTCTGTCCGTCCACATGCCCCTTCCCATGGCCAGAGGAAGTCTCTCCGGGAACGCTGGCTAATGGACGGGGCAGCAGAGGAGCCAGAGCGGCCCCAGGACCCCACCTCACAGGACCCCCAGTCACCTGAAGACCAAGCTCAGGCCCGCATGCGGAACCTGGAAGACAGCTTGTTCACGTGAGTAGGGCCCCCTGCCTGATGGCTTTGCCCATCTGACTAGGCCAGGCCCCTCGGCCCACTCCGCTGAGACTTCCGGTGGGGACGGCCCCGTTGAGCCTGGGGTCCAGACTCCCAGCAGCCCCTTCTCTTCCCCAGACTCCAATCCCAGCTGCAGCTGCTGCAGAGTGCGTCCACAGGTGCCCAGCACAAGCCCTCAGGCAGGCCCACCTGGCGACGACAGGTGAGGAACTAGGGGATGTTACCAGCAGAACTCAAAGCAGTACCTCTCCAAGCACAGTTGTGTTTTTTTTTTTTGACCCTGCCGCGTGGCTGTCTTAATTCCCTGACCAGGGATTGAACCTGTGCTCCCTGCAATGGAAGCGCAGGTACTTAACCACTGGACAGCCAGGGAAGTACCCAAGCACAGTTTAGATGCTGGGGTCTCTGTTCTTGTGGTCTTGGGCAAGTTGCTTTCCATGCCTAAGTCTCAGTTTCCCCATCTCTAAAATGGGGTTATATAACAATAGCACACAGCTGGAAGAGGCGTGAGAGAGGGTCAGCGAGAGCATAGCTTGGTACCAGAAGCAGGCACAATGGAATGTTTTGATATGTTGTTGAGTTGTGTTAATTGCTCAGTGGTGTCTGACTCTTTGAGACCCCATGGACTGTAGCCCGCCAGGCTCCTCTGTTCATGGAGTTCTCCAGGCAAGAATACTAGAGTTGCTATTTCCTTCTCCGGGGGATCTTCCTGATCCAGGGATTGAACTGGGGTCTCCTGCATTGCAGGCAGATTCTTTATCATCTGAGCCACCAGGGAAGCCCTGTTTTAATATATGATTGCCAATATGACCTGAATGAGGAAAGCAGTCAGAAAATGTTGTGGGGCGGGGTTGGGGATGGGGGGATGGGGGGCTGGGGGGCTGGGGGGCTGGGGCTGGGAATTCCCTGGCAGTTAGGCGGTTAGGACTCAGTGCTTTCACTATAGTGGCCTGGGTTCAATCCGTAGTTGGGATTACTAAAATGATCCCACAAGCCGCACAGTTTGGCCAAAAAAAAAAAAGAAGAGAAAATGTGGGGATTGTTCTCAGAATTCAGCCCCCAAAATGGGAAAAGGGTCTCCATGAGATGCTCTAATGATCTGAGGCATCTCCATGACTTGAGGGGTTTGGGATTTTGTTTTGGTAATGCCTGTATTAAGATATAATCCACATGCCGTACAACATATGGGTGTTTGAAAACCAAGACGACTTCACATTAAAATCTGGCTCTCTGGGTTGTCCTTGAAGTCCATAGATCCAGTAACATAATCCAGTATCCATAGATCCAGTAACTGATGCACCTGGCCACAGTAAGCTGTGGGTTTTCCACAGCCCCCACCTCTCCTTGATGCCTTACTTTGGCTCCCAGGTGCCTGTCTCAGGACAGAAGGGGAGAGATCTTTGGACAGAGGAGGGTAGGATTGAGACCTATGAGGAGATCTGTGGGGTTTGGTGAAGGTGGCCTGCATGGCCAGGTCCCCAGCTCCCCTCCCTGAGCTCATCTTTCCCTCCATCCCTTCCTCACTCCACTCCAGCCACCCTGACCCTTTTCTATCCCTTGAACTCGCCTAATTCATTATAGCCCCAGGGCTTTGCACTTGCCTTTCCCCTCTTCCTGGAATGCCCTTTCCCACCTCTTGACTCAACGCTGGCTCTTCTCACATTTCAGGCCTTTGTTCAATGTCACCACCTCCAAGAGGCCCTCCTGCATCTTTTTTTTTTTTAATATTTATTTATTTGGCTGCATCAGATCTTAGTTGCAGCATGTGGGGTCTAGTTCCCTGACCAGGGGTCGAACCCGTGCCCCTGCGTTGGGAGCATGGGGTCTTAGCCACTGGACCACCAGGGAAGTCCCCCTCCTTCATTTTATACCTACAAGAGGCACCCCATCACCTCCCAGGCATTTCCTAGCCCCTTATCCTCTTCCCCTGCCATCATAGCCCTTCTTACTTCCTGAATTATAGATTTGTATTTTATGTTTATTACCTGCTTCCTCCCACTGGAATTTAAGTTCTAATAGCAAAAGTCTTAAGTTTCCCTTAAGTGGGATTTCCCAGGCAACTCAGTTGTAAAGAATCTGCCTGCTGGTGCAGGAGATGTGAGTTTGATCCCTGGGTCAGGAAGATCTCCTGGAGTAGGAAATGGCAACCCGATCTCATACTCTTGCCTGGAAAATTCCATGGGCAGAGGAGCCTGGCGGGCTACAGTTCATGGGGTCGCAAAGAGTCAGACACAACTGAGCACGCATGCATGTCCCTTAAGTAACCTCAGTAGCTGGCAGAGTAGATCCCCAATAGAGGGAGTGGCTGCATGGACACAGGATTGACTGGGTACGTACTATGTGCAAGGCAGTGGAGCAGAGGGAGATAAGACAGGTGAGGAAGACTCATGATTTGGTCCTGAAGTAACAGGGAGCCATCAAGGGTGTTTGAGCGGGGTAGGGGTGTTGGCATGCGGGAGGCTGGAAGCAAGATGTGGGCTGCCCTGACCTTGTTTCTGCCATCCCTGCAGGGTCACCATCCTCTCTCCCAGCCCAACGTGGAGTCAGGTCCTGCAGGTGGGTGTTTTGAGGTCTGGGGGTCGCAAGAGGAAGGGCCTGAATCTCACTCTGTTGCCCCATCTCTCCTCTTCCCTGACTTCCCCAGGCCAGCCCGATCTAAACAAGAGAGCCTCCTTACCAGCCGGACCGGTGGGCGCATACCTGGAGTCCCCCTCCGAGCCCAGAACTGAGGCTGCCGGGCTTCCAGCAGCCCCGAGGCGGGTCCCTGGGGCAGCAGGGACCTCCTCAGAAGCCAATGGCCCCTGCCCTGGATCCAGCCCCCCTCTGGAGCAGGAGCCGAGTCAGGGGGTGGTAGCACCTGAGGGGCCAGTAAATGAGGCCAAAGGGGGAGGCATGGTGAAGGTGTTGTGGGAGGGGCTGAGGGCCACGGAGGACTGTGCCATCGGGGCCACAGGCCTGGAGCAGGAGGCTAAGGTGGAGGAGATGGTGTTGGAAGCCATCGGGGACAGACAGGAAGCCAGTCATCCAGAGCTCCCGTCGTGGGTCAAGGAAGACAGGGCCATCGTGGAGGTGGTCTGGGAGGGGGTGGGGGGCACAGAGGGCAGTGACTTGAAGACCATGGGGGAAGCAAGCAGGGGCCCAGAGGCCATCCAGACCAGCTCTCTGGGGCCCTGGGAGGGATCGCGGGGAGCGGCTCCTGGAGAAGGTGCCCCTAGGAGCAGCCCTGATGGTGATGGACAGGGGGTCTTTGGAGGAGAAGAGGGGTCCTTCATTTGGGTGGAGAGGGTGACCCTCAGTGAGGAATGGGAGGAGCTGGAGGTGGAGGGGTTGGAAGGGCCAAAGGCACTGGGAAGGGGGGAAGGGGATGAGAGTCCACTGGGGGTGGAGGGCAGAGGCGAGGAGGAAACGTGGGAGGTGGAGAGGAGGCGGGCGGAGGGACCTGAAGGTGCAGAGAAGAGAGGCAGTGAGGGAAAGGCAGGCACGGAGCCAGAAGGAGCAGAGATGTCCCTGGCGGTAGAGAGGAAAGGAAGCCAGGACTCCTTGGAGCCAGAGAGAAGAGGTGGGGAACACGTGGAAACGGAGATGGGAGGAGGTGACGAACCGTTGTCGGCAGAAAGAAGAAAAGTTGAGGGACCTCCAGGGGCAGAGAGGGGAAGAGATGAGAAGCCATTAGGAGTAGAGCAGAAAGGAGGTGAGGAAAAGCTAGAGGCAATCCTAGAACCATTGGTAGCAGAGAGGAAAGAAGGGGAGGAGTCAATGACGGCAGAGAGAATAGGAGGCGAGAAGCCATTGGAGGAAAAGGAAAAAGGAGATGAGAAATCACAGAGGGCAGAGAGAATGGGAGATGAAGAGCCCTTGGAGGCAGAGAAAACAGAAGACGAGAAATCACAGAAGGTAGAGAGAACCGGAGGTGAGGAGCCATCAGAAGTAGAGAAAAACGAAGATGAGGACTCACTGAAGGTAGAGAGAACGGAAGGTGAAGAGCCATTGCAGACAGAGAAGACTCAGGGGGTCGAGGAAGAGCAGAGAGAGTCAGAAGAAGAAAAGGGATGTCAGGCAGAGGAAGTGAGTGAGGCAGGGGCTCCCCCAGAAGCCAAGGAGGCGCCAAGGCCAGAGGATGAAGGACAGCAGCCCCAGGAGAAGCAGGAAGACTCCCCAGAAGCAGAAGTGGAAGCAGTGAAGCCCCAAACTCCTGCTGAGGGCCAGGACCCCACTGGAGATGCCACCCCACTCCTGGCAGAGACGTCAGCTCAGGATCGGCCTGCTGAGTGCGAGCCACTGCTGCAGATGGAGGGGCCCAGGGCCAACCCCAGTGCCCGCCCCGTGCCCACCTATGCGCCTGCCCGGCAGCCGGAGCCATCTGCCCCTCCTGAAGGTGAAGAGGCAAGCGGCCCTAAGCAGAAGACGTGCCAGTGTTGTGCGGTTATGTAAGCCCATGCCCTCCACCCTACTCCCAGCTCCTCTCACAGCTACCTCGGCCTCTTGGCATCCAGCAGGCAGTCCCAGGCGCAGACGGGGCACCAAGGGACTGACCATGGCACCTGGGAGCCAGTTGGTCTACACATCCACCTCCACTTGGGCTTCCGGACCCCTCACCCGCTGCCTGTGACCTGGCCCTCTTCTGTGACAAAGCCTTTTATACTTGAAAATAAAATGTTAAGCATTCAGACAGTATGAGTGTGTGTATTGTTGGCCCAGAACCACTTCACCGTCTCCCGGTGGGAAGTGGAGGGCTTGACTCTGCTAAAAGCAAAGATTGAGTCAGTGAGAGTTATAGATGTGGCTGCTGTAACAAAAAGATCTCAAGCTACAGTAGCTATCAAAACAGAAAAAAATTTGTTTCTTTGGACACTTCTGTGGGATCACTTGGAAACTGTTTTTTTTCTGTTTCTTGTGCTGCCTTCACCATGTGTGTGGCCAAAGCTGTGTCACAGGGCACATCAATGCTCCAGCTCATGGGAAAGGGAAGGGAATGTGGAAAAGACCCCACCCAGACCCAGCATTGGCACATGTCACCTCTGCTTATGTTTCACCGGTGAGAACGCAGTCCATGGTTACACCTAGCTGCAAGGAAGGCTGGGAGTGCATCCAACTACAGTTCTGTTTATACCAGCAGGACAGATCTGGGGAGTAGCTGCCACTCTGGATATCATATATTTTTCTTTTGCTCCCTCATCCATCCACATTTTCCCTGTAGGGCCAGGCCCTTCTCTGTAGGGGTCCTTTAGCCTCAGGTCTTCCTTGGCTGGGTGTCCTCAGGCAAGTGACTCAGCTCTGAGCCTCTATGTCTTCATCTGTCAAAGGAGCTCCCTTCTCCCCTCCTGAGGTCGGTTCAGGCTGTAACCTGGAGCCTGCAGTGGGGCCCAGAAGGCCCAGCTCCTCAGGTGTGGGCAGGAAGTGTTTCTCATACCCAGAGTCCAGTGGCGCCAAGAGCTGGGGAGGCTCCTTAACTGGAACCTGCTCTATTTCCTCCACTTCTAGGATGGGTGAGTCGCCAGGGGGCTGGGCCTGGGGCACCTCCTGGGGAGAGAAGAGGCCGAGATTGTTCCCCTTGTACATGTGAGTGTGCATGCTAAGTTGCTTCAGTTGTGTCCGACTCTGCGACCCTATGGACTGCCAGGCTCCTCTGTCCATGGGATTCTCCAGGCAAGAATACTGGAGTGGGTTGCCATGCCCTCCTCCAGGGATCTTCCCGACCCAGGGATCAAACCCACGTCTCCTGCATTTAGTGGATTCTTTACCACTAAATCCTGGGAAGCCCCTTCCCCTTGTACCCCCCTATCCTAGTTTTCAACTATTCCCCACTGTCCCAGCTTTCCCCAATACCCTAGGGGGCCCCAAGAAGCCAGGCTTTTCACCCACCTTCATGTGCGGCAGGCTGAAATTGCTATTGGCAGGGTCAGGAATCTTCTCCCAGATCCAGTGGGGTAGTACCTTGTGCTGCAGGTGGACACACCTGGCAGGCAGGTTAAGAGTCAGGGCAGTGAATCCAGGTAGCTAGATACCCATGCCCAGGTGGCAAGGTCCAGGAATGTCACAGAGCTCTGAAGCATCATCCCCTTATCCCTGCAGCCCCCACTCCTCTGCCCCCTCCTTCCCCGCCAAGCTCAGCGATGCCCAGCTGCCCTCCCCACCTGGGCAGAGACTCGTGTGTCTGACAGCCTCACCTTCCGCAGGTGGCCAGGCTCACACCACAGCCAGTCAGGAGCAAACCCCACAGGAGAAAGACAACTGACAGAACTTTCCAATTCAGGGTGTTATCTAGAGGGCAACGGGGAGGGGCAGAAGAACATCTGGACACCAAGAAGGCTGCGAGGGCTCAGGTAAGGCTCATGGGTGAGACAGGGAATAGGTAAGGAAGTGGATAAATGGGCAGAGCTCATGAATGGGTGAGGGCTTCTCAGGTGGCCCAGTGGTAAAGAATCTGCCTGCCAATGCAGGAGATGCAGAAGATTCGGTTTCGATCCCTAGGTCGGGAAGATCCCCTGGGGAAGGAAATGATAACCCACTCCAGTATTCTTGCTGGGGAATCCCATGGACAGAGGAGCCTAATGGGCTACGTCCATGGGGTCACTAAGAGTCAGACACGACTCAGTGACTGAGCATGCACGCATGAATTGGAAAGGGGAGTCTCAGAGTGGGAGTGGGACTTCTGAGAAGGTCAAGGTCAGGGATGGGTGAAAGGGTCAAAGACACACATTGCCTGTTAATCCACAGCAGTATTTAGCAGCATCAAAATCCATCATCAACATCCCCAAGTCAAAAGGTTGTCTACCCAATGAAGTTCAGTAAGGATTGTGTAACACCCCTCCAGTGGAACAGAGCCCCCTCCCATAGCAGTCCCACCCCAGACCCCTACCTGGCAGGTGAAACTGGAGGCTTGGACCAGGTGGGCCCTGTCCTGCGATGGTGGAGGCAGTCATCCACAGCTTGCAGGGACCCCAGTGAAGGTCAGGCAGGGTGATGGTTCGGGTGTTGCCAGTCACTGAAGGACATACCCAGAGAGGTGAGGGAGGTAGTCAAGTCCTGCCTCAGGATCTTTGCACGTGCCATGCTGTCTGCAACACTCTCCCAGATATCCACATGTTTCCCTCCTCACCTCCTTCAGCTCTTTGCTCACAGGTCACCTATTCAGTGAGAACTTTCCTGACTGCACCCCTCCAACCAATTAAAACAGCACTTGCTTCTCCATTCATCTCCCTTGCTTTATTCCTCTACCCAGCACTTACCATCACACACTTACCTTGACACACTGCATAGATAGTATTTACTTTATCTATGCCTGCATGTCCCCCATGAGAAAGTTAGGGCCAGGAGGGCCATATTCCCAGAGTTGTGTCCAACTCTAGTCAGTGCCTGGCACATAGAAAGCACTAAAAAATGATATACAGTTGACCTTTGAACAAGGCAGGGGTTATGGGTGTCGACTCTTAACTCTGTTAAAAATCCAAGTACAGTATAATTTATAGTCTGCCCTCCTTATCTGTGCTGCTGCTGCTGCTGCTCAGTCAAGTCTGCGTCTTCGTGACCCCATGGACTGTAGCCCACCTGGTTCCTCTGTCCATGGAATTCTCCAGGCAAGAATACCGGAGTGGGTAGCCATTTCCTCCTCCAGGGGGGTCTTCCCAACCCACAGCTTGAACTCGAACCTCCTGCATCCCTTGCACTGGCAGGCGGGTTCTTTACCACTGAGTTACCAGGGATGCCCTCCTTATCTGTGGTTCCTCAATAGGGGCTTCCCTGGTGGCTCAGACGGTAAAGAATCTGCCTGCAATGCAGGAGACCTGGGTTTGATCTCTGGGTGGGGAAGATCCCCTGGAGAAGGGAATAGCTACCCACTCCAGTATTCTTCCCTGGAGAATTCCATGGACAGAGAAGACTGATGGGCTACAGTCCATGGGATCACAGTCAGACACAATTGAGCAACTAACACACACTCTGTAATTCCTAGTTCCACATCAGCAGATTCAACCAACCATAGATAATACTGTTAAAATTTACTATGGAAAAAAGTCATGTATAACGAGACCTGCATAGTTCAAACCTGTGTTGTTCAAGGGTCAAGTGTATATTGGAATAAATAAAAGAATGCATGAATATCATACCCTCAGAATGCACAGGATCCAGTGAAGGGAAATTTGCTTCAGATCGGGAGAAGACATCTGCACCTCCCAGAACTGTTTTTGTTTACTTCTTTGACAGTGCCTTATAGTTGTGGGATTTTCGTTCCCCTACCAGGGATTGAACCCAGACCAGGAATTGAACCTAGACCTTCAGCTGTAAGAGTCCTAACCACCTGTCCATCAACTATTATCAGTCATTGATAAAGGGCTGCATCTGAGGGGCCTTGATTCCCCAGCACTTCAGCTGTCTAGGCAGGCAAGATGCTTCAGACCAGAAAAAGCCCTCAGGCCAGGAATCCAGGTGCCAGTGACTGGGAGATAAACTCTAGGCTCTGAGTGGGGCCCTGATGCCACCCATCACAGTAAATAAGGCTCCTGAAATCCCTTATCAAAATCTGTGGTGCCATAGAGCCCTCCCCAACTGGGAATTTTCCAGAATTGGGGCTCTGCTTCTTTTGTCTCTATATACTTATGGTCTTGGGACTCCATCCTTAATCTCTCACTCGACGCCCTTCTCAGGCTGTTTCCAAGTTCTTTACACCAAGGACAGATTGCAGTGTTAAATCTCAGCCTAGAACTTATTGCTACATCTGAAACTTGAGTATCTGACCATCTCATGGACAATCCCACTTGGATGAGCATGTCAGGTGCAACAAATACAAATGGGCCCCCCAAATTCTTCTCTAAAGTCCTTACCACTGGACCGCCAGGGAATTCCCTGTTTTTGTGTGCTTTCCAGCTGAATATGCCATATAAAGATATCCAAGCTAAAACATCGAGTAGAAAAAGAAAGCTGCAAAACATCGGTCATAAGCTTTAGGGGCCTATAACATGGTTCTCTTTTAATAATAACAATCATAGGTACATGTACACACAAAAGGAGAAAGGGGTGCAGAGGATGAGATGGTTAGATGGCATCACCCACTCAACAGACATGAATCTGAGCAAACTCTGGGAGATATGAAGGACAGGGGAGCCTGGCATGCTGCAGTCTATGGGGTCGCAAAGAATCAGACATAATTCAGCAACTGAACAATACATAAATATATATGATTTTTAACCCAATGATATCTATGTACTTGTGCAAAGTGCAGTCATGGCAAAGTAACTATGTTTTAAAAAAACAGGCTTTATCAGTTAGAGACAAAAGCAAAAGTACCGAATTATTTAAGGGTGAAATGACACCAAAGACACACTAGGTAAAAAGTGTGGGGGATACACTGAAACAAGAATGATTAAATGCAGTTAACTACTGAAACTGGATGGTGGGTACACAAGGGTTTGCTACACTATGTTTCCTACTTTCCCTTGAAATTTTCTACAGTAAATTTAAAAATTTTCAAACAACACAGCTCAAAACAACACAAAAAAACACAACTCCCATCTTTGTGTTAACGTACACAGGACAAAATATGGAAGCTGCACGATCAGTATCACTGAAGTGATGAGAATGCTGACATATTTAAGTATATATACTTCTTTAATGTGTCAGTTTTTTAAATAATTTCATTTCTTTATTTGGGGCTGTGCTGGGTCTCTGTTGCTGAGCGGGTTTTCTCTAGTTGTGGCGAGCATAGGGGCTACTCTCTAACTGTGGAGCACAGACTTCTCTTTGTGGTGGCTTCTCTTGTTGTGGAGCATGGGCTCCAGGTGCTCGGGCTTCAGTAGCTGCAGCACGTGGGCCCAGTAGTTGTGGCACACAGACTTAGTTCCTCCGAGGCATGTGGGATCTTCCCGGATCAGGGATCGAACCCTTGTCTCCTGCATTGGCAGGTGGATTCTTCACCACTGAGCCACTAGGGAAGCCCCAGTGTGTCAGTTTTTAAAACAAGAACAGACAACTTTCGTAATCAGAAGAAAAGAATATTTTGAATTTTTATTACTTTTTCTACTTTTTATTGTATCTGTGTGAGATGATGGATGTTAACGAAATTTATATTGGGAATCATTTCACAGTATTTGTAAGTCAAACCATGACAATGTACACCTTAAACATCCACAGTGTGTTTGTCAACTATATCTCAATGTGACTGTGGGGGAAAGGGTAACAAAGATAATGTAGGGACTTCCCTGGTGGTCCAGTGGTTAAGAATCTGCCTGCCAATGCAGGGGACACAGGTTTGATCCCTGATCCAGGAAGATCCCACATGCTGCAGAGCAACTAAGTCCATGTGCCACAACGACTGAAGCCTGAGCACCTTAGAGCCTGTGCTCCACAACAAAAGGAGCCACTGTGATGAGAAGCCTGTAAACTGCCGCAATGGCAGAAAGCTAGCAAGCAGCAACGAGGGCCCAGAGTAGCCGAAAATAAGAAAGGTACTTTTAAAAGGAATTTGTGCTCAGAGTAAAAATTTAGCCTACATCCAAAGGTATAAAAAAGAAACAAAAATCATACGTAATTCTAAAATCCCTATTGATGCTGTGGAGGAATTTCTTTTCATAGTTGTGTCTCTGCTTTGCCCAGTGCTGGGTTTATTGTATAAAAGTGGAACCATCCCACAAAGTTTTATAATCCTTTTATCTTTTTTCGCTTAATAAAATATGACAGGCATCTTTCAATGGCAATAAATATAGATCAGACTCTTCACTTTAAATGGCCACATGACAGTCTATTACCCTGATAGCCACCAGGGTTATTATCCGCTAGGGAACCCATGATATCAGGTGTTCTCGTAGGGGCTGAGAGGGAGCCAAAAGGTCCCATCTGGGGGCAAGGGGAGGGGTAGACTGATGGATGGGTCTTATGGGGGCTGGGAGCAGAGGCAGTGGAGCTCACCATTCTTGCAGACAGAAGGCCTGGTTCCACTTTGTGTACACAGGGTGTAGTGGGTGAGATGGCCCCGAAGTTGGTGTCTTGGGACCTCTCCCCACGCTACAGCAGGGATCCCTGAGGGGGCATCCTGGATTCGCCAAACCACTGGCCCCGATAACGGTACTGGTGAGAGAAAGTCAGTGGGTCAAGTTCTGCCAGGATTTCAGAACCCGCCAGCCTCCAGGCCCACCACTTACCTAGTTCCTCTCTGAACTTCCAGACGGAGGGGGCAGGGGCCAAGCCCCAAGGAGAGACCGCTGTCACCGTGATTCGGTAAGGGACCCCTTCCTTGAAACCCACTGAGTAGGGCAGGAGCAAAGACCAGTTAGAGTCGGCTCCCCTCCCCAACTCATTTCTTATTTTGTAAGGAATCTTCTTTTGTGTCTCCAGAGGGACACCCTGCTACAAGGGTTTTGAGAAAAAGTAATTTATCTGGGAGGTAACCATAGAAAACACCCATAGGGCAGTGGCGAAATGAAGAAAGGAAGGAAAGACACCCAGGAAACTGTGTGTTAGAGAACAAGTTCCCAATATGACCAACCAAGGCTCAGTTCCATTGGTGACGTCTGGGTGGCAGAAGAGCTGACAATCTTGAGCTCCATCCCACCTAAGGAGGGAGGGAGTTGGGGTATTTATCCATCGACCATTATCAGTCATTGGTGAAGAGCTGCATCTGAGGGGCCTTGATTCCCGGGCACTTCAGCTGTCTAGGCAGGCAAGATGCTGCAGACCAGAAAAAGCCCTCAGGCCAGGAATGCAGGTGCCAGAGACTGGGAGATAAACTCTGGGCTCTGACTGGGGCCCTGACATCATCCATCACAGTAAATAAGGCTCCTAAAATCCCTTCCCAAAACTTGTGGTGCCATATAGCCTTCCTCAACTGGGAACTTTCCAAAACTGGGGCTCCTCTTCTTCTGTCCATATATACTTATAGTCTTGGGACTTTATCCTAAATCCGTCACTTGACACCTTCTCAGGCTATCCCAAATTCTTTACACCAAGGACAGACTCCCCAGTGTTAAATCTCAGCCTAGAACTTATTGCTAGATTTGAGATTTGAGTATCTGACAGTCCCATGGACAATCCCACTTGGATGAGCATGTCAGGTGCAACAAATCCAAATGGGCCCTCCCCAATTCTGCTGTAAGACTCCCCAACAAGAACCTGCCTGCTTCTCTCCCTTCCTTTGTTCCCTCCAAGAAGGAGCAGATACAGTCCTTTCTGAAAGTGAAATTGTTACTCCCTCAGTGGTGTCCAACTCTTTGCAACCCCATGGACTGTAACCCACCAGGCTTCTCTGTCCACGGAATTCACCAGGGTAGAATACTGGAGTGGGTAGGCATTACCTTCTCCAGGGAGTCTTCCAGACCCAGAGACGAAACCCAGGTCTCCTGCCCTGCAGGCAGATTCTTCACTGTCTAAGCCACCAGGGAAGCCCACAGTCCCTTCTACAGTCCCTTCTGGATTTCTCAGGTCCAGCCCTCACCCTCCCAGTCTGTTCCTCCCACAGCAGCCAGTGGGCACCTGTGAGCACCTGAGTCAGGACACACCCTTCCTCTGCTTAGAGGCCTGTGTGGCTCCCACCTCACTGACAGACAAAATCAAAGTCTTCTCCATGAGCCACAAGGCTTTGCACATTCTCCCCTGTCCCCTCCCTGCCCTCACCTCCTCCCACTTTCCCCTTTGCTCATTCTACTCCAGCCACACTGGCCCCCCCACTGTCACTCTAACATATAAGGCACATTTCTGCCTCAGAGCCTTTGCACCATTTGCTTCCTCTTGTTTTTCCCTTAGACATCCTCATGGATCCTTCAGGTCTTAATTTAAATGCCACTTTCCCAGAGAGACTTTTTCTTTTTTTTCCCTAAAATAAATATCTCCCTTCCTCCCCCTGACCCTGATTTACTTTGCCCCAACTACATTACAGGGGTTTCCCTGGTGGCTCAGCGGTAAAGAACCCTCCTGCAATGCAGGAGATGCAAGTTCTACCCCTGCGTCAGGAAGATCCCCTAGAGAAGGAAATGGCAACCCACTCCAGTATTCTGGCCTGGAAAATCCCGTGGACAGAGGAGCCTGGCAGACTACAGTCCATGGGGTCACAAAGAGTCAGACACGACTTAGCAACTAAACAACAAATTGCATTACAGAGGTATTTGGTTTTTGTTCCACTGGTTGCCTGCCCTACAAGATGAGGATGGAGATGTTGGTGGGGATGTGGGTAGGCATGCTGTTGAGAGGAGAGTACAGTGATAGTTCAGGGTTTGGCTTTAGGAACCTGACTATGTGGTTCAAATCCTGGTTCCACCACATACTTGCTGTATGGCTTCAGGGGAGTTGCTTAACTTCCCTGAGCCTTTTTCTTTATCTTCATAATAGCAGAAACCTGCTTTGTATATAAGGAAGATGGAATGATTTCATGCTGATGGAAAGGCCAATACACATCGGCTGCCATCACTGTGTTTGTTGTCGTTCATTTGCTAAGTCGTGTCCAACTCTTGTGACCCCACGGACTGTAGCTCTCCAGGCTCCTCTGCCCAGGGGATTTCCCAGGCAAGAATACTGGAGTGGGTAGCCATTTCCTTCTCCAGAGGATCGTCCCAACCTGGGGATTGAACCTGCATCTCCTGCATTGCAGGCCTACTATTTACTGCTGAGCCACCAGGGAAGCCCATCATTGTGAACCAGTGTCTAGAACAGGGCTTGGCACACAGTGGGTAGTCAAAGAGTATCTCTTGCATGAATTAACAATACTTGAATACTCTTCTGCAAATCCAGCCTCTCCTCTGTTCTCCAACAGCTTAAATAGGAACTCAGGTGCCCTTCGGCCTCACCTGGCAACACTGCACTGAGGTTCCCAGGAGGAAGCCGGACCCAGCTGAGGTCCTCCAAGGGGTCGCCGTCTCGAGTCCAGTCCACCACATGCTCCTGCAGCTCCCCAGGCCCCTGTTGCCAGGTCACCAGCAGCTCTGTGTTTTCAGAGATGCTCCTGACCACCACACCATGGGGGGCAAAGTCTGGACCTAGAGGATGGGGAGGAGAAATCTCAGCTGTCTACTTGGGAAGTCTCCACTTGAGCCTCCAGGGCATCTCACAAAGGAAGTTCAGAGCCTCTTACCCAAGCAGGTCAAAGAGAGGTTGGTAGGAGGCTCCCAGCTTGTGCCATTGACGGCAGACACCCCCACCCACTCCGCTTGGGTGGGGATGGAGAAGTTGCAGCAGGGGGTCTCCTCCTGGATCACCTCCTGATCTTTAAGCTGGATCCAGACTCTGTAGGTCACCTGCACGCAGAACCCTGAAGCCTGAAGGATGAGAGGAAGAAGGGGTGAATCTCTCTCCTTATCAGGCACATACTGTGCAGCTCAGTGAGGTCACTGGATAAACGCATCAGTGAAACATTTTTGTTGGTTTCACTGTTGTTTAGTCACGAAGTCATGTCCCATTCTTTTGTGACCCCATGGAGTGTAGCCTGCCAGTTTCCTCTGTCCATGGGATTTTTCCAGGCAAGAATACTGGAGTGGGTTGCCATTTCCTTCTCCAGGGCAATCCTCCTGACCCAGGGATCGAACCTGCCTCTCCTGCACTGGCAGGTGGATTCTTTACCACTGAGTCACCAAGGAAGCCCTGGTTTCACAGTACAGGTGAGGAAACCAAGTCTCAGAGAGGCTCAACGGCAGAAGTGAGATGAGAATACAGCTTGTGAGCCAGAACTAGGGTCAAAACAAGAAAGGATACCAAAAATCCAATCAAGATAAATTATATTTTAATGCAATATTTTTAAAATTTATTTTTACTGAAGTATAGTTGATTTATGAAGCTGTGTTAATTGCTGCTGTAAGCGAAGTGACACACACACATATATATATACACATTATTTTTCATACTCTTTTCCATTATGGTTTATCATGGGATATTGAATATAGTTCTCTGTTCTACAGTAGGAGCTTGTTGCAACACAGTATTTTAATCAATCAAAATTAAGGCAAAAAAAAAAACATGACAAACAAACAATCAAGATTTTAAGTAAGGGACTTCCCTGGTAGTGCAGTGAATAAGAATCTGCCTGCCAACAGGGGGAACATGGATTCGATTCCTAGTCCGGGATAATTCCACATGCTGCGAAGCAACTAAACCCATGGGCCGGAACTACTGAAGCCTGCTCACCCTAGAGCTAGCAAGCTGCCAACTACCGAGCTCACGAGCTGCAACTACTCAAGCCGATATGTCTATAGCCTCTGCAGCACCAGAAGAGAAGCCACTGCAGTGAGGAGCTCATGCACCACAACTAGAGAGTAGCCCCTGCTCTCTGCAACTAGACCCAGCCCACAGGCATCAACAAAGACTAGTGCAGCCAAAAATAAATTTTTAAAAAACAAGAGAAAACAAAGTGATTCCTAAAAAAATATTTTAAGTAAAGACAAAATCTGGCCATGCACTTATATAACCCTGCCTCGTTCACCTTACCCCATTCTGTCCTGTGTGGTTCTTAGGGACTGCAAAATTCCCACTGTTGTATAGAGGAGTGGTTATATGTAGCAAAGAGGATGGTACCCTTCAGACTCCTTTGGGGAAACTTGTGAGAATATCTAGTTGCCTCAATGATTGGTATTTGAGGTGCAAGAACCAGGGACACTACCCTCTCCTAGAAACAAAAAGTTGTCCCACCTCCCTTGTGTCTTTAGAATGTCATCCCAACTGGAAACTTCTGTAGATAAAAAAAACCTAACAATTTTAGCTGATCCTAAGACCAAACACCATTTGATGTATAAATACAAAACCTTTGGGGACCTGGTTTTAATATTCACTGAATGTTAAAATATTCTGAACATATAGGGACTTTCCAGGCAGTTGTGATTATCAATTTCCAGTGCAATCTGTGTTCTGATCAGAGAATTTCTCAACGTGTCTTACATTGTCTCATCCCTTTGAAGTCCTTGGAAGCTGGCTCAATAGCCTGGCATGTGGACGACTCTGGTAAATGTCCTGTTTGGTATGGAAAGAATGCATGTTCAGATGTTTCCTCACATGTTCAGATCTTCTAGATTTTGACTTGTTTTCCATCTGCGTGTTATGGAATTACTTAGAGGAGTATGTTAAAATCTCCCACAATGGTTGTGAATTCATAGAGTCCTCCTTGTAGGTCTGTCAATTTTTACTTGATGTATTTTAAAGCTATGTTATGAGGTACATGGAGCTTCTCTGGTGGCTCAGACGGTAAAGAATCTGCCTGCAATGCAGGAGACCCAGGTTCGATCCTTGGGTGAGAAGATTCCACAGAGGAGGGCACGGCAACCCGTCCCAGTATTCTTGCCTGGAGGATTCCATGGACAGAGAAGCCTGGCAGGCTACAGTCCATGGGCCCGCAAAGAGTTGGACACCACTAAGAGACTAACACAACCCTCTCAGGTAGATACAGATTTAGTACTCATGTCATACTGGTGAACTGAATATTTTGGCATTATGTAGTAGCCTTATTTCCCCTTTATTTTCTACTGAATGTTACAATACACTGTACACTATATGTTACAACACAATACACTGTATTTATACATTTTAAAATGTGTATATATATATATGGGTTATAAGAACTATATTTCTGTTTTATAATTTTATTTCTGTATTATTTATTTGGGGCTGTAACGGAACTTTGTTGCCTCACGGGCTTTTCTCTAGTTGCAGAAAGTGGGGGCTACTAGTTGTGGTGCATGGGTTTCTCATTGTGGTGGCTTCTCTTGTTGTGGAGCACAGGCTCTAGGCACACAGGCTTCAGTAGTTGCAGCACATGGGCTCAGCTGTGGCTCCCGGGCTCTAGAGTACAGGCTAAATAGTTGTGGCACACAGGCTTAGTTGCTCAGTTGCTCAGTTGCATGTGGGATCTTCCCAGATGGGGGACTGAATCCGTTTCTCCTGCATTGGCAGGCAGATTCTTTACCACTGAGCCACCAGGGAAGCCCTGAGCTATGTATTTCATTTCAGTATAGTAAAGGGGCATTACAAGGTATGTGTCATACAACAGAGGCACTGAGGGACTTCGCTGGTGGTCCAATGATTAAGACTCCATGTTTCCAATTCAAGGAGCACAGGTTTGATCCTTGGTCAGGGAACTAAGACCCCCACAGGCCCTGGAGCATGGCCAAAAAAAGTGTAAAAAAAATTAAATAAATAAAATAAAGGTATTGAAACTGTGAATTATGCTTTGAAAGCCAATAAACATCAGCTCTGCCATGTACCAGTTGTATGGTTTGGGGCAATCTCTCTACGTCTTATTTTTTCATCTGTACAGTTTGTCAATATAAGTAAGTGTGTAGGCGAGGACCTGGCACACAATAAGAGCTCTGTAAATATTATGCATGGTTAAAGTTAGTGATATTATTAGATCGTGTGGCCCAAGAAAGTAAGAGCCCTGTTATCTGGTTTTTTGCTATGTTTACTGTGAGTCAGGGCCTTGCAATGCATGGAATTGACTAGGTGCTCAACAGACTTGAGTCAGTGAGAACTGTTTCATTCATGTCTGTCATCTCACAAGCCCTGTTTTTGTTTGTGTTTTTTTTTTAATATTTATTTATTTGGCTGCACCAGGTCTTAGTTGAGGCACACGGAATCTTCAGTTTTCATTGCAGTAAGTGGGGTCTTTTACCATACAGGATCTAGTTCCCTGACCAGGGATCAAACCCAGGTGCCTTGCATTGGGAGCTCAGAGTCTTAACCAGTGGACCACCAGGAAATCCCTACAATGCCCCCCCTCCACCTTTTAAAATTATTTGTTTATTTATTTTATTTTTGGCTGTTCTGGATCTTTGTTCCTGGACCCTGGCTTTTTCTAGTTGCTGCGAGCGGGGACTACTTGCTAGTTGCAGTGCTCGGGTTCCTCACTGTGGTGGCTTCTCTTATTGTGGAGCACAGGATCAAGGGTGTGAGGGCTTCAGTAGTTGTGGCACCTGGGCTTTGTTGCCCAGGGCATGTGGGGCCTTCCCAGCCCAGGGACTGAACACGTGTCCCCTGCATTGAAAGGCAGATTCTTAGCCCCTGGACCATGAGAGATGTCCTTACAATGCCCTTTTGATACTAGCATCAAAGCCCTTAGCATACCCGGCTATACTTTGTGGAGCTGAGCCTTGTATTGATTCTAAATCTTTCCACCCAACGTCCCCCCCTGCCTGGAACACTCGTACCCGTCTTCAAGTCTCAGCTCAGATCCCCTACTTTCAGTCAACACTGGTGGAGTCTTGCTCTGAGCCCAGCACCATGCCAGGACCTCCCTGATGATCCCCTCCCTGAAGCAGCCTCAAGAGGGCAGCATAGTAGCCTCTGTTTTGTTTACATCATTGTTGTTTTGTTTGGGGGTGTTATTGGTTTTGCAGCAGCGGGCAGCTTGTGGGATCTTAGTTCCCTGACCAGGGATTGAACCCACGACCTTGGGAGTGAAAGCTCGGAGTCCTAACCGCTGGACCACCAAGTAAGACCCTGCATCATTGTTACCCAGGGTTTCCTGACATGAGCAGAGAAATGTGTCTTCACAACTCACCTTCCACAGAAGCAGGGGTTCCTGTCCACCCGGTGCCCCACAGATGTTCCCCGTGATCCACACATCTTTTGGAGCTGGTGAGGATGGAAAAAGGAGAGACAAATGGGAATGGCGTGATGGCCAGACTTCCAGGAGAGAAGATGGGAAGCCCAGAGATCCTCACCAGAGGGTGGTGTCTGGAAGGGTAGAATGGGGCTCCACTCGCCCCACAGATCCTCCTCTTTGTCCACTTGGCAGCGGCCGAACATCTCGTAGCCAGTGGCCAGTTCCAGGTCCTGGATCTCAATAGGGGTCAGAGGTATGGACTTCACTTCCGGTTCCAGCTGGGGGAGTGATATGTGAGTGATGAGGCTGAAGGCTGAATTGAAAGTTGACCTTTTATATGTCAATGTGTGTGCTCAGTCACTTCAGTCCTGTCCGACCCTTTGGGATCCCCTGGACTGTAGCCCACCAGGTTCCTCTGTCCATGGGATTTTTCTGGCAAGAATACTGGAGTGGGTTGCCATGCCCTTCTCCAGGGAATCTTCCTGACCCAGGGATAGAAACCATGTTTCTCACATCTCCTGTATTACATGCACATTCTTTACCACTGAGCCAGCTGGGAAGCCCTTAGATGTCAATAGGATGACCAGTACTGTCTTGCTTTGCCTGGGAGACAGAGTGAGTTCTCAGGACACGGGGCTTTCAGTTTTAAAATTGGGACAATCCCTGGCAAAAAGAGACAATTTGATTATCCTTTGTGCCAGGCATAGCAGTAGGTGGGTAATTCTATTATTCTTCTCATTTTACAGATGAGAAAAACTAAGGTCAAGAGAGGGAAAGTGACATACCCAAGGTCACAGAGCTGGTGAGTACTACAGCTGAGATTCACACCCAGGCAGTAGGATTTCAGTGTCTGAATCTTAGCACTGTTCTGAATTGCACGAATATTCACAATGAAAACAAGTCTACTCTACATTGTGGTGTTTTGCATCCCAAGCCATGATTGAGATAGTTGGTTATCCCCAGTACCCATTCTCAGCTTCTTCTTTTGGAAACCCTGAGAATCTCAAGACCATGTGTATCAAGAATAAAGACCACATTTCCCAGTCTCCCTTGCAATCAGGTGAGACCATGTGACTACATTTTGACCAATGAGATATGAGATGAAAGATACATGCAACTTTGGGGTTGTGCTCTTAAAGTGTTTGGGCAGGCTCCCCAACTCCTGGGGTCTCATTGCTCTGGAGCTTTTGTCCTTTTTTTTTTTTTTTTTGCTGTGTGTGAGCTTGGGAATGTTGCTTAACCTCTCTGAGATTCAGTTTCCCCAACTATGAAACAGAGATCATACAATAATCTATATATAGGGAAGTCAGGAGTACAGTCCTCATTAAGATCATCCATGCAGATTGCTTAGCTTGGGACCTGATGCATGACTGGTGCTTGGAAATATGAGCTACCTTTATTATTAACACTTTCAACTGTTTATTGAAAACCAGGCTCTGTTCCTCATCTGTAAAATGGGTAGGCACAAAACACATCTACCTCAAAGAGTTCTTGTAAGGATTTGATAAAGAGCCTCCAAAAGTGTGTGGCACACAGTAGGTGCTAAGTAGTATCTGCTATAAACCTTTTTTTTTTAGTGTTTATTTATTTGGCTGCACTGTGTCTTAGTTGCAACATGTGGGATCTAATTCCCTGCCCAGAGATTGAACCCTGCATCAGGAGCATGGACTCTTAGCCATTGGACCACCAGGGAAGTCCCCTGCTATTAACCTCTTACTTTAAAGTTCATGTAAGCTATTTGAGGAGACAGCAAGGAGATCAAACCAGTCAATCCTAAAGGAAATCAACCCTGAATACCCACTGCAAGGACTGATGCTGAAGCTCCAATACTTGGGCCATCTGATGTGAAGAGCCAACTCACTGGAAAAGACCCTGACGCTGGGAAAGATTGAAGGCAGGAGGAGAAGGGAATGACAGAGGATGAGATTGTTGGATGGCATCATCGAGTCAATGGACATGAGTCTAAGCAAACTCCGGGTGATAGTGAAGGACAGGGAAACCTGGGGTGCTGCAGTCCATGGAGTCGAAAAGAGTTGGATACAACTTAGTGATTAAACAACAACAGTTCATTAAATGAAAGTGTTTGAGGAAGTTTACTGAGTTTCTCAAGAATTCCAAGTGAAGGGAATTAATTCCCCGGCTGTCCAATGGTTAGGACTCCATGCCTTCACTGCCGAGGGCCGGGGTTCAATCACTGGTCAGGGAACTAAGATCCTGCAAATGCATGGCATGGCCAAAAAAGAAAAAAAAAATTCCAAGTGGGACTGCATGGAATTTATAGATTATCTTGGTGGCAGTACATTTTTTAGCTAAACAAGATGCACGTACAGACCTTTTGTGAGGGATGTGGACAGACTCCAGGGGCAGGTGAGGAACGAGTTCTGGGCTAGATCTCTGATTTGGGAATGATGCCCCAAGCCCCACCAGAGTAGGGTGGGGGAAAAGGGTCCCTAACACTCACCAGCACCCAGGGCATCTGGCACCTTCGGTAGTAAAACTGGCAGACCAAGACCTTATGGGGTGGCCACACAGGAGGGGCCCACTGGACAATGGCCTCCAGGGGGTCATCTTCTGAGAAGTCCACGTCAGGGTACAGGTAGGGGGCATCTGGCTTCACTGAGGAAGGGGAAATGCATTGAGCAGGGGCCTCCAGGACCACCCACCCCACACACAGCGCATCCCCACGCTCCCGCCCATTACGTCGGGTTTCGAGGTTCACGAAGACTGGGGGCCAGAGAGGCTGGCCGGCCTTGGCCACCCAGACAAGGAGTTTGTCAGACGTGGTGAGGTGTTCCCGGGGGACGGTCACCCAGTTCTGTCCGGTGGGCACCGCCACGGTCCAGGTTCTGTTGGAATGGCTGCGAGGAGAGATGAGGAAATAGAGGTGGTAGACAACAGGCTGGGCCCCGAGTCATAATGATAACATCTGCTCTGCCTGGGTTCAAGTCCTAGTTCTGCTTAAGAACTGTGTGACCTTGAGCAAGCAACTTAACTTCTCTGTAGTTTCTTGACCTACAAAATGAGGGTGATAAAAGTGCCTGCGAAAAGGGCTGAATAGGGGAGGGAAATCAATGAGATGAGATATGAAATGCATTTAGAACAGCAAGCAGGACTTCCCTGATGGTCCACGCATCTGTGCTCAGTCGCTCAGTCCTGTCTGACTCTTTGGAACCCCACGGGCTGCAGTCCGCCAGGCTGTTCTGTCCATGGGATTTTCCGAGCAAGAAGACTGGAGTGGGTTGCCATTTCCTCCTCCAGAAGAACTTCCCGAGCCAGGGATCAAACCTGAGTCTCCTGTGTCTTCTGCATTGGCAGGTGGATTCTTTACCACTGAGCCACCTGGGAAGCCCTTCCTCTGGTCCAATGATTAAAAATCCACCTTGCAATGCAGGGGATGCAGGTTCCATCCCTGGTTGGGGAACTAAGATGCCAAGCGCTGTGGAGCAACTAAGCCCGAACGCAGCAACTACTGAGCTCTCGTGCCACAACTAAGACCCCATGCAACCAAATTAAAACATTAAAGAAAAGAATAGCAAGCATCAGGGGCACAATACATGTTATATAAGCATTGGTTATTTTATTTATTGAGCACCTATTATATATATCCACATTTACTTCTATATTTTCTTGGGCTCCAAAATCACTGCAGTGACTGCAGCCATGAAATTAAAAGATGCTTGCTTTTTGGAAGGAAAGAATGACAGGTATGACAAACCTAGACAGTGTTTAAAAAGCAGACATCAACAATATTGTAAAGTAATTAGCCCCCAACTAAAATAAATAAATTTATAAAATAAAAAAAAAAAAGAAAGAAAAACAGCTGAAAAAAATGCTGAAATCTACAGAAAAAAAAAAAAAAAAGCAGACATCACTTTGATGACAAAGGTCCCTAGAGTCAAAGCTATGGTTTTTCCTGTATTAACATGTACGGCTGTGAGTGTTGGACCATAAAGAAGATGGAGTGCCAAAGAATTGATCCTTTCATATTGTGGTGGTGAAGAAGACTCCTCAGAGTCCTCTGGACAGCAAAGAGATCAAACCAGTTAATCCTAAAGGAAATCAACCCTGAATATCCATTGGAAGGACTGGTGCTAAAGCTGAAGCCACGATATTTTGGCCACCTGATGCAAAGAGCCAACTCATTGGAAAAGACCCTGATGCTGGGAAAAACTGAGGGCAAGAGAAGGAGAGGGCAGCAGAGGATGAGATGGTTAGATAGCATCACCGACTCAATGGACATGAATCTGAGCAAACTCCAGGAGGTAGTGGAGGACAGAGGAGTCTGGCATCCATGGGGTCAACAAGAGTCGAACACATCTTAGTGACTGAACAACAACAAAAACAACTATTCAGTCAGCAAATACATATTTTTGTGCCAGGCCCTGCTGTAGAAGCTGAGAATAGGACTATGACCAAAGCAGGCAAGGATCCACTCTCCAGAGCTGGTGTTTCAGTGGAGGAGGCAGATGAAACACGTGTACATATATAATTGACGGTGGTATAAGCAATATAAAAAACAGTCAAGGGAGTTCCCTGGCTGTCCAGTGGTTAGGACCCACATTTCCATTGCAGGGGGCATGGGGTTCAATCCCTGATAGGGGAACTAAGATCCCACAAGCCTCCCAGGGAGGCCCAAAATACAGAAATAATTAAAAAAAAAAAAAAAAGATCAAGCGGGATGAGGAAGAAGAGGTGAGCTGAGATGAAGAGTGACAATGCTAGTTTAGTACAGGTGGTCAGGAAAGCTCTCTGGTGAGACATGCGAAGAAAGGCCTGAAGGAGGTGGGTGCACAGTTTGTGAAGGACCTTCCTAGATGAAGAGCATTTTAGGAAGGATCAGCAGCCAAGGCAAGGGTCCCGAGGCCAAACTGTGCCTGGTGCTTTTTCTTTTTTTTCTTGCATACTTTTCTTTATTTATTTTTGGCTGTGCTGGGTCTTTGCTGCTGCACATGGGCTTTTCTCTAGTTGCAGCGAGTGGGGGCTACTCTCTAGTTGCGGTGTGCGGGCTTCTCATTGTCGTGGCTTCTCTTAGTGTGGAGCACGGGCTCTAGGGCCACCGGCTTTGGTAGCTGCGGTGTGTGGGCTCAGTAGTTGCTCTAGAGCACAGGCTCAGTGGGGCTTCCCAGGTGGCGCTAGTGGTAAAGAACCTGCCTGCTAATGCAGGAGACATAAGAGATGCAGGTTTGATCCCTGGGTTGAGCAGATCCTCTGGAGGAGGGCATGGCATCCCACTCCAGTATTCTTGCCTGGAGAATCCCAAGGACAGAGGAGCCTGGCGGGCTACGGTCCATGGGGTTGCAAAGAGTTGGACATGACTTAGTGACTGAACAACGACCCCAGGGGAGCCCCTGTGCCTGGTGTTTTCTGAGAAACAGGAGGAGGCTCCCATCCTGGAAGAGTGAGGTGGAGGTGGGAGGAGGCGAGGACAGGGAGGTGACAGCAGATTGTTCAGATGACAGCAGGAAGGATTCTGGCTTTTACTGTGAGTGAGCAGGGAGCCCTGGAGTGCTGTGAGCAGGGGAGGGAAGTGCTCTGATGCAGAAGTTCACAGGTGCCCACTGGATGCCATGGTAGAGAACAGACTGTGGGGCTGAGGATGGAAACCTGAGTCTTGGGAGGAGGTGACTGTGGGATCCAGGCCCACGATGATGGGGACAGGGCCATGGTGGATGCTCAGGAAGTAAGGAGTGCCAGATTCTAGATAATGTTGGCAAGGCCTGCTGGTGGATCAAATGTGGGTTAGACAGAGAGGAGTTGAGGGTGTCACAAAGGATTGGATTTCAAAGGTTCAAATCAAGGCCTTCATTAAAAAAAAAAAAAAAAACACATATGCTGGCAAAGATGTGGAGAAATTGGGGTCCTCTAACATTGCTGGTTGGAACACAAAACGGTGCAGCTGTTGCAGAAAACAGTTGGTTCCTCAAAAAGTCAAACAGAATTGCCATATGACCCAGCAATTTTACTCCTAGGCATATACCCCCAAAGAACTGAAAAGAAGGACTCAAAAACTTGCACACATACATTCTCAGTAGTGCTAGTCACAATCACCCACTGCAATTGCTCAGTGGTGGAAACAACCCAAGTGTCCATCAACAGATGAGTAGATGACCTCAGTATATCCATTACAGTAGAATATTGTTCAGCTACAAAAAAGGAATGAAGTTCTGGTTCACGCTACAACACAATGAACCTGAAAAACATGCTAAGTGAATGTATATAGATATAAAAGACCACATAAGGTATGATTCCATTTATGAGAAATGTCCAGGACAGGCAAATCAAAGGGATGGAAAGTAGATCAGTAGTTGTCAGGAGACAGGGATTGACTGCTGTTACAGATGAAACTTCCTTTTGGGGGTAACAGAAATGTTCTGGAATGAAATAGAGGCACTGGTTACACAACCATGTGAAGTACTGATAGCTACAGAACTGTTCACTTGCAAATGGTTAATTTCACATTATGCGAATTTCACCTCATTAAAAAAAAAAAAAAGCTTTCCAAGGCGGCTGCTGAAGATGGCGGAGGGACAGGTCCTGGTGCTCGACGGCCAAGGCCATCTCCTGGACCGCCTGGCAGCCATTGTGGCCAAGCAGGTGCTTCTGGGCTGGAAGGTTGTGGTCGTGCGCTGTGAGGGCATCAACATTTCTGGCAATTTCTACAGAGATGAGTTGAAGTACCTGGCCTTTCTCCACAAGCGGATGAACACCAACCCCTCCCGTGACCCCTACCACTTTCGAGCCCCCAGCCGCATCTTCTGGCGGACAGTGTGAGACATGCTGCCCCAAAAGGGCAAGCGAGGCTGGGCTGCTCTGGAGTGCCTCGAGGTGTTTGATGGGATCGCACCACCCTGTACCAAGAAAAAGCCAAGGGTGGTTCCTGCTGCCCTCAAGGTTGTGCGTCTGAAGCCTACTCGGAAGTTTGCCTACCTAGGGCTCCTGGCTCATGAGGTTGGCTGGAAGGACCAGGCAGTAACGGCCATCCTGGACAAGAAGAGAAGAGAAAGCCAAGATCCAACATCGGAAAAAGCAGCAGCTCACGAGGCTACCGAAGCAGGCAGAAAAGAAAATTGACAAATTCACAGACTCAAGACTCAAGATTCCTAGTGTGAGCCCAATAAAATTGACTGTTTATTCTTCGATTAAAAAAAGAGAGAGAGGAGACTTGCTCTTATTCCCTTGTGCAAGCATGCATGCTAAGTTGATTTGCAGCCCTATGTACTGCAGCCCGCCAGGCCCTTCTGTTCCTGGTACCCTCCAGGCAAGAATACTGGAGTGAAACAATACTGGAGTGGGTCGCTATGCCCTCCTCCATGGGATCTCCCCAACCCAGGGATCGAACCCATGTCTCTTACATCTCCTGCATTGGCACATGGGTTCTTTACCATCAGCGCCACCTGGAAGCCCTCTTACTTTCTAGTTCTCTACAAATTAAAACCCTTCTGGACATAGATGGTGGTGATGGCTACACAACAGTGTGACTATACTTAATGCCACTGAGCTGGACACTTTAAAAAGATTATGGGGACTTCCCTGGTGGTCCAGTGGTTAAGAATCTGCCTGTCAGAGCAGGGGATGCGGGATGGATTCCTGGCCAAAGAACTGGGATCCCACATGCCCTAGAGGCAGCAAAGCCCATGCGCCGCAACGAGTGAGAATCCTTCAAGCCGCAACTAGAAAGTTGGAGCTGCAAAGAAGGTCCAGCACAGCCAAAAGAAAAAGATTGAGAAAAAAGGGGGTAAATTTTATGTGTACTTTACCACCATTAAAAAAAACCAAACCAACCTCCCATACCAGTTCCCATCTTCAAATGCTCCTTTTCCTCTCCTCTCACAGCCAAATTTGAGATGAATTTGAGTTTCCAAGTGTGATTCATCATGAAGCAATATCAGTCACCCCCTCAGACTGTGGGCTCCATGAGGCTTTCTGTGTCTCTTTCACTGTTGCATCCCCAGCACCAGGGCAAATGATCTTTCCATATTCTCAGAGAGGTTAAGCTACTTGTCTAAGGTCACACAGCAATAAAAAACAACTTCTGATCATTGAGCATTTTCTCTTTCCCAAGTGCCTAAACTCACTGAATTCTCAGAAGCAACGCTGGGAACCAGGTTCCATTATTATCAACATTTGATAGAGGAAGAAACAGAGGTTCAGAGAGGGGAAGTGACTGGTTCATGGTAACACAGCAAGGAAATGAGGGAATCTGGAACTGAAGGGCTTGAGAGTGGGGCAGGGCTGGGAGGTGAGAGTGGGCAGGACGAATGGGTCCTCTGAGAAGGCTAGAACCTGAGTGGCTTCAGTGTCCCCAAATTACCCCATCGTACTCACTACTTCTGGCTCTGGACATACAGCATGGAGGGGGCTCCCAGGTCCCCAAGAGGCTCCCAGGAGCAGTTCAGGTCCCCCAAGGGTCCAACTCCATAGCACTGCAGTGGCCCCAGGCTGCCTGGAGAGGGAGGCAGGAGGGTCCCAAGGAAGGGGGTCAGTTCCCCTAGCCTTGGGAACGTCTGACAACTGTGGAGGGAGATCCAGGGTCCCTTACTGAAGCGAGCAGCAGGAAGGGGGCGCTGGGAACCGCTCCCCAAGCTTTGGGCATAACTCCTCCCCTCCCACCAGCCACATCCTGTTAACTACCCCCCAACTCCCCAGCAAGAGCCCTTACCCTACCCCCGCCTCCAACCCCGGCCTCAAGTTCCCACCTCGCTACCGCCCATTCCCCAACCCCTCGCATCGCCCGGCCCCGGCCCCGGGGCTGGGGAGAGCAAAGTGGCTTCTGGACCTCTGCCATTCATTCCGCAAACGTGAGGGTCACCCTGGAGGATCGGCGCTTTCCCGAGCACGAGACACGAGCTCGCTCCAGAACTCACCCTGGGGCCGAGTCCGGCTGAACAACAATAGAAGCAGCAGCAGCATCGGCTTCGGCCGCGGTGGGAAGGGGGCGGCCGGGGCCCCCTGCATGGCACTCCCGCGCCCCCCTAGTCCGGCCCGGCCTTGCCCGGCCCAGCGCGGCCGCGCCGCCCGCCTCGCTCTCGGGGACCAACGCCAGAGCGGCGACGGGAAGCGGAGCCACCCCTCCCGGCCGCCTCCGCACCTTGCGCTCCGGGTTCCCGCCCCTTCTCTGCACCGGAAAGTTCCCGGCAGAGCTCGCAGGGGCTGGGGAGGGAGACTTGGGAGGGGGTGGGGGCTGCGCTGAGGGCGTGGCCGAAGCTCCCTTGATACCTGCCCCTTCCCTCCCCAAACATCACACACTGCCAAGTCTTTTGCAACTTTTTATTTTGAGGGGCTGGAAAAGGTTCTGATCCGTTCCCACCACACACACACTGAGCTTCCCACCCTAGGATATGAAGAAATCCCAGGAGTCCCTCCACCAACCCTGGGGTCTACAGCTTTAGAACCCCCCAGCGGGCGGGGTTGGAGGGAGAGGGGCTGGCAGGCAGAGGGGCTGGCAGGCAGGAAGGCTGAAATGGGGTGGGGGTATAATTTGGGCTGGCGGGTGGCCACAGGTGGGACAGGAGAGAGTCACAGCTTGGGCAAGGGTCTGAGTGTGGCCAGTTTGGGTAAGTAGGGACAGTAGGAGACAGAATAGGCCAGGAAAGGCATCATATGGGCTGCTCAGACGTCAGGGTCCCCATCTGGCCAGGTTGGGGCATAGCTTGCTCAGGGGTGGGATGGACTGCTCAAAGATCGGGGTTGGGTTGGGGGAACTATGAGCCCACAGTGCCGGACCTCTGTGACTTGCTGATGAACCAATGCATGAGGGACCAGAAACAAGTGCCCAGCCGGACACCGGCCAGGTGGACTGCAGGGCTGGGGCATTCACCCCGTTGCACCCCTGCTGCCCAGTTCCACTTCTAGCAGAGTCTGCCGATTTCACTCTTGCTGCACCCCCGCTTGCAGCAGTTGCTCGACAGGCCAGCCAGGACATCGCGTCTGCTCCGCAGAGACCCTGGGCTTCCCTGCCAGCCCTGTCGGGCCCCATAGAAGGCCTGAGGGGACTTGGTCAGGGCCAGCCACTCGCTGGAGGCCACTGCCTCATCCAGCTCACTCTCCGAGTCAGTGTCCACCTCTGGGAAGGCATCTTCTGCAAAAGATGAGAAAAGTCAGTGCTCGAGACTGTCACACCCAGAGTCCCAGCTCCTGGCTGGCCCAGCTACGTCTCTGTTCTTGAGTGTGACTAAGCCTCGTGAGTATAGATTTTGATTCTGCTCAGATGTGGGTTCCCTCTTTGATGAGCAGCTTAACCCCGCTGAGCTTGACTTTCCTCTTCTGTCATAGCTTTTCCCCTACGTGCTAAGTCACTTGAGTTGTGTCTGACTCTTTTCAACCTTACAGACCATAGCCCGCCAGGCTCCTCAGTCCATGGAATTCCCCAGGCAAGAATACTGGAGTGGGTTACCATGCCCTCCTCTAGAGGACATTCACAACCCAGGGATGGAACCCAGGGATCAAACCCGCATCTTGTCAGGCAGGTTTGAGTACCACTAGCGCCACCTGAGAAGCCCAGCTTTTCCCCTCCTACTTAGTTGAGGACCTGATGGTGAAAAACACATGTCTGGGAGCTGAACTGACCGAGCCCTAGTCCAGTTATCATCCTTGAGCTTCAGTTTCCTTGTCTGCAAAGTGGGGATAATAATAAGTCCTGGGACTTCCCTGGCAGTCCAGTGGTTAAGACTTTGCCTTCCAATGCAGGGAATGCAGATTTGATCCCTAGTCAGAGAGCTAAGATCCCACATGCCTCTTGAAACAGAAGCAATATTGTAACAAATTCAATAGACTTTAAAAATGGTCCACATCAAAAAATTAAAAAAAAACTTCTACCTTGTAGACTTTTATACAGAGTAGATGACTTAATTAATATGCATTAAAAAAAACAAACTTAAAATAGCATCTGATATATGGTAAGCACTCAGTTTTGTCCTAATTAGTTTTGACTCAATTTTGCCACTTAACAAATGTGCAAGATACAGGCGTTGTGCTTCCTATTTGCAGATAAAGCTGATCAGGGAAGAAAAGCAACTTGGTAGGAGGGTCACCTATTAGGTGGTAAATCTAGCCTTGTACTCACCACATTCCTCTTACTCCCTTCCCTGAAGGCCTGGAAAACACTTTAGTTTCTACTTCTGAATGGCATTGACCAGGGTTGGGCAAACAGCAGTCTTGCCTAACACAGGGCTCACACATAGCAGGTGTCTCAGACTTCTAGCTGGTTCAGATGGCTTGCCACCCATCTCCCCACCCCCCATCTCAGCTCTGCAGCTCTACCAACCGACTCCCTCAGCCTTGGCACAGCTTCAAGGGCCTGGTCCATCTCCCCAGCTGCATGTAGTGAAGGAGGGACCTTCCTGCCCCAGCCCCTCATCTCCCCTCCATCTCTGGTTTCTGGGACCCACCTCATGTCCCATCAATCCCGCGGCCACACACACTACCTCCCCAGCCTTACCCACAGCATCATGGGCACGTCTCCACCGGGAGCCCCCACAGGTGAAGATGACCGCTCGGATGAATTCACGGCCACAAAGTTTCACTCCATAGGGTGTTGCCCGGGCCTCGGTCCTCGGCAACAGCTCCCCAGCCAGCACCCCCACAGCCAGCAGCAGCAGCACCAGGTGTCTGACCATGCTGGACGGGGCTGCCTGAGATGTGAGAATGGGCACGGCAAGGCAGCTTCCTGGTGATTGGTGCCTCTACCGCCTCCTGGGCCCTCATTTATACATCTTAGCTTCCCCCTCCTGTCCTGTAGGAGCTGAGTGACTTCCTTTATCTCCATCAGCAGAGGGGAGGCGGGCATGCTGCCCTCCTAACCCTGACCTTTCCTGTTTCCTGGACCAAGTGATAACCTTTCAAAGGAATAGGGTGACGTGGCCCAGCTGTCATCACCGGCTGTCATCTTCAACAGAGAGAGGTGAGAAGGCCTCCGCTCAGCAGAGACCAGTAAGAGAGTCAATTCTTAGGTAGGTTGATAAGAAGTCTGGTGTCCCCAAGGAGGAGAAAGGGGTCTGGAGTTCTTAAGGGTGAGATAGGGGTCTGGAGTTCTCAAGGAGAAGAAAAAGACAAACGTTTTTTTCTTTAAGCCTTGAGCTGCTGCTGCTGCTGCTGCTGCTGCTGCTGCTGCTAAGTCACTTCAGTCGTGTCCGATTCTGTGCGACCCCATAGAAGGCAGCCAACCAGGCTCCTCTGTCCCTGGGGTTCTCCAGGCAAGAACACTGGAGTGGGTTGCCATTTCCTTCTCCAATGCATGCATGCATGCTAAGTCGCTTCAGTCGTGTCTGACTCTGTGGGACCCCATGGACAGCAGCCTACCAGGCTTCTCTGTCCACGGGATTCTCCAGGCAAGAATACTGGAGTGGGTTGCCATTTCCTGAACTAATGATTGCACAACAAAACAACTCATCTTGCTCAAGGGTATGTTTTTCCTTAAACTCTGTACCAATGACTATATAACAACAATGTATCCTGCTTGATACATTGTTTCTCCTTCTTGAGAACCTTCTGACTAATCCTATCATTTTATAAAATGTATATTGTGGGAGTGGGTCTGGTAAGACCTTTACAACCTTGAGACATTCTTTTGATTTATTGTTAATAACCAATTGAAAAGTATATAGCTCCCTTGCTAAGACTAGCGAGTGGGGCACTCTCTATGCCCCTTCTGATGTCTATGTCAGAAGCTTTCTCTGTCTCTTTTTCACTTTAATAAAACTCTTCTACGCAACAGCTCTTGAGTGATCAAGCTGGTGCCTGGTCCCGAAGCTAAATCTTCTCCGGAGATCATGAATCCGACACCGTTCACTGTGAGCTATCACCAGGAACCCAGACCCCCACCAGACCGGGAGGGAGGGCACAACCAGCTCCTCATTACCACTCTGCTGCTAGGGTCCTGGGCATCTTCTGTAATAACAATAGTGAGCACTTACACTGTGTGGTTATGGGGCCAAGCACTGCTCTAAATATTTCAGATATTGTTTAATCAGTTTAATTCTCTCCATAACCTATGATAATGGTTCTCAAAATCTGAGCAAGCCTCAGAATCTGGAGGGCTTGTTAAAATACAGATCGCTGGGCACCATTTGCAGAGCATCTGAGAATCTGTGTGTGTGTGTGTGTGTGTGTGTGTGCGCGCGCGCACTCAGTTGTGTCTCACTCTTTTGCGACCCCATGGACTGTAGCCGGCTAGGTTTCTCTGTCCATGGGATTCTCCAGGCAAGAATACCGGAGTGGGTAAAGTAAGGGAGTTAGAGAAGGCGAGGTTCGAGGGGAAAAAAAAATGGCACTTTACAGAAGCAGATCACCTTTAATGAGGCGAGAAGGGGCAGCAGTCAGATTAGTGGGCTGCTGCGGTAAGTCAAGAAGAGAGTAGGTATATATAGAAAACATATATATGTGGAGATGCATCATTTTGAGGGGGTCTGTTTTTCCTCATGATTATTTTTGATTAGTTAGCTTTTAGCAACTGGGGTAAGGAATTCCTGAGACCGGCCGGAGACTGGGATCAGCTGGGAGCTGAATGTAATCAATATTAATGTCCATTCCTTTCTTCGGGGGAGAAATTTCTTTATTCTGTATGGAATGGTGGGGAGGATCTGGAGGGAGGTTTTAACTCCAGGCTATTTTGAGCCATGTAGCTTTCCTTCAGAGTGGGTTGCCATCTCCTCCTCCATGGGATCTTCCCAAACCAAGGAATCAAACTCACATGTCCTGCATCTCCTGCATTGGCAGGTGGGTTATTTACCGCTGAGCCACTTAGGAAGCCCCATTGAGAATCTGCATTGGCAACACATTTCTGGGCCACGCAGATGCTGCTGGTCCAGAAAGCACACTTTTTTTAAAAGTTTATTTATTTGACTGCCCTGGGTCTCAGCTGCAGCATGCGGGATCTTTTTTACTAATAGTTGTGGCCTCTGAACTCTTAGTGATGAATATGGAATCTAGTTCCCTGACCATGGATTGAACCTGGGACGCCTGCCTTGCGAATGTGGACTTTTATCCCCTGGACCACCAGGGAAGTCTCCAGAAACCACACTTTAGAGAACCACTGGACTATGAGATCAGGACTAAGATTGTCTCCATGTTACAGATGAGGAAACAACAGTGACATAAGGTGTCCAAGGTTAGCTAGTAGGTGAAAGTGGGGATTGAAGTTTAAACAGAGTCTCTGGCTCCAGAGCCCATGCTCTCAAAAAGGAAAAAAAAAATTTAAGTTTTTATTGGATTATAGTTGATTTACAATGTTGTGTTAGTTTCAGGTGTACAGCAAAGTGAATCAGTTATACATATACATATATCCGCTGCTTTTTTTGGATTCTTTCCTCATATAGGTCACTACAGAGCATTGAGTAGAGTTCCCTGTGCTATACAGCAGATTCTTATTAGTTATCTCTTTTATTTAGGGTAGTGTGTTTATGTCAACCCCAACCTCCTAGTTTATCTCTCCCTCCAGGGAAAAATTTTAAAGAATTTTTAAAAAATTATGGGGACAGAGTTTCAGTTTCACAGGATGAAGAGTTCTGAAGATGGATGGTGGTGATGGTTACACAGCCATGTGAATGTACTTTAGTTCATTGAACTGGACACTTAAATGGTTACTATGATACATTTCATGTTATGTGTAGGTTATCATAATTTAAAAAGTAACTTTTATATGTTTAACTAATATTATATATAGGCTTCCCTGGTGGCTCAGATGGTAAAGAATCTGCCTGCAATGCAGGAGACCCAGATATGAACCATGGGTCAGGAAGATACCTGGAGAAGGGAAGGGCTACCCAATCCACTCAGATAGGAACTGTCACATGTGGGGCAATGTTTAGCAGTGGGCTCTCCAGATACAAAGGAAGTTACTTACAAAATGGAAACAGACACACAGATATAGAAGACAAATTTATGGTCATCAAAGGAGTAGGGGAGAGATAAATTAGGAGGTTGGGATTAATATATCTACCCTGAATGCATGCATGCTAAGTCACTTTAGTCATGTCCAATTCTTTGTGACCCCATGGACTGTGGCCTGCCAGGCTCCTCTGTCCATGGGATTCTCGAGGCAGGAATACTGGAGTAGGTTGCCATGCCCTCCTCCAAGGGAACATATATACACTGCTGCTAAATCTGCTAAATCGCTTCAGTCATGTCTGACTCTGTGCGACCCCATAGACGGCAGCCCGCCAGGCTTCCCCATCCGTGGGATTCTCCAGGCAAGAATACTGGAGTGGGTTGCCATTTCCTTCTCCATATATACACTACTATACGTAAAATAGTTAACCAACAAGGGCCTACTATATATAGGGAACTATGCTCAATATTTTGTAATAACTTACAAGGGAAAAGAATCTAAAAAAGAATGTATATATATGGGCTTCCCTGGTGGTTTAGACAATAAAGAATCTGCTTCCAATGCCAGAGATCTGGGTTCGATCCCTGGGTCAGGAAGATTCCCTGGAGGAGGGGATGGCAACCCACTCCAGTGTTCTTGCCTGGAGAATCCCCATGGACAGAGGAGCCTGGCAGGTTACAGTCCAAAGGGTCGCAAAGGGTTGGACACGACTGAGCGACGAAACACAGAACACGTATGTGTATGTATATGTGTGTGTGTGTATATGTACACCGGAAACTAACACAACATTGTACATCAACTATAGTTCAATTTTTAAAAATATGAAAAAACAACAAGGCAAAAAAAAAAGGAAAAAACAACTCAAGGGACTCTCCAGAAACAAAAAGGTCCTGATTTGTAGCAGTTACAGGTTTCTGGTCAGTTTCAACTACCAACATGATATTAGTGTGATATAGCCAATTTCCTGAAAAGTTATTAATCAGTTCTCACGAGTCAGTGTAAGCCAGCTCTAGGACACCACCAAAATATGAAAAAAAATTGCAATTTGTGCAATTAAAAAAATAATAATGATTCAAAGACTTTCCTGGTGGTCCAGTGGCTAGGACTCTAGGCTCCGGATACAGGGGGCCTGGGTTCAATCCCTGGTCAGGGAACTAGATCCCACCTGTTGCAACTAAGAGGTCTCATACTGAAACTGAAAGATTCCGCATGCTGTGACTAAGACCCTGCACAACCAAATAACTGAATATATTATTTTAAGTAATGATTTTTTAACCCCTGTGTCATCATTACCCAGATCAGGGAGGACAGTGCCAGCACCACTGATGTCCGCCCCCACCCCACCCCCCATCACAAGTCCTTCTTCCATGCCCAGGTAACCATCATCCTGACTTCAGCTGTCATCATTTCTCTGCTTTTCATTTGTTTTGTTTTCACCTGGCTGCTGGCTTGTGGAATCTTCAATCCCCAACCAGGGACTGAACCCAGACCCTTGGCAGTGAGAGTACTAACCACTGGCCTGCCAGGGAATTCCCTGTTTTTCATTAGTTTATTTTTTTATTTTATTTTTGGCTCTGCTGAGTCTTTGTTGCTGCTCTTGGGCTTTCTCTAGTTGCAGCAAGTGGGGGCTACTCTCTAGTTGCGGCTGCATGGCTTCTCATTGTGGTAGCTTTTCTTGTTGCCAAACAGGGGCTCAGTATTTCCCCTCAGCAGGTAGAATCCTCCAGGACGAGGGGTCTAACCTGTGTCCCCTACATTGGCAGGAGAATTTTTAACTGCTGGACCACAAGGAAGTCCTGGTTTTCATTAGTTTTTACACCAACAGGGCATCTCTGAAAAAGATAACTGAATCTCTGAATCATAACTGAATCTGTTTCTTTTTTTCCTTTTCTTTCCCCTCCATTCCAGCAAGTTGCAGTCTATCAAAGTGTGACATGCATATAGAAAAGTGCCCAGACCATCAGTGGATATCGGAAGGATTTTCACAAACAGAACACACTTCTGCATCCATTACTCAGGTCAAGAAACAGAACATTCCCAGCCTTCACCCAGAGTGGGGGAGTTACGCGCCACTGTCTCGAGGAGAAGTATGGTAGAATTTGTGGACATATGTTAAACAGAGGATGAGATGGTTAGATAGCATCACTGACTCAATGGACGTGAATTCGAGCAAATTTCGGGAGGTGATGAAGGACAGCAGAGCCTGGCGTGCTGCAGTCCGTGGGGTCACAAGGAGTCGGACACGACTTAGTGACTGAACAACTACAATGTCAGAACTATACTAGCCAATAAATACTTTGAGTGAGACACTTTGAGGTGATGCAAAGATCCTCTTTCCCATTCCACCCACTGAGTTTAGCCTTCTTTGGTGGATTGTGTGTGCAGAAATTATTACTGTGCTATTTGTTTATTAGTAAGTTTCCATTTACCTCTCTCTTTCTGCATTTGTTATTATTTATTCTTTGGAATTCTTCTGTAAGGAAGAGCTGATTCATCTCCATTTATTTACTTGCTCCATCATTTATTTATACAAATATGGACTCACGAAGAGTTTTTTTATTCTTTGGGTGAAAATCAAATACTATTATTGTTTATTTCACCACCCAAATTGCTCCAGCTTTGGCCATGGGGAGCTCTTTCAGCTGGCCCCTGCTCTGAGCATTTTCTCTCAGGCACTGCTCTTTTGACATGACTGCATATTTCTTTTTGAGTACTTCCTTACTTTCTGGCATCACACGATGTTCCAGGCTCATCTTACATTTTCCCTGCCCCAGTCCTAGAATCAGTCATTTTCCCAAAGATCTGGGAATTCCTTTCCTGGGTTTCCTTTACTGGAGAGTAGCGGCACTGAGAAGCAAAGATCAGGATGTTGAGTCTGCTTGTTGCTGTTGGGGCTAAAGGTTGATGTTGCTGCTTCTGGGGCCTCTCAGCTGATAGCATTACTTAAAAAAAAAGAAATATTGGACTTCCCAGGTGGTCTAGGGGTTAAGAATTCGCCTGCCAGTGCAGGGGCCGCAGATTTAATCCCTGGTCCTAGAAGATTGCACATGCCATGGGACAACTAAGCCCGTGTGCCACAACTACTAAGCCTGTATTTTAGAGCCCAGGAGCTGTAGTGTAACTACTGAAGCCCACATACCCTAGAGCCCACAATGAGAGAAGCCCACACACGGAAACCAGAAAGTAGCCCCCGCTCACCACAACTGGACAAAGCCCACGCAGCAATGAGGACCCAGCACAGCCAAAAACAAATAAGCATTGAGGTACAATTCCTATGAAATAAAATGGACCACCTTTCACAAAAAATATTTATTTGGCTGCACTGAGTCTTAGTTGGAGCATTCGACATCTTTGATCTTTGTCTCAGCATCTGGGATCTTTAGTTGCCACACGTGGTGTCTAGTTCCCCGATCAGGGATTGAACCCAGGCCCCCTGCAGTGGGAACCTGGAGTCTTAGCCACTGGACCACCAGGGAAGCCCCCACATTGACCATTTCAATCTTACATGTACACACATGTTTAGAGTCTCACTAGTCACAACAGCCAAAGAGTGGAAACAACCCAGATTCCCATCAAGAGATGAATGGATAAACAAAATATGGTCCATCCCAAACAAAGGAATATCACACAGTCATAAAAAGGAATGAAGCAATGACACACATTACGATGTGGATGAATCTTGAGAACACAATGCTGAGTGAAAGAAGCCAGATATCAGAGGTCGTATCATGTATAATTCCATGTATAGGAAATGTCCAGAAGAGACACACCCACAGAGGCAGAAGACAGACTGTGGTTGCTGAGGGTTGGGAGGAGGCAGGAATTGAGAGTGATTGTTACCAGGTATATCTTAGGGTGACGAAACCATTTTGGAACTAGACAGAGGTGGTGGTTTCACAACATTATGATTCTCCTAAACACACTGAATTGTTCCCTTTAACACTGTTAATTTTATATTATGGCAGTTTCACCTCAACATTTATTTATTTTTAATTTCACCTCAATTAAAAAAAAATCATCCATAGGGGCTCTGGTGATGGGCAGAGCTGAGTTCGAATCCCATCCCTGCCTAGGTCCTGCTGTGTGACCTTTGACAATTTAACCTCTCTGGGCCTCAGTTTCCTCGTTGGTAAAATGAGGAGGATTCAATGAGTGCGCCAAATTCTTGTAAAAGTCTGTGGCACGCAGTAAGTGCTGCTTAATTAAATGTTATTTCTACTTGACACATCCCCTTTGGATTCTAACTTTATTCCTTTGTCCTTTCTTCATGACAAACTCCTGGCCTCAGTTGCCCCCAAAGCCAAGGGCAACATTCCAGAAGGCAGGAGTCAGAGCTGATTGTACTGCTTCCAAAGGCCTGATGAATAATCCTCTCTCCTCCTCTGCCTCTTCTTTTCCCAGCTACTCTCCAGGGCCACACCCTTCTGCCCTTTTCTCCATATCCCTGATCTTGGCGCAGGGGTTACTGATGAACAAACACACCAGAAAATATTTGCTGCCTGACTGTTTGCCTTTAATGGACTGTCCCAAGACCAGAAGCCTCTTTCCGTGCCTCACACAGAATCAGAATTTTGAACCCAACAGAGCTGGGTTCAAATCCCACTTCCCATGAGCAAGGTATGGCACCTCTCTGACTTCATTGGGAAGATGGAGATAATAAGCATATGTACTTTATGGAGCTGTTTGAGGACTTGGGTGAAATGATGCAAAATGCTTATCACCGGGCATAGCACCCAGTAAGGGAAGCAGGTTGAATGCTGACCTGCAGAAAGATATATCCACATCCTAACCCTTAGGATTTGTGAATGTGATCTTATTTGGGAAAAAGGGGGTCTTTTTAAAAGTATTATTTATTTGGCTGTACCAGGTTGCAGTATGTGCGTGCGTGCTAAGTCAGTCGTAGCATGCCAGGCTTCTCTGTCCATAGAATTCCCCAGGCAAGAACACTGGAATGGGTTGCCATACCCTCTTTCAGGGGATCTTCCTGACCCAGGGATCAAACCCTCACCTCTTTGTTGTTGTTCAATCGCTCAGTTGTGTCTAACTCTGTGACACCATGAATTGCAGCACACCAGGCTTCCCAGTCCTTCACTATCTCCCAGAATTTGCTCAAACTCCTGTCCATTGAGTTGATGATGCCATCCAGCCAACTCATCCTTTGTTGCCCCTTCTCTTCTTGCCTTTGATCTTTCCGAGCATCAGGGTCTTTTCCCATGAGTCAGCTCCTTCCATTAGGTAGCCAAAGTACTGAAGCTTCAATTTCAGCATCAGTCCTTCCAGTGAATATTCAGGACTGATTTCCTTTAGGATTGATTGGTTTGATCTCCTCTTCAACACCACAGTTTGAAAGCATGAATTCTTCGGCACTCAGCCTTCTTTATGGTCCAACTCTCACATCCATACATGACTACTTCTAATACCATAGCTTTGACTACACCGAACTTTGTTGGCAAATGTTGTCTCTGCTTTTTAATATGCTGTCTAGGTTTGTCACAGTTTTATGTCTCCTGAATTGGCAGGTGGGTTATTTACCACTATTGCCACCTGGGAAGCCCAGGTGCATTACACAAGACCTTCAATCTTCTTGCAGCACTCAGGATCTTTAGTTGCAGCATTTGAACTCTTAGCTGTGGCTTGTGGAATCTGGTTCCCTGATCAGGGATGGAATCCATGCTCCCTGCATTGGGAGCTCAGAGTCTTAGCCACTGGGGAAGTCCCAAGAAAAAAAGCGTCTTTACAGATGTAAAGGACTTTGAAATGACATCATCCTGGATTATCTGGGTGGGCCCTAAATCTGATGCCAACTGTTAAAGACACAGACAGAAGAGATTAGGCCAAGTGGAGCTAGAGGCAGAGATTGGAGTGATGTAGTCAAAAGAGGCCCAAATCACGCCAGGAGCCACAGAAGCTGGCAGAGACAAGGAAAGATCCTCCCTAGGCCCTTTGGGCTTCCCTGGTGGCTTATTGGTAAAGAACTCACCTGCCAGTGCAGGAAACCCAGGTTTGACCCCTGAGTCAGGAAGATCCCCTGGAGAAGGACATGGCAACCCACTCCAGTATTCTTGCCTGCAAAATCCCTGAAAGAGTCAGACACAACTCAGTGACTAAAATGACAAACAAAAGAGGCTTTGGAGGCAGCCACAGCTCAGCTGACACCTTGCTGATTTTGGACTTAGAGCTGTGAGGGAATAAATCTGCATTGCTGGAGGCATCCGATTATGATGCACAGTTACAGCAGCCATAGGAAATTATAGAAGAATTGCGAAAGGTAATCTGCTAGCAATATCACTGTGGGCTTCCCCAGTGGCTCAACAGTAAAAGAATCTGCCTGCAATGTGGGAGACCCAGGAGATGCGGGTTTGATCCCAGGGTTGGGAAGACCCCCTGGAGTAGGAAATGGCAACTCGCTCCAGGATTCTTGCCTAGGAAATCCTGAGAACAGAGGAGGCTGGTGGGCTATAGTGCATGGGGTCGCAAAAGAGTCGGACACGACTAAGAGGCTGAGCATGCACACACCAATATCATTATTGTTATCATCATCATCATTATCATGGTCAGCATAAAAATGCACTCAAATCTTCCCAATCCTGGGGCCTTCCCTAGTGGTCTGGTGGCTAAGACTCCACACTTCCAATGCAGGGGTCAAGGCTTCAATCCCTGGTCAGAGTACTAAGATCTCACATGCCATGAGGATGTGAAGTAAAAAATAAATAAATAAAGTAAAACAGGGAGTTCCCTGGCGGCCCAGTGGATAAGACTTAGCCTTCCAATGCAGTGGATCGCTGATCAGGGAGATAGTGAAGGACAGGGAAGCCTGGTGTGCTGCTGTCCAGGGGGTCGCAAAGAGTCAGACACGACTGAGTCACTGAACAACAACAGGGAGCTAGGATCCCACATGCCTCGTGGCCAGAAAAATTTTTTTAAAAAGCGCTAGTTCATACGACATCTTGGAAAGCCTATGTATCTAAATAAATCCTACTTGCAATAAACTTATGCAAGATTGTCAAAAAAAAAAAAGAAAACTATTGTAACAAATTCAATAAAGGCTTTTTTTTCTTTTCTTTTCTTTTTTTTTTTAAATAAATTTATTTATTTTAGTTGGGGGCTAATTACTTTACAATATTGTAATAGTTTTTGCCATACATTGACATGAATCAGCCATGGGTTTACATGTGTTCCCCTTCCTGGACCCCCCACCCACCTCCCTCCCCATCCCATCCCTTTGGGTCATCCCATTGCCCCGGCCCTGAGCCCTTGTCTCATGCATCAAACATGGAATGGTGTTCTGTTTCACATATGATAATATACATGTTTCAATGCTATTCTCCCAGAACGTCCCACCCTCACCTTCTCAAATAAATAAAATCTTACCAATCCTAAATAGAACCATTCTCCATATTTGTAAACTAATTTTATTTTTGAACAGTTAACACATTCTCATGCTTCAACAAACAGTGTAAGGTTATGTTGCAGGATCTTCCTCTCAAGTCTTAGTTACCCTCTCTTCCCCCAGAGGTAACTCACTCCTCTTGATTTCCTGAGTATCTTTCCAGAATTTCTGGGCACATACAAAAAGAAATCCAAATTCCAGTCCTTATCCTCCCACCCACTCACACACACCAGCTTTTATTTATTTATTTGGTTGCTCCAGGTCTTAGTAGAGGCACTCAGAATCTTTGATCTTTGTTGCAAAGTGGGGTCTTTAGTTGCAGCAGGCATGTGGAATCTAGTTCCTTGACCAGGGATCGAACCCAGGCCCTTTGCATTGGGAAGGCAGAGTCTTAGCCACAGGACCACCAGGGAAGTTCCTCCCCCACACTTGCTTTTGTGTTAAAGGTAGCATTAAAAAGTTTCTTTTTATTGTGGTTATATACATATATATATATAAAAACATAAAAATTTACCATTTTAGTCATTTTTAAGTATACAGTTCAGCAACATTAAGCACATTTACATTGTCATGTAACTATCACCATCATCTAACTCCAGAACTTTTTCATTTTCCCCAACCAACACCCTGTACCCAATTAAACAACGATTCCCTGCCCCTCCGTCTCCCGATTTCTGGTCATCACCATTCTGCTTTTTGTCTCTGTGAATTTACTTATTCTAGGTACTTTACAAATTAAAACCAAACAGTATTTGCCCTTTTGTGTGTAGCTTCCTGAATTTAGCGTAACAGTTCAAGGTTCCTCCATGTGGTAGAATGTGTCAGAATTTCAGTTGAAGATAGCAGGTTTTACATATTCTTCGACACCTTCTTCCTCCCCCACCTCCCCACACACTTAACGACAAATGCTGGCCATCTCTCCTTTCCAAAGCTGTCTTTATGCACTTGTCATTTTCTGTAACCACAAAGTATTCTGCCACTTAGTTGCCCCATAGTTAATTTCACGGCTGGAGACAAACATATTTTCATCCGTTTGTTCTTAGGTTAACACTGCAGTGAAGACTCTTATACAAACATCATTTCACACACGCGCGAGTGTAGCTGTAGATAAATTCCGCAAAGTGAGATTTCTGGCTCGAAGATTATGTGCATTTGTAATTTTCACAGATATTACCAAATTTCCCCCTGTGAGGGTTAGTTAGGTTAACTCATACTCCCTCCAGCCACAGGTAAGAGTCCTCTTTCCCTTCAGCTTTACCAAGAGAGTATCATCAAACCTTGGATGTTTGCCAATAGGACAAGGGAAGAATGTTATCTCAGAACAGAGAAAATTTGCATTTCCCTTACCACAAGTGAGGCAGAACATATATTTTCATAGTTCCATGTAGTTAAGAGCTATTTATAGTTTTCTTTTTCCATTCTGGTCACCTTCCTTGCCCATTATTCTTTGTTGATCTTTTCCTTCCTGATTTTTTTTTTAATTGTTGTTGTTGCTGCTTTAAAAATGTTTTTCTAGCTGCTCCGCATGGCTTGCAGAATCTGAGTCCCTTCTCTGGGACTGAACCTGAGCCATGACAGTGAAAGCTCAGAATCCCAACTGTCGAGGCAGTCCAAGCACGGGTTGGAAAAGAATTTCCAGACACAGAGCATTTCAGAAGGGAGGGAGTTTTTATTAAGAACAAAGAGCGGAGAAAATGTGGGCACTTTGAGCACAGGGGGCAGACCTCCTGACAGATCAGCGAGAGTTGACAACTTTCATGAATTAATAGACTCAAGACAAAGAAAATTCCTGCTGGAAGGGTGGCGTTAGATGACTGGTCAGGGTGCTATAGGGTGTTAACTGCAGTGGGCATCTCTGCCTAACTGATATCAGCTTGTTAGGGATCGGGGGGCTTTTGGCAATGGTTATAAAGGGGCTCAATCAGCTTCAAAGGTGACCTCTGTTCTGGGCTCCATTTCTATGGCCTTGGTGCAAGGCCTTGTACCTGTGGCCTTGGGGGCAGGACTCGACACTAACCACTCGACCACCAGGGAACTTCCCTAGGAGCTCTTTATATACTAAGGAAGCTTACCATATGGTTATGAAATGTGTAGTAAATATTTTTTCCCAATTTGTCCTTCCTCTAAACTTTTAAATTACTGACCACTAACATTTATTGAGGATTTGCTGTAAGTCTGGTTTTGTCTTACATACTTTAAAGACTATCTCGCTTTTTTTGTTTTCCTTTTTAAAATATATTTATCTGTTTGGCTGCATCAGGTCTTAGTCATGGCGCGTGGGAGCTAGTTCCCTGACCAGAGTTTGAACCCGGGCCCCCTGCATTGGGAGTGTAAAGTCTTAGCCACTGGACCACCATGTGAGTCCCCACATCATCTCTTTTCAATCTTACTGCCACTGTCTTTCATCTCTAAATACTACAAAACAAAGCTCTGAAAAATAAGGACATTTTCCTATATAAGGACATTTTCACACCTAACAAAATTGTCAATCATTCGTCAGTATCGTAAGTATCAACATTTCCCCAAGTCTCTGAAATGTCTTTTCAGAGTTACTTTAGAGCAATGATGGCCAATTGAACTTTCTCTGATAAGAATGTGTTTAACAATACAGTAGCCACTAGTTATTAATACATGTGGCCGCTGAGTGCTTTAAATGTGTCCAGTGAGAGCTTCCCTGGTGGTCCAGTGGTTAAGAATCTGCCTTGCAAGGCAGGAGACACTGGTTCAACCCTCGGTCCGGGAAGATCCCACATGCTGCGGGCAACTAAGCCCCTGAGCCTATGTGTCGCAACTACTGAAGCCCACATGCCATAGAGCACGCTCCACAACAAGAGAAGCTGCTGCAACAAGAAGCCCTCGCACAACCAGAGAGTAGCCCCTGCTCTCTGCAACTAGAGAACGCCCATGCACAGCAATGAAGACCAGCACAGCCAAAAAAAAAAAAAAAAAATGTGTCCAGTGAGACTGAGGAACAGAATTCTTCATTGTATTTTATTTTAGTTTCTTTAAGGTTTAATAGCTACTTGGAAAATTACAGGCCAATATCCCAGATGAAGTTAAATGTAAAATGTAAACAAAATATTAACAAATCAGGGACTTTGTGGTTAAGACTCTGCATTTCCACTGCAGGCGGCTTGGGTTTGATCCCTGCCTGGGAAACTAAGATCCCACATGCACTGTGGCACAGTCAAAAAAAAATTAGCAAATCAAATTCAACAATACGTTAAAAGGATCACACACCATGATCAGGTGGGATTTAGTCTAAGGATGCAAGCAAGTTCAACATCTGCAAATTAATCAATGTGATATACCACATTAATAAAATGATGGACAAAAATCATATCAAAACAATTTTCCAGTCATGATGAAAAATCAAGAACCTTGAAACCCTGCCCTTGATGGTCTACAGAAAATGCTGACTTTGTTTTTGTAACCCCCCCAACCCCAAACCTTGCTAACTTTGATTAAAACACTGAAACCCGGAATAAAAGATCAATAGACGCAGAAAAAATGTCTGACAAATTTCAACATCCTTTCATGATGAAAAAAAACAACTCTCAACAAACTGCTACTTAGAGGAAATGCACTTAATATAACAAAGGCCATATGTGACAAACCCACAGCTAATATATTCAACACTGAAAACTTTTCCTCTAAGATTAGGAGCAAGACAAGGGGGCCCACTCTTACTGCTTTTATTCAATATAGCACTGAAAGCCCTAGCCAGAGCAATTAAGCAGGAAAAAAGAAATAAAAGGCATTCCCTCCCTGTAAAAATAGCCACACAGGACTAGCAACTACCATGTGAGACAGTGCAGGTTTAGACTCTGACTTCCTCACCCAAATACATCTCAACTGTATGCACTGTCTCCATTCCTCCTCTCCCACTTGGCCCTCAGCTTTTTGCAGTGCGACAACTGTGCCCCCGCCCCTACAAATGTCACTGAACCCAGGTCTCAGCCATCTCTACCTCTTCCTAAACTCTATCATACCTTCATCATGCAAAGCCCTCACTAGTTTAATTTCTGCCTCTTTCATCCCAGAGGGCTTCCCTTGTGGCTCACCTGGTAAAGAATCTGTCTGCAATGAGGGAGACCTGGGTTCGATCACTGGGTTGGGAAGATCCCCTTGAGAAGAGAAAGGCTACCCACTCCAGTATTCTGGCCTGGAGAATTCCATGGACCGTATAGCCCATGGTTGCAAAGAGTCTGACATGACTGAGCAACTTTCACTTCCATCCCAGATCCCCAGTTCCTTGCCCTTTCCAAACCACTGCCAGCATCTCTAAGGCATTTGCTACATGTTCCTGAACTGGTAAATATTCTTAAATTAATAGGATGTATCATTTTGTATATTTCTACAGTTTATTTTGCATGTTTATACAAGTGTGTTGTAATTTGCACAGTGACACTGTGTTCTAGATCTCCATCGGTGTCCTTTTCAGTGATATGTTGTGGGATTTTTTTGTTTGTTTTGTTTTGTTTTAAACCACATAGAAAGCATTTTTTATTAACTTCTTTCCTTCAGCTTCCTCCCCACAAAAAGATGTATTTCTGTTGGGAGTGGGAGTAGGGAGGGGTGGGGGATAGGTTGACATTGGTTCATGTAGATTTAGGGCATCTTCTCTTAGATCTATGTTTTTATTTTCAAATCTCAGTCCATTCCTTATTTTCACAGGTCTTCCTTCCTTCCAGTGCTTCCAGGAGTAGAGTCACAAGATCGTCTTCGTGTATCAAAATCCTGCTTCCAATATGTTTCCCCAAACTTGTTTGAGTTCATGTTCCTGACATTGGGCTTCCCTGGTGACTCAGACGGTAAAGAATCTGCCTGCAACGTGAGAGACCTGGGTTTGATCCCAGGTTGGGAAGATCCCCTAGAGAAGGAAACGGCAACTCACTCCAGTATTCTTGCCTAGAATTCCATGGACTGAGGAGCCTGACAGGCTAATAGTCGATGGGGTCGAAAAGAATCAGACACGACCGAACAACTTTCACTGTTGACTGTTCCTGACATTAGACTCCATTGTATTCATGCATATATCTGCACGGTGTTTATATATCAAACACACACACACACACATTATCCTGTGTGCCTGCATGCTCAGTTGCTCAGTCGTGTCTGACTCTCTGTGACCCCATGACTATAGCCTGGCAGGCTCCTCTGTCCATGGAATTTCCTAGGCAAGAATACTAGAATGGGTTGCCATTTCCTGCTCCAAGGGATCTTCCTGACCCAGGGAATGAATCCGCATATACTGAGTCTCCTGCATTGGCAGGCGGATTCTTTACCACTGTATCACCTGTGAAACATACCTATTGTGCACATAGTTTGAAAAGTTAGAAGAACCAGCTTGCTAATCATTCACCACACCTCATGTTTAACAAGCAGAAATGCACATGCTTTTGAGATGAATTTCCAGTGTAACAGAAGGACATCTTGTTTGTATTTCAATGTACCAAGTGGCAGATTCTTATTTCATTATTGCTGGCACTTTAGTGGATGGCTCTTAATTTTTTTTTCTCTCTCTTTTTTAGCAAAATTCGATGGAGACCTCTCACTCTTGCCACTTGGGTCAGGTGTTGCTTAATTTTAAAATGCTGTAGGGTCTGAGTTTCACCCCATCAGCACCACAATTTTAGAGAGCTACTTCATTGCTTTCAGTGTTGGCTTAGTATTCTGTATCATGCAGTTCTTATTTCATCTTTCTAGTCACCTAAGGATGGACACCTTCATTGCTTCCAACTTCCTATTTCAGTGTGCATTCTTATCTGGTGCAAAACTCAGTGAATATAAAAACCTGGAACAGTTCCTTTACCACTGAGCTTTCCTGGTGGCTCAGTGGTTAAAGAACCCGCCTGCCAATGCAGGAGACATGGGTTCAGCCCCTGGACCAGGAAGATCCCACATGCAGGAAAGCAACTAAGCCTGTGCACCCCAACTATTGAGCCTGTGCTCTAGAGCCCGGGAATCACAACTGCTAAGCCATGTGCAGCAACTTCTGAAACCCATGTGCCCTAGAGCCTGTGCTCCACAACAAGAGAAGCCACCGCAATGAGAAGCCTGTGCACTGCAACTAGAGAGTAGCCCCTGCTCACCACAACTAGAGAAAAAGCCTCAGAAGCAACGAAAACCCTGCCCAGCCAAAAATAAAGTAAAACTTGGAACAGAATTAGCAAAGTTGTAGTTCTCTCAGTTTAACAGGGATACAACAGCTAGTTTAAATGAGAGAATGTTTGTCTCTGCTGGCAGACAGTCTAGCGATCCTGGGTCCTTTGGTCAGTTGCTCCACCATCCTCTAGGGCTGTCTCTTCAAGGCCATTTGCCTGTGTCTGGAGACATCTTTGGGGCTTCCCAGGTGGTGCTAGTGGTAAAGAACCTGTCTGCCAATGCAGGAGATGTAAGAGACACGGGTTCGATCCCTGGATCGGGAAGATCCCCCTGGAGGAGGAAATGGCAACCCACTCCAGTATTCTTGCCTGGAGAATCCCATGGACAGAGAGAGAAGCCTAGCCGGCTATGGTCCAAAGGGTCAAAAAGAGTTGGACACGACTGAAGTGACTTAGCACACATGTGTGCACGCACACCTGGAGACATCTTTGGTTGTCACACCTGGCGAATGGAGAGGGGTCATGTACTACTGGCAGTAGTGAGTGGTGGCCAGGAATGCTGCTCAGTTCTCCACAGTGCACAGAATGTGGACAAAGAACAATTTGGCTTCACATATAAATGACGTCACCAGCCCTAGAATAGTCCCCACTCTGTTTTGTCATGACTGACACGTTGAAGAGACTGGGACAATTGTCCTGCAGCACACTCCACTCTCAGGGTTTGTCAGCTGTTTCCTAATGTTTAACTTGTTCCTCTATGCTTCCTATTTCCTGCAAACTGGATGTTGGGTTGAGAGATTTGATCGGAGTCAAGTTTAAAGTTTTGACAACAGGTGTCCTGGGAGAAGCTATAAACTTCCTTTGTTATCGGATCAGGAGGCCCAGGAGGCCGGAGGGTCCCTCTCCTATGAGCTTCACTACAGCTAATGCTGGTGACAGTCTGGCCTCCGTGATGAAGTCTGCACCCGCACACCTAGTGAACCCTCTGAAACCCTGTGCGTATCTCTTGCTCCATCATCTTCTCACCTGAGGCTTTTTAAAATTAATTTTTTCTTTTTCCTGTGCTGGGTTTTCACTGCTTGTGTGTGTGTGTGTGTGTGTGTGTGTGTGTGTTGCGGGGGGGTGCTTTCTCCACTTTCTACTCGTCCTTGCAGTGAGCGGGCTTCTCATTGCAGTGACTTCTCTTGGTGCAGAGCACAGGCTCTAAGGTTCATGGGCTTCAGTAGCTGCAGCATGTGGGCTCAGTAGTTGTGGCTCATAGGTCCCTAGAGCATGGGCTCAGCAGTTGTGGTGCAGTCTCAGCTGCTCCAAAGGCATGTGGATCTTCCTGGACCAGGGATCAAACCCTTGTTCCCCACACCAGGTAGGCAGATTGTAATCCACTGTGCCACCAGGAAAGTCCTCACCTGATATTTGGTAACACCCATCAATGATTACCCTCTGAATTAATTACTGCATTGGCTTTTGAAAAATGGTGATTTTTTTTTTCTCTAATTCTCTCCTTCCTTCCACACTTTTTATCTGGCATTCTTGGACTCTTTGGTGACCAAGGAAAGCTACTACTGGGAAGGCCTGCTAAGTTGCTTTAGTCGTGTCCGACTCTGTGCGACCCCATAGATGGCAGCCCACCAGGCTCCTTCGTCCCTGGGATTCTCCAGGCAAGAATATTGGAGTGGGTTGCCATTTCCTTCTCCAGTGTATGAAAGTGAAAAGTGAAAGTGAAGTCGCTCAGTGGTGTCTGACTCTTTGCGACCCCATGGGCTGTAGCCTACCAGGCTCCTCTGTCCATGGGGTTTCCCAGGCAAGAGTACTGGAGTGGGGTGCCATTGCTTTCTCCGACTGGGAAGGCCGGATCATGCTAATTCCTTACTTTTCATAAGTAATGTTTCCAGGAAGGAGTTAGTTGAGAGCTACTTCCAATGGGTTAATGTGTGTGTGTTTCAACCTCCAAAGTGAGGTATAATGTATATGAAGTGCTCAGACCTTTTTCTTTTTTTGGCCCAGCAGCAGGATGTTAGCTTTCTGACCAGGGATTGAACTCAGCGTGATGGTGAAACTGTTGAGTCCTAACCACTGGACTGCCAGGGAATTCCCATTGTGCACAGATCTTAAATAGAGAGCTCAGGGAATTTTGACATCTATATTCCTGTGCAACTGCCACCAGATAAAAATATAGAGCATTTCTAATCCCACACTGCCTTCCTTGCCAGTTTTTTTTTTTAATTGAAGGATATTTGCCATTTTTTCTTCTTGTTGTTGTGGTGGTGGTGCTGGGTCTTCATTGCTATGAGCGGCCTTTCTCTCGTTGCAGCAAGTAGGGGCTACTCTCCAGTTGCAGTGTGCATGTTTCTCGTGGTGGCTTCTCCTGTTGTGGAGCACAGGCTCTAGGTACACGGACTTCAGTAGTTGCAGCACGTGGGCTCAGTAGTTGTGACACACAGACTTAGTTGCTCCTTGCATGTGAGATCTTCCTGGATCAAGGACTGAACTCATGTCTCCTGTACTGGGAGGTGGATTCTTCACCACTGAGCCACCAGGGAAGCCCCATCCCCACCCCCAACCCCTGCCCACTCCCATTAAGTTATATAATGAGTAGTTTTGATTGAAGAAATGATTTCCAGGTTTGGTTGGACCCAACTTGGGGTTCAAGGACTTCAGGAAGGGTGGAAAATAAAAATAGGGCTTCTTGCACCCCACCGCTCAACATGGCTGGCTCTGACACCCAAAACTGTCTCACGGAATTAGCTGAATGGGTTGAGTGACTTGCTTTGCCAGGCAGGACTTATTCTCGGCACTCCTACTGGGAAGTTTCAATAATTCTTGGGGCTCAGCGAGCATTTCCAAGCAGACTGCTGCTTCTTGTCTTCCATCTAGGGTCACACCCAGGGGCAGCAAAGCACACTGGAAAGTCCCAGAAAAGGAGACAGCCTGTCTGGGTGCATGCTGTTACATGATCCCAGAGGATTCTCCTTTCCCTCCAGAGCCTTTGTTTGCTCACCTGGCAAGTGGGGGGAATATTCCACTTTGCTGGGTTCTTGGGAGGATCTCCGCAGAATCTGACCACCTTTACATTTCTGAACTCACCTCCTGGCGCTTTCCACACACCCCAGCCAGGTGTGTGGTCCTGTCCTCAGATGTCTGCTCCTGCAGTTTCCTTCATCTCTGCTTTTTGGGGGCTCACTTGCTTCTTCTCACCACTCAGGCTGGGTTCAAATGACCCCTCCTCAGGTTACATGGGTTCCAGCATCACTCTTATCACACACAGTCTAATGTTGCTCTCACAGCTTTTCATTTTTTCTTAAGAGTCTCTGTTGCTGTTTTTTAAAGTATAGTTGATTGACAATGTTGTATTAGTTTCAGGTGTACGACAAAGTGATTCAGATATATCTCTATATATTCTAGATCTTTCTCTCTCTCTCTATCTCTATATATATATTTACGTGTGTGTGTGTGTATGTGCGCCCAGTTGCTCCGTCATATCTGACTCTTTGCGACCCCATGGACTGTAGCCTGCTAGGCTTCTCTGTCCGTGGGATTTTTCCAGGCAAGAATATCAGAATGCGTTGCCAGTTCCTCATCCAGGAGATCTTTCTGACCGAGGGATTAAACCTGTGTCTCCTCCATTAGCAGGCAGGTTCATTACTACTGAGCCACCTACATATTCTTTCTCAGATTCTTTCCCCTTATAGGTTATTACAAAATGTTGAATATAGTTTCCTGTGTTATATAATCAGCCCTTGCTGATTATCTATTTTATATTTAGTAGCACCTCACAGCTCTTATGAACCTTTTTTTAAGACTTTTTTTTTCTAATGTGGATCATTTTTAAAGTCTTTATTGAATTTGTTACAATATTGTTTCTATCTTATGTTTCAGGTTTTTGGCCAGAGGCATGTGGGATCTTGACCAGGGATGGAGTCTGCACCCCTTGCATTGGAATGTGAAGACCTATCCATTGGAACACCAGGGAAGTCCCATCCTAGACTCTTAAGTGTTAATGTCACTGCTTACTGTGTCATTTAGTGGGGAAGGGGGACTGCACTCCACACCCTGCAGGAAGATATTTTAGTGCCCTTTGCAGAGATAGAACTTAGGCCCCAGGCAGTGGGAGCTCAGAGTCCCAACCACTGGACCACCAGGTAATTCTCTTATTATGTCTCTTATTTGTAGTAGACCACAGAATCTAGGGACTTGTCTTCTTTTTTCACTTTTGCTACCAGCGCCTTGCAGAAGAAAGTGTAACGTTGGCCGAACTAGGAAACAGAAGCTCAGACAGGTGGAGCCACTTTCTCAGTGTCACACAGCAGAATCTGAATTAGAACGTCAGGTTCTGAGTCTCTGCTTCCTTTTTCCTTTCTCCTTGGTCTCTGGTGGGAGTTGGAGCACAAAATTTAAAGTGTTAAAAAACTGTCATCAAGATATTTGTAAAGGTCAAAACTCATGCAAAAAAAAAGTAAAAGGTAAGATTCTACCCTATACTTGCATGATTTCACTTCTCCCTAATCCCAGTCCTGATATATTCTGTCTTTATTTAAAATTTTTCTATTTTGTTCACCATGGATATATTTTTCCCCATTAAATTTGATATTTAAAACAAACTGCAATATTGCATTAGAATATTACTCATCTTGATGATCGAATTTTTGTACCAAAGACGGTCAACCTAATACAGACCCCGCTTCTGTCTCTTCTCCTTCCCTAGAGTAACTGAGACACGTAGGAGGGCCGGAGTGGGGCAGGAACTGGGGAGGGATGGGAGAGCCGTGTAGAGCCTGGTTGAGCAATCCGAGCTGCCCCGGGAAGGGCTGGACGCTGACCTTTGCTTATCGCTCACGGTAGACGCAGCTAATTAAGTCCCCCGCCTGCGGGAGACCTTTCGCAGGGCGGCCCGCACTTCCAGAGGGGCCGAGATAGCCGCGGTCGCCCTGGAAGCCGTGACCTTTCCCGGCCTTTCTCGAGGCGGCGAGGAGGCGGGAGAGAGCCGGAGGAGCCTAAGCGGAAGTGGTGGCGAGTGTCGCTCTAGGGCTGGCACCGGGATCGAACCCTGGCCTCGGGTCCCCAACTTCATCCCACCACCGTAGAGCAACGGCATGGGGGGAGGAAAAGAGCGCCTGGTGACGTCATCGAACCCGGAGCCCGGCCTCCGCCACCAACGTCACAGACAAGCAGCTCTGCGTCACCGTATTCCTCCCCTGACGTCAGCGCGCGAGACCAAGAACTGGCCCACCGAGAAAGGGAGAAGTCTGAAGAAGAGATCTTTCCTTTCTCGCTCTTTACATTTGGTAAGGCGTTTAAAGTACGCAGGAACGGACTACCACTCCCAGGGGGCTTTGCGTGGCGCGCAAGCGTATAGGCTCCAGCTAGAGAGCGCGGCAAACCTTTGGGTTAGATTGACATCCCTTTAGTCTAGCCAGAAGACAGCTTTAAGGCAGCAAACCAATCCCGACCTCACAGACCCCACCCCTTTATTCTTAGCCCGATGCTTCCTTGCGGGAGTGACGGGCTCCACTGCCTTTGAGGGCTGTTTCCTTTGATGGACATTAACACCGGTGAATCAGAGCGCCGGGAAGTCGAGAGGGTGTTGAAAAGCGTGCCTTGGGGCCAATAGGTTAGCGGCAGGCCCTGGCGCCGTCCAATCACTTTTCCCGGTGTCGCCAATCATCCTGGACCCCGCCCCCCGAGCATGACGTAGGTAGGGTGGGTAGCAACAGTTGCCCCGGTGAGGGAAACGGAGGCGCCATAGCCACGGTAGTCGTGGCGACCAAGCAACCCGGCAACGCGAGTCAACAACAACAACCGCCCGGCCGACCCCCACCCCCACCCCCCCGGCCCGGCCCGGGGACCCCGGCACGTTCTGTCCCCCTCCCAACATCGCCTCCGAGACCTCTGGAAAGCCCTTCCGCAGAAAGAAGTGGGAAGAAGCCGAGGTAACCCGGGCGGCCCCAGGGTGGCAGGCCGGGCCGGGGAGGGCGGCGGGGCCCGGGCGGCGGGTGTCGCTGTGGTCAGAGTCTTGGGGGAAGGGGCGGGCGGTCAAAATGGCGGCGGCGACCGTCGGGGCCGTGGGGGAGGGGGCTGGGGCCCGGCTGGGGCGACACCACCCGCCCCCGGGTCCCGCGGCCCGGCCCCCGCAAGGGGCGGGCGTTCGCAAGCCGGCGGCGAGTGGAGGTCGGCCGGCCCGGGCGGGGGGCTTTTATATGTCGGGAGGTACAAGGGGGCGGGACTTGGAGGGTTGGGCCAATGGAAGTGAGGGAGGGGCGAGGCGGGATCTAGGTGGGTGGGCGGAGCCAGGCCGTAAGGTGTGGTTGGGGGCCGGCCGGTGCCCCGGGAACTGGGTGGGGCAGCTGCCGCCTAGGCCTTCCTGCTCCCTGAAGCAGTGGAGGCCACCTGGGCTTCGTCACTTTAGAACCTGCCAGTACTCAATGCCTGCCACACCTAGGCCTCAGTTTTCCATCCTGTAAAGTGGGTTCAATCATTGCCATCTCCCCCTTTTTTTTGCATTTCAGGCCTCCTAATTCCTTTTAGAAATTACTCTAGGGCTCATCCTTGAATTTTTTACTCCTATCTACTGTTTCTGAAAGTGTTTTATAGATTAACTGTTGGTCTTGATGTCAACGTTGCTGTTCCCTCCTAAATCTACCTTCTCTTTGAGAAGAGGTGAGGGTGGACAGTTTTTTGAAGCTGTGGACTAGGGGTATGACTTTAGTCTGGATGATTTGGTTTGCAGAGAGCGAAGGCCGTGGCTGAGAGGCACGATCTTGGGTGGCTGAGCTAGAGGAACCGAAACTTGATTGCTTCTCTGTGGGCAGCTCTAAGATCTCCTTACTGTTGTCACTGGGCAGGGGGCTTATTCCTGGAGATGGGGCCATTCCTAGCTGTTCTGCCTATCCTGGGTTTCCTTTCTGGGCATGGGGAGTAAATGGCTCCTGAGGAAGTTTCTGAAGCGGATTCTCTTGGTCAGACACATGTTTTTGTGTCAATCAAGTTGGTGTCAGCTGGATCACATGTCATTGAAGAGGTACCAGCCTCCAGAGCCACGTGGGAAGGGAGCAGGGACACTGAGGTCAAAGACAAGGGGAAGTGCTCTACTTTGTTAGAATCTGAGTGACTGCTTTGCTGGGCAACAAGATCTGCCAGCTTGGGGAACATTTTTTTAAATAGCCAGCCAAGCCAAGTCCACTGTGCTTATTCTCCGTTTTGCTTTGGAGCTTGGCATCGGCAGGGCTGAGGGCAGACGGCAGCTGTTTTCTTTTAAAATCAATCAATAAACTTCAAAGAGAAGAAATGTTTCAAGTTCTCCTAAAGCTTTCCCCCAGAAGTTTGAGATAAGGCTGGGAGAAGAGATGTCACTTCTCCAGGGACTTTTCCCAGGTCAGGGGTGGTAGAACCTCTTGAAATTTAAGAAAGGGAGAGATTTAATTTTTCAGTAAAAATCTAGAAATAACCAGGTTGTCAGATCATCAGCACCTGTTAGAAAGGCGAATTCTGAGGCAGAAAGCGGTGTTACTGATGATCTAGTCTCATTGACTGCTTCTTCCACTCTCTGTGACCCGCTTCCCCACCTCATCCCCCATATCTTAGGCATTTGAAAGGCCCAAGCCCAGAGCAGTTATTAGACTCTAGAAGGGAATACGGGCTTTGGTTGCTTGTCTTTGAAACAATCAACTGCTCTCTAGCTGTGTGCTCCTGGGCAAGTAACTTAACTTCTCTGGGCCTTAGTTTCCTCCCATCTAAACTAGGGGCAGTGATCATCGGTCACAATTTTAATCTCATGTTACGGTACTGTGGATCCCATAAAAGAGTACATGTTGAGCATCAGATACATAGTAATTGCTCAGACTATGTTGACTGCTACTGTTATTATGACGGTTGTTACTTCCTGCTCAGCCCTTGGAATTATACCACTTGCATTTATTTTTATCATTTCAAATCGGGTGACAGCCTAGTGGGTTTAAAGCTTGACTCACTTGCTGGTCCATGTGGGCCGATGACAGGGATCCTGGGAAGCCGAGTCCTAGGATTCCAGTTTCTAGTGGGAAGATGTCACTCTCCTAAGGCCCTTCTCCAGCCTTAGGAGAGGACCCAGAGAGAAAGTTTGTCCCTGGGCCCAGGCTCAGACTCAGCCTTCTGGGAAGCAGCTGGATAAGCTGGGGCAGTGGGTGTCATGGGAAAAGTGGGGACCTGAGAAAGGTGTCCCTGGAGCTAAGCGGCTCACCCTCCCCTCCTGCCTCACACTCCAGCATCTTGGGGCTGAAGACAAGGGTTGGGCCAGACAGGACTCTTGCCCACTCCTCCACCTGCCAGGGACACCACCTCCAGAGAGCAACTGCTTGGTGCACCGTCTTCCTGGCCTAAGGGGCCTGTTCTGGATTCAGAGGCATCACCTGCCCCTGTAGCACAGCTGCAGGAGGCAGTAACTTTTCCGCAAGCCTCTCTCACCAGTCGGTAGATTTCAACTGGCTTTGACACTCACTAGCAGTGTGTTGTTCCCAGCATTGTGGACACTTATTTGGCAGTGAAAGTGGAGCGGAGTCCCAGCTGGGTGCTTGTCAGTGTTCTTGTAGCTGGGAATAGAGTGATGGGCACCCTTACCTTTCTGGTTGTGGAGGGAAGAAGAAAATAAACAAACGGGATACAGGGCCAGGAAAAAAATGAAACAGGAGTATGTACTCCAGAGGGCTTGTAAAGGGGGTGCTTGAGACCTGACAAAGTGACCTATGAGCTGAGGAGTGAGTGATAAGGAGCCAGCAGGCGGAGGTGAGGAGAGCATGCCAGTAGATGGAAGAGCTGGGGCAAAAGTCCTGAGTCAGGGGGAGGCCTGGAGCATTTGGGAAGGAGAGAGATTGTGGCTAGAACATTCAGAGTGAGAAAGGGGCCTGGAAAGGGCCAGATCCCATAAGGCCCTGTAGGTCATGGGAGGGGCTCTGGTTTTTATTTATTCTCTGTGATGGGGAACATTGGAACCTTTTCAACAGGAGCGACACAATAGGGTTTGTGTTTCAAAGACTCTTATAAAGGCAAGAGTGAAGCCAGGAGCCAGTGATGAGTGGGTCCAGGCAAGAGATGATGGTAACCATCAGTACTAGCATGGTATTGATAAAGATGGAGGGAAAAGCCCAGTCTTAGGATCTGTTTTGGAGGAATTATTGATAAGTCTTAAAAACTAACTGGTGGGACTTCTCTGCTGGTCCAGTGGCTAAGACTCTGTGCTCACAGGGCAGGGGGCCCATATTTGATCCCTGGTCAGGGAACTAGATCCTACATGCTGCCAATCCTGTGCGCTGCAACTAAGACCCACACAGCCAAATAAATAAATAAAGTTAAAAAAAAAAATTAACTGGCTAGGGAATTCCTAGCCAGTTCCTGGCAGTCTAGTGGTTAGGTTAGCAGTGCTTTCACTGCTGGGGCCCAGGTTCAACCCCTGGCTGGGGAACTAAGATCCTGCAAGTCATGTGGTGTGGCAAACAAGCAAATAAAAACACCCCCCCACCACCAAAAAAAAACAAAACTAAAACACTGGATATAGAGGATGAGGAAAACTCACACTGTTATATTTAATTTCTCCATTCCCCCAAAAGTTCATTTTTGAAGCCAGTCTACAGGTGAGGAAAGTGAGGTTTTCTTTTCATTTCCTTGGGAGGGCCTTGTCCAAGATGTAAACCATTTGGTTAAAGATCTGGCCTCTAAAACAGCTAAACCTTCACCTGTTTTTTATGGCCTGTGATCTGAGAATGCTTTTACATTTTTAAGAAGGATATTTTGTGACATGAATAATATATTGTGATATGTGAAAATTATGTAAAATTCAAATCTCAGTGTCTAGGAATAAACTTTTATTGGCACACAGCCACGCACCTGTTTGTTTACGTGTTGTCTACGGCTGCTTTGACACTCCAGTGGCAGAGCTGAGTCACTGGAATAGACTTGTCTGTCCTTGGAGTCAAAAATCTTGACTTCTGGCTGGCCCTTCACAGAAATATGCCAGCCTCTGTCCTAAAGAATGGATTCAAACATTCTCACTAAAACACGTGTTGGCTTTGAAGATAGGTGCAGCCATTGGTGCATTTTTTGGCAGTTTCATTGCTAAGGAACAGATTTGCTGAGTCATGCTCAAATAGATGAGGAACACACCTCATCCTGTATAGATATTTGTGACTTATTCCTCTCCAGGGAACACCCTACCGAACTCTGCTTAACCTAGCCTTCCATAATTGGAAAAAAAAAAAGGCGGGGGGGGGGCGAGGTTCCCTGCGGAAATAATTATGGGAAATTTGGCATCCTGTATCATTCTTCCTGGAGACTAACAATGACAATGCTGAGAAGGTCTCCAATAGAGAAGTTGGTTTAGCTGTTTTATCCATCTCCCCTTCCCCATTTTGAGCTCAGTTGTGTCACTGCTACCTCCCCCTGTCCTTGAGTGGAAACAAGGAGACCTGCAGGCTTTGCACCTTGAGGGGGAGAAAGCACCAGCAAGTGTGGAGGTTTTAAAGCCCTTCTGTGGTGGGAGGGGGCCACAAGGGGCCACTCTCCTAAGGCTGGGAAAGTCCAGGCCAGGGTTTCTCAGTGCCCCCAGTACAACCTGCCCCAGAACTATCCAGGCAACTAGCTCAAACAGCAGACTCCAGGGTCATCCCAGACTCTGTTAGTGGGCCTAGGAACCTGCATTTAACTGACTCCCCGGGTGAGGCTGATGAACACCAGACTCTCCGCTTGGTACTTGTTTCCAAGAGCTTGAGGATTGCCTCTCTCTCCTTTCCCCTCCAACCCCATGGATGCTTATTGAGTGAATAATGACAATAGCAACTTCCACTTCTCAGTGCTTATTTGGTGCTCTGCTGATAACATTGGATCTTTGCAACAGCCCAATGAATCAGGTGTTATCATCCTCACGTGAAAGATGGGAAAACTGAGGCCCAGAGGAAAATCAGTTACATGTTCATGAATTAAGAGACAGGCCAGGGTTCAAGTGGAAGTGGGTCTGATACTGGTAGACAAGCGCTGATCAGCAGCAGTGACTTGAGCATCTGATCTGGACCAGGGTTTGGACTCAGTAGTGCGAGGAGGTCTGAGGAGGTGGGCCCCTCTAATGCTGGCAGGAAGGAGGTTGGGGAGGGCAGGGGCTGCTGGAAGATGTTTTCCCTGTGTGCTTGGCAGGCAGTAGCCTCTCCCTCTCCAGGTGAGCAAGTTCTCCTGCTACCTGAGTCCCTGGCAGGCCACCTTTCCATCCTGCCCAGTGGGCAAGCCTAGAACCGCTCCCTCAGACCTGGACCAGGGCCCTTGTCACCGTCCCTCTCTCTGTAATGACCAGGCTTGACAGGGAGGGTGGCCTCAGGGCTCTGCCAGCTCTGCTCACACCAGCCATCGGAGCCTGGCATACCCCAAGCCCAGCAAGCCCACCCGAGTGCAGACAGCAACCCTTGTTTCCTTTGTATTCAGCAGCCCAAGGCAGGGAGGCAGAGCCTGGAGGCTTGTAGTCTTGCCTAGAGCCTTGTTCAAGGGCCCTGGGCAATGAGGGGAACCAGAGCCATTTCTTAAGTGCAAAGGCTGCACCAGGCGCTTGGCCAAACATTGCCCGCACCATCAGACGGAACTCTGCAGCAGCCCTGCACTGTAGGCCTGCTACCCTCCCATTGCACAGATGGGACAGTGGAGGCCCAGGGAGGGGACACCCTCCCCACAAGTCACACAGCTGGGAGGTAGTCAACTTCAAGTCGTGCACAGGCCCATCCAGGGTTTGTGACTCACCTGCCTTGCCCCCTGCTGACCTGGATTCTTCTTGGGTTTGGCATCCAAGGCCAGAGTACAGATCCCCAGAGAGCGAGGTACAGGGAGGTGTGAAGAACACAGACACCACGGTGCTGCCTGGCCTGCGGTCTCCCTCTGGCTGCTCTGGTGGGCTCCCCGCCCCTGAGTTCTGCTGCTCCAACCAGGGCCTTGTGTAGGTGGCATCACCTCTGTGGGTGGGCCTTAGGTGTCTCCACCTGAAAAACAGGAAACATGCCATCTACTGACTGTGAGCTCTGGGCCTGGCTCCCTGAGTAGGGCTGTGGGCTAACAGCACATATCTGGGGGTCAAAGAGATCTGGCTTCAAATCCCTTCCCTCATTGGTTGCCGTCGCAGGCCTGTGCTCAGTCCACTCCAGAGCCTTGTTTTGTTCATCTGTGAAATGGGCACAGTGGCTCCTCCCTTGCCAGCCTGCTGTGAGGAGGTAATCACAGTGATTACCTGGGGTTTCTGATCACCAAGTAGCAGTTGCTTTTCTCTTCCCCTTGAAAAATCTCACTTTTAGTCACCCTGCAGCTGGCTGGCCATGGCACACAGGTGCTCGAGGATTAATGCAGAAGGGCTTCTGGCTCAGCCCTGCAGTGCCATGCTGCTGAAGGCCACAGGTCACCGCGACCCCGCAGGCAAAGCTCTTACACTGAGATACGTCTAGGGCCACCAGGGACCACGTACTGTGAGGGGTGGAGCTTCTCTTAACCACTCGTGCATTTGTTCCACTGTCCCTAGACGCTCCTTAGCGAAGGAGCCAGGAAACTGTCCCACTCCCTGCTGAGGCGGGGCTTAGCGAGGGGCGGGGTTTATCCACAGGGGCGGGGCTTAACCAGAACGATTTGCCTCACCCACAATACTTGCCTCACACCCAGCGCCTGAGAGGCACCGCAGCCTTTGAGCAGCCAGAAAAGCTGCCTCTGCATGGTCAGGTGGGCCCCGTTCTGAAGGCAGCGGGGCCTACCAGGCCTGCTCTGTGGCCAGGGCCTGCCCCCAGCCCAGTCGCCCCAGGCCCTGGAAGGCCACTGTTCAGGGAGGAGCTCATATCTGGCGTCGCCACCTACAAATGCCGTCTTTCTATGGCTGCAAACAGCTCAGGGGGCTTTTTGGACTCAAAACACCTTCCCCGTGTCCGGCATTCCGCACCCCCCCCACCCCCCACACCCCGCCTCGGGGAATGACACTCAGCCAAGAATCCAAGCCCAGATGGCAGGCAAGGAGGGGACTGGAACAGGCTGGCTGGGAGACAGCTTTCCCCATGACCTTCCTTTCCCGCAGTTAGCTCACTAGTCCAGTGCTCAGAGTGCCCAGGGTTCAGACTCAGTCCTACCTCTTCCCTGCTATGTGGCCTGGGGCAAGCTCCTTAACCTCTCTGAGTCTCAGCTCCTCATCTGGCAGAAGCAACCCAGGTGCGGATATGATTGTTGCAGAGTTTTAAGTTAAGTACTGTAGGGACTAGACCCTGTGTGCTTCCACTGCCTGGAGTAGGGGTTCGATCCCTGGTCGGAAAACTAAGATCCAACATGTCATCCAACATGGCCAAAAAATTAAAAAGTTAAAGTTAATTGTAAAGAAAGTACACAGGACAGTGCCTGCAGGCACCCTCAGGAGAACTGTATTATTTGTTTCTGGGCATCTCCTAGCCCAGGGGTCCCCCAGGCACTGGAGCCTGGGAAGGAAGGAAGCAGGAAATCTGGGTCGGGGTGAGTGGAAGAGGTGCAGTCCATCCTCAGTTGTCGTGCAGCAACGGGTTGGTTAGATCTTGCTACTAGCCTCGGGATGTAATTAAGTTGATGATGAACCCAAACGTGTCTCTGGGGAGCCAGGAGCTGTCCCTGGTTTCCTCTGCCTGTAGATTAATTCTTGTTTTTCCTTCTTTTTCTCCCTCCTCTTCTCTCTACCCCCTCCCTCCTTCTTCCCAAGCAAGCAAAAAAAAAAAAAAAAGCCTTATTTATTATCATTTTCCCCACTGTTGGCATGGCAACACAGGCGTACGTTACTGAGTTACAGGCGGCCCCGCAACCATCCCAGCCACCACAGGCTCCGCCACAAGCCCAGCCGCCGCCGCCGCCGCCCTCCACGGCACCCCAGCCCCCCCAGCCCCCCGCCACCGCCGCCACCCCCCAGCCCCAGTATGTCACCGAGCTGCAGAATCCGCAGCCCCAGGCACAGCCACCGGGCAGCCAGAAGCCGTATGTGACAGAGCTCCCGGCTGCCCCCACGCCCTCGCAGCCGGCCGGCGCACCCACCCCGTCCCCGGCATCCCAGCAGTACATCGTGGTCACCGTCTCCGGTAAGTGGACGCGTGCTCGGAGCCAGGGTACTCTGTGAACAACTCCAGCAGGAGTTTGGGGGAGCCTAGCCTTCTGGATGTGGGGGCATCCCAGAGCCCTCCTGTCATCACTTATTGTGCTGGTTACCTGGAGGACAGCTTTTTAACTCTCAGGTTCACAGGCGGGATTTGCAGGACATCTCTGGGGAAGGCTTCCCTGGTGGCTCAAGACAGTGAAGGATCTACCTGCAGTGTGGGAGACCCGGGTTTGATTCCTGGCTTGGAAGATCTGGAGGAGGGCATGGCAACCCACTCCAGTATTCTTGCCTGGAGAACCCCATGGACAGAGAAGCCTGGTGGCCTACAGTCCATGGGTTGCAAAAGAATCGGACACGACTGAGCGACTAACACTTGAACTTTTTCACTTTCTGGGGAAGAATTAGTCAGACCAAGCAGGGAGGACTCTGTGCCCCCCAAAATCCTCCCCACCAGGGCAGTTCTTGAGCTGTTTCTGTCTCTACCTTCAAGTAAGATGTCACTCGATGAAAGGCTTGGGCAGTGGAGTTAGTTTGCAAACGCCTGCCGGAACTGGAGGGGGAGCATTCAGCCATCATCCATAAAGGGACTGAAACAACTTCGAGTGACTTCTCTGGTGGTCCAGTGGTTAAGAATCCACCTTCCAACGCAGGGGATCCGGGCTCGAGCCTTGTTCGGGGAACTAAGATCCCACAGGTGACAGGGCAGCTAAGCCCGAGCACTCTGGAGCCTGTGTGCTACAACCAAGACCCAACACAGTCAAAATTTTTAAAAACAAAAAGTAACAGTTTTGAGCTTAGGGGCTGCCTGTGAGGTGCTCCCAGCTGCAGTTCAGGGAGGTCCACTGGGAGGTCTGGAGGGGTTGCTTCCCCTCCCTTTCATTTCATTTTTGACAAGACTTGAGCCAAGCAGGGCTCTTGGGTAGGTGAGTTCGTGAGAGTGTGATGTGGCCAGGGGATCCTGTTTGTCACTGCAGCCGCCCCTCGAGGCTGTGGAGCAAATGACCAGGAAGCTTGGGCCTTGGCACCCATGGTTCCTGCCTCAGAGCATCTTCCCCATGCCCACTTCCTCTAGAAGGGGGATGGGCTGAGCAGAGGGAAGTGGAAGCAGAGAGTCGGGACAGGTGGTCACTCCCCTGAGGGAGAAGGTGGAGCTCAGATGAATTTCTCTGGCGGTCCAGTGGTTAGGGCTCTGTGCTTCTACTACAGGGAGCACAGCTTCCATCCTTAGTTGAGGAACTAAGATCCTAACATCCCACTCGCTGCATGGTGCGGCCAAAAAAAAACAGGTGGCGCTCAGGACAGGACTGGGCGTCTTTAGTGGTTTCTGATGTTCCCTGTGTAGAGGGGAGGCTGGCCCCGGTCTTTCCACAGTGGAAAAGGAAGTGGTGGGGATCCTAAGGGCATCCTGGGAGGCTGTGGAAGGTGCGGGTCAATTAACTTGACCCTAAGACAATGAAGAGTCAAAATTGGTGGCAATTGACATGGCCTCGTGGGAGCAGGATGGAAGCAGCTGGGCCCTGGCAGTGTCCTGGAGGCTCCGGCAGTGTCGGGATCCCCAGGGAGGGCGGGGGGCATGCAGGGGCTTGGGGCACGCAGGGGCCCCAACTCTTTGCCACACAGACTGGTGTGGAGAAGGGCTGGCATGTGAGAGTCAGCTGAGTACAGTGCGAGGCCAGGCCACATCTCCGGGGGTTCTCAGTGCTGCACAGTATCCTCACCAGCATACTCCCCACTCTCTGAAAAACCCAGGCCCCTGGCTCCCCCCTCACCTCCATTACCTCCCTCTCATTCTGTGTTCTTAACCCCCCACCCTGCTCCACATGACAAGCCATCATCATGTGACAAGAAGGACCCCATCTCCCACCCACCCAGCCTCCCAGCGCCCAGGGTCCATCTGCACCCACCAGCTCTGCTTTCCTGCTGCTGGAAGGGTGAAGTGGACCCATGCCAGTTCCAGGCTGCCCCCTCCAGGACTTCTGCCATCCCAGCCTCATCACTTAGTCCCTCTCTGGTAGATCTTTTCTACCTGCTTGTAAAAATACAACGGCTCCCATTTTAACCAGAGCCCCCAGGCCCTGCACCCCCTACTGCTGTTGTCCCATTCTCTTCCCTTTAAGTTGTTGTTTAGTTACTAAGTTATGTCTGACTCTTTGCAACCCCATGGACTATAGCCCACCAGGCTCCTCTGTCCATGGCATTCTCCAAGGAAGAATAGGGAAATGGGTTGCCATTTCCTTCTCCAGGGGATCTTCCCAACCCGGGGATCAAACTCGTGTCTTCTGCATCTCCTGCATTGGCAGGAGGATTCTTTACCACTGAGCCACCTGGGAAGCCCTCCTTTTAAGTCAGAATTCCTCAAAGGATTCATCCTCCCTTCCTTAGTCTCTGCCCCTTCACTTAGAGCTCTCTCTCCTCAACCCGAGTCCCAGTCAGGATCACCCATGGCCCCTATCTTGTCGATCCACTGGTCACCCTCTATTCTCCTCTTCCTTGGCCTCTGGGCAGCACGTGACACAGTTTCTCCTCCTCACCCCCCCTCCCCGCCCACCCAGAGATGCCCTCCTGCCCTGGTCTCTGCCCACCTCCCTGCCTCCCCATCTCGGTTCCCCCTTGCTCCTTCCTCCTCATCTCCCTGACCTTGTGCACCACGACCTCATCAGCTGAGGCCTCCTCTCTGCTCCAGGGCCTTGTCCTGTCCCTCAGCCTCTGATGCCACCTCTGTACGAGGTCAGCACCCAGGGACTTGGCCCTGAGTCTTTGCCACCTGTGACCCATCCACGCGGTTCCACAGACCTCTCAAACCATCATGGCCAGATGGCAGTCTGGAATTTCTTTTCTTCTTCAAATCTGGCCTCCTTTGAGACTTCCTTGTCCTAGTAAATATCACTCCCTCTCTCCCCCAACCCCAGGCCTGGGTCAGCCTTGACTCCTGTCTTACCCATACTTTTTTTTTTCCTGGCCACATGGCATGGCATGCAGGATCCTAGTTCCCCAACCAGGGATCGGAACCATGCCTCCCTGCAGTGGGAGTGCCAAGTCTTAACCACTGGACCACCAGGGAAGTCCCCTGTCTTACCCATCCTTGAGCAAGCAAGCTCTCTTGGCTCCACATCCTAAATCCAACCAGAACCCACCACCTCTCCCACCTCCCTGGCCCCTACCCTGGTCCAGCCTCTGTTCAGACCCTTCACAGTCCTCCCCAACAGCAACCAGAGGGAGCCTCTTGATAACTGTTGATTTGATTCCATCATGTCCCAGCTCAACCTGGATTATTCCAAAGCAGGTGGCCCTGGGGGCACTCTCTGAGAAAGCCTGGCCTGACCCCTAGGAGATCTGGATCCCTGTGATAGGGACCAGCTCCACACTCCCTACACCCCTGCTGATGAACGTCCAACCTCCTGACTCTGGCCTTCCAGGCCTGCTGGCCACCCAGCCCCACCTGGTATCAACCTTCCCCCCTACTTTCCTGCTTCAGCCCTATTGGCCTTCCTGTGGCTCCACAAACCTTCCAGGCTCAATTCATCTCTGGGCCTTGGCACTCTCCTTGCCCTCTGCCTGGAGCTCTCCCATCCCAGACCCTCTGGTGGCTCATCCCTCATGAATGCTGACCTGACGCAGCTCAGCACTCCCATCCCGTCAGCCTCTGGGCAGCTGAGAGCAGGCAGGAGGGCTTGCCTGTCGCCGCTAGAGGATTTTTCATAGCCTCCATGGCATCTTATTGGCCCTGGACCTCCTGAGTGCTGGCTTTTGCTGCTTGCCGTGTCTGGGGTCCCCAGAACAAGGGTCTGGAATGGATGCACGATTGCAGACCCCAGCATCCCCCCAGTGCCAGTCCGTCTCCTCTCTTCCCTTGTCTTCTCCATCTCCTCCTAGCTCCCCCCTTCTCCACCCTCAGGGAGGCCCTGGTGCCTACTGGTCAAAGCCTTTGTTACCCCCTCTCCTGGCCCCCATCGTGCTGTGGGGCACTCAGTGTGGATGGGTTGCAGTGTTGACGTGACCGGTTGTGGATGTGAATCTCAGCCTCCTTTCTTTGGTCAGGCAGTGGCCTCATTGTCTTTCACAGTGGTCCTGGGGAACTGCCTGTCCCTTCTGCTCCTGGTTCTGCCAGCAGCAGGCCTGTCCCCGGAATGGTTACCGGGCACTGCTTCCTTGATTTGTTCTAAGAGGACTCCTGTGGCTTCATTGACCCCTCCTGCACCCCTGGCAGTGATTTCTGAGGGTTCCTTTGTAATCCTTAGTGTCCCTTTTATCTAAGGGTGGCCTCTGGGCCACGTGAGCCGGTCCTAGGGGTGGAGGTGGGGGTGTAACTAACACCAGTAAAGGCTGCAGCAAGGTGCCTGGGGTTCCTCCCGAGCCAGAAGCAATGTGAGCTGAGCAGGGACCCAGGGAGTTGCAGCCAGGAGGCAGGGAGGGGCCCGGGAGCCAGACCTGGAGCCCAGACTGGAAGCCAGCCAGGAGCACTGCCACAGAAGCAGCTCCTCTCGCCCAGTCCTCACCAGCTCTGCCCTAAGGTGACTTTGGAGGTAATGGGAAGGAAACTCAAATTTCCAGCTTAGGAACAATCCTCTAGATCCATAAGTACCCATCCTCAGAGGCCATCAAGCTATCACCCGAAACCCAAGTGGAAGGAAGACCTTGTGTCTGCTGTCCCTAGAAAGATGAGACTAAGCCAGTGGAAGGGGGTAGGGCTGGACTGAAGAAGGGACCATGTCCAGCCTCTCTTCCCTGCTTCTGTCTCACTTGGAGCCCCTGGAAGTCCAAGACTTGTGTCAAGACAAGGGACCCAGAAGGTGTTTATCAGTGTCCCCAAGCATAGATGGGGAAACTGAGGTCGGGACAGACAAGGGTCCCAGGACCCTGGGGGCAGCAGGAGTCCCCAGGCTCCCCTCCCAGTGAGCCTTTGACTGAAATCATTGGCAGAATGGGAGGGAAGGATCAGGAGGAAGAGGAACAGACGGCTGCATCTGTGGTCCGTGGTGACCTCGGTCCTGTCTTGGAGTCTAGGCTCTCAGGCTTCCCTCCGTCCTCCCGCAAGAGCTCAAAGTGGCCTGTGAGGCAAGAGTAGGTCTCAGTGAGGAAGTAAGTACAGGGCCCAGGAGGAAGAGACGCTCATCAGATCGAGGGACAGGAAATCAGCTGCTGCTTCCTGGCTAGAGATTTGAGACGGCAGGGCCCTCTCTGGCCTGTGTGCATGTGCAAAGTGGAGCTTGCAGACAGATGCTGATGCTCGCAGACTCAGGGTCCCCCCCGCACACACGCACACACACAGAGCCAGGGCGAGACACTGTGGCAGGGGTCCCGCCTTGGCCACAGGAAGCCCCTCATCTAAAGAGTAGACTCTAGAATCTCACCTGCTCATCCTCGTGGTACAGCCTGGCCAGGATGGGGGTTCCAGCCTTGAGGGCCACCCCTGAGGCAGGAGATGGGCAAGACTGCCTCCCAGATCTTCCTTGTCCCAGGTGATGCTGGATCCCAGCAAGTCCCCAGGCCTCCAGCTGCTCCGGGTCCCACTCAAGGACCAACCTTGCCCTTTTCATCAGAGTACCAGGGCATTGGAGGGGACAGAAGAAGCCCCTGATTCGCTGCCCACCCTGAGCCAGGCTGAACCTGCCATGGGCCTCCTCAGTCAGGCACTGTCCCTTGGGCTGGGCCATGGACACCCAGGTGTGCCAGGGCCCCCACAGGACGGGGTGCTTTCTCGGGTTTCTCCCAGCAGGCCGGCTTGGTGAGGGTCTCCTCTTTGACGATGACAGGGAAGCCTAAGTGGTTGCGAGGGGTGATTCCAGCAAAACAGAGAAATCAGTGTCTCCTGGAATGAGCTGCAGAGTTGTCCCAGGGCCTACCCCACGTCTGGCTCACACCTAGCATACACACAGTCACATGGTCTGCTTCAGACTTTGCCCCTGAGGTCTTTGCTTCTGCCTGCATGCAGTCACCTTTCTGTTCTAGCCAGCCCCTTCTCTGAGTCTCCCTGCAACAGCTGAGGCCTAGCTCCCCACTTTAGAGGCTGAGACCCAAAAGGACTCTCTGAGCCTTTTGTGTCCCCCATAGGCCCTCGGCTCAGACACATGCCTCCTTACCCACATGCCTGAGTCTGCATACCCCTGCCTTTGGGGCCTCAGGCTAGGCCTGACCTGTGACTCTGGTCCCAGCTGCACCCCACCTCTGAAACTGCTGGGAGTAACCAGGTGACAAAGGGGGTGGGGTGGCTGGTGTCCCAGCTGGGATGAGGGTCTCCCAACCAGTGCCTCTGGGGACACTCGCCCCATGCCCCTCCCCCTCAGCTCCCCTGCTAATCTCTTAGCAAGATGTGCATGAAACCTGACCTGCGCCTTCCTGATAGCATCTCTGGGTACTAGCCTCCCTCTTGACCCCAGAGGGTAGCCCCAGCCCCTCAAAGGCCCCACTCGGGCTGGAAGGGAAGTATGTTTATCCCAAGAGGACAGCCAGGAGCGCTGAGGGGATTAGCTCCCCAAGGTTGCAGGTATAAAGCCGCCCGCGCACCCTGCTGTTCCTGGAGAGGTGGGCAAGGATCAAGGAGTGCCCGGCAGGCTCCTGGGGATGGATGGGCAGGGGCTGGGGGCAGGAGGGGGGGGCACCATGTTCTATGACTGCCTCTTCTCAGCTGCCTGTCAGCGTGAGTACGCACCCGCCCAGCTCTAAGCCCTCTGCCGCCCCCCTCCTCCCACCCCCCCCCCCCCCCCCCGCAACACTGAGGACCGGGAGGCTCTGACAGTGGCGAGGGAGGAGGGGGTGTTTGACAGCAGGCCAGTGAAACCTTCTGGGGTCACTCCTCTGACCAGCTTCCATTCCTGGGAAGCCAGGGGTCACCTCAAGGCAGATGGTCCTCATGCTTTCCAGGGCTGTGGGACCCCTGGGAGGTGGGATTGATGGGGTCGGTCATGGTCCACAGTCCTGCCTGCTGGGCAAAGGAGTTCATCTCCCCAAGCCTCCACTGCATCTTGGCTTGTCAGTCAACCCTTCTGGACACCCTGACTTCAGGACAATGAAGCGGGGGGGGCAGCTGCTAATGGGTGTTGAGGATTATAGGTCCTTGTGGCCCCCAGCCCACTCCAATGGGCAGTCTTGAGGCTGGCCAGGGGCCAGGCAGGATTCCTGGAGAGGCCTAGCCCCGTCTGGAGCTGGCTTCAGGCAGCGGCATCTATCTCAACGGCCTCAGGCTCAGGGTGGGGGTGGAGGCAGCAGGCAGAGCTGACCTGGTGACCTTTCCCTACAGAGGGTGCCATGCGGGCCAGCGAGACTGTGTCAGAGGCCAGCCCGGGCTCCACGGCTAGCCAGACCGGAGTCCCCACTCAGGTGGTTCAGCAGGTGCAGGGCACCCAGCAGGTAGGACACACCCCTCCTCCAGGGTGGACAGAGAGCATGCGACGTGGGCAGTGAGGCTGTGGCCATAGCGACCTTGCTTCCCCCCCTCCCAGTCCTGCTGCTGAACCATCTGCTCACCTGTTCTTATCAAGATGCTCACTGCTAAAACAAAAAATCACTACCTCTCCACCCTGCCTTTCCCCCACCCCGGCCGGGCCTCCCTGGGGAAACCAGCCTGGTTCAGGTCCTTCCTCCTTTCCCCACAGCGGCTACTGGTCCAGACAAATGTGCAGGCCAAGCCAGGCCACGTGTCACCCCTCCAGCTCACCAACATCCCGGTGCCCCAGCAGGTAAGCGCCCCGCCTCTGGCCCCACGCCTGCTCTCAGAGCCTCCCCAGGGTGTAGAACCAACCCCTGTAGCCTGTTTGGATCTGCCCTCACCAGCCCCGAGGATGCAGGGCCTGCCCTGGGGTGGCTGCTGGGGCCGTGTCAGTCAGGGCCCATCGGGCAAGGAGGAGCTGCAGGAGTCATCTTAACAGAGCGACCTGAGGATTGACAGTGAGGAACACAGCCGGTGGGTCCAACCCTGACGTTCCAGAGCAGAGAACCCAAAGCCAGTTAGGAACCAAGAGCCCAGCACTGGGAACAAGTGCACAGTGATCTGTGGGCTGCGAGGCTGCGCACCGGCTGCTGGGGTCCAGCATGGACTGGGACAAAGTCCTGCCCAGTTTCCAGGGTGGGAGCACATTTTGAGGCCCATGGAGCCAGGCTCCCTGGGAAAAAACTTCAGCTCTGCTGAGTATGGGCTCCAGGTCCTTGGGCAAGTGCTTCTGCTGTCCTAAGCCTCACTGTCACCCTCTGTGAAATGCGGGAGCCACCACGCATTGGGACTGTCTGGGCAATTCCGGAAGCTGGCAGGCACGCAGCGCTAAGATAGCACCTGGCTCAGCACGTTGTTGTTGAGTCACTCAGTTGTGTCCCACTCTTTTGCGACCCCGTGGACTGTAGCCCACTAGGCTCCTCTGTCCATGGGATTTCCCAGGCAAGAATAGTGTAGTGAGTGGCCATTTCCTTCTCCAGGGGATCTTCCCAACCCAGGGGTTAAATGAACCCACATCTCCTGCATTGGCAGGTGGGTTCTTTACCACTGAGCCACCAGGGAAGCCCCTGGCACAGCACAGGTGCACATTAAAAACACACAGGCCAGGGGATTTCCTTGGTGGTCCAATGGTTAAGACTGCGCTTCTAATGCAGGGAACTCGATCCCTGGTCCGGGAACTGAGATCCCACATGCCTCAAGGAGGGCAAAAAGAAAACACACGCACACAAGTCATTGTCAGTGAACGACGGTCCTCCTCCCTTCTCGCTCCAGGCTCTTCCCACGCAGCGTCTGGTCGTGCAGAGCACGGCCCCGGGCGGCAAGGGTGGCCAGGTCTCCCTGACGGTGCACGGCACCCAGCAAGTGCACTCACCCCCCGAGGTAGGTGGTGGCCCCTTCGGCCATCCTCCCCTCCCCTCTAAACAAAGGAGTGAGGACTCCCTCCTCTGAAGTCCCCGTTGACCCTGGGTGAGCGGGGCTCGGCCGCTGGACTCTCCGCTCTGCTGGCTTTGAGCTGAGTTTGGCTCCAGGAGGAGGCACCTTCTCTCCTGGGCCAGAATGGATCTCAAAGTTCCAGCTCTGGGCACTGCATCCCAGGAAGCAAAGTGGCCTTCTTCCAACCATAGTGTGAATACTGAGGACCCCTAATTTCCATGAGGGCATGGAGGCAGGCGAGCCAGGGATGGCTGGGAGGATGGGTGTCAGCAGTCGGACTTTGAGGTACCAGGCTTAGCCATTCAGTCCTGGGGGACTCTGGGCAGGTCCTCAGAGCCTTCTGAGCCCAGAGTTTTCTAGGCATGAAACAAGTAATGATACCCACCCCTCATCTACTTCTCATGACACAGAGCTGATGGGGGGCTCTGCAACCGGCCCACCCAGGGTCAGCACTTGGTGCCACCACTCACAGCTGTGTGGCCCTGCACATGTCCTTTCCCATCTGCGCCTTCACAACTCATCTGGAAAGTGGGGACCCCCTGACCTAGCCTTTCTCACCTCAGGGCTGCAGTTCAGCTGATGGTGGAGGCAGCTGGGGGCCGCTGAGCGGAGGCCAAAGTCCCCACCCTCCTCACTGGGGAAGACAGGTCTCCCCAGCATCTCTGGGCTGAACTCTGAGCCTTGCCCTGCGATCCCTGGGGCTGCGGGAGGGATCAGGTGTCTGGATGCCCTGGACAGTTATCAGCTTAGGTGGCTGGGAGACGTCCCCCCCGGCTGTTGTCCTCCCCGAATAGCTCTTGGGACAGGGTTTTGTCAGGGCCTAGCTGGCCCACATACTCTCGGTGCCTCCTTCCCTTGCAGAGGTCACCGGTGCAGGCCAACAGCTCCTCCAGCAAGACGGCTGGGGCCCCCACGGGCACGGTGCCACAGCAGCTGCAAGTCCATGGTGTCCAGCAGAGTGTCCCCGTCTCCCAAGAGGTGCCAGGCCAAGGCGGGCGGTGGCAGGGGCAAGGGGCACTGGACTGGCGGCCTCTGCATCCTCCTGCAGCTGTTTGTTGGGGTGGTGGTGGGGAAGGCCCGTGAGAGATGAGCCGATGGGGGTCCAGCCCCAGCCGGCCACTGGGACCTGCGGCAAGCAGCTCTGCGTCTCTCCAGACTCTCTCCAGACTCTACGTTCTCATCTAAATACTGGCTTCTGCCCTGAGGGCCAGGGAGCTAGGTGGTTGGGGCTGCTGTGGAAAGCACCTCAGACTGAATAGGCACAGGAAACAGCTTCGAGAAACAACCTTGGTGTCTCCAGGCCCATTTGCCTGGAGGCAACCCCAAGGCCAAGTCCTGGCTCGCCCCTAAGGCGCTCAGGGAGAGGCCTCAACCTGTTAAGTCCATGCCCAGTCTTCCAGAGGAGGCCTCACTCTGAGCTGCCAGCCACCGTGGCCAGAGCAGGTTATAAGGCAAGGGTTGTCTGTCATCTGGTCATTACCAATCGGGTGGGGGGTAGTTCCCAGTCCCTCAGTAAACTAGATGAAAGCCATAGATCCTCTCCCTGGAGGAAAGCAGAAACTCCACCCTGAAGGACTCAACAGATATTCTCTGCCAGGCACCACAGCCCCTCAGAAACTCTAGCCCTGGGTTCATCACTCAGCTGCTTCCCGGCTCCCAGCCTCTGTCCCTCACCCTGTCCTGGGGGTAATGCCGGCGTTCTCGCCATAGCATGGAAGTGAGGACCTGCTGGATGACCTGTGTAGGCAGTGGGGGTGGAGAGAGCAGGGACCCCCTCGGGCAGCTCCAAGTTCAGCTCTCAGTCCTACTTCCTGTCAGCCTCCCCTGATAGAGCCTGGGTTCACCAAGGTGCCCAGTCAACCTGGTAAGGAACCTGTAAGCCACATGGTGTGGGGCCAGCAGTGAAGAGCTGGAGAAAGGCTGACACCAGTGTTGGGGACAGGGGGTGGCGCTTGAGGACAGGAGGGCAGCCATCCTGGCCATGGCTATTGCAATGTGACTTGCCTTTCCCTCTCCGCAGAGGTCGGTGGTTCAGGCCACTCCACAGGTGCCCAAAGCTGGCCCCGTGCAGCAGCTCACAGTGCAAGGACTCCAGCCGGTCCATGTGGCTCAGGAGGTGTGTGTCTCCCCCACATGCCTCTGGGCAAACTGGGGCTCAGTCGCTGGGGGTGGGAGGTGGGGTAAGATGCAGGCCCCTCAGGCCGCAGGGAGGGAATGGAGCCCCCCTTGGGGGGGGTCGGAGTTGGGGGAGGCAGCTGGAACCTTGACAAACCCAGTCCCACCCTGGACTCCAATTCCAAGCATGGGCCTCAAGCCTTCCTCTTTGCCAGCACCGGGCAGTTCAGGGCCCAGGCTTTGCTAAGAGAGAGCTCTGGATTGTCCATTCCCTGACACCGGGTGGGGGTCTTCTGGTCGGGTTGCTGCCTAGTGTCAGCAGCCCGGTGGGCGGTGGAGGCCTGGAGACTCGCCCGCTGCCGGCCCCGGTGACCCCTCAGTGTCTCTGTTTGTCCTCCAGAGCTCAGGCAGTCAGTTTCCCGCTAGGAAGGCAGAGCAGCAAGAGCCCTGGCCCACGCCGCCACCGGAGCCGCCGCCGCCCCGGCCGCCCACGCCTGGGCCCGGGCCGGGTGCGCTGGCCCCGGAACCGCCAGCTTGCCGCGGGGAGGCCCCGCAGCTAGGCAGCCCCGAGCCGCTGCCGCCCCATTACGAGCCGGGCGCCGAGCAGTGGGTGGAGCTGGTGGGCTTCCTGCCCCCGCACCTGCTCCTGCCGCAGCAGAAAGTGGTCCTCGAGCCACTGCCCGGGCTGCCGGCCCGAGCCAGCCCCGACCAGAGGGTCAGGATCCAGAGAGTCCCCCAGGTGCTAGTGTTCGGCACGGCCGCCACGGCCCTCAAAGTAGGTGGCGGACGCACGGGCGGGGGTGCGAGGGGCGGGCGGGGGCGGGATCCGCCGGCCCCGGCCCGCGCCCGGCCCCGCAGGCCCTTTAGACCCCACCTCCACCCAGCCAGCCTGGGGACCCATCTCTGATTACCCACTCCACCCCACCCCCCAAGCGGGCTCCAGGTCCCAGGCTCTGCCCCTACAGACTGGGATGGGGGATGGGTGGGGAACTCAGGCCCAGGCCCCGCCCCCGCCCCGCTTTGTCACTAGATCCAGATTCTGGCCCACCAATGGGGCCCCACCCCTGGTCCCGGCTCCGCCCGTCGCATCCTGTGCACCGGGTCTAGGCCCCGCCCCCATAGGCAGGGGTCCCTCCCTGATGCAAGCGCCTACCCTGCAGCCGTGGCTAGTTCCGGGCTCTGGCTTAAACGTCAGCCTTGTACCAGAACTTGCTCTGCCCCTGGGGTTCAGCTTTCATGCCCGCAGTAGGACCCTGTCTGGGGTCCCCTCCACCCACCTCACCTCAACCCTACCCTTGCTGTCCCCAGTCCAAGCAGCGAGGCCTGGCTTTTCCTGACACCTATGTGCCTCATTCCCACCCCTGGCCCTGTCCAGGGTGTTAAGAGAGCCCCTAAGTGCAGCCTCCCAGCCGGGGACCTGGGAGTCCCCGTGAGCTTGGCCAGCTGACAGACCTTGAGAAGCAGAGGTGGGGAGCCAGCCCACCCCTGACCCTCTGTGTACCCTTCCTCTCATGCCAGGTGCAGCAGCTCCAGCAGGTGCCGGTCCCACACGTGTACCCCAGCCAAGTGCAGTATGTGGAGGGTGGCGATGCCAGCTACACGGCGAGTGCCATGTGAGTGGGGCGGGGGTGGGGGAGGGGACAGGAAGAGGAGCATGGGTCTGCTCAGGACCCCTCCCCAGAACTTGAAGCCCCAGTCTCCAGCAGACCAGCTAGCCTGCAAGGTGAAAACAGGCGGTGGGGGCTCACCAAGGGGAGAAAACAGTGAAGCAGAGGGGACCCTGGCATGTTGGGAAAGGCATTCCAGCATAGCGTCAGGCTTTGGAGTCAGGTGGGTTGGTTCTTTGCAAAAAACAAAGAAACATGGACTTCCCTGGCAGTCCAGTGGTTGAGACTCTGCGCTTCCAATGCCAGGGACGCAGGTTCGATCCCTGATCAGGGAACTAAGCTCCGACATGTCACAAGACATGGCCCGAAAAGAAACTGCGAAAAAAGGAAAAGAAGTTTAATTTTACAAGATAAAATTTTTAATGAGTAGGGAACATTAAACAGTGAAAAAGAAATCTCCTTTACTCCTGACCCCCAACCCTGCCCCAGAGGAGATGCTGCGCCCCATTTCTTTGTTTCCCCCTTGAGATACTTTGAGAATAGAAATTACCTGCTTTGTGTGTTGAGAAATAGAGGCAGTGTGTTCTGTCCCCTATTTCTTTCCCTGCCACATAGCTCAAAGCTCTTCATGTGGGTCCCGGTTACCCTCTTTAATCACCATGTGTAACTCCACTGCTCAATCGCAGCATGAATGTCATATAGCCAGTCACCCCCAGCTTGCACGTAGACAACTTCCACTCTCTGGTACTGCACACAGCTCAGCCTCAGTACCTGCCATATCAGGCATATATCAGCCCCAGGCCTGCCCTAACCCCAGCTCTGGCTCCTTGCTGGGGATCCTCCACACACCACCACCTTCTGTCTCCCCTTCTCCACAGTAATAATTCCAGGATTTAGAGTTACTCTAGTTGTCGGTTCAGCTTCCCAGGGGGTGCTAGTGCTAAAGAACCTGCCTGCCAAGGCAGGAGACACAGGAGACGTGGGTTTGATCCGCGGGTTGGGAAGATCCTCTGGAGAAGGGCATGGCAATCCACTCCAGTATTCTTGCCTGGAGAATCCCATGGACACATGAGTTGTTTGTTTTTGAGAAGTTTCATTGACTTTCTTTGCATTTGCCTGATGTCTTTCTCATGTCCCAGCCACCTGTCCCTGTGGGCATGACACTGGGGGTGGATTAGCTCATGGAATGACTTGATCCCTGGGTCCTGATGCTGTGGGTGTGGGGCCCTGGCCCTTGAGTCGTGGTCTACAGCATCCAGCGACCTCATGGTTCCGTTGATTTGTTTCCCGTGCTGCCTGGCTCTCATCTGTGCAGGTGACCAGTACTGGCGGGGACCACAGAGGACATTCCAGAGAGGAGCCTAGCTCCTGAGGGCCCCCAGGGGCTCTTCTGCCTCTCCCTGTTCTGTCTTTGGCTTCTGATTCAATTCTTCCCTCACTATAGTGTGTGAGTGATCACACAGAGTCCACTGTTACCATCAGATTCTTCTGCTGTATGACTTTCTTGAGGGCACCATATCTTCTGTCTCTCCCTCACAGTGGGTCATTTCCACATTTCCAGCCCTTTGCTGGTCTGGATTCCTGCTCTGACTAAAGCCACACCTCCTGGGCTTCTATCCATGGCCCTGTTTAGCTTGTGTCCAGTTGTTCAGTCGCTAAGTTGTGTCTGACTCTTTGCGAACCCATGAACTGCAGCACATCAGGCTTCCCTGTCCTTCACTGTCTTCCGGAGTTCGCTCAAACTCATGTCCACTGAGTCAGTGATGCTATCTAACCATTTTAATCTCTGTTATCCCCTTATCCTCCTGCCCTCAATCTTTCCCAGCATCAGGGTTTTTTCCAGTGAGTCGGCTCTTCATATCAGGTGGTCGAGGTAGATACACACATTCATTCGTGTAGTCATTCAGCAAACAGTTGCCATAGCAACATTTTCTGAGAGCACGTGTTGCAGGTAGGGTGCTGGGCTGGTTTTGGTTCCTGCCAAAGAGGGGGTGGCAGGGGCACTTAGCAGTACTGGCTCAGGTCACACACTTCTGGAGTCACTCATGCCATAGATGTGGACTATGTAGATGTGTGAACCAGGACACAGTGAACAAGAGCTGCATCCTGGGGTCTGATGGATGACGCTCTACACCAGGAGTGACCACGCCCCCCACCCCAACTGCTCTCCTTGCTTCCCTGGGAGGCCCACAGGACTCCCCTCCCCGGCATCCTTCAGCACCTTCTAGGCCAAGGACACTCCTGACGGGCCTCCCTCCCTTTCTGGATTTTAACATTTTAGCTTATGTTTTTTATAATTACTTTCATTTTTTTTATTTATTTCGTTTTGGCTGCGCTGAGTCTTCATTGCTATATGGGCTTACTCTAGTTGTGGCAAGTGGGGGCTACTCTAGTTGCGACACACAGGCTTCTCATTGCAGTGGCTTCTCTTGTTGTGGAACACGGGCTCTAGGGCTCACAGCCTTCAGTAGTTGCAGTTCCTGAGCTCCAGAGCGCAGGCTCAATAGTTGTGGTACATGGGCTTAGTTTCTCCGCAGCCTGTGGGATCTTCCCAGACCAGGGATCAAACCCATGTCTCCTGTACTGACAGGCAGATTCTTTACACACTGAGCCACCAGGGAAGCCCAACTTATGTTTTCAAATGACTAATACATTATACGTGCGAGCCAAGTTGCTTCAGTTGTATCTATCTCATTGTGACCCCACAGACTGTAGCCCACCAGGCTCCTCTGTCTGTGGGATTCTCCAGGCAAGAATACTGGAGTGGGTTGCCATTTCCTTCTCCAGGGGACTGAGAGGGCTCAAAAATCAAACCTGTGTCCAACCATGTTTAGTGAGGTGGCTGCCCCCTGTCCACACACCCTCCACCCTGACGAATGGCAGGTACAGATAATGAAATGCCATGCAATCTCTCCCTTCTTCCCAAAGTATCATCCACACCCCTCCCTGCCTCTTTTGTTCACCTGATGGAACATTCTGGACCTTCTTGTTTGGTGGGACCTCAAGAGCTTCCTCCTCCTCTCTCACCCCCACGCAGGATTTCATCAGCTTTTAACTTGACATCCCAGTAAAGATAGACCCCCCCGCCCCCCGAATCCATCCATGTTATTCTTGCTACGATTTGCAGCCTTGAGTTCATGTGACCGAATAGTTGGAGACCTCTCCAGGGCAGGATGGGTCGCTAGGTCAAAGCAAAACACGTGTGCACCTTAATAGTCGTCACTGACCAGCCCCTCAAGGTGGCAGCCAGTGGATTTAGAAGTAGAGCTCTCACTTTTCCCCACCTACTTCCTGCCTCGTGTCCCTTGACACGTGCCACCTTCCAGAGTGCCCTCAATTTACCTTTGTGCTTGGCTTCTCCTCTGGCTCCCTTGCTAGGACGTTAACCTCCCCCAGACCCCAGGGTGGGGCCTTTTCTCTCGTGTCTACTGTTGGGTCCAGTGTACCTAGAACAGTGCCCAAGCAGGCATTCAATAGTTATTGGTCTTTTTTTTGGGGCTGCACTACCAGGCTTGAGCAATTTTAGTTCCCCGACCAGGGCCCCCCAACAGTGGGAGCGAGAAGTCCTAACCACTAGACTGCCAGGGAATTCCCTCAATAGTTTGTTTTCTGAGAGACTGAAGTGTTTAGCCCATTGCAATTTACTCAGCTCTTCCAGTCTCAGTTCCTCACGGCTGAAGCAGGGATTCGCAAGTCACGGGACTGCTTTGAGGATTCAGTGAAAAATTGCCCATCAGGCACTTGGGATGTGCAGTGCTTGGGGCTGTTGCTTCCCTGACCCCCCCCACACACTGCAGGGCCCCCTTCATTATGCCCCTGGGCCACCAAGCTCTTATCCCCTGTTTCCCGCCCTCTACTTCTTTCATAGCCGCTCCAGCACCTACTCCTACTCCGAGACGCCACTGTACCCGCAGACGGCAGGTACCAGCTACTACGAGGCCACGGGCACGGCTGCCCAGGTCAGCACCCCTGCCACTTCCCAGGCGGTGGCCAGCAGTGGCTCTGTGCCCATGTACGTGTCTGGCAGCCAAGTTGTCGCCAGCTCCACCAGCAGTGGGAGTGGAGCCAGCAGCAGCAGCAGTGGCGGCAGCGGCGGCAGCAGCGGCGGGGGTGGTGGGGGTGGCAGCAGCGGCAGCAGTGGTGGCGGTGGAACAGGCACCTACGTGATCCAAGGCGGCTACATGCTGGGCGGTGCCAGCCAGTCCTACTCCCATACCACTCGTGCCTCACCAGCCACCGTAAGTGCCAACCCAGGCTCCAGAGGAGGCAGGGGTGGGAGGAGGGCCCTGGGCAGGGGCGGTGGGTGATGGGTGTCGGCCACCGTCACCAGGAGTCTGGGTAGCCTGGTGCCAGGGTGCTTGGGTGAAGAGGTCCTGGGGTTGACTCCTCACTGTGTGGCCTCAGGCAAGTTCCTCAGCCTCTCTGGGCCTCAGCTAATACGCCCGAAGCTCTTGGAGCTATTACCCAAGGAAGTGTCATCGAGTCTGATAGTAACTGGTGATGACGGATAGATAGCATGGGGCGGGAGATGCAGGCACCACCATGCCAGGAGCTACCCGGAGCAAGGATCTGTGTCTGTCCGGAAGGCAGTGAGATAAACTTCCTATGCCCAGAGCGGCTCTGTGGAACAGCCCTATGGCCTAATCCTGATGGGGCTTGTCATCAGCTCTGTGACTGTGGGTGGGGTGTCACGGCATGGTCCTTGTCCTCCAGGAGATTGAGGTCTGAGCAATGGCTTCCCCTCATGTTTAACTCCCGCCCTCTCCCACGGCCACCCATTGTGGACATCATTACCAAGACTGAAGCTTTCTCAGAAGACAGGACCTCCCTCATGCACCCAGGCAGCCTCGCTTCTAGTCTGATTTTTTTTAATGCTGGCCATGACCCCCATAACTGACTTCATGACCCCCTAGTGGGTTCTGAAAATGTGCTTCCCTAGACCCGTGCTGTCTGATAAAACATCCTCCAGTGATGGATATATTCTTTGCTTGCTGCCTAGTGTACAGGCCTCGGGACACATGACGCTATTGAGCGCTTGAAATGTGAGTTTCACAGTCCCAGAAACAGAGTTGTTGTTGATTTTTTATTTTAGAATTTAAGAAAATTATTTATTTTTGGCTGTACTGGGTCTTCGTTACTGTGCTTGGACTTCTGTCTAGTTGTGGTGAGCGGGGGCTATTCTCTCGTTGCGGGGCACAGACTTCTGACCTCAATGGCTTCTCTTGTTGCGGAGCGCGAACTCTAGAGCGTGCAGGCTTCAGTAGTTGTGGTGCACGGGCTTAGTTGCCTCATGGCACGTGGGATCTTCCCGGAACAGGGATCGAACCCGTGTCCCCTGCATTGGCAGGTGAATCCTTAACCACTGGACCACCAGGGAAGTCGCCGAGTTGTTTTTTTTTTTTTAAATGATCTTGAAAGAATTATGGTCACAGAAGCTGCAGAGGTCCCCGTGGACCCCTCACCTAAGTTACCCCACTAATTACAATTTATGTAACCGTAGTACAGTATCTAACTCAGAAACTGACCATTGGTCTTATATGGGGGTATCTATTTCTGTGTCTTTTTATCACATGGGTAGATTTGGGAAACCACCATCAAACTCAGAATGCAGAACTGTCCTGTCCCTACAAAGATCTCCCTGGTGCTAACCCTTTAAAGTCTCCCTTACCCTCCTCCCTTCCAGCATTCCTGGTCCCCCGGCCATCACGAATCTGTTCCCCGTTTCTCTAACACTGTCATTTCGAGAATGTTCTGTGAATGGACTCATACTTGATGTGACCTTTTGACACTGGCTTTTTCCATTCCACCTACATTCATTTAACAGCTCTCAGCGGCTAGTGGTGACGGCCTGGGACAGCGCAGTTCTAGAGAATTCCACTGGATTTAGTTCCCATGGGCAAGGGTGACATGACACCCTCTCCAGCATGGTTGTCAAGATCACAATTGGAAATAGTAGAGCACTTAGCGATGAGCACTTGAGAAACGGAAGCCATTCTTAGCATTCTTCCGATTCTTCCATCCCCCCTCGGGCCCCAGGTCCAGTGGCTCCTGGACAACTATGAGACGGCCGAGGGCGTGAGCCTGCCGCGGAGCACCCTCTACTGCCACTACCTGCTGCACTGCCAGGAGCAGAAGCTGGAGCCGGTCAACGCCGCCTCCTTCGGCAAGCTCATCCGCTCTGTCTTCATGGGCCTGCGCACCCGCCGTCTCGGCACCAGGTGGGGCCACCTGCCTGAGAGCCCCAGCAGCCACAAGGCCCGCCCTCCTGCCCTCACCCTCAGTTCTCGAGGGTTCTCAGGTCCTCCGCTCCCCTTGTCCCTTCACTCCTCTCCAGCTCCACTGGCCTCCTCACAGTTCCTCTGACACTCACATGCTCCTGCCCCAGGGCCTTTGCACTGTCTATGCCTTTCCCCATCTCCTGACTCAAATATCCCCTGGCCCTCTTAACTAAAACTTCAGCTTTCCCCTACCTCCCTGGCATCCACCCTACTTAGTTTTTCTCCTGAGCACCCATCCAGTATGCCTTTCATGTTACTTCTCATTTCTGATCTGTTTTCCAGTGCTGAAATGCACACCCCTTGAGAGTGTGGGGGCTGCACACAGTCATTATTTAATCATGGCCTATGAGTCAGTGAATTCACATAGGAAGAAGCAACGAGCCCTCCCGTGAACCCACCCTTCTCTGCCTCTCCTTTGCGATTCCCCACACCTTTCTGGGCTGAGCCCTGTTTTTCTCTTGGTTCCAGCTCCCAGTTCAGGCCTTAGTGTCACCTCATTCAGGCAGGCATGCATGTAGAACCTCGGGCAGAGTACCTCGTCTCTCTGTGCCTCTGTTTCCTCAGCTATCAATCTAGGATGCTAGGAGTACCCTTCAGAGGGTAGAGATGAGGAACACGTGCATTTGCATGTGCTCAGCGCTCAGAACAGTGCCTGGCAAATTGTTATGACTAGCAGTCAGCAAAGACCTGCTGAGTGCCTGCCCCCGACTTTGGTCCTATCTTCACAGAGCTCAGTCTGCAGGTGGGGGCCTCTCCTGGCACCCATAATCCCCATGGCTTCCCCAGCCCAGCACCCCCAGCTCTGTGGAACATGGGTCTCACCCCCTGGGCTCTGTTTGGCCCCCTAGCAGAGAGGAGGTGGGTGCGATGTAAAATTCCCAGTGGATGATCGGGGCCACCCCCAGCCCAGCCCTCACCCTCTGCCTTCCTCCCAGGGGCAACTCCAAGTACCACTACTATGGCCTGCGCATCAAGGCCAGCTCGCCCCTGCTGCGGCTGATGGAGGACCAGCAGCACATGGCCATGCGGGGCCAACCCTTCTCCCAAAAACAGAGGTAGGAGGGTGGGGCTGGCTGAGTGCTGGCAGGCAGGGAAGGACATGGCAGCCTAACTCCCCATCCCATTGCCTACCCATCCCTCTCCAGGCTGAAACCCATCCAGAAGATGGAGGGCATGACCAACGGTGTGGCTGTGGGGCCACAGCAGGCCACTGGACTCTCGGACATCAGCGCCCAGGTCCAGCAGTACCAGCAGTTTCTGGGTGAGGGCTTCCTGGACTCTGGGGCGGGGCCCAGGGCAGGCTGTGCAGCCCCCAGAGAGCCAGCAGATGGTTCAGTTGCCCTCCCTGAACCTCATCACCCCAACTGGTCATGGGGAGCTTGGTAGCCAAGTGGTGCCAACTTAACAGGATCCCAGGATGAGGCTGGAAGGGGTAGGCGGGTGGAGCTGGAAGAGGCTCACGGTGTCTCCTCTGCCCCCTAGATGCCTCGAGAAGCCTCCCTGACTTCTCAGAGCTTGATCTCCAGGGCAAGGTGCTGCCTGAGGGCATCGGACCTGGGGACATCAAAGCCTTCCAGGTCCTATACCGGGAACACTGTGAGGTAGGGCACCTGGGCAGCGGGCAGGGGCGAGGGGCACCATGCTGCCGCCCGACCCCTCGAGCATCTGGCCTCCCCAACAGGCCATCGTCGATGTCATGGTGAACCTGCAGTTCACACTGGTGGAAACGCTCTGGAAAACCTTCTGGAGGTACAACCTGAGCCAGCCCAGCGAGGCGCCGCCGCTGGCTGTGTGAGTGCCCCAGGGGGAGGAAGGGAGGAAGTTGGGCACCTTGCGAGTCTGCCCTCAAGGCTAGGGTGGCCAGACCATGTAGGAGCGGGGGCTCCTCTCTGACCCCCACAGTTTGTGGGGCCCCTGTGGCCTTCTGAACCCGCCTCCAGAGCGTGCCTGGGTACCAATCTGATGCTCCATGTGTGGGATGGTGGGCCCCACCGAGCCGTTTCCTCCCTGCAGTGGCTAGGTGCCTGGGTCCCCACGTGCAGGATGGTGAGATCCCTCTCTGACCCTGGAGGCAGTGAGGCTTGTATCAGCCTGATCCCACGGGTCTTCAGGAGGCAGAGGGTACCTGCCTGAGCCCAGGGTGGGGTGAGGGTGCTGTGCCCTTCTGACCCTGGGTACAGGACTGTGGAACAGCCTCGTAATGCCCCGGGCCGGGTGGGTGCCCACAGGCACGATGAGGCTGAGAAGCGGCTGCCCAAGGCCAGCCTGGTGCTCCTTTCCAAGTTCGAGCCTGTGCTGCAGTGGACCAAGCACTGTGACAACGTGCTGTACCAGGGCCTGGTGGAGATCCTCATCCCCGACGTGCTGCGGCCCATCCCCAGTGAGTGCCCGCCTCTGCCCCCGCCCCGCCCCCGCTCCCCTTGCCCCACCTACCCCTGAGTCCCCACCAGCCCCCCTACCACCCCCAGGTGCCTTGACCCAAGCGATCCGGAACTTTGCCAAGAGCCTGGAGAGCTGGCTCACCCACGCCATGGTGAACATCCCCGAGGAGATGCTGCGGGTGAAGGTGAGGGTGTGAGGTGGGGGGCGGAGGGGCCAGCTTGGGCCCACAGCTTCGGGTCCTCCCTCCTGGTTGGGGGGACTGGGGGCCTCAGCCTTCTCTGCCTGGCCAAGGCAGTAAGATACGTCCCCGTGTTTGTCCCCTCCGAGTGAGCTCTGGGTGTTGTCTTTACAAGCCAGCTTCCTCAGGTGCCCACTTCTGACACACAACCCATTTGTGGTATTTCTGTATGCAACACATCATCTTAAAAAAAATAAAAACCAAACGCAAACTTGAGGTAGTTCTCTTCAGAGAGCTTCAGCAGAAAGTGCTTTAGATGTTCAGAAAGAGATAAAATCTTAAAAAAAAAAGACACCTATAAGGAAACAGAATAATAGCCTTCTTCGTCAATGGCTGCACATTCACTAACTACCAAGATGTTCGGAAATAGATGGGATGGGCTTGCTCTTGAGCAAAGGTAAAAAAGAAAGAAAAAAAGCTTTTAAAGTCCTGAAAATGCTAACAAGACTGGATGTCTGAAGAACGACTCTCAGGGTCTGCTGGACAGAGGGCTGGGCTTGGTCTGTGGAGAAACTAGAAGCTGGATCCAGGGGCAGTCCTTCGGAACTAGCAAGACTTATGTATTCATTCATTTATTATACACGCATTTATTGAGCACCTGCTGTGTGCTTGGCCTGGTTCTAAGTGCTAGGAGCACAGCAGTGACCAAGATGGACAAAACTCCAGCTCTCCCGGCGTTGAGATTCAAGGGAATAATAATCCAAACAGAATGAAGCAGAAGGTTATGGAAGCGGTGCCCTTTCTGGGCAGTGCCCTCCCAGATCTTCTTGTGTGCTTTGATGAAAAATAATAGTGTTCAGATATATTGATTTTTTTTTTTTGGACACATTATTTGTGTGGCTGATGACCCAAAGTTTAAAAATCCTGACCCTTTTATCTCCCAACAAAAGCAACAAGGTTTTCTCTCCCTTTTCGGAGAAAGAAACAGGCTCAGAGAGGTCGCAGTGGGTGGGGGGAGGGACCTGAGGGGGCGGGGGCGGGGGCAGGGGTGAATTCCAAGAAAGCCACAAGCCCGGGGTCCCACAGGTGGCAGCGGCCGGCGCCTTCGCGCAGACCCTGCGTCGCTACACGTCGCTCAACCACTTGGCGCAGGCGGCGCGCGCTGTGCTGCAGAACACTGCGCAGATCAACCAGATGCTGAGCGATCTCAACCGCGTGGACTTCGCCAACGTGCAGGTGAGCGCCGGCGGGGCAGGCGACGAGCGCGGGGTGGCCCGGCGGGGCGGGGCCCAGGGGCCGGGGGCGGCGGCTGATCGCGGGCACCCGCCTTCCTGCTCTGATCCAGGAGCAGGCCTCGTGGGTGTGCCGCTGCGAGGACCGTGTGGTGCAGCGGCTGGAGCAGGACTTCAAAGTGACGCTGCAGCAGCAGAACTCACTGGAGCAGTGGGCGGCCTGGCTGGACGGGGTCGTGAGCCAGGTGCTCAAGCCCTACCAGGGCAGCGCCGGCTTCCCCAAGGCCGCCAAGCTCTTCCTCCTCAAGTGGTCGTTCTACAGGTGCGCCGCCCCGGCTGTGCAGGAAGCGCTCGCTTTGGAGGCAGGGCAAAAGAGGGCCAGAGAAGGCCCCGCCTCTTCGAGGAGGGTGGGGCTAGACGAGGACCATCTTCTTGAGGGTGGGGCCAGAGAAAGCCCTGCCTCCCTGAGGGACTCGGATACTTTTTAAGAAGGCCAGGACTCTGCTGGAGGTGGGTGTGTCTAGGGCCCTCCCCCTTCTCTGATGGACAGCGTGTTCGGGGCTGGGTGGTGGTAGCTGCGTTTGCTCAAGCCTGTTTCTTATGGCAGGGAAGTGGGGCGAGAGGTGGGTCTGGGCCTGAGGGTCTCCTGTCTATCCCCGCCTCCAGCTCCATGGTGATCCGGGACCTGACCCTGCGCAGCGCTGCCAGCTTCGGCTCTTTCCATCTCATCAGGCTGCTCTACGATGAGTACATGTACTACCTGATCGAACATCGTGTGGCCCAGGCTAAGGGCGAGACCCCCATAGCCGTCATGGGCGAGGTGCGCGCAGCGGGACGCTGAGGGCACGGGGCGGGGCGCCTCTGGGCGGGACCTTCACCCCTTTTCCTCTCCCCACCTTCCAGTTCGCCAATCTGGCCACCTCTCTGAACCCCCTGGACCCGGACAAAGGTAGGTAAAGCCAGGACCTGAGTCCGGAGGTCGGTACAGGGGGGCTGGGATGGAGGAGGCGCCAGTTGGGGCGCCGCGTGGGGGCCTGGTGGCGCGGCCGCCCCGCGCTGAGCCAGGCCCGGTCCGTGTGCCCCAGACGAGGAGGAGGAGGAAGAAGAGGAGAGCGAGGATGAGCTGCCGCAGGACATCTCGCTCGCGGCTGGCGGCGAGTCGCCCGCGCTGGGCCCCGAGGCTCTGGAGCCACCGGCCAAGCTGGCACGGACAGACGCGCGCGGCCTCTTCGTGCAGGCACTGCCCTCCAGCTAAGCCCGCGGCCTTCCCCGCCCCGCCCCCCCGCCCTCCCCCGCCGCCCCTCCTCGCCAGGGTCCCTCACAGCTTCTGTGGCTTCGCTGTCACCGCTCCAGCTTCGGCCAGGGCCAGGAGGGGGCCTCCAAGACAGGGAAGGCTAGGGGGTCCCAACCCCCCTCCCACCATGGGGCCCGCACAATCACAGGGCCGGGCGGAGCCGCAGCTGCAAACTCTGACACAAAAGACGTGCCTTAAGGAACCCGCCACCGTGCCCAGGTGCCCCCTGGGGCAGCCAGCTTGGCCCCTTGGCCCCAAAAGCTGCATCATCTCCCTCCCCCAGCCCCACCCCCGCCCCTGCCACCCCAGGGGGCAGGCAGGCAGGCCCCCTACCTTGCAGAACTGTTAACTTATTCAGCTCGCTGGCTTTGCACAGCCTGTCCTGGGCCCAGCCCTGAGCCCCGGGTGGGCGCAGGTGGGCATCACCTGGGGACCTACCACTGTCGGCAGCAGCAGCCCCGGGACCCCTCCTTCAGTAACCCCACCGCTTCCCCCTCCTTGGTATAAGTGCAATTAAAGCCGTGGGTGTCGCATCTTCTCCAGCGCTGGACCCTCCCGTGCCCCACAGCCCCAGAGGGGGGCACTGCCCAGCCTGGACGGGGGAGAGGGCAGAAGGGGCACCATCTCTGGCTTCCAAAGAGCAGCAGGCTGGGCCGGGCGATGAGCCTGGAGGGGCCTGCTGCAGGCAGCGGCCCGGAAGTGCCCACGCCTGCCCTGGCTGGGGCTGGGTGCTCCGCTCACTCGTATCCAAGTCCCCAATCCCCCTTGCCGCTGGTTTGTAATGGAATCTCCACGCTCCTACTCAACCCCCACCTCTACTCCTGGAGACCATGCTTCTCCTCCGTGTGTGGGACCTCTGCCCCCTCCCCGCCGCCCCCACATGACTATTGTGCGATTTGTGAGCGGAGTCGGTAACTTGTTGGGTTTTTTTCCAACCATCATGGCCTTATCTGTTCGGGTTTTCTCAGTGTTTTCAACCTGTGAGATAGATGTTTATGGCAAAAAGCGAAAAAAAAAAAAAAAAGAACCTGACCTATTGTATAAAAATCACTATTTTGTGTGCTCCGCGTGCTACAGCTTTTGGGAATGGTTTGCCCACTCCCTCTCCCATTCCTTTGGGCTTCCCTTCTCCTGGCGGTGAAAGTGTCCACGCGTGTGGTAGTCTAGTGTGCTGAGCTGTTTTCTATCTTTTTGTAGTCTTTCTTAAAACACAATAAATTCCACTGTCATATTTGGCTACTGCTGACTTGCCGGGCTTTGGTGGGAGCCTGGGGGCTGGAGGGGGACCAGCTGGGCCCCAAGCTCCTGAGTAGCAGGCAGTGAAGGGAACTGGTGAGGTTCAGAAATAAAACATTTATTACGTGAAGAGAAACAACAGGACTGGGAGGGGGAGGTGTGACGGCCACTAGGTTCTCCACCTCAGGTGGGGGAGACGGAGGGTGGTCGGGGCAGGGGTCTGGGACCCATCTGGCCTCCCTGGGGTGTGTGGGGGGCCATCTCCACACCTGTAGCTGAGGAAAGGGGCGAACTCTCGAGGAACGAGGACCCGCGCCCAGCTTAGGGTGAAGGCGGGCGCTCAAGGCAGGCGGGGCAGAGGGCTCTCTTCCCTCTGCCCCTTCCCCACTTAAATAGGCATAAATAAGAAGTGTCCAGACTCTCAGGCCACCAGGGGCTGCCCGGCCCAGCCCCCTTCCCGCAGCCTAACACTAGTGCCGGTCATCGGTTGGTCGGTTGGTCGGTTGGCCGGCCGGCCAGCGGCTACCAGGAGGGCGGCCAGCTCTCAGGCCGCGGAGGTAGTTGGAGTCAGTGTCCAGGGCGGCCGGGCCCTCACAGCACAATCCACGTGTATCGCTCGCTGTCCGCCAAAACTTTCAGTGAGCACCCTGCAGGGGAAGGTGGGGACAAAGCCTTGGAACCTCGAGCCGGCCCAGAAGGCTCTAGCAAGGCAGGTGCAAGTTATCTCTGCCTCAGGCCTGCAGCCATTCAATTAATGTCTGCTGAATGAATGAATGAATGGTTGGAGGGCTGCCAGGTGCCACATCTGAGCTGGCCCCCTGGCCCTGGCCTGGGCTGCCCTCGCCTTCACCCCCATGCCACTGCTCAGCCAACGGGCTCCTTCATTCAGCAACATTTAGCAATTAGTGCCCGCTCCGGGTCCTGCCCAGCCCCAGGACCAGGACTTCAGTCCCGAACTGTCATCAGGTCAGCGCCCCACCTTTGTGCAGGGCCTCGTTGGTCATCCTGTTGACGTATCGGCCGCTGCTCTCAGGCACCAGCCACTTCATGACCATGTCCACGCAGCTCTTGCGATATGAGCTCCAGACGCTGCCGCTGAGGAAGAGGGTATGAACAACTCTCCCAGCCCTGGGCCCAACCCAGCCCTGCCCCCCGACCCTGCCTCACCTGGTCTGCCCTTTGACCTCAGTGAGGTCGCCCACGCTGACTGTCACAAAGATGCCCGTGTTGAGGTCCCATGCCACCTTGAGACTGGTGTGGTAGGTCTTTGGTCTACAGGAGGGAAAGCTGGTGAGCACAAGAGAAAGTGGGGGACTACAGGGTCCCTGAGCTTGAACCCAGGCTACCCTAAGGGGCTTTTATCTTTGGAGCAGTAATGGAATAGCCTATCCAAGCTTTGGGGGGTCAAGGGGAGTTTTATCATATGCCACCTCCCCACATTGAGATACCATGAGTGTAGGACCCTGCTGGGCAAGGGTGAGGGCGGGTCCTTGCCCACTCACCGGAGCTGGCCTTCCTCAGTTGGGGATGGGAATGCCAGGAGCAGCAGGCCAATGTTAATGAGGACCTGGTTGGTTTCTGGGCAGACCTGGGGGGTGGGGGGATGTACAGTGACAGCTACTGAGAGTGCCACCAAGAGCAGAGGAGGCCCTGGACTGCCCTGCCCGACACCTGGACCCACCTCCAGGATGACAATATCATAGTCGCTAAAGGAACAGAACTGGTGACCCCAAGTGGCGTCGTGGCGGATCACCTCGTTGATGACATACTCGAAGTCCAGCGTGAGCTGCTCGACTGTCAGGTACTGACCCTGTGGACAAGGGCAGGGGGAGAACTGCATCCACCACCATCCCAGGAGGTGCCCCAGGAGCTGCCCCTTGGCCTGCCCACCACCCACACCCACCTGGACGGCGGCCTGCTCCCGCATGGGCCTCAGGTTGCGACCGCGGAGATCAGTCACCACGAAGGGCAGGGAGATCTTGTCATCCTCGAACTCTGAGGGGGCAGGACACGGGGGTAGGGATGGCAGTGGGAGTCCTAGAAGCTCTCAAGGCCAACCTCCCGTGCTTGGGGCCCTGCCCACCAGAAGGGCTCCCCGCTCACCATCCTCTGGCTCTGTCCCCTCACCGGACCCCAGCACGTAATAGAGCTTGGTGTAGTTGACGTATCCAGGCTCCGGGGCGGGCGCCTCTGCTGCAGGGGGGCTGTCCCGGGGCACCACCTCCCCACCTGGGCCAAGGGGCTCAGAGGGCAGGCGGCAGCGGCTGCCTGAGGGCCCTGGGCAGGGTGATGGCCGGACTTCCTCCGAGGTCCCACCCTTGGCCTCTTTGGCCCGGCGGAAGATGTCAGCCACAAACTCCTTGGCTTTGGCAATGGCAGGCGAGGGATCGGGGGTCCCAGAGGGCCAGGCTGGGGCCGCTTCAGGGCAGAGGCTGGGGAGAACAGGGGGCAACTCTGGGCTCTGGGGTCCAGGGGGGCTGGGAGGGGCTGGGGGGTAGGTGGTGTGGTCGTATAGGATCTGGCAGAAGCTGCTATCTCCTGGAACATAAACATAAAAAGTGAGGGAGGTAGAAGAAGTCAACAGATGAGTTTAGGTCAGAATGCTCTCCTGACCTCCCACATTACCCGGGGGTAGGGAGGCGTGGATCTTAGAAATCCAAGAGGAGACCCTTCTAGAAGACTGACATATGCTGAGATCAGTCCGAAACAACCAAAACGGAACACATGTTCATTCAAACCTTCCTCTTAAGCATCTGCCGTTATGCCCCATACTGAGGACACAGGAGTGAACAAGACAAAATTCCCTGCTCTTGGGAGCTGACATATACGGATAACAGCAGTCATGTATGGAGGTGCGAGTTGGACCATAAAGAAAGCTGAATGCCGAAAAATTGAAGATTTTGACCTGTGGTGCTGGAGAAGACTCTTTGAGAGTCCCTTGGACTGCATAGAGATCAAACCAGTCAATCCTAAAGGAAATCAGTCCTGAATATTCATTGGAAGGAGTGATGCTGAAGCTGAAACTCAAATACTGTGGCCACCTGATTCAAAGAACTGACTCATCAGAAAAGACCCTGATGCTGAGAAAGATTGAAGGCAGAAAAAGAAGGGAATGACAGAGGATGATATGGTTGGATGGCATCACCGACTCGACAGACGTGAGTGTGAGCAAACTCTGGGAGTTGGTGATGGACAGGGAAGCCTGGCATGCTGCAGTCCATGGGGTCACAAAGAATTAGACACGATTGAGTGACTGAACTGAACTAGGGAGCTGAGAGTCTATGATGATGACAGAAGATAAAAGCTACATAAGGGCTTCCCTGGTAGCTCAGTGGTAAAGAATCCGCCTGCCAATGCAGGAGACACAGGTTCGATCCCTGATCTGGGATGATCCCACATGCCCAGGAACAAATAAGCCTGCACGCCACAACTGAACCTGTGCTCTAGAGCCACAATTACTGAAGCCCGCACAACTAGAGGCTCTGCTCTACAAGAGAAGCCACCTCAATGAGAACTCCATGCACCACAACTAGAGAGCAGTACCCACTCTACGCAACTAGAGAAATGCCCACACAGCAATGAAGACCCAGCACAGTCAAATTTATAAGCCACAGAAGTCTGACAGTTTACCACACTGTCTTCTGTCCTTTTCAACAGACCAGACAGACCACAGGCACAGGCACAGCCTGGCCGGATCCCAGGTCTCTCTGTGACTCCACCTGACTGGGGGCCAGATCTCCCTATGGAGAATCTCAGTGTGGCAAACTCAATGCATCCACCAAGCAGTACCACCGCCGGGCCCTGTGCTCTACCTGCCCTGCTCCACTGGGCCCCCCTATAAGTAGCCCTTGTAAAGGGAAGCTGTCCTCTCAGTTCAGAGACTCAGGGCCAAGGCTCAGAGAAACTTGTCCAAGGTCACACTGAGAGATAATACAAGTATGCCAACACACTCCTGTCTGCCATGGTGGTGGCACTTCTGGAGAGGAGGCGGGTGAGTGGAAAATGTTCGCGTCAAAACTCCCCCTCTGTAAATACCATCCTAGGGTGAGAGGAGTGTCAGACACTGCTGACAATGCCCCTCACCTGGGTGGTGTGCACACGGCTGCACCCTGTCCCATGTGGTCCTTCCTAACGGGGTGGGGAGCAGCCGCCCCGTCCAGGCCTAGCTTGTTGGGGGATCATGGTTTGGCGAGAAGCAGAGCCTTGCCCATGCTGGTACAGGTGGCCAGGGCAGGGGTGGGAGGCCCCTGGAAGAGCTTGAGGACAAGGCACATTGCCCCTTGCTGGTCTGTAGGCTCAGTTATATATACATATATAACATATACACGGCTTCCCCAGTGACTCAGAGGTAAAGAATCCACCTGCCAACGCAGGAGACCCGGGTTCAATCCCTGGGTTGGGAAGATCCCCTAGAGGAGGAAATGGCAACCCACTCCAGTATTCTTGCCTGGAGAATCCCCATGGACAGAGGAGCCTGGCGGACTACAGTTCATGGGGTCACAGTCGTACATGACTGAAGCAACTGAGCACACACACATGAGCATATATATAGAATCCTCCTCTCATGTCCATCCCCCTCCCTCCCCAAAGGGCAATCATTTTAAATGCAGGTAGTTGATATCTTTTTTTTTTTGGCCATGCTACTCAGTCTGCAGGATCTTAGGTCCTCTCCAACCAGGGACTGAACCTGGGCCCTCGCAGTGAAAATGCGGAATCCTAACCACTGGACCCCTGGGGAAGTCCCAGTGGTCATCTTTATCGGACTGGGTTCTGGCATAACTGAAGCACATCTTAAACTCATATAAATGGCATCAGTAACAGGTTACAGATCTCCGTGTGGCTTTTTTGCACGTGAACACGTCTTTAAGGCACACTCTCCACAGACAGGCATGCTGGGGCACTCCCTGCTGATCCGGGGGAGGTAACCATACAGTCCTACCTTCCCAAATGCCAAGCGGCCCCCAGCTTCTGCCACTAAAGCCTCAGACACGCTTAGGCACAGGGCTGCTACTGGGCCACAGGCACCTTCTGTTGCCATAAGGCCCTGGGAAAGCAGGAGCCCACCGCCCCCTGCCCCAAGTCAGCAACAGCCAAAACCGTAAGAAGGCCCTCTGTGCACTAACCACTCCCTTAAGTTTTTAATCAACCTTTCTTTGAATAGAAGGACGCACTGCACTGTCCAGCATGGTGGACAGTGGCTGACCACATGTGACTATTTGAACTTGACATCACTAAAATTAAATTTAACAACTCAGTTCCTTGGTCACATGAGCCACTGTCAAGTGGCTACTGGTGGCAGCTGTAGCAGACACCCCAGATATGGACCCTCTTAGCCCCATGGAAAGTTCTAGTAGGCAGTGCTGGGGTGGAGATTGGGGAGGCAGGGTGGCTGGGTTTGGAGCCCACATTGCCACTTCCTGAAAGAGCAACTTCACCTCTCCGGGGTCTCAGTCACCTCATCTGTGACGCGGGGTAGTGATGGCACCGACCTCAAGGGGCGGCTTGGCCAAGTCATTGGGTCACAGGGCCCCGAGGCTGGGAGCATGTACGCAGGGCCTGTCGGCAGACCCGGGGACCTACCTGCCGAGTGCACCGAGACGGCGCAGGCCACTAGAGAGTAGCTGGTGTTGAGCAGCACCACCTGGTCCTTCTTGAGCTGGAAGGCGGGCTGGAAAGTGGGGAAGGGGTAGACCACCTGGTACTTGGTGTGCAGCATGAAGCCATGCCGCAGGCACTGCGCACTCGGGTCACCTGCAGCGACACAGGCCACGCGGGCTCAGCTGTGGCCGTGGGGCAGGGAAGCAGGGCCCCCAGCGTCCCCGGCCCCCGCCCCTCACCTGGGTGGGCGCGGCTGGCGTCCCGGCAGGCGGCACAGCGGCCCGGTGGCGGCACGGCCACGGTGCTGATGTAGATGTCCCGGTGGTTCTCGTCGCTCATCACCATCATGTTCATGAGCATGCCGTTGGCTGAGCGGGTGCTGGGGGCCGGCGGAGCCTCAGAGCCTGGCCTGGGGGCCCGCCCCCACCCACTCCCCGCCACCCTATCCCCAGGTCTCACTTGAAGCCGAAGACAATGACCTTGGAGGCATCACTGGGCCACTCGCACACAGTCAGGTATAGGTCACTGTAGATCTCCTCGTCCTGGAAGAGCCGCACCTGGCGGACCTGAGCAGCAGGTTCTCGTGGGGGTGGGGTCCGAGCGGGCCGGGGCCAACCTGAGGCTGCACCTGCCGGCAGTCTCGGGCCAGGGAGCCCCAAGCGGCCTTCACCCCACACTCCCCTCTGCCATCCTGAGAACACACTGAGGAGGCTCATAAGAATTTCCCCTCACAGGTGGGGGACACAGGGAGGCCAGGCCTAGGATAGGACGCAGCCAGACCCATCGGTTCCAAGCCCAACCACCCTGAGACCGGTTCACCTCTCTGAACTCACGTAGAAACTGGGGTAACGGAACTCACCTCCCGGGGTGGGACATTCGAGGAGTCAAGGTCAGGGCTAAACCAGGCATGGCAGCCTGCTTGGTCCTAACAGACCTAATGGGTCCCTCCTGCCCTGAGCCATCAGAGCATAGGAAATCCCACCATTTACCCACTTTCAGCTCTGAAGATGGCAATTTCCTACAGTTCGACCTAACACTTGGAGTCCTGACAACGGCCCCGTGAGTACACTATCTTCAATTTGTGGCCATGGGTCAGGAGGGAGGTGCCCAGCGCCCGGCCTGGCCCTACCAGCTTGAGCTTGCTGTGCACGTTGAACTCCCACCAGTACAGGTGGTAGATGTAGAAAGAGAAGTCGTCATCCCCACTGCTGCTCGTGTAGGAGAGAACGTAACGGCCACACTTGGAAAAGCCCAGGAAGATATGTCTGTGGGGATGGCAGGGAGGGGCCAATGGCCAGGTCAGGGCCAGCCAGCCACCCCACCCCGCCAACCCCTGCCTGGCCCCCGCCTCACCCTGCATAGAGGAAGTCTTCATCCACAATGTTCTTGAGAGAGACGCAGACCCTGGGTGGCAGCTTCCGGAAGAGGCGAGGAGAGAGCTGCCCACTGATCTGGGGAAGGTGCAGCCAGGGCTCTTGAGACACCACGTGGTAGAAGCGGCCTGCAGTGCCCCCAGTCCCCTCACCCAAGGCAGAGCAACACCTTTGGGGTCCAGCCCAGCCACATAGGCCTACTTCCTACCAACCATAACGGTCCAGGGTGGTCCAAGCTCTGGAAGGTGTGAATGGCTTGAGCCTGTCTCTCCACCAGGGCCCCATGCCACCCTCCCAACTCCACAGCCTAAGGGTTCCTCTTGCCTGCGGTTTCCCTGGTGGCTCAGATGGTAAAGAACCTGCCTGCAAATGCAGGAGACATAAGAGACATGGTTCAATCCCTGGGTCGGGAAGATCCCTGGAGAAGGGAATGGCCACCCATTCCAGTATTCTTGCCTGGAGAATTCCATGGACAGAGAAGCCTGGCAGGCTATAGTCCATGGAGTCACAAAGAGTTGGACACGACTGAGTGACTGACATTTTCACACGTTCCTCTTGCCTAAGCCCCCAGGCTGTGAGGACTATCACTGGCATTGGCTCCCCCAGTCACCCCTGGCCCACACTGGGCCACCTAGCTGTCTTCCTGAAGGCTACCTGAAGGCACAGTGAGCTGTGGACATCAAGGACCACTAAGGAGGCTGAGATGGGGCCTTGACCAACTCCACTCACCTGTTCCCAACCCACCAGCCTATACACGGGGTGCTTAGGTCCCTGGGGGCCTGTCTGTTGAGGCGGACAGAAGGGTAAACCTGACCAGTGACCATCCAACTCCTGCCCGACTCCCCTTTCTCAATTAACAGCCGCCTTCCAATTGACTCCCTCATCCCAAAACTTCAAGGAAGGTTTTAGGGGGGGAACAGGCTCAAGTTGAGCACTGAGGAATCAGAGCACCTCGGATCCTGCTACCCAGTCTAATGGGGGAGATGCAGCCCAGCCCTGGAGGAGATCCCAGAGTGGAACAACCCTGTCAGCGAGGCCCAGGCTGACCAGGAGACACAGTCCCCGTCCACGGAGCTTCCAAGCTAAGGGCGGAGCCATAGCCCAACCCAGGGAGCAATCAGGCTGAGGGTGGGAACTGTCCCTGCTCCAGGAGCTCTAGTCAAAAGGAGAAGACACAGCCCTGCCCTCACAGAGTTCCCAGCCTGATGGAGAAGACAGAACGACTCCTGACCCACACACACACAAACCTGCCCCAGTTGCTGCTGACCTGACAGCAGATTTACACGCTTGCCCTTCCAGAGGTGGCAACCCGATGGGGGAAAAGATCCTAGCACGCTGAGAATTTAGTCTCATGGGGAGACAGAGCCTTGCTCAGGTAGCTGAAGATCAGGCCATCTCCAGGGAGCTCCCTCCCATTCAATGGGGGAGGCAGTTACAGGAACTCCCAGCTCTCCTGTGGTCAGAGCTGGACAGAGAGAGGAACCCCAGGCGGAGGAATCCCAAAGCCGGTAGCAGAGACTGTGCCAAGGGGGCGGTAAGGCTCCATAACGGAGGGGCCGTGGGAGCAGGGTTTTGAAAAACGAGTCTGACCCTGCGTCGCCCCCTTCCTCCTCACTCCTCCAGCGGCCTCTAAGGCCCCCTTCATCCAAACCCGTCCTCGGGACCCCGCCCCCAGCCCCTCCATCCAAGCCCTCTCCCAAGGACCCCGCCCCCAACTCCCTCCATCCAAACTCCCGCCGCAGCCCCCCCAATCTAAGCTCTCTTCCCGGGGCCCCGCCCAACCCCCTTCCTCCAAGCCCCCTCCCCCGGGGCTCCGCCCCCAACCCCTCACCCCGCGAACGCCCTCCCTCCCGCCGCCTCCCTCGTCCCTCCTCCCTTCCCTCTGACGCGCTCCTACGAGATTCCAGGCCTCACCTTGACCCGCTCCAGCTGCTTGAGGACGTGCTCCCGCCGCCGCCCCGCTGCCCGCTTTCCCCCGGCGCCCCCGGGGCCGCCGCCGCCGCTCCCGGCCCCACTGTTCCGCTCCGATTTCGAGCTGGGCGCCATTTTCACCCCCTCCCTCCACTTCCGGAGCAACCGGCCTCTTCGCCCCACCCCCGCCGCCTCTTCATTGGCCGTTGCTCGACACTGCGGCCCGCGGGTTGGGTGAAAGCCCGCACTCTGGACTTTTTCCCGCTACGCCTGTCCATCACTGCCACTTCGACCCTTGATTGGTAGAGACGGTACAGTCCCGGCGGCCCGTCGCCGTATTCCCGCCTTCCCGCAAGGACGCACCCGTCAGAGGCCCCATTTGCGCCCCTGGCTGAGATGACTTTGACCCAATAGGCAGAAGACCCTATCCGTCTCCAGGGCGTCACGCCCCCTTGTGGCTGGTGGGTTTCCATGGCGATCCAGGCGGTCCTGGCCCGTGGGCGGGGCGATGGGCGCCTGTGGTCCAGAAGGGTCATAATCCCCAGCCCAAGGATATCCGCGCCCAGCCCGGGTACAGCGGAGGCCTGGCAAACATCTTGGGGCCACCGGCCGGGCTGAGGAAAGGGATTTACAAAACAAAAGGATGAAATTGATTAAAACGTCTTTCAGGACTTCCCTGGCGGTCCAGTTGTTTCAGGACATGGCTTCAACTGCAGGAGGTATGGGTTCCATCCCTGGTCCAGGGACTAAGATCCCACGGTGCAGAGGAGCGTGAGAAAAAAAAAATTCAGATGGACTGGCGGGCTGCCTGACCAGATCATGATGATGGTAATAACAACAACATTAATCACTTATATAGTACTTTACACTTGCCAGAAACAGTTCTGCACTTAGAATCCTATGTAGCAGATCGCTGTTATGCCCATTTTATAGATAATAGTAATAACAATTGTTTAATGTCAGATATGAGTATCATCTTCCTGTGCTTTAGCTTATTTAACTTTCAAAGCCGTTTTGGAGATGGATCCTTTTATTATCTTCATTTTAAACGCGGTGAAACTGAGGCTTACAGTGTACTGCTCCTGAACACCTGGCACATATACACCTCAGATGCGTGGGTGTTGTGACCATAATTAGAGAATAATAGAATGGATCTGGCTTTCATATCTTCCAACCTCTGTCTTCATTTATTCAGTAAATACTTATTGAGCACCTACTATGTTCAGTGAATAAGACAGGGCTTATTTATTTATGTGGCTGTATCAGGTCTTAGTTGCATCACAGGAGATCTTTTGTTGATTGCAGCACACAGCCTCTCTAGTTGTGCTGCATAGACTCCAGAGTGCATGGGCTCAGTAGTTGCAGCTGGTGGGCTTTGATGCCTCATGGCATGTGGGATCTTAGTTCCCCCACCAGAGATCAAATCAGTGTCCCCTGCATTGCAAGGCAGATTCTTAACCTCTGGACCACCAGGGAAGTCCCTAGTGACTCACTTTTAGAGAAAAAGAATGGAAAGGGAAAATGTAGTCTGTCAGTGAAGAAACTTGGCAGATAACACTTCAATCAAGTGATCAAGTTTATCATCATAGTGATAAGTTGTGTGCATGTCATGGGCACTTGATGTGATGTGAGGGCGCTTGCACTTTTCCAAAACCCATAACCTCCATCTGATGAGAAAACATCAGATGATTGTCCCAAATGGAGGGACAGGACTTTCTATAAAAGTCCTACCCAGTATACTTCAAAAGTGTCAAGATCATGAGAAAGCATGACCAAGAAACTGGCACAGTTTAAAGGAGTCTGAGAAAATGACGTGATAACCAAATGAAATGTTAGATGTGATCCTGAACCACGAAAGGACATCAGAGTAAAACCTGGGGAAACTGACATTATGTCTGTAGTTTAGTAAATAGTGTTATATCAACATTAGTTAATCTCTTAGTTGTGACAGATATGCCTGGTTAGGCAAAATATTAACATTCGGGGCAGTTGGGTGGAGGGTAGACAAGAATTCTTTGTACCAACCACTTTTGCAAATTATAGTCTGGTCAAGCTGCTATAGCAAAAATACTATAGACTAGGTGGGTTTGCAACAAACATTTATTTCTCACATTCCTGGAGGCTGGGAAATCCAAGATCTAGGTTCTGGTAGATCTGGTATTTGGTGAGGGCCCATTTCCTTTATTGTAGACAGCGTCTTCTTGCTGTACCCTCATATGGCAGAGAGAGAGACATAGAGATAGAAACAGAGATAGGGAAGGAGGGAGGAAGAGAGAGAGGCAGAGAGCTCGAAAGTTCCCTTATAAGGGCACTATGTGCTGTGCAGTACTAAGTCACTTCACTTGTGTGCGACTCTTTGCTACTCTATGGACTCTAGTCTGCCAGGCCCCTCTGTCCATGGGATTCTCCAGGCAAGAATACTGGAGGTGGTGCCATGCCTTCCTCCAGAGAATTTTCCTGAACCAGGGATCAAACTCACATCTCTTACATCTCCTGTATTGTCAAGCAGGTTCTTTACCTATAAGGGCACTAATCCCATTCATAAAGGCTCCACCTGCCTGACCTAGTTATTTCCCGAAGACCCCCATCTCCTAATACCATCAAACTGGGGTTTGGGGCTTCAACCTTTGAATTTCAGGGGGACCGGCACAGCCTGTAGGACAAGTCATCTGTAAATCAAAAAGTATTCCAAAATAAAAAGTTTTTAAAGAGTTGGGGAGCAAGTCATTATGGTTGCTGTGTAGATAGTTCAGGGGATTAAGCGCAAGAATGGCTTCAGAGAGGCTAGAGAGGGAGGTGATGGTGCCTTGAATTCAGATAATAGCAGTAGAAAGAGAAAAGTGATCATATGCAAAGGTGATGGGTGATGCTCATGGCTTGGGTATTGGGATGGAGGCAAGAAGGGAAGACAGTGACCTCCTTCACCAGGATGAAGGAAACCAGACAGGAGTCCCCCTCATCCCCTTTCCAGAGCCCCAACTACCCAGTGGAAGAGATATTGTATCAGTTATCCATTGTTGTATAATAAACAACACCAAACCCAGTGGTGTAAAATTACAATAATCGTTTAGTCATTTTTTATATATTTATGTATTTATTTGACTGGGTTGGGTCTTAGTTGTGGCATGCAGGCTCTTCATCGCTACATCATACAGGATCTTTCTTTGCAGCACATGGACTCTCTAGTTGTGGCATGTGAGCTCCAGAGCATGTGGGCTTCAGTAGTTGTGGCGCACAGCCTTAGTTGCTCCACAGCATGTGGGATCTTAGTTCCCTAACCAGGCACTGAACTCGTGTCCCTTGCATTGCAAGGTGGACTCATATATACATATACATGTCTCTGTTGATATGCAGGCTTTTCTGTAGTTGTGGCAAGTGGGAGCTACTCTCTAGTTGCAGTGCATGGGCTTCTCATCATGGTGGCTTCTCTTGTTGTTGAGCACAGGTTCTGAGGTGAGAGGGCTTCAGTAGTTGCAGTGTGAGAGCTTGGTAGTTGCAGTTCTTGGGATCTAGAGCACTGACTCAATAGTCGTGGTGCACAAGCTTGGTTGCTCCAAGGCACATGGGATCCTCCCAGGCCAGGGATGGAACCTGTGTCTCCTGCATTACATGGCAGATTCTTAACTACTAGACCACCAGGGAAGTCCTAGTCATTTAGTATTACTATCTCTTACAATCCTAAGAGTTGGCTGAATTTAGCTGGGCAGTTCTCACTTGAATTCTTTCATGCATTCCATTCAGATGATGTGCTGAGGTTGGAGTCAATTTAGCACATACATGTGGACTTAGCACACACATATGCCTTGTATAAGAATAAAACTATTGTCAATATTACTGATGATCCCATTATCTTTATTCCCTGTCAAGGTAACAACATCCTAGAATTTTGTCCTACTATCCTCATTATGTTTATATCCCTAAAGAATATAGTGTTTATTTTGCCTGCTTTGTACTTTTATACAAATGAATTCATAATGGTGGGACTCTCTTATGATTTGCTTTTTTCACTCAACGATATGCTCCTGTGATTCGTCCATATTGGGTGTAGTTGGGGGTGTGTTGGTTTTCACTGTGCTAGGTTGCTTCAGTCGTGTCCGACTCTTTGTGACCCCATAAGCTATAGCCCACCAGACTTCTCTGTCTGTGGGAGTCTCCAGGCAAGAATACTGGAGTGGGTTGCCATTTCCTTTTCCAGAGGATCTTCCCAACCCGGGGATCGAACCTGTGTCTCTTATGTCTCCTACGTTGGCAGGTGGGTTCTTCACCATTAGCACCAGCTACTTGTGAAGCCCTTATTTTCACTACCATATAGTGAACGCACCATAATTCTCTATTGTCCTGTCAGTAGAAAGTGCAGCTGTTTCCAGTTTGAGGAAACGTGATCAGTGATCAATGCTTAATCATCAAAGTATGATCAGTGCTTCTTTGAGCCCTCTTGTACATATCTCCCAGAGAATCTGTGCAAGAGTTTATCTGAGGTCATACGTTGGAGTGGAATTGCTGGTATGTGTCAAATTGTTTTTCCAAAGTGGTTGTATCCATCTACACCCGTAACAACAATGTGTGAGCATTCCAGTTGCTCCACATCCTTAGCAACAGTTGACATTGTCAGACTGCTTCACATGTGTCCTTCACCAGGTAAGAAACACAGCAAGCTGATGTCATTCATCCCTGTGGGGAGCACCCCAGTCAAGAAAAGTATCCGTATTCTAGTTTAAAAAAAGATGTAACCTCTCCTGGGAAGCCTCCTGCCCAAAGCTTGGTGCCCTCTCTGTGTTTCCTTCTCCCAACACGGCAGTGTTACAGCTTCCATGGACTTGTGGTTGACACATGCTTAAGATATGTAAATTCTACTGTGTATGTAGACCCACAGAAAGATGTGGTAGGTTCTGAGTAGGGGTCCATCTGTTGGGGCAGAGGCAAGCATGGGATCGAAAGGATACAAGATGCCCTTAAGAAGCCGCTGTTGGGAATTCCCTGGTGGTCCAGTGGTTAAGAACCACCTTCTAATACAGGGGACTTGGGTTCAACTCCTGATCAGGGAACTAAGACTCCACATGCCACTGAGCAGCTAAGCTCAGTGCTACAACTACTGAGTGTGCTAACTCTAGAGCCTGTGCTGCACAGCTAGAGAAGCCCCCTCACAATGCAACTAGAGAAAGCCTGAGTGCCACAATGAAGATCCAGTGCAGCCGCCCACTGTAAACGAAGTCACTATAATTTACTGTGACCAAACCTGTATATGAACTAATACAGTTTATTTTTAATAAATATGAACAATTCATATGCATATTGTATACAGTTCAGTTCAGTTCAGTTTAGTCGCTCAGTCGTGTCTGACTCTTTGTGACACCATGGACCACAGCACACCAAGCCTCCCTGTCCATCACCAACTCCCAGAGTGTACTCAAACTCATCTCCATTGAGTCGGTGATGTCATCCAACCATCTCATCCTCCGTCGTCCCCTTCTCCTCCTGCCCTCAATCTTTCCCAGTATCAGGGTCTTTTCAAATGAGTCAGCTCTTCGCATCAGTTTGCCAAAGTATTGGAGTTTCAGTTTCAACATCAGTCCTTCCAATGAACACCCAAGACTGATCTCCTTTAGGATGGATTGGTTGGATCTCCTTGCAGTCCAAGGGACTCTCAAGAGTCTTCTCCAACACCACAGTTCAGAAGCATCAATTCTTCGGCACTCAGCTTTCTTTATAGTGCAACTCTCACATCCATACATGACTACTGGAAAAACCATAGCCTTGACTAGATGGACCTTTCTTGGCAAAGTAATGTCTCTGCTTTTTAATATGCTGTCTAGGTTGGTCATAACTTTCCTTCCAAGGAGTAAGCATCTTTTAATTTCATGGCTGCAGTCACCATCTGCAGTGATTTTGGAGCCCCAAAAAATAAAGTCAGCCACTGTTTCCACTGTTTCCCCATCTATCTGCCATGAAGTGATGGGACCAGATGCCATGATCTTAGTTTTTTTAATGTTGAACTTAAAGCCAACTTTTTCACTCTCCTCTTTCATTTTCATTAAGAGGCTCTTTAGTTCTTCACTTTCTGCCATAAGGGTGGTGTCATCTGCATATCTGAGGTTATTGATATTTCTCCCGGCAATCTTGATTCCAGCTTGTGATTCCTCCAGCCCAGCGTTTTTCATGATGTACTCTGCATATAAGTTAAATAAGCAGGGTGACAATATACAGCCTTGACATACTCTTTTTCCTATTTGGAACCAGTCTGTTGTTCCATGTCCAGTTCTAACTGTTGCTTCCTGACCTGCATACAGGTTTCTCAAGAGGCAGGTCAGGTGGTCTGGTATTCCCATCTTTTTCAGAATTTTCCACAGTTTATTGTGATCCACACAGTCAAAGGCTTTGATATGTCAATAAAGCAGAAATAGATGTTTTTCTGGAACTCTCTTGCTTTTTCGATGATCCATCGGATGCTGGCAATTTGATCTTTGGTTCCTCTGCCTTTTCTAAAACCAGCTTGAACATCTGGAAGTTCACGGTTCATGTATTGTTGAAGCCTGGCTTGGAGAATTTTGAGCATTACTTTGCTAGCGTGTGAGATGAGTGTAATTGTGCAGTAGTTTGAGCATTCTTTGGCATTGTCTTTCTTAGGGATTGGAATGAAAACTGACCTTTTCCAGTCCTGTGGCCACTGCTGAGTTTTCCAAATTTGCTGGCATATTGAGTGCAGCACTTTCACAGCATCATCTTTAAGAATTTGAAAAAGCTCAACTGGAATTCCATCACCTCCACTAGCTTTGTTTGTAGTGATGCTTCCTAAGGCCAGCTTCTGTTAGGTCCATACATTTCCGTCCTTTATTGTGCCCTATCTTTTCATAAAAGTTCCCTTGGTGTCTCTAATTTTCTTGAAGAGATCTCTAGTTTTCCATTCAATTGTTTTCCTCTGTTTCTTTGCATTGATCACTGAGGAAGGCTTTCTTATCTCTCCTTGCTATTCTTTGGAACTCTGCATTCAAATGGGTATATCTTTCCTTTTCTCCTTTGCCTTTAGCTTCTCTTCTTTCTCAGCTATTTGTAAGGCACCCTCAGACAGCTGTTTTGCCTTTTTGCATTTCTTTTTCTTGGGGATGGTATTGCTCCCTGTCTCCTGTACAATGTCACAAACCTCCATCTAGTTCTTCAGGCACTCTCTCAGATCTAATCCCTTGAATCTATTTCTCACTTCCACTGTATAGTCATAAGAGATTTGATTTAGGTAACACCTGAATGGTCTAGTGGTTTTCCCTACTTTCTTCAATTTAGGTCTGAATTTGGCAATAAGGAGTTCATGATCTGAGCCACAGTCAGCTCCTGGTCTTGTTTTTGCTGACTGTATAGAGCTTCTCCATCTTTGGCTGCAAAGATAGTCAATCTGATTTCGGTATTGACCAACTGGTGATGTCCATGTGTAGAGTCTTGTGTTGTTAGAAGAGGGTGTTTGCTATGACCAATGTGTTCTCTTGGCAATACTGTTAGCCTTTGCCATGCTTCATTTTGTACTCCAAGGCCAAATTTGTTTGTCATTCCAGGGATCTCTTGACTTCCTACGTTTGCATTCAAGTCCCCTATAATGAGAAGGACATCTTTTTTGGATGTTAGTTCTAGAAGGTCTTGTAGGTCTTCATAGAACCATTCAGTTTAAGCTTTTCCAGTCTTCTCCAGCATTACTGGTTGGGGCATAGACTTGGATTACTGTGATACTGAATGGTCACATTGACCATTCTGTTTCATAGGTTTATTTGCGTCATATTTTAGACTCCACATTTAAGTGATATCATAGGACATTTGTCTTTCTCTTTCTTACTTATTTCAGTTAGTATAATAATCTCCAGTTTCAGAAATAAGTTCTGATTCATATATGTTTTCCATATTTTCATTTTTATTATATGCCATACATACCTCAATCAAATTTTTAAGATATATTGACTTTATTTGGAGAAGAAAATGGCAACCCACTCCAGTATTATTCTTTTTTTAAAAAACATTTATTTATTTGGCTGCATCAGGTCTCAGTTGCAACATACAGGATCTTCTTTGTAATAGGTGGGCTGTGGAGCATGTAGATTGCCCCATGACATGTGGGATCTGAGTTCCCAGACCAGGGATTGAACCCATGTCCACTGCATTGGAAGGCAGATTCTTAACCCCTGGACCACCAGGGAAGTCCCCACTCCAGTATTCTTGCCTGGAGAATCCTATGGACAGAGGAGCCTGGTGGACTACAGTCCATGAGTTCTCAAAGAGTCGGACACGACTGAAGCGACTTAGCCTGACTTTATTATTTACTTTTGGCTGTGCTGGGTCTTCATTGCTGCATGGGCTTTTCTCTAGTTGTGGCAAGCAGAGCTACTCTCTAGGTGCCATGCATGGCCTTCTCATTGCTGTGGCTTCTCTTGTGGAGCACGGGCTCTAGGCTCGTGGGCTTCAGTAGTTGCAGCTCCCAAGCTCTAGAGCACAGGCTCAATAGTTGTGGTGGACGGGCTTAGTTGCTCAGCAGCATGTGGGATCTTCCCAGAACAGGGATTGAACCCATGTCTCCTGCATTGGAAGGCAGATTCTTTATCACTGAGCCACCAGGGAAGCCTTCAGTCAAATTTTTTATTCAACAGATATACGAGTGTGTAACATGGCAAGGCCCGCCTCTCCTCTCAGCCCCAGCTACCCAGTTCTCCCCTCTGAGACAGCCAACTCATGAAAATATTTAGTTTATGAAAATGATTGTGATTGTTAGCCTCACTCTGCAACTTTTTTGTCTTCACGTTAGCTCTCCTCACTCTAATCCATGTAGTGGTTTGAATCGTGATCCACAAACAGATGTGCTGACATCCTAACCCCAGAGCATGTGAGCATGACTTTATTGTGGGAAAAAAAAAAAGAGAGAGATGTAATTAAATTAAGGATCTTGAGATTATCCTGGATTAGCCCTAAATCCAGTGACTAGTGTCCTTAAAAGAGACAGAAGAGGCGAAGCATAGACAGACACACACAAATAGAGAGAGAGGAAAAGGCCACGTGGAAACCAAGGCAGGGATTGGGAGACAGAGCTAGAAACACTGGGAATGGCAAAGATTGCCAGAAACCACTACAAACTGGAAGAGAGACAAACAAGTAGTTTCCAAAACGAGCCAAGCCTGCGAACACCTTGACTTCGGACTTCTAGCCTCCACAAGTCCAAATAAATAATTTGGACTTCTGAAATGAATCCATTGCTGCTGTTTAAAGCCATCCAGTTTGTGATCCTTGGTTACAACAAGCCCCAGGGGGAAATGAATAAAGTATGTGTAGATAAAGTCCACGGTGGGTCCTAGATCTGTTTGCCTGTTATTTCAACAGGACACTTTTTTGTTGTTGTCTATTTATCTATTCCCCTCTTCTTTTCTGTTTATTCATTTATGGCTGTGCTGGGTCTTTGATGCTATGAGTGGGCTTTCTCTGGTTGTGGCAAGCAGGGGGGCTACTCTCTAGTTGCTGTGCTCGGGCTTCACATGGTGCCGTGGTAAAGAATCCGCCTACCAATACAGGATGCTGGAGACACAGGTTTGATTCCTGGGTCAGGAAGACCTCCTGGAGAAGGAAATGGCAACCCACTCCAGTATTCTTGCCTGGGAAATCTCATGGACAAAAGAGCCTGACAGGCTACAGTCCATGGGGTCGCAAAGAGCCGGACACAACTGAGTGACTGAGCACACACATACTCTTGTTGTGGAGTGCAGGCTCTAGAGCTGGGTCTCAGTATTTGTGGCTCACTGACTTAGTTGCCCCTAGGCATGTGAAGTCCTCCAGAACTCATGTACCCTGCTTTGGCAGGCAGACTCTCAACTACTGGACCACAAGAAAGTTCTACTATTCCCCTCTTAGCCAGATTTTTTTCATGATCCCCTGGTATGTGAAAGGCCCTGTTCTTGGTCTGGGGACACAGCAGCGACTATGGCCAAGTGCCCACCTCCGTAGAGCTGATACTCAGGTGGAGGAGATGGACAGTGGGCAAATATATAAATCAGGATGTGAGAAATGCCAGGAAGAAAAATGAGGCAAGGAAGAAGAAACAATGGAAGGAAAAAAAAAAACCTGCTTCTGATCAGGGGATTTGGTGAGGGGGTTCTCTGAGGAAGTGATGTGAAGTTGCTAGCTTTGTGGGATGGAGGGTGGCAATTTTTACTCTATTTAATGACTCTGCAGGGAACAGTCCTTGTGTGGACATGTTGGGGGCTATATAAGAAGAAGAGATGGCTGCTCCTTGTGTGTCACAGAGAGGATAATACTGCAAATATTCCACTTGCTCCTCTCCCTCCACCCGATTACCCACCCACCCCCACCTCCTCACCCCCATTTCTCCCTTCCTTGCATTCAGGCAGGACCAGGTGATGAGTCCTCACCAATGAGACAGGAGCAGGAGGGTAGATGGTCCTTCTGAGTGGAGGCACTGAAAAAATGATAGGGAGGTTCTCTCTTCAACTGCTCTGGCCACGCGCAGACTGCAGTTCAGGTCCGTGCAGCCTCTGTTGGACTGGATCCCAGAATGACTATGGCTCCGAGGCCCTGCTGCTGATCTGTTGAGACTGTGGTGTTTAGTCATTGATCTTTGTGATCATTTGTTGTGTAGAATGGTCTTGCCTGCCCCCACCTCTCTCTCTCTTTCTCTCTCTCTCTCTCTATATATATATGACCCTTGAATACTGTGGGGGTTGGAGGCCATACCTCTGCATAGTCAAAAATCTGTGTATAAGTTTACAGTTGACCCTTCAAATTTGAGGTTCTGGATCTGCAGATTCGGCCCATCATGGTGTGACACTGTCAAAGAAATTCAGTGAAAGAAAATCCACATGTAAGTGGACCCATGTACTTCAAGGAAATACATATGTATGTATGTATATATATGTATATATACATACAACATTTTACATAAACACACATAATATATATATATATATTGTGTGTGTATATGTAAAGAAACCTGTATGCAGGTCAAGAAGCAACAGTTAGAGTCGGTTCCAAATTGGGAAAGGAGTACGTACATCAGGGCTGTATACTGTCACCCAGTTTATTTAACTTACATGCAGAGTACATCAAGCAAAATGCTGGACTGGATGAAGCACAAGCTGGAATTAAGATTGCCAGGAGAAATATCCATAACCTCAGGTATTCAGATGACACCACCCTTGTGGCAGAAATCGAAGAGGAACTAAAGAGCCTCTTGATGAAAGTGAAAGAGGAGAGTGAAAAAACTAGCTTAAAACTCAATATTAAAAAAAACAAAGATCATGGCATCCAGTCCCATCACTTCATGGCAAATATATGGGGAAACAATGGAAACAATGACAGACTATTTTCTTGGGCTCCAAAATCACTACTGATGGTGACTGCAGCCATGAAATTAAAAGACGCTTTCTCCATGGAAGAAAAGGTATGACAAACCTAGACAGTGTATTAAAAAGCAGAGACATTACTTTGCTGACAAAGGTCTGTAAAAGCTATGGTTTTTCCAGTAGTCATGTGTGGATGTGAGAGTCGGACCATAAATAAGGCTGAGTGCCAAAGAACTGATGCTTTCAAACTGTGGTGTTGGAGAACACTGAGAGTCTCTTGGACTGCAAGGAAATCAAACCAGTCAATACTAAGGGAAATCAGTCCTGAATATTCATTGGAAGGGTTTCCCTGATAGCTCAGTTGATAAAGGACCCACCTGCAATGTAGGAGATCCCAGTTCAATTCCTGAGTTGAGAAGATCTGCTGGAGAAGAGATAGGCTACCCACTCCAGTATTCTTGGGTTTCCCTTGTGGTTCAGCTGGTAAAGAATCCATCTGCAATGGGGGAGTCCTGGGTTCGATCCCTGGGTTGGGAAGATCCCCTGGAGAAGGGAAAGGCTACCCACTGCAGTATTCTGGCCTAGAGAATTCCATGGACTGTATAGTCCATGGGGTTGCAAAGAGTTGGACACGATTCATTGGAAGGACTGATGCTGAAGCTGAAGCTCCAATACTTTGGCCACCTGATGTGAACGGTGGACTCATTGGAAAAGGCCCTGATGCTGGGAAAGTTTGGGGGCAGGGGGAGAAGAAGATGACAGAGGATGAGATGGCTGGATGGCATCACCTACTCAATGGACATGAGTTTGAGCAAGCTCCAGGAGATGGTGAAGGACAGGGAAGCCTGGCGTGCTGCAGTCCATGGGGTCGCAAAGAGTCGGACATGCCTGGGGGACTAAGCACAGCACATATATATATATATATATACGCATTGTGCATTGTGCTTAGTTGCTCAGTCGTGTCTGACTCTTTGTGACCTCATGGACTATAGCCCACCAGGCTCCTTGATCCATGGGGATTCTCCAGGCAAGAATACTGGAGTGGATTGCCATACCCTTCTCCAGGGGATCTTCCCAACCCAGGGATTGAACCCAGGTCTCCTGCATTGCAGATGGATTCTTTACCATCTGAGCCACCAGGGAAGCCCAAGAATACTGGAGTAGGTAGCCTATCTCTTCCTCAGGGTATCTTCCCAACCCAGGAATCGAACTGGGGTCTCCTGCATTGCAGGTAGATTCTTGACCAGCTGAGCTACCAGGGAAGCCCATATATATGTATATGTGTATATATATATAATGTGTATATATAATATCATGTGTATATAAAATATTGTATGTGTTAGTATAATATGTGTATATATAGTATTTATGTATATATAATACAGTTACTATATATATTTTCATATATACATATATGCATATCCTTTTATGTATGTAAAATCTGTATAAATGAGAGGAGATTTAGCATGAGGAGTTGACTTATGTGATTATGGAGGATGAGATGCCCCCAAGCTGCTGTCCGGAAGCTGAGGACCCAGGAAAGCTGGTGGCCTTATTCCAGCTTGAGTCCTGAGGACTAGGGAAGCTGATAGCGCACCTCCCAGTCCTGGGGCAAGAGAAGACCGATGTCCTAGCTCAAGTGGGCAGGATGAGAGAAAAGCGGTGATTATCTCCTTCCTCCATCTTTGTTCTGCTCAGGGATGCTGTAGATTGAATGATGCCCAGGCACAGTGGGGAGGGTCATCAGGTTTACTGAGTCCACTGATTCCAACACTAATTTCCTCTGGAAACATCCTCACAGATGTGCACAGGAAGAATATTTAATCTGGGCATCCAATAAAATGTTATCATGTAATTTTATATTTGACACATACAATGAACCAACCAGTACATGGCAGGCACATCTTCAGGTGTTTTTTTAAAATTAATTAATTATATTATTTATCTTTGTGCTGGGTCTTCATTGCGCACTCGGGCTTTCTCTAGTTACATTTCATCGGCTTCTCACTGTGGGGGCTTCTCTTGTTGGAGAGCAAGGGCTTTAGGGTACACAGGCTTCAGTAGTTGTGGCATGTGGATGCAATAATTGTGGCTCTTGGGCTCTAGAGCACAGGCTCAGTAGTCATGGTGGCACAGGCTTAATTACCCCATAGCAAGTGGGATCTTCCTGGACCAGGGATTGAGCCCATGTCCCCTGCATTGGCAGGCAGATTCTTTATCACTGGACCATCAGGGAAGTCCCACATCTTCCGTTTTACCAGATACTTTCAGGTTCCTTTCTGACCCTCCTTCTCCATGGCCATTGAGGGCTTCTCTTTCACCCACACCTCAAACCTAAGCATCCTTCAAGGTCCTCCCTTTGACTCCTTTCTCTTCTCCTTCTACATGTTCTTCTTGGCAAACAGCATCCATGCTATGTCTCCAATTCTCACCTCTGTGGATATCTCCTGTGTCCACTAGGATTAGATTCAGTTATTTAAAGTGTTGGTGGGGGTGCTTCCCTGGCAGTTCAGTGGTTCAGATGCTGCACTTCCAATGCTGGGGGTGCAAGTTCAAGCCCTGGTCAGGAATTAAGGTTCCACATGCTGTGCAGCCAAATAAATAAATAATTTTTTTAAAAAGGATGGGTGGGTGGGTAGGGGACACAAGTCTAAGTGACCTGTGGAACCAAAAAAAAAAATATATATATATATATATATATAATATATATGTATGGAATTTCAAGAACACAAAACTAAACGATAATAAAAACATTACATATAAAAACTTGTGAAATGCAACCAAAGTAGAACCTCAGGGGACATGTTAGAGCCTGGTGGTCCAGTGGTTAGGACTCTGCACTTCCACTGCAGGTAGTACAGACTCCATCTGTGGTCGGAGACCTAAGATCCCACAAACTGCAGGTTGCATCCCTTCCTCCCTGCCAAAAGGGGTGGGGAGTTGGGAGGGAGAACAGATAAAAATAAAAAATATAAAGAAATTTTAAAATCCAAAATAAAAATGGCTAACCAAGAGAGCTATCTATTTTTCTCTCCTGGTCAAGATAACTGGTGTTGCTTGTGTGGAAAGGCCTGAAATTCCATGGGCTGTTTTGACCTCCTTGACCCTCACAGGGCCCCCAAGACTTCAGTGTGAATTTCTCCACTTTTGTCAGATATGCACCCCCACCCCAGCCACCTGACTCGTTTCTCTATCAGCCAGAGCAGCTGCCCCCACGCTGGTCCTCGACCTAATGCGTTTTATCTCTCTGGCAGTCAGAAATTATTCAAACAAGCCAATCACATCCTCGGAAGGGAACCAGAGGTTACCCCACACTTTTGTCACTACCAAGGCTGTCTCCTGCAGCCCCTGCTTCTTGACTCTGCTCCTGAGTGCACCCCCCACCTGGCGGCTCAGTGTCCTCCTCCACTTCCGGCCTGTGAGTATGTGTGGCCAATTAACTGATGATGATCTCGTCTATCCTGTTAGGTATCATGTGTTGGGCTATCATGTGTTTGCACTATTTAGGGCATGTGATCCCTCTTTCTCCAACAGGGCCAATAGGAGGGGATTAAAACATTGGTCAGTTCATGGACAGCCCAGTCTTCCATGGTATGTGAGATCCAGTTTCCTTCTACAATATCTTGTTGCTCCACCATTCAAGGCTTCTAGTCCCAAGGCAATGTCATGGCCCGAGATAGCTGATGGCGTTCCAGCCATCACGTCTATATTCCATCAAAAAATAAGGCACCCTCCTTTCCTCAAAGTTGTACATATCACTTATGCTTACATAGTCATATGGCCATGTCTAGGGCTTCCCAGGTGGTGGCAGTGGTAAATAACCCACCTGCCAATGCAGGAGATGCAAGAGACACAGGTTCGATCCCTGGTTGGGAAGATCCCGTGGAGTAGGAAATGGCAACCCACTCCAGTATTCTTGCCTGGAAAATCCCATGGACAGAGGAGCCTGGCTGACTGCAGTCCATGGGGTCACAAAGTCAGATATGACTAAGCACAGTACAACAGCAAGGCCTTGTCTACCTGCAAGGGAACCTGGGAAATGAAGTATTTTATTCCAGACAGCCATAAGGCCTGGCTAAGTACCAGTTAATTTTATGGATTGGGTCCAGATCTTGAGGTGCTTATCAATCAGATGAAGGCTGATTGAGGAGTTTGGCCTTAGCCTGTGAGTCAAGACTGGATGCCATTAGAGGATGAGGAGGGGCAGGCCCAAGGTGTGCCTTGGGATTATTAACTGGTACTGAGTTAAGACCCCTCCTTTCCTCTTCTCATTGGGAAACTACATTTTCCATCAGTTTCTTGCTCCCTCCCACATCAACCCTGCCCCTTCTTGCCACCCAAAATGACACCACATCAGACTTTCCTGGTGGTCCAGTGCCTAAGATTCTATGCTCCCAGTGCAGGGGGCCAGGGTTCAATCCCTGACTGGGGAACTTGATCTCACATGCCACGACTAAAGGATTCTGTATGCTGCAACTAGAGATCTTGAGTATGCCCCTGAGACCTGGCACAGCCAAATAATAAATAAATAAATTTTTTTTTAATTAAAGAAAAATGTTGAAAAACAAAATGAGATCAGATTGCTGCCCTAGCTCCCACAGTGTTCCTACAACTATCTTTTGCTCCCCTGATTCCACAGTCCTCCTTACTCTGAGATCAGAGCCCCAGGAAAACCAAGAGACACCAACACCCCCTCCTCATGCAAACATCCCCACACATACAGACACAATCCTACATGCATTTTGATTCTGCCAGGCTCCACATTGGTAGACCATACTCCTTTACCACCCCTGTAGAACTCCCTCTTGGGCAGGGCAGAGCTGGGATGGGCTGAACCAGGCTGGGCACGGCACAGTGCAGAGAAGGCGGTTTGTTGCAGGAAGATAAGGCCTGTGGGTCATTTACAAGAGTGGTGGTTATGCTCCCCACCAATCATCACATTCCATCTGTCTAGCCACAGGGACTGATTCCAGATGGACATGTGACCAATGCTAGGCCAATGACGTGTAACCTTGGGGCTTTCAGCTGGACTAAAGCTGGGGATATCTTGGCACCACACAGAGGAGCCTGCTGGTAGAGCTGAGAGGTAGAGAGAGTTTCCATCCTGAAGATGTCATTTGAGCCCCTGGACCCAGCTATGCCTGAAGGACACCCCTTCAACATTTCTACTCATGAGTTAATAAATACTCTGGTTTGTGTTAGTTAGTTTGGCTTGATTCTCTATTCCTTTGCATCTTTAAGAGTTTCCTGCCAGAAACTCACATATTAACAGTTTGGTTCTCATTGTCACCTCCCTGTGGCTAGGATCAGTTCAGTAGTTCTTTAACTCCCTGGGGCTTTATTTACTCTATTACTCTCTAATTACTCTGTTATGGAGACTAAGAAGCTGCTACACAACGTCCAAGCTAGTGCTTGTCAGTCCCACATGGAGAACTTGGAGAGGGGCCTGTTGTTCTCTTCTGGTCGAAACCAAGTCCTGTCTTCTGTCCTAGCCCTGAGTGTCCCATTTCCGGAGGCCACGCAGTCCTAGGAAACATGGTTAAATGACTACCTCTTTGGGTCCAAGTTTCTTCTTCTGTAAAAGAGGGATTAATAATACAGACACCCTCTCTCTGTCCATCATTCTTCCACATCTTGGTCCTTTCTTCCCACCGGCCTGATGCACTTCACCTCCATCACCCCATGGCTTGACGAACCCTCCCCCCAAACCCTCTGTAGTTGGTTCTGTCTGGGGCTTGCCATGCCCTCCTTGGGCCACACCAGCAAACATCTCATATCTCTTTATTTTAAAAAATATTTATTTATTTATTTGGCTATTTATTTATTTATTTTATATATTTGGCTGCTCTGGGTCTTGTTGCCCCACAGGGGAGTTTCACTGTGTCATGTGGGACCTCTCCTCATGGCCCATGGCTCTAGAGTGCTTGTGCTCAGTAGTTCTGGCTCATTGGCTTTGCTGCCCCATGGCATGTGGGATCTTAGTACCCTGGCCAGGGATCGAGCCCGTGCCCCCTGCATTGCAAGGCGGATTCTTAACCACCAGATCACCAGGGAAGTCCCTAATATCTCTTTAGGGGTGGCACTTGCTCTACCCAAACTGCCAGGGAATTCAAGTCCCTTGGGGGTAGCCCTCAACCAGCAACCAATGGAGGGAGTTGGAGGATCAATACCTCAGCTCAGCTCTCTCACCCCTGGTGTGGGATGACTCTGATCTCCCAGGGCTCCCTTGCAGGACTGAGCTCCAGCTGCCTGTGGTGAAAATTTGCTTGATTATGAGAACGACCAACCATCCCAGTGTGCCCAGGACTGAGTGTTCCTAGGATGCAGGATTTTGAGAGCTAAAGTTGACAAGTTTCAGGGCAAGTTGCCCACTCCAGTGATATCAATTACTGACTGCTCCCTTCCCTCTGCCACATCCCTGCTCCCCTACAGCTGCTGTCTCTGAGGCAACGGCACTAAATCTTCATCTCCGTCCGTTTTGGAGAGACCTCAACCTCCATCATGCCCTTTAAGCAGCCCATCAGCCACTCCCACCCAAACTGAGCACTTTTAGGGCAGTTGCTTAGGTTTTTTCTTCCCACTGTCTGGTTTTCGTCTTGTGACAGCCTCTTTTCTTAAAAATAAATAAATAAATGGATTTTATTTATTTGGCTGCTCTAGGTCTTCGTTGTGGCATGTGAACTCTCAGTTTCGGCGCATGGGACCGTTTCATCAGGAATCAAATGTGAGCCCGGCGCATTGGGAGCTCAGAGTCTCAGACACTGGACCACTAGGAAAGTCCCTGTCTTGTGACAGTCCTTTGAAGAAGGATCTTCTGTCATCTTCATGTTATGTGTGGGAAAGCTGAGGTTTGGGCAGGAAAATGACTTGTCTGAAGTCTTGCTGTTAAGTGGCGCGTCTCAGGGGACAGGACCTGGGGCAGAGATGGGCTTCCTCACCTCTTGGCACACACTGCCACTCTGCTGTTGAGGGCCTGGTATGTGCTAGGTGCTATCTTACCTTTGTCTTTTTTTTTTTTTAATTCATGCATTTGGATTTCCCTGGTGGCTCAGTGGCAAAGAACCTGCCTGCCAATGCAGGAGATGCAGGTTCAATTCCTGGGTTGGGAAGATCCCCTGGAGAAGGAAATGGCAACCCACTCTGGTATTCTTGCCTGGAGAATCCCATGGACAGAGGAGCCTGGCGGACTACAGTTTGTCGGTTCACAAAGAATAGGACCTGACTGAGCGACCAAGCACACGCACATATTCATGCATTTATTTGGCTGCACTGAGTCTTAGTTGGCATATGGGATCTAGTTCCCTGACCGGTGATCGAACCCCCCCACTCCCCACCCCGTGTTGAGAGTGCAGAGTCTTAGCCACTGGACCACCAGGGAAGTCACCTCTCTCACCTCCTTCTTATGAATTACCTCATTTAATCCTTGCACCACTCTCAGGAGGGTAAGACAACCATTCCCCCACTTTGCAGAGTGGGAAACCAAGGCCAGGAGAGGTGGTTCAGAGCCCAGGTTCAAGCCCAGGCAGGCTGCCACTGAGTGCTCATCCTTAACCACATGGCTGGTGCCTCAATACTTGTAATTTCCTCTTGGGCGGCGGCAGCTGTGGCCATTTGGGTACAGGGGGAGTCTAGCTGCCAGTGAGTCCAGCTGGCAGAGGGGAGGAGGAGCCCAGATGGCAGGCCCGACTGGGAGCGCCCCAGGCTGCTGTCTGGACCAGCAGGCTGAGCCTGGGCCTGCCCTGACCACTTGCTCCCAGCCCCAGCTCCTTGGGGACCCTCCTGTGCCCTGAAGTGTCCTCCACTCCTCTGCCCCCACCCCTACTCCTGCGGTCAGCCCAAATACCAGACAGGGCGAATCTCAGCTTTCCCCCAAGCATTCCTCGCTCCTGTGGCCCAGCCCAGGCTGGCCAAGGTTACGCAAGCGGAGCTGGGGTGGTTGGGGGAGGCGGGTGGGACCGAGGGGATGGGCTGGCCGGTCCTCACCACCCCATCTGGTGCCTGCCCGCCCTCCGCAGGGCGGGGAAAGGGTGGGCTAGCTCCCCTGAGCCCCTGGGGGAACGGGCTGGCGGGGAGGAGGGTGGTTTGTGTGAGATGGGGGGCGGTAGCGGCCACAGCACAACCTCCAGAGGTGACCGCCTGGTTTCCATTAAGGAACCCTGGTCAGCAGTTCGGGCAAGACAGCAGAGCAGGGCTGGCTATGGTAAGGTGGGGCGGGGGTGGGTCTGAGGGTGGGGCCTGCCTGCCTGCTGCACACCCCCCACCAGGCGGGGATGCTTCCGTTGCCATGGTGACCCGGTGCCCAGCCCGGGGACACCCTGACCTGTCCCTCAACTCCCAGCGACTGAGCCTATTGCTGCTGCTTCTGCTGCTACCTGGCCCCCCACCCGCCCTTGGCATGGAGGATGACGCCTCCTTCCCCCACCTGGGGGAGGGCTCCCAGCCCCCACCCCGGGCCTGCCCCCCACGCTGCTCCTGCCCCCGGCCTGACACGGTGGACTGCGACGGCCTGGACCTCCGGGTGTTCCCAGACAACATCACCAGGGCTGCTCAGCACCTCTCCCTGCAGGTGGGGCTGGTGTGTGGGTGCCGGGCAGCTCCCAGGGTGGATGGGGGAGCCTGCGGAGTGCCGGGGTTGGGGTGCGGGGTTCTCTTGCAGGGGTGAGGCGCTGGGCATGTGGGTCGTGACACGGATGGGAGTTGGTCTTGAGTCAGGTGAGAGGAGGTGGGGGGGCACAGATGCTGAAAGTGGGAGGGGCTGAAGGCTTAGGGGTGTCGGAGGGGTCAATGTCTGCTGATTACGGGGTTGCTTGAGGTCAAGTGTAATGAGGCATCCGGGGTCAACTGTAGGGGTGGATGGGGCGTTGGGGGCCAGTGTCTTTTTGTTACGGGGTTGTTACAAAGTAATGCCTTTGGGATCAAGTACAGGGTGAAGGTTCAGTGGTAAAGAACACTCCTGCCAAGCAGGAGAGGGGAGTTCAATCCCTGGGTCAGGAAGATCCCCTGGAGGAGGGCATGGCAACCCACTCCAGTATTATTGCCTGGAGAAGCCCATGGACAGAGGGACCTGGTGGGCTACAGTCCATGGGGTCACAAAAAAGTCGGATATGACTGAGCAACTCAACAACAAACAACAGGGTGAAGGGGTGTTGGGGCTTCCTGCTTAGGCTGATGGGAAGCTGAGAAGCAGGGCTTGGGGCCATCTGTTGAGGGCCCAGGTTCACAGGGGTCAGGGTGTGAATGTCGCCCCCGACCCTGGCCTGTCCTGCAGAACAACCAGCTCCAGGAGCTCCCCTACAACGAGCTGTCGCGTCTCAGTGGGCTGCGGACCCTCAACCTCCACAACAACCTCATCTCCTCTGAGGGTGAGTGGGGAGACAACGGGAGGTGGCCCCTCCACAGCCCGGTCCCCTCGGTCCTCTCCTTCCCCATCTGGGTCTGTGGGCAGCTCTGCGGCAGTTCCCAGAACTGCCCTTTGCTGAGCAGGATGGAAACTTGCGATGGGGGGCGGGAGCTGTGGCTTTTGAGGACATGGCGGGGGCGGGGCCCGGAGGAGCCTCTGCCAGCCTCCAGGCTGGATGGGAACCCAGGCTGCCCCCTGCCCTCACCCCACATTAGGAGGGTCCCCTCACTGCCCACCTCATGCACAGGCCTGCCCGATGAGGCCTTCGAGTCTCTCACACAGCTGCAGCACATCTATGTTGCCCACAACAAGGTGAGCACCCCGCCACGCCCCCACCCCGCCCTAGGCCTGGCCCAGCAAGGGTGCCGCCGGCTGGGGTCACACAGCGCTGAGTGTGGATGGGCGGCAGGCGGGGAGGGGCAGGACGGGGGTGCCGCCAGAACCACTGCGCTGTGCTCCCGCAGCTCTCTGTGGCCCCCCAGTTTCTGCCCCGCTCCCTCCGGGTCGCTGATCTGGCTGCCAACGAAGTGACTGAGATCTTCCCGCTCACGTTTGGGGAGAAGCCGGCGCTCAGGTATAGCCCCTGGCCCAGCCTGGGCCTTGCCGGGTCTTGGGTAGGCCTGGGGTCACTCTGCACCCTGGGGTCTGACTGGGGTCATGAGCCAACCCTAGGGAGGCTCTGGGTGGTGGGGGAGACAAGACCCTGGATGCTCTGTCTGGAGAATTTCAGACTGGAGGAGAGTGCACACACACGCATACACTCAACACACTCAGATACACACACTCACACATTCACACAGGCATTCACACACACACTCACATACATACACCCACACATTCACAAAGGCATTCCTTCACACCCACCCACCCACTCACACACACACCATACACTCAACACACTCACATTCACACACACATACACCCACACATTCACACACTCACACATACACTCAACACACACTCACTCACAGTCATACCCACCCACCCACACCACTCCCACACACGCACACACTCGCATACATACACCCATTCACATAGGCATTCACCACACACTCATTCACACACGTTCACTCACACCCACCCACCCACTCACATACACCCACACATTCACACTCACACTCAGACTCACACGTACACTCAACATTCACTCACTCACACACATACACTCACAGTCACACCCACCCACCCACACAAATCACACCCATACCACTCCCACACACACACTCTGACACGCACGCACACACAATGAAGCCTGCCCTGCTGAGCTGGGGCGCGGGGTGGTGGGGAGGCCGGGGCCGGGCTGGTGGCAGGAGCCTGGCTCCCCTCAGGTCCGTGTACCTTCACAACAACCAGCTGAGCAACGCCGGCCTGCCCGCTGACGCCTTCCGCGGCTCCGAGGCGGTGGCCACCCTCAGTCTCTCCAGCAACCAGCTCAGCTACGTGCCGCCCAGCCTGCCGCCTTCGCTGGAGCGGCTCCACCTGCAGGTGCCCCTCCTCCACCTGACCACCCCCATGCCCCCACTCCCCTCGGGGCCCCTGCACCTCTGTCCTGGGGGACCCCTTGTCATCTCAGCAGTCAAAAGTGTCTTTGGGTCCTTTCCTCTGGCATGGGTAGCTCACAGGCTCTGAGCAGCCTTGCTCAAAAGAACACCCTGTCCCTTACTCAGGAGCCCTCTGTGGCTCCCTACTGACCTCTGCCCTGGACCCTCCGTCTCATTCTCTCCTCCCTTCCCAGAACAACCTCATCTCCAAGGTGCCCCGAGGAGCCCTGAGCCGCCAGACCCAACTCCGTGAGCTTTACCTTCAGCACAACCAGCTGACAGACAGTGGCCTGGATGCTACCACTTTCAGGTGGGGCCTGGGACAGGGGTTTGGAGGGGTGTAGGCTCGTGCTGGCAGTAGGGTCTGAATCTGTAGATCTTCCAGTAGAATCGGGGAGCCCCAGGCCTCCATTTCACCACCACCCCTTTATGGCCAATTCAAGGTCTTATTTGGTGTGTGCTTACCGTGTACCAGGCTTGGCCAAGCACCTTGCCTCCAACCACCTGGTTGCCTCGGTCTTATTACCCAACATCACAGCTGCCACATGAAGATCTCAGACCCAGAACTCTGACCTAGTCACCCCAGATTTACTTCCTACCCAGATCTCTCAGCTCGTCATCCCCAAATTGAAATCTCCACCTTACATCTCTCAGGTGTGTGCTTGCATGCTCAGTCATGTCTGACTCTTTGCAACCCCGTGGACTGTAGCTCACCAGGCTCCTCTGTCCATGGGATCTCCCAGACAAGAATACTGGAGTAGGTTGCCATTTCCTTCTCCAGGGGATCTTACTGACCCAGAGATTGAACCTGCATCTCCTCCTCCCATGGCAGGAGGTTCTTGACCACTGAGCTACCTGGAAAGCCCAGACATCTCTCAGGACAGCTCCTCAACTCCCCCCACCCCAACCTGCCCTGCAATATCCATCTGGGGCCTCCACTCTGGATGCCCAGCCTGACGCCCTTTCTCTCTCCTGTCAGCAAGCTGCACCGCCTGGAGTACCTGGACCTGTCCCACAACCAGTTGGCTGCGGTGCCCGCCGGCCTGCCCCGCAGCCTGGCCGTGCTGCATCTGGGCCGCAATCGCATCCGCTGGGTGGAGGCGGCCCGGCTGGGCGGCCTGCGGGGCCTGCGCTACCTGCTACTGCAGCACAACCAACTGGGTGCTGCGGGGCTGCCAGCTGGAGCCCTGCGGCCACTGCGGGGCCTACACACGCTGCACCTCTATGGCAACAGGCTGGACCGAGTGCCCCAGGCACTGCCCCGCCGCCTGCGGGCCCTGGTGCTGCCCCACAACCGTGTGGCTGCGCTGGGCGCCCGTGATCTGGCCTCCACGCCTCGACTGGCCGAGCTCAACCTGGCCTACAACTGCCTGGCCAGCGCCCGTGTGCACCTTCGGGCCTTTCGCCGGCTGCGGGCCCTGCGCAGCCTCGACCTGGCTGGCAACCAGCTGACCCAGCTGCCCTCCGGCCTGCCCACTGGCCTGCACACCCTTCGGCTGCAACGCAACCAGCTGCGGGCCCTCGAGCCAGAGCCGCTGGCTGGCCTGCACCAGCTTCAGGAGCTCAGTCTGGCACATAACCAATTGCGTGTGGGTGACATCGGGCCTGGCACCTGGCATGAGCTGCAAGCCCTGCAGGTCAGGGGCAGGCTGGTTGGCCATACTATCTACAGGGCAGCTCCTTCACCCCTCTGCCTGCTTGCCCAGCTCCTCCCCTGGAAAGCCTTGAGATGCTAGAAAGAGAGCCCCCCCTGAATGTAGGCCAGCCCTGGGATGCCACGCCCTCCTCCAGGGGATCTTCCTGACCCTGGGATGGAACCCGGGTCTCCTGCATTGCAGGCAGATTCTTACCATCTGAGCCACCAGGGAAGAATCGGGTTGGCCCAAAAGTTCATTAGGCTTTTCCGTAAGCTGTTACGGCAAAACCCAAATCAACTTTTGGGTCAACCTAATACTGTCTTTGTGAGTCATCAACTGCATCAGTGGCTCCCATGGCAGGGACCCTGTCTGGGCCCCCATCACCTAGAATGAGGTCTGCCCCAGAAAGGACTCAGTTTACCTCCGTGGAGGGCAGGACTTGGCAGCCACGAAGTAGGTGGGGGGAGGGGGCAGAAGAACCAGGCTGGGTGTACATGAGGGCCCGGAAGGGGAGCAGGTTGGGGCTTGGCTGTACGGGTGGCCCTGGGCCTGGGGCCACCACGGCGCCATCTCTGCTTGCCTGCCCAGGTGCTGGATCTCAGCCACAATGAACTGTCCTTCGTGCCCCCTGACCTACCCGAGGCCCTGGAGGAGCTGCACCTGCAGGGCAACCGTATCGGCCACGTGGGCCCTGAAGCCTTTCTCAGCACACCACGCCTGCGTGCCCTCTTCCTCAGGTACCTTGCGGGCAGCCAGGTTAGGCAACTCCAGGTAGACAGGCCAGGGCTGTGAGCTGTGAGGGATGTGAGCGGGCCCAGGTGGGCCTCTCTCCTGGAACATGCCCTCATATCGGTCTCTTGGTCCAGGGCCAACAGGCTTCACATGACAAGCATCGCACCTGAGGCCTTCCTGGGCCTCCTGCACCTACGCGTAGTGGACACGACGGGGAACCCCGAGCCAGTCTTGGTCCGCCTGCCGCCCACAGCCCCACGTCGGCCACGGGCAGTGGGCCCCTGAGCCTAGAGGAGCCCGGCAGAGCAGCCCAGACCCCTGGGGCTCTGCTGGGCTATGGACTAAGGAGACAGCGCCCACCTGGGGCCTTGACCTGGCTCTCCTGGGCCTGGAAGGCTGGGCCTGCCCATCCTGTGCTGGCGGGGATACTGGAACGGGCCACCACCCAGACACACAGGGAGCCCAGGAGAGACTGAAGCAGGCCACTCGCATACTGGGCATACAGGCAACTCGGGCCCTGCTGGACACTCTCCACTGCCTGTGCAGGTGGAGACAGCAACAATAAAGCCTAGCCCCAGCCTTCCCTGGTGGTCCAGTGGTCAAGATTCCACGCTTCCACTGCAGGAGGTGTGGGTTCAATCCTTGGTTGGGGAACTAAGATCCTGCATGCCTTGCAGCATGACCAAAAAACAGAAAAAAACCCCTAGCCCTTTCAAGTGCTCACCACAGACCAGATGCCCTTCTGCTTTTCGGAAGGGCTCTCATCGTGCCGTATCCAGCAGCGGAAGCTGAAGCTCTGGGATGCTAAGTGGGTCCGGCAGTCTAGTCCACGTCCTGGGGCCCACGAGCAGCAGGGCTGCCTTGCAAGGCCCTGAGACGCACGTGGGTCACCAAGCACCACCACGTACAACCTGACCTCGTGTGTAAACCCAGATACGCCCAAGGCCACCAGCTGGAGAGACACACGCAGATGCCCTCAGGTGCACTACAGACCCCAAGGACACACACACAGGCCTTCGCACACATCCCTGCAAAGAGTGTGCACATAAACCATGTCCTTCATGGGCACGCTCCCTGCCAGCCTGCTCCTCTCGCAGGCACCTCTTCATCAGCCCCCTGGGGTGGGGGGCAGTGGGGAGACCCAGCCCAGGCACTGCGGGCAGGAACAAGAAACAAGGGCAGGACAGAGTGAGCCGAGTGTGGCCCTGGCTGTTTATTCCATGTGTCTGCCCTGGGGGCCCGGCTGGGCCAGGGCAACCCTCTGGGGAGCCTGGCTGTCCCTGGCTGGCCTCAGCGGCTTCTTTGGGGTGTGGGTGGGCATCAGGGTTAAGGCTGGGGAGGGACAGGAAGTAAAGTGCTTGCAAGGGCCCTGGGGGCTTGGTCCCAGCCACCCTCCCGCTTCGGAGGCCGGCAAGGGGCTGTGCACCCCTGGGCTGTGCAAACGGACTTTCTGGGGCCCACCCAGCTGGGCCTAGGTGAGAAGCACACACAGGCTGGCAGACCCTGCTGATGCCCCCTGCTGAGGAGGCTCCAGCCGGGCCAAGTGGGCCCAGTGGGGGATGTGTCTGTCCAGAGTTGACTGTCCACTGATTGTCTGCTTGTCTGGTCTGAGGTTGTGGCAATATCAGCTCCTCCCAGCACCGGGGCCACAGGCCTGCTCCCAGTTCTCCGGGGGCCACCTGTCCCTTTGCCCCTCACCGGCGGAGCCGCTGCAGCTGTGAGGAGAAACGGCCGGGTCAGGACGGGGGACACGACCACACTTGCCCACCTGCTCTCAATGCCCAAGCTGCTCACCTCACTCTCGACCAGGTTCCGTCTATACAGTGCCTCCTTGGCGGCCTCCTAGGGGGTGAAGAAGGAGTCAGCGGGCAGCCCCTGGTGGCCCTGGCCATGCCCCCACGCACGCCCGGCTTACCCTGCTGCCATCATTGCCCAGACGCCGGGCGGCCTCCGTGTAGAACTGTAGCTGGCGCTCCAGCTGGGCCATGTACTCTGAGGGGTGGGGGTGGGGGCATCAGTATGGGGCCCGTGGCCCCCACCCCTCCCCCACACCCATCCCTGAACTCCTACCCCGCCGCATGCCCGGGCCTCCCTGCTCCAGCTGCGCCCGCTGCCACTGGCTGCGCTGCATGATGTCCTGGTACTGCTGCGCCACCTCGGGGGGCACTGGCCGCCGCGCCTGCCTGAGGGCCAGGATCTGGGGTCGGGGGAGATGATGCAGAGGGAGCTGTGACGGACCTGCGGACCCCCCAGTCCTGCCCCACTGAGCCTCGCAGGGTGGTACCCACCTTCCGCTCCAGACGCTCTTGGTCGAAGGCCAGCACGCTGAGACTATGCAGGGGCCGTGCTGATCTATGGGGTTGGGGAGGGGTGAGGGGCCGCAGGGAACTCCCATCCCCAACCCTGTTAATTCAACAAACATACTGGGCCCCGGGGGACAGTGGGAGACAAGCCAGGCCCACCCCTGTGTTGCTGAATCCAGAATCTGACAGGGACAACGGGTGTACACCCAGGCAACTGTGATGCCAGGTGTCAGGGAGGGCTTCCTGGAGGAGGTGATGGCCAAGCTGGGAATCAAAGGAGTCAGAGTTGGGCAGAGGAGCAAAGAGCAAGTGTGGTGATAGGGGTATTGAGGATATTATAATACAGAGTAGCCAAGAGGCTCGTGAAAACTAAATGTAGCCATGAACCAACAGAAAGAACTGGTGGGAAAAAAGGCTGGATTATTGACAGTGGTCTGATCACAAAGGTCTTTAAGACCAAGCTGAGGAGTTTAAACTAGATGCTCCAGTAGAAGAGGAGCCAGGAAATGTTTTGAAGCGGGGGGGAAACATGCTTTAATTCGTGCCTGATGATAAGTTGTCCCGGTGAGGCTAAGAAGAGGAGCATTCTCTCCAGCACAGCTGGGCCCAATCACCTACCTGTTCCCTGGCTCCCTCGTAGGAGCAGGCATGGGAGGAGCCTTCCCTTTGGGCCCAGCAACCTGCTTCAGAGGACAGAACCAGTCTTGTGAGTCTCAGCCACCTTGAACCAAACCCCCCTTCCCCCCGGGGCTGCTGACGGGCAGGGGTCTCACTGTGGGGATGGATGCTGGCACGGGGTCAATGACCAGCCACCTCTCAGTCGTGGTCTCCAACTGCTGGGCCGTCAGTGGCTCGCGAATCCGAACCATCACCTCCAGCCGCCCCCCTGTGGGCCTGCGACCATCCAGGACCTGGTGGGAGTGAGAGGAGGCTGTTAAGAAGCAGGCAGTGGGGCTTCCCCGATGGCTCAGTGGTAAAATATCCGCCTGCCAATGCAGGAAACATGCGTTCGATCCCTGGTGCGGCAAGATCCCACATGCTGCCGAGCAACTGAGCCCATGTGCCACAACTATAGAGCCTGTGCTCTAGAGCCCGGGAGCTGCAACTACTGAGTCCACGTGCCGAAACCACTGAAGCCTGTGTGCCCTGGAGCCCGTGCTCACAACAAAAGAAGCCACCGCAATGGGAAACCTGCATACCACAACTAGAGAGTGGCCCCCATTTGCCACAACTAGAGGAAAGCCTGTGCAGCAATGAAGACCCAGCACAGCCAAAATAAATAAATAAATAAAATTACAAAAAAAAAAAAAAAAGAAGAAGCAGGCAGTGGCTGGAGGCTCAGGGCTGGGCTCCAGGACAACCAGAGAAATTTCCAAAATATGAGCCCCTGGGTAAGGCTGAGATACCAGTTGCTCTTAATGGAGCAGGCTGCAGAGGTTACTTAGGGCTGGGTAGTGGGGAAGCCTGGTATTTCTGGGGAGGGGCTGTGCCAGCAGAGAGGACCTTTGGGAGGCTCAGGGCAGGGAGCATCTGGTTGATATTCATGAGTGGCACGGCTATACTGAAGTGTTCAGACCAATGTCCACCTCTCACCTCAAGGACCTCTCGGACCTCACATGCCGTCTCCAGGGAGTCCAGTTTCAGCTGGGCTGTGCCCAGGACCCGGTCGGTCTTAAAGAGCCCCCTGTGTATGTGAGAGGGGACAGGATGGTTGGCCCTGGGCAGCTCCCCCTCCTCTGAAGCCCAGACAGCACCTGTGGCCCCAGCTCACCCCTTGTGGACCACTTCAAACTTGATGCCTTTGGTCTGGATGGCCCTTCGGAAGCCACGGTGGCTGCGGTTGATGCAGAGCTTGAACTGCTCCTTGAACTCTGCCAGGGGAAAGAGGGAGAGAGGAGGGGCGGGTCAGGTTATCGTCTCCTGGGCTTTCTGTGGGGAGGGGAGGCGGGAGACTGCTTCCTGCCAGGGCTCACCAGGGGAGTCTGTGTTTTTGATCACGCTGGTCTTGTCTTTCTGAGCTTCTTCCTGTGACCAGACAGGAGGTGAAAAAGTTCAGGGGCTGGGGTCTGCCTTTGAACCCCTGCCAGACCCACACCCTCTAGGGCTGAGGGGGCTGGAGCCCATCCCCCCTCAGCTCCCCACGTACCACGTTGGGATAGGGGAAGTCGAACCGAACAAAGACATCCAGGTCACCAGGAGACAGCCCTGCGGGAAGACAAGGGTCAGAGTTGGGCAGACAGGTGGACCCCACAGCCCTGCCCCTTGCCTAGTGCACCCTCACCTGGTGGTGTGGGCAAGTTGATGCCCTTCACGATGAATAGGAGCATGTCGTTGCTGCTGAGGTCAGGGAAGATCCTTCCGGGAGGGAGGGCGGGAGATAGGCACCTCAGTGCCACCGCCCTGCCCACCTTCTCTGCCCTTCCCCCAGTCTCTTGAGGGTGTCTCAGGTCCTAGGCTTGAGTTTTAGAACCAGACAGACTACAATTCTCTATCGAGGTCTGCCACTGGCTACCTGTTTAGTCCTTTCATAAATCTGCACATATTTATTTGGGACCAGCTCTGCACCAGTCAGTGGCCTCAACCTCTGTGGGGCCTCTTTCCTTGCATAAGATTTGTGGAACCTTCTAGAATTTTCTGGAATCTTCTAGAATTCACCAAGTGCCCTAGCTGCTGTGGGACATTCTCTTTCTCTGACAAGGTTTTTTGAGCGTCTACTATATGCCAGCCAGTGTCCTCACTGCTGAAAATACAGAGGTAAATGAGGCAGACCACGCCTGTGTTCATGGAGCCCTGGCTAGCTGAGTGAACAGATGACCCCTGAATATATAAACAAACAAAACAAAAACAACTCTGCAGAGGATTAAAACACTGGAGAGAGTGGAGTGTGCTTGGGAGGTGCTGCTCTAGACAGAGCCATTAAGGAGGGCTTCTCAGAAGTAACATCATAGGTGACTCTGAATGTCAAGAAGAGGCTGCTACAGGGACTCCCCTAACAGTCCAGTGGTTAAGACTTCGAGTTTCCACTGCAGGGGGCATGGGTTTGATCCCTGGTCATGGAATTAGGATCCTGCAGGCCATGCAGTGCAGCCAAAAAAACTTTTAAAAGAGAAAGAGGCTGCTACATGGTAATCTGCATAAGAGGGTCTAAGCAGAGGAGACAGCCGGTGCAAAGGTCCTGAATGGGTACACAGCTAGTGTGTCTGATTGACCAAAAACAAGTCTATGTGGCAGGGGGTGAGAGAAGTGCGGTCAGTGGGAGGAGATGAGGGGATGACAGGGAGCCAGGCTGTGCAGATGTGGGGGAGCCAGGGTAAGGGGTGCAGGTTATCCTAAGTGGTAACGTTAGGTTACCCCAGTGGCCACCCCTAACCTTGTGTACAAGTGGGAAAAATAATCCCAACTCCCTGGAATGTGAGATGATGTAACAGGAGCAGGACCCACCTCATTACCCCATGAGCTTGCCCAGGCCTTTGGGATGAGGCCCAGCTCTGCATTCACTAGACTGTCCCCATTTCCAAACGTGTCACTGTCAACACTCCATTGCCATCCTTTACTTACACAGCACATCTGCCTCAAGACCCTTGCACATGCTTTGCTCCCATCAGACCACCCAAACCCTCCTCCAGAAGCAAGTCCTCTGCTGGCTTCTGGGGAGTGTGGACCCCTCTCTCCAAAGGGCCAGTGGCAGGGTATAGGGGGCCTTACTTGATGACGCTGAAGGTTCTCTGCTCAAAGCGAGCAGTGGGTGTGGGGAGACCCCGGGCAAAGGCCTGCTTCAGAATCTCCATGCTCCGCTTACAGTCCTCCGCCAGCTTCTCAAATCTGCCGGCGAGAGGGCCCTGCTCAGGTCCCTGGTCCCAAGGCAGGCTGCGGGGTGCAGAAGTCGGTGGGGCATGGGGGTTGGGCTTCTTACTTGCTGGTTTCAGCGATGTTGCCTAGCTGAGTGAACTGGTTAGAGTGGTTCAGGCACATCTGGGGGAGCAGAAGACAGTGAGGGGAGGGTTGGAGGGGGGGCCGTGTGACTGGAGATGATCTGGGCAGGGAAGCCCCCTTCACCTCGTGCTGCTGCCTTATGAGCTTGGTGAGTTCACCGTAGCGTCGGGCAGACTCCTGAGACAGACCTGGGCCGGGACGCTGGACCAGGGCAAAATCATCCTTGTTGACCGGGGCGGGAGGCACCTGGGGAGCATGAGGCTTGTGAGGGAGGGGCCTGCTAGACAACCATAAGCAGACCCACCCAAGGCTCTGCAGAAACATCATGCCTCCTTCAAGAGACCTTCCCTGACTACAGCTTCTTCCGCAGGCCCTGTTCTTTCTTCTTTCCCAAGGAGAAAAGTAATCCTCCAAGAGAAGTGGATGGTCTGTCCCACATGGCACAATTTGTTACCCTGATCTCCAACCCCTCTTCCCTAGTAATGGAGTTCTGGCTGGGCACACAGCAACCCAGCAAGAGACTACATGTCCCAGCCTCCCCTGCAGCTAAGTGTGGCCACATGACTCAGTTCTGGCCAAAGGGGGGCAAGCAGAAGTGATGGCAACTTCACATCACTGTCCACAGCCAGGATGCAGATAAGATATCCACTTATTTGGTCAAAGGTCAATCCACTTTGCCCACGTGGACAAGAATGACCTCCTAGGGTGTCACAGAGTAACAAGATGGAAAGAACTTGGGCCCTGGAGGGCTTTTTTAGAGGTCTCTTTTAGAGACCAGAATGCCCTGAGTGTTACACACAGGAAACATAAATGCCTGTCTTATTTCAGCCACTGTCTTGGGTGGGGGAGGGGGGTTTGTTACAGCAGTTTAACCTGGACCCTGATGAATACATTCCAAGTCATGTGACTGCTAAGTGGCAGAAGTCCGAAGGGTGAGGGCCTGGGAAGGTCCAGAAGGCCTAGAGGGTTCACCTTGGTGATGTCCACAGGCAGCCCGTTGCGTGAGGCCTCCAGCATGGGCTCCAGCCCTTTGGCCTGGCGCAGGTGCATCTTGGCGCCCTCCACGTCGTTCTTCTGCTTGGCTCGCAGCGCAGCCTGCAGGAGCTGCTTCTTGCGGCCCTCCAGGAAGGCCAGCTGCTGCTGGGCTGTGGGTACAGGGGCATCTGCAGGTGCTGCCCCACCCACAGCCAGGCAATCGGCTGCCCAGGTGGGGAGGGGGGTACCTACCTCTGGTGGATGTGCCCTTGGGGGCTGCTTTGGCTATGGGGGTGGATCCTGACGGGGGTGCCTTTGAAGGTGGGGCTTTGGGCTGGGCTGTGGGGGCTGCAGGGCTGCTGAGCTGCAGAGGGATGGAGAGCAAGTCAGAGCTTTCCCAGCGCCTGTGATGAGTCTGCTGCCCACAGGGACGAGGCCTGGCAGCAACAACACTGACCATCTCAGTTTCTATTTCCTCAGCACTGAACACAACATATGATCTTGTTCACACTAAACCTTGGCAACAGCCCCAGGAGGTAGGGACTAGGACTGTGCTCACTGTACAGAGGAGCCCGAAGTTCAGAGGGCAAGATGACTTGCCCGTGGCCTCATGGCCAGGAAGTAGCAGGCCCGGATGTGCAGCCGGTTCTTCCTGGCTCAAGGCCAGGACTACTGGGTCTTTGCTTGGCTGCTGTGCCACTCCCCTGCCTCACCCCACGGCCCTGGCCCCTCACACCTTCTTAGGCTCCTCGTCCTCTTCGTCCTCAGGGCCTTCGTCCTGGTTGGCCAGCTTCATGGCGGTCTCCAGGACCCCCACCAGGCTCTGCTGGGTGGGCTCGGTGGCCTCCAGGCCCTGGATCGGGGGAAAGCCTAGGTGGCCAGTTGGGACCCGGTCAGGAGGGTGAGGCCCACACTATAATGGTTGAGACACAGGTTCTTCCCCTGCTCGGGAGCCTCAGGCCTTTGAATCTATGTGGGTTGGCCAAAAAGTTTGTTCTGGTTTTTAAACCCTGAACAAACCTTTTGGCCAACACAATACTTTGGGTTTTCTTGGTTCTTTCTTTTTTTGTGTGGAGAGGCGGGGTGGGCTGCACCGCAAGGCATGTGGGATCTTACTTCCTCAAGCAGGGATCGAACCCACGCCCCCTGCAGTGGAAGCGTGGAGCCTTAACCACTGGACTGCCAGGGAAGTCCCTGAATCTACTTTGAATGCAAGGAAGGAGCTGCTGCTGGTTTGGTGGAGATGTCAGACCATTTTAACTTCCCTCTTTGCTCTTGGCTCCTCTTGCCTGACCCTGGCTGGGTCTTGACCAGACTCCAACAAGCAAGCACCATGTGAGGTGGTGGCTGGGCGTAAGAGGTGGCCCTGGGCCTGGAGGGACTCCCAGGGGACCAACGTGCAGAGCTGTAATTGCTCTCATGGTGGACACACAGGCAGCTCTGAGATCCCAGAGACACGTCCAACCCACCGGTGGAGTTGATGGGAAGCTGGGGAGCTATCTGTAAAACCGAGACCTGATAACTAGGAAGGAGTGAGTCAAAGAAGAAATGACCAGGGGCTTCCCTGGTGACTCAGTGGTAAAGAATCCATCTCCCAAAGCAAGAGACACAGGTTTGATCCCTGATCCAGGAAGATCCCACAAGCTGCGAAGAAACTAAGCCCCAATGCCACAATGTCTGAGCCTGTGTTTAAGAGCTCAAGCTGCAACTACTGAAGCCCACATGCCTTAGAACCTGTGCTCTGTAAAAAGAGAAACGACCACAGTGAGGCCTGTGTACCACACTAGAGAGTAGCCCCTGCTCGCTGCAACTAGAGAAAAGCCTATGCAGCAATAAAGACCCAGCACAGTCAAAAATAAATATATAATGTTTTAAAATAAATAAATGACTAGACAGTGGTGGGCTGGTGAACAGACTCTTCAGATAAAACCTCCTAATTTTTGGTATTTGCCAATTTCTGTGGTGTAAACATTCCCATGGTAAATGATTTTAAGGTACCCATTGTCTAGCAAGCTTGCAGAATTTCTGAAGGTGCAGCCATCAGCTCCCTGGGACTGGAGAGCTGGAGGGAACAGCACCTAGCAAAGGCTCAGAGGTTGGTGGGGTGGGGCTGGGGGCAGGGCCTACCTGGAGGCACAGGCAGCTCCGCCACATCCACCGCTCGGCCAGCCTTGTGGGCTCGAATGGCGTCTTGGTATTGCTGCAGGGAACACAGGTGTCAGGGCTTCCTGGGCAAGGTCTCTAGGGGTGGCCGGCCCACCTACCTGGGTCTCCACGCACCTTGACGATGCGCTCATGCATGCGAGCCTTCCGCTGGTCCCCCTTGGTCTTGGCTTGAGCCGCAGCCATGTGGTACCGCTCCATCCGCTGCTCTAGTGCCTCCAGGAGAGTCTTCGGGGGTGGAGGAGCCTCTGGGCCAGACCAGAGGGTAGAGTTAAGGGTCTTGGTGAGGGGAGACTGTCTTGCTCTGGCCAGCCCACCCCACGGGGCCCCAGGAGCCTACCTGGCATGGAGGGCACCACAGCAGGAGTTGGAGGCTGCACAGGTGGTGATGGTGGGCCCTGGGGCAGCTGGTCTAGGGGTAGAGAGGTCCAGTCCAGTGGGGGGCTTACTTGTGGCTGCCCTTCCCCCGACCAGGCTAGTCTGGCCTGAGGCTGGGGTCCCTGGAGTCCCCCTGACCAAAGGGGCGGCAGCATCAGCAAGAACATCCTGGAAACCTCCAGCAGTCCTGGAGGATGGACAGGGTGGGGTCCTCACCAGGTGGAGGGGGCAGGCGCGACAGGTCCACAGGCTCCCCCCGGCTCAGGGCCTCCAAGACAGCATCAAAGCTCTGGGAGAAGGAAGATCACGGGAGGAGGCTGCAGCTGGGGACTAGGACCCCATGGGGAGCCTCCACGACCTGCCACATGGCAGACAACTCCCCACTCTGTCCCTTCCTTTGCAGCATCTTTTTAAAATTTTTATTTTTTGGCTGTTCTGTGACCAGGGATCGAACCTGCTCCCCTTGCAGTGGAAGTGCAGATTGACCTGGTGGTCAATCTCTGGACCACCAGGGAAGTCCCTCTGCAGTATCTTGCTCAATTTATGCCCAGACATTTATGCCCATTTCACAGAGAGGATAAACTGAGGCTTCAGGAGGTGCAGCAAACTATAGTCATGGAGTGACCAGGATTCAAATCTGGGTCTGTCTGACTCCAGAGCCCCTGTTCTTTGCTATCACATAATGTCAGAAGCATCCTGTCCTCTACCTCCAACCCTGACCCCTCTGGACGCACCTTGGCCACACGGAAGTGTTTGGCGGCAGTGGTGGTGTCTCCCTGCTGCTTGGCATGGAGGGCAGCCAGCTTGTACTCACGCTGGCGGCTCTGCAACTGGGCCAGGGGGCCAGGGCTGCAAGGACCTGGGAGAGGGAATGGCACACAAACTATTTCTACTTAATTCTCACAACAAAGGCCCACCTTAAGAGATTTGAGAATTGAGGCTCAGAGAGGGGATGCTGTTTCCCCAAATCACACAGCCTGAAGAAGGCATAGTGAGGACTCAACCCTATGACTGTCAGTCTCTAGAGCCAATGCTATTTTGCCCCCAACAGAATTCTGAAAAACTTTCTGTACTCTTACACGTTTTTAAGTTGACATCTAAAACTTTTCATTTTGAGTTGAGAAAGTGGCAATGGCTGTTGTTCCTAGTGTCTTCAAACACTGACATTTGATAAAGAAAATCATCACACTACTCTCTTAAATCAAATGTATCCTAACTACCATGGTGATCTGAAACTCACCAATATTTCCCTTTTTATTTTTTCAGATTGTGGTAAAATACACACAATATAAAATTTACCATCTTAACCCTTTGTATGGAGAAGGCAATGGCAACCCACTCCAGTGTTCTTGCCTGGAGAATCCCAGGGACGGGGGAGCCTGGTGGGCTGCCGTCTATGGGGTCGCACAGAGTCGGACCCGACTGAAGCGATTTAGCAGCAGCAGCAGCAGCAACCCTTTGTAAGTATACAGTTCAGTGGCATTAAGGACATTCACATTGTTGTACAACCATCACCACCATCCAACTCCAGCACTCTTTTCATCTTTCCCAACTGAAACTCTGTCCCCATTAAACACTAACTCCTCTCTCCCCCTCCCCCAGCCCCTGGCACCCACTGGTCTACTTTTTGTCTCTTGAGAATTTGACTCCCCTAGGGACCCCCTATAAGTGAAATCATACAGTATTTGTCCCTTTGTGACTGGCTTATTTCATGCAGCATAATGTCTTCAAGGTTCATCTGCGCTGTAGCGTCTGTCAGAATTTCCTTCCCTTTTCAGGGTGAATAATATTCCATTATATGGATGGACCACATTTGTTTATCCATTTACAGGCATACCTCCTAGATAGTGTAGGTTTGGTTCCAGATCACGTCAATAAAGCAAATATTGTAATAAAGTGAGTCACTCAGTTTTTTTGGTGTCCCAGTACATATAAAAGCTACTATACTATACTGTAGTCTATGAAGTATGCAATAGCATTATGACTAAAAAAATAATGTACATACTTTAATATAAATTTTATTGTTCCACAGGGTAACTAAGCCCATGCACTGCAACTACTGAGCCTGAACACCCTACAGCCCGTGCTCTGCAACAAGAGTCGCCACTGCAACGAGAAACCTGCTCACTGCAACTAGAGAAAGCCCATGTGCAGCAACGAAGGCCCAGTGAAGCCAAAGATAAATAACTCACTAAATAAAAAAAAATTATTGTTAAAAAATGCTAACTACCACCTGAGCCTTCAGCAAACTGTAGCAGTAATCTACACTGATCTACACGAAAATCACTGATCACAGATCCCCATAACAAATATAATAATAATGAAAAACCTTGAAATACTTTGAGAATGGCCAAAATGTGACAGAGAGATACAAAGTGAGCAAACGTTGTTGGAAAAATGGCGCCAATAGACTTGCTCAAAGTACAATTATCACAAACTGATTTGTAAACAAATCACAATAATCTGTGAATTGCAATAAAGCAAAGCTGAAGAAAACAAGGTGTGCTTTATCTGTCAATAGAAACTGGACACGTGGAATCTTCTGGGATCGACCAGGGATTGAACACGTGTCCCCTGCATCGGCAAACGGATTTCCAACCACAGGACCATGAAGTCCTACTTTTTAAATATATGTCAGGGTTCACATTTAGCAATTGGGAACTTCAGATCTTCCCTTATTTACATACACATTTCTGGTGGAATTGTATCCTAACATGATGCATTTGGGTACTCGAGAGTCTTTTTTTAACATCTTATCAAAGGTACATTTAAATGCACCTTTCTGCAGTGTATCAGCAAAGTTGGGAAACAGGATTAAATGGCTTTTTAAACACTATATTAGATACAGCTTCAAATAATATGCCTAATATGTTCTTAGGAGAAGTATTCTTAAATTGAAATCAGTAAGTACAATTGTTGGTATAAAAAATAAAATACAGCAGATACACTACCCACCACCCAGATACACATCCTAAAAACACCTGAAAAACAGTACAAAGTATCTGTTGTACTTTTTCAGACTGACAACTGGACTCACTGCTTTGTTTTGGTGGACTTGCCTGAGAAGGTGTCCAACTTGAAGCAAAACAACTTGACATTTTTTTTATTGAGGTATAATTAATTTGCAATGTTGTATTAATTTCCGGTGTATAGAAACCTGATCCATTTATTTATATATATAAATAAATGTTCTTTCTCAGATTCTTTTCCATTATAGGTTATTACAAAGTAATAACCTATAATGTATATATCTACTGTATAGCATAAGTTCTGGGCTATACAGTAGATCCTTTTTTTTTGGAACTATTTAATATATAGTAATGTACATCTGTTAATCCCAAACTCCTAATTTATCTCCCCCTGCCCAATATCTTGACATTTCTTAATGTGGACCATTTTTAAAGTCTTTATTGAATTTGTTACAATATTGCTTCTGTTTGATGTTTTAGTTTTTTGGTCCCGAGGCATGTGGGATCTTAGATCCCTGAGCTGAGATTGAACCGGCACCCCCTGCATTGGAAGGCAAAGTCTTAACCACTGGGCCGCCAGGGAAGTCCTGTAACACCCTGACATTTGATTGGCTTTACCTCCTGCCATTGCAAGTCCCTCTCAGTGCTAAAAAATTTTTTATTTTGGGGCAGAATTACTGTTGGAATTATTTTTTGCACAAAATTGAGCAAAGCTTAACTATATTGAGCTTTTTTGATAAATAATTTTGATATACCAAGAGTAAAATTGTATTGGCAAGGCAGCTCTTGTTGACAAGGTGGGGGCTGGGTCCACCCACTAGCACTTAGCTCCTGTTTCCTTGTTCATTCTTTTCCTACTTTCCTTTTTTGTTTTTAATGTGCAAAGAAACCTGTTTCACATCATCAAATAGATGGGAAGAGACAGAGTCTTACAGATGTCACATGATTCTCAGGGTCCCTGAGCAGCTATATACAAAAAAATCCCATTTTGAAAAATTGTTGGTGATTTCAGCTGAGAATCTCAGGTCACAATTTCCAATAGTCGTCCTTAAGCTTTACTAAAAACAAAAGCTTAGAAACCAGTTTGGCTGAAGCACTCAGAGACTAGGGGTTCACTTTCTGAACCTCAGGCCAGCATTTGGAATATCTCCTTTGGTTTGCCCCATTTTCTTTTCTTAAGGTGGGGGAAGGGGAGGTTAGGGGAAAGAAAACTTCTTGGGACATGTGTTCTCCAGCAAGTGAGTTTCAGGAACGATGGACAAGCTGAGGGCTTGGGAACTATTCACTTAACACTCTATGGGTGGAGGCCTTCCCTGGTCGTCCAGTGGTTAAGAATCTGCCTGCCAGTGCAGGAGACATGGGGTCGATCCCTGGTCTTGGAAGATCCCACATGCCATGGAGCCACAACTATGGAGCCTGTGTTCTAGAGTCCTCGAGGTGCAACTACTGAGCCTGTGCACTCAGAGCCCATGCTCTGCAACAAAAGAAGCCACCACAATAAGAAGTCTGTGCACCACAGTGAAGAATAGCCCTCGTCGCAACTAGAGAAAGCCTGTGAGCAGCAATGAAGACCCAATGCAGCCATAAATAAATAAAATAAAAATAAACAAATCGTAAAAAAAGAAAAAACTCTATGGGGAATTCCCTGGTGGGCCAGTGGCTAGGACTTTGCATTTTCACTGCTGGGACCTGGGTTCAGTCTCTGGTTGGGAAACTAAGATTCTGCAAGCCACATGGCACACCCAAACCAAAGCCAAACCAAAAAACCATAATGTTGTTCAGTTCTGAAAAGGAATGGAGTTCTGACACATACTGCAACATTTTGCTAAGTGAAAGAAGCCAGACACAGGAGGACAAATAGTGGATGATTCTACTTACGTGAAATATCTACAAGAGGCAAATCCAGAGACAGAAAGTAGAACAGAGGTTCCTAGGGACTGGGCAAGAGAGAATGGGGAGTTAGTGCTGAATAGGGGAGATGAAAAAGTTTTGGAAATTGATAGAAGTGGTGGTTGCACAATATTGTGAAAGTGATAAATATCACTCAATTGCATGTTGAAAAATAGTTAAATGGCAAATGTTTTGTTAAATATGTTTTACAGCTACCACAGACAGAAAATCTCTCCTGTGAGCCTGTGTTCCCTTTGGAAAGTAGGATCTGGGGAGGGAAAGGTGTTAAAAATATCTAAAAATCAGTGCAGGTGCTGTACCCCCCCACCAAAGGGCCAGTCAATAAATGAATACCCCCTCATCAGCCCACATTAGCCAGCCCTGCCGGCGGCCTACCTGGGGGTGGCTGGGGCTTAGCTGAGACCAGGGATGAGGATGGAGGAGCGGAAGGAGGACTCTCCACGACGACCCGGGAATCTGGGGCCAGTGGGTTCAGAGGGGCCGGCGGAGTGGGTGCAGGCGTGTGGCTGGGCGTGGCCACTGGACCCTTCCCCACAGCCACAGGCGGCGGGATGTCCCCTTCGTCGATGGCTTTGCCTTTCCGGACTGAGGCCAGCAGGTTTTCAAGTGTCTGGGAGAAGGTGTGAACATGGGTTTGGGAGGAGCCTGGAGCTGGGTGCAGGGGGCAGTGGTGAGGACCTGGTCACCCTCATGTCTGCCCACTCACCTTAAGCCCCCGGTCGTAGCGCCGCACCTTGGCACTGTCTCCGGCTTGCCTAGCGCTTTCGATTGCGGTCTGGTAGAGGGCCAGCCTCTCCTGCAAGGTGGCCTCCAGCCCTGGGCTGGGGGTTGTGGCCTTTGGCTGCGGGAGGGGCCAGGTGCACAGTTTGGGTGGTGACCCCTCTCTCAGGTCCACCCTCAGAGCTTCCTAGGTTGAGTACCTACTGTATACCAGGTATGTTGCCCCCTCTAACCCCGAAGGGGCAGAAATCATCGCCCATCTCCCAGGGTGGAGAACTGGGGATCAGAGGCACCCCACCACCTGTGCGAGGTTCCATGGTTGAGAGGGGAGGAGGGAGGCCTTGAACCCTGGGCTGCACAGACCAGTGTTGTCAAGGGTATACCTGGGCCACAGGAGGGTGGGACTCTGAAGCCTTCTGTTCCTCCCCAAGGACCTCATTCAGTTCCGCCTGCAGGGACACATGGCCAGGGGCCAGTCGTGAGGGCCTGCTGGATGGACAACGGGAGGGAGGTCTCCTGCTCCGCCCCGGACGCTCACCAGCAGGTCATCATCAGCCTCCACATCCTCCTCGTCTGTTCCCTCCTCTTCATACTCATCCGGGTCTCTCATGCATAAGCTGGCCATCTTCTCAATGGCTTCCATGGGCAGGGGACCTGGAGGCAAGGGGAGGCCCCAGTTGAACCAGGATCCTTCAAGAATCCCCGACCTCCTGTCCCACGCACCCATGGCCATGACAATTAGGGTAGCGGGCAGTGGGCAGTATGTCTCCCTCTCCTGGCTCTTCCATGGCACCCCACTGTCCTTGGGCCAGCAAGCATGATCCTATTCCCTGTTGATCTCCCTGGCCTCATCTCTTCCTTGACAAGCCTGAGTTGGAACCCCAGATCTGCAACTTTCTCACTGTGGGACCTTGGGCAAGTCGTTTCACTTCCCATCTGTTAGATGGGGACGGTAACAGTCTCTCCCTCACCATAGACTGCAGGGACTAAAGGTAAATGCAGCTCTTAGAACAGCACACTGTCAGCAATTTGTTGTTCATGTAACTCTTGTTATTCACGGCACCCATGTTCTATAAAGTTGGAATTAGTGAATAATAAACCAACTGGCCCTGAAGGAAATACAGCATTAGGTTCCCATGAGCCTCTGGGCACAACACTGTTGTCAAACAGGCAATATATATCCTTGTTTTATGTGTGTTTCTACTCAAAGACACCTTCTTTAATATACATTGTTGATTCCTTAACACAGAATTTGAGGCCAACAGCACTGTAACTGATGCCTGAACGAAGTTTATCTACAAGGTACATCCTAGTCTTCTCACGCTAAGGAACAGGAGACAGTACTCTGGCACTATGCTTGGGGACCATGTGGATCTGCAAAATCATCAAAAAGCACAAACATGAGAAAAGCGTGACATTCAACAGACCAAGAAAAGGACACTATTTATGCGCTGAGACAAGAAGGCAGAGTGTTGCCTCGGCAGGCAACAGGCACACTGGGTGACTCAAACTTTTGGCAGCTCCATGCATGTCTGTGAATGACTGCAAAAGTGCGACAAGCAACTGATTTGGAGGGTACAAATAAATTTAAACCAATAGATGAATTCACAAATTCAGAATCCATAGCTAACAAGGATCAATTGCATTAGCTATGAAGTGTAAAGGTTCCGTGTGCCCGAGTTCCAGCCCCACTTGACCACCGCAGAGTCCCCTGCCTCCTGCCACCTCTTCCAGAGCCTGTGCACAAACTGTGACTCACCCCCTCCCCCACTCTTCACCTGGCCCTCCCCATTGCAGGTGCCTCCTTCTGGAATTCCAGTCCAGCTCACAGGTCTCCCCTGATCCCAGCCCTGATCACAGAACCATGGGTTGGAGGACGCGCCACATCCATTATCGGTCATTATTCCCATTTTACAGACAGGGAAACTGAGCCCCATATAGTTGCTGAAACTCAGCAAGTCACACAGCCAGTTAGTTGCAGAAGTGGGACTTGAATCCTCATTTTGGGGCCAGAGCCAATCGCTTAACTCTTCCCCAGACCGAGGTTGCCAGGCAGACAGGGACCTTCTCTGTCTCCATACTCTCATCGCCTCAGTGCCCAGCTCCAAGCAGGAGCTCAGAAAATGTTCAAGGGTGTACTGAGAGGCTCACCTTTGCCTTTAAGCTTCTCCAAGGCTTGGGGCTGGCCTCCCACCAAGGCCAAGAACTCAGCCTCCAGTTCCTCATCGTTAACTCCATCTTCAGGGATCATCAGGCCATCTGGGGAGAGGTCAACTAGCAGGCCCAGCTGTGGGAACAATGGAGGTTAAATCATACCATGGGATGCACCCCAGCTAGCTAGAGGTAGCTATGATGGACCTGGAGTCCCCTGGGGAGGAACCCAGGGCTCCTGGGGAAAGCCAGTCAGCTGGAACAGGCCCCGGATACAACAGGTGTCCCAAGATGGGCCAACACTCCTCTGGCACAGATCAACATGGGGCAAAGGGCAGGTAGAAAGAGACCCAACTGCCTGCTATGAGCCCACACCCATGATGTGTTGTTAGCCAAGTTCAGTGTTGAAATAAGGCCCTACACCTTGCCCCAAAGCAAAGTCACTCTGCACAACTGGGTTTTTCCATTCCAGCATCTTCAGCAGAGGGAGCTGTGCAGGAAAGTTGGAGGTGTCAAGAGTAAAAGGAAGCACAGACAGCGCTGAAGTTGGAAGTGAGGTCTTGGCTGTGTGACACACCTGTCTTCCTATCCTATCCTTGTTAATGATCAACCATGATGTGATAATATTAGGCTTAAGTACACAAATTACCCCCCTTTCTTTGGGTCAAAAATGGCCAAGTATCAACAATCATACGTGGCTCCATCTAATAGTAACGATGATGACACCATTTATTGAGTGCTATGTTCTAGCACTTTCTGTAAACTATCTCAATGAATTTTCACAACTATCTTGTGACATACACTCTTAAGGCCTCCATTATACAGATGAGAAAACTGAGACTTAGAGGTGTGAAGCCAAGTATCCAATATGCAGAAGCCCGGAGGGAATGTCAGGTCAGCTAGACTAATACTGGGGCACTAAGTTTTGGCCTGAGCTCCTTCCATCAAAGCTGGGAAAAACCAAACTCTCCCAGTGCCTAGGAAAAAGGTAATGAGGGAGGGAGAAGGGGCCCAACCACAATTCTGTGGGCTCATGGCAGTAAGTCTGGATTTGCCCTTAGCTCTGGCCAAGCAGTTGATCCCTATGACCTTGGACAGGTGTCTTCGCCTCTTTGGGCCTCAGAGTCCTCATCTGTACAATGGGGATAAAAAAGTATGACCTGGCCAAGCTGATGCGAGGGTTCCACGAGTGCTCAGTCCAGGAAAGCCATAACTGTCTTTCTTACCCCAGGTTCGAGGCCTTCCCCTCCCCGACTGGAGCTGCTACTCCAACAGGTGGCCCTGAGCCCTGGGCGGGGCGCCAGGAGCTGGGGAGCCCGGGCCAACAGGCCTTACTGTGGGGGGTCGAACCTAACCTAGGGGGCGGGGACGTGGGCTCACCTGGGAGTGGAGAGCCGGTTCTCCTGGGGGGTGGGGCCCTCCCTTGAACGTGTGACAAGGGTGGGATGGGATACCTCGGCGGGGCCATGGGATACAGACTCACCTGGCGGGCGGTGGCGGCGCCTCGGCCCGGGGGTCCCGGGGGTCCCTTCCTCTTGTGCATCTTCCAGGCTGGCTACTCGGACCACTGGACCCCTGGCCTGGCCTTGCCCTGCCTCCTTCCCCGGGGCCTATGGCCGCGCACGCGCCCTTCCTGAGTCCCACGCCCCTTGTCGGCGCCCCGAGACCGCCGACCCCACGCCCTCGGCCCCCAGGTGGCTGCCCTACTTCCGCCTCGGCCCTCGGGCGCCGCGGCACCGGAGCGCAGCCACTGGACTTGCCAGGCCCACAACACAGAAACTACAATTCCCGGCAGGCAGTGCGCGAGAGCGCAGGCGCGTTGCCGGCGATGGGCGGTGCCGCAGGCTGCGCGGGAAAGAGGCGGAGCGTGCGCAAGTGGAGAAGGGAGGTTCCGGCATAGCGCGTGCGTGGGAGGGCTTCGTAGTGCCCGGGAAAGAGGCGGAGCGATTGCAGGTGTGAGGGGTGGTGGTGGCCGCTGGGTTCACGGTGTGGCCGGTTCACCTGCGACTTCTGGTCTCTCCTGGTTTAGGCAGTTCTCACTTTCGGCGCCCAGGGTAGGGTTAGGATGGGCCTGGTCACCAGAAGCCAGGTTCCACAGCACTCGGGCCTCAGACCTCGAGCTGCCCGGCCTCCGTGAGGGCCAACTTTGCCTTTAATTGTTTAAAAAAAAATTAAAAAACCTTACGGAAATAATTTAACCGAATTATCCCCTAGCAGATCCAGGTAGCCCTTTCCAGCTCCTGGTAACGACAGAGGGACCTCGACAGCTTCTCTGGCCCAGGTCAGTTTGGGCTTGTCTGGCTCCTAGGCTGGAAGCAATGGACCTGTGGTGGCGACTCCGGCCTCCCCCAAGGCCCCAGGCATCCTCCAAAGGGCCTCCCCATCCCTTGAAAGGTCCCCAGGTGTCCCCCCTAAAGCCTTCAGATGACCCTGCAGGGCCCCATGTGTCACCTCGAAAATCCTGGGGTGTCCCTGAAAGGGTCCCAAGTACCCCAGCCTGGAGGAAGGGAGCTTCACGTAGGCTGCCCCATCTTAGAGACTAGAGGGGCCATACCCCGGCCCAGGTGCTCTCAGATCCTGGGCAGAAAATAGGCAGTTCCTTATCTGCAGCGTGGAGGAGTTTAAATTGTCACACCGCGATAGCCCAAGGTAGCTATGATTCCCACCCTCTGCCCTCTTGGGGCTCTGTTGACCCCTGGGCAGCCAGATGGGTCTAGGTGGGGGAGGGGTGGCCTCAGCCAAGGCCACTGGTTCCTGTAACCCAGAGATAGGAACTGCTTGTAATGATAAGATTTGCTCCTTGTTTTCAGATTTCTCTAGGGAGAGATAAAATGAGTAAGAGGAAGAAGCTTCGGACCTCAGGTATTTGGACGATCAAGTTGATACATCTTTATTGCTGCTTCTGCTTTTAGGAGGAATTTGGGCTTATTGCAGAAATGCTAACGTGACCACACCAAGCTCCTTAAAATAACAACAACGATGATTTAATACACAGGATGACTTAGTGCAAGTCTAAGTTATGGAGAAGTGCTTATAGTAAAAAGTGAAAGCTTTGTGGAGCTTCCTCCAGCCTGTAGTGGGATCCCACAGCCTAGGGGAGGCCTGCAGGCTTCAGGGAGGGGTGCAGCTTCTATGTGGGTCCACTCTCAGAGATGACCCGTGAGTAGAGCTTGATGTGCTGGTATGTGGCTTGAGCAAAAAACCTAGGTTCATCTCCCTGTGTGATGGCAGATAACTTATTCTGTGTCTCACTATCCTCCTGTAAGTAGGGGATAATAAAGAGTACATACCATTTCCTTTATTTTCTTTTAAAAATATTTTTAAATTTATCTTTAATTGGAGGATAATTGCTTTACAATATTGTGTTGGTTTCTGCCATATATCAACATGAGTCAGCCATAAGTATATGTATGTCCACTCCCTCTTGAACCTCCCTCCCACCGCCCTACCCTGTCCTTTAGAACAGTGATTCTCAACCTGTTGCGGGGAGCAGTTTGATTCCAGAGGACATTTGGCAATATCTAAAGACTTTTTTTTTAAGTATTTATTCATTTATTTGGCTGTGCCAAGTCCTAATTGCAGCATGTGGAATCTTTCAGTTGTGGCCCCTGGGTTCACAGAACTAGTGGGATTTAGTTCTGTGACCAGGGATTGAACCCTCTGCATTGGGAGCAGGAGTCTTAACCACTGAACCACCAGGGAAGTCCCTAGAGACACTCTGGGGTTTTACAACTGGTGTGTTTGGGTGGGTCAGTGGGAGGTACTGGCATTTCATGGGTCGAGGGCAGAGATGCTGCTCAAAATCATAGCATGCAGAGGACAGCCCCCACAGCACAGAATGACCTGGCCCCAAATGTCAGTAGTACCCCAAATGTCAGTAGTGCCAAAGTTGAGAACTTTGTCCTAGAGCTCACATGTGAATTAGTATTTGTAAAGCACAGAAAGTAGACCCATGGCAGGACACAAATACATGCTGCTGTTATGATTGTCCTTTCAGATTTTTTTTTTTTCATTTTGAAACAATTTTGAGCTTACAGAAAAGTTGTAAAAATATTTCAGAGTTCCGTCTACCCTTTCCTCAGCTTCCGCTAATGTTAAAGCCCCCCACAACCATAAGATGATGGTCAACCATGTTGTTGTTTAGTCACTCAGTTGTGTCCACTCTTTTGCGACCCCATGGACTGTAGCCCCCCAGGCTCCTCTGTCCATGGGATTTCTCAGGCAAGAATGCTGGAGTGGGTTGCCATTTCCTTCTCCAGGGGATCTTCCTGACCCGGGGATCAAATCCGTGTCTTGTGCATTGGCACTCGGATTCTTTACCACTGAGCCACTAGGGAAGCCTGGATCAACCACATCGAGGAGCATAAAAAACAGAAAATAAATCTCAGTACCCTACTTCTTCCAGACTTTTTCTTTATATACACAAATACAGTGTTTTTATTGGATAAATATAATCATCAACATACTGATCTGCAACCTCTGATTTTCAACTTCATGGGTTTTCAAGATCATCTTCACCTCTCAATATACATAGAGAATTGCCTCGTTCAGAAGGAAAACATCCAGTATTATGTAGTATAGCTCCATTCCCCTGTCATTGGCTAAGGAATTTAAATTTCTTAAAAATTTAGGAATGACCCCTTCACTTAGTGGCTAATGAACTTCAAGAGTAGGATGTAGAGTAGGAAAGAAATCAACAGATCAAAGATGTTTAGGGCTTCCCTGGTGGCTCAGTGGTAAAGAATCCACCTGTCAGTGCAAGAGACAGGGGTTCAAGCCCTGGCCTGGGAGGATCCCACATGCCATGGAGCAAGTAAGCCCCTGCACCAGAACTGCTGAGCCTGCACTCTAGAGCCTTGGAGCCAAAACTGCTGAAGCCTGTGTGCCCTAGAGCTTGTGTTTCGCAAAAAGAGAAGCCACTGCAGTGAGAAGCTTTCATACCACAGCTAGAGAAAAGCCCGAGCTGGGACAAAGACCCAGCACAGCCAAAAATAAATAAATAGAATTATAAAAAAAAAAAAAAAAAGATGTTTGTGCAGAGATGAGTAACAAGCTGCTTGGAGGCACAGGAATTTCTGTGACCTTGGAGGGGGAAGCTGGGGCCAGCCAGGCCCACCCACAAAAGGTCATTTGGGGCCTCTTTTGGCAGTGGACTCCTCAGCTTAGTGGACCCTGGGCTGGCCCAGGAGAGTTCTTTCTGTGTGTCCTGGATGGGTGGGGAGAAGGAAAGACGATTCTGGCAGGTGGTGAAAGAACCCTTTCCCTCCTGGTGTCTTTGGCCTTTAGTGTTGAACATAAGGTTCTGCTTTCATTTTTCTTAAATTAATCCTGTGGGGATGGACCACAGGAAGAAAATGGAAGCCTCTTCACTCCTGTTGATATTTTTGCTTTTTATTTGGTACTAATAAATGTCCGTTGGATGAGCAAAGCAAGCTAGTGTTTGGGCTTCTTAAGAAACTAAACAAACGAAGCCACTATATTTTTGCATTTCCTGGCAAACCACAAAGTGGGAATGTGTTTGTATAAGAAACATTCATTGGAGCTTTGCTCTGGGTACAGTGCCAGGGTGGGTCCATAAGGTGGGAGGTGGGGGTGGGAAGCATATGAAGATGAGATCAAGATGAGATTTAGATCTTGCAGTTGATACCTTCAAAGTCTAGTCAGGGGGAAAGGAAAAATGCTTCTCACCAAGGGAGCTAACCAAATACTCAGCAGTGGGGTAAAGTTCTAAATGGGCCCATGTGAACTGCAACTGAGAATTGGGAGAAATTACAGGAAAGTCAGTGTGGTCTAGTGGAACCCAAAAAGCCAAATGGACACTGAGGAGGACCCTTGCATTCAGCGTTGGAGGGAGGGAGCTCATTCAGTGGGTTTGTTGTTGTTTTAGTTGTATCTGACTCTTTGCAACCTCATGGACTGTAGCCCTCCAGGCTCTTCTGTCCATGAGATTTCCCAGGCAAGAAATACTTGAGTGGGTTGCCATTTCCTTCTCTAGGAGATCTTCCTGACCCAGGGATCAAACCAGCGTCTCCTGCATTGGTAGGCGGATTCTTTACCACTGAGCTACCTGGGAAATTCTTAGTGGGTTTACTTCAAGATATATAAGGAGGATAAGGGGATGACAGAGGACGAGATGGTTGGATGGCATGACTGACTCGATGGACATGGGTTTGAGCAAGCTCCAGGAGATGGTGAAGGACAAGGAAGCCTGGCATGCTCCAGTCCATGGGGTTGCAAAGAGTCGGACACAACAACAATATAAGGAGCTGAGTTTGGAAAGGTCTTTGTGACAACCTCCAGAAAAATCAGACCTGGGTTTGGTTTGTCTTTTTGTTCTCACTGCCTGGTCAGAGATGCAGTACATAGTAGGTGTTCAGTAAGTGTTCAGGTACACTTAAGTGTGAAGGCTCTGGAGCTGGACTGCCTGAATCCCATTTCAGAGTCTTTGGTCTCTCCATGCCTCAGCTTGCTCATCTGTAACATGGGCATAACATGAAGACTCTACCTCGAAGTTTTATCATAACATACCTTGAGTCCTCAGGGCAGTGTCTGGCATGGAACTGAACTAGAGTCAACCCTTATTATTTGTTCACTTGGGGCCAGATTTTGGAGCATTCTGACAAGTCAGTGCTATTGGCAATTTCTATATAAGGGAATTCCCTTCATTAAACAAATAGATGTTAATAAGCACCTTTAGGCTCTGAATTGCATTCAGTGATGGGAAAGGTATTTGTAGGGATGTAGCAGGGACCAAGAGGCAACTGAGCCGAGAAGTCACCTCCTTACAGCTCGATGACTCTGGGTCCCAGTTTTCCCAGGTTGGATATTCTGCAAGCGTCATGGAAAACCAGAGTGGTATGTAAAATTGAATGTCGTCTGCATTTTCTGGGAGGTGATCTGGGTTTTCTCATGCATTTATTCAGTCATCTTCCAAGTACTTATTGAGCGGTTCTCGACCCAGGAATCAAACGAGGGTCTCCTGTATTGCAGGTGGATTCTTTACCAACTGATCTGTCAGGGAAGCCCCATTTATTGAGCACCAGCAGTTTATTAGATGCTCATGTAGCCACTTGAGACCCAGCAGAGAGTGAGATAAATGAGGCCTCTCCTTGCATGGACAGGTTGTAGTGGAGGAGACAGTAAATGACCCAGTACATCGGACGCTTGCAGAAAAGATATAAAGTGAATACAACAGAGCATGGGTCCTAGAGGAGTTTCTCTATAGGAAGAGCAAGAATGGCTCCTCTGGGGACTTAGCTGGTGGTCCAGTAGTTAAGACTCTGTGTTCCACAGGGGGCACAGGTTTGATCCCTGGTTGGGGAACTAAGATCCCACATGTCCTCTCACCAAAAAAAAAAAAAAAAAATGGCCCCTCTGTAGGGGTATTTGAGCTGAGACCCAAGGGAACCAGCACACACCTCTCACCACTTCCCCAGAGAAACAGTCAGCTGGACAGGTTGTCTTGTGATTCTGAGCCAGGCCAGGTCACCTCAGGATTCAGTGTCCATCATGACCAGACCACAGGTTAAAAGCCTTTGAATCCCATGGCCCCATAAATCTGTGAGTCCCACCTGGATGACAGTCCATCCCATGTCTCACTCTCCAGGCAAGCATCAGAGCAGGAATTTCCTGCCCTTTGCACAAGCCTGCTCATGTTGGATCAGCGACCCAGATGTGTTTGGTTGTTGGTCATGGCAGTGTGTGCTCCCACTGTCCCCCACCCCTTCATTTCTTTATTTTCTTTTCATTTATTTATTTTTGGCTGTGCTGGGTCTTTTGAGGGCTTTGTCTAGTTGCAGCGAGCGGTGTCTGCTCTTCATTGCAGTGCACAGGCTTGTCATTTTGATGGCTTCTCTTGTTGGGTTCCACTAGACCACACTGACTTTGCTGTAATTTATCCTAATTCTGTCAATAGTGGCCACGTGACATGCAAGATCTTCCCAAAGCAGGGATTGAACCTGTGTCCCCCTCATTAGCAGGCGGATTCTTAACCACTGGGCCACCATGAAGGGAAGCCCCCTTAATCTTCTTTTTTCTCCAAACCAGGAAGGGAAGGACTCCGTCTTCCGAAACTTCCAAAGAACCCAAGGATAGAAGACTCTGACAGGGCCACCAGCCAGAGTTCCATGTTAGACTGTTTGCATCACCCTGAAGAATCAGAAGGTGGATCAGGACTCTCTTCCTCTGCAGAGCAGAGTGGAGAGGAACCAGGACAGGCAGCCTCCCGGTAGGTGGCTCAGAACATCCAGCAAGCCTCTCCACTGACAGTGGGCACAGCATGGTGACCTAGTGGACAGGATGCAAAGGTGGGGGACCAGCCAATGTGACCCAGCCAGTGCTGTGCCTCCCCCACAGGGTCAGGGCCCTTGGATTGAGCTTCTTGAAGTTTTGCTCTAGAGATTCCTCTCTAGTGAGAAAGGTCAACATATATATATATATTTTTAATTAAATTTTATTTATTTCTTGTTTACTTATTTATTTTTGGCTGAATTGAGTCTCGGTTGCTGTGTATGGGCTTTCTCCAGTTCCAGACAGTGGAAGGTACACTTTGTTGCAGTACATAGGCTTTTCATTGCAGTGGCTTTTCTTGTTGTGGAGCACAGGCTGTAGGCATGTGGGCACAAGTAGTTGTAGCACACAGGCTCAGTAGTTGTAGTGAAATCCCGTGGCATGTGAAATCTTCCTGGGCCAGAAATTGAACCTGTGTCCCCTGCATTGGCAGGCAAATTCTTATCCATTATGCCACCAGGGAAGTCCTATCACATTCCTTCTTAATGAAGAGGGGACTGAAGGAGTTGTGGGTTCTGTGAAATAATAACCCATAAGAGAGGATTAAGCACCTTTATGTTCCAGGCAGTGTGCTAATAGTAAATACTTAACACACATCCGCTTATTTAATCTTCATGGCACTGTGACACAGGTTTTTAACCCCATTTGAGGACTCTGAGGCTTCGAGCAATCAAATGACTTGCCCAGGGCCACTAAGCTCATACAGGGTGGGCTGCAGTTCTGGCTTCGTCTGGTTCCTGTGCTCTTCACTACTATGGGTTCCCAGTTCCCATATATTTTCAAGAAATATGTAATTAAACATGGTGGGAAGAAAGGAAATCTCTGGTGAATCATTTAGTCTCCATGGGGTTAAGCCATATGTAACTACAGCAAAGTAGAAAGGGTTATTAGGAGTTGGGAGAAGGAAAGTTCCTGCTGTCCGAAGTCTTCAGAGAAAGCACTGTGGATTAGTGTAGCACATTTTCTGCATGAAAAGGTAAGGCATGCGGTCCGGCTGACAGGACCATTTTCCGGGGTGCATGTCTGATCTCAGGTCATGGCAGTCTTAGTGCTAAAGCTGCATGTGTGATAGGAAGAGAGAGGCCACTTGTCACAACTAAGGCATCCTCCCAGACACACACGACGGTGTCACCATGTGTGTGACACCGAGAGGCCATCAGGGCTGATGGGGTTGTGGCTGCTGCCCACTCTGCTGTTTGAATCCATAAGAATAATCAGAACCTACAGAAGTGGGTTCCAGCCCCTTTGTTTCTGTTTTCTTTAATGTTTTATTAAGAAATACTGCCTGTGCGGAAATGTAGCAGAAAAAAAGCAACATAAATCAATCAGCCTAGCACATTTATGTTGAGAAATGAAATCTTGCCAGCACCCCAGAAGCCGCCCAAACAACCCATCCCAATTAAAAAATTTTGAGCAGACGGTTGCTATCAGTATCTAGACTTATTCTGTCTCCATAACCTCCCTTGGCACAATCCAAGCCCATTAGCGTAGCTTCATACTTTATCCTGCTCCACTTCTAAAGTTGAAATCATGAAGTTTCAGTTCCAGATTCTGATTTTTTTTTTAAAGTATACATATCCACATTTATTTGGATATAACTGTAAGTCTCACCAGTTTTTTAAAAAGACTTTTTTAGAGCAGTTTTAGGTTTACAATAAAATTGAGAGGAAGGCACAGTGATTTCTGATATACCCTCTGCCCTCCCACATCCCTCGTGACCGCCATCACTCACCAGAATGGTACATTTTTTTTTTTTTTTTACCAAGGATGAAGCTACATTGATATATGGACAGGGAAGCCTGGCGTGTTGCAGTCCACGGGGTCACAGAGTTGGACACGACTGAGTGACTGAACTGAACTGACACATGTTAATCACCCACAGTCCATAGTTTACTTAAAATTTTTTTTTTTATTGTTTAGTTTTGGTTGTGCTGGGTATTTGTTGCTGCACAGGCTTTTCTCTAGTTGTGGCAAGTAGAGGCTCCTCTGTAGTTGTGGTGCATGGGCTTCTCATTGCAGTGGCTTCTCTTGTTGCAGAGCATGTTCTCTAAGGCATGCGGGCTTCTGTAGTTGCAGCTCCTGGCTCTAGAGCACAGGCTCAGTAGCTGTGGCACACAGACTTAGTTGCCGTGCAGCCTGTGGGATCTTCCTGGACCAGGGATTGATCACAGGTCTCGATCCCAGGTCTCCTGCATTGGCAGGTGGATTCTTATCCACTGGACCACCAGAGAAGCCCCTAAGTTTACATTCTGTGAGTTGTACACTCTGTGGGTTTGACTAGAGGAATAGTAACATGTATCAGTACAACATCACGCAGAGTTCTTTCACAGCCGTAAAAATCCTAGTCTATTCATTTTCCCTGGGTAACCACTGATCTTTTTCACCGTCTTCATAGTTTGCTCTTTCCAGAATATCGTATAATTGGAATCATACAGTACATAGCCTTTTCAGATTGGCTTCTTTCACATGGTAACATGCATTTAAGGTATCTCCACATGTCTTCATGGCTTGAGAGCTCGTTTATTTATTTTTTATTTTATTTTATAAAGCAGATGGCATAACTTTGTTTATTTATTTTTAAAAAGTCTAGACTTGTCTGGTGGTCCAGTGATTAAGACTCCACCCTTCCACTGCAGGGGGTACCAGTTTGATCCTTAGTCCAGGAAGTTCTACATTCCTTGGGGTGTGGTCAAAAATTAATTCAAATTTTTTTATTGGAGTCTAATTGATTTACATTGTTGTGTTAGTTTCAGGTGTACAGCAAAGTGAATCAGTTGTACACACATCCACTCTTTTCTAGATTCTTTTCCCATATAGGCCATCACAGAACATTGAGTGGAGGAGAGCTTGTTTCTTCTTAGCACTGAATGCTGTCCCACTGTCTTCATGTACCATAGTTTATTTATTTTGAAAATTATTTTATTTAATTATTTATCTTTGGCCATGCTGGGTTGGGTCTTTGTTACTGTGCGTGGGCTTTCTCTGGTTGTGGAGAGCAGGGCCTACTCTCTTGTTGTGGTGGGCTTCTCATTGCAGTGGCTTCTCTTGTTGCAGAGCACAGGCTCTAGGACCCATGGGCTTCAGTACTTGCAACACATGGGCTCAGTAATCACAGCTGTAAATCAGGGGCTCGGTAGCTGTGGCACATGGGCTTCTTGTCCCCTTCGGTATGTGGGATCTTCCCAGACCAGAACTCGAACCGGTGTCCCCTGCATTGGCAGGCAGATTCTTTACCACTGGACTATCAGGAAAGGCCTACCACAATTTAGTTATCCACTCACCTGCTGAGGGCCTCTCAATTGCTTCCACATTTTGGCAATTATGAATACACCCGTTTTTTTAGACACTGTGTTTTTTTTTTGTATCTGCAACTTTTTAGCATTTGTAGAATTGGGGGCTGGGTTGTCAGTCCAAATGAGAATTCCTGTTCTTATTCCAGGAGCCAGTTCCTGGGATTATAAGAATAAAGTGCTGCCAGGGAAGGCAGCTTGGCTTCTAGGCATGGGACTCCGAACACTTCTTGGCAGTCATACATGTCCCCTTCTCCACCCCGCCCTTTCTCAGCAGGTGCTCTAGGGCCGCCCTCTTTGGAGACTCTGAGCGCTGCTCTGCCTTTGGATTCCATTGTTTGTCTCACTACACAAGTTAACGGTGTAGGAGGACTTGAGAACCTCCTCTGTTTTGTCTTTCTCCTCTAGCTCTCCTGATAATGAAGTAGACGCTCCCTCCAGGCTCCTTGGGCAGCCAGAAAAGGAGCCAGTTCCCCTTCCTCCTTCCCAGGTGAGCCTGCTCTGTAGCCTCACATGGACACAAAAGATGCTGGAAAGCTTGTCTGTGTTCAGCAGCAGCAGCTGCTGGTGGGAGTGTGTGCTGGGGCTGGAAGGCACAGCCTGCAAGACAGAAACCGGTTTGGGGGTTTTTGCGCTTGATTTCCAAGACTTCATTCCTTCTTTATCTTTACTGCTGTTTTGTTCTTGTTGTATCTGGTTCACAGAATTCAGTGGGGAGGTTCGTCCCCCAGTTTGCAAAACCCAGGAAGACAGTGATGAGACAAGCAGAGAGGAGGGAAGAGGGCCTCGGGATGGGGGTGTTCAGCTCGGTAAGGTCCTACCATCAGCCAGGCTGAGCTCTGTAGGCATACCACCTCTTGGCCCCACCTCTGCAGCCAAGTTCAACCTTGGTTTCCTTTGACAATGACTAGGCTTCCCAGGTGGCTCAGTGGTAAAGAACCTGCCGGCCAATGCAGGAGATGCAGGAGACGCGTGTTTGATTCCTGGGTCAGGAAGATCTCCTGGAGAAGGAAATGGCAACGCACTCTGGTATTCTTGCCTGGGAAATCCCACGGACGGAGGAGCCTGCAGGCTACAGTCCATGGGGTCGCAAAGAGTGAGACACGATTGAACATGCACACAGCCCTGCACCTCCCCACACCCCCCCCCCACTATGTTTAGCACTGAAGGCATCTGTGGACAGCAGGGGCTGTGTCAGCAGCCTGCAGGCCTGTGAGAGGCGCTCAGGGCAGCGTGCCTGCACTGGAACTGGAGAGGCCAGAGCTCTGTGCCCCAAACTGGGTGAAAGTGGTGAAAGTCAGAAAGGCAACCCAAGTATAGCACAGGGAGCTCACCTCGGTGTTCTGTGATGACCTAGAGTGCTGGGATGGGGGACGAGGCAGGAGGCAGGGGATATATATATGTACTTACAGCTGCTTCACATTGGTGTACGGCAGAAGCCAACACGATATTATAAAGTAATTATCCTCCAATTAAAAATAAATTAAGAAAGACAGCCTGCATTTCTGTCCCTAAACCCCTTTGCTTCTCAGAAGCTTTTGCATGAGCCGAGGGGGCTCTTACAGCATGCTGTCTTGTCCTTACTCCTGTGAGCTCCAGGGGTCACGATCGCTGTCTCTGGAAGACACTCCCCTAAAAAGTGATTGATGGGCATTCCCAGCAGCTGTGTTTGTAATTTCCCCAGACCAGAAACACCCCACATATCTTTCAGTGAGTGAATGGTTGAACAAATCGTGGTCCATTCATACCACAGAACACAACTCATCAATTTCCAAAATAAAGGAGCAAACTAGTGTGATACACATAACCACCTGGATGGATCTCCAGGGCATTAAGTAGACTCAGAGGAAGTTGTAAAAACCATATGGCCACAAGTGTCTGTCGATGGATGAGGGAATTAAACAAAATGGGGGTAACATCCATACAACAGAACAGATATTTGTATATCCATGTTCATTGCAGCATTATTCACCTTGAACTCACGTTTCCTGCATTGGCAGGCAGATTCTTTACTGCTGAGCCACCAGGGAAACCCACCCAGGATCAGCACAGATCCCTATTTGGGTGCACTGTCATCCTTGTGGCATCTGAGGCTTCATACAGGGGCAGTGATGACTAGAAAAGTCTTCAGAGCAGTTGAATGTTGAAGGCCCAAGGCTTAGTCTTTCTTTCTCCACAGGGAACACTGCCAGAACCCAGTGCACAGCATACCAGGAGCCAGCCTCAGGAAGCGTCCCCAGGACTTGCCCTCCAGGAGGCCAGGGACCCAGGACACCAGACCCAGGCAGATGGCTTCTGCACCGAGCCCAGTGGCCTAAGCCCCATGACCCCTGGGCCCAGTGATGCGGATCCTCAGCCCTCCGTCTCCACCAGTGCCTCCCCAGAGTCGGGGATGGTGCCCTCGGCCTCAGAGAGGGCTGGGCAGGACCACCTGTCAGAGCCAAGGACCAATGTGCCCAAGGGTGGAAGCACGGAGGAGGGTTGGGCTCCAGGCAATCATGGCCAGAAAGGGCCCCTGCCAGGCAGTGACGCTGGAGAGATGGAGCCAGAGCTAGGAGCCCCCCAGCAGGGAGGTACCCGAGGGCTAGCAGGTGCTGACCTACTTGAGGGGCACCGGGAGGAAGGAGGTGGCCTCATGGGCCCAGAGCCCCCATCTGCAGCCCTGGGCCCTCCTCACCCCCTGCAAACCCTTGGCAGGGAAGCAGAGTGGAGCTGGAGCGGCTCTCGGTGCCCCCCACTTGGGGCCATTGTTATAGCAGATGTGAACACAGACCCTGCTGAGCCAGAACACAGGGCTCTGAGGGTGGCCAGGCCAGATGGGGAGGTCAGTGCCAGGGTGCCTGCCTCTCCCTGTGGGAAGGCTCCTGATGCAGGCCGCAGCAAGGCTCTGCTCAGCTGCACGCCTCTCACTGGGGCAACCAGTGGAGGCAGAGGGGAGGCACAGCGGGAAGACGAGCCCCCTGGTGACATCCTGGGGTGCTTTGCAGCCTCCCTGCCTCTGCCTCATGAGACCCAAGAACCCACACTAGGAGCTGGGGATCCCAGCCCTTCAGCCTTAGAAACAGGTCCAGATGTTGGTCAGACCCAGGTGCCAGGCCTGAATCAGGAGGGCTTGGGAGGTGTGTGCTCGCAGCCTTCACTGTCACAACCTATAGGTGAAAAGGCAGCTGAGCTAGGGAGCCCGAGCCACAAGCAAGACCTCAAGGGGCTCAGTTTGTCCCTCGGAGCCTCTGCTGCACCGATGTGCCAAGAAGCAGTGGGCGGCCCTCCCCAGGATGCTGGGGCAGGCCAGGGCAGCCCAGACACCCCCACAGGCCCTGTAGGCCAGCTCCGGCGCCCTGCTGATTCTTCCAAGCAGGCCATCTGGGAGGGGTCACCAGCCATGGAACTCGACTTCCTGCCAGACAGCCAAATACAGGATGCCCTGGAAGCCCCTGGCTTTGAAGCCCCACTGGAGCAGGTAAGAAGTTCCCCGGGTCACAGCCACAGGCCCCAGGGCAGGCGCCAGATGGCCACGAGCCCTCCCAAACCATCCCGTAGTCAGGGGGAGAGGGGCACGTGGTGAGTCCTGGGGTCTGAGTCACAGCGTCAGTAGGTGTAGAGCCAGTGATATCCTGGGAAGGCTAGACCTGCCTTTCTCTGAGGGCCCTGTCCGTCTGGGAGCTGAGGAGCCCCGGGGCATGATCCACACAGTCCTGTCGGCCCAGGCAGAGCCCCCGGTGTACCTGCGTCCTGCACTCCTCAGTGCCCGGCTCTGCCTGGAGGTTCCTTAGGGGTGTCTAGAGGGCGCCAGACCAAAAGGGGCTACCTGAAGAAGCAAGTGACCTCAAAACTGGGCCCGTGGGAGGGGACCTCACACCCCCACTGGGAAGAACCTCTGTCCATCTTTAGGGTCACCTGATACCATTCTGTTTCAAACATATACATGGACTTTCGTTTGTCTGCTGGAATTTTTGTTTGTTTTTCACTTACTGTGCTGTGCAGATACTGAGTTGGTTTTTTGTTGTTGTTTTTTTTTTTTTTTTTTACAAATTGAAGATTTGGGGCAACTCTGTTGTCAGATGATGGTTAGCATCTTTTTATTTATTTATATTTTTTCCTGCGCTGGGTCTTCTCTGCTTTTGCACGGCCTCTCTCTAGTTCTCAGTGAGTGGGGGCTACTCTTGTTGTTGCAATGTGAGGGCTTCTCACTGCAGTAATTTCTCTTGTTGCGGAGCACGGGCTCTGGGGGATTTAGGGCTTCAGTAGTTGTGGAGCATGGGCTCAGCTGCCCCGTGGCATGTGGGATCTTCCTGGACCAGGGGTCGAACCCATGTCCCCTGCATTGGCAGGCAGATTCTTATCCACCAGGCCTGTCTGCTGGCATTTGCAAGAGCTTTCCTCCAGGGATCTGCCCGCTGAACTTGTGCTGGCCATGGGCGGTCACCTGTCTGGGCAGGTGGCAACCCCACTTTGGCCCCACCCCCCAGTAGGTGCCACATCCCTGGCAGCAGCTGGCGCACCTGAGCCTAAGTGCTTTGTGGCCTCACGCTCAGAGGTGAGTGGTTCTCTTTCCACACACTGGGTGCGGCTCAAAGGCTGAGGAAGGTTGGGTACCTGCCCCACATGGAGCAGCCGGGAGGGACTCATGCCCAGGTGGCCTGATTCTATGGCTGTGCCTCAACCATTCTGACCTGGAACCAACACAGAGCCCATGTCACTTCACAAACGTGCTCTCTGTTTCTTTGGCCATCCCTGTTTTAAAACTTAATTTTTTGGGTGTTTGAAAAAAAATTTTTTTCAATTTTTATTAATTTATTATTTATTTTGGCTGCTCTGGGTCTTTGTTGTGGCAAGCGGACTCTCTAGTTGGGGTGCCTGGGCTTAGTTGCAGCATGTGGGATCTTAGTTCCCCGACCAGGGATCGAACCTGGGCCCCCTGCATTGGGAGCGTGGAGTCTTATCCACCAGACCACCAGGGAAGTCCTCTGTTTGAAAATGTTTTTGAGGTTTGAGAGCCTGCTCTGTGCCAGGAGTGAACAGATCTGGATGGTCTCTGCCCCCATGAGGTTTTCAGTAGCACCATTCCATCTGCCTCTCCCAGAGTGAGCACTTTGTACCCTGTCATTTCTGCCCTTAAAGAGTCTTCCTAAAAGGCAGCCCCCAAACAAGCAAAGGACGTCATCTGGTGCCCAGCTGGAGGAAGCCACCTGTTCCAGCCGTGGAGGGAAACCATGTCTGGGTCAAGGAAATGTGGGTCTCAGGCGCTGCCTTCCCAAGGGATGGCCAGGGGTCATTTGTGACACGGGCCTCCCTGCCCTGGCTCCGATTCCTTGTACTGTGCATTGCACGTTGCTGTGATCACCAGACAAGCAAGATTATAGAATGCGAGTCACAGTGTGGCTAGATCGCAGCCTTTAAACACAGACGCCCGGGAGAGGTAGGCGCTCAGGTTCTGGACAGAGCTGAAACGTTGTAATTAAAGCCCCAGCCCTTGAAAAATGCACACTCCTCTCTTGGAAAGAAGAGCTTGGTCGTCCCCAGTCTCTGGCCTCTTGGGCCGTGGCTGAGGGAGAGGGCTGGGAAAGCAGCTGGGACCTTGGGCGTCGTCTAGCAGGCAAAGGAGAGCCCTCCTGGACGTGCTGCCAGCAAGCGCACTCAAATCACCACAGAGCCGGCAGCACCAGGAACCCAGCAGCGCCCAGGGTGGGCAGGCCTGCTGAGGGAGGAGGCACTGCCCTGACAAGGCCGCGGACGCCCTGGCGCGTTCTGTTTTGACGCCAGGCCTTCCTGAACAAGTCAGGGCGACCCGAGCACAGGTTCCCGTGGGAAGGTTCCAGAAGGCAGGAACCCTCCCTGGCAGGAAGGACCTGTGGGAACAGAGTGCTGGTGGATGGAGTCTCAGCCCGTGACCTCACTGGGCTCAGCTGTGAGCTCCGCTGCTGAGGAGTGACCCTGGGGACTCGCAGCACTGACAGGCTGGCTGCAAACCCAGCTGCCCTCTTATCGTGGCTCCCTGGGGACATGATGCTCACCCCAGGGCCGGTGGAGCCCCCTCCACTCATAAAGAGGGCTTCATTTAAAACACTTGACTCCCAGGTCCCTCTCGTGGCCCCTGTGGGTGGCCTCCGAAGGGGAAAGGTGTACTACTGTACCTTCAGTACAAGCACTACCTTTGTCATGACAAACTTTTACACAACCCTGGTGGGAGCCGTGGTCCCTGTTGGGAAGGAGAATATTCCTTATGACCAAACTTAGGTGAATCTGTGGCATCAAATTTTTTTTTTTTAATTTGGCTGTGCCGGGTCTTAGTTGCGACATGCAGAAACTAGTTCCCTGACCAGGGATCAAACCCGGGCCCCCTGCATTGGGAGTGAAGAGTCTTAACCTCTGGACCACCAGGGAAGTCCCTGAATTGTATTTTAAGTCACAGAGTTGCCTCCGTGAGAGTCAGCCAGGCACATGGGAGAAACTACTGTCTAGAACAGTTGTGCCAACCTTGGCACTGCTGGCGTTAGGGGCCCGACTGCCGTCCTGTGCACGGAAGGGGGTTGAACAGCATCCCTGGCCTCCAGCCTCCAGCCTCCACCCTCTTCCAAAGGCGTGACAACCCAAAATGTTTGCAGACATTATGGCGTGCCTTGGGGGTGGATTCATCCCCAAGTGAGAGCCTCTGGGCTTCAGAGAGTTCTTCATGTCCATTCCTTTGTATGCCGGGATCCCTGGCAGGTTTAGCTCAAACCCTTCACCCCACCCCCCACGCAGGACTTGGGTCTCCTCAGAAGAACAGACAGCCCTGGGCCAGCCACTCCAAAGAGGCAAAGAGCTGTCACCTGCACCACTGAGCCACTGAGCCTGACATTTTCCATGAAAATTAAACCACCGTTGACCTTTAGAAATTTAAGCTTCTCAGGGTTGTCTGGCTCTCTCTCCCCTGTTAATTATGAATGTTCCCTTCAAAATATATTTGCAAAATCTTTTCCTTGACATGAAACTCGGGGCTTATCTGGCTGACCTCTGCCCCTCCATGCCATACACCCACCTCAGCACAGTCACTACCCGCGGGGTATTCTCTGACCCCTCCTAGATACCACAGGACAGGCCTGAGACCACACCAGGCCTCAGCTGTCAGGGACAGAGGATATGTGGACAGAACCGCCCGCCAGTGGATCAGATCAGCTCGTCCAAAGGGTGGGGCCCGGGAGAGGACCCCAGGGTCAGGCCCAGTGTTGAGGAGAGAGGGTGAGAGCAGCCCGGACTGGTGGCCTGTAGGTCTGGCTGTTACGGCCTCTGTCCCCACACCACTTTTCCTCTGCATGAGGAAAACATGCCTCAGCCTTCCCAGCATGGCGGAGGAGAAGCCAGACCTCCGTGACTCCTTTCCCTTCTCCAGCTAGCCGGGTCATTCACATGTGCATGCACTCTCCTTTTCCAGTTGTTTCCTGCAGGAGGCGAGCTGGACCCCTGCTGGCCTGGCACCGACCCACGTGCAGACAGAGGCCCCCTTGCTGAGGCCCAGCCGAGGTAGGCAGAGTGGGAGGCACCGTAGGACTTTGCCTTGGCAGGAGTCCTCCTCTTGTCTCTGGAAGAGGGGAGTGTGGCTGCTTTCCTGGGACTGGAGCCCCTAACTCTCCCCCACCCCAGCCTTTTGAGCTCCCACTTTGTGAATAAGGGTGATGGAGGAGACCCTGGCTCTCCCTTGAGGGGCCTCACTTTTCTCTGTCTAATAAGGTTGCTAAGCCCTGAATTTCTTACTTATTTATTTGGCTGCTCTGGGTTGTAGTTGCAGCATGCTGGATCTAATTCCCTGAGCAGGGATCAAATCCAGGCCCCCTGCACTGGGAGCACAGAGTCTTAACCACTGGGCCACTAGGGAAGTCCCCACATTTTTTCATTTTTGTTTTTTGGCCATGCCACTTGGCATGGGATCCTAGTCCCCACCAGGGATCGAACCCAGGTCCCCGGCATTGCAATGCAAAGTCTTAATCACTGGACCGCCGGGAAGGTTCCCACCCCCACTTGCAAACTTCCCATGCCCCCTGCTCCCTGGGAGTGGAGAACTCCCAGTCAGCAACCTGTACCCAAGCTGGCTTCTCTCCCTAGGTCCCTTGGGATGGTGCCCCAGCTCTGTGGTGGTTTGAATACACGTTGTGCATTTTCTTGGAGAGATGGTCCAGAGCTTTCCTTGAATCTCTGTGGAGGGGGCGGGGACCCAGTCAGAGCTCGGAACCACTGGCCTGCACGACCCTGGGGCCACCCCTGCTCTGGCACCCTCGGGCCTTCAGAGCCTCCAGTCTGTCCCATCTTCTTTCCTGCCTGGTTCTGTTCCCCAAGGCAGCCCACCTTCTCTCCCTCCTGCAGGCACCAGGTATGTTGTTCCTCCAGCCCACGGAGGTGTGTGTGTGTTGGGAGGGTCCTCTCCCCCCACTGCAGAGCTTCCCTCTCACAGTCCATCACCTCCTTTCATGTCCTTTCTCCCAGCCTTGCTGACCGCCAGCACCGGGTGCCAGTCCTCTCCTGTTACCTTGTACTTAAACTGCAGAGCGGTGGCCGATTGATTATTTATGGCCAAGTTTCTGTTTCTGTCTGGCAGGTATAGAGGAGAGATGAGGGATGCAACCCTTGGCAGAATTTGTCTCCTTTCTCTTCCTCCTGCTCCTCTTCCTCAGGGAAGGGGAGCCATGCTCCCACCCCCTGTCCTTGCACACATTTGTGTCTAGTACCTGTTGTACCACACATTGCTTCCCCTGACAGACACACACACCCGCTCGCTGCATGGGGACCAGAGGCAGTTTAAGCAACGTGGTCCCACTATTGTTTTTAACATTTATTTTTGTTGTGCTGGGTGCTTGCTGCTGCTCACAGGTTTTCTCTAGTTGCAGAGAGCAGGGGCTCCTCTTTATTGCAGTGCACAGGCTTCTCACTGTGGCGGCTTCTCTTACTGCAGAGCACAGGCTCTAAAGCACGGGCTTAGTGGCTCCACAGCATGTGGAATCTTCCCAGACCAGGGATCAAACCCACGTGCTCTGCATTGGCAGGTGGATTCTTAGCCTCTGTACCACCAGAGAAGTCCCCTACTATTGCTTGAGCAAAGAGGAGGGAGATTCGTGTATGAATCTCTGACAGCCTCGATGCAACCCCACGTGGACAGCTAGAAGCCCCCAGGTGGGTCCTGGGGTCTGGTTCTGTGGCCCTTGGCCAAGAGAGAAAAGGCAAGAGACAGGCCCAGGCTGACCAGTCATCTCAGGATGACTAAAGCAGGTGGAGCAGAACCACAGTTCTCCAGTGACAGCCCAGGAGATCTGCTAAGTTGTATGACCCTCTGCCCCCGCCACAGGCTATACCTATTAGATACGGTGGTGCCCCAGCATGCCTACCCCTTCTATAGGCACTGATGCTCTCCAATGCCAGGTCTTCCAGGACCTGCTCTGGGCACTGGGGAGAAACACAGAGCTTCTCCCTAGTTGGGTGGGAGCTGGGGGGTGATGGTGAGCCACAGACAAATTATTAGCTGGTCAGATGGCAGAGTGTTGGGGAGAAAGATAGCAGGGAAGGGGTTAAGATTTTAACCTGTGGTGGATGGGGAGGGAGAGGGAGGGCTCCCTTCCCATCTTCTCCCTCCCCCACCTCCACGGAGGAGACATTCTGCACAGAACATTCCAGAGCCCTAAGAAGTGCTAAGGGAATGGCCAGGAATTTGGTGTGGCTGGAACGGGGGGAAGAGGGAGAGGGTGGGTCTGGAGGCACGGCAGATGGTGTAGGGCTGTGGGGAGAGACTTGGGCTGGGTTTCCATTTCCACAGCCCCCCAAAGTCACTTGGGGGGACAGGATATAAGGGCAGGAGGTGGGGGCCAAGGAGTGTGTGGCAACAGTCCGACAGGAGCCACCTGGTGGGGGAAGTGGCTGGATTCTGGGTGTGCTTTCAGCGGCAGAGCCGCTGGGTTGGCCATCAGGGCCCTGCCTGGTGGGAGGGGGCATCATGTCTTCAAAAGTGTTCGTCTCTGGAGAAGACAGCTCAAGGCTCAGCAGAGTCCCCCCAGTGGAGGCTGGTGGGGCTCTCCAGTGAGCTCAGGCCTCTCGTCCTGCCTCCCATCCCACCAGGACACGAGTGGGGATCAAGAGCAGCGAGGCCGCCAGCATGGAGGATGCGACAGACATGGTGCGCGGCCTGGTCATGGAGCTCTCCAACCTGAAGTAAGGGCTGGGCTGGGCTGGGCCCCGCGGAACCACAGTCCCCGTGAAAGGCAGAGAGCATGGGGCCGAGCGAGGGTGATGGAGGGCCCAGTTCACCAGTGATCTGGGGGTGCCAGGCTGGGCCCGGCCCCCAGTGAGGGGCCTCTGGGAAGCTTCTCCCTCACAGAGCTGTCAGGTTGTTCTGAGGTGGAGCTAGAAGGGTCACAGCCTGCCTGGAGCAGGCTGATGCGGACTGTGCACACGCCTGTGCTTATGTGGGTGTGACCTGAGTAGCCATGAGTGTGTGAGCCAATGTGAGCAGGCCGGTGTGCCCGAGTGTGAGGTGGGGCACAGCACAGGCCTGTTTCCACCCAGCCGGCTGATTATGAGCACCCACCGGGACCTGGAGATCTTCAAGCGCCTCAACTACTACCAGAAAGCAAAGCCGGCCGGGAAGGCCCCCCCACCCTACACTGCAAAGGGGGCTGGGACCCTCCCCAGAGGGGAGCAGTCCTGGAGGGATTTGTAGCCAGTTCCAAACTGCCTGGGGTTATGGTGTGTGTTCCTGTAAGCTCACTGGCCCCCAGAAATGTTCTGCCGAACAGTGGAAAACAATCCCTCTGCAGACCCTATATGCTCCCCCCACCCTGGTATCTTGACTTTCTGAGATGCAGGTCCTGGGGGCCCCAGAAACCTTCCCTCAGCTGACCCGGAAGTCAGCTTCGTATGGGAAACACAAGAGGCCCTGCCTCTGTCAACGGCCTCCCCTGGGAGCTGCGGGGAGCCGGAACCTGTTCCTCCCTGTGGCAGGCCTTCTGGGGCCCCAGGAAGCCAGCTGCTTCTGAGCCAGGGCCCCGGGGCTGCCCAGATGTTTATCATGCGTTTGCAAATTTCAGCTCCTTAGCTGAGGTTACCCAAGGTTCAGAATTTGTTTCTTTCCTGGGGGAGAAAAGGGCTCGCTTTGTTGGTCATACCCTTGTTTTTCACCGGATCTCCATTTTATTTCTTCTGGGAAGCCCATTAATAAATGATGACCTAGCCAGACCTCAGACCATGTGACCTGTTGTTTGTGGTTGGAGGCGTTTTCAGTTCCTTGATGGCCTGCCCACAACCTTCCTAATCACCTCTTTCTCCTTCTGCTTCTCGTGCTCCTTGCGAAGACAAGTTGGTGTACTGCTGGGGGCCCCTACTCCCAGATGGAGTCCAGGGGTCCCCACGCGTTACCAGGTGTCAGACTCTCCTGGAGCAGGTGGAAATGTGCAGAGATGTGCATGTGTACAAATTCCAGCACACAAGTATCTGTGGACCAATGAGCCCACTGAGAAATCTTGACTGTCCAGGCTGGAGTTCAGCGCTGAGATGGCCTTGCCTCTCCTCTTTGGAACAAGCTGCCGAGAAGCCCTGGTCTAGGAGGCAACCCTGGGTGGGAATTATTACTGATGCAGACACAGCTAATGCCTGGAGGGTGCTGAGGGCAAGCGTGCGCACATCTTGCCCCACCAAGCCTCACCACAGAGAGGTCACATTGTCATTAGCTGTTCCAAGTGCTGCTGTCAAACCCGTTTTGCAGAAGACATTGCTTCTGTTAAGTAGGTCACCAGTAGGTGGACCAGACCCAAGACTAATTTGTTGCTCTGCCTGTGGCTCCTGCACCCTAACTCCTACGGCCAAGGCAGGGAGGGCCCTCCTCCCACCACCTTCTTTTACCTGGGACATCCCCTTCAGGTGGCTCAGAGTCCCCCAGCGCTTTCTCCCTGCAGAATGTACAGCCCCTTCCTTGAACCCACCAGAATGTGCCCATTCACCCTGTTCCCTGGGTCTCAAGCCCCAGTGGCTCTGGCTTATACAATTAACATTTGTAGGTAGCTGAGAGTGGCTGGGGTACTGTGTCCCCTGACTCCATGTGAAACTCTTGGCGCTGCTAAGGAGGCCTCCCTCACATCTTTCTCCTCCTTCCCTTTTCTCTCCAAGCCTGGGCGGTAGGCTGTCTTCAAGGGCCGTCTCTGATCCCTGGCTCACTGCAGCCCTCCTCAAGTGGCCTCAGGTCCCAGATCAAGTGGAAAAGCCAAGGGCAAATTCTGGCAAGTCCAAATCCTGCCCTGACTCAGCCCCAGGAGACCTCGTAGGCTGGGGGTAGAGGCCAGGCCCAAGCCAGCCCTCAGATTGGGGACGGAACATGGACTGGCACTTCTCACCTGCTGCCCACTGGAGGCTGGTGGAACAAGATCTGGGGGTGGAGGAGGCAGACAGGAGATGGGGATCCTCCCAAGCAAAGCCCCCCAGGAGAACCAGATCACACTCCCTGGGTGGGGATGGACCTCTGTCCCCTCCCACTCCTGACCACGTACAGCCTCCACAATGCCCCTTGCCCAAGGCCTCATCTGGCACAACCAACCAGGACATATTCCCATTCCTTATGGCCCCCAACCCTCACCCCTGCCCCAACCCAGAAGTCCTTCCCTTGCTCTGAAGGGCCTGGCATGTGACTCTGCCCCCCAGTTTCTGGGGCATCGATGGTAACCTAAACATTCACTGAGGGCCTCTGAGGTGAGGACAGTGATGGGGGGGAACCTCTAATTGTTTCTCCATTGCCCCCTCAAATCAGGCCCCCACCTCCAGTGTGGTGGATTCTACCCATCTGACATGTCAATATGCAAGAGGTAGCCAGAAAAGTTTGCAAGCACAAAAGTCACGGAAACAAGATTCATGGCACTAACTCAGCTGCAGGTGTCTGCTCTGTTCAGGAGTGCCAGGCTGGGGCAACCCCCCAGAACCCCACAGCTGCCATTTCTCGGCCCAAAGCACCTCACCCCAGCGCCCCAGGGCGAACAGAAATCCAAATAGCAGTTGGGGAAAGCGGAGATCAGAGTAACATATGGAGGCTGAGGGACGCGACAGCCCCAGCGGCGCAGTTCAGGATACCTTGTCCCAAGACCAGGCTTCATATGACGCTGATCCATTCATAAACATTTATTGAGCGCTGACTGGGTGCCCAGCGCTGGAGAAGAAGGGCAGGGGTGCCAGAGGACCACCCCCTTCCGTGACGGGGGCGGGCGCGCTTTGGGTGATGGTCCCAGACCCGGCTCCTTTGCCAAACCCCCAGGCTGGAGGCACCGTCTAGGGGCGGATCCTCGGAGGGTGGGTCTTCCCTGAAACCCAGCCTCCACTGAGCCTGGGTCCTCATCCCCAGGTGAAGGCGTCATCCTGCCCGCGCCAGTCTCCTTAGGCAGAAGTAGAGGGGCAGCAGGAAGAGGGAGGAGTTCCAGAAGACTTCCTGGCACTTTTGGAACCTAGATTTGAAAAACAGAGTTGGGGGAGGAGAAAAACATTTAGTAACAGGGATGATTCCATGATCCGGAAGTTCCGACTCAACCTGCAGAGGTGCCGGGGCTCTGGCGCCACCTGCAGGCTCCTTCTGGACTAGCTCCCCTGTGCTATTCCCAGCCCGGGGCAGTCCCAGGTGGGACCCAGAGCCAGACACAAAGCAACGGGAACTCCCAACTCTGTCCTGCCGTGCTGCCCCCTCGCGGCCGCAGGGCTCCGGGAACCCCGGATTTGTTACACTCAGAAAGTTTTCTCGGAGGACAGCCTCAGGCAGCCTTTCCGTGCCAATATCATGGTGAGGGCTCTCCGACCCCACCCCACCCCCACGGAGTCAAGTTTTCCTGTTCCCTCGGGCTTAAGGGGAAAGGAAGATTCTGAGACCATCTGTGTCCCTTCCGCTTCCTCCCTCTCCCAGTTGGACCTTGTCAGACCTCGCAGGAATAGTATCCTCTCCCGCAGGCAGTCTCACAACCCTTCCCTGCACAGCTGCCGGGATGGGAAGGGGTCCTCCCTTCTGGTGACTTCCCGAGGGGCCCCCAGTCTGATGAGAGAGGCGGTACTGGGGTACCACCCCGTCAAACCGGTCCCTCTGTTGGCTGACTTCCGCAAAGGCTATTAAAGTTGCTAAAACGGATTTCTCTTTTAAAACCCTGCAGAAGCGGAGGTCGTTCGAGTCTGGAATAGTAACTGCTGATATTTAAGCTTAGCTACTCAAAGCCTGCCGGCTACAGAGGTCAAGGGGAGCTAGTTAGAAGTACAGATGCTCCGGCCTCACACAGACCTGCAAAACTGGAATCCGAATTTGATGAGCAAGATGGAGGGGACTCTATGTGGCTGTGCAGACCTTAGGGAGCCTCCAGCCACCCTCCTGGGGGTGACTGACACACCGCAAACTCGTGGTTCTTTCCCTCCAAACTGACGCCGACTCGAACACCTCTGCCTGGAGGACCAACTTCTTCCAACCCCCTCAAATCCACCCCCACAGCCCAACCCATTAGCCACGGTCTAACACACACACTTAATACACAGACCTGCTCTTGTCCCTTTCTCAGCTCCCTAGTACCCAAGTCCAAACTCTTCAAGGAGATCAGCAAGCAGCCCTTCCCTGAAATTTCTGACACCTTCCCCTCCACCCTACATGCACACATACTCCCATCCCAGAGGCACGGAATTTGACCAAGTTCCCTAACAAGCCCCAGTGTCCAGGCCCCCTTCAGCACTTCACCAAATTGAATGAGTCTTCCAGGAGTCACTTCCTCCAGGAAGCCCTCCTGGACCGCTTTGTCTAGCTCGGGTGCCCCCTTTAGACTTCCCCGTTCCTTTTATAACTGTCACTCTCCCATCTACCACTGAGGGCCAAGCCCAGCCCAGCGCTTGGCACAGGACAAGCCTCACAAACTGCCTGGCGAATGAGTGGACAAGTGAGGCTGTTTCCCTCTGGTCACGTGGTGCCTAGGTTCTGCACAGGATTGCAGCCCCTGCTGTACCTGTTGCCAGACCCTATCACTAGTCTCCACGGCCTCCCTGCTAGATCACCCTGCACTTGAAAAAAATGTTCCCTCTATGGGACCAAAGAAGGCGAGTGTCTTGCCCAAGACCACACAGAGAACTCCAACCCCAGCTTACCCACTGGGGCAACAGTTCTAGAACATAGTTCTATGCTTTCTATTATGTATGGATTTTCTCCCCCGCCCAACCCTCTGAAGTGGGTCAGCCCAGGGGTTAACGCACTTCTCAGATGCTCTAAGTCAGCCCAGGGCAGACCCCCCTCTGCAGCGAGTCCCCCAAGCCACCCGCACAGGCACCTCCTCCTCCGCCGCCGCCTCCTCCTCGGCGCTGTCCGTGTCCAGAGTCCTGCATCCTCGTCTTGTCCGAGCGGACCAGCTTCTTGCCGGCCGAATTCCGGGTGGTGTAGCTGTAGACGGAGGTGTAGCCCTGGCCGGTGAGCGGGCAGAAGCGGCGGGTGTGGGCGCGCTCGCGGGTGGCACCGCACTGGGGGCACACATAGTCGCGGAGGATGGGGCACAGTACCCGGCCCGCTTCATCCTTGAGCACGTGGGACTGGTAGATGGCCCGGGACTCGCCGTTGTGTTTGCAGAAAGAGCACAGGCGTTCGGGAGCTAGTGAGGATTCAGGGCTGGGTCGCTGACCCCCCGGTTCTGGCACTGGTTCTGGCTGGCGGTCCAGCCTGGTCTCCGGCTCCTCCTCCCCACGCTGAGCCCCCACCAGGCGTGCCAAACCCAAGTAGTCTGTCCACAGGTTGAAGGTTCCCATGGCTGGGCCACGTGTGCCAGGTGGAGGGGCAGAAGAGAGGAGAAATCCAGCCGCCCCCAAGCTGGTCTCTCTACCCCTGCCTCCTCTCCCTTCCCTTCCCCTCTCTGAAGCCGAGGAGTCTGGGCTGTCAGTTCCCTCCTTATACCTCCAAGGGGGTGTGAAGAGGGAGGAGCAGGCTGTAGGAGGTTCCCTATTGTCACAGGGGGCTTGCTGCCTCCCCCAGAAATGCACCTGCCAAGGGGCTGCATGGCCTCTGGGTGGGCTAGGGGTTAGGGGGGCTGACAAGACACAGGCTGCAGGGGGCAGCAGCAATAAACAGCCTCACACCCCACCCAGAGGGCATTGAGAGGGCTACCCTTGTCTACCCCTCCTGGAGAGCCAAAGGGATGCAGGTGGGAGCATTGGAAGCCCCACCCCAAAGACTAGCATTGCTGTAGCCAGTAACTTAGTAACTTCTTTCTTCCTTCTCCCGGACTGGGGGAGGGGCTGGGTACCCCTGGGCTCTTTGGGGAGGGGGGAGGGGGAGCCGCTAATGTTCCAGCTGTCTTTGGGAGGAGGATGGGCCTGACTTATGGGGTGGGGGGACAAGGACCAAGACCCCTAGCTCTGGTCACCCTCAGGGAGCTTTCACACCCCTTGTCAGTGGAACCTCCTTTCAACTGATGAACAAACTGGGGTTTGAAGCCACCTGCCCTGGGGTTATTCACCAAGACAAACGCAAAGCCTGCCTCCCCCACCAGTTACGGGAGCCTTAGGTGTGGTGGAGTCAAGTCTCTCCTGGTCCTGGGGTGGAAAAGGGTTTGAGACTGAGAATTATGGGGTAGAAGAGAGCACAGGCGCAGGTGGGGCTATAGGGGACAGAGGGGAGACCCCTAGCATTCACCAGCACCTTGATCTCCCTCTCAAATGAGACCTGAGCCCCATCTCAGGGGGATGGATGTCCCACCCATCACCCAGGTGGGACACAGACTGGCAGGTGAACAACGGGCATCAAGGTGCTAGGTGGGCAACTGATGGTAAAGGAGGGGTCTGCAGGTACCAGGTAAGGAGGGTGAGAAAGCAGGGCCCGAGACTGGAACTCAGAGAAGAGGTGACATGCCGCCTACACACCTCATTCATTCATTCATTCAAGAAAGCTTCACTGAGCCTTCTGGAAGCAGGGCTCTCTAATCCCTTTCAGAAAGATTTTTCAGCTGCCCAGTCCTAAGCTTGTAATTCCTGTCCACAGCCCTCCAGGACTGATTCCCCCAAATCCAGCCTGTGTCTGTAAGGATCCCAGACAACAGTCCTCCTCGAGAGGTGAGAGGCCAGGGTCAGGGTCAGGTCCTGGCTGAGCACTTTTGAGGGGCGGGAGGGGGAGTCCAGGGTGGGTTGTGTCCCCCATTGCATCCCCCCAGGATGTGTCTGGCCCAGCCACAGTGACATTCATCCCTCGGTGGGTCTGGTCTCCGTCACAACCCACCGACAACAATGAATGTTGATTGTGACCTTCGCTATGGCCTAAGGGAGGGGATATGTTCGGGATCCCCTGCCCCTGCCCCAGATCTGAAAGGTGGGGGTTGTGATGGCTGGGTGGACGGCAGTTCCAGGCCTCGGGGTCCACTCAACGGTCGATGGTTTGCCTGAGCTGCCCAAACTCACCGACAGGTTGAATGTTCCCCCAAACCCTTGGCAACTCCTTGTGGGGCAGGGAGTGGAGGCTGGGTGGGGGTCAGGGAACCGGGTAGGGTGAGGGAGGAGAGGGGGAGGGAATGAGAGACTTAAGAGAATCTATTAAGTCAGGGAACAGTTAGCAGGTGCCAACTCTCTGCTCCAGGACACGGAAAAAGGAGATAAATCTAAGTAATAGTAACAGCAGATACTTCTGTCACCTTTGCTATGCAAATATAGCAGCAGTGGGCGCTGGGCTTGGAACCCATTTATTCAAAGCATTCTCAAAAGGGCCCTCAAAGGTGCATATTTCTTCCAATTGTCAGTTTGGGAGACAGGCCAGAGGGCACCCTTAGTGAGAGGCAGAGCATTCCGAGTGGCCCCAAGAGGTCTGGCGGCCAAGTGGTTCTGGCCCTGGGGGCATGGATGCAACGGAGAGATAAACAAGTCATTTTAATACAATGTAATACCTTCAGTGAGCTTCACCGTGTTCCGGACACAATGGTTTGTGAATCACAACAACCCACGGGGTGGGGTGGGGGGGTTTGTCAGAGTCTGCACTTTGCAAATTCGAGCCCCGAGGTGGGGCCGCTGCCGGCCCCGCCTGTGGTCCACCTGCCGCTTGGACAAGGGCGAAGCTAGAAGATCGCCGAGGGTCCCGGGCTTCCCAACTCAGGCCCTTGTCGGGATCAGACCGGCGCCCAAGCGCATAGTCACACGAGGGTTGCCCCGTTAATGCCCTTCCCCATTTCTTCATCCTCAAGCCTGGTCCCCAGTCCCTCCCTCCAGGGGCCGCTGTAGAGTTAGCCGCCCGCCCCCTCGGGTGCCCCCACAGTCTCAGGGGAGGCTGCTCCCCACCTCCCTGGGTCTGGGAGGTCTGGGAGGTAGGGAGCTCCCCCCACACACACACAAAGAACGGCCTGGGAGGGGACTTCAAATTTCCAGTCCCCTTCCATTACACTGAGGGCAATATCGAGCCCCAAAGGATGAACCCGTTGCCGTAACACTAAGGCAAACCAGAGCCCCCAAGTGTGCTGAGCTTGAGTGAACCCAAAAATGACCTTCCGCGGAGGCGGCCAGAGGCCCAGCGCTCGGAGCCCCACCCTCGAGATGCCCACCTAGAGCCAGCCTCCAGAGACCTGCCTCTCGAAAGCCACCGACTCCAGTCCCACCCCCCAAGGCCCGCCCCCTCGGAGCCCACCCACAAATCGCACATCCCTAGGACCCTCCCTCTAGAGCCCGCCCAGATAGACTCCCATGCAGCCCGCCCCCAAACTCAATCTCCATAAAACACGCCTCCTAAGCCGGTCCTCCAAGAGCCCACCCAGCTCTCCTAGGGCCCGCCCCGGGGCCTCGCCCTCAGAGCCCACCTCTGCTGGCCTCCCATCTACAGCTGTCTCCGGTAGTCCCCGCCCTCTAGGGCCTCTAAAATCCTCCTGCCCAGACCCCCAGAGACCGCGTCCCCACGCGTCCCCAAGGTCGTTCGCAGGGATCTCAACTCCGCTAAGGTCCGCCGGGGACCCCTCAGAGCCCGACTCCAGCAAGACCCGCCCCCCACCTGGATCGCGTTCCCCAGAGCCCGCCCCTCAGGAAGCCGGGAGGAGCACGAGGTTAGAGATGCAGGGCTTCCAGGGGGTATCTAGTGGCTTGTGTGCCCCTCCTGTGTCCCAGTGTGCATATGCCCCTGTGTCTGTGCCCTTGTGTGTGTGTGCACAGGACCTGGGGGCGGGGAACACACGGAGGAGGAGGTACTCAGAGGCTGGCAGACAAAGAGCCCATTATGGAATGTGCAGTGGCAGTGTCCATAGGAGTCCCCATGTGGGGTCTCGTTGATGGCCCAGGCTGTCTAGACTGGCAGGCAGGGGGCCCCTCATTTCCATGATACCTACATGGCCTCTCAGGTTGCCACCCTGCCCTCCCCAGGCTTCCTCTCCACTTGCTGGCTGCTCAGGCTTTTGACTCCAGGTCCTCAGACAAGGGGCTTGTCTGTCCTGCTGAGGACCCTGAGGGCAGCCAGTTCAGCGAGGAACCTGAGTTTCCTTCTCAAGCCCACCAGATGTGGGGCCAGGGCTGGGAGAGGCAAGAATGCTCCCTGGAGTTGGGGTTGGGGGCCGTGGAGGGGCCTGGGACAGGCTGATGAGAAATTCAGACACTTCTACCAAGGCTTGTAGTGCAGAGTGACCCTGGGTCTGGGTCAGGATGGGCCCCATCTGCAAAAATGTAAGCAGCAACTGCATATGGGCCTGTTACTTGGGGGCCGTGATGGGCTTGAGGGTCCAAAAGCTACTTTGGTGGGCTATTTTAGGGGGTCTGTGGGTGTCTGTTAGTTCAGGTAGGTATGTGCCATAATGGGTGGCTGGCTGTCTCTATGCCAGTTGTGTGTGTTGGCACTCTCGTGGCTTCTGTTTGTGTGTGGATGTCAATGTGACTGTGGGTATGTGTCAGGCTAATTGTAGGTAATTGCAGATCGATGTGTGAGCTGGTGTACATGTGTGTTTGGCGTCTGTCAGTGTCACTGTGGGTGACTGTGGTCTGTGTCATCTGATGATGGTGCCCCCCATCCCCTCCTCACTAAAAATTCAGCTCCAGGAGGATAGGGGTCTTCATCTCTTATATCCCCAGTATAGAACAGTCCCTAGTACATAACAGATACTCAATAAACAAGGGCTGGATTTGTGGGCGAATCAGGTGACTGTGGATTTCTGCATGTCCCTATGTCATTTTCACTGCAAATGTGTTACTGTGTCTGTGGGTCAGTGTGTTGTTTTTTTTTTGGCTGCGCCGGATCTGAGTTGTGACACGTGGGATTTTCAATCTTTGTTGCAGGGCATACGAGATATTTAGTTTCAGCGTGTGGGATCTATTTCCCTGACCAGGGATTGAACCCAGGTCCCCCTGCATTGGGAGCATGTATTCTTAGCCACGGGAGCACCAGGGAAGTCCCAGGGGTGTCCAAGGGTATAATCAAGTGTCAGGGTGGGTGACTATGGGTGTAGGTACTATTGGACTGTTCCTATCTGTCTGTGGGTGACAGTGTTATAATGGGTGTCTAGGAGGGTCAGTTTACCTGTATGTGTGTAGGTTAAGATTACTATAACCTGATGTCAGAATCTCCATCATCTGTGCAGACCTCGTACCATCTGTGTGTATATGTGTCAGTTCGTCTGGGTGACTGGGTGTGTCCTTGCCTGGGCAGGCACACAGAGATCTATGTGTGCATGTCCAGGTTCTTGAGAATAATGGTGTCCATGTGCCCCTAAGTTGGGGCACTTACCTAGCTTCGGTTGTCAGATTACTCTGATGAGAACCTGTGGGTGCCCATGGGACAGTGAGCACAGGAGTGTCTGTGTGTGCAATAGAAAACTATGTGTGTGTGTCAGTGTTATGTGCAAGAATATGTCTACCACAGTTGGTGGCAGCTTCGTTTCTCTGTGGCAATGTTTTCCCAGGTGTCAGCCCTGGGTGTCGGTGTCATTGTGGGTGATGTGTGCCCACGTGGCAGTGTTATGATGAGTGACTGTGTGTGTACATCAGCGTTCTGGCAGGTGATGTGAGCAATAATGGGGATGTTGTATGCGGGAGTATAGGGTGTAGATTTGGGGTCTTCATCAGCCATTTGGGAATATCTAATTGTGACTCTGTAAGTGTATCTGTGAGCAGTCCAGGGAGGTGGAGAATCAGTGGGAAAGGAGATGGGAGAACTGAAATGTAGTGGGATGGGGGGGTACCTCTCAGATCCCATCAGCCAATGAGGGGTCTTCTCCGTCCCCTCCTCCCCACCCCCAACGCATGTCCTCCAGGGCGAGGTCCCTGTGAAAGGCGCCTTGTCGCTTTAAAAGGGTCCCCCAGCAGTGGGATTCCGGGCCATTTTTTCCTTTTTACGCCCACTTTTTGAGGGCGTGTTCCTGTTAGCAAACCTTGGCCGGGGTAAATACTCTGCAGCCGCCGGCGGTAATGACAAGCGGGGGCGGGGGCTGCGGAGGGGCCCCGGGCTCCGGCAGGCGGCGCCGCTGTCGCCCCTGGCCCGCCGCCGCAGCCAGGCCCGAGCGGGAAGCCCCCCCCCCCCCCCCGGGATCCGTCTCCGTAGGGCCAGCACAGGCCTGCACGCCCGTGAACTTGGCCGGGAGCGCCTTCTCGAACGCGCGCGCCGGCTCGGAGCCTCTCCCGGTCCGGGATATCCAAGGCCCCCATCCGCCCTGCTCCCCCAAGAACAAAGCTAGCCGCCGCCCGGCCCCAGGGCCTCCTACGGTCAGGTGTCAGGAGGCCCGGCACCCATGCCCCTCCGACCCTCAGCCTGCGTCCCCGCCCCACAGGAGCATCTCGGCCCGCCCTCCCCCCGGCGGCCCCCGGCTGGCCTGGGACTTCTGGATCTGTCCCCTATGGGGTGGGGGGTCTGGTCCTCCGGGGGCCCCTCTCGGGGAAGGCGAGACACAGAGAAGCAGCCAGGGCCTCCCTGCCCCCCTTCCCCAGCCGCCGCAACAATGGAGGGCCGGGCTGCAGAGGCCGGGGCGCCCGCCCCCCGGCCGCGAGCAGGTGCGTGAGGGGGCTGCGGCGGGTCCCGCTGCTGCCCCGCCCCGCCGCGCCCCCTCCCCGCGGGCGGCCCCCGCCCCGCTCACGCCCCGGGCCCGCCCGGCGCCCGCGCTCACCTCGTTTTGGGGCCGCCGCCTTGTTTCCCCCTCTTCTGTCCAAAACCCGCCCGGAAAAGCCCCCCGAGCCGCAAGGCACCGGCACGGGAAATTGCATTTTGGCGGCTCCGGGGCTGGGCGGGGGCTCCCCAGGCCGCGGGCAGGGGGAGGGGACCGCGGGGCTCCGGCGCCGGCTCGAACCCGCGGCCGCCGCCTCCCGCCCGCCCGCCCGCTCGCCTGTCTGTCTCGGTGACGTGCCCGCGCTCCCCGCCGCCGCCGCCCCCTCCCACCTCCCCGCTCCTGCCGGGCGGTGGGTCCAGCCGCGGCCGTGTGCGCCCCGAGGCCTCCCGCCAGGCGCACCAGGATGCAAGCGAGGATGCCCACGGGACTCCAGGACGCAGCTCCCGGGCTCCGCGCAGGGGACACGGGGACACGGGGGCGCGAACGGGCACACGCTGGAGCCCAGATGCACGCAGACCTCAAAGGCGCACGGGGAGCAGACGCGCACAAAGGCACGCGGACCACAAACACAGGGAAGGGTGTGCAAGAGACTTCCAGACACAAACCCACCGGAGGGAATGGTAGGACACAGCAACACCCGCCACACAACCATGTGCATAAAACCCACTACACACGTAAGGACACCTGGGGCCACACAGACACATGCAAGATACAGGCACGCACCACATTCAAGGGACAAGAAGAATGTCTTCAGAACTGAAATAGAGTACATGGAGGATCCCAGGGGCACACACAGAAACTATTGGCACAGAAATAGATAGACTCGCAGGAATGGCCCCAAAACAAACACACACACACAAGCCCAGGGGCACACACAAGGTACACAGACATACCGGTGCAAACATAGAACCAACACACCTCCCCACTCATCAGGTGCACAGCCATGGGAACACCCTGATATACAACACTTCAGCACACATGGATGTATACACAGACACAACACGTGGTTATACACACAGAACAGAAATACACCCATAAGACATGTCAGAATCTCAGGGGTACATACAATCTCAGGGGTACACACAGACACACAAAGTTCACAGAGATACAAATATATGCACAATCCCTCTTGTACAAATTGGGCATAAATATATGCACAATTCCTGCCACACAGGAATTCACAGAACCAACACACATACCCACAAAGTCCCCCCTTCCCCGGGCAGGTCCTAGGGTTACAGGGTCCATGTGTATGTGCTAAGTCGCTTCAGTCGTGTCTGACTGAAGCATGACCCTATGGACCATAGCCTGCCAGTCTCCACTGTCCATGGGATTCTCCAGGCAAGAATACTGGAGTGGGTTGCCGTGCCCTCCTCCAGAGGATCTTCCCAACCATGGGATCAAATCTGCATCTCTTATATCTCTGCATCGGCAGGCGAGTTCTTTACCACTAGTGCCACCTGGGAAGCCCACAGGGTCCATAAAGACACACAAAATACAGGGATGCTTGGGGCCGTGTATACCTGGGACCATCCAGTGTAAGTACACAGACAGGCCAGGTACAGAGGTCACATACAGGAGATGGACTCAAAAGTTGTGCATGGGGTGGGGCTCCCCTGATCCCCCCGAGATGCTTACACGGAGCCCCCATGGTCACACACACACCAGGTACATGGACACACACAGCAGCAACAGTACACTGGTGGAGGATTCCTCCAGGAATTTGCACACAGGTCCCCTCTTATACTCCCCATCAATACACACAATGCTGGCCTGCCGTGGCCACCTCGACTGGCGGAAAGAGGTCACCTCAGGGCAGTCTGTGGTGCCAGCCGACCTTCCATGGCCCAGGACTGAGCTGAACAATTTCTCATTCAGTGTATTTCTTCCCTGCTCCAGTCTAAGACAGGGTAAAGGAAACCTTCGAGACCCCCACCTCGCCAAAGCCCAGGCCTTAACCCTTGTGGGGCCAGGGCCCTGCTCCACCAGACAACGGCCCTCCCCTTCAGGCCCCTCACCAATGTCCTGCCTCAGTTTCTCCTTAATAAGTCTCCTTTTCCCACACCTGCCCTCTTTCCTTAGGTCTCAGCCCAGAAAGCCAAGCTCCAGCAGGCCCAGGAGGGTGGATGTTCCCTGGGAGCCCCCCAGAGGCCTTCAGGGTTCAGCCCTACTCTGTACCTGACTTCCCTGCAAATTGGGGCTAATTCCCTGGAGGAGAAGGAAGAGAATGTGAGTAAACAGTAATTGGGCCTCAGTGGGTGGAGACAGCTTTGTGAATGTCCCTTATTTACCCTCCCCATTCTAACTGAAAAAGAGGGGATTGCATTGAAGTAATGTCTTCCTTCAATCCCAGTTATCTCAGACTCTTCCCAGCAAGCCAATGAAGTGAATATTGTGATTTTTACATACGGGCAACTGAGGACCAGAGAGGGACTGCTGTTTGCCCAGGGAGGCACAGCCTGTAGGCTGCAGAGCTGGGATTCTGTGCAAGGTCTTTCCCCATCTACCAGGATCCTTTTGAAGAAGCACTCAGGCCCGCTGAACTTCCCACGGCCAGCAGCAGGGGGCAGCAGACTCCAGAGCCCTCGGGCTGCAGGAGCGCGAGGGCTCTCAATTCCCTCTTCCTCCTAGCCGCTGAGGACTCTGCATGGACCGCCCCCCCAACCCCCCCGCCCCGCCACCGCCCCCAGGCTGGACTCGCCAGTGCCAAAATGCACGGGCCTCCGCAGAAACGAACTTTTCTTAAATAAAGCCTTCTAGAACTGACTTCCCAAGCAGTGTCTCACTCGCACATGGTCCCTCTTAAGGTCTAGCTTTGCTCCTTCTTGCTGCAACACAAGCTGGGTGGGCAGCCTCAGCATTCCTGAGCTGGGTCAGATCAGGAGAGAGGACTCCTGGATCCTGGCCCAGTGGTTAGTCCCACTCTCTACCCCAAAGTCCTCTGAATATCCCTCCGAGCCCATTGCAGGATGGGGGGGCAGAAGGGGAAGCCCCAGTGCCCAAGCCGCCTGGTTCTTTCTGGCGTGGGAACTGCCCGCCCCACCCCAGACCCTAGTTCCTGGGGCCCCTGCCAGTGCTGACTCATAGGGGACCCACGGCTGTGACTCAGCCAGCGGTCCTTCCTGAACCTCTCCCTGAGAGATTTTCCACCCGATGTCACCTCCTGTCCCCTGGGGGGTCGCCTCAGGGACCCAGATGTAGCCCTGGTGGGTGTGTAAACCGGAAGGCTCTTCTCAACTCCATCAGTCCCCGAGCCCCAGTCCCCAAGGACCCCCTGCAAGGTTGTGGCCTTGACTGGGTGTGCCGGGCTGTGGGGGTCTTGGGCGGTGTCCGTAGGTGCCCAGATGTGTGCCTAGGCAAGGCTCAGGCTGTGAACACACCTTCCTCCACATCCCAGTGGAGTTGGGGCAGCGACTCTCCAGGTCCATGTGAGGCCTGGGCTGGGAGCTAGTTCACTCAACCACAAACCAGCTTCTCCAGCCATGTTCCCTGTCTCCGGAAATGGCAGCTCCATTCTTCCAGCTGCTCAGGCCAAAACCCTTCTTAACAAATGCAATCCATTAACAAGTTCTGTTACTGTCTCTTCTAAAGGCATTCTACCCTCTCCAGAGCTCCCACCCAGGGCCACCCCCCATAATCTCTCCCCTGGACCTACGCAGTTGCCACCTCCTTGTTCTCCTTGTGCTCCAACCTCACAAAGTCTGTTCTACCATGGCCCAAGGGCACAAGTGAATGCCTTAGTCCCTTCTCTGCTCTGAACTTTCCGTGGCTCCATTCATTCATACCAAAAGCCGAAGTCCTCCCCACAGCCCTGCACACTAGATCTTTCTTGTTCCCTCCCTGCCTCACTCCCTCTGCTCCAGGCACATGAGCCTCCTCACTGTTCCACAAACACACAGGATATCGTCTGGCCTCAGGACCTTTGCACTGGCCATTCCCTCTGCTAAGGACTCTCTTCCCCCAGGTACCCACAAAGCTGCCTCCCTCACTTCCTTCAGGTCTCTACTTAAATATCATGTCCTCAGTGAGACCTTCCCTGATGACCCTATTTAAAATCCCACCCCTTTGCTTTATCTTGTTCTTTTTTTCATCACTCTATCATTTTTTTTTTATTTTGTCTTCATTGCTCTGTGCAGGCTTTCACTAGCTGCGGCAAGCAGGGGCTACTCTTTGTGGTGGGTGGTGCGTGGGCTTCTCATTGCGGTGGCTTCTCTTGTTGCAGAGCACAGGCTCTAGGTGCACAGGCTTCACTAGTTGGAGCACGTGGTCTCAGTAGTTGTGGCTCAAGGGCTACTGGAGCTCAAGCTCATTAGTTGTGGCACATGGGCTTAGTTGCCCCATAGCATGTGGAATCTTCCAGGGATCGAACCCATGTCTCTTGCATTGCAAGGTGGATTCTTAGCCACTGTACTACCAGGGAAGTCCACCCTATCACCTTTGAACATTATGTGTTGGAGCACTGAGAGTAGAGTCTCAGACTGTTGTCTGGACATATTGATAATCACTACATTTCTGACATGTTGGAGAACAAAATGACGTGGCACCTGCCTGCCTGCCACTGTCAGGTGGGGCAGACAGTCACGTAGCTAGCCAACTGCAATGAAGAGTTTTCAGTGCTAAAAGCCAGAAGCATAAGGGAGTATTGGGGAGGCGTGGGGCCAGGCTGGAGGATGAGGTGCAATCAGGGAAGGCTTCTGGAGGGGGTGAGGTCATGCAGGGCATTGGTGGTCAGTGAGGAGTTTGGATATAAGCATAGGGTGGGAAGATCTGGAGGGTTTTATTTTTTTTATTATTTTTTAAAATTTTATTTTTTATGGCTGTGCTGGGTCTTCATTGCTGTGAATGGGCTTTCTCCAGCTTGTGGTGAGTGGGGGCTATTCTCCAGTTGCAGTGCTCGAGCATCTCTTTGCAGTGGCTTCTCTTGTTACAGAGCCCAGGCTCTAGGACACGTAGTCTTCAGTAGTTGCGGCACACGGGCTTAGTTGCCCTGCGGCATGTGGAATACTCCCTGATCAGGGACTGAACTCGAGTCCCCTGCATCTGCAGGTGGATTCTTTATCTTTGGATCACCAGGGAATTCTGGGTTTCTATTTTTAGTTAAATATATTGAGGTATCATTTACATAGAGTAAAATTCTGCCTTTACATGGTTCTCTGAGTTTTGACATATGCATACAAGTTGTGTAACCATTGTCTGAAATCATGATATAGCAGGTTTAGTGGGAGGTGATCAGCAAGAATATGAGATCAGGTCCACCGGGCTAAGCACACAGCAACAAGAACATGAGTGGAAGCAGAGGGCCAAAGGGGAGACCAGTGTGGCTGGCTGTTCACCGGCTTGACTTAGGACAGAGGGCCCCGGGAGAACAGGTGGAAACAGGCAGCTTCAGGAGGCAGACAGGTCTCAGGGGTGGACCAAGTGTGGGGGCTGAGGAACCAAGGAGGAAGGATGAGCAGACTGAGTCAGAGGCACCTGAGGGGCCCCTCAAGGAGATAATCGGAGAGGAAGGTCATCAACGCGTGGTGACCAAAGCTATGCCTGGGGAGGAGAGCGTTTGAGAGGCATTTCAAAAGACTGAGAGGAGGAAGAGAAAGGCCAGCAGGAGAATGTAGTGTCCTGTGGTGAAGGAGGAAGTAGGCAAAGGTGACAGATTTTTTTTTTTGCCACACCGTGGGTGCATCATGTGGGATCTTAGTGCCCTGACCAGGGATCCAACCTGTGCCCCCTGCAGTGGAAGCGCGGAGTCCCAACCATTGGGCTGCAAGGGAGCTCCCCAAAGGTGACAGATTCTGTACGGAGGTCGAGTACAGAGGTGACTGGGAGCACTGGCCTGACTCACCACTTGGTGTGATCAGGCACCCTCTTGAGAAGTAAGGAAGGAAAGAAACAGGCAACAAGCCCAGCACTCTCCAACAAAAGTGCTGTGTCCTTTTAAAGGCACAAATGGGCTTCCCTGGTGGTTCAGCAGTAAAGAATCCACCTGCCAATGCAGGAGATTTGGGTTTGATCCCTGGGTCAAACCTTGGGAAGATCCTTGGGAAGATCCCCTGGAGGAGGAAATAGCAACCCACTCCAGTACTCTTGAGCCTGGGAAATCCCAATGACAGAAAAGCCTGGTGGGCTACCATCTGTGGGGTTGCAAAGGAGTCAGACATAACTTAGCGACTAAACAATAACAACAGAGCCACAAATGTGAGCTGCCATGTGTGTAATAAAACAATTTTTAGTAGCCCCATTACAGGTTTGTTTTTGTTTTTGGGGGGGTCTTATGGCCACAGTGAGTGGCATGTGGCATCTGAGTTCCCCAATCTGGTGTCGAACCAGTATCCCCTGCAGTGGAAGCTCACAGTCTTAGCTGCTGGACCACCAGAAAAGTCCCCTAGTAGCCTCATTACAAAAAGTAAGAAGAAACAGGTGAAATGAATGTTGATAATATATTCGATTTAACCTGACATATCCAAAATAGCATGGTTTCAACATGTAATCAAGATTTTTTAAAAAATTCTTCAGATATTTCACATTCTTGAAAACAAGCTTTATATTTACAACATATCTCAGTCTGGGATAGCCAGGTTTCAGCTGCCCAGTAGCCAAGTGACAAGTGGCAACCTCACTGGTAAAGCACAGATCTAGACAGGACACAATTTTGCCCTCGGATGACTCACCTCACTCACATTTCCCTAATCCCCACCCTATCAAACCCTGTCTATTATTTGATTTCCCACACAAAATGTGTACAGGAATGTTCATAGCAACATTATTCATGTTTGCCAAAAAGTGAAAAACACCCAAATGTCCATTAACTGATGAATGGATTTTAAAAAATGTGGCGTATCTATACCACATATGATTTGGCAATCAATAGGAATGAAGTTGCGATACATGCCACAACTTGAACACATCTTGAAAAGTGAATGAAGCTAGTCATTAAGTCACATTGTATGAGTCCATTCATATATAGAGTCAGAAAGGAGTGTAGGGGTACCAGGGGGTGGGGGAGATGGGGGCATCTGGCGAGTGATCACGTATGAGTACTGAGTTTCTTTGGGGGGTTAATAAAAATGTGAAGGTTACACGAGTCTATGAATATACTAAAAACATTGAATTATTTACTTTAAATAGGTTCATTGGGGACTGCTCTGGCAGTTCAGTGGTTTGAGACTCCATGCTTCCACTGCAGGGGGTGTGGGTTCAATCTCTGATTGGGGAACAAAGATCCTGCAAACCAAGCATTGTGGCCAAAAAAATAATAAAAATTTTACATAAAAAAAAAAAGTCAATTGTATGGTATGTGAATTTTATCTCAATAAAGTTGTTATAAAAAATATTTAATCTTGATGTTTTAGTAAATAGGTGGCACTAGTGATAAAGAATCTGCTTGCCAGTGCAGGAGACATAAGAGACGTGTGTTCAATCCCTGGGTTGGGAAGATCCTCTGGAGGAGGGCACGGCAACTCGAGAATCCCCATGGACAGAGAAGCCTGGTGGGCTACAGTCCATGAGGTCGAAGAGAGTCGGACATGACTGAGCGACTGAGCACCCACACAGTGAGTGTTTCCGTGTTCCCATAAATGTTGCCCTCAGTGGAGTGCATCTCTGCTCTCAGCTAGTCCAGGCCCTGCTGTCCTTCCCACACCAAGCCTAAGAAGGACAACTGGGACTTCCCTGGCCATTCAGTGGTTAAGACTTTGCACTTCTTCTGCAGGAGGGGCAGGTTCGATCCCTGGTCCGGGAACTAAGACCCCGGATGCCACACTGTGTGGCCAAACCCCACCCTGCCACCCCACCACCCCACCCCACCCCACTCCCCCAAAAAAGACAGAGGGACAGCAAGGAGCGGATGCCTAGCAAAGTCAGGGAGATATGCTGAGACGTTTCGCCAGTACCCTTGTTTCCTACCAGAAGTCATGGACTTCCCTGAGTTGCAGGCTCTCCCGGGCTGGGAAGAATGATGCCTTCAAAGCCTGATTCCAAGGGCCCTGGCCTACACGCCCAAGCAGACAGCCTGACTCAACTTTACCCACTATATGCGTGTGACCCTCCACTGTCCCCTTAGTGACTCAGGCAACCTAAAAGCCCCCTCTCTGGGGACGCTCTGCTGCCCACGGTGACTCTTCACAGACATTGCAGAAGCAGGCTGGCGCCTCCCCGGCCCAGGCGGGGGTCCTGGGGGCAGCCCACTAGGGCCTTGGCCCCACGGCCCAGTCTCCCCCAGAGCGCCCAGGGTCTGGGGGAGGGGGGTGGGGAACTTTCTCAAAGGGCCTTTGTGGGAGCGGCTGGGACGCTGGGGTGGGGGGGCTGCCGGGGGACCACGCCCTGCGTGACTCACTCCTCATTGCTGGGCAGTGACTCACGCTCAGGCCTCCCTCCTGCCCCCTTGCAGCAGGTGCTGCCAGCTCCAACTTCAGGATTGGGCCCCAGCAGCCAGGTTCATGCCACCCTACCCTGGGCCTGTGAGTCACACTCATTTATTTTCAGGGGCGCCTACCCTCCCCACCCTACATGGCTTGGACCACAAAGAAAACTTCCCACAGTCCCTTTGGTCCTTGGCGGGGAGGGGGGAGACCCCTGGTACTGAGATATGCCAGCTACTGTCTCTCTACTGATTTGTGGAATCTCCAAACCACCGGAGAGGTGAGACGTCCTTGCTACTTTAACAGATGGGGCAACTGAGTCTCGGTGAGATTATGAAGTTTGCTCAAAGATACAAGATCAAACCGAGTGAGAGCACAAAGTGATGCCCGACAGTGTAAATATGTAATGATCCCAGCTGCTTTGTAGACCGGTAATGGGTTACTGCAGCCTGTACTGTCGCGTCCATTTTACTGATGACCAAACTGAGGCAAGGAGCGCCTAAGTCACACCCGAGAGTGAGAGGCTGGGCAGAAATTCGAACCGATGTCGGCAGTCGGGGCTTGTTCTGCCACTTCCCAACAGGCCTTGGGCGCCCACTTGGAGCTTGGGGCGCCCCCGCCGCCCGGCCCCTCCAGCCGCCGGGGCCAGCCTGGGCCGGGCCGCCCGCCAGGCTGCCGGGCGCCGCGCCCGCCAGCATCACGCCGCTGTGAGTCACCGCGCGCGCCGGCCCCGCCCCCCGCGCCAACAAACAGCGCGTTGCCCGGCAACCGCCGCAGGTTCCCCGCCGGGTCTGCGCTGGAGGACGCGGGTTCGAGACTCCAGTGGGGTGGGAGCTGTGAGAGGCTCCGGGACCCGGTGGCTTTACTCAGATTAGGGATTCAGATCAGGTCTACAGTCCTGGTTGACACAGAGATGAGGGCGAAGCAGATGGTGGTTCACTGGCAGCGGGATTGGGGATGGGAGATAACAGAGGGTCCTCAAGGCAGACCTGTCTCTGGTTCTCAGGAGGCCTATGCCAGAGTCAGGGGATGACACTAGGGACTCTCTGTGGGGTGAGACAAACCCTGAGAAGTTAGGTTAGAGCTACTGTCAAGAGGTCGAAGCCATTTTCCTAGAGGGATCTGGGGAGCCGACCTGGGGGTGGAGGTCAAGAGGGCTGTGATCAGGGCTTCTGACTTTTTACCATCCCCCCACCCTCAGAGTAGCTAACAGTGAGCACGTTCTATGTTCCAAGCTGTGTTCTACACGCGTGCTCAGTTGTTCAGTGGTGTCTGACTTTTTGTGATTCCATGGACTAGCCCTCCAGGCTCCTCTGTCCATGGAATTTTCCAAGCAAGAATACTGGAGTAGGTTGCTATTTCTTCCTCCAGGGTATCTTCCTGACCCAGGGATTGAACTGGTGTCTCTTGCATCTCCTGCATTGGCAGGTAGATTCTTTACCATTATGGACATTACCTAATGTTCACAATAGCCCTCTGACATTCCACTGGTATTCCCATTTGACACAGGGGGAAACTGAGTCAGAGAGGCACAATCCTTTGCCAGAGGAGGCAGGGCACTAAGCTTGAAACCAGGCAGGGTGACTTAGGCTCCTATGCTCCTCTCAGGAGAGTGCATGCCTCCTCTTGGGGGCGGTCCTATCTGTGGGAGTTTCCAGCAAGGATATGAGTCCACACTGGAGCTTAGATGGGCCAGGTGGGCTCCTTGGGGGCTGTTGATGCAAGGCTATGCCAGGTCCCCTTCCAGGTTTCCAGGCTACTTGAGGGCAGGAGAGAGTCCCCCAAGAGCCAGCATCACTTAACTCTAGGCTCCCAGGACCCGTACTAGCCACCATCCAGCTGCCCACAGGACCCCTAAGGGGGCTGCTTGAGGGGTTTCCTAGGGCCCCAGATCCCATGGGGCGGGGATAACAACACTGAGGCCAGGTGGACAGGTACATTCCCCACCCCCAACCCCGGTTATTTTTGCATCCTTTAAGAAATGTTTATTTTCTTGACTATATCATTCAAATGGTTGAGTGGGGAGACAGAAGTGTTTAGAGTCCCCGGAGAGTATAAAGTCATGGCAGGAGGTGAGGAAGGCTTCCTGGAGAGGGTGGTAGCCTAGGATCTCAACAAGTTGGCAGTTGACAGGTGGGTGTGAAAGGCAGGTTGGAAAGAAGGTGGGAACCTGACAAGCAAGGTCTTATAGGTGACAATGGGGACCACAGAGGAACTTTTCTTCCCAGTGGACGGTGGTAGAAGGGAAATGTGATTGGGTTTAATTGGCTCTCTCTGGAGAATGGACAGAGTAAGGCTGGAAGCAAGGAGACAAGGGAGACCAGACAGTTGGAGTGTTTTCATGCCAGAGATGATGATGGCTCAGAAATACAGTTGCCAGATTTAGCAAATAAAAATACAGGAGACCCAGTTAGATTTGATTTTCAGTTATAGAGCAAGTAAAACAAAAACATTTTTTTTGATAGAAATATGGCCCTACTATTGCATGGGACATACTGATATGAAATGATTCAAAGAAAATCAGATTTAATTGGGTGTCCTATATTTTATCTGGCAAGAGTTCTTGAGGGTCTTAGGGGACTCTGGGCATGGGGAAATGATAATATAACAAAGATGGAGCAAATACCCTTCGAAGTAGGTACTACTATCATCCCTGTTCTACAGACAGAGGTTTGTTTGTTTTTTTCTCCCTGTATGGTTGGATGGCATCACCGACTCAATGGACATGAGTTGGAGTAAACTCCTGGAGTTGGTGATGGACAGGGAGGCCTGGCATGCTGCAGTTCATGGTCACAAAGAGTCGGACACGACTGAGCAACTGGACTGAACTGAACTGAACATATCTATACAGTTAATAAGTGGGTGACCCCCAGTTGGAACCTAAGCATGTTGCTTACAGTTCTGCAGCGGAATAGAGGTGACCTGTAATGGGATAGGGGATGGGACTTAGAGGCCAGGGTTTCCTCGGTTTCTTGGTGGCCCAGGTGAGGGCCTTCTTGAGGCAATAGACTCTTCAGCCCTCTTTTGCAGCCTGGGATCTGTGCCACCTCCTTTGCGCCCCTCCTCCCAGGACACCGAGGCAGTGGGAGGGACGGGAGTCAGCCTCAGGGGGGCTCCTCTCCCCCGCTGCGGCTCGGCCTCGGCCTCCTCCAAGCCAGGAGGATCCGCCGTCTGCGCCCGCCGGCAGGGGGAGGGGGAGGGTTATTTTTACCTCCCTCCAGGCAGCCAGGGCGACAGGAAGTGAGCGCGCAGCCCGCCAGATGTGGGGAGCCAGGCAGCTGGGAGCAGCCACAGCTGGACCGGCGGCCGGCTGGGGGCGCGGGGGGGCGGGGGGAGGCAGGGTGTGCAGAGGGCGGAGCCCAGGCCTCAGGTCCCTCCTTTGTTCCCCGCCGCCCCAGCCTCCCTTCGGAGGTCCCCCCTGCTCATCTCGGCGGTGGCATCGCTGTCCCCCATCTGTGCGCCAGTGCTCCGGGTGCTCGTGGGCTCTCGGGACCCGGACGGGGAGGGGACCCTCCTCCTCGCCCTGGGGACCCCCCTGGTCCCAGCAGAATGAGGAGTGGGAGGGGGAGACAGCTCCTCCCCGGCCCCGCCTGCCACCGCCATTGTTTACCCGTCTGCTGCCTCCTAGGAAACTTAACCCGCCCGCGGTAATTTTATTTGGGAACTTCGGACAGTTGCCATAGCAACCCCCAGTGACGTCAGAGGGGCTGGGGCCCGAAATCCCCGGGAAAAGGGGGGGTGGGATGGGGGGAGACCCCCAGGAGGGCCCCTCCTTAACCCTGCGCCTGCCGGGCCCCAGTCAGAGGGGAGAAGGCGGCCTTCTGTGACACCTCTGGGGCACCCTCATTCTGGCCCGGTGCCAAGGGAGGGTGGCCCGCCAGACCCTGATGTCATCTGGTGCTGGGTAGGTGGTGAATCAGTTCCCGGGTGGGGGCTGGGCTAGGCCTGGGGGGTTATTCCTATGTGATTCACCCCTCCCCTGCCCCAGGAGCTGGCAGGTACCCTGAAGGACACTGCCCTGGGGATTTCAGGGCCCTGGCTGGGGGACCCCATAGGTCCCTGGGGCCTCTCTGGCCCTCTGAACTGTAGGTGGATAGACCAGAGCTTTCCTGCTGCTCCCAATGCCAATTTGGGGCGGTTGAATGAAAGGGTTAGTGGCAGTGAACTGGGGCCACTGCATAATGTCCTCCGGATGTGGGGAGTGACTAGTGCCCTAGTGAGGGGGCAGGTGGTGGGATCCCAGCTCAGTCCATAACACAGCCTGTCACCAGGGTGACAGGAGGCAGGGGCCCTGACTGGCGAGGAGGAGCACAGCGCCAGCCGGGGGCTGGGCTGGGAGGAGCCACCCTAACCACAGTGACGTGGGACTTCCTCGGCAGGGCCTGTTTGATGTCTCTGTGTGCCGCGTTGCCATGGGGCCCGGCAGGCGGCCCTGCATATGAGCCAGGGTGACCTACAGGGCGACTGAGTCCATCAGGGTCCCTTGACCCATCCTCCCCATCCCAGGTCTGAATGGCTACGTAAAGTAGTGTACCTATGTCCTTACGCTTGTCCAGCTTCTACCCTGCCTCAAGCCCTGGGCTGGGACATGGCACAGCTCATCTCAGAATTTCCTAACAACCCTAAAAATTATATTTTCAGGTCCATTCCATGAATAAAGAAACCGAAGCTCAGAGAGGTGTGATCACTTGGCCAAAGCTATTCAGCTAGGAATTGGGGAGCAAGAACTGGAAACTCAGTTCTGCCACTCTGCTCCCCTCCCCACTCTACCACACTGGTTCCTTGCTATTTCTCAAATACGCCAGGAACTTCCTGCCTCAGGCCCTTTGTACTGGCTGTTCCCTCTCTACCGAAACTCTCTTCCTCTAGCTGTCTGCGTGCCTTCTCCCCACCTCTTATAATCTTTGTTCACATGTCACCTCCTCCTCCTCAGGGTAGCCTTTCTTGATCTGGCCCCCAACCCCTCACTCCTCATCTCCCTGCATACCAAGTCGTTTCAATTGTGTCGGACTCTTTGCAACCCTATGGACTGTAGTCCACCAGCCTCCTCTGTTCATGGGATTCTCCAGGCAAGAATACTGGAATGGGTTGCCATTTTCTCCTCCAAGGGATCTTTGCAACCCACGGATCCAACCTGCATCTCTTACATCTCCTGCATTGGCAGGCAGGTTCTTTACTACTAGTGTACCTGGGAAGCCCCCTCCCCTCATCTTCTTAGCCCCCTTCTAGTCTCCTCTAATATGTACCACCCAACATGTTATATATCTTTATACCTGTCTGTTTATTGCCTGTATTTCCCCCATTGATGTGGACTCCATGAGAGCAGGGTTTTTTTTCTGGCTTGTTCTCTGCTGTGTCCCCAGTGCCCAGAACAGCACCTGGCACCCAGCAGGCACTCAATGAATGTTTGAAGAATGAACAAATGGGTGTGTGTGTATGCCCTGTGCCACTTGACCGCTTGGCCTGGTCTCACCCTGGCCCTGTCCTCTCACCCGTCCCCGTCATTACAAAGAATCAGTTGGCTGGTTTGGAGAGCTCTGATCCCTCTTGGCTGCTGTCCCTGGGTAAATTGGCCAGCTTAGGACTAGGGTGGAGGGGGTTGGTGGGGGCAAATGTTCAGAATCCAGATGGAGGGCTGAGGACACTGGGAGGACCCTCTCAAGTTTGGGCTGAGGGACGCTGAGGTGCTGTGGTCCAAGCCATATGCAGGGTAATGGCAGAAGGCGCAGATGGCATAGTTATCCCTGGAGGCCAGCCTGGAGGAGGCATTTCCCCCACATATATGCCTGATTGGACTAATAAGAACGGGAGGATAGTTCTCGATGGAGACCTTGTCCCAGGGTATAAAGGGAGTGTTCTGGAGAGGTGGCGTGGAGGAGGTGCCCTATTGTAATTTGGTCACTTTATACTTCTAGAATGGGTTGTGTGTGTGTGTGTGCACAAGCACGCACGTGCACAAATGTGTCCACAGTAAGACCCTGGACCCTGAGAACTCCATTCCCTTGTTTGTAGCTGCTCAGGAGGTCCTGTGGTGAGTGCCCCACCCCCTCATGGCCCCACCCTGAGTCGGGGAATTCTGTGCCACCCCAAATCTTCCCCTGGGGCCCCACAGGCGGCTCTGCCCCCTCCTGCCCCAACCTGCCAGATCCTGCAGCCTGGGCCAGCCTGCCCCTTGGGCCCCACAGAGAAGAAAGACCCGGGAGCCCCCAGGGCTGGGCCCCACGGGATAGTAGCTAGGTGTGGCTTCTGCCCCTCTCTCCCCAATCCCACCGAGATCCAACGTGGGGAATCTGTTGAACTGAACTGTGGAAATGAGGGAGCCTGGAAGAATTCTGGGGGTGTGAGGTGACCCAGAGGCATCCAACCAGCTCCTCTAGTCTTTTGCCTGGGCCCTGCCGCTGGGTACTCCCCTACCCCAGCTTTAGTCTTTATTGCCCAGGAGGTGGGTTATGAAGAATCTGACCACTCCCCCAGCCCCAATTATATGACTTTGGAAATATTGGAGGTGGGTGGGAGGAAAACTGTCTCCCAAAGCAATGCCCACACAGGTCTGGGAAGGCTCCTCAGGCCATAGAACCTTGCTGCGGCATCATGGTAGTGGTGGTGGTCTGCAGGTCACTGGCTCCCATCCCATCTTGGAGAGGGCAAAGTGGCATCCGGGCCTGCCCAAAGAGGCTGGCTTGGCGGCACAGGGCACCCCGCCTCTCCTTCCCCGAGTTTTGTTCCCGGCCCCCCACCTGGGCACAGGGCCAGGCCCCAAGGCAGGGCCCCGTCCTGGTGAACAATGCCTCGGTGTTCCTCCTCCCGGTTGAGGGGAGGTCCGCGGAGGATGAGGTGGGACAGACAGGCTCGCAGGGAAGGAGGGAGGGATGCAGGGAGGGGCTCTCTCCCAGGGATACTTCAGGAGCTGGGAGTTTCCCAGAGGCCCTGGGCAGATGGGGGGTGGGGATGCCAGGAAGCCTGGCGGGGAGGGGTGGGGGGAGGGGACCTAGACCGGGGACCACCTGGACTGGGGTCAGCAAGTCTTCAATGGCAGCAGGCGAGGGTTGGGTGGGATAAAAGGAGGGACTTCCTGAGGCTAAAGAACGCACTGTGTAAATGCATAGAGTGGAGATTCGTATTTGGCCGGACCCCAGAATTCCCTGGGCCCATGCCCCCCAGGGAAGGGAGGGGTGTATAGTGCAGTGTGGCACTGTGCCCCCGCCATCTACCTTCTCCTTGTCCACGGCCTCCTGGGTTTCTCTCCCTGCGCCGGGGAGCAGAACTTAGGCCAAGAGGGGTTTCGCGTGCGATATGGATTAGGAACCCCCCATCCCAGCAGGAAGGGCGTTCGCTGAAGAACTGGGGCTGGATCCCCGAGCCCAGGACCCAGAGGGGGAAGTTGAGCTAAGTCTCAGGCTCAGGAAGAGTTGGGACAAGGGAGGAAAAAGTTAGGGGTGAGTTGGGGACGGGACCGAGTTGGGGGACCGGAGAGAGAAAGTGGGGGCGGACCGGCTCCGGGGGCACATGACGGCGGCGCCCGCCCCGCCCCGCGCCCGCGCCCGCCCCCTGCCCGGCCCGGGAGGGGAGGAGACGAGGAGGTTTTAAAAGCGATTCGGCCCCGCGGCGGGCCGGCCAGAGAGTGGGATGGAGCGCGGCCGGCGACCGCCCCCGGCCCCTCTCGGGCCCGCCGCCCGCCCGCCCGGCCGGGTCTCGGCCGGCCGGGCCGGGGCGGCGGCCGGAGCCCCGAGCGCCGGCTCCCCTCCCCCGCGGGTGAGTCGGGGAAGCAACGGGGAGGGAGACTGCGGCGCCGTGGTGGCGGCGACAACTTTTCCGCGCTGGACTTGTGGGCGGAGTGGGGGGTGCGCCTGGCGGGTCCTCCAGCCCTGGGCGAAGGGGAGGGCGCCGCCCCGCGCCCCGCCGCCGGTGGTCGAGGGGACGGTGGGGCCGGTCTGATGGTGGCGGCCGCGGAGTCCCGGGGCGCCCCCTGCGGAGCGGGAGAAGGGCGGCCCACCTCTACCCCGTCCCCAAGGGCCCACCGCGGCCCCCCAGCCACTCCCCCGACCCAGGAGATTCCTGAGAGCGTGCTGGGGAGGGCGGGTCCCAACGCGAATCGGGGCAGGTCAAGGAGGGTCGGAGTTGGGCTCAGGGTGGGAGGGTATGCGCCCCCCTCGGGGTGGAGGGAATGGACATGGTGTCTCGGCCCGGGAGTGGGAAGGTAGGTGCCTGTTTGGGCTGTGTGAGTTGGGGGGTCTCAGAGTTCTGTGGATGCGGGTGGAGGACAGTGCTTCAAGTTCTTGACATGTCAGCCAGTGTGGGGGTGGGGAGGCCCTCCAGAGGAGAGAAGTGGGGACCCAGCTGTCCAGCCTGGGTTTAAAAGAGGACTAGGGGGACCCCTCTCCTCCCTTCTCGCTCCTTCCGGCCCAACTAAGAAGACTCATTAATAGAAAGGGGGCCCACATCTGGGAGATTCCTGGAGGGCTGACTCCCCGGCCCTGTATAGCTTGGGGTTCCCATGCCCTTGGGGTGCAAGGGTGAAAGGGCTCAGACTGAACCCAGACCCCTTCATCCTAGCGCCAGACTGACCTCTGACCCCAGTGCTGGGCTCCAGGGCTACAAAAGCCCCTCAGCCCTACACTGCCTGTCCAGTGTAAGCCAGCCAGGCCCAGACCCAGTGGCTTCCTGAATGTCTTGGAGGTGCGGTTGGCTCTGTGTCACCTATCCTTTCTGCCCCAGCCCCAACCAACTGCCTGCTCCTGATGGGTGGTCTTTGAGGGGGAAGCTGGGACCCTTGGCATAAGGGTGTCCTGTGGCAGCCCTGCCGATGCCAGCCCAAGCCGGAGGGCAGTCCCCAACAGGTGCCCGAGCTTAGAGGCGAGGTGATGGAGGGCACACCCTGTCCGCTCACCCACGCACCGTGCCTGGGCCAGCCCATGCGCATGTGTTCACATGCCGCCGTCCTGGGAAGACACGGGCCCTAGGGCTCTGTGCCAGCTCTCTTCTAGCGCCCCAGGGGCACCCACTGCCCTCTGTCCTTGCAGGATGTCCTCTGGGAGCTCCCTTAAGACCCCAGTGGGCAATCTTTGTCTGTGGGTATGGAGGGGGCCCCTGAAGTAGCTGCTGGCCTGGCTCTGGGCTGGCACGCGGAGCACATGCGTGACAGGGCGTGTCCAGGGGGGTCGGGCCTGTCTGTGCTGGCCCGGCCTCTGAGTCTCCGCAGACCCTTGCTCAGTGGAAAGAAACAACGGGGACGGATGCTCCAAGGGTCCTCCGCGGGATGCCCCCCACCAACCCCTACCTGTTGCAAGTGAAGGCCAGATGTTGTGTGCGGGCCGCAGCTGCAGGGCAGACCCCTGTCCCCCTGGAAGTCCAAAGGACACTGGCCCAAAGGGTACAGTGGGAGGACCTGCTCACCAAGGGCCTAGGTGATTCTTTGATATACCGTAAGATTTTTCAGTGTTTGCCCTTTACCTTGAGAGGCTGGGTGGGGGAGTCAGTTCGAAGCGAAGGACACTGCCAGGAACCCTGGGCGGTCCAGAGAAAATTCCTTCCGGCCCCTCTCTAGGCTGGCTGGCCAGCCCTTTCCCACTCTGCGTGCACTTGAAGCCAGGATCAGGCCTTGGCTTTTCCTTAGACTTCTCGCATGACCTTGGGCCTGGCTCTGAATCCTCTGGGCCTCAGCTTCTCCATCTGTATATGGGAAGCATTGGAAAAGCAAGCGGAGAGATGCGTCCGCTTCCCCTCCCTGTCCAAGGCCCTTGCCTTCAGATCCCTTTGGGGGGCGGCCCTCTTGCCACCTTCCCTCCTGCCATCGGGTGTCCTGGGCGATCATGGAGGTGTGTCTGGGGAAGACTGGTCCCCTGGGAAGGAAGTACTTGGAAGCCAGTGGGTGTGGGCGTGTGAGAATCCTTGGGCAGAGAAGGACGCCGCCATACTGGGCACGGCTGAGTCATGCTCTAGCGGCGCCTTGCCCCAGGGTGCTGGAGCTGGCGCCACCCTGGGTGTGGTCACCCAAGCTGTGGCCCTGGGCAGAGCAGGCCTGGGTGGTCTGGGTTGGGGTCCTGGGTTAGGCCAGGGAACCGACTTGGGTGATGGTAAGCCCCTCAGCCTCCTCCTGTCCTTGGTCTGGTGTCAGCGTCCAGGAGCGTGGTCACCCACACCTTGGGAATGGCTTGGGGAGCCCAGGAACCTAGAGCTTTGGGCCTGGGAATTGTCGGGGTGCCGTAGGAGGGGGATAGGGCCTGGAAGCCAGCAACTACCCTCGAGGCCAGCGGCCCCCAAAATGCAGGCCAGATGGCCGGGACAGGGACCTGTTGGGGGATAAGGCAGAGGTGAACGTGTTGCTAGTATGTACCCCTCAGTGAAGGGCTCACCGTGTGGACGTTAGGGGTCCCCTGGATTCTGTGATCAGTCTGAGGGTCATCAGAGTTGAAGGCAGGGGCTGGAGCGTGGCGTGGCTGGGCACCATAGGGGCTGAGATGTGACTTGCACGGTTCCCCTATTTATAACAAGTGATTCACTCCTCACTTACTCACCCCTTCCTGAGCCTGCCCCCTCCCCTCAGCCCTGGGTGGGCAGTGGGGGCCCACCCACTTGCCAGTGGCCTGCCTTCCTTCAGCTGGGTGCCGACCTCCGAGGGCTGCTCCGTCGGTTGGGCTGGTGGTGATGGTGGCCTCGTTGGGACGGGGGTGACGGGTGTGGGGGCGGGGTGGCCCTGGTGGTCAGGCGGCACTTGGCTGGAAGGTCCAGGTTAGCGGCTGGCTCAGGGCCTGGCCCAGGGAGCCTCTGCGGAGAGTCTGGGCCCATTAGGCAAAGCGTTAGTGACAGGCTGGGAGGGCGGGGCCAGCGGCCCTTGGTATTTTCCGATCCCAGCTGCTCTGAGAGGGTGGAAAGTATTTGGGGACCAGGCTTGGGGGCGGCGGCGGTGGTGTTGGCGCCCCCGGCGGAAGCTGCCCCTGATTCATTCTTGGAGCGTGGGGTTTGGGGGGGTGGATAGGCTTACGGAGTATGTCTCTCAAGTCCACGCCCTGTCTGCAGAGCGGACTTAAGACACCCATCCATCCATCCATCCATCGTGTGACCTGGGGCCTGCCCCACTCCCCTGGATGCCCCCCCCAAAACGCCTCCAGCTGCCAGGAGCTTGGCCCTCCCTGGACACCGTCTCCCCTGAGCCTGGGGGGCACGCCTATGGTAACGGGGGTCATCCTGCTCCTGGGCACCTGCCTGGTAGTGCCCCCTCCACTGGAGACCCAGGCCTTTTGTGCCTGTGGGGATTGGGGAGTGGCCTTGGCCCCGGCCCGGGGCTCTGTGCAGGGGAAACCCCACAGGAAACGGGCCCGGCCAAATGGCCGCCCTTCCCGTTTCGTCCCTGGGACACGAATGTGCTGTCTCACTTCCGGAGGCGGCCCAGGGAGGCCGGCCGCCCTGCGGGGCCTCGTCTGCTCCCAGTTGGTGCCCCTAGACCTTGAGGAGTCAGGGCTGGGCTGGGGCCCCACCGTAAAGCCGGTGGCCGGCGTACGGAATGTGTATGTGGCAGGGTCGGCGCAGAGCAGGACACCTCCCTCCACCTGTCTCCCGGGGGTGGCCACCCCCTATCCTATCTGGGTGCTGAGGTCCTACCCGTGTGCAGTGTCCTGAATGCCATCCTCCTTCCTGTTTCTGCCTGAGGAATGATGACAGCATAGCCCCATCCCAATTATACACAGCACTCACGAGTTCCTCACCACATTACCCCTGCTTTGCCGATGGGGAAACGGAGGCCCAGAGAGGTTGAGTTCCCTGCCCAGTGTCGCCCAGCTGGTACGCTGCAGAGCCAGGGTTCAAATGCAACTGGACTGGCTCCAGAGTTCGGGGGTCCTAGCCACAGGGTTCTCATCCTCCGAGAGGTCTCTGTTTACTGAACACAGGGCTGGCTTCACCAGCAGGTGAACTGTGCGGTTCATAGGGTGTTTCCCCACTGAGAAGGACCTGGCGCTTGGTGTGATACTCGGCTGTCATCTTGAAATTCTTATTTTGTGAACAAGGGGCCCTGAGTATTCGTTTTTGTTTTTTCCCACCTGAGTATTCATTTTGCACTGAGTCCCATAAATTCTGTAGGGGGTCCTGGTGTTAGGTAGTTGCTACGTACTGTTGGTGAAACCTCACCGTGTTACGCGGTAGAGACTCTTGGCTCCACTGTACAGATGGGGAGACTGAGGCTCGGATGGTATTTAGGAAACCGTGGAGCTGGGATTTGCACCTGGAGCTTGGGTCTGGTGCTCTGGGTAGGTGCGTGCCTGTGGGGAGAGCGGGGCGCCCGCTGTCGGCATCCGCTCTGGTGGGGCGCGGGCTGAGGCCTGGCCACTGAGGAGACAGGGCCATGGGGGGAGGCCCTAGTGGTTTCCTCCTGCCCTTCAGGCTTCTAGGAAGTGGCGCCAGCTGGGGTGAGATCACTTCCTCAGCCGCCTGCCCGCCACCCCCTCAGCTTCCTCTCCCCATGGCCCCATTTAGCCTGCCCAGGGCTCCGTGTTGTGGCTGGGGCGGGGGGTGGGGGCTCGGCCAAGGAAAGGAGGGGGGCTGGCTCTGGGAGTTCCTACAGCCTCCTTGGCTGAAAGTGACCCTCTGGGTATCTCTACCTCTCTGGGTCTGGGAAGCATGGCTGGGGGTGTCCAGCCTGGTGGTATCTTTAGCTGCTGCTGCACATGGGGAAGGGCTTCCCAGGAGGTGCTAGTGGTAAAGAACCCGCCTGCCGATGTAGGAGACAGGAGAACGAGAGTTCGATGCCTGGGCCGCGAAGATCCCCTGGAGGAGGGCATGGCAACCCACTCCAGTATTCTTGCCTGGAGAATCCCATGGACAGGGAAGCCTGATGGGCTACAGTCCATGGGGTCGCAAGAGTCAGACACAACTGAAGCGACAGCATGCGCGCACATGGGGAAAACGGCTTCTCTGCGAGACCTCAAAGGATGGCAGCAAGGGGGGACGTGGAGGGCAGGTGTCCTCAAATCTCACGACCTCCTTTCGTCTCTCCTAGGTGCCAGCTGCTGGCCCTGCCCGGCGCCCTGCCCCTCAACCCTGGTGCCATGGCCGGCTGGGGTTCCTGGGGATGGGATTTGCTGCCTGTCACAAATCACATTGCCAGGGATTTCCAACCGACCCTGAGCCCTGCCTCCGGGGCCACCACTGTCATCGCCACCACTGAGGATGCTGACCCCGGGGATGGGGATGGAGATGGGGTGGCAGAGAGGCCCCCACTGCTAGCATCTGGCCTGGGGAGCAGGGCTTAGCTGCTTGTGAGCAGGTCCACATCAAGTCATGTTCACAGTGGCTAAGTTCCGCCCCCCCAGGGCCCTGGCGCCTCCTCTGGCCCTGCCACCTCCTCTGGCCCTGCCACCTCTCCGCTCTGCTGCCTGGCCAACCTCGGAGCCTCCCTGGGCTCTGCCTCCCGTGCCTACTGAGCTGAAACACAGTTGATTTGTGCAGACTGGCTCAGTTCAGCAGGAACAGGAGTCAAGCCCCCTTGGAGTCTGCTGTGGCCCCTGCCCTCCTTGGGTGGGCCAGTTGCTGCCTGGGGGAAGAAATGAGGACCCTGCCGGCCTGGCACCTGGGTCCGGAGGAGTAACCTGGGGATGGGTGGATCCAGGGATGGGGTGGGTGAACCCAGCTGTCTGCTGCAGGCTCCCTCCTCCAATTTCTGCACTCGGGGACTGCCCCCCCAACTCCCAGTCCCAACTCAAGACTGGGCTGTGCTCCAGGGAGGATGAGCAGACAGGCGGGTGGCTGGCTGGCTGGCCCTTCCATGAAGAAAGGAAGCCAGATGTGTCCTTGCCTGGCCGACCCTCGGCCCCTCCTCCTCCAAGCCTGGTGGGGGCTTGGCTGGCCTGCATCTTCCCAGCAGCCAGTTACCCAAGAGGAAGCTGCCTTGGGCCCCCCAGACCGTTAAATGCCAACTCCGGGCTTCCGGAACCAGGCTGGCCTGACCTGAACCTGCCTGGCCCCTTCTCCCTGGGCCCTGTGGCTTCCTAACTTGGGGGGAGGGGCCATGGCACCCTCCTGGCACATGGGGTGGAGAATGAGGTCCCTGTGGGCCCAGAGGATGCAAGCAGGCCTGCTCAGTCCTTGGGTGGGTCCAGGGCATGGAAGAGTTAAGGCTGTATCCACCATCAGATGGAATAGCGCTCTTCTAGGAGTGAAACTAGGGATGTAGAGTGAAGCTCCCCAAGCTGTCAAGAGTTGGCTCAGTGTACCCCTCCTCTATCGGAGCAGGGGCAGACAGCAGCTTGGGGAAGTCTCTGCTGTGTCTTGAGCCTGCTGTCCAGTTAAATAAAAGCTGCCCCTTGCCTTATTCCTGGTCTGGTGGTTTGTGATGTATTCTAGTCTGCAACCCTGGAGTCCTGGCTTTTTGTCTGGGGAGGGTTGATGAGTCTGGATTTATTGTCCTGGCCTCCTGACCTCACAGGATCCCCAGCCCTGCCCTGCCCACTCTGGAGAAGATGACAATTTAGTCATTTGGGGTGGAAAGGGTGCCCTTGTTATGCAAAGGTGAACTTGAGGAGTGTCTTGGGGTTCAGGGGTGGGCTGGAGGGACAGACATTCAGGGTTGGTGTGGTGACAAGACCTGGAACCTAGACGGGATGGTGATGAGGAATGCCCCATGTCCAGGGGTGAGGTGGAAGGGAATGGGACCCAATCTAAGCTGGTGGTTGAGGGTAGCCCGGAAGGAAACACTGGACATTTGAAGATAACTGGTACCTGATGCTGTTGATCTAATGACATTTAGGGGTGACTTAGACATAAGGGACAACTTGGGGTAAGATTTGAGGTGTCTGGTATCTGAGAACGATGGTGAGGAAATTATGTAGGCCCAAGGGAGACATTTGGCTGTGACTGGGACCTGAGTGGCACCCTAGGTATGTGGGAACATCTGCAGATGACTTGGAGAGCCGAGGGGCACAGTAAGGGGTGCCCCAAGTCTGAGGACATTTGAAGGCAGCCCGGAACCCCAAGGGCCAAAGCTGACAAAAAGCCCTCAGGACTGCCGCCTCTACCCTGCCAGGCCTCCAGGCGGCGCTAAAGAGCGTGTGGATCCGCTGGGGTCTCCCCTCACATACCTGCGGGAATGTGTGAGGCGGGGCAGAAGGTGGGGTCGCCTCCAACTGGTTCCCTCCAGCGCAGGGCGGTGCCAAGGGCCAATCGCCTTGCCCAGCGCCAGGGAAGGCCCGCCCACGCCTGCGCGCAGGCCCTTGGTGTCCTCTAGCTGCTGGCCCCGCCCAGCCTCGCTCTGAACCCCGCCCCTCCGGGAAGCCTCTGTCCTCGCCTGCCCCGGCCCTGACGCTGACCCAGTCAGTCAATCCCTCTGTCCGTCAGTCTCTAGAGGCAGGAAACCAGTAAAGGCAACTAAAGGCCTTCCCGCCACCCCCCAGGTCCCTCATCTGCGGGGTAGGAGCCCAGACACGCTCTAGGCGCGCCCGGCATTGACCATGCCCACGTCATCTCGGCAAGAACCTCGCCCACCAAGGCCTAGTCTAAACCGCGTTCCCACCTTTGGGGGCTGTGTCTTTCCCACCCAGCTGCACCCAGCACCTGACAGGCACCCTCCCACCCCTGCCACGTGCTTAGAAGCTTGCAAATCACCCCGATATCGAGGCTTCCCAGGTGGTAAAGAATCCACCTGCCAATGCAGGAGACGCAGACTTGGGTTCGATCCTGGTTGAGGAAAATCCTCTAGAGTAAGAATTGGCAACCCACTCCAGTATTCTTGCCAGGAAATCCCATGGACAGAGGAGCCCTGACGGCTACAGTCCATGGGGTCGCAGAGTCAGACAGGACTGAGCAACTGAGAACGCACACAGGGAACCTCAATAGCGAGTGTCTGGAGCCATGGCACCCCCTAGTGGCCATTCCCAGCACTGCATGGACCAAGCAGCTGGGGTGAGCAATCAGTGTCCCCAGCCCAGCAAGGTACTAAACCTAGAGCTGTCACTTTCTAAAATTCCATGCCCTTTCCTTAAACTTTGGAGCCTCAGCTTTCTCCTCAGACAGGTGTCATAACAGATGACAGGTGTAAAGCACAGATATAAACACCAGGCTTGCTCACAGTGAGCTCTCCATTCCTGTCTACTATCATCCATACTCTTACCACTGGATGCAACCAGCAGTGGACTCTTACCACTGGATGCAACCAGCAGTGGCTCCCATTGCACCCATCGCTTCAAGCTATTCCCAGAGAAGAGGCTGGAGATTTTCTATGGGGGAAAAGGGGGCCCTGGCAGGGGCCGCATTGGGGGAGGAGAACACACTTTAGTCTCAAACTAAAGTTTAAAAGAACAAGCTGTGTTCAATCTTTAAAAAAAAAAAAGTAAATACAATATGTGGTTCAATAAATAGGAAAAAAAAGTTACAAAATGCAGTGATCTTTGTCCTTAATTACAAGAGGAGAAAAGACAGAGGAGAGTGATTGGGAGCGGGACTCTTTCTTCTTCTCCCTGGGCCAATGTGGGGGGAGGGAGGCCAAAGAGACAGCAACTGGGGATGCAAATAGAAAGATAGGCTAGATGGAAATATGGGATGAGGGAATAAGATGAAGGACAGAGCAGGGAGGCAGAGGAGGAGAAAGGGAGAGACAGCCAGCCAGCCAAAAAATGCTAAGATGTTGGCCCCTTTCCCTTCTAGATCGAGGGGGTCGGGGGTGGGGGTGGGTCTCTGGCTTGCCTGTGCTTGTCTCCTTCCACACCAGGTTTGGAGGACAGTGTGAGTCTGGCTCGGTTCCTGAGTTGTATGTCTAGTGAATAGTAGGTAGGGGGAGGGGCAGTAATGACCCCCCAGCCTGCCCTGGGACCCTGGCACCCAAGGGAGTCCTGGCAGGATAAGGGGGTGAGGTATGTGGCCGAGGCCTGAAGCCTCTTCAAATCCTTCAGTGGGGGTGAACCATTGGTCCCAGCTGGGCAGCCTGGAGAGGGTGTAGTGCTGCTGGTGCGGCCCCTGAGGCAGGGGTGGGGGGTGGTGGGTAGGGGGTTGTTACAAAAGGAGTTTAGATGCCCTAACACAAGCCCTCCATCCACCCAGAGTTGGGCACAGGGAGGGTTTGTCTGCTACTTTGACTTCGAAAACCAGTGTCTGGAGAGTCCTGCTTCCCAGCACTCCCCCGCTGCCTCCTCAGCTCCAGACAGACCTGTAGCTTTGGGGAGGGAGAGCCTGACTACTGCTTCTGGGGTGCTCACAATGTGGTCATACCAGCTGCACAAGCATACACCCCCTTCCAGGCCTCTGGGTGCTGGTATGGCTTCTGATCCTCGCGTCTCGCACATTCGCTTGCACGCTCCTAGGCATGCACGTGGCAGGATGCCACCTCCTGCCTCCCACCTCCTTTTGGGCGTGGGGAGTGGGGGATGGCAGGCAAGACCACCCAGCTCCTGCCGGGCTCCTTCCCTGACTTAATACTGAAACGCCACATGGGCCTTCAGCGTCAAGGCCCCTGATGATAAGCGGGTGCCACAGGGGCAGGGGCAAAGGGAGAATGCCCCCACCGTCTGCCTCTTGCCCCTCAGCCGAAACGCTCCCGCACCAGGAGCATGAGCTTCTTCTTGCCCTTGTAGGTCTGTTTGAGGTTCTCCAGGAATTGAGCGAACTGCAGGTGTCCATCGGGCGCCAGCAGGAAAGTCTCGCGAGCTTTGCCCAAGAACTCGATGAAGTCGCTGTAGTGACGCGGGCTGATGTGCGTCAGGCGCGAGTGGCTGGTGGTGATGTAGGCCGCCACGGCCGCGTCCAGCAGCTGGCACAGCGGTGCCCGGTCGGCGCCCAGAGGCTTGGCAGAACGGCGAGCCCCAAGGGGCCCCAGGCCGGGCGCCGAGAGGGTCCAGCGGCGCAGGATGTCGGAGAGCATGGGGGCGCAGTGGATGCTGCGGATGATGAGGGGGACGATGGCCGAGAGCTCGTGCCGGCCCAACGAGTGGCTGAGCGAGCAGGCCCAGAGAACGTCATTGACTGCCGGGTGGCTGTCCTGGTTGAAGGCGATGCTGAGCTGCGCCAGGGCCAGCGTCGCCAGCTTGTAGGCCCGCAGTGGCAGGCCGCGGTGCTCCATGTAGCGCGCCACGGTGAAGAGGTGGGCGTGGCCCAGGCCACCGGCGGCCGCGTCCAGCACAATCTGGTAGGCCGCCTCGAAGGCTGCCTGGTTCTTCTCGCACAGGGTGAGGGCGGGCAGGGCACAGTTCTGCGGGTCTTTCATGGCGCACTGCAAGGCCAGGGTGCGTGCGCAGGCCCATAGCTCCTCCCGCTGGGCCGCGTCCAGCTGCAGCCGCAACAGCGTGGCATGCGTGGTGCCCGTTACTGCCACGATGGTGGCCGCCTCCACCGGGGTGAATAAGGAGTACCAGTTCTGCATGATGTTCATCAGGGCTTGCGGGCCTGCGGGAAATGAGAGGGTGATACTGGTCGGGCATGGGACAGGGATTCACCTGTGCATGGGTTTACCCTGCGTGAATGGATTTACCCTGTGTGCATGGGTTTTATAGGGATTTATCTGTGCATGAGTGTACCTATGTGTATAAGTTTACCCTGACCTACAGTTCCCACCAGGCAAGAATAAAGCTGTTCCCCCTCTACCTCCACTCCAGGCTTGATAGAAATTTCACTTTACTTTTCTAAGGGAGCAGAGGGCAGCTGGGTTGGGTAGGAACTGGGAAGGTGGGTGCTAAGCATTGGAGAGATTGTCCCTTCTCCAAGGCACTTTAGCCTGGCCAGCCTCCAGGCTCAGCTGGACACATCCTGCCCTCCCCCACACCCATCATTCCCTCCTGGCCTAGCCCAGAGCACAGGCTGGGGTCCGGGAAATGGCTCTGCTTCTCCCTCATGCCTGCCTGGTTCTGCATGGAGGTGAGTCGTGAGTCCCCTTGGGGGCTCTCACCGATTTCTGTGGCACAGCTGACCAGCCAGCGCACCATCTCCCTCCGACGCCAGGTCATGGTGTTCAGGGTCATCCGCATCACCTGCAGCACAGGACACAGGGAGAGAAGGGGGTCACCCAAGGGAGGCCCTATGGGAGGGAGTTGAGGATTCTGAGGGGCCCCAGGAAACTCAGAAGTTAAGGACTGAATCAAAGCCATACATTATGGGCGAGGGGCTTCACCAGTCTGGACCTCAGCTTCCTCATCTGTAAAATGGAGATAAAAATAGTATCTACCTCACCCAGTTGTGAGAATCAAGCGAAAGTGTGTAGTAAGTAAAGCTTTTTGTACAGTGCCTACTGCTTCAAAGTGCTCAGCTGACACCAGCCATTACTGTTATTGTTAGTGTTATTCTAAGGTCCCATGGATCTTACCTGGGACAACTAACCAACCAGTCACTTTTCTCTGGAAAGTTCTGTGCTTCCTGTCAGATTTCCTCCTGAGGCCCCACACAAAGCACCTGCCATTACAGGTCCCACCTTCTTCAGGTCCCACCCCCAATAAGCACCATCCTTGCTGGCCTTTCTCTTGAGGCCCCAACCCCAGGTCCTGCCTGGAAGCTCCTAAATAGTGGGGTCACCACCCTAAAGCACCACCCTTGGGAACTTCCCTGATGGTCCAGTGGCTAAGACTCTATGCTCCCAATGCACGGGGCCCAGGTTCGATCCCTGGTCAGGGAACTAGATCCCACATGCTGCAACTAAAAAAAAAAAAAAAATCCTGCATGCTGCAACTAAAGATCCTGCATGGAGCAACAAAGATCGAAGATCCTGTGTGCTGCAACTAAGACCTGACACAGCCAAAAAAACCCCCCAAAACACCACCCTTATCTCAACCCCCACATTCCCCCACAATAGTTCCACCCCCTCACAGCGTTGTTCAGAGGCCAATTCTGCCACTTGTCTGCCCTTTTCTGGCCAGTTCTACACTGGGAAGATGTCACCTGAATCTGTACCTTATTCTCTTATTTTACTTTTGCCACTGAGGCCCTCCCCCATGAGCCCCATACTTGTCTATGCCCTCAAGCTGCACCCATGCCTCTACCTTGCCCTTACAGCACTGTCCTTCATCCAGGTCCCTGAGGAGGACCTGGACACTCACTTGCAGGCCCTACCTCCATGACTTTCAACCACAGATCCCACCCCCAGGGGTGGCTCTTCACTCACAGGACCCTCCCTAAGCCCCGCCCCTCAGTAGTGAGGCCACCTCGCCGCAGTCCCCTGCAGGCCCTTTCCCCAAGAAAGCTCCTAGTAGGCAGGCTCTTCAGTTTCAGCCCCGCCCACTCATGGTCCTTATGGCACATCAACCCCAGGCCAACACACGTAGGTTCTGCTCCCTCTTGTGGCCGCCTGCATGCTCTGTGATCCCCTTCCGTGTCCTCAGCCACACACCCAGAAGTAGATTCTCACCTTCAGGTTCTGCAACTGAGGCACTCATTCGTAGGCCCCACCCTCACTGGTGACTTCAGGCCCTCACTCTCAGGACTCCTCTCCCTGACCCTGTTCCTCTGTAGCCCCGCCCAGAGATGCCATTCACATCGAGGCCCCGTCCCTAGAGGATGCGAGGCTTACCCTTAGGTCCTGCCCCCTAAAAGACCTTGCACTCAGGCCCCGCCCCCAAGTGGGCCCTTGCCCTGCCCTCATGCCCACCCGGCCTCGCCCCCATGCTCGCTCCCGTGGCTCTCACCTGAAGGCCCAGCTCCAGCGCAATGCCCAGCAGTGTGGTGTCCGGTGGGGCGCTGGCTGGGGTGGCAGTCTTGCAGGCATCCTGTGCCAGCTTGAAAAGCAAGGCTGGAGAGTGGATGTTCTGCTGGATGGAGCCCAGTACTGCGTGCAGCCACTTGGGGTCTCCTAGAGTTGGGGGAGGGACAGAGGATATCATGGGCATACCCCGCACCAGCCGGATGCTGCCGGACCTGCTCACACTTTCTTCTACACACGTGCAAATGTGTGAATGTGGAGGGTGATACACCTGGCGATGGTTCTATTAAGACCTAGACCACTCTTGGCACTCCCTTTTTTCTCTCCTCTGCCCTTTCCCTTTCTGTGGGAGGAAGCCACTGGACCCCTAACTGTCAAGGGCACCAATTCTGGACCCAGCAGATGCCAGATGCCAGGGTTCAAATCACACAAGCTGTGTGATCTTGAGCAAGTCACTTCACCTCTCCATGCCTTGGCTGCCCCATTTGTACAATGGATAATACTAATGCCACGGTACACGTCACACAGGGCTGCGGTGAGCCCATACTTGTAAAGGCCTTAATATGGCAAGACCTATATATGTGAGTGGCTTCCAGGTGGCTCAGTGGTAAAGAATCCGCATGCCAATGCTGGAGCTGCAGGAGACACGGGTTCAATCTGTGGGTCAGGAAGATCCCTTGGAGGAGGAAATGGCAACCCATTTCAGTATTCTTGCTGGGATAATCCCATGGACAGAGGAGCCTGGTGGGCTAGTCCATGGAATCGCAGAGAGTCCGACATGACTGATCGACTGAGCATGCGAACACATGCACATATGTGAACTTTTATTACTGTTATTACTGTTGACCTGGATCCTACAATTCTGTTACTCAACTCCAGCCACACCAGCTTCCTCTCTGCTTCTTAAATACAACCAGGCACTCTGCTGGCTGTTCCTTCTGCCTGGAATACTCCTCCCAGATGCTGTGGACTGAACTGTGCCTCCCAAAATTCATACACTGAAGCCCTAACTCTCTAGAGTGATTGTATTTAGAGGCAGACCTTTGGGAGGTAATTTGGTTTAGATGAGGTCATGAGGCTAGTGCCCCCAGGATGAGATCAGAGTCCTTATATGGACAGGAGGAAACCAGAGATCTCTCTTTCTCTGTCATATGAGGACACAGTGAGAAGGCAGTCATCTGTAAGCCAGGAAGAGAGCCCTCACCAGGAGCTGACTGCCCTGGCTCCCTAATCTTGAACTTCCAGCCTCCAGAACTGTAAGAAAATAACTTTCTGTTGTTTAAACCCCTGCATCTATGGTAGTTTGTTATGGCAGCTGAGCTAAGACACCAGATACTGGCATTACTCCACCTTCACCTTCACGTTGTGGCTTAAATGTCAACTTGCTGCATGCCTCTTCATAGCACTTATTACTTCTCACTGCATAACTATCTTCTTTACCTTATTTATTGTCTGTCTGCCCTCACTAGGAATAACACTACAGAGCATGGGATTTGGGGCAGTTTTGTTTGCTACTGGGGCTCAGCATCTGGGACAGTGCCTGGTATATACAGAAAGTGCTCAAGAAGGGACTTCCCTGGTGGTCCAGTGATTAAGAATCCACACTTCCTCTGCAGGGGGTGTGGGTTTGATCCCTGGTCGGGGAACTAAGATCCTGCAGGTCAAAAGAAAAAAAGAATGTGCTCAAGGAAAACTGCGTAGGTGCACGCTAAGTCGCGTTTGACTCTTTGTGACCCCATGGACTGTAGCTCCCCAGGCTGCTCTGTCCATGGGATTCTCCAGGCAAGAATACTAGAGTGGGTTGCCATGCTCTCCTCCAGGGGATCTTCCCTACCCAGGGGTCAAACCCACATCCCTTATGTCTCCTGCATTGGCAGACAGGTTCTTTATCACTAGTACCATCTGGGAAACCCCAAGGAAAACTGTGGGATAAGTAAAAATAAGTGGGGGGAATGGAATGAGAGAAAGGAGGGAGGGGAGTAATGTGAAGGACAGGGGGGCAGGGGTGGGGGCCCTCACCCTTGGCAGCGGTCAGCATGGAAGAGGCCAGCTCACACTGGCGGGTCTCCAGGTGGCCAAGGATGAACCAGCGGGGGAAGCGGTTGCTCATGATGGAGTCCAGCGGGTTGCTGGGAGGTTCTCCAGCTGGAAACGCTGTCTCCAGTACGGGCAGCCTGGGGTGAGAAGAGAAGCAAGCCTGATGTGAGACAAGGCTGGACTCTCGGTCCTCTCTAGGAGACGCCTCCTGCCTCAGCCAGAACCTACCCTCCAGAGTCAGCAAAGCCCTGGGCACCCAGGAAGACGGAAGATGTGTGTTGAAGATGTTCACTGCATGTATAAAATACATGGGGCTTCCCAGGTGGTGCTAGTGATAAAGAACCTGCCTGCCAATGCAGGAGACATGAGACCCGGGTTCAATCCCTGGGTCGGGAAGATCCCTTGGAGGAAGGCATGGCAACCCACTCTAGTATTCTTGCCTGGAGAATCCCATGGACAGAAGAGCCTGGCGGGCTACAGTCCATACGGCTGCAAAGAGATGGACATGACTGAAGCAACTCAGCATGCACGCATGCATAAAATACATAACTAACTAATAAAGACCTACTGTATAGCACAGGGAACTCTACTCAGTACTCTGTAATGACCTATATGGGGAAAGAATCTCAAAAAGAGTGAGTATATGTATATGTGGGCTTCCCAGGTGGCACTAGTGGTAAAGAACCCGCTTGTTAATGTGGGAGACAGAAGAGATGTGGGTTAAATCCCTGGGTTGGGAAGATCCCCTGGAGGAGGGCATGGCAACCCATTCCAGTATTCTTGCCTGGGAAATCCCATGGACAGAGAAGCCTGGCAAGCTACAGTCCATGGGGTCACAGAGTCAGACACAATTGAAGTGACTTAACATACAGGCACATAGGTATGCTGCTGCTGCTGCTAAGTCGCTTTAGTCGTCTCCAACTCTTTGCAACCCCAATGACTGTAGCCCTCCAGGCTCCTCTGGTCTGTAGGATTCTCCAGGCAAGAATACTGGAGTGGGTTGCCATGCTCTCCTCCAGGGGATCTTCCCGACCCAGGGATCAAAACATGTCTCTTATGTCTCCTGCATTGGCAGGTGGCTTTTTATCACTAGTGCCACCTGGGAAGCCCCACACATAGGTATATGTATAATTAATTCACTTTGCTGTACACCTGAAAGTAACACAACATTGTAAATCAACTATACCCCAGTAAAAATTAAAAAGACAAAGATGTTCACTGCAGCTGAAACTGAGCAGAGCCCTGTGGGAATCCCAGGCACAGAGGCCTTTCTATCTGGCATTTCTTCGAGTAAAGACTCCAATCTCCAGGAACTTCCCTGAGTTCCAAAGGATGGATTCCAACAGTTGCTAATCAAGGGAGGAGCAGCCAAGACACCACCTGAGGCAAGATTAAAGGGGCTGGAGAAACTCACCAAGATCAGAAGACCTGACCACCTGAGATGAAGGGTCTGCAACCCCTGCTCATATCCTGATCTTGTCAGAGACCATATTTTTGACCCACTGTTAACAACACTCTCATCAGGGCTTCCCTAGTGGCGCAGTGGATAAGAATCCACCTGCCAACAAAGGGGACACGGGTTCGATTTCTGGTCAAGGAAGATTCTACATGCTGTAGAGCAACTAAGCTCATGTACTGTAACTATTGCGCCTGTGCTCTAGAGTCTGTGAGCTGCAACTACTGAGCTTTCGTGCCACCACTACTGAAGCCAGCTTGCCTAGAGCCTGTGCTCTACAACAAGAGAAGCCACTGTAGTGAGAGGCCCACATATAGCAACTAGAGAGTAGCCCCACTCTCCGCAACTAGAGAAAAGCCCGCGCAGCAATGAAGACCCAGCATAGCCAAAAATAAACCAATAAATAAAATTATTTAAAAAATATTTTCAGTGAGCTCTTTCCTGACATGCTCAACACATGGGAGAGTGCAACTTCCCCTCCCAACTCCTTCTACACCTTTCTTGCATGTCACCATCTGCCATACAACATAGTTTACCTATTAATGTGTTTACTGTCTCTCCCTCACTACAATGTCAGCTCCATGAGGGCAGGAATTTTTGACTATTTGGGTCACCATTGCATCTCCAGCACCAGAACAATGCCTGCCATACAACAGGTAAACAACACATGTTTGTTGAATGACTCAATGGGGGGCCCCTGTAAGATATTTTGATCCTCAGCTCACTGTTTACATGCATTTTGTGTAAAGTTCTACAAAGCTGTTAAATGTAATCAAAGCATGGAAAAGGAGTCAAGACTATTCTGGTTCCAAATATCTAAATGACTTTGCTGGACTTCCCTGGTGGTCTAGTGGTTAATAATCCACCTGCCAATGCAGGCGACACTGGTTTCAATCCCTGGCCCGTGAAGATCCCACATGCCCCACCAAGTAGCTAGGCCCACAACTATCGAAGCCTGAGCACTAGAGAGCGCCTGCTCCGTGAAAAAGAAGTCACCGCAGTGAGAAGTCTGAGCAGCGCCACAAAGAGTAGGCCCCACTCTCTGCAACTAGAGAAAGCCCGCCGGCAGCAATGAAGACCTAGCACAGCCAAAAATAAAATAAATAAATAAAAATTTAAAAAATAAATAAGTGACTTTGCTACGTGACTTGGGACACACCTTCAGCTTGTCTATGTGTAAAATGGGTGTAAATATACTTATTTTGCTGGGGTGTTTAGAAGATTATATGGGATAATGTGAGTCAGATTTAGATCAGAAGTTGGCACCTTTTCTTCTGCACTGAGTTGGACAGCCAGTATTTTCAGCTTTGTAGGCCATTTGGTCTCTGTCACAACCGTCACTGTTGTGTAAAAGCGGACACAGACAATACACAAACAGAGTGAGTGGTGCTCTGCACCAATAAAACTTTATTTCTAGAAACTGAAATTTGAGTTTCACGTGTTTTTCATGTGCCACAGAATATTTTTTTGATTTCTTCCCAACCATCTAAAAATATACAAACCATTCTTATCTCAGGGGCTGCACAAAAGCAGGCAGCTGGCCAAAGTTGGCCCGTGGGTTGTAATTTGCTAGCACTGGTCTAGAAAAAAGTCTAGCACATAAAAGAGTGTTCTCTAATTCATGGCTCTTAACAGATTATTCTTTTCAAATATTCTGGAAAATGCACCTCAAACTTTTTTTTGGGGGGGCCAGGCCATGCAATATGTAGGATCCTAGTTCCCCAACCAGGGATTGAACCCGATCTCCCTGTATTGGAAGCAGAGTCTTAACCACTGGACAGCCAGGGAAGCTCTCAAATTGTTACTAGGTATCTCCGGAGGATAGGATCAGAGGGTGGGAGACAGATTTCACTTCATTTGTTTGGCATGGTTTACTATGGACAGGACCTTTTAATATTCTGCTTCTATGATCTGCTGGTGCACATGGGAAATGATAACCTGGTCATTCATTGCAACATCTAAATGTCTATCAGTTCCACACTGGGTTTTTCATGGTACCACCCTACAGTGGTTCACCTGTTATGTGATAGGATAAAACCTTCAAGATGCAAAAGTTCAGTGAAAACAAGGTGCAAAGAATAGGTATAGGAAACTTCCTTGGTGGTCCAGTGGTTAAGACTTTGTGCTCCCAATGCAGGGGGCCTGGGTTCCATCCCTGGTCAGGGAACTAGATCCCACATGCTGCAACTAAGAATTCACAGGCCGCAGCTAAAAGATCCTGCATGTCGCAACTAAGGATCCCTCGTGCCTCAACTAAAGATTCTGAGTACAGCAACTAAGATTGAGTGCAGCTAAATAAATAAATATTTAAAAAAGATTAACCATCATAAGAAACCATTAGGTTATTAAAAAAAAAAAAAAAAGAATAGGTACTGGAGGTATGGGGCTTCCCTGGTGGCTCAGTGGTAAAGAATCTGCCTGCCAATGCATGAGACCGAGGTTTGATCCCTGGGTCAGGAGGATGCCCTGGAGAAGGAAATGGCAACCCACTCCAGTATTCTTGCCTGGGAAATCCCATGGACAGAGGAGCCTGGTGGGCTACAGTCCATGGGGTTGCAAAAAGTCGGACATGACTTAGCGACTAAACAACAGGATGTATCATGGGTGTAAAGGAGAACCAAGTTTTAATTTTCAAATTACAAGTTTGCAGAAATCTGGACTCTTGTAGTATAGATACGAAAGTGGTAACACTGCTTGCCTCCAGAGAGCTTTGGGTAGGTTGGGATAAACTGGCCTAGAAAAGGACTCTGAACTCTGTGTCATGTGGAGATTTCTCAAATTCAAAATAATATGACATATTTATATTTAGTCATCAAGAGCACAGAGCAGCCTGGAATGCCAGCATGAGGGAGACTGCACGAACTAAATTGTGAGTGCAGGCGGAAGGATGGGGTTCCCAGTAGCCTCCCATCCCCTAATCCTTCCCGTCCCAGGGGGAGTCCCCAGCTGCATTTTCTCACCTCATGGCTCGCAGTGCGAGGCGGTAGGCCAGGTCTGGGTCGTGAGGCAGCAGTGCGGTAAACAGGTAGCGGGCACAGGTGTGCATGGGTACGCTCTCCCGGAACAGCACTTCTCCAAAGCCACTGAAAGGACCCCCTGCGGGGGCAACCCAAGCTCAACCCCCAGGTGTGGGCGTGTATTGCCTCTCCCCAGGGGTCCCCACATTCCCGTGGGGTATGGGCCGACCCAAGATAAAATGGTTGGGGCTAGAGAGGTCCCAGGGGTGGGGAAGCAGGGCTGAAACTAAGACAAGTATTGGAAAATCCAAAGAAAAGAGACCCTTGGGACCTCTGGGTAGGAGTAGGACTCAAACGCAGGGTGTGGCCAGAGTGAAGGTGGGGCTGCACTCGCTCTGCGGGCGCCGCCAAGCCAGCTTCCCTATGTGGTAGGGGCGGGGCCTCACAAAGATAGGGTTGGGGGGGGCCTCATCAATAGCAGCCGTTATTGGCTGGCAGACTTGCTGGGGGCGGGGCCAAAATTTGGACCTCCCCTTTAAGGAACTGCCAAGGTATGCAATGATTGAATGGTTATCACTGACTCAGTGGACATGAGTTTGAGCAAACTCAGGGAGATAGTGAAGAACCAGGAAGCCTGGCGTGCTGCAGTCATCGGTAGGGTAGGACACGCAAAGAGTAGGACACGACTTAGCGACCGAACAATAAGGTATGTAAAGACAATAAGTACCGGAGGTAGAGGTAGAGGCTGGGTCTCCCAACCCAGCAGCAACCAGACCACGGCAGTGGACTGGACCCTACGTTTCAGGAACAACCAGGCTTAGAAGTGTGGCCTTACCTTCCAGCAGCTGTCCCGCCTGCTTGCGCAGGACCTGCACCAACCGCTCATCCAGCTCCACTTCCTCCAGCAGGGCCAGCAGCTGCTCCTCGTTGCGTACCACCTTGTCCTGGGCATATAGCCCCTCCGGCAGGGCCCGCTGCTGTCCCAGGCCCAGCAGGGCCACCTCTAGCGCCATCGCCAAATAGGACTCCCCAGGGCTCCCTGGCACAGGGACGTGCTGGTAGGCCACCTTCCGCTTCTCAGGGCCTGAGTCTGTGAGAGAAGGGCACCATGGCTACTGGAGAGGAACCCCTTTTCCTGGGACTCTAGTGGTCCCTGACCTTAAACATGGATACTATAGGGGTGGGGGAGGTTTATGCAGAGCCAGCAGTTTCTGCACACACCAGGAGGTAGCACCCACCTTCCAACAGCAGGTAGGCCTATGGTGGCCTCACTTTCACAAGCTAAGCCTCTTGGCACCTGGTACTGGCCAAAGGGCAGGCCAAGTGTAGGGGCGTGGCCAAGTAATAGGAATACTAGGCAAAGGAGTATGGCCAACGGGTGGTGATTCTCCCACCTCCTCCAGGGGTCCCCAGTGTGGGTACCTGGGTAAATGGCAAGGGTCTCCTCCTCTAGACGACAGGCCTCCAAGAGTGCCCTGCAGAGGCAGCCAATGGGGTCCAGGGGATGGCCCACCCATCCTTCCATGTTGGTGATGCAGGTAGAACCTTTCTGCAATAGCTCTGAAGGTAGAAAAAAAGGCTCAAGGCCCACCCTTCTACCAACCCTCCAGGAGGGTTTCCTCTTCCCAAACCCCGAGCCCAGCCTCCAGATGCCCATCCAGCACCTTTGTCTCTGCCCCCTTGAGCTTTGCAGTAGCTCTCACCTCCCTGGCCTCCTGTCCCACACCCAGACCGAGGCATGGCTAAACTGGGTGCTTTTTAAAACATCCACCAGTGTCATTCCTCTCCATATAACCCTTAATCCTTCTCACTTCTTTCAGCGCTCTCAAGGACTGATATGAACGCTTCCCCGTGATTGTCACACACCCACCCCATCTGGAAGCACATCCTCTCATCTGCTCACACAAGCTGAGTTCTCCCTTGCCTCTGGGCTCCAGCCCATGCTGTTTCTTCTACCTGGAATATAGTTGCTCCCTCTCTTTTTCCTGGGAACCTGAGGTACATCCTTAGGATCTAAGCTTAGCTCTCACCTCCTCTGGGCCTGGGGAAGGGTGGGGGCTTTTCCTATGCTTCCAGGCTAGTTTAGAGTTCTGCTCAGATGCCAAAGCCCCCATTTTCCCTCATTAAACCCTGTGTTCAATTTCCTGGTAACTAACCCATCAACCCAACCCCATCAGAGAATGCAACTGGTGGCTCCCTCCTGCTCCCCATATCTAGTCTACAAACATGTTCTTTTTTGGGTCATACAACATGGAATACAATTTTGAATTTGTTGCCCATATCAGGAAAAAAACAGCAAATTCCACATCAAAGAATCCAGATTTCTGGCCTTTCTTGGAAAAATCTGATCTGGCCATGCTGGGTCCATGTTCTTGAAAGGCATGTGGCTGGATGCATAGACACTACATTTCCCAGACCCCTTTGTGTGAGGTGTGAAAGGTGGGAGAAAATGAGCCCATTACTCTTCTGCAGCACCTGTGAGTAGGTGTGTGTGTGGCTGTCTGGGGCACAGATGTAAGGTTTGCCAGCAGGTTCTGGGTTGTCTTCTTGGGAACTGCCCCCCTATGAGGGCTACAGGCTGCTGAACTCTCTGTGCTTCTGAAGTTCACGTTTGTGAACCCAGGCAGTGGCTTCCCTGACTTTCAATCTGGCAGCCCTTTCACTTGTTCTGTGAGCCATCAATTCCCTGTATTAAATTCCTTTCTGCTCAACACGCCTAGAGTGGTCTGTTTTCCTGTTGTACCCACAGACCCTCCAGGTTGCCACAGTCCCCAGCAGTTGGCATTTGTGCCTTCAGCCCCAGGACACAATGATAAGATTGGTGCCCACCTTTTTTCTGCTGCTTGTAAATCTGTAGCTGATGTCGCTGCTGCAGCCGGAGGGTGTTGACTATGGCGCTTGCCAGCCGCAGGGCCTGGCGGGGGTATCCATGGGCCCTCAGGGTGTCCACACGAGCACAGGTAGTGGGGAAGGGCTCGCCCAGCCAGAGCGGGCGGCCCTGGGGGTCAAAGGTTGATTTGTCACTGCCCTCGCTGCCTGTGAGGTTGGGGCTGTAGGAGTCACTGGCCAGGATCCTCTGCAGATGGTCATCACTCCAATGCAGCGACCCAGCCTGCAGGGCGCGGCCAAACACGGTGTGGCGGGAACCTGCAGCCATCACCTCCTCCTCGTCCTCCTCCTCTGGGCCTGCGGGAGGGGTGCCCAAATGTGGCCCCATGAGGGGGGCCCTAGCAGTTAGGCAGTGGACAGTTCTATCCCACCAAGTGCCAGCTTGGGCCTAGACTCTGGGTACAGTGATGAGTGTGCCATCATTTCCCCCAATTTTTTCAGAAGACTTAAAGTTGTGTGTGTGTCAGGGGAGCTATCATAGTCCTTCATGAAAGTGAAAGTGTCCGACATGAAAAAGTCGTGTCTGATTCTTTGCAACCCCATGGACTATAGCCCGCCAGGCTCCTCTGTCCATGGAATTCTCCAGGCAGGAATACTGGAGTGGGTAGCCATTCCCTTCTCCAGGGGATCTTTCTGATCCAGGGAGTGAACCTAGGTCTCTGCTTTGCAGTGGATTCTTACTGTCTGAGCCACCACAAATGAACAGCTGGGTCTGTCCATCTTTCTCCCTCCATACTCAATTTCTTTCTCTCTCCTCCTCTTTCTCTCCCTCCCTCTCTGCCTGTCTTTACTTGTCTTTCTCTTCTCAATACCTGTTTCCTTTTCTTTCTGTTTCCCCTTCCCCCCACCTGATTTCTGCCTCCATGGCCAGTAGGAGACTGAGTCAGCCCAGAACTACAGGTATCTTAAGTATTTCACATCACTGTCCCTCAGGCTGCCTGCTGCCCCTGCCCTGGACACTCACTGTCTCCTGGCTAGGAGGCAGGTAAGGGCTAGTCTCCTCCGCCCTGCCTCCGTTTTCCCCCAGAGCGCCATGATAGGGAGGCTAGGCCACAGGCAATAGGGATGGTTTGTTGGGGGGAATGGCAGGGACCCCTTTCCTACCTGGAATGAGGGCTGCAGTGGGCTGCAGGCTGGGCCCATCAAAAGAGTAATTGCCCTCCTCCAGCGGGCACACGTCCAGCTTGTCCCACTTGCTAAGCAGCTGGAGCCAGCTCGTCCGCTCCTCTGGTTTGCAGTGGGGACTCAAGATGACGCACACCCACAGGGCCCCTGGGGAGGGAGGGGAGCCAGTGTGGGCATGGAGGAGGCTCAACACTCATGCCAGCAGGAGCAGCACACACTTATGGAGTGCCTGCTGTTTGCTGAGCACTGGTCTCTGCTTAACTCTCACCTTGGGCCTCTGAGGTTGCAATTCATCCTCTCTTCACTTTCTGGCTCAGAGAGGTAAAGTCACTTGCTCAAAGTCACACAGCCGGGAAGACAGAAGTCAGGACTCACACCCTGGCTGCCAGACTCCTCTTGCAGTTTTTTTTTTCTCTGTAGCACTTATCACCATCAATCACAGGGGTCAGCAAATTACCACCCATGAAGAAAATCAACCCTGCCACTTTTTTTTTTTTTGGGAGCTGTGCTGCATGTGGGATCTTAGTTCCTCAACCAGGGATCAAACCTGCACCCCTGCCTTGGAAGCACAAAGTCTCGACCACTGGACCACCAGGAAAGTCCCCCACCACCTGTTTTTGAATGGTCTGTGAGCTAAGATTTAATTCTACATTTTTAAATGGTGGAGGGGGTGAGGAATAAATAAAAATATTTTGTGATTTGTGAAAATGATATGAAATTCAAATAAAGTGTCCATAAATACAGTTTATTGGAATGTTACCATGCCTACTTTGTTATGTGCCTGTGGTTGCTTTTTTGCTACAACGGATAAAATCAAATAGTTGGGACAAAACCCAAATAGCCTGCAAAGCAAAAACTATTAACTATCTGGCCCTATGGAAAATGTGTGTTGACCCCTGGCCTAATGGCCTTGTGGCATTTTCTCGTCTCTGTCTGCCCTCCTAGGTGTCAGCTCTCTGAGAAGAAGAAATGAAAGTCGCTCAGTCGTTCAGAGTCCGACTCTTTGTGACTCCACGGACTATACAGTCCATGGAATTTTCCAGGCCAGAATACTGGAGTGGGTAGCCTATACCTTCTCCAGAGGATCTTGCAGACCCAGGAATCAAACCGGGGTCTCCTATATTGCAGGCGGATTCTTTACCAACTGAGCTATCAGGGAAGCCCTGAGGACAGGTATTTAATCTCTTTTGTTGCCTGTGGTAGCCCCAGCGCTCAGTACAGCCCTTGTACATTGGCGGTGCTAGTGAATGAGGACGGATTCAGGGCAGTCGAGCCCAGGTGCTTGCCGCGCTTCCGCTTCTGGGGTCTGGGACTCACCCAGCTCGTCCCACAGCTGGCGGCACTTGTCCGTCATGCCGGCGCCCTGCTGCCGCCACAGGGCCAGGCGGGGGTCCTGCAGGAACTGCTCAGTCATGAGGATCAGCATGCGCGCCCCATTGGAGTCACGCATCCGCAGCATCTCTCGCACCTGTGCCAAGACCTGGTGGTGAGAAGGGGCGGGGCTCTGACTCGGGAGCCTAGCCCCGCCCCCCGCGCTTGCCCACGCAGCACCTTGCAGAACATCGAGCGCAGCTGCTGGCTGGCGCCGTAATAGCCACCATTGGACAGCAGCTGTTTCACCTGCTCCTGTATCTGCTCCTCGTCCAGATGCCAGCAGTTGGCATCCTCGATGCCTGCGCCTGCTGTGGGGTCTGGGGCACCTGTGGGGAGAGAGGGAAAACTGAGGCGTGGGCTGGGGAAAGGAGTATGTCAACCAGTTCTCCAAATCATCCAACCCATCCCCAAATTCCATCCGTCCCACCTGAAAACCCACTCACCCAACCATCCATCCATCATCTTACCCAAAGCCATCACCTACCCATCCATTCAAACCACTCACCGGTCTATCCACACCTCCATGTCATGCCATGCATCTTTCCATCCACACATCATAACCCTTAGCACACCTACCTACACCATTAGTCCATCATCCACCCTACCCATAACTCCCATCTGTTCACTGATCTACATACCCATCCCATCAGTCCATCCATCCATCCATCCATCCACCTACCCAACCCTATTTGTCTTTCCAACTCATCTGTACCAACCACTCAAAACACTACTAACCTATTCATCCACTGACCCACACAATCATGCTATCCATCCATCCAGTTAACCCAAACTTTCCATCTATTTTTTCTCCACCAACCATTCATTCATTTGTATCTCCCCAAACACCCACCAACCCATTAGTCCATCCATCCATCCTATACACCTGATCCATTCATTATGTCAGTCTATATATAATAACATTCATGCACCCATCAACTCACCCCCAATCCATGTACCCCTTGGTCCTTCCAATCTTCCACCAACTCCATCTGTCCACTACCTCAAACTCTCTAATCAAAGCGCATCCCATCCAACTCCACTGCCAAGTACCACCAACTCCCCATTCACCTACTGTCCCAGTAAATCACCTATCCACTCATTCCATTCATTTTCCCACACCATCAGTTCACCCCAACACTCCATCATGAACACTTTCTGCAGCCACCCATCACTACCCTCAAATATCCATTCATGCCTCCACTTGCTACTCATCCATCTATTCACACTCCATCTTACTCCATCCTCCCACCATTATAGTTAAGTAACACTTGTAGCTCCAAACCACCTCAGAATTCATAACACCTCCAGGTTTATCTCCTAACCATATCCCACCTCTGACACCCACTAAGGTCCACACATACTCCTCATGACCTCCACCCATCCATGATCCCAGGCCTGCTCCCGCTATCTTGGGACACCCCTACCCTGGGGCTGGATCTTCCCATTGGCTGATTTCTGACCATTCATCTATCCAGGGCCAGATCAAATCCAGGTTCTGCCACTTCCTAGGTGTGTGACCTTGACCTCAGGTGGTGGTGCTCCACCTTCATTCCTAGATCAAGGCTATCTTTGGATGCTGTGACACATGCCTGCCACACAGCAAGCAAGGTGGCTTTGAGCTGGGGCCTCACCTCTCCCATCAGATCTTGGGCCACCCTTACCATGCACCAGGTTGATCTCAGAGCCCAGGAGAAGGATCTCGTCTGCCAAGCGCTGGGCAGTGGGCAGCACCTCAGTGTGGTGGGCGCTGATGAGGTACTGCACGAACTTCTGCAGCTGGTCCCGGTTCATCTGGGAGAGTGTCTCAGAGATGGGCAGTCTCAACTCCACCTGGTGGGCGTGCCGAATGCGGTACAGCGACAGGGCCACCACATGGGCACAGTAAAAGAGATCACGGTTGTCGCAGCCGCAGCTCACGGATGTGATCTTGCAGCGGTCAAAGCTGATGGAGACGTGGTAAAGGCGCTCAGGCTCTCCTGGTTCCCGGATGTTTCCACTCAAGTGGAACCCTAAGACCAAAAGCAAACTGTCACTGCTGTGTCACCCCAGAGATGGGTTGTGCTTGACAATGACGCACAGCAAGACTAGGTGGAAATCCCAGCTGAGTAACCTAGCACAAGTAACCTAACCTTGCTGTGCCTCAGTGTCTGCATCTGTGAAATGGGAATATTAATGAACAAATAAGGAGGTAGCATACTCCTCATGCATTTGTAATGAGGATGAAATGGGTTAATGTAGAACACTGTCTGCAGACAGTAAGTGCTAAATAAACGCTTGTTCTTACTCTAATTCTGAATAATATTACTACAAGCCCTTGGATCATTATGGATACTGCCCAGGCTCTAGGCACCCTGTCACTTCCTGGGAAGATACCAAGAATCTTGGGGGTGAAGTGTTGCTGTGGCCAGCTAGGGGCCAGGTCACCCCATCACCCCCTGCCCCTCCCTGGCCCCTGGGGAGCCCAGATGCCAGGCTCATCCAACTGGTTGGGCAGCTCAGGCTCCAGCCGGCCCTGTCTGTGTCATGCAGGGACACAGCAGCTTCCTCATACCAGTTGGAGGTGGCCGAGCCTGTGGCTGGCTGGGTCATGTCCAGGCAAAGGGGCCCCCAGGCTGACATGGTTCAGAGAGGGTCATCTTGGCTGAGTCCCTGCCTCCAGCTGGGAGATGACGTGACCTGCCCCCATGTGAAGTGTGGCATTCCAAGGCTCATCTGCCTTCTGGCTCAGTCTCCATGTTCCCATCTGAGCCCTGCTCTCTGAGGTCTAGATTGATCTTTCACCTCTAGCTCTACACTTCCACCCCCTCCCTTCACCTGGACCCTGCTGTCAGGGGTTTAAGAGCACTCCTGACTGATGACCTCAACTTCCACCCTTTGTTCAGTCACTCAGTCGTGTCTGACTCTTTGCGATCCCATGGACAGCAGCAGGCCAGGCTTCCCTATCCTTCACCATCTCCCTGAGCTGGTGAACTTTCACCTCAGACCCCACCAAATCCTTGTTGCCTTAGGTCCAAGACCATCCCTAAACCTATGAACCCAACCTCCACCTGAATCTCTCTGCCTGAGGTCTACGACTGTCTCTCACCACTGGCTCTAAAACTTCACCACTTCCCTGGTGGTCCAGTGGTTATGAACCCTCCTTCCAGTCCGTGTATGGGACATGGGTTCGATCTCTGGTGTCAGGGAACTAAGGGCCCACCTGCCTTGGGGCAACTAAGCTCGTGTGCCACAACCAGAGAGAAGTCCACACGCCCCAACAAAAGATAAATAAATATTAAAAAAAACACAAACTTTGCCACCAACTCTTACCAAGGACCCTGCTGCCTGAAGTCTAGGATCATTCTTACCTCTGGCTCTAAACCTTGGCCCCAGAGGACTCCTGGGTCCCACTGCCTGAGGTCTGGAACCTCCTCTCACTTCCGGTTTATAATCGCTCCTCAAAACCACTGCCTCCTCCCTGTCTCATACTTCTACCTTCACCCCCCAACTAAGCTGACTCAGGTCGAGGCAGATCCCTGATCCTGAGCTCAGAATGTTTTGTACAACCCTCTCTGGGCAGCAAAGCCTGCCTTTTGGAATCTTCCAGCTCCCTGTTCCTCCACACATGCTCTGGACCCCTGGCCTCCCTGGCAGGGCTGGAGGGACAGGCACTCACCTACTTGCAGCACACGATCTACGGCCCCACTCTGCAGCAGGTGCAGCCCGCGGGTGAAGGGCACCCGGGCGTCATGCTCGCCCTCCGGGGGCTGGTACCCCAGTGATGAGTACATACATATCTCCCGCTCGCTGCGTGGAAATGACCAGAACACAATGCGCTTCTGGACTGGCTCCGGCACACGGGAGAACCGCTCCTCAACCTGTGGGAAGGGCTGCTGTGTTAGAGACCCGGGTGCTGGAACCCTGACTTTGCTGCTTACAAGTACCATGACCTTGGGGATTTCCCTGGCAGCCCAGTGGTTGGGAATCTGGCTTCCAATGCAGGGGATGTGGGTTCAAGCCCTGGTCCAGGAACTAGGACCCCACATGCTATGGGGCAACTAAGCCCACCCACCACAACGAAAGATGCCACAGTGAAGATCCTACCTGCCACAGCTAAGACCTGACATAAGCCCAAAATAACTAAATAAAACAAGTAGCATGACCTTGGACAAGTCACTTCGCCTCTCTGAGCGTCAGTTTTTCTCAAGTGTAAGAAGGAGATGTTAAGAGCACCTGCCTTCTGGGTGTTATGAGTATTACATATGCGTTAATGTATACAGCACTTATAATAATACCTGGCCCATTGTTAGTGTTCTAGAACTTTCTGTCACTTCTCTCTTGAATGTCAGGTCTCAGGATCCTAATGGAAGGTAGTCTCACCCCTCAGGCTTGCGGGGTGGGGGTGGGGCAGGAGGAAAGAAGACAAAAGTGATCAGAAGATGAGTGATCAGGCCTACACAGTCTTAGCCTACACTGTGCTAAATGTTTTATGTATATTAAATACCCTTAATTCTACCAGCAACAACCCAATACTTTGACAGCCTGCGGAATCTAAGCTCAGAAGTAGGGTGAATTCATTTGTACAGGATCCCACAGCTGATGAGCTCCAGGTCCCAAGACAGGCTCTCTATTCCAGCTTCTAAGGGTCCCCAGGAAGGGACGGGTGTCCTGCCCACCCATGGGGGCTCTGGGCAATGAACTGAGCTGGTTGAGCCTACATTCCAATCCAGGCTTGCTACTCACTGGCTGGGTGTCCTTGGGCGAGTTTCTCAACCTCTCTGTGCCCTAGTTTCCTCAAAGAAAGAAGGAGACCAACTGCCAAAGAGCTGCGGACAATTCCATGAGCTTCTGTGGGGTAAGACCTTTACTAGGGCCAGACCTGTCTGAGGCAGGTACATGGGAGCCCTGGAGAAGGTTTTAAGATTGTCCTGAGGGTCTCACACACAATGAAGGAGCAAGGACCCTTCAGAGTCCCCAGTCCTGGATTTCAAAGGGAAGTGGGAGGACCAGTGATTCGCCTGGGGCCTTGGGGACAGTTGGCAGATGACTAAGGAGGGATTTTCCAGGCCATGAATCAGAGCCCGCCCCATCCACACTTGGCCCAGACCCATTGGTCGAGGCAGACTCCCTAATTCTTATGAGGCCAGGGAGCAAAGAAAGCCGCCCAAAGCCAAAGAGACACAGAGCCGTCGGGGCTGAGGAAGCCTTGGTCAGGTCCTAGCCACAACTCCACTAAGGCTGAGAAAGTTGACTCTAATAGCTTCCGCCCTGGGGCCATCCTGGCAGGGCCCCCAGAAACCACAGGGGCAGGGTTCCAGGTGCACCTGTCGAGGTAGCAAGACCCTGGCCCCGCACTTGCTGCCAAACTCTGGAAGGACTGGGATGGTTGAGGGTGGGGCCTGGGGGCAAGGGGAGGGTCGGCATGAGGTAATGGGGAGGGAGGACTCTGACAATGGAGTAATCTCTGCAGCCAGTCAGGAGGGTCAGCCCCAGGTGGGAGGTGGTCCCAGAATGACAGGGGGTTGTGTATTAGGGCCTGAGTGAAGGACTGACAAGAGAAGAAGGTGCCTCCATGGGATAAGTGGGTTCTGGAGGCTGGAGGCAGGGATCGGAGACAGAAAGGGGTGTCTTGGGCCTGGGATCTATATATATGGGAGAGTCCTCTGAGGGGGTGTAGGTCAGAAATGTTGGGTCTCTAGGTCCTGAGATCTGGTCTGTTCCCAAGTGGGGGTGGTTGTAAGAGTTGGAGAGAGGACTGAGGATTGAATGGGGTGCCCTAACTGGGGATGAGGATAAAGTGGGACAAGAGAGGTATGCGGTGTTGTAAGAGGACCACGGGGCAGGAGGAGAAAAAGGGTCCCCAGTTGGATATGGGGCACTGAGGTATTCCTGGGTCTTGTGGGCTGAAGAGCAGAGTTGTCCCAGGAAGGGATGAGGGTGGAAGGAGTGAAATGGGAGGATGAGGGGATGTCTTGGGCAGAATTAAGGATTTTGGAGATCTCTGGAGGCGTCTCCTTTGGGGACAGGTCCGGAGGCTGGGGTCTGGGCAGGGGGAGGAAAAGATATGTCTAGGAAGGAGCTGGGAGTGGGTTCCTCCCCACCCTGCCTCTAGCTCACCTGCTCAAAGGCCCAGCTCTCGGCTACTCGCTTGGCGCTGAGGTCCAGCAGCGCTTCGGGACGGCCCCGGCCGCGCACGGCCCCGGCCCCGGCGTCGCGCTCCTCCGGTCCTGCGGGGCAGCCCCGGCTCCGCTTGGCCGCGGGGGGGTCCATCCGGCCGGGCCGGGGCCGGGGCGGGGCCTGTTGGGGGGGTTCTGTCCGAAGCCTGCTCCGCCTCGCCGGCTCCCACGACTCCTGCCCACCTTCCTGACCTTGGTCTGTGCTCGGTCGCCCCGGGACTCGCGCCGCACCCACCCCCGGGCCAGCAGGGTGATGCGGCCCCTTTAACACGCTTCACAACAATGAAGCTGCCTCAGCCGCCGCTTTATCCTACACGGTTGTCCCGCCCCCGCCGCCAGTCCCCATTGGCCCCCCTTCGGCCTCCGAGGTCCTCCTCCACCGTTGGCTGCACCACCAGATCCGCATCCAAGTCGCCGCTGTTCATTCGTTACATGCACTGTCCGTCTTTTCGGGACTACTCAATCAGGACGCTCAGCGAGCTGGGCTGTCAGTCACGAAGAGCCGAAGGCCAATCACAGTGGGAGGAGACCCCACAGCGCCGGCCTTATGCGGAGTTTCGGGGCGGGTCCTGGGTTCATTCACAACATTCCTCCCCCGCCCCCCTCGGGTTGGACAGCGCTCCCAGGGCTGCTGGGGCTGCGCCCACACACGGCTTTGTTTACTGAGGGTCGCTTCCGGGCGCCGCGAGGGGACAATCAACACTGCTCGGCCCGGGAGCGAGACAGAGCGGCGGGATCCCCTGGCAACCTCTCAGCCCATCCTCCCTCTGGGCTGTGTGGCGTGAGAAACAGCCTCTCTGGGCGCCAGGTCAAGTTTTGATGCTTTGCAGGATGGAGGGATCACAGGTCGCTTGGTAGAGCTTATGGGGGCTGCGGACACCCTCTCTAGAAATAGAGCCAAATTCAAATCCATTCTTGAGCTCCAAGATAAGAACCCCCAATCCATTCTATGCCTCATATATTGTTGTTGTTTAGTTACTAAGTCGTGTCCGACTCTTTGTGACCCCATGTACTGTAGCCCGCCAGGCTCCTCTGTCCATGGGATATCTCAGACAGGAATACTGGGTGGGTTGTCATTTCCTCCTCCATATATTATGTTGAGTCATATGAAATTACTGATTTTCAACCATTTTTGATACACTAAATGACAATCTCATAAAGTTCAAAGTAATAGATGTTAAATCTGACCACTTCTGATTATTTTTTCTGATTCAACTTGTCTAGGCCACATCTCTGACCCTGAAGCAGTAGGTGGTGCTCATTGCAGTTCCCCAGCCCAACCTGTGCCCCCGGCCTCTGCCCACCATGGCCCCTGCCACCTCCATGTCCTTAGAGAACCCTGCATTTCCCCTTTGCCACACTTCTCTCCGTTATCATTATGTTTCTTTATCATTTCAGCAGTTGTTTAACTTCTGTCTCTCCCTATTCCATGGTGAGCTCCAAGAGGCAGTAGTTTGTCCAGCTGATGCACTACTTTAAGGCCAGCACCTGAACACCTCCGGACATACAGCAGTGGGACAATCTAGATATATCTTGTTGACTAAACCAACTTATGCCTGTTCCCATTCCACTGAAATGATGTACAGAGCAGGAAAAACTCAAGCTGGCTCCTAATTGGTCTAATTGTTGCCCCCTGCCCCTCCCTATATGGAAACTCTGGCTTTTTCCTTCCAGGAATTTCCAGTTTCACAGCTGCACGTTCTGGCCAGTCCCCAACCCACCATTCAGTAAACTCTCTCTGACCTGCACTGTCCAGTATGGTCACCACTGGCCACAAGTGGGCTTTTGAGTCCTTGAAATGGGGTCAGCCTGAATTAGGCTGTGCGTGGACTTCCCTGGTGGCTCAGCCAGTAAAGAATCGGCCTACAATGCAGGAGACACAGGTTTGATCGCTGGGTCAAGAAGATCCCCTGGAGAAGAGAATGGCTACCCACTCCAGTATTCTTGCCTGGAGAATCCCATGGACAGAGCGGCCTGCTGGGCTACAGTCCATGGGGCTCCAAAGAGTTGGACACGACTGAGTGACTAAGCACATCAATGTAAACACATTGGATTTCAGAGACTTAGTAGGAAAAAAGAAGGCAAAATAACTTAAGAACTTTTTTTATATTGATTACATGTTGAAATGATGCTATCTTAGGTAAGTTTGTGTTAAGTAAAATACATTATTAAAATTAACTCCACCGGTTTCATTGTGTATTCATTTTATTCTATCGAGTCTCAGGGCATGTCAAGTTACGTATGCAACTTGCATGGTCATTTCTATGGGACAGCACTGCATTGTAATTTCTGTGGGTCTTGAGAAACCACAGCTGACCACAATGACAACAAAAGAAACAATAATAATAATACTGTACTGATTGTTTATGGTGTGCTGTAGCTGTTCAGACACATGATCAAGTTTAAGCTTTCTGACAATGCTGCAAAATGGGGATGTCATCTCCATTTCTCAGATGGGGAAACTGAGGCTTAGAGGGGTGGAGTCATTGCCTGCCTGGGAAGCCCTTGACTTATTAAAGCGTGTCTTTCTTACAAGGATTTGAGGCAAAGATAGAAGTATGGGGAAGGGATAATGGGTGAGGAGAGAAGCAGGCAGAACTTCAGCAAAACAAGTCTTTCAGCTGCTCCCCTGGCAAACAGGACCCGCGGACCGGCTGTTCCAAGCGGCCCCCTTCAGCATCTAGTATGTGGCTGGTCCTTGTCCCTGACGATGCTTCAGTGAGTGCCCCAAGATGCTGAACCAGAGCAGGCACTCCCAGCCAGTGAACGGGATGTGTAGAGGAACAGAGAATGGGGGATCACGAGGTGAGGATGTTTCTTTTATTCTCTAACAAGAGATACTAATAGTGCCATCATCCCTATCTCATGGATGAGAAAACTGAGGCACAGACGGGTCAGGTGACTTAGTCAAGATACACAGCAGGAAACGGTAGGGTCAGCATTCAAGCCCTACCTTGATGAGTGGGCCGGTCTTCTCACATTGGATGGGGATCAAATGCACAGTTTGGGACACACCAGCATTCCATTCTGATCCCCGATGAGGGGAATGAGGCCCAGAGAGGGTGAGAAAGTTGTCCAAGGCCACATAACAATCCCAGGAGAATGTGAGAAATCAGAAAGACACCTAGGAAATGTGTCACACCTCCGGGATGCAGTCTCCACGCCTATTTCAAACCCAGCAACACTTTTAGAAAAGGAGAAGTTTGGGGGGTTGGTTTCCAGTCACGGGCAAGTCCTCTCAGTGTAGACAGTGAGTTTGAGCTTCAGGGAACGGAACCACCTTTATCCTGCCCGCCCTGCTGTGAGCTCACTGTCTAGGCATCTACAACTCCAGACCCCAAACCCACGTCCTTGAGACCCATGAGAAATGGGGTGACCCTGCAGTCTCAGATGAGGGGGGCTGCGCCCCACAGCTCTGTGGCCAACCCATCCTAACTTTCCGAGGGTCCCTCCCTCTGCCAGCACCCCCGACGGCCCCCACCAACCCACCCAGGCGCTCTGAGGCTCCTGAAGACTCAGGCAGGAAACCAGCCAGAGCAGTTTCGCTTCCTGGTCCCGACACAGCCCCTTTGGCCTGCCCAGCTGGCAAGATCTGCTTCTCACATTTCTTTTCTTCCCTTTTGGAACACAAATTCATGGGCAGAGTCAGGGCCCTGCCAGGAAAAATGGGCATTCCAGGAGGAGGGGGAAGGTGGAGGCAAGAGAGGAAAAGGCTCGTGCAGGAATAATTGTCTGAAAAAGCCACATTTAATGACTGCTGGGGGGGGGGGGAGGCGGGGCGCGGGCAGAGGGGTGAGGGTGGGGGAAGCAGGGCAAGAAGACAGGCCGAGAGGCTGGAACTGGGCTTCCCACCTCACCCAGGACACAAAGGCAGCTGTCACAGCCTTAAGGTTCAGTGAATTCTCCACACTCAGGGAGAGGTGTTAGGGTCTCCATTTAACAGATGCGGAAACTGAGGCTCAGAGAGGGACTGAAGAGAACAAGAGGTATGGTAATTTGCCAAAGTTTGGGGCTCTTGGCTGCGACACTTAAAGGGGATTTGTGGGCAGGACCCACGTGCTAGGAAGGAGAGGAGTCACCCTGGGCAGTGACAGGGTGGAGGGTGGGGGCAGCTGGGGGGAAATGAGGCTGTTTCGGGAGGCTGAGGGAATGGGGCGAAGAGGAAACAGATGGGTTGACAGTCCAGATCCCATAACTGTCACACCTGAACGCCTTTCCTCACCCCTGGGGTCCCCCTCAAAGGGGCTGGTGTCAGAGGGACAAAGGGAGCCAGTTTACAAGAGTCCTTGGCCTGCCGGGGCATCATGGGCTTGGCCCGGGGTTGGAGGCGCCCCCTGGTGGCCAAGGGATGCGCCAGATGGCACCCAGAGCCCAGATGGTCCCAGCCCTCGTCCTCTCGAGATTCCACAGAGAAAGGTTAAAAGATAATTTTCAAAAGCGGGTGTAATCATGGCTCTCACCAACAAATAAAGGACACGTGTTAAGACTTGTTTTTTATTGAACTTCTAGGGAACCAGGCAGATGTTCCACGAGGTTCAAAAGAGTCCAGAAAAACAGGCACTCTTTAAGGACAGATCAGACTATTCAGACTATTCGAGCAAATAAATGTGCGAATGGAGGCAAATTGGTTTTTCCACAGGGGAGCCGGCTTGTCAATGGGACCTCGGCTGGATGAGCCGGAAAGAGCAGGTAAGAGTGGTTTTGAATTACTATCAGAAAATCCCATGGACGGAGGAGCCTGGTGGGCTGCAGTCCATGGGGTCACTAAGAGTCGGACACGACTGAGCAACTTCACTTTCACTTTTCCCTTTCATGCACTGGAGAAGGAAATGGGAACCCACTCCAGTGTTCTTGCCTGGAGAATCCCAGGGACGGCAGAGCCTGGTGGGCTGCCGTCTATGGGGTCGCACAGAGTCGGACACGACTGAAGTGACTTAGCAGCAGCAGCAGCTGAGAATTCACGGAGCTGTGAAGTTTGAAGAGGCTGTTACGAATCAGCTAACTTGGAAGGGAAGCACGTGTTGTATGGAGATGATGCTTTGAATGGTCAGAACTGATTCACTGAGACGCAAAATGTTCCTTGCAGAAAGATAAAACAATTCCTTCCTTCCTTCATTCAACAAACACCGGTTCGTGGAGCAACTATTGTCCACTGTTCCAGGTGCTCAAGACATAACAAAGATGCAAAACAGAAAACGGAGGAGAGTGACACTGAGTGACCACCTCCTGGAGCGGGGGACAGAGAATGGTTCTCTGAGGGGACACCTGGGAGTGGAGAAGCAACGGGGGTGAAAAAGGCACCTGGGAAACCAGCCAGTCAGTGTGTTTCTGACCTGCTACTCACTGACTCACAGGCCAGGGCCCCAGTCAAGTTCGAGGCACAATTCACGTCTTTGGAGAGTACAGTTCCTCTTTCTCGTGGGGTTACCCGCACAGGTCTGAGCACAGAGGAGGGGGCTGCAGTCATGGTCCCTGCTGGGGCGCATCCTTAGGCAGGCATCTTGGTGGAGGAGGAGGCCTCCTTCTTCTTGGTGGTGGCCTTCAAAAGCGCCAGCTTTTTGGGCAGGCTGGTACTGGCTTTCATCACCACGTCATGTTCAATCTTCTTCCGGATCCCAACCTCCAGGTTCTGGGGGGAGCAGGTATGGAGCAATCAGACTGGGACCTGAGGTGGGAGGGAGGGCCTGGCCTGCTGCCTTTTGTTCTGTGAGCTCACCAGGGGCTAGATCAGCAACCCTCTCCCTGAAAAAGCACCTGAGAGTCTGGTGGCTGGGGCTTAAGTCCTACTTCTGCCCCACACTCTGAGAACACTGTACACACACAAAACACCCCTTCTCATCTCTGGACCTCAGCTTCTAAACTTCTGCTCATTCCCATTTTATAGATGGAGAAACAGAGGCACCTGCAGGGAGGAGGCACCTGGCCAGGGCTCCCAAACTATGTGAGTGATGGGAGACCGGAACCCAGCCCACCCAGACTCTCTGGCTTAAAACTCCAGCCCCTTCTTGTCCTGTCATCTCTGCTTGGCAAATGGTGAACCAGGGCTCTGAGAGATATGGGGTGGAACAAATAAAGGCATAGCAATCAGAGCCCAAGTGTTTGGGTCCAAAACTGATGGTTTAATCCTATTACCTAAACTGCTCCCTTGCTCTATGAGTTCCAATGACCATGGTGACCATGGGTGTCACCACACACCTGGATGCAGGGGACACAACAGCAAAGACACAGAAAAACTTCTGCCTTCACGCGGCGGACATTCAGAGAGAGAGAGAGCGTGTGTGTGTGTGTAACCTTCAATGACACTCTGGTAAACTGTTGAATGACGGCAGATAGCAAGAGGTGGGGTGGTGAGGTTACCATCAGGGATGGCTGCTCAGAAGCAACGCTGGCAGCCAGCCTTGACCTGGAGGAAGGAAGCAGTGTGGATTTCTGGGAAAGAATCCAGGTGGAGGAAAGAACTAGTGCAAAAGTTCCCAGGTGGGTCAAGGAGCAGTTAAGGGGCCAGTTAGGCTAGAGGGAGTGAGCCAGGAGGAAAGAAGAGAGGGAGGAGGTGAGGGCAGGGAGAAGACAGGGGTAGAAAGTACCAGGTCCTATGGGGAGAACTTAGGCTCTTCCTGAGTGAGGTGGGGTCATGGAGGGTTCTGAGCAGAGGTGCCCTGATTCAGGAGCTCTCAGGTGCTCAATGGCACCCCGTGGCTATTACTGGAGGGGCGGGGGAACTCCTTCCCTGGGAGGATGTGACTGCTCTAGTCCAGGTGTTTTTAGATGATGGGATGGGACAAGGTGGGAAGGGGGTCAAGGAGGTGCAAAGTGAGTGCATTCTGTATTAATCCTGAAGGCAGGGACTTCCCTGGTGGTCCAGTGGCTAAGACTCTGAGCTCCCAATGCAGGGGGCTCAGGTTTAATCCCTGGTCAGGGAACTAGATCCCACATGCCACAACTAACAGTTCATCTGTTGTAACTGAGACCTAGCACAGCCCAATAAAGAAATATTAAAAAAAAAAAAAAATCCTGAAGGCAAAAAGGATGAGGTCCAATCTGGATGTGAGAGAAAGGGGGAATCCTGAATATCCGGAAGGAAGAGACCTGTAGGATCATGGTGGGGTGATGGAGCACAGTGGGGGAGCCTGGTTTTGGACATACTAAGCTTGAGCTGCCCAAGAGACACTTCCCTCCTCTGGCTGCCACGTGGAGGTAAGCAGGGTACCCAGGTCTAAGGAAACTGAGGCTCTCACATCCTGGTGTTAAGACTCTTGTGCTTCCACTGCAGAGGGCAAGGGTTCAATTTCTGGTCGGGGAACTTAGATCCTGCAAGCTGCATGCTGCAGCCAAAACAAAAAGACAAAAAACTGAGGCTCTGAACAATATAATCAAGATTGTAGGGCGAAGGACTGAAGAGCTGATGCTTTTGAACTGTGGTGTTGGAAAAGACTCTTAAGAGTCCCTTGGACTGCAAGGAGATCAAACCTGTCAATCCTAAAGGAAATCAACCCTGAATATCCATTGGAAGGACTGACACTGAAGTTGAAGCTCCAATACTTTGGCCACCTGATGCGAAGAGCTGACTCATTGGAAAAGACCCTGATGCTGGGAAAGACTGAAGGCAGGAGAAGGAGTGACAGATGAAGAGATGATTGGATGGCATCACGGACTCAATGGACATGCATTTGAGCAATTCTGGGAGATAGTGAAGGACAGGGGAGCCTGCCGGTGCTGCAGTCCACAGGGTCACAAAGAATCTGACACGACTTAGTGACTGAACAACAACAAAGGGTGAATTACTGTGCAGAGTACAATTTGAATTCAGATCTGACTCCACCAGATCTCTTTGAAACTTCTCTGCAATCTTAACAAGTCTTTCCGCAACTTCTCTATAAATTTAACCCTGTTCACCTACAAGCACTCCTATAGCACTGAATCCTTACAATTCTAAGACAGAAGTGCTATCACCAGGACCATTTCTGTTAAGATCTTCGGGATGTAGTTACACTAGGTGTCAACGGAACTGCGTTTTTCATTCAGCACATCCTTCTTGCAAGGCTGGGATTTTTAACTCCTTTCCCAGGATGCCTGCCTTTTCGAGGTCTATTAACGAGGACAATTTCGCGAAAGCAGCTAACACGTGAACACTTTTCTGAGCGCCAATCCCTGCTTTAGAAGGCTCGTTGGTTGCTAGATAATGTTTCCGTACCCACCACACAAAGGAGGAAACTGAGGCTCACAGCTCTGGGACTTCTTCATCCCCGACTCGCTGCACGCCCGCACTCACCTTCTTGATCTGCTGCTGCTGCACGATGCGGGCCTTCTTGGGTGCGATAACGCGACCTGGGGAGAAACGCGCTCTCGTGAGGCTGGAGAACATCGGGCCCACCTCACCCCCGAGTCCCCGGCCCGCTTCTCACCGCCCTTCCTCGGGCCCCGGTTCCGCGCCGAGGCCGCCGCCGCCGCCGCCGCCGCCTTGCTCTTCGCTGGCTTCTGCGCTCGGAACTTGCGCTGACCCTGCGCCATGATCAGGCGTGCATCGGAAGAGGGGGAAGTCGCAGAAGGAAGGCGCACGGCACGATGGGATACAGTGGGGCTGAAGGGCGCAATGACTCACGGGATACAACGTGGCAAAGAGTTAAAGGGACCAGCTACTCACAATGGTAGTTGATCATAGCCAGCGTTAGCGTTTGGCAAAAATTTCGAAGTAAGGGAGTCCATCCTAAAGGAGATCAGTCCTGGGTGTTCACTGGTAGGACTGATGTTGAAGCTGAAACTCCAATACTTTGGCCACCTGAAGCGAAGAACTGACTCACTGGAAAAGACCCTGATGCTGGGAAAGATTGAGGGAAGGAGGAGAAGGGGACGACAGTGGATGAGATGGCTGGATGGCATCACCGACTCGATAGACATGAGTTTGGGTAAACTCCGGGAGTTGGTGATGGACAGGGAGGCCTGGCGTGCTGCGGTTCACGGGGTCGCAGAGTCCGACACGACTGAGGGACTGAACTGAACTGAAGGGTTATAATGATAGCCTAACATTTATTGGTCACTTGTTTTGTAAAACTTACACTGTCTTATGCTTTTTGTTAGTAAAATTCAGTTTACCTAAAAAAAAAAAAAAAAAATTTAAGGGGCGCCCCACACTTCAGCGGGCTTCCCTGGTGACTCAGAGGGTAAAGAATCCACCTACAATGTGGGAGACCTGGGTTCGATCCCTGGGTTGGGAAGACCCCCTGGAGAAGGGAATGGCAACCCACTCCACTATTCTTGTCTGGAGAATCCCATGGACAGAGGAGCCTGATGGGCTACAGTCCATGGGATGGCAAAAAGTCAGACACGACTGAGCAACTAAGCACACCAAACTTCAGTAACCAAGATAAAAATATTTTCAACATTCAAAAATAATATTTTAATCTTAAAAAAATCAAATTGTCCACTACAGCCTGTGGACTGGCTGTCTGATGTTGTAAATAAATGTTACTGGCATGAACGCTGGTTATCAAAACTTAGGGAAAGTCAGGATAGGCAAGGTCAGGGTTTCATTCTATTGAGTATCTTGATATTTTGTTCATCAGGGAGGTCTTTTTTTTTTTTTTTTGCATTAATTTTTCTTTCTTTTCTGTTCTTTTTTTTGGGGGGGGGGCACACTATGAGGCACATGGGATCTTAGTTCCCTGACCAGGGATAGAACCTGTGCCCCCTGTATTGGAAGGGCAGAATCCTAACCACTGGGCCACGAGTGGGAAGCCCCAATTTTTTTTTGGTTGTGCCACTGGCATGCCGGATCTTAGTTCCCCAGCTGTGCCCATTGCAGCAGAAGTGCAAAGTTCTAACCACTTGACTGCCAGGAAATTCCCTGCATTAATTTTGATTTTTCAAAAAAAATGCATAAAGCTGTTATTTATCTTGATTGAAAGTGAAAGTTGCTCAGTTGTGTCTGACTCTTTGTGACCCCGTGGACCATACAGTCCATGGAGTTCTCTAGGCCAGAATACTGGAATGGGTAGCTTTTCCCTTCTCCTGGGTATCTTCCCAACCCAGGGATCGAACCCAGGTCTCTTGCATTGCAGGTGGATTCTTTACTAGGTGAGCCACAAGGGAAGCCCAAGAAAACTGGAGTGGGTAGCCTATCCCTTCTCCAGCGGATCTCCCAACCCAGGAATTGAACTGGGGTCTCCTGCATTGCAGGTAGATTCTTTACCAACTGAGCTATCACAGAAGCCCATTTATCTTGATTACTGAGCTTCTTATGACATCCTTTAAAATTCTGCACCTGAGGTGTCACCTTCATTTCAGCCCTGACAGCAATTTAAGAGGGAGGTACCAGTATTATCAGCATTTTATAAATGAGCAAAAGAAAGTATGGGAGAGATGAAGTGATGTGGCCAAGATCACACTGCAGAAAAAGAGGTGGAGCTGGGATATGAACTCAGGCAGCTGGGCTCCAGATGCTGGCCTCTCAAGAGCCACACACAGGCTCTTCCCGTATCCTGCCTGCTTTCCCTGCTCTGGGAAGTACTGTGGTTGCAGGAAGAAGGTCAGCTATTGGGCAGGACATTCAATAAGTTTATTATAAAAATAATGGGGATATGGAGGGCATATGGAAGCTATGGAGAGCTAGGTTGGTTACTTCTGGGGTCCATCTAGGGTCTCCCACTCAGGAGATGGTGGCAGTAAGGGCTGCCTGGAGCTCCTCTGGGGTAAAGACGCCCAGCTCTGTGATGATGCCACCAGTGATGAGGTCGTGGGGGGTGACATCAAAGGCAGGATTCCAAACCCCAATTCCTGCAGGGAAGAGGAGAAGCAAGAAGGCGGGTATTTGGTCAGTGGATGTTCTTAAGCTATTGTTACATGTTTCCCTCATGGTGGTTCTTGGGGTTGGGGAATCCTTGAGAATCTGGGGATTTTTACCCCCCAAATGCACAAATGCATGGGTTTTGACACCCAGTAATAAGTTTAGACACCCTGATATTCCCGGATTGTTGCTAAGAAGGCTTCAGAGTCTTATACATGCTTACCCCATTTGTGCCTGCTCCAAGAATCTCTTTAGGAACCTCCAAGAGTCCACCCCAGGGCCTTTGCTTAGACTGTGCCCTCTGCCTGGATGCTTTCCCTCAGATATGCATGTGATTTAATGTTTCATTTCCTTTCAGGTCTTTGCTCAAATGTCACCTTCTCAGTGAGAACTTCGCTAATCATCCTGTTTAACCCACTCCCGGAACAGACACTTCCCGTATCCTTCTGTGCCTCATTTATTTATCCCCTCTGAAAACATACAGTGGAATTTTACTATTTGTCTTGTCTGTCCTCTGTCTCCCCACTGGACTGTCAGCTCCATGAGGGTAGGGACTTGTATGTCTCTCCCCCCACCCCCCTGGTTGTGCTAAGAGGCATGAGGGATCTCGGTTCCCAGACCAGGGGTCAAACCCAAGCCCTCTGCTATGGAAGCATTGTGTCTTAGCCACTGGACTGCCAGGAAGTCCCACTTTTAAGTCTTTCTTCACTCCTGTACCCCTGGCCCCTAGCGTGGCAGCTGGCACTGGTCAGGGACTCAAAAATATCTGGTGAATGAATAACAACCTCTTACACAAGAGGCTGCAAACTGTTTTCTCTGGCTCAGTTATTTTTTAAAGACCATCGAATTAGCAGTCAGCTTTCAAAAAATCCCCTGGAGAAGGGAATGGCTTCCCACTCCAGTATTCTTGCCAGGAAAATCATGGCCAGAGGAGCCTGGTGGGCAACAGTTCACGACATCGCAGAGTTGGATACGTCAGAGCAGCTAACACTTTCACTTTTCAAAATGTGGGAGATTTTATCCATGTAACAAATGTTAAGGCTTCTCTTGGAGAAATCAGAAGACGGATTATCCTGGGGCCTACATTCCTCTGACCCTTCGCCACAGCAGAGTACTGGGGTCGCCAGATTGCACCTGGTCCGTGTTACCCAGCTTTCTTGGAGGGAAAAGCAGGCTGGGTTGTCAATTCCACTTTCCATGGTCTTGTGGATTTTGACCAGTGCTAAATAATTAAGCCCCCAGGAAGGCAGGGGCATCAAAAAACACTGAGAAAAATTTTTTCAGAATTAATGTATCTATTTTAATTTATTTACTTTTCATAGTCTTTTCCATTATGGTTTGTCACAGGATGTTGAGTATAGTTCCCTGTGCTATACAGTAGGACTTTGTTGTTTACCCATTGTATATATAATAGTTTGCTAATGTATCCTATTTTTAGAAAGCTATAAGGAATCACAGCAGAAAACAATAGAATATTAGGACTTCCCTCCGCTTAGCTGTATAGTATTGTTTTACACTCATTCCATATTTGGAGTAAGGGATGCTGGCCTCATTGTATTTTCAGTGCTCAGGAGTTTTAACTGGTCTTTTTTTTTTTTTTTTTACATTCTTTTTCCAGTTAGGTTGTTACATAATATTGAGCAGAGTTCCCTGTGCTATATGGTAGGTCCTTGTTGGTTATCCATTTTAAATACAGTACACACATGTTTGAACTGAAACGTGAGTTAAACTGAATAACTGGATATCCATCCTTCATGTATTCAATAACGTCTGACTCTTTGCGACCCCACGGACTGTAGTTCACCTGGCTCCTCTGTCCGTGGAATTTTCTAGGCAAGAAGACAGAAGTGGGTTGCCATCTCCTCCAGGGGATCTTCCCGACCTAGGGAGTTGAACTTGCGTCTCCTGCATTGCAGGTGGGTTCTTTACCTCCAAGCCATTGGGAATGGATATAGATATAAAAATAAATAAATATACTAGTGTGTACATGTCAATCCCAAACTCCCTAACTATCCCTAACTGGTCCTTTTTATAAAAGTTTTCAATCATAACCTGTTACTATTTAATGAGCACTAACTAAGGGCCAGGTACTGTTCTTGACATCACCTGGGTTAACTTGTTGAACATCCTGGGTGTATGAGGTAAGTCATAACAACAGCTCATAGGGCCCTTATGGATGAATTTTAGGCACCTGGCTACAGTCACGACGTGTGGGGAAGTTGAGAAATATCTGTCTCTTCAGAAGCATTTGACCAGGTGGTATTCTTACTTCTTATCCAAGTGAGAAAACAGAGGTGGATAAGAACAAGACAATTTGCTCAAAGTCTCCTGACTCATTACTGTACCTTCTGACCATGGAACGGGGCTTTCCAGGTGGCACAGTGGTAAAGACTCCGACTGCCAATGTAGGAGACGTGGGTTTGATCCCTGGGTGGGGAAGATCCCCTGGAGAAGGGAATGGTTACCCACTCCGGTATTCTTGCCTGGAGAATCCCACGGACAGAGGGGCCTGGCGGGCTACAGTCCATGGGGTCGCAAAGAGTCAGATACTACTGAGCACATGCACAGCGGTGAATCTGACCTCCAAGATGTGTCTGCTCTAATAACGTGGCTTGAAGGAACTGCCTATGTCTTAGAAGGCTGATGATAACCCAGATGCCACCTGCCACGTGACAGAGTCAGGGTGCCTACACAGAGGTGCCCAGGCACTGTGGTGTCCCCCTCTCTGAGTGGATGGCTTACCTGGTGCCGCAATCCTGACCCCATTGACGTCGGTCAGCTCCTGGCCAGGACGCTCCTCAATGACGATCTCCTGGCCAGTCTTCAGGTGGAGGTCACACGAGGAGCTGGGGGCAGCCACATAGAAGGGGATGCTGTGGTGCTTGGCCACAATGGCTAGCTGGTAGGTGCCCACCTTGTTGGCTGTGTCACCATTGGCAACCACGCGGTCGGCTCCCACGACAACAGCTGGGGAATGAGATGCTGGGAGTCAGGACCCGGCCCTGGACGCTGGAGCCCTGCCCACCAGCGCCCCTGCCTGCTGACCTGATACACCTCGGTGGGCCATGGCGGCTGCCGCCATGCTGTCAGCAATGAGGGTGGCGGGGATCTGCTCGTAGACCAGCTCGAAGGCCGTCAGCCGGGCTCCCTGGTTGTAGGGCCGGGTCTCCGTGCAGAAGGTGTGCTCGAGACGGCCCAGGTTATGCAGTGAGCGGATCACACCTGTGGGGCCCAGCCCACCAGAAGAGGCCAGGATAAGACAGAAAGGGATAGATGGGCACAGTGACCCTTTGGCTAGCAGCATGGTACTCCAAACCATGCAGTCCACCCCCAGGCCCTTGCAGTGGCTGTTCCTTTCTGCCTGGTACACGTGTGCTTAGAGAAAGCCTTCTCTGTGAGGCCTTCCAGGATTACTCCATCTCACATAGCAACCCCTACACTGCCATCCCCTGCTCTTTCTCTTTAGTATGCACCACCTTGAAATGAATCAGAGGTATCTGTTGACTTGCCTTTGTCTGTTCCTTCTACTTTCTCCACTGCTGGGTCCCTAATTGCTAGAATGGTGCTTGGCAAATAGTAGGTGCTTAATAAATGTTGAGTGATTGAAGGAATGGATGCATGGATGAATAATGGGGAACACAGTAGATAAGCATTTATTAAGTGTAAGTTTTTTTAAAAAATATTTATTTAGTTGGTTGCGAAAGGTCTTAGTTGAGGCATGTGGAATCTTTAGTTGTAGCATGCGAACTCTTAGTTGTGGCATGTGGGATCTAGCTCCCTGACCAAAGATGGAACCTGGGCCCCCTGCATCGGAAGCGTGGAGTCTTAGCCACTGAACCACTAGGGAAATCCCTAAGCATTTGTTGAGTAAACGAATGAATGTCTTGCCTCAGTATCCAGGCACAAAGGTGGGACTGAGGCAGGCAGGGAAACATCCAGTAGAATTAAGAATTAAGAATCAGGTGGACTCTGTTGCCTTGAGTGCCAGGACCCAGTCCCCCCAGTCCTGGTCACAGCTACTCTAATCTTTCTTTAGGGGGCTACACCCTTCCTCTCAGTCCTCTTAGAGTCCAGATCCCACCCACATTCTAGGCACATGGCTCAGGCCAGGCCTGTTGAATGACTGATCCTAGATGGGTAAGTGACTTTATCATGGCCCCCAAAATACAAGGAGACTTTTGACACTGTCGAAATAGAGATCCTTGGCTCTTTTCCTCATGATTTGAATCCTGGCCAAGCAGTTGAGTGTGAGGATGATGCCACTATGGAGGAGGGCAGACCTTAGGGATGGGGAGAGAAAGATCCTGATGCTACTGAGTCCCCAGATCCAGCCATACCAGATCCAGTCCCCAGAAGCCAACCCCTTGAGTGTGTTTCTGTGCAACAACTAATAAATTCACCTTTCTGGGGGATGCATAAAGTGGTTTGGGTTTCTTTCTCTTTCATCCAAAAAGGGCCCTCCCCCATCCCTGTGGATGCCCACTCACCTAGGGCTGTGCCATAGCCAGCGGTGGCCAGTGCACCAGTGTTGCAGTGGGTCAGCACGGTCACCTTGCCACCCTGGGGTGCTGCCCGCTTTAGGAGGTGGTGGGCTCCCAGGTCCCCGATGTTCCGATTGTCCCGGAGGTCTTTTTCCAGCATGTCCTCGGCCCAGCAGATCACTCTGAGGCCGACAAGGGGCTCTGAGCACCAGCCACCAGGCTTCAGGGCCCACCCCAGCCCCTCCTCACTGCCCAACACTGCCCTACTAGCGTTCTCTTGCTGAAAGCCTCTCTCAGCTGTGGGGCTGGTCCCTTCTTCTACAATCACCTAACTGTAACTCCATTCGCTCTTGCAATGCATTCTACCAGGCATCTCCTGTGTGTCAGGCACTGGGAGACATAGCAGTGAATAAGATAAAAATCTCTTCTTCTAGGGAGCTGACACTGGGGTCAGGGAGGCAAATGATTAGCAGATAATAAACGGAGGGAAAAGGCAGCAGAGTCAGGAGACAGAGGGTAGGGGATGAACTGTATTATATGCGGGATGGGGAAGGCAGAAACCTGAGACCTGAAGGAGAGGAGATTAGCTAGGTGGATACCTGGCTTGCAAACACTGAGTGTGCAAAGGCCCTGTGGCAGGAGAGAATCTGGTGGGGTTAATGGAGAATATCTGTGTAACAGATGTGGAGGGAAAGAGTGGGAAGAGAGCAGGGAGAGGACCAGGGCTGGAAACAAAATTTCTCAAAAGCAAAAACCAGGTAAACCAGGTGGCACTAAAAAGGGCCTCCAAGGGCAGATAGGGCTGGGGAAGTTTAGGGAAGACACAATCAGGGGATTAAGTTCAAGGACCTTGGGGCCAGGCGGCCCGGTGTTGAGTCCCAGGCCTGCTTGTGTGGCCCTGGATTAAGAGCACCTTGCCTCAGTTTACCCAACTGTAAAACTGGCAGCTGTGCTCCACCACCACCACCGGTGAACGAATGAATAGCCTCGGGTTAGAACAGTGCCAGGCCCATGGTTCCTCTACCTCTCTCTGACAGCCTCCTCCGTTGCGCCCTCCTGCTCCGCCTCCTGGGCCGCGAGGTGGGCCAGGTCCCGGGCGGCGCGGGCCATGTTGACGGCGGTGGGCCGGGCGGTGACAAGGAAACTCAGCGAGTCCCGGACAAAGGCCACGAGTGCGGCAAGGCCAGGTCCCCCTGCGCCCGCCTGCAGCTCCACGGCGAGGCTGAGGCAGCCCACGAGGGCAATGGCTGGGGCGCCGCGCACCTGGACAGGGAATTGGGGGCGTCAGGGACAGCAGTCAGGGGAACCACCCCCCACCCCAACCCGAGTCCCGCCACGCGACTCCACCTTCATAGCGCGGATGGCCTCCCAGGCCTGGCGCACCGAGCCCACCGCCTCATAGCAGCTCTGCTGGGGCAGCAGCAGCTGGTCGAGGATCTGTAGTGAGCCCCGCGAGTAGCGGATCGCCTCCAAAGTCATGCTGTCACAGTCGCGCTCACCACTTTTCTCCGGGTTCCGGGGGCCGCTCGGGCCAGAGGCGGAGCCGGAACACGCGGAGGGGGCGGGGCCTCCCCGGATGGAGGCGCCTGCGCACAGTAACACCGCAGGTTCCCGTAAGTCGCCATCCACCTGTCGGATCCTGCCCCACCTTCCCAGCACAGCCTAGTTAGCTGCCCCCGCCACTATTTTGGGAGCAACTACCTCATGCCATATATCACGATCCCCAAGTTTCTGGTGGGCATCCTCAGGAGCGCGTACTGCCTGTGGTCTTTATGTAGAGCAAGGCCCCAATTGGGGTCCCAAGATCGAACAGACCCTTACTGCTGCCTTGACACCGGCCCATTCCTGCGGGGAGGCAAGTCCAGTGGGCTGGGGGCCACCACCCCTCCTGACTGGCACATTACAAGTTCCGAGAAATTAAGTCGGAACCTCAGCCCTAGGAGTGTCTGATTTGTTCACGCTGTTATCGCCAACGGCTCAGACGGTGCCTGGTGCACCGCAAGTGCTCCATCACTGTTTGAGCAATGATCCTTCTCCAGAGTTTAGGGGAGGGCAGTGGGCCATGAGCCTCCTGGTGGATGCTCTGCTGTTTGGAGGCTGTTTTCTACTCACTTTACTAGTTTCCTTCAAAAGTACACTGGGTACCCTTCTAAGGTGTCCCCATGGGCAGGGGAATAATGAACAGCCCACACCTGTGTGCTCCATCCTTTGCTGCTTTGGGCCAGGATGCTGACCACCTCACATTCCTGCCCTGTTGTCCAGTCCCCTTGTCATCCCTTACAAACTGAGCCTGTTCTTCCACCACCTCCAGGAAGTTGGCCCTGATTTCAGGCCAGCCTGGGCTACTACATGTAAACCCTCATCAAGCTGGGTGGGGACCAATGCTGTGATCAGAGCATCTGCACTGGGTGATGAGATGCTGGGCAAGCTTCATTGGGTGGGTGGGTACAGAGCTCCTGGGCCCATTTAGTAATCTGAGGCAGGGGCAAAGAAGCAGGTCTTTAATGTTGGGGGGTCTTGGGTCCCACAAGGCACAGACACCCTCTCTAGGATCAAATAAATAACAACTCCATCACCGCGAGAAAGTGAGGTGTGCACAGGGGTGGGGACTGAGCTCTCCAAGGGCTGGTGGGCCAGTGGGGCTACAGCCTGGGAGGGGCCTCCTGGGTGAGTCTTGGCCTCTGGAGTGAATCTGGACCGTGGAATCACTCACTCTCGGAACCAGAGTAGTCAGCCACGAGGGAGGAGCTGAGGCTGCAGGGCTGTGGTGTGTCCTGGGGATTGGCTGCCTCAGGGGAGGTGACTGGCGGAGGCTGGGTTCTGTCCTGACAGCTCTCCTCCTGCCCCAGTGGCCCGCTGTTCTTGGGGGTCTCGGCTGCCTCGAGAGAGCAGTCTCGGGGGAACGCAGGCCTGTTCTGGTTGGCCCCCTCTGGCATCTGTGGCTCCTCAGACTTGAAGGTTTCGGCCGGGTGCTGGGGGCTCTCTGGGACCTCCCGGGACCGCCGCCGCACGATGCCCAGGTACCCCATGGTGACAGGGGAGCTGGTGGGTGTGGCTCTGCGGTTCTGGGCCAGTTTCTTCAGGACACTGCTGGCTTTGCTGCTGCTGCCGCTGCCGCTGATGCTGGCACTGGCTCCCGGGGTGGAGGGGAACCAGGAACGGCTGATGATCTCTGTCCGCTTGAGCTTCTGCTTGTCCTCGTACGCTGCGGGGGGAGAAGGAGGTCCAGAGCCGCCCTCTGCCTGAGCACCTACCCCCCATCTCACCCCACCCAACTCCCCACACCCACTGGCCCCCACGCACAGTCTAGGGTGTGGAACTTCAGCAGGGCGGCCAGTCTGCGGTCATCCTCTGTCTCTGGCACCAGCGGGATGGCCAGGCTGGCCTTGGCCTGCAGTGCCTGGTCCCTCTCCTCCTCCTCCTGCATGGCTTTTTTCTTTTCCTGTGTCAGGGAGGAAGTGGGTGGAGAGGGACAGCGCTCAGTCAGTCAGTTGTGTGTGACTCTTTGCGACCCTACTGACTTAGCCCACCAGGCAGACAAGGATACTGGAGTCAGTTGACATTTCCTCCTCCAGGGGAGCTTCCCAGCCCAGGGATCGAACTCTGGTCTCCTGCGTCTCCTGCATTGGCAGGCAGATTCTTTACCACTGAGCTCCATAGAGCACCCATGGGGTGGGTGTCAGAGTCATGCCTCTTCCATGCCCTCTGAGCTGGGAGCTGGCACGGGCATCCCCTCTAGCTCTCCTCCCGTTTCCTCCTCTTTAAGTTTATGTGAGGAAAGGGCCTCACGCAGTGCTTGGGACACAGAACTTGTTCAACAAACAGGAGACATGATTGTTATTACTATGTGTGCCACTGGGTCCTTCACTGATTCATTTTTTTTTTTTGGCTGTGACTCAAGGTAGGCAGGATTTTAGCTCTCTGACCAGGGATCAAACCCTCGCCTCCTGCAGTGGAAGTATGGAATCCTAACAACTAGACTGCCAAGGAAGTTCCCAGTCATTCATTCTTTCCACAAATATTTACAGAACGTCCTTCTGGTGTCAGGCCTTGTTCTAGACACTAGGGGCGCAGCAGTGAGCAGACAAAAACACTTGCCCTGGTGAAGATGACATACAAGTGGGTAAGTGAGACAAAATGATGAGGAGAAAAAGTACGCTGGGGAGGGGGTGAGGGTTGGCAGGGGTTTCAACTTTAAATATGGCAGGTGGTGGAGGGGAGGGGCAGGGGCAGTCTCCCTGAGAAGATCATGTTCAAGAAAAGATGTCTAAGTGAGGGAGTCATGTGGGTATTAGGTGAAAAAGTGTTCCAAGGGGGAGGGAACAGCCTTTGCAAAGGCCCTGAGGCAGAACTGTACTTGCCAGTGAGGTGGCCAATGTGGCTGGAGCAGAATGAGCAAGGGGAAGGTGATGGGGGTAGGAAGGGAAAAGGGCAGATTATTTGGGCCTGGTGGGCCATGGGGAGGACTTTGGGTTCTACTTAAAGTAAGTGGAAACCACGGAGGGCTCTGAGCATAGGAGGGATGTGATCCCACTCAGGTGCTCATGGGTGCCCTCTGATGGCTGTGAGGGGAACAGGCTGTGGGACACAAAGCTAGGAGCCACCAGCGTGGACAGATTGTGCCAGTCCAGGTGGGAGATGATGGAGGCTGTGGATATTGTCAGAGCCTGCCAGAATTTGCTGACGGGTGCGGAGGTAGGGAAATAATGGTGTTATAACAGAGGAACAAGGCTGAGTGCCTGGAAGAACAAAGATGCTTCTGTTACTGAGAAAGGGAGGTTGCAGGCAGGGCAGGTTAGGGACTGATGGGGTTTTCCTGGGATATTATGTTTGGGGGCCCTTAGACACCACTCAGGGATGCCCAGAAGGCAGGGGACACACAACTCAGGCTACAGGCCTGGCCAGAGGGACACACTTTTAGTAACAAATAATTAGTAAGAAAACCCTTGGGCTTCTGTGATGGTCCAGTGGTTAAGAATCTGCCTTCCCAATGCAGGGGACACGGGTTCGATCCCTGGTCTGGGAAGATCCCATAAGCCACAGAGCAACTAAGCCAGTGAACCACAACTACTGAGGCTGTGTGCTGCAACTACTGAAGCCCGAGTGCCTAGAGTGTGTGCTTTGCAACAAGAGAAGCCACTGCAATGAAAAGCTTGTGCACTGCAGCTAGAGAAAAGCCGGCACAGCAATGAAGACCCAGCACAGACCAAAATAAAGAAAGATTATTAAAAAAAAAAAGCTGCTGGGCCAGATGCCTCTCCCAGGCACTGTGATGTAGGGAGGTGGTCCCCACCTGGAGGATGGGGAAACTAAGGGTGAAAGGACTGCCTATAGTTAGGAAGTGATGGGGCACAGGCTGGACCTGGGTCTCAGCCCACTTTGTGTTCTCCCTGCTCCACTGTTAGGACTCCCTTGGTGGCTCAGACGGTAAAGAATCTGCCTGCAGTGCAGGAAACCCAGGTTCAATCCCTGGGTCAGGAAGATCCCCAGGAGAGGGGAATTGGCTACCCACTCTAGTATTCTTGCCTGGAGAATTCCATGGACAGAGGAGCCTGGTGGGCTACAGTCCATGGAGTCACACAGAGTAAGACATGACTGAGTGACTAACTTTCACTTTCTTTGCTCCACTGTTGGTGATGCCTCACCGCCTGTGGTCCCGACCCCGGGCTGAGAGCCCCACTCACCCGGAACCTTTTCCGAAGCATGCTGTTGAGGGCGAAGTCGTCCTTCCAGGCGCTCTGGGCCTCCTGGATGTGGCTCAGGGTGGGGAGGGCCTTCTTGAGCGTGCTCCGGTCAGCCTCACCGTGCTCCAGGCGGAACATAGCATCCATCTCCAGCTTCTGCTTCTTCTCGTGCTCTGCAAGGGTGAGAATGGGGCTGGACTTTCAGGGCCCCAGCTCAGGAACAGGGTTGGGGTCTGAACCCACCCACAGTGCTTACCTGTGGTCAGCACCTGTTCGTTGTCCTCCATGTCCCAGCGCTCCTCCTTGCGCTGGGCGCCGCTCACAATCACGTAGTCACAGTTGGCGGGGTCTGTCTGCATCTCGATGTAGTTGACACAGAGGTGGCATTTCATCCTGAACCTGGGAGGGTGGAGGGTGGCAGGCAGGAATCTGAACACTGTGGCCGCCCTGGGACACCCTGTGACCCCTGCCTGCTTCCCTCCATCTGTGTATGTTACGTCATCAACTAGCATTTGCAGAGAACCTGCTACATGCTGGTCTCCGTGTCTGGGGGTACAGCCATGGGTGACACATATAGTCTCATGACTCTGGTACTGACCTTCTTTCTGGAGTTTATTTATTCATCCACGCATTCATTCATTTGTTCACTTATTCATTCAACAAACCCTCCCAAGCCAGGCTGCTCTGTGGCAGGCTTGGTGCCAGCTGCTGGGGACACAGCAGTGAAGGAAGCCAACCTGCTCTTGGCCGGGCTGATGTTCTAGTGGCAGCTGAGTGGGCAGGGAATGCTCAAACAACCACAGCATTGGGTGGAGAGCATTGCTTTAGGAAAGGCCTCTCTGAGAGGCGATTTTGGAGCAGAAATCCAAGGAGGGAAAGGGGGCCTTGTAGATGTCTGGGGAAGATGTTCCAGACAGAGGGCACCAAAGAGGGATTGTATGAGGGGCAGCGAGGAGGCTGTGTGGTTGGAGAAGAGTGAGTAATGGGGAGGGTGGGAGGAGGTGAAGGCAGGGAGGGGGCTTTGTGGGCCACGGGGAGACCTGAGTTTTTTAGTCTGAGGGAGGAGGGAGCCATGGGGGAGTCTAGACAGGATGCGCCCGGATTGATGGACCGTGCTGGTTTCCAGGAGAGACCTGCAGGGGGTGACCCTCAGGCAGATGATACAAGCCTCCCTCCCACTCAGACTTCTGTGTAGCCCCCCACCCCTAGGCCCACCAGATTGCCTCTACCTGTAGATTGGGGTCGTGTAGTAATTGCCAACCTTCTTCTTCTCTGCATTGTAACGAACACCTGGGAGGAGAGGGAGAGAACGAGGCTAGGGCGCACCCTCAGGGTCTTTTCCTGGGGTGGTGGGAGGGCGGACAGGAGTGGTGGCATTCCACGGGCCTGCAGGGGAGACACCTCCGGAGATTCAAGCGGAAAAGAGCCACGTCGAGGCTGCGGGATGGGTGCTCAAGCCACAGAGGGTGATGGGGTGGAGCCAGAGGGCCTGGGTTCAAATCCTGGCTCTGCCCTACCAGCTGCGTGACCTTAGTCCAGCTGCTCTGGCCATCTGGCCTCAGACTCCCTGATTATTGGACAGAGATGACTATGACAGCCACCACACAGGGCTGATGTGCAAACTTCAGAAGCTAGTTAACACACACGGAGCACTTAACACAGGGCTGCGTGCCAGTGATCACTCCAAAAGGGCTGGTTTTTGGGACTTCCCTGGCAGTCCAATGGTTAGGACTATTCGATTTCACTGCAGGGGACATGTATTCAAATCCCTGGTGGGGGAACTAAGACCCCTCAAGCCGCACAGCGCAGCCAAAAAGAAATGTTAATAAAGTGCTTAGTGCACAGCACGTGGCATGTGCGAGGGCTTGTAGACTTGACCTGCCACTACCACTGCCCTTACTGTTACCTTTAGCATTCAAACCCCTGACTGTGCCCACAGGCGCACAGATGAATGGACAGACAGGGGTCTGAGGCCTGGGGTGGGTGACTTGGCCCTCTTGGCTTGCGTTTTCTTCTCTGCAGTGCAGACATCCCAGCCCATCCCATAGCACCCAGCCCAGGGGAGAGCTTGCTCTATAAACAGGAGCTGGTGGTTTTCAGAGGGAGGGACCAGGTGACCCCACTGCTGAGGCTGAGTGACCCCTCTAACGCATCGCCCTGATCAGACCCAGCCGGGGACACCTGCTCCAAAGACCACGAGGCTCTCAGGGCACAAAGAGCAGGGCCCAGTTTGACCCTCGGGGCTGTGAACTGGAGCAGCCTCCAGCCTCCCAGGGAAACAAAACCCAGTGGGGCCACACTATCCACCACCCCAAGTTCTGTTCCTGTAGTTTAAGCCTTTTTCACTTAGTAAGCAAGATCAGAGCCCAGAATATATCATCTAATTAGTGAAAAAGAAACCCCCCAAAACCTGGATATTCTCTAGAAAAATAATAAAAGCCCACCTTTCTTTCTTTCTCTGCACTAAGCACTTTATATGCCATGGAGGTGGGCACTCATATCATGTGAATGTCACAGATGGGTAAACCGAGGCGCATGGAGGCTCTGTTGCCTGCTAAGGGTTGCCCAGCTTAGGAGTGGTGGGGACGGGATCTGAATCCAGAGCTTCCTAACTGCTCTGCCATGAAGTGGCCACAGCCCACCAGTTACTGGGGGTGGGGAAGGGGGGCCTATCTTCTCCTCGACTCTTGACTGGGGCATCAGCGAGATGGTCTCTCACAGCACCCAGCAAGTTAAGGGGCTCGCTGGCCCTGGGGCTGAATAGTGGGGGGCGGGGTGGGGAGCAGGCAGAAGCTCACCCATGCCGATGTGGTTCTTGCAGCCGTCACACCAGATGTTATAGGGCATCTCAAACCTACACAAACAGAGAACAGCTCATTTGTCCTTGTCCACGTGGGTTCTCCCTGGGTCTCCATGCCTGAGACTCTGGCTGCAGTTACGCTGCAAAGGGCGTGGATGTGGGAGGATAAAGAATGGTGGCCTTGGAGTTCCCAGGTGGCCTGGTGGTTAGGATTTGGTGCTTTCACTGCAGGGGTCTGGGTTCAATCCCCAGTCAGGGAACCATCATTCTGCATGCCTCGTGACATGGCCAAATACAAAACCAAAATGAAAACAAACAAAAAAACGGTGGCCCTTCCTGCAGCCGGACCAGGTCCATCACCTGGTTCTCTGGCTAGCTGACCAAGTCCAGGTGAGTGCCTCCAGTGGGTGCTGCCCTGTCTTCCCATATTCCGCTCTGTCTTTCCACATCCCTCCCTGTCAGCTAGTCAAGCTTCCAAGCAGAGGAGGAAACAGGCTGCAGGGAGCCCTGGTGACCTATTCCATCTTCACTAAGTTACTGTACTGTCCCTGGATCACTTTTTTCCAGCTCTACCTGCAACAGGCAATTCTGCTAAATTTCCATTAACAGTAGTGATGGAGCTTTTCTTTTAAAATAAAGCCATTAAGTAATGAATAAAGAGGTGAATTTAAGACACAGTATGTATGAGATGGCGGTATTCCCTGGTGGCTCAATGGTAAAGAACCTGCCTGCCAATGAAGGAGACATGAGACGTGGGTTCGATTTCTGGGTTGGGAAGATTCCCTGGAGGAGGAAATGGCAACCCACTCCAGTATTCTTGCCTGGGAAATCCCATGGACAGAGGGGCCTGGCAGGCTACAGTCCATGGGGTCGCAAAGAGTCGGACATGACTCATCAACTAAACAACAGCATATGAGATGAAGGCTTTGCAGACAGAGTGGATAAGAACGGGGTGCAGGCCCAGGGCAGGCACACTCGCTTGGCTTTGGAGTATGGGGGCATGGTAGGAGTTTGGAGGTGACCTTCAGCTCCATGCCTCTCACGGACTCTTCTGGGATATGTATCTTGATTCCTTTTCCATAGATGTTCCTGCCTCTGATGGTTTTGCTACTAGATGTTCTTCTCAGGCCCAGGCTGAACCCCAGAGACTGAGGGTAGAGTCCCTGAGGCCTAAAAGGAGACAGTGAGGGGCTCGCCCTAGAGGGTGACACAAGCTGGCTTCTGCTTCCCTCCACAGCCAACCCACAGGATGCTGGCCGGAAATAAGAGAAGCCTGCAGGATGGGCCATCGTCCTGGCTCAACTGCAGTAAAGGCTGAGATTCTTTATGCTCCCCACGTCTGTGCCTTTTGCGAGGTGCCTCTGCAGCGATTCCCATGAAGAGGTGGAGTATCCTGCCCCCCAAACCCCGCATCATGACTTGCTTTGGGGAACTGATGAGACAGAAGTGACAGGGTACCCAGCTCAGGGTCCCTGCCTCAAGAAGCCTTGTGTGCCTGTGCTGGCTCTCTTTGGGAACCTGGATGCTCCTGTATGAACAGGCCCAGGCTAGCTGGCTGGAGGAGAGCCACTTGGAACGGAGCCCAGTCTTACCAACCAAAGTCATGCTGGACCAGCCAGTCCCCAGCCAGGCAACCTCCAAACATGTGAGAGAGCCCAGCCCACATCAGCCAAGCCCAGCCAAGGCCAGCATAGGCATTCAGCTGAGTTGTAGACTCAGGAGCAACAGATAATACGTGCTTATTATTTTGTTACATGGCAACAGCTGACTGATACAGCAACTTTCTGCTTTATGGAATGAAGACCCTGAAGCTCTGGGCAAAATCAGAGGATCCTGAATGTTCCTTGAGGCTGACGCCAAGTGACACAATGAACCGAGGTCCTCAGGTGACAATCAGGGCCTTACCTGATGATGAGGATGCCCTGGGACAGCTTCCGAGCCCGCTCCCGAAGAGGGTGGCTGTTGTGGTATCTGTTGAGTGAGCCATGCTGTGTGGTAAGGAAGATGGAGCAGATTAGCACTGCTGAGTGGGCGGAGCTCAGGCCCTCTCCCACAGGCTGAGAGAGGCCTCATTCTTATGCTCCGCTGGGAGCGTTAACAGCAAACAGGAGGCACGGAGGCTTTGGTGAAGCAGGTAGAGCTAAATAAGCTGTGCAACCCTGGGCAATGACCTCATCTTTTTGCCTTTCTGAGCCTGGTTTTCCGAGTCAACTGGGGACAAGGATCACAACTGCCTCCGGGTGTCGTGGGGAGGACTGGGTGAGGCGACAAGACTGGCAAATGGCTGCCAGGCATTTTATGTGCCTCGTCTCACTTTAATCCCTCCATGTTTCTGGGAGGCCAGGTCGTTCTGCTTCCTCTTTGGACCTACGGGGAGACTGTGGCATAGAAAGGCCGAGTCACCAGGGACCACCAGCCAGGATGCTCTGATTCATTCAAAGGCCCGGACTGAGCACCCAGCATGGGGACACAGCCTGAACGAGACAGATGCATGTCCCTGGCCTTGAGCAGTAGACATTCCAGGTGGAGAGACAGACAACACGCAAATAAATAAACTGTGTGTCAGGGAGTTGTGAGAGCTATGAGAGAAATAAAGCACTCAGTCATGGGACATAACACGAAGTGGTGGTAAGGGAGGCCCTCTGTGAGGACAGACCTAAAGAAAGGAAAGCAGCTTTGTGGGTCAAAATGAGGCAGAGGTTCCCGGCAGAGGGAACAATGAGGAGGCCAGAGAAGCTGGAGCCGGAAGGGCGAGGGGATCTCATCCTGGCTCCGCTGGAAACACGCCACACCCAATGCTGGGTCCGCTGAGGACCATACTGACCACCCAGGAGGGAAGGCTGCCCCGAGACCCAGGTGATGAGCGTAAGGCAGGGAGGCTTCTCAGGCTGCCTGGGCTTCTGCAGCCGTGGTTCTGACTCCAGGAGGGGACGATGTGTGTGGGCGCCTGCCCAGTGGGGTTGCTTTGCTATTGTGGACACGGAGAAGGAAGCCTGCCCCTTACCTTCTCAGGGTTGAAATCAGGAGGGTAGTACTTGTTTACGCCTTTCCTTTCACCCTGGAAAGCAGAAGAGAGACGTGACTTAGGGTGGGTCCTGCAGGAGACGTACCTGTGCAGCCTTAAGGGGCGAGACCTGGACGAGGGAGACAGGGACTTCCTGGAGGATGTGTGGCTGAGGACTGGAGACTCAGGGAGAAAAAAATCCACTGTCAGGACTTCCCTGGCAGTCCAGTGTTTAGGCCTTGGTGCTTTCACTGCCGTGGCCCAGGTTCAATCCCTGGTCAGGGAACTAATATCCTGCAAGCTCCACGGCTCCACCAAAAGAACAAAACAAAACAAAACACGCTCCACCACCATTGCTGTGGAAAATTCCATGAGGGTCAGACTCTCCTAGAACAATGGCTATCATGGTTATTTTGGGACTGTGACTTAAAATAAGACATATTTAACACCACATACACATGTAACACAGTCGAAGCACGGGTTTCAGCAAAGAATGTTCATCCAGCTGTGAGAGTCCCTCTTTTAACTGCTAGCAGCCACCCGCTGAATTGACTGAAAGATCTACCAAAGCAGTGGGTCTCAAACCTGGCTGCATGTTACAACCATACATTTATATATATTTTTAATACTTATTTATTTGGCTGTGCCGGGTCTTATTTGCAGCAGGTGGGATCTAGTTCCCTGAACAGGGATCGAACCTGGGCCTCCTGCATTGGAAGCGCAGAATCTTAGCCACTGGACCACCAGGGAAGTCCCCAAGGAGTTTCTAAAATACTGATGCCTGACACAGCACCTGCTCTGGCGCCCGGAAACAGGGCTTTTCCTTTCTCTTAATTTTTTGGTGTGGTTGTTGTTGTTGTTTAGTTGCTATCATGTCCAACTCTTTGCAACCCCATGGACTGTAGCCCACCAGGCTCCTCTGTTCATGGGATTCTCCAGGGGAGAATACTGGAGTGGGTTGTCATTTTCTTCTCCAGGGGATCTTCCCGACCCAGGGATTGAACCTGCGTCCCCTGCATTGGCAGGAGAAATCTTTACCACTGAGTCATCAGGGAATCCCATTTGAAAAAAAAATTATTTATTTATTTGCTGTACTGGGTCTTAGATGCAGTTCTAAGGGGATCTTGTTCCCTGACCAGAGAAGTCACAGGACACGGGGCTTTTCAAAAGCAACCTGGAAAACATGTTTCTACACATCCTTGTGCATACATGTTTATTTGCAATAACCAAATAGTAGAGACAACCCAGGTGTCCATTAATGGATGAATGGATAAACAAACTGTAGTCCAACCATATGATGGGATATTACTGAGCCATAAAAAGGAAGGAAGCTCTAATACTTGCTATAATGTTTTAACAGATAAACCTTGAAAACATCCTGCTAAGTGAAAGCAACTGGATACAAAAGGACACATAGTACATGATTCCGTGGACATGAAAGGTCCTGAACAGACAAATCCACAGAGACAGGAAGCTGACTGGGGGTTGCCAGGAACTGGGAGTGTGGGTGGACGGGATGTGAGTGACTGCTATTGGGTATAAGGTTTCCTTTTGCGGGTGATGGAAATGTTTTGGAACTAGAGAGAGGTGGTTGTTGCAAAATATTGTGAATCTACTAAATGCTGCTGAATCACACGCTTTAAAATGTTCAAGTTATGTTATGTGAATTTCACCTCATTTTTATAAAAAGGAAAGAAAAGCAAAAAGCTCCTGGGGTGATTTTAGTACACACAAAAGTTTGGGCTTCCCAGGTGGCTCCAGTGGTAAAGAACCTGCCTGCCAATGCAGGAGACATAAGAGATGTGGGTTCGATCCCTGGGTAGGGAAGATCCTCTGGAGGAGGGCATGGCAACCCATCCCAGTATTCTTGCCTGGAGAGTCCCCATGGACAGAGGAGCCTGGAAGGCTACAGTCCATGGGGGTCTCAGAGTCAGACATGATTGAAGTGACTTAGCATGCACGCAGGCACAAAGTTTGAAAACCATTGTACTGAAAAGACTATGATGCAGAGTTTAAAAATACCTTAGAGCTCGGGGTCAGGGGTAGGGATGGGGAAGGAGACTTTTAGGGGAGAGAGGAGGCTACTTAAGGGGCGCTTCCCTGTATCAAAGACCAGAAGACAAACCCGGTGAGCACAGCCCGTCTACTTACCATCTTGGTAGCTGCCTATAGGTCCTCACCCTCCACGTGGCCAATCTGAAAAGATGATGAGACACTGCTTTGTGGACTCATTGCCCAGTGCTGCCTTTCTGGACAGCCCAGCAGTCCACAGATTCCCTGTGAAGATGCAGGGGGCTGTGCGTGGTGGTCCTCCCCCTAGGTGTAGGAGGCATCCGAGGAGTGGTGTTTGGTTGTTTGGAAAGGGAGTGTCCTGTCCACTCTCCATCCAACATATATTTCCCAACTGACACTTCTCACCCTTCCATGGCCGCCATCATCGCTCACCTGGAGGAGTACTGTCACCTCCTCACTAGGCTCCTGGCTCTGTCCTTGACTCTCATGGTCTGTTCTCCTCATAAGGGCCAGAAGGATCTCTTCAAATATAAATCTGAACTACAGCTCTCCTGCTTAAAACCCTCCAGGGGGCTTAAAACCCTTCCCTGGTGGCTCAGAGGTGAAGAATTCACCTGCCAATGCAGGAGACTCGGGTTCGATCCCTGGTCTGGGAAGATCCCATGTGCCACAGAGCAATTAAGCCCCTGAGCCTGCTCTCTGGAGCCCAGGAGTGGTAACTATTGAGCCCATGGGCCGCAACTATGGAAGCCTGAGTGCCCTAGAACTTTACTCCACAACAAGAGAAGTCACTGCAATAAGAAGCTGGAGCACTGCAACTACAGAGTAGCCCCCACTCACCATAACTAGAGAAAACCTTGTGCAGCAACAAACACTCTGCACAACCAAAAAACAAGCAAGTAAAAAAACCCAACCCAACCCTCCAGGGATTCCCATGGCTTTGAGAATCAAGTCGAGTCCCTTTCCATGGCCTATGGGGCCCCTGCTTGCCTCCCCAAGCCCAATTCTTACCCCTCTCCCTCACTCTGTTCCAGTCACACTGGCTTCCTGCCTTAGAAGGCTCAGCAGGTGCAGGCCAACTGCCTCAAGTGCTATTCTATCAGCAGTCTGTTCTTTGTCACAGATCTCAGCTCAGACATCACCTCAGTGAGAGGCCTCACCTGACATGTGATCTCAAGTCACTTCTTCCCTGGACTTTCTATCATGTCACCCTGTCTGTTTAGTTGTTTACAGTCGGTCTCCTCTGCCAGGTCACACTGTGCTACGTCTCTGGCACCCAGGACAGCTCCTGATAAATGCTGACTGTGTGAAACTCTGATAATTGATTGAGGTTCTGTAAGAACCAATGTCAGTGACACAGGTGTTAAATGCTGGGCTCCTTTAATGTGGGGTGGGGAGACTCCCTCCCCCTGCCTGTTCAGAGGAGAGACTTTCCAGTCAACCAGAAAGAAGTTCAACTTAATGCTAAAGAGAAACGCTATGGGAATGTGGGGTTAGCAGATGCAAACTATTATAGATTGGATGGACAACAAGGTCCTGCTGTATAGCACAGGGAATTCAGTATTCTATGACAAACTGCAACGGGAAGGAATATTTAAAGAATGTGTATATATATATATAATGTATAACTGAATCACATTGTTGTACAGTAGAAATTAACACATTGTAAATCAACTATATTTCAATAAAAAAACTAAAATTAAAACAAAAAAAGAGAGAATGACATTATGAGGGACTAAAGTGTAGTCCAGAATGGGGACTGGCAAATTTTCTCCATTGAGGGCCAGCATTTCTTTCCCAAAGACTCAACTGAGCCGCCTCAGCCAGAAACTAACTGACAGTATGTTACTGTATGGGTGTAGCTGCATCCTAGCAAAATTTATTTATGGACACTGAAATTTGAATTTCGCAGGACTGTCACCTGTCACAAAATATTCTTCTTTTTTTTCCTAACCACTTAAGAAGTTAAAACCATTTTGTGCCGGTGGGCTGTACAAAATCGGGTGGTGGTCTGATTTTGGCCTGTGAGTGTAGTTTGCTGGCTCCCTGTGCTAGAGTCAGGAAGTCTCTAATAATTTCTGCCAACTTAGCTGTGTGCTCTCTAATAGTTACTGTGTTTCACATGCTCCACTGATGTTATTACTATCTCCAGCTGACAAACGAGCACGTGGGAGCTTAAATAACTTGCCCGAGCTCAAAAGCCGACGAGAATGCAGAGCCAGGGTGAAAAGCCCCAGATATCAAGTCTTCCACTATCCCATCCTGAGCCCCTCTACATCTCAGATCCTCCACCTGTAACGTGTGCCCCTGGACCAGATTCTCCTAAAATCACTTCCAAACTAAAAATACTAACAAAACAGCAAGTGCCCACCCAAGCTTTCAGTTCAGTTGCTCAGTACTGTCCGACTCTTTGCGACCCCACGGACTGCAGCATGCCTGGCTTCCCTGTCCATCACCAACTCCCGGAGCTTACTCAAACTCATGCCCATCAAGTCAGTGATGCCATCCAACCATCTCATCCTCTGTCGTTCCCTTCTCCTCCTGCCTTCAACCTTTCTCAGCTTCAGGGTCTTTTCCAATGAGTCAGTTCTTCGCGTCAAGTGGCCAAAGTATTGGAGTTTCAGCTTCAGCATCAGTCCTTCCAATGAATATTCAGGACTGATTTCCTTTAGGATGGACTGGCTGGATCTCCTTGCAGTCTAAGGGACTCTCAAGACCCAAGCTTTAGAAACACACAGTTCCCTGAGCTGGAACTCCAGCTCCATTCCTCACTAGCTGGGGAACCTTGGCCAATGTCTGAGCCTCCCTGAGCGTACAGTTCCTCATCTGTAAAGAGTGGATGACAGCAAGAGGACTTTCTGTGGTCGCTGTAAATGAAATAACATACTGGGTAATGCCTGCACAGAGTAAGCACTCCATTTACAGGAGTTGGGGTCTTTCAGTGGTTTTATCACCCCAGTGAGTGGCACAGGTTAGACTATAGAGGGGATGTATAGAAATCTCTGGTTTTTGGTGTCAAGAATAATGATAAGTCCCATTGGCTCAGGGCATAATGCTGGCGCTTGAATCCTGATTCTGCTGCTTTCTAGCAGTATAGGCAAATTCTTCCTCTCTCTGAGCCTCAGTTTTCTTACCTGTAAAATGGGGTTTATAAAAGTATCAACCTGGTAAGGCTGCTGTCAAGACTCGGTGAGTTAAATAAGGATCTAGAACAGCGCCTGATGCCAAGTTAAACGATGGTCGTTTTATTTCTCATGACAAACCATTTTACAAGCGTCATTTTACAAAATCTTCACCACAACGCAGCCAGGTAGGGGCTTACTGCCCCTGAGGAAAACCTGAAGAGGTATCGAATATGGGCCGGGGTTTGAGGTCGGGGGTTAAGGCTGGGTCGCGGGCAGCTTCGAGCACCAGGCCCACGTCCGCAGAGCTCCGAGGACCCGGCACTTTCGCCCCCTTCGGTCGGCTCACCGGCCTGGTGAGGAAGTGGACAGACCCCTGGCCAAATCCGGCCTGCCCGCCCCTCTGCCCTCTTGCACTTACCTGCCCTCCTCCTGACGTCACGGCAAGCCCGTCCCGGAAGTCCCTTCTGGGCGCGCAAAGGGGCGTGGCGCACTCTCCGCGTGACTGAGACGCCTGCGCGAGGCGGGGCGAGGCGGAAGCGCCGCGCTGATGGGCTGGATGTCGAACACGCCTCTACTTCTCCGCCTCTGGAGTAGACCAATCGGGTCTGCCCTTCCCAACTGCACGCACGACACGATGCCCCACCCTCGCCCCGCCCATTTGCCCGACCCATTCCAAGCCCCGCCTTTCTGGCCGCCCGCTCTCCAGAGCTAGATCTAGCCCGCCTAATAAGTGGGGCAAAGATGGGCCTCTCCATATCCCGGGCCAAATCGAACTAGCCCATTATATATATATATATTTTAAGTTCTACCAGTTTGTTGCTACCAACCCATCTCCCTCCACCCTCATGCACTAGTGCTCAGTCATGTAACCCCATGGACTGCAGCCTGCTAGGCTCCTCTGTCCATGGACTTTTCCAGGCAAGAATACTGGAGTGGGTTGCCATTTCCTTCTCCACAGCCCCTTATTTTTGAATACCTAGCGAGATAAGAATTGTTTTTCCATTTTTTGAAGTAGTTGGTGGAGGGGAAGAAATCAAAAGGATAACACCTTATGACCTCATGAAGTTCAAATTTTAGTGTCCATATATAAAACTTTATTGGAGTACAGCTATGCCTATTCATTTACCTGTTGTCTGTAGCTGCTTTCCCACGACAACGGCAGAGTTGAATGGTTGCCACAGAATGCCTGTGGCCCATGCAACCTGAAAATGTACTATGTGTCCCTTGTCTTAGAGCCTTTGGACCAGCTTAATTTTGCCTTCTGCATGGGACAATGGCTTTTGAATGAACTTTTGTGCCTTTTAGAGCCTAACAGAATCTGTTCATTTGTTCATTCAATAGCTGTTTACTAGGTGCCTACTCTTTGTCAGGCCATGGGAATTTGAAAGCAAAGGACACACCTATTTCTCACTGATGCAGACATGTCAACTGACAATTTATCAAGGACAGTGTGAAAAATGACGCTACTACTACGATTGCTACTATGACTGTGTAATTTGGTGCCAGGCTCTGTTCTAAAGCTCTCATAAGTCAGATCTCCTATAATGGAGGCTCAGACAGTTAAGAATCCACCTGCGATTCAGGAGACCCAGGTTTGATCCTTGGGTCTGGAAGATCCCCTGGAGAAGGGAATGGCTAACCACTCCAGTATTCTTGCCTGGAGAATCCCATAGACAGAGGAGGACCAACCCTAAGACTGGGGAGCCTTAAACAATTCACTTTATAGGTAGAACTGCAGAATATGAAATAACTACAGAACAGTAAAAATAAAGTGCAAACCAGAAAAACCAAGTTAATCATCTTTTGCAGGTGAGCACTGAAGCCGACTAACGGTGCAAGCTCTTTGATTATGGAAAACAAGGATTTGAAATGTAGGGGGCTACAAAGCCAGGACAATGAATGGATCAGGGGTCTCTCAATGTGAAGTTGTCCTTGCCGATTACTTAACCCATTTTCCAGCAGTATCAGAGTTCATGATTTGGTGGTTGAGGGGTCTGAGTCCAGAAAGAAAATGAAAGGTCGAATCAAGAACTCCAGAAAATGCAGCTAGATATGTTTTCAAATCAACTTCAGACAAAACAGAAACCTCAATGCCTATATATTTGCCTCTGTAAGATCCTGGTGTGATCAGGACAACATTCAAGTTTCTCAGATATACACTGGATTCTAGAAAATCCTCTTCCAGTTGGAAGGCAGAAAGGACAGGACCAGCTCCGGCAGGAGTCACTCCTCCGGTGGCCAGGCTCTGAGCACACGGTGCACCCAGGGAGCCTTCGTGCCCTTGCCATGAACCCCAGAGGAGGGAGCAAGAGAGGACCTCCAGAGCTAGCAAGTTCAGTGCCACACCTCCACTGGTTAGCTGCTGCACCTGGTTTATTCTGCAGCTAAAGTCTTTTTTTTTTTTAAAGGAAGAACAACTGTCCTTATTCAGAGATGACATGCTTTTTAAAATTATTTATTTATTTGGCTGTATCGAGTCTTAGTTGTGGCATCTCCGTTGCACCCTTTGGGATCTTTCTTTGAGGTTTGCAGGCTCAGTAGCTGCAGCACATGGGCTCTCTAGTTGCAGCACATGGGCTCTGGACCGTGTGGGCTCAATGTGGTGTGTAGGCTTAGCTGCTCTGCAGCATGTGGGATCTTAGTTCCTTGACCAGGGTTCGAACCCAAGTCCCCTGCATTGGCAGGCAAATTCCTAACCACTGAGCTTTCAGGTAAGTCCCTGAGGCTAAAGTCTTTGGCGGAAACAAAAATCTTGAAAAAGAACATCTGATGGATAAACAGCACATCCTACTCTCTAGCACAGGGACCTATATTCAACATTGTGGGATAAACCAGAATGGAAATGAATATAAAAAAGAATGTATATATGTGTGTAATTGAATCACTTTGCTGTACAGCAGCAAATTAACACAACATTGTAAATCAACTATGTGTGTGCATGCTCAGTTGTGTCCAATTCTTTGTGACCCCATGGACTGTAGCCTGCCATGCTCCTCTGTCTATGAGATTTCTCAGGCAAGAATACTAGAGTGGGTTGTCATTTTCTTCCCCAGAGGATCTTCCTGACCCAGGGATTGAACCTGCTTCTCCTGCATCTCCTGCATTGGCAGTTGGATTCTTTACCACTGAGCCATAGAAATGTTTTGTGTGTGGCAAGAGGAGTGTAGCGATGCAAGGGGCTTTTCAGGGTAAAGAGAGCTCTTTAATTGGACTGTGTCTCTAAAAAGGAAGAAGGAAGGACTGGATTAAATGAGACAGGGGCCCTCCCTTCCCAGTGGTGGAAGGGCACCTTGAAGCCACAAGGCCGCATCATGCTTTGTGGCTCTCTAATCTACAAGAGAGAACAAGAAGGGGAGGTCTGGACCTTGACGAGCTCAATGCCATCTGTGAATTACCTCCAAACAAGAAGAATAACATGCTTAATTCAGGTGCTGCTTTTATTGCACCAAGTTCAAAGGACTTTTAAAGGACGCCTGGGCCTTTTATGGGTTTAGGAAAACTGGATTCTTGGGTTCTATTCTTGGCTCTGCTGCTTGCTATTTTAGTCAGCCTGGTGTGCCATAGGAAGGGTTTGATGATCTCTTGGAACCGATTGTTCTTGAAATTTAAGAAGAGAGCAAAGAACCAGAGAAGTAGACACTCCCAGCATTTCTGGCTTTCTAAAAGCCTTTGAAGGAATAACTCAGTGCATTTTGGTGTATGGCTGGAAGGAGGAGGCCAGGAATGATTAATGGTACAAACAAGAAGACATTTCCTGTTCTCTCTCTTTTTTAAAAATATTCTAAAAAAAATTTTTTTTTTTAATTTGGCTGTGCTGGGTCTTAGTTGCGGCATGCATGATCTTTAGCTGCAGCATGCAAACTCTTAGCTACAGCATGTGGGGTGTTAGTTCCCTGACCAGGGATCGAATCCATGTCCCCTGCATTGGAAGGTGGATTCTTAACCACTGGACCACCAGGGAGGTCTCCATATGATGTTTCTTCATGGCATTCACTATCTAATCCACCTGCCTAAAGATGATATTTTCAAACAGCAAACCAGAAACATATGGAACCAGCTTTGGGGATAAGACCAGGGGCATAGGGATTGTGCTTGGTGAACACAGAAGTGCCCACCTCTTCCCCCCAGCATGCATCCTAGTTAATAAATTCTTTCTCCTCCTGTGACAAGGAACGCATGTGAATGCTGCCCTCCAAAAGGGTGCTGATTATACAGAACTGACACAGATGAGGGAGGAGATGCTTTGTCAATGAGAGAACTGGTGAGGGTAAGAGAAAAAAGGGAGGAGGGAAAAGAGAGAAATGTTGTCTAGTACGCCAATACTTCCTGGGGGGTTGCAACATAACCTTAAACCTCAAGCAAAATATTTAGATTGACTTTCTTTATGACTTCCCAACTATATCTTGTTCAGTCATTTATTTGATTCATTTATTGAGTACTTCTAGGTGTCTGGGGCTTCCCACTGTCTGGGGCTCAGTGGTAAAGAATCCACCTACCAATCAATGCAAGAGACACAGGAGATGCGGCTTCAATCCCTGGGTCAGGAAGATCCCCTGGAGGAGGAAATGGCAACCCACTCCAGTATTCTTGCCTGGAAAATCCCATGGACAGAGGAGCCTGGTGGGCTGCAGTCCATCGGGTTGCAAAGAGTCGGACACGACTGAGCATGCACGCACAACTAGGTGTCTAGAATTTTTCTAAGCGTGGGAGATGTAGCGATAAATAAAATGGATAATCTTTGCCCTCTTGAGCTTACATTCTGGTGGGTTCAGGTTGGATCATCCTGGGCAGACCGTTCTCTATGAGCAGGATACCTCATTCCTTACTTCGAGTTCCTGCTCTTTGAAGACAGGACATAGAATCTTCTGACCCATTACCCCAATCTGGCAACTGCAGAGTATGTGGAAAGACAGGTGGGTGCTGAAAAGAATTAATTAAATGGATGATCTATGGCTTTTTGTGGGTTTCCCAGGTGGCTTAGGGGTAAAGAATCTGCCTACCAAAGTAGGAAACACAGGTTCAATCTCTAGGTCGGGAAGATCCCCTGGAGAAGGAAATGACAGCCCACTCCAGTATTCTTGCCTGGAAAATCCCATAGACAGAGGAGCGTGGCAGGCTACAGTTCATGGGGTTGCAAAGAGTCTGAGCAACTGACTGAGTGACTAAACAACAACATGGCTTTTTGTGTGAAGACCAAACAGGTCAGCATAATTTATGTGGATGCTTGAGACATTCCTGTAATTTAAGCAGCACATCATGGGGGCATTTTAAAAGACCACTTTTAGTTTTATTTTTCCTCATGCAAATATCAGGGTGTGTTTGTGCTTAAACACCGTAATTTCCTACAAACAAGTCCCTGCCACTGCTGTGTTAAACGCCACCATAATTTACTTGTTAGAATCAGGAAAAATAAAGAGTTTGTCTGAGTGGTAACAGCAGCCTGGAAGAACTGACTCTGTAAGATATGTTTAAGGGGACAGGCCAGGAGGCTGAAAGATGTTAATGAAAGACATTTGGGGGTGAAGAGGGTGCTGGGATGGGGGTGGGTGGCTTAAATAACTTCAAGGTGGGGAGAGTTATCTTGTTAGACTCTGAGCATTTCCAAGTCCTTAGAAATCATCTCACTATCCTCATTTGACAGATGGGAAAATCAGTCCAGAGAGCTTAAGTGACAAGGCCACAGAGTTTGTAATGGCAGAGCTTGGCACAGAACCCAGCTCTCCTGATTCTTAGCCAGTGCTTATTCTACAGTTGACCTATCCATTACAATCACCCATTGTGTTCCATATAATCCAATTGTGATAATCAGTTTCCAGAAAGTTGGGCTATTTTAAGGATCTCCAGAGAGAGAGAGAATTAATATGATACATAATTTGGGGCAGGAAATCAACCCTGAATATTCATTAGAAGGACTGTTGCTGAAACTGAAGCTCCAATACTTTGGCCACTTGATGATGTGAAGAGCTGACTCACTGGAATGAGTGATGCTGGGAAAGACTGAAGGCTAAAGGAGAAGGGGACAGCAGAGGATGGGACGGTTAGATAGCATCACCGACTCAATGGACAGGAATTTGAGCAAACTCCAGGGGATAGTGGAGGACAGAGGAGCCTGGCATGCTACAGTCCACTGGGTTGCAAAGAGTCAGACACGACTTAGCAACTGAACAGCAACACCACCACCACCACTTTGGGGCATAGAGCATGATCCAAGAATTAAAAACTTATTTAGTGAAAATGAGTAGATTTATCTGTCTTTGAAAAATTATCTATTTATTTATTTTTGATTGCACTGGATCTTTATTGCTTTGTGTGGGCTTTCTTGTTACGGTGAGTGGGGGCTATTCTTCGTAGTGGTGCATGGACTTCTAATTGCCGTGGCTTCTTTTGTGGTGGAGCACAGGCTCTAGGCCCACTGGGTTCAGTAGCTGCAGTGTACTGGCCTTAGTTGCCCTGCCCATGTGGAATCTTCCTGGACTAGGGATGGAACCTGTGTCTCCTGCATTGGCAGGTGGATTCTTATCCACTGTGCCATCAGGGAAGTCCAGAGACAGAATGTCTTAAGTTTTGGCTCTGGTCAGTGGTTCTCATGGTCCCTCAGAGGACATTTGGTTGTGACATTTGGAGGCAGTCATATTCCTGGCATCTAGGGGATAGAGGCTGGGTATGCTGCTAGATGAAACATCTTACAGCGAACAGGACAGCCCACCTCCCAAAGAATGACCCGGTCCCAAATGCCAGTAGTGCTGACATTGAGAAACCCAGAGACACAGGAACCAAAACGGGAGCTCAGATTAGAATTTGGACCTTGGTGGAGATGCCAAGTGGGCTGAAGAATTTGCCAACAAAGGTACTGTTTCAAAAGGTGAGCATATATGGGCTCCTAAATCCAACACTTTTCCCATCCTGTTTATGTCCAGATGGTGTTTGGGGCACTCTGGGTTGTTATTTTTTACCTTCACTCCGTCTCCCCACCCCCAACATTTAAACACAAACCTCTCATTCCTCCCTGGTGGTTCACTCTACTTTTCTGAGCTCAGTTTCTTTCTCTGTAAAATGTGAATAATACGCCCACTTCGTCTGGCCGTTGAAATCAGAAGAGTTGGGTTCTGCAGTGCGGGAGACCTGGGTTCCATCCCTGGGTTGGGAAGATCCCCTGGAGAAGGGGATGGCTACCCACTCCAGTATTCTCACTTGGAGAATTCCATGGACTGTCTAGTCCATGGGGTCGCAAAGAGTTGGACATGACTGAGCGAATTTCACTTTCACTCTCATTCCTGCCAAGGCACAAGGTTCATTGCATCCCCCGATCCTCCAGTAGGGGTTACCCCAGGGTGGGCACCTTCCCCTCTTCCTCCTGCCAGGCACCAGCTGTGCCTCATGAGTGGGTCTCACTTTACTTTTCTGGGTTCAGTTTCTCTGTAAAATGAGAATAATATGCCCACCTCCTCGGGCCGTTGAAGGGCTGCCTTCACCCCATCACTCCCACCACGGAGCCCGCCCTGTTTCCAGTTTTATGAATATTTTTTGGCCTCTGGGGTAGGAGCTGTGAAGCCGCACACTACAGATGGGGAGACTGAGGCTAGCCACACGGACCCGAAGCGCAGTCTCACATAGCTTTGAAGGAAGGTGCCAGCTTGGAAGGCGGGGATCTTCTCCAGAGTCCTCTCAGCACTAAGGGGGCATCCAGACGAGCTGCTTATTCTTCCTGGGTCCCTAATATCCTGCTTCCCCGCGCGGCGAGGCTCCGGCGAGGAGCAGAGGTCGAGCTTGGGGCTCAAAAGGTGGAACCTCCGCGGCGCGACGCTGGTTCTGGGGCATAGGCGCGAGCGTCAACCAGCGCGGGGGCCTGCGGAAGGCGCGCGGAGTGCTCCAGGCTCTACCTTGACGCCCGCTCGGTTGTCATGGCAACCGGGCCCGGCAGCCGCAGGACTTCGACTGCGGTGGCTTCTTTTGTTCGTCCACAGCTTTTTGCCTCAACTTGGTGACTCTTTTTCCAGTTGCTCTTTCTTTTCCCTTCGTTCGTTCACTTTCCAGTTGGACAGAAGCTGATTTTTCTGTCCCCAGGACCATTTGTTAATTAAAAAGCTATGGGTAGCGTAGGATCTTGGTTAGGACTAGGTGCTGGGTGTCGCTAGTAGTAAAGAACCCGCAATGCAAGGTATGCGGGTTCGATCCCTGGGTCGGGAAGATCCCCTGGAGGAGGGCAAGGCAACCCACTCCAGTATTATTGCCTGGAGAATCCCATGGACAGAAGAGCCTGGTGGGCTACAGTCCAAAGTGTAGCAAAGAATGGGACAAAACTGAGCGACTAAGCACGCACGCACGGGGACCAGTTTAAAGATCTACCTCCCTGGTGTCCATAGGTTCACATTCACGTGTCATTTTCTCTTTCCTCTTTTGCTTTTGAATACTCTATAATTCATTAAAGCCTTCTATAATTTATCTGACTTCTCTAGCCAAATCCGGCTAAGACCAAATCACGAATCTGAATTTTGTAGAGATGACTCACTGGTGACTAGCTCTATTAGGAAAGAGTTCTCTGTCAAAGAATTCGCAGGAGGATTTCTTTAAATAGAAAACTTCCTCAGTGCACTGAAAATGATTCACTTTATAGAAAATTCATTTAGATATAAGATCCCGCCTCCTGTTTCTGCATATAGATATGAACTGCTGTGTATGGCTGTTCATGCTGTGACTGGCTGGGAGGCTGGAAAGGGGGCTGAAATCCTGCCTAGACTGTGTTCCCCAAGTTGGAGGATCCTGGACCCTATTCTAATTCTATTAGAGTAGATTTCTTTTTCTATTTGCCTGAAGTTTCCATATGTGCCAGTTACCTTCCTGCAGTTGGCTCAGTGGTAAAGAATCCACGTGCCAATGCAGGAGATGAGGGTTTGATCCCTGGGTCAGAAAGATCCCCCGGAGAAGGAAATGGCAACCCACTCCATTATTCTTGTCTGGGAAATCCTTGGACAGAGGAGCCTGGCAGGCTACAGTCCATGGGGTAGCAGAGTTGGATGTGACTTAGTGATTAAATGACAACAACCTTCCTGCACATAATAATTTTACTGTAATTAGTTGCATGGCTTTGAGCCTTATGGAATGTTGATAACAAGCTTTTATAGTAAGTCATTCCGTTTCATTCTTGCTACATACTTTATGTGGACTCAAGTCTTTGATTAAAATTAAGCAGGGGCAAATAAGGTCACATAGGGTTGAGAATTCTTTTCTGTGCTCCATTAGGTCATCCAGGAACCCAGACTCCTGTCTGGTTTCTTCTCCATCTCCTAGGGTCTGTCCTCAGATACACAGTAGGCGCTGGCTTGTCTCTATAGCCTAGTTGCCAGCAGAAGGAGGAGGAGATCTGGGGGAGTAGTTTTGTTTTTAAGGAGATCACACCCAAGTTGCTCTGAGGCGTGCTTGAATCCCACTGGATTCAACATAGTCACATGACCACACCTGGCAGCAAGGCCTCCTGGGAAATGTAGTTTCTAGATGGGGGTCATGTGACAGTTCAGTTAAGTTGCGCAGTCGTGTTCGACTCTTTGCGACCCCGTGAATCACAGCACAACAGGCCTCCCTGTCCATCACCGACTCCTGGAGTCTACCTAAACCCATGTCCATCGAGTCGGTGATGCCATCCAGCCATCTCATCCTCTGTTGTCCCCTTCTCCTCCTGCCCCCAATCCTTCCCAGCATTAGGGTCTTTTCCAATGATCAACTCTTCGCATGAGGTGGCCAAAGTATTGGAATTTCAGCTTCAACATCAGTCCTTCCAATGAACACCCAGGACTGATCTCCTTTAGGATGGACTGGTTGGATCTCCTTGCAGTCCAAGGGACTCTCAAGAGTCTTCTTCAACACCACAGTTCAAAAGCATAAATTCTTCGGTGCTCAGCTTTCTTCACCGTCCAACTCTCACATCCATACAGGACTACTGGAAAAACCATAGCCTTGACTAGACGGACCTTTGTTGGCAAAGTAATGTCTTTGCTTTTATTTATTTATTTATTTAATAAATTTATTTATTTTAGTTGGGGGCTAATTACTTTACAATGTTGTAATAGTTTTTGCCATACATTGACATGAATCAGCCATGGGTCTACATGTGTTCCCCTTCCTGGACCCCCCACCCACCTCCCTCCCCATCCCATCCCTCTGGGCCATCCCATTGCCCCGGCCCTGAGCCCTTGTCTCATGCATCGAACATGGAATGGTGTTCTGTTTCACATATGATAATATACATGTTTCAATGCTATTCTCCCAGAACGTCCCACCCTCACCTTCTCCCTCAGAGTCCATAACATTGTTCTATGCATCTGTGTCTCTTATTCTGTCTCGCATATAGGGTTATCGTTACCATCTTTCAAATTCCATATGTATGCATTAGTATACTGTATTGGTGTTTTTCTTTCTGGCTTACTTCACTCTGTATAATGGGCTCCAGCTTCATCCATCTCAGTAGAACCGATTCAAATGTATTTTTTTTAATGGCTGAGTAATATTCCATTGTGTATATGTACCACAGCTTCCTTATCCATTCGTCTGCTGATGGACATCTAGGTTGCTTCCATGTCCTGGCTATTGTAAACAGTGCTGCGATGAACATTGGGGTACACGCGTCTCTTTCAATTCTGGTTTCTTTGGTGTGTATGCCCAGCAGTGGGATTGCTGGGTCATATGGCAGTTCTATTCCCAGTTTTTTAAGGAATCTCCACACTGTTCTCCATAGTGGCTGTACTAGTTTGCATTCCCACCAACAGTGTAAGAGGGTTCCCTTTTCTCCACACCCTCTCCAGCATTTATTGCTTGTAGACTTTTGGATAGCAGCCATTCTGACTGGTGTGAAATGATACCTCATTGTGGTTTTGATTTGCATTTCTCTAATAATGAGTGATGTTGAGCATCTTTTCATGTGTTTGTTAGCCATCTGTATGTCTTCTTTGGAGAAATGTCTGTTTAGTTCTTTGGCCCATTTTTTGATTGGGTCGCTTATTTTTCTGGAATTCAGCTGCAGGAGTTGCTTGTATATTTTTGAGATTAATTGTTTGTCTGTTGCTTCGTTTGCTATTATTTTCTCCCATTCTGAAGGCTGTCTTTTCACCTTGCTTATAGTTTCCTTTGTTGTGCAAAAGCTTTTAATTTTAATTAAGTCCCATTTGTTTATTTTTGCTTTTATTTCCAATATTCTGGGAGGTGGGTCATGGAGGATCCTGCTGTGATTTATGTCGGAGAGTGTTTTGCCTATGTCTTCCTCTAGGAGTTTTATAGTTTCTATCTTTGCTTTTAAATATGCTATCTAGGTTGGTCATAACTTTCCTTCCAAGGAGTAAGCGTCTTTTAATTTCATGGCTACAATCACCATCTGCAGTGATTTTGGAGCCCCCCAGAATAAAGTCTGACACTATTTCCACTGTTTCCCCATTTATTTCCCATGAAGTGATGGAACCAGATGCCATGATCATGTGACACCCCCCTACAATTCAGGAGATTTTATTACTTAAAGGAAAAACATCTACTTCTGCTTTATTGACTATGCCAAAGCCATTGAGTGTGTGGATCACAACAAACTGGAAAATTCTTAAAGAGATGGGAATACCAGACCACCTGACCTGCTTCCTGAGAAATCTGTATGCAGGTCAAGAAGCAACAGTTAGAACTGGACATGGAACAACAGACTGGTTCCAAATAGGGAAAGGAGTACGTCAAAACTGTATATTGTCACCCTGCTTATTTAACTTATATTCAGAGTATATCTTGTGAAATGCTGGGCTCGATGAAGCACAAGCTGGAATCAAGATTGCTGGGAGAAATATCAATAACCTCAGATATGCAGATGACACCACCCTTATGGCAGAAAGTGAAGAACTAAAGAGCCTCTTGATGAAAGTGAAAGAGGAGAGTGAAAAAGTTGGCTTAAAAATCAACATTCAGAAAACTAAAATCATGGCATCTGGTCCCATCACTTCACGGCAAAGAGATGGAGAAACAGTGGAAACAGTGGCAGACTATTTTTTGGGGCTCCAAAATCACTGCAGATAGTGACTGCAGCCATGAAATTAAAAGACGCTTGCTCCTTGGAAGAAAAGCTATGATCAACCTAGACAGCATGTTAAAAAGCAGAGATATCACTTTGCTGACAAAGGCCCGTCTAGTCAAAGCTATGGTTTTTCCAGTAGTCATGTATGGACGTGAGAGTTGGACTATAAAGAAAGCTGAGCGCTGAAGAATTGATGCTTTTGAACTATGGTGTTGGAGAGGACTCTTGAGAGTCTCTTGGGCTGCAAGGAGATCCAACCAGTCCATCCTAAAGGAAATCAGTCCCGAATATTCATTGGAAAGACTGATGGTGAAGTTGAAACTCCAATACTTTGGCCATCTGATTCGAAGAACTGACTCATTTGAAAAGACCCTGATGCTGGAAAAGGTTGAAAGCAGGAGGAGAAGGGAACGACAGAAGATGAGATGGTTGGATGGCATCACTGACTCAATGGCCATGAGTTTGAGTAAACTCCAGGAGTTGGTGATGGACAGGGAAGCCTGGTGTGCTGCAGTCCACGGGGTCTCAAAGAGTTGGACACAACTGAGCAACTGAACTGAACTGAAAGTAATAGAGAGTGGAGTAGATCTGGGGTTTTGTTTTTTTTTTTTAAAGAAGTTGTAAACCTCTTGAGGGTAAGGACTAGCTCATCAAGTGTTTTGAATAAACAGCAGACATATGGTGTTTTATTTTTGGTTGATGAGAAAGGGTATTGTTTCATATTTGATCTACAGCATTGCATAGGAGAGAAACAGGGGTTCCAATTCTCCCTGTGCCATTTGCTGACTGTATGATCTTGACCAAATTATATCATCATCTAACCTCAGTTATTCTAAGTATATAAAGTATCCTTTATAATATCCTCTGTAATAAACCAGTAATAGAAACTAAGGGCTTCTCTGGTGGCTTGGTGGTAAAGAATCCACCTGCTAATGCAGGAGACATGGGTTTGATCCCTGGGTCAGGAAGATCCCCTGAAGGAGGAAATGGCAACTCACTCCAGTATTCTTGCCTGGGAAATCCCACGGAGAGAGAAGCCTGGAGGACTACAGTCCATGGGGTAGCAAAAGAGTCAAACAAGGCTTAGTGACTAAACAACAAACAGTAACTGAACTATTTTCCTTGAGTTGGAGACCCAGGTTCAATCCCTGGGTTGAGAAGATCTCCTGGAGAAGGAAATGGCAACCTACTCCAGTATTCTTGCCTGGAAAATCCCATGGACAGAGGAGCCTGGTAAGCTACAGTCCATGGGGTCGCAAAGGGTGGGACATGACTGAGTGACTTCACTTTCACTTTTCTTTCTTATGTGAACTGATCTAGCAAATTACTGAACCCAGGGGGGTGATCATGGTAGCCCTTTATAGATAGTTGGTCATAAGTACAGGAGGCCCAGAATTTGTAATTGGCATATGAAGTGGTGGACAGTCTTGTAGAATTGAGCCCTTAACCTTTGAGGTCTGGCATGAACTTTGGGTAGTTAGGATCATTATTGAGTTGAATTTTTGAACACCCAATTGAGGTCCAGAGAGTTGGAAAATAGGTTATTGATGTGGAAGAAAATGCAGGCATCTGGTGTCAAAAGCGTGAGTAAAAACATCTCAGTAGTGACCTTATTTGGAAATAAGAAGAGATCATTAAGGGGGCTCTATTCTAATGACTGGTGGTCTTATGAGAGGAGGATACTACAGAGAGAAACGGATGGAAGAAGACCCTATGAAGACAAGGGCAGAGACTGAAGTCATGCTATTGAAACAGAACAAGACCCTATGATTCTTTTCCCTATGCCCTCTGCCAACCTTTTGTCTGTGGACAAATCTTAAGAATAAGCTTAATCAGAGAAGTGAGAAAAAAACAGTCAGAGAAGACCAAATAATAGTCATTTGGTCATTAAGCATAGTCAAGGACCTTTAGTTCCTTCTCAAGGGCTATAGATAATAGTCTGAGCCATATCCTGTGAGCTGTCTTATAGGACAGCTCCCAGCAGGTGGAAGAAGTTAACTATATGATGACTAGACTATAGCCATGACGTGTGTGTATGCTCAGTCATGGCCGACTCTTTGGGACCCCATGGACTGTAGCCCACCAGGCTCCTTTGTCCTTGGGATTCTCCAGGCAACAATACTGGAGTGGGTTGCCATTTCCTTTTCCAGGGTAGCGATCACATAAGTTGCCACAATTCTGAGAACTGGCCTCAAGGAAATGAGAACAAACAGACCATGAAATGGTTTTCTGTACCTAAAACAATTAAGATGACCCTGGTCAGATCACCAATGACTAATTTCAAGATGACTGCCAGAGTTGACTGCATTGTATGCAGAGTTGAATGCAGAGTTTCTGCATTATAGCCCCTTCCTTCCATCTATGAAAGCTCTTGCTCCCTGATTTTCAGGGTGGGGGAGTCAGTCTTTGGTCGTCCACCCTCTGCCCCAGTTGCTGGCATCCAAAATAAGGCAAACTTTCCTTTCCACCTACTTGGCCTCTTTAATGGCTTTTGAGCAGTGAGCAATCAGACCCCACTTTCGGTTACATTATCACAGGTCCTGGTGGCTCAGACAGTAAAGAACCTGCCTGCAATATGGGAGACTTGGGTTTGATCACCGGATCAGGAAGATCCCCTGGAGAAAGAAATGGCAACCCACTTCAGTATTCTTGCCTGGAAAATCCCATTGGCAAAGGAGCCTGGTGGGCTATAGTCCATGAGGTTACAAAGACTCCGACATGACTGAGCAACTGAGCACACACAAGCAGGTAACTAATTCAATAACAGAGAAAGGAAATGGAAAGTACCTGTGTCCCTAATGATCAAATAGAGAGCATTTGCATGCACAACTGGACCACTTATCTGAGGACAGTTACCTGGGTAAGATCCATACTTCTACATTCTTTTAACTGGTGCATTTTTGAGTATCTGTTATAGCAGTTTAATTTTTTTTTTTAACCCTATTAATGATCTTTACAGGACTTCAGCCTAGTGGTTCAGACAGTAAAGAATCCACCCACAATGCAGGAGATCTACGTTCAATCCCTGCGTTGGGCAGATCCACTGGAGAAGGGAATGGCTACCCACTCCCGTATTCTTACCTGGAGAATCCCATGGACAGAGAAGACTGGCAGGCTATAGTCCATGGGATCACAAACAGTCATGACTGAGGGACTAACACAATTTCTCTTGAGTCTCCCTCCCACCTCCCATCCCATCTCACCTGTATTAATGATCTTTACATCATGGAACACTGAGGTTTCTTTCTCCCAGAAGCTGCTCTTTCATTTTCCTCCTTCTTACCTTTCTTTCTTTTTTCTCATTTCATCTCTTTTGGAAAACTAACTTTCTCTTGTTAGAATATCTCTTGTTTACTCCTCTAGTTTATGACTGACTGCTTTTGAGTGTTGCCTTTGAAGGAGAATTATAAAAGTTGTAAGAGATGAATGTGACAAATTTGGCACTCTGTAACACCAATCAGATTACCAGTTTTTTGGGGGTAGATTTTGGAGAAAACAGCACAAATCAACCCAATTATTTGTAAGTAAAATTAGAGTACTTTCAAGCTGTCACTTTTCTCTGCCTTACACACATTATTTGAATAAGTTGGCAGAAGAACGGTGTTTGTGTTTGTGTTGGGGAATCATGGGGACACAAACCTGGGTTTAAATTAGTGAAATTTTAAACAGAAAGTCTTTAATTCTTTTTTAAAATTAATTTATTTATGTGGCTGGTTTAATTTCAGCATGCAGGATCTTTAGTTGCAGCATGCAAGCTCTTAGTTACAGCATGTGGGATCTAGTTTCCTGACTAGCAGGGATTGAACCCAGGCCCCCTGCATTGAGGGCATGGAGTCTTAGCCACCGGACCATCAGGAATGTCCCAGAAAATCCTTTAATTCTTAGAGGCAGTATAGTGTGGTCATCAAGAGGGCAGACTCTGCTGTTGGGCTGTCTGTTACATCTTATCTCTATCATTTCCTGGCTGTTAAACCTTGAGATTACACCTTAACTTCAATGTGCCTCATTTTCCTCATCTGTTAGTGGGGATTGTCTTAGTTCAGGTCCCCTTGAGACAAGGACTTGGGCTCAAGTTTTTTATCTGGGAAACGTAAAAGAAAAATTGCACTGGACAATATTAAACAAGCAAGGAAGACTTTATTCAAGACTATGGCAGTAGAGGAGAGAGATTGACCTCAACTCCTAATACAGCGAGGAGAGCTGGTAGTTTATAGCCAATGGGTGTGGTGAGGGAATCAGTTACTAAGTTACTAAAAGGAATTTGGTTATGTGTCAAGCGTGGGGACGTTCTTGTTCAACTGGACTCAGTAGAACAAGGACAAGGGCTAGCCAGAAAGAGAGTTCAGAGGAGCCTGAGTAAAGTTTGGTCAAAGAGAGGGGTCCTTGTCAGAGGTGACCCCAGGGGTCAGGAGTGAGAGAGCTGGGAGAATACAATTGAGAAGGGGGAAAAGCCAAGATGAGGTGTGTTGTTGTGGTCACTGCTGTGGGCCACAGAATAAAGATTTCTCCCAACAATGTCTGTTTGAAAGCTGGAAGTAGGAACATTTATCCACTGGATCATGTTTTCCATCAGTTGAAGGTCAAAACCTGAAATCTTTCTTTTTAAGCTTTTTAATTGTATTTTGAAATGATTTTAGATTTATAGGAAAGTTACAAAAATAGTACAGAGTTCTTACACACTTAACCGGGCTTCCCTGAATGTAACAGCACTAATTCTATTCATGAAGGCTCCACCCTCATGACCTAATCACTTCCCAAAGGCCCCACCTCCCAATATCATCATGTTGAGGGTTAACTTTTTTTTTAAAAATTGGAGCTTAGTTGCTTTACTGTGGTGTGTTAGTTTCTGCTGCACTGCAACTTAAATCAGCTTTAGGTATACATGTTTCCCCTCTTTGTCATCACAGAGCACTGAGCAGAGTTCCCTGTGCTATACAGTAGGTTCGTATTAGTTATCTATTTTATACATAATAGTGTATATATGTCAATCCCAATCTCCCAGTTCATCCCACCCTCCTCCCCCTTTCTACCCTTGGTGTCCATACATTTATTTGTTCTCTATGGGGCTTAGATTTTTTGTTTGTTTTTTTTGTTTTAAAAATGTCCAATTTATTGCTTTTTTAACACTGATAAAATATTTCATTGTATATATTCTTTTCAAAAAGAAAATTTTAAACTTTTTATTTTATATTGGGGTACAGCTGACTAACAGGCGCTTAGACTCTCAACACATGAAATTTAGAAGGACCCAAACTTTCAGTTCATAGCAGCCCTTTTGAGTATATCCTGCTAGGGAACGTGTGATATGATGTGTCAATGTTAATCATGACAAACTGCATCCCAGTGATCTTTAACTCCACACTCTTCTCCAACCTGCAGGGTTGGAGAAGGCTGGAGAAAGTGAAATGATGTGTGGTATAGTCTTGAGATGGCACACAGTCAGCAGAAGGTGATTTGAAGCTTGCAGCCTCCAGAGCCTAAAAGCATAAAGGCTGAAGGAAAGGGATGTGCAGCACTCACAGATTTATTGCAGAAAGGGTGGTAAAACAGCACATCAGCTCACAAGCATATACTCAAAAACAAAGAGATTAATATGGCACTTTGTACATAGCAAGATCTCCAAGGGTGTTAGCTACTGCTCCAAGACGCTAACACTGGGGCAGTATCTGTCTGAGACCATCAAACTGTGGACCCCACCAGTTTGCTCAGTGGCAACATCTTTCTTTCTTTCTATTTTTAGAATTTATTTGGCTGTCCTGGGTCTTTGTTGTGGCATGTGGGATCTCATTCCCTGACTAGGGATTGAACTTGAGCCCCCTGCATTGGGAGCACAGAGTCTTAACCACTGGACCACCAGGGAAGTCCCAGCATCTTTATTTCTGGCATTTCCTAAGACTGAGAAGAAGTTAAGTAGTTCCAGTAGCATTGAGACCAAACATTTTGTGTCCCTCAAGAAATATTTCAGAAATAATAGCACCAACGAAAGTAAAATGACTGAAGCTGGAGAACTTAGGTACCTTCAACTTCTGCTCCAGCCTCGTAGTAAGTCTATTCTCTACTCAGCAGCCAGGGGGAGCCTTTGATTCTCCTTTTTAGCAAAGTTTCACATTTGTATATCTTCTTATTTTTGCTTTTAAAGATTGAAATTCACAAAACATAAAATCAACCATGTAAAAATGAACAATGCAGTGGCATTTAGTACATTCACAAGGTTGTGTAATTGTAAGCAGATAGGCTAGGGAGTCCCTAGAGAAAAGGACCAAACATATCCTTCTTTCTTTCAAATTTATTTATTTGACCTTGTTGGATCTTAGTTGTGGCATGAGGGCTCCAAAGCCCACCGGCTCCATAGTTGCCATGTGGCATGAGGGATCTTAGTTCCCCAACCAGGATTCTTAACCACTGGATCACTAGGGGAGTCCCCAGGAATGGCTTTCTTGACATAAGTGAAGCCTTTTCTAGCCTAAGCCATTTGGGGATCTAAGCCTGGTCGCAATGCTTACTTTGAACAGGTCTCAGTTATGAGTGAGAGAATGCAGGAACACAGGAAAAGCAGTCAAGAAACAATAGGTTAGCAACAAAACAGAGTCCTAGTTCCACCTGTAGGGATATATTATACATAAAAATCTGATACATGTCTTTGAGTTCTGTAGGAACTAAGTGACCCCCTCCAGGTAGAGGATGGTGTGATGACATTGATCCTCGTGACTTCAATCACAAGGCTTGAACTTTGTTGACCTTTGCTCCAATTCCATGTTGAGTTCTTCTCTGCTCAAGTCACTTCATGAATATGCATGTACCCTTAGCTTAAAACTTCCTCAGTTTTGCTATTTGGGAAAGATCCCCAGTGTTCTCTTTACTTGCTGCAGGTAATAAATCCTTCCTTTTTCCAATCTTTGACTTGATTGTGTCCTTTGACTCAACATCCACCAAGAGGGACCCAGTTTTGGGGTTGCACAATCATCACCTCTATCTAATTCCAGAACATTTTCATCACCCAAAAGGAAACTCTGTACACAAAATTGAAACAATAGTCAGAACCTCCATGTGTGGGGGCTACTTGGAAGGTTTTTTATGCCTTGTGGGTGGGCTGCATCCTTTGTCATACCCTTATATTACTCAACTTTGCTTTTCTTCCTCGTCTCATTTAGGTGTGAGCTGAGTAAACAATTAACTAAATCACTCATTGATTTGTTTGAGGACAATCATTTATTTTGCGTCAGGTGCTGGACCAGATGGTGAAACTACAGGGATGGGAAAACTTGCCCTTGCCTCAAGGTAGTTGTACTTGATAGAGGAGATGAAGCAATTCAAACGTGGTAAATATCAGAGGCTGGCAAACTATGGCCCCAAGGCCAAGTCTGGCCCACCACCTGAGTTTGTAAATAAAGTTTTATTGGAACACAGACATACCCATTTGTTTACCTATTTTCTGTGGTTGCTTTCATGCTACAAGGGCAGAGCTGAGTCATTTAGAAAGAAACTTTCTGACCTGAAAAGCTAAAAATATTTACTTTCTGGTCTTTTGGGTTTGCCAACGCTTGGTATGTATAATTAAGGCAGATTTAAAATGTGGATAGAGAGGCTTGGAAACTGAGGAAGGGCAGTTGGGAGTGAGAAGGGTTGCACTGGGACTTCTCTGGTGGTCCAGTGGCAAAGACTCCATGCTTACAATAGAGGGGACGCAGGTTCAATTCCTGGTCAGGGAATGAGATCCCACATGCCACAATGAACAATTCACATGCTGCCACTAAAGATCTCAAATGCTGCAATGAAGATAGAGGATTCCCATGTGCCTCAATTAAGACCTGATGCAGCCAAATAAATAAATAACTTAAGAAAAGAAAAGAATTCCATTAAAAATAAAAGGCTTGCTGGTGATAAGACTTAGGTCCATAAATGAATAAATCTTAAGCATACAGCTTGATGAATTTTTACATTTATATGCACCCAAGTAACCGCTTGGAGAAGGACATGATAACCCACTCCAGTATTCTTGTCTGGAGAATTCCATGGACAGGGTAGCCTGGTGGGCTACAGTCCATGGGGGTCGCAAAAAATCAAACACAACTGAGCCACTAAACAACAACAAAGTAATCACTACCAGGATCCAGAGATAGGACATTTCCAGCCTCTAAGCGGCTCACATCTTTGGTGTAAAGGGCACTGTGTTCTGTAAAGGGCACTGTGTTCTAAGTTGCTTCATCCAGCTTTTCATTTGCTCTCTCCTGCTGTGTCTTTCTAGCTTGCTCGCCTCACCGCTGCCTGGAATTCCAACAGCAGACGCTTGGATGTTCCCCTGTGTCTGAAAGGCACCGAGCCCCTGTCGTTCTCACCTTTGAACAGCATTACCTACTGTGGCGCAGCATACCCACAGGAGGGCGCAAGAAATCTGTCACTACACCCAGATACCAGACGTTGTCTCAGAAAGAGTTCTTGAAATTGCTTGGGTGTCCAGTGGTTAAGAATCCTCCTGCCAACAACAGAGATGCAGACATAGAGAAAAGACTTATGGTCACAGGCTGGCGTGGAGGTGGGGGGGGAAGGGGGGGAAGGAGAGGGTGGGGGGGAGGAGAGGGTGGGGGGTGGGGGGAAGGGGAGGAGGAGAGGGTGGGAGGGAGGAGAGGGTGGGAGGGAGGAGAGGGTGGGAGGGAGGAGAGGGTGGGGGGAGGAGGGGGGAGGGGGGAGGAGAGGGTGGGGGGGAGAGGGTGGGGGGGACGAATAGAGAGAGTAACATGGAAGCATATACACTACCATGTGTAAAAGAGATAGCCAATGGGAATTTGCTGTGTGACTCAAGGAACTCAAACCAGAGCTCTGTAATAACCTAGACGGGTGGGAAGGAGTGGGAGGTGAGAGGGAGGTTAAAAAGGGAGTGGACACATGTATATCTATGGCTGACTCATGGTGAGGTATGGCAGAGGCCAAATGGTGAAGCAATTTTCCTTTAAATAAGTTTAGAAAAAAAGAAAAAAGGAATCCGACTGCCAATGCATGGGACACAGGTTCGATCCCTGATTTGCGAAGATCCCACATGCTGTGGAGCAACTAAGCGTGTGCCCCATGACTACGGAGCCTGCACTCTAGAGCCCACCAGTGGTAACTATGAGCCCACCTGCCTCGAGCCCGTGCTCTGCAACAATAGAAGCCACTGCAATGAGAAGCCTGTGCACATCAACAAAGAATAGCCCCTGTGCAACGACAAAGGCCTAACGAAGCCAAAAAGAAAATAATAAATTTTAAAAACAGTTCTTTTACTTACCCTTTACTTCTTTTTTTAAAAAATTATTTATTTGGCTGCTCTGCATCTTTGTTGCTGTGCTCGGGTTTTTCTCTAGTTGCAAGGAGCAGGGGCTACTCTCTAGTCATGGTTCGAGGCCTTCTCATTGAGGTGGATTCTCTTGTTGCATAGCACAAGCTCTAGGCCGTGTGGGCTTCAGTAGTTATGGTATATGGGTTTGACTGTCCCACAGCATGTGGTATCTTCCCAGACCAGGGATTGAACCCATGTCCCCTGCATTGGCAGACGGACTCTTAATCATTAGACCACGAGGGAAGTCCAACCACATCTTTTATTGGGCTCTAGCACTCAGGGTCACTATCTATCTGTCCTAGTCAACCCAGGTGTAAGTATTGGACAACTAGGGGCAGCACTTAATGCCCAGAGACTGCTGAAGTTAATCCAACTAGTCAATCTGAAGTCCGTTTACTCTGCTTCACTTGCTTCCTCCAAAGGAAGCATGGCTTGGCGTGAACCCCTTCCTCCTGGGAACTTTGGGAGATAAGCTATTTTGTCAATGGAAATCATTTTCTGATCTATCGGCCTTACTATATGTCAAGCTTTTTGCAACACACTATATTTTAAAACTCAAGGGGCAAGAACTCTGCATCTAGTGAGAATGACAGTAAAGTTCCATGGTGCAGGGCATGGGTTGCTGCTGCTGCTGCTGCTGCTGCTAAGTCACTTCAGTTGTGTCCGACTCTGTGTGACCCCATAGACGGCAGCCCACTAGGCTCCTCCGTCCCTGGGATTCTCCAGGCAAGAACAGTGGAATGGGTTGCCATTTCCTTCTCCAATTTATGAAAGTGAAAGTGAAGTTGCTCAGTCGTGTCTGACTCTTCACGATCCCATGGACTGCAGCCTACCAGGCTCCTCTGTCCATGGGATTTTCCAGGCAAGAGTACTGGAGTGGCTTGCCATTGCCTTCTGCAAGGGTATGGGTTGGGGAGGAGTAAATAAATGAGACCAGGGGATTTCCCTGGTGGTCCAGTGGCTCAGATGATAAAGAATCTGCCTGGAATGCAGGAGACCTGGGTTTGATCTCTGAGTTGGGAAGATCCCCCGGAGGAGGAAATGGCTACCCACTCCAGTATTCTTGTCTGGATAATACCATGGACCGAGGAGCCTGGTGGGCTGCAGTCCATGGGGGCACAGAGTCAGACATGACTGAGCGACTAACACTTTCTAACTAAGATTCCCCACTCCCAATGCAGGGGGCCTGAGTTCGATCCCTGTTTGGGGAACTAGATCCTACAGGCTGCAACTAAGATTTCGCATGCTGCAACTAAAGATCCTGCATGCTGCAATAAAGATTGAAGATGGGAGATTGTGCATGCCACAACTAAGACCCGGTACAGTCATACAAAGAAAGAGAGAAAGAACAAAGAAATGAGACCAGTAGTTCAATCCACCACACTTGTTACTACTTCTCTTGCTCTCACTGGGCTACAAGCCTTCAGGGGCAGGAACTGGCAGACTCCTCTGTTTTTCAAAGCTTAGCATAGCACCTAGAACATAAATGTAAATCAAACAAATCAATTAGTAATAGGAAGCCTGACTATTCTTGTACCCCGTCAGTCTTGGACAAGGTAGTATTGCTTCTTAGACAGCTGAGAAAGTGTCCTGGTTTCACAGCTGGGCTTTTTGAGCCAGATTTGAAAAGAGAGAAAAAGGGTATGTTTTCATGCATCATTTCCACCCTCTCTCATTTTCTCAAAATCTCCACTTGATATTCAATCACTCTGGGCTGTCGAGGTCCCCACGTGACATTTGCCTGAGATGCTGTGAAAGGGAGTTTTAAACATCTTTATTTCAGGATTTTGACAGCATTGCCTTCCCACCCACCAACTCCCTCCACTCAATCTGTTCCCACTAGGGCAGAGACGTTTCTACTTGTGCTGTCTGTTGACCGGGAGTTGTAGATACCTATTTTGTCTTGCAGATATTTTGTGTGTGTGTGTTTTTTTCTCACCAGCTTCAAAATAGTCTAACAACCCACACTCCAAGATTCGCATCTATCCTAATGTTCCCTGGCCATGAAATGGATTATGTAAATCTTGAAGGCATTCTGACTTCAGAGGAGGAAAATGGCTCTCTAAACAGGACCACACAATATTGTTGAATAAATGCTTGTAGGTAGAGATGAAAAATGCAGATTATCCATGGCAAATGTGTAGCAATAACCAAATATTTTCTGAAAATCTCCAATGTTCTGCCTCTGTTTCCTTTATAAAGCTCTAATTAAGGGAGCATTTTGAAACATAAATCCCTTACTTGAATTAATTAAAATTCTGGCAATAGGGCTTCCCTGGTGGCCCAGTGGTGGAAAATCCACCTGCCAATGAAGAGGACATGAGTTCAATCCCAGGTTTGGGAAGATTCCACATGCTACAGGGCAACTAAGCCTGTGTGCCACAATACTGAACCCACACTCTAAAACCTGTGAGCCACAACTACCGAGTCCGTGTGCCCTAGAGCCTGTGATCCACAACAGGAGAAGCCATCACAACGAGAAGCCCGCACATCACAACTAGAGAGTAGCCCCCACTCGCTGCAACTGGTAAAAGCCCACACGCAGCAACAATGACCCAGCACAGCCAAAAATAAATAAGTAAACAAATAAAAATTTTAAACTCTGGCAATAGATTAAGTGACTTATTTTCCTAACATTTTATTTTGAAAATGTTCAAACCTTTTGTTTGAAATGTCCAAAAATTTTCAAATACAGAAAAATTATAAGAACAGTACAATGAATATCCACAAACTCTTCACCCATACCCCCTAGTTATTAACATTTCTGGATTGTTTTCATCTTTACCTCTGTGTCTTTCTATATATGTGTATGTGTATACATGTATACACTTATTTTTTTCTATGAGTTTGTTTTAAATTAATTTATTTATTTTAATTGGAGGCTAATTACTTCACAAAATTGTCGTAGTTTTTGCCATACATTGACATGTATCAGCCACGGGTGTACATGTGTCCCCCGTCCCAATCCCCCCTCCCACCTCTCTCCCCATCCCATCCCTCTGGGTTGCTCCGGTGCACCGGCTTTGAGTGCCCTGTTTCATGCATCGAACTTGGACTGGCCATCTATTTCACATATGGTAATATACATGTTTCAGTGCTATTCTCTCAAATCATCCCACCCTTGCCTTCTCCCACAGAGTCCAAAAGTCTGTTCTTTACATCTGTGACTCTTTTGCTGTCTTGCATACAGGGTTGTCATTACCATCTTTCTAAATTCCATATATATGCATTAATATACTGTATTGGTGTTTTTCTTTCTGACTTACCTCATTCTGAGTAATAGGCTCCAGTTTCATCCACCTCATTAGAACTGACTCAAATGTGTTCTTTTTTATAGCTGAGTAATATTCCATTGTGTATATGTACCACAACTTTCTTATCCATTCATCTGCCAATGTACATCTAGGTTGCTTCCATGTCCTAGCTATTGTAAACAGTGCTGCAATGAACACTGCGGTACATGTGTCTCTTTCAATTCTGGTTTCCTCAGGACACACTTAGTTTTTACAGTTTCATTGACATATAATGCTGTATAAGTTTCAGGTGTACAAAATGATTTTATATATATATATATATATATATATATATGTATTTAAAGACTTCCCTGATGGCTCAGTGGTCAAGAATCCGCCTGCCAATGCAGGAGACACAAGTTCAATCCCTGGAGAAGGGAACCCACTCCAGTATCATTGCATGGAGAATCCCATGGACAGAGGAGCCTGGCGGGTTATATAGTTCATGGGGTTGCAAAGAGTTGGACATGACTGAGCAACTAAGCACAGCACATAATATAGTTTTATATATATATATATATATATATATGTATGTATATATAATCATATATATGGGGCGTCCTAGGTGGTGCTAGTGGTAACGAACCCGCAGGCAGTGTGGAAGCGGGTTCTATCCTGGGTTGGGAAGATCCACTGGAGGAGGGCATGGCAACCCACTCCAGTATTCTTGCCCAGAGAATCCCATGGACAGGGGAGTCTGGCAGGCTACAGTCTGCTGCTGCTGCTAAGTCGCTGCAGTAGTGTCCGACTCTGTGCAACCCCAAAGACGGCAGCCCACCAGGCTCCTTCATCCCTGGGATTCTCCAGGCAAGAATATTGGAGTGGGCTGCCATTTCCTTCTCCAGTGCATGAAAGGGAAAAGTGAACATGAAGTCGCTCAGTCGTGTCTGACTCTTCGAGACCCCATGGGCTGCAGCGCACCAGGCTCCTCCAACCATGGGGTTTCCCAGGCAAGAGTACTGGCCACAGTCTACAGGGTCTCAAAAGAGTCAGACACAACTGAAGTGACTTAGTACACATGCAATCATATATATATATATAAATTATTTTCAGATTCTTTCCCTTTATAGGTTACTACAAAGTATTGAGTACAATTCCCTCTGTAGATAGTAGACCCCTGTTGGTTGATATATGTATATGTCGTGAAATGATTACCACAGTAAGTTTAGCTAACATCCATCATCTCATATATTTCGAAATCTTTTTCTTTTGAAGAGAAGTTTTAAGATTTACTCCCTTAGCTCTTACTTTCAAATATACAATACAGCACTTCAGTCACCACGCGGTACATAACATCCCCAGAACTTATTATAAATGGAAGTTTACAACTTTCGATCATCTCCATCCTTTCACCCATCCCTCTTCCTGCCTGTAGTAGCTACTAACAGTACTAGTATACTAATGGCCCCAACGATGTCCTTAAGGACAGGGGTCCCCTAACCCCCTGTTAGAGACCAGGTCGCATAGCAGGAGGTGAGCAGCGGGCAAGCAAGCGCACAAGCGGAACTTCATCTGTGTTTATAGCCATTCTCACATCACTGCTTGAGCTCCACTTCCTGTCAGATCATTGGTGGCATTAGATTCTCGTGGGAGCGTGAACCCTACTCTGAACCGCACATACGAAGGATCTAGGTTTCGTGCTCCTTGTGAGAATCATCCTGAAACCATCCCCTCACCCTTGTCCATGGAAAAATTGTCTTCCACGAAACCCAGCCGTATCGCCAAAAATGTTGGGGACGGCTGCTTTAGGTCAAAAGAGTCCCATTCAGAGTCATCGATTGGTGCGTTTAGTCACTGGATCCCTACAGTCTATTTCAGGCCGGGGCAGCCTCCTAGTCATTCCTTTTCTTCCATGACCTTGATTCTTTTGAACAGTGCAGGTTGAGTACTTTGTAGAATGCCCCTCAGTTTGGGTTTGTCTGGTGTTTGTGCCTTATTAATGCCATGAGGCATAGCCTTAAAAGTAAAATATAGCACAAATTGTTAACACCCTGGTCTGAGCCTCTATCATCTCCCACCAGGACTAGTACTGTTGTTTTTAATTAAAAGATTCATTTTTGCGGGAATGTTGTGGGGTGGTATATCTGTGTTGAAAGTGTTATAGTCGCTCAGTTGTGTTGGACTCTTGGCGACCCTGTGGACTGTAACCCGCCAGGTTCCTCTGTCCATGGAATTCTCCAGGCAAGAATACTGGAATGGGTAGCCATTTCCTTCTCCAGGGGATCTTCCTGACCCAGGGATCAAACCTGAGTCTCCTGCATTTCAGGCAGATTCTTTACTATCTGAGCCTCACTGCCATGTCTGTGGATGGAGAGAATTCTAGAGGACCAAGGATGGGATTTGAACTCAAACAGGATAGCATAGGGAGGAAATGAAAACCTTCAGTTCAATTCAGTCGCTCAGTCGTGTCCGACTCTTTGCGACCCCATGAATTGCAGCATGCCAGGCCTCTCTGTCCATCACCAACTCCCGGAGTTTACCCAAACCCATGTCCATCGAGTCAGTGATGCCATCCAACCATCTCATCTGTCGTCCCCTTCTCCTCCTGCCCCCAATCCTTCCCAGCATTAGGGTCTTTTCCAATGAGTCAACTCTTCACATGAGGTGGCCAGAGTATTGGAGTTTCAGCTTCAACATCAGTCCTTCCAATGAACACTCAGGATTGATCTCCTTTAGGATGGATTGATTGGATCTCCTTGCAGTCCAAGGGACTCTCAAGAGTCTTCTCCAACACCACAGTTCAAAAGCATCAATTCTGCGGCACTCAGCTTTCTTCACCGTCCAACTCTCACATCCATACATGACTACTGGAAAAACCATAGCCTTGACTAGACGGACTTTTGTTGGCAAAGTAATGTCTCTGCTTTTCAATATGCTATCTAGGTTGACCATAACCTTCCTTCCAAGGAGTAAGCGTCTTTTAATTTCATGGCTGCAATCACCATCAGCAGTGATTTTGGAGCCCCCAAAAATAAAGTCTGACACTGTTTCCACTGTTTCCCCATCTATTTCCCATGAAGTGATGGGACCAGATGCCATGATCTTAGTTTTCTGAACATTGAGCTTTAAGCCAACTTACTCAGCCATTAAAAAGAATACATTCGAATCAGTTCTAATGAGGTGGATGAAACTGGAGCCTATTATACAGAGTGAAGTAAGCCAGAAAGAAAACACCAATACAGTATGCTAACACATATATATGGTATTTAGTCAATCGGTAAAGATAACCCTGTATGCGAGACGTCAAAAGAGACACAGATAAACAGAACAGTATTATGGACTCTATGGGAGAGGGCGAGGGCGGGATGATATGGGAGAATGGCATGGAAGCTGTGAATTATCATATGTGAAACGAATCGCCAGTCCAGGTTCAATGCATGATACAGGATGCTCAGGGCTGGTGCACCAGGATGACCCAGAGGGATGGGATGGGGAGGGAGTTGGAGGGGGGGTTCTGGAAGGGGAAAGCATGTACACCCAAGGTGGATTCATGTCAATGTATGGCAAAACAAATACAGTATTGTAAAGTTAAAAAATAGAAAATAAACTAATTTAAAAAAAAAGTCAACACCGAGATATTCCAAAGTTAGAGATTCTAAAAATTCCATAAGCCAGATATTGTATAGCAAGTCATTCATTTGTTCATCTATCCATTCCTTCAACAATGTGTATTGTGTATGTACTATGGGTGAAGTACTTTCTAGATGTCTGAGCTACGGGAGTGAATAAACATAGCTATCCTCATGGGACTTCAATTCAGGTGGGGGGGGTGGTAGATAATAAATATGAGACATAAAGTATGTTGCATGGGTGCTAAGTCACTTTAGTTGTGTCTGACACTGTGTGACCCTATGGACTGCAGCCTCCCAGGCTCCTCAATCCATGGGCTTCTCCAGGCAAGAATATTGGAGTGGGTTGCTGGCTCTCCTCCAGGGGAACTTCCTGACCTAGGGATCGAACCCTCATCTCTTATATCTCCTGCATTGGCAGGTGGGTTCTTTACCACTAGTGCCACCTGGGAAGCCCATAAAGTATGTTAAAAGGTAGTAAATACTACGGGAAAAAATATAGAATAAGGTAAGTGGATTGTGGGTACTAGGAAGTGAGTTGCAGTTTCTTGTGGTCAGAAGCCAGCTTCATCAAGAATGTGAGAACTGAGTAAACGATGTAGGTGAAGGAGGAAGCTGGGAGGAGGGGCTTTCTAGGTCATGGGAATAGCAAGTGCAAAGGCCCTGCGGTGGGACTATGCCTAGTATTGTCTGAGCAACAGCAAGGAAACCATTGTGATTGGAGAGAATGACTGAGGGGGAGAGTGGGAGGAGGTGAGGCAGGGAGGTGTTGGGGATAGATTGTGTGAGGCCTTGGGGGAAGTGGGAAGGACTTTGGCTTTTGCCCCAGTGAAATGGGAGCTGTGCAAAGTTCTGAGCAGGGGAGGCATGACCCAACTCAGGTGCTCACTGGTACCCTCTGGCTGTTGCACAGGCAACAGACTGTCATGTGTGAGGGCAGGAGCTGGGAGACCTGGGCAAAAACAACAGCGCTGGTCCAGGTGGAAAATGATGGAGGCTCAGACTAGGGTGTTAACAATTTGTGGGGTTTTTTTTTTTCAAATTTTTTTTTTTTTTTCACTTTTTTTTTCTTTTTTTTTTTTTTTTTTATAAATTTATTTATTTTACTTGGGGGCTAATTACTTTACAATATTGTAATAGTTTTTGCCATACATTGACAAGAATCAGCCATGGGTTTACATGTGTTCCCCTTCCCGAACCCCCCACCCACCTCCCTCCCCCTCCCATCCCTCTGGATCATCCCACTGCCCCGGCCCCGAGCCCTTGTCACATGCATCGAACATGGAATGGTGCTCTGTTTCACATATGACAATACACATGTCTCAATGCCATTCTCCCAGAACGTCCCACCCTCACCTTCTCCCTCAGAGTCCATAAAAATTGTTCCATGCATCTGTGTCTCTCATTCTGTCCCGCATATAGGGTTATCGTTACCATCTTTCAGATTCCATATATATGCATTAGTATACTGTATTGTTGTTTTTCTTTCTGGCTTACTTCACTCTGTATAATGGGCTCCAGTTTCATCCATCTCAGTAGAACCGGTTCAAATGTATTTTTTTTAATGGCTGAGTAATATTCCATTGTGTATATGTACCACAGCTTCCTTATCCATTCATCTGCTGATGGACATCTAGGTTGCTTCCATGTCCTGGCTATTGTAAACAGTGCTGCGATGAACATTGGGGTACACGCGTCTCTTTCAATTCTGGTTTCCTCGGTGTATATGCCCAGCAGTGGGATTGCTGGGTCATATGGCAGTTCTATTCCCAGTTTTTTAAGGAATCTCCACACTGTTCTCCATAGTGGCTGTACTAGTTTGCATTCCCACCAACAGTGTAAGAGGGTTCCCTTTTCTCCACACCCTCTCCAGCATTTATTGCTTGTAGACTTTTGGATAGCAGCCATTCTGACTGGTGTGAAATGATACCTCATTGTGGTTTTGATTTGCATTTCTCTAATAATGAGTGATGTTGAGCATCTTTTCATGTGTTTGTTAGCCATCTGTATGTCTTCTTTGGAGAAATGTCTGTTTAGTTCTTTGGCCCATTTTTTGATTGGGTCATTTATTTTTCGGGAATTCAGCTGCAGAAGTTGCTTGTATATTTTTGAGATTAATTGTTTGTCTGTTGCTTCATTTGCTATTTTTAAGGCTGTGCCCATGGCATGTGGGATCCTAGTTCCCCAACCAGGGATCAAACCCACACCCCCAGCAGTGGAAGTGTGGAGTCCTAACCACTGGACCACCAGGCAAGTCCCAATTTGTGTTATTTTAGATCGTTATTTTTCACCTTTTGCATTTTTGTATGATAGCTGCCTTATTATGTGTTACAAATTTATTGGAATGGTCTGGGCAAAAGAAAGTATGTACTACAAAGAGCTCAGGTGGTTAAAAAGTCTAATATTGCTAAATTTAATAATATGTACAACTTGAGGACTGTGCCCAAGCTGTTATTATAATTATTTTTCTTCTGCAAAAGTTTTTTTCCTCCTTATCCTGCCTCAGGCACTCAGGCATTTACATGAAATGTCTGCGTGCCAACCTGTCATATTCTAATTTGATGAACGTGACCTTTAAAGCTGAGGACAAAACACAACAGCAGAAAGGAGAGGAAAAACTGGAAGTAAATTTGGGTACAATCAGTTACTTGCGTGGAAAACTGTTATGGCACTGAGGAAAGACCAAACATAAGCAAACAAGCCATTTGTTAATTTCAGTGAGTTTCTTGGCAGAAAGAGGCTTGAGGGTGTTGCCAAAGTCTCTGCCAAGTTTAAATTTAGGACAGCAGGTTCCTCAGGAGTAGAGAAGTTTTAGAATTCTTGCTCCCATTTTCACTATAACCTTTTTTGTGTGTGTGATCTTCAGGGGGTTGCTACATGGAGGGGAATTATTTCCAAATTTCCTCTCTTCTTCCCTTCCCTGGGTTACTCAGACTGAAATTAAAATCAAGGAAATTTAAAAAAATTTTATTTATTTTATTTTTGGCTGCACTGGGTCTTCATGCTGCAAGCGGGCTTTCTCTAGTTGTGTTGAGCAGGTGTTACTCATAGTTGTGGCGCATAGGCTTTCATTGCGGTGGCTTCTCTTGTTGTGGAACATGGGCTCTAGGCGTGTAGGCTTCAATACTTGCAGCACGCGGGCTTAATAGTTGTGGCTCCCTGGCTCTGGAGCTCAGACTGAGTAGCTGTGGTATGTGGGCTTAGCTGCTCCAAGGCATGTGGAATCTTCCTGGATCAGGGATTGAACCGGAGTTCCCTGAATTGGCAGGAGGAATTCTTAACCACTAGACCACCAGGGAAGCCCTAAAATCAAGGACATTTTTTAATGAAAGAATGGATTGCAGAGAGTTTCCTATCCATCCTTCCAAATGGGGAAACTGAGGGCCGTATTGGCAAAGTGACTTATGTGCTCTCCTTTTAGGAGAGGCTCTTGGCTATAAGCCTTTTAAAGAGACCCAATGGCATTCATTATGTAATAAATGATTTTTCCTCTCTCATGAAAACAAAGGCCATCAGCAAACTGCGGCATACTGACCTTAATTCTTCACTAGGTTTTGTGAAGTAATAATTTAGAAAACGAATTATGCCAATTGTAGTTGGGGAAAATGACATGTAATGTCTGCAAAATTTTCCTGAGAATTCTCCCTTTGTCCAGAAAGTAGGCTTGCTAGTCAGTATAAGGCTCTGTTCAGTGGTGATAACAGAAGCTGGAAACTTCAATGGCTGCACCCAGCACAAGTTTGTTTCTTGTTCCTGTGAAGCTGGCTAGCAGGGCTCTCATCTAAGCAGTGACTCAGAGATCCACCCTAGCACCATCTCTCACATGGCTTCCCAAGCTACCCTGGGAGGAGAAGAGAAGGATAGTGGGAGCGTACCAGCTGTTAACTGCCTCCGCCCGGTAGTCATAATCCATTGGCTAGAATGAATCACATGGGTCTGTTCTAACTGTAAGGGAGTCTGGGAAATGTAGGAGAACATATGGGTGAACGCCATACACTGCTTATTATTTCCATTAGAGAAAAGAGAGACTTGCCTTTCAGTACCTTGAATATGGGAATAGAATTGTTTGGATACTCCCAGAGTAATAAAAGGAGCCAAAACACTTTTCCCTTTTGAAGCAGACAGGTAGACATGCCGCTGATCTTTTAATTTCAGTTTTAAAACTGCAGTAGAGGGACCTGGTGGTGGTCCAGTGGCTAAGACTCCACACTTCCATTACAGGAGGCTGGGTTTGATTTCTCTTCAGGGAACTAGATTCCCACTAGATCCTGGGTGCAGCATCTAAGACCTGGCACAGCCAAATAAATAAATATTGAAAAGATACACAACAGGAAACATTAATAATTGCAGTATAGTTGATGTACACTATTATATGTTTCAGGTGTACAGTGTAGTGATTCACAATTTTTAAAAGTTATAGTTTATTTATAGTTATTATTAAGTATTGGCTATGTTCTCTGTGTTGCATTGTATATCCTTGTAGCTTATTTATTTCATACATAATAGTTTGTACCTCTTAATTCCCTACTCCTGTCTTCCCTATCCCCACTTCCCTCTCCCCACTGGTAACAACTAGTTTGCTCTCTATATCTGTGAGACTGTTTCTTTTTTGTGATAGTCCCTAGTTAGCTTTATTTTTTAGATTCCACATATAAGCTGAAGTTGCAGAACTAAGAGTCAAATGTAGGTGATTAGAGACTGTGGAGGAATGGAATCTCTCATTCATCTCTGGTGGGAACATAAAATGATAAGACAACTCTAAAGAAAGTTTGCAGGACCTTTTATTTATTTATTTTTTCAAATAAATTTATTTATTTTAGTTGGGGGCTAATCACCTTACAATATTGTAGCAGTTTTTGCCATACACTGACATGAATCAGCCATGGGTTTACATGTGTTCCCCTTCCTGGACCCCCCTTCCACCTCCCTCCCCATCCCATCCCTCTGGGCAGTACCTTTTAAAACTAAAAGTAAACTTAGCATAGAGCCCAGCAATTATGCTTGTGGGCATATACCTAAGAGAAATGAAAACTTAACTTTCGTGCAGAAACTTGTACATGAATGTTCACAGCATCTTTATTTGTAATATTCAAAGGCCAAAAACTACCCAGATGTCTTTTGGTGGGTGAATGGATAAACAAATTATGGTACACTCATACTATGAAATACTACTTGACAATAAAAAATATGAAATATTGTTGCATGTGGCAACTTGGATGAACTCCAAGGAAATCATGTGAATGAAAAAAGTCAGCTTCAAGGATATATTTTGTGTGATTCCATTAATATAACATTAATGAAATAACATAATTACAGGTATGGAGAACAGATTAGTGGCTGTAAAAGGGCAGAAAGAGAGTCTGTGGTGATGGTACAGTAAACTTTCTTAGTTGTGGCTGGTGGTTACAGAAAGCTACGCATGATAATTTTACATACAGCTACACATGTACAAAGACACACACACATGCACACACACATTCATGAATGCATAGGTAACTGATGAAATCTGAATAAGCTCTGTGAATTTCATCATCAATTTCTTGTTTTGATATTGCGTTATAGTTATGCAAGATATTAGCCTTACGGGAAGTGAGTGAAGAGTGTGTGGCAACTCCTTGGACATTTCTTTACAACTTCCTGGGCATCTATAATTATTTCAACATCAAAAGATTAAAAACAACTGGGTTTTAGAGCTTGTCCTATTCTGCAAGGGTTTAATCACAAGATCCTCATCTTTACCACCACCAGAGCAACAAGCAAACACACAAACAAGGCACACTGAAGAATGCAGCAAACCAAGTAGCACTATCTAATAGGCAGTTTGCCTAAAAGCAGTGGTGATATTAGTGTGATGGGATTAAGGATATTATTCTCTTCCCATTTCTTTATTTTCTTCTCTTTTCTTTCATTCCAGCTTCTTTCTTCCTTTCCCCCTTCCTTCCTTCTTCCTTCCCTCCCCCTCCCTCCCTCTCTCTTCCTTCCTTCCTTTTTTTTTGTTTCTAGTCTGAGTTCCTCTCAAAGCAGATCCTGAGACAAGGATTTGAGGTCAAATAGTTACTTGGGGGTGACCCCCAGGAACATCAGTGGATGAGAGAGGACGAGAAGGAAGACAATGAAGGCTGTGTTTCATGTATTTTCCTGCTGGAGCAACAGGAGCTTAATTCTGGTGGGGACCTCTGGGAGAGAGCATAAGCCATGAGCCTTTCAGAAGTGTCCCACTGAAGGGTGAGAGAGCAGGGGTATTTACCCACCAACTCCTGTCAGTTACTGGTTGAGGGCTGTTCCCCAGTGTATTAATTCTGTGGTTTGTGCATGGCAAAACAAGATTCAGCAGCAAACAAAAGCCTCCATATTCTGGCAGTTGGAAGACAGGCTACTATGCACTGAAGGGTAAAGGCAAGAGGGCATGGGCCAGAAATCCTGTGTAAGAAATAGAAATCAGAAGGGAAATGGAGCCTGATTATTGTGGCAGAGATTGCTTGCTTGTTATATCCTCGGTAAAAATCTTCTTTTCTTTGTTCTAATAGAGCTCCTCATTCTCACTGAGAATGACAATGTGTTCAGCTAAGAAAACATTTCCTAACCTTTAATGCAGATACCAGACCATCTGACCTGTCTCTTGAGAAACCTGGATGCAGGTCAGGAAGCAACAGTTAGAACTGGACATAGAACAACAGACTGGTTCCAAATAGGAAAAGGAGTACGTCAAGGCTGTATATTGTCACCCTGCTTATTTAACTTATATGCGGAGTACATCATGAGAAGCGCTGGGCTGGAAGAAACAAAAGCTGGAATCAAGATTGCCGGGAGAAATATCAATAACCTCAGATACACAGATGACACCACCCTTATGGCAGAAGGTGAAGAAGAACTAAAGAGCCTCTTGATGAAAGTGAAAGAGGAGAGTGAAAAAGTTGGCTTAAAGCTCAACGTTCAGAAAACTAAGATCATGGCATCTGGTCCCATCACTTCATGGGAAATAGATGGGGAAACAGTGGAAACAGTGTCAGACTTTATTTTTGGGGGCTCCAAAATCACTGCAGATGGTGATTGCAGCCATGAAATTAAAAGACGCTTACTCCTTGAAAGGAAGGTTACGACCAACCTAGATAGCATATTTAAAAGCAGAGACATTACTTTGCCAACAAAGGTCCATCTAGTCAAGGCTATGGTTTTTCCAGTGGTCATTATGGATGTGAGAGTTGGACGGTGAAGAAAGCTGAGCGCCACAGAATTGATGCTTTTGAACTGTGGTGTTGGAGAAGACTCTTGAGAGTCCCTTGGACTGCAAGGAGATCCAAGCAGTCCATCCTAAAGGAGATCAGTCCTGGGTGTTCATTGGAAGGACTGATGTTGAAGCTGAAACTCCAATACTTTGGCTACCTCATGCAAAGAGTTGACTCACTGGAAAAGACCCTAATGCTGGGAAGGATTGGGGGCTGGAGGAGAAGGGGATGACAGAGGATGAGATGGTTGGATGGCATCACTGACTCGATGGACATGGGTTTGGGTAAACTCTGGGAGTTGGTGATGGACAGGGAGGCCTGGCGTGCTGCAATTCATGGGGTTGCAAAGAGTTGGACACGACTGAGCGACTGAACTGAATTGGACTGAATGCAGTGGCCTCATGAAATATGAATGAAGGTTATTGAGGGGAGAGCTTCTAGTAAACTCTTAAACGATGATGACTCATTTGGCACGTATTCCCCAGCCCTTTGCCTAACATTGCATGGAGTATGGATATGATGGCTGGAGGTGTAGCACCCATTTTGTGGCCATGAGGTTGGAAGCCAAGGATGAGAGAGTAAAAAGTTAAAAGACCCTTAGGTCCCTGATAACTGTGCAACTGTCCTAACAACTGTGAATTCCTTACCTTTGTACACCTACATGAGAGAAAAAAAAATCTTTTTCTTGTTTAACCCACTATTATTTCAGTTTTCTGATCTGTGCAGCAGAATTGAATTCTAATTGATAGATGGACTTATTCACTTACTGAAAGGGAAAAAGATTACTACTGAAATACTTCCTCCTTCTCCTCCTCTTTTACTAAAATGTGCTATAAAGGGTCTGGATGTCCAGTTGCCTCTTCTAGGAAACACTGGTAATCAGAACCTGACTTGTTGGGTACTGGCTGGGATTGTGTGAAATAATGTACTGAAGCACACAGAACAGTGACCCAGAAAGAATCTAGAAATGGGCAGTCCCTACTATTCCAAAGGAGAAAAAGTCAATCAGAAGTGACGCTTCCTGACAGCAGAATACTTTTTAGGGCACTATGTTCTGTGTTTGATTAATCTGTGGCTCAGTGTGACTGTCTTAGAGGAAATAATGTACCATATTGCTTTTCAAAAATCCTTGGTGCTTGGCTATTTATTCTTGTTGTGTGAAACCTCCAGACAGTCTGTTTATTTAATTGCTCTGGTCAGAGCTGTAAGAAATTGCATTGAACATCTGTAAGCAAGGTTTTTATAACATGGGACTTTTGGCTAACAGAGTAGGATCTTATCCCAGTTTTGACCAGTGGAAGGTCCTTCCAGCTAGTTTGTGTATTTTTTGACAAAACTTTGTCTTTAAAAGCCCCTTCCTTGCTTTCTGACCCAAGTAGATATTCTAAGCTCACCTTGTTTGTATCCAGGGCACAGATTGTTTTGTTCCTCACTGTATCCCCATTATCCAGAAAAGAACCTGGCACTGAATGAATGAATTCTTGCACTTTACTCATTTTTCTACTGTTTCCCCAATAACTCTCAATTTACAACCTCTGCTAAGTCAGGCTTCATAACTTGCACATTATAAAGATGTTCAAAATCATCTCTGAGGTGAGACATATCCATCGATATGTTTTCGCTGCAGCTAAGTCTAGCCTGGTCACAGCCTAGATCCCAAAGTTAAAAATAGCTCAATGCAGCCTTAACAGCTTCCAGCATCTTGATTATTTTTAGGACAGAGGAGGGGATGAAGGAAAAATGTGACCAAGAGTCACTTCCAGAGAGGAGCATTCCTTTCTGGTGGCTCAAAAATAGGGGATTCACCCCTGCCTGGAGATGTTCAGTCCTGTGAATATTTCAAGTCTGAGAAGTAGAGGGTCATAAGATATGGTTTTCCCCAATACTGGATGGTGAATACTAGGCAGATTTCTTGCTCTGCTGGGGATGCAAAGAAATGCAATGCATCAGGGTCAAATCAGAGAAACCTTTAAGACTCTATACCAGCTCTAGGCTTTTACTATCAATTGCTGAAGAGTAAATATTCCATAATTCATGAAATATACGAATCAGTTCATTCATTCAATTCTGTAGCAGGTGCTGTGCTAGGTACTGATGTTACAGCAGCAACTACTGAAATAGATGAAAATTCCTGCCTTCATGGGACTGGACCTAGTCTGGGAGTCAGTCAATAAAGTAAAAAAGGAAACTATATAGTTTTTAAAATATTTTTTTGGCCGCACCATGTGGTATATGGGATCTTAGTTCCCCGACCAGGGATTGAAACTATACCTCTTGCATTTGAAGGGTGGAGTCTTAATGAGGAGAGCACCAGGGAAGTCCCTAAACTACAACAGTTTTGTTAATTGATATAGAGAAAAACAATGCAGTAAAGGGAACAGTCAGAGCTGAAATTTTTTTTTAAATTTTATTTATTGGCTGCACTGGGTCTTAGCTGTAGCATGTGATATCTTTAGTTATAGCATGAGAATTCTTAGTTGCAGCATGTGGGATCTATTTCCCTGACTAGGAATTGAACCCAGGGCCCCTGCATTGGGAGCTCAGATTCTTAGCCACTGGACCGCCAGGGAAGTCCCTCAGTCAGGGTTTTTGTCTGCATGCATGCAAAAGAAATGGATTCTGTTCATATTATTAATAAATTGAAAAGATGAGTTTAATGGCAATAATATCAGAGGCTCAGAGAATGGACTGAAAGTTGTAGAAATATTCCTGGAGAAAGGGGAGAAACTGAGGGATCTCTGGGGGGGTCTAGTGGGCACCATGAGGGTTGTGAATTGCTGATGCTAATGTTGCACAACTGTAACCTTTGGTAGATAATCCCAGCTGCTGCTGTTTGCATCTTTTTGCTCAATAGGCTTCTCTAAAGTTCCCAAAGTCTGCACAGTAGGTTAGAAGTACCTGGGAATGAACATTGAACAGCTATATCCCCACCCCTGCCACAACCAGCAGCAATCAGCCAACAACTGATGCTAACTGGTGGATCAATACCCCAGTTCCCCTGCCCTCAGGTGGGATGACTCTGAGGGGCATGTCCTATGCAGTCTCCTAGAGTTTCCTAGCTATTTGGGGCCATAAAGGAAAACCTGGTTATCTGTAGCACCAGTATGGGGCACCCTTCCTTTTCTTTATCACATCCCTAAACCCCTACTGGTGTTTCCTGGGGTCATCTCCCAAATAAATGACTCATGCAGGAGACTTGGGCTCAGTATCTGCTTCCAGGGGAACCTGAGCAAAGACAATTACATTCTATGGCAGAAGGAATTTAAAACCCACGTTGAGAGTGAAGGGCTGAGAAATGCTAATATTGGCATCTTGAAGTTTCCTTAGAATCTCCCAGTCACCTGGAGACACTGGCCCCAGAGACAGGAACTGGGTGCAGCAGCTCTGCCCAGCTCTGCGAGCACAGCTCTGTCCAGATTTCTTCTTTCTAACCAGCTAATGGCCTTCCCAAGTAGCGCTTCTCAGTGGTAAAGAACCCGCCTGCCAATGCAGGAGACATAAGAGATGTGAGTTTGATATCTGGGTTGGGAAGATCCCCTGGAGGAGGGCATGGCAACCCACTCCACTATTTGCCTGGAGAATGCCCATGGACAGAGCAGGCTGGTGGGCTACCGTCCATAGGGTGGCAAAGAATCAGACATGACTGAAGTAACTTAGCACACACACACCCAGCTAATACTTTCATGTTGTGGGGACAGGAGAAGTCCTGGCAGGGTTCGGTACATTCCTTCTCCTGATCACTCTTGTGTTATTACAGGACATCTGTGAACTTTCATGCTGAAGAGAAAGTTCACAGGAAGTTCACCCTCAGCATATCTGTCTTAGATGAGCTTTCCTCCTTAGGGGCCGGCAAGAGGATTCAGAGCCGAGGTCACAGAGCTGGTGGACAGCTCTGGCCACGTGCTACCCCTGCCCCTGTCCTCAGACACTTTCAAACGACCCTGGACCATTCACTCAGAAGTCAAAACAATGAGACTTAGGTTGGCCAAGCATGGCTCCCATGCCTGCCCCGGCTGGGGAGGCTAGTGTTGGAACAGTCCTTATGTTAAGACTATTCTCAGTGGGGAATTTCCCCCCTAAAAGGGAGAGCAAGATGATCATTGGAAGATGGCAGGTTAAATGAGAGGTAGCCAGAAATATAGCTAATGTCAGCTCCCTAAGGGAAGGAGGTGCTGTCGCCTTCATAATTTTTTTCTTTTTTTAAAAAATTATTTATTTATTTATTTTTTGGCTGCACTGGGTCTTCCTTGCTGTGCGTGGGCTTTCTCTCTTTGCGGCGAGTAGGGGCTACTCTCAGTGGCAGAGCTTAGGCTTCTCGTTCTGTTGGCTTCTCTTGTGGACCTCGGGCTCTAGAGTGCATGGGTGCCAGCAGTTGTGGCGCACAGGCTTTGTTGCTCTGAGGCATGTGGATTCTTCCCAGACTAGGGATCGAACCCACATCCCCTTCATTGGCGGGTGGATTATTAACCACTCAGCCATCAGGGAAGTCCCAACCCTCATAATTTCTTGGTTGCATTTGCAACACATTTACAGAGATGAAAAGATTCTACCATAGCAGATGCTGATGGTGCTCCTACTGCCTTGGACGTCACTTGAAAACAGTTCCCTTTTACACCAACCACTGCCTTCAACTCTGACTGTTTTGGTTTCCTAAGGTGGCCATAACAATTGACTGTGTATGCTCATTTGCTCAGTCACGTCTGACTCTTTTGTGACCCCATGGACTGTAGCCCACTAGGCTTCTCTGTCCATGGTATTCTTCAGGCAAGAATATTGGAGGGGGTTGCCATTTGCTTCTCCAGGGGATCTTTCTGACCTAGGGTTCAAAGCTGGGTCTTCTGAATTGCAGGCAGATTCTTTACAGTCTGAGACCAAGGAAGCACCAACAAGTGACCATCAGTTCAGTTCAGTTCAGTCGCTCAGTTGTGTCCAACTCTTTGCGACCCCATGAATTGCAGCACACCAGGCCTCTCTGTCCATCACCAACTCCCGGAGTCTACCCAAACCCATGTCCATCGAGTCAGTGATGCCATCCAACCATCTCATCCTCTGTCATCCCCTTCTCCACCTGCCCCCAATCCTACCCAGCATTAGGATCTTTTCCAATGAGTCAACTCTTCGCATGAGGTGGCCAAAGTATTGGAGTTTCAGCTTCAACATCAGTCCTTCCAATGAACACCCAGGACTGATCTCCTTTAGGATGGATTGATTGGATCTCCTTGCAGTCCAAGGGACTCTCAAGAGTCTTCTCCAACACCACAGTTCAAAAGCATCAATTCTGTGGCGCTCAGCTTTCTTCACCGTCCAACTCTCACATCCATAATGACCACTGGAAAAACCATAGCCTTGACTAGATGGACTTTTGTTGGCAAAGTAATGTCTCTGCTTTTAAATATGCTATCTATGTTGGCCATAACCGTCCTTCCAAGGAGTAAGCGTCTTTTAATTTCATGGCTGCAATCACCATCTGCAGTGATTTTGGAGCCCCCAAAAATAAAGTCTGACACTGTTTCCACTGTTTCCCCATCTATTTCCCATGAAGTGACGGGACCAGATGCCATGATCTTAGTTTTCTGAACGTTGAGCTTTAAGCCAACTTTTTCACTCTCCTCTTTCACTTTCATCAAGAGGCTCTTTAGTTCTTCTTCACTTTCTGCCATAAGGGTGGTGTCATCTGCATATCTGAGGTTATTGATATTTCTCCCGGCAATCTTGATTCCAGCTTTTGTTTCTTCCAGCCCAGCGTTTCTCATGATGTACTCTGCATATAAGTTAAATAAGCAGGGTGACAATATACAGCCTTGACGTACTCCTTTTCCTATTTGGAACCAGTCTGTTGTTCCATGTCCAGTTCTAACTGTTGCTTCCTGACCTGCATCCAGGTTTCTCAAGAGACAGTTCAGGTGGTCTGGTATTCCCATCTCTTGAAGAATTTTCCACAGTTTGTTGTGATCCACACAGTCAAAGGCTTTGGCATAGTCAATAAAGCAGAAATAGGTGTTTTTCTGGAATTCTCTTGCTTTTTCGATGATCCAGCGGATATTGGCAATTTGATCTCTGGTTCCTCTGCCTTTTCTAAAACCAGCTTGAACATCTGGAAGTTCACGGTTCACGTATTGCTGAAGCCTGGCTTGGAGAATTTTGAGCATTACTTTACTAGTATGTGAGATGAGTGCATTTGTGTGGTAGTTTGAGCATTCTTTGGCATTGCCTTTCTTTGGGATTGGGATGAAAACTGACCTTTTCCAGTCCTATGGCCACTGCTGAGTTTTCCAGATTTGCTGGCATATTGAGTGCAGCACTTTCACAGCATCATCTTTCAGGATTTGAAATAGCTCAACTGGAATTCCATCACCTCCACTAGCTTTGTTCGTAGTGATGCTTTCTAAGGCCCACTTGACTTCACATTCCAGGATGTCTTCAAACAGAAAGCTGTAAGTTCTGGGGGCCAGGGGTCCAAAATCAAGGTATCAGTGGTGCTGGTTTCTTCTGGAGGCTCTGAGGGAGAATCCACATCTTGCCTCTCCCCCAGCTTCCAGCAGTCCTTGGCATTTCTTGGCTTTTAGCTGCATCATTCCAATCTTTACTTCCATTATCATGTGATCTTCTTCTCTACATGTGTCCCTCTGGGTTATCTTCTCTTTTTTTTTAAAAAAATTATTTTAGACTGTACCATGCCCAGTATGACACTATGGCAGTATGACAAACCTAGACAGTGTGTTGAAAAACAAAGGCATTACTCTGCTAATAATGGTCGGTACAGTCAAGGCTATGGTCTTCCCAGCAGTCACATATGGTTGTGAGAGCTGGACTGTAAACAAGGTTGACTGCCAAAGAAGTAATGCCTTCAAACTGTGGTGCTGGAGAAGACTCTTGAAAGTCCCTTGGATTGCAAGGAGATCAAACCAGTCAATCTTAAGGGAGATCCACCCTGAGTATTCACTGGAAGGACTGATGCTGAAGTTGAAGCTCCAGTATTTTGGTCATCTGATGTGAAGAGCTGACTCATTGGAAAAGATCCTGATGCTGGGAAAGATGGAGAACAGAAAAAGAGGGCATCAGGGGATGAGGTGGCTGGATGACATCACCAATGCAATGCACATGAACTTGGGCAAACTTCGGGAGATGATGAGGGACAGGGAGGCCTGGAGTACTGCAGTCCTGGGGGTTGCAAATGGTCGAGCTACTGACCAACATGCAGCATATGGGATCTTAGTTTCCTCACCAGGAATCGAACTCACACCCCTTGCAGTGCAAGAGCCGAGTCTTAACTACTGGACCACCAGGGAAGTCCCAAGATGGAACTGGATTAGACCTCAGGGTAGCTCTGAGAGATTTGACCTGGTCACCAAGCTCATTTGCTGTTCCAAAGGAGTTCTAGTCTCCCAGGACATGGCCTGCCTCAGTGTCCTTGCCCTGCTCGGTCACTAGTGGGGGCAGCCTGTGAGAAGCATGGCCTCAGCATTGATGTAGTGCTGGATTTCAGAATCCTTCTGGTGTTCTTCCTCCACAAAATGTGTGCTAGATATTCATAGCAGGATTCTTCACAATTGCCATGAGGTGGAAGCAACCCAAGTGTCCCTCATCGGAGGAATGAGTAAACAAAATGTAGCATATCCATGTGCTCAGATGCTCAGTCGTGTCCGACTCTTTGCGACCCCATGGACTGTAGCCTGCTAGGCTCCTCTGTCCATGGAATTTCTCAGGCAAAAATACTGGAGTGGGTTGCCATTTCCTTCTCCAGGGCATCTTTCCAACCCAGGAATCCAACCCAGTCTCTTACATCTCCTGCATTGGCAGGCAGATTCTTTACCACTGGCGCCACCTGAGAAGTCCAGTATTGTCCATACAATGGGATATCATTCAGCCTTAAGAAGAAATGAAATCTTGAAAGGTGCTACAGCATGGATGAATCTTGAGGACATTATGATAACTCAAGTGAGCCAGTCACAAAAGGATAAGTACCGTATCATTCCACTTACTTGAGGTCCTGAGAAGTCCAGTATTGTCCATACAATGGGATATCATTCAGCCTTAAGAAGAAATGAAATCTTGAAAGGTGCTACAGCATGGATGAATCTTGAGGACATTATGATAACTCAAGTGAGCCAGTCACAAAAGGATAAGTACCATATCATTCCACTTACTTGAGGTCCCTAGAGAAGTCAAATTCATAGAGACGTAAAATAGAACGCTGGATGACAGAGGCTGAGTGGTCAGTGTTTAATGGGTATACAGTTTCAGTTTTACAAGAGGCAAAGTATTCTGGGGATGGATGGCGGTTACACAAAATCTGAATGTATTTAATGCACTGAAAGTGTTAGTCTGTAAGTTGTGTTTGACTCTTTGTGACTCCCTGGACTATAACCAGCACTCCTTTGTCCATGGAATTCTCCAGGCCAGAATACTGGAGTGGGCAGCCTTTCCCTTCTCCAGGGGATCTTCCTGACCCAGGGATGGAACCCAGGTCTCCTGCATTGCAGGCAGATTCTTTACTGTCTGAGCCACTAGGGAAGCCCACTGATATGTACACCTAAAAATGGTTAAGATGGTAAATCTTATGTTATGCATTTTGAACCACAACTGAAAAAAGAAGGGCTTTTTTTCTCCTCCTGTAAGTTAACCACGCCTGGCCCATTTTGGCTTTCTATTCATCATTCAAGTGATGGGTCACAAAAGTTTAGTGTTGCTTGTGTGGCTAGATTCTCACCCCCTGAAGCTTGAGGATTTCCCCTCTTCCTTGACACTCTAGTGAACACTGGCTCCATTTCCTCTCATCCCCTGAAGCTTGAGGGTTTTCCCTCTCCTTCGACACTCTGGTGAACACTAACCCCATTTCCAGCTACCAGGACTGGTATCTCTTTGATCAGAAGCTTTCTCTTGCAAACAGAGTCTGTTTTGTCTTCACAGTGGCAGCCAGAAGTGCTTGGAAATCAAAGTCCCCATTGAGAGCAGCCTTCTACAAATGACTGACAGGAGTTGGTGGGTCAATACCCCAGCTCTTTCACGCTTCAATTCTACACTGGCTGCTAGACTTCTAGAAGGATTAAGCTCTAGTAACTCATGGCAGTAACTCTCTTGCCAATACATCATTTACTGTCTGTCTTGTCTTCCTTGTCTTCCATCTCTATAATATACTCATACTTTCTGGAGCTACTTTCTAAATTGTGGATTTATTCTCACATCTTTGTCTCAGCTTCTGGGGCAATTAAAATTAAGATGCTGTCAAAGTAGATTGAATATATTAAGCCTATCCAACTTGAACTTGTGTGTGTGTGTAGAAGACACATTTTAGTTTTTTTTAGCATTTTAAAATTAATTAATTAATTTGGATGCCTCAGTATTAGTTGTGGCCCAAGGGATACTCACTGCATCTTGCAGGATCTTTGGCTGTGGTGTGAGGACTCTCTTGTTGTGGCCTGCGGGCTCCGTAGTTGTGGTGTGCAGGCTTAGTTGCTCTGTAACATGTAGGATCTTTCCTGACCAGGGATCGAACCTTTGTTCCCTGGACTGCAAGGCAGATTCTTAACCCCTGAACCAACAGGGAAGTCCCAAAAGCACAATTTTGAAAAACAAAACTTTACAAGGAGTTGGCATTGCTCCAACAAAGACATTGTCTTGACATCTCCTATGGCACACGGACTAGGACTCCAGTAGAGCCATGCCTCCTAGAAAGAGCCAAATTGCTTTGTGATTTGAAGCAGGGGAAGAAAACCAAAGAATTGTGTTTGCCATCAGCCCAGGACTGCTAATCATTCTTTTAATATTTTTGAAGCAGGTTATGGAGGAGTGGACAGCTTCCCATCTCTCTTCTGTGTGCAACTGGATGGAACGGCAGACGTTTCTGAGTGCAAAGAGCAAATGCACAGATATTATGTGCCCATGGACCCCATCCAAGGAGAATTTCCATTTTCTGACCCCACTTTGGATTTGACAAGGCTGTCAATATCTGTGAAAGACTGAACAGTTTTCCTAACAAATATAAACTTCGACTGGAAGAAATCTCTCCGTCTTCTAGCTCAGGAGCATCTGTGATGCTTGACAGCACACCTGGCTTGGCTGCTGTGGGGATTATGGATTGGCTCATGCCCTCCTGATTCACAGCCTCTCTGTAGGCACTGCCAACCAGCTGATAAGCATATCATTGCTCCCGTGCCAACCACTGACGTCCACAGAGCCCAAGACTTGATTTACTGCCTCTTCTAGGAGTTGGTCAAGAAATAGAAGCAGAAAATGGATTCTTTTTTTATTGCACCGAAGTTGGCTGGATTTCAAGGCAAATGCTTTTAAGACAGATGCTTGATTGGGCTCTGGGTGGAAGTTTCTGGCTTTTTTTCTCACTGTCAGAGCAGTGATCTCACTGACAGAGAAATCAACCAGGGCTCAGCAGTAGTTTGGAATCATCTGAACAAGGGGGAAATCAAAGCCCTGTGTTTACCATTATGGATTTTGTGAAAAACCTAGGAAGTCTTTTGATCAAACTTCCAGGCTGTGAGAGGAGATCGGAGGCTAACTCTGTGGAAATTTCCAAGTCTAGCAGAAGACTTCTTCAGCCTGGTGTGCAGGGTCAGAAATCTGCAGATAAACAATTATAATTCATTCAATTCCTCCATTAGAACAGATGCATGTCATCTCTTATTGATACAGCAGTGGAGTATCTTGAAGTGTTTTTGCCAACCAGACCTGGACTCCAGCTCTGTGTACACATCACCCAGCTTCTTCAAGCTTACCTGCTGCTTGCTCACACCTGTGGCCTTCAGAGGGTTGCTCGTTAGCTCTGGAGCCACCCTGCTCATACTGGAGGACCATAAGTGCCTGGCAGTTTATCTCACTTCCCCATCCTGGTGTCCAGCTACTGATGGTTTAGGAGTCTGTCGTGGGGCCAAAAATTTGTACCCCCTCCACCCCCAATTTATATATTGAAGCCCTAACTCCCAATATGAATACATTTGGAGATGGGGACTTTATGAGGAAATTAAGGTTAAATGTGGTATTAATGGTGGGGCCCTGATCAGATAGGATTTGTTCATTATAGGAAGAGGAGGAGGGTCTTCCTTGGTGGTCAGTGGCTAAGACTCCGTGCTCCCAAGGAAGGGGACCCAGGTTCGATCCCTGGTCAGGGAACTAGGTCCCACATACTCCAACTAAAAATACCAAATGCCCCAACTAAGACCCAGTGCAACCAAATCAATAAATACTTTTTAAAAATAAGAGGAGGTGATACGAGATAGCTTGCTCTTCACACGTGCACTGAGGAAAGGCCACATGAGTACACAGTGAAAAGGTGGCTATCTGCAACCATTATTTGACATCCACTGAAGGTGAAAGAGGAGAGTGAAAAAGCTGGCTTAAAACTCAACATTCAAAAAACGAAGATCATGGCATCCAGTTCCATCACTTCATGGCAAATAGATGGGGAAAAATGGAAACAGTGACACCGTTTATATTCTTGGGGTCCAAAATCACTGCAGACAGTGACTGCAGTCATGAAACTAAAAGACACTTGTTCCTTTGAAGAAAAGCTATGACAAACCTAGACAGCATCTTAAAAAGCAGACGCATCACTTTGCTGACAAAGGTCCGTATAGTCAAAGCTATGGTTTTTCCAGTAGTCAAGTACGGAAATTAGGGTTGACCATAAAGAAGGGCTGAGGGCTGAAGAATTGATGCTTCTTGCGAGTCCCTTGGACAGCAAGGACATCAAACCAGTCAATCCTAAAGGAAGGACTGATGCTGAAACTAAAGCTCTAATACTTTGGCCACCTGATACAAAGAGCCGGCTCATTGGAGAAGACTCTGATGCTGGAAAAGATTGAGGCTGGAGGAGAAGGGAGCGACAGAGGATGAGATGGCTGGATGGTATAACCGACTCAGTGGACATGAATTTGAGCAAACTCAGGGAGACAGTGAAGGACAGGGAAGCAGGATGTGCTGTAATCCATGGGGTCACGAAGAGTTGGACACAGATGAGCAACTGAACAACTGCTGGCACCTTGATCTTGGACTTCCCTCCTCCAGAATTGTGAGAAATAAATTTCTTTTGTTTAAGTCATTCAGTCTGTGGTACTAAAGGGTTGAAAAAACAGGCTCCTGGACTTTTCTGGTGGCCCAGTGGTTAAGAATCCACCTGCCAATGCAGGGGACACAGGCTCAATCCTTGGTCCAGGAGTATTGCATATGCTGAGGAATAACTAAGCCCATGTGCCACAACTACTGAGCCCAAGCTTTAGCATGGTAAGCTGCAACTACTGAAGCCTGAGCACCCTAGAGCCTCTGCTGTACAAGAGAAGCCATTGCAATGAGAGGCCCGTGCACTGCCCAACTAGAGAGTAACCCCCACTTGCCGCAACTAGAGAAAACTCTTGCACAGCAACGAAGACCCAGCACAGCCAAAAAATAAATAAACAAAAATTAAAAACAAACAAAAATCCAGGCTCCTTTGCCTGGGGTATAATTTGTGTCCTAGAACTCCCTGCTTGATAAGTCTGAATTTGGGACTTCACCTGATATCGCACCCTGTGTGTGACTTCTTCCTTTCACTGTCCTACTTCTCCTACTCCCTTAATGGTTATCCTGTGAGTGCTTTGTAATAAGTCACTTGCACCTGAATATTTATTTATTGAGTTATTTGGTTGTGTCAAGGCTTAGTTACAGACATGGGATCTAGTTCCCTGACCAGGGATTGAACCCAGGCCCCCTGCATTGGGAGTGCAGAATCTTAACTGCTGGACCATCAGAGAAGTCCCAACCTGAATCTTTGTTTCAGGTTTTGCTTCCGGGAAAATCTGACCTAAGAAATCAGTGATGCAGAACTTTGCCAAAGGGAAGCTCAATTCTGAGTTGATGACACAGAAACTGTTGGGACAAACTTGCAGAGCTCTGGTAGTTTCTATTAGTGGGAATTCTAATTCTCCTTAGGTATTAGTTAGATCAAGCAATGCAGCTGCTACAATAGGCAAGCCCTGAAGTCTCAGTGGCTTAACACAGTAAATGTTTATTTCTCACCTTTGTGCTGCTGAAGTATGTTAAACAACTTTCTTCCATCTTGTAGCTGCACCAAATGGCTTCCAATGGAACATATGGCTTCCAAGGCTGTCAGAGGAGAAATACCAGTTCTTAACTGCTTCAGTCTGAAAATGACATGCATCATTTCTGCTCACAGTCCATTGGCCAAAACTAGTCACATGACCCTAATTAAACTGCAAGGGATACTGGGAAATGTAGAAAAGCACATGGGATACGTGGGGAACCACAGTTTGCTCTTACAGTGGAGTTGCACCTTATACAGGACTTAGGTTCTGAAGGGCTTCTCAGGTGGCACTAGTAGTAAAAAAAAATCTGCTTGCCAATGCAAGAGACATGAGAAGCATGGTTTTGATCCCTTGGTCAGGAATATCCCCTGGAGTAGGGAATGGCCACTTCAGTATTCTTGCCTGTAAAATTCCCTGGACAGAGGAGCCTACAGCTGGCTACAGTCCATAAGGTCGAAAAGTGCTGGACATGACTGAGTGACTGAGCACACACAGCACAGGTTCTGAAGGCAGTGAAAAAATTAAACATCACATATGACCCAAATTGCCTTTGAAAATCTTCTAGGAAGGTAGCATCAACAAGAGTTGCAGATTCTTACTTTCATTACAGAGAAATAATTAATAACAGAAAATGTCTCCCTCACATTTCAGGCAAAAGTCAATAAATGCTTCTAAAGCTTTTGAAATTTTGCTAATAAAACAAAATTAAAATTTGAATGTATTTTTGTAAATTTCAATGAGAAGGTGTATTATTTGGTTTGAATAAGAAGCTGAATTAGACCCCAAAGACACTAAACATCAAATACTGACAAATTAGACTTCATTAAGATTAAGAAATTCTCTTCATCAAAAGATCCCATTAAGAGAGCGAAATGTGGGGAACTCCCTGGTGGTCCATTGGTTGGCACTCTGGGCTGTCACTGCAGGGACCTGGGTTTGATTCCTGGTCTTCGGGCTTCCCTGATGGCTCAGAGGGTAAAGAATCCACTTGCAATGCAGGAGATACAGGAGATGTGGGTTTGACTCATGGGTTGGAAAAATCCCCTGGAGGAGGAAATGGCAACCCACTCCAGTATTCTTTCCTGGGAAATCCCAGGGACAGAGCCCTGGGATTCACAGACTCCAGAGCCTCTGGGCTTCAGTAGTTGTGGCACATGAGCTCCAGGGTGTGCAGGCTTAGTTGTTCTGCAGCAAGTGGGACCTTAGTTCTCCGACCAGGGATCAAACCTGTATGCCCTGAAATGCAAGGCAGATTCTTAATCACTGGACCACCAGGGAAGTCCCCACTCCAGTTTTATTTATTTTTATGTTTTTAAAAATATATTTTTTGGAGTATATTTGATTTACAATGTTGTGTTAGTTTCAGGTGAAAAGCAAAATGATTCAGTTATGCATATATATATATATATATATATATATAGAGAGAGAGAGAGAGAGAGAGAGAGAGAGAGATTTCCATTCTTTTTTGGATTCTTTTCTCATTAAGTTCATCACAGAATATTGAGTAGAGTTCCCAGTGCTATACAGTAGGTCCTTGTTGGTTATCCGTTGTTCCTTTCCAACTTTTAATTTGAGAGCAATGAGTACTGAAAATTCTGACTCAAAAGAGTTGCAATAAAGAACATATGTCCTGATTATCACTGTATGCCAGGTACTGTGATAAGCACTTTACTTGTTATTAATTCATTTATCACTCAACGACAACCCTGCAAGGTAGGTGCTATTAACAATCTGCATTTTATGGATAAAGATAGTGAGGTTCTGTGTGAAAAAGTAATTCTTTAGTGGTTATATAGTCACTGTACTGCTCAGTTTGGAATTAATTTCAAAATATTTTAGGAAGCATTCATTAATACTTGCCTGTAAACACAGACACAGAAAATAAATTTATGGTTACCGAAGGAGAAAGTGTGGAGGGAGGAAAAATTAGGACTTTAGGATTAACAGATACACATTACTTTATATAAAATAGATAACCAACAGGTCCTACTATATTAGCATAGGGAACTATATTTAATATCTTGTAATAACCTATAATGGAAAATAATCTTTAAAAGAATATATATGTGTATAACTGAATCACTTTGCTGTACATTGGAAACTAGCACAACATTGTAAATCAACTATCCTTTAATAAAAAATATTTGCCTGTAAAAGTAGATGAGAAAGGCTTATGGCTTTATACTGTTGTTTTTTTATACCATGAAGGAAATTAGTTTCCATTGCATTAAAATAAAGAATGTTTATGTGAAAAGATGTACTTTCTGAAAGGAAGGAAACATAACTCTCAGATTTCCAAAGGAACTGTGACTCCAAAAATTATAAACCACTGAATTACAGGCAGTGGGTTGCAACAATGAATTAGTTCCTAGATAAATTTGCAAAGTGAACTCTGGGCTACTGTTGATAAGCGTAGCCATATATTTTTTAGTTTCTCTTTTGGTGCATTTAAAAATGAGGTTTTGTTTCTTTTGCTGGTATCAGTTGTGGGTGCAGATGATGAATAATACTCTTGCAATTGAAAGGTAGTGGTGTGTGGATAATGACTCAGTTGCCATGTGGCTCCTGGATGCTGAAGCCATACTTTTTGTATCAATCAGCTAATACTACCATGATGCAATATAACAAACTGCCCAAAACTTAGTGGCTTATTCCAAGTAAGTGTTCATTATTTTTTTTTTAAATGTCTTTTATTGAAGTATAGTTGATGGACAGTGTTGTGTTAATTTCTGCTGTATAGTGGGCTTTCCTGGTGACTCAGATGGTAAAGAATCTGCCTGGCAATGCAGGAGACCCAGGTTTGATCCCTGAGTCAGGAAGATCCCCTGAAGAAGGGAATGGATACCCACTCCAGTATTCTTGCCTGGAGAATTCCATGAACAGAGGAGCCTGGCAGGCTACATTCCATGGGGTCACATAGAGTTGGACACGACATAGTGACTAACACACATACACTTATACAGCACAGTGGTTCAGATATACATAAATATACATATATTCTTTTTCATATTCTTTTCCATTGTAATCTATCATAGGATATTGAATATAGTTCCCTGTGGTAAATAGTAGGACTTCGTTGTTTATCCATTCAACATATAAATTTGCATCTGCTAATCCCAAACTCCCAGTCTATTCCTCCCCCACTATATCCGTAAGTCTGTTTCAGTTTTGTATATAACTTCATTTGTGTCATATTTTATATTCCAAATATAAGTGATATCATATGATATCTGTCTTTCTCCTGATTTCACTTAGTATGACAGTCTCTAAGTTCATACATGTTCTGCAAATGGCATTATTTCATTCTTTGAAATAAACCTTTATTCTTATGTTTGTGGGTCTATATGTAAAGATTGGTTCAGAATTGATCTGTTCAAGGCATGGCTGGGTGACCCTGCTTCAAGTTGTGGATTGGTTGGGCTCAAATGGGTAGGGTTGGCTTTGCTCTGATCCGCATTTGTCAAATCTGTGGTCCACAATTCTATCTCAAAATGTGTGTTGTGGGTGAGGGGCCTGGTGCAACTCTCTCAGTTTTGAGGCATTTCCTTTCTCTACTTAGCAGCTTGTGGTTAGTCACTCAGTCGTGTCCAACTGTTTGTGATGCCATGAACAGTAGCCCACCAGGCTCCTCTGTCCATGGAATTCTCCAGGCAAGAATACCAGAGTGGGTTGTCATTTCCTTCTCCAGTTAGCAGCTTGCTTATAGGTAAATAACTCCTTGCTAAAAACTAGCAAGGGGTACTCTTTCTGTCCCCTTCTGATGTCTATGTCAGAAGCTTTCACTATCTCTTTTATACTTTAATAAAACTTTTTATACTTTAAAGTTTTATACTTTAATAAAACTTTGCTACACACACACACAAAATCTGTGGCCCAGGAGAAAAGGGAAGCAACTTCTGGTGCACACTAATCTCCTAAGAAAATAACAAGAGCTACACTAAATCATGCAGACACATTTAAATCCTTTGTTCGCATCTGCTAACATTCCACTGGCAAAAGCAAGTCATATGATCAAGCCCAATATCAGTGTAATAGGGAAATATATGCTGCCTATGAGGGAGGACATTGCACTTTTACATGCAAAGGGTCTAGATGTGTTGCATTTCTAGAAATTCACCCCACCTATCCAGAGCTGTCATGGTTAGATTATGGGAGGGAGGGAGGGTGCTCCTTATCCAATGGGCAGCAGATCTGAGAGACAAAGTGAGTTCTGATGACAACTTTGACAGTGCTGGACCTAGTCATGCTGGGAGCCTGATACATCTTTGGACTTCCCAGAGTCACCAATAAATAACCATCCCTGTCACTTTCCCCCTTCCCTATTTTTTTGGCCATGCCACGCGACTTGTGGGATCTTAGTTCCCTGACCAGGGACTGAACTCAGATTCTCAGCATTGAAAGCCTGAGTCCTAACTACTAGACTGCCAGAAAATTCTGCACTCCCCCCCGCCTTTTTTAAAGGGTGATCAAGCAGTACAGTTTATTTAAAATGAAAGAAAACCCAATAATTCTATATCTTAAAATCCCAAAAGAATATCTCACAATTTATTTAGTAAAGAAGCAGCTAGAACTCACGTACATGAAGACTAGCTGTTATCATCCAGGTTAGAAGGTGAGTCACACATTGAGGTAGGGAATTCTTTCAGGTTTTATGGAATCCTTTTAATCAGATGCTCTGGGGGAAACAAACATGAACGTGGACTGCTATCTGACCAGAGGCCAAAAAAAAGAAGCAGAAAAGAAAAAGATTTTTTTCCTTCCAGACTGGATGGCTCTTGGTTAGAGAGCAAATAGTGGATGAAGGGGTAACCACATGACAGTGGAATATTGTATTCCAGTAAAGCTCCCTCTGGCTCCCCTCTGGCCAGCAGCCCTCATGGCCTTGACTGACTCCTGATTCTGACCTTGTTTTTGCAGACGCTGTAACTCACTTGTCCTTCCCCTTGGTCTCAGATGTGTGTTTGCACACAACCCTCCAGGCTGCTTCTATGCCCCAGGACCTAGTTTCCCTAAAACAAGGAATTTGATTTGATCGCCTGCCTGTCCTTGGTCTGTACAGTACCCGGCTGTAGGAGTGGCTGTCCTCCTCAGCACGTGCTCATGACTGCAGTGCATTGTCCTGTCTGTGTCCTGTGGTCCTTTGCTGGGGTTTTCCCATCGTTATCATGAGCAGCTGGAGAGGCAGCCTGGTGATAGGCCAGGCGTGAGCTCCACGCAGGCAGCTTCCTCCGGAGTCTGCAGTGTCCTCGTGCTGCTTTTTTGGTAGTGGGTCCTGACCTCACCCCTCACCGTTGACCCTGGCTGAGGTGGCGTAGGTCCACCACGCTTGGGGTGAACCCCAGAGACAGCAAACACCTCTTTCCTGCACGAGGGACCTGTGGGGCTGCGAGAAATCCTGGACCCCCAATTCCCATTTTGATTAAATGATTTTTAAAAAAGATTTTTTTGGATGTGGACCATTTTAAAAATCTTTATTGAATTGGTTACAATACTGACTCTTAGGTTTTGTTTTTTTTTGGCTGTGAGGCATGTGGGGTTTTTAGTTCCCCGATCAGGGATCGAACCTATACCCGCTGCGTAGGAAGGTGAAGTCCTAACCATTGGACCAGCAGGGAAGTCCCCGATTCAACAGTTTTGAATCAGGATCTTGTCACCTGCAACCACATGATTCCCAGTAGGTGCTCTTTTTACAGTAAATTAAAGTGCTCATTTCTTCTTACCAACTACAGCATGCGTGCTAAGTGGCTTCAGTAGTGTCTGATTCTTTGTGACCCTATGGACTCTAGCTCCCCAACTTCTCTGGCTATGAGATTCTCTAGGCAAGAATACTGGAGTGGACTGCCATGCCCTCCACCAGGGGATCTTCCTGACCCAGGGACTGAACCCGCATCTCTTACATCTCCTGCATTGGCAGGTGGGTTCTTTATCACTAGCGCCTCCTGGGAAGCCCACCTGGATAACAAGAGCACTGAGTGTTAATGTTTCTTTTTAGTTTTTTTCTGATTTTCCAGTGAAGAATGGTATACCTTGTTTAAACTTCATTTATTTACCAGTAATATTGGATGTCTCCACACACTTAGTGGTCATTTATATTTCTCTTTTGTGAACTGAATTTAGCTTACTTTGGCAATATGCTGATTTTTCAAGCTGGAGTTGGGTTTGCCTAGGGAGACATTTCCCAAGTGTTTTGGGTGTTGAAATGGTTTTTGCTGTTGATTATAACATCCCTCCAGGCTGAGAGTGTTTCTACCTTCATGTAGCTGATGTCTCCTGAGGAAATGAGCACATAACAACTTGTGCCACCCTTTCCAACAGCCTTGATGAATGTTATTTTGGGTTAGAAAGCTAGAGTAAGAAAAGACAGAAGGTAAGACAGCTGTCACAAGATCTCCAAAAAGTGGCATCATATTTCACAATTTCACAGTGCCCTGAAGGAAGGCATGGCAACCCACTCCAGTATTCTTGCTTGGAGAATACCACGGACAGAGGAGCCTGCCAGGCTATAGTCCATGGGATTGCAAAGAGTCGGACATGACTGAAGTGACTTAGCATGCACGCATGCTCTGTGAAGCATGACAACTTCCTACGAGAAATCTGATGCTCATAAGAAAATTTGCCTATTAAAACAACCTGAATTGATGAATCCAACTAATTCCCAGGAGTGGAGAACAGCACAGAAAGGGAAAATTCTTTTTTTTAAGGATGCTCTTCATTGTCATTTGGAGATCTGAGAGTAGAATTCTGGGATCTGGAAGTTTAGCTCCTAAATCCTGGGGGAGGCAGAGGAGTGGAGTGGTTGAAATCCTTGCTCCACAAATTGTGATACCTGGCTTAGCAGCATCAGTACCACCTGGGAACTTTCTAGAAACTTGAAATCTCCACCACCGCCCTGGACTTACTGAATCAGAACCTTCTTCATGGGCTTTCGGAGCATGATAATCCCGGCTTCCAATTCTGTTTGCACCACTTATTGGTTTCAGGATTTGGGGCAAACTATATATTTAGTTATTATTATTAAAAAAAATTAATTTTGGCTGGCCTGGGTCTTTGTTGCTGCTCAAGGGCTTTCTCTAGTTGTGGTGAGTGGGCTTCTCCATGCGGTGGCTTCTTTTGTTTCAGAGCACGGTCTCTAGAGAGTGGGCTCAGTAGTTGTGGCACATGGGCTTAGTTGCCCTGTGGCATGCTGAATCTTAGTTCCCGGACCATGCATTGAATGCATGTCCTCTGCACTGGCAGGCAGATTCTTCTTCTTCTTTTTTTTTAAATCCTTAATCCTCACATTATTATTATTATTCCCATTTTACAAATGAGTAAACCAAAGCACACCGAGAATCAAATAGCTAGCCCAAAGTCACATAGCCAGTAACCGACAAAACTGGGATGTGAATCTGTGTTTGCTTGTTGATGCCATAGCCCATTCCTTTCACAGCAAACTCTAGGTCCATGGGCAGGCAGATTCTTGACCATTGCTACTGCTGCTGCTAAGTCTCTTCAGCCGTGTCTGACTCTGTGTGACCCCATAGACGGCAGCCCACTAGGCTCTCCCATCCCTGGGATTCTCCAGGCAAGAGCACTGGAATGGGTTGCCATGTCTTTCTCCAGTGCATGAAAGTGAAAAGTGAAAGTGAAGTCGTTCAGTCATGTCCAACTCTTCGTGACCCCATGGACTGCAGCCTACCAGGCTCCGCAAAATGGGACCAATAAAAATAACCAATTCACTGGATGGTTGTGAGGATTAAATGAACTAGCCTATTGGATTAGGGTAAATGTTAAGAAGCTATAACAAAAAGGATCCCCCATTATAGTAGCTTAAGAGAACACAGACCAGTGTTTCTCTTTCCCATGGCAGTCTTTCATGAGCTGTTCTTGTCAGGGTAGAGCTGTTCCACACACCATCATATCCAGGATCCTGCTGCTTCTTGTTGCTCTGCCATTCCTTACGGCATTATCTTCATCGGATGGATTCAGACTGGATTATAGGCGCATCTACATTCCAATTCTTGGACAAGCCACTCATTGCTTTGGCTCACATATCATTGGCAAGCTCTTACTCATATGGCCACACCCAGCCCCAGGGGAGGCAGAGAAATGTAGTCTTCAATCTGAGCACCCCTGAGCCCTCTCTAGACACCTCCACAGGACCTGCATCAGAGTCTTCCCACAGAGTCTGGCTTGATGAATTTCAGCCTCTGCTGTTGCATTATTATTATTATTATATACTGTGATGTTTCTCAGCTGAGAAGCACTTTCGACCTTTGATCCCGCCACACGACTTGTGGTAACGTCACAGGCTGTGATATATCACTGCTTCTGCTATTTGGAGGAGGCAGTTATCCAGTTCTTTCTAATTACCTGGACAGGAGGGAGATGAATAGTCCTGCAGTCACCAGGGGATTTAGCAGCCATGGTGGATTTAGAATACTTCCCCATGTGTGGGTGGCTGATTAGCTGTATTTGCTAAGTACCTAACAGCTGCTATTAGCATTTAATGATCTTAATTCCCCAAGTGGCTTGGTGGCAGAAAAGCTGTTCTCTGTATTTTTCCCTGCCAAGGTTCCCAGGGGACAAATATTTGCTCTCAGCGTCTGTATGTTAGGGACCAGGAAGGAGTGTTCTCTGGATCCTGAAAATTTCTAGCCAAGGGAATTTGTAATAGAGCCCACATTTGGTGGAAAGATTAAACCCTGAGATTGAAACTGCTCTGACTTCATCCCAGGGGCAAATGGATTATGTTCTGTCAAAGCATTTGCCTCTAGAGATGAACCAGGGAAATTTTTTTTTTCCTCTATATTCAGTAAGAGTTTGTCTTCTTGGTACTAAACTGGAAATTGTTGCTTTGCTAGCTTTCTTGTTCACAGTCTTAGGAATGTCCTTACTAGTCCCCCAAAGAATTACTTTGCAGATAAATACAAAGTAATGTTTGGAAATGGATTTTCTTAGGATTTTCAGCTAGAGTTTTAAACCTTCAGCTATACTACTTGCTGGCTGTGGGTCACTGGTCCCATCACTTAGTCTTTCTAGAACTTTATTTTTTTGTTTATAAAATGAGATTAACAATAGTAAGTACTTCATAGAGTTGAAGATTAAATGAATTAATACAAATAAAATATTGGGTTGGTCAAAAAGTTACTTTGGATTTTCCCATAACATCGTATGGAAACTCAAAAGAACTTTTTCGCCAACCCAATATTCAGAATGGTGCCTGGCATAGCATATGTAAATACTAGCTATATTATTACTGTTAGTAAAAACAATTCTAAGTAAATCCCAGCATGTTCTTATCCTCTTCCTTCCATGGCAGGCACTGTCTTTGGTGTCTCCAGTTTCACCAAGATAAGCTTAGCCATATATTCCTTTTTATTTATTCTTTTTGGACTATGTTATGATTCTTGAATCAGAGGACTAATTTTTCATAAGTTTTAGAAAATTTGTAGTTCTTGATCTCATTAAGTGTTGCCTTTCCTCCATTTTCTCTTTTTGATCCTCCTGGGTCTTTGATTAGATGTACTTTGGGTTTAATCATCTTAGTCTTCATTTCTCTTATTCTTATTCTTTATCTTATCTTTCTTTGTGTTACAGTCCAGTTTATCTCCTTAGCTATGTCTCCCAGTTCACTCATTTTCTCTCGGGTTGCGTTTAAGCTGCTTTTAATTAGTTGAGTTTTATATTTTTTATTTCTACAGATTTTATTTTAAAAACTCTATTTCCCCCTCAACTTTCTTGTTGTTTGGTCATCTTTGTGACTGCATCCTTAATTTTATTTTTACTATTTCACCTGTTGTTGCTCTTTGTACCTGACGATTCCACTATCTGAGGACCTTGGAAAGGGGTTCAAGTCTGTTGTTGATTATTTCTCCAATCTTTTGGTCAGAGCAGTTTCTCATGGTTTTGGACTTTTAAAAATTTTGAAATTAAAAGTATGAATTTAAAATTACTCATCTAGTGCTGTGCCTGTGTATAAGATTCCTGGGACTGAATCATTTCTTCGCCACCTGCTAGCAGTGTGAACTCTACTTTTCTGTGTCTTGGCTTCCTACCCAAAAATGGGGTGAATAATGGTATCTCATAAGGGTGTTTCTGAGTTTCATGAGTTGATAACTGCAAAGGGTTTAGAACAGTGCCTGACACATACTTAGTCCTCATTAGGGTGACACTTTGTTTATACCAATACTCATTTATTGAATGAATGATAAATGGATGAATGCAGTCTTGGTTTTCTCACCTTAAAATAAAGGAGTTAAGTTAAAAAAATTGGCTGTACAGTCCTTTCAAGTTTAAGATTCATTGGTTTCCATATTTAATATGTATGGCTTGTAATATTTCTGAAGGCATATGAGCATATAAGTGTGACATTTTATTAACAAAATTCATTAGTAAAATTCACAAGGAATAAAGGATAATATAACTTAACTAAAGGCACAGGCTATGCCCCAAATGGAACTTGGCTGCATTGCACCTCTGGGCTTAAGTTTCCCCATCTGTAAATGTAGGGATAATGATACTCATATCACTGAGGATTAAATCTATTATGCTAAGAACTCAATGATATTATTCAAAGGAGTGAAAATTGGGTTACATGTTTGAAAATGGAACAGAGGTAGCAGGACACAGAAGCTGGGAAGTGCAAGAGGAATGGATGGTTAGGGAAAGGGCTCTTCCAGTGCCCTGAAATAAAGCCCTGCTACATCAGATATCTCCTCTGTCTTAGTTACTGATAAACTAACATGAAGTCTTTAAATTTATCAAAATTACTCTGGTTTTGAAGGTGAATGATATCAATGCGATATGAGTGATGTTTCATGAGAAATGAGAGTCCCTCATCCAATGGAACGGTCCAGGTTGGCAAGGTAGTTCCTAGTGCACTCAGGTTCCCAGGTTCCTCTTCTTGCTTCATCCTCCCTAAGGCATTAGTTCCCATCCTGACCACACACTGAAATCACCTGGAAAGGTACTTTCTTTCTGGCTGCTTTAAAAATCTTCCCTCAGTCTTTGGTGTTTACAGTTAGGGTTAAGCTTAGGGTTTAGGTATAAAAATATATGGATGCTTGACCCTGCCATTAGAGATTCAGAATTAATTGGTCTGCAGTGGGATCTGGGTATAGGTTTTTTTAAAGCTCCCCAGGAGATTTAATGTATAGCCATGTTTATGACCCACTGTCCTGTAGCATTGCTGTATTCCTCTGATCAACACCAGGTCACCGTTACATCTCAGTTCCAGCCAGTAGGAAGGAGAAAGAGAGCATGCAGGAAATGTGTGTATTGTCCATAAGATTCAAGCCAGGGAGTGGAATATGTCACTTCCTCTCATGCCCCATTGGTGGGAACTCAGTCACATCGCCTCACCTAGCTGCAAGGGAGGCTGGGAAATGTCTAACTGAGCAGTTATGTTCCTGGCTACTATTCTTTATTTATTTGTTAAAAATAATTCTACTTATTTATTTTTTGGCTGTTCTGGGTCTTCGCTGCTTTGCACAGGCTTTCTCTAGTTGCAGTGAGCAGGGGGCCACTCTTTGTTGCCATGCTTGGGCTTCTCATTGTGGTGGCTTCTCTTCTTGTGGAGAACAGACTCGCAGCACATGGGCTTGGTAGTCATGGCTCCCAGGCTCTAGAGCACAGGCTCAGTAGTTGTGGCCCACTGGCTTAGTTGCTCTGTGGCATGGAATCTTCTGGGACCAGGGATTGAACCCATGTCCCCTGCATTGGCAGGCAGATTCCCATCCACTGCACCACCTGGGAAGTCCCTGGCTACCATTCTATTACTTTGGAAGATGAGGGAAATGGATTTGGGACAAAGGATGGGGTTCAGAGCTCTGGCAGTGACTGGCACTGGCCAATGGATTAATTTCCAAGGCTTGCCACAAATTGGGTCACTTAAAACAATAAAATGTATTTCCTCCCAGTTCTGGTGGCTAGAAGTCTGAACTTAAGATGTTGGTGGGGCCACAATCCCTCTAAAACTTGTAGGGGAGAAACTTTATTTGTCTTTTCCCAGCTTTTGGTGGTTTGTCTGCAGTAAACCTTGGCATTCCTTGACTGACAGCTATAGCACTCAGCCTCTGCTCCTTGTTATGTGATATTCTCCCTGTGCCTCAGTGTCTTCTCTCCCCTCTTTCTTTTTATTTATTTTTTTGTAAACACCTGACAATCCTATTCTTTTTCATACCGTTACATTTATTTATGTTTTGGCTGTGCTGAGTCTTCACTGCTGCTTGGGCTTTTCTTTAGCTGGGGTGAGCAGGGGCTACTCTCTAATTGCAGTGTGTGGGCTTCTCATTGTGGTGGCCTCTCTTGTTGTGGAGCACAAGCTCTAGGGCATGCAGGCTTCAGCAGCTGTTGCATGAGGGCCCAGTACTTGTGCTCCCCAGGCTCTAGAGCACAGGCTCAATAGTTGTAGTGCATGGGCTTCATTGCTCAGTGGCATGTGGGATCTTCCTAGACCAGGGATCGAATCTGGTCTCCTGCATTGGCAGGTGGATTCTTTACCAGGGAAACCCTATCCTCTTCTCTTTTTAGAAGGACACTAGTTACTTCCCTGGTGGTCTTGTGCTTAAGACTTTGCCTTCCAATGTAGGGAGTATGGTTTCAATCCCTGGTTGGGGAACTAAGATCCCACATGCCTTGAGGACGAAAAAAACAAAACAAAACATAAAACAGAAGCAATAGTGTAACAGATTCAGTAAAGACTTTAAAAATGGTCCACATCAAAAACAAAAATCTTAAAAAATGGGCAGCAATCATATTGGAATTAAGTTCCACCCTTCTCCATCATGGCCTCATCTTAACTAGTTACATCTACAATGACCCTAACAAGGTTATAATTTGAGGTACTGAGGTTTAGGACTTAAACATTTTGTTGTTGTTGTTGAGGATCACAATTCAACCCATAGCAGCCAGGAACCAAGAACGAAAATGATGAGGCATACTTCGACGTGGCCATCACAGAGAGACAGTGACTTGGCAACTTATCCTTCCTTTCTCCATGCCTCATCCCCATCCTAGGCACCATGTGAGGCCCAGAAAACTAAGATGCAGCATTATGGCACCAAAAAAAAGCACCCCACCAAGCAGAAGAGTACCCTAAATGGTCTGAGATTAAGTTTCCCATCCCACAGAATGAGGGTTGAAACTCGTCATGAAAGTGAAAGTGTTAGTTGCTTAGTTGTGCTTTGTGACTCCATGGTCTGTAACCCATAGGCTCCTCTGTCCATGGGATTTTGCAGGCAAGAATACTGGAGTTGATTGCCATTCCCTTCTCCAGGCGATCTTCCTGACCCAGGGATTGAACACATTCTTTACCATCTGAGCCACCAAATTCTTAGCAAAAAATAATTAACATCTCTCAGGTATTTAAACTGGGCACTGAAATTCACATAAGCAAACATCCTCAAGGGTTCAACAGAACGAAGTATTAGCAAACTCCCAGATCAGGTGTTGGCAAACTATGGCTCACCAGCCAAATTTTCTGGCTACCTATTTTTGTAAGTAAAGTTTTACTGACACACAGCCACACCCATTCATATACCTACTGTTCATAGCTGTTTTTTAAAATAACAGTTAAACTTTAATTTATTTATTTTTGGCTGTGCTGCATCTTTCTCTAGTTGCGGTGTGCAGGCTTCCTATTGTGGTGGCTTCTCTTGTTGCACAGCATGGGCTCTAGGGTGTGTGGACTTCAGTAGTTGCAGCGTGTGGGCTCTAGAGCACAGGTTCAGTAATGACACAGGGGATTAGTTTCCCCAAGTCATGTGGGATCTTCCTGGACCATGGATCGAACCCATGTCCCCTGTATTGGCAGGTGGATTCTTAACCACTGGGCCACCAGGGAAGTTACCTGTGGCTCTTTTAATGCTAAAAAGTTAGTTTTAAGTCACCTCGACAGGGACTGTACAAACTGCAAAGCCCAAAATATTTATTATCTGGTCCTTTACAGGAGTTTCCAACCCCAGTCTGGATCAAGCTTTCAGATCCTCCACAATTGAAGACCAGTTTTTCAAACATATACTCCAGTACTCTTCCACTTACATTTTCCAATATATTAAAACTAGTACCTAGAAGGCCTTGTGTTAGCCAGCTGTGTCTGACTCTGCGACCCCATGGACTGTAGCCTACCAGGCTCCTCTGTCCATGGGATTCTCCAGGTTCCTGTGAAACCTCTATGCAGGTCAAAAAGCAATAGTTAGAACTGGACACAGAACAACACACTGATTCAAAATTGGGAAAGGAGTATGTCAAGGCTGTATATTGTCACCTTGCTTATTTAACTTATATGCAGAGCATATCATGAGAAATGCTGGCCTGGATGAAGCAGAAGCTGGAATCAAGATTGCCGGGAGAAATATCAATAACCTCAGATACGCCGATGCTGCTGCTGCCGCTGCCGTGTCCGACTCTGTGTGATCCCATAGACAGCAGCCCACCAAGCTCCTCTCTCCGTGGGATTCTCCAGGCAAGAACTCTGGAGTGGATTGCCATGTCCTTCTCCAATGCATGAAAGTGAAAAGTGAAAGTGAAGTCGCTCAGTGGTGTCTGACTCCTAGCGACCCCATGGACTGCAGCCTACCAGGCTCCTCCGTCCATGGGATTTTCCAGGCAAGAGTACTGGAGTGGGGTGCCATTGCCTTCTCCAATACGCCGATGACACAACCCTTATGGCAGAAAGCAAAGAGAAACTGAAGAGCCTCATGCTGAAAGTGAAAGAGGAGAGTGAAAATTCTGGCTTAAAATTCAACATTCAAAAAACAAAGATCATGGCATCTGGTCCCACTACTTCATGACAAATAGATGGGGAAACAGTGGAAACAGTGATGGACTTTACTTTCTTGGGCTCCAAAATCACAGCAGATGATGACTGCAGCCACGAAATTAAAAGACACTTGCTCCTTGGGAGAAACGCTATGACAAACCTAGACAGTGTATTAAAAAGCAGAGACATTACTTTGCCAACGAAGGTGCGTCTAGTCAAAGTTATGGTTTTTCTGGTGGTCATGTATGGATGTGAGAGCTGAACCATAAAGAAGGCTGAGTGCTGAAGACTTGATGCTTTTGAACTGTGGTGTTGGAGAAGACTCTTCAGAGTCCCTTGAACTGCAAGGAGATCAAATCAGTCAATCCTAAAAGAAATCAATCCTGAATATTTATTAAAAGGACTGATGCTGAAACTGAAGCTCTAATACTTCGTCCACCTGATGCAAGGAGCCTGTCTAACATACATTTCTCTTTCTTCTGTTGATATATTTCTTCTGATTTTCTTTTGGGGAATCATTGTCATTAGAAAAGAACCTGATGCTGGGAAAGATTGAAGGCAGGAAGAGAAGGGGATGACAGAGGACAAGATGGTTGGATGTCATCACTGACTCAATGGACATGAGTTTGAGCAAACTCTGAGAGATGGTGAAGGAGAGGGAAGCCGGCTGTGCTACAACGCATCGGGTCCCAAAGAGTCGGACACGACTGAGCGACTGAAAAACAACAGCAACAAAGAATACTGGAGTGGGTAGCCATTCCCTTCCCCAGGGGATCTTCTCAACTCAGGGATTGAACCTGGGTCTCCTGCATTGCAGGCAGGTTTTTTAACATCTGAGCCACCGGGGAAGCTGGTGATAGACCATAGTGGATATTAAAAAGGAATATATATATATATGTATAACTCAATCACTTTGCTGTACATCAGAAATTAAGACATTTAAATCAACTATGCTTCAACTGAAAAATTAAAAAATAACTGGTATCCATAAAGCCCTTTAAATCCATTATCTCTAAAAAGTTTTCTATCCCCCAACACAACCAGGAGAGAATCAAGACCCCACCTCTTCCCACCATCCATTGGATGACAATTGGGTGGTTAAGAAGACACGTCATCCTAAACACATCCTAAAATTTGGGTAATAGTGTGTACATCTGCTTTAGCAGTAAGAGTAGAGCTAACTCTTCTTTTCACTCAATGCATATATGACTTAAAGTCTACTTACTGAAAAATTACAGGCCAAAAGTACTGCTGATGCAAATGAGTGTTATTAAATACTGTAGGATTTGCCAAACAACCCACAACAAATTAAACTGATAATAGCAAGCTAAGCCCACAGTAATTTATCATTAGCTAAGCAAAAAGAACAGCATTCAAAAACCACGGCCAACTCAAGAGAATACAAAGGCAAAATGTTCCTTCAGGGAATTATGGAAATTCCTACTATTGGTGTATACATGTGTGTGTGTGTGATACTGTGGGTTATTATTTGGCAGCCAGACTTCTAGGTGGAATACCAAATAAAAATGCTCAGTTAACTGTAGTGGCTTGCTAGTTTATATTTATGAACACTATGTTTTAGTAAGCCTTAATGACTCACTTAGCATACATAGGCATAGTGGATATCTGTTGGGTTTGCCTGTCCAACATACATTTCTCTTTTTTCTGTTAATATATTTCTTCTGATTTTCTTTTGGGGAATCATTGTCTCATTATATATATATATATATATTTAATTTATTTGGCTGCACCAGGTCTTAGCTGTGGCACACAGAATCTTTGTTGCCACATGCAGAGTCTTTGCTTCGCCAGGAGGATCTTCCGTTGTGGCATGCAGGTTCTTAATTGCAGCATGTGGGGTCTTAGTTCCCTGACCAGGGGTCGAACCCAGGCGCCCCTGCATTGTGAGTGTAGAGTCTTAACCATTGGACCACCAGGGAAGTCCCCATTGTCCCATTCTTATCCATGTGACTTGAGAAGGGCCAGCTTTAGAACTGGGCATAGAACCAAGACTGGCCATTCAGTGTATGATATCTCTTTGTTCATAGTTCAGCCATGAGCACATATCTCAAGGTGATGAGACTTACTTCCAGGATTTCTGCCATAGTTGCTAAGCTTGGAGAATGGAACTGCCTACAGCAGGGAGAACCAGACAGCTAATGAAGACAACACAAAGGGAAGCAGGGCTGAGAACGGAAAAACAGATTCCTGACACTGTTTGAGCACCTGGATCCAGCCAAGCCTGAAGCCTTAGGTGAAGTCTCCCTTAAGAATCAAGGGATTTGTACCTTTGTAGGTGTCTCAGGGGGCTTCCCTGGTAGCTCAGCTGGTAAAGAATCCTCCTGCAATGTGGGAGACCTGGGTTCGATCCCTGGGTTGGGAAGATCCCCTGCAGGAGGGCATGGCAATCCACTCCAGTATTCTTGCCTGGAGAATCGCCACAGAAGAGTCGGACATGACTGAGCAACTAAGCACAGCACAGGTGACTCAAGACCATACTCTGAAAAAAATTTTAACCTCCACACACTGAAACCATGTACAAGCCCCCATGTCTTGTCTTTTGAAGTAAAATGCTGACTCAAGAGTTAATGATTGGTAAATGTGAAGATGTAGAAACAAAGAATAACTGTTGAGCTAGGGAACTGGTAACAATTTAGATAATAATTCTGCTGCAGAGCAGAATCACTGAATTCCTAGTTCCCTGAAAGATATAGATAAAGGCCTGACACACATTCCTAAGTTGTTTTTACAGGAAGCAGACCCCCTCCAGATGAACACTGCTTACCCCAAGAACACAGACCCCAGACTGGATGAAACCAGAAGGTTGATGAGGCTTGAAACTTCACCTTGATGCCAACCAATCCGAGAACTGTCCATGAGCTGATCACGCCCCTACTCCTTGAACACTATAAAACTCCTCGCTACCCCCTCCAGGGTGGGTCACATGATTTTCAGGGCCTTAGCCCACTGTGGCCCCCTGTACCTGGCAAAGGAATAAAAGCTGCTGTTTTCTACTTCACCCCAAACTCCGTCTGTGTGTTTCTGCTTGGCACTGGTGAACAGAGGCCAAGTTTTGGCAAAAAGTCATATTTTATTTTTTAAAATTTATGTGGCCATGGGGAGTCATAGTTGCGGCATATGGAATCTTTGGTTGTGGCACATGGGCTTAGTTGTGGGCCCCGGGCCCCTACACTGGGAGCTCAAAGTATTAACCACTGGACCACCCGGGAGGTCCCTAAGTCACATTTTATAACTGAGGTTTTATGTTGGAAAAATAAACCCCAGATGGGATTTTTTTCTTTAATGTTTGCTATTGGTTGCTGAATGAAATTCAAGAGCATTTCTTCTTCCCGGAGGTTATGAGGGAAAAATAAGCATACCTCCTCATGTAAGCCAGTTTTCTGATGTGATATGAGCTCAAAACTTTAGGCTTCAGGATATGATAATAAATGATAAAAGCAAATCACCCAGAGAAACAGAGAAACAGAGAGAGAAGATGAGAGTGGAGTGACTGTGTTTTGAGAGGTAACTTGACAATTATTTTTCCAGTTGTTCTAAAATGTTCATTACAGATGTTAGACAAGGCCTGGCAAACATGTGCTTCAAATTTCCTGCATGGTTGTGTTTGTTTGCTAGGATTGCCGTAACAAAGTACCATAAGCTCAGGGGCTTAACAGCAGGAATTTATTGTGTCATAGTTTCTGAGGCTGAAATCTGGGATCAAGATGTCAGCGGGTTTTTTTTTTCTTTCTGATAATTTTATTTCTTTATTTATTTAGTTTTAGCTGTGGTGGGTCTTCATTTCTGGGCATGTTTTTTTCTCTAGTTGCGGCAAGTGGGGGTTACTCTCGTGGCAGGGGCTTCTCTTTGTGGTGGCTCTAGGGCTCGTGGGCTTCAGGATTTGAGGTTCCCAGGCTCTAAAGCACAGGCTCAGGTGCACACAAGATTAGTTGCTCCTAGGCATATGGGATCTTCCTGGGCCAGGGATGGAATGGGTGTCTTCTGCATTGACAGGCGGATTCTTTACCACTGAGCCAACCAGTGGCAAGCCCAGCGCTGATTCTTTCTGCAGGTCATGAAGGAGAATCCTGCCTCATGTCTCTCGCCTTACTTTTAGTGACTTGCTAGCAGTCTTTGGTGTTCCTTGACTTGTAGAAGTATCTCCCTAGTCTCTGCCTTCATCTTCATAATGGTGTTCCTCTTGAGTGTGTTTGTATGTGTGTGTGTGTCTGTCTGTGTGTGTGTGTCTGTCCAAATTTCTCCCTTTTCTAAGGACACCAGTCATACTGGATTAGGAGCCCACCCTATTTCAGTATGGGGGCTTCCCTGGTGGCTTAAACAGTAAAGAATCTGCTTGCAATGCAGGAGGTGAAAGTGACGCGGGTTCGATCCCTGGGTCAGGAAGATGCCCTGGAGCAGGAAATGGCAACACACTCCAGTATTCTTGCCTGGAGAATCTCATGAACAGAGGAGTCTAGTGGACTACAGTCCGAGGGGTCACAAAGAGTTGGACATGACTGAGCGACTAACACACTAATCCAGTAGGACCTTAACTAATCACATCTGCCATGACCCTATTTCCAAATAAGTTCCCATTCTGAAGTATTGGGGGTTAGGACTCCAGCATATCTTTTTTTTTAATTAAAAAAAATTTGTTTATTTTTTATTTGGATGCTCCAAGTCTTAGTTACTGCACTCAGGGTCTTCATTGCCATGTCGGGGGTCTTCCTTGCAGCTTGCAGTCTCTTTAGTTGCAGCATGAAGGATCTAATTTCTAATTCCCTGAGCAGGGAGCAAACCCTGGTTCCCTGCATTGGGAGCACAGAGTTTTAACCAATGGACCAAAATGGAAGTCCCCTAATTTACCTTTTTTTTTTTTTGGCAGGGGGACACAATTCAACCCAGAATTCTCATTTTTAATTCTGCATCTCATTTTATAAAGTCTTCAGTATAGCTGTGCTGTCTCAGGGACACATTTGAGGGGTTTTGTAGAGCTGGGCTCTCTCATCCATTGGTTTCTCCAGTCTCCCATGTTTCCCTCCCTGGAAAGCCCTGTCCTCCTTTCATCAGTGGGGTTCAATGTAGCATGTGCTGTGCTGTGCTTAGTTGCTCCGTCATGTCTGACTCTTTGCAACCCCATGGATTATAGCCTACCAGGCTCCTGTGTCCATGGGGATTCTTCAAGCAAGAATACTAGAGTGGGTTGCCATGCCCTCCTCCAGGGGATATTCCCAACCTAGGGATCGAACCCAGGTTTCCCACATTGCAGGCTGATTCTTTACCAGCTGAGCCACCAGGGAAGCCCGCAATGTCAGTGTATGTCTGCCCAAATGAGTAGGAGGATCCTTTCCCCAAGGACCTTGGCTCATTCAGGAATGCCCCTTCAACAGCCAGGAATATAACCTCAGGTGACAGGAAGTCCTCTCTTGTCTGCGCATCCAAACCACTGATGGATTTTTTTGTGTGTGGGGGGGAAGTTTTTAAACTTTCATTTTATATGCAAAGAGCTAGTGTTTCTGCATAAGGTAGATGTGCTGACTAATCTATTCAAGGAACTTCAGTTAGTCCAGTTTAACAAAGCCAACGTCCTTCACGTACTGGCGGAAATACTGGTGGCCCATATTGAGGCAGTGTTTCCAGATCAGACCGTGCCTGTTTGAACAGACCCGGCAAGAGCGAGAACCTTCACTAAATTTTCTCAAATGGCCCCACCCAGTAGAGCTGCTGGTGACCCACGTTGCTTTCTTGACTGCAATGAGGCAAAAGGCTCACAGATTTTTTAAATTAAACAAATTAAGTTGTAGTCAACTACATGTCACATACCATTTTAAAGTGTATACAATTCAGTGGCATTTACTACTTTCACAATGTTGTGCAACTGTCACCTTCATTTAGTTCCAAAACATTGATACGGGAGAATGGCAATGAAGCATGTAATTTATCATATCTGAAACGAATCGCCAGTCCAGGTTCGACGCATGATCCAGGGTGCTCGGGGCTGGTGCACTGGGATGACCCGGAGGGATGGGATGGGGAGGGAGGTGGAAGGGGGGTTCTGGAAGGGGCACACATGTACACCCATGGTGGATTCATGTCAATGTATGGCAAAATAAATACAATATTGTAAAGTTAAAAAATAGATAAATAACTAATTTAAACAAACAGACAAACAATATTTTCATTACCCCAAGAGGAAGCTCCATACGATTTAGCACTCACTCCCCATTCCTTCCCTCTCCCCAGTCCCTGGCAACCACTCATCAGCTTTCTGTCCCTATGGATTTATCCTGAATATTTCAATAAATGGAATCACTCAATATGTGACCTTTTTTGAGTGGCTACTTTCACTCAGCAAAATGTTTTCGAGGTTCATCCTCATTGTACCAGGTATCAGTGCCTCTTTTCTTGTGGAGACTTTTTGGTTTTGTTTTATTAATTTTGACTGGAGTAGAGTTGCTTTACAGTGTTGTGTTAGTTTCTGCCGTGCAGCAAAGTGAATCAGTTAAACGTATACATGCACCCACTCTTGTTTTTAGAATTCCTTCCCATTTAGGTCACCACAGAGCACTGAGTAGAGTTCCCTGTGCTATACAGTAGGTTTTCATCTGTTATCTATTTTTATATAGTGGTATATATATGTCAGTCCCAATTTCCCGATTCATCCCATCTCCTCTTCCCCCCACGGTAACCCTAAGTTTGCCCTCTACATCTGTGACTCTATTTCAGCTATGCAAATAAGTTCATCTGCACCATTTTTCTAGATTCCCTGTGTAGCTTTTTAAAGACATACTTGCCTGGACAAATACACCTAGATAAGGGTTGAAAAACTAAGCCTGATGGGGGGCGGTGCTTCCCAAGTATGGCTCCCTGCCTCTTTATATAGCCTGTTAACTAAGAATGATTTTTACCTTTTAAAATCATTTTAAAAAATTAAGTGAAGAATAGTCCATGGTGAGAATGATATAAACCTTAAATTTCAGTGTCTACAGTTTTTCTGAACCACAGCTACTCCCATTTGTTTCCATCTTGTCTATGGCCCCTTTCACGCTACCAGGACGGAGTACAAGACAGAATTCAAGGCTGGTCCGAAGGTAGTGAGTTATCTCAATTGATTGTTCACAGTCAGTTACAGATCGAACTCCTCATTCTACTCTCCCCCCCGCCTTCTCACTACTGCACTTGACTAGAAAAAGAAAAAAAAAGAAAAGGAAAAAAAAAGACACACACACACAAAAGACAGAGTTCAAGACAGAGATGGTCTGGCCCCCCAAACTAATGATACTGACCACTTGGCCCTTTAAGGAAAGTTAGCAGAACACTGCCCCAGGGGATGGACACCACCTAAATTTTCATCCATTCCTTATAAAGGACTCTTTCTCTTTCCTCTCATCTTCCTCCCCAACAAATGAAGCCAAACTCCTCCCAGAATTGACATGGAGATCCCTCAGTTAGAAAGATTTGTTCAAATCCATACATATCAGTTTGCTATATACTTGAAACTAACACAACATTGTAAATTAATTATATTTCTGGGAATTCCCTGTCAGTCCAGTGGTTAGGACTCCAGGTTTCCACTGCAGGGAACATGAGTTCAGTCCCTGGCAGGGAAACTAAGGTCCTACATGCTGTGAGGTGCAGCCAAAAAAAAAAAAAATTAGAACAGTGATGGAATAGAATCAGAGGACCTGGTTTAGAATGAAGAGATAAAGTAAGCCTCTCTCCAAAGAAGAATTTTGATTGTAATGATTCTCATACTAAGTCCAACGTGTGGCTTCCCCCTCTCCCTCTATACCACCAAGCAATTTTCCAACATACTGGTTGTCCTACATTTCCACTCAATTCTGACACAACCTGGAGGTAGCATCAGGGCCCACAGGTTAAGGACTCAGTCCTGTACGACTGCCCCCACCGCAGATGCCAAACACAGTTCCAGGTTGTTACCTATGTTTCTGATCAGCTGGGTATAAATCAGAGATTCCCATTGAGTCAGGAGATAGATGAGCCCACGGGGGGAAACGGTTAGAGTTGGTTCTCTGTGGACCGATACTCTAAGAAGAAAATGGTAGGACAATCAAGGGAGGAGGCTAAGCCCTGCCCAGATCGAAGATAAGAGACCATATATTTCTCATTCTCAAAGTCAAGGAAACTCTCTTGATTAGAAAGCTCCTTGGAGGTAAAAAAAAATGGAGGGAGTGTCACCCCCATAGTAAGTGATGCCAACTACCCATTGGCCTCTTTGGTGTAATATATCTTGACTGAGAGATGTTCACGCACACATAGGGGGATCCTGAGATATACCATATATGCACTCAGAACCAGGTGCATCAAAATGATTGGCCAAAGGAAATCCTGGAACGAATGCCCCTTAAAAGTAATTGACTACCAGAACGGGGTGACTCTCTCTCTGAGTCTGCCCATGAGACTATCCACATGTACTATAATCTTTTCTTCCTCCTAGTAAACACTTTACTTGTTTCGTTGAGAGCTGTGCTCAGTTGCTTCAGTCACGTCCAGCTCTTTGTGGCCCCATAGACTGTAGCCCGCCAGGCTCCTCTGTCCATGGAATCCTCCAGGCAAGAATACTGGAGTGGGTTGCCTTGCTCTTCTTCAGGGTATCTTCCTGACCCAGGGATGGAATTTGGGTCTCCTGCATTGCAGGTGGATTCTTTACCTGCTGAGCCACCAGGGAAGCCCCACTTGTTTCACTGCTTTCTCTCTGTGGGAATTCTTTTTCTGCAAAGTTGAAGAGCCATGGTCTTGTCACTGACCTCTGGTCTAGCGGCTAGAATTTGGTGCTCTCACCGTTGTGACCCAATCCCAATCTCTGGCAGGGAACTGAAACCCTGCTTCAAGGGGCTGCAGGATGAGGCCACCTGAGATCACCGTGACCCCTTCCTTGAGTTTGAATTATTTCCTACAGTGGCTCACTGAACTCAGAATACTAGTTTACTCACTAGATCATCTGTTTATTACAGTGAGACTCAACAGCCAGATGCAGAGAGATACACAGGGCAAGATCCTGAACAAAGGAACTTCTGAAAGTGTTCTGGTTCACCAACCTAGAAGTTCTCTGGACCCCAATCTTTGCGTTTTTATGGAAGCTTCATTACATAGACATGATCGATTAAGTCCTTGATCATTGGTGATTGAACTCAATCACCCCAGAGGCTGGGAAGTGAGAGTGAAATTTTCAACCCTCTAATGACAAAGTTGGTTCCATTGGCAACCTGCCCACATTTCTGTGTGCTTTCCCTAGCATAACAAGACACTGTCATCACTCTTATCACAGAAATTCCAAGGTTTTAAGAGCTGTATGCTAGAAACAAGGATGAAGACCAAATATATATATTTCTTTTTATTTCTTTATTTTAGTTTTGGCTGTACTGGGTCTTCGTTGCTGTGCTTGGGCTTTCTCTAGTTGCAAATAGTGGGGGCTACTCTCTAATTGCCGTGCACGGGCTTCTCACTGTGGTGACTTTTGTTACAGAGCAGGGGCTAGAGAGTGGGCTCAGTAGTTGTGGCACAGGGGCTTAGTTGCTCCAAAACATGTGGATCTTCCTGGACCAGGGATTGAGCCCATGTCCCCTGCATTGGCAGGTGGATTCTTAACCACTGGAACACCGGGGAAGTCCCAAATATATGTATTTCTTATTATAAATCACAATATCACAGATCTCAAGCTTCCCTGTCTTGACTTGTCAATCCCAGGAAATTCCCATGATTTCCTGCCTGTCCATAAAGTATCTGGAATTGTCGATGGCCAGCTGCCTTATCACCTTAGGAAATCCTTGTGTAAACTCTCTTTTCCCTGATGAGTGAGAAACACAGTCTCCATGGCAGCGAGGTTAAAGTTCTCTCTGATTTCATGTCACTTCACTGGCAGTTTAATTGCCCAGGACAAGAAAACAAAACGCAACACTAGACACCTTATACTGATGTGTGTACAACACAGATTTTGAATAATGCCCCTGAGGGAAGTGTTTCTACCTTTCTTTTCTATTGCTCCATAACAAATTCTCAAAAATATTTCCCTGAAGCAGTGTGCTGCAATGCCTAAAATCTGCCTTAACATCTAGTGGAAATGAGACAGGAGGGAAGGGGGTAGGACACAACCTTTAAAAGAATGACATAATCGCTGAGGATACAACAAAAACTGATTAAAACTAATTAGGCCCAAGATGACGGGCTGCCCTAGTGGCTCAGATGGTAAAGAATCCACCTGCAATATGGGAGACCTGGGTTCGATCCCTGGGTTGGGAAAATGCCCTGGAGAAGGGAATGGCTACCCACTCCACTATTCTTGCCTGGAGAATTCCATGGGCAGAAGAGCCTGGTGGGCTATACTCCACAGGCTCACAAAGAGTCAGACCTGACTGAGCAAATAACACTGTATAACACAGGGAACAATAGTCGCTATTCTGTGATAAACCATAACAGAAATATGTGTATAACTGAATCACTTTTGCTATACAGCATATATTGCCACAATAAAAATTTTTTAAATGTCAGCCAATCTAAGATATGTTGTTATAGCAGCCCAAACAGACTAAGACAGTTTCTATAATGGAAGAATTACTATTAAAAAAAGAACTCCACCTTGCCTATGTATCCTTCAGGTCTATGTCCTTGTGGGCAATGTGTCACTTGGACAGTCCCATGATCCAGATGGGAGCAAAAGTTCCCAGCTGTGGCCAACTGGCTTCCTAAATTGAGACTAGATGTTTGGATTGGCTTCTCTTGTGGCTCAGATGGTAAAGAATCCACCTGCAGTGTGGGAGACCTGGGTTCGATTCCTGGGTTGGGAAGATCCCCCTGGAGAAGGGAATGGCCACACATACACACACACACGTTACTTATATGTGGAATCTAAAATATGATATAAGTGAACTTATCTATGAAACAGAAATGGACTTACAGATATAAAGAACAGGTTTGTGGTTGCCAAGGAGGAGGAGACTGGGAGAGGGACAGACTGGGAGTTTGAGATTAGCAGATACAAATGTTATATAGAGAATGGATAAACAACAAGGTACTACTATATAGCACAGGGAACTGTAGTCAATATCCTATAATAAACCATAATAAAAAATATATATATGTATACTTTACTGTATAGCAGAAATTAAGTAAACTATCCTTCAATTAAAAAAAAAAAAAGAGGGACTTCCCTAGAGGTCCAATGGTTAAGACTCTGCTCTGCCCATGCAGGGGATGTGGGTTAAACCCCTGGTCAGGGAACTAAAATTACTCAAGAAGCATGAAGAATGCAATGTATTCAGGGCAAAGAGGTCATAGTTAGAGATGTTTGAATTTTTTTAACCATTATTTTATTGTGGTAAAATACATGTAAGTCTTCCCAGGTGGCTCAGTGGTAAAGAACCCGCCTGCCAATGCAGGAGATGCAGGTTCAGTCCCTGGGTTGGGAAGATCCCCTGAAGAAGGAGATGGCAACCCATTCCAGTATTCTTGCCTGGGAAATCCCATGGACGGAGGAGCCTGGCAGCCTACGGTCCATGGAGTTGCAAAAGAGTTGGATATGGCTTAGTGATTAAACAACACAACAAAAATGCCTGTAATGTAAAATTTTCCATCTTAACCATTTTTAAGTTCAACAGCATTAAGTGTATTCACACTACTGAGCAACCATCGCTAGTATCCATCTCCAGAAATTTCTCATTTCCTCAAATTGAAACTGTCTCTATCTAAAAAGAGCTCCCCATTCTCCCTGTCCCTAGTGCCTGGCCACCACCTTTCCACTTTCTGTCTCTATGAATTTGACTCTTCTACCTCGAATAAGTGGAATCACGCACTGTTTGTCTTTTTTTGGTGATTGACATTTCACTTAGCAATTTTTTTTTGAGTTCTCAAATTTATTTTTTATTTTTAAATTTCTATTTAAAATTTTTTTAATTAAAATTTTATTTTAAATAATTTTTAAAATATAGTTGATTTATAATGTATAGTTGAAGTTCAGTTCAGTTCAGTTCAGCCACTCGGTCGTGTTCGACTCTTTGCGACCCCATGGACTGCAGCATGCCAGGCTTCCTTGTTCATCAGCAACACCTGGAGCTTGCTCAAACTCATATCCATTGAGTTGGTGATGCCATCCAACCATCTCATCCTCTGTCGTCCCCTTCTCCTCCCGCCCTCAATCAGTTGAAGTACAGTTGCTTTATAATGTTATGTTAATTTTTACTGTACAGCAAAGTGATTCAGTTATATGTACACACATCATCATCATCATCATGTAATCACTCAGTCGTGTCCGACTCTTTGTGACCCCACAGACTGTAGCCTGCCAGGCTCCTCTGTCCATGGGATTCTCCAGGCAAGAATACTGGAATGGGTTGCCAGTTGCTTCCCCAGGGTATCTTCCCAACCCGGCATTGACCCCGGATCTCCAACATTGCAGGCAGATTCTTTACCATCTGAGCCACCAGGTCCACCCTGTATGTACATACATACATATATATATATATATATACATATATATATATATTGCTTTTCATATTTTTTTCCATTATGGTTTATCACAGGATATTGAGCATAGTTCCCTGTGCTATTCAGTAGAACTTTGTTATTTATCTGTTCTATGTAAAATAGTTTGCATCTGTTAACCTCAAACTCCCAATTGCTCCTTCCTCCACCCTCTTGCCCCTGGCAACCACAAATCTGATCTCTGTATCTGTGAGTCTGTTTCTGTTTCATGGATAAGTCCATTTGTGTCATATTTCACATTTCACATATAAGTGATATCATACAGTATTTGTCTTTCTCTTTCTGACTTCACTTAGTATGATAAAAAATCTCTAGGTCCATCATGTTGCTACAAATGGTATTGATTTTTATTTCTGATTTCTATTCTTGAGGAACAGCTAGCCATCCAATAATTTTTCTTGTCTTTCTGCAGAGGCTTTAATGGTGATTATGTCTCTCTTCTTGAGTAAACTTAAAAACTTAAACAGATTTTAGCAGAGAGCTTGGTGAGTTTTTCTGTGTGTATGCCCTTGTGAGACCATCATCTAAGACAGGATGTAGAATATTCAATATTCCAGGGGGAATTCTTTAAATACTAACTTACACTTTTACTCATCAAATTAGCAAAAACTAAAAAGTTTTTGTTGATAACACCAAGTACTGGTGAAGATGTGGGGAAATGGGTAGTCTTCTACATTATTAATGAAAGTATAAATTGGCCCAACATTCCTGGAGACAAAAAGGTGATAGCTACTATACACATTGACCTGGCAATCTCATTGCTAGGTATTCACTCTTCAGATACAGTTTGCCAAGATATAGGGAAAAGAATGTTCACTGCAGCCTTGTTTGAAGTAGCTAAAAAGCAGAGAGTGTCCATCATTTGACATCTAAAACACTATTTGAACCAAATCAAGGCACCTCCACACAATGGAATATTAATTCACACAATAGAATATTAATATTAAGAAGAAAGATAGATATATAGAGTGTGTGTTATTTTGAAAAGTTCCCCAAGGTGTATTATGATGTGAAATATGCAAGTTGCAGTATGGCTATGCAGTATGCAGTATGGTTCTGCAGTATGCAGAACTTAGTATGGTTCCTTTTGGATAAATTTAAAGGCATACATAGGAAGATTCATATGAGTAGAAGCCTATAGTGAACATTTATTCAACTCCCTTCTTGTTCTGAGAGAATTCCCCACAGTGGGTTGTCATGATGGTTGTCATATCTTCCCTTTTCTTGCCCCTTGGAGGCTGGGCAAAATCACATGATTTGGGATCACTTCATTCTTTGCTCACACCAAGGGGCTTTGATTTTTGAATGAGTGATCCTCAGTGACATTTGGGAATTTGTTCACATGGCAGTGTGGTCTCAGCCAGATGGTGTCTATAAACCAAAGCTTCCTAGAATTAATGTGTGTGTGAATTCCAAGGAGACCTTATTTACATTCAGGGAAAATTTAGCATCTGTATTTCTTTATATATATATATATATATATATATATATATATTTGTTTTGTTTTGTTTTGTCATACATTGACATGAATCCACCATGGGTGTACATGTTTTCCCCTGTATTTCTAAGAAGTTCCCAGGTGATGCTGATGCTGCTGGTCTAGGGACCAAATTAAAAGACGGTTATTGTGTCTTCTGTTTATCGGCATTGTGGGGTACTTTTCACTCCTGACTGTGTTGCCAGGATGGTTCTCCAGCTCTTGTCAATTCTGTGGACTCCATCCTTCCAATAAATTTTTACTTTTTCAAACCAGAGTCTGGTATTTGCAACAAAACAATTAATTGACATGATGCCCAAGATGTTTTATAGTCAAAGAAATAACACAAGAGCAGCTACTCATGTCAGCAATAGATGTCTACCAAAATCCCATCTCAATTTTCCCCATAATTTAGTTAAACTAGGCACCTGGCTGCCCAAAATACATTTCCCAGTCTCTCTTGAAGTCGGATGTGACTTTGTGATTATGTTATCACCAATGGGATGTAAGCAGAAATGATGCATGCAATGTCTGCTGTACTGGTTAGCTCCTGCCAAAAATGCTGTATAACAAAGCACTCCAAAACTCAGGGGCTTAAAATTACACAAATCCTTTTTCATTTATTTATGCATTTTGACTGACTTTGACAGGGACACCTGAATTTTGCTCCCCATGTTTCTCATCCTTTTCTGAGGTCCAGTGGACTAACCAGTGTGAGCATGCCCTTCTCTTGTGCAAAGGCACAAGAAAGCAAAGGGAGACACTCAAGGCATCTTGATGCCTAGGATCAGAAAGAGCATACATCAATTTTGTCTTTTTCTCTTGGTCGAAGCAAGTCATGTGACTAAACCCCAAATCAAGAGGTGAGGACATATGTTCTGCCCATGGTGAGATTATTGCAAAGGTATATAGAAAAAGATAGGGACACAGGGAGGAGAAAAGTTAAAAAAAAATATAAAAAAATTTCATTTCTATTCCTGAAAGTTCAGGTTGTTGTTGTTCAGTTGCTCAGTCATGTCTGACGCTTTGCAACCTCACGGACTGCAGCACGCCAGGTTTCCTTATCCTTCACCATCTCCCAGAGTTTGCTCAAACTCATATCCATTGAGGCAGTGATGCCAGCCAACCATCTCATTCTCTGTTGCCCCTTCTCCTCCTGCCTTCAGTCTTTCCCAGCATCAGGGTCTTTTCTAATGAGTCCCAAGAGTGTCAAGGTGACACACTAAGAAGAGCATGTATGATGGGAGTTGGATATTATTGAGGCCATCTTTGGAAATCTGCCATATGAGAAGTCTCCTTTTTTCCCTTCCCATGATCCAAAAGACAGTTGCAACCTTTCAATTGAAGACAATGCCTTAGAGCAGAAGTTTCCAACCTTTTTGGCACCAGAGATTGGTTTCGTGGAAGACAATTTTTCCAGCTACTGGGGGCAAGTGGATTTGGGATGATTCAAGAGTATTACATTTATCGTGCACTCTATTTCTATAATTATTTTATCAGCTCACCTCTGGTCATTAGACATTAGATACTGAAGACTGGGAACCCCTGCCTTAGAGGATAAAGAGCAATGACATGGACAGAAACTGGGGCCCGGAATGACACATGGAGCAGAGCCACCCATGAACCAGGACTTCCATGTCTGGACTCTTTTGCAAGGGAAATAACATTAATTTCACTAAGCCGTTCCACTGTGGGGCCTCCATGTTAGCGGCTTATCCAGATATCCTAATAAATGCATTATCTTCAATGGGAGAATTAGAGGTGAGGTACAGATGGAAGAGAAGTTTTCCCCTTTCTTTATGGACTTTCTGTTCTCTTTGAATTATATAACTATGTCAGCATACCCACACACACCCACATACACACATGAAAAATGCCAATGGCATTACCTGGATTGCTATAGGTCAATTTGTTTTTAGTTCCTCCAGCAAATATTATTTCAAACATGGTTTGATGAATGAAACCATGATGTTATGGGCTAATGTGTTATTGTTGTTTTGTCACTAACTCATGTCATACTCTTTGCGACCCCATGAATCGCAGCACTCCAGGCCTCCCAGTCCATCACCAACTCCCGGAGTCTACCCAAACCCATGTCCATCGAGTCGGTGATGCCATCCAACCGTCTCATCCTCTGTCGTCCCCTTCTCCTCCTGACCTCAATCTTTCCCAGCATCAGGGTCTTTTCCAATGAGTCAGTTCTTTGCATCAGGTGGCCAAAGTATTGGAGTTTCAGCTTCAACATCAGTCCTTCCAGTGAACACCCAGGACTGATCTCCTTTAGGATGGACTGGTTGGATCTCCTTGCAGTCCAAGGGACTCTCAAGAGTCTACTCCAACACCACAGTTCAAAAGCATCACTTCTTTGGCGCTCAGCTTTCTTTATATAGTCCAGCTCTCACATCCATACATGACCACTAGAAAAACCATAGCCTTGACTAGATGGACCTTTGTTGGCAAAGTAATGTCTCTGCTTTTTAATATGCTATCTAGGTTGGTCATAACTTTCCTTCCAAGGAGTAAGCGTCTTTTAATTTCATTGCTGCAATCACCATCAACAGTGATTTTGGAGCCCCCAAAAATAAAGTCTGACACTGTTTCCACTGTTTCCCTATTTATTTGCCATGAAATGATGGGACCGGATGCCATGATCTTAGTTTTCTGAATGTTGAGCTTTAAGCCAACTTTTTCACTCTCCTCTCTTACTTTCATCAAGAGGCTCTTTAGTTCTTCTTCATTTTCTGCCATAAGGGTGGTGTCATCTGCATATCTGAGGTTATTGATATTTCTCCCGGCAATCTTGATTCCAGCTTGTGCTTCAGCGTTTCTCATGATGTACTCTGCATATAAGTTAAATAAGCAGGGTGACAATATACAGCCTTGACGTACTCCTTTTCCTATTTGGAATCAGTCTGTTGTTCCATGTCCTGTTCTAACTGTTGCTTCCTGACCTGCACACAGGTTTCTCAAGAGGCAGGTCAGGTGGTCTGGTATGCCCATCTCTTTCAGAATTTTCCACAGTTTATTGTGATCCACACAGTCAAAGGCTTTGGCATAGTCAATAAAGTAGAAATAGATGTTTTTCTGGAACTCTCTTGGTTTTTCGATGATCAAGTGGATGTTGGCAATTTGATCTCTGGTTCCTCTGCCTTTTCTAAAACCAGCTTGAACATCTGGAAGTCAACGGTTCACGTATTGCTGAAGCCTGGCTTGGAGAATTTTGAGCATTACTTTACTAGCATGTGAGATGAGTGCAATTGTGTGGTAGTTTGAGCATTCTTTGGCATTGCCTTTCTTTGGGATTGGAATGAAAACTGACCTTTTCCATCCCTGTGGCCACTGCTAAGTTTTCCATATTTGCTGGCATATTGAGTGTAGCACTTTCACAGCATCATCTTTGAGGATTTGAAATAGCTCAACTGGAATTCCATCACCTACACTAGCTTTGTTCATAGTGATGCTTTCTAAGGCCCACTTGACTTCGCATTCCAGGATGTCTGGCTCTCGGTGAGTGATCACACCACCGTGATTATCTGGGTTGGGAAAATCTTTTTTGTACTGTTCTTCTGTGTATTCTTGCCACCTCTTCTTAATATCTTCTGCTTCTGTTAGGTCCCTACCATTTCGGTCCTTTATTGAGCCCATCTTTGCATGAAATGTTCCCTTGGTATCTCTAATTTTCTTGAAGAGATCGCTAGTCTTCCCATTCTGTTGTTTTCCTCTATTTCTTTGCATTGATCACTGAGGAAGGCTTTCTTATCTCTCCTTGCTATTCTTTGGAACTCTGCATTCAAATGGGTGTATCTTTCCTTTTCTCCTTTGCTTCTCACTTCCCTTCTTTTCACAGCTATTTGTAAGGCTTCCTCAGAGAGCCATTTTGCTTTTTTGCATTTCTTTTTCTTGGGGATGGTCTTGATTCCTGTCTCCTGTACAATGTCATGAACCTCCATCCATAATTCATCAGGCACTCTATCAGATCTAGTCCCTTAAATCTATTTCTCACATCCACTGTATAGTCAAAAGGAATTTGATTTAGGTCATACCTGAATGGTCTAGTGGTTTTCTCCACTTTCTTCAGTTTCAGTCTGAATTTGGCAATAAGGAGTTCATGATGCGAGCCACAGTCAGCTCCTGGTCTTGCTTTTGCTGACTGTATAGAGCTTCTCTATCTTTGGCTGCGAAGAATATAGTCAATGTATTTTCGGTGTTGGCCATCTGATGATGTCCATGTGTAGAGTCTTCTCTTATGTTGTTGGAAGAGGGTGTTTGCTATGACCAGTGCGTTCTCTTGGAAGAACTCTGTTAGCTTTTGCCCTGCTTCGTTCTGTACTCCAAGGGCAAATTTGCCTGTTACTCCAAGTGTTTCTTGACTTCCTACTTTTGCATTCCAGTCCCCTATAATGAAAAGAACATCTTTTTGGGGTGTTAGTTCTAGAAGGTCTTGTAGGTCTTCACAGAACTGTTCAACTTCAACTTCTTCAGCATTACTGGTCGGGGCATAGTCTTGGATTACCGTGATATTGAATGGTTTGCCTTGGAAACGAACAGAGATCATTCTGTCGTTTTTGAGATTGCATCCAAGTACTGCATTTCAGACTCTTTTGTTGACTATGGTGGCTACTCCATTTCTTCTAAGGGATTCCTGCCCACAGTAGTAGCTATAATGGTCATCTGAGTTAATTTCACCCATTCCAGTCCACCTTAGTTCACTGATTCCTAGAATGTCGATGTTCACTCTTGTCATCTCCTGTTTGACCACTTCCAATTTGCCTTGATTCAGGGACCTAACATTCCAGGCTCCTATGCAATATTGCTCTTTACATCATCAGACCTTGCTTCTATCACCAGTCACATCCACAACTGGTTGTTGTTTTTGCTTTGGCTCCATCCCTTCATTCTTTCTGCAGTTATTTCTCCACTGATGTCCAGTAGCATACTGGGCACCTACCGACCTGGGGAGTTCATCTTTCAGTGTCCTATCTTTTTGCCTTTTCATACTGTTCATGGGGTTCTCAAGGCAAGAATACTGAAGTGGTTTGCCATTCCCTTCTCCAGTGGACCACATTCTGTCAGACCTCTCCACCATGCCTCATCCGTCTTGGGTGGCCCTGTACGGCATGGCTTAGTTTCATTGAGTTAGACGAGGCTGTGGTCCATGTGATCAGATTGGCTAGTTGTCTGTGATTGTAGTTTCAGTCTGTCTGCCCTCTGATCCCCTCTCTCGGTGCCTATCGTCTTACTTGGGTTTCTCTTACCTTGGACGTGGGGTCTCTCTTCACAGCTGCTCCAGCAAAGCACAGCCGCTGCCCCTTACCTCAGGTGCGGGGTAGCTCCTCTCGGATGTGCTCCTGCGCCCTCGCAGCCACCACGCTTGTGCACCATGCGAAAGAGAGTGCCTTAAAAAGATACATGCACCCCAATGTTCATTGCAGCACTATTTACAATGACCAGGATATGGAAGCAACATAACATCCACCAACAGAGGAATGGATAAATAAGATATGGTGCCTATATACAATGGAATATTATTCAGCCATAGAAAAGAATGAAATAATGCAATTTGCAGCAACATGGATGGACCTAGAGATTGTCATGGGGCATCCCTGGTGATTCAGACAGTAAAGAATCTGCTTGCAATGAGGGAGACCCAGATTCGATTCCTGGGTTGGAAAGATCCCCTGGAGAAGGGAATGGTGACCCACTCCAGTATTCTTGCCTGGAGAATTCCATGGGCATAGAAGCCTGGCAGACTACAGTCCATGGGGTCTCAAAGAGTTGGACATGACTAAGTGACTACACTTTCAGAAATTGTCATACTGAGTGAAGTAAGTTAGACAGAAAAGGACAAATATCATATAAATTGCTTTTATGTGGAATCCAAAAAAAAATTGGTGCAAATGAACTTATTTACAGAACAGAAGCAGATGTAGAAAACAATCTCATGGTTACCAGGAGGAAAAGGGGGGAGAGATAAATTGGGAGATTGGAATTGATGTATATACACTACTATATATGAAATAGATACTAAGAACCTACCATATAACATAGGGAACTCTATTCAATACTATGTAATGACTCTATATAGGAAAATGTCTAAAACTAACACAATATTGTAATTAACTATACCCCAGTAAAAAATAAAAACGAAATTGAAAAAAAAGGAACAAAAGAAAAGCTATAAAACAGAAAACCAACAAGGGCTTATGTATGGCACAGGGGACCATACTCAATATTTTTCAATAACCAGTAAAGGAAAAGAATCTGATAAAAGAACACACACACACACATATATATGTGTGTGTGTGTTCTTTTATCAGATTACTGAGATATATATATATATATATATATATATGTATATATGTATGTATGTATGTATGTATCTGCAAGGCGATGGCACCCCACTCCAGTACTCTTGCCTGAAAGGTCCCATGGATGAAGGAGCCTGGTGGGCTGCAGTCCCTGGGGTTGCTAAGAGTCGGACATGACAGAGCGACTTCACTTTCACTTTTCACTTTCATGCACTGGAGAAGGAAATGGCAACCCACTCCAGTGTTCTTGCCTGGAGAATCCCAGGGACGGGGGAGGCTGGTGGGCTGCCGTCTATGGGGTCGCGCAGAGTCGGACACGACTGAAGCGACTTAGCAGCAGAAGCAGCGTGTGTGCTCAGTCATGCCCAACTCTTTGTGACCCCATGGACTATAGCCTCCAAGGTTCCTCTGTCCTTGGAATTTTCCAGGCAAGACCTGGAGTGGGTTTCCATTTCTTACTTCAATATATATGTGACTGAATCACTGTGCTGTACACCTTAAACTAAAATGATATTGTAAGTCAACTATACTTCAATTAAAGAAAAGAAAAAAAACATTATTATTAGAGCACTAGTTCTTAAACTTTTTGGTTTCAAGCCCCCCTCTGCACTCTTAAAGTTACTGAGGACTCAACAGAGCTTTCTTAAATGTAAGTTGTAACTATCAAGACTTACTGTTTTAAACATTAAAATTGAGAAAATTTACAATGTATATTTAAAATTTACTTAAGATAACAATAAAACCCATTGAATGGTAACATGAACAACATATTATATTTTCCAAACCAAAAAATTTATACATATTTGCAAATCTCCTAGAAGACAGTTGTATTCTCACTTGTGAGACTACCTTATTGCGAAATGTCATTTTAGTCCAAGTCTATTAAGAAAACCTATAAGCATGTAGCTGAAAAAAGTATTTCAATAGACTTCTCAGGAACTCAGGAATTCTTCTTTCATACTATACTAAAACTTGAAAAACTGGTAACTTAGTCAAAGTTAGTTGTCGTGGGGAATCTCCATTTCAGTAAGTTCTATTTTATTAAAATCCATTTGTCTACCTTGCACTTTTCATGTATTTCTTTTTTTTTTTTTCCCCACACCACAGACATGTGGGATCTTAATTCCCTGACCAGGTATCAAATCCATGCCCCCTGCATTGGAAGCACAGTGTCTTAATTACTAGATTGATAGGACAAGTCCTACCTTGCACTTTTTATGACATCGTTCACTGGTCTTTTGAATAATATTGCTTCACTAAGTCATACATATCTTCGAAACATTGACACATTTCATTACATAACATTTTAAAAGCGCCATTTGTTAATACCACCACCAGTCTCATCAGAAAAGTCTTTCAGTGTTGGAACGTTGTCAAACATAGTGACAATCACGTGTCTTCCAAAATTAAAATTTTCTCTTGAAAGTTCAAATTTTACCACCGGCAACAAACCCTGTCAGTTGTTTTCCTTGAAGCGGCAAGTTCATTTCATTCATTTTTGAGAAAATTTCTGCCAGAACCCAAGTTGAATCCTCATAGCCCGTCAGTTTTTTCCACTAAATTAGAGTTCATGGAAAACTGGCCAACTCAGCTCTCACTCACACGACTGCGGTTCTCAAGGTGTCTACCACCTGTCTATTGTGATTGGCTCAGACGTGGTCATGGATTAAGGCTGGGCCAATCAGAGTGCATCTCAGAACAAAGACTTTCTATCTCCCTCCCTGAAGTTTGAAGCTTCAGGGCTACTGGCAGCCAGCTTTTGATCATAGGGTTAGCCAACCACCGTTTAAAGCCAACATCGTGAAGGGCAGAGCAGAGAGACGGAAAGAAACTAGATTATGGATCACATCATTGAGCTAGTATACCACATCGTTCTTGAAAACACATCTTACTTTTTGATTTATGATGTCTGCTTGAGTGTATCATCCACTGGGTGACTTAAATAATAGACGTTTAATTTTTACAGTTCTGGAGGCTAAAAAACCAACATCAATGTTCTAGTCAATCAGGTTTCTAGTGAGGGATCTATTTTTGATTTTCAGATGGCCTTCTTCTTGCTATATCCTCACATGGCCTTTTCTTGGTTCAACAGCATAGTAGTTTGGTCACTCTGTCGTGTCCCACTTGTTGCAACCCATGGACTGCAGCACGCCAGGCTTCCCTATCCTTCACCATCCCCTGGAGTTTGCTCAAACTCAGATCCATTGAGGCAATGATGCCATCCAACCATTTCATTTTCTGTTGCCCTCTTCTCCTCCTGCCCTCAATCTTTCCGAGCATCAGGGTCTTTTCAAGAGCATAGAGACAGGGTGATTTCTCTCTCTTCCTCTTTTTAAAATATTTTATTTATTTATTATTTTTGTCTGTGCTGGTTCTTCATTGCTGCACAGGCTTTCTCTGGTTGTGGTGAGTGGGGGCTACTCCCTAGTTGAGGTGTGTGGGCTTCTCATTGTGATGGCTTCTCTTGTGGAGCACGGGCTCTAGGGAACGCAGGCTCCGGAATTGCGGCATACAGGCTCAGTTGCTGTGTGGCAAGTGGGATCTTCCTGGACCAGGGATTGAACCTTTGTCCCCTGCGCTGCGTTGGCAGGCAGATTCTTAATCACTAGACCACCAGAAAAGTCCCTCTCTCTTTCTCTTTGTATTAGGACTGCAGCTTCACTGAATTAGGGCCCCACCTTTATGACCTTATTTAGCCTTGGAAGTGAAAAATGTCAGTCACTCAGTCGCATCCTACTCTTTGCGACCCATGAACTTGCAGCCCATCAGGCTCCTCTGTCCATGGAATTCTCCAGAATTCTGGAATAGAGAGTTCAACATTGGACTAGAAGTCATAGAATACTTAGAATTCTATACATAGCATACATAGAATGGAAGAATACTGGAATTCCCTTTCTCCAGGAGATGTTCCCAACCTAGAGATAGAAATCAGGTCTCTTTCCTTGCAGACATAGTCTTTACCATAATTGCCTCCTAAAAGCCCTAATCCAAATACAGTCACGTTGGGGGTTAGGGCTTTAGCACATGAATTTTAAAAGGATGCAATTTGGTCCATGGCAGCTAATGCTATGTCCAATTCAGTTTGAGATTTCACTTAGTCACAACCAGAAGTATCCTAAACAATGCAGTGGAAACTTAAGTGATTTTTAGTAAGTCTGAGCCTCAGTTTTCTCATTTGCAGAATGTTTAAAAGCAGGAGGTCCTTGTCATCCTCATCCACCACACAGATTAAGTGAAACAATGTATTTGTGAATATTTGGAATAATATAAAGTTCATGGAAGATATTAATGAAAATTAACAAGAAGGTTGGAGGACTTCCCTGGCGGTCCGGTGGTTAAGAATTCATGCTTCCAATGCAGGGGGTGTGCGTTCAATCCCTGGTCTGGAGCTGAGATCCTGCATGCTTCGTGGTTGGGTTCAAAAAATAAGTAAATAAAATAAAATAAACAAGAAGGCTGCCAGACCAAGGGTCAGAGGTAGGCATAGCAAGGTGAGGAAAAAAGAGAGAAGTGACACGCTGTTTTTCCAAAGAGATAGATAAATAGTGATAGGAGCATGCATACTTGGGATATGCATGCCTGTCTCAGAAATACAAAAATAAACCTTCAGACCATAGATGGGGAGAGTAATTATAAATATCTCAATATTAGCTGTGAGTGACAAGCTCAGTTAGAGAACTTAAAGATGATTTAGAAGGTCTTAATGCAAAGCATCTTGAGTTGCTATAAAAATATTTGATATTTACAGCTCAAGAAAGAGATGAAAATTAAGAGAAGATAGTTCATGATCTGACTGTTGATCTGCTCTGTTGTAGGTGCTGTCAATGCCCAGTTTTTTCCTTCTCATTGTCAGTCATTACACCCTGGCCCAGCTTCCAAAGGCTAGCTGTGCTGCGCTGTGCTGAGTCACTCAGTCGTGTCTGACTCTTTGAGGCCCCATGGACTGTAGGCCAGCCAGGTTCCTCTGTCCATGGGATTTTCCAGGCAAGAATACTGGAGTAGGGAGCCATTTCCTACACCAGGGGATCTTTCTGATCCCGGGATTGAACTCGTGTCTCTTGAGTCTCCTGCGGATTCTTTACCACTAGCACCCCCTGGGAAGCCTTTCCAAAGACCAGACTCTGCCTTCATTTGCCTGAAGACTTTCTCTGGCTTTTGAGGTCACACTGTGATCTACACAGTCAGGTCCAGAAATGCCAGGGAAAGAATACCCTCTGTGAGTGCAGTCAAGCAGTGACTGGTAGGAGGTGGTAGATAAATACCCCAGCTCTCTTGCCCATCAGTTGGGCAATACAGAGATCTGTGTTCTATGCTGCTTCCCAGAGGCTCCCACTCTGTTCATTTCCCACTGTGGTAACTTGCTTGATAACATGCCCTGTACTGTCTGCCTACCTTCCTGGCTCCACTTTCCATTCCCTTCCTGGGTTCCCTGGTGTGTGTGTGTGTGTGTGTGTGTGTGTGTGTGCTTAATCACTCAGTCATGTCCAACTCTTTGCAATCCCAGGACTCGCCAGTCTCCTCTGTCCATGGTATTTCCCAGGCAAGCATACTGGAGTGGGTTGCCATTTCCTTCTCCAGGGGATCTTCCTGACCCAGGGACTGAACCTGCATCCTTTGTGTCCCCTGCATTGGAATCATATTCTTTATCTGCTGAGCCATTGGGGAAGCCATCAGGGTCGCCTGGAACCACTTCTAAAGAGGTTGGCATTGGAATGAAAATTGACCTTTTCCAGTCTGGTGGCCACTGCTGAGTTTTCCAAATTTGCTGACATTGAGTGAAGCACTTTAACAGCATCATCTTTTAGGATTTGAAATAGCTCAGCTGGAATTCTATCACCTCTACTAGCTCTGTTTGTAGTAATGCTTCCTAAGGCCCACTTGATTTCACACTCCAGGATGTCTGGCTCTAGGTGAGTGATCAGACTGTCATGACTATCCTGGTCATTAAGATCTTTTTTGTACAGTTCTTCTGTGTATTCTTGCCACCACATTTTAATTTTTGCTTCTGTTAGGTCCTTACTGTTTTTGTCTTTTATTGTGCTTGCTTCATCCTTGCATGAAATGTTCCCTTGGTATCTCTAATTTTCTTGAAGAGATCTCTTGTATTTCCCATTCTATTGTTTTCCTCTACTTCTTTGCACTGTTCACTTAAGAAGGCTTTCTTCTCTCTCTGCTTGCTATTCTCTGGAACTCTGCATTCAGTTGGGTGTATCTTTCCCTTTCTCTCTTGCTTTTTGCTTCTCTTCTTTCCTCAGCTATTAGTAAAGCCTTATCAGACAATCACTTTGCCCTCTTGCATTTCTTTTTTGTGGAGATGGTTTGGGGCACTGCCTCCTGTACAATGATCCTCTGTCCATAGTTCTTCAGGCACTCTATCTATCAGATCTAGTCCCTTAAATCTATTTGGCACTTCCACTGTATAATCATAAGGGGTTTGATTTAGGTCACTCCTGAATGGCCTACTGGTTTTCCCTACTTTCTTCAATTTAAACCTGAATTTTGCAATAAGGAGCTGATGATATGAGCCACAGTCAGCTTTCAGTGATGTTTTTGATGACAACAAAACAACTTAGAGCTTCTCCATCTTCAACTGCAAAGAACATGATCAATCTGATTTCGATATTGACCATTTGGTGATGTTCATGTGTAGAGCCATCTCTTGTATTGTTGGAAAAGGGTGTTTGCTATGACCAGTATGTTCTGTTGGCAAAACTCTATTAGCTTTTGCCCTGCTTCATTTTGTACACCAAGGCCAAATTTGCCTGTTACTCCAGGTATCTCTTGACTTCTTGCTTTTGCATTCCAGTCCCCTATGATGAAAAGGACATCTTTGTGTGTGTGTGTGTGTTAGTTCTAGAAGATCTTGTATGTCTTCATAGAACAGGCCAACTTCAGCTTCTTTGGCATCAGTGGCTGGGGCATAGATTTGGATTACTGTGATATTGAATGGTTTGCCTTGGAAACATACCAAGATCATTCTGTCATTTTTGAGATTGCACCCAAGTACTTGCATTTTGGACTCTTTTGTTGACTTAGAGGGCTACTCCATTTCTTCTGAGGGATCCTTGCCCACAGTAGTAGACATAATGGTCATCTGAATTAAATTTACCCATTCCCATTCATTTTAGTTCACTGATTCCTGAGATGTCAGTGTTCTCTCTTGCCATCTCCTGCTTGATCACGTCCAATTTACCTTGATTTATGGACCTAACATTCCAGGTACCTGTGCAATATTGTTCTTTACAGCATCGGACTTTACTTTCATCACCAGATACATCCGCAACCGTCATTTCCACTTTGGCCCATCCGCTTTATTCTTTCTGGAGGTATTAGTAATTGCCCTCCACTCTTCCCTGGTAGCATATTGGATATTTTCCAACATGAGGAGCTCATTTTTCAGTGTCTTATCTTTTTGCTTTTTTATACTCTTCATGGGGTTCTTGCAGCAAGAATACTAGAGTGGTTTGCCATTCCCCTCTTCAGTGGACTACAGTTTGTCAGACCCATCCATCTTGGGTGGCCCTGCACAGCATGGCTCATAGCTTCACTGAGTTCCACAAGCCTCTTTGCCATGACAAGGCTGTGATCCATGAAGGAGACGTACACTATACTTCCATTTATATGATCTCCTGGTGATGACAAAACCGTAGGGACAGATTGCTATGGGCTGAAGATGCCGGAAGGAGTTAATTACAAAGGGTCTCGCGGGAACTGCTTGGGGCTGATGGAACTCTTCTATATCTTGATTTTGGAGATGGTTCCACAGCTGTGTGCATTTTTCAAAACTCATAGGACTGTACACTAATCAAGGGTGAATTTGGCTGGATGTAAATTAAGCCTCAATAAAAAAGGTCACTTAAAAAAAGAGCATTCATCATCATTGTCTTAGCTGGTTGTCATGACAACCCGGCAACAATCAGGCATGATTATTCATTTTTTCAGCCAACTGTTTTGAGCTTATCTGCACTTTGCAATGCCACGTCCTTCTAAACCTGCTACTGATTGCTTTCCAGCCCACCAGTCCTCTCAAATTGTTCTTGTCGAGGTCATTAGTGACCTCATATTTGCTGAAGCCCATGGTTAATTTTCAGCTCTCACTTCCTTGACCTTTTTTCTTTCTTCCTTCCTTCCCTCTTTTTGCTCCTCTCTCCCTCCCTTCCTCCCCTTCCTTCCTTTCTTTTTTTAAAAATTATTTATTTATTTGGCTGCACTGGGTCCTAGTTGCAGCAGGTGAGATCTTTTAGTCGCAGCATACAGAATCTTTTGTTGGGGCACACAGACTCTTAGTTTCGGCATGTGGGATCTTGTTCCCTGCCCAGGGATCAAACCCAGTTCTCCTGCATTGGGATCAGGGAGTTTTAGGCATTGGACCACCAGGGAAGTCCCTCCTTCTTTCTTTTTATCTCTCTTTCTTTCATTCTCTCTCTCCCTCCCTCTCCCTCTCTCTTCCACTCACTCTTTGCTCTCTCTTCCTCTCCCCCTTTCTTTCTCTCCCTCCCCCTCTCTCGCTCTCACTGTCTTTCATTCTTTCTTTCCCACTTGGCATTCCAGATGCTCACACCACAGCTCTGTCTCCTCCAGCCCACAGTTTTCTCGAAGCTGCTCTTTCCTGCTCTGCCTTTGACTGTCCTCAATTTCTTCTTTACCCCATCCCTCTCCATTTACCTGCTTTTCCTCTCCTCCCCGCCTCCCTAGGGGAGCACATCCAGCCTTTTGACACCAGATAGCACTTAGACACTCATGACTGCCAAATCTGGTTTCCATCTTATCCCCTTCCTTCCTGCTTACCTGGATTTCCAGTATAATTTTCATCAGTTGATTTTGCAGTCTCCAAAAATGACACTAAATCAGGGAAGCTTTTCCTAAAGTTTCCAAAACAAGACTCACAGCTCAGTGTTGTTGTCACTAGGTTTCAGGCCACTTACTTCACTTCACATTTTCTTTATCCATTTATTTATTGATGGACATTTAGGTTGTTTTCATATCTTGGTCATTGTGAATAATACTGCAATGAACATGTGAGCTCAGATATCTCATCAAGACCCAGATTTCGTTTTCTTTGGATATACACCCGGAAGTGGGATTGCTGTCTCACAGGGTAGTTCTATTTTTAATTTCTTGAAAAACCTCCATACTGTTTTCCGTAGTGGCTGCACCAATTTATATTTCCGCCAGCAGTGCACAAGTGTTGCTTTTCTCTACATCATTGCCAACACTTGTTATCTCCCGTCTTTTTGAGAATAGCAAAGTTTCATAATCTTGACCTCAACTGCCTAAAGACAACACTGTCCTGAATAAAGCTGATTAAAAGAGCACTATTTCATCTTCTTTTGAATTTTTATAGCTGTAAAAGCTATACACTTCAAAAATGCAAAAAACTGGAAACTGATGATCTCCATTAATCTCTCATCGAGAGCTCACCCATATTTGTAGTTGTTGTTCAGTGGCTAAGTCATGTCCGACTCTTTGTGACCCCATGTACTACAGCACGACAGGGTCCCCTGTCTGTTACTATCTCCAGGGGTTTGTTCAAACCCATGTCCATTGAGTTGGTGACATCATCCAACCATCTCATCCTCTGCCACCCCCTTCTCTTTTTGCCTTCAACCTTTCCCAGAGTCAAGGTCTTTTCCAGTGAGTCAGTCCTTCGCATCAGGTGGCCAAAGTATTGGAGCTTCAGCTTCAGCACCAGTTCTTCCTGCAAATATTCCGGGTTGATTTCCTTTAGGGTTGACTGAGTTGATCTCCTTGCTGTCCAAGGGACTGTCAAGAGTCTTCTCCAGCACTACAATTAGAAAGCATCAATTCTTCAATGCTCAGCCTTCTTTATGGTCCAACTCGCACATCTGTTCATGACTACTGGAAAAACCATATTAGTGATTTGCAATTAATCCTCTCAAACATTTATTTATAAATATTAATTTTCAAAGTCAGAACATGTTGTACATTCTGTTCTATCTGATTTATTTACTTGATAAGATATATTGGCTGTGTAGTGATTTGGTAATTAATTAATTAATTTTACATTTTTGGTTGCTCTGGATTCTCGTTGCATGTGGGCTTTCTCTAGTAGTTGGAAGCAGGGGCTACTCTTTGTTGTGGTGCGTGGGCTTCTCATTGCAGTGGCTTCTCTTGTTGAGGAAACAGGCTCTAGGTGTACAGGTTTCAATAGTTGCAGCACGTGGGTCAGTAGTTGCGGCTCATGGGCTCTAGAGAGCAAGCTCAGTAGCTGTGGTGCGCAAGGGCTCAGCTGCTTCTTGGCAGGCAGAATCCTCCCAGACCAGGGATCAAACCTGTGTCCTTTGCATTGATATGTGGATTCTTATCCACTGCACCACCAGGGAAGTCCAGAGACAGAATGTCTTTTAATTTTTGCCTCTGGTCAGTGGTTCTCAATGGGGGAGAGTGAGTTGTCCCACAGGGGACGTTTGATTGTGACATTTGAGGGTGGTCACATCCATGGCATCTTGGGGGTAGAGGCTGAATATGCTATTAGATGGAAACATCTTACAGAGAACAAGACAGCCCTGCCCTCCCCCACAAAGAGATATCCTGGATTATCCGAGTGGTTCCAAATGTAACCACATGCGTGCATGTATGCTCCATTGCTTTAGTCATGTCCAACTCTTTGCAATCCCATGAACTGTAGCCCACCAGGCTCCTCTGTCCATGGGATTCTCCAGGCAAGAATACTGGAGTGGGTATCATGTCCTCCTCCAGAGGATCTTCCCAACCCAGGGATCGAATCTGGGTCTCCTATATTGCAGGTGGATTCTTTACTGCTGAGTCACTAGGGAAGCCCAATGTAATCACAGGGGTCTTTATATTAATAAGGGGCAGGAGATCAGAGGCAATGTGATGATGGAAGAAGGGGGAGAAAGGTACCTGAAGATACTACACTGCTGCCTTTGAAGATGGAGGAAGGGGACATGAGTCAAGGGATACAAGAAATGCATCTCTAGAACCTGGAAAAGTCGAGGAAGTATGTTCTCTTCTAGAGCTTCCAGAGACAAACACAGCCCTGCCAACACTTTGGTTTCAGGTCAGTGGAACCCAGCCATGAAGTTAAAAGATGCTTGCTCCTTGGGAGAAAAATTATGACAAACCTAGACAGCATATTAAAAAGCAGAGACATCACTTTACCAACAAAGGTCCATGTAGTCAAAGCTACGGTTTTTCCAGTGGTCATGTACGGATGTGAGAGTTGGACCATAAAGAAGGCTGAGCACTGAAGAATTAATGCTTTTAAACTCTGGTGTTGGAAAATACTCTTGAAAGTCCTTTGGACAGCAAGGAGATCAAGTCAGTCAATCCTAAAGGAAATCAACCCTGAATATTCATTGGAAGTACTGGTGCTGAAGCTGAAGCTCCAATACTTTGGCCGCCTGATGCAAAGAGTGACTCATTGGAAAAGACCCTGATACTGGGAAAGATTGAGGGCAGGAGGAGAAGGGGGTGACAGAGGATGAGATGGTTGGATGGCATGATCAACTCAATGGACATGAGTTTGAGCAAACTCCGGGAGATAGTGAAGGACAGGCAAGCTTGGGGTGATGTAGCACATGGGGTCGCAAAGAGTCAGACACGACTGAGCGACTGAATGACAACAACAGTGGAACCCATTTCAGACAATACATTTATGCTATTTTAAGCAACTAAGTTTATGCATGTTTGTTAGAGCCGTGATAAGAAACTAATACAGATGCCATTTCATGTTGTGGCATAATTTATTTAACCAATTTTCAATTGATAGTCATTTAGGGTTTTTTTTTTTTTTTTTGGTTTGTTCGTTTGTTTAATTAATTTATTTATTGAAGGATAATTGCTTTACAGAATTTTGCTGTTTTCTGTCAAACCTCAACATGAATCAGCCAGTGTTTGTTTGTTTTTGTTTCTTTGGCAGTTACAAATGATGCATGTGGTAGATTGCCAAAATGGTATCAATTCTTCATGCTTCTCTTTTGCCATTCACTTTGTAGCATCTTATTATTTTTTAATTTTAATTAAAAAATTATTTATTAATTTATTCTTGGTTGCACTGACTCTTTGTTGCTGTACGAGGGCTTTCTCTAGTTGTGGTGAGTGGGGGCTACTCTTTGCTGTGATGCATGAGCTTCTCATTGCAGTGGCTTCTCTTGTTGGGGAACGTCCTGGGAATGTGCATTGCTCGGTAGCTGTAGTTTGCTGGCTTTAGAGCTTGGGCTCAGTAGTTTCGGCACATGGTCTCAGTTGCTCTGAGGCACGTGGAAACTTCCCAGACCAGGAATCAAACCTATTTTCCCCTCTTTAGCAGGTGGATTCTTAATCACTAGACTACCAAGCAAGTCCTAGCATCCTATTGCTTTTACTGTGGGTTTGGCTATATGACTTGCTTTGGGTCAATGGAATGTTGGTAAGAAAACGCTTGAAAGGTACCTATGTGACTAGGCTTACTCGTGCACCACTGACATCACCATGAGGACACATCGAGGATAGCTTTCAGGAGAATGAGAGACATGTGGCACAGAGCCAAGTTGCACTTGTCACTCCAAGGTCAGCCAGCTAACCATCAGTCGTGAGCAAAAAAAACTAAGATCAGCAAAACCATTTGATCCTCAACTGACCCCAGACATATGTGCAACAAATTTACTGTTGTATGCCATTGGTCATTTACGCAGGCTTTCTTATCTCTCCTTGCTATTCTTAGGAACTCTGCATTCAGATAGATAAACCTTTCCTTTTCTCTTTTGCCTTTAGCTTCTCTTCTTTTCTCAGCTATTTGTAAGGCCTCCTCAGACAATCATTTTGCCTTTTTGCATTTCTTTTTCTTGGGGATGGTCTTGATCACTGCCTCCTGTACAATGTCACAAACCTCCGACCATAGTTCTTAGGCACTCCATCAGACCTAATCCCTTGAATCTATTTCTCACTTCCAATGTATAATCGTAAGGGATTTGATTTAGGTCAAACCTGAATGGTCTAGTGGTTTTCCCTGCTTTCTTCAATTTAAGTCTGAATTTTGCAATAAGGAGTTCAGGATTGGAGCCACAGTCTGCTCCAGGTCTTGTTTTTTGCTCACTGTATAGAGCTTCTCTATCTTCGGCTGCAAAGATTATAATCAATCTGATTTCTGTATTGACCATCTTGTGATGTCCATGTGTAGAGTCGTCTCTTGTGTTGTTGGAAGAGGCAAAGGAGAAAAGGAAAGATATACCCATCTGAATGTGGAGTTCCAAAGAATAGCAAGGAGAGGTGAGAAAGCCTTCCTAAGTGATCAATGAAAAGAAATAGAGGAAAACAATAAAATAGAAAAGACTCGTCAAGAAAATTAGAGATACCAAAGGAATATTTCATGCAAAGATGGACACAATAAAGGACAGAAATGGTATGGATCTAACAGAAGCAAAAGATATTAAGAAGAGGTGGCAAGAATACACATAAAAACTATACAAAAAAGATCTTAATGACCCAGATAATCACAATGAAGTGATCACTCATCTAGAGCCAGACATCCTGGAGTGTGAAGTCAAGTAGGCCTCAGGAAGCATCACTATGAACAAAACTAGTGGAGTGATGGAATTCCAGTTGAGCTATTTCAAATCCTAAAAGATGATGTTGTTAAAATGTTGCACTCAATATGCCAGCAAATTTGGAAAACTCAGCAGTGGTCACAGGACTGGAAAAGTTCAGTTTTCATTCCAATCCCAAAGAAGGGCAATGCCAAAGAATGTTCAAACTACTGCACAATTGCACTCATCTCACACACTAGCAAAGTAATGCTCAAAATTCTTCAAGCAAGTCTTCAACAGTATGTGAACTGTGAACTTCCAGATGTTCAGGCTGGATTTAGAAAAGGCAGAGGAACCAGAGATCAAATTGCCTAAATCCATTGGATCATAGAAAAGCAAGAGAGTTCCAGAAAAACATCTGCTTTTGCTTCACTGACTGTGCCAAAGCCTTAACTGTGTGGATCACAACAAACTGTGGAAAATTCTTCAAGAGATGGGAATACCAGACCACCTTACCTGTATCCTGAGACATCTCTATGCAGGCCAAGAACCAACAATTAGAACCAGACATGGAACAACAGACTGGTTCCAAATCAGGAAAGGAGTACATCAAGGCTGTATATACTGTCACCCTGCTTTTTTAACTTACACGCAGAGTACATCATGCAAAATGCCAGCCTGGATGAAGCACAAGCTGGACTCAAGATTGCTGGGAGAAATATCAATAACCTCAGATATGCAGATGATACCATCCTTATGGGAGAAAGCCAAGAGTAATAAAGAGGCTCTTGATGAAAGTGAAAGAGAAGAGTGAAAAAACGCTTAAAACTCGAGATTCAGGGACTTCCCTGATGGTCCAGTGGTGAAGACTCCAAGCTCCCAATGCAGGGGGCCTGTGTTTGATCCCTGGTCAGGGAACTAGATCCCATGTGCTGCAACTAAGACCTGATGCAGCCAAATATATATATATATATATATATAAATATATATATAAACTCAACATTCAAAAAACAAAGATCATGGCATATGGCCCCATCGCTTCATGGCAAATAGATGGGGAAACAATGGAAACAGTGACAGACTTTATTTCCTTGGACTCCAAAATCACTGCAGATGGTGAGTGCAGCCATGAAATTATAAGAACCTTGCTCCTTGGAAGAAAAGCAATGACAAACCTAGACAGGATATTAAAAAGCAGAAATATTACTTTGTCAACAAAGGTCCATCTAGTCAAAGCTATGGTTTTTCCCGTAGTCATGTATGGATGTGAGAGTTGGACTGTGAAGAAAGCTGAGCACTGAAGAATTGGTGCTTTTGAACTATTATGTTGGAGAAGACTCTTGAGAGTCCCTTAGACTGCAAGGAGATCAAACCAATCAATCCTAAAGGAGATCAGTCTTGAATATTCATTGGAAGGACTAGTGTTGAAGGTGAAACTCCAATACTTTGGTCACCTGATGCCAAGAACTGACTCATTGGAAAAGACCCTGATGCTGGGAAAGATGGAAGACAGGAGCAGAAGGGGATGACAGAGGATGAGATGGTTGGATGGCATCACTGATTCTATGGACATGAGTTTGAGCAAGCTCCAAGAGTTGGTGATGGACAGGCAAGCCTGGAGTGCTGCAGTCCATGGGGGTCGCAAAGAGTCAGACATGACTGAGTGACTGAACTGATGCCACTGATATTTTTTTTTTATTTGTTACACAGTATTATCACAGAAATAGCTAACTGATACAGGTTGTTCTGAACATTTTTGCAATTATCTCTCTGGGTTAGGGTTAATGTCAGAAATGAAATGTTGAGAAATTGGGTATCATAGTGGATATCTTTTGGAGCATCTACTTGTCCACAATCCAGTGACTTCTACCCCTCTCTTTGGGAATCATTCTCCCACCCAAAGGAATGGTTCAGGAAGCCATGTTGGTGCAATGTGATTGCTCTTTCCTCCTAAATTCCAGACACAATTGATTAGATTTGGAAGTGTATCTCACTCAAACTATTTTAAACCCTTAACTCTCCTTTGTAATTGGGACTAAAAGATTTTTTGATTTAATGTACGCTTGTCCGTTGACTGGAAAGCACCATGGAAAGGGAATTATTTTTATTTCATTCCCAACATACTGCATGTAAGAGAAAATAATCACCAACCACAGGGAGTGATTACTGTGTTCCAGTCATTCTGCTTTATTATCTAATTTTCTCACATCAACCCTATTATTCAAGTCCCATGGTTATTCCCACTTTACAGATGAGAAAACTGAGACTTAGAGAGATTAAATACTTTGCCCAAAAGCACATGTCAGAAAGAAGCAGAGACAGATCTGCCTTTCACATAGCCAACCACAGTGCCATATATTCTGCCAGCACATGGCAGGTGGTCAATAAATATTTGAGCATGAATGAAGGGATGGAATCTTTTTTGGTGTTAGTTCTAGCAGGTCCTGTAGGTCTGCATAGACTCGTTCAAATTCAGCTTCTTTGGCATTAGTGGTTGGGGCATAGACTTGGATTACTGTGATGCTGAGAGGTTTGCCTTGGAAACAAACCAAGATCATTCTGTCGTTTTTGAGATTGCACCCAAGTATTGTATTTCGAATTCTTTTGTTGACTATGTGGGCTACTCCATTTCTTCTGAGGGATTTTTGACCACAGTAGTAGGTATAATGGTCATCTGAATTAAATTTTCCTTTTCTGTCCATTTCAGTTCAACTGATTCCTAAAATGTCAGTATTCACTCTTGCCATCCCTTGCCTGATCACATCCAGTTTACCTTGATTCATGAACCTAATATTCCAGGTTCCCACGCATTATTGCTCTTTACAGCCTCGGACTTTACTTTCACCACCAGACACAGCCACAACTGGGCATTGTTTCTGCTTTTGCCCATCCTCTTCATTCTCTCTGGAGCTATTTCTCCACTCTTCCCCAGTAGCATATTGGACATCTACCCACCTGGGGGGCTCATCTTCCGGTGTCATATCTTTTTGCCTTTTCATACTGTTCATGGGGTTCTTGAGGCAAGGATACTGGAGTGGTTTGCCACTCCCTCTTTCAGTGGCCCACATTTCATCACCCACTCAATGCACATGAGTTTGAGCAAACTCTGGGAAATAGTGAAGGACAGGGGAGCCTGATGTGCTATAGTCCATGGGGTCACAAAGAGTTGGACATGACTTAGCGACTGAGCAACAACAATAGGGATGGATGCAGAGTGAGAAGACTGAAGCTGATGTGTGGGTATTGAAGACCTACTAAGTTGCAATGATTTTTTGAGGACAGGTCCTAGTTCCTGTGAGAGGAAAATCTGTTCTGCATTATATGAGGTATGGCATGTCCTTCCCTTTTAACATCATTATCAGCATAATCATAATTTTGCTTAAGCTACTTTTATTTCGCTTATGCTAAAAACTTCTAAAAAATAAATAAACATAAGATGCATATTTATGTTTTAAATAATATTTCTGTAATATAAATGCTAATAATATTAATATAACTTTGCCCTCCCAATAGTTTATAACAATGTTTACTCCCACAACAGCATAAATTAATGTCTGTCTTTCCACATCCTAGCCCACACTGCATATTATCAATTTAAAAAATTTTTAATTTATTTTTAATTAAAAAAATATTTATTTATTAATTTGACTGTGCTGGGTCTCAGTTGCAGCATGGAAGATCTTTAGTTGCAGTGTCTGGGATCTTAGTTCCCCGACCAGGGATCAAACCCTGGGCCCCTGCATTGGGAACGTGGAGTCTTAGCCACTGGACCACCAGGGAAGTCTTTCAATTTTTTTTTTTTTAATGTACAGGGAAGAGACAAACTTCCTTTTATTTTTCCCTGGCTGGTAGTTAGAGTTCTCCTGGTACCCATTCCCTAGGGTACTACCTGGTCCCACTGGAGTTCCAGCTCTATGTGGAAAATGTCAATTGCTATTTATCTGCTCACTCAAGACATGAGGCTTCATTTCTTGCCTTGCAGAGTCAGTAAAGCCCCTAATACATCCTCTACAAGCTTTACATTATGCTCTACAAGCTTTCTTGGTGCCGTGTTGCGTGCTTACCTCCTGACTCTCAGCTGTCTCTTTTCTGACTTCTAGGCAACCTTTTATTTCTCTTGAAAATTTTATTTGTTGTTTATTTATTGTTTATTTTTGGCTGCACTGGGTTTTCGTTGCTGTGAAAGGGCTTTGTTGCTGTGAAAGGGCTTTCTCTAGTTGCAGCGAGGTGGGCTACTGTCTAGTTGAGGTGCGAAGCCTTTTCATGGTAGCTTCTCTTCTTGTGGAGCATGGGCTCTAGAGAATGCAGGCTTCAGTAGCTGTGGCACATGGATTTAGTTACCCCTTGGCATGTGGGATCTTCCCAGATCAGGAATCGAATCCGTGTCTCCTACATTGGCAGGTGAATTCTCAACCACTGGACCACTAAGGATTTCTTTTCTATTACTTAAAGCTCACTTGTGTATGTATGTGGCTTCCCAGGTGACTCAGTGGTAAAGAATCCACCTGCCAATGCAGGAGCCACAGGAGACTCTGGTTCTATCCCTGGGTGGGGAAGATCCCCTAGAGGAGGAAATGACAATCCACTCCAGGATTCTTGCCTGGATAATTCCATGGACAGAGGAGCCTGGTGGGCTATAGTCCATAGGGTCACAGAGTCAGATATGACTGAGCATGAATGCAGAGACACACACGTATCTATTTGTATGGTATCACTGACCATTAGGGAAATGCAAATGAGAACCCCAGTAAGATTTGACTACACACTTAGCAGAATGACTATCATCCAAAGGATGGATGATGCCAGTTGCTGGCAAGGCTGGGAAGTGTCGTGCCCACTGCTGGTGGAAAACAGTATGGTAAAGGTTTTTTGGAGTTAAATGTATGCTCACCAGATGGTATTTCCGAAACTGAGTACTTACCCAGGATAAATGAAAACACATGTCCACACCAGGCTTGTATGTGATTGTTCACAGCAGCTCTGTTTGTAATAGTCAAACACTAGCAGCAAGCCAAATGTCTATCAACAGGTGAGCAGACAAAGCGTGGTCCAGCCATACAATGGAATATAATAAAAAGGAACAGAAACTGGTAAACAGACCAATGTGGATGAATCTCAAAAGCTTTATGTTTCGTGAAAGGAGCTGGACACAAAAGAGGAGTTCATTTGTGTAAAATTATACAACAGATGAGTTTACTCTATAGTGACAGAGAACAGATGGGTGGTGACTTGGAGGCAGGGATGGGGTGTTGATAATAAAGGGGCAAGAGGGAACTTTTAGGGTGATGGAAATGTTCTGAATGTTGATGGTGGTGGTGGTGGTTACATGTCATATATGCTAATAAAAACTCATCAAACTGTATACGTCAGGTGGATGCATTGTATTGTAGGCAATTTTTATCTCCATAACATTGATTACAGTGTGTTCTGTGTTATCTGGTAGGGACCCAATATATTGTCAGGGTTTTCTCCCTCAGACTCCTCCTGGAGGTCTTCAGCATGTCTTTTGCCAGACCAACCTTTTTTAAGGACCCACTTTGTGGGGGACAGTAAAGTGCTTTCTTTTTTAAAAAGTAATTTTATTTATTTATTTATTTATTTTTGGCTGTGCTGGGTCCTCATTGTTGAGCATGGACTTTCTCTCTAGTTGAGACAGGCTGGGGTTACTCTCTAGTTGTGGTGTGCAGGCTTCTCATGGCAATGACAACTCTTGTTGCAGAATATGGGCTCTAGGTGTGTGGCCTTCAGTAGTTGTGACTTCTGGGTTCTAGAGCACAGGCTAGATAGTTGTCAACAGGCTTAGTTGCTCTGTGGCATGTGGGATCTTCCCAGATCAGGGATGGAACCCGTGTCTCCTGCATTGGCAGGCAAATTCTTTACCACTGAGCCACCAGGCAAGCCCCATAAGTGCTTTCTTATTTCATAATCTCTTCATCATGATTACCCTTTCAAGATTCTTAATTTTATAAGGATTCATAGTAACTGGTATGGATTGAATAATTTTTCCCCACAGTCTTAGACTCTTCAGGCTGCTATAACAGAATATGATAGTCTGGATGGCTTAAAAAGAACAGAATTTATTTCTCACAGTTGTGGAGGTTGGGAAGTTCAAGATCAAGGCACTTATAGATTCAGTACCTGTTGAGGGCCTGCTTCCTAGATGGCCATCTTCTTCTTGTGTTCTCAGGTGGCAGAAGGGATGAGGCAGCCCTCTGGGTCTCTTCTTAAAAGGATGTGAATCAAGACTTCCCTGGTGGTCCAGTGGTTAAGAATCCACCTTGCAATGCAAGGGACATTGGTTCAATCCCTGGCCCAGGAACTAAGATCCCACATGTTGCAGAGCAACTAAGCCCATGTGCCACAACTACTGAGCCAACACTCTAGAGCTTGGGAGCCACAACTACTGAACCCATGTGCTACAACTACTGAAGCCTGCGCACCTGAGAGCCCATGCTCCACAACAAGAGAAGCCACTGCAGTGAGAAACCCGCTCATGGCAATGAATAGTAGCCCTTGCTTGCTGAACTAAAGAAAGCTAACACGTAGCAATGAACACCCAATACAGCCAATAAATAAATACATCTAAAATAAAAAAGGACATGAATCTGAATCCCATTCTAGAAGGCTCCACCCTGATAACCTAATTGCCACCCAAAGATCCCCTACCCCCGATACCATCACATTGGGGTTAGGATTTCAACATATGACTTTTGGAGGGATACATTCAGTCCATAGCATACTGGAAAGTCTTACCTTGAAGCCCTTTCTCCTAGAACATGGGAATCTGACCTTATTTAGAAATAGGGTCGTTGCAGATATAACTAGTTAAAATGAGGTCATTAGAGTAGACTCTAATCCAATATGACTGATGTTCTTGTAAAAAATGGGAAACACAATCGCAGCCATGCCTACAGGGAGAATGCCATGTGAGCCTGAAGACAGCTATCTAGAAGCCAAGGAGAGAGGCTGGAGTGGACTTTTCCCTCACAGCTCTCAGAAAGAACCAGTCCTATTCCCAGCTTGAGTTTGAACTTTTAGTCTCCAGCACCATGAGTTCCCAGTCCTCCCTCAGTGTCTGCGGGGCATTCATTTCAGGCCCCCCATGGGTACCAAAACTCAGGGATGTTCAAATCCCTTACAGTTGGATTTATTAATTCGTGGGTCCCCAAATCTGAGGATTGGTTGAATCCCTGGAATCCCTAGAACCCACATATTCTGAGGGCCAGTTGTTGTTCATCTTTCTGACCTACAAAACTGAAACAGTAACTTAGGATTCACTTTGTTATACAGCAGAAACTAACACAACATTGTGAATCAACTATATCCAATAAAATTAATTACACACACACACACACACACACATAAATCATTAAGATAGGAGGTGCTAAAGCTGGGGGTCTGATCACAGATTCGATTTCAGAGTTTGTTCACTTTCACTGTGTCCTTTCTTGGTTAAATGATTGGCTCACACGGGTAAGGGATGGGGGCATTTCATCTAACATTGTGGCCTCTTGCTTTCCTCTCTCCTGATTGCCTCCCCCTCACTTTACCAAGAGATCGAGCTTTGTCCAGGATTTATAAGCAGCAATTTTCTAGCCTGGGTGGCTGGCAAAGACATTTGCTGTGTGGGCTGTGGATGGTGTCAGAGTGTCATGTTTCCCAGCAGCTCCATGTATGCAGTTTCAGCTGTGGGACTCAGAGAGTGACCTCCACCATTCTGGAGGGCATGATATGTTTGGCCAGCTGCCTGCTCTTTTGGCCAAGGGAAACATGATTGGGAGAACATAAATAGAGTAATGACCCTCTTCCTTTGGGAGAGCTGGCTTAACCAGAGAGATCACTATAGATGTCAATGTGTATGTGGAACAGTTCTTAAGATTTATTGCGGGATGGGGGTGGGGGAGTGGGAGGAACTGGGAGATTGGGATTGATATATATACACTGCTATATATAAAATAGATAACTAATGGGAACCTACTGTATAGCACAGGGAACTCTACTCAATGCTCTGTGGTGACCTAAACAGGAAGGAAATCCAAGGAAGAGGGAATCTATCTATCTATCTATCTATCTATCTATATATACACTTGTGGCTGATTCACTTTGCTGTGTAACAGAAAGTAACACAACATTGCAGAGCAACTATAATCCAATAAAAACGATTTACTGGGGATTCTTTGGAGAATGTATTTTTCCCTTTTGTATCTGTTCCCTTTGGTAGCCAGTGAAGGAAAAAAAAAATCAGGTCAAGCACTCTGCTGAGAAAAATGATCCAAATCACAGGGATTCAGAAAGTAACTGATGGTGCTCTGGCAATAAAAAACTCGTTAAAAAATGGTAAAACTCCATCTGCCATCCTGTCCCACTCTCTCCTGTTTTCTACCTTGTTCTGTGCCGTTGGAGGCTAACCAGTAAGAATGACATCATTGGGTTTTATTGTCTCCTGGTGTACTGATCAGTGTTTTCCTGAGTAACAACCAGTGTGGTTGTTGTTCAGTCGCTGTGTCATGTCCAATTCTTTGTGACCCCATGGACTGCAGCATGCCAGGCTTTCCTGTCCTTCACTATCTCCTGGAGTTTGCTCAAACTCATGTCCATTGAGTCAGGGATCCCATCCAACCACCTCATCCTCTGTCACCCCCTTCTCCTCTTGCCCCCAATTTTTCCCAGCATCAGGATCTTTTCCAATGAGTTGGCTCTTCACATCAGGTGTGTCAAAGTATTGGAGCTTCAGCTGCAGCGTCAGTTCTTCCAATGAATATTCAGGACTGATTTCCTTTAGGATTGATGGGTTTGATCTCCTTGCAGTCCAAGGGGCTCTGTAGTCTTCTCCAGCACCACAGTTTGAAAGCATCAATTCTTCGGCACTGAGCCTTCTTTATGGTCCAACTCTCACATCCGTACATGACTACTGGAAAAACTGTGGCTTAACTAAAGAGCTTCTTGATGAGGGTAAAACAGGAGAGTGAAAAAGCTGGCTTAAAAGTCAGTGTTCGCCATTCCATGCTCGATGCATGAGACAAATGCTCAGGGCTGGGGCAATGGGATGACCCAGAGGGATGAGATGGGGAGGGAGGTGGGAGGGGGGTTCAGAATGGGGAACACATGTAAACCCATGGCTGATTCATGTCAATGTATGGCAAAAACCACTACAATATTGTAAAGTAATTACCCCAACTAAAATAAATAAATCTATTAAAAAATTTAAAAAAAGTCAGTGTTCGAAAAACTAAGATCATGGCATCTGGTCCCATCACTTCATGGCAAATAGAAGGGGAAAAAGTGGAAACAGTGACAGATGTTATTTTCTTGGGCTCCAAAATCACTGTGCATGGTGACTGTAGCCATTAAATTAAAAGACACTGTTTTTCGGGTCAGGTACAGAAATGACCTCTCTGAGTGAGTGATATTGTTAATGAAAGTGGGGGTCCGGCGGCTCACTGCTCACAAGTGCATAAAGGGGCAAAGTTGGTGGAAGGGAAAGTTCACTTTATTTGGGATGCTGGCAACTGAAGTGGGTCGGGGAGGTGGACTCCAGTCCCCCTTCCCCACTCCACCACTTTCCACCTGAGCCCTGCTTTCCCCCTCTCACACGCCCCTGCCCCTGGGCGTGGCCATTGACAATCAGCGGGCAAGAGCTTTTATAGATGGAGGGAGGGGAGTACATGCAGAAAAAGCACAGTCAGCTCTGACAATCATCTTGAAATTGGTCATGCAGTCTGACCAGTGTCATCTTGATTTTTTTGGGGGGCCCTGCCTCACAGCTTGTGGGATCTTAGTTCCCTGACCAGTGATTGAACTTGGGGCCTCAGGAGTGAAAGCACAGCATCCTAACCACTGGACTGCTAAGGAATTCCCCCATCTTGATTGTTTTAAGTAGAGTTAATCTTCAGTTCCAAGGTCAGTTTGTCCCCATTTCCTTGAGGCCAGTTCTTGGAACTGTGGAAGCTTATGTCACAGCTGCAGTCTGGTTATCATGTAGTTAACTTCTTCCACCTGGTGAGGGTTTCAGTATCTACCTGACAGCTCACAGAATGTGGCTCAGAATATTATCTGTAGCCCTTGAGAAGGAACTAAAGGCCCTTGACTTTGGTTACTGACTCAACTATTACTGTTTAGTCCTGTTTGACTGCTTGTCTTTGTTTCTGCATTTTCTTGCTTCCCTGATTAAACTTACTCTGTGGGTAAAGTTTTTTTCACAAAAGGCAGGTGGAGGACATGGTGGGAAGGACCATAGGGTCCCACTCCATTACAGTATTTTATCAGAGACATGAACAAAGTAATGGAGTGAGCTTGTGGGTTCTCTGAGACAAAGGAATTTCAGGCAGAGGGAACAGCTGGTGTGAAGCCCCTGAGGCCTAGTTTTTTTGGCTAAATGTTCAGTGGGGAGAACACATTTATTGAACACCTTAGCATCTCGCAGAAACTTTATTAAGTGATCTCACCACACATTAAATCATTCCAGCAATGACTGCTGAGCATTTACCAAAATCCATCCCCTCTTTTTCTCAGGGATGCAGCTAGAATACATTCTCCAGCCTTTCTTGCAGTGGGTGCAGCTGATTCAAGTGGGAATTAAATGAAGTACCATCCTGGATACGTCTTCTGAACTGGCTGACCGTTATCCTCCCAGTACACTGCATTGCCTTCTAAAACGTCTTCAGTCATCATTTTTGTGGGCAGAATTGGAAAACCAGTGGAAATTGTTGAGAAGGTGCCCAAACTTTATCTATTGGGCTAACTTCATCTTTCTTTGGGTTTCCCTGATAGCTCAGTTGGTAAAGAATCTGCCTCCAATGCAGGAGACCCAGTTCAATTCCTGGGTTGGGAAGATCTGCTGGAGAAGGGAAAGGGTACCCACTCCAGTATTCTTGGGTTTCGCTTGTGGCTTAGCTGGTAAAGAATCCTTCTGCAGTATTGGAGACCGGGGTTTAATCCCTGGGTTGGGAAGATCCCCTGGAGAAGGGAATGGCTACCCACTCCAGTATTCTGGCCTGGAGAATTCCCTGGCCTGTATAGTTGATGGGGTTGCAAAGAGCTGGATACAACTGAGTGACTTTCATCTTTCTTCCTTTGAAATTCTTTGTTAAACTTTTTAATTGGAGGATAATTGTTTTACAATGCTGTGTTGGTTTCTGCTGTACAACAATGCGAATCAGCCATAAGAATATATATATCCCCTCCCTCTTGAGTATCTCTCCCAACCCACCCCCATCCTACCCCTCTAGGTGGTCACAGAGGGCCAGGCTGGGCTCCCCATGTTATATAGCAGTTTCCCACTACTTATCTATTTTACACATAGTAGTGTATATATGTCAGTGATACTTCCTCAGTTAGTCCCACTTTCTCCTTTCCCTGCTGTGTCCTCAAGTCCATTTTCTGCGTCTGCATCTCTATTCCTGCCCTGCAAATAGTTTCATTAGTACCATTTTACTAGATTCCATATATATGTGTGTGTGTGCATTAATATACGATATTTGTTTTTCTCTTTATAACTTACTGCACTCTGTATAACAGGCTCTAGGTTAATCCACCTCAGTTCAACTGACTCATCAATACTTTAATAAGTCCACATAAAAATTCACTCTAGGTGCCTTGATTACATGCTGCTTATATAAAACATTTAGACATGGAAGCAATATCTAGACCACGTAGAAGAGATGAAATGGTTACTCCATCTCAATGTACATTGTTTTACCCCATGCATATAACTGCTCATATCATGGAGAAACTGTCACAACAAATCAATGGGAAGCATCTTTCTTTTTACTTTTAAGAAGTAAAAAGAAAATTAAAAGTAATTTTTTTCTGAAGAAGTAAATTTCTTTTTTTAATTAATTATGTTTTGTTTGTAAAATTTTTACAGTTTTGTGTTCGTTTCTGCCATACAACAGCGTGAATCAGCCATAGTTATACATACATCCCTTCTCTCCCAAGCCTCCCTCCCTTCTCCTGATCCCCTCCCTCCAGGCCATCACAGAGCTCCAGGATGGGCTCCCATAAAAGTATTTTTTTAATTAATTAATTTTTTGAGGATAAGTGCTTTACAGAATTTTGTTGTTTTCTGTCAAACCTCAACATGAATCAGCCATAGGTATGCATATATCCCCTCCCTTTTGAACCTCCCTCTCATCTCCCTCCCCATGCCACCCCTCTAGGTTTATACAGAGCCCCGTTTGAGTTTCCTGAGCCATACAGCAAATTCTCATTGGCTACCTATTTTACATACGCTAATGTAAGTTTCCATGTTACTCTTTCTATACGTCTCACCCTCTTCTCCTCTCTCCCCATGTCCATAAGTCTATTCTCTATGTCTGTTTCTCCATCACTACCCTGTAAATAAATTCTTCAGTACCATTTTTCTAGATTCTATATATATGCATTGGAATACGATATTTATCTTTCTCTTTCTGACTTACTTCACTCTGTATAATAGGTTCCAGGTTCATCCACCTCATCAGAACTGACTCAAATGCATTCCATTTTATGGCTGAGTAATTTTCCATTGTGTATGTGTACCTCAATTTCTTTATCCATTCATTTGTCGATGGACATCTAGGTTGCTTCCATGTTGTAGCTATTGTAAATAGTGCTGCAATGAACAATGGGATACATGTATCTTTTTCAATTTTGGTTTCCTCAGAGTATATGCCAGAGAAGGCAATGGCACCCCACTCCAGTACTCTTGCCTGGAAAATCCCATGGATGGAGGAGCCTGGTAGGCTACAGTCCATGGGGTCGCTAAGAGTCGGACATGACTGAGCGACTTCACTTTCACTTTTCCCTTTCACGCACTGGAGAAGGAAATGGCAACCCACTCCAGTATTCTTGCCTGTAGAATCCCAGGGATGGCGGAGCCTGGTGGGCTGCCATCTATGGGGTCGCACAGAGTCGGACACGACTGAAGCGACTTAGCAGCAGCAGCAGCAAGAGTATATGCCTAGGAGTGGGACTGCAGGGTCATATGGTGGTTTTATTCCTAGTTTTTTAAGGAATCTCCATACCATCTTCCATAGTGGCTGTATCAATTTACATTCCTACCTACAGTGCAAGAGCTTTCCCTTCTCACCACACCCTCTCCAGCAAAAAGTTTGTAGACTTTTTGATGATGGCCATTCTGACTGGTGTGAGGTGATATCTCATTGTGGTTTTGATTTGCATTTCTCTAATAATGAGTGATGTTGAGCATCTTTTCATGTGTTTGTTAGCCATTTGTATGTCTTCTTTGGCGAAATGTCTGTTTAGGTCTTTTTCCTACTTTTTGATTGGGTTGTTTGTTTTTCTGGTATTGAGTTGTATGAGCTGTTTGTATATTTTGGAAATTAATCCTTTGTCAGTTGTTTCATTTGCTATTATTTTCTCCCATTCCGAGAATCTTTTCACCTTGCTTATAGTTTCCTTTGCTGTGCAAAAGCTTTTAAGTTTAATCAGGTCCCAGTTGTTTACTTTTGTTTTTATTTCCATTACTTTAGGAGGTGGATCATGGAGGATCTTGCTTTGATTCATGTCATCGAGTGTTCTGCCTATGTTTTCCTTTAAGAGTTTTATAGTTTCTGGTCTTACATTTTGGTCTTTAATTCATCTTGAGTTTATCTTTGTGTTTGATGTTAGGAAGTGTTCTAATTTAATTCTTTTACATATAGCTGTCCAGTTTTCCTAGCACTGTTTATTGAAGATGCTGTCTTTGCCTCATTGTGTATATTTGCCTCCTTTGTCAAAAATAAGGTACCCATGAGGGCACCTTGTGCTGCAAATGCCTGCACAGTGGTGCAACCCTGGGTGGCTGGTCCAGCTGACAGGTCTTACCAGTTAGCGCAGGTAGCTCAACCAGAGAACACGTACACTCTGAATGGATTTACTGTCAGATCCAAATGTGCTGTGTGTTCAAGTCTCAGGAACACGTGGTCTAAATGTGAGATTTTGGAAATAACTGAAGAGGGCACAAAGGTTTTGGACCTTTCAAATGGCATAGAGGAGGTAGTAACCCCGAGAATGTCTGGAATGCTATACCCAAATTGGATAAGAGTCCATCTGAGAAAAGAGGCCTGGAGATGATAGAGATTTAACTGCGGATCTGTAAGTGTGATCAGTCAGTCCAAAGCTGCTCTGAAATAAGTGCCATCTTAACCAGAGCAACAAAAATATTTGAGAAAATTGCGATGTGTAAACACAAGAAGTTGTTATTTTTGAAAACTTTGTGTTGAAAACAAAACAGATCTTAGACTGCCTATGTGGTGAATTTATAGTGCTGTTTCTGTATATATGAAGTTGAGATGTTTCCTCTCCCTTTAAATATGTCATCTTTCTAATCAGTTGGGAGGATTTATTTTACTAAACAGTTTGCTAATATATTACTCACATTGCAAAAAATAAGAGTATTTTGGTTTCTTCTGAATAATAGTGTTTAAAATAGAAAATTATGGGTTTCTGACAAGCATATTATATGATACTACTTGGGGGGATGGCTTTGTTAGCAGTAACTCCTTCAAAATTTTTGTTTTGTTTCTGAAGCTTTGCTGTTCTAGTTTGGACTAATACTCTGTTTGAATTTAGAAGTATACTAATGTGACACAAGATTTGAATAAAGTTTGTCCTTGTAAGTAAAAAAAAATAAGGTACTCATAGGTGCATGGGTTTATTTCTGAGCTTTCTATCTTGTTCCATTGGTCAATATTTCTGTTTTTGTGACAGTACCATACTGTCTTGATGACTGTAGCTTTGTAGCATAATCTGAAGTCAGGAAGCTTAATTCTTCCAGCTCCATTCTTCTTTCTCAAGACTGCTTTGGCTATTCATGGTCTTTTGTGTTTCCATATACATTGTGAAATTTTTTGTTCTAGTTCTGTGAAAAATGTCATTGGTAATTCGATAGGGGTCTCATTGAATCTGTACATTGCGTTTGGTAGTATAGTCATTTCCACAATATTGATTCTTCCTACTCAGGAGCATGGAATATCTCTCCATGTGTTTATGTCGTCTTTGATTTCTTTCATTAGTGTCTTGTAATTTTCTGTGTACAGTTCTTTTGTCTCCTGAGGTAAGTTTATTCCTAGATGTTTAATTCTTTTGTTGCAATGGTGAATGGGATTGATTCCTTAATTTCTCTTTCTGATTTTTCATTGTTAGTATATAGAAATGCAAGTGATTTCTGTGTATTGATTTTGTATCCTGTAACTTTGCTAAATTCACTGATTAGCTCTAATAATTTTCTGACACTATCTTTAGGGTTTTCTATGTACAGTATCATGTCATTTGCAAACAGGGAGAGCTTTATTTCTTCTTTTCTGATCTTGATTCCTTTTATTTCCTTTTCTTCTCTGATTGCTATAGGTAGGACCTCTAGAACTATGTTGAATAATAGTGATGAAAGTGGACACCCTTGTCTGGTTCCTGATCTTAGGGGGAATGCTTTCAGTTTTTCACCATTGAGAATAATGTTTGCTGTAAGCTTATCACATACGGCCTTTACTATGTTGAGTTAGGTTCCTTCTATGCCCATTGTTTGAAGAGTTTCAATCATAAATGGATGCTGAATTTTGTCAAAGGCTTTTTCTTCATCTGTTGAGATTATCATATGACTTTTATCTTTCAATTTGTTAATATGGTGTATCACATTGGTTAATTTGCATTTATTGAAGAATCCTTGCATCCCTGAAATAAACCCAAGTTGATCATGGTGTATGAGCTTTTTGATGTGCTGCTGAATTCTGTTTGCTAAAATTGTGTTGAGGATTTTTGCATCTATGTTCATCAGTGATGTTGGCCTGTAGTTTTCTGTTTTTGTGTTGTCTTTGTCTGGTTTTGATATCAGAATGATGGTGGCCTTGTAGAATGAGTTTGGAAGTGCTCCTTCCTCTGCAATTTTTTGAAAGAGTTTTACAAGGATAGGCATTAGCTCTTCTCTAAATATTTGATAGAATTCTCCTGTGAAGCCATCTGGTCCTGGGCTTTTGTTTTTTGGGAGATTTTTGATCACAGCTTCAATTTCAGTACTTGTAGTTGGGTTGTTCACAACTTCTATTTCTTCCTGGTTCAGTCTTGGAAGATTGAATTTTTCTAAGAATCTGTCCACTTCTTCCAGGTTATCCATTTTATTGCCATATAGTTGTTCATAATAATCTCTTACAACCCTTTGTATTTTTCATTTCAATCTCTCCCTTTTCACTTCTAATTTTGTTGATTTGATTCTTCTCTCTTTTTTTCTTGATGAGTCTGGCTAAAGGTTTGTCAATTTTGTTTATCTTAAAGAATCAGCTTTTTGTTTTATTAATCTTTACTATTGTTTCTTTCATTTCTTTTTCATTTATTTCTGCTCTGATCTTTATAATTTCTTTCCTTCTACTAATTTTGAGAGTTTTTTTGTTCTTCTTTTTCCAGTTGTTTTAGGCATAAGGTTAGGTTGTCTATTCGATGTTTTTTTGTTTCTTGAGGTAGGATTGTATTGCTATAAATTTCCCTCTTAGAACTGCTTTTGCTGCATCCCATAGGTTTGGAATTTTCATGTTTTCATTGTCATTTGTTTCTAGAAGTTTTTTTATTTCTGTTTTGATTTCTTTGGTAACCTGTTGGTTATTTAGAAACATGTTGTTTAACCTCCATGTGTTTGTGTTTCTTATAGTTTTTTTTTTCTTGTAATTGATATCTAGTCTCATAGCATTGTGATCAGAAAAGATGCTTGATACATTTTCAATTTTCTTAAATTTACTAAGGTTTGATTTGTGACCCAAGATGTGGTCTATCCTGGAGAATGTTCCATGTGCACTTGAGAAGAAGGTGTATTCTTCTGCATTTGGATGAAATGTCCTGAAGATATCAACAAGCTCCATCTCATCTAATATATCATTTAAGATTTGTGTTTCCTTATTTTCTGTTTTGATGATCTGTCCGTTGGTGTAAGTGGGGTGTTAAAGTCTCCTATTATTATTGTGTTACTCTCAGTTTCTCCTTTTATGTCTGTTAGTGTTTGTCTTATGTATTGAGGTGCTCCTTTGTTGGGTGCATAGATTTTACAATTGTTATGTCTTCCTCTTGGATTGATCCCTTAATCATCATGTAGTGTCCTTCCAATCTCTTGTAATCTTCTTTATTTTAAGGTCTACTTTGTCTGATATGAGGGATTCTACTTCACCTTTCTTTTGCTTCCTATTTGCATGGAATATATTTTCGCATCCTCTCACTTTCAGTTTATATGTGTCTTTAGGCCTGAAGTGGGTTTCTTGTAGACAGCATATATATGAGTCTTGTTTTTTTATCCATTCAGCCAGTCTGTGTCTTTCGGTTGGAGCATTTAATCCATTTACATTTAAAGTAATTATTGATGTGTATGTTCCTATTGCCATTTTCCTAATTGTTTGGGATTGATTTTGTAGAACTTTTTCTTCTCTTGTATTTCTTGACTATATAAGTCCCTTTAACATTTGTTGTAAAGCTCGTTTGGTAGTACTGAATTCTCTTAACTTCTGCTTGTCTGAAAAGCTTTTTATTTCTCCATCAATTTTGAATGAGATCCTTGCTGGGTACGGTAATCTTAGTTGTAGGTTTTTCCCTTTCAGTACTTTAAATATATCCTGCCATTCCCTTCTGGCCTGCAGAGTTTCTGCTGAAAGATCAGCTGGTAAACGTATGGGGTTTCCCTTGTATATAACTTGTTGTTTCTCCCTTGCTGCTTTTAATGTTCTTTCTTTGTGTTTAGTCTTTGTTAGTTTGATTAGTATATGTCTTGGTATGTTTCTCCTTGGGTTTATCCTGTATGGGACTCTTTGTTCCTCTTGGACTTGGTTGACTATTTCCTTTTCCATGTTGGGGAAATTTTCAACTATAATCTCTTAAAAATTTTTCCCATACCCTTTCTTTTTCTCTTCTTCTTCTGGGAACCCCTATAATTTGAATGTTCGTGCATTTGATAATGTCCCAGAGGTCTTGGAGACTATCCTCAGTTCTTTTCATTCTTTTTACTCTATTCTGCTCTTCAGAAGTTATTTCCACCATTTTATCTTCCAGCCCACTGAGTCATTCTTCTGCTTCAGATATTCTGCTATTGATTCCTTCTAGAGTATTTTTAATTTCAGTAATTGTGTTGTTTGTCTCTCTATGTTTAGTCTTTAATTCTTCTAGGTCTTTGTTAATTGATTCTTGCTTCTTCTCCATTCTGTTTTCAAGGTTTTTGATCATCTTTACTATCGTTATTCTGAATACTTTTCCAGGTAGTTTGCCTATTTACCCTTCATTTATTTGGACTTCTGTGTTTCTAGTTTGTTCCTTCATTTGTGTAGTATTTCGCTGCCTTTTCATTATTACGTTTTTTAACTTACTGTGTTTGAGGTCTCCTTTTCTCAGGCTTCAAGTTTGAATTCTTTCTTCCTTTTGATTTCTGCCCTCCTAAGGTTGGTCCTGTGGTTTGTGTAAGTTTAATATAGGGTGAGATTTGTGCTGAGTTTTTTGTTTGTTTGTTTTTCCTCTGATGCGAAACATTGAGTGAGGTGGTAATCTTGTCTGCTGATGATTTGGTTTGTATTTTTGTTTTGTTTGTTGTTTAGATGAGTTGTGCTGCACAGGGTGCTACTGGTGGTTGGGTGATGCCAGGTCTTGTATTCAAGTGGTTTCCTTTGTATGAGTTCTCACTATTTGATCCTCCCTAGGGTTAGTTCTCTGGTAGTCTAGGGTCTTGGAGTCAGTGCTCCCACTCCAAAGGCTCAAGGCTTGATCTCTGGTCTTAAGACTCAGAGGGAGGAGCAAATCTGAAAGGCTAAAGCTGAAATACAGTGAAAGTCTATCTTCATTAAATTCTTTTACCCACAGATCTTATGTCTAGGAGCTATCTTCACATGATTCAGCAGCTTTCTGTGGGTCTCACTTTGTTGATAAAAATATAGTCATTGCTTTTACATCCTTCATTAAAGAGAAAAAAATCCATAGATTGGGATAACAAGCAGCACAGCCCTCTTTCCAAGTGATTCGGGGCAAGAGCGAATTCTACAGAGCATGAGAAGAGACAATGCAGAAGTGGGGCACCAAAAGTATTTTTAATTCAGTCTCATTGGGCTTGAATTTCACAGGCTTTGGGCTTCTTCTCTGGGCCAGTGGATCAGAAGTTGTTGTTCAGTTGCTCAGTCGTGCCTGACTCTTTGCAATCCTATGGACTGCAGCATGCTGGGCTTTCCTGTCCTACACCATCTCCTGGAGTTTCTCAAACTCATGTCCATTGAGTCGGTGATGCCACCCAACCATCTCATCCTCTGTTGCCCCTTCTCCTCCTGCCCTCCATCTTTCCCAGCATCAGGGTCTTTTCCAATGAGTCAGCTCTTTGCATCAGGTGGCCAAAGTATTGGAGCTTCAGCTTCAGCAGCAGTCCTCCCAGTGACTATTCAGGGTTGATTTCCTTTAGGATTGACTGGTTTGATCTTGCAGTCCAAGGGACTCTCAAAAGATGATTGCAATTGTGCTGCATTACAAACTACCCCAAAGCTCAGTGAAGTGAAGAGAAGTGAAGTGTTTGTTGCTCAGCCGTGTCAGGCTCTTTGTGACCACATGGAATGTAGCCTGCCGGGTGACTCTGTCCATGGGATTCTCCAGGCAAGAATACTAGAGTAGTAGTCATTCTCTTCTCCAGGGGATCTTCCTGACCCAGGGATTGAATCTGGGTCTCCCACACTGCCAGTGGATTCTTTACCATCTGAGCCACCAGGGAAGCCTAAAGCTCAGTGGCTTAAAGCAACAGACATATATACCCATGCACCTCTGAGTCTGCTGGGTTGGCCAATCTGGATAGGGCTCAACTGATTGACTCGGCTCCATAGGTCTTTCATCTTTATTCTGGGATAGTTGTTCTCATGCTGACAACTCTTTTGAGAAGCAAGAGGGCAGATGGGGCCTGGGAGGTCTCTTTAGACCCAGGCTTGGAACTGGCTTATTGCCTCTTCTGCCCACATGCTGTTGATCAAAGCAAGTCCAAAGTCAAGGGCTGAGGAAATACATGACACTCACAATAAGCTGTGACAAAGAGGGATACAGGAAGGAGTGAATAATTGAGGCCAACCTATTATTCATGGTCACCAACTCTTGCAAAAGGCACAAGAGTTTAAAAGTTGGTTGACTCAGGATGGACTCATTTGCATAAAGGAAAAAGCAGAACTTTTTGACATTTTCAAAGGACTTTTAAAGAAAAACAGGATGGCTATTTGTGTTCATCATGAAGTGACTCATACAAGTCATGTGATTTAAAAATAAGAAAATTCAATGCTAATTGCATAGACTTATGGCTTCTGGCATAACAATAATAACAGCTTACATTGCAGAGCATTTTAGAGTACACCATGCCTTTTCATATGAGATGTCTCATTTTATACTCAGAACAATCCTCCCCAAGTGTTATTATCCTAGTTCTGAACAGGAGGTGATGGAGGCTTAAGTGACTTGCTCAAGGTCACACAGCTTGCCATAGCTCAGCTCTGTCCTCCACACTCTGGCTTTTCTTCGAGTTACTTCGAAGCTTGGGGGTTCATGTAGTTGCTGAACGGAGGGTTCCAGTCTCCCACAGAGAAGCCCCCTCTACCCCACTTCTGTTGGTCCAAACCCACCCTCATGGGCTGCATTTTTCCTATTTAATGTTTATCTCCATCTCTTTAAAAAAAAGAACATTTTAAGCACAAAGCAAAGAGAATACAATGGAAATAACAATGGACTTCCTTGTCCCCATAAGCCAGCTTCCTCAATGAGCAGTGTTGTGCTGGTCATGTTTATTTTCCCCTCCCTTTTGCACTGTATTAAAAAAATTTGGTGGGAAATACCTTTCACAGGAAATTAACCTTTTTATTTATTTAATTTTTTTTTTTTTCCCTCTGGTGGTGCCAGGTCTTAGTTGTGGCATGTGGGATCCAATTCCCTGAACAGGGATTGAACTTCAGGCCCTCTGCATTGGGACTCTGGAGCCTTAGCCGCTGGACCACCAGGGAAGTCCCTAAAGATTTTTTTGATGTGGATTGTTTTTAAAGTCTTTATTGAATTTGTTACAATATTGCTTCTGTTTTATGGGGGTTTTGTTTGTTTTTTGGCCGTTGGGGCATGTGGGATTTGGGCTCCCTGACCAGCCAGGGATTGAACCTACACCCCCTGCCCTGGAAGGCAAAATCTTAACCACTGGACCACCAGGGAAGTCTCTAACCCTTTGGAAGAGAACAATTCAGAGCATTTACTACATTCACAGTATTATGCCACTTTTCTATCTCATTCTAGAGCATTTCCATCACCTCAAAATGCAACCCTGTACCCACTAGCAGGCACCCCCTATCCCCCCAGCCCCCTGCTCCTGGAAACTGCCAATCTACTTTCTGTCTCTGTGGATTTGCCTATTCTGGATATTTCACATAAAGGGAATCATACACTGTGTGACATTTTGTGTCTGGCTTCTTTCACTCAGCATAATGTTTTCGAGGTTCAGCCATGTTGTAGTATGTCTCAGTGCTTCTTTATTTTTAATGTGTGTGTGTTAGCTCAGTCGTGTCTGACTCTTTGAGACCCCATGGACTGTACCCCTCCAGGCTCCTCTGTCCATGGAATTCTCCAGGCAAGGATACTGGAGTGGGTTGCCATTCCCTTCTCCATCAGATCTTCCTGACCCAGGGATCAAACCTGATTCTCCCACATTGCAAGCAGATTCTTTAAGGTCTGAGCCATCAGGGAATCATTATCTTTAATGGCTGAATACTATTCCACTGTGTAGAGGTGTTACTGATCTAAGCTCCTACTGCTTGCTGCACAACAGGCCAATAAATCAAGAAACAAGTTGTTTGGGGCAAGCAATATCGACTTTATTTGGAAAGCCAGCAAACTGAGAAGATGGTGGGCTAGTATGCCAAAGAACCATCTTCCCTGAGTTATAATTCAGGTTTCTTTGATACTGAAAGAGAAGGAGGTGTGGTTGGTTGCTGCAAACTTTTCGATGTCAAGAATCCTTTGTTCTCGCAGCTGTCTGGGTAGGTCAGGTCACTATATTCAAGTAAACCTCCAGCAAGACAAATGTCATTCTCTGTTCTGCAACTTTTTTTGGGGGGGGGTGCAGACTGTGTTTATTGTAGTCTAGGGCTTATAAAAAGAGATTGGAAAACATGTGGAATTAGAAAAAACAATTTAAACAGCAAACATTGGTAAACACAGTACATCTGTGGCTACAAGGGGGGAAATCCAGGGCTGTTTGGCCAGAGTACACTGTTTGGGGCAGGCACTCAACAGGAGGTCTTTCCAGCAGAACAGGAGAACCAATGGCAAGAAGCATATCCAGTACTGACCCCGGTCAGGGCGAGCTGGTACGTGTATCCAAACCAAGCAAGTTCAGTCCTGAGGAACCCAAGCACGTATTCAGCAGAATGTGCCAGTTGCCCTCTGAAACAGCTGTTACATAATCATTTATAAAGCAGGGGGCAAGAGCAAGAGGCCGTGGGGCAAGAGAGCCTGATCACACCATCTTGGCTAATTTGCTCTCTCCCCACAAAGAGAGGAAATTGTAGGAAGGTAAGAGGAATCAGCATTTTCAAGAAGTCAGATCTGCACATCCTGTGATTCTCATCAGCAATGTCAACCTACCTTGTTGCAATTGGTGTTTAGTCGCTAAGTCGTGTTCTATTCTTTGCAACCCTATGGACTGTAGCCCACCAGGCTCCTCTATGCATGGAAGTTCCCAGGCAAAAATACTGGAGAGGGCTGCCATTTCCTTCTCCATGTTCTGCAACTTTTTATCTCTATGTGAATGGCAAAGTGTTATACCTTTAAAGGTCAGAGCCTTGAAAATGGGCTATCCAGTATATATCAGGCTATAGGCAACATTATTGTAGCAAAAGCAATAGACTACAAAGGTTAAAGTAAAAGATTCAATATGGAGTCACATTTCTTCTTTCCTATTACAGAGGGTCCGAAATTTTGTTTTATTCATTCATTACTCCTGGAAATGACCTATCACTTTAGGCATAAATACTTCAATATGCATCCCTAACACATAAAGACTTTAAGAAACAACATAATCAAAATACTGGGCTTCCCAGGTGGCAATAGTGGTAAAACATCCACCTGCCAATGCAGGAGATAACAAGGGATATGGGTTTGATCCCTGGGTAGGGAAGATCCCCCGGAGTAGGAAGTGGCAACCCACTCCAGTATTCTTGCCTGGAAAATCCCATGGTCAGATGAGCCTGGCAGGCTACAGTCTATGGGGCCGCAAAGAGTCAGACAGGACAGCACAATCAAAATACTACTAAGTAACTTTACAAAAAGAACACTAATTCTTTAAGATCCCCTAACACCCAGCCCAGGTTTAATTGCTCCTGTCTAAACAATGCTTCTTTCCCCAGTGAGGTAAATCCTCCCATTTTGACTCCACCTTATGAAAAACATGAGGCTTCTCTCTGCCCTAGATGCCTCTTATAAGACATACAGCTCATCTTTAAAAGGAGCTTCCTTTAAAAGGAGAAAGGGGGTCACCCCAGTTTTGGAAACCTAAGTCTACGCATGCAGCAAACAAACCTATGAAGCTTGCCATCAATTGCCTTTTTGCATCCAAAGACTCAAATTTTCTTCTTGCTGCCTTTGTATTCAAATCATACAACTGGCTTTGCCTTAAGGGGATGGGAGGGAGCTCAAAGAGAAGCTATTTCGCCAGAGAACTGGGGAGACTGGGGGTGGGGTGGGGTTAGCAGCTGTCCTCTAATTAGTGTTTCTGTAAGGGCATCAATAATTTAGGTTGTAATCTGGTGGAGGGGAGATGGTTAAATTATAAGTGTGATTCCACATCCATGCTGCTTCCCGCCTGCTACACACGCCCCCTTCCGCAAACCCACTAAGTAGGAGAGACAGAGCCTTTCCTGGCTCCTTAAGAGAAGCTGCTCTGGAAGAAGGTAGAGGGGTGATACACAGCATCCTTCCAGAGAGTCCTGCCCCATGCTGGGAGGTCCCCGTCCAGTGTTAAGGGTCAGAGAGACGAGAGTAAGAATTCCCTTTTATTTTCCCCTGAGGAGCTCTGTGGATGGGAGGCTGGGTAGTCTCCCTGTGCTGGGTTCCCGAGCAGTAAGTACTTTGCTGGAGATGATCAGGAGCTGATGACACGTTAGTCCTCCCTGTCTCCTCCCAACATTAGAGAAACCTCCTCCTCTTCCTTCTCCCTATCCCCCCCTGTCAGCTGGCACAGAAGCCCCATTTGGCACCTGCCTTTGTGGGGAGCCCTCAGCTCGGAGCTTGGCTGCTATTGGCATCCCCTTTGTCTCTCCTTTCTCCGGGGCCCCTTTTTCCTTCCATTGGGCAGGCAATGGATGCGTGGGCATCTGCTGGCTTGGACCCCTGGATGCTGACAAGGTGGGACCCTCAGGAGAGCCGGAGGACTCGCTGCGCTGCCCACTAACCACACAGCCTGAGAGCCAGAGCCCATGCCACACAGGTGAGTGAGCGATACAATCTGGGGGGCAGAGTTCTGCAGGGAGTCTAATCTTATTTCCTTGCTGCAACCTTACCTGTATAGACAAAGGTAAGAACCCAATGACCCCCTCCTTCCTCTGAATAGCTTTTCTTTGGGGGTGGGCAGTTTCTTTCTCTCCGCAGCTTCTCTTGCTGGGGGCAGAACCCCTGCTTTCCAGCTTTTACTTCTTGCTGAAATATTTATTTTCTCTCAACTGCCCTTAGCCCTCGTGTAGTACTTGATGTCACAGCCACCTGCTCTGGACCTGTGACATTTCCCCAATGATCATAGTTTCTCAGCTAAGTCTAATTCTACTTTTTTTTTTTTTAATGTCTCCCCTCAACCCCGTCTCCTGTCCTCCGCCCCGCCCCCGGCCATCACTCAAGTCTAAATTAGTCTCTTTTTGCTTAAAGATCCAGGCAGGCTGGACTAAGTGACGGAGCTTGGAATCTTGCGCGCCTTCCCCTCCCCCACGCCTACGACTTTGCGGTGGGGTGGGGGGCGGTGTGGTGGTCCCAGAAACAAAAGTTCATAACGCCCGTTTTGCCGGTCGTTGTTTGCTGTGCTCTAAGCAGTGTGAATGCGTTTGGAAAAAGGGAGATGGCAGATGGCTGTTGAGGATAATTACGCCGTCTTAGGCAACCTCTTGTTCTGTTTAATATTTAATATTCTGCCCTCCCTTGCTCCAAATGAAAAGCAGAGACAGTGCTTGGCACCCCTCTAGACCAACCCCTCCCTTTAGGAAATGTTTGGACAGAGCTGACTCTCCGGGTGGCTTTTATTTCTCAAGAAATGAGAGAAATCACTCTGTTTTCCGGCTCTCGCCCGCTGACAGCTTCAGAGAACACGTGGCTGGTGGGGGCGGTAGGGGGAAGCGCCCCGCGGGCTGGGCTCCTCTGCCTTTTCCCGGGGGCTCGGGCTTTGAGCGTTCCTGAGTGACTGAGCTGGAAGAAGGAATCAAAATGAAATGTAAACAGGAAGACAAAATAGCTTCCAGGAGGCAGTGGCCTCCGCCATGGCTGAACAGACAAGAGAGGGCGCTCTTCCCTGGGCCGCCACCTTCCTTAGCTCCTAGGTGCAGGGGTGGGAGTGGGGTAGGGATCTCCACTAGGTATTCCGGCTCCATCCTGAGTTTCCTGTTCAGAGTCGCCAACCTCAGGGCAGACCTGCCATTTCCCCTGTGGGCTCTTTCAGGGACAGTCTTAGGTCTCTGGGGGGTGGGGTGGGGGCGGTGGGGAGAAAGGCAGTCTCCTGTGTCTATGGATGACTCTGGCCCCTCACCCCCGACTTGGCTTCTAGACCTTGCAAACCCAAGCCCCGGGTTGCAGAAGAGCTCCCAACTCCAGAGGTCTTAGCAGCTGACTATCCCATTGATGTTTTCCTCTAAAACACTGGGATATGCAGGGACGCATAAAGGTGTTCCGGCCAATGCATGGTGCCTAACTGTATTTTGTAGAAGGAAATGGAAAAATTCCATGGACAGAGAAGCCTGGCGGGCTCTACAGTCCATGGGGTTGCAAAGAGTCGGAAAAGACTGAGTCACTGAGTACCTAAAGATATTACTTGAGGCAAATGCCATCATTCCTCTAGATAAGACTGGTTTACTTCAGTGCTGCCCCTCTTGCTCCCCCAAAGTAAGTGGAAAGATCAGAACTAAGGTTCTGGAGGCAAAGGGCAGATTTTTTTTTCTCAAGGTGTTTTTTTTTGGGGGGTGGGCTGGTGGGGGGTGGGCAGCACTGGCATGTGGGATCTTAGTTTTCCCAGCAAGGATCAAACCCATGCCCCCTGCAATGGAAGTGTAGAGTCTTAATCACTGGACCGCCAGGGAAGTCCCCCAAGGGTAGATTTGACATTGAACAAATTAGTGGGTAAATGACCCGCAAAGTAATGCCAAGTGCAGCTCTTGAACATCGTAGCACCAGCAGAAGGTTTGACTTAACTTGTTTTCTTATTCTTTTCAAAATGCTAGCTTACAGGACAAGAGGGCCCTTAGTGGCCGAGGGCAAGTGAGGGAAGATCCTACTCCAGGATCTTTCAAATCAACTGTCTTCACAGTGACAGACAGGCAAGGGCTCTTGGCATGCTCTCCTACCCCCTCCCGGCAAGGCCAAGCCTGTCTGATGGCGGTCCGCGAGACTGACTTCACTGAGTGTGGGAGGGGAGGGGAGCTGGTCAGAATCCTCAGACCTTCATCTCAAAGTGCAGACCCTGGACTGGCAGCATACTCTGGGAATGCAGAGTCTCAGGCCCCACCCAGGCCTGTTGAGTTAGAATCTGCATTTCAGCTGGATTCCAGGGCAGAATCAGAGTCTGACTGGCTGGTCAGAATCTTAGAAACTGGGGGCATAACTTGGTGCATCAGCGTTCCTAGTTGACAGTCAGGCCAATGCTGACATCCCAGGTCAGGTGATGGATGCTCAGTGCTGGGCACATAGTAAGTGCTTACTAAATCTTGGCTACTTTTTTGTTGTTGATATTCTTGGAAGTGTTGATTAATGAATGTAACGTGGTTTTGTAAAGTTTCATTTATTATGGGCTTCCTAGGTGGCTCAGTGAAAGAATCTGTCTGCCAACGCAGGAGATGTAGGAGATGCAGGAGATGCAGTTTCGATCCCTAGGTCAGGAAGATCCCCTGCAGGAGGAAACGGCAACCCACTCCAGTATTTTTGCCTGGGAAATCCCATGGACTGAAAAGCGTGATGGGCTACAGTCCATGGAGTCACAAAGGGTTGGACACGACTGAGTGACTGACTTGTTCAGTCGCCAAGTTGTGTCTGATTCTTCACGACCCCATGGACTGCAGCACCCCAGGCTTCCCTGTCCCTCACCATCTCCCAGAGTTTGCCCAAGTTCATGTTCATTGAATTGGTGATGCCATCCAACCATCTCATCGTCTGTCACCCTCTTCTCCTTCTGCCTTAATCTGCCCAGCATCTTTTCCAGTCTTTTCCATCTTTCCCAGGGTCTTTTCCAGTGAGTTAGCTGTTCCCCTCAGGTGGCCAAAGTATTGCAGCTTCAGCATTAATCCTTCCAAAGAATATTCAGGGTTGACTTCCTTTTGGATTGACTGGTTTGATCTCCTTGCTTTTCAAGGGACTCTGAAGAGTCTTCTCTAGCACCACAGTTCAAAAGCATCAGTTCTTCAATGCACTGCCTTCTTTATTGTCCAGCTCTCACATCTGTACAAGACTACTGGAAGGACCATAGCCTTGACTATATGGACCTTTGTCAGCAAAGTGATGTCTTTGCTTTTGAACACACTGTCTAGGTTTGCCATAGCTTTCCTGCCAAGAAGCAATTGTCTTCTAATTTCATGGCTGTACGCACCATCCACCGTGATTTTAGAATTCAAGAACAGGAAATCTATCATTGCTTACATCTTTTCCCCTTCTATTTGCCATGAAGTGATGGGAGTGGATGCCGTGATCTTACTTTAATATTGAGTTTGAAGCCGGCTTTTTCACTCTCCTCCTTCACCCTTATCAAGAGGGTCTTTAGTTCCTCTTCACTTTCTGCAATTAGAGTGGTATCATCCGCAAATCTGAGGTTGTTGACATTTCTCCCGGCAATCTTGGTTCCAGCTTGTAACTCATCCAGCTCGACATTTCCCATGATGTGCTCTGCATATAAGTTAAGTAAACAGGTTGACAATAAACAGCCTTGTCGTACTCCTTTCTCAATCGTGAACCAGTCAGTTGTTCCGTACAGGATTCTAACTGTTGCTTCTTGGCCCACATACAGGTTTCTAGGAAGACAGGTAATGTGGTCTGGTATTCCCATCTCTTTAAGAATTTTCCACGGTTTGTTATGATCCACACAATCAAAGGCTTTAGTGTAATCAATGAAACGGAAGTAGATGTTTTTCTAGAACTCCCCTGGCTTCTCTATGATCCAGCGAATGCTGGCAATTTGATCTCTGGTTCCTGTGTCTTTTCTAAACCCAGCTTGGACATATGGAAGTTCTTGATGCACGTAATGCTGAAGTGTAGCATGCAGGATTTTGAGCATGACCTTTCTAGCATGGGAGATGAGTACAACTGTCCGGTGGTGTGAACATTCTTTGATACTGCCCTTCTTGGGAACTGGGATGAGGGTTGACCTTTTCCAGTCCTGTGGCCACTGCTGGGTTTTCCAAATTTGCAGACATATTGAGTGCAGCACTTTAATAGCATCATCTTTTAGGATTTTAAATAGCTCTGCTGGAATTCTGGCACCTCCACTAGCTTTACTGGCAGCAGTGCTTCCTAAGTCCCACTTGACTTCACACTCCACAATGTCTGGCTGTGTACAAAAAAGATCTTAATGACCCAGATAACACGATGGTGTAGTCTCTCACTCAGAGCCAGACTGAACGACTTAGCACAAACTTATTTATTACCTTTTTAATCATTAAAAATTGAAGTATAGTTATTTTACAGTGTTGTGTTAGTTTCAGGTGTACAGCAAAGTAATATATATAATATACATATATGTATATATATATATTTTATATATATATATATATATAATATGTATACAATGCAGGAGACCCTGGTTTGAATTCTGGGGTTGGGAAGATTCCCTGGAGAAGTAATAGGCTACCCACTCCAGTATTCTTGGGCTTCCTTCATGGCTCAGCTGGTAATTATCCACCTTCAATGCGGGAGACCTGGGTTTGATCCCTGAGTTGGGAAGATTCCTGGAGGAGGTCATGGCAACCCACTCTAGTATTCTTGCCTGGAGGATCCCCATGGACAGAGGAGCCTGGTTAGGTTATAGTCCAGGGGGTCTCAAAGAGTCAGACACGATCGAGTGACTAAACATAGCACAGCGCGCGCGCACGCGCGCACACACACACACACACACACACACACACACACACACACACACATATTCTTTCTCAGATTCTTTTCCACTATAGGTTATTACAAGATATTGATCACAGTCCTCTGTGCTAATTTTGGCTACTTTTAAATTTCTCTCCAGAGCAAGGATGTGTAGCCAGTTTCTTTTCTAATTTAAAATACACCCAACAGAAAGTTTACTGTTTTTACCATTTTAATTTCACCAATTAAACAGCATTAGTATATGTGTAATGTTGTGCAACCATTACCTCTATTTATTAATAATTCCAGAATTTTCTGTTCATTTCAAAGGAAAACTCTCTACCATGAAACAGTTACTGTCATTCCTCAATCCCCTGGCACCTGGCAACCACCTACCTGCTTTCTCTCTTGATGGATTTCCCTCTTCTCCATACTTCATAGAAATGTGTCTGCCTTCTTTTCACTTCTGATTTCTTTTGTAGTTCAGACTTCAACTTTCCCTTTCTTTCACGTGTCCCAACCACCCCTCCCTTAGAGCATGCAGGTCAGATGAGTATTGGAAACATATTCTAGACCCCACTATTTCACACATTTATTCTTTTTTATTTTGAACATTTTTTTCAATTGGCATATAACCAATTAACAATGTTATGATAATTTCAGGTGAACAATGAAGGGACTCAGCCATATATATACATGTATCCATTCTCCCCAAACCCCTCTCCCATCCAGGCTGCCACATCACATTGAGCAGAGTTCCCGGTGCTATACAATAAGTTCTTGTTGATTATCTATTTTAAATACAGCAGTGTGTACATGACCATCTCAAACTCTCTAACTATCCCTTCCCCCTGGCAACCATAAGTCTGTTTTCTAAGTCTATGAGTCTCTTTTCTATTTTGTGAGTAAGTTCATCTGTATCATTTCTTTTTAGATTCCGCAAATAGTGGATGTCATACGTTATTTCTCATTCTCTGTCTGAATTACCTCACTCAATATGACAATCTCTAGGTACATCTGTGTTGCCATGAATGGCATTATTTCATTCTTTTTAACGGCTGAGTAATATTCCACTGTGTATATGTACCACATCTTCTTTATCTATTCCTCTGTCAGTGGACATTTAGGTTGCTTCCATGTCCTGGCTGTTGTAAATAGTTCTGCAAAGAACACTGGAGTGCCTGTATCCCTTCGGATCATGTTTTTCCCTGGATATATGCCCTGGAGTGAGATTGCAGGGTTATATAGTAGTTCTAGTTTTAGTTTTTTAAAGAACCTCCATACTGTTCTCCATAGTGGATGCACCAATTTACATTCCCACCAACAGTCACACGTTCATTCTTAGTGACCAAGAACAACGTAGGGAGGCTCAGTCTTCAAATATTTTTTCAGGACTGGACACCCAGACTACTCACTTTTTCTTTTTCTAAAAGTGATTCCTATTTTGGTATCCAGTACACTACAATTGGTATCACTACAATTTCTTTCAGCTCCAGTGGGGAGGCAGTTTCTAGATGATATCTTGAGAGTTTTAAGATCTCAAGGTGTGCAATAATTGAGTCACAGTGCCACACAGTCGGTACTCAGTAAATATTTGCTGAACAAACGATGTATGTCAGCACTAGTGATTACCGTCATAATGAATTAATGTCTTCTTATATTAATATGTTGATAACCATCCACAGCCACTGGTTGGTCAAAGGGGCAGAATGAATGAGGGAGATCATGAAGTTCCTACTAATGCTAAATGCCAAGTCAAAAAAACATGTATTGGGGACTTCCCTGGTGGGGAAGCCACTCAGTAGCTAAGACTCTGTGCTCCTAATGCAGGGGGCCTGGGTTCCATCCCGGTCAGGGAACTAAATCCCACATGCTGCAACTAAGAGTTTGAATGCCACAACTAAAGATTCTGTGTGCTGCAACTAAGCCCCAGTGCAAGCAAATAAATGAATAAAACTCATGTATTGAAGGCAAAGGATTCCAAAGATGCAGCTTGTAGGCAAGACTATGCCCCTAACCCTGAGAACACAGAGGACAGCAAATGTCCCTTAAATGTTTAGTTTAAGGGAACAACTTTAGAGCCTCATTTTCTCCTGGGAGGAGTTTTATTTTAATTTTTCCTGACAGTCTATTTTTTTTTTTTCCGTTTAACCTTCCGGTTCCAATGGATTCAAGTAAGTTTAAGAGAAAAAGAGACAATAAAGAATGATCAGTGGTGTCAGTCATCTGGAGCATGAGTCCAGCTGTGATATTGCTCTGGACAAGAGGATCTATCTTGTTTTTTTGCCACACAACTTGTGGGATCTTGGGTTTCCCTGGTGGCTCAGATGGTAAAGAACCTATCTAAAATGCAGGAGACCCAGGTTCGAATCTTGGGTTGGGAATATCCCCTGGAGAAGGAAATGGCAACCCACTCCAGTATTCTTGCCTGGGAAATCCCATGGACAGAGGAGCCTGGCAGACAACAGTCCAGACATGACTGAGCATGCATGCACTCCTCACATGTAGGAAATTACCATGTGCGGGTCACTGTTGCAAGCACAGTACGTAGAATGAAATGATTTCATCGTCACAAGAGCTTGATGAAGTCTGTGCTCTCCTCATCCTCATTTTACAGATGAGGAAACTAGCTCGGAGAGGTGAAGTGACTAGCTCAAGGTCACACAGTAGGAAGGGACTGATCCAGGAACTAGGCAGGCTGGTTGCAAAGCTGGGGGCATTTCTCCACCAACTCTCATCAGTCACTGGTTGAGGAATATTCCAAGGGTATTAACTTCCCAGAACCTCTGGCCTGTCCTTCTATCCTGCAGCCAGAACTAGCCTCATGCAGGGAGTGGTAGGTGCTGGAGGTAGAGAGCCATGGACACGTGGGCAGGTGAGGGATTTGGGCACTGGCAAATTCTCTTGGAGGCTTCATAGCAGAATAATTTTTTTTTTTTAAGATTCATTTATTTTTGGCTGTTCAGGGTCTTCGATGCTGCCCGAAGGCTTTCTCGAGTTGTGGTAATCAGGGGCTACACTTTGTTGTGATGCTCGGGCATCTCATTGCAGTGGTTTCTCTTGTTGCAGAGCACAGGTTCTAAGTTCACAGGCTTCAGTAGTTGTGGCACACAGGCTTTGTTGCTCTGAGGTATGTGGGATTCTCCCGGCCCAGGGATCAAATGTGTGTCCCCTGCATTGGCTGGTGTTTTCTTAACCACAATTTGTCATTGTTGTTCAGTTGCTCAGTTGTGTCTGACTCTTTGCAACCCCATGGACTGCAGCATGCCAGGCTTCCCTGTCCTTCACTATCCCCTGGAGTTTGCTCAAACTCATGTCCATTGAGTTGATGATACCATCCAACCATTTCATCCTTTGTTGCCCTCTTCTCCTCCTGCCCTCAATTGCCCTCATTAACCACTAGACCACCAGGGAAGCCCCAGAAACATCTTTTTCTTTTTTAAACTACAATTCCCCTTTTATTTATTTATTTTGGCTGTGCCCAGGGGCACTGAAAATCTTAGTTCCCTTACCAGGGATCAAACCTATGCCCCCTGGCACTGGAAGCGTGCAGTCTCACCCACTGGACTGCCAGGGAAGATCCACAGAAACATCTTTAGAGCTGGACTTTGGAGGTGGGGAGATAGAAGGATACTCAGGATGGAGGCAAAGAGGTATGGAAGTTAGGATGTGTTCAGGATTGGCAGTGGGAAGTCTTTTTGGGATTGGCCAACAGATAACCTGATAGGCTATGATGAATTGCAGGAAGAGTTAGGGCTCAGAACACAGAGGAAAAGATTACAGTCCCTCTGCATGGATTGAATGAAGGTCTGAACCTTGGCAAGTGAAAGACAAGTATGAGGTAGAGTCAGTAGCCCTGATGATGAGTGGAATGTGGGGTGAAGGAGGGAGAGAGGGAGCCCCACAATGGTTGGGTGATCACTTCTACAACTTTACGGGTTTCTTACAAATCTGACCTCCAGGGGGCTCCTGAGAACACCTGAGTCAGGTCGTGTCCCTCCTCTGCTTAGAATTTTCCATGGCCCCCACCTTCAGTCAGTTCAGTTCAGTCGCTCAGTCGTGTCTGACTCTTTGTGACCCCATGGACTGCAGCACACCAGGCCTCCCTGTCCATCACCAGCTCCCGGAGTTTATTCAAACTCATGTACATTGAATTGGTGATGCCATCCAACCATCTCATCCTCTGTCATCCCCTTCTCCTCCCGCCTTCAATCTTTCCCAGCATCAGGGTCTTTTCCAATGAGTCGGGTCTTTGCATCAGGTGGCCAAAGTATTGGAGTTTCAGCTTCAGCATCAGTCCTTCCAGTGAATATTCAGGACTGATTTCCTTTAGGATGGACTGGTTGGATCTCCTTGCAGTCCAAGGGACTCTCAAGAGTCTTCTCCAACACCACAGTTCAAAAGCATCAGTTCTTCAGTGCTCAGCCTTCTATATAGTCCAACTCTCACATCCATACATGACGACTGGAAAAACCATAGCTTTGATTAGATGGATCTTTGTCAGCAAAGTAATGTCTCTGCTTTTTAATATGCTGTCTAGGTTGGTCATCGCTTTCCTTCCAAGGAGCATGCATCTTTTAATTTCATGGCTGCAGTCACTATCTGCAATGATTTTGGAGCCCAAGAAAATAAAATCTGTCACTATTTGCATTGTTTCCTCATCTGTTTGCCATGAAATGATGGGACTGAATGCCATGATCTTAGTTCTTTGGATGTTGAGTTTTAAGCCAACTTTTTCACTCTCTTCTTTCAGTTTCATGAAAGACAACAAAAACAACAATAACAAAAAGCCTATGTCCTCTCTGTAATCCACAAGGCTCTCTACCATCTATCCCTGTCACCTTCCTCTATCAGCTCACTCGCTCACTCTACTCCAGCCACACAGGCCTCCTTGTTCCTTGAACTCACCAGGCACGCTCCAGCCACGGGGCCTTTGCACAGGCTGTTCCTCTGCCTGGACCACTCTTCCCCCACCCACCCTCATGGCTCCTCCCTCACCTCCTTCAGATCTTTGCTCAAATGGATCTTTCCCACCAGGGTCCTTTCTGACCGCCTTCTTCTTCTTCTTTTTTAAATTATTATTATTTTTTTTATTTTGGCTGTGCAAGGTCTTTTTTGCTATGTGTTGGCCTCTCTAATTGTGGAGCACGGTCTCTGGCTCAATAATTGCAATGTGCAGACTTAGTTGCCCCACAGCAATGTGGGATCTTAGCTCCCCAACCATAGATGGAACCCGCTTCCCCTGCATTGGAAAGTGGATTCTTAACCTCTGGACCCCCAGGGAAATCCTACCTTCTGTAAATGACATTCCACTTCCCCTTCCTTTTCCTCCTCTTCTGTTTTCTTTCCTCTGTCTGCATAATTTGACTTGTTTATCTTGTTTCTTGTCTGTCTCGCTTGCTAGAATGTCAGGTCCATGAGGGCAGGGAATCCATATTCTCTTTTGTTTACATATTCTCTTTTGTTTACTGCTGGGTCCCCTACAACAGTGCCGGACACATAGTAGGTGCTCAACAAATATCACTGGATAGATGAATGAATGAATGATGGAAAGGATAATGGAGCCATGAAACTATAATTGGGAGGAAGAATTCAACTTGAGGGATTTCCCAGGTGGTCAAGTGGTTAAGAATCCACCACCCATTGCAGGGGGGGATGTGGATTCGATCCCTGGTTGGGGAACTAAGATCCCACATGCTGCGGGGCAGCTAAGCCTGTGAGCCTCAGCTAGAGAGCCTGCTTGCCGCAACTACTGAGGCTGTGCACTCTGGAGTCCAAGCACCACAACTGGAGGGAAGCCCATGTCCTGAAAGTATGACCTGATGCAGCCATAAATAAATATCAGTGGTTCACTTGGATGTTGCCCAGCAGCCTGCACCCCAAAGGTCTCTCCTCCTTTCTCCTTCCTAAAGCCCAGTCAGTGTCCTGAGGCTGCTGTGAAAAAAAAAAAATCATCGAGGAATCCCAGGGGATCTGTTCATCCTGGTGGGAGGGAGTGTGTGTCTCCCTCCACTGTGATGGGTAACTGAGCAAGCAGGTGAAAAAGCAAGCCCAGCTTTGACATAGTTTCTTCTCACCAGGGGAGGGACCTTTGCAGCTGTACTCAGGGCTATGCTGGCGTGCTGGTCTCAGCCTCGCCTTCAGCCTTTGCCATCTGGCTTGGCATTTTATTTAGCTCTGTTCTCGTGTGTGTGGGGCAATTCTGGAGTTTGGCCCCAAGCAACAAGAGCTCTTATTGGCCCTGGCTTTTTCATTTCACTTTTCTCTTAGCTTCTCTTGGCGTAGGTTCTCTTGGCGTAGGTGCGGTATGGGGTGAATTCACTCTGCCTGAGACAGAGTGGCTTTGGGTTGTCTGAATTAGCATAAAAGCTCTGACCTATGTCTAGATCTACTTATTGGTGCCCTCAATAAGTGCATGTCTGCACTGCTATATTTAAAATGGATAACCAGCAAGTACCTAGTGTACAACACGGGGAACTCACCTCACTCTGCTCATTATTAGATAACAACCTAAATGAGGAAAGAGTTTGAAAAAGAATAGATACATGTGTATGTATAACTGAATCACTTTGCTGTATACCTGAAACTAACACAACATTGTTAATTAGCTATACTCCAATATAAAAGAAAAAGTTTAGAAAGAGGGTATTTTAGAAAATTAATTTATTTTCGATTGTGCTGGGTCTTTGTTGCTGTGCTCAGAGTTTCTCTAGTTGCAGTGATGGGGGGCTTCTCATTGTGGTTGCTTCTTTTGTTATGGAGCACTGGCTCTAGGCATGCCGGCTTCAGTAATTGCAGCATGCGGGCTCAGCAGTTGCAACTCAAGGGCTCTAGAGTGCTGGCTCAATAGTTGTGGTGCATGGGGTTGATTAGTTGCTCCGAGGCATGTGGGATCCTCCCGGATCAGGGTTTGAACCCGTGTCCCCTGCACTGGCAGCCAGATTCTTAGCCACTGGACCACCAGGTAAGTCCCATAAGTGGGCATTTGATGCTGTAAGACAAGAAGGCTGAAATGCTGGGGCATCTGTGAATAGTTAAGTACCTTCAAGAAGATGAATGGATGTTTTTCGATCACCTGTTAAAGAGTTTTTTTCTACACTTTTTTTGGGGGGTAAGATAGACATAACATATCATTTACCATTTTAACAATTTTTCGGTGGTCTTAAGTGAAAGTGAAAGTCACTCAGTCATGTCCAGCTCTTTGTGACCCCATGATCTATACAGTCTATGGAATTCTCCAGGTCAGAATACTGGAATGGGTAGCCTTTCCCTTCTCCAGGGGATCTTCCCAACTCAGGGATAAAACCCAGGTATCCCGCATTGCAGGCAGATTCTTTACCAGCTGAGCCATAAGGGAAGCCCAAGAATACTGGAGTGGGTAGCCTATCCCATCTCCAGCGGATCTTCCCGACCCAGGAATCGAACCGGGGTCTACTGCATTGCAGGTGGATTATTTACCAACTGAGGTATCAGGGAATTATGTACATTCATAATATTTTGCATCATCACTATTCATCTCCAGGACTCTTCTTCATCTTCTCAAGTGGAAACTCTGTCCCTATTAATCATTAAACCCCATATGTCCTCCTTCCAGCCCCTGGCAACCCACCAGTCTACTTTCTGTCTCTATAATTTGGCCTCATATAAGTGGAATCATATAGCACTTGTCCTCTTGTGACTGGTCTCTTTCATTGAGCATAATGTTCTCAAGGTGCGTTCATGTTGTAGCATGTGCCTGGATTTCCTTCCTTCTCAAAGCCAAATAACATCCCATTGGATATTGGATATTTCATTTGTCTTCAGCCATTGATGGACATTTGGATTATTTCCCTGTTACCTTCCAGCTCTTCCACCAACAGTGCACGAGGGTTCGCTTTTCTCTGTATCCTTGCCATCACTTGTCGTCTCTTATCCTTTTAAAAAATAATTTAATTTATTTATTCATTGGTTGTGCTGGGTCTGCATTGCTGCTCGGGCTTTTCTCCAGTTGGGGCGAGCAGGGGCTACTCTCTAGTGGTGCAGACTTCTCCTTGTGGTGGCTTTTCATTGTGGAGCATGGGCTCAAGGGCGCGTGAGTTTCAGTAGCACATGGCCTTAGTAGGTGCGACTCCCGGGCTCTGCAGCACAAGCTCAGTCATTGCGGCACATGGGCTTATTTGCTCCTCGGCAGGTGGTATTGTCCTGTATCAGGGGTCGCACCCATGTCCCCTTCGTTGGTAGAAGGATTCTTTACCACTGAGCTGCCAGGGAAGCCCTCTTGTCTTTTTGATGGTAGTGATTCTAAACAGTGTGAAACAATATCTCATTGTGGTTTTGATTTGCATCTCCCTGAGAATTAGTGATGTTGAGCACATTTTCATTTGACTGTTGGCCATTTGGATGTCTCTTTTAGAAAAATATCTATTTAGTACCTCTGTTGATTTTTTTTTTTTTAATGTTTTGACTGAACTGCAAAGCATGGGGCATCTTCATTCCCTAACCAGGGATCAAACCCATGCCCCCTGCAGTGGAATGTTGAAGTCTTAATCACTGGACCACCAGGGAAGTCCCCCTCTGCCAATTTTTTTAATTAAAATTTTTATTTTATATTGGAGTATAGCTGATGAACAATGTTGTGATAGTTTCAGGTGGACAGCAAAGGGACTCAGCCATACAATCAATTTTTTTTTTTTTAAGCTACTGAGTTGTATGAGTTCTTTACAGATTTTGGATACCAACCCCGTATCTGATATATGGGGCTTCCCAAGTGGCCCTGGTGGTAAAAAACCCACCTGCCAATGCAGGTAGATTCGAGAGACTCGGGTTTGATCCCTGTGTCTGGAAGATCCCCTGGAAAAGGAAATGGCAACCCACTCCAGTATTCTTGCCTGGAGAACCCCATGGACAGAGGCACCTGGCAGGCTGCAGTTCTTAGGGTCGCACAGAGTTGGACATGACTGAAGCAACTTAGCACTCATATCCAATGGATAATTTGCAAATATCTGCTCCCGTTCTGTAGATTGCCTTTTTGTTTTGTTGATGGTTCCTTTTGCTGTACAAAATCTTTTTAGTTTGATGCAGTCCCACTTACTGATTTTTGTTTTTGTTTTTTCAATTTTAAGAATTGTTTTTAAGTCTTTTTTTCTTCCCATTTTTAAAAAGTTTTAATTGAAGGATAATTGCTTTACGATATTGTGTTGGTTTCTGCCATACATCAACATGAATCAGCCATAGGTATGCATACGTCTGTACCCCTTGAACCTCCTTCATTTTTTTTTTTTTTTTTGGCCTCACCTGCATGGCATGTGGGATCTTCCCCTACCAGGCTTCAAACCCGTGCCCTCTGCATTGGAAGTGTGGAGTCTTAACCACTGGATCGCCAGGGAAGTCCTTTTTTTTGTTATAAGTTTTTACTTCTAGGTAGAGCCCTGCACTTGTCCCTTACCTGTCCTGGAGATTGTTTAGGTTCCAGAAATCACTTTTACTATGAGTCAAATAAAACACCTAGAAAGTGATGAATGCATTTGAAGGGTGGTTGAAAATGACATTTGAATTAGCTTTATCCTGGCTATTTGAATCCACAGTCTGTTGAATTTCATACTCTTCAGCCTGGAACTCAGGAAGAGATACCGTTTTTTTCTATAGGTCTTAGCAACACTTGTTTAGTCTGGGGCTAGTTAAGATGCCTTGTTAACAGAGATCTTAGCACACAGAGCAATACAGGAAGGCATGAAACTACCTAAGAGAAGCTCAAACAGCAAGTGGAAGAAAGAGAATGAAGGCTGAGAGAGAGAACAAGAGGGAAGAGGTGAGAGCAAATGATTTTTTGCAGAGATGCTATCTTTAGCTGTCTTTTTAATGAATGCTTTGGTGTTCTCAACAGGACTCCACACCTGTGTGGATTCTCCTTGAATGCAAAGATTTCAAAGCATGAGAAAAACATTCATTGAATGAAACCAGTGTTGCTTCTGTGAAGTAGTATGTTAGTTGTGTGTGTTAGTCACTCAGTCGTGTCCAACTCTTTGCGACCCCATGGACTGTAGCCTCCCAAGGCTCTTCTGTCCATGGAATTCTCCAGGCAAGAATATTGGAGTGGGTTGCCATTTCTTTCTCCAGGGGATCTTCTTGACCCAGGGATCAAACCCAGGTCTCCTGTATTGCAGGCAGATTCTTTACCATTAGGGAAATGCTATGTACTGGCTGATGTCCCCCTAAATTCATATCTTGAAGTCCCTAACTTCCAACGGGATGCTATTTGGAGATGGGAGGTCATTAGGTTTAAGTGAGATCATGAGGTTGGGGCCCTCGTGATGGTTTGGTGTTGTTCAGTTGCTAAGTCGCGTCCGACTCTGTGACCCCATGAACTGTAGCCAACCAGGCTCCTCTGTCCATGGGATTTTCCCAGCAAGAGTACTTGAGTCGGTTGCCATTTCCTTCTCCAAGAATTACTGCCCTTATAAGAAGAGACACCAGAGAATGCAGTCTCTTTCTGTCTTTCTCCTCCATATAAGGGCACAGAGAGAAGGTGGTCATCTACAAACCAGGAAGCAAACCCTCCTCGGGAACTGACCTGGTCTTGGACTTCCAGCTTCCCAAACTGCAAGAAAATAAATATTTGTTATTTAAGCCACTCGGTCTATGGTATTTTGTTATAGCAGCCAAGCTAAGACAGAAATCCTGCAGTAACAAATAGGCCCCCAATTGGGTGAAAAGTTAAACAAAGAAGAAGTTTGTTTCTCACTCACCTGATTACCCTGGAAGGCTGTTTCTGGTCAGTGGATGACTCTCCTGCTCCACATGGTGACTCAAGGACCCAGGTCCCCACCTTGTCATGGCTCCACCACACACAGGGCCCTTAGTGTCTCCCATGTCTAGCCAGCAGAGGAGAAAAGGAATTTGTCAAGGGCACACCTGCTCCTTAAAGCTTTGACCCAGGGTGACACTTTTCACTGCTGCTCACATTTCATGGGTGAAGATGAGTCACATGGCCACACCAATTCAAGAGGAGCTGAGAAGGTAGTCCCTGGCCACTGTTTGTTCCCAGGGTGTTGCCTTGATTTTGGTTGCAATATCTATCAGATTTTCATTTCTTTTGCAATTTGTTTGATTGATTGATTTTTGGCTGCACTGGGTCTTCATTGGTGCATGCTGGCTTTCTCTAGTTGTGGTGAGTGGCGGCTACTCTCTAGTTGAGGTACATGGCTTTCTCACTGCAGTGGCTTCTCTTGCTGCAGAGCACAGGCTCTAGGACTCCCAGGCTTCAGTAGCTGAGGCACATGGACTCGATAGTTGTGGCTCCCAGGCTCTGCGGCACAGGCACAATAGTTGTCTCACCCGGGCTTAGTTGCTCTGTAGCACGAGGGATCTTCCTGGATCAGGGATGGAACCTGTGTCTCCTGCATTGGCAGGCAAATTCTTTATCACTGAACCACGAGGGAAGCCCTTCTGTCAAAATTTAAAATGTGCACAATCTTTGAAACAGCAATGCCACTTCTGGAACTCATTCTACAGAAATACTTGTAGCGTGGACTTCCCTGATGGTCCAATGGTTAAGACTCTGCATTTCCAATGCAGGGGGCATGGGTTCAATCCCTGGTCAGGGAACTAGGTCCTGCATACTGCAAGACATGGCCAAGGAATAAAAATAAATAAGAAAAGGAAAATAGTTAAAAAAAGAAATACTTGCAGCAGCTTCATGGGGATTTATATATAAAATGATGGCTACAACATTATAAAGAATAGAAAAAATGAAAAGATCCAGATGTCCACACTAGATAAATTCTATGGGTTCATTATAAAACTATAGGAACTGGTGTAGAATGTTGTTTAAGATATACTATTAAGTTCAAAAAAACTCAGAGTTTTATGTATATACACATACATAAAACACATATGTATGTGTCTATATAGACAACTATGTGTATATGTATGTGAATATATGTATATATATGTATATATGTGCTCAGTGGGGCCCGACTCTTTGTGACCCCATGGACTGTAGCTGACCCATCAGGCTCCTCTGTCCGTGGCATTCTCCAGGCAAGAACACTGGAGTGGGTTGGCATGCCCTCCTCCAGGGGGAACTTCCTGTCTTAGTGACTGAACCAGAGTCTCTTACGTCTTCTGCATTGGCAGGTGGATTTTTTTACCACTGCACCACCTGGGGAGCACCCATATATGTATATGTATATATATATGTATATATATACATATATAATCTCACTTTTTTTGGGCTGAGCCACATGGCATGGGGGATCTTAGTTCCCTGACCAGGGGTTGAACCTTGGCCCCTGCAGTAGAAGCGTGGAGTCCTAACCACTGGACTGGCAGGGAATTTCTTTTTTTTTTTTTAAATCTCACTTTTTTTTTTAAACAAATGCTTGTACAGTTTTTTTTTGTACACATATGGGACTGTGTATTATTTTTTCTATGCTGCCATATCCAATTACCACAAATTGAGTGGCTTACCAACAGCATGCCGTTTCCGTGGGTTGGAAGTCTGATAGGCTTGACTGGGTTGCTGTCCAGGTGTTGGGGGGCTGTGTGCTTTTCTGGACACTAGGGAGAATCTGTTTCCTTGTTCACTCAGGCTGTTGGCAGAAGTTGGTTTCAAGCTATTGCGACTGACCTGCGGTTCTGTTTCCTTGCTGGCTGGCAGCTGGACTTTGTTCTTAGCTTCTTGAGGCCACCAGCAGTCCTTGGCCTGTGGCTCCTTCATCTCAGAAGTAATGACCCAGGGTCAAGTCCCTCTCTCTCTCATGCTTCAAATCTCTCCTCCCTCATCTTCTGTTGCATTGCTGGCCTATTCTTCTGCCTCTCTCTTACTTTTTTCTTTTCTATTTTTTCCTTTTCTCTGTCTCTCTCTCTCTTTTTTGGTTTATTTTCAAACTCTGGTGTTGAGGGCTGACTTTCAATAGATTGCAGCAAGGGAGCTGCTATGCTACCTCTGAAACCCTGACCTTTTTTACTTTTTAAAAAAAAATTAATTTATTTTCGGCTGGATCTTTGTTGCTGCTTTTTTTTCGAGTTGTGGCAGGTGGGGGGTTTACTCTCTAGTTGCAGTGCTTGGGCTTCTCACTGTGGTGGTTTCTCTTGTTGGGGAGAGCTAGAGTGCAGGCTCAGTAGATGTGGCTCACAGACTCAGTTCCCCCTTGGCATGTTGAACCTTCATGGACCAGGGAACAAACCTGTGTCCCCTGCATTGGCAGGTGGATTCTTAACCGCTAGACCACCAGGGATGTCCTGCCTCTTCTTCTTTTAAAGACCTATGTGATGACCTTGGGCCCACAGGAATGACCCAGGATACACTCCCTCTTTTAAAGTGTGTAACTCAGGATCAGTTTCTCTCACCATGTAATATAACATACTCAGGTGCCAAGACCATGGGGACACACTCTTGCCTACCACAGATTATGTTTTGGGAGACGTGTTCTTGGTAAGAAAAAGGCTCAGTGTCAGACTCTGGGTTGGACCTCAGAGAGAGGTGTTAGGAACCCCAAGAAACCTAGATTTGTATCCCTGACCTGTTTGCTCCAGGCTGTGGGAGCTTTGGTGAGCGGTTGCTCCTCTCTGAACCTGAGTCTTACCTGTAACACAAGGAAGTAGATTTTCCACTTCCCCTGGGGCTTGTGTTTGGTTGGGGAGATTTGGCTAATATCCCTTTCTCTGCCCAACTCAAAGCTTAATTATAGGGAGGAAGGGCATATCTACTTGCTCTGAGTGAATTTACTATGATTATTTTGCCTTTAAAAATATTTGTGGGTATTGTTCAGTCACTTCCTGCCCGACTCTTTGTGACCCCATGGACTGCTGCACACCAGGCTTCCCTGTCCTTCACTATCTCCTGGAGTTTGGTTAAACTCGTGTCCATTGAGTCAGTGATGCCATCCAATCATCTCATTGTCTATTTCCCCCTTCTCCTCCTGCCCTCAATCTTTCTCAGCATCAGGGTCTTTTCCAATGAGTTGGCTCTTCACATTGGCCAAAGTATTGGAGCTTCAGCTGCAGCATCAATCCTTCCAATGATATTCAGGGCTGATTTCCTTTACAATTGACTGGTTTGATGTTACAGCCCAAGGGACTCTCAAAAATCTTCTCCAGCATCATAGTTCGAAAGCATCAATTGTTTGGCACTCAGCCCTCTTTATGGTCCAACTCTCACATCTGTCCACGACTACTGGAAAAACCATAGCTCTGACTACACGGATATCTCTGCTTTTTAATACACTGTATAGGTTTGTCATAGCTTTTCTTCCAAGGAGCAAGCATCTTTTAATTTCAACAAGCATGCAGAAAAATGCACAAATGAATTTTACACAGATCTGTATACTGTGCTCCTATCATGACCCAAGTAAAGAGTTAAGGAATTTCCAACCCTCAGTGGGCTGTCACTTTAAACAAAGTAAAAAATATAGAGAACGCATAGTTAAATTTGAATTTCAGATAAACAACGAATAGATTTTGAACTTCATATCAGTGGAATCACACAGTGGGTCCTCCTCTGTGTTGTTCTGTGAGATTCATCCACACTGTTGCCTGTAATGCTTTCTTTTTCACTGATGTGTAGTGTTCCACTATATGGATACACCACACTGTTTTTCTATTTTCTTGTTAATGGACCTTTGGGTTGCTTCTAGTTTTAACCTACTAAGAATAGAGCTTTCTGAACATGACTTTCAGTGGCTAGATGCACTTAGGAGTGAAACTACTGGCCATTTTTAGTTTAAAACTTTTCCTCCCAGATGGGAGAGAAAGACATCCTCCCACACCAGTGAATAAATTGAAGTCTTGTAGGTTACATTCCAGCCCCCAGCCTGGTCTTATTTTTATTTCCTGAATGAAGGACCTTGTGGGCATTTTGAGTTTCCATCTTCTCTAATGGGTGAAGATGTAAAGAATGTTTTTTCTCTACTTTTAATTTAATTTTATTTTCAATTTTGTAATTGAAGTAAAATTGGTTTACAATGTTATGTTAGTTTTAGGCATACAGAAAAGTGATGCAGTTTCAAAGTGATTCAGGAACATGTTGTCATTCAGTCACTAAGTTGTGTCTGACTCTTTGCGACCCCATGGTACTCTGGGCTTCTGTGTCCTTCACCATCTCCCGGAGTTTGTTAAAACTCATGTCTATTGAGTCGGTGATGCTATCCAACCATCTGTCCTCTGTCGCCCCCTTCTCCTCCTGCCCTCAACCTTTCCCAGCTTCAGGGTCTTTTTTCAGTGAATCGGCTCTTTGCATGGTGGCCAAATACGTTTTCAGATTCTTTTCCTGTATAGGTTATTACAAAATATTGAGTATAGATCCCTGTTCTATATAGTAGGTTCTTCCTGCTTATCTAGTGTTGTATGTTACTCTCAAACTCCTAATTTATCCATCCCCTCCCCCCTACATTTCCCCTTTGGTAGCCGTAAGTCCTCTAATTTTAGGTGCCATATCTTTTACTGGTTTTTAGGAGAGAGAAGGCTGCTTTAGGAGTTATTGGTACTTGTTTAACCCATGGATGGTGAAGCCTGGTGCCCAGTGCAGCTATGTAGACGTCCCTGTCCATGTGGGGGTGGTGCACAGAAGCCACGCAGACTGCCTTGCAGTCCCTGCCTCCCTGCTCCTCCTCCCGTAGCTCCTGAACCAGCTGTATTCATCAGGAGCATCTCCAAGTGCCGTCTGGTTGCTATGGCAACTCAGGCTGGTCCAGGCTTGGCAGTGGGGGTCAACCCTCATCTCAGGTGCAGTTCCAATTTGGATTCAGGGAAACAGATACATGCGATACCTGGTACTTTGAGGAAGTCTTATTCTGATTACATTAACAGTAAGATTTTTTTGTGGTCTCAGGCTTATTGCCGCTTCTTTTCTTCTATTTGCTTTACCCCCATTGTCACCTCTTTGCACCGTCTGTTCGTGAAGCCTGGCCGCTTCTAAGGGATGCAAACCCCACGTGCTTTGCCATTTCCTCTGTGCTGTGGTTGAGCAAACAGAGAGGGAACAGCACACCCGGTCACGAGGCCCCGCAGGTGCCAGGAGCGGACACCCGGCTAGAAGCCCCCGCTGGCTGGGAATGTGTTTGTTTCTCGTGTGTACACACAGGACAGCTGGGGCTCTGTTGTTGGAAGTGCGCGTGATGGCTCTGCAGAGTGAGCTCCAAGGTGTTGCCTGAGCAGCCGTCCCCATCGCCCCCTACCCTGCCCCGACCCATCCAGCTTCCAGGCTCCACCCACCTGCCACTATGTCAACCTGAGAGCCAGTGTTGACCAGGCACTTTCCATGGCCTGGCACTGTGCTCTGAGCTCTGCCTTCCAACAGGCGCCCACTGACCCCTCACGATGGCTCCCTGGGCTCCTTCTCCTTATCCCCACCTTGTGCGGGAGAAAGAGACTCCGAGGATTAAATAATGTTGGGGAACACACAGCTAGTTGATTGTGTGCTGGAGTCCGATGGGCCTGGCTCTGGACTAAATCTTCTTACAATGGATCCCTTCCCTACTTAGGTGAAGTCCTAGACCCCAGGCAGCAGTGTTCTATGTGCTTGGTGATGTTCTCTTGGGTAGACTCATCCTTAAGATCATTCATTCATTCAGATTGCATGCATGTTCAGTCACTCAGTTGTGTCTGACTCTTTGCAACCTTATGGACTGTAGCCCACCAGTCTCCTCTGTCCATGGGATTCTCCAGGCAACAATACTAGAGTGGGTTGCCATTTATTCCTCCATGGGATCTTCCCGACCTAGGGAGGGAACCAGCATCACCCTCGTTGGCACGTAGATCCTTTACCTTTGAGCCATCTGGGAAGCCCATGTTGTCAGGGACCCAATGGCAAACAACATAGATCAAGATCCTTGTATGCATAACGCTGACATCCTACAGGGGACACCAAAAACCCCACGAGGAAGACCTCATTTGAGGATGTGATGAGGCTGTGTGTTCGCCAACATTATTTAATCCTCGGAGTCTCTTTCTCCCACAAAAGGTGGGGATAAGGAGAAGTAGCACAGGGAGCCATAGTGAGGGGTCAGTGGGCGCCTGTTGGAAGGCAGAGCTCTGACCGCAGCCTGAATGATGGGAGGGAGCTGACCCATCCCAGACGAGGGGAAGAGCATTCTAGGAAGTGGCCTGTCTGCATGTGTGCGCAGTCATGTTCAACCCTTTGTGACCCCCATGGACTCTAGCCCACCAGTCTCCTCTGTCCATGGGATTCTCCAGACAAGAAACTGGAGTGGGTTGCCATTTCCTACTCCAGGGGGTCTTCCAGACCCAGGGTTTGAACCCATGTCTCTTGCAGCTCTTGTGTCTCCTACACGGGCAGGCAAATTCTTTCTCACTGCTCCACTAGGAAGAGGGAACAGCAATTGCAAAGATGGAATGAGCTTGGCAGAGACCAGGAGTGGCAAGGCCAGTGACTCTGGAGCTTAGAGGCAAGAGGGGGAAGGGGAGGGGAGGGGGCCAGGCTGATGGGGCAGCCTGTAGGGAGTGGCTTTCATTTCTATAAGAGCAAAAGAGCGACTGACTCTTTTCAGAAGCTTCCCCATTGACTTCGGAGCAGAATGCAGGCTGGACGTGGGGAGTGAGAAAGCCAGCTGACCCAGGAGAGGCAACTGCCCAAGTCCAGGCCAGCAGTGAGGGAGGCTTTGCCATGGAGGGAAGTGGTTGGATATAGGATCTATTTTGGAGGTGAATAGATGGCACCTGCTGATGGCTTTCAGTCAGAGAGTGAAGGGAAAGGGAGAACCATGTGATTTGGGCATCAAGTTAAATTGGGGGGCCTGTGATGAGATGGGGGATATTGGGAGCAAAAGGCTGTAGAGAAGGAGTAGGGAAGGGAGATTTCTGTCTTGAGCCTGTGGGAACAGCAGGTGGATATCTCAAAAGATGTCACTTGTGCCTGTGCCTTAGGTTTTGTCTTTCCCACTCTGTCTCCCATCTTCCCAGGTACAAACCTCCCTTCTCTAGGTGCCTGAAGCTTTTTCCATCAAGCCTGGGCTCTGGGGTTTTAGTTGCACTGGGGATACTGCACAGAGCATCCAAGCTGTAAGCTAGGTTCTTTCATTTTTCAAAAATTTTAAAGTACGATTGATTTTCGATGTTTTAGTATTGAAACAGGAATCTGAATTCTTGCTCACAGAGCTGAAGAATGAACTTCACAAACATGCAAACAATCACAGTAGCAAGCAAATAGGATTTATTTTAAAGAGACGAAAAGAACAAAGCTCTCAGCATAGACACTGAGAGACACTGAAGTGCCCCCCAAATGTGGGACTTACAGCATTTATAAGCATTAAAATGCTTACAGCACTTAACAGCATTATATCCTTTCTAGTATCGATCTGTGCTTTTTTGGTTGGCTCTTGTCCTCAACATATGTCATTTCTAGCCAGTCAGTTTAAAGGTTACAATGTTTAACTTGGCGTCTTTATGGCTTCTTTTGATCCCTAGTTTCTAAGTCTCTTCAGACTTTCAGTCGCCATTGTGTGACCCTGTCTTATGACCCCTGGCCATTTCACAGAGGGCCAGATATGGGCCAAAATTTGATGGTCTACCTGTTGCTTTTCTTTTAGATAAGAGGGCCAGGAGTTAGTGGTTGTCCTGTCCTGCATCTGGGTGTTTTATGATCTACTAGACCAAGGACACATTCCTCTGAAAGTCAGGAAACTGGACCAAAGGATATAGCTTTAGGTTAGTAGAGTGGGATGTTTATTGAAAAAAAGACCGAGGTCTCAGTCTTACACTGACTGCCTAGCAATTTCTACCTCAGTTTCAGGTGTACAGCCCAGTGATTCAGTTTTATAATCTGTGTCTATATCTATTCCTTTCCAGAGTCTTTTCTCTTATAGGTTATCACAAAATATTGAATATAGTTCCCCGTGGTGAATTCTTTCTTTAATATTGACACAGTAAGCACATTTTGGGGAATGAGAGGGGTGACTCCAGGAAGTAGAAATGGAACAGGTAGCAAGACACTTGAACCTTCCTTTCATCCTCAGTTTTTTACGTGTGTGTGTGTGTGTGTGTATGTGTGTGTGTGTGTACACATATATTTATTTTGGCTGCGCCAGGTCTTAGTTGAAACATGCAGTATCTTTTTTAGTTGTAGCATGCAAACTCTTGTTTTTCAGTTCCGGCATGTGGGATCTAGTTCCCTGACCAGGGATCAAACCCAGGCCCCTTGCATTGGGAGTGGGGAGTCTTAGCCACTGGACCACCTGGGAAGTACCAGTCTTCAGTTTTATTTCTATAAAATGGGAAGGAAAATGTCTTCGAGTCATAAGTGCTTATAAAAGGAATAAAAGGCTTTTTTTTTCAATGCAAAGGGAATGTATTTAGAAAAACACAAAAGGCTTTATAAATTCATGATCGTAGGCGATTAAGAGTAAGTTTTCATGGGAGTAAATTGAAACTTAAAGGCGTCATGAAGATAGGCCTATTAAACTCCATTAGTTACAAGATTTGAAAAAAGAAACCTCCCCAGAGGGAAACAGCGTTCATTAAACTGATATTGAGTTGATCTACTTAGGAGAGGCTGACTTAGGAGAGGGAACGTTCTTACTTCTTGGAAGCCTTCAAGCAGAGCAAGAGGAAATAGTTAGTGGGGAGATAAACCTCCACTCCCACTCTCGTTTCTTTGCACCATCTTCTTACACCTCTGGGTGTTGAGGTGACTCTTGAAATGTTTATGCATTGGATTTAGGCTCCTAATTCTATGTCATTCAGGCTGGCCTTCCTGTGGATTTGCTTTTGTTGGACAGACACTGGGAGGCTAGTGATGGGGGGCAGTTAGGTGGAAACATTCAGTTTGGGGTGAAAATATGTTGTTGGGTAAGCTGTGCATCTGAACACCATGGGCCATCTCACTTCTAGAAGGAACAAGAAAAATTTTCTTCCCATGGCTCACAAGGTCCTGTGTGATCTGCTTCATCACCTCCTCACCCTCATCCCTATTATGCTTCTCCTCACTCACAGCCACTCAGGCCTCCTTATTGTTCCTTGAGCAAATCACACACAGCCCTGCCTCAGGACCTTTGCACATGCTGTTCTCTGCCTGGAACACTCTTCTCTCAGATACCCAGCATGGCTACTGCTTCAAGTCCTCCAGGTCTCTCTGTTCAGATGTCACTTACTCAGAGAGGCCATCTCTCACCCCCTATTTAATACAATAACCAGCCCACCTACCACTTCCTGTCAGCCTCTGTGGTGAGCAGAATTGTGTCTCCTGCCCCCAAATTCATATGGTGCAGTTCTAACAGTAGCATGTGACTGGTATTTTTTTTTTAAGATTTTTTTTTCTTTTGACATGGGCCATTTTTAAAGTCTTTATTGAATTTGTTACAATATTGCTTCTGTTTTATGTTTTGGTTTTTTGGCCCCAAGGCATGTGGGCTCTTAGATCCCTGACCAGGGATGGAACCCGCACCCCCTGCATTGGAAGGCAAAGTCTTAACCAGTGGACTGCCAGGGAAGTCCCAGCATGGGACCATATTTGGAGATAGAGCCTTTAAAGACATAATTAAGGCTCCTCTCCCCTGGCCACACTCCTGCTAGGTCTCCACATGAATCCCTCGTGTCCTGCCTTGGCCTGGTCAGCTTGGGATGCCCTGTAGACCCTGGAGGTGGATGCTGTAGGGCCGTAAGAACCTGGTGGGCTGAGGCTGTCTGCCCCCTGGCCTGGCTGCTCCTGCTGGCTGGAGATCCAGGTCAAAAGCCCAAGGATGCTAGTGTCCAGTTTCCCTTGACTTTGAGGACCTGGGAAGGTCATATGCACCACAGGTATGACTAGTGTCAGATTGCCCAGCAGTATTTTAAGAAAGCCAGATGCCTGGGTTAGAGACTGCAGACACCTTCACACAGACACGGTGCTTTCCTGTAATTGATACTTCTATTTTTCTAGTACCAAGTTAAATGCATGATATTACAAAACTTTTTTTTTTGCCACACTTCAAAGCTTGCAGGATCTGGGTTCCCCGACCAGGGATTGAAACCGGGCCCCCTGCAGTGGAAGTACAGGAAGTGTGGAGTCCTAACCACTGGACCACCAGGGAATTCCCATAAAATACTCTTTTATAACATCATCTCACCGAGATCTCCAGGGCTTTTATGTTCATTTTTTTAAAGTTTTTTTTAAGAATTTTTTTTGATGTGGACCATGTTTTTAAAAAGTCTTGATTGAATTTGTTACAGTATTGCTTCTATACTATTTTATTTTAATTTTTGGTTGCAAAGCATGTGGGATCTTAACTCACTGACTAGGGATCGAACCCACACCTCCTACTTTGGAAGACAGTCTTAACCACTAGACCGCCAGGGAAGTTCCCCCAAGGCTTTTTAATACCTTCAGAATATATATTCCCATTTTCCATAAGACTCAAAAGTCATATATACTCTTAAGAAATCTACTAAAAAGGTGACGAAGAAATTAGAAGATGAAGGGGACTCGGATGAAGAGTGTGACCATAAATGAGATGAGTGAGCAGGAGGAGAAGCCCGAGGACGAACCTAGGGTGGTCAAAGACAATCTTTATGAGGTGCAAGTAGTGTAGTCTTTTCCATAGGATGTTATCCTGAAGCCAGACCCAGATAGTGGAAGAAACAAAGTGAATGCTACAAAGGTGGACTCAGGCTGAAGAGGGGAAAAATTATGGAAGATGAGAAGAAGGGTGAAAGTAGGAGATACACTGGCTCTTCTAATGGGAAAGGATAAAGAAGCAGAAATAGAGATGGTGATGCAGATTCTCCTGGAAAAAAAAAAAAAAAGAGTGTTTAAAGAGAAGACTGACAGTGAGCAATACCAAGAGGAAAAAGTAAAGTTGCCTGAAAAGAATATGCTCAAATAAATGAATTATTTTTAGCAATAAACCTGCTTTCTAGTGGTGGGGGAAAGGGCCAGGTTAAAAAGAGGATTTTTAAAAAAAATTAAAATTAAGTTCTCCTATCATTTGGAGGGGGAAAGAAAAAAAGAAAAAAAATGAGAGAGAAAAAAGAAGCAATTAGGGTAAAATAGGGGCTTCCCAGGTGATGCTAGTGGTAAAGAGCCCGGCTGCCAATACAGGAAATGTAAGAGACTCGGGTTTGACCCCTGGGTTGGGAAGATTCCCTGGAGGAGTGCATGACAACCCACTCCAGTATTCTTGCTTGGAGAATCCCATGGACAGAGGAGGCTGGTGTGCTGTAGTCCATAGGGTTGCGAAGAGTCAGGCACGACTGAAGCAATTTAGCAGGCACGCATGCAAAGTAAAATGAAAAGGACATTAAGACACAGACATACCCAGAGGGGAGACCATGCGAAGACACAGGGAGAAGACGGCAGTCTACAAGCCAAGGAGAGAGACCCCCAAAGAAACCGGCCTTGCTGACCCCTTGATCTCCAACCTGTAGCCCTCAGAACTGGGAGGAAATAAATTTCTGTTGTTTAAGGCACCCTGCATGTGGTACTTTGTTATGGCAACTCCAGCAAATGAATATACCTCTCCTGCTGAATTGCCCTCCATAGCACTTTTAAAATTTGTTATTTATTTATTTGGCTGTGCTGGGTCTCTGTTGCTGCTTGGGCTTTTCTCTAGTTGCGGCAAGCAGGGGGCTACTCTTTAGCTGTGGTGGTTGGGCTTCACACTGTTTGAGGCTTCTCTTGTTTCGGAGCGTGAGCTCTAGGTGCGTGGGTTTCCATAGTTGCAGACAGTGGGCTCAGTATTTGCAGCTCCTGGGCTCTAGAGCACAAGCTCAGTAGTTGTGGCGCATAGGCTTAGTTGTTCTGTGGCATGTGGAGTCTTCCCAGACCAGGGATCGAACAGGTGTCCCTCAAATTCAAGGGCGGATTCATATCCACTGGGCCACCAGAGAAGTCCCTCCACAGCACTTTTCAACTCCTAGTCTCCACATGAGGTATTTATTTTGTTCATAGTCTGCCTCCCCCTCTAGAACCTCCATTCCAGCATAAGGGTGACGTTTGTCTCATTCACACTGTGTCCCCGGCAGCCAGCGAAAGGCCTGCACATAGCGGCTGCTCACTCAGCGTTTGTTGAGTGAATAAGTGAGTGAAATGGAGACAAAGCTTTTTCCCGGCTCTCAGTCCCTCTGGGGTTTAACCACCTGATGCATTCATAAAGGGCAAGAACTCTGTCCCTTTTCTCTTTTCTTAAAATTTTTAAAAATTTATTTTCTTGGCTATGCCTCACCGCATGTGGGATCTTAGTTCCCAGACCAGGGATCGAACCCACATCCCCTGCAGTGGAAGTGTCCACCCCAGGGAAGTCCCCATTTTCTCTTTTTAAAAAACCAGCCAAGGTGGCAAAGGGCAGGGCTCACTCACAGATGGCCATATCCTGTGTGGGTTTTAAAGCCGACCCTTAAACTCCCCTTTTTAGTTTTCTAAGTAACTCTCTGGAGCTCAAAGGAACCAGGGACCAGAGGAGAATGAACAAGTAGGCTCCTGGCAGCCCATTTTGCAGAGGAGGACGCTGAGATGCTGAGAAATCGCAAGTCCCACCCTCGGTGCCCGGCACCTGGTTAAGTGGAGCGAGTATCCTGCGACACAGCCTCCGCGGTCTTTTGCTCCATGGTGCTGCCTTGGTTGCCGGGCAGCTCCTAAGAACTGGCTTCCCAGGCCTGAGTTGCCAAGGAAATACTAATTCCCGTTGGGCCGGTCCTGGGGTGTTTTTTGACTTCCTGTGAAGGAGGCTGGTCGCCTGTGCGGTCCTGGTCCCCTGAGCGCCCTTCTCTCTGCATCTCCCTTACCCTTCCTCTTTCTCGCTCTCTCCTGTCTCCTCCTTTAGTTTCCTCCCGGGCTGGAGGCAGAAGACCCTGGGATTTCTGAGTGAGGCCCATGGATGTCGAAGTCCTCCCGGGTCCTGGACCCCATGTTATCGCCCCGAAGTTACTATGATGCCCTGTACGACCGCGGCTTGGGCCCCTCAGGTCCGGACGGCGCCCCCGCGGGAACAGGCCGCGTCCCGCCGGACGCGCGGTCCCACCTGATGAGCGGCGGCGGCTGCGAGGGGCCCCCTCTGAAGCGACGGGGCGGCGTGGTGGACCACCGCGATGTCATCTTGGCCCACCAGGCGCACAAAATCCACAGCACCCCGCAGGCCAGAAGGAAAGAATGGGAGTGAGTATGCACGGGGTGGGCGATCAACCCCCAGCATCCCGGGATGGGGAGCAGCAGTAAACCGGGGTCTCTTGGGGTCAGGAAACGCCTATTTCTGACAAGCTTCTGGAGCGGGGGAGTGGGGGCCATTCATACTGCTGGTTGCTGAAGTCTCCAATTCCTTTCCTGCCAGTTGATCGGATAGCCGCTGCCTTGAGTCCCTTCGGTGAACCCCCGGGGCACACACGGTGCAGCAACAAAGGGGTTAATTGTGGGCGTGGCAGGTCCACTCAGAGGGGTCGGCAAATATTTCCCATGGTTTGGACATTCCCGAACCAGGCTGAGAAATGCTACTTTCTCCGGGGTGGGGTGGGGTTGGGGTAGGGGGATGGAGTGGGCAGGTGAGGGGTGGAAAGTGGAAATCACACTTTGACCTCAAGCCTTCAGTCTAAGCCTGAAAAGTGGTATGGGAGTGAGGGTGGGGGTTTGGGAGGATGTGGTGACTCTGATCCCGGGTTCCCTTTCTCTTGGCCAGTGACCCTGAAAGTGGGTCTTCTCCTGGGAACCATCATTGGATGGAGGAGTGGAGTCAGAGGTGGCTCCGCTGGGTTAGCTCTCCACCGTGAAATCTTTCCAGGCTGTTTGAGGATTAAAAGCAGTTTGTGTGAAGAAGGTTCAGTCCCCCATATGGAGGGAGAGCTGGTGCTTTTTTTCTTTCTCTTTTTCTTAAGAGCTTCTTTGGCCAAGGCTTAGAGCTGGGGGTATTCTTGGGCAGACAGCAGGCAAGTGGGATGTGAATACGAATTCAAGGCTATTGGAGCTGAGGCTGACAGGGTTGCTAATCACTCTTGCGGCCCCAGAAATCCCTTCTCCCACCCACCTCACGCCTGCTAGGTCTGACCTCTTGGAAACTAGCAACTTCATCACCAGGCTTAGGCTCCTGCCTCCCCCACCCCGTGCCCCTCCTCCCCATTTTCTGTCTGCTTGAAAGGGGAACTGGGTTATAAATGCCAGTTGGGTTCTGGGTGTAGTGATGAGGGAAGTATAATTACAGAATGCCGTGAAAGCTGTATTATCAAAATGTTCAGTTGCTCAGTCGTGTCTGACTCTTTTCGACCCCATGCACTGCAGCACACCAGGCTTCCCTGTCCTTCACTATCTGCCGGAGCTTTCTCAAACTCCCGTCCATTGAGTCAGTGATGCCATCCAACCATCTCACCCTCCGTCGTCCCCTTCTCCTCCTGCCTTCAATCTTTCCCAGCATCAGGGTCTTTTCCAATGAGTTGGCTCTTCTCATCAGGTGGCCAAAATTTTGGAGCTTCAGCTGCAGCATCAGTCCTTCCAGTGAATATTCAGGGGTGATTTTCTTTAGGATTGACTGGTTTGATTATTATCAAAATGAGCCAGTGTTTGTTTTGAATCAGAGGGCTTCAGGTAAGGTGAAAAAGGGGGCTCCAATGTGGACTCTGATGTGGTTTCCTGAGGTTAGACTGACATCTGGTGGCATGTTTGGGCATCACCTATAATGGAAAGGAAATGGGGTAACCAAACTATTTTTTTGCTCATGCTGTCTTCCTTTTGACATTCACTCCTCTCTATCCATACATCTAGCCACACACACCCCCACCTTCCTACTGGACCATCCATCGTCCATTCATCCATCCACCCATCCATCCATCCACTCAGCAGTCTTCCTATCCATCTATCCATTCATCCATCCATCCATGTCCCCATCCCTCCCTCCCTTCACCTGCCCATATTTCTATCCACCCATCCATCCATTCTTCCATCTGCCCATCCATCCATCCATTTACTCACCCATCTTTTTATGCATCTATCAGTTCATCCGTCTCCCTCTCTATCCTCCTGTCCACTCATTCATCCATTGGCCTGTCCATGTTTCTATCCATCCAACCTCCCACCCACCCATCCATCTTCCATTTGTTCACCCATCCGTCCGTATGTCATTCATATATCCACTGATCTACATCTCTATCTAGTCCTCCATCTCTCTACTCATCCTTCTATTCCTCAATCCATTCATCCATCCATCCACCCACCTATCATTTCATATTTCATAAATAACCGGTAGTAGTGTTTTAGTCGCTAAGTCCTGCCTGACTCTTGTGACCCCATGGACTGTAGCCCACCAGGCTCTTCTGTACATGGGATTTCCCAGGCAAACATACTGGAGTGGGTTGCCATTTCCTTCTCCAGGGAATCTTCCTGACTCAGGCATTGAACCCACATCTGCATAGCAGGTAGATTCTTTACCGACTGAGCCACCAGGGAAGCCCTAAAGTGTTAGTTGCTCAGTTGTTTCCGACTCTTTCCAACCCCATGCACTGTAGCCCACCAGGTTCCTCTGCCCAGGGAATTCTCCAGGCAAGAATACAGGAATGGGTAGCCATTCCTTTCTCCAGGGGATCTTCCTGACCCAGGGAATGAACCCATGTCTCCTGCATTGCAAACAAATTCTTTACTGTCTGATCCAGCAGGGACGTGGTGCATCTAATAACTGCAGCTGCAATGCTAAATACCGCTCCTTTATTATCTCCTCTCTGGGCTTCCCTGGTGTCTCAGATGATAAAGAATTTGACTGCAATGCCGGAGACCTGGGTTCCATCCCTGGGTTGGGAAGATTACCTGGAGAGGGGAACAGCTACCCACTCCAGTATTCTGGCCCGGAGAATTCCATGGACTGTACAGTCCATGGGGTCACAAAGAGTCGGACATGACTGAGCAACTTTCATTTTTTCACTTTCATTATCCCCTCTCTAGGATTCACCTGCTCTCTCCTCTCCTTTACCATTAATTTCCATTCTCCTCTTGTTTTCTTTTATTTTTTATTGAAAAAGAAATTTGATTAACTCTCAAAGAAACAGCGAAGCTTCTTTAAGGGGTTAGAATGAGTTATTTCTGCTGACCTGCAGAAAAGAGATTTTTAGGATAAGGAAAAGTGTCAGTGAATTAAAGAATTAAAAAACCTGTTGCCCAAGGGAAATGATAATTATAATTTCTAACAATAATGACAGCTAGTGTTTATTGGCTACCTACTGTATGCCAGACACTTTAAAAAAATATTTATTTGTGGTTGTGCTGGGTCTTTGTTGCTGCGTGGGCTTTTCTCTAGTTGTGGTGAGTGAGGGCTACTCTTGAGTTGTGGTGCTTGGGCTTCTCATTCCTGTGGCTTCTCTTGTTGCAGAAGAGGCTCTAGGGTGCATGGGCTTGAGTCATTGTGGCTCCCAGGCTCCAGAGCACAGGCTCAATATTTGCGGCGCACAGGCTTAGCTGCTCCGCGGCACGCGGGATCTCCCTGGATCAGGGATTGAACCATGTCTCCTGCATTGGCAGGCAGATTGTTTGCCACTGAGCTACCAGGGAAGCCCTGCCTGATACTTCTTGTCATACTTCGGTCCACTGTAGATTCTGCATTATCCGCACTTTACAGATGAAAACAGAGAGGGTGGGAGAGGAAAAGTAACTTGCTAGAAAGTGGCAGAACTGAGATTTGAACCCCAACCTGTCAGACTCTGAAACTCAACTCTTTATCATTTGGCCAAAGAGTTTTTACTTGCCAAATAGTAAGTGGCAAGGATTTGCTCTCAACTAACTCAGAAAATAAGAAAGTCAATCACATCAGGGAGAAAGACAGAAGAACTGCAGGGTATTCAGACATGGCATAAGGTGCCTTTTCTACCACAGCCTCATTGGATGGTTCACTGCTGCCTCAGCTTGCCATCACTTTCCCTCAGTCTCTTTCTGGGACCATAAAAAGTCTTGGAGAGTCTTTCTAGCCATGATCTCCAAACTTCTGAACTCCCACCTCTGCCAGTAAAGCCAAGACATTTTCAGCACGTGTACATATCTTTTCAGCTTTATTTTTGTTGTTTATTGCCTGGTTTTCTTTTCCATTATGGTTTATTATAGGATATTGAACATAGTTCCCTGTACTATACAGTAGAACCTTGTCCTTTATCCATTCTGTATATAGTGGCTTGCATCTGCTAATCCCAAACTCCCAGTCCTTCCCTCTTCACCTCCCCTCCACCTCGGCAACCATAGGTCTGTTCTTTGTGTCTTTGAGTCTGTTTCTGTTTTGTAAGTTCATTTGTGTCATTTTTTACATCCCACATATAAGTGATATCATATTGTATTCGTCTTTCTCTTTCTGACTTGATTCACTTAGTATGACCATCTCTAGGTCCATTCATATAGCTGCAAGTGGCATTATTTTACTTTTTATGACTGAGTAATATTCCATCGTATACATATACATCTTTATTCATTCAGTGGTCAATGGACATTTAGGTTGTTTCCATGTCCTGGCTATCGTGAATAGTGCTGTATGAATATAGGGGTGCATATATCTTTTCTTTTCTTTTTAAAAGATTTTATTGGAGTATAGTTGAGTTGCAATGTTGTGTTAGTTTCTGCTGTATAGCAAAGTGAATCAGTTATGCATATACATATATGCACTCTTTTTTAGATTCTTTTCCTGTATAGGCCATTACAGCGGGTTGGGTAGAGTTCCCTATGCTATACAGTGGATATTTATTAGTTATCCATTTAATTTATATATATATATGTATATATATACAATACTGTATGTATGTCAATCCCAATCTCTCAGTTTATCATTTCTCCCCTCACCCCTGGTAACCATGAGTTTGTCCTCTACATCTGTAGCTCTGTTTGTTTTGTAGATAAGTTCATTTGTACTCTTTCTTAGATTCCACATATGCACAATATCTTAGATTTGGCTTTCTCTGTCTGACTTACGTCACTCAGTATGACAATCTCTAGGTTTATCAGTGTTGCTGCAGATGGCAGTATTTGTTCTTTTTCTTTTTCTTTTTATAGCTGAGTAACCTTCCATTACATACGTGCACGCATCTTCTTGATCTGTCCCTCTGTTGATGGATATTTAAGGTGGGTTCCATGTCCTGGCTGTTGTGAATAGTGCTTAGCAGCACTATATGAACCTTGGGGTGCATATATCTTTTCAAATTAGTTTTGCCCAGATAAACGCCCAGGAGTGGGATTGCTGGATCACATGGTAACTCTGTTTTTAGTTTATTGAGGAACTTCCGTATTGTTCTCCATAGTGGCTCTTCCAATTTACATTCCCATCAATAGTGTCAGAGGGTTCCCCTTTCTCCACACCCTCTACGACATTTGTTATTTGTAGACTTTTTAATAATGGTCATTTCTGACCAGTGTGAGGTGATACTTCATTGTAGTTTTGATTTGTATGTCACTAATAATTAGTGATTTTGAACATCTTTTCATTAACATTTTTACTGATGTGATTATATAAGTATTCCACTAAAATTATTATATGCACTATAAGATCTACAAAAATCAAAATGTTAAAAGAGTGAAACACCAATGAGATAAATATTTTTAAATGGTTTTAATTTTTGAAAATTATCCTGTGTTTTATAAGAGCTTTTAAGGGCTTCCCAGGTGTCACAGTAGTAAAGAATCTGCCTAACAATGCAGGAGACACAGGACATGTGAGCTCAATCTCTGGGAGGAGGAAATGGCAAGCCACTCCAGTATTCTTGTCTAGAGAATCCCATGGACAAAGGAGCCTGGAATGCTACAGTCCATGTGGTGGAAAAGAGTCGGACACGACTGAGCACACACACACAAGCTTATTCTGAAAATATTCAAATACGCTAAGAGTAGAGAGAACCCCACATACCCGTTACCCAAGTATAATTATCAGCATTTAGACTTATATTATAAGTCCATTTTTCTCTTTATTTTTGAGCTATTTTAAAGCAAATTCCAGACCTTATATGATTTTACAAACTTCCGTCTACATCTCTTAAAAGCACACAAGTATTTTCTTACTGCTATCACACTGACAAAATTAACAACAATTTTTAAATGTCATCTAATTTCCAGTCCACATTCAGATTTTCCTGCTTGTCTTTTAACAGTCAATTTCTTTGAATCGAGAAAGTCTGTTTCTTACATTTGGTAGTCATATCTCTTTTTACAAATTGTAGTGAAACAGACATAACATAAAATTTGCTATTTTCACCACTTTGAAATGGTGATGTTCAGTACATTCATATTTGTATGCAGCCACCACCGCCATCCATCTCTAGAACTCTTTTCATTTTGCAAAACTGAAACTCTGTCCCCGTTAAGTACTAGCTCCCACTCCTCTCCTCCTTTTGGCAACCACCATTCTACTTTCTGTCTCTATGAATGTGGCTGCTCTGGGGACCTCATATAAGTGGAATCATACAGTATTTGTAGCATAATGTCCTCAAGGTTCATCCATGTCACAGGTGTCAGAATTTACTTCTTTTTTTGAGGCGGAATAATATTCCATTGTGTGAATGAACTGCATTTTGTTTATCCATTCATCCACTGATGGACACTTGGGTTCTTTCTGCATTTTGGTGATTATGAATAATGCTGGTGTGAAAATATGTATATATCTATATCTGTCTTTGAGACACTGCTTTCAGCTCCACTGGGTCTGTACACAGAATGGGAATTGCTGGATCATATGGGCTTCCTAGGTGGCTCAGTGGTAAAAAATGCCTGCCAGTGCAGGAGCTACTGGAGAGGCAGGTTCAATCCCTGGGTTGGGAAGATTCCCTGGAAGAGGAAATGGCAGCTGACTCCAGTATTCTTGCCTGGAGAATCCCCATGGACAGAGGAACCTGGTGGGCTACAGTCCATGGGGTCTCAGAAGAGTCAGACACAGCTGAGTGACTGAGCACACACTCATGGTAATGCTATAGACTTTTTTTTTTCAGTTTTTTTTCAAATGTTTATTTATTTGACTGCATCTGGCTTAGTTGAGGCATGTGTCGTGGCATATGGGCTTCCCTAATTGCAGCTCACAGGCCCAGCTGCCCTGATAATGCCCGTTTCTTGACCAGGAATCAAATCCGAGTCCCCTGCACTCCAAGGTGGATTCTTAACCACTCGGCCACCCGGGAAGTCCCCTATATATGTATCTTTGAGACTCTACTTTCAGCTTCTCTGGGTCTGTACACAGAATGGGAATTGCTGGATGACATTATTCTATGGGCTTTCCAGGTGGCGCTAGTAGTAAAGAACCTGCCTGTCAATGCAGAAGACATAAGAGACGTGGGTTCGATCACTGGGTCAGGAAGATACCCCAGAGGAAGGCACAGCAACGCACTTCAGTATTCTTGCCTGAAGAATCCCATGGACAGAGGAGCCTGGCAGGCTACAGTCCATGGGGGTCACAAAGAGTCACACGTGACTCTTTGAGCACAAGAGCACGAAGGAGAATGAAGTGTACCCCCACAACACAGTGATTTATCTTGTTTCTTGTCTGTCTTGCCCAATAGAATGTCCACGGAAGGGATGTTTGTCTGGGTCCTCAGTACCTGAGACTGAGGCTGGCACCCATAGGTGCTCAGGAAATATCTGTTGAGTGAAAGCACCAGATAAGAATGAGTGAGGGAGGGTGGCTGCCAAGCAGATATGTGGATTTGGTCCCTCATACATGCAGGATTAAGAAAGTGCAGTGCTTTGTTTTAGATGAAACAATAGCAGACATGGAAGTTTGAGTATTTGGTTCCACACGTTCACAGATGTACTCTCTGGGGTGGCCCTGATCCACTCTGGAGGTTCTTAGACCCAGAGTTGATTGAGGAGAGGCTCCCTCCCCCTCCTCCTCTCCCTCTATGTTTTCCCTTCTCTCCTTCACTGCTTCCTCCTCCGTCTCCCCGGCTCCTCCCTCCCTTCTTCCCTCTACCCCTCTGTCTCCTTTCCTCAGCCCTGCATCTCTTCCTCCTTCTTTACTCCAGCCCCCTCTATCTGCCTCCCTCCTCTCCATCCCCTCCTCCCGTCTCCTCTCCACACCCTCCCTCCCTCCTCCCTTCTGTCCATCCCCTCCCTCCTTCTTTTCCTCTCCACCTCCTCTTCTCTCCATACCCTTCCTCCTCTGTTCTCCTCTCCACCCTTCCCTCCTCCCTTCTCCTCTCCATTCACCCCACCTCCTTTCCTCACCCCTTCACCCCTCCCTTCCTTCCTCCCCTCCCTCCTTCCACCAGTATTTAGGACTCCACCATGCTCAGCTCAATGAGGGGCCTTGGGGACGCATCAGTCAACAGTCAGGTCTTTCCAGAATGACACTCTCCAGTCAGCAGGAAAATCCAACATGAAGCAAATGGTGACAAACAGAAAGAGTGCCCAGACAGGGGCTGTATGAGTCTGGGGGGAGCCAGGGGAGTGTCCCCAGGAAGAAATTTCTAGGCTAGTTCCTCTCACACTTGACTACACTTTTGAACCCCTATGGAGGGTCTTGTTAAATGCAGATTCTGACTCAGCAGATCTGGGCCAGGGCCTGGGACTCTGTGTTTCTTTCTAAGAGTCTCCCAGCTGGAATCAGTGCTGTTGACTGTGGACCGTGGTCTGAGTAGCCAATTCTGAGCCATTATTATCATTACCATCAAACAGAGGATGTGGGTGGGAGAATGGAGGGCAGGGAGAGAAGAGCTAAGCAAACTGCAAAGAGTATCATGAATAATACTTGTGCTGTGATGCTAACGATGATAACAAATATTTGTGGAGGACTTAATATCTGCAGGGCACAGTTCCAAGCCCTTTATATATATATTAACTCATTTAATCCTCATCCCCATTGTTATAAATAAGATTGGGCAGCATGCTATTGTTTTCCCAGGCATTTCTAAGTTTCATATCTTACCACAAGCACACAAGTCTCATGAAGCAGCCAGGGCAGGCATTTTTGCTGTTATTATTTTTTTACTGTGAATTTATTATTATTATTTTGGCTGTTCTTTGATCTTCATTGTGGGGCTTCCCTGGTGGCTCAGATGATAAAGAATCCTCCTGCAATGCAGGAGGCCCAGTTTCAATCCCAGGGTCAGAAAGATCCCCTGGAGAAGGGAATGACAACCCACTCCAGTATTCTTGCCTGGAGAATCTCATGGACAGAGGAGCCTGGCAAGCTACACTCCGTGGGGTCGCAAGGAACTGAACAGGACTGGGCTGGAACAGCGCCTGGCACAGAATAAGTGTTCCTTAAGCAACCAGCTTTAGTCATTGCGTGCGGAGGACTACTTCCCCATGGGTTCACCCCTTTTCGCTTGCGGCTGCCACGACTAGCCACCAGGTGGCGCTGTGGCTTCCGCGTCTGGAGAGCGCAGAACAGAAGAGGTGCGGGAAGCGGTCAGCAAACCTTCCACGGTACCTACTTCCTGGCTTCATCCTTCCTGCTCTCGACTTCATCCTTTCTCTGCACTGAGAAGTGGAAGACAGCCCCAAATCCAAGAATCCAGTTTTCATCAGCTAGTACTCAGTTGTTCCATATATGGCGATTTCTTTTGCATACACAAAGTGCTTGGTAAAGACGAATTGAGAGGATTAGGGGCTTGATTAGCTCCCAGAAGTGCTAAAAGGTTTCAGGTGGGTCCTGGGGTCAAGTGTGGGGCCCAGCTGTCTTTGTTCTGGGGTGTGGTTGAATTCCTGGACTAGGAGCCAGATAGCAGGAGTTCAAATCGCAGCTCTGGCCCTCCCTGACTCTGGGGGAGAAGTATTCTCTGCTTTGCCTCAGTTTCCTCATCTGTAAAATGGGGATAACAATAACACCTGCCTTTGGGCTTCTGACAAAGATGAAATTCAATGCATTATTAGATACAAGCATTTAGAACAGTGCAGGTGTATAGTAAGCTTTGATAACTGTTTGCTATGGTCTGGAGGAGGGTAGACCTTTAAGCTTCTGGAAGCCTAAGTTAACACACAGTTAAAAAGAAAAAAAAGAATAGCAGGTTGTGAAGACATCAAAACTGAAATCTGGCCTTTAAAGAAGACCTGCTTGAGAATCAGAGCACCTTTTTTTTTTCTTCTCTTTTCAGGGAGGCAGTTGGACAATTCTAGCCTAGTTGATATTAAAAAAAAAAATAGGTCTGGTCCCAGGGAGCTTCTTTTTCAGTGCTGCTGTCTGGTTTTAGTGCAGAAAGACCCTCCTTTTGTCCTTTGAATTAGCAGCTTTGGCTGCAGCTAGCTGTGGAGGGCCTGGGGAAACCACCCTACCCCCCAGAGATGGTGTCCTTTTTGATCTATCAGATTTTCCATGTGAGTCTTTGGAACCCAAACAGCTTGTGAGGTCCTCCCAGCGTCACCATCCTGCTTACTGCTGCCACCATCTTTTATTCTGCCACCATCTCTCCGAAAGTCTGTCCTTTCAACCCTGCAAGGTCCTTCTGATAGTGTCTATGCACCTTTCCTCCAGGCTCTCGCAACTGCTTCCACCCAGGTGGGTCTATCGGCTTCATCTCTGCCTACACTTTTACTATTATTATTCTCACTTTTGGCCAAGGCTCACTAGCCACGTTTCTGTTCCTTGTATTTTCAAGTGCTCGCTCACCTCAGGACCTTTGCACTGGCTCTTACCTGACCTGCATTGCTTTTGCCATGGCTGGCTCCAACTTGCCTTCCAATCTCAGCACAGATGTCACCTCACGCAAAGCTGCCCCCTCCCCCTCCTAGGGATCATATCACTCTGTTCATTACAATTAGGTATTTTCTCTTACATTATTAGACTGCCAACAACTTGAGGGCAGGTTTTCTTTTGATCTTTCTTGTCCACTACTGTGACCCCAGTGCTTGGGAAAGTGCCCAGGGCATAGAAGGCAGCAGTGTTTGTTGTTGTTGTTCAGTCGCTAAGTCGTGTCTGACTGAGACCCCATAGAACTGCAGCACACCAGGCTTCCCTGTCCTTCATATCTCCTGGAGCTTGCTCAAACTCGTGTCCATTGATTTGGTGATGCCATCCAACCATCTCATCCTCTATCACCCCCTTCTCCTCCTGCCCTCAATCTTTCCCAGCATCGGGGTCTTTTCCAATGAGTCGGCTCTTTGCATTAGGTGTTTGTTGAGTGAATAGCCAATAGACCCTTGGGAACTTGAACACCTGTATTGATGATCTTTCTCTGTCTCTGGCTTAGAGACCTGAAAGCCCCTTAAAACAAGTGAACCCAATTTTCTTTTTTTAGTTCTCTGTCTGGGGCATCCTCTGGTTCCAAGTTCTGCATGCTCTACTCAAGGGGGTCTGCCTGGAAGAGGAGACAGACATGCAGACTAGTGATTGCACACAGTATCCAGTACACAGAGACCAGTCCCTGCTTATCCCACAACTGCCAAAAGCCCAGCCTTGGGCTGACAGGCTTAAGGTATGGGCTCAAGAGGTCCTTACCCAGCACCCATTTCACAGAGGAGGCAACTGAGGCACATAAAGAAAAATAATGAATCCAATAGGGCAGAACCAACCTTGGAACCAGATCTGTTCAAGTCCAGAGCCCAGGTTCTTGATTTCTCTCCTTACATGATCATGAATTTGGAAACACCTGGCACATAGTGGAATGAATGAATGAAGTGTAATCATTAAGTTTTCCCCTGCATTTTAGGTACTCAAATCCGTGGAGGCAAAGCCTTTCTCTATTGATCCTTGAATCTTTGGAATTGTTCGCACAGAGCTTTGTGGGTAGAAGGCACACAATATCTGTTGAACTTGGTTGTGTCAAGTCTGAGATGGTTTCAGAATGAAATCTATAAAATCCTGTAGGCATGATTCATTCTCTAAATCCTGGCCACTAGAATGAGCCTGGTGAAGGCCAAATTGGGATAAAATGATACAACTTCTTACCTTCTAACATTTCCAATGTTTCAAAGCCGCTTCAGATAGGGGCAGGCCTTATAACCCCCCAGATGAGCCCAGAGCCACAGATCAGATCAACAGCAGTGCAGTTAAAAAATAATTCCACCATCTCCTTGAAATGCCATTTTGCAAACCCAATATGTTCTGTGGGCTTCCAAGAAGGCTGTTCTTGCCTGTTTAAAGGTTTTCTGGACTCCTCCAGGCAGACCCCTTGGAGTAAATCACACAGGACTTGGAACCAGAGAATTCCCTGGGCAGAGAACTAAAGAGAAAATGGAGTTCACTTATCTTACGCGATTTTCAGGTCTGGTCTCTAAGCCAGAGACACAGAAAGAGCATGAGTATAGACATTCAAGTTTGCAGGGATTGGCTAGTTATTCACTCAACAAACATTGCCTGGAGAAGGAAATGGCAACCCACTCCAGTATTCTTGCCTGGAAAATCCCATGGACAGAGGAACATGGTGGGCTATGGTTCATGGGGTCACAAAGAGTTGGACACAACTGAGCGATTGAGCACAGCAAACATTGGTGCTTTCTATGCCCCGGGTGCTTTTCTAAGCACTGGGGACACAGTAGTGGACAAGAAAGACCAAAAGAAATCCTGTCTTCAAGTTGCTGGCAGTCTAACATAGGAGAAAATACCTACCTGTAGATAATGACCAGAGTGATATGATCCTTGGGGCAGTGTGTGTGTGTGTGTGCTCTGCATGAAGTGACATCTGTGCTGAGATTGGAAGGCAAGTTTAGGCCAGCCATGAGAAAGTCACTGCAGGCCAGGGAAGAGCCAGTGCAAAGGTCCTGAGGTGAACAAGCCCTTAAAGATACAGAGAACAGTCTAGTGAGCCTTGGCCAAAAATGAGAGTAATAATAGTACTGGTTTTCTGGAGGGTCCCAAATGTGGGACAAAGAAGAGATTGGAAGGCAAAAGGAGCTGCCTTTGAATCTGAGACCATCCCATTAGAGCTGGGTGATCCTGGGCAAATGCTGCAGCCTCTCTGAGTGCTGAGGGAGGTTAAAAAAGTTCCTGGTCTTGGGGAGTGCGTTGATGAGGCAGGGCTCAGATCACAGGGTCTTGGAGGAAAATTCACTCTCGTCTTTCCCCCTTTCTGGTCTGTGGACCACCACGTAGCTCCTCCAATTTGCATCTTGGCTCAAGGGATGCTGAATAAGAGACCCACACAGCTTAGGGGTTCTGGAGTTAGCCTGGCTGGATTTATATTCTGGTTCTCCTATTTGCTGTGTGACCTTAGCCAAGTGACCCCACCTCTCTGAGCATTGGGAGCATGGAGTCTCAGCCACTGCTCCACCAGGGAAGGCCTTGAATGTGTTGAGTTTTTCTGCAGCCGTGTGGTTGAAATTCCTTACAAATTGGTGTGGAGCCTGCCTGTGCATTGGGCCTATTGATCAGCCTATTGGAACATTCTGGAACTCTTCAGTTCTTGCCTCTGAATAAGAAGTCCCCATTTAAAAGAGGCTTCATCAAATGAGGCCATGCTGGAGAGCTGATTTGGTTTCTTAGCCACACGTTAGTTCCTGTAAGTGCTGCCAACTCTTTAGATCTGTGTCTAAAATCTCCGGTCCTGAGTTGGGTATGTGTGCTGGACTCTGGCTGACCTCAGCAGGTTAGCAGCATGGCAGAGTCTTGGATTTCTTTGTGGTGGAAAACAGTTTTTGGTGACAGTGCATCCATGTGGCTTTGGCTGTCTTGCAGGATAATCAGTAGCAAATTTTTAATTCTGGCAGCCTTCACAGCTCTAAGCACCCTTTTGTTGTTGTTCAGTCACTAAGTCGTGTCCAACTCTTTGCGACCCCATGGACTGCAGCACGCCAGGCTTCGCTGTCCTTCACCATCTCCTGGAGCTTGCTCAAACTCATGTCCATTGAGTCGGTGACGCCATCCAACCATCTCGTCCTCTGTCGTCCCCTTCTCCTCCTGCCTTAAATCTTTCCCAGCATCAGAGTCTTTTCCAATGAGTCAGCTATTTGCATCAGATGGCCAAAGTATTGGAGCTTCAGCCTCAACATCAGTCCCTCCAATGAATATTCAGGGTTTCTTTCCTTTAGGATTGACTGGTTTGATCTCCTTGCTATCCAAGGGACTCTCAAGAGTTTTCTCCAGCACCAGCATTTGAAAGCATCAATTCTTCAGCGCTTAGCCTTCTTTATGGTACAGCTCTCACATCCATACCCCTTAGAGGGACTGTTAAAAAACTCAGGTATGGGGCTTCCCTGGTGGTCCAGTGGTTAAGAATCTGCCTGCAAATGCAGGGGACACAGGTTCCATCCCTGGTCCGAGAAGATCCCACATGCCATGGAGCAGCTAAGCCCATGCGTTTCACACTACTGAGCCCTCACGCCTACAGCCCATGCTCTGCAACAAGAGAAGCCATTGCAATGAAAAGCCCTCGCATCACAACTAGAGTAGTCCCTGCATGCCACAACTAGAGAAAGCCTATGCACAGCAACAAAGACCCAGCACAGCCAAATAAATAAAATAAATTAAAAAAACAAACAAACCACAGGTATTGCAGGGCCCACTTGGAGTTTTTGATTCAGCAGTTCAGGGGCCTGAGAATCTGCACGTCTCACAAGTTACCAGGTGATGCTACTGCTGGTCCATGGACCACACTTTGAGAAGCATGTGTTTCATTAAGTATTTTCCAACTTGAAGGCACATTAAGATCACCTGGGAAGGGACTTCCTTGGTGTCCAGCAGCTAAGACTCCACACTCCCAATGTATGGGTTCAATCCCTGGTGAGGGGACTAGATCCCACATGCCACAAACTAAGAGGTTGCATGCTGAAACTAAAAAAAAAAAAAGATCTTGCGTGCTGCAAGCAAGGTCCGGCACAGCCAAATAAATAAATGAATGCTGTTGTTGTCATTCAGTCACTAAGTAGTGTCTGACTCTTTACGACTCCACAGACTGTAGCCCACCGGGTTCCTCTGTCCATGGGATTTCCCAGGCAAGAATACTGGAGTGGGTTGCCATTCCCTTCTCCAAGGGAATCTTTCCAAACCAGGGATCGAATCCACGTCTCCTGCATTGGTAGGCAGATTCTTCACCACTGAGCCAGCTGGGAAATCCCCCTGGGAAGCCCTAAATAAAAAATAAAAATAAAAAAATGGTTACCTGAAATGTTTTTAAAAATTCCCAACACCCAGGTGGTAGGTACCCCCATTAAATCTCTCTCTGGAGTGGAGTCCAAGCATGGGCACTTTGAAAGTTTCCAGGTGATTCTCACTGGTTGTTATGCTTGAGAACCAAGGGGTGGGTCATCACTCTTCACTTTGCTCATGATACATTCACAGGAGGCTCCTGGGTTTACACACAACTAGCAAATTAAAAATCTGTTGGGGGGATAAAAAAAAATCCTGGTGTCTAATCCATTCCTCAACGTGAAATTATTCTCCTCCGATTCATGGCTTGGATTCTTACTCTTTTGGCTTCCGTTATCTCCTCTTTGTGTATTCAGTAGAGATGTTCAGCTGGGAGACACTTGTACGGCTGATTGTTCAAATATTAGCTTATTTCCATACTGGTTAGTAAATAGCTATTGCCTGGAGCCCCCGAGTCAGTTCCACCTCCAGCCACGTCCCTTCCTGGGTTCTCCTGTGCCTCCTGGTAATCCACACTCCAGGGATGGTGTCTCTTGCTGGTCATTAAGGATTTTGAATTTCTCCATAGTGCATTTGACCTGCTTGCCTATCTCTATATTTTTAGGTTTTTTTTTTTTTTTGTCTGAGCAACGGGGTATCTGGAATAGGTAGAAGGTGGGTTTGCAAACTCAGGAACGCATGAAAGTGCCTTCATGTTTGGAGAGAGGGTGGTGCTGATTCCAATCCTGGCTGTGACCTTGACCTGCTGGGGAAGTCCTCTAGCCTCTCTGTGCTTCAGTTTCCCCATATGGTTGGGGTGAAGCTCAAATGAATTAATTCATGGACAGGTCTTAGAATGGGACCTGCTCTGTAGTTATCATCATTTAAGTGCTGATGTTTGTGTCAGTTATCTAGTGCTGGGTAAAAAATGGCCATAAACTATGTAACAAATTCCCACAAACTTAGTCATCTTTTTTGTGTGTGGCCACACCATGTGGCATGCAGGATCTTAGTTCCCTGACCAGAGATCGAACCTGTGCCCTGTGCCATAGACGTGCAGAGTCTTAACCACTGGACCACCAGGAAAGTCTCTTTAGTGGCTTTAAATAACACATGTTTATTATTTTACAGTTCTTATGGGTCAGAGATCTCCATGTTACTTCACTGGACCCTCTGCTTCTGGATCACTCACAAGGCTATAATTAGGGTGTTGGACAGAGTTGGGTCTCATTCAAAGGCTTGTCTGGGGAAAGGTCTGCCTTCAAGCCACACCTGGTTGTTGGCAATGTTCAGTCCTTGCAAACTGTTGAACTAAGGGCCTCAGTTCCTAATTGTTGGACAGAGGCCACCCTTGGCTCCTCCCAATATGGCAGCTTGCTTTGTCAAAGTCAATATAAAGAGTCTGTTAGCAAGACAGAACCTGGAATGTTTTGCAGCCTAATTACAAAAGTGACATCTTTTTAATACATGGATACAATGGAATACTGTTGTTGTCTTGTGTTAATCACTCAGTTGTCTCTGACTCTTTGTGACCCCATGGACTGTAGCCTGCTAGGGTCTTCTGTCCATGGAATTCTCCAGGCAGGTAATACTGGAGTGGGTTGTCATTTCTTTCTCCAGGGGATCTTCCTGACCCAGGGATCGAACCCAGGTCTCCCTCATTGCAGGCAGATTCTTTTACTGTCTGAACCACTAGGGAAGCACACAATGGAATACTGCTCAGCCACAAAAAAGAACAAAACAATGCCATTTGCAGGAACACATATGCAATTAGATATTATCATACTAAGTAAAGTAAGTCAGACAGAGAAAGACAAATACCATATGATATCACTTATATGTGGAATCTAAAATATGGCACAAATGAACTTACCTACAGAACAGAAACAGACCCACAGATATAGAGATCAGATGTGTGGTTGCCAAGGGGATGGGGTAGGGAGAGGGATGGACTGGGAACTTGGGGTTGGTAGATGCAAGCTATTACCTTGAGAATGGATAAACAACAAAGTTCTACTGTATAGTACAGGGAATTATATCCAGTCTCCTGGGATAAAGCATAATGGAAAAGAATATTAAAGAATGTATAAAGTGTGTGTTAGTCCTCAGTCTACATGTGTAAAACTGAGTCACTTTGCTGTACAGCAGATGGCACAACAATGTAAATCAACTCAACTTCAATGAAGTGGCATCTTGTCAGTGCTGAGATATTCTATTGGTCAGAAACAACTTCCTCAGGAAAGAGAACTATGCAGAGCTGTGAGTACAAGGAGGTGGAGCCCACTGGTGCCATCTTAGAAGCTCCCTTCTGCAGTATTATTTTTTTTTCATTTTTGGATATAGGTAATATAACCTTGGCTTTTGAACTGTGGTGTTGGAGAAGATTCTTGAGAGTCCCTTGGACTGCAAGGAGATCCAACCAGTCCATCCTAAAGGAGATCAGTCCTGGGTGTTCATTGGAAGGACTGATATTGAAGCTGAAACTCCAATACTTTGGCCACCTCATGCGAAGAGCTGACTCATTGGAAAAGACCCTAATGCTGGGAAGGATTGGGGGCAGGAGGAGAAGGGGATGACAGAGGATGAGATGGCTGGATGGCATCACCGACTCGATGGACATGGGTTTGGGTAGACTCCGGGAATTGGTGATGCACAGGGAGTCCTGGCGTGCTGTGGTTCATGGGGTTGCAAAGAGTCAGACATGACTGAGCAACTAAACTGAACTGAACTGAACCTTGGCCTTCCTTGGTGGCTCAGATGGTAAGAATCTGCCTATAATGAAGGAGACTCGGATTCAGTCCCTGGATCAGGAACATCCCCTGGAGAAGGGAATGGCAGCCCACTCCAGTATTCTTGCCTGGAGAATTTCATGGACAGAAGAGCCTGGCAGCCTACAGTCCATGGGGTCACAAAGAGTCAGACATAACTGAGCCACTAACACACACACACACACTCATATTATAACCTCAGTCATCATTTTTCCCTCTTGGGGCATGGGTATCTTGGGGCAGTATCAAAGCATCCAGAAGCCCCTTGAATCATCAGTCCTCATTGGTTACCATTGAGACCTTCCCAAGTCCCAGAATGTAGGGTTCCTTCAAGTTGGAGATTCAATGGCTTCTGAGACAAGTTGAGGACCTAGGAATCTTTGGGGTTGCCTAGAACTTTTCATGAGGGTCTAGCCACCCTGGATACTGCATGCATCCTTCCGCTCTTGGGGAACTTTTTGTACATGGGGAATCCCCCAACCTCCAGGTCTTCCACTTGCTGACGCTTCAAGGCATCTGAGGACCCTTGGGCACAGCTAATGTAATTTCTTCCGTGAGTTCAGGATTTCCTAAGAGAAAAGGAAGGTGTTGACTTCAAAGCTTTTTTGTCGCTTCTGAGGCAGGAGACCACAGCTTTCTGTAACAGAGAGAAAGATGTTCCATGTTGAAAGAGAGAAATAAATAAATTTATAAAAAAAAAATAAAATTAAAAAAAAAAAAAAAAGAGAGAGTCATACAGCAAATTTCCACTGGCTATCTAACTTACATATGTTAGTGTATATGTTTCCATGCTACTCTCTCCATCCTACGGGGCTTTTAATGTAATGAAATGTGTTCAGTCGTGTCCAACTCTTTGTGGCCCCATAGACTGTAGCGTGCCAGGTTCTTCTCTTCATGGAATTTTCCAAGCCAGAATACTGGAGTGGGTTGCCATTTTGTCCTCCAGGGGATCTTCCCGACTCAGGGATTGAACCTGCATCTCAACATCTCCTACATTGACAGGCAGGTTCTTTACCGCTAGCGCCACCTGGGAAGCCCTATGGGGCTTTTATAAGGATCAAATAAGGAAGTATTTGTAAAATACTTTGTAAACCAGCATTGCCAAACTTAGTTGTCAAGTAACAGATGATTGGAGCAGGCTTGATTTAAGGTGATACATTTCAGTGAATTCTCAACTTGCATCCCAGACAACAGGGAATGGGGAGGCCTGTGGCCAATTGGAAAGCTCCAGCCCCGCCCCTTCTCCCCTTCCCCAAGGATACAGGTTGTTATTCAATAGAAGCTGGTTGATGCCAGATGGGAATATGGCTCAGTGTGGCTAAATCTTCTGATTTTATGAGAAGAGGCAAAAATTCCATCTTTATGTGTAATCTCCTGATTTGTTCTTATATTTATATCTTAAGATGTAGGTAGACCAAGGAAGCTTGGTCTTTTTGTGAGCTCTCTTTAGCATCTGCCATAAAACCTAGTACTCTAGATACTAGTTATTAATTTCTGAAGGGTTCCTAAAACTGGAAGGCAAAGTGAGCCAGAGGGAGACCTGGAAGGAGGAGATGCCATGTGGCAATGAAGATAAGGCAAATTTGAACTGGGACAGTAGTGTGGAGAACAAAGATTGGAAAAACTCAGAAACATTTCAGATGGAGAATCAACATCATTGACTAGGGCAGAGATCCTTCACATTTGCTGAGTCATGGAGCCCTGTAGGGGCTCCCCTCTGGTGGGCTACAGCCCATGGGGTCTCAAAGAGTCAGACACGACTGAGCAACTTCACTTTCACTTTTCACTTTCATGCACTGGAGAAGGAAATGGCAACCCACTCCAGTATTCTTGCCTGGAGAATCCCAGGGACAGCAGAGCCTGGTGGGCTGCCATCTATGGGGTTGCACAGACTCGGACACGACTGACGTGACTTAGCGGCAGCAGCAGCTTGTCTCAGCTGGTAAAGAATCCACCTGCAATGTGGGAGACCTGGGTTCTATCCCTGGGTTGGGAAGATCCCCTGGAGAAGGGAAAGGCTACCCACTCCAGTATTCTGGCCTGGACAGTTCCATGGACTGTATAGTCCAAGGGGTCGCAAAGAGTCGGACACGACGGAGCCCTTTGGAGTCCATCGAAGCCCAGGAATCCTTTCCCAGAATTGTGGATTTTTTTTTTCCTGCCATGCCATGCAGCATCTAGGATCGTGGTTCCCTATCCGGGGATCAATCCCTTGACCCTGTGCAGTGAAAGCGCAGGGTCTTAACCACTGGACCATCAGGGAAGTCCCCAGAACTGTTTGTAAATGCACCAAGTCAAACACAAATAAGACCAATTATATTGAAAATTCAGTATCAAAATATCTTTAAGTGGTGGATTTGCATATGTAACTAATGTGCTTCTTTAATAACCCATGAGAAACAAGACAGGCCCAACAATTTCAAGTAGTGATGAGAAGCGATGATATTTTAAGATACCTACAATGATTGTAATGCAACATAAAAAGACACTTTCTGTCTATGACAAAGTCACAGGTGCTGCTAACACTGTTAATACGACTGTAATTTGTTACCCCCATTCATAGTTTCAGCTAGAGGTAGTGAAAATTAAGATGTCACTTTTTTTTCCCAACCAAAGTCACAGACTCCTTGAATTGAAAACAAGTTCAGTACCACTTCATCTTGGAAGTGAAGGAAGAGGTAGGTTCAGAGGGAACTCTGGGGAAGATTATGGTGGAGTTTCCCAGCAACCTATTAGAAATTACAGGAGAGAGCATAGTGGTTAAACCTGTGGGCTTGGGCCTGAATGCCTGGGTTCAAATCCTGACCCAATTTCTTATCAGCTTTATAATCATAGTGTGTTCAACAGCACTCCACTTCTGGTACCAAATCTAGACTCCATTGGCTTGTATATGCATTACTGGCTCAACCTCTTGTGCCTCAGTTTATCCAACTGTAAAATGGGGTGATAATTGCACCACCTACCTTCTAGAGGTAGTACAGCATCAAATGAGTGAATTCACACATGCAAAGCATTTGGCACACAAGTACTGTAAGTTCTTGGCACATAGTAAGTACTACATGTACATGCTCAGTCACTCAGTCGTGTCTGACTTTTTGTGACCCATGGACTGTAGCCCACCAGGCTCCTCTGTCAATGGGATTCTTCAGGCAAGAATATTGGAGTGGGTTGCCATTTTCTCCTCCATGGGATCTTCCCAACCCAGGGATCAAACTTGCATCTCCTGTGTCTCCTGCATTGGCAGGCGTATTCTTTACCACTGAGCCGCCAGGGAAGTCCCCAGTAAGTACTCTATAGACATAGCCATTATTATTAAAAGGAATGGAAGTGGATGTTTATTAATTAATCATTCATTCAACACATATTCATTGGATACTTTGAGATAGAGAACAAATCAGACAAGGACTCGACTGATGGGGTTTAAATTCTCTAAGGGGAGACAGATGATATGTAAGTAAATAGATAATGGAATAATTTTAGAAAGTGATAAGTGACAATAAAACAGGGTGATGGGGTGAAATGTGATTAGGACAGGATCTTTTTTTTTTAAGCATTCTTTTCTTTTTTTTTGACTGTGCCACACACTGTGTGACTGTTCCAGTGAAGTAAATGCTTTAAGAGAGGTATAATTGAGAAATTAGTCACAGCTTTTTAAATTTATTTTTATTAAAAATTTTTTTATAGGAGTACAGTTGATTTACAGAATTATGTTAGTTTCAGGTGTACAGCAAAATGAATCCATTATACATATACCTATATCTACTCTTTTTTAGATTTTTTTCCCCATATAGGTCATTACAGAGTATTGAGTAGAGTTATCTGTTCTATACAATAGGTCCTTATTATTTATCTATTTTTTATACAGTAGTGTGTATATGTCAGTCCCAATCTCCAAGTTTATCCTTTCCTCTTCCCCGTAGTAACCATAAGATTGTTTTCAACATCTGTGACTCTATTTATGTTTTGTAAATAAGCTCATTTTACTCTTTTTTTTTAAGATTCCACATATAAGCAATATCATATGATATTTGTTTCTCTGACTTACTTCACTTGGGATGATAATCTCTAGGTCCAGTTTCACTGCAAATGGCATCATTTCCTTTTTTATGGCTAAATAATATTTCATTGTGTATAGGTACCCCATCTTCTTTAGTCACAGCTTTCTAAAGGACTCCACAGTCAAGACCCAAATCAGGAAATCAACTCAAGAACAGAACAAGAAAGATCATAGAAGCTACCTACAAGAACCAGCTAAAGAGATCATGATCAGATCATAAAAAGCAAGGGGAGGTAGTGTTTCGAGGAGAATGGGGTCCTCAGTGTCAGATCCAACAAAGAGACAAGTAGAGAGACTGGGAAGAAGTCAAGTATTGGCCAAGTGGGGGATTTCCAGGTGAGCAATGGCTGAAAACCAGATGATTGACTCATGTGAATGGAGACGGAGTTGAGTGAGCTGTACGTTCATTCTCCTAATCACTGAGCATCAGGATGTAGGAGTCATGTTTTGACTCATCTCTTGCTTTCAGTTTTGGTAATCAATGTGTCATCAAGCACTTTCCATTCTTGCTTTGAAATGTCTTGCTCATCCACCATTGATGGGTATCGAAGAACCTCACTTCCAACACCAAGTTCTGTTCTTCATAATTTCTGTGCCAGTGAATGGACCAGTCTCTTCACTATTTTCTCAAGCTTCTGCCTCCTGCATCCATTTATCATTTGTACTTTTTCAGTATGCTACACTTTCATGCTGCCAAACCTTCCCATTTGATTTATTATCAGACATTTACTCTGCTCCTATGTTGTTCCAGACATTGGTATGCGGGTTCAATAACAATTGTTACCATTTATTGAGCACCTAACTATGCAAAGTCAACTTGAATGAGGTTCTTACTCATGAGGAGTTTACAGTCTGATGGGAAGAGCAATTAGGGAAGTTATGACCAACCTAGTTATTGGTGATATTTATCACTCGTGATATTCACTGAATATTATCACTGGTGCTATTTCCGGTCCTCTGATTCTTCTATGTGGAGGATAGGTATGACCACATGACTTGCTCTGGTCAATAAGACGTAAGTGAAAGTGACTTGAGTCATTTCTGGGTGGGAGTTTTAAAAGCCAGTATGTGATATGCCACATTCCCTTTTTCCTGCTGTGATGAGATGGAACTTCTGTCACCCTGGATCCAAATACAACCTCCTGTCTCCCCTGTTGGAAATGAAGCAGGGGGAAAGCACTTGTTTTGTTAAGTCCCTGGGACTTGGAATTGTTTGTTATAGCGGTGAAATCGGGCAATCCTTTGATCATAGCATTTGTGAATTACCTAGATATTGCATCCTGGTTTCTCCTTTACTATCATGACTGCATTCTTCCTTTTGCTTCTTTTTCTTCCTAAGATTTTTGTTTTATGTGGACCATTTTTCAAGTCTTTATTGAATTTATTGTGATATTGCTTCTGTTGTTTATGTCCTGGTATTTTGGCCAGGAGGCCTGTGGGATCTTAGCTTCCAGACCAGGGATTGAACCCCCCACTCCCTGCATTGGAAGTTGAAATCTTTACCACTGGACCATCAGGGAAGTCCCTTCTCTTCACTTCTGATTCCTTTCCAAATCCTATCAGTGTTTACAAAGCAGTTTCAGTGAAGCCTCCTTTTTCGAAAATTGAAGTATAGTTGATTCACAACGTTGTGTTGGTTTCTGGTACAGCAAAGTGATTCAGTTATAAATATATATGTATATTCTTTTTCATATTCTTTTCTATTATGGTTTATTACAGGATATTGAATATAGGGCTTCCCTGATGGGAATACCAGACCACCTGACCTGCCTCTTGAGAAATCTGTATGCAGGTCAGGAAGCAACAGTTAGAACTGGACATGAAACAACAGACTGGTTCCAAATGGGGGAAGGAGTACGTCAAGGCTGTATATTGTCACCCTGCTTATTTAACTTATATGCAGAGTACATCATGAGAAATGCTGGGCTGGAGGAAGCACAAGCTGGAATCAGGATTGCTTGGAGAAATATCAGTAACCTCAGATATGCAGATGATACCACCCTTATGGCAGAAAGTGAAGAAGAACTAAAGAGCCTCTTGATGAAAGAGAGGAGAGTGAAAAAGTTGGCTTAAAGCTCAACATTCAGAAAACTAAGATCGTGACATCTGGTCCCATCACTTGATGGCAAATAGATGGGGAAACAGTGAGAGACTTTATTTTGGGGGGCTTCAAAATCACTGCAGATGGTGACTGCAGCCATGAAATTAAAAGACACTTACTTTTTGGAAGAAAAGTTATGACCAAACTAGACAGCATGTTAAAAAGCAGAGACATTACTTTGCCAACAAAGGTCCATCTTGTCAAGGCTATGGTTTTTCCAGTAGGCATGTATGGATGTGAGAGTTGGACTATAAAGAAAGCTGAGCACCGAAGAATTGATGCTTTTGAACTGTGGTGTTGGAGACAACTTTTGAGAGTCCCTTGGACTGCAAGGAGATCCAACCAGTCCATCCTAAAGGAAATCAGTCCTGAATATTCATTGGAAGGACTGATGTTGAAGCTGAAACTCCAATACTTTGGCCACCTGATGCAAATAACTGACTCATTGGAAAAGACCCTGATGCTGGGAAAGATTGAAGGCGAGAGGAGAAGGGGACGATGGAGGATGAGATGGTTGGATGGCATCACTGACTTAATGGACATCAGTTTGAGTAAACTCCGGGAGTTGGTGATGGACGGGGAGGCCTGGTGTGCTGCAGTCCATGGAGTCGCAAAGAGTCAGACACGACTGAGTGACTGAAGTGAAGTGAACTGAACTGAACTGGTAGCTCAGCTGGTAAAGAATTCATCTGTAATGCAGGAGATCCTGGCTCAATTCCTGGGTCAGGAAGATCCGCTGGAGAAGGGAACAGCTACCCACTCAGTATTCTGGCCTGGAGAATTCCATGGACTGTATACCCCATGGGGTCACCAAGAGTCAGACACGACTGAACGACTTTCACTTTTCTTTTCCTTTCATTGAATATAGTTCTCTATGCTACACAGTAGGACCTTGCCGTTTATCTATTTTATATATAGAAGTGTGTATCTGCTGTTTATCCCTCCCTCTGCCCCCACAAACACAACTCTGTTCTCTATGTCTGTTTCTGGTTCATAGATAAGCTCATTTGTATCGAACTTTAGATTCCTCATATAAGTGATATCATATGGTATTTATCTTTCCCTGTCTGACTTACTTAGCTTGATATGATCATCTCTAGATCCATCCATGTTTCTTCAGATGGCATCATTTCATTCTTTTTTATGGCTGAGTAATATTCCACTGTATATACGTACCACATCTTCTTTATCCATTCCTGTCAATGGATATTTAGGTTGGGTGAAGCCTCCTTTTCATGGTCATAACATTTACAGTCCCTCCATCACTGTTTAACACCTGGTTGTTTGCTGTGGATTTTTTTGCGACTGTTTCATAGGTTAGTCCTATTTCACTATTAGGGGCTGAATCATGTCCCCCCAAATTTACATGCTGAACTTCTAACCCATAGAACTTCAGAGCATGGCTGAATTTGGAGATGGGGCCTTGAAAGAGGCGATTAATGTAAAATGAAGTCATTAGGGTGGGTCCTACCCCAGCCTGACTGGAATCCTTATACGAAGAGGGGCTTAGGACACACATGCTCAGGAGTAAGATGATCATGAAGACACAGGGAGAAGCTACCAGCAGCAAGCCAAGGAGAAAGGCCTCAGACATACTGATCTCAGGCTTCCAGCCTCCTGAACTGTAAGGAAATACATTTCTGTTGTGTAAGTTGCCCTGTCTGTGGTAATCTGTTATGGTGGCTCTAAAAGACATTTACTATGGAGACCAAGAACTTCTTGAATGTTGGGACTTTGAACTTTCTATTCCCTCTTATTGAAATGCTTTTCCCCTAGATATTCTCATGGCTCCTCCCTCACCTTCAAGGCTGTCCTCAGATGTCACCTTTCTAGTGAGGCCTTTCTGGCTACTTTGTCTATAATAGGAGCCCACGCACTTTTCCTATGCCCCATTTCTTTGAAACTCTTTTCTTTCCTCTCTCTCTTTTTGAAGGTTGAAGAGTTCTTTTTTTTAATATTTATTTTTATTCATTTATTTATTCGTTTGGCTGCCCCGGTTCTCAGTTGTGGCACACAGGATCTTCAACCTTCTTTGTGGGGTCTTCTAGCTATGGCATGAGGAATCTTTAGTTGTGGCGTGGGATCTAGTTCTCTGATCAGGGTTTGAACTGGGGCTCTCTGCTTTGGGAACACAGAGTCTTAGCCATTGGACCACTAGGGAAGTCCTGAAAATTTCGAACAGTTTGCCCAATCTAACATATTATACACTTTACTTATTTACCCTGCTTATTGTTTGTTTCTCTCCACTTACATTCCAGAACATCAGCCTTCCCTAGGTAGGACTTTAATCTGTTTGCTGTCTCTCAGCATCTAGAACTGTGCCAGGAGTCAGTAGGTATTCAGCACTATCTCTGAATGAATGAGTGGATAGATGAATAAAGAATGAGAACTTTCGTGGAACTTCTTTTGAATCCCTCATATTGCCTTGGCAGTGCAAAGTATATAGTAATTGCATAATAAAAGCAGGCTGATTAAATGAGTGAAATCACAGCTTCTTCCCAGGAATGTAAGTCTTAAATTTTTTTTTTTTTAATTTGGAGTATAATTGGCTCAGATGTGGTAAAGAATCTGCTTGCAATGTGGGAGACCTGGGTTCAATCCCTGGGTTGGGAAGATCCTTTGGAGGAGGGCATGGCAACCCACTCCAGTATTCTTGCCTGGAGAATCCCCATGGACAGAGGAGCCTGGCAGGCAGTAGTCCATGGGGTCGCAAAGAGTCAGACATGACTGAACGACTAAGCACAGCACACAGCACAAAATTGCTTTACAGTGTTGCTTAGTTTCTGCTATACAACAACATGAATCAGCTATATGTGTACATACATCCCCCTTCCTCTCGTATCTCCCTCCACACTCCACCCCTCTAGGTCATCAGAGAGCACCAAGCTGAGCTCCCTGTGCTATACAGCAGGTTCCCACAACCTATCTATTTTACTCACGGTTGTGTATATATGTCCATGCTACTCTCTCAATTCATCCCACCCTCTTCTTAAATTTTTTTGAAGAAAGAATTCTATCTGGAATTTTAGGTAGAGATTTGCTAATAAAAGACAAGATGAATATGGGCTAGCATAAGGAAGACGGAGTCTGCAGGTTGGTAATGCAAACAAGTCTGAGAAATATGGACACAGGAAATAGTGTCCATAGGATTCAGGGTAGGAGAGTGGAAAACTCACAACTTTGGGGTCACGGTTACAAAGTTATGGCTGTAAGTAACAGAAAACTCAACTCACATTTTTTTAACTGAAGTGTAATTCATATAATATAAAATGAACCACTAGTCACTTAAAAATATGCAATTCAGTGGCATTTAGTACCTTCACAATGCTGTGAAGCCATCACAAGATATTTTCATCACCCCAGAAGGAAACCCCATATTTATTATTGTGTTTTGTTGGCTCTCATAGCCACAGGTCTAGTGGGATGTGGGCTTCAGGCAGAGTTTGATCAAGGATCCAGCTTTCTCTGCCTGCTATTCTTTCAGCATTCACCTTCCTTGAGAGTTGGTTTTGTTTCCAGGCTGGCTACTCTCAGGTTTGCACAATGGTTGTTATCCCAGGTAACATGGTCCTTGCTTACATATAGGAAGAAGGAAAGAATGCTTCCTGGGATGCTCTCTTTAGAACAAGAAGCTTCCTTACCAGAGCCTCCTCCTGCCCTGTAAATCTTGCCTTGGATCATTTTGATCCTTGCTGTCCCCTATCACCCGTCCATAAACCAATTGCTAACAATGAGACTAGGGTTGACTATTGTTGTTGTCATTCAGTCACTAAGTTGTGTCCAACGCTTTGAAGCTCCATGAGCTGTAGCATGGGGGGCTCCTCTGTCCTCCACTATCTCCCAGAGTTTGCTCAAATTCATGTCCATTGAGTCAGTGGTGCCATCTAACCATCTCATCCTCTGCCACCCCTTTCTCCTTTTGTCCTCAATCTTTCCCAGCATCAGGGTCTTTTCCAGTGAGTCAGCTCTTTGCATCAAGTGACTAAAGTACTGTAGTTCCAGCTTCAGCATCAATTCTTCCAATGAATATTCAGAGTTGATTTCCTTTAGGACTGACTGGTTTGATCTCTTTGCAGTCCAAGGGACTCTCAAGAGTCTTCCCCAGCACAATTCGAAAGCATCATTTTTTGGTGCTCAGCCTTTATGGTCCAGCTCTCATGTACTTTCTGGTAGTACATGACTACTGGAAAAATCATAGCTTTGACTATATGGACCTTTGTTGGCAAAACAAGCATCTTTTAATTTCATGGCTGCAGTCACTGTCCGCAGAGATTTTGGAGCCCAAGAAAATAAAGTCTGTCATTGCTTCCACTTTTCCCTCTTCTATTTGCCATGAAATGATGGAATTGGATGCCATGATCTTAGTTTTTTAAATTATGGTTGACCATAATCCACCTAAGGGCGTTGCTCATAGCTCAGTCGGTAAAGAATCTGACTGCAGTGAAGGAGACCCTGGTTCAATTCCTGGGTTGGGAAGATCCCCTGGAAAAGGAAATGGCAACCCGCTCCAGTATTCTTGCCTGGAGAATCCCCTGGGCAGAGGAGCCTGCTGGCTACAGTCCATGGGGTCGCAAGAGTCGGACATGACTTAGCAACTAAACCACTGCATAATCCACCTAAATTAACCAGTTAGATGGCTTGGCTCTGACCCACTGCTTGAGATGAGCATGAGTGTGCATTCCTAATCCATCAACTCCTAGCTATGTGATTATGCACCAATGACTCAACCTCTCTGAACTTCAGTTTCCTAATCTGTGAAATGGAGATCATGATGATACCTGTTCATAGAGTTCCTAGGAGGATAAAGTGAGTGACAGGTGTAAATCACCCAGTGTAATCACTGACAATTTTTCCCAGAACCAACATCCTAGCAGATAAAGGCATTAGCAATAGCAGCTATCTGCTACTGCTTTGCACAAGTCCTGGATCACCCTTTATACAAGCTGAATACTCAATGATGCCCCCTGGAATTGTATAGCGTGGCCGATTTCCAAAATGTTTTCTAAGGATTAACTTAAGGGTCTTAGGACTTCCCTGGTGGTGCAGCGGACAAGAATCTGCCTGCCAATGCAGGGGACACAGGTTTGATCCCTGGTCTGGGAAGATTTCACATGCTTTGGAGCAACTAAGCCCTGTGCCGTAACTACCGAGCCCAAGCTCTGGAGCCTGTGAGCTGTAACTACTTAGTCTGTGTGCCACAACTACTGAATTGCACGCACCCTAGAATCCTCATGCCACAACTACTCAGCCCACGAGCCTAGAGCCTATGGAGAAGCCACTGCAGTGAGAAGCCTTCGCACCTCAACAAAGAGTAGCCCCCGCTTGCCACAAGCAGAGGAAGCCTATGCACAGCTATGAAGACCAGCACAGCCAAAAATAAATAAATAATGTTTTCTTTAAAAAGAGATCTTACGACAACTCCATGAGTTAGGTAGGATCATTGTCTCCATTTTGCACATGGGAACTCTGAGGCAAAGAGGGGTGAGGTCACTTGCCCTGGATCACACAGGGCACACGTGATACTTGAACCCAAGCAGCCTGACTCCAGTTCTTGTTCCCTTGTAACCACCGAGCTGTTGGTCTCCAGTGCATGCCTGTGTGCCCGGTCACCCAGTCGTGTCCGACTCTTTGTGACCCTATGGAGTGTAACCCACTAGGCTCCTCTGTCCATGGGATTTCCCAGGCAAGAATACCGGAGTGGGTTACCATTCCCTCCTTCAGAGGATCTTCTTGACCCAGGGGTCAAACCCAGGTCTCCTGCATGTCCTGCATTGGCAGGCGGATTCTTTACCCCTGAGCCACTTGGGTAGCCCATTGGTCATCAGTACTTGCCAGCTGTTGTGCTCAGCCCCCAACATTTCATCTTTTACAGAACTCCAGTGAGGCACAAATCATCAATACCATTTACAGGTGCATTGAAACAGAATGCCCTAGTGCTGGGCAGGTCAGTTGCAGGAGCTGGGATCGAACTCATGCCTGCTTGATGCAAGCGTGCAGCCTCTTAACCTCTGTACCAGGTATCACAGAAGGTTTGCACCAACCTGAGCTCCCAAGAGACAACCAAGATGGAAATCCAAGTCATTATTGTGATGGTTGCAAATATTTTAGTGAGTGGGTTTCAAACACTGTAAACAGGTTTAATTGTCTTCCACTTTTTTTTGCAGTGAGGCAATTTACTCAGCACAGAGTAACCCGAGCTAAATTTAACCAACCAAAAAGCTGGTGAGCCAGGGCAGGAGCCTGGAGGAGGGACTACCTAGGCAGCATTACATAAGATATCTCGGTGCTCTGTGATGACCTAGAGGGGTAGGATGAAGGTGTGGGAGGGAGGTTCAAGAGGGAGAAGATATATGCTGGGAAAGATTGATGGCAGAAGGAGAAGGAAGTGAGAGAGGATGACATGTTTGGATGGCATCATCGATTCAATGGACATGAACTTGGGCAATCTTCAGGAGGTAGTGAGGGACAGGGAAGCCTAGCATATGGCAGTCAATGGGGTCACGAAGAGTCAGACATGACTTGTGACTGAACAACAAATAGCTGATTCGCTTTGTTGTAGCAGAAACTAACACAACATTGTAAAGCAGTTTTACTCTAATAATAATAATAATAATAATAAAAAGACAGCCAGTGCATCCCAGTGCCTTGGAGGCCAGTCGGTGTTGAGGCAGGAGGGAGATAGTGCTCCCAGGACCTTAACATGGAATGTAGTCATGCCTTTGGACTTTGGGGCCAAACCTTTTGCATCACTCCATCACCAATCCTTCCCACAACTGTGGCTTGTCAGCCCCATTTTACAGATAAGGAAACTGAGGCATGGTGATTTTAATCACTCTATCTCCTGCAGAACCCAGTTTAAAAGTTTTTTTTTTATTTTGCCACACCCCGTGCCTATGTGGGATCTTAGTTCCCAGATCTGGGATCGAACCTGAAACGCCCTGAATTGGAGCATGGAGTCCTCACCATTGGACTACCAGGGAAGTCCCATAAGGCCACACTTGTGGCCTTATCAATAGCCCTTCTGTCTTTATTAGAACATCAGCTCATTGAGGGCAGGGATATTTATTTTGTTCACAGCTGTATCCTCAGCCTAGAAGAGCATCTGGCATACAGTAGGTGCTCATTTGTTGTCTCTCTGACTGGTGCTTTGATTGAGTGACCCAGATAGTTCATTAACGTGCACTGGATTCCGCCCTGAAGGGATCCAGAAATTCTGAATTTTCAAGTGGGAGACAACCTAAAAATATGGCCAAAGGAGTCAGCTTGGCTCAATCAGTGTCTTACCAAGGCTAAGATTCTAATGAGAGCTGCTACATCCATAGGAGGGGAAATGTCAGTTGTCCTGAGAAGGAGGCTGCTGTGTGCATTAGAAGAGCAGAGAATTAAAAATACTGCATGATCTTTCTTGTTTCGTGGGCAATTGCGATGTGGTCCAAGGGTTTTGTGGCTCCAAGCCCAGCTGCAGGATGGACGGTTGGCTGTGTGCCTTGAGCAAGGTCCCTGGCCTCTGTGAACCCATTGCCACATCTGAAAAATGGGGTCAAGAGGGTCTCTCTCCTAGTTTTGTTAGAAGAACCCTAGGGAACACTCTGGCTTGGGTGTCTTGTGTGTAGTAAATAAACTCTTTCCAAATGAGGCAGTGTTACACTGCTATTAGAATCAACTAATAATTATTAGTAATGAATATTCCTGGTGATTAATGTTATTATCATTAGAGTAATCATTAAGACTGTTATAGCCACAATAGTCAGGGGGCAGCTGTAACATGGTAGTTCAGAGACTGGACAGTTGGCTCAAATGGTCTGGGTTCAAGTTCTGCTTCTGCCACTTATAAGCGGTGTGACTTTGGGCAAGTCACTTCACCTCTCTGGGCCTTGGTTTCCTCATCTGTAGGGTGGGATGGTGATCATATCTGCCTCGTAAGGTGAGTTGATATGTGTAAAGTGCCTGGTATGTCGATAACGCTAGGAAAGTATTTCCTATTTAATCCTTTTAAAAATTTTTATTTATTTATTTATTTTTGGCTGTGCTGGGTCTTCATTGCTGTGCAGGCTTTTCTCTAGTTGTAGTGAGCAGGGGCTACTCTCTAGTTGCGGTACATGGACTTCTCATTGCGGTGCCCTTTCTTTTTTGTGGAGCACAGGCTCTAGGGCACGCGGGCTTCAGTAGCTGCGATTCCTGGGCTCTGGAGCACAGGCTCAATAGTTGTGGTGCACGGGCTTAGTTGCTCCACTGCATGTGGGATCTTCCCGGACCAGGGATCAAACCCATGTCTCCTGCATTGGCAGGTGGATTCTTCACCACTGAACCACCAGGGAAGCCCCCTATTTATTCTTACTCCTATTCTTGTCACTACTATGAGATCTGTCAAGCTTGAACCTTCCCTGTAATTTGAGATTTCTTCTTTGTGCAGAAAAATGGGTAATAAAATAGCTCTTTCTAAAATAACCTCTTTGGATGGTGTCTACACCCCCGAGTGGCTTCCCTCCTCTCTCCTCCTCTCCAGCAGTTCCTTCCCATCCCCCAGTTCTTGCGTGTGTGTTAGTCACTCAGTTGTGTCTGACTCTTTGCTACCCCACGGACTGTAGCCCGCCAGTTTCCTCTTTCCGTGGAAATCTCCAGGCAAGAATACTGGAGTGGGTTGCCATTTCCTTCTCCAGGGGATCTTCCTGACCCAGGAATTGCACCTGGGTCTTCTGCATCACAGGTGGAGTCTTTACCGTCAGAGCCACCAGGGACTCCCAGTTCTTAGGAAGATGCTGAAGGTCAGTGGAAAGGTGAGAGAGATCCAGTCCGGGCAGCCTTCAACAAGCTTGCATTCACACAGTTGATGTGCCAGGAGGATTTTGGTGTGTTTTGAAATGGCCAAAGTGTCACCAAAGCATTGCATCTCAAGACGGCCAGTAGCATGATTCCCACATACTAATGACCAAGGATAAAGGCTTTCTTCAGAATGGCTTTCACACATCAGAAGCAAATACAAGAAGTAGATGAACAAGGCAGAGCTGAAATTGCCAAGGGGGTCAACTTGAGAGATGACAGAGAGGGCATCAGTCTTGCCACTTGCTTTCTTTTTTTATGGTTTATCAGAGGATATTGAATACAGTTCCCTGCGCCACACAGTAAGGACCCTCTTGTTTATCCATCCTATATATAATAGTTTGCATCTGCTAAACTCAAGCTCCCAATCCATCTCTCTCCCACTCCCTCATCCTTGACAACCAAGTCTGTTCTCTGTGTCTGTGAGTCTGTTTCTGTTTTGAAGGTAAGTTCATTTGTGTCATATTTTAGATCTCACATATAAGTGATATCATATGGTATTTGTCTTTCTGTATCTGACTTATTCACTTAGTATGATTATCTCTAGGTTCATCCATGTTGCTGCAGATGGCATTATTTCATTCTTTTTTATGGCTGAGTAATATTCTATTGTATATATGTACCACATCTTCTTTATCCATTCAACTGTTAATAGACATTTAGGTTGTTTCCATGTCTTGGCTATTGTGAATAGTGCTGCAGCGAACAAGGGATGCAAGTATCTTTTTGAAATATAGCTTTGTCTGGATAGCAAAGCCCAAGAATGGAATTGCTGGATCATATGGTAGCTCTGTTTTTATTTTTTTGAGGAACCTCCATACTGTTCTCCATAGTGGCTGCATCCATTTACATTCCCACCAACAGTGTAGGAAGGTTCCCTTTTCTCCATGCCCTCTCCAGCATTTGTTATTTGTAGACTTTTAATGATGGCCGTTCTGACCGGCATGAGGTGGTACCTCATTGTAGTTTTGATTTGCAGTCTCTAATCATTTTGCTTTGCTTCTCTCTCAAAAAAAACATCTTTGAGGGGGAATGAGGGATGCAGAAAGAGCAGCCTTGATGAAGGGAAAAGTGAAGCCCAGGATGGCAGCAGGGGCAGATAAGAAAAAGACCAGTTTCTTTAAGCTTTCTCAGCCTGAACATGTCTCTTTGAAAGGCAGAGAAAGAATATGCAGAGGTGGTTGAGGAACCACTGGCCACAAACTTTAAATCATAGAAAATGCCAGACAAGGATTGCCTGGATCAACGGGAGGCAAGTGAGGCATTTGTTTTGGATGCAGAATTTAAGAGGCATCCAAAAACTCAGTCTTCAAGATACATATTTTAATGCTGTATTTGAAGCCATGAAAATCAATGCAAAAATCCTTCATGAGCAAAATACCACCATTTTATTTTTTAGTGTTTTTTAAAAGTTTTATTTTATTTTTGGTCGCTGTGTCTTCATTGCTTCCTGGGCTTTTTTTCTCTAGTTGCGGCAAGTAGGGTAGTTGCTGTGCACAGGCTTCTCAGTGCGGTGGCTTCTCTTGTTGCAGATCACTGGCTCTAGGGCATGTGTCTGCTGTCACCTTGTTTACTTAACCTATACACTGAGCACATCACGAGAAATGCCAGGCTGGATGAGTTACAAGCTGGAATCAAGATAGGCAGGAGAAACATCAACAACCTCAGACAAGCGGATGATACCACTGTAATGGCAGAAAGCCAAGAGGAACTAAAGAGCCTCTTGATGAGGGTGAAAGAGGAGAGTGAAAGAGCCGGCTTAAAACTAAATATTAAAAAAAAACTAAGATCATGGCATCCGGTCCCATTACTTAATGGCAAATAGAAGGGGAAAAGGTGGAAGTAATGGCAGATTTCTTCTTCTTGGGCTCTAAAATCACTGCAGATGGTGACTGCAGCCATGAAATCAGAAGACGATTGCTTCTTGGCAGGAAAGCTGACAAACCTAGACAATATGTTAAAAAGCAGAGACATTACTCTGCTGACGAAAGTCTGTATTGTCAAAGCTTTGGTTTTCCCACTGGTCACATATGGTTATGAGAGCTGGACCGTAAAGAAGGCAGAACACCAGTCACATATGGTTATGAGAGCTGGACCGTAAAGAAGGCAGAACACCAAAGAATTGATGCCTTTGAACTGTGGTGCTGGAGAAGACTTCTATGAGTCCCCTGGACAGCAAGGAGACCAAACCAGTCAATCTTAAGGAAAATCAACCCTGAATACTCATTAGAAGGATTGATGCTGAAGCTGAAGCTCCAGCATTTTGGTCATCTGATGCGAACAACTGACTCATTGGAAAAGACCCTGATGCTGGGTAAGATTGAGGGCAAAAGAAGAGGGTGTCAGAGGATGAGATGGCTGGATGGCATCACCAATGCAGTGGACATGAACTTGGGCAAACTTTGGGAGATGGTGAGGGACAGGGAGGCTTGGCGTGTTGCCAGGGGGTCCATGGGTTTGCAAAGAGCTGGACATGACTGGGCAACTGAACAACAACAACTTTTCCTTTTAGGGATTCCCTGATGGCTCAGACAATAAAGAATCTGCCTGCAATGCAGAAGACCCAGGTTCGATCCCTGAGTTGGGAAGATCCCCTAGAGAAGGAATGGCAATCCACTCCAGTATTCTTGCCTGGAAAATTCCATGGACAGATGAGCTTAGCTGGCTACAGTCCATGGGGTCACAAAGAGTTGGACATGACTGAGTGACTAACACTTCACTTCTTCTTCCTTCCTTCCTCCCTCCCTCATTCTCTCCCTTCCCTCCTAACTCCCTCCCTCCTTCTTTCTTTTAAATAATAGCTTTTAAATTGTGATTTACAATATTACATTAGTTTCAGGTGTACAGCAGAGTGTTTCAGTATTTTTGCAGATTGTATTCCATTATAAGTTATGACAAGATAATGGCTATTAGCCCCTGTGCTATGCAATATATCCTCATTGTTTATCTATATGTTTATACAGATATATCATATGTTTATATCATATATGTTTATGTATAGTTTATACATAATAGTTTGTATTTGCAATCCTATATACCTCTTTTGCCCCTCCCTCTTACTTCTCCCCTTTGGTAAACACAAGTTTGTTTTCTATATCTGTGAGTCTGTTTCTGCTTTGTATATACATTCATTTGTATTATTTTTTAGATTTCATATACAAGTGCTATCCTACAGTATTTGTTTTTCTCAGTCTGAGTTTAAAAAACAACTTTCTTGAGATAGAATTCACATCCATAAAATCCACCCCTTTAAAGTGTTTAATTCAGTGCCTTTTTAGAATATTCATAAGGTTGTCCAGCCATCACTAACATCTAATTCCAGAACATTTTCATCATCTCCCTAAGAATCCCATATGCATTCTAGACTATTGTCTTCTGGGTTCAAAATAAAAACAAAATGACTTAGCTCAGGTCTTACTTGACCAGCTCATGTAAAGCTGATGACACGTGAGTTTCCCCACCAAGGACTCATCTCCATGATAATCAGATCAGGCACTGGGGTCAGTCAGAGTTCATAACCCTGGTGTAGGGCCCTGGGTCTCCTTTAGGTACCCAAATCACCCCTTTAAATGCTGGTGTAAGGGGAGGTCCAGGAGGGCTTGGAGGAAGCTCCCAGACAGCAGATGGCAGGTCCTCAGGGAGACTAGGAATAGTAGTTATATATCAACTGGAATAAATGTATTTCACAATTGTAACAGCCCAGAGGGTGAACAACAACTGCGATTATAACCTCCCAGTTGGAGATTTCTTCTTTTAAACACTAACTTCCCAATTAGACCTTGAGCTATTTAAGAGCAGCAATCCACAAATCAGTTATCAGTGGCCTTGGTGCGTACGTGGCCATTTCGTGAGTGCTCAGCAAACATTTGTCCAATCGAAATTTAAAGCCTGGAGAGTAACCAAGTTTGTGGGGGGAAAAGATGGTGAGACTGGTCCCCCCCATGATGAGCTTGCAAGAAGAGTACTCCCTCTTGGAGGGGTGCAGCTTGTTGGACAGTGATGTGGTTAAAAGGTGGAATCTTGCACTCATCCATGTTACCCCCTTACTGTGTCACCTGGAATGGCCTTGACCTGTTTGTGTTTCCAGGTCTGTAAGTTGGAGGTGATAATAATTCTTCCTCTGTCTGAGTTTGGGGTCTCTGGAGGCAAATCCTGAGATAAGAATTCAAGTGCAGGACTTCTCTCCAGTGGTTAAGACTCCGTGCTTCCAATGCAAGGGATGCAGGTTTGATCCTTGGTGGGGGAAACAAGATTCCACATGTCATATGTTGTCGTTCAGTTGCTCAGCTGTGTCTGACTCTGCCACCCCATGGACTGCAGCATGCCAGGTTTCCTTATCCTTCACCATCTCCCAGAGTTTGCTCAAACTCATGTCCATTGAGTTGTGATGCCATCCAACCATCTCATCCTCTGTTGTCCCCTTCTCCTCCTGCCTTCAATCTTTCCCAGCATTAGGGTCTTTTCCAATGAGCTGGCTCTTTGCATCAGGTGGCCAAAGTATTGGAGCTTCAGCTTCAGCATCAGTCCTTCCAATGAATATTCAGAGTTGATTTCCTTTAGGATTGACTGGTTGGATCTCCTTGCAGTCCAAGGGACTCTCGAGAGTCTCTTCAACACCACAGTTCAAAAGCATTAATTGTGTGGTGCTCAGCCTTCTTTCGGAGAAGGCAATGGCACCCCACTCCAGTACTCTTGCCTGGGAAACCCCATGGACGGAGGAGCCTGGTAGGCTACAGCCCATGGGGTCGCGAAGAGTCAGACACGACTGAGCGACTTCACTTTCAATTTTCACTTTCATGCACTGGAGAAGGAAATGGCAACCCACTCCAATATTCTTGCCTGGAGAATCCCAGGGACGAAGGAGCCTGGTGGGCTGCCATCTTTGGGGTCGCACAGAGTCGGACATGACTAAAGCAACTTAGCAGCAGTAGCAGCAGCCTTCTTTGTGGTCGAACTCTCACATCCGTAAGTGACTACTGGAAAAACCATGGCTTTAACTATACAGACCTTTGTCAGTAAAAAAAAAAAAGATCGAAAAAAATTAAGTGCACATACTTATGTGGAAGGTGATCCCAGGAAACACTAGGAGAGAAAGGGGGAGAGAAACTAGCTGGTGAATGGTGCTGCTGCTGCTGCTGCCACTAAGTCGCATCAGTCGTGTCGGACTCTGTGCGACCCCATAGACGGCAGCCCACCGGGCTCTGAAGTCCCCAAACCAGTTACCACTGTGGGAACTGGGGCTCTGTTCTAACAGCAACCTCCATGAGGCAGCAGAGAGCATGCTCTTCAGAGTCAACCCACTTGAGTAGAGATGGAGCTAGAATATTTATCCACCACTTCCCATCTGGTGTTGGTTGAGGACATTAATTACTTCTGAGGATGTTAACCACCCAGCACTTCTGTTTGTCCTCCCTCCCTCAAAACTTACCAGGGGGGATGTCATGGGTGGGACGTCCAAAAGCAGCTGGCTTAGGGTTCTTATGAAAATTTGCTGAAACAATGCCTGAAACCACAGGTCCTCAGCGTTGGGTGCTCTTATTTCTGAAGCTGTAGCTCCCAAGCTCAATGTAAAGAAGGCTAATATAGGGTTAGGTAAGGCTGCTGTAACAAAGAGGCCAATACTAATTCAGTGATTTAAAGAGGATAGGAGTTTGATCCTCTCTTTTGTTATAGACTGGATTGGTGGTGTGGCTCTGCTCCAGGTAATCATTCAGGGGCGAAGTTCCTTCTATTCTGTAGTTCTGCTATTGCAGTAGATGCTATTGATGCTTCACCCATAACTCCCTGGCACTTTTGGACCTGCCATTACGTTTCTCAACAGACAGCACCTGCATCTTTGCCTGAGAACTTTTTCTGGTAGCTGGAGCTCACTGGGTGTACAAGCAAGGTAAGCTTGAAGTGCTGGAGAACTTCCCCTCTCCAGGCAGCAACTCCCACCAATGACCACTGAGGCTTGGTGGATAAATACCACAACTCCCTCCTCCTTGCATGGGATGGCTCTGAAGTGTGTGTTCTCTGCTGCCTTCTAGCACTCTAGCAGGATTGAATCTCAGGTACCCATGGTGGTAACTGGCTGCCTTCCCTACTCTGCCTTACTTTCCTACTCCCTTGCTATATTTTTTTCTGGGATCACTTCACAAAAAAATATTTACATTTGAATCCTTGTCTCAGGGTCTCCTTTTGGGGAACCCAAGCCTAGATAGCATCGTCCACTAGGTATTGTCATTTGCTGGCTCACCAAAGGTGACAGCCAAATGGGAAGAGATGTCCTTTTCCTTAAGGTCCAGAATGCATTTCACTGGTCATTTGACCACACTGAATCACAAGGGTAGCTGGGAAATGTAGTCCATCTTCATGCTAGGAGATTGGTGAATATGACTAATCTCTTCTGCAAAGGTGATTGATGGAGGATGAAAACGTGACAACCTTTTTTCGTAAAGTGCACAATTTGCTTGTGGATAGCATCGTGTTCATAATCACGTCTTCCTCCCTGAGTTAACCTAAAGTTTTCTTTTTGACTCATTTCCAAGAGCAAAACAAGTTACCTGCCCTGAAATCTTAGTATAACAGCACCTGAAAAGTGAAATCTGCCTTTTTTTTCTGATTAGATGATACATCTATGGATTAGATGTCTGGATCCTAAATTACCTGCCCTGATACAAGCTTGCCAACCAGACAGTCACAGAGCCCCAAAATATGCGTGCATTTTTTTTTTTTTTTTAGTTAGGTTGACCTAGTATTTGTACCCAGTTTTCTTGGGAACACTTTCTGGCTAAATATTCTTTAGAGGGCTTAAAAATATTTTTTTAAAGTGAGCTCTATTATCATTTTCTGTGGGGGGAAGGGGAAGTTGCTGGTGAAGCTTAAACATCATGCCTCTTTTCTCTAGAGGAAGCAGGTATGGGTGGGAATGTCTCCAGCCTGCCAGGCACTGCATCCAGAGCCCAGAAAAGCTGGTTCTTCATCCTTTTTGCCTTGGAAGCATTTTTTTCCACCACCCCAGCATCTTGCCAGCCAGTTCTTCCATGCTCTCCTTTTCCTCCCCCGACTCAGAGCCTCTCTTCAAAGCTCTCAGATTAAAAAGTGCTGAGGCCAGTGTCTCTCAGTGCTCTGCCATCCTGTTGCCATGGCAAAAGGAGCTGACAAAGATGCACTAACTCATCCCTCCTCAAGACTAGCAACCTGGGACCATGGTTCAGCCTAGGGCTTTAGCCCCTCATAATTCCCAATAGTGGCCCTCAACCAGCTAGAGCATCACCCTTATTTATTATTTACTTACTGGTTTATTTAGTTATTGCATTGAAAAAGTCTTTAAAAAATGAAATGTGCAAAGCATATATACTTTAACTTCATAGCTTCTTGAATTCTTTTTTTATCTTTAATTGGAGGATGGTTGCTTTACAATGTTGTGTTAGTATCTGCCATATAACAATGTGAATCAGCCATATGTATACATATATGCCCTCCCTCTGGGGCCTCTCTCCCACTCTCCCCCCATTCCACCCCTCCTGATCAGCACAGAATACCGAGCTGGGTTCCCTGTGTTACACAGCTTCCCATTAGTAATCTATTTTACACGTGGTAGTGTATACATGTCAATGCTACTCTTTCAATTTGTCCCACCCTCTTCTTCCCCCATTGTGTCCACAAGTCTGTCTTCTATGTCTGTGTCTCTATTCCTGCCCTGCAAATAGGTTCATCAGGACCATTTTTCTAGATTCCATATATGTGCATTAATATATGATATTTCTAATCTTTACCAAGGTATATAACAATGCCAACATCACTCGGATCCAGATGTAGAACAACCCTGCCTCCCGCAAGGCTGCCTCCCATTATTCTGCTGCTGCTGCTGCTGCTGCTAAGTCGCTTCAGTCGTGTCCGACTCTGTGCGACCCCATAGACGGCAGCCCACCAGGCTCCTTCGTCCCTGGGATTCTCCAGGCAAGAACACTGGAGTGGGTTGCCATTTCCTCCTCCAGTGCATGAAAGTGAGAAGTGAAAGTGAAGTCGCTCAGTCATGTCCGACTCTTAGCCACCCCATGGACTGCAGCCTACCAGGCTCCTCCGTCCATGGGATTTTCCAGGCAAGAGTACTGTAGTGGGGTGCCATTGCCTTCTCCCCCCATTATTCTATTCTATCACTATTGGTTAAGTTTACCTGTCTTTGAACTTCCAGTACACGGAAACCCCCACTGCGCTCTTACTCTTTGCTATAGACAATTGTCATTTTCCCAGCTATAATTGTAACTAAAAACATCTTTACAAAACTTTGCTGCTTTTGATTGACTTATGACAATAATAGCAAGTGTTTTTGTTGTTCTTACTGTGTGCTGGACACTGGTCTGAGTGCCTTGCTTATATCAATTCTTTTTTAAAAAAGCTGTTTTCATTTATATGGCCACACTGGGTCTTCGATGCAGCATGCGGGTTCTTTAGTTGCGGAGTGTGAGATCTAGTTCTCTGACCAGGGATCAAACCTGTGTCTCCTGCATCAGCAGATGGATTCTTATCCATTGGATCACCCAGGAAGCCCTGAATTCTTATTAAAAAAAAATCAGTGTTTTGAAATGACTGAATTTATCCTTTAACTCCCACCCCCACCTCAAGATGGGGCTTCCCCGGTGGCTCAGATGCTAAAGAATACTCCTGCAATGCAAGAGACCTGGGTTCGATCCCTGGGTGGGGAAGATCCCCTGGAGAAGGAATGGCAACCCACTCCAGTATTCTTGCCTGGAGAATTCCATGGACAGAGGAGCCTGGTGGGCTACAGTCCACGGGGGTCACAAAAGAGTTGGACATGACTGCGAGACTAACACTTTCCACCTGAAGATAGTACCTATTAATGATGGTAATGGTGCTTTAGAATTTTTCCAGTTTGTGTACTAAAGGAAAATTAGCATAATACATACCTATGGTTTTGAAATGTGTTCTTTTCCACTTTATAAGGTATGATGATGTTGTCTTTATGTTGCCGGTTAGGATTTCTTCCAAACCTTCACTCCGCATTGTTGAATGAGCACCTACTCTGTGTTAACCTGTGTTCCAGGGCTTGGGATCCATCAATGCCTTCCTTTGAAAATAATTTTTTAAAGTCCCTGCCTTGTCTCCTGCTTTATTTTGGCTCCCCATTCTCAGCTGTAAAATGGGGATAATGCTAGGACCTACCTCACAGTTTGGAGAAGGATGAGTTGTGTTACTCTGTATGACAGGTTGTCAGCTAAGTACTTGACATACAGTCAGAGCTATATTTATTAGCTCTGGCTATGATCATTTCTCCTTTATATTTTCTCTTCTTTTCTTCATCCATTTCTCTTTTGCGTGACTTCTCCCTTTTCCTTTTCATAGGGAGGAAGGGTGGTTGAATTCCGACAGTATTTCAGTGGCTGGGAAGAGAAGAATGAACTAAATTAGAAGATGCATTTGGCTAGCTCAGGGAGCAGTGGTGGAGAGTTGGAGCCAGCTGGAATGAAATAGACACATCTTCCTCCCCTTTTTCCATCGGATCTCCCCCACCCCCTCCTCAGACAAATTATTTCTCATTGTTTCTGGGGATCCAGAGGAGCTGAGCCTGGCAGGTGGGCACGGGGGGCCGTAGCTGGACACTCACAGCAGAAGATGAAAGAAAGGCCGGCTGCTGGCAAGAGCCACCCACTCCTTTATCTGCCTGTCTCCGACGTCCCTCTGTTCCCTTCCCACACACCTTGCCTGCTATTTAATCGGGGGAGAGGATGCAAGCCTGAGCCCTGAAGCCACCATCCGGCCTTTGTTTTTCTTTCCCTTTATAAAAATAAATCCATTGTCAGAGGAAGGTGACACTTTACTATTTAATCATTTATTTACTCGTTCATTCAACACAACAGCTATTTACTGGGTGCCGCTGGGGTCAGCACTGTGAACACAAACGTAAAAAGGCCCTCAAACTTCCATGGCCAAGAATGAACAATCTAGTGCAGCTGAAACACAGATCAACAGTCATCACGGTGTCAGACAAATGCTGCAGTGGGGAACATGCAGAGTGCATTGGGAACCCCCCTAGCTTTGCTCTGTGGAATCATGGAAGCTTACCCAGTGGAGGAAACATTGAGTGGCCAGCTGAAGTTTGTTAGGCTGATAAATGTGTTGGTCTTGGGGAGGGCATTCCAGGAATGGAATAGGAAAATCCAGAGTTATCGTTCTTTCGGGCTTCCCTGGTAGCTCAGCTCAGCTGGGAAAGAATCTGCCTGCACTGCAGCAGACCCTGGTTCGATTCCTGGGTTGGGAAGATCCCCTGGAGAAGGAATAGGCTACGCACTCCAGTATTCATGGGCTTCCCTGGTGGCTCAGATGGTAAAGAATCCACCTGCAATGCAGGAGACCTGGGTTCAATCTCAGGGTTGGAAAAATTCGCTGGAGGAGGGCATGGCAACCCACTCCAGTATTCTTACCTAGGGTATCCCCATGGACAGAGGCCCCTGGCAGGCTACAGTCCATGATGTCGGAGGCCTGAACTGACTGGTAATGGGGATGAAGAGGAAAGGATGGGCTAGAGGGGCCTTTGACAAGTGTCTGGTTGATTATTTGAACGGTGATGGTAAAGGACGCTTTGAATCTCTTTAGTTCTATTTGTTCAGTTGGTAAGTTGTGTCCAACTCTGTGACCACATGGACTGTAGACCTCCAGGCTCCTCTGTCCGTGGGGTTTCCCAGGCAAGGATACAGGAGTGGGTTGTCATTTCCTTCTCATGAATTGATAGGCAGATTCTTTACCACTGAGCCAACTGGGAAACCCAGAACTATATAACACAGGAAACTATATTCAGTATCTTATAATAACCTATAATGGAAAAGAATCTGAAATGAATATATATACATATTCTGAAAAGATATTGATCTTTATACTTATATCTATATATAGCTATAGATATATATGATTGAATCACTTTGCTGCACACCTGAAACCTTGTAAATCAACTATACCTCAAGAAAATAAATAAAAATAAACACACATGATTTTAAAAAGAGTCCATTAAAAGTTGCAATCTCAATACCATTGTTTCAAAATAAACTTCTAATTTTTATTATTATTATTTTTGACTTCAGCACGTGACACGTGGGATCTTAGTTCCCTGATCAGGGATTGAACCCATGCCCCCTGCTGTGAAAGCACAGCCCCCTCACCACTAGACTGCTAGGGAATTGCCTAAAAGTTTTCATTTTAAAATGATTTTAGATTTACAAAAAGTTGGAAAGATAATGAGGAATTCCTGTGTGCCCCTTGCCCAGTATCTGCTAATGTTTCAGTTTACATTAGTGTGATTGTTATAGCGGTACGTTACTATTGACTGAGCCACAGATTTTATTCAGATTTTACCAATTCAAAAATGACTATAGTTTTATAAAATAATTTTATTTATTTTTTGATTGGGTTGGATCATTGTTGCTGCTCAGGCTTTCCCCAGCTGTGGTGAGAGGGGAATATGCTTTGGTGCATGGGCTTCTCATTGCAGTGGCTTCTCTTGTTGCAGAGCACGTGCTCTGTGGCACGTGGGCTCAGTAGCTGCAGCTTCCTGGCTCTAGAGCACAGGCTCAAGAGTTGTGGCACACAGGCTTAGTTGCTCTGGGGCATGTAGGATCTTCCCGGACCAGGGATCGAACCTGTGTCTCCTACATTGGTCAGCAGACTCTTTATCACTGAGCCACCAGGAAAGCCCCAACTATAGTTCTTTAATATCATCAAATATCTAGTCATTATCATCACCACCCTCGTTGGCTGATACATCTCACAAGTCTCTTGAAATCTGTAACTGTTCGACCTCCTTTTTGTCTTATTGTCATTTATTTATGGAAGGAACTGGATCATTTGTCCTGGAGACCATTCCACACATTGAATTTTGCTGATTGAATCATTTGCATGCGTGCTAAGTCACTTCAGTTGTGTCCGACTCTCTGAAACCCTATGGACAGTAGCCCACCAGCCTCCTCTGTTCATGGGATTCTCCAGGCAAGAATACTGGAGTGGGTTGCCATGTCCTCCTCCAGGGGATCCTCCTGACTCAGGGATCAAACCCACATCTCTTATGTCTCCTGCATTGGTAGGCAGGTTCTTTACCACTGGCTGCCAGCTGGTATCCTTTATAGTGTTGGTTTAGCATGTTCCTCTGTCTCCCAGATGCCCTGTGAACTGGTGTCTAGATCAAGCACAGAAAGACAGTATTACAGCTGCACGATTGAGGATAGCTGAGGAAGAGGGGGAAGTTGAGGTTCCCTCCTCCATCTCACCCACGAATCCCTTCCCCGGTGCCTGAGTGTGATGAGAAGGCAATCTCACAGCATCCTGCTCCCCTGCCTACCATCACTTGTCTTTCCTATGCTCCAGACAGCTCTCTTGGACCTCTTTTTTTTTATAGACACATAACTGTGGCTGTTCTCAGGTGCTCCATCATTACTCCTCCTCCCTGACCAAACCACACACCCAGGTACAGTGCTACCCAGCTGTGTAATTTGGGGAAGTTACTGACCCTCTCTGGACCTCAGTTTTTTCACCTATGAGATCGGTTGGCTGTTAGGGTATATCTTTATGGCTGTTAAGAGTTAATACATTGTTGTTGTTCAGTCGCCAAGTTGTGTCCGACCTTTGCAACCCCATGGACTGAAATGCCAGGTTTCCCTGACCCTCACCATCTCCCAGAGTTTGCCCAAGTTTGTGTCCATGGAATCAGTGATGCCATCCAATTTGATTTAAATATAGTTGGTTTACAAAGTTGTGTTAACTGCAGGTGTACAGCAAAGTGTTTCAGTTAAGCATGCTCAGTCACTCAATCATGTTCAACTCTTTGCAACCCCCTGTTCTGTAGCCTCCAGGCTCATCTGTCCATGGAATTGTCCAGGCAAGAATACTGGTGTGGGTTGCCGTTTCCTCCTCCAGAGGATCTTCCCAACCAAGGGATTGAACCTGCGTCTTCTGCATTGGCAGGCAGATTCTTTACTACTGAGTCACCTGGAAATCCTGCTTCAGTTATGCATATGTATATATCTTACCTGCCTCCTGAGAAATCTGTGTGCAGGTCAAGAAGCAACAGAACTGGACATGGAACAACAGACTGGTTCCAAATAGGGGAAGGAGTACGTTAAAGGTTGTATATTGTCACCTTGCTTATGTAACTTATATGCAGAGCATCACGAGAAATGCTAGACTGCGTGAAGTACAAACTGGAATCAAGATTGCTGGGAGAAATATCAATAACCTCAGATACGCAGATGACACCACCCTTATGGCAGAAAGCGAAGAGAAACTAAATAGCCTCTTGATGAAAGTGAAAAAGAAAAGTGAAAACACTGGCTTAAAACTCAACATTCTAAAAACTAAGATCATGGCATCTGGTCCCATCACTTCATGGAAAATAGATGGGGAAATAATGAAAACAGTGAAAGACTTAATTTTGGGGGCTCCCAAATCACTGCAGATGGTGACTGCAGCCATGAAATTAAAAGACGCTTGCTCCTAGGAAGAAAAACTATGACTAACCTAGACAGCATATTAAAAAGCAGAGACATTACTGACAAAGGTTCGTGTAGTCAAAGCTACGGTTTTTCCAGTAGTCATGTATGGATGTGAGAGTTAGATCATAAAGAAAGTTGAGTGCTGAAGAATCGATGCTTTTGAACTATGGTGCTGGAGAAGACTCTTGAGGGTCCCTTGGACATCAATGAGATCAAACCAACCAATCCTAAAGGAAATCAGTCCTGAATATTAATTGGAAGGACTGATGCTGAAGCTGAAGCTCCAGTACTTTGGCTATCTGATGCAAAGAACTGACTCATTAGAAAAGACCCTGATTCTGGGAAAGATAGAAGGCAGGAGGAGAAGGGGACGACAGAGGATGAGATAGTTGGATGGCATCACCGACTTGATGGATATGAATTTGAGCAAGCTCTAGGCTTTGATGATGGCCAGGGAAGCCTGGCATGCTGCAATCCATGGGGTTGCAAAGAGTAGGACACGACTGAGCAACTGAACTGAACTGAACTGATATATCTTTTCTTTTTAAGATTCTTTTCCTTATAGGTTATTGCAAGATGTTGAGTATGATTCCACATGCTATACAGTAGGTCCTTTTTGATTGTCTATTTTATGTGTAGTAGTATGTATATATTAATCCCAGACTCCTAATTTACCCCTCCCTCCCCTTTCCCCTTTGGTAATCGTACATTTGTTTTCCGTGTCTGTGAATCTACTTCTGTTTTGTAAATAAGTTCATTTGTAACATTTTTTTACATTCCATGTGTAAGTGATACCGTGTATTTGTCCTTACTTCACTTAGTATGATAATCTCTAGGTCCATCAGTGTTGCTGCAAATGACATTGCTTCATTCTTTTTTGTTGTTGAGTAATGTTCTGTTATGTGTGTGTGTGTGTGTGTGTATAGTGTACATATATCCATTCATCTGTTCGTGGACACTTAGGTTGCTTCCATGTCTTGGCTATTGTAAATAGTGCTATTATGAACCTAGGGGTGCATGTGTGCAAATTATATTTATGTCTGTATATATGCTCAGGAGTGGGATTACTGGTTCATATGGTAACTCTATTTTGAGCTTTTTGAGGAAGCTCCATACTGTTCTGCATAGTGATGCACCATTTCACACCTACACCAGCAGTGTCGGAGGGTTCCCTGTTATCCGCATCCTCGCCAGCACTTATTGTTTGTGGACTTTTTGATGATGGCCATTTTGACCGTATAATGCATTTAGAATAGTGCCTGGCATGAAGTAGGTGATACGAATCTAAACTATGATTATTATTTTTTGTGGTGGTCCACAATGCATTAAACCACTGCCTGCTGATGGATACAGGGGTTGTTTCCAATACTGTATCATTATATACAATGCTGCAATGAGTAACATTGTACCTATGCCACTTTGAAAAGGATGTCAGTTGTAACATGGACAATGGGATATGTTTGGAGACACTGGATTGCTGGTCAAAGAGTAAAAACCTGGGTAATTTTGACTGACATTGCCAACTTCCATGAGACCTGCACCAATTTCCATTCCCTCCTGCCCCCCTGGTGCCCCTCAGCCCAGCCAGCAGAGCCCATTATCATGTCTTCAGATTTTTGCCCATGTGCTAGGTGGGAAGTGGCATCTTAGTGCAATTTTTGTTTTGTTTCGTTTTAAATTTATTTATTTTTTAATTGAAGCATAATTGCTTTACAGAATTTTGTTGTTTTCTGTCAAACCTCAACATGAATCAGCCATGGGTATACATATATCCCCTCCCTTTTGAACCTCCCTCCCATCTCCCTCCCCATCTCACCCCTGTAGATTGATACAGAGCCCCTGTTTGAGTTTCTTGAGCCATACAGCAAATTCCCATTGCCTATCTGTTTTACATATGGTAATGTAAGTTTCCATGTTACTCTTTCTATACATCTCACCTCTCCTCCCCTCTCCCTATGTCCATAAGTCTATTCTCTTTGTCTGTTTCTCCATTGATGCCCTGTAAATAAGTTCTTCAGTACCATTTTTCTAGATTCCGTATACATTTGTTAGAATACGATGTTTATCATTCTCTCTGTATAATAGGTTCTAGGTTTGTCCACCTCATTAGAACTGACTCAAATGCATTCCTTTTTATCGCTGAGTAATATCCCATTGTGTATATGCACCAGAACTTCTTTATCCATTCATCTGTCAATGGACATTTAGGTTGCTTCCATGTTCTAGCCGGAGACAGCAATGGCACCCCACTCCAGTACTCTTGCCTGGAGGGTCCCATGGACGGAGGAGCCTGGTAGGCTGCAGTCTATCAGGTCGCTGGGGGTCGGACATGACTGAGCGGCTTCACTTTCACTTTTCACTTTCATGCATTGGAGAAGGAAATGGCAGCCCACTCCAGTATTCTTGCCTGGAGAATCCCAGGGACGGGGGAGCCCGGTGGGCTGCCGTCTGTGGGGTCGCACAGAGTCGGACACGACTGAAGCGACTTAGCAGCAGCAGCAGCAGCAGCAGCAGCAGCAGCATGTTCTAGCTATTGTAAATAGTGCTGCAATGAACAATGGGATACATGTGTCTTTTTCAATTCTGGTTTCCTCAAGGTGTATGCCTTGGAGTGGGACTGCTGAGTCATATGGTGGTTTTATTCCTTGTTTTTTAAGGAATCTCCTTACCATCTTCCATAATGGCTGTATCAATTTACATTCCCACCAACAGTGCAAGAACGTTCCATTTCTCCACATCCTCTCCAGCGTTTATTGTTTGTAGGCTTTTTGATCATGGCCATTCTGACTGGTATGGGGTGATATCTCATTGTGGTTTTGATTTGCATTTCTCTAATAATGAGTGATGCTGAGCATCTTTTCATGTGTTTGTTAGCCATCTGTATGTCTTCTTTGGTGAAATGTCTATCTAGGTCTTTTTCCTACTTTTTGATTGGGTTGTTTGTTTTTCTGGTATTGAGTTGTATGAGCTGCTTGTATATTTTGGAAATTAATCCTTTGTCAGTTGTTTCATTTGCTATTATTTTCTCCCACTCCGAAAGCTGTCTTTTCACCTTGCTTATAGTTTCCTTTGCTGTGCAAAAACTTTTAAGTTTCATCAGGTCCCACTTGTTTACTTTTGTTTTTATTTCCATTCCTCTGGTAGGTGGGTCACGGAGGATCTTGCTTTGATGCATGTCATCAAGTGTTCTGCCTATGTTTTCCTCTAAGAGTTTTATAGTTTCTGGTCTTACATTTAGGTCTTTAATGAATTTTGAGTTTATCTTTGTGTTTGATATTAGGAAGTGTTTTCATTTCATTCTTTTACATATAGCTGTCCAGTTTTCCCAGCACCATTTATTGAAGAGGCTGTCTGTGCCCCACTGTATATTCTTTCCTCCTTTGTCAAAAATAAGGTGCCCATGGGTGCATGGATTTATTTCTGGGCTTTCTATCTTGTACTATTGGTCTATATTTCTGTTTTTGTGATAGTACCATACTGTCTTGATGACTGTAGCTTTGTAGTATAATCTGAAGTCAGGAAGGTTGATTCCTCCAGTTCCATTCTTCTTTCTCAAAACTGCTTTGGCTGTTCAGGGTCTTTTGTGTTTCCATATGAATTGTGAAATTTTTTGTTCTAGTTCTGTGAAAAATGTCATTGGCAATTTGATAGGGGTCTCATTGAATCTGTATATTGTGTTTGTTAGTATAGACATTTTCACCATATTGATTCTTCCTACCCAGGAGCATGGAATATCTCTCCATGCGTTTATGTCGTCTTTGATTTCTTTCATTAGTGTCTTATAATTTTCTGTGTACAGTTCTTTTGTCTCCTGAGGTAAGTTTATTCCTAGATGTTTAATTCTTTTTGTTGCAATGGTGAATGGGATTGATTCCTTAATTTCTCTTTCTGATTTTTCATTGTTAGTATATAGAAATGCAAGTGATTTCTGTGTATTGATTTTGTATCCTGTAACTTTGCTAAATTCACTAAATTAGCTCTAATAATTTTCTGACACTATCTTTAGGGTTTTCTATGTACAGTAACATGTCATCTGCAAACAGGGAGAGCTTTACTTCTTCTTTTCTGATCTGGATTCTTTTTCTTTTTTTTCTCTGATTGCTGTAGCTGGGACTTCCAGAACTATTTTGAATAATAATGGTGAAAGTGGACACGCTTGTCTGGTTCCTGATCTTAGGGGGAATGCTTTCAGTTTTTCACCATTGAGAATAATGTTTGCTGTAGGCTTATCATATATGGTCTTTACTATGTTGAGGTAGTTTGCTTTTATGCCCTTTTTTTGAAGAGTTTCAATCATAAATGGATGCAGAATTTTGTCAAAGATTTTTTCTGTATCTATTGAAATTATCGTATGGTTTTTATCTTTCAATTTGTTAATATAGTGTATCACATTGGTTGATTTCCATATATTGAAGACTCCTTGCATTCCGGGAATAAGCCCAAGTTGATCGTGGTGTATGAGTTTTTTGATGTGTTCCTGAATGCTGTTTGCTAAAATTGTATTGAAGATTTTTGCATCTATGTTCATTAGTGATATTGGCTTGTAATTTTTTTTGTGTGTGTATGTTGTCTTTGTCTGGTTTGGGTATCAGGGTGATGGTGGCCTTGTAGAATGAGTTTGGAATTGCTCCTTACTCTGCAGTTTTTGGAAGAGTTTTAGAAGGATAGGCATTAGCTCTTCTCTAAATGTTTGATAGAATTCTGTGAAGCCATCTGGTCCTGGGCTTTTGTTTTTTAGGAGATTATTGACCACAGCTTCAATTTCAATACTTATAGTTGGGTTGTTCATAATTTCTATTTCTCCTGGTTCCATCTTGGAAGATTGAATTTTTCTAAGAATCTGTCCATTTCTTCCAGGTTATCCATTTTATTGCCATATAGTTGCTCATAATAGTCTCTTATAATCATATGTAGTTTTGCATTGTCTCTTGTAACCTCTCCTTTTTCACTTCTGATTTTGTTGATTTGATTCTTCTCTCTTTTTTTCTTGATGAGTCTGGCTAAAGGTTTGTCAATTTTGTTTATCTTAAAGAATCAGCTTTTAGTTTTATTAATCTTCACTATTGTTTCTTTCATTTCTTTTTCATTTATTTCTGCTCTGATCTTTATAATTTCTTTCCTTCTACTAATTTTGGGAGTTTTTTTGTTCTTCTTTTTCCAGTTGTTTTAGGCATAAGATTAGGTTGTCTATTCGATGTTTTTTTGTTTCTTGAGGTAGGATTGTATTGCTATAAATTTCCCTCTTAGAACTGCTTTTGCTGCATCCCATAGGTTTTGAATTGTCTTGTTTTCATTGTCATTTGTTTCTATAAGTTTTTTGATTTCCCTTTTGATTTCTTTGGTAACCTGTTGGTTATTTAGAAACATGTTGTTTAACTTCCATGTGTTTGTGTTTCTTACAGTTTTTTTTCTTGTAATTGATATCCAGTCTCATAGCATTGTGATCAGAAAAGATGCTGATACAATTTCAATTTTCTTAAATTTACTGAGGTTTGATTTGTGACTCAAGATGTGGTCTATCCTGGAGAATGTTCCATGTGCACTTGAGAAGAAGGTGTATTCTTCTGCATTTGGATGGAATGTCCTGAAGATATCAACAAGCTCCATCTCATCTAATGTATCATTTAAGATTTGTGTTTCCTTATTTTCTGTTTTGATGATCTGTCCGTTGGTGTGAGTGGGGTGTTAAAGTCTCCTACTATTATTGTGTTACTCTCAGTTTCTCCTTTTATGTCTGTTAGTGTTTGTCTTATGTATTGAGGTGCTCCTTTGTTGGGTGCATAATTTTACAATTGTTATGTGTTCCTCTTGGATTGATGCCTTGATCATTATGTAGTGTCCTTCCTCATCTCTTGTAATTTCCTTTATTTTAAGGTCTGTTTTGTCTGATTGCTACTCCAGCTTTCTTTTGCTTCCCATTTGCATGGAATATATTTTCCCATCCTCTCACTTTCAGTTTATATGTGTCTTTAGGTCTGAAGTGGGTTTCTTGTAGATAGCATGTATATGGGTCTCGTTTTCGTATCCATTCAGCCAGTTTGTGTCTTTTGGTTGGAGCATTTAACCCATTTATATTTAAAGTAATTATTGATATATATGTTCCTATTGGAGAAGGCAATGGCACCCCACTCCAGTACTCTTGCCTGGAAAATCCCATGGACGGAGAAGCCTGGTAGGCTGCAGTCCATGGGGTCGCTGAGAGTCGGATACGACTGAGCGACTTCACTTTCACTTTTCCCTTTCATGCACTGGAGAAGGAAATGGCAACCCACTCCAATGTTCTTGCCTGGAGAATCCCAGGGACGGCGGAGCCTGGTGGGCTGCCGTCTATGGGGTCGCACAGAGTCGGACACGACTGAAGCGACTTAGCAGCAGCAGCAGCAGCATGTTCCTATTGCCATTTTCTTAATTGTTTGGGATTGACTTTGTATATCTTTTTCTTCTCTTGTATTTCTTGACTATATAAGTCCCTTTAACATTTGTTGTAAAGCTGATTTGGTGGTACTGAATTTTCTTAACTTCTGCTTGTCTGAAAAGCTTTTTATTTCTCCATCAATTTTCAGTGAGATCCTTGCTGGGTACAGTAATCTTAGTTGTAGGTTTTTCCCATTCAGTATTTTAAATAGATCCTGCCATTCCTTCTGGCCTGCAGTTTCTGCTGAAAGATCAGCTGTTAAATGTACGGGGTTTCCCTTGTATGTTACTTGTTGCTTTTTCCTTGCTGCTTTTAATATTCTTTCTTTGTGTTTAGTCTTTGTTAGTTTGATTAGTATGTGTCTTGGTGTGTTTCTCCTTGGGTTTTTTCTATATGGGACTCTTTGTACCTCTTGAACTAAATTGACTATTTCATTTTCCATGTTGGGGAAATTTTCAACTATAATCTCCAAAAGTTTTCTCATGCCCTTTCTTTCTCTTCTTCTGGGACCCCTGTAATTTGAATGTTGGTGCATTTGATATTGTCCCAGAGGTCTCGGAGACTATCCTCAGTTCTTTTCATTCTTTTTACTCTATTCTGCTCTTCAGAAGTTATTTCCACCATTTTATCTTCCAGCCCACTGATTCATTCTTCTGCTTCAGATATTCTCTATTAATTCTTTCTAGAATATTTTTAATTTCAGTAATTGTGTTGTTGGTCTCTGTATGTTTATTCTTTAATTCTTCTAGACCTTTGTTAATTGATTCTTGCATTTTCTCCATTCTGTTTTCAAGGTTTTTGATCATCTTTACTATCATTATTCTGAATTCTTTTTCAGGTAGATTGCCTGTTTCTTCTTCATTTATTTGGACTTCTGTGTTTCTAGTTTGTTTCTTCATTTGTGTAGTATTTTATGCCTTTCCATTATTATTTTTTTAAGCTTATTGTGTTTGAGGTCTCTTTTCCCAGGCTTCAGTTTTGAATTATTTCTTTCTTTTGGTTTCTGCCCTCCTAAGGTTAGTCCAGTGGTTTGTGTACACTTTGTATAGGGTGAGATTTGTGCTGAATTTTGTTTGTTTTTTTGTATGTTTTCCCTCTTATGGGCAAGGCTGAGTGAGGTGGTAATCCTGTCTGCTGATGATTTGGTTTGTATTTTTGTTTCATTTGTTGTTTAGATGAGTTGTGCTGCACAGGGTGCTACTAGTGGTTGGGTGATGCTGGGTCTTGTATTCAAGTGGTTTCCTTTGTGTGAGTTCTCACTATTTGATCCTCCCTAGGATTAGTTCTCTGGAGTCAGTGTTCCCACTCCAAAGGCTCAGGGCTTGATCTCTGGCAAATGCTTGTGCCAGGGCTCTGGCCCCACTGTACCAGTCACCAACTGGGTAAGCCTTGGACTATGGTTGTTTCCTTGGATATTTCCCTTTGCACAATTCTGATATGAATTCTTTACATTGCTCAGCTGTGTTTCTCTTTGCTCATTGGCTTTATTTCCTCCAGATGGTGATCTTTCCTGTACCCCTTAACACTGGTGGAGATGGCTGAACCAGAGTTCCAGAATAAGGCTTATTATGCATAAGGAGGACCTCAGTGCAATTTTAATTGCTTTTCTTTTATTATGAGTGAAAATGGGCCCCTTGTCATCTATTTCAGGGCCATTTGTATTTCCTCGGGCACCTGGGGAAAGTGATTACTAAAGCAAAAGGCAGGATATGCATAATAGGTTGACTGGTCTATTTTTAAATCCCAGCCTCTGCTGCCAGTCAAGAGTGGCAGCCCTGATTATCATTTGGCTTGATTTTTGGCATGGAATTGGCATTCTCACCTGCTTAAGTGCCTGAGGTCTCGGATTAAATGACACCTCCTCAGAACATGTCCTGTGTGTCATCTTCTGGTGCTACCCAGTTTATTTGTATGTTTTCTATTGTCTTTGCTTGCTCCCTTGCCATCATCTGCTCACCCTCAAAGAGAATGCAAACCCCATGAAAACAAAGATGAAGGAGGATATGGTCTCATTTTTGAGTAGTCAGAATGACAGCTGTCCCTGGTTTCCTTTGGTCTCACACGTTCAAACTCAGTATCTTGAGGAGAAATCCATCCATCCTTCCATCCAATTATCCATCCATCCAATCATCCATCTATCTTTTCCTCCAGCCATCCATCCAGTCATTCATCTCTATTTATTAAAACATATTAATAAACCTGCTAAATGCCATGTGCCATGCTAGACCCTGCAAACGCAGTAATGAACTATACAGACATAGTCCCTGCCAGCCAGCATCCTAGTCAAGCAGGTAATTGGAGTTCTCTGAACAAAGGACAAGGCTTATAATTTCAGGTCAAATGTAGTCTAATGAGTTAAAAAAAAAAAAAAAAGCCTTCTTGGAACAGTGGTTCAGTCAGTAAAGAATCTGCCTACAGTGCTGGAGACTTGGGTTTGATCCCTGGGTTGGGAAGACCACCTAGAGAAGGAACTGGCAACTCACTCCAGTATTCTTGCCTGGAAAATCCCATGGGCAGAGAAATTTGGCGGTTACAGTCCATAGGGTCACACATGATTTAGAGACTAAACCATTGCCACCCAAGCTGAAACCTGGAGTGAGCAGATGTTGGTTGGGGAAGGGGGAGAGGAGGGGAGGATGCTTCTGACTATGAGGATGATATTACAAAGGCCCAGAGATGAGAAAAAGTGATGGTGCATTTAAAGAATTGAAAGAAGTCCAGGGCAGCTATTGATAGAATGTAGCATATTAGAGCAACGAGGCTGGGACTGGGGTGGGGCCAGATCATACAGGGTCACATTAATGGAATTGGAATTCTTGCTAAGAGATGATGGTGGCCTGGAATTTGATGGAAACAATGATGATGGAGAGAAACGGATGGATTTGAGAGATATTTGGATGCAGAATCAGTACCTCTTGGCAACTGACTGAACAGAGTGGGATAAGAAAGAGGGAAGAGTTAAAAAAAAAAAATACCCCCAGCTCTTCATTTCAGTAACTGAATTATCTTAAAGACATACATGCTTGGTTTGCTTAGTGGCTAGAGAACAGTATCTCCGAGGCCAAAGTCATGGATATGTTGCTTCCAACTGGCTTTTAATCTGCACTATCGCAGTAGACAGCATCTCTGCCCATTTAGACTGAAGCACATGCTTGAAAGTGAAATTGTTAACTCCTCAGTTGTGTCTGACTCTTTGTGACCCCATGGACTGTAGCCCACCAGGCCCCTCTGACCACAGAATTCTCCAGGGAAGAATACTGGAGTGGGTTGCCATTCCCTTCTCCAGGGGATCTTTTTGATCTAGGGATCGAACCTGGGTCTTCCGCATTGCAGGCAGAGTCTTTACCATCTGAACCACCAGGAAGCACAGGCACGGTCTGCCATATTTATTTTGTATTCCAGGTGGTGACCAGTGCAAGGACAAAGACACGGAGGTGAGAAACCGATTGGAAGGAATAGTGACAGAGATGGGGATATTTAAGAGACAGAGATGCAGGTACTCCAAGGATGGTCTGAGTCTTGAAGGAGGATGGATTCTCCCTCAAGGGGAGGAAAATAAAGGTTTACAGGCAGAACTGAAGAGAATATCAACTCTCCTCAAAACCTGTTGGCTACATGCACCGTTATTGAAAAGGTGCATCAGTCATGATAAGTAATGCCAGCTGCTGTAACAAATAAGCCCTGAATGCTCAGTGGCTGAATACAGTGGAAATGTCCTTGCTCACTCAATTATCCAAGGTGGATGGTTCTTATATGTAAACCAGATAGCCAGTGGGAAGTTGCTGTGTAACACAGGGAACTCAGCCCAGTGCTCTGTGACAAACAAGAGGGGTGGGATGGGGCAGGCAATGGGAGGGAGGAGACATATGTATACTATGGCTGATTCATGTTGGTGTATGGCAGAAACCAACACAATCCTGTAAAGCAGTTATCCTCCAATGACAAAAAGAAAAGGTGGATGGTTCTCTTGGGAAGCTTTTATCCAGGTGGTGACTCAGGGATCCAGGGTCCTTCCATATTGTGCTTTTGCTTTCTCCTAGGTGGAGCTTTTGAACTCCCTGGTGGGTGCTTTTGTATTTGCCTGGCAGATGAGGCAAGAGAAAGAAGAATCTGGGGGATTGTGCTGGGCATTTCTTAGGGACCAGGCTTAGAAGTGGTTTATGTTACTTCTGTTTCAACATCATTGGCCAGAACACAGCTCCAGAGCCCTAACTAACTGCAGTGAAAGTTGGGACATGTAGCCTTGCTGTATGCCCAGGAGAAAAAGGAAATAGGATTTGGCAGATATGTAGCTTTTTCTCTGCCACAAATGAGACCAGCAAGAGAGAGTGGTTGAATAAATAAAAATCCATCTCCACAATTTACTAAACTTGGAGGAAAGTGAGTACATACCCAGGGTATACACTTGGTGGTGAAGGGTCAGGAACATGTACTGTGAAGATAGATAGCACTTTAAAAAAAAAAAGAAATATAGTTGATTTACAATGGTGTATTTGTTTCAGGTGAATGGTAAAGTGACTCAGTTATACGTATGTAAATATATCTATTCTTTTCTGAGATTCTTTTCCATTATAGATTATTACAAGATATCAAGGGATTCCCCAGGTGGCTCAGTGTTAAAGAATCTGCCTGCCATTGCAGGAGACACATCTCTGGGTTGGGAAGACCACCTGGAGGAGGAAATCGCAACCCGCTCCAGTATTCTTTCCTGGAAAATCCCGCAAACAAAGGAGCCTGGTGGGCTACAGTCTGTGGGGTGGCAAAGAGTCAGATGCGACTGAGTATGCACAAGATATCAAGTATAGTTCCCTGTGCTATATAGCAAGTCTTTGTTGGTGATGGATAGCACTTTAGAGTCAAAAGCCTTTCTTTTTCATCCTACCAAGATCCCACTGAATATCAGAAACTACTTTAGAAATAGCTTCTCCCTTTTTAAATACCCACCTTCCTTCCTGACCTCAGGGTCTCTTTATTTTGACAGGACCTTCAGAATATTTTTTTTTTCCCCAATGCCTAGCTCTTAGGCTGATTTTCCTTTCAAATGTCTCCTTAAGTCCTTGGTCTTTTCTCCAGCACAATTGATTATTTTCTTTGCCAGCCCCAGGCAAGAGAGAGACTGAGCAGTTGTATACTAATTACTAGGCTATTGCTGTTATTATTCAGCTGTGGAAGAGAGCATTCAGAAAGCTCCAAATATAATTCACCTTACTGACACCTCTCTCTGTCTCTGTCTCTCTCTTTCTCTCTCGTGCCCATTCTCTCTTCCATCCTCCCTCTTTTTCTTTGTCTCTCTCTCTGCCTCTCTCTGTGTATTTCTGTGTTTCTCCATCTTCATACTCTCCTATGCGTACGTGTGCGTGCTAAGTCACTTCAGTCGTGTCCGACTCTTTGGAACCCCATGGACTGTAGCCTTCCAGGCTCCTCTCTCCATGGGATTCTCCAGGCAAGAATACTGGAGTGGGTTGCTATGCCCTCCTCCAGGGGATCTTCCCGCCCCAGGCATGGAACCTGCATTTCTTGTGTCTCCGGCACTGGCAGGCGGGTTCTTTTCTAGTGCTACCTGGGAAGCCCCTCTCTCCTATACCTCCTGTTACATACTTTGCTTCCGTCACATGCCATTCTTTCATTACCCTTATTGTATGATTAAACCAGTGAAGGAACTTTTATTAGTAGTAAAGTAGATCAGATTATGATTGGAGAAGAAACTTCTCTACCGTGGAGAGCAAAGAAAACCTGAGGATGAGAAAAAATGAATCTGGGAGCAATAGAAGAGTTTTTGACATAAATGATTTTATTTTTCCTGATAACATTTTTATTATTTATTGGAAATTAATTTTTGTTTTGTTCAAAGCATGGAAAACAGAAGAGAAAAACCACCCATAATTGGGACAGCACTAAATTTTCATACTATCATTGTAATGGCTCTATAAGTTACTTTTCCTTAGAACTTACCTAACAATTCTGCTATTTTGGGGCATGTTTTGACATTATAAAAAATGCTACAATAAAATCTCTACGTACCTTTCCTTTCTTTTGGATTATTTCCTTTGTGTGAGATTTCTAGGAGCAGTTTTACTGGGTCAGAATAAAGAACCTATTAAAATTATTTCTGATACATATGGCCAAATGGTTTCTCTAAAGGCCATTGTAAATTCTCTAAATTTACATATCTACTACTGATACCTGACTCTCCTGATCTAAGTGTACACTGACCAGCACTCAGGTAACCAGCTGACCCCTGAACAATGCAGGTTTGAATGGCAGGGATTCACTTGTATGAGAATTCTTTCAATAAATAGGTACTACAATACTACAGGACCCAGGGTTAGCTGAATCTGTGAACTTGGACTTGGAAACTCGAATAACAATGTGGACTATAAAGTCATACAGGGATTTCTGACTTCTGAGGGTCGGTGCCCCAACCACTTCCATGTTGTTCAAGGGTCAACTGTATTAATGTCTTAAAATATTTGTGATAATTTAATAGACAAAAAGATATCTCCTTATAATTTTTTCTTTCTAAACATTTTTTTAAATTCCTGGGTTCATTTTATTATTTAAAAAAAAACATTTTGGCTGAACCCTGCACCATGTGGGACCTAAGTTCCCAAAGTCCCTCCTTACTATTTCCTAATTCTGATATGTTTGATGGGAAGTGAGGTTAGTTATTCCATGAATGTTTGTTAAACTTCTCCATGCCTGGCCATGTTCTAGGACTGGGGAAATTGGTGAGTAAAAGAGGTGTGTATTCTCTATTTTCATGGAATTTACCACCTGGTAGGAGTTTCTCTCAAGGTTCACAGAAGAAACAGAATTCACTTCCCTGCCCATCTCCAACCTCACACCACAGTTCAAGTCAAGAAGCTTTAAGGAGGAGTTTCCTTGAAGAGGGGTGTGTGCGTGTGTGTGTGTGTGTGTGTGTGTGTGTGTGTGTGTGTGTATGCTCAATCACTCAGTCATGTCTGACTCTTTGTGACCCCATGGATTGTAGCCCGCAAGGCTCCTCTGTCCATAGGATTTTACAGGTAAGAATACTGAAGTGGGTTGCCATTTCCTTCTCCAGGGGATCTTCCCAATCCAGAGATGGAACCAGAGTCTCTTGCATCTCCTGCATTGGCAGGCAGATTCTCTTCCTCTGGCGCCACCTAGGAAGCCCCTTGAAGAGGTGTAGACAGAGTTAAAGGGGACCCACAAGGGGTGGGGGAGTACCCAGTTGCTAGCAATAGCAGAGAGCCTTGAGTTGAAGAAATGGCAGTGCTAGAGCCATTAAGAGTTGGAATCATGAAGGGACTTCCCTGGTGGTCCAGTGGTTAAGCATCTGCCTTCCAATGCTGGGGGATGCAGGTTCAATCCCTGGCATTCTGGAGCAAGTGAGGCACAGTGAAGAGCCTGTGTGCTGCAGGGAAAGATCCTGCTTGCTTCAACTAAGACCTGAAGCAGCCAAATAAATAAATAAGTAAAAATGTTTTTTAAAAAAGAATTGGAATGATGGAGGAGGAGCTGCTTCGTAGGAGCCGTCATTGTGGAGGGACCCAGCCATTGACCAGAGATGTGACACCAAAGCAAGGAGGGAATGGGGAAGAAATACCGTGTTCTCGTTCTCTTCCCCTGCCCTGAGTTCCTGCTGGTTCCTTCTATTGGCTGAAAGGAGGAGCTGCTTCATAGGAGCCATCATTGTGGAGGGACCTAGCCACTGACCAGAGACGTGACTCCAAAGCAAGGTTTCTCCTCCCCTGCTCTGAGTTCCTGCTGGTTCCTCCAGTTGGCTGAAACAGAACCCAGAAGATCCGGAAATTAGATGATGCTCAGGGTAGAGAAGAGCAGATAATGGGTCTGGCATGGGTGGGGTGGGCAAATGAAGAACAACCTTCTCAGGTGAAGATGCTTGTAAATAAATAAAAATAGTTGTGCCAAGGACTATGAGGGAAACCAACGAGGTGTTGAGATGTAGAGCAATGATGGGGTACCAGTATGGGAGGTCAGATCTACTTTCGCTAGGGCTGGTGGGTTACAGTTCATGGGGTCCCAAGAGTCAGACATGGCTGAGCACAAGCTCACACATACATGCACATTGGGAAATAATAAGAGCAAGGGCAACATTTAAGTAACACTTAAAATAGAACTGTTACCATTCTTGATCTTTTGGTGACCAATTTGACCCTCACAGAAAGTCTATCAATAGATACTGCTACTATTCTCATTTCACAGATGTGGTTTTCCCAGGCTTTAGAAATTCACTGTGGAAACCTGGGGTAGGAGAGGTCTCAGATGGCCTCCCTGGGCATTTTGTCATTCAAAATTTGTCCCGTTGTTTTTTAATTGTAAAAGTAGATTTGCCTTGCTCACTCACTAATTCATTCAACATTATTTTTAGGTGACACTGGACACAGCACGTGGGATCTTAGTTCCCTGACCAGGAATTGAACCTGTGCTGCAGTGGAAGGGCAGAGCTTTAACCACTGAAGCACCAGGGAAGTCCCTTCATTTGCTATTTCTTGAGGGCTCAGAAAGCTAAGTAAAACTAGTTTCTGGACTCAAGGAGTCTTACGAAGAGGATCAGGTGAAAATACAGCTTGTTCAGGCTATCTGTATGTATCAGTCAAAAATTTTATTTGTCTATACGTAAAGTGCTACAGTAGCCCAAGTATGTCATGGCTGAGGTACTCTTTGCCTTCCTCTCATGATCAGCCTCCGAGTGGCTTCTGCAGCCCCAGACATCACATCTGCATTCCAGGCAGAAAAAAGGGCCAAACGGCAAAGGATACTTAAGACCAGTGCCCGTGTGTTTCGTTGACTAGCATTGTTAACAGGGCCAAACCTCCCTGCAAAGGAGTCTAGGAAATGTAGTTCTCTTTCACTGCTGGGTTCTGAAAGCTAGAGAAGAGTGGATAAAGTGTGGGGAACCAGCTGTCAATGAGATACTCTTATTTCTGGTGTCTATTGCAGTGCCTGGAACATAGTAGACATAAATAAATGAACAAGCTAGAATATGGCAGGACCATTACTATATAATAGTTACACAAACAATAATAGAAATAGAACTGGGGAGTCTAATCCAGTGTTGGCAGAGGAGAAGAGGGATAGAGTACAGCTGCCAGTGGGGGGAAGTAGTTTCCTTTCATTTTCTCCTAGGTTGAGAAGTCCTTATCTAGTCTGTCCTTAAATTGCTAAATATCCATCCCTGTAATTATTTTCTTGTTTCCTTCAGAAAATATTTTCTAATTTTCTTCAGCTCCGTTTGTGGTCTTATAGAAGAGTAGATGAAGGAATGATAATGTTAAAGATTTCTTTCTTTTTCTTCTTTTTTGTTTTTTGGCTGCACTGCACCTTGCAGCGTTTGGGATCTTAGTTTCCCAACTAGGGATCAAACTCATGCTCCCTGCAGTGGAAGCACAAAGTCTTAACTACTGGACCACCAGGGAAGTCCTGATAATGTTAGATTTAAAAAGATTCTCACACGAGGAAGAGACTGCTTTTCTCCATATTCTCCCTGGTGGCACTTTACTGGCTTTGATAGCTGTAGAGCTTAGTTTGGGATTCTTCTGGCAAAATTCCCAGAGAGCAGGGTTTATCTAAACTACCTAATAAGCAGCATTTGCAAATAATTATTAATAGATGTTTGCACTTTCATTCTTTATGAATGCTGCTGTGGGGTGATTCTGTAATTCAAGGGGGACGTGGCAAGTCAGTGTGAATTGCTTCATCCCTCCCGACACTCCCCCTCCCTCTGTCTTCTCCATCTTAGCCGATAGCAGCTGTGTCCTTAGGCTGTTCATGTTAAAGTCCCCGAGGCGTCCTTGGCTTCGCTCCTTCACTTACCTCCCCACGTCTAATCCATAAGCAACACCTGTCTGCTTTGCCTTCATAATAAATGCAGAAATTAACTCTCCGTGGGACACACCTGGTTCCAGCTCCGATCATTTCCCACCTGCACCAGTGCAGCTGCCTCTTCTCTAGCCTCTCAGTTTCTGCTTTCCTCTCCCCCTGCTCTCCTGATCAGAGGGAGACCATGAATGCCTGATTCAGGGCATGTTCCTCCTCTGCTCAGAACCCTCTATAGCTACCAAAAGCCAAAGTCTTCACTGCAATCCACAAGACCCGGAACAATGCACCCTCACCAACTTATCTGTATACGTGAAGCACGTGCCTGCCTCAGGACCTTTGCAGTTGCTGTTCCCTTAGCCTTCCCATACTGTCTTCCCTGGTGGCATGGGTAGTAAAGAATCTGCCTGCAACGTGAAAGACCTGGGTTCGATCCCTGGGTCAGGAAGATCCCCTGGAGAAGGGAATGGCTGCCCACTCCAGTATTCTTGCCTGGAGAATCCCATGGACTATGAATGGGATATGAATCCCTGGAGGGCTACAGTCCATGGGGTTGCAAAGAGTTGGACATGACTGAGCGACTATCACTTTCACTTTTTAGCCTTCCCATAGATTTTTTTTAAATTAATTTTTATTGGAGCACAGTTGCTTTACAATGTTGTGTTAGTTTCTACTGTACAGCAAAATGAATCAGCCATGCATATACATATATCCCCTCACCTTTAGTGCATTAAGTAGAGTTCCTTGAGCTATACAGTGTGTTCTCGTTGATAGTCACTAAGTCTTGTCTGAGTCTTTGCGACCCCATGGAGTGTAGCCTGTCTGGCTTCTCTGTCCATGGAATTCTCCAGGTAAGAATACTGGAGTGGGTTGCCATTTCCTTCTCCAGGGGAATCTTCCTGACCCAGGGATTGAAGCTGCATCTCCTACTGCTGAGCCACCTGGGAAGCCCCCATGTTCTCATTACTTAAGTATTTTATACATCATATCGATAGTGTACATGTGTCAATTCCAATCTCCCAGTTCCTCCCACCCGCCCTTTCCCTTAGTGTCTGTATATTTGTCCTCTCATCTGTGTCTCTATTTCTGCTTTGCAAATAAGATAATGTACACCATTTGGGGCTCCATTCCTCACCCCCTTCAAGTTTCTTTCTGGATGTTGCCTTACCAAGGAGGCTCTCTGAATATTGTCTCTCTACCCCACCGTACCTTTACCACCATGCCCTAGTTCATGCTTTGCTACCACACCTGCCTTATTAAGTGATTATTCATTGTCTGAAAGTGCAAGTGTTAGTTCCTCAGTCATGTCCTACTCTTTGGGACCCCATGGACTGTAAACCCACCGGGCTCCTCTGTCCCTGGGATTCTCCAGGCAAGAATACTGGAGTGAGTTGTCATTCCCTTCTCCAGGGATACTTCCTGACCCAGGAATTGAACCCACATCTCTTGTGTCTCCTGCATTGCAGGCAGATTCTTTACCATCTGAGCCACCAGAGAAGCATGTTTATTGTCTATCTTCTCCCAATTAAAATATCAGTTCTATGATGGCAGAGATTTGAGGCTCTGTTGTTCTGGGTTGTGTCCCAGGTGCCTAGAACAGCTCCTGGCACACAGTAGGGACTCAACAAATATGTCTAATATGCAAGGAGCAGAACCATCTTGAATGTTTCTGATGGCCAGGTGCATTTGTACAACCTGTTTAGAGAGACGCTGGAAATATGTATCAAGGATTTTACAAATGCAGCAATTCCACAGAAGGGACATATCTTTGTGTTCAAAACACCAGGATACTACATCACTCGTTGCCCTATTATATTTAAAAGCATCTGAAAATGAAAGTGAAAGTCGCTCAGTTGTGTCAGACTCTTTGTGACCCCATGGACTATACAGTCCATGGAATTCTCCAGGCCAGAATACTGGAATGGGTAACCTTTCCTTCCTCCAGGGGATTTTCCTAACCCAGGGTTTGAACCCAGGTCTCCCACATTGCAGGCAAATTCTTTACCAGCTGAGCCACAAGGGAAGCTAAAAGGATCCAATTGGAGACATTATTAAAAGCCAAATGGAAATAAGTAAATGGAACCTTTAAAATGATAGTTATAGTATGGTATTCAGTGAGAAAGTGATAGAGGAAGCTTCTATTTCAGAATGCTTACTACTGACAAAAGCTTCATGGAGACTTCCTTGGTGGTCCAATGGCTAAGATTCCTTGCTCCCAGTACAGGAGGCCCAGGTTCAACCCCTGGTCAGGGAACTAAATCCCACATCCCACAACTAAGAGTTCGAAAGATGAAACTAAAAGTTCTTGTGCTGCAACTTATTTGGAGAAGCCAAATAAGTTTGTTGTTTTTTTTTAAAACAAAAATCTTATTAGAGTGAACCCAGTGAAAATAGGAATCCAACTGGGACTTTGTTCTGTACAAGGAATCCAAACTTCATAGACCTGAATTTATTTTTAGATCCTATTTAACAAAATTTAAATAATAGTTGCAAATATGCTCTAATTCATCAATTAACAAAGAATGAGTCAAAAGTTGATATTTTATATGTATATCATTTCCTACAGAAAACTTGTATGGCAGATAATGGAACATCTTTCATTTCATCTTTGGCTTTTGGAAGGTGTTCCTTTTGTTTTTCGGTTGCTAAGTCATGTCTGACTCTTTGGGACCCCATGGATTGCAGCACACCAGGCTTCCCTGTCCTTCACCATCTCCCAGAGTTTGCTCAAATTAATGTTCATTGAGTTGGTGATGACATCCAACCATCTCATCCTCTGTCATCCCCTTCTTCTCCTGCCCTCAATCTTTCCCAGCGTCAGGTGTTCCTACAGGGGGACTTTTTTTTTTTTGGCACATTTATGCAAGATTTTCATCTATTTCCCCACAGGACTTTTAAAATCATTTGCTCGGCAGTTATCACTCTATGGAGCATCACTGTTGTCCTCTTATTTTCTGTCTTTCCATTGGTGGGACTTTACAGGTTCCTCATTTGTCAATGGAGTCCTCTGCATTGCAAATGTTTCTCCCACATCACTTTCATTGACTTCAGAAATCCTGCTGTCTTTTGCAAAGACTTCCAATTTTCATGTTACAATCGATTCCCATCATTTTGAATTGTATTGTAAAATTTCAAATAACCATCAACAATCAGAGGTAAACACTGGCAAATGCATTGATTGGATGGGCTCCAAAGTGATGTTTCTGTTAGTCCAGAATGAATCATTGTGAAATTTTAAGTTTATTTGTGAATATTTTTATGTTAGGACAATGTTTGCTTCCCTGAACTCATAGCTATGTGGATATCTAGATAATGAATACTCAGATGATGAGGAACTATTATATATAAAATATCTTTTCACTATACTGACCTCTATATGTAAAATAAAAACACAGGGGATGAGAGAGAAACTAGACAGAAATGCAGTAAAATTCCCACTGTGTTTGTTGTGCTAAGGGTAGTCCGAGGATAGAGGCTTAAAATTTTTCTAATGTGAAAATTACTTGACTTTTGAAAACTATTTAAAAACAAATTATAATTTTTTTTTTTTTTAAAAAGCATCACATTTATTTGGAAATCTGTTTGGTAACAAAAAAAGACTCCAGGTTGGAGGCAGGGAGAAGTAGTTTCTGAGTCTAACCCAGGTTAGACACCCAGGTTCTGAGTCTAACATGATCTGTGGATTATTTCATTCAATTCTCACAACCGGCAATTAAGTGAACACTGTTTTCAAGGTTTTCTCAGGTGGGAGGGCCATGCAGTTTGTGGGATCTCAGTTCCCTGATCAGGGATTGAGCCCAGGCCATGACTATGAAAGTGCCAAATCCTAACGACTAGACTATCAAGGAACTCCCTGAATGAACACTGTAATTTCCCTGTTTTACAAATGAATATGTTGAAGCCAGAGAGGTTGGACAACTTGTCCAAAGCCACACAGCTCAATCACACATTACACTGCCTTGAAACAAATCTGTAAGCCCAGTTAAACTCCTTTTCCTTGCTTCTGTTCCCAACCGGGTGACTTGGGTTTTTTTCTTGATTTGATACAAGTTTGAGACACAGCCCTTAAGAATCTCAGATATATGAGAGTGAAGTGATTTCTCTCAGCATGGGATGAAAGTATTTTCCACAACAAAAGACATGGGTGATGCTAGAGAAGGGAATAAAAAAGGCCTAGAAAAGAGGTTTAATGTTGTGTCAAGTCAACCCTCAGTTGGTAAAGAATCCGCCTGCGATGTAGGAGACACCGGTTCAATTCCTGGGTCTGGAAGATCCGCTGGAGAAGGGATAGGCTACCCACTCCAGTATTCTTGGGCTTCCCTTGTGGCTCAGCTGGTAAAGAATCCACCTACAATGTGGGATACCTGGGCTCGATCCCTGGGTTGGGAAGATCCGCTGGAGAAGGGAAAGGCTACCCACTCCTGTATTCTGGCCTGGAAAATTCCATGTCCATGGAATTGCAAAGAGTCAGACACGACTGAGCAACCTTCACTTTCACTTTCAAGTCAACCCTTTAGGGTGTCTCTATGAGACAACAGACATTCCAGAAGCCTGAACACAAATACAGTCATGTTTCTCTCTGAGTGTAATTCTTAGATGGAACTTTTATTCTCTTTTGATGACTTGTTGGGCTCTGTTCCCTGTTATTTTATTTGTCTGTGACTTTGGTGGGTCCTTCCCTGCGTTTTACCTGTCTTGGTTTTGAGGCATCAGATGCTTTCAGGGAATACTTCCGTTTGACCCAAGATGTAATTTCACCTGCACACAGAAAATATTATCATCAACACAGCCAACATTCATTCTCTACTAATCTGTGCCCAGCCATCACATACAAGGTGTCATCTCTTTCTTGATCACATAGAGTGCATACTGCCCTCATTCCCATTTTGCAGATGAGGAGACTGAGGCTTAGAGAGATTCAATGATGAGTCAAGCCCACAGTAGAACATAGCTTGGACATTAGTTTGGAGAGGTGGTATTATTACTTTGTTATTGTTGCTGTGTTGTTCCTAAATGAGGAAGCTCTCTTCATGGGATTAAATGTCTTTAAAAATAATTTTATTTATTCTTTTATTTATTTACGGCTGTGCTGCATCTTCACTGCTGTGCAGGCTTTTCTCTAGTTGTAGCAAGCAGGAACTATTCTCCCGTTGTGGTGCGAGAGCTTCTCTTGTTGTAAAGCAAAGGCTCTAGGGTGCTCAGGCTTCAGTAGTTGCAGCTTGCGGGCTCTAGAGCACCAGATCAAAAGTTGTGGTACATGACTTCATTGCTCCAAGCAAGGCATGTGGGATCTTCTGGGACCAGGAATGGAACCCGTGAGGCCTGCATTGGCAGGCAGATTCTTTACTACTGAGCCACCAGGGAAGCCCTGGATTAAATGTCTTGCCCTAAGTCTTGGAGCTCCGAAGTACAGAGCTGGGTAATCATCCAGACCAGCGCTGTCCTGTAGAAATATAGCATAGTCACCTATGCAATTTTAAATGTTCAAGCAGCCACATTAGAAGAGGTATAAAGAAACAGGTAAAGTTAGTTTTAATAATATATTTTATATAACCGAACATATTGCAAATGTTATCACTTCCACCTATAATAAATATAAAAATTATTGAATGTTTCACATATTTTTCTTGTACCAAGTTTTCAATATATGGTGTGTATTTTACTTTATTGTATTTTTTTTGGATCACACATGTGTGAGGTCTTAGTTCCCTGACCGGTGATTGAACTGTTTGCTGCTTGCATTGGAAGCTCAGAGTCTTAACCCCTGGATCACCAGGGAAGTCCCCTGGTGTGTATTTTATTTCATTTTTATCTATTTTGAAATGAATTATATCTTTTAAAAATATTTATTAATTTATTTGACTGCCTTGGGTTTTAGTTGTGGCAGGCAGCATCTTCTTCCTAATGTCACATAGGATCTTTCACTGTGGCACAAAGACTCTCTGGTTGGGGTGTGTGGACTTAGTTGCTCCATGGCCTGTGGGATCTTAGTTCCCCGACTGGGGATCCATGAACCACCAGGGAAGTCCCCCTCTGGGGGTGTATTTTAATACATCTCATTTTGGACCAGCCACATTGCCAGTACTCAGTGGTCACCTGAGGCTTGTGGCTACATTTGAAGAGGGTGAGTCCAAATCTTTTGACAAGTAGTTCTGTAGGGTTTTTCTATTACACAGTGAGGCCAGAATAGCACATATATTGGGAGGTAACTAAAAGTTTGTATTCAACGTTTATCCTACAAGGATTTCAGACTCTTTTTTGAATAAGGAAGAGTGGCAGGGGTGGGGAGGGGAGTGAGAGAGAAAGGGAGAAGAGGAAGAGGAGGGGAAGAAAGGAAAAAGAAAGGAAGAAAGGAAAGGAAGATTTTTCCTTTTGCCTAAAGATTTTGAAATAACTAACAGGCTCTGTCCAACTCCATTGTCATAGTCTGGATTCCCCCCAGAAGCAGTTATGGAAGCAAGGATTCACTTGTTTTGTGGTGAGATCACAGGACATACTGGCAGAGAAGCCAGGAAGGGAAGAACCAACCAGTAATGAATGGATATGCCCCAGGCAAGTTATTAATAATGTAGTGAATCACTACTGTATTCTGTATACTGTATGAGTACTGTAGCGAATCACTACTGGTTTTTCCAGTAGTAATGTATGGATGTGAGAGATAGACTATAAAGAAAGCTGAGCACCGAAGAATTGATGCTTTTGAACTGTGGTGTTGAAGAAGACTCTTGAGAGTCCCTTGGACTGCAAAAAGACCCAACCAGTCAATCCTAAGGAAATCATTCCTGAATATTCACTGGAAGGACTGATGCTGAAGCTGAAGCTCTGATACTTTTGCTACCTGGTGCAAAGAACTGACTCATTGGAAAAGACCCTGATGCTGGGAAAGATTGAAGGCAGGAGGAGAAGAGGAGGACAGAGGATGAGATGGTTGGATGGCATCACCGACTCGATGGACATTAGTTTGAGCAAGCTCTGGGAGTTGGTGATGGCCAGGGAAGCCTGGCATGCTGCAGTCCATGGAGTCTCAAAGAGCTGGAACTGACTGAGCGACTGAACTGAACTGAGCGACTGAACTGAACTGAGCAAATCACTGGGACTCGGTACCGGTAGAGACCTCTGGGGGGCAGCAGAGAGCACCTTGCTCAGAGTTATCACACCCAAGGACCAAGGACTGATGCCAAAAAATTGATGCTTTTGAATTGTGGTACTGGAGAAGATTCTTGAGAATCCCTTGGACTGCGAAGAGATCAAACCAATCCTAAATGAAATCAACTCTGAATATTCATTAGAAGGACTATTGCTGAAGCTGAAGCTCCAATACCCTGGCTACCTGATTTGAAGAGTTGACTCATTGGAAAACACCCTGATGCTGGGAAAAATTGAAGGCAAAAGGAGAAGAGAGTGGCAGAGGATGAAACGGTTGGATGGCATCATCAACTCAATGGACATGAGTTTGAACAAACTCCGGGAAGGAAATAGTGAAGAACAGGGTAGCCTGGCAGACATGCTATAGTCTGTGGGGTCGGAAAGAGTCGGACTTGACTTAGCCACTGAACAACAGCAAAAGACCAAGGTAGCTGAGGTATTTATCCACCAGCTTCCATCAGTCACAGGTTGAAGGATGCTCCCAGAGAAATTCCCATGAGGGCTGGTAGTGGGAAGCCTATCCTGTATGCACGGAGGTGGCCAAATCTAGGCTGGACATGCCAGCGACATCCATGACACACCTACCTTCTCATAATTCAAAAGGTTTTCTTTTTCATCACAAACTCTCTTTAACTTTAAGTGCATTAAATTGGTGACAGTCGGGGTGCCATATGGGACATGAAATTATTTAGCTGTTGTCATCTCAGTGACAGAAAAGCAGAACGGGTATGGAAGGACATCACAGATGTATGCATATATTTACGTGTAACCTCGTGAACACGTGTACGTGTTCCCATTCATGTTGTCACTAAGCTTAACTCTTACCACATTCTTTGTTGTGTGTGTGTGTTTCCTGCTCTTTTTTAGTCACTGAGGAAAACAGAAGAAAATAAAAGGAGTAAGTCCACATTTTCTGGGGAAATAATTCTGCTTTGATTCTAAGCAGGTGTCAGGATTAGATTTCTCCTCAGCTCTGCCTTCACTCCCTTCCTCTCCCTTTTGGGAAATCATTTATATTGGTCTCTTGTTTTTTTTAAAAAAATATGAACAAGAACTTTTTATATTTTCATGCATTCTGTCTGTTTATCTCATAAAGATTGTTCATGTTCCTTCTGTAACTGTTCACTTCTCTGTCACTTGCCCTTTTCATTGATCAAGACAGTGGGTTTCTTTTTCTAAAACTGTTTACTTATTTTCTGGCTGTGCTGGGTCTTTGTTGCTGTGTAGGCTTTTCTCTAGTTGTGGAGAGCGGGGCTACTCTCTAGTTGCAGTGTGCAGGCTCTTCACTGCAGTGGCTTCTCTCGTTGAGCACAGGCTCTAGAGCACGTGGGCTTCAGTAGTTAGAGCGTGTGAACTCAGTAGTTGCAGCTCCTGGGCTCTAGAACACAGGCTCAGTAGTTGTGGCACATGGGCTTAGTTGCTCCTTGGTATGTGGGATCTTTCTGGACCAGCAGACTGTGTCTCCTGCATCGGCAGACAGATTCTTTATCACTGAGCCTCCAGGGGAGCCCTGGGTTCCTTTTTCTTGTTTTAATATTTATTTGTTTATTTGGCTGCACTGGGTCCTAATTGTGGCACAGGATCCTTTATCTGGCATGCAGGAACTTTTTTTTTTTCAAGAGTTGTAACATTCAGAATCTTCTGGCTGCAACATGTGGGATCATTAGCTGCAGCATGCAGAATCGCATAGCTGGGGCATATGGGATCCAGTTCCCCAACCAGGGATTGAACCTAACCCCCCCACACACATGGGGAGTGTGGAGCCCAGCCACTGGACCACTAGGGAAGTCCCAAGATAGTGTATTTTTATTTTGACCTTTCTCACTTGCTGAGTCTGTAGCAGTGAACCGGTTAGGCAAGACCTTGTTGTTTAGTTGCTAAGTTGTGTCCGACTCTTTTGCAACCCCATGGGCTGTCCATGGAATTCCCCAGGCAAGAATACTGGAGTGGGTTGCGGTTTCCTTCTCCAGGGGATCTTCCCGACCCAGGAATCAAACCTGTGGCTCCTGTCACATCTCCTGCATTGCAGGCGGGTTCTTTACCACTGAACTACTGGAGAAGACTTTATATAAAAGGCAAGACCTTAGGGTTCTAGAACTTAAAACACTTCAGGAGCCATGAAGTTACTTCACAAGAGGAAAAGTCTTTTGGGCACGTGTCATAAGATAAATGTATTAACCATGTTTGTTGTAGTGCTTTGGCATCTGGGTGACTCTGCAGGGACTGCTTCTTCCAGGGTTAGCCTATCCTCTGAGACAGGAAAGGATTCAGCCATGAGCATGCATTTCAAATACAAACACACCTGTCCAGAGCTTACACCCCCACAACCTCCTCTATCAGACTCTTATATTCAAGACCACTGCCCTTATCACCCCAAGGCAAGTACTAGACAGCTAGGAAGAGCCCCTATGCCCTGTAGCCTGCTAACATTGTTAAAACCAGCCAATCCTGAGCCTGCTTACCCTGATTTACCTTTTCCTTTCTGAAGAAGCTACAATAAATCTCTTGTCCACTTTCTCATCCTGCTGTCACTGCTTCCTGACCAACCAACCCTGGTGCTTCCCTGACCTCCTTTTTGGGATTTTTTTTTTAATATTTATTTATTTAGCTGCCCCAGGTATCAGCTGTGGCATGTGGGACCTTCAATCTTTGTTGCGGCATGCGGGGTCTTTCTTTTTTCTTTTCCAGTTGTGACATGCAACTAGTTCCCTGACCAGAGATTGAACTCGGCAGGCCTCCTGCATTGGGAGCATGGAACCTTAGCCACTGGACCACCAGGGAAGTCCTCTCTTGGGATCTCAGAGTAAAACAAACTATTTATTCAATGGCAGTTGTCTCTTGATCTCTTGACCTCATCATGCTGTATATTGTGCTTAGTTACTCAGTCATCACCATACCTGAAAAATAATAAATTTTGTTGTTCAATCGCCAAGTCATGTCTGACTCTTCGAAACCTCATGGACTGCAGCACGCCAGTCTTCCCTGTCCCTCACCATCTCCGGAGTTTGCCCAAGTTCATATCCATTGAATCAGTGATGCCATCCAACCGTCTCATCCTTTGTCACCCTCTTCTTCTGCCTTCCATCTTTCTCAGCATCAGGGCCTTTTCCAATGAGTCAACTGTTTGCATCAGATGGCCAAAGTATTGGAGCTACATTTTAAACAAAACTACATAATAAAAGCTACATTTTTAAACAATAAAGCCCCAACAGGGCTCCCTCAACCTCCCTTATCTCATCCCCTCTCACCTCTTCACTCTGGCCGTGTGAGCCTCCTTGCTGTTTTGAACACCCCAGTCACTGTGGTCACAAGGTTTTGGTGTTGATGCTTCCTCAGCCTGCAAACTCCTCCCCCGGCATCTGCATCTCTGTTTCTTTCTCTCCTCCAGTCGCTGCTTCAATGTCACCTTCACAGAGAGGTCTTTCCAACTTAATTCCCCTTCCCCTTCTAGCTGGACCCATGCCTGCTCCCATTTTTCTTATAAAAACGGTCTCTACTTGACACATGCTAGAGCTATCCAAGTTCTTTTATTCCTTGTTTCTCTGACCTAAAACATGAGTTTCTTATTTGTTCTATTCATGGCTGTATCTATCCTCAGTGCCTGGTGGTGAGGCCTCATATTGAGCATAGGCGCTCAATAAACATTTATCAAAGGCTCACGGACATAGAATGGGAAAGGGGGAGAGGGATAAATTAGGAGCTGGGGATTGAAATATACACACCATCATATGTAAAATAGGTAAACGACAGGACCTACTGTATAGTACAGGGAACTATACTCAATATCTTTTAATAATATGTAATGGAAAAGAATCTGAAAAAGAATATATGCATATATATATATATTTATATGTATATGTATATACACACATGGGGCTTCCCTGGTGGCTCAGTTGGTAAAGAATTCACCTGCAGTGCAGGAGAGCTGGGTTTGATCCCTGGGTCAGGAAGATCCCGTGGAGAAGGAAATGGCAACTCACTTTAGTATTCACGCCTGGAGAATTCCATAGACGGAGGAGCGGAGCCTGGTGAGCTATAGTTCATGGGGTCACAAAGAGTTGGTCACAACTGAGTGACTAACAATTTCACTTTCATATATATTCATACATACACATATATATAGCTGAATCATTTTGCTGTACACCTGAAACTAACACAACATTGTAAATCAACTATACTTCAATAAAAATTTTAAAAAAAGAATAGATATTTTAAAAAACTCATTTGTCAAATGAATGAGTAATTGAACAAATGAAGCTGATTATTTTTCTCAAGTGTTCCAGGTGGAATGACATGCTCTATTCTGTCACCTGTGACTTTATCTCTGGGTGTGGTAAAACTTATGATTTTGCAAATTGAGGGGATCTAGCTCAGTTCTCAAGAAAAACTGAGACAGGAGTTTCTATAAGCAGATGTAGTTTATTTGATTAAATTTCCCTTGCTAACTTCTCAGGATACACAGGAATATATAAGTAAGCATTTAATCAAGCTTCTGACTTAACAGAGGGGTTAGATGCTGAATATAATTTGTAATTGCCTGAGAATATAGTAAGCTTAGTACTTTTGTTTCCATAATTAAGTGTGAGGTTCTTGTTGCAATATGAATCAGGATTATTTCAAGTACTTTATATGAAAAGAAACTCTTTATTTTCCTTTTGGAAAAGCTCAGATATATACAGAAGAGAGAATAGAATAATGGCCCTCCACAGTGCTATCTTTCATCTTCAACAATTATCAGCTTGGGACATATCTTGTTACTGTATCTCAACCTTTAGCATAACCTTACTCTGCAAATCAAAGCAAACCTTTTATTTGCTCTATAACCCTGGGTCATGTTAAAGCAAATCTCAGGCATCATGTGATTTCCTCTGTAAATATTTTGATATGTACTTCTAAAGGCTCAGGACTCTGCATCTACTGTGGAAAATGGTACTGGGATTCCTCAACAAATGAAATATAGGGACTTCCCTGGTGGTCCAGTGGTTAAGAATCTGCCTGCCAAAGTAGGGGACATGGGTTCCTTCCCTGGTCTGGGAGGAACCCACATGCCGCAGGGCAATTAAGCCCATGTGCCACAACTACTGAAGCCTGCATACTCTAAAGCCCACGTGCCACAACAGGAGAAGCCACTGCAATGAGAAGCTCACCCACCATAATGAAGAGTAGTCCCTGATTGCCACAGCTCAAAAGAGCCCAAGTGCAGCAACCAAGACTCAATGCAGCCAAAAAATAAATAGGTGCTCAGTTGCTCAGTTGTGTCCGACTCTCTGTGACCCCATGGACTGTAGCCTGCCAGGCTCCTCTGTCTATGGGATTCTCCAGGCAAAGAATGCTGGACTGGGTTGCCACTTCCTCCTCCAGGGAATCTTCCCAACCCAGGGATCGAACCCACATCTCTTGAGTCTCCTGCATTGGCAAGCAGATTCTTTACCACTAATGCCACCTGGGAAGCCCCCCAAAATAAATAAATATTTTTAAAAAAAGAGGTATTAAATTACCATATGATCCACCAATCCCAATTCTGAGTATATACCTCACAGAATTGAAAGCAGGGACTCAAAGAGCTATTGGTATACCCATGTTCATAGCAGCATGGGGCAGAATAGCCAAAAGGTGGATGCAGCCCAGGTGTGTATTAATGGATGGTTGGATAAACAAAATGTGGTCCATCCAGACAATAAAATATTATTCAGCCTTAAAAAGGAAAGAAATTCTGACACATGCCATGACATGGATGAATGTTAGAGACCTTATGCTAAGTAAAACAGGTCAGTTACAAAGGGACAAATATTATATGATGTTACCATGTCAGGTATCTAGAGTGGTCAGATTCGTAGAGACAAAGTAGAATAGTGGTTACCAGGGGCTGAGGTGGGTGTGGAAAATGGAGAGTCAGTATGTAATGGGCACAGAATTTCAGTCTGGGAGGAAGACAAAGTCCTGGGGTTGGCTGGTGCTGCTGCTGTGAGCATTGGTGCGCATGTGTCTTTTCAAATTAGAGTTTTCTTCTTTTCTGGATATATGCCCAGAAGTGGGATTGCTGGATCATATGGTAGCTCTATTTTTACCTTTTTAAAGAACCACCATACTGTTTTCTATAGTGGTTGCTCCAATTTATAGTCCTGCCAATTGTGTAGACAGGTCACGGGAATGTTCATGATTGTGCTGTCCCATGAGATGGCCGCTAGACACATGTGCAAAGAGTCGACTCATTGGAAAAGACCCTGATGCTAGGAAAGTTTGAAGGCAAAAGGAGAAGGGAGAGGCAGAGGATGAGATGGTTAGATAGCATCACCGACTCAATGGACATGAATCTGAGCAAACTCTGGGAGACAGTGAAGGACAGGGAAGTCTAGCATGCTGCAGTCCATGGGGTCGCAAAGAATCAGACACGACTTAGCAACTTAACAACAGCAACAAGACACATGTGGCTTTTGAGTTCTAGAAATATGGCTTGTATAACTGGGGGCTGGGTTTTCCATTTGTTTAATTATAAGAGTCACATAATAGGCTAGTCACTGCAGCACAAGAGAAATTTACACTGGCCACTAAATGCTCCAACTTGGAAGCCACCCACTTCCTTCCTACCAAGAGCTCATTGGCCAGAACTAGTAGCATGGCCTCAGCAAACACAAGGAATGCCATCTCATCATGTGCTGGAGTATGGAAAAAGGGATATATCTGGTGAACAGCTCTAATGCCTCTGCCTGAGGATAAGTTTTTTTGGAAACCAGAAGAAGAAACACAGTTTTTAAATTTTAGGATGAGAAGGTAAACTTCCCTGGTGATTCAGATGGTAAAGAATCTGCCTGCAATGAAGGAGATGCAGGTTCCATCCCTGGGTTGGGATCGCCTGGAGGAGGAAATGGCAACCTAACCCAGTATTCTTGCCTGGGAAATCCCATGGACAGAGGAGCCTGGTGGGCTGCAGTCTATGGGGTCACAAAGAGTTGGACACAACTGAGAGACTAACACTTTCACTTCACTTTCAGTGTGATAGTTCTCTCTTGCTATGTCACCAATTATCCAAAACTTAGCATCTTAAAAGAGCAATCATTTAGGACTTCCCTGGTGGTCCAGTGGTTAAGAATCCACCTGCCAATGCAGGGAACATGGGTTTGATCCCTAGTCCAGGAAGATTCCACATGCTGTGGGCAATTAAGCTCATGAAGCCACTATTGAAGCCTGTGCACCTGAGAGCCCATGCTCTGCAACAAGAGAAACCACTGCAGTTAGAAGCCCATGGGCTTCAACTAGAGAGTAGCCCCTACTCACTGCAACTAACATGTCCGTGCAGCAGTGAAGATCCAGCACAGCCAGAAATAAATAAAAATTAAAAGAGCAATCATTTATTACCTTACAGTTTCTGTGGGGCAGGAACCAGGATGTAGTTTGTCCTCTGTTTCAGGGTCTCTCATAAGGTTGCCAACAAGATGTCAGTATAGGCTTCATTTTCATCTGAAGGCTTAACCGGGGAAGAGTTCCCTTCCCAGCATGAACATGTGACAGTTGGCAGAATTCAGTTTCTCATGGGCTGCAGGACTGAGGGTCTCTGCTCCTCACTAGATGTTTTCCAGACACTGCTCTTGGTTCCTGTCTATGTGGGGCCCTCCATAAGGCAGCTCACAGCATGGAACCTGGCTTCCCTCCGAGTAAGGAGTAGAGAGAGCTAGAGAGGGCATGTAATGTGCAAACCACAGTCACTTTGTAACTTGATCTCAAAAGTGCCATCCCATCACGCTTTCATCTTTTATTCATTAAAAGTGAGTCACTAGGTTCACAGATACAGAAAATGAACTAGTGGTTGCCAGTGGGGAGGGGGGACAGGCAACATAGGGGTGGGGGAGTGGGAGGTACAAAGTACTAGGTGTTAGATAGGCTCAAGGATGTGTTGTACCCCACAGGGGAAAGGGGCTTCCCTGGTGGTCCAGTGGTGAAGACTCCACACTCACAGTGCAAGGGGCCCAGGTTCAATCCCTACGTGTTGCAGTTAAGACCCAGCACAGCCAAATAAACAAATGATTAAAAAAAAAAAAAAACGTGGGTGAAATAGTCAATATTTTCTAATAACTGTAAATGGAAAGTTACCTTTAAAAGTTGTATGCGCTGTGCTTAGTCGCTCAGTCATGTCTGACTCATTGCCACCCCATGGAGTGTAGCCCACCAGGTTCCTCTGTTCATGGGCATTTTCCAGGTGAGAATACTGGAGTGGGTTGCCATGCCCTCCTCCAGGGGATCTTCCCAACCCAGGGATCGAACCCAGTCTCCTGCATTGCAGGCAGATTCTTTGCCATCTGAGCCACCAGGGAAGCCTTGGTTGTATAAAAAATATTTAAAAAAATTTTAAAGGCAAAGAATTTTTAAAACGTTACTAGGTCCCACTTTCAGGGGGAGGGTGTTGCACAAGAGTGTGAACACCAAAAGGCAAGAATCATCGCAGGCCTTGTCAAAAGCTGCCTTCTACATTGAGTGATCAGAATTTAAGTGATATTTAGTTGACAAGTTCTTATGGGAAATACATAGTATATATTGTCTGCACTGCTTTGTATAACGTGTCTCAAAGATCTATTTGACTCTAACTCCCAGTGCCTGCACTCACTATTCCCCTTTCCTGCTGTGTTCTTCTCCTTTTAAAAATATTTATTTATTTATTTATTGGCTGCAGCAAGTGGGATCCTTTGTTTTGGCAAGCGGGATCCTTTGTTTTGGCATTCAGGCTCAGTAGTCATGGTATGCAGACTTAGTTGCTCTGTGGAATGTAGGATCTTAGTTCCTTGACCAACGATCGAACCCACATCCCCCGTATTGGAGAGTGGATTTTTTAACCACTGGACCACCAGCGAAGTCCCTGTACTCCTTAGCACTTAATACCATCTGACAAACTATGAATTTCCTTCCTTATTCTATTTTCCCCCTGTTTCCACCCAGTTCCACAACTGCAGGGGTTTTTGTCTGTCTTGTTCTGTGCTTGGAAAAACCACCTGGCACATAGCAGGTGCTCAACAAAAGGAATGAAGGAATGAATGAACCTTATACATGTAAACACATTGTAATTTACACATGTAAAATTACACATGTAACTTTTTGTAGCCACTTGTTTATTTATTTTAACTTTTTATTTTGACAGAATTTCAGACTCACCAAAGAGTTGCAAGCATAGTACTAAGAATTCCTGTATATTCTTCATCCAGGTTCCCCAAATGTTGACATATACCACTTCCACTTTATTCCCTCTCTTTCTTTCTCTCCTCTTGAGCCATTGAGAAAAATTTATATGTATGATGGCCCTTTAACCTTATGTACTTCAGTGTATTCTGAAGGGCAGTTGCTTCTGTAACACAGCACAATGATCAAAATCAGGAAATTGGCATTGATACATTATTATTATCTAATCTACAGACCTTATTCAGCTGTCCCAACAACATCCTTTATAGCAAAAGAAGATCCCGACTCCCTTGTTAGATTTAGTCGTCATGTCTCCTTTAGTCTGGAGAAGTTCCTCAGTCTTTATTTGAGCTTCCTGACATTAACAGTTTCAAAGAATATAGAAAAGTTATTTTGTAGAATGCCCCTCATTTTGAAGACCATGGAATTCAATTTATTCAAATGATACCATCATGGCAGGAAATCCCCAGAAGTCATGTTGTAGCCTTCTTGATACATCATACCAAGACCCACTTGAAGTCAGTTTGCCCCCTTACTGGTGTGGCTCTTTGATTGATTGCTTATCTGCCAAGGCACTCCACAATACAGTTACTACTTTTACCATTAAAACGAACCATCATCTGTGAGGAGTAACTGCATAAATCTGTTACTCCTTGAACTTTCATCTATAACAGTTCTTGTTAAGTTTTGTGGTGATTGCCAAGTTGCCTCCATATATAATTTCCACCAAAGTAAAAACTAAAAATGCAGCATTGAACCCAGCTCTGAGATCATTAAATATCATTCTTCAATGAAAGGAACCAGGGATCCTTGGAGAAATGGCTGATTCTAGTGCATGGCAGTGAGGGATGATCCTGGAGCCTCATATGATGCCAGAAAGTAAGGAAGCTTAAAAAAACAATGGGAGCACGTCAAAGGAACACAGAAACCAGTCTGAAGGAGCTCCCAATGGCCAATGGAAATATTTCAAGCAACAAAATAAATAACATAGTTTGGATGGATAATCCAAAGAAAAAAATAAATATATGAGTCTGTATTGATATAAGTAAAAGATTAAATAAGGGGATAAATGAATATGGGAGAAGAGACAAATTTTCCTTACAAAAGAATTCTAAAGAATATAGAGCTACCATATGATCTTGAAATCCCACTCCTGGTCATATATCCAAAGAAAACCATAATTCAAAAAGATACATGCGCCCCAATGTTCATGGCAGCACTATTTACAATAGCCAAAAACATGGAAGCAACCTAAATGTCCATTGACAGGTGAAGGATAAAGAAAATGTAGTACATATATACAATGGAATATTATTCAACCATAGAATGACATAATTCTATTTACAGCAACATGGATGAAACTAGAGATTATCATACTAAGTAAATCAGACAGAGAAAGACAGATATGATTTATATCACTTATATGTTGAATCTAAAAAAAAAGTTACAAATAGACTTATTTTCAAAACAGAAATAGACTCACAGACATAGAAAGCAAACTAACGGTTGCTAAAGGGGAAAAGCAGGTAGAGAGGAGGGTTAAATTAGGAGGTTGGGATTAAAATATACATACTACTGTATATAAAATAGCTAGTCAGCAAGGATCTACTGTGTAGCATAGGGAACTATACTCAATATTTTGTAATAAACTGTAAGGGAAAAGAATCTGAAGTATATGCGTGCATGCAGGCTCAGTTGCTCAGTCGCATCTGACTCTTTTATGACCCTACGGACTGTAGCCTGCCAACCTCCTCGGTCCGTGGGATTATCCTGGCAGGAATACTGGGGTGGGTTGCCATTTCCTCCTACGGGAGATCTTTCTGACCCAGGAATTGAACCTGAGTCTCCTGTGGCTTCTGCACTGGCAGGCAGATTCTTTACTACTGGGTCACCTGGGAAGCCCAAAGTATATATATTCAGTTATATATGTATATACATATATAACTGAATTGCTGTGCCATACACCTGAAACTAACACAATAATATAAATCAACTACACTTCAATTGAAAAAAAAAAAAATGTAAATACTCTTCCCTCCAGGAGATGGAGCTTAATCTCCCCTCTCCTAACCAGTTGGGCTTCCCGTATGGTTCAGCTGGTAAAGAATCTGCCTGCAACGCAGGAGACCTGGGTTCGATCCCTGGGTTGGAAAGATCCCTTGGAGAAGGGAAAGGCTACCCACTCCAGTATTCTGGCCTGGAGAATTCCATGGACTATATTCCATGGGGTTACAAAGAATCAGACATGACTGAGCGACTTTCACTCCTAACCAGTGTGGGCTGGGGTAGTGATCATTTCCAAAGAGTAGAGTCGGTAAAGGCAAAAATAGTAACTTGACAGTGGAGAAACCTGATAGAGATCATTTTAACCAAGGGATCAAGGTCAACATCATAGTGATAAGTCATTTGGATGTCATGACTCACTGATATGATGCAATGAGGACATCATTTCATCTCTCTAGACTTATTCCCCCAAATCCATCATCATATTCTAATCATGAGAAAACAACAGGCAAACCCAAATTGAGAAACATCTTAAATATTACCTGACCAGTACTCCTAAAAATGATCAAAGTTTTGAGAAACAAGAAAAGAAACTGTTACAGACCAGAAGGGACTATGGAGAAAAGATGATGCAAAAGAATGTGGTGTCCTGGATGAGATCTTGACACAGAAAAGGATATTAGTGGGAAAACCACGGAAATCTGGGGGAAAAAAAGGGTGTACGGTTTAGTTAATAGAATTGCACTCGTGTTGATTTCTCAGTTTTAACAAATGTACTTGCCCCAACATATGCGTGCCCTACCCATTATCAACATCCCTTTCAGAGCAGTGAATTTGTTACAACTGATGAACCTACATTGACTCATTGTGACATATCATGTCAATGTCAGTTCAGTTCAGTTCAGTTGCTCAGTCGTGTCCGACTCTTTGCGACCCCATGAATTGCAGCATGCCAGGCCTAGTCCACCCAAACCCATGTCCATCGAGTCGGTTATGCCATCCAACCATCTCATCCTCTGTCGTCCCCTTCTCCTCCCACCCCCAATCCTACCCAGCATTAGGATCTTTTCCAATGAGTCAACCCTTCGCATGAGGTGGCCAAAGTATTGGAGTTTCAGCTTCAACATCAGACCTTCCAATGAACACCCAGGATTGATCTTTTTTCGGATGGATTGATTGGATCTCCTTGCTGTCCAAGGGACTCTCAAGAGTCTTCTCCAACACCACAGTTCAAAAGCATCAATTCTTCGGCGCTCAGCTTTCTTCACCGTCCAACTCTCACATCCATACATGACCACTGGAAAAACCATAGCCTTGACTAGACAGACTTTTGTTGGCAAAGTAATGTCTCTGCTTTTAAATATGCTATCTAGGTTGGCCATAACCTTCCTTCCAAGGAGTAAGCATCTTTTAATTTCATGGCTGCAATCACCATCAGCAGTGATTTTGGAGCCCCCAAAAATAAAGTCTGACACTGTTTCCACTGTTTCCCCATCTATTTCCCATGAAGTGATGGGACCAGATTCCATGATCTTAGTTTTCTGAATGTTGAGCTTTAAGCCAACTTTTTCACTCTCCTCTTTCACCTTCATCAAGAGGCTCTTTAGTTCTTCTTCACTTTCTGCCATAAGGGTGGTGTCATCCGCATATCTGAGGTTATTGATATTTCTCCTGGCAATCTTGATTCCAGCTTGTGTTTCTTCCAGCCCAGCATTTCTCATGATGTACTCTGCATATAAGTTAAATAAGCAGGGTGACAATATACAGCCTTGACGTACTCCTTTTCCTATTTGGAACCAGTCTGTTGTTCCATGTCCAGTTCTAACTGTTGCTTCCTGACCTGCATCCAGGTTTCTCAAGAGACAGGTCAGATGGTCTGGTATTCCCATCTCTTTCAGAATTTTCCACAGTTTATTGTGATCCATACAGTCAAAGGCTTTGGCATAGTCAATAAAGCAGAAATAGATGTTTTTCTGGAACTCTCTTGCTTTTTCGATGATCCAGCGGATGTTGGCAATTTGATCTTTGGTTCCTCTGCCTTTTCTAAAACCAGCTTGAACATCTGGAAGTTCACGGTTCACGTATTGCTGAAGCCTGGCTTGGAGAATTTTGAGCATTACTTTACTAGCATGTGAGATGAGTGCAATTGTGTGGTAGTTTGAGCATTCTTTGGCATTGCCTTTCTTTGGGATTGGAATGAAGACTGACCTCTTCCAGTCCTGTGGCCACTGCTGAGTTTTCCAAATTTGCTGGCATATCGAGTGCAGCACTTTCATAGCATCACCTTTGAGGATTTGAAATAGCTCAACTGGAATTCCATCACCTCCACTAGCTTTGTTCATAGTGATGCTTTCTAAGGCCCACTTGACTTCACATTCCAGGATGTCTGGCTCTAGGTGAGTGATCACACCATCGTGATTATCTGGGTCGTGAAGATCTTTTTTGTACAGTTCTTCTGTGTATTCTTGCCACTTCTTCTTAATATCTTCTGCTTCTGTTAGGTCCATACCATTTCTGTCCTTTATCGAGCCTATCTTTGCATGAAATGTTCCTTTGGTATCTCTAATTTTCTTGAAGAGATCGCTAGTCTTTCCCAATCTGTTGTTTTCCTCTATTTCTTTGCACTGATCGCTGAGGAAGGCTTTCTTATCTCTCCTTGCTATTCTTTGGAACTCTGCATTCAGATGGGAATATCTTTCCTTTTCTCCTTTGCTTTTCGCTTCTCTTCTCTTCCCAGCTATCTGTAATGCCTCCTCAGACAGCCATTTTGCTTTTTTGCATTTCTTTTCCATGGGGATTTTTTTGATCCCTGTCTCCTGTTCAATGTCACTAACCTCTGTCCATAGTTCATCAGGCACTCTGTCTATCAGGTCTAGTCCCTTAAATCTATTTGTCACTTCCACTGTATACTCATAAGGGATTTGATCTAGGTCATACCTGAATGGTCAGTGTAAGACACTGTATAACCAAATGTATGTACAATGTATGGACACTTTATAACCAAAGTCCATAGTTAAGGTTCACTCTGGTGTCCTACATTCCATGGATTTGGACCTTTATAGTCTCATACTGAGTACTTTACTGCCTTAAAATTCCTCTGTGATCCACCTACGCATCCCTCCCTCTACCCTAACCCCTGACAACCACTGATCTTTTTACTGTCTCCACAGCTTTGCCTTCTCCAGAATGTTGTGTAGTTGGAATCATACAATATGTACAGCTTCTTCTCTTGGTAATATGAATTTAAGTTTCAACCATATCTTTTCATGGCTTGGATAACTCATTTCTTTTAACACTGAATGATTTTACACTGGGGCTTCCCAGGTGGCTCACTGGGTAAAGAATCTACCTGCAATGCAGGAGACGTGGGTTTGTTTTTTCTTTTTTTTTTTTTAACATACTTTATTTTTTTTAATTAGTTTATTTATCTATTTTTTAACTTTACAATATTGTATTTGTTTGGCCATACATTGACATGAATCCACCATGGGTGTACATGTGTTCCCATTCCAGAACCCCCCTCCCACCTCCCTCCCCATCCCATCCCTCCAGGTCATCCCAGTGCACCATCCCCGAGCACCCTGTATCATGCATCAAACCTGTACTGGCGATTCGTTTCACATATGATAATTTACATACTTCAGTGCCATTCTCCCATATTATCCCACCCTTGCCTTCTCCCATAGAGTCCATAATACTATTCTGTATATCTGTGTCTCTTTTGCTGTCTCGCATACAGGGTTATCTTTACTGATTTACTAAATTCCATATATATATGTGTTAGTACACTGTATTGGTGCTTTTCTTTCTGGCTTACTTCATTCTGTATAATAGGCTCCAGTTTCATCCACCTCATTAGAACTGATTCGAATGTATTCTTTTTAATGGCTGAGTAATATTCCATTGTGTATATGTACCACAGCTTCCTTACCCATTCGTCTGCTGATGGGTATCTAGGCTGCTTCCATGTCCTGGCTATTATAAACAGTGCTGCGATGAACATTGGGGTACACGTGTCTCTTTCAAGTCTGCTTTCCTCAGTGTGTATGCCCAGCAGTGGGATTGCTGAGACGTGGGTTTGATCCCTGAGTCAGGAAGATTCCCTGGAGGAGGAGGGCATGGCAACCCATTCCAGTATTCTTGCCTGGAGATTCCAATGGACAGAGAAGTCTGGTGGGCTATAGTCCACAGGGTCACACAGTCGGACATGACTGAAGTGACTGAGCACACACGCATGCACGCACGCAATATTCCATTGTCTGGATATACCACAGTTTATCCATTCACATACTGATGGATGTCTTGGTTCCTTCCAAGTTTTGGCAATTATGAATAAAGCTGATATGGTCAACTGTGTGCAGGTTTTTGTATGGACATACTTTTCAACTCCTTTGGGTAAATACCAAGTAGCGCTGTTGCTGGATCACATGACAAAAGTGAGTTTAGTTTTCTAAGAAACCAAAGTACCTGTACCATTGGCATTCCTGCCAGCAGTGAGTGAGAGTACCCGTTGCTCCATATCCTCACCAGTGTCTGGTACTGTCAGTGTTTTGGATTTTAGCAGTTCTAATAGGTCTGTAGTAGTGTCTCATTGCTTTAGTTTGCATTTCCCTGATGACATACCAGGTGGGGAATTTTTTCACATGCTTATCTGCCATTTGTATATCTTCTTTGGCAAGGTGTCCATTAAGATCTTTGATCCATTTAAAAATCAGGTTTGTGTTCTTATTGTTGAGTGTTAAGAATTCTTTAAAAATTTTAGATAACAGTCTTTTATTAGTATTGAATTTTCCTATCCATGAACATGGAATATCTCTCCAGACTCTGGTGATTTAAAAAAAAAAAAAATCTATTTACCATCATTCCTGGATTGCTTATTATATACTAGTCATTGTGCATGCTTACTAGCTTGGTCTTAATTAATCCTTACAGTAATCTGTGGCATAAGGAGTCATGTCTCCATTTTACATGAAGAAACTGAGGTTCAGAGAGGTTAACCACTTTTCCAAGAGCACACAGCTAGGGAGTGTTAGAGCTAGGACTTTTACCCGAGTCTGCATCCAGAATTTGACCCTGTCTCATTTGTTTTTGGAAATACTGCTATGCAATGTTATGCCTGGAGTGACAGTCACATTTCATCTCTGGATTCACTCTTGAGTGCCTACATCATGACCTGGAAATGTCTGGATTATCAGATTTGGTTTTTGTGTTTATACCCTTCAACTCCCAAAGATCTTGGTACTCACTCCCAATAAGTATCCAGACCAGAAGTCGGAGACAAAAAAATGTCTTTTGGCTGATCCGTTCTTGCGACTCAAAATGACTGGATTTGTTGATAATTGTTTTAGCAGCCAAATGAATGCAATTTGCAGTTATTTATTTAGGGCATTTATTTCAGAGATGCCTGCACTGTTCAATTGAATATAATTCTCAAAGCCAGTCTGGTAGTGCTGCTGATGATCAATAAATTAAGTCTCCAGCTTGCAAATGTGTTAAAGATTAGAACCAGTGGCTCAGACTGATTTTTAGAGGCCCACTGTTAAACTGCTTCCGTCTGCAACGCTAATGAGATTCTAAATCTTTCTACTGGGTCAGTGTTTACTAATTTGGATTAATGGTGGAAAGAGGACAAGGATCTACCTACTGCACTAATTTGAGGAGTCTGTGATGATTTCTTGCCCATCCACTTCCATTTGTTGGATGGTATGTAAGATTCCAATATTAGAGATTCATTCATTTGGCTATATAGAAATTTTGGTCTTTGAAAAGTGAACCCATTAGGATAATGCACCTAGATCCCTGTCACACTTTAGGGTGCATGAGTTGAGTTCTTTCCAGAAAAGGGAAGTAAAGCAATTGAGAGGGTTGGAAGACTTTGGAAGATTCTGAGGAAAGAGAGGGGAACTCCAACATGTCAAACTTTAGAGTTAAGCAAGCTTTGGGAATACCATTTGGTGAGATAAAAGCATAGACTCTTCTGCCACTTTGACAGGGGGAGAGTGGATTTGGAAATGTGTGGGGGTAATTTTGCTTTTCACAAGACTGGTATGCTACTGACCCCGCAGTGGGCATATGCCAGGGGTGCTGAACAGCTCAGGATGTACCAGACACTTAAACACCAAAAATTGTTGCATCAAAAATGCCAGCATTGCCACCATTGATAATTCTTATTGTTCAGTCACTAAGTTATGTCTGACTCTTTGCAACCCAATGAACTGCAGCACACCAGGCTTGCCTGTCCCTCGCCATCTCCCAGAGTTTGTTCAAATTCGTGCCCATTCAGTCAGTAATGCTATCTAACCATCTCATCCTCTGTCACTCCCTTCTCCTCCTGCCTTCAATCTTTCCCAGCATCAGGGTCTTTTCCAATGAGTCAGCTCTTCACGTCAGGTGACCAAAGTATTGGAGCTTCAGCTTCAGCATCAGTCCTTCCAATGAATATTCAGGGTTATTTCCTTTAGGATTGACTGATTGGATCTCCTTGCAGTCCAAGGGACTCTCAAGAGTCTTCTCCAACACCACAGTTCAAAAGCATCAATTCTTCAGCGCTCAGCTTTCTTTATGGTCCAGCTCTCACAACTGTGCGTGACTACTGGAAAAACCATAGCTTTGACTATATGGACCTTTGTCGGCAAAGTGGTGTCTCTGCTTTTTAATATGCTGTCTAGGTTTGTAATAGCTTTCCTCCCAAGGAGCAAGCGTCTTTTAATTTCATGGCTGCAGTCACCGTCCACAGTGATTTTGGAGCCCAAAAAATTAAAGTCTGTCACTGTTTCCATTGTTTCCCCATCTATTTGCCCTGAAGTGATGGGATTGGATGCCATGATGTTTGTTTTTTGAATGTTGAGTTTTAAGCCAGCTTTTTCACTCTCCTCTTTCACTTTCATCAAGAGGCTCTTTAGTTCCTCTTTGCTTTGATAACTCTAGAGAATGCCAAGATAGGAATAGTAAGTTTATCCATTCCAGAGCAGTGATTAGCAAACCTAGATGTACCCCTACAGACCAGCTGAATGAAAGTCAGGGCAGAAGGAAGGTCCAGGACTCAAAATTTTTACAACACTTTGCATGCAGTTCTGACAAGCAGCCAGCTTGTCTCCTGTCTAGACTTGGGTCAGGGCATCTTGGAAGACTTCTCTTTGTCTTCTGGTGAAAAGGCTGCCAAAGTTTGTTGTAGGACTTCATGGTTCAAGTCCACAGGGAGAACTATCACAGATCACTATGATGAGTAGTGCTCCCTGGAATCTACATTCAGAAGCATTCCAAACATTTTCTATTGAGGTAGAGGACACACAGAAAACCATGCAACTCATAGGTGCATAGCTTAATGAAATCTTACCAAATGCACAATATTTACAAAGTGAATACACCTGTATCATTACCACTCAGATCAAGAAGCTTCCAGAAGGCACCCCTTGTACCAGTTTCTCCCCAGCCCTCAAGGGTGACTACTACTTTGACTTCTAACAGCATGGATTCATTTTGCCCATTTTGAACTTTATATAACAGAGAGTCCACACCATGTTCTATTGTACTCCCGGCTTCTTTGGCACAAAATGGTGTGTGTGAGACTCACCCAAACACTTGTGTGTGGCTGCCGATTGGTCATTCTCATTGCTGCAGAGGGCTCCTTGTGCAAACTCTCCACAGTGCATTGATCTATTCCACTATCGATAGACATTTGGGAAGTTTCCAGTCTTTAACTAGTATGAATATGATGCTATTCACATCCCAGGGAGTGGACTTACATCTGCTTACATCCTCATTCATCTTCGGTATATACCCAGGAGTGCCAATCCTGGGTCACAGGGTATTCAAATGTTCAGCATTGGAAAAAATGGCCAATTTTCCAAAGTGTTTCTATCAAATTCTCTCCACCCAATAGAGGCAGAAGTAGTTTCAGACCCATTAGTGACCTAGGCATGTTTTAAAATTCTCTCTTAGCCTCAGTATTTCCATCTGTAAAGTGAGGCTTCTATGAAGACTTGTAGAGGTTTCATCTTAGTAAGGACTTTCCCAGAGAGGAGTTACTCTTTTCTGAAAAGCTCTGGGATCTTTAGAAATCCCTGTAGGTAATGCTTATACTATGAAACTCAACTGTCTACTCAGGAGAGTCCATCATAACAAGTTATGTGCATAAGTTTGCTTTGCAATGCAACCTTCTTATATGACTGGCTATTTACATCCATGCATGTGAGATTACTTCTCAATTCATATTAACTATTTGCCTTTGAAATCTGAAACATTAAGTACAAAAATCTTCAATGCTTACTGAGAATCCTACACAACCCATTTCCTTGCAACTCTGATCACTCTTGGTTTAATCATTTTGTCCATACCTTGACAAGATAGAAAATCTCGAAAGTGCTACAGGCAACCTGTAAAGGCTTACCCACAGGCACACAATGGAGAATTTATGTAAAGATGTATCACCTTTTCTACTATGTTTCAAATGAACTCAAATACTGATGTTCAGTTCAGTTCAGTCATTCAGTCGTATCCGACTCTTTGCGACTCCATGGACTGCAGGATGCCAGGCTTCCCCGTCCAACGCCAACTCCCAGAGCTTGCTCAAACTCATGTCTATTGAGTCAGAGATGCCATCCAACCATCTTATCCTCTGTTGTCCCCTTCTCCTCCTGGAGATACTGATACAGTATCTGATACAATACTGATACAAATACTGATGGGAGAGCACTAACCAGGATTCAACCAGCTGAAGCTTGGAAAAACATTTGTCTTCTTCATCCTCTTCCCTTTCTCCTCTCTCACCCCTGCCTTCCAGTCGATATATTGCTTTTGTGAAAATTCAGTGGTTTCTTGGTAGAAAGAAACCTCTTGGGAAGACAGTTTGATGACATGTTACAGATCTGAAGATATGCTACTTGGGACCCAGAAATTCCATGCTTAAGGCTATTCCTACAGAAATGTATACTTATAGGTACCAGGATTACTCAAAGCAGGAGTTTGTTTAAGAGCCTCAACTGGAAACAACTTAGATGTGTATCAACAAGATAATGGGTAAACAGATTCTGGCTTATTCTTTCATTGAAATACTATACAGCAGTGAAAGTGCGATCAGTCACAGATACATGTGACAAAAGTAGATGAATCTTAAAGACAATTTTTTAAAAACCTTATTTTATTGAAGTACAGTTGATTTACAATGTTGTGTTAATTTCTGCCATACAGCAAAGTGATTCAGTCATATATATATATATGTATATATACATTCTTTTTCACATTCTTTTCCATTATGGTTTATGAACTGTATAGTTCCCTGTGCTATACAGTAGGATCTTGTCCATCCATTCTGTATATAATAGTTTGCATACACTTATCCCAAACTCCCAGTCCACCCTTTTCCCACCTACCCTCCATCCCCCTTGGCAACCACAAGTCTGTTCTCTGCGTATAAAGACATAATGTTGAACCAAAGAAACTAGACATCATAGAGCATATACTGATGATTATATTCATATATGGGGTTTACCAGGTAGCACAAGTGGTAAAGAACCTGAAGGCCAATGCAGGAGACATAAAAGACTTGGGTTCGATCCCTGGATTAGGAAGATCCCCTGGAGAAGGAAATGGCAACCCAGTCCAGTATTCTGGCCTGAAGAATCCCATGGACAGAGAAGCCTGGCAGGCAACAGTCCATAGGGTTGCAAAAGAGTCAGACACAGCTGAAGTGATGTAGCACACACACACACATATTCATATAAAATCTAAGGAGATGCAAAGTGGAACTGTGTTGTTTGGGAATGCACAATAAAGTAGTAAAAGTATAAAGAATAGCAAGGTTATTAATACCATAAAGTCAGGATGTGATTATATTGCTGAGGAGAATGGGTATATGTGTGTTTCAGGAGAGGCAGCAAGGTTCCCTTTCCATCTGAACTTGGGTGTTAGTTTCATGTGTGTCTGTTTCACAGCAAATTCTTAAACTGTATATTTATGCTCTGGGTATTTTCCTGTGTGTTTTCAGTTTCACAATATAAAAAGGGCCCTGTAGTGGCTCTGGAGGGAAGCAAACACCATGGGACACACATAGGCCAGATCTTTATCCCACCAAGTAAGACCTGGTTAGTTATCTGCTCCTGGCCGTTCAGATTTGACACCCCTGAGGGTCTTTCCGAAGATAGGGGTCAATATTTCATTCCGGTTTGCAGGGCCTCCGTGATTTGAAACTTTCACAGAAGTACCATCAAAACATGCTCCCAGTTTTTCAAACTGGTGTTTTGCTAAATAGAGCAAATTTGGGTAGAGGACTCACTGCACTCTAGACTTGCATCTCCATCCTTTTCTATCTTTAAGTTTCTTCCTTCCTCCCTCCTTCTCCTTGCAAGATGCTGGGAGCGTCCGGCTGTCTGTAACCGAAATGGAACCCGTTGGAAAACAAGGTTTCCTCCCAAGAGAGGAGAAATCTGTCGTCCCAACTTCCCCCTTGCCACCCGACCATCCGGCTGTCCCCTCTCTCCCCCACAAAACTCCGCGGAGCCAGGTCCCCTCGAGCCTCCGCTATTGGTCGCGGGCCATCATGTGTCCCCCACTTGGGGTGGGTCTTTCTCTCGTTAAACTCATCAAACGCTCCTCTTTGGAGCTTCGCTGGCCAGTGGTTCAGACCTTTGCGCCCGTTTCCCCCCACACCCTCTTTTTTCCTCTTCCCCTCGCCATCCTTCCACACCAGTCTTATTTTAGCAAAATCTGTACAAGGAGGAGGAGGCATTGGAGCGGGGAGGGGGGTGGTGGACGCTAGGCATTGCAGCATCCAGAGCAGCTATTGAGTGGCTAAGAGAACCGCGCATCCTTCTCCCCCTCTCGCGCTCTCCCTCGTTTTTTTTTTCCCTCTTGTTGGGAATTTTCAGGATTTCATTGCTGCAATTTAACCCCAAGATGAGGCACGGTTGAGTGAAACGCTGCGCGCACACGCACATTCACACTCCTCCTTGGGCAGAAGAGGCAGCCGCTGGTGATTCAGGAAGGAAAAAAAAATCAGCGGGACCCTGCGGCTTCAAGACTCCTTAAGACCTCTTTGGAGTGTTTCCCTCCCCCTTCCCCTTCTTTCCTTTCCCCTTAATACTCTTAATTTAATTTTTTGGCTACAGATCTTTCAGCATTTTTAAGGTCTAGGAACTCAAGCAAAACAGAAAGGGTTGTTTCTTTTTTTTTTTCTTTTTTAATTTGGGGGCTGCCTTTCCCCTCCCCCCCAGGAAAGACTTGCTTTTTTATCTTTATTTTTTCAATAAAAATTTTTTTAATGGGCCGAGCGCACTGCTTTTGCAAGATGCCAGCCTGACCCGGACCCCGGAGGGGATTTGAAGCTTCCACGGCGTCCCGGGGGGCGTCCTTTGCAAATCCTTCGAGTCTTAAAGGGGGTGTGCGTTTTTTTTTTTAACTGCCTTCCCCCCCCCCTTTTTTTTTCCGGAGTGGGTGGATTGGGGATTGCCTGGATTCCTTCCTCGGTTATTTTTTGCCTCGCTTCTCTCTCCCCTCCCCCCTTCCCCGGCCCCCGCGCCCCGCCCCCGCACCCTCCTCCAGCCCCTCCTTCTCCGGGGTCAGCCTGGAAGATGTCCCGAGCTGCTGCTATCCCCGGCTGGGGCCGGGCAGCCGCCTTGTGAGCCCCCGACCCGAGGCGCCGAGCCGCCGCCGCCCGATGGGCTGGGCCGTGGAGCGTCTCCGCAGTCGCAGCTCCGGCCGCCGTCTTCACAGCATCGGCGGCGGCGGCGGCGCCTTCCGCATCGTTCGCCGCAGCGTAACCCGGAGCCCTTTGCTCTTTGCAGAATGGCCCGCTTCGGAGACGAGATGCCGGCCCGCTACGGGGGAGGAGGCTCCGGGGCAGCCGCCGGGGTGGTCGTGGGCGCCGGAGGCGGGCGAGGAGCCGGGGGCAGCCGGCAGGGCGGGCAGCCCGGGGCGCAAAGGATGTACAAGCAGTCAATGGCGCAGAGAGCGCGGACCATGGCCCTCTACAACCCCATCCCCGTCCGACAGAACTGCCTCACGGTCAACCGGTCTCTATTCCTCTTCAGCGAGGACAACGTGGTGAGAAAATACGCCAAAAAGATCACCGAATGGCCATATCCTTTGCCCCGAACCCCCGGCAGCTGCGCCTCCCCCTCCTCCCTCCGCTTCCCCTCTTCCAGGCTGGGAGAGAGACCCGGGGGTTGATGGGAGGTGGTGGTGGTTGGGGGGCGGGGGTCTTCCAGGGGATGGGAGAGGGGGCGCCAGGGAGGAGTGCGGAGCGTCTCTCCACCCCGATCTGGGTTGAGCTACTGTGGAGGCTTGGGGTTGGGGGGTACCAGGGGGAGTGGATTCCTCCTAAGGACCGATTTCAGAAGGAAGGCTGGGCCCTGGGGGCGCACAAGGGCCTTTAGAGCCAGTTCCGGGTGGGTCAGAGTTCTCTGGAATGAGCGTGGACCCGGCCATGGCCTGGGTGCTCTGGCCAGGGCAGAGGAAGGACCGGGGGTCGGGGGGAAGGCCTTGGCTGGGTTTCCCTAGCCGCCCCTCACCAGAGTCCACAGTTAATCTCTAGAGCCGGGCCCAGTCTCAGCTCTCAGGCCTCTCCAACCCTGCTGGCCCCGAGGTTGGGGGCCGCCCTCTCAAGGGGGGGACCTAGGGGCTCCCAGGGCCAAGAGCCAGTATGAGAGCATATGGCCTTCATACCGAGGGGCCAGCACTGGCCATAATGAGTATTCCCTAGTGGGCCGCTGGCTGGGAAGGGTTGAGGGGCATTTCTTCTCCCCCATGTCTGCAGGTTCCATTGCCTTCTACCACTGATTAGGGATCTCATCATCTTTGGGGGTGTAGGATACATCCCAGTTTGCCTCATCTGGGTCCCTGACCTGAAAGACCCAGGATGAGCTACTTCCATAAGAAAGACAGGACAAGAGAAAATGAGGTGCCGGGTCCTTCCTGGGGTGCCGTGTCAGGCCTTGGGTTGGAATCGGCTTCTTCCACCCTAGAGACCCAGGAGGGGACACCAGGAGAGTCAGCCTCCATGTGGACTTCTCGGGCAGGTAAATGCCTTTTTTTTTTTTTTAATTAAAGCTCCAGAGGAAGAAGGTGGAGTCCAGATTTCCCTCTGTGGAGATGCTATTAAAATGCAGATCCCCCCGTGTTTCTTTAAATTCGTGCCTGCTTGAAATAAACCTTGAGGAGGGCTTAACATCTGTTGAGATGTAGGCAGGCAAGGATGGGTAATTAGTCGGGCTTTCTAGCAGTTATCTAAGCATGACCCAGATTCCAAGTAGGGGGAATGCACCCTGCTCCCCAGGCTGGCCGGACACCGTGCCGTACCCAAGTGTGCCGCTCCTCGGCTGGGTTCCAACTGGCTGCCCTCAGTGTAAAAATGAACAGGACTGGTTGGGCCCCTGGGCTTCACTGATGAGCCCCCCATCTTCTTTGTGTATGGTTTTGACTGGTATATACCCTACAAGGCTGAGCCCTGGGTGGTCCTGGGGTTGCTTATTGGAGGAACATGTTGGCTGGTGGATTCACTTTGAGCAGGGCTCAGGATTGAGCCGGATTTGGGCTTCTGGGCGCCGAAACTGCAACAGAGGGCTCTGAGATTTTGGAGTGTGTGTGAACAGTCTACTTGGAGGATGGTGAAAATTCAGAGGTTCAGCGGCTGTCTTTTGGGAGGGGTGTACCACTAATTACGATGTCATTTTGTTGGGTGCCCCAGGCAGGAGCCAGGTCTTTGCCTCCCAAGTTTCAACCTTGTGATGATCTGTTGAAATGGTCCGGGGTCTTGTAATCACTCTGCCTGTCTCCCCTCAATCCCTGGAGGAGTAGGGGGGCACAGAGAATGGCAAGATGTCAGTGTGTGCAGGATCAGATAAGTCGGGGGTGTCCAGGAAGGATTCACTGGGCTGACAGGTTTCCGGGTTGAAAATGGCTTTAGATTGCCTTCCGGAGCCTGGATTTAGAGTCTTCTAAGAGGAAAGGAAGAAGGTGGGAGTCCAAATGTGTCCTTAACTCACCCCAGTCCAGCCTGAATCCTGCAGATCAGAGGACTGTTGGGGGGTGAGGGGATGGCAACAGTCCTTTGGAAGGAGGAATCTTAAAAGAGAGATGCAGGTGACCTGGGAGCGCTAGGTCCTTGAGAGATTTTCTCTGGCTTTCATGCTCTCAGGAGCTTCGTGATGAGTTTGTGCATTTTGCTGTTTGCAGCCAGTTTCTGTTCACTCTCTGGGCCTGAGGCAGCAAACACATTATACAGTCCCGCTCTCAAAGGGGAGAGCTCTCCACTCCCCCAGTCTGTCCCCAAGCAGAGTCATCTAGGACTGAGCTTTGCGGGGGGGGATGGGGGGGAGGAGAGAGGATGAGAGGGGAGGGGACAGAGAGATGGGGGCTGGGTAAGGAAATCTGGGCCAGTGCAAAGAGACTGGATGTGTGGAAACACCAAGGAGTCAGGGTACCGGGGCAGAACATTGACTTGAGTATCCAAATATTTCTGCCATTAAAAAACGTGTTTAAGTACTTATTTAGAACTTTAAAAATAAAAACTTCCATATATATATTTCCCTGTATTTATATAGAGAGAGGAAAGTACCCAAGTCAAGTCCAGATTAGTAAGTGAACATCCATGCCATTAGCATCTGGGCCAAGGAAAAGAATGTGACCAGCTCCCCAGAAGTCCCCTCCTGCCCCCTTCCAGTTAATCCTCCTACGAGGGTTACGGCTACCCTGACTTCTGACCCCATGGGTTCATTCGGACTCCTTTTAAGCCTCCTGGAAATGGAGTCAGAGGCTGTGTTCCTCTGTGTCTGGCTTTTTTTCCGCTCAACAATCTGTCTGTGAGATGGATCCAAGTCGCTTCAGGTCACTGTTGGTTTTCCTTCTCAACGCTGTGTGATACTTTATTGTTGACTATCTGCAATGTAGTTCTCCGTTCTATGGTTGAGGGCCATTTGAGTAATTTCCAGACTGTGGTGCTGGGAACATTCTTGTGTGTGTCTTTGGTTGAACTTTGTGGGGAAGGTGTTTCTCTTGAGTTTGTACCTAAGAGCGGATGATGTGTACTTGGAAATAGCATTTACTGAGGGTCGCAGGTGAGTGGGCAAAGCAGATTTCTCACTGTCCTGTGAAGGAGGAGTCATTACACATTCCATGAACTTGGCTGTGTGCTCCTAGGGCCTGAGCGTTACCTCCACATGCAAATTCCAGCATGGTACCGTGGCGGAGGGTGCAACCTTGCATTCTCCATGCTCTTGGGCACTTTGCCACTGTGATCCACCCCCCCTCCCCACTTCTGCACCCCACTGTCCTCGGCAGCTCCAGCTGGAAGCCAGCAGTGAGATTTAAAGAGATTCTCAGGAATTTCATTTTTCTCTTCCTAAGTCAGAAAACCCACATGGAAATCTTTGATGTTCGGGTTTCCATTGGTGTTCTTCACTCTCGAAGGAGTCCAGGCAGCAGAGCTGTCTGGACCACACACCTGGGTTCCGTGTTCTCGTGGATGGGAAGGCTGATTTAAATGTGGCTGTGACGGGCTCTGATGATGACTTCTAAAGAGCTCAAATCTGTCAGCTCAATAAGGCGCATCTGTCAACCTTCCTCAAGCCCCCATTTAATGCCACTCACTCCTGATGCTCTCCCCGGTGCCAGTGTGAATGTCATCTTCCTCCAGTCCTGCTGATGCCAGCAGATCGTCCCCTGAGCACTTTGTAGGAATGTGGGTCATGGCAAGATCCACAGACCCTGGTTCTGTCTTATCCTGCTCCTTCTCCCAAAGTGCGTGCAGGATTCCAGGTTTTCACCCCTCGTTTTCGGGAATCTCAGTGAGAAACCCAGAGTCCCCTCACATCAGATGCCCACTTTTTCTTTTTAAACAGAAACTCTCTGAAGAGGAATGTTCTGCATAGGAAGCAGACAGTGACGCCCTGGGAGATGTTGGAGCATATTATCAGAGCCTTGGAGCACCCGGAAAAGTAGATAGTGCCAGAAGGGCAAGGGAGAATGGCTATTTGAGTCTTCTCCTAGATCAGTGTGGCAGATATTTCAGAAGAGCAAAACTCTGTGAAGTAGAAATTAGTGTGACTTTTGCCTTGGGATTTTATTTTTCCCTCCGCAACCCCAAATCCTGAAAAAAATCCTGACAGCTCATTGAGGAGTTAAAAACCTACCTGGAGCTGACCCCAATGTCTACTCTTAATTTATGGTCTTCATCGATTCTACTTGGTGTACATTTTGGGCTTCCCAGGTGGTGCTAGTGGTAAAGAACCCACCTGCCAGTGCAGGAGGCGTAGAGATGCAGGTTCACTCCTTGGATTGGGAAGATCCCTTGGAGGAGGATACGGCAACCCACTCCAGTATTCTTGCCTAGAGAATCTCATGGGCAGAGGAGCCTGGCAGGCTTCAGTCCATAGGGTTGAAAAGAGCTGGACATGACTGAAGCGACATAGCATGGTGTGCATTTTGGTATATTTTACGGAAGAAATGGTAGATATGCTTGATTCTGGGATGCTGCTCCAGCCACCCCACTGCAAGTGTTATGCATTGTAGTACTTTCTAGACTTAACTGAGTGTGAGGATTGCCTTGTTAAAATGGTGAGTCTTGTCCAGCAGGTTTGGGGTGGGGTCTGAAGTCAGATGGGGCTTTCCAGGTGGCTCAGTGGTAAAGAACTCACCTGCTAATACAGGAGACATAAGAGACATGGGTTCCATCCCTGGGTTGGGAAGATCCCCTGGAGGAGGGCATGGCAACCCACTTCAGTGTTCTTTCCTGGAGAACCCCATGGACAGAGGAGCCTGGTGGGCTACAGTCTGTGGGGTCACACAGTCCATGGGGACACAACTGTAGCGACTTAGCACGCACACTGGAGTCAGACAGGCTACCATTGCACCATGAAGTCACTGGGGTGAGGTCTTTTCTAACAAGCCTCCAGGGATTGACCATGCTGTTGGTCCACAAGTTATACTTGGAGTATCCAGGTCACATCATAGATGCATCCTCTTTTTTTTTTTTTTTTTTCTCAAAAACCGGGTTTATTGAAGTTTTCAATATAAATTACTTCCGGTGAAATTCACCCTTTTAAGCTTACAGTTCTGAGTTTTGACAGATGCATGCAGTCATGTAGCCAACACCAGAATCAAAATAGGGAATAATTTCATCAACCTAGAATATCCCCTGGTCCCCTTTGAGTCACCACCCCACTACGCAAGCCCTGATCTTTTCTCCATCCTTATTGCTATTGTCTAGTCACAAAGTTGTGTCCGACTCTTTTCGACCCCGTGGACTGTAGACCACCAGGTTCCTCTGTCCATGGGATTTCCTAAGCAAGTATACTGGAGTGGGTTGCCATTTCCTCCTCCAGAGGATCTTCTCAATCCAGGGATCAAACCCGCATCTTCTGCACTGGCAGGCGGATTCTTTACCACTGGGCCATCTGAGAAGACCCTTTCTATCCTTACAGTTTTGCCTTTTCTAGGAGGTCATATATAGAATCAGACAGGATGCAGCCTTTGAATTCTGGATTCTTTCATGTAGCCTTTGAGATCCATTCATGTTGTTGTGTGTATCATTTATTCATTCTTTTGAGTGCTGAGTCGTATTCCATGGGATGGCTGGAGCAGAGCACATTCTTCCATTTCTCAGGACATTTGGAGTGTTTCCAGTTGGGGCAATTGTGAATAGAGGTGCTACAAACATTGGTAGATGAGTTTTAGTGGGAACATTTGGGAATATACATTTTATTTCTCAGATAAATACCCAGGAGTAGGTTTGCTGGGTTATGTGGTAAGAATGTGTTTAACTTTGTAAGAGAATGCCAACCTGTTTTCCATAGGGGTTGTGCCATTTTACATTCCCATCCTGTGATCCCTTTAAAAGCACCGTGTTCTAAGCTCCAAAGTGCATCTGGCCTCAGGGGTTTAGCAAAGGATTGTGGATGTGGGGAGAGTAGCAGAAGTGGTAGCATTAAGTGCCAGTTGGAGAAATTAGAAGGGATGAGGATGTCATTTGAAGCTATGTGCCCGCTCTGGTTTGAAGTCTAGCAATGGAGTGGGGTCTCCAGTGTGGCAGGAGGGGGTTGTGATGGAGAGGGGTGGTTTGGTTCAGTGCCTCAGCAATAAAAAGTCGACCTCTGAGGCTGTAAGACCTATGCCCACCACTCTCTTCCCCACTGCCACCCCACCACGTTTGGCACAAAGTAGGTACTGCATAAATGTTTGTCCGATGAGCGACACAAATACCTTTCTTTACCCATTTTCCAAATTATGGGGATCTGATTCACCTATGTACCCATGTTTTAGGTTTTCAGTGGGTTTTAGGTTGATTGGAGGCATGTGTGTACATGAGGTTATTAGACCAAAGAAGATCTCTGAAATGTTAGTGCTTGAGAAATCGGGGAGCAGTGGCCCCTTGAGAGTGGAGTCTTCCTCTGGGGCTCTTGAGGGGACATCTGTTGGGTTGTTGTTCAGTAGCTAAGTCATGTCTGACTCTGTGACCCCATAGACTGCAGCACGCCAGACTTCCCTGTCCTGCACTATCTCCTGAAGTTTGCTCGAATTCATGTCCACTGAGTCAGTGATGCCATCCAGCCACCTCATCCTCTACCACCCCCTTCTCCTCCTGCCCTCAGTCTTTCCCAGCATCAGGGTCTTTTCCAGTGAGTTGGCTCTTTACATCAGGTGGCCAAAGCATTGGTGCTTCAGCATCAGTCCCTTTCCAATGAATATTCAGGCTTGATTTCTGTTGGGTACCTGGAGCTTATGGACACCCCGCCCCATTGCTTGCCCAGTAGCAAGCACACACATGCACTCCTTCAACAATGGAAGGCGCCACTAGGAAGGTGGAATCAGTCCAGAGATATGAGGTCCATCATTCATCCTGAGACCCCAGTTAATACATTTCTGGGAATGCTAACTCAGTGCCTCATAAAGGATGCAGGTGGTACCGTGAAATATAACAGAGAGGCGAGGGAGAGCACTGTGAACTTTAGGTCAGCCAGGCCTGGGTTCAGATGACTCACGAGCCAGGCTGCCTTGAGCATCAGAGCCTCTGTTTCCTCATGCAGTTGATGAGGATGTTGCTTCTGAGTTCATGTTCCTGGGCAGACTCTCGAGGAGGTCACAGGGGATCAGGCATGAGAAATGCTCAGCCCAGTGTCCTATTACAGAGAAAGCTCCAAAATGCATGAACCATAATATTGGAGAATACTTTCTTCTCCTTACGTTCTATTTTGGAAACGTTGTCTAGAAACCAGGCTCTCTGGGTAGGAGTGGGAGAGAAGGGCCCCTCTGTTGACTAGCCGGTTTGGATTTATTAATCTGAGTGTGTACTCTTTTCTTTTAAATTGAAATACAGTTGATTCACAATGTTGTTAGTTTCAGATATACAGCAAAGTGATTCAGTTATGCATATATATATATATATATATATTTTCAGAGTCTTTTCCCTAATAGATTATTATAAAATATTGAATATAGTTCCCTGGGCTGTTATTTACCTATTTTTTATATAGTAGTCTGTTTATCTCAATCCCAAAGCCTTAATTTATCCCTCCCCTCCTCCTTTCCCCTTTGGTAACCCATTTGCATTCTCCTTTCTCTCTGGAAGCTTTAAGTTGGGGGCGGGAGGGAGAAATACATGGCCACTTGACCTATTTTTCTATTCTCTTTGGTCCGAGGTAAAATTGTCTTCCTCTCCCTTGGTTCCTCCCTTTGTGGGTGACAAGGTGAGGGAGTTTGAATGTGTATAATTAGCTTCCCTGCCCCGCCCCATCTCCTTCTTCTGAGCCACAGGGTCCAATGCAGAATAGAGGCTGCAGGCCTAGGACAGTTGCTGTGGCCGTCCCAGGTGACTCCTGAGAGTTGAACAGTAGAACCCTGCTCAGCTTTGGGGTTAGATTACATCCCCCCTTTTCCCCCTGGTTTCTGCTTTTCTTCTTTCCACTTCCTGGGAGCATAGAGGAAGACAAGGAACATTCCAGGAGAGGAATCCAGGTGGGTGGGCTCAGCCTGGCATTAGTCCTTGTCTGAGTAGGGTGACCAGATGTCCCAGTTTGCCTGGCCCTGTCCTGGTTTTAGCATCTTGAAAAGCCCAGCAGTATGGGGCTAACAAGGACTTTGGTGGCCCTACTGTTGGGTTTGTTTTTTTTTTAATTGGAAGATAATTGCATTGCAATGTTGTGCTGGTTTCTGCTGTACAACAATGTGAATCAGCTATGGGTATACATATATCCCCTCCTTCTTGAGCCTCCCACCCACCCTCGCATCCCAGCCCTCTGGGTCATCGCAGAGCACCAAGCTGAGCTCCCTGTGCTATTCAGCGGCTTCCAGCTAGCTAGCTATCTACTAATGAATTCTTAACACCCCAGGGATGTAGGGAGCCAGAGATGGTGCCAGTGCCCAGGAAAGACGAAGATAAGTAACTTTTTTTCCTCTGAAAAGCTGAGACTTTATCTTGGAATGAATTGTGCTTTTGGAAGCTACTTATTTAAGGCAGCTAATGCGAGAGAGATCCCAGTTCTGAAGCGCGAAATTCCAGAGTTAAATACGGATCAAGTTTTGTCATCTCTCTTGGGTCAGAGGCGGCTTTATCTTCTTTTCAGCTTGGAAACATTCTTGGGTCTTCCTGTAAGGTGTTCTTTACTCAGGTTGGACCTGGAACTCGGGTATTCCCCCCAAAACACTATTTAAGAGGCCCACCCTGCCCCCCCCCCACATGGAGCAATGAAGGAAAATGCAATTTCATCACCCACCTGCCAGTAAATAATATTCATGCTGTTAAATTCTGTTCTCATTTTAGGTCTGTGCGTAAAGTATTATATAGTTTTAAACCAATTTTAAAGTATTTTTATACAAGCAGCGTTTGCAGGAGGGCAAAGTCTGATCTTAAGAATAAAACTGACAGATTCGTCTTAAACGAGACTTGGGTACAGACCTAGAACTTGTTCTGTGAGGGGGTTACCCAGTTTCTGACCTTCCAGAACCTGCTATATCCTTTTTTAAAACTTTTTTAAAAATTAAACTTTTTATTTGATCCTGGAGTATAGCCGATTAACACTGTTGTGATAGTTTCAGGTGAACAGCAAAGGGACTCAGCCATCTGTATACATGTATCCATTCTCCCCTAAACTCTTCTCCCATCCAGGCTGCCACATAACCTTGAAGAGAGTGCCCTGTTGATTATCCATTTAATTTTATTAAAAAACAATTTTGGGGGGCAAGGGGTTTTTCTTTATTTTAAGAGGCACTCTTGGTTTGTTTGTTTTAAAAAGACTTCTTATTTTGTATTGAGATATTTCCCTGTCTTATAAAATAGGCCCTTGTTGGTTATCCATTTTAAATATAGCAGTGTGTACATGTCCATCCCCAAATCCCTAACTGTACCTTCTCCCCATCCTTCCCCTGCCCCCTGCCAGCAACCATAAGTTTGGAGAACCTGTTGTCTTTTTTTGTTCCATTAACCTTTATTATTTCCTTTATTGGTAATAATGGGCATGGGAACCTCTGCTGATCCTCACTTGCTGCTATGAAATGTTCATGGTGTCCACGGAGGGATGTGCTTGTTTGAGCAATAGCACCAGGGGTGAAGGCTGAAAGGAGAAGAGGTTGGGAGGGGAGGTGATACTGGTGGAGGTGAAGCAAAGGGTTTGGGAATAGTGGCCCCGGTTGTGCGTCTTAGCTCCAACTCCCAGTAGCTGTGCCTCAGTCTCTTCATCTGTAAAATGGGCATAATAGTCCTACAACCAGGAAATTGTGAGAGGATTAAAAGATACATGAAAGCATGTGGTGGATATGATTGTTCTGTAAGAAGTACCAGAATGGGGGAGAGTATCAGAATGGATACTGTAGATCCGTGATTGCAAGGGCTAGGTCTCTTGTGGTCACCACTCTGGCCCTGTGCTTGGCACCTACAGTAGCTGAATACATGACTCTGGGATGTTTTCTTGCACCTTATTTGAACAGTGACTTGCTTTAATCCTGTTCTGGGTTCACAACACACTCTGAATATTATCTCTCCTTTTGTTTATTTTTCCTTATTTATTTTAATGCTATATGGAAACACACTGATGGATCCGCTACCTGAGTCAAGAACTAGAACAGTGGCTCCCAAAATGTGATCCCCAGCCCTGCAGCATCAGCATCACCTGCTGTAGGGCCAAGATGCTTACCCTTCGGCCCACACCAGTATGCCCTGGAGGGCTGTTGAAACACAGGTGGTTGGGCTTTGCCCCCAGAATTTCCAGTTCAAGAGGTTTAGGGTGGAACCCAAGAATTTTCATTTCTAGCAAGTTCCCAGGAGCTGCTGATCCTGCTGGTTTGGGGATCTCCCTGAACTAAAACATGCTCAATAATTTACTTCTACCTATAGCCTCTGACCCTGCCTTGGCTTCCTGCCCCTCCTCCACTCACTCCTCCAAAGGCAACATTCTCTCTTGGATTGGGTGTGTCTTTTTTAAAAAATATTTTTATTTATTAAGGCTGTGGTGGGTCTTCGTTACTGCATGGGCTTTCTCTAGTTTCAGGGAGCAGGGGCTACTCTCTAGTTGTGGTGTGCAGGCTTCTCATTGTGGTGGCTTCTCTTGTATTGGAGCACGGGCCCTAGGGCATGCGGGCTTCAGTAGTTGTGGTTCCCAGGCTCTGGAGCACAAGCTCAATAGTTATGACGCATGGGCTTAGTTGCTGTGCACAGCGTGTGGAATCTTCCCAGGCCAAGGATTGAACCCATATCTCCTGCACTGGCAAGTGGATTGTTTACCACTGAGCCACCAGGGAAGCCCCTGGATTGGGTGTGTCTTATTCCCTTTCTTTCTTTTTAAAGACATTTTATCACATATTTATATATGCCTTAACTCTAATGTTTTACTTTCGTGGTTTCTGAGCCTTTTTAGCCTTCTGGAACTTGCCCTTGCTTTTTTTTTTTTTTTTTTTTTTAAAATAAGTACCTTTCTCTTTTATTTATTTCTTAAAATATTGATACTCACTTCAAATTAGTTCCCTGGAAGCTTACAATGTGGGTTGGTGATGTTTTTGTCTTAATGACATCGACATTTATTTTTGTGAGGGCTTAAGTCCTTCTTTTTTTTTTTTTTTTTTTCCTTTAACATTTCTTTTTTTTTTTTTTTTTTGATTTTATTTATTTATTTATTTTTTTTTATAAATTTATTTATTTTACTTGGGGGCTAATTACTTTACAATATTGTAATAGTTTTTGCCATACATTGACAAGAATCAGCCATGGGTTTACATGTGTTCCCCTTCCCGAACCCCCCACCCACCTCCCTCCCCCAGAGTGAAGTAAGCCAGAAAGAAAAACAACAATACAGTATACTAATGCATATATATGGAATCTGAAAGATGGTAACGATAACCCTATATGCGGGGCAGAATGAGAGACACAGATGCCCTTGCTTTTTTCACTCAATTGTATGTTTCTAAGATTCATCTCTCTTATTTGAGTGTAGCTGGAGGTCATTTATTTTTCTCCGTATAATATTGTATTCTGTGATGATACAACAATTTATCCACTTTCCTGGGTGATGGACATTTGGGATATTTCCAGGTTTCTTGTTTTTTTGCTATTATGAACAGTGCTGCAGTACTGAATAAATAATTTTGGAATGAATGAATTCAAGGTGTTAATTTTAGTCTGTGTACTTGGGAATGTCGCTTCAGCTAGAATCTGCTGAGATTCATCAGCATTTATGGAACACCAGCCATCTGACAGGCACTGGCTAAGCCATTTCACAGTCTACCCATCCTTCTCTCTAAGGACTGGGTCAGCCAGACAGCCTCTGTTCTTCCTTGTCTTCTGAAAGTCAACCTGTGTTTTAGGCATTGGCGACTGCTGTTAGTAGAGGAGCATCAGGGCTGATTTGAGAGCATGGACTCTGGAGCCAGGGGAATGGGGTTCCAATACTAAACTCTTGCTAGTCACTAGCTGTGTGACCTTGCTTAAGTCATTTAAGCGTTCTCTGCCTCAGTTTCCCAGTTTGTCTAAAGGGGGTTCTAATAGTACCTATCTTGGAAGATCAAATTAGTTAATACGTGTTACGCTTAGAAAATAGTGCCTGGAACTTAGCACTATATGTGTTTATATATGGATGGATGGAACAATGGATCAATGAGAGGGAAGAAGGAAGCATGGGCTTCTTTGAGTGGCCTTTCTGACCCAATGCTTGGAATAGTGTGTGACACATAGTAGGTGCTGTGTGAAAGTGTTAGTCTCTCAGTTGTGTCTGACTCTTTGCGACCTCATGGACTGTAGCCTGGCAGGCTCCTCTGTCCATGGAATTCTCTAGGCAAGCATACTGGAGTGGGTTGCCATTCTCTTCTCCGAGGGATTTTCCCAACCCAGGGATCAAACCTAGGTTTCCTGCATTTCAGGCAGATTTGTTACCATTTGTGCCACCAGGAAAGTCCTATGTGCTACATAGTATTAGTTATTATTCTGCCTTTGCGTGCCAAGGCTCTCAAGCCCCTTGATCTCTGTTATTCTTTGGCATATATCTTGCGACCCCATCTTCCTGGATTATCAACTGAACCACCATTGCTCCAATGTAGAATTCAAGGGGAAAACAATCAGGGGGTCAAGTTATCAATATTTGTAGATACTAGAATTCCATGATTCCAAGGCTTAGGCAAATTTTTTCTCATCTCATCAATCCTTGTCTATATCCCTGATCAGCTTCCTCTCCCATTCCCTATACCCTACTGCCAGGCTCTCTCCAATGCCAGACTCTTTCCAGTCTGCTCACAACTTCCCCTTCTTCTAACCATACCCTGCTTTCGAAGTGTACCATCTTTGAAGATATCAAAGACTTCAAACCAGTGAGAATAGGCCAGCTTCTGTGCAGGTCTTATAAGGACTTGGAGCATTTGGGTCTTGCACAAATTAGAATAGTCAGAAATTTTTGTAAGAGTTGTTAGAATGTAGAATTTTAACAGTTTGGCCTGTTCCTAATCACAACAGAGTCTAAAGTTTAGGGTCATTGATGAATATTTGTGATTTAGAGGGGAGAAGTATCTTATGCAGTTAGTGTTGAATGAGTGGATAGTTGGATAGATTTGTGGATGGTTGGACAGATGGACAAATAGGTGAATGCGTTAGATGGACTGAAGGAAGGCAGGATGGATCAAGGAGACAAAGAAAAGATGAATGATGCTGGATGGATGGGTGATTGGATGGGTTATAAGTGGGTGGATAAGTAGATTGATGGGTGATAAGTAGATGGGTGGTGAACAGATGGATGAATGGATGGATGAATGGATGAGTGATGAAAGAAAGAAAGGATGAGTGGGTAAATATGAGTGGATAATAGATGGCAGATGACTGACTGGACTGGATTGAAGAGTAAAAAGATGAATGGGTGGGTGAATAGATGGATGGAAATGGATGGATGGATGGGTGGATGGGTGGATGGGTGGTATTAGATCTAAGAGTGTGTGGAAGGGTGGGTGTCCATGTCTGGGTCTCTGATATTTGATGTTCTTACTGGCTTGGAAATGACTGAATCCTTCCTCTTACCACCTTCAATGCTAAGTGACTCTTGCTTGCTTTGTGAAAAGCAGTAAGATGGTATGCTTGTGTCTTACCTCTAATTAGAAAGCTCCTTGAGGGCGAGGAACAGTGATTTACCTTCCTCACATCCCCCAACAGTTCCCACATTGTATAATGCATGAGTGTTTGTTAATCGAGTAGTGATGAAGAAAATTAACAGTGTTCTTGACAAAGATTATTAAAATTCTGGAAACAGCACTTCCATTTTTTTTTAATTTCAGTACTGGAACTAAAAGTGGAATTCCTTGGATTTTGCTCCCTTGGCTAATAGTGGTGGGCTAATGGAATATCTCTCTTCCAAGTAGGTTGGGTAAATGTCCCAGATGCTTACTCACTGGTCAGAGACTGCAGATTATAGATGTACTAGGTTCTACAAGGCCCCTCATGATCTAAAAAGTCCCTGTTTTGTCTTTGATCTCATTTCTTCCCTTCTCTACCCCTTCCACTCTGTCTCAGCCCCACTGACCCTTTTTGCTCAAATCCAGCTTTTGCATCTGTAGGCATCTGTGCTGGCGCTTCCCTCTGCTTGCGTCATTGTTTCTCCAGGTCTCCCAGTGGCTGACTCCTCTTCATTTAAGTCTCAGCCTAAAAGTAACCTCCTCCAGGAGGCCTATCCTCTGCATTTGTTGAATACCTAAAGTACAAAGAATATGAAATATATGTATACTCTCCTATCCAGAGAGAATCTCTGGTGACATTTTAATGTATTTCATCCCATCTATGTTTATGGATATAAGCTTTTATGAACACATTTCCATGCCACTAGATATTCTTGAACAACAACATCAGGGCTACCACGGCTACCATGTATAGTTGTACAGAGTGCACAGTGCACAAGGGTATTGTATCTCCTATCATAACTGTACCTTTATTATTTCAATTTCTCAGATGATGAAAGCTTCAGTATCTTGTTCTAGCAAAATAAAGATATTATGACAATTTTTTGACAGATGGACCTAACAACTTGAAAAGGGGGCGTCTTATTTAAATTCACACAGTGGTGCTGTATGGGTTGGCATCAACTCCAGAAAAGACTGTTGCTAATATCTGATGACATTCCGCTCTACGGATATACCATACTTCTTGTGACCATCCCCAGCCATTTGTTTTGTTTACAAACAACAGCGCAATGAACATCTTTGTGCGTAAAGCTGTGTCCACGGGGCTGATTATTTTCAGACTGAAAATAATCTGGTCTAGAGGTTGCACTCAAGTCTTAAAACTGTTGCCACCTTTCCTTGAATCTGAAAAGAGATTTGGAGACTAGGTGACTTGAAATTTGGAAAGTTGAGGAGGAGTATGGAAAGAACAGTTGATTGGTTTGGAAGTTTTCCTAGGCTGCATGTGAAGCAGTGATTTTGAATTGGGGGTGATTTTGCCTTCCAGGGGACTTTTGGCAATGTCTGGAGATATTTTTGGTTGTCACGAATGTGGAGGGTGGGATGCTACTGATACTTAGCAGACAGAAGCCGGGGATGTATTGAGCATCCTAAAATGTATAGGACAGCACACTCCTGCTCCCATCCATGAAAAACTATCCAACCCTAGATGTCAATATTGCAGAGACTGAGAAATCTTGATGTAAAAGATGTCACAGATTCCTTGGAGGAGAGTGGGTGGATTTAGGGTTTGGGGGTTACTTAAACTTTACTTACAGTTTGTCTTCCTAGCTGGGTGTCTGAGCCAGCTTTCTCTGAACTTTAGATCCCACACTATCAGCAACAGGCTTGCTACTGACAGATTCGTTGATGTAAATATAGATGAGTATATAGAAGGAAATCTCAGCTGGAGTTGGAAAATGTTGGAATGAAAGCTGCTGCAACCTTCCTTTCTCTCTCCTTCTCCTTCTGTTGCCCAGTTTTTAAATCGTGTCTCACTTTCTTTGGGCTCCTGGCATGTTGAGTATTGCTGGTGGAGACAGTGGTTCTGTCTCTTTAGTCTCCACACCCAAGGCTGGCCTTTGGCATGTCTAGGACACCCTGAGACAGGTTAGCTTGGAGAGGTGAAGGGGGAGAAGAGTGCATTCATGATAAATTCATTCATTCAAAAATGTTTACTGAGCACCTACTATGTGTCAGGCAAGTGAGGGGAGGCAAAGGGAGGAAGGTGACAAGGGTAGATTGTGTGGACCACAGAGAAGACTTTTACTCCAAAGGAAATGGCAGCATCATTCCTATTTTCCACCTGGCACATGTATACCTTTTGTTTTCCATAACAGAAAATAGGGTCCTTTGTGTATACACAATGTTTTGCTGTTTTTCCTCCAATACCAGCCACACTACGAGGACCTCACTGTTTTCCTTAGGACAGATTGTGGGAGGTGCATGGCTGGGTCACATATCAGGCTTTGGGGCCAGGTTGCCAGGAACAGCTAGACTGTGTCTTTTCAAACTCTAAGGTCCTGTTTCCCGGATCATGTGGCCCAGCTAACTGTCCTTGATTTTACATTGTAACTAATCAGATAAGTGAAAAAATGGACTTTCTTTGGGTTGCAATATACATTTCTTCAGTTTCCAAAGATGCAGAGCATTTTCCAGATCCATACAGGCTGTCTGTGTTTCCTTCATGATGTCTCTGGTCACATCGTTAGCTCAATTTTCTCTAGAGACATTGGTCACGGATAGCTTTTGGGGAAGTGGCACCAGGTTCTATAGACACTGGGGGGTTCCTTGGTTCTATGTTGGATTTGAAGCAGTGTAGTGGTTAAGAGGGAAGGCTGTAGAACCAGGCTACCTGGATTAAATCCTAGCTCTGCTTCTTTCCAACCTCATCATGTTGGACAAGTACTTCTCCTTCTAGACCTCAATTTCCTCATCTGTAAAATGGATATAACATGAGTTCCTGTCTCGTGGGGTTGTTATAAGGCTTAAATAGCACTTAATGCCTGGCACATGGTGGGTGCTGAATCAGAGTTTGCCCTTATTATTGTGTGCTTATGTTGGTGCTGAAAACCCTCATTTCAGGGTGCAATAGCTACCATGTGATTTAGAGCAAGCTCTCCAAGCATTTCGTGCCAGTCACAGCTCTTCTAACTAACCAAACCGGATCTGCACCTCGCTGTCCCCCAAAAAGCAACTGGATCATTTGCCGCATTTATGATAGGCTTCCTCTCTTCAGTCCTTATGCTTGTTCGTGCCTGGAATTTCACTGGAGCTCCAATAAAGAGGAAGTGCCATATTTCAGGAGGACATGGAAACTGACTGCTGTTTTTCAAGTCTAATTAGTAGCTTCTCTTTATGGAGAGCTCATGAGTCCTCAGGCTGGGTGGGAAGCTCTTTGAGTGATTTAATCTTTATATCAGTCCTGTGGGCTTGGTGGATTTATTTTTGCCCTCATTTGACATATGTTCACACTGAGGCTCAGAGACTAAACTCGATCCCTGGCTCTGAAAGACAAAAACTCTTTCTTGCTGGAAACAACTTCTACTTTCTTTGGGCATCTTAACTCCACTCTTTCTTCTGGAAAGTGGTCTCCTCCACTCCTGGCTTGCACCAGTGCTCTGCCAAGGTCGTGCATCTAACAAATGGGGAAACCTCATGGGACAGCTAATGGCACGGCAGGAACAAAGGTCCAGATGCGGCAGATGCTCAGGTTATGCCTGGGAAAACGTGTGCTTCAGAGAGGTTGGCATGCCTATAGGAAGAGATAGTATAAGGGAATAGTTAAGGGACAGAGTGAAGGGACATTGAGGTCAGCCAGGACTGGGTCCCTCTCTGACAGTTGGTGTTGCCTTTGGGAAGATACTGAACTTCAGCGATCCTCAGTTTCTTCATCCATACAATAGGCAGAATAGTATTTTCTGCCCAGGGATATTGTAAGGATGAAGTCAATATGATGAATGAAAAATATCATGCTTGGCACAGTGTAAATGCTTGATAGGTGGCTGAAGCTCTTTGTTTTCTCCTTAGTACAAGCACTAGAACACAGACACAGACAGACAGACCCAAACCTCTGCCCTGATGCGGTTAACATTCTAGCTGGGGGACAGACCAATGACCATATAAAGGCTACAGTTTAAGTGTGGTTAAGTGCTACAGTGCAGAAATAAAGCAGGAGAGAAAACAGGGTGGTGAAGACAGAGGATGTTGGTACTGAAACCTGAAACCTAGGAAGAGACCTGAGGAGAGGTGTGGGCTTGATTTGGGTCGCTCTAGGGAGCAGGAAAGATGAGGAGCAGGTATGGTGAGGTTGGAGGTCTCTTTCCTAGAGGACTCTGTCTAGATGGTGAAAGGGGTAGGTTGGGGAGACCCAAGGTAGGGCTGATGAAGGGAACAGGTGAGGGTGTCTGAGCTGATGAGAGATGCTTAAAAAAAAAATGGAGAAGAATCAACTTTCTGGCTCTCGAAGATGTCTTCTCATCCTTTGTGCCAGGTCTTGGATCACTTAAAGATGCCGTCAGGGACTGCCCTGGCCATCCAGTGGTTAAGACTCCCAGCTTCTGCTGCAGGAGGTGCAGGTCCGATTCCTGATCAGGGAACTAAGATCCTGCATGCTGTGTGGCGCAGCCAAAAATTAAAAAGAAAAATGACACAGGCAAAGAAAATGAGCTCTGGGTTATTTTCAAGACTCTATGTTATTTATTCAAGTTCGAGGATATCATTTTTTTCTAACCTGTTGGATGTCTTGCATCTTTCTTTCCTTGGAATTTGTCTAGACCCGCACTGCCCAGTAAGGTAGCCACTAGCCCCACAGAGCTATTTCCACTTAAAAATTCATTACAATTAAACAAAATGAAAAAGTCACTCCTTTAGTTGCACCAGCCAAATGTCAGGTGCTTAGTTACCATGTGTGGCTAGTAACCATTGTATCAGACCTTACAGATGAGAGCATACCGTCATAACGGCAAATTCTGTGGATGTGCTGTTGCAGAACCTTCCAGCAGTAGCAGCATCTCCTGGAGGAAGCTTGTTGGAAATGCAGAATATCTATCCCTCACCCCAGACCTGCTCAATCCCAAACTGTATCTCAGCAAAATCCCCCAGGTGAGGTTGGCTCTAGTTGCAATCTACCTGAAAGTTTTAAAGATGCTGATGCCCTGAGCCTCACCCCACAGATGGTGATGAGATTGGTCCAGGACTATCCCTAGGCATGTGGATTTAAAAAACTCCCCAGGTGATTCTAAAGTTCAGCTGGGATTGGCAGAGAGCACTGGGTAGTTAAGAACACTCAGACAGTAGGTGGACTGGAGTTGGAGCTGTGTGACCTAGGGCAAGCCACTTGCCCTCTCTGAGCTGCAAATTCACCTCTCTGTAAAACCAAGGACCTGTTGGCATCTCCCTCACAGGGCTGTGAGCATAAATGATATGATGGTTCCTAGTGCTAAGTAGGGGGCCAGGGATGTGGGTAGTGAGCACTTCATACATAAATGTGTTAATTTTTAAGGAATTAGTTCATCAGCCTTAGAGCTAATAGTTGGAGTAGAGGAAACAGAACTCTCTATAATGGGTACTTTTTCCATTTTTTTGAAGATGGTAGTAAAATTCGCATAGAATTAATCATCAACCATTTTATTTTTTAATCTGTATTTTCTATATTATATAGTTGATTAACAGTGTTGTGTTAGTTTCAGGTGTACAACAAGGTGTTTCAGTTTTATTAATATATATACTTATAACTATTCTTTTTCAAATTATTTTTCCATTTAGATCATCAACCATTTTAAAGTGTACAGTTCAATGGCATTTAGTGCACTCACAATGTTGTACATCGGTCTCGTTCCAAGACATTTTCATCACCCCCAAAGGAAACCCCATACCCATTAAGCAGTCACTCCTTATCCCCACTTCCTTCCCCGGTTGCTAGTCTGCCTTCTTTCTTGATGAATTTACCTATTCTGGCTTTAGACTTTTATAAGGGTCCTGTCCCTGGCTCCATCACCCCTCGGCATCCTGTGTGAGACTGAGAAAAGGCCCAGCTCTCTTTATCTCTGGGTCTTTCTGCCTCTGGGATGAGGGGTGTCCCCGCCTGTGGCCCCCCCCAGTGCCCTGGGTCTCACCCGTAAGCCACACTTAATCCCAGCAGCAGGCCCCGTGTTCTTCTCTCCTGGGGCTGCCACAAATGAGAGGTTTCATCTCAGCTGGGTTTCTCCTAGTTAAATATTTAATAAATAAGACCTACAACTTGTGATGCTGGGAGTGTTTGATAGTGAAATTAATGAGGAGGAGAGAGTCGCAGGCTGCCCACAGGTCCGTCCATGCCTGAGCCTGGCCACAGGCGCCCTGGTGGCAGACATCTAGGCCACCACGGTGGACCCTGCCATCATGCGTTCCCCTAGCTATGGCCTCCCTAGCACTGTGTCTGGCACAGAGTAACTACGTGATAAATATATGTTAAAGAGAGATCATGTGTTAAATATAAATCTTGTGTTAATAAATATGCGTTAAGGAGACAGCATCTTAAAAAGCAAAGGTATTACTTTGCCGTCAAGGGTCCATGTATTCAAAGCAATGGTTTTTCCAGTAGTCATGTACAGATGTGAGGGATCATAAAGAAGGCTGAGTGCCGAAGAACTGATGTCTTCAAACTGTGGTGCTGGAGAAGACTCTTGAAGAGTCCCTTGGACTGCAAGTAGATCAAACCAGTCCATCCTAAAGGAAATCAGTCCTGAATATTCATTGGAAGGACTGATGCAGACGCTGAAGCTCCAATAGTTTGGCCACCTGATGTGAACAGCTGACTCATCAGAAAAGATCTTGATGCTGGGTAACATTGAAGCAAAGGAAGAGGGCGGCAGAGGATGAGATGGCTGGAGAGCATCACCTACTCAATGGACATGAGTTTGAGCAGACTCTGGGAGATGGTGAAGGACAGGAAAGCCTGGCACTGTTGCAGTCCATGGGGTGCAGAGAGTCGGACGTGACTTAGCGACTGAACAACAGAGAGAGATTGTATGTGATGTGTGTGTGTGTGTGTGTGTGTTTCTAGAGGAGGTGGAGAAGGAAAAGGAGGGAGAGAGAGACAAGGGAGAAAGAAAAATGGAAAGAGAGAGATGGAAGGGGAAAGAAAAAGATGTGGAGGAAGGCAAGGACGACGATGATGGGGGTAGGAAAAAGAGACCCAGAGAGAGATGCAGAGGGAGAAAGATAGAGGGAGGAAGAGAGAAATAAAAAGAGGGAAAATTCATGCAAAGAAGAAAGAGCAGAAAGAAGAGACAGTATCGCTTCCTGTATCTTCCCCCTCCTCGTTGTCCTTGACAACCCTTCCCCCCTTATTTCCCTCTGTCTCCCCACTTTTCATTTCCTTACTGACGCCTTCTTGCCAGTCCCTCATCCCTTTTCATTTCCTGTGTCTCCGTTATCTTTTAATTTTCTGTCTCAATGTTTGTGCCTTTTCTCTTTCTCTTCATAAACCAGCATATGTGTCTTGTTTTTTCTTGGTGTGTGTGTGTGTGTGTGTGTGTGTGTGTGTGTGTGTGTGTGTGTGTGTGTGTGTGTGTGTGTGTGTGTGTGTGTATGTGTGTGAGGAAGGGACAGGGGAGAAAACAAACTTAGAGGAGAGTGTTGGAAGATAGATTAACACTTTAAAAATCATCAGTTCAGTTCCGTTCAGTTGCTCGATCGTGTCCGACTCTTTGTGACCTCATAGACTGCAGCACGCCAGGCCTCCCTGTCCATCACCAACTCCTTGAGTTTACTCAGACTCATGTCCATGGAGTCAGCGATGCCATCCAACCATCTCATCCTCTGTCGTCCCCTTCTCCTCCAGCCTTCAATCTTTCGTAGCATCAGGATCTTTTCCAGTGAGTCAGTTCTTCGCATCAGGTGGCCAAAGGATTGGAGTTTCAGCTTCAGCATCAGTCCTTCCAATGAATATTCAGGACTGATTTCCTTTAAAAATCATGTCATGATATAAATGAACTTATTTACAAAGCAGAAACAGGCTTATAGACACAGAAAGCAAATTTATGATTACCAAAGGAGGAAGGGATAAATTAGGAGTTTGGGATTAACAGATACACACTACTATATATAAAAGAGATAAACAACAAGGTCTGAAGTATACAGCACAGGGAACTATGTTTCATATTGCGTAATAACCTATAGTGGAAAAGAATCTGAAAACAAATAGATACATATTTATATGTATAATGGAATCACTTTGCTGTATACCTGAAACTAACACAACATTGTAAATCAACTTTATTTCTTTTTTAAATTAACTAGTTAGTTTTGTTGCTGTTGTTGTGTTGGGTTTTTGTTGCTGTGCATGGGCTTTCTCTAGTTGCAGCGAGTGGGGGCTACTTGTCATTGGAGTGCAGTGGCTTCTCTTGTTTCAGAGCACAGGCCCTAGCACTCAGTCTCAGGAGTCGTGGTGTGCAGCTCTAGGGTGCTCAGGCTGCAGTTGTTGTGGGTCATGGGCTCCAGAGCACATGGGCTTAAGTAGTTGTGGCTCGTGGGCTCTAGAACATAGGCTCAGAAGCTGTGGTGCATGGGTTTTTTGCTCTATGGCATGTGGAATCTTCTCGGACTAGGGATCGAACCCATGTCCTCTGCATTGGCAGGTGAATTCTTATCCACTGTGCCACCAGGGAAGCCCAGCTATATTTCAGTTAAAAACATTTTTTAAAATTAATTAATTTATTTTAATTGGAGGCTAATTATTTTACAATGTCATAGTGGTTTTTGCCATACATTGACATGAATCAGCCATGGGTTTTTTACCCAGATCAAGAGCCAGGACACCACCATCTCCTCGGATTTTCCCATATGCCCATCCTCTATCTCAACCCCTCCTTCCCTCCGGGATGAACCACTACTGAGGATCTTATGAGAACCTTTAGCTTGCTTTTCTTCATGGTTTTACCATCTAGGTATGTGATATAGTTTTATGGTTTTGAACTTTATAAATTTAAAATTTTGTGATGTGAATTGTTTTATATTTTGACTCATGATTCCATTGGAAAGATCCATTTTTACTATGGTCACTGTGGCTCCTTCATGGTCATATTTGCTCCGCAATGATGAACATGTTAGTTTGTTCTCATTTTGTTGCTAAGGATAAGCAGTGTTGCTAGTTGTTATGGGTTTTGCTGCGCGCGTGCAGGAGTCTCTCAGAGGTACATGCCTCAATGCAAAATTGCTGTATATTAAGATGAGTGTGTCTTTAATTTGACTAGATACCACTAAACCATTCTTACAAAGTGTGCTAATTTACACTCCTGCCAGCAGGAGCTGAGCGTTCAGGTTGCTTCACATCCTCACCAACACTTGGTGACTTTTTAACTGCAGCCTTTCTGGTAGATATGTGTCAATTTCTTGTTTGTGAATTGAGCTTGTGCTACCCGATATCAAAATGGGTGAATGTATTTTAATGCATTTATTGGCTGTTCAAGTTTCTTTTGTGAAATGCCTTCTCACGCCCTGTTCACTTTTTTTTTGTTGGGTTACTTGGTTTCTTTTATTGATATGTAGGTGATCCTTAGTATTCTAAAAACGAGTCCTTCATCATTATATGCTATGCAATATCTTCTCTTGGCTTGTCTTTTCATCTTTTTTATGACATCTTTTGATCAATAGTAGTTCTTAATTTTAATGTAGTTGTATTTGGAAATCCTCTCCTTTATGGTGTGTGGTGAGTGTTGTATCTTATAAAATTGTTTCTACCCTGAGGCCATATTATTTCTAAAACTTTTACAGTTTTGCTCACTGTATGGCTTCGATCAGCATGGTATTGATTTTGGTGTATGGCGTGAGGTAGGGGTCCGATTTCCTTTTTATTCCATAAGAGTTGTCCCCGTACCATTTTCCAAAAAGTCCATCCTTGCCTCAGTGATTTGCAAGGCAACCTCCCTCACTGTTTAACTTTTACCTCTTTTGGTCTTGCGTATTTTCATGCTCAGAAAGTCAAACCACACATATTTATTAAGTGCCAACCATGTACAAGGCACTGGGTTACAATGATGAACAAGGCAGATGCAGTCAGTGCTTTCATGGAGCTTACAGTATGGCAAGGATGACAGGTAAATAGCCATGGCCACTTAATTTATAATTATAAATGCTATAAGGCCTTAGGAGGGACAAATCTTGCTCTGAAAGGAACAGATAAAACAGCTTGTACCCAAGGAAGTAGTGATAAAGTGAGTCTTTAGTGGAACTTTGATATAGAGATGACAGGAATGGTAGGAAATATGTTCTAACTAGAGGGAACAGCATGTGAAAAAGCCCTGTGGTAGATGCTTAAAAATTTGATATTTATCCTAAAGGCACCGTCCAGTCACTGGAGCAGCAATGCAATTAGATTATATCTGTGAACAGCCCCATTAACTGCTGTGTGGAGAATAAATTCTATGAGGGCAAGAAAGAAAGCCATGAGACCAGTGAGGAAATTATTGTAGTCCTTAAAGGAAGAGACAGTGTGTCATAGACTGGGATGATGGCTGTGGAGATGGAAATCATTGGTCAGATTAAAAGATATTTTGAGCTAATATTTCAAAAACCTATTGTATAGCATATGGAACTCTACTCAAAGTTATGTGCCAGCCTGGATGGGAGGGGGTTTTGGGGGAGAATGGATCCATGTATATGTATGGCTGAGTCCCTTGACTGTTCACCTGAAACTATCACAACGTTGTTAATTGGCTATACCCCAATACAAAACATTTTTGGTGTTAAAAAATTAAATTAAAATTAAATATATATATACATAAGAAAGATTCAAAAAATATTGATATGGCAAAATTTAAAAAAAGATATTTTGAGCTAACATGATTTGTCCTGGGGGCTTTCTAGGTGGCTCAGTGGTAAAGAATCCACCTGCAATGCAGGAGACTCAGTGTGATCCCTGGGTTGCGACATTCCTCTGGAGAAGGAAATGATGATCCACTCTAGTATTCTTGCCAGGGAAGTCCCATAGACAGAGGAGCCTGGAGGGCTACAGTCTGTGGGATCGCAAGAGAGTTGGAGACTACTTAGTGATTAAACAGTGACAGCAATGATTTTTCCTTCTCTGCGCTATCTCTGTCCCTTTTCTGGTTGAGTTTTCTGGTTGAGAAAAGCTGTGTTCCTGCCAAAGGTATGTGTTCTGGAGGATATATTTGCCACAGATGGTCTTGGGAATTCTAGCCAAGAGAGTCACTGGACAGCCCCTGGACCCTAGGGTTTTCTGGAATTAATTCAACAATGGCCACCTATTAATAGCAATATGTTATTTATGAACAATGAGTGGATAGTTCTTTCTTCAAAACACTGATTAGCTATTGCATCCTATGTCACCCCAGCTAACCCTAATGAGATAAGTAAGGGAGAGAGGGAAGAGTTTTTATCTGTTTTATTTTGCATTAGGGTATGCTTGAAATCTCACCAAAAATGTTGGTTTGAGGATTGGTATTCAGTACTTTGACTTCTGGCCCAACCCCATTTATATAAGATCACAAAATACTCTTTTGCAAACCATTTCCTACTAGAGTGCTTCAGGGTAATTAATAGGGTATAAGAATACCCACTCCAATATTCTTGCCTGGGAAATCCCATGGACAGAGGAGCCTGGAGGGCTACAGTCCACAAAATCACAGAAGAGTCGGACCCGACTTAGCGACTAAACAACTGGATATTTAGTCCATCTGTGCGTCTAGGAAGTGGAGGCTTGGTGAGCATATTACATTGTCTATTACATAAGCTCAGGTGGCAAAAAAAAAAAAAATCTACTTTTCTGCTATTAGTGGTGATGGTAGTGATTATTGTTTTTCTCTACATGCTAATACCTCCTTCACTCTTTCCTTGCTCTGAGAGTTCTTTCTCTTTTAGTGGAAATCTTTGGGTGTCCTTGGAAAGTGTTCAGTTCTATGCCAGGTTTGAGTGCGGGGCCCTCTGCTTAAGGCACATGATAGTTTGGCTGTCAGCAGGCAATCTGTGCCCCTGGCAAGACTCTTGGCATCACCTCAGGCTGTGGTGGGGGAGGGAAGGTACGTGGATGGAGTCAGAGAGGGCAGCTTCCTGTCCAAAGAAAGTGATCGTCTAGCTGGAGGTGAAACCTAAGGGAGGTGCCTCAGGCTGAGCCAGGGAGGTGGACTATGGGCAGGAAGCAGGAAGCAGCTCCCCAACACTCCTCATCTGCTCCTCCCTCTCTTTGGCAGCCAGAAGTAGGTGCACAGGTGAAATTGTAGCCCGGAGGTGCCAACAATGGCTGGTGCCCTCCCTGCCCCAATCTAGTCCAGCTGTGTTATCAGTGGATCTCCCATCTCCAGCCTCCTCTGTGGTCAGCCCGGTGGCTGAAACAATGGCATGTTCCCTCCCAGCCTTGCCCATTTCTTTGAATCCCTTGAGACTCCATATTGATAAGGCAGCACTGTCTTGACTTCCTCCATCCAAGCTTAACTGGCCTCTTCCCACCTCACGGTGAGCGGAAAAGCAGCCCCTCTTTGCCTCTGGGAGCCAACCAGCCAGGTCCCCTCCCCCTGACCCCAACCACTCCAAGATCCAGGACAACAATGAGGAGAGAGGTGGTCAGACCCATGTTCCCCAGGGTGATGTGTGGGGTCTGCCTCTTACGTGCTCCGTGGTTTCTGATTTTCATCACCCTCTTCCCAACTTTGCTGGATCCCTGCTTCCGACCATAATGGCAGCACAGGTTCATATCTCAACTGGACCACTGGACCAATGGACAAGTGACTTCCCTTCTCTCTGCTCCAGTTTTCTCATCTATCAACAAAGACAGTCATAGGAACAGGAGTTCTGGACAACAGGGCAAGCACGTCATTTGCATCAGTTGGGTTTGTCCTCTCGATGCCTTAAGGGGTGGCCACCATTGTCATCATCCCATGTAACAAAAGAGAAAACCAGTATGGAGAGAGGTTCAGTAGCTTGTCTGAGCTTTTCAGGAGCAACAGCGGTGGGGTTTGAACCCAGGCTCCCTGGCTCCAGAGTCTGTGTTCTTTATCAACAACAACATTAATGATAACGTCCTAATTTAATGAGCTGTTGAATAGATTTAATGCAATGACATAGGCAAAAAAAGCTTCATCCAGTGCCCAGCACATGATGAGTATGTACAATAGATGTGAGTTATAATCATAATTACCTCATTTTATGTTATAGAGTTATATATTAACATATAAACATATGCTGTAAGTACTTCATGTTTTAATATATAGTTCTACCTTATTGTTATGGTACAGGGGCCAGGAAACTTTTTCTGCAAAGGGCCAGCTAGTAAAGATCTGCAGCTTTATGGGCTGTAAATCTCTGTCAGGGCCACTCAGCTCTGCTGGTGTAGCAAAGGCACCCATGGACAATACGTGAAGAAATAGGTATGGCTGTTTTTCAGTAAAACTTTATCTATGAAAGCACACCACAAACATCAGCTTCCAGGTGGCGCAAGTAGTATGAAGAACCCACCTGTCAGTGCAGGAGATGTAAGAGACATGGGTTCGATCCCTGGGTTGGGAAGATCCACTGAAGGAGGCATGCAACCCACTCCAGTATTGTTGCCTAGAGAATCCTATGGACAGGGGAGCCTGGTGGGCTACATTCCATGGGGTCACAAAGAGTCGGACACAACTGAAGTGACTTATCACGCAGGCACGCACACCACAAAGGGCCATACTTTGCCAAGACCTGATATAGTAAGTATTAATATATATCAGCAGTTTCTTTTCTGTGTTCTGTTTAGAGCCTTCTTTTCCCTCCCTTTTTCACCAGGCCAACCTTTCTCTCCTTTGTTCTGGTCTTTTAGAAAACCACGTCAGGCCACTGGAATATATTTGCTCTCCTAACACCAGGCTTGTTTGTGTGATAAAGACACGCAGGGTGAGGGTGGCGGGAACTCAGCTCAGGCATCTCTTCCCTCCCCCATTCCTGAGACTTAGAAGTCACTCTTCCCCTAAACCGTCATTGGATTTCTCTGCCTCAGGGAAGCCCAGGAGGATCTCTAGGCTCCTTTCCCCAAAGCCCTCATTCCTGCCACAGTAGTCTCTTTCCTCTTCCTCAGTAGCACCAGCTATGCTCCTGCCTCAGGATCTTTGCACTGGCTCTTCCCTCTGCCCGGATCCTCCTTCCCTTCCCCGTGGCAACCTCATGGCTTCTCGCTTATCTCCTCCAGGTCTTTATCAAAAGGCCACCTTCTCAGCACCCACCTGATTTAAAAAAAAAACAAAATTATTTATCTGGCTGTGTCAGGTCTTAGTTGCATCCCATGTGGGATCTTCCATTGCGATGCTTGGGTCAGTAGCTGTGACACATGGACTCAGTTGCTCTGAGGCATGTGGGATCTTCCCGGACAAGGGATTGAAACTGCATTCCCTGGGATTCAATTCTTAACCACCGGACTGCCAGGGAAGTCCCCATCCAATTTTTAAATTGCCCACCCAGCCCTTCCCACCCAGTCCCCTGCTTTATTTCTCCCTTTGGCACGCTCTAGTTATATGTCTCCCCACTTTACTGTGGCCTCCACAATGGCAGGCAGTTTTATTGGTTTTGTCCACCAATGTGAACTGAAACCTTCTAGAACACGCATAGTAGGTGGCTAATAAACATGTGTTGGATGAGTGAGTATTACAGCTTCATTCATTTTTTTGCTAAGTAGTATTCCATCCTATGGAGAAGGCAATGACACCCCACTCCAGTACTCTTGCCTGGAAAATCCCATGGACGGAGGAGCCTGGTAGGCTGCACTCCATGGGGTCACGAAGAGTCGGACACGACTGAGTGGCTTCCCTTTCACTTTTCACTTTCATGCATTGGAGAAGGAAATGGCAACCCACTCCAGTGTTCTTGCCTGGAGAATCCCAGGGACGGGGGAGCCTGGTGGGCTGCCGTCTGTGGGGTCGCACAGAGTCGGACACGATGGAAGCGACTTAGCAGCAGCAGCAGCAGCAGCATTCTATCCAATGGAAGTATCACAGTCTGCTTATCCTGTTCATGGACATTGAGTTTGTTCTTGATTTATCCCTTATGAATAAAGTCATTGTGAAATTCTCTAACCTTCCCCCAACTTTTCACTTGGAGAATGCTTCTAAATGCTTATAAATCTCCCATTAAATGGTGCATCCTTGGAGACCTTTTCCTGGCCCAGTCACCACTATCTTAAAGTCTAAATTAGGTCTCTCCTCAGCATTCCTCAGAGTGCTTATCAGAGATGTGGAAGCAATGGAAACAGTGACAGATTTTATTTTCTTGAGTTCCAAAATCACTGTGGACAGTGACTGCAGCTATGAAATTAAAAGACACTTGCTCCTTGGAAGAGAAGCTATGACAAATCTAGGCAGCGTATTAAAAAGCAGAGAAATCACTTTGCTGACAAAGATCCGTATAGTCGAAGCTATAGTTTTCCGGTAGTCATGTATGGATGTGAAAGTTGGACCATAAAGAAGGCTGAGCATCAAAGAATTGATGCTTTTGAACTATGGTGCTGGAGAAGACTCTTGAGAGTCCCTTGAACTGCCAGAACATAAAACCAGTAAATTCTAAAGGAAATCAGTCCTGAATGTTCATTGGAAGGACTGATGCTGAAGCTGAAGCTCCAATACTTTGACCACCTGATGTGAAGAGCCAACTCACTAGAAAAGACCCTGATGAGGGGAAAGGTTGAAGGCAAAAGGAGAAGAGGGTGGCAGAGGATGAGATGGTTGGATGATATCACCGACTCAGTGGACATGAGTTTGAACAAACTCTGGGAGACGGTGAAGGACAGGGAAGCCTGGTGTGCTTCAGTCCATAGGGTCACAAAGAGTCAGATGTGACTTAGCAACTGAGCAAAAAAATAAAAAGGTGGGAGCCATGGAGGGTTCTGAGCAGAGGAGAGACATGATCTGACTCAGAGGTGCATAAGCTCCTCTGAACACTTGGGGGAGGGGGATTCAAATTATGGCAGGGAAAGGGTAGAAACTGGAGATTAGGGAGGAAGTGACAGTACTGGTTCAGGCAGGTAGAGGGTGCGACTAGGTGTGGAAATAATGAGTGGTTGGATTCTGGCAACAATTTTTAAATTTTGTATTGTGGTAAAATACATACAACATGGGTTCCCAGGTTTCTCAGTGGGTAAAGAATCCACTTGCAACGCAGGAGACACAGGAAACACAGATTCAATCCCTGGAGGAGGACAGGGCAACCCACTCCAGTATCTGGCCTGGAGAATCCCATGGACCAAGGAGCCTGACAGGCTATAGTCCATTGGGTCGCAGAGAGTCGGACACAACTGACGAGGCTGAGCATGCACACACACATAACATGATATTTACTATTTTGAGGTGTCCAATGTAGTGGCCTTTAGTACATTCACAATGTTGTACAACCATCACCTCTTTTAGTTTTACAGCACTTCATCACCCCAGTAGGAAGCCTTATACCTGTCACTGTGTGTGTTCAGTCTAGCTAAGTTGTGTCCGACTCTTTGAGACCCCATAGACTATAGCCCAGCAGTCTCCTCTATCCCTGGGATTTCCCAGGCAAGAATACTGGAGTGGGTTGCCATTTCCTTCTCTACTACTTGTTGCTAGTCACTTCCTATTCTCCTTCCCCTCCTCCCCAGTTCCTGGCAACCACCAGTTCCGGATATAATTTGAAGATTAACCAGTGGGATTTCTGGATAGATGGTTGGTGAGGGCTCAATGAATTAATATGCAGAAAACATACTAGGTATGCAGGTAGCACATACTAGGTGCTCACAACTGAAACGGCGGTGATGGTGAATGCTTTCTTAAAGTCTTGCTCTAAAGCTAAACTGGCCCTCCCTATCTGTTTAGAATTCTTGCTTGCTGGCTGAGTGTACAGTAGAGCCAGGATCTCTCGCACTTCCAGTCTGGCTTGGGCAGGGGTGGGGGAAGAGTACTGAGAAAAGCCAAGCCAGCACCATTCGTTCTGGAACACCATCCAACTCCGGCCCTGATTTCCCAGAACCGTGCAGGAAAATGTCCAGGGAAGGGACAGTGCCACTGATGGGAGTTCTGGCAAGCGTGGCCTTGGCTTCCTGAGGCTGCAGTTATACCAACGACTGGTTGTTGGCTCTTCAACCAAGATGGTCGCTTTCAGTGCAAGAGCAAGAAACAAACTCGTTCTCATCATGGTTGTACCCCCACATCCTTACATGGTTTCACACAGATCCCTATTCCGTTCTCTGTTAATACTGACATCTCTGAAAGATATGTGAGACTCTTCGTTGTTGTTGTTGTTTAGTTGCAAAGTCACGTCTGACTCTTTTGCAACCCCATGGACTGTAGCCTGCTAGGCTCCTCTCTTTGTGGGATTTCCCAGACGAGAATACTGGAGTGAGTTGCCATTTCCTTCTCGAGGGAGTCTTCCTGACCCAAGGACTGAACCCAAGTCCCCAGCATTGCAGGTGGATTCTTTACCGCTGAGCCACCATGGAAGTCGTGAGACTCTTCATCCTTTTCCTTATGTTGATGATGTGTTTTGGTTTCTAAACATGAGACCTCTTTACTTAGGCTCTGTTCTTAGCTTTCTGTCTCCTACCATCTCTCCCTCACTCAGTGCATTATCCTCCCTTGTCCCTTCTCCCCCTGCCTCCATTGATATTTATCCTCCCTGTTATCTAGATTTTATTGTCAGTTCTTGTCATGTACAGGATGGTAGAGCTTAAAGAACAGGGCCCATATAGTCCTGAATTCTGATCCCACTTCTGCCACCTTTGAAGTTGTTTTGATTTTGAGCAAGTCATTTAATCTTCTTAAGTGGAATTTATTCACCTTGCTTAGCTAAGATTTTCTGGTTCTTCTCTGGTTACACAATGGAATGTCTTTTCCCCTACCTCCTTCAAGACAGGCATGGCCAGGTAACTTGCTTTAACCCATAGAATATGAGAGGAAATAACATGTGTCTCTTCCAGGTAGAAGCTTTAAGAGGCAGTATATGATTCACCGCATTTCCTTTTTCCTGCCTCCACCATCAGACACACACAGAGAGGGAGCCTTCCTCAGACTAGATGCTGGAGAGAGAACGGTGTAGAACAGAGTCCTCAGCCCAGCTGCAGTGGACACGTAGCATGAGCAAGAAAATAGACCTGTGATATTTCCAGTCACTAAGATTTGGAGTTTTTGTTACTGTAGGATGATGTGGAATATTCAGAATGTATATTCATTACCTGTTCACTGGGGCTAATGTCTAAGCACAATATTCTCATGAGGGGTATGTAGACTCACATTTAAATTTCCAGCTAATAAAGATTATTTCCCTTCTGCTTTCTTCCTGTGGGGAGGGCTCCATCTCCTGTCTCTGTTTTTCAGTCTTTTAAAAAATATTTATTTATTGTTTGGCTGTGTCGGGTCTTAATTGCGGCACGAGGGTGCACAGACTCTCTAGTTGTGGCATGCAGGCTCAGTTGTTGTGGCATGGGCTTAGTTGCTCCGCAGCATGTGAGATCTTAGTTCCCTGACCAGGGATCGAACCCACATCCCCTGCACTGCAACACAGATTTTTAACCACTGGACCACCAGGAAAGTCCCTGTTTTTCAATCTGGAAAAAAAACATTGAGAAAGAGTTGGCTTTTCCTTTGGGGGAGATGAATGGTTTCTGACCCCCTGGGCATTGATTCAGTCACCCTCAACCTCCTTTTTCTTATGACTTTTTTCTCTCTCCTTCCCTAACCACATTGTAACTGTGGAGGGGTGAAGGAATCTCTGTTTTAACTCATTCAGTTTTTAACTCTTATCATCTTCAGCTTCCTTTTCCCCACCTCCCCTTTGCCTGCTCTACTCCCACTCACCCCACCAGGGAGTTTATCCTCGGGGTCTAGAACCTGCAGTGTTCCTCCACTATCTTTGATTTCTTGCTTGCTTAGCACCCCCTGGGAATCAGCTGTAGAAGCAAATTAACAAATAGCACTGAGGTACCTCAAGTTTGAAGGCATTTCCTTTTGCTCACCTAAGCAGGATGCTGGAGCAACTGCAAATCCCCTGTCCGCTACTGTAAATCCTTCTTCATCATTGCGAGAGAATCCATCAGGATCACTGAAGACCCAAGCAGAAGATCTTGGCCAAGGCTTCTTGCTGTTTCGGCTGCACTGGGTGTTGTCATATTGATGAAGCTCCTGGGACCGCTGCCAGCAGCCTCTAGGATTAAATCAATAGAGTTTGCAAAAGTAAAAGCTTCTTTTGGAAGCAGGGAATATATTGGTTTATTTTTTAATGATAAAGCCTCAAGGAGAATCTTCACAGATGGCAGGGCCAGCAGAGAAAAAGGCCGGGAAGACCCAAATATTTGAAGAAGTGCATAGGGGAGCAAATGAAGGAGGTTTCACCTGGGACTCGGGAGTTTCCAGAAAATCTGTTTAACTCGGGTTTGCCAATGTAACAGCTGGGAGAGTTGGAAGAGAAGGTGAAAGATGCAGAAGGACTGCTGCTGAGATGTAGAGAGAAATGAAATAGATGAGGATTCATTTACTTATTTGACCAACATTTATTGGGGTCTTGCTATGTGCTCAGCACTGAGATGGGTGCTGAGGATGTAATGGTGAGTGAATTCTGTGACAAGTGTTCTTAGAAGAGACGAGGAGGAGAGAAGATCCAGGAGAAAGTCATGTGAAGATGGAGGCAGAGATTGGAGTGATGCTCCCGAAAACCAAGAAACACCTAGGGGCACCAGAAGCTAGAAGAAATAAGAAAGGATCCTCCCCTAGAACCTTTGGAGGGAACTTCTCGTCTTGCTGATGCTTGAATTGTGGATGCCTAGTCTGGATAACTGCTAGGGAATAAATTTCTTTTATGGGTTTTTACGGGTGGGTTTTAAGCCACCCAATTTGTGGTAATTTATTATAGGAGCCGTAGGAAATGAATATAGATGTACCTATGAAGTTTGAGATGTCTCTGAGAAGGTACAACAGGACACAACCATTGCCCGAACTTCACTGTGGATCAGGGAGGAAATGGGGGATGAAGAAGTATCCCAGTTCCCCATCTTTTCCTCCAATCTCTTGCTTCCCATTGGCCAAACCCACCTGGAAGGCAGGAGATGAGGAAGGCTGGATAATGCCATTTACGAGAGGAGGTCCTGCTTTTCCCAGGACACAGAGCAAAGCAATAAGTAGGTAGGTGGGAGGAAAGGGCAGAAGGAGATGACAAAACACATCAAAATGCATGAGACCCCCTAGAAAGTGGATCTAGGGAAAAAAAAATGAAAGATAACCTAGGACTGAGCCCCAAGGAGAACCAACATTTAGAGATTTAGTAGAAAAGGTGAAGTGAGAAGGCAAAACAGAGAAATAGTGACAAGAAAGTTAATAGGAAGACATAAAAGGAGGGCATGACCAAGTCACCTGAGTGGAGAAAAGTGGCCCTGGGATTTGGCAATCTAGAGGAATTTGGCAATCCTCACTAGAAGAGTTTTAAGAGGGACTTAGTTGTGGCATGTGGAATTGTCAATCTTTCCGTATGATGTGCAGGATCTTTAGCTGGCCTTTGAACTCTTAGTTGCAGCATGTGGGATCTAGTTCCTTGCTGCTGCTGCTGCTGCTAAGTCGTTTCAGTCATGTCCAACTCTGTGCGACCCCATAGATGGCAGCCCACCAGGCTCCCCCGTCCCTGGGATTCTCCAGGCAAGAACACTGGAGTGGGTTGCCATTTCCTTCTCCAATGCGTGAAAGTGAAAAGTGAAAGTGACCAGGGGTCAAACCCAGGCCCCCTGCACTGGGAGCTCAGAGTCTTAGCCAGGACCACCAGGCAAGTCCCCAGTTCAATTCAGTCGCTCAGTCGTGTCCGACTCTTTGCGACCCCATGAATTGCAGCACGCCAGGCCTCTCTGTCCATCACCAACTCCCAGAGTCTACCCAAACCCATGTCCATCGAGTTGGTTATGCCATCCAACCATCTCATCCTCTGTCGTCCCCTTCTCCTCCCGCCCCCAATCCTACCCAGCATTAGGGTCTTTTCCAATGAGTCAACCCTTCGCATGAGGTGCCCAAAGTATTGGAGTTTCAGCTTCAACATCAGACCTTCCAATGAACACCCAGGATTGATCTCTTTTAGGATGGATTGATTGGATCTCCTTGCAGTCCAAGGGACTCTCAAGAGTCTTCTCCAACACCACAGTTCAAAAGCATCAATTCTTCGGTGCTCAGCTTTCTTCACCGTCCAACTCTCACATCCATACATGACCACTGGAAAAACCATAGCCTTGACTAGACGTACTTTTGTTGGCAAAGTAATGTCTCTGCTTTTAAATATGCTATCTAGGTTGGCAAGTCCCCAGGATGCTATAAATCTTGAATGGCCATACCAGGTTTAGAATCAGAAAAGCAACTGGTTGGGTTCATCCAGGGGTGTACTTTTTCTGGGAGTGATATATAATCATCCTACATAAGATTGACAAGGAAGGTGATGAAGGTAGGAGAGAGTGCTGGGAAATGGTGGAGTCAGCGGGGTGTAGGACTTCATAGGATAGATGTTGGTTTGCGTTTAGAGAGTTGCCTAACTGGGAGAAGGAAAGTAGTGGTTAAAGAGAAAGATGATGGGAGGAGTCATTTTGGAGGTGGCTGGTGTTGCTTCTGGGTGTGCATGGCTCAAGTGGCTTGGAGTTGACATTGGTTATTGATGAGGAGGTAAAGATGTCCTCCAGTGATCAGGGATGGAAGGGATCAGCTTGGACAATGGTCTCTCCATGTGGAAATTGAAGATCATAGTTATAGGCTCTCCCAGAGTCTTGGGACTTCCCTGGTGACTCATCAGTGAAAAATCCACCTGCCAATGCAGGAGACGCAGGTTTGATACCTGGGTCAGGAAGATCCCCTGGAGAAGTGGCAACCCGCTTCAGTATTCCTGCCTGGGAAATCGCATGAACAGAGATGTCGCAAAAGAGTTGGACACAACTTAGCAACTAACCAACAGCCAGATTTACTCCCAGCTTTTGTTTTCCTGTGGACCCCAGCATCCTGGCTGCAGAGGCTTTGACCTTGGGCTTCCTGCTGAGCCCAGTGGCCTTAGGAGGGAACTTTGTGGCCTTGTTTGGTTTGGGAGAGGGGATTTCTTGGCCTTGCTGCCCTTCTCAGGTCCTTCTCATTGGCTGCACCTGGTTTTTAGGGAGCCTTCTTCACCTCAGCTGGCTTCTTGCATACCTTTCTCACCTCATCTGGGTTGGGAGGGTCCTTCTTTGACTCTCTTGCGGCTCTTCTTAGGGTCATCATTGCAGATGTCTCCCTGGTTTGGATTTTCCTTTTATTTGGGGGAACTAATTTGAAGCTGCCATTGGCCCCCTGTGCTTGGCATTAATTGTCTTCAGGATATTTCTAGGTTTGGATTTAAGCCAAGGGGTAGATGGAAAAATAGAGAAGATGCCAAGGAAATGGAGGATCTCACTGACCCCTGCACAGGGGTGACAGTACAATGAGATAGGAGAACAATTTCCCCTCGGTAGACTGAACATACTGGGGAACACGGTTGTAAGTTGGACCAGGAGGGCCGGTTCTCACATCACCCAGGGAACTCTTCTGTCCTGACAAAAGAGAGAGAGAAAAACAAAGAGAAGTCCTCAGTCCTTCTTTAGAGCCTCAGATTCCAAGAGGCTCCAAAGTTATTATTATTTAAAAATAACCAATCCCTCCTGCTCCAGACTTGCCTTGATATTTTTTCCTTTTTCTTTTTCATCAAGGGAACTTCATTTTGTTGTGTGTGTGTGTTGTGTTGTTTTCCATGAGTTGTGTTAATTCTTCCACATCTGAACTTTTTGTTACAGAGCAACTTTTACATTTAAATCAGGGACTTAATTTCAGAATGAATGCACACACACTAACCTCACTTTCTAAAGACAGTGTAAAATATAACTCTGAATCTCCAGGGTTGATTTGGCAGTGTCTGTGACAAGCGTGCACTCCCCGCATCTAACCCAGCAATTCCACATCTTGAAATTTAGCTGGCAGAAAAAAAAAATCCTGACAAATGCACAAGGTTGTATGGTCAGATTATTCATCACAGCTTTGCTTGTAATAGCGACAAACTGGAATCATTTAGGGGAATATTAAATAAGTGATGATGCATCCGTCATGGTAATACTGCACAGCCTTTTATAAGAGGGACATTCAATGTAGAAAATGTGTCCAGTGTGGTGAGGGGCACAGCAAATCATGGGACATTATGTGTCACAATCCCAGTTGTTTAAAAAGAAGATGCAGTTTGATATGCTTGTTTTCATGCATTTAATGGTATTTGCTGAGCACCTACTATGTGTCAGTATTGTCCTACTTGCTGAACACACGATCAAGAACAAGTTAGACAAATCCTTAGGGCTTCCCCACACCTCCCTTTAGTTAGGGCTGACAGTCCAGTGAGGGAGACCTCTGTAAGTAAGATAAAAAAAATAAGATGTAATTTGTTTGATGCGAAAAGTTGCCACAAACTAACAAGTGAAAAACAAACAGAGCAGAGAGGTAGAAAGGTTGACAGTGTTGAGATTTTAGACCTGGAAGCCAGGGAAGGCCTTACTGGGAAGACTGTCTTTTTTTACATGAACTCTAGGTGGTTTACAATAATTTTTAAAGTAATTTATTTATTTTAACTGGAGAATAATTACTTTACAATATTGTGATGATTTTTGCCTCAGCATGGATCAGCCACAGGTGTTAGTTTCAGAGTACAGCAAAGTGATTCAGACATGTGTATATATACACACACATATAATCTTTTTCAGATTCTTTTTCATTATAATTATTACAAGACATCGAATGTAGTTCCCCATGCTATACAGTAAATTCTTTTTGTTTATCTATTTTATATATTGTGGTGTGTATTTGTTAATCCCGTACTCCTAATTTATTCATTCCCCCACCCCCTTTCGCCTTTGGTAACCATAAATTTGTTTTCTGTATCTGAGAGTCTGTTTCTGTTTTGTAAATAAGTTCATTTGTATCATTTTCTTTTTTTTAGATTCCACATATAAACCATATCATGTATTTGTCTTTCTCTGTTTGACTTGCTTCCTTAGGTATGATAATCTGTAGGTCCATCTGTGTTGCTGCAAATAGCATTATTTCATTTTTTATGGCTGAGTAATATTCCATTATATGTGTGCACCACATCTTCCTTATCCATTCCTCTGTTGATGGACATTTAGGTTGCTTGCATGTCTTGGCTATTTTAAATAGTGCTGCTATGAATACTGGGGTGCATATATCTTTTCAAATTAGAGTTTTCATCTTTTCCAGATATGTGCCCAGGAGTGGGATTGCTGGATCATATGGTAGCTCTATTTTTAGTTTTTTAAGGAACCTCCATACTGTTTTCCCATAGTGGCTGCACCAGTTTCCATTCCCACCAACAGTGTAGGAGGTGTTTTAGTAGAGCCTGAAGGAGGTGAGAGAGAGCAGCCAGTGCGAAGACTGTGTGTAGAGGAAAATCTGAAAGAGAAACACCAAACTGCTAGCACTGATTATCTCTGGGAAGTGGAGTGGTGTAAGGACTTTCCACTTTTCAAGTGACGTAGTATAAATTTTGAGAACTAAAAATACAATAAACACATATTCCTATTATGATTAAAACCATTTGTTTTCTAAAAGGGATCTTGAGGGCTGTCTGAGGAAAAAGTCATGCAAAAGTCAGTGAGTAAAAAGCATATGAAAGGAACTCTGAGAATCAAGGGGAAGGGGAAAGGAGAAGGATAAACAACAGGGTTTTTTTTAAAAAATTAAGATTCACATACATATCATAACTGCCCATTTTAAAGGAAACAATTCAGCAAATCAACTATATTTCACAACCTAAATGTCCATCAACAGATGAATGGATAAAGAAAATTTGGTGCATTTATACAATGGAATATTACTCAGCCATAAATAGGAGGGAAATTGGGTCATTTGTAGAGATGTGGATGGACCTAGAGAGTATCATAGAGTGGAGTAAATCAGAAAGAGAAAACTGAGTATTGTATATTAGCACATATATGTGGAATCTAGAAAAATGGTATTGATGATCTTATTTGCAAAGCAGAAATAGAGACACAAATGTAGAGAACAAATATATGAATACCAAGGGGGAAAGTGGGAAGGGAATTGAGCAGAGGAGGAATTGAGAGGTTGGGGTTGACACATATACACTATTGATACTATGTATAAAATTGATAACTAATGAGAACATGACTGTATATAGCACAGGGAACTCTGCTTAATGCACTGTGGTGACCCGAATGGGAAGGAAGTCCAATAAGGAGGGTATGTATATACATGGCAGGTTCATTTTGCCGTACAGTAGAAACTAACAACATTGTAAAGCAACTATACTCCAATAAAAATTAATTAAAAAGCATAAAAAGTAAAATGACAGTTCAGTGCATTTAGTACTTCTCCAGCACCACCTTGATCTAGTTCTCAGATATCTCCATCACCCCAAAAGGAAACATGTAGCCATTACGCACTCTCCCTCTTCCTCCAGGCTCCTGGCAAACACCAATCTGCATTCTATCTCTATGGAGTCACCTATTCTAGATAAACAAAAGATTGAAACAACCCCAAAGTGGGTAAATGGATAAACAAATTGTGATGTATCCATACAATGGAATATTTTTCAGCCATAAGAAGAAGCAAAGTATGGATACATGCCACAGTGTGGATGAACCCAAGAACATTATGCTGTGTGAAAGAAGCCGGACACAAAAGGTTGTGTATTATAGGATCTCATTTGTATGAAACATCTGATGGTTGTTTTTGCAACATTTATTTTAAGCCTGATATTCAGGGAGTGGACTCACTGTGTTTTGTTCCTGGAAACACTTCAGATTTGAGAGACAACCTGATCGGCCATGATGAGAGTAGGTGTTTATACTCTTCAGTGAAGGGAGAGGAATGAGACTACATGGGTAAAAAAGAAACTGAAAAAGTTAATAATACTAGTAGCAGCATTTGAAATAAAAACAATAAACATTGATTGCATGATTACAATGAGATGAACCCCACATTATGCTTTCATAAGCATAGAAAGTTTTCTAATCATCACAAGAACCAGAGTAAACAAGAACAAAATACTCAGATTTACTGAATACATATTGGGTTGGCCCAAAGTTCATTCAGGTTTTCTGTAACATCTTACAGAAAAACCTGAGTGAACTTTTTGGCCAACCCAATACTATATACCAGGCCCTGTTCTGCATGTGTTATTGTGTGTATCCACTCATTACATTCTCAATCAGCCCTAGGAGGCAAGTGCTACATTTCACATTATATGTGTGTGTGTGGAAACCAAGACTTGGAGAAGGAAACTCCTTTGCCCCAGGCCAGAACCATGTCTGACCCTGAAATCCTTTCAACTGCCCTACTCTATAATTTTTCATGCAGATATATCCAGTTTTCTGAGCAGAAGCATACTTTAACTGCCCAGGGTAGACTTCTCTTTTCAGAACCAAAGAGTTGAAAATCACTGTATACATTAAAAAATAAATAGCACATAAATCTATTTAAATTTTTATTTATTATTTGGCTGTTCTGGATCTTTGTTGCTGCACACAGACTTTCTCTAGTTGCAACAAGTGGGGGCAACTCTCTAGTTGCTGTGTGCAGGCTTCTCATTGCAATGGCGTCTCTTACTGTGGAGCACTAGCTCTAGGCGCACAGGCTCCATACTTGCCAGCCACAGGCTCTAGAGTGCAGGCTCAGTAGTTGTGGCACCCTAGCTTAGTTGCCCTGCAGCATGCTAGGTCCTCCTGAACCAGGGATCGAGCCTGTGTCCCCTGCATTGACAGAAGGTTTCTTAACCATTGGACTGCCAGGGAAGCCCCCAAACTTTTAGTGTTGGGATTTTAATTTTCTCTTAGATTTTCCTGCTGACATAAAGAATCTTTTGTGTGTGTGTGCCTGTACTGTGTATGTTAAAAGTAGGTCTTTGCAGTTGTCTCCAAGACTTTACTTGCCATGTAATTAAACGCGTGCCTCATGCCACTGGCCATGGTGCTGAAAACATTCTGGGGATCGCCAGAGTTGCCCTCGTTAGTGCTTCACATCCATCGGTCTCAAGCTGATCCGCTGGTGGAGAGAGTTCAAGATGTCTGAGATTTCGAGAAAGACCCTTTGGATTTTTGGAAGTTGATATTGATTGATATGATCCATTCTGGCCATTCTTATGAAGAAGTGGACTAGTATGCGATGGTTGATAATTACTATGTTAAATTGTGACAGTGGTTGGAACTCAGGTGAAGACTGATCCAGTTGGCCTCATCATGGTTAAGATCCCAGGTGTACCCCAACTCCAGTTTTTAAGTAAAGGTCAAAACATCCACCTTCTAGCAAGTAAGCGTATGCTGTTGAGTGGTCTGTGGGGACCCCCACCAGCATGACTTTGAAATGAACCCTAGCATATATATGACCTTGAGCAATTTGTTTAGCCTCTCTGAGCCATAATTTTCTTATCTGGAAAGTGGGGCTTGCAATAGAACCTACCTTGTAGAATTTTGCAAGGAATTAACTGAAACAATCAGTATATAGTGCTTAACTTGGTGTCTGCCCAGCAAAGTGCTCAAAAAATTGCAGCTGTAATTATGATTGTTGTATCTGTTAATGGCCTCATAATAGTTGATCATATTTCTGAATTAAACCGTGGCATCTGTTTAGTGGAGCAAGAAATGTGTCCTATACCCAAGGCCTCGGTACCCCTTACTCTTTTCCTAGTAATGGTGAAAAGCATGGAACTAACATGAAAATAAGACTTGTTTGGCTTCTCCCCACAATCTCAACTGCCTGATTGACTCATTGAAGTATCTGTTTCCTCAGAACACACCCGTCAGGCAGCCCCCATAGTAGAGACAAGACTTTTGATGAGTTAACAAACCTGATTTGATTTTTCACACCAACTGCGGAAGGCTGGAAATGAGATGTGAATGGGGAAAGGTACCACACAGAGAAGGATGGATCATTTGGACATTCTGCAAAGTCTTGCTAAGGGGCTGGGATCATCAGCTATGCCCACTTTACAAATTGATTTTCCTTGATGCTCTGGATCCCAAGAACAGCTCCTATTCACAGACGCAGCCCTTCTTCCCTGTAAAGAAATAACTGGGTCATTTCCTGTGTCACACACAGCCCATCTCTGGGGCCTCTGGGGGTCCTGATCTATCTAATTGTGGGGGAAGTTTTGTGTATCTGTACTTGCCTGCAGGGCTGTTTGCTAGCCTGACTCCATGAGCCATTTCAGGAGCCAGTTTTTCCTCCCACCAGGGGTGCTTGTCTCCTCTCATCTCCCTCCCTCTTCTCTTGGCCTCTTCGGCTGGCTGATTAGTCTGGATCCCGCTGACACAGGTGTTTTCTCCCTGAACCATTTGGGGAGCAGGAAGGCTCAGCTCAGCTCACAGAGGCATTCATTGCTCACCGCAGCTGTGAGTTAGAACCCAGGCTTTCTAAATAGGGAGGATCAGGCACAACTCAGGGTTGGGCTGAAAAATCCTCATCTCCCCCTGCTTGGACAACCTTTGACTTCTACCCGGGGAAAGAATCTCCTGTGCCAAGAACTCAGTACCCCATCTTGGTGTCTGTGCACCAGCCACATCATTGCAGATTTCAAGGAGTTGATCTGTGTCCTTAACGTGCCTATGGAGACTTGGCACATGATGAAGTGAGGGGAGAGATGTGGAAAGCAGGACCCACCCACCCTTCCTTTCTTCCATAGGTGTTTACTGAGCACCTACTCTGGAACAGATGCTCTCTTAGGTGCTGAGAACAACAAAGTTTTTTGCTTGTACAGGGCTTATAGTCTATTAGGCAAAAGAAACAGAGAAACCAGGTAAAGGAGGAAAATATAGCAGATGTCTGGGGGCAAGGGCCAAGGAAAAAATTAAGTAGGGAAATGGGGTAAAAGGCCTCACCGAGGATGAGAAAAGAGAAAAGACCTAGAAGAGAGGGAGGGAATCTTGTGGGTCTCTGGGGAAAGAGCATTCTAGGAGAGAGAATAGCAGGAGCAAAGGCCCTGGTGGTAAAAAGTGCCTTGAGTGTTTGAGAAAGATGGAGGAGGCCAGTATGGCTGTAGGTAAGTGAACCAGGGGGAGAATGGAGGAGATGGGGGCAGGGAGGTGATGGGGCAGGTCGTGCAAGACTCCTGGGAGATCTTTGACTTTTCTTCTGAGTGAGGTGGTAGCCATGGGAGGGCTGTGACTATTTCCATGTGCAATAAACCAGAATTTTCTGTGCTGCTTCTTCGTCTCATTCCAACATCACTCTTGTTCCATGAAGATCTTGGGTTTCACGTTGAGTGGAGGCAGAAGACTGGTCTGGGCCTCCTGAATTCTCCTCCTCTGGGGTCAGAACATGGAGGAGAAGGCTTGGAGCAGAAAGGCGAGCCCCCGCTTCTTTCTGGATGACTCAAAGCCACAGTAACCTGGGCTCCTCCTCCCCCCTGAAATAGATCTAAGGCAGCACTTTCCAAACTTCAGTGTGCACATGGAGCCCCTGGAGATCTTGCTAAAATATGTGTTCTGACTCAGCAGGTCAGCGTGGGGCCTGACACTCTGCTTTTTTTCTAGGTGTTGGCCTCTGCTGTTTGGTTCGTGGACCACATATTAAGTAGCAAGGGTGTGGACCACACCTTAAGTAACAAGGATGTAAGGTCATTGTTGCAGGTCCCCATTTGGAGTGTGTCTTAGGACACTGGCAGGGTGCATGGAGAGAGAGAGGGATGTGACATTTGATAGCCAGTGTATCTATGCATGCGTGCCTGCTAAGTGGCTTCAGTCATGTCTGACTCTTTGCTACCCCATGGACTGTAGCCCACCAGGCTTCTCTGTTCATGGCATTCTCCAGGCAAGAATACTGGAATGAGTTGCGATGCCCTCCTCCAGGGGATCTTCTCAACCTAGGGATCGAATCCATGTCTCCTGCATTGCAAACAGATTCTTTACCGCTAAGCCACCAGGGAAGCCAGTGTATCCATATCTGACAAAAAAAATAAGAAAAAGAAATAAGGTGGGCATGGGCAGCCTCTTTCTGTTGGTTTGCATGCTGACTAAGACTTCTTTGTCCTACTGGAGAGCTCTGGGTCTGAAACCCAGGTGACCACGGGCAATTGAAAGCCTGATAATGCAGCCCATGAAAGTGCAGCTTGTTGCTAGTCTTGTGGGACTCTTCCTGGAACCTCATCTCTAATCAGATACAAAGGAAGTCACATCCTAGCCGTTTAGGGGCAGGAGGCCAGGGGGCCCCAAGAGTGAGGCAGCAGCTTGGTGCAGAAGCAAACAGGGAGCTAGTTGGCAGAGAAGGAAAGCGAAATCATCAGATTCAAATCATGGCTTCAGAAGCCTCGGCGAGGGGAGGCCGGGGAAGGGCTTGGCATTGCTTCTTTGTGTACAAATATTGCCTCTTATTTTCTGGGCTGCAGGGTGAGGCAGAATGGAGTATTTGTGCAACACAGCCCAGCTTTGTTCTCTGTGCTTCTAATGACCGTCAGCTCGGAGGCAGGAAGCCAATCAGAGATGGTCGTCAGCAGGAATGGCTTTTGTTGACTCCCCAAATTGCCCTGAGTCTTGGATTTGCTTTTCAAAGTGTGCGTGGAGCGTGGCTCGACTGCTTTCAGCTGGAGGCAAAGGCTGAAGCTGTTGACAAAGAAGACCTGCTTTTCCTTTCTTAGACTCTTAACTCCCAGGTTGTCTATTTCAGACTTCATTTTCACACCTGGAAAGTGGGTATATATTCCAACTCCTCCTCCTCCAGCCTGTAAGATTCCTTGGTTTTTATGAAGCTTCCGTGATGCTAAATGTAACTCTAGGGCCAAACAGGATACCGAGGCTAGTTAAGTTTCCAAGAGAGAAAGCTGGGAGGAGGGCAGTAGTTCATCAACATGGCCAAGTTCAAGATATGCTATTTGATCCTTCTGCGGAACAGTGGATTTCAGTGTTCCCAGGGGACACTGGGCAATATCTGGAGGTGAATTTTGGTTGTCATAAGTTTTGATTCTCATAACTGGAGAGGAGGATGCTATTGGCATCTAGTGGGTAGAGGCCAGGGATGCTGGTCAACACCCTACAATATACAGGACAGCTCCCCTGCAACCTCACCCACGGAGAATTGTTATTGTTGTTGTTCAGTTGCTAAGTCATGCCTGACTCCTTGTGACCCCATAGACTGCCTCATGCCAGGCTTCCCTTTCCGTCACTATCTCCCGGGGTTTACTCAAACTCATGTCTGTTGAGTTGGTGATACCATCCAACCATCTCATCCTCTGCCACCCCCTCTCCTTTTGCCTTCAGTCTTTCCCAGCATCAGGGTCTTTCCCAGTGAGTTGGCTCTGCATCAGGTGGCCAAAGTATTGGAGCTTCAGCTTCAGCATCAGTCTTTGCAGTGAATATTCAGCATTGATTTCCTTTAGGATTGACTGATTTGATCTCTTTGCTGTCCAAGAGACTCTCAAGAGTCTTCTCCAGCACCACAATCAGCCCCTCATCATGTCAGTAGTGTGGAAGTTGGGAGACCCTGCTCCAGAGTAACCAGTACCCTCAGGATTTCTCCCTCTAGCATCCATTTCTCCACACCTAAGCCTCTTTCTCAGAAATTGCCAGTTTTGCTGTGTTAGTTTTATTTAAAGTAATTATTGATATGTATGTTCTTATTGCCATTTTGTTAATTGTTTTGAATTTGTTTTCATAGGTCTTTTTTCTTCTCTTCCTCTTTTGTTCTCTTCCAATATAAAATTTAAAAAATTAAATTAAGAAGAAAAGAAATTGCCAACTTTGTTTGCTAAGGCTGTTGGCCTGAGGATGCTTCTGCAGATCTGGCCAGGGAAACAGGGATATTCTGGATCACTTGCTCATCAGCAGATCAGGTCCTGATATGAAGTGAGCAGGACAGACCCTCCCCAAGGGCAGACCCTCCAGTGGGACTGTCTGGTGGCTGGAGCAGTGTTCCAGGTTTCAGGGAGGCACTTGTGCCCAGAGAGGGAGGGAATATGCATCTAGAAATGGCCATATGACCTATACCTTCCCTCCTTCAGATCTTGAAAGGGCTGATTCTTGGAGGCTTGACTACCATGTTGTTTTTTATTGAGGTGAAATTCACATAACAATACTATTTTTAATTCATTGGTATTCAGTACATTCGGAATGGTGTTCAACTATCACCTTTATCTAGTTCCAAAACATTAAGTAACCACTCACCATTTTCCCCTCCCCCAGCCCCCTTAGTCCTTGGCAACCACCAGTCTGCTCTCTGACTGTGGATTTGCTTATTGCGGACATTTCATATCAATGGAATTCATACAATACATGGCCTTTCGTATCTGGCTTCTTTGACTTAGCATGATGTTTTTGAGGCCCCTCCACACTGTAGTGTGAGTTAGTGCTTCATTTTTATGACAGAATAATATTCCGTTCTATGGATATATCATATATTGTTTAACTATTCATTCCTTGATGGAGGTTTGGGTTGTTTCCACCTTTTGGCTAATTGTGACTATTGCTTCTGTGACCATGTATCTGAGTACTGGTTGCCCAGTTCTTTTGGTGTATACCTAGGAGTGGCATTGCTAGATTTTATGGTAATTCTATGTCTTAACTTTTTGGGGAGTCATCAAACTATTTTCCTCAGTGGCTGCACTGTTTTACATTCTCACTAGCAACATATAGTGGTTCCAGTTTCTCACATTCTCACCAACACTTTATTTTTTAAATAAATCAACCCAGTTCTTTTTTTTAAAGATTTATTTATTTATAGCTGCACTGGGCCTTTATTGCTGTGTGTGGGCTTTCTCCAGTTGCAGAGAGTGGGGGCTACTCTCTTGTTGCCAGGCACGGGCTCTAGGGACACGGGCTTCACTAGCTGCAGCTCACTGGATCAACAGTATGGTGTCCAGGCTTAGTTGTCCTGCAGTGTGTGGGATCTTCCTGGACTCGGGATCAAACCCATGTCCCCTGCATGGGCAGGCTGATTCTTTACCACTAAGCCACCAGGGGGAAGCCTACCAACACTTACTGGTTTCTGTTTTTTTCATTCTTAGCATCCTACTGGATGTGAAGTGGTATCTCATTGTGGTTTGATTTGCATTTTCCTAATCTTCTTTGGAGAAATGTCTTTTCAAACTCTGCCTGTTATTTAATTGGACTGTCTTCTTGTTGTCAAGTTGTAAGTGTTCTTTATCTATTCTGATACTAGACCCTTATCAGATATATGATTTGCAAATATTTTCTTGCATTCTGTTGTTTTTTTTTTCACTTTCTTGACAATGTCCTTTGATCCACAAATGTTCTAAATTTTGGCAAAGTCTGATTTGTTTATTTTTACTTTTGTTGATCATGCTTTTCATATCAAACCTGATCACCGTATTTTGTTTTTAATTTAATTTTTATTTTAAATTGGAATGTAGTTGATTTACAGTGTTGTGTTAGTTTCAGGTGTAAGCAAAGTGAATCAGTTATGTACACACACACACACACACACACACACATATATATATTCATTCTTTTTTAGATTCTTTTCCCATATAGGTTATTACAGAATGTTGAATAGAATTCTCTGTGCTATAGAGTAGGTCCTTGTTGATTATCTGTTTTATATACAGTAGTGTGTATATGTTAATCCCAAACTCCTGATTTATCCCTCCCCAACCCCACTTTCCCTTTTGGTAACCATAAGTTTGTTTTCTGTGTCTGTGAGGCTGTTTCTATCTTGGGAACAAGTTCATTTGTATCATATTTTAGAATCCACAAATAAGTGATATCATATGGCATTTGTATTTATCTGACTTACTTAATATGATAATCTCTAATTGCATCCATGTTGCTACAAATGGCATTATTTCATTCTTTTTTATGGCTGAGTGATGGTCCATTGTATGTATGTACCACATCTTTTTTATCCATTCTTCTGTGGATGGACATTTAAGATGGACATTTTGATATCAGATCTGATCACTGTATTTTAAACTGCAACCATCAACCTCCTTTCCTGCCTTTTCTCTCTGTAGCATTCACCATACAGTACTGTATGCCTCTCCTCCACAAGAGCAGAAATTTCTGTCAATTTTACTCTCAGCTGTGACCCTGTGCCCAGGACCTGGCACACAATAGGTGCTAAATTAATATTTGTTCAATGAAGATTGGAGGTGAGATGGAGGAAGAGCATCTACATTTTCCTTATGGAGTCATCTGCTAGGTTTTCATGACAGTGAAACTCCTCTGTATGAAGCTATGTTGGTAGATTCATGTCATTATACATTTGCTCAAACTCACAGAATGTATAACACCAAGTGTGAACCATAAAGTAAGCTAAGGACTTTGGATGATAGTGATATGCCAGTGTAGGTTCATCACAGGTGACAAATGCGCCACTCGGATGGGGGACGTTCATAACAGGGCAGGCTGTGCCTATGTGGGGGCAGGGGACATGTGGGAAATCCCTGTATCTTCCACCCAATTGTGCTTTGAATCTAAACAAAGCTGGAAAGATTTTCCTTAACTCTGTGATACTCCCTTTGAATATATGATTTTAGCCACCATCATAGCAAACTGCATCGTCCTCGCCCTGGAGCAACACCTACCTGATGATGACAAGACTCCGATGTCTGAACGACTGGTGAGTGATGTCTCTTCACCGGGGTCTCTGCTTTGGTGGCAAACTGATGTGGTTGTGGGATCTGAGAGCAGACTGGGCTCTTAGTCTTGTCACCAAGAACCAGATCCTGGGCCCCCTGCCTGTTGTTTAGTTGCTAAGTCCTGTCCGACTCTTTTTTGACCCCATGAACTAGAACCCACTAGGCTTCTCTGTCCATGGGATTTCCCAGGCCAGAATATTGGAGTGGGTTGCCATTTACTTCTCCAGAGGGTCTTCCCAACCTAGGGCTCAAACCTGTGTCTCCTGCATTGCAGGAGGATTCTTAACCACTGAGCCACCATGGACGCCCTGGTGAACCTAAATTTCATGAATACCAATATTCTGGGGAGAGAGAAGTTCTCAATGCCCATCCTCCACTCTCACCCCCCAGCAGACCTCTTGTTAATCTGGAGAGGGATGGAGGGGTCACGTTGTCCATGAAAAGTCACATTCAGAACAAAATTTTGGGGAATTCTCTGGCAATTGGGTGGTTAGGACTTGGTACTTTCACTATCAGGGCCCAGGTTCAATCCCTGGATGGGGAACGAAGATCCTGCAAGCCTGGTGGCACAGCCAAAAGAATTTAAATAAATAAATAAATTTTTAAAAAATAAAAACAAACCAAAATTCTTGTGAAAAATATTGACCATACATAAATACACGGAGAACAGTACCATGAACCCCTCATGAACTCATCATCCAGGGACAACAAATATCAAGATTTTGCCTTACTTCATGTTTCCTTTCGTTTTTTATTTCCTTGGTTTGTTTTTCTTGGCCAAAGTATGTTAAGGCAAATCCCAGGCAATACGTCAATTCACTGCCATATACTGAAGTCTGCATTGCTCAAAATATGGGCACTTTCTGGGACTTCCCTGGTGGTCCAATGGTTAAGACTTGGTGCTTTCAATGCCATGACCTGGATTCAAACCCTGGTTGAAGAACTAAGATCCCGCAAAGCACATAGAGTGGCCAAAATAGGTGCTTTCTTACATCATCCCAGTGACATGTTGACACCCAACACACCAGTGGTTCCTGGGAATCATCAAAAACCCAGCCAGTAATCAAATATTCATGATTCCTTCAGAAATGGCATCTTACAGGTTGTTTTGTTTGAACCAAGATCCATACATAGTCTAGATTTGATGTTAAGGCTTTTAACATCTAAGGCAGTTATCTTCCCTCCTGCCATTGACTCTGCAGAAACCAGTCCAGTTGCCCTAAGGAAGGTCCCACATTCTGACTTTTGCCTGGTTGCTTGCTTAGGGTATCATTTAGCTGGTTTCTCTTTTCCCCAGGTTTACTATACATGAATATCAGCTCTGGAGTCAAAATCCAGTCAAAATCCAGTTGATGATCTGGTGGAGCTCTGCAGAGCTGTAAACTAGCACTAAGTTTTCTCTCGATGCCCCAAGCCATCCCCCAGCCCCCTGGTTTACCTCCTGGCATTCTGACAACCCCAAGAAGGAGACCTCGCTCCTTCCCATCACCATTTCAAAGCCAGCTTTCAAAACTCAAGTGTAGGGAGAGAGAGATGTTAGAAGTCACTCCTTCCTAATCCACATAATATTGATGATCTCAAGGCTTTTACGTGTTAATAGCTATGTATTGGGCTTCCAAGGTGGTGCAGCAGAAGAACCTGCCTGCCAATTTAGAAGACACGGGTTTGATCCCTGGGTTGGGAAGATCCCCTGGAGTAGGAAATGGCAACCCACACCAGTATTCTTGCTTAGGAAATATCATGGACAGAGGAGCCTGGTGGGCTCCAGTCCATGGGGTCACAAAGAGTCAGACACAATCCAGTACACGTGCATGCAGCTATCTATTATAATGTGTTTCCTAAAAATAGATAACTAGTCCAGAAAAACAATGATTTAAAACTTTTTTGTTTGTTTTTGCTTAAGATCAGGCTAAGTAAAAAGAGTTTGTTGAAAGAATAGTAAGTAAATAGTAGTAGCAGTGGTGAGCTGGTACGGGAAAGCTCATTGAGGCAGAATGAAAGTGACAGAAGCTTGAGAAATGTCGTCATTAACAGATGAGGGAGACAGCAATGGAGGGGCTCTGATGGAGCAAAGCTTATAGCTTAATTCGAAGTATTAATACTATAGAGTGTCAGCTGGAACCCAGACCTGGCAGGAGGTCTGGCGGGGAGCTGGGAGCTGGAACATTAGCCATTTACCAGCCAGTGCAGAAGTATTCATTCCAATATTTTCTCAACCTGAACTGCTGTACTGGTGAATACCAGCTTAGAATCATCACAAGTGTCAGATTTGGGGGCTTGGAGGTGAGGTCAGTGCACAGGGACCAACCCCAGGGTCCTGGATGATGTATGTGACAAGCAAACATTCTAAACTGATGCTTTCTTGTGGAACTTTCTACAGTGATGGAAATATCCAACATGTGCACTGTCCAATATGTTAGCCATCAGAAATATGACTAGTGTGACAGCAGAACTGAGTCTTTCATTTGATTTCACTCAAATTTATTTTTTATTATATATTTATTATTCTTGGCTGTGCTGGGTCTTCGTTGCTCCGCATGGGCTTTCTCTAGTGGCAGTGGGGGGGGGCTACTCTTCATTGCGGTGCACAGGCTTTTCATTACAGAGGCTTCTCTTGTTGTAGAGCAAGGCTCTAGGTGCATAGGCATCGTAGTTGCAGCACTCAGGCTTAGTTGCCCCACGGCATAGGGGATCTTCCCCAATCAAGGATCAAACCTGTGTCCCCTGCATTGGCAGGCAGATTCCCAACCACTGGCCCACCAGGAAATCCCTTCATTTCAATTTTAATAGTCACACATGGCTGCCTAAGTAGTGTGTAGAGTTGGCCAAATGGAAAGGAGTCATCTTCTCCATGCTTCTGTTTTTCTCACAGTAGCCTTTGGACAAGGTTAATCCAGGCAGGATGCAGTGAGGCGCAGTGAGGGCTGGAAAGTCTGGAGAGGTGAGGGGAAGTGGGTAGAGATTCTGAGTGGGTGGTTCCCTGTTCATGCCGCCCTCTGCCCAGCCAAAGACACTAATCTTACCTTCTCCCCCTTCCAGGATGACACAGAACCATACTTCATTGGAATTTTTTGTTTCGAGGCTGGAATTAAAATCATCGCCCTTGGATTTGCCTTCCATAAAGGCTCTTACTTGAGGAATGGCTGGAATGTGATGGACTTTGTGGTGGTGTTAACAGGGTAAGTGGCCTGTACCGTGTTTCTTAGAATTACCTTGAATGATGAGAACTCTGGAAACATAAGGATTGGTGTCATCCAGGCTGGGCTCAGAAATGCTGAGCCCCTGTGTTCTTCAGTGCGCTTCTACCGTCTTAACTAACCCCGCTCACCTCCTCGTCTTGGCTGTAGATCACAGGAGATGCTTTCTGTTACAATTAGAATAATAGCTTATTAGAATTGACTGCTTCCAAAGTGCTTTACGTGCATTCTCTCATTTAATCCTCACAACAATCTGATGAATTAGGAAACATTAATATTCCCATGTGAGCGCTGAAGAATCTGAAACATAGAAGGAACTTGGTTGCAATCACCCAGCTAGTTAAGTGATGGAGCTGGGATTTGAACCTGAGATGATGTCATTCCGGAACTCAAGTTTGTAACTGTTGTGCGCACATGGTCCTTTTGCTTTGCTTGGGGGAATACCTTGCCTTTATTTTACATTGGTAAATGCTTTTTGAGGATTTCAGGGTATGAGAGATTGTGGTGGAATTATGGAGAAAACCAGTTGAAGTAAGGTGCAGTCAATGCCTCTGAAGAGGTTTCAGATCTGATACAATGAACCAGAGGTAAAAGGTAAAACGTGAAGGTGTATACACTGTCTACCCTGTATAAGGTAACTCTAGCTGCTATAAGGGCAACAACAAAATCCAAAACTAGGTAATGACTTAAACACAACAGAAGTTTTATTTCTTGCTCATTGAAAGATCAAAACAGTTGTTTCTCGTTGGCAAGCTTCTCTCCTCTGCACAGTGATTGAGGGACCCAGGCCCTCAAAATACAGTGTGGTTCCCCGTTGTTGACTCACATATTGAGTCTACTTGTCTACAGGAAATCATGGAAGGGACATGAACGTGGATGGTGATGATTGAGGCAGGGGGGCGGTTGTAGAGTCCTGGCTGGAACCTGGTTCGTAACCTCTTTCACTCATACAGACTTCTGCTCAAATTCAGGCACATGCCCATACATGGCTCAGGGAAGCTGGGAAACAGCACACTGTGCTTAAAAGGAAATGGAAATGGATTTGGTGGATAGTCAGCCAGTCTCCATTACTGACCCCAAAGCCCTTTATCCAGTCCCAGTATAGACTTTACCATTTTGTGATGATTTTGGACTCCTTTGCTTACCCACTCCTCCCCTCCGAGCTAAGTCTATTTCTTCTCTCCCAAGAGCCGTATTCACTGGGAGACATCCCTCATAGTTCTCCTATATGAGAGCCCAGTTTTCCTCTATGGGATTATAACCCTCTATGGGATCATTTTTGGGGGGGCTCTAAAATCACTGCAGCTAGTGGTTGCAGCCATGAAATTAAAAGATGCTTACTCCTTGGAAAGAAAGTTATGACCAACCTAGACAGCATATTAAAAAGCAGAGACGTTACTTTGTCAACAAAGGTCCGTCTAGTCAAGGCTATGGTTTTTCCGATAGTCAAGTATGGATGTGCGAGTTGGACTATAAGGAAAGCTGAGTGCTAAAGAATTGATGCCTTTGAACTGTGGTGTTGGAGAAGACTCTTGAGAGTCCCCAGGACTGCAAGGAGATCCAACCAGTCCATCCTAAAGGAGATCAGTCCTGGGTGTTCATTGGAAGGACTGATGTTGAAGCTGAAACTCCAATACTTTGGCCACCTGATGTGAAGAGCTGACTTATTTGAAAAGAGGCTGATGCTGGGAAAGATTGAGGGCAGGAGGAGAAGGGGACGACAGAGGATGAGATGGCTGGATGGCACCACCGGCTCGATGGATATGAGTTTGGGTAGACTCCGGGAGTTGGTGATGGACAGAGAGGCCTGGCGTGCTGCGGTTCATGGGGTCGCAAATAGTTGGACACAACTGAGCAGCTGAACTGAACTGAACTGATGGGATCATTTCTGTGTGGGAATCACAGTTCTCCTTATGGGATCACAGTTCTCTTCTGTTGTTATTCAGTCACTAAGTTGTGTCCAACTCTTTGTGACCCCATGGACTCTAGTCCACCAGCCTCCTCTGTCCATGGGCTTTCCCAGGCAAGAATACTGGAGTGGGTTGCCACCTCCTTCTCCAAGTTCTCTTCCACAGGATTCTATTTCTCCTCTAGGCCCTATAGCTGCTCCAGGTCCTTTCTCTCTTCGCAGACATCATGGGTCTTAGTGTCCATGCTGTGCTGGCTGGGCTCTCATAATTCAGGTTTTAAATGTATCTGTTGTTTCGAAGCAATGTTGCTTCTCACAGAAGGAGCTGTGTCAGTTGGACTATTTTGGTAGAGGCTTTCAGATTTGAGTGGTCTGTTATGAGGGCTAGCCCTAGTGTTTTCTGACAGGTCTCTGTTTGCTGTGCCCACGGTCCTTTGCCTCATGACCTTGGAAGGTTCCTTGGACATATCATGGCATTGAGCACTTTTCTCTTTGCTCCCTAGGAAACTTGTGTGTGCAACAGCTCAGTGGTTGACTTTGTTGTTGTTGTTTAAAAATGTATTATAAAAAAAGGTATGATAGAAATAATCATTTCTAAAAAGGTATAATAGAATAATTCTAAAAGAAGTGGAGAATCATATAACAAATGCCTGTGTATGCAAATATTCATTCAATGAATATTTACTGGGCAACTACTATATGCTCTGGAACACAGCAATGGTCAAAACAGACAAAAATCCCTCCTGTTGTAGTACAGACATTCTAGTGGTGAAGAAAGACAAGATGCATGAATGAATACAATATCTAGTGTATTAGATGTTGATGAGATATTTTTAGAGAAAAAATAAAGCAGAGAAGGGATGGGATATATTATGGGCAGAAGGGCTAGAAGTCAGGGAAGACTAGCGTTGGGGAGGTGGTATTTGAATGAAAACTTGGAGGAAGTGAGTGAATAAGCCATGAGGATGGCCGAAGGAGGAGAGTGCCAGGCAGAGAGAGCAGCAAGTGCAAAGGGCCAGAGGCTGAACTGCATCTGGTGTGTTTGATGAACAGTGAAGAGGCCAGCATGCCTGGAGCAGAGTGGCTGAGGGGAAAAGTTGAGGAGGTGAAGACAGGGAGGTGATGGGGGCAAACTGCCATCAAAATGAAACCTTTACATGGTTAAGAATTTGATATTACATTCAAAGACTACTTGTTCAAGTAGATTAACCTTTATACATATTCAACAATATATCATTTGATTTTCTTTTATCTTTTCCTTTTTTTTCTTCAGTCAATAACTTTAGGAAGATCTAATAAAAAGGTCTTATCCATATTTCACTGAAGGTTCTTTTTGACTAAGAAAACAGTATATTTCAACTGTCCTTGAAAGCACAGTAAGGCAGTAAAATATACAACCAATAAAAGTGAATATATTGGTGACCAAAAAAAGCAAAACCTTTATGTATAGCATAGAAAACTCTACTCAATACTCTGTAATGACCTATATGGGAAAAGAATCTAAAAAGAGTGGATATGTGTATATGCAAAGCTAATCCACTTTGCTCTATACCTGAAACCAACACAGCATTGTAAATCAACTATACTCCAATAATAACTTTTTTCTTAAAAATGCAACCTTTTTAATACGGTGTAAGTCCCTGCATTCCCTTTCCTGGCCCCATTCTTTTCTCTCCATCCAGAAGCACTTTCCTGAATTTTGTGCTTATCATTTCCATTTATGTATTTACACTTTTACATGAGAATATAAGAAGTATATGATACTTATGTTACAGTTTAATTAGATAAGGATATAAGAAGTATGAGGTTAATCTGCTTGACAAAATGGTCCCATTCATCCATTTTCACTGCTTCATGGTATTCTGTGGTATGAACATTCTACCATGTATTTATACATATGGGTTGTTTCCAGCTTTGTGCTATTTTGAACAAAGCTGTCCCCTCATTCTTGTGAGTGCATTTCTCTAGGGCATGTGCCCAGGAGTGGAATTGCTGAGTTGTATGCTCTATGCATTCCCAGCTTCACTAGATCCTGCCAAATTGCTCTGCAAAGTGGTTGTACCAACTTATGCTCCCTGGGGGCTGACTTCTGCTGCCAGAGGCTGGCTTGACCTTGATGGCAGGAAGAAGCCTTCAAAACCCCTGTTTTCTGTAACATGGTCTTGAAACACCTAGGGAAGCTCATATACTGTTGAGCGTATAGTAAGTCTCAGTAAGTGATTAGTAAGTTGAAAGGTAGGGCTTCCTTGGTGGCTCACATAGTAAGGAAACTGCCTGCAATGCAGGAGACCCAGGTTTGATCCCTGGGTCGGGAAAATCCGCTGGAGAAGGGAATGGCACCCTGCTCCAGTATTCTTGTGTGGAGAATCTCATGGACAGAGAGCCTGGCGGGCTACGGTCCATGGGGTCACCAAGAGTCAGACACGACTGAGCGACTAAGACACACACATATACAAGTTGAAAGGCAGCCATTTGATAGGTCAGTCTGCTGCCTGGATGTTTGTATCTACTACTCAGTTACGAGGTGATCTTTTTTTCTCAGTTCCCTGATATTTCATGAGCCTCTAGAGGAGAAAGTCTTCATCTGGGGCAGATTGGTCCTGATGCAAGCTCATAGTTGGAATTAATGGGATCCATGAGCCACCTGAAATTTCATGCCAAAATTGTGTGTGTGTGTGTTTTCCTGGTCTGTAGTTTTCATCAGAGTCTCAGGGGGGTCCTGATTCTAACGCTACAAGGAGCCCCTGCTGTGGATTTTATTCATTTCTTAACCCCCTCTCCTTTCCTTCTTTGTCTTCTTTTTTCCTTTCTCTTGCTTTCGTCTTACTTCTCCAGTAATCAACCCTTCTTTCTTACTGTCTGGTGGTTCTGTCTCCTTCAGATCAGGCACAGAGCTCAAATTTTATTACTTCAAATTCCAGGGGGCTGTTGAGTCTCCTCTTGGGTTATAAGCCAGGAACAGAGAGAGAAGACTTTAGTGTCCCTGCACACCTAGACTTTTGTGCAATGTCAGCGATGGGGAAATGCAATAAACTCTTAATTTTGTGTTCTTGAGGGGAAGGGGACTCAAGTGTATTAATTTGACATTGAAACAAAGATGACTTGAATGTGCACTTTCTGATTAAAGCCTTGTTTTCTCATATTTCAAAGCAATCTGCAGCATTAAAATACCATTCACTTTTCATGGATTACGAAGGTTTTGGCCATCTTTCGGTGTGACATTTGGTGAAAAAGATCTTACCCATGGATTTTTCTGTGCTCTGTGTAGCTCAAAGCCTCAGAAACATTTTAACTTTGTAGTTGATCAACCCTATTTATAGCATCCTCCCCTTGTATTTGAAATTTGATCATTAAACTGAAAATGTGTAAGAGGAAGATTTGAGAAGCTTGGCTATATTTCTGAGATAACAGAGTTCTTACTGTAATGTTCAAATATATGTATACATCAAAGAAGTCAAATAATACACTTGTGCATGTTAAGAAAAGAGATCACAAATGCTGCCAGGGTAGGAGTGAAGATGATTGTTTTTTTAATTCATGGGCTTAGCCCTGTACCTGATATATAGTAGGTGATCAGTAAAATAAATGTTTGCCAAGCTGGAAGGTGGTAACATCTCTGATAATCAGAGTGTTCTGGAAAAGTCTGTTTTTGCTGTTTAGTTGCTAAGTGATGTCCAGCTCTTTTGTGACCCCATGGACTGAGCCCCACCAGGCTCTTCTGTCCATGGGGTTTCCCAGGCAAGAATACTGGAGTAGGTTGCCATTTGCTTCTCCAAGAGATCTTCATGACCCATGGATTGAACCCATGTCTCCTGCATTGGCAGATGGATTCTTTACCACTGAGCCACCTGAGAAGCCCTCTGGGAAATTTACCAAACTATTGAAGGCGATGGGGACCATTGCATTGATATAAATAGTTGAACAGTCCAGGAGTCTATGACAGATACCCTGACATCAGCTAAGGCAGACAAGGGGCAGTTGAGTAGGTCTTTGCTTGCTCTCATATTTTGTGACTATAAAAAAACAAAGGTTCCTTTTTGAAAGGTCCTGTGAACCACCCCAGGCTTTGGGCAGTTTTGTGTTGAAGACAGAAGTGAGGAAAAGACTCAAGTACTTGGAGACCAGAAGGAAAGGAGGTTGACTTTGTTTTCATAGCATCATTGAATGTTAGGACTCAGTGGACTCTGGCGGGTCCAACCCCTTTATTTTACTCACAGGAAGTAAAGACACAGAGGGGAGAAGTAATTTGCCCAAAGTCACATTGAGATGGTGGGTAGTCAGGAGTCTTCCAAAATCAGAAGGTATGTTCATGTCAAGGAGTCTTGGCGTCCCAGTTTGGAGGTCAGAGGGGGTGGTATAGATAACTAATGCCACCCCTTGGATTCTGCCATCAGAGCTTTGCCTTCTCTTTCCCTCATCTCCCAAAATACCCAGCCTGTGATCCCTTTCTAGAGAAATAGGGAACCTCAGAGAGTAATTCCAATTTCCCATTTTTTTCCTTAAATAGTTGAAAAAACTGAGGACCAGTAGAGTCAAAGTAACTTGGCTGGAGTCACACACCTCTCACGTTCTCTTGCTTTTTTGACTAATTGAACAGCACATGTAGTTGTTCCTCAACCTCTCCTACATTGCCTGCAATGAAAACAGCATTCCAAGCAGCAACAATAAAGCACAACTAGCATTGTGACTCACAAGACCAACTAATGGCTCCTATAAATGCCAGCAGCATTTTATTTTAATGTCTCTTTGCATTAATCCCCACCCTACCCCCCAGCAGAGGATCAGTCAGTTACTCCTGATACCAGAAAGGTTCCCCACTGTGGTCCAAATGCTTTTTATCATTCAGAGAGTTTTGTCATTGAGAGAGCATCGATCTTTTTAGTGTTCAGAGCATTTGGTTGTCATGATATTTGCTGAACCGTATTCCATCAAGAATCGCTTCACTTCCCAGCAGCAGGAGCTTGTTTGTCCATCTTGGAGTGACAGTGATGATAATGATGCTGGCTGCCATGATTTTTATTCTCATCGTTTATTGAGCACTTACTGTGTGCCAGCACTATATTAACAATTTCATGTTTGTTATCACTTTTCAGTTTCACAAGACCTTTCATTAGAGGTGAATTTGAGGCTCAGAGAGATCAAACTACTTACAAAGGGTCCCACAGTTAGTAAATGACAGATTAGGATCTCAGCTGCCCTGCTAGGACACATCCCTAAGTCTAGGGTATCCCTGGGTCAAGTTAAGTTCAGACAAAGAGCTATATTCAGCCCAGTATCCTTATGAACATAATACTTGTTATTAAGAACAGTGGCAATATCGACACTCTAGATCTTACAAGGCAGTTATAACATGATATACTGTATATATATAAATATATGCTCAGTTAATTCTTACAACCCTCTGAGTTAAGTACCATTGTTATCCCCATTTCACAGATGAAGAAACTTAGGCTCAAAGGACTTCAATAACTTGCCCAAATTCACCTACCTCAAAATAGTGCCTCCAGGATTTGAACTCAGGCAGATTTGGATCCAGAATCCATTTTTCTTGAGTCCATTTTCCCTAAAATCAAGTTTTTCAGGGAAGTCAGCAGGCAGGCCTTCATTTTCTCCCTCATCTTGGGCTCCATGGTGGCAGGAAAGAAGTGGGCAATGTAGGTTTCCCAAAACGGGAAATTGGCATAGTCTACATAGCTAAAACCTGGGCCTCAAAGTCAGGGGACTGACTCTCTGCCACTGATGAACTTGAGAATGTGAGTTGATCTCTCTGAACCTTTGTTTTCTCACCTGGAAAATATGAGTAATGAGAGTGTCTACCTCTTAGAGATGTGTTAGGGAATTGTTGTTTAGTCACTAAGTTGTGTCCAACTCTTTTGTGACCCCATGGACTGTAGCCTGCCAGTTCCTCTGTCCATGGGATTTCCCAGGCAAAAATACTGGGAAGAGTTATCATTTTCTCCTCCAGGGGACCTTCCCAACTCAGGAATGGAACCAGCACCTCCTGCTTGGCAGGCATATTCTTTAACCCTGAGTCACCTGGGAATAGAAGAGGCAAAATAAGTGGCAGATACTGTGACCTGCGCCCCTGAAGCTGTTTGAGTGCTTCATAAATGGGAGTTGGTGAACTGAAGGGGAAGTTAAAACAGATTCCTTTGGTGAAGTGTGGTTGTTGCTGCATATGTCCCACTCTTCATTAGTTCATCTCACCTCTGGGTTTACCTGCAACTGTAGTAGGCAGTTCTATTCAGCTCACCTCTTTGCATCTCCAGTACTCTCATCTTTCTGCACCTCTGGTGCAGAGTCTTCTCCAGAATCATAGGGTTTGTTCAGCCCATATGACAGACATTGAACACCAGCCAGGAGCAGCCCTCAACCAATGAGCAAGGATGCTGATGTATAAATACCCTCGCTTTTCCATTGTTCAGTGAGAAAACGCAGAGGTTTGTTCTATAGCCTCTTAAAGAGTCTTAGCAGGATTGAATCCCAGTTGTTCACAATGAAACCTATTCATTGGTACACACTTTACCAACTTTTTGCTTCATTCTCTTGTAATTCCATGGCCTCCCAAAAGTTCTTGTCTTGGATCTCCTTTCAGAGAATCCCAAATCAACCCAAGGAGTAATAATAGCCAGACGCCTAATGGGTTAGAGGTTTCAGCACCTGGGACAGCACCCAGCACACTTGCTTATCTAAAAGTGTCCTCCTTTCTTCCTCTGCCCCCGCCTGGGGTGGGGCAGGATTGAGAGAAGGCCAGATGGCCAGGTGACGTTGTTCTGTACTGAGCTTCTTGGCCATTTTCCCCATATGGCTGGAGAAGACCTTGCCATCTATCTCTCTGCAGGTTTGGGGGCTGATAGAGGCCTTGTCCTCTTGAATTGCCGTGACAAATGCCAGCCGGCCTCTGAAGAGGCATCTGGTCACTGCTTCTATAGTTTTCAGGGCTAATGACTGCTCTCTTCTCACCAAGGCAGGGAGACAGCTGTCCTGCAGGCAGAGGAAATCTCAATGGAATGGGAAGCAAGTGGGTGCCTGGGGCCAAAGTGGAGGCTGCCAACTGAAAAGACACTGTGCTTTGATTTATGCAGGAAGGAACTATAGGACCTGCTGATGCTGTGTTGTGACAGAGCTTGTAGAAGCTAGACAGCCTCTCCTCTCTCCAAAAACCTGGGCCTGATCCAGAGACAAAAGGCTGTCACCTTCAATGGGGTTGTGTAGTAGAAAGGTGAAGCTGAGAACTTGTGAGTGGGGAGAAGAAATCGAGGTGGGGGTCATTTAAGAAAAACAAAGAGCCCATTTTCATGACTTCTCAGGTTATATTCAGCCCTTTGGCGATCTCATCCAACTTTAAGGGTTTAAATACTCCTTCTGGAGACGTCCCTGGTGGTCCAGTGGCTAAGACTCTGTGCTCCCAATGCCAGGGGCCTGGGTTCGATCCCTAGTCAGGGAACTAGATCCCACATGCTGCAACTAAGATCTGGCACATCCAAATAAATAAAAATTTTAAAGTGTTTTGAAATAAATAAATACATACTCCTTCTATGTTGATGTTTCCCAAACTTACATCTCCAACCTGGACCTCTCTCAAAATCCCACTTTGGAGGAGGAGTTCACCATCCAAAACTAAGCTCCTGATCATCCAATATTGTCCCTCCATCTCTTCCCCTGACAGTGAACAGCAGCTCTGTCCTTCCAGGAGCTCTGACCAACAATCTTGATGCCTCCTGGCATGGACGTGGAAGTCATGTCTGACTCTTTGCGACCCCATGGACTGGAGCCCACCATGCTCCTCTGTCCGTGGGATTTCTCAGGTAAGAATACTGGAATGGGTTGCCTTTCCCTTCTGTAGGTGGATCTTCCTGAATCAGGGATCGAACCCAAGTCTCCTGCATTGTAGGCAGATTCTTTACCATCTGAGCCACCAGGGAAGCCCCCAGTTCTATAGGTTCCAACTTTAACATGCATTCAGTACTTATTCCACCTCTGCTGTCACCACCCTGGGCTGAGCCATCATCATCTCTTGACTGGGTTGTTAGAACAGTGTCTGCCAGGGCTCTCTGCTTCTGCCCTCCTTCCCCACAGTCTTTATCAACACAAGCAGCCAGAAGGATCCTTTTAACACCTAAATTAGATCAAATCACTTTTCTGCTCACTTTTCTACTTTAGCTTCTCCACTGAGTGAACCATCCCTCCTGTGGTTCACTCACTGGAGAAGCCAAAGTCCTCAGCCTGGCCCACAAGGACCTATCTGCATCACCTTGCAATCTCATCACTCCCTATTCTCCTTCTCACTCAGTTGGCTTCAGTTGCACCAAGCTTCTGTCCTTATTGTTCCTTGAACACTTCAGGCAAGTTTGAAAACTCAGGGCTTTTGCACTTCCAGTTCTTCTGCCTGGTATGCTCTTTCCCCAAATATCTGCTCTATCTATTCCCTCATCTTGAAGACTTTGCTCCAGGGTTCTCTGACCCCTTACTTAGAATTTTAACATTCCCAATGCTTTCTGTCCTCTTTCATTTATTGATTTTTTTCCACATACTTTGCACTTTCTGACAAGTTGAATACTTTACCTATTTATTTTTTGCCCACCTTCTTCACTAGGTCAAACACTAGGCAGGGATTTCATTTCTTCTGCTCAAGGTTATATTCCCCAGTGCCTGGAGTAGTGCCCGGCACACAGTAAGTGCTCAATAAATGTTTCTGAATGAATGAACCAATCAATGGTACTTATGACCTACCACTGTTAAGGGAAGTTTCGCTGAAAAATAAACTGATCCAGAGGTCGAGAAGCCCCTACCTGAATGCTCATGCTTGTTGGCTGGTCTAGATGAAATGATGCAGTTTTGGAGGGCAGTAGGAGTGTCAGCTTTAATTAACCGTTGCATGTACTGGGGGCTGGAATATACCTACACTTGGTTGTGGTCCTACTCCAGGAGTTACGGTATATCTTTTGTGTCATAGCTCTGAATGGACTAAACCTCCATTGCAATCAGCTTCATTAGCTACCTTGCATCGATAAAGTGATATAAGTATGAACAGATTTGTGCAGAAGGGGAAGAGCCTGATCAAGGGTGTGTTCTCAGGCTTACTGTGTGTGATTTTACACAGAACCAGGCAGCTGGAGTACATTGTCTTTTTTTTTGGCTGGGCTGGGTCTTTTATGCTATGCAAGGGCTTTCTAGTGATTGGGGGCTACTCTTTAGTTGTGGTGTGCGGGCTTCTCATTGTAGTGCCTTCTCTTGTTGCAGAAGAACACTAAATGGAATGATAGGGAGAATTGACCTCACTATTCAATTGTTATATTCTTCCTTTTTCTCTTCATATATGTGCTAATTCCGTATTGATGATTGTACGCAGGCTTCAATAGTTGCAGCTCTTGGGCCCCAGAGCACAGCTTTAGTAGTTGTGACACTCAGGCTTAGTTGCTCTGCAGCCTGTGGGATCTTCCTACACCAGGGATTGAATCTGTGTCCCTGCATTGACAGGTGGATTCTTATCCACTGTACCACCAGGGAAGTCCTGGAGTACATTTTCTAAGTGTGTAATTCACCTATGTGTAAATCTCTTTTGGAGATATCATGACTAATAAGTATCGAATACTTTGCTCCCAAGAGTGCCTTCAGCCTTGTGAAGCTTTGATTTCAGAAGTCAAGTTTTTTAGGTGGTACTGAAGGAACACAGGTTGTGGGTTGTTTTGTTTTCACTGCTCACAGGCACATTTGGAGGCCACCATGGATTTCAGGACATGAAACTCTGGCATCAGGGACAGAGGCAGAAAGGAAACCCAAAATTCTTAAGTCTTTCTCTGGGCATGAAAATGTGGCTGGTGCTGTTTCTTTTCCTTCATGTTGGTATTCTAGAGATTATAGGATATTAATAAGATTTAACGGACAGAAGGGATCAGACTGGGAGGTCTTCATTAACTAGACTGAGTTTATACTGGTAGGAAGTAGCCTGGATGTTTTCAAAGAAGAAACTGTAAAGTGTGTAGCAGAATCACATCTTATGCAAATTTGACTTTCACAAAATAATCGATATGTAATTAGCACATATATAAAAAGAAAAAGGAAGAATATAGTAATTGAATAGTGAGGTCATTTCTCCCAATCATTCCATTTAGTGAACTTTTTCCAAAGTGTCAGCTGAAACCATTCATAGATCCTAGTACATCAGTTTGGAATGCTTTTTTATGTAAGTAACAGTAGAGACAACTTTCACATTAGAGGCTTTTGTCACCTGACTTAGAAGTCAGTGGACCAGGATTAGTGACTAGCTCAGTGATGTCCTTTTACCTTCCTCAGTGTGTTGTATTTTTACTTCAGGCTTTCTTGCCTCAAGGCTGCAAAATGGCTGTCATGTCTCCCTCTCTCACAGCTTTATCCAAAATTAGAAATATAATGGCAGAAAGAGAAAACTTCCATTGGGGGCTTTTCTCTTTTTAATCCAGGAAATCTTCCCCAGAAGTTCCCAGCAGGCTTCCCCCTACATCTTATTGGTCATAACTGGCTCACATGATCATTTCTAGCTTCAGGAAAGACCAGAAACATGAATCCCTAGCACTTTTGCTGTTTTATGGGAGACTAGCTCTGCCTGTAGAAAAGATGGGAGAGGGAAATGGCTGTGACAGTTAGCAGTGTCAGATGTGGCATGCTATTCTAATTCTTTTGTATCACACATTATACACACTTATTACTGCTCAGGTTTAACCACACAAAACCATGTGTACTGTAGTTTATGGATGATGTAAGAGTTTTTCAAATGTATTTTTGGAATATATACAATTTTTCCCTTGCACACTGACTTCAGAACCATAATTCTCCCATGTAAGACAAAACATCAGTTTGGAGATGTGGGTTCAAACCCTGACTCTGCCACTAAGATTTGTGACTCTGGGAAATGACTTATTCGACTTAGTCCTTATTTTACTTATTCGTTAAGTGAGGCTTGTCTTAACACCTCATTGGGCTGAGGTGAAGATTTGTTGTTGTTGTTCAGTTGTTTAGTCATGTCCAACTCTTTGCAACCTCATGTACAGATAGCACGCCAGGCTCCTCGGTCCTCCACTATCTCCTGGAGTTTGCTTAGATTCATGTCCATTACTTGGTAAAGATTAGATGGGATAATTCTTAGTACATAATAGAGTCTCAATAAGATACAGTCAAGAGGAAGAGGGAGAATGGGGAGGAGGTAGAGAAAGGGGAAAGGGCAGAAGAAGAGGAGATTCCTGATTGTGATGGACTAAGTCCCTTGAGATGATTCTAAGTCTGGGATGACTTGAGACTCGCTTAGAATAGTGGCAATAAGAAGGAAAAGGTGGACTTAAGGGCTATTTCACCAGGAAAAAGAACATTCCAGAACTATTTTTTTTATTTTTTCTGTTGAAATATAGCTGATTTACAGTGTTGTGACTGTTGAATTTTTATGATTTATTTTTGGTTATGCTAGATCTTCATTCCTTCACTCGAGCTTTCCTCTAGTTGCAGTGAGCGGGGGCGACTCTCGTTGCAGTGTGTGGGCTTCTCATTGCAGTGGCTTCTCGTTGTCAAGCTTGGGCTCTAGGGCACACGCACTTAGTAGTTGTGGTGCGTGGGCTCAGTAGTTACGGCTCGAGGACTCTAGAGTGCAGGCTCAGAAGTTGTGGTGCACTGGCTTAGTTGCTCCGTGGCATGTGGGATCTTCCCGGACCAGGGATGGAACCCATGTCCCCTGAATTGGCAGGCAGATTCTTTACTGCTGGACTACCAGGGAAGTCCTCAGCTGACTATTGACTGGTATGATGGTGCTGCCAATGCAGGAGTACAGGATGCTTCTAATGAGAAGAACTTATGTCAATCACGTTGAGGTCCCTGCAGGACATCAAAGCAGAAATATTGCTTTGCAGATAGATGGGGATATGTTTAAAGCTTGACTGCCTGCCCAGATTTGAGAGTCAGCCACAGAAAAGGTTGGTTAAAGCTGAAAGTGACTGAGCCCTGTAGGCGTGATGGTGTCACAGACAGGAACACAGGGTCAGAGAGGCGCCCACACCTAGGGAGCAGAGGGAGAAAGAGGAGCAGAGAAGGAAACAGACGTGGTAGACAGGTAGTTAGGAAGACAGACCAGCTGTGTTGATTGCAGCAGAAGAGACAAGAAAATCCCTAGGGCTTTGGGGCTTTCTGCAGACATACCTCGGAGATATCATGGGTTCAGTTCCAGGCCACCACAATAAACTTTATTGTGTTTACTAAACAGTGCAATAAAGCAAGTCACATGAATTTTTTCCTTTCTCAGTACATGTGAAAATTATGTTCGCACTATACTATAGTCTTATTAAGAGTGCAGTAGCATTCTTTTTTTCATGTTGTTGAATGTAGCAGAGCTTTTAAAATTTTTATTGGAATATAATTGCTTTACAATGTTGTGTTAGCTTCTGCTGTACAACAAAGTGAATCAGCTCTAAGAATACATATATCCCCTCCTCCTTGAGCCTCCCTCCCACTCTTCCATCCCACCCCTCTAGGTCATCACAGAGCACCAAGCTGAGTTCCCTGTGCTACATAGCAACTTCCCACTAGCTCTTTATTTTACACATGGTAGTAAATATATGTCAATGCAATAGCATTCTATCTTTAAAATGTACATACCTTAATTTTAAAATATTTTATTGCTAAAAAATCCTGACAATCCAAGTAGTAACATCAAAGAGCTCTGATCACAGATCCCCATACCAAATATATTAATAATATTGTATGTGTTATTATTAATAATGAAAAGTTTGAAATACTGTAAGAATTATCAAAATGTGACACAGAGGCGTGACGTGAGCAACTGCTTTTGAAAGAAATGGCAATAGGTTTGCTCAATGCAGGGTTCCTACAAGCCTTCAATTTGTAAAAAATGCAATGTCTCCAAAGCACAATAAAATGAAGTATGTCTGAAAGTGGCTTCCTCTATAGCTCAGCAGTAAAGAATCTGCCTGCCAATGCAGGAGACACGTGTTCAATCCTTGGGTCAGGGAGATCCCCTGGAGAAGGAATTGACAACCCACTCCAGCATTCTTGCCTGGGAAGTCTCATGGACTGGGGTGCCTGAAGGGCTTCATTCCATAGGGTCGTAAAGAGTCAGACATGCCTGAGGGACTGAGCATATACATATATGCCTAAATATGAGAGAAAAAGGGGGTTGTTCATAGGGAATTTTCGGGTGCATGAAATTTTGGCAGCAGATGTCTGATTGAAAAGAAAAGTAAGCAATAAGTCTAACTCATTCAGGAAGCTTGTCAAAGACAGGAAGAAGGAAAACATTTGGTCATTCCTACCATCTCTGCCAAAGATATGGGTTAGGTGGTCTCATTGGAGAATAGCTCAATTTCCTGGGCCTTTTTCCTCTCCTTAAAATTTTGTATCAGAAGTGTAAGATCATGGACATGTTTAGAAAGATGTAGAAAATGAGCATCACGTATGTGTTGTGTGCTGTGCTAAGTCGCTTCAGTCGTATCCGACTCTTTGCGACCCCATGGACTGTAGCTTGCCAGGCTCCCCTGTCCATGGAATTCTCCAGGCAAGAATACTGGAGTGGGTTGCCGTTTCCTCCTTTAGGGGATCTTCCCGACCTAGGGACTGAATCCACATCTCTTAACTCTCCAGTATTGACAGGCAGGTTCTTTACCACTAGCACCACCTGGGAAGCCCATATTATTATATATCTCTTCATAAATAAAATTCTGGTTATATTATACCATGGTGATTAAGACCATGGGCTTTGGAATTGGAACAGATTTAAAACCCAGCCCCATTGTTTCCAAGTTGTGTGACCTTGGGCAAGTGACTGTATCTCTCCGAATGGTAGCTTCTTCAGATGAAAAACAGAAGTAATGATACTCCCTCCCATGTAGAGTTGTTTTTAAAGGTTTAATGTGTTAATGTCTGACACATTGTGCGTTGAGTGTATGTATGGTATTTACCAATGGATGGTCTGAAGAGAGAGGAAGGGATATAATGCTTCTTTGGACCTCAGCTTCCTCATCTGTGAAATGGGAATAATGATTATACCTACCTATCAGGTAGGATTCAATGAGATAATACTTGTAAAACACTTAGAAACTGGCAGAGAGTAAGTGCTCAATATTAGCTATTATAAGACTAATAACTATAATTATAATGATGATAATAATTATTACTACTGCTCCAGGCCCAGTTCCATAGACTAGCAAGTTAACTATAGAGAACATTTGCTCTTATTAGTTGGGGACCCAAATTCCAACCTCTTCTTCCAATCTTGGGAGAAACTCCCTTTGTGTGTCATACTGCTGACCATGGGACCTCATACTCACAAGTTGAAGGTTGAAGTGGGAGAATGTCTTCCTCTCTCCACCCCTTGGTAGTCAAGGCATGTGAGTTAACCTCAGCTAGTCCCAAGCTTCCTCACTCAGGAATTTGAAAATGGAGTAAGTGCTTCCCCAGTGGCTCAGTGGTAAACAATCTGCCTGCAATGTAGGAGACACAGGTTTGATCCCTGTGTTGGGAAGACCCCTGGAAAAAGAAATGGCAACCCACTCTAGTTTTATTGCCTGGGAATCCCATGGACAGAGGAGCCTGGCATGTTACAGTCCTATAGTCCATGGGGTCGTAAAACTAGCTGGACATGACTTAGCGACTAAACCACTGACTCAACCATGAAGGATGGTTCTGGATTCCTTCATGGCAGCCGGCTGCAGTGAGGGTCAGCCTGGCTGCATTACTCCTGCTGATTGTCCAAGCCCCCTCCTCTGGTCTGTTGATAATTATCGTCTGAGCTTCCTAAAAATCCCTTTTATGCCTAAGACATCTGGTCAGTTTCTAGGTTTTGCAACCTAGCACCCAAAGCAACCTTGAGACAAGGATTTGAGGGCCAGTGGTTGTTTGTAGACGCCAGGAAATGAAGGCGAGGAGAGGGCTCAGATAGTGAAGACGAGGCAGCCAGTGGAACAGATTCACAGATCTCAAAATCAAACTTGTGGTTGCCAAAGGGGATATGTTGAGGGAAGTGATAAATTAGGAAATTGGGATTGACATATACATACTACTGTATATAAAATAGATAAATAATAATGACCTACTGTATAGCACAGGGAACTCTACTCAATATTCTGTAATAACCTATATGGGGAAGAATCTGAAAAAGAACATATATATATCTGTGGGCTTCTCTGGTGGCTCAGATGGTAAAGACTCCACCTGCAATGCAGGAGACGTGGTTTTATCCCTGATTCGGGAAGATCCCCTGGAGAAGGGAATGGCAACTCACTCCAGTATTCTTGCCTGGAGAATCCCATGGACAGAGGAGCTTGACGGGCTACAGTCCATGGAGTCGCAAAGAATTGGACACGACTGAGCAACTAAGCAAACACTGATTCACTTTGCTGTACACTTGAAACTAAGACAATGGTTAAGTCAACTATACTCCAATAAAAGTTTTTAAGATAGAGGACTTCCTTGGTGGTCCGGTGGTTAAGACTTTGCCTTCCAGTGCAAGGGGGTTCAGGTTCGATTCCTGGTCAGTGAGCTAAGATCCCACAGGCCTTGTGGCCAAAAAACCAAAACATAAAACAGAAGCAGTTTTATACAATACAAATACAATAAAATATAGAGTTGGACATGACTGAAGCGACTTAGCTTGCACACATGGGCAACTAGCTTTTGTTTAATCTCTCTGGAGAACATTGTGAGGCCAAGTGGAACATGCCCCACAGAGTCAGCCCACCAAAGAAATGAGGGAACTGGAATATGGGAGGCCTTCTGGGGTGTGAGCTCTCTAGTTCTCCTGGCTTACTCTGCATTTGGGTTGAGCACGCTTCTGTGGCCAGGAAGTCATAGATGTTCACAGTGAAGCGTGGGACACAGGCATGGCAGCCACGGTTTCTGCCTTGCTGGCCACACTCTCTTCGTCCTGCTGTGAATTGTCACTCAACTGCTTACATCTCCTGGTGAAATGTTTGGAGAATCAGTTCATCCATAAGGCTCACCCGGTTGGCCCCGAATAGGAAGTGAGAAGACAGGTGCTGCTCTGTAGGGAAGGGAGAAATGAGGGGAGGCTGAAAGCCTGACCCTTGTTCTTTGGGGAGTTTTGGCTCCATCCATATTCCTGAGACAGAGCACTCCCTCTCCTTCCTGGCCTGGGTCACAGGATTTCAGTGCAGAGGAGAACAGAGGCTAGCGTGAATTAAAGGCATGGAAATTCAAAGCAGAAGAGTCAAACAGGATTCAGGTGGGATCTAGGACCCAGGATTGGGGATGAGTTAGCAGTGTCTTTTACTGACTTTGGCTGGTGACAATGAGAAGGATTTGTCCCAGGAAGGGAGAAATGAGCAAACTGGGCTTCTCTCACTAGGAGGTGAGAATTGCATCAGCAGGGTAGCCTCTCCACCGGGATAGCACAGTAACCTGTGCCTTCGTGCCTGAAAAAGGAAGAAGTGTGGGTCCTCTGTTCCTATTGTGGCATCTTATGTGGCCTAGAAACAGGGCAACATTTGAAGGCTGTATTAGGAGTGCATTCAGTGACATGTAACAGAAAATTAAACTCGTGGAGACTTAAACAAAGCAAACAATATTCATTCTTATGTTACAAAATGTCTGGGTTGGGTACTGGTTGGCATTAGTTGGCATCTCTAATATGCCTGGCCTTTACCTCATGGTTGCAAAATGGTTGCCAGAGCTCCTAGCATCATGTCCACATTCAAGACAAGGGAAGAAGCAGGTTGGCAGTTTAGGTGAGACTCAGCTGTGTGCTTTACCTAGTCTCAGTTGAGCTCATTCAAGCCTCTGTGGTCAACTGTGGGGCAGCTGGGTGGCTCTCCTGTTTAGGTGTTGGCTGACTGTAGGGTGACCTTGGCTGAGACCACTGTGCTCTGCTCCACATGGTCTGATCCTCCCACAGGCTAGCTTGAGTTTGTTCACATGGAAGAAGCAGGGTTCTAGGAGAAAGAAGAAACACATGGGGTCTAAGGAATGGACACCCTCAATTTGGCCACTGTTGGCCAAAACAAACAGTGAGCCTAGTCCAGATTCAAGGGGTGGGGGGCGGGGGGAGGTTGGGGGAAGAAATAATACATAATATCGCAAAGGGTATGTATCCAAGAATTTACTTACTAGAGCCACTGTGGCCCCAATTCCTGTCCCCTGAGGCCTTCTGCCCCCTTTCTTTTCATTCCTGACTCTTAGCAAGAAATGAGGATGATGTACTATTATTACCATGTCAGTCTCCTTTACAGTGTAAAGGAGAGAATATGCCAGCAAAGGCTGTGCTCAGAGTCCAGGGCTGTCATACAATCATCTGGGAATTAAAGGTGGGGAAGATTACAAGCCTCTTCATATTCCTTCCCGCTTTTATCAAATCTCAACTTGGTATCTGAGTTCTGAGCCCTCATGGGTGGTTAAAGCAAGATAAAAGATTTCTTGCCTGCCACGTTGACCCGGCATAGTTCACAGTCATGCAGCCCAGCTCCCTATGTCAACGGGGGCTTTTGATTTCATTTTTCCTTTTAAATGTCACTCACTGCTGATTATAGCTGGATGGAAAACTTATACTGACTTTGTCAGCTCAGAGGGACAGAGGCCAGGCTGGTGAGCGTCTGCTTGGAGACCCTTTTGTCCATCCCAACGCTTTCTTTTGGTTTCTGCCTTTTTTTTTGTAACTACCCCACCTCTCTTTCCTCTTGCAATTGTTGCTTTATGAGAAGCCAGGCCAGTGGGGGAGATCAAACTCAGAGAAAGGAAATTGGCATTAATTGAGCATCAGCTGTGTGCCAGGCCTTTTACATACCTTATCACCTTCAAGCCTCCCCTCAGCTCCATAAGTATTATCACAGGAGAGGAAAACTAGACTCAAGAGAGGCAGTCGCATGTCCAAAGTCACACAGATTGGAGGTCCTAGAGCCAGGATTCTGAATGCAGATCCACCCCATTGCAGAGCCAGGCTTCTTCCTGTCCACTGATGCATGTTAGAGGGAGAAAATAAGGAAAGGAATGCCAGCCTCGTCTATCAGCTATACCTGCCCAGTCACCCCAGGACCTTTGCACATGCTATTGCTTATGTCTGGAATATGTTGTCTTCTCTGTGTCTGATTAATTCTTACTCAAACATGATATTCCAAAGGGGAGGGTGGGACAAGTTGGAAGATTGGGATTAACACATATATATACACTACTGTGTCTAAAATAGATAGCTAGTGGGAAGCTGCTGTATAGCACAGGGAGCTCAACTTGGTGCTCTGTGATGACCTAGAGGGGTGGGATTGGGAGAGGGAGGAGTGGGATGTTCAAGAGGAAGGGGCTATGTGGATACATACAGCTGATTCACTTCATTGTACAGCAGAGGCTAACACAACATTGTAAAGCAATTATACTCCAACAAGTAAAGTGTGTAACACCCAGTGGCATCAGCCCTGACCAATTAGAAGGGAGGCTCCCTTTTTGTGCCAAGTGTAGACCTTTTGTCTGCTGCATCATGGGGAGGTCCAGGAGACTTAGAAAGGGGCTGAGATGCTGGGGAGCACTCATAGGGCTCAGGGAAGTGCATATTTAATGATATAAATTGTCTCTTCCTGGGACTTCCCCTGGTGGTCCAGTGGTTAAGAACCTGCCTTGCAATGCCAGGGACACAGGTTTGATCCCTGGCCAGGGAACTAAGATCCTACATACCACTGGGCAGCTGAACCTGTGCTCTATAGCTACTGAGCGCCTGCTCTCTAGAGCCCACGTGCCACAGCTAGAGAAGCCCCCATGTACCACGATTGGAGAAAGACCACATGCCACAACAAAGGACCTGTGTAGCAGAAAAAAAAAAAAGTTGTCTCTTCCTTTAGAAAACCTTCCTGGCCTCCCCACCTAATGTCCACCATGAGGCCAGTTCAGATCTTTTCTTTATGGGCATCTGGTGATATCTGTGTGAAAACCCTCACCATTGTTTACTGGATTAATCACCTATCTTCTTCCCCTGGAGGACAAAGACTGGACCTAGAACCTAGTACAGAACCTGAGAATGAGGCTCGCTGAACATCTATTGAATGAATAAGTGATCAAATGAATGAATAAATGAACGAATGAATTTATAGCTGGTGTTAGAGAGAACCACAGCTTTTTAAAAAATTTATTTAGTTTTAATTGGAGAATAATTGCTTTACAATGTTCTGTTGGTTTCTACTGTACAACAGGAATCAGCTACAAGTGTATTTATATGCCTTCTCTTGTAAGCCTCCCTCCCACCACCCCTCTAAGTCATCACGGAGCACTGTACTGAGCTCCCTGCGCTATACAGCTGCTTCCCTCTAGCTATTTATTTTACACAGGGTAGTGTATATATGTCAGTGCTACTCTCAATTTGTCCCACCCTCTCCATCCCCCACTGTGTCCACAAGTCATTCTCTATGTCTGTATCTTTATTCCTGTCCTGCAAATAGGTTCATCCAGACCATTTTTCTCCATTTCATTGATCAGTTAGTCGCTCAGTTGTGTCTGACTCTTTGGGACCCATGGACTGTAGCCCACCAGGCTCCTCTGTCCATGGAAGTCTCCAGACAAGAATACTGGAGTGTGTTGCCATTATATATGTTAATATATGTCATTTGTTTTTCTCTTTCCGATTTACTTCATTCTGTATAACAGAATCTAGGTTCATCTACTTTACTACAATGGACTCAAATTTGTTTCTTTTTATGACTGAGTAATATCGCATTGTCTTCCATGATGGCTCGGCAGGGAAAGAATCTGCAGGAGACACAGAAGACTCAGATTCGGTCTCTGGGTCAGGAAGATAACCTGAAGAAGGAGATGGCTACCAGCTCCAGTATTCTTGCCTGGAGAATCCCATGGACAGAGGGGCCTTGCGGGCTATGGTCCACAGGGGCACAAAGAGCTGGAAACAGCTGAAGCGACTTAGCACGCACAGTGTGTTTTCTGTATGCCAGGGGCTTGTCCAAACCCTTTACATAGATCCACTCATAGGTGCCTCATGGTGATTCTGAAATTGGGGTCATTAGTATCCCTATTTGTGCATGAGACCCCAGGGATGAGGTTAATGATCTGATCTGCACCCCTCAATCAGATCAAGGTTGATCTCAGCCCAACTCAGGCCCCAATCCAAGGCTCTGGGTACAAGCTAGTTTCCACGTATCTAGGAGTCCATCTTCTTCAGCTGATGTAGGATGTACTGAACTGAGTATGACTTTGACAAAAGAGTTCTGATCATTGTTGCCCAAACCAGCCATCCTGTCTATCTCGGTTAAGACAGCTTCATCATTCCAGGTGCTGGGGCCCCAAACCTCAGGGTCTTTCTCTTGTCTCTTTTTTCCCAATCCCCTGTAGCACACGTGCTCAGTCATGTCCAACTGTTTGTGACCCCGTGGATTGTGTAGCCCACCGGGATCCATAGTCCATGGGATTCTCCAGGCAAGAATACCGGAGTGGGTTGCCATTCCCTTCTCCAGGGGATCTTCCTGTCCCAGGGATTGAACCTGAGTCTCCTGCATTGGCAGGCAGATCCTTTACCATTTGAGCCATTGGGGAAGCCCATTAGCAAATCGTGTTGGCTTCTGCTTCAGCATCTACCCAGAAATCCACCTTCTTCTCACCATCTTCGCAGCCCCACTCTGGTTGTGCCCCCATATCCTGGTCTCTTAATGTCCCCATTCACCCTTTCCCCCATGATCTATTCCTCTCCCACCCACCACAGAAGCCAGAGGGCACCTCTGAGTTCCTGAGTCAGTCCATGTCCCTCCTCTGCTCAGAACTCTCTGTGGTTCCCACCTTCCTCAGAGAAAAACCCCAGTCATCCTCATAACCCACAAGGTTCTGCATCTTCTGCCACATCATTTCCCCACCTTCACCTCCCTCTACTGTCCCCACTCACTCACCCAGTTCCAGCCACATCAGCCTCTTCATTGTTCCTTAAACACACCAGTCATCATCTAGCCTCAGGGCCTTTGCATGAGCTATCGCCTCTCTCTGGTCTCCACATGACTCCTCATTTCCTCTGGGTCTTTGCTTAAATGTCCTATGACACTGTAACCATCCCACCCCTCTTTTGATACTCCCTCTCCGCCTTCTCCATTTCATTGCTCTAATTGGGTGGCAGGGTGCCCAATCCTGCCTGATACTCCAAGGCACTTGCCTTCCTCCTCCTGCACACCCTGTTCTGTCTCCTCCTGACCAGCTTGCCTCACTGTTCTTCCTTTCTTTAGAAATTTTAATTACAGTAAAGTACATAACAAAATTTGCCATTGTAACCATTTAAAAAAATTTTATTGAAGTATAGGTAATTTACAATATCTTATTAGTCTCAGGTGTACAGCGTGGGGATTCAGAACATGTGTGTGTGTGTGTGTGTGTGTGTGTGTAGGCTTCCTAGGTAGTGGTAAAGAATCCACCTGCTAGTGCAGGAGAGGCAAGAGACTCGGGGTCGATCCTTGGGTCGGGACGATCTCTTGGAGTAGGAAATGGCAACCTACTACAATATTCTTTACCAGCTGAGCCACAAGGGAAGCCCTGCCTTGAAAATCTCATGGACAGAGGAGCCTGGTGGGCTACAGTCCATGGGGTCTCAAAAGAGTCAGACATGACTTAGTGACTAAACAACATCTATAGTCTTTTTTCAGGTTCTTTTTATAGATGATTACAGAATATTGAGGAGAGTTCCCTGTGCTATACAGTAGGTCCTCATTGGTTACCTATTTTATACGTAGTATTATATATATGTTAATACTAACCTCCTAATTTATCCTCCTTCCAACCCCTTTTCCCTTTTAGTAACCATAAGTTTGTTTTCCATGTCTATGAGTCTCTTCCTGTTTTAGATTCCTCATATATGCAATATCATATGATATTTGTCTTTCTCTGTCTGGCTTACTTCACTTAGTAAGATAATCTCATTTTAACCATTTTTAAGTGTACATTAAAGTTCAGTGGTGTTAAGAACATGCACATTGTCATGCAGCCACCACCACCATCCATCCCCAGAACTTTGTCATTTTCCCAAACTGAAACTCTGTCCCCATTAACACTAACTCCCCATTTCCCCTCCCCCCAGCCCCTGGCAACCCCCATTCTACTTTCTATCTTGTGAATTTGATGCCTCTAGGGACCTCATATGAGTGGAATAATATAGTATTTGTCCCTTTTTTTGACTGGCTTATTTCACTGAGGGTAATGTCCTCGAGGTTCATGCATGTTGTAGCATGTGTCAGAAAGGCTTTCCTTTTTAAGGCAGAATAATATCCCATTGTGTGGATGGACCACATTTTACTTATCCTGTCATCCATTAACGGACACTTGGGTTGCTTCCACCTCTTGGCTATTGCAAATAATGCTGCAATGCACATTGGTTGTGCAAGGATCTATTTAAGTCCCTGCTTTCAGTTCTTTTGAGTATATACCCAGAAGTAAAATTGCTGGATCATTGTTCTTCCATTGAAAAAAAAAAAAGTCAAGATTTTTACTCCCTGGGGCCCTAGAGGTCTCATTAGCTAAAGCTTTCCTGCGACGTTTTGAAACTAGAAATGGGGTGAGGGGTGCAGTGTTGGGGGAGGGGAAGCGACAGCTCTTGTGTCAGCTTGTTTTTAAACAGACCAGGAGGAAGACCTGTGAAATCTCTTCCACCTCACCCGCTCCAGTACCTCAAAATACCCATCCTGCTTTAGGAAATGGCGGTGGCATCAGGAAGGCAGCGTGTGGCATCTGAGACACAATATCGAAAGTGGCTGGGAGCCCAGATAGAAACCAGGACAGACGCGCTGGGGACACGGACTGGAGATGGAGCTAATTTTAGTGGCTGAAGAGGCTGCGAGAAGAGAAGGCTTGTGTGCACGCGCGCGCATGCAGGGCACACACACGCAGTGTCAGGGGCCTCGTGGGGGAGGAGCTGCTGAATAAGTTAGCTTGGGGAAACTAAAGTTGACAAATAGGGGACCAAAACCCAGCACACGGGGGTGGTAAGGAAGTCCCAAGGTGTGAACCCCAGGATCATGGCAATGGGAGGTGTTAGTGGACATGTGGAATAGAGGCGATTGCATTTATGGAGACTTGCTGTATGGGGCACTTTTCACTCACATTATCCTCATGGTCATTCTTTTTTTTTTTAATATTTATTTATTTAGTTGGTTGCACTAGGTCTTAGTTGTGACATGCGGGATCTAGTTCCTGACCAGAGATCAAACCAAGGCCCCCTGCACTGGGAGCACAGAGTCTTAGCCATTGGACCACCGAGGAAGTCCCATGATGGTCATTCTGTGAGAAAGACACCATTATTATCTTGAATTTGTGATCAGGGAAACTGAGGCACTGGACTAAATAACTTCCTCCATAAAAAGCAGGGAATGGACCAAGAGGAGAAGGGGAGATACAGGGTCAAGGGAGAAACAAACCATATGAGCCAGCAGGCTCTCAGGGCATACTGATTAGCTATGAAATCTCTAAGGATGGTCAGATTGAAGGGAAAATTTGAGGTGACTGAGCACTTAGGATGGAGGTGGTGAAAATTCTGGCTCTTCCACTCACTGGCTGTGGGAATCTCCCTGACCCTCAGTTCTCTTCTGTGAAATGTGATGGTGCCACCTGTTTCCCAGCGTTGTTGTGAGGATGTAATATGCCCAGCAGGGAGCCTGCTCCAGGCAAAATTCTCTGTAAATGGTAGTCATGGGAATGATATTAGCAGGTAAAGGAAAAATCCTCTATTAATTCAAAAATCACTGAGTTCTACTATGTGCCAGGCTCTGAGGATACAGTGGTCAGTTAAGACAGACATTGTTCCTGCCCTAGGGAACTTTAGTCTAGCCACACTGCACTCACTCATCAACCTAATAATTCTCTTTAATTGTGGTAAGAATAACAACTAGCACTCAGTATGAGCCAGGTACTGTTTTGAGCCCTTTTCAAATATTAGCTCATTTCCTCTGTGGCAACATAGAGGGGTGGGAGGGAGGTTCAAGGGAGAGGGGACTTGTGTATATTTGTGGCTGGTTTGCGTTGTATGGCAGAAACCAACACAACATTGTAAAGCAACTATCCTCCAGTTATTAAAAAAAATTAATAAAAATAACTCAATCTTCACAAAGTTTCTGTAAAGTAAGAGCTGTTATTATCCACATTTTATATGTGAGGAAAGTGGGGCACAGAGAAGTTAAGTAACTTGCCCAAGGTCACACAGCTAGTGACCCACACCCAGGAGAGTGGTTGCAGCGTCATGTTCTTTGCCACTGTGTTTTCCTGCCCCTCTGATAGAATTAATCTTTAGTCACATTGAGCTATTGCTGTGTGCGGTGCCCTTCACACACATCTCATTAGACCCTCTCAACAATCCAGTGTGGCTGGTTCTCAGTGATTCCCATTTTACAGAGAGGGAAACTGAAGCACAGAGAGGTTGAATAATTTGCTCAAGATCTTACAGCTGAGAACTCTGAGTTTGTAAGTTAGGTGTGCCTCAGACTCTGCATCTGAGGCTTCTATGGCTCCTACGGGGAAGGCTTTTATCGGTGCGTTTATTCCACTTTCTCCGCCTCTGTACAAAGATAAACACCCCGAGTCCCTTCACCATAAACTGTGGGACGTAATTATTTAATGGAAGGTAAATGCTTTAGAGATGGAAATTGCTGTGCTTTTTTCCTTAGGCATTGTTGCCCGCATACTAATGCAACACAATGTGTCTTTTTTCTGTCAGGCATTTTAGACAAATTCTATTTGCATCAAAATATTTTACCAGAGAAAATAGCAAATAGGAAAGAAATTCAGAGACACAAGCAGGGAGAGGAAACCATTCTCTTGGGTTTAAATAAGACAGCAGAGAAGTTAAGAGCGTGGATCTCAAGTTAGGGAGAAGCTACTTTTCAGCTTACTTCCTCCCTGCAAGTGAGATGCTGGTTCCTTTTTGTGTCTCAGTTTACCCATTTGTCCAGTGAGCAAATAACTGGACCTGCTTCTCACCAGTTTGCCAATTCCATCTCTAGCTGGATCTAGTCTGCTTTTAACCGTGCCCTTTGTTTTTAATTCTGTGTACTAAAATGTTCATGTCTGTGAGTTACATCTGGTCCTTTTCAACCTACTTCATCTTTTGAATTAATAGTAAACTTGTTTCCCTATGGCAGGGTTTCTCAACCCAGGCACTACTGATATTTTGGACTAGATGGTACTTTACTCTCAGGGGCCACCCTGTGCACTGCCTGGGGTACCCGACTTCCAGGATAAAGTGCACAATAAATGTAATACACTTGAATCATCCTGAAACCATCTCCCTGCCCCAAAAAGGTTGGGGACTGTTGCTGTAGGTGTTCAGCAACATCCCTTTTTCTATCCACCAATAAATGCTAGTGATGCCCCCACCCCAGTAGTGACAACCAAAAATATCTTCAGATATTGCCAAATGTCCTGTGAAGGGTAATTCTCATTGCCCCGTGAGAATTGCTGTATAGGTACTTTCAAGCTCACATCTTATATTTCCTTAAACATGATATGCAAAGAATTAACTTATCATCAGTGACTGATAACTTAAGTATTTAAATTATTTTTGGCTCTTTTCCTGCTGTCTCTTGCTTCCTTGAGTGTTTTATTATTCTCTTTTTTCATAATTTTATTTATTTTTGGCTGCACTGGGTTTTCTTATTTTGTGTGGGCTTTCTCTAGTTGTGGTGAGCAGGGGGCTACTTTTTGTTTCGGGCTTCTCTTTGCAATGGCTTCCTTGCTGCAGAGCACGGGGTCTAGGCCTGCAGACTTCAGTAGCTGTGGCACATCGGCTTAGTTTTTTTGTGGCATGTGCAGTCTTCCCAGACCAGAGATTGAACCCATGTCCCCTGGACTGGCAGGCAGATTCTTATCCACTGTATTACCAGGGAAGTCTCCAAGTGTTTTCTTATTCCTGATTGTGACATGCTCATTTTGTTTGGGACGTTGTTGGAGGGAATTCTCTGAGGCCTGAGATGAAGGTGTATCTTTCCTGGACGTTTTGCACTTATTTCATCCGGATGCCTGAGGCACTCCCATTCCAGGGTCACCTTAAACTTTTGGATCACCCAAGTGTTGAGAATTTAGGATGCTGGCGTTTGCAAAGGCCAGCTTATGGTTGTTATTTTTTAAAGACCTTTAACTTTTATTCTCCTTCTGTGCTAGGTGTGAAAGTAACTTTCTTAAAATGCTTTTGGAATGGGAGGATGGAATAAATTTACTCCAGATTTCTTACCCTGAAATGGTAGTACTTTGGGGTCCTGTCCTAATTTTGTGTGTGTTCAGTTGCTCAGTTGTTCCAACTCTTTGTGGCCTCATGGACTGTAGACCACAAGTTGTAGGCCACCAAGTTCCTTTGTCCATGGAATTTCTCAGGGAAGAATACTGGAGTGGTTTGCCATGCCCTCCTCCAGAGGATCTTCCTGACCCAGGAATCGAACCTGAGTCTCCTGTGTCTCCTGCATTGGCAGATGGATTCTTTACCACTAGCGCCATCTGGGAAGCCCCCCAAAAGGCTCTCTGTCTTAGATGGGTCCTGGGCTTTGCCTTCTACCCCTGTTTACCAGGAAGCCATAAAAATTCAATCAACAGTTCTCTGAGTTAAGCAGATGCCCTCAGAGCAAGTGTGGCTTTGATGCTATGCCTACCTCGTGGAAGTCTCTGATTTCACTAAATGTGGGACTGATAATTACCTACTAAATAATTACCTACTAAATTGTCCAGACTTGGGTGCTTGAAGAGGAGGGCCTTAGGACTTTAGGCAGGATTCATGGTTGTTTTTGGCAGGAGGGTCAGTCCAGTTACCCAGGCTGCTGTGTTACTGAAACAGAGGTCTGTCATGTGGATGATATAAAATAGCAGGGCATCCAGTGCTTGATGCGAGTTGGCTATTTGCATTGTTGCTGAGGATAGTGTGAAAAGGAATGAAGAATAGTAAGGTCTTGGTTAGGGGCATTCCCTGGATGGCAGGGAGAGGGGCTGTGGGGTGGAAGAGTCAGAGAGTGTGATACAGATCCCCTTGGATGATATTTCAGATTTTAGCCAATGATGGACAAGAGCCTCATTTATTTCTTGGAGTAGCTTTGAGTACCCAAAATGCTACATTGTTCCAGTTGAAGTTTCTGAAAGAAAATTTTCTCTGGGGTTCAGTCCTGGCTCATGCAGCATTGGCTGCTCCATTTTACCTCCTCCTCACTCTGAGATATACAACACACACACACACACACACCCATCACACACACACACACACACACACACCCATCAACTTAATCCATGAACTGAGAGCTGCTCCTTGTCCCCATTCCTGGCCAGAAGTTAAAAAAGAAACAAACCCACTCACCTTCCATCACATATTCTGCCGTGAAAGAACTCCACATCCTTTGTATCTTGCCCTCCATCTTCTGAGCTACTTGTATTTCTAGAATTCACGAAAGCTCTGTGCCAGGCAAACAGGCAGAACTTCTAAAATGTGTCAACTGGCATTGCTTTCTCTCAAGATGCAACTAGAACAGGAATCTCATTGCTCTGAAGCATCCTTAAGATTATAAGACCATGTGTGATGGGTCCCCAAGACCACCTTCAGGTTTGATGATTTGTTAGAAGGGCTCACAGGACCCAGAAAAGCTGTGATACTCATGGTTAGTTTATTACAGGGAAAGGAAAGTTTATTATAGCTGAAAATCTGCAAAGCAAAAGGTGCTTAGGGCAGAAGCTAGGAGAGACCAGACACAAGCTTCGAGTTTTCCCCTCCCAGTGGAATCATGAAACAGTGCTCAATTCTTCCATCATCAATGTGTGACAACAGGCATGAGGTGTTGCCAACCAGGGACAGTGCTTGGTGCTGTCCTTGGTGTCTAGAGGTTCTATTGGGATTCAGTCACATAGACATGGAGTACCCATGTGATTGACTTTAACTGCTTAGTTGCCAGCAGTTCCAGAGATCATACATGGCATAGCCCAGGATCCAGGTGAACACTAATAAGCATTCACCATAAGTCACATTGTTATGATTTATAAATAAATTTATATTTATACCAAGACCCCAGGTATAAAAAGATACTCTTACCAACAGGATATTCCAGGGGTCCAGAGATTATTTCTCAGGATCCAATCAAGAGGCAGTCATTTCTTTGGAATATGCATGGTTCAGACATCTCCAACCCTGCTGAGTTAACCCTTTACTTCACAAAATAGAAATCTAACCCAGTCATTCTCCTTGTAAAGTCCTTCCAAGGTGATCCATTGTTCTTAGCAGGGCATTTGCGATCTAGTGCCATCTGGCCTTTGCCCATCTCACCTGGGTCATCTCTCCTCTCTAACTACATCGACCTTCTTTTTTTCTTTTTCTTTTTGGCTGCACTGGGTCTTCATTGCTGCATGTGGGGCTTTCTCTAGTTGCAGCAAGCAGGGGCGACTCTTCATTGCGGTGCTCAGGCTTCTCATTGTGGTAGCTTCTCTTGTTGTGGAGCATGGGCTCTAGGCACACAGGCTTCAGTAGTTGTGGCTCTCGGGCTCTAGTGCATAGGCTCTATAGTTGTGGTACTTGGGCTTAGTTGCCCCGAGGCATATGGAATCTTCCCAGACTAGAGATCAAACTCGAGTGCCCTGCACCAGCAGGCAGATTCTTAACCACTGGGCCACCAGGGAAGTTCTTGACCTTCTTTAAGATCCTCTAGCACCCTGTGCCTTCTCTCACCGGGCAGCCTAAGTAGTGGTTATCCTTTTTCTTGAAATGTTCTTTCTCTCTTGGCCTTCAGATCTCAGAATAGGCACCATTTCCTCCAAAAATCTTTTGCTGAAACTCCAAGTCTGGATTAAGAAACTTCTCTATGTTCTGAGAGTGTCCTGGTTCTGTTATATCAGTATTGAGATTTTCACAGTCTACTTTCCCCTGTCTAGACCATGAGGTCCGTGAGAGCAGAACCCTTCCTGTTAAGTTCATTGTCACATCTCCAATGCCTGGAACATCTTAAGTGTATAATCAATATTTGTTATATTATGTGGTAAAGTTATGTTGCTATAATAAGAGACCTCAAAAAAAATCATGGCCTGAAAACAATAAAGAATTTTATTTCTCCCTCCCATAATGGCTTCAAGATGAGCCCTGCATGTTGGCAGAGGAGCTCTGTTCCAAAAGTCATTCAGGGATCCAGGTTCCTGGACGCCTTCTTGCTGCCAAGGGGGTTGGCATCATTTGCACAATCAAAACCGACTGGCCTTATGAAGGCAGAAGAGGGAATAGAGAGGATATCCTGGTCTCTTAAGTCTTAGACCAGGAAGTATCATGGTATTTGTACTCACACACCATTGGTGGAAACAGTCATGTGATCACACCTAGCTGCTGAGGATGCTGGGAAATGTAGTTTTGCTGGGAAGCCAAGGGCCCAGCTAAAATTCCATTACTGTAGAAGATAGCAAAGGGGGATGGTGGATTTTGGTGGGCATCTGATGGTTAACACCCTGTTTATTGAATCAAATTGTCAAACAGGATCTATCTGATAGGAAGACACTTCAAAGTAAATGGATAGAATTGAGGGCATATCGCCTCATCTTTCTCTGCTTATATTGGTTTCCTAGGGCTGTATTCTTCCCTGGTGGCTCAGACAGTGAAGCGTCTATCTACAATGCAGGAGACCCGGGTTTGATTCCTGGGTCAGGAAGATCCCCTGGAGAAGGAAATGGCAACCCATTCCAATACTCTTGCCTAGAAATTCCCATGGATGGAGGAGCGTGGTGGGCTACAGTCCATGGGGTCGCAAAGAGTCAGACATGACTGAGCGACTTCACCTTACTTTACTTTACTTTAGGACTATATTACAAAGTACTGCAAACTCAGTGGCCTAAAACAACAAAAATTTATTTTCTCGCAGTTCTGGAGGCTGTGAGAAACCAAGGTTTTGGCAGGGCTGTGCTTCCTTTGAAGGCTCTAGGGGAGAATCCGTTCCTTGTCTCTTCCAGCATCTGGTAGCTATAAGTGTTGCTTGGCTTGTGACCACATCAGTCCAGTCTCTATCTCTGGGTCACATGTCCTCCTCCTCTTCTCTCTCAAAACTTCCTCTTCCTCCCTCTTATAAGGATGCATATGACTGCATTTAGGGTCCACCCAGATAGTTTTCTAACAAGCCCTTCCTCTTATTTAAGTCCTTCCTCTTAAATCATCAGGGCTTCCCAGTTGGCTCAGTGGTAAAGAATCCACCTGCCAGTCAAGAGATGTAGATTCAATCCCTAGGTCGGAAAGATCCCCTGGAGAAGGAAGTGGCAGCCCACTCCAGTATTCTTGCCTGGATAATCCTACGGACAGAGGAGCCTGGCGGGCTACAGTCCTTTGGATCGCAAGAGTCAGACACGACACAACTTAGAAACTAAACAACAACTCAAATCCATAATTTAATTACACCTGAAAAGACCCTTTTTCCAAATAAGGTTAATTCACAGGTTCCAAGGATTAGGACATGGATCTACCTTTGGTGGTGGGGGGTGGGGGGGGTGGGGCGTCACCATTAAGCCCAGCACACCTACAGTTCACTTTTGAATTCAACTTCAGACCTCCAAGGGTCATCTTGCATTTAATACCTGGGGCATCCTGCCCCCAGCCCTGAGGCTTCATTCCACTTGTGACATGCCAGTCTGTTCTACAGACTTTACATACATCAACTGATTTCACTCTCTCTGTGGAAGAAACCACAGAGAAATCGAGGCACAGAGGGGTTAAGTAACTCCCCCAAGAACACGCAGTAAGTGGCAAAGCCAAGATTCAAACCTGTGTGGTCTGACTATAGATGTGTGCTTAAACCACGTAATAAGTGTTGTCCCAAATACTTTTTGAGCTTCCGCTGTGCTAAGTGCCAGGAAGAAAAAGAACTGGTGGCCAGGAGAGCCCATGACAGACCTGGGGATGGGGCTCTGCACCTTGATCGAAGATGGCCTGGATCTTGTTTAACTTTTTGGGCTGAATTTATCAGAGAAACCCACACCAGTTCGCCTCAAGAAAGCCAGGCATTTGCATGCAGAGCTGAACAGGAGCAGAGACACTGCTGCTGGTTGATTGAAATCTGCCTTCTTCCCTCTACAACGCGCTCAGGTGGACTATTCCATTCGGGGAGCCGGACACTCCCACTCTCAGCTCCTGGGCACTCTCTCCTGCTGTCGCCGCAGCTGCTGGGCATGCAGAAACCCAGGCGTGACAGCTTTTTCTCCCTGTTCCTGCCCAGTGGAGTGGAAACCCCCCGGGACCTGGACACCAAGCGTGTATGGCGGCAGAGAGCCGCACAGTTACTGCAACACTTCTCCTCCAGCCCTCCGGATGCAAGCTGACAGATTGGCGACTGGCTGACTGCCAGTCCAGCAAGTTCTTGGCAGTTGCTTTCTGACCTGGACACATGACTGTTCCCTCCTGGAGCATCCGATTGCCTCCTGGAGGAGGGGGTGGTGGTCTCTTTTGAAAGACTGTGAGCTTGGAGGTGGCCATCAAAGCCATCCTTGGAAATATTAGGGTTGTACTTGTTCAATTCAGTCTCTGCTAGCCATATGCAGATTAAAATTTTCTTTTGCTGTTTTCCAAGTTGTAGTAAAATATGCATGACATAAAATTTAACATTTTAACCATTTTTAAGTGTACAATTCAGTGGCATTAAATGCATTCATATTACTATGCAGCCATCACTGCCATCCATTTCCAGAACTTTTTGATCTTTGCAAATTGAAACTCTGTCCCCATTAAACAACTACTCCATGTCACCTTCCTGAGCCCCTGGCACTCACCATGCTACTTTATGTCTCTGTGAATTTGACTACTCTAGGGACCGCATGTAAGTGGAATCATATACTATATTCCTTTTTTAATCCAGCATATCTCACTTAGAATGTCTTCATTTCATCCATGTTATTGCATATTGCTTAACTTCTTACTTTTTGAGGTAAATAGGCTCTCACGATGGCTATACAACATCCTACCTATAATCAACAAGAATTGTACACTTACAAATGCGGTAAGAAGCTGTATCCCATGCTAAGTATCTCATCACACTAAAATAATTTCTTAGAGAAAGAAAGAAAGACATGAGCCAGGCTGATAAGAGACTCATCTTCTAGTTGCAGGTCTGTCACTCACTTGCTAGATGACCTCAGACAGCAGTCTCAGTCCCCCTGAAACTTTTTCCTCATTGGCATAATCAGGAGATTGGCTTCAGTCACTTTTGAGGCCGCATCTGGTTCCCAGTGTTTTATCATTCACCCAACTCTGGATACAGAGAGAAGAATCTTGTCTGTCCAGTTTTGACATATGGGCACCTCTCTTCTTCTTGGAGTATGATAAAGATTGGTATGTTGCTGAAGGTTTGTAGTGAGCTCACAAGGGCCATCAAGGATGGTGTCTAGCTCCTTTCCCTATGCACTTTTCCTTGTCTACACCACCTACCTCTACCCTGTTGCACGCATGCACACATGTACACACCCTCTCTCGGTCTCAAAGAAAGACAGAAGTTTCAAGTCCCCCAATCCTGCAAGGGCCGGATTATTCCTGCTTCCCTCTCTAGCCAGTGCCCTGACTCTCTCAAAATTCCTGAGAATGTGACCCACTTTGTTTCTCCTCACCTCAACAGACTCTGTTCCCACTTTCCCCAAAAATCACTTTGGGAATGGGAGAAGTCCCCAGTGCGTAACCAAGCTGTCCTGTTCAAGCATCTCAGAGCTCATCTCTCTTGTACATGCCAAGGCATGTTGGCACTGTCTCCTTTCAGCTCAGTGATGCTTCTTGGCTTGCATTTCTTCTTTTCTAATTACTCCTTCCCAGTCCCCATTATGGGGTCATGAGGGTCTTCTGCCCACTGAGAGGGTACCCTTCTCATGCCATGCATGATTCCCAAGCCATCTCTGACAGTCCCAGGGTTTTAAACCTTCCATTGCTGTCAACTGTTCAAAGTCCTTAACATGACACATAGAACCACCCTCATCTGGTCTCCCACTGCTAACTTCTTGCATTATTCCAACTCCATTGGAACTTCTATGCATGCAAGCCTTCTCATACTTCCAAGACTTTGCTCATACTGAGCCAGCCCCCTAAATCTCTCTTCCCACTTCTTTATTTCAGAGTCATCTCCACTCCCCCAAGCTAAACTCTGTTCCCTTCATCATGCTTCCAAAGCAAGTGATACATACATACATAGAACAGAAGTGAAGAGCCCATATTCTGATACATGTGTACATATGGCTGAGTCCCTTCACTGTTCACCTGAAACTATCACAACATTGTTAACCCAGATATACCCCAATACAAAATAAAAAGGTTTTTTTAAAAAAAGCACCCATATACTTCCTGGGTCCAAATCCCAGATCTGCCATTTACTACCTGTGTGTCCTTGGGCACATTCCAAGCCCCTTTGGGTCTCAGTTTCCGCATCTGTAGAATGGAAATAAATACAAACAGCTTCCTCATAAAGTTCTTTGGAAGATTAAATGAAATGATATGTATAATAGTGATAGCAATTGTTTGAAAGGAAAGGGATGGTGTCACATTTCTATCTGTATCCCTGATACTGAGGAAAATGACTGACACATAGCAGGTGCTCAGTTAATTGAACTAAACTGAACTATCACCTGTGTGCTGAGGATGCTGTATTAGGATAGGCTAATTGCTGTAACAAACCACTCCCAAATCTCAATGGCTTGAAGGATTATTCCTTGCTCATGCCACAGTTTGATTAGAAGGGGGCAGCTGCGTTCTGTTTCACACAGTCATGCAGGGACCCAGGGTCCAAGCTTCTTGTGGTTCTGCCATCCTCAAGTCCTCCACTGGGTCATCTACAATTTATTGACACTGGACAGAAGAAGAGAAGGAACATGGAGGATCTTGCAGGTAGTTTTAGGAACCTGGCTTGAGAGTGACTTATGTCATTTTCTGTCCCATCCCATTGGCCAGATTTAGCCTCATGACCCTGCTTTGATGCAAAGGGTGCCGGGAAATGTAATCTAGCCATGTGCCTGGTCAGACAAGAGCATGGACATTGGAAAAAAACAGTCTATGCTGAGCCTCTCACCCCCAAGCCTGCACTCAGTTTTCTCTAGGAGCTCTGCAGCTAAATTTCTAAGCAACCCCAAATCACCAAAAGCTCAAGCCTTTTCTCCTCCCCTCCTACTCAATGACACCATGTCTGCCCCACTCACCCAAACCAGGAACCTAGAAGCCATCATTGCCTTCCTTCTATCCCTCCCTCCTTTTATCCCGATAGTCATTACATTGGTTGAGCCCACCTCCTGAATGTTTCTTAGAGCCTTGCTTCTATGGGGTTGGCCAAAAAGTTCAGTTGAGTTTTTTTTGTAGGAATGAACTTTTTGGCCAGCCCAATATTTTTCTCTATCCTCTGTCTTTCCTCAGTTCAGGGTTTATCATCCTTCATCTGGACCACCTGATCCTATGGTCATCATCACATTGGGCTTTGACCTCCAGCATCCACTCCTTCTAACCCACTTTCCAAAGCTCTAACTAAATCATCCTCTAATATTTAATCTAATATTTAAGTCAAATCATATCATATCCCACTTTAAACATCTAAACAGTTGTCTTCAAACCGTTTGAAAGCAATGGAACCCTTTCTGCCAAATCAGCCTTATCTTGAAATGAACTTTTTCATTTTAGAATAATTTTAGACTTAGAACAAGGTGGCAAAGGTAATATAGAGAGTTCCCACATACCCCTCACCCAGTTTCCCCTCATGTTACCAGCTTATATAACCACAGTACTCTAGTCAAAACTAAGTATAGGGCGTCCCTGGTGGTTCAGTGGTAAAGAACGCACCTGGAAGTACAGGAGACACGGATTTGATCCTTGATCCGTGTTGATCAGGAAGATTCCACATGCCACGGGGTAACTAAGCTCATGAACCATAACTATTGAGCCTGTGCTCTAGAGCCCGGGAGACACAACTACTGAAGTCCAAGTGCTTGGAGCCTGTGCTCCGCATCAAGGGAGGCCACCTCAATGAGAAGCCCATGCACTACAGCTGGAGAGTAGCCCCTGCCCACTGCAACTAGAGAAAAGCCTGAGCAGCAACAAAGACCCAGCACAGACAAAACTAAATAAATAAAAAATTTAAAAACCTAAGTATTGCACAGGGAACGCTACTCAGTGCTCTTTGGTGACCTAAATGAGAATGAAATTCAAAAATGAGGAGATATATGTGTACATAAAGCTGATTCACTTTGCTGTACAGCAGAACTAACACAACATTATAAAGCAACTATAATCTAATAAAGTTATTTTTAAAAGTAATAAATAGATATTAGTACATTACTATTAACTAGACTTCTGTAATGTTATTTGAATCCCAATGTGTAAAGCAATTGAAATGAAGCTTTGAACCAGAAAAAGACTTGCCAGAAAGTTCCACGTGGTGGCCCACACCCACCTCTACTTTGCCCATGAGTTAACCCCTGAGACACCTCTGAGGAACCCAGTTTGAACTCACTAACCTTAGGGCACAAGACAAACTCTTTGTTGTGGCCACCTTTTCTGGCCCTTGTCCAGCTCACTAGCCTTCCTTCTCACTGTTCTCTTCATTCAGTCAGTCAGCAAACATTTATTGAGCATATACTATGTGCAAGGCAATTTTCTAGGTGACAGGAACAGGATACAGATAAATTTCCAAAACTCATGAAGCCGATAGTCTAGAAGAGGGGAGGCAGACCACAGACAATAAACTTAATAAATAAAATATATAGTAAATAAGGGTCCCTGGTGGCTCAGTGGTAAAGAATCTGCCTGCAATTCAGGAGACCCGGTTCTATCCCTGGGTCAGGAAGATCCCCTGGAGAAGGGAATGGCAACCCACTCCAGTATTCTTGCCTGGAGAATTCCATGAACAAAGGAGCCTGCTGGGCTACAGTCCATTTTTGTGATAAGTGCTATAGAGAAAAATAGAGCCAGGAAAGAGCAGAGGAAATGCTGGGGTCAGGGAAGTGAAAGTCTCTTAGTCACGTCTGACCCTTTGCGACCCCATGGACTGTAGCCCACGAGGCTCCGCTTTCCATGGAATTCTCCAGGCAAGAATACTGTAGTGGGTAGCTATTTCTTTCTCCAGGGGCTCTTCCCAACCCAGAGATCGAACCTGGGTCTCTCACATTGTAGGCAGATTTCTTTACCGACTGAGCCACCAGGGAAGCTGGGGTCGAGATGCAATTTTTAAAAGGATGGTCATAGGAATTCTCTAATTGGCCAGTGGTTAGGACTCCATGCGTTCACTACAAAGGGCCCAGGTTTGATCCCTGATTGGGAAACTAAGATCCCACAAGCCATGTGGCATGGCCAAAAAAATAAAATAAATAGGATAGTCATGGAAAGCCTGACTGAGGAAATAGAAGGATTATTCTGCCTGCTTAAATATCAAGAATAGACTGAAGGCAGAACATATACTCAATATTTTGTAGTAACTTATAAGGGAAATATATGTATTTCTATCTGAAACATATACATATCTATCTGAAAAAGAATAGATATATTTATGTATGTATGGGTTTCCCAGGTGGCACTAGTGGAAAGAACCTACCTACCAATGCAGGAGACATAAGAGATGTGGGTTCAATCCTTGGGTCGGGAAGATCCCTTGGAGGAGGGCATGACAACCCAGTCCAGTATCCTTGCCTGGAGAATTCCATGGACAGAGGAGTGATGGGGTCACAAAAAGTCAGACAGGACTGAAGCGACTGAAGGGGGAACTTATACTCAATATTTTGTAATAACTTATAAGGGAAAAGAATCTGAAAAAGAATAGATATATATGTATGTATAATTGAATCACTTTTTATACACCTAAAACTAGCACAACATTGTAAGTCAACAATGCTTCAATTAAAAAAGAATAGGCTGGAGGGTTTGTGGAAGCAGAGACATTATTTGGGAGGTGACTAGAAGATGAATTTACCATTGACTAAGATGGGAAGGAGATGGCATTGGGGGGTGGATTAGGAGCTCAGCTTCAGACTTGCTAAGTTTTACCTGCCCAAGTAGAGATGTTGTATTGGCCACTGAGTATGTGGAGCCTGAAGTTAAGAAAAGACAGGACTGGAAGTACAAATGCGGGAGTCATCAGCCTGCACAGGTTATTTATAGCCATGAAACTGGATAAGGGAGTGGATGGAAAAGGGCACTGAGGACTGAGCCTGGGGTTGGCTGTCCATCATTAAAGAGGTGGGGAAGATGAAGAGGATCTAGCAAAGGTGACTGAGATGGAGCCAATGAGGGGAGTGTGGGTCCCAGAGGCTGAGTGGGAAGACATTTCATACAGTAGGAGGGAATGATGGATGGTGTCAACTGATGCCAGTGGGTTACTCAAAAGAGAAATGAGGACTTCCTGTGTGGTCCAGTGGCTAAGACTCCACACTCCCAACGTAGGGGGTCCAGGTTCAATGCCTGGTCAGGGAACTAGATCCCATATGCTGCAAGACCTGGCACAGTTGAATAAATAAGTAATAATAAATGTGTTTTTTAATTTTTTATATAAAAAAATAGAATCAACGGTTAGATTTAGCAGCATGGAGGTCTTTGGTGGTCCTGGCCTCAGTTGCTTAGGGAGATGTTGAAGCAAAAGGCTATTGGAAGGATTACTAACAGTTCTCTTTTTTGAAGTATAGTTGATTTAGCATGTTGTGTTAGTTTCTGGTGTACAGCAAAGTGATTCAGTTACACATATATGATTCTTTTTCATATTCTTCTCCATTATGGTTTATTGCCTAGGGTTCCTCCCTGTGGCTCAGATGGTAAAGAATCTGCCCACAATGCGGGCGACCCGGGTTCGATCCCTGGGTGGGGAAGGGAATGGCTGCCCACTCCAGTATACTTACTAGAGACTTCCATGGACAGAGGAGCCTGGTGGGCTACAGTCCATGGGATCTCAGAGAGTCGGACATGACTGAGCGACTTGCACTTACTTACACATGTGGTTTATTACAGGATATTAAATATAGCTCCTTGTGCTATACAGTAGGACCTTGTCCTTATCAGTTCTTTTAAAGAGTTTTGCTGTGAAGGGTGGAGGGGGAAAGAAAAGGTGTTAGCTAGTGGGGAAATTGGAATTGAAAGATTTCTTCTTTAAGGTCGGAGAGCTAACAGCAGAGTTTATGATGATGAGAATAACCCAGGAGGAGGAAAAACATGATGATGCCAGAGAAAAAGGAGAGAGTTGGCAGGATGGACATCTCCCAGTTTCCAGGAGAGGTGACATTTGTACAAGTGGGAGGTTTTGTTTTAGATAGAAGCATGTACAAGCAATCTATAGAAATATAAGGGAAGGCGCTATATGTGCTGGGAGCTGGGGAGTAAATGTAGTGGTGGGTCCTTGTGGAATTTCTTTTCTAATGCTTCTATTTTCTCATGATTTATCAAGGACAGGTTGTGAGCAACAAATTCAAGTATATTCAGTAATTATTTGTAGGATGTTGACTCTGTATCGTGCATTGTGCTGGGAGTTGGGGTATAGCTGCCCACAAAGACACGGCTAAGTGCCTACTGTATTTCTACTTTCGGTCCAGTAGAAGACACCAGATATACACACATGAGACTGTTTAGGACCAGCAACTTCAGGTGTCAGCATCAGAAAGCATTGTCTATTCTTCTCCCCTGTCTCCCGCCACCTCATCTTCATCTTGCTAGATTTTAAGTCTTTTAGCCTTGTCCCAACACATCCCAGAACCCTCTTGACTCCACTTCCTGCCGTGGTTCCATCCATTCCCCCAAGGCCAACGCTCTCTTTCAGGAAAGCAAAGTTCCAAAGAATCAAGATTGTATCAATGGGCCTGTCTCCATGGCAGCAATCATGAATGAGCCAAGCAAGGTAACCCCGGAGATAGCATGAATGAGAAGTGGTCTGTTGCCACGGAGATGTGCTGAATGGAAAGGCCCCCACTAGCAGGGATATGTCATCGAGGTGGAACAGTCAGCGTGAAGTCAGCATGCCTATTTTCAACTCAGAGTTACAAAAATACATTTTAATAAAGCTCACGATCTACCTCATTCCTCCCCACTCCCTCCTCTTCTTCACCCTTCATCCTGCAGCTCAACCCAGGCTTGTCAGGTCTTAAGACCTTCAAGTTCCTCAAGAACACCCCAGGTGGAGGCTGTTCCTTCACCACATAACTTCCTCTCCTGGGCCAAGTTGGTCCCCCTATGACGAACTACTATCTTCCCTTTAGGAAACAGCAGTATCCTCAAAAGTCATGAGTTGATGGGAAAGACATTAACTACATTCTTTGGGGGCTTCCCTCGTGGCTCAGTGGTAAAAAATCTGGCTGCCAATGCAGGAGATGCAGATTTCATCCCTGAGTCGGGAAGATCCCCTGGAGAAGGAAGTGGCAACACACTCCCGTATTCTTGCCATGGACAGAGGAGCCTGGTGGGCTACAGTCCATGGGACTGAGTCAGACATGACTTAGTGACTAAACAACAACAACATTCTTTGGGGAAAGAGCAGTTGAAAAACTGAATCAACTCAGCTCACACCTACAAGGAGTCTCTCACTGGGTATATCAGTTCTCTTATCTAGAAACTGACATAATACCCCATGTACAGTGGTATTATCTAATCATACTGGTGGTGCTGAACATATACCCTTAGTACCACTTGGAAGCAATTTGTAAAAGCCCAGGATTCAGTGCCTAGGAGGATATCTTTGAAGAGCTCTGAATCTCTCAAACTCACCCAAGTTCTTTCTGTCCTACTCAAAGTGCATTTCTTCATTTATCTCTTTATTCATTGGTTCTTTCCCTTGTTCAACCATATTTATTAAGCATTGTTATAGCAAGGGGCTAGAAGTAACTCAAGTGTCCAGTAACTCAGCATGTATGCTCAGGTGCTGTGTCCAACTCTTTGTGACCCCCTGACTATAGCTCACCAGACTACTCTGTCTATGGGATTCTCCAGGCAGGAATACTGGAGTGGGTTGCCATTTGCTTCTTCAGGGAATCTTCCCGACTCAGGGATCAAACCTGTATCTCTGGTGTCTCCTGCATTGGCAGGAGGGGTCTTTACCACTGAGCCACCTAGGAAGCCCCCAGTAACTCAACAGGGAACTATTACGTAATTTATGGTACACCCATCTCACAGGATTCTATGAAGGCATTGAAAAAGGAAGAAACAGATGTTTGGTACTATTAGGAGCTTAGCACTTACAAAGCATCTACTGTGTAAAAGGCACCATTCTAAATATTGTTGTAAAGTGACTATTAACACATGAATCCTATAATAAGCTTGTAAGGTAGTTCCTGGCATGTTCCCGTTTTACAGATGGGGAAACAGGAATTTCCATATCCAAGTTATATTGTCAAGTGAGAAGAGCAAGCTCCATTGTGGTACATATAGTAGGTGCCATTTGCTCGTAAATGCACAGACTATTTCTGAAAGATTCCATAAGAAACTAATAATTGTGTTTGCCTCTGTAGAGGGACCCTGAGAGACTTGGAAATGGGTGTCCAGAGAAAACTTACTTTCCACAGTAAATGCTGTATGTTTTCTGAATCACATATCATGTATGTGTATTATATTCCACAAAACCTAACAGAAAATGGCCATTCCCCTAGTCCATTCAGGCTATAACAAAATGCCATAGACTGGGTGGCTTAGAAACAATAAACATTTATTTCTCATAGTTCCAGAGACTGGGAAATCCAAGATCAAGGTGATGGAAGATTCAGTATCTGCTGAGAACCGATTTCCTGGTACATAGACAACTGTCTTTTCACTATATACTCACACAGGGCGAATGAGCTGTCTGAGGGCTCTCATAAGGGCACTAATCCTATTCATGAGGGCCCCACCTTCATGACCTAATCAGTTCCCAAAGGCCCCCACCTCCAAAAACCATTACACTGGGCATTAGGATTTAACATACAAATTTTGAAGGGACAGATATTCAGTCTAGGGATTCCCAGGTGGTTCAGTGGTAAAGAATCCACCTGCCAGTGCAGGCGGTTCAGTCCCTGAGTCAGGAAGATCCCCTGGAGAGGGAAATGGCAACCCACTCCAGTATTCTTGCATGGGAAATCCCATGGAAAGAGGAGACTGGCGGGCTAGAGTCCATGGGGTCACAAAGAGTCGGACACAACTTAGTGACTGAGCTTGAGCGCGAAACATTCAGTCCACAGCAGTTATTAAGTCACATTATGTGCCAGATGCTCCTAGATTCTAGAAAAGCATGGATGAGCAAAATGTTTTACTGATGAGGAAGATGAGGTACGTTAAGTAATGTGCCCAAGTGGCAGAGCTGGGATTCAAACCAAACAGTCTGGATGCAAGATTCATGCAGAAAAGAAAAAGAGTGTAACAGGAGCTGTGTACATGCATATGTTTGTGTGCATACATGCATGCACAGAAAAGCTCACACACAGGCGTTAGTGTGTGACTATGTGTGCACATTGTCTGTGAGCATGTAGGTGTGCGTGTATGTGTCTGTGTGTGCATACTTGTGCTTTTTTACTGGGAGAGGAAAGTGGCAAGAGTGGAATCTGCAAACGGTCAGGCCATGTTTTGAGGATTTGGACATTTATCCTGAAGGTACAAGGGAACCATGTAAGAATTTAGATAAGGGGTGGATATGATCAGATTTTTATTTAGAACGATCACTCTGTCTGGAGTGTGTGGCCAGGATTCAAGTGTACGTGAAGGATTCCCCTCCACCTTGGTATGAGGATGCTTGCTCTCCCTTCCACCCAGCACAGTATCTAAGAGCAGACTAGACATGGGAGCTTCTAGTGAAGCTGAGCAGCTCCACTCTGAGGTCAGGGAGGGGGTATCACGTGCATCAGCTTCTTATCCTGCTCAAATCCTGAACTGTAGCTGTCCCACTAATGTGGGACTCGTAAGCCTGGCTTGAGGATAGAACATCCATCCAGTGGTGCTGATGCAGGCATTGAAACAGAAAGGCAACATGGATTGATCTAGACTCTGTCACCTGGTGGCTGGGTGACCCTGGGCAAGTCAGCCAGCCTCTCTGTGCCTCAGTATCCTCATCTGTGAAGTGAGGCCCATAATAGCCAACTTCAGGGGGTTGTAAAATATATAGAGCATCATTATAACAGTGAGGAGGAGGAGGTGACTGTGTTACCAGAACACCATCTAGGTTCAAACTAGCCCTGCCTCTTGTGTGCTGTGTGACTAGGAGCAGATTCCTGAACCTGTCTGAGCTCATTTGTTTCTTTCATCTCTTCAGTGGAGATAATAACAGTCCTACTTCCTAGAATTGTGTAGGTAATTCATTGAAAAAAATCCATGTACTTAGAACAGCTCCCGGCTCCCTGTAAGTGTTCAATGAATATTGTACTGTGCTCAGTCACTCAGTCATGTCTGACTCTTTGTGACCCCATGGACTGTAGCCTGACAAGCTCCTCTGTCCATGGAATTTTCCAGGCCAGAATACTGGAGTAGGTTGCCATTTCCTATTCCAGGGGATCTTCCCAACCCAGAGATCAAACAGGCATCTCCTGCTTGGCAGGTGGATTCTTCACCACTGTACCACCTAGGAGCCCAATAAATATTATAGACCATTATTATCATCCTCCTCCTCATCTTCTTCATCATCATTTTATCATCATCACTGTTACTAAGGGCCTCTCACTCTGCCATTTTGCCAGTTTTCTCGAAGTTCCACACATTTCTATTAGGATAGCCATGTTCATCGTCAGAGACCCGTCCCTGGGGATTTATTAGCTCATTTCTGGAAAGCACTCAAGAGCTTCATGTGCTTTGCAGCCTGGATACTTTGCTGGGCTTGGATGACACCTAAGCCAACACCAGTTCCTTCGACCTGAAGGAGCTGAAGGACACTAAAGAGACCTCTCATGCCTTCTCTCCCTGCCCATCTCTGCTCTGCTCTGGGCTGTTTTCTGTCTTCGCATGGTGAGGAGCTTGCCGTTGCCTGAAGAAAGCAAGAAAGGAGATTGTCAGGGCTTGTGTAGAACTTGGGGTGCCTGTGGGTCTGTGTAAAAATGAGAAACAGAGGCACACTCACTAGAGGGTTTGGTTGATTGGCCTTGGGATGGGAATTTGGGGACATTCTTCTAAGACAAAATAAAATGACTCAGGTTTGGTTTTTTGCTGCTTGCTCTCCAAGCCCTGCATCTTTTCTGCTTTTTTTTTCCCTTTCTCATTTTTGGATCCAGACTTCTGCTGACTCATCTCTCTGAGCAAGGAAGGAGGGAGGAAGTCAGAATTGTTCATTGACCATTTTCTTTCTTCAGTGACTCAGCTGTGAATCACATTTTAATTAATGAAGGAGAAAAACCCGATCAGTTCTAAGGCATGTGTCCAATCACCCATACCTCCAGGCTGGATATATTAATAAGAGTCCCCCCCAACCAAAAAAATGTGGGATGCCCTTAATTAAACTACAGCTCATTCTGTCTGTTAGTCATGAGAACTCCACTAGGCTCTCCAAATTCTGGGTCCCCACTGGACCTCCCTGATTCGCAGGCAGCTGGTCTGAGCCCCAAAGCAGCATGGCTAATTCCTGCAGAGTTAGTCTGAGGTCAGAACTGAGAAACGGTGTGTTGAGCCTCTTGGGACAGCAAAAGGATCATGGGAATGTAATAGCATTTCCTGAGTTGATCTTTGGCTATAATCCCAGGCTCAAGCCCTGATTCTCCCCTCCCCCCACTCCCGATATCTTGGGGCCTGAAATTTGTCAGAGTCAATTGCCAGGGCAGTGTCTGAGCTTTTGGTTTGCCCGGAGAATGAGAGAAGTTCAGATCCTCGTGACCGCTATTTCCTGAGGGCTTACTATGCATTAGGCAGTGTGCTCAGCACTTTTCATGAATGGTCACATTTAATCCTCCCACTGTCCGCAAAAAGCTCTTATGTAATTCTCCATGTCCCCCTCCCTGTGAGGAAACTGAGGCTTGGAAATTTGCCCAGTGTAGACAGATTAGTAAATAATGGGGCAAGATATAAACCCAGCCCCTTCCCACCTGAGAGCCAGAGCTCACATCTGTTACACCTTTCTGCCTTTCACTCAGCTGGAAGAAAACACTGAAGCTTATGGCACATTCAATAGATACTTACTGAGGCCCAGCGTATACTGGGCATTGAGCAGTGGGCATTGAGTTTTAGGCATTGAGCATTGGGGGTCCATCAGTGAACAAGAGACAGATGATAGTCTGCATAACTTCATGCACCTTTTCTTTTTCGCCATGAGGTGTATGGGATCTTAGTTCCCCGGACCAGGAATCGAACCCATGTCCCCTGCTGTGGAAGCTCCAAGTCTTAACCACTGGACTGCCAGGGAAGTCCTAGCAGCTGACATTTTAGATGCACAAGTTTATCAGTCACTGTGTATTAAAATACTAGGAAGTGTATGGAAATTTCCTGGTGGTACAGTGGTTACGACTCCACGATTTCTCTTCCATGGGCCTGGGTTTGATCCCTGACTGGGGAACTAAGGTCCCTCAAGCCACTTGGCACAGCTAAAAAAATATATACTAGGAGGTGTCTTAGATACTCCTCATTGCTGTAACAAAAAAACCCCAAAGTATAAGGGCTCAAACACAAGGAAAATTTAGTTCTTGCATACACAAAATCCAAAATGAATAGTCTTGACAGGTGGGTAGCTCTACTCTAAGTACAGAGGCAAAAGCCCAGACTCCTTGTGGAGTGGGTTGCTATGCCCTCCTCCAGGGGATCTTCCCAACCCAGGGATCAAACCCAGGTCTCCCATATTGCAGTCGGATTCTTTACCGTCTGAGCCACCAGGGAAGCCCAAGAATACTGGAGTGGGTAGCCTATCCCTACTCCAGGGGAACTTCCCAACCCAGGAATTGAACCGGGTCTCCTGCATTGCAGGCGGATTCTTTACCAACTGAGCTATCAAAGAAACCCAGATACTCATTGCTGTAACAAAAAAAAAACCCAAAGTATAAGGGCTAAAACACAATGAAAGGTTAGTTTTTGCACACACAGTATCCAAAGTGAATAGTCTTGATATGTGGGCATCTCTGTTCCAAGTACAGAGGCAAAAGCCCAGACTCCTTCTATATTGTGGCTCCTTGTCTTCAACCCAAGGCTTCCAAGGTCTTGCAGGCTCCTTGGCATGAAGCCAGAGAAGGGAAAAGAATATGGAGGAAAGCACCTGGGAAACATTTCTGGGCCAGACCACATCACTTCTGCTCACCTTCCACCTGGCTACATGTACCTGCAGACAGGAAATGTAATCTAAGTGCCCAGGAAGAAGAAAAAAAAAAATGAAAAGCAGTCTGCTGTGGGTCCCCACAACAATCAAGCTCCACATCTCCATCCATGTCACCTCTTTACAAGTCCTACCTTAGGACAGCTTTAAGAAACACCCTGATCTTTTAGTAATCTTTTTATTTTTTTATATTTTTTCAATTTATTTTGATTTATCTTTAGTATAATTGCTTTACAATGTTGTGTTAGTTTCTGCTGTACAACAACATGAATCGGCTACAAGTGTATCTGTATCCCCTCCATCGTGAGCCTCCCTCCCACACACACCCCATCGCAGCCGTCTTGGTCATCACAGAGCACCAAGCTGAATTCCCTGAACTAGTGATTTTATTATTTTAGTCATGTACTCAGGGTGAATTAACCCCTGAGCCCTAAAACAACAACAAAAATATATTACTTAGATATTTTATAATCTTGGTGCCTGAGATAAAGACAAATAGAAAACTATGTCAAAACATTAAAAAGTTGCAAATTTTCACTAAAAGTATTTACATTTGTATTCTAATGCAAAATTTATACAAATAATGTCCTCTGTTTCTTGGACTTCCTGTAAGGGATTGTTCTTGTCTTAAACATGGTGAGGCAGAAACCTTGCAGAATGTCTTTCTCCCAATCTGAAGTCTTATTTGGAAAAGGCAGCTGAGTATTTCTGCCCCCTGGGGTAAAGGAATGTAGACTTCAATCCTGTTTCTCCAGAGACTTGGTCTTAGAATACCCAGGCTTCTCAGGTCAGCCATTCCCACCTTTTATCAGTCAAGGTCTCAACAGGAGACAGAATTCACCCATCTAGTGGTTTCAGAAACGCTCTTGTTCACCTCCAGTCACCAGAAACCCCTTCCTGACATTGAACAGAATAGATTAGTCTTGCTTATTCTTTTTGTTTGTTTGTTTGGTTGGTTGACTTGGGCGTTTGGGGTTTAGCTGTGCCACACGGCTTGCAGGATCTTAGCTCTCTGACCAGGGATAAAACCCATGCCCCCTGCAGTGGAAGCACAGCCTCCTAACTACTGGACCACCAGGGAATTCCCTAGTCTGGCTTATTCTTGTATTGTAAATACATAGGATTATGCATCTTGCTCTCATTGGCTTCTTTCTCTTGACCTTGTGTGTGTGAGATCCATCCATGTTGCAACTTGTAGTTGTAAGGCTGTAAGTCATTCATCCCCATGGCTTTGTTTGTCTACTGCACTGGTGATGGGCATTTGGATACTTTCCACTTTGGGGCTATGACAGAAAAGTGCTGTTGACATTCCTGCTTGTCATTTGGTGACCACACCTCCTATTTCTCTGGGAGGTATTCCTGGGTGGAATTTCTGGGTCATGGGGCAGAATCTGTTTCAGTTCAGTTCAGTCGCTCAGTCATGTCCGACTTTTTGCAACCCCATGAACCGCACAGCACGCCAGGCCTCCCTGTCCATCACTAACTCCCTAAGTCCGCCGAAACCCATGTCCATCGAGTCGGTGATGCCATCCAGCTGTCTCATCCTCTGTCGTCCCCTTCTCCTCCTGCCCTGAATCTTTCCCAGCATCAGGGTCTTTTCCAGTGAGTCAGCTCTTCGGATCAGGTGGCCAAAGTATTGGAGTTTCAGCTTCAACATCAGTCCTTCCAATGAACACCCAGGACTGATCTCCTTTAGGATGGACTGGTTGGATCTCCTTGCTGTCCAAGGGACTCTCAAGAGTCTTCTCCAACACCACAGTTCAAAAGCATCAATTCTTCGGCTCTCAGCTTTCTTCACTGTCCAACTCTCACATCCATACACGACCACTGGAAAAACCATAACCTTGACTAGACGGACCTTTGTTGGCAAAGTAATGTCTCTGCTTTTTAATATGCTATCTAGGTTGGTCATAACTTTCCTTCCAAGGAGTAAGCATCTTTTAATTTCATGGCTGCAGTCACCATCTGCAGTGATTTTGGAGCCCAAAAAAATAAAGTCAGCCACTGTTTCCACTGTTTCCCCACTTATCTGCCATGAAGTGATGGGACCGGATGCCATGATCTTAGTTTTCTGAATGTTGAGCTTTAAGCCAACTTTTTCACTCTCCTCTTTCACTTTCATCAAGAGGCTCTTTAGTTCTTCGCTTTCTGCCATAAGGGTGGTATCATCTGCATATCTGAGGTTATTGATATTTCTCCTGGCAATCTTGATTCCAGCTTGTGCTTCCTCCAGCCCAGTGTTGCTCATGATGTACTCTGCATATAAGTTAAATAAGCAGGGTGACAATATACAGCCCTGACGTACTCCTTTTCCTATTTGGAACCAGTCTGTTGTTCCATGTCCAGTTCTAATTGTTGCTTCCTGACCTGCTTACAGGTTTCTCAAGAGGCAGGTCAGGTGGTCTGGTATTCCCATCTCTTTCAGAATTTTCCACAATTTATTGTGATCCACACAGTCAAAGGCTTTGGCATAGTCAATGAAGCAGAAATAAATGTTTTTCTGGCATTCTCTTGCTTTTTCGATGATCCAGCAGATGTTGGCAATTTGATCTCTGGTTTCTCTGCCTCTTCTAAAACCAGCTTGAACATCTGGAAGTTCACGGTTCACGTATTGCTGAAGCCTGGCTTGAAGAATTTTGAGCATTACTTTACTAGTGTGTGAGATGAGTGTAATTGTGTGGTAGTTTGAGCATTCTTTGGCATTGCCTTTCTTTGGGATTGGAATGAAAACTGACCTTTTTCAGTCCTGTGGCCACTGCTGAGTTTTCCATATTTGCTGGCATATTGAGTGCAGCACTTTCACAGCGTCATCTTTTAGAATCTGTTTAGCTTGACAGAAACCACCTAACAATTTTCCCAAGTGGTGGAACCAGTTGCAACTCCCACGAGCTGCGAGAGTTTAGCTTTTGTTTTTGTTTTGCTCCTTAAGTGCCTCTCCCGTAGGAGGTGCCCACTGAATGTCTGAGAATTCAATTGAAAATGTGGTTATCCATTTCCTCTAGAGCTTTACTCCATCAAATGTGTTGTTCAGACCTTCAGGCTCTCCTTCTCCAGGGACACAATGGCCTTCTCTTGCAAACTTGGACAAATCTCCTCTACTTAGAAGAATACTCTGTCCCCACCCCACTCAGGTGGTCACCACACTTGCTTCCCACCTCTTCTCATCCCAGTCTCTCAAGGAGAGATTTCCCTTCCATTGCTTCCTTCAGCCTTGCAATCAGTAAGGTAATGCAGCAATGCCCCTCAAGCCGACCTTCACTCAATGGCCATCCCTGTCTTGTCCCCCACAAATGCGGCCCTCTCAGGGGTCTTGTCTTTTCTAGAAATCACTTACCTTGCACCTTCTGGGATTTTTTCCACCTGCACCTTCTCCTTTTTATTTAAGAAAACACTGCACTTTAACACGGCTTCAGGAATCACCCAAAATAGCAACGTGTCCTTTTGTGCCGTCTTCTACTTTAGAAGACAAATAAGAGGAAAAACTGTTCCATGCAAAGGTCAAGGCGCTTGAGAGGACCTTGGATGAGTGGTAAGAACTTCACATGAAGGGAGAAAAAGCAGAAGGATATCTGTGCAACCCCGGGAGAGGGGGAAGGACTCCTTACATTTAAAAGCAAAAACTCTAAGGCAAAAACAAACAACCACCACCAACAACAACAACAAAAACTTGATTATATGAAAACTGAGATGGGGGCAGTTTGGTTCCCAGATCCGGATCCTGGCTGTACCGTGTCCTACGAGTCTTTGAGCAAGTTACTTCACCTCTCCATGCCTCAGTTTTCTCATCAATAAAATGGAAAGAATAACATCAACTAACAGGGTGTTAGGAGTCTGAAATAAATGAATATTTATAATCATATTTCTTTATTTAAATTTTATTTTATTTTTATTTTGGCTGTACTGGGTCTTCATTGTGGTGCAGGGGCTTCTCTTGTTGTGGAGCATGGGCTTTGTTGCCCCACAACATGTGAAATCTTAGTTCCCTGGCCAGTGATCGAATCTGTGTCCCCTGCATTGAAAGGCAGATTCTTAACCACTGGATCACCAGGGAAGTCCCTTACAATCATTTAAAATAACACCTGAACTTAAGTGTAGTTGAATGTAGTTGAAATATAGTAACTGTATGCTGTCTTTTTGTAATAATTTAATTTAATGCCAAAGGTATTTCTTGACTCATGGTGTAAACCATGTTGCTAGGTTCTTAAATGCTGAGTGAATTAATGCTTCTTTCTTGGATTCTTAAACATTTAAGATTAAGTGACAGTGGTACATGTTACTTTAGGTCACAAATAAATGCAAAGAAATTTTTGTTGGGATGGAGTTCATTTATAGTGCTGTGTTAGTTTTCAGTGTACAACATAGTGATTTGGTTATACGTATATAGTATATCTCTGTATTCTTTTTTCAATTATGTTCCACTACAGTTTATTACAAGATCTTGAGTATAGTTCCCTGTTCTATACAGTAAATCCTTGTTGCTTATCAAACACATTTTTAACTAATTAATTTATTTATTTTAATTGAAGGATAGTTACTTTATAGTGGCTTCCCTGGTGGGAAAGTAAATAAATAAATAAATCAGACAGTAAAATATCTGCCTGCGATGCAGGAGACCCAGGTTCAATCCCTGGGTTGAGAAGATCCCCTGGAGAAGAGAATGGCTAACCACTCTAGTATTTTCTGCCTGGAGAATTCCATGAACAGATGAGCCTGGCAAGCTAGTCCTTGGGGTCACAAAGAGTAAGACACAACTTAGTGACTAACACTTTACAATATTGTGATGGTTTCTACCATACATCAGCATGAATTGGCCATAGGCATACATGTGTCCCCTCCCT